>NC_090925.1:154135672-159135672 GCF_040938575.1 Ambystoma mexicanum
TACCGAGTGTTTGTCATTCGAAGTTTCCAGAAGGCCATCGGCCTACACCGGACCATGTCGGAGGAGAAGAAGGACGGGGCTTCCCTCTTCAACTCGGCACCAGCTGCGGTTTGAGGAATGTTTACGTGGAGGACAAGAATTCCCAGTGCCTTCATTATCTTCACCCGACACACAAGGAGGAGGAATGCGAGATCTGTCGTGGCTTTACCAAGCGCACTCTGAAGGATAGGCACATCAGACTGGCGGCGTTGCTTAAAGCCAAGGCCTCTACCCCGTGTGGCTCATAGGGACATGCCTCATCCGGATCCAGCCAGTCAGAGCGGGCTTCTAAGTCCTTTGAAGGCACTCCATCCGTGGGGGCCCAAGACAAGGCCCGCACAGTGCTTTTAAAATATTATCTGTGCATGACACTGAATGGTTTGATTGGTGTTGTTAATACATTGTGATTCTGGACTGCCGCATTCTCGGCCAGTCCTCTTTCTGTGATTTCTAGGTGTTCCACCTCCTTGTTCGGGTCCTCATTCACGGCATTTATGTGATGGTTTCTACACCCGTGCGCTTAAGGCAAGCCTGTGTGTGCCCGTCCATGCCCAGGCTGGGCCCTGGCTGCGTCGCTGCACTAACTGCTCTTCCAAAGTTTCTTGCTCTTGCCCCAGCTTCTATTATATTACCTAATAATTTTGACTCACGCCCTGTTTCAGAGGCGATACCTCCGGTCTATGGTTTTTTATTGATTGCCCGGCTCTTTGGCAGCACATGCTCAGAGCTGCCAGGATGTGCTAGAGGACCATAGCCCGATTTCGTTTTTATAACTGAAACCTGGCTTGGTCCACATTCATATCCGTGCATGCTCCTTCCCAACTATGCAATATTGAGAGGGGATTGCATGCCTCCCCGCATGGGTGGGCGTGTTGCTGTAGATTTAAATTCTAATTTCAAAACCTGTACTGTGCCATTGGTTCATGGCTTCAATATGGATGCGATTTTGATTGGCATCTCTGTCTGCTTCCGATACCTTATATGTATTATTGATCTATTGCCCCCCTTAGGTATGATAGGAGGTTCTGTGGTGAGTTTCCTGGGCTGATCGCTACACTCCTCCAGAAGTATTCTAATCTGGCTATTATGGGTGATTTTAACCTTCCGATAAATGAAACCTGTTGTCTACTGGCTAAGCAATTATTTATTTTTATGTCTGATTTGGGCTTTCACCAGCTGATTAACTATCCTACGCATCAGCTTGGGAACACTCAAACACTCTGGATTTTTGTTTTTGCATCACCTACAACCTTTTTGGTTGCTCCGGCGTTGCCTATCATTTGGTCCGATCACCGTGTGGTTTCCTTCTCAATGCTAATATTGTCTCGGCCATCACCTGGCCCGCAACAGTTTGCTTTTAAAGGAATAGTGTGCTCAAAAATGTTATTGTCCCGAGGGTTCGGGCATTTGTTTTTAAGCATACGTTGATCAATGGTAAAAACATTTCCTTTGCACCTTACCGTAGGTTTCCTTTTTTTTTTTTTTTACACATGCGAATTCAGGCAGCAGGGCGCAGCCATCTTGTGCTAATCTTATCCGTTGCCGCATCGACCTAAGGTGAACTGACCTGGTGGCACTAAATGGTATCCCCCGCCCCTGAGGCTGACATCACCAAACCTAGTGATATTCTCCGCCCATCTACATGATGTTACTTGGCAGCGTAGCCAAACGCGCCCAGTCATCACCTACGTGTTGAAGCAGAACCTGGAATATCAACACACATCATCTCACAACACAGCGCGTCCCAATTTTGAATATAAAACTATACTTTTAAAGGAAATAGCAAAACTCTAACAATTTGTAAAGTACTTTTATTTCACAATAAACACTCCAAGAACATCCAGCGATTGCCATATTCAAGCAAATGGGTAATCAATTTCTTTGTTCTCGATCCACAAATGTTTATCGTGAGTCACGCAGTGTTCCTTTTGGGTATAAGAAGCGCGTTGGACGCACTGTGAATCGCAAGGCTTCGGCATCAGCTTGGCGCTAGGCCACCATAAACGATGTCAGGTTGCTCCTTATCGCTGGTACCGCGTAAGGGCATATTTGTTTGCGGTTGTTCAATCTCTTGCTGTGCAGGCTAAGTCACAACCTGATATTTCTCCTTCTCAGGAACTGTGCGACTCTTTCTCTTTCTTTTTTAAAGAGAAGATAGTTAGCATCCGAGAAGGCATTGTTGCTTCCTGCACCACTGATTCACTGAATTCCCTTCCCCACCGTGGGCACCTTCACGGCCGCCAAATTGGTGCCACAGTGGTCTTCATTCCCTGTGTTTACAGAGGAGGAAGTGCTGGCTGCTTTGAATGGCCTTAAGTCTGCTTCTCCCCAGGACCCTGTTCCGTTATCTGTACTGAAAAATATCTCTTGGGATATTGTGACACAACTTATTGAGGCTGTTAATGACTCCTTCTTTGGGGATTATCCCTACAACCTTAAAAAGGATCTGGTTATTCCTTTGTTGAAAAAGCCTGGCCTTGACTCAGCGGTGCTGTCCAATTTTCACCCTATTTCTTTACTCCCCTGTCTGATGAAGCTTATGGAATCTTTGGTGTCCCTGCTTCTTAGCACCTTTCTGGAGTCCTCAGATTTATTTGACCCATTTCAGTCTGGATTTTGCCCTGGCAGGGGTACAGAGTTGGTCTTGATTTCTGTGGTGGATGACCTGGCCCGTCTGGTTGACCAGGGTGGGGTAGTTGCTCTGATTCTGTTTGATATATCAGCAGCATTTGATACCATCAAGCACTCTATCCTGATTTCCCGGCTTGACACTGCAGTTTATTTTCTTTGGGCATAAATGGCCAGTGTGTAAACCAGTAACCTAGTCTTACCTTTTGTGGTCTCCCCCTGCCCCCCATCGGCAGTGTTGTGGACAGAGTGATGTCAGTGTTTGTCATAAAAGTGCCACTATTGCTATGAAACAGTCAGAGTACTTGATTCCCATAAATCCTATAGACCGGCACTAATTTGACTTTCACAGGTCCAAAGAGAGATGTGGCAGAGTGCCTTCAGATGCAGTGCTCCAGTTGCTGCTAATGCAAATGATTCAGACCCGGGTGTGTCAATATTTAAGCAGCTGCCTGCAAGAGCACATTGATGTACAGCAATGGAACTCTATTAGAGTTACATGCTCTCCCCCATCATCCGGCTGCGAATCCTCGTTACTAGTAAAGCAATGTGGAAAGTTTTTATTTGCAGCACATCACCCGCATTTTGGTTCTTTTTGACCCTGATATATGTGGCCTATTGGGTTAAGCTCTGCCCCTGCAGGACAATTCCAGATTCTGTAAGACATTTAGCCTAAAACAGTAGTATGATTTCAGGCCATTTTACTGTATCTTAACCATAATTCTGAGAAGTATCACATAACCCTTACCAATTGTCCACTGGCACTAAAAAACTTGGTACATACATTCCCAAATCTTACAGTTTAGTCTCCACATTGTAGTGCTTTGAGTTTTGAGTTTTGAAGCAAATGTGAAGCTAAACCATCATTTACCAGTGACAGACAAATACTGGTTCCTACCAGTAACACCAGCTTCAGGTGAGTTTTTAATTTGGCAAAAACAAAAACGTTTGCACAAAAACAGCCAGGCGTGTGGGTAGATTCACATTGGCCCACGTCTATGTTAATAATGACATTTTGATCATTTCTTACATGCTACCATTTACGTTTTCAGTTGGCTTTTGCATAGAAATGCACTGGTTTTCCTTCTCATGCTTTGTTTTCAAGCTTCTAAAAGCATGTCGTTGTCCTGACAATGAGTAACTTTGAGTTTTTAGATGGATCAAATGCTCTGTCATCTTCTTATTGTATTTCTTTCTTTGGAATCTTAAATGGATCCAACAATGTCCAATTAGATGAACTATATCTCACCCTCTTATTTCCTTATAATTATTACATACACAAACATAGACTACAGAAAAGTATCCTTTGACTTCTTTGCAACTACTTATGTTTTTTTTCTTTAGAGGATGGATCCTACTAAAATGCAGGAAATCAAGAACTATAAAACCACAAGCACCTATCCCCCCGGTGCCTCAAAGCAAGAAAAACTTGTAATTCGTAGAAGAGCTTCCAAATTCGAAGTGTCTGGTAGGCATTAACTTTTTTCAGTATATGGAGGAACTTGTTTGAGGTCAGGAATGAAAATGTAACATTCTTTGGAATTGTGGGGGTGGATGAGGTTTCAATCATATCATGTGGAATTATGAGGAAAATATATGCCCTCACTCCTCAAGGCTTTAAGGAAAAAAGTAAACTGAATGAGCCAAAAGCTTACCAAAATCTCACTACTTTCTTCATATATTATTCACAATGACATTCATACTATAATGGGGTTAACCTGCTACACTTCCAAAGCAAGTAGATACAACTCTAGAGTCTTCGGTAGGTAAAGAAGTATTGAGTCTGTGGGCAGTAGGACAAGGGATAGCATCATTTTAATAATCAGGAATTGTTTCTCAAATTATCTTGATTTCGAGTAATCCAACTAAGAACTCTTATTTTATAGTGTATTTAAAGAATTTTTATTTTAAAATGGGATTTTACAGGTAAGTTCAAGTATATTTTTAATTATGCTATTACAATTTGCTTAACAAATCTTCAAAAATTGTCTGTATTGCACAGCACATTTATCTGGCTTTAGATACACATTTTAGAAGTCTGAAAATATCAACTGGTGAAAAGTAAAGATATGGCACTGTGTGTGTGAAAGAGTTTTCAATACTGAAATGATGAAAACAAGTTTTTGTGGATGCATGTAGCTCCTTTTGTGGGAGGCACGTTTGGTTGGGAACTGGAAGATCTTTAGAGACGACAGTTAGTGTACTGCAGCCGGTGGAGAGGTATTTTCAAATGGATAAAGGCTGGTGAAGGCTTTTTGTACTATGCGGAGACATTTGAACATAATATACTTAAACCTTTAGGCAATGGAGGCTGGAGAGGGCTGTAGTAATGGGGTTATATTTCTTGTGTCCAAGAGGTAGATGGGCTTTGTTCTGCACTCATTGCATCTTGTGAACAACGAAAAATGGGAGACCATAGTCAATGCTATGCCTAGAATTCAATTTTAACACAACTACTGGAACATGTGGTAGAGTATGACGTGGTAGAATATTTTGAAAGACAAATGTGAAAGCTCCTACGAATTGAAATGAGGAGTGTAAAGTGGAGATGTACTCCAGAATGTGTTATGGTGTAATTTCTGGGACCCCAGCTGTGAGCCATACTCCAAACCTGTCAAAAGAAGTGAACATCTTGCAGGCTTTAACCAATCTTAGTTACCTTATAATCCTTACGGTATTAATATTACTTGTCTTTTGTCCAAATAGAAAAGTGAACATATTGCTTAATGATAATTAGGATTGGCCACCGGTAGAGGGTTCCAGTGCTAGAGGGTGCCAGTGGAAAAGCTATCATTTGAGGCAGCTGTACGTTCTGCTGCCATCTTGCTGGACCATGCCCTTCCATTGTACTTTTAATGTAATGGAAAATGGCAGCAGAGGCCTAAATATATAACATTTTAGAAGTATTGCTTAATTCTCCAGCATGGGGTCTGGCATGGATTCACATGCTCATGAATCACTTTTGAAGGACCCATTTTTGGCACAACTTACATTTCTTTCATACACCTTTAATTTCTTACAGGGGGTGATCTGTATTATGTATCATTTGGAAAGGATGGCAGGAAGATAAGTTCGAAAGTGGTTTCTACCACTGAGGAAGCAAATGAAATATTTGTGGATTTTCATGCCAGTGCTACAGGCGCACACTGTGGAATTCGGAAAACGTGCCATGCCATTTCTCAGCGCTACTACTGGCCCAACATGAATATGGACATTTGCAAATGGGTAATGATTCTTTTGTTTGTACTACTTGTTAATGTCATTTTTTTTAATATAGTTACACACACTGAGACATGTCTAACACTTAATTATTTTCCAAATCTGCTTCTTAACCATCCTATGGGCACATGTTGGGTAACACTACTTTGTGGACCAAGGCCTTTAAGCTGCCTCTGCACTGCAACCAGGATCCCTTTACTAATAATAAATAACCATTAAATGATCTGTTGGGCATCACCATTCCAGCGTAAGTGTTGTTTGCATTAAAATGTCAACTCTGTCATGCTTGTTAGTTGCGGACCCAAAATCCTTGCTCAAAGCTTCTTTTATTCATCTGGGATTACCTTCCCATCAGAAAGGGTAATGTTGTTTACAAATAACACTGAAAGGTACGCTCTATTAAATTTGATTGCTAGGAGTGATCTCTTTTGTGGTGACCTCAGGGCTTTTTATGCTTCACCCTTTTTTATGTTTTCATACATATTCTAATTTAAAGAACACTCACATCCACAACATTTCTCTTAGTACATAATTTTCATTGGACCCAATATTTAATATGTGCCTAATAGCCTGCCCCTATCAGCCACCTTATTCAGCCAACCTTTACAAGACCCACCCATAACTAAAGTAAGTGTCTCCAATGGTTACACACAGTTTTTTGATCACTGCTTGTGTCAATGGTGCTCTGTGTTTTGTGTCTTGAAGCTGGCGAGTAGTTGCCAAAAGACAGGCCCTTTGGCTATGGTAACGTTTACTTTCAGTGTTGGGAGTGGTTGAATGTATTTCTTTTTACACTTAAATTCATACGTTTTTACTATTTTCCTTAGGTATCACATTGCCCAGAGTGCCAAACCAAGCCAATTGAAATCAAGGCAACTACTGACTACTGCCCAATACTGGTAAGCCTTATATTATTCAGAAGGCAATGGTTGTATTTGATTAACCTGTTCTCACTAACTATATGCCAATTCTACAGTGATGTCATGAGCTGGCATGTTTTCTAGATGCCGCAAAAAGGGGGATACACATAGTAATTCATAAACTTGGTAAAATGATTTAAGATTGTGGAGCATTTGGTTTGTAGACCATGCCCTTTTAGTTTAATTTTTCTTTTAGGTTACTGAACCATGGGAGTTGGTGGGCATGGACTTGATTGGCAAACTGAACAAAACCACAAGGGATAACGAGTACATATGCACAATAGTGGATTATTTCACTAAGTGGACTGAAGCATTTCCTTTAAAAAGCAAATCAGCAGCAGATGCAGCTGATTGTATTGTCAAATTCTTTTATAAGTTTGGAGCACCGAAGCACATTCTAACAGACCAAGGAAGAGAGTTCAATAATGAGGTAAGCAGTATTCTCTCGACTCTTTGAACCTGTAAGGCAAGACCTCCAGACAAACAGACAATAAAAACACTCCTGTAGGGGAAAAGGTTTGATGCACTGCTTTGTAAGGAAAACATTTAATTTGCATACAAAATGGAAAAAGTATCAGACGGTCCAGTAGAACCAAATTAACATGGAACTCTGTTAGTTGAAAGATACATTTGTTGCCTATGCCATATTTTTGTATGCAAACCTATCATATGGCCAACTCTCATCTGCAATACCCATGCCCCATGCTGCCGCGGATGTTTACTTTCTCATGAGCTAATAGATTTTCCATAGTCTGAATCATTTGGCTGGGCTTGGACGATGCATGTGCATCCCAACAAACCTCCCATTCCCCTAGCCTGTTTTACAATTTAGCTCATTATATTTGTCTAGAGAGGGACCCACGAATAAGTTTGCAACACAGAGGTGGAAGCAAGGTATAACGTCAATTTTCCATGCATCTCTGTCCATAATACATTTTCATAACTGCAGAAGGTCTGTAATCTTTGAATTCTCTGTTTTTGCATTTTTTTGAAAACAATGAAAATAGTACAGTTTAGCCTCTTTAAAAAAAATAAAACAATTGCAGGTGTTGCAAGACATATGACTTTATATTGCACAATTAATTCCAGCCCTCAATCCAGCCTCTCCCTTTGACATACATGGCTGGAGAAAAAACAATTTGCCAACTCACATTAGAGGAAGGAATGTAGCAAGTGTCAGGCAGTGTGTTTGCAAAAATATTCAAGAGATAGTGATTTAAAAAAAATGTGTATTGTAAGGCCATGGACTCATCCACTTTAAAAAGAGTTGATTGTCAATTTTCCTACAGTTATGTACATTTTAGCTCCTGTCCTTTCTGAAGCAACTCAGGTCAGAAAGCAGAATACTAGCTTTTTCTTAAATACATATTTTATACTGCCATACTGTTACAATACACTCTTGCACCAGAACACAAA
Organism: Ambystoma mexicanum; assembly: GCF_040938575.1. Classification (NCBI taxonomy): domain Eukaryota; kingdom Metazoa; phylum Chordata; class Amphibia; order Caudata; family Ambystomatidae; genus Ambystoma; species Ambystoma mexicanum. The sequence continues at coordinate 154,143,895 of NC_090925.1, forward strand.
CACTCAGCAGCCTTCAATATAATTGTCCTGGGATCCACACAGGTACATATAGTAAGTTACTTATTTCTTCTTGTACTTGTTCAATCTTGGATTAGAAAATGAGCGGATAGCCTAGCATACACACACACACTTTTTAAAATGTAGAACATGGCCACAGCTGAATTGTCAAGCTTATGTCAACATAACTGACATGTCTTTTTTTACAGATCTGTTTTTAATGTTTTCATTATTTTGTAGCTGAATGCAGGTGAGTAAATGCAGGTGAGTAAATCGTGGCATAAGACTTGTACAACTTGCCTGCAATGATTTGATCATTCTCTACATTTCCCAGCAAGCACCCAGGAGCCTGGCTCGTTGGCCTCAAAAGTATCTGTTGGTCCCATTTACCCGGCGGTAAACAATTACATGTGATCATTCATCACTGGATTCCTTTCTTGATCAATACCTCAAACCATTTAAATGGATTTTTATAATGTCATTGATTTGATAGCCAACATTAGTAATAAGTACAGCAAAACAATATGTAGGTTATTTGTTTTCACATTAATTGTTTGTGAATCGTTTTCAAACATGATGAATAAGTGATTTTTTTTTTTTAGATCACTGTGCAAGTTAGTTAAGGAAAGACCAGATTCCTGGGACTTGTATTTAGATACCGTTCTGTTCGGACTTAGAACCAAAAAGCAAATGACAACACAATATAGCCCATATTTCCTTTTGTTTGGACGAGAGGCTAGGTATCCTTCTGAAGTGCCAGAATCATTTGAGGTATTTCCTTAATTGTGGTTATCTTTTATTTCCATACCCATTTTGTGATTTAATTATAATCTGGAAGTGCTATTTATGGTGAAGACAGAAACAAGCATTAGTGAAGAGGCAATAATTGGAAGTTTTACTGCCACCCTGAGTCTCTTGATTTTGTGTCTCTTGTTGACCTGACCTGCCAATTTCATTATGTCATGAGTGAACAGATTTCATTCTGTTCTGACTTTTTTAAAGTCAAATATAAGATGTGAAATATTGCTGCAATTTTATTCTGTTGCGATTTAATGAATTTTTGTCGGATTGCAAATAACCATAGTTTGTTACACTAATAAAGTACTTTGTTTTGATGTTTTAGGTTCCACAAGCGGACATTGAGAAGTTTGCTGGTAATGAAATTATATCAGAGTGTATTTCATTTCGTGACAGTGTCTTAGATGTTGTTCGAGAAAACCTGAACAAATCTGCACAGAAAATAAAAAATAGAGTGACGGCACAAAAACGGGACCCTGAAATCAAGATCGGTGACAGGGTTATGAGAAAAAACATTCGATCCTCACAAAGAATAGGAGGAAAGTTAGACCCATCCTTCTTTGGACCTTTTGTTGTTGAAAACATCTCTGGTAAACTCATAGATCTGCGTGACAATTCGGGAAACCTTTTTCCAAAAATTAACAGTGATCATATACAAATATTTAAGGAAGTTACTGAGCACATACCCACACAAATCTTAAAATGTGCAGTGACAAAATTGAAAGGTCCAGTCCCAGACGAGATTCCTGTGTTCCTTCCAATGTTGGTCCTACCAAATCCCACAGATCCATCGGATTTGAAAGAACTATGTATAGATAAAGAAAGTGTATCCACTTTGGATGATTTCAAAACCTTGTCAAAATCTACAGAAGATTTAAATCAACAAATATCTGCTAAGACAAATGTAGCTGCAGATACACTACAACTTTCAGATATAAACACGGCATGGTCTGAAACCCAATTGACTATGCCAGTGAGCCATAAAAACACATGCACTGTACAACAGCAACAAAAATGCAGCTGTGTGATCAATGAATTACCAGGACAAGTTTCTGAAATGAATGCACATTGTAACTCCGCTCCTTGCAAAAAGACAACCACCACAGCAGATTTAGGTTCTCTGGAGAACCCAAGTGTTTCCATTAATTGTGTTGAATACAAAGAACCATATCACTGTAAGTAAATGAACACAGTGAACTTTAATACTTGCATTGATGTTGTTATTACTTAGGACTGTGATTTATTTTCAGGTATTGATGATGTTTGGAACAATGTAACAGGACATGTATTGGTTTCAAAGATCGGTCATTACAACATCTTCGACTCAGATCTTGTATGCCTTCAACCAGGCAAGCAGCTGGAAAGTCAGGTAAAAATCTAAATTCTAAATCCCATAGCAATATAGTTATATATGTACCTGGTTCACACTTTTCCAGTTGTAACATTGTTCAGTATTGCAGGTGATCAATGCACACTTGTTCGGACAAGTACGGACACATAATAAAGAATCCAGTGATGAAGTGTTCTATATCGATAGCTACGCCATGACCCTGATTTGGCATGGAAAACCACCATTAATGAAAAAGGTTAGAGGTTTTACATAATGTTATTCATTTTTGACTGCAATGTGCACATACAAAATTGCGTACAATGTTGAAAATGTTTGCCCCTGGTACATTTAACAAATGTGTCCTGTAGTGAATTGTGACAATTATAATCAACTCCTTACTATATGCATGGTTCACATAGAGTAGATACAAATTGTGGTGTACTGGCTCAAGGAGAGCCAAGGGGTGACCTGGGTTGGAACATCTGCCATCCACTTTATAGGCCTTAAAGCCTAGCTATACTTTTATTATGTCATGATGATCAAATTGACACAGCTGGATTGTTCATTAGAAATAATTATGGCAATGAAGTTGCTGCAGACTGAAGAAATCCTATCCAGCCCTCAGTAGTTGGCCACAGTCATTTTGCGTCTGTGGAACAGGCACTACAGTCTGACTAGTCCCTTAACTGTCGCATTCATCTTTCTGCTATTTTTGAAATTTCTTTTATCTGGAATACATTGATTGTTATTGCACTTGGGGGCCTCTTGTATCCAGGATTTTAAGTCGTAAGGACTGCTGGATTTAAGTCTCAGGATTTGGAAAACTACCAACTAGGTGACTTTGATCTCCGACTATGAATAGACAAATCCAGGCGAAGTGAGAGATTTTTGGGTAGCATGCTAAGCCTTAACTTTTGCCAACCACTCTTACCTGACCAGTAAAGTGCTCACACCTTAATGGTATTGTTTTCCTTTTCACCATTATTTGCTCTATGATCCACTTTTTGTTATCAATTGGTATTAACCAAAACACAGACCTTGGTGTTCCTTTTTCTTTAATAAATAATTAATGGCTGGATTTTAACATGGGCAATTGTTCCTGCATCTCACATTCAATGCTTTCATCCTTCTTATAGGTTGATCCATTGCAGTACAAGTTGCTGTTGGGAGTTGTTAATGATGCTCATCATTGGACATTAGTGGTAAGGGAATCGTACTATCTCCTTGTACATTTTCCCTGTTTGTTACAAAGTATTGGTCATTTTTTAAATGTCATAAATTACAAAGGCTAATTTGCAAATAGTCTACAGTGAACACCACAGCAATCATCTAATTTTTGAGCATTTGCCGAGTATAATCATATGTGCAACGGAAGAGTGCACAGATTTTGCATTTGAAATGCTTAGCTATGTAAAGAGCATAGAACGGTTTGAAGGCAACACTCCTTGCACTTTCTGATGGGATACAATAAGGAACAGATTGTGGGACATGAATGCATTTCCTTTTACACTATAATGGGCCTCATTACGAGCTTGCCGGTCTGGAAACAATGGTACCGGTCAGCTTGCCGGTACCATTGTATCCGGACTGGCAAACTCCGAGCTGTGCTTGCATGTGCCTTTCATTCTGCCAGGTCTGACCTGGTGGAATGAAAGGCACCCACGAGCACAGCATGACTGTAGCACAGGCACCATTATGAATGGTGCCGGTGCTACAGGCATCCCCATTCCCATTGAGCCCTATGGGGCTCAAATGGGAATGGGGGATCACCCGATTCCGGCACCCGTGAAAGGGCAATTACCGGGTCCGGCGGGGCCGGAATACCCCGGTAATTGCCCATTTGCGCGTGCCGGACTTTCTTGCAAGTTTGGAGGTAGCCTGCCAGTTTTCGGGGCAAGGCTACCTCCAACCTTGTAATGCCGACCAATGTGTTTATTCATTTCACATGAAGGTTCAACACTCAGCGAAAATCTCACGAGTCATGAGGACCCATCAATGTTTTCAGGTTTGCATAAATAAAGAAGACATGAAGCAACTGAAAATAAATCTTCATAACGACTAGTACAGCAAAATTGGCCAACTAGGTTTGAGAATGTGTATTTCACCTTTGTATATGATACTATGCCACAGTTAAAGGTTTAACTGTGGGAGTATCCTCCATTAATTGTTAATGCATGACAAATATACAACTACATGCCAATAATAATTTACAAATGTAAATCTGGTATTTTTATTTCCAAATATGATTAGTAGCACTTTAAAAAACAAAACCTAATTTTATTTTACAAAAATGTATTACATTTTAGGCGATATACCCCAGTGAAAAGAGAGCGTTATACCTGAACTCTTTGGGAGAACTAGACAGTCAGATTCAAAAGTGCAAAGAAGTAACAAGGTAGCTATTGATCACGTCAATGTGTATTACAAAGATTATGGATGTTATACTTAAACATTTCAGGTAAATATGCGGGTCTGTGTATGTTCTTCTTCGGCACTGTTTTGTGCTAAAACGATGTTGAGGAATTGCAGCTTCTGTGCAAGCTTACCACAGAAGCTGAACATGAATATCAGTGTGCTGTAGGAATATTCATTCCAGGCTGAATCAAAATCTACCTAGATCAGTCCCTTTAAAGTTGGAGGATGAATGAGCTCATTCCCTATGGGTCACACGTCGGTCAATCATTAAAAAAAACACCATAGGCCACTAGCCCTGATGAAGTTTGTGACAAGTGTAATTGAAAGTACGTTATCCACATTTTTAAAACTGGGTGTTTTAAAATGCTGATTTGTAATTTCCACCTTAATGTTATACAGATTGCTATGAAGTGAAGTTTAACATCTTCAAAACTGCAATGTTTTTCTACTATCTAGGGCTTTTATGAGAAGAAAAAACGTGCCAGTCTCTAGGTGGACATGCTCCAGTGTTGCACATCCAAAACAACTAGACAGTATATCTTGTGGTGTTTTTGTCTGCAAGGTAATGTATCAGTATATTTTTCACATTACATTTCCGACGGACAGAATATACATGTTTAATAAATCCTGTACAAAACAGCTCTCTTCTACTATGTCACAGTACGGTTTTTATTTGTCTAGGTCACTATCAATTATGCAAAGCATTTCATTTGTACCTGACTGTTCTGTTTAGAAGCACATATGTAAAATGAAAAATGCTAAAGTAGTTGTAGACCTGCTAACATGTCTATTGTGCAAAAAAACGACATAATTATTATAATTTTAGTTTGCAGAATACCTTTTAGAGGAGGAAGCAGTTGTTTTCGAGAGTAGCATGGATGCACTCAATAAATATCGAAGGGAGATAGCTGAGAGCTTAATAAATCAGTCAGGTATTGCAGCTTCTGGTAAAGTCTAAGTTCATAATCCTGTTTGTATTAATATGTTAATGGACAAGTTTCAGACAAAGAAATAAGAACCTGATAGGTTTAAACCAGATTTTAAAGAATTAGTATGTCGTATTTTTCATTGTCAATTTATTTTATGATCAATACTCGTGAACTGTCTGCAGAGTAATTGCATACAATATACCGGCATAGATAGACATTTGGCCGAATTAGTATGTCGTATTTTTCATTGTCAATTTATTTTATGATCAGTACTCGTGAACTGTCTGCAGAGTAATTGCATACAATATACCGGCATAGATAGACATTTGGCCTCATTACGACCCAGGCGGTCCAGAAATAACGGTGGCGGTAAACCCGTCGCCACCGTTGTTTCCAGACCGCCTGAGTCCGACCCCTGCAGGCGGGAGGTGATGTTCCCGCCAGGTCTGACCTGGCGGGTTTAACACCTCCCGCATGCAGGCGGACGAGGAAACACCGGCAGCATCACGAGATGCTGCCGGTGTTTCCATGATCCCCATTTCCATTGAGTCCCATAGGACTCAATGGGAATGGGGATTTACACCATTCCGCCTCCGTGATTCCCAGAAAACCGCGGTTGTAATGCCCCGGTAATTCCGGAAATCACAGAGGCGGAATGGTAATACGAGTCCGGCGGTAACCAGGCAGTTTTACCGCCTCGGTTACCGCCGGACTCGTAATGAGGCCCATTGTCTCCAGAACAGCTGTTACTTGTCAAGCCATTGAAATTGGAAGGGAAGAAATAGAAAGCTACTTCAGGCTGTTATGCAAGCCCCATTCCAGGATTTAAAAAAAAGATATAAATGGTTGGTACTTTTGGGCATAGATTTTGGGAAAACACTGTTAGGGACAATTTACATTTCTGTGCTAATTCCCTTCAACCTTAGAGACCCCCAGCTCTTGCTGGACTTTAGGACTTTTTATTTTTAACCATGGAGCGAGTGACACCCTTTTTCTCACTCACTCATGTGTTTTGATCTGATTTGTAGTTGCATTTCCTTTGTTTTTGTAGTCTGACAAACTCCATAGGAATATACTTTTTGTATGGTGACACACAGCACCTTCAGTGCAGTGTCACAAAGAAATCCTTTAGATTTCTCTGGAGGTTTAAATACCTTTTCTTGGGTGAACTACAGTTCCCAAGTATAGTGAAGTGAAATTGACTTTAACTACCTTTTCTCTTTGTAGGTCCAGCACACACCATCTTACCATCTTACGTGGAGTGCTGGTGGGTTACTTAGTAGCTCCTTTTCCTACTTACTCATGTAATATCTTTTTTATGTTACCCTCACGACTTTTAATGGCTTGTGGCAGTGGATTAATTTTCCTACCATTGTGCTTTTCTACCGCTGGCTGAATTGTCAGCTGCAGCCCATGGGTGACCATTTTGTCAAAATGGCCCCAGTCTTCTTTTTTTGCCATTTCTTGCTTGTGAGGTCTCTCTTGGGTTTTACTCTGCACGCAAAACAAGGAAGCGAGGGAGGTGCCCGAAACTCCCTATCCTTAGTCTCCTTCGTAACCTGAATGCACCCAGTCCTTATTGGCTGGCTGTCCTTATAGCACAGCCAGCCTGCTGTGAGTGACAGCTAGGCTGTGCATGAATGGGAGAAACCTGCATGAAAGGCGAGGCTTCTTGTATTGAAGACATGTAAAAGCAAAAGGAAATATCGAGGCCGAGTACCTTCGAAGGAAATACACCAAACACAGGTTATAAAGATTCACAGATCTTTATTCAAAGTAACTGAACAGTTTTCAAATGAACAAAGTATCGGATAGCTATCTGGCCCTCAGTACATCACAGCGAATACCAGCCCTTTCAGTGTGTGTAGTGAGTGGGACTGTACATCAGAACATTTGCTCTTTTATACAATTTCTAATCTGCTGTCCAGCACACCTATAGGTCAATCATTCTTCGGGTTAGGGGTTTGTGCCGGGTTCACTACTAATTTGGTCATCTATACGCATATGGGTTATTCGTAGTTCATACACAAACAGGTCACAATAGGAACAGTGTATCTTCGGATTTAACATGAAGCCTTCGTACATGTTTTATACAATGTAGTTCAAATGTTTGCATTCAGTATTTAAACAACATTGTGCTTAATATATGCTCACGGATCGGTTTCGTTGGCACAGGTAATCCTCAATCCACAGGTCAACGAAGGACAAGGTCTTATTACATGACCCTAACATTTGGCCTGCGGGCAGTTTAGGCACTAACCCAAATGCGAAGGTCGAGTCGGCCATGTTACAAACAGAAGAACACTGTCCACCATTTTAGAACACAGGGTGACTTTGGAGCGAGAATCAAAATGGCGGATGAACCTAAAATGGCGGCAAAGTCGATCTAAAATCAGAACTTTACAACGCGGATTTCTTCGCAGAGCGACTGGGCTTAGGCCAATATATACTATAAAGGAGGCCCGATATGATATCCCGTTTAACAGACAGTCCACCACTGGAAGAAACATCCGACAAAGGAATTGTGAAGAGAAGCTTGCTGCATCCTCCTGGACCGTTGAACTGCCTGGTGAAGCCCTGCTGCTGTGCTGAAACTGCTTTTCCTAATCGACAAGAGCAGCTCTGGAAAGGACAACTTCTCCCTTGGGTTGGTGAGACCAGCTAACCCCAAGAAGAACTTTGCTGGAAGACCTTCCCCAACTCCCTGTACTGCTGGAACGAAGTGCCAAGGGTCGAGAAATCCATAGTCGAGTGCATCGACTTTAAGCCATACCGAAGCTCCAGGAAAATCCTGAGGACTCTCCGGAAGCAGGACGACCCAAGCTCGAGTCACCACACCAAACCGCTGGACTCAGAGAGCGATGGAAGCCCATCCAGTCTCCAAGATCTGCGGTGGTGCTAATTGACAGTAGCTGAAACCGCAAAGGGCCGCTAAACTGAAAAGAGCCCATAGCTGCTGCCGACCTCCAAACTGCTGTTCAGGAGTCCTCCAGACGTCCTGCCTCTTGTCCCCACGACTGAGGCCCAGGAACCCAGGATCTGCAAGTCTGCAACCAGGATAGAAGCCAGCTGGATCCTCTTCTTATAAACTATGGTACTGTTCTGACTCAGGGGTACTTACCTCTTTGTCTGTAGCTTGCTTGTATCAGTTGAGACTTGCAGTAGCTGCCTTTCTAGAGATATTTTAGCTCTAACGTTTGACAAAGTTTAAACGATCGTGTCCCAACAGTGCTTTTCTGCAACAAACTCTCCAACTTTGTGCAAGACTTTTTGCTTTCTAAGAAGTGCTTCCGCTCTATAGACTTTGCTCCAAATTGACTTTGGCTGTCTTGGCTCCTTGCAGACTCTTCTGTCCCATTGACTTTGATTCTAACTGTCCCTCATAGGTGAGACATTGGTTTTTAACTAACAGTGCTGGTAAAGGTTTTTATCTAGACTTCATTGGAAGATTTGAAAGTGCTCACATGCTCTGAGAACCTGTTAACCTTTTTCCTTCCTTTAACCTTTGCTTTCTGCCAACCTCAGAATTTACCAAGCACAAAAGTGATATATAAATGCCAATACTGTCCTACTTAGTGAAGTCACCTCAGGGTGTAGGAAGTGTGTATGAAGCTTCTCTCACGAATATCTACTTGCTTATCTTGATTGTGAGAACGTGTTATGAAGTGTATTTTTATTGTTGCACATTGTCCTTTTTAAAGAATGCTTATCTAAACCTAACCATTACATAAATAATTATTTTACTAGAAAACCTTGAGTGTAAGTGTTATTTGAATACTTGTATTTGAGCATTTTGATGCTACAGCTCTACAGATCACCTTGAACCCTCTTGAGATAAGCCTGGATGTTCAGTCACACTACCAACCTGTGTAGTACAGACCTATACCAATAAGTGGGTTACCTAATACCAAGAGGACAAGACTGGCGTAGTCTCCCTGAGGGTCACTGCATACAATCTTGCCTACCAAACACCAACATAACAGTCATGAGAATGACATTGGACCACATTGTTAAGATATTGAAAACGAAAAAATAAGCAGTAAGCATGCAATCAAATGGCCTCATTCAGTTTCGGCGGTCCGGAATTAAAGTTCCAGTTTTCATGAATACCAGCACTTTACCAGATGGGCTGACTAGGAGTTTGCCGGTGGGGCACTTGACTTATGTCCATCCAAAAGCTGGAGCTTAGCAGGTTCCCTACCGCTAAAATATTATGTCATTACTGGCACTTAAAGTCAGGATAAAAGGCTATATGATATTGTTAAAATTATTGCAGGATGCACATTGCATTGTCCTGTGTGAACAACTTTGATTAAACTGCCATAAGATACAACGTACCTCTGGTATGTGTGAAGTATATTGTGCGTGTAATTTAATGGACAACATTCTTCAAGTGTTCATGTGATTTTCATGAAGTAACTTACCATACTGTGTCTTTAAAGTGAATATAAATTGCCTGTATATTTACAATATTTCATGTACACATAGTAAACTGTATTTTTATGACTTCTTACAGATGACGTGAGTAATCTGTGCCACATTTGTGCAGAGGTTACTTCGACCGTTGATGGACAGAGTGATGGGGTGCAAAATTGGGTAATACATATGATTTTCAGTGTTTTATTTTCATTCCTAACTGTTATTTCAAAGATTGGCTAAGTCACAAGTAGTCTTATGAGAACATTTTATGAAAGAATATTTATCGGTATCACCTAAACTGCAGAAATGATGGTTCATAAGCAAGAATGAAAGATTCATACTTTAAAAAACCTTTTCATTACAGTGCATTCCCATTGGTTGGGTAGAACTAATGTGATATTATTGGGGTGTAGATGCTGCTCGGATGAATTCCCTGCGAGCGAAAAAGTTTGTTGGTGGAAGAATATGGTGAGGGGTCAGAAATATGAGAAGGACACAAAGATGCAATATTTGCAACAGCAGACCTCCTTATTAAAGAAAAGGGGTTCGATAAAAGCCTTTCTGTCCCTAACCTAAAGAGAGGTTCCTTCCTAGGAAACTAAAACTAAAGGTCAGTCTGTGTATCCCCAGAATTATGCAAACTGTCCTTATGTCCAAAATGTATTTGACCCTCAAACAAAAAAAAAATTAAATGTGTAATGTAATTTTCTCTGTTTTGATTTGGCAAAAAGTGTGTGAAAAATAAAATCTAAAAATTAAACAAACAATCCGAAAAACCAGTTGGAGGTTCCCTTTTCCTTGATTCTTTCAGATAGAATAGCAAAGGTGTCCTTTTGTTCCAATGCTTCCTTAAGAGGGGCGGAAATGGCTCTTTCAAGCAACACTTTCTTCAGGATGGCAAAAGGTCTTTTGGAAAAATATCATAAGTGTCTCTTTTCCATGATAACTTTCAAAGGATGCCCAAAGTGTCTCTTTCACACAATAATTTCTTATGGTAATCCCCTGGTATACTGTCCTGCGATCAGAATGGGATGCTTGCTACAGTTCGTCAGGTTGGCTTCTGGCTTCTCTAATTCTCTCTTCCTCTGTGCCCGCTGTGTGCCGTGAACGAGTGTGCGATCTCAGCATCCTCGTTGGACGTCGCACTCCACCAACTCCCGGTCACGCATCCTCCATGGACTCTAACTTGTCTGATGTCTCCTTGCCTCAGTTATTCTCACTTCAGCCTTTTCTCATGTCGCCTTCACTCGCCACTTTGTGTAAATGCTTGGAGGCTGCGTGGCCCGGTCTAGTTCAGCTTTCCTTGCACATCTAATTCAAATCTCCTGGGCTTTTCTCCCCAACAGGATTTATCTTGCATAGCTAGGCTTTGCCCGGCAGAGCGTCAAACATCTCTATATTGTCGGAGTACTTTGCATTACTCGGACGGTCTTCTTCACAGTAGTGTACTCATTTTTCTTCACACATAGATAAAAGGTTTCTACACCCCAGTAACGCAGATTCATTTCTTTAGATATAAGTTTTTGGGGGTGGGTTGTGGGTGAGTAACTTATGGAGTTCATCTTTGAAATGGGAGTTTTACTCCCCAAGGGGTGGGGCTCTCTTACGGTGAAGTTTCGCTTGCCTCTACCACTAAGGTGGGTATCTCATAGCAAGCTCACCTCCCTAGCCTCACCGGGAAAGGCTCCCCACTGTGGAGAAGTGACTGAATTCTGCGATCCGTCACATTGCACATTGTATATATGTATATTCAATGTATTGAACACCAAGGCTGCAATAATTTACAATTTGACACACAACTATGTGGAAATTATTCTATGTAAAACTGTTAGTGTTTTGAAGCCCTGGCATTCACATACATAGTTGGTAATCTGTTATTTTTCTTTCATTTCAATTAATGTTCTTTACCGCTGATTTCATAAATACAGTATTTTAATAACTATTGCCATATGTAGTGATGCTGACCGCATTTAACGTTACTTGAATCCTAAACTACTGTTCATATTTTGTTTAGATTGCGTGTGATACCTGCAATCTATGGTTCCACTTGGCCTGTACTGACAAAGAACAAAGACCAGCTGATGAGTGTTCAACATTTCTGTGCTACAGATGCTATAGGAGATGCCAAAGAAGTGATAACCCGTAGGTTATGCGAAAGCCTCTATGCCACCATGGGTGCCTCTGTATGTGACTGGGTTTAAAGTGATTGTATGATACCCATGCCTTTTCTGGACTGCCGGTACTCAGCAGCATTGACATTAATGTGGATTTGCTGCATATGTTTTTTGTGGGAAGAAGCACTTTCAAAATGAGCTGCTCCAACTTGGTCCTCAATTTGCAGACTATATACTTGTCATGTTTAAGAGTAAAGTAAAGAAAAGAAAGTGAATGCTACTTGCAGTTTTCATGTACATAATAAGTATTTGTAAAATAAAGTTTGAAGTTATGTTGTGTCTTGGTTTTGAATGGAGTATATAAATCCTTGACATTAGCTGCAGGCAATGGCATAAGTTACCACTGTTCAATATTTGTAATATTTGTTTCCTGCCAATTTCACTTCAGCATTGTACGTTTAGAATATGGTACTTGCAGTAGGAGTCCATGGGCCTAATTTACAAAAAAAGCACTAAATCTGCGCTAACAACTTTGCGCAAGAAAGATCATTGCATGGACGAAAAGAATAGCGTGGGGAGCAGATTCAAAGATTCAATAGCGCAAAGAAACCTGCAGCACAAAGAAGAACGTGTTGGGCCTGGAAAGTCCACAAAATGTCTCCACGGCAAGCAAAAATTAGCTGTGTCAAACAACCTTTGCGCCAGACCCACCCCATGTTAAAAAGTAAACAAGGATTATTTACAAACAATCACATCCACTCCTCTCTTGCGACTCGCAGTCCTCGTCCCAGTACCCCGTTTAAACTGCACCCCAAATTCCAAACTCAAAGCAGCCCCCACACACCCTGGAAAAACTGCGGCTCGTTACTCTAACTCAAAGCAGTACCCGCTAATATGCCCCCGTCCTCCTCTGGCCTGCCTCCACCATGAAGCACAGGTGGCAGATGTCTTCCTTCAACATGAACACCAGTGAGTACTGCCATTGAATCCAGGCAGTAGCCTCTTCCATGGCTTCCTGTTGGACCACACTCAGCTGCACATCAACAGGACACTGTTCTGTTTCACCAGCTACACTTTGCCCCCTCGATGTACATGTGGCATAGTAATGTGGTGTGACATTTGTATAGCGGCTTTGTGCCATTGGTATAGCTTCAAAGCACTGTAGGTGCATGACCTTGGAGGACCTAAGTCTGAGGTATCTGCGATTGGTCCCAGTGACATTCAATGCATGTGTGCATTTTAGCCCATAAGAAGGTTGGTGGGGTGGCTAAATCCATGCTAGCAACACAAGTAGAACAGGCTTGTGGGTGGGTGATGTGATGGCTGTCAGAGAGTATGGGAGTCAAGGAGACTGATTATGTGTCCTGCAAGACCAAAGATTTTATCACGGTACTTAGCTGCATTCTAGTGGCAGAAGTGATGTGCGATCTGGTAGCGGGTGATTGCATATGTGTGCGGGTAGGTGGCCGTACCTTAGAAGGGAAAAATATATCTACCATTGAGTGCACAAGTGATGAATGCAGCCCACTGATACACAGTGAGGCCACATCCCTCTTCAACACCCAAAATGCAAAATGCCCATACCAGTGCATGAAGTGTGGGCACATCTACATTGACTAGCAAGTGCCAAAGAAACACCTAAACATCAGTGAACCAGAAAGGAACTCAAGGTACAATGAACTTGACTATAGCAAATGGGCACAGGTGAATGAGCTCCAAACATAAGCTTGGCTGAAATGGATATTATCTGCTTCCAAGCCATCCCATCCTTTTTTTGAAGGGGATACCAAATATTACAGCTGATATAGGGTTGTAATATTTGGTATCCCCCTGATGTTGAGGGGTAACATTTAACAAAGCACTGCTTGAACTATCCCTTGCATTGCAGGGGGGGGGGAGTACATCGTTTGTCTACACTATGCCTCCTTCTGGAAGCTATCCCACCTGTTTTTTTAAGGGGATACCAAATATTACAGCAATATAGGGTTGTAATATTCAGTATCTCCTTGATGTTGAGGGGTAACATTTAACAACGCACTGCTTGAACTATCCCTTGCATTGGGGAGGGGAGTACATCATAAGCCTACACTGTGACAGCTTCTGGAAGCCATCTCATCCTTTTTGTGAAGGGGATACCAAATATTACAGCTAATATAGGGTTGTAATATTTGGTATCCCCCTGATGTTGAGGGGTAACATTTAACAAAACACTGCTTGAACTATCCCTTGCATTGCAGGGGGGAGTACATCGTTTGTCTACACTATGCCTCCTTCTGGAAGCCATCTCATCCTTTTTGTGAAGGGGATACCAAATATTACAGCTAATATAGGGTTGTAATATTTGGTATCCCCTTGATTTTGAGGGGTAACATTTAACAACGCACTGCTTGAACTATCCCTTGCATTGGGGAGGGGAGTACATCATAAGCCTACACTGTGACAGCTTCTGGAAGCCATCTCATCCTTTTTGTGAAGGGGATACCAAATATTACAGCTAATATAGGGTTGTAATATTTGGTATCCCCTTGATTTTGAGGGGTAACATTTAAAAACGCACTGCTTGAACTATCCGTTGCATTGGGGAGGGGAGTACATCATTAGCCTTCACTGTGTGTCAGCTTCTGGAAGCCATCCCATCCTTTTTTTGAAGGGGATACCAAATATTACAGCTAATATAGGGTTGTAATGTTTGGTATCCCCTTGATTTTGAGGGGTAACATTTAAAAACGCACTGCTTGAACTATCCCTTGCATTGGGGAGGGGAGTACATCATAAGCCTACACTGTGACAGCTTCTGGAAGCCATCTCATCCTTTTTGTGAAGGGGATACCAAATATTACAGCTAATATAGGGTTGTAATATTTGGTATCCCCTTGATTATGAGGTGTAACATTTAACAATGCACTGCTTGAACTATCCGTTGCATTGGGGAGGGGAGTACATCATTAGCCTTCACTGTGTCAGCTTCTGGAAGCCATCCCATCCTTTTTTTGAAGGGGATACCAAATATTACAGCTAATATAGGGTTGTAATATTTGGTATCCCCTTGATTTTGAGGGGTAACATTTAACAACGCACTGCTTGAACTATCCCTTGCATTGGGGAGGGGAGTACATCATAAGCCTACACTGTGACAGCTTCTGGAAGCCATCTCATCCTTTTTGTGAAGGGGATACCAAATATTACAGCTAATATAGGGTTGTAATATTTGGTATCCCCTTGATTATGAGGTGTAACATTTAACAATGCACTGCTTGAACTATCCGTTGCATTGGGGAGGGGAGTACATCATTAGCCTTCACTGTGTCAGCTTCTGGAAGCCATCCCATCCTTTTTTTGAAGGGGATACCAAATATTACAGCTAATATAGGGTTGTAATATTTGGTATCCCCTTGATTTTGAGGGGTAACATTTAACAACGCACTGCTTGAACTATCCCTTGCATTGGGGAGGGGAGTACATCATAAGCCTACACTGTGACAGCTTCTGGAAGCCATCTCATCCTTTTTGTGAAGGGGATACCAAATATTACAGCTAATATAGGGTTGTAATATTTGGTATCCCCCTGATGTTGAGGGGTAACATTTAACAACGCACTGCTTGAACTATCCCTTGCATTGGGGAGGGGAGTACATCATAAGCCTACACTGTGACAGCTTCTGGAAGCCATCTCATCCTTTTTGTGAAGGGGATACCAAATATTACAGCTAATATAGGGTTGTAATATTTGGTATCCCCTTGATTTTGAGGGGTAACATTTAAAAACGCACTGCTTGAACTATCCGTTGCATTGGGGAGGGGAGTACATCATTAGCCTTCACTGTGTCAGCTTCTGGAAGCCATCCCATCCTTTTTTTGAAGGGGATACCAAATATTACAGCTAATATAGGGTTGTAATATTTGGTATCCCCTTGATTTTGAGGGGTAACATTTAAAAATGCACTGCTTGAACTATCCCTTGCATTGGGGAGGGGAGTACATCATAAGCCTACACTGTGACAGCTTCTGGAAGCCATCTCATCCTTTTTGTGAAGGGGATACCAAATATTACAGCTAATATAGGGTTGTAATATTTGGTATCCCCTTGATTATGAGGTGTAACATTTAACAATGCACTGCTTGAACTATCCGTTGCATTGGGGAGAGGAGTACATCATTAGCCTTCACTGTGTCAGCTTCTGGAAGCCATCCCATCCTTTTTTTGAAGGGGATACCAAATATTACAGCTAATATAGGGTTGTAATATTTGGTATCCCCTTGATTTTGAGGGGTAACATTTAACAACGCACTGCTTGAACTATCCCTTGCATTGGGGAGGGGAGTACATCATAAGCCTACACTGTGACAGCTTCTGGAAGCCATCTCATCCTTTTTGTGAAGGGGATACCAAATATTACAGCTAATATAGGGTTGTAATATTTGGTATCCCCCTGATGTTGAGGGGTAACATTTAACAAAACACTGCTTGAACTATCCCTTGCATTGCAGGGGGGAGTACATTGTTTGTCTACACTATGCCTCCTTCTGGAAGCCATCTCATCCTTTTTGTGAAGGGGATACCAAATATTACAGCTAATATAGGGTTGTAATATTTGGTATCCCCTTGATTTTGAGGGGTAACATTTAACAACGCACTGCTTGAACTATCCCTTGCATTGGGGAGGGGAGTACATCATAAGCCTACACTGTGACAGCTTCTGGAAGCCATCTCATCCTTTTTGTGAAGGGGATACCAAATATTACAGCTAATATAGGGTTGTAATATTTGGTATCCCCTTGATTTTGAGGGGTAACATTTAAAAACGCACTGCTTGAACTATCTGTTGCATTGGGGAGGGGAGTACATCATTAGCCTTCACTGTGTCAGCTTCTGGAAGCCATCCAATCCTTTTTTGAAGGGGATACCAAATATTACAGCTGATATAGGGTTGTAATATTTGGTATCCCCCTGATGTTGAGGGGTAACATTTAACAAAACACTGCTTGAACTATCCCTTGCATTGCAGGGGGGAGTCCATCGTTTGTCTACACTATGCCTCCTTCTGGAAGCTATCCCACCTGTTTTTTAAGGGGATACCAAATATTACAGCTAATATAGGGTTGTAATATTCGGTATCCGCTTGATGTGGAGGGGTAACATTTAACAACGCACTGCTTGAACTATCCCTTGCATTGGGGAGGGGAGTACATCATAAGCCTACACTGTGACAGCTTCTGGCAGCCATCTCATCCTTTTTGTGAAGGGGATACCAAATATTACAGCTAATATAGGGTTGTAATATTTGGTATCCCCTTGATTTTGAGGGGTAACATTTAAAAACGCACTGCTTGAACTATCCGTTGCATTGGGGAGGGGAGTACATCATTAGCCTTCACTGTGTCAGCTTCTGGAAGCCATCCCATCCTTTTTTTGAAGGGGATACCAAATATTACAGCTTATATAGGGTTGTAATATTTGGTATCCCCTTGATTTTGAGGGGTAACATTTAACAACGCACTGCTTGAACTATCACTTGCATTGGGGAGGGGAGTACATCATTAGCCTTCACTGTGTCAGCTTCTGGAAGCCATCCCATCCTTTTTTTGAAGGGGATACCAAATATTACAGCTAATATAGGGTTGTAATATTTGGTATCCCCTTGATTTTGAGGGGTAACATTTAAAAACGCACTGCTTGAACTATCCCTTGCATTGGGGGGGGGGAGTACATCATAAGCCTACACTGTGACAGCTTCTGGAAGCCATCTCATCCTTTTTGTGAAGGGGATACCAAATATTACAGCTAATATAGGGTTGTAATATTTGGTATCCCCTTGATTATGAGGTGTAACATTTAACAATGCACTGCTTGAACAATCCCTTGCATTGGGGAGGGGAGTACATCATTAGCCTTCACTGTGTCAGCTTCTGGAAGCCATCCCATCCTTTTTTTGAAGGGGATACCAAATATTACAGCTGATATAGGGTTGTAATATTTGGTATCCCCTTGATGTTGAGGGGTAACATTTAACATCGCACTGCTTGAACTATCCCTTTCATTGGGGAGGGGAGTACATCATAAGCCTACACTCTGACAGCTTCTGGAAGCCATCCCATTCTTTTTCTGAAGGGGATACCAAATATTACAGCTGATATAGGGTTGTAATATTTAGTATCCCCTTGATGTTGAGGGGTAACATTTAACAACGCACTGCATGAACTATCCCTTGCATTGGGGAGGGGAGTACATCATAAGCCTACACTGTGACAGCTTCTGGAAGCCATCTCATCCTTTTTGTGAAGGGGATACCAATTATTACAGCTAATATAGGGTTGTAATATTTGGTATCCCCTTGATGTTGAGGGGTAACATTTAACAACGCACTGCTTGAACTATCCCTTGCATTGGGGAGGGGAGTACATCATAAGCCTACACTGTGACAGCTTCTGGAAGCCATCTCATCCTTTTTGTGAAGGGGATACCAATTATTACAGCTAATATAGGGTTGTAATATTTGGTATCCCCTTGATTTTGAGGGGTAACATTTAACAACGCACTGCTTGAAATATCCCTTGCATTGCAGGGGGGAGTACATTGTTTGTCTACACTATGCCTCCTTCTGGAAGCTATCCCACCTGTTTTTTAAGGGGATACCAAATATTACAGCTAATATTGGGTTGTAATATTTGGTATCCCCTTGATTATGAGGTGTAACATTTAACAATGCACTGCTTGAACTATCCCTTGCATTAGGGAGGGGAGTACATCATTAGCCTTCACTGTGTCAGCTTCTGGAAGCCATCCCATCCTTTTTTTGAAGGGGATACCAAATATTACAGCTGATATAGGGTTGTAATATTTGGTATCCCCTTGATTTTGAGGGGTAACATTTAACAACACACTGCTTGAAATATCCCTTGCATTGGGGAGAGAAGTACATCATAAGCTTACACTATGACAGCTTCTGGAAGCCATCCCATCCTTTTTTTGAAGGGGATACCAAATATTACAGCTAATATAGGGTTGTAATATTTGGTATCCCCTTGATTTTGAGGGGTAACATTTAACAACGCACTGCTTGAACTATCCCTTGCATTCCAGGGGGGAGTACATTGTTTGTCTACACTATGCCTCCTTCTGGAAGCTATCCCACCTGTTTTTTAAGGGGATACCAAATATTACAGCTAATATTGGTTTGTAATATTTGGTATCCCCTTGATTTTGAGGGGTAACATTTAACAACGCACTGCTTATAATATCCCTTGCATTGGGGAGAGAAGTACATCATAAGCCTACACTATGACAGCTTCTGGAAGCCATCCCATCCTTTTTTTGAAGGGGATACCAAATATTACAGCTAATATAAGGTTGTAATATTTGGTATCCCCTTGATTTTGAGGGGTAACATTTAACAACGCACTGCTTGAACTATCCCTTGCATTGGGGAGGGGAGTACATCATAAGCCTACACTGTGACAGCTTCTGGAAGCCATCCCATTCTTTTTCTGAAGGGGATACCAAATATTACAGCTAATATAGGGTTGTAATATTTGGCATCCCCTTGATGTTGAAGGGTAACATTTAACAATGCACTGCTTGAACTATCCCTTGCATTGGGTAGGGGAGTACATCATAAGCCTACACTGTGACAGCTTCTGGAAGCCATCTCAGCCTTTTTTTGAAGGGGATACCAAATATTACAGCTAATATAGGGTTGTAATATTTGGTATCCCCTTAATTTTGAGGGTTAACATTTAACAAAATACTGATTGAACTATCCCTTGAATTGGGTAGGGGAGTACACAATTTCTTTCTGTGCACTGTGACTCTGGGCCTGACCAAGGGGTGCTCTGGGCACTAACACACAATTAATGTGGCAGGGATCACCCTGATCGCTGTGGTCACATGACAAGACCGCAGCTGCTCTGCGATCACACAGAGGGCCAGTGGCCTGGAGACACCCAGGTTACACATGCTTGTCTGGGGCACCCAGACTGCACCCAGCCTAGCAGGGCCGCAGGTCTGTGATCACACATGGTAGGCTTGCAGGCCCAACACAATGAGACACAGATACAGAGTGCCATTACATTTAGTCTACCACCGTGGTATTGCACGTGCGTGCGCAGGCTCCTTCTTTTCCCAGTCAGGTATGAGGCTGTCATGACACATCCTTAGAGGGACAATACATGTTCTTAAAAGGGAAACACCACAAATTCTCCCACTGTGCTAAGAGATGTGTAATATATATACATATTGTCAGTCTGGTTTATTGTGTGATTTATCTGCGTTTCATGTCAACCCTGTAAAATGAAATATTATTTGTATGTGTTTTACGTGCCTGCCATGATGACTGCGCCGCTACGCCACACCCTCTACAGTGAACCCATCTATCGGGTCAATTTCCCTAAGGAGGTAGTATTCCGGAGTATTTTTTTCAATTTCCAGCCATAGTTTGTGTAGTCATTTCCATCACTGTTGGCAGCTGTGATTTATTAAGCTACTAATTATATAAACCACTAAGTGTTGGCAGCTGTGATTTTTTAAGTTACAAATAACCATATAACCAACTAAGTTTCATTCAACTCAAAGCAGTTCGGCTGACTGATCAAGTAACAGTGGCATACCGAGCCGCGGGAGTGGGGGGGCCAAGCTGCCACCCCACAGGCTCTTTTTAGAGCCTGACCGGGAATTTCATCAGTGGGCCACCCCTCCCGTTCGGCACCTCAACGAGGGTACCCAATGGGAAAGGTGTCCCGCTGGCAGGACAATGTGTGCTGAGTAACTCCTGCTCAGCACAGTAATTTTCCTGGCAGCAGGACACCTTACCCTTTCCGAAACCTCTGGCAGGACAATGTCCCTCTGGCAGGACAATGTCCCAAGGAGCTCAGGGCAGCAGCAGAGGGGCTCTCAAGTTGCTCTGTGTCAACAGAGCATTTCAATGTGAGCCATTAGGCACTGATGGGAGGGAGGGGGGACTATTAGCAGGGACTTTTGTCCCTTTAGAAATGTACATGGCAGGATGTGATCAAGTGTGAGAGATTTGCATAATGCTGCATGCTTATGAAATAATGACTGAAGATGTGCTCAGTTGCTTAAATTGTCCACATCCCGGTTTCACTATTTTAACCAAAGTGTGTGAAGTGTGTGATCCTGGGCAGATCATTTAATCAGACTGTCTTATCTGCAGCTCTGTAAATGATTCACTTCAAAGCTTATGTGTTAATATATGATGCTGTTATTTTTTTTTTTTTAAAAGCCTTACTTGCTCCATATATAACAGTGCATCTTAGGTATTTTGCCTCACAAAATTATTTGCCACTTGGCTTCTTGCAATGTGCTTTCTGTGAAGTAATTTCTGTTGGTGCAATCCATAAGCAAATCAGGAGATGTGCATATATTTTACCCCAGAGCGCCTGGACAGGGCTCTAAAAGTTGAGTTCCCTGCACCTGTAATGATTCTGCCGTTTTTCTTGTGTTAAAATGCGATATGATGAGACAACCTGGAATTGCGTGCACTCCAGTTGAGAGGGGAAAGTATGATGAGACAACCTGGAATTGCGTGCACTCCAGTTGAGAGGGGAAAGTAGCAAGTTTTGAGAAGGGAAAGTAGCGAGTTTTAAGAGAGTTTCACCGTGGCTGTATGGAACTCGGGCGTTATGCCGGTGTTATGCAACATTTGGTATCCCATACCGAGGCTCGGAAATCTCCTACTTTGGTCTGCGATCTACGAAGACAGCCGAAGACAGGGGATACCGGATCGGTATGGGATACCAAATATTACAGAACAGCGGCAGCCTCCTCTTCTCATCTCCAGCAGAACTCTCTTTGAGAAGGGGTAGGAGCCGAATGTGACATGCGACATGTGTCACAGCGTGCCAAAGCATGACACCAATCTCTGGACTGGCCGATGTAAAATGTACTGTTTAAATTACTTCAAACACATTAAACAAGTGAAAAATACCCTCCCAATCATTGGGATATTTTAAATGAAATAATAAAAATAATTCTTGTCAAAGTCATGTGCAGATTTGTTAGCACCTTCGCTGCTCTGGACAAAGACCAGACATTGTTAAAAAGATTTTAAAAAAAGGTAGCAGGCGCCCCTTTCCAGAAAGAACATGGCACGATAACCTGTTCTGAGATGGAGTGTTTGCAGCTCAGGCTTTTTGCTCACTGTACCTTTAACAGGTGGGAAATATCCATTTGCATATCAGTCTTTGTCCCGCCCACATGGGCAGTCCAGCACCGAAATGCTATGGCAATTCTTCTCTGAACAAGAGTACCGACAGCAACCCCATACACGTGTTTCAGCCTTGTTGGACCTCATCAGTGAGGTGAAGCTGTGCCTCTCTGAGCACAGTGAGCAGGGAGACCACGTCTGGTTCCCCCAGGTAACTCAGGGTGACCAACCCCAAGTTCCTTGCACATTTTTTTTAAAAAAGGTAGCATGCGCCCCTCTCCAGGAAGAACATGGCATGATAACCTGTTCTGTGGTTTTTTCCCACTTTAGAGTTTGCAGCCATCGCTTTTTGCTCACTGTAGCTTTCACATATAGGAAATATCCATTTGCATATCAGTCTTTGTCCCGCCCACATGGGCAGTCCAGCACCGAAATGCTATGGCAAGTCCTCTCTGAACAAGAGTACCAACAGCAACCCCATACACGTGTTTAAGCCTTGTTGGGCCTCATCAGTGAGGTGGAGCTGTGCCTCTCTGAGCACAGTGAGCAGGGAGTCCACGTCTGGTTGCCCCCAGGTAACTCAGGGTGACCAACCCCAAGTTCCTTGCAAATATTTCAAAAAAGGTAGCAGGCACTCCTCTCCAGAAAGAACATGGCATGATAACCTGTTCTGAGAAGAGAGTTTGCAGCACTTTTTGCTCACTGTACCTTTCACAGATGGGAAATAACCATTTGCATATCAGTCTTTGTCCCGCCCATGGATATTTCCCATCTGTGAAAGGTGCAGTGAGCAAAAAGCGTGTGCTGCAAACTCTCATCTCAGAGCAGGTTGTCATGCCATGTTCTTTCTGGAGAGGAGTGCCTGCTACCTTTTTTGAAATAATTGTTAAAAAGATTGTTCACGCCCCAGGTTATTCGTCATGGCTGTCAGAAGCAGGGGCCGCTCCGTCAGCCGCTCAGGAGGCCAGAGGACCTATAGAGGAAACAACTGGTGACAGCAGGAAGACAGAAGGACGAATCAACCTGATCTGCAATTAGGCACTCTCAAACCCCACCTTCGTTAATATAGGATTTGGCTCATCCCTAATATTTCCCATATACATCATCACTAATTAACATTCAAAAATGACATTTTGAACAAAAGCTTTCATGACTTTACTCAGTTTTACTGATGCTATTTCAGAAAATCCTAGCTACTCATCAATTTCCTCATACATGAAGGAGGTGATAGTTGCATTCTTCAAGAAGGGAGATTGGGCGGTATTTCGCAGGTTCCAACCTATCTCCTTTCTAAATGCCTCCTACAAAATCTTCTCACACTTTGTTTTGCAGGCCTTTGAACGTTGGGCTGAGGAATCTGGCAGATAGGATTTAAACCAGTCAGGCTTCCACAAGGGCACATGCGCTTCTTTGAATTGCTTGTTGATAAACCTTTTGTCAAACCAGGCAGTGCAAACCAAAAAGCAGCCTGTACTTGGCTTTCTTGGACATTTCAAAGGCTTTCAACTGTGTAGATCGCTCTAGGCTGTGGGAGATGGTGAGTGAGTGGGGATGTCCGGAACCCATGGTTAATATTCTGGAACACAAAAACAGTCAGGGAATAAAACAATGTATAAAACCCTCACCATGTAGAGACTCAGTTAGATAATTGATATATTATATCACACAAGAACAAGTATGGAGCACACCTAAATGCATACTTGAGTTTTTCATGTAGTCGATTAGTGAGTCCGCTAGCAATGTCCCTAGTTAGAAGCACACCCTATCCTTGTAGGGAAGGGCTGTCCCTAGGTCAACGGTGGTGCGCCACCTATCTAATAGAAAAGAGAGAGAAATACTATCCCTGTGTACAAGGTGTGCATATCACAAAAAGTCTAAAAACAATTCAGCCATTTCCCAAACTTCTAACATCCTGGACATTTCAGAGGGGAATTATTTTCTTTAGAAACAAGCCATTCTTTATTCACCCACAAAAAAGTGTGTGCACAGAGTGCATAGTATTGGACTAATGGTAAAAGCGATACTAAAATGAGTTAAGTAGCTGTTCACAGTTTCAGCTAAAATGTTTCTCTCGTGTATGATATGATATGATAGGTTATTTATAACACACTTAATACCCAGAGGTTTCTAAGAGCGGAACCGGGGATCGAACCAATGTTGCTCCGTGTCGTCTTGCTTTCAAGATCAAATAAGTATCATCAGTAATGTGTCGGCCATTAAGACGATATGAGTTTTCCATTCAAACACGTAGTATCCCAAATCTTATAAGGATATCAACAAAGGAAAAAGGTCGACTAGTTTCAAAGACAATTATCGCGGTCATCTTATTCAGGACCAGTAGTTTGAGTAGTGCGATCAGTCACTGTTGTCCATCAGGTAGAGTCGAGCATCCAACCCAGACGTTGAAGCCCAGCTCCAGGGCACAGGTAGAGAAAGATAGTTCAGAATATGAGCAGTCCTTTTCTTAGTGGTCCGTCTCACTCCAGTGGATGGCTTCCTCACTCCTGACGCTGTCTCGCCTGTCGCGTTCGGTAACCGGTATATGAAAAACTTGTGTATTCACTTAGATGAGCTCCATACTTGTTCTTGTGCGATATAATATTCTGGAAAACCTACATTCAGACATTAGATTCAAAGTCAGTTCTCGAGCTGGATCCTTGTTCAGCGGGGCTAAAGACAAGGCTGTTTGTTAGTCTCATTTTTTTACATCTTTATAACCTCGGCATTGGGTCAGCTCTAGCTCGTATTGTGGTTAAACCACCTAGACTGGACTCCCTGAAGCTGCATTACCTTCCATATGTGGACAATCTCGTTCTTGTGGATTTTACTGCAATGGGGCTCCAAAGGTCATTAAATACTGAGGCTGATTACTTCGGGGACTTGGGCTTGGACATATATGTGCCCAAGTCAAAGATCCTCGTTATGAATCGATGTAGG
The DNA here is from genome assembly GCF_040938575.1 of Ambystoma mexicanum. Classification (NCBI taxonomy): domain Eukaryota; kingdom Metazoa; phylum Chordata; class Amphibia; order Caudata; family Ambystomatidae; genus Ambystoma; species Ambystoma mexicanum. The sequence continues at coordinate 154,168,994 of NC_090925.1, forward strand.
ATTCTTTCATGTAGGCCTAATTTCGTGTGGTATATAAATAGGACCAGAATGGACGAGGTTACTGAATTTAGATGCCTTGGTGTTCTGTTAAAAGCAAAAAGGTATTTGGGACTGGGGAATCAGGCTCTTAAGCTTGAAGCAATTGCGGCAGTGACCCAATTTCGGGTATTGGATAGGAAATATGGGCGCTTTTCCCTTCTACCTATTGTGAAAATGTAAAATGTTGGTCCCAAATGTGACTTATGGGGCGGAGGTGCAAGAAGACGGTCTGTCCTGGCTTAGGCTTGAGTCGTTCATCCGGAAGCGAGTGTTGGCACTTCCCATTGGTTCTCCTATTGCAGCCCTACGACAAATTTTGGGACTTAGTCCGCTGGAGATAACTGTTACTTGGTGGAGAATTATATTGGTGAGAAGTATCTTGTTTCCTCCAGCCTTTTCCTTTTTTGGGCAGCTTAGTGCTCTTTTTAAACAAGGCGACTGCGATCCTTTGAAGGCTTGGATAAAAGGTGTTTTATCTACTGTGGAGAAAAATGATATCTTGTTGGAGGATTTAGAGCATAGATCATGCATGGTTAAGAAGAAATTATTATAAAATGCTTGGATTGCAAACAGACAAAGCCTCGAGCTTTATACAATTGTTTACCATTTCTCCATGTACATCAAACCATATAATAATATACAGAAATGTATGGGAAGATATCAGTCTTAACAATTAAGGGAGTTTTGGTTACGTGTAAATTACAATTTTCTGCTAACCAATGATGTCTTAGGTGCAAGGAATAGACTGCCAAAGGAACAACTGGCGTGTCGTCTATGCATGAAATGTAAAGAAACTGTAAAGCACATCATTATTGAATGTCCAGCACTTGGTAATCAGCGGAGTGAAATGTTTGAACTAGGCTTCAAGACCCGACCACTGTTTTCATGGGAAACGTTGTGGTGGAATTTCTTTTAGAGCCCACAGATCAATTGGTTATAACTCTGATGAATTTTGTAACAAGTATAGTGATTGATTCAATTAGCTTATTTTAAGGTAATGAAATCATTAGGAATGTGTATGTGTAAATGTTTAACAGTGTTTGGTGCGTTTGAAAGGGGCTGTGAGACAGCAGAGAGAGCCTTTTGGATCCCACACAGGTCTCTGCTCCCCTTAAACTTCCTCTAAAGTGAAACGGCCTTACAGTGTTTCCACAAACCAGGAATTAGGGGAGTCTTCTGTTGAAAGCCGCAGCACACTACTAGCTTTCTATGTGCGACTGCTATTGGATTGACGTGTGTGAAGCCACGCCCCCTTAAATGCCGTCCTCAAATACAGACGTGCGCGCGCACGAGCGCGTGCGCATCAAGCAAAGTACCTCTTTGCCTCTGGACGCTGCTTGTGGATCCTGGATCAGCTGCTGCATTTTTTTGTTGCAGCTTTCTACGAGCGACTGCTATTGGATTGACGATAAAGCACCGGTCTTGGGAAGAACTATAGACATTGAAAATGTTTAATTTGGACAATCCTTACTAATATAATACTCATTTATCTTTGTGCAGTGTATGAAGCCACGCCCCCTTAAACGCCGTCCTCAAATACAGACGTGCACGCCCACCAGCGCGCGCGCACCAAGCAAGTACCACAAGTACCTCTTTGCCTCTTCGCCTCGTCGTTGAGGCGGGAGGTTTATCTTGTGGTTCTCAAAACCTCAGTGTTATTTGGGGATAAATAAGCGTGAGGGGCGTGGTCTAGTTCCTTATTAACACGTTTGCCATAATGAGAGCATTCAGTTTAAAAACTGGAATGCCGCCGTCTATTAGGTTGGCAACGGCAACGGAAAATCATGGAGATCTGCAGCAAACCTCCTCGAATATGAATTCAACACCTATCAGACCCAAAGGTATTAAAGGGGGGGGCTGCCCAATATGGACATACGGTCATTTTGTAGTGGTTCTCTATCAGCGCATAGAATAAAGTCTAGATCGGAGAAAGAACAGAATAGAGGAAAAGAAGGTTCCTAGTGCTGCCTCTTCCGGTCTTGTGCTTAAAAAAATTGTCATGTTACCAGATGCCTTGGAATGCACACCAAGAGTGCAACTTTTAAAAACTCTGTCGTGTCAATCTATATCAGACACTGCTTTACTCGAGAATATACCTGCGACTGTCCAACCTATTGCTCCCATTTATCTGACCCCAATCGCTAATGATGTAGCGGTAATTGACCTGGATCTTAATGACTCGGTATTTTCAAACAAAATGATGTCTGAAAATCTATCTAAATCCCCTATAATGTTTTCTGAGGTGACTCACACCTCCATAGAAACTGTTTCCTCTATCTCTATATCAGAGACAAGTGTCGTACAGACCAACTCACAGGGAATGAATACATCATTTTGTTCGGAAAAAAGCGATTCATCTATAAATATCACATTACAGGCTATGAATTTAGCTATCCAGGCACTAGGGAAAATATATCAAACCATAGACAATCGAATGATAATGCAAGAAACACTTATGCAGAAAATGTTAGCACTATATGAATCATCTAATAGTGAATCTCAATTACAGATGGTTTCTTACTATAAGAATTTGTCACTAAAGACAGTCACCAATTCTATAGCATGCAGACTGATAATGTCTCTGAGCAAGACAATTTTAATGTGACCGCTGTGGAGCTTGGTGAAAGTGGAAGAACAACCAGTGCGTTACCATACATTGCCTCAATCATATATGACCCATTAGCATGTATTTCAAATTTGTCTAATGACATATACACAAATCCACCGATTAAATCAGCTGTGGTTTCAAAAAGGTGCACTATACCCGATGTTTATGCCGGGAATCCCAGATGTATACAAACAAAAAAATAAGGAAAACTTGAAAGCAATGACTTACAGTGAGGAGTCAATACCTCAAGTAGTGCATAAGGGAATCAAGAAGGCCAAGAAAGTGGATTTAAAGTTATCAAAAACTGAATGCTCTTTTAAACACACAGCAGCATCTGCCACCAAACAATTTTTAAAAGCTATTACGCTCCCTAAAAAGAATCAAATACTCACCTCCCAGGCCATTAAGAAAGGGTATGCTCAGCAAATGCTCATCAAAAAGAAAATGGAGAAATTCAATTTTCAGCCTGTTCAAGCAATGAAATATCCTCCTTTGGATGAGCTCTTACAGGCGTTAGGATCTCAGAACACTGCTAGCCCCCCTCCACCTTGTGAACTAGAACATTTTAATATTCCTAAACCAAATGTGAGTAAGAACTCTAATAGTAAGATTATGTCAAGTGTTGATCATGACAGATCTGAAATTAGGAAAGCGGTTGATGCTTACATGTCTAGTCATGTTCAACCTCAGATTGAAATACCTAAGAGAGCCTATGAATGCATTGAGAGAATGGATAATCAGAGTCAGAGTGGTTTGAATTCAGTACTAGAACAGGCAGCACAATCAAGGTTAGAAAAAATGAACTTACCCTCAGATCCTAAAAAAATAGTTCTTGAGTCCTCTAAAAAAGGAAATGTCTATTCAGATGAATGTCTCATGGTCGATGCACGAGAGAATGACACACTTCCCTTGAATGATTTGTCGTCTGTTATCATACGACTAATTGAGGGTGCATTAGGGAACATACAATTTACTCCCATAATAGGCAAGGAAAGAATTGAAACTAAAAAAAACAATAAAAGAACTCTGGCTGATAGAAGCACTCCCCTAAAGGTGAAACCAGCCCCTCATTCATTAATCTTGGCCTGTAAACCACCCCCAATCACTCAATACGATTTAAATCGGAGAGCGGTGGTGGCGATATTTTCAGACATCCCGCAGTTGGAAGACATTGTATCTGCCGATTTAGCATTGGTGGAGTTTGTGGAGAATAAGAACTTGAATACAGTGAGGCTCTGGATACAATCCAGGGTAGTGCAAAATCTTATTTGGCAGTAGAAAGATTCCCTGGCTGCACTGGGCTTTGATTTCACTATCGATCATTCTATCTTGCAAGGAGATTTAATGAAAAGCGGCCAATTGCCCCATGTGTCCGTACCCCAGAGACAGCAATCTAATTTAAATCAGACAGAACATCCAATGCCCAAGAAAATAAAAGGTAATGTCACTTTCAATATAACTTGCTCTTGCTCGCACACTACTGAGCGAAGATAGCTAAGCCCAAAAAGTTCGCAAAAGCTTACCCTGGTCAGTTGGAATACTAGGGGCCACAAGCATCTTGCCAATAATGATCAACATCAGTTAAACAGCTATGATTTGGTGCTTTTGCAAGAAACTTAGCTGTCTGCACCTCCAATCTGGGACCGTTATGAGGTGTTTTTAAATCCAGCCATTAGAACGACAATGGGTAGGTCAATGTCTCGACTCCTTACAGCTGTTAGGAAAAAAATGGCCTATCCTCACAACTGTGGGCTATATCCAATGAATTTATGATATTGATCAAAGTCTGCACTCCTGCTGATAACTTGCCGTGTTAAATTTGTACTGGAACTCGGCGGCAATAAGTGATGACTGTTTCAATCTAATCAAAGAAATGTACGCTGGAGAGCACTAGTACAATATAGAGGTCTGCATGTTCTGAATGGAGCTTTTACATCTGACATACCAGCTGCTCCGACCTGGCACAGAGGATCTGTGTCGTCAACTACAGATTACATCTATGTAAATGCGACTCTGTGGCCAAATGTTCAAGATTTCACTGTTATAACCTCAGAAGCCAGTGACCATAATATGTTGACCACCGAATTGAATGTTCAAATGCAAGGTGATCATGGTGAAAAGAAAACAACTAAGGGATGTTTAGTAACACACTCAGGCAGGTGTCGTCTCTGATGGTCGGAGGATGCCTTAATGTATTTCTGCGAGCTCCTTAAAGAGTCGAATATGAGCATGGGTGATAACTCAGATAACTCTGGCATTGTGTACAGCAATATGCTTCAAATATTTCAGCAGATAAAAAGTCTTACTAATTCGCAACAGAGTCACTTACACACATTTGTCAACTTGGTACGTATGAGAAAAACTGCCTATCAGGCAGAGGTAAGGAAGCTCGCCAGGCATCCCCCGCCATCAGAACGAAAATGGTAAAGAAGCTGCGTAACAGCTTTAAGAATTGGGTTAAGTGTCATTGAGGATTGCTTTATCAGAAAGACGGAGCTGAAATGTTAAAAACGCTTGCTAGTAAAAACATTTCTAAGATGTGGGCGGCTTTGAATCAATCCCTTGGACAGCATCAGGTCTGTATTCAGTCCTCTGCAGTTGATACACACACATGGTTACGCATTTTAGTGAACTCTATGCGGCACCAATTAATAGTTCCCCCTCGCACACATCTGGCATCTTAGCACCCTTCAACCTTTCGTTCGATGAGTCGGAGATACTGCAACTCATAACTACGGCCAGTAAGTCCAAGGCAGTTGGCCCGGATGGTTTGTCCAATTTTGCCATGCAAAGGCACCCTAAATTATGGGCTTCCATTCTCTTCCACATCTTCACAGCTGTCAATTATCATCAAAAATTACCACCTACATGGACTCAAGCAATAACGGTACCAGTTTATAAAAAGGGCGACTGACTGTCTCCGGATAGTTATCGCCCGATCTCATTATTGGACGCCCCAGCAAAAATCTTCTGTAGAATCTTACTGAGAGAACTGAATGAGTGGGTTGAAATGAAATCATTGCGAGATCCGTTCCAGTCAGGTTTTGTGAGAGGTTTGGGGACCATTCCAAATATTTTCGCTCTTACTATGGTGCAAGCCCAACAACTAGCGCAAAGACAACCGTTATATCTGGGATTTATTGATTTTAGAGCCGCTTTTGACTCAATTGATCGTGAGCGACTCTTTCTTAAACTCAGAGAACGATTGTCCTCACACCCTGTTATCCTTAATTATACTGCTCCACTCAAACACATCCATGCAAGTGCGTATAACCCTTGACGGGATACTATCATCAAGCATAGTTACTCAAAGGGGTTTAAAGCAGGGATGTGCCATGGCTTCCTTCCTGTTTAATTTCTATATATTAGAAATCGGTGAATTTTTGACCAATTGTGTGGGAGATCCACCTAAGATAGGTATGCAAAAAGTCCCGTATTTGTTATATGCGGACGACTTAGTTCTACTATCACATACCCCACAGGGATTGCAAAACATGCTAGAACAACTTGGCAGTTATGCTCAGGCCAACAACCTTAACATCAATACACAAAAAACTCAAATAGTTATCTGTAACCCGAAGAGAAATTTTAAGGCAAGCGATCATAAATGGCAATTGCAGCAGTGCAAAATTCATATTGTTGACCAGTATCGATATCTACGTGTAATTATACAACATAAAAAGACACTATCACAATACAAGTGCGAAGTAAGAAATAAGCTACAGTCATTGGTATCTCAATCGCGAATACTTCGCAAGTTTGGGAAGTTTTCAATGAAACACATCATTATGTTCTATAAAATGAAGGTAACACCCATCTTATTATATGGTGTTGAAGCTTGCCTCCCTAAAGATCGTATATTCTGGGATGGCATAGAGTCCTCCTATTGGAAGCAAGTAATACAACTCCCGACATGTACACCCATAGCGCTGATTCGCTTTGAGCTGGGTCTCACATCTCTTTATTCACAGGTGTTGTGGAAACAATGCGCTTTCCTTCGAAAAGCACTTACTGGTCTAGAGATTCCAACTATTCTGAAGGTTGTAGCTCACAATTTACTTACGTCAAACAACCTCTTTCCATGGAAATGGCGTAATCATGTTTTAAATGCTCTTAGTGATGCAGCCATATCCATTGATTTACTCATATCGAATCCCAATCGAGCAAAAGTTGAAATATTTCAGTATGACTGGGCAGAAAACATAACAAAATGTACAACATATAAAGACTTCAATGTTCTCCTGTTTGGAGTGAAGAAGCATGGGATAATGGCAATTTATCTTGGAAAATTTCCGTGCCCTCAACTCAGGAGGAAGTACATGAAATTTAGGTTGAATTTATACATCACTCGTGACATATTATGTAGGAGAAAAATTATTACAAATGAGCAAAACTATTGCCGGCATTGTGAGAACACAAATCAGATGGAAACTGTGCAACATTTGCTGACAGATTGTGAAGCAGTAAGTGAGGCAAGAAGCAGATGCTTCAAGGATAAATTGATGTTTCAGAATCATCTAACCCAATTTAAAAAATGGCAAACACTTTTCTCCAACCCAAGAACTTCAATACAAATAGCAATTGTCCAATTTTTAGACCTGGTATTGCCGGATACCCTCCTAAGTGAGGATGAAAATCCTGTTTTGTAAATCATAAAACAATGACAAATGTGATTCAATTTTATTCCAGGGATAAGGGAGTAAACTGTAATGCTGGTGATGTAGTATTTCATTCCTTTTGCTTTTTTTATTCTATCACCTTCTTTTTAATTTGGTTGATTTATCAGGAAGTGTCATTATTATCAGTAACTGTTCTTTTATTGTTCTAATTGGTGATTATGTGATATTTCATTTTATGTTCGTTTTCTATCATAGATAATGTTGATAGAAAATGATTTGTATTATGAACTAAAGATGAATGTTGGTATACATTGTGTAAATAATTTGAAAAGTTGTTATACGACTAAACAAATAAAAAAAATAAAAAAAAATAAAAATGATTAACGTCTTTTATTCTGTTTTACATATGTATACATTGATTGTATTTTTACTCTTTTGCTGTATGTGTGTAAAGTTCACTTGTTGAAGATAGGTCACACAAAGAATTGAATTGATGACCAGTTAACAATGCAAACCTATTTCCATTTCTTAAATAAAACAGACTTTTAATCTAGCAAGTAGTGAATAAATCAGAAATATTTTGTACTTATTAACATATTTAGTGAATATGTACAACATATTACTCCTCATTATGAGGTTGCCGGTCCGGTAACAATGGTACCGGTATGCTTGCCGGTACCGTTGTTACCGGAACGGCAAACTCTGAGTTTCATTCCTCAGGTCTGCCCTGGCGGAATGAAAGGCACCCGCGAGCACAGCATGCCTGTAGCACCGACACCGTTATGAAATAAGCCGGTGCTACAGGCATCCCCATTCCCATTGAGCCCTATGGGGCTGGAATGGGGATCTTACGGCACATGCGAAAGGGCCATTACCGGGTCCGGCAGAGTCGGAATGCCCCAGTAATTGCCCATTTGCGGGTGCCGGTCTTTCATGCCGGTATGGATATAGCCTTGCCGCTCTTACCAGCAGAGCTACCTCCAACCTCGTAATGAGCTCCAACCTCATAACAAGCTCAGGCCTGGGCCTCCACAAATAGCAGCAGCTACCTCTTAGTTAAGAGATATACCTCCTTCTCCCTTTCTGGTAAAGGGAAGGCTGTACTCTCAAGAGGGGTGTGAATGTGTTTCAGTAGTGACTCAAACAGCAAACAATAACAGTCCAAAAGAAGGGGAATGACCAATCAAGGTTGTATGAAAAAAATAGATATATTTTAATAAAACACACCATAAACCAAATAACTAAATAGACAAACATTACGCAAAACCCACCCCCGTCTGGATACACAGTGCTGTTTGAGCGATTCTATGCAGCATCCGATGGCCAGGGCTCGATGAGCCACCAGGGTCGGGCCCACGGCGTTTGCATTTGACAGCAAAGATGCTCACCTCACGGTTTGATCGGCGGTTCAAAGGTGGCAGATGCAATTATGAGCATGTAGATCGTGCAGAGGCAACAACACACTTGACTAACGTGGTGTGGCGAGGAACAGATTCAAACATGCAAGACAGTGGTTCATTGACGTACAGTGCCAACAGCAGCTTGATGGGCTGTGTGGGTTTCAGGGCATAGAAAGGTCTCGAATCACAGCTCTAATTGGTTCCACGTTATGAACGCAGGTTTCCTGGCTGTTTTGTTCCTCTGGTTGCTGGGAGTCTATGGTCTCAAGGATAGGATTTGGACCTTGTTTTTGTTCTCCCAAGCACTAAGGATACTGGTCAAAAACATCAGGAGTCCTACAATGCAGTGAGGTCATGGGTACTGTCTTGGCTGAAAGAGAGGCAGGTCTTATCCCAGCAGCATGTCCTCCCTAATGGATCTTTATGGTATGGTTCAAACACAGCGCTCACTGCTGCATTGGATGCTCAATCTTCACCTCACTGGCAGAGGAGGTCAAAGAGGTCAAATGAATTCTTCCTCAGGTTGATGTCCAAGAGGGAATCAAAGTAGTGGTGGGAAACCCCTTCTCTTAAAAGGTAAAAGTCTGCAGGTGATCGGACTAAAGCTAGCCTGCCTTAGTGTTCCAATCACTGTTTGTGAAATCAGTTTAGTTTGCCCTTCTGACATCAACCTCAAAGTGCTTTGCTCTAGAAGAAGAGGAAGGGACAGGAAGGAGAGAGAGGGAGAGAGGGAGAGAGAGAGAGAGAGAGAGAGAGAGAGAGAGAGAGAAACAAGATGGTGGAAGTCTTTCTCCACTGTACACAGCCCTCCCGTCTACTCTAACCCCACCCTCTTTGTTCTCACTAGGATGAAAGGACCTTTAGAAAGGAAGCAGCCTGTTGTGAGGATACTCCCTTTGAATGGGTGTGCCTCTTTGATACCTGAGTCGTCCAGCATAGCTGACTGTGGTGCAGCTATCTCTAGGTGAGGATGTTTCCTATCCTCAACAGGAGATCAAATAAGAGTCATGGTCATCCAGGCATCCAGGTGCCTGTCCTGTCAGTTGGTAGGCTCAACCTATCTGGTCAGAATACACATCAACTTCCACAGTTAACGTAGATTTCACCAAATACCATTCCATCTAATGAGATTTCACCGAATATATTTCACCGAAAATGGTAGGGGAAATGGTATATATGTAATGCATAATCGTGGGAGGATAGCTCAGGGTCAGCATGCTCACCTTGCAAGCAAGACGACACGGAGCACCACAAGTTCGATCCCTGGGTCCGCTTTTAGATACCTCTGCGTATTAAGCGCGTTATAAATAACCTATCTTATCATAATCGGTGGGTTGTGGGGTAAGGGTAGAAGTTAGGGTAGGGAGGGGTGAGGCGGGCTACGGGGGTCTCCCCATGCATTAAAAAATAAAAAGTAGAAAAAGTTAAAAGTTCATTTCATTTTTCTGTGAAATAGATTCAGTGAAATCTCCATTATGTGAAATATTTTTGAAGAAATCACATACATACAATTTCCACAGCTGAGTTGGTGCACAAGAGCTGACACACGTCTGATATCAAATTAACTGCACAATTCATAGAAATCAGCGCACAAGTGACGCACGCGGCTGGCGCGGAGTGTGCGCGTGCATCAGTCTGCGCCAGCCGCGTGCGTCAAAACCCATTTCAGCGCACAGCATATTCATGGATTTCAACATCCATAACCAGCCGTGGCGGAGAGTGGCGCAGCGACCCTGCAGCAGCGCCAGTTAAGCCCCCAACCCCGCCCCGTGCGCCATGAACAGCGCACAAATCCAGAACATGGCGCAAAGGCCAGTGGACTAGCATACAGCCCCCCAACCACGAAAACGTGTGTAAAACTCCCCGCACACGCCCCAGAATACACGTACCCCGCTCACACCAGCGAAAACGCATGTAAAACTCCCTGCGCACCCCAGTAATACACGTACCCTACTCACACATGGCCTATTGCATGTAAAACTCCCTTTGCACGCCCCAGAATACACGCCCCAGAATACACGTACCCCTGTGGCGTGGGCTGCCTGTGGGCCATGCCCAGGGTGGATGGGGTGCCTGCATGTATTTGGGGGATGTGCGGGAATTTTCACATGCGATAGGCCCTGTGCGAGCGGGGTACGTGTATTTGGGGGGTGCGCTGGAATTTTCACACGCGATAGGCCCTGTGCGAGCAGGGTACGTGTATTTTGGGGGTGCGTGTGAAGCATCACACGTGATAGGGCCTATGCGAGCGGGGTACATGTATTTGGTGGGTGCGCGGTAAGTTTCACACGCGACAGGCCCTGTGCAAGCGGGGTATGTGTATTTGGGGGGTGCGCGGGAAGTATAACACACGATAGGCCCTGTGCGAGCGGGGTACATGTATTTGGGGGGTGGGCTGGAAGTTTCACACGCGATAGGCCTTGTGTGAGCGGGGTACGTGTATTACTGGGGTGCGCCAGGAGTTTTACATGCATTTTCGCTAGCGCAAGCGGGATACGTGTATTCAGAGGGGTGCGCGGGGAGTTTTACACGTGTTTTCGCTGGTACGAGCAGGGTACGTGTATTCAGAGGGGGTGCAGGAGTTTTACACGCATTTCAGCTGGTGCGAGCGGGGTATGTGTATTTGGGGGGTGCGCGTGAAGTTCCACACGCGTTTTGGCAGTGAGGGCCCTCCCTGGTGTGTCCCTAACCCCCTTCCCATGCCCTGCAGGCAACCCACACTACAGGAAAGCACCCTACACCCCTGGGCATGCCACGCAGGCAGCCCATCACCCCTGGCCATGCCCCACAGGCAGCCCATCACACCTGGGCATGCCCCGCAAGTCATCATGCACCTGGGAGCCTTGACACATCTCCCCCCACCCCACCCACCATTGACGGGCACCTGCCAGCAGGCCCCGACTCATGTCCCCCCACCGCCACCCCCAGTGACGGGCCCTGCCAGTAGACCCTGACTCATGTCCACCCCTCCCCCAGTGACGGGCACCTGCCAGCAGGCCCCTATACGTGGCTCACCAAACACCATGTTCTCTCAAAACAGACCCATGGGCCTAATGCCTACACAAATCCGCCTTGCCCCCCAGTCTAAGCACACAAGCATCCACTGCCCCCACTCAAAAATTACACATGCAAGCCTCAAAAGAACCACCCTGGGCATGCATAAATGTACAACAGAGCCACAAAGTGGCAACACATGACAGAGGCAATGCTCATTGATCAATGCCCAAAACCAATGAGCGTACACAACATCAATAATGAAGAAATCGGATGTGTATTAAAATATGTAATTAAAAAACACAACGAAAAATCAAACTAGTAAATGAAGAAAAGACAAAATCAAAAAATGATGATGAATCCAATGTAAACCAAAAAAACACAAGAGGAAAAAAGGGTAGTGGTCCATTTTAAAAGTCCAAATAAAGTACCTGGAAAAATAAAAAAAAACCATTGATCCATGGTGATGACAGAATAACCAAAGTATGTACAAGTCTTGAATTATATACACTGAAAGTTTGAAGGGTCCATAATGTCCAAACAAAAGGAAACCTACCAAAAAACCCTGTAAAAATAACTATGTACATAAAGTGGAGCAAAGTCCATGAACTCCAAAATAAAAAAACAAAGGAAACCTAACACTAATGAACTATATACAATGGCGGCAGGCAAGTCCTACGGCTCACTAGTTGATTTCCCGGCCCAGGGCATCATCGAACTCCTGTTCAACGTCCTGGAGGCGGGCCTATTCCCTGGCCCGAGGTCTTGCAGGGATAACGCCATGTCCACCTTCAACTCCCTGCGAATTCCCTCAAGGCACTCAGCCCGCCTCAGCACCCTGGACATGGAGTTCTCCGCCCTGACCATAGTGAGCCGTGCCTCCTCCGCCCGCCGCCACTCCGCATCTATCCGCTGGCCCAACCGCTGCCACACGGAAGACACTCCCATTCCAGGGTCCTCCTGCCCTCCGGCCGATGACTGCCCCTCTGATGTTGATGGCCCCGAGCCATGATGCCTCCCACATTGAGCCTGCCGCTGCCTCCGAAGCAACTGCCTCTGCCAGCATGACGGCATCCAGGCTGATGGAATCCACTGGTGCCGTCGTGCACGTGCCCTGCCCGATGATGCTGGCACATCCTCCATCTGCTGGGGTCCAGTTGCTGGGGTGTCCACCCCTGCTGGACCTCCGACTCCCGACTGTGGCAGGGATGGGATCTCCACCGTGCTGGCTGCGTTGGTCAGGGCAGGTCCACAGTGGGCCCTGGTGGCATCTGGGCCAGAAGACGGCATGGAGAACGACTGGCGCATAGTCTTCACAGAGGAGAGGGCCGCCAGAGTGGCCGACACATGTACGAAACCCCGGACCATGGCCCCTCCCAACTGGGCCACGTTGCACGCAGCTCTTCGTGATGACGTGCGTGCTCCACCCAGGAAGCACGCACGTCATCACGAATGTCACGCATGCGCAACGCGACAACATACAGGACAGTCTCCATACGGTCACGGGTCCCCTCGTCTGCAGGTAGAGGAGGGTCAGATGACGTGGACATCCACCCTACCTGCAGATGGGCCTGGGATGGGGCATCCCTGCTGGTGCATGGTGGTACAGTGTCAGGGACAGTGACACTCAGTAGCGGCCGCCTCCTCCTCTGTGCCAACCACCAACCTGGATGGCTTCACACCGTCTTCCGTTGTTGAAAGCCCTTGTGCGGGCTCACCCACCCCTTCCGCTGCAGCCGTAGTGGCAGACGCGGCACCAGTCCCCTCGTTCCCGGATGATGGTAATTCCTGGGAGGGTGACTGGGCCTTGTGTCGCCGGCCGGCGGAGGCATCCCCGCTGCTTTGCTCCACAGCACCGTCTCCGCCCTCTTCTTCACTTGCTGCTGTGTAGAAGGAGACATAGAACACAAGCATCAGAGTACTGTACAATAGTCCCCTAGACAGGAAGCAATAGCAGATGAGTGGCACTGTGAAACGTCACTTCCATCATGTCCCTCCACAACACATGGGTCAGTGCAGGCAACACACATGCAGAAACAGACATGGCACATGCAAAGAACATTTGCATACATGTCCAATGATCACTTGAAACATACAATGGTGGATTGAAACTCACATGCATCATGGGTCATGCCTATCACATGCACACACATCACTGTGGTTTCATCCATCTGGCCTCGTACACCCCAGGCACAGTGGATACAAGGATGACTAGGCTGCATCAGTGAATCAGAACATTGTCACAGACATGTGTCATGCATCTATGGCGTTTACAAGTCACACACACGCTACTCAGACACACAGACATGTACACCATACATGTCCATGACAGCAGCACCCATCTCACACACCCCATCCATGTCCAAAAACAAAGACAGCGCTTCTGGACGTGTTTGATGTCACGGGGTGCCACCCCCTCCGCGTTGATGGCACCCACTATGTCCGTCCAGATCCTCCTCCGTCCTTCCTTGTCGGCGCGCGATGGTGTGAAGAGGGCATCATACTGCCACAGGACTCGCTCCACCAGGATGCCAACTTCATTTGAAGTCAAGCTGGCAGCCCTCTGCCTCTCTGGCTGGGGGTTGCCACTGGTGCCGGAAGGTGTTGTGTCGGACATGGCAACCCCAGAGGCAAGTGTGGGTGGGCAACTGGGTCCTGGGGCTGGGCTGTGGAGCGATGGAATACCAGTCGGGAGTCCTCTGTTCCAGCAGGGATGGTCACAGCAGCTGGACCCCTGGAGATGGCAGATGTGCAGGCACCAAATGGCAGGGCACGGTGGCAGCAGGCAGCAGCAGATGGCTCGTGGGAGGCTGCTCGGGGCTCTGGGGGGCAGGAAAAGGGCCTTCTGGGCAGGAGTGTGGTCTTCCGTGTGTTCTTGCGTGGCCAGCTTGATGCGGAGTGATTTGGCACATGAAAAAACTGCACGTCAGCGTGTAATTCGAGGAAAGGCCCTTAGCGCGTAAGCGCGTCTGTGACGTTATGCGCGTGGGCTTTTCCCTCGTGACGGGTGCATAGTGATTCAGCACGTGAAAAAAATACACGTCTGCGTGTGAATGCGTGTGATCCGAGGAAAGGGCGTAAGCGCGTAAGTGATGTGATGCGCGCAGGCGTTTCCCTCAGTATGGGTTAAAGGTGAGCAGGGCCAGCAGTTTGCTGTACGTGCCTTTCGTGGAGACCGACGTGTGTGCTACTACTTCGTGTTGTTTCGCGCGCCATCACAACTTCACAGCGAATCAAGGACATATCTCTTCTTTTGACAGGGGTATTGGCTACGCGTGTTTTTCATTATCACGCTAGTCTGACAGTGAGTCGCGCATGCTATTTTTCCCACTGCGGGTGCCCCTGTGTATCGCGTACCCGTTTTCGAGGTCATAGTAGCCTGCGTGTCCCACACGTATGTGTTTTTCGTGTCCCTAGGTGCCACCGCGTACCGCGGGAGGTTAATTCCACACACGTGGGCTACTGGGGGTTGCGTGCACGGTTTGACTGCAGTTTTGGGGTGCCTGAGCGTTGCGTGACCCGTCACTTTATCACAGGGGTCACATACAGCCTTGGAGGTGCAGGGGTGCTGTTAACATCTTGTATCCCACCCCCTTCACCCCAATTGCCCAGGACAATTGTCGTGTACACCTCCCATTGGCACTACTCTATCTGTGCCGGCACTACTCCATCTATGCCATGGCTGGGAGGCCATGAAAGGTGAGGGGCGCCTCAGCTGGGCGTACTCCATGTGGCGGGCGTGGTCAGGGACGTGGCTGGGGTGACCAGGGAGTAGGGGGACTCCAGGGTGTCCAGGGTGGCTGCAGAGGGGGAAGAGGCAGGGGTGCGCCAGCTCGGCACAATGTTGTGCCACGTGTAGGTGCAGTCATGCCACCACCCCCTGCGGCTCCGGGAGATGCAGTACTTACATCTGGCACTGGCGCCCATGTGACCCGGCAGTCCGTTTCATCGACTGCCACGGGCCCAAGGGTAGTGCAGCTGTGGACACCACCACCCAGGCTCAGGGTCTGCCAGCGCAGGCTGCGTTGGCACTTGAAGAGTCCATGAAAGATTTCCAGGAGGCACACGGTAGGTGCACGCAGGGCTGCCCTGACCGAGGCACGTGTCCCTGGAGCAGTAATGTCATCTGCTGCCCCGACCAGCTGGGTGTTGGCAAGTGCAGAGGCAGATGCAGCCGACACCACCCCAGTTGTGAGTCTACCAACCAGGACAGTCCCAGTCAATGACCCTGGCACAGCGGATGTTGCTGCGCAGGGTCCATTCCAGGGCACCCAGCAGCCACTGACACAAGTCAGGGCTTCACTCCATGTTCCACCTGCCACCCCCTCAGCTCATTCCACCAGCGCCACTGCCCATACTGATCAGGGCGGCATTTGCCAGCCAGGGTTCGGACCAGCGTCCAAGAGGAGGAAGGTTGCACCTGCAGTACAGGCTGGGACCCCAGACACAGCTACGGCCTCCGGCACATCGAGGAAGAAGCATTTCTGCAAGCAGGAACTGGACTTCCGCGTGGACTACGTGCGGGAACACAACCGTGACATGCTAGTGGGGCCGAATTGTCAAACTACGGCTGCCTACGTAATACCCACTGGAAGCAGGTTGCGGATCATGTGAGTTCATTTGGCCATGAGGTGCGCACAGTGCAAGAGTGCAAAAAGCGTTGGGCTGACCTCAAACGCAGCGCTAAGGCGAAGCGTGCCTCTAATTACAACATGACTCTGGTGACTGGCGGTGGGCCACCACCTGAGGAGGAAGACCTCACTCCGCACGATTCGCTCGTTGTGGAGTTCATACCAACAGGAATGGTCGAAGGAGTGGGAGAGTTGCAGGATTTTGATGCCCCATCCAGTGAGTGTTGTCGCCTGTTCGTCGAGGACATGTGTGTTTTGCTTGTGTGATGTGTTGTGCTTGACTGCCACTGCATGTCATGTGTCATGGTTCTCATGTGCAATTCATGCAATGCTTCACTGATGCGTGCCTGCTGTGCAGGATAGTGGACATGTAGAGCAGACAGGGACTGTCCTCACCACCACACTTGCACTCTACTCACATGCTAGTCACCCAGCTGCCCCTACAGTCCATGTTCCAGCTCAATGGCCCTTCTGCATGTAGCCTGGGGTGTATTTCCTTTCAGCGCTAGGACTATGTCATTGCATGACTGACGTGCATGTGTGTCCTCTGCATGCATGCGGGTACTCCACGTAGGCATGCTCCTTGCCCCTCCACTACCCCTGCACCTCAATTTCAACATTGCGCAGGTGTGCATCATATTGGCGTACTGCAATGGCCTGTTCAAGACTCCTGTGTACATGCAAACTTCCACGAGCCCACCTGCCAGACACATGCAGTGGGGTACATCCTCTGCACTTCATGCAGGTTGTCTCACTTGGACTGTGCAGATGGCAGATGCTCCACAGGGACATGAGTTCCCATTCATGCTCCATGTGTATTACATACATGCCCCTATGTGTCCTTGACTGGATGATCATTGTAGTACGTGTCCAGGATGACCTACATTTCTTTGCATTTGATCATCCATTCCATGCCCACTCTGGCTCAGTCCTGCATCACACACATGTTTAGGGTGTCACAGTCTGTGCGGGGCACAGGCCTCCCCCCGTTTCAGGCCCACTGACTCTGTTCAACTGGTGTAGCGGCTTTTGCACACATGCCTGTCCTACTGAGGGTGCATCATGTGTCCTGCTTTCTGTCCCATCATCATCTGCTGTGTTGTCAGTTGACTCAGATGATGCAATTGATGCTAGCCACCACTGTCTGCCAATACACAGGTTTCTGGTCGCCCTTTCGCTGCCATGCAATGCATCCCTGCATTTTCACTTGGGGGGTGGGGGGGTTTGCTTGTAGCCATGCAACACATTGCATTCACATTGCACGTGATGCCTGAACTTGCCCTTGCACTGCCTTCAAGTTAATTGATACACATCATGATAAACTTGTTCATGTGGATAGTGGATAACGTACGCATGTTCTGCACTGCATCAACCCACTTCAGAGCCATGTTACACCGTTCTACATGCCTACTCCCTGATGCTATGTCAACGTGACCTGGCATGCATGCCAGGTTCACATTTGTGTGTGATATGTCTGGTTCATGTGTTGGCTGTCTATGTGATGTCTATGTGTGTGTGTTATGTGCTTCTGACATGTGTACTAATGTACATTTTTCTAAGCTTTACAGATGATGACGCAATGGAGCCAGAGGATGGTATTGTCATGCCAAACACAGGTTTGCTATCACACCAGCAACCAAGTGGGGGACCATGAGAACCCACATGTGTTACAGACCATCTTGTCTGTGGCTGGCAATGAGTCAAACCCGGATGATCACTCTGACGACAATGTCGAGTTGGATGTGCATCGGGTCCATTCGTCAGGGGTGGGTGATTCTGATGTGGACGCTCCTCTGTCCGCGACACCTGCACTGAGGGGCCAGACAGTGGTGGGACCTCTGCCCCTGGTGGATCGGGACGCAGGATCACCCTCCACACCAGTTGCTGATGTGCCTGGGGCATCACGTCGACGGGGGAATGTAGTCCTGCAGCCGCAGGCGGTGCCAACCCAACAAGGACATTGGCACCTTGGGCCCCGCAGGTGTCAAGCCCAGCAACGCGGTGGCCGCGTGCCACTGGGGTATACTGAGTGGGAGCAAGCCATGGTTGCCAATTCAGAACACCAGGGGGCAGCAATTGATAACATCACTGAGAGCATGGAGCGTGTGACCGAATCCGTGCTACCCCCTGCTAGGCAGGTGGAACTCCAGCAGCGGGCAGCACAATCCATGGCCCGCTCACTCAGGCTGGGCATGGCGGCCTCAGACAGGGCATCCCGGGCTGAAATGGTGTTTTTGCGTCAAGCAATTTCTGCTCACGCAGAGGCACGCATGGAGGCCCTGAGGGTTGAGTATGAATCCCTCAGATCCACTCTGGGTGTGCTCTTGATGTCCCAGAGGGAGCGGTCAGAGGAGAGGTTTGCGCAGCTTGAGCATACCATCTCGGCTGAGCTACGCGCTTGCCGGGAGGTGCATCAGTTATCCAGCCAGGCCACGCAGGAAGAACTCCATGTTACACGTGTTACCTTGCAAGAGGAAGCGCGCGTATCACGGGAGGTTCTGCATGCTGACCTACGTGTCATCGCTGCACAGAACCAGGCTCACCCGTCCGGCAGACTTGCTGCCGACGAGGGGCATGCTGCGCCTAGGCGTGGTCAGGCTCCTGTGCCACGTCTACCTTTTCAGGAAGAGGCTGACTCGGGCGACGAGATATCTCCCGCACAGGTCGGGCTGTGCAGGCGTTGAGCCCATGGAGTTTTTTTTTTTCTCTCATCATCATCGCATGTGGGTGTTGAGGTGCACCCTGTACCCCCATACCCCCCCACCTGGGTCGTATGTGGCCATTTTTGATTTTTCATTTTAGTTTAGTTAGTTAAAATTGTTTTTGATAGTTTAATTAGGTAATGTAGGTTTTTTATAGTTAGTTTAATTAGTTAATATAGTTTAAAATTGCTTGTCTATTGTGCATTCATGTGACGGTGTGGTGCTTTGTGGCTTTTGAAAGCATACACTGTCTGTTCCAGCTGGGCCCTTCAAGCTTGTTTCGTGTATGTGTTTGCAGCTTGGGGTCCTGACTCACATAGGCCACTCTTGCTTCCCTTATCCATGGGCTCGCAAGGATGGTTCGGTGTTACAGTCATTTACACAAGAGCTTTGGACTGTCATATCTGTGGCCTGTCTGCTGCTGTACTACTTGTGTTAACACCCCTAGTGGGGATTGTGAGGGTTTTATCCACGGCATGTGTGTATTAGATTTGGGTGGGTTCATGAATGATGTGTCCATTAATTGATATACATTGTGATGTATGTTTCTTTTCTTTGCTCTACATGTGCTTGATGCACTTCATGCTGTAGACAGTGGCCGGCACCCTTTGCCTGTCAAGTCACACTGATGGTGGGAGGAATACTGATGTAGGTCTCTGACATGGCCCAGTCACAACCAGCATGAAGAGACACACACAGGGAACTTTCCAGCGTAAATTATATGTTTTGTGCCCTTTCTGCAGGAGAATGAGCCTCCAAACCACCTTTGCCAGCAGACATGGGGCATAGTACTACAGACAGCTGGCCACGTTTGGTGGGGCAGACATGCAAATGTGTGCGCAAGCAGTGGCACAGGGCTTGTGCTCAGACGTCCAACAGAAGCAGACGTGTTCCCAGGAGCTCCAAGCAAGATTAGCAGCACAAGGGGGCCACACCGCAGCCAACCTTCCACCAGGCCACTTGCACATGCATGCTAAGTAGCGCCACTGATGGGGAGCTTGGACAGATATTGTTGTTAAAGCGCACAGTAGAGCTAAGATGCGTTGGGGGACAAATGGCAAGTTGCTTTCCAAGTTCTCAGGGGCACACGCAGGGGCTGTTGCACATATCCTCCGGTCCCCCCTGCTCCATAGAAGCAGAGTTATTAGCGCAGTAGCGTTCCTAGCCAGATACTTATACAGCGCACAGGGACACCCAGCGAGGCACAGACTTGTGTGCAGTGCATATCATTGGCATGTGCAAATTGACACGTGCACTACCTGTTGAAATCTGCGGATGCCAGAACACAACTTGTACTGAAGTCGCACCTCGCTATACGCGTCTAGCTGCTCACCCAGGGACCATTGTATGATGTGTGATTCTTGACGCATTGGTCTTCCATTTCCCGCGCGCCCACGTGCGCCTGCCTTACTGCATTGACAGTGTATGAACCATCACGGGGCAAGCTAACGTATGGGTACAAAGCAGCAGACAAGAATGTTTGTTTGTGGGGGAGTCACTTACTTTGGGGCATGAATGGTGTTGTGTGTGTGTGTTGTAAACATACACAGATTAGTAACTCACACTCTCTTTGCAGCATTGAACTGCTCCCGTTACCGGACCTGAGAGTGCGCAGGCAGGAGGCCAGCACTCACCCCAGAGATAAGCCTCTCTTTGGCTTGCATTTAACTCATTTGGTATGATGTGCATGATGAACATGTTTTGTCTGATTGAGTATGTGTTATTGTCAATATTTTTTTTTAGTTTTTTGCCTACTTTCCCTTGACAATCCTACTCCCCTCTCCTGCCCCTCTTTCCGGTTATCCTGAATACCAATGCCTGTCTGAACAACATGTCCCAGACCCTCCTTCCCCGCCGGGGTCTCAGAGGCCTGTGTAAGTTTGACCTTGCAGGCGCCCAGACAACGGAGGGGGTGGTTGGTTCGTGCCACTCCTACGCCTGGACACCGGAGCTGTGACACTACCCATCAGTTGTTGCATCATCATTGTATATTATGTACCGAACATGGTACCCATCCTGTTGGAGCATTGTTGAACTGTGCTACCTTGGTTGTTCTATCATTGTGCTCGGACATGTGCATGGACATTTTCTGCTTCTTCAAGTCATCTACTGGAGACTTTTCCAGGGTTTTTTGGTGCCTACAGGCTTTTTCCCTGGTTTGTGGGTTTGGCTCCTTGGAGTTCTCTGCGATTTGGCATTTTTACCAGTCAAGGTGGCCTCTGAGGGGGCTGGACCCTATTTACACGTAGGGTGGAACATGGAGACCAAGGCGTAGGGTGATCCTGTAGCCAGGTAGACTTGAAGAAAGAAGGCTACATACCCCAGTCACAGTTGTTCAGTGGTTCATGGTGATGTGTGAATGAGGGAGGGCCTTTTGTTGTTGGACAGTTGGCTTGGGCTACAGTGTTTTGGGCACTCCGACATTGTAATTGTGGGGTACTATGTACATGATGTGTTCTGCTGGTGAATGCCTGTTCCTGTGTTGTCTTTACTTTTCAGGTGTCAGGGGATTGGTGTGGTTTGACATGCTGGGGCGTACACATGGGCAATGTTCACATGTGATGTGTACAGGACACTGAGGGTCACTTGATTTCACATGCATGTATTGAGTGCATGTCCCTACTGACACACACAGTTGCACGATGATCCACCACATGTACAACCACCCTTCCATGGCCACAGGTGCACACGGGTTGCCTTCTGGGGCCCGCTGTGTCCCTGCAGCGCATGATCTCTGACCATTTGGGGATCCTGTACATGCGTCAATTGGTTATTTATTTAATTTGTCCTTTTCAGGTGATGCTCAAGGTGTATCTGCAACACAATGGCTGCTCACTGTGCTGTGTGCTGAGCAGTGTGTTGCAGGAGACACACACATCACACGGGTCCGTGAGTAGGGATTTTGCCTTGCCCAATGTGCATGTGAACAGGCATTCAGTGTTATGTTCATGCTATGACTGGTGGAAAGCATTTGTGTATGACTTGGTATGTGTGGGAGGTTGTTGGTCAGTCATGTCATCTGATTCCATGTCAGGCGTCATTGTCTCGAGTGACTTTTCATTTATCACATGTCACTTCGTATCTTATTGGTCATGTGTTGGGATTTTGCTATTGCTTGGCATGTCATGGTGTGGCAGACAAGGGTGATGTGGGTTGGGAGGGTTTGGGTGACATACCAAGGATTGTCATGGGCTGTTTTGCTGGGGGTGGGGGGTGATACACACCTTGCATGTGTTCCTTTTGGTCACACAGGATTGGTTAGGTTTAAGTAGCTAGGGATGCACACAATGTAGCACTTCCATGGCAACATTCTCAGGGTGGTAAGGTTGTGACAGTTGAGTGTCTCTTTGTCATCATCATCGATTGTCACCTGGTATGTGCCAGGCCTGTGTGCACTCCGCAGGGGTGGGCGTTTAGGTGAAAAATGTGGCCATAAGCTGGGTCCGGGCTGCCTCGCCACGTGCCCTATCCCCTCCCATGGGCAGAGCCTGTGCCTGTGGTTGGGGATGTGGGGGCACCACCATGTCCACCGGTACACCCTGCCGGGTTGCAACATTGTCCAGGACACATGCTGCCACAATGATCCTGTGCACTACTGGGGGTGCATATAGTAGCTGCCCGCCAGAGCGGTCAAGGGAGCGGAAGCGTGACTTGTGCACTCCGAATGTGCGCTCCACTATGCCCCTGGTTGCCATATGGGCAGCATTGTATCTTACCTGGGGTGGTGTGGTGGGGTTCCGGATTGGCATCATCATGTGGTTGCTCAGAGGGTAGGCACTGTCCCCTGGGGAGGTGATAATGGTTGTGATTATTAGGGTTTGTGTATTTGTCTGTGTGTGACATGCATGGGCTCAGGGCGGACATTCTGTATATGAAACTGTCATGGGAGGAGCCAGGGTAGTTTGCATAGACAGAGGTGATGATTCCCTTTGCATCGCATACAACCTGCACGTTGATGGAATGCCATTGCTTGCAGTTTTGATAGATGTGCTCAGTGGCCCTAGGTGGATTTAGGGCCACATGGGTGCAATCTATGGCACCAAGCACTTTGGGGAAGTGTGCCAACCTGTAAAAGTCCTGGACCACGGCCTGCCGTTCTGCGGGTGTTCTGGGCACTTATATGTGCCTGCGGACTGAGGGGCGCACAGTCATGATTGCCAACACCTGGTGTAGGCAGCGTGACTGCGTGGCCTGTGAGACCCCCGCACTATGGCAGTTTTCTGCTGAAATGACCCAGTGGCCAAAACATGCAGGACATTGAGCACCTTCTCCAAAGGGCTCAGTGCTTGGGAGCACAGGGTGGGGGATGTAAGGTCATCTTCCCACTCCCTGACCAGGTCTAGGATGATACGAGGTGGAAACCTATACCTGCCATAGACCGGGTCATCAGGCATCCCAAAAAGGCTAGTCCGGGGGGGGAAAAATGCGGGTCCTGGCTATTCTCCTCCTGCGGTGTCCCACGATCAGTGCTGCGACAAATGGGGCATTCATCGTAGCTGTATATACGTGTTTGTTGTTTGGGCGCACTTTTATAATGTGCGCGGGGACGCTTCCGCCTGCCTTCGTGTGGCAGACGTGTTGATGCCTGTGCGCGTCTTTTAGCGTGCGTGGGTTTCCCGTATTCGATTCCATGAATACATGTTGTTCGCGTGCGTGTGGGCATTCCGTGTATTTCCCTGCAGTACTTCTCCAGCTACGCCTTCTTTTTCACGCGTTGTTCCCGATTCCGCTTGTCACGCCCCGTGTCCCGCCCCCTTTTTGGTGTGTGCGCCGATGCTGTGCACTTTCCCTGTGCGCGTCGTGCACGACGTTCGGGATGTTGCAATGACGTGCGCGCCCGTGTGCGGCACGCACGGATTTGGCGCACATCCAGGAGAAAACACGCGCAGGCCATTCCTTGAATCGCACGCGCTTGCTTTTTCACGCTTGCGCCAGCTTGCCCCTAGATTTTCGGCGCACATTTGTTCCATGAATCGGCCCCTGAATGTGGCTGCAATGATCATGAGTACTAGCATGCCTTAACCTATGCATAGATTATCTTTAGAGTTTACCATGCCGCCAGCCTGGGCTACTTTTATCATCATAGTTTTGGTACAGGGGTGCATATCTTAAATTCATCCCCTGTGCTGCATATACTTGGCTGCCTCTACAGCTGTTAAATCGGCACCTGCAAAGTCTGAACCTGCTCACACCTACTGGTAGAGCAAGCGCTGCAGATCAAGTTACTGATGCAGCAAGGCACAGATACAAACAGTGCTTTTAGTGTAAACTCATGAAAGGGGAATCTCATCAGCAGATTGAATTACCTGCATCATTTAATTAAGTAATACAAGTCTAAAAAGGAAGAGCTTTTACACACTTGCCAAATGATAATCTGTCCCACAGTCCCACATTAAGTTTCTAGACCAGTCCTGTGTGTTCTCTAGTGTACTCCCTAAAGCACATTTGCAGCCCTGTGCATGGTCACATTTTAATTTAAACACTAATAACTAAACTTAATGCAAAACTCTCCTTAAAAATTGCAACCGAGACCGCTCCATGCTACAATACTGCTCAACCATATAATGAATCCCAAAATGTTGAGCTCCCAGTTATTCATCTCAATGGTTGTGTTTCATTTAATTTCAACCCAGCCAGGGAACTCTAATCCCAATTTCACATCCAGAAACTTAATAGTCTCTTGGAACACGATCTACTGCTCTCTTTGTAGATGAGCCTGATCAGAGTGGAAAGCCATGCATTTAGATGGTCTGGTCGGATTCATTCTTGCCTACTGAGTGATCCCAATTTCATCTGCAGATGCTTAATACTCCCATGGCAAACAATCTCTCTTTTAGTGAGGTCCACAAAGTCACACATCTACTAGACATGGAATTGCCAATGGCTATAAATGAAGAAATACCAGCTCCTGACTACATGAAAACAATCCACGTATGTATAAAATGAAGCCCCTGTATTATTGCGCCACAAAAAAATTACATTTGGTAAAAATAAAATTGAAAAGAAAACTGACTAGAAGTGTAAATGAAGCAGATACAAAAACTTAAATATATATATATATATATTTTTTTTATTATTATTATTTATTTGTTTTGGTTTATGAAAGAAAAGAACAATATCAAAAGGTAACTACATTAAAAAATAAAAATGTAAAAAAAGACATCAAAAAAGAAAAAAAAAAAAGAAGAGAAAGGAAATAATAAAAGGAAAAAAAGACAACCAAAGGACCCTCGGGCAGCAGGGGTCTATAACAGCAATCTTTTCAAAGTACTAAAGTCTTCTTTTAGATTATAATGGAATTTATTTTCAAGTACTATTGTTGCTGTTAACATAATCTCTTGACCAGCAATCATTCTGTCTGAAAAAAACTCTGAGATGAGACTCTCCTCCTTGGCCACAAATCTTCTAAAGAGCAACAATCTGATTTTCCAAGTGCCTTCACACTCCATTAATAAATGTCTTATTGTTTGTTTGCCGGGAGGTACACATTGTTCACAGAGCTTTCTTGCCTGATCCCCTTGGTTTCTTCTTACCAATATTTCCCCAGTACGCGCCACATTTAATCTGAGTCTCAGAAAGTTGTTTCTTACTGTTTTATCTAGGAACTTTTGTAGATATTGAGGGAGAGAGACCATCTTTTTTTCCACCTTTAAGAATAGGTTTGGAGGATTGATAGATCTTACACTGGCAATTGTGTCCATGCAGTCCCAGGATTCTAATGATTTTTTCACTTTACAAGGATTTGACACAACCGTTTCCAAGCTCAACTCAAGCCTGTTAAATATTCCTTTTATTTTCTTCTCCAAGCCAAAGAGAACCTGGGATCTTGAGTTTTTGAGGTGCTCATTTACCTCATAGAAAAGGGAATCTTTCTTTCCAGTGATAATTTCACGAAACAAATAAATTAACTTCCAATCTGCACGGCACCCTAATGAGACTAATCCAAGTTCAAAACGTAGACTCTCAATTGAGGTGCAAATTGGGAGAGCCAAAGTTTTTTTCCAAAGTAAGCCCTCAATTCTGTTCCAATTTGTGTGCCATAATAATGGCTTTGCTTCTAAGCCGTATAATAGTACTGGGACTGCTTTAGCCATGTAAAACCTGATTAAAGGTGACATTGAGAATTTGCAATATTTTGCATTCAGTTTTTTCATTTGTGGTATTATTTGGGCAACTTTCTCCATCATTGCTGTGTTTACTTTGTTGTTTGCAGGGCACACAAAGATCTTATAGGTCAGGTAAATCAGTTCTTCCACCCGGGGGATAGCTTTCCCATCCAAGAACCAATTTCCATAGCCGATTTTCTTCTTTGGGTGTTTTTTTTGTATCTGCTACATTTACACTTCTATTCAATTGTCCTTTCAGTGCGCTTACTGCTGCTGTGTCTTAGATGACTGCCATCACTGCCCTCATTCTCGTCCGGTGTGACATCATCAACAATAAAACAAAGTTGGGAAATTATTGTGCAGCTCCGGCCACGCAGCAAGATCTGTTCCTTTTTTTTATTACACACTCTTAGCACCCGTTTAGGAAACTACACGGGAACTAAGAGGTGAGGGTGTGGGGAAGGGAAGGGTTGCTGGCTAGCAGCACACATGCTGCTCGGAACCCGTGCTTAAACCAGAGAATACAGGCTGCGTTCTGAGCATCCTGATTGGCCAGCACCCCCTTCAAGGTTCTAATAAAAAGAAAAGCATAATGCACATAATACATTAAGTACTCCGGATTGGTCGGTGCACCACCCATGTGAACGGAACACTCATAGTAATGGAAATCCCCTCTCCTTGCACCAGACTCTATTTGGTCTATTTGTTCACCGCTCCTGCTGGCGCTGCATCTTCCAGAAGGTGTGCTCCATTGCTGATAACATGTCGTCAACAACAACTTTTTTCGATTTGAGAATCGTTTCTTTATTCAGATATCTGGAACCTCAATGGGAGAGACAATGGCTCCAAGCTAAACAAATACCTACATGGCACACTTAGAACAAGAACATATCTTTTTGAACGACAACTGGACTAAACATCTAAAATGCTACCCGGTATATTGATGATATCTTTGGAATTTGGTCAGGAACACAACGAGAATTAGAAGAATTTTTTGACTACATTAACCAACTAACACCTAGGATTCATTTTATCAAAAAGCAAAGTCTCACGAAAATAGAATTCTTGGATGTGGAAGTATATGTTGAAGACAACACCTTGAAGACAACTGTCTATTCCAAACCCACTAATAAGAATAGTATTTTAGTGGCCTCAAGTTTCCACCCAAGAACGAAGAAAGAGAGTATTCCATTTAGTTAGTTTCTAAGATACCGGAGAAAATTTCAGATAATCACCAATTTGTTCGAAAAACTTGTTAATTATCACAGGTGTTTAAAAACAGAGGTTATTCAACTGAGATCATCCAGACCACGGCTCAAAAAGTGAACGCCCTTACAAGGACAGAAACCTTATCACATCAGTCAAAGATCCTGCTTCCAAACTAGTATATACAATGACTTACAACAGAGCCAAAAGTCAGACATATTATAAAATCTAATTGGAACATTTTACACCTGGATACAACTCTAGTAGAAATATTTCCAACAGTACCAATCTTTGCGTACAAGAAAAGCCAATCATTGAGGGACCTTGTTGTAACAGCAGATATTAGCACATCAAAGATCAAACCGACAGCCATGCATGAACTGTAACGACGTAATTAAAGGTCAGTGTATTAACCATCCATATACAGGGAAACCAATATTACTAAAACACACTTCAACATGTGACGTCGCTAATGTAGTATATGGTATCAAATGTCCATGCAGTATATACTACGTGGGACTAACAACCAGAAAGGCCAAAACGAGATGGACTGAACATATGTCGAACATTCGCAAAGGCTCAGCTAGATCCCCAGTAGCATAACATTTTAAGGAATTTCGACACATGATATCACAATTGCAGTTCATTGTATTAGAGCAACTTAATCAATCACGCAGAGGGGGTGATGTAGTCAAATGATTACTCCAGAAAGAAATTATTTGGATTGAGCACTTCGAAGCATTGGTACCAAGGGGAATGAATACTGAAAATGACTTGTCATGCTTTCTTTAAAGGCTGTGTTAAACTGTGGAACACTAATATCATAAAGGAGATAAACTGTAGGTGGTCTGAAAAATCATGTTGTACATAGTACTGCCGAAAATGTGAATTACCATATCTTGGTGAGTTACCATTAAGAATCTTATATTTGAGACACAATAATGGCTCTGTAATAACTTAAATTTGTTGTGATTGAGACACATTGAACAATGCAATACCATTGGCTGGCTATTTAGAGGTGAATCATACAATTGGGGGAGCACGACATTGTGCTTAGAATGATATGGACAAGATAAATCTCATGTGAATAGGTACAATTTCGAGCAAGGTGACAATTTAACTAAACCTGAAATAAAACAGTGATTAGGAAACTATGTACAGTGACTAAAACTGTAAAACCCCTAGAATGCATCAGCCCCACAACTATTTTCAAGAAATATAAAACCTTGACATGTTATGTGAGTCGGAAATGTTTTAAAATACAGAGAGTATGTCCAGGCCTGAATTTTGAGAATTAGTCAGTATTAAAAAGTGATCGTAATCTATCCTGTAAATATGCATTTAATTGAGATTACAATTGCCTTAGACATCAATAATAGACTGCTAAAAACAGGATTGAGCTCCTTATTGTATCAGAACCAATTGCTTACTGGCATTAATGAAACACATTTGAGTTCGAATGCGCACCGTACACCGATGCAGGGAGGTGAGGAATGATTAATGGGATTCTGCCTATATACCAAAAAGATAAGTTGAGGGCAGATTTGAAGACATGTGATCTCAATGGTATAAAAGCATTGTTCCAAAAGAAAGGAGATGCAAGCTAATTAGCTGATGCAGATTTTGGTTTATTATACCTTTAATGATCGTGATAATCTTGAATGGCAATTATATTTCCGAATTACAGAGGCGCTTCCGAAACTCACATTACAATGTTACGTGACACCTCACGGCTCGCGCTCACACGCGCATGAGTCACTGAAACACAATAACATTAGGCGATCACGGGACGGGAGGCTGCTAGTTGTTGCCCCGTCCCCTTGCGATTTGCCGTTTGAACTCTTTTGAAATTGACATTTGATTCCATCAAAGTGGAAGCGCTCAGGTAAGCGCACCAAACTAGGCAAGCGTTCAATAGGAAGGATATTTAAATACGTTTGGGACAGACCGAGTGACCCACAATATTTTCAATTTACAGGTCACAAACTTGGTTTGTTTTTACTTGAGTGCCCTAGGCCACGGCAGCACAGTGAAATTCTTGTAAGTGGAATTTTTCAATTTACCACTACCTACTCTCACGTCAAGTACCATTACGAGGATGCTAAAATCCACACAATATCTTTTATGCCCCCAGGGAAATGACGGGTGAGTCATGACCATTGATGCTTGATCAAATAAAGAAGCTTGCCTAATCATTAGAATCAACATATCAAGGAAGTCAAGGTTGGTGTTTTTACTCCCATAGACCAATCAAGCTTATGCTTATAATTATACGAGCATGTGGTCTTTAAGAACATGAATTAAAATTAATAAACATTAGAACTATGTTCTTTTTATTTGCAGAACATCACAAAGTCTATTGCACCTGAAGAAGAGTTTATAACTCGAAACGCGCAGTGTCAGTTCTCCGCTCAACAAAACCATTCACCAGATCTATATTAGGATTGGCTAGAGATGAGAACCGTATATTGGACTCATATGAATTGAACTAACTCACTGTGAATATGTTTTATTGAAAGACATGATGAAATGTCTATTTTTTTAATTATGCACGACCAACATATTTTGAATTATTGTTGAAGGTGTTTTTTTTAAAACAAAATTGTGCTTAAAGTGGTAAGTTGTTGCCCATCTAAATGAATGTCAAATTTGGATGTGAATATGAATGTCATTTGTTTATAAAAGTAAATTAAGTGTATGCAAGAAATATACCACAAACTGTTCTTGTTACTTAGTATCCCTTTAGCCAGTGATACCTCTAACAGATGCACCCCAACAACTAAGAAAACCTAAACTTATTAAGGAACACTTAGTGCACCCCTCCACACAGACCCTCCTCTGCCCAGAGCCCAGTGTCCCCTTCCTTCCCACAGTTCTGTGGATTGCCCAGTGCACTACCCACATGACCGGAACAGCCCAACTTCGGAGGCCAGCTCAGGGCCACGGCAAAGGGCAGCTCCGTGGGGCACCCCCATCATCCATTTGCCTGTATGCCCTGGGCGCCCCAGCCAGGCCCCCAAAAGCTGTCTGCAGACAACTCCAGGTAACAAAGGAATATTTTGGTTACATAGCCAGTGTAGCATTTTTAATGCTTGGCACTGTCTTGTATCTACCCCAACTATTGTACTACAACAGTAGTGTCCTTAACCCCTGCTGCGCTTATGATTTTGCCATTTTGTCTAATTTTGCTTCATTATTTTAGTATAGTCACTGTTTTTTTATTTAGCCGCATCTTTGAGTTTAGCCACTGCTTTGAATTTAGCCGCATTTTTGCATATAGCCTCCGTGTTGAATTTAGCTGCAATATTTTAGTATAGCCACTGCTCAGGACTTATAGCCGCTGTTTACAATTGTAACTGATTTGGTGGGTATAGCCACTGTACTGAATTTAGCCGCATCTCTGAGTATAAGATTTGATATGATAAGTCATTTATAATGTGCCTGCACACAAGTGTATCTTGGCGTGACAAGACAAGGGAGGGAAGACAGAGGGAGGACAAGACAAGCGACCTTACTAGGCCGTGTGTCATTCAGATCGTGCAAGTGGGAGAACAAGAAGTGCAAGGGGAAACAGGGGGGTGCAAGGAAGAGGGGAGGGGAAAACAGGGCAGCAGTGCTCTGAGTAAGTGCAGCCAGGGCAGCGTGGCTCTGGTTAGTGCAAGGGGGACAAGGGACTATAGGTTTACCGTTACTGCCCCTGAGTGCATGGTAGGCCTGGAGGCCGTGCAAGGGTGACTGATCAAGAAAGAGCCTGGTACCCAGTAAACCAAGCAACCAATCGGTACAGCAGACAGGTAGGTCAGCAGGGGAGGAAGAGAGAGAGAAAGCAGAGAAGAGGAAGGTTTTGGAGCAGCTTCCGGAACTTCAGGTGGTACGCTCAAGTTTGAGATGGGCATGGAGCCCATTCCGGAGGGAGGCACCTGCAGAGGAGAGGTATCTAACCCCCACTCTCTGCTCGGAAAAGAGTCTAACCCTTAGAGAGTTGGAGGTGGCTGAGCGAAGGGCTCGAGAAGGAAGATATTTTGGAAGAGAGCATTTGATGTAGTACGGGCCCGACCCCAGAAAGCCTTGTGGACAATGCAAAGGGTCTTGAACTTGATCCATGCAGCCACCGGGAGCCAGTGGAGGGATTTCGGTGCTGGAGAGATACGTTCCCTCGGCTTGAGGCCACGGAATAGTCTTGCCGTCCTGTTCTGGATTAGTTGAAGAGGGCTGGATAAGTTGAAGAGGGCGGAGAGTAGAGGAAGGCAGAGTGAGAAAGAAGCTGTTGCAGTAGTCCTCTCTCGGCTTGAGGCCAAGGAATAGTCTTGCCGTCCTGTTCTGGATTAGTTGAAGAGGGCAGAGCGTAGAGGAAGGCAGAGTGAGAAAGAAGCTGTTGCAGTAGTACAGCCTAAAGAGAACCAGGAATATGGAGATAGTGAGCTTCTGGGGGGGGGGGGGTTGTGAGAAAGGGCAAAGTCCCTTTGAGGAGATGCAGCTGGTAGTAGGACTTCTTGGTGATGCCAGAGATGTGAGGCGAGAAAGAGAAAGTGGAGTTGAAGATGACACCAAGGTTTTTTGCCTCGCAGGAAGGCAAAGGAAGAGGCCCAAAACAGGCAGCCAGAGTGAGATAGGGAAAGCAGGGGCAGGGGTACCAATGAGAAGGATCTCCATCTTACTAGAATTCAAGGCAGAGATCGTTGGAGGTGCACTAATCCTGAATCACGGATAGACTGTCAGGAATGAGCCAGAGAGGAGGGAAGCCTGCAGGCAAGCCGAGTGTCATCCACCTAACACTGAAAGTTAGAGGAGAAGGTAGAGATCAGGTGGGCCAAAGGGGCCAAGTAGAGGTTGAAAAACCAGGGTGAGAGGATAGAGCACAGGTAGAGAGAGGTTGCAGAGAAAAGGGGACCAAGTTGGACCTGGGAGGGGCGGTCTAAGAGGAAGGAGGTCAGCCACTCCAGGGCCTGATCTGTGAAGGCCAGTTTCTCACAGAATCGATTGATCAGGATGGTGTGGTTGACAGTGTCGAACGCAGAGGACAGATCAAGGAGGATAAGCACAGAAGGAATACTGGAATCAAGGTTAGAGAGCAGATCTTCAAGGGTGTCCAGGGGAGCAGTTTCCGTGGCTCTGGCAGCTCTGAAGGTAATGGAGACAAACAACAGATTCAGTGTGTAGAATAAGCTGGAAGATAGCCAGCCTTTCCAAGTGTTTGCCCAGAAAAGGGGTGATGGAGATTGGGCGATCGTTTCCTGGACAGGTATGATCGGCAGAGGGCTTCGTGAGGAGGGGGTGCACAAGGGAGTGCTTAAGAGGAGAGGGGAAAGTTCCAGTGGCGAAAGAGTGATTACAGAAATCGGCCAAGGCTGGAGCGAGGCTGTCAATATGGTTCTTGATGGTTCTGGAGGAGCAGGGGAGCTCCTGTTTGGATGACACTTTCATAGATCAGACTTGTCTAGAAACCTTGTCAGGTGTTGTAAGTGAGAAGGAGGAGAAAGGAGGAGGAGAGGGAGAGATGGCCAAAGGGGGACCGAGAGAGGAAGAGGGAGAGGAGATAGAGGACAAAATGCCCTGAGTTATAGCAGAGAAGTGCGAGGCCAGAGCCATACAGAGGGCATGGGAGGGACTAGGAGAGTTAGAGACTGCAACAGGACTGGCCAGTTACTTGCAGATTTTTAAGAGTTTGGCCATGTCGTTAGAGGCCTCAGAGACGCGGACTTGAATGTGTGCTCTCTTCCTGGACAGGACAGAGAGTCTGTATTGCTTTTGGAGCAGGGGGCAGGCCTGTTTGTCAGAGGATGCGCCCGAAGACCTCACTTCCTCTCAGCTACCTGCACTTGCGTTTCAGGACGGCGAGGTCAGAATCATACCAAGAGCTGCACTTGAAGGTAGGCCTCAGCCGGATTCTCATGACAAGGGCAAGGATGTCCAGGGTGTTGGAAATAGAAAGATGCACATTAGAATGGGATATGTCAGGGTGCGAGTCAGTCGCAGGAGTTGGAGCAGAGAAAGTAGAGGAAAAGGCATCCCACTGGCACACGCTTCATGGGCCGAATGACCAAGAAGGTAGGTGGCAGTGCTGTGGGGGGCTTTGCCTGAGGGATATGGAGTTTCAGATGAGAAGAGAGCAGAAAGTGGTCAGCCCAGAGGAGGGATTAGAAGCATCCAGGTGGATGTGGAGATCTCCGAGGAGAAGTTGAGATGTAGAGGCAAGGAGAGAAGAAGAGAGGTTGGCCCATTCATAGAGGAAGAGGGCAACCTGGCTAGGTGGCCTGTAGATGTTGGCTACAGTTAGAGAGAGGCCAGGAGAAATAGAGAGCCTGCAGACCAGGCATTCAAAGGAGCAGTAGGCCTGCATAGGGTTGACAGAGGCCGGGACCCACTCCACAAACATCTGGACTACTCCACTTCCAGGTCGGTTGGTTCTCGGTTCGGTGAGGTTCGTGTAGCCCACAGGGAGGTGAGTGTCAAAAATCATGACAGAACTGGCCATAAACCATGTATCGGTGAGAGCAAGCACATCTAGGCCGAGTTCTTCGAAGAGGTGAGGGATGTCAGAGGAGTGTTTGACAGCAGAACGAGAGTTGAGAGTGGCGATGTGGAGCAGGTTGCCACATTTGAAAGACTTCCATGGAGGGGTACAGGCTTGAGGTACACCTAGCAGAGGTGGTAGAGGTGCGCGAGGGTGAGCAGGGGAGGAATATGATGGTGCCAAAGAGGTGGCAGAAGGAGTAGCAGGAGAAGGGAGGAAGTTGATAAGACGCAGGAAACGCCTATCAAAAAGGAGGAGATTAGGCTGAGGGCCCTGAACCAAGACAATGCCGTTCAGATAGACATTAATGATGGTCTTGGAGGAGGGGAAGGGGACCAAGAGGACCTCCCACCTAGTGCCACCATTAATGGGAGAGGAGGAGAAAGGAGAGAGAACAGAGACCATATGATGGGTCCATAGGTCTGGAGAGGGGACGACAAAGAGGATGTCAGTGTCAGTCTGTCTGGAGGAAGCACTAGTGTAGGTATCAGCAATAGGGAAGCCTGGGTCGGAGACCAGGATGTCCCCCTTGAACTTCTTCCTTCCAGACTTAGTGAGGGGGCTAGGGTAAGCAATAGAGGAAGCAGTTAGAGAATATGGGAGAGACAGAGAGCACCATAGGGGGTGCGAAGGAGGTAGGTGGAGGGGAAGGGGGTGAGAGAAGAGAGAGAGGCACACAGCCCTGTGGCACACAACTCCGAATGCGCAGGGGGAGGGGGAGGGGGACCGGGCTCACAACACAGGAAGACACAGGAGGGGGAATAAGTAACTCACAACAATGAACGGCACGCCTTGTGGTGTTAAGTCTAGGTGGAAGCCTAGAGAGAAACAGCAAAAATGCCAGTTACCAGTATGTGAAACACCCAGATTTGACTTTCCCAGAAGGGGGAAAAAAGGCATGTTTTGAGCACAGCAAAATACAACACACCCACATTCGACTTACCTGATTAGTCGTAGCAGGTCGATGGATGCAGGCTACGTGCTACCAAGGCAGACACTGTATAAATGTCATATAGCCACTGTATAAATATCAGCTCTATTTTTTATTATAACCACTGAATTTAGCTGCATCTCTGAGTACAGTCTGATGAATCCCTCAATGACGTCACTTCTCCCTGGGAGGGGGACCCTTCCCATGGGGTCAGGGAGGTGAGGCTGCTGTTGTGTATTGCATTTACATAAGTTAGCATAATTGTAGTTAGTTAGAATGTAGAATGATAGAATGTGGAGTAGTGAACTCTAGAATGTAAAGCTAAGGAAGTTCAGTTATAAGATGAATAAAGATAAAGTACGACGTGTATTGTGTGCTAGCGTATCAATATAATGAATGAACTGAAACCATAACATTGGCGACGAGGATAAACTGGGCATAATTAAGGAAGTGGTCTGAGACAAGCAGAACAGTGGCGGATGCTAAGAAAAGCGGCGGAGGTATACCAGTGCAAGCGGAGGACGAGGACAACACACGGATCGATAAATCAGCTGGCCGTAAGGTAAGAGGAGTGGGAACGAACAAACTAGTTCCCCGATCACTCGGTGGGGGTGAACGGAAGCGCATACATTGTACGGCTGAACATAAGGATTTAAAGACTGTGTGGCATTTAAAGACTGTATGGCATCTTTTAAATAAAAAGCAACGTACCTGAATGCGCGAGTCAAGCGCGAGCGAGAGAAGCGTGAAGGACTTATGTGCGCAAGCTAACGCACAGAAACAACGAAGGAAAAAGATTCGAGGAGAGGGAAAGGGAGTGAAAACATAACATACTGAAACTACAATGAGGAAATATTACAAAATGATAAACAAGTGATGAAAGAAAAAAATAATATTAAAATTGATACATAGTGAATGGAAACACTTATGTACAGCTGAGCAAAATAGTGAAAACAATCATAAGGTGTTGCAGAATAGCTCATACAAATAATCAAAAATAAAAAACAAAAGGATACAAAGGATACAAAATGTCAAGGGAAGATATGCATTCCGCGGGGGATGCACATGAACAACAGAGCACACATTAAGCGGCAACAAGCACACTAATGTCGACTAATCCACTGGACTACCTTAGAAGGCCAAACCCATTTGCATTGGAGCCACAAGAAACACAGGGACAAAGGGGGCAAGAGTGGATTGAGGAATTTGAGGAGTTTCTAAGGGCTGTGTGGGATCAAAATGCTCCAAATAAAATTGAAATTTTCACAAACTTGGTCGGAAAGGAAATAAAAAGCATTATCAAAACGATTCCGCCTACGGAGAGAATGACCTATCCACTACTAGTGGCTGCAATCAATGTACAAATAATAATCCCGCTCAACAAAGATTATGAGAGGTATGTTTATAATCAATGCAAACAAAGCCCTCATGAAACCATTGCCCAATTTGTGTTGAGATTACAGAAGAAAACTGCATTCTGTGAATTTATCAATTTCAATGATGATGAGGCAATATGACTGAGAGTGATCGAAGGTTGTCTGTCATCGCAATTTAGAAAGCATTTGTTGAAGAAACCTCTGCCAATGAGGGAAGTATTGGAACTAGCCTGGGCTTATGAGAGGGTAGACGCGCAAGCGGCAAATATAGAAAACCCGAAAAACGTAGACACCATAGCTGTCATAAACAAGAATTTACAATGGCAAAGAAGTGATCCGGGGTTGAGATCACCTAATTTGATGCGCAGGGGCAACAGCGAAAGACAGTGCTACCGCTGTGGCTTTGAGTTTCCTCACAAAGGGCCCTGTCCTGCGATGGGTCAGCTATGCCTGAGATGTGGGCAAGAGAACCATTTCCAGACGATGTGCAGAGAAAGGGTAGGCATGCCATTCACAAACATTAATCCGCAGGCTGTGATGAACAGGAGGTATGACATCCAGAGAAATGCTGGAGTGAGGAACCCTATAGAAATGGATGTGAGGACCTACCCCAACATGAGAGTAAATTCACAACAAACTCAAACTGGCTTTGTTAGGGCCATAGATGAAATGCAGATTGCAGGAACTGATCAAAGTACACAAAACGTGGGACAGAGAATAACAACTAATGAGGAAACACAAACACGAGAGAATAAAATATGAAGACCCATATGAGAATCCACCAATACCAACAATATCATATGAGGAAGATGTAGAGCCAGTGAACTACCATGGGGAATGTGAATATGACCGATATAGCAGAGAATATGTGAGGCTGATAGGCCAGCATGAAAATGACAAGAACGCAATAAGAGTGATAGTGAATCTAAATGGAGAAGACACAGGAGCTACAGTCAACGTTATGAGCGAGGAGATATATGGAAAGGTGGCAAAACGATTCCCTCTAAAGACATTTAAAGCCACAATTTTTCAATGGGGAGCAGAACAACCATTGTTAAATATAGGACTGTTTCAATGCAACCTAATTCACATGGGGAGATGCATTCCGACCAGAATACACGTCATTAAAAGTCCCGTGGTTGGAAGGTGCCTCATCAGTTGCAAGACCGCAACCAACCTAAGTCTCATTGATGTAAGATAGAACCAATCTGAGAAGATACAAGGAATTCCGTCAGAGCCTCAAGCTGTAAGGTCCATAACAAAGGTAAAGGTGGAGCTAGAGCAGTTGAAAGTGGAATTCCCAAAATTGTTTCAAGGGATTGGGAAACTGAGATCTAATGAAATTCATCTACACATTGACAGGTCGGTTCAGCCGGTCCCACAACACCCGAGGTGTGTTGGTTTTCATTTGCAGAAAAGAGTATCGGAAGAATTGAAACAGTTAAAGGACAGTGATATCATAGAAAGAGTGGAGAATGGCCCTACTCCATGGATTCCCACAGAGACGCTGACCCGAACTGGACTGCTACTGTTTCTTCTATCGTGAGGCGCAGGGCCCGGAAGATGTTCTGGACGGGGCCTCCGAATTTGGATTGCCTGGCTTGTAGAGTAAGTTTTCTGCAGGTGGAAGAAAAGGGATTGATTACCAGCTGGGGTGGATATGTGTTCCCACCAATCTCCCGTTTCTCACTCTTCTTGACCCCCAACTTGGTTTCTGCGAGCTCTCACCTTAGGTATTGTAAAGATGAGCTCTCCATCCTGCTTCAGGTGCAGGGGTGCGTTGAATCCAGTTACGTCACTGGATGGGAAATAGTTGCGGACACTGTGTCCTTTCGTCTCTCCTGCGGTAGCCGTAAGTATGAGTGTCTTTTCTCCACAGGAGCTAGGGCCCAGAAACCTAAAGCAGGTAAGTCTCTTGGTGAGTATTTGTTTTCCGTGCTTAGTTAGTGCTCACCATGTATTCCTCTTATGCAGGTGCTGGGATGTAGCTGGCGTCGTGGCCGCGATGGAAGGTAAGTGAAAGAAAAGTGACTGCTTACTTCTAATGATTGTCTTTTTCTGCTTACAGGTGCCGAGATGCTGCCGGCGACACATGATGAGGCACGTAAGTAAGTGGAAGAAATGTGTCCGCTTTAGAGCGGGCACCTCTAATGACTGTCTTTTTCTGTTTTTCAGGTGCCGAGATGCTGCCGGCGTCGTGGCCGCGGTGGAGTTCGGGGAGGCCACGGATGGGTAAGGCAAGGCGGCGCGGCTGCGAGCGTTTGAGAGCGCTGCTAATCTTGTACCTTTCCTTTGCAGGATCGTCGGAGGTAGGATTGCTGAGGCCGGATTCCGGTAAGTATAATTTCTAATGCTCGCCTTCTCTTTTCTTGTCTGTTTGCAGGTGTTCCGGGTGCTGGCAGGCGTGTCAGGAGCCAGGATGCAGGAGCCGACTCGGTGAGCGTCCTGCTGCTGATGCAGAATAACGCGAAGCACATGTATTCCATCGGGCGTGGTTTAAATAGCAGAGAAGTGCTTCAGTTGTGTGTTCTTCCACCGGCCCCACCCAGGTAAGAAAAGAGTTCCTGAATAGAGGAAATAGTTCCTCCCAGCCCTGATGGCTGGGGACTTCAGCCAGACTGGATTGTTCTGGGTAAGTATGCAGCATGGTCTGCCTCAGGTAAGTCCACCCAAGCATTATTACACAGTTTATCAATATGAGCCCGGCGCCTATGGCGCCGGGACTGAAGTCCTTTATGAGCCTGGGGCCAAAGGCGCCAGGACACGGTCCAAAGGGCCCCTGTAGGGATCTGCTGGGTCCGGAGATGTGGAAGAAGGGTCTGCTTCCGGGGGCGTTGGGCCAGTCCTGGCTCCTCGGGAGTAGTGCTCATGACAATGGGTTTCTCCTCTAGTGGTAGTTCCTAAGGCTGATGGACGCTTCGGCTCTGTGTGGATATGAGGATACCGAATACAGCTATAATGAGGGAAAGACATCCAGGCCTGAACATTGAAGACATGATAATACGTCTGAACATGGCTAAGAGGTTCAGCAAATTAGATTTGAACCAGGGCTACCATCAACTGGTGATTGACCAGGAATCTCGTCCATTAACCACATTCAGTACTCATGAGGGATTATTTAGATCCAAGAAACTTCGTTTCGGGGTCTCTTCGGCTGCCGAAATTTTTCAAGAAGCTATCAGGAAAGTGATAGCACCGATACCAAACGCATTCAACTATAGTGATGATATTCTTGTATATGGAAGCGACCAGAAGCAGCATGATGATGCTCTGAGACAAGTGTGTAGATTGTTGCAAGAGAGTGGACTGACGTTGAATGCACAGAAATGTGAAGTAAACAAACGGAACCTGAAATTCTTTGGACACATATTCTCAGAGGATGGTATGAGAGCGGATCCAGAGAAGATAGGAGTGATACTGAAACTGCAAGCCCCGAGAGACATAACCGAGCTGAGATCTTTCCTTGGAATGGTAGGGTATTGTGCAAGATATATGCCAGATTATGCGACGCTGACTGAGCCTTTGCGACATCTATTGAAGAAAGGTATGGAATACAAGTGGAATGAATATTGTGAAGAATGTTTCGAAAGGATAAAGAGTGAATTGGCCAGTGATAGACAGTTGGCATATTTGAACCCCAAATGGGACACTGAAGTGATTGCTGATGCCAGCCCAGTAGGGTTAGGTGCAATCCTTGCGCAAACGAATTCTGGTGGTAAGACACTTGGAGATGGGCAAACGAAGATCATTGCATATGCTAGTCGGGCGCTAAGTGACATTGAGAGGGCCTACTCGCAGGCGGAAAGGGAGAGCCTCGCTGCTGTGTGGGCTTGTGAGAAATTCAATCATTTCATAATCGGAAAGCCCTTTGTGCTGCTGACAGATCATCAGGCATTAATCTTGATATTTGGAA
The DNA here is from genome assembly GCF_040938575.1 of Ambystoma mexicanum. Lineage (NCBI taxonomy): Eukaryota > Metazoa > Chordata > Amphibia > Caudata > Ambystomatidae > Ambystoma > Ambystoma mexicanum. Next base: position 154,209,033 of record NC_090925.1, read on the forward strand.
ATCCCTGAATCAAGATGCCCCCAAGAATAGAGTGCTGGTGTATGCAGCTGCAAGAATATGATTATAAAATTGTACACAGACCAGGAAAAGATGCAAATCCAGCTGACTATCTGTCAAGACATCCGGTAAACATAGCGGATTCATCAATGCAGATGGAGGCGGAAGAGTATATATCGTACTTATCATTAAATGCATTGCCTGTTGCAATAACGAAAGATGTATTTGTGGAGAAAAGCCAAACTGATCCAATGATAAAAGTAGTGGTCGGACTTAAAAGGACTGGAAAATGGCAAAACATTGATCAAGAAAAGAATTTGGGGGAAGGAGATATGAAAGATTTAAGGAAGCTAGCAAAAATAAAGAACGGAAGAGGGAATGCTTCTAAGAGGAAGTAAGCTTGTAGCACCCAGAAGCTTGAGGAAGACCTTGGTAATGTTGGCTCATGAAGGGCATAGGGGAGTAGTTAACACCAAGAAAATTCTGAGAAATCAAGTGTGGTTTCCGTATATGGATCTGATTGTGGAGGATACACTACAAAGTTGTTTTGCCTGCCAAGTGACGTCACCTGCAACTCAAGCAACGCCTCTGAAGATAGTGCCTTTGCCCAAGGGACCTTGGAACCGGGTGGCCTTGGATTTCTTTGGTCCTCTGGAGGAAGGTGGTTATCTCCTTGTGGCTATAGATGAATACTCAAGGTTTCCGCTGATAAAACAAGTTCAATCCACAGCATTTCATCATGTGGTGGTGGTATTGGATGAGCTTTTTAGTGAATTGGGAATACCTAAAATTGTCAAAACGGACAATGGAGCGCCTTTTCAAGGGCGTGAATTTAGTAAGTTTGCTGTACATATGGGATTTCAACATCAAAGAATTACGCCCTTATGGCCACAAGCAAATGGAATGGTGGAGAAATTCATGAGTAGTCTAAAAAGAACCAGACAAAGAGCTGTTGTAGATAATACATCGTTTCCACAAGCAGTCTCACAGATGCTAAGAAATTATAGAAATACCCCGCATGAGATGACAGGATACTCTCCAGCGGAATTGATGATTCGATACAAGCCGCGAATTAGACTTCCCAGTCTGGAAGATTATACGGCCGAGGAAGATGATGAAATAAGGGAAAGAGATCACACGAGATGGGCATGATGGGGAGCTGTGTGGAGAAAATGGGATGAGTGAGTCAGATAGTGTTGACATGGATATTGGTTTAACCTGGCTGTATATGGGTGATGAGGAATTATCAGGTGGTGGTGAGAGGTCTGCTCAGAGTGAAGAGCATACAAGTAGTGATGGCGAAACTGATTTGGGTGGAATAGATTCCAAAGGAAGAAATTCTAATTGTGTTGAGAACTCACAGGACATTGACTAAGGGGATGAACTCCATGATGTGAACATGAGAAGTAGGGCTCAAAGAATTGTTCGTAAACCAATGAGACTGATTGAACAAATGTAATACTTGATGATCTTAATAAGTAGTTTATTGATAAGTAAGGGGGGGTTGTTGTGTATTGCATTTACATAAGTTAGCATAGTTGTAGTTAGTTAGAATGTAAAGTGATAGAATGTGGAGTAGGGAACTCTAGAATGTAAAGCTAAGGAAGTTCAGTTATAAGATGAATAAAGATAAAGTACAACGTATATTGTGTGCTAGCGTATCAATATAATGAATGAACTGAAACCATAACAGCTGCTACCCGATAGTCACCCTTAGGGTGGTATTCAGTGGGAGGATCCCATGGGTGAGGACCCGCTCTCTGGGAGGAGTGAAGATTGTCGAGGGAGAACACGGTATACACACCATCATGCTGTTAGACATGAAATATCCAGCTGTACATGTAGGACTCAGATACCCCCATCCTCTCTTTCTTCTCTTGCTTCCACTAATTTCCTTATACAGAGTAATTGTGTTTATCAGGCTAATAACACTATGACGAGGAAGAGTGAGGGAAGAGTGAATATGGATAACTTCAGAAGTACTGTCACAAGGAAGAGCAGGGCGATGCAGAGCCGTACGCGGATCCGATACGAGCATGCTAGCTATTGGAAGTTAGAAAGAAGTCAGAAAATAAACACTCACAAGGGTCCCCCATGGGGTCTGTCCTACCCCAGAGCAGCTTCCTGCCGGGGAGCAGAATGCCGAGGAGAGGTCCCTTGGCATACCCGGCTGCCTGGAACAGAGAAGCGGAGAACCACAAGGCGGGGAAGCAAGACGACTTACATGGTTGTGGGATCCGGGTCCAGTGGCAGAAGCAAAGTCTCCCAAGTGATCCAGGCAAGACCCGATGCGTGGAGAGAAACCAGCGTGATACAGCTGCCGAACACTGAACGAAGACTGCATGAGCCCAGGGGAAGCTGTCTGGTGTTGCCGAGGAACAGAACTCTCGCAGACACCAAGCATAAAGGTATGCAGAGGGGGACCGGGAAAGCTCACAGAGACCCCAGAGGATAAAGTTGGGAGGAAGTGCAGAGCCATCCTCCTCGTCCCAGTGACACATGTTGAGAACGGAGGTGATGTAAGAGCGCCCCAAAGAGACTGAAAAGGAGGCCTTCTAGGATAGTGAAGAGGGTTCAGTTAAGAGATTGCAAAACTGAAAGAGGGGTCAAGGATCCAAACGATGAAGCGACACACCAGTTGAGAATGGAGGGGGTGACAGAGCGCCCCAAAGAGACTGAAAGAGAGGACTGGAAGGATAGCGAACCGGGCCTAGTTAAGATACATTACAGAGATGAAAAGGGGGTTTGGGACCCACAGAACGAGATAAGAAGTCCAGGGGAAGAGAACCTTTGGCATAAAGCACGAGAAGTCGGGGGCGTGGCCACGAGGGCCATGTAGGAGGACGTGATCTGGAGGAGCTCCTGAAATGATTCTGGCAGAATAGTGCATAACGACGTGCCTACGACTGCTGAAAACACACTTGTCGGTGTGTGTGAACTGTCTGACCGCGCTTGGTGAACTTTTGGAAGGCGTGGGAGGAACGGCGGTGGAGTTTTGTGCAAAAAAGATAAGGAGCGCCTGAGACGAAAGACGACACAAAATGGCCGACCAACGACTGGAACAAAGGAAGGAGCAGGCTGCACGATGATCGAGGGATAGAGGCGTACTGTGTGCGCATTTGTAACTTGTGCAGAACACAGGTCCTCTGGGTCATGTCTAGTAGAACGGTGAGGCCGAAGGCGAAGCAGCCCACCTTGGACGACTTCGCTAAGACGTCCCCTGGCCCGGAAAATTCCAAGAGTAAGGACAAGTCGCCTACAGGCGGCATGACGGCGACGGGTACCAACCAAGAGGTCCTAGCTACGATTGCGGACTTAAAGGCGGCCTGGGAAGCTAAACTTGAACTGGCTGTAACTGAGCTGAAAACGGCATTGGACCTTAAGGTCGGTGAGGTGCAGGAGGAAGTGAATCTACTCCGGCAGGACGTCAGGGCCTTGGCGGAGCGCACGGAGACCCTCGAGAAAGAGGTGAGCCCGAATACCGCGGATTGTGCCTCCCATAAGGCCGAATTGCATGCCCTGGTACAAAGAGTGGGCAACTTGGAGAGTAGGGCGGAGGAGGCGGAAGGACGCGCCCGACGAAAAAACATTCGCATCATGGGCCTGCCGGAGGGATCGGAGGGCCACGATCCTACGGAGTTCATTGAGTCTATGTTGCTGCAGGAGATACCCGGAGGAGCCTTATCTCAAGGATTTGCGGTGGAACGTGTGCATAGAGCTCTAAAAAGGAGGCCGCTTCCAGGAAACCCGCCTAGGCCAGTAATAGCCAAAATCCTTAATTACTGGGACGGGGAGAGGATATTGGAACACTTCCGCAAGGGAGGAATGATTACGCGAGGAGCGGCAAACATCACGGCCTACCCGGACTATACCCTGACTGTGCAGCGTAGCCGCATGAACTTTGGGACGGTAAAGCGGAGATTGGGAGAGGCGGGCCATAAATACATGTTGCTGTATCCGGCAAAATTGAAAGTTTTTCATAAACACAAAACTTTGTTTTTTGAGACTCCAGAGGACGCCATGGGATGGCTTGACACGCAAGGATGTCCCCAGGAGCCTGACGTTCGGACGAGAAGAGGAGATGGAGGAGATAAGTAGTGCACGAGGAGGGGGCCACAAGATGGCTCGGTATAGATCCATGGAACTTGATTATAGTCATTTGCACGGCCTTCGGGAGAGAAGGCCAGACTGTTGCACAAGATATTATGAGCACTGTGACTGTTACTGTATTTAGGGGAGCCTTGCAGAGCGGATCTCTTTACTCCATTTAGTAACTTTAGTTAAGTGGCCATTAGGGCGACTTCACCCTACTGAGCTCTGGGCATTGTTTGGTGCTTGCAGGGCTAGATGTGGGGGTGCCCGAGTTCCGAGGATGGAGCTGGGCAGCAGTTGGGGTGTGTGGTGTTGGGGAAGGGATGGGTAGAGAGTGGGGAGGGAAGCGGGAAGTTGTGGTGTATATAGTTATGGGGCGTTTGAGTTTGTACAAGAAGCTACAAGTAAAAGTCAGAGGGCTGTATCTGTATCGCGTGGGCAAGTGGGATTAACTACACGGAAGGGGGAAGGACACTCATGAGCTATGGAGGATCTTAAGATCGTAACGTGGAATGTCAGGGGACTCAATAGTTACTTAAAGGATAGTTCCGGGACTTTTTTTTTATTGTCCCTACGGGTCGGCCATGTGCTTGTAAGCATAAATCGGTAGATCGTAGGAAACTTTCCTATGGACCTTACCCGACTTTTCGCCCATTATCGCACTCAAAATCAGCCTCCATTTTGTGATAATCCTATCATTTCGCCCCATCGACCTGGCTCACCTGCCTTTGCGGCACTAAATCAAATCCCCCGCCCCTGAAACAGACTTTATCAAAACATTCATATTCCCCGCCTCTATCCGTGACGTGACTGAGCTGCGTAGGCAAACGCGCCCAGGCGTCTTCTACGCGACTCCACACAGACCCCGGAAATCAACACACATCAACTCACAATACAGCGCACCACAATTCGGAATATGAAACTGTACTTTGAAATCAAACCGCAAGATTGTAAATGTGGTAAAGTACATTTATTTGACATCAAATGTTTAGAGAATATTCAGCGATTTGCATTTTTATTTGCTCATGTTCCAAAAAGTTCGTATTGAGGAACGCGATGGTCCTTTGCTGTACACAGGGTCTTAGAGCATCTCACAATACAGCGCCACAATTCGGAATGTGAAACCGTGGTTTAAAAGCAAACGGCAAGATTGTACATTTGGCAAAGTACATTTATTGGACATCAAATGTTTAGAGAATATTCAGCGATTTGCATTTTTCTTTGCTCTCGATCCAAATTAGTTCGTCTTGAGGGAAGCGATGTTCGTGTGCAGTACACAGGGTGTTGGTTTACGATAAAAATAAGCTCTTCGGTCGCACTGATAATCGCATGGCTGTTCCAACAACGAGGCACTAGGCCACCACAACGGTAGGTATGTTGCATCTAACCGTTAGTACCGCGTAAGGGCATACTTGTACTTGGCGATCGTCCCATAAAATGGTCAGGGTGGTAACGTTGTTCACGCGGAGAAGCAACTGGCGGCTGTAGAAGCCGTCCGCCGGTGTCTGGTACTCGTGACACAGACAGTAGTGAATGATGTACCTAAAAACATAAAAAATGAAATTAGTCTCACCATCAGATCCTTATTAAAATCATAGCGAGGACAGCGCTACTGGGTGTACACAAGTGTTTAAAGGCGTGGCGAGGCAGGGAGGGGGGAGGGAGTGGAGTACAAGGTAAGTAGCATAAAATAATAAATAAATAGGGCCAGCTGGTGGCAAGTGCAAGGTAAGTGCAGAACAAGTGCTGGGAAGGGGGGGCTGTAGGATACTGAGACAGTCCCCCAGTGCAGGGGTTGACAGGGAGGCAGTGCAGGTGGAGAGTGGAAGGGCCCAGGACCGAGGTCGCAGACAGTGGACCAGTTGTAGCAGGGGAGAGGGAGAGAGAAAGCAGAAGCAAAGAGGAAGGTTTTGAGGTGCTTCAGTAAAAGCAGATGTTTCTCCTCAAGATAGTGCGCGGTAGAAAACAATATGCCACATAGAACGAACAAGTACAACTGAACCCGTCTTTAAAGCCACTGTATAGTAATGAAATTGCGGTATAAACTCATCAAAAGTTACTTACATTATATTTGCATTTTCCATTGTGTCTCTGTGTAGGGCAGACCCGAAACACCACTCCTTCTTTGCCGACGTTACTTCTTCTAATGAACGTGGCTCATCGTTTCGTTTCTGACATTTTATTCATTATCTTTTCTTAGTCTTTCAGGATGGTCCCGGCCTGTCAAGGTCAAATCACAATAGAACCTTATACTGGGTCGTGGGCCGTTCCGCCACCCGAGCAAAACATCAAAGCAGCTGACCTTCACTTTGAGCGAGCACACATTTCTAGTTAGCTGCAGTTAGTGTAAGGGCATCTTGTCTGCGTGCCTTTTTTTTTATTGTCCCTATGGGTCGGCCATGTGTTTGTAATACGGAAACATTCTATAATTTTTGTAAAAATGATTTATATTACTGTTTGGTTTAATTGCAATGGGCCTGCAACATGAGGAGACTCGAGAGAACAGACAATCAAATTACAATCATTTAAACCGTGATGTGTATTTCTCAATGAGCTCTGCTTTAGGTGGACATGGAACAGAGGCAATGTTGGGTGGCAATGCAGTTGTCCCCTGCATAGGTTCGTTCACCACTCCATGTATGTGCCTATCGAGGACATCTACGATAAGTCTCTCAATAAACTCATATTGCATATCCTCAAACACTGGTTTGATCACCCATTGTTTACTTCTTTTAGTGAAGGCCTTATTGTAGCGAAGCGTCCCTAAAGTTCCGGTCGTCCTACTTTGTTGACGGCCAACATTATGGTTATGTGCCAAGACCGCTAGAAGAGTCCGATTTATCATGCCTTCCATGCCAAAATGCAATCTTTTGGGCCTATACTTTAGGCACATATTGTGGAACACCTCCAAATCTCCTGTGTGGCAGAATTCCGTGAGTCCCCTCAAATCTCTTGTTATAGTTTTATCAAATACAATCTTTTCAATGGCCTTGTGAGTGGGTGATGAAGGAATCAACCACTTCTTCTTCCGTGCCTCCTCTGTGGACAAATGGCCATGTTCACATTTGTGGAAATGCTCATTTGTCGACCATCGATGTACGTTGCTACAGTGCAACATTACTGACCGCCATTATTCCAGTAGAATTTCCAACGACCCTTCACATGTTTTTGAGCTCCACCAAAGATGGTTGCTGATTGACTTGGACCACTGTGAAATACCTTGCATATCTTTTTTTTTTCCTGCAGCCGACAATTTTTTATTGATTGTTTTTGCAAGATGCCATACGTCAAATTGGTGATTTATATTTTTGTACTCTTCTCTCATTGTCTTGGCAATTGAAACGTGTCTGTCCGTGGCTATCAGGTCGATCACCATTCCCTGCGATTGTAGTTCTTGCAATGATGCTACAAAGCCAACTTTCTCCATGGCCACTGAGGATGTACTTTGTGACACCTGCACGACCACCGAACTCACAATTTTCTTACTTTCCATATCCTGAAAGTGGTAGGTGCAGTACTTGGCTGAAAATCCTGGGCTGTCGCACTGTCCATCACCGGCTAGCCTGAAGCGTTTGCCCGCGAATGTACTTTCCATTGACATTTTTTCCATTCTCCAAGCTTCGCTGATGGCTGGAAATAGATAATCGGTTTGGTATTTGTAGAACTGACTTTTCGCAATGAAATGGATTCCCACAAACTGAAAGAAATACTGTAACTTTTTAAAACTTGAACCACTAAAAAGTGCGGCCGCTGCACAAAGTAGATTGCCTGCTGGCAGTTGCCCCAGCATGGGTTGTGCAGACCATGCGAACGGATGATATTGTGTACAGGTGGCATGTATTTTAAGGTTAGTGCCTCGAATTGCACGAGTCACATTAATCAATGGCTCCCCACATACTTCTCCACCAACCCAATGCCCACATTTCATCATCATAATAATATCCATCAAACAGCTATCGAATACAATGAATTTGGCCTCTTTCCTTATACTGTCACTCTGCATCCCAGCTGGTTCGGCCTGTAACGTTGAGGACATGTCACTCGCATGAAAGATACAATCTCTGATATCGTCTTCCGCTATGCTGAGTGATATTGATGGTGTTTCATTGTCGTCCACTTCATTCTCTTCCATTGCAACATCTGTTCCTTGTCCGGAGATGGGAGAAAAAAACAATGTCTTCAACTTTCGCGCGCTCTTATTTTTTGCGGGTGTGGATTCTGTGAATTGATCTCCGACTGCATCCAAACTACCAGGAGGACATTCACTATCAATGGCTGGTGGTGGTATAGCTCCGTTGTCAATCACTTCATATTCTTCCCATTGGCACGATGCATCTCCAGTCTCAAGTCCCTGCCAAAAGGTTTGACAAGCAACATCTCTCGTTCGCTTCACTGTCTGTGTAGATCTAGTTCTTACACCCACTCGCAACTAGAGGACAGATTAGAAAAGGGATGTTCAGTTTAAACACAACTTACAGTATTGAACTATTGACAGTGAAAGACAACATAATATAGTGAACAGGACACTAACCTTCTTTTGCTTTCTTTTCTTTGAAACTTTCTTGCCTCGAACTTCAACATCTGGACGCTGTTGCTCCGACTCGTGTGTGCATGTCTCCACTTCCTCTCGCGCTGCAACGACTATATTTTCATGATAAGCACATCCATCACTCACTGAGGCTCCATCGACTCCCTGAAACATAGAACTTTCATTAGTATGTATAATAATATTGAAAACACAAAATGTACTTGGGGACCAATACCCATACGTACATCTCAATAGCAAAACACGAATGAACGCATTGTGTAGAACATTCAAACGACAATAGTTCACGCATTGTTGATCTAGTTAGATTGAACTGTCAAGATCCATACCTCGGGCTCCGCATAGACTTCCATTGATGATATTATTGAAGATGACGCTTCAGCAACTCCCTGAAACACAGTAATTGCATTAGTATGGTTTTCTATTTTGTTTAAAAGAACATAAACTTTCTGCAGGCGTCAACGGCTCATCTAAATAGACCTGCACAAATGATCAGTTGTCTAAAATAAATAATGGATATCTAAATATGATTCGATTTGCTCCATCGTTGGAAGTGTCACCACCCAGAGATCTGCATCAACTACTAGGGGTGATGTTCTTGTTGAAGAAGCTCCGTCAGCTCCCTGAAACATAGTACTTGCGTTAATAAAGAAGGAAGTATAGCGGATGTAATCACGTCATTTGATCTCGCATGATTGATCTGTCAGTATCCATACCTCGAAATGCATAAGAACATCAAGGGACGATGTAACTGCGGTGCACACTTCTGCAAGCTGTTGCGCCGACCCGTAACTGCATGCTCCCCCTTCTTCTTGGACTAATGCTCCATCGACTCCCTGAAACATAGGACTTTCATTAGTAATGAACACAATATTGAAAAAAGAAGACACATAGGAGGGCGACGACAGAAGGACATATCAATGGCTAAAAACGAAAGAAACATTGTGTGTAACAATCACGCTACAAGAATGCAAGATCTGATGATCTCCATCGATGGAACTGTTCGGAAACGTACCTCGAGCATCTGAGTGACATCAACGGTTGTCGTCAATACGTTGGACTCCTCAGCATCTCCCTGAAAGACAGTACTTGCATTATTTTGGATAACAATAATTATAACTGAAAACAAAGACTAGAGGACGAGTACAAGGGTGTACCATTAGGTAAAATAATCACACGATAAATTAAAACTATTGATTTACATGCCCAAAACAAGTCAGTGGCAGAATAGCTAAGTAAGATTACCCGATAGGCGCTTGAAGTGGCTGATGACTGCAATAACGACACGGATGGAGAATCTTCCGCCTTCATATTGAGTGGATACATAAATGGGGAAATTATTGTTAGCTAATGCTACACACTACCGCAAGGCCGAGAGATAAATACGTAAACTTGACTCACCAGTGGAGGGATGTGGACGAATAGAGTGGGAATAGCGGTTGAGAGCAATTTTCGCCTCGCTCGCGGTGTTTTCTTCTTTATTAGCAATGATGTGGAGTACATGTCTGGGCTAAAGTGCCTGCTGCAGATGCGGTATCGATCACCCCTCTTGTCCGCAAAGACTTCTAGGACTCTACTTTCTAGCTCAGAGGCTGGATATCCGCAATATCGGACCCATTCTCTTATCTGATCTATTGTCTTAGGGAAAACATGCATTATAGTACCTTCAGATTTGTTATGGGTCTTCGAAGGGCAACCGCCAATGGAACAGGCAGGCATTATGGAAAGTTCTGAAAAGTAAAGATCAACAATTCTCTATGAATACCAATGTGTTAAAACATTAAATGACACATAAAAGGTTCAATGCAAGGTCGGTTTTGGTTCTTGGAACTATACACGTTATTCACATGCGGATAAGTATTTCAATAACTTTCAAAAAATAGAAAAAGTAATTTGACTAAACTCAGAACATGTGACTAGTTCCTTGCATGTACTGTCGTGAACGAAAAGAAAACATGGATGCAATTTGATGACTACTAGCAAATAGATATAAATTAAAAAATTGGACGCAAAATGATTATGGTACATGGACTTACCTTGACGAACAAACAGTTAGATGCAGGGATCAGAGTAGTTTCTTGTCGTAGAACAGGGAGCAGTTCACAGGTTGCAAACTGACGAGTTTGCTCAAAGTGGTCACGGAAGTTCACAGAGACGAAGAGCAGATAACCAGCACCTTCACGGGTTGACTAGCAAAGCGCAAAGAAGTTCTCATTAGAAATATGAAGTGGGTTATAAAGAATTCGAAACAGGGGTGTGTTTGTGAATGAATGACGTGTATATGTCGTGGCATTATGCGGATTGCAGGGGGGGCGTCCAGCGTGAGGGGGGATGCTTGGCAGGAGACACGGGGTCTGGAGGTAGACATGGGAACAACAACCCATGCTCTATAGACCACTTTGAAGTGTACATGGTCTTTGGCACCTCTTGGCCTTTATCGCTCCCTGACAGCTCCACTTGCCAGCAGCGCAAGTACCCTGGTGCGAACTGCCTTTGATAGGGCGGGGGGTGGATCGGGGCGGTGGTCGTGCAGACAAGACACAGGAAGACTCGTGAATGGAGACACACTTATGTGGATTGCAGGGGGGCGTCCAGCGTGAGGGGGGATGCTTGGCAGGAGACACGGGGTCTGGAGGTAGACATGGGAACAACAACCCATGCTCTATAGACCACTTTGAAGTGTACATGGTCTTTGGCACCTCTTGGCCTTTATCGCTCCCTGACAGCTCTACTTGCCAGCAGCGCAAGTACCCTGGTGCGAACTGCCTTTGATAGGGCGGGGGGTGGATCGGGGCGGTGGTCGTGCAGACAAGACACAGGAAGACTCGTGAATGGAGACACACTTATGTGGATTGCAGGGGGGCGTCCAGCGTGAGGGGGGATGCTTGGCAGGAGACACGGGGTCTGGAGGTAGACATGGGAACAACAACCCATGCTCTATAGACCACTTTGAAGTGTACATGGTCTTTGGCACCTCTTGGCCTTTATCGCTCCCTGACAGCTCCACTTGCCAGCAGCGCAAGTACCCTGGTGCGAACTGCCTTTGATAGGGCGGGGGGTGGATCGGGGCGGTGGTCGTGCAGACAAGACCCGTTTGCCGCAGGGCCTCACCAAGGAGAGGCCATCTAACTGAATGTAAGAGGATGGCTGCAGGATCTACTACATGGAAGGCAGGGGGGTGAGTTTATAAATACCTCACCCTCCCAGGAGAATATACACTAGATTCATTTAAAAAATCAAAACAACCATTGTTAAAATATATGTTGGGCTTTATTTTAGATTTTAATTAAACATAAATAATAAACATTACACATTGTAAAGTTGAGGTTGCAGCACATCGAGGGAAAATCTGCGGTATTGTCCACTGTCACTGGGGAAATGTTGTCTAATGGCAAGTACCGCACAGGCAGGTATTACTCTCCGAACGCGGTGTCCGAGCCTCCCGTGAAGCCACCAAGTGAAGCAACGATAGGCCACCAGCCTGTACCACCTGTGAAAAAAAAAGATGCAAACTGTATTAAACTGACCAAACTTTCTTATCAATGTCGATTCAGGTAACACATGTCATTTTTCTTAGAAAAAAATTATATCTAGAAAATGCACTATATGGAACCAATTTACATGCGTTCGAATGATATGTAAATGTAATTTTATATGTGGGAGACGACCATGAAATAGTGGTGGCATCACTGACATCACAAACAGAGTATACTTACTCGTTACTCGGATTACGCGGACGAACAGTGCCACGAAGTTCGTGCAGAAGCACCATCATCATCCTCAACACTGTCCGTGAGAGGCAGGCTTCCCTGAACTCTGGCAGCTCGGTGATGCATTGCGGACTTTGCTCGCCTTCCTGCAGACTTTGCTCGCTTTCCGAAATGTAGGCCAAGCACCCGGAATTTTCACGGCAGCAGCAGTTCTCCTCCTCAGTTGGCATTAGCTCGCACCGATTGCACGTGCACCAGGTGGAGACGCCGTCCATGCGACATGGTCCAGGCTCTTCATCCGTTGACTGGTCCTCCCAACTGCCGTCCGAATCCCCATCGTTTTCGCGTGCTTGCCTTTCCAGTAGTTCCTCCTCGGTGTACTCGGGCTCGTACATATACGGCATTATTGTGGCCATTGTGCGGTAAAGATAGTAAAATAATTTACAGAGATGGTACAGGTGTTCACACGGGCTACAAGCGGCGAAGGTAGCTGACCAGAGCACTGAAACGAGTCACAGAATACTCAAAGTAACACAGAGAGAGGAATGGAATCGAAAATCTGCTGCTGTATGTTGTGAAACGGTCTGTTTATACTTATTGGGGAAAGAGGCGTCCTGCCATTTCCATGGCAACACGTCAATAGCTGAGGCGCAGCGATTGTTGACACGAGACGTGCTTGAAATGGGCAGTACGCGTCTGCTGATGTCAGGCTCAGGGGCGGGGGATTTGATTTAGTGCCGCAAAGGCAGGTGAGCCAGGTCGATGGGGCGAAATGATAGGATTATCACAAAATGGAGGCTGATTTCGAGTGCGATAATGGGCGAAAAGTCGGGTAAGGTCCATAGGAAAGTTTCCTACGATCTACCGATTTATGCTTACAAGCACATGGCCGACCCGTAGGGACAATAAAAAAAAAGTCCCGGAACTATCCTTTAAAGAGGAACAAAGTCATGATGTATTTGAAAAGACAGAAGATTGTTATTGCACTGTTGCAAGAGACGCATCTGACCCGGCAAAAGTTGGAACTGGTGGGGAAGAAGTGGAGAGGTACTGTAGGGGGCTCCCCGTATTCTGCCTACGCTAGGGGAGTGTTGGTCTGGGTGGCACCGCACGTTCCGCTCCAACTTACACAAGAGGTGGTGGATACGGAAGGGAGGTTAGTCATATTGAATGCACTGGTGGAGAATAGGGAGGTGTGCATTATAAATACGTATGCCCCCAATCAAAATACTGCGGCATATTTTAGGACTCAACCTGGGTGCGTGTATGGGGGGAGCGGTTATTTGGGGAGGGGATTTTAACTGCGTTCTCAACCCCAAGGTAGACAGATCCGATGATAAGATTGATAGACCCACCCCAGCGGCCAGGGCATTGCAGACACTACTCGACGATTTCGGGCTGGCAGATGTCTGGAGGCTGAAACATCCTAATGAAAAACAGTACTCGCATTACTCTGCCCCGCAACAACTGCATACGAGACTTGATTATTTTTTTGCCACACCAGATGTGGTGATAGAGACCACCCAAATAGAATACAAAGCGAGGGTCCTGTCGGACCACTCGCCTCTGGTTCTAGGCCGGCAGTACTGCCGCCCCAGAGCGCGGATACCGACGTGGCGCCTCCGGGCCGAGGCGCTCAGGGACCCGGTCTTCAGAGAGGATATCAGGGATGAGATCACACATTATTTCGAGGAAAACACTGGCAGTGTGGATTCAGCGGGCACGCTCTGGGAAGCCTTTAAGGTGGTATTGCGGGGTGCTGCTATTGCTAAATCAAAGGGCCTACTGGGTGGGGTCCTAATGGAGTTAGGGGAAGCCGAAGGTGAACTGGAACGGGAAATCAATAGGGCAGGAGGGGATGCGGAACTAGTACTCAAACTGCAGCAGCGGTGTGCAGAGCTTTGGGCAAGGCTCTGCAACCTTAACTATAAGAAGTATGTTGAGAGCCAACGTGGTTATATAAGGGCTAAACCCCTAGGCCCCCGATTAGGACGATAACCAGAGAGGATGGGGAGGTAGCGGACACCCAAGAGGAAGTCAATAAGGCATTCTCAGACTATTACAGGGCATTATATGAGGACAAAGGGGGGGACAATCGAGAGGAGATCAGAGAAACTTTAAGAGACATGGAATTACCCAAGATTAGTGCCGAAGAAAGGGAGGAGCTGGATGCACCGATTACTCTAGAGGAATTGGAGGAGGTGGTGAAGCAGTTGCCCACCTGTAAGACCCCGGGTGCGGACGGACTCCCTAGCGAGTTTTATAAAGCTAGAAATGCTCAATGAGTCTTTTGAGGTGGGCCGGCTGCCGGAATCGCTTAGAGAAGCGATAATTATACCGCTTCCTAAGCCCAACAAGCCAGGGCATAGCTGCGGCTCCTATAGGCCTTTGTCAATGTTGAACCAGGACGGCAAGATCTTGACGGCGGTCCTGGCCAATAGGCTGCGTAGAGTTATTAGTAAACTGATACACCCGGACCCCACAGGTTATGTCCCCAACAGGAATATAACCCACAACCATAGGCGACTCCACCGGGTGATTGAAGAGGGGAACAAGAGCGAGGGTGAAATGGCGGTTGTGTCCCTAGATGCAGTCAAAGCTTTCGATTCAGTGAGGTGGCCATGGTTGCTGGAGGCCCTGAGGGAATACGGGATGGGGCCGGGCTATGTTAGGTGGGCGAAATTGCTGTACAGTGAACCGCTGGCTAGGGTACGCACAGGATCGGTGATATCCGAGAGATGGCAATTTAGCAGAGGCACCAGACAAGGTTGCCCCTGGTCCCCGATGTTATATATTCTGGCCCTGGAGCCCCTAGCAGTGTACCTTAGACAACAATATGACATGATAGGCATTGAGGTAGGGGGAGAGAAACACCTAATATCCTTATATGCTGACGATTTGCTATTATATCTGAAATATCCGGAGGAAAATCTTCAATATATTCTAGAGGTAATGGAAAGGTATGCAGAACTGTCCGGCATAGCGGTGAACCCCCAAAAATCGAGCATGTTCCCATTGGGTAGCTACAGAGGAACCCCTCTGGAGCGGTTGCCAGTGTTGTCGGTACCATGTGCGGTTGGCTCCTTCCGCTACCTCGGAATAGATGTGTATCACACGGTAGAGGAGGAACATTTGCATAATACCGAGGTGGCTGTGGGAAAAATCCGTATAAGTATGAAGTTTTGGGAGAAGTTGCCGCTGGCGATGATGGGACGGGGGGCGATGCTCAAAATGGTGGTCCTGCCCAGGCTCTTACATTTTTTCAGCAATATTCCGTACATGATACCTAAAAAGTTTTTTGCCAAGCTGAATAGTATGTGCAGAGACTTCCTATGGCATGGCACTCGGAATAGAGTGGCGCTATGGAAGTTGCAGGACTTCTATGAAAGAGGGGGTATTAAGCTGCCAAATTTTGAGGCCTATCATGTAGCTGGCCAGTTGCAATATGTGGCCAAATGGCTCTCCGATGAGGTAACTCCTGAATTTAGGCTGTTTGGACAGGACTGTACTCCGTTTTGCCTAAAGGAAATTATTTGGTTGCCTAGACTTGAAATGAAGGAGCGCCCGGGTATGATGTTGCTTGGGTGGAAGATGTGGCGTAGAGTATGTCGACTGATGGAGAACCCGTACCCGTGTTCCCCGCAAGTGCCGCTGGTGGCCTTGGCAGGGGAAGACAAACAACTAAGAATGATAATCAGGACCTACTGGGAGTCGGTCGGGCTGGTTACATTGGGAGATGTCTGGCAAGAGGGGGTCATTAAGGATTTTGAAGAATTAGGGGAAGAGGCAGGCTTGCATAGAGGCCAATATGTCACGTATCTGAGGCTAGTGCAGATTATTCGTAAAACCTGGCCTGAGACTGCATTGGCGGAGGAGCCAGACGCCACCATGGGGACAATATATGACCTGTCAGAAGGAGGGCACGAGATCTCTAGACTGTATGAGATGGTGATGACCCGGGTAGGGAAGGATTTGACGCATATAAGGCTGGATTGGGAAACAGAGGTGGGAGCACAGATGACCGATGGGATGTGGGAGCGTGCTATGGGATACCACAAGAAGGTGTCCAGAAATGCCAGATTACAACAAATACAGTTGTACATAACACACAGAGCCTACATGACCCCGATGAGAATATCGAAGTTTGTAAATGCGGGACGACAGGCGTACCCAAAATGCGATACGGTAGATGCTGATACGACACACATGTTTTGGTCTTGCCCAGTGATTGAGAGTTTTTGGGGGGAAGTGGCACAAAAACTAGCGGACAAAGGGGTCACGCTCACTATAGATACGGCCTGGGCCTGCCTGTTGGGAGGGTTTCCCAGACCACGGAATATTAAACATGTTGGGAAACTGAAGGACTTGGAATATGTGCTTGCAAAACGAAGGATTGCCATGGTCTGGAAGCAGTGACATAAGCCACTGGTCGAGGTATGGTGGAGGGATTTGCAAAAATGGGCGTAGGCTGAAACGGTGGTATGGCAGGAGGCATGTAGCAAGTGTGGGGAAGAAGAAGTGAGTACCTTGCTAGCATGGAGAGTGTTAATAACAGGACTGTTTGGCACAATAACGGATTCTGCAGTCTCAGAAGAAAGCGATACCCTGCCACACGCAGCAGATACGGAATAAGGAAGATAAACAAGCTCTTGAGGGGGGAGGGATTGGGGGAGCAGTGGTGTTCATTAATTGATGTTCATGTGTTTTGTTGCAAATAACGCTGATAGTTTGGTTTGTACTATTTGTTTGTTTTAAAAAAATAATAAAAACCGTTTAAAAAAAAAAAAGCACAAGAAGTCCAGGGGAAGGGAACCTTTGGCAAATGTTACGAGAAGACCAGGAGCAAAGAACCTTTGGAACAAGTTGCGAGATGTCCAATAGGAGAGACTCTTAAAAAAAGTCATGGAAAAGTCATGGAAAGCCCAAGGGGTAAAGAACGACCTTTTTGGCACAAATCACGAGAAGACCAGAGGAAGGGAGTCATATCCTTTGGCAGAAGACAGAACTGTGATAAAGAGAATATTGATAAAAAGAAGCTGAGGAACGCTTGGGGAAGGGAGATGCCTTCCCAATATCGTTTAGGAACTTGGAACTTTGAACTGCCTAAAGTATCCTGAAGAAGGGAGTCATCCTGTTCTAAGCAGGGTGTAGTTTAGTTATAGGTTTTCTGTTGAAGTGCAAGGGACGGAAATAGGTTTAGGACACAGGACAGTGGCCTTTATACTTTTGACGGACATTCTGCCATTATCCTTAGATTTGGTTGAGGCAGGGAAATCCTGTTTAGTCATAGGGACAGGTAGGGTGCTTGCTTATTTTCAGTCCAATATAAGTCTATAGCAACAGGCATGCCACCTTTGTGTCCTGAGTCTACTTCTGCACCCTTACAATAGCCACAAACAAAAGTGACTGATTCTGTTAGTATAGCCACTGTGTTGCATTGAATTCAGCTGCACTTTGAATCTGCACTGTGTTATTTCCAGCTGTCTTTGAGTATACCCCCTGCACTGAAGCTAGTTGTAATTTGAGGATAGCATTTGCTTTATTTGAACCGCGGCACTGTGTTGAACCTAATTGCCAGTGAGCTGCATTGAACCTAGCTGCATTCTGAGTGCAGTCACTGTTTAGCTCTAGCTGTACTTGAACTTCTCCAGCGCTCCCCCGCTAGCAGTGCTTTGGAGTGTTAAATCTAATTGCATTCTGAGAATAGCCATTGCATTGAATCTCCCTGTAGCCATAAACTTGATTACAGCAGCGCCTCGAGCTTTGCCTCCTTCCCTAATCTAGCCTCCTTGGAGTACACCGATAGTGGGGCAGATCCGAGAGGCACTTTGGCACACCAATAATATGGCCAACTACTCTGCGCACCCCTTCCCCCTGCACCCTACAGACATCCAGCCTTTGGGTGAGAACTGCTCCCCTCAGACACCTCCCTCTGCCCCCTCACAAATCTTAGCCCTAACCTTCCCACACTTCCCACTAACACCCGTTCGACCACCCTCCCCCGACCCCTTCACTCCTCAGTCTTTGCATCCCTTAGCGCCACTCATGCTTCCCTTACCAACACCCCTTCCTGGTCCACCCTGCCGACCTTCTCACACATGCCACAGGTACCAGCCCTGATCGATCTCAAGACACAAATGGACAATCTTAAAGACAATGGCAAACTAGCCCTTCTTCTCCTCCTCAACCTTTCGGCCGCTATTGACTTGGTAAACCACGACACTCTCTGCAAACACCTAACCTCAGCAGCCAAGTCCTCTGACAAGGCCAATGCCTGGATTCAGTCCTTCTTGAACAATAGATCCATGAGGGTCTTTGCTCCCACTGCCACCGCTGAACCGGCCCCTGTCACTTGCGGCGTCCCCCAAGGTTCCTGTGTTTCCCCCACATTATACAATGTGTTCACGAAACCCCTCTTCGACATACTAGACCATCTGGGTGTCATCTACATGAATAACGCAGATGACACTCAAATACTCATCCCACTAACAGGAGACTACGCCACCGACAACAATGTACTCAACAACATTTATTCCATTATCCAAGAATGGATGGCCAAACACGGACTCTGCCTCAATGACAAAAAGACCAAGCTTCTTCTATTAGGCTCCGAATCCAGACTCAACAACCTCGACAAATTCTACCAGACATTCATCATTGACGGCAATAATATCTCTGTCTCCAACAGTGTCAAAACTCTGGGGATCTACCTTGACTCCTCCCTTACATTGACTAGACAAATCAATGCCATCTCTTCCGCCACTGCTTACACATATAAGCTCATCAATGCCAGCAGACCCTAACCCTCGACCTCCAACTGCACTACACTAGCCAGAGCACTAGTACTCTCCAAAGTAGACTATTTTAATGCTCTCTACTTGGATACCAGCCAAAAGAACAAGCTCCAAGTTATCCAAACGCACTAAGATCAGCTCTGAACATTGCCAAACACCAGCACATCTCTGACGCTAGACGCTCCACTCACTGGTTATCCATCCCTCAGAGAATCCAATACAAAACACTCTCCCTCACACACAAATGTTTATCTAACCAAGCACCCAGATACCTCTCTTGACAACTTCACGCTTCACATCCCATCTCGCCCAACCAGATCAGCCCAAACACAATGCCTAAATATCCCCATATTTAAGCTCCAAAAAGCAGGTGGCACAAGCTTCACGGTGCTCGCTGCAAAACTCTGGAACTCACTTCCAGTTGATCTCAGATCCGAACCTTCCTTTCACCGCTTCAGACACAGAGCTAAAACATGGCTACTTGCCAAAGAAGCCCAAACGCCAACTCAATACTAACGTTTTAGCCACCCAAATGTATATACTTAATTCTATGTAACCGCCTGTATATATTGTTGAACATTGTCTTTACTATCTGTAATGCCTATTATGTAATGTTTTTTGCAACTTTGTAACCTTGACAAGCGCCTGGATGCCCCAGGGCAAGGTGGCACTATACAAATAATAAACTAAACTAAACTAAACCAAAGATCCTCCTCAAACACAGAATTCGAAATACCCAGAACCTCTTATCTCTGCACACCTCTCGCTATCTCTCCCCCAGTTCCCTGCATACACCCCTCACCTACACCATAACGACTTCCGCAATCTCTCCCAACCCAATGAGAAACATCTTCAACACGTCCTTCAACTCCCTCAGCACTAACCCCCTTCAGCCCCCTCGACAATCCCCTGGAAATCAGCAACCCAGCTTCATGTAAGACCTTACACCTTTCCTTTCTTCCAAACCCCTTTCATCAACAACCCCCCTCAGCAATCCCATTCACCACGCTTCACCTTCTCCTGCCCCCTACCCTCCTGTCTCCACACCTGCAATCCCTATCACACTCTCCCTTTACCCCTCTCCCACTACAATCCTCCTCCCTTGAAACCGTACATCACAAGTCCTCCTTTCAGACCTTCAAATAATACTCAGAGCCTCCCCGTCCCACCTTCACATCAGAGACGGCTCTCCCTCCCCTAACTACCTACCCTCTCTCCCACTCCCTGCACTCACTACCCTCTCCCTTATTCACACTGCACTGCCCAATGGGGGCCGCACCAGTGGATCCCTACCCTGCCTCCCACCACCACCACACAGGCACTCTGTAGCCCGCCTTTCCGGGGGCAAACAACACAATCCCCCCCCGCTCCTTAGTCTCATGCATCCTCATTAACACCAGATCTGTCGTCAAAAAGCGACACAACATACACAACCTCATTTCCTCTGAAAGTCCAGACATCCCTTTCATCACAGAAACCTGGTTCTCTGATGACTTCCAACCCATCGCACACAAGGCATTGCCCCCAGGCTGCACACTCGCCCATAACAGAACTTGCAGAGCAGGCAGTATTGTCATCCTCCACAAATCACACCTCTCCATCTCACACTTTGAGCAACAAGCCTGCAATGCAGACTGCAAATCCATCTCTTACCTGTAGCTTTTTACTCATCTACACACCTCCCGGCAACTACCTTCTCCTCAAACCCGGACAAACAGAAATAATAATCTGCGAGGAAGATGGCTCTCTTCCCCCAACAAAACCTGGGATGCACCATGGACACTGATCTGACACTCTCTCACCACATTAACTCTGTGCCCAAATCTTGCTACCTACACCTCTGCATTCTTAGACATATATTGTCTTTCCTCTCGTAACCTCACAGAGTGACCGCAATCATGGTCATCGTCCTCTTCAGCCTTGACTATGCCAATTACTGTTACCTGGGTGCCATGCATATAAACTTAGAAAGCTCCAACAGGTTCAAAACACTGCAGCTAGGCTCATTCTGAACATTGGCTCCAAAGAGCACCTAACACTCGCCCACTGTGCCCTCCACTGGCTACCTGTCGGGTGACGGATCACTTTCAAAGTCATGTGCATCACCCACCGTGCCCTCCACAAGACAGGCCCAGAATACCTCCAACAAAAACTACTCCATAACCAACCCAACCGAAACGTTTGATCAGGCACCAAACCCATGCCTCGCATTGGGTTATTAAAGCACCTCTCAGGTAGGCCGGGGCAGCAATGAACCTGTAAATAAAATGTACCGAGACCAGAGAAAATAAACTCCAGCAGACAACAGGACAGAATGCACGCCACTTCTACGAAACCATGAAACTAGCCAGAGCACATGTGTATGTATCAAACTTGGTGCTCATGAAAAATAAAAGATGGCAAGGCTACCCACCCATACACTTCTGCCACCACAAGCCAGTCTTAAGACACATCGCACAAGACATCTGCCATAAAAATCCAGTGACAGAAATTCAGTCTAGCTGGACACATAATGAACCTCCTGCATGCACATACTATCCAGACGATCCTACAGCAGCCATCCACATGCCAGCTCGACATGGGTAGCTACAAGACACTTGGCCACCCCTACCCTCCTTCGTATTGACCATAATTCATGTGGTCTCCCGATGGGACCAGCGGGCCTGGGTGCATGGATGCCCTCTATGACCCAAACAGAGACACAGACACATTGTGTATGGTCTTCGATCTCCACTGCGTGCCGACGCAATGCTTTATTTATTGACACGTCGCAACGACGTACCCAGTGTTGCACCTTAAAGGAGACCACACCACAATGCAGGATCTTCAAAAAATACAGCATTACATGCTCCAACTACGGAGACGACACTCAAATCATCTACAAAATCGAAGATACTCAAGCCGATCATTCAACCCCAATAGAATGTCTAAAAGAAATCTTTGACTGGATGAACGTCAACAACTTGAAAATCAACCCAGGAAAGACAGAAATCATGATTATATCCAAAAACCAAGAGAACAACACCTACATTCCCTGGCTGACGGAAATGGGAACTGAGCCCGCACCATCTAAGGTAGTAAAAAACCTGTGAGTCCTAATGGACAACGCCCTTACCTTAGAACCACAAAGTAAACGCAACAATTAAAGGAATAGTGCGCTCAAAAATATTATTGTCCTGAGCGTTCGGGCATGTGTTATTAGGCATACGTTGATCGATCGTACAAACATTTCCTATGCACCTTACCGTAGTTTTCCTCACTTTTACACATGCGAAATCAGGCAGCAGGATGCGGCCATCTTGTGCTAATCTTATCCTTTGCCGCATCGCCCTAAGGTGAACTGCCCTGGCGGCACTAAATCATATACCCCGCCCCTGAAGCTGACATCACTAGACGCGTACGGCCCATTTCACAACACCAATGCACGTCTCGTGTCAACATTCTCTGCGCTCGAGCTAATGACGTGTCTCCATGGAAATGGCAGGATGCTTCTTTCCTCAATTCAATAAGTATAAACAGACCGCTTCTCATCAGACAACATCAAAGTTGCTTTTTCAATCGTTTCACTGTTTCTTTTGTGTATCCTCTGGCTCGTTTCTGCTCTGTTCAGCTACCTTTGTTGCTCGTAGCCCGTGCGAACAGATACTAGTACTATAATTACTATCTATTTTAATTTTGTCACATAATGGCCACAATACAGCCCTACCAGTACGAGCCGGAGTATTCCGAGGTGGAATTACTCGAAAGAGAAAGATGCCCAAATGATGGGGCTTCGGACGACAGTTGGGAGGACGAATCACAAGATCAAGAGCCTGAGCATAGTCGCATGGACGACCTCTCCACCTGGTGTACCTGCAATCGGTGCGAGGTAATGCCAACTTATAAGAGGAACTGCTTCTGCTGAGAAAACTCTGGATGACTGGCGTACATATCGGAAAACGACACACCTTCGCTATGCGTTACCGAGCTGCATGACTTCAGGGCAGCCTGCCTCACACGCTCCGTGATGAGGATTATGATGGTGCTTATGCACGAACTTCGTGCAACAGTTCGCCCACGCAATCCAAGTAATGAGTAAGTGTACTCTAGATGTGATGTCATGTAGGCCAATAACATTTCATTTTTGTCTACTATATTGTCGTAACTTTCATCTATCACTGCCAAATGAATGTAGTCTTGCAATTCTATACATCACTCGCGATTTGAGGAAATCAAAGAGGTCATCTTATGTTTCTTTCACGTACAAACAAGAAATAATATTTCTCTGTGTCCCAAATGTAATGGAATGCATAGTTGTTCACTTTTGTAATGTGTCTACACTTTAAAGCCCATGTTGATTGATCCGTGAAGTAACATTTGTACTGGCAACAATGCCATAGGATACAAGATTGCATTTTCAACTAAGGTTTGATAGATTTATCTTGTTAATTTAAATAGTTTGTTTCTTTCTCTTCCACAGGTGGTACAGGCTGGTGGCCTATTGTGCATTTACATGGTGGCTTCATGGGAGACTTGGACACTGCATTCGACGAGTAATACCCGCCTGTGTCGTTGGTGCCAATAGAGACACATTCCCCAGTGACAGCGGTCAGTACAGGGGATTTTCCTACACTGTGCTGCAGCCCGAAGTATATAATGTGTAGTATATTTGTGCCATCAACGCCAGCAACAAAATAAAATACAACTGAACTTTTATGCATGCATCTTGGCCGTCCGTCCCCCCTACCCTATCAATGGCAGTTCACACCTGTGTCCGTGCACTCCCAAGGAGGCTCTCAGGGTGGGAACGGCCAAGGTGCCAAACAACATGTACACTTCAAAGGTATCTTACGCGCAGGGGCAATTGTTCACATTGCCTCCCCAGACCCACTGTATCCAGGCCGGCTCCCCTGAAGTAGACCACACCCCTGCAATCCACATAAGTGTGTCTCCAATCAGCAGTGTTCCGGCCCTTTCCTGCATGCCTCTTGGCCGTCCACCCCCCACCACCCTATCTATGGCAGTTCGCACCTGTGGCCTTGCCTGCCCGAGGGGACTTGCAGGATGGGAACGGCCAAGGTGCCAAACACCATGTACACTTCAAAGGTATCTTCTGCACAGTGGACATTGTACTCATGGCCTAGCCAGACCAAGTATCTCCAGGCAGCTCCCCTGAAGCAGGCTGCACCCCTGCTATCCACATAAGACCACGCCATATAAACGTCACTCATTCACATACACACCCACTTTTCTAATTCTTTATAAACCTCTTGATATTTATCATGAGAACATCTGTGAGCACTGAAAATCAGCTTGTCATTGTGCTACCTGTGAACATCTCTGAGCAGTGGAAGTCAATTTGTGATTGTGCTACCTGTTCTCCTGCTACTAACTACCCTGCGTGCTGAATCTAACTGTTTGTTGGTCAAAGTAAGGGCGGGTCACCTAATCATCTCTTCTTGATCTCTACATTTCTACCTATTTCGAACGAATGTACCCAGTAGTGTAATGTTCATTCATCTCATTGCCATTACCATTGACTTCTGTTTAATTTGTTCTGTTCTCGATATATAGCAATTGTCATCAGTGTCAATTGGGATAGAATTGCATCCTTCGCGAACCGTGCCTATAAGCATGTTTCCTTTTGATGCATGAAAGTACTTTCAGCAGACCAGTAACACGTTACGATTTGCGTCACATCAATCAATTCTGTATGAAAGTTATCCTAGTGCATAGTCGAATACGCTAAACAGGTTTTTCCTCTGTGACCAAAAGAAACATTGCATAGAAAAATGTATGATATAATTCAATCTTTCTCACGCATTCATGCAACATAATTGTTTTACGATGTGTACTTTTTTTTTTACAGATGATTTTTCAACAATGCCTGCTTGTATGGTTTACGGTTGCCGTTCTAAGACCCATAACAAAGGGCACAATAATGCATATATTCCTGAGGCATATAGATCTAATAAGAGAATGGGTCAGATAGTGCGGATTTGAGCCAGACGAGCTTGAACGTCGAGCCCGGGAATTCTTGGGGGACCTGAGGGGAGATCGATTCTGCATCTGCAGCCTGCACTTTACCACGATTATGTATGACGAATCGCAGTACACAAAGAAGCATCGACTCAGAACGTCTCGTAAATTGCTTCCAAATGCAATTCCAGCTCTATTAATGCACACGCTGCCTCAGGTGAGTTATGGTTTATGAATTAGCTGTAGTCCTTGGGTTACTGAACAGGTAACTACATGGACGGATTGGTGCTTTTGGTTTAAATGGTTCTTACAAAACTTTGCATATTTACCAGATTGTATTGCTTTAAAACTATACCCCATTTTGCTAGACATCTGTCCCTGGTTTTGGGAGCATCATAGAAAATTATTTATGGACACACAAAACGATGCTATTGTGCCCTTCGAAATAAGCATGATCATTTCGTAACTGGTTGCTTAACATGTCAATTTTTTTAGGCTAGCATATTGACTGAAGCACAGACTATCGGTAATAACGACATCACCGACACGTCCAGTATACCAATGGTGAGCCATACAGACTTGCTGAAGTTCATATTCTTCAGAGTTGGATCTTCCCACATATATAATTCAAATCTAATTTTCCCTTTACCACTCTGTGACAATGCACTGAAATTGAAGGAGCAAGATTCTGCATCCATTTCTTTCCCGGAGTCAACAACAACTTCAAACGCCTATCAGGTAGTTTTATTTTGCTATTCGATTACGGAAATGTAGCATGCATGGAATTTTAGATAATATGAAATAGTTTACATATCCTGTCGTTTGTTTACATAAGGTTTCATTTATGGGTTTTTATTCATATGTACCATTGTTTGCATCCCATTGTGTCTGTTCAATTTCACTGTTTTCATCCATACTAAAACAAGTACTGTGTTACAGGTTGATGCTGGTACTTCAACTGCAATTACATCATCCTTTGGAGCTGGTCCAGAGCATGAGGTATGCATACTGACAGTTCCCTTGAATGAAAGAAAGTATAGCCTACATCTGATACTATTAGACAGTAACATTATTATAAACAAGCATCTTTTCAAACTTTTACCATTTTAGGACTAACGTTACAATTCCTACCCTAATGCTGAATACAATGCAAAATGCTTGAGTGTAACATTACAATCAGTGGGTTTCGAACAGTAATCTCTGATTGAGTACACTAGCCATCAAGCAGGTGAAATTTGAAATGTATATTTTGACTAAATGACGTACACAGTTTACGAGGGTATCTATGTAAGCCATGTGTGCGAGGAAAGAATTTGATTTCAAATACGATTGACTTTTTTTTAATTAATATTCTATTCAAGGGATGCATACAAGGTCGGGAATTAGAAGAGGCGGCACGTGGATCTGAGGTGGAGGACCAGCTTGCTGGTGCAGTCGTTACAGTGAAAAACACGGTTTCACAGAAAATCAAGAAAGCAAGGGTAACTAACAAACAATTTCGATTACAAAAAGTGGTTTGGGCTGGTGTCTTCATAACATGCTTTTTAAAAAAATATACTGTATGTTGGATTTACATTGAACATGTTTTTACAACCCATCTCCTAGAGGCCCAGAAGAAAACGAAGAATGAAGACACAGACAACAAATGAAACCAGAGATGCTGCTTGCCAAACAGATTTCACCATGGAGCAAATATTATTTGAGGCGCTGCGTAGTTCAGTCAATAATCAGACTCGAGATACTTATGCCCAATGGCCAGAAAACGAATTGAATGTGACCGGCGAAGCAAGCAAAGTGTTTTTTGACCATTGCTACAATGTGAGAACTAGACAAGATGAAGAAGAAACTGAATATAAGGAATATGCTTTTGAATTATTCAGTGACCACTTCACACAAGCTACACCCGCAAAAAAAGGGCCACTCAACAAACAATGGACATTGATGGTTTCTCCAATTCGTGTTCAAACAACACAAGCTGAAATAACAGAGACTGAAGCCTCAACGGAATTGAGCTAGCAATTAGCCAAAGATCTCGCCTTCAGTGTGTCCTGTTTGGCCGATATGTCGACCACAGTTGAGTCACAAACCACATTCATGCAGGACGATAGTCTAATAAAGGAGCACAAATACATTGTATTCGACAGCTGCCTGGTTGAGATTATACTGATGCTGAAATGTGTCCATCCAGTGAGAGGGGGAGGGGGAGTATGCGGAAAGCCATTGGTGAATGTGACTCGTGTATCACAAGGCACTAACCTAAAAATACAAGCCACCTGTGATCTGCTCCATACTACATTTCATGGTCCGCTCAACCGATGCTGGGAAAAGTGCCAGCTGGAAATCTACTGTGTGCAGCAGCTTTACTTTTCAGTGGCTCTACTTTTAGTAAGTTGTCCAGTTTCTGTCAATTTGTGGGACTCCAGTTCCTTTCTAAAACGCAGTACTACAAATATCATCAACGACAATATTTATTCCCTGCTATTAGTGAAGCATGGAAAATTGAACAAATGTCAATTGAAAGGACATTCTCTGACAAACGGTTCAGGCTAGCTGGCGATGGACAGTGTGACAGCTCCGTATTTTCAGCAAAGTACTGCACATACCACTTTGAGGACATGGGAACTAAAACAATTGTGAGTACGGTGGTCGTGCAGGTGACCGAATGTAAATCCTCAGTGACCATGGAGAAACATGGTTTTATATAATCTCTGGAAGATCTCCAATCGAGGGGAATGCAAATAGACCTCATAGCCACCGACAGACATGTTTCAATAGCCAAGGCCATGAGAGAGCAGTTTCCAAACATTTGCCATCAATTTGATGTATGGCACGTTGCCAAATCAATCAATAAAAAAATCACAGCTGCTGGAGAAAAAAAAAAGGTTCTGAGAATATTTTACAGTGGTCCCAGTCTTTCAGCAACCATCTTTGGTGGAGCTCCAAAACTTGTGGTGGGTCTGCGGAAATTCTACTTGAAAAATGGCGCTCATTATTGCACCACTGTTCCAACGTTCACTCTTGGACAGAAAACCTACATTTTCAGCAATTTGCACATGGACCTTTATTGGAAGAGCAGGAAATGCAAGAAGAAGTAGTTGGTTCCATCTTCACCTCCACACAAAGCTCTTGAGAAGATCGTGTTTGATAAAACTCTATCAAGAGATCTGAAGGGACTCACAGAATTCTGTCACACAGGAGATTTTGAGGTGTTCCACAATATGTGCCTAAAGTACAGGCCCAAGAGATTGCATTTCGGCATAGACAGGATGAAATATCGGACATTATTGCAAATTGTCCTTTGAAATGTATCCTCTTTGTCAATTGTTTTTGCAAGAAGTGCCTTTTGGAGGATGTCATACAGTGTAACGCTGTGCTTTCACACTTCCCGCTTTCGTTGAGCTCTTGTGGGTCCTTCACTGATCGGGGGAGGGTCAGATGGATATCAGCATGAAAGCAACTTTGGGGTTCTGCAGTTGCCTTACCAAACACGTGTCCAAATAAATATGCACCCCACAAAGGAATGAGACCTAGGCTACCTAAGAAACTTGACACGCAAGAACTACTGACTGTAAGCAAAACAGCGCATCAAAGGGAGTTGTTGGTGAGAAATATGTGCATTCTGACCTATATTTTTAATGGGGGCATGTGTTAGGGGTCGTAGCTATCGGATGCCTTATCACATGGGCGATCAATGATTTGCGGCCCTCTGAGTCTTACGATTTCAAACGCATTGGCGGTAGGTATCAGTGTTACCAAAATATATGACCACTCCTGATTAGGTATATGGGAGGTGAAGTTGAGGTGGTGCGGGGTTAGGGTCTGGCGACCAGATGCGTTCAAAGGGAACAGGGGTCAGGGGTCCGCAGCCTGGCAGGAGGGGGTTGGAGATGGCACGAGACAGTGAGCAGAGACGGATTATGCACTAAGGTTGCAGTAGGGCTTGCTGTCATGATGCCTACCTCCAAGGAGCCAGGTCCGACCCAGCAACCCCAGAGGCAGGCATCATTCCCCCCAGGGAAGTGCCAGCGGGCCCAAGCTGGGGCCCTTTGGACACAGTCCTGGCGCCTTAGGCGCCAGGCTCATGTTGGACCCCTGTCCTGGCGCCTTAGGCGCCAGGCTCATAAAGCTAGACAAGTGTTCAAGTGTTTTACTGTGCACTTACCTGATGCAGACCATGCTGCTACATCCAGGCCCTCTTGAGGCCTGAATGGAACTACTTTACCTGTGGGACTACTTTCCCCTGGGTGTGGTCGGGGAAGGATACATACCTGATCGGTGGAAGGATACATACCTGGAACTTCTAACAAAGCTATTTAAACCACGCCCAATCAGCAACTCATGCTTCGCGTTGTTCTGCTCCTTGCAGCTGGATGCTCACCGTGTCAGCTCCTGCATCTGGACTTCAGCCACGCCTGTCAGCATCCTGGGTCACCTGCTAAGAGAGAATTGGAGAGAAAGAAGACCTTACCTGCTAAAGCTGCATCACGGAGACATCACTCTGACAATCCTGAAAGGGAAGACATTTTAAAAGCATTTCGCTTCGATCGCTGCAGCGCTGCATTTCACTCACCTTTCCTGGGCACCTCCATCTTCAGCAGCGATCATCCGGATCCGCAGCCACTTCCCAGAGCCTAGAGAGAAAAAGACAAGAACACAAGGTGAGGGAAGGAAGGGAATAGGAAAAGCTCAGTTTCCTTCTAAGACTTACCTGTTGGGTCATTCCCATTTCATTTCGGGTCCTGCCGCTTCCTGGCATTCCGGACCCCGGCCCCTATGGGGAAAAAAGACAAAGACATTGAATGAGCGAATGCAAAGACATTACCCGAACGCTCATCCAGAACTTACCTGTCATTTACTGGAACTGCACGTTTCACTTCGGGTCGGCGCCATGTCTCTGGCATTCCGAACCCCGGCCCCTAAGGGGAAAAAGACATAAGCGATAGCGCTTGCTGCAATAAGACAATGAACATTATTATTAAGCTTGAACTTTTGAACTTGCTACAGAACTCTTACAGCGCCTTACCTGAATAGTCAAGCTTATTTGAACTCCCATCAAACCTCAATCTAGTGAAGTAACTGGGTTTCAACGCGCCCCTGCATCAGAAGCAGGATGGAGAACTCATCCTTCCAGACCCTAAGGTGAGACTTCACGGGGAATCGAGGAAGGGTATCGTGGAGGGTTGGAAGGGAGTGGGAGGCTTGAGCATTATTCCGTCAGTGGGTAATACTCCCTTTTCACGCACAGGGGAATATTCCTGCGAGCCAGAGAATCCATCTTCAGAGTCCTGCGCTTCACCATTGAAGAAGCATCAGCACTCGAAGCCAGACCTGCGCCTCCGTGGGAATCAGGTGAGCGTGACACTTGCTCTGACATTCTAGTACGAGCACCTTTTGTCAGGGCTCGAGACTTGCTACTTGCAAAAAATGTTTACGTGATTTGAGTGTGAACAGGAGACGGGCTGAGCTGACAGGTGGTGTAGGCTCGCTGTGCGAGTCGCTGGAAGAGTGCGAAGTTCTCCAGAGGGACATTATAAATAAGGCATTTGGAAGTAAACGAACTAACTGTTTTCATTGAAAAAAGTAAATCACTAGAAATTTCACGCGGCATTGGTGGATGGCAGCAAACAATTCATTTGTTTTTCAAAAATATTTCAAATGCCACTGTGATCTAAAGGGCTATTCGCTACCATTGGGAGTGAAGGTCAGCGCGTTTGAATTTTGCTGTTGAGCTGAGCACACCCACGCATCGTACACAGTATAAGGTTCGATTGTTTTTCGTCCTTGGAAGAAAGGGAGGATTCCGAATGGAATGAATGAAGGGAGGTATGTAATACCGTCAAATATGATAAGGTTCCCCATTCAAAAAACTGGACAAAACATGTAATTTCATTTTATGAAAATTCATGGAGCTGAACGGAGACTCTGCGTTACGCCGAATCTTATGTAAGTTTCACTGTAGACGATTGTATAGACGAACGAGTCAAGGTTTCATTTTCTGACCGTTATTGGTGACTTAGATTGTAATGGGTTGTTGTTTGTGGCATATTGCAACGACACACAAAAACAACCTGTGTGTACTTGTTTTTGTCCCGGGCACATGAGCGGTCCAGCACCGAAATGCATGTAGTCCACATCTGGGTTCCCCCAAGTTCCACCAAGTTTTAGAGGAACGGGGATGGACCTGTTTGACAAGTCTTTCATAGATCGGACTTGTCTAGCGACCTCATCAGGGGAGAAAAGAGGAAAGGACAAGAAGGAGGGTGGGGGGATGACTGAAGGAGGGACCACAAGTACAGACGGAGAGGGGAGACGAGAGGAGAGGGATTGGAGGAGAGGGTGGACAGGATGTCCTGGGTTTTTGAGATGAAGTGAGGCAAGGGCATTGCAAAGAGCTTGGGAGGAAAGAGAAGGGGTAGAGACTGCAGCAGGGTTGGCCAGCTCCTTGCAGATTTTAAAGAGTTTGGCCACGTTGTTAGATGCTGCAGAGACACGGGCTTGAATGTGGGCTATCTTCTTGGTACGGACAGAGAGTCGGTATTGCCTTTGGAGTAGACAGGCAAGTTTGTCAGGGGATGAACAGGAATCCCTCCATTGTCTCTCAGCCACCCTACACTTACCTTTAAGTGTAGCTAGGTCGGAGTCATACCAGGAATTGCACTTGGCTTTGGACTTCAAATGGATCCTCATGACAGGGGCAAGAGTATCAAGAGTATCAGAAATTAAGAGTAGAGAAGAGACAGTGCAGTGTCAGGGTGTGAGTCAGCCAGAGGATGCGGGGGGGGGGGGGGGGGGGAGAAGGTGGCAGTGAAAGCCTCAACTGACACACGCT
Source organism: Ambystoma mexicanum (assembly GCF_040938575.1). Taxonomy (NCBI): domain Eukaryota; kingdom Metazoa; phylum Chordata; class Amphibia; order Caudata; family Ambystomatidae; genus Ambystoma; species Ambystoma mexicanum. Next base: position 154,240,959 of record NC_090925.1, read on the forward strand.
TCATGGGCCCATTGTCCAAGAAGGTAGGTGGGTAGTGTTGGGGTAGGCTTGGCTTGGGGGGGGAAGAGAGATGAGAGGAGAGGAGGCAGTGGTCACTCCAGGAGAGAGGAGTGGACAGAGGGATAGAGAGGGGGAGGCGAGAGGAGATCAAGAGATCAAGTGTGTGCCCTGCAGAGTGCGTTGGGCCAGAGGGGAGGATGGAGAGGGAGAGGGAGAGGGAATTGCAGACGTCGAGAAAGAGCAGAGATGAGGGATAGATGAGGGATATGGAGAGTCAAAGTGAATGTTGAGGTCACCAAGTAGGAGTAGTTGAGTGGTTGAGGCCAGGAGGGAGGGGAAGTCAGCCCATACAGAGAGAAAAGAGGTGATTTGACCAGGGGGCCGGTAGAGAGTAGCAATAGCAAGAGAGTGGCTAGGAGAGATTGAGAGCCTGCATACAAGGCATTCGAAAGAGGAGTAAATCTGAGTGGGAATGATAGTGGCAGGAATCCACTCAGGAAAGATCAGGGCTACACCCCCTCCGGGCCAGGTGGATCTGGGTGCGTAGAGGACCTTGTAGCCATCAAGGAGGAGAGTGTCCAAGCTGTTGACAGAGCTGTCCGTGAACCATGTCTCCGTAAGACCAAGGACATGAAGGTCCAGTTCTTCAAGTGGCAGATGTCAGAGGAGTGTTTAACAGTGGACCGAGAGTTAAGAGTGGCAAGATGAAGAAGGTTGCCAGACTTAAAGACCTTCCGGGTAGGTATGCCCTGCGGAGGTGGTGGAGGGAGCCCGAAGTGGGGCAGAGGAGGAGGGAAGAGTGGGCAAGGTAGCCAAGGAGTGGGAGGAAGGGACAGCCGGAGATGATAGGAAGTTGATGAGGCAAGTGAACCGCCTATCGAACAGGAGGAGATTGGCCTGAGGATCTTTGACCATGACAGTGCCATTTAGGTAGACATTAAGGATGACTCTGGAGGAGTCAAAGGAATCCATGAGGACTTCCCAACGAGTGCCACCATTAATGGGAGAGGTGGAGACCGGACAGAGCACAGAGATCATATGTGGGCCCATAGATCTGGCGAAGGGACGACAAAGAGGATGTCGGTGAGGGTCTGTCTGAAAGAGGCGCTGGAATAGGTATTGGCGATAGGGAGACCAGGGTTGGAGGCCAAGATATCCTTTTTAAACTTCTTCTTTCCAGACTTAATGAAAAGGGAAGGATAGTTGATAGAGAAGCAGTTGGAATAGATGGGAGAAACAGAAAGCGCCATGGGTGGGAAGAGAGAGGAGGCAGAGAGAGGAGTATGCAAGTACAGCAGAATGGAACAGTCACTGGGCTAGCAGGGTACAATCAATGGCCAAAGTTAAAGTTTGACTTACAAGTTAAATGAAGGCCCAGTAGTTAAGGAATCGAAGTGGGAGTCAGATGGTAAAGGTGAGTACAGAAATGACATTCAGTTGAGTACATAAAAGGGAGAGCTGAGAGGACCCGTAGAGAAAGGAAGTATAGGGAAATCAGAATGAGGGAACTAACCCATGCAGAATATGATGAGAGAGTCATGGTAGTCCAATAGTCCAGGGGTAGCAGCCTCAGGGAGGGCGGGGCTGTGGCAGAAGTCTCAAGTAGTGGCCTGTAAGCGGACAGGGAAGCTGCCAGGGGCCTTAGAAGTGGACCTTAGAGGCAGTGGACTGACTAAAGCCTGCCGGTCCCTAGTTGGTGCTCAAGACAAACTCCCCCACCAATCACTGCCCAGGATGGAGGCAGATTGCAGGCACAACACTGCCAAACATGAAGCAAAGGCCTGGGCGGCCATGTTGGAAGCACTGCATGGTGCAAAGTTATGCAGGCAATGGAAACAAAAACCCAGCTTTCTAGGGTGTAGGACAGCGGACACAATTTAGCAAAAACTGTTCAGAAGTGCAATTTTAAAGGCAAAAAAAATCCCAAATTGTTACATTTCGCAAAGTTGTTATTTTTTCAGAAAAAATGCCCAAATGAACTTATGAAGGTGCAGGGGTGTAGGAACAATGGCACCTACCTCAACCAGGGCACCAAAAAACTGCACTGCTACATATACAATCTCCAGAGATGAATGGCAGGAGGAAGAAAGTTGCAGGATCACGCCTCCTGCAACATTAACATTAACATAGACGTATTCTTAACTCATCTGACACATTTCTCATGACATGAACTGTAGTACCCCAAAGGCTTTCATCTACAGCACTTTAGACCATACCAATGGGGAAAGTCGCTATACAAATTAAAAATGATATTACTTTACCTTGCAGAGCTTCTGAAAACTTTAATTCTGAATGTATCATATGCAAGTGCTGTTTAACCTAAAAAAAAGATTTAGCAGCATTTGTAAATGAAAAAGTTTTCATGAATCTGCATATAGTCTGCAACATAAGCTATAAATGTTATCAGTAAAATGTAGCTGTACTGTCTTTATCCAACTTCATACAGTCAAGTGTGAAAAGCATGAATTAATCTACACACACAAACACGCATTTCCATTTTGTTACCATACTTTTTTGGAAAACATGCAAACAATACAATTGGACATTTTAAGCATTAAACAGTAACAGATTTTGTATGAAGCTTCTTTAAATGTAGTTTTATAGAATCAGATTTGACTTAAAACAGAAAGGGGACTAACGTTGAAGCAAATGACAATGCACAAAGGAGATGGCCTTTAGGGACACTAACAGATACATTAGCAGTTAAGGAAATAGGCACAAGTCCGAGAACTCATCAGATCGAGTCCACGTAATGGATTTTCAAATGCATTTTAAAACGATAGATTGAAGGTTGTTTTTTTCTTTTATGACATTGTTTGTCACATGCACATCCGATTTTTTTTTCTTCAATTAGGAAATGTTTTGCCATGGCGTGTCTCTTATAGTAGCGGCATGTAGTGAGAGGCGCCTTTCGGCCCTTACCCCTACTGCTCTCTCTGGCTCTCAGGTTTCCTATTGCCTTGAACAGGATCGGATGATCTGCCTCACGCCCTCCGCTCTGCTCTTCTCCCTCCTCGATAGATGTGGCCCCTTCTAGGGGGCGCCGCAGGACACCAGCGCCCTTCTCTCCAGGCGCTGTCTCTGCTCTGTCTACATCTGGATCATCGCTGGAAAGCCGCAGTCCAGGGTCCTCTCCGCCGCTCCCCTGCACTGGATGCAGGAGCTGCATTGCCTCCGTCTATCGCTGCGTCCCACGGACAGACGCAGTCAGAGATCAGACATCATCCGAGCCTTGGGGTGGGGGCTGTTAACGGAGTTTTGAACGAAGGGCTTTACGGGAAGAAATTAGCCACAGGCTCCCGAGAGTGCAGGTCACCCATCCCGCAGCCTGCCTATCCGCTTCTGGTGGGCTGTTTACTTCCCGAGCAAACGTCAAATCCCCGGTGCTGGCAAGAAAGAATGGAAAAAAGCTGAATCCCCATCTAAAACAAGCACGAAACAAGCTGCCTCCCAACCAAGTAAGCTGGAAAAAACAAGCGCACATCTAAAACACTGGATAGCTCTCGAAAGAAGAAAGAACACATTAATGCAAACATGCATAAAGATAACACAAAGTATGCTAGAACAAAAGGCATTTATTAAAATAGCCTTTTCCTTTCATGAAAATGAGCGTTTATTTTGATTTCTCTACTGAATGTCACTTCTAAAAACACACGTTTGCCTCTTTTTTTTAACTTTGTAATTGGGTATTTATAATGTGCAAATCGTTACTAAGCGTGAACCAGGGTTTGCGTTGGTGTTCTGCATCGTCTTGCTTCCAGGGCGAGAGCGTTGCCACTGAGCTATCCTCCCGAGACATTACTTTGCTTGTCCGTTTCTCCTTTGGTCCTTGGATGCCTGCCAGGTGGCTCCATGTTCGGCCCCTCCACCCCGATTCTTGGCCGCCTTTCAAGTCACTCTCCTGTGGCCAGTCACCCTTTCAATTCCTGGCTCCCCGGTGAGTCACTCTCATCTGCTCCTCAGCTCATATGATCCATCCCCTTCTTGGTTGATTGGTGTTGGGGGTTACTGGCGCCCCCCAGCGCTGTCCGTAAGCCCTGGACCCCAAAGGACTGACGCGCACACGTCCTCTCGGTTCGGGCTTCCCGGTCGCTCTGACGCGGCCGGGAACACCCACTTTATTTATGCTGCACACGGCAGCGTGCAACGTCACGCCGCCGTGTGCGCGCCCCGTCATCGGGCAGCGCCACACTCCTCCTTTTTCGGGAGGACAAACAATAAACATTCAAAAACTACACACTGCAAACCAAAACATATCACACATATAAACTTCACATGTCCCGTACGGAAAAACCCCTTTATTGACATCCACCCGGGTCCCCTTACTTAACATTGCACATCCCCAAGAACCTCAGACAACTGTCCCAGAACATAGTCGCTGAGGTAAGCAGGTTTCCCTCGCCCAGCCCTCTGGGGGTACCTCCTACTCACCTCCGGCACAGGTGGCTGGTCCATCTGCATTTCCCTGGCCGGGGACTCTGACAGGCCTAGTGTTTCTCCTTCGCACTCAGGGATGACCTCCAAGTCCGGATCAGGGGGCGGATCAGTCCTGAGATCCCACAACTTCTTAAAGAAGCTCACGTTGCGAGTTACCGGCGACCGGCCGTCCGATACAGTCACCATGGATCCTTTGACCGCAACGACGTCCAGCTGGTCCGGCTCATACGGTAAGGAAAGCTTTCCATGGGGGTGTCTATTCCGAATGAGGACCTCGTCACCCGGCCCCAGCCGCTGCAGGCGAAGCCCCCTCCGGAGGTTCTCCTGCTCAATCCTGGCCCTCCTGTCTGCCTTGACCTGTCGGTCGTCGATCAACCCTGGTTCTTTCTCGCTCACCTCCAGCAATAGCCCTCGCGGGCATCGTTTGAATAACGCCTCAGCCAGGTCCACTCCAGTGGAGGCATGCGGCGTGGTGCGGTATACCTTCAGGAACTGGTAGAGGGCCCTCTGGAGAGACTGTCCTTGGCCTTGGGCAATTCAAAAGGTCTTATTTAAGGTCCTCATTAACCGTTCAGCCTCGCCATTGGCCCTTGGCCAGAGGGGCATGATCTTCCTGTGTGCCACCCCGTAGCTCTCCATCGGTTCCGAGAATCGTTCGCTCTGGAACGGCGCCCCATTGTCCGAGCACAGCGTGTGTGGGAAGCCATGGGCCGCGAACACTTTCTCCATGGCCACCACGACATGCTCAAACGCCACGGACTCGACGAACTCCACCTCGGGGTATCTTGAGTATTCGTCGACCAGTACGAGGAAATGGGTGCCCATTGTGGTGGAGCCAAAATCCGAATGGACGACTTCCCACAGACGTGTCCCCCGCTGCATCGCCTCTATGACTGGCTCACGCTGCAATGGAGACGCAGCCTGACACCAGTCACAGGCTGCCACGAAGTCGTCCACCTTCCGCTCCAGTTCCGGGAACCACACCTTCAACCTTAATTGTGCCTTGGTCTTAGCAGCTCCCTGGTGACCCCGATGTGCAAGGGCGATGACGTCCCCCACCTTCGACTGGGGCACCACAATTCGATCTCCCCGGAGTAGCAGGCCCGATGTCGAAAACGATAGCTCCTCCCGGACCTTCCATAGCTGTTCCAAGTCCAATTCTGGCCTCCTGGGTGCACCCCGCCAGAGCCTCCAGCACCGACTTCCAGGATCCCTGTTGCATGGAGTGCCTTAAAATCCTGAAACACTCATTGTCCGCTGCAGCCGTCTCGAGTTCCCCCAAGGGCATGGCATTTGGCGTAGCCGCCTCCACCACCACTCAGACATGCTCTACGGCCTCCTCCGCACAGGTATCATAGTCATCGACTCCGGGCGCCCCCGGATGTTTGGAGAGATAGTCTGCCGCATTGTTCGCCCCCGGCCGATACACTAGGGTGACTCCATACTCCAGGAGTGCAAGCATCCACCTCTCAATCCTTGCCGGCGGCTTGGATGACGACCCTGCCAGGATGGGGAGCAGCGGCTTGTGGTCCGTCACCACCGTCACCGGGCGTCCAAGAACATAGAGCGGAAAGTGTCTGCACCCCCAGAGCATGGCCAGCGCCTCGCGCTCGATCTGCGAGTACCGCTGCTCCGCTTCCGATAGCACCTTGCTGGCGTAGGCCACCGGGCGGACACCTCCATCATGGTCGATCTGAGTCAGCACGGTGCCCAGGCCAAACGGACTGGCGTCGACAACAATCTCTGATTGTAACGCAGGATCAAAGAACGCCAAGGTGTCTTTTGCTGCCAGGACGCCCCTGATGTCATCAAAAGCCGCTTGTTCAAGCGGGCCCCAGTTCCAGGTGGTGTCCTTTTTTGTCAGTGCCCTGAGCGGTTCCGATCTGGACGCAAGATTCTGGATGAATCGTCCACAGTATGTAACCATACCCAGGAAGCTCCGCACATCCCACACAGATTCGGGAGGCTGCGCCCTTCTAATGCCCTGGACCTTCTTGGGATCAGGTGACACACCCCCTTCTTTGAACACAAAGCCAAAGAACTCTATTGATGGTCGCAGAAATTCGCATTTCTCTCTGTGGAGGGTGAGGCCCAGGGATTGCAGCCTCTCAAAAGTCTTCGCCAGGCGTCTCAGGTGGTCGACCTCCGTTCTGGCAAACACCAGGATGTCATTGCTGATGTTTAGGACGCCCTCTAGATCTGCTAGGGCCTCCCGGATGATGTTTTGGGACACATCCGCCGCCGAGGACACACCGAAGCTCAGTCTCTTGTAACGGTACAGACCTCGGTGAGTAGTAAAGGTGGTGATGTACCTTGACTCGGGCTGGAGGACAACCTGATGGTAACCCGCTCGAAGGTCCAGCTTTGAAAAGAAGCGAGCCCCTTGTACCTCGGCGATGATGTCGTCTATCATCGGGGTGAGGTGTCCCTCTCTCTTGATTGCTTTGTTTGGCAACCTCATGTCCACACAGATCCTGATGGCATCAGGTTGTTTAGGCTTTCGTGCCACCACAATTGGGACACCCACGGAGTCGGACCTTCCACCTTCTCTATAATGTCGAGATCGACCAAATTGTCCAGCTCCCTGTCGACATGTTCACGAAGGTGAAAAGGTACCCTGCGGTGCTTCAGGGCGATAGGCTGCACCGATTCATCAATGTGTAGCCTCACTGGGTCCCCAGCCATCTGTCCAATGCCCTTGAATAGTGCGGCATACTTTTCGAGCAGATTGTTGATGTCTTCAAGATAGACGGAATATGCAAAGCTAACAATGCCAAGGGCCTCCGCCGCTGCACAGCTCAGCAGGGTGTTGGTGCTCACCGGTGTCACATAGAACCGTGCCGTGATTTGGGACGCATCGTACTCCACCTTTGCCACAAAAACACCGTCCAATGGAATCGGGTCGAGGCCACCAAATGCGAAAATGCGGGCCCTGGGTGCGACCAACTTGGGGACTGGATTCATGGCGTCATAGTGTCCACGGGCCATTACGTTAACGGACGCCCCCGTGTCTACCAGGACCGGGACTGGGGAATGGTTTACCTCAACCACGCATCTTGGCTGTCTCCTGTTCTTTCCTTTTAAGACCCCCCACACTGGAGACGAAGAAGATGTTCTTTTCCTCGTCCTCGTCAGCCTCTTCTGTCTGGGCATCCTCTTTGCCCTGGTCCACCTAAGCGACGTTGGGCGATCTGCCCTGGCGGATGGGGATGGGGCAGGTCGGGCCTTGTGGTACCAATACGGGTATTGCCCCCTTACACACCCTCGAGAAATGGTCCGGCAGCCCGCACCGTCCACAAGTCTTTCCAGGGCGCCAGGCATTCCATTGGGTGTCGCAGGTCATATCCACACTTCTAGCCGGACTCCCCTGCCCTTCCGGCTCTATCCCGGGGACCGCCGCCAAACCTTCTGGTGCCCCTGCCACCGCGCCACATTGCGCATACCTCCTCGGTCTTAATGGAGCGCGACCCAACCTCCATCCTTGCTGCCCTCGCCTCGGACACCTCATGGCACCTCCCCAGTTCAAGGATGCGTGGGAGTGTGATTCCGGACTCCCGTTACACTTAGCGCCAAAGTTTTCCTGACGAACACGCCTGTATGAGCATAGTCCTGATCATATCCTCCGCATCACCCCAAGTGCAGGCCAGCGCCAAACGCTTAAGACGCCCATAGAAAGTGTCCAAGGTCTCGTCATCTCTGTGTTTGGCGGACAGCATTACGAAGCGTTCATAGGCCGCATTGGCCAGAGGCAGAAAATGATCTTGAAGGGCGGTCTTTGCCTGACCGTAAGATCCATCCCCCGGCGGGAGTGATTCAAAGATTTCCTGGAATGAGGGCCCCGCCGAATATAATATGGTTGCTAGCTTGGAGTCATCATCAGCCACTTGGGCGGCTCGAAAATACATGTCCAGGCGGTCGACCCACCTCTTCCATCTGGGCCCCAAACTGCAAGGCGGGCCCGAGACATCGAACTCTGGGATGGGCTGCAGGGCCGCGTGTGCACGTGCCTGGGCCATTACAGGAGGAGCTTGCTGGACAGCCGGTACTGCCGCCGGTTGCACGCGAGGTACCGGGCCTAGAGGGCCTGCTTGCCCAACTGGAGGAGCTTGCTGGACAGCCGGTATCACCGCCGATTGCACAGGAGGTACCGGGCCTAGAGGGCCTGCTTGCCCATCTGGAGGCTGCTGCATCGGCTGCACTGGAGACACTGGGGGCGGAAGCACCACTTGATCACGTGGAGGCTGCTGTACCGCTGCTTGGTTGTCCGAATCACTCATGGGCGTGAGCGCACAGGCACCCCCACCATGGACAATGGGGGCCGCAACTCACCCTCAGAGCCAACACTCCAGGTGTGAAAAGTCACTGCAAACACCTCTGTAATGATGAAGAGGATGAACAAGGGTGGGGCCACCCACATAGACAAGAGAAGATTACTGCAACACACCTCTGTGATGATGTTGAGGATGAAGAACAGCAGGGCCACACACCTCTGATGATGAAAGGGATGTCGAGAAAGGCCTCAGCCTTTGACTGTTCCAAAAATTGGGATAAGAAAGAACACTGGGCTATGCAGACCTAGCCTTTTAAGTCCTTCTCCTTGCTTCCACTCGACGTAGGAGACCGAAGAAAAAGAAAAATTCACACAATGGGCACATGTGTGTGCAGGTATAGCTGTCTACTGACAGGATTTCCAAAAATTAGGTCTGGAATCGCTTCAGAGCTCAAACCGGAGCTCCGTGAAGTTCCACGGCCTATTGAGCAAGATGGCCGTCAGCCGCGTGGGTGACGCACTACCTGCGGCGTGAAACAAAGTCTTAATCCGACCTCGTTTCCGTGAAAAAATTGTCGGAAAATTCACCGCCGGGCCCAGGCATCGTCTCCCCCACTCGTCGCCACTGTTGGGGGTTACTGGCGCCCCCCAGCGCTGTCCGTAAGCCCCTGACCCCAAAGGACTGACGCACACACGTCCTCTCGGTTCGGGCTTCCCGGTCGCTCTGACGTGGCCGGGAAACGACCTGTTTATTTATGCTGCATGCGGCGGCGTGCAATGTCACGCCGCCGCGTGCACGCCCCGTCATCGGGCAGCACCACAATTGGTGTTGAGCTCAGTCGCAAGAAGGAAGCCACACCGGTTCTGGAAGGATCTTCTCTTTATTACCTTCTTAACCTTGGACATACAAAATAGAACTACGGTTCCGTCGTTTGCCTCCTCCCTTTCCATACTTGCCAACATTCTGTACCCAAAAAGATGTAGGATTTTTCAAGTTTCAAAAGTAATGAAGACATCACAGGAAAATACAAAACATACATTATTGGTAGCGCTGGAGAACTCTAAAATACACAACCCTTCAAACAACACAACATGGAAAGATGTACAAATGTTTAAAATGGATACTTCTGAATGGTAATTTAACACCAAATTCAATTACCTAACTTCACAGAAGATAATCACGTGGGAGTACATACTTATTCCTGCAGTGCAAGTTGAATACTGACCCTCCTCTGTCTAATAGGCAGATACTGTGTTATGGGGATACCCTCTGCCACTTGTCTTCATTGGTGGTTCACCGAAAGTCTGTATCAGCAAGAGTGCAGGTCTCTGCCACTTGTCTTCACTGGTGGTTCACCGAAAAGTCTGTCCCGGAAAGAGTGCAGGGCAGAGTCACGTAGCTGTCAGGTCAATGGATTGATCTGAGCCGATCACTCAAAGTAATCACTTATCCGCCCACCGCACAAACAAATTAATGAGTTGCATGCTTTGTCCTATGCCGGTCTCAAGCAGCCTGCCTTAGAGTCACATAGATTACCTGCCACTGGAAAAAGCAGTAGGATGTGTCACCCAAATCTGTAGGCGGTAGGCTTGCCTAAAAAGCAGTAGCCTACTGCCTAAATCAGTAGGGTTGGCAAGTATGCCTTTCCTCCCAATCCTCCCGCTTCCCGCTCAGCGTCTCGGCTGTGCCTTAAAGGTACAGAGGCTTATAACATCACCCCCGGACAAATATTCTAAGGACGAGGTTTAGCATTCTTCCACTAAGCGCATGGGCCTTCGTATGGCCCTTTGTGCGCGAGTCCATTTTTCAGCCGTTCCCGAATCCTCTAGAGCTCTGGGCACTACTAATGGCGATTTTCCTACTCTTTCTCGGGGCGTCCACAAGTCATCGCAGGGTTCTTTCACCTCCAGCTCGCAAACCATTAAGGGTTCTCCAGGCTCCTCGCTTTTGATAAGGTGCTTAAACTGCAAGCTGTTTCTTGTTATTTCCCGAGTCGCATACTGTGCCGTCACTGTGGATCCTTTGAGGGCTGTTACCCTGAAAGGGCTTGGCGAGTACCTAGCATCCGTCTTTTTGTTTGTCGACAGTCTCACCAGGACCTCGCCCCCTAAAAGGAATTCTTTGGGCTCTGCCCTCCTTCTGATATCTGTGTTGTGCTTGGCCCGTTCTTTCCCAATGGTGTCTCTCAGCATGACTTCTTCGTCTCCTCTCTCGTGATCGTCCGTGTTTCTCAAAAGCCTGGTGTGAACTTTGTATTGTATCATTATTTCTGCCTGTGGCTTGTTGGTGGCTTCATGGTGGGTATTTCGATAATCCCTGAGCATCCTGCATAAGGCCTGGTGAGGGTGTGTGGCTTCAATGTATGATCTTTGGATTCTTTTCTTGATCGATGACATGAAGCACTCCACCGTCCCGTTGGCTTGGGGCAATCAAGGTGTGATTTTTTGGTGGGTGAAACCAATGTGGTTTGCGAATGCTGTGAAGTCATGCCTGTTGAATGGGGGTCCATTGTCTGACCTGATTGTGCGGGGTATTCCCCATTCACTGAGTACCTCTTCAGCTGGGGGTATGCTGTTGTCGCCACTTTCTTCACGATGTGGAATCAGGAGTACTCATCGATGAATTCAAGCAGGTAGTCTCCCGACTCCAGGGGTCCATAGAAATCAACGGCGACTCGGTCCCATGGTCGATCTGGTATGTGGGTTGTTTGCAGTGGCGTGGGGGCTTCCGCTCTCGCGGTGCGCTGGCATGGCAAGCAACTCTTCATCCAGCTGTCCACCAGTGAGTCCATGAATGGGAACCACACGTTGCATCGTAACTGTTTCTTCGTGTTTTCGGCCCCTCAATGTCCCTTGTGCACCATCTTGATGACTTCGGCTCTGAGGGTGGCGGGGATTACCAGCTTTCATCCTCTAAGCAGTATTGAGTGATCCTTGACTGATAGTTTGTTGTGGACTTTTGCAAGTCTCTCTATTTCCTCTTCGCTCTCTCCCGGGTGACTTTTGATGGCTCGGCAGTAATCCCTCCACTTGTTGTTGTTCGTGAGGGTGATGGCTAGGGCCATGGATGAGTCCGCTGCTGACACGTTTGCAATGGCCTCCAGCGACCGTGCAGGTGGAAGGGCATTGGCCGCAATGTAGTTGATGTATTCTGTGTCTCCTTTTGTTGTCGATGGGCGCCTGTCGGGTGGCACGAGATGTAGTGCGCGGGGTTCTGGTCATCCCCGGTCTGTGGATGATTGTGTAGTCGTATTCCTGTTGCCTAATGTCCCATCTCTCAATTCTGGCTGGCATTTTCGTGCTGGGTTTCCCAAATAGAGAGAGCAAGGCCTGATGGTCAGTTATCAGAGTGAATCTCTTGCCGATGATGAAGTTGTGAAAATGCTCATGCGCCCAGACTGCTGCAAGGCTCTTTTTTTCGCCTGGGAGTAGGCAGTTTCTGTGTGCGAGAGGGCTCTGCTCGCGTTAGCAACTATGTGCCTGGGGTGTGTCTCTTCTCCTCTGGTCTGGGCAAGGATGGCACTCATTACTAACTGGATGCAATCTACGATGATCTCCTTGTGCCAAGTGCGGTCAAAGTATACAAGTCGTCGAGCTTCTGCAAGTGCCTTTTTGATGTTCTCGAACGCGGATTGGAATTCGTCAGACCAGTGGAACTCAGTGTCCTTATGTAGCAGCCTCCTCAGGGGCTCCATGTGGGTTGCGTAGTGCGGGATGTATCTCGCGCAGTTCCCAGCCTTCCTGAGGAATGATCTTTCGTCTGTCACTTGGGTCAGAGCGTGAAGGTCGGTGATGATGTTGCCTTTGTCAGGGTCTAGAGTCATCCCTTGGTCCGAGAAGATGTGGCCAAAAAATCTGAGTTTCTTCTTGCTGAACCTGCATTTTTCCAGATTCAATGTCAGGCCTGCGTTGTGTAAGGCTGTGCAAGTCTCCATCAGGGCTGCATCGTGTTCTTACTGTGATGTGCCGAAGACTAGGATGTTGTCGCTGTAATTTAGCACCAATTTGATTGGCCGGTTGAGTTGCCTAATGGCCTCCTGGAAAATTTCTGCAGCAGAGCAGAAGCCGAAATTCCGTCGGCAGTAGCAGAACAGTCCCTCATGTGTGGCGAATGTGGTGATGCTTCGCGAGTCTGAGTGTAGTTCGAGTTGGTGGTATCCTTGCACAAGGTCCAACTTGGAGAAAGTGGTTGCTCTGTTCAGCTGGACTATCATGTTCTTGATACACAGGCCTGGGTGTCGTTGTCGCTGGATTTCGGTGTTGGCAATTCTCATGTCGATACAGAGCCTAATATGTCTCTCTCAATTTGGCACAATTACGAGCTGTGAGACCCAAGGGGTGGGTCCGGTGGCAGGTTGTATAATCTCACTTTGCAGCAGTTGATCAAGTTCCTGTGAGATGGCATTTTGAAGGTGGAAACCCACTCTCCTTGGATTCTGGGTGACTGGGTGGACGTTCCCATCGATATGTAACTTGACAAGTGTCCCTTTGAATTTTCCGAGCCCCTTGCATAGGTTTGGAAATTTAGATTGGATGAACTCATTTGTGATAGTGCCGTCTCCCTCTGGGTTTCTGATGATTGCATATATGGTTTCTCCCTAGGCCGAAGGTGATATGATATTGTATTTATATCGCACTCATACACAAGTGTTTCAGAGCGCAACGAGGCAAGGGAGGGGAACAAGGGAGGACAAAAACAACAATTTTACTATACCCAGCAACATTCAGAACGTGCAAGTGCAGGGGAGAGGGAAGGGGGAAAGTGCAAGGGGCATGGGAGGAGTGGAAAGTGCTGAACACGTGATCAAAACAACAACAGGTAGTACGGCCAGTAGGTGGTAAGTGTAAGAATAGCTGCAGACAACGGGTGTCTAATAAGTGCAGGAGGGGGACTGTAGGATTGCATATACAGACCCAAGTGCAAGGGTTGCCCGGACGCAGGGCGGGTATGCAGCTGGGTGGGCAGGGATCTGGGCCCGAAATCAGCGGGTAGCCAGGTGTCAATGCCGAAACAGGCAGAGATCAGCAGGGTAAAGGAAGAGCGAAGGCAGAAGCAAAGAGGAAGGTCTTGAGGTGCTTCGGAACCAAAGATGGTTCTCCACAAGTTTCAGAGAGGCAGGGAGGCTGTTCCAGATGGAGGCCCAATCCGAAGAAAGAGATCTACCCCCAACTCGTTGCTTGGAGAAGTGCCTGACCCTGAGGGAGTTGAAGGTGGATGAGCGAAGAGCTTTAATAGGAATGTATTTCCAAAGGGAAGGTTTAAGGTATTGCAGACCCAGGCCCCAGAAGGCCTTGTGGACACTGCAAAGGATCTTGTACTTAATCCTTGCAGCCACTGGGAGCCAATGAAGAGATTTAAGGGCTAGAGACATACGGACCTAGGGCATGAGGCCAATGGCAAGTCTCTCAGTCCTGTTCTGGATGAGGTGAACAGGGCAAAAAGTAGTTGCAGGCAGATTTAGAAAGAGGCTGTTGCAATAGTCCAGCGTTTAGCAAGAGTGGTTGCTGAGTGGGCTGTCTTGCTGTCTCCCACGCTGTTCCTGTGTCCTGTGTCCTGTGCAAAGATCGATTTTGGATTGGACTTTGTTTGCTTCTGTGGAACTGGAACTTTGTACATTGTGTAACCAGTCCATGTCATTGACGATTTTTGGGTCATTTCTCGACTTCCTGCCTGCCCCTTTCCCAGCAACCTCTTCAAAACCATCAACGCTGCGCGTTTAGCGCGAGTGGTTGCTGAGTGGGCTGTCTTGCTGTCTCCCACGCTGTTCCTGTGTCCTGTGCAAAGATCGATTTTGGATTGGACTTTGTTTGCTTCTGTGGAACTGGAACTTTGGTACAAATTGTTTTTAAAAGGGTCTACTAAGGAATTGATTGACTTTATTCAGTGAATAGTGGCTCATTTTTCTTATTTTTCTGTTTTTCCATAGTACATTGTGTAACCAGTCCATGTCATTGACGATTTTTGGGTCATTTCTCGACTTCCTGCCTGCCCCTTCCCCAGCAACCTCTTCAAAACCATCAACGCTGCGCGTTTAGCGCGCGCGTTTAGCAAGAGTGGTTGCTGAGTGGGCTGTCTTTCTGTCTCGCGTGCAAGCGTGCTGCGGCTGTTCTCTCGCTCTGCCTAATTAGTTGATCACCAACATATTATGTCAACTACGGTCAGTAAAAAATTCAAATTAACATCAGGCATGCCTGCAATTAATCCTGGCCAATTATTTAATTTAGAAATGGCAGCGAACAAAATTAATACTAGACTAAACCGCAAAAAGCATAATCTCCAGCGCTCAATATCACTTTCATCTGACATTCGTTTGTATTATTCCCAAGATACCCTGTCCAGCCTAGAGAGTGGGTCTAATGTGTGTGTGTTAACCAGTCCTCCGCCACCTTTGACCCCAATACAATCATTATGTTCGGAGACTGGGTTAGAGAGCGTGTTGGCTGAGGCCAGTGTGAGTGATAGTTCTGGACCTTTGCCCATTACTAGCACACATGTAAAATCCATTGGTGTTGTTGAAGTCGAAAATATGAATGAAATCCCTAGTACATTGATTGTCGCTGATGTGCATGTAACCCCCAATCTTTCAAGCGAAGTGACAGATTTGACTCTTGTGACAGCCTGTACTCTGGATGATCCTCAGGGTGGTGGAGAGTCCCGGCCCCAGGTTGATGTGTGCACGCAGCCAATGTTGGAGCCCTTTTGTTGCTCAGTGGCAGCCCAACATTGTTTGCGTGCTGCCCATGAGGAGCTTGTTCGAGCAGGGGAAATTGATGAGGAAGTCATGGAAGTCATGGAATTTGTGAACACTTCGGGAGGACCGAGCTCTCCCTTAGCCGATGTTATGTATATTTGTTCAAATACTGGGGATTTAATTCAATTACAGCCAGATAATACAATGGGGCTAGAAAACCAGGTAAGCAATTCTGGAGGAGGGGTGAAGCCTACTGAAAATTGTCACCAAACCCCCCCAGACAATAATCAAATGTCTAACTCAAATTGTATTGATGAATCGCCCTCTTTCATTGCTCCGACTCCTCGAAGGACAAGGTTTGAGGAACTATATCGAGAGTCTGACTTTTTCATTAATAAGAACTGCTCCAAGCGGTTTTCTTTTCCGGAAGCCCCGGCGCTTAATAATACTCTTAGCACCATGAATACTGCGTTGCTTGCATTAGCGAAACTTTACGAAGTACTAGATGGTAAGCTCAATCATCAAACCATCCTACTAGAGCAATGCAGTAACGGTATAGCGGTGCTTTCACAAAAAACGCCTGTCGAGCAAGTGACCTTGCGGTCCAATGTTGAGACTGTTCAAGGCTATCGGCCTGATTCATGTAGCATAATGAATGCTGATTGTATACAAGTGTGTGTGCTGTCTGAAACAGAAAATAACCGAAGTCTGTGTGAGGTAGATCCCAATGGTTGTAATCGACCAGCCGTGCAAATGGTTGCTGAATCTGATCCATCTATATCCAATAGAGATACAGTACAAAACAATCTCAGCAAATGTATTTATAGCATAGTTACCCATGACCCTGATGGCCTGATCAAGGAGAAAGAGACCTTACCCACCACAGTATTGTCAAACAATACATTCTTTTCATCTAAACCTATTATGATGAATCTAATTAAAACATCGGCGGTAGTTACTGACCCGCTACCCACTGCTTCCAGAAAACTATTTACGAAAGGCAGAGGTGCCAGTTCCCAGGTTGCAGGCCGTAAGTTCATCAAAGCCCTTTCTAGACGTGAACAAACTGCAAAACTTGTAAAAGTCAATTTGGTAAAATCAGGCCCCAAAGAAGCTATTCAAACCTTCATGCCTTACGGGCCCCTGGATGATTTGGTCACTATTTCAGCTGGCATGGGTGCCCAAGACTCGGCACAGTGCATTAATTCTCCAAAAACATTAAATAATACTGACTCCAGTGATAATAACTCCGATGGTGTAGGACCATGTAATGTGGGACAAGTTGACATACAGACCAGGCCACCCACGGGTGGGAGTGATGGGCTTCTGAGTCAAGTGAATTTAGCGGTACTCAGAGAGGAAATTAGAACATCCATCAAATCATACATGTCAGACATACCCGGGGCTTCTACCGAATCTTTGAACAGTGTAAGTTCCATGTTAACTAAGGGTCTTAATGGGGAGAAGGCCTCTGCTTTAGTGGAAAATCCAAAAACAGTAATAATTAGTCAAACCCGTCTACAAAATGGTGTGAATACAAAATTAGGCCCCTTTCTTCCATTGCAAGTTGACTCTTCTGGCCGAACCGAGCTTTCAGCCCTGCCCCGTCAATCAGTAGATGTCTCGGGTGTTTCCTTGCCCCAACAACATGGCATCTCGCAAATACATGAACAGATGTCGTGGCCTGAAGCTGCCATTCAGACCCAGGACATTCGAGATATCATAAAATCTTTGATTGCAGCTTATATCGGCGAAGCCAGCCAAAGTTGCCAAGGGGCTGGAGGTACGCAATCATTGCGTTATCCTGACGTGAGCCAGTTATTAAAGGGTCCGGCACAGTTGGGCAATCGAGTAGCGCAAGGAAATGATATGCCATCAAGCCTTTGTTTCCAGACAAATGCTCAAGCCCACAATATGAATTTCAAGGATGGTAATAAACTACAAGTCAAGTCCAAGTCTAATTGCCTAGTGATTAGATGTCGCGAAGACCCTTATCCCAAATATGTATTAAATCGGGCTAGTATTTTGAACATATGCAGTGAAATCCCGTCCCTGTCTGATATATCATCAACAGATATAACCTTGGTTGAATTTACTAATACAAATGACCCTTCTGAAGCAAGAATCCATCTTCAATCGACAATTGTAATGAATATATTGTGGCAATCCAAAACAGTCCTATATGAATTGGGTTTTAATTTGTTTCAAGACCCTTTTATAACAAATAATGTGATGGACAAAGCTCAAATCAGGACATATCAGTCTATCAAGAATAGAGAATCGAATCAGATTGTAAACTCTGCTCCACGAATGGTGGCATCCCAGGACTACTTTGCTAGATCATAATATAATGCAGGTACAGGTAGCCTACTCTCGTGGAATACGAGAGGCCATAAGCATTTATTTGACCTTGCAAGTAGAGATTTGGCAACTTATGATCTGGTAGCCTTACAGGAAACCTGGCTTGTTAACTGCCCCATCTGGACGTCCTATGATGTAATTATAACTCCGGCCATACAACATCGTAGAGGTCGACCCAGTGGTGGTCTATTGCTTGCAGTCAAGAAAGCTACAGGTTTTGTAAGTGAAAAATTAGTCTCTCCATCCTCATATTTCCAAATTGTTAGACTCCAGAGAGGTGGTGAGCTCTTGGTTATTGTCAACATTTATTGGAGCAGAGGTAATATGACCGCAGAATCTTTTTTTGGGTCACTAAATTCGATTCTCGATCGCCTGACTTTTGAAGGTAACATTTGTCAAACCATCATAGTAGGGGATTTAAATCTCCATTTGTTATCACAAACTTATACTGAACATACTGATGATGAATTAACTTGGACAAATATGATGCACGAGAGAGGATTTGTAATGCTGAATGGTGCCATCGTAGGGGATATCCCTGCTGAGTATACATGGAGTAGAGGGTCACAACGGGCAATACTTGACTATGTTTTTGTCCATAAGACATTTTTAAACTATGTACAATCTATGCAAGCGGTTGCAACCGACCATAGTGATCATAATAAGCTAACTATGCGATATTCAAGGTCATCATCTGTAATTTCGCCTATGGTTGAGACCTATCCCTATCCAAATTTTGTAAATAACAGCGGTACGCGAGTGAGATGGAATAGAAATCGACTAAAACAGTTTCATGCGGCCCTGCTTGTGTCTTCTGGGTCAACGGACTGCTATGTTACAGTAATGCATTTGTTTAGGCAGGTAAAACTGCCAGACCTGAGTGTTCGTCATAAACATTGTCATCCCTTTGACCCAATAGTACAGTCTAAGAAAGCTGAATTGCGAAGAGACCTACGTAATTTAAAATTTGTCCCTATAACCTATCGTTTGCTTTTTAAAACAAAATTAAAAGCATCCTATAGAACATGGCTAAAGGGTCAGAGAGCTGTGCGCTATCAGCAAAATGGGGAAACCATGATGTCCCAGATTATTAAGAAATCCACTAGTGGTATATGGGCTTGCCTAAATGAGGCCACGCATAGAACACAGGATGCTGTTCAAATAAATGCTATTCCAAATGCAATTTGGAAAACTTACTGTGAAAAGCTTTATGCATCGTCCTTTTCGAACTTGATTCCAAAGACATACTTCCTAGGCTGGTCCCATTTCTTTACCATCACCGTCAATGATATACTGATATGTATTAAAAACTTGAGTCGCTCGAGGGCAATAGGCCCGGATGGTCTCCATAATAGCACACTTAAAGATCACCCACAAGAATGGGCAATGATCCTCCATCAGATCTTTAGCAAAGTCATCTCGACAGGGGTCATTCCTAAATCTTGGCAGAAGTCCATCATTCTGCCCATATTTAAGAAAGGGGAGCGTGATGACCCAGCTGCTTACTGCCCCATAGCACTCTTGGATTGTCCTGGGAAAATTTTCGCCCGACTAATCCTGAATAGATTTAACATTTGGTTGGAAGAAAATAACTATCGAGACATCTTCCAAACAGGATTTTTGCCTGGAAATGGGACGACTATAAATGTTATTACCCTTACAAGTATTATTCAGAAGGCTTCCCATCAACACCAGCCACTCTATACAGCTTTTATAGATTTTAAAATGGCGTTTGACGCTGTTCCTCGTGAACTTCTTTTTAAAAAACTTATGGATAAAAAATGTCCCTGGTCAATTGTCAAGTGGATAATTGACTTACATACAGATACCTCGATACAAATCAAACTTTCTAGTGAGGGACTATTGTCTGATCCAATTAAGACTGCATGTGGGTTGAAACAAGGTTGTTTGCTAGCTTCTGCTTTATTTACTTTTTTTATCTCAGACATTGGTGTAGACCTTAGTAAAACTGTGGCAGATCCACCCAAAATTAATGGGGTTAATGTTACATACCTACTCTATGCTGATGACATGGTGTTATTCTCAAAGACTCCCAAAGGATTACGGGCACTTTTGTGTGCGTTGGATACCTATACTAAAAAGAACTGTATTTCCTTTAATTTATGTAAAACAAAGGTTATGCAGTTTGGCAAAAGCATGCAAAGGAAAGCCACCTACAAATGGCCTTTACAAAATGTCAACCTGTCTTCAGTTTCCTCTTACATCTATTTGGGGGTCTTCATAAGTAACTCACCAGATAAGAATGCGAATCATCAACATCTAAAACAGCGTCTAACGACGGCTATATCACAAAGCAGACTAATAAAGAGTAAATATTGTAAGTTTTCAATAGTACCATTATTGGTTTATTATAGACAAAAATGTATTCCGGTAATTCTTTATGGTGCAGAGGCTGTCTTGGGTAAATCATATCAATACTGGGCCATTATGGAAGGATGCTATTGGAAGCGTGCTCTCAACCTCCCATTGTCAGAACCCATTTGCATCCTGCGACACGAGCTAGGACTCCTGTCTTTATATGCCATCTATAAGTGGAGGCTATGCTCGTTGTATCGCAAATGCATATTAAGTGTTAATCATCCTGGGTTGTTAGGAATGATTGCTATTTACCTTTTAAGATCTGATGATCCATTTGCAGTGTCTTGGAGAAATCATGCAGAAAAAATCATTATTAATATTGGATTTTCAATGGCACTATTGCTAGGCAATCCCACTAAGGCAAAAAAACGGATATGGGAGGATGACTGGATAAAAACAAGATCTGCATGTCTCCTATACAAAAAGTTTAAGAAAAACCCATTTGCCTAAAAGCGCTATGGGGAAACAGAAAGTTACCTAATGATGTTCCCACATTCCCGACAGCGGGATGATTATTTAAGATTTCGATTAAATATCTGGCCCATAAAAGAAACTCTGTGCCATCGCAGAATTATCAGAAAAGACGATGCTTTGTGTCGGTTTTGTCAATTAGCCATTGAAACAATGCAACACTTATGTGTTGAATGCCAAAGTTTGCAAGCAAAAAGAATTGTGCATTTTGAACATTTATTTACTGGGTACATGACCATGTCTCAAACACGTTGCTGGTCTCTCCTATTTAATAGTCAATTGAAAGTTGTTAGATATGCAATATTGAGTTTTTTGTATAGTTTGGGACTTAAAGGCAAAGTTAGTGTGCAAAGTCGCACTTAAGGAAGTTCACTAATCAGGTTTTAGATACAGGATTTATCTTATTACTTGTTTTTTGAATGATCTTATTTTGTTTAAAGTGATTAGGTATAAATCTGTATCTAATTAGGTTGTTGTTATTGACTATGTAAATCTGCATATGGACGTTATTCTTGTTAATATCAATTTCATTTTTCATAATATGTTCTCTTTTAATTTTAAATACGTTATGTAAATTTTGTATGTTGAAAAATCAAGATATACTTGATTAAAACAACTTTTAAATAAAAAAAAAAATAAAAAAATAGTCCAGCCTAGAGAGAACCAGAACTCTAGAGACAGTGGGCTTCTGGGGGAAGGAGAGCAAAGGAAGAATACCTCTGAGGAGGTGTAGTTGGTAGTTTGACTTCTTAAAGATGTCAGAGATGTGTTGAGAAAAGGAAAGCGTGGAGTCGAAGATGACCCTGAGGTTCTTAGCCTCACACGTGGGGACAGGGAGAGGGCCAAGGGAGGCCGGCCAGAGAGTGACAGGAAAGGAAGGTGCAGATGTGCCGATGAGGAGGATCTCTGTCTTACTGGCATTAAGGCAGATGTCGTTTGGGGCATACCACACCTGGATTGCAGACAGACAGTTAGAGATGAGGGAGGGAGAAGAGGTGGCAGAAGGGAGCCTGAAAACGAGCTGAGTGTCATCCGCAGAGCAATGAAAATTGGAGCAGAGGGCAGCAATGCGGTGGGCGAGGGGTGCCAGGTATTGGTTGAAATGCCAGAGAGAGAGGTTAGACCCCTAGGGAACATCACAGGTAGAAAGTGAGCTAGAGGAAAGCAAGGACCCAAGTTGGACCTGGGAGGGTCGGTTGGAAGAAGGAGGTCAGCCAGGCCAAGGCCTGATCAGTGATACCCAGATTATCACGGTTTGGGGGTATTTGATCGTATGAAAAGTGATCGCGGCAAACTGATCAAACAAACAGCCCGCATGCGATCACTTTTCATATGATCAAACACGCTTAAACCAACCCACCCGTGCCCCCCACCCACCATCCCCCTTCCCTACTTACCTCTTTCCTGCCTGCCTGGTGCACATCAGCCCAGCTGCGTCAGTTCCGCCTGTCTAACGCGGATAGGATCCAACACCGCAGGGTCGCTTTTTTGTCTTCTTTCATTTCTTATTTTTTCAGTCCCACGCCTCCAAAATTAAGGAAGCGGGAGACACCCTTGCAGGCCCCCAAGCCGAATACATTCGGAACATAGGGAGCAGGGGACACCCCCGCAAACCCTGATCCACATGCTCGGTATGTATTAGCCTAATTGTTTGGTTTAATTCGATCAAATATTACTGACCAAATTCGGTCAAATGTAGCATTCGGTCAAATAAAACCAAACAATTATACTAATACCATTATCACGAAGGCGGTTGAGCAGGATGCCATGGATGACCGTGCCAAAGGCAGAAGAGAGATTGAGTAGGATGAGGACAGATAGGATATTACAATAAGGTTGGAGAGCAGGTCTTTACAGATGTTCAGGAGAGCAGTTTCCGTGCTTTTGGCTGCTCCGAAGCCAGATTAATGGTCATGGAGACAATCAACAGAATCAGTGTGGAGGTTAAACTGGGAGATGGCCAGCTTTTCAAGTAGTTTACCCAGGTAAGGAGAGATAGAGATTGGGTGATAGTTAGCTGGGGAGGATGGGTCAGCTGTGGGTTTCTTGAGAGAGGATGCACAAGAGAGTTCTTCAGAGGGGAGGGGAAGGCTCCAGTGGCGAAGGAGTGGTTGCAGAAGTCGGCCAGGGCAGCAGCGTGGGTGTCAATATGGTCCTTGATGGTTTTGGATGAGCAGGAAAAATCCATTTTGACGAGACTTTCATAGATCAGACTTGTCTAGAAATCTCGTCAGGGGAGAACAGAGGAAAAGAAGACAAGGGGGGGAGAGGCGGCTGCAGGGGTGGTGGTGGTAGCGGAGAGAGAAGCGGGAAGAGAAGGAGAGGGCGAGGGGATGTGCAGGATGTACTGGGGTTTAGAGAAGAAATGAGAAGCCAGGGCCGTGCAGTGGGCCTGGGAGGGGACAGGAGATGTAGAGACTGCAGCAGGGATGGCCAGTTCCTTGCAGATTTTGAAGAGTTTGGCCGTATTGTTAGATGCCGCACAGACAGTCTTGGATGTGGGCTCCCTTCTTAGTGCGGACAGAGAGTCGGTATTGCCTTTGGAGCAGGCTGCAGGACAGTTTGTCAGACGATGCACAAGATTCCGCCATTTGCTCTCGGCCACCCTACACTTGCGTTTAAGGGTGATGAGGTCAGAGTCATACCAAGAGTTGCACTTGGCTTTGGGCTTCAAGCGGATCCTCATGACATGGGCAAGAACATCGAGAGTATCAGAGATAGCAGAGTGGAGCTTGGAGAAGGCTGTGTCAGGATGGGAGTCAGCCAGAGGTGGTGGAGGGGGAGAGAAAGTGGCAGGGAAACCCTCAACTGACACACGCTTCATGGGCCGGATGACCGACAAGGTAGGTGGCAGTGCTGGAGCTGGCATGGCCTGCGAGGTAGAGAGGGAGAGATGGGAGGAAAGGAGAAAGCGATCACTCCAGGAGAGAGGAGTGGTGAGAGGGTTAGAGAGGGGGAGGTCAGAGGAGATGAGAACATCCATAGGGTGCCCTGCAGAGTGAGTCGGGCCAGAGGGAAGAATAGAAAGAGAGAGAGAGTCGCAGAGGTCACAATGAGTCATCCAGGTGGATGTTGAGGTCACCAAGGAGGAGCAGTTGAGTGGTCGAGGCCAGAAGGGAGGATGAGAGGTCAGCCCACTCAGAGAGGTCAGAGGTAGCCTGTCCAGGTGGCCGATAGAAAGTAGCAATGGTGAGAGAGTAGCCAGGAGGGAGAGAAAGTCTACAGAAAAGGTATTCAAAGGAGGAGTAGGCCTGCATAGGAAGGACAGTGTGAAGGATTCTAACCGGGCATCACACACCGGACCAGGACCTTCGCCCTCAGCCTTAGATATAGCGCGTGATTAGAATGCGCGGGAAACACCTCCTCGCCAGTTGTTGAGCTCGGTTTCAAAAAGGACGCAACACTGGTTATGGAAGGACCTTCTCTTTATTACCTGCTTCACCTTGGATATACAAAAGGGAATTGCTGTTCCGTCGTTTTGCTCCTCCCTTTCCCCCCCAATACTCCCGCGTCCCGCTCAGCGCCTCGGCTGTTGTTCTCTCATGTGAACACTTCTTTGGTCCTTGGCTTCCTGGTGAGTGATTCCCCTCTGGTCATTTCCCCGCCGTCTCCATGGTCATTGGCTCCCTTTGAAGTCACTCTTCTCTAGTCACTCACCCGTTAAGTTCTTGGCTCTTGGTGTGTGGATCTCTTCTGGTGCAATCTCATAGGGTCCAGCACCTCCCTGGTCATTGGTCCCTTGTAGGTTGCTTACCTGGTCCAGCACCATCCTGGTCAGTTTTTACTCTTGTCCATCATTTCCCTGGTTCTTTGCATGTGGTGCATAGTTGGCTTTGTTGGCTGCTAGTTTATGGTGTATGTCCAGTTCCATTGTGCCATATACCCATGTAAGATTGAGTGGTGCTACAGTTGGATCGTCTTTAAAGAGTCTGTGGGCAGACCCAAGGCTGGTCCCTGGAAACCCATTGTAAACTATCCGCCCTACATGTTTGCCATGGCATGGAAATGCATAGCTTAACATTACATAATATCGAAGACCAAAGCAAAAAAGCTGGAGAAAATTTTGTGGTGATATAAGCAAATACATGGAATGTTTCTACAGGGCAAAGAGTTGTCCCCATTCGCCATTCGGTGGTCTGTTGAAAAATATATGGTAACAGTAACCATCTGAAAATAATTCTACATCCCAACCTAACCAACACATCTCTACACACAAATCCCCGAATGAAACAACACAGGTTACACAATGGAACACACACCACTGAAGCCATATGTCTACATTACATTTGCCTTAATATCACACTAACCCACCACAGATAAGCCAACACAACTGTCCACACTCCTTAAACACTACAATCAATTTATGTTAGTAACCTGGAGTGCACATTAACAGGGCATAGCAAAGAATTTCACACATTCTCCTGTGGGGCAGTACTCCAGATGGCCCATGCAACTCGTGACTGGGAGCAATATGGGGTGGAAATTAATGCTGGCCCTACTCAGTTGAGTCCTCTATACCTGCCCAGGATCACACCTAGAGAAAATTCATGCCCCCCACCCTGATCAAGGTCACTGGAAGGGCTGGAGGAAGCCCAACTCTACAGAGGCCACCCACCCATGGTCAGACGTGGTTGTTGGGAGTAGGTATCATGCAAAGAGGCCTATTGCCCACACTCTCTAATACGTGCCTAAGTAAAATAGGTTTTTGAGTGGCCCCTCTGCCCAATTCAAATGAAGGTGAGTAGAGAGTATTTTTGTATCTGGCATAAGGGTTGGGGAAGAAGCTTCACATCTCAGGTTGTATTACATAAGGATGAGGAATTGAGTATCGGCATTACCTGCCATGATCAAAATGTCGGACATTGTTTATGAGTTTTACAATATGTTGCTCATCATCTTACTCCCTCACATCATTATCTTGTACTTTTTGTTTTTAATTTTCATTGCTTGTTTTCTACTATTTTGGGTCACCCTCCTTCCTTCCAACCTCTACTATTCTTAGCACTATCTGTCTTGTCTTTTCTTTCTCTCTTTCCTCTCTTGCACCTGTGCTAGTATCACCCTTCTTCCCCTTCTGTCCTAACTCCATTCTTCATGCTCACCTTTCCCCCAACCTTTCCTTTTGAACTCTCTTCCTTCTCATCCCCAGCAAATTCTGTCTGTTCTCCTTCCTTCTTGCTACAGTTTTCCTTGCTTTCTTCTTAATCCCTATGTGTGCTCTGCGGTCTCCTCTGCATGCCTCACTGATCCCATTCTCTTTACACCTGTCTCATTCTGTCTCTTGGCTGTCGACCGGGCTTGATCTGCTTCTTCTCTTCCTTTTACATCTAGCTCTCCTATTGAGTCGCCTTTGCTCTGGTGTTCTGTCTCAGTTATGCTTCCATTCCACCTGTAATCTCTTTCTGTTTCACCTTCTCTTACTCTTCACCTCATTTTCTGCCTCTTCTCACATTCGCTTTCAAATGTCTTTCCTCTTTTACCCCTATTCTGGTCCATCTCTCACACTGCATTTCTCTCCTCCACTCCCCTTCTATTTGTCTCTCCCTCTCATTTGCTATGCCCTTCTCTCCTGTTCCGCTGGGTTTCTCTCAGTTCTTCTATCCTTCTCTCTTTGTTGCACTTGTCTCAAACTCTTCTCCCTTCCCGACTAGTTCCTGTTGTGTCTCACACTCTTATTTTCCCATTCTGTCCCCCCTTGCAGCATAGGATAGATATCTGCTTGGTTGTAAACCCGCTGTTCTGCCGGTAGCACGGCGTACTGCTGCAGACTCCCTCTGCTGGCTGGAGCGAGCCACGCACAACCTGACCACTCTGGGCACAACCCCACAATCCCAATTGCTCTGGGATCTTCCCACTGATCTCCCGGGCTGCTGGCGGTGTAACAGACACACTCTAGCCTCTTCCGTGTTTCTCCTGCATGGCTTCCCAGCAAGGTACATGCTGGGAGAGCGTAGTGGGAAATATAAAAATAAAGTAAAGAAAAGACCTCCTCCACTCACTCTGTGAAGCAGCTGTACCGGGTTCACAAGGTTGCTGCACCAATTATTTATGGGATTCCCATCAGCTTGGACAGAGAAGGTGTTGCAGCTCCTACCCGGAGTGCTTGTGCGCCCCGCCATGATCTAGCCTACTGTGAAACATGCGGTAAGCAACACAGTGCCACGTAGGGAGGAACAGCTCAGCAGCATGAACACCAGGAAGGGTTGCCGCTCCAGCCAGGAGTGCTTGTGCGCCCTGCACCTGGACCCCACGGATGCTTCAGGTGGCAAGTAACTGACAGCTGCGTCGTGCCGATAGAGCACATCCAGCAACGGTAGCAGTGGCGCTGTTGCACACGCTCACATACTCACCAAATGCACAAGATGGCGAATGAAGATGAAGGTGCCCCTGCTGGTGCCAGAGCACTACGCACATTCATTTACCTCACGCTGCTGCAAGAGAACAATGTCTCCGGAGACCCATCAGCCCTGGGTCCCAGGTGGTCTGCATGGGTAAAGAGGCTAGAGATGTTCCTGGCAGCCACAGGTGAGGACAACAAAGCTAAGAAGAAATCAGTCATGCTTTACTGACCTGCCATTTACAAAATGTTTGAAACTGCAACCTGCCGACGGCACCTTCGGCACTTCAGGAGTACTTTGCACCAAGGGCAAACCGGACTACAAGAGGTTCCTCATGAAGACAACTATGCAGAAGGAGGGTGAGTACCTCGACGGATTCCACAATACATTGCGGGGGATGGCCACGACATGTGCATGGCAACAACTGATCCAAGGATGTTCGTCCATTAAACTCAGCTGACAAATACTGGGCAAACCAGATATCACCCTAGTATGCATCCTCGAACTTGGACGCTCCACGAGTTGGCAGATGTCAGGACAAACATGATGTGCGTGGCCATGAAATTGAACAAGCTGGTGAAAGCATGCGCTCTAGGAAGACAACAGTTCTGCAAGACAGACAAACGGTCGCTATGGAGCAAGAAAGAAGGGCGAGGTAATGACGTGTCCCCATGCGCCAACAGGAGCGATGACCTTCCCCACTCCAAAGACTGTCCTGCAAAGGGTCACATCTGTTGAAGATGTGGCGTATGAAACCACTTTGCTTGCGTCTGCCGGGCGCAGAGGCCATCTAGGCATTTACCTTGCCAAGCAGTCGTCTCAAATACCAGCACGGAAAGTAGTTCAGGTCGAACAGTCACCCCCAGATGATGACCAGCCTGTTGATGAGGAAGCAGACGAAGAGGACGTGTTCTTCGTGTCTAGCATGTCTGAACTGAAATCCTCAAAAAGGCGACAGCCGGAATGTCTAGTGCACATCTGATGCACAAATTCTCGTACTAATTGACACTGAAGCACCCGTAAGTGTCATGGTGGATGATCACTAACGCAAATTGAGCAATGCCCCACCTCTGAAAGACACGCAGGTACGGATCTATACATTCGGGGGCAAGCACCCACTACCACTAGAAGGTGTTTTTTGTGGCCTCCGTTTGACATGACAACACCACCGTCAGAGCCTGGTTCTTTGTCACCAAGGTGAGCAAGGGGTGCACTGCAGCATATGCACTGAACTTCACTTTCGGCATCTACTTGGAAGACATTCAATCCCTGCTGACTCGATATACGAGCGTGTTCACAGGCATGGGGAAACTCAGAGGTGATCCAATCCGTCTTCACATCGATTCCACCATCCAGCCAACAGCACTGAAGCACAACCAGGTGCAATTCCACTTATGAGAGATGGTAGAAAAAGAACTAGACAACTTGATCAGGATGGACATAATTGGAGAAGTGGATGGCCGACCCCATGGGTCTCTCTGATCGTAATTGCTAGAAAGCCCAAACAGCCAGCCCCATTTGCATATGTGTGGACATGCGTCTCCTGATCAGGACAATAAGGAGAGAAAGGCACATCACACCAATGCTAGATGAGATTCTGGCTGACCTACAGGGAGAAAAACACAGCTCAAAAATTGGTGATAGACCCAGTCTCCCGCTACATTACAACATTTACCACACACCACGGACTGTATAGGTACAAGTGCCTCAACTTTGACATATCATCGGCTGCCGAGGTATTTCAAAATATGACCCGTGGAGTCCTGGCCGGCATAAAGGGGGCCATCCATATAAGTGACAAATCTTGGTATACGCCAAATCGGAAAAACAAGAACATTTGGAAAGGCTGGGAAATGTCCTGAAATGAATAAAGCAAGAATCAAGATCTTTGGATTTGTATTCCAAGAAGGTGGCATTTCGACAGACCCTGCAAAAGTAAAAGACATCCAAAATGCAGGGACTCCCATGAACACGTCCTAAGTATGTAGCTTTCTCAGTATGGTTACGTACTGTGGGAGATTTTTCATAACCTGGCCACCCTGTCTGAGCCCCTCCGAAGTCTCACCAAAATGTACAGCACATGGAGCTAGACTGCCCTGGAGCAGTGCGCCTTTGAAGAAATCAACAGTGGGCTCACTGCCGATGATACGACCTTCTTCGATCCAGATAGGAAAGCAGAGATCATTGTGGACGCCAGCCCTTTTGATCTTGGGGCAGTGCTGATGCAGTCCTATGATGGGGGAAATGCTCACGCAGTAGCTTTCTCAAGCAGGGCCCTCTCTGTAACCGAGCAGAGGTACTCACAAATAGATCGCAAAGCATTAGCGGTGCTCTGGGGCTGCAAACACTTCCACTGCTACGTATATGGAAACTTGGTGATGGTGGTCACTGATCATAAGCCCCTGATCCTGATAATGGCTGGGTCATCATCCTAACCTCCAGCTCGCATCGAGAGATGGATGCTCACCCTACAAGAGTATGACCTTGAACTGGTATTCCGCCAGGGAATGCGAATTATGCAGACTACCTATCCTGTCTTGTAGGCGAGAACCGTTCGGAGGAACTGAGCACTAAAATTGCTTGGGAAGCATTTAAGTGTACCATGAGGGGTCTTTTGTTGGGCTTGTCGAGTAGTAAAAGGAAGAAGGTAGAAGGAGCAAGGATTGAATTGCATAAACGCATTAAGGAAGTAACAAATGACTTAGTTCGTGACCCGGCTGCTTAGGAAAGAAAAAAGAATTGTGTAATTTAAAGAAGGAATTGAATGGAATTCTGACAGAAAGGTCTGAGAGGGAAATGTACCGAATTAAGTGCTCATACTTCGAGAGAGGAGAGAGATGTGACCGTTGGTTAGCTTATAGGCTCCGGCAGCAACAATCTGAGGGAGCAATAACGTCCATACGCAAAACTAATGGTCTTGTCACATTCAATCCAGAGGAAATTAATGATACTTTCAAAGAATACTACACCACTTTGTATCAAAATGAATCGGGTATTACAGGTCACAGAGAATCTTTTTTCAATGATTCAGATATGTCTAGTATTATAGGTGAGGAAAAACACATGCTTGATGGTGTTGTGACTACTGATGAGATAAGGTTTGCTATTTGCAAGTTGAACACTGGAAAGGCGCCAGGGCCGGACGGCTTGCTGGTTGAATCTTACGAGGTTTTACCGGAATCAGCATTGGAGTTGTTAAGGGATATGTTCATTGAGTCTAAGAGGGATGGTTTACTGCCATCATCCACCAATCATGCCACCATTTCAGTTTTCTTAAAGAAAGGCAAAGACAGCAATCTCCCCTCTAGCTATCGGCCGATAAGTTTGATTAATACAGACAACTAAATTTTGGCGAAAATACTAGCCTTAAGAATTGGTCATTTAATGCAAACTCTGGTACATGACAATCAATCTGGCTTTGTTAAGAACCGTAGAACATCAAGTAATATAAGAAAACTGCTGTTAACGATATCATAGGCCGAGAACTTGGAAGAGGACATGGCAGTGTTCTCTCTTGACGCTGAGAAGGCGTTTGACCGGGTTAACTGGGACTATTTATTTTCGGTTTTGTGCGTCATGAATCTTGGGGATGACTTTATTTCTTGGATCACCCTTCTGTATGCTCATCCTACAGCGGATGTGAAGATAAATGCATTACCGGCAGACTCATTTGATTTGAGGAGAGGTACGAGTCAGGGCTGCCTTTTATCTCCATTGTTATTTGTTTTACCATAGATCCACTTGCAATTGCTCTAAGGTGTGATCAAGGGCTAAGAGGAATAAGCTTTGAAGGGGCTGAGCAAAAGATTTGGTTTTATGCGGATGATCTATTGTTAGTCTTGCGAGATCTTGACATGTCATTACCAGTTTTAATGAATATACTTGAAAGTTTCATGAGGTAGCAGGATACAAAATCAACAGGTCTAAATCTGAGGTTATGCCTTTGTTGCATCTATGTAAAAAGGCTTTTGTGACTGATTGGGGCTTCCAATGGTGTGAGAAGAGCATAAAATACGTGGGCATATGGTTGACTCCTTTGATCGGACACATGGTAGAAGAGAATATGGGTGAAGTGTGCAGAGATCTCAAAATGAATATAGAGAGGTGGGATTTATTACATTTGTCGCTTTGGGGCAAAGTGAACGCTCTGAAAATGACTGTCACTCCAAAAATCAATTATGTTTTAAACATACTTCCTTTGAAAATTAATTCACATTATTGGAAAATGATTGATGGCTTGCTACAGTCGTTTATTTGGGAACCTCTCAGGCTTAAGTTATGGAAGCTTTAGCTTCCTACGGAGATGGAAGGTCTCGGTGTACCTAACTTTAGGGTTTACCATCTGGCATTTTCTAGCCAGTTTATTGTGCCTTTTTTGAGTAGTCAACCGGATAGCTGGGTTGTAGCTGAGGCAAGCCTTTCAGGTCCACTTGATCCTAGGGCGGTTCTTACAACATTAAACTTGAGAAATAGGAGAATTCCCATGACTGAGTTCTTGCGGAATACGTGGAAATGTCTTTATGCTTTATGACATGTTGTGTGCTGTTGCTCTGAAATCACTGAATGCTTCTATTTGGCAAAATCCTGCAATTAGAGATAAGGGTAAGACTTTGTTTTGGCCTGGGTGGTTTATTGGCGGGTTAAATTAGATCAGTGACATTTATAAGGATGGAAAATGGATCTCCGGAGAGGAGCTGTGTGCGAAGAGTAATATTGCTAATTATTCAGATGATGACTTTAGAAGGTTGAGGAGGTGTATTGGAGAGGTGGAATGGCGTGGAGATGTAAATCTAGATCTCTTTACAAGAGAAAGGGAACCTGGCGAAGGGTCGGTTGCAAGTAGAATTTATAAACAAATAGTGACAAAATACAATGAAAATAACGAATGAAGAGATGCTGGAGTAGACGGTAGGGATATGAGATCACATCGGAGATGTGGCGCGAAGTGTGTATGAATGTACATTTATGTTCACTTAGTCTGAATGAACGATCTAGATAAGTCAAGATTCTAAACACGGTATACTGGAGCCCTGAAAGACTGACGAAGAGAGGAATGCCAGATTCTAATATTTGTTGGAGCTGTGGGTGTGAAGTTGGTACTCTAGAGCACATGCTTTGGGATTGTGTACGAGTGTGAGGAATCTGGCATGATGTTTGTAAAATGTGTTTGAGAGTTCTAGAATTGGATGTTGCTTTGGATTTTAAAACCATGATATTAGGAAGTGGTGATTTATTGGACGCACTGCCTTCATCACAAAAAAAGTTCCTATTCAGAGAAATGTCAATCTGCAAAAAAATGATTTTACGTGGCTGGAAATCTCAAATTGCACAGCAGTCTGTAGACTGGATTGAGGAAATGTATTCTCTTGCAGGTATGGAAAAGGTAATATACAGGAAGCAGGAAAAGCTAAACATTTTCAACAAAATATGGGGAAAATGTTTGAATATGTACTAGTTCCAAAGAGATTTGTGTTGTTTTTTTTTTGGTTTTTTTGTGGGTGGTGGGAGGATGGAGGCTTTTTTCACTGTTTTTTCACTGGTGTGTACTGCTTTTAAGGATTTATTAGATTTAAACACTTGATGTGATATGTTTCCTCTCTGATTGTTACTGTTTTACTTAAAATAAATAAATAAAGAATAAAAAATAAATAAAAAGAATTCCATTACTATTACTTTCCTGTTATATCTGTGGACACGGCCTACCTGTCACCTGCTTTTCTTTTCTCTTGGAAACACAGGCTCCAGGGAGGTTACTCCGGCCAATAATGACTCTGAATCAAATGTGCCATGACTTAGAAGTGGGCCAGTATTTGACTGAGATAGAATTGTCCGCCTTATGTGTGATACAAGGTGCTATACAAAAACCTAGGAGACAAAGACATAATTTAGCTCATACAGCATGCTGTGCGAAAACTATACTTAGTTGCTTTCAGTATTGTTGCCCTCTCGGGCTATAAATCCCTACTTTCTGAAACCACACACTTGTTTACAGACCCTGTGGATGGAGGAGCCCCCTCACTGTGCACCTTGCAGAATCAAGGGCGCAGGTGGGACTGCTACATCAGAAATACTTCAACTAAAGTGAGGACCTGCCAATTACCTCCTCAGGCTCCCTCTCCAAATGAGACCACCATATTTCTTCCTCAGGCAAGCATTATTTTAAAATCTATGATTCATTCTATTTTGGGCACTTTAAACTAACCCCGTGCTTAGGTTGTCAGGGGTTACAATGTTCAGCTAATTAGTACTCATTTTATCCCCCTCTGAAAGGATGAAAGGCTGAGTCGGCCCTGATGGGGTTCAGAAACAGTCTCCTGCAGGTTTCAGAGCTCAGCACCCCATTTCCTTTAACTTTGTGTGTATTTTTTGTACTCTGAGCAGTTTATTACAAATCCACCGTAATAAAAAAGGTGAACTGTTACTGCCCGTCTCCGGTATCCTGCCGGATAAAAACTGATATTTGAGATAGATGGCCTCAGGGCCCCCTCAAACATGTGCTACTGTACGCATAGCAATCTGGCCTTGGGGCTGTGCTCCCCAAATTAGAATATCCTAGAAGTGATGGGATGATATTAGCACACAGCAGCACAGCAGCTGGCAGCTACAGTTTCATATCAAATACCACATAATTGCACTTTTAGACACTGGGAGATGCAGAGATTGGTCCAGAATAGCACTGTGCTGATCAGGTGCTGAAGCTAGGATTTAAATCAAAGTGTCTGCATGCTGAACTCAGTAATGTGGACACTAGGCCACACATCCCAATTCATTGTCACTGGAACTTTGCCACAGACGCCAGCAGTGCTATGCAAATAATAACCTACAACACAACACATGGGGAACCCCAAACCAGCGAGGCCGCCCTGCCCTGCGAGGTCAGGGGCAGTTTGCCCCTCAGACTGGCACTCCCCTTGCGACGGCCCTGCATGGATGATGAATGTACGTACCTTCCCCGATTTGTTGGCCATTCGTCTCTCTCACCTCAAGCCTCGAGGAGGAGAGACTTGAAGACGAGCTCCTGAGGCTCCTGACTGACTGTCTTTCTGTGGGAGGCAGCTAAGTGAAAGTACTGATTGAGGGGGCAGAAAACAGTAACAGTGGTTGTGACCTGCTACACCACACCCAGGGAGGGCAAAGGTAGAGCAGCCGCCTCAGGCAAGGTGCTTCAATGTGCCACCCACACAGGACGAGGGGAAGGTATCCAGTGATTTTACCAAAAATAGAATACCAAAACAAATATTACTGTAAAAATACTGAAAACTAAATAGATATGGGGCTGGGATAAGTGGTGAAAAAGGGAGTGGGGTTAATTTATTCAGTAACATCACATCGAACCGAGGGGAAGCATCCAATCCAAAGAAGTCAGGAATCGGAATAGAAGCCAGGGCCTACTGTCTCTCAAAGCATGGGCCCTCATTCTGCTAGGCTCTATGGCTCGCGCAATTGCGCTCACTCACTTTGCACCCACGGCCACACCCAGCAGTCAGGGAAGGCAGTGAGAAGAGTGACACATGATTGGCTCACTGCAAGGAGGGGTGGATCCATCAGACAACACAAGCACCTCCATGTCAATCATCATTTATGTTTTACAGTTTGGGCTATTAGGTGGCGCTTTAGCACCATCTATAAACCCAAACTATTGCATTAGAGTACTTATAGGGAGAAACGGCATATGACGAGGGACACAAAGCTTGTAGGTGTTTG
Source organism: Ambystoma mexicanum (assembly GCF_040938575.1). Classification (NCBI taxonomy): domain Eukaryota; kingdom Metazoa; phylum Chordata; class Amphibia; order Caudata; family Ambystomatidae; genus Ambystoma; species Ambystoma mexicanum. The sequence goes on from NC_090925.1 coordinate 154,275,611, forward strand.
GTTATTTGCTCACCAATTCAATGCCCATGGTCATACTAATCCCTATGGCAATTCCCACCCAGTTACTGCCCCTCCCCACCTTAGGGTTGGAGTAATAAATGTGCTGTTGGTGTAATAGAAATGTCTTAACCAGGTCTGCCTTCACCGACTCGATTTATAAGCACTATGCATGTCCTTCAATGAAGGCCTGTTAAAAACAAGCATTTCTCAAAGCCAACAGTTTTGTCTTGTTTTAAGTATTAGGCATTTCCAGGCACTGCTATTAGATACCCAGGTACTCACACCATTTTGTACCAGCTGCCATCAATAGCCAGTTACTACCACTGCAGCAGTGCCTGGCAAGTGCCTTTCCTATGCCTACTCAAAAGCCCAAACTGTTGCCATTTCCAGTGCTCGTTTTTATATCTTCCTAGTTCCTGGCTATCATCCTCGCTCTGGCGCCAGCAGTATTGTTTTGTTTGTTTGTTTTTGGTTATTTACATAGCGCTACAAACCCTCGGGCATCTGAGCGCTGCTTATTTCCCACAGTGTGTGGTGCTCATTTATCGACCTCGGAAGGATGAAAGGCTGAGTTTGGCCCTGCCGGGATTCGAACCTGCGTTAGCAGATCAAAGCAAGCGCTCTACTCGCTGTGCTATCTGACCGGTGGTGAACAGACCGGTGAGCAGTGAGCAGCATGTGTCCAATCAGCAAACTGATTGGTTGCCATGTGGTGGGGGCTGCAGGGTCTGGCTTAGCACTGAGTCATCTCATTAGTTTGAGCTATTAGGTGTCAGATCCATAAGCCAAAACTATTGGCTTAGAGTACAGATAGGGAGAAATGGCATCTGAGAAGGCACAGAAAGCTTGAAGGTGTTGTTTGGCTATTTTCCCACCCATTGACTGCCCATGGGTATGCTAATCCCTGTGGCAATTCCCTCCCAGTTCCTGCCCTTCCCCACCCAAATCACCTTCTCATGGGAACTGTTTCATCTTGCTTAATTCATGCCTTACTATCAAACTTTGCTCTCAAAGTGCCTATCAGTGTTTTCTTAAAGCAGTCTTTTGAAGGTTAATGGGGCTAATTACGAGTTTTTCGGTATTCTACCACTTGGTCAGGAGGTATTACAAGTGGTGTAAATCCCCATTTTATCTTTAGGCATTTTGGCTGTATTACCTCTGGCAGTATTTCCGAATGTCAAAAATAAACTAGGGTTCCTGGCATGGTATTGATCATCCAGGCTAATAAATGCAATTCAAAAGAACAAAAGACCAAGACCAGTTGTGTCAGACATAGCCACCATACAAAGTTTGCAGGCAGAAACTGGTTTGATATACAAAAATATCTACATTTTTTATAAGTTTTTCTATGCTATATATACAAAATAAACACTCACATCAAAAACAATTGGAAAATAAATTCATCACATACAACCTAATACAATTAATCAACGAACACAGGACTCTTAATGTTTGTTCTTTTCTTTTTCTCGTGATTTTGTACATTAAGAGTCCTGTGTTTGTTGATTATTAAATTAGGTTGTATGTGATTAATTTGTTTTTCAATTGTTTTTTATGTGAGTGTTTATTTTGTATATTCAGCATACAAGAAATGATTACAAATGTATATACTTTTGTATATCAAACCAGCTTCTGCCTGCAAACTTTGTACAGTATCACCGGGTGGTAATACCGCTGTCTTTTGGAGATATAGTGGAGGTTGAAACATGAAGCCGGAGATAACTCCTCCACTTTTACCTTAAAAAAAATCAGCGGTATTGCCATCCGGTAATGCCGCCAGAGGTAATACCGTCAAACATATATTTTGGCCGTGCTGGAAAAAGGAGGGCAAACGGAATTAAGTCCACTTTTTGCCTGCACCGCCAAACTCGTAATGAGCCCCAATAATTTCATTCGAGTTGTAAACGCGCTACTGGTGTAATAGAAATGTCAACCAGGTCTTCCTTCAGTCACTCGATTTATAAGCACTATGCGTGTCCTTCACTGAAGTCCTGTTAAAAACAAGAATTGGCCTGTGTATATGTATTAGACATTTGCCAGGCGCTGATATTAGATTCCCAGGTACTCTCACTATTTTGCACCTGCTACCATCAATGGCGAGTTAATAGCACAACAAAGTGCTTGGCAAGTGCCTTTCCCATGCCTACACAAAAGCCCAAACTGTTGGCATTGCCAATGCTTATTTTTTGTGTGAGTCAAATGTGCTTGCAGCCATGCACACACAAAGCACATGTTCTTTTCAGTGTCCAAATGACGATGTAAATGAAAAAAAGAAATAAAGAACGCAAAATGTTTTCAGGCTACGTGACTTGGCCACACACCATGAAGTGGCGCCCAATACCCCTAGCCCCCAAGCAGTGCCACACCACCACCCCAAGTTAGGCAGCAGATGAGGGGGGCTCCTAAGGTTGGGGGCCTGGGGCAAGTGCCCCATTTACCCATTCATAAAAATGTCTCTGATGGAAGATATGTAGTAGTTACGTCTATTTAATGTGTTGTCAATTGCGCTCAGAGAATGCCTGTCCCATCTAGAAGATGCTCTAGGACAACCAGTCTATTGTCCTGGCAGCCTTAGTGGTAGCCTGCCCATAATGCTAGTAAATTGGGCACAATGACAACGAACATAAGCTCTATCAGAGTTTAAGGTATGTATAAACGCACCACTTCGGTGGACATCGGCCACAGGCACAGCTTTTCACCCACGCATTCTAGAATGCTGATGCGACTAAGTCAAATTCTGTCTAGCTGATGGACGGCAGCCGCTACCTGATCCTGACCTTGGGGGTGGTACGATGAGGGAGGATCATGTGGGAGGAGGCGGCTGTCAGGGGAAGGTGGTGACCCCATCAGGAGAAATACACTATTCTTACCTTCCTAGAGAAGAAAACCCCATAATTCCAAAGTTCTTGATGACTAGTTGTTGCTATATCTCTCCTGTTGTAAAACCCAGAAACCCCTTCCTGAAAATCACTATAGGCAAAATACCATTCATACCTCATGCACACATCTAACATCCCCTGTCTCTAATGTGTTTCCAAATAAAAACCCTGACCAATATCCCTTTGGGAATACTAGAACTCCTATAGAATCCAACTCACATAAAGCCTCAAGTACTGAGACAAGGAGGAGGAGGAAGAAGGAGTTAATGCAGACTGAAAGAAACACAAAGTTAACTGTGCAGACTAATTGTTATGATGCAGCTCGAGTGCGTAGGACATTTAAAAATGGTGTCCGCACTCAGGAAAGAGGGAGAGCCAGAGAAGGAAGCAGTATGGGAGCGGACCATGCTGGGGAAGTCATGTCCTACGGCACAAGGCCAGGAGAGAGGCAGCGGGCAACACGGGAGGACCGACAGAGGACCGGCTGCAGAAGCAAAGCTACCAGAGTCACAGTTGTGCAGAGAAGCAGCAGTCTCGTCGGTGGGTGAGCATGGAGCAGTCAGAAGCACTGGAAGAAGGTCTACAATACGAGGGTGGCTGTCCCAGCGATGAAGTTTTGCTGCAGCAAAGTGCCACGTGTCAGGAATGCTGCAAGACACCAGTGAGTCTGCCGAGAACCATTGGGGGCCCCAGGATGTTCCGACAGGCATGTAAGCAAATATGAATATTTGAATACCGACCAAGTGAAGTACAAAGACAGAACTTGCACAAGTCCCCATGTATGATATGCAAATGTGGGGAAAGTTGGAGCAAGTATTACCACAGCAAATAAATACTAATGAATATATTCAAAAGCAAAACTTGAACAATTCCCCATGTATGAGATGTCAATGTGAGGAAAGTTGGAGCAAGTAGTATCTAAAGCCAATGAAGAATAGGCACAGTGAAGTAGTAAAACTGTGCTATATCGATGGACAATAACACTCAGGCAGTGAGCATTTGAGGGAGAGATATCTGGCAGATAATTGTACCAGGGGATCTGCAAGACATCAGAAAGGCATTCCTGGCAGGGTTGTATACCAGGCAATCCACTCAAAGTATATGGAAGTATGAGACATTTTGACTAGAAACCTGGCAGGGGAGTATACAAGGGGATCTAAGAAGCTGATGAAAGTAAGCCCTGCAAGCAGAATACCAGGCACTTTAAAGATAATTAAGAACTTTAGAATTGTAGGAAGATACCTGGCAGGAGAGTATACCAGGGATCTAAAGAACCTTCAAAGGATCCCTGGCCGGAGAGTTTACCAGGAGATCCACTAAAGCCACAGAAATAAACGTACCTACTTTGCAGAACACATGGTAGAAATGTACACCAGAGACTCTCGAAAGCGGGCATTTGAAGTTGTGAATTTGAAGAAAGACCTTTTCTTTATGTTGAGACCTAAACACCTGGCGAAGGAGCACACCCAGAAACCTGAAGAGTTCACAGGAGGATTCCTGGTTAACAAGTGCATCACGCTATCTTCCAAAATACCCAAAGAAGCTAAACAGAATCTTTCATGGAACATCTTGTTTGATTAAGTTCGTTTTTGTGAATTCAATGTGCAGAAATTCTAAGAAGAGCGAAATGGTATAAGGAATATTGTTTGCACAGGAACCTGTTGAGTCTGGCATAAAGAACCAAGGAGTTGTTTGAAAGAGACACTGTTGCCATTCCAGCAGAGAAGCTGTTGTTTGAAAGATACACCTTTCCCATCCTTAGGAAATTGTTGTTTGAAAAAGATACTTTTGCCATCCCGCCTGAAAATATCCAGGCAAAGGGAACAACCTTCTGGATCCAAGGGTTCCTCCTTGGAAACAACTATTTCTGTTGGAGTTATATACTTGCTTTAATGTTGAACACTTAAAGCCAAACATACATCAAAATATTTGTCTGTGTACCCTTAGTTGTTCTTTTTCAGTGTGTGGGTCAGATAAGTATGTTTTGGACACAATGACAGTTTATATAATTTTGACGACCTGACACAATGATCTTTAGTTTTAGTTTCCTAGGTTGGGAAACTCTCTTTAGGATAGGGACAGTGAGGGTTTCATCCAACATTTTATTTTAATAAAGATGTATAATAATGAAAATATTACAACTTTGTGTCTACCTTTCATTTCTGACCCCTCACATATGGTGTCAGTAGTAGGATCAGATTCCGTTGACACAAACTGGGGATCACACACGAGTATAATAAATACTAGCCCCATATGTGTTACATCTGGCGAAGAGTGGATTAGCAAAACCCCTCCTACTGATGGGTCTTCCACCCAAGAAACTGAGACAAGCTCCATTCCTTTAACATCGATATCTGAAGAGAAACCTAAGCAGATTCTTTTCTCTGGCAGTAGATTGGAATCTTTTAGAAAAGACCATGAGACCTTTATTTCTGCACACTCTAATGTAGTAGTTGTCTCCTAACTAGTCAAACCATTTTACCAGCTAGAACAACTGTAGAGGGCTACATGTACTATTGTTACTGTCCCTAAGACTATCTGATACCTGGAAAAGATAAAATGATAGTTTCTTTGCAGTTGAGGATAGATGTCACCATTATTTTGTCCCTCTATGTTATCCCCTGTAAAGAGGGAACGTTAAAAATGTTACCCCTTCTCTCTTGTGGAGATGAATTGAGGTTTATTTTTATACATCTTTCTCCAGTCCCTATAAAAATCCTTGCATCCTTAGTTAATTTTCAGTGTGAGGGTCAGATTAGTATGTCTTGGACACAAGGACAGTTTATTTAATTTTGATGACGAGACACAGACTGATCCTTAGGTTTAGTTTCCTAGGTAGGGAACTCTCTTTAGGATAGGGACATTGAGGCCTTTATCCAACCCTTTCATTTTAATGAAAATGTCTGATAATAAAAATATTACAGCATTCTGCCCGCTCTCATTTCTGACCCCTCACGCTGAGTAAATATCGAGTCTCCTGCACTAGCACTCTGTTGTGACCACCATTCAGCACCGGCCCAGGTGCCTGACCTCTTGGTGCTTACTGGAGCTTGGACAGCCCTGCTAAGTCCTAATCTCTGCCAAATGCACACATGCATGTCAAGTCTCTTATTAGAAGTTTCACATACCTGGGCTACGGTCCCCAATGGCGTTCCTACCACAAAGCGTGTTAATGCCATAAAAATGGGAAAAGGCACTATATAAAGTACTAATACAATACAATGCAGGAGGAAAATAGTGGGAAGAGGGGAAAATTGTGACTTTAGAGATTGAATGGGGATGCATTTGGATGGCACCGTCACAAATCTCACATAGCATTCTACTGGTTTACCAATGCTGTTGTGTCACACCACACACAAAAGGTACATGCCAATATGTGCTTGAAGAGGTTGCTTTGTAATTGCTTTTGTGTAATTGCATTATCAGTAATTTCATATTTGGTGAATCAAAAGGGTACGCAAACCTGTGGAGGAATCTTTCAGTTGGTTTTATTGTCAAACAACTGGTTTGTGCCAAGGATAGCGCTGTACTGGCACTTATTATGCTTTTGCATATTCTTCACAGATACACACAAACTCTTCAAATGCAGCCTCACACATGCATAGGTATTAAAACTCTATCACAGATACACATTTTATTCACAACATACACAAAACCAAACACTTTACTGAGACACATGAACAGTGACTCACAAGCATACACTCACTCCAACTCATTCACACACACATATCATTCTTAACCTGGTGCAGGTTTTTTTTTTAAAGCAAAAAAATATATTAGAGGACCTTGCAGCAATGATATCTTTAATAGTAGAGTTGAAACAGGATATTAATTAATGGGGAGGGGGGATTTCGGCCTGATTCACAAAAAGTATATCACATGGAAAGAGCAGAGAGGGTGCGCTTGTTTCATATGTGTTACTGTTAGAAATGCACAGGACACCTTATTCTCAAAGGTAACCAGCACATTTCTCGGGGGCTACGCAGTGACGCAACATGTGGACAGGCAAACCCCCCTGGATACATTAGGTCAGAGGTGTGCTCCTGACACTAGCGTATGACTGGCTGCCATGAACCACGTGGGTTTTGGGAGTTCATTGACCTGTCACTATGGAATGTCAATTCCATATGAGCATAACCCCAGTAGCCTGAGAGGGAGGAATCTCAGCAAAACCACTGCCTGGGGGCAATTAATAACATCATACACACAAAAGGTAGAACAAAAAAACACATGGGGGCGAGCACAAGTATTTTCGACAGGGGAGGGAGGACAGAAGATGCAAAACACAAAATTTAAGTACAAAAACAAATCCTATTTAATTTCATGATAGGTATCAATTGAAAGACATATACCAATGTTCCAAATCGAACCCAATCTCAGTGACATACACATTAGATATAGACCTTACAAGTGTATACAAGATACCAATTAATCCTACCTAAAACAATTCTGAAATATAGAAGGCTCTAATGTGTAAGTGACTTCAATTCAGCACTCCAACCAAGTCAATGCCTAGTCTGGGATGCCCAATGGAAGCCCTTAATTATATATTTTCTGTCAAAGTTCTTTAAATCTGGATGATGAACCCTTATATAATGCCCCTCTCTTGTGGATCCCCCCGGTCTCACTGAACCAAGAAATAGGTTTGTTTTGCAAATGAAAGGTTTATTTGGAGAATTAAACAATATATATATATATCACACTTTTATGAATAAAATAATATTTGAATAGCACACTTATGAATATGAACAGTAATCAGCAATGGGTAATATTACAAAATTAACACTCTCTTTAATCACTTAGGAGGATGAATATGAAGGATACTGTGGCAGAGAATGCAACACAGAAAACAAACTTGATAGGATTTCAATCAAAGACAAGATAATCACTTTTTCCCCTGTGACTACTCACTCCCCCCAGTATGCAATATGAAGAGGTGGCAATGAGGGCACACAGGTTTCAGGAATACAACTAATAATGCAGTTCAATCCCAGTTCCCCCAGCAAGCTTAGAGAGACGTTCGACTCGCTCAGAGACAATGGCCAAGCCGCCTTACTCCTTCTCCTTGACTTATCTGCAGCTTTCGACCTGGTCGATCACTCTGTCCTATGCTCACACCTCTGCACCTCAGCTCACTTCTCTACAGAGGCCATCACCTGGATTACATCCTGCCTTAACGGTAGGACCTTGAGGGTCTTTTCTCCCATGGCTGCATCAGACCACATACCCATCACCTGCGACGTTCCTCAGGGATCCTGTGTCTCCCCCACACTATACAACATATTTACCAAGCCCCTTTTCGATGATTTGGATCATCTCGTTATCACCTACACTAACTACGCAGATGATATTCAGATCCTCCTTCCGCTTACTGGAGATTATGGACAGGATTTGGCCTTGGTAAATAGGGTGTATATCATCATCCAGGCATGGATGGCCACTCAGGGACTATGCCTGAATGATGATAAAACAGAACTCATCATCCTAGGTACGACACTCAGCATAAAAAAACTCGGCCCGGCCTTCAATTCCTTCGTGATTGACGGAAATAACATCAAAGTCGGACAGGAGGTCAAAACACTGGGATTCTATCTAGACTCCAATTTCTCCCTCAAAAAACAAGTGAGCTCTCTTGCATCCTCCACGGCTTATACTTGTAAATTAATCCGCACAGCTAAACCATTCCTATCGGACTCTAGCTGCCTGACACTCGCCAGAGCTCTTATTCTGTCGTGCCTCGACTATTGCAATGCCATTTACCTAGGATCCACCAAGACTACTACCAGTAAATTGCAAACCCTTCAGAACAATGCCCTCAGAGCAGCTCTGGCCATCTCCAGAAGGGAACACATCACAGGACTCAGCCAACAGAGCAATTGGCTATCCATTGGAGATAAAATTCTACTAAAAACGGCATCATTCACACATAAGTCTCTCAACAATGCCGCCCCGACGTACCTGATCAACAGATTCCACCGACACTCCTCACTAAGACCCACTAGAACTGCATACAAAAACTGTCTATCTGTCCCCCACTACAAACTGTCCATGATAGGAGGCAACAGCTTCCCAGTAAGAGCTTCTATGTTGTGGAACTCCATGCCTCCCAACCTTAGAGTAGACATGCCCTATCTGAACTTCTGTTCCCTGGTAGTCTCCTGGCTGAAATTGGAGACCCACTAAGTCTATGAAGTGCACAGCGCTACCTGCACAAATTGTAACACATGTGCCTCCTGCTTACCTGTACATACTGGCCTGTCGGCCTACTACTGTTTTGTATATAACATTGGTGTATTTTATTCTTGCATTGTGTATATTCTTTGTACTGTAACCAAGCTTCGAAAATTCTTGTAAAGGCTGTGCCCTGATACCCTCGGGTACGCTCGCGCATTATAAATAATAAAACAAACAAACAAACAAACAAACAAACGCAGGAATGATTTTAAAACAGGCAAAAATACTTGTGAATGTGATTGCAATTAATGGTTGGGTAAATCTGTAAAATGATTTTAATTCACTGAAAGAGGTTCAGGATGAGTGATAGTTACCTTAGATTGGTTCAGGTCAAAACTAGCAATGATTCATGAATGATTATCAAATTGAAAACGAAATTCAGCAGTGGAAAGCGAGAGACAGCTATTTTTGACAGAAAATGAAATTGAGCCAAATTGCAATTCGCGGCAATTTGTCTGCATGCGTAAATCGCGATTACGGAAAAACTATAGGGAATTGAAATGTTTAGGTTTGTTGGAAAGCTTAGAATCCTAGCCTTAAAATGACAGTTAAATCTCGCTTCTATGATATGCGGTTCAAAAGTTACGGAGATTTTTTTAAAGGTAGATTTTCAGAAATAAAGTCAGGATTTCAAAAATGACAGGTTCGCTTTACTGATATGAAATCAACAGGATGGACACACAGTCTATAATGCAGTTCTGGACAAGTTAAAATGGTTGGGGTAAGAGTACTTTAAACTAAGAGATTGGTTATGGGCAGTTCTAGACTAGATACTCCTATGGCTTTAAATGGAGTGCACCTCGTCAAAGATCTGGTCACGGATTTTGGGCTGCGGTTCTCTCGCCTGCCTCTGGTCTTGGCTCTGCTCCTCAGCACTGCACAGCGGTCTGCGCGGCTTCTTAGTCTGGATCAAGAGGGTTCACGATACAGCACTGCTTTCTCTGGATCTTGGTTCTAGCACAAGGTTCTTGGCTAGAAGCAGACAGCTCAGCCCGGCTGTTAAAGGTGAGAATCAAGTTGCTAGATTCTGAAGGCCTGCTGAGAAGAATTCAGCTTTTGGATTAGGCCTCTTTGCTTCAAAGTTCTAGAGTTTGGTTCTAGAGTCTGGGTCTATCTGGATTCTGGAGTCTTCCGTCAGGGTGCTGCGCAAGAAATTGGTTGAAGAGTGGAAAGAAGAGTCTGTCGTCTGTTCTAAGCAGTCTCTATTTATCTGTTTCCAGAGTGGGTGGGTAGGCTGATTCTCTATGCCCAACCCCCTAATGATTTGATAGGTTAGAGGATTCCCTGGCCCCTGATTTGAGAAAAGAATTGTGTGTCATGAGGTGTCATCACGATGCTGCCATTTACAACTCTACGGAAGAAACTCCCCTTTGCTTTTTCATAGAAAACCAATTTTACCCAAAAACATATTTCCCAGATATACAAGTTGTTGAGAATGCCTATACACATCACAGATTAATCAAAACATGTCTCTGTTCAAGTCCCATGTTCCTACGAGCTTGGGTTCAGAAATGGCAACTTATTCACACTTTTGGTGAACTTCCCAATCTTCATTCTGCTCCAAAATTTACACCTGCATGCAGCTCCTCTCTGAGCACATTCCTATAATTTTCCGTGTCCATAGCATACACACAGTATCTACAATAAGATTTAATTCCAGGGTTTGGTCTCAGAACGTCACACGAAGTCCAGCTTAGTCTAAAATTGTGAGTGGATTTGTCATTTTAAGAATCCCAAAGTTTCATATTTTTGTCATCTTGGTAAAAGTTGTTATAAGCAATTTTCTAAAACATACATTTGCTGGGCTATCAGAATCCACAATTGTTTGTCTCTGCCCCTACGGCTGGCTGAGCTCAGAGGTCACATGTCTCTCCTTCCTGGGGCAGCTGTTGACCAGTCACACCCAAATTAGCATTTTCTATTCAGTTGAAAGGCTCTATTGTCTCTTTCCTCCTGCCAGCAGAGGAAGCTCCTCCCTTTTGATTAACATGTCCATGCAACATCCTCCTGTTGGTAGGAAGGCCCCAGGTGTGAAAGATTCCCAGGGAATCAAGCCTTTTGAAGTTTTAACTAAATCAGATTGCCTTCTAGTCAATTGCAACATAGTTCCTTGTGAACAACAACATACATTTATAAACTTAAAATAAGCAATATATCTTTAAGTCAAGTCTTTTTCAGAATGAAATCACTGTGTGGCACTTTATATGGCATTTTGATGGAATTCTCTTCTTTGGCATAGTTTGGGGTTCCATGTTCAACTTTACAAAAATGGTTTTTAAAACGCTGGTTTCTGGTAGTGGTGAGTACCAGTATTGCACCCATTTTTGACAGCTGTCTTTCAGCAAGCAATCTTTAAAAGGGGATTTTGCTTGATAGCATATGATTCCTGCTGATAATGTATTGATGGGGATTTTTGCAGTAAATGATGTGGAACACCCAACAAAGAGGTTGGATCTTTTAGGTGATTTGTGAGCCATGATTTTAGCAAATTTGAACAATCAAGAAAACAGATTTTCAAACAGCTCAATATTGCTCTGGCAAACAGCATTGTTTTTCCAAGTGGTTCCAGGTTACTTTGTGGGTAGCTCAATGGTGGTTTTGGCCAGTGACCTCCTGTGCTCACTAAGATAGGCAAAAGTAGACGGTAGCCTATTTTCCAGGTTTTCACTGCGCATTATTGGGTGATTTTGAGCGAGCAGCATGTTTTCCAGTGCCTATTCTGATGTTTAGCTGCCAGCAACGCACAGTGATGTTGCAGGGCTTGGATGAGTGGGTTGAGACATCCCACAAATGACCACACTTAATGACCTCAACACATAAAACACATATATACATAATACCCTAATCGCATCAACCTAACCCTACATATTTCAGTCCATAATCCTATGGATGGGGGACCTTCCTCAGGGGTACCAGAAGTCAAATGTAATGTGGAGATGGGCAATAGTACATTCAACACCACAAATCCACGAACTCCAGTCAAAGGGAGAACTCAGGTCTGAGATTCCAGAAGTGTGAAGCGATGCACGATCTTCAAACGCGCTTCCAGGCAGACAATCTATCATTCTAAAAAACACAAAAGTCAAACCATCAAATAAAACTAATAAGATCTGCAACTCCCCCAATGGCCTCCTCCACCAAACCTGTCCACATGTGCAACAATAAATAAATGAATCCATTCCATTACCTATGGAATGTCAAAAATAAAATGCATTTCCATCCCTGTTTGGGTGATGGAAAAGCAAGTGGAAAGGCAAGTGTGATAGCAATGGTTTAAACCGTGGTCATCACACTTCAAGGAAATGCATGACAGGGTCAGAAATGAGCCTGTTCTGAATTGTGCATCCCCCTGTGTTGCAATAATGTGACTAAAGTGGGAGATAGAGGTAGATGATAATGCTGGAGTAGGCAGAGTTTACAATGTAGGAGAAGGGATTTTGAGGACGTTGTGGAGAGAGTCTCTAATTTAGAAAATGTTTGCAGCCATGCATTCAGCTAGGTCATTAGCTGTGAGAGTGGCGTTGATAGTCATCAGTTTAGGAGGAGTGAGTAGTGAGTTTAGACTACCCTGTGGCCGGCGTTGATAGCTAGAGTGAGAGTACGTTGATAAGGGTGAGGTAGATTTCTCTTTTCACTCTATAAAAGGAGGACTTGAGAGAGTTCTAAGCCGAGAGGTAGTATTGCAGGTCCTCATGCGAGTGGGTACACCTCCATTTGTGCAGAGAAGGGCATATTGACAGAGGTGACCAATGTTTGAGTACGCTGAGACTTAAGGGTGAAAGTTTACAGTGGGAAGTGAGATGAAAAGGCGGGTTTGGAAGCTGCAGAAGCCAGTGCCAGTGGTAGATGCATTAGGTGTGAAGAAGGAGAGTGAGATCCCTAGGCCTGAGAGAAAGGTAAGAATGGCAGAAGGTTTACATTTTCTTTCAGCAATAGGTGAGGCAAGTGGTGAGGTGAGGAGAGGTCAGAGAGTGGAAAGGAGATGGTGGTGGAACCAGTGAAGTGATCAGCTCGGGAGGGTGTGACAGTAGTATTAATGGATGATAGAGAGGTGGAGATGAATAAGAGATCCAAAGACCACGTTGTGGGTAGGTAGATTATGGCTACTTGGTTACCCTCAGAGTCTCACTGGGTACCTGGCTTCTCTTGACTGCTCTCCCCTGCACTGCCTCCGGCCTGTTGCGCACTAGCGGCTGTATCTGTAACTTCTACAGTGCCCTGCCTCCTTGCACGTACCCACAGCGAGCTGCGCTGTCTGCACTTACTCAGAGCAATGCTGCCCTGACTGCACTTTCCCCTTCCCCCCGCTTGCACTTCCCCGTCCCCTTCCCCTGCACTTTGCATTCTGCACTTGCACGATCTGAATGACACAAGGCCTAGTAAGATCGTTTGTCTTGTCCTCCCTCCGTAACATCCCTTGTGTTGTCGTGCCTTGAAAGGAAACTTTAATTTCTTGACCTGCTATTTGCGTTGGACAATGTCATTTTATTTTTCTTTATTTGTTTCATCACACTTGGCAATACAGAACAAATCATGGGAATCTGAAAAGACATTTGTAAGAGACTAACCATTTACAGCCTTAAACATTTACATTGCAGTTGCCAGCCTCAAAATAAACATTTCTGGAACATAATTGCTTATTTAAAATGGTCATAATTACTATAGCATTTGAGGGACTGCTTGATAAGCATTTACTTGGATGTTGCTAAATTATTCAAAAGTTTAATAACCCTTTTCTTGTCAGTTAGCAAGAAGCAATTCATAATGTTATATTTTTTTTAAGCATGTGCTACGAATTACATGACTGGGTACAACGCAGGTATTAAGAAGTCTTAAGCATTTGCTTCACATTTTGAAACATTGCCCAATTAGCATTTTTCATAACCTTTAATTACATATATCTTCTCTGAACTCGACTTCATTGATGATGAGCGTCCCCTGCTGGTGACCCTGCTGCCCCTCTGTGAATCTAGCACACTTTCCCTCCTGTTAATAGTGCAAACATCCTCCTCCCCAGCTGGTGGTTTCATCTCTCCTACTTAATTCATGATGTCTGGTTTTCCCAACCCACACTGGACTGACAGACAGGTAAGCCTAGCAGGAGTTATTTTAATGTATTTTTAGTTTTGGCTATTATGTGCCACTGAAAGCGCTACCTTTATGCAAAAACTATCGTCATGGAAATGAGAGCTTGGGAAGGAGGGCTTGGGCTTCTGAATGGAGATTACACATGAGGATGGCTTCATGACCTTGAGGTGTTGTTTGGTTATGTGTCACCTATTAAACTCCCATCTGTAGGTTAAACCTATGTCTATTTCCACCCATTGTCAAGCCGCAGCGTGAGGAGAACGCCGCGCGCGCAGGCCTCGCTGCAATAACATGCGGGAGCCAGGTATGCGCATAACTTTCCTTTATTCTAACATGGTGGCAACTGCCGAACTACCTTCCCGTCCCTCCCCTTCCCCTGACGTCACGTCCTGGACGTCACTACGTTACAGCCGCAACGGCGGCTGGCCCCAGCACAACGATGCGGGTGGGCTGACATCTCCCCCCTTTTTAACATGCGAGATGCTCCTATCTCCTTACCCCATTTCTACTATGAGGCGGAGAGGCTTGATGCGGCTCCTCTGAGGACGTCTCGCCCCGCCCGGTGTCGCACAGTCTCTGACAGGGGTTGCGCTGTCCCTTTCTGTCTCTGACTCCTCGGCGTCTCCATGGTAGGGTTCCTCTGACGGACCACCCTCGTCACTGTCTTTGTCCCATTCCCACCGCTCTCCGTGGTGGGGCCTTACCCGCTTAAACTGTGAGCTATTTCGGGTTATGGACGTGCAGTCACTTCTTTGTGCTGTGACCATCATTCCTTTCTTATGGGTGACGACGAGAGGGGTGGGTGCGGAGGTTGCTTCTTCTTTTCTATGTTTGGGTTGTCTGACCCATACTTCGTCACCTGGCTGCATGAGGTTTTCTCGCGCCCTTCTCTTTCTGTCCGTTGCTTCCTTCATTTGCGCTTTGTTCCTTTCGTCATTGACTCTTGCTTCTCGTTCAAGGCTTGTCGCGCCCTCGGGTCTTGGGTCCTCGGGTAGCCTTGTGGTGATCGGCCTCCGGAATAGCAGGTCTGCCGGGCATATGCCTCTGGTGCTGTGTGGCGTGTGGCGGTACTCCCTGAGCAGTTGATTGAGGGCCTGCTCAAAGGGTTTGTTTTGGATGTGGGCGATCTGAAGTGTTCTCTTGACGTTGGTCATGAATCTTTCGACCATGCCATTTGCCTGAGGCCATCGGGGTGTTATCCTTTGATGTTGGAATCCCATGTATCGTGCGAACTTTTGAAACTCGTGACTTATGAAGGTGGGACCGTTGTCTGACTTTATGATTTTGGGGATCCCGTACGCTGACAGCATCCGGTCGAGGGCGCGAATAACACTCGATGTTGCACTGCTTTCCACGATCTGGGCGTCGGGGTATCTCAAATGTTCATCCATGAGTACCACGACATGCGTGCCATCATTCAATGGTCCGAACAGGTCCACTGCTAGCTCCTCCCATACTTTAGTGGGAAGCAGTGACATTTGTAGCGGATTCGGGTGTGGCGGCGGAGCTACCTGTGCGCAGATGTGGCATCCCCCTACGATGGTTTCTACTAGGCTGTCGAGCTGTGGTAACCACACCTTCTGCCGGAGAAGTCGTTTCGTGGCCACTACCCTGCGATGTCCTTCATGGGCCAGGTGTATCGTCCTCTCCCGGAGTGTCCTTGGAAGGACGACTTTGCACCCTTTAAGTAGTACCTTGTCCTCCACCACTGTCAATTCGTCACGGACTAGATGTAGCCCTTTAACCTCTTCCTTGACTTCGTCCGCTTCCGCCTTCGCTTGCTGCCTCATGAGGGCCCTTTTGTCTGTTAGTAGGCAGTGTCTAACGATGCGTAGTGCAGGATCCGATTCCGACTGAGCTGCTATTTCTGCCCATCCTATGGGCAGCGGTTGTAGGTGGTGAATGACGTAGTTGATGTACGCGTCCGCAATGGAGGGTTGAGACACCGTGGATGTCGCGGGGTGACGGGAAAGATAGTCGGCCGGATTGTCCTCCTTTCCGGGCTGATGTTTTCCTTGGTGGCATAATGGCTTTAGGGTTTCCGTAGATGGTCAGGAGAGCCTGGTGATCCGTGACTATTGTATATTTCTTGCCGAAGAGGAACAAGTGAAAGTACTCACAGGCCCATACTACAGCCAAGCTCTCCTTTTCTGCCTGGGAGTATGCCTGTTCTGTGGTTGTTAGACTCCTGCTGGCGTATGCGACTATGTGGACATTTCGTGGTTCTTCTGGATCTTTTTGTGTCAGGATGGCACCAAGGCCTACCGGGCTGGCGTCTACAATCAACTCGGTGTCTCCTCGGGCATCAAAGTACGCCATGTCCTCTGCCTGTGAAATGGCGCTCCGAATGGTTTCGAATGCCTCTTGACACTCCTTCGACCAGACGAACGGTGTGTCCTTGCGCGTGAGCAGTCGAAGGGGGTTGCTGACTGTGGCATAGTCCTTTAGGTATCTGGAGCAATAGCTAGCTAGGCCCAGGAATGAGCGCAGATCCGTTGTGTTCACGGGGGGGGGGGGTTGGCAGAGTTCAGAGCTTCTACTTTTTCTGGGTCCGGCCTCATGCCCTTCCCTGAGAATATGTGACCGAAGTATCTCAGGGATCCCTTGGAGAATTCACACTTTGCCTTGTTTAGTGTGAGGCCGGCCTCTTCCATCGCCTGACACACTTTGTGGAGCACCCTGTCGTGTTCTTCCTGCATTTTGCCATATACCAGGACGTCATCTGAATAATTCAGACAGTTTGGGATGTGCCGAATTACTTTGGGAATCTCTTCTTGGAAGATTTCAGCCGCTGAAGAAATGCCAAAACTGAGTCTTTTGTATTGAAATAACCCAAGGTGGGTAACGAAAGTGGTGATATATCGGGATTCGGCTGCAATTTCGATCTGGTGATACCCTTTCGTCAGGTCCAGTTTTGAGAAAACTCTTGATCCGTGTAAGAGATGGATCATATCTGTGATCCTGGGCGCCTGGTGTCTCTCTCTCTCAATGGCGGTGTTTGCTCTGCGCATGTCGACGCACAGACGGATGGACCCGTCCGGTGCCTTCTTGGGGACAGGGACGATGGGTGAGACCCAGGGGGTGGGCCCCGATACTGGTTCAATAACGTCCATCTTGATCAGTTTATCAAGTTCTTCTTCCACTTGTCTTTGAATGTTAAATGGAATCCCGCGGTAGTGTTGGGCTACTGGTTTGATGAGTGGGTCTATATGCAGGTGTACTTTCCGGTGTTTTAGCTTTCCTAGGCCGTGGAATAGTTTAGGGAAGGTCTATTCAATAATCTCCGGTTTGGCAAAGTACTTATGAGCCATCAGCTGATAGAGAATGTGTACCAGGCCCATTTCCACAGCTGTCCTGAAGCTTAGGATGCAGCCGCTATCGGCTTCCGTTTTGAGGATATGTAGCGGGATTCTCACGGAGTGGTCTTTGTGGGTGCACCACGCTATAATTGTGCCTTTGCACGGTAGGGGAGTTGTGGATCCATATGGGTAAATGTCTATCTCGGCTTTCTTGATTTTGGGAGGTGGAGTCAGTGCTTCATAGGTTTGTTCGTTAATGATATTCACCGTGGCCCCGGTGTCTATGAGAAACTTCACTGGCGTGTTGTTTACGTTTAACGTGAGTATAGGGCTGTGCTGTGTGGCTGCCGTGTTGTCTTGACGGCCCACACGTAGACCTTTTTCCTCTGGTCATCTCCTGAGGACGGGGTGTCGCTGCTGGTGGGGGATCGCGTTTCTATGTATCGGACGTAACGTCTTCTGTGGGAGCGCCGCGTGTCCTCCGACGAGCGTCTGTCATCCCGGGAGTAGTGGCTGGATCTGCTGCTGTCTTCTCTTTTCGTCGGCTTCCGGACACCCTCTCCTCTGGACCTGGGCAGGCTCTGTCGACTGTATTGGCGCCTCTCTTGTGTTCGGGGTCTGCCTTGTGCGTGCACTGGGGCATTCTTGCACATGGCCCTGAAGTGGTCCATGCCGCCGCATGCCGCGCATTGTTGTCCCAGGGCTGGGCAACCCCCAGCGTGTGGATATTCGTATCCGCACTTGTAGCAGGTGGCCTCTGTGCGCCTCCCTCCCTGACTGGGGTTTGTGTGGAGTTTGTTGACAGATTCCGTGTGTTCTCCTAGCTGTTGTATGGAGACTTTCCCCAAATTGTCCAGTTGCGAATCTACGGCGGCCTCCATGCGAGCCAGTGCTAGGATTTCTTCAAGTGACCTTTGTTTCTGCAGGAGTTGTTTGCGAAAAGGTTGCGAGAGGCATCACGCGATCACTTGCGATCTGAGGGCTTCTTCGTTTGAATATTTGTGGAATTCGCAATGCTTTGGTTTTATGCGCAGGTGCATAACGAAATTGTCTATGGATTCGCCCTTTTCTTGCCTGGTCGTGTGGAATACGTGACGTTCATAGTCAACGTTCGTGTGTGGGGCGAAGTATTCAGATAATTTGGCATGGAGTTCGCCATATGTGACTCTGTCGACGTTGAGTAGCTCTCCGGCTATGTCCCCCACCGCTGGCCCAACTGCCATGAACAGCGTGTTCTTCAACCTTGCGTCATCAGTTAGCCCTATCGCTCCCGTGTAGAATTTGAAGTCTCTGAGCCATATGGTCCATCGGGGTCCCAGATTTGAAGTGTCTCTAATTTCGAAGGGGTTTGGCATGTGCATCACCTGTGCTGCTCCTCCTTCCGTGTGAGTGGGCAGATTGTTGCCTTGATTTCCATCTCCTCCTCCTGGCGAGGCTGCTGCGGTGCTTGCCCCTCGCGTGGATGAAGCGGGCTGCTTGCAGTGTCCGACATCTTGAACAACTTTTTGCTGACCGACGTGCCTCTGACGGTGAGCTTGTCCCCGTGCTCCTGTGTTGTGGCTGTGCCTGCCCGTGTGGTATGCCCCTCCCAATGTCGCCTTGGGGCCAGTTCCTTTCTGGGGGCGGGCGCTTGTACTGATCGCCCCCTGTTCCCCTTTTGGTTGGCGGTTCGTGTGGAGCCGTGAAGTGGGTGTGGAGCGGGCGCTTAGTATGCGCGCCTCTCCCTTCCCGCTTTCTCGTACTGCTCAGATGTCACGCCGGGAGGTATGTAGAGGAGCGTGCGCTCGTTCCCCGCGCCCCTCCCTTCCTTTGCTGTCCGGCGGCTTGTGGGCTGCGCCGTGATGCGTGTGCTGACCTGCAGTCTGGGGGGGGCTCACGACGTGGTACGGAGCGCTTCTCTCCCTGCTGCAGTCGGACGCCGGTGGCTCCCAGCTGTCGAGCGTTGTGGAGGTGCGCCGACGCGCTGAACTGCACGATTGCGGACCTCAACACGGCACTAGTGGGCCGTACTTCCTCGTCGCCATTGTCAAGCCGCAGCGCGAGGATAACGCCGCGCACGCAGGTCTTGCTGCAATAACACGCGGGAGCCAGGTATGCGCATAACTTTCCTTTATTCTAACATGGCGGCAACTGCCGAACTCCCTTCCCGTCCCTCCCCTTCCCCTGACATCACGTCCTGGACGTCACTACGTTACGGCCGCAATGGCGGCCGGCCCCAGCACAACGATGCGGGTGGGCTGACACCCATTACCACCCAAAATGACACCCTTATTGCAATCGTTCCTTGAATTTGTATTGTGGATTACATTTGGCAGCCATTTTTCCTTCCAAGATGGCGGCAGCTTCAGTTTATGAGAAGTATTGTACCTGCTTTTTTTGGCAAAATAATTATAAACTGGTGCTTATATGTTATGTAAGGATTGTTATTTTAATGAATAGGCAACTTAACATTGAAAACCAGTGCGGCTGTGTTCCCATTTTAAATGACTTGCTTGAAATGACCGTCTAGTGTTTTTTGGATTAGGAGTTTCTTTGTAGAAGTAATGTGATGAAACAGTACCTAATTAGATATGAGTGCTTAGTGACACAGTACCTTATTGGATATGGGTGCTTCGTGATGTAGGCATTATCTGACTGGCTGAGGAGTGTGTGGTTGTTTCCACAATAAAGCCATTTTGGGTGGCCATCAGCATAGAGATACATATATCTGTTTGCGGTGAATAATTTATTTTTTATTTGCCTCAGTTCTTAGCCTGCTTTCTGTGCTGTGTGTAAATATACATGTTACATATAGCCAGCACCTTCCGTACGAAGAAGGGGACAATTCCACTTTTCTCTCAGTAATGAGCAATACACTTAGCTTCGGCTCTTCCTTTCAAGCACCCAGGCCAGGTGACCATGGGGGGGGGGGGGTTATGACTGTATGGGGCATGGTGGGGGTCTGGCTCGGTACAGAACAGTGCAGAGCTGCATTGCACAAATCTACGCTGATAAACGTGTACTTTGATGGCTCTGACTAAAGCAGCGTGTTCATGCATGAGCTGCTTCAAGTCTTATTTGCAGCAAACCTGCTTCTTACGTAACAATCTGCCGATGGCAGTGGAACGGGCGCGTGCACTGGACGTGTTTACAGTCTAGGCTGCATAATGGATGGCTTGTTTCCATGAACGCCCTGCAGCACATTGTTTGTGAACTTGGCCCAGAAACGTGTTGATCACGGTTCAGATCCCACGTTCGGCTCTACGGGGAAATGCTCTGTAAATAAACGCCCTTACCATTACTGCAGAATGTCAGCTTCGTTAAGGATTTTATCATTAAGTATGTTATGAACTGCGATCTTATATGAGATTTATTTGGCAAATATGCTTTTTTTTAGGTAAACGAAAGGCGAGTCAGCAGGGCTTCAAAATTAGCTTTTTTTGGTCTTTGTGGGCTTGAATGCAGTGCATGGCTGGTGCAGAGCATTCCGATTTAGGTGGCACAGAGCGTTCTTGTTTACCTTGAAAGAGGTGCAGCACCACGGAGGGGTGGGAACTTGGATGGGAAACCTGTTGATCATGCGGATCTCACGCTCAGCTCTTGAGGGAAATGCTGTTTAAATGAATGCACTTATAGTTTAGTTTATTACTCATAATGCCATATTTGCCCATAGGCCTCAGGGCGCACGTATAACAAAAAGACAGACAGACGACCATGAGAAATTGATGGCAGTTTAAGAGTTCAGTAACAGCCTCAGCCAGTGTCTTTATTGAACTAATAGGTTTAATCCCTTTTTGTAAATGTCCCAGACGTGTACTCTACTCCAGTTTGGTTGAAATAGTGTCCCACAGTGAAAGTCCCCAGACTTCAAAGCAAGAACCACCACATTTATTCAAAGCAAATCGTGGTTGAGCAAGAAGCAGTTCATTGTTAGATCTTAAAGTACGCTTCCACTGGTCATCTCTGATACGATTTGAAAGATATGCAGGATCATCTCCTGAACGACACTTATATACAATAGATAACGGCTTATGCTGTATTCTTTGCTGGACTGGTAGCCAATGAAGTTCACAACGGGCTTCAGTAACATGATCCTGTTTTCTTAAACCACACACTCCTCGGACTGCTTCATTCTGGGTAACCTGAAGTTTCTTGATATTAGCTTCTCTGGGGCCAATCAACAGACTATTACAGTAGTCCATTTATGCATTGATGGTTGCTGATGCTATGAGCTTTATTATTACAGCAAAATGTGTGTTTTATTAGATGCCCCTTCCAGAATGAAAATAATAGCCAACACGCCTTATATCCGGCATAGGCTCGCATGGCAAGGAGGAAACACAGCGGGTTAAGCTTTAGGTTGTGACATCAGTTTGTTTGTTAAAGGTGAGGCCTCAGACCATGTTATATTTACTGTGTTCATTGGTGGCTGTATGCCGCAATGGGGGAAACACTACATCATAAGCATGGCTGAAGACTGGAACACTAGATAGGTCATGACATTTCACGCTATTGATTTACGATGTGTTTTTATGCATTGAAGGAAGATTTGTTTTCAAGGCGGAACAGCCATGTTACATTGTGGTGAAACAACCTTCCTGCCCGAATGGTAAATGTAACAGATGGCCGCAAAATTAGAGTTAGACTAGCAGGATGCATTGAGGAAAAGGGCAACAGTGCCAGCATGCCACAATTTGTTCAGTTAATAAAAAAAGAGAAAGAAAGGTCTGATCATATGATTGCATACAGTGTTTAGTTAAAACTCAATATGTCAGGTCTAGTTTAGCAAGAAAGCCGGTATGTTTTACGCTCCCATGCATTGCATGCCTTGTTTAACGCGCGTGTAGGGTAGGGTGGTGGCCTAAGAAGCCAGTCCTGCAGGGAGTTAGGCTTGCACTACAAAGTGCCATGATTCCCCATAACAGTTGAGGTTGCATGCAGAAACTGGTGGAGCCTGACATTAAGTACAGCTGCAGATCTGCTTTTATTTGAGGTGAGTTTCACTGGCAGTAAGGAGTTGCTAACAGGGATTATAGAACAAACACAGACATCCATGTTGTGTGTTCTTTCATGGGATGAAGAATAGGGTGACCACATTTTCAAAACAAATGACTGGGACATAAAAAACTAAAGCTGACACATATAATGGTGCTGGGATAAAAAAGACGTGGCGATAGTAACATGAGGGTAATGCTGGAGGGCCTGTAGGGCACCTCTAATAGAAACAGCAGAGAAACAGCTCAGCCTAAATGGGTCTAGAGGTCCTCACCTGTCATCACATTCTAGGTTTATGCTTTTTAAGACTGTATCAAGTTGGCAAGATAGCTTTGCGGGCCAGTGCACCTACTTTGCAGATGTGTGTGTTTGATTTTAATTTTGAAATATATGTAACACGCACTGGACGAAACTACTCATATTTAGGCGCTGATGGAAAGAAGTGTAACACAGGAAGAAGTGGTACTCAAATTCAAAGAGGTACCAAACAGAATCAATCCATGCCGCATAAGTAATCAAGAATGCATTGATTTAATCAAGTGGGTTTTTAATGCTTTATTGAATTGAAGAAGTGATTTTGATGTCCGAATCTGTTCCATAATTTAGGCCCGCAGACTGCAAATCTTCGATCGCCCCTAGAGACACAGGAGGATGATGGAATTCTCAATAACAATGTATTTTTGCATTTCTGGCATTAAGGCCCATACATTTGTATTTGAATCAGGTTTAGATGGATCAGTCCCTCTGGTTTGTTTATCTCTACAAGCGGAAACTTTAGTAATGTCATCCTCTGTGGATCCACTATCCCATTCGTTCTATTAATGGGTTTGCTATCATTTTTAAGAAGCATCCCAGAAGAGACTTTTTAGCCTAAATCCATCAACTCCTTACTTGTTTCTAAAATTGCACTAACACCCAACCTTGATTTGACACCAATTTCAACAATGTCTGTACATTGGGCATGTGGAAATCGAATGCTTTCCAAGTCGACCGTGGATAGATAATACAGATCAGGTACACCTTTAAATATGGATAAGATCGTACTCCTATTTAGTGGCTTCCGTCTTGTTCTTGACTCTACCATGCGTTGCATATACAGCTTGGGCACCGATCTCTGATGGACACCACGCAGTCTTCTTTCTTGTTCTATGCGATATTGGCCAGTCTGATTGGTGGAACAATTACAAAGAACAAGACCTTGCTTTGATGATATCATTGCACCCTGAGAGGTATCAACAGCCTTAATATTATCTTGCTCGAGAGAAGTTGGGATGATTAAACAATCCTCCTGTTGTTCAGTTCCGTAGTGTTTATCTTTACCCTTCTTCGATTGAACATTTTTACCAACAAGAATATTTTCAGACGATTCCTTTGAAACTTGGGTCCGATTTTCAAAAGTTATTGATTCAACCTTAGAAGCTTTAATCTCAAGTTTCCCTCTTAGGAAAATTGGTGCAATCTTTCTTGGTTCACACTGTATTTCCGTTTGGACACCCACAGTTATTGCAGTAATCTCTGGTTCCTGTGACATCTTTTTGGGACTTGTTTGCTTCTTTCCTTTTTTTCCCCCCTTTTATCTGAATTTTCTAAAACTCCACCCCCTTCTCTTCCAATGCCCTTAAGGGTTGAGCCTTTTTTGCTAGACTGAGCTGATTTTATTTTTTGAATGAAATGTTTAGCTTCAGACTTCCTGTTAAGGAAAGCGTCACGGGAACGCTGAGTACCTTAACTTCCAGATGACTGTCGCAGTGAGGTAGCCAGGCTGTCCGAAGATTCGATGAAGCAAGGGTGACGCGAGAAACCAGTCCAACACCCACCCGTGAGGTCACCGGGTCAGAGGTGGACCAGCTCCCAATGCCACGGGTGTGCACTTCCCTGATTAACGTGGTGTCAGGACAGTGCAAGCATTGACAGGGAAGGCAAGTCCTTGCTGGCGTGAAGACTTGAGCTCTGCAGACTGTGGGGTCCAGTACACTGGAGATCTCAGGAGAATGTGAAGTAGACAGCGGTAGCAGGAGAAGATTCACACAGGCAGAGTACCCAAGCAGAGGCTGGATGTCAGGCACCACAACCCAAGATGGGTTATGAACAGGTTGGACAAACAAATCAGGACCCAGGAAATGGAAGCCAACCTCGGGGGAAACAACAGGGACTCCTGGGGGGTAGAGAACCAAGAGCCTGGGAAGGACCCACCCCGAGGATCCAGGAACCCAGGAAGGAGAAACAGCAGGGAGCCCAAGTGCAGGAGGGTACCGCAAAACAAGAGGAAGGAGAACCCAACAGCCAGGAGGCGAGGGACCAAGGTACAAGGCAACAAGGATCAAGGGTCAGGAACAAGGAGTAGGGCAGAAGGCAGTTCCAAGGAACAAATCCGGCGAGGACGCGATCAGGAAACAACCCACGTTGAGACGCGGCTTGTTCCCGTGATCAGGGCCCTAATGAAGGGCATCCAGCACAGGGAGGCTTGGAAAGCAAGCCGTGCTGTCCAAGGGTGCTGACGTGCCCAAAACGAGGCCCGCAACACAAGCCCGCGGTGCCCCGAGCGATAAGTGGACAGCGCATGCGCGGAAGGCGGAACACGGCCGCCCGCGCATGCGCAAACCCACAGGGACGGGGGCTGCAGTGGACTGCGTCGCCCTCAACCGAAACCGCAGATAAATCTGCCACGACGGGGCGCGCCGGGCTCGGCAGGTGCGCCCAGACTCCACGTGAGTGGCGTGACACTTCTTACCTTGCTGTTACTTTGATGTTTCATTTTTTTCCCTGTGTCTGTGAGCTCACCATCTCACCCAACAATTCCTTCTGCTGTCTTTTCTGCTTTTTCTTCGTTTTCCCGTTTGGTTTGGGGATCTTCACTGAATCTTGTTCTCTAGGTGGCACCAAACATGCTTTTAAATTCCTTTGATATCCTTCTTCTGTGATGTGTGCCAAACACACAAATTCCTCCATGGTTGACAATGACAACGGTATGTCATCCAAGTGATTTGCAGATGCTTCCAGGAGTACTTTATGAATACATTGCATACACCTGGTATGATGTGAACATTGACCTCCCAGGTTTATATCCCTGAGTATCTCACTCAGTGAGTTCAATTGAACATTCACTTCCTCCCAGTGCCCCTGCAAGGAAGTAAGCATTTCCAATGGTTGACTACTATCAATTCTAATCGTTTATTACATACTTTAGACCCACCAGCTGTTAGGAAAATTTCCCAAATATTTCCAGGGCCTCTTTTGGTCCTTAGTAATTATTTCCACGACCTCTTTAAGTTCCCAGCCCACCCATGTCTCTGTCTCAACACTTGTGCTTTTTATGCCCCCATCCAGATCTGTGACTATCTGTTTTAATGCTGTGCTACAGATTTGCTTGCACAACCATAGAAAGGAAACTTGAATTTCTTGACCTGCTATTTGCGTTGGACAATGTCATTTTATTTTTCTTTATTTGTTTCATCACACTTGGCAATACAGAACAAATCATGGGAATCTGAAAATACATTTGTAAGAGACTAACCATTTACAGCCTTAAACATTTACATTGCAGTTGCCAGCCTCAAAATAAACATTTCTGGAACATAATTGCTTATTTAAAATGGTCATAATTACTATAGCATTTGAGGAACTGCTTTATAAGCATTTACTTGGATGTTGCTAAATTATTCAAAATGTTAATAGCCGTTTTCTTGGCAGTTAGCAAGAAGCAATTCATAATGTTATATTTTTTTTAAGCATGTGCTACGAATTACATGACTGTGTACAACGCAGTTACTAAGCAGTATTAAGCATTTGCTTCACATTTTGAAACATTGCCCAATTAGCATTTTTCATAACCTTTAATTACATATATCTTCTCTGAACTCGACTTCATTGATGATGAGCGTCCCCTGCTGGTGATCCTGCTGCCCCTCTGTGAATCTAGCAGACACTTTCCCTCCTGTTAATAGTGCAAACATCCTCCTCCCCAGCTGGTGGTTTCATCTCTCCTACTTAATTCATGATGTCTGGTTTTCCCAACCCGCACTGGACTGACAGACAGGTAAGCCTAGCAGGAGTTATTTTAATGTATTTTTAGTTTTGGCTATTATGTGCCACTGGAAGCGCTACCTTTATGCCAAAACTATCGTCATGGAAATGAGAGCTTGGGAAGGAGGGCTTGGGCTTCTGAATGGAGATTACACATGAGGATGGCTTCATGACCTTGAGGTGTTTTTTGGTTATGTGTCACCTATTAAACTCCCATCTGTAGGTTAAACCTATGTCTATTTCCACCAATTGTCAAGCCGCAGCGTGAGGATAACGCTGCGCGCGCAGGCCTCGCTGCAATAACATGCGGGAGCCAGGTATGCGCATAACTTTCCTTTATTCTAACATGGCGGCAACTGCCGAACTCCCTTCCCGTCCCTCCCCTTCCCCTGACGTCACGTCCTGGATTTCACTACGTTACGGCCGCAATGGCGGCCGGCCCCAGCACAACGATGCGGGTGGGCTGACACCCATTACCACCCAAAATGACACACTTATTGCAATCGTTCCTTGAATTTGTATTGTGGATTAAATTTGGCAGCCATTTTTCCTTCCAAGATGGCGGCAGCTTCAGTTTATGAGAAGTATTGTACCTGCTTTTTTTGGCAAAATAATTATAAACTGGTGCTTATATGTTATGTAAGGATTGTTATTTTAATGAATAGGCAACTTAACATTGAAAACCAGTGCGGCTGTGTTCCCATTTTAAATGACTTGCTTGAAATGACCGTCTAGTGTTTTTTGGATTAGGAGTTTCTTTGTAGAAGTAATGTGATGAAACAGTACCTAATTAGATATGAGTACTTAGTGACACAGTACCTTATTGGATATGGGTGCTTCGTGATGTAGGCATTATCTGACTGGCTGAGGAGTGTGTGGTTGTTTCCACAATAAAGCCATTTTGGGTGGCCATCAGCATAGAGATACATATATCTGTTTGAGGTGAAGAATTTATTTTTTATTTGCCTCAGTTCTTAGACTGCTTTCTGTGTTGTGTGTAAATATACATGTTACATATAGCCAGCACCTTCCGTACGAAGAAGGGGACAATTCCACTTTTTTCTCAGTTCTGAGAAATACATTGAGGCTCGTCCTTTTGATCACCCAGGACAGGTGAACATTGGGGAGAAGATATGACTGTATGGGGCGTGGTGCGGATCTGGCTCGGTCCACGAAGAGTTCAGAGCTGCATTGGAAAAAGCTACGTTTATAAATGTGTACTTTGATGGCAATGACTAAAGCAGCCAGTTAATGCACGAGCTGCTTCAAGTCTTATTTGCAGCAAACCTGCTTACCATATAAAAATCTGTTAATTGCAGTGGAACGGCCGCGTGCGCTGGACGTGTTTACCGTTTAGGTTGCATAATGGATGGCTTTTTTCCATGAATGCCCTGCAGCACATTGGTTAAGAACTTGGCCTTGAAACGTGTTGATCACAGTTGAAATCCTACGTTCAGCTCTGGAGGTAAATGCTCTGTAAATGAACGCAGTTACAATTACAGCAGAATGTAAGCTTGTTAAGGATTTTATCATTAAGAATGTTATGAACTGTGATCTTATTTGAGATTTACTTAGTGTTAAGCATACCAATCAGGCGTCACACACCGGATCAAGACACTTGGTCTTATCCTGTGATGTGGTGCTCAATAGGAATGCTTTTTCTTTAATTTCAATGAATTCAAATTGAGCCGATACACGAACCGTCTCACACCCCCTTTTACAAATACCCTGGGTCTCAATGGACCATGAACCAGGCCAGTTGGTGAAAATAGAATATTTATGTATTTTGAAAGTCCCCAAAAATCACACAAATGTTAATAGTGGGCAACAATCACCAATGGGGTGATAATGACAATGGAAATGGAAGCAATGCACTTGGTTAACCTTCTACTAGAACATATCCAAAGCACAATTTAATAGGAGCACTTTTTGAATTTGGATAGATAGCACCCAAGTTAAGATGTCCCCCTGCAATGTTCCCTCAACCCTCAAATTCTGAGTGGATAGAAAGAAGCAGAAGGTAGTCAGGGATAAGAGGCAGCAAACAGAATCAAATTCCCTCACCAAATAAGTGGGATTTTAAACCCCTTGCAAAGCCTAAAATGACACTCGGATTTTGACAAAAAACTAATTATATGTGTGTTTAAATAATGCTATGCATATGTTTTATTACAGTATTAGGGATGTTATATCACTAGCAACCATCAGGCAAAGTATCATAGAAGCATACAGTTCACAAAGCAAGTTAAAAGTGAAAACCCACTGCAGGCGAATGCACGTGGAAAAGTTGCATTTACACTTTTTTTCAGCTTTAAATGTAAAAACGGTTTTAGCAAAAAACGGGTGGAAAACACTGAATTGGAATACGGTTTCTGGACTGGGGAATAGATATATATCACAGGGACAATATAGAGGTGTAAATAGGTCTCTAGCTGGTGAATTAAGAGAGATTTGAAAGGTAGAATGAGGTTTGTTTTTAGGAAAATGGAGCAGTGAAAAAGAGAAAATCAGTTTTAAAAGTGAAAGGCCAATTTTACTTAAACTATATTTAATGGCTAAGAAAAGAGGAACGCCACCCGTGAATATCAAAGTTAAGCTGCAGTTGTAACCCTTGACGTGGTGTACCCCTTTTCTTTAGGGACAATTGATTTAATCAAAATGACTTATGATCTATGCAGAACAAAAGGAAAATAGGGAAGTTACCAGGGTAGGGATAGGATTGCTTAGAGAGTGGAACAAAGACAAACGGGTCAAGATGGGGTAGACTATGTGTTATGGGATGTGGGATACTCACAGTCCGCGCTTGGGTTTTGGAATTTTGGAACAGTCAACAGGGTTCTGGTCACTGCACTACTCGGGTCACCAGGTAGCGGACTCTCCTGGCAAAAGACATCTAGGCAAAGGTCTGGTCACCGGATGGCAAGTGTAGCTGGGCAATTCAGGTCACTGGATGGCACATGTAGTGGACAAACCGGTCTGGTCTCAGGATGCTAAGGTACCACAGCCTTTCCCCTTTTTAATGGGATTTTAGTGGGATTTACTTAATCTAGGCCTTGCTGGGACAGGATCAGCAATGATTTGGCCTTGCTGGAGTAGGGTCAGCAATGCTTTGGCCTTGTAGCGAAATCTGAAATTAGCAAGAGGAATGGAGCAGATCAGGAACGCAGCCGCAGGAAATTCAGGAGAGAGTGTCTGGAGCTGTGTCAACCACTCTTATTTATAGAGCATGGTGACATCACAGAATTATTGGTGGGCAGAACTGAGCTAGGCCTACCTCCAAGAAACGGATAGGACAATCAATATTGGTTGCCTCCTCGTGGAGGAGTCCCAGTTTATGAGGTTGCATTTTATGTGGTAAAATGCCATCCCACAGTCCTCTTTGCTAAAAATCAGTCATAACCTAATTTACACATTTATACATTTGTGGCACTTTAACAAATCACATGGGAAGATTACATATTGTATGTAGAGCATAACAGTCCAATCCTCACGGTTTTGTGGGACCTTGTTTTGCCGTTCTACCAGTTTTTCGCGCTTTTCAGTGAGAATTATATTACTTAAAATTCTATAACTTTACACATGTGTATAAATCATTATTAGGCATATAAGTATTACAATTTGCAATGGCATCATGGATACTTTCCTTATAATACCCAATTCTCTGCCATTTTTATTCCCCTGTGTCAGTGAAGTCTATGATTGTTCATCCAACATTGCTCATGCTACGCCCACCATCATCCACTGTGGCGTACCGCAGGGATCATGTACTGCCCCCACGCTGTACAATCTCTTCA
This sequence comes from Ambystoma mexicanum, assembly GCF_040938575.1. Lineage (NCBI taxonomy): Eukaryota > Metazoa > Chordata > Amphibia > Caudata > Ambystomatidae > Ambystoma > Ambystoma mexicanum. Next base: position 154,305,902 of record NC_090925.1, read on the forward strand.
CTAAGCCTCTCTTTGACAGACTGGATGCACTTGGGATTGCATACACTAACTATGCTGACGACACCCAAGTGCTACTTCCCCTAAACGGTTCATACACCCAAGATGCCACCACCCTTCAACAAATCTACTCCACCATACAAGCGTGGATGGCCACCAATGGCCTCTGCCTCAATGGGGATAAGACCGAGATCCTCATCCTTGGCCAAAAATCCACCCTAGCCAACCTAGACTGTCTCTACACCAATTTCAACATCGACAGCTGTACCATTCCAGTGCTAACATCTGTTAAGACATTAGGGGTACATCTAGATGCCACACTGTCCATGAACAAGCAAGTCAGCGCTATAGTTTCTGCCTTTGCCCTCAGCACCAAACTCATCAATGCCATCAAACCCTTCCTAACCAAGGTCAACTGTCTCTCTATAGCCAGAGCTACTATGGATAAGTGACATCCCGACTCTAAAGTGAAATAAGTGATGTCAAATGTTAGAAATGTATGCCATGAGCATGATGATTATATTCAACCAGTTTACATGTGTACATGTGCACAGTAACCGCAAGAAGCTAAGAAAATTGTGAGGCTTGCTTAAGCTTAGTAGTGAGATAGATTGCGGCAAGCAGCACCTATACATATATACCTCCAAAAGGAGCACTTTATACAAGTATACTTCCACTATGCACAAGAGCAGAATCAAGCAAAGGTTATTAAAGGTCTCAAGAGAAGAGCCTTACAGCAAGCAAGTCGAGAATAGGAACGGTGAATCCACCTGTGCTTTTATAGCAGGGTGGAAATGGAGTTGCACAAAATCACACAGTGCAACAGCAAGCGCCAGAAGCACAACAAAGCTTGAAACCCCAGAACTTGATACATTTTCCACAAGGACATTCTCAACAGTCGCCAATGCAACTGTCACAGACAACAAGTGCAGGACAGGCATTGAACTCTGTAATTAGAGCCAACACTGGTGATGGAGGAAGTCCATTCACGCAGCATGGGATAAAGTTATATATGGATTAGGACAGCTCACTGGGAAACCTGATGTGTTCTATCCTATCAGTGACACCGGCCTCAGTGATGAGGGGTCACTTCCCGTGCGAACAAAGTTAGCTGCTGCAGCGTTCGCCATAGAGAAGGCTACAACCATTGTTACGGGATGTTCAATGACGATGTTCGTAGAGCACGCACTATTTGCTATTCTAGAGAAACCAAAAGGCACATTGACATCTCAGAGAGCTTCTGCTTATGAAGTGATCATATCAAATCCATTGATTAAGATAATTCAATGTAAAATAGTGAACCCAGCTATGTTTATAGCAGAACCAGTCACTGAAGGAAAGCCGATCCATGACTGCGCAAATTAGAATTCTATGATGAGATTCCCAGAGTGAAAGAAAATGCATCGGCAGAAGGGGAAATTGTCTTTGTTGACGGTTCTTCGAGAATCGATCAAAATGATGGGCAAAGATATACCGGCACCGCTGTGATGAAGCACACGGCAAATGGAGAGTTTCGAGTACTTATTAGCGCACGATTACCTCCTCATTAGTCAGCACAGGCTGCAGAATTAAGCGTTGATACTCGCACTCGAAAATCACGCAGACCAGGAAGTAACAATGTACAGTGACTCCGCCTATGTGACATCAATAGTGCATGCAGGCTTAGCGTGCTGGAAAAGGAGGGGCTACCTCTGAGCGGATGGCACACTAGCGCAGCACGCAGCCTTATTGGACATACTCATTAAGGCACTACAGCTCCCAGTGGGCATAGCGGTCGTGAAATGCGCCGCACCCACACCAAAGGGAGAGATTTTATCTCAAGAGGGAATCAAGCAGCAGATACAGAAGCCAAACGTGTGTCGACCAAAGATGAAGTTATAATGGAAGTGGAATGAACTGATGTGCATGAGAGAATGATTGTTGCATGAAGTGAACCTGACAGTTATAGCAACATGGAGAAAACCCAATTAATGGAACTTCAAGGGGAGGCACCAAAGGAGGAAATACATCTTTGAAAGTGGCAAGGGTGTTATTTAAACCCCTCCAAGAGCTTGTTGTGACAAGACAGCACTGGTAAACCGGTGATGCCTATAGCCCTATTGAAGATTGCACTGGAACAATTGCATTATCCAGCACACATGACAAAAGAGAATCTAGCACCAACGCTTGCTGAAGACTGGTATATACCGCACCTAGCAGAGCACGTTGCATTTTTATGGTGAACTGTATAATCTGCCAACAGTTCACGGCAGGGCACACACTACGAGTAATTAGCAGAGTCATCCCAAGTCCAAATGGACCTTTTCATCACTTGCATGTCGATTACCTCGATATGATTCAAGTATGTAACGGGTACAGGTACCTTATTGTTGTGGTGTGTGCATTCTCTAGATGGATAGAAGCAGGTCCATGTACACACCCATACATTACCTGTGCGGCCACATTTTTGGTAAGAGAGGTTTTTCCCTAATGGGGAGTGTGTGAGGTTATAAGATTAGATAATGGGACAAACTTTGTTAATGCAGACAGATTAGCTTGTTGCTTGGTATAAAGCACAAGTTCTCTTCAGTATATCATCCTCACGGTAACATGGTCTGTGAGAAGCTCAATGGCTTGTTAAAGGAAATGATAGCCAAGTTGAAGCTTACTCTAAAGAAGGGATGGCTACACTGCCTTCCATTGGCACTGTATGCACTCAGAAACCAGCCTGGTTCTGACCATTACCTTACGCCGCAAGAGATCATAACAGGCAGAAAGTTGCACACGCCACTGACACCCCGAGATAGAGCTAGATGTGATGCTCAGCCAACAGGAGACATCTTAGGGTCTAAAATGCTAAATTAATTGAATTGCATGACATCCTGTCTAACTGTAATTTCAGGTCAGCTGCAGCAACGACAAAAAGGGTGCAGGGCAGCACAGAACACAGAAGGAGATACTACAACAGACCAAGTTCAGGGTTTATGTGTTCCACCCATATTTCCTGGGGACACGGTCCTGGTAAGAAAGCACACGAGAAAGAAGTGAGACGAGCCAAGGATCAACGGTCCCTTCAGAGTGGAGAAAGTCACTCCCTCTGCAGTCAAGCTACATGGAAAAAAAGCTTGGATATTTCTGGGTGATATCAAGCCATACATCGGAGAAGGCCCCCTGCCCGCACCCCAAAGCGTAGAGAATAACCACAGCACGTGCAGATGAGATCCATGACGAGGAAGAAGGACGCATGATCAGCAAGACAAAGAACTTTTTGCAAATTGTGGCTTAAATTGGACACTTCCTCTGAGCAAAAAAGGGGATAAGGACATAAAACGCAGACACACTGTGCATCCTAGTTGCAGGGTGAAGAAGAAAAATTGCACGTATAAGCCATAACATAGTCTGTTGACTTTGAAATTTGGACTGATGCACACTGAAGCCTTGATTAGAAAAGGATATGCCAAATTTTGATTGAGGGCACACAAACTGGAAGCAAATACAGTATCCAGACTCTTTCCACATAAGAACCTTATTTGGACTCACTTATGGTGTCCCACAGTAGTGACATCATTAAGGACATTTTAACATACTTCGAGTTAGTGCTGAGATCATACCCGTCGTTAGTGGGAAGACTCACTAACATCACTGAATTCCTTCAAGACCCAGAAAACAAAAAGACAATAAAGAGGCTGCTCATTGTGATTGCCGAGCAGTTCCTTCAACTTCCGGAGTACAGTGAGGACAAACCAAATGTCCCAAGCAGAAGAAGCAGCAAATAGGCATTGTCAGCATGTTATTCTTTTGCTTAATTGAAGACTTTCCAGATCTTGTTGGGAGACGCACTGATGTCTTGACATTTCTTCATGTTCCAGCAAACACAGAACCTTTGAGCATAATACTGAACGGCATCATAATTCAGGTTGCTCTTGAAGCTCATCAAAATCACAGAACCTGCCCACAGTGCAGCAAGGACAAGACAAATGTCCCTGTCACCAGAAGATAGCAGGTTGGCGAGCAATGTCTTCCTTCGCCTAATTGAGGACTTTCCAGAACTTGTGGGGAGACCTGCCAGTGTTGATGTGCTCACTTTCATCAGAGACCCAGCAAATTCTACACAGATGAGCATGCTCCTGCATGGTATTGTGATGCAGGTTGAACTCTCTAATCATCATCAGAATTTCTGGAGAAGACGATAAACTTTCCGCCGAGGGACAGATCGAGGAAGTGTTGACAGAGAATACACTTTTGCTGACAGAGAAGTAACATGTCTTCAGGAGTAAAACAGATAAGAGGCATTGATTGAGAGCTTTATTTTGAACACGCACACTAAGAGACTTGCTGAACTTATTACCTTATGTTGACATTTTCATATCCAAAAAAGAGGACTGTTTCCAGAAACAAGAGACAATCTATTTGTCAGGTAAGAAAGGACAATCGTTCCAATATCTGAAACCTACGAGCAGAAACGGCAGAATCCAGAGACAACGATATTGTCTAGAATGTATTAAACTGTTAATTTTCTTTCCTGAAAATGATAGAGATGGGAAACCTAAGGAGTACTATTGTCATCCCTCAAGAGGAGAGGTGCCCATACTGCTCCAGAAATAAGTGCTGCAGACTGACGTATCGAGGAATAATGTACCTATGTATTATATTCATCATTGTTTTATTGTCACTGACGATTCGAACTGCATTTTTTATTGGTGCACAAAGCGTTCTGATTCCTGTGCACCCACCTAATGATGTAAGCATGAAACCCACAAAGGTACCCAAACCTTACATAGTTATTCCAGTCCCTAGAAAGTCTGATAGCAGAATGAGTGAACTTGATATGGATGTAATGAGCAAGGACACACACACACATTTTGTAGCACACAAATTGAAAAGCCGGAAACAGGGTAGGCAGAGCAAGCATGAGAAAAGATTAATGAAAAACATATACACGCAAACACTGAATGTAATAAACAAACAGAGACAGCATTGACAAGCACACATGATCCAATGAAGGGGACAAGTACAAGTTCTACAATACAGCCATATACTGGACCAATAGCAGAGTGGATATGGACATTTATAACCAGAAGAAAAAAGATGCAAGAGGACAAGGAAAGAATTGCCAGATTTTCGCCCACTCCATTGGTACAGATGAAGAGGCGTGAACCATGGATGGAGGTGCCTGAGAATCCTCCAGTGAGAAGAAGCTACATGGACGCTATTAAGGATATGATGATAGCAAACTACATGAAAACCTTGAAAATAAAGAGAAGCATACAAGAAGATAATAATGAACAAAACGACTTCCTGGACAGCACAGCACACTTGGGAAATAACATCTGGTACCAACACATGAAAGAAGTTGGATGACGAAATTCAGAGGAGGAATGCTTTGTTTGTGCACTCCTACCGTACAGCATGGGGAAGTCAAAGATCTTCGTAGCTGTAGACATTAATGTCCAGACAGCACAGTGTCTATCACACATAGCAATGTGCAAGAACAGAGGCCAGTTCACGGGAAGTGATGCTTCAATCAAATGGGCAACTGAAATGAAGACGATTATGTCCAGGACATAAAGACAAGAAACAATGGAAAAACAAAGCACATTGTGACCAGATATGAGAAGTCTGGAGTCAAAGGAGCAGAGATCAGAAATGAAGCAAATCAAAAGCTGCACGTTCAAGGAAAGACTCCTGAAGAAGCTTGAAAGTGGAAAAACAGAGGCCAAATGCAAAATTGGGGAACAGTACTTTCACCAGACGGATGGGAGAAATGAGTAGTGATCTGCAGAGCATGGATGGTCTTCGGTGATTATGAGCACACCATCAACATAGTGCGAAATGGATGCAAACCATTATGGCCAAAACTTGCAATACTGCTGACATGGGTCGAAGACAGAGGAGGACCCTTGCAGATAGTGCCATTGGAGAGCCCAACATTCTGCTTCAGGAATAATGGCACAAGAAAAATGGGAGAGAATCAGATTTGTGGCAGAGTCTTTGAAGCTCCAGGAGTGATACACAGTGCTGCAGTGATCATGGATCATTATTGGGCATGTGGATCCAAAGCATATATCAGGCTGCCGAAGAATTGGGGAGGTATATGCACCACAGTGAATGTCCATGTTCCAGCGTTGGTGATTCCAAAAAGTGATCTGAATCTTGACAGTTTCCTGAAAGCAGATGCTCACATGAGGAAGAAGAGATCTGTGGAACTGATGAGCCGAATTAAGAGAGAAAATTACTTTTCTGCCAAATCAGAAGAAGCTTTTCATGTAATCCCGTATGAACACAGGCTGTTCAGCCTAACCTCATCAGTGTTCACGACAATTTTTCATGCCAAGAGTTCAGGTTGGAGCAAATATTAATGGTTGCAGATAACCAGATGGGAGTTACTGCAGACCATCAACATGACCATAAAAGGATTCAATGCAATCAGAGAAGAACTGAGGGCAATTCGACTGATGACTCTGATAACTCTACAGAACAGATATGTCCTTGACATGATCACAGCTATGGATGGAGGAGTTTGTGCAAAAATCGGAGAATCATGTTGCACATTTATACCATCTCAGGATGAAGAAAATGGAACTCTACCAGAGGCCATATGTATGCTGACGAAACTACAGAATCGGATGATTGATGAGGCTGACAAAGTTGATGATGTCAGCTGGTTTGGATCACTATTTTCATGGGTTCCACAATGGATGGCAGATGCATTCAAATGCCTAGGAGCCCTGCTAGTGATGATATTGCTCGGATTCTGTGCTATCAAGATAATAATTTCTCAATGCCAGAAAACTACGAAAAAGGCCATAGTGATGAAGATCATGATTGATCGAACCAGGATCGGGAGGATAGCTCAGCGGCAACATGCTCGCCTTGGAAGCAAGACAACACGAAGCAACCTCTGGGTATTAAGCGCGTTATAAATAACCTATCATATCAGGATGGAAGCCCAAGGAGCTGACTGATGAAGAAATAAGAGACATTGTGAAAGCTAGTATTCAATCACCAGAAGGAACAAAGTCTAAATATCCAAGGAGAGACAGAAACTATGTGGGAAGATGGATCTATTGCAGCCCAAGTGGACAATGTCAACTTATGACATGGAATAAAGACAAACATGTGAGAACAGCAGGAAGCTTGAAGGGAGTCATAAAAATATGGACTCCAAAAAGACACTTCTTCAGACCTCAATGTATGACCCAAAGGATGAAATAACAATGGACCCAGGAGATAAAGAAAAAATTGATCCAGAAGATAAAGCAAAGGTGGATACAAAAGAAGAAGTGAAAGTGGTCGATGAATCGCCCAGAGGGGAGAGTGTAGAGGAGGTCCCAAGCACGATTTGCACCCCTACCACCCATTTTGAAGTACCAGGAACGTTCATGCCGAAATATGTGACATATGATGAGCAAATAAACCAGCAGAGAGCCGCAGTGGGGCTCTGCCCAGTACCTATCTGACTGACAGCACCTATTGAAGTACTGACACCTAAGAAAACCTGGACAGTGGGGTACCCATTGAGAAAACCATACCGACAAATGAGACAGAATGACGATTGTCAAAATGCAATACCTGAAGAAGCCAAAAAGATACTAAAAGAAGATGAATGATGATATCACAAGAACCCGGACTGACTCACACATATAGAAAATATGACGACCTGTGAATGATGAAAAGAGACAAAACACCATGGATAAGTGACATCCCAACTCTAAAGTGAAATAGGTGATGTCACATGTTAGAAACTTATGCCATGAGCGTGATGAGGATATTCAACCAGTTTACACGTGTACACATGCACAGTAATCGCAAGAAGCTAAGAAAATCGTGAGGCTTGCTTAAGCTTAGTAGTGAGATAGATTGCAGCAAGCGCCACCTATACATATCTACCTCAAAAGGAGCACTTTATACAAGAATACTTCCACTATGCACAAGAGCAGAATCAACCAAAGGTTATTAAAGGTCTCAAGAGAAGAGCCTTACAGCAAGCAAATCGAGAATTAAAGACAGAGAAAAACTCAGACGAAGGCAAGTCATGCCAAGAAGCCAAAGTCGTATCGACTGAAATAGACCCACAGTAGATACAATTAACAAAGAGAAGAACAGAGTATCCTATTCTGAAACGTCAAGATAAGCCACAGATGGCAGATGGCTGGCAGAATTAAATCAAATGCATGAATTACATGGATAATAAGACAATTTCCCGGTGTTGAAATCATGTGACCGAGCAAGCAGAAGGGATGAAACTTTCACACCTACGCATGGACTTGTGCCATGCCCAGACGCCTTAACTTTTCCACCAGACCAAGAAGCAGTCTCGAGGCCAAAATACAAAGAAATAATTGGCACATGACTACTGAAGTGATGAATGATTGTTGCAATAATTGGAGGGAGGCTGTGGGTGCAGATGAACTTCCTGCACCTGGCCGGCTATTCTGCACACTGCTAAGCTGGTGGAAAAGTATGAGGGGGTGTGATGCCAACCCGATCAAAGTGAACCAAGTAATCTAGGGTCCTATAGTTAGTAGAACCAATGAGACGTCGTACTTTTAGTGACATCTACAGTAGCCCTTTTGAAGGAAGAGCTTAGATGCCCCACCAAACACTATTTATCCAATCCCCTCACTTCGTTACCATATACAGAGGTAGCACCTATATTAAAGTTACCTTCCTAGAACCAATCAAGTTGCATGCTAAGTTTTGAGATATTACATGTCAGTGATAATGAGTTTTTAGTATAAATGTGTTTTTTATGAAATTAAGTGGAGTTGAAGCGAGAAGGAAGATCGAGCGATTGCTGATATTCATAACTCCCCGTTTTTTGTCATTAAACGGACTCCTTTTGCCAAACTATCGAGTTGTCATTATTGATTTGATGTGAGAGTATTCATCTGCATCCCCATCCATCTCGAGGGTGCTGCTACTCATCTTAAAGTGCTGTTGGGGCACCCTCAGCTGTATGAGCCGGCTGGGGTCCTACTGCACAGTCTTCAAGTCAGTTTTCTCTGGCACAATCATGCAAGTCAGCCAGTCAGCCAGATCTTGCGCGAGGGGACTCTTCTTGTTTTGGCCATATCTGACCTCCACAGGAAAGCCTTGCATAGACAGAATCCAGGAAGTAATTCCGGCCCGGATTCTGTCACTTTGGAGGTATTATGATATGATATGATATGGCATTTATAACGCGCCTATACACAAGTGTTTCAAAGGTTGGTGTGGAGTCTCCACTATGATGTGTTCCCCCTGGATGAACGGGCAGTCATTTTTCAATGCCCACACCATTGCCAGGAGTGCCTTCTCACAATCGTTGAATTTCTCCTCAACAGAGGATAAAGTCTTGCATGCATAGGAGATGACTTTATTGACCTTGTCATGCTTTTGATATAACACTGCTGTCAAGCATGTATTCGAGAACCCTGTCTCCAAGAAGTATTCCTTGTTTTTGACAGTGTAAGCTAGACAAGGTGCTTGTGAGAGGCTCCTTTTGAGTTGCTTTACTGCCTCGGCTTGTTCTGGACCCCACTCCCACTTGACCTCCCCCTCAACAGATGGATCAGGGGTCTTGTGATCTCTGCGTAATCCTCAATGAACTTCCTACTATAATTAGTCAATCCAAGGAGGCTTCTTAACTCATGCAGAGTTGTGGGGTCTTTGAGTTTTAGGAGTGCTTCCACTTTCTTCTCCTGGGGACAGAGACCCTCAGGGGTTATCTCATGCCCCAAGAAGTTGACACGGGTCCAACACCACTGCGCCTTTTGGAAGGATAGTTTTGGTCCGGCAACCCTCAACTGGGTCAGAACATAACGGATTTCCACTATGTGTTCATTCACAGTTGAGCTTTTTATCAGGACATCATCCACATAGACCAGGTTACCCCTTTCACCCAAGTCGGGCATGGCCTTATGTAGTAATATGTTGAATTTGTTGCCGGAGTTTATGTATCCGAATGCTGTCCGGGTCCACGTGAACTGCTGCCCCCCGAAGGTAAAGGCCAGCTTGTATTGGTCCTCCCTACTGATGGGCATGTCCAGTACCCATTGGTCAGGTCAATGGCAGTGTATACCTTTGACCCCTGGATCTGGGCCAGCCCCTGGTCATTGCCATTGGTCAGGTCAATGGCAGTGTATACCTTTGACCACTGGATCTGGGCCAGCCCCTGGTCATTTGCCTGAAGCCTGGAAAGACTTCCGGTTTTGCTATCTCAGCGGCCTCCTCGAGCTGGGTGGAGAGGTCTCTGGTTAGAATATTGACCTGGACAGAGGGTTTCAGGTAGGAGAGGCAGTCCTTGTGGACCTGGAATATCACCTCATCCTGCCTGATGTCACAGGTCACCTCTTCCTCACCGTAAGAGCAGGAAGAATACACCAGGAAATTCCCCCCTTGCCGGGTGAAGATCCTGTCTGGTGGTAAGTCAATGGGCCTCATTACGAGTCTGGCGGTAACCGTGCCTGAAATTCCATAAGGTTACCGCTGGACTTGTATTACCATTCCGCCTCCGTGATTCCCGGAATTACCGGGGCATTACGACCACGGTGACCCGGGAATTCCGGAGGTGGAATTTGGTAAATCCCCATTCCCATTGAGTCCTAAAGTCCTAAAGGACTCAACGGGATTGGGGAAGTGGAAACACCGGCACCATCTTCTGATGGTGCCGGTGTTTCCACGTCCGCCTGCAGGCAGGTGGTGTTAAACCCACCAGGTCAGACCTGGCGGGTATGACACCTCCACCTGCAGGACTCAAGATCACCAAGTATGGAAACAACGGTGGCAGCGGATTTACCGCCACCGTTATTTCCATACCGGGTGACTCATAATGAGGCCCAATGTCACTGTCATGTTCAAAACAGTCATTGGGGATTGGTCCTATAGGTTCATTTCCTAGATCCATGGAAAAATGTTGGTCATCAACCACCATTCCAATAATGGTGCCTGCGCCCACAGTGAAACTCCTGAGGTTGCTGTTATCCACTAATATTGGAATGGTGTTATGTTCTGTATTGACTAATGGCGTTGGGTTTAACCCCAACCCCTGCTGTTGGAGATGGGCATTGGGGTGTACATATTCGTCAGTATTTTGCAGTTTCTGTCCTCTTTTAATTTTTAATTCAAGTGGGAATAGTCGTGTCCATCCTGGGATGGTGACCTCCTCTCCAATTTGAACTTCAACTGCATATGGCAGTAATTGGGCTGACCAAAATGCTTTTTCCGAATCATCAAAGTCCATGGGATTTCCCCCTAGTCGGGACCAGGCTTTGTAATTGATCAGGTCCAAATTAATGGCAAACCGATTGAGAATGTCACTGCCTAAATAGAATGCAGCAGGGACATCTCACACAACCCAACAATGATGTTTTATGCTTTTGTTACCTAGAGAAATATTGAGCATACACCTGCTAAGCAGGAGATGTTTGGAATTGGGAGTTTCCAGGCCCATCTCCCACTTATTGATCAATTTAAATGTGGGAATGGCTGGATCTTTTGGAGCTGCCTGAACGTGGTTTCACTGATGAAGCTCTTACCCTTGTTCACACACACTCAGGCGAGAACAGACTCCTTCACCTCATTTAACTGAATAGGGATGAACAACTGTTCTCTAATTTTCTTAATATCAGCTAAACTTTGAGCTGTTTTCTGATCACTTTTGACTATAGGATTGGGGTTTTCAGATTGTGAATCAGTATAACATTTCAGAGTATTTCCTTCCAGTGTGGAATGCCACTTAAAACTGGAAGGAAGGTTGATTTTCAGGAATGGAGAGGGGTTCCCATCACCAGTTTGTTGTCCTACAGCAATTACTGTCACGTCAGGTATTTGATTGTTCTGGAAATGAAACTCAATATGATCAGGTTTTTGTTCAACCATGTGGCATGTGCCATTTAAACTAACATGGTTGACACTCTGTTTCAATGTTATTGGCCTGTTAGTCTGAGTCCAGAGGACCTTGTTCACACAGTCTATTAGGGGGGACATCCTGCGCAGGGTGTCATTCCCTAGTAGACAGGGTGTGCCCTCTGGAGTCACGACTATGACCGGGTGTTTCACTTTGTGTCGCCCAATCTTTATTTCCAAATCCGCTCTGCCCTCAACAGGAATTTCATTCCCGTCGAAGTTCTGGAGTTGTCCAGGAAGAGGGGTCAGAGGGATCTGGTATCTCTCCCCCCTTCTTGAATTCAGCTGATCAAAGGCCCTTTTTGACTGAAGAGTGGCTTGGGATCCAGTGTCCACCAGTGCAGAAAATGTACATTGCTGTTGCACCTGGACCGGGGTATAAAATCTGCCCTCCTTCTCCTCAAGTGGGGAAAGGTGATGTGCATTTTGGGCCAGCTGGGTGGTCATTTTCTTTATTCTGGACTCCGACACAGGGGTAGTTTGGGCATAATTCTGTGTTGGAGTTTGGGAATCTACAAGCAACATTTTACATTCTAATATCTGGGGAGGTTCGGGCTTCTTCTTTTCTGATTCTGGGCTGCCCCCACCTCTTCTTGGAGGCAGTCACCAGAATCGGTTTGTGCGGTTTGGGATCCATTTTTTAAGATTTGATTCTCTGGATGCTCATTCTGGGCTTCAAGAATGGGCGATTCTGAATCAGTCCCCACATCCACCCAGTCTTCATTTAGATCTTGTGGGACCCATTTTTCTTTGGGAGGAGTTCCCCCGTCCCTGAAGGAGAAGATTTTTTTCCCAGAATCCTCTTGAAGGCCTTTATTTCTCCTACACACCCTCTGTTCCCTGGGTTGCAGATTTTCAGGGGCAGGAGATTTTTGTTCCGGTTCCGAGGTGTCCAGGGGCTTTTCACGGGTGAGGAAGGAAACTTCCTCTAGTGCTTTACAAGCCCCTTTCCCCCGTGCCTCCTCCTCTGGAACCAGTGAATTGTCAGGGTTTTCTCCCCGTCATTGTTCTGGGGTGCCAGACCCTTGGTTGGTGGGGTTCTGAGCCACCATGTTCATCTGAGGGTTCTGTTGAGCCCTCAACATGCAACCCAGATCCTGGATAAGGTTCTGGACTTGGTGCTCCAGTTGGTACACCCTTTCTGGCTGGTACGGGGGTCTTTGCTCATACCTTGGCTGTTCACGGGAAGGGTAACTATCCCTTCTCCCGTAGTACCCTGGAGATGGTGGATTTTTGTAGCCCTCCCCCCTTGGCCTCCCCTCTCCCGGATTGGGTTGTCTGGGCTCCTGAAACTGTGGAAAGAAAGGAGAGATGCCCTGCAGGTTGGGGTTTTGAGGGTATTGGGGAAAAAAACTTAACCCAGCATTTGGTGGATTACTGCCCTCCTGAGGGGAGTTAGGGGGGAAGTTTCCTGGGGAAGTACTTACCTGGCGGGACCGCTGCCCCTTGGGCTGGAGGAGTCCATACATACCCCAAGATAGGCCAGTTGTCCTTGTATCTGGAACTTATATACTCAGGAGAATTAGGGGTCCAGTAAGGGGGATTCCCTCCCTGACTGCCACCTGTTTGTGATTGGCCTGAGGGCCTTCTTGGCCTCTGGTTTTGCTGGTTTGGGATTGGTGCATTTTTATGCTAGAAATGGGGGCAACCTTCACCTCCCCTACTTTAGCAGCAGCAGGGGTATTGGCTGGCTTAGGGTTTTTGGTCTGATATTTGTTTTCTGCAGGTTTTTGGACTTCATAAATGCGGGTCGCCTGCTCTATGACCCAGTCCAGAGATCTTTTATCGTGGAAATCCCTCACCAGCTGGGTCATAATATGCTTTGGGAGTGCATGAAAGAAGGTAGTTATAAACTCCCTGCTATTGGTGCGCACCCTCCTAGTGGTTTGTGCAAAGGCGCGTTTTAGCTCCTGCACAAATTCTTGTGGGGCCTGATCTTCCCCGTACTGAAAATTGTAGGCCGCTTTGAAAGCCTCTTGAGGGTTTCTGTGGGCAGAAAAGTGTTTCAAGATGGCCGCCCTGTAGGTGAACCATTTTGAATGGTTCTGGTCCTCCAGTCCAGCAAAGAAGCAGAGTACTCTGGAGGGAACGCCCACTTAGAATACTCTATGCAGTTCTGGTTGTCTTTAAGGTAGAAAGTGTCCATCATCTGCTCATAGCGTTCCAAATGTTCCCAGACAGAATATTTTGCATTTTTGTGCTATGGGGTTATGAAACTCTGAATGGCCTTAATCTGCCTAATGGGGTCTTTCGCCATAACTCTCTTTAGTTTATTTGCCTTCTTCGGCTTAGTCACCCGAGTCCATTCGCCCTCAGACTCAGAGGCGCTGCTATTTGAGATCCCCTCATGATCATCTAGGTGCTCCCTGATTCTGTGAGCCTGGGAGGGGCTCACAGTATGGTGGGGCCTAGTTTCTTCTCCCCTGTGGCGCACAGGAGAGTAGTCATCTGACTCCTCCCTGTGCCCAGGGTTGGCACAGTATCCCCCCACTGCCCTAATTGGGTGGAGGTCTTCAGGATGCTCTTTTGGGGCATCTTTTCCTGTTGTTCCTGGGCAAATCGAACCAACTGGTCCCACTGGAGGTAGTGATTCTACAGATCTGATTCCCTGACCGTCTCCTCATAGGAGGTTTCCTGGTCAGAGACATCAGCCTTCATATTTTTGCACCTGTACAGGGACGCCCTTCCATCAATTTCTGGGGGACGCTGACCTGTCAGCTCCATTATGCTCGGTCTATTTAATTCTGATGGCCTCATGGTTTCCGGCTCATGTGAAGCGGTAGCCACAAAGTCAGCAGTGCATAAAGTGTTAAATGGGTTTGAGTACCTTAGTACAGAGGTCATCATACTATGACCAGGGATTGCTCTGCCCCTAGCTACCTGTTCGGGGTCCCTCCAGTTTGAATTAGATCTAGGATGCTCTTTCTCCAACCTCGCTAGTTTTTCTTTCTCAGCCCCGATCTCTTAATAATAGGCAAAGATCTGAGCCTTTTGCTCGGCTATTAGGGTTTTACTGGCCTCTATGACTCGCACTCGCTACCACCTGCTGGCAGATCCCCTCTTTATCCTCACAGAGGGCCTCTTTGTCTCTCTGCGCTTCCGGTATGGTTTGGAAACAATGAGACAATTTCTGTTGCAGGAGGACAACCTCCTTTTTCTGCACATTTAGAGCCTCTAAGGCCTGTTCTAGCTCGAGTTCCATTTGTCTCCTATGTCCCATTATTTTATCATATTCTTCTTTTAGGCCAATCAGCCCCTGAAGGTCTGACTCCCCTCTCTCCAGGTTGATTTTTAAATTACACATTTCCTGGTGGAGGGCTTCTTTCTCCTGATACAGAGCTCCCCTTTGTTCAACCAGGTCATCCCTTTGTCGCTTGATGGCATTTAGTTATTGGTGCTCTTCATCAAATGCTGATTGACAGTGGAGGTCTCTCATAATTAATTTATTATATTTTCCTCTTCCACTTTCTCAATCTGCTTTTGTAACACGGTTATTTGTTCTGAGCAAACTTTATTATGTTTTAGTTGTTGATTTAATTTCTGTTGACTCGCTTGCAGAGAGTCAACCTTTTCCCTACACTCCTCTTTCAATGCATCTAATTGGGCCTCTTGGTCCACATAATTCTGCTGTTGGAGAACCAAGTCCTCTTTTAGTTTTTTAATGTAATATTCAGATTCTGCCTCAGAATCTTGGCTCTTTTGCAAGTTTTGTTCTGCTAATTTCAGTTCAGTCTGGATTTGAGCTAAAAGTTCGGATTGTTTTTGCGCAAGAGTTGTATTTTCCTCATGCTTTTCCCACATCACTCCCATATAAAGATCCATATAGGCCGCTATTCTAACAATTTTGGTCTGCTCCTCTTTAATTTTCGGAGTCATGTATAACTCGCTCAAAGCTTGGTGTAATAGGCCACCGTCCTGTCATGTATCCATATCTATGGCGGTGACCTGTTGCGTTATTTCTTCTAGCCAAACTTTTTCTTCTTGTTCTGGCCATTCCCCCCTGACAAATAGTTTATGCAGAAGGTGCTCCCTAGCTATGTTGATCTCCACTGTGGCCATGAAGGGGGCATGGCTGGAGCTCATGGAGTAAAGCTGTGCCTGGACTGAGCTCCCATCCTGATCCTATCTGAGATCCTGTAATTCGCTGAAAATGACAACCTTGTGCAGAGGGAGCGATTCTGCTTCGTACGAGCAAAAGCCTGGTGGAAATCGTAGTGTCCACCTTTGAGAAGGAAGCGGGAGAACGAGCCCCCCGTAACGGCGAAAATGGCAGCCTGCACGGCGGTATAGGGCAGGGTGGGGGAGGGGCTCGCCCCGACGCTACAGTGACTGGAGCTTGGCGCGCAATAAACGGCTGGCCCCCTCTTGTCGCACATAAGACTGCCGGTGAGACTGGAACTGGGATAAATGCAAGGCGGCTGAGGTGGTGAATCAGGAGGAGCTGCCCACGGCGACACGCTGAACATGGTGGATTGACTTACCCATCGGATTCGGAACCATTGCTGGTTCGGTGCATGGCTGAACACTGTGGCTGCACATAGTGAGGACGGATTGCAATCACGGAAAGGGCGAAACAACGAGGTCCTGCCACAGGGACAGTGCGCACCCGGCAGCAGAGGAGGACTACTGGCGGACCGGAGCGAGCGCTGAAAAAACCGACTGGGCTGAGGCAACTCCCCAACGGGACCTGGTGATTCAATGCTCTATGTGTCGCAGGGCACTCACACGGCATGACCAGGAGGCGAACAGAAAATGCACTGCTTTGGAGCATTAAACGCTGGATGCCCTGAAATCGCAGGTACGTGAAGCAATGAGGCATGAGTGAACCGTCCAACACACGAATTGGAAGATTAATGTTCTAAGTACTACGGTGCCCCAGGGATATATGAGTGTGAGCCCCAACGCAAGGGAGGAGAGAGGTGGATGCTAACGCATACAAGGCACATTGATTTGGAAAATAGTGTAAGACACAAAGTGCGCAGCAGTTAATGGAAGTGCGCCGCTAGTCAAGAGACTGCACATTCATTGGCGCAGCGACTTCTCTGACACAGTACACACACGCAACTGAAGCGGATCGTCTCCCACACCTGAATAGTTCAGAGGCTCGGAATAAGGTCAAAGAAGTAGGAAGCCTGAGCCTGGGTGCAGAGGGGGTTAAGTACTGGACATATCAGACTGCCCAAAGGGGGTTGGCCCACAGGAGAACCAACGGTACATAAAAGTCACTAAGGAGGCCAGATAGCTGAGTCGGCCCAGGGGCGGGCGGCCATAGAATCGGCCAGTGAGCGCTGACGGCACGGAAGACAATGCAGTGAAGGGGGACTATCACTTGGGCCGGAAAGCATAACACTTTGCATTAGGTGCTGGTAACATCGAGCAGCAGCCCTTGTGACACCCCCTACTGCCGGAGCTGGTAAGCTACTGTGCTGTTTAGCACCACAAGTGCAGCTCGGCAGCTGAGCTGGGAGGTAAGCCTGCCTGAACTGTATTGGGAAGTGGCATTGCAGATAACCACACTACCAAGCGACCCACTGGTCAACTGCACGAGAGGTTAGGGTAGCGAGACTGCTGTGTATTATGACGGAAGCGCTGGGGGCACAAGCCAACTGGGGCCACACTAAGGACCAGCCCACATGAAGGGACTGTTAAGACAGCGCGGAAGGTCAGTACGCAAAGAACAAAGCACTACCCCCACTACTGAGTCGGCGCAGAATCGGGCGGGACCCTACGCCTAAACCACAGAAGCGATTTCACGGACTGCGCCCACGACTAGCACGCAACAACGAGCCAAAGCCATAGTGCAAAACTCAATTGGTAGCTGCTGCTTGACCCAAGTGGCACACAGAGAGCTGGGCGGAAGTGGGGTGACGCCAATTAGAGTGACACTGCAGCATGTCTCTGTCTAAGGGGAAAAGCAAAGGGAAAGCTACAATCATGGACTCATCCAACGCTGCCACATCTAAAGGGCAACCACAGAATGAAACAGCAGTACAACCTGTCCAGCCAAACAAGGAAGCCGGGACTAAAGAAAACCAGGTGTTGGATGCAATTGCTGCCCTAAAAACCTTAATTGACCTAAAAATTGAGGAAGTCAGATCAGACATAGACATTCGTAATCTTACGGAAAGTGTCACGAACACAGAGAAGGACTTGAAAGAGACAATGGACACTACTAATGGCCTTGAGAAGAGATTGTCGGAGTTAGAAAGAATAAACGCAATACTGGAAGCCAGGGATGGGGACGCTGAAGGCTGTGCTCGGTGCAACAATGTGCGCCTGCTAGGAATTCCAGACGGGATGGAGGGCTAAAACCCCACTGATTTTGTCGAAAATTTGATTCTGCAGGAAATAGGGGCAGGCAATCTCTCACAAGGATTTGAAGAGGGCCCACAGGTCCTTGCAAAAGAGGCCATTCTGAGATTCTCGAGTGAGAGAGAAGGCGGGGAAATCCACTGAGATAACTTCAATATAGCCATATATCCGGACTACACGCCTGCGGTCCAACGGGCAAGGAATTCCTTTGTACCAATTAAAGCAAGGCTCAGGCAATTACATCTTAAATACATGCTGATGTATCGGTCTAGGCTCAAAGTGATATACAAAGAGAGACCGGTTTTTCTAGAGACACCAGCAGCGGCCACAATGTGGATGAAACACAACAACCTAGACCAGGGGGAAGAACGAGTTACCTGAGCAATATAGGACAGAAGCAAACATAAAGGGGTTGAGGGCTCGCCAATCGAACAAGGATGCAGATGACCCATGGTGCGGGCTAAACACATACTTTTGCAGTGAACCAAGATATGACATATGGACGGGAGGAGGACCTGGACGATTGGCCAGGGTAGACCCACCAGCGAACTGTTAGGTGCTGGCCCGTTGCTGACACTGCACAAACTTACACATGATGACCTGGATGGGCCAAGACGGTGCATGGGCGCTCGAGCGCTGCAACTGGAGAGCGGCTGCTGAGCGTGGTTATTTGTTTTTGGTTAAACGTTACCTGTTACCAGCAAATGTTAGGTGCAGACTGTTAAGTTTAGACTGTTTCTTGTTATGTTACATGGTCTTCAAAGAAAGAGTGGTATTGGGCTTGGGGGTGCCTGACAAGGGAGATGCGGAAATTGAGAAACTGCTAGGGGAAGAGGCAAGGAGGCAGCTGGTGCTGGAAAGGAGGGCGGATGGCAAGGGGACTGTAATAGATGATGATGGCGGTTGACATAAGGGTACTGACATGGAATGTCAGGGGATGTGCACCTACATGTGCAGAAATAAAATTAAATTCTACTTGAGGAGGAAGAAAGTCTCCATAGCTTGATACAAGAAACCCACCTCACTGCAGGAGGCAATAACAAGATGCTGAGCCACTGGGGGGGGGGACTGGGGTTTGGGGCTTCCTATTCCAAATATGCTTAGGGGTATACATGTGGATAAATGAAGCAGTGCCCTTCAAGCTCTTGACTAAAGAGGCAGATCCGGAGGGGAGATATTTGATACTCAGGGGACGTAAAGAACAGCTAGAAATTTGTATAACTGTGGAACTGCAGCATACCTGACCAAACTGAGCGCGAAGCTAACCGCATATCGGGGATGCTTCTTCCTTTGGGGGCGGGATTTTAATTGTGTCCGCGATCCCACACTAGACAGATCTAACTTCCCACCACAAGGGACAAAACGGACCTCGTATGCACTAAATGAAGTAATAAAGAACCTAGACCTGGCAGAGGTGTGGAGGCAAATGCATCCTGAGGGAAGGGAATTTTCCTACTACTCATCTCCCCACGACTTATACACCAGAATCGATTACCTATTGATAGATAAAATGCACCTCCCCCAAATAGAATGGGCATTTTACCTAGGTAGGTCAATCTCAGACCACTCACCGCTAGTCATGGAGTGGAAAATGAAGGGACCTAGACCACCCATACCACTATGGCGTATGCCAACAGACACCCTGAGAGACTGTGTGTTCAAAGAGGACCTTAGATGAAAGATAGAGGAATATAAGGACACTAATATGGGAAGCGTAAAAGGCTGGGACACAATATGGGAGGCTATGAAGGTGGTGGATAGGGGAGAGGTCATTGCCAGTGCGGGTGGGATAAGGAAACTGCTCAGGAGTGAACTAGAAAAGGGAGAAGGGAGAATCCGACAAATGGAGGCTTCAGCCCAAAAGACCAAGGAGGCAGAGCTTGAATTAGCGAGTGTTAGAGCGGAATGCCAAAATGCCTGTGTTAGATTGTCAAAGTTTGACTACATAGCCAGGACCACCAGGGCTCATGCTGAAGGTGACAAGCCAGGTAGACTTCTGTCATGACTGTGCAGCAAAACATCTGATTACAGTTATCAAAGATGAAACAGGTGCAGCGCATACCACGCAGCTGGCAATAAATGATTCGTTTAGGGACTATTATTCCCAACTGTACCGCGATGAAGAGCAGGTTCCCCAGGAAACTATACAGGATACGTTAGACGAGATAGGGTTGCCCTCATTAGAGGCCACCCAACGAGAAATGCTAGGCGCGGAACTAACGGTTGAGGATGTGAGGAAAGCGATACAGTCGCTGGCCACCTGCAAAACACCTGGGAGCGATGGGCTATCCCCTGAGTTCTATAAAACATACAGCTCGGAACTGACTCTGGTCCTACACAAAGTGTTCAGGGAGGCATACGGTACAGGGATACTGCCGAGAAGCATGAGAGAAACGCTGGTTGTTCCGATCCCAAAACCAGGGAAGCCAGCGGAAGAGTGCGGTTGCACAGGCCGCTAGCCATGCTAAACTATGACATCAAAATTCTCATGACTATATTGGCCAAATGGCTGTGGAAAGTAATAGGGTCCATAGTGCATGGGGACCAGAACGGGTTTGTACCGGGTAGAAACACAGCAGGGAACCTATGTAGGCTACAACACATAATAGCGCAGACGACAGATGGGCAAGAAAAGAAAAATACGCTGTGATCTCATTAGACGCTATAAAAGCGTTTGACTCCATATATTGGGAGTGGCTGATCACTACTCGGAGGCAATTCGGTCTGGGAGAATATTTCATAAGATCGATCAGGTTGCTCTACAAGGCACTGGTGGCGAGAGTGAAAACAGGGAGGGTGGTATCGGCACTATGGGATATTCAAAGGGGCACTAGACAGGGCTGCCCGCTGTCACCAATGCTCTACATCCTGGGCTTGGAGCCAGGCGCTGTATATATTAGGAAGCAGTTATGTAATGTGGGCATAAGAGTGGGAGGGGAGAATCATGTCGTGTCACTGTATGCGGAGGATGTACTGCTCTACCTAAGAGACCAACATCTCAATGCACCATTGATCCTAGACGTGCTGCAGAACTTCGCGCGAATGTCTGGGATTCACTTCAGCACCGAGAAATTGTGCATATTCCCGCTGGCTGGGCTGGCAAGAGTGAGTGAGGCGAACCTCCCAGATGTTGGGCTCTGGTGGCAAAAACATATGTTCAGATACTTGGGGGTCAATATTTGGCACGCACCTGAACAGATGCATGGTGGCAACACAATGCTAGCGATACATGGGCTGAGGAACTCTATGAAGTTCTGGGCTAGGCTAGGTTGCCGCTGTCGGACATGGGAAGGGTGGCCATGGTTAAAATGATCATCCTGATATGATGTGATATGGCATTTATAACTTGCCTATACACAAGTGTTTCAAGGCATGATCCTCCCAAGGTTTCTATATTTCTTCCATAACATCCATTACTACATACAGGCCTCCTTGTTTTGCTTACTGGAGAAGCTATTGAGAGAACTACTGTGGGGCCCTGCCAGACATAGACTGTCCCTGAGCACACTCACGCTACCATACAAAACTGGCATGGTTCAACTGCTGGACTTTAAGAGATACTTCCTCGCCGCACAACTTAGACATGTGGCCAAGTGGTTAGCGGATGAAGCAACCTCGGAAACGAGATTGCTCAAGCAGCTAGTTGCACCAGTGCGCCTAAAGGAGGTGTTATGCGTGCCGGTGAAGTGCCTCAGAGCTCAACCAATGATTGTGCAGCTAGGCAGGAAGGTCTGGGGCAGAGCCTTGGAACTAATGGGGCAATACTACCCTTACACGCCTGACACCCCAATAGTGGCAGACATATGTGCAACTAGAGCAGACCTGGTGAGAACCAGACAATGGGAAAGATATGGCATCTACAATTGGGGGGATGTGCACAAGGAGGGTTTCTTTAGAGAATTTGACTCCATGGTGACGAATGAGGGACTGCGCAGCGGCCAGTTCCTTTGGTACCAGAGTATTAGGAGAGTAGCGAGGAACGTCTGGAAGGGTTATCCTGAGGAGCCGGCAGCGGCGCCGATATTAACATTTCTACACAACCTGGGGGATGGGTGGAAACCGGTGTCTAGAATATACGGACAGCTTGCAGATAGACCAAATCCTAGGAGTGGTAGGCTAAAGCAGGGGTGGGAAGTGGACCTGGGCATCAGCATAACGGAAAAAGACTGGGAGAGGATACTAGAATACCCCCGGGAAGTGTCGAGAAATGCTAGGTTCCGATTGATTCAGTTGAATGTTCTTTACAAAACATACATGACACCTAGTAGAATAGCTACATTTCTTGGCGCTACAGACCCACTGTGCCCTTGGTGTAAATCAGAAGGTGCAGACATTATGCACATGTTCTGGGAGTGTTCCAGGATACGTAGTTTCTGGCACAAGATAGAACAAGCATGTAGAAGGGCTGGGCTGTCGAGATATGAGTGGTCGCCAAAGGAATGTCTGCTGGGGGCTTCTTCGAGAGTTAGCAAATTCCGGCACCTCATCAAACATATGGACATGGTATGTGTGCTGGCCTAGAGGGCCATTGCAATGGCGTGGAAGAAGCCTGGGGGCCCACAATACGCCTGATGGTATGGGGAACTGGGACACTGGACGGGAGCGGAAACCAGGGTGTGGGGTGAAGGTGTGACAAGGGCAGATGGGGAGGCGAGCCCGGCATACGAGGCCTGGAAAACACTTTGTGGGACATGTTTCACCCGTCTGATGATAAACCCCCAGGAAAGAGATAGGCCAGTGAGGAGTATGATCAACGTACAAGTCACGTATCTTGCTACGATGTGGAAAATAGGACAGAGGTCCTCTGGCCCTTGCCACCCTCGATACACCCTGTATGTTGGTTCCCCTGGAAAACTGAAAGGCTACCCTCACGAACTTGACTGAAAATTGAAGACCACCTGTTGTAACTACATTGTTTTGGTTGTTTGTTACAGTATACCATAAATGCTAATAAAAACATTTTAAAATAAATCTCTACTGTGGCCATTTTGGACAGTGTTCTTTCTTTATTAATTTATTTATGTGAGGGTAATCTGTATTCTAATGCTTTTTGTCTATTTTTGGGGTTGATTTAACTTTAATTTTATAAACAGGCCTGATACATAAGATTTTTGTTTTGGGGACACGCTTCTACAGTGTAACCCGGTATTCCAACTACACAAAGTATCACTACCTTGGAGGTTAGTCTGCTGTGTTAGGCTGTCACGGGTGAATAAAAAAACTCAATCCCTGACTCGAGCCCCCAATTTGTTAAGGATACCAATCGGGCGTCACACATCGGACCAGGACACTTGGTCTTATCCTGTGATGTGGTGCGCAATAGGAATGCTTTTTCTTTAATTTCAATGAATTCAAATTGAGCCGATACATGAACCGTCTCACACCCCCTTTTACAAATACCCCGGGTCTCAATGGACCATGAACCAGGCCAGTTGGTGAAAATACAATATTTATTTATTTTGAAAGTTCACAAAAATCACACAAATTTTAATAGTGGGCAGCAATCACCAATGGGGTGATAATGACAATGGAAATGGAAGCAATGCACTTGGTTAACCTTCTAGTAGAACATATCCAAAGCACAATTTAATAGGAGCACTTTCTGAATTCGGATAGATAGCACCCAAGTTAAGGTTTCCCCCGGCAATGTTCCCTCAACCCACAAATAATCAATTTCTGAGTGGATGGCGGAAAGAAGCAGCAGGTAGTCAGGGATAAGAGGCAGCGAACAGAATTAAAATCCGACCTTCCCTAACCAAATAAGAGGGAACACCCCTTGCAAAGCCTAAAAGGACACTCTGATTTTGACAAATAATTAATTATATGTGTGTTTAAATATTGCTATGCATATGTTGTATCACAGTATCAGGGATGTTATATCACTAGCAACCATCAGGCAAAGTATCATAGAAGCATACAGTTCACAAAGCAAGTTAAAAGTGAAAACCCAGTGCAGCCAAATTCACAGTTGCATTTACACTTTTTTTCAGCTTTAAATGTAAAAACGGTTTTGGCAAAAAACGGTGGAAAACACTGAATTGGAATGCGGTTCTTGGACTGGGGAATAGATATATATCACAGGTATAATATAGAGGTGGAAATAGGTCTCTAGCTGGTGAATTGGGAGAGATTTGGAAGGTAGAATGAGGTTCGTTTTTAGGATAATGGAGCAGTTAAAAAGAGAAAATCGGTTTTAAAAGTTAAAGGCACATTTTACTTAAACTAGATTTAATGGCTAAGAAAAGAGGAACGCCCCTCGTGAATATCAAAGTTACATTGCAGTTGTAACCCTTCACGCAGTGTACTCCTTTTCTTTAGGGAAAATTAATTTATTTAATCAAAATATCGTTAAGACTTATGATCTACCACTTAGCCGCAAAAACCTGGAACAACATCCCAAAAGAAATAAGAAACACTGAAGAGCACCTCAAATTCAGGAAATCACTAAAATCCTGGCTCTTCAACACCACAGACTAAATCTGGAAACCAAAACCGGAAAAAGGATGACTAAACCGGAAAGGAGACGGACATCCCTGACCCAAGAGGGTAACTCCCACGGCACCTGGACGGGTGACACTGGATAGACTGGAACACAGGCGACACGCACAGAGACTGAGTCAACTACCCCAGACAATCCCACCAACACTTCGCCCACCCTTAGTTACCGCCAGATACCACAGTGGTAAGGAATTGCCGAGATATTGGCAATCACCACACTACCTGAGAGGTTGACATTGGCAGGTGCACTGGCCACAGGAGTATGAAGGGAGGATAAGGGGAGCTATGAGAGAGCATGTTAGAGGTGGGGGCCAGAGGAGTAAGGAACCTTATATGCCAGTCAGACCCAGATCAGGACAGAGCTGCATCAGGGGAGACCACGCAAGCCGAGTGCCTCAATTCGAAATAGAGATGCAAACTAACCAACCCTACTAACAATTTCCCTTTCTGCATACACCTCTCAAACTCCAAACCAAACACAACCAAACCTACAGCACAACAAACCGCACACACTTCACTACACTGCAACAACAAAACAAAAACACACATAGTCTTGCACAACAGTACACGACGACTACCGGCCGCAACGACCCCAGGCCCAGCCAACGGACCCACTGGGCTGAGGCCGCCAACAGCACATCACTGCTCTCTTGCACTTTTTCCTGCTTCCTCCCACTAACTCAACCTCCCCTCCTCTTGCAGAACCGCCAGAGCGCCAGGGGACCACTCCGGTGGTGATAGTGCGCGGTGCAAATGTCCTTTAACATTAACATTAACATCTATGCAGAACAAAAGGAAAATAGGAAAGTGGCGCTAACACTGGGAAATTCAATGACAGGGTGCACAGAGAATTCTAACGGTTTTAACAAGTTACCAGGGTAGGGATAGGATTGCTTAGAGAGTGGAACAAAGACAAACTGGTCAAGATGGGGTAGACTGTGTGTTATGGGATGTGGGATAATCACAGTCCACGCTTGGGTTTGGGAATTTTGGAACAGTCAACAGGGTTCTAGTCACTGCACCCCTCGGGTCACCAGGTAGCCGACTCTCCTGGCAAAAGACAGCTGGGCAAAGGTCTGGTCACCGGATGGCAAGTGTAGCTGGGCAATTCGGGTCACTGGATGGCACAGATAGTGGACCAGCCGGTCTGGTCTCAGGATGCTAAGCTACCACAGCCTTTCCCCTTTTTAATGGGATTTTAGTGGGATTGTCTTAATCTAGGCCTTGCTGGGACAGGATCCGCAATGCTTTGGCCTTGCTGGAGTAGGGTCAGCAATGCTTTGGCCTTGTAGTGAAATCTGGAATTAGCCATATGAATGAAGCAGATCAGGAACACAGCCACAGGAAATTCTTATTCTGTTATTTATAGAGCATGGTGACATCACTGAATTATTGGCTGGCAGAACTGAGCTAGGCCTACCTCCAAGAAGCAGATAGGACAATCAATATTGGTTGCCTCTTCGAGGAGGGGTCCCAGTTTATGAGGTTGCATTTTATGAGGTAAAAAGCCATCCCACAGTCCTTTTTGCCAAAAATCTGTCATAACCTAATTTACACATTTATACATTTGTGGCACTTTAACAAATCACATGGGAAGATTACATATTGTATGTAGAGCATAGCAGTCCAATCCTCATGCTTGTGGGACCTTGTTTCGTCCTTCTACCAGTTTTTCACGCTTTTCAGTGAGAATTATATTACTTAAAATTCTATAACTTTACACATGTGTATAAATTATCATTAGGCATATAAGTATTACAATTCGCAATGGCATCATGGATACTTTCCTTATAATACCCAATTCTGTGCCATTTCTATTTCCCATGTGTCAGTGAAGTCTATGACGTCTTAAATGAAAGCCCCTAAAATCACATTTAAACGGTTAACTTTTCACATTTTTGCAAAGTCATGCTGCAAAGATAAAAGTCTTACAAGTTGTATTTATAAAATAGTCTTTGGAAAAAAATGTTCAGTATTGTTCCCCATATATGGGCAGAGCTTCCAGGCCATCCCCCTAAGTCCAGGGTTTTCACAGAGATTTCCTTTGAAGCTTCTGGTAAAAGTCACGAGGAAGTGTGATTTTTCACTTCGCACATCTGTGTCCTAGAAGTTCCATTGTAAGAGGCCCCTGCCCAGACCAAAGTCTGATGAGTATGTGAACTTTCTTTGTCCTGGTCAATCAAAGTTTTCCAACTTAGCAATTATCACTTTTGTGTCCTGGAAGTTAATGGTGGCTCCATTTGGGGCAAGCCTTAGCTTAGCCAGCAGGGAAGAACCTCTTCTGGAGCTTGCAAAATTCAGCCAATGCATAATTGCTTTTATTTTATTTTATTTTCTTTTGTCCCAGATCAAAACAAACCTGTTGGATAAAACATCCCCTATATATTCCACAGCAACAAACCCCTTTGCATTGCTTGGCACAGACACGTTTTTGTTCAACATGGTACTTTTTAAAACAGGCATTTTTTTCTGGTTTGCACAACCCCATTTTGACCCATGGTAAATGTTGCTGGGATTTCTCTTCCATCTACTTCCCAATATTATTCTGTAGCTGTAGCCAGCTTCTTTTACACAACAGTCTGTACAAAGCAAAGGTCTTCTGAAATTGA
Source organism: Ambystoma mexicanum (assembly GCF_040938575.1). Taxonomy (NCBI): domain Eukaryota; kingdom Metazoa; phylum Chordata; class Amphibia; order Caudata; family Ambystomatidae; genus Ambystoma; species Ambystoma mexicanum. The sequence goes on from NC_090925.1 coordinate 154,333,186, forward strand.
CATGTGCACAGAAAGCTAGAATTCCTTTTCAAGCAGTGATTTTTGACATTTTGTAGCAAAGGTTTAAGTGTTTTTCCGTGCAGCTGCAGTGAAGTTTTTGTTGATTTTCCTCAGATTTGGCTGGCACAGCCTGCCATTCAGGAATAAGACTCTTTTCTGATGGAGCACAATTTGAATATGGCTGGGCATGACAGGGTCTTTTTGATCAAGGTAGTGTGATGAAGAACAGGGGAAAATAGCATCAGAGTGGCATCATTTTAAAGGTGAAATATTCCCTTTTTCAATAGGAACTTTGGGCTTGCAGCAAAGCAGCACTGCTTTTTCACTCCATTTCTTTAAGACAAGAACACACCCTAATTGCCTTTCTTGGGGTACTTCCTGTTCCATATTGCCCAATGGCGTTTGGCAAAGCAGTGCATCCCTCCTTTTGTCGCTGCAAAACACAGTTTTGGTGTGAGGCAATGGTGCTCACAGGAGCAAGCACAGCCATTTTGCTGTTTCTGCTGAAATGCAGTTTGGTGATGTGGGGAAGTACTGCTGAGTGGGTAAATATATCCCACATTAGCAAATATGTTTTTTAGGTAAACGAATGGAGAGTCAGCAGGGCTTCAAAATTAGCTTTTTCTGGTCTTTGTGGGCTTGAATGCAGTGCATGGCTGGTGCAGAGCATTCCTGTGTTGTAAGAGGCAGCATAAAGGGTTCTTGTTTACCTTGGAAGAGGTGCAGCACCACAGGGTGGAACTTGGACGGGAAACCTGTTGATCATGCGGATCCCACGCTCAGCTCTTGAGGGAAATGCTTTTTAAATGAATGCACTTATAGTTTATTTTATTACTCATAATGCCATATTTGCCCATAGGCCTCAGGGCGCACATATAACAAAGAGACAGACAGACAACCATGAGAAATTGATGGCAGTATAAGAGTTCAAGAGTAACAGCCTCCGCCAGTGCCTTTATTGAACTAATAGGTTTTAATACCTTTTTGAAATGTCCCAGACGTGTACTCTACTCCAGTTTGGTTGAAATAGTGTCCCACAGAGAAGGTGCCTAGACTTCAAATCAAGAACCACCATATTTATTCAAAGCAAATCGTGGTTGAGCAAGAAGCAGTTCATTGTTAGATCTTAAAGTACGCTTCCACTGGTCATCTTTGATACGATTTGAAAGATACAGAGGATCATCTCCTGAAGGACACTTATATACAATAGATAACAGTTTATGCTGTATTCTGTGCCGGACCGATAGCCAATGAATTTCACGACGGGCTTCAGTAACATGATCCTGTTTACTTAAACCACACACTGCTCAGACTGCTTCATTCTGGGTAACCTGAAGTTTCTTGATATTAGCTTGTGTGGTGCCAATCAACAGACTATTACAGTAGTCCAGTTATGCATTGATGGTTGCTGATGCTATGAGCTTTATTATTACAGCAAAATGTGTGTTTTATTAAATGCCCCTTCCAGAATTAAAATAATGGCCAATACGATTTATACAGCATAGGCTTGCATGGCAAGGAGGAAACACAGCGGGTAAAGCGTTCATTGGTGGCTGTATGCTGCAATGGGGGAAACACTACATCATAAGCATGGCTGAAGACTGGAACACTAGATAGGTCAGGACAGTTCACGCTATTGATTTACGATGTGTTTTTATGCAGTGAAGGAAGATTCGTTTTCAAGGTCGGATTAGCCGTGAGTAGTATAGAATGATACCCTCAGTCATCAAGCTAGGCTTGACAGGTTTCCACGCTCCTTTTAGACCGGATATCCCGCCTATCTGAGGTCACAGAGTGGAAGTGATGTCATGCTGGGTGACCCGGAAGTTCCGCCTGGGTGGAAAGCCCAACCCGGAAGTGATGTAGGTGTGTTTAACAGAAACGTGTGCCCTAGCAGGGGTGTCCCACCGGATGTGACATCATAGGTGGTGGCAGGAAGGTCCCCCCCCAAAGCTTGGAGTCCCTAGGGCCCCCACTGGTGCTTCCCCCGGATGTCCCCCACAAAGACCCGGAAGTGTGGCGCAGGGTTCTGCATGGTAGGATGCCTGGAGATGATGTCTGAGCGGCGGCCATCTTTAGAGGTGTGGCGTGCAGGGTGTGCATATATACAGATGGGTTTGGGCGGGAGGTACAAGCCGTTCCTGAACCCTTGCAAAAAAACGAAAGCTCAGCGACCACGATACTGAAAATTATGAAGAGCTACAGCTACTACTCTAAGAATAATACAGAGGCCAATGACTTAATCACCCTTCAAAAATACTACAGCCCTGAAAATACACCGGCAGCAACGATGCCCGTCAGCGGGGACCCTGGTGACGCAGCGGCTATGGATAAGACGTGTGAAATCCAGCCTGTAATCACGTTTGATTACCTGACCGGGAATATTTCTACTAGCAAGACCTCTGCTGGATGCACCGATGCCGACTACGTGGATATTGATGAGTCTGTTAAGGCTCTTAAGGAGTCCCTGTATGGGGATCTGGATGTTTTAGAGCAACTGTTTCCAGAGGCCTCAATGACCCCTGCCTTAGACACAGCATCCGATGAAGACAAGTTGTTTATGGACATCGCTAGCGCCTGTGAGATGGAAACTGCTGGTTCTGAAACATGTACTATGGTAAGTAATAAAGCATGGATTGGTGTGTGTGTGAAAACCCTGTGAAAACATATGCTCAAGAGCTAAACTTCTTTCTTTTTTTGAATTGCAGAAAATGGCAGATAAGCGTGACGACGGCGCGGTGGGCGTGACCACCGCATTTAATGCAGTCAATTATTATTGCGTGTGCTGTTTAAAAAGGATCGAAAGTTCAGCATTCCCAGACACTGATATGTGTAAGAAATGTGACCTTTTAAAAGGTTTTGAAAGTTCTGATGAAGAAGAAGATGAAACTATGACCCTTTTGGAGTCTGTAATGGTTCAAGCTGTTGCGGCGTCTGTTGTGAAAACATGTTTGAAGCTTGACTATTAACGATGGTGTGAAGGGCATAAATGGAAGACCCTCAGCAGGATGCTCATGATTGTTTACTACCGAATTATCAATCTGGAGCAATACAGCGGATATGTCAGATGTTGAAGTCATATAACGTTTATCAGATGCTTAAATGTGTTTATAAAACCATGGGTATGCGTTTACATGCTAGCATGGGGGGTCTACTAACAAAGACAATCCTGGAAATATACATGTGTCGCAAGACTAAGAAAAAAATGAAATCTTTACGACTGGCAGGACCTGTGATTTTTAGAAATCATATTGCCCGTTTAATGCAGAAAAACTTTTCTAACCTGTACGGTCTTAGGATGAGCCATCAGGGTTGTCCGGTACGTCGAAAGCTTTTTTAAAGATAAAAATACAATAAACCTGCTCCTTATACATGTACCGTTGTTTCTAGGGTAATGTTTCCGGAGGACAAGCCGGCCGTGTGGAGCGTGACCTGACGCCTGGACGTATGTGTGTGGAAAAACATTTATACGCTTTGCTGAAAGCGAGAATAGCTGTAAACAGTTCACACCTGTTGTGGGGGTTTGTTATACCGACACTCCAGCATGCTCGGATTTGTGAAAGTGCAATCTGTATAAGGGAGAGCTGTAACATCATCAAGATGCCTGCGTGTGATGAATACGGCTATGTATTCCAATATGCTGTGGGCTCTTTATACCTGGATCCTAGAGCCGTATTGCAATAACACGTCGATGATCAGTAAACATGATACTTACGCCTTAAAGGTCATGTTTTACAAGCCTCTGAACTAAGTGAACTGAAAAACGCGACGAGTATAGACGTGGTGCCAGTGTGGACGTGTATATATTGCTTTATAATGCGTCCCATAAAATATCAGAGCTGGTAACGCTTCAGCTCATCCCGCATGTATCCTGTTATTAAAAAAAGGAAAACATCTTACACCAACCATGTGTCTGTTTATTTTTTGTAGTACTTCAATGTATAACAACATGCATTCAAGATTGCATAAAAGCTATTATGATAAAAGTGGTGTTGGGAGTTATGGGGGTGTTGATGCTCTTTATCGAAAATTACAGCCTGATAAACACCCCGTCACACGCGGAGCTGTTAAGACCTGGCTATCTGGTCAGGAGACATATACCCTTCATAAAAATGCAAGAAAACGTTTTAAAAGAAGAATGACCATTGTATCCTCCAAAGACAATCAGTGCCAAGCTGACCTTGTGGACGTTTGTCCCCTTGAAAAGCAGAACGACAGTGCACGGTACATCTTGACGGTGATAGATGTTTTATCAAAATACGCTTTTGCAGAGGTCTTGAGGGATAAGACTGGTGCAAGAGTGGCCGCGGCCTTCAAGCATATCTTCAGCAAGGGGTGAGTACCTGTACAATTACAAACTGATGCCTGTAAGGTATTTCTGAATAGACCCCTTCAAAACCTTCTAAAACAACACAGCGTGCATCATTTTATAACACACACGAAGGTTAAAGCATTGGTTGTTGAGCGTTTTAATAGAACCCTGAAATCTAAACTATGGCGATATTTCACAGCCTATAATACGCAGCGCTATGTGGATATATTCCAGACTTTTATAGATGTGTATAATGACAGCTACCACCGGTCTATTAAAATGCCTCCCAAGTCTATAATGGCTGAAAACTCATTAGCAGCGTGGAGAAACCTGTATGCAGGAAGGTTATCGGAGAACATCAAGAAAACAACCTTCCTCGTGGGGGACCACGTCCGAGTATCCAAGTTGAAAGGTGTCTTTACAAAAGGTTACCATCAATCCTTTACTGGTGAAATTTTCATAGTGGCAAAAGCATCAGTGAAAGAGGGGGTATACATATACCAGTTGACTGATTATGCTGGTGAAGTTGTAAGCAGTAATTACTATACTGAGGAGTTACAAAAGGTGATCGACGATCCCCAGCGACTTTATAGGGTTGAGAAAATTATTCAGAGTAAAGGTAAGGGGTCTAAGAAACGGCATCTGGTAAAATGGGTGGGATGGCCTGAGAAATTCAACAGTTGGGTCAACGCGGCATCTCTAGAGAAGATGAAAGACAACAGCTTTTATATCACCTTGCCAAGTAACGCCTCTTTAGATATATTCCTCAAAAACGAAATATCTGATTATTCTGTTAAGCTGGCTAAACCCGTTAATTTACAAGGGCAGTGGGAAGCAGGGCTGATGGAGATTCAGTACCCGATTCGTGGGACAGCCTGGACAAAAAAGATTCCTGGTATACCATCAGACGTGGAGAACCTGCTGAATTGATAAACGTTGGTTTTCCTCATGCCTTCTACCCCACAATACAAGCGCTGCTAAAAACTATCAACAAATCGATTGCAAGACTCGAGCGCTATGCAGATATACACCTGTTTCTAAATAATTCTCGGCAGAAAGTATTTGCAAGACTGCCCGATCTTACCGTGGAGTTTATATGTAGCGGGAAACTTTCTATGGTGTTGGGGAACGTTCAACATATATAAAAATAATACAAAAAAAAACAGACAAAACATGTGCAGATATTGATGGTGGATTTTACAGTCTCATGATCTACAGCGATATAGTAGAATAACAAAGGGTTGGCGACTCATACGCCCCCCTGGTGCAAACTGCACAAGTCAAGGGTGAAAATAACAGCATTATTAATATACAATACATGAAACCTGATTATATTCTTGTTTCTAAGTGTCATTTTGACACCATCAACATCCAGATAAGGGACGATCAGGGTGATCTGGTCTCATTTAAATACGGGAAGGTCCTAGTAAAACTACACATGCACCCTAGACGTGAGAAAGACAATTAGAACATGGTAATCATGAACAATTATGGGGAGCCGCACGCTTATAGGGATTATTACCGCAGACAGGCTGGTTATGGAAATCAGCCCTACTTCCAAGGAGCGCCAGTGATGTATGGTGAGGGTCTAGGAAGTATTTTCAGAAGTCTTTTTTGGAGAGCCATGCCCTTCCTGTGCAAAGGGTTTGAATTAGCCAAGCCGCATATGAAAACCGCTGCTACAAATATTGCTAAGGATGTGGTGTCTACTGCAACAACCACCATCACAAATCGTTTCAACCAACCAGCACAAGAGGGTTCGGGGCTGGTTTATGTGGGTAAAAGCCCTGCAAAAAGAAAAACACGTGCTTTGCACAGGCGGGGGGCTCCGAAGCCGCATAAAAAACGAAGATCAATAACTCGAGCCGCTCAGAAGAGAAAACGCACGACAAAGAACAGACGGGGCAAGCGAAATAAAAACGGACCAAGCATTAATATTTTCTAAAAGATGGCCTTTATCCATTGTGCCTTGGGGGAGTGTGTGAAATCAGAACTAGACCTGTTTGTCATACCCCTGACACAGACGAGCATCGAAAACAGTTTTTTCATGGAAGTTGCGCCCCTAGCGGCACTATCGCCATTAGCGCCCATCGAGTTTTACATATCGGGCTCAACAGAGACGTTCCTGGATCTGAATGACACCTTACTCTACCTATGTTTTTTTGTAAGGTTGCAGTCTTTGTCAGCTTTGTTTTCCTAATCCAGCGATATCTCGTGTGTGCCAAACAAGTAGTATATTCTACCAGAATCTGCACCCTTGGTGCTTATATTGAAACTGGAGCAATATTGAAGGTAAATGTACTCATTACGCGAGCAATCCTTTTAATTTTAAACATTACAGCATTAACTACACTGCTCTTTTTAAGGATGGGTCGTCATACCTGCCAAAGCCTACAGCCCCAGTTTTCAACACAAAAATATGATTAGGGAGTATCTGGGACTAGTCTCCATCAGCGGCAGGCACATGCGTGATAAAGGATTTGTGATACCGCGTGACGACTACGGTGTCGGTTACACCTTGCTGGCTTTTGATTTGAGACCCGATAATGCATCATCAGGACATTATAATCTGATTAGGAATGGTAATTTACGCCTCGAGGTACGGTTTGCTGCACATTTTCCAAGCACTGTGAATCTTATTATTATGGCCCTATTTGACTCGGTCATAGAGCTCAACAATCAGCGACAGGTGCTGTACGATATGTAATACATATCTACCAGATCATGCGTTTCCTGCGTAAAGACAAACATTCCGGGGCGAATATTCGTGTGATAACATTCTAAGGGATATACCTGGTGAGCTGCCCATCAGCTTTGTGGTGAACACACATCCCCAGTATCAAGAAGGCACACATTGGATAGCAATGTTTATAGACACTGATGCAATAACTGTTTTTGATAGTCTGGGGTGCTTTCCAAGCCACCCTATATTGGACTATGTTAAACATATAGCCCCCGTATTACATTATAATAGAGCCCAGGTGCAGCATTCTGAACCTGTGACATGTGGGCAGTACACTGTATCTAAAATGTCTGAGAAACAGTCATCACAGGGTGTTATGCAAACCTATTCTCTTGGTCTCAGACAAAATGATCGGATGGTGACAGATTTTGTGAACAAGCGTAAATATTGCCAGCCCCCAGTAAATGTATATAGTTTTTGTCAGAAATGTAAGCGTGTTACTTAACAGTAGATATGTGGACAGGTCTAAATAAAAACATCTTGTACTTTTAAACAACGGTCTCCTTCTTACTTGTGTACTGTTTAATATTTTTAAAACAAAATGTTGTGCTAGACATGCTTGAAATAATTAGACGCAACACGTGTGGTTGGTATAAATAATCAGGGTATTTTATTACAAACAGAACCTTTGTTTATACAGCTTGTAGGGGTATACATATAAAAGCATTTACATAAACAAATATTTTATTACAAATACCTCCATTGTTTAATCAATCTGGATGGTGTAGTGAAATACAAAGTGCCATATTTGCATATTAGGGCCTTAGATGGCTGCATTAACAGCTAAGACTAATAGCTTATTCAAAGTATGTGCCAAATGCTGAAAGTAATGTGTTGGTAGCGCCTACATTAAGCAATAGTGAGCTACAAGGAATGTGCAGGCCTATGAGGGGTGGAAGGTTACATTATGCATTGTGCATAGAGAGGCCCCAGTTTAGTAGCTAATAGAGACTTGTATTTGAGTGTTTGGAGCATTATGGTACCTATATAGCGCTTAGATAGCCAATCTTTGAAGCACTATAGACACTAGCTAGCAGAGTGCAGGCCTGGTAAAGCTTGCTCACTAGGGGTTAATTGATTTCAGCTTCTCCTAGAATATTCTGTCTTTGCAACCGTGGCTCTGCCATGCTTTGTAAACATACCTTCTTTCTCTGAGAAGGCCTGGTACGGCCTTCCACACGCTGATAAGACATTCCAGTGCTTTCACGGACAGGGCTCCAAGGGAGGGGTAAGAGCAAGGAGCATCTCAGTGAGAGTTGGGTTTTTCCATCAGTAAACATATTTTGCACGTTGAAGGTTCTGGCACTGTGCCTCATGTTGATTGACGGCACGAGAGCACAAAAGATGCAAGCACCCAGAACTGGGGGGGGAGATTCATCCACGGATCGAGTGCGCCCGGAACCTGATGAGGCCTTGTGCGGCACCTTGCAGCACTGTTATCTGAAGGGGCTGGCAGCAGCTCGCTTGAGAAAACCAGGATCTCTCAGCGCTATGAAAATACCATTCAAGAGGTGTAAGACTGTATTTCTCTAAGTTTCGTGATTTCTCTAATGAGCTTTGTAATTTTCTCTAACTTGAATTCCAAATTGGTGCTAAATGTACTGTTCTGTTATATTATGCTTTTTGTCTAAGAAATGCAAAATTTATACTGAAGGTGTCATTTCTCACGCATCAGTTCATTGCTCAGCACGAGCAGACCTGTAAATGGGTAATTTATGCTAATAAGGGCTGGTCCCAGGGAGCAATTACCTCTTTTCAAGACAGATGGGTATACTTATAAAAACATTTACATAATCCCCTATACATATACGTTACACCATTACACACTAAACCAGGCCTTGCGTTTGGGTTTCTTTTTCTTTTTTCTTTTCTTTAAGGAAATATCTAGAGAATCGACATTGTCGGTCGGGGTTTTAACACCAGAGTCTTTTAAGGTCTTGAGCAGCGTCCGATGCCCCTTATTTCCCACTAAAGTAGCAGGGATATTTAAGTCTGCAGCGGATTGCATGAACAAATCCCATCATCTCAGCGTTTAGTGTCTTCCAAAGGCCTGAGGATTGGTAATGCTGCGAACTAAATCGTGGACATTTGAAACTCCCACTTTTGTGTTCCAGGGTACTACCCCCTGGTCACCGGTCATCTTCTTCAACAATAGTTTACCATTTTTATGATAGCAGGGGTTAATGGTGTTCAGGATTTCCGCCACCAGAGGGTCTGAAATGGGGGGTCCGGGGCTTGTGTTGCAGAGACTTGTGGGCTCTTCAGGGGGCATGTACAATGTTAGTTTATTCTTCTAATTTTTGGCTTGTCTAAAGTGTGTTAAGTATTTTTGGAGAATAGATGAATAGAGGGTAACCTTGTCGTAGTCCAATAAATCATGATGCCGTAGGACCTCTTGCATTTCAGAATCAAACCTCAGGATGGCTGATTTTCGAATATCAGGTTCTTCACGGTTTTGGGTGCTCAGGCCGTCCAGCTGACGCTTGTCAACCAGATACATCTTCTGACTGTGCACCATTAACTGCCCCATAGAAGCCTGGTGATCAGAGGCAATGCTCGGCCTAGGAGCGAGCCTATTAAAAGTTTTCTTTTAACTTTTAGGGAGGGCCGCTTGTTACCCAGTCTCTTGAGGATAGGCTTCTTCTTTTTTAAGACTCCTAACTGGCGGCCGGATAGCAGAACGTTCCCCCTGATGGTGTTGAAGGCAATCCCAGCTATAGCCGATAATAAATCGTCAGAAGCCGAACACAGAATGGCCTTGCGTTGCTGTGGTGGTGCCGTTACTAGCATTTTAAGGAGAGCATAGTTCCTACGTATACGTGCCGTCATGGTGGTTGGTCGCGGGTGCTAATGAGGCTGGCTTTTCTCATCATCAGGTTTTTCTAGAGGCCTTTTGAATGTAGACGACCGGTAAATCAGGATAAAAATGACCGGTGCGCAATCGGTAGTCCTCTAAGGTGTTTGTTTTTAAATGCACCAATAAGTAACCATAAGGTATCTGGGTAGCGTCTTCAAATACCTCCATGAAAAAAAGGCTGTTGCCCGGATACATCTGTCTCGCTAGAACAGAGTTGGTGTTTATCTCTGGGGTATTTAAACAGTACGATATAGCTGGCATTTAGCGTTATCGAACGGTTGCCCTTGCCCTTGTAGAATACATTCTGTACAATGTACAGACTAAGGTTACGATGATATGAATACTGCATGAATGTTTTTTCCGTTTCCGAGCTATGACCACCCACCATCATAAGATCATCTACGATATTTATATTAACAAGGTTTGGTGGTAGCAAACGGTCGTCATTCAGAGAATCTGGTAAGCCCTCCACAAACTTCAGGTTTGGTATTTTAGAGGACAGTTTATTATACAAGGGTTGGCAGCATGAAAAAAAACAAATGACATTATCAGGCGTGGTGGACATGACCGTGTGGGCATTTTCTAGGAGCTGTTTAAGCAGCCCTATAATGCTTGCAGCCATACATAGGTTCAAGTCCCCGTAGTTAAAATCCAAGAGCAAGCATTTCTTCTTGGACACAACCATGCTGTAAAGGGTTTTCTTCAGGGGTCTGTACACGCCTCCCTCTCTACACCGGACAACCACAGACACTAGTCTCAACAGTTCTGTTACGACGAGTTCTGCCTTACTTTGTAGCAGTTTTCCGATGTTTTCTAGAAACTGCAAAACATTGAAGGTCTGCCGAAATGACCGCCTGGTGTAAAGAGGCCTGTTTAAAACCGTGCTGTCTAGGCGTATCTGGATGAAACCGTTAGGCCCGACCGTTTCAAGAATCTGGGAGTCGAGCCTTTCAACCGCACCGGTTATCATTAATAACCCCTGCCCTGTTGTACTTAGTTGATCTGAATTTACAAAATTTCAACGCTTCTAAAATTTGGTAGATCTCTCTGGTATGTACCCATACTCTGTAAAAAAAACGGTGTCTGTTTAGGGCTGCGTGGGTGTGTTTTGGGGTTGTGCCTCTAAATCTTTAAGTGAGCGTTGCATGAGGATTATTTTTGTTTTTCTCAAGCGTTTCAGAAACATTTTCCGCTGCCTCTGGGTTTGAAACCATTTTAAATGGCGTGCCAGTAAATCTTTTACAGGTATGCGTCGTTTTTTACCCAGTTTTGAGGGGGTGTTTGTATCTTTCAACACTAACAGCAGTGTCTTAGGCTCTGCGCTTAAGGAGATCACGTCTGGACGCATCCCGGGGACGACCCCTGATCTTAAAGGCTCTGGGGGGTCTGCAAAATCAGGAATGTGCTGTGTATGCTTTTGGAGCAGGCGTTTCTTTTTTTCTAGTTTGTTTTTAAGAGTTAGGGGTCTTTTATTTTTCATTATTTTTTTAGCTGAGGTGTTCACCCTGTTTTTAGATTCCCTCATGTAAAGCACGTGCTTGGCCTTAGACATACGCTTACGCATAACTGCTAGAGATTTTTTACCAAGCCTGTGTCTCGAGCTCCAGTCCTGGCGTCATAATCTATAGTTGTTATGCGGTCCTAATAAGTGGTTTTCCTTTCTCCATTTTCTTAAACCTGGGGGTCAAAATAACTGCTTAACAATGCAGGACATATCAAGGGGTTTCGGGGCATAGCCTGATCCACAGATAACAGAGGCGTATACAAAGTCTTGAGACTCTATGACCAGTATGACCACCTCTTTTATGGGTGAATCAGTAATTATTATAATAGGGGCCGAATCTAGCATGGCACTGGTGCTTGGTTGAACCCCCAACATGTTCTATATCTTCAAAAACAGTAACATCTATCTCATGGCTGGGGCTCGTTGGTGAGAATGCATGTGGTGGGGTGATCACGCCACAACCGGGGGACCACAGACTTGGGCAACCCGTGCCGCCGGTGTTGGGGCTTGTTGGTGAGTACACGTGGGGTGGGGTAATCTCTCCACAACTGGGGGACCACGGCCTTGGGCAACGCGAACCGCCAACGTTGGGGCTCGTTGGCGAGTACACGTGGGGTGGGGTAATCTCCCCACAACTGGGGGACCACAGCCCTGGGCAACCCGCGCCACCCAGCGTTGGGGCTCATTGGCGAGTACACGTGGGGTGGGGTAATCTCGCCACAACCGGGGGTCCACGGCCTTGGGCAACCCGAGACTCTGGCTAAAGGGTTTTTACCGCTCATCACAGGGAGCCCCGGACCCTGTGTAATGACACCACCGAACTGTGTCTCCTGGGAAGGTCTAACATTCACAGTTGCTACAACAGGTGGGATATGCACTGGCATGCAATGTTCAATAGGTTGGGGTATATGATTGTTGGGAACAATAATACATTGCGGGTTAGAGGGACATAGAACATTTGCAAACCCTTGAGAGACCCGACCCCTGCTAAGCGATAAGCGCCTCCTTTTATTTAAAAGGATCTTCACCGCCCCATCTAACACAGAGTCAAGTCTATTGGCATTGTACAATGACGGTGTATGCGGCTGACCTGCAGATGGCTGGGTGAATGTGGGTGGGGTCAAAGAGGGTGTTTGTGCTATGACTTCTTCCTCCGCCGCATCACAAGCCCCTAAAATTAAAAGAAAAAACAGTTTTAGTTTTGTGTTACAGAAAGAAATAGGTCAGTCAATACTTTAGAATGATATGTTAGGGTAAACCTAAAGGGTCACAAAATACCATTAAAATATTAAAGGTCCTAGTTGGTGAAAAATAGCCCAGACAAACCTCTAGAATGACATTAGCGGTCCGGTATGGGATTTTTACAAAGACACACTGAAATATTAACGCCCATCGCTGTGGAAAAAGGGTTTGTTGGTTAGTAGTGATACAAACATACAATGTGTATCCCCGACAAGTTGCTTCCGCTTTAACGACGGGCCATCCGCTGGTGTTGGGGCTCCGGCGTGTGGCCTGGGCTTGGTATCCGATGTCGTTGGTCCTCCAGCATTGGCGTCTGATGGGGGAGTCAATGGCGTTGGACCTCCAGACTGTGTATCTGAAATAACATCAAAGAAAACATTTACCAACAGGATCTACAGCAAGGAGTCACGTGACAGAAATATGCTTCAGATGCATAATCATATTTTATACTAAAGACTCAAGTCACCCGGGACCATATAAAAAAAAAGGCATACATGCTTTACAGGTGTCGCCCTTTAACTAGCATATCTAGAGTAACAGATGCCATTACCTACCACAATGCCCGCTGGCTCTCTCCCAGCCTCAGAAGTTCCTGTGTCAGAAGACCCTGCCTCAAGCTGTTGAGCGTCATCGGGCATGTCATGATCATAGGTGTGGTTATGCGTCACCACTAAAAAACATAAAGTTATTGTAAAATTATAATAAAAAATCAACAGCGGCTGTTAATGACCAAATATTACATTATTCAATATTAATATCAGATATTAGTAACCGCTCTTCAATAAATATTAATAGTGCACACCAAAAGTATCTATACTATGAAATCCGTTTTCGGTCAAGAGCGCGATAAGGGTTTCGGAATTGATGCATATGTCCTCCAAACCGGCCTCCCATGCATCATATTCATCTGCTTGAAAAATTAATTAAATAAATAAACCTCTGGCCTCACATACTGCAAATGACCAAACACCGGGCCCCCAGACACAAATGCGTGAACAAGAAACACAACACACCATACTTGGGGCCCTTATTAGCTGGGGACCCATTGGCGGGCCACTTTGTGAGTTACTTCACTATGCGGCTAGAAGGTTTTTTACCCACGTTGATGCATAAACATTCTTTAAAGGGTACAACCTGCATTATATCTTATCAAAAATAGCCCCTGGGGTACTATTCAAACAGAATCACAAAAGAAATGAATGGCCCTTCTGCCTTGCAGGCCACATTTTTTGCTGGTTACTGAGACAATTGTATGCCACAGACATGCCCCAGGCATGTCAGGGCTCTGGGGCTAGTAATTTTGACCAGAATTGCTGCATAAATATTATTTTAAAATGTACACTATCACATTTTAGCATAACCCTTCTCCTTGGGTGTTATTCAAACAGTGTCACAAAAGGCACGAATTACCATTTACACATGGGGACCCTGGGGGTATTTTGATGAGTTACCTCGCTATGAGGCCAATAGTTTTGACCAGTGTTGCTGAAAAGCTATGTTTTATAATACAAAAGTAATTCACAGTTAGCTGTATCTGCGGGTTACTTATGTATTTTAGAAAACATATTTACACCTCAGATGTCTGCCCTGGGGCCCCCATATTTGTCATTAGGATTTAGTGCTACTTGTAAGCCAAAACTATTGAACGGGAGTACAGATAGGGGAAGATGGTATATGAGACGGGTCACCAAGCTTGTAGGCATTGTCTGGTTATTTACCCATCCAGTGACTGCCCATTGCCATGCTAATGCCTATGGCTGTTCCCACACAAATCCTGGTCAGAACACATCCTCGGGGTGTTTCCTTGAGCTATCCTTATCAACCAGCAACATCAAACGTAGTGCAAATATTTCAAAGCAGCCTTCTGTAAGTTAATGGCTTAATTGGAGCAGTAAATGCGTTACTGCTGTAAAACAAAATACGTAAACCAAGGCTGCCATCAGCCAATTGCTAGAGGCAGCAATCCTTTTTTTTCTTGTAAAATGAATGCGAGACTCTGTGTAAGCAGAACCCCTAATTTGCGGGTGTTTTAAAAAAAAAAAGCTGGGTCCCTGCAGCAGCTGTTTGCTGCTGCAGAGCCCCTTATTTTCAGGGCTGCCCGCACCTCAATTGGTGTTTGCAGCAGCTGTCCCTGGGGCTCCATGCAGAATCACTGTATTGTTTCTCTTTGTTTTTTTTAATGGACTCTGCAGGGGTGAGCACATGCTCACCCCTGCAGGGCCCATCACCATGACCAAAGACAGCGCAACCCGACGCCCGAGGTCCAGGCCTTAGCCTTTAAAGGCATACTCTAGTAAAAAATGTTATTGTCCCTATGGGTCGGCCATGTTTTTTTAAGGCTAAGTGGGTCGATTTTAGAAAACTTTCCTATGGACCTTACCCGAGTTTTCGTCCATTAAACGCACGCGAAAACAAGCACCTGTGAGCGGCCATTTTCTGATAATCCTATCTTTTCCCCGATCGCCCTGGCAGACCTGCTTTTGCGGCACTAAATCAATTCCCCCGCCCCTGAGCCTGACATTATCAAAACATTCATATTCCCCGCCTCTCTCGGTGACGTTTCTGTGCTGCGTAGGCAAACGCGCCCAGTCGTCTTCTGCGCGACTCCACACAGAACCCGGAAACCAACACAGATCAACTCACAACACAGCGCGCCACAATTCGGAATATGAAACTGTACTTTAAAATGAAACAGCAACACGGTACATTTGGTAAAGTACATTTATTTGACATTAAATGTTTAGAGAATATTCAGCAATTGCCATATGAACTCCGAAAGCCATTTATTTTCTTTTATCTGTATCCGCAATAACTGTTCTGTTTCATCTTGAGTCACGCGCTGTTCCATTATGGCACACAGGGTGTTCATTTTCGTAAAAAGAATCACTTTGTAAGCACGGTGAACCGCAAGGCTGTTCCATCAACTAGGCACTAGTCCAGCCTAAAATGTGTTATGTTACTTCTAGCCACTAGTACAGCGTAAGGGCATGTGGGCCCTTGGCGATCGTCCCATAATATGGTGATCGTGCTCCAGTTGTTGACACAAAGCTGCAGGTGTCTGCTGAAGAATCCGTCCGCCGGTGTCTCAAACAGGTGGCAGTTGCAGAAAGGGATCAAATACCTGTTAAGAAAACAAATAAAAGATAATTAGTCTCGCTAGCCGAACTTCATTAATATTACTCATTTCATTTATTACGGCCGATCAGAAACTATTTGCTTGCAAGGGTAGTTCAATGGAGTATGTTGTTCTCTAACATAAATGCGAAAAGTAACGAGATAAATCGAGGGCAACACACAATGATAAACGACACTCTACATGCATGAGGAATGATATGATATATGATATTGCATTTGTAACGCGCATATACTCAAGTGTTTCTAGGCGTGACGAGGCAGGTGGGGAACAAGGGCAGACAGACAACGATCCTACTGGGCCAGGTGTCTTTCTGATCGCGCATGGGGAAGGGCTGTACATGGTTAGTTGAATAAAATTTAAATAATTGGGCCAGCTGTTGGCAAGTGCAAGGTAAATGCCGGGACAAGGGGCTGAAGGGTACAGAGACAGTCCCGTGGTGCAGGGAAAAGTGGCTGGGCCAAGGAGCGAGATCGGTGACACCAGTGATCCTGCATGCCGATGTGCCCACTACGAATAGTTTTAACATCTTTTACAGTCTTCATTCATTCATTTATTCATGCATCCATTCATTAAATCTTCATTCTGGTATAAAAGCGTGTAAAGATTTACTTACATTATATTTGAAATTTCCATTGTGTCTCTTCGTAATGCAGTCTGTAAAACGGACCATGCTCTTGACAATGATTTTTCGTATACTGACCTAAAACTGAAACTCGGTCTAGTTTCTGAATTTTCTGCCTTATCGTCTCTTACGTTATTGCGCACTCCCTTCAAATGTAGTTCTTTCTGCATGGTCCCTGTCTCAAGGTCAAAAAACAATAGACCCTTATACTTCCAGTGCGACTTGTGGGCCTCATCTGTGCACAGTCCTTCGCATTCTTTATTTGCAACATCACGTAGTATAGGCATCTATGAGAACTTGAAGTTTTGAACCTGTCTATGTAGTGCGCCTCAATGTGCAAATGCGAACTGGCTTCTCTCCCAAATGCCACGGCCTGCTTATCTGGCGCGTTCTAAGTGCCCCAATTTTTTCCCCGTTGTCTGCGATCTTTGCAGCCCAAATTGAGACATTTCATTTTTTGCGGAAGGTCAGGGAAAGTATAAAGTACCACAGGAGTTGAGTTAAAAGTGAGATTTATTGTTTGTTTGTTTTATTTTTTGCAATACGCAAGCCTCCCCTCCGTTAACAGTGCGCAGCATTTACATTTACATGAGATGAGACATGAGAAAAATATATACATACACATATGTGAGGTGAATAGAGAGAATTCAAAGATGACACCCTGCTTAGGTTTACAGGTACACTGTACAATAACATTTATTTACAAAAATACAATCCTATTGCAATTATTTAAACCGCGATTTGTACTTCACAATCAGCTGTGCTTCGGGTGGGCATGGAACAGTCGCAATGTTTGGTGGCAATGGATCACTGCTCTGTACAGAAACGTCCAAAATTCCATATCTGTGCTTCTCTAACACAGCAACAATAAGGCCTTTCACAAAGTCGAACTGCATTTCATCATAGACTGGTTTGATCACCCATTGCTTACTTCGTTTTGAAAACACCTTGGTGTAGCGAGGCATCCTTACTTGCCCCTAGTCCTAGATTGTTCTCGTCCGACATTGCTGTTATGGGCCAAGACCGCTAGTAGGGTGCGATGTTTCATGCCCCGAAAGCTAAAATGTAAGCGCTTTGGCCTGTACTTAAGGCACATATTGTGGAACACCTCCAAATCTCCTGTGTGACAGAATTCTGTCAGTCCTCTCAAATCTCTTGGTAGAGTTTTGTCGAAAACAATCTTCTCAATGGCTTTGTGTGTCGGTGATGATGGAATCAACCACTTCTTCTTTCGTGCCTCCTCTGGGGACAAAGGGCCATGTTCACATTGGTGGAAATGTTCATTTGCTGTCCAGCGGTGAACGTTGGTACAGTGGTGCATCAGTGACCGCCATTTTTCAAGTAGTATTTCCACTGAGCCCTCGCAAGTTTTTGAGCTCCACCAAAGATGGTTGGTGATAGAATGTGACCACAGCAAAATACTTTCAAAACCTTTTTTTTTCCTGCAGCCGAGATTTTCTTATTGACTGATTTAGCAAGATGCCATACGTCAAATTGATGTTTAATATGTGGGAACTGCTCTCTCATTGTCTTGGCAATTGAAACGTGTCTATCCGTGGCTATGAGGTCGATGTGCATCCCCCTCGATTGTAGATCTTCCACTGATTTTATAAATCCTAGTTTCTCCATGGCCACTGAGGATGTACATTGTGTTACCTGCACGACCTCGGAACTCACAATTTTCTTACTATCCATGTCCTGAAAGTGGTAGGTGCAGTACTTGGCAGAAAATCCAGGGCTATCGCACTGTCCATCGCCGGCTAGCCTGAATCGTTTGCCTTCGAATGTACTTGCTAGAGACAATTGTTCAATTCTCCAAGCATCACTAATGGCCGGAAACAGATAATCACGTTGGTATGTGTAGTACAGCGTACTTGAAATTAATTTGAGTCCCACAAACTGAAAGAAAGCCTCTAACTTTCTAAAACTTGAGCCACTAAAAAGTAAAGCCGCTGCACACAGTAAATTGCCTGCTGGCAGTTTCCCCAGCATTGGTTGTGCAAACCATGAGAACCTATGATTTAATCTACAGGCGGCATTTATTTTAAGGTTACTGCCTTTCATTTTACGAGTCACATTAATGAATGGCTTCCCACATACTTTCCCTCTAACGGAATGCACACATTTCAGCATACTTATAATTTCCATCAAGCAACTGTCGAATACAATGTATTTGCTCTCTTTCATTAGACTGTCATCCTGCGTCAACGTTGTTTCGGCCTTTGACGTTGTGGAGATGTCAACACATTGGAAAGTAATATCGCTGCTATCAAGTATTGTTGCGTCTATGGATGCTGCGGCTGGTTCATTCTCTCTCATTTCAACATCTGCTAATTCAACATTGATGGGAGAACACAACAATGTCGACATGTTTTTTGGTGGCAATTTTTTGGCTGGTGTAGATTGTGTAAATTGATCTGCAACTACTTCCGAGCTATCTCCAAAACATTCAATAACATCTTCTTGTGGTGGTCCGGTCACACAGTAGCCATGGTTCAATGCAACTTTGCTGTAGTCTCCAAACAGAGCTAATTCATGTTCTGGCCATTGGACATAAGCATCTGGAGCCTGAACACGCCTCGCCTCAATTAATAGTTCCTCCATAGTGTACATGGTCTGGCAAGCCACATCTCTCATTCGCTTCACTGTCTGTGTGTGTATAGTTCTGACGCCGACGGGTAACTGGAGGAGAGATTGGAAAAGGGATGTTCAGTTTAAACACAAGATGGAGTGTAGTAGAATTGAATAGAAAAAAAATAAAATAGTCCCCACCACAACAATTGTTTTAAAGTTATGAACTGTTTGTAACTAACCTTTTTTTGTTTTTTTTTCTTTGCAACTTTTTTGACTCGACCTTCAACATCTGCACGCTGTAGCTCCGATTCATTTCCGCTTGTCCTCCCTTCCGCTTGCGCTGCAAGGACTATATTTTCTGTATCCGCATAGACAGCAAGGAATGAGGCTCCATCGTCTCCCTGAAACATAGTACTTTTATTACTATGTATCAAAATATTGTTCGCATAAAACACGTGAGGACACACAGGTACATCTCAATAGCCAAACACGATTTAAACATTGTGTGCAACAATCAAACGACAAGTATTCAACCAGTGATGATCTATTTCGATGGAACTGTCAGTATCCATACCTCTGGCTCTGCATGGACTGCCATGAATGGTTGTATTGGAGAGGAGGCATCCGCATCTCCCTGAAACACAGTTCTTGCATTAGTATGCTTTTCAATATTGGAAACACAACACACACTTGGGGTCGAACGCACAGGTACATATAAAGAGATAACCGCGAAAGATGCATTGTCCAAAAGAATCAAGGAAAATCCAAATATGATCACATTTCATCGACTTATTTCAACGATTCCTTTACATCTGCATCATCTAAATGAGATGTTCTGATTGTGGTGGAAGCTCCGTCGTCTCCCTGAAACACAGCACTTGCATTAGTATGGTTTTCAATATTGGAAACATAACACACACTTGTGGTCGAACGCACAGGTACATATAAAGAGATAACCGCGAAAGATGCATTGTCCAAAAGAATCAAGGAAAATCCAAATATGATCACATTTCATCGACTTATTTCAACGATTCCTTTACATCTGCATCATCTAAATGAGATGTTGTGATTGTGGTGGAAGCTCCGTCGTCTCCCTGAAACACAGCACTTGCATTAGTATGGTTTTCAATATTGGAAACATAACACACACCTGGGGTCGACAGCACAGGTACATATCAACGGCTAACCACGAATGAAACATTGTGTAGAACAATCAAACGACAGGAATTCCGGCTCTGAAGATGACGCTCGATGGAGCTGTCAGTATCCATACCTCGTGCTGCTGAAGAATATCTATGGATGTTGCAAATGTAGTGCGCACTTCCGAAAGCTGTTGCGCCGATTCGTATACTTGAATGTCAGGCTCTGCATCAAGTGTAGGGGTTGACGCTCCGTCGTCTCCCTGAAACACAGCACTTGCATTAGTGAGGATTACAATTGTGAAAACATAACACACACCTGGGGTCGACAGCACAGGTACATATCAACGGCTAACCACGAATGAAACATTGTGTAGAACAATCAAACGACAGGAATTCCGGCTCTGAAGATGACGCTCGATGGAGCTGTCAGTATCCATACCTCGTGCTGCTGAAGAATATCTATGGATGTTGCAAATGTAGTGCGCACTTCCGAAAGCTGTTGCGCCGATTCGTATACTTGAATGTCAGGCTCTGCATCAAGTGTAGGGGTTGACGCTCCGTCGTCTCCCTGAAACACAGCACTTGCATTAGTGAGGATTACAATTGTGAAAACATAACACACACCTGGGGTCGACAACACAGGTACATATCAACGGCTAACCACGAATGAAACATTGTGTAGAACAATCAAACGACAGGAATTCCGGCTCTGAAGATGACGCTCGATGGAGCTGTCAGTATCCATACCTCGTGCTGCTGAAGAATATCTATGGATGTTGCAAATGTAGTGCGCACTTCCGAAAGCTGTTGCGCCGATTCGTATACTTGAATGTCAGGCTCTGCATCAAGTTTAGGGGTTGACGCTCCGTCGTCTCCCTGAAACACAGCACTTGCATTAGTGAGGATTACAATTGTGAAAACATAACACACACCTGGGGTCGACAGCACAGGTACATATCAACGGCTAACCACGAATGAAACATTGTGTAGAACAATCAAACGACAGGAATTCCGGCTCTGAAGATGACGCTCGATGGAGCTGTCAGTATCCATACCTCCTGCTGGTGAGGAACATCTAGAAACGTTGTAGATGTGGCGGACGCTTCAGCATCTCCCTGAAAGACAGTACTTGCATTAGTATGGATAACACTAATTATAACTGAAAACAAACACCAGTGAACGATAACTAAGGTGTATATTAATTGGAAAGCAGTAACCAAACATTCGGTAAAATAATTACACGATAGAATAAAACTATTACTTGACATGCATAACACAAGTATGTAGCGGATTAGCCTAGTAAGATTACCTGATACGCGCTAGAAGTGGTTGATAACTGCGACCACGTCAAGGATGTAGAATGTTCTTGCTTCAGATTCAAGGGATAGTCAAGAAGTTGTAAAGGTCAATCAATGATTGATAATGAAATGCCAATATAAAAAATAGCCACGTAAGCCGACAGAATACTTGAAAAATGCTCAATACAGCACAGTTCCCTGTTCCCATATATATACATTGCGTTTGTGGGTTATGAAATCGAAAAAGAATATATTGATAAATGTCATTATTCAAAAAACTATACACTCATATCAATATCGAAATTATTACAAGGGATAGAACACCTACAATATCTATTAGTCCATTCGACTACACACTACCGCAAGGCCTAAAGCTAAATCCGGACACTTGACTCACCGGTGGCGGAATGTGGACGAATAGAGTGGGAATAGCGTTTTTGAGCAATTTCCGTGTAGTTCGCCGTTTATTCTTCTTTGTTACCCAAGAAGTTGTGTACATGTCCAAGGAAAAGTGCCGGCTGCAGATGCGGTATCGATCGCCCCTCTTGTCCTGTAAGACTTGTTGGACTCTACTTTCCAGCTCATCCAGTGGAAATCCGCAATGTCTGACCCATTCTCTTATTCGATCAACAGTTTTCGGGAATACATGCATTGTAGTTCCTTCAGATTTCGCATGGGTCTTCGAAGGGCAACCGCTAATCGAACAGGCAGGCATTGTTGATAAATCTGAAAAGTAAATATCGACATTATTATACAATCTTCAAGAATAAAGATTTGATACAAAAGTAAATGAATCATACATTGATCAATGCAAGGTTTGTTTTGGTCGCAGGAACTGTACCAGTTCATTATGTGCAGCTTAGTATTTGCATAAATTGCAGAAATGTATAAATGATGTGACTAAAATCTGAACATGTGACTCATCCCTTGGCTGTTCTGTATTGCACGAGAAGGAAACATGCTTACATTATAGACTGGACCCCCGAAGGATGCAATTCAATGACAATAGAAACAGATGAAAATACATAGATCTATTGATAGCATAGCAATGGAAACTCTAGTCAATAGCAATGAGACCAATGAACATAGCACTATTGTGTACTCTACTCGCAAATAGATAGAAATTTAAAAATCTGCGAAATATGACTAGGATACATGGCCTTACCTTGACCAACAAACAGTTGGATTCAGCAAGCAGAGCAGTATGTTGCAGGAGAATAGGTGGATGGCCACAGGTAGCACACTGATGGGTTTGCTCTAAGCGGTCACAGAAGTTCACGGATAGCACGACGACGACCAGATTAGCGTAGATCTCGGTGGTTGCCAGGTAACACGTTCAGGAGTTGACTTGCAAAGCACAAAGATGTTCTCATGAGACATATCAAGTGGTTTATAAAGTATTTGGAACAGGGGTGTGTTGAATGACGTATGTATGTCGTGGTCTTAGGGGGGCGGCCTGCTTCAAGGGGAGGCCTGGCTGGAGACACAGGGTCTGAGGAGGCCATGTGACCGATGGCCCCTTGGCGTGGGACACCTTTTGAAGTGTACATGTAGTTTGGCACCTTGGCCGTTTGCGCCTGTCACAGCCCCCCATGCCAGCGCTCATCCCCGGGTGCGAACCGCCTTTGATAGAGGGGGGTGGGATGGATGGGTCTGGGGCGTGCAGATAAGGCACAGGAAGACTGCTGAATGGAGACACACTTATGTGGATTGCAGGGGGGCGGTCTGCTTCAAGGGGAGGCCTGGCTGGAGACACGGGGTCTGAGGAGGCCATGTGACTGATGGCCCCTTGGCGTGGGACACCTTTTGAAGTGTACATGTAGTTTGGCACCTTGGCCGTTTGCGCCTGTCACAGCCCCCCATGCCAGCGCTCATCCCCGGGTGCGAACCGCCTTTGATAGAGGGGGGTGGGATGGATGGGCCTGGGGCGTGCAGATAAGGCACAGGAAGACTGCTGAATGGAGACACACTTATGTGGATTGCAGGGGGGCGGCCTGCTTCAAGGGGAGGCCTAGCTGGAGACACGGGGTCTGAGGAGGCCATGTGACCGATGGCCCCTTGGTGTGGGACACCTTTTGAAGTGTACATGTAGTTTGGCACCTTGGCCGTTTGCACCTGTCACAGCCCCCAATGCCAGCGCTCATCCCCGGGTGCGAACCGCCTTTGATAGAGGGGGGTGGGATGGATGGGCCTGGGGCGTGCAGATAAGGCACAGGAAGACTGCTGAATGGAGACACACTTATGTGGATTGCAGGGGGGCGGCCTGCTTCAAGGGGAGGCCTGGCTGGAGACACGGGGTCTGAGGAGGCCATGTGAACAATGGCCCCTTGGCGTGGGACACCTTTTGAAGTGTACATGTACTTTGGCACCTTGGCCGTTTGCGCCCCGGACAGCCCCCCATGCCAGCGAGCATCCACCGGCGCGAACCGCCTTTGATACAGGGGGGTGGGATGGATGGGCCTTGGGCGTGCAGATAAGGCACAGGAAGACTGCTGAATGGAGACACACTTATGTGGATTGCAGGGGGGCGGGCTGCTTCAAGGGGAGGCCTGGCTGGAGACACGGGGTCTGAGGAGGCCATGTGAACGATGGCCCCTTGGCGTGGGACACCTTTTCAAGTGTACATGTACTTTGGCACCTTGGTCTTTCGCGCCTCGGACAGCCCCCCCATGCCAGCGAGCATCCACCGGCGCGAACCGCCTTTATATGAATATACAGTATATCGCCTTTATATGAATGATAGTATATTGTTACTTATCAATAACAAATGCCACATAACGCAGATTCTTGTGAGCACAGACCCACACTTCAACCAGTGTATTATAGTGGCCAAGACCCGAAGGCCTGTATAATCCAATGGTAATTGATAGTATAGATATATGTGATTCATTTAAAAAATCGAGACAAACGTTGTTAAAATAAATGTGGTGTTTTATTTTGTATCTTATTTTCATTAAAAAAAAAAAAAATTAGAAGACTTTAAAGGTTATACAGGTCAGGTTGCAGCACAGCGAGAGAAAATCCCCTGTACTGACCGCTGTCACTCGGGAACGTGTCTCTAATGGCACGAACGGCACAGGCGGGTATCACTCTTCGAACGCGGTGTCCAAGCCTCCCGTGAAGCCACCATGTATAGGAACGATAGGCCACCAGCCTGTACCACCTGTGAAAAGGAATGAAACAACCTGTTTTTAAATGACCCAGATAAGTTTAATAAACGTTTGTTGTCAATGACAATTCTTGTAACTAATGGCATTTTACACGGACAAATGCTATCTAGACAATGCACACTATTGAACGACTTACATGCGTTACAATGATATGTAGATGTAATTTTGGATATAGTAGAAGAACATGAAATAGGAGTGGCATGACATGCAGAGTATACTTACTCGTTACTCGGATTACGAGGACGAACAGTTGCTCGAAGTTCGTGCATAAGCACCATCAAGATTCTCAACACGGCCCGTGTGAGGCAGGCTGCCCTGAAGTCTGGCAGCTCGGTGATGCATTGCGGTCGTGGCTCGCCTTCCGAAATGTAGGCCAGGCATCCCGAGTTTTCTCGGCAGCAGCAGTTCTCGTCCTCGGTTGGCATTAGCTCGCACCGATTGCATGTGCACCAGGTGGAGACGCCGTCCATGCGACTAGGCCCAGGCTCTTCATCTGTTGAATCGTCCTCCCAACTGCCGTCCGAATCCCCATCGTTTTCGCGTGCTTCCCTTTCCAGTAGTTCCTCCTCGGTATACTCGGGCTCGTACATGTAGGGCATTATTGTAGCCATTGTGTGGTAAACAGAGTAAAATAATTTACCGAGATGGTACAGGTGTTTACACGGGCTACAAGCGACGAAGGTAGCTGACTAGAGCACTGAAACGAGTCACAGAATACTCAAAGTAACACAGAGAGAGGAATGGAATCGAAAATCGGCTGCTGTGTGTTGTGAAACGGTCTGTTTATACTTATTGAGGAGAGAGGCATCCTGCCATTTCCATGGCGACACGTCATTAGCTGAAGCGCAGCGAATGTTGACACGAGACGTGCTTTGGCGTTGGGAAATGGGCGGTACGAGTCTGCTGATGTCAGGCTCAGGGGCGGGGGAATTGATTTAGTGCCGCAAAAGCAGGTCTGCCAGGGCGATCGGGGAAAAGATAGGATTATCAGAAAATGGCGGCTCACAGGTGCTTGTTTTCGCGTGCGTTTAATGGACGAAAACTCGGGTAAGGTCCATAGGAAAGTTTTCTAAAATCGACCCACTTAGCCTTAAAAAAAACATGGCCGACCCATAGGGACAATAACATTTTTTACTAGAGTATGCCTTTAAACAGACCGGGCCTGGACCTCTGGCTTCGGGCTGCGCTGCCATTGCACTCTGGCCACTGTGAAAACAGTGGCCCGCGTGCGTTTGATTAAAGTTAAATGCTTGAAGCCTGCTTAAAGCAGGCGCGGTATTACAGCGCATGCTTTAGTCAGGCTGGAAGCATTTTTCTTTAATCAAACGCATGCGAGCAGCTGTGATTCTGTTTTCATAGTGGTCCTCGTGTGTTTGAATAAAGAAACATGTTTCCAGCATGATTAAAGCAGGCGCTGCAATACCGTGCCTGTTTTAACCAGACTGCAAACCTTTTTCTATAATCAAAAGCACGCGGGCCGCTGTGAAAACAGAATCACAGCGGCCCGCGCGTGTTTGATTAAAGAAAAATGCTTCCACCCTGATTAAAGCAGGCGTTGCGGTATTGCCGCGTTTTTTGGGGGGGAAAAGAAAGAAAAAAACACATGCTGATGTGCTCCCAGACTGGATTAGTGCACTAAAGGCGCCAATATGGGGGCGCATCAGCTGTCATTTCAAAAGATCAGCAGACCTGCTGCCTATTATTGACATTTAAAAGAATAACAGGATCCCACAAGGCCTGCTATTCTTTTAAATGTCAATTCTATGGCAAGACAGGAGGCTCATATTATGCATTTCAATCTTTACTCTGAACCACAGCAGCAAAGAAAAAAAACTTTGGAAAACGTCATTTTTTCCAATAAACAATGTTATAACAATGTAATGGGAAACATCCCAGTCCAACATGGTGGGCAGGTCATGCCCCGGAGATAGCCAATAGGGAGCGAGCCAGCCCCAATATAGGTCCTTTCCTCCAACAACTCCCCCTCTTTCTTTGCTGCTGACCCACAGCTAAGTCACACCTCTGGTTTTCTTAGACTGTGTAGTAGAAACGTTACTTGTAACATTTGGTTCGAGAAGCAGCGTTCGAGAGAACGTGTTTCTTTCTATGATTACATTGTATATATTGTGCATTGTTCCTCAGGCAGGCAAGCAAGCGTTTGTTTAGTTTAGCCGGGTTCGCCTCCTGAGGGGAATTCTACATTATTTTCTCGAGCGTGGCGTTAGCTTGTTAGAAGCCCGGTCTGTGTTCGGAAGTGTTTATTTTGCCTGGTTGACTTGGCGTTGACTTTTTCCTTGTTGCGAACACTGCTGCGTTCTAATTTCTCGTGGGTCTGCCTTAAGGCCGCGGGGGTTTTTGTCTTCGTTTGTTGTGCGCGCACGTCAGAACAGTTACTTTCTGACTGACGACGCGTGGCTGACACAAAGCTCTCTGGCACACGCGGTAAGCATGCTGCTTTCCAGAGAAAAGGTTGGCGGTTCGAGCCTACTCTCCGCCTCATTTTTATTTATATATTGTTTCATATTTATAATTTTCAAATTATGTTCCCATTTCTTTGTTAATTAATTACAGTTGTTTTAGGTGTAAAATTCACCTTTCATTGCCCTCACACGCTGCTCGCCTGTTTGTCTGTGGGATACAGACATTGTCTATATACTGCCTGGGTGGCCTTTCCCTAATGTTTTGTGGCACCCTCATGAATTGAGTGGTTACAGCCTGCTCGGCTGGTGTTGGTACAGCATTGATCCTGCTGTTTATTAATACTGTTATATATATATATTTTACCAAGTAAATTGGTGCTGTCATGGATAAAGGAGCGCTTCCCTCCTCTGCAGATGCCAGCACTCAAGTACGCACTGCCTTTAGTGGCGCAAGCTATTCAGTCCTCTTTGGACTCAGCTTTAACTGATTTGAATATCACCCTGGTATCAGCCTTTGACAGGTTAATTACCCGCATTGCGGATTTTCATCCCTCCCAAGATGCTGCCCCATCTGTGGCATCCCAGGTCCCCAAAAAATGTAAGGCCAAAACTAAACATACCCAGGGTCAACTCAGTCCCATAGTGGCCATTTCTCCTAAAGCTTCCCCTAAGAGTCATTTAAAGCGTGGGTGGGAAGAATCCCGTCAACCTATCTCTTCCACCCCCTGGCCGGCCCCTGCGCCTTTCGCGCCGGTGGAGCCCCCTATTGATGTCTCATCCTCAGACAGTTCAGATGATTCTGATTCGCCCCCTAAGAGGCAAAAAAGGAAGGTGACCTCAGTAGCCCCTCAGGAGGGCCCCCTACTGGATGGTAGTGGTGTACCTTTCTTTGATCCTGCCCTGATGCAACAGCCCACGTCAGCCGAGTGGCAACCCTCTGAGGAGGTTTCCTCTTTCCTCAAGTTCTGGATCAGGCGCTCTATGGCCAAGGAGGATCGTAATAAATTACGGTCGGAATGTCCCAGACCGATGCTCGCCGACAAGGTGGCTCTAGCGCCAGAAATAGAAATAGACTAGTCTATGGCGGCTTTTCTTTCCCAGAAGGGGAAAGACCCCAGGAAGGGGGTCGATAAAGCGTGACGTAGTTGTCAAGACAGACTGTTGGACATCCTGGGTCCAGTCACGCAGATTTTTGAAATGGCAGAAGAGGCGGCGTCCTCTAATACCCCGATAGAAGTTGACGCATTAAGGGGTTGGATCCAACGACGGTATGCCTGCTCGGCAACGCTAATGCCTCCATATGTAGGGAGAGGAGGAAATCATTATTAATGAGGTTGGATTCCAAACTGGCAGACATGTCAGAGAGGGAAGGTGGTCCTTCAGCTCAGGGTAATTTATTTTGGGATTCTTTCCTGAAAGATTTGTCAGCATATGTTCACACATTTACGGCGTTGGACAAGGCGCAGGTTAATATAAAAAGGTTTTTGCCCCAAAGGTTTTTAACAAGGCTGGATGAGGTAGGGCCCGCTCCTCCGGCCGCTATTCCCAGGGCTCCTTCTGTCCCCGCCAGTTTGCGGCCCGTGGCATATACCATCCCTCCTCTGCTCGAGGAGCACATAACCAATTCTACCCTCAACAAAACTTGAGTTGGAGAGGACGTGCCGGCAGAGGAGCCGGAAGATCAAGAGGGCCATCAGGTACTTTCTCAGGTGCTAAAAGTTTTTTCCCTCAAAAGTCTAGGTGGCAGACTAGCCAGGTTTCTTCCACAGTGGGAGGCCCTCACTTCGGATCCTTGGGTGTTACAAACAGTTCAGGGTTATCAGATAGAATTTTATGCCCCACCTTGCCAGTTGTCCTTTCCCCTTCCTTTGGTGTTCGACGAAGTCAAACAATCCCTCATAGATGTGGAGGTAAGGGATCTCATCTCCAAAGGGGCGGTAGTCCCGGCGTCTTACAGGGCCTCTCAGTTTCTGAGTACCATTTTTCTAGTCCTGAAACCGGACCAGGGGTTCCGCCCAGTAATCAACCTGAAAGCCCTCAACTCTTTTGTGGTATATCACCACTTCAAGATGGAAGGAATTCATTTGCTCAGGGACACCCTTCTTCCTGCAGACTGGATGGTCAAATTGGACCTCAAGGACGCTTACCTAGTGGTTCCTGTCTTTCCCCCGCATCAGAAGTTTCTTCAGTTTCAATGGGGGGGTCAGGTGTGGCAGTTTGCATCCCTTCCGTTTGGCCTGTCCTCGGCCCCATGGTGTTTCACCAAGCTCATGCTGCCTGTGATGGCTCTTCTCAGATACAGGGGGATTCGGATCATAATTTATCTGGACGACATGTTGTTCGTAGCCCAAAATTATCAAACTCTGTGTTCTCATCTGAAATTCACTGTGACCCTCTTACAGGATCTAGGTTTTGTGAAAAATGTAAAAAAAATCCATATTGAAGCCTACGCAATGTATCCAATTTCTGGGCTTCAATATAGATTCAAAGCTTTGCATCCTTCTTCTCCCAGACAGCAGACTTTCCAAGATAAAAAAGGAAATTCGTCTGCTCCTCAGGAAAGGGAGGATCTCCCTCAGGCAGTTGGCCAGAGTTGTGGGGATGCTGTCGGCATCCATTCAAGCTATCTTCCCTGCTCCCCTACATTACAGAGCGCTGCAACGCTTAAAAGCCAAGCATTTGCGCAAGTGTCTCTCTTACTCCCAAATGGTGGAATTGTCGCCAGAGGGCAGGTTGGAGCTCCTGTGGTGGCTCAGGCACATGGAGGCCTGGAATGGCAAGGCAATATTTGTCCCATCTCCGGATGTCGTTCTGGAGTCAGATGCGAGCAGATCAGGTTGGGGAGCCAGATTGGGTCAGGTTTCCACAGGTGGGAAATGGTCGGAGTCAGAGAAACAACTACATATCAATTGCCTAGAGTTGTTAGCGGGGTCCTTTGCTGTTCGGAGTCTCCTAAACGATCAGGGGAATTGTTGTGTTCTCCTCCTCATGGACAACATCTCTGTGGTCAGGTACATCAATCACCTGGGGGGTACCAGGTCCAAAGTCTTGGCGGATTTGGCAAGAGAGTTTTGGCATTTTTGCCTCGACAGGGATATTCTATAGAAAGCGGAATACCTCCCAGGAGTCAGCAACGAGGTTTCAGATTGGAACTCCAGGCACCTGCAGGACAGGAGCGATTGGATGTTGAGCAGGTCTCTTTTCGCCCGCATAGCGTCCCTCTGGGGTCCCCTGACAATAGACTTGTTTGCCTCGAGACTGAATCGTCAAGTTCCCAGATTTTACAGTTGGAGACCAGATCCGTTAGCTCTGGCCACCAACGCTTTCCTCCAGGATTGGTCGGGTCATTTGGGGTATGCCTTTCCTCCCTTTGCCATGATAGCTTGGGTTCTGGTCCAAGTTCGCACACAGGCGGTGTCTCTGGTTCTGGTTACTCCCTTTTGGCCCTCTCAGGTTTGGTTCCCGGCCCTTCTAGAATTGGCAATAGATATTCCCCGTCTTCTCCCTCTCGATCCCCTGTTGTCTTGCTTCAGAGGACTTTCGCAAGACTCTATGGCGGTCATCAGGGACTCCTGGGCGCCCTCTACTAAGGCGGGGTATTCCTCAGCATGGAACAGATGGGTTAGCTGGTGTGTGGCTAGGCACATCAATCCCGTTTCTGCCCCTCCTGTAGAGGTGGTTAATTTTCTAGTAGAGTTGTTTAAGGAAGGGAAAGCCTACAGGACTGTTAATGGTTTTCGTTCAGCTATTTCAGCCGGTCACCTTTTGGTTAAAGGGGAACCAGTGGGTAGGCACTTTTTGGTGCGAAGGGCCCTCAAATCTATTCGTATTAAGGTTCCACCACAACCGAAGTATTCGGTTCTTTGGGACGTCAATATGGTGCTGCAGCTCTTCAGGTCCTGGCCTCTTAATGAAGATCTATCCCGGCAGCAGTTATTTGCCAAACTAGCTATGTTACTATGTCTGGTGCCTATTAGAAGGGTCTCTGATATCAGAGCGCTGGATGTGGATAATAAGATATTCACCCCTCAGGGGGTTACTTTCTTTATCTCACGAAGGACTAAATGCATGACTTCCTCAATCTCCTATCCAGCTTTTCCTGAAGATTGTAAATTATGTGTGGTCAACTGTTTGAAAAGTTTTGAGCTTAAAACTGAAGGTTTTAGACCTCCCAATGCCCCTCAGCTGCTGATTTCATACAGGAAACCCCATAAACCGTTCTCCCCTTCTACTTTGGCCAGATGGATCAAATGGGTTATGCGGGAGGCGGGGGTTCACACATCCTCTTTTGGTCCCCACTCAGTCCGCGGCGATATGGCCTCTAAAGCAGCCTTTCTGGGGGGTAGTTTGGAACAGATTCTAAAAGCAGCTGACTGGTCAAGGGAATCAACTTTTAAGACATTTTATC
This sequence comes from Ambystoma mexicanum, assembly GCF_040938575.1. Taxonomy (NCBI): domain Eukaryota; kingdom Metazoa; phylum Chordata; class Amphibia; order Caudata; family Ambystomatidae; genus Ambystoma; species Ambystoma mexicanum. The sequence continues at coordinate 154,364,614 of NC_090925.1, forward strand.
ATAAGCGTATTGATCATGTAGCTGTGAATGTAATGCAAGGGCTTTGAACTTGCATAATATGAGTCTCCTGTCTTGCCATAGAATACCTAATCCCCCACACTAGCGTGAGATGGGGGTTTAGATTCTATAAAAGACAAGGAGGTGACTGTTATGTCACCCGCCCACCCTTACTGGTGTCGGTTGTTGTTTCAGCTTCCAGTTGATGGCTTTGACACAGGAAGAAGCGGGAGATTCAGATCCAAGATACAGAAGGTTTCAGCTCCGACGTCCCCATGGGAGTTTGTTCTTCGTTCTACGTGGAGAAAATGTTCGGTGGTCGTGTGAAAAGGATCAGCGTCAGAAAGGGGGGGAGTTGTTGGAGGAAATGACCTATATTGGGGCTGGCTCGCTCCCTATTGGCTATCTCCGGGGCATGACCTGCACACCAAGTTGGACTGGGATGTTTCCCATTACATTGTTATAACGTTATGTTTATTGGAAAACATTTCGTTTTACAAAGTTTTTATTCTTTGCTGCTGTGGTTCAGAGTAAAGATTAAAATGCATAATACTCGCCTCCTTGTCTTTTATAGAATCTAAACCCCCATCTCACACTCCTGCCGTGCTTTTAAATACAACCTGAGGAGATGCTGTGGGTCTATGGCCTCAACCTGAGGAGATGCTGGGGGCCCATGGCCTCAGCAGGCTGTATTGAAAAGCACAGCATACCCCGGACCACCCCACATGCATGGCCCCCTGTTTTAAAAATAAATACCTGACAATAAAAAAAAGCATCTGTATTTCAAGAGGCTAAACATCAAACAACACATATAGCCCTTGAAATATAACAGCAGGGCAGTTTAAAAAGAAAATGAAAACTGCCCGGCTGTTGTATTTCAGGGGCCTACCTATAAATCAGTATTTAAACATAGAGAGCCTCCCAGACCCCATTTTTCCCCCAGCGCATAACAAACATAGGGGCCCTAGCCATCTGTAAATATTTTAAATACATATAGATATTCTAAAACACAATAACATGTCAATATTTAAATATACATTTTACCTGGAACAGGAGTAAAAGTTAATCGATCACCCAGGGATGGGGTTGCATACTGTTCCTATGAATACATTAATTAAAAACAGTTAGCCAGGATTTTATACAAAGCTATCCTGAGCTACTTCAATGCAGAGATTATACAAGGCCTTACTTGAGAATTTGCTTGGCTCGTCATGGAAGCAAGCAGGCCGGATTCACACATGGAGCCTGCAAATGGTTAATTCATGAACCGCAATCGGAAGAGGACTGTGTAACCCTAATCCCAGCTATTTATAATGATCTCCAAGTGGCAGGCTTTTTGCAGTTGTGGAATTAACCCGAAAGATCAACAACTGTTAGCATTTAAGACATTGTACCTAGGGCTTTGAGACTGGATCTGTGTGCATTGTATGCTGGGGGATGCTTGGTCAGACGGATGCGAGCCTCCCGGAAATGTCAAGGGATCCATCACCAGTTGGGATCTAAGTATTTGTCCATAGGGGTTCAGGTCCCCACACTTCCCACTGCGCAGCCTTCTGAGGGCTGCTGGGACATTCCAGGTGGACCACGAGGCATGGCTCTTTGAGCACATTTCCAGCCTACCTTGGAATTTCATGAGACTCAGCATCCGCTGTGCTTTAAGTAATTACACAGCTGTCTTTAAACACAAGCACTTCCTGTGGTCTGGTTACTGTGGAATTTCAGCTGTAGCACCACGTGCAGGGCACATCAGCTGTTAGAATCAGCTGATTTTTAAACTCTATATACAAATGACAGCCTGTGGGGGCTTAACACTGCTTGCTTTGGCTGGTAGGCCTGCCAAATCTGCAGCCTGAGTTCTTTGAAAAGGCCAGAGACCTGCGCTGCTGCACCAGGCTCCAGAGCCTGGCCCTTGCAAAGAACTTGGGCTGTGCTTCACAAGCCTGGTGGGCTCAGGCCTAGCACCCCATCAGGGTTTAGGAATATTAATTTTTGTGAATTATGAAATATGGATTATGCCTATTTTTCATGTAATTTGATAGGCAGAAAACATTTTATTTTTAGATTATTTTAGTTCGAATAATTTTTTTCAAAAAGGTTTTTGGGGCGGGTGGGGGGATATTAAAATCCATATTTCATTTTCCATTTTTAATATAATTCAATATACAGAGTTATTTATTTTTTTTTTAATTCTTAGTATATCCATCATGCTTTTCTTTGCACCTGCCTTATTATAAGTGTAGAGTAACCACAAAAGAGAGTTAAAAGGCAAATCCCTCCGTTAATGCCCAATATTGTAACACTTGGAAAACAGAAGGCTAAGTAATTATAAAGATATTCCTATGGCTGAGTCCCTAGCCAAACACTTAAAAGACCCTAACTGTGAGTGATCTCGTACCAAATTGCTGTGGGCCCTAGTTGGAGCTGCTGGGCCGACTACAAATGGTGTCGAGATCCTGTCCCTATACTCTCTAAAACACTTTCCTGGTGTCTAGTAGGTGCACACATAAGTGGAGATCGATATATTCTATTTTAATCTGTCGTCTCCATCGTGTGTGTCTTATCATTAAAAACAAAATTACTATTTCTATGTCCAATAGTCAATAGAAAAGATTTTTTAAAAACAAAAAGAAGGAAATTCTTCCACCCAACAATGGTGAGAAAGGATACGTGTGGATAACTACGTGTGGACAACACTTTCCATTTCTTTTGTACACAAGCCCTCTATTTTCTTTTACAAGGGTATTGGAGTCTGGGTTGTCAACCAGACCAATTAAACAGTCAACCGGTTTCAGCGGGATTCTCAAATAGCCGCTTTCTTCAGGATGAATACTATTTGTAAATTCTTGTATTCTTATGTTCTCAACAATAGCTTCAACACTGTGAAGAATTAGAGGTTGTCTTCTAGGGTCCACAATTTGATAGCAAGAAGTGATTCCTGATCCTATATGGACAAAGACAAGAGAGACAATGGGGACTACTGTCAGTCTCAAGTACTATCATAAAAAACCTGTTAGAAACACATATTTCACTAGTGATTCTGTCTCAAATTGATGAAAAGACTCTCCCCACCTCTATGGAAGAGTCCTAGGGATAGAGAAAGCACTGTATGCTCGAAAGTATGGTGGTTCTCACTGCGTCTAGAGGTCTTAGTTGCGTCTTGTTTTCTCCTTGCTTTGTGACCCTGTAATTCAAAAACGGACATATGTGTACCCAAGGTATGTGTTGTCTACATGTCCACATCGAACTTGTTCGTATACATGGAGTCTTTCATAAAGCAGGATTTTTTGTATATCAATAAGTTGACCACATCTAAGTGTGTGGTATTCTCATTTATCTTGCCTATGGCATTTCATAAGGTGTCTCTCCCAGTGGGGGCAAGCTGTGTTCCGTTTTTAGATCCGTAAAAAACTAGGTATCAATGTGGACATTGATGTATGGCTTCCCTCTGAGCGAATCTCCTCTGTGGGTAGGTCTATCACATGAGCCATATACCATCTCTCCGGGCCGAGCATGGAAGTTAGTGCTTACCTCTATGGATTGATTCAATCTGCCTGCAATCATCTGTTCCGGTACCGCGCTATCTTGTTCCCGAGGTTTGTTATATTGTGTGCGTAACAGGCACGTGATCATGGGTGCCATGTCACATGATTGCTATTCCTTTTAATTTACCGGCTGAAGTCACTTGCGATCGCGTCTTGGTAAACAAATCGCCATGGTTCGTTCGAGTAAGACGACGACTTATGATTCCAACAAATCTATGCCTCTATAGGGCAGGATGTATGAATGCCGACTGTCAACGTTCTGGCTACGTCTGTGTATCAAATGAATTCAGTGCCGGCCAAGAGGGTGCTTGGGAGTTGTAGTTCGATTTTCATCTCGGGGCCAGGGAGGTTCAAAGGGTGGACCCATATATGTATAAGAGAGAGGGTAAACCACAGATGTTTTTAAGAATTATAGAGTAACAAGGTTACAAATTAAAGAACTGCCAAAGTTTGCCAGCAAATCTCCTCATTGAGGCCTACCAGGTGGCTACGAGTCCTATATATCCACTGTTGTTCTCTTTTTAGAAGGAGGGCTGTGATGTTACCCCCTCTTTTAGGTACTTTTACTTTCTCTATTATGGTCCATGTGAGGTCATCTTCTGTATGATGTTTGTCAATGTAATGTACCACCATGGGGGCCGTTCTTTTTTGTGTCCTGATGTTAGAACGGTGTTCCCCTATCCGTATCTTGATGGCCCTCGTCGTCATGCCGATGTATTTTTTGTTGCAGGGGCATTGTATAAGGTATACTACATTGGTAGTGTTACAGTTAGTTAAACTCCTCTGTTCCCAAGGATACTTCCAGCCTATATCTATGGCTGTAGTGCGTTGTGTGTATTTACATACTGTACATGCTCCACATGGTGTATGGCCCTGGGGTCTAGGTGTATTCCAGCGAGTGTTGGTACCAGCCATGGTGGATGTTTCTTTATATGTGTGCACAAGTGTATCTCTGAGGTTCTTCCTTCTCCTTATTGCAAAAAGAGGTTCCGGCAGTGGTTTTTCTTCAATGTTGAGTATATGCCAGGCCTTCCGAATTTCTTTTTTCAAGCGATTGATTATGGGCGAATGACTAAATACTGCTGTAATTGTGTTGTCATCTCTCTTTCTTCTTCCGTGTTGGTTGAGAGTTAGTTCTCTGGGTATATTTCTTGCCCTCTTTTTTGCTTGTTTGATAATTTTGTGCGGGTAATTTCTCTCTAGAAGGTTGTTGGAAAGCCTTGTTGCTTGTATGTCATATTCAGCTCTCGTGGTACAGTTTCTCCTAAATCGGAGGAACTGTCCAAAGGGTAGGTTCTCATTCAGAGACCTCTGATGGAAGCTGTTGTAATCCAAGAGGGAATTTCTGTCAGTGGGTTTTTGAAAAACCGTGGTCTCAAAACTATGGCCTGTGTTGGTTATCTTTAGGTCAAGGAACGTTGCTGCAGTTTTACTTGCCTAATACGTAAATTTGAGGAAGGGGTTGAGTCCATTGATCCACTCCATAAAGTTGTTCAAAGTGGTGTTGTCTCCATCGAAAAGCAGAAAGACGTCGTCAATGTATCGACGCCAACTTACTATGTTAGTTGTGAAAGGATTGGTCTCCGGGTATATGTGATTATCTTCAAAATTGGCAACGTATAGATTCGCTAACATCAGTGCGAATGTTGCGCCCATAGCTGTTCCTGCTATCTGTTCGTAATAGCTCTCCTCATTCATGAAGTAATTTTTTGTAAGGGCTATTTCTGCCAATTGCATAATCAGTGTCACAGGCATGTCCAGCGTCATAGTTCGTAGCACACTTTCGATAACCCTCAGTGTTTCTCCTTGGGGTATTTTAGAGTATAGAGACTCTATGTCCATTGTAACTATGTAGATATCTTCGCTCTCAAGGACAAGGTTGTCTAGATATACCAGGATCGCTGTGGTATCTTTAACATAAGAGCGCATTTTGCTAACTTCTGCTCTCAAAAAGAAGTCAGTGAACTGCGAAAGAGGTTCGAGAATGGATCCGATTCCAGATACAATGGGGCGTCCAGGGGTTGGGAGGATGCCTTTATGTATTTTAGGTAGTGCGTAGAAAGCGGGGCACCTAGGGTGTTTTGGAGTCAGGAAAGCAGCTTCTTTAGTACTAATGTGGCCCTCTCCTTCCGCTTCTCCAATTATTGGATTGATGAGATTTCTAAGCCGCTCTGTCGGATCGCTTCCAAGTTTTCTGTATGTGGTCCGATCATCTATGAGAGCATTCACCATTCTATTGTAATCTATCTTGTCCATGATGACAATAGCTCCCCCTTTGTCGGCAGGTTTTATGATTATATCTGGATTTGTTTTCAGTTCTTTCAGAGCCAGGTTTTCCATTCCGGTCAGGTTATGAAATATTCCAGGATTATCTTCTGCCTCAATTTCATCGAGTTTTTTAAGGATCAACTTTTCAAAGGTCTGTGATTCTACACTTACGCTCTGCGGTGGAGGATAATATGTTGATTTATTGTGTAGTCCAGTTACATCTGTAGATATGTTGTGTTTGTTTTCAGTGAAAAATTGTTTGAGCCGAATCTTTCTCATCAATTGAGTAATTTCAATTCTTGTTTGGAAAGGATCATGGAGAGATGTAGGAACAAAAGAGAGGCCTTTCTGTAACACACTTAATTGCGTATTAGAGGGAGCAAAGGTGGATAAATTAACCACCAAAGATTTTTTCTCAGGTATTAAGGGTTGTATTGTGGGGCGGTGTTCTGTTGGTACCACCCTTTCCCTCTGTTCCTGGTAGCCATGGGTGATTGGTTCGGCCACCATCCTCTGGCTCTGCCGCGTCCTCTTGGGGCCTGAAAACCCCGAGCATTTCCGCCTCTATTTTGTTGGTTGTCAAATCTGACGTTGCCACCGGTTCTGCCTGAGTCTTCATCAGAGCTGCCGCTCGAAAAGTTCCAGTTGCCTGGTCGTGGTCTATTTCTTTGTTGTCTACCTCTCGTAGACCCTGTGTTGGGAGCATTAGTGTTTTTTTCTGGTTCTTCATAGTATGTATCCGTTGTATATGGGTACTTCTTCTCATGTGTGAATGCTGCAATATCTTTTTTAAGTTTAATCACCTTCTTGTTCAGGTTAAACTCTTTGAACTCTTTTGACGTTGCATCCAGAGTTGCCATGCTCTTTAGGTAATCACCTACAATCATTTTTGTTGTTATTGCATCTTGTTTTGTAATGATTTCGTTCATAAGTCTCTCAGATACTGTTTTCGCAGTATTAATGATTAGTATAATCCAATCTCTGGTGCATTTATTTGAAATAAAACTCCAATCCTTCCTAAATTGTAGTTCTTCAAGGAAGATTCTGGGTTCTATTCTGATAATGAGATGGTGTATCAAATTAAAAAAGTAGTACTTAAGTCTATTTTATCCATTTTATTTAATTTATCCACCTTTGCTCCCTCTAATACGCAATTAAGTGTGTTACAGAAAGGCCTCTCTTTTGTTCCTACATCTCTCCATGATCCTTTCCAAACGAGAATTGAAATTACTCAATTGATGAGAAAGATTCGGCTCAAACAATTTTTCACTGAAGACAAACACAACATATCTACAGATGTAACTGGACTACACAATAAATCAACATATTATCCTCCACCGCAGAGCGTAAGTGTAGAATCACAGACCTTTGAAAAGTTGATCCTTAAAAAATTCGATGAAATTGAGGCAGAAGATAATCCTGGAATATTTCATAACCTGACCGGAATGGAAAACCTGGCTCTGAAAGAACTGAAAACAAATCCAGATATAATCATAAAACCTGCCGACAAAGGGGGAGCTATTGTCATCATGGACAAGATAGATTACAATAGAATGGTCAATGCTCTCAAAGATGATCGGACCACATACAGAAAACTTGGAAGCGATCCGACAGAGCGGCTTAGAAATCTCATCAATCCAATAATTGAAGAAGCGGAAGCAGAGGGCCACATTAGTACTAAAGAAGCTGCTTTCCTGACTCCAAAACACCCTAGGTGCCCCGCTTTCTACGCACTACCTAAAATACATAAAGGCATCCTCCCAACACCTGGACGCCCCATTGTATCTGGAATCGGATCCATTCTCGAACCTCTTTCGCAGTTCACTGACTTCTTTTTGAGAGCAGAAGTTAGCAAAATGCGCTCTTATGTTAAAGATACCACAGCGATCCTGGTATATCTAGACAACCTTGTCCTTGAGAGCGAAGATATCTACATAGTTACTATGGACATAGAGTCTCTATACTCTAAAATACCCCAAGGAGAAACACTGAGGGTTATCGAAAGTGTGCTACGAACTATGACACTGGACATGCCTGTGGCACTGATTATGCAATTGGCAGAAATAGCCCTTACAAAAAATTACTTCATGAATGAGGAGAGCTATTACGAACAGATAGCAGGAACAGCTATGGGCGCAACATTCGCACTGATGTTAGCGAATCTATACGTTGCCAATTTTGAAGATAATCACATATACCCGGAGACCAATCCTTTCACAACTAACATAGTAAGTTGGCGTCGATACATTGATGACGTCTTTCTGCTTTTCGATGGAGACAACACCACTTTGAACAACTTTATGGAGTGGATCAATGGACTCAACCCCTTCCTCAAATTTACGTATGAGGCAAGTAAAACTGCAGCAACGTTCCTTGACCTAAAGATTACCAAGACAGGCCCTAGTTTTGAGACCACGGTTTTTCAAAAACCCACTGACAGAAATTCCCTCTTGGATTACAACAGCTTCCATCAGAGGTCTCTGAAGGAGAACCTACCCTTTGGACAGTTCCTCCAATTTAGGAGAAACTGTACCACGAGAGCTGAATATGACATACAAGCAACAAGGCTTTCCAACAACCTTCTAGAGAGAAATTACCCGCACAAAATTATCAAACAAGCAAAAAAGAGGGCAAGAAATATACCCAGAGAACTAACTCTCAACCAACACGGAAGAAGAAAGAGAGATGACAACACAATTACAGCAGTATTTAGTCATTCGCCCATAATCAATCGCTTGAAAAAAGAAATTCGGAAGGCCTGGCATATACTCAACATTGAAGAAAAACCACTGCCGGAACCTCTTTTTGCAATAAGGAGAAGGAAGAACCTCAGAGATACACTCGTGCACACATATAAAGAAACATCCACCATGGCTGGTACCAACACTCTCTGGAATACACCTAGACCCCAGGGCCATACACCATGTGGAGCATGTACAGTATGTAAATACACACAACGCACTACAGCCATAGATATAGGCTGGAAGTATCCTTGGGAACAGAGGAGTTTAACTAACTGTAACACTACCAATGTAGTATACCTTATACAATGCCCCTGCAACAAAAAACACATCGGCATGACGACGAGGGCCATCAAGATACAGATAGGGGAACACCGTTCTAACATCAGGACACAAAAAAGAACGGCCCCCATGGTGGTACATTACATTGACAAACATCATACAGAAGATGACCTCACATGGACCATAATAGAGAAAGTAAAAGTACCTAAAAGAGGGGGTAACATCACAGCCCTCCTTCTAAAAAGAGAACAACAGTGGATATATAGGACTCGTAGCCACCTGGTAGGCCTCAATGAGGAGATTTGCTGCCAAACTTTGGCAGTTCTTTAATTTGTAACCTTGTTACTCTATAATTCTTAAAAACATCTGTGGTTTACCCTCTCTCTTATACATATATGGGTCCACCCTTTGAACCTCCCTGGCCCCGAGATGAAAATCGAACTACAACTCCCAAGCACCCTCTTGGCCGGCACTGAATTCATTTGATACACAGACGTAGCCAGAACGTTGACAGTCGGCATTCATACATCCTGCCCTATAGAGGCATAGATTTGTTGTAATCATAAGTCGTCGTCTTACCCGAACGAACCATGGCGATTTGTTTACCAAGACGCGATCGCAAGTGACTTCAGCCGGTAAATTAAAAGGAATAGCAATCATGTGACACGGCACCCATGATCACGTGCCTGTTACGCACACAATATAACAAACCTCGGGAACAAGATGGCGCGGTACCGGAACAGATGATCGCAGGCAGATTGAATCAATCCATAGAGGTAAGCACTAACTTCCATGCTCGGCCTGGAGAGATGGTATATGGCTCATGTGATAGACCTACCCACAGAGGAGATTCGCTCAGAGGGAAGCCATACATCAATGTCCACATTGATACCTAGTTTTTTACGGATCTAAAAACGGAACACAGCTTGCCCCCACTGGGAGAGACACCTTATGAAATGCCATAGACAAGATAAATGAGAATACCACACACTTAGATGTGGTCAACTTATTGATATACAAAAAATCCTGCTTTATGAAAGACTCCATGTATACGAACAAGTTCGATGTGGACATGTAGACAACACATACCTTGGGTACACATATGTCCGTTTTTGAATTACAGGGTCACAAAGCAAGGAGAAAACAAGACGCAACTAAGACCTCTAGACGCAGTGAGAACCACCATACTTTCGAGCATACAGTGCTTTCTCTATCCCTAGGACTCTTCCATAGAGGTAAGGAGAGTCTTTTCATCAATTTGAGACAGAATCACTAATGAAATATGTTTTTCTATCAGGTTTTTTATGATAGTACTTGAGACTGACAGTAGTCCCCATTGTCTCTCTTGTCTTTGTCCATATAGGATCAGGAATCGCTTCTTGCTATCAAATTGTGGACCCTAGAAGACAACCTCTAATTCTTCACAGTGTTGAAGCTATTGTTGAGAACATAAGAATACAAGAATTTACAAATAGTATTCGTCCTGAAGAAAGCGGCTATTTGAGAATCCCGCTGAAACCGGTTGACTGTTTAATTGGTCTGGTTGACAACCCAGACTCCAATACCCTTGTAAAAGAAAATAGAGGGCTTGTGTACAAAAGAAATGGAAAGTGTTGTCCACACGTAGTTATCCACACGTATCCTTTCTCACCATTGTTGGGTGGAAGAATGTCCTTCTTTTTGTTTTCAAAAAACCTTTTCTATTGACTATTGGACATAGAAATAGTTATTTTGTTTTTAATGATAAGACACACACCATGGAGACGACAGATTAAAATAGAATATATCGATCTCCACTTATGTGTGCACCTACTAGACACCAGGAAAGTGTTTTAGAGAGTATAGGGACAGGATCTCGACACCATTTGTAGTCGGCCCAGCAGCTCCAACTAGGGCCCACAGCCATTTGGTACGAGATCACTTACAGTTAGGGTCTTTTAAGTGTTTGGCTAGGGACTCAGCCATAGGAATATCTTTATAATTACTTAGCCTTCTGTTTTCCAAGTGTTACAATATTGGGCATTAACGGAGGGATTTGCCTTTTAACTCTCTTTTGTGGTTACTCTATCTTCTGGCGGCGTCACATACCGCAAGTTAGTGCACCAATAGGGCACTTTAAAATACAAAAAATATACAAGATGAGACGTGGACCATAGACTTAAGTACTACTTTTTTAATTTGATACACCATCTACGAGAATGGCAGAAACGGCATACTTGGCATTTGCCGAAGAACTAGTAGAAGGGATCCTAGCGAACCCCTCCATACTTGGTGCAGAACAACAGGCTGCAAAAGCTACAAAAGGAGATGATTGGAATGAACTGGAGGCATTACGGAAGAAGTTGATTAGAACGGAACTACATGGGGCCATAATGACAGAATATCTTCGGGCACATATAGCCCCCAACGGACTCATTATCAGAATAGAACCCAGAATCTTCCTTGAAGAACTACAATTTAGGAAGGATTGGAGTTTTATTTCAAATAAATGCACCAGAGATTGGATTATACTAATCATTAATACTGCGAAAACAGTATCTGAGAGACTTATGAACGAAATCATTACAAAACAAGATGCAATAACAACAAAAATGATTGTAGGTGATTACCTAAAGAGCATGGCAACTCTGGATGCAACGATAAAAGAGTTCAAAGAGTTTAACCTGAACAAGAAGGTGATTAAACTTAAAAAAGATATTGCAGCATTCACACATGAGAAGAAGTACCCATATACAACGGATACATACAATGAAGAACCAGAAAAAAACACTAATGCTCCCAACACAGGGTCTACGAGAGGTAGACAACAAAGAAATAGACCACGACCAGGCAACTGGAACTTTTCGAGCGGCAGCTCTGATGAAGACTCAGGCAGAACCGGTGGCAATGTCAGATTTGACAACCAACAAAATAGAGGCGGAAATGCTCTGGGTTTTCAGGCCCCAAGAGGACGCGGCAGAGCCAGAGGATGGTGTCCGAACCAATCACCCATGGCTACCAGGAACAGAGGGAAAGGGTGGTACCAACAGAACACCGCCCCACAATACAACCCTTAATACCTGAGAAAAAATCTTTGGTGGTTAATTTATCCACCTTTGCTCCCTCTAATACGCAATTAAGTGTGTTACAGAAAGGCCTCTCTTTTGTTCCTACATCTCTCCATGATCCTTTCCAAACAAGAATTGAAATTACTCAATTGATGAGAAAGATTCGGCTCAAACAATTTTTCACTGAAGACAAACACAACATATCTACAGATGTAACTGGACTACACAATAAATCAACATATTATCCTCCACCGCAGAGCGTAAGTGTAGAATCACAGACCTTTGAAAAGTTGATCCTTAAAAAACTCGATGAAATTGAGGCAGAAGATAATCCTGGAATATTTCATAACCTGACCGGAATGGAAAACCTGGCTCTGAAAGAACTGAAAACAAATCCAGATATAATCATAAAACCTGCCGACAAAGGGGGAGCTATTGTCATCATGGACAAGATAGATTACAATAGAATGGTCAATGCTCTCATAGATGATCGGACCACATACAGAAAACTTGGAAGCGATCCGACATAGCGGCTTAGAAATCTCATCAATCCAATAATTGAAGAAGCGGAAGCAGAGGGCCACATTAGTACTGAAGAAGCTGCTTTCCTGACTCCAAAACACCCTAGGTGCCCCGCTTTCTACGCACTACCTAAAATACATAAAGGCATCCTCCCAACACCTGGACGCCCCATTGTATCTGGAATCGGATCCATTCTCGAACCTCTTTCGCAGTTCACTGACTTCTTTTTGAGAGCAGAAGTTAGCAAAATGCGGTCTTATGTTAAAGATACCACAGCGATCCTGGTATATCTAGACAACCTTGTCCTTGAGAGTGAAGATATCTACATAGTTACTATGGACATAGAGTCTCTATACTTTCAATACCCCAAGGAGAAACACTGAGGGTTATCGAAAGTGTGCTACGAACTATGACACTGGACATGCCTGTGACACTGATTATGCAATTGGCAGAAATAGCCCTTACAAAAAATTACTTCATGAATGAGGAGAGCTATTACGAACAGATACCAGGAACAGCTATGGGCGCAACATTCGCACCGACGTTAGCGAATCTATACGTTGCCAATTTTGAAGATAATCACATATACCCGGTGACCAATCCTTTCACAACTAACATAGTAAGTTGGCGTCGATACATTGACGACGTCTTTCTGCTTTTCGATGGAGACAACACCACTTTGAACAACTTTATGGAGTGGATCAATGGACTCAACCCCTTCCTCAAATTTACGTATGAGGCAAGTAAAACTGCAGCAACGTTCCTTGACCTAAAGATTACCAAGACAGGCCATAGTTTTGAGACCACGGTTTTTCAAAAACCCACTGACAGAAATTCCCTCTTGGATTACAACAGCTTCCATCAGAGGTCTCTGAAGGAGAACCTACCCTTTGGACAGTTCCTCCGATTTAGGAGAAACTGTACCACGAGAGCTGAATATGACATACAAGCAACAAGGCTTTCCAACAACCTTCTAGAGAGAAATTACCCGCACAAAATTATCAAACAAGCAAAAAAGAGGGCAAGAAATATACCCAGAGAACTAACTCTCAACCAACACGGAAGAAGAAAGAGAGATGACAACACAATTACAGCAGTATTTAGTCATTCGCCCATAATCAATCGCTTGAAAAAAGAAAGTCGGAAGGCCTGGCATATACTCAACATTGAAGAAAAACCACTGCCGGAACCTCTTTTTGCAATAAGGAGAAGGAAGAACCTCAGAGATACACTCGTGCACACATATAAAGAAACATCCACCATGGCTGGTACCAACACTCTCTGGAATACACCTAGACCCCAGGGCCATACACCATGTGGAGCATGTACAGTATGTAAATACACACAACGCACTACAGCCATAGATATAGGCTGGAAGTATCCTTGGAAACAGAGGAGTTTAACTAACTGTAACACTACCAATTTAGTATACCTTATACAATGCCCCTGCAACAAAAAATACATCGGCATGACGACGAGGGCCATCAAGATACGGATAGGGGAACACCGTTCTAACATCAGGACACAAAAAAGAACGGCCCCCATGGTGGTACATTACATTGACAAACATCATACAGAAGATGACCTCACATGGACCATAATAGAGAAAGTAAAAGTACTTAAAAGAGGGGGTAACATCACAGCCCTCCTTCTAAAAAGAGAACAACAGTGGATATATAGGACTCGTAGCCACCTGGTAGGCCTCAATGAGGAGATTTGCTGGCAAACTTTGGCAGTTCTTTAATTTGTAACCTTGTTACTCTATAATTCTTAAAAACATCTGTGGTTTACCCTCTCTCTTATACATATATGGATCCACCCTTTGAACCTCCCTGGCCCCGAGATGAAAATCGAACTACAACTCCCAAGCACCCTCTTGGCCGGCACTGAATTCATTTGATACACAGACGTAGCCAGAACGTTGACAGTCGGCCTTCATACATCCTGCCCTATAGAGGCATAGATTTGTTGGAATCATAAGTCGTCGTCTTACTCGAACGAACCATGGCGATTTGTTTACCAAGACGCGATCGCAAGTGACTTCAGCCGGTAAATTAAAAGGAATAGCAATCATGTGACACGGCACCCATGATCACGTGCCTGTTACGCACACAATATAACAAACCTCGGGAACAAGATGGCGCGGTACCGGAACAGATGATCGCAGGCAGATTGAATCAATGCATAGAGGTAAGCACTAACTTCCATGCTCGGCCCGGAGAGATGGTATATGTCTCATGTGATAGACCTACCCACAGAGGAGATTCGCTCAGAGGGAAGCCATACATCAATGTCCACATTGATACCTAGTTTTTTACGGATCTAAAAACGGAACACAGCTTGCCCCCACTGGGAGAGACACCTTATGAAATGCCATAGACAAGATACATGAGAATACCACACACTTAGATGTGGTCAACGTATTGATATACAAAAAATCCTGCTTTATGAAAGACTCCATGTATACGAACAAGTTCGATGTGGACATGTAGACAACACATACCTTGGGTACACATATGTCCGTTTTTGAATTACAGGGTCACAAAGCAAGGAGAAAACAAGACGCAACTAAGACCTCTAGACGCAGTGAGAACCACCATACTTTCGAGCATACAGTGCTTTCTCTATCCCTAGGACTCTTCCATAGAGGTAAGGAGAGTCTTTTCATCAATTTGAGACAGAATCACTAGTGAAATATGTGTTTCTAACAGGTTTTTTATGATAGTACTTGAGACTGACAGTAGTCCCCATTGTCTCTCTTGTCTTTGTCCATATAGGATCAGGAATCGCTTCTTGCTATCAAATTGTGGACCCTAGAAGACAACCTCTAATTCTTCACAGTGTTGAAGCTATTGTTGAGAACATAAGAATACAAGAATTTACAAATAGTATTCGTCCTGAAGAAAGCGGCTATTTGAGAATCCCGCTGAAACCGGTTGACTGTTTAATTGGTCTGGTTGACAACCCAGACTCCAATACCCTTGTAAAAGAAAATAGAGGGCTTGTGTACAAAAGAAATGGAAAGTGTTGTCCACACGTAGTTATCCACACGTATCCTTTCTCACCATTGTTGGGTGGAAGAATTTCCTTCTTTTTGTTTTTAAAAAACCTTTTCTATTGACTATTGGACATAGAAATAGTTATTTTGTTTTTAATGATAAGACACACACCATGGAGACGACAGATTAAAATAGAATATATCGATCTCCACTTATGTGTGCACCTACTAGACACCAGGAAAGTGTTTTAGAGAGTATAGGGACAGGATCTCGACACCATTTGTAGTCGGCCCAGCAGCTCCAACTAGGGCCCACAGCCATTTGGTACGAGATCACTCACAGTTAGGGTCTTTTAAGTGTTTGGCTAGGGACTCAGCCATAGGAATATCTTTATAATTACTTAGCCTCTTATTATAAGTGTAGACACACCCAATAAAACCCTCTTTAGCATAACTAGCCATGCCCAATACCCAAAGTTTCAACCTTATGTATACCTTGCCGCACCTGCCGGTCTCACTGATGCTGTTTAATCAGAGTTTCCCCCGACCTTCAGGCGAGGCTTGTACCTTCAGCCCAAACCACATCTGTATATATAAACCCTAAACGCTCCACCCCCTAAGGATGGCCGCCGCTCAGACATAATCTCCAGGTGCCCCATCATGCAAAACCCTGCGCTACACTTCCGGGTCTTTGTGGGGGACATCCGGGGGAAGCACCAGTGAAGGCCCTAGGGACTCCATGCTTTGGGGGGACCTTCCTGCCACCACCTATGATGTCACACCCGGTGGGACGCCCCCGCTAGGGCACAAGTTCTTATTAAACACACCTACATCACTTCTGGGTTGGGCTTTCCGCACAGGCGGAATTTCCGGGTCACCCAGCTTGATGTCACTTCCGCCCCATAACCTCTGCTCTAAATGGGGCGTGGAAACCTGTCAAGCCTAGCTTGATGACTAAAGGTATCATCCTATACTACTGCCGTGTTACCAGGGACATCATTTCACGAAAATGCCAGGGGTAGCAAAGGTGACAACAGACGACCCTTGAACTCTGATGACATCACAGAAAGTGATGTCATCTGACCCCACCCTGAAGTGACATCCCGGGAAGCGATGGAACACAACCGTTCCCCTTGATAAAACAGGAAGTCTCATCAATAGCATTGTTCCTAAGTACACTACGAAAAATATGGTTACGATATAACTGTAATGTGATATAAATTTCATACAATGAAAAAATAGTCCATAGGCGTGCCTCTTCAAGAACAAACACAGCCGATTCACCTGTTCTTTGGGAAGGGACCCACTCGAGAGTCCACAGTCACACTTTAGCTCACTGAACCTTTCACGGATGGGAAATATACATTTGCATATCAGTCTTTGTCCCACCCACATGGGCAGTCCAGCACCAAAATGCTATGGCAATTCCCTTTTGAACAAAAGTACCAACAGCAACCCCATACACGTGTTTCAGCCTTGTTGGGCCTCATCAGTGAGGTGGAGCTGTGCCTCTCTGAACACAGTGAGCAAGGGGTCCACATCTGGATTACCCTAGGAAACTTAGGGTGACTGAACCTAAGTCCCTTAAACAATGAAAAAATAGTCCATAGGCATGCCAGTTACGCCCCCAACACGCCCCTGTGTGCAGGAAAAAGACCAGTGAAATGCCCTATACAGCGCAAGGCCCTGCGCCATCCGTGGCCCAGCACACAGACCCCCATCGTAATAGCGTGGAAAATGTTCACGTACCCCGCTCGCACCAGCCAAATCGCATGGAAAGGGGCGCGTGTACCCCGTCCAACACCCCAGCGTAATCGCGTACCCTGCTCGTGCCAGCAAATTGCATGGAAAGGCCTGCGCGTACCCTGTCCAGAACCCCAGCGTAATCGCATACCCCACTCACGCCAGCCAAATCGCGTAGGAAGGCCTGCGCGTACTCCATCCAGCACCCCAGCGAAATCGCATACCCCGCTCACGGCAGCCAAATCGCGTGGGAAGACCGGCGCGTACCCTGTCCAGCACCCCAGCATAATCATCTACCCCGCTCGCACCAGACAAATCATGTGGGAAGGCTCGCGCGTACCCCATCCAGCACCACAGCGTAATCGCGTACCCTGCTCGCGCCAGCCGTATCGCGCGGGAAGGCCTGTGCGTAACCCATCCAGCACCCCAGCGCAAACGCTTACCTCGCTCGTGCTACCCAAATCGTGTGGGAAGGACCGCACGTACCCCGTCCTGCATCCCAGCATAATCACATACCCCGCTCGCGCTTGCCAAATCCTGTGTAAATACACGGCCAAATCCCCTGTAAACAGACGCCACCTGACGGGACAGCCACACCCCAGCAGCCATCACCTGTGACCATACCCCGCAGGCAGCCCACACCACATGGGACCCCCCATTACCCATCACCAAAACACACAGGCAGCCCACACCACATGGGACCCCCATCACCCGTCACCATACCCCGCAGGCAGCCCACACCACATGAGACCCCCCATCACCCGTCACCACACCCTGCAGGCAGCCCACACCAAATGGGACCCCCCATCACCCGTCACCCTACCCCGCAGGCAGCCCACATGGGACCATACCCCACAGGCAGCCCACACCACATGGGAACCTCCATCACCCATCACTAAACCCTGCAGGCAGCCCACACAACATGGGACCCCCCCATCATCCATCCCCATACCATGCAGGCAGCCCACACCACATGAGACCCCCTCATCACCCGTCACCACACCCTGCAGGCAGCCCACACCACATGGGACCCCCCATCACCCATCACCATACCTTACAGGCAGCCCACACCACATGAGACCCCCCATCACCCATCACTATACCCAGCAGGCAGCCCACACCACATGGGACCACCCCATCACCCATCACCAAACCCTGCAGGCAGCCCACACCACATGGGACCCCCCCATCACCCATCTCCATACCCTGCAGGCAGCCCACTAAGGACCATACCCCATAGCACGCCCACACCACATGGGACCACCCCATCACCTGTCACCAAACCCTGCAGGCAGCCCACACCACATGGGATCCCCCATCAGTAGTCACCAAACAGCGCAGGAAGCCCACACCACATGGGACCCCCATCACCCGTCACCATACCCCACAGGCAGCCCACATGGGACCATACTCCACAGGCAGCCCACACCAGATGGGACCCCCATCACCCATCACCAAACCCTGCAGGCAGCCCACACCACTTGGGACCCCCCATCATCCGTCACCATACCCCGCAGTCAGCCCACACCACATGAGACCCCCCATCACCCATCACCACACCCTGCAGGCAGCCCACACCACATGGGACCCCCTATCATCCGTCACTATATCCCACAGGCAGCCCACACCACATGAGATCCCCCATCACCACAACCTGCAGGCAGCCCACACCACATGGGACCCCCCATCACCAGTCACCATAGCCCACAGGCAGCCCACACTACATGAGACTCCCCATCACCCATCACCATACCCCGCATACAGGCCACAACTCATGTCCCCCCACCAGTGACGGCAACCTGCAGGCAGGCCCCGACTCATGTCTCCCCACCCCCACCAGTGACGGCAACCTGCAGGCAGGGCCTGACTCATGTCCCCCCACCAGTGATGGCAACCTGCTGGCAGGCTCCGACTCATGTACCCCCACCAGTGATGGCAACTTGCAGGCAGGCTCCGACTCATGTCCCCTCATCAGTGACAGCAACCTGCAGGCAGGCCCCGACTCATGTCCCCCCAGCCCCACCAGTGACAGCAACCTGCAGGCAGGCCCCGACTCATGTCCCCCCACCCCCACCAGTGACGGCAACCTGCAGGCAGGCCCCGACTCATGTCCCACCACCTCCACCAGTGTAGGCAACCTGCAGGCAGGTCCCGACTCATGTCCCCCCACCAGTGACGGCAACCTGCAGGCAGGCCCCGACTCATGTCCCCCCACCCCCACTAGTGACGGAAACCTGCAGGCAGGTCACGACTCATGTCCCCCAACCAGTGTCTGCAACCTGCAAGCAGGCCACGACTCATGTCCCCCCACCAGTTACGGCAACCTGCAGGCAGGCCCCAACTCATGGGACACCCCACACCCCAAAACACATTTGACCAACATACAATCATGAAGCACATGCCAACTAAAATGCCACCACACTGCACACCCCCGGTGCACCTCAACACCCATCCATTTCTTCATGCTCACCAGCACATGCCCCATGGCATGTGAATCGTGATATCACACATGCATGTGTGCACACACATGAACAGCATTGGTGAATGGCAGGGGCACGCAAATGACTCAAGGAAGAGTGAAACATGCACTAAACCATTGAGACCAGACAGCACTTAGATTTCAATATATTTAAAACATGTATCTAAGTCACACACAGTTAAAACATAAAATAAAATGTGCATGAACCAAATAAAAAATAAAAAGAAAGTGAAAATGAAAAAGAATGGGATGTAAAAAATCAAAAAGTAAAACATTTGGTCCAGCTCCATCCATGTATGTCAAAATCAAAACATAAATCATAACAAAACCATTCCTGAAAAGTGGCTAGTCATTTAATGAGGTGACAGACCTCATCATGATGATGTGCAAGCCCCTGATCAGAAGCCTGCACATCATCACGAATGGTGCCTGTGCGCCTCACAATACCGGCTAGCAACAGTTCCACCCTGTCACAAATTGCTTCATACGCAGTTAGTGGAAGATCCGTTTCCGTGGATACATCCGCCACCTGCGGATGAGTCCGGCCTGAGGCATGCCCGCAGGTGCATACTGGTGCAGTCGCAGTTCCAGGGACAAGATCAGTCACAGGCCCATCCACGGTGACCTGCACTGTCTTCCGGCCCCTGACCCTGGACTGCACCAGTCACACCTACCCCATCACCCCCGCCGGGCCCCATGTGCTGGGCTGATGTGGCCTCTTCCTCCACCACCACCAACGTGGATGACTCCGCACTGTCTTCCGCATTGGATTGTCCCTGTGTGGGCTCACCTGTCCCTCCTACTGCCGAGGAGCCCAGGAGCAACTTCACGCTCTTGTGCCTCCCCTTAGCAGCTGCGAACCGTTGTCACGGATGCGGCAACAGTCTCCTCGCTCCCAGCAGATGACGGTACCTGGGAGGATGACTGGGCCCTGGTGGAGGCATCCCTGCTGCGGTGCTCCACAGCGCCTTCTCCGCCCTCTTCTTCCATCGTCGCTGTGGATAGGGAATCATAGAGCACAAACATCAGGCTACTGAACATATGTGTGTATGTGTGTTTGTCACATTGCAAATGTACATCAGTGGCACTGTCAAAGGTCACAACCATCATCACCCTCCAATACACACAGGGAAGTGCCATTCACACACATTCACAAACATGTCTGTCATTCACAACAGACATTCACATCCATTGACAAGGCGCTGACACGAGATCATAAATATGTGCTCACCTCAAACACATCATGGGACATACACATCTCATTCACACACGTCACCTGACAGTCATGAGGCAGGCCATGGAGCTATCACATCACAGTGCACTCGAGGGCAAATTGGCAGCGTGAGCCAATCACAAATCAAGAACTCAAGTAACATACGCGCGGAGTGTTGGGCAGTCACACACTCACTACTCAGACACACACACATGTACACCATGCATGTGCATGATGGTGACATAAGCACCCATGTGTCACACCTCTCGCATGCCCCAGTCCAGACACAGGTATGTAAACATGGGTGCGTCATTATATGCCGGTGCGCATCACGCATTGCAACACAGACACCATTGATGTGGGACACGCTTGAATCGACTCACATGCAGCACTGTCAGGGACATGCACACAGACATCTGTACAGGAGGCATGCCAGACCTAAGGCCAAGGTGAACACTCCAACCACACGTCAACATGCACATGCGCTATGGCGGACTAGAACACAAGAACACTTACCAGTCGACTCCAGACAGAGCACCAAATCCAAGACCTGGGGGTACAACGCTGGGTAGAAGCACTCCAGGACCCTCATCTTGTCGGTGGTCAACCGGCCCCAGCGCCTCGCTCGATCATCACCAGCCTTGATGAGGCGCTCGGCCTTGTTGTGGGTCCTGGACTTGAAGTCTTTCCAGCGCTTTTGGACATGATGGTAGAGGTGGGGTGCCACCCCCTCTGCGTTGATGGCACCCACGATGTCCCCCCATATCTTCTTCCGTCCTTCATTGCCGACTTGCGATGGGCCGTGGAAGAGGGCGTCATGATGCCCCAGGACTTGCTCCACCAGGATGCCAACTTCCCTCTGCCTCTCTGCCAGGGGGTTGCCACTTGCCTCAGATGGTGTGGTGTCAGACATGGCAACCCCTGAGGCAGGTGTGGGTGGGCAAGGTGGTCCTGGGGCTGGGCTTTGGAGCGGTGGTATGGCAGTCGGGAGTCTTCACGATCAGCAGAGGTGGTCACAACAACAGGATCACTGGCAATGGCTTCAGAGCAGGCACAAAAATGCAGGGCACATGGGCAGCAGGCACACAGAGTGGGCTGATAGCAGCAGATGGCTCGTAGGATGCAGCTCGGGGCAGTTGGAGGCAGGCAAATGGCCTTGTAGCCAGGAGCATGGGTCTTCCATGTTCTTTCGCGTGGCCAGCTGGAAACAGAGTGACTCTGCACGTGCAGGAAACAGCACGCTAGCGTGTATTCAGAGGAAAGGCCCTAAGCATGTAAGTTACATGACACGCGTTGGACGTTGGGCGTTGCCGTTCAGTATTGGGTTAAAGGTCTGCATAGGACAACAGTGCACCGTACATGCTTTTCGTGGGGACGGATGCGTGGACCTCATATTTTTGTGGGTTCACACGCGAATAGTTCACTACTGTGGCAGTGCGTACTTCTTGTATTGGCAGGGGAGTTGCCTACGCGCGTGTGATTTCTTTCATTCTACGAGGCAGATGGTGAGTCGTGCACGCATTTTTCCCACTGTGGTTGCCCCTGTGTGTCGCATACCCCATTTTTGAGGTCATAGTAGCCTACGTATTCCTTGCGTATGCATTTTTTGTGTTGTTGGGTGCCACAGCGTACTGCGAGACGCTTTCTACTCACACGTGGGCTTCCGAGGGGTCGCGTACACTTTTTATTTTGTTTTTGGGGTGCCTGAGCGTTGCACGACCCGTTATTCTTTTACCAGGGGTCACAGAGAGCCTTGCTGGAGCACAGTGGTACGTTTTCTATTACGTACCCTGCTCCCTCACTCCAATTGGCCTGGACAATTATTGGCTGCAGCTCCCATTGCACTAGTCCATCAGTGCCATGACTGGGAGGGCAACAAGTGGGAAGGGAGGCAAAGGTGGGCGACCTGCCAGAGGTGGCCATGGTGGGCGACGGACCAAGCTGGACAAGGTGGGCTATGTGGCCAGGGTGGCAAAGCTATACATGGTGGGCGACGTGGCCAGGGTGGTCAAGCTGGCCAAGGTGGGTGACGTGGCCAAGGTGGCCAAGTTGGTCCACGTGGGCAAGCTGTCCAGGCCCATGCAGGGACAGCTATGCCCCCCACCCAAGCGAGGCAGGGAGATGCAGCTGCTGCTGACATCCCCAGCACCCATGGTCCCGGACAAGCAGTACCATCTGCAGTCCAGAACAGCCAGGGTGTGGAAGCTGCAGGGGCAGCTGCGGCTACCACCACCCAGGCTCAGGGTCAGCCAGCCCGGACTGTAGTGGTCCTGGCCCAGGGACAGGGTGACTCAATGGCTGATTTTCATGTCCCGAAGGCCAAGACACGTGCAGTGCAAGTTCCTGGCACCGGCACCTCGGGATCTGGAGCAGCAGTGCCATCTGCAGTCCAGAGCAGCCAGGGTGTGGAAGCTGCAGGGGTAGCTGTAGCAACCGGCACCTTGGCTCAGGGTCACCCAGCCAGGACTGCAGTGGTCCCGGCCCAGTGTGACTCAGGGGCCAAGTCCCTTGTCACTAAGGCCAAGACACGTGCAGCGCAGAGTCATGGCAACAGCACCCAGCTACCGATACCTGCAAGCCGACATTCTGTAGTAACATTGGTGGCTGTTCCATAGGCCAGTCCACCTGTACTCCAGCCCCTACTGACCAGAGCGGTACAAGCCACTCAGGGTCTGCACAACCTCGCAAGAAGCAGAAGCGTGCTCCAGCGGTACTGGCTGAGACCCCAGACACGGCACAGGAGTCACACACGTCGAGAAAGAGGAGTTTTTGTGATGAAGAACTGGACATGCTCGTGGACTACGTGTTGGAACACGACTGTGACATGCTGGTGCAGGCAGGGAGCACACATATGAATGCTGAGCGCATGGCCCACTTGCAGGGCCTTGCTGACCGTCTTAGCGCCTTGGGCTATTAGAGGCGCACAGCCGGTTGTTAGGGAGAATTCTCCAGAATGGCTAATTTCCCTTACCTGTTGAGTCCCTCAGCAGGATTTCTAGGGTTTAATGTTTTCATCTGGTAAGAGTGTGAGCCTTTTTTCCCATTCTTACATGTGTTTTGCTGTGTGTTGTACATTTTTTATGCTCATGGACTATGGAGTCTCACTCACCCCATAGGCATCATCTTTTTACTGTGTGTCACCCAGCACCTTTAGTCGCACTCTAGTTTGATTGGCTAGGTGGCTGCCCTGCCAGGACAGCCACCCTGCTGTGTGATTGACAGCCAGGCTGTGTGAATGGGGGATTTGGTGCATAAAAAGCTGGTCTCTGGGACTGGAAGGCAGAGTCGCCACTGGAACGAGAGAACCAACGAGAAGCTGAAGGAAGACGACTGCTGCAACTACTGGACACCCGATGAAGCCCTGCTGCAGGTCCGAATCGCCTGAAACTTCGACGACAGAGGAGATCTGCAAGGAATCTTCTTCCCT
The DNA here is from genome assembly GCF_040938575.1 of Ambystoma mexicanum. Lineage (NCBI taxonomy): Eukaryota > Metazoa > Chordata > Amphibia > Caudata > Ambystomatidae > Ambystoma > Ambystoma mexicanum. The sequence continues at coordinate 154,388,873 of NC_090925.1, forward strand.
TGAGCTTGGTGGGAACAACCAGCTCGCCAAACACCAGACTCCGGTCCTCATCCTGGTCGAATTTACTGTGCATTGTTGCAGTAGATTGGATAGCCAGTGGGAAGAGAACCAGTTTGGGTTTTAAGGAGTGCACCTTTTATTAGTTGTTTTGCTCCACTGCTGGCTTCTTCCCTGGGCAGTGCAGGACCCTCCAGCCGTCCTCCTTCTTGTCCCGACGGAAGCTTCTGGAACCGTGAGCCTGCAGGAACTGCCAGGAACAACTGCCTCAGCTACAACATTCTTCTTCTTTAAAGGTACTGTGCAAATTCGGTCATTCGTTCCGTCACACTGCAGTGAAAGTGCGGGAAATCTTTTGCCTCTCTGAAGGGTTGTCCTTCTCTTCTCCTTTAAATAACTTTTCCTCCGACCACCTTCATTTTGAACTCTTGGCAAAGACTTAACTGTAAACTACTTTGAACTGTGTGATCCTCTGCAATTACTCTGAACCATTAACATTGGCCCAGACATATTGACTTGAATCCTAGTTGTAGTAGCCTTTTCTAGATTGCCCTGCCTATAACTTGTTGGTGCTGCTGATTTTGGATAACCTTGTCTTTCCTCCCCTTTAAATTGCTGGAGTGCCATTTTGCTCGCACTTCATTTTGAGCTTAACTTGTCCAGAATTGATTGGGTGTTGTTGTAGTATATTAAGACTGTGATTTTCTGCTGTTTTATGATAGTGAACTGTTTTATAAATGATGGTGTAAATAAATGTACATTCTATGAAACCTTGAATCAGTGTTTGTTTGAACCATAGTGATTGTTGTCCTTTGTGTAATCTCTTGTACTGCTCACTTTACTCTTGAGATAAGTCTGGCTGCTCAGCCATCGCTACCACTTTACTGTGTAGTACAGGCTCGTACCAAAGGTAAAATTGTACTTACACTTGTAGTCTTGATTGTGTGTAGTGGTCCCAAAGGGTACTGCATATGATTCTGCCTAACACCGGTGATGTCGTGAAGCGTTGGAATGACCTCCGACACTGAGCAAAAGACAAGCTGGCTGCAAAGCTCACCTTTACTCTGGTGACTGGCAGTGGGTCACCACCAGACGACGATGAACTCACTGGACATGAGCGTATCGCTAGTGATTTCATTGCAGTAGAGCAGATCCAAGGCGTGGGAGACCTGCCAATGTATGAGGGAATGTCCGGTGAGTGGTGATGCGTGTGTGTACAGGCCATGTGTATGTTGCTTGGGTGATGTGTTATGATTGTATGCCAGTTCAGGCTACATTGACATGACTGCCATGTGTGACCCATGTGATGTTGGACTGATACATGCTTGTTGTCATGCAGACTGCATACAAACCGTGTGCTGCACACAGAGGCAATCCTCATCAGCACACTGCTCCCTCCTTCCATGACACTCTCTGCCCAGCCTCTCTTGGCCTTATTCTTGCTCCAACCTGTGGTCGAGGAGAGACTGCGATGATCTTACACTCAACAGTCGCCTTCTATCGTCACATGACTGACATCTCTGTGAGGTCACCCTGCAAGCTGCTCTTCCTCAGAGGCATTCTTCCTTTCCTCTCCATCCCCCAGCAGCTCACTGTCTCCAGAGGACTGGTAATTCCTATGGTGGACTACTGCAACAGGCTTTACCAGGATTTCTGTGATTCTACACTCTTCCCTCTGCAACTCTGCCAGTCCTGGACTGTGTGAAAAGTTCTTTATGCTTGGTGCAAGGTATCTCCCTACGACTGTGATGATGGCACAGGCTCACAATGTCAATTAGTGCTCATTCCTGACCCCTGTGCATTCTCAGCAAGTCCCTGTGGGTCCTGGGCCAGTAATTCCTTCAACTCCATCTCCAGTATTTACTTCATTCTCATGGTCTTTGATCATCCCTTTCATACTCCCTCAGGGTCAGTTGCTCCTCATTGCAATTCGTTTGTGGTTCTCGTCTGTGAGGGGCTGGGTCCTCCCTCTGGTACAGCCTCCCTGCCTCTATGTAACTAGAGGTGTAGCTTCTCTGGGTCTGGAGGCACTTCTGATGCTTCCTCATGTGTTGTGCTCTCTGTCCTCCTCTCCCCTGCTGTAGTCACAGATGATTGAGAGAATGTACTTGCCACCTGCGCACACTGTCTGCTACAACACAGTCCTCTGAGAAACCATTTTAACCCATGCAGTACCTCCCAGCCATCCCCCACCCTTGAGGGTGGGGTTTACTGTATCCCTACAACCCACTACCAACACTTTACACATGATGACTGCACTTACCCTTACACTGCCATCAGGCCACGACATTGACATTACTGGTTCTGTGTTCTTATTCATAGTTGAGGCCGTACCCATGTACTGCACTGCACCCACACACTTCTAAACTCTGTTCTCCCCTTGAACATGCCTATTCGCTTGCGTGATGTCAATGTGACCTAGCATTGTTGAATCCGTGTGCCTGCCTTCACTGTATTACAACACCCTAGCGTCATTGCACCCTGTGAGACAAGTGTGTTTTCTAATAGTGAATTCCATGAAATGTCATCTGACATGCATTGTACATGGCCCATGGACAGTAGTATTCAACTTCCATCTGAGGCTGGTTGACAGTTCTGGCATGGCTGTGCTACGTGTCATCGGTGTATTGGCATCAGTCATGTTTGTGGAAGGACTATGCCAGTCACATGCTTGTGTGTGAAGTAGGTGCTATGCACCATGCAATACATGTTTTACTTTGCCCTTTGACACACATCCATTTCTGCTTTCATGCTCCCCTTCCATTTCATTGACACTGCGTGCATGCCTGAGTTTGTGTCATGTGTGACGTGCAGGTTCATGTGTTGGCTGAGGACATTGTAATACCTATGTGTGTGGCCTATGCTATTTACATGTGTATTCATGTATTCTTTTTGAATTTGTGCAGGTGATGAGGCACTGGATGCAGTGGAGGAGGATGTGGAGGAGGAGGAGATGGTTGAGGAGGAAATGTATTCAGCGCCCCAACCAGGCACCAGTGGTGGATGTGGTGTGGTAGCCCATGAGAATCCATTGGTGCTGCAGACCATCCTGGCCAGGGGTGTCTCTGAGTACACCTCTGAGGAAGCATATGCCTCTGGTGCTGAATCGGACATGTAACACTCATTGCGGTCGCAGGTGAGTGATTCTACTGTGGATGCTGTTCTGTCCCAAACACCTGCAGGGGGGTAGACCCTTCACGGGCCAGTTAGTGTTGGTATGTCCTTCTGTGGTGGTTATGGCTACAGGGTCACGCTCCACAGTATTGGCTCTTTTTCCTGGGGCAGCTGGTCAAGGGAGGAATGCAGTCCTGCAGCCACGGGCAGCGCCAGCACAGCAAGGGCCAGGTATCCTTGGGTCCAGCAGGTGTCGGGTGTGGCAACGCGGTGGCCGTGTGCCACCCGGAAATAGTGTGTGGGAGCAATCAATGTATGCTATTGCACAGCAACAGGGGGCATCATGTGAGATGTTGGCTCAGGGCATGGATAGGGTGGCCAATTCCATTCTCCCCCCCGATAGACAGATGGAGCTCCAGCAGCAGGCATTGCAGTCCACATGCCGCTCGTTGGCCAGCAACAGGGACCAACGGGCTGAACTGGGGGATTTGTGCACAGCCATAGCTGCAGAGGGTGAGGCCCACAGGGCTGCCCTGAGGGAAGAGAATACTTCCCTCAGATCTACTCTGGCTGCACTTGAGTTTTCCCACAGTAGACAGGCAGAACAGCAGATGGAGCAGGTGACGCACAACGTCTCTGTGGAACTCCGTGCAACCCGTGAGGTCTTGCAAGTGGAGATCCGTACAGCCTGTGAGGTCTTGCAGGCGGATCTCTGTGCATCACGTGAGGTGCTGCATGCAGACCTCCGGACCATCATGATGCAGAATCAGACCTTTCAGGCCCGCATGGTCACTCCCATTGAGGATCAGACCAGGGCTATACGTGGTCAGCCGCCATTACCACACACACCTTCTAATACTATACCCGAGGGTGACAACAGCATCAACAGCTCTCCCACTCTATGCTAGCTGTGCAGGCCATGAACCCATGGAGGTTTTTATTTTATTTCTTTATTCTCAACATCCACGCATGTGGGTATTGAGGTGCACCCTGCACCTCCTCCCTCCTGGGTGCAGCCAGCCCCCCAGGTCCACTATGGGCATTTTTTATTTTTTTTTACTTTATTTTTTGTCTATTGTGCATTCATGTGACAGTGTGTTGCTTTGTGTGGCATCCGAAGGCATCCACTGTGTGTTCCGGTTGGGCCCATAGAGGCTTTTCTTGTGCTGGTACGCTCCTTGTTTGTGCCTTAGGGTCCAGACACATATGCCACTGCTGCTTCCCTTTTCCATGGGCTTGCAAGGAGGGCAGAGTGTGAAAGTAACTTACACAGAGGCATTGGGCTTCCATCATTTCTGTGGCCAGTCCGAAATCCAACCTGTGTATACACCCCTAGTGGGGATTCATGATTGTTTGTCCAGTGCATGGTTAGCATGCCTTTTTGTTTGGACATTGGTAAATGTGCATTTTTTCATTTTACATCTTCATGTATTAGCTTGACTGTCTCCATTATTGATGCCCTTCCTGCTGTATGCATTACCCTGCCCCCTTTAGCTAGCAGAGACACACTCAAGATAGAAGGGGTCCATGTGGTAGTTTTGTCACATCGAGGCACTTGTGCTATTGTGATTGGTCACTGTCTGACATTGTCACTGTTGGGTCCTGTGTTTATGATATGTTATGCTGGAAAATGGATGTTCCTGTGTACGATTTTATTTTGATGTGTCAGAGTGAGTTATTTCTGACCGAGTTCCATTTGTCGAAGTGCACTTTGTGAAACTAGTGTTATGTGTTGGGTATTTATGTGTCACTATTAACATTGCATGCCATGGCATGGTGTGGCTACCAGGTGACATGAAGTTTGGGAGGGTTTAGGTGACATACCAGGATTTAGATGTGCTGTTTTTCATGGTGTTAGTGGCATACTGCATCTTCAATGTGTGCCTTTTGTTCACACGGGATTGGGTTAGTTTAAGTAGCTAGGGATGCAGACAATGTAGCACTTCCAAGGACACATTCTGAGGGTGGTAAGGTTGGGACAGTTCTTTGTCCATTTGTCATCATCGATTGTCAGCTGGAATGCACCAGGCCTGTGTGCACTACACAGGGGTGGAATTTTAGGTGAAAAATTGCGCCACAAGCTGGGTACAGGCTGCCTCGCCACGTGCCCTTTTCCCTCCCATGCGCAGCGTGCATGCATGTGGTTGGGGATGTGGGGGAACTCCCATATTAACCGGTACGCCACGCTGTGTTGCAACGTTGTGCAGGACACATGCTGCCACAATGATCGTGCACACTACTGGTGGTGCATATAGTAGCTGTCCACCGGAGTGGTCATGGGAGCGGAGGAAATTTAGTACTCTGAATGTGCGCTCCACTATGGCCCTGGTTGCAATATGGGCTGCGTTGTATCTTACCTGGGGTGATGTGGTGGGGTTCCGTATTGGCATCATCATGTAGGTGCTCAGAGGGTAGGCACTGTCCCCTGGGAAGGTGAGAATGGTTGTCATTAGTTGGCTTTGTCTATTTGTCTGTGTCTAACATGCATGCATGTGCACAGGCCTTTATACTCACCAATGAGCCATGTGTTGCCATGCCTCCCAGCTTCCAGGTCCCGGTGTAGGGGTGACATTCTGAATAAGAATCTATCATGGGTGGACCTGGATAGTTGGCATGTACAGAGGTGATGATTCCCTTGACATCACATACAACCTGCACATTAATGGAATGCCAGTGCTTACGATTCCGATAGATGTGCTCTGTGGCCCTAGGTGGACATAGGGCCACATGGGTGCAATCAATGGCACCAAGCACTTTGGGAAAGTGTGCCACCCCATAAAAGTCCTGGACCAGGGCCTGCCTTTCTGCGGGTGTTTTGGGCATGCATATGTGCCTGCGGACTGAGGGGCGTGCAGTCATGATTGCCAACACCTGGTGTAGGCAGCGTGACTGCGTGGGCTGTGAAACGCCCCCAACTATGGCAGTTGTCTGCTGAAATGACCCAGTGGCCAAAAAATGCAGTACACTGAGCACCTTTTCCAAGGGGCTCAGTGCTTAGGAGCACAGGGTGGGTGATGTGAGGTCATCCTCCCACTCAGTTACCAGGTCTAGGATGATATGAGGTGGAAACCTATACCTGCCATAGACCTGGTCACAGGCATCCCAAAAAGGCTGGTCCTGGGTAATAAAATGCGGGGCCTGGCTATCCTCCTCCTGCGGTGTCCCTCAATCACTGCTGCGAGGAATGGTACATGTTGTGCATTGGTTTTGGTGTGTGGGACGCTTACGCCAGCTTTTGCATGGCGGACGTGTTTCTGGGTTTGCGCTTCTTTTGCTGCGCATTGGTGAGTCCTGTTCAATTCCATGAATACGTGTTGTTAGCGCGCGTGTAGGCATTGCAAGTATTTTACTGTGGTACTTCCCCCGTAACGCCCACATTTACGCTTGTTGTTCCCCATTCCACGTGTTCCGCCCCCTTTTTAGGTGTGTGCGCTGGACGGTGTGCGCCTTCAGTGGGCATCTCGCGCAAGGCGTTCGTGGTGTCGCAGTGATGTGTTGGACCTGCGCGGATTCAACGCAGGTCTCAGGAAAGCCACGCGCAATGTGTTCCATGAATCGGTAAACGGGCGCTTGCACGCGTTTTGCACACATGCGCCCTGTTTTCGGTGCAGATTTATTCCATGAATTCGGGCCCTAAATCAGTGACTCACACCCTGAATTGTGCCTGAACTAAACCTTTAATCAGTCTAGCATTCATTGTATAGAACTCCAGAAAGACAAATTATTTGATATTCCTATTCTTTCTTATTGCGTTCACTGCTGACAGTGTTACACTTATGGAACCCTGTTATTTTTTATGAGGCGTGAACAAGAAAGCCAGCCACTCCAGAAACAGAGAGCTGCTTTTTTTGAGTGTGTTTCTGTAGGGGTATCAAGGGAGACAACAGGGATAGCAAGGGAGACCTCAGGGGTCGCAGGTGCGGCCCCTGGCAACCCCTAAATGACGTCCCTGCGTGTTACATTGTGGTGAAACAACCTTCCTGCCCGAATGGCAAATTTAACAGATGGTTGCAAAATTAGAGTTAGACTAGCAGGATGCATTGAGGAAAAGGGCAACAGTGCCAACATGCCACAATTTGTTCAGTTAATAAAAAAAGAAAAAGGTCTGATCATATGATTGCATACAGTGTTTAGTTAAAACTCAGTATATGTCAGGTCTAGTTTAGCAAGAAAGCCAGTATGCTTTACGCTCCCATGCATTGCATGCCTTGCTTAACGCGCGTGCAGGTTCACTCAACAATTCCTTGTGCAGTTTTTTCTGCTTTTTCTTCATTTTCCCGTTTGGTTTGGGGATCTTCACTGAATCTTGTTCTCTAGGTGGCACCGAACATGCTTTTAAATTCCTTTGATTGCCTTCTTCTGTGATCTGTGCCAACGCACAAATTCCTCCATTGTTGACACTGACAAAGGTGTGTCATCCAAGTAATTTGCAGAGGCTTCCAGGAGTACTTTATCAATACCTTGTATACCTGGTATGATGTGAACATTGACCTCCCAGATTTGTATCCCTGAGTATCTCACTCAGTGAGTTCAATTCAACATTCACTCCCTCCCAGTGCCCCTGCAAGGAAGTAAGCTTTTCCAATTGTTGTCTGCTATCACTTCTAATCTGTGTTAAGATCTTCCCAATTGTTGAGTTTATTGCAGACTTTAGACCCACCAGCGTACTTTCATTCTCATCCATATCTTCAGTCAATTCTAGCAAGATTCCGTGTGTTGTTGTACTTCGCCTGTTAGCGACTCAAAGACCATTACCAGGGAGGTCAATACGGAATTCAGTGCAGATATGTCCGAGTAGATTCAGCAATTACATTAGACCCCTGGGTATCCTTAATGCGATTACTTTGATGACTCTCTTCTCCCATGATTTCTTTGTATTTTGATTCCCCTTTGTTATTACCTGTCGAATGCCTGGAATGGCATTAAGTTCAAACGAAGAGTCCAATGGAGTATGGGAGTCCATGGTACCTTCTCTCTCTGTCCCGTGTTTTAGGGTCAGAACGATTTATGGTGTTTGAATTATTACCCTCCCTCCAGATTCGGAAACACTCACCAATTTCAACCTGTAGAACGTTATTCAAGCTACGAATCCTTCTCACAGGGAAGAACTCGGATATGGTATTTTTTAAAGTAGTGACTGTGACGGTATATTCAATGTTCGGTGTTAAAGCATCAGTCAAGGATAAATGGTTAGGTGTTGAAACTGTTATTGCTGCCATTCCATTCACTGTTGTTTCCTTCATCCCTGACACTGTTAGAATTTGATTATCCGCAGCAAAATTACTGTTTTTTTTCAGGCCATATAGTATCATCCAATTCTGGGACCCTTAGGTCATCCCCTAGGGCCCCGCTTCTCAAATTGTATATGTGAGTCATCTTTGGAAGTCACCAGACGGCACACACAGACTGTGACTCTCAGATTGCCCTAGATAAAACCAGTGAGTAAGAAACCCACGGACCCAGCTAAGGTCAAGGCAAAGATGGAATCAGGGGGCTGGATGTATTCGGATTAGCAGCTCAAAGGCTAAACAAACCTGCAGTCGCTGCTTCTGTTAATAACAGAGAGTAACAGATTACCCGATTGAAAATTCTCAGCCCGGCAGCTCAAAAGTCAAACAGGCCCACAGTCGCTGATTATTCACAGAACAAGCCAGAGGTAAAGTAAACAAAAACGGAGCTGCTCCAAGGCCCGCCGGCCAACAGTCGCGACTCAGTACTGAACGGCTGGATAATGAGTGGAGAAAATGAATTTACAGATAAAGTACCAATTGTGCTGCCATAACTCCTAAACTCTCACTGCGAATCACGGCAAACCACACTCAGTTGCTGCTGTCTCGCCTGGATCCGTTTGTAAAGGAGCAACAGGTAAGCAGAAGGAGGTCCGCCTCCAGTATTGATGGCCAGTAAAGAAAGACTCCACACTCCACACCACGGCAAACCACACTCAGTTGCTGCACTCCGGTTCCAGTTCCATTGAGATAGCTTAGTGGGTTCATGTGCCTATTGCAAAAATAAGTGTGTGTAACTTGCAGCATTCCAGTCACAGTAAATGTTGGGATTTGGGGAACTGGGTTGTGAGAGAGAGGGGTTGGGGGGATCGGTAATCTGCAGGCCAAATCAAATACTTTAAACTACTGAATCTTTCATCCTTTCGATCATGATAAATTGAGTTTTGTTGGGTCATAATGTCATCTGTAATTTGAATGTCGGGTGATCATGCCCTTTCTGTAGAGATGTAGAATGTCAATATTATTTTGTTACCAATCAGCTCAGTGTATCTTTCGTCTCTGGCTTAAGCATTGAAATAGGCGTGAAGGTCCTCCTTTATTTGGATTCCATATCAGAGGTTTGTTCCTAGATATAACTTTGCACATTACATTTCCCCTCCCGACAGATATTTATATAAAATAGCCCCAGCAGATAGCAAGTTATGATCTGCTCGTAATTAAACCTCAATATCGTACACCAGCCCCTGAGCTTTCTTGCTGGGTGGATTAAGCAAATCATTTTATTTTTTATGATGGCCCGTGTCCTTATATCACTAAAATATTAATAAATTGTACTTTGCAAACAAAGAAATAGAACTCTTACCCCCACCCTAAACCTTAAATACTCACGAATTTTATTTATCCATATTTACATTTGCTTTGTTAAAAACATATAGCTTGACACTCGTGCTTTTCCGCATTTATTCAAATGCAAATGTAGCGCTTTCATGATTGTAATGGGAAGCATGTAGAGCTGGGTTCTTGTACAACAAACCAAGATTCATTTTCACCACACAACAAAGAGTTGTTCCTTAAGCTGATTGTTAGGGGGAATTCTCAAGAATGTGCTAATTTCCCTTACCCTTACACTTTTTCTGGATTTCTAGGATTTTAATTTTTACCTGGAAAGAGTGTGAGCCTTTTTTCCCACGCTTTCATGTATTTTGATGTGTGTTTTACTTTTGTGTTCTTTGGATATGGGTGTTTTAAAACAACTCCAGAGGCATCATCTTTTTCTTATGTGTCACACAGCACCTTCAGTGCAGTGGCACAGGGGTGTCTTTCAGACTCCCCAAGGTTTAAATACCATCTTTGGGACTGACTACCATCTCCCAGAGCATGTGAAGTTAAATTGACTTTACTTGTCCTTTTAAATTCATAGACCCAGCGCACACTATCTTCCTATAGAGTGCTGGAGGGGTCGCCTAGCATCCCCTGTGTCTAAACACTCATGTAACAGTCAAATGTTACTCTTTCCTCTTGAAATGGCTGCTGGCAGTGGTTTTAGAAGAAACTACCATGATTTTTCCCAACCGCGAACACCGATAGCTAAAAATCGGGTCAACCATGTTTTTCAATATGGCGCCCATGACCCCTCTGTAAAAACAGACTCTGTTCATCTTTTTTCACCATTTCTTTTAGGAAAGGTCCTTCTTGTGTTTAACTCTGCGCGCCAAACCAGGTTTGGTCCCTTTGTTCGATGCCCTTTGGCAGGCTTCAGTGCCTGAGTGTCTGGGGTGGACAGGAGTTGAGGGAGATGCCCGAAACTCCCTGTGCTTAGTCTCGTAGGAGACCTGAATGCACTCTGGTGTGATTGGCTGGCTGACTGTCCAGCAAGGACAGCCACCCTGCCGGGTGAGTGACAGTTAGGCTGGAATGAATGGGAGAAAACTGTTTAAAAGGCGAGTCTCCAGGACTGGAAGGCAGAGTCGACCACTGGAACGAAAGAACCGAAGACGAGTTGAAGGAAGACGACTGCTGCAACTCCTGGACCGTTGGTTTGCCCGGTGAAGCACTGCTGCAGGTCTGAATTGCCTGAAATTCCATCGACAGAGAAGCTCCTTCAAGGACGACTTCTTTACTTGAGCTGGTGGGAACAACCAACTCTTAAGCCACCTGGACACTCTCTCCATACTGGTCGAATTTTCATCAGAGTGCTGTTGAAAACCGGATAGCCAGTGAGAAGGATACCAGTTTGTGGACTTTAAGGCACTCACACCTTAAAACCGACGCTTAGCCAAGCTTGTGGCCTCTTCCCTGGGCAGTGCAGGAACCTCCCGACGTCCTCCTTTTTATCCCCACGACTGAAGCTCAGGAACAGCGAGATCTGCAGGAACTGCCAGGAACAACTGCCTCAGCTACAGCTTTTCCTCATCATTAAGGTACTGTGCAAACGTGGTGTGGAAATCCTTTCTGCCGCGGTGAAAGTTTGTGAACCTTTCCCAACTTGGGAGTCTTGTTCGCTCCTAATCCGACATATAACTCTTTTTCTGGCACACTACTTCTGAGAACATTGGCAAAGACCAAACCGTTTACTACCAGAACTGTGCTATCCTCTCACTCTGAATCATTGACTTTGGCCCAGGCCTATTGAATTGAATTGCTGGTTGTAGTAGACTGAAACTATTTGCCCTGCCTTCGAACGTAATTGTGCTTTAATTCTTTTTACCTTTGTCTTTCTACCCCTCTTGAAAGTAACTGAAGTGCCATTTTGCTCCCACTTCAGGGGAGCTTAACTTGTTCAGACACAAATTGGTTGTGTACTGTAGTATATTAAGATTGTGATATTAAGCTACTTCTTACTAGTGGAATGTTGTCCAACTGACTGTGTAAATAAATGTGTATTCTTTTACCAAGAAACCTTGAATAGTGTTTGTTTGAACTACTGTGATTGCAAGTCCTTGTGTAACATCTTTTACTACTCACATTACTCTTGAGATAAGCCTGGCTGCTCAGCCACTGCTACCACATAACTGTGTAGTACAGGCGTGTACCAAAGGTGAGGTTGTGCTTACACCTGTAGTCTTAATTGTGTGTAGTGTTCCCAAAGGGTACTGCATGTAATTCTGCCTAACACTGATGTGATAAACATCTCTGTAACACTTTAAACAATGTCAAAGGGAAATAAATACCTATTTTTGCCTTCTCCATTGTACTACTTTGCACAATCATTGGCCTGCAATTCATAACTGAAGTCTTAATCGAGACAAATGAATGTTTGCATTTGTCAATTTTTAACAAATAAATACTGAAGATATCAGAGTGTTTTCCATCTCAGTTTATGTGTAAAAATCAGTAAATATGGAAACCTTCAAGGCCTACTTATAATACAACATTGGCCCTCTTTGCTCACCTGTCATCACTAACTCGTTAAACCGTGGTGCAAGCGTGTAAACTAAGTTTAACTTGTAAATGGAACCCTATGCAGCGTGTCCATTAACTGACTGATTACACCGGCAGACTGACCAAAATAAACCCCAATGTAAGTTGTGTGCCTTGAAAATGTCATTATACAAATAGAATAATCATCTCAGAACTTCCCTTGGACCACAACGTCTGACTGAGCTTGCAGCTACTCAGGGGTCATGCATGAAACCTTGTTCAGCTTGCCAATCATGAGAACACTAGTATGTAAAAACTCCACACGCACATGTGGCAGCAGACACAGCAAATGCCCTTGTTTTACATGTAGACTTCCCATCTGGCCATCCTACCCTAAATCGATGGCTAACCCTGAAGTTTCTCCTGCGCATGTCGCTCCTAGCTCTGTACTTCAAGTCATCACACTTTGTTCTTCCTATTCTCAGTCCACTCTCTCAACACCTTCTGTTCCTCGCCTTGACATCAGTCAACTTGAATCCCCCCTTTCTCCACTTCTTCCCCTGACACCTCTACGTTTCTTTCCCGGCTCATCCGACTGCATCACTTCCTGCCCTGCATCCTCAGGTCTATCCGTTCCTCATACCATATCTTACTGAGCATATTAATGCTTCCCTTATTACTTCTACCTTTCCTTTAGCATTCAAGCACGCCACTATTATTCCTATTTAAAAAAATCCCATTTGGACTCCTCTAGTCTATCAAGATTCCGACCTATATCTCTTTTACCGTTTCTCTCTAAACCTTTGGAACGTGTTGTCTATGTAAAATAGTAGCTTCTGTACTCTTTAGGTTGGTTCACACTTAAGCTTTATTCTAAGTTACATAGATAGTTACATTAAGAACACTTGAGAAATACCACTCGGTCCCATCACACAGGCTAGCCCAGATTCAACTGACATTAGCTAGAACCTTCACACACACTCACAGGACAACATTCTACAGCACCACTCCAACATTTTCTAAGCACATGCATTCACAGACAAGCACTTTACAACAGTCTATACTCAAATGTTCTCTCATCTTCAACATTCTTTACTTTCTGCTATTGAACCCAGCTCCGGACCTGCTCATTCTACTGAGACTGCTCTTCTTCATGTGTCTGACTCTCTTCTTTTTGCTCGGCACAATACGCTCTCCTCCATTCTGATTCTTCTGGACCTGTCTGCAGCTTTTGACATGGTTAATCATTCTACTCTTATCTCTGCCCTCTCCTCTTGCCAGTTCTTAATTGGTGTCACTCTTATCTTTCTTATAGGACCTACTTTTTTTTCTCTCAAAAGTAGTGATCAGTTCCACTTTTGCCTAGTTGCCAGGGGTGGTGTGCTCTGGCAGCAAGGGGTGAAACGTTCAGGGCAAAAAGTCCAGTTTCCTGGCAGGGATCCCCCCCCCCCTTCCCAGCTCCCCTCCGCTGTGAAGAGGGGGTCCCAGCAGAGGGGGGCTGGGAAGACTGTTCCATTATCCACCGTATCAAGGCTAAAGGGTGAGTCTCATGTATCTTCTCAAAATGGTGGCAGTTTGTTTTTTTCTCCCTGTACCACATAATGCTCACTAAATATGCAACATTAATTAAAGTATGCATTTCACATGTGAATAAAAGGCAATCACACAATAGGTGGTGTCTGAATATTATTTATGTATAGAAAGGAGGCAGCCCTAAATGAGAAAGTGGCACATGTTGGGGGGGGTCCCCCGAATGAACCATTCAGTACCTAATTTGCTGGCCCAGTATTGGCTAATACTAGGTCACATTCTATAGGCTAATTCAATCGCCAAACAGAATGTTACACACAGTGCACAATGTTATTTTATATATAATGAATATAATTTATTTCATAGGCCATAAGTCTTATGTAAACATGATAAAACAGACCACATAAGTACATACATCAATATGGAAAATGCATGTATGCATCTAGTAACATTTCTATGATTTAATCATAAAGCAAACAGTAGCACAGACATAAAACTGCGAACTTGGAGGAAAGAAGGTACAAAAATTATCTACCTGGCCCTGTCTAGTTAATAAGGCACCGTAAACCTCCATGAAATGATGTCACCAAATACATGTTCTAAAATTGATTAAATATGACAAAATCAATTGTACATGACCAAAAAATCACATCCCAGGTCACACCAAATGTGAAACCTCAAAACAAAAAGGGGGAAAAAAATATAAACCAACAATTTAGAGGCCCTACAAACAGCACTGAGAAAGTGGGCAGGGGATTACGGAGGGAATTAGTAACCCGGGCAACCGTGTGAAGCAGTTTAAGCCCCAGGTTACATAGTGAAAGTGAGTAAAGTGGGAATAAGAAGTAAAACATCAAAGTGAAAACAGGAGTAAGGAAGACATAGGAGCAAGAAAGTGAAAAGGAGTAAAGCGGGAGTAGGAAATAAGAAAACATGAAGACATGAGTAAAGAGAAAGTAAGACTGATTGAAGGAGTAAGAAAGTGATACGTAAAGGAAGAGTAAGGAGTAGTACAATTCAAAATAGAGTAAAGAGGAAATATGATGGATTAGAGAAGGATTAAGAACGTGACAAAGGATTGAAGCTTAAGTAAGAAGTGGTCAAATTGGAAAATGAGTAAAGAGGAACTAAGACCCAGAGAAGGTGAAAGAAAGTGAAAAGGGAGAACAGCAGGAGTGAGAAGTCAAAGTGGAAGGAATAAAGTTGAAGTAAGACACTTTAAAAAATTATTGGAAGTGATAAAGAAGTAAAGCAGGAGTAAGGTAACAAAGAAATAAAAGTTAAAAAAGGAATAAAAAGGAATTTAGAGGGATTGAAGCAGTAAGGAAGTGAGAAGGGAGTAAAGCGGGAGTAAGAGTGAAAAAAAGGTGCAAAGAAGAAAGATATAGAGAAAAATTGTCCGAGGGTAAAAATGGACTAAAGTGGGAGTGGTAAATTAAAGTGGAAAAAAGGAGTAAAGATGAAGTAAGATGATTGAAGGAGTATAGAAGGAGTAAGAAGTCGAAGCAAGGAAACGCAAAGCAAAGTTCTGCAAAGATGCCAAAGAGGATGAAGTTGTAGCACATGAGAAACATTTATTTGGAGCAAAATCTCACAGGATCCTCTTTCAACCACAAATGAACTACGGGACAACACTGCTCAAAAAAATCTATGCTGTGTCTAACACCCTATGTATAGTGGATGCCCTCAGTCAAGGGGTTTGAGAAAAGCACCACTAGTCTAATGCACCCGGTAAGGGCACTGGAGGAGGTCAGGTGCCATTTAAAACATTATCCCCAGACAATAATAAATACATAACCTTGCAGCTCTCTGCACAAACATGAATACTAATATAGAACATGTCTAGTTTCCTCCTGGCAATGGAAGCAGCTCGGGCTCCTGCATGAGTAGCTTGTTGAAGTGGCTTCCACTTGTGCAGGCAATCAATCATACTTTTATAATATGTAGTTCGGCAACTTTTCTTGCTCAGTTAAGTTTAGGAGACTCTGAAACTTGGCTACTTTTTTTGAGCAGGTGGGACGTCAGACAGTGGGGTGTTGGCGGGTGCTCTCTATGGCCGATCCCACCAGGGCAGCTGTTTATCACCCGGCTGCCAGTACCGATAACTTTCAAAACTGCGTCCTGCAGTACGAAGCCCCTTAGCCCCCCAAACCTCTCTTTTTGTACAGATTCACAGAGTCTTGTGTGTTCCTGGAGAAGGGATGCTGCAGCAGTCCGGTGTAGTCCATATTAATCACATGAATACAGTCATGTTTATATTATTTTATTTATCATATTTCTAGGTGTGCAAACCGAGCTCACCAGGAGCAATGCAGCGCTGCACAACAATATACAAAATCCCATTTTTCTTAAAGAGATACTTCATTTGACATGCTTTGGCAAAGCCAATACTTCTATATTGGAAACCGTAGATGGTAAGACATTTTCCTTTTTTTTCCTTCGTGACAAACTAGAAATCTTACTCTCTACATTGAAACTGCCAGCCATAAATAGATTTACAAAAAAAGAAATACCTACTGGCCAAAACAAAAACTAAAATCCCCAGCAAAGAACACAATTACATTATAATTTACAAAGAGTATTTTAGAGTTTTCTACACGTAATGCAAGTAAACAAAACATTTTTGCAAAACACATTAAAATCAGTGTAAGACAAATGCAGATACTGTGAAGGGGAGAGAAATGCGGGAGATTATTGGCTCACAGGCTGAGAGTTAGAGAAGTGAATAGAACAATTAGTGCAATTAGAAGAGATCAAGGGGTGACTAGGGACCCGAATGAAATAAACGCAATATTTAAACAATTTTACATGAATTTGTACAGTGAATCCGCTAATGTAGACCCAGAACGCATGGACCAGTTCTTCAAAATTTAGCAGATTAAAAAAATGACAGAGGAAGATAAAGATTTTCTAGAATTAGAAATATCTTTAGAAGAGGTCATGCCAGAAAATGTTCTGATTCTAATGAGAGACATTGTTGTAAACAGTAAAATAAAGGGAATTTTACCACCTATGCTAAGGCACGCAACAATATCCCTTTTGCTTAAACAAGGTCGCCCAGAACTAGAACCAGGAAGCTATACACCTATTTGTTTAATCAATTCGGACAGCAAAGTGTTATCCAAAATCCTGGCCAATAGATTGGAGAAAGTACTCCAGAGGTTAATACATCCCAACCAGGTGGGTTTCATTAAGGGTAGAGTTACAGCTTTGAACATGCAGAAGTTATTACATACCTTGGAAGAATGCCAGAAATTGAAAATAGAGTCAGTATCCTTGTCCCTCGATGCTAAAAAGGCTTTCGATCGACTGAGATGGGATTTCTTATTGAGATCAATGGCGAGGATGAATTTTGGATCTGAATACCTTAGTTGGATTAGTGCGCTATTTAAAGAACCTACTGCAAAGATTAATACAAACAGGAAAATATCTGGAAAATTTAAACTATAACGTTGGACGCGTCAAGGTTGCCCTTTGTCCCTGTTACTCTTTGTGATTTCGATGGAACCACTTGCAGAGGCAATAAGAACAGATGACAAGATCGTGGGAATTTACTACAATGGGTTTGCCAGAAACTCTGCCTATACGCCAATGATCTGCTGGTGGTTGTTCAAGATCTCGCATCATCAATTTCGGCACTGATGAAGTTGATTGAGGAATTTTACCTGATATCAAATTATAAGATTAATTGGTCCAAATCAGAGGCTCTACCCTGTACTCATTCAACAAACAATATGCTGATAAGGAACTTTAGCTTCAGATGGTGCCCATTAAAGATGAAATACTTGGGCATATGGATAACGAAGAATATGGGGGAAATGATGAGTCTAAATATGAACCTGACAATACAAAAAATAATATTGGAAATAGAATGATGGGAGCCGCTCAATCTGTCATTAGGAGGCAAAGTAAACTCAATAAAGATGATGTTAACACCGAAAATAACCTATGTCCTGAGTATGGTTCCCCTCCCGGTGAAGAAATCAACATGGAGAAAGGTGGATGGCATACTCCAATCCTTTCTATTGAATAAAAAGGTTCCAAGACTGAAACTGTGGAAACTACAACTACAGACTGATAGAAGAGGATTGAACATTACAAATTTCAAACGTTACCATCAAGCGTTCACGCTGCAACATGTTATGCCGTTCATAGCTGGAAAAGAAGATGATTGGGCAATGGTGGAGGCAAATGGTGCAGGTCCATTGGACACCGGGGCATCCTATTAACTTCCAATATAGATTGTGGAACTCGTTCTGCCTTAACGGAATTTCTAAGATCCACCTGGAGGGCTTATGAAGTTACATCGAAATTGAGTCCAGGTAGAACTAACACATCATCAATATGGATGAAACCTGTAATCAAGATTTTTAACAAAGCCATATTCTGGATAAGCTGGTTCGCTGCGGGTCTCAGGAAAATTGAAGACTTATTTGATGGATTAAGGTGTAAACATTCTGAGACCTGAAAATGGAAAACAACTTGGTTCACTGCGTGTACGGGGAATACAGGCATCTGAAAAGGGCAGTGAGCATGCCAACATTAGACAATTTGGAGCTAATGAATACTCTGAAGAAATGAGGTAATAATTAACACATCGCATCTAAGATGTACAAACTGTTAAGCGGATTCTCAAAAGGGAATGAAAGGATCCTGGATACATGGTCGGCATGCCTGAAGTATGAAATGATGCAAATAGATGGGAAGAGCTTTGTGGAAACATCAATAGAATATCATTGAACATAAGAGAGAGGGCACGACATGTTAAGATCCTGCAGAGAGTGTTTTGGACACCGGTCCGAATGCACAAGCAAGGTTTCATTTTGACAGACTTTTGTTGGAGATGTGGTCTTGATCGAGGAACAATGGAACACATGTTCTGGGAGTGCCACAAATTGACAGATTATTGGAGTGGAGTTGCCGGTATGATGAACAGAGTGATGATGAAGAATCTGGATTATGACTTTGAGACACTGTTCTTGGGGGAAACCATGATACTGGAGAATTTGATGCAACATCAAATAACCTGGTTTTCAAAAGGGGATTTGGTGGCAAAAAAATGTATTTTGTGAAATTGGAAGTCAACACATTTTTTGTCATGGAACACTTGGATGGAACAAATTTACTCTACTTGCAACATTGAAAAGGTGGTATTATCAATGCAAAGGAAAGCGTCTCTGTTTTAAAGAATTTGGGGGGCCTTTTTGAGTTTGGACCTGGTATGAACATGTATCCCAAGGAGAAGTTTGCAGCTAAGATAAGTAATTTGTTCTGTTATTCCATATTTGTGTAAATTGGTCGTGCAGGCTTATATGTACAGTGATTTCTGATGTTTTGAATATTGTGAATTTGAACAATGAATTTTATCATACCTGGTTTATTTATTTGTTTTTCTTTTTTTTTCTTTCTCTCTTACTACCTTTTCTTGATGTTGTTTATGGTCTTATATTGCAATTGATTGATGGGGTGGTTTTAAATATATATAGTGTTTTACATTTGGGGGTTTTAAGTATACATTTGTAAGTTGTTGATTTTTTTACCTGTTGGACATTTTGAATAAAATGGTTAAAAAATAAATAATCAGTGTAACACGTGTCCCGGCCTCCTGTTGGGATCTGTGGATTCACTTGTCTCGTGCACCTGTAAAAGCTGATGCAGGGATCCCCCATTACCACCCCTAACGCAGTCTGGGATTCATTAAGTGAAGCTCAAAGGCCAATTTTTACTGTCCACTCTCATGCATTAATGAAACTCAACCGCCTACAGGACAGCTGGGTGAAGAGTTTCACGATTTATAACATGGCACAATCCAGCCAGGGACTCCTTCCCCGACAATAAAGCGCTTTTTATTTTTAATAAACCACGTATTCCTTTTGAGTAGGCCTCCAACAAGTCTCGCACCCAACCCTCACAAAAACCCTGTATCACAATGGATCAGGAACCAGGCCAGTGTGCATCAATAAGATATTTATTAATTTATGGTTTAATGAAATGGAAAATCAAACAATTTTACAACAGCCACCAATGTTGTAGTACACAAATGCAATGATTCCTACAGAACAATTGGTACAGAAATCCTATCACAGTTTACATGGATCTTTAATGTCAAAACAGGAAAAAGAACAGTTTTAAAGCAATGAATAGCACTAAGATTTAGCACTCCCCCCTGCAACACTCATCCCTAATCATCAGCTAACTTAATTCCCTTTGAATGGAAGGCAGTGGCAAGGAGTGAGGATAGAGAGAGAAAAATCTGATTTGAGATAGAGCCCACCACCCCACGATGGGAAGCCAGAAAAGAAAGTGAAAACCAGTTTTTGAGCCAAACGGCAGAATCTGATTTGGATTTATTACTTACACGGCTATGGGAAAGAATGAAAGGACATTCGTGTTGCTACACTTGAGGAGATAGGGAAGCTGAGAGTCTGCTAATCCGCACACAGAACAACGTGGAAATGAGGTAGGAAAATCGATTTTGGGAAGAAAGCAAATGCAAAGGGAAAAATACAAACGGCGAATGGAAATTCATTTTACACAGGATTTGCATATCAGGTAGTTTAGGAAAGGGTTTCGCTTTCAAAATTGGAAATCACTTTTCAAGGACAAGGACAGAGTCACATGACAGATAGGATTCTAGACAAAACAGGTTGCTCTCAATGGGACTACGGTTTGGGTTTTTCAATGGTACAGATGCAAAATAGGAATTTGCGGTAATGCACACAATACACGGGCAATTAATTTCAGTAAAAAGGCTACTAATTGTTTTCAGGCAATACTTTAAGGACTATAATTATTAAAGAAAGACACTAGGCTCAAGGGGGTTAATTTAAACCAATTATGAATTTCCTTATAGGGGAATTCATTGATTTACTTCAAAATAATGCTAAGGAATTATACAGGCAACTGAGAGATTTATCACAGTGAATATGCTAACATACACTGGCTAAATAAATTCTTCCATGGGAAGGAGAATAAATGATACTGGCAATTTGGGACTTTCAATGGGACTTTGCATGGAATTTTCAATGGGATGCAATGTTACAAAAAGTAAATGTTTATGCAATTCAGGGCTGGGGTTATTTGCTACTTACAATGTAAGCCTTGGTTTGGGATTCTGGAAAGCCAGCAGGATCTCAGGACACTCTGGACAGCTAGGGCAAGGGATCCGGTCACTGTGCTCTCCTGGATGGGATTCTGGACAGCTAGGCAAGGGTCTGGTCTCTGCACTCTCCTGGATGGGATCAGCTAGGCACAGGTCTGGTCTCTGCACTCTCCTGGATGGGATCAGCTAGGCAAAGGTAGGCAAGGGTCTGGTCTCTGCACTCTCCTGGATGGGATCAGCTGCCTCTGTCCTCTTTTTTCCTGTCTCCCTGGATTCTTGTGTGTCTGTGTGTCTTTGTGTCCCCCTTATATTGCCCAAATGACATCACTCACTTTACAATCTAGGAAGAGTACTCCAAAATTACTCCTACCCCCAGGATTGGACAGTCTATCATTCCTCTCTCCGCCCCCTAACCTGACTGGTCCCAGGGAGAGAGCATCATCTGTCTGTTTGGTCATTTATGACAGTTCTTTGTTTCTCAGGTCCACCTTTTACCAAAACTGAGTTATGGTTCATAACTTCAAACATCTACTAGCCACCGCCATAAGAAGTATATATGCGGTTTCAGTGGGTCACAGGGAATTAGACAAGCCAATCACCAACTCTGTGCGAGCTAGCATAGCCTTTTGGCACATTTTTGCCCTTTTCATGAAATGCATAACAGTTATAATTCTGTAAATGATTAAACATGTTCATAATCTCATTTCCCATCAGTCCACCAATGTTCCTCTTTGTCCCATTTATACATCAGCCAGAAACGAGTCTTTACTGGCCATTTGAGTCCACAAAGTACTAGGAACATGCACTTCGTCTCTTAACATCCACCTGGAAATTGCATGGAAAAAAGCATTAAACAAAATTATTTTTTTATTCTGAGTGCTGGGAAAAATGCCTAAAATGATTAAATCCTTTAATGTCAATTTTGAGGATCTGTCATGCGAGGGCAGTGCTTCATTTCCCACAGCCAACTGTCTCCCCCTGGCTCAGCTTGCAACAAAAGACTTGTATTACACCCTTTGAAGTTTGTCAGTTTGTCCTTGGTAGTGGATGCCATAGGAACTCACACTTCTTGTTCAAGCTCTAGCCACACTTGCTTTATTTGCCCCCCCCCCCTGCTAGTGCTGCCTTCCATTCTGGTAGAGCAGGGAATTATATCGCCCTCAGCCACATCACATGTCATTGCAGAATAGTTCACTTACAGGTGCGACCTCCAGTGAGAGGCATGGCTTTCAATTGAGAGTTTTCTGGAGTCAAAAATGGGTTTTACTGGTATTCTGAGCCTCTGCCAAGTTGATTGAAGTCTTGTGGGGGAAAACATAATGTACATGGCTTTGTCAACCCCCAACCCACAACATATTCACTGACAATTCTGTGGGAGCAAAGCTATCCTTTCACAGTGGCTTTTAAAAGTCATTTTGTTTTCTGTTTCTTTCACACGTGTGAAAGCCGTATTTCATCTAATGTTTGCAATGCGGTTCTGTAGGTCATGGGATTCTTTTAATTTGTTCTTTTGAGTAGGTTTGTATTTGCAGTTGATCCATTGACACAGAATAGAAGAAAAAGCCAAGCCGTTTTTCATTTGCAGTGTTTTAGAGCGCTGCTGTTTGCATCAAAGGGAAAACAAAAGCCATGTCGGGTTGCAATGTTGACATCCTTGCCCCTCATATGAATTGACAGTAAGATAAGGCTGTTTTCGGATGTAGTGCATAACGTTTTGGTATTCAGATGAAAGAAAAGCAAACACAGGGCCGTCTTGAATGCAGTGCATAACTTTGGTACTCGGATGAAAGAAAAGCAAACGCAGGGCCGTTTTGAATGCAGTGCATAACTTTGGTATTCAGATGAAAGAAAAGCAAACACAGGGCCATCTTGAATGCAGTGATCACATGCTTGCCACACATATGCCAGGGAACCAACCACGGCCGTTTTTAGTGGCAATGTTTGTAGTTTTTCAGGTGACAGGGATTTCTGTTTCAGGGCCTTAAATGCACCCCACAAGAGTGGCAGGCAGCACAAATCCCAGCTGAATTTAGCTTTAAAGACAGAACATGCTAGACATTGTGGTATGATGAGAGAGCTAAGGAAAGATTATAAGCACCTGATCATGGAAAAGAAAAACAAATGTACAACCAAAGGGCCAGATAAAGAATTGCCTGTGAAAACATCAATGTGCACTCTTTTTAGAACAGTGTGGCTAGCGGGACTGGGAGTGAACCACATAACATAGACATATATATTACTAGTGATATGTGGGAAAACCATTTTTCTATGTTAGTAAATCGAGGTGGCCATTTAACTGAAATAGGAACGCAGCTCCTGGCCTAGACAGGACACCGCTGATTTCTTTCAAAGTGAACCATCTATCTGGGTACCTTTTCTGCTTACATTTTACAACTGAATTAGAAATGAAGATCAAATACCATATTCTTGGAGACACATTTTGAAAAAAGGTGGTCGGAATGTTGCCTCAAATTATAGAGCATTCACATTACTAGATTCTGGTTCCAAAATACGTGGCAAGATATTGCTCCAAAGACTGGAGCTATGGGTAAAGAAAATAGAGCCCTTTCTGAACTCCAAGCCAGCTTCAGGGAAGGCACTATCACAATTGATTAAGTATTTCACCTATATATCATAGGTGCCAGGCTCTGGCGCATTATAAGTGCAAAATAATAATAATAATCAATCAATTGAAATTTGTAGTGCTACGCAACCAACCTTGATTTTTGTCGATCTTTGCACTGCCTTTTATGTGGTCCCTTGTGAGGAACTATAAGATCATTTGCACTCTATTGGCGTTCTTGCTAATATGGTAACTGCAAAATAAACCCACTTCATGGATACTTTTCCCTGGTAAGGTTTGGAGTGGGAGGAGAGTGCACACTGATGTTTTCTGTCAGTAAGAGGTGAGACCAGGGTGTGTCTTGGCCTCCTTATTGTTACACTTAGATATCAATAGACTAGCTAACCTTATCAGCAAATTCTCTCTGGAAGTCTTGCGCTTAGGTGGAGAACGATGACGCGGTCCTGATTAGTAAAACACCTCAGAGTCCGCAGAAGCCTTTGACCAAATGTGGGCCTTGAGATGAATATCAGTAAAACCAAGAACCTAATATGGCAGACACAGAGAAAGAGAGCCCTCAACCTGAGAGACTCCCAACTAAAGAGAGTTGACCATTGTGATTATCTTGGTGTGGGCATTGCAGAGAAAGGCTAATGGGACAAATTATAAAGAGTGAGCTTGAAATGGCTAGGTATGGAGGGGCCTTACATTATTTTGCAAACTGCTATGGAGAGAAAAGCTGTTGTTCAGAGTCTAGAAATCTGTGGTCCTGGAATTTTCCAATCATTAGAGATGGGGGATCTTAGCTTTCTGAAATCTTTGTTGGATGTACCCAATTGTACCCCAATCTTTCCCGTATATATACATCTAGGCATACATAGAATAATCTACGAGGATCAATTAAGACCCCTAATCTTTTGGCACACACTCTGTCTAGCACCATACAGGGATGCTTGCCAAGACGTCCTTATTTAGGAATGTGTAAAATAACTCCTGTGGTTTAAGTATATTCACAAATTATTCTCTGGGATAGTGTTCAGGTGTTATGCAGGATTCACAAGGCTTCAAGTAAGTTTCTTAAAAGAAGTAGGTATTCATGTAGATGGAGGCCCTCGTGCCCAGCTTATGAAACTGTTACTGTACATTTACCAGGCCTAATATAGCTCCTAGCTTGGAACCTGGAATCATTCCATGCTGCCATGGATACAGTTAAACATGTGATGTTCTTACCACAGTAATGCAGCAAACAAATAACAAGTGACCAACAGATATGTATACAGATTGATTAACTTAAAACAAAAAAAATATATATACAGGATTTTCAACTACAAACGGAGCTCAAGTACTACACATAACAACAATAATCTCTAAGCCACATTTTCCCTCAGGGTCTACGATCAGAAAATCCTATGAGGGATAGTTGTATGCTTGCAAACTAGCAACAGTGCCACATACAGGTTTAACGAGCAGATGTCTGGAGATGAAACACACATTGGGTCAAGAGCTATATCTGTGGTTGATGAGGCTAGGCTCCCCTGGGTATTTTACCGGTGGGAGCCTTGGTGACCAAATAGGGAAAAGAGTACAGAGAGGAATGCAAAGTATGCCCTTCACATTGGGAAGATCTGAACCATGTTTTCCCTTCTTTTGCGCATGTTACACCTCTGCATTATTTAGTAATAATAAAATTAGATCCACCAGCGAGGCACTACATTTATGTAGAATGCTTGGCGAGTGCGAAGAAGGGGTTTGTAACAAATAACTATTGTAATGTTATGTGATTTAAGCAGGTTTATTGATATTAGAGTGGTATGAACGTCATTTTTTAATTGATGGTAGGGTGGTTGGCATTGTTTCTATGTTTTAACTTTCTGTTGATATATGTACATATGCTTACTTGTTTATGCATATACACGTGATTTTAAAATATTTTGCTAGTGAGATGTTGTAATAATTGCTGTATGTGATTTGATGGTGCTCTGTCATCAAAATAAATCTAACTCACTGACTGAATTGGAATTGGGGTTTTAAACACAAACAGGGTGGCTCTTTCTTTTTACAAAATCCGTACCGGCTGTGCTATACAGAGGACAGATTCCATATTAGATGAAATTAGAGTTGAAAGAATGTTCCATTTCAGAGAGAGGCCCTGCCTCTAGGTGCTAGGAAGCTGTGAGCAGGGAGCAGGTGGTCAATCCCGAGTAGTGCCAATGCAAGGTGTAAAAACAGTTCACAAAAGGTGTACAAATGGTTTTACAAGTATATTTATTTTGTTTTTATTTATTTTTTGCATATTTATAAGGTGCCTATACACAATGTGTTTCCAGGAGCCACAAGACAGAAGGGGGATGGTGGACAAGAGGAATAGAATAACAAAAGCGGTCCTACTAGGTCTTGTGACATTCAGATTGTGCAAGTGCAGCAGCGAGAAGTACTGGGGGAGGGGGAAGGTGGAAGGGAGGCAGGGGCAGGAGGGCCCATGGATAGGCAAGTGCTATGGGGAGGCTAGGGCGCATGGGCTATGGGGAGCCCGGAGGACAAGTGCCAGGGGATTACAGGGATTCCCACAAGTGTGGGGTAAGAGAGAAGGGTTGACCAGACTGGTTGGGTGTGCCAACCATCTAGGCTGGTAAGAGAGGGTGCCAGGAGAAGAAGTGCTAGGGTTGTGCGGGTGCTGAAGCAGAGGGGCCCTGGAGCCCTGTAAAACTCATAAGGGACCAGGCTGCTAGTCACAGTAGAGAGCAGGGGGATTTAGCACAGGAAGAAAGAAGAGAAGAGCTGGGTCTTCAGCCGCTTGCAGAACTTGAGGAGATCCAGCTCAAGTCAGATGGGCTGGGAGGCCTTTCCAGACAGAAGCTCCTGCCGAAGATAATGATCTACCCCCACTCTCTGCAGGAAGAAACAACGGACCTGCAGAGAGTTGGAGCTGAAGGACCAAAGTGCTCTAGCCAAGAGGTATTTAGGGAGAGAGAGTTGGATGTAGTTGGGTCCAGGGCCCCAGAAATCCTTGTGGATGATACAGAGGGTCTTGAATTTGATCCTTGCAGCCACTGGGAGCCAGTGTAGTGATATAAGGCCTGGAGAGATGCAGTCCCTGGGTTTAAGGCCAAGGATATGTCTTGTAGTGCTATTGTGGATTAATTGGAGGGGACCAAGAGAGGAAAGAGTCAGATTGAGGAAGAGGCTGTTGCAGTAGTCCAGCCTAGAGAGGACCAGAGCTTTGGAGACATTACGCTTCTGGGGGAAGGTGAGGAAAGGAAGAATGCCTCTGAGGAGGTGGAGCTGGAAGTTGGCTTTCTTGGCCAGGGTTGGGATGTGAGGGGAGAAGGAGAGAGAAGAGTCCAAGATAACACCAAGGTTTTCTGCCTCACAAGAGGGTGAGTAGGGGGGCCCCAAGATGGCAGCCAGAGAGTGGGAGGGAAAGAGGGCGCAGGCATCCCAATGAGAAAGATCTTGGTCTTACTGGCATTAAGGCAGAGATCATTGGCCATGCACCATGCCTGAATAGCAGTCAGGCAGTCAGGTATGTTAGAGGAGGAAGATGAGGAAGAAGAGGGAAGATTGAAGGAGAGCTGTGTGTCAACAGTATAACACTGGAAATGAGGGGAGACGGTGGAGATCAAGTGGGCCAAAGGAGCACAGTAAATGTTGAAGAGCCACAGCCTAGGATAGAGCCCTGAGGGAAGCGCAGGTAGAGAGGTGGAGGAGAGGAAAGGGGCAAGTTGCACCTCGGAAGGTCAGTTAGATAGGAAGGAAGTCAGCCAAGCCTGTGCCCAGGCCGTGATGACCAGTGTATCGCAGAGACGATTTATGAGGGTGGCATGATTAACCATGTCAAAGGCAGAGTAAAGATCAAGGAGGATGAGATTGGAGGGGGAGTTAGAATCAAGATTTGAGAGCAGGTCATCGCAGGTGTTCAGGAGAGCAGTTTCCATGCCTCTGGATGCCCTGAAGCCAGACTGGTGGTCATGGAGACAGCCAACATATTCAGTGTGGTGGATGGTTGGGGATGACCAACTTCTCCAAGAGTTTGCCCAGGAAAGGGTTGATGGAGATAGGGTGCTAGTTAGCCAGGTAAGAAGGGTCAGCAGTGGCTTTTTTAGGAGAGGATGCACGAGAGAGTGCTTGTTGGGTAGTGGAAAAGAGCGAGTGGCAAAAGATTGATTACAGAAATCAGCCAAGGCAGGAGCAAGAAAGGAGATGTTGTCCCTGATGGTTCTGGAAGAGCAGGGGAGCACCTGTTTGGAGGAGACTTTGATAGAGTGGACCACTTTAGAGACCTTATCCGGTGCAATGGGAGAGAAAGAGGAGAGTAAGGGGAGAGGAGAGAAGGTGGCCAAGGGAGACAAGAGGGGGGGTTGGGAGCAGGGTCGGACTGGGACAAGAAATAGGCCCGGTCACCCAAAACAAAGTGGCCCATCCCTCGCCCGGAAGTGATGTCATTTGACTGCACCCCAAAGTGACATCCCGGGAAGCAATGAAACACGACCTTTCACCCCTTGACAAAACAGGAAGTGGCATCAAATAGCATTGTTCCTAAGTACACTAAATTCCTGTGAATCCAAGCAGACGTCCAAGGCCAAATGATAATATGTTATTGTATAGCACTTACGCACTTTTTTAAATAACAAATATGCATACAATATCACACAACCTGTGTTGTTACTCATTTATCGACCTAAGAAGGATGAAAGGCTTTTTTAAAAAAAAAATCAAAATAAATACTTTTTTTATTTTCAATTGTTTTTTCTCCAAACCGGCCAAGGCATGCCCAGAAACCGCCCCCCACTCCATAGGGACGAGGGGCCAATCCGACACAGGCCAGTCCTGAGCTTGGGTGGTGAAGTGGGAGGCTAGTGCGGTGCAGAGGGGCTAGGAGGGCAGAAGAGAGGTGGAAACTGAAGTAGGATTGGCAAGTTCCTACAGATTTTGAAAGGTTCTGCCATGTTATTGGTGTCCCCGGAAATGCAGGCTTGGACATGGGCCCTCTTCCTAGAGCAAATGGAAAGGCGGTATTGCCTTTGGAGCAAGCAGCAGCCCAAGTTGTCAGAGGATGTGCATGAGGCCTGCCACTTCTGCTCAGAAATTCTGCACTTGCATTTCAGAGCGGCCAGGTCAGAGTCCTGGAATTGCACTTGAGGCAGGCTTCATGCGGATCCTCATGACAGGGAAGAGGATGTCCAGGGCATTGGAGATTGAAAAATTAAGGTTAGCAAGAGCTGAGTCAGAAGGAGAGATAATAGAAGGGGTTGGAGGAGGAATGAAGGTGGAAGCAAATGCAGTGACTGACACTTGCTTCATCGGTCGAATGATGGAGAACGAGGCTGACAGTGGGGGCTGAGGCATAGCCGGGGAGCCTGAGAGCTGCAGATGGGAGGAGAGGAGAGCATGATCGGACCATGATAGAGGTCTAGTGAGAGGCGTAGAGACAGGGATATCTGCAGCAATGAACACATCCAAGGTGTGTCCGGCTGAGTGTGTAAGACCAGAAGGAAGAATTGTGAGGAAAAGAGAGTCATAGAGGTCATGGAAGAGTACAGAGGCTGCATCAGGAGAGTCAAGATGAATGTTGAAACCTTAGAGGAGGAGAAGCTTGGAGGCGGGAGGACAGTAGAGAATAGGAGAGGTCGGCCCATTCAGAGAGGAAAGTAGATGGGTCCTGGGGACCTATAGAGGGTGGTGAGAGTGAGGGAGAGGGGAGGCGAGACCCCAAGGCTACAGATGAGGCATTCAAAGGAAGAGTAGAATTGAGTGTGTTTGATAGTAGCAGGGACCCATTCAGGGAAAATAAGGGCCACTCTGCCCCCAGTCCGGTTTGGTCTGGGATTGGAGAGGATCTTGTAGCCATCAGGGAGAAGAGTGTCAAAAGCAGTGATGGAGCTGGCATTGAACCATGTCTCTGTGAGAGCGAGGATATCAAGGTCAAGGTCTTCATGTAGGTGACAGATGTCGGGTGAGTGTTTGAAAGCAGAGCGAGAGTTAAGGGTAGCTAAGTGAAGCTGGCTGACACCTTTAAAGGTCTTCCGATGTGGGGTACAACCCTAAGGGGGGGCAAGGAAGCCAGAGGGGTGGTGGAGGGGGGCAGGGGGAGTGGAAGGAGAGAGGAGGAAGTTAATGAGAGACGAGAAACATCTATCCAGAAGGAGGGGATTGGGCTGAGAGCCCTAGACCATGATAGTGCATTCAGATAGACAATAATGATGCACCTAGATGATGTGAAGTGTGCCAAGAGCACTTCCCATCTGGTTCCGCCATTAATAGGTGAGGAAGAGAAAGGCAAAGGGACACAGGTCATATGGGGAGTCGATAGGTCAGGAGAAGGGAAAGCAAAGATGATGTCAGTGATAGTCTGCCTGGAGGAAGAAGTAACATAGGTATCTGCAATCGGCAGGCCTGCATTAGAGGCCATTTATTCAACTTTTTCCTTCCAGGCGTTGGAAGAGAGGGAGAATAGGAGATTGAACAGAAGTTAAAGTAGAAAGGGGAGCTGGAGAGCACCATGAGGGGTGCAGGGTAAGAGGTGGAAGTCCAGTGGAGGGAGAGGGAAGGAACCCTGCATACTGCATGAAAGAACTAACCAGGTGGTCTAGCGGTCTAGCAGCCAAGCAGGTACAGATGAGGCAGGCACTGTTAACACAAATGCAACAGGGGTAGAAGATTATGAAAATATCACAGATTTGGAATTCCTAAGGAAGGAAAATGAAGGCAAATGCAACAAATCAATGAGGGCAACAGTATTTAAGAATACCTAGATATGTAGTTCACACAATATGAGGAATAGCAGCAAATCAATAGGGGCAGCATTGTTTAAATATGCGTAAATTAGGGGTTCAAACAGGCATGAAATGCTAGCATTTAAAATACCTAAACAAGGTCACAGAATACAACCAACCAAGCTGTGGATTGATAAGAACATCCAAAAAGTACAATTAGGGTAACAGCAGGGAAAAAGCCCACTTAGGCAGTGGATGCAAGATTCAAACAGCCAACGTTGTCTGGAAGATAAGAGTCCGCATTTAGAAGAAGAGAGCACCAAAGGGTGGAACGATACATTTCTGATGTAAGGAGAAAGTCAAAGAAGGCCAGAGTGCATATAGAGGGGCAGAGAGGGGAGTCAGATCGCACACATGGCTGAAGTAGCTATGAATCACTGTTTGTTTCAGAAGGTGAAACAGGGGAAACATGTGTGCAATGCAGATGAGAAGGATAGATTAAGAGGCAGGCAAAACGTGCCTTGGGATCAAGGAGGGCTTGAGCCGAGGTACTGTCATTGCACGGAGGAAGGGAGTGTGTGCTCAGAGGAAGAACTGGGCAGGTGAAAAAATGGGCAAAGGCTCAAATGAGTGTAATCGCTGTGCTGAGGGCACGTTAACAGGTGCTTATCGGAAAAACCGGTGCAGGAGCAGGTGGCAGGTCTCCAAGGGGCTGTAGATGGCCGAGCAATGCTTATGGGCCTACAGGATTCCATAGCGGCACTGCGGCAATGGCCTCACAGGCCAGACATGGGCCTTAGTGTGTGCCTTGTGCTGGTGGCCCGGTTGGTCAGAAAACACAGGCAGCACCCAATCAAGAAGCCCGTAGGGCGGGCTAAGGACAGTTCACACAGGCACAAGAATGCCTGATGTAGCGGTAGCCATCTTCAAATGGATCTTGATGCCCAGAAAGTAGACAAAGCACAATGGCCTTATCTGCCTAACGAGGGGGAAAGCATCCCTCGTTCGAGTTCGTCAGCAGATAAGCGCTGGAGGATGCAGTTGGAATAAGGCATCCAGCCGTCTCAGCTCGTGGGTAGAAAACTCGGGTCGAATTTTCAATATGTTTGTGTCTGAGCAGAGGCACAGAACACAATGCACATTCCTGCCACCACAACCGGTCTACCTGTCAAAATCCAGCGCATTTCCCCTGCATCTGATGTTGATGCTGGTAGAAAGAATTGGACCCCTATGGAATACACGTTCACTCCTCCCACCATGCATGTACACGGCAGGAGGCATGTAGGATTATTTGCACTATGAAGTGCAAGCAATGTAAATGCAGGGGGGTGCTAACATGCAAGTGTTGGTGTGAGTGGTCCCTTCCGTGCAATCAGCAAGGAGTTAATTAAATTATGTGTTCTGAGTCACTAAAGAAACACGGATGAGGCACTTTTACAGGAATTAAACATAGCGGGATGCAATGCACCAATCCCTGGCCAGCACGTCATATGCCAGTGGAGGGCTGTCATCTGCAGCAGGGGTTGTAGGGTGCCTGTAGCCAGTGCCTGCGGGTTGCTTCTTCACATAACACCAACTACCCTCAGCGATTCAAGGGGCAGGTTAAACATTCCTAGTGTGTTTACATTGGGATACTCTCTGAGCTTAAGCAAACTTCTGGGCATGGATACAAAGTAAAGTGTAATCGAAATGTTCAGCGAAAGACACCAACGATTCACAGTTCCGGCAGTATTAGATCCCACTGTTGAACACCCACATCCTCTGCATTTTCTGATCTGCAGCTGAGCTCCTTCAGAGATAAGGCACCTTGGTACAAATGAAGGGTCTCAACAGCCCACATCCCGACACGCGCAGGGCTTTGGATCCCATGTAGACACACTCGCCTTCATCTGTTATTGCACACCTGGAAAGAGAGACACTGGATCAGAAGTGCGAGGGAACACACAAGTCATCAGAAGTATTGTGAGCACTGGAGATCTTAACACACAGCTAAACCTCCGAATAGGGACCCGCTCTGGCAATGGGGGAGATCTAAAAGGTCAACTAATCCAAGCCTCATGATTGGATGTGAACCAGAAACTGGCATTGGAGAGATCTAAAGGCAGGAGTACAGTGCTGGGTGCATTTGTTGGTACTGGGGTAAATAGAGCTGCTCAGGGGCATCAGTAAATACAATTGCACTACTTTTGTAGGCACATACTTGGACCTTTTTATGCTGTGTCTTCTTGTTCCAATATGTTATTTAGGTGTACAATTAAAAATGTGTGGAGTTTTTCTGCATATATTTTAAAAACAGAAATCTCAATCATTTTGGAGCCACTTGCAGCCTGTAGGTTTATTGAGTTTTTCGTCGTTTCTTTAAGGAGCTGCGTGCTGGGTCACAGGTTATTACATTTCCTGAGTTCCCAGACCTTTTTATGATATCACTAAGGTTTCACTGGACAGCATGCCTGGACTGTGGTGACAGATTCCTCACCCTCGGGAGGTGTTCAGGGAATATACAAAAGGGGAGGACCCATTGCTAGGAGACTAGGAGTGACAGTAGTCCAGAACCAATGAGTCTGTAACAATAATTCTTTATCACCATGTTTCTTCCATTTCTAAACATATTGCACCCAAATTCTAATTCAAATGTATGTCAATTAACATCAATGTTTTTCGATGTCGGCATATTTAGGCCCCAATATCTGCCCATCACAAAATGTTTTCATAAAAACAGTATTTCTGTGTCGTTTTCTGATTTTACCTAATGACCGCACAATGACATTAGGCTCAATTACCTTTTGTCCACAGAGGCTGTTTCCCCTGCCTCACCCCTTCATGCCGGTGCTGTGACGTTGAGGCTAACTTCGGCTTGTCTCC
Organism: Ambystoma mexicanum; assembly: GCF_040938575.1. Taxonomy (NCBI): domain Eukaryota; kingdom Metazoa; phylum Chordata; class Amphibia; order Caudata; family Ambystomatidae; genus Ambystoma; species Ambystoma mexicanum. The sequence goes on from NC_090925.1 coordinate 154,421,843, forward strand.
CCATATGTTCTGCCCTGTAAACCCGGTTAAGCTTTACATTTGGGCGCCCTAATCATGTTACAGTCTGAACAATTAGCAATTGTAAACAAGGCTTAGCATATTCTGAAAGCAATCTTGAAAAAATCAAACAAAGGAAAACAAACCCCTTTTTAAAATTCTATTTTTCATGTCTGCTTCCCCACCGGGTCCAGTTGTTCTTCGCCCTGAGGAAGGCAATTTTTCAATTTCACTGCCCAGCAGGTGGCTCTATTGCCGAAACATGTTTCAGATGTCCCTTTAAATGTGTTTATTTTTTGGAAATAAGTTTGTAACTGACACATACACATAGGCAGACCTGTCTAAAACCAATCAGCCAATTCATAAATTAGAGCATTGGCTGACTAGAAGATAACACCTTGAGAAGGTGCCTCAATAATACACTATTTTTAAAAGAAAATGTGTTTGCAAATGACTGTTTATGACTTATTGTCTTATTGTTCAATTTCAAATCTGTTTAACAATTTTACGTCTGTCTGAATATGTGTGGTTTTTGTTCACCACACATTTTTATTGAGAACATTCTTTCAGTTCTCACCTTTCGAAATTGTGTTCTGAATCGACAATTACAACATTAAACAAATAAAAACTCTGTGTTCATATCATAAGACCATTTTGATTGCATTCAGAACATGATATAGCCCAAATCATTTTTGAAGTGATATCGGCAAGGATACACTCAATATTTAAATCATTTCCTAAAAATAATTTGAAACTAAACCTACAGCAGCATGGACCCTATTGTTAGTTTCTAGGAGACTAGGAGTGACAGTAGTCCAGAACCCTGAGTCGACTGGAGCCTGACAGGAGCAGTTTGGTCCCTGCTAAGGGAGGAACTGAGTCAGTGCCAGGACTGGTGGAAGGGGTGGTTTGTAAAGTCTTTTTGGATGCTGTTCCTCCAGGATGGGAGCATTCTACCACTATACAATGACAGGCGTGTGCTGGAGTTTATGGCTTTCAGCCTCTGAGGGTTGGCACTAAAGAGAAGCCGGTCCAGTGGCACAGCGAGTAGAGCGCTCACTTTGACATCCATGCAGAGCCTGCTAACGCATGTTCGAATCCCGGCAGGGCCAAACTCAGCCTTTCATCCTTCCAAGGTCGATAAATGAGCACCACACACCGTGGGTAATACCGTAGCACTATATAAATGCCAAATTATTATTATTAGAAGGCCTGCTTGTAGCTTAGCCCATGTAGAAACCGTAACTAGGCTTTGGAGCTAAAGACCTGGGAGTTATGCCAATGGCATATTGGCTGGCAGAAGGCATGTCATTATTCAGATTGTAAGTGTTCTCAAAGGGTGAGAGTTAATCGTCCCACAGCTCCCTCTACTAAGGACAAGGCTGTAGGACGCATTCATTAAAGGCAAGGACCTCAAAGTGCCATCTTCATTCACTCGTATTTCATGCGTCCACAAGTCTGTGAGCTTCTATACATCTGTGCAATGCCCTTTGTTTTTTTGTGTGGTTCTTCTCCACTACTGCCTTTTATAGGAGGAGGCTTTTCCAGGCCTACTGTATCACTTGTGTTGTTATGGTCGGAGCACAGACATCCTGAGGGGCCCACATAATGCAGTTTTGTGATAAGTAGGCGCTTTATAGGTACTAAAGATGTTGTGAAGTCGCTGCAATATTAAATCACAGGTATTCTGAGGCACGCAATTGAAAACAGAGAAAAGGAGTTGCCATGCAAGGAGTGGTGTTCAACACCCCCATGAGCTATGAACGCTCATGGGTGTGGACTGTAATCTGTTAGAAATGCAGTGGGGTCAAATATGACCAATCTGCGATGGCACCTCATCCTCCCATGTGTTTGCACTTCACATGCTTTGGTATCAAAACCTCAGTAGTCAGCCGGCAGGGAACAGCGAGCCCCAGGAATGACATGATGGTTTATGCATGAACTAATGGAAGAGATTTCAGATGTAATGATTCTAGTGAATATACCGACACATAGTCTAATGAATTTAAAACATGCATTTCCAATCGAATGAAGAAACTGATATTTTAATTAATAATTTAGCCAACAAGGCAGAAACACGTGTATGGGGTTGCTGTCAGTACTCTTGTTCAGAGAGGAATTGCCATAGCATTTCTGTGCTGGACTGCCTATGTAGGCGGGACAAAGACTGATATGCAAATGATATTTCCCATGTGTGAAAGGTACAGTGAGCAAAAAGCGTGTGCTGCAAACTCTCACCTCAGACCAGGTTATCATGCCATGTTCTCTCTTGAGAGGTGCGACTGCTACCTTTTGTGAAATATGTGTAAGGAACTTGGGGTTGGTTACCCTAAGTTACCTGGGGGCAACCAGACGTGGTCTCCCTGCTCACTGTGCTCAGAGAGGCACAGCTTCACCTCACTGATGAGGCCCAACAAGGCTAAAACACGTGTATGGGGTTGCTGTCGGTACGCTTGTTCAGAGAGGAATTGCCATAGCATTTCGGTGCTGGACTGCCTATGTGGGCGGGACAAAGACTGATATGCAAATGGATATTTCCCATCTGTGAAAGGTACAGTGAGCAAAAAGCATGTGCTGCAAACTCTCACCTCAGAACAGGTTATCATGCCATGTTCTCTCTTGAGAGGTGCGCCTGCTACCTTTTGTGAAATATGTGTAAGGAACTTGGGGTTGGTCACCCTAAGTTACCTGGGGGCAACCAGACGTGGTCTCCCTGCTCACTGTGCTCAGAGAGGCACAGCTTCACCTCACTGATGAGGCCCAACAAGGCTGAAACATGTGTATGGGGTTGCTGTCTTTACTCTTGTTCAGAAAGGAATTGCCATAGCATTTCGGTGCTGGACTGCCTATGTGGGCGGGACAAAGACTGATATGCAAATGGATTTTTCCCATCTGTGAAAGGTACAGTGAGCAAAAAGCATGTGCTGCAAACTCTCACCTCAGAACAGGTTATCATGCCATGTTCTCTCTTGAGAGGTGCGCCTGCTACCTTTTGTGAAATAATTTAGCCTTATAGACCTCATGAGAGTTCATTATCACGGGATAATGACCTGCCACCAAATACTGGCCAAAGCCAAGTGCAAAATATTGGGGAAGTGTCATTATCCCAAGTGATAAGGACCCCTTGTGAAGTCTATAAGTCTATATTATTAATGGGCGTGTCAGTGTCTTCATTCCATTAGAAAGGCCATTAGCACACAGTGATGCTAGTAAGACATGCTTTGGAGTGTTTGCGGTGAAGTGAAAAAACCTATAGTTAACAGTAAGTAAAGTACATAGATAATAGATCAAGTTAATACAGTACATTTATTTTTTATTTCATAGCATTTAAATAACAATGCTGTTACTGTTCAAAATTGACCTCATGCAGTAATCACCTTTGTCTGAAGAACATCGTCTGCATGACCAACCTGTCTTAATTGTTTAATTTGTACATATGTGTATATATCTGAAAAACCTTGTAAGCGGCTTCAATTCAACACTACAGCTAAGTCAATGCCTAGTCTGGGATGCTGATGGAAACCCTTATTGATATATTTTTATGTCCAGTTCGTTTATCCTGGATGACAACCCTTATATAACACCCCTCTCTTAGAATCCCCCTGACCCCACTGAGCCAAGTAGTAGGTTTGTTTTGCAAATTTAAAAGGTTTATTTGAAAAATTAAACGATATATATATATCACACTTTTATAAATACATTGATAATTGATAGCACACTTGTGAATATGTGCAGTAATCAGCAATAGGTAATCCTATAGTAGCACAGTTCTGGGTTACTTATGAATAGGAAGAGAGGAATAAGGTAGCTGAGAATGCTTTATAGGGTTCAAGGAGATGCAAAGATGAATACAATGCAGTACAGAAATAAACTGATGTGGTTTCACACGAGATAATATGTTCACTTTTCCCCTTGTGGCAATTCACTCCCCCCCCCCTATACAATGTAAGGAGATGGAAGTAACAGTCTTCAGGAATACAATCACAATACAATACGAATTTCAGTTCCCCCCTAGCAAGCTTATAGCACCAGGGATGATTTTAAAACACAGGCAAAAGACTTCCAGGTGATTTGCAAGGGAGTGAAATATGCTAAAATTGATTTGAATTCCCTCTAGAGGTTCAGGGTAGGTGATAGCTACTTTGAATGAGTTCAGGTCCACACTAACAATGATTAATGAGAGATTATCAGGTTGAAAACGGATTTCAGTAATGGAAGCAAAGGGCAGATATTTTTACACATGGCTGAAATGAAGCAAAATGTCGAATCGCTGCACTTTTTTCCGAGTGCATCGATCGCGATTATGGTGGCACTATAAGGAGTAAGAATTCGGTTTATGTTGGAAATCTTAGCTTTAAAATGAAAGTTAAATTTCGTTCCTAGGACACGCGGTTCAAAAGATACGGACAATTTTGTGAAGGTAGTTTTTCAGAAATGAAATTACAGTTTCAGATTGACAGATGCGCTTTGGAAGGTTTGAATCAACAGGAAGGACACACGATTCTTATGATGCAGTTCTAAATAGGTTAAAATAGTTGAATTAGATTATTTTAAACTAAGAGATTGGTTTTGCACAGTTCTGGCGGGATACTCACATTATAAGTTTGAAATAGGCCGTCAAGGTCTGGTCAGGTTTGGACTGGACTCTGGACAGTTGGTACTGGTTCTGAATACAGCGGTCCGGGTCAGCTCTGCTCTGCGGGTCTGGCACTCGGCACTGCTTGGCGGTCTGGATATCTGGTTCTGCTGGTCTGGATCAAGTGGATTCTAGATACAGCACTGCTTTCTGGGTCTCCGGTTCGGTTCTGGATACACAGGATTCTTGGCAAGCAGCAAACCGCACAGCCCGGCGGTTGAATAGTTTGGTTTGGGTTGCTAGGTTCTGAAAGCCTGCTGATAGGAGTTCAGCTGTTTGAGTTCTAAAGTTCTTTGGAGTTTTGTTCTGGAGTCAGTCTGGATCTCTGGAGTTCTGGAATCCTAAGTTCTCCGTCAGCGTGCTGCGCAGGAATTCAGTTGAAGGTTGGAAAATGAATGTCTCTACCTGGATTTCAGTGGTCCTTTTTAGGTGTTTAGAAAATGGGTGTGGATGCTAACTTTCTATGCCCAACCCACTCATGATTTGATAGGTCAAGGATTTCTCTTTGACCTGATTTGAGAAGGGAGCAGTGAGTCATCCTATGCCATCAGGTGTCATGTTTATGGCTCCAAAGAAAGAACCACTCCCCTTTGCTTTTACCTTAGAAAATCCTTTTCATAACTATTTCCCAGATACACAAGTGGTTGACATTACATGTACAGATTGCAGATGACTTAAGGTACATTCTTGTTCAACTCTGATCTTCCTAAGAGCTTGCATTCAAAAATGACAACTTATTTTCGTTTTTAGTTGGTTTACCAATATCGGACGTTTACCAAAAATGACACAAATGTGCGAAAGGAGTATAAGCATCAAATGATAAAGTGTCAGATTTTTCACATACAGACGTTTGGAGTAATACCACATTTTCTGCTACTACCCCCCAGAACATACCACAGGGTCCTAACACCTCTTAAAATGTGCACAGAAAAATCACAGGAATGATGATATTATTTATATCATTTTGACAGTTATGTACCATGAATTATCCATCTTTTTAAAATTATACTCTGGCCAAGATGGGTGTGTTTAAGTTCTCACAGCACATGGGGGAACTTCTGTCTGTCCCCGCCTCCAAGCTCAGTTTGCTCACAGAGGCAGCACCCCTCCCATTTCCTTCCAAGAGGAAGCCATTTACGACCCCCTTAATTTAACATTTGCCTGAGCCAAGGAAAGCTCATTGTTCTGTTTCCTGCAGTCTGTAGGTACCCCTCCCCTGATTTAATCAGAGAGGTGTCATCTCTCTTTGGTGGGAACAGCAGAAGGCAGCCAGGCCTGGAATGCAGTTGCGGGGCAAGTTTCAACTCCTGTCGGGGGTAGTTGCCAGGCAGAATTCAATCTCTTCAAGCCAGGCTTCAGCTAAAGGTCACTTTTGTTCCCAGTTTTCTTCATTCAAATCAAACTTACAATTTTGACACAAACAGCTAGAATGCTGATTCTAAGTTGAAAACTATGACATTTAACAGTTGCAACCTATGTTACACTCAAAAGTATGTCACTCATTTATTTTAAACATTTTGATTTTAGTGGTTTTAAATCCAATTTCACTTAGCTGCTGACATCCACAGCTCAGCCAGTTTTGTTACAAACATTGTTTTGGGCTCTTCATCTTTCCAGATTTTGTATGCACACAAGACCGCATTCTGCCAAATGTCTGCTGGTGTTCAGTGAGATTTTTGAATATCTTGCAATGTTTAAAATAGGCATTTTGAGCTTGCACTTCAGAGAAACAAAGGTGATTTCAAAGCGCTTTTTAGCTAACAGGCACTGCTGTTTTTCCTTTGGCACCACCTTTCACCCCTGGCACTTCTGGTCCATCCCGCTCGCACTGGTGGGTGACAGGTTAGGCGACCATTTTGGTGTGCGTAAAACTGCACGGTTTTCCCGGATTCTGGCGCAACTGTGGGCTTTTCCACCACCTTGGATTTCCTAAGCCCACAGCACCAAATGTTGTAGCATAATAGTTCAAACGTGGGTCAGGACACCCAACAAGCCCCCCTGCCTGACTGCACTTTGATTTCGAGTTGAGGGGGAGTCGGGTGCAAAGGATGTTTTGATCCACGCGCTGGGATGTCCACATCATCTTCTTCCGATTCCGCAGATGACAAAGTTCAGCATCTTTTCCTCCATCAGGGTGGATCGATCGGTTCTCCTCGCCGGTCCTGATGGGAGTATTGGGCGGTACCCGGGCCCATCGGATCTTTGCTCCTGGTCCCCAGGTCGTCTTCCGTGGTCAGTCTCCAGGTTTCCTTTCTCCTAGGATGACAAAGCAAAGCGGCAATACACATTCCTAGACATTTTTCCACCACTATTAATGGTGTGGCGAACATATACATTTTATACATCAGGATACATTTTGCAGTCTTATTTTAAAAAACAAGATATAATCAGGAGACATTTTCATTCAAGAATCATAACATTTTAGAGACCATATGTGGGATATTTTAGGGTTGGAACTACATTACTCTGGAGCGGCCCCCTCTGGTATTGCAGAGGACTCCTCCAGTTGCTGCAGAGTGTGCCTGGGATGGCAACACTTTAGCTGATTGATGTGGACCCTGGGGAGAGCTTGTCTACAATTACAAAAGGTCCCTTCCATGTAGGCAAAAATGTTCGCTGTTTGCCCTGGTTTCTTTGGAAATTGTATAGATAAATCCGGTCTCCTACATTGTATTCTTTCCTGGTGGTTTTCAAATCATAGTGCGTTTTCATACTCTCTGCTGATCTTTCTAGATTCAGCTGAGCATAGGCAAAAGCATGTTGAAGGTGTTTCCTTAAATTCTCCACATACTCATGAGTTGTGGAGGCATTTATTAACGTCTGCTCTTGGGTCCTGTAGAGCAAATGCTGAGGAAGCACCATCCTGCGTCCAGTCGTCAACTCAAAAGGTGACATTTTGGTTGCAGATGAAGGGGTAGATCTGATGGCCATTAGGACCAGAGGTAATCGGATATCCCAACTTGGCCCAGAATCTGCCACAAACTTCTTTAAGATGCTCACAATGGTTTGGTTGTAGCGTTCTACTGCCCCAGAAGAAGCTGGTTGGTAAGCAATGTGTAGCTTCCTTTTAACCCCCAGTATCTCCCACATCTTTGTCATTACTTCGATGGTCTGACTCAATCCTTTGAGGTTGACCAAAACGGGAAAAGATGTGGTTAATCATCAGGGCAGCTGCTGTTTCTGCCTTGCAGTTTGGGGCTGGGAGATATTCCACCCATTTAGTAAATAAGCGTGTCACCATTAACATGTACTTATTTCCCTTAGAGGAGCGAATCACGGGGCCTACGAAGTCGATTTGTACATCTGACCATGGCAGTGTCATCCCACTCTTTTGGAGAGGCGCACGGTGTGTGAGGGATGTTGGCTGAAATTGTGCACACACAAGACACCCCTTCAAGTATTGGTCGAGGTCCTGCCCCATGTGTGGCCAGTATGCAACCTCTCTTAAGATTTCAAGTGTTGTGTTAAACCCCCTATGACCGGCTGTGGCCGCATCATGGGCGTGACTTAACATAAGGCTTCGGAATGAGGTAGGAACCACCCATTGATCATGGCCAGCTTGGGATTTCCTTACCAACAAACCATCTTGGATTCGGTACATTTTTGGACATTTCATCAACACTCTTAGGTCCTCTTTCCCAATGCAATCGGTATCCATCAGGGGAAAGTTCTCAGGGTCCTCAATGTGTTGGTAAAACTTACCATTTATTGGATCCCCTTTCTGAGCTGTAATTAAATCAGCATCTGGGGTCTCCTTACTCCATTGTGCAGTGGAAAGATCATTGTGAGCATTTGTCTGGGACCTAGTGATAGCAGTGACCTTGATTTCCCCCAACAGGGACTCAATCTCTATCAGATCCCCTTGGATGGCCCCGGTTTTGGCCAGCTGATCAGCTAAGTAATTTCCAGTTTTGTCTGGTCCCTCTACTCTAGAATGACCCTTGATCTTTTTCCAATAGATGGTCATCCCATTCGAGGTGACCAGATCATCAATATTTTGGATTAACTTCCCATGTTTCAAGGGTTTGTTATTAGCACATAACATGCCTCTGGTTTTCCAATTAACCAGGTGCTCCACGAACCCGTTCCGTACATAATCTGAATCTGTGATTGTGACCAGTTCGTGGAGTTGATGTTGGACAGCAGTGAGGATGGCCTGATGCACAGCCATCAACTCTGCCACCTGACTACTTCGGGGACCAATTTTGTACCCAGCGGAGGATTCTGGGGACTCCTTCACACATGCATTCCCTATGCCGGCCACCAGTTCTTTCTCCCCGTTGTTGTCAACATGGTAAGAGCATCCATCCACATAGACAGTGGGCATACCCTCACACTTGTCTTCTTCAAAGACTTTGTGTGGGGAATTAAGGTATGCCTCCATGTTGTCCTTGATTTTTAGACTTTCGTCCTCGAGACAGTTTTCTCTGGCACAATCATGCAAGTCAGCCAGACCTTGCGCGAGGGGACTCTTCTTGTTTTGGCCATATCAGACCTCCACAGGAAAGCCTTGCATTGACAGGATCCAGGAAGTAATTCGGGAATTACTCACATTTCCGGCCCGGATTCTGTCACTTTGGAGATATTGCAGAGGCTGGTGTGAAGCCTCCACTATGATGTGTTCCCCCTGGATGAACGGGCAGTAATTCTTCAATGCCCACACCGTTGCCAGGAGTGCCTTCTCACAATCGTTTAATTTTTCCTCCACAGAGGATAAAGTTTTGCTCGCATAGGAGATTACTTTATTGACCTTGTCATGCTTTTGGTATAATACTGCCGTCAAGCACGTATTAGAGAACCCTGTCTCCAGGAAGAACTCCTTGTTTCTGACAGGGTAAGCTAGGCAAGGCGCTTGTGAGAGGCTTTTTTTGAGTTGTCTTACTGCCTCGGATTGTTCTGGACCCCATTCCCACTTGACCCCCCCCTTCAAGAGATGAATCAGGGGTCTGGTGATCTCTGCGTAGCCCTCAATGAACTTTCTGCTGTAATTAGTCAGTCCAAGGAGGCTCGTTAGTTCCCGCAGAGTTATGGGGTCTTTCAGTTTCTGAAGTGCTTCCACTTTCTTTTCCTGGGGACAGAGACCCTGAGGAGTAATCTCATGCCCCAAGAAATGAACATGGGTTCTACACCACTGTGCTTTCTGAAAGGAAAGTTTTGCTCCGGCGGCCCTCAACTGTGTCAGAACATGACGGATCTCCACTATGTGTTCCTCCAAAGATGAACTTTTGATGAGGACATCATCTACATAAGCCAGGTTACCCCTCGCACCCAGGTCGGGCATGGCCTTGTGTAGGAAAATGTTGAATTAATTGCCGGAGTTGAGGTATCCGAAGGGAGTCCGGGTCCATGTGTACTGCTGGCCCCCAAAGGTAAAAGCCAGTTTGTATTGGTCCTCCCTACTGACAGGCACGGTCCAGTATCCATTGGTCAGGTCTATTGCAGTGAATACCTGTGAACCCTGGATCTGGGCCAGCCCTTGGTCAATGTAGGGAAGAGGCCATCGGGAAGTATGGACCCGTTTGTTGAGCTCCCTAAGGTCGGCGCAGAATCTCCACTGGCCGTTTGGCTTCAATATTCCCAGCACCGGATTATTGAAGTTGCTGTGGACTGGACGGATTATTCCCTGGGACTCAAGGTTCTTAATTATTTCAATAAGGGACTCCATGGATGCGAGAGGCAAGCGATATTGCTTCACAAACACTGGAGTCATGCCAGGGTCCATGGGAATTGTTGTTGTCTGGATGTTGGTGCGACCACAGTCATATGAGTCTACCGCAAAGAGATCCTGGAAATCCAAGAAAACTTGTTTCAACTTTTGCTTCTGTTCCAGAGTCACACAGGCATCAGCTAGGTTGACTCTCTCTTCCACCATCTGCCTGAAGCCTGGAAAGACTTCTGGTTTCGCTATCTCAGCAGCCTCCTCCGGCTGGGTGGAGAAGTCCCTGGTCAGAGTGCTGATTTGGACCGGTGGCTTCAGGTGGGAAAGGCAGCCCTCATGGACCTGGAAAATCACCTCATCCCTTCTGAAGTCACAAGCCACATCTTCCTTGCCATAAGGGCAGGAAGTGTACACCAGGAAGTTCCCCACCATGCCGGGTAAAGATCCTGTCTGGTGTTGTATTGTCCTCACTGTCACTGTCAAAACAGTCCTTGGGGATTGGTCCTAACAGTTCATTTCCTAGATCAATGGAAAAATGTCAGTCATTCCAATAATGGTGCCTGCGGCTAGAGTAATACTCTTTAAGTCGCTGTTATCCACCTCTATTGGAATGGTGTCATGCTCTAGATTGACTAGTGGAGTTGGGTTTACCCCCAACCCTTGCTGTTGGAAAGAAGCATTTAGAATGAAGGGAGAATTGTCGGGTCCTTTCTGGGTCCTTTCTGGGATGGTGACTTCCTCTTTGATCTGAATTTCAACTGCATAAGGTATCAATTGAGCTGACCTAAATGCTTTTTCTGGATCATCAAAGCCCACGGGATTATCCGCTAATCGGGACCAAGCTTTGAAGTTTATTAGGTCCAAACTAATGGCAAAGCGATTGAGAATGTCACTGCCTAAGTAAAAGGCGGCAGTGACGTCTCGCACGACCCAACAATTATGGACTATGCGCTTGTTGCCAATGGAGATTTTGAGCATACGCCTGCTTGGCAGCAGATGTTTGGAATTGGGTGCTTCCACGTCCATTTCCCATTTGTCTATCAGTTTGAATTTGGGAATAGCTGGATCTTTTGGGAGTTGGCGGAACATGGCTTCGCTGATGAAGCTCTTACCGTTGTTCACACACACTCGGGCGAGAACAGAGTCCTTCCCATCATTTAACTGAACAGGGATGAACAACTGCTCCCCAGTTTGCTGAATATCAGCCAGGCTCTGAGCTGATTTCTCATCTTTCTGGACTATAGTAGTGGGAGTTTCTGGTTGTGGATTAGTAAAGAATTTCAGAGTGTTTCCTTCCAGTGTGGAATACCACCTTAAACTGGAAGGAAGGTTAATTTTCAGAAATAGAGAGCACCCCCCATCACCAGTCTGTTGTCCTACTGCTATTACTGTCACGTCTGGAATTTGGTTGTTCTGGAATTGAAATTCTACTTGGTCAGATTTTTGTTCAACCATGTGGCATGTGCCGTTTAAACTAACATGGTTGACACTCAGTTTTAATTTTATTGGTCGGCTAGTCTGGGTCCAGAGGACCTTGTTTACGCAATCTATTAGGGGTGACAACCTTCTCAGGAGGTCATTCCCTAGTAAACAAGGGGTGCCCTCTGGAGTCACTACTATGACCGGGTGTTTCACCTTGTGTCGCCCAATTTTAATGTCCAAATCTGCAGTCCCCTCGATGGGAATTTCCTTCCCGTCAAAGTTCTGAAGTTGTCCCGGAAGAGAGGTGAGAGGAATGCGGTAATTCTCCCCCTTTCCTCCATTTAGTTCGTCAAAGGCCCTTCTGGACAGAAGGGTAGCTTGGGATCCAGTGTTCACCAGTGCCAAAATTGTACCCTGCCCCTGTACTTGTACCGGGGCATAATATCTTCCCTCCTTTTCCTCCAGGGGGCACAGATAATGCACATTTTTCGACAACTGGTGGGCTAACTTTCTGGTTTTGGACATTGAGAGAGAGGAGATTTGGGCAAAATTATGTGGAGAGTCTCGGGAATCTGAAAGAAAAAGTTGGCAATTTGATATGGTTTTGGGTTCCCCTGGTTCCGGTTCTGGGCCGCCCCCCCCCCTTTTTTGGAGGTAGTCACCAGGATGGGTTTGGACCAGGGGTTTTCGGTATTGTTGGTTCTGGGATAGAATGATGGGCGGACACAGCTCAATCCCCACATCTACCCAGTCTGGATTGGAATCCCTAGGGACCCATTTTTCCGTGGGAGGAGTTCCCCCATCTCTGAAGGAGAAGATCCTTCCCCCAGGATCCTCTTGGGATCCCTCTCCCTCAAATTGGAAGATCTATACCTCCTCCCCAAAGTGGGTCTCTTTGGGTACTTTGTTTCTCCTCCCCCCCTCTGCTCCTTGGGAGTCAGACTTTCAGGGGCAGGAGATTTTGTTTCCGGTTCCTGGGCTTCCAGGGGCTGTTTACAAGTGGGGTAGGCAGCATCCTCCAAGGCTTGACACCCCCCTTCCTCTTGTGCCTCCTCCCTGGGAACCGGTGGGTTATCGGGGGGCTGCCCCCGTCATTGTTCTGGAGCACCAGGTCCAGAGTTTGGGGCATTCTGCGCTGGCATGCTCATCTGAGGGTTCTGTTGCGCCCTCAGCATGTGACCCAGATCCCGTGCCATGTTTTTGACCTAGCACTCAATTTGTGAAATCCGCTCAGGCTGATACAGGGTTCTATTTTCTCCCCTGGGCTGATCCCGGGAAGGGTAGCTATCCCTTCTCTGGTAATACCCCGGGTTGGGAATATTTGGGTACCCCTCCACCCTTGGCCTCCCCTCTCCTGGATTAGGTTGTCTGGGCACAGGGAATTGGGGAAAGAAGGATGGATGGTTTTGGGGTTGGAAGTTGGGTGGATACCTGGGGAAAATGTTCTGCCCATGGTTTGGGGAATTTCTGCCCTCCTGTGGGAAGTTAGGAGGGAAGTTCCCTGGGTAAGGTGCTTGGCTGGATCCCCCCCCCTTGGGCTGGAGGAGTCCACACATAACCCAGGATGGGTCGGTTTCCCTTGTAACGGGGACTTACATAATCAAGGGAGTGAGGGACCCCATTTGTTGGACTACCCCTCCTTGACTCCCTGTCTGTGACTGGCCCGAGGGCCTTCTGGGCTTAGAATTATTTGGTGCAGGCAGGTTTTTAGGCCCCCCATCTCCAAATCTAAAACGGGGGCAACCTTTACCTCTGCCACCTTGGCAGCAGCAGGGGTGCTGTTGGTTTTGGGGTTTTTGGGCTGATTCTTATTTTCCACCGGTTTCTGCACCTCATAGATGCGGGTGGCTTGCTCAATCACCCAGTCTAAAGATCTTTTCTCGTGAAAATCTCTCACGAGCTGGGTCATTATGTATTTGAGTAAGGCATGGAAAAACATATTAACAAATTCTTTACTGTCCGTGCGCACACTTTTTGTAGTCTGCGCAAAAGCATGCTTTAACTCCTGCACAAATTCTTGTGGGGCCTGATCCTCCCCACATTGCAAATTGTAGGCTGCCTTGCGAGCCTCTTGAGGATTTCTATGAACAGAAAAGTGTTTCAAGATGGCCGCCCGATATGTGGACCATCTTGAATGGTTTTGGTCCTCCAGCCCCGCAAAGAAACTGGAGTATTCCGGGGAGAATGTCCATTTGACATACTGAATGCAGCTACTGCTGTCCTTCAAATGGAAAGTCTCCATCATTTGCTCATAGAGCTCCAAGTGTTCCCAAACAGAATACCTGGCGTTCTTGTGATAAGGTGTGATGACACTCCTGATTGCCTTAAACTGTTTTAAGGGGTCCTTAAGCAAGGCTCTTTTTTGCCTTAATGGCCTTTTTGGTTCGGGTAACCCTGGTCCATTCATCCGATGACTCAGAAGCACTGCTCCCAGAGGTGCCCGTCTGATCTTCCAAGTTTTCCCGGATTCTGCGAGCCTGGGAATGGCTGGCAGAATGTGGGGACCTGGTCTCCTGTGTCCTGTGACGCTCAGAGGAGTCTTCAGATCCCTCCTTGCTGCCAGGATTTGATGGGTACCCCCCACTGACCTAACTGGGCAGAGGTTTTCAGGATGCCCTTAGTGGGCCTACTCTCCTGGGGTTCCCCACTAAATTGCACCGTGCTTGGGTGCCCATACCCGGATGCCCGCCCCTCCATTCCTGGGTGGTACTGGCCTATGAGCCCCATACTTTTGGCTGGATAGTAATCTACCATCCGGGTGGCCCTGTGCTCATGTGCGCCAGGGGACATGGGCGTGGCAGAGTCCAGGGACTGGGAACTGGGAGAGGTGGAGGCCTCTCGTACTAGGGCTCCTGAGGTTATGCTCAGGTGTTTCCCTTTCCCAGCAAACTTCATCTCGATCAGCCCCTGCTCCCTGTTGCAATGCAAGAGCCTGGGCTTTCAGTTCCTCAACCAAGGCCTTACTAGACTCTATCAGTCTCTCTTGCATGGCTACCTGTTGCTGGAGCCTATCATTGTGCTGACAGAGAGCCTCATTCTCTCTCTGCATTTCCTGATTGGTCCTGGAGCACTGGGTCAGTCTTTGCTGCAGGAGGGTTACCTCCTGAGTCCCATCCCTATTGGCCTGCTCCTTTCTTGCCAGAGCATCTTCCACCCTCCTGGTGTGCCCCAACAAGTTCTGATGCTCTTTTTGGAGGTCACCCAGTCCGTGGAGGGCCAGGTGACTTTCTTCCATTCCCTTTTTTAAGCGCCAGACTTCCTGGCCTAAGGTATCCCTTTCTTGAGTAAGAGCCTGCATCTGTGCCGCCAGGTCGTCCCTCTGCCGTTGAAGGGCACCAGCTTTCTGGCGCTCTTCATCAAACTCTACCTGGGTATCCAGGACTTTCAAAATCAATTTATTGCTTTCCTCTTTCTCTCTGTCTAGTCGGATTTGCAGGGTGGCTACCTGCTCTGTGCATACCCTGTTGAAGTCCAGTTGTTGCTCCAGCTTTTTCTGGCTCTGCAGTAGGGAGTCCAAACCTTCTTGGTACTCCTTCTGCAAGGCCAGAAATCTGGTATCCTGGTGAGCCTTTTCCTGTTGCAGGATATCCATATCCTCCTTTATATTGATGATGTACTGTCTACTCTCATTTTCTGACTCCTGGCTTCTGTGCAGCCTCTGCTCAGAAGAGTCCAGATCAGATTGGGCCTTCTCTAATGCCAACAGTTGTCTACTTGCCAGATCTTGGCCTTCAGCACATTTGTCCTGCATGGCTCCCATATATAGATACAAATATGCCGCTATCCTGACAATCTTGTAGTGTTCATCTTTAGCTTTAGGAGCCATATATAGTTCACTCAGGGCCACATGTAAGGGACCCTGATCTCTCCAGATATCTGACCCAGTTGTAGTGACCTGTTGTGTGATCGCCTGCAACCATACATTTTGGTCCTGTTCAGACCATTCACCTCTCACAAACAGTTATGTAAGAGGTGCTCTCTAGCTATCTTCATATCTACCAAGGTCGTCATTCTGGAGATTGATTTCCTTCCTGATTTACAGACGTTAGTATTTTATTTTGCAAAACAGACCGTCTCCTTAGAGCATCCCTTTGAGGAGTGCTTTACAGCGTACCACAGCGTGGTGATCCGACCGGATGTATGTATCCCGTCAGTTAGCACACTGTATTTAAGCTGCACAAATGGTAGATCTGATCCAGAATCTCCGGCTCGAGCCCCCACTCTGTAAGCGGCTTCAATTCAACACTACAGCTAAGTCAATGCCTAGTCTGGGATGCTGATGGAAACCCTGATTGATATATTTTTATGTCCAGTTTGTTTATTCTGGATGACACCCTTATATAACACCCCTCTCTTAGAATCCCCCTGACCCCACTGAGCCAAGAAGTAGGTTTGTTTTGCAAATTTAAAAGGTTTATTTGAAAAATTAAACGATATATATAAATCACACTTTTATAAATAAATTGATAATTGATAGCACACTTGTGAATATGAGCAGTAATCAGCAATAGGTAATCCTACAGTAGCACAGTTCTTGGTTACTTATGAATAGGAACAGAGGAATAAGGTAGCTGAGAATGCTTTATAGGGTTCAAGGAGATGCAAAGATGAATAAAATGCAGTACAGAAATAAACTGATATGGTTTCACACGAGATAATATGTTCACTTTTCCCCTTGTGGTGATTCACTCCCCCCCTATGCAATGTAAGGAGATGGAAGTAACAGTCTTCAGGAATACAATCACAACACAATACGAATTTCAGTTCCCCGCTAGCAAGCTTATAGCACCAGGGATGATTTTAAAACAGAGGCAAAAGACTTTCAGGTGATTTGCAAGGGAGTGAAATATGCTAAAATTGATTTTAATTCCCTCTAGAGGTTCAGGGTAGGTGATAGCTACTTTGAATGTGTTCAGGGCCACACTAACAATGATTAATGAGGGATTATCAGATTGAAAACGGATTTCAGTAATGGAAGCAAAGGGCAGATATTTTTACACGTGGCTGAAATGAAGCAAAATGTCAAATCGCGGCACTTTTTTCAGAGTGCGTCGATCGCGATTACGAAGGCATTATAAGGAGTAGCAAGTAGCTTATTGGAAAGCTTAGAATCGTAGCTCTAAAATGAAAGTTAAATACCGTTCCTAGGACACGCGGTTCAAAATATACGGACAATTTTGTGAAGGTAGTTTTTCAGAAATGAAATTACAGTTTCAGAATGACAGATGCGCTTTGGAAGGTTTGAATCAACAGGAAGGTTCTGAAAGCCTGTTGATAGGAGTTCAGCTGTTTGAGTTCTAAAGTTCTTTGGAGTTTTGTTCTGGAGTCAGTCTGGATCTCTGGAGTTCTGGAATCTGAAGTTCTCCGTCAGCGTGCTGCGCAGGAATTCAGTTGAAGTTTGGAAAATGAATGTCTCTACCTGGATTTCAGTGGTCCTTTTTATGTGTTTAGAAAATGGGTGTGGATGCTAACTTTCTATGCCCAACCCACTCATGATTTGATAGGTCAAGGATTTCTCTTTGACCTGATTTGAGAAGGGAGCAGTGAGTCATCCTATGTCATCAGGTGTCATGTTTATGGCTCCAAAGAAAGAACACTCCCCTTTGCTTTTACCTTAGAAAATCCTTTTCATAACTAAACATATTTCCAAGATACACAAGTGGTTGACATTACATGTACAGATTGCAGATGACTTAAGGTACATTCTTGTTCAACTCTGATCTTCCTAAGAGCTTGCATTAAAAAATGACAACTTATTTTCGTTTTTAGTTGGTTTACCAATATCGGACGTTTACCAAAAATGACACAAATGTGCGCAAGGAGTATAAGCATCAAATGATAAAGTGTCAGATTTTTCACATACAGACTTTTGGAGTAATACCACATTTTCTGCTACTACCCCCCAGAACATACCACAGGGTCCTAGCACCTCTTAAAATGTGCACAGAAAAATCACAGGAATGATGATATTATTTATATAATTTTGACAGTTATGTACCATGAATTATCCATCTTTTTAAAATTATACTCTGGCCAAGATGGGTGTGGTTAGGTTCTCAAAGCACATGGGGGAACTTCTGTCTGTCCACGACTCCAAGCTCAGTTTGCTCACAGAGGCAGCGCCCCTCCCATTTCCTTCCAAGAGGAAGCCATTTACGACCACCCTAATTTAACATTTGCCTGAGCCAAGGAAAGCTCATTGTTCTGTTTCCTGCAGTCTGTAGGTACCCCTCCCCTGATTTAATCAGAGAGGTGTCATCTCCCTTTGGTGGGAACAGCAGAAGGCAGCCAGGCCTGGAATGCAGTTGCGGGGCAAGTTTCAATTCCTGTCGGGGGTAGTTGCCAGGCAGAATTCAATCTCTTCAAGCCAAGCTTCAGCTAAAGGTCACTTTTGTTCCCAGTTTTCTTCATTCAAATCAAACTTACAATTTTGACACAAACAGCTAGAATACTGATTCTAAGTTCAAAACTATGACATTTAACAGTTGCAACCTATGTTACACTCAAAAGTATGTCACTCATTTATTTTAAACATTTCGATTTTAGTGGTTTTAAATCCAATTTCACTTAGCTGCTGACATCCACAGCTCAGCCAGTTTTGTTATAAACATTGTTTTGGGCTCTTCATCTTTCCAGATTTTGTATGCACACAAGACCGCATTCTGCCAAATGTCTGCTGGTGTTCAGTGAGATTTTTGAATATCTTGCAATGTTTAAAATAGGCATTTTGAGCTTGCACTTCAGAGAAACAAAGGTGATTTCAAAGCGCTTTTTAGCTAACAGGCACTGCTGTTTTTACTTTGGCACCACCTTTCACCCCTGGCGCTTCCGGTCCATCACGCTCGCACTGGTGGGTGACAGGTTAGGCGACCATTTTGGTGTGCGCAAAACTGCGCGGTTTTCTCAGATTCTGGCGCAACTGTGGGCTTTTCCGCCATCTTGGATTTCCTAAGCCCACAGCACCAAATGTTGTAGCATAATAGTTAAAACGTGGGTCAGGACACCCAACAAGCCCCCCTGCCCGACTGCACTTTGATTTTGAGTTGAGGGGGAGTCCGGTGCAAAGGATGTTTTGATCCACGTGCTGGGATGTCCGCATCATCTTCTTCCGATTCCGCAGATGACAAAGTTCAGCATCTTTTCCTCCATCAGGGTGGATCGATCGGTTCTCCTCGCCGGTCCTGATGGGAGTATTGGGCGGTACCCGGGCCCATCGGATCTTTGCTCCCGGTCCCCAGGTCGTCTTCCGTGGTCAGTCTCCAGGTTTCCTTTCTCCTAGGATGACAAAGCAAAGCGGCAATACACATTCCTAGACATTTTTCCACCACTATTAATGGTGTGGCGAACATATACATTTTATACATCAGGATACATTTTGCAGTCTTATTTTTAAAAACAAGATATAATCAGGAGACATTTTCATTCAAGAATCATAATATTTTAGAGACCATATGTGGGATATTTTAGGGTTGGAACTACATTACACTGGAACGGCCCCCTCTGGTATTGCAGAGGACTCCTCCAGTTGCTGCAGAGTGTGCCTGGGATGGCAACCCTTTAGCTGATTGATGTGGACCCACTTGTCTTCCCCTTCCGCCAAACTGCCTTTGGGGATGCAGATCTTATAGGCGACTGGGGAGATCTTGTCTACGATTACAAAAGGTCTATTCCATGTAGGCAAACATTTTCGCTGTTTGGCCTGGTTTCTTTGGAAATTGTATAGATAAATCCGGTCTCCTACATTGTATTCTTTCCTGGTGGTTTTCAAATCATTGTGTGTTTTCATACTCTCGGCTGATCTTTCTAGATTCCGCTGAGCATAGGCAAAAGCATGTTGAAGGTGTTTCCTTAAATTCTCCACATGCTCATTTTATTTATTTATTTATTTATTTATTTTTTACATTTGTAAAGCGCACTGCAGCCCTGAGGCATAGAGGCGCTGATAAGTGGTGCTTAAAAAGGCTTGATTAAGGGTTACAAAAAAGCCACCCCAGAGGAGATCTTAGAGTATACAAACAGAGTTACAGATACATAGGTCCAAGGTAGCGAAACAGAGAACAGGCACATTAATTGAAGAGACTAGTCTTGATGGCCTTGCGAAAGGCCGTGTGAGAGTCGAGTCGTCTGATGTGCGGTGGAAGGGAGTTCCAGAGGGTGGATGCCATGGTGGGAAAGCTTGTGCCACCAGCACGTACTCGGCGGGTTTTTGGCACAGTTAGTAAATTGGAGTAGGCCACTCTGGAGGGCCTGGAAGCACAAGGTTTAGAAAATCTCTGGGCGAGATATATGGGGGCCAGATCGTGAAGACATTTGTGCGTGAGTTGTGGAAGCATTTATTAACGTCTGCTCTTGGGTCCTGTAGAGCAAATGCTGAGGAAGCACCATCCTGCGTCCAGTCATCAACTCAAACGGTGACAATTTGGTTGCAGATGAAGGGGTAAATCTGATGGCCATTAGGACCAGAGGTAATCGGATATCCCAACTTGGCCCAGAATCTGCCACAAACTTCTTTAAGATGCTCACAATGGTTAGGTTGTAGCGTTCTACTGCCCCAGAAGAAGCTGGTCGGTAAGCAATGTGTAGCTTCCTTTTAACTCCCAGTATCTCCCACATCTTTGTCATTACTTTGCTGGTGAAATGGCTACCTCTGTCTGACTCAATCCTTTGAGGTAGACCAAAACGGGAAAAGATGTGGTTAATCATCAGGGCAGCTGCTGTTTCTGCCTTGCAGTTTGGGGATGGGAGATATTCCACCCATTTAGTAAATAAGCATGTCACTGTTAACATGTACTATTTCCCTTAGAGGAGCGAATCACGGGGCCTACGAAGTCGATTTGTACATCTGACCATGGCAGTGTCATCCCCCTCTTTTGGAGAGGCGCACGGTGTGTGAGGGATGTTCGCTGAAATTGTGCACAGACAAGACACCCCTTCAAGTATTGGTCGAGGTCCTGCCCCATGTGTGGCCAGTATGCAACCTCTCTTAAGATTTCAAGTGTTGTGTGAAACCCCCTATGACCGGCTGTGGCCGCATCATGGCCGTGACTTAACATCAGGCTTCGGAATGAGGTAGGAACCACCCATTGATCATGGCCAGCTTGGGATTTCCTTACCAACAAACCGTCTTGGATTCGGTACATTTTTGGACATTTCATCAACACTCTTAGGTCCTCTTTCCCAATGTAATCGGTATCCATCAGGGGAAAGTTCTCAGGGTCCTCAATGTGTTGGTAAAACTTACCAATTATTGGATCCCCTTTCTGAGCCGTAATTAAATCAGCATCTGGGGTCTCCTTACTCCATTATGCAGTGGAAAGATCATTGTGAGCATTTGTCTGAGACCTAGTGATAGTAGTGACCTTGATTTCCCCCAACAGGGACTCAACCTCTATCAGATCCTCTTGGATGGCCCCGGTTTTGGCCAGCTGATCAGCTAAGTCATTTCCAGTTTTGTTTGGTCCCTCTACTCTAGAATGACCCTTGATCTTTTTCCAATAGATGGTCATCCCATTCGAGGTGACCAGATCATCAATATTTTGGATTAACTTTCCATGTTTCAAGGGTTTGTTATTAGCACATAACATGCCTCTGGTTTTCCAATTAACCGGGTGCTCCACGAACCCTTTCCGTACATAATCTGAATCTTTGATTGTGACCAGTTCGTGGAGTTGATGTTGGACAGCAGTGAGGATGGCCTGATGCACAGCCATCAACTCTGCCACCTGACTACTTCGGGGACCAATTTTGTACCCAGCTGAGGATTCTGGGGACTCCTTCACCCATGCATTCCCTATGCCGGCCACCAGTTCTTTCTCCCCGTTGTTGTCAACATGGTAAGAGCATCCATCCACATAGACAGTGGGCATACCCTCACACTTGCCTTCTTCAAAGACTTTGTGTGGGGAATTAAGGTATGCCTCCATGTTGTCCTTGATTTTTAGACTTTCGTCCTCGAGACAGTTTTCTCTGGCACAATCATGCAAGTCAGCCAGACCTTGCGCGAGGGGACTCTTCTTGTTTTGGCCATATCTGACCTGCACAGGAAAGCCTTGCATTGACAGGATCCAGGAAGTAATTCGGGAATTACTCACATTTCCGGCCCGGATTCTGTCACTTTGGAGATATTGCAGAGGCTGGTGTGAAGTCTCCAATATGATGTGTTCCCCCTGGATGAACGGGCGGTAATTCTTCAATGGCCACACCGTTGCCAGGAGTGCCTTCTCACAATTGTTGAATTTTTCCTCCACAGAGGATAAAGTTTTGCTCGCATAGGAGATTACTTTATTGACATTGTCATGCTTTTGGTATAATACTGCCGTCAAGCACATATTAGAGAACCCTGTCTCCAGGAAGAACTCCTTGTTTCTGACAGGGTAAGCTAGGCAAGGCGCTTGTGAGAGGCTTCTTACTGCCTCGGATTGTTCTGGACCCCATTCCCACTTGACCCCCCCTTCAAGAGATGAATCAGGGGTCTGGTGATCTCTGCGTAGCCCTCAATGAACTTTCTGCTGTAATTAGTCAGTCCAAGGAGGCTCCTTAGTTCCCGCAGAGTTATGGGGTCTTTCAGTTTCTGAAGTGCTTCCACTTTCTTTTCCTGGGGACAGAGACCCTGAGGAGTAATCTCATGCCCCAAGAAACTAACATGGGTTCTACACCACTGTGCTTTCTGAAAGGAAAGTTTTGCTCCGGCGGCCCTCAGCTGTGTCAGAACATGACGGATCTCCGCTATGTGTTCCTCCACAGATGAACTCTTGATGAGGACATCATCTACATAAGCCAGGTTACCCCTCGCACCCAGGTCGGGCATGGCCTTGTGTAGGAAAATGTTGAATTCATTGCCGGAGTTGAGGTAGCCGAAGGGAGTCCGGGTCCATGTGTACTGCTGCCCCCAAAGGTAAAAGCCAGTTTGTATTGGTCCTCCCTACTGACAGGCACGGTCCAGTATCCATTGGTCAGGTCTATTGCAGTGAATACCTGTGAACCCTGGATCTGGGCCAGCCCTTGGTCAATGTAGGTAAGAGGCCATCGGGAAGTATGGACCCGTTTGTTGAGCTCCCTAAGGTCGGTGCAGAGTCTCCACTGGCCGTTTGGCTTCAATATTCCCAGCACCGGATTATTGAAGGTGCTGTGGACTGGACGGATTATTCCCCGGGACTCAAGGTTCTTAATTATTTCAGTAAGGGACTCAATGGATGCGAGAGGCAAGCGATATTGCTTCACAAACACTGGAGTCATACCAGGGTCGTGGGAATTGTTGTGGTGTGGATGTTGGTGCGACCACAGTCATATGAGTCTACCTCAAAGAGATCCTGGAAATCCAAGAAAACTTGTTTCAACTTTTGCTTCTGTTCCAGATTCACACAGGCATCAGCTAGGTTGACTCTCTCTTCCATCATCTGCCTGAAGCCTGGAAAGACTTCTGGTTTCGCTATCTCAGCGGCCTCCTCCAGCTGGGTGGAGAAGTCCCTGGTCAGAGTGCTGATTTGGACTGGTGGCTTCAGGTGGGAAAGGCAGCCCTCATGGACCTGGAAAATCACCTCATCCCTTCTGAAGTCACAAGTCACATCTTCCTTGCCATAAGGGCAGGAATTGTACACCAGGAAGTTCCCCCCATGCCGGGTAAAGATCCTGTCTGGTGTTGTATTGTCCTCACTGTCACTGTCAAAACAGTCCTTGGGGATTGGTCCTAACAGTTCATTTCCTAGATCAATGGAAAAATGTCAGTCATCAACCGCCATTCCAATAATGGTGCCTGCGGCTAGAGTAATACTCTTTAAGTCGCTGTTATCCACCTCTATTGGAATCGTGTCATGCTCTAGATTGACTAGTGGAGTTGGGTTTACCCCCAACCCTTGCTGTTGGAGAGAAGCATTTAGAATGAAGGGAGAATTGTCGGGTCCTTTCTGGGTCCTTTCTGGGATGGTGACTTCCTCTTTGATCTGAATTTCAACTGCATAAGGTAGCAATTGAGCTGACCTAAATGCTTTTTCTGGATCATCAAAGCGCACAGGATTATCCGCTAATCGGGACCAAGCTTTGAAGTTTATTAGGTCCAAACTAATGGCAAAGCGATTGAGAATGTCACTGCCTAAGTAAAAGGCGGCAGTGACGTCTCGCACGACCCAACAATTATGCACTATGCTCTTGTTGCCAATGGAGATTTTGAGCATACAACTGCTTGGCAGCAGATGTTTGGAATTGGGTGCTTCCAGGTCCATTTTCCATTTGTCTATCAGTTTGAATGTGGGAATTGCTGGATCTTTTGGGAGTTGGCGGAACATGGCTTCGCTGATGAAGCTCTTCCGTTGTTCACACACACTCGGGCGAGAACCGAGTCCTTCCCATCATTTAACTGAACAGGGATGAACAACTGCTCCCCAATTTGCTGAATATCAGCCAGGCTCTGAGCTGATTTCTCATCTTTCTGGACTATAGGAGTGGGAGTTTCTGATTGTGGATTAGTAAAGAATTTCAGAGTGTTTCCTTCCAGTGTGGAATACCACCTTAAACTGGAAGGAAGGTTAATTTTCAGAAATAGAGAGGACCCCCCATCACCAGTCTGTTATCCTACTGCTATTACTGTCACATCTGGAATTTGGTTGTTCTGGAAGAGAAATTCTACTTGGTCAGATTTTTGTTCAACCATGTGGCATGTGCCGTTTAAACTAACATGGTTGACACTCTGTTTTAATTTTATTGGTCAGCTAGTCTGGGTCCAGAGGACCTTGTTTACGCAATCTATTAGGGGTGACAACCTTCTCAGGAGGTCATTCCCTAGTAAACAAGGGGTGCCCTCTGGAGTCACTACTATGACCGGGTGTTTCACCTTGTGTCGCCCAATTTTAATGTCCTAATCTGCAGTCCCCTCGATGGGAATTTCCTTCCTGTCAAAGTTCTGAAGTTGTCCCGGAAGAGAGGTGAGAGGAATACAGTAATTTTCCCCCCTTCCTGCATTTAGTTCGTCAAAGGCCCTTCTGCACAGAAGGGTAGCTTGGGACCCAGTGTCCACCAGTGCCAAAATTGTACCCTGCCCCTGTACTTGTACCGGGGCATAATATCTTCCCTCCTTCTCCTCCAGGGGGCACAGATAATGCACATTTTTGGACAACTGGTGGGCTAACTTTCTGGTTTTGGACATTGAGAGAGAGGAGATTTGGGCAAAATTATGTGGAGAGTCTCAGGAATCTGAAAGAAAAAGTTGGCAATTTGATATGGTTTTGGGTTCCCCTGGTTCCGGTTCTGGGCCGCCTCCCCTTTTTGGAGGTGGTCACCAGGATGAGTTTGGACAAGGGGTTTTCGGTATTGTTGGTTCTGGGATAGAATGATGGGCGGACACAGCTCAATCCCCACATCTACCCAGTCTGGATTGGAATCCCTAGGGTCCCATTTTTCCTTGGGAGAAGTTCCCCCATCTCTGAAGGAGAAGATCCTTCCCCCAGGATCCTCTTGGGATCCCTCTCCCTCAAATTGGAAGATCTATACCTCAGCCTCAAAGTGGGTCTGTTTGGGTACTTTGTTTCTCCTACCCTCCCTCTGCTCCTTGGGAGTCAGACTTTCAGGGGCAGGAGATTTTGTTTCCGGTTCCTGGGCTTCCAGGGGCTGTTTACAAGTGGGGAAGGCAGCTTCCTCCAAGGCTTGACACCCCCCTTCCTCTTGTGCCTCCTCCCTGGGAACCGGTGGGTTATCGGGGTGCTGCCCCCGTCATTGTTCTGGAGCACCAGGTCCAGAGTTTGGGGCATTCGGCACTGGCATGCTCATCTGAGGGTTCTGTTGCGCCCTCAGCATGTGACCCAGATCCCGTGCCATGTTTTGGACCTGGCACTCAAGTTGTGAAACCCGCTCAGGCTGATACAGGGTTCTATTTTTTCCCCTGGGCTGATCCTGGGAAGGGTAGCTATCCCTTCTCTGGTAATACCCCGGGTTGGGAAGATTTGGGTACCCCTCCACCCTTGGCCTCCCCTCTCCTGGATTAGGTTGTCTGGGCACAGGGAATTGGGGAAAGAAGGATGGATGGTTTTGGGGTTGGAAGTTGGGTGGATACCTGGGGAAAATGTTCTGCCAAGGGTTTGGGGAATTTCTGCCCTCCTGTGGGAAGTTAGGATGGAAGTTCCCTGGGTCAGGTGCTTGGCTGGATCCCCCCCCTTGGGCTGGAGGAGTCCACACATAACCCAGGATGGGTCGGTTTCCCTTGTAACGGGGACTTACATAATCAAGGGAGTGAGGGACGCATTTGTGGGACTACCTCCTTGACTCCCTGTCTGTGACTGGCCCGAGGGCCTTCTGGTCTTAGAATTATTTGGTGCAGGCAGGTTTTTAGGCCCCCCATCTCCAAATCTAAAACGGGGGCAGCCTTTACCTCTGCCACCTTGGCAACAGCAGGGGTGCTGTTGGTTTTGGGTTTTTTGGGCTGATTCTTATTTTCCACCGGTTTCTGCACCTCATAGATGCGGGTGGCTTGCTCAATGACCCAGTCGAAAGATCTTTTCTCGTGAAAATCTCTCACGAGCTGGGTCATTATGTATTTGAGTAAGGCATGGAAAAACGTATTAACAAATTCTTTACTGTCCGTGCGCACACTTTTTGTAGTCTGGGCAAAAGCATGCTTTAACTCCTGCACAAATTCTTGTGGGGCCTGATCCTCCCCACATTGCAAATTGTAGGCTGACATGAGGATTTCTATGAACAGAAAAGTGTTTCAAGATGGCCGCCCGATATGTGGACCATCTTGAATGGTTTTGGTCCTCCAGCCCCGCAAAGAAATTGGAGTATTCCGGGGAGAATGTCCATTTGACATACTGAATACAGCTACTGCTGTCCTTCAAATGGAAAGTCTCCATCATTTTCTCATAGAGCTCCAAGTGTTCCCAAACAGAATACTTGGCGTTCTTGTGATAAGGCGTGATGACACTCCTGATTGCCTTAAACTGTTTTAAGGGGTCCTTAAGCAAGGCCCTTTTTTGCCTTAATGGCCTTTTTGGTTTGGGTAACCCTGGTCCATTCATCCTCTGACTCGGAAGCACTGCTCCCAGAGGTGCCCGTCTGATCTTCCAGGTTTTCTCGGATTCTGCGAGCCTGGGAATGGCTGGCAGAATGTGGGGACCTGGTCTCCTGTGTCCTGTGACGCTCAGAGGAGTCTTCAGATCCCTCCTTGCTGCCAGGATTTGATGGGTACCCCCCACTGACCTAACTGGGCAGAGGTTTTCAGGATGCCCTTAGTGGGCCTACTCTCCTGGGGTTCCCCACTAAATTGCACCGTGCTTGGGTGCCCATACCTGGATGCCCGCCCCTCCATTCCTGGGTGGTACTGGCCTATGAGCCCCATACTTTTGGCTGGATAGTAATCTGCCATCCCGGTGGCCCTTTGCTCATGTGCGCCAGGGGACATGGGAGTGGCAGAGTCCAGGGACTGGGAGAGCTGGAGGCCTCTGGTACTAGGGCACCTGAGGTTATGCTCAGGTGTTTCCCTTTCCCAGCGAACTTCATCTCGATCAGCCCCTGCTCCCTGTTGCAATGCAAGAGCCTGGGCTTTCAGTTACTCAACCAAGGCCTTACTAGACTATATCAGTCTCTCTTGCATGGCTACCTGTTGCTGGAGCCTATCATTGTGCTGACAGAGAGCCTCATTCTCTCGCTGCGTTTCCTGATTGGTCCTGGAGCACTGGGTCAGTCTTTGCTGCAGGAGGGTTGCCTCCTGAGTCCCATCCCTATTGGCCTGCTCCTTTCTTGCCAGAGCATCTTCCACCCTCCTGGTGTGCCCCAACAAGTTCTGATGCTCTTTTTGGAGGTCACCCAGTCCCTGGAGGGCCAGGTGACTTTCTTCCATTCCCTTTTTTAAGTGCCAGACTTCCTGGCTTAAGGTATCCCTTTCCTGAGTTAGAGCCTGCATCTGTGCCGCCAGGTCGTCCCTCTGCCGTTGAAGGGCACCAGCTTTCTGGTGCTCTTCATCAAACTCTACCTGGGTATCCAGGTCTTTCAAAATCAATGTATTGCTTTCCTCTTTCTCTCTGTCTAGTCGGATTTGCAGGGTGACTACCTGCTCTGTGCATACCCTGTTGAAGTCCAGTTGTTGCTCCAGCTTTTTCTGGCTCTGCAGAAGGGAGTCCAAACCTTCTTGGTACTCCTTCTGCAAGGCAAGAAATCTGGTATCCTGGTGAGCCTTTTCCTGTTGCAGGATATCTATATCTTCCTTTATATTGATGATGTACTGTCTACTCTCATTTTCTGACTCCTGGCTTCTGTGCAGCCTCTGCTCAGAAGAGTCCAGATCAGATTGGGCCTTCTCTAATGCCAACAGTTGTCTACTTGCCAGAACTTGGCCTTCAGCACATTTGTCCTGCATGGCTCCCATATATAGATACAAATATGCCGCTATCCTGACAATCTTGTTGTGTTCATCTTTAGCTTTAGGAGCCATATATAGTTCACTCAGGGCTACATGTAAGGGACCCAGATCTCTCCAGATATCTGACCCAGTTGTAGTGACCTGTTGTGTGATCGCCTGCAACCATACATTTTGGTCCTGTTCAGACCATTCACCTCTCACAAACAGTTATGTAATAGGTGATCTCTAGCTATCTTCATACCTACCAAGGTCGTCATTCTGGAGATTGATTTCCTTCCTGACTTACAGACGTTAGTATTTTATTTGGCAAAACAGACCGTCTCCTTAGAGCATCCCTTTGAGGAGTGCTTTACAGCGTACCACAGTGTGGTGATCCGACCGGATGTATGTATCCCGTCAGTTAGCACACTGTATTTAAGCTGCACAAATGGTAGATCTGATCCAGAATCTCCGGCTCGAGCCCCCACTCTGTAAGCGGCTTCAATTCAACACTACAGCTAAGTCAATGCCTAGTCTGGGATGCTGATGGAAACCCTTATTGATATATTTTTATGTCCAGTTCGTTTATTCTGGATGACACCCTTATATAACACCCCTCTCTTAGAATCCCCCTGACCCCACTGAGCCATGAAGTAAGTTTGTTTTGCAAATTTAAAAGGTTTATTTGAAAAATTAAACGATATATATAAATCACACTTTTATAAATAAATTGATAATTGATAGCACACTTGGGAATATGAGCAGTAATCAGTAATAGGTAATCCTACAGTAGCACAGTTCTTGGTTACTTATGAATAGGAACAGAGGAATAGGGTAGCTGAGAATGCTTTATAGGGTTCAAGGAGATGCAAAGATGAATAAAATGCAGTACAGAAATAAACTGATATGGTTTCACGAGATAATATGTTCACTTTTCCCCTTGTGGCGATTCACTCCCCCCCCCTCTATGCAATGTAAGGAGATGGAAGTAACAGTCTTCAGGAATACAATCACAATACAATATGAATTTCAGTTCCCCGCTAGCAAGCTTATAGCACCATGGATGATTTTAAAACACAGGCAAAAGACTTTCAGGTGATTTGCAAGGGAGTGAAATATGCTAAAATTGATTTTAATTCCCTCTAGAGGTTCAGGGTAGGTGATAGCTACTTTGAATGAGTTCAGGTCCACACTAACAATGATTAATGAGGGATTATCAGATTGAAAACGGATTTCAGTAATGGAAGCAAAGGGCAGATATTTTTACACGTGGCTGAAATGAAGCAAAATGTCAAATCGCGGCACTTTTTTCAGAGTGCGTCGATCGCGATTACAGAGGCACTATAAGGAGTAGCAAGTCGGTTCAGAGCTTGTTGGAAAGCTTAGAATCGTAGCTCTAAAATGAAATTTCATTCCTAGGACACGCGGTTCAAAAGATACGGTCAAGATACGGACAATTTTGTAAAGGTAGTTTTTCAGAAATGAAATTACAGTTTCAGAATGACAGATGCGCTTTGGAAGGTTTGAATCAACAGGAAGGACACATGATTCTTATGATGCAGTTCTAAATAGGTTAAAATTGTTGAATTAGATTATTTTAAACTAAGAGATGGTTTTGCACAGTTCTGGCGGGGTGCTCACACTATAAGTTTGAAATAGGCCGTCAAGGTCTGGTCAGGTTTGGACTGGACTCTGGGCAGTTGGTACTGGTTCTGAATACAGCGGTCCGGGTCAGCTCTGCTCTGCGGGTCTGGTATGGCACTTGGCACTGCATGGCGGTCTGGATCTCTGGTTCTGCTGGTCTGGATCAAGTGGATTCTGGATACAGCACTGCTTTCTGGGTCTCCGGTTCTGTTCTGGATACACAGGATTCTTGGCAAGCAGCAAACCGCACAGCCCGGCGGTTGAATAGTTTGGTTTGGGTTGCTAGGTTCTGAAAGCCTGCTGATAGGAGTTCAGCTGTTTGAGTTCTAAAGTTCTTTGGAGTTTTGTTCTGGAGTCAGTCTGGATCTCTGGAGTTCTGGAATCTGGAATTCTCCGTCAGCGTGCTGCGCAGGAATTCAGTTGAAGGTTGGAAAATGAATGTCTCTACCTGGATTTCAGTGGTCCTTTTTATGTGTTTAGAAAATGGGTGTGGATGCTAACTTTCTATGCCCAACCCACTCATGATTTGATAGGTCAAGGATTTCTCTTTGACCTGATTTGAGAAGGGAGCAGTGAGTCATCCTATGTCATCAGGTGTCATGTGTATGGCTCCAAAGAAAGAACACTCCCCTTTGCTTTTACCTTAGAAAATCCTTTTCATAACTAAACATATTTTCCAGATACACAAGTGGTTGACATTACATGTACAGATTGCAGATGACTTAAGGTCCATTCTTGTTCAACTCTGATCTTCCTAAGAGCTTGCATTCAAAAATGACAACTTATTTTCGTTTTTAGTTGGTTTACCAATATCGGACGTTTACCAAAAATGACACAAATGTGCGCAAGGAGTATAAGCATCAAATGATAAAGTGTCAGATTTTTCACATACAGACGTTTGGAGTAATACCACATTTTCTGCTTCTACCCCCCAGAACATACCACAGGGTCCTAACACCTCTTAAAATGTGCACACAAAAATCACAGGAATGATGATATTATTTATATAATTTTGACAGTTATGTACCATGAATTATCCATCTTTTTAAAATTATACTCTGGCCAAGATGGGTGTGGTTAGGTTCTCAAAGCACATGGGGGAACTTCTGTCTGTCCACGCCTCCAAGCTCAGTTTGCTCACAGAGGCAGCGTCCCTCCCATTTCCTTCCAAGAGGAAGCCATTTACGACCCCCCTAATTTAACATTTGCCTGAGCCAAGGAAAGCTCATTGTTCTGTTTCCTGCAGTCTGTAGGTACCCCTCCCCTGATTTAATCAGAGAGGTGTCATCTCCCTTTGGTGGGAACAGCAGAAGGCAGCCAGGCCTGGAATGCAGTTGCGGGGCAAGTTTCAACTCCTGGCGGGGGTAGTTGCCAGGCAGAATTCAATCTCTTCAAGCCAGGCTTCAGCTAAAGGTCACTTTTGTTCCCAGTTTTCTTCATTCAAATCAAACTTACAATTTTGACACAAACAGCTAGAATGCTGATTCTAAGTTCAAAACTATGACATTTAACAGTTGCAACCTATTTTACACTCAAAAGTATGTCACTCATTTATTTTAAACATTTCGATTTTAGTGGTTTTAAATCCAATTATACTTAGCTGCTGACATCCACAGCTCAGCCAGTTTTGTTATAAACATTGTTTTGGGCTCTTCATCTTTCCAGATTTTGTATGCACACAAGACCGCATTCTGACAAATGTCTGCTGGTGTTCAGTGAGATTTTTGAATATCTTGCAATGTTTAAAATAGGCATTTTGAGCTTGCACTTCAGAGAAACGAAGGTGATTTCAAAGCGCTTTTTAGCTAACAGGCACTGCTGTTTTTTCTTTGGCACCACCTTTCACCCCTGGCACTTCCCGTCCATCATGCTCGCACTGGTGGGTGACAGGTTAGGCGACCATTTTGGTGTGTGCAAAACTGCACGGTTTTCTCAGATTCTGGCGCAACTGTGGGCTTTTCCGCCATCTTGGATTTCCTAAACCCACAGCACCAAATGTTGTAGCATAATAGTTAAAACGTGGGTCAAGACACCCAACAAGCCCCCCTGCCCGACTGCACTTTGATTTCGAGTTGAGGGGGAGTCGGGTGCAAAGGATGTTTTGATCCACGCGCTGGAATGTCCGCATCATCTTCTTCCGATTCCGCAGATGACAAAGTTCAGCATCTTTTCCTCCATCAGGGTGGATCGATCGGTTCTCCTCGCCGGTCCTGATGGGAGTATTGGGCGGTACCCGGGCCCCTCAGATCTTTGCTCCCGGTCCCCAGGTCGTCTTCCGTGGTCAGTCTCCAGGTTTCCTTTCTCCTAGGATGACAAAGCAAAGCGGCAATACACATTCCTAGACATTTTTCCACCACTATTAATGGTGTGGCGAACATATACATTTTATACATCAGGATACATTTTGCAGTCTTATTTTAAAAAACAAGTTATAATCAGGAGACATTTTCATTCAAGAATCATAATATTTTAGAGACCATATGTGGGATATTTTAGGGTTGGAACTACATTACTCTGGAGCGGCCCCCTCTGGTATTGCAGAGGACTCCTCCAGTTGCTGCAGAGTGTGCCTGGGATGGCAACACTTTAGCTGATTGATGTGGACCCACTTGTCTTCCCCTTCCGCCAAACTGCCTTTGGGGATGCAGATCTTATAGGCGACTGGGGAGATCTTGTCTACAATTACAAAAGGTCCCTTCCATGTAGGCAAACATTTTCGCTGATTGGCCTGGTTTCTTTGGAAATTGTATAGATAAATCCGGTCTCCTACATTTTATTCTTTCCTGGTGGTTTTCAAATCATTGTGCGTTTTCATACTCTCGGCTGATCTTTCTAGATTCCGCTGAGCATAGGCAAAAGCATGTTGAAGGTGTTTCCTTAAATTCTCCATATACTCATGAGTTGTGGAGGCATTTATTAACGTCTGCTCTTGGGTCCTGTAGAGCAAAGGCTGAGGAAGCACCATCCTGCGTCCAGTCATCAACTCAAACAGTGACATTTTGGTTGCAGATGAAGGGGTAGATCTGATGGCCATTAGGACCAGAGGTAATCGGATATCCCAACTTAGCCCAGAATCTGCCACAAACTTCTTTAAGATGCTCACAATGGTTCGGTTGTAGCGTTCTACTGCCCCAGAAGAAGCTGGTTGGTAAGCAATGTGTAGCTTCCTTTTAACTCCCAGTATCTCCCACATCTTTGTCATTACTTCGCTGGTGAAATGGCTACCTCTGTCTAACTCAATCCTTTGAGGTAGACCAAAACGGGAAAAGATGTGGTTAATCATCAGGGCAGCTGCTGTTTCTGCCTTTCAGTTTGGGGCTGGGAGATATTCCACCCATTTAGTAAATAAGCATGTCACTGTTAACATGTACTTATTTCCCTTAAAGGAGCGAATCACGGGGCCTATGAAGTCGATTTGTACATCTGACCATGGCAGTGTCATCCCTATCTTTTGGAGAGGCGCACGATGTGTGAGGGATGTTGGCTGAAATTGTGCACACACAAGACACCCCTTCAAGTATTGGTCGAGGTCCTGCCCCACGTGTGGCCAGTATGCAACCTCTCTTAAGATTTCAAGTGTTGTGTGAAACCCCCTATGACCGGCTGTGGCCGCATCATGGGCGTGACTTAACATCAGGCTTTGGAATGAGGTAGGAACCACCCATTGATCATGGCCAGCTTGCGATTTCCTTACCAACAAACCGTCTTGGATTCGGTACATTTTTGGACATTTCATCAACACTCTTAGGTCCTCTTTCCCGATGTAATCGGTATCCATCAGGGGAAAGTTCTCAGGGTCCTCAATGTGTTGGTAAAACTTACCAATTATTGGATCCCCTTTCTGAGCATAATTAAATCAGCATCTTGGGTCTCCTTACTCCATTGTGCAGTGGAAAGATCATTGTGAGCATTTGTCTGGGACCTAGTGATAGTAGTGACCGTGATTTCCCCCAACAGGGACTCAATGTCTATCAGATCCCCTTGGATGGCCCCGGTTTTGGCCAGCTGATCAGCTAAGTCATTTCCTGTTTTGTCTGGCCCCTCTACTCTGAAATGACCCTTGATCTTTTTCCAATAGATGGTCATCCCATTCGAGGTGACCAGATCATCAATATTTTGGATTAACTTCCCATGTTTCAAGGGTTTGTTATTAGCACATAACATGCCTCTGGTTTTCCAATTAACCAGGTGCTCCATGAACCCATTCCGTACATAATCCGAATCTGTGATTGTGACCAGTTTGTGGAGTTGATGTTGGACAGCAGTGAGGATGGCCTGATGCACAGCTATCTACTCTGCCACCTGACTACTTCGGGGACCAATTTTGTACCCAGCGGAGGATTCTGGGGACTCCTTCACCCATGCATTCCCTATGCCGGCCACCAGTTCTTTCTCCCCGTTGTTGTCAACATGGTAAGAGCATCCATCCACATAGAGAGTGGGCATCCCCTCACACTTGTCTTCTTCAAAGACTTTGTGTGGGGAATTAAGGTATGCCTCCATGTTGTCCTTGATTTTTAGACTTTCGTCCTCGAGACAGTTTTCTCTGGCACAATCATGCAAGTCAGCCAGACCTTGCGTGAGGGGACTCTTCTTGTTTTGGCCATATCTGACCTCCACAGGAAAGCCTTGCATTGACAGGATCCAGGAAGTAATTCGGGAATTACTCACATTTCCGGCCCGGATTCTGTCACTTTGGAGATATTGCAGAGGCTGGTGTGAAGTCTCCACTATGATGTGTTCCCCCTGGATGAAGGCGGTAATTCTTCAATGCCCACAACGTTGCCAGGAGTGCCTTCTCACAATCGTTGAATTTTTCCTCCACAGAGGATAAAGTTTTGCTCGCATAGGAGATTACTTTATTGACCTTGTCATGCGTTTGGTATACTACTGCCGTCAAGCACTTATTAGAGAACCCTGTCTCCAGGAAGAACTCCTTGTTTCTGACAGGGTAAGCTAGGCAAGGCGCTTGTGAGAGGCTTCTTTTGAGTTGTCTTACTGCCTCGGATTGTTCTGGACCCCATTCCCACTTGACCCCCCCTTCAAGAGATGAATCAGGGGTCTGGTGATCTCTGCCTAGCCCTCAATGAACTTTCTGCTGTAATTAGTCAGTCCAAGGAGGCTCCTTAGTTCCCGCAGAGTTATGGGGTCTTTCAGTTTCTGAAGTGCTTCCACTTTCTTTTCCTGGGGACAGAGACCCTGAGGAGTAATCTCATGCCCCAAGAAATTAACATGAGTTCTACACCACTGTGCTTTCTGAAAGGAAAGTTTTGCTCCGGCGGCCCTCAGCTGTGTCAGAACATGATGGCTCTCGCTATGTGTTCCTCCACAGATGAACTTTTGATGAGGACATCATCTACATAAGCCAGGTTACCCCTCGCACCCAGGTCGGGCATGGCCTTGTGTAGGAAAATGTTGAATTCATTGCCAGAGTTGAGGTATCAGAAGGGAGTCCGGGTCCATGTGTACTGCTGGCCCCCAAAGGTAAAAGCCAGTTTGTATTGGTCCTCCCTACTGACAGGCACGGTCCAGTATCCATTGGTCAGGTCTATTGCAGTGAATGCAGTGAATACCTGTGAACCCTGGATCTGGGCCAGCCCCTGGTCAATGTAGGTAAGAGGCCATCGGGAGTATGGACCCGTTTGTTGAGCTCCCTAAGGTCGGCGCAGAGTCTCCACTGGCCGTTTGGCTTCAATATTCCCAGCACCGGATTATTGAAGGTGCTGTGGACTGGACGGATTATTCCCCGGGACTCAAGGTTCTTAATTATTTCAGTAAGGGACTCCATGGATGCGAGAGGCAAGCGATATTGCTTCACAAACACTGGAGTCATGCCAGGGTCCGTGGGAATTGTTGTTGGATGTTGGTGCGACCACAGTCATATGAGTCTACCGCAAAGAGATCCTGGAAATCCAAGAAAACTTGTTTCAACTTTTGCTTCTGTTCCAGAGCCACACAGGCATCAGCTAGGTTGACTCTCTCTTCCACCATCTGCGTGAAGCCTGGAAAGACTTCTGGTTTCGCTATCTCAGCAGCCTCCTCCAGCTGGGTGGACAAGTCCCTCGTCAGAGTGCTGATTTGGACTGGTGGCTTCAGGTGGGAAAGGCAGCCCTCATGGACCTGGAAAATCACCTCATCCCTTCTGAAGTCACAAGTCACATCTTCCTTGCTATAAGGGCAGGAAGTGTACACCAGGAAGTTCCCCCCATGCCGGGTAAAGATCCTGTCTGGTGTTGTATTGTCCTCACTGTCACTGTCAAAACAGTCCTTGGGGATTGGTCCTAACAGTTCATTTCCTAGATCAATGGAAAAATGTCGGTCATCAACCGCCATTCCAATAATGGTGCCTGCGGCTAGAGTAATACTGTCAAAACTGGATTCCTCTACCCCTTTCTCCTCCTCACCTGGGTCTTCTTGTATCTCCTCCAACCTTAATGCTTCTGTCTTCTTCCTAGTTCTTACGCTTTCTCCTGACTTCTTCTCCTTTTTCTGACGTAAGTAAGGACGCGCTCCCTCGGTGGCCACCTTGATCTGGGTGTTTTACAGATCTTGGGGAAACCCGAGGAGCACGCCCTTCGTGCTGGGAAAAAGCCCAAAGGCAAAAAACCCTGAGAGATCGTAACTGTCCGTCTGTAGATGCGGTGAGTGTTTGTTTGAGAGTATCTTTCAATTGTCCTTGGAAACAGTACACAAATTCTCCAACAATTCCTCTGATGGAGTTAATGATGGGTTGAATATAGAAATCAGAGTCCAGTAGTTTCCACAAAAGAAAGAAATAGGTAAGAAAAAGATAACGGGAAAGAAATAGAATAAGGTAAGACTTCCGATACAGTGGACGTCGGTAAAATAAAGAGAAAAGGCTGAGAGAGATAGCCGATGTAGACACTTATAGGGAAATAGCGGCAGACACAAAGGGAGGTTAGCGCTATGTGTATGAACGAATAGAGAAACAGAACCAACCGCTACCTTACCTTAACCTGTAAACACCCACGTGAGGGAATAAGGGTGAAACACATACAGAGAAGGGAGACAGGGAGAGAATTAGCTCTGAACTGCAAGTCGCCTCTGGAAACGAAACTGGCAGCGAACGTAACGAAGTCGATACAACGCGCTAAGCGCCAGTTTGCATCGTTGTTTATAGTTCCCGGCGGCCATGTTGGAAAAACACTAGACCTTCAACCTGGAACAATCAGAACCATGTTAGTGGTATTTCCACCTATGCATGAATTTCCAGGGCTGGTGCATGACAGTATGCCCCCTTCTATACCTGCTTCCTCCAGGCTTCCCCGGATTCCGTCGGTGGAACTGTTGAACCAGTCGAGGGGCATGTACATGTGATCTGGGTTCCCATGTTCTTTCAGCAATCGGATATCCCTTCCAATGAATCAGGTATTGAAGAGTTCCCCTTCTATAACGAGAATCAACCAATCTGGCCACTTCATACTCTTTTGGTTCTTCGGGAGGGGCAGTAATCGGGCTTCTTCTTGTCCTCTTGTAAGGATCGTCCTTATGAGCCTTTAGAAGAGAGGAATGAAAGACCGGATGAATTCTTCTTAAGGCGCTGGGTAGTTGTAACTTGAATGCAACTGGATTGATCCTGGATAGAATGCGATATGGACCTATAAATCTGGCT
The DNA here is from genome assembly GCF_040938575.1 of Ambystoma mexicanum. NCBI lineage: Eukaryota > Metazoa > Chordata > Amphibia > Caudata > Ambystomatidae > Ambystoma > Ambystoma mexicanum. Next base: position 154,459,155 of record NC_090925.1, read on the forward strand.
GCAAATTTACCCATATGGATCCAACGAGGTAAATACCGAGTAGAGAGCCAGACTCGATCTCCTGGTTTCCATAATGGATTGGGGCTTCTTTTGGTGTCGGCTGACACCTTGTACTTCCTCCTACTGTCTTCCAATGCTCGCAATGCTTCTTTGTGTGAGACCCTGAGATCCATTAACATCTCTTCAATGGCTGGTGTGGATATCTTAGATCTTGGAGCTATGATTCCTGGTAAGTGATGAGGATGGTACCCGTAGGTACATTTGAAGGGACTCATCTTGATAGCTGTATGATAAGTGTTATTATAGGCAAATTCTGCCATGGGTAGCAAAGAAGCCCAGTTGTCTTGCTCTCTATTGCAATAGCAACGGAGGTACTGTTCTAAATTGGTGTTCAGTCTCTCCGTCTGTCCGTTTGATTGAGGATGATACCCCGAGGAGAGAGCTCGTTGAACTCCAAGTTGATGACAAAGGGAGTCCCAAAATTTTGAGGTAAATTGGGTTCCTCTGTCCGAAATTATGGTTCGGGGTAAGCCGTGTAGTCTTATAACCTCCTTGAGGAATATGGTAGCCGTTTCGGAGGCAGAGGGTACTCCTTGTAACGCTACAAAGTGGGCTAGCTTTGTGTAAGAATCAATCGTTACCAAAATTGCTGTTTTACCATTTGAAGTTGGTAGCTCTACTACAAAATCCATCGAAAGGTCTTCCCAAGGACGTGTCGGTGCCTTGGCTTGATGTAAGAGTCCTAATGGTCTTTGACGAGGGGTCTTATTGATAGCACAGATGGGGCAAGTAGAAACATAGGAGGTGATATCTTTTCGCATAGATGGCCACCAAAAACTTCTGGATATCAGTTCATAAGTTGCCTTTTCCCCCTTATGTCCTGCCAAGGGTAGATCATGACAAAAGTGGATGGCTTGGTTCTGAAGAGTTGAGGTGGGTAGAAATAGTGCAGACTGGCGAAACCATAATCCGTCAATGTCTTGCAATTGATAGGTTTCTCTTACTTCTTGTGTGAATTCTTCCAATCCACTATGAACTTCTTGTAGAAAAAGATTTGCGATCATATAAAAATGATGCTTCGGTAGGATTCTTTCCCTCTGTAATTCTGGCTTCTCATTCTCCCAGCTTCGGGATAATGCGTCCGCAACACTGTTCTGAGATCCAGGGATGTAGGTGATTTGGAAGTCGAAATTAGAAAAGTAATATGCCCAGCGAGCATGTCTCGAATTTCTACACTCCATCTGTTGGAGTACCTTCAAGTTTCTATGATCTGTGCGGATCGTGAACTGTTGCGCTGCCCCTTGCAAAAGGTGTCTCCATTCTTGACAGGCAGCTCGCATAGCTAATAGCTCTCTCTCGAGCACAGAATAATTCCGTTCGTTTCCCGTCAAGGTGCGGGAGTAGTAAGCTATGGGGTGTTCTTCCCCTTCTTGATTCTCTTGTAATAATACTGCCCCCAAGGCACCTCCGGAGGCGTCTGTCTCCAGGACAAATGGTTTAGTCTGATCAGGTTGTAACAAAACTGGAGCAGAAGTGAAGCGTTTCTTGAGGTTCTTGAATGCCTCCCGTGCTTCTGTATCCCAGTGAAAAACTACTCCCTTTTTAAGGAGTGAGGTTAAGGGCAAAACCAGGTCTGAAAAATTAGGAATAAACCGACGATAAAAATTTGCCAGACCAAGGAAGCGTTGTATTTCCTTAACAGAAGAAGGATCTGGCCATCGGTCTATTGCCCGGATCTTGTTAGGATCCATTCGTACCCCATTGGCTGCCAAAATAAAACCGAGGTATGAGACTTCGGAAGCGTCGAAGACGCACTTCTCTGGTTTAGCAAAGAGGTGATTCTCTAGTAGTCTCTGTAGAACCCTATTAACCTGAATTCGATGTTCTTCCAAGGATGGTGAGAAGATCAATATATCATCCAGATATACCACGACAGATGTATATAGAAGATCTGCAAAGATCTTGTCCACAAATCTCTGAAATATCGCTGGGGCGTTCACCAATCCAAATGGCATCACGCAGTATTCGAATAACCCCATTGGTGTTCTGAATGCAGTCTTCCACTCATCCCCTCTTTTAATCCTTAACAAATGGTAGGCCCCTCTTAGGTCGATTTTGGTGAATACTCTGGAATTCCGGACAGCCTCGAGAATATCTCGAATAAGGGGCATTGGGTATCTGTCACGGATAGTCAGGCTATTTAAACCCCTGTAATCGATACATGGGCGTAACTCCTTTGAGTCCTTTTTAGATATAAAGAACAATGATGCTCCTCCTGAAGACCTTGATGGTCGGATCAGTCCGTTCTCCAAGTTGGTATCTAGATACTCTTTCAGAGTAGCCTTTTCTGCTAAGGACAAAGGGTACATCCGTCCAAATGGAAGAGAGACCTCCTCCTTGAGGTCTATGCTACAATCTTCTTTTCGGTGAGGTGGGAGGAGTCTAGGGTTTATATCTTCAAACACCTTAGAAAAAGTCTGGTACTGTACGGGGATAGAGGAAACAGAAATGTGGGATAGTCCTTTGGAAATGCTAGCTTGGACTTCAACCTGGAGTCCCTTCATGCAATGTTCTCCGCAATATTCAGAATCAAAGCTGAGTTTGTTAGCTGTCCAATCTATTGTGGGGTTATGACGTCGTAACCAGGAGATACCTAGTATCAGAGGGAAATGTGCCGCTCTGATGACATCAAAGCTAAGGTTCTCCGTGTGGTGTCCCATTCCCAATGAGATAGGAACCGTTTCCATCGTAATAACTCCGGAAGATAAAGGACGTCCATCTACACCTTCAACTGGGAGAGGGGTTGTCTTTTTCTGGAGTGGAATTTGGTTTTCTTGGGCCCAGTTGACATCAATGAAATTTCCCGCAGCTCCACAATCTAGCATGGCTAGTACAGGGATATTCTGTTTCAAGTTGTAGGAAAACAAGACCTGAAATACCATTAAACGGTTGTCTTCTATTCCTTCCTGACTGAATCTGGTAAGATTGCAAGGGTTTGAGCCGTTGTCCCCACGATCTCCCTTGCATAGACCTGGGGTCTGTCGTTTCCCTGTCTTCTGGAGGGAATTTCAGAACAGTCCTTGAGGCTGTGTCTAGAGGATCCACAGTACATACAGAGGTTCAGTTCTTGTCTTCTCTTCCTTTCAATCCTGGTTAAGGGTCCTCTGGTAGATCCTATCTGCATCGGTTCCTCTAGGGTTGGGCGCTCTCTTCTTCTTTGTGGAGGACTATACCTTTGGACATAGCCTCTTCCTCTCCTTCTCTCCAAACGTCGCTCTTGGATCCGAAATTCGATCTGGAGGGAGAGGGTAACTAGTTCACGAAAGCTGTTGGGACGAGCTACGCGGGCCAATTCGTCCTTCATTTCTTCGTTCAATCCCCTTCTGAAGATCGTTTGTTGCGCTGTATCTGGCCAACCAGCGGATACTGCTAGACTCTGGAATTGCGCAATGTAAGCTTGAAGGTCCTGATTTCCCTGCCTTACATCGAGGAAAGCTTCGTATTTGGTATACTGGACCTCCGGACGTTCAAAACGGTCTTTGAAGCCCTGTATGAATACAGCATAATCATTAACCAAAGGATCCTGGTTAGTGACCAGGGGGGTCGCCCAGGCCAGAGCACTACCCGCTAAGTTAGCAATGATAAATCCTATCCGAGCCCTTTCAGACTCGAAAGCTCTAGGTCTGAAGGAAAAATATGCTGCACAGGCATCTAGGAACTCCTTTATTGTCTTGGGATTTCCTTCATATTTACCATATGAGAATGGCATAGGTGGTAGATCATCTCTACTCTCTGTTCTAGCTGCAGCCTGTTGACGAAGTAGAAGGTTCTCAGCATGTAGGGTTTTCATCTCCACTCTGAGTCCTTGTATGGCGTTGCACATCTCCTGTATCTGTTCCGGAGACGCCATAGGTTTGATTGGGCGTTGTATACTGTCAAAACTGGATTCCTCTACCCCTTTCTCCTCCTCACCTGGGTCTTCTTGTATCTCCTCCAACCTTAATGCTTCTGTCTTCTTCCTAGTTCTTACGCTTTCTCCTGACTTCTTCTCCTTTTTCTGACGTAAGTAAGGACGCGCTCCCTCGGTGGCCACCTTGATCTGGGTGTTTTACAGATCTTGGGGAAACCCGAGGAGCACGCCCTTCGTGCTGGGAAAAAGCCCAAAGGCAAAAAACCCTGAGAGATCGTAACTGTCCGTCTGTAGATGCGGTGAGTGTTTGTTTGAGAGTATCTTTCAATTGTCCTTTGAAACAGTACACAAATTCTCCAACAATTCCTCTGATGGAGTTAATGATGGGTTGAATATAGAAATCAGAGTCCAGTAGTTTCCACAAAAGAAAGAAATAGGTAGGAAAAAGATAACGGGAAAGAAATAGAATAAGGTAAGACTTACGATACAGTGGACGTCGGTAAAATAAAGAGAAAAGGCTGAGAGAGATAGCCGATGTAGACACTTATAGGGAAATAGCGGCAGACACAAAGGGAGGTTAGCGCTATGTGTATGAACGAATAGAGAAACAGAACCAACCGCTACCTTACCTTAACCTGTAAACACCCACGTGAGGGAATAAGGGTGAAACACATACAGAGAAGGGAGACAGGGAGAGAATTAGCTCTGAACTGCAAGTCGCCTCTGGAAACGAAACTGGCAGCGAATGTAACAAAGTCGATACAACGCGCTAAGCGCCAGTTTGCATCGTTGTTTATAGTTCCCGGCGGCCATGTTGGAAAAACACTAGACCTTCAACCTGGAACAATCAGAACCATGTTAGTGGTATTTCCACCTATGCATGAATTTCCAGGGCTGGTGCATGACAAATACTCTATAAGTCGCTGTTATCCACCTCTATTGGAATGGTGTCATGTTCTAGATTGACTAGTGGAGTTGGGTTTACCCCAACCCTTGCTGTTGGAAAGAAGCATTTAGAGTGAAGGGAGAATTGTCGGGTCCTTTCTGGGTCCTTTCTGTGATGGTGACTTCCTCTTTGATCTGAATTTCAACTGCATAAGGTAGCAATTGAGCTGACCTAAATGCTTTTTCTGGATCATCAAAGCCCACGGGATTATCCGTTAATCGAGACCAAGCTTTGAAGTTTATTAGGTCCAAACTAATGGCAAAGCGATTGAGAATGTCACTGCCTAAGTAAAAGGCGGCAGTGACGTCTCGCACGACCCAACAATTATGGACTATGCGCTTGTTGCCAATGGAGATTTTGAGCATACACCTGCTTGGCAGCAGATGTTTGGAATTGGGTGCTTCCAGGTCCATTTCCCATTTGTCTATCAGTTTGAATGTGGGAATGGCTGGATCTTTTGGGAGTTGGCAGAACATGGCTTCGCTGATGAAGCTCTTACCGTTGTTCACACACACTCGGGCGAGAACAGAGTCCTTCCCATCATTTAACTGAACAGGAATGAACAACTGCTCCCCGATTTGCTGAATATCAGCCAGGCTGTGAGCTGATTTCTCATCTTTCTGGACTATAGTACTAGGAGTTTCTGATTGTGGATTAGTAAAGAATTTCAGAGTGTTTCCTTCCAGTGTGGAATACCACCTTAAACTGGAAGGAAGGTTAATTTTCAGAAATAGAGAGGACCCCCCCATCACCAGTCTGTTGTCCTACTGCTATTACTGTCACGTCTGGAATTTGGTTGTTCTGGAAGTGAAATTCTACTTGGTCAGATTTTTGTTCAACCATGTGGCATGTGCCGTTTAAACTAACATGGTTGACACTCTGTTTTAATTTTATTGGTCGGCTAGTCTGGGTCCAGAGGACCTTGTTTACGCAATCTATTAGGGGTGACAACCTTCTCAGGAGGTAATTCCCTAGTAAACAAGGGGTGCCCTCTGGAGTCACTACTATGACCGGGTGTTTCACCTTGTGTCGCCCAATTTTAATGTCCAAATCTGCAGTCCCCTCGATGGGAATTTCCTTCCCGTCAAAGTTCTGAAGTTGTCCCGGAAGAGAGGTGAGAGGAATACGGTAATTCTCCCCCCTTCCTGCATTTAGTTTGTCAAAGGCCCTTCGGAACAGAAGGGTAGCTTGGGATCCAGTGTCCACCAGTGCCAAAATTGTACCCTGCCCTGTACTTGTACCGGGGCATAATATCTTCCCTCCTTCTCCTCCAGGGGGCACAGATAATGCACATTTTTGGACAACTGGTGGGCTAACTTTCTGGTTTTGGACATTGAGAGAGAGGAGATTTGGGCAAAATTATGTGGAGAGTCTCGGGAATCTGAAAGAAAAAGTTGGCAATTTGATATGGTTTTGGGTTCCCCTGGTTCCGGTTCTGGGCCGCCCCCCCCCCCTTTTTGGAGGCAGTCACCAGGATGGGTTTGGACCAGGGGTTTTCGGTATTGCTGGTTCTGGGATAGAATGATGGGCGGACACAGCTCAATCCCCACATCTACCCAGTCTGGATTGGAATCCCTATGGACCCATTTTTCCTTGGGAGGAGTTCCCCAATCTCTGAAGGAGAAGATCCTTCCCCCAGGATCCTCTTGGGATCCCTCTCCCTCAAATTAGAAGATCTATACCTCCTCCTCAAAGTGGGTCTGTTTGGGTACTTTGTTTCTCCTCCCCCCCTCTGCTCCTTGGGATTCAGACTTTCAGGGGCAGGAGATTTTGTTTCCGGTTCCTGGGCTTCCAGGGGCTGTTTACAAGTGGGGTAGGCAGCATCCTCCAAGGCTTGACACCCCCCTTCCTCTTGTGCCTCCTCCCTGGGAACCGGTGGGTTATCGGGGGGCTGCCCCCGTCATTGTTCTGGAGCACCAGGTCCAGAGTTTGGGGCATTCTGCGCTGGCATGCTCATCTGAGGGTTCTGTTGCGCCCTCAGCATGTGACCCAGATCCCGTGCCATGTTTTTGACCTGGCACTCAATTTGTGAAACCTGCTCAGGCTGATACAGGGTTCTATTTTCTCCCCTGGGCTGATTCCGGGAAGGGTAGCTATCCCTTCTCTGGTAATACCCCGGGTTGGGAAGATTTGGGTACCCCTCCACCCTTGGCCTCCCCTCTCCCGGATTAGGTTGTCTGGGCACAGGGAATTGGGGAAAGAAGGATGGATGGTTTTGGGGTTGGAAGTTGGGTGGATACCTGGGGAAAAGGTTCTGCCCAGGGTTTGGGGAATTTCTGCCCTCCTGTGGGAAGTTAGGAGGGAAGTTCCCTGGGTCAGGTGCTTGGCTGGATCTCCCCACCCCCCCCCTGGGCTGGAGGAGGCCACACATAACCCATGATGGGTTGGTTTCCCTTGTAACGGGGACTTACATAATCAAGGGAGTGAGGGACGCATTTGTGGGACTACCTCCTTGACTCCCTGTCTGTGACTGGCCCGAGGGCCTTCTGGGCTTAGAATTATTTGGTGCAGGCAGGTTTTTAGGCCCCCCATCTCTAAATCTAAAATGGGGCAACCTTTACCTCTGCCACCTTGGCAGCAGCAGGGGTGCTGTTGGTTTTGGGGTTTTTGGGCTGATTCTTATTTTCCACCGGTTTCTGCACCTCATAGATGTGGGTGGCTTGCTCAATGACCCAGTCTAAAGATCTTTTCTCGTGAAAATCTCTCACGAGCTGGGTCATTATGTATTTGGGTAAGGCATGGAAAAACGTATTAACAAATTCTTTACTGTCTGTGCGCACACTTTTTGTAGTCTGCGCAAAAGCATGCTTTAACTCCTGCACAAATTCTTGTGGGGCCTGATCCTCCCCACATTGCAAATTGTAGGCTGCCTTGCGGGCCTCTTGAGGATTTCTATGAACAGAAAAGTGTTCCAAGATGGCCGCCCGATATGTGGACCATCTTGAATGGTTTTGGTCCTCCAGCCCCGCAAAGAAACTGGAGTATTCCGGGGAGAATGTCCATTTGACATACTGAATGCAGCTACTGCTGTCCTTCAAATGGAAAGTCTCCATCATTTGCTCATAGAGCTCCAAGTGTTCCCAAACAGAATACTTGGCGTTCTTGTGATAAGGCGTGATGACACTCCTGATTGCCTTAAACTGTTTTAAGGGGTCCTTAAGCAAGGCCCTTTTTTGCCTTAATGGCCTTTTTGGTTCGGGTAACCCTGGTCCATTCATCCTCTGACTCAGAAGCACTTCTCCCAGAGGTGCCCGTCTGATCTTCCAGGTTTTCCCGGATTCTGCGAGCCTGGGAATGGCTGGCAGAATGTGGGGACCTGGTCTCCTGTGTCCTGTGACGCTCAGAGGAGTCTTCAGATCCCTCCTTGCTGCCAGGATTTGATGGGTACCCCCCCACTGACCTAACTGGGCAGAGGTTTTCAGGATGTCCTTACTGGGCCTACTCTCCTGGGGTTCCCCACTAAATTGAACCGTGCTTGGGTGCCCATACCCGGATGCCCGCCCCTCCATTCCTGGGTGGTACTGGGCTATGAGCCCCATACTTTTGGCTGGATAGTAATCTGCTGGATAGTAATCTGCCATCCCGGTGGCCCTGTGCTCATGTGCGCCAAGGGACATGGGGGTGACAGAGTCCAGGGACTGGGAGAGGTGGAGGCCTCTGATACTAGGGCTCCTGAGGGAGCCTCATTCTCTCTCTGCGTTTCCTGATTGGTCCTGTAGCACTGGGTCAGTCTTTGCTGCAGGAGGGTTACCTCCTGAGTCCCATCCCTATTGGCCTGCTCCTTTCTTGCCAGAGCATCTTCCACCCTCCTGGTGTGCTCCAACAAGTTCTGATGCTCTTTTGGAGGTCACCCAGTCCCTGGAGGGCCAGGTGATTTTCTTCCATTCCCTTTTTTAAGTGGCAGACTTCCTGGCCTAAGGTATCCCTTTCCTGAGTAAGAGCCTGCATCTGTGCTGCCAGGTCGTCCCTCTGCCGTTGAAGGGCACCAGCTTTCTGGCGCTCTTCATCAAACTCTACCTGGGTATACAGGTCTTTCAAAATCGATTTATTGCTATCCTCTTTCTCTCTGTCTAGTCGGATTTGCAGGGTGGCTACCTGCTCTGTGCATACCCTGTTGAAGTCCAGTTGTTGCTCCAGCTTTTTCTGGCTCTGCAGTAGGGAGTCCAAACCTTCTTGGTACTCCTTCTGCAAGGCCAGAAATCTGGTATCCTGGTGAGCCTTTTCCTGTTGCAGGATATCCATATCCTCCTTTATATTGATGATGTACTGTCTACTCTCATTTTCTGACTCCTGGCTTCTGTGCAGCCTCTGCTCAGAAGAGTCCAGATCAGATTGGGCCTTCTCTAATGCCAACAGTTGTCTACTTGCCAGATCTTGGCCTTCAGCACATTTGTCCTGCATGGCTCCCATATATAGATACAAATATGCCGCTATCCTGACAATCTTGTCGTGTTCATCTTTAGCTTTAGGAGCCATATATAGTTCACTCAGGGCCACATGTAAGGGACCCTGATCTCTCCAGGTATCTGACCCAGTTGTAGTGACCTGTTGAGTGATCGCCTGCAACCATACATTTTGGTCCTGTTCAGACCATTCACCTCTCACAAACAGTTATGTAAGAGGTGCTCTCTCGCTATCTTCATATCTACCAAGGTCGTCATTCTGGAGATTGATTTCCTTCCTGACTTACAGACGTTAGTATTTTATTTTGCAAAACAGACCGTCTCCTTTGTGCATCCCTTTGAGGAGTGCTTTACAGTGTTCCACAGCGTGGTGGTCCGACCGGATGTATGTATCCCGTCAGTTAGCACACTGTATTTAAGCTGCACAAATGGTAGATCTGATCCAGAATCTCCGGCTTGAGCCCCCACTCTGTAAGCGGCTTCAATTCAACACTACAGCTAAGTCAATGCCTAGTCTGGGATGCTGATGGAAACCCGGATTGATATATTTTTATGTCCAGTTCGTTTATTCTGGATGACACCCTTATATAACACCCCTCTCTTAGAATCCCCCTGACCCCACTGAGCCAAGAAATAGGTTTGTTTTGCAAATTTAAAAGGTTTATTTGAAAAATGAAACGATATATATAATTCACACTTTTATAAATAAATTGATAATTGATAGCACACTTGTGAATATGAGCAGTAATCAGCAATAGGTAATCCTATAGTAGCACAGTTCTTGGTTACTTATGAATAGGAACAGAGGAATAAGGTAGCTGAGAATGCTTTATAGGGTTCAAGGAGATGCAAAGATGAATAAAATGCAGTACAGAAATAAACTGATATGGTTTCACACGAGATAATATGTTCACTTTTCCCCTTGTGGCGATTCACTCCCCCCCCCTATGCAATGTAACGAGATGGAAGTAACATTCTTCAGGAATACAATCACAATACAATACGAATTTCAGTTCCCCCTAGCAAGCTTATAGCACCAGGGATGATTTTAAAACACAGGCAAAAGACTTTCAGGTGATTTGCAAGGGAGTGAAACATGCTAAAATTGATTTTAATTCCCTCTAGAGGTTCAGGGTAGGTGATAGCTACTTTGAATGAGTTCAGGTCCACACTAACAATAATTAATGAGGGATTATCAGATTGAAAACGGATTTCAGTAATGGAAGCAAAGGGCAGATATTTTTACACATGGCTGAAATGAAGCAAAATGTCAAGTCGCGGCACTTTTTTCCGAGTGCGTCGATCGCGATTACGGAGGCACTATAAGGAGTAGCAAGTTGGTTCAGGGCTTGTTGGAAAGCTTAGAATCTTAGCTCTAAAATGAATTTTGTTCCTAGTTCACGCGGTTCAAAAGATACGGACAATTTTGTGAAGGTAGTTTTTCAGAAATGAAATTACAGTTTCAGAATGACAGATGCGCTTAGGAAGGTTTGAATCAACAGGAAGGACACACGATTCTTATGATGCAGTTCTAAATAGGTTAAAATAGTTGAATTAGATTATTTTAAACTAAGAGATTGGTTTTGCACAGTTCTGGCGGGGTACTCACACTATAAGTTTGAAATAGGCCATCATGGTCTGGTCAGGTTTGGACTGGACTCTGGGCGGTTGGTACTGGTTCTGAATACAGCGGTCCGCGTCAGCTCTGCTCTGCGGGTCTGGTCTGGCACTCGGCACTGCATGGCGGTCTGGATCTCTGGTTCTGCTTGTCTGGATCAAGTGGATTCTGGATACAGCACTGCTTTCTGGGTCTGCGGTTCTGTTCTGGATACACAGGATTTTTGGCAAGCAGCAAACCGCACAGCCCAGCGGTTGAATAGTTTGGTTTGGGTTGCTAGGTTCTGAAAGCCTGCTGATAGGAGTTCAGCTGTTTGAGTTCTAAAGTTCTTTGGAGTTTTGTTCTGGAGTCAGTCTGGATCTCTGGAGTTCTGGAATCCTAAGTTCTCCGTCAGCGTGCTGCGCAGGAATTCAGTTGAAGGTTGGAAAATGAATGTCTCTACCTGGATTTCAGTGGTCCTTTTTATGTGTTTAGAAAATGGGTGTGGATGCTAACTTTCTATGCCCAACCGACTCATGATTTGATAGGTCAAGGATTTCTCTTTGACCTGATTTGAGAAGGGAGCAGTGAGTCATCCCATGTCATCAGGTGTCATGTTTATGACTCCAAAGAAAGAACACTCCCCTTTGCTTTTACCTTAGAAAATCCTTTTCATAACTAAACATATTTCCCAGATACACAAGTGGTTGACATTACATGTACAGATTGCAGATGACTTAAGGTACATTCTTGTTCAACTCTGATCTTCCTAAGAGCTTGCATTCAAAAATGACAACTTATTTTTGCTTTTAGTTGGTTTACCAATATCGGACTTTTACCAAAAATGACACAAATGTGCGCAAGGAGTATAAGCATCAAATGATAAAGTGTCAGATTTTTCACATACAGACGTTTGGAGTAATACCACATTTTCTGCTTCTACCCCCCAGAACATACCACAGGGTCCTAACACCTCTTAAAATGTGCACAGAAAAATCACAGGAATGATGATATTATTTATATAATTTTGACAGTTATGTACCATGAATTATCCATCTTTTTAAATTTATACTCTGGCCAAGATGGGTGTGGTTAGGTTCTCAAAGCACATGGGGGAATTCCTGTCTGTCCCCGCCTCCAAGTTCAGTTTGCTCACAGAAGCAGCGCCCCTCCCATTTCCTTCCAAGAGGAAGCCATTTACGACCCCCCTAATTTAACATTTGCCTGAGCCAAGGAAAGCTCATTGTTCTGTTTCCTGCAGTCTGTAGGTACCCCTCCCCTGATTTAATTAGAGAGGTGTCATCTCCCTTTGGTGGGAACAGCAGAAGGCAGCCAGGCCTGGAATGCAGTTGCGGGGCAAGTTTCAACTCCTGTCGGGGGTAGTTGCCAGGCAGAATTCAATCTCTTCAAGCCAGGCTTCAGCTAAAGGTCACTTTTGTTCCCAGTTTTCTTCATTCAAATCAAACTTACAATTTTGACACATACAGCTAGAATTCTGATTCTAAGTTGAAAACTATTACATTTAACAGTTGCAACCTATGTTACACTCAAAAGTATGTCACTCATTTATTTTAAACATTTCGATTTTAGTGGTTTTAAATCCAATTTCACTTAGCTGCTGACATCCACAGCTCAGCCAGTTTTGTTATAAACATTGGTTTGGGCTCTTCATCTTTCCAGATTTTGTATGCACACAAGACCACATTCTGCCAAATGTCTGCTGGTGTTCAGTGAGATTTTTGAATATCTTGCAATGTTTAAAATAGGCATTTTGAGCTTGCACTTCAGAGAAACAAAGGTGATTTCAAAGCGCTTTTTAGATAACAGGCACTGCTGTTTTTCCTTTGGCACCACCTTTCACCCCTGGCGCTTCCGGTCCATCACGCTCGCACTGGTGGGTGACAGGTTAGGCGACCATTTTGGTGTGCGCAAAACTGCGCGGTTTTCCCGGATTCTGGCGCAACTGTGGGCTTTTCCGCCATGTTGGATTTCCTAAACCCACAGCACCAAATGTTGTAGCATAATAGTTCAAACGTGGGTCAGGACACCCAACAAGCTCTTGTAAAAATGTTTACATTGTAACCACTAAGCTTGGTGTAATAACCTGTAACCAAACCCTTAAGTTTCCTGTAACAGTGCCTAGTTGCGTCTGGGCTTTGAGCGCTCTACAAATGTACAAATAAATAAACAAGATTGTTTTCATGAATTAAGCAATTTAATTCCAAACTTGATTACACTGGAGTGGGTTTAACATACGCATGTGTTAGGTGCCATGTAAATGGCTTTCTTATAACAAAGTAAATACATGTTTCCATGTTTGAGCTTTCTCTTTGGTGTATTAAATTGGATGTTTAAGCAAAGGAAGTGGTCATACCAGTGAAGAAGCATCTTGTTCAAAGAAATCTTGTATCGAAATTGCATTGTTTTCCAATCTGCTTTTGAAGTCAGAATGTTCAGAACACGGTCAATACCAATATTGACTGCACTCTGAAAATTCTGTTGGAAGGCAATCAATAATGATCTAAATGTGCTTATGGGCGGTTCGTTAGTTTTTTTATTTATAAAAGTCACAAGGAAAGCAATGCATTTTTGGCACAAAAACATGTAGAGAATTTAGCATTGATAACAGAGCGGAGGACATAGGTCCTTTACAATGGGGTGACAGAATCTGTCTTGAAGACCAGATGTTGCAGTGGAAGTTGGAAACAGACCAGAGAACCAGGAACGAGGACAGGACAGCGTGACATAGGAACAGGATGGTGGGGAAAGTGCTGAATTAAGAATGAGGGGTGACAGAAAACTGAGGTAGTGTTGGCATGAAGAGTAGGGAGAGAGGAAAACAGAATGATGCAGTAGTGTAGAGTGCTATGAAGTAGTTCTTCAGAAAGGAGAGCTTTGAGGTAGTATTTAAACAGTGGTAGAGTTGGAGTAGTACAGAGAGGGAGAGAAAGGGGAGCAGAGAGAGAGAGAAAGTGGAAACGAGTGGGAGAACAGGGGGCTCGAGCGGTAGCAAACAGGTGAGCAGAGGATGATTTTAACGAGCGATGAGGAGAATAGGGAGTGGGCTAAGCATATAGGTAGGGTGGGCCGAGTCCATGGCTAGCTTTGAAGATTATGAGAAGAAGTTCATGCTTAGCACTTTGTTTCATATCTAGCCAGTCGGCGAACAGAAGAGGAGGTAGAGGTAAAGTGAGAAAGTCAAATTGTTATGGATTACCATCTACACAGGCTGCGCTTGGTAACCATCTGAGAACCACTGAATGTGGTAAGTTTAAACAGAATGGATGGGGAAGTAGTCACAAATATGTTCAGCTGGTTTGTTAGTTCAAAGAAAAAGATTGTACATTCACAGGTAAAGTATCTCACATTCAATGTGTTTATTAAATCAAAACTTAAATAAAGTAAATGTCTGTATTTACACCGTTGTATTTAAACAATTGTAAAAGAAAGTGTTTATTCTTAAGACACAGTATATTTCCATGTAATGTCAAACACATTATTTGAAGCAGGCTATCTGCCAGGTAGCGATAATCAACTTGTGTACAATTGCGAAAAAATGCTTTATACTAAAGAAGTGCCATAATCGCATGTAAGTCCTGCCATGAAATTCCAAATGATGCCAAGTGTTTTATACTAAAGAAATGCCAACACGTGTTTCAACCAAAAAGGCCGTCCTCAGGGCATACAAATACATTTGCCGTTTGAACTGATATATAGTTGTTGAACCTTGGCTATTATTAAATAAAAACAACCAAAGTAGGGGGTAGTGGGTCAAAGCAAAAAAGCACGAAGAAACAGGAAAGAGAGGAGAAAAATAGAAACATAGCGTTAGAATGATACGTACAGTTAGTTATTGTAATTATTGGTATATAGACAAATGAATCAATTCATACCTTGATGTGATTATGATTTACTAATTCTTGATTGTGCTTTTGATAGTTGGGGAATTTGTAATTCCTACATGCTTGGCTGGCCAGGTCTGTAAGCTGTAAAGCCATAAAGTAAAATGGCACATATTTAGCTTAAAGTTCTGCACTGGTAGTTTATTGTGCAGTAATAACATATCATTTGTAAAAAGTATAGAGGTTATAATTACCAGTCTTACAATCAAGTCGTAGTTGTTGCTCGACTGGTGTGCCACTAATGCAGTACAAATGAAATATAACGCACGTATTTAACGTGCTTTCCCTTTAATACCAGCCGTGATCTACAAAATGAACATAACAGTGCGTTTAAACGATTGGAAATATAAAAATGCTGCATCAACTTCGCATGCGAAAGAGGTAAGGGGCAGCTCTGGCTTACCGGCGTATGCTCCAAATGTTAGTGTGCACAATGGCGGGTTGTTTCTCCAATGCTGCAGGCATCGGCAATGTCTGGGGGTTACTATAGTAACCTCCACGGAGTAGGTCAGGTGATGTAGTCACATGACCCAGTTGCTTGGAAACTCCTTCCAAGCCGGAAATATTTGAAATAGACATTTGTTGTGCGCTTGCTTTACAGAGATGCACTCATTCAGTGGAACTGCATTCGCCAATAGTGATTCAAAAGCTTTATTAAGTTCAGATATTTGGTTATTGGTGCTAAACACCAACACGGCATAAAAAGTGGAAACGGACATTGTCCGCACAGTTTACGTGCAGGAACTGCAATAATAAGGCTTGGTGTATGCCTATATTTGAAAACCTTGGCGGTTCAGTGTAGGAGTATATGGTCATTTTACATGCAGCATATGACTGATTTGATGAACATATATTGATACTAGAGTAGTCAAAATTTAAAGACCATTGTGTAATTTGAGGTGTGGGAAGGCAATTAATTGCCAGTTAAGAGATGATGGTCGGTGGAATCTCAAGTAGGTTCACTAGACTATGTAAAGGCACCTTGGGCATAGCCGGTAAGCCCTCTCATTGTTCATGGGCTGAATAGTGTATGTTTAGCATTAAATTAAAATTGTCAAGAGTTGCCACTAGGTTCCCATGGTAACAAGACCAATTAAGGCTGAACGAATGAAGCATGGCCACTGTGGCTAAATAATTGGAGCATGAGCAAATGCAAAGGTCAAATTAATAGGGCTATATCTGAATATTTTTGTTCCATGCTAAGCACAACTTGTCTGTGGTTAGACCCATTTAACGAATATAGTTCGGTAGTTAGAAAGGAAAATTTGTGCACTTATGGGATAAGTAAAAAGAGAATATCATATGCGATGGGGTTGATGAAACTACTGTAAAATGTAAGCCTATTGGAAGTAATGCTTAAGAGTTAGGACATTAAATGGTATACAACACAAATGAAGGACAACATTGGAAAGAAATGGCAAAATATGCTTGCAATTAGTAAGTGATAGTTGTTGTGCAACTAATAACCACAACATATGAGCTAAACTTGTAACGGATATGCATATATGATCGTTGATGTCTGTTACCTATAGGAACCCATGGTATCCGAACAATATGCCAACAATTGGATTTTCACAAATTATAGAAACACATTGAGTTCATGGTCTTGGTTCAAGCCAAGTGACAGGCAACGTAGTTTACAAATCATTCTTGCTTCCTGCTGTCGTAGGGTCAATTCTCTGTTACCACCTCTCTGAGGTTGTTTGATGTGTTTGAGTCCAATGAATTTAATATCTTTGATGTTATCCAGTTGATGATGCTTTTGCCAGTGGGAAGCCAATGGGAGTCTGATGTCCTGACTGCTGAGGTTATTAAGATGTTCTCGAATCCTAAAGCGAACTTCTCTAATCGTGCTGCCAATATAGATTTTCTGACATACACATTGAATACCATAGATGACATATTTTGTACGGCAATTGATAAAGTCAAGTATTTTGGTTTGAAGTCCATTATGACAGCTGAAAGTTGTTGTAGGTGCTAGGGCATGATGACACAAATTACATGTCCCACACTTATAAAAGCCTGCTGGTTTTGTACTTGCAGTGAGCCAATTATCCTGTCCAATTGGGTCAGGTTTAAGGAAAGAGGGACTAAGAATATTCCTCAGGGTATTTGCCTTGGTAAAGATAATACTTGGTCGATCAGTAATGTACAATGTCAAATCAGAATCTAAATGCAAAATGTGCCAATGTTTTTGCAGTATGTACTGTATACATTTGTGATCACTGGAATATTTGGTGATAAAGTTGACGTGCTTAGGATATTGCTCACTGGGCAGTTTTATCTTCTCTGTCAGTAACTGTGACCTCGGTATTTTCTTGACTGCATCAGTGGTTTTCCTAATTAGTTGGATTGGATACCCTCTTTCCCGAAATCTGTGTCCAATAGACTTACATTCTGATTGGAACGTTTCATCTTGACCTCAATTTCTCTTGGCTCTTAACATTTCACCTCTAGGTATGTTTTGAATAACACTGTGTCTGTGGCTACTGGTGGCATGCAATATAGAGTTCACTGCAGTGGCTTTCCTAAACGTGCAGGTTTCGATGTTATCAGACACAATATTGATTTTAAGATCTAGAAAAGTAATTTCTTCTGCGTCCATGTGTCCTGTAAACTTAATATCAAAAGTGTTGTCATTGAGATAACGCATGAATGCTTCAAAGTCTTCTTTACTACCTTCCCAAATGGCCAGGACATCATCAATATACCCTTTCCACCTGATAATGTGGTGCTTGAAAGGGTTATTCTGAAAAATATATCTTTCCTCAAAAAAGGCCATAAATAGGTTGGCCAAAGTGGGCGCATATTTTGCCCCCATCGCAATCCCTCTGATTTGCGAATAATAGTCACCATTGAAAAGAAACTGGTTGTGCGTGAGAGTGAATTCCAAAAAACTTTTAATCATCTGTACATGTGTATAATGGGAAGCAGAGTAAGTTCTGAAACTGAAATCAATCGTTTCCAGAGCCAGTAGATGTTGGATTGATGTATATAATGCTGCCAGATCTAAAGTCACTAAATAGTATGTTGGTTTCCAAGTAATCCCTTGTAGTATTTGCAACGTGTGCGTTGTGTCTTTTAGGAATGCTGGGATCTCAGGTACCAAGTGTTTAATACTGCTGTCTATATAATCAGCAAGTGCTTCGGTAACTCCTCCCTGTCCACTCATAATTGGTCGAACTGTTGGGAGAGTCAGAAACGGTTTATGAACCTTGGGTAAGAAGTAGATAGTTGGCATAAGTGGTTTGGAAATCGAAAGAAACGCCTTTTCATCATGCGCCCTCTTTGGCCAACCTATTTATGGCCTTTTTTGAGGAAGGAACAAGTTACTTACCTGTAACTGTTGTTCTCCAGCATGGGTCTGGCATGGATTCACATGCTCATGAATATTCCCCGTCGTCAGGCTGGGAATCCTCGGTAAAGAAAAAACCAGTATCAGTTTCGTTTCTGATCTGTCTTTCGTAGTAATAACCAATCACTGATCTCTGCGTCATACTGACCACAGCCAATGACTGCTTTCTACCTAAGCCCCGCCTCTGGCAGCCATCTTCAGATTTGGAAGCACGTGAAGTGGCAGTATGACCAAGTGAAGAGCCGCAGAGGGGTAGGCGGGAGGGTTCGCATGTGAATCCATGCCAGACCCATGCTGGAGAACAACAGTTACAGGTAAGTAACTTGTTCCTTCTCCAGCATGGGGTCTGGCATGGATTCACATGCTCATGAATAAAGAATACATAGCAGTACACACATGCACAACCACGGGAGGTGGCAAAGGCTCAACATTAAGCATTACATCAAACTCAACATTAAGCATCTTACCTCCTTACCAGGCTCACCTCAGGCGAACAGGTTGCGCAGCACTGCTTGGCCGACCCTGGACTCCTCCCTGGAATCCCGATCGACGCAGTAGAATTTCGTGAAGGTGTGCGTCGACCTCCACGTAGCAGCCCTGCATATGTCCAGCAGGGGCACACCAGAAAGGAACGCCGTGGTAGCTGCGATCGCTCTGGTGGAATGGGCTCTCGGATGGCCAGGCAGCGGTCGGTTTGCCAACCGATGACAGTACATGATACAGCTGGAGAGCCATCTGGAAATGGAAGCCTTCGAGAGAGCCTTCCCCTGATTGACAGGTCCAAAATTCACAAAGAGTTGTGACGTCTTCCGAAAACACTTCGTGCGGTCCACGTAGAACTTCAGCGCTCTAGCCACATCCAGCGAGTGCAAAGTCCTCTCAGCCGGCGACGAAGGCGACGGGAAGAACACAGGCAACACCAAGGGTTTGTTGAGGTGGAAGTCCGACGGCACCTTGGGCATGAAGGAGGGGTGCGTCCCTAGCACTACCCTCGTGTCATGAAAAGTCAAGTACGGGGCCTTGCAGGAAAGGGCCCGGATCTCTCCCACCCGTCGTGCGGAGGTGATGGCCACAAGAAACGCTGTTTTCCACGACAGAAACTTCAACGGGGCCGAGTGCAGAGGCTCGAACGGAGGTCCCATGAGCTTGGTCAGCACCACATTGAGCTTCCACGCCGGGGCCGGAGCCTTCACCAGCGGGAACGATCTGAACAGTCCCTTCATGAACTCTTTCACCAGACGATGAGACCACAAGGACGTCCGCCCCGTGGTTCTGGTGTATCGGGAGATCGCAGCAAGATGAATCTTGATGGACGCGTGTGCCAGTCCAGCTTTGGCCAGCGTCAGCAGGTACGGCAGTCCTTGGGGAGCCGTAATCCGTAGAGGGTTAATCTTCTGTGCGTGGCACCAGACAGAGAACCTCTTCCATTTGTGTCCATAGCATTTAAGAGTCGAGGACGCCCTGGCCTTTGCAAGAACCTCTCTGCAGTCGGCCGGTATGTCGTATCCTCCAAACTCTAGCGCTGCAGGAGCCAGGCCTGCAAGTTCAGCGATTTCGGGTCGTGGTGGAGGATGGCGCCTCCTTCCCTGGAGAGCAGATCCGCGTCCACCGGCAGCTTGATTGACGGGGACGCTGACAAGTCCAGAAGGTCCGGGAACCATATCTGCCTCGGCCAGGCAGGTGCGACGAGGATCATCCTGCACCGTGACCTCTTGAGCTGGTTGATGAGCCGGATTAGCAGTGGCAATGGAGGGAACGCATAAAGGAACAGGCCCTCCCAGGGGAACGAGAAAGCATCGCCCATGCTCCTCGCCTGGGGAAACCTGCTGGCGAAGCTCCGGCACTTGGAGTTTGTCGCCGTCGCGAACAGGTCGATCTGGGGTGTGCCCCACCGTCGGAAGAGGCGATCCACTAGATCCTGCCGTAGTTCCCACTCGTGGCACGAGCGCAGCTCCCTGCTGAGTGAGTCGCCGATGGTGTTTTTTATCCCTGCCAGATGAAACGGCACCAGAAACATCCTTTGGGCGACGACCCAATGCCACAGGTCCTGCGCCTCCTTGGACAGTGCTGGGGACCTGGTTCCGCCCTGTTTCCTGATGTAAAACATGGTGGTGGTGTTGTCGGTGAAGATCCTCACCACCTTGCCCTTGAGGGACGGAAGGAAGGACCTGAGGGCCCAAAACACTGCACGGAGCTCCAGGACGTTGATATGCAGGGATTTCTCCATCGGGAGCCAAAGGCCTCTTGCGTGCAGATTTTCGGTGTGCACTCCCCACCCTTCCAGGGAGGCATCCGTGGTCACTGTCTCCTGGTGGGCTGGGGTCTGGAAGTCCATGCCCGCCGTCAGATGCGCACGGGTGCCCCACCACCGGATCGCTCGTCGGAAACTCTCGTCGAGTGTGATCCTTTCCTCGAAGCTGCCCGCCTCCTGAGACGACGAGCGGGCCGCTTGACGGTAGGTGGAGAAACCACCGCCGGAACCTTTGGAGGCGCCCTTGCCTCCGCTGCTCCGAAAGGGCAGCTGCCGTTGCTGCAGAACCCCGAGGGCCCGGGCCGTCTCCGTGTCCGCTTTAATGGCTTGAAGGGAATCGTCCACTGTTTTCCCAAACAGGTTGTTCCCATCGAACGGCATGTCCAGGACTCTGGTCTGTACCTCTTGACGGAAGTCCGTAGCCTTGAGCCATCCACGCCGCCTAAGGCACACGCCGTTGCCCAACTGGCAAAATCCAGTGTCGGCGATGTCCGTCGCAATAGTGATGGCGTGGTCCGACGCCACCTCATCTTCCTGCAGGATCTCCAGGGCATCCGCCCTCTTGTCGTCCGGTAGGAAGTCCAGCAGGGGAGCCAGTTTGTACCATAGCTCCCTGTCGCCGCCTTAATCGTCGTCGCTGCAGACGAGATGACCCTGCGTCCCATAGTGTCCAATTTCTTTCCCTCGCCGTCCGGCGGGGAAGTCGACGTGGAGGCCGCACCCCCCCCCCGCTTTCTTCCTGGCCGCCGCGAGTCCGGGGTAGGCTGTGCCCGGAGGCACAGGGGGGCCGCGTCCGGGACCCGGTACTTCTTTTCGTACCGGTCTCTTCTAGCCGGCGTCGTGGAAGGGTTCTTGAGGAGGGCGAGGCCCTCATCCCAAATGTCGTCCAGTAGAGGCACCGCGAGGACCGTCTTCCTCTTGGCCTCGCGCCGTTGATAAAGGAATCCCTCCTTTTTCTTCTCCTCAGGGCAGAGTTGAAAAAGCTCGGATGCCCTGGCGATCATGGAGTGGAACGATCCAATCTCGTCGGGCGGGGAAGCCCTGGTGGGAGGTGACGACGGCAGATCCTCGTCGTACACCTCGTCGTCCGTACCCGTCGCGGCCGTGTCAGTCCCCGTATCATCCCCTCGGGTCGTGGACGGGGAGGAGGGCTGGACGGGGCGCGACGGCTGAAAAGGAGGTGGAGGGTGAATCCTTCTTTTCTTGGGGGGAGGAACGCCAGAAGGCCCCGGTTCTGGGTCGCCCGACAGGAGTGGTTCCTCCGCTGGCAACGGTAGTCTCGTCCTTATCTCCGAGCATAAGGACTGTATAGCCAACAAAATGGCCGCCGAGTTGTCTTGCGGCGCTGGCAGAGGGGAATCCGACGGGCGATCAGGGGCCCCGTCGACACCCTCGACGATGTCGTCGTCACCTGCGTCGGGATCCATCCCGACGGGCTGGTCTTCTTCCACGCCGAGGCCGTGGCTTAAGACCTCGATCAGCTCTTCCTCAGAGGTTGAGGCCGAATCTGCGACGACCTCCTGCCCCCCCTTTTTCTTCTCCGCCGGAGGTTTCACGGGGGTCCTGTCGATGGGCATAAAAGAGGACTCCCTCCGAGGTGGCAGGGAGACTCTGAGCCCCGAGGTCGCCACCACTGGTGTAGCCTCCACAGGCTGAGCCAGGGCCGCCGCGACTGTCTCGATAGATGCCTTGACCGGATGGACTAAGGCTTTCACCACCTTAGGTGCGCTCACCGCCTTCTCCTTGAGGGGGGGGACACTGCCTCGTTCCCCCTCCGATGGGGCCTTCGAGCTCGACAGGCGTCCTCAAAGGTCTTAGATTTCTTCCTCTTCTTCTCGCCGGACGGGCTCTTCCCTTCCAGCCAGTTGGCGAGACGTTGATGGCGGTCCTTCATGGTCCGTTCCGACATGTTGCCCGCAAAACGCACAGTCCTTCTCCACGTGCGTCTTGTCCTCATGTAGGCAGTAAAGACAAAAGGAGTGTTCATCTTCCTTAAAGACATTCTGCAGCTGGCATCCAGGGCAAACTCTGAACAGCTTTCCGGGCGTCGAGCTTCCCTTCTCCTGGGCCATGTCCGAGATGGGCCTGAGAAACTTCTGGAGTCCTCCAAAAACATAGCTCGACGAAATCTTCACCCTTGAGGGGCGTAGACGAATCCGACACGGGTCCCCGTTGATCGGATGGAGAGTCGGTGGAGCTTGAGGCTCTTTTTGACCGAAAAAACGAAGTTTTTGAGAAAAAACGTGAAAAAAATAGCACTAACGCTCGAGAGCAATAGCACGAGGATCCCAACACATGAACATGCGGTAAAAATCTGAAGATGGCTGCCAGAGGCGGGGCTTAGGTAGAGGGCAGTCATTGGCTGTGGTCAGTATGACGCAGAGATCAGTGATTGGTTATTACTACGAAAGACAGATCAGAAACGAAACTGATACTGTTTTTTTCTTTACCGAGGATTCCCAGCCTGACGACGGGGAATATTCATGTGCATGTGAATCCATGCCAAACCCCATGCTGGAGAAAGATATATTTTTCAGAATAACCCTTTCAAGCACCACATTATCAGGTGGAAAAGGTATATTGATGATGTCCTGGCCATTTGGGAAGGTAGTAAAGAAGACTTTGAAGCATTCATGCTTTATCTCAATGACAACACTTTTGATATTAAGTTTACAGGACACATGGACGCAGCAGAAATTACTTTTCTAGATCTTAAAATCAATATTGTGTCTGATAACATCGAAACCTGCACGTTTAGGAAAGACACTGCAGTGAACTCTATATTGCATGCCACCAGTAGCCACAGACACAGTGTTATTCAAAACATACCTAGAGGTGAAATGTTAAGAGCCAAGAGAAATTGCAGTCAAGATGAAACGTTCCAATCAGAATGTAAGTCTATTGGACACATATTTCGGGAAAGAGGGTATCCAATCCAACTAATTAGGAAAACCACTGATGCAGTCAAGAAAATACCGAGATCGCAGAGAGAAGCTAAAACTGCCCAGTGAGCAATATCCTAAGCACGTCAACTTTATCACCAAATATTCCAGTGATCACAAATTTACACAGTACATACTGCAAAAACATTGGCACATTTTGCATTTAGATTCTGATTTGACATCGTACATTACTGATCGACCAAGTATTATCTTTACCAAGGCAAATACCCTGAGGAATATTCTTAGTCCCTCTTTCCTTAAACCTGACCCAATTGGACATGATAATTGGCTCATTGCAAGTACAAAACCAGCAGGCTTTTATAAGTGTGGGACATGTAATTTTTGTCATCATGCCTTAGCACCTACAAAAACTTTCAGCTGTCATAATGGACTTCAAACCAAAATACTTGACTTTATCAATTGCCATACAAAATATGTCATCTATGGTATTCAATTTGTATGTCAGAAAATCTATATTGGCAGCACGATTAGAGAAGTTCGCTTTAGGATTCGAGAACATCTTAATAACCTCAGCAGTCAGGACATCAGACTCCCATTGGCTTCCCACTGGCAAAACCATCATCAACTGGATAACATCAAAAATAGTAAATTCATTGGACTCAAACACATCAAACAACATCAGGTGGTAACAGAGAATTGACCCTACGACAGCAGGAAGCAAGAATGATTTGTAAACTACGTTGCCTGTCACTTGGCTTGAACCAAGACCATGAACTCAATGTGTTTCTATAATTTGTGAAAATCCAATTGTTGGCATATTGTTCGGATACCATGGGTTCCTATAGGTAACAGACATCAACGATCATATATGCATATCCGTTACAAGTTTAGCTCATATGTTGTGGTTATTAGTTGCACGACAACTATCACTTACTAACTGCAAGCATATTTTGCCATTTCCTTCCAATGTTGTCCTTCATTTGTGTTGTATACCATTTAATGTCCTAACTCTTAAGCATTACTTCCAATAGGCTTACATTTTACAGTAGTTTCATCAACCCCATCGCATATGATATTCTCTTTTTACTTATCCCATAAGTGCACAAATGTTCCTTTCTAACTACCGAACTATATTCGTTAAATGGGTCTAACCACAGACAAGTTGTGCTTAGCATGGAACAAAAATATTCAGATATAGTCCGATTAATTTGACCTTTGCATTTGCTCATGCTCCAATTATTTAGCCACAGTGGCCATGCTTCATTCGTTCAGCCTTAATTGGTCTTGTTACCATGGGAACCTAGTGGCAACTCTTGACAATATTAATTTAATGCTAAACATACGCTATTCAGCCCATGAACAATGAGAGGGCTTACCGGCTATGCCCGAGGTGCCTTTACATAGTCTAGTGAACCTACTTGAGATTCCACCGACCATCATCTCTTAACTGGCAATTAATTGCCTTCCCACACCTCAAATTACACAATGGTCTATACATTTTGACTACTCTAGTATCAATATACGTTCATCCAATCAGTCATATGCTGCATGTAAAATGACCATATACTGCTACACTGAACCGCCAAGGTTTTCAAATATAGGCATACACCAAGCCTTATTATCGCAGTTCCTGCACGTAAACTGTGCGGACAATGTCCGTTTCCACTTTTTATGCTGTGTTGGTATTTAGTGCCAATAACCAAATATCTGAACCTAACAAAGCTTTTGAAACACTATTGGCGAATGTAGATCCACTGAATGAGTGCATCTCTGTAAGGCATACACCAAGCCTTATTATCGTAGTTCCTGCACGTAAATTGTGCGGACAATGTCCGTTTCCACTTTTTATGCCGTGTTGGTATTTAGCACCAATAACCAAATATCTGAACTTAATAAAGCTTTTGAATCACTATTGGCGAATGCAGTTCCACTGAATGAGTGCATCTCTGTAAAGCAAGCGCACAACAAATGTCTATTTCTAGTATTTCCGGCTTGGAAGGAGTTTCCAAGCAACTGGGTCATGTGACTACATCACCTGACCTACTCCGTGGAGGTTACTATAGTAACCCCAGACATTGCCGATGCCTTCAGCATTGGAGAAACAACCCGCCATTGTGCACCATAATATTTGGAGCATACGCCGGTAAGCCAGAGCTGCCCCTTACCTCTTTCGCATGCGAAGTTGATGCAGCATTTTTATATTTCCAATCGTTTAAACACGCTGTTATGTTCATTTTGTAGATCACGGCTGGTATTAAAGGGAAAGCACGTTAAATACGTGCGTTATACTTCATTTGTACTGCATTAGCGGCACACCATTCGAGCAACAACTACGACTTGATTGTAAGACTGGTAAGTATAACCTCTATACCTTTTACAAATTATATGTTATTACTGCACAATAAACGACCAGTGCAGAACTTTAAGCTAAATATGCGCCATTTTACTTTATGGCTTTACAGCTTACAGACCTGGCCAGCCAAGCATGTAGGAATTACAAATTCCCCAACTATCAAAAGCACAATCAAGAATTAGTAAATCATAATCACATCAAGGTATGAATTGATTCATTTGTCTATATACCAATAATTAGGATAACTCACTGTACGTATCATTCTAACGCTATGTTTCTATTTTTCTCCTCTCTCCTGTTTCTTCGTGCTTTTTTGCTTTGACCCACTACCCCCTACTTTGGTTGTTTTTATTTAATAATAGCCAAGGTTCAACAACTATATATCAGTTCAAACGGCAAATGTATTTGTATGCCCTGAGGACGGCCTTTTTGGTTGAAACACGTGTTGGCATTTCTTTAGTATAAAACACTTGGCATCATTTGGCATTTCATGGCAGGACTTACATGCGATTCTGGCACTTCTTTAGAATAAAGCATTTTTTCGCAATTGTACACAAGTTGATTATCGCTACCTGGCAGATAGCCTGCTTCAAATAATGTGTTTTGACATTACATGGAATTATACTGTGTCTTAAGAATAAACACTTTCTTTTACAATTGTTTAAATACAATGGTGTATATACAGACATTTACTTTATTTAAGTTTTGATTTAATAAACACATTGAATGTGAGATACTTTACCTGTGAATGTACAATCTTTTTCTTTGAACTAACAAACCAGCTGAACATATTTGTGACTACTTCCCCATCCATTCTGTTTAAACTTACCACATTCAGTGGTTCTCAGATGGTTACCAAGCGCAGCCTGTGTAGATGGTAATCCATAACAATTTCACTTACTTTAAGGTGATAGTGGTAGATCACCTCACCACCTACACGACAGCAGCTCAACCACTACTCAACTTCCTTTCATATAATTCCAGTTGTGCGCATTCCTGATTAGGGCTTTGCTTCCACAAACTTTTTTCTTTAGTAACGTGAGAAAGGTTGACGAGTGTGAAGGCCGTGAAGTTGAGGACATTGTCCAGAGGGGAGAAAGCAAAGTTGGGAAGGCCATAGAGGAGACTGGCACAGCAGTCAGATATAGAAAGGACTATGGAGGAGATCAGCTGTTTAGCAGTATTTAAAGGGGGAAGATGAAAGAATTTTCTGAAAATGAGGAGGTTGAGACTGGCTGCAGTGGCAGATTTGGGGATGAAGAGCGAGAAGTTCTCTGATAGGTCAAAGATGACACCATGGGTATGAGTGGAAGCAGAGTAAGGAAGGTAGGAGAGAAGAGAAGAAGGGGAGGAGAGGGCAATTAGCCTGTTTGGCTGGTAAGTAGATAACTTAAGTCTTAGGGGGGTTGAGCATGAGCGAGTGAGACGCCATCCAATATTTGATAGCAGAAAGACAGTTTGAGATTTTTGACAATAGCTGGTCGGATGTGGAGTGAAAGGAGAAGAAGAAGAGTTGATAGGAGAAGCCGTAAGAAGAGATCAGGATGCTAAGCATAGAGAGCAAAGAGAAGAGGACCAAGTACCTACCCTTGGGGAACTCCAACAGTAAGGCGGTGATTGGGGGGTATGGCTGTTCAGGACACTTGAAGGTGTCTGGGGGTAAGCTATAAAGCAAACCAAGCAAGGGCCTTATATCTGATGCCAAGCCACGAAGCACTGCAGATACCCCCCGTGAGAGCCTGCTGGCAAATTCAATGGCATCAATTACTTCTTCACAGACACGATAGACAAGACGAGGCAGAATATTGACAGCTCATAACAAGACACACTATAGACATCAACTTCATATAAAACAGCAACATGTCTAGATGGACTGAATTCAGGATGATTTGTCTAGAACGGACCAATAGGTGTGCAGACCTAAAACTCCCCATCTACAAAGACTACATCCTTCCCTCATCCATTATGAAGGCCATCAAAATTAAAACATTCACACCACTTTTGAACATAATCAATGCATCCCTTATGCAAGGAACCTTCACAGATGCAATGAAAACAGGACAGATATTCTCTTGCCGAAGAATCTCACTCTTGAACTGGGCGAGCTGGTCAACTATCTCCCCATGACACATTTCTACTTCTTGGGCAAAGTGATCAAGAAGATTGTCACCAACCAGTTGTATGAAAGGATCACTAAGCACAATCTACTAGAGTACTACCAATCCGGGTTCCAACCACAATGCAGCACAGAGACCACCACCCAAGTTATTGATGATGCTCTTCACATCCTGGACAAACAAGATCCCTGTTTACTCTTACTACTCGATTTCTCTGCCGACCTTTGATACCATTGACCATGAAGCACTTGTCAACGTCCTCACCATGTGCATGGGCTTTGACAAAAATGTCCTTTAGTGATTTGATTTGTATTTTTTCCAACAAAGATCAATTGCATCCTGTCCCGTGTCAGCCTCTACATGGAACCTCCGGGGGAAGTCCTCACCAACACTAACAAGCTATTACAATACAATGATGACATGCAGCTTTACACGCAAATACATTACATCAATGACACCAATTGACTCAAGCATTGCCTGTCTCTCATCCAAGCCTGGAGGTCAAGTGTCTGCCTGAAGCTTAACCTGATACACACACACAAAATATATATATCGCCATAATGATTAAAGAAGTCCCAAATAATATATTACTAAGCCTTTCATCTCTGCCCTGGGTTTCAGAAAACAATTCTGATCCCTGATCATCCCCTACTTGTGTGGTGGCAGTTCCCCAATGCAGTATGCCTCAAGAAAAGAATAAGAAAATTCACCAATTCCCCACCAGACTCAAGGGGCTTCACTGACCACCCCTTTAAGCATGCATCATGTTCAGGGCAACCTACGTCACCTATAAAGCAGTCAAAACCAAAACACCACTCTACCTTCCAAGATACTCACCATCGCTGGAGGAAAATGTACTGTTAGAAGCCAGAATACTGCCATACTGGATGAAAAGAATGGCAAGCAGGAAATAACCAGGAAACAGGCTTTTCATGCTATGCATTCTTTGACAAATACAGGGTATACGTCTTCTCCCGCCAGGGAGAGCAAACCCCCTTGGGACTAAGGAGGTGAGCCGCTAAGCTTAGCACCCCCTGGGGAAAAGGGTAAGCGAGATCCCACTTGGGGTTACATGCCATCCCTAGACCGGGGTTTGTGTTACCCTACCTTGTCTCAGGAAGCCAATGTTTCTATTGGCTATTTGGGAATTGAACAAACTGTGTGAATGTTCATATATGGGTAGTTGGTTTCTGACCCTTTACTGTTGTCATTGCATGAAGCGGGCAACAATTGAGTGTTCTCCCTCTTTCCACAGAGGGGTCCGTGGCTGCAAGGATTCAACATCAGCCCGGTTGTGAGGGCGACACACAGCACCATTCGGATCATCTGCTGTACAGGAGTACAGTCACCACCTGCTGTGCCTGCCCTCTCCTTCAGCAAGGAAACCTCAGCGTTCCGTTGCCTAGAAACGTCAAAGAGCATGCCCCCTTGCCTCGCTCTCATCCTGCTTGCCGGCTTTTGCCATCCGCTCTTGGCAAAGCCAGGCGAAGTCGGGACAAGTCGGACAAGTCAGACCTCGATTTCTGCAACTGTCCACAGCAAGGTGCGTGATTCCACTCACCTTGACTCTGACATCCGCCCACAATTTCATCTTCCCGATGCAGCTCATGGCAGTCCTTCTTGCCTCAACACCAACAGCACAACCTTTTCATCTATCTGGATCCTATGGCTGCATCTGTCTTATGCTGGTAACATTTACATGCTCATTATCAATATTTATCAATTGATCAATATTTCCGATGCCTGGATACCTCCCAATCTGCTACTTCCCGAAACTATTCCAATCTTACTTACCCCCTTGCACTGCTAATCCTCTTCTAGTTGACTTCTAGTTGGGACTTGAGCTACTCTTCCTCTGTGTCACTGAGACATGGATCCCTCCCTTCAATACCAAAGTAACTGCTTCTCCATCCTTGTGGGACCCCATGAGCATGAGGATTGGAGTCTGATGTGACAGAGAATGTCTGTTGGGACGAATAGGATTTGAACCAGGAAAGAACAGAGCCAGAAAGACCAAAGGATGATAGAGAACCTAGCAAGAGTGAGTGATCAACAGTGTTGGAGGCAACAGAAAGGTCTAGTAGAATAGGAATAGAAGAGTGCTTAGAGTGATGTTTGATGAGTAACAGGTTTAGGACTGACAAGAGAGCAGTTTCCGTTGAATTAATAGGACGGAAATCAAATTGAAAAAGAGGGAGAATTGAGTTGTTAGACACACATGAGGAAACTTGTAAATAGACAAGACATTCAAGTAGTTTAGAGAGGTACGGAAGAAGAGAAATCGCACAGAAGTTAGAAACAAGAGAGGGGTCAGCAGAAGGTTTCTTTAGAATAGGAATCATGGTAGCGTGTTTGAAGGAGGAGCGGAAACGTTGAGGTTAGGAGATGTTAGGCAAGATTGTATGCAGTACCCTTTGGGTGCACTACAATACTCTTGACGTCCTGGCAATAGGGACCAACCCTTTGGTACACGGCTGAACTACACAGGTTGGTAGTGTGGCTGAGCAGCCAGGCTAATTTCAAGAGTGGTCAATGTGAGCAGTAATGTTTTGACACAGAGTTTTCACAGTAGCAGTTATTCAAATAAACACTTACACTCAAGGTTTCTTGATAAAATAATTATTAATGTATTTCACAGTCAGTTGTATAAGCCTTCTTCAGAAGGGAGCAATACATGTAAAAATTAAAATACACTTCAAAACCCACTCTGTTTCTCAAAATCAGATGATACCCATTGGGGATGGCACACAGACACTTCCTACACCCTCAGGTGACTTAAATAGCTAGGACACCGTGGACATTGATTTATTACTGGTACATTTAGAGCAATACTGAGTTTGGTGCAAAGGATAGAATAGAGGAATAAAACAAAGATTAACAAATAATTCACAACAGGAAAGTACTTTTAAAACCTTCCAATGCAGAGTAAATTGACCCTTTCCTGGGGGAAAGGCCAAAGCACAATGTCAGAGGTAAAGAGGAGTCTCTCAGGGAACCAGGACAGCCAATGTTAATTGCACAATGTCAAGGGGAGCGAAAGATCTTCTTTGTAGGTAGGTAAAAAGTCTTGCACAATGTTTTAGAAATGTTTGTAGAAAATATAATACTTGAAGGACCAAAATTTGGGAGGCTTGTGAGGAGCAAAGCTTTAGCAACTCTGCAAGGTAACCAAGACAGGTCTCAACTGAGAGAAAGTAAGGCTACACAACAAGAGGTAAGTTCTCTTAGACTTTACAGTAACTCCGGTTAGAAGAAATGGTTCCAGCTGGCTTCTGTTCCTGTACAGCTTTGCAAATCCTGTTGTTTCTGAGCCTCAGTCGTGGGGACAAGAGGGGGGACGTCTGGGGACTCCTGCTCTGCAATGCGACAGTCAGCGGCAGCAATGGGCAAACTTCAATTCAGCGGTTCTTCAGTGTTTCAGCTCCTCGCGTCTGACAGCAAATAGCAACACTGCAGTTCTCGGATACCACTTTGGACCTTGCTTCTGGGGTCCAGCACTCTGTTGAGGTGGCTCAGGCTTGGTCAGTTCTGCTTCAGGGAAGTCTGGCGGATCTTCCTAGTGCTCGGGTCCGACTTAAAAGCAAAGCACACAATCTGGTGTTCCTCACCCTGGCACTTTGGTTCCAGCAGCAGCAGTGTAAGTACAGCAAGCTTTGAGAGGATGTCCAGACGGGCTTACTTTGGAGTTGATTGGTCCCACCAACTCAAAGGGAGAAGTCGTCCTTGCAGGGCTTCTCTAGTCGAGGTGAATTCGGAGCTTCAACACAGCAGCAGGGCTTCACTGGGCAACCCAATGGTCCAGGAGTTGCAGCAGGCGTCTCTTCCAAGTTCTTCTTCGGATTCCTTCATCCAGTGGTTGACTCTGCATTCCAAGCCAAGAAGCCTAGCCTTTTAAGCAGGTTTCTCCCATTTATTCCAGCCAAGCTGTCAATCACAAAGCAGGGTGGCTGTCCTTGCCGGACAGCCAGCTGACCAATCGCCTGTGGGTGCATTCCTGTAACCAAGGGGATTAAGCACAGGGCGTTTCAGGCACCTTCCTCAGTTCTTGCCCCTGCCAGACATACTGGAGCCAGAGGTGGGCTTCACTCATGAACCCCGCCAAAGACAAAATGAACAAATGGACCAAACCTGGTTTGGAGCAGCACAGAGTAAATCTCAAGAAGGACCAACAAGAAATGGCGAACAAAGAAGACTGGGGCCATTTTGACAAAATGGGCACCAATGGGTGCTTTACCAAGGCTGCATTTGCAGCCCGCTGTAAAAACACACAATGGTAGTAAAAAGTAAACCACTGCCACCAGCCATTAATTGTAGCAAGGGTAACATAACAATGTTACATGAGAAACTAGAAAAAAGGGGATACTAAGTAAACCCCTTCAGCACCCTATGGTAAAATAGTGTGTGCTGGGTATAGAAAGTTACAATATGTAAGTAAAGTCAATTTCATTTCACTGCTCTTGGAAACAATAGTTTATCCAAGTGAAGGTATTTAAACCTTTTGGAAATCTAAGAGACTTCCCTGTGCCACTGCACTGAAGGTGCTGTGTGTCACAATGTAAAGATGATGCCTATGGAGTTTGTCAGACTCCAAAGTTAAAAGAAACACATTGTCCAAATCACATTAAAAATACATGAGAGGGTGAGAAAAAGGGCTCACTCTCTTCACGTTAGAAATTAAAAGTCCTGAAGTCTAGCAAAAGAGCTGGGGGTCTCTAAGGTAGAGAGGTATTTAGCACATTTCTGAAAACTCTGCCTAACACTCGTCCCCCCAGACTAAGGGACACAAGGATTTAATCCACTCCTGTATGAATCTCCTTACTCCAGTCGGTCATACTTTCTGGAGAGACCATCAGCATTTGGCTGATTCCATCCTGACCTATGTTCTATAGTAAAATCAAACCCCTGAATGCTGATTGACCAACTTAACAATTTAGGATTCTCCCCTTCATCTGTATTAACCATCTAAAGGGTTGGTGGTCTGTTTGAATTACAAAAGTAGACGCATACAAGTATGGTCTAAACTTTTTCAAGAACCACACAATGGCAAAACATTCACGTTCTTTGGTTGCCTACCTTGTTTCTCGGTCCTTCAGTTTCCTACTGATGAAGCAGATAGGGTGTTCCCTGCCTTTCTCATCCAGCTGACTCAGAACTTCACCTATACCTGTATTGGAAGCATCAGTTTGTACAATAAAGGATTGGTTGTAGTCAGGAGATCTTAAGACTGGAGCTTGACAAAGGGCTTTAAGTCCTTCAAATGCCTTAGTGAACTCCTCATTCCACCTGACCTTCTTGGGGAATTTGGGTGAGGAGATCACATTCAAGGGAGAAGCTATGGTCCCATAGTTCTTAATGAAGTTGCTATAGTAACCCGTGAGACTTAAAAAGGCTCTCACTTGGGTTTGAGTAGTAGGGGTGGCCCAGTCTTATACAGCTTGTGCTTTGCTAGGCAATGGCCTTATTTCACCTCCTCCTACCTCATGTCCAAGGTAGACCATTTTACTCTGTGCAATTTGACATTTGTTTGCGTTTGTAGAGGAGGAGCTAAGTACCCCCACCTCAACTGTTCTGCCTTGTTCCGCCCCTTTTACCTGTATGCTGGAAACCAGAGTATGTGACCTACCCAGAACAGTTGAACAAACAAAGAGCAGAGTATGAACTCGGTGCTGTACCAGTGAAAATACGGACAACAAAGAGACTCCTGGAGGCAAGGTTCCCATTGAGGAAACCATACCTGCATACAAGAAAATATGATGGACATTTGAATGAAATCTCAGAAGACGTAGAGCCAATACACAGCAGGGACGAATGGTAACATCACTAACCATCGCCAGTATATGTCACACAGAGCTGAGATGACGTACATAGAAGAGATGCAGAGACCAGAGAATGCAGATATTCTATAAGGCATCAAGAAAGTACCAAGGATAAGTGACATCTTGGGATCAAGGTGAAGAAGCTTATGCGACAGAAACAGATGAAGACATTGGGCCTCATTACAAGTTTGCCAGTCCGATGGTAACTGCAGCAGTAAGCTACCAGCGCCGTTACTACCAGACTGGCAAACTACGAGTTCTGCTCGCGGGTGTCTTTGCGGCTGCCAGGTCTAACCTGATGCCCGTACAAGCACCCGCGAACAGAGCATGTCGGATGCACCGGCACCATTCACGAATGGTGAAAGGATTTGATGGAATTCTTTGACGAATGGTGCTGGTGCATCCGGCTTCCTCATTCCCATTGAGCCCTATGGGAACACTCCCAAGGACAAGCTTCAAAGCCTAATTGACAGTAGACCCCTAAGGTGATGATAGATTGATATGCTAATTGGTGCAAAGCTAATGTTAAAGCGACCTCACCAGCACCTGGATGGCCAGCCTACATGCTGCTAGACGTAGGTGGAAAAGTACTGACAGAGGTTAGAGTGCCAACCAATTGTAGAAGACTGTGTAATTAGGGGTCCTATAGTTGTGTAAACCAATGGGATTTCGTGCATTTAGTGACGTTCATAGTGGTCATTTTTAAGGGGGGGCTTAGTTGCCCCACCTGATGTTAAGTAACCAATCACATAGTCACACTTTTTTAGACTAATATGGGTCATATACTTAGATGTCCACTCAGAGCCAATCACCCATGCGTATAGGTTTTTGAAGTTTGCCATGTAGGATGATGTTAGTATACATGTAGGTTAGATGTCATTGATGACAAGTGTTGCTTATAAGATCTCAGTTTTTACTAAGAATGTTTGAGTAAGAGGATCGAGTGATTTTGTTGGTTTGTTATGCTCCCTGTTTTAGATAACTGATATTAAAACAGTCTTCCTTTTGTCAACTTCCTGAGTCGGCTCTATTATTGATTTATGAATAAAGTCTGCATCCCCATGCATCTCCAGGGTAATAGCTACTCATCAAAGGGGCTGGTCTATCCAGTTCAATTGGTAGCGAGAGGATGGTTCAGAGCCATCGATCTGAGTAGACTTAAGAGTTTTCAGCAATATCGGACGACCTTTGCAATTCGGCTGAAAGGACGTGAAGCTCCCCGTAGATAGTGGTTAGTGTAATTTGAAAAGCCTTGCAAGCCGGGTGTGACGGGTCCCCTAGTTTTCATAGACTCCCCTCCCACATCTATGTGAAGTGGATCGTTCTGGAGGTTGAAGAGGTGGTAAAAAAAGGCGGACGATCCCAAGAGTCGGAAGATGAAAATTAAAGCGGTGAGTAAAAAACTGAGTGAGTTGGTAAAAGCATGGGTGATGAGTGAAGAAACAAAGTGAGTAACGGAGGGTGGCGGAATAAAACAGAGTAAGAGTGTAATATATATATATATATATATATATATATATATATATATATTACATGGCCACGGTAGTGGCCATGTAGTTATGGTTAAGTTGGTGTTTCCATAGGAAGAGCACTTTTTGGGTGGCTTATAACTTCGCTCCCCCTGGACGAATCTTCACCAAACTTTGCAGAGAAAGTATATGGCCCACTCTGAATTCTTTTGCAAAGTCTGGTGAGGATTCGTCCAGGGGGGGAAAAGTTATAGGGGGGGACCCAAAACTTTTTTTTCCCCATAGACTGAATGGGAAAAAAGTTTGCGCACGGCTACAGCCCGAACCGCTGGATGGATTTACACCAAATTTCTGGCAGGAGCGGCGGCCTGGTCCTGAAAGCGTGCTTTTGCAAATTTGGTGTAAATCTGTCCAGTAGTTTTTTAAAAAATGCCCAAAATGTAAGGCAAAAAAATTAGTGATATCTGTGTTCGCTTCGCGGACGGACTTCCCTGTTCGCTCCGCGGACAGCACCCCGATTGGCCCAGTGGCTTGCGTCATGTCCGCGGACATGCGACATGTTCGCTGATTGGGCGGCGTGGTGCGTGATGCGCGTCAGATTTTCTGTCGCGCCCGCCATCTTGCATTTGTGGACGTCCGCAGACAGCGTAGTGAAAATGTGTTCAAAATGTGTATTTAGTAGATGTGTTGGTGTGTAGAAGTCTTTGGGGAGGATGGGGGAGTATGAGATAGGTTCAAAGTTGTATTTTATTTATGTGCTAGACGCTTTTGTTGTGTTCGATTTGTCTGCGGACAACACGGCATGTTCGTAAATGAACAGAATGGATTCGGTGTCAACTTGAAAGTGTTCTATGAACACTCGTGGGGTCTTGGAATGTTTGCAGGGGGTGTCCTGGAGACGTTGTCTGTATTGTTCGTTGGCAAGGTGAAAATGTTTCAAGAACAATCGCGGTGTCCTGAAATGTTCGTACATAAAGAAAATGGGGGTGTCCTGAGGACGCTGTTTGTATTGTCCTCTGGCAAGTTGAATGTGTCCTAGGACCTTCCCCCTGTCCGCGGACATAAAAATGGTTGCAATGCTTGCATCTATGGGTGTGATATGCTGCGGTGGTTTTGGCCAGGGTATAGAATGTTGGGTGCATGGCCATTTGGCCATGCACCCAAGAGTGTATGCCCTGGCCACAACCACCGCAGCATTTCACACCCATAGTGGCTTTTAACTTTGGGTCAAAAACTAATTTATAAGGAACAATGTTATAAGCTTGTATGGGTGTGATATGGTGCGATGGTTGTATTTATCTTGTTATACGTACTATTTGGTTTAGTAACGGGAGTCCATGTTTTTCTTGTTCATTTCTGTAATAAAAGAAAATAGCATGTTAGTATTAGTATTTTATAATGACTTATTACATTGTACAATCAACATTTTCTTCTTTTTATTGACCCTCATATTTAGTAGATTACAAACCAGAGTACTGTGCAATTTGCAAAGATTCTGTGTTTGTTGCTAAAATCATTGGGTCTGTGGGAGAAAGAAAATCCATGTTGGATTAAAAAAAAAAAACTTTTTCTGTTATGCTACAGTTTATTTATTTGTTTGTTTTCCGCGTTTACTTGTTCTTTCTGCCTAATGCTTTATGCATTGGATTGTTTCAGTTTTTGTGAGCAGTAAGATATTAGATATTTGTTTGGATATTGTAAAATTTTGGCCCAGTTAGATACCAGTAGGCGTATTCTAACTGTTTATGTTTTGATATAATTTCGTGGTATTGATTTATCTGTTTGCATATTTGTAAATTTTGGGACAGTTAGATACCAATTGGCGTATTCTAACTGTCTATTTTTTGCTCTATTTGAGTGGTATTAATTTATCTGATTAGTTGTTGTAGAATCTTTGGGCAGTTAGATAGGTTTTGAAATATTGTGACAGTTTATATTTTTTTACTACAAGTGTACTTAAGGTTTAAGTACAGTTCAGTTATCAAATTTTGGTTTTAAGAACATTAAATACGCGTTTGTAAGATTAGCTGGTAATCTCTGCTTTAGAGTAACGGTACTATCATTACATTCAAACCATCCACATTTTTTTTTTTATATATGCAGTGTAGTGCCCTGAGTTGATTGTGGCTCCTGCGTGGTAGATTATACCTATTGTTGTGAAGGTTTTCCTACCAAGTGATATTTGACCATGTGTGAATCCAGTCAGCTTGCAGTTGTTTTTTTCGTACCATCTGCATTGTAACGTAGAAGCATTAGTATTACGTATTTACTATGTGTTTGTATTAGTAATGTGGAGCGATTATCCGAATTGCAGGTAGAACATAATCTACCGTGGTTTGCATTTTGTACAAGTTGCTGAAATGGAACGGATTCACAATTAGGTATTGATGTATAGACAAAGCGCTCATTGGGGATTTGTTCTTGTGTCACATTGTTGCAGAGAGTGCATGTATGTTTCCACATGTATGAAATCTGGAAGATTTCATTTATAGGTATGTTTTTGTTTTCCAGTACTAATAGTAAGTACATTAGAAATTCTTGTGGATCTTCCTGTGAGTTTATAGTGAATTTCACCATTCCAGCACAGTAGTCCAATTGTTGTCTTATTCCATAAACACTGTACGTGTTGTCAGGATTATTTGCTGCATTTCTGTGAAGTACTAACATTTGCAAACACAATGGGTCTGTACTGTGTAAGTAAATGTTGTCAACAATTGGTGGTAATTGAAATAGAATATTCATTGCTACATTTGCGTAGCAACTTACACCAACTATATTTGAGAATTTAAATGGTCCAGGTAGTTCTGTATCTAACTGCTTTTTTTGGAGTTTGTCTTCCTTCTTTAAAGAAGTACCTGGTTTACTTTCCCTAATTGATTCTTTTTTGCTTGTGGTACTTGATGAAGTTTTAGTTTCTTTTAGTCTCTTTGGAGGATTTGCAGTGACATCCTGTTGTATTTCTGTTTGATTTAGTTTTCTTTTAGAACATTTTCCTTTTTGTGGAACAGGATATGTTTGTAGATGGGGGGTGTATAGTGAACGAAGTCTATTGTATTCTAAAATGCAAGGAATATCAGCGTTTACTTTACTTGCATCAAAGTTTATTAGAAATAGACCGTCAATTGTACGTAGGCGTGACAGTGCTACGTAGCTCATGCCTTCTTTAAAGACTGTGTTACCAATGTCTATCATTGCTTTGTCTAGAGTAAGACCTTGTGATTTATGAATGGTGACTGCGTATGCAAGAGTTAGAGAAAATTGTTCTCTGCGTACATACATGTCTTTGAAGAGAAGGAATCGAGCTGTTGAGCGTCCTATTCTTTTTACTTCTGAAAGTTTGTCAAAGAGAATATTGACAAACTGAATTTTGTTGTCACGTGGGTATGTTTGAAAGCCAACAACTGTACCCAGTGCTCCATTAACTAGTCCTTGGTCCATGTCAAGGTTACGTGTAAGCATTACTCTGCAATTTAAGGATAATTTTAATATATTTTCCAAGCCTGCTGTGTTTGAGATTGATTTTTATAAACTATTTAGTCTTGCTGTGGCTTGGTGACACATGGGTAGTGTCATTCCATGTACATCTAGTTTGTCTGTGGCGCTAATTTCCATAATTGGTTGCATTTCTTTGCTTAACATTATTTCATTGAATTTGAAACAGCTTGCAAGAGCTGGCATTAAGGCCATACAATTGACATTTTTGTGGGCTAGTTGTTCCATAACATCTGTAGCACATGCATTATCACCATAAAGTGCATGAATGTGCCGGGTTTTCAATATTGCTTCTGCTTCTCTAGAAAGTATACCAACTCTGATACTTTTTAAGATGTTGGCATAAGTGAGATCTGCAGATTGACGCATGTCTTCTGTTAATTCTCTGTATTGGAAATGTTGCCAAAAGTTGACATTTCCAATGCTGCCAACAGTTTTACGGCAGAGTTTTTGTCCTAATGTTTTAAAAATAGGCTCACCTTTTACAGGTGTCAATTGAAGAAGATCTCCGAAAACAATGATGTGTTTTCCTGCAAAGAGCTCTTCATAGTTTGTTTTGAGTACTTCTTGTAATCTGAGGTGAATCAAAGCCAACATTAGGTTGGACACCATGCTCACTTCATCTTTTAGTAGCATTTTCATTTGTTCCAATACTCTGCGTACTTCCATTGCAGCTTCTGCAGAAAGTTTGTAATAATCTAACTTGTTTTGGTGTTCTACTGGCAGGAGTAGTAATCGGTGTAAAGTGACACCACCTATGTTGTAGGCAGCTAAACCTGTGGGGGCAGTGACAACAGCTGACAGTTTGTTGTTTGTCAATTGTTGAAGGAACTTACTGATGATTTTGATTAGGAATGTTTTGCCAGAACCAGCTTCACCACTGACATACAATAGTATAGGTTTGTAATTTTTGCAGGTGCATTCTTTGTTTTCACGTTGCACACCATGTGAAATTTCTTTTGTTATTTCTTGAAAAATGCTACGTTGCTCTTTGTTTAGTTTTGATTGTAGTGTAGTTAAGTCTTCTTTATCTTCATAGTGACACATGGTGTTTTCTACTTCTATCATAGCTAATTCTGCCTCATTTGTTATTAGTAGTTCTCCCAGTGGTTCTTGGCTTCCTGTGACAGAAGGTTGACTACTGTCAGGAGTGTCCTTATCTAGTTGGGCCTGGAGTTCCTCTTCGTGTTGCTATTCATTGTGCAACATTGTTTTGTACTGTGCAAAGTTTACATCAGTTATACTGCTTTCATTGGCTTTGAAAGCGTCTTCATATGAGTCATAGGTATCTAGTATTTCTTCTTCTTTTCTCCATGGTTTGAAGAGTTGTAGCAGGGACATGTAATATATTTCTTTATGTTGAGGAGTCTTTAATGACAATTTGATATGATTAATTAAATTTGGTTTGGTGAGTTTTACTAAGCTGCCATCACAGTTTGTCACTTTGTATTTACGGTTTTGCACATCAGGTTTTATATTATTTTTTTATGTGTAGTTTTGGGCTATGTGGTATAGACACATGGTTTCCAAAGTGGTACTCCTGTCTGGGTAGTATGTGTCCAATACATTGTTTTTAAAATGTCTTGGCTGTTGGGATCATGTTTGGCTATTGTTTCTATATCTTCGTATGATTTTAGAACTCTTTTTCTAGATTTAGCTGGACCAAGACTTAGCCATACTATATTTGCAGATTTACCATACAATGCAGTACCAGCTAATCGATCATCTGCTTCATAGGATCCACATTCTCTATGGGACAGCATTTTTATGCCCAAGCTGTATAATTTCTGAGACACTGTTTTATTTGATGACAGGTCATTCCAGAGGTCTTGGAGCTCTGTCTTTTCTGATTTTGTTAAGTATGCTGTGACATATCGTGCAACTGCAGTAGAATTGTCTGCAATGTACTGCACATCTATGTTTGCATTCCACAAGTGGGCAATGATTGCATTGTAATCATTGATATATTTTTCTTCTTCTTTTCTTTTTATGCAATATGTATTTTTAGGTGACTTACCTTTAACACTAAGTCTAACTGAAGACATGAGGTTGTTCACTTGACCTGTATTTGTAACTGGTCTAGGGAAACCAAATCAGCATTTGGTGTAGTATTTCCCTTTGTTTTTGTATTTGCGACGACAATATTTGCCACATTTGTGTCTTTGGAATTATAAGATTTTTGCATGAAGATCACTATTTGTGGATTCTGACGGAACTTCACAAGTGACATATTTTTCAATAAACTGTAAAACAGTGGCATCACTGTCTTGACCAAATTTAGGAGCATCTTTAATCCATAAAAGCATGTGGACATGTGGCACTCCTCTGGCTTGGTATTCTTTTCTCCAAAAGAAGTGTTGCACTTCTCCAAGGGGAGGAACAGTTTTATTACAAATAAAGCAATGAAGCAATGGTGAAAATATCTAGAAACATTAACAGGATCCTGAGAACAAAGTTCTCCAGGTGTTAGTATATCTATGTTTGTTTTGTTTTCGTTTGATATGCGTAGGAAAGCATGTAAATCTTCCCATGCATATTCTGCGCAACTTAATGTAACAAACCAAGTGGGTGGGCCAAGGTTTCTGATCATACAACGTACATCCCCATGGCGTAGAAACCAGTACTCTTTAGTACCTCGCATATTTGCTAATAGATTTGTAAGATTTGCCTGTAAAACCTCATCTTTTTGTTGAACTTTTTGTAATAATTGTGTGGCTGTCATATTTTGAAAGTGTGATCCTGATTTTAATATGTGTGCAACTCCGTAACATAAAGTTGCTAGTTCACTTTCAAAGAGTAGGTGGAATATGTGATCTTCAGAATACATTCGTAATGAGCGATATTCTGATGCTGATGCTGATATTTGAACAGGTCTATCATCGTATCTTCCTCCTTTGCCAGTAGGAAAGAGTAGAGGAAAAGCACGTGCTTCTATACTTTTTCCCCATTTGCTGATTGGTGATGCTTTTGTTTGATGCATTTGGTACGTTTCCAGTGCATCTTCTATGGTGTCATTAGAGTGCAATGGGTGAATTGTATAATGGTCTAAAGTGTTTGCTATTGTAGCAGGATCTAGGAGCTCAAATTGACCAGTTTCTTGTGTCTCTTGAATTATTTTAGTTGTATCTTTCAAGTTTTCTTCGATATTAATTTCTTTGTAATAATCATTATTCTATTTGAGATATTGCAGGGCTTCTCTAACTTTATGTAAATCTACCAGTTGTTGCCAATTTTTTTTGTCTTTTGTAGTTACTCCATTTACCAAGATAATTAAAGATTGTTGCATTGGACGTTGCACTCCTAGAGTGTGCACATTTTCTTTTAGATCTAATGGTAAATACACTACTTTTCCACGAATACCTTTCACTAATTCAGAGGGAGGTAATTTTGCAGTTTTTGGTTGAAGGAGTATTATTGCTTGAAATGGATGAACTGTTTGAATTATGATGCTCTCATATAAATTAAGTTGTTGAAGGAGTTTTGGTAGTGGATGTAATTCCAAGTTATTTGAGATAGCACGTGAAGGAGTTTGGTTGTTGTCAAGTTTGGTAGTGCAGTAACTGCAAAGTATTATGGGGTCAGTTATTTCGTATTTGTTTTCTGCTATAAGGTAGAGAGCTAATTCAAACCATTTAGAATCTTCATTGTCTTCTATTTTGTATGAAAGGTCTATAGTTTTTGTGTTACTTTTATAACACGTTCTGCAGCAACATACACACACGTGGTTTGGTACTTCAGCTGAAGTGCTTTGAAATTTTTGTATTTATTTTTTGTATGTGTGTAGTGAAAGGTTGCCATGTGCAGATTTGTTACAAAGGGGGTTGACAGCTAATTCATCTTGTAAGTGGGTTTCATTTCCAAAATATTTTTTCTGTATATACTCGATTTCTTCTAGTAGGTCTTTTGTTGTACCATGTAGAAGAATGTTATTTAAATTGGCTAGTGCTAAAGCAGGACTTTTTGCATAATACAGTTTATAAACTAGATTTATTATACTTGCATGATGTGTTGATATCCTTTTGATATCATGGAAGGTTGTTTTGCAAGTAGCTCCTGATATGCAGGCCAACGAATGTCCTTGCAGTCCTGTGTGCTTGCGTACTGGACAAGCATCCATACTTTGCAGTATTTTAGTTTTGATTTTGTCTTTGCTTTTCACATATTGATTGAGGAATAGGCGTAAAGATTTTAACATTTTTTTGGGAATGTTACACATTGACGTGCATGGCCATGTGTAAATTAGAAGTTCTGATTCAGTCGAATGGAGGGGTAAATCTAAGGTTTCAGGGCATATTTTTGTAAGGAGTACTTCTTGTTCCATTATGGTATTATTAAATTTTTCATAACCTCGACCACTGCTATGTATGGCAATTTGTATTTGTTTGCTTTTGTTTGTACGCTTCTTCATTAAAGTATGGTTCTGTGCTTGTAGTGTGACTCCATTCACCTGCACAGATATTGAAGAAGTTATTTTTGTTCACAATTCGTTTATTGAGAAGTCTTTTTTGAAATTTAGTTATTAGTTTTGTTAGTGGTTTAATTCTGTTTAACACAACAATAAATACGTTTCTTTTGAGAAGAATTGCACTGTCTATCAACGCTTCTAAGATTACTTTCCTACGATAGGTTTGAAGTGTTGAACCTGGTTTCTCTCCTGTTTTTATCAGATTTTGAAGGACTTTGTGACGGAACATTTTGGCTAATATACTTTTCTTGGTATGCTTACTTTGTACTATATCAAGATTTATAGAAGACGTTTTATTTGTAG
Source organism: Ambystoma mexicanum (assembly GCF_040938575.1). Lineage (NCBI taxonomy): Eukaryota > Metazoa > Chordata > Amphibia > Caudata > Ambystomatidae > Ambystoma > Ambystoma mexicanum. The sequence continues at coordinate 154,502,437 of NC_090925.1, forward strand.
TGATAGTTGATTTTCTGTTTTTTGGGTCGTTTTACTTTGTGATAGAGGAGGCAAAGTTTTTGCACTAGAAACTTCTTCTGTTTCACAACATGACTGTATTAGCTGTTGTGTTTCACCGTTTTTTACAAATTCTGCTATAGATGGGTGTTTATGTTGGAGACTTTTCTTTTCATTTGCTCTACTTCTGCGTCCCTTTCTACGGAGTTGCTTTTTGGTGGGCATTCTTTAGCGTCTGTTGAAAAAAATACAGAAGGTATGGGTTGGGGTTTTCTGCAATGCATGTGTGTTGTGTGCATGATTGTTTGAGTAAGATGATAAAGATGTATGTAATGGTGTGTGATTGTGAATTGGGAAGTTGAACTACTAGGGATGGGTATTCTTCAATTAATGTGTTACTAAACTGGGGTTCAGATGACAGAAAAAAGTAAGCTGGTGGTGTGGAGAAGAATAAATAATATAGGTAAAGCTATACAATTAAAACAGTTGTTTGTTCTACAACATCTACATTCTAGCGGCTGAGTTGGGTAATTTGTGTGCCGAAAAATAGGAATTTGTGGGCCATTCTGACAGGAGATCACTGTTTAAGACGGGGGCGGGATTTTTGGTCAGAATGGTGCAGAATCTCTATTTTTAGGCATAGAAATACCATGAATGCACCGTACAGTGCGTGTGAGTTATAAATCAAATATTATTGTAACAATCTACTTACTTTTTCTTCAAAAATGAGTAGTTTGCTTCTTAGTTGTTCTTTGTAAATCAAAATCGGCTGCTTCTATTCAGGAGAATGGGCTTCACTGCAATTGTAAAAGAAAGAAATTAGTATTTGGTTGCTATATAGCACTGTTTTCATTTTAGACATAGATTTTGTTAAATTGAAATGCTCAGCGCCTTCCTGAAATCCATTAAAACTATATTATGACTAAGAGTAGGAAAGAAAATATCTTTACTATGGTTTGTGGAATTCATAATCTACCAACGTATACCACTATTCTTGTAACTAAGCTTTTCCACGTAATAGTGAGTCATTGTCATCATAGCTCTCAACCATGTGTGTCGCAAAGGCGGGTGAAATCACCTGATTTTGTTTTTGGCGGGTGAGACGCCCATTGGAATGAATGGGCGTGCAGGAGGCTTGGCAGGTGAGTCAGTCCTTTACAAGGCGGGTGACACCCGCCAAAAGCGTGTGAGTTGAGAGCTATGTGTCATAGCCTGCTTTTGCATGTAACAGTGAGTGAATGTCATAGTCTGCTTGTCCTATATAAATGTATGTAAGTACTTATATAAACGAAAAAAATTAAAACCAATTATGTGTTTGTACAAATATTGTTTGAGATTTGATCATAGAGTGTGTATGTTATTTTGTGTAATTATATGTCGTGTATATATTTTATTTCAAAAATGTTAGTTTAATAGTATTTGCATGTGTGTGTGTGTGTGTATGAAGAAATTAAACGATATAAAGGTTTGTAAGTGACAGGTCATTTTAGGACAATGAAACAATGATCGTCCATTCATTTTTCAGATTATAGAAGGTAAAAGTCGGTTAGAAAATGTGTTCATTACTGTGTAGAAAATATGCATACCTGTACTTTCTGTTCATGTATATGGATATGGACCAAGCTGCAAGTAGAAATATTGGAGATTTGTATAGTATTTCTCGTAGATCGTGGTTGTCAATGGTATGAGACTTGTACTCCGAGAGATACACCGTACATTTGTAGTGCTGCTCTATGATGATGCAGTTACATGTAAAGTTATTGGATTTGATTGGTGGATGGTCATGTGATTGCTTAGCTACATCCAATGAGGGAATGGCAAATAGAGTGAAATTGAAATGGTAGAAGGGCTGTACATGTTACGATACGTTCGTGGACATGGCAGTAGTTCTAGGACACCACGTATTACATCCGGGGAATTTGGGGAGGGGAGGTATGGAAATGAGATTGGATGAAGCAAGGGATTGGTCAGTAAAGTTTAGTGAGTGTGTTGTGCTAGGAGAGGTTTTCTCAGATATTGTGTTTGCAGAGAGAAGAACAGATAGCTATGGCTGAGTGTTTCAAAACACAGATTGTATGGATTTTGGGAGACTCATAGATTCATTGGTTGAAGGTGCATGCAGAAAGCTGTGGAGTATCTATAAATCTTGGATTCCCACATGTGGAAGTGCACTGGCATGGAGTGCGTGGAATGAAGTGGTTGGACTTGCTACCTCTCTGTGCAACTTTGAAGATCGAGGAACATCCAGACATAATTGTAATTCATTGTGGAGGGAACAGTTTAGGAAATGTGTCTGGAATTTCTTTGCAATTTGCAATGAAAGAAGGACTTCAGAAGATAATGGACATGTTTCCAAACTCTAAAATAATTTTTTCACGGATTGCGCAGAGACAAGTGTGGCTTCGTTCTTTCTCATGTGGTCCACAAATGGAGAAAGCAAGGTGTAATGTTAATAAGGCTGTTTGTGCCTTCCTAAGAGATTTTGGCATGTCCTCTTTTAACAATGAAAATATTTTGTTTCGTAGTACATACATTTTTCGCAAAGATGGAGTCCATCTTACTTATGCTGGCAATCAGATTTTTCTGAGAAATGTACAAAATGCATTGCGACCTTTTTTAGAAATACAGCATTCGTTTTGAAGTACGTCTTACGTAGTTAAAATGTTTTACATTCAAACACCTCCCAAAGGCTCTTTTCAGAGCCACCACTTCCTGTTAGAGAAAAATGCATTGGTTTCAATAGGGTAGCAATGCAATTGTTTTTCTGTTCGCGGACCGTCCGCGGACTTTCACGAAATGGAAATGGCTATGCTTTATGTATCTTCACTTCTGAAAAGAGCCTTATTTTTTTTGTTGATTTTTGTTATTTTGTATTTTTTTTTTTCTTTTTTATACACGACACACTAGGAGAGGAGGGAAAGGAGGGTAAAGGGAGGAGGACACCAACCAAAGGGATAAGAAAGGGCGAGCTGAGAGAGGAAGATGTAGAGTGGGTTTTATTTGGGTAGTGAGCTGGTTTTCTGGTGCTCTGAGACGATCGTCTCAAAAGCACTCCGAAGTCGCTCCCCCCTGCAGAATACTGTGTCACAGTAAACACATACAACTGTGACCCTCGAAAGGTAAGGGTCATCAGAATTCTGTATGGCCTCTGAGGCAGCTTGAGGAAGACGCTGTCCCACAGAGGTGTTCCTTGTGGTGACAGGATCAGGAACGGAGCATGAAGTAGAGGCAATCAACCTACTACGCTTCTTGCAAGGTACAACCTTGCGAATGGCCCCAGTGTGGAATGAGCGCAGGTGTCGCTTCATGGTAGTGGTCCCAAAGCTATACGAACCATGCTTCCCGTGACTGAGTTGCACTCATTACAGGTGACACGGTTCGCATGAGACTTAGGACCGTTTCCATGAACGGTAAACAACCGCCACACCCAAGATTCACACCGACGGCGGGTAGTAGGGATTTCCTCTACCTCATTCTCGTCATCCTCTTCTTCCTCCTCTGTATCCTCACTCCTGTTCCCCTCTTCAGGCCCTTGGGGAAATGGTGGTGGTGGAGGGGGTGGGGGTGGTGCTGAGGCAGATGTAGCACCATGTGGTAATAGTCGAGCCATGGATGTCATAGGCTTGGAGATGGAAATCTCAAAATCTGCAAAGTATGCAGCAAAATGCAGTGTGCTTTGTGGAAAAGTCATAAACACAATGAGAATGCGCTCTAGGGCGTGGTCTTATATCGGGGTGCTTGTGCGCGGGTCGCGGACATGCGCGCCGTCCGCAAAACAGATCAAACATCAAAAAAGGTTCAAAAAGTCACAAAAACTATGTGGAAAGTTAGGATTAGTATGTGGGATTTATGGTATGGTGATTTTTTAATGAGAAATATTGTGGATTACTTGGAAATGTACTTTTTAACTGGTCGGGGACACGAACAGTGTCCGCATTTAGAGCATGAGATGAGCGTGGGCGCGGTCACATGATAGTTTTGTGAGCATGTTCGCTAAGGTAGCGGTCGTCCGCAGGACACCCAATGTACGGACATTGTTTTGCGCATGTGTGTTGATGTTCTGCGCACAGTGTTCGGGTCCTGAACTAATTAAAAGTGCGTCACATGTAAAACGAACAGTTACGGACAGCCGTTTGTTCTTAGCACAGTTTAATTTATTTGCTAACAATACGGACAGACATAGCGTTTCAAGCACACCTCCATTTTCGTTTATTTATGAACAATTCAGGACACCACGAGTGTTCTTAGAACATTTTCAACTTGCATGAGAACATTACGGACAGATGTAGTGTCCTCAGGACAGTTACATTTTCGTTTCTTTACGAACATTTCTGAACAACCGCGGTGTCCGTGGACACCTAAATTGGTTTTATCACAAGGAACTGAAAGTAATTACAACACAATATAAGAAAAGTAACTTTATTTCATATATATATATATACAATTATGACTGGGAAGGTGGGGCAGAAACGGAAACAAAAACAGGAGAATTAGGGATTTCTAGATAACTGGGATCAGGTGAAGAAGGGAAGGAAATCTCATCGAAACGCTTTGGTCCATAGACAGGGTTTGGGGTTAACTGCGTGGGATAGGGTGAGGGGGGAAAAGTGCAGGTTGGACAATGGTGTGCTGTTGGGGGTTTCACATAATTTTCCACAAAGTTTTTCAAATCCATAAAATTTTGCATAAGGTCGTCCATTTTTTGATTAATCTGCTGTAGAGTGTTATCCTCTGATTGTTGTTGTGAGATGCTTGGAATTTTTGTATGGTCTGTAATAAAAAAAATGTATATGTTAAATGTATACAAAAGAATATTTATTAATTGGTTTATATAGTAAAGTGTGTACCATTAGGTGGACTATTTTCTAACATTTCCTCTCGTGGGAAATGCTCCCCTAGCCAGTCGAGAGTACTACACATTACATTACATAAAAAGTAATATGTTTTTTTTTTCTAATATAGAAAGTTTATAAATATATGAGTAAAAAGAAGTGCACTTACTATGTCTGGTGAGATATGTAATCAGTAGTGTATACGTCTGGTCTTGCTGTTGGTTATGGAGCGTCTGTGAGGTAATTATGGTGGAAGCCACTTTATCTTCTTTTGGTATATTCCATTTTAAAACATATTGTATTTACATGAATGGTTAGTGTGTTACATATATGGGTAACATTTTTTAAGTATTACTACATATACTTTGTATGTGTGCTGCTTTGTGAATTTGTTAAATGTTCCTATGTTATGATATAACTATTACACATACCTCCCCAGAGTTTTTAGGTGGTGGTACTGTTGTCCAAACATGTCTGCGGACCGTCAAATTCAGTAGAAAGGGTTCAGTATGTTCCATATTATATGTACATAAAGTCAAAGTTATTATTGTTAAGTTGTGCTACTAAAACGTTATGGTTGATGTCCTAGGTGTTAGTGTTAGCAGTGTACAGTGGTGGCGCGAGTTATGGTTGCTTATTTTACCATAACTGCCGAATTTCAGGGGTATTTCGGTTTTACTTTGAACCATAACGTCCCTTTAACAACGTTTTTTCACTGAATTTCATAGGTTTTTAGTAGCGCAACTTAACCATAATGTCCCTTTAACAAAGTTTTTTTACTGAATATATATATATATATATATATTACACGGCCATGGTAGTGGCCGTGTAGTTATGGTTAAGTTGCTGTTTCCATAGGAAGAGCACTTTTGGGCGACCTATAACTCCGCTCCCCCTGTATAAAAGTATATGGGCCACTCTGAATTTTTTTGTAAAGTTTGGTGGGGAATCGTCAAGGGGGTGAACAGTTATAGGGGGGGTCCCAAAACTTCTTTTTTACCCATAGACTGAATGGTCACACTTCCCTGTTCGCTCTGCAGACAAGATACCGATTGGCTAAGGGGCTGGCGTCATGACCGCGGACACACGACATCTCTGCCGATTGGCAGCAGTGAGACGTGTTCTGCGTCAGATTGTTTGGATGCGCCTGACATTTTGGATACGCGGACAGCACAGCGGCGGCCAGCGGCAACATGCTATTTTATAAACTATTTTGCTGAGCCATAGTGCTTGGGGAGGTTCACACAGTAAGAGATGGATAAAAAACTGTATTTGTTCAGACGGTAGGTGTTAATGATGTATTCTCTATGCCCGTATGTTTGTGCGTACAGAAATTGAGGGGTTAAATGAGGGTAGTATTTCAGTCCGTGCTGTGCACAGGCACCTTGAAACTGTTCTAAGGACACGCGTGGTGTTAGCGAACATTGAAATTGAGTACATGTTGTTATTATATTATTTTTTCCTATGGGTGTGCTATTGATTAGTACGCCGCCATGGGTGTGACATGCTGCGGTGGTTGTGGCCAGGGCCTAGAGTCTTGGATGCATGGCCGTAGGCCGAAGGCCATACTTCCAAGACTGTAGGCCCTGGCCACAACCACCGCAGCATGTCACACCCATGGATTCACCTGTAGTATTGATTATCGATTAGATGGTTGTGGGGAGTGTGTACAGTGTTGGGTACATGGCTGAAGGCCATGCACCCAAGAACAAAGTTGTAAGCACTGGAGGTATAAGCCACTGCACACCCATACATTGTAATATCTATGGATATACAGCTAGGAGTCTAGCTTCTGGCCAGAACCACTGAAGCATACCACACCTATCGATACACCCGTACTACCGCACATCACTCAGGTGGGTGTGGGGAGGGCCTGCAGTCTTCGCCATGCACCCGAGAACAAACTTGTCAACTCTACAGTTATAAGCCAACATGGATTTTACATAGTGCGGTGGTTGTGGACAGAACGTAGAGTTTTGGGTGCATGGCTGCAGGCTGTATGCCTTACACCCAAGTATGTACACACTGCCCACGTCCACTGCAGCATATCATATTCACACATCACACCTATACAATCGACTATGTATCTGGTAGGTGTGGCAGGGCCTAGAGTCTTGGCTACAAATTGAGTACATGCTACAGTTGCAATGTTTTGTTGTATGGGTGTGCTACTGATTTATAAGCAACCATGGTTTTAAAATGCTGTTATGGTTGTGGCCAGGGCCTAGAGTCTTGAGTGCATGGCTGTAGGCTGTAGGCCGTAGGCCATACTTCCAAGACTCTAGGCCCTGGCCACAACCACTGCAGCATGTCACAGCAATGGGTACACCTGTAGTATTCATTATCAATCAGATGGTTGTGAGGAGTGTGTAGAGTCTTAGCTGCACGGCCAAAGGCCATGCACCCAAGAACAAAGTTATAAGCACTGGAGCTATAAGCCACTTCACACCCATACATTGAAATATGTCTGGACATACACCTAAGACTTTAGGCCCTGGCCACAACCACTGCAGCATATCACAGCTATAGATACACCCGTAGTATTGAACATCACTCAGGTGGCTGTGGGGAGGGCCTGCAGTCATGGGTGCATGGCCAAAGGCCATGCACACAACAACACATTTATACGTAGTGTTGTTACAAGCCACAATGGGTATGATATGGTGAAGGCCATGCACCCAAGAACAAAGTTATAAGCACTGCAGTTGTAACCCACTATGGATTTTATATACTGCATACATACATTGAAAAATCTATGGCCTTACACCCAAGTCTGTAACCTGTGGCCACAACTACTACAGCATATCACAGCTATAGGTACACTCGTATTATGAAATATCATTCAGGTGGTTGTGGGGAGGGCGTAGCTTTATACGTAGTAAAATTAGAAGCCACAATGGTTGCAATATGCTTTGGTGGTTCTGGCCAGGACCCAGAGTCTTGGTTGCATGGCCAAAGGCCATGCACGCAAGACTGAAGTCATAAACTGTGAGGTTATAAGTGAACATGGGCGTGGTGTGGTGCGATGGTTGTGTGCACGTTCTAGTGTCTTGGCTGCATGGCTGCAGACCATGCACCCAAAACTAAACTTAGAAGTAATCAAAATAGAAGCACCATGGTTTTGATATGGAGTGATGGTTGTGGGTAGGACCTATAGTCGTGTTTGCTTGGCTGTGGGGTGTAGGTTAAACATCAAAGATGCTACGCCCAGCCTACAGCCACTGCAGAATATTACTGCCATAGATTAGCCGTGTAGATTCGCATATGTATGAAATGACTGTAATTATACTTACTGTTAAATTTGTTCAGAATCCATACATGTCTTACATGACTGTAGTACTTGGCGGAACTGGCCTTTTTTAATTTCTGTGATAAAAGAAAAAAGCATGTTAGTGTTTGCATTATATGAAGACTTATTACATTGTATAATAGACGGTTTAGCTTTTTTTTTACCCTCATATTTAGTTTACAAACCAGTGTACTGTGCATTGTGCTCAGTTTCTGTGTTTGTTTTTCTATGCCTTGGGTCTGGGGGAAAAAAATCCTTGTTGGATTAAAAAAACACTTTATTTGCTATGCTACAAACTATTTCTTTGCTTTCTTTGAGTGTTTCCTTGTTCTTTCTGATTAATGTTATGTTTGTTGCTTTGTTGCCGATTTTTAACAACAGTTAGATACCTGTTGGCGTATTCTAACTGTGCATTTGTTGTTACGGTTCTGTGGTATTCATTTATCTGTGTCGTTGTTATACATTCTTGGGCAGTTAGATACCTGTTGGCGTATTCTAACTGTCTATAGTTTTTCACTTCATTTTTTGGTAATGTTGAAGTACACATTAGTTATTCAATTTTGGCTTTAAGAAGATTAAATACGCATTTGTAAGATTAGCTGGCAATCTCTGCTTTAGAGTAATGGTGCTATCATTACATTCCACCCAACCACATTTCTTTTTAATGTATACAGTGTAGTGACCTGCATTGGTTGTAGCTCCTGCATGGTAGATTATACCTACTGTTGTAAAGGTTTTCTTTCCAAGTGACACTTGACCGTGCAGTTGTTTTTGGTACCATCTGCATTATAACGTAGCAGCATAAGTATTATGTACTTACTATGTGTTTGTATCAGTAAGGTGGAGCAATTGTCTGAATTGCACATAGTACATATTCTGCCATAGTTTGCATTCTGTACAAGTTGTTGAAATGGAATGGATTCACAATTAGGTATGGATGCATACACAAATCGCTCATTTGGGATTTGTTCCTGTATCACATTGCTACAGAGAGTGCATGTATGTTTCCACATGTATGAAATGTGGAAGATTTCATTTATAGGTATGCTTTTGTTTTCCAGTACTTGTAGTAAGTACATTAGAAATTCTTGTGGATCTTCTTGTGAGTTTATAGTGAATCTCACCATTCCAGCACAGTAGTCCAATTCTTGTCTTATTCCGTGAACATTGTACGTGTTCTCAGGATTGTTTGTTGCGTCTCTATGAAGGACTAACATTTGCAAACACAATTGGTCTGTACTGTGTAAATAAATATTGTTAACAATAAGTGGTAATTGAAATAGAATATTCATTGATACATTTGCATAGCAATTTACACCAGTTTCATTTGAAAATGTTCATGGACCAGCTAGTTCTGTTTCTGAGTGCTTTTTTCGGAGTTTCTCTTCCTTCTTTGAAGAAGAACCTGGTTTACTTTCCCAAATAGGCTCTTCTTTGCTTGTGGTAATTGATGAACTTTACCTTCTTTTGTTTTCTTTGAAGGATTTGCTGTCAGATTCTGTTGCATTTCTGTTTCAATTAGTTTTCTTTTACCACGTTTTACTTTTTCTGGAGCAGGATATTGCTTCAGATGGGGGGTGTACAGTGAACGTAGTCTATTGTATTCTAAAATACAAGGAATATCAGCGTTCACTTTACTTGCATCAAAGTTGATTAGAAATAGACTGTCAAGTGTACGCAAGCGTGATAGTGCTACGTAGCTCATGCCTTCTTTAAAGACTGTGTTTCCTATATCTATCAATGCTTTGTCTAGGGTAAGACCTTGGGATTTATGAATGATGACTGCATATGCATGAGTTAGAGAAAATTGTTCTCTATGTACATACATGTCTTTGAACAGAAGGAATCGAGCAGTTGAGCGCCCTATCCTTTTCAGTTCTGAAAGTTTGTCAAAGCGAATATTGACAAACTGAATGTTGTTGTCACGTGGCTATGATTGAAAGCCAACAACTGTACCCAGTGCCCCATTAACTAGCCCTTGCTCCACATCAAGGTTACGTTTAAGCATTACTCTACAATTTAAGGATAATTTTAATATTTTTTCCAACCCAGCTGTGTTGGAGATTGAATTTCTAAGCTATTTAGTCTTGTTGTGGCTTGCTCACACATGGGTAGTGTCATACCATGTACGTCTAGTTTATCTGTGGCGCAAATTTCCATTATTGGTTGCATTTCTTTATTTAACATTGTTTCATTGAATTTGAAACAGCTTGCAAGAGTTGGCATTAAGGCCATACAATTGACATTTTTGTGCGCTAATTGTTCCATAACATCAGTAGCACATGCATTATATCCATAAAGTGCATAAATGTGCCGGTTTTTCAATATTGCTTGTGTTTCATGAGATAGTACACCAACTCTAATACTTTTTAAGATGTTGGCATAAGTGAGATCTGCAGATTGCCTCATGTTTTCTGTTAGTTCTCTGTATTGGAAATGTTGCCAAAGGTTAACATTTCCTATGCTGCCAACAGTTTTACGGCAGAGTTTGTGTCCTAAGGTTTTAAAAATAGGTTCACCTTTCACTGGTGTAAATTCTAGAAGAGCTCCGAAAACGATAATGTGTTTCCCTGCAAAGAGTTCTTCGTAGTTTGTTTTAAGTACTTCTTGCGATCTGAGGGGAATCAAAGCCAACATTAGGTTGGAGACCATGCTCACTTCATCTATTAGTAGCATTTTCATTTGCTTTAATACTCTGCGTAGTTCCATTGCAGCTTCTGAAGAAAGTTTGTAATAGTCTAATTTGTTTTGGTGTTCTACTGGAAGAAGTAGTAATCGGTGGAAAGTGACATCGCCTATGTTGTAGGCAGCTAAACCTGTGGGGGCAGTTAAAACAGCTAACAGTTTGTTGTTTGTCAATTGCTGAAGGAACTTGCTGATGATTTTGACTAAGAATGGTTTTCCTGACCCAGCTTCACTACTGACGTACAGCAGTATTGGTTTGTAATTTTGGCAGGTACAGTCTTTATTTTCGTGTTGTACACCATGTGCAATTTGTTTTGTTACGTCTTCAAAAATGGTGCGCTGATCTTTGTTAAGTTTTGCTTGTTGTACAGTTATGTCTTCTATATTTTCTTGATAGTGACACATGGGGCCTCATCACGAGTTGGGTGGTAACGCTGGTGCTATTAGCGCTGGCGCTAATAGCCCTACCGCCAAACCCCCCGACGCTATTAGTGCCGGATCACAGGTTTAGCGGAAGGGTTATTGCCCATTCCCCATTGGGCCCATTCGGGAATTCCTCATTCCCCATTAGGCCCAATGGGGAAAATTCACGCTATTACCGCCGGCGGATTTTCCGCCGGCGGTAATCGCTCCGAAAATCAGCAATTTTGCAGCGGATTTCCCCCCAGCGCAGAGCTGGGGGGATATCCGCCAAAGCCATGATCTGGCGGACCGTTAAATGCGGCGGTAATAGCGCTACGGCCACATTTAAGGCTTACCGCCAGGCTTGTGATGAGGCCCATGGTGTTTTCCACTTCTGTCATAGCTAATTCTGCCTCATTTGCCATTAGTGGCTGTCCTCGTGGTTCTTGGCTTCCTGTTACAGAAGGTTGACTACTTTCGGAAGAGTTCTTATCTAGTTGGACCTGAAGTTCTTCTTCGTGTTGCTGTTCATTGTGCAACATTGTTTTGTACTGCGTAAAGTTCACATCGGTGATATCGCTTTCATTTGCTTTGAAAGCATCTTCATAGCAGTCATAGTTATCTAGTATCTCTTCCTCTTTTCTCCAAGGTTTAAAAAGTTGTAGCAGAGACATGTAATATAGTTCTTTCTGTTGAGGAGTTTTTAATGACAATTTAACATTGATTAATTAAGCTTCGTTTGATAAGTTTCACTAAGCTGCCTTCACAATCTGTGACTCTATATCTGCCTTTGCTTTCATGGGGTTTTATATTATTTTTGTATGCAAAGATTAGAGCTATGTGGTATAGACATATGCTTTCCAAAGTGCTACTCCTGTTCGGATAGTATGTGTCCAGTAAATTGTTTTTTAAAATGTCTTGGCTGTTGGGATCATTTTTGGCTATTGTTTCTATGTCCTCATATGATTTCAGAACTCTTTTTCTAGATTTAGCCATACTATGTTGTCTGATTTTCCGTACAAAGCAGTACCGGTTAAACGATCTGCCGCTTCATAGGTGCCACATTCTCTATGAGAGAGCATTTCTATGCATAGGCTGTACAATTTCTGAGATAGTGTTTTGTCTGATGATGGGTCATCCCAGAGGTCTTGAAGCTCTGTTTCTGCTTTTGTTAAGTAGGCTGTAACATATCGAGCAACAGCAGTGGAATTGTCTGCAATGTACTGCATATCTATGTTTGCATTCCATAAGAGGGCAATGATTGCATTGTAATCATTGATATATTTTGATTCTTCTGTTCTTTTTATGTAATGCGTGTTCTTAGGTGATTTACCTTTAACACTATGTCAAACTAAAGACATGAAGTTGTTCCCTTCACCTGTTTCTGTAACTGGTCTAGGGAAACCAAACCGGCATTTGGTGTAGTATTTCCCTTTGTTTTTGTATTTGTGACAACAATATTTGCCACATTTGTGTATTTGAAATTGTAAAATCTGCCCATGCAGGTCACTATGTGTCCATTGTGAAGGGATTTCACAAGAGACATATTTTTGGATGAACTGCAAAACAGTGGCATCAGTGTCGTGACCAAATTTAGGTGCACCTTTGATCCATAAAAGCATGTGAATATGTGGTGCTCCTCTCGCTTGGTATTCTTTTCCCCAAAAGAAGTGTTGCACTTCTGCGAGATGAGGAACAGTTTTATTGCAAATAAAGTGTAGCATAGCAATGAAACGATGATGGAAATATCTTGACACATTAACTGGATCTAGAGAGCAAAGTTCTTCAGGTGTTAATACATGTATGTTGGTTTTGTTGTTGTTTGATATGCATAGGAACTCATGTAAATCTTCCCATGCATATTCTGCACAACTTAGTGTAACAAACCAAGTCGGTGGTCCAAGGTTTCTGATCATACAACATACGTCTCTGTGCCATCGGAACCAGTATTCTTTTGTGCCACGCATGTTTGCAAACAAAGTTGTTATACTTGATTGTAAAACCTCATCTTTTTCTTGTACTTTTTGTGTTAATTGCATAGCTGACATATTTTGAAAGTGGGTTCCAGATTTCAAAATTTGTGCAACTCCGTAACATAGGGTTGCTAGTTCACTTTCAAAGAGTAGGTGGAATATTTATTGCACATTTTGTCTAAACCTGGGATCATGCGAATACATCCGTAATGAGTGGTATTCTGATGCTGTAATCTGAGTGGGTCTATCATCGTATCTTCCACCTTTGCCAGTGGGAAATAGCAGTGGAAAAGCACGTGCTTCTATACTTTTTGCCCATATGCTCATTGGTGAACCTTTGGTTTGTCGCATTTGGTAAGTTTTTAGTGCATCATCTATGCTTTCATTGGAATGCAATGGATGAATTGTGTACTGGTTCAAAAGAGTGGATACTGCAGCAGGATTCAGAAGTTCAAATTGTCCAGTTTCTGATGACTCTTCAATTATTTCAGTTGTTCCCTTAAGCTTTCTTCAATATTTATTTCCTTGTAGTATTCGTTATTGTCTTTTAGATTTTGCAAGGCTTGTCTAACTTTATGTAAGTCCACCAGTTGCTGCCAATTTTTTTTTTTCTTTTGTTGGTACCCCATTTACCAAGACAATTAAAGAATGCTCTGTTGATCGTCACACTCCTAGAGTGTGTGCATTTTCTGTTAGATCTAATGGCAAATAAACTACTTTGCCACAAATGCCTTTCACCAATTCAGAGGGAGGTCATTTTGCTGTTTTTGGGTGAAGGCGTATAATTGCTTGAAATGGGTGAACTGTTTAAATTATGATGCTGTCATACAAATTGAGTAGTTGCAGGGTTTTTGGTAGTGGGAACAATTCCAAATTATTTGTGATAGCATGTGAAGGAGTTTGGTTGTTGTTTAGTTTTGTAGTGCAGTAACTGCAACATATTAGGGGTTTACTTATTTGATATTTGTTTTCGGCTAAAAGGTAGAGAGCTAATTCAAACCATTTGGAATCTTCATTGTCTTCTATTTTGTATGCTATGTCTATATTTTTTGTGTTCCTTTTGTAAAACGTTCTGCGGCAACACACACACACATGATTTGGTATTTCAGCCGATGCACTTTTAAATTTTAGTATTTCTTTTTTTTATGTGTGTAATAGAAGGTTGCTATGTGCAGAATTGTTGCTAGTCTGTTCTACAACTATTGCATTTTGTAAGTGGCTTTCACTTCCAAAATATTTTCTCTGGATACGGTCCATTTCTTCTTGTAGATATTTGGGTGTACCATGCAGAAGAGTGTTATTTAAATTGGCTAATTCTAAAGCTGGACTTTTAGCTTAGTATATTTTATACACTAGATTTCTTACATTTGAATGATGTATTGATATCCTTTTGATATCATGGAAGCTGCTTTTGCAAATAGGTCCAGAAATGCAGGCTAATGAATGTCCTTGTAGTCCTGTGTATTTGCGCACTGGACAGATATCCATATTTTGCAGCCCTTTCATTTTAATTTTGTCTTTACCTTTCATATACTGATTGAGGAACTGACGTAAAGATTTGAAAGATTTGTTAGGAATGGCACACATTGACGTGCACGGCCATTTGTATACTGGACGGTCTGGTTCAGTCGAATCGAGAGGTAATTCTGAGTTTTCAGGGGATACTTTTCTAAGCAGTGTTTCTTGTTCCATGATGCTATTATTGATTTTTTCATACCCTCGTCCACTGCTATGGATGGCAATTGTGTTTGTTTGATTTTGTTTGTATGCTTCTTCATTAAAATATGGTTCTGTGTTTCTTGTGTGACTCCATTCACCTCCACAAATATGTAAGAAGTTATTTTTATTCACATTCCGTTTATTGATAAGTTTCTTTTGTAGTTTGGTACTTTGGTACTTAGTTTTGTTAGTGATTTCAGCCTATTTAACACTAATATAAACAACTTCCTTTTCAGAAGGATTGCATTGTCCGCGAGAGCTTGTCGGATTCATTTTCTACGGTAGGTTTTAAGGGTTGAGGATGATTTCGGTCCTCTTCTTATTAGATTCTGAAGGACTCTGTGGCGAAACATTTTTGCTAAAATACCTTTTTTAATATAGGTTCTGTTACTATATCAGGATTAATAGGAGCATTGTTAGCAGTACTGGTAGCCGATTTTTTGTGAAGAGTTATGTGTTTTGTGCCACATTTTGTTGGAGGAGGTAAAGTTTTGGTAGTTGAAGCTCCCTTTGTTTTGCTAAACGACTGTATTAGCTGTTTTGTTCCAACGTTCTCTACAAACTCTGCTACAGATGGATGCTTAGGTTGGACACTTTTATTTTTATTTGCTCTACTTCTGCGTTCCTTTCTTCGGACTTGCTTTTTGGTAGGCATTCTTTGGGGTCTGTTGAAAAAAAGGAGGCATGGTTTGGTCTGTTGTACAATGTATGTGTGCTGTGTGCATGCGTGCAAGAGTCTGATGGGGAAGCTCTTTGTCATGGTGTGTGAATGTGCATTGGCCTCTTATAATGATTTGGGAAGGCTATTTTTCTGTTTGTATACTACTACAATGTGCTTCTGATGAGAGTACAAAGTGGGCTAGTGGTGAGCAGAAGCATTAACAGTAAACGTAATGGCATAAAATTGAAGCAGCTATTTGTATTCTAGTACTAACATTCTAAGGCTTCTGTACTGATACTAAGATGTGTCAGCTGCTGTTACATTGTATGCCTCACTCCCAAGATTGAGGGCAGTGATTTGCAGTGGGTGGAATAGGATCCAGAACCGCACGGGTGCATTTTGAGCTATATTTGTACTGCAAATGTGTTGTCTGTGTGTTGCTTCATGATGCCTTCACAGGGGTGAAGGGTCAGTGCCCCCCTGTGAAGGCATCATGAAGCAAGACACAGATAACACATTTAAAGTTGAAAATACAACACTTTATTAACTTAAATGTCAGGATGGAAAAATTGGGAGACCATCAGAGGGAGATGTCACCACAGCAATCGGGAGCGTTTGTTTTTCTCATACGATCGATTTGGAAGTAGTATTTATGTAGGCAGTACACAGTAAAAAATGGTGCCATTTTCTAATGGAAAATCGAGTTTCGCGCTAAATAGGGAGGGTTGTAACGTATGTATAGGTTATGCGGGAGACAGTAAGAAGTAGTGCGGTTTGTCAATGAAAAATCGGACATCTTACACTTAAAGGGGGAGCATTGGTATGTATTGGCTATGCAGATTTAGTGGCATTAATATGTTTAAATGAAATCATAAGGGTTGTACATGTTCTCTGATTAAAATATGCATACCTGTACTTTATATGCATGCATGTGCGCATACATGGAGCTGTACGTATAAATCTGCGACACTTGCACAGTAGTTTTTGAAGTAGGTGCTTTGCAATGATATGTGACTTGCATTCAGAGTGATCAATAATACATTAGAAGTGCGAAATGTTGATGACAGAGTTAGATGTAGGGATTTTGAATGTGATTGGTGGATGGTTGTGTGACTGCTTAGCTGTGTCCAATGAGGGAATGGATTCGCGAGTAATGTGGAAAGGGTAGAAGGACTGGCTAAGAGTTACGTGCCACACATAGACAACGCTTGTCAGTGGGTAGGGCGTGTCGCATATGGGTTTCTACAGCAAATCCAGCATGGAAAGGGGACTGTAGGCATCAGCCAATCAGATGTTCACATTGCTCTTTTGTGTCGAAAGACGGTGCGTATACTGAAGATGGCAGAGGTGCAGAGGGTCAGGGTTTTGGTCCTTGGAGATATTTTTGTCCATGGTTTACAACACTATGCCGAAAGTAGGCATGTGGCACACCATTTCATTGTGAGAGGAGTGGAGCTGGTGTGGAGCGCTAAGACTGATCGCAATGTTGCGGCAATTCTCCAAGTTTGCACTGAGATGCCTACGATGACCACTCCTCATGTGGTAGTTTGGGCTACGTGAGTTCACGTACTTTGTTGGAAGATTTGGAACAGTTGGTTCAAGCAGTTATGACATCTTTCCAACTCCGAAATTAATTTTTTCTGGTTACTCCCTAGAGGAAAATGAGACAACAGTTCTGTTTTCTGTCCTGATCAAAATATTGGGAAGTGTAACATCAATCGCGGCATGGGTGCTTTTATGTTACGCGCTGGTATGTTTTTTTGCAGCCACGAGAACTTTGTTCCCAGTAATGCGGCTTATTTTGAAGCAGATGGTGTTGCGTCATCTTCTTTGGGAAATGCCATGTTCTTTTGGAATGTGAGGCTTGCTTTTGAGAAGGTTCTGTAATGGTTGTAGGAGTAAAGTAAGAACAAAAAATATTTTAAAAAAACAAAATAACAGGTGTCTGTAAGGCATCTGCCCAAAAACCCAAAAAAATGGCTCTTTTCAGAGCCCACCTTAAAAGGGAGAAGGGGAATAATATTTAAATGTACAGTCGTCACAATGGGGATTCTGGGGTGGAGACGCATGCAAATGAGAATGTGCGAAGGTAGGGATTGGTCAGTAAAGTTGGGTGGGTGTGTTCTGTATGGAGAAATTTAGTGAGAACGTCTTTTCCCTGACAGCAGACCAGACAGCCATAGCTCTGTGTGCTCGAAAACAGATTATCTGGATTTTGGGAGACTCATGGATACATTGGTTGTAGTAGCATGCAGAAAGTTTCGGTCTATGTGCAGATCTTGGATTTCCTCATGTGGAAGTGCACTGGCATGGCGTGCATGGAATGAGGTAGCTGGACTTGGTACCTCTCTGTGCAACTTTACAGACAGAGCGTCATCCTAATATACTTATCATTCATTGCAGAGGAAACAGTTTAGGCCATGTCTCTGGAATTTATTTGAAATTTGCAATGAAGGAAGGACTTGCGAAGGTCATGGACATGTTTCCAAATTGACAAATAGTTTTTCCCGTATTGCACAAAGACAAATATGACTGCGTTCTTCTGCATTTGGTCCACAAATGGAGAAAGCGAGGCGCAATGTGAATAAGGGTGTTTGTGCCTTTCTAAGAGATGTTGGCATGTCCTCCTTCCACAATGAAAACATTTTGTTTCGCAGCTCTTTCATTTTTCGCAGAGATGGAGTCCATCTCACATATGCTGGCAATCAGATTTTTCTTCACAATGTACAAAATGCATTGCGACTTTTGTTGGAATCATAGTCACCTATTTGGCAATCCGTTTTTTCCAACCTACATTTTTTGAAGCACACACACCACCACCAAAAGGCTCTTTTCAGAGCCACCAATTACTCCCAGCCAAAAGTCCATTGGTTTTGCTACGCTTGCACCCTCCATTTTTGTGTGTCCTACGACTGTCTGCTGACTTTTCCAAAAATGCGCAGAGGCCTACAACGGTCACTTGATAGTTCTATTGTTAAATTGAGAAAGGTGGCTCTAAAAAGAGCCTTTTTTGTAATTTTTGTTATTTTCAAGTTTACTGCTTTTGGTGACAAGACACACTAGGAGAGAAGGGCAAAGGAGAGTAAGAAAGGGACACCAACCACGGGGATAAGAAGGGGCAGGTGGAGAGAAAAAGATATAGGGTGGGCTTAACTTAGGTAGGGAGCGGTTCTTCTGATGCTCCGTGACCGTAGCCTCAAAAGCACTTCGAAGACTCTCCCCCCTGCAGATTACTGCGTCACAGTACACACACAATATTGTGACCCTCGAAAGGTAAGGGTCAACAGCATCGCAAATGGCTTGTGAGGCAGCTGGAGGGATGCGCTCCCCCACAGGAGTGTCTCTTGTGGTGAGAGGATCGGACACGGAGGATGCTGTGGAGAAACTCAATCTACTACGTTCTTCGCATGGCACCACCTTGCGAATGTCCGCACTGTGGAACGAAGTTAGGTGTCACTTCATGGTTGTCGTACCAAAGCTGTACGCACCAGGTCTCCCACGACTGAGCACCAACTGTCACTGGTTACACCTGACCAGGTTCGCACATGCTTTCGGTACGTTCCCTAAAACGGAAAACAACCGCCACACCCACGACTCCCGATGAGTGTTTGTAGTGCGGAGTTCCTCCACCTCATTCTCTTCTTCCTCGATCTCTACATCCTCACCCTTATATCCCTCTGCAGGCCCTTGGGGAGGTGGTGGCTGTGGAGGGTTTGGGGGTGGTGCTGAAGCTAATGAAGCAACAGTAGCCATGGATGCCTTAAGGATTAGTTGCCTAATGGTCGCTGCAGCAGTAAAGGCAGCACAACTCAAACTGCCATAGCCAGAAGCACAATGAAGATGAGCTTGGGGGTGTGGCCATTTATAGTGGTGGATGGGTGCGCCTCGTGACCATATTGATCTATAAAAAGCACTGCAAAAATTCTAAAAGACACGTTCACAGGTAGAGCTATTGTATGGGACATGTGAAATGGTGATTTTATACTGTCAAATAATTTACCATGTATGTATACGTTCCTTTGCAATGTTGCAGAAGCAGACAAACTGCGCAAATTAGTCCACACGCTCAGCATGGGTGCGGTCACATGATGACGTCCTGAACACATCCGCGAGGGAAATGTGTGCCCGCTGGACAGCAAATGCAGACTAACAAACGTGCGCATGCGCGCCAGTTTTCTATGGACAGTGTTCGGGTCCTGAAACTAATAAAAAATGTGACACAAGTGAGATGGACAATAAGGGACAGACGCGATGTTCGCAGTACTTATGGGTGTACTGCGCATGTGTGTAGATGATCTGCTCACTGTACGGACAGGTCCAGTGTCCTTAGGACACCTTCATTTTGTTTGACTACGAACATGCCGGCCATCGCGCCTGTTCTACGGACGGTTCCAGCTTGGCTGCGGACGATACAGACAGGTATAGTGTCATTTACAGTGTCATTAAATGTGCTCATTTACAAACATCACGTACACTTGGTGTGTCCTAGGAACATGTTTTATCTCGTTTGTGAGCGGTACGGAGTGGTATAATGTCCTTAGAACGCCCCATTCTGTTCATTTACGCACAACTTGCACAGATGGTGCGTTCTAAGATCAGTTCCATCATGCTTGACATTGGTACGGGTAGGTGTATTGTCGTTAGAACATCCACATTCTATTGCTTACGGCTAGCTCGAACAGGTGCGCTGTTTGCGAACATTTTAAGTCTTTTTAAAAAAAAATGTCCTCAAACTCTTCGACTACACCAAATATAGAAAAACTTTCTAAAAACACACACACACTTCAATCAACAGAAATACAGGGGGAATCAGATACTGACACAAATTTAGGGGAATTAGGATTCAACACGGGCTGATTGTGAGGAGATGATTTGTGAGGGGAAGAAGGGATGGATGTTTCATCAAAACGTCTATTTTCTTCTTGAAGGTTTGGGGATGGTTCACTAGGAAATGGAGAAGGGGGGCAGGTACAGGTGGGACAGTGATAATGTATTTTTCCTCTCACAATTTCCTCCACAAATTGCCTTAAACTGTTAAAATTGTCATTTAGTGTGTCAATTTTCAGTTCTATCCTTTTCAGCCTGTCTTCCTTTGTGTCGTTTATTGGTTTTTCTTCTTTTTTTTCGTGGTCTGTTAAAAATAAATATATATATGTTAAATGCCCATAAAATACTGACCATTATTTTGCTTATGCAGAGCACTGTGTACCATTATTATCGCTATCTTCGGACATTTCCCAATGCGGAAAATTCTCCTCCAGCCACTCCAAAGCAAAGCACTGCACATTTCTGTGTCAAAACAACAGAAAGAAATTATTTTTTCTGTCCCTCATACCAAATAAAGTACACACACATATAAGAAAAATGAGGTTCACTTACTATTTTGTTGTAATTTGTGTTCGTTGTAGTTCGTGCGTCTACTGCCGGTCTTGGCTGCAGAGTTTCTGTGAGGTAATTACGTTGGAGGCATACTTTTTTTGTTATGGTATAATCCATTTCATTCTACATGGTCATTAAATGCATGGTTTTTGTTTCAGACGGTTAGGTTTCCCTATTTATTTACTAGTACTTATAATGTCTTTATGTGTCCTTTTTCCAAGTTGAGCATTTTTTGTGTAAGACAATAGTACAATTTCAGATACCCCCTGACTGTTTGGGTACTGTTGACCTCGTCCGTGCCCATCCGCAGACAGGTGCTCAGTCCGTGCCTTTCAAATATCAATAGCGAGGGGGTTCTGTATGTTCTATGTTACATGTATATAAAGTAAGCAGATTATACTACACATCTCCCAAGATCACATGATGATAGTGTATATTCAGCAAAAAAACGTTATTACTGCGATGTTATGATTAGGTTCCCCTTCAAAAAACTTGTGAAATTCAGTAAAAAAATAAATTGTTTAAGGGACGTTATGGTTAAGTTGCCCTACTAAAAACCCGTACAATTCACACAAAAAAACTTTGTTAAGGGGACGTTATGGTTAAGTTGCGCTACTAAAAACCTGTGAAATTTCCTAAAAAAAAACTTTATAATGTGACATTATGGTTCGAAGTAATACTGAAAAACCCCTGCAATTCGCCAGTTATAGTAGGCTAAGCAAGCATAACTGCCCGCACCACTGTGCACTGCTAACACTAACACCCAGGACATCAAAGATGACATCACAAATGTCATTGATGACATTCCATTCCCCTTTAATTCTTTCTGGGTTTTTCATATCATGATATACTTTATTGATCGCTTCTACAATGCTCCTAGAGTCAAACTCGTCTTCTAGATTTACTCTAGATGGGCCTTTTAATGAAATGTATTCTGGGAAGAATTCCTCTATATCTTCCCATGCTACTTCCGTCTCAGAATCTCTTATCTCCTTTTCAGGGCGATCGAGACTGTGTGCTCTCTGCCTTCTTTTATGTTCCATATTATCGTCAAAATCTCTTTGTTTCCTTGCTTACTCTCTGACTCTGTCTTCTTCTTTTTTCTTCATATCTCTTCTCTCGTTTTCCCTGCGTATCTCCACATGCTTTCGTCTCTGTATTCGCTCATCCCTTAACTTCTGCTCCTCTCCTTCTATTCTTTTTCGTTCTAGTCTGTTCTCTCATTTTCTTTGCTTTTCTGCTCTCACTTGTTTTCTTGACTGCTCTTCTTGATATAACAGCTCTCTTCTTTGCTTATCCTTCCTTTTCGTTCCTTCGTCTTTCAATCGTTCACTCTTTCTTTATCTTTTTTATTTTTCTCGTCTTGATCTTCTCGTTGTCTTACATCCTCAATGCCTTTACCATCGAGTTTAAGTAAAATCTGACCACCCATCCATCCGTTCTGTAAGAGCGCTATCTCATCAGCTTTATCTTTCTCCCTTGCATCTCTTAATTTCTCTTCCTATATCTAGAGATGTGCTTGCTCGATCACTTCTCTCCTTACCGCATCTCTCCTTGTCCACCGGGACCTTCGAGATTACATCTCTCTCCTTGTTTTTCTCTGGACCCTCATCACTACTTTGTGTAGGTGACTCATATGCCCGATTGCTATACCTTTTAACTGCCTTAAGATCTCATCATCTTTCTTGCTCTCATCTCAGCTTGGGCGGGAGTAGCAGAGGAAGGGGAAGGGAAAGAATGATCGACTCAAGAACACTCAGTTGTATGACATTGAGGGAGCCTCATGTAGCACAAGGCAAAAGGAGTTGACTCTTGATAGACTGACGAGGAGAGAAGTTGCACGAGTTGGGCAAAAGAAATGTCAGACGAAGACAGAGACACCTTTGATGGTGAAGAGAAAGGGGATGCATGTGATCCTGAGGGATGTTTTTCAATGGAGAAAGAAGTCAGATGGTCAGATTTAAACGCACCTGTAACTATGGCGTCAAAACCATTGATGCAGTCAAACCGACCT
Source organism: Ambystoma mexicanum (assembly GCF_040938575.1). Classification (NCBI taxonomy): domain Eukaryota; kingdom Metazoa; phylum Chordata; class Amphibia; order Caudata; family Ambystomatidae; genus Ambystoma; species Ambystoma mexicanum. The sequence continues at coordinate 154,525,388 of NC_090925.1, forward strand.
AAAGGGCAACTCCATGGTGAGAGGCGGGAGTCGCCACCTTATGTGTGCAGATTAAGATCACTACCAGGAAGAAGGTGATGTGACAATATTGTCCCTACGGTGGACAGACAAATGATGAGAGATGAGAATGAGTTTGGGGTTTTACATGTTCCCTTATTAGAGAACGGGGGGCCAGACCACAGTTTATACCATGGCCCCAGATGTACACGGATAATGTAACTTCTGGCGATGGAAAATGGATACATGAGTTAGAGAAAATGACGGGGGGAAATACGTTAGCTATAAGGGACATTAAGGGTCTCCTGATCGCCATACTTGGTGAGAGAGCTGATGGCGTGTGGATAAGGGCAGGATATGCTGGTGTTACTACAGTTAACACTGCTCATGATGGAGCGTCATTCAATAATTGCAGAGCAGCAGTCTGGAAAGCGCTTCAAGTACTGTATCCAGACACGTCCGATATGGGAGCTATAATGACGACGGAGATGATCCGCTTATTTACATTCAGAAATTTCAGGAGGCATGGAGCCTAGAGACATGCAAGTCTTGGGGAAAATCTATACCTGTGTTCTATCATATATTGTGCCAAGCGCTGCCAGACCCTGTACAGAGGCAGCTCAAGAAGTTAGGTATAGAAGCCAAACCATGGTCAGAGATTCAGCTGACCATTGTGCATTATTGCAGGAAAAGAATCGCAAGAATGACGACGTAGGGAAAAGCGAAGAGGCAAAATTAGTACAGAAAAACCTATCTAAGTATGCCATTGAAGGGGCAATGTTGACTAGTGTAGATGGATCGAATTCACCACAGGTTGCTAATATGCCAAAGGTGAATAACCAAAGGCAGTTTGATCAGAGTAATAATGGGTTTACTCTCTGCGGAAGGGGTGAATTTCAAGGAAGACGTTTTCAAAATAATCAAAGGGAATTGGAAGAATAATTAGGGAAAATTCCAGAACAACCAAGGTGGGTTTCAAAATATGCAGAATGATGGTCAAAACATGCAGGATGGGCAAATTAGGAGGCCACCTACATGCTGGACATGCGGGATGTCAGGGCATTTTACTCGTATGTTTAGAAGTCAAGGGTTCGTGCAAAACAACCAGTTTTTAAGAGGGGGTACTTCGAACTCGCCTGTGTATTCACAGCAGAGTGGTGATGGGTTTGCTCAGAATCAAAAGATGCAGCAGCATCACGTGCCAAGAGTGCAGCAAGGCTTGCAGACACAGCAGGTAGCAGTGGCTCTGCCACAAGGTCAGTTAATGACTCCTAGAATAGGGGGTGTCACTGTTGATGGAGGGAATCCTTTTAGAGTTAACGGAATAGGCTGTACCCGCAATAGGACAGCTCAATGGGAGACTTGATGTGTTCAGTACTATCTGTGATGCCAAATCCTCATGAGGAACCGAGGGTAGACGTCAAAATAGGAGGCAAATGTTTTTCAGTTTTAGTAGACACAGGTGCAACGCGCTCATGTATACGAGAGGGAAAGTTTTCAATGTCTGGCAATGCCATGAATACTCAAGGTTTTTCAGGAGCCACAAGTAGAGTTCCTTTCACTGAAGATTTACCCGTCTCGTTAGGAAAATGCAACATGAAGGTGCCTTTGCTATATTCAAGGCAGACACCTGTCAATATATTGGGCTGAGATTTGATGACGAAATTGAATTTGACAATCTTGTTTACCAATGAAGGCATAGTGTGTTCAACTCCAGGAATGCATTATTTAAATTGAGTGAATTTATTATGGCATTTTCAGGATAGATAGTCATGAGAGCAATACCTTTAGAACCAGAGGATTTCCATTATGGAGTACGTATTCTATTGACATGTATGCCAGGCCTAGTAGGCAGAACGATGAGACTACCTGATGAATTCCTGTTTAGGCCAAAGATACCCATGCATGAAGAAGAAGGAAACGTTTTTCCCTTAGAACTGCAAGCAGCCATAGTGCGAGGTGAAATGGCTTTGCTTGATGGGAATGATGACAAAGGCAGACGATGATGTGCAGTAATTGCCATCGGGGAAGGTTACAGATTAACGGACGTCACCGATGATGATCTATTTGGCTAACATTCATATCTTGACGAAGTGATATTTGATATGAGTATTACTTACTGGGTGAGAGCAATTTAACGAGAGGTGCATCCGAAAATGATGTTAACACAAAACCATCCTGAGTATTTTGACGAAGACATGGCGAAAGTGCCAGCTTCAATATGGCCTACAGGTCTCTATGACGTAGGCCTGTTGAAGGGAGTCGGAGAAGTGAAGATTAAATTGAAATCAGGAGCAATGTTACCTCAAGCACGACAGTACCCCATGTCTCGAGAGGCAGATGAAGGTATTTTTAAGACGATTTCCGTCATGATGGATCAGAGTATCTTAGTGATGTTAGAGTCACTGTGTAATACCGCAGTGTACCCTATCAAAAAATCTAAGGGGGGGTCGTGGAGACTAATTCAAAATGTATGCCAGATGAACTAGATTGTAGAGGCTGAATTCCCTCTAGTTCCTAATCATGCTACAATCTTATATAATATACCTGTTGGAGCACAATATTTCACTGTGATTGATTTGAAAAATGCATTTTTCTCAATCCCACTGCAAAAAGACTTGCAGGATCTGATGTCATTTACGTTCAGGCAAACTCGCCTGAAAATCACTTGTTTACCTCAGGAGTATTGTGAGTCTCCAAAGTGATATGTTGCAATACGTATATGACATTTTAGTATGCAGCACTTCAGAGGAAGAGTGCAGACGCGTTTCTGATCAGATGATGATTACACTTGCTGACAAAGGATATAAGGTTGACAAAGAGAAGTTACAGTATTGTGAACAAGAAGTATTGTACATTGGGCAATTGATTTCACATGAAGGAAAGAAAGCTACTCCTGAGAGAGCTGAGGCTATTTTGAAAACTGCAAAGCCACACACGATAAAGCACATGCAGAGATTTCTGGGATTGTGTAACTATGTCAGAGCATCGGTCTTTGACTACAGCTCATATATAAGGCCTTTATTACAGGCTTTAAAGAAGGCACAGGCAACACAGGAAAAAATTGTGTGGACTGAGGAAATGGAAGAAGGGTTTGAAGAGTTGAAAAAAGAAATTTGCAGAGCTCCAGTGTTAGGGATTCCTAATTATGCTGAGGAATTCTTTTTGTTCTCACACACGGATGGCACTGTTATGACAGCAGTCCTTACACAGAGAACCACATTGGGGTACAAGCCCCTTGCATATTACAGTGGGATTTTAGACCCAGTAATGAGGGATCACGTCCTGTGCAAACTATCCCTGGCAGTCATCGCGTTCGCTATAGAGAAAGCTGCAAACATAATGATGGGATGCTCTATGATGTTATTTGTTGAGCATGCACTGTTTGCCATTCTAGAGAAACCAAGAGGCACGTTGACTTCTCAAAAGGCTTCTCCCTATGAGGTAGTCATATCAAATCCGGCGATCAAAATAGTTTGATGCAGAATAGTGAACCCTGCCATGTTTATAGCTGAACCACTGGCAGAGGATAAGCATGGGCATGATTGTTTGAACTATGAAGAGTTCTATGACGAAACCCCTAGGATAAAAGAAAATGCCTTGACAGGTGGAGAAACTGTTTTTATCGACGGTTCTTCAAGAATCAATCAAAATGATGAACAGAGATATACGGGTGCGGCTGTGGTAAAACACACAGCAAATGGGGAGTTGCGGACATTGGTAAGGGCCCAACTCCCGTCTCACTATTCAGCACAGGCTACATAGCTAGTGTCGCTGATAGTCGCGCTCGAGAATCATGCAGACCAGGAAGTAAGAGTGTCCAGCGACTCCGCCTATGTGACGTCAACGGTGCATGCAGGGTAGCATGTTGGAAAAGGTGGGGCTACCTCTGAGCAGATGGAACGCCCCCTACAGCATGCCACTTTATTGGACATGCTTATTAAGGCACTACAACTCCCAGTGGCCATCACGGTCGTTAATTGTGCAGCTCACACTAAAAGGGACGATTTTATCTCACACAGAAACCAATCAGCAGACGATGAAGCAAAACTTGCTGCATGCTCAGAAAATGTAATAACCTTTGAAACACCTGATGTAAAAGAAAATGGTTGTGATGATGAATGTGTCTGAAAAATATAGTGATTTGTCTAGAACGCAGTTGATGGAGGTTCAGGGGGAAGCATCTCAAGATGAAAAGGATTTATTGACGCGAAGAGGATGTCCGTGGTACAAATAGAAATGGAAACAACACATGTTGACATCACACGCAGATCATGAGTACAGGGCCAAATGCAAAAGAAGAAACACAAATGCACAAAATAGTATGATAAAACAAATGCAACAAAACATTACCAATGTAGATGTTGAATGTTGTTGATCTGCGTGTGATGTCAACATGTGTTCTTTCCGTTTCCGTTTGTACCATGGACTGCACATGCGCTTTATTTTTGGGGCGATTATGATTTGTTTTTCATTTACATTTGTTGCTTCTCTGCAATGTTATGTTATATGGGTGTTTGATTTGATTTAATTATATACAGTTTTACCTTGAAAAGGACCCGGTGTTGGGTCGAAACACGTGTCGGCAGACCTGTTCTAAATTCTACTATAAACTTTGTTTTTTCAAAACCAGATGGCTTCACAACTTTGACATTCTGTTTGAATCATACTCATTGACAAATGAATGCTATTTTGCTTTTGTTTGCTACACTTGCATCCTATTCAACCCACAGTATGTGCAGTGATCCTTGAAAGAGGTGGCCCTCCCTCTTTCTTTCTTGCTATTTGTAGTAGTTTCGAGTTAACTACTAGTCCTTCTAGGGTGCAGCAGCTTCTATGTCATTAAATTCTTATGGTTTCACATGAGCCTCTCTTATCCACATTGTTGCCCAAGCGCCTCACCTACCCAGCATACCTCGATCCAGTCTCGCATGTACACACCCAGCCTCTACCTGTGCAGCTAAATTCTTAGTGCGGGAAGTGTTTCTCAGAGGGGAGTATGTAAAGTAATAATGTAATCAGGTCAGTCAATGGCCCACATTTGGTAAATCAAACATTTGAGCATATCAGCTTGTTGGATCCTCGAATGGCTCAATGGCTTGCTTAAAGAAAAGATAGCCAAATTGAAGCTTACCTTGAAGAAAAGGTGCTTGCATTGCCTACCACTGGCATTATATGCATTACGGAACCAACCAGGTTTGAACCACCATCTCACCTCCCATGAGATAGTGACAGGGAGATGGATGAGGGCACCCCTCACACCTCCATCCAGAGTTATAAGTGATGCTCAGCCCACCTCTGAATTGTTAGGCATGGAGCTACGTGAGTATCTTACATGTACGACCTCAAGTATCTCTGTCATTTCAGGTCAGCTAAGGCGAAAAGGGTATGGGGTAGTACAGAACACAGGAAATGCTTCAACAAGTAGTATTCCAAAACTTTGTGTACCCCAACTATTCCCTGGAGATGCAGTCTTAATACGCAATCACACAAGGAAGAAGTGGAACTAACCCCGCTTTAACGGCCATTTCATTGTGGAAGACGTCACGCCGTCTGCAGTGCAAGGCAGACGTGCTTGGACTCTCTTAGGTGATGTCAGACTTTATACCGGAGAAACGCCTCTGCCCGCACCCCCAACGGCAATGGAAGCAAGCATTAGGGAAGAACCTCAGCAAATGCAGACAAGGTCTATGACGAGGAAGAAGGACGCAGAGGCTGTCGAATAAAAAGAAAAGATTTCATTGGACTGTGGCTTGGTTCGAGACACTCTTTTAGCCGTCTCTGAAAGAGTTAAGGGAAGCTGATGCAAACACTCTGTGCAGTCATTTCAGGGTGAAAGAAGATCTTTTGTTCTTAAAGCCACAGGAGCTTGTTAAAACTTTGGACTGAGACATGCTTAAGCCTTGATAAGTAGAGGAACATGCCAGATTCTGATCGCGGTTTCGAAAATTGGAATAGAGTATAGTATCCTGACTCGTTCCATGCTGAGTTTCTGTTTGGATTTGCCCATGGTGTTATCCAATGACAACGTTTCAAGGATAATATTTGAAGTTCTTCTCTTCGTTCTGTGCTCTCATCTGGCTATTGTGGGGACAACTTCTAATATTCGTGTTTTCCTGCAAGATCCTTAGAACGGTCCTATTGTAAGGAGATTACTTGCAGCAATCATAAAGCAGGTTTTGCAGTTGCCAGAGTACTGTGGGGAAAGGACAAATGACCCTATCAACTGATGCTGCACACAGACTTGTCAATAGGGTTTTCTTTTGTCTAATTGATGAGTACCCGCATCTTGTTGGAAGACACACGGATGTGCACACATTTCTAAGGGATCCTAGAAACACTGCAAACTTAAATGTAATCTTGGAAGGCATTATAATCCAAGTGAGCATATATTCCGAGCGAACCCATAGGTCGGTGTGAAACTTTCCTTCGAGGGACAGATCGAGAGGTTGCTGATAAAGAAAAACTCTTGTTTCATGCTGTAAAAAGTTCATCATGTCATCTGGTCTAAGGCAGATTCGAGGAGTGGACTGGGAGCTAGTGTATGTCATTGAACTTGTCTAGACATACTGAGAGCTGTTTTCTTCTTGCTAGAGAGGCATCCACATATCGTCTGGTTAAAAACTGATTCCAGGGAGTGTTTTTATCATCCAGAAAGCAGACAGCAAATCACGGACAGAATTGCTGAGTCAAGACAGCAGCTTCCAGAAACAGTACATAATGCTGATCTATTAAAGATTACCTTTTCCTTCCCCAGGCAATTAAAATGGGCAATATCAACAGTAATATAATAATGCCTGATGCAGAGAGACATCCACGTTGTCCACAGTTAGATGCTGTAAAGTAACATACCTTTGCGTTATTTATGCTTGCATTTTGTTCATAATCATATTGCTTTCACTCACAGTATGCACATCATACTATTTTGATGTACATGGAGCTAAGACTCCAGTGAATCTTCCTGAGCAGGATGAAGGAAGAATTGTGGCAACTACAAGGCATCCAAGACCCTATGTAGTTATTCCTGTTCCAAAGAAAGACTGTTACATTACTTGAGTCTGAGATAAGTGTCACTAGCAATCCTTCACATGTAAACGGTGTCCTAGAGACTCTTTTAGGATGTAAAGGACAGGCTTGGCAAGAAAGGCAAGACAGGCAAGACAAGAGGTTGTTAGACGATGAGCCTGTACAGATAACGCATGCAAACATACCTGGTCCTGTGATAAATGACCCAAAGATGATCCCTAGCAGACAGACACACATGGAGATTTTGCAAGACATTTTCACGCCTAAATGGTATGTTGAGAGGATGAAACTTTCAGAACTTTCTCCTCTCCGGCAGTACATGACATGTAGGTGTACCCCAACCACTGATAGATGTGCCTATGATTTATCCAGATAGAGGAAGTTATGCTGGTACATTTCATGACATGATTATGGAAGTTCACATGAGAAAAATGAGAACTAAAAGGAACACACAGGAAGATGATTTTGAATTAAATTATTACTTAGACAGTACAGCTCACTTGGGAAATAACATCTGGTATCAGCATATGAAAGAAGTGAGGAATGCTTTGTGTGTGCACTCCTGCTTTACAGTATGGGGAAGTCTAAAATCTTCATAGCTATCGAAATAGATCTCCTGACAGCTCATTGTCTTTCGCACATAGCACTTTGTAAAACCAGAGGCCAGTTCATGGGTCGAGATGCCAACCTCAAATGGGCAACTGAATGGACAGATCCAGATGAAGATGACTATATCCAGGATACCAAGACAAGAAACAGAGCCCATACTAAGAATCATGTGATAAGATATCAGAAGCCCGGAGTGAAAGGAGCTGGTATCAGATGGGAGGTGAACAAGAAGCTTGACAGCCCAGGAAAGACTGAGGAAAACATCAAACACTGGAAAAACAGAGGCCAGATGTAGATCTGGGGATCAGTGGTGTCTCCAGATGGATGGGAAGAAGGAGTGGTTATCTGTAGAGCATGGATGGTTTATGATCGTCCTGAATTGACTATTTTGAATGTGCAGGTGCTATGCAAGCCCCTGTGGAAGAGCATTGCCAAATTACTGATATGGGTCGACGACAGAGGAGGACCCTTGCAGATAGTGCCATTGGAAAGTTCAAAGTTGTGTTTCAGAAATAATGGCACTAGAAAAGTCAGAGAAAATCAAAAATGTGATAGAATCTTTGATGCACCAAGGATCAATATTGGTACTGCAGTGATCATGGATCATTGTTGGGCGTGTGGCGCCAGAGCGTATATCAGATTGCCTTCAGACTGGGGCGGAATTTGCTCCATAGTAAATGCCCATGTTCCAGCATTGGTAGTTCCAAAAAGTGTTTTGAATATTAACATTTTTCCAAAAGCAGATGCTCACCTGAGGAAGAAGAGGTCTGTGGAGCTGATAAATAGGATGAGGAGGAGAACTATTTCTCAGCTAAGTCAACAGAAGCGTTTGACGCCATCCCATACCAACATAGGCTGTTTAGCCAGACCTCATCTGTGTTCACGATGATCATTATGCCGAGAATCCAGGTTGGAGCGAATAACAAGTGGTTAGAGATCACCAGATGAGAATTGCTACAGACGATCAACGCGACCATAAAGGGGTTCAATGCTATTAGAGAAGAGATGAGAGCTATACGACTGATGACTCTTCAGAACAGATACGTCTTGGATATGATTACAGCAATGGATGGAGGCGTTTGTGCAAAAATCGGAAAATCATGTTGCACATTCATACCTTCTCATGATGACAAGAATGGGACCTTGACAGAGGCCATAGACATGCTGACGAAGCTCCATGGTCAGATGACAGACGAAGTAGAAGACATTGCTGATGACAGCTGGTTTGGATCACTCTTCTCTTGGGTTCCACAATGGATGGCAGATATGTTCAAGTTTCTTGGAGCCCTGATCGTGTTGGTGTTGCTTGGATTCTGTGTGATCAAGATAATAATCTCACAATGTAAGAAGACAGCAAAGAAAGCCATAGGGGTGAAGATCATGATCGAGGTTGAATCAGGATGGAAAGCCAGAGACCTGACAGATGAAGAAATCAGAGACTTTGTGAAGGCCAGTATCCATGCACCTGAGGGGACGAAGTTCCTGTATCCAAAGAACCACAAGAATTATGTGGGAATATAGATATACTGCAGTCCAAGTGGACAATGTTGTCTTATGACATGAAACAAAGATGAGCAGGTTAAATCAGCAGGATGCCCGAATGGAGACATAAAGATATGGGTCCCAAAGAAGCTTTTCCTCTGACCTAAATGCCTGGATGTGAAGGATGATGAGAGTGTGGTCGATGAATCACCCAGACAGGGGAGTGTAGAGGAGGAGCTAAGTACCCCCACCTCAACCGTTCCGCCCCTTATACCTGTATGCTGGAAACCAGAGTGTGACCTACCCAGAACAGTACATAAAAGAGATGCAGAGACCAGAGAATGCAGATATTCTATAAGGCATCAAGAAAGTACCAAGGATAAGTGACATCTTGGGATCAAGGTGAAGAAGTTTATGCCACAGAAACAGATGAAGACATTGAGTAATTTTACATGTGTACAGATGCAAAAGAAACGCAAGCAGAGGAAGTAATCTTAAGGCTGGCATTGGAGTGAATAGATTGCGGCAAGCGCCAATATATATATACCTATAGATAAGTGAAGGATGGACGTTTCCACTACGCATTATAGCAGTGCCGGACAGTAGAAAGAAGGTCTCATTTCTCATGTGTCACAGTTAAAAAGCAAATTGAATTACAAAGTGAATCTCAGCAGACGAGGCTGAATGAACCAATAAGCCAAGTTCTTATCAAACTGGAGTGAACTGACATTGGATACAAAATCGTGTGAAAGAACAGAACTCCTGTTCAGAAGGCATGAACATAACAAGGAAGACATCAGAGGTTCATTAAAAAATAGTATTAAATACACGAAAAGGCTCGATTCCATGGTCTCCAGTCACATGGAAGCATGAAGTTGGACCAACAAGATGGTCACACCTACGCACGAGGGCAGACTGTGCTTCTCACTCCCTAAGTTTCTCAGAACTAATAACACTTCCAAGGACAAGCTTCAAAGCCTAATTGACAGTAGACCACTGAGGTGATGATAGATTGATATGCTAATTGGTGGGAAGCTAATGTTAATGTGACCTCACCAGCACCTGCATGTCCAGACTGCATGCTGCTAAACGTAGGTGGAAAAGTTTTGACGGAGGTTAGAGTGCCAACCAGTTGTAGAGGACTGTGTAATTAGGGGCCCTATAGTTGTTTAAACCAATGGGACGTTGTGTATTTAGTGATGTTCATTGTGGTCATTTTTAAGGCAGGGCTTAGTTGCCCCACCTGATGTTAAGTAACCAATCACATAGTCACACTTTTTTATGTGTATGGATCATATACTTAGATGATCACCCAATGCCAATCACCCATGCGTATAGGTTTTTCAAGTTTGCCACGTAGGATGATGTTAGTATACACGTAGGTTAGACGTCATTGATGACAAGTATTGCTTATAAGATCTCAGTTTTTACTAAAAATGTTTGAGTAAGATAACCGAGCGATTTTGTTAATGTTCGTTATGCTCCCTGTTTTAGATAATTGATATTAAAACAGTCTTCATTTTGTCAACTTCCTGAGTCGGCTCTATTATTGATGTATGAATAAAGTCTGCATCCCCATTCATCTTCAGGGTAATTGCTACTCATCAAAAGGGCTGGTCTATCCAGTTCACCTTTATGGTCAGATGGGCCCGCTCAAGAATTTGAAATACATAGCCTAAGTGGTCAATATATTATTTCCAAGTAGGAACACTGCAATGTCATCCAAGTATGCCATGCAGAAGTCATCCGTCCTTTTCAGAACATGATTTACCATCCTTTGGAATGCAGCAGGGGCATTCTTTAGTCCAAAAGGCATGACCTTAATCTGGTATAGGCCTCCTGGGGTTGAAAATGCAGTTTTCTCCTTGGCATGGTATATCAGAGCTATTTTCCAATAGCCTGAGGTTAGGTCAAATGTACTGAGGAACTTGGCTGAACCAAGTTTATCTACCAGCTCATCTGTCCTAGGCAAAGGATGGGCATCCGTCGTGGTGACTGCATTAAGAGCTCTATAGTCCACACAGAATGTCAACTCCTTGGATCCTGCCTTTGGCACTAGTACAACAGGACTAGCCCATGGACTGTTAGATGAATCTATTACCCCGAGATCAATCATCTTCTTGACCTCTTCCTTTATGTGTGTTCTCAAATGGTCTGACATTCTTTAACCCCTGCTTTTGACAGGTAGACAGTCACCAGTGAGTATATCATGCTAGCCCCAAGGGGTCAAGCCTGGTGTCAATGAAAACAGGGAGGCAAACTGATTTAAAAGAACCTTGAACACTTTTATCTTTCCATCTACAGGTTGTCCCCTGAGGAGGTCAGGTAGAGGCTCACTCTCCTCCGCCTCTTGATCAGATGCTAGAAGCAAAGCTCCTAGTTCTGGTCTAGAGACATATGCCTTTAGGCGGTTGGTGTCAAAGACCCTGGGGGCCTCCTTAGGATTGCCTAAATCCACCAAATAATTGACCTCTCCAAGTTTGCCCACAACCTTGAAGGGTCCAATCCATGTGTCCTGTAAGGCCCTCTGCTTTGTAGGTACCATAACGAGAACTAGCTGGTCTTCAGTAAACTCAACCATGTTGGCTTTCTGGTCATGCCAATTTATATCCAGAGCCTGACCTGCTTTTAAGTTTTCTGAAGCTTCGGTCATCATGTGTTCATTCTCCTTTGGAGACCTAACACAAAGTCAGTGACTCTCACTGGCTTGTGGGAAGGAGCCCTCTCCGACACCTCCTTGATTAGGGCCAATGGACCTCTAACCAGATGACCATAGCGAAGCTCAAAGGGGCTGAATCCAACCCCTTCTTGAGGGACTTCTCTATAAGCAAAGAGAAGGCATGGCAGTAGAAGGTCCCATTTTCTTCTAAGGGGTTCTTCTAAAGCACCTATCATGCTCTTCATAGTTCTATTAAACCTCTCCATCAACCCATTTGTTTGGGGATGGTAGGCTGTTGAGAACGTGTAGGTCACTCCACAGCTTGCATATAGTAGGACATAAAATTGTTCCCCCTGTCTGAGATAACCTCCTTAGGAAAACCTACCCTGGAAAAAATACCAAGTACGGGTTTAGCCACTGCCTGAGCAGTGTAACGCTCACCTGATTCCCGTAGAGGCGCCGGTCTTGACTGGGCGTATACCGTATCTTCAAAGGTGATGTGTAACACACGGCTGGCTCTTTGGGCTGGACCTCTGTGCACTGTATGTCTGACTCGAAGGGTAAGATGTCTGCAGATAGAAAATATGGGATTAAGGAACTGGGTTATTGAATGTCTCTCTCTTCTTCCCTTTCTCTTCTCCTGTAGAACCCCAAAGGTTAACGCTCTCACCTTAGGTAAGTGAACGCCGTGCTCTCCATCTGCCTCGGGGCAGGGTGCTGTAACCAGTTTCTTCACTGGATAAGGGGAGCAGGCCTCTTGACTTCAGAGGACTGCTGTCCGTCATTTACTGCACGAACGGTAAGTTTCGAGTAATTCTAATGTCTTTAAAGTCTTTAGTAATGATGTCTCTTGTTTTGCAGGGTTCCGGCGATGGCGGATGACGGGCTGAAGTGAGTTGAAAATGGAGCCCGTGTGATGAATAGAAGCGCCTGGAAGCACGTAAGTAAGCGCTTGTTGCCTGCTTCACGATGCGCTCTAACTGTCTTTTTATTTTGCAGGTACAAGTTCGGAGCGGCTGCAGGGTACCGGAATACCCACTGGGTTAGATGTGGAAAGGAGTAATGGCACATGAGTATTAAAGTTCCCCAATGTCTTTAAACGCACCTTGTTTTGTCTTTCAGATGCGGGATGCAGCGCCGAAGGCCTCCGGAGCGTGCGAAGAGTTGGTAAGCTTTTGTCTTTCAGATGCCGGAATGCAGTGTGAAGACCTCCGGAGCGCACGAAGAGTAGGTAAGCCTTTGTCTTTCAGATGCCGGAATGCAGCGCGAGGCGTTGGTGACAGCCGATGGACCAGGTAAGTGAAGAGCTGTCACTGAAGACCGTAATGCTAACCTGTTCTTTCTTGTCTTTATAGGTGTTGCTGAAGACTGGATTCAGGATGGTAAGCCTTTTCCCTTAGGCCCAGGATCAGATGCAGAAGACACGATGAGCGTTCTGCTGCAGAGGATGCAGAATAACGCAAAGCAAGATTCATCCATCGGGTGTGGTTTAAATAGCCTCCTGTAGTGCTTAGATGTCTCCTTCCACAGCCACGCCTAGGTAAGAAAAGAGTTCCTGCTTTCCAGAAGAGTTCCAGTGTTCTGAATCTAGGGAGTGGCTCCTGCCCCACCCAACAGGAAAAGTAGTTCCAAACAGAAGAGGATCAGAGGCTCAACTGGCAGGCAAGTAAGCAGCATGGTCTGCTGCAGGTAAGTCCACCCAAGCATTATGAGCCCGGCGCTTCCAGCGCTGGGACTGGGCATATTTATGAGCCTGGTGCCACTGGCGCCAGGACTGGGTCCAAAAGGTCCCAATTGGGACTGGTTGGCACTCGGAACCTGGGTTATGGATCTGCTTCCAAGGGAGTTGGGAAAACCCTGACCTTTTGGAAGCAGAGATCATGACAGTACCCCCCCTCAAGGCCCCTCCCAAACCGGGCTTCTCCGGGGGTTTTGGCTTGTCAGGAAATGTTCGGTGAAATCTTTTGATTAGGCGAGGAGCGTGGACATATTCAGCAGGTTCCCAGGATCTCTCTTGGGGGCCGTAGCCTTTCCAGTCAATTAGGTAAAATAGTTTAGATTTGGAGATCTTGGAGTCCAGAACACTTTTGACTTCAAACTCGAGTTCTCCATCAACTAGGATAGGTTTTGGAGATTTAGGGTTTGAGGTTGCACGGGTTTTAATAGAGAGACGTGGAAGACCGGATGTATCTTCATGTGCGGGGGCAAGTCCAACTTGACCGCTACTGGGTTTACTATGGTAGTGATGGAATAAGGACCAAGGTATCTTGGGTTGAATGTGCGTGGCCCTTTTAGAGGTAGATACTTGGTGGATAACCAGACTTGATCCCCTACTTGATATTGAGGGGCTTCCTTCCGATGTTGATCTGCTCCTTTCTTGTATTGTTCTTTAGCCCTTTGAAGGTGAGAAACAGCTTCCTTAAAGGCTTAGGTGATTGTAGAATGCAGGTAGTCTACTGCTGGTGTTTCAAGATCTTGGAGGGGATCCAACTCCGAGGTTCGAGGGTGACTGCCGTACAAAAGAAAAAACGGGGTTTTCCCAGTTCCCGAATGGACAGAGTTATTGTAGGCATATTCGGCTATCCAAAGGATGTCTTTCCAAGTTTTTTCAGTTTGTTGCAGCATGCAGCGTAAATACTGTTCCAGAGTTTGATTGGTCCTCTCGGTTTGTTCGTCGGTCTGAGGGTGGTGACTGGTCGATAGTCTCACATCAATTTGAGCCGACCGACAGCAACTTCGCCAAAAATGAGAAATAAATTGACTACCTCGATCCGAAATTAGAACCGAAGGAAAACCGTGCAGTCGGACGATGTTTTCGAGAAATTCTCGGGCCAGAGTTGCTGCTGTTGGCAAGCCTTTGAGCGGAATGAAATGCACCATCTTGGAGAATAAGTCCACGATTACTAGAATCGTATTGTATCCGGAGCATGGAGGTAGATCGGTGCTGAAGTCCATAGAAAGCGTATGCCAAGGGCGAGGTGGGATGTCAATAGGGCGTAAGAGGCCTGCTGGTCTTTCCTTTTGACTCTTGTTTTGGGCGCATACTCCACAGGACATTATAAAGTCTCTGATATCTTTTTTCCAAGACGGCCACCAGAAGTAGCGCTTGATCTTTTCTGAGGTCTTGGCCATACCGGGATGTCCTTCCATTAAAGAATCGTGATAACAAGAGATTACTTTTTTCTGTAAATCTGTGCTGGGTAGGTATAATCGTTCTTGGAAATACAATAAGTTGTCCTTTACTGCAAAGTCCTTTCCCTGCAGATGCCAATTCTGTATGTCTGCTGGAGTTACAAGTTGCCTGGCTTTATCCTTAACTTCCTCTATGGATTCTGTGGCGATTACACCCAGAATTCTTTGTTCGGGAATGATTGGTACAGGTTTAGGGTTGATCAAGTGTTCTTCCACTCCCATCCGAGAAAGGGCATCAGCTTTACCGTTCTTTGTACCAGGTCGATAGGTAATTATGAAGTCAAACTCGGCAAAGAATAATGCCCAACGGAGTTGTCTAGAGGATTGGGCTTTTGCGGTTTTCAAATATTGCAGGTTTCTGTGATCCGTAATCACAGTAACGGTGTTTCGGGCCCCCAGCAGATAATGCCGCCAAGCCTTAAAGGCAGACTTGATAGCCAGAAGTTCCTTGTCAGTAATCGTGTAATTGATTTCAGGAGGCGAGAATTTGTGGGACCAAAATGCCACGGGATGCAACTGATTGGTTACCGGGTCCTTTTGTGATAGAACTGCCCCCATGGCAAGGCTTGAAGCATCAGTTTCCACGATGTAAGGGAGTTCGGGGCGAGGGTGTTTTAAGATTGGTGCAGAGATAAATTTAGTCTTCAAATCCTGGAAAGCTTGTTCCGCCTCGGTAGACCATTCAAAACGTTTGTTTTTCTTTAACAAGGCAGTGATGGGCTGGACTATTCGAGAGAATTTGGGGATAAACCTGCGGTAAAAGTTAGCGAAGCCTAACATGCTTTGCACACCTTTTACGGAGGATGGTGATGGCCATTTGAGAACTGCATCAACCTTCTTTGAATCCATACGCACTCCGCCAGGTGATAATATGAATCCCAAGAATTCAACTTCAGTCACGTTGAAAACACATTTTTCCAACTTAGCGAAAAGTTTGTGTTGACGCAATCTTTCGAGGACCATTTTCACGTGTTTCCGATGTTCAGATTCCGATGAAGAATAAACGAGGATGTCGTCAATGTAAACAACAACACACACATCTATGAGCTCTCTGAGGACATCGTTCATAAAATATTGAAAGGCGGCCGGGGCATTGCAAAGTCCGAAGGGCATGACCTGATATTCAAATAGCCCATACTTGGTGCGGAAGGCCGTCTTCCATTCATCGCCCTCTTTTACTCGTACCAAGTGGTAAGCTCCTCTAAGATCCAGCTTTGTATATATGCATGCTTTTCTGACTTGGTCCAGGAGTTCAGGGATCAAAGGTAACAGATATCTATTCTTAACAGTGATCTGGTTCAGGGAGCGATAATCTATACAAGTTCTAAGGTCTCCTTCCTTTTTTGGAACGAAGAACAAAGCTGAAGAAGCAGGGCACTTGGAAGGACGAATAAACCCATTTGCCAGGTATTGATCCAGGTATTGTCGAAGGTGAAGGTTCTCAGGCTCGGTGAGGGCATAAATTCTACTACAAGGAGGAGTAGATCCAGGTATCAGGTCTATCTGGCAGTCATAAGACCTATGAGGAGGTAGAGAGTTAGCCTGATCCTTCCGGAAAACATCTTGGTATTCTAGGTATTCGGGAGGTAACTGGGGAGTCTCTGAAGAAATTGCTGCCAGTGTAACACCAGGTGGAGGGTGACAAGTAGATTCACATTCTGGAAACTGGACCGTTCTTGCTCGCCAATCGATCAGAGGATTGTGTTTCTCTAACCAAGGTATTCCTAGAATAATCTGAAACTGAGGGGCCTTGATCACATCGAACACGATCTTCTCATGGTGTCCATCTTGACTTACTAGCGTCACTTCTTGAGTGGTATGCGTTACTGGCCCGGAGGCTATCTCCGTACCATCCACCGTAGTAATGACGTCCTTTACAACCTTGGGACAAAGAGTTAGATTCATCCTCAAAACCATTTCATGATCCACATAATTGCCGATGGCACCGCTGTCGACGTAAGCTTCAATTGCATGTAATCGATCCGGATTATCAGGGCTAATGAGGACCATAGGTATCACGAAATGCGAGGTCACGGAACTGGTTTTCACGCTCGGCAAGAGGACCTCTATTCTTGTCGGGCGAGGTCGTTTCCCTGCTCAGAGTTTGTAACTTTGGTAACTGCAGCTCCTACTGCCTTCTTGGCAGGTTTCACCGGACAGTCTCGAAGAAAGTGCCCTGAGT
The DNA here is from genome assembly GCF_040938575.1 of Ambystoma mexicanum. Classification (NCBI taxonomy): domain Eukaryota; kingdom Metazoa; phylum Chordata; class Amphibia; order Caudata; family Ambystomatidae; genus Ambystoma; species Ambystoma mexicanum. Next base: position 154,542,535 of record NC_090925.1, read on the forward strand.
TTCCGCAATAGAGGCATAATTGCAACTGTTTTCTCCTTTCCCGCTCCTTTTGTGTTAGAGGACCTTTCAGACCCCCTATTTGCATGGGTTCCCCGGAGTCTACTCCTTTGGAAGGAGTTGGCGGTTTGGAAAATACTCGAGCATCAAACTTGGAACGATCGGCCTTCCTGTTCTGCAGTGTGTGATCTATTTGAACGACTAAGTCTATATAGTCCGAACAATCTTGTGGGGGATTCACTACTTGGGCTAACACATCTTTGAGCTCTCCCCGTAGACCTCTATAAAACAGCGTAATCCTTTTGTCCTCAGGCCATTGAGTTTCCACTATCAGTCTGTTGAAAGACGCAATATAAGCCAAAACGTCTTGATTACCTTGTCGCAACAAAAGAAGCTCATTGTCCAAGGCCTGCCCCTGTGAATGTCTTGCGAACAGTTTTTCCATACTGAGCTGAAAAGCTTGAAAATCATGGAGGACCGGATCATCTTGATTTACTAGAGGGATCGACCAGCCTGCCGCATTGCCACTAAGGTACGAAAGCACGAAAGCTACTTTAGCTTGATCAGTTGGAAAGGCTACTGGCCGGCATAAGAAATGCAACCGGCACTGATTGATAAATACTGCAAACCTCTTTGGGTCACCAGAAAATCGTTCGGGCGGAGCCAGAGGTACATTCCCAGGTAGGTTGATCTGCACTGGATTCATAGAGGATGTAGAAGGAAGATTTCCCCCAGATGCGGGTAACGGGGTCTGTCCGGCTTGTGACTGTAGCAATTGTCTAGCGAGATCATCTGTTCGCTCCTTGGAAATAATCAGTTCCCTTCTTAGAGCGTTTGTTTCCTGACGGGCTGCATGCACTTCTGCCCTTAGTTCCCCAAGTAACTGGGCTAGCTGGTCGGTATCCGAGGTTTCCATAGCACCTGGACGGGAGTTTTGTGGTAGGCTTTGCGTTCTGTAACGCTCACCTGATTCCCGTAGAGGCGCCGGTCTTGACTGGGCGTATACCGTATCTTCAAAGGTGATGTGTAACACACGGCTGGCTCTTTGGGCTGGACCTCTGTGCACTGTATGTCTGACTCGAAGGGTAAGATGTCTGCAGAAAGAAAATATGGGATTAAGGAACTGGGTTATTGAATGTCTCTCTCTTCTTCCCTTTCTCTTCTCCTGTAGAACCCCAAAGGTTAACGCTCTCACCTTAGGTAAGTGAACGCCGTGCTCTCCATCTGCCTCGGGGCAGGGTGCTGTAACCAGTTTCTTCACTGGATAAGGGGAGCAGGCCTCTTGACTTCAGAGGACTGCTGTCCGTCGTTTACTGCAGGAACGGTAAGTTTCGAGTAATTCTAATGTCTTTAGAGTCTTTAGTAATGATGTCTCTTGTTTTGCAGGGTTCCGGCGATGGCGGATGACGGGCTGAAGTGAGTTGAAAATGGAGCCCGTGTGATGAATAGAAGCGCCTGGAAGCACGTAAGTAAGCGCTTGTTGCCTGCTTCACGATGTGCTCTAACTGTCTTTTTATTTTGCAGGTACAAGTTCGGAGCGGCTGCAGGGTGCCGGAATACCCACTGGGTTAGATGTGGAAAGGAGTAATGGCACGTGAGTATTAAAGTTCCCCAATGTCTTTAAACGCACCTTGTTTTGTCTTTCATATGCGGGATGCAGCGCCGAAGGCCTCCGGAGCGTGCGAAGAGTTGGTAAGCTTTTGTCTTTCAGATGCCGGAATGCAGTGTGAAGACCTCCGGAGCGCACGAAGAGTAGGTAAGCCTTTGTCTTTCAGATGCCGGAATGCAGCACGAGGCGTTGGTGACAGCCGATGGACCAGGTAAGTGAAGAGCTGTCACTGAAGACCGTAATGCTAACCTGTTCTTTCTTGTCTTTATAGGTGTTGCTGAAGACTGGATTCAGGATGGTAAGCCTTTTCCCTTAGGCCCAGGATCAGATGCAGAAGACACGATGAGCGTTCTGCTGCAGAGGATGCAGAATAACGCAAAGCAAGATTCATCCATCGGGTGTGGTTTAAATAGCCTCCTGTAGTGCTTAGGTATCTCCTTCCACAGCCACGCCTAGGTAAGAAAAGAGTTCCTGCTTTCCAGAAGAGTTCCAGTGTTCTGAATCTAGGGAGTGGCTCCTGCCCCACCCAACAGGAAAAGTAGTTCCAAACAGAAGAGGATCAGAGGCTCAACTGGCAGGCAAGTAAGCAGCATGGTCTGCTGCAGGTAAGTCCACCCAAGCATTATGAGCCCGGCGCTTCCAGCGCTGGGACTGGGCATATTTATGAGCCTGGTGCCACTGGCGCCAGGACTGGATCCAAAAGGTCCCAATTGGGACTGGTTGGCACTTGGAACCTGGGTTATGGATCTGCTTCCAAGGGAGTTGGGAAAACCCTGACCTTTTGGAAGCAGAGATCATGACAAGCAGTAACAGTTCTCATAGGTATTGCTTGAGGTTACCTGGTAGCATGGTCTACCACAACCAATATAAATTGGTTGCCTGAAGATATGGGAGGGTCTAGGGAGCCAACAATATCAGTCCCATCCCTCTCAAATGGAACTCCCAACACTGGGAGAGGCACCAACAGTGCCACGCTCTTGGCTTCACTCTTGCCAGATGTCTGACAAGTGTGACAGCTTCTACAGAATTTATTTACATCAGACCCCATCTTAGACTAGTAGAAATAAAGGGAAATCCTTTCCTTCGTCTTCATAAAACTTAAGTGACAATCTAAAGGAATCTCATGGGCTAACTGTAGAAACTGGGGTCTCACCTCCTGAGGCACTACAAGTGTTCTGTAGTCCCCTGGGGTAGACTCTATATGCTCACTGTAAAGGAGGCCATCTTCCCAGTACAGCCTGTGCTTCCCTGGCACTTGCCTTTCCAGCTAGGAAGATGTCTGTTGGTGAAGTTCTTCAAGAGTAGGACACTCTCTTTAACCTCTGCTGAAGTCTGCCCTACAGGGGCCACCTTCTGCAAGCAAAGTCTGCAGCTCCGGAAGGTCTTTAGGATCCAGATCTCCAACAGGGGGAAGGTCTTCTTCCTGTTCTGTTTCACCAGTAACTGTTTTACCATCCTCTGGTTGGTCCTCCCACTCAGCCTCAGCTGGTGGAGGGGTCACAGATGTGACCTTGGACTGTCCTCTCGGGGATGTCCTTGTTTTGTGCACAGGGGTGATACTTTTCTTTCTTCCTGAGACCTTGGGTTTCCCTTTTGTCTCTTTCTTCCTGGAAGTATAGTGTTGTTCTTCCTGTGGACTGGGTGTTATAGGTACTTCTGTAACAACCCATTGAGAGTCATCTAAAGTGAGCTCTCTGTCCTTCCTAGTCTGCTCCTGCTTCCTTTTACTGAGAGGCCTGGGGGTGCTTGATACAACTCCAAGAGCTTTTAAGTCATTCCCCAACAGGACTCTCCCAGGCACCTCATTCTGAACACTGACAGGTATTCTTACAGTCATATTGTTACACTGGATGAGAGCTGCTAGTATTGCAACCATCTGGATAGGGCCTCCAGCAATCTTAGTGGGACATTTGGGTGGCTTAGCTACATCCTTAGGTTTGAAAAAGGTTTCATCCACTATAGTAATGCTGGCCCCAGTGTCTCTAATGGCAGGGTTTCCTGACCATTAACAAGTACACTGTCCTTGTAATATTCTTTCGTGTTAGCTGGAATAGTTATACATATCCACATTGTGCTGTTCATACAGACACAGGGACACTAAAGAAGCACTGGCTGAGACTCCAATGGGGTCTTCAGCCAATAGATGAAAGTTTCCACTTGCCAAATGTACTTCTCCCTCAGGGATGAAGGCTAAGGAGGCAGTGTTGACCCCTGAAGGTTTACCCTTGCATCTGGGATCCCCTTTCACACGGTCAGTTGACCCACAAGCATAACATTTACCAAATGATTTTTGGAATGGGGGCTTCTGCTGACCTCCCTCCGGTTCGGCACCAGAGGTTTCACTAAACTGACCTGGTTTCCCATATGGTGTACCCTTCTTATGTTGGTGGTCCTCTTTTGGGTGGGAGGATTTTGAATTCTCTTTGTCATCTTTCTTGTGCTGCTTCCCCTCATCCTTTTTGGAATGGCCCCAGAATCCTTGTGAGTAGCCCTGTTGGCAACCCACAAGTCAGCAGCCTTTGCAAACTTCCTGGCATCAATCTCTTTAGAGTCAGCCAAATGCTGTCTCAGCTCAGGAGAGCAGATATCAAAAATAAATTCCAACAAAAACAGATTTCTCATTCCTTCAAAGGTAGTTACTCTGTAAACCTTAACCCATCCATCAATGTTTTTCAAACATTCACACACCCAGGTAGCCCAAGGGATACCATCAGTCTTTTTGAGGGTCCTAAACCTCTTAAGGTACTGGGAAGGAATTTCCCCAAATCTAGCTATCAAAGCTACTTTCATATTCTCATGCTCCAATCCTTCAAGCTCCCCCACCTCCATTACAGCATCAGTTTTAACCTGGGGGAGCCTAGACAAAAGCCAAGGAATCAACTGATTCCCTGTGAGACCCTGAATCCCATGATTGTATTCAAAAGCACTCAACCAATCCAAAATATAAAGTTTTGCATCATACATACTCACTGCTTCTTTGGGCAGGCAAGGCCTCTTTGGACTGGAAGACCTAGAGGACTCTGGGATAGAAACATTCTCAAGAGACAATGGGCCTCATTACAAAGTTGGAGGTAGCCATGCTGTTTATACCGGCTCAGGGTCCCGCAAAAGGGGAATTACCGGGCCATTCCAACCTCGGCAGGCCTGGTAATTCCCCTTGCGCGGGACCCAGAGCCGGTACGTCCCCATTCCCATCCAAGCCCCCATAGGGCTCAATGGGAATGGGGAGGTAGGTAGCAGCAGTGCCGTTCATAATGGTACCATTGCTACCATCCAGTTCTGCTCACGGTTGCCGCTCTGGTCGGACCAGGCGTGCTGAGCGGCAACCGCGAGCAGCACACGTAACATGGCGGCATGGTAACAACAGCGCCAGTAGCACTACCGGCGCCGTAGTTGCCTTACCGCCACAATCGTAATGAGGCCCAATGTTTTCATTTCAAGAGCATGTTGCATTTCTAGCTCCCTGAGTTTGATGTCCTGATGTTTGGCTTCAGCTTGAACCTGTATTCTTTTGAATTCCAATTCAAGTCTCATTGTTTCAAGAGACACATATTCTGGACTCAGTGATGGACCTTGTGGGGTCCCAGTGGCCAAAGGTTGAGGCAAAAGGGCAGGCTGAGGCATAGAGGGGTTCCTATCCTGGGATTCCTCTCCCTCCTATGACTCTGCTAAAACAATAGAGTTAGACTTTGCATTATCATCCTCATTATCATTTTCTACATTTTCTGAATTAGTAAAAGTTACAGGCCTACTATTCAACCTTTGGTGATCTAACAACCTTGTAATCAATACATGTTTCTTTCCTTTATCAGAGAGATTCCTGATCCTACACATATCTTTCAGATGATCTACTGTGAGAATGATCAGGGCTTCCTGCTTGAAGTTATCCATATTAGACATGTTACAATTGCTATTCTAGTGGAGCTTAGCCTTGTGAAGGTTTTTAGTTGAACAAAAGTAAACCAAACACTCTATGTAACAACTTTACAATAGATCCAACCGCTGCCACCAGTGTTAGGCAAGATTGTATGCAGTACGCTTTGGGCGCACTAAATGAGTAGAAATGTTATGACACAGAGTTTTCAGAGTAGCAGTTATTCAAATAAACACTTACACTCAAGGTTTCTTGATAAAATAATTATTAATTTATTTCACAGTCAATTGTATACGCCTTCGTCAGAAGGGAGCAATATAGGTAACAATTAAAATACACTTAAAAACACACTCTGTTTCTCGAAATCAGATGATACCCATTCGGGATGGCACACAGACACCCCTACACCCTCAGATGACTTAAATAGCTAGGACACTGTGGACATTGATTTATCACTGATACATTTAGTGCAATACCAACCACCAAAAATGGTTCAATTCTGAAGCCATTCAACTAAAGAAAGAGAAACAAAACTTAGAAAGGAAATGGTTAAAAGAACCCTCAGAAATAAATAAAACAAACTGGAAAAACGCTGATTGTAGATACAAAACCAAACTTATAGAAATTAAGAAAGATCATTTCAATGAACTTATTAGCAAGGCATCCAACTCTACCGGCAAACTCTTCCAGATCCTTAAAGCCACCGAAAAACCTAAAGCACTCACGCCGCCATTCCAACCAACCGAACTAGATTGTGAGAAAGTTCAAATGGCCTTCCACAACAAAATCATTAAGGCCAGACAAGCCATTATAACCTGCCATAACAATAGCCTATTTACTCCAGAGACACCAAGTAAAATCAAGCCTGAACCCATTATTCGTAAATTCTAATTCACACCAATAACACTTGATGAGATGAAGAAAACACTCTCTAACACAAGATGCACCTCGTGCACAGAAAATGTGTTACCACCAAAACTTATACTTGAAAACATCGATATATTCTCTCCCTTCTTTAGAAGAATGGTAAATGTGTCATTTAGGGATCAGACTGTACCCACACTAATCAAAACAGTCACGGTTACACCATTACCAGAGAAACCAGAACTAGACCAACAGACCCTGAAAACCTTAGACCAATAACCAACTGCAACTTTTTGTTGAAAATACTGGATAAGGTTGCCACTGAACAACTCTAGAACTATGTGGACACAAACAACCTTCTGCACCCCCAATAATTGGGTTTCAGAACAGCCCACAGCACTGATTCGGCACTGCTAGATCTGCAGACTGAGATGTTAGGTATATTGGACAGGAGCAAATCAGGCCTTCTGATCTTGTTTGACCTCTCGGCAGCCTTCGATCTGCTTGACCACACGAAGCTCCGAGAGGCCTTGGAGCTCTCAGGAAATTGTTCACAAGAAGCAACTGAGTGGATATCTTCATTCTTACAAGACAGACAATCTAGGATTGTCTGGGGAAACCAGGCCTCTAAAACCAAACCAGTAGATTGTGGAGTTCCACAGGGAGCCAGTTTTTCGCCCCTGTTGTTCAACCTTTATATGCGTTGTCTTTGTACCATGCTGACACAACTACGCATATTTTTCACTAATTTCGCCGACGACACCCAATTGATCTTCGAGCTAAGTGGCGACTACAAACAAGATAGCGATAAATTAACATCTATATACAATATCATCGAAGGATGGATGAAGGAAAACTGGATGTGCCTTAATGGTACCAAAACGGAACTTATGATTTTGGATCAGCACATGCCAGAAAAAAACTTGATCCATCACACTCCTCCTTCAGTATTAAAAACGCCCAAATACCAATATCAGAAAAAGTGAAGACACTTGGAGTTTACTTGCAGGCCTCACTAGGAGCCGAGGCCCATACAACTTACTTGAAAAGAAACTGCCAGTACTACCAAAAACTACTTTAAAAAATCAGACCCCTTCTTAATCAGAAAAATAGTGCCACTATAGCCAGAGCCACAATACTTTCCAGACTTGACTATGGCAACTCCCTGCTCCTGGGAGCAAGTAGCAAATGCATGAAACAGTGTCAGGTGATACAAAAAGATGCCATCAGGGCTATCACGGGAAAATCAAGAAGGGAGCACATTACGAGCGACAGGAAAGATCTACACTGGTTGGCAGTTGAGGAGAGAATCACATTCAAGTCCCTCACCATGGTCCATCGATGCCTATACGGTAAAGCCCCAGCATATCTAAAGAAACAATTCAATTGGCATGAACCAATCAGAAAACTAAGATCAGCTAATAAAGGCCTCCTCCAAACCATCCCAGCTAAAAATAAGAATGGTCTTGGCCAGGCCTTCTCGAGCAGAAGCATCCTTAAATGGAACGAACTACCTGCAACACTGAAATTGGAATCAAACTACTTACAATTCAGAAAGAAACTAAAGATCCTACTATTCAAATAAGCACCCGACCAGACCACAAACTCTTGCACATCACAGAACTGACTTATATTAGTGTCTCGTTGTCTCGTCTTCTGTCTGTTTACGTCCTGTCTCTTTGGCAAGCGCTCTGATGCCCGCGGGCTTTAGCGCTATACAAACAAATACATAAATAAATACTGAGTTTGGTGCAAAGGATAGAATAGAGGAATAAAACAAAGGTTAACAAATAATTCACAAAGAGGTATGCACTTTTAAAACCTTCCAATCCAGAGTAAATTAACCCTTTCCTGGTGGAAAGGCCAAAGCACAATCTCAGAGGTAAAGATGAGTCTCTCAGGGAGCCAGGACAGCCAATGTTAATTGCACAATATCAAGGGGGAGCTGAAGATCTTTGTAGGTAGGTATAAAGTCTTGGACAATGTTTTTAGAAATGGTTGTAGAAAATAGAACACTTGAAGTGCCACAAGCTGGGAGACTTGTGAGGGGCAAAGCTTTAGCAACTTTGCAAGGTAACCAAGACAGGTCTCAACTGAGAGCAAGTAAGGCTACACAACAAGAGGTAAGTTCTCTTAGACTTTACAGTACCTCCAGTTAGAAGAAATGGTTCCAGCTGGCTTCTGTTCCTGTACAGCTCTGCAGATCCTGTTGTCCCTGAGTCTCAGTCATGGGGACAAGAGGGAGGACGTCTGGGGACTCCTGCTCTGCAGTGGGACGGTCAGCGGCAGCAATGGGCAAACTTCAATTCTGCGGTTCTTCAGTGTTTCAGCTCCTCACGTCTGACAGCAAATAGCAACACCACGGTTCTCAGATTCCACATCGGACTTTCCTTGCTTCTGGGGTCCAGCACTCTGTTGCGGTGGATCAAGCTTGGTCAGTCCTGCTTGAGGAAGTCCGGAGGATCTTCCTAGCGCTCAGGTCCGACTTAAAAGCAATGCACACAATATCTTGTTCCTCTCCCTGGCACTTTGGTTCCAGCAGCAGCAGCATTGGAAATACAGCCAGCTCCGAGAGGATGTCCAGATCGGCTTACTTTGGAGTTGATTGGTCCCACCAACTTAAAGGGAGAAGTCGTCCTTGCAGGGCTTCTCAAGTCGAGGCGAATTCGGAGCTCCAGCACAGCAGCAGGTGAGCAAACCAACAGTCCAGGAGGTGCAGCAGGCACCTCTTCCAAGTTCTCCTTCGGATTCCTTCGTCCAGTGGTCGACTCTGCCTTCCAAGCCGAAAAAGCCTCGCCTTTTATGCAGGTTTCTCCCATTCATTCCAGCCTAGCTGTCAATCACACAGCAGGGTGGCTGTCCTTGCCGGAGAGCCAGCCAGCCAGCCAATCACCTTTGGGTGCATTCCTGTAACCAAGGGGATTAAGCACAGGGAGTTTCGGGACCCTCCCTCACTTCCTGCCAGACATACTGGAGCCAGAAGTGGGCTTCACTCGTGAACCCCGCCAAAGACAAAATGAACAAAGGGACCAAACCTTGTTTGGCGCACAGAGTTAATCTCAAGAAGGACCTTTCCAACAAGAAATAGCGAAAAAAGAAGACCGGGCCATTTTGACAAAATGGGCACCGATGGGTGCTTTACCAAGGCTGCAATTACAGCCCATGGTAAAAACACACAATGGTAGTAAAAAGTAAACCACTTCCACCAGCCATTAATTTTAGAAAGGGTAACATAAAAATGTTACATGAGAAACTAGACAAAGGGGATACTAAGTAACCCCTGCAGCACTCTATGGTAAGATAGTGTGTGCTGGGTCTAGAATGTTACAAATTTTAAGTAAAGTCAATTTCACTTCACTGCTTTTGGAAACAGTAGTTTCACCAAGAGAAGGTATTTAAACCTTTGGGAAATCTAAGAGACCTCCCTGTGCCACTGCGCCGAAGGTGCTGTGTGTCACAATGTAAAGATGATGCCTATGGAGTTTGTCAGACTCCAAAGTTAAAAGAAACACATTGTCCAAATCACATAAAAAATACATGAGAGGGTGAGAAAAAGGGCTCACTCTCTTCATGTTAGAAATTAAAAGTCCTGAAGTCCAGCAAAAGAGCTGGGGGCCTCTAAGGTAGAGAGGAATTAGCACATTTCTGAGAATTCTCTGTAACAGGAGACAAATATTAAAGAAGGTTGTGAGATAGGATTTGAGAGAGGGATAGACCTCGGAGAAGAGAGCAGATGGAATGGGGTCAGTTGGTGCAGCAGTAGGATGAGCATGGGTCATCAGAAGAGAGATGTCTTTGTGATGGTGGAGAAATGATAAATAGAGGCAGTCAGAGGCAAAACGGGAGGTAAGGGTGAGGTTGGTGTGAAAGAGGAAGGGGAGTCATTCCCTTATTCTTCCACTCTGAGTCGGCAGAGCTCGATACTAGGTGTACAGTCCTCTGCAATTTTCCACAATCTGACCCCCAGGAGAGAGCTAATACTGATCATTTTACTGTTTTATTTTGCTTTTGATATACATTTATTGATAACATAAGTTTGATATTAAATAAATACAATACTGCATTGATACTGCTGGGCATGTGTTGTAATCAGCTGGGATTTTCAGTCGGGGTAATGCTGTTTTAGGCCATGCAGTAAGGTTGGGGAGGCATTGAATGTTGGAGGTATTGTTGGTGAATGGAGGAAGATGAGCCAGAGCTTTGCTGAACTAAGAGGTAAAGGTAGATGCGGGTGAGGCTGGTGTTGTGCAACGGGTGAAGGATTACATCTTTCCATCCACAATAACTAATTCAACTTCCTTTACAAGTGCTGGGTGTCATCAGCTATGAACCTTGAGTGGACATAGAACAGCTTGAAGAAGGGGTGGCATGTTGTCAAAACCATCGAAGATCCCTATTCTAACCATTGCTGGCACAGTTTAAACTGACCAAATGATTAACCATGTCACCCTGGGCCTTCTCACCCTGGGGCATCTTACCCCAGGGGTATTGCAGATGCATCCGGTGATCTGCTTGTCCTGTACTGTAATGGCTTTTAATGTGTAGTCAGAGGCAAAGGGGCACCAGCGCTGTTAATTCTTTTGCCCAGTAGAGTAATGTGGGGGACGTGGTCATGGTTGATGCTGTCTAGGAAAGATGTGCTTTGGCCATATTTCATTGGTGATAGTGAGTTAAAAATGCATGCTGTTTGGGCATAGTTTTGATGGAGTGGGTGCATGTCGGGGTGTATCCTTTAGTGCATGACTACAGTTGACCCAACTATTCAGCCGAAGCTGAATAGTGAGCGGAATAGTTAGTGGCCAGTATGCCCACAACCAGATATGCCTTTGCTTCGTGCTCTCTGGCATTGGTAACCCTTTTACATATTCTGTCCCTCTGACCATAAGCAATCCCTCCGCTCTCAACTATCCTGAACAACATTAGGAAAACCAGTAAAGTGTATTGGTCAGTGTTGCTAAATTACTTGTGCCGGGTCCGGGAATCAAACAAGGTACCTTCACAAGGTCATGTGATGTGACAACAGGTCCCAGCATAGCAAGCAAACCTGTATACGTGTCTCACCAGGATCTGGGTGTGTTGATTGCATGTAGATAGGTGCACTAAGTGCATTAACCCACTGCGCTGTAGCCCCTCCTGTGAGACCAGCACGCTGAATATCTATTGCGCCTTTCTTTAGCCCGTTAGATCCATCTAGTTTCACAAAGACATGATAATACGATGATAATAAAAACAGAGCAGTGGGGAGAGAACGGGGAAGAGAGGTTGAAGTATTTACCTGCTGCCCCCTCGAAGCTTGTGCCTTTCCTTATGGCAGGGGTGGCATCTTCCAGTCTCAGTGCCTCTGTGCTGAGACCATCCATGTAAGCAGTAGAGGAAGTGGCTGGTTCCTCCACATCTTATCCTGTTCTTTCCAGTGGTCGAAGTGTACGAAAAGAAGTAGTGGAACTTTGTTCCATGCTGGTCTACCCCGCTCCCCACAAACCCCATCTCTGCACCACCTCCCACACACAATCCAAACCTCCAAACAAACACACCTGCTATTTATGGGAATGTGCAGTTCACTGAAGTGCAAGCTTCAACTTTTTCATACACTTTTATTTTAAAACTAAACCAATCCAGAACGGTTTTCTTTTAAAAATAAAAATATAGGAAAGTGAAACTTAAAAATAAAAAGTATGGGAACACCGCTTCCGACCACTCCCGCCCACTTCGAACTATGGTTCTTTCTAGGACAGGCTGGAGAAGCCAGAAAGCAAGCAGCTTATTGGCTGCTGCAGCCTTCCTCCGGCAGTTCAACTCTGTGATTGGCCACCATCTCTCAAACAGCAAGAAGGCATCTAATAATAGACTGTCGATGTCAGCTTCGAGTATTGAAAAGGCCTGAATCTCAGCCATATTTTGGGCGAATATGTACTCAAAGCTGAAGCTCAGTACTAGCTAAACAGCAAAGGTGTGAATGAAAAGACATCGAGAGGAGCAATGTAATATGGTGAGGTGATGGAATGCTGAGGGTGGACGCATATAAGGCTGGGGAAAAAGACTTGAGTAGTTCCTACTATGGTTCTTACTCGACATTACCGTGAGTATAAAAATCGTTTCCCCTCCCTGTGCCCCCCGTGTTCTGCCCTGCTGCTTGACTGAACAGTACTACATGACGGTACAAATGGTGCTTCTAGTTCGCCATTCATTCTTCAGTTTCTGCATTCAGAAGAATGGAGAGCTGGGGCAGCTTGGCAGTTGCAGGCCATTTGTTGGGCATACAGTAGTCTCGCTGTTGCATCTGATGCCCTCTCTGGTTCTTTTTTAATGGCCTCCTGCAGCGTCATCGAGTTTGTGGGAAGGCTGTTCTGTCCCCTGCTTTGTCTCCCAATCAGTAATGTTGGCCAATGACTTATTCTGCAGTACCTCATGCAAGACCTTTTCTGGTACAAGGTCCAGCACTGAGGAGGCAACTGAGGTGTTGGTTCTAAAGAATACACACGTATGGCAGGTTATTGTCAAGGACACACTATTAGAATTGGCAGAGTCTCAAGGTAAGTGGAGACAGTGAAATAAAAGTCATTTGTGTGTATCTCATTTTAGTCAGTGGAGACACACATTTCTTTGAAGCTGGATATAGGTTTCATGTGAGGGAGCGTTTATTGAAGGGCATGGAGCTTCTGGGGACAGTAGAAATAAGACCAAAGCAGGTGGCATGCTCCAGAAATGTGGTGAAATGTAAAGTATGATTCTTGGTGGATATGCAAAACACAAAGGGGGTTCTTAAAAATCGAGCTAATTATTTTTCGATTGTTCTGTTTTAATTTTTTTATTAAAAAGATTCAGTGGGTAAAGAACACATATTACCATGTTTTTTTTCCTCATCGAAACGCGTGCAATGTCCATAGAATATGGCGAAAGTGGTTGGCAAGTGGTGTTCTTGGTGACTTGGCTGACTTGCTACTACCTGCTAACCGCTACCTGCTTCTTTAAGTCCACCTGGAGGTGGGACTTGGAACCCTGATGCCTGCTGGGAACTTCCCTATAAAGACCAGCTTACACTGCGAACGCGGCCGCGAAAGTGGTTGGTAAGTGGTGTTCTTGGTGTTCTTTGATGAGCTTTGGAGCTTCACATTCATCTGTCTTTAAAAACAGAAGAAAGAAATCAGCTCCTCTGAATGAAGAAATCTAATTCAACCCAAAAGGAGGCGGTGAGGGAAACCGGGAGTGCTGGAGGTTCTCGCACAAGACAGCGTTGTCAATCCCTGCTAACTAATGCCACCCCTGCAAACCCAAATAACCCTTCTCTAAAACAAATGCTTCTAACATTTGTGGCCAAAACCCCAACATATATATTCCCTGACAAACAGCCCTCGCACCTACAGTACATTGAGAACTCTGGGAGGAATGAGGTGGAGAATATTGACTCAAATGGAGTCTCCAAGAGCGATGGGGGAGTGAGCAAGGAGAATCCTCTGTGCTTCAATCTAGAGCAGCTGTATGTATGAATAGCCCCTTGCTCCCCGCTCACAGACTAAATTCATATTCAAAAATTGACCTACAGAATCCATCTGTAAATCAGAAAGGGGATCCCCTACTTGGTAGTGCAAGCGAGCGTAGCTCTGCATCTAGAGTTCTCTGGGGCTGAGCCCCCACGCTGGGATAGTGATGGCACCCGCAGTGACTGGCGGTTCGGCCCCGGGAGTTATGCCACCTGTGTATGCCTGCCCTGCTCGGCATGAGCAGCTGGCAAGCGCCGCCCCCCTCATTGGCGAGGAGATGCGTGGGAATTGTAGTTCCATTGCCCTGGAGGATCTTAATCTGGAAGGGGAGTCCTTACCTGGCACTGCAAACGAGCACAGCTCCATGTCCTGCGTTCCTCTAGGGGTGAGCCCCCACGCTGGGATGGCGACGGCGCCCGCGGTGACTGGCGGTTCGGCTCCGGAACTGATGCCGAGTGTGCATGCTTGTCCTGTGTGGCCAGAGCCGTGGGAGAGGGCCGCCCCCCTCATTGGCAAGACGATGTGTGGGAAATGCAGTTCCATCGCCCCAGAAACCTAATAGAGCCCTTAAAGGAGCCAAATAAGGAATTGGAATTACCGGTGAGGGAATACCATCCTCAAGATCTCCAAGATGGTTTAACAAACGAAAAACGTTCGCTGCAAAATAAAACGATTTTTAGAAAAAATGGAGTTGAGAACTGAACTCCCCTTAAGCCCTGATCAGCAGGCTTTAAGAGGGGATGGTGAGGAAAGTATCCAAAACCTCGACCAGTTAGACTGGGAGGGCTTGGAAAATGGAGACTTCGAAATTATGCCAAAAGAATCCCTTGAAAGGACAACATTATTACGCCCCACCCAGGCGAGTAGTGGAAATGCACCAATACAGGATCCAATATCCTTTACTCTGCCAACAAGAGAAACTAAACCAGAAACCCCTATAAAAAATGGTGCTAAGAGCCCCGAAGAGCCTTTAATGGAAGACCATCGGCTCGAGGACCTTTCCATAACTCCACCCTCGAGCGACTTGAGCAATTCCAAATTGGTGGATAAGTTGATCAAAGACATTTCCTCCCTGACGGGGAAAATTGCTCAGGAAAAAAGGAGGAGCCTATCTTTCATAAAGGACAAAATTGCAGCTCTTGATAGGGCTCCATAAAGATGCATAATTCCTCGGCAATTCTAAAAAAGACCATTCAAATCCCAGAAAAAACAAATGACACCCCCGCACCAACTGTGGCAAGCTTTGAAGAGTATCAATTTGCTAAATGGGAGGTGATTCATCGAAAGTATTGGATGGAAACCTTTACGCAATTGCAAAACACAGTAATGGCAGCCCTCACTATTTTGGTGGCCCCATTCCTGAAATTATATGAATCAATCAATGACTCTATGCAAGACCTACTAAGGGCTAATTTGAAATCTCAGGAACAAATCACCACGTTGGAGCGATTTTCAACATCAATTGAGAGCAGGCTGAATTACGAAGCTGATCAATCCAGGTTATGGCAAAACCGACTTGGGGATTTAGCACGAAGTGAAACAAATGGACAGTCTCTACTTATCCTCGAGGATTGTAAATGGATGAGGAACTTTCATCACTTAAATCTGGATGCCAATAAGAACTTGAAAAAAAGGATGACAATGTCACTACTAATGACCCGCCTGGGGGACAATCCACTGAGGAGGAGAGAAAGGAAACAGCAAAGCAAGGTGTAGACAGCCTACAGGCATTGACTAAAAAAAGAGACCTCTGAAGCTGGCTAAGAACCAAAATGCCCCAAACAGAAAGGTCTCGGAAACCAGATTTTGAAAGAACAAACCAGCGGGGCCCCATCATCGGGGGCTGATGGTGACATTCCCCCGAATACTAGCTTCTCGATTTTTATTGGAGGAGCGGGTCAATCCCAACCACAGGACACCTGACCCGACCAAAAAAGGGGAAGAAATCCAAAAACCTAACTGGATCTAGAAAGCAGCATGGCTCGAAGGCCTTTTTAAGGAATATAAGGACCCCACCAAATTTTTTAGACAAATCAATGTGCCAAAAGATCAAGAAAGGAACTGGCACTAATACGAAGCCAGCAAGATGAAAATGAGCATTTAACAGTGCCCCAGATTGTTATGGTCCTGGATGACTCTTTTGCATCAGAGGTCTGCTTAAGTGACCTAATTGATGTTATGCAAGACAATGAAGAAGAAACTACTTGGAACAGTTTCAATTAAGCGGATTGGGAGCAGTGGATGATCCAGCAAATCGAGGGCATATACCATGACTCGAGGAGCAACCCTCGGTTTTCCCCGATTCCAGACAAACATCGAAGGATAAACAAGGGAAGCCTATTAAGGAAGACATCCAGATAGCCCCAAACCAACCAAAAGATGTAGTCCTTGACGCTGTGGAGCCATTCCTAACATTGCACGAAAAAAGGAAATATGTCTAAAAATGAAATCCTGAAAGCAAAGGGCATCTTTTAAACCCAATGATAAGAAAAAGACTGATGAAACAGAAAACAGAAAGATTAGTCCCTCGAAGCAGAAAGTTGACAACAGAAGTGAAAAAGCTTTAAAATTACAATTGGAAAAAACCTTGAGGAGTGCTAAAGGATTTGTCTTAAACTGAGATACTGTGATGACCACATTCTGGCAGATTCCAATGCTCAGATTTCTGTCCTCTGATGATATTGTTATTGTGGAATTTCCAAAGGAAAAGAGAATGGACTTAGTAATTCTGCATGTGAGGACAGAAACGATAAAAGAAGCTCTACTAGAAATGAAAATAAAGTTACAGAATATGGGATATGAGTTGTCGGAGTGGAAAAAGGACAAAAGCTCACTCGATTCTGGGCGACCTAAAGAAGGAAATAAGACTATAAAAGGACAAAGTGAGCAGAAAAGACTTTCTAAAAGCTCAGGAAAAATTCAGGTCCAGGCTGATGGTCAGAACAACAAATATCAGCAAAGACAGCAAGTTGAAAGCAAGGAGCCCAAGGGGGGTCAACCAATAGGAAAAGAGGTGAATACACGAGAGGACCTCCGGGCTCATAACGGAAATAAAAAAAGAGGACCAGACACCCCTACCTTCAAGATCTGAAGGAAAGTAGTATAGGTTTATGGTTGACAATTCCAGCATGACGAGTAAACTAAAATTGAGTGGGAAAAACCGTCACTCAATGGAGACGATTGGGTGTGGATGGCTAAAGTTTTAGTAGCCAAGAAAAAAACAATAGACTACTGTAAAGAGCCAGGAAACAAGCCTGCACATAGCCGCATGGAACACTCATGGCTTTAGTCATCTATTTTCAGGCGCGGACAATTTTCTAAGCGCTTATGAAATAATTTGCCTACAAGAGACCTGGCCCTTTTATACAAGTGTTGAAAATGAAATTAACGCTAGAAGCTAGGGAAGTCTCTATCCTTCTAATTAATGTCTATTGGATCGAAAAAAAATGGCTGAACAATAATTTCACAGCGAGAATCGAAAATATAATCGATAAATCCATGATCAACGAACTGGAACAATCTATTGCTTTATGTGGCGACCTGAACATCAAACTTCTAAAAAGCAAAGGCAAAAGCGAGATCCTGATCCCCTTAGGCAAAAAAGAACAAAGTTGGAAGCAGACCATGGAAGGCCGCTCCATGTGGATGCTTAATGGAACCGTTAAAGGTGATCTGAGAGATGCTGACACCTGGTTCTGTGCAAGAACTAGTGCATGTTTGGACTATTGTTTTGTTTCAAATAATCTATGGGACTCCATTAAAACTTTTGAAGTAAAAAAGCAACTCTATAGCGATCATGCACTCCTCAGTATAGAAGTAATCTTCGTTGGGAAGGCCCAAGAGAAAATTAAAACAACCCCCAACGGAATATGCTGGGGGAGGAATCGAATCAGAATAAAGGAAAGGAATGTAGTCGACCTAATTAAGGGTCATAAGAGGCAAGCATCAGATAATCCAGAAGAAGTTATCTATGGATGGCTTCTGATGGATAATCAAATGAAACAAAATTCAAAGAAGATCGATGAAATACAAAGTAACCACACTTTCAACAAAACTGTAGTCGAAAAGAGAAAAGAATATCGAGCACAGTTGAGGCATCTTCGGAAAGAAACTCTTCCCAGGAAACCAGGAAGCAATAAGAAAATGCAAACAGACCTATACAAATTGGCTCAAGACGACAAGAACCACTAGACTACAACTAGATGGAGAGAAAATACTTTCTGCCATCAACTCTTGTAACCACAAGATATCTTTGGGATGTTATCAATAATTGAAAGGACTTTCAATCAGCAGTTGGAACAATTCAAGTCTCAGAAGACAGTTGGGTGAAGCATTATACTTCCCTTTTTGCCAAGACGGAGACCCCGGCTTACCTAACAAAGAATATAGCAAATCAACCTTGGTTGATAAATTTGGACCATACAGAAATTCACTTAATGATTGGTAAGCTAAGTACATCTAGGGCAGCCAGACCGGACGGCATCTCCAATCAAATTCTAAAAGAAAATAAAGACAAATGGGCAGCTTTCATCAATGTACTATTTTAACAAATAGTAAAAACTAAAACTATTCCATTAACATGGAAAGAAGCCGTTGTGGTACCCATTTTCAAAAAGCGAGACTGCAGTGATCCCAGGAATTATAGGCCAATAGTCCTTCTGGACTCTATAGGGAAGCTCTTCGCCTCAATACTGCTACGGGACTTGAGGAAATGGGCACTACAAGGAAATAGCCTTGATAAGAGACAATCTGCCTTTTTGAGTGGACCTTAAACCTATTCATTTTAAACTTGTTGAAAGCAAAGGCACTCGAAACAAAGAGCAAGGTGTACTTGGGGTTTATTGACCTGGAACAGGCTTTTGACTGTATAAATTGGGATCGATTATGGGAAAAGTTGGAGAAATGGGGATGCCCGGCAGACCTTCTGGAAGCAATTCAAGCCCTGTATTCAGAGACCTCTATTCAAATCCAACTTTCTAGAGATGGTACTCTTAATAAGAAAATAAGAACATTCTGGGGAATTAAGCAAAGATGTGCCCTTGCACCTTTCTTGTTTGTGCTTTACCTGGCGGACATGATTAACTCACAGAATGAAATTAGAGCTTTTCCTCCAACAATCGAAGATGACATAATTCCATGGATTTTATACGCAGACGATTTAGTCTTTGTCGATCTAACTCCAATAGGACTGCAACAAATGCTCAATGCATTCAAAACATATTTGGATATAAATGACATGAAAATCAATGTCAACAAGTGAAAGATAATGATTATGCAATCAGCCCAAGGAACCAACAAAAAAAGAGGGGTAACCTTTACATGGAAAATAGACAATCGTCTGCTGGAATCAGTAGAGTCCATCCTCTATCTAGGAATCTGCATCAATAAAAACATTAATGAACTAGGCCATTATTCATTAATTAGGCAAAAGCTAGCAAAACTGACAAATCAAGGGAGAGCACTCTACCATCGCTATGGAACCTATTCCCTGAAACCAATTGCCATCTTCTTTAAGCAAAAGGTAACGCCTGTGATAACCTATGGAGTGGAAGCACTCCTAACTCTGTCTTGGAAAACCTGGGAAATCTGTGACGCCTTCTTCTGGAGGAAAATTTAGCAATTACAGAATGCTGTTTCTGCTGTGGTGATACGATTTGAGTTGAGACTGCAATCTCTAAAGTCAATCGTACTTTGGTAGTCCTTATCAATGTTCCGGAAATGTATCATTGATAATCCTCCTGCCCCTTTCGAGATATTAAAAGGGATGGTAGCAAACAACCATAAAAATCTCTCAAGATGGAAAGATCGTTGCAAAGAGTACTTGGTAAACCTGGGAACTGACTGTGACACTCTAAAGAATAATCCAAATAAGGTAAAAAAGGCTATCTTGATAAGAGACTGGATAGAAACTATCGAACTAAAACATCAGAGTAAGATGTGTTTGCCTATCACCTGGGAACGTCAAATGGTTAATGAACTGCCTCGTTACCTGACGAAATTTCCCTCGCCATACTTTAGAGACTTGCTTTTGAGGTGCAGGCTTAACCTCTTACCATCGAAGGAACTGCTTCTGGCCAGAAAGATGATAACGGCCAAAGAGGCAGTGTGCCGTTTTTGTGCAGATCCAGACTCTATTGAAACAATTAAACATCTATTGCTGCTTTGCCCGAAATTAAGTGAAGAAAGATGTATGGCTCTACGGTTCCTACAGCCGGATCATGATCGATCCAGAGCAGACCTAACCTGGGAGAGAATTTTGTTGGCCACGAAAATAGGGAAAACAATTGACGCTTTGAAATTTCTTGAGAAAGTATTGAAAGTTGATAATGTTCTTCTGTAAATAAGGAAAGAAAAGTCAGTTTTGTTTTGCTATCATCTAGGAACCTATGTTTAAAGGTTGGAATTCTTTTGATACAACCATTAAAAACTTAAATAAAAAAAATAGAATATACAATGGCTTTGAGAAGGAGAAGAAACAGGAAAGAGACATACTATGCAGTACAGTACACACGTGCCCTCAGCGATTTATAGGACCTTTTTCTTTTTTTTCTGGATTTTTCCCTTCTCCTCATAAGATTTTTTGCTTTCAGAGAAAGGCCCCTCACATCCCAAAACGGGTCTATTATTGAACTTCATCAGTTTGTTTGTGTGTCATGGTCCTCGTAGCATTCAACTTCCTTGACTTTATTTAGGTTGACTGCCAACACCAGTTGAGGTCTTGGCAAAAACTGTGTTCATACATCCACTTGCTGGAATGGTGGAACTTGGAATCTCAATCCTGAATGTAAATGCTGAAGGGTCATGTCAGCAGATGTTCTATCATGCATATGCCTTTCTTCTTGCAGTCACAGCTTGCTCCGGTGTTTGACCTCAGTGGCATAGATGAACCACCACAGAGAGGCCATTCCTGTCTCCTTGGGATGTAACACAAGTGGAATATGCACTTTGTGATGTTAATAGTATAGCTGTTTCCAAAGCTTGGCAGTGTCTTTAGTGTGAGGCAGGAGTGGAGGAGAGCTCAAGGTGAGAGGTGACTTTCAGTAAAGGTGCTGTTAGGCGCAATGCACACAACACCGTCTATGGGTGTGTGGGAAGCTGCACCTCAGGAGACACATTTTGGGGGTTCCTACTGTCTGACTCAGAACCCTTTTGCTATATTTTACAATTAAATTACAGGCATATTAGGGGATTGTTCAATTACACTTAGTCCTTGGTAGGCACCAAAAATAAGTATTTACATCAATATTCCAGTGTGCAATACAAAAAGGGAAAGATCATTGGTCATCTTGAGGAGTTAAATTTAGCCAATTTGACCATTGAAAGGATTACCTTCAAGCTCCTTCACCAGTTCCCTGACGTTGCCCAGGAGGTCGGCAAATGATGACATTATATGGCCTTAGTCAGACCTCCTACACTACTGACACCCTGCCCGAATCTGACTATCGGGTTAAAAATACCTAAAAGAGCATTCAACAAACAGTGCTCCTTTGTAATGGAACCCTTACTTTATATCTCAGTAAATAGCTGAGCTGGCAATAGACGTAAAATAATGCTAATGATCTCCTTGTTTGGGCAATGGCGTGCAATTGGAGGGTGTAACATGAAGTTCTGAATTAACACCTTGCAAGGAAGCCAGTTGTGTTTCAAATTCAATGCAAATGCAAGGTACCCCTGCCAGTTTATGTGGCAAAGGGGTAAAACTGCAGCATTGAGACAGGTTTCTTCCAGGTGGCACAGGGGAGAAGGTGGTGGGTAAATACAGAAAAGAAATCAGGAGTTACTGGTGCCAGTAGAAAACACCCCCATCAACTTACAATCACATCCATGCCACAAAAATAAGTGGGGCTACTGAATAAGGAAAACGCTGTTTATAATGGACAAATAATTATTGTGATTAATAATAGTAAAAGGAAAATTAATACAATTAGAATTGGTTGGGAGGACTGAACTCACGGCCCCTGAAGCTGCATATTTCTAAGTCACTGTTGTAGCTTAGCTCATCGGAACATAGTTTCAGCCCATGGCACACAGTGCTTTTTGGGCAAGCATGTTTGTGCAAGCATACAGACTCCTGTGGAATGACCAGCAGACACCTAGTGACACAAATAAAAATTATCTTGTGTAATTGTATCGGCTGAATGCCGGTGGCCAAAATAATGGTAGAAAACATAGGGATGCTTATGGACAATGGCACAACTCAAAGACATCTTAAAAAATGGCTTCTTTACAACTATGTCTGCTCTGACACATCATGTCATTCTTGTTGTTCCCACACAAAACGAACAGGGTCCTCGTGCTTGCACATTCAATATGCTACAAAGGCATCCCAGAATGCCCTGTGAACTGCCACTAGAGAGCATATACCACAAGAGATTTCTGCCGAGGCTGAACAGATGAGAACACACCACACTGGCACTCTGGACTCTTCACTGGCCTCAGACTAACTCAGGTTCCAATTCAAAGCACTTGCATCACCTACTAATCCTCCCCAGGCAAGAAGCTCTCGTCTAGGAAGGCAGCCTTAGTGATAGTTTCACGGTACAACAAGGTACGATAAGGACCTGCCTTCTCTGTAGGTTTGTCCACCAAGATCTGGGACACTATTGCCAAAAGCCTTTGTATGTAGAAGGACGACTTCAGCTTCCAGAGACTCCTAAAACATGGCTGTTTACCAACACCACTGTCAACTCCTTGCGTGACACTTGGGCCAGTTTGGGGTTTGGTTATGTCTAAATCCCAACAAAAGTTGGACCAGTGACAAACGGAATCATCACAGGTCCAGAAAAAACATGCCTCAACTCGAGGACTTCACTAACAGGACATATGCCAGTTTTGCCACTGTGAGCTAAGTACAAAGCAGCCTAAAATAGCAGGAAACCAAATCAACAAAAAGTGGGCAAGAATATACCTTTTCAGCAATGCCTATTTAAAACTGACAGAGAGCGATCTCTAATCTTCCCAAAAAAATCAATGAAATGTTGACGAGGGATGGGGAATGTTACCCTCTCTTCCCCCTCCTATAAGATACATGACACAGAAGAAGGCCAGTAGACACTGCGATCGCCCATACTATTTTGGACCAGTTCCCAGTGCTCCAATGATTGACAAATGTTGAGGTACCCCCTCAGCCAGCCCTACAGGCCAGGCGCAGTACAAATCTACCCCAGAGTGGACGAGGAGCCCCAGGCTGCAACTAAAGACAGTACAACTCAATTGACAGTACAACTCAATTGACAGTATCGATTAAAGCGCCAAGAAGCCATGTTGCTGACATCGATAGAGACACCATGATTTAGCAGCATTAAACATAAAGCACACGTGCCATCTGCACTTTGGGACAAAAACACGCACTCAAAAACATGAAAAACACAAGCCTACAGTTCTATAGTTAGAGGACAGACACATATACATACTGTCATTGCTTTTATTATTGTGTCATTAGCTAGACGCAGCAACGCAGAAACCGCAACAAGCAAGACATCCTGAGCAAAGCTTGCAGATGCTTATAAGCAAATATACTTATCGACCTGCAGGAGCACCTATGGGACCTGACAGAACCAGGTGTGACTAACATATCAAGAATATAGAATAGCACGAACACTGTACAATCCGCATAATGGTTTAGGAAAAATGCAGCAGGTCACAGGCCTCTCAGCAAGAGCTGATCTGAATTCTGGCTGAACAGAGAGCAAACGTGTGAGACAGGATCTGCTCCCAAGGGCACCAGATAAATATGACATTCCATTCCCTGAATGACAGTAGCCCCAGCAGCAGTAAATGCAAATATTTCCTGATAATTCAGAGCTGCACAGCTCTAAATCATGGTCTCCGAACACGTGACCCGGCCGACGCAGACAATGGACAGCCACCAGCACTGAGAAAGGGAGCGAGCCGATCTCACACTACCAGACAGAAGCTAGCAACAAAAATGTTACAATGTGAGACAGGTGTTGCACTGAGCAAAAGAGCACTCTCATAGACTAAAGTGATACAAATAAGTTACAATGCAGACATATAGTAATTCTTATTATACTGAAAAGGTACACCAAGAGCTGAGAACCTTTGCGGATCACAGGCCTGGGGATGTCAGCTCTGACCAATCATAGTTTAGTATCCTAGGGGTGGGTAGCAACGGGCAAGAACTAATGGTAAGACCCTCGCACTGCAACTTTGTTATAGATAGTGATTTGGAGATGCACCAGGCCAGCCCCCTGACGTGGGAGAGCCAGTAGAATAACACATATAGGCGACCATATAGGTTATTGGAGTGCAGGAAGACAGCTGTGGAGTTTTTGTGTGTGTTTGGGGGTAATGGGCTATTACATAGTGCGCACGATATTTGATTTTCCTCTGTCTTTTTGGTAGATTGATGATGTCACCCTTAGGTTTGTATATAGGACACAGGAGCTAGTATTGGAAACTTGGGATGGGCAGAGGAGGTGAACCAGTGGTGGTACGCAAAAGGTGCACGTGCAGGATTGTGAGTGTGCCTGAGGAGGCAGTGGTTGTAAAGGCGGGGCGGTGCACGGAGCAAGCCTGGTAAGTTGTAGAGCCAGAGAGGCTCGTAGAAACTGAAGAGTATTATCATCGCATTATGACTTTTTATCCCGAAACAGTGGATTATTGAAACCCTCGACTTGAGGTCAGGTAAAAGGTATTGAGATGTACCAGGGAAAGTGTGAGGGGGATACACCCCTTCAGCATTTGTATAAAACACTTCCACCTTATAAGGGAAAGATCTGTAAATATAGCATAGAATGGTCCAAAAGTATTGAGGGTACATTAACCAAAGCATGGCCACCTTCTGAAGTTTCTCCAAAGACATGCAGCAATAACTATTGACACACATGCAGGGTACCTATAAGGGGAATAAATTGGCCAAACGCATGGCCATATTTGTGTTGTGGCGCATTGTTTCAGGAGGGAGAGGGGGGTGCCGTGAGGTGTCAGTGGATGCTAAGTCAGCAGGAGGTGAAGGACAAGGGGACCCATCCCTCCGCACCTCCCCTTCCCTCTGCGCATCCCCCTGCCCCTCCGAGTGTAGTATCTGATGATACAGATGATGAGCAGGGAATGTATCCAATGAGGCAACTGAGAGCAGCAGATGGGTATTCAAAGTCAACATATAAGCCACCTCCATATACAAAGGAGGATAAGCCGAAAGGCGCAGGGCAGCCAGCAAGTTATTCAGGGGCGAGCAGTGAGGCGCAGCAACACGCAAAGGAGGAGCTCGAGGGCATAAGCGTGAATGAATGGATAGCGGTGCAGGTACTTTTAAAGTTTCTATGGAAGACAAATGGAGAGGCAGAAGGGGTGACCAAGGCGATAGAAAGCCTGAAGAGGGACAGCGTCACGACAGACTGAGCAGAACTAATGGACAAGGAGGATAGAAGGGAGGACAGGGAGGTGAGATTAGACGGCAAGGACAGAGAGAGAAGGAGAGAGGAGACACTGGAACTGGAGGATCAGGAACGAAGAAGGGATGAAGAGAGGGAGCACTTGGAAAGGGAGCGGGAAGAAAGAATCGGGAGAGATCAAGGAAAGAGAGAGCGAAAAGGGAGAGGGAACTGGCAAAGGCAGAGAGACTGAGAGAGATAGCAGAGCAAGAAAAATGCAAGTTAGCAGAGAGGTAACAGAGGAAGTTGCAGCTGGACAGACTGGCAAGGGAACGAGCGTGCAGAGAGGAGGACCAGCGAGAAATAAGGGCAGTGAAGACATGGGTAGCACTGGATAGGGAAAGGAATAGAGTTGAGGAAGATAGACGGACAGAACCAGACGGCACAAATTCTCTGGGCAGGAGCGCAAATGAGGGAGGTGACGCAGGCCTAGGGGCCTGGGCAGGAGGAAGCAGGGGCGATTTGAGCGACATCGATCTTAGCATGAAGCCTAATACAGACTTGACATCGAGAAGACGGAGTTTCACTGATGACTTTTGCAGCAACATGGACACAGGGTCTGAAAACGAGAACAAATACAGTGGGGATGAGAGGGGGGAGCAGTACCGATCGCAGTCCATGGGAATGGGGACAGAAGCGGGTGTCATGGGAGTTCAGGACGCATACACAGGGAGAAGAGGGAGGTGGCTCAGATGAGCAGACACAACAGACGGGCGACTTTTGCACCTCACACAGCACCTATATTAATAGACTAAGAGATCTCCCAGGACAAAGGAGGGGGGGGCAGCTGTAGCTTGTTCAAGAGGACGATTGTCTATATCTTACGATGATAACAGGAGAGTGCAGGGATGTCATTTCACCAAAATGCCAGGGGTAGCAGAAGTGAAATCCCATGGCCCTTGACCTCTGATGACATCACAGAAAGTGGTGTCATTTGACCCCGCCTTCAAGTCACATCACGGGAAGTGATGGCACACAACCTTTCACCCCTTACCAAAACAGGAAGTGGCATCACATAGCATTGTTCCAGTACACTAAGAAAAACATGGTTACGATACACTGCAATATGATATACATTTCATACAAGAATGGATCACCATATGTAGCGTTAATATCAGTGTCTACAGGCCCATATTATCAGATTACTGTGAATGTAAGCAGAGGTCCAGGCCAAATGATGCCATGCAATGGAAAGATAACGCATGTGACTATTGCA
Source organism: Ambystoma mexicanum (assembly GCF_040938575.1). Taxonomy (NCBI): domain Eukaryota; kingdom Metazoa; phylum Chordata; class Amphibia; order Caudata; family Ambystomatidae; genus Ambystoma; species Ambystoma mexicanum. The sequence goes on from NC_090925.1 coordinate 154,568,972, forward strand.
TGAAATGAAAGGTGTGTCAGCAAATTCAACCATTAGGAAGTGAGCCAGGGCCAAGCTCATCTACAGTCATCCTCTGGTGGGATGTGCAAAAAGCTGAACATATAGATTGTAGCAGTTTCTATATATTTACAAGTGTTGGATGTTTTCTGAAGCATTTTCATGTGTTAAACAGTTCTCAAATATGGAGTGTTGCATGAACGCAGAGATAGAGAGACCCTGATTTGTTTCCTCCGCTTTGCATAATGAGCCAAGGCCTGCCACAAGCCTACATTCTTCACTAGCAATTGTGTGTGGTCCATGGTGGCTGCACGAATATGTGCTGTGTTCCCATTTAACAAAATACTCATGTTGGCTTTAATGCCAGTAATGATACTATAAGAAAACTGTGCAAGCTGGCTCTGCCAGTATGCCACTTGCCCCAAATAACATACTCCCGTTCGCTTTGCTATTACAAATGCAATGCATTATAAGAAAACATGTACAAACTGGCTCCAATGTAGGCCATTCTAAACACAGAGGAACACTTATCATGCTGGCTTTATCATAGTTTCCCAGTAAAATATGTCATGTCACAGTATGAAATGGCTAGACTGACTGCACACTACATACCACACACACACAAATATTTTATTCATTTGCACTTACCTTGGCTTGCCTGGCACAGGAGTGGTGCGCTTTTAACTTCCCTTTTGGGTCAGACATTGCCAACCTAGTGCATCAATCAAGTGCCAATCTCCACACTACAGCAAACCTGAAAACAGTTTGTTTGTAAGAATCCAGCAAAGGCATGCCCACTGGTCGTGTGAAATAAGAAAAATGTGTTCCTTGCGACATGTCATTAGACAAATGACTTCATGGAAACGCCCAGGGGGAGCCATCTAAGCTGGCATTCAGAGATTTGGGTTTTGTTTTTCTCAACGTATGGACCCAGAGATAATGTATGATGTAAGACTGGCAACAACTTGGTGGACGCTTTTGAAGTAAAAGAGATCTTGAAAACTGCAACGCAGCGCTCCAATGCTTCAGACTTACATCTCATGATGAGACTGGGGCTGTCCGATAGCAAGAAAGCACATTATCTGTCACACTTTCACTTTGAAAATTCTTGTAAATATGACTGTGAGATCGCCATATCCAACCTCAACATAACCAGAATAGCATTTTGTTTTTTACTTCAATATTTCTGTTTTTTCTTTTTTAAGCTGAATGCTCTGCAATTAAATAAAATTACAGATGAAACGAAGTGACAGATTTTCACAGTAACCTTATACTGTGCAGAACTTTGAGTTTGGGGTGCCTTCCCAGGGTGGCACTGCTAAGAATGTAAAGTAAAATGTGGAAAAAGTATAATTGTATACAGAACATTTATCGGTTTTACTAATTCACAAAAACTATGTTGGGGAAAAGTCCGCAAGCGAGCTAATCAACATGGCTTGTTGTGTGAGGTGTGATTTTGGAGTAATTCTGTAGTATCCCTAAAGTATAACACTGTCCAATAAAAGGCTCTAACCCAGCCAGATCTAGGGCCACACATATCCATTCCACAGACACAGTAAGATGCCTCTAGTCGTCTGCCGCTCAGCCACCTCTTCTAGCAAAGGGCAGCAGGTCACGCATTTAATAATCCAGAAGCGGCGAACGTCAGGAGGCTCCAAAGAGGCTGTAGCTTAGTCGAACTACGAGCTCACATGGTTGCAATGTTGAGAACACAAGACACAGAGGCGCTGCTGTGCAGCCCCGCGCCTGTCGCCATCTGCGCAGGCTTGTGTTTTTTAAAATAGTTTGATGAAAACAACAAACTATTTTTTTTTAAAAAGCAGGGGTCGCAAAGGACATGCCAGGAGTCGCGGGGGAAATGACAGAGGTTGCACCAGCGACCTCTGGCGACCCCCAAATGACGTCCATGGGAGTGGGCCTGTATTGGAACCAGTTGATGCATGCGCAGGCATTGAGAGTGAGAGGGTGACTCGACAGATTAGACTGACCAAAAGGTTGCCTGAGGAGGAGACGGCATACACACAGATATGCCTTTACTGGACAGAGGAGGGGTGAGACCTCAGTATGTGCCATGGAAGCACACTGACAAGAAAAATGTAAAGTGGAGGTTATCAGTGTTGAGTGCGGGAGCTGGGAAATAGATCTATGAGATGGAGAAGATGACAGCTAGCCATAGGCTAGCAGTGGGTGTCGTAAAGGGAATGTTAGAATCGATCTTAGGAGACGCAGGAGATGACGTATGGAAGAGGGTGGGGTTCCCAGGAGTGATGACACAGAACACAGCGCACAATGCGGCACCATTTGTAAACTGCAGGGCAGCAGTATGGCAAGCATTAAGGACACAACACCCAGACACGTCAGACACTGTGGCAATTAAGTATCGTAAGATGAGGGAAGATGAAGAAGCTGTGCAGTACATTCAGGTGATTCAAGAACTTTGGTGCCTCGAAACTCAAGAGACTTGGGACAAAACAGTAGCAATATTTTACCACATATTAGTGCAGTGACTACCAGAACCAGGTCAGAATAGTTTAAAGAAACTGGTAGGGATGGAAGTGAAAGGATGGCCAGAGATACAGCTCACGATAGTACATCACTGTAGGCTATGGCAGGATTGGGTTAAGCAAAAGACAGGAAGTACATTAGTACAGAGAAAGCTATCAAAGTATGTGATGGAAGGGGCAGACATAAGCAGCCCCACCCCACAGACACAGCTGCAGATGCAGCATCAGCAGCCACAACAGTTCGCACCACCCATTGACGGAGGATACATGGGGCCGGGGAGACCACAGCAAGGGTTCTGAGGAAGAGGAGGCCTACAAAGGGGGCGTGGTTTTGGGGGGTTTTCAGGAGTATTTCGGGGGAATGGACAACAGATGCAGCAGAACCCAGGGGACTTTTCAGGGTGTTTTCAAGGACAAGGGAGGGAGCCACCACAGTGCTGGACCTGTGGACAGCTCGGGCATATCTCAAGGGTATGTCAATTTAGGGCGATGCAACAGAATTGAGGAGAGCTGTGCCAGCAGCCTTATCAAGGGACCAAGAAGATTATTATGCACAGGACCAACAGCCACAAGGGCAGACGCAGGGTACATATCATCAGATACCACAAGCACAAGCATAAGTACCACAAGCACAGATGCAGGTACCAAAGATACCAGCACCAATACCACAGTATGTACAAGCACCACAGATTAGAGGCAGCACACAACAGGCCCACATACAGAATGATGATGCACCAGCACAAGTGGACACAGTGGCGACAGTACCTGTCTGACGAGTGGGAGAAGTTACCATGGTAGGGAACAACCCGATTACAGGAAATGGGTTATCTATGTAGCCCCGTTAGGACAGTAGAAAAAGCAATTAGAGCTAGGGAGTCCTCTTTTTTAGGGGGCTGCGTGGCTGAGGACCAAGTGTAAACATATATATAAAGAAATGCCACTGAGAACAGCTACCCGCCTACACACGTCCTAGGTGTGTCTAGTTGCAACAAGTGCTATCAATCATGTAAGTCAATCGATCAAAACATGAAAAATAGAGATAAACATATTTTAATTTATAAGTATAAAAACACTCAAAATATGTCATAAAAAAGACAAAAATGCATTTTGTTTACACGAAACATCACATAAAAAGTACACAATTTATGAAAGTCGATATTTTCTAACAAACCAACCCTAACAAGATTATTAAATTGAAACAATATTGTGAGGTTAGTAAGAATGTGAGGTAGACATGTTACTATTACATATATCCTCAATTAATCATTCATTTGTCCTTGACTCTGTCGACACAGAAAAATGTGTTTCTGGGTTCTAGCAGCAATTTTGGACAACACTCTATAGCTGGTTTAGACTGCTATGGGATGTGTGCTGGACCCGTCTTCAGGACGTTCAGTAATGGCATCAAGCTTTAGATGACAGAATGAAATCCATTGGTTGACCTTTCACAGTGCAACAATCTTTTCATTGCTTCTTTGGCATGTGTGGCATCGAATTAGGTCGGCATCTAAACCAAATTCAATTGTGAAAACTGTGGGATCTCGCAGTTGGTGGAACTTAAGGCGCAGTGGAAGTTATAAATGCGCGAGGCTTTTGGGTCTCTCGTGTTGTATCCGGCACTTGGAAGATTTGTGGAGAAACATATGGTCTGATTGGTGTACTCCTGTCAGTAACTCGCTGCCTGCCGTACTGTGAATCATTCACCCGTTAGGACAGCCCACAGCAATAGGTGACAACACTTTTTCCTTTCTTGTTGACACTGGGGTGACCAGGTCATGCATTAGGGAAGGAACATTTACGCTGTCAGGCGATACCATGAACACTCAAGGATTCTCTGAGGCTCGAGAAGTTGTTACTTTTACTGATAATATCTCACTATCTATAACCGATCACAACTCATCATTACCTCTACTTTACTCTCAACAGACACCTGTAAATATATTGGGACAAGACATCATGAGCAGACTAAACATGACCATCTCATTCACAGGCAAGGGCATAGTGTGCTCAACAACAGGCATACAGATGTTAAAGATAAGACAGATTGTTCAAGCATATTGTAGACGCACGGTACAGAGTGGGTGCCAGTGGACCCAGTGATGTTTCAATATTGCACTGCCATTGCCATTGCATGGATGCCAGGCATTTCAGGGAAGGTATGGCGAGTTCCAAACGAATACCTGTTCAGGCCAGAAACACCATTGGACAAGCCAGAAGGAACGATAGTGTCCATAGAAATAGAGGCAGCATTGGCAATGGAGGATTGGATTGCAGTTCACGGGATGGATGACACAGGGAGGGCATGGAGAGCAATAATCGCAGTTGCAGAGTTGCAGAGGGGTGCAAGTTAACTACAGTGACAGACGAAGAACTAGGAAGAAAGACAGGAACTGGAGATGGCGTTCGAAATGAGTGTAAACATACTCGTTACAGATACACTACAGAGAGGTGCCACAGAGAATGGTGATGGCGCTAGAGGCGCCGCCCTCATTCTGGGAGGAGGACATGGCCAAAGTACCTCGCAGTTTATGGACCACAAGTCCTTATGACGTGGGATGCAAAAAGAGCATTGGGAGAGTTAAGATTAAAATTGAAACCACGAGTGATTCTGCCAAGATGAAACAGTACCCCCTTAATAAGGAGACAGACAAGGGCATTTATTAGACAATTACAGCCCTGATTGAGAGAGACATTCTGGTACCATCAGAATCCCCATGTAACACAGCAGTGTACCCCATGTTGAAGGCAAATGGGGGATCATGGCATTTTATTCTGGATTTAAAACCTCTTAACTGTGGGGTACATTTACCAGCCCAACAGAAATCACCTGCATCACAAAACTGCATTTTCAGCAGTTACAAGAATAATAGCTGCGCTGTGTCTGCTGTGCACAAATGGGGCGATATTGAACATAGCCCCCCAAGAAAGTCTGCATTTTGTTTTCTTCATGTCAATCCAAAGAAAATAAATTAAATTCAGAATGGCTCTGTGCTGCTGTGCTGTCATCCTGAAACTCAAGACTGTACCCAGAAAGGACCTGCATTGAAAATGACATCACACTGGTGCTACTTCCACTGCATACCTCACACAGTTTTGTTCTAATTCAACACAGCCCTGTCCATACATTTCAATTTAACATCATCAAATAAGACTATCCTGCCCAGAACGGCATTGTTTATCAAGTAAAATCTGTGAAGAGGAGAGATATTAATTTCAGCCCGCACGGCCAGCGTTCACTTTTGCAACAAATTAACCCACGTAGAGGCACTTCAAAAGAAGCTCTTTCTCTCCTTTGCCTGGTGTCAGTTTCAAAGAACACATTTCTGGAACATATCCCTGTGTATCGAAATTGATTAAAGCTATGAAAGCTTTCAGAAAGCAAAATGCAAGGAAAACCGCATTTGTTAAATGTACATGAAAAATAAAATGAACACATGTTACACTGCTTTGCCGAACACTTAAATGACATTATGAAAGCTAAATGGGAAAGAATACTGTAAAATTCTCCACAAAAAGAACTTCAACAGCCTGGCTAAAGAGGCATTCCAGTTAGACCAGTTTGGCTTAAAGTCCAAATGTTGCACCTCCCTGTGATTTGATACTGCCAGGGCAGGGACCCTGTTCTTTTGGCTGACAGGTGTGATAATTACAGGGTGCCTCAGACTGCATGGCAGATATGCTCCCAAGAACAAAGGGGGATTCCAACCCATGTGTTTGCCTCAGAAGTGTGAAATTCCCTGCATTCAAACTGAAGGACTTCAAAGGAGGAGTCATGACAACCCCTGGACAAGCTGACCATGCAAAGACATTTGGCTGTGGGGTTGAAAATATCAACCATTTCTGGGAACAAAGCCAGTCCATTTGATTTAAAAGACTTTTTACATTAAGACATTTATTTCAGTAAGCTGAAATAGCAGTAATGGGAAATTATGATGGTTTTTAATGTAATTTTTGTTACCAGCAAGATGAGACTATGGGGGTATCCTAGCATGTGGGTGACGCCAAAATGGTGTTCAAGAGGCATTTCTGGGGAAAGTGTAAATGGCACAGTTATGAAACTTGAAAGCAATATTCCTGACACTGTTAGGCTTACGTGTATCTATTTGTAGGATTTTTGATAAAATATTGTTCATAGAAATTGCGAAAGAGTTCCAGAAGGGTGAAGCAATATCGCACAGACTTGGTGTTTGGACAGGCATATTGTAATTCTGCCACGTGTGATTTCTGCTGCACTGTTCTCATTCCCAAAGTTGATTTTCTAGCCTGTATGCATGTTGTTTAGGACCTTGCCTTGTAGTTTGTAAGTTTGCTTGCTTCTTTAGCCCAGTCACACAAATTCCTGTCTTATTCATTCAACCGCACATGTAAAATAACTATTCGGTGAATTTTGAGTTCCATTTTGCTCATTTTCAAGGGTTTTCAATCCAATTTTGGCCTCCCATTCACGGGTGGTAGGTCGGATTTCCAATCTGATTTTTGCCTATTATATCCGACTCCTTGCTACTCCACTCCACCCACACAAAACTTGTTTAACAGGGTTGTGTGGAGTGTTGCATGGGGAATGCATAACAGTGGTACCATCTAAAAGTATTACCAAAAAGTAATCTTGCTTTCATTCAGTTTTGCATTGATGTGTCTGATGTTAGAAAGTTAAATTAAGGGTATCCTATCATGTAATTATCACCACACTGTTGATTGTTGCCCTATATTGAATCTGTTTGATTTTATTACATTTAAAAATAAATAAATATTTCATTATTACACCTCGTTCATGGTCCATTACGACCCGGGGTGTTCGTCAAGGGAGGGTGTGAGACGGGTTGGTTGCCTTCTCAAAACAGAATCAGGTTAATAAACTTAAAAGCATTTTTATTGTGCGCCACATCCCTCACCAGTGGAAAGAGTCCTGGTCTGGAGTGTGCCGTGTCTTTAAATCTATGACATAACCATATTGTAGAAGCAGAGTATCCTCTAGCAGCAAACTCAGTGACAATTTTGTGCAGCATTCCAGCGGAAGCTGCCTGTTTCACGGTCATTGATTTGAAGAACGCATTCTTATCAATGCCACTGCACCCAGACTCACAAGACTTGACCAGCTTTATTTACTGAACCCAGAAGTGGAAACATACTTGTTTGCCACAAGGGTACTGCGAGTCACCATCCATCTTCAACAGAGTGATACAATGGATTAAGTAACATACAGACAGAAAGTGCAGTTTTACAGTATGTAGACGGCATTTTGATTTGCGGTGAGACAGAACATCAGTGCAGGAGGCATTCAGTGCACATGTTGACAGTGCTAGCTGACAAAGGGAACAAGGTGGACAAGGCTGCCAAATTAAAGTACTGTCAGAAGGAGGTGCTGTACATTGGACAGGCGATATCCAAGGACGGCCGACAGAGTGCCTCACGCAGAGGAGACACAATACTCAAGACACCCCAGCCCATGATACTGAGGGAGATGCAACAGTTCTTGGGCTTGTGCAATCACTGCAGAGCATGGGTCTTTGACTACAGCACATACACACGGCCACCACTGGGTGCCCTGAAAGAGACACAGAGGGGAACAAAGACACTGACATGGACCACAGAGGTGACTGAGGCCTTTGAGGAACTGAAGGAAGCCATAAGTACTGCTCAAGTGTTAGGGACCCCAGACTACAAAAAGGAATTCTTCTTATTCTCACACACTGATGGTGTTGTGATGAAGGTGGTACTGACACAGAAGACAAGCATGGGCCACAAGCCAATTGCTTACTACAGTGGACAACTTGACCCAGTGATGAGAGGACATTTTCCGTGCGAACAATCTCTGGCCTTCGCAGTGGGAAAGTCATCAGCAGTAACAATGGGGTGCACCACCACTTTGCATGTGGAGCACACCCTCTTTGCGATACTGCATAAGCCAAAGAGCAAACTGACCACACAGAGAGCATCAGGGTATGAGGTGATACTGTCTAATGTAGAATTGAAGATAGTAATATGCAAGACTGTAAATCCAGCAAAATGTTTGGCCCACGTTCTCCAGGTAGGAGACTATGCACATGACTGCACAAAGAACATATATATATTCAGTGAGACACGCATGGTAGAGAGGGTTCAGGAGAGCAGACTGGACCCCATTGCAGCATGCGCTATTATTGGGCAGATTGAGCGAGGTGATTGCATATCCAAAAAAGGTAGCACTAGTGAAGTGCCAAACCCACAACAAGGGGAAGACTATCTCAAGAGGGAATAAAGCAGCCGATTATGAGGCAAAATGTGCTGCGTATTTTGGGCAACTGTGAGAACTGAAAGAGAGAGAAAAGGCTTAGGGAGGAGTGAGGAACATGGTAATGAAGGAAGGTTACAAAGTACTACCAGAGACACAGATTAGGGAGCTGCACCCCAGGAGGAGAAGGAGCCATGGGTAAGCAGAGGGTGCTTCATGTCTCTGACAGATGCCTGATAGCGACAGAACAATACAGGGAAAGTGGTCATGCCACTAGCATTATTGAAGACCGCATTAGCACAATTGCACTATCCAACACACACATGGAAGGAGGTCATTGCTACATGCATTGCAGAAACAGGGTTTTGTCCAAATTTGAATGAACATGTAGCTGATTTTGTCAGTAACTGCTTGACCTGCCAGCATTTTACAGCAGGACATACTATGAGAGTTGTGAGAGGTGCCAGACCAAAACCTGTAGGGTCATTTCTGCACTTCCTTGTGGATTATGTGGATATGATCCAAGTTTGCCAAGGATACCGCTACATGATAGTGGTTGTCTGCTCATTCGCTAGGTGGATCGAGGCCGGTCCCTGTTCACATGCTGATGCCCTTAGAGCGGCCATGTTTCTTGTTAGGGAGGTTTTCCCGAGATGGGGCATGTGTGATGTCTTGCGGTCTGACAACCGCCCTCATTTCGCCAATTAGCTATTCCAACATCTCACAACTCTGCTGGGCATTAAGCATACATTTGCTTGTTCGTACCACCCGCAAGAAAAAGGGTTGTGTGAACGCCTGAATGGACTCCTAAAGTAGTGCATAGCCAAAACTCTGTAAAGCACCAAGAAATATTGGTTGCATTGTTTACCCCTAGCCTTGTTTGAATTACGCAATAAGCCAGGTTGTGACAACCATTTAACACCCCATGAGGTGGTGACAGGAAGGCGCATGCATCTTCCCCTGGCTCCTTCCACAAGGGCACTGAAAGACTGTGAGAATAGTGCAGATGTGTTAGGACAGGAGATATATGATTACATTACTTCTTTGGTGGCAAGCGCTTCTTTAATCTCTCGACTGCAACAACGCATCACAAGACTGTGAACTAAAGCATTCTGTGAAAGTGGGCAATATTGTTTACCTGCATAATTTTGTGAGGTGCTGGAATGCGCCTAGATTCACTGGCCCCCACGTGGTGGAGGCAGTGGCAGACCGCGCTGTTAAGTTAGTAGGCAAATCTGTCTGGAATCACCTACAGGACATCAATCCCTAAAAAGCAGTGGCCTCACCTGGCAACGAGTCTCTGCGAAGGACAGGGCCAATGTTCAGGACCTCGATGAACTACAAGTGCGTGCAGACCTTACCCAATTAGGTGGAGACCCAGACACCCCATGGTCACACGATCCTAAGCAGCAGGAGTAGCAACTGGAATACTTGTCCAAATTGACCAGGGATACACTGTCTGTTTGGTATTTTTCTTTCCGCACATGCAGGGTCTACAAGAATGTCGTGGGGGTTGTATTGTTTGTTTCACTGATGTTACCTTCCACACCTCACCCAGAAACTTTCTGTGATCAGTTTGTCCATTATGTGAGAAGGCCCAGACGATTCAGAGCATGATCTCCTGCAGTATATTACCTTGTCTTTGTAGAGTATTTGGCCCAAACCTACCCACAACTTGCGCACGGTGAGCCCCCAGTGCTGGCCATATTGAGAGACCCCTCAGTAAGAAAGATCTGTGAGGAGGTATTTGCTTTCAAAAAGTGATTATTTGGTCCGCGGGGCTTAAGGGCACTGACAAATACTAACACAGTAATGCCTTTTTCTGCGCATTTCAGGCGTGCATCTGTATCACCAGGCTGCAAGGATCACGCAGCGTAAGTGGGAATGAAGGGAACAATAAAGAACATTATGGTTATTTCATGTCTATTGATTCCTAGTGGTCTGATTGGATTCATATTCTGGAAATTGTATGTTATTGTTACTGCTACCGCTGTATCCTCTACAAACATTCCCCTGACCCAAGCAGGTGGGACGACCATGTCAGGTGGATGAGAGGACACTGCTGATAAGGTAAGTAGAGGTAAGCGCAGTGTTGACACAGTCACGAAGGGAGTGGCCATATATCTCACTGACACTGCTCGAGTGTCTAAAAACATTTGGTATAAACATGACAAAAGTAGGTAAGGAAACCACTGGTGAGAGCTGTTATGCCTGCTCTTTAATCCCCTACGCCATGAGTGCCTCTAGAACGTTCACAGCAACTGAAATGCCCGCAGAAAGAGCGCAGTGCCTGATATATCTCGCAATGGTGCAAACACGAGGAGGATTCCAAGGGAAGACAGCAATATTGAGGTGGATGTCCAAAGGAACATTCCCGTAAAAAGATAATTACATAAAGACATTGGATATGATGAATAATTACTGCCAGCTAGATACTGACGGATCTGAGAAGAGAGAAACAAAGACTATCACATTGAAGGAACTGCCATGTCCCTGGACAAGGGTGAAAGAGGTAGGAGGAGAGCCTGGGTGCTGGGAAAGGCCACAGATACTAGTGTATGGATGAGTGTACTCTAACGATGGATAGCAAGATGGAGTGGTAGGAAGCAAGGCACTGACACTAGCCCAATCGTCAGTGAACAAGGTGCAGGAAGAGAATGACAAGTGCCTGAAGGATTGTCACGCAAGTGCAAAGTTACTGACATGGATGGAGAATGAAGCTGGACCAACGCCAATTATCCCCCTGAAGACACCAGCTTTGTGCTATCAGAACACTGGCGCATTTGAAGTTGGCAAGAACGTTGGGTGCAAGACAATCAAGCAACTCACAGCTATGAGGGCAGGAACAGCAGTACTGATGGATCCTTACTGGGCTTGTGGATCGAAAGCATATTAGAAGCTGTCACCCAAATGAGGAGGAGTTTGCTCATTGGTACACATCTATGTGCCCTCATTGGTCGTACCCAAGAAGGATGTAAAACTCAATGAATTCCCCAAAAATGAACAATAAGAGAAGAAAGAGATTGGTTGGGGTGACACCAACGGCCCAGGCAGAGAAGGCAGAGGAATGGGAAGGGTTGAGCAGAGAGAAAAGAGGGGGGGGGGGAATTACTTCTCAGAGGCATCAGAAATGGCACTAGACGATATCCCAGCAGAGCACATGCTATTCAGCAGGACACACATGTTGTTTGCATTAATAATACCAGGGATACAGACATACACAAATGCCAAATGGTTACAGATCACTCGTTGGGAGCTGATGGTAATGATTAACTTTACAGTGAATGGGTTCAACACCATAAAAGAAGAGCTCAGAACGCTCCAGAATAGATATGTTCTGGATCTCCTCACGGCTATGGAAGGAGGGGTTTGGCAAAGATAGGGAGTTCCTGTTGCACATTTTGATACCAGCTAACAACAAAGATAATAGAACTCTCTCGGATGCAGTAGCACAGCTGGCACAGATGCATGAGAAAATGGAAGATGAAGCACAAGGAACAGGGAAGGACAAAAGCTGGCTTGCATATATATGGTCAAGGATGCCATCATGGCTGTCAGACAGACTGAAGGTGATAGCAGGAGCCCTCATGCTGCGAGCAGCATCAGTGTGTGGGATCAAGATATGCATAGCAAAATGCAAGAAAACAGCAGAAGAGGCTTTCGGAATGCCGATCCTGATGGATGTGAACATAGGAGCAATGAAGGACAAGATTGTTGCAGAACGAGAAAAGCTCAGAGTGAAGATTGCGCAGTGTGAACTATTTTCAGCAGGATCTCTGAAGCTGGATAATCCACATGACCCAAAGTTCTGTGAAGGGAAGTTGGTTTGGTGCAACACTGAAGGAGTGTGTTGTTACATGCATTGGTCAATCGACAACCACACAAACTATTGTGGACATCTTGATGGAATAACGAAGAGCAAAAGGACTGTCATATAAGGAAGTGGTTGACAGGTCGACCAGAGGGGGGAATGAAGAGGGATGGAGAAGTTTACCCCCTCTTCCACCTCACACATGCCATCCGCACTTCGGGACACAAACACGCACTTGAATACACAAAGAACACGAGTGCACAGTTCTATAGTTAGAGGACGGATACATTTACATACTGTCATTGCTTTTATTATTTTGTCATTAGCTAGACGCAGCAATGCAGAAACCGCAAGAAGCAAGCGATCCTGAGCAAATAGCCTGATACGCGAATAACTTTATGGAACTGCACAAGCACCTATGGGATCTGACAGTACCAAGTGTGACTAACCTATAGATAATATAGAATAGCACAGATACTGTAGAAACCGCATAATGGTTTAGGAAAAATACAGCAGGCCAGAAGCCTCTCAGCAAGAGCTGAGCTGAGCTGAATTTAGGCTGAACAGAGAGCAAATGTGAGAGACAGGACCCGCTGCCACGACCACCAGATCCAGATGACATTCCATTCCCTGAATAACAGCTGCCCCAGCTACAGTAAATGCAAATAATTCCTCAAAATTCAGAGCTGCACTGCTCCAAATCATGGTTTCCCAACACGTGACCCGGCAGACGCAGCCAATGGACAGCCACCAGTGCTGAGAAAGGGAGCTAATCTCACGCTACCAGACAGAAGCTAGCAACAAAAAAGTGTTGCAATGAGCAAAAGAGCACTCTCATAGACTAAGGTGGTACACACAAGTTACAATGCAGGCACATAGTCATTCTTATTACCTTGAAAAAGGTACACAAAGAGCTGAGAACCTTTGCAGATCCCAGGCCTGAGAATGTCAGCTCTAGCCAATCACAGTTTAGTATCCTAGGGTTGGGTAGCAACGGGCATGAACCAATGGTAAGACCCTCACACTGCAACATTATTATAAATAGTGATTTTGGGACCGGACATGGGAGAGCCAGTAGAATAACACATATAGGCGACCATATTGGTTATTAGGCTCCTGACGCCCAATCCCAGATGTCGATAGGTTTTCTGGAGAAGGGCCCAGGGTGTGAAGTCACTCCGATGTAATTCTAGATCAAAACTGGCCTGCAAGCCAGGAGAAATTGAGACATCCATGGATTTCTCCTATCCCTGTACTGAACCCCGTTGATTTTTGCTGTAATAAACCGCAGTTTGAACTTTCTGTTTGATTGAGTCCTCCGTTTGTCCTGTGAAAGGTGTTGGGCCTTCTGAGAGTCCACAAACTCCTAGTGGCCCTCTAGCATACCTGGGAGTTTGCCCCAACAATGTCTATTCAGTACCGATGATTGCAATTACCATAAAAAGCGAGAGAATGACTTTTTGTCTCCAGTTTATTCCAGGCGGAAACGAGTGAGCAAATAGACAAGGCACTGGGCTCTGATAAACATCCCCCTAGCACTAACACGCTCACCCTGCAGCTTAACTGACTCACACTAGCAAAAAACACTCAGAGAAGCAAACAAAACCAGTCACTCGAACAGCCCTGGCCTCTAAACTCTCACCCAGCAATCGCAGCAATTGCCGCATCAACATACCCCCATGCAGACCTCCGCACCAGCACCCATACTCGACTAACAAGCAACTGAGCAGGTTAACACATGGGACTCCTCTGTGGCATCACACCCCATGTGCTCTGTCCCTACTCACCTACATTATTGCTAACACACCGAGAACGGATTCACGCATCAATGTCTCAGGTTTTGCATCTTGCATCACCCTCTCCCACCACTACCTCCAGCTCCTCTGTCTCTCTTACACAACCTACCGCTAAATGTCAAAATTCACACTTCCCAAAACCAAGTTACTTAACATTATATCATCTGCATCCAGAAATGTACCTTGAGCTGTAGGTGATGACTAGAGAAACATTACACTGATAGCACAAGTTTATAGTACTGTATAAAATCGTGCTCTATGAGTTTAAGATAAACTGTCACCACTTCATATGCGCAGGACCTCAGGAAAATGGCAAACAAATGAAGCAGAGTTAGCGGTCGGTTTAAAAGTCAGTTTAAAAGCTGTGGCACCCCGGAATTCCTCAAAGGGTGGCCCTATCTCAGGCAGAAAAAGACAGGACTCTGCCTGGGCTTAGCTAGATTGTTCTCATTACAGTGAGTGAAACATTTGAAAGCTTTTTCGCGTTCATGAAAACGTGCAAATAAAAGCATCATTAAAATAATAATAATGGCATATGAAGAAAAAAACGTTTGCAGTTTAAAACAAAGAAAGAACACGCAGCGAAGGAAGAAACAAAACGCAAATCAGAATAACAGCATGTAAAAGAAAAGGAAAGCAGATATTGAGTGAGTAAACATGACCCCGAACAGCGGAAAAACAACTCGGGGAAAAAGGAGATGCGCGCACATGTATTTGCAAGACATGCAGAACAGTTTTGATTGAAAAAATGGCTTGTTTTCATTGAATTCTGAAATGTTTCCCGTATGGTAGCTCTCAATAAGGCAGCGAGATGGTTTCTAAGAGGAGAGTTCCGAGTGAGGAAAATACAAATTGAAAGAAAACCATTCCGTTTTTCTGCTTGTTCCCCAACTTTTCAGAAGCATGAGACTGTCTGCTTCTAACAGAATCCCTTCCCATAAGGAAGGAATTCCGAAGGAATGAAGCCACAGCAACTCCTACTTGCCCGAAATCTACTAACGGTGTCAGGAAATGAAGCAGTCGGTACAGATTCATGTATAAACATACATTTCACGCGGGCATGTGTTTTGTGTATATAATGAAAAACTACCAATCCACCATTCATTGATATAAATGTAATGTCAACTTACCTTATTTTATATATCTTCTCTGATTGCAGATTATTTTTACATTTTGTGAGTTGCTCCTTTCTGTATAGTATTACATGGACTTCCTGCCTGTGCGCAGTCCGTTAAATCTGGATTTGCATTCCTGAAACCTTATTTTTATTCTTTGCCCTTATATGTTTACTAAGTGCTGCTTCCTTAACATGTTCAGGTCCACTTGTGGAAGAGGATCATTGAGTTAATTTGGTAATTGGTATCTTGTTTCCTTATCAGCTGATGTGCAGAAACGCTTAGATAAAGCGCTACACTCAGTAAACCTATAACAGCGCCTTATGAACAGCGACTGGCCTTAAATCTATCAGGAATACTTACCTTGTGACAAGATGGTGGCCAGGCTGGACGCTCTTCCGTGAAGCTCCGCAAGTTCCTGGAGTGGGGCTCACCACAGTGCATGGAATAAAAAAGGAACAAGAAGTAGGCTCGTGAAATGAAATGAGGCAACGGCGCATCATGTACTAAGCCATGGAAAGACATGGCCGTATTCAAGGCAGTTCTGGGTCCGATTGAAGGAGACCCGCAGCCGCCATCTTGCTGTTGGACATGAGGTTGGACTGATTTGGGCAGACTGAGATTGGAAGAGCAGGAGGCGGTCGAGTGGGGAATCCCCTTCTCATGCTCCTGTACTGTCAGAGGGTCAGAGTTGGGACCAAGAAGGTGGCGCACCTAGACTGAGAGGGTACCTGAGCGTTGTCACTGGGTGCCCTCATTGGCATCGAGGAGGCAGTGCACCTGGACAGGAGGACAGGAGCAGCATCACCACCTCAGACTAATAGAGATGAGGTGAGACCTCCCCCCTCTCCGCAGCCGACAGCACGTCCCCTCAGCGTCCTCTGCCCGACTAAAAGAACAACGCAAGCAGGAGGAGAGACGCAGCAGCAGGACAGAGGGGAGGCACGGTACCCTGTATGCTACAGGACCGCAGTGGAGCTCGTGAGGTGGCAGAGAACTGTCACTCCTAGGGTGGTCTAATGTATTATCAGGAAGACCCTTAAGAGTAAGCAGCAGACCCACTGAGAACCATCTGTGTGGTCTGGAACTCCTCTACTGCTTGAATGTGAATTGGGAGGTGGTCCCCTGGAGCAGACTATTTCTTGGTGTGGGCGGAGCAGGGAAGCCCTAAAATCCAAAGTCTAGCACCTGTGTCGACTGATTAGGAACTGAGCCCCCAGGGCAATAACAGGCTTGATCACTTTGAAAGAAAGATCCACAACATGCCGACAGGAGTTAAAACATCTTTTTGTATGTAAGGAGCTGGTGGCGACATAAGTGAGTAGTGGGGGAGTTCTGGGCAGACACTGATGAAAACGTGCAACAAAGCAATGAATAAATCCTCTGTTCTCCTCACTGAGGCCTTCACCGGATAGGAAATTCTGCCCACCTATTGGCAGCATTGACTTTAGTTCCTATTGCCCTCACCTGCTTCATCTGTGCATCTGTGCCTCTGTTTCAGTTGGAAGGAGGGCTGACTGTCTGAGCGACCCTGAAGAGCAGGAAAAAAGACGCAGTTCTGCTTTCTTTCCTATGTCATCTGTCTTCTACTATGCCGTCTGGTGAGTTCATCATGACTGTGCAGCTCTCCACTCTCCCATCCCGCTCTCCTTCCATCTTTCTGCCTTCTCTCTCCATCCATGGCTCTCTCCATCTCTCCTATTTACTCCAACTGCTATTCTGTCACCTATTCCCCCCACCCAAAGTCTGGAAGGAAAAAGTTCAAAAGGAATCTCCTGGGTTCCAACCTAGGCCTGCCCATCGCTGACACCTATGTCAACGCCTCTTCCAGGCAGACTGTTACAGACATCCTATTTATCGCTCCCTCCCATGACCTATGGATTCCACTTATGGTCTCTGTCCTCTCTCCCTTCTCCTCTTCCCCCGTTAATGGAGTTAGCAGATGGGAAGTACTCTTGGCCGGTTTCTCATCCTCTAAGTGCATCATTAATGTTTATCTCAATGGCACTGTCATAGCCAGGGCTCTCAGTCCAACCTTCTCCTTCTTGACAGGCGTCTTCCTTCTCTCATGAACTGCATCCCTACTCCCGCCACTCCTACGGCATCACCCCCTTCCTCTTCTCCACCTCTGATGGGCGTACCACGTCCCTGTGCCTCCCCTCAGAAGTCCTTCAAAGATGGTAATCAGGTTAACTTTGCAACCCTTAACTCTCGCTCTGCTGTTAAACATGCTTCTGATATCTGTCTCCTTCTTGAAGACCTTGACCTCAACATTCTCGCCCTCACTGAGACGTGGTTCACTGCCAGCTCTGTCACTGCTTTTGACACACTCCTTTGTGATGGCTACAAGATCCTCTCCAACTCCAGGCCTAACCGGTCTTGCATCTACCTCCAGACTTCTCCTTGTCGACTTCAATATTCACCTGGCCACGTCTGAGATGGCCAACAGATGCTTTCTCAGCCTCTGTGATGATGTTTCCCTCAGCATCGATCCCTCAGCTCCGACACATTCTGCCGGACATCCCTTGGATGCTATCATCTCCTCTGACATTCATAACTCCAACCTTCACACTACTCCTTCTCCTGGTCTGACCACTTCCTCCTGTCTTCTCATCTGGATCTCTTAGGTCCCCTACTATGTCTTTTCCGGCATTGTCTGTCTTCTTCTCTGTCATTCGACCGATGAAGCGAGTGTAAGTTGCTGCCTTTGCTACCACCTTCATTTCCTCTACCTCCCCTGCCATGGACGCCATCGCTGACTGCGTCTTTGCTAATCTTCACCTTTCTATCACCAACACCGTTGATAATCTTGCCCCTGTCATGAGGATCAAAACGAAACCTGCTTCCAAGCATAACACTTGCTTTGACTCTGACCTAGCCTCTCTGAAACGCAAGTGCAGCGTGGATGAGCGGAAGTGGCGGGCCTAAGACGCATCCTCTGACAAACTGGCCCGTCACCTGCTCCAAAGGCATTACAGATTCTCCATTTGCTCTAAAAAGGAGGCTCACATCCAAGCCCAAATCACTGGAGCCTCTAACAACTCTAGCAAAATAGTCAAAATGTGCAAGGAACTCGCCAATCCTTCTGGAATCTCCACATCTCCCCTTCCTTCCCTGACCCCCTGTACCTCTCTGGCCTCCCACTTCCTTTCCAAAACACAGGACATTCTGTCCTCACTCTCCTCTACCCTCTCCCACCTCTCTCCTCCTTCTCTCCCATAGCACCGAATGAGGTCTCTAGAGAAGTCCTCTTTATGAAAGTCTCCTCCAAACAGGTGTTCCCATGTTCCTCTAGAACTATCAAGGGCAACATTGCCTCCCTTGTGCCATTCCCTAGCAGGTTTCTGTAACCACTCCTTGGCCTCTGGCTCCTTCCCTCAACCCCTCAAGCACTCCCTTGTGCATCCCCTCTTTAAAAAGCCCTCTTCTGACCATTCCTGCGCTGCTACCTATCACCCTATCTCTAGCATCCCTTTCCTGGGTAAACTCCCTTGAGAAGCTTGCCATCTCCCAACTGACTCATCACTCTGTCGGGTGTCTCCATGACCATCAGTCTGGCTTCAGAGCTGCCAGAGGCACGGAAACTGCTCTACTGAACATCTGTGATGGCCTGCTCTCTAATCTGGACTCTAATTCTCCTTCTGTTCTTATCCTCCTTGATCTTTTGTCTGCCTTTGACACAGTCAATCATGCCACCCTGATAAATCAGCTCCAGGACACCCTTGGCATCACGGTTTTGGCTCTGGACTGGTTGACCTCCTTCCTCTCCAACAGACCCTCCCAGGTCCAACTGGGCCCTTTTCTCTCTCCTATCACACCCCACCTCAAGGTTCAATCCTCTCGCTGTGGATTTTCAATATCTACCTGGTCCCCTTTGACCATCTGATCTCCTCTTTCTCTCTTCACTTCCAGTGTTATGCAGATGACACATAGCTCTCTTTCAAGTTTCCCTCTCCTTCCTCCTCTTCCTCCTCTCACAACCCTGACTGTCCGACTGCTATTCAGTCATGGTGCGCTGCCAATGATCTCTGCCTTAATGCCAGTAAGACTGAGATCCTTCTCACTGGGACCCCAGCTCACACCTTCCCTCCCTCCCTCCCTCTGGCTGCCCTCTATGGGCCTCATCCCCTCACTCTCTTGTGAGGCAAAAAACCTTGGGATCATCTTTGATTTCTCTCTCTCCTTGTCTCCTTGTCTCCTCATATTGTGGACCTTGCCATGAAGGACCACTATCAAATGCATCTCCCTTTCCTCACCTTTCCCCAGAAACTCAACAACTTCAGATCTCTGGTCCTTTCTATGCTTGACTACCGTAACAGCCTCTTCCTTAATCTCCCTTCATCCTCCCGTCATCCCCTTCAACTAATTCAGAATAGGACTGCAAGTCTTATTCCTGACCTCAAGCCCAAGGATCGCCCTCATTCCTCTCCACTGGAACCCGGTTGCTGCTAGGATCAAATTCAAGACCATCTGCATCATCCACAAGGCTTTCTGGAGCATGGGAGAGCGCTACATCCTTCTCTCTCCTAAATACCTCCCTACTAGAGCCCTTCGGTCTGCTAGCTCTAACTCCTTGTGAATCCTTCCCTTCTCTAAGCAAAGATTGGAGGGTAGATGTCTCTCTACTGCAGGAGCCTCCCTCTGGAATGATCTTCCTGCCCCTCTCAGAAAGGAGCCGGATATCCTTAAGGTCCGGAAGCTCCTCAAGACCTTCCTTTTCTCCTCCTCTCTCCCTGTATCACTGGCTTACTGGTTGAGTATTACAGGTCCCCAGGAACCCTTCCGCCAGTCCATCCATGCCCCCTACCATCCTTTCAATTGCCTGTTCTTACCTGCTCTCCATGGTACTTGCCCTTTGGCCTCCTCATAACACCTGTACTTCCCCCTTAACCTTTCCCTCCCACCTTAGCACTTATTGCTCAGACCTGCACTTCCACCGTCCCCCTTCCCCTCGCACTTTTTGCTCTTGTACAATCCGAATGTCACAATGCCCGTTATGTATCTTTATCCCTTGCCACCCCCTCCACCCCCATTTGTCTTGTGGCGCCTTGAAATACCACACTTGTATAGGCACCTTACAAATGTCCAATAAATAAATAAACTAAATGCAAATCCAGACAGAAAGATCTGGGAAAGGGACTTTGACATATAACAGCACCTTAGGAAAAGCGACTAGCAATGAAGAACGAGACTTTTACAACTACAAATCGGCCTAAAACACAGACTGAGCCTCCATATGGATTAAAAAAATGTGCCCTGAGGTGGACACAATCTCAAAACAAGTATACGTGTAGCCAGGATAATAAGGAAATCAATGCATCAATGTGCAGGAAGGGAATTAATGTAAATGGCAGGATATCACTGTAACAACACTAGAAAACAGCAAGGGAAGAAATCAGTGCAACAATAATCAGACAGAAAACATATCGAGTACGTTAAAAATACTATTACAATACAAGAATGGGGAATTGGTAACTTTTCATTATTAAGACAATTAAAATCAATATAGAAACACACTTTGTGGCGGCCATAGATCTATTCAAACATACTCTGCCTGTTACCGGTGTGCCAGTCATGCCTGACTGGTGATGGAGTGCATGTTGGGACTGGTGTTTCTGCGCCCTGCCTATTCCTCAGAATAAAGTGTGCCCCTGAGTCTGTAGAAAGGCCTCTGTTGGGTCTCGTGTGTGAATAATATTGTTCCGATCATTCTTTGTTTTCTCAAGGAAAATAAATACATGAATCTTACACGGTGCTGTTGCAGGCGGTGCCGTTCACCCAGTGGAAAAGAGTCCCTTTGTGCCGCAGACCGATCCACAGGTGCTTCCTGCAGATGAGGTCCAGCATGAAATCCTGCACAGAAGAAAAACAAGAACGGAACTAGAATCATGTAGCATTAGAAAGAATGAATGCGACTGAGATAAATCTATATTAAGAACCGTGTCTGATCCGTCTCATTTGGAAATGCTGCTTCATTTCACAATTTCATGGCAGCGAGTCTGGATAATGTGGCGTTGCATTATTTTCTGCTGCAAGTCACTGGAAAGGCGTATGCCTGCCGTTTTTTTGCAATTGGGGAAAGGGACCAACAGGACGAAGATGGAGCAGAAACTATTGAATTGGGGAAAGAAGTCGTGCAGGAAGAGAGCAGGTACTTGTGCAACACCACAAGAAAGAAGAATGGTGGCAAAAGAAGAGGCAAGGGGACTGCATGAAATCAATCTTCTGTTTCTTTTCATAAATATGGCACTTATCATATGGCATCCTCACATCATAGAGACCCATACCTTTTGCAGTTCTCTAATTCCTTGTACACTTTCATGTTTTTCAGCAAATGGGCTTCTGATTGGGTCTGGGAAAATGAACCCCAGGTGTAGAATGGAACATTGATGTATGCATTCACTGGGAAATCTTAGACGCAGGTGTGACTGACAGCCTGAGGCATGTATACTCTAAACGCTCTTACCGAACTCTACGTCATTTCCTTCCTAGCGGCCAAAGCAGACCCACCCTCTGACTACATTAGCTGGATAGAGGAACTCATGTCTCCCGTGCATGCACCAACCCTAGAGCAGCCTTTATTTTTTACTTTTTTATTCACATGTTTACAAAGTTTACATAATAACAGACAGAAAGCAGCACCCCCTCCCACCACCCAGACCCCACCTACATAATCACAGAATTAGTACAAATCCAGAAATCTACCCCAGATATCCTCAAACAATTTGCTTTTCTTCTGACATTAATTTCTTAGCCATCAAAGGGCCCCATAACAACCTCTTCTTCTGCGCTCCAGTCAACTCAACAACAAGCTCATCATCACCCAAGATTAACGTCTCAAAATCATAATCCAGGGATAATTCCAGCACACCGTTATAGATCAAGGTCAATTTCTCCCAAAAATGTCTTGTTCTTATACACTGTTATGTTACTCACACTTATACTGCGCACGTACACTCATGGGCATCTTGGCGCTAGGACTAGGCCAACAAACACAGCCACCGATAAACTAGAATAGCAAAGTTTTCAACAGATGTCGAAATAACAAATGGTTCTCAGTACACCTGAGAGCAACCGGTAGGTCATTCCATAATCCCCCGACAGAAACCAAGAACACTTGTCCCCCCATCCTACATAGGTGAAATTTAGGGATCACAACCAAACAGGTATTCTCAGAACGAAGAGAGGCCCTGGAATGAAAGGCACAAACTTACCTTGCAGGAAGGTAGCTGCCTGGCGATAGTACGCCGGATGGACCAAATACAGAGACTTAACATTTATCATTTTGGCCAGCGGGAGCCAAAGAAGGGAGAGAAGTAAAGAGCTTATATGAGAGCCATATGGGGTAGAAGTGGAAAACCGCACAGCCAAATTCTGCAAGAGCTGCAGCCGATGTATAAGGCCAAGAAGCTGGGCTAGGAACAGGGCATTACAGTAGTCCAGACGACTGGTCACCAATGAGGCGACCACCGCAGGACAGAGGCAAGCCAGTAAAAAAGCAAAACCTTGTAAAGAACTTTAAGCAAAAAATTACCTGTTCTGCAAACAACACTCGCCTAAGGAGCCATCGACAAAGAAGAAGAGAGATAAACTCCCAAATTCTTAATGAACGTCATCGGGATAGGAAAACCACCAAGTGCAGGAGGGAAAAAAGAAGAAACCCAAGAGACCGGATCAGAAGGAGAGCCCACCACCAGAGAACCTCTGTCTTATCCCCATTAAGCTTGAGCCAGTTGTGGTTCATCCAGGCTCTCATGGCCACCAGGCACTCACACAAGTGAACCCACGGGGGGCCCTTAAATCAGTAACACATCATACTCGGGATGGGATGCAGAATAACTCTTAAACCAAATAATAAGACTGACTCGGGAAGTTGGCAAAAAGTCTCTCCCGACTGTTTTATTTTCAATTGTCTAAAACAGGGAGCTACAACGGACATTACAGATGTTGCACAGCATAAGTCTCAACGCATTTAAAAAAAAGCATTCTTTTATAGTAAAAATGTGTCATACGTGAGGAGGTCATACTACGTGGCAAACTAAGAAAACCTGAAAACCTACGTGGGGTTGTGATAGGCTTAAGGGGAACATCTAAGCATACTTTCTATAAGGTGAGGGTTGTGATTGGGTCTCTACAGTCAGGTGGACAACTTATGCCCACCCCTAGTGCAAGTCATCTTAATCAATTATTAAGTACACAGTATATCATTGGCTCTCAAACTATAAAGCCCTTCGTTATATGGCCTTCTACAATTGGTTGGCACGCTCATGCCATGTCTGGAACATTCGGCTTACTTGCAGCACGTAAACTGGTGCCCCAAGTGCTGGTGGGTGGACTTGACTGTGTCTCCCACCCAATTAGCCCTAGATCTCTCATCGCTCATGCCTTCTGCCATTCAGATTGTCTCTGAACCTGGTCTTGCAAAGTATAATTGCTCCTGAGAATAAAGGGGAGTATAGGCACATTCTTATCGCAGTTTAGGTCTGCACGGGCAACTCCTATTTCCATCCTTAACTCACGTGACAGGAGACCATATTTTGGCGCCTGTTTTGACGCATTTAATTGTCTTGAATTAATAAACATGGCACTCGTGGTGTTCTTTCCCCGCACTTTAAAAAAGGCTGATTCAGCTTCTCACGTTCACTTGTTCTTCAAGGATAGATAATCGGTTCTTGGCTACTTCCTCCTTTGACATCAGGTCAGACAACAATTCCAGGGCTTTCCTCGATCTTCAGCTGTTTTCTTGCTGTGACACAGCCTTCCGATCCTTCCTTCTCCACGGCTCTGAGCTTACTAAATGTGTGACACCGGCATCCAGAATTCTATAGAATGGTGGCACCGCCTGCAGTCTACTCACTACATATAGTCAGCCTTTAAGATTACTCAGTCTACTTGCATTGTCTCATCTGTACAGTTATAAAATGGATTGCATTTTCTGCAGTGCTTCTCACATGTGCAATCTTCACTTCGCACATGAAAATGTACTCAATTCTTTACTTTGTCGTCAGATTCCATAGGTTTAAACATTCTCTTTGTGACTACTCTTCTCATTGTGTCACGCTAATTTCTTGTGATGTCACCAGCCTCTCTTTCTCTCATCTTCATATTCCTTTGGTGATCTCCTCCAAGAGATTGTCATCTCTAGGGGAGTACATCATATAGGGCTTTCTCAATGGATAACTTTTCTCGAAGACTCTTCATGGAATAGGCACCATCACTGATGTCGTGCATGTCACAAATTTCCGGCTTCCAACATATAGGAAGGATAGGGGCGGGACTTCCTACAGAGGCATTCAGCTGCTCCTCTACACTCCCCCTTCTGGTTGATTCATCTACCACTCCTTCACCAGTCTCCACATTCTGTGACTTTCTCTTGAAGAAGTGCTTCTTCGGTGTCCAGATCTTCACTACTCCCTTTAGGAATCCTGCTGATTTTACATGTTCATCAACACCCCAGGTCATGTAGATGCACTGTCCATTCGGATTACAGTAGACCCATTTTCCCACATATTTCCGGTGATTCGTTGATTGCAGGAACTTCATTCCTTCAGGGGCTAAGATGCTGGCCTCAACATATTTTCAGATTCCTTCATCTGTCAATTCCTTGAGTCCAAACCCTGACTCGACATTGATCATGGTATTCATTCCTACTGCCTTATTTGCGGTCTTCTTGCACTGTGTGATTATTATCCTGATCACACAGAATCCAAACATCACCATCACTAACACTGCTCCAATGGTCTTGGAGATATTCGCCATCTATTGCGGAACCCATGAGAAGACAGACGCGAACCAGCTGTCATCTGCAATATCTTCTGTCTCATCTTCCATCTGATTGTGCAGTTTCGTTAGTAACGTTATGGCCTCTGTCAAGGTCCCATTCTTGTCATGAGAAGGTATGAACGTACAACATGATTCTCCGATGTTGGCGCAAATTCCTCAATCCATTGCTGTGATCATATCAAGGACATATCTGTTCTGGAGGGTCATCAGTCTTATGGCCCTCAGTTCTTCTTTGACAGCATTGAATCCCTTTATGGTACTGTTGATCGTCTGCAGGAGCTCCCAGCGAGTGATCAGTAACCACTTCGCATTTGCCATCGTCTGGATCCAAGGCATAAAGATAGTCGCAAATATTGCTGAAGTCTGGCTGAACAACATGTGCTCATATGGAATAGCATTAAAGGCTTCTATCGACTCCTCTGAGAAATAATTCTCCCTCCTGGTTCGGTTGAGGAATTCGAGTGATCTTCGCCTTCACAAGTGGGCATCTGCTTTTGGAAACTCTCCAATGTTGATGTCACTCTTCGGAATCACTAATGCTGGAACATGATTAAGCACTATAGAACACATCCATCCCCAGTCTTTGGGCAGCTTCATGTAGGCTCTGGACCCACAAGCCCAATGTTGATCCATCAGGACTACTGTTCCATCCCTCATACCTGGTACATCAGAAATTCGACCACACTTATGATTTTCTCCAACTTTCTTTGTGCCTTTCACACCTCGTCCCCGGTCCACCACCCATCCTGTATGTCATCACCAGGGCAGATGGATTCCTTCAAGAATGCCTTATAATAGGACCATTGCGCTCCACCGTGGTGTTCGGTATTATGCAGCACCGTTTCTTTCGCGGTGGCGACTACCGTGGAGACTGGCTAGTGCAGCAACTGTCTGTTCAGCTTCAAACTGCATTTCCCATGAAGCTTGATCGCAGTCTGTAATCCTACGCAGTAATGGTCATGTGAGTCTCGGCTCCGCCTCCTCATTTGATATAATCCACGGCAGCCTGGGAAAGGCACTTCTGTTTGTTAGTTACAGCCAGTGTCTATGAAGTTCTGTCTTCGCTGTCCACTTTACTTTTGAAGCTTTCTTGTGAACCAAACCTACGTTTGTTTAAAGGACTGCCTTGCCATTGCTTGACCTGTGTTCCACGCCCACCCATGTACCAAACCTTCATCTCTTCAAAGGACTGCCTTGCCACCGATTGCCTGGTGTTCCACGCCTGCCCGTGTACCAAACCTTCTTCTGTTCAAAGGACTGCCTTGCCACTGATTACCTGATGTTCTACGCCCACTCATGTACCGAACCTTCATTTGTTTAAAGGACTTCTTTCCCCTGCATTGTGTTCTATGTCCGCCGTGTACTGGACCAGATATCCTTTCAAAGGACTGCCTTCACCGTGTATTCTGCCTGCCTGAGTTCGGTCCTCCATATGCAGCTTGAACACTCCAGGTACATTTCTTGGTAAGCCGGCATACCTGTTGTTGGGGTGTTCTGAAACGCCTCTTTTTTGATCAGTTGATATCAGGGGAGAGGTTTCCAGGTACTTTCTTTGTTTGTTTATGATTAATGAACGTCCCTGTTGTCTTCGCTTACTGACCACTTGTCTTTTCTTTCAGCTGGATTGGTGGCAGTGCGTTCTCCCCACCCTTTTGGGTGATCAGTCTCTCTGCCTGTACATTACACAGCAGAGAGACATATCATCAAAAAAGATTCATTGCCTCATAGAGAGAAGGCTCAGGTGGAGGCTCCAACCCAACCTCTTCAATCAAACTCCCACTTTCGACAGCCTGGGTCTCCTGTCTTGACTACTCTCCATCCGGTGAGTAACAGTGTCATTATTTCTGAAACACAAGGACGCACTTGCTAGAGGTACTATCTGTAATGGTCCACCTTTATCGTCGACCCATGTCAACAACCTTACAATCTTTGACCAGTGATTCTTGCATTAATTCTCTGCAGTGTTTATAACTGGCTCAAAAAATCCAGTTAATGCTGCTGCTTTGCTCACGATCAGGTCATCAGCACATCCTTCTGGAGTGAGCATTGTTCCTTTCATTTGCAATTGGCCTCTTTCCCAACATCTCTGTATCTCTTCGTTATTCTTGCCTTGACAATTTAGCATCTTGTATTCTTCCATCCTGATTCCTGCTCCGCTCAATCCAGGTTGTTCATTTCTTATTACTAGATTCCTTGTTTCTGGCTTCCCTCTTGTCTTCATATATTGCACATAGTTATCTTCTCTTTGAGATGTCTCTTTAGTTATCCATACCAGGTATGCTATTCTGCCTTGGAACTGTCCTCTTGCCTGGCAGAGTGAGAGATGTGCCAGGCAATGAGCTCTTTGCACTGGTACTTCTGTAGCTATGAATATCTTCCCATGGCATACGGTACGAGAGCGCAGACATAGCAACTCCCCTTAGACGTTCTCTCTCACACCCTTTTCATGTGCTGATACCACATGTCATTACCCAAGTGTTCTGTACTATCTAGATATGTGTTTATCTCATCATTGTCTTCTTCTGCACTTCTCTGTCTTAAAATGTTAGCAGCCCATGGAAACAATTCTAGTGTAGCTCTGCTGTGAGGGGATACCATAAAGGGCTTTGGCTCACTGGCAATGGGAAAATCGACACGAGCTCCTGGAGTGGGCAGGATCAAAAGGACATCTGCCTTTTTTTGGATCAAAATAATAAAAAAGTCGAATCATGAGAAACAAAAGGACACATAGCATACCTGTGTATATGTACATAACAAACCAACATATTAATCCCCACCACTTGTGCCATTCTGGAATCTCTTGCTCATTTTCTGAAATCGTACCAGCTTCAACATTCCTCATTTATACTGCAATTTAAGGAAGTAAAACACTTTACTGCAGCAAGTGTAATAGATTGGGTATTTGTAGTAATTCCTCTACTATTGCTATGAGCAGCCTTCTGATTACAGGGCCATTCCTAGGATCCTGTAAAAATGTGTGTATGTCCACGTCTCATCTAACAAGGGCCGGATAAGCTTGAAGAATAAACACAAAAACAGTGAGCACAAGACGATGCACATCACTTGCTGGGAGGACCATAAATTCAGTCAAACAAATATTCAGTAACAAATGGATCGGGGTACTGCTCACGTTTCAAATTCTTAACCAAGTGTTGTCGTTTAGGCTAAATCAAGATACATCAATATTTCTCTAAAGTCCATTTCTCAAAGATTCCTGTGGCTCAAGCAAAGAGTTGCACCCCTGCTATTATATCTATAAGGAGTGTCCAGGGGAGCCACAGTCCAAATGCAAATCTGCATTTATTAATCAGTTTGTAGCCTTATCATCCTTCTTGTTTGTCATCGATCGAGTCTGCACACGCTGAAATTCTTCTTCTTGTCTTGCTTCTGTATTAATGGCTGGCGGTGCTGCGGTCCCGCCAGTGTATTGATGTCGTTCAGTTGAATCCACGCTCATCTGCCTTGAACCTTTTCTGCTGAGAGAGCAATATTTTCAACAATGTAAGGGTCATCAAACCTCGGCTTGTGCGACTTCCTAGTGAAGTTTTTAATCAGCACGGTGTCACCAGCAAACAGTCTTCGTGCTGATAAAAGTTCTGAAGATCCGGTTGTTGAATGGTTTTCATCTGTGTTCTGAGACCGACCCCCCTGGCACTTGAGTTGATCTGAAATGAGAGAGATGCTAGAGGTCATACATATCAAATAATTATTTCATTAATTTCCTAACATTTTTGCTGCACTCTGGACATCACTTGTACTGCTTGATGGAGGAGTTAAAGGCATTCTCATTTGTCTTCCTGTCACTAGCTCATGGGGTGTGAGGTGATGGTCCGAACCAGGCTTGTTCCTTAGGGAAAATAAAGCTGAGGGCAGGCGGTATAGCCATCCCTTTTTCAGCGTTAACTTGAGCTTGGCAATCCTTTCCTTAGGCCGTCCGATAGCACAGCATGTAGAACGCTCGCTTTGACATCTGTGCAGAGCCTGCTTATGCAGGTTTGAATTCACGGCTGGGCCAAACTCAGCCTTTCATCCTTCTGTGTTCGATAAATGAGCACCAAACATTGTGGGTAATAATAAGCAGCACTCAGATGCCTGAGGGTTCATAGCACTATATAAATGCTAAATTATTATTATTATTATTATTATTATTATTATTATTATTATTATTATTATTATTATTATTATTATTATTATTAAGGAGGCTGTTGGGTCTCTCACGTATCCCGTTCGCTTGTGGGTGATAAGCAGAAGAAAACTTGTGCTTAATACTCAACAATAATCCTATCTGCTCAAATGCTTCATTGACAAAATGTGGGCCATTATCGGATCTCAGCACTTCACACACTACACATCTTGGAAAGACTTCATGTACTAAAAACTTTGCTGCGCAAGTGGCAACAGGGTGTATACATGGACCTGCTTCAATCCACGTAGCGAAGGGACACACCACCGCTATCAGATACCTGTATCTACTACATACTTGCAGCATATAAACAAAGTCAATATGTAAATGTTGAAAAGGACCATTCAGTTGAGGAATTACTCGTCTAATTGTTTGTAGTGTATGTCTAGCGGTAAACTTCTGACATACGATATAGTTTGCTACATAAAATGCAATGTGTTCTAACAAATTTGGAACAAACCAGTCCTCCGCAATTGTTGCAGCAAGACTTTCCCTAGTTATATAAGCAGGGTAGTGCAGATGTTCAAGCACTACCTTTAACAATGCTACTGGCATCACCGGCTTTTAAGTTCTGTCCTGTCACCATAATACTTCTGTGAGGGATAAGGAAGACCCTCTTTGCTTCCATAATTCCTGCTGTTCCTGTGGTGCACTGCCTTGAATCTCCATTAATTGCGTTCTCAGTAAATGATAACATCCTTCATTCATTAACATAATCGTGACTACCTTCTCCTTGACATCTGGAGTATCAAAACTTGAAATATCTGGTGAATATGCAACCCTGTTGGCTTCTGCGTCTGCGGCTTTGTTCCCGCAAGAAATAAAGATAGTTTCCTTAGTATGTGCTGCGCATTTAACTATCGCTATGGCTACAGGGAGTTTTAGTGCCCTAATAAGACTGTCTAATTAGGATGTGTGCTGCACTGGAGCGCCGTCTGCTTGGAGGTAGCCCCTCTTTTTCCAAAGTGCTAGTCCTGCATGTACAGTTGATGTCACGTAGGTAGGGTCACTGTACACCATCACTTTCTGTCCTGCATGATTCTCAAGCGTGACAATGAGCACTACCAATTCTGCCTCTTGTGCTGAAAAGTGAGACGTAGTCTTGGACTTGCTACAACTTCAAACTCGCCATTTTCTCTGTGCCTCACTAAAGCTGCGCCATAATGCCTTTCTCCACTTGTTTGATACATTTTCGAAAAAACATCAATAAAGAGAATGTCCCCTCCTGATAATGCATTCCCTTTGACGCATGGTATATCATCATAAAACTCTACATATTTCGCGCAGTCATGCACATGCCTGCCCTCTGCCACTGGCTCAGCTACAAATATGCCAGGATTCCCTATTTTACATCTGACAATTTTAATCGCTGGGTTTGAAATTATCACTTCGTAATCAGAAGCTCTATGGGATGTCAATGTACCCTTGGGTTTCTCTAATATAGCAAATAAAGCATGTTCCACAAAAAGAGTCATAGAGCAGCCCATTACAATACTTGTAGATTTCTCAACTACGAATGCGGCGGCTGCCAATGACTGATCGCAAGGAAAGTGTCCCTTCATAACTGGGTCTAGAATCCCACTGTAATACGCTAGAGGCCTGTACCCCAATGTGGTGCTCTGTGTAAGCACTGCTGTCATGACTGCCCCATTTGTGTGCGAAACTAAGAAATCTTCTGAGTATAATTGTGAAATCCTAAAACAGGAGCTGTTCAAATTGCTTTTTTCAACTCATCAAACCCTTCCTCAATTTCCTCAGTCCATTCTATTTTTTCTTTGTTTACCTGTGCTTTCCTTAAAGCCTGCAAAAGGGGTCTTGTGTACGAACTATAGTCAAACACACAGGCTCTTAAATAATTACATAATCCCAAAAAATGTTGCATCTCCTTTACCGTTTGTTGGTTTACAGTCTTCATGATCGCCTCAGTTCTTTCAGGTGTTACCCTCTTTCCTTCATGTGAAATCAACTGTCCTATGTACAACACCTCTTCCTGGCAGTACTGTAGCTTTTCTTTGTCTACCTTATATCCCTTGTCTGCTAGGATAGTGATCAACTGAAACGAGTCTTGTCTTCACTCATCTTCTGTAGTGCTACAAATTAAAATATCATCTACGTACTGCATCACAGCGCTCATCAAATCAATATTGCCTAGGTCCATCTGTAGGACTCTATTAAAGATGGGGACTCACAGTACCCTTAGGGCAACTTAGTATGTTTCAGACGGGTTTGGCGAAATGTAAATTAAGTAAAGTCTTGTGAGTCTTTATACAACAGGATTGAGAAAAACGCATTTTTTTAAATCAATCACCGGGATACTACATAGTATTGTTGCTGGATTAGGAACTAAAGGAAACTCTGCCTCTACAATCTGGTTAATTGGTCTCTTGTATAAATCTCCATGACCCTCCTTTTGAGTTTTTCACAGGATACACTGCGGTATTGCACAATGTTTCTGACGGCACCAGGATACCTTGTTCCATCAGTGCTGAAATAGTCTTAAAAATACTCTCATCCACGACTCGAGACATTGGTACTGTCTTGCTCGAGCTAAAATTGCTTCTGGTTTCAGCTTTATTTTAACTTTCCCTATTCCCTTCAACAGTCCTGCGTCATAAGGGCCTTGGCACTTTCTCCAAGTCTTCATCAACAAAATGCTGGGTGCTGCCGCATTATCGCCATGCGCTGTGGGATCTCCTTTATCTCTATTCTAAACCAATATGTAACGCTCATAAAGATCACAACTTTATCGTCTGATGGATTGTCTCTAAACATGGCATTGTCAGTGACGTCAGTCAATCTGCACCCTTCCCCAATGGCAATCACTTTTCTCCAAGGTCTACCCTCGTCATCCGTTCCTTTGAGGATTGCCATTTCCCCTCATACTATGGCTGCATCTAATTCTAGAGGGATAGTCTGTCGCCCCTCTTTGTCCATGGTTATCTGTGGTCTAAACAAGAATGTGTCAGATATCCTCATGGTTCTTCCCACTAACCCTATAAAGAAAGACCTCTGGCTCTATTGGCACACCACACAGAGCCACTTGCCCTGTTAATGCTAATATAAATGTACCCACATTCATATAATATATTCCAGGAGTGGAACACACTATCCCTTCATTAGTAAAAGAAATGGTCATGTTAAGTTTTGTCATCAAATCTCTTCCCAAAATGTTAACGGGTGTCTGTCGAGAATACAATAATGGAACATACATGTCACACTCTCCTACAGAGACTGGTAATTCATCAGTAAAAGGAACTCGACTCATAGCTCCAGAGAACCCTTGAGCATTCATGGCAATTCCTGACATTGGATATTTTCCCTCTCGTATACATGAACGAGTAGCTCCAGTGTCTACTAGAAAAGAAAAAGATTTGCCTCCTTTTGTCACATCAACCTATGGTTCCTCTTGGGGGTCCGGTGTCATTGATAGTACTGAACACATCAAGTCGCCCTGTGAGCTATCCAATTTTGGATACATGCATACCACTGGACATGTGAAAGGATTCCCTCCCACCACAGTGAC
This sequence comes from Ambystoma mexicanum, assembly GCF_040938575.1. NCBI lineage: Eukaryota > Metazoa > Chordata > Amphibia > Caudata > Ambystomatidae > Ambystoma > Ambystoma mexicanum. Next base: position 154,601,895 of record NC_090925.1, read on the forward strand.
ACCCCCTATTCTAGGTGTCAATAGCTGTCCTGTGTTTGCATTTTGCTTTCTCTGCATAGGGGCGTGCTGTGACTGCCCCTGCGGTGGATTCATTTGTGCTTGTTGTGGTTGCTGTGCCTGTTGCATTAGCGGCCTCTGTGTCTGATACACTGTCTAATCTTGGGCGGACCCTTCCCTAGCCTGTGAGCTATATGCTGGAGGATAAGCTTTGCCCCCTCTTGAAAAATTGCCATTCTGTACATACCCTTGGCTCCCACATATGAACGCAATGTGCCCTGCCATCACACAAGTCCAAAATATGGAAGGAGCCCTTCTGACAAGTCCCCCTTAGTTGAACCCTCCTTGCACATTTTGATTCTTATTCTGCACATTCTGGAACCCACCTTGATTGTTTTGGAATGCACCCTGTCCTCTGTATTCCATGTTTCTACCTCGTGGTACAAACCCATTCCTTCCTTGGTCCATGGTGCGTTGATTATTCACCTGCGATGTACACGCTGCTTGCTGTACTCCCAATCCTTCTCCGCATGTCAATACTGGCCCTTCTATGGCATATTTTGACAATTTCTTCTGAACTAATTTAGCTTCCTCAAGTTTCCTGGCCTCATCTCTCTTCTTGTTTTTTTCCTGCAACAGCCGACAGTGATGCACTATTGTCAACTGTATTTCTGCCCATGGCTTTCTTCCATGCCCACTTGCTTTTTTATTTGCCTCTGTACTTGCTTGGGTACTCTTAACATAAAATGTGGTAAAATAATGCCACAGTCTTTTCCAACAGTTCCTGTGTTTCAAGGGTCCAACGCTATTGAATGTCCTGAATGTAAGTAAGAGGATCCTCGTCATCTTTCATCTTATGTGTCATGATTGCACCCATGTCTGATGTGTCAGGATACTGTACCCTGAGATCCCTCCAGACATCTCAACAATTATTAAACGGCACTCCATCGTGTGCTTTGTTCTGTGCTGTCACACTTGAATAGCCTGCTCTCTTCCATATGTCATCAGCTCTTTCCCCATGAATGGCTGCTAGGAGAGCCTTAATGTCTCCTATTGCCAACGTATTTCCTCCTGTCATTTTTTCTAATTCATATATCCATTTTCCCGCACCTGATGTCAAACTGGGGAGTTTGCTAAATTATCCTTATCCATCTGTGGTCATGGAATATACTGTGGTCTTGCTCCCCCTTTTTCCAATAAGGGAAACTGTGTAAACCCTAACCCGCAATCGGCTCCCATCGTCTGCCTATCCATAGTGGGGACAATGGTTCCTGACTGCCTCCTCCCTTCTCACTATGCGATTGTCCTTTGGGATACTCTGGATTTGCTATGGGATCTGGCGTCCTATCCTTAGGTTGCTCTAAATCAGATCATCTCACTTCCTTGTCTGTCTGCAGGCTTCCCTCAGGGGCACATGCACCTCCTCCCTCTTCCCCACGGAAGGATTCTCTCTCTTCATCTGATATGTCTAATCCCCAACTAGTGTGACTCTCGTCCCCTTCACCTTTTTCTCAGGTCAGTCTACTAAGGGACACAGCTCTATGCTCGAGGCTGAACAGATTTTCCTCTTTGTTTTGTGATTGGAAGACCAGCGTGTGATCTTCCTTCCCTCGGCTTCCCGATTTGCTACCTTCCCTTATCTCTTGATAGGCTTTATCAATCCCGTTTCTGATGCTTCCTATATTGAAGTTCTCTTCCAAGGTCCTCTAGATGGCCCTGATAATGCTCCCTGTAACGGGAGGAACTCCTCTATACTGCCCCATTGTATTGCTGAACTTGGCTCCATTAACTCCTTTTGAATGAGGTTAATATTGCGCTCCCGCTGTCTTCTCTTTCGGTCTAATACTTCATCTAATTCTCTTCACTTTCTTGCTTCCCATCTAACTCTCTTATCTTCCTGTCTTATTTCTTCTCTCCTTGCCCCTGCTCTCCTTTCTTCCTCTTCTCTTCATCTGTGTATTCTTTTGTCACTTAATTTCTGCCATTCCTCCTCTTCTCTTTTCCTTTCTTTCTGATCCCGTTCTTCTTTTGCGCTCTACCTGTTGTCATGCCTCCTTTGCTCCTCTGCCCTTTCTTCTTTCTTTTATTGCTCCTCCTGATACATCTTTTCTCGCCGTTTTGTGCTCTTCCTTTTGCATTTGTCTTCCTTCAATCTCTTTTCTCGTTCCCTGTCTTTTCTATCTTGTTCGTCCTGATCTTCCTTTTGCCTTACTTCCTCAATGCTTTTCCCATCTAGTTTAAGCAATACCTGTCATCCCATCCATTTCTTTCTGTATGAGCGTTACCTCATCAGCTTTATCCTTCTCTCCCTTCTATCTCTTAATCTCTCGTTCTATCTCTGTCGATATATTCAATCGCTCACTTTTCCCCTCTTTGTATATCGGATTACTGTACCCCGTCACCACTTTCAGTTCCTTTAAAGGATACAATCCCATTTCTTCGGTACTATCACTTTTTATTTCCAGCGAGGCAAGGGGAGCTGAGGGCTCAACTCCTTCCTCCTTATATTGATTAAGCATCCACTCTTCGGTTGTCGGATCTTCCCTCTCTTCCTGGTACATCTTCCAAAGCTCTAAAATAGCTAACCTTTTCTCCAATTTATTTCCCGTGTACGCAGCTTGCAAGTATGTGGTCATGTGTTGTAATACCGCTTTTGACAGTGATCCCCTTGTGACCATGGCATTAACATCTTATCTGCAGTGCCTTTCACCCATTCCGCACTATACTATTTGAGCTTGGGCATGTGTTTTGACAATGTCTTACATAAATGCATCAGAGGAGTAATATCTCCCATTGTGAAGAGTCTCAATTGACTGTCAATACTTAGCAGACCTTGTAAAATACCTTCATAAAAACAACAAATATGAGCGACCACTTTTGCCTTCCGTCCACAATGAGCATGTGGAAACCAGGTAGGGATTTTGTCAAAGAGGGACCATGTCCATCGTCCCGATTTTCTTGCAAGTTTTCTATTCGGCCACTCTCCACAGGAAACCCGCGATCTTCCAGTTAGATTGCAGAGGATGTCCGATTGTCCAAAACTCTGGAGTCAATAGGTTGATGGGTCTTCTATAAAACCATCTGACATGCTACCACGTGAACCCACAGGGGGCCCTTCAATCAGTAACACGTCATACTCAGGATGGGATGCAATTAACTCTTACACCAAATAATAAGGTAAGGCAAAAAGTCTCTCCTAACTGCTTTATTTTCAATTGTCTAAAATAGGGAGTTACAACGGACATCAACAGACATGGCACAGCATAAGTCTCAATGCATTTCATAAAAAAGCATTATTTTATAGTAAAGATTTGTCATACGTGAAGTCATACTACGTGGCAAACTAAGAAAACCTATGAGGGGTTGTGATAGGCTTAAGGGGAACATCGAAGTACACATTCTATAAGGGGTTGGGTTGTGATTGGGTCCCTACAGTCAAGTGGACAACTTATGCCCACCCCTAGAGCAAGTTATCTTCATCAATTATTAAGTACACAATATATCATTCACTCTCAAACTATAAGGCCCTTCATTATATGGCCTTCTACAATTGATTGGCACACTTCTTCCATGTCTGTAACATTCGGCTCCCTAGCAGCACGTACGATGGTACCCCAGGTGCTGGTGGGTGGAATTGACAGTGTCTCCCCACCCAATTATCCCTATACCTCTCCTCACTCACGGCTTCTGCCATTCAGATTGTCTTTGGAATTGGCCTTGCAAATTATTATTTCTCCTGAGAATAAAGGAGGACACTCTTATCACAGTTCAGATCTGCACGCCCAACTCCTATTTCCATCCTTAACTCACGTGACAGGAGACCGTATTTCCACCTGTTTTGCAGTTGTTTTGCAGCTGTTTTGCAGCATTTAATTGTCTTGAATTAATAAACTTGGCACTCGTGGTGTTCTTTCCTCGCAACTTAACAAGGGCTGATTCAGCTTCTCATGTTCACTTGTTCTTCAAGGATAGATAACCGGTTCCTGGCTACTTCATCCTTTGACATCAGGCCATACAGATATTCCAGGCCTTTCCTCGATCTTCAGCTGTTTTCTTGCTGCGACACAGCCTTCCGATCCTTCCTTCTCCAGAGGTCTGAGCTAACTAAATGCGTGACACCGACATCCAGAATTCTATATAATGGCGGAACCGCCTGCAGTCTATTCACTACGTATAGCCAGCCTTTAAGATTACGTAGTCTACTTGCGTTGCTGCATCTGTACAGTTATTATCTGCGGTGCTTCTCACACAGGCAATCTTCACTTCGCATATGAAATTTTACTCAATTCTTCACTTTGTCGTCAGATTCCATAGGTTTATATATTCTCTTCTTTTCTTTTCAGTGCATCACGCTCATTTCTTGTGACGTGACCAGCCTCTCTTTCTCTCATCTTCATATTCCTTCAGGGATCTCCTCCAAGAGATTGTCATCTCTACGGGGATACATCATATAGGGTTTTCTCAATGGATACCTTTTCTCGAAGAGTCTTTTTGGAATAGGCACCATCACTGGCATTGTGCATGTCGTAATTTCCGGCTTCCAACATATAGGAAAAATGTGGTGGGATTTCCTAGAGGGGCATTCAGCTGCTCCTCTACACAAGCAAGAAGTGAGAAAACAACTCAGCATGATCAAGATCTAAACAGACTAAAATCTGGGTATCGTCACCATATGGATAGCACTTGAAAGCATGCGAGCAGACAAGACCAACTAACGGCTGAACATAGATATTAAACAGCAGTGGGGAAAAGGAAGAGCCTTGATGAACACCACAAGAAAGCTGGTGAGAGGAAGATATGAAAGGTGGGAGAGACAGTGATTGGCCTCTATCAGCCAGGACTGAACCAAAAAGCCCTACCAAAGCCAGACGGGAGAGCAGGATAGAGTGGTCAATGGTATCAAAAGCCGCTGAAAGATCTAATAAAATCAATGCACCCACTCCACCCCGGTCAACCAGCCCAGCCAGGTCATCCATAACGGAAAACGTCTTTTTTTTTTCTGTTCGAAATGGGGGGGTTCCCCTCTGTCCCCTTTTTTTAACCCTTTTTTTAACTCACGAAAGCAAAAAAAACATGCAAATTAAAAAATGTCATTCGACATTATGGATTCGACATTTTAACTGGACACCACGGACACCAAGACGCTCTCAGTTTCGCACCCCGGCCGAAACCCAGACTGAAAAGTATCAAGACAAGAGGAAGTTTCCAGAAGCGAAGAAAGAAGAGGGGCTTCCAAGGCTCCCAATAATTTCACAAGGAAGGGCAGCGACAAAATTGGGCAGAAATTTGAAAGAACAGAGACATCCAGAAATGGCTTCTTCAACAAAGGAACAACAATCACAGGCTTAAGTTCCCTTGGGATACAACCTGACTGACAGGAGACATTGAGAACATTAGTGACCCACTGAATCCTGCCAGGCATGATATCCGTAAGAATACATAACGGAAAAGGGTTTGAAGGTGCACTGGACTTAAGTTGGTAAACTGCCCTGGAAACTGCCTTGGCAGAAAACTCAGGGCAAGAAGATACTCTCACAACATATGTTCTAGTGTCCCTTCTCTGTGAGAACGCCCTCAACACTCATCCATATCAGCCATACCACGCTTGTACAATTGTTCCGGTGTCCAATAGACCCTATTCAGGATCTTAACTTAGCTGGACCTTTCACCCAGGCTGACAGACAAAAGAGCTACATTTCTGCAGACATTTGCCCAGCGCACCTCAGTCATTTCACCAGTTAACCTTGCCGAACACTGAAGAAGTATTGCTACTGGCTGAGGACATAATCAAATTGTGATACCAGCTCACTTGATGCCCTTCAATCTCTGTCTGAACATTCAACTTCTCAAAGACAACTTTCTCTTTCTCCAAAACATCCAGAATAACTCTCTTTAGAGTGCAGAACTCTTGAATTGTGCAGATACCCAGATAGCCCTCAGCTGACCAAAGGTAAGCCTTTTCCCATTGCCCTGAAGATCTCCGATCCATTGGACAACCCCAAGGAACCATTCCGGCCAAAACAGCATTTTCTTTCCATCCCTGATATCTGTATTTTTATTTTTTTATTTTTTTATTTTGTAATTTTATAGTTTGATTTACAAACTTTTTAAAACAAAAAAACTCTCAGATTTTACAACAAGATACAAAACAAAATCTCTTGTCACAGACTTTAGCTTTGTCTTTTGTTTTCAGCATCCCCTTTGATATTGTCTTTCAAGATTTCATCCAAATAGTCAATTATTCGACAGGTCAGCGATGCATTTTTCCCTCCAAGGATGTAGAACCACCAATCTTCCATATTTGAGTTCCTCGGGGCGTATTTCCCTAGATGTAGTGTTCGTTGGCTCTTAAGGTCCGCACATTCAATTATTAGATGTTTGGTAGTTTCTACTTCGACCTTGCATACTCTGCATAGGTTGTCACATGTTTCCTTGACGTGTGTTCTGAATAGTTGATCTTTTGTTCTCAAGGCATTTATCATGAAACTGTCACGATGGTGTCTTGATGGAAATTGTTTTATGTACGCCGATATTAAGTCTAGCCCATTTGCAGCTGGTCCCAGGTATAATGCAGATGCCAAGTTATTGTATCGTTCTGTATTTAGAATCCATTGCCACTGTTTTCTTTTTCTTTTTGCAGTTTCAGGGTGATTTATCAACATCGCTAAGGTGATATCTGCTCTGACTAGTATTTTTTTGACGGTGGGCTTAAATTCATTTTCCTTAGGAGTGAGATTGATTTCCATAGGACTGTTCATTGCAGGGAGTCTAATACAAGCTCATTTCGTATTTTGATCACAGAGATGTAATTTGGTAGCCTCAAAACCTTTCTCCAAAATTTACCTTCTATGTATAGCCATATTATGTGGTGTAAATTCCAGGCGGATTCTACGCCATACGTTAATGCTGGTGTTACCTTTAGTTGGTAAAATTCTCATACGGGTAGCATCGTACATTTTCCGTATAGTCTGTGTAATTTTGTAGCTTGTAGTGCAAATGTCAGGGTCCGCTGTATTAGATCTTTTGACCATCCCCTTTCCCTTATTGATGTGTTGAATAAAATGCCCAGATATCGTATTTCTTTTGTTTTTTCTGTTGTTTCCGCTGCAATTGACCATTTGTAGTTGTTGTTCCTTTTTCCTGCCGTCGACCCAATTGACATAATCTTGGTCTTTGCTATGTTAATGCACAGTTTGTTTTTGCGCATGTAATTGTCAAGCGCTGTTAGCAACCTTTGCAGGCCAATCTGCGTTTGGTCGGCTAGGACTATATCGTCAGCATATGTGACACCCCTTATTTGATGGCCATTTACTTTCGGAGGAAAGCAGTTTACTTGGTTTAGTGCAGTTGGAACATCAGCGATGAACAGCTTGAAGAGCAGCGCAGCTAGAGGGCACCCTTGTTTCACTCCCGTGTTTGTCACAATGGGAGCTGTCAGGTCTCCTTGTTGGTTCAGTCGTATCCTGATTGAGGTGTTTGTATGCAGAGCAATTATAGGCTGTAAGATCTCTTCAGGGCAGTCCCGGCTCCTCAATTTCTTCCACAGTAGCTCGCGGTTTATCGAGTTGAATGCTTGATGCATATCAAAAAAAGCTAGGTGTATGTTTCTTTTTTGTTTTAGCGCCTCTAGTTTTAGCAAATTCAATATTACTAGGTTCACTTCTGTCCCCACTCCTTTGGTGAACCCAGTTTGTCGATGATCCAGGCGATTTGATTTCGCGGCCCAGTTTGCTATCTTCTGCTGCAAGAAGGATTCCATTATCTTACCAATCGTGTCTAACAACGTGATTGGTCGATAGTTGGTTGGGTCCTTGCGCGGGCCTTTTTTATAGATAGGCACTAAGATTGCCGTGGTCCATGACTGAGGGAATTTTTTTTCAGTTGTGATGTGATTGAATAAAATCTCAATAAAGCAGGGCCATTCTGTTATATTCTTTTTTAGCATTACATTACGAATGCCGTCTGGTCCAGCAGCTCTAGAGTTTTTTAATTTTGAGATTTTTTTGTTTATATCTTCAAGTCGCTCAGACGTGTCCCACTTTACTTGAGTGATATAGTTGTCGTTGTCTGTGCATTCGCTGTTGATGAAGAATAACTTTGAGAAATGATCTACCCAAGTCGCCTCGGCTACCCCGTTAGCCAGCTTTAAGTTCTGAAACGGAGCCTCATTGTTCAAGATCGCCGAGGTTTCTCTTGAATTTTTTGTTACTATTAATTTCAACATCAGAGCTCCTCTTTCCTGATCCCTCATTGAGGCAAAGGATTTTTTCCAGTTTTGGTATTGTTGTTTTCTTTTTTTTATCAGATATCTGTATTATACCAGATTGAAGAGTCAAGACATTTGAACAGTTTAACCCCCAGAAGGAACACAAGCTTCATTCAAGAAGCCCACAAAAATTCCGTAACTTGCATGGAGGCAAAGGGGCACACCGACTTCGTCATTAGAATCGCCTTAGGAGTCAATGGTCCATTTAAACTCGCATCTGCTGTGGCTCAATCATCCAGCTCTGAATTCAGAAGTTGCACCAACTGCCTGGAAATGCTGAATGCTCAATCCATCTCTGTCCACAGGTAACTGCATCTTCCAGAGCTTCATGCGTGGAGGCTTGTCGTCCCCAAAAAAACTTTGCACCTAAACATCGAACTCCAACTACACCTTCTTCCCCACAGGCAAAGGCAACATTCTAAGTACATAAGTTATCTTCAGTGCAGAGGTTATTTTCAATGCGTTAATTTTCCCCCACAGGGACAGTTTCAGTAGTTCATCTCTCCAAATCATATTTAAGCCCCGACCGCAGTCTCCTCACATTATCTGACATAATCTTGTCCATCTTACTGTGAGGTTTAATCAGAAGCCCCAAACCAACAAAACTAAAGGGCCCATTAAACAAATGACCTGCCAGCCTTCATAAAAAATTCTTCACACTGTAAATGGGTCCATTAAGGCAGACTGTGGGGGTTTCTGCAAGTAAGACAAGAAAGTAGAAAAATGCTGATCAGTCATTACAAAAGGAAAAGCAGCCTTTTAATTCACAGTGGCAGAAGAAATCTAAAGGAACCTTTCACATGAAAAACAGAATTTTCAAACACTGACACCAAAATGGCTTTTGCATGTGCATTTGCAGTTTTAAAGCAAGACATGAGAAAAATGTTCCCCAGCATATATAAAGATGTAAGGGAAAATACAATGACAAGATGTAATGTATATTATGCTTCACATGCAAAATACCAGCAACCATTGAAAAGAAAAGGCCACTTATTTCCATGGGTCATTTAATTTAGGTGCAAAGCAGACCTTTTTGCTTGTTGTTGGGCAGGCTTCACAAAGGACTCTCCCACTGGAAGCCCGACTCTTGCATCCCAACTATTTACAACTGCAATACAGTGTGGCCTACCCTTAAGGGTGTTGAAAACAAACTTTCAACAGACCTGTTGTCTCTGAAGGCTCATTTCAGTGCAGGGCAAATGGCGCAGCCAGTGCATGACTGGAATGTCGGAGGAGCTGCAGTCAAGAGAAGGTGACCTCTGGAAATAAACACAAGAAAATAGAAGGTTTTCAGATCGAAAAGGCGGTTCACTTCAGATAACAGGACATGATGCCAGATGTCAGCAGTGCCTCGTGTCATCAGAAGGCCGGCCTAGCTCATTATCTGCAGTGGGAGATCTCTGTGTAGCCGATGCATCCCAAGTATTTACGACCTGCAGCCTACCAATTTCAAACAACAAAGGGGCTAATAAAAACACAGTCCAGGAAGCTTTGGTCAAATGCTGGCCAGGAATGGCAAATGGCCTGGAGGAAGGGGAGCTCACATTTGCATAACATGAAGATTTCCCATTAGTTTAAAAGGACTATCAAAACATCAGCAACCATAAGTCGTACTGCATTCATTTATGTGTCATTATTCAGATAATTTCCAGGCAATGTTGTTGAAATATGATTTATCCACCTGTGACTTAGAAAATTGTAATGTCAAGCTAGCTAAAATGTGTTTCTGGCTGCTATGAACTTGTCCCAAATTTATTGGTGTGCTGGTGGAAGGTAAAATTAGGTATTTGGATAATAAATGTAATGTTCATAACTATTATGCTTTTTGTATGAATGGTAGAAAAGTGCCCAACGCATGTGCAAAATGGTGCCGACTGTTCGGCAGAATCATATGCAGTACCCTTTAGGAACACCACACACAATTAAGACTACAAGTGACAGTACAAATTCACCTTTGGTACAAGCCTGTACTACACAGTAAAGTGGTAGCGATTGCCGAGCAGCCAGACTTATCTCAAGAGTAAAGGGAGCAGTATCAATAGTTACACAATGGACAGCAATTTACTATGGTTCAAGCAAACACTGACTCAAGGTTTCTGAGTAAAAGAATATACATTTATTTACACATCATTTATAAAACAATTCACTAAATAAAAACAGTTGAAAAATCACACTCTTAATACACTACACCGCACCCAATAGATTCTGGACAAGTTAAGCTCATAATGAAGTGTGAGCAAAATGGCACTCCAGCAATTTAAAAGGGAGGGAAAGACAAAGTTAGGCAAAAGTTAAGCAGCACTTACAAGTAAAGCAGGGCAATCTATAAAGCAGGGCAATCTAGAAAAGGCAACTACGGTGAGGAGATCAAATGAAGAGGGGCCAAAGTCAATGGACCAGAGTCTTTGCAGAGGATCACACAGTTCAGAGTAGTTTCCGGTTAAGTCTTTGCCAAGAGTGCAGAACGAAGTTGGTCGGACAAAAAGTTACTTTAAAGAGTAGAGAAGGACAAGCCCTCAGTTTAGCGAAAGATTTCACACACTTTCACAGCGGTTGAACTGAACAAACAACCGGGTTAGCACACACCTTAAAAGCAGAAGAATGCTGTAGCTGCGGCAGATGTTCCTGGCAGACCCTGCAGGCTCACTGTTCCTGAAGCGACTGTCGGACTGACACAAAGGAGGAAGACTGGATGGTCCTGCACTGCTCAGGGAAGAAACCAGCAATGGAGCAAAACGATGAATAAAAGGTGCGCTCCTTAAAACCCAAGCAGGGTCCGATCCTCCTGGCTATCCGGTTCACTGTAGCTCTGTACAGCAAATTCGACCAGAGGAGGGAGGCCTGGCTTGCAGTTTGGAAAACTGGTTGGTCCCACCAGCTCAAGGGGAGAAGAATCCCTGCGGATCTTCCCTGTCGATCGAAGTTTGAAGATTCGGACCCACAGCAGGGCTTCACTGGGAGGGCTTCACTGGGAGGTTCAGTTGCGTTAGAGGCCCTCCTCTGTCAGCTTCTCTTCGGTTCTCTCGTTCCAGTGGCGACTCTGCCTTCTCAGTCCCACAGACCTGCTTTTTATGCAGTTTACCCCATTCACACAGCCTGGCTGTCAATCACACAGCAGGGTGGATGTCCCGCCGGGACAGTCACCACAGCCAATCATATCAGAGTGTGACATGGGTCTCCAAGGAGACCCTGTGCAGGGAGTCTCAAACCCCTCACTCACATTCTGTCCCCCTCAGACATTCAGGCGCCTAAGGAGGGCTTCTGTGCAGAAGCCCGCCAAAGGACGGCGAACAAAGGAACCAAACCTGGTTTGGCGGGCAGAGTAAAACACGAGAAAGACCTTTACAAAAAGAAATGGCGAATAAACCCAGCCGGAACCGTATAAAAGTAAATATGGTCCAGCGTGTTTAAGTTCGAGGCTACAAAGATAGCCTAAAACAATAGAAGGCTATTTAAAATAACCGCGGTAGGAAAAATAGGGTAGTTACCACTGCCACTAGCCAAATTTTAAAGAAAGGGGAACGAAACAATGTTCCATGAGAGACAGACAAATAGGGTTAACTATTACCCCTTTCCAGTACTCTATGTAGGATAGTTTGCACTGGATCTGTGATTTAAAAAGACTATCAATGGCAACTTTACATGTTTCTGGGAGACAGTAGTCAGTCCCAGAAAAATGGAGTTTCAGTGGGAAGTCCGAAAAAGACAACCCTGTGTCACTGCACTGAGGGTGCTGTGTGACACACAGTAAAAAGATGATGCCTGTGGAGTAGGTGAGGCTCCACAGTCAAGAACACATAAATGTTAAACACACACAGCAAAACACATGCACGAGTGGGAAAAAAGGCTCACACTCTTACCAGGTGAAAAAAAAATCCTAGAAATCCAGCAAAGTAGGTAAGGTAGGTAAGGTAAATTAGCCATTCTGGAGAATTCTACCTAACACTGACCCAGCTCTCATTTTATTGAATTTCCCATGATTATCTGAAGCAGAATATATATATATATATATATATATATATATATATATATATATATATATATATATATATATATATATATATTCAGTAAAAGAACTTTGTTAAAGGGACGTTATGGTTAAGTTGCGCTACTAAAATCCTATGAAATTCAGTAAAAGAACTTTGTTAAAGGGACGTTATGGTTAAGTTGCGCTACTAAAAACCTATGAAATTCAGTGAAAAAACATTGTTAAAGGGACGTTATGGTTCAAAGTAAAACCGAAAAAACCCTGAAATTCGGCAGTTATGGTAAAATAAGCAACCATAACTCGCGCCGCCACCGTGCACTGCTAAGACTAAAACCCAGGACATCAAAGATGACATCACAAATGGAATTTGACGGTCCGCAGACATGTTTGGACAACAGTACCACCACCTAAAAACTCTGGGGAGGTATGTGTAATAGTTATATCATAACATTGGAACATTTAACAAATTCACAAAGCAGCACACATACAAAGTATATGTAATAATACTTAAAAAATGTTACCCATATATGTAACACACTAACCATTCATGTAAATACAATATGTATGTTTTAAAATGCAATATACCAAAAGAAGATAAAGTGGCTTCCACCATAATTACCTCACAGACGCTCCACAACCAACAGCAAGACCAGACGTATACACTACTGATTACATATCTCACCAGACATAGTAAGTGCACTTCTTTTTACTCATATATTTATAAACTTTCTATATTAGAAAAAAATAACATATTACTTTTTTGTTTTCTCGAAGAAATGTGTAGTACTCTCGACTGGCTAGAGGAGCATTTCCCACGAGAGGAAATGTTAGAAAATAGTCCACCTAATGGTACACTCTTTACTATATAAACCAATTAATAAATATTATTTTGTATACATTTAACATATATATTTTTTTTTATTACAGACCATACAAAAATTCCAAGCATCTCACAACAACAATCAGAGGATAAGACTCTACAGCAGATTAATCAAAAAATGGATGACCTTATGCACAATTTTATGGATTTGAAAAACTTTGTGGAAAATTATGTGAAACCCCCTACAGCACACCATTGTCCAACCTGCACTTGTCCCCCCTCACCCTATCCCACGCAGTTAACCCCAAACCCTGTCTATGGACCAAAGCGTTTCGATGAGATTTCCTTCCCTTCTTCACCTGATCCCAGTTATCTAGAAATCCCTAATTCTCCTGTTTTTGTTTCCGTTTCTGCTCCACCTTCCCAGTCATAATTGTATATATATATGAAATAAAGTAAATTTTCTTATATTGTGTTGTAATTACTTTCAGTTCCTTGTGATAAAACCAATTTAGGTGTCCACGGACACCGCGGTTGTTCGGAAATGTTCGTAAAGAAACGAAAATGTGACTGTCCTGAGGACACTACATCTGTCCGTAATGTTCTCATGCAAGTTGAAAATGTTCTAAGAACACTCGCAGTGTCCTGAAATGTTCATAAATAAACGAAAATGGAGGTGTGCTTGAAACGCTATGTCTGTCCGTATTGTTAGCAAATAAATTAAACTGTGCTAAGAACAAACGGCAGGACCCGAACACTGTCCGCAGAACATCAACACGCATGCGCAAAACAATGTCCATACATTGGGTGTCCTGCGGACGACTGCTACCTTAGCGAACATGCTCACAAAACAATCATGTAACCGCGCCCACGCTCATCTCGTGCTCTAAATGTGGACACTGTTCGTGTCCCCGACCAGTTTAAAAGTACATTTCCAAGTAATCCACAATATTTCTCATTAGAAAATCACCATACCACAAATCCCACATACTAATCCTAACTTTCCACATAGTTTTTGTGACTTTTTTTAACCTTTTTTGATGTTCGATCTGTCTTGCGGACGGCGCGCATGTCCGCGGCCCACGCACAAGCACCCCGATATAAAACCACACCCTAGAGCGCATTCTCATTGTGTTTCTGACTATTCCACAGAGCACACTGCATTTTGCTGCATACTTTGCAGATTTTGAGATTTCCATCTCCAAGCCTATGACATCCATGGCTCGACTATTACCACATGGTGCTACATCTGCCTCAGCACCCGCCCCACCCCCTCCACCACCACCATTTCCCCAAGGGCCTGAAGAGGGGAACATGAGTGAGGATACAGAGGAGGAAGAAGAGGATGACGAGAATGAGATAGAGGAAATCCCTACTACCCGCCCTCGGCGTGAATCTTGGGTGTGGCGGTTGTTTACCGTTCATGGAAACGGTCCTAAGTCTCATGCGAACCGTGTCACCTGTAATGAGTGCAAAATGGTACTCAGTCGTGGGAAGCATGGTTCGCATAGCTTTGGGACCACTACCATGAAGCGACACCTGTGCTCATTCCACACTGGGCCATTCGCAAGGTTGTACCTTGCGAGAAGCGTGGTAGGTTGATTGGCTCTACTTCATCCGCTGTTCCTGATCCTGTCACCACAAGGAACACCTCTGTGGGACAGCGTCTTCCTCAAGCTGCCTCACAGGCCATACAGAATTCTGATGACCCTTACCTTTCGAGGGTCACAGTTGTATGTGTGTACTGTGACACAGTACTCTGCAGGGGGGAACGACTTCAGAGTGCTTTTGAGACGGTCGTCTCAGAGCACCAGAAGACCTGCTCACTACCCAAACAAAACCCACTCTACATCTTGCTCTCTCAGCTCGCCCATTCTTATCCCTGTGGTTGGTGTCCCCCTCCCTTTACCCTCCTTTCCCTCCTCTCCTAGTGTGTCGTGTATAAAAAAGAACAAAAAAAATACAAAATAACAAAAATCAAAACAAAAAAATAAGGCTCTTTTCGTGAAAGTCCACGGACGGTCCGCGAACAGAAAAACAATTGCATTGCTACCCTATTGAAACCAATGCATTTTTCTCTAACAGGAAGTGGTGGCTCTGAAAAGAGCCTTTGGGAGGGGTTTGAATGTAAAACATTTTAACTACGTAAGGCGTACTTCAAAACAAATGCTGTATTTCTAAAAAAGGTCGCAATGCATTTTGTACATTTCTCAGAAAAATCTGATTGCCAGCATAAGTAAGATGGACTCCATCTTTGCGAAAAATGTATGTACTACGAAACAAAATATTGTCATTGTTAAAAGAGGACATGCCACAATCTCTTAGGAAGGCACAAACAGCCTTATTAACATTACGCCTTGCTTTCTCCATTTGTGGACCACATGAGAAAGAACAGAGCCACACTTGTCTCTGCGCAATCCGTGAAAAAATTATTTTAGATTTTGGAAACATGTCCATTATCTTCTGAAGTCCTTCTTTCATTGCAAATTGCAAAGAAATTCCTGACACATGTCCTAAACTGTTCCCTCCACAATGAATTACAATTATGTCTGGATGTTCCTCTATCTTCAAAGTTGCACAGAGAGTTAGCAAGTCCAACCACTTCATTCCACGCACTCCATGCCAGTGCACTTCCACATGTGGGAATCCAAGATCTATAGATACTCCACAGCTTTCTGCATGCACCTTCAAGCAATGAATCCACGAATCTCCCAAAATCCATACAATCTGTGTTTTGAAACACTCAGCCATAGCTATCTGTTCTCCTCTCTGCAAAAAAAAATCTGAGAAAACCTCTCCTAGCACAACACACTCACTAAACTTTACTGACCAATCCCTTGCTTCATCCAATCTCATTTCCATACCTCCCCTCCCCAAATTCCCCGGATGTAATACGCGGTGTCCTAGAACTACCGCCATGTCCGTGAACGTATCGTAACATGTACAGCCCTTCTACCATTTCGATTTCACTCTCTGTGCCATTCCCTCATTGGATGTAGCTAAGCAATCACATGACCATCCACCAATCAAATCCAATAACTCTACATGTAACTGCATCATCATGACAAACACGATCTACGAGAAATACTATACAAATCTCCAATATTTCTACTTGCAGCTTGGTCCATATCCATATACATGAACTGAAAGTACAGGTATGCATATTTTCTACACAGTACATGAACACATTTTCTAACCGACTTTTACCTTCTATAATCTGAAAAATGAATGGACGACCATTGTTTCATTGTCCTAAAATGACCCGTCACTTGCAAACCTTTATATCGTTTAATTTCTTCATACACACACACACATGCAAATACTATTAAACTAACATTTTTGAAATAAAATATATACATGACATATAATCACACAAAATAACATGCACACTCTATGATCAAATCTCAAACAATAATATTTGTACAAACACATAATTGGTTTTAATTTTTTTCGTTTATATAAGTACTTACATACATTTATATAGGACAAGCAGACTATGACATTCACTCACTGTTACGTGCAAAAGCAGGCTATGACACATAGCTCTCAACTCACACGCTTTTGGCGGGTGTCACCCGCCTTGTAAAGGACTGACTCACCTGCCAAGCCTCCTGCACGCCCATTCATTCCAATGGGCGTCTCACCCGCCAAAAACAAAATCAGGTGATTTCACCCGCCTTTGCGACACACATGGTTGAGCGCTATGATGACAATGACTCACTATTACGTGGAAAAGCTTAGTTACAAGAATAGTGGTATACGTTGGTAGATTATAAATTCCACAAACCATAGTAAAGATATTGTCTTTCCTACTCTTAGTCATAATATGGTTTTAATGGTTTTCAGGAAGGGGCTGAGCATTTCAATTAAAAAAAGTCTATGGGCCTCATTCCGAGTATGGCGGTAAGGGATAGCGGCCACCGGTAACGAGACCGGTGGCGGTAATCCCTTACCGCCATACTCCGAGTTCCCTTTGCGCCCTCGCCCTTAACGCCTGCTTTGAGCAGGTGTTAAAGTCGAGGGCGCAAAGGGGCCTCCAAGCCAATAACGGTGACCGTAATGAACGGTCACCGTTATTTGCATCTTCCCCATTCCCATTGAGCCCTATGGGGGCTCATTTGGGAATGGGGAAGAGCCTTGGTGAATGGGGAATTACCGCCCCGCCGACCTTGGAATGGGGCGGTAATTCCGCCATCCACCAAGGCGCTGCCGGTCCGGGTACGGCGTCAACCAAGGCGTTAATAGCGCCATTGGTTAGCGCCGTACTCGGAATGAGGCCCAATGTCTAAAATGAAAACAGTGCTATATAGCAACCAAATTACTAATTTCTTTCTTTTACAATTGCAGTGAAGCCCATTCTCCTGAATAGAAGCAGCCGATTTTGATTTACAAAGAACAACTAAGAAGCAAACTACTCATTTTTGAAAAAAAAGTAAGTAGATTGTTACCATAATATTTGATTTATAACTCACACGCACTGTACGGTGCATTCATGGTATTTCTGTGCCTAAAAATAGAGATTCTGCACCATTCTGACCAAAAATCCCCCCGTCTTAAACAGTGATCTCCTGTCAGAATGGCCCTTAAATTGCTATTTTTCCGCACACAAATTACCCAACTCAGCCGCTAGAATGTAGATGTTGTAGAACAAACAACTGTTTTAATTGTATAGCTTTACCTATATTATTTATTCTTCTCCACACCACCGGCTTACTTTTTTCTGTCATCTGAACCCCAGTTTAGTAACACATTAATTGAAGAATACCCATCCCTAATAGTTCAACTTCCCAATTCACAATCACACACCATTACATACATCTTTATCATCTTACTCAAACAATCATGCACACAACACACATGCATTGCAGAAAACCCCAACCCATACCTTCTGTATTTTTTTCAACAGACGCTACAGAATGCCCACCAAAAAGCAACTCCATAGAAAGAGACGCAGAAGTAGAGCAAATGAAAAGAAAAGTCTCCAACATAAACACCCATCTATAGCAGAATTTGTAAAAAACGTTGAAACACAACAGCTAATACAGTCATGTTGGGAAACAGAAGAAGTTTCTAGTGCAAAAACTTTGCCTCCTCTATCACAAAGTAAAACGACCCAAAAAACTATTAACAGAAAATCAACTATCACTACAAATAAAACGTCTTCTATAAATCTTGATATAGTACAAAGTAAGCATACCAAGAAAAGTATATTAGCCAAAATGTTCCGTCACAAATTCCTTCAAAATCTGATAAAAACAGGAGAGAAACCAGGTTCAACACTTCAAACCTATCGTAGGAAAGTAATCTTAGAAGCGTTGATAGACAGTGCAATTCTTCTCAAAAGAAACGTATTTATTGTTGTGTTAAACATAATTAAACCACTAACAAAACTAATAACAAAACTTCAAAAAAGACTTCTCAATAAACGAAATGTGAACAGAAATAACTTATTAAATATCTGTGGAGGTGAATGGAGTCACACTACAAGCACAGAACCATACTTTAATGAAGAAGCGTACAAACAAAAGCAAACAAATACAATTGCCATAAATAGCAGTGGTCGAGGTTATGAGAAAGTTAATAATACCATAATGGAACAAGAAGTACTCCTTACAAAAATATGCCCTGAAAACTTAGATTTACCCCTCCATTCGACTGCATCAGAACATCTAATTTACACATGGCCATGCACGTCAATGTGTAACATTCCCAAAGAAAATTTCAAATCTTTACGCCTATTCCTCAATCAATATGTGAAAAGCAAAGACAAAAGCAAAATTAAAATACTGCAAAGTATGGATGCTTGACCAGTACACAAGCAAACAGGACTGCAAGGACATTCGTTGGCCTGCATATCAGGAGCTACTTGCAAAACAACCTTCCATGATATCAAAAGGATATCAACACATCATGCAAGTATAAGAAATCTAGTATATAAACTGTATTATGCAAAAAGTCCTGCTTTAGCACTAGCCAATTTAAATAACATTCTTCTACATGGTACACCAAAAGACCTACTAGAAGAAATCAACAGGGTAATTCATAGAATTTCGCAGAAAAGTGTCGCAAGCGGCTGGCGCAGAGTGTCCGCGTGCGATTGACTGCGCCAGGCACGTGCGCTAAAACCGATTTCCGCGCACAGCGTATTCATGGATTTTAGGCTCCCAAACCAGCCGTGGCGCAGAGTATCGCAGCGACCCTGCAGCAGCGCCAGTAATGCCCCCAAGAACGCCCTCGCGCAAGGAAAAGCCATCAAAATCGCTAAATCATCGCAAAGGGCTGCGCTAACCCTGGACCAGTTTACAGGGCTGCCAAACAAGGAACGCAAAGCGGGTAACGTTCATATCAGGGGTACGGGGGAAGTTTTACACGCGATTAGCCAGAGTACGTGTATTACAGGGGTACACGGGCAGTTTCACACGCGATTGCCCAGGGTACGTGTATTACAGGGGTACGCGTGAAGTTTCACACACGATTAGCCAGGGCACGTGTATTACAGGGGTACGCGGGAATTATCAAACGCGATTTGGCTGGGTACGTGTATTACAGGGGTACACGGGAAGTTTTACATGCGATTTGTCTGGGTACGTGTATAACAGGGGTGCGCGGGAATTATCACACGCGATTTGGCCAGGTACGTGTATTACAGGGGTGCGCGGGAATTATCACACGCGATTTGGCTGGGTACGTGTATTACAGGGGTGCGTGGGAAGTTACACACGCGATTAGGCTGGGTGGGTCCTCACAGGTGTTCCCTGTACACCCTCCACGGCCCCTGCAGGCAGCCCACAAAACAGGGGACTACCCTGCACACCTGCTCATGTCCTCCTGCACCCCCACCCCCCAGCAGTGCAGGGGCACCCTCCACCAGGCCCCCACCCATGCCTCCCACCACCCCCACCCCCCAGCAGTGCATGGGCACCCTCCACCAGGCCCCCACTCATGTCCCCTATCACCCCCACCCCCCAGCCACCAGGGGCAGCCTCCACCAGGCCCCCACCCATGTCTACCACCACCCCCACCCCCCAGCAGTGCAGGGGCAGCCTCCACCAGGCCCCCACTCATGTCCCCTATCACCCCCACCCCCAGCAGTGCAGGGGCACCCTCCACCAGGCCCCCACCCATGCCTCCCACCACCCCCACCCACCAGCAGTGCAGGGGCAGCCTCCACCAGGCCCCCACTCATGTCCCCTTGCACCCCCACCCCCCAGCATCCAGGGGCAGCCTCCACCAGGCCCCCACCCATGTCTCCCACCCCCCCACCCCCAGCAGTGCAGGGGCACCCTCCACCAGGCCCCCACTCATGTCCCCTTGCACCCCCACCCCCCAGCATCCAGGGGCAGCCTCCACAAGGCCCCCACCCATGTCTCCCACCACCCCCACCCCCCCAGTCACCAGTGGCAGCCTCCACCAGGCCCCCACCCATGTCTCCCAGCACCTCCACCCCCAGCACTGTGGGGCACCTGCCAGCAGGCCCCCACCCATGTCCAACTCATGTTCCCCACCACCCCCACCCCCCAGCAGTGCAGGGGCACCCACCACCAGGCCCCCACCCATGTCTCCCACCACCCCCACCCCCCAGCACTGTGGGGCACCTGCCAGCAGGCCCCCACCCATGTCCAACTCATGTTCCCCACCACCCCCACCCCCCAGCACTGTGGGGAACCTGCCAGCAGGCCCCCACCCATGTCCAACTCATGTTCCCCACCCCCCAGCCACCAGGGGCAGCCTCCACCAGGCCCCCACCCATGTCTCCCACCACCCCCACCCCCCAGCCACCAGGGGCAGCCTCCACCAGGCCCCCACTCATGTCTCCCACCACCCCCACCCCCCAGCACTGTGGGGCACCTGCCAGCAGGCCCCCACCCATGTCCAACTCATGTTCCCCACCCAACATGTCATCACAATCTAGATCCCTGGTCCCATTGGTCAGCCCCCAAATGCAAAACACCCACCCGAGTATTGCATCCACCCACTCATAATTTGCAATTACATCACAGAACACCAATTGCAAGTTCCGAAACAAACACATGTCCCTCACATACACCCAATGGGTGTCAGTGAATCTCAAAACACATAACATGAAATGCATGAAAACAATGAGATACCACACATTGAAGTTCACCAAAAAAATAATGTATTAAAGGAAACATGAATAGAATCAAAAATGAAGAAACAGAAATGTGAATGTAAAAAAATGAAAAGAAGCATGTCCGTTCAAAAAAATCAAAATCAAAAATCAAAATCCAAAGTAATGTCGTCCAAAGTCAATGTCCACAAAACAAAATCCAATGGGAAATAAAAAAGAAAGCCATTGCTCCATGGTCAAAAAGTGAAAACAAAATACAATCCAACTGTGAACTATGTACAATGCAAGAAGCCAGGGTCCATCATCCCAACAAAATAAAGGAAACCTATCTAACTACACTAACTAATAAAAAAAACTATATACAAAAATGTGGCCAATGTCCGAAAGGTCCAAATGAAATAAAAACAAAAATTAAACCTAACACTACCTACATAACTATGTACAAGGGCAGCGGGCTAGTTCCACGGCTCACTTGTGGATGTCCCGGGCCAGGGCATCATCGAACTCCTCCTCAATGTCCCGGAGGCGGTCCTCCTCCATGGCCCCGAGGGTCCGCAGGGCCGTCGACGTGTCCACCTCCAAACCCCTGCGGATTGCCTCGAGGCACTCGGCCCGCCTCAGGGCCCTCCGCATGGAGTTCTCCGCCCTGACCATTGTGAGCCATGCCTCTTCCGCCCGCTGCCGCTCCGCATCTATGGCGTGGCCCAACCGCTGCCACACGGAAGACACTCTCTGTCCTGGGTCCTCCTGCCCTCCGGCCGATGCCTGCCCCTCCGATGTTGAAGGCCCCGAGCCTTCATGGCTCCCACCATGGTGCTGCTGCTGCTGTGCCTCTGCCCCTGCACTGCCTCCTGCTGCCTGCACATCCTCCGCCGGCTGGGGTGCAGTCGTTGACGTGGCCACCCCTGCTGGACGTCCGACTCCCGACTGTGGCAGGGATGCCTCCTCCACCAGCCTGGCCGCACCGTCAGAGGCAGCTCCACAGGGCACCCAGGTGACTGATGGGTGGGAAGATGGCACAGAGGACGACTGGCGCGTAGGAGGTCCAGCTGAGGAGGGGGTCGTAGCAAGCCCCATCAGATGGAGGAATCCGGCCTGGGTGACCTGTCCCAGCAGGCTGATGTGGTCAACGAGCCATTCGAGATGACGTGCAGTCTCTTCATGAAAAGACTGCAGGTCACCTCGCATGGCCCGTTGACGCAACACCACACCAGCCAGGACAGGCTCAACCCGGGCCTGGATAGCCACGTCCGCAGGCAGAGGAAGGCCAGTTGACGTCAGCTCATCCCCTGCCTGAAAACCGGTCTGGGCGTCGGCATCCCTGCTGGTGCAAGATGATGCAGGGACAGGATCAGGGACAGGATTGCACACAGGCACCTCCGCGGCGGCCTGTGCTGCCTCCTGTCCCTGGTCCTGCACTGCACCACTAGCACCAGTGGGATCCCCACCCCCAGACCCCGTCTCTGGTGCTTGCACGGCCTCCTCCTCCACCAAACCCCCAACCAACCTGGATGACTCTGTGCCATCTTCCCAGCTGCCCCTTCTGCTGCCGAGGAGTCCAACTCCAACCTCTGCCTCTTGGACCTCCCCCCGGCAGCTGCGGCCTGGGACGCGGCACCGGACTCCTCACTCCCCGACGAGATGACAACATGGGAGGGGAGCCGGCCCTTGCGTCTCCGGCTGGCGGTGGGATCCCCGCCGCTGTGCTCCACAGCACCTTCTCCGCCCTCTTCATCAGTTGACGCTGCAGACAGGGAGAAACAAAACACACGCATCAGGGCACTGTACAATGGACACATACACACATGACAGTTGTACATGAGTGGCATTGGCAAACCTCAGACATGTCATCACGATCCCCAACACACATGTCATTACAACTCGCACACACGAGCCATACCACAGCCATATCGCAACTGCCAACACCATCCATACACATACAACAGCATGAGCAGCCAAAGGTGAGCCAGACATCACATGCAACACAGGAAGTGCACCACACATGTACACACACCACCACACTTGCATGCATGTGTACACCTCTGCCAAGTGTCGCAGTGTTCAGACGGGCATCCATGTCACATCTGCCCATCAGGCTTCCACATACCGCTGTCACATGCATCCATGTTGCATCACTGTTGCACCCTTGTCAAATACACACACATGCACATGTACACAGCGCTGATACATGCAGCCGAAAACAACATACATGAGTGACATCACGGACATGTCTACACATTCATACAAACTTGTGTGCCCACACAACTGCATTTGGCATGCAAGCCCACACACACAGGCACCATCCATGTCTCACACATTACAACCCTTGCATGTGTCAGCCCCACGGCCCTGTACACCCGCACCCATACTCGACCCCATACAAACAGATGTGCAACCTGCACACTACTGAACAATCACCACACGCACTGCTCACAATCAGGATGCATGTACACTCACCGCTCGACTCCAGACGGGTCTGCTTCTCAAGGACCTGGACGTGGAGCGCTGGGGATATGTGTTCCAGGACCCTCATCTGTTCTTCCGACAAGTGGCCCCGGCGCCCCTTGGCATCCGCTGCCTTCAAGAGGCGCCGGGCCTTGTTCAGGGTCCTGGACCTGAAGTCCTCCCAGCGCTTCTTGACATGTTGTAAGTCGCGGACTGCCACCCCCTCCGCGTTGATGGCAGTCACGATGTCAGTCCAGATCCGAGTCCGTCCTTCCTTGTCGGCGCGGGAACTTCCGAAGAGGGCATCATACTGCCCCAGGACTTGCTCCACCAGGACACCAACTTCGGTGGCACTGAAGCTGGTGCCCCTCTGCCTCTCTGGCCGGGGGTTGTCAGTGGTCACAGATGGAGTTTGCCCCGACATGACAACCGCAGAGGCAGGAGTGGGTGGGCAACTGGGTCCTGGGGCTGGGCTGTGGAGCGATGGAATCCCAGTCGGGAGTCTTCGGTTCCAGCAGGGGTGGTCACACCAACAGCACCCCTGGCTGATGTGCAGGCAGCAAATGGCAGGGCACGTGGGCAGCAGGCAGTCAGGCAGCAGCAAATGGCAGGTGGGAGCGTGCTCGGGGCTCTGGGGGCAGTAGTTCGGCCTTCTGGGCAGGAGCGTGGTCTTCCGTGTGCTTACGCGTGGCCAGCTTGATACAGAGTGATTTGGCACGTGAGAATTCTGCACGTCAGCGTGTAATTCGAGGAAAGGCCCTTAGCGCGTAAGCGCGTCTGCACGCATACGCATTTTCATTGGACCAAAGGCCCTCAGCGCGTGAGCGCATCTGTGACGTGACGTGCAAGGGTGTATCCCTCATTGCACGTGATGACAGAACACACGTGGATTTCAACCAATCGCGTGTGAAAGTTCACGGCACCCCGGAACACACGTACCCAGGCTAATCGCGTGTGGAACTACCCGCGCACCCCGAAACACACGTACCCAGGCCAATCGTGTGTGGAACTACCCACGTACCCGGAAACACACGTACCCAGGCCAATCGCGTGTACGCTCGCTCCCCTCCGATCACACGCGATGACACCCGAATACGGGAAACCCGCGCACGGCAAAAGACGTGCACAGGCGTCAACGAGTCCGCCCACACGGAGGCGTCCCGCGCAAACAACAAACGCGTATATACAGCGACGATGAATGCCTCATTTGTTGCTGCACTGATCGTGGGACACCGCAGGAGGAGGAGAATAGCCAGGGCACGCATTTTTGCACCACGGACAAGCCTTTTTGGGATGCCTGACGAACAGGTCTACGGCAGGTATAGGTTTCCACCCCATATCATCCTAGACCTGGTCAGGGAGTGGGAAGATGACCTCACATCCCCCACCCTTTGCTCCCAAGCATTGAGCCCCTTGGAGAAGCTGCTCAATGTCTTGCATTTTTTGGCCACTCAGTCGTTTCAGCGGGCCACTGCCATAGTGGGGAGGGTCTCACAGGCCACGCAGTCACGCTGCCTACACCAGGTACTGGCAATCATGACAGCGCGCCCCTCAGTCCGCAGGCACATATACATGCCCAGAACACCCGCAGAAAGGCAGGCCGTTGTCCTGGATTTTTTCAGGGTGGCACACTTCCCCAAAGTGCTCGGTGCCATAGATTGCACCCATGTGGCCCTACGTCCACCTAGGGCCACTGAGCACATCTACCGAAATCGCAAGCACTGGCATTCCATCAATGTACAGGTGGTATGCGATGCAAAGGGAATCATCACCTCTGTCTATTGAAACTACCCTGGCTCCACCCATGACAGTTTCATATACAGAATGTCCGCCCTGAGCCGGGCCCTGGAAGCTGGGCAGCATGGCGACACATGGCTCCTAGGTCAGTACAAATGCCCTTGCACATGCATGCAAGTCACACACAGACAAATATCCCAACCCTAATAATCTCAATTATTATCACCTCCCCAGGGGACAGTGCCTACCCTCTGAGCAACCACATGATGACGCCAATCCGGAACCCCACCACACCACCCCAAGTAAGATACAACGCCGCCCATATTGCAACCAGGGGCATAGTGGAGCGCACATTCCGAGTGCTCAAGTCACGTTTCCGCTCCCTTGACCGCTCTGGTGGGCAACTACTCTATGCACCACCAGTAGTGTGCAGGATCATTGTGGCAGCATGTGTCCTGCACAATGTTGCAACACGGCAGGGCGTCCCGGTGGACATGGTGGTGCCCCCCACATCCCCAGCCACAGGCACAGGCGCTGCCCATGGGAGGGGTCAGGGCACGTGGCGAGGAAGCCCGGACCCAGCTTGTGGCCACATTTTTCACCTAAACTCCCACCCCTGCGGAGTGCACACAGGCCTGGCACATACCAGGTGACAATCGATGATGACAAAGTGACAGTCAACTGTCACAACCCTACCACCCTGAGATAGTTGCCATGGAAGTGCCACATCGTCTGCATCCCTAGCTACTTAAACACAAGCTATCCTGTGCAACCAAAATGCACACATATGACATGTGACATGACATGGGCCATACACAAGTATTCCAAGGCGCAATGAGACAGGGGGGGGAACAAGGGAACACAGAGAACGGTACTACTAGGCCAGGTGTCATTGAGATTGTGCAAGTGCAGGGGTAGGGGGAAGGGAAAAGTGCAAGGGGAAGGGTGGGGGGAGTCCAGTACAGGGGAAGTAGGCCAAAAAAATAATACATAGGTCGCCTGGTGGCAACTGCAAAGGTAAGTGCAGACAAGTGCTGGGAAGGGAAGGCTGTAGGGATAGAGAGACAGTACTGCAGTGCAGGGGTTGCCAGGGTGGCAGTGCAAGTGGAGAGTGGCTGGGCCAGGGACCGAGGTTGGTGAGAGTGTCCCAGTTGCAGCTCCTGTGCAGTTCCAGTGAAGAATTCTGCAAGGGAGAGGCAGAGAGTAAGCAGAAGCAAAGAGGAAGGTCTTGAGGTGCTTCCAGAACTGGAGATCGTTCCCCTCAAGTTCAAGTCAGGCAGGAAGTCTGTTCCAGGGGGAGGGCCCTGCTGCGGAGAGAAACCTACCCCCAGCTAGTTGCTCTGAGAAGCGGATGACCTGGACATGCAAGGTGTGCATCACACACACCTGCAAAACAGGCCATGGTCATCACTGTCATGTCAGTCAAACCCTCCCAAACATCAACATGACATGGCAAGCAATACCCATACACCGACGCAGTAACGATAAGGTACACATTGCCATGTCCTAAATGTACAGTGGCATCGGACAATGATGCCTGACCCGGAATCAGATGAAATGACAGACCAACAAAATGTCCCACCCAAAATAAGTCGTTTTCAAATGCATTACAACAGTCGTAGACGTAACATCACAATGAATGCCTGTCTATATGCACATTATGCATTGCAAAATCAACACTGCAGCTCATGTGTGCAGTGTCCTACTCCTGCATCACACTGCTCAGTGCACAGCACAGTGAACAGCCATTGCGTGTGATGCACACCCTGAGCATCACATCTAAGTGACAGACCACATCAAACATCAAATTAGGCATGTACTGGAACCATAATCGGTCACAGAACATGTGCTGCCGGGACACAGTGGGCACCAGAAGGCAAACAGTGTACACGTGGATATGCAAGGGTGGGAGTACATGGAGTGCATCCGAGTGCAAGTGTGTGGTTCTGCAAGGACATGCACTCCACATATGCATGTGCACTCAAGTGACCATCAGTGTTCCCTACACATCACATGTGAACATCCACCATGTGTACACCCCAGCATGTCAAACCACAACTATCCCCTCGCACCTGAAAGGAAAACACAACACATGAACAGGCATTGATCAGCAGAACACAACATGTACATAGGATTACAACATTACAATGTCAGAGTTCCCATCACACTGAAGGGCAACACAACTATCAACAACAACCCCCCCTCCCTCACAAATGACCATAACCCACTGAACAACTGCACCTGGGTCATGGAGCCTCCAACCCTCATTTCCACCTGGCCACAGGATCACCTTAACCCTTCGTGTCCATCTCCCACCTTGTGTGTAAAAAGATGCCTGAACCCTCAGAATCCACACTCATTTCCAAATTCACAAAATCCAAGGCATGAAAACGAACCCTAACACCCTCCAGTAGATGACTTGACGTAGCAGTACCTCACAAACGCCAAGTACTACCACAATGATGCAACAACCAAGGTAGCACAGCAAAACAATGTCACGACAGGATGTGAGACATGTGTGGTACATGACATAGGATGATGCACCATGAATGGATGTGTACTGTCACAGGTCCCCTGTACAGGCGCGGGAGTGTCATGAAACAACCACCCACACCATGTCCCCGGTGCCTGCAAGGTCAAACTCACACAGGCCCCTGAGATCCTGGTGGGGAATGAGGTTCAAGGATATGCAGTCGGGACAGGTGTAGACACACTGGATGACTGGAATGAGTGGCAGGTGAGGGGAGGAGGAATGACACATGAAACTAGGGAATACACGAAAATGTACAACCTGCATGAACACATACACAATCCAAACAAACTTGGACATCATTGTCATGGCCTTCTGTAGTCCAGGCTCAGGAGTGGTACGAACCAACCACCCCCTCTAGGGTTTTGGCGCCTGCAAGTTCGGGGCTTACACAGGCATCCGCAACCCCAGTGGGGAAAGAGGGTCAGGGAACGTTGCTTGGATAGGCGCGGGAAGCAGGAACACCGGGTAGAGGGTACAGGTTTCAAAATTGCATAGGATCACGGGTGATTAGGGAAAAAAACATACCAAATAGAACCACACATACATCCATGCATCAGTACACTCCCCAGCAAGCCTATGCAGGGCAGTTTGTAAGAAAAACAACAAGACACTTAGCTCTGGTTTTGAGTGCTGGCCTTCTGCCTGCGCACTCTCAGGTCCGGTTACAGGAGCACTGCAATGCTGCAAAGAGAGACACAGTCAACAACCTGTAAGTGCCAATTACACAAAAACACAACACAAAACATGCCCCATAGCAACAAACTACTCTACAAACAGACAATCTGTGCTCGATGCTTCGTACCCATATATAACATCACCCCTGTGACGGGTCATACACAGTCAATGCAGTAAGTCAGCCGCTGGTGGGTGCGTGGCAAATGGAACACCAATGTGTCACAATTCACACAACATGCAATGTTCCCTGGGTAAGCAGACAGACCCATATGGCAAGCCATGACTACAGAGCAAGTTGCGTACCACCATGACCGAAACAAAGTTGCCAGTGCATTTATCATGAAGTACGTGGAATAGACATGCACTGCACCCAAGTATGTCCCTTGCTGTATGTCCCTGTGAGCTGCCCCTTTCCATGTCTCGGAAGGCTACATGGTTGATACAAGTGCCTCAATGAACCTTGGTGTACCGCAGGGTATGTGCCACTGCCCCTGCATGTGTCCCAGACAACCCTACTATCAACAGCCATCAGTCCACAAACACATCTGAGCTGCATTGTGTGCTTCAACACCAATATTCGTCTAAGCTCACCCTCAGTGCTGTGACTAAGCCTGCATGTGCAACTCGCCTGGTGCAAGCTTTGCTGTGTCGTGGCCCCCCTGTGATGCTCACCTTGCCTGGAGTTCCTTGGAACATGTCAGCAGTTCTACGATGTGGGTCTGCAATCACTGTGGCTCTGCTCGTGCACACATGTGCATGTGGGCACCAACAAACGGGTCAGGAATTCCGTCGTCCAATGGGCCATGTCTGCTGGCAAAGGTGCTCTGGTGCCTCATCCCCCTGCAGAAAGGGCATGAAACACATGATTAATGCATCAAAGTGATCTGTGTGTGTCTCATCAGGCATCTCATTACTTGACCATGTCAGAGAGTCACATCACACATCACACCATCAGTCCGTCTTTGACCTCCAAAGTGTGGAACACTATCTACAGCATGAATTGCAACAAGCACGTGTACAGGAAAGATATGAAACATAATACACAATGCATAGAAATCAATGTCCACATTAATCATGACACACCCCATCTAGCAAAAGCTGAACAGTGGACAATTACACCTAAATCATCCCCACTAGGGGTGTCAACACAAGTCACAAAGCACCAGACATGCCACAGATATGACAGTCCAAAGCCCTTGTGTAAAATTCTGTAACACCGAACCATCCTTGCGAGCCCATGGGTAAGGGAGGCAGGAGTGGCATATGTGAGTCAAGGAACCCAAGCAGCAAACACATACACAAGACAACCATGAAGGGCCCAGCTGGAACAGACAGTGGATGCCTTCGAAAACCACAAGGCACCGCACTGGCACATGAAAGCACAATAGACTACAAATTTTAAACTAACTCAACTATTAACTAATTACACTAACTATGGAAAACCTACATTACCTATTTAAACTAACTATCAAACAGAAACTTAACTAACTAAAGTAAAAGAAAAATCAAAAATGGCCACATACGACCCGGGGGGGAGGGGAGGCACCCAGGAGGGGGGAGGTACAGGGTGCTGCTCAACATCCACATGCGATGATGCTGAGCCAAAAAAAAATACCTCCATGGGCTCAACGCCTGCACAGCACGACCTATGTGGGAGATAGATGGTCGTCCGAGTCTGGTGTGGTTCTGCAAGGACATGCACTCCACATATGCATGTGCACTCAAGTGACCATCAGGGTTCCCTACACATCACATGTGAACATCCACCATGTGTACACCCCAGCATGTCAAACCACAACTATCCCCTCGCACCTGAAAGGAAAACACAACACATGAACAGGCATTGATCAGCAGAACACAACATGTACATAGGATTACAACATTACAATGTCAGAGTTCCCATCACACTGCAGGGCAACGCAACTATCAACAACAACCCCCCCCTCCCTCACAAATGACCATGACCCACTGAACAATTGCACCTGGGTCATGGAGCCTCCAACCCTCATTTCCACCTGGCCACAGGAACACCTTTACCCTTCGTGTCCATCTCCCACCTTGTGTGTAAAAAGATGCCTGAACCCTCAGAATCCACACTCATTTCCAAATTCACAAAATCTAAGGCATGAAAACGAACCCAAACACCCTCCAGTAGATGACTTGACGTAGCAGTACCTCACAAACGCCAAGTACTACCACAATGATGCAACAACCAAGGTAGCACAGCAAAACAATGTCACGACAGGATGTGAGACATGTGTGATACATGACATAGGATGATGCACCATGAATGGATGTGTACTGTCACAGGTCCCCTGTACAGGCACGGGAGTGTCATGAAACAACCACCCACACCATGTCCCGGGTGCCTGCAAGGTCAAACTCACACAGGCCCCTGAGATCCTGGTGGGGAATGAGGTTCAGGGATATGCAGTCGGGACAGGTGTAGACACACTGGATGACTGGAATGAGTGGCAGGTGAGGGGAGGAGGAATGACACATGAAACTAAGGAATGCACGAAAATGTACAACCTGCATGAACACATACACAATCCAAACAAACTTGGACATCATTGTCATGGCCTTCTGTAGTCCAGGCTCAGGAGTGGTAAGAACCAACCACCCCCTCTAGGGTTTTGGCGCCTGCAAGTTCGGGGCTTACACAGGCATCCGCAACCCCAGTGGGGAAAGAGGGTCAGGGAACGTTGCTTGGATAGGCACGGGAAGCAGGAACACCGGGTAGAGGGTACAGGTTTCAAAATTGCATAGGATCACGGGTGATTAGGGAAAAAAACATACCAAATAGAACCACACATACATCCATGCATCAGTACACTCCCCAGCAAGCCTATGCAGGGCAGTTTGTAAGAAAAACAACAAGACACTTAGCTCTGGTTTTGAGTGCTGGCCTTCTGCCTGCGCACTCTCAGGTCCGGTTACAGGAGCACTGCAATGCTGCAAAGAGAGACACAGTCAACAACCTGTAAGTGCCAATTACACAAAAACACAACACAAAACATGCCCCATAGCAACAAACTACTCTACAAACAGACAATCTGTGCTCGATGCTTCGTACCCATATATAACATCACCACTGTGACGGGTCATACACAGTCAATGCAGTAAGTCAGCCGCTGGTGGGTGCGTGGCAAATGGAACACCAATGTGTCACAATTCACACAACATGCAATGTTCCCTGGGTAAGCAGACAGACCCATATGGCAAGCCATGACTACAGAGCAAGTTGCGTACCACCATGACCGAAACAAAGTTGCCAGTGCATTTATCATGAAGTACGTGGAATAGACATGCACTGCACCCGAGTATGACCCTTGCTGTATGTCCCTGTGAGCTGCCCCTTTCCATGTCTCGGAAGGCTACATGGTTGATACAAGTGCCTCAATGAACCTTGGTGTACCGCAGGGTATGTGCCACTGCCCCTGCATGTGTCCCAGACAACCCTACTATCAACAGCCATCAGTCCACAAACACATCTGAGCTGCATTGTGTGCTTCAACACCAATATTCGTCTAAGCTCACCCTCAGTGCTGTGACTAAGCCTGCATGTGCAACTCGCCTGGTGCAAGCTTTGCTGTGTTGTGGCCCCCCTGTGATGCTCACCTTGCCTGGAGTTCCTTGGAACATGTCAGCAGTTCTACGATGTGGGTCTGCAATCACTGTGGCTCTGCTCGTGCACACATGTGCATGTGGGCACCAACAAACGGGTCAGGAATTCCGTCGTCCAATGGGCCATGTCTGCTGGCAAAGGTGCTCTGGTGCCTCATCCCCCTGCAGAAAGGGCATGAAACACATGATTAATGCATCAAAGTGATCTGTGTGTGTCTCATCAGGCATCTCATTACTTGACCATGTCAGAGAGTCACATCACACATCACACCATCAGTCCGTCTTTGACCTCCAAAGTGTGGAACACTATCTACAGCATGAATTGCAACAAGCACGTGTACAGGAAAGATATGAAACATAATACACAATGCATAGCAATCAATGTCCACATTAATCATGACACACCCCATCTAGCAAAAGCTGAACAGTGGACAATTACACCTAAATCATCCCCACTAGGGGTGTCAACACAAGTCACAAAGCACCAGACATGCCACAGATATGACAGTCCAAAGCCCTTGTGTAAAATTCTGTAACACCGAACCATCCTTGCGAGCCCATGGATAAGGGAGGCAGGAGTGGCATATGTGAGTCAAGGAACCCAAGCAGCAAACACATACACAAGACAACCATGAAGGGCCCAGCTGGAACAGACAGTGGATGCCTTCAAAAACCACAAGGCACCGCACTGTCACATGAAAGCACAATAGACTACAAATTTTAAACTAACTCAACTATTAACTAATTACACTAACTATGGAAAACCTACATTACCTATTTAAACTAACTATCAAACAGAAACTTAACTAACTATAGTAAAAGAAAAATCAAAAATGGCCACATACGACCCGGGGGGGGGGAGGCACCCAGGAGGGGGGAGGTACAGGGTGCTGCTCAACATCCACATGCGATGATGCTGAGCCAAAAAAAAATACCTCCATGGGCTCAACGCCTGCACAGCACGACCTATGTCGGAGATAGATGGTCGTCCGAGTCTGGCTCATCCTGTAAAGGAGGACGTGGCACAGTAGCCTGGCGACGCCTAGCCGCAGCTTGCCCCTCGTCGGCAGCAAGTCTGCCGGACAGGTGAGCCTGGTTCTGTGTGGCGATGTTACATAGGTCTGCATGCAGAACCTCACGTGATACACGTGCTTCCTCTTGCAAGGTAGCACGTGTAACACGGAGTTCCTCCTGCAAGGCCTGGCTGGACAACCGCTGCACCTCCCGGCAAGCCTGTAGCTCAGCCGAGATGGTGCGCTCAAGCTGTGCAAACCTCTCCTCTGCCTGCTGCCTCTGGGACATCATAAGGACACCCAGAGTGGATCTGAGGGAGGCATACTCCTCCCTCAGGGCATCCATGTGCGCCTCTGCGTGAGCAGCAATTGCTTGATGCAGAGACGACATTTCAGCCTGGCGTGCCCTGTCTGAGGCCGCCATGCCCAGCCTGAGCGAGCGGGCCGTGGACCGTGCCGCCTGCTGCTGGAGAAGCACCTGCCTAGCAGGGGGGAGCACAGATCGGGCCACACGCTCCATGCTGTCAGAAATGTTCTCCATTGCTGCCCCCTGCCGTTCAGAATTGGCAGTCATGTCTTGCTCCGACTCAGTATACAGCGGTTGCGCGCGGCGACCGCGTTGCCGGGCTTGACCCCTGCGGGACCCAAGGACCGGGGGTCCTCGCTGTGTTGGCACCGCCTGCGGCTGCACGACTACATGCACCCGTCGACGTGATGTCCCAGGCACATCAGTGACTGGTGTGGAGGGTGACCCTGCGTCCCGATCCACCACGGGCGGAGGAACCAAGACTGTCTGATCCCTCAGTGCAGGTGTCGCAGACAGAGGAGTGTCCACATCAGAATCACTCACCCCTGACACATGGACTTGATGCTCATCCAACTCAACATGGACGTCAGAGTCGTCATCAAGGCATGACTCATAGGCAGCCAGAGACAGGATGGACTGCAGCACTTGGGGGTTTTCGTGGCCTACCACCCCACGACCCCCACTAGTGCCGGGTTGATGTGGTCTTACCAACCCTGTGTCTGGCATGACAACACCATCCTCTGCATCCATTGCGTCATCACCTGAAAAATAGAGAGGAAAAGGTCAGTACACATGTCAGAAGCACACGACACACACACACACCGACAGCAAAGGCATCCGGCAGACATGTGACACACAACATATGACCTGGCATGCATGCTGGGTCTACTTTGAATAGCTTCTGTGATCAGACCTGTTGAAAGGTGGCAGTTTCCATGGAAGTGGGTCTATGCAGTGCAGAAAATGTGTATGCCACTCACTTCCTACATGTACAAGCACTCCATGGTGTGTGCCAGGAAATGTGAAGGCAGTGCAATGTCAAATTCAGACATCACGTGCATTGTGTATTCAATGTGTACCATGTCTAGAAGCCAAGCACCCCTCCACCCCAGTACCAAAGCAGGGATGCCTAGCATGGTATCAAAAGGCTGACCATACACCTGTGTATTGACAGGCAGTGTTGACTGGCATCAACAGCTTAATGTGATTCAAATTACAACACTGCAAATGATGCTGGGACAGTGGGCAGGACACATGATGGAAGATCCGGAGGCCGGCCACGTGTGAAGAAGACACGACAAGAGTTGGACAGAGTCATTGGCCATTGAACAGGCTGAGGTCTGTGAGCCACACAGATTGTCAGAGCATAAACATGTGTGCAACGCAGGACTGAGCCACAGTTGACATGGGGAGGCCGATAATATGGCAGGCAATGTATGTAACCAAGGACTCATATTACAGTGATCATCCAGTCAAGGACACATAGGGGCATGCGTGCAATGCATATGGAGCATGAATGGGCACTTATGTCCCTGCGGGACATCTGACCCATGCACAGTACAAGTGGGATGCCCTGCATCGAGTACTAAGGCTGTACCACACGGCATATGTCTGGCAGTTTCTACGCTGGAGGTTAGCATCTACACAGGACACATGAACAAGAAACTACACATTGGCAAGAATGAAGCAGACCAGTGCAAAGGTGGAACTGGGGTGCAGAGTGGCGGAGGAGGGGCAAGGGAGCATGCCCACATGGAGTCCCGCATGCAGGCAGAGGAGACATGCATGACGGTAGCATTGCATTACTTACACATCAGAACCATGTACACGTCACATGTAGCAGCAATCATGCACAACACATCCCACAAGTGAAACACACACGTCCTCAACAACTACGCATCAACACTCACTGGACTGGGCATCAAAATCCAGCATCTCTCCCACTCCTTCGACCAATTCTGGTGGTATGAACTCCGCAACGAGAGCCTCATGCGGAGTGAGTTCTTCCTCCTCTGGTGCAGGCCCACCGCCAGTCACCAGAGTCAAGTTGTAATTTGAGGCACGCTTAGCCTTAGTGCTGCGCTTGATGTCATTCCAGCGCTTTTTGCACTCCTGCGCCGTGTGCACCTCATGGCCAAATGAACTGACATGTTCCGCAACATGCTTCCAGTGGGTGTCACGTTGGGCAGCCGTAGTCTGACTATTGGCACCCACTAGCATGTCACGGCTGTGACCCCGCACGTAGTCCACGAGGAAGTCCAGTTCCTGCTTACAGAAAGGCTTCTTCCTCGACGTGCAGGAGGTCGTGGCTGTGTGTGGGGTCCCAGCCTGTGCTGCAGGTGCAACCTTCCTCCTCTTGGACTGTGGCGCAGACCCTGGCTGGCTAATGCCGCCCTGACCAGTATGGCCAGTGGGTTCGGTGGATTGAGCCGAGGGAGTGGCAGGTGGAGGGATGACCAAAGGCCTGACTTGTGTCAGTGGCAGCTGGGTGCCCACTAATGGACCCTGCGCAGCAACATCAGCTGTGGCAGGGTCATTGACCGCAACGGTCCTGGTTGGCAGACTCACAACCGGGGTGCTGTTGGGTGCATCTGCCCCTGCACTTGCCAACACCCGGCTGTTCGGGGCAGCAGATGACATGACTGCCCCAGGGACACGTGTCTTGGTCTGAGCAGCCCGGCCTGCCCCAATGGTTTCCCCCCTGGCCTGTTGGAGATCTACCAAGGGCTCTTCAAGTGCCAACGCAGCCTGCGCTGGCAGACCCTGAGCCTGGGTGGCGGTGTCCACAGCTGCACCTGCAGCTACCGCTACCCTTGGGCCCATGGCAGTCGATGGAACGGACTGCTGGGTCATACGGGTGCCAGTGCCAGATGCAGGAGCTGCATCCCCCGGAACCACAGGGGGTGGTGGCATGGCTGCACCGACACATGGCACAACATTGTGCTCAAGTGGTGCAACGCTGCCTCTTCCCCCTCTGTGGCTGCCCTGGACACCCTGGAGTCCCCCTACTCCCTGGTCACCACGGCCACGTCCCCGACCACGCCCGCCACGAGGAGTAAGCCCAGCTGAGGCGCCCCTCACCTTTGGTGGCCTCCCAACCATGGCACAGATGTAATAGTGCTGGCACAGATGGAGTGGTGCCAATGGGAGGTGTACAGCACAATTGACCTGGGCAATTGGGGTGAAGGGGGTGGGAAGCAAGATGTTAACAGCCCCCCTGCACCTGCAAGGCTGTATGTGACCCCGGTGATGTGGTGACGGGTCACGCAACGCCCAGGCACCCCAAAACTGCAGTAAAACCGTGCACGCAACCCTGCAGCCTACGTGCGTGGATTAAACCTCCCGCAGTACGCGGTGGCACCCAGTAACACGAATAACGCGTACGCGTGGGACACGCAGGCTACGATGACATCGAAAATGGGTGCGAGGCACGTACAGCGAACTGCTGGGCCCGCTCACCTTTAACCCGTGCTGAGGGAAAGGCACGCGCGTCACGTCACATGCGGACGTGCACTTTTTCACGCGCGATTACGCGCATTACACGCGGACGTGCAGTTTTTCACGCGCGCTTACGCATGGGCCCTTTCCTCGTATTACACGCGGACGTGCAGTTTTTCACGCGCGCTTACGCATGGGCCCTTTCCTCCTATTACACGTGGACGTGCAGTTTTTCACACGCGCTTACGCGCATTACACGCGGACGTGCATTTTTTCACGCGCGCTGTAATGCCCATGCACGTCTGTACGCGTCACGTCACAGGGGTGCTTGCGCTCGAGGGGCCTTCTGTCCAATGAAAATGCGTATGCGTGCAGACGCGCTTACGCGCTAAGGGCCTTTCCTCGAATTACACGCTGACGTGCAGATTTTTCACGTGCCAAATCACTCCGTATCAAGCTGGCCACGCGAAAACACACGGAAGACCACGCTCCTGCCCAGAAGGCCGAATCACTGCCCCCCAGTGCCCCGAGCAGCCTCCCACGTGCCATCTGCTGCTGCCTGCCTGCCTGCCTGCCTGCCTGCCTGCCTGCCTGCTGCCACCGTGCCCTGCCATTTGGTGCCTGCACATCAGCCATCTGCAGGGGTCCAGTTGCTGTGTCCACCCCTGCTGGTACAGAAGACTCCCGACTCGAATAACATCGCTCCACAGCCCAGCCCCAGGACCCAGTTGCCCACCCACTCCTGCCCCTGGGGTTGCCATGTCGGGCACATCCACATCTGACACCAGTGGCAACCCCCGGCCAGAGGGGCAGAGGGCCACCAGCTTCACTGCCACCGAAGTTGGTGTCCTGGTGGAGCAAGTCCTGGGGCAGTATGATGCCCTCTTTGGATCGTCCCGCGCCAACAGGGAAGGACGGGAGAGGATCTGGGCCGACTGTGTGGCTGCCATCAACGCGGAGGGGGTGGCAACCCGC
This sequence comes from Ambystoma mexicanum, assembly GCF_040938575.1. Lineage (NCBI taxonomy): Eukaryota > Metazoa > Chordata > Amphibia > Caudata > Ambystomatidae > Ambystoma > Ambystoma mexicanum. Next base: position 154,639,805 of record NC_090925.1, read on the forward strand.
ACCATCCAGAAGGTCAAGAAGCGCTGGGAGGACTTGAGGTCCAGGACCCTCATGAAGGCCCGGCGCCTCGTGGAGGGGGGCCGGGGCCGCATGAGTTCCATCCAGTTGAGGGTCCTGGAACGCGCACACACAGCGCTCCACGCCCAGGTCCTTGAGAGGGAGACCCGTCTGGAGTTGAGCGGTAAGTGGCCAAGCATTGCTGTGTGAGACAGGGCATGTTGCAGTGTGCTGGTTGTCTGATACTTGCCTGCATGTGTGACATAGGCCATGTACGCATGTATGTGTGCAGGGACATCATGGTAATGCATGTGCGACCTGTAATGTGTGAACCGCACGGTTGTTGCATGTGTTTGAATGCGACATGGGGAGCCCTGTGCAGATTGCACACATGACAGCATGGCAGTCTCTGTTCCTGGACATGGGTGGGGGCGAGGGATGGGTGCTGATGCCAGATACATATGTGGTATCCATGTCTGTGTGCCTGACCTGCGTGTCTGTGACTTGTGAGTGCCATGGATGCATGACACATGTCTGTGACAATGTACTGATTCACTGATGCAGCCTAGTGTACGGGGCCAGATGGATGTGACTGAGGTGAAGTGTGTGCATGTGATAGGCATGACCCATGATGCATGTGAGTCCCATTACATTGTATGATTCGAGAGTCAATTGGACATGCATAGAAATGTCCATGGCACGCACCATGACTGTCACTGTGTGTGTTTTGCCTGGACTGACACATGTGTTGTTGTGTGACATGATGGAAGTGTACTTTGACAGTGGCACTCATCTGCTATTGCTTCCTGTCTAGGGGACCATTGTACAGTACCCTGATGCTTGTGTTCTATGTCTCCCTCTACGCAGCGGCTAGTGAAGGAGAGGGCGGAGACGGCGCTGTGGAGCAAGGCGGCGGGGATGCCCCCACGGCTGCAGCGGAAGGGGTGGGTGAGCCCCCACAGGGGCCTGCTATGGCGGTAGACGGTGAGGAGCCATCCAGGTTGGTGGTTTCCACAGAGGAGGAGGAGGCCGCCACTGAGGCGCACATGGGGCCTGGTGGGGGCATCCCTGCTGGTGCAAGTGGTGCAGTCCAGGGGCAGGGGCAGGAGGCAGCACAGGTCACCGTGGAGGGGCCTGTGCATGTCGCTGTCCCTGAACCTGTGGGTGCACCACCTTGCACCAGCAGGGATGCCCCATCCCAGGCCCGTCCGCAGGTAGAGGGGATGTCCATGTCATCTGACTCCCCTCCACCTGCGGACGAGGGGACCCCTGGCCATGTGGGGAAGGTCCTGATTGGGGTCGCGATGCGCACGGCTGTGATTCGTGATGCCGTGCGTGCTTCCCAGGAGGAGCACGCACGTCATCACGAAGAGCACCGTGCCGACGTGGCCCAATTGGGATTGGCCATGTTCGGGGGTTTCCTGCATGTGTCGGCCAATCTGGCGGCCCTCTCCTCCTCTGTGGAGGCTATACGCCGGTCGTTCTCCTTGCCGTCTTCCGGCCCAGATGCCACCAGGGCCCCCTGTGGACCTGCCCTGACCAATGCAGCCAGCTCGGTGGGGATCCCATCCCTGCCACAGTCGGGAGTCGGAGGTCCAGCAGGGGTGGTCAACACAGCAACTGGACCCCAGCAGATGGAGGATGTGATGGCATCATCGGGCAGGGCACGTGCACGACGGCGTCGGTGGTTTCCATCAGCCTGGATGCCGTCGTGCTGGCAGAGGCAGTGGCGTCGGAGGCAGCAGCAGGCTCGACGTGGGAGGCATCATGGCTCGGGGCCATCAAGATCAGAGGGGCAGGCATCGGCCGGAGGGCAGGGGAACCCTGGGATGGTAGTGTCTTCCGTCTGGGAGCAGTTGGTCCAGCGGATAGGTGCCGAGCGGCAGCGGGCGGAAGAGGAGCGGCTCACCATGGTCAGGGTGGATTTCTCCATGCATCGGGCGTTGAGGCGGGCTGAGTGCCTCGAGGAAGCTCGCAGGGAGTTTGAGGTGAACATGGGGTTATCCCTGCGAGACCTCTGGGCCAGGACAGAGTCCCGCCTCCAGGACATCGACATGGAGTTCGATGATGCCCTGGCCGGCAACATCACAGAGTTAGCCGCAGGACTTGCCCGCTGCCATTGTATATAGTTCTTTAGTTAGTTAGTGTTAGGTTTCCTTTATTTATTGAGATTTTTTTGGACCGCTCGGACAATGGCCACTTTTCTGTATATAGTTTTTTCATTAGGTAGTAGTAGGTTTCATTTATAGTGTTGGGCTCATGGACCCTGGAATATTCTTGTGTATAGTTGGATTTTTGAAAAAACATTTTTTTGATTAATATTTGTGTTCACCATGAGGCAATGGTTTTTCCTTATTTTTCTTCCCCATGATTTTGCTTTGGACAACATTAGTTTTTGGATTCCTTTGTTTTTTGGATTTTTACATTATTTCTCGGACATGGACCATTTATTTTGTTATCCCCATTGTTGTATGTTTGATTTGTTTACTTCATTTTCATCTTGAATACATATTTATATTACTTTCACTTGTGGTATTTTCTCATTGGTTTCATTCATGTCATGATATGGGTTTTGACATTCACTTGCACCCATTGTGTATGTGTGTGTGACAGACATGTGTTCATTTGCATACTTGCCATTGGGGTTGTATCATGTAATTGCATTTACTATGTGGGTGGATGCAATCCTTGGCTGGGTGTTTGTGCTGGGTATGCTGCCCATTACTGCCATGATTGAGTATCATCAGGACCTGGGGGCAGGGGGACATGGGTGGGGGCCTGGTGGAGGCTGCCCCTGCACTGCTGGGGGGTGGGGGTGGTGGGGAACATGAGTTGGACATGGGTGGGGGCCTGGTGGGGGCTGGTCCTGCACTGCTGGGGGGTGGTGGGAGACATGAGTTGGACATGGGTGGGGGCCTGCTGGCAGGTGCCCCACAGTGCTGGGGGGTGGGGGTGGTGGGAGACATGAGTTGGACATGGGTGGGGGCCTGCTGGCAGGTGCCCTACAGTGCTGGGGGGTGGGGGTGCTGGGAGACATGGGTGGGAGCCTGGTGGAGGCTGCCCCTGCACTGCTAGGGGGTGGGGGTGGTGGGAGACATGAGTTGGACATGGGTGGGGGCCTGCTGGCAGGTGCCCCACAGTGCTGGGGGGTGGGGGTGGTGGGAGACATGAGTTGGACATGGGTGGGGGCCTGCTGGCAGGTGCCCCACAGTGCTGGGGGGTGGGGGTGCTGGGAGACATGGGTGGGGGCCTGGTGGAGGCTGCCCCTGCACTGCTGGGGGTGGGGGTGGTGGGAGACATGGGTGGGGGCCTGGTGGGGGCTGGCCCTGCACTGCTGGGAGTTGGTGGTGGTGGGAGACATGAGTTGGACATGGGTGGGGGCCTGCTGGCAGGTGCCCCACAGTGCTGGGGGGTGGGGGTGGTGGGAGACATGAATTGGACATGGGTGGGGGCCTGCTGGCAGGTGCCCCACAGTGCTGGGGGGTGGGGGTGCTGGGAGACATGGGTGGGGGCCTGGTGGAGGCTGCCCCTGCACTGCTGGGGGGTGGGGGTGGTGGGAGACATGAGTTGGACATGGGTGGGGGCCTGCTGGCAGGTGCCCCACAGTGATGGGGGGTGGGGGTGCTGGGAGACATGGGTGGGGGCCTGGTGGAGGCTGCCCCTGCACTGCTGGGGGGTGGGGGTGGTGGGAGACATGAGTTGGACATGGGTGGGGGCCTGCTGGCAGGTGCCCCACAGTGCTGGGGGGTGGGGGTGCTGAGAGACATGGGTTGGACATGGGTGGGGGCCTGCTGGCAGGTGCCCCACAGTGCTGGGGGGTGGGGGTGCTGGGAGACATGGGTGGGGGCCTGCTGGCAGGTGCCCCACAGTGCTGGGGGGTAGGGGTGCTGGGAGACATGGGTGGGGGCCTGGTGGAGGCTGCCCCTGGTGACTGGGGGGGTGGTGGGAGACATGGGTGGGGGCCTGGTGGAGGCTGCCAGTGGTGACTGGGGGGGTGGTGGTGGGAGACATGGGTGGGGGCCTGGTGGAGGCTGGCCCTGGTGGCTGGGGGGTGGGGGTGGTGGGAGACATGAGTTGGACATGGGTGGGGGCCTGCTGGCAGGTGCCCCACAGTGCTGGGGGGTGGGGGTGGTGGGAGACATGAGTTGGACATGGGTGGGGGCCTGCTGGCAGGTGCTCCACAGTGCTGGGGGGTGGGGGTGGTGGGGAACATGAGTTGGACATGGGTGGGGGCCTGCGTGCAGGTGCCCTGCACTGCTGGGGGGTGGGGGTGCAAGGGGACATGAGTGGGACATGAGTGGGGGCCTGCTGGCAGGTGCCCTGCACTGCTGGGGGTGGGGGTGCAAGGGGACATGTGGCTTGGCTGGGGGGCATGCCCATGGTGGATGGGCTGCCTGCGGGACATGACCAGGGGTGCAGGGTAGTCCCCTGTGGTGTGGGCTGCCTGCAGGGGTCGTGGAGGGGGTAGAGGGGAGACCTGGGAGGACCCACACTGCCAATTCACGTCTTGAACTTCCCGCACACCCACGTAATACACTACCCCACTCGCACAGGTCCTTTCGTGTGTGGAACCACCCGCGAGCCCCTGAAATCCACGCACCCCGCTCCCCCAGGCCCGATCGCGTGTGGAACTACCCGCGCACCCCTGAAATCCACGTACCCAGGCCAATCGCGTGTGAAACTTCCCGCGCACCCCTGAAATCCACGTACCCAGGCAAATCGCGTGTGAAACTTCCCGCGCACCCCTGAAATCCACGTACCCAGGCCAATCGCGTGTGGAACTTCCCGCGCACTCCTGAAATCCACGTACCCAGGCCAATCGCGTGTGGAACTTCCCGCGCACCCCTGAAATCCACGTACCCAGGCCAATCGCGTGTGGAACTTCCCGCGCACCCCTGAAATCCACGTACCCAGGCCAATCGCGTGTGGAACTTCCCGCGCACCCCTGAAATCCACATACCCAGGCCAATCGCGTGTGGAACTTCTCGCGCACCCCTGAAATCCACGTACCCAGGCCAATCGCGTGTGGAACTTCCCGCGCACCCCTGAAATCCACGTACCCAGGCCAATCGCGTGTAGACTTTCTCGTGCATCCCTGAAATCCACGTACCCAGGCCAATCGCGTGTAGACTTTCTCGCGCACCCATGAAATCCACGTACCCAGGCCAATCGCGTGTAGACTTTCTCGCGCACCCCTGAAATACACGTACCCAGGCCAATCGCGTGTAGACTTTCTCGCGCACCCCTGAAATCCACGTACCCAGGCCAATCTCGTGTAGACTTTCTCGCGCACCCCTGAAATCCACATACCCAGGCCAATCTCGTGTAGACTTTCTCGCGCACCCCTGAAATCCACGTACCCAGGCCAATCTCGTGTAGACTTTCTCGCGCACCCCTGAAATACACGTACCTAGGCCAATCGCGTATGGAAACACCCGCACACCCCTGAAATACACGCTCCCAGCTCTGCGTTTGCTGCTGCCCTTTGCGCTGGGTTGGGGATTTTGATGGCTTTTCCCTGCGCGAGAGGCGTTCTTGGGGGCGTAACTGGCGCTGCTGCAGGGACGCTGCGCCACTGTGCGCCACGGCTGGTTTTGGTGGCTGGAATCCATGAATACGCTGTGCGCGGAAATGTATTTTAGCGCACGTGGCTGGGGCAGGGATTTGCACGGGCACACTGTGCGCCAGCCGCGTGCGCCACTTGTGCGCTGAATTCTATGAATTACCCCCCATGTGTCACTATGAAGATAAAGAAGACTTAACTACACTACAATCAAAACTAAACAAAGAGCAATGTAGCATTTTTCAAGAAATAACAAAAGAAATTGCACATGGTGTGCAACATGAAAACAAAGAATGCACCTGCCAAAATTACAAACCTATACTATTGTATGTCAGTGGTGAAGCTGGTTCTGGCAAAACATTCCTAATCCAAATCATCAGTAAATTCCTTCAACAATTGACAAACAACAAACTGTCAGCTGTTGTCACTGCCCCCACAGGTTTAGCTGCCTACAACATAGGTGGTGTCACTTTACACCGATTACTACTCCTGCCAGTAGAATACCAAAACAAGTTAGATTATTACAAACTTTCTGCAGAAGCTGCAATGGAAGTACGCAGAGTATTGAAACAAATGAAAATGCTACTAATAGATCAAGTGAGCATGGTGTCCAACCTAATGTTGGCTTTGATTCACCTCAGATTACAAGAAGTACTCAAAACAAACTATGAAGAGCTATTTTCAGGAAAACACATAATTGTTTTCGGAGATCTTCTTCAATTGAAACCTGTAAAAGGTGAGCCTATTTTTAAAACATTAGGACACAAACTCTGCCGTAAAACTGTTGGCAGCATTGGAAATGTCAACCTTTGGCAACATTTCCAATACAGAGAATTAACAGAAAACCTGCGCCAATCTGCAGATCTCACTTATGCCAACATCTTAAAAAAGTATCAGAGTTGGTATACTTTCTAGAGACGCAGAAGCAATATTGAAAACCCGGCACATTCATGCACTTTATGGTGATAATGCATGTGCTACAGATGTTATGGAACAATTAGCCCACAAAAATGTCAATTGTATGGCCTTAATGCCAACTCTTGCAAGCTGTTTCAAATTCAATGAAATAATGTTAAGCAAAGAAATGCAACCAATTATGGAAATTTGCGCCACAGACAAACTAGATGTACATGGAATGACACTACCCATGTGTGACCAAGCCACAGCAAGAATAAATAGTTTAGAAAAATCTCAAACACAGCAGGCTTGGAAAAGATATTAAAATTATCCTTAAATTGCAGAGTAATGCTTAAACGTAACCTTGATGTGGACCAAGGACTAGTTAATGGAGCACTGGGTACAGTTGTTGGCTTTCAAACATACCCACGTGACAACAAAATTCATTTTGTCAATATTCTCTTTGACAAACTTTCAGAAGTAAAACGAATAGGACGCTCAACAGCTCGATTCCTTCTCTTCAAAGTCATGTATTTACGCAGAGAACAATTTTCTCTAACTCTTGCATACGCAGTCACCATTCATAAATCACAAGGTCTTACTCTAGACAAAGCAATGATAGACATTGGTAACACAGTCTTTAAAGAAGGCTTGAGCTACGTAGCACTTTCATGCCTACGTTCAATTGACGGTCTATTTCCAATAAACAAATGCAAGTAAAGTAAACGCTGATATTCCTTGCATTTTAGAATACAATAGACTTCGTTCACTATACACCCCCCATCTACAAACATATCCTGTTACACAAAAAGGAAAAATGTTCTAAAAGAAAACTAAATCAAACAGAAATGCAACAGGATGTCACTGCAAATCCTCCAAAGAGACTAAAAGAAACTAAAACTTCATCAAGTACCACAAGCAAAAAAGAATCAATTAGGGAAAGTAAACCAGGTACTTCTTTAAAGAAGGAAGACAAACTCCAAAAAAAGCAGTTAGATACAGAACTACCTGGACCATTTAAATTCTCAAAAATAGTTGGTGTAAGTTGCTACGCAAATGTAGCAATGAATATTCTATTTCAATTACCACCAATTGTTGACAACATTTACTTACACAGTACAGACCCATTGTGTTTGCAAATGTTAGTACTTCACAGAAATGCAGCAAACAATCCTGACAACACGTATAGTGTTTTTGGAATAAGACGAAAATTGGACTACTGTGCTGGAATGGTGAAATTCACTATAAACTCACAGGAAGATCCACAAGAATTTCTAATGTACTTACTATTACTACTGGAAAACAAAAACATACCTATAAATGAAATATTCCAGATTTCATTAATGTGGAAACATACATGCACTCTCTGCAACAATGTGACACGAGAAAAAATCCCCAATGAGCGCTTTGTCTATATATCAATACCTAATTGTGAATCCGTTCCATTTCAGCAACTTGTACAAAATGCAAACCACAGTAGATTATGTTCTACCTGCAATTTGGATAATCGCTCCACGTTACTAATACAAACACATAGTAAATACGTAATACTAATGCTTCTACGTTACAATGCAGATGGTACGAAAAACAACTGCAAGCTGACTGGATTCACACATGGTCAAATTTCACTTGGTAGGAAAACCTTCACAACAATAGGTATAATCTACCACGAAGGAGCCACAACCAACTCAGGGCACTACACTGCATATATATAAAAAAAATGTGGATGGTTTGAATGCAATGATAGTACCGTTACTCTAAAGCAGAGATTACCAGCTAATCTTACAAACGCGTATTTAATGTTCTTAAAACCAAAATTTGATAACTGAACTGTACTTAAACCTTAAGTACACTTGTACTAAAAAAATATTAACTGTCACAATATTTCTAAACCTATCTAACTGCCCAAAGATTCTACAACAACTAATCAGATAAATGAATACCACTCAAATAGAACAAAAAATAGACAGTTAGAATTTGCCAATTGGTATCTAACTGTCCCAAAATTTACAAATATGCAAACAGATAAATCAATACCACGAAATTATATCAAAACATAAACAGTTAGAAAATGCCTACTGGTATCTAATTGGGCCAAAATTTTACAATATCCAAACAAATACCTAATATCTTACTGCTCACAACAACTGGAACAATCCAATGCATAAAGCATTAGGCAGAAAGAACAAGTAAACACGGAAAAACAACAAATAAATAAACTGTAGCATAACAGAAAAAGTTTTTTTTTTTAATCCAACATGGATTTTTTTTCTCCCACAGACCCAATGATTTTAGCAACAAACACAGAAACTTTGCACATTGCACAGTACTCTGGTTTGTAATCTACTAAATATGAGGGTCAATAAAAAGAAGAAAATGTTGATTGTACAATGTAATAAGTCATTATAAAATACTAATACTAACATGCTATTTTCTTTTATTACAGAAATGAACAAGAAAAACATGGACTCCCGTTACTAAACCAAACAGTACGTATAACAAGATAAATACAACCATCGCAGCATTTCACACCCATACAAGCTTTTAACATTGTTCCTTATAAATTAGTTTTTGACCCAAAGTTAAAAGCCACTATGTGTGTGATTTGCTGCAGTGGTTGTGGCCAGGGCATACACTCTTGGGTGCATGGCCAAATGGCCATGCACCCAACATTCTATACCCTGGACACAACCGCCGCAGCATATCACACCCATAGATGCAAACATTGCAACCACTGTTATGTCCGCGGACAGGGGTAGGTCCTAGGACACATTCAACTTGCCAGAGGACAATACAAACAGCGTCCTCAGGACACCCCCATTTTCTTTATGTACAACATTTCTGGACACCGCGATTGTTCTTAAAACATTTTCACCTTGCCAACGAACAATACAGACAACGTCTCCAGGACACCCCCTGCAAACATTCGAAGACCCCACGAGTGTTCTTAGAACACTTTCAAGTTGACACCGAATCCATTCTGTTTATTTACGAACATTCCAGAACAGCCGTGTTGTCCACAGACAAATCGAACACAACAAAAGCGTCTAGCACATAAATAAAATACAACTTTGAACCTATCTCATACTCCCCCATCCTCCCCAAAGACTTCTACACACCAACACACTCTACTAAATACACATTTTGAACAAACTTTCACTGCGCTGTCCGCGGACGTCCGCAAATGCAAGATGACGGCGCGACAGAGAATCTGACGCGCATCACGCACCACGCCGCCCAATCAGCGAACACGTCGCATGTCCACGGACATGACGCAAGCCGCTGGGCCAATCGGGGTGCTGTCCGCGGAGCGAACAGGGAAGTCCGTCCGCGAAGCGAACACAGATATCACACATTTTTTTGCCTTACATTTTGGTCATTTTAAAAAAAACTACTGGACGGATTTACACCAAATTTGCAAAAGCACGCTTTCGGGACCAGGCCGCCTCTCCTGCCGCAAATTTGGTGTAAATCCGTCCAGCGGTTCGGGCTGTAGCCGTGCGCAAAGTTTTTTCCCATTCAGTCTATGGGAAAAAAAAGTTTTGGGACCTCCCCTATAACTTGTCCCCCCCTGGACGAATCCTCACCAAACTTTGCAAAAAAAATTCAGAGGGGGCCATATACTTTTTTTTGCAAAGTTTGTGGTGAGGATTCGTCCATGTAATATATATATATATATGGATATATATATAGATATATAGATATATATATACATATATATTATGGCAGTTACTAGTAAATTATTAAGTTTTGCCACACAACTACTACTTTTTGCCAAAAAGTTAATTTGAAGGAAAAAAAGGAGATTTCAAATGGGAGTTGCCATATTTCTGTTTTAGACTCCTAAAGCAATCCTTAGTGAGAGTCTGCACAATATTCTGTGTCAATATTCTCTTTGACAAACTTTCAGAAGTAAAACGAATAGGACGCTCAACAGCTCGATTCCTTCTCTTCAAAGTCATGTATTTACGCAGAGAACAATTTTCTCTAACTCTTGCATACGCAGTCACCATTCATAAATCACAAGGTCTTACTCTAGACAAAGCAATGATAGACATTGGTAACACAGTCTTTAAAGAAGGCTTGAGCTACGTAGCACTTTCATGCCTACGTTCAATTGACGGTCTATTTCCAATAAACAAATGCAAGTAAAGTAAACGCTGATATTCCTTGCATTTTAGAATACAATAGACTTCGTTCACTATACACCCCCATCTACAAACATATCCTGTTACACAAAAAGGAAAAATTTTCTAAAAGAAAACTAAATCAAACAGAAATGCAACAGGATGTCACTGCAAATCCTCCAAAGAGACTAAAAGAAACTAAAACTTCATCAAGTACCACAAGCAAAAAAGAATCAATTAGGGAAAGTAAACCAGGTACTTCTTTAAAGAAGGAAGACAAACTCCAAAAAAAGCAGTTAGATACAGAACTACCTGGACCATTTAAATTCTCAAATATAGTTGGTGTAAGTTGCTACGCAAATGTAGCAATGAATATTCTATTTCAATTACCACCAATTGTTGACAACATTTACTTACACAGTACAGACCCATTGTGTTTGCAAATGTTAGTACTTCACAGAAATGCAGCAAACAATCCTGACAACACGTATAGTGTTTTTGGAATAAGACGACAATTGGACTACTGTGCTGGAATGGTGAAATTCACTATAAACTCACAGGAAGATCCACAAGAATTTCTAATGTACTTACTATTACTACTGGAAAACAAAAACATACCTATAAATGAAATATTCCAGATTTCATTAATGTGGAAACATACATGCACTCTCTGCAACAATGTGACACGAGAAAAAATCCCCAATGAGCGCTTTGTCTATATATCAATACCTAATTGTGAATCCGTTCCATTTCAGCAACTTGTACAAAATGCAAACCACAGTAGATTATGTTCTACCTGCAATTTGGATAATCGCTCCACGTTACTAATACAAACACATAGTAAATACGTAATACTAATGCTTCTACGTTACAATGCAGATGGTACGAAAAACAACTGCAAGCTGACTGGATTCACACATGGTCAAATTTCACTTGGTAGGAAAACCTTCACAACAATAGGTATAATCTACCACGAAGGAGCCACAACCAACTCAGGGCACTACACTGCATATATATAAAAAGAATGTGGATGGTTTGAATGCAATGATAGTACCGTTACTCTAAAGCAGAGATTACCAGCTAATCTTACAAACGCGTATTTAATGTTCTTAAAACCAAAATTTGATAACTGAACTGTACTTAAACCTTAAGTACACTTGTACTAAAAAAATATTAACTGTCACAATATTTCTAAACCTATCTAACTGCCCAAAGATTCTACAACAACTAATCAGATAAATGAATACCACTCAAATAGAACAAAAAATAGACAGTTAGAATTTGCCAATTGGTATCTAACTGTCCCAAAATTTACAAATATGCAAACAGATAAATCAATACCACGAAATTATATCAAAACATAAACAGTTAGAAAATGCCTACTGGTATCTAATTGGGCCAAAATTTTACAATATCCAAACAAATACCTAATATCTTACTGCTCACAAAAACTGGAACAATCCAATGCATAAAGCATTAGGCAGAAAGAACAAGTAAACACGGAAAAACAACAAATAAATAAACTGTAGCATAACAGAAAAAGTTTTTTTTTTTTTAATCCAACATGGATTTTTTTTCTCCCACAGACCCAATGATTTTAGCAACAAACACAGAAACTTTGCACATTGCACAGTACTCTGGTTTGTAATCTACTAAATATGAGGGTCAATAAAAAGAAGAAAATGTTGATTGTACAATGTAATAAGTCATTATAAAATACTAATACTAACATGCTATTTTCTTTTATTACAGAAATGAACAAGAAAAACATGGACTCCCGTTACTAAACCAAACAGTACGTATAACAAGATAAATACAACCATCGCAGCATTTCACACCCATACAAGCTTTTAACATTGTTCCTTATAAATTAGTTTTTGACCCAAAGTTAAAAGCCACTATGTGTGTGATTTGCTGCAGTGGTTGTGGCCAGGGCATACACTCTTGGGTGCATGGCCAAATGGCCATGCACCCAACATTCTATACCCTGGACACAACCGCCGCAGCATATCACACCCATAGATGCAAACATTGCAACCACTGTTATGTCCGCGGACAGGGGTAGGTCCTAGGACACATTCAACTTGCCAGAGGACAATACAAACAGCGTCCTCAGGACACCCCCATTTTCTTTATGTACAACATTTCTGGACACCGCGATTGTTCTTAAAACATTTTCACCTTGCCAACGAACAATACAGACAACGTCTCCAGGACACCCCCTGCAAACATTCGAAGACCCCACGAGTGTTCTTAGAACACTTTCAAGTTGACACCGAATCCATTCTGTTTATTTACGAACATTCCAGAACAGCCGTGTTGTCCACAGACAAATCGAACACAACAAAAGCGTCTAGCACATAAATAAAATACAACTTTGAACCTATCTCATACTCCCCCATCCTCCCCAAAGACTTCTACACACCAACACACTCTACTAAATACACATTTTGAACAAACTTTCACTGCGCTGTCCGCGGACGTCCGCAAATGCAAGATGACGGCGCGACAGAGAATCTGACGCGCATCACGCACCACGCCGCCCAATCAGCGAACATGTCGCATGTCCACGGACATGACGCAAGCCGCTGGGCCAATCGGGGTGCTGTCCGCGGAGCGAACAGGGAAGTCTGTCCGCGAAGCGAACACAGATATCACAAATTTTTTTGCCTTACATTTTGGTCATTTTAAAAAAAACTACTGGACGGATTTACACCAAATTTGCAAAAGCACGCTTTCGGGACCAGGCCGCCTCTCCTGCCGCAAATTTGGTGTAAATCCGTCCAGCGGTTCGGGCTGTAGCCGTGCGCAAAGTTTTTTCCCATTCAGTCTATGGGAAAAAAAAGTTTTGGGACCTCCCCTATAACTTGTCCCCCCCTGGACGAATCCTCACCAAACTTTGCAAAAAAAGTTCAGAGGGGGCCATATACTTTTTTTTGCAAAGTTTGTGGTGAGGATTCGTCCATGTAATATATATATATATATGGATATATATATAGATATATAGATATATATATACATATATATTATGGCAGTTACTAGTAAATTATTAAGTTTTGCCACACAACTACTACTTTTTGCCAAAAAGTTAATTTGAAGGAAAAAAAGGAGATTTCAAATGGGAGTTGCCATATTTCTGTTTTAGACTCCTAAAGCAATCCTTAGTGAGAGTCTGCACATGGCGGGAAAGAGACGGGTAACTGTCCAATCCTGGTTGTGAGAATTCCTGCAGGGCACTGCCCAAATATTGAAATGGTGGTGGTGTCATCACTGGTATATGAAGTGGATGCACTATGAGAGAAGGGGAGAGCTGCTAAAAATTACCAACTGACAGCCGCAAGAAAACACCAAAGGAGATTTGCTGAAATTGCATGTGGGTGGAGCTGTCTATTGCTGGGGAGGCCTAAAAGCTGACTGGGCCCTATGGTCAAGAGCTGGGGAACATCCTGGAGAGTGGTGGGACCAGACCCCTGCCTTGTCCTCAACGAGGGTCCTGAAATGCAGTTTGCTTTACTGAACTTTAAGCAGAGGTTTTAAATGTAAGTAGAATTGAGTCACTTGAAACCAAAAGATGGGGGAATCTGCTTGCCTTAAATCCTTTCCATTTATAGTGGGCGGGGCAAAATAAGTTTGAAGAATTCCCATTTAGCAAAACACCCTGGAGGGATTTTTTGATAACATTCAAAATTAACAAAGCTCATTCCCAGTGTATGCTGAAATCTATAGCCTGTAATTCAATTGGGTAATCCTATTTGTCCTGTGACAGCAATTTCCTTAAGGAAAAAGGGTATCCTGGTCCCTAAACTAAATTCCAATTTTTCTGTCCGAATTCCCCAACACAGGCCTTTAAGTGGAGGGGAGTCTGAAATCCAAAATTCCTAAATCATGTAACTTTTCTGTCCAACTTCCCCAACACAGACAAAGTAGGGGGTGAGGGGTGTCTGAAACACAAACTGCTAAATCACCCTGTGTTTATTTAAAAGCAAAAGTGTGGGTGAAATAATAATTGCCATATACATGTGTACAAAACTGTAAACCAAACTGCTAGCCTTTCAAGAGTGCAGGAAATTTCGAAATTGTACAGCACTGCATAATGTAATTGATTTTGTTCATTGACCAGTGTTGATTATTTCTTGAAGTAAAATTAGAATAAAGTATTGTGATTTGTGTTTTTCCCAACCATCTTGTGTGATCTATTTATGTAACAAGAAATTTAATTGTGAGCCAGAAAAAAGATGGCGTGTGTAGTTTAGTGCAATCTCTATTACCCATGATTCAAATAAATACAAATATATTTTCTGTATATTGGCCTGGTTCTTGCCTCATTGGTGGCACAGGGGGAGGGATCCAAGGGACATGAGGGAATCTGAAATAAGGCTGAACAAAGAATTGACATTGTTGTGTGACACCTTGATTGGGGAGGGAAGGAACTCCACATGTTGAGGGTGGCCTCTCAATAAACCATTACAAATTGGGTGCTCAGGCCTGGATTTGGCTGGCTATTTTTGACTCATGACAAGTGCATTATGACAGACTATTCATGTTGATGTAATTGCATTAAGGTGGAGAGAAATGTTTCTTTGCTTTCTTAAAGGGACGCAAGCACTTGATGCCTGAATTTGTGGTGGATAGGTGAAAAATGAATATTCAGTAAGAATTGATTTTTGGTTTGGCATTGTGAGTGGAAATTAAGCAGGAACTGTTACGCTCACCTGATATCCCTGGGGGCATCTGGAAGGCTCTGAGATCTGGAACCCTGGCTGCGGAGTTGCCCAGTTCTGAATAATGAATCTGCAATTACAGAAGGGAGGATTTGTGATAACTGTCTCTAACGGGTGAATCTCCCACCTCCCTCCGACCAATTCCCTTCCCACTGGGTTCTTTTGTCACCTTAGTTATTTGTAGGGTGAGCTATCCGTCCTGTGTTTCTTGTGCAGGGGCGCTTGACGTTTGTTGGCGAGCTTCCCGAGTTGCTTCACTGGTGCAGTACGCCTTCCTTGGGCCCAGGCCTGCTGTGACCCGAATCTGCTGGTAGGCAGGTAGGTTTGTTAATTGTAAGTCTTTGTTCTGTTTATGGTGGGAATTCATTAATGTCTTTATCTCCTTCTTTTCAGGTGCGAAGGTCTTGATGCTGGCATGCCGGATGGAGAGGCACATGTTTAGGTAAGAGAAAGCGCGAAGCGTGGCGCCTTTATTGTCTTTTAAAGCTAACATGTGTTTTCTTCTTCTTCTTCTCACAGGCCGCTGTGGTGCTGCAAGTGGATGAGAGCGCAATGAAAAACAGGCCCCCGGAATCCGTTATGGTAAGAACAGCGCTGTGCGGTTGTTTAATATTGAAAGCGAACCTGAATATGTCTCTTTTTCCTTTGCAGATGTTGCTGTGGTGCTCCGGATGGAAGCCCGGAGTAGCGCGATGGAATTCAGGTAAGACTGATGGAATTCGATGTTTTGGAAGCGCACGCCTTCAAATATTGTTTTTCCTTTTCTCATTATTGCAGGTCCCGATGTTCCTGCAGCAGCTGTGGTAGCAGTTTGCCGAAAGTCCTTAAACTAGTACTCACAGTTGAGTGATGTTGCTTCTTCTCTCGGTTTCCACAGATTGCAGCCAGGTTTAGATGCTGAGTGCTGGATGGTGTTTTCTCAGGTAAGACAGAATAATCTTTTTCTTGTTCTTTCAGGACTATAGGAAGATGCTGAAGACCAGGAGCTGGAAATGGTGAGCGTCACGCTGCTGGTTGCAGAATAACGCGAAGCGCGTTCTGCAGTCGGGGTGTGGTTTATATAGCCCAGGTAAAGTAGTACCAGGGAAAGTAGTTCCAGGGCTGCCACACCCAAAACACTAGACCGCATGGCTTGGTTCTTAGAACCGGGCTGTGTGGGTGCTTCCATGTTGGATTTAAAGACCCATGTAGTCAATTGAAAGTAAGCCTGGTAAGATCTCCGTACAGTATATGAGCCTGGTGCCAGATGCACCAGGACCAGCTGCAGGAGCCTTTTTGCTGAAGTCTTGAGGCCCTTAGAGTAATTGTCGAAGTTTGCTCGTGGCACAGCTTGTGGCCCCTGACAGTGGTCATGACAGGAAGAGGGTGATTTTTGCCCCTGCGCAAAAGGAAGTTCCAAAAAAAGAAATAGCAAAATAGGCAATTTTTTAAAATGAGTGCAATTGAATTAGATGATGCCAGGAGAAATGTCCTTACTAAGCTGTTCATTCGTGGTGAGTAGACAGAGGCGGATAAAGGGAGCTTGCAAGCTAAAATGATGCAAGATGTTACATTAGAAGGAATTGACCTTTGGTGCGAAGGTGGGGTATGGCATAAAGCCTTAGAGGCATTTTATATGACCCAAAATGCTCAAGAAGAACTGAGCCAAATGGCTCAGCTCTCAGCTTATTTTTACTTCCACTTGCAGTTACTGTAAGAGCGAGTGCAGAAGACTGAGGCCTGTGCTGAGTCAGACTGAGATTCTAAATGATGAACAGAATGAACTTTAACAGTTAGATCAATCACAACAGAGACATAATTTCGAGTTAAAACAAGAAAGTCTCATGGAACAATTCAAAAATGAGATAAAAACCCAGCAGCAAGAGCGTGCAGGGCATGAAACACAGTTTTCTGTACTGCAAGATGTACATAAAAAGTGTGGAAAATTTGAGCAAATAAGGTAAATGATGGGACTATTAATAATAGAGGGCTGTTAGATGATATTATGGCCTTTCAATTACAAATAAAGGAGTTGAAAAATGAAAACAGTCACTTAATTATAAAAGGGGTTGATTCCCAAAATTACTTTGATCAGATGTATCAGAATGAAAATACTTTAAAACAACAGAAAATTCAACTGGTGAAGGAAAAATACCTCTTGAACCAAGAGTTGCATCAGTTGAAAATGGATGCAGAAAAGAGTCATTCAGGTTCTCCGGAACTGACTGGAAATTAGGAAAGGAAATGTAGGACTCATGAAGTGTGTGAGGCAAGCAGAAGATGACCTGTTACAGGCAGTGCAGTGTAGAAACGTGTAAGAGAAAGAGATTGGTCTTTTGAATGCAAACCACTTTAAATATATACGTGCACAATGCAGGCCACACAAAATTAGTCAAGTCAGAATGAAATCGGAATTGAAAGATTGATAAATGGCCCGGAGTAAAGTGCTCAAGGTCAATCAGGTCCTGGTGTCAGAGTTAAAAAGCTGTAACACTATATTTTTCAGTGAATCACATAAGCTTTGTCAGGTGTCTGTGCGATATACTGGTGCAAGGATACAGTATTTCTGCATTTTCTCCATAATTATATCAGTGAAAAATGTGTCCCTTGGTGGGTGGCATATGAATCATGGGCTATATGTTTTATCAACTTTTATTGATTCTCACATTCATATGGATGCCAAATGAAGTTTTTTTATCAATAACTTTTGATATGTTGGGCCCACAAAAGTGACCAGAAGCGGGTCGCTGACAGCTTTTCAGAAACCCTACCATGACGAGTGTAGGGTAAATATTCTTGATTTAATGAGATAAAAACGTTTCCTCCATTTTACACAATGGGAAATCAACTCACTCCTTAAACCGGGCCCCGCCCTTGAAAAGTAGTTTGTGGCAGTGACGTCAAGAGGGGACCTGGACCTGTGTTGAGATTAGCTGGCACATTCCAAGAGCAAATTGCCAGCTAAGTCAACGTTTATTGCGGCCTAAGTGGCCTGGGGTCATAAAACTGGAGAGCAGAACTACCTTTATCTTCTATTCTTTGTATATTTAAGGGAAATCCCTCATGTTTGAAGTGAGCCAGGCCTGAATCCCCATGACAATGTGGGCTTTGAAATCTAGTTTCACATTTGAAGACACAAGCAGGGAGAAACTAAACCAAGATTAGGCCTACCCGCACTTAGCTAACATGGCCTTTTAACTCCATTTTACTTTCAAATGACTCTTGGAAATGCACACAATATTAACATGTAAAACCCTTGCAAAGTAGTTCCCTGCACACAGTGGTTAAAGAAGGGCAACATCATTACATTTTTAGAAGCTTCAGTGTACATCTGGCTGGTATAGTGTCACATTAGAGGCAACAATCTAAATGTCATTGTTAGTTTCAGCCGTGGAAAAGCCTTCATTTTACTGTAGTTCCACATCATCTTATGGATTCTGTACACTGTAGTTTCCTCTGTGATGGGCTCATGATGGACAGAAACTGAGTTCATATTTTAAAACTCTTGCACACATTCTGATGAGCAGTACTTTAGTTTAAAGGAAAAACAGAATGATTCATTTTATTTAATTTTCATGACAGAAAATGATCTGCTCCACTGCAACTGCAGCACACAATGCTTACATACCAAAGAGGGTTCTGTGGACTGTAGTTTCTGAGATTGTTATTTCAGCCCTCCAATACTTTCGGCAAACTTTGTCTCATGTCTTTCCCTTCTGCCAGAGAATTGGCATTGTTCTGCATCTCAATATTTTGAGGCACACTTTCACTCCTTTTTGCTTTGAAAGTGCAGAGCCTCAATTTCCACATTATTCCAGCTCCGGCCTTTTACTTATGGCATCCGGGGCTATTTCACCCTACAGCGAAAATACTAAAATTCGAATCTAGGTTTTAAAACTAGTAATACATGTGCAAAATAAATGGCCTTAATACAATTGATACAATAAAATCACAATCATGACTATAGCAACTAGTAAAGAAGTAGCATCAGTGCAAAAGGACAGGGGTTATACACTAGAAGACTAGCTACTCCCTGACGCGCCAGCACTGACGCACCTGAAGATTGGCTAAAAAGTTGCGAGGACTACAAAAATACCAGGAGTTGTAGTTCTCTGGCACAAAACAGTCGAGGGGGAAGCCTGGCTAATTATTAGGACACAAGCGGCGTCTAGGTATACTGGAGCAACTCAATATCAAAAAAATTAAGTTCCCACAATCAAAGCACTATCTAATGAAGCTAAAACAGTTAATAGTGTTAAAAGCAAAAAGAGCGAAAATACAAAAATTCAAATCTAGGTGTTAAAACTAGTAATTCTTGTGCAAATTAAATGGCCTAAATACAATTGATACAATAAAATATCAATCAGGACAACAACAACTAGTAAAGAAGTAGCACAAGTGCAAAAAGACAGGGGTTATATACTAGTAGACTAGCTAGTCCCTGACGTGCCAGCACTGACGTGCCTGAAAATTGGCTAAAAATGCACAAGGACTAAAAGAATACATGGAGTTGTATTTCTCTCGCGCAAAACAGTCATGGGGGAAGCCTGGATAATTATTAGGCATCTAGGTACACGGATGCAACTCAATATCAATACAATTAATTTCCCACAATGAAGGCACTATCTAATGAAGCTAAAACAGGGTGTTAAAAGCAAAAAGAGCGAAAATACTAAAATTCAAATCTAGGTGTTAAAACTAGTCATTCTTGTGCAAATAAATGGCGTAAATACAATTGACACAATAAAACCTCAATCAGGGCAACAGAAACTAGTAAAGAAGTAGGGCAAGCGCAAAAGGGCAGGAGTTTTATACTAGCAGACCAGCTAGTCCCTGACGCACAGACGTGGGCGATACTTGGCTAAAGAGTTGCAAGGACTACAAAAATACAGGGAGTTGTAGTTCACTGTGAAAAACAGTCGTGGGGAAGCCTGGATAATTATTAGGACACAAGCAGAGTCTAGGTAGACGGGAGCAACTCAATATCAATACAACTAAGTTCCCACAGTTAAACCACTATCTAATGAAGCTAAAACAGTTAATAGTATTAAAAGCAAAAAGAGAGAACATACTAAACTTTCAAATCTAGGTGTTAAAACTAGTAAGTCTTGTGCAAATAAATGGCTTAAATACAATAGATATAATACAATCTTTAATCAGGACAACAACAACTAGGAAAGAAGCATTAATTAGCATTCATGTGCGCAACGAGAGCTGTGATACTCTGTATTCATTTAGTGAGTGTGGATAATGTTTTGTGTGTGACCCTTAATTGCAAACTCTTCAAAGCAACTAGAGAGCTGTGATACTGTGTATTAATTTAGTGTGTGTGGATAATGTTTTGTGTGTAACCCTTAATTGCAAACTCTTCAAAGCACCTATCGATGTATACTTTTGTGAATTGCAGTAAATATCAACTTTTTTTATGTATCGAAAAAATGGATGTAACTCAGTGAGTTAAGTTCTTGCTGCTAGTAAGTGTCAATGCTGCATCCTGTGACTGGTGTAAATCCTCAAAGGGCCGGCCAACACAGCCTTGCATTGTTGAAAAACGGAGTACTTTGACTTTGGATAGTAGTAAGATCTGTTATTTATGGTGCTGACATATGGACAGCTTTTTTTAGGACATGCTATAAGCCTGTAAACTGGATGGCATTAAATCATACTTATTTTAGCCAGCATGTTTCTATGAAGATATCTATTATACTTTCAGTTTGATTTGGAATCTGGTTTGGTCAAAACGTTGATGTTCTTCCTTCCCTGCAAGAATGTGGCTGGCGCTATTTATGGTTTTATAGAAAATGCTTTATATTTAGGAAATTGTTGTGTAAATATTTGTGTATTCATAAAAGATGTTTTATACATTTGTAAATCGTGTATTATTTGTGTACTTTTATGAAATGTAAATTTCTAAATAACGTTTGATTGACTGAATCTTGTTTGGTGCTTTGCAAATGAGATGTATTAAAATATGGTTCTGCCTGTGAAAGACAACAATCCTGAAATCATATGTTGCTGTAAAACATGAGTTGTGATGAGATAAGATGTCAAAATAAGTTTAAAAATAGGAGACAGTGAAATCAGGATATCTGGCTCAAATCCAAGCTTCTCCGCTTGACCAAACTTTATGATCCTGGGCAAAGCACCTTATCACTAACTGTTCTAAGCGGTTTATAGTGATAAAGATCGAAAAAAAAGTCGAACTACAAAAATATCGGAAAAAAATTTCGAAAATGAAAATATCGAAAACATATACATATAATTAAAAGAGTCAATAATTCGAAAATATAAATATTGAAAAAAATGTTAGATTACGAATATCAATAAATGGAAATAAATGTTATTTCGAGACATTACAATACCGGATGTTTTCAAATTAGCAGCCCAAGGAGAACATTTTCACCATGCCACCATTGAATTGAACAATGAAAAAATATTAATATTCTCTACTGCTGCGAACTTTCACCATCTAACTCAAAGTCAAAAGTGGCAAAGTGACGCAACGTTCAAAGTGTGCCTGCAACCTTTTCACCAGTTTTACACAATACATGGAACAATAAACGATAAAATCGTACCGCTTGTATATATATTAATGCCAAAAAAAACTGAAGAATCATACAGAATCGTGTTTAATAAAATTAAGCAAACTGCACCGGATTCAGAACCAACAACAATAATCATGAACTATGAAACGGCTCAGATTAAAGGATTTTCATCAGTGTACAAAGAGAAAAGGATTCAAGGATGTTTTTTTCATTTCACGCAAAGCATATGGCGTAAGTTACAAAAATTAGGACTAAGTACTAAATACACAGAGGACAGTTGCTACCAGTATAACATAAAGAAACTTTTTGCATTGGCATTTGTACAGGAAAATTATGTTGTTGATTTTTACGAAAATTTGATTGAGACTGATTACTACAAAAATCATGAAGAAGAAAATACTGATTTATTAGACTACTTTGAAAACACATGGACAGGCCAATTAACTAGAAATGGAACAAGACGCAGACCAAAATATCCAGTACCATTGTGGAATTGTTACCAAGCTACTTTGGAAAATACACCTCGAACAAATATCACCCTAGAAGGATGGCATAGCAGATTGAATAAAAACGTCAACATCCACATCATGTTTGAAGGACTTACAAAGTGAAGAACAACACCAGCAATTTAAAATAGCACAAACACTTTCATTGGCTAACCAAACACCAAAAAAAAAAATACAGGGACTACGAGAGTGGACTGGTACAACTAATAAAAAATTTTGACGCACAAAATAAGGAAAACTTTTTAGATTCGGTGGCATTTAACTTAAAATGTTAAACAATCAGGAACATCTCCAATCCAGTGTGGCATGGACAAAGAAAATCCATGCGGGTCCATAATACCGAATCAGGAACAGGAATCCATGTGAAAAAACCAAGAAAACCTCCAAGAAAAATCCAAATCCGCAGCAGAGGAAAGAATACAGAATCCAAGATGAGAAACTCCATCAATCCATGTAAATGTGCCAGGAAAAAACCAAAATATATCCAAATCCAGGAAGAAAAAAAAGTGCACCTCCAGGAAAAAAACCATAGGAAAAAATAAAATAAACGCTGCTCGATAATCCAAAGGAAGAGGGAATACAAATCCGTCAAAACCAGTTAATCCAATGAAAAAAAGGGCTTCCTCCGGAAAAAAACATGAAAAATCTGCGACCAACTAACGGAGACACGACCGCTGCAGAACCGTTTGCTGAATGAGCTTTAAAAATGGCGCTTACGTATACGAAGGCAAACGTAACTTGAATTTGCATAGGAAAACAAACAAACTTTGAATGTACTGAGACTACTTATTTCTAAAGCAATAGCACCATCTAGTGAACTAAACATATATTACAAGTTAAAATACAGAAACATGGTATATATATATATATATATATATATATATATATATATATATATATATGTATATATATATATATTTATAATTATAGTTTAATAAAATAAATATGAATTCAAGAATTTATAAAAGTAAGACAAGTTATTACACAATAAAATATTATTATTATTATTATTATTATGTTATTATTTAAATAAAGATTGTTTGATTTGTAGTAATGATGTTCTATTTGTTGTACTTACCATTCAATAATATAAAAAATTCGAGATTATATAAAAAAATCGAGATTGTTACTATTCGAGATTTTTACTTTTCGGTCAAATATTTTCGAGATTTTTTTTGTTGAAATTATTAAATTCGAAATTATGACTGGCCACCGTTCTAAGCTTCTCAAACTGAGATCATTTAGATGTGATTCAGTATAATGTGAAGTTAACAAGCTTAATCATCTACCCCTAAAATGCACCATATCACACGCAGAATCTGCCCACCTAAAATCAATTTCCTTACTTCCCTTCCCTCAAACCCTATCCACCAAGAGATGGTAATTCACCAATTGCAGAACACACATCCTTGACATAAAATGAAGTGTCATCACATGACCTTTAATCTCGATGACATCATAGGAAGTTATGCAACATAACATGTGGCCCTGATTACATCCCAGGAAGTGACATCACAAACATGAAGCAAACTGTAAGCGTAAGTTTAATAAAATACCAAATATTACTACAACATGCAAAAGCATGTTTTAGTTTACAGTTGTATGTAACTGGAGTGCTGCCTGGATAGGTCATGTTGGCTGCCATAATATGGCAATGAAACGCCAAATAGATTCATCATAAACAACGGGGACTGCATTCATGTGCCCACCCAGGTTCATATGGCCAGTTACTGTCGTTGCAGGCCAGTTAAATTCTCACATACCAGATCTAGCCATTATATGATAAATAAAGCCTCACATGCCCAATGCAGTCATGATATATGAAGTGCAGCTTCATAAACCCAGGTACAGCTGTCGTTTGTCATGCTAAGCTTCATGTGTCAAGTATAGTCATGTAGAAACCTAAATCCATTACATTATAATCCAGTTAGCAATCTCATTGACAACAATAGTACAGACAGGAATTATTTCCATGCAGCTGTGCAGAAATGAATAAGGAAACTGACATGTTATGCCCATCCCAAACATGTGTGCCCTGAGCACAGAAACATCAGAGTACCTATGGGGATTTTCACAATAAGCCATATTATTACCCACACACCGTGGGTAATAATAATCAGGGTTCAGATACCTGAGGGTTCGTAACGCTATATAAGTGCCAAATTACTATATGAAGAAGAGTCAGATGGATAGATTTAGTTGGTTAAATTGTCATGGAACTTCCTTACAGGGCATCCTCCGACCTTTGAGGGGGGGCTTTACAGCACAATTTGAGGTCGGTACAATTCCTCTTTGCCTAGCCACGTGATATAGACCACCGCCTCTAACATACCTTTCCATTACACATAATAGGACCTGACCATGTACCTTGCACCCACGTGATTCTGATTCTCAGATGACTAAACACTTCTTCATGTGATGACGCAGAACATGTTGCATGCTGTACCGGTGACTAGGACCGAGGCTTACATCAAACCTGCATGGCCATATGGGCTCCCATATGTTTGCCAACCAATCAAAACTCTCACAACACTTCCTCCCCAAACATGGCTCCAGTCCCCTTTCATTAGTCGATTTTAGCTACAGTGAATTCTCTTTGGGTACACTGGTGCCTACATTGCTGGCTTGAGATCCTGAACGATTCCCTCCCAGCTCTTCAGTGTTGTAAGATGACCATACTCTGTTATTAGGCTCTACACATTACACAACTATTGCTTACTTTCCTTCTAGGGGCATACAACATATGTATGTGCCTAGTGACGTCCTGCCCTTGGGTTGACCTGCCTTATGAATATGGATTGGCAGCCTTAGAATTATTATTGAGGAAAGTACCTGCTGTACCGTGAATAGACACGTAAGGTATTGTAAGAATACATAGCTACCAGGATTGGCAGAACACGATCCGTGGCCCCTGACTCACCCAACACTTCTCTATCGCTATCATATAATTATCTTGGCATCCCAGTGCATATACTAGGCCAAGATATACTATTCTGTAACGTCTCTTCACATGTGTGCCACACTAAGTACACACCCACATTCCGACGAAGTATTCATTTAATAGATGCATTGCTTATTGTGAAAGACAATGTTTAGATTGCTTAAGTTAATAGATGAAATGCACGAGTTGCGTGTAGTGGTAGCTCACAGAACAGTTTCAAAAGCATTAACACATACACACACGCACAACCCTTCCCCCCCAAACCCAAAGTGATTTGTTTCAAGCAAAATTGTATTTCACAAAGTAAAACACTTCATCCACACCCGTTGGGTAGTGCACTGCATTTGTTACCAGGAGTTGCAGAATCAGTGTCAGGAGTAGCACTGCCAGGGCGAGAGGTAGAAGTTGTAAATGAGAGTGCAGGGCGCTTGCTGTAGTGTATGGATGCACGAGTGTGAATGAAGGGGCTGCATGTTTGTTGTGGAGTATGGGTGTGGAAGTGTATAAATTAGCAGTGTGTATATTGTGGCATATAGGTATGAATGTGTGTGAATGCTGGCCGGGGCCAGTTTTTATAAATGTTTTTATTTTTTATAATGACAGTAGCAAAAGTACCCGTTCTCCAAACGGGTTCTGTAGACAGACATGACAACACTCTCATTAATTGTTGAAAATCAATGATCCTGTAGGTCACTGTTCCGATTCACTTATCGCTTGAAGTGATTTGCACCCTGAAGTAAACTGTACTGAGAATGGGCGCGTGTGGCTGGCTAACATACCCAATAGAAGACTTTGGGGGGATGCGAGAGTTGGTGTTCTGCTGCTTATTGGGACCTTCTGTGCTCTCTCCTCACCTGTCGCCAAACCTGGTGTGGTGCAGTTTGTTGCGGTGCATTGTGGTGAAAATATCTTGGGAACGGTGCCTCATAGGGCCTTGAAATGTGGTTTTCGAGACCTGGAGTTTCGTTCCTCGTGTCAGGCCCGGTCCTTCTATGACCACATTGATGTTTTGCTGATTTCAGGCAACCGTCTCATGTGTGAACGTGCTGAAATCTGGAGAAAGGGGTGGGGTGTCCAAATGTTATGTAGCCAGTCATGCCCGAAGGTGCTAGCAGGTAACTATGCAAGGTTTGGTGCAGATTAGTGAAACAGTGTGGAATTATATAAGGGCAACGCTTCACAAGGCCACAAACCCACTAACAAATGTAGAGTTTTGCTGGAATCCGGGGAAAGGAGTTGGGTGTCCAAATGCCATGTAGCCAGTAATGTCCAGAGGGTCCTAACAAGTAACTATGCAAAATGTGGTGCAGATTGGTGAAAGGGTGTGGAAATGTATAAGGGCAACGTTTCGCCAAGCCACAAACCCATCAACAAATGTAGAGTTTTTCTGGAAACCAGGGAAAGGGGTCGGGTGTCCACATGTCATGTAGCCAGTAATGTCCAGAGGGTCCTAACAGGTAACTACGCAACATTTGGTGCAGATTGGTGAAACAGTTTGGAATTGTATAAGGAACAACGCTTCGCCAAGCCACAAACCCATACATTCTGAGTTTTGCTAAATTGTGGGGCAGTGGGTGGGGTGTACAAAGGTCTTGTAGCCAGTAATGGCTGGAGGGTCCAAGCAGGTAACTATACAAAATGTGGTGCCTATTGGGGAAACGGTGTGGAATTGTATAAGGAACAATGCCTTGCCACAAACCCTGCCACCCACAAATTTTAACTTTTACAAATATATTATAATATAGATAACTGCATAGCATTTTTACTGGCATCATGGGCAAAGCCAACATGATGAGTGTTTGTAAGGGGCTGCTACATTGGTGCAACCAGTATGGCAATGTTTTGATGCAGTGACATGGCATTTATACTCTATGGGAATATGGGGAGGACGGTAGCACCGGCATCATTCATTATGGTGCCGGTGCTACCATTAAGGTCTGCGGTTGGTACCGTTCTGCCCACCAGGTCAGGCCTGGCGGCCGGAAGGTACCCACCCGCAAAACCCGTAATTGGCCAGTCCGGTAACAACGGTGCCGGTAGCTTACCGGCCCCGTTGTTACTGGACCGGCAAGCTTGTAATGACCCCCACTGTCTGCCATATGTGCAGCCAGTATGGACACGGTGTCCATTTTTCTGGCTGCACCAGTGAAGACCATGCTTTCTTATTGTGGCATAGCACTGTTACAGGCATTTTGGGCAAAGCCACCCTCAGTCCTCTTATTTGGGGAGGAGCAATTGGTGCAGCCATTATGGAATTTCTTTTACAGTGGCATAGGATTTTTATTGGCAGTCTAAACAAACCCAACATTATTTTGATTTTTTTAAATTTTGAGGCAATTATTATATTCTAGACCCAACAGACTAAACAGCCTCTTGTCACACAAGCAGTCAAAGTAAAGGAGAACAATAAGAGCAGCAACCTATCAAAAAAGAAGTTGTTTTTAAAGCTCTCAAAAAGTGAAAAAGACCATCTTATGAATAGCCATTAGTAAGTTGTTCCATAGGCAGAGTGAAATCACTGAAAGTCTACAATCACTTCTGTAAATATCTAGAGGAGGGAATAATCATAAGAGAAAGGTGCTCCGATCATAATGCTCACACTGGCCTGGAGAAGTTCATCTCACATGCTTAGTATTTTGGATTTAAGCAATGTAAATACTTAGAAACCTATGCACAGGATCTTAATAGAGATCCAACTATGCACAGAGAGCCAAGGTAGAGACTGTCTAGAAGGAGCTATGCACTATCAATTAGTCATACCAAACACGAGCTAGGCTGTATTTTTCTGTGCTTGCTGAAAGTATTAAGCCCGAAAGTATGGGATGACAAAAATCAAAGATATTGGCATAATCGAGTTTGAAATTGATAAAAAAAAACAAGGATGACAGCCTGTACCTTCCGAAGAAAATAAAGAAGAACTCAGCAAAGCAAACAAAACTTGGAGATGGGAACCTTGACAACATCTTCAATTTGAACAGATAGATCCAGATGCTCCTGTCACAGAATTCAAAGATTATTTTACTTGTTGACATAGGTCGTGGAAAGGGGGTGGAAGCAGCCTGTGAGTCTTTAGCTGTTGCCTGGGGCAAAGAGAATAACCTTGGTTTCATTAGGATTGAAGTTGAATGAATGTAAACATTATACAAAAGTGGAGCCAAAGGGGAGGCCTATGGGTCTCTATAATTAATAGAAGTTCAAGTGAGCTGCAAGTGAGTCTGCAGTATGATAGATCTATTATCCAAGTAATTGTAGATAGTCTTACCTATAGTCATCATCTATTTTAAGTTAAGCCTCAAAAGAGGATTGCTTCTATCCCTGTGGTATATTATACTTGTGTGTTTGTAATGATCATGTACACCTATGTCTGGAAAACTTTTAGTATGTTGTTTTAGTAACTGCTTAATTCTAACAAGGGTTATTCTTCTGGTAAGACATTTTATTTAACATTAAAGTCTGAAGAGTATACCTGTTGTAACATAAAATGGTCCAACAAATTGTGCATTGGTTTCCTGTTATTTCTTAGATCACCTGGTCTTTGCAATCCTATCAAAAAACCATATAAGTATGAGAGCCTTATTTAATTCCTCCACTTTTTAAGGTGACATCTATGTATATTCAAAAATGTAAACACAAAATACCTGTTGAATGTAGTCTTCCTGTAAAATTATGATGATGGTTACTATTTGGGCTGATATCTTCAATTATTCTTTGGATAATCACCCTTTAAGTGAAGGAATTAATTATAATCGATAAACCAGTAGTTTTCTTACCTTTCCCATATTTCTTTCACGATGGTGGTACTTCATGTCTGTGCTGGGGTACCGCCATCTTGAAAATCATTCATTTAGGTTCTACATGATGATGTCACATGTTTTGAATGTTGTGATGTCATCATGTAAACAACAGCTGTGTCAAGTGTGCCATTTTAAAGAAAGTATTGCAGTGTTAATGTTGTCTAGTTGGTTTTATGAGGTGTGAACGTAATCAAATATGACTGATCTCTTAAGATTGCCAGTTTTACCCTCAGGGGTACGAACCTACAAGCAGACACATTAATAATGATTGTTACTTGGTAGGCTATTAGTCTTTTAATTGATTATATGTGTGTTACAAGCTATTATAATAAATCGATATTTAAAATGCATGGTTAAATATGAATGCAATGAGGTTAATTCTTTCTATCTTTTTACCTGTAATTTCACAAATCTTATTCAGTATTGATTTATCCAGACCTGCATTTAGTGCATATGTGTTTCATCTGAATATCGAGTAGGCACATGCAAATATCTTCCTGTCAACATCCCTTATCCAAGAGTTTTAAATATATTTTTATACTGCATCAAAATATTAAAGATTACTTTGATCCACAGTATCTCAATGATTGGCCTATAGCTCTGCAGTTCTGAGCAATAAGTTATCTACTTGCAAAACAAAGGGGGGTCTGGGAATCTCTCTACCAGCATGAAAACAGCCTAATCACCTGTTCTTGGGTGAATAACCCCTGGGAGAAACTCTACCAAGTCTTTAGCTCACTGTCCCTTTCACAGAGAAGAAATTTCCCTGCATATCAGCCTTTGTCCTGCCCAGGGGCAGTCCAGCACTGCAATGCTAGGCAATTCTCCTCTGAACAAGAGTACCAACAGTAACCCCATACACGTGTTACAGCCTTATTGGGCATCATCAGTGAGGTGAAACTGTTGCCTCTCTAAGAATAGTGAGCAAGGGGTCCAAGTCTGGATCGCCCTGTTAACTTAGGTTATCTACTTGACCTACATATTCAGTTTAGGTTAACTGCAAAAGACGGCCATCAATATTAGGGCATCATAATAGTTATTGATTATCCTTTCTTTATGACCAATATTATTTTTCAATTATTCAAAACCATATACATCCAACTATTAATGCAAATGTTATATTTCCTTGAGTACATTCCATCTTTCCATTTTCTACATGTTGTTATATTCAAGTCAACATAGTTTTGCCTGTATCTTCATTGCAGTTATTCTACCGCAAATATCTTTTTCTCCCAGGTATAAAATATATGTATATATACACAGATTTTACAAAACATTGTAACGTTTTTTTGAGAGGTCACCCTAAACATGGGGAGTTCCTTCCCTTCCTTCCTACGTAAGGCATCATGCAACAAGCTGTGTAATGGAGTCTTTTTTTTTTGATATAGCTGAACAAGTCAACTTTTCAAAAATCAGAGCAAAATGTATCACATTTCATTTACATAATAATATAACAAAAATTAAAAGAACATTAATTAAAACATTAATAGAATCTATAAAAATCACATTCCTGAATACACGATTATCCTTTAACATTTGCAAAATGATCATAGGTTACCATTACCGCTTGATTTCACAAGGAAGAATTGCATCTAGATATTGCACTAGTGCTTTTATCACAGAGAATTTCGTGTTGGAAAATATTAGACTCCAGATCTGATTTTCATCTAATTCATCATTCAAATTTAACAAATTAGTGAAGAATTTAGCTTGTTGTTCATTTAGCTTATTACAAGATATCACCAGATGCTGGCGTGTCTCCTTTTCAGTAAAAAGCTCACAATAACGACAGTAGTTCATATCAGCTGGAATGACCTTACGCCGGGCAAGCACTTCTCTAGTTAGCCATAAGTTTAGTCTGACTCGTAAAAATGTATTCCGTATAGTCGCGGATGGACATTTCAATTTGTATCCTGCCAGATGACCCAGCTTTTTATTACCAAAGTTATTAGTGTTAAAATCTTTGTATTTTAGGCAGGATTCTCTATTTTTATCCACTCCCAGCGATAAAACGTAATTTTAGCACGCAAAGGATTTTCAATTACGAGCGTTACCGTTATATCAGCTTCAGACAAGGTGTTCACTGCACAATTACGCCAAGTGAGCGGAAAAACATGATTTGATGAAGACAAATAATGTGCAACAGTACTCAAAATGTTATTTTCCAGACCTGGTTAACACTTGCGAAAGAAAGCACACATCCGCCACTTTACTCTGCAAGCCAATGAATTCAAGCCTAGTTCAAATCGCAGGATTGGCATGGGTGTACAGT
This sequence comes from Ambystoma mexicanum, assembly GCF_040938575.1. Lineage (NCBI taxonomy): Eukaryota > Metazoa > Chordata > Amphibia > Caudata > Ambystomatidae > Ambystoma > Ambystoma mexicanum. The sequence goes on from NC_090925.1 coordinate 154,671,147, forward strand.
TCGGCAGGTGTAATACCGATTTCCGAAAGCATGCCTCCAGTTTGTTCCACATTTGGTCATTGATATAAAGTTTCGACTCAACACCATAGATTATTATGGGGATTACCTTTTGTTCATAAAAGAGGAGAAGATGTTTCAAGGTAAATTTCCCATATTTATAGATTAGAATTCTAGCCTGTGAAATCAGGCTTGAACGTTTGGACTGTATGTTAATCAAATAAAGGTTGTCCGTAGCTGTATTCTGTATTGTCAGCCCCAGATATTTATATTCTAAGACTGGTTTCAAGGGTTCATCTCTAATGGACCAAATGCAATTGTTGGTTCTGCTTTTACCTTGATTTTTGCATACTAGTATTTGCGATTTGTCCAAGTTCACAATGAGGTGGTTCACTTCAACATAGGTGGATAGAGCAGGTAGCAGGTTTTGGAGTCCTTTAGGGGTTTGTGAAACCAATACCAGATCGTCAGCGTACAATAGCCACGCTATGCGCTGACCACCCAGTTCAGGAGCATCAGAGACAACTTGGAGGAATGATTTACCCATGTCCAAAATAAATAAATAATTTAAGCAAGATAGATGCAATAATACAGCCTTGTTTAAGACCCACACGAGTGCTGAAAGACGAGGACAAAAGACCCTCCAAGGATAATCTCACCTGCATAGTAGTCCCCGTATGAAGCTGGACTATTAATGCTAGTAGAGATGCTGGACAACCAAGAAGTTCTAGTTTTTTAAATAGTAGTTCACGGTTTATTGAGTCGAATGCATTCCGGAAATCAATGAATGCAAAGTACAAGGATTGTTTCCGGGCTGCAAACTGAGCCTTAAGCATATTGATGGCGATGATATTGGGTAAGGTACCGAGCCCACTAACAAATCCAGATTGAAAGGGATCTCTCTTATGATGATTCTTCGACCAGTTATTCATATCTCTTAAAATGAGTCGACAAAAGATCTTCCCGGGAGCATCTAACAAAGAGTTAGGTCTATAACTGGCCGGGTTGGTCCAGTCTCCTTTCTTATAAATTGGGATAGTTATGGATGTTTCCAAGACACCGGTATTTTTTGTGATGAAAGTATGTTCATAAACATAATATACAGTATATCGGCCCATACAACTGGAAATTGTTTCATTAGCATATTTGATGATCCATCCAGACCAGGCGCCCTAGAGCGACTGGCTTTATTGATGAAGTGTAGAATATCATCTTTATCAAACCTTAGATGGAAATTAGTTTGGGACGAAGGTCTGAATAAGCACCGTTCCTCTGTTGATGCAGCATATAGATTAGAGTAATACTGAACCCATCTCTCTTCATTCACATTATTGGTCTGGACTGCTACCTGATGACCTGCAGTTGCTTGGCTGATAATTTTCCAAGATTCTGCAGAGTTTTTGCTAGACAGTAGTTTTAACATACTGCTGCCATCACTTTGATAAAGTTTCCCCTTATCCAATTCCTATATCTAGTTTTAATGCGAGTCAAGGCCAACACTCGCTGATCACCAGGCAGCTTATAGGCATCCCTCCTTTCAGCCCGAACCAGTGATTTCTTAGTTTTGACTTCATGATCAAAGACATGGAAATAAGTTGTTTGTTTTTGTATGTGTCTAATGGAAGCTGGTTGAAATAACTGCATTAGTTCATGTTAAATTACTGTTGAACTTGGAATTCCCGCAATTTCACACTTTAGCTGAGCGTCATAGCAGGACCTAAACGCTTCCAAGGAGGACTCCGTCCAGATTAACCTGTTCCTTGCAGTATTTGCTATAATGGAACCCTTAATGTATTGGGGTTGCCGTTGAATGATATTAAATTTAGAGGTCCAGGTTGCGTTAAGCATGTTATGATCGCTCGCTTCAGTATGTATTACTTGGAAAGATTTTATTTTTTTCAACATGTTTAAATTGACATAGATGTAATCAATAATTCCCTCGCTAAAGGCTCAAAGCCAAGTTGCCTTAGCAGAGACATCAGTAAGAAATGATCCATTTAGCATGAACAGGCTTCTGGACTCTACAAAGATTATCCATTTAGCAAGACGAGCTAATTCGGATTTCCGTGTTGGGCCCAGACAATGTAAATTCAAATCACCGGCTAAAATGATAGTGTCAACATTGCCATCCAAAATTGTAAGATCTCGTGCTTTGTTCATTGAGTCCAGAAACCTATCATCTGTAATACCCAACGGATTCCAGTAGACATTAATGAGTGCACACTGAATATTATCATTAGAGCGTCTGGACATTTGTATGAACGAGTTTGGCGAGAACCATGATTCAGCTTTTAAGGAAGAACTCTGCTTAACGGCTGTTAGCAACCCCGATACAAGTCACCCAGAAGTGCCCTTAACCGCTGGAGTCAAGAGGATATCATAATTATTCCACGATGGGGCGCAAGTGAGCCAAAATACTTGTATTAATATTACATCGTGGTCTAACAAATTTTTAGCCTGGTTGTTCATTAAATGCCTATACCCTCTAGAGTTCCAGCTAATCAAGGTCATAGCAGTTTCAAGAGTATCCAAATGCTAACACTGTGTGTCCTTTAGGTTGCAATTGCAGTTGTGTGGGCACATACTTTGCTTTTTATTTAGTTGTTGTTGTGTAATTTGCTTCGAAGATTCAGAGAGAGGATCATTGGGGGAGCCTGGCCCTGCCTGAATGATAAATCTGAGATCAAAAAGCTGGGACTTAACTGCCCAGATGCTATTGACTACGACCCTCGAGTTTATCCATAAAGTCACTGATGACCATTTCAATGCGTCAGTAAATTCGCCTAGCTCAATATCGTTGGCGCCGATGTCGTCGAGCTCGGGAATTTCACTGAAGATGGATAAAACTGAAGCTCGATTCAAATTATACTGAGGAGCCGGGGAGGGCCGACATCTCATGGATAGAGAATGGACTGCTGGCCGCTTAATGCTGAGGATTGGGTTTTTTGGTTTCATCAAATTGCGAGGGTCATTCGTATTTCTATTCTCTATGACCTTGGTCCCAGAGTCACAGCCATTTGTGTGATTGCGAGCATCAAAAAACTTCAGTAAATTAGATTTAATCAATTCTTCAATGTCTGAGGAAGAGAAGATCTGGGATAATGGCTCAGTACTCTTGTTCCGATATTGCATCTGTATTGGTAGTTGTGTTAGTTGAGTAGTGTCGGAAACTTGAGTTTGAGCTATTTGAACTTTTTGTGCCACCAGGGGGCCAGACTCACTCGTACTTACAATTGCGTTGACACAGAATATTTTTGGGGTGAGAACTGTGTTCCTGCTTGTCACCAAACTCAGCTTCTTAGTGGCTGGTTTAGAGGCCATATATTCGTCCACTGCTTGTCTTATTTCTCTACGACGAGCAATTAGGCACTGATCTTCCAGTACTGACGAAGGGTTTGAGTGTTGTACTTCACACATTTTTTTTTCACTAGTGTCATTAGCAGCAGCCATGGCAGCATGTACTAAGGCATTCAAAGGACTATACGAGTGAACAACAATGCTCTTTTCTGAAAAGACTTTGGACGTCTTCGCCTGCGATTGCAACAAATATTTTTTAGCTATGGCCTTAGAAGCAGTGTTTGTTGCTGTTGGCGGTAACAAAAGATTTTTAACAAATGATTTGATTTGGGATGTTCGCTTGGGCAAAGATCTAATATTTTTAGATTTCTTAGCCAAGTCACCCTTTTTAATCCCTAATTTCGCGGGTAAGTCAAATACATTTGTGCTTGTGCCGTCAAAAAGTGCATAATTTGTTTTTTTTTGTGGATCAGCCATGGGTTCGTTTGTGATACCTGCCAAGTCAATGATAGGGTTCAATATAAATTGAATATTATGAAAATTCTGAGGAGGCTCTCCTGTCTGCGTGTAGGTTTGGGAGCTTACTGACTTGTGCAAGATGGGCGGCCTGGGTGGAGCACCTAATGTCTCAAGTTTATTTGTAATTGAGAATTGCCAAGATAAGATCTGATTGAGTTGGTGTGAGTGAACATCGGCCTTATTGACTAGCGCTTCAAACAGTTTGGCTAAAGAGTGAATTGCTGTGTTCATTGAGGTATATGCAATTTCGGTTAAACCATTTGAATTTTCAACCGGTTCAACCGAAGAGAAATGATTAGCCCCGGGTTTCCGTGGGGTCGGAGTAATAAAGAATGGGTTCTCTACTGAGTTAGTGTCACTATTTCAGATAAAGTATGAGCAGAGAAACATGACGCATTTGTATCTAAATCAATTACAACCATGTCACCAGAAGCAGATATTTTGGACAATTTAGAATTAGAAATGTCAGCATCAGATGAAACAGACAAAACAGGCATTTTGACAGGTATAGGACCAGAACCAGTTAACACATTCTTCAGCAAAATGCTGTCCACTAAAGATACATTTTCTTTAGCAAAGGTTACCGTAGGAACAGCCTCTGGCGCATGCTTTACTTGTCCATCTGGTGTTTTCGCGTCCATGGAGTCCTGTTTGCCAGATTGACCATGTGAGATGACATTTTGTGAACATCTATTTGAGACAACAGAGTTTTGTAAAAGGCGATTGGACACAACCGCGGTACTTTCACGTTCCAAGTCATTAGAATCCAGATGAGTTCCATCACGGCAGAATGGTTGAATATCCATGCCCAGTAAGATTTCTGCCTTGGTTTTTGTTTTGGGTTTAATTGTGCCCATACGAGGTGTAGAGCTTAACCGGGATCTTTTAATTGGGCAATGTGGCGAGTTATATGCAGGACCTTCTCCGTTAGTGTAATGGATAGCAGTCACTATGAGCATGCCCGATTTCAAAGTTGTGATGCCTCGTTTCATTATCAACGTTATCTAATTCGGCCACAACACCCTAAAAACAGCAGGTGGAACCAGAACATACCGCAACCTAACCACGAACTGCGACAAGCGCGGCAAAGCGGCTAAGTGGTACTTTCCGGTACTTACACCAGTGCGCGCACACGGTGCGCGCGCAAGCCTATCTTTATAGTCCCACCCACAGGCGTAAGAGGGCTCAGCCTAATAAATAAAGGAAAATACAGTGAATAATAATAATAGACCGCTATATTATGGAATACTATCAGCTGCAGTTTTTAGAGTGTGTCTTCACCTCGTGGAAGTTGTAGTCCTTGAAGTAAATCCTTGCGCGATAAAGGCAGAAAAGGCAGCAAAATGCGTCTTCAGTTGAGGAGCGTTCAACGGCTAAGCGGTACTTTCTGGTACTTACACTGTTGCGCGCGCGAGCCCAACATTACAGTCCCGCCCACAGGCGTATGAGGGCTCAGCCTAATAAAGAAAGGAAAATACAGTGAATTATAATAATAGACCGCTATATTATGGAATACTATCAGTGGCAGTCTTTAGAGTGTGTCTTCACCTCGTGGAAGTTGTTGTCCTTGAAGTAAATCCTTGCTCGATAAAGGCAGAAAAGGCAGCAAAATGCATCTTCAGTTGAGGAGCGTTCAGCGGCTAAGCGGTACTTTCCGGTACTTACTCCGGTGTGGTAATGGATTGTTTTATAAAAACCCTACTTCAGACTCATATCATGCCCTTTGCATCCCTCCCCCTGAGCTAACAATGAGCCAAGAACCAGGCCGGTGTACAGGAAATATATTTGTATTTATTTAAATTAAAAGTAATAGAAATTCACACATAAATGTCAAAAACAACTTTATCCGTGGCACAACACTATCAACCTTAATGAAGTCAGCGTCAACAGAACAAAAAGGATTACCTGTTTAAATTATAGGCTATAGTTTTCGGCGCACAATGAAAAGTGAGCTTTGTACACTTTTGAATTTAAAAAGAAATCACCTGTAGTGTTCCACCAAATGGGGAATTGATTGAATTAATCTTTTTAGTTGAATACGCTAAGGATCTATACAGTTCCTCCCACCCCGCATAAAGGGAAAGGATTTAAGGCATTTTCAGCGGTATCCTCCAGTTGGGTGGAGAGATCTCTTTTGATGGTGTTGACCTGGACAGGTTATTCGAGGTAGTGGTCCTTGACTCTGAACACTACCTCCTCCCTCCAAATGTTACAGGTCACCTCTTCCACACGGCATGGGCAAGAAGAGTACACCAGAAAATTCACCCATGCCTTGTAAGAATCTTTTCTGGAGGAATACTGTTGCTGATGTCGAAATAGTTGTTTGGGATTGGTCCCATGATTTCATTACCTAAATCAAAAGAATAATGTTCGGCATCAGCCGCCATTCCAATAAAGGTGTCGGCAAACAAAGTGAGACTTCGCTTCGTGAGTCGCTGTTGTCAACCAATATTCAAATGGTGTTGTGTTCTAGGTCTACTAGAGGTGTTGGATTTAAATACAAACCTTGTTGTTGGAGATGGGAATTTAAATGTATATAGACGTCCTGATGTTTGAGGTTCTGTCCTTGCTTAATTTTGAGGGTGGGTGTAAATTGTCGCACCTGTCCTGGGATGGTAACCTCTTCTCGCATTTGGATTTCAACAGCATAAGGCAGCAATTCAGCTGACCGAAATGCTTTTTCAATTTTGTCAAAGCCTATGGGGTTACCCCCAAGGCAGGACTAGACTTAATGATTAATTAGGTCAAAATTGATTGCGAACCGATTGAGAATGTCACTGCCCAAATAAAAGGTGGAAGGGACATCTCTCACAACCCAACAACTATGCTCTTTGGTTTTTGTCGCCAATGGACATTTTTTGCATACACCTGCTGGGCAGGAGATGTTTGAGGAATGGTGCTACCCTTTGGGAGTTTCCTGAATATTACTTCGCTGATGAAGTTCCTTCTATTATTCAGGCATACTCTGGTGAGCACCGGCTCCTCCGCCTCATTTAACTGAATGGGGAAAAAACTGCTTGCCCATTTCCTGAATGTCCGTCAGACTTTGAGCGGCCATTTCCTTGTCTGGTTTCTCGGGACTCAATGTTTCTTCTGATTTTGGACTGGTGTAAAGTTTTAGGGTGTTCTCTTCCAGTGTGGATTGCCACTCAAAACTGGGAGGAAGGTTGGTTTTCAAGAATGGAGAAGGGTTCCCATCACCAGTTGCTTCTCCTACACAGATGATAGTGATGTCTGGTACTTGGTTATTCTTGAAATGGAACTCTACATTCTCAGAACGTTGATTTATTATGCGATAGGTACCATTCAGGCTTACGTAATTGGTATTCATGTTTAATTTTATAGGGTGGTCCGTCTGAGTCCAGAGGACCATTTTTACACAGTCGTTCAGAGGTGATAACCTCCTCAGGAGATCACTCTCCAGTAAACAAGGGGTGGCCTCTGGCTTCCAAACTATCACTGCATGTTTCAGCCGATTCCATTCAATTTTTTTTTCCAGATCCGCAGACCCTTCGATGGAAATATCATTCCCATTGCAATTTTGGAGTTGTCGGGGAAGTGGTGTGAGTCAAATTTGTTGCCCTTCCCTCGTGCTGAGTTAGTTGATCAAAGGCCTTTTTGGACAGGAGGATGGCTTGGGATACATTATCCACCAGAGCCGATAATTCACACTGACCCTGCACCTTGACAGGTGCTTAAAATTGGCCTTCTTTCTCATCCAAAGTGCAAAGAAAGTGTGAGTTATTTGACAGCCTGGTGGTCATTTCTTAATATTAAACTCTGACACTTTGTGGTCTTGGGCAATTTTCTGTGTCGGAGTTTGGGAATCTGTAAAAAAGAAATTGCAACTTGCAATGGGAGTTGTTGGGGAATCTTCTTTGGCTGTCGACCTTTACCTTACAACAGTTCTCAGAACCCCTTTGGAGAAAAGATACCCCCTGTGTTTCAATTCTGTCTGGCTCCACGTTTGGGGTTGAATAGTTTCTGGTTCTGGGTCGGTCTCCATACTTACCCTGTTCCACTCAGGGTCTTTTGGGACTCATTTGTTTTGGGAGGTATCCCCCCGTTTTTGAAAGAGAAGGTCTCCTTACCAGAATCCTATAGGGATTTTTCTCTTTCAAAGGGGATAATCCAGAGTTCCTCCACAAAGTGGGTTATTCTTTGGCCTCTCCTACTTACCATTTGCTCTTTGGGTACTACCATTTTGGGGTTTGAAGAGACACGTTCAGGCTGAGATGTTTTTAGGAGTTCTGTCTGGGTGAGAAAGGAAGCTTCCTCTAGGGCTTGGCATCTCGCCTCCACCCTGGCCCCCTCCACAGGAGCCTGTGGTTTGTCAGTCGTTTCCTCGCATCATTTCTCCCCCCCCCCGGGGCATAAGACCTGGGGTTTGGGGAATTCTGAGAAGTAGGGTTAGGTTGAGAGTTAGACTGAGCCCTCAGCATGCACCCCAGATCATCGGTCAGTTGCTGGACCTGTTGCTCCAGTTGCAAGACCTTGTCTAGGTGGTAGGGACGTCTCATGTCATAACTCTGCTGCTCACGAAAAGGGTAACTCCCGGAGTAGCTCGGGTACTGGAAATTTCCCCCCAATTTTCTATCCTATATCTCTCTTCTCCCGGGTTCAGACATCCTATTGTCCTGGAGCCAGGGCTGATAGAGGAGGATTGTTTTGGAAGTTCTGATTTGGGGAACATCTGGGGAAAAACTTCAGCTTGGGAGGTGGAGTGATACTTCTCTCCTGAGGGAAGTTTGGAAAGGAAGTTTCCCGGGGCAGTTCTTACCTTATTGTTTCCCACCCATTGGCCGGGGGAGTATATACATACCCCAGTATTGGTTTAGTACACTTGTACCTAGGACCTATATAGGTGGCAGGGTCAGAGGGATCATTGTACTGGGCCCCTGTCTGACTACCATTCGATTGGGCAGGGTTGGTGGGTCCCTTCGGCCTTCCATTTTGCTTGTTGGCAGAAGGGTTACTTTTAGACCCTGGAACCTCCATATCTAACAGAGGGTTCGTTTTTACCTCCACCACCTTCGCAGCAGCAGGGGTGTTGAATGGTTTGTGGTTTTGGGGACTGTTTTTACTTTCAGCAGGCTTCTGGACCTTATAGATCCTGGGGGCCTGTTCAATCACCCAATCCAGGGTCCTATGCGTGTGAAAATCACACACCAAGTGAGTCATTATGTACTTGGGGAGCGCATGGAAATATGTAGTTATGAACTCCATACTATTGGTTTTCACCCGTCGGAAAGTCTGAGCAAATGCCCGCTTTAACTCCTGCACAAACTACCTAGTCGCGTGGTCTTCCCCACATTGCAAATTATATGCAGCCTTACGGGCCTCTTGTGGGTTCCGGTGGGTGGAAAAAATGTTCAATTGTGAGTCTTATAGGTGAGCCATTTATAATGATCCTGGTCCTCCGGTTCCACAAAGAAACTGGAGTACTCAGGTGAGAAAGTCCATTTAGAAAATGCTATACAATTCACATCTTTCCTGATCTGGAAGGATGCCTTCATCTGCTCATAAAGTTCCAGGTGTTCCCAGACGGAAACTTGGCATTCTTATGGTATGGGGTCAGGAAGCTCTTTATGGCCCTTATTTAACTTATTGGATCTTTCACAAATCCCATGCTTGGTTCCCCTGTCTTTTTCTTCTTCTGCACCGGAGTCCATTCACCTTCTGACTCAGAACTGCTTCTGGTTCTCCCTTCTCTGTCTTCTAAGTGCTCCCTATCTCTCTGAGACTGGGAAAATCTCCCAGAAACACAGGGTCTGGACTCCTCTCACCTGGACCCAAGTGAACTCTCAGGGTCACTAACCCTGGAGTTCCTTTCAGGCTCAGGATAGAACCCAGTTTCCTCATCCCTCCTACCAGGGAGCCTGGGGAATTCCCTCCTTCCACGGAATGAACAGAGATTTTTAGAATGCCCTTCCTAGGCTGAGGGTCTGGCTTTTCTCTTTCAGCGAAGCGGGCAAGGTGGTCTATTTGTAGTCGCATCTTCAGTCAATCTAACTCCCTGACTTTCTCATCATAAGAGTTTTCATTGCCTGAGGTACTTACAGTATTATTCTGTACTTCCCAGGATACACTGGCCCAGCCACTTTCCCATCTGTGTGGTAGAGATGAATACTCAACAATATCAGACAGGGACTGGCCTTCTTGATCTGTTGGGCTAGGCCTCGGTACGTCAAACTGCCTCTTGTCACCCTGTTCTTGATAGGTGGCATGCATGAGGTTGGTTCCCAGTTGTGCATGAGAGGTTGTAAATGACTGGCATGAAGCCCTGCTGGGAGCGCTGCCTCACCTTGATCAATGGGCCATGTACCATATCCGGAATGGTCAGGATGCCTCAGGGCCTGCTTGTCATTTTCTATTTCCTTGGTGAGGCTGTCACACCTTCTCTCTGTCCTTATTTCCTGTTGGTATGCAGAGAGCTGTCTTTTTAATTCTGACACTAATGCCTGATTAGTGTCAAGCACCCTGCCCTGAGCTACCAACCAATGTTTTGTTTGATGCACCTCATGGTGAAGTGATTAATTCTCCCTCTGTAAACCATGTATGCTGCATGCATATGCCAAGTGCTTTTCCTTCAGGAAAATAATCTCCTTCACTTGTTCATCCCTACAATTCGATGCCTCTAATAGTTAAGCTTCTATTTGTCACACACGCCTTTCTAGTTCATTCCTTTCTTCTGTAATTCTGATCAGTGTCTGAGAACTTGACTGTTCCTTTTCTACATTCATTTTCAACTGATGCACCTAATAGTTCAGATTCTATTTTTTCAGACACGCCTTTTGTGGTATCCTTGATGCAGTCGCAATCACTCTACCATGCGGCAGAGGCGGATTTAACGGTCGTCAGACAAACAAATGACGACAGGGCCCCTGTGCCAGGCCCCACCCCTTCCACACAGCACAGGGCCCTTTCAGCTGTTAAGTCACTCCAGCTCAGCTCCCTGGACGTGTTCAATCATTCTGGTCAAACTTCTGTTTAGACATACTTAAAGTGCGGTGATTCGCTGCTTCCTTTTATAGAGGAATGTGTATTGTAGTTGCCGCTCAGCAGTTTTATAGACCGTTGCCTGACTGTCAGCAGGGGGGAGGAGGGTGGGCGGGGGGTGTGGGTGTGTGTGTGTGTGTGTGTGTGCGTGCGTGTGCGTGTGTGCGTCCCCGTCCTTGCTTTAGAGGGGGCTCTGTTTATCCTGTATAATTCCCATTTTTTAGCTACGGTCCTACTGTAATGGGAACAGATGGAGCTCAGATTGCCCAATGGCATCCCCTCCCTGAAGACTTGGGGCCTTTAATGCATGCCCTCGACAAGTGTATTATTTATAAACCCCGTTAACTGCTCTAGTTAAGCAATTTATATGGGCGTGTTTACAATTAAACCTGCTTTTTTCCTTCGAATATAATTATCCGCACTTATGAAAATGAAAAATTGCCCTAGACACCGTTTTTCCTACTAAATAAGCATGTTTTTAAAAATAATTTGCATCTCAGTCTGAAGCGCTTTAAAGGTGTAATATATTAGCGCTCACTTGCTCGTGTAATATTTTAGCGCCATGTATATTACACGGTCCCCAAATACAAGGCGGCCTTTGGCTACAGACAGCATCGTCGTGCCCCTTTCAAATTACAGTTTGGAATACTTGTTTAAAATACTTCTAAATTGGCCACTTCAAATTACATTTTGTAGTAGTTATTCACAATGCTTTTAAGATAGCGATTTATTTTCTAAGGGCCGGATTTACAAAACATGTTTTCATTGGGACTTTCCAGTGTTAAAAAACGTGTGTAAATCAGGCCCTACGCGTTTCTCTTACAGGGAGCGTTTTTCACGGCCATACTGTATCCCCCATAGAACTGATGCATAATACTCTGACATTAGAACAATTTCTACCAGCTCACACCCGGAATACCGCCAGACCTAATCCCCACAAAGACACATCCAGAAAAAGCTGCAACAGGGTAGCAGAAAGAGCATGTTACTGGATTTACACCGAGCATTGCCTGTTTCCAGTTAGTCAGACCCCTAGGTAACTGTAATAAAGACAACTTAATATAAACATAGCTTTTGTCCCTAAAGTTTGCCATTCTTCACTTGTGACCACAATTAAATCCGCCCACCCAAAGCCCCGCCTCCATGCCCCGCCCACCTAGGGCCCTGTGTCAGGTGCTGCCCACGGGGCCCTTTGCCTTAAATCTGCCACTGCCATGCGGGCCCTCAACGTCACTCAGTCAGGAAAGAGACGGAGACCAGGAGTATTGTGAAGTGCGTCTTTATTCAATCTTGGTGCATTCCAATCTGGTAGATATTCTACAAAACTGTGATGTGTAGCAGGTATGAATCCAGGAATTCTCCTTAAGTGCGAGGAGTTTCTAGTTATTGGGCCTCATCACGACCTCGGCGGTAACCCTTTAATCCGGCGGTAGCGCTATTACCACCGGATTTAAGGGTCCGGCGAATCAGGGCCTCGGCGGATTTCAACCCAGCTCTGAGCTGGTGTGAAATCCGCCGAGAATTCACACTCACACCGCCGGCGGAAAATCCGCCGGCGGTATGAGCGCGAAATATCCCCATTGAGCCCAATGGGTAATGGGGCATTCCCGAATGGGCTCAATGGGGAATGGCGACTGCCAAGTCCGCCAAACTCGCGATCCCACGCTATTAGCGCCAGGGGCTATGGTGGTCGCGCTAATAGCCCCCGCGCTAGTACCGCCGGCGTTACCGCCGAGGTTGTGATGAGGCCTATAGTCTTTTGGTTACCTTCAGCGGTGACAAGAAAACCCTTTGTTCCCACTATGGTGAGGGGTTCTTCGTTGAATGCAGCCATGTTCTTGCGACTTTGCGTTTTCTTCACGATGACAACATCTCCTGGTTCTAGATCATTTTCTTGCACCCTTCTTTTCTGATCGGCAGCTCTTTTTATGTCAGCCTGCTTGGAGGTGTCCTGCTGTCTCATCTCAGAGTCTCCTTTGTACTGGCCTTCTTCTGAAGAGAGGTGGGGTAGTCGAGTCCTTATATTTCGTCCAAACATTACTTCTGATGGTGCTTTCCCTGTGGTGCTGTGAGGGGTGTTGCGGTAGTCTCTCATCAGCTGGTATAGTAGTTTCTCTGTGATGCAAGCTATATGAGTGGTGCACTTAATGTTGCACATGAATGGCTCTACTGTGCCATTTGCTTGAGGCCATAATGGGGTTATTTTTCGATGATGGAAACCCATATATTCTGCAAATGTTTTAAAATCTTGACCGGTTAAAGGTGGCCCATTTTCCGTCTTTAATATTTTGGGGATGCCATAGGTAGCGAACATTCTATCTAATGCAAGAATGGTGTGATAGGCTGCAGTGGACGGTAAAATCTGTAGATCGGGAAAACGTGAGTACTCATCAATCACTACGAGGATTTGTTCACCTCCTTCCAAAGGCCCATAGTGGTCTACTGCAATTTCCTCCCATTCTCCTTCCGGTAACTCTGTCATGTTATGGGGTTCAGGTCTCGTGTGAGGTTTTACTAATGCATACATTTTTGTCTCAGCATCCTTTTAGTTGATACTATCCGTCTGTGTCCTTCATGTGCCACCTCGAGAACCCTTTGTCTTAAACTGCGAGGAATTATTAATTTCGTGCCTTTCAGTAGTACACCGTCCTCTGATTTTGTGAGTTCTTCTTTCTCGGCCAGTAAGCCTGTTATGTCTTGGCTTGCTTCTTCCCCCACGCTTTCTTTGAGTTGTTTTGCGTGTTTCCAGCGGCCGGTTTCTAGGCATCTCATTATGACTTGCAGTCCTTGATCAGCGTTGGATTCTCACGCTATTTGTTCCGCATCAAGCCCTGGTGGTGTGTTCCCTTGAACCACATACCTGATGTATTGGTCTGCGATGGATGGGGCTGTCTTGCACTCTTTGAGTGTCTCGACAGAAAATCTGAGGGATTGTGTTCCTTCCCTGGCCTATGTATTATGTAAAATTGATAGTCTTGTAATCTTAAAGACCAGCGTGCTATTCTTGGGCGCATCTTGGCCTTGGAGTTTCCGAATAGGAACAATAGTGCCTGGTGGTCTGTGACAACTGTAAATGGCTTCCCATATAAGAACAAGCGAAAATGTTCGAAAGCCCAAACTACTGCAAGACCTTCTTTCTCAGCTTGTGAGTACGCCTGTTCAGTTTTGGAGAGGCTCCGGCTTGCATAAGACACTGCGTACTTAGTTTGTCCACCCTTGTCATTTAGTTGTGTCATGATGGCCCCGAGACCTACCGGGTTTGCGTTCACTATTAACTCTGTGTGTTTCCTCAGATCAAAGTAAGCCATGTTTTTGGCATCAGCAATGCGTTCCTTAATCGCTAAGAATGCTTCTTGGCACTCATATCACCATTTGAAGTCTGCGTTGAGCTTTGTGAGTGCTCTGAGGGGTGCACTTACGGAGGCAAAGTGTTTTATGTATCGTGTGCAATAACTAGCCAAACTCAGAAATGATCGAAGATCGGTGACGGAATTTGGGGATTCGGTGCCTGTGAGAGCACTGACTTTCTCCGGGTCGGGTGTCATTCCCTTTTCTGAGAAAATGTGACCGAAGAATCGCAATGTCCTTCTCCGAAATTCACACTTCTCTTTATTTAATGTGAGATGAGCTTCTTCTAGGGCCATGCAAACTCGCATGAGTGTGTCATCATGTTGCCCCTGTGTCTGACCAAACACCAATATGTCATCACTATAGTTCAAACAGTTGGGTACATGTTTGATCACATTGTGAATTTCCGACTGAAAGATTTCGGCTGCAGACGACACTCCGAAGCTGAGTCGTTTTACCTGTAGAGACCTAGATGAGTGGCAAATGTTGTGATGTATCTGGACCTTTTATCAAGTTCTAATTGATGGTATCCTTTGTTGAGGTCCAGCTTTGAGAAGATTGTGGATCCGTTGAGGAGGTGTACCATATCCGTGATTCGGGGAGCTTGGTGACATTCTCTCATGATGGCTTCATTTGGACATCACATGCCCACGCATATGCGAATATCCAATGAGTCCCTTTTTGGAACAGGCACTATGGGTGATACCCATGGTGTGGGGCCTTCTGCTGGCTCAATGATATCAGCCCGTAACAGTTTGACTAGCTCGCCTTCAACCTGTTTTTGTACATTGATAGGGATTCCTCGGTAGTGTTGGGCCGCTGGAGTGATACTGGTGTTAATGTGTAATTCTATTTGACTGTCTTTCAGCTTGCCCAGTCCTTTAAACAGAGTGGGGAATACTTGTTCGATACTTGCTCTGGAATCCAGATATTTGTGTACCATACGTCTGTATAGTACATGGATTAGGCCCATTTCAATGGCTGCCTGGTAGCTGAGGATGCAGCCGCTTTCCGTGGCCGCTTCCAGGACATGCATGGGTATGTTTTGGGCGTGGTCTCGGTATTCGCATGATGCTGTGAAAAAACCGTTGCAGGCCAATGGTGTTTCTGATCCATATGGAAAAAATTAGTGCTTTAGCTTGCTGTAACCTGGGGGCATTTGGTATGCTGTCGTATACCTCATCACTAATTACATTAACTGTGGCTCCAGTGTCTATCAATAACTCTGCTGCCTTTTTGTTGACTTGGATCATCAAGGTTGGGCTGTTTTCCTTTGCTGTTGGGTTTCCTAAGGCCTATAAGTAGCACATTTTCCTGGGTTCTCCTCTGTGTCTCCCGCTTTTCTTAGCGTTGTCCTCTGAGGATGCACTGGGCACACTGTCGGATTGTGATTGTTCTATTAGGCACCTGACATACCTTCTGGGTCTTCTCCTTTGTCTAGATGATGTGGGTTTATTGTCTTTCCACTCGCCTGAGGGTCTTTTGTCCACCTGTTCTTCTCGATGCTTCCGCCGTGTAGAGTCGCTCTGGTGGTGTGGCACACGAGGTGGGCTCATGTGTCGCTGATCACTGTCGGGTGTGTGTCTTTCGCTTCTCACAGCGTCTCTCATTTTGCTACGATATATGAAGTAAACCGCTTTGTAATGGTTTTCGCCTCCACATGCCGAGTATATCTGACCCATGGCAGGGCATTCTCCTTCGTACGGATATTCATGTCCAAATCTGTTGCAGAATGGGTCGTTGTAGCCTCTTGAGGTGTTTTCCAGTTTGTCTAGACTTTCGTGCTTTCCATGGGATATCTTGATGTCATCCAGTCCTTCTACTTGTGCTGCTAAGGCTGCGTCTGATCAGGCTAGGCGTAGGATGTCCTCTAGGTTTCGTGGTTTTTGTAATAGCCGTTTCCTGAGATCAGCACTCTCGCATCCAACTATGATTTGAGAGCGGAGAGCTTCTTCATTGGAATATTTGTTCAAATCACAATGTTTCATCTTTACCCTTAGTCGCATTACAAAAGTGTCCATAGTTTCACCTTTTATTTGTTTAGTGGTGTGAAAAATATGCCTTTCATAGTCCACATTTGTGTGAAATAGTCTGTGAGGGTTGTTTTTAGATTAGTGTATGTGTCAGTGTCTTGGAGTTCATCCAGTATGTTCCTCACATTTGAACCTATTGCATGGATTAGCAGGATGTGTTTCTTCTCGTTATCGAGTGGGCCCACTGCTTTCAAGCACACTTCAAAGTCTCTTAACCATCTTTTCCATCTTGGTCCTAGCGTACCCGTGTCACTGAGATCGAAATTTGATGGCAACTGAGCTAGTGGGCTGATCTTTGTGGGTATTGTGCGGGCAGGTGTGACTTGTACAGTTAATGAGTCCTCCCCAGACTCATCAGTCACCTTATTTCACCACTCGTGTGAAACTTGGTATTATTTGTGCCCCAACTGTAAAATGTTATGTTATCTTGTCACACATGATTAGTCCTACCTTGAAGACTTGTGATGATGGGCAGTTGCTTTGTGTTTCTTTTATTTCACCGCTTTGTTTGTGTGAGAAAGTACAAGCTTGAGTTTCTAATGGTTTTCCACCACTTGTTGGTGCCGGTAGGTGGGAGATTTTCTCCAACCACCTTGATTTTGATGTGAGAATGGGGAGCGTGCGCGCTCTGACACCCATCTTTATGTGAGAACGGGAGGATTGTACCTCGACCGCCCACTTGCCCCTCATCCATGGAACATTGCCGTTGGCGGGAGAGCACTGTCTCTGAACTGCCAGGAATGTTGTGATGTTGGGGAGCCGTTGCGCTCCACCCGCAGATGTTCCTTGCCGTTGGCGGGGAGCTGCTCACACCTGCCCGGAATTTGAAGAGGGAAAAGTGGCCAGCTGGCGGGCAGCCTACGTGCTCCGACCCGCCTACCTTTTCTCCGCTTTCCGGTTTCGGGCCGATTGCCCACAACTCGAGTGGGGCTGCAGAGTCACGAGTTTGAAAACAGCGCAGAGAGGAGTGCTGGTGCCATGGGGAATACGAAAATCCTCGTCGCCAGTGTGGTATCCTTGATGCAGTCACAATAACTCTACCATGCGGGCCCTTAACGTCACTCATTCAGGAAAGAGACGGAGACCGGGAGTATTGTGAAGTGTGTCTTTATTCAATCTTCACATAACAAAAACTGACATTCCGTAACTGTCCCCTGCCCATCCCCTTATCACCGCCACGTGTGTGATGCTGGAAATGCATCGGAGGGACAGGGCCTGCGTATCCTTGTCCTTTATTGCTTTTTATTGTGTGTTCTGTCGTGTTTTCCACGCAGCAGTTCATGTGGGACTCCTGGCGGTGCAGCTATCTCTTTTGGATTGGTGAACAGACCCATGGGATACCCTTATGGCACCCATGGGTGGGGTCACAACCCTGTGGTCCTAGTGTATGTTTTTGGACACCTGTGTGTGGCCCAAAGAGCAGGGTACGGGCTGGTGGCAGCTCCATGCTGTATTGACTAGGTGCCCTGAGCATCCTCCATTTTGGGATGCCCAGGCCCTGTCATTGGAATCGGTAGATTCCTGATGGAGACAAAATGGCCCCCGTGGCCTCTTGCCCTCCATCGCCTGTTACCTTGATCTTCCCGAAGTCCTGGGAAGCCCTGACTCTGTACCTTCCCCTGACTGGTTGTTGGGTGGAAGTTCCATATATGGTAGTGTGGGGAAGAGCTGACCAGACTGGATGGAGCCTTCTCAACAACGGTATGTTGTGGGTACGCCAGTGGGTGGGACCTGGGTGAATGGAGTGTGTGACGAATAAGCATTCTGTGCTGTGGGTGTCTAATATCTGGTGTTCGACACAATAACTGAGACAGCCCTGCCCGAAACTGGTATGAATGCAGTGTGGAGTGTTGAATGGCTGGTTACTTGTCCCAATACACATAACTTGTTGTGAGAGTCTGGAGAGAAGTGAATGGCCTGAATGCACTGTGTGCCTGATTGGCTGCCTGCCTGCATGAATGCCCTTAGTCGTGATTGGATGCTTGAGTATGACCCAGCGGAATGAATGGGAGATCAACAGTATATCTGGGGACCTCTCACTGCTAGGAATCGTGTTCAGAAGCTGAAGTCCACTACGACGAGTAACTGGAGTAACTGAAGCTTGACCTTGAAGCCCTGCTGGACGAGAAGATTGCTGTTGCTCTGCTTCACAATCTGAAAGCTACTGTGCCTCCAAGGACTGACCCAGAGAGGACCTGCTAAGGCGCCCTCTTCCCGATCTACGAGGGACCATCGGGCACTAGCTGATCTTTGCCAAAGCTCCCTGGTAGACAGACCTACGACAGGCCTGCTGACCGGAGACAGGGACTGCCGCGGAATCCCAAAGATAAGCGCCCGGACTGTTGATCCACCACTGTTGACGACCGCCATCGCTGACTAGAGCCGCTGTGCTCCCGTTTGCCTAAGAACTTCATTTGATCGACGGACGCTCACATCTGCATCGCCACCCGCTTTATCCCGCTGGAGAAGGCCCGACCGTCGATGCGCCGAGGAGCATCCGCCGGTGGGTTTCCCGCCACCTAACAACCACAGAGACGCTGACGACTCTACGCCCTTGCTGGGCCACAGTTCTTCATCATCTCTTTGCGATTCAGAACAATCGTCACCAAGGTGCCCCGCACGCCGCTTACTTGCAAGACGCCATCGCTCCTTTGTCGACGAGCACCTCTAGGAACGAATCTGCCACTTCACCACCGTAGTTCACCCTGTTCTCCGTCGGACGTTCGACAACCCGTGACTCCTGCCTTAAAGGGAGGACACTCAAGAAGGGCCGTCGATTTCCCGTCGATGAACACTACAACTCCAGGTACATTGGGGCTGTAGAACTATTGCAGAAGGAAATAAGACTCATAGAACAATATATGGACTGGGCTTGTGATACATCTTTGCTTTACAGGTGCCCGAGGCGGGGGGATCTCCACACAGAACTGTGTCTAGGTATTGGGGGCCAGTATTCTGCCAATTGTTCAACCCTCTTGCTTTCCTTCCTCTCTCTACTGCTGGTTTCCTCTTTATTTGATTTGTGTAACATTCAGACAGTATGCACTTTAATGAGATCTGATAATATTTGTGGTACCACTTTAGAACTGTATATATCTACCATTCTTGATTTCTGAGCACAAAGTGAGTTATTGTGATAGTGTACATAACCTTGAATATTAATTATATAAAGACTGTGCTTTAACCAATACAGTGTGTGGACATTCCTTTGTGGGGGCTTGGGGACTACACTGTACTTAAGAACCAGCCTGCATCACCTCCTGAGAAGCTAGGCCTTGAATGCTCGACCACGCACCAATAATAGAGAATCTTGACTGGGGTCCTCTGTGCCTCTCCTCTACCATATAGAGAGCAGAAGTACAGACCACCCCCGTCCAGTCTTTACACCGTGTCCCTTCCCACGTGACATGGGTGAGCTGATGACATCACACCTTTCTAGCTCATTCCTGTCTTCTGTAATTCTGATCAGTTCCTGAGAACCTGACTGTTCAGAGTGCACAGCATGGAACACAGTTCTCTGCACTGCAAAATGCACATAAAGAGTGTGTACAAAATGTGAGCACACTGCAAGATAAGGAGAATGAACAAACTGTTCATAACAGGGGGTTGTTAGATGATATTATGGCCTTTCAATTATAAATACGGGAGTTGAAAAATAAAAGCAGTCACTTAGTTATATAAGGGATTGATTACCAAAATGACTTTGATCAAATAAATCAGCAGGGAGATACTTTAAAACAAGAGAAAATACAACTGGTGAAGGAAAAAGACCTCTTGAACCAGGAGAAGAGTGTCCTTGCACAGGAGGTGCATCCGTTGAAAATGGATGTAGAAAAGGAACAGTCAGGTTCTCAGGAACTGATCAGAATTACAGAAGAAAGGAATGAGCTAGAAAGGCGTGTGTGGCAAATAGAAGCTGAACTATTAGAGGCATCGAATTGTAGGGATGAACAAGTGAAGGAGATTATTCTCCTGAAGAAATAGCGCCTGGAATTTGCATGCAGCATATAAGTTTACAGAGGGAGAATGAATCGCTTCACTATGAGGTGCAGCAAACAAAAGATTGGTTGGTAGCTCAGAGCAGGGTGCTCGACACTAATCAGGCATTAGTGTCAGAATTAAAAAGCCAACTCTCTGCATACCAACAGGAAATAAGGACAGAGAGAAGCAGGTGTGAGAGCCTCACCAAGGAAATCAAAAATTACAAACAGGCCCTGAGGCACCCTGACAAATCAGGATATGGAACAAGGCCCACTGATCAAGGTGAGGCGGCCCTCACTGGAGGGGCCTCGTGTCAGTCATTTACAACCTCTCATGCGCAAATGGGAACCAACCTCATGCATGCCACCTATCAAGAACAGGGTGACATGAGGCAGTTAGACTTACCCAGGCCTAGCCAAACAGATCAAGAAAGTCAGTCCCTGTTTGATATTGATGAGTATTCATCTCTATCACACAGAGGGGAAAGTGGCTGGACCAGTGTGTCCTGGGAAGTACAGAATACTACTGTAAGTACTCCAGGCCATGAAAGCTCTTATTATCAGGAAGTCAGGGAGTTAGATTGGCTGAAGATGCGACTACAAAGAGACCACTATGCCTGCTTCGCTGAAGGAGAAAAGACTCAGCCTAGGAAGGGCATTCAAAACCTCTGTATATTCAATGGAAGGGTGGAATTCCTGTGACTCCCTGGTAGGAGGGATGGGAAAACTGGGTTATATCCTGGGCATTAAAGGAAATCCAGGGAGAGTGACCCTGAGAGTTCATTTGGGTCCAGGTGAGAGGATCCAGACCCCATGGTACTGCAAGTTTTTCCCAGTCACAGAGAGATAGGGAGCGCCTAGAAGACAGGGAAGGGAGTACCAGAATCAGTTCTGAGTCAGAAGGTGAATGGACTCCAGTGCAGAAAAATAAAAAGACTGGGAAACAGAGCATGGGATTTGTGAAAAATCCAAAAAGGCAAATAAAGTCCATAACGAGCTTCCTGACCCCATACCATAAGAATGCCAAGTGTTCCGTATGGAAACACCTGGAACTTTATGAGCAGATGATGGCATCCTTCCAGATCAAGAATGATGTGAATTGTATTGCATTTGCTAAATGGACTTTCTCACCTGAGAACTCCAGTTTCTTTGCAGGACTGGAGGACCAGGATCATTATAAATGGTCCACCAATAAGGCAGCCAAATTGAAAAACATTCCACCCACCGGAACCCACAAGAGGCCCGTTAGGCTGCATATAATTTGCAATGTGGGGAAGACCAGGCACCTAGGGAGTTTGTGCAGGAGTTAAAGCGGGCATTTGCTCAGACTTCCCGGTGGGTGAAAACCAATAGTAAAAACCATAACTACATATTTCCATGCACTCCTCAAATACATAATAACTCAGTTGGTGCGTGATTTTCATAAGCATAGGATCCTGGATTGGTTGATTGATCAGGCCACCAGGATCTATGAGGTCCAGAAACCTGCTGAGAGTACAAACACCCCCCCAAAACCCCAGACCACTCAACGCCCCATCCGCTGCAAAGGTGGTGGAGGTAAAAACTACCCCTCCATTGGATCTGCAGATGGGATGTTTAAAAATAACCCTTCTGCCAACAAGCAAAATGGAAGGCAGAAGGGACCCCTCAACCCTACCCAATCGAATGGTAGTCAGGCAGGGGGGGCAGATCAATTATCCCACTGACCTTGCCACCTATACAGGTCCTAGGTACAAGGATACTAAACCAATCCTGGGGTATGTATACACTCCCCTGGCCCAAGGGGGGGGACAATAAGGTAAGTACTGCCCCGGGAAAATTCCATCCAAACTTCCGTCAGGAGAGAAGTATCACTCCACCTACCAATCTGAACTTTTCCCCCAGATGACCCCCGAATCAGAACTTCCAAAAAGATCCTCCTCTCTCCCGACGGTTCCAGGACAATAGATCCCTGAACCCAGGAGAAGGGAGATATAGGATGGAAAATTAGGGGGAAATTACCAGTACCCGAGCTACTCCGGGAAAAGGGACAGTTACCCTTTTGTGAGCAGCAGAGGTATGACATGAGACCTCCCTACCACACAGACAAGGGGGCTCATTATAAGCATGGCGCTCCCGTAAGGAAGGGTGCCGGTTTGGGACCGGCACCCTTCATTACGGGACGCCCTATTACGAGGTTCCATTTGCGGGACCCGGTAAGGACGCCTGGTAAAACCAGGCGTCCTTAGCGGGTCCCGCGAGGGGAACAGGGAGCTAATAATGGGCCGTTCTTAACGGCACAGTTATTAGTTCCCTCCCCATTCCCATTGAGCCCTATGAGGGCTCAAATGGGAATGGGGATGGGTTCCTTCAAGGAGGAATTACCGGGTCCTCCAATGTCAGAAGGACCCAGTTATTCCTCAAGGAACCCGGTACTGGGACCCAGTATGGAGGCAGCCATGCCCTTATTAAGGGCATGGCTGCCTCCATAATCGTAATGAGGCCCAGGGTCTTGCACCTGGAGCAACAGGTACAGCAACTGACCAATGATCTGGAGTGCATGCTGAGGGCTCAGTCTAACTCTCAACCTAACCCTCTGTGGGATGTCTTAACCCATTTTTGCTGCTCTGCCATGCAGCATCACTGTGTTCTGATGGTGCCAGAAACATCAAAAAGGCCGTAAAACCCTTGTGCGTGCCAAAACCTCTGAAAATCACGCTTTGCAAAGCACAAAAAGATGGCTGCCCAATCTGCCATGCATGTTGTCAGTGGTGGAACAGAGATCTCACTCCTGAAACATGTCACTGGGCTCCACAACATGTGAAGATGGAGTACAGAAGGAAAGGCAGTGCTTTGCTAACTGAAACCCCAAAATATGGCTTTAAACCCTGTTTCTTTGTGGCTGAAACTGCAGAATGGCGTTACAAAACACCCTCAAACATCCATAATTCTTGCTGGATGCTACAATTCACTTAGTGCAAGAAACCATTGTGAACTTACAATGTCCTGAAAAGATGAAACCATCAAGGGATTTCCACAGCAAAAGTGGCCTGTCTGGATCTGTCAAAATCTGGGCGCAGTACCCTCGGCAGCCTGAATGACAGCTGTCAGGGGCCTGCAGGATTAAACTTTAAACATGTATAAACTAAAATCAAATGATTGCAATCTAAGAGGCCTGTTATTGAGAGTAACCCATCTGGTAATTGTTTTGATTCCATGGTTTAAAATCTTGAATAAGTATTTAGCTGTGATTTGATCCCACAAGTTTGTTGTATGCTAAGGGAAAATGCAACAGAATTAACAATTAAAATAAAGCTTGGCTAAAGCTACAAAACCAGAATAACAGCTTTCCTCACAGAGGCAAGGCCTCTCCCTCCAGCTCCCTCCACCAAGAAATAACACCAAAGCGATAATTGTAGGGTTGGGGAAGAACTTGGTCTGCAGTGGGGAAGGAAACAATGAACAGCTGCAAAGCAGGAAATGCTAGGTGTGAGGATGGTCATAAATGGGCTCTGCCAAGAGCCAACAAGGAGGAGATGCTTCTGGACTGAAGGGAGAGAAAAAGAGGCAGACCCAAACAGCCATCTGTGGCTAAACATTCACAAAGAACATTTTGTTTAGATACATATAACTTGTGTTAGGGAGAATTCTCTCTTTAGGCTGAATTTCCTAACGTAGTGCGTCCCCCAGCAGCTGTGCTGGATTTCTGGAGTTTGTTTTTTTCTCCTGTCAAGAGTGAGACTCTTTTTCTCCCACTCTGGGACATGATTTATGGTGTTCCTTTGACTGTTAATGTGTTTTATGGGCTATGGGGTCCTTTACTCCATAGGGTCTCATGTGTTTTTACTATGTGTGTTACACAGCACCCTCTGTGCAGTAACCCAGGGGTGTCATAGTGACACCCCACCATAGATTCCATACCCTGGGACTAACTACTGTCTCCCAGGGCATGTAAAGTCACCATTGGCTTTACTAGTCCCAAATTATTAACAGAAACCAGGGCAAACCATCATATTGTGGACGTACTGGTCGGGGCAATTCGATTGCCCCGGGGTCCGTTAGTCGAGGGGGCACGTCTCTGTCCTCCCTGATCGAGTTTTGGCTGGTGGCAGTGGAAACTACTTTTTATATTCGACCGCAAATATTTCCCTATGGGATTTTCCCATTGTTCGAGGCTACCAACGTTAATTATTTAATTCTCATAGCCTCGAACATACCGCCGTTTTATTTAATTAATATTCATTCTCTGGTTGGTATTTTTTGCCAGGACTCGATTCTAAAATGGCGTTTGTGTTCTCTTCTGTGACTCCAACCCAAATTGAGCCCTTTGTTCCACTTTTTGGCGGGCATCTCCACAGAAGCCTCCAAAAGTGGTGCCACTCTGTCTGGGTACCACAGGAGGTGAGGGAGGGGGCTTAGGCACCCTGGACTGAGTTACCTTGGTAACTCAAGTCGCACTCATGTGTGATTGGCCCAAGTAAGCATGTTTGATTGACAGCTAGGCTGAGTGAATGGGGGTATGCTGCATAAAAGCAGGGCTTTGGGGACTGGAACTTCAGAAGTCGCCACAGGACCTGAGAATCTGACGAGGGAGAAGCTGAGCCGACCTACCACGACGACACCACCGGTGGAGCCCTGCGGAACCGACTCAACACTTCCCGACGACAGAGAAGATATCCCGGCTGGAGAGGCTTCTTCCCCTGACTGGTGGGCACAACCAGTTTACCTTCTTCTCTTCGCACCCCAGACTGGTCTGTGGTCGAATTGCCCGTGCCAAGCACCCCGGCAATCGGATAGCCACTTACCACTGGACCGTGAATCAACGGACCACTCCTTGTACCTGAGAAACTCTGCGGCTGGTTTCTTCCCTGGCAGTGCAACAGACTCCTGTCTTCCTCTCCGACGAAATCCTCTCTTCCCCCGGACGAAGCACTGACTTGCATCCGCTGCCAGGAACAACTGCCCCCGCTGGAGTATTCTCACCACTTTAAGGTACCGTGTCCGCCAGGCCTCCCTTTCTAAAGATTGCTACAAGGTAATAATAACCCTTTAACCTTCTGGACTGGGCTGGCCGCCTTGACCCCCTAACTGGTCCCTTTCTTTGGTCCAACTCCTTTTTGAACCGTTACAAGACTTTGTGCACTGCAACCGTGTGACCTTGGACACATTTCGTTTTGATCCTCTTAACGTGGATCCGGCCTGCTGACTCTGAATTCACGGTGTTACTTTGCCTTCCTCTCTTGTTGTGTTCGTGAAAAAGTGTTGGGATCTGTTTCAATTTATTCTCTGCTTTTCTCTCCCTTTTTAAAACGAATTATTAGAGTGCCATCTACGTTAAGCGCTCACCGCTGTCTGAAAATAAATGGGGCTTTACTTAAGACTTGTCTAATATTCTTTTAAGGGAGTGTATATCTTTTAGTGACTTTGTTTTTGAATTGCTTACTATTAGTGCCTGTGTGTTTTTCTAGATGTGGTTTTAAATAAATAATGATATCTCTTTTACACCAAGCCCTGGTCAGTGTTTACTTGTTCCATTGTGTT
This sequence comes from Ambystoma mexicanum, assembly GCF_040938575.1. Taxonomy (NCBI): domain Eukaryota; kingdom Metazoa; phylum Chordata; class Amphibia; order Caudata; family Ambystomatidae; genus Ambystoma; species Ambystoma mexicanum. The sequence goes on from NC_090925.1 coordinate 154,696,840, forward strand.
CTCTTGACCTATTGTGTATACTGCCTAACTCTTCTTGAGGGAAGTCTGACTGCTCAGCCACAGCTTCCAAGTGAATCTGTGTGGTACAGACTGCTACCAAGTGGGTTTACTGCCAAACACCTGAGTCCTAAATCTTTTGCAGTGGTCCCAGAGGGAACTGCACAGGTTTCTGCCTAACAACTTGCCACTTAAAATTGTCAAAAATACAAAAGTTACGGAATTGTAAATCTAAATTTTGGCTGCACATTTCAAGACGCGGCAAAATCATGTGACATAATTTGGAAGGAAACGGCAGAAAATGTGATTTTACACCAAATGTATTTCTGCTAGAAGTATGAAACTTTAAACACTTATGCCCATGTTATACACGCACACGTGTAGAAATTTGCTGATGAATTGGACATTGTGTTCCTGATGAAAAGGGAAAAGCAGACACAAGATCCCACAGCTACGGGGTTTGGAGGAGTAGCTGCTGTACAAAATATGTAATCTGTATATGTGGTTGTTATAGAGGTTGCACATGTGTAAATATGTATTGTGTCAAAGTAGATTTTGTGTTCAAGAGGCTAGGGGTGGACACTAAGCCTCATAAACCCACCCCATAAAGGTGACACACTGTTTTTCTCCTCCTATCAAGGCAGAGAGGAGATTCTGATCAATCCTTGTCAAAGGGGTGAGCTTAGGCTAAACCAGCACACACACACACTTTATCATCGCATAAATACAAACAGCAGAGGGCAGAAAAAGACAGACCGATTCACCCACTATCCGAATGCTGGCAGAGCACCCGGCTGCAGAACTTTCCATCTTCCTTGCTCCAGACTCCAGAAACTTGGCAAAGGAGAACCCATTGCATAGCTGAACCACTTTCAGCTAGGCCTCAATTTCCAGAACCAGAACCAACCCTAAGGAGAAGCATCATAATACAGCCGGGCTGCACTGTACTGCTTGCCTGCTGAAATAATTATCATCAGAACCAAAAAGAGCAGATCCAATCCAGTCCTGTGCCGTGCTGTGACCAGAGAAGGGCAGATCCAATCCAGTCCTGTGCCGTGCTGTGACCAGAGAGCCTTGCTGATTGCAGATCCAATCCAATGTGCCCAGTTGTCTGTCCCAGAACCAGATTCCCTTCCCTGACCAGAATCTTGACGGACCAGAATCCTGACGGTTCCGTTTAAAAACATATCTAGTGAGTATCTATAGATAGAACTGTGTCACTAGCATATGTACCTTGTCTAGTTAATCCCCATCTTAAATCCATCCTATCTTGTCTTCAGAACCTGCATTGTTAGGAGTATTTTTGAATTGTCTAAACTCTCTATCCTATCCTTCCTATTTTCCTCCTGTACAAGTATTGCTAAAACTATCTTTGCGCTGATATTTTCTCATCTGAAGGAGGCGAGTCCCGGGCAGGCAGTCATCCTGATCAAGTGGCTGTGTTCTTGTGGGGATTCGTTTTGTTCATAGTCATCCGCTTGTGTTAGAAATTCCATTTGTCATTTTAAAAGCGCATTCCTGTTTTCCATTCTTGCACCCATCTCGAAAAAAATGACCTCCACTAAAACGTCCATAACTTCCTCAGTTTTCATGCTAGAAACGGCCGCTTGTAGCTAACATCCACTGCTTCAAATTGCATCTAAAACCGCATCCCACATCCATACAGTTTTCCCGTTATCGCATTTATCGCACAGTTAAAAGTTTGCCACTAATTTTGTTTTTGGGAAATTCTGACACGTGTGAAACAGCTTTTGATTGCTCCCGACTTGAATTTTAAGATTTCAAATTGTTTCTTGGTATCAAATCATTGCTTGGGTTTGTGTGCAACCATCCAAAGTGGCTCCCATAAGAATTGATGGCAATCTCAGCAATTTTGACCATATTAGTGTTTTTGCCCAATCCATTCTCAAGATAACTGTAAAAGCCATTCAGACAGCTTGACAGTCAATTCTGTTTTCTCTTGTGTTTGCTGGGGGAAAGTGGGATTGTTATTTTCTTTTAATTCTGCCATTCCTGAATATCTGCTCTCTCCTCCTATCTCTTTACATTTCCTATTGGGGGGTTGAGTGGTGTGCAGGGGGAACCTTTAACCACAGTGCTATCTGATCTGCACACACACAAACAAAAGTATTATTTCTGTGCTGAATTGTCTTGCTCACTATTACTCCTTGTGTAATAAAGAGGTTTTTCAGTGTTACATCACCCCATTGGTGATTATTGTGTACCCACTAAAACATAGTGTGATTAAATTATAAATACATAAATATTTTAACTTTGCAAACCAGCCTGATTCCTGGTTCAGTTTGACCGGGGGTGTTCCAGGAGAGGGGCGTCATATGAGTGGTACATCATTCAGAATAAAATAACTTTTAGACAAAAATAAATAAGGATTTCAGTTGTGCATTACATGCTAGGCGTTGACTTGGGTGTGTGCCGAATTGAAATCACTTACAGCTACTTCCCAAAATTCCCCAAACCCAAGGTCTGATGCCAAAGGGGGGGGGAAATGATTGGAGTAGACCTTCCGTTCTCACCCAGACAGAACCTCTAAAAACCTCTTAGCCTGAACGTGTCTCTTCAACCACCAAAATGTTAGAACCCAGAGAGCAAAGGGTAAGTAGAAGAGGCCAAAGAAAAACCCACTTTGTGAAGGAACACTGGATTATCCCCTTTGAAAGAGAAGAATCCCTATAGGATTCAGGTAAGCAGACCTTCTCTTTCAAAAATGGGGGGGATCTCTCCCAAAACAAATGGGTCCCAAAAGAGCCTGACAGGGACAGGGTAAGTATGAAGACCGACCCAGAACCAGAAACTATTCAACCCCAAACATGTGAGCCAGACAGAATTGAATGGAGGGTGTGTCCTCTCTCGAAACAGGTACTGAGAACTGTGTCCAGGTAAAGGTGGACAGCGAAGGAGCCAGGGAAAAGGAGGATTCCTCAACAACTCCCATTGCAAGTCGCAAAGTTTTTTTTTAGATTCCTGAACTCCGACACAGAAAATTGCCCAAGACGACACCGTGTCAGAGTTTAATATTAATAAAATGACCACCGAGCTGTCAAATAACTCACACTTTCTTTGCATCTTGGAGGAGAAAGAAGGCCGATTTTGTGCACTGGTCAAGGTGCAGGGTCAGTGTGAATAATCAGTTTTGGTGGATAATGGATCCCAAGCCACCCTCCTGTACAAAAGGGCCTTTCACCAACTAAACTCAGGACGGGGGAAGGGCCACCAAATTCGACTCACATCACTTCCCGGACAACCCCAACATTTCAATGGGAATGATATTTCTGTCGATGGGACAGACGGTCTGGCAATCAAAATTGGACGGCATCGGCTCAAAGATCCAGTAATAGTTTTGATGGGTTTGTACTTTTTGACCGGATCTAATGGTTTGCATGAACCATTAGATCTAAAAATGCTGAATGCTGAGGTTTGAACACCAAAGGTTCGAACCTTTGGTGGTAGCATTGCAGGTAAGTAAAAAAAAAAAAAAAGAAAAAAAAGCCTGCGGGGGCTGCGGGGATATCCCCTTCAACACCCCGCTCACTATACCTCATAGTATAGTGAGCGGGGGCGCAGGGGTTTGCGGGGGACACCCCTGCAGCCCCCATAGTGTACGTGTGTTCGCATGAGAAAGGTGCACACTTTTGGTAGTTCGCACCTTTCTCATGCAAAACTTAGATCCAGCTTTGATGCCAGAAGCCACCCCTTTTTACTGGGGAGTGATCTCCTGAGGAGGTTATCACCACTGATCGACTGTGTAAACAAGATCCTCTGGACTCAGACTTACTGCCCTATAAAATTAAAAATGAGTAACAATGACGTAAGCCTGAATGGTACCTGTCACGTAATTGATCAACGTTCTGAGAATGTAGAGTTCCATTTCAAGAATAACCAAGTCCCAGACATCGCTGTCATCTCTGTAGGAGAACCACCTGGTGATGCGAACCCTTCTCAATTCTTGAAAATCAACCTTCCCCCCAGTTTTAAGTGTCAATCCATCTGGAAGGGAACACCTTAAAATTTTACACCAGTCCAAAATCAGAAGCAACATTGAGTCCCATGAAACCAGACAAGGAAGAGCACGCTCAAAGTCTGACGGACATATAGGAAAAGGGCAAGCAGTGATTTTCCCCATTCAGTTAAATGAGTGGGAGTAGCCGGGGCTCACCAGAGTATGCTTAAATAATAGAAGGAACTTCATCAGCAAATAATTATTTAGGAAACTCCCAAAAGATAAGACCATTCCCACATTTAAATTGATTGACATATGGGAAGGCGGTCTGGAAACTCCAAATTCCAAACATCTCCTGCCCAGCAGGTGTATGCTAAAACTTTAAAATGGCGACACAACCATAGAGCATAATTATTCGGTCATGAGAGATGTCCCTTCCACCTTTTATTTGGGCAGTGACATTCTCAATCGGTTTGCAATCAATTTTGACCTAATTAATCATAAAGCCTGGTCCCGACTGGCGGGTAACTCCATGGGTTTTGACAACATTGAAAAAACATTCCGGTCAGCTGAATCTCTGCCTTATGCCGTTGAAATCCAAGTGCGAGAAGAAGTTACGATCCCAGGGCAGGGGCATCAATTTACCCCCCCCCCCTCAAAATTAAGCAAGGACAGAACCTCAAACAGCAGGACGCCAAATTTAAAGTCCCATCTCCAATAACAAAGTTTGTATTTAAATCCGACACCTCTAGTAGACCTAGAACACAACACCATTTGAATATTGGTGGATAAAAGCAACCCGCAAAGTGTCACTTTGGATGCAGACACCTTTATTGGAATGGCGGTTGATGCCCAACATTTTTCTATTGATGTAGGTAATTAAATCATGGGACCAATCCCAAATGACTGTTTTGACATCAGTGACAGTATTGCTCCTGAAAAGATTCTTACAAGGCATGGGTGAATTTCCTGGTGTACTCTTCTTGCCCCTACAGTGTGGAAGAGGTGGCCTGTAACATCAGGAAGCAGGAGGTAGTCTTCAGAGTCAAGGACCACTACCTTGAATCCGCTGTCCAGGTCAACACCATCAAAAGAGATTGCTCCACCCAACTGGAGGATGCCACTGAAATTGCCAAGCCTGAGGTCTTTCCAAGAGGAGCAAAGACAAAAGCTAAAACAGTTCTTCCTGGAAGCCCAATCTTTTTATCCAGCTTCCCCAACACAGGCCTTTCAGTGGAGAGCGGTCTGACACTCAAAATTCCCCAAATCATTGCAATTTTTCTGGCTGACTTCCCCAACATTGCCATATGTATTTGTAGCAATCTTTAAACCCTACTGCTAGCTGTTTAATCAAAGTTGTGCAGCAATACATTTGTAATTGTTTTGGTTATTGATCAGTTTAATTATTTCTTGAAGTTAAAATTTTACACCAGTCCAAAATCAGAAGCAACATTGAGTCCCATGAAACCAGACAAGGAAGAGCACGCTCAAAGTCTGACGGACATATAGGAAAAGGGCAAGCAGTTGATTTTCCCCATTCAGTTAAATGAGTGGGAGTAGCCAGGGCTCACCAGAGTATGCTTAAATAATAGAAGGAACTTCATCAGCAAATAATTATTTACATCACTGATGACATCACGTGTGCATTTAGTTTTCATGCACAGCCTCCACGAGGAATTGTCATTATAATGATGGCAGAAACATATATGCCAAATAGTTCATTAAGCAATGCATTGCTATAAATTCCATTGCATTACTGAGTTCTTTCAGTACATGAACTAACTCATGAAGAAACATAGGCATTGTCGGCAGCATGCGCCATAGAGGTGCAATTTTCGAAATCTTCCCATGCTGAATAGTAAAATTATAAATTATTCCATTACAGATTTTTGCATACTGTGAAACATAAGTTCATACGAATGCTTCCCTTACTGCATAATTGTACTATTACACACAAAACATAAAGAGACCACAATGCATACAAATAGAGGCATATACAGGGAACGTATTACCAGAAAGTGTTCATAACCAAACTATTTAACTTCATGCACAGAAAAGATTCTTGTGTTTCAGGATTCCTTCTTCTCCTATGTATATGTATCATATGATTTAACTGTACCCTAAGGAAGTATTGTAAGAACATATGAGAATGGTAAGGTCTACAAATATAGTACTTTTTATTTTTTTAATTCCTGACTTGAATTCCTGACTGACAGTAAAGAAAGCCACCTGGCTTAGATATGTCACTGAATAAAAAAAGAGGGAGCTAGACATGTGATGTCATCAGTGATGGCATCAATGACATTTGTGATGTAATCTTTGATGTCGTGGGTGTTCATCTTAGCAGTGCACGGTGGTGGCGTGAGTTATGGTTGCTTAGCTTACCATAACTGGCAAATTTCAGGGGTTTTTTGGTTTTACTTGGAACCATAACGGCCCGTTAACAAGGTTTTTTTTAGTGAATTTCATAGGTTTTTAGTAGCGCAACTTAACCATAACATCCCTTTAACACCGTTTTTTTAAATTGAATTTGACGTCCCGATTACGAAAAATGTTTACTGAATTTCATAGGTTTCCAGTAGCGGCACGTAACCATAATGTAAATGAACATTTGACTACATTGCACACCTTCCGAAGAATGCCACATGACCATATGCTGGCGCACAGCATGGTGACGTGTCCGAAAACCCATACACACTTCACAATAAGATCCGTGCATTGTGGAAGTACATTTTGTACTGCTGTAGGAGCTTGCAACGTCAACATTTCCCTTGCACAACTCCAACACCTATTCGTACGCAGCCATTAACAATCTAGTACACAGTACATACTTTTACCATAACTGCCATTTATCTTAAAACGGCATCAGCTAATGCCATCCCTCCTCCCCAAGAGCCGCCACCACCACTGCTGTAATCAAGGAGCATGAGAAACACTGCCCCCTACCTAACAAATAACACACGCACAACATTTTCCCCCGTCCACCTACCCCACCATATTCCTGTTTGGTGCCTCTTTCCTCAATTCCGTCCACAACTTTCGTTCTTAGCTATCCTCCCAAACAAAAGCCATCCATAAACAAAATAAATGTTCCTTTATGATCCACCTTTCACAGTTAAAAAATTGAACTAAAAAAAAAAAACCATAGACTCCATCTACTTTATATTTCGCAGTAAAGTACATAGACGCAATAAGATTTTCCAACATTTCCATTTGCAGTTTGTGTTATGCTAATGGGAATATTGTAGAGTTCATCCTCCGTTCCAGGGACTGGAACGGTGGATAAAGGGCCAGCAGGCCAATTTATCAGCCCAATGGAAGTGAGAGTGCATAACGAGGTCTCTGGATCATTACCCACCGTCTACCCCTAAAATGGGGGATGAATGCCATTAACAATCTAGATTTCCAAAGCAGTAACCCGTGCTACTGAAAAAGACGATTTTGTGTCCTAAACCGGGATGCCTGTGGCCGGTTTAGGAAAGAAAATCCTTTTCCAAGTTGGCCACCATAGAAAGGGAAGGGGGGTGTTCCATACAGGGCCCTTCTTCGCTTTGCAAAAATGAAACCCTGTGACCATATTTTTTTAATTTTATTAAAATGTTTTGTTTGGTTTTACAAACTTTTCATTTCTGTATTACACTATTGAAAATAAAAAAAGAGCATCAGTAACAACCAATATTTGCTATTCGTTCCTTCATTTTGAATTTTCCTTAGTGATTTCCAACCAAAATTTAATTATTGTCAGAATTAGGTGTTTATCTTGACCTCTTAGCAAATTGTCCCATCTTTCTTGAGTTGTTAGTTGCTTATGCGATATCCCGAAGTAATCTCTGTGCAAAGATCTTTGATCCTTCAGTGCCGGGCAGACCATAATCAAATGCAATAGAGTTTCCTTGCAGTTAGTGTCCTTACAAAAGCTGCAATCAGGACTTATTTTATTTGACTTGTCCATCATCGAATGATATTCTCGAGTTGGTAAGATGTTAAACCTGAAACGGAGAAACCGATAACACATTTTACAATCCGGGAAGAGATTTGAATAAGCAGGCAGTTCATGAAGACCTCTTGTTTCTGTTTGACATTTCAAATATCTTTTATATTTATTTTGATCAGCTATGGTTTGGATCCAATCATTGGTCTGTATTTTATGCTTTGCGTATTGTGGTCTGTTGATCAACATTTCTTCAGTGATATCTTCGGCTTGCATTTTCATTTTGATATCAGAAGCCCATTTGGTCAGTGCTGTAATGTGTAGTGGTGATTTTTTTTCTCTCAGGATTTCCAGTGATGGAATCTTGTCTTTGGAAATTATTTTTCTGAGGAGGTCCATTTGTTTCCACAATACTATTGATTTGATGGATTGAATAGCTAGTTCATAACGGATTCTTGCCATCAGGAAAGACTTTGGGAGGGATAGCGTTTTCCTCCAAAACAATGCTTCATACTTGGGCCAGTGTATAGTTTCTTGGTTGATCAGAGACTCGGTTGCATACGTCAGGATCGGAATTACTTTTTGTTTATACAAGGCTATTGTAGGTTTTATAGAATATGTTCCGTATTTTCTATGAAAGAAACAGCCTTGTCTGGCCAGGGATCTGGTTTTTCCCTCGATATGAGTTTTCCACTCTTGTTCGTTTGCGGAAGAATTAATCATTGCACCCAAATATTTCATTGATGTGGCTGTGACGATTTTGTTTCTTTCTAGATATATTTTTAGATTAGGTTGGGTTTTAATTGCTGTTAATTACCAGGTCATTTTCGAGCATGCATTTTTGAGCTTTATTAAGAGATTTTTGTAGACCCGATACAGTTTTGTCCAAAATAATGATATCATCGGCATATATTATTGCCTGGATACACTTGTTGTTAATTTTTGGAGGATTTGCCGCTGAATTTTGGATTTTTTCGCTAAATTCATGAGTGTACAGATTATAAAGGCAGGCTGCCAATGGGCATCCTTGTTTCAAACCATTGGAAGTGTGAATGGGAGGGGTTACCATTCCGTCGTTGGTTAGCCGGACTCTGACAGAAGTATTTGAGTAGAGTTGCTTGATCGGATTCAAAATAGAAGCTGGACATCCCCAGGCAGTAAGCTTGGACCAAAGCTTTGGTCTGTTCACTGAATCAAAAGCCATCTTTAAATCTATAAAGATGGCATATACTTGATGTTTCTTGGTTATTGCAAGTTCAATAACAGGAGATTGACGTTTGTTCCGATTTTCTTGACGAAACCAGTTTGCCTTTTTTCATGCTTCGCATTCGCCTCTGCCAAGTTGTTGAGTTCTTTTACAAGATATCCCGCAAATAATTTCCCCAATGGATCCAGCAGGGCTATGGGTCTGTAGTTTGAAGGGTTTTTGCGATCGTCATCTTTGAAGATAGGGATCAAAACAGCCAATGTCCAACTAAGAGGGATTTGTTTCGTTTTTTCGATGAGTTGAAGAAGAAGAATGAAGAAGGCTGCCCATTCATTTGGACTTGCTTTGAGCATAGCATTTGATAATCCATCGAGTCCCGGAGCTCGAGAGGGGTTCAGAGCCATGATGGTATTTCTTATATCTTCTACGTCCCAATTGAGATTCCAGGAACTCTCATTTTGAGTTGAATGAGCTAATGTGTCATTAGGATTGGGGTTATAGAGTGTTGTAAAGTGCTTAGTCCATTCCTGAGCTTCTACTTCTTGGATCATGGTAGTTGCTTTGGAGGAATCGTTCAGCAGCGACCACAATTGCCTCGTATTTTTCTGTTTAAGTGCAGCTAGGATTGCTTCGGCATCATTCTGTTGCATTTGGGCCTTAATTGCTTTAATTGCATTTGAGTATTTTTGTTTTTCTTTTTTTATTTCAGTTTCAAAATCAGGTTTTTTCATTTTTTTTAGCAGCCTAATTTTTTTATGAAGAGATTTATTCTTCAATGCAATTTCTGAGTTAAATTGATGTCTATGTGAATTTTTAAATTTGTTTTCCTTGTACCTTGGTTGATAATATTTCTCGAGAATCCAACTGTAGTTCAGTTTTGTTTGATCCTGGAGCAGGGACTCTTTAAATGTTGTTAATATGCCAGGAATTTGATGGGTTTTGATACGGAGTTTATTAAGACCATTATTAATCTCCAGAGCTGGCAAGGTTATTCGTGGGTATTTTGTTCTTACTGTGTTCCAAGTGATTCCTATTTGGTGGTGATCACTGGTGGACTGAGGAACATTAGCAGTAGACGTGATTTGGTTTCTTATCCCTTCCGATGTAAATATGTAGTCGATGATAGATGTCGTATTTTCGCGTGACCATGTTGGCAGAGGCACTCCTTTGTTATTCACAGTGGGTTCAATTAATGAGATATTATGGATGGATAGTTCTTTAACCCATTTTTTGGCTCTGGCTGATAATGCGTTTGACTCCAATTTTTGACCTTCCTTATCGAATAAATGGATGTTGAAATCCCCTGCAATTATAAATTCTGCTCCATGGTTAGAGGAGGCGATATTATCAATTTTGTCGTATATGGAATCAAGGAACCTGTTGTCGTTCATCGCAGTCGGGTTCCAATATATATTGAAGATGGTAACACAGGTGTTTTTTGTGCACTGATCTAAATCTTTGTTAGGAGTCGGTATGAGAATGGTCATGTATTGTGCCCAAGGGTGAATGTTCATCTTGGATATAATTATCCATGAAGGAGTAATTTTTACGAGGATCAACATGCCTGATGCCGGTCGGCCTTGTTGTGAAGTAATTGCGGGATTTATTAAGGTTATAAAACCTTCACAGAATACCTCTTCCTTAACCAAGTTTCCTGTAGGCATATTATATCAATTTCAGTAAGCTCAATTGAGCCTTCAGTGAGAAGGTGTTTATGGCCTCTAGTATTCCAGGAGCATAGAGAGACTGAGCTCACCTGAGCAGGAGTTCCTGTTGGTTGGTATAGGTAGGTTTTCTTGTTCTGGGGCCGTTGTTCATGCCTTATATTGGATCTTGAATTGGTGTCAGAATTCCAATCTTGGTCACGCCATATCCCTCGTTTCTTCACAGCCTCATTTGTGTATGGCAAAGAGTTTTCACCACCATTATGTCTTGACATAGAGGGCAAGTCGTTTCGATTTGTCTTTGCAATTTGTGCCTCTTTATGTATATTCGTTTTGTTGTAATGATAAGAATCGATCCTCGCGAGTTTATTGCTACATTTATTCGAGCCATTAAACTCGACACAATGATTTCTTCAGCTTCAAAGCCCAGGGTTTCCAATTGCTGCATAGTGGACAATACGCGGTACATTAGTTCTTCGCAATAAAAATCAATCTGTACTGCTTCCATTCGTTCTTTGTTAGGGAAGAGAATCACATCAATGTCTCGAGAGTTGAAGTCAGCTAATTGCGGGATCGCTTGTAGTAGTCGTAGAACATTAGCTCTATTTAGTGTTACAGGCTTGTCGATATTTGTCGAAATGGGGGCTAGAGATATTCTGGAAGCGTAAGATCTTTTTGTCGGGTTGAGAAAATTTGGTCTGACTAATGGTGGATCCGGTTGCGGGGGTAAGGTCACATTATAGCTTGTTTTCTTTTTCGTTTCTGCATGAGGCCATGATTCGTCGTTTGACACCTATGAGTATTCCAAAGAAATGTTTGTTGAGTCTCGAGTGGAGTAGCTCATATCTGATTGTTCGAGAGATGATTCTTTACATTCATCAAGGACAAGAAATGCATCGTCTTGTGGATCCACGGAGATGGAGTTCTCCTGGTTTGAGTCCTTATGATTTGGATCCTCTTCAGTACCACTCTCCATGTCTGGGGATGGTGAGGTCACTTTAATAGAGGTGTCTTGATTGATTACCACCAACAATGCATCTAATGGTTCAGACTGTGGCTGGTCTTCACGTTTACTTGGCGTGTTCACTCTAATATCAGTTGGAGTAGTGGTGACAGCAGCTACCGGGTTTGTGGGCTTTGCCGTTGTTTTTAGTGCATTCTTGGTTGTGTTCTCTTGCAAGGATTTTTGCACGGATTGCATTTTCCTTAAGAATGCCCGTGAGCCTGTCTGGGGTTTTTTTGGGTTCTTTTTTTGTATTTGATTTGGGGTTCTTTTCCCACTAGGCCTCGTTTTGTCAGATCAAAGATATCAAACGGGGTGCATATTGCCGGTTCAGCATTAGAGATAGGCATTGCTTGAATAGTTTCTAAAGTACCACTGTTGAATGGTTGTATTTCGTATTGGGTCCACTGATCTATTTTGAGGACATCTGTTTGTACAGGACTAGTTACAGTTTGGGTTTGTTTTGTTGTCCAGATAGATTGGGGCAACACCTGCGATTGCTTTTTGATTTTTTCGTCCAGCATTTTTTTAGTAATAGAAGATACAGTCTCCATCAAGTTTTGTTTGTCAGCACGATCGATTCTCGCAACTTCAGCCAGACGGCTTTGCCACGATCTCGATGCCTCTGCCTCATAATTTAGTCGTTCCTGAATGGTTCCAATAAAGCTTTCTAGGTAAGTTTGCTTTGTCATGATCATGGCTAGTAGAGTAGCTTGGTCTTTTGTCGATTCCACCATTGCTTCTTGCAATTTTAGAAAAGGGATCATAGCTACAGATAGTACAGCTACTAGCTAGTTTTGAAGATCTAACATCGTGGTTGGAAGTCTTTCCAGTCGCTCCTGGGCGTCGTTGGATACTTCAGAGATTTTATGTGAAGAAAAGGAATCGTTCTCCATTAGTTCTTGGGTGGACTTTGATGAATTTCTTGTGGGTACCTGAGGTCTTTTCGGTGCAATTGGTGTTGAAGTATTAACTTTTGGAATTGGAGTATGATTCACTATTTCTCCAAAAACTTCTTCTATTTTCTCTTGTGAATCCATAATCGCATCAATCTCGGTTATATCGAGCGAAAGACGCGCGATGGGAACTGAAAGTGGTTTGGATTTCTCGCTATTGATCGTATCAATTGGTAAATAAGTCGATTGCCATTGTTGTTTGGCTGCTTTTGCTCGTTCTCTAAGGGTTGGTGTGTAGCAAGGATCTTCAAAAATGAGGTTACAAGCTGATTCAGCTGGTTGATGAGGATGTACTATGGTACGGCATGATTGTTTTATAAAGAGCAAAGATGTAGGATCATGGTGGGTCTTAGGTGTTGATCTATCAGCCTTGTCTTGGATAGTCGTTTCCGTTTCTGTTTGTATAAGTTCAGTAGAATTTACAGGTAAAGGCAATTTTAAATTAGATGTTGGAAGAGCGTGGGGAGGGAGAGTATAGTTTGATTGAACTGGCGGTAAAAGGGCATCAGGCTCAGGAGCCTGTATTATCTGCATTGATGACAATGTGTGTACAGGAGTTTGCGAAATTGATAATGAATTTCGGGCCTGATCTTGGGGCCGGTGTGTATCCGTCACCACATCTCCTTGCAGATTTGAGTTTAATTTCAGCGTTTGCTTTACTTTTATCAGAGTTTGAATCAGGCTTTTGTTTGCCAAAGTAACTGTTTCTTCTAATTTGCCTTGAAGGCGGGTGCGTGGTTTAGTGGGCTCCATTTAGTAGTTGATCACGCACACAACAGAGTATAATAATGGTTGATCGAGTCGTGTAAGAGTTGCTGTTAATGAAAATAGCACTTACCGCCACACCCAGCCGCAAACAGCAGAAAACAGCTGCTCCCTTTACTCTACAGCGGGCTTCACGCCACAAGGGCCGCGGCTTGCAGTTTTTATGGGGATTTCCTGGGGGAGTGGCAAGAGTGGTTCATGTGACTCCAGTCACGTGACGAGTCAGGAAGCAGTTCTGGGTACCTCGCTCGCTTCAACTGCTGACGGCTCCAGCCGTCAGACTAACGCGAATTGGAGCGGAGCAGAACTTCACAGGTAAGCAGGTAGAGACAGCAGAGTCAGTTAGTTCTCCAGCCGCACAGCAGAAAACAGCTGCGCCCTTTACTCCACAGCAGGCTTCACCTGGGGGACTCTAAAGTGCTCTCATCCATACTTTCTCTCTCTTCTTAGTTCTTCTGATTGCTCAGCGATGCCACATCTGCCTAAAGCGGTGCAACAACTTCACATTTTACAGTTCCTCACATTACAGGGGTTGAGGAGAGGGCGGGGCCGGGACCCGCTGCCCAGTGGTCAGCTGAAGTCTCGCTTCCGGTGACGCCATAGCTCGGCAGGCCTCACTTCCGGTGTCCGCCTTCCTGCGCGCGGGTATGCGACCATATTGCCATGAGCACATTTTTCTTCCCTTTGCAAATGTATCCTAATGTGCAACAACTGTACCACAAAGCCAGTACCAGGTGGACATGGCAACTTTAATCCTATGTTTTGTCCCTTCTGGTAATGGCCAATAGCCACATTGTCCGAATCATGACCTTATACCATAACCCAGACATTCTGCCCGCTGCCCATGGCTACAGCCTACCCCTCAGTCACATAAGCTGTACCGATATTTTTTTTTTAGTACATTATGGCACTTGTCAAATACGAAAACACTGCCGCATCTCCAACACCATGCTTTTCGGTCGTTGCCAATCAGCCTTACGCACATTTACTGTAAATCCACCCAGTTATTTTTTTTCAAAACTGTCAAAAGAATACACAAATGATTTGTCATATTACGTGTGCACAAAATACCAACAGACTTTGTGAACTCATTCGCAATCACGTCAGAAGTATTTCAACCATCAGCATTAACCCTCACCTTCCCACACATTATTTCATTATTGGAACGGTCAGAATATATTGTTATCCCGAGAGTTCGACCATGTATTTTTTTAGAAACGTTGATCTATCGCAAACATTTTCAGTGTACCTTACCTCATTTTTCCTCTCTTAGAAACATACGAAATCTGACAGCAGAGCACGCCCATCTTGTGCTAATCATGTCCATTGCTGCATCTAGCTAAGATAAATCGCCCTGACGTCACTAAATCATATGGCCCGCCCATGACCCCCACATAACCAACCCTAGTGATATTCAACACCTTTCTCGATGATGTTCCTCTCCAGCGTAGCCAAATGCACCCATAAGCACCTACGTGCCGTGACGTAGAACATGAAAATGAACACACATTAATCTACAACATAGCACATCACAATTTGAAATAATAAACCGTTTTTTTTTTAAAGAAAACAGTAACACTTTACAATTTGTAAAGTACTTTTATTTCACAATAAAGTGTCCGAGAACATCGGACTATTCCCATATGCAAGCAAATTGCAAAATTGTTTCTGCGCTCGTGAGCGAAAATGTTAATCATGAGGCACACGTTGTTCTTTTCTCATACACAAAGTTTTCGTTTTCGAGAAAGGAAATGCTTCGGGCGCACAGTGAATTCCAGGGCTTCGACATGAACTTCGGCCTAGACCACCATATAAGATGTTATGTTACTCCTAAGCGCCAGTGCAGCGTACGGACACAAGGGCCCTGCACAATCGTCCCAGAAAATAGTCACGGTGATGCAGGCGTTCACAAGTACGTGCATCTGCCATCCAAAAAAGCCATCACTTGGCATCTGGAATCCATGGCAATCGCAGTAAGGCAGCAAGTAACTGTTTGGAAAACATAACAGAAAATACGTGTCACTACCCACCCTTTATTACAATACATCTATTGGTTTCTTAATTTGGCATACAGTTTAAACTAACAATTACTACACACAGCAAATAATTTAAAAAAAGACAAAAAGAACGTGGAAACTGATACACACATCGATGTGGTCATGCATGACATTTTAAAGACATATTAGCATTGAACATGGATGAATCTAGTGATAGTCTGCAAACAGCGAGATTGTGCACTCCTGTCAAACTCCTGTGTACCCTCCCAATCCTCCTCACCTGATTCCACTAAAGTAAGGTCCTCGGATACAGTACCAGATGGTTTGTTCTTCTTTTTCTTGTCGAAATATGGCCTTTCTTTAGGCTTGTGGTCCTTCCGTTCGTGTAAATAGGGTCTGGCTCCCCCGGAGGCCACCTTGGCAGAGCTGGAACCTGCCCTTGGGGGACCCCGGGGAGCCAGCCCCAAAGCAGGGAAAAAGCCAAGTGGCGGAAAAAACCCTGATGTCCAAGAGTCTTGATTGGAGTTAAACGTTCCGGAATGCAGAGTAGAAACAATGGAGATCTTGGAAAAGAAACGTGGCAGCAGGAAGTATCAGTATCAGCAGCTATCCCTGGGATCGGAAGCAATAGCCTCCAAGATGAAACAGGATAAACATGGAGAGTTTAAAGCAGGTGAGTGGTGCTGTAAGGAATAACTAACGCCAACACCAATAATGCGGAGGTCCGCGTAAGGATCCCTGGCGCACGAGTGCTCCAGGCAAAGAGAGCGGAGCGGAGCACCGCTGAAAGAAGGAGACGAACAGCAGGAAATGAAGGTAAGAAATGAGCAGCGAATGATGCCGAAATAGTACTAGAAGTGAACCACAAGACAGCGGAAGAAACCCGGTCCCAACACTGGAAGCGGAAAGTAGGAATACCGGCAAGACGCCGTAAGAAAGTAACATGGGAAAAAGTACGGAAAGAAAGAAACAAACAAACCTTAGTAGGGAGGCTGGATAAGAGATACACACCGAAAAACAACGAGGAAAGTCAGGGCAAAACTGACAGGTAAGAGGACTAAAGTCTAGTTCGCACAGAGCGTTGTGCCAAGAACAACAGATACAACGCAATGAGCGGGGTCTGGTAATATACCAGACGCCGCCATATTGGATGAGGACTAGAGCGGGTGGAGCGCTAATGTCAATGCCTCCAGCGCTCCCACAGCTTCCACCCGTAGTTCCTGACAGTATACCCCCGTATCCTCGGAACCCCCCCGGCTTTCCGGGATGCAGTTGATGGAATCTTCTTAGCAATCGGGGGCCATGAATATGGGAGCTTGGTTCCCAGGACCTCTCTCCTGCAGTGTAACCCTTCCAATGTACCAAGTATTGTACCTTGCCCTTACGATATCGTGAATCAACCAGGTAGGAAACCTCATACTCATCAGGAACTGTGGCTACAGGAGTTTGCACTCTAAGAAACCTTCTCTGAAAAGGGTCTTCCTTGTGCAGTTTCAGGAGGGAGGTGTGGAAAACTGGATGAACCCTCTGGAGATATTTGGGTAACTTAAGCTTATAGGCTACCGGATTGATTCTGGACAAGACAGGAAAGGGACCCAAATATCTTGAAGAGAATTTACCAGTGTGAACCCATTTTGGCAGGAACTTGGTAGATAGCCAGACTAACTGACCTGCCTTCCAGTCTGGGTTGTTGCGCCGGCCCTTGTCGGCCCACCTCTTTTGTGATTGTTGACTGGTTTCATGTGCCTTCTTGGCTAAGGTATGTACTTCATGTAGGTCATTCAGTATACTGTCTAGGGCAGGTACCTTGGTTGAAGGTTTGTTATTCCAAGGTAAGTGTTGAGGATGATAGCCATAGGTACAGTAGAAAGGGCTCATCTGGATGGTTGTATGGATGGAATTGTTATAGGCGAATTCTGCCTGTGGAAGGAATCGAAACCATTCGTCCTGCTGGGGGCTACAAAAGCATCTTAGGTACTGTTCGAGGCTTGCATTGAGCCTCTCCGTCTGCCCGTTACTCTGGGGATGGTACCCTGAAGAAAGAGCTCTGTGAATACCCAATGATTGACAGTGCTCTGACCAGAACCTGGAGGTGAACTGAGAACCTCAATCCGATACAATGGTCCTGGGTAAACCATGAAGACGAACCACATCACAGAGGAAAGTGGCTGCGGTTTCTGGTGCTGTAGGTATATGGGAGAAGGCGAAGAAATGAGCTAGTTTACTGTAGGAATCTACCGTAACCATGATTACGGTTTTACCATATGATCTGGGGAGGTCAACAATGAAGTCTGTGGAAATGTGCTCCCATGGACGTTCTGGCAACTGTGGCTGTTGCAATAAACCAACCGGTTTCCCCATTTGGTACTTGCTAGATGCGCAAATAGGGCAAGAGGATACGTATTCCTGTACGTCCATCCTAAGGGTGGGCCACCAGAAACCCCTGTTAAGTAGTTTGTATGTCTTCCTGATTCCAGGGTGACCTACCAGGGGGGCATCGTGACACCAGGAAAGCACCTGTCTCTGTAATGGCTTAGTGGGAATAAAAAGAGCAGAATCATGGTAAAAGAGACCATCACTAGCCTGAGTAACAGTAGAAGGTGATCCGGCTTGCACATTATACTGTGGGATCAGATCCTGAAGAAAAAGGGAGGCTGCTGCAACTATCTTAAGGTCCGGAAACACCAGCTTGTGATTCTTATCGTTCCCTGAGTCTTCACCGTATCTGCGGGACAAAGCATCGGCCTTTTGGTTCTCCGAACCTGGAATGTGAGTAATTATAAAGTCAAATTGTAAGAAGAAGTAGGCCCACCTGGCATGACGGGCATTTGTGCATTCCATCTGTTGAAGGGCTTGTAGGTTGTGGTGGTCGGTGCGGATTAGGAAGCTATGGGCCGCACCTTGCAGGAGATGGCGGCATTCTTGGCAAGCTAACTTGATAGCCAACAGTTCTCTCTCAAGGACAGAATAGTTCCGTTCACTGCTGGTCAACGTCTTAGAGTAGTAGGCAACCGGGTGTTCTTCCCCATCATCAGCCTTCTGGAGTAGAATGGCCCCTACTGCACCAATGGAAGCGTCTGTTTCCAAGATGAACTGTTTAGCCTGATCTGGTTGGACGAGGATGGGAGCTGAAATAAACAAATCCTTTAATCGTTGAAAGGCTTCTCTGGGTCTTATGTCAAAGATGTATTTGACTCCCTTTTTTAGAAGTGATGTGATGGGTAACACTACGTTGGCAAAATTGGGTATAAAACGTCTGTAAAAATTTGCCAACCCAAGAAACCTTTGTACTTCTTTGACGTTCGAGGGTTCCTTCCATTCCACTATGGCCTTTATCTTCGTTGGATCCATCTCGATGCCGTCCTTAGATAGGATGAAACCTAAGTAGGATATACTGGTCACCTCGAACTCACACTTCTCTGGTTTGACCAGCAGTTGATGGGTTTGTAGACGATGTAGTACCTCCTTGACAAGTCGGCGGTGGTCTTGTAAAGTGCGAGAAAATATCAATATATTGTCTAGGTAGACGACAACAGACAGAAACAGCATGTCCGAAAATATCTTATCCATGAACCGTTGGAATTTAGCTGGCGCATTTACCAGCCCAAAGGGCATCACCCTATATTCAAAGAGCCCCAAAGGGATACGAAAGGCAGTCTTCCATTCGTCGCCTTTTCGTATCCTCAAAAGATGGTATGCACCTCTTAAATCAAGCTTGGTAAAATAGACAGCCCACTGGACTGCCTCCAGGACTTCTCGTATCAATGGCATAGGGTATCTGTCGCGAATGGTGACTTGATTTAGGCCCCTGTAGTCTATGCATGGTCGTAGTTCCGAGGTGTCTTTCTTTGGGATAAAGAACAAGGAAGCCCCACAAGAAGAATTTGATTCTTGGATAAGTCCGTTTTGTAAATTAGCGTCCAGGTAGTCTTTGAGAGCACACTTTTCTGGCATGGATAATGGATACATGGGACCAAAAGGCACCACTGCTTCCGGCGTAAGGTCTATGGAACAATCTTCATTCCTATGAGGGGGTAAGATTCTTGGTAGTGTATCTTGGAACACCTCAGCATATTCCTGGTATTGAAGCGGAACAGAAGAGACGGTCACTGTTCGGATGGTGTTGGTTTCTTCTTCATAGGATCCTTTGACAGGAAGTTTCATGCAGTTAGTTCCGCAGTATGATGAGTTAAAACTCACTCTGTTGGACGTCCAGTCGATGGTGGGGTTATGCTGTCTCAACCAAGGTATCCCGATAACCAGGGGGAAGTGAGCTGCCCTGATAAGATCGAAAACCATATACTCTTGATGATCTCCCACTTTCATCCTCAATGGAATAGTCTCGTTGATTATGGGACCTGAAGACAACGGTGTACCGTCCACTCCTTCGACTGGTATGGGTCTTGGCTTGGGTCTTGAGGGTACTATCTTCTCCTTGGCCCAATTTAAGTCGATAAAGTTACCCGCTGCACCGCAGTCCAGCATAGCCAAAACTTCTATGGGTCCTGAATCAGATAGCCAAAGGTGTACTCTGAATACCATGAGTTGATTGTCGTCTGAATCCTCTATTGGTTTGGAGGAGTTGCAAGGGTGGCAGGTGGCTCCCCCGATACTTCCCTTGCGTAAGAACGGGGGCTGGAGTTTTCCTTCCTCCTGGGTGGTACTTCTGGACAGTTCCTTAAGAGATCTTTGGAAGAACCACAATACATACATAACCCAGCTTCACGACGTCGTCTTCTCTCTTCCTGGGTTAACGGTCCTCGCATGGATCCAATCTGCATTGGCTCTTCCGTAGAATGCGTGTTCCTAGGTGATGGTGATTGGGAAGGCGGTGTGGATGCTTGAGGAACGCTGCGACCTCTTCTTCTTTCCTGACGACGTTCTAGTATCCGATACTCAATCTGTAAAGATAATGTTACCAAATCCTGAAAGGAAGCCGGCCTGGCCACTCTGGCTAGTTCATCCTTAATCTCGTCTTGGAGACCCCGGCGGAAAATGGTCTGTTTTGCTGAGTCCGGCCAGTCGGACTTAGCTGCCAGCCTCATAAAACGGGATATGTAAGTCTGTAGGTCTGTGGTTCCCTGCCGTACATCGAGTATTGCTTCCAGAGAGGTGTACAGCACTTCAGGTCGGTCGAATCGCACCTTAAGCGATTCCAAAAAGTGGTCAAAGTTGTTTGAGGAGGGATCATTCCCGGTGACCAAGGGAGTGGCCCAGGATAGAGCATTTCCCATGAGATTGGCGATGATAAATCCAACTCTGGATCGAGCGGTGTCATAGGCATAAGGTCTGAAAGTGAAATGGACCTGGCAGGCGTCAAGGAAGTCCTTCAGACCTCCAGGATGTCCGTCTGTGATGCTGGAAATGCATCAGAGGGACAGGGCCTCTGAATCCTTGTCCTTTACCATTTTTTATCGTGTGTTCTGTCGTGTTTTCTGCCCAGGAGTCCATGTGGGACTCCTGGCAATGCAGCTCTCTCTTTTGGTTTGGTGAATAGACCCATGGGATACCCTTATGGCACCCATGGGTAGGGGGTACAACCCTGTGCCCTAGTGTATGTTTTTGGGCACCTGTGGGTGGCCCACAGAGCAGGGTATGGGCTTGTGGCAGTTCCATGCTAAATTTGACAGGGGCTATGGGTGTCCTCCATTTTGGGATACCCAGGCCCTGCCATTGGGATCAGTTGATTCCTGATAGGAAACAAGATGGCCCCTGTGGCCTCTTGCTTTCTATTGCCTGTTACCTTGTTTTCCCAAAGTCCTGGGAAGCCCTGACTCTGTCCCTTCCCCCTGACTGGCTGTTGGGTGGAAGTTCCATATATGGTGTTGTTGTGAAGGCCCAGCTAGACTGACTGGAGCCTTCCCAGTGACTGTATGTTGTGGGTACCTCCTGTGGGTGGGACCTGGGTGAATGGAGTGTGTGACCAATATACACTCCTTGTTGTGCTTGTCTGGTTTCTGGCATGAGAGACAAAGACTGAGACAGCCCTGCCCGAAACTGGCCTGAATGCAGTGTGTAGTGTTGAATGGCTGGGTACTTGTCCCAATCCACATTCCTTGTTGTGAGTTTCTGAAAGGGAGGAGTGTGGCCTGAATGCACTGTGTTCCTGATTGGCTGACTGACTGCATGAATGCCCTTCTGTGTGATTGGCTGCTGAGTGTGTGCCAGCAGTGTGGATGAGAGACAGAATAGTATATCTGGGGACCTCTCACCACTGGGAATTGTTCAGAAGCGTTCAGAAGCTGAGTCTCCACTCAAGAGTAACTGGAATTGCTGATCCTCGACGTCCAGCTGGAAGAAGAAGACTTGCTGTTGTATTTGCTTCGACAGATCTGAAAGCTGCCGAATTTGTCGAGGACTGACCCGAGAGAGGACCTGGTAAGGCGCCCTCTTCCCGTGCTCCGAGGGATCATCGAGCACCGCTACATCTTCGCTGAAGCGCCCTGGAAGTCAGACCCTCGAAAGGCTGCCGACCCGAGACGGGACCGCCGAGGAGATCGAAGTGAAGCACCCGGACATCGCCGCCGTCGAAGTCCATTGCGGTCGACCAGGGTTCGCAGGTCTGTGTAACCGCTGGAGGCCCGTCAAAGTTGTGTTGCCCAGCCGTGGGAACCACTTGACGCCGTGCCGCCGACGACCGGAGCCGTCCACTCCTTGCCTAAGAACATTTGAATCGAAGGACTCCCTCGCCCGCACCGTCGATCGCTTTATCCTGCCGGAGAAACGTCAAGGACGACCAACGCGCCGAGGAGAAACCTGCCGGTGGGTTTCCCGCCACCCGAAGACCACAAAGACTCGAACGACTCGACGCCCTTGCTGGGCCCCCATCTTCACAATCTTTGCGGTCCAGAACAATTGTCATCGAGGTGCCCCGCACGCCTCTGCCTTGCAAGACGCCAACGCTCCGTCGTCGACGAGCACCGCTTGGATCGAAGCTGCTGCCTCATCGACGCCGTTCTACCCTGTTTGTTGTCGGACGTTCGACGCCCCGTGTCTCCCGCTTGAAAGGGAAGGCATTCAAGAAGGGCCGTCGATTCCCCGACGCCGAACGCCGAGTTCCTCGACGCTTCCCGACGCCTCTCGACGATCCGTGACTCCCGCTTGAAAGGGGGTCGCTCAAGAAGGATCTGTCGACGCCTCTTCGAAGAACTCGACTCCACCAGGTACATTGGGGGGGTAAAAACATTATAGGAGGGAATAAGACTTACAGAACAATACATGGACTGGGCTTGTGCTATCTCTTTATTTTACAGGTTGCCCAGGTGGGGGGATCTCCACACAGAACTGTGTCTAGTGGTAGTGGCCAGTATTCTGCCCATTGTTCAACCATCTTATTTTCTCTCCTCTCTCTATTGCTGGTTTCACTCTATTGATCTATGTGACATGATTACAGTATTGTTGATGCACTTTTCATGAGATCTAATACAAAGGGTGGTACCACTTTAGAATTGTATATATTTGCCATTGTTGATTTTCCTAAGTACAAAGTGAGTTGTTATGATAAGTGTACATAACCTTGAATATTGATTATATAAAGACTGTGTTCTAACCAATACAGTGTGTGGACATTCCTTTGTGGGGGCTTGAGGACTACACTGTACTTAAGAACCAGCCTGCATCACCTCCTGAGAAGCTAGGCCTTGATTGCTTGTCCATTGCTACCGTAATAGAGAATCTTGGCTGGGGTCTTCTGTGCCTCTCTTCTACCATATAGGGAGCAGAAGTACAGACACCCCCTACCAGTCTTTACACCGTCGTATTTACCGAAGGACAAAGCCATGGGTGGTAAGTCCCCCTGGTCCTCGTGGCACAGCACCACCTGCTGCCTCAAGCTGATATTCTCATTTCGTAAAGCCTGTACTTCAACCGTAAGGTTCTGCATGGCAGCCGCCAGTTCTTGATACTGTTCCAGGGACGCCATGGGTATCTTTAGGCGTTGTATACTGTCAAACTCCCGTGTACCCTCCCAATCCTCCTCACCTGATTCCACTGAAGTAAGGTCCTCGGATACAGTACCAGATGGTTTGCTCTTCTTTTTCTTGTCGAAATATGGCCTTTCTTTAGGCTTGTGGTCCTTCCGTTCGTGTAAATAGGGTCTGGCTCCCCCGGAGGCCACCTTGGCAGAGCTGGAACCTGCCCTTGGGGGACCCCGGGGAGCCAGCCCCAAAGCAGGGAAAAAGCCAAGTGGCGGAAAAAACCCTGATGTCCAAGAGTCTTGATTGGAGTTAAACGTTCCGGAGTGCAGAGTAGAAACAATGGAGATCTTGGAAAAGAAACGTGGCAGCAGGAAGTATCAGCAGCTATCCCTGGGATCGGAAGCAATAGCCTCCAAGATGAAACAGGATAAACATGGAGAGTTTAAAGCAGGTGAGTGGTGCTGTAAGGAATAACTAACGCCAACACCAATATTGCGGAGGTCCGCGTAAGGATCCCTGGCGCACGAGTGCTCCAGGCAAAGAGAGCGGAGCGGAGCACCGCTGAAAGAAGGAGACGAACAGCAGGAAACGAAGGTAAGAAATGAGCGGCGAATGATGCCGAAATAGTACTAGAAGTGAACCGCAAGACAGCGGAAGAAACCCGGTCCCAACACTGGAAGCGGAAAGTAGGAATACCGGCAAGACGCCGTAAGAAAGTAACGCAGAAAAAAGTACGGAAAGAAAGAAAGAAACAAACCTTAGTAGGGAGGCTGGATAAGAGATACACACCGAAAAACAAGGAGGAAAGTCAGGGCGAAACTGACAGGTAAGAGGACTAAAGTCTAGTTCGCACAGAGCGTTGTGCCAAGAACAACAGATACAACGCAATGAGCGAGGGGGCGGGGTCTGGTAATATACCAGACGCCGCCATATTGGATGAGGACTAGAGCGGGTGGAGCGCTAATGTCAATGCCTCCAGCGCTCCCACAGCTTCCACCCGTTGTTCCTGACAACTCCCCATAACTACAAAAAAATGACAACTACACAAAAAAATAGTACTTCAGTTACATTGCCAAAATTAATGTTCAGGTAATAAAAAACTAAATCTCGTTCCGGTGTAGAGTCGTCAAAAGCAAATTTACACGATATTGACCGTCTCCATTCTCTTCGTGAAACTGACAGCAATGTGCTTGCACCAAAGAACCTTCATGAACTGATATTACATGTGTCTTACAAATGTTTCGTATGCATAACCTTTTCAAATTGTCCTTATTGCAAACTTCCACTCCCTGCATTCTTACTGAATATTCCCTTTTGCTCAAGGTCAAAAAACAATTGACCGTTATGGGTTCAGTCCCATTCGTGGGCTTCCTGAGCTCGCAACCAAAAAAGCAAAGCTAGTGACCTTCACGCAGAATCCAAATACGTTCTCACTTTGCAACAACATGGATCAATGCATTCAAGGGAACTGGTACTCCCATACACTTGCAGACCTGCTGTTTCCATCAAACACTGCAGGTGGCTGCCTCAGATTTCAAACTCTAGGACGCCAGTTTGCCTGCAATGTTATTTTAAATACATTGTAACACAGACACAGAAATACTTCGCCTGTACTTTACGTACATTATATTCTGCAACAACTTCAAATGTACCGTATGCCTTTTGTGACAAAAAAACACAATTTTTTTTCTTCCTGCTGCCACATCCCATCCCAGCCTCATCAACCCTCACCTTCCGAGACAGTATTTGCTAAGTTTAACAAGTGCAATGTTTAGTTTATTTTATATGTTTTAGCGGCGATGTCAGTAGACACCAAAACATGGATGAAAGATGGCAGGCGCATCGGAACAAGCTGACGCACTTCACGGTCTTCTCCGTCTAATTAGTGAATGCGTCACATGTCCGTGGACATAACACTGCCGATTAGCCAATCGTTATCTTGTCCGCGGAGCCAACAGGGAAGTGTGACTGCGGAGCGGACATAGATATCACAAATTTTTTGAGACATACTTTTTGGTCGTTTTAAAGAAAACTACTGGACGGATTGTGACCAAATTTACAAAAGCACGTTTTCGGGACCAAGCTCTGCTCCTGCCGCAAAATTGGTGAAAATCCATCCAGCGGTTTGGGGTGTAGGCGTGCGCAAAGTTTTTCCCCCATTCAGTCTATGGGAAAAAAAGAAGTTTTGGGTCCCTCCTTATAACTTTTCCCCTCCTGGACCAAACATCACCAAACTTTGCAAAAAAATTCAGAGCGGGCCATATACTTTTTTTGCAAAGTTCGTCGAGGGGGAGCGGAGTTATAAGCCTCCCAAAAAGTGCTCTTCCTATGGAAACAGCAACTTAACCATAACTACCGGGGCTGTGTAATATATATATATATATATATATTCAGTAAAAAAAACTTTGTTAAAGGGACGTTATGGTTAAGTTGCGCTACTAAAAACCTATGAAATTCAGTGAAAAAACTTTGTTAAAGGGACGTTATGGTTCCAAGTAAAACCGAAAAACCCTTGAAATTCGCCAGTTATGGTAAGCTTGCGCCACCACCGTGCACTGCTAAGACTAACACCCAGGACATCAAAGATGACATCACAAATGTCATTGATGCACACATACACATTATATGTATATGTATATACAGACAGGCATAGCGTCCTCAGGACACCCCCATTTTCTTTATTTACAAACATCCCAGGACACCGCGAGTGTTCTTAGAACAGTTTCAGCTTGCCCACGAACAATACGGACAGCATCCACAGGACACACCCATTTCGTTTATTTACGAACATTTCAGGACACAGCGAGTGTTCTTAGAACAGTTTCAGCTTGCTTCCGAACAGTACGGACAGGCATACCGTCCTCGGGACACCCCCATTTTGTTTATTCACGAACATCCCAGCACACATGATGTGTTCTTGGAACAGTTACAGCTTGCGAACAGTACGGACAGGCATACCCTCCACAGGACACACCCATCTCGTTTATTTACGAACATTTCAGGACACCGCGAGTGTTCTTTCAACAGTTTCAGCTTGCTTGCGAACAGTACGGACAGGCATACCGTCCTCAGAACACACCCATTTTGTTTATTTAGAACATTTCAGGACATCTGTGATGTCCACGGACAAATCGAACACAATAGGGGGGTCTACCACCTGAATAAACACAACATTTCACCCATCTCTTTCTCCCCCACCCTCCCCAAACAGTTTTACACACCAACATACTCTGCTAAATACTATTTTTACACCACGTTTTTCCACGCTGTCTGCGGACGTTCGCGACTCCAAGATGGCGGGCGTTCTCGAAAATCTGACGTGCTT
The DNA here is from genome assembly GCF_040938575.1 of Ambystoma mexicanum. NCBI lineage: Eukaryota > Metazoa > Chordata > Amphibia > Caudata > Ambystomatidae > Ambystoma > Ambystoma mexicanum. Next base: position 154,723,559 of record NC_090925.1, read on the forward strand.
CACGCTCTTCGGCGCTCAATCAGCGAGCACGTTGCTTGTCCGTGGACACGACGCGCATCGCCCAGCCAATCAGGACTCTGTCCGCGGAGCGAACAGGGAAGTCTGTGCGCGGACCAAACACAGATATCACAAATTTTTTCTGACCTACTTTTTGGTCATTTAAAAAAAAAATACTGGACGAATTTTCACCAAACGCTTTCGGGACCAAGCCGCTGCTCCTGGTCCAAATTTGGTGAAAATCCGTCCAGTGGTTTGGGCTGTAGGCGTGAGTAAAGTTTTTTCCCCATTCAGTCTATGGGAAAAAAAAAGTTTTGGGACCCCCCTTATAACTTTGCCCCCCCGGACGAATCCTCACCAAACTTTGCATTCAGAGTGGGCCATATACTTTTTTTGCAAAGTTTGGTGTGGATTCGTCCAGGGGGAGCGAAGTTATAAGCCGCCCAAAAAGTGCTCTTCCTATGGAAACACCAATTTAACCATAACTACATGGCCACTACCGTGACCATGTATATATATATATATATATATATATATATATATATATATATATATATATACATATATATATTATATATATTTTATACATGGGAGAAACAGAGATTTGTGGCAGAATAACTGCAATAAAGATACAGGCAAAACTATGTTGACTTGAATTTAACTGCATGTAGAAAATGGAAAGTTGGAATGTATTCAAAGAAATATAACAATTGCATTAATAGTTGGATGTATATGTGGTTTTGAATAATTGAAAAATAATATTGTCATAAAGAAAGGATAATCAATAACTATTATGATGCCCTAATATTGACTACCGTCTTTTGCAGTTAACCTAAACGGAATGTGCAGGTCAAGTAGATAACCTGTTGCTCAGAACTGCAGAGCTAAAAGCCAATCATTGAGATACTGTGGATGAAATTAATTTATAATATATAGATACAGTATAAAATATATTTAAAACTCTTGGATAAGGGATGTTGACAGGGAGATATTTACATGTGCCTAATCAGTATCTCTGATGAAACACATATGCAGTAAATGCATTTCTGGATAAATCAATACTTATGAATACAATTTGTGAAATTACAGGTAAAAAGATAAACATAATTAACATCATTGCCATGCATTGGAAATATCCATTTATCATAATACCTTGTAACACACATATAAAAAATGTAAATAACTAATACCATACCTAGTAATAATCATTATTAATGTATCTCAATGTAGGTTTCTATCCCTTACGGTAAAACGGGCAATCTTAAGAGATCAGTAATATTTGATTACGTTCAAACCTTGTAAAACCAACTAGACAGCATTAACATTGTAATAATTTGTTTAAAATGGCCCGTTTGACACAGCTGTTTACATGATGATGTCACAACATTCAAATTGTGTGACATCATCATGCAGAACCCAAATACATGATTTTCAAGATGGCAGTGTCCCAGCACACACACGAAGCACCTCCATCGTGAATGAAATATGTGAAACGTAAGAAAACTACCGGTTTAGCAATTAGAATGAATTCCTTGTCTTGCAGGATAATTATCCAAAGAATAATTGAAGATATCATCCCAAATAGTAACCGTTATTATAAGGTTACAGGAAGACTACATTCAACAGGTATTTTGTGTTTACATTTTCGAATTTCCCGAGATGCCACCTTAAAAAGTGGTCGAATTAAATAAGGCTCCAATACTTATATGTTTTTGATAGGATTGGAAAGACCAAGTGAACTAAGAAATAACAGGAAACTAATGCACAATTTGTTGGACCATTTTATGTTACAACAGGTTTATCCTTCAGAATGTAATGTTAAATAAAATGATGTTAAATAAAATGTTTTACCAGAAGAGTAATCCATGTTAGAATTAAGCAGTTACTAAAACAAAATACTCAACAGCCGATTCATGGAATAAATGTGCGCCGAAAATTCCGGCGCAGAGGGGCCAATACGTGCGCTGCGCCGAAAATTAGCGAAAAGCGCAGGGAAACCAGCGCACGTCGATTCATGGAAGTCCGTGCGCAAGAAAAGCAGAGGACGTGCGCTGAAAAAGCGCGCGGCGCAGGCCGGCGCACAGGTCAACCAATGTCGTGCGCCACGGCCACTGCGCTATCACTCCGAGCGCAGCGCACAGCTCTAAAGTAGGCGGAACACAGGGCGGGACACTCGGAATGGGGAATAAAATGGGGCACAACACTCGGAATGGGGAAGAATGTGGGCGGCACGGGGAAAGTATAGGAGGCAAGTGCGCGGAACGCCCACACGCTCGCATACAACACGTATTCATGGAATAGAATAGGGCAAAAAAGCGCACGCTCAAAGCAGCGCACAGGCACAAACAGGCACAAACACGACCGCCACAAGAAAGCAGGCGGTAGCGTCTCTGCGCCTGCAAGAAATGTGCGCTAAAAGGTGCGCCAACAAATAGCACCTATATACAGACATGATCAATGTCCAATACTGTGGCCCTCCAGGACAAATGACGTACAAAGGGGTACCCACAAACACAGACACGCGCTGAGAGAAAAAATAAACGTGTGCGTGCATACCGGGGTGCGCGGGAAGTTGCACACGCGATATGGCCGGGTACGTGGCTTACAGGGGTGCGCGGGAAGTTCCACACGCGATTAGTCAGGGTACGTGGATTGCAGGGGTGCGCGGGAAGTTCCACACGCGATATGGCCGGGTACGTGGATTTCAGGGGTGTGCGGGAAGTTCCACACGCGATATGGCCGGGTACGTGGATTGCAGGGGTGCGCGGGAAGTTCCACACGCGATATGGCAGGGTACGTGGATTTCAGGGGTGCGCGGGAAGTTCCACACGCGATATGGCCGTGTACGTGGATTTCAGGGGTGCGCGGGAAGTTCCACACGCGATATGGCCGGGTACGTGGATTGCAGGGGTGCGCGGGAAGTTCCACACGCGATTAGTCAGGGTACGTGGATTTCAGGGGTGCGCGGGAAGTACCACACGCGATATGGCAGGGTACGTGGATTTCAGGGGTGCGCGGGAAGTTCCACACGCGATATGGCCGGGTACGTGGATTGCAGGGGTGCGCGGGAAGTTCCACACGCGATTAGTCAGGGTACGTGGATTTCAGGGGTGCGCGGGAAGTACCACACGCGATATGGCAGGGTACGTGGATTTCAGGGGTGCGCGGGAAGTTCCACACGCGATATGGCCGTGTACGTGGATTTCAGGGGTGCGCGGGAAGTTCCACACGCGATATGGCCGGGTACGTGGATTGCAGGGGTGCGCGGGAAGTTCCACACGCGATTAGTCAGGGTACGTGGATTTCAGGGGTGCGCGGGAAGTACCACACGCGATATGGCAGGGTACGTGGATTTCAGGGGTGCGCGGGAAGTTCCACACGCGATATGGCCGGGTACGTGGATTTCAGGGGTGCGCGGGAAGTTCCACACGCGATATGGCCGGGTACGTGGATTGCAGGGGTGCGCGGGAAGTTCCACACGCGATATGGCCGGGTACGTGGATTGCAGGGGTGCGCGGGAAGTTCCACACGCGATATGGCAGGGTACGTGGATTTCAGGGGTGCGCGGGAAGTTCCACACGCGATATGGCCATGTACGTGGATTTCAGGGGTGCGCGGGAAGTTCCACACGCGATATGGCCGGGTACGTGGATTGCAGGGGTGCGCGGGAAGTTCCACACGCGATTAGTCAGGATACGTGGATTTCATGGGTGCGCGGGAAGTTCCACACGCGATATGGCAGGGTACGTGGATTTCAGGGGTGCGCGGGAAGTTCCACACGCGATATGGCCGTGTACGTGGATTACAGGGGTGCTCGCGAAGTTCCACACGCGATATGGCCGGGTACGTGGATTGCAGGGGTGCGCGGGAAGTTCCACACGCGATATGGCCGGGTACGTGGATTGCAGGGGTGCGCGGGAAGTTCCACACGCGATTAGTCAGGGTACGTGGATTTCAGGGGTGCGCGGGAAGTACCACACGCGATATGGCAGGGTACGTGGATTTCAGGGGTGCGCGGGAAGTCCCACACGCGACATGTCCGGGTACGTGGATTTCAGGGGTGCGCGGGAAGTTCCACACGCGATATGGCTGTCTGCTCCCAGGCATTACCTGTACACCCTCCACGGCCCCTGCAGGCAGCACACACCACAGGGAACTACCCTGCACACCTGCTCATGTCTCCCACCACCCCCACCCCCCATCCACCAGGGACACCCTCCACCAGGCCCCCACCCATGTCTCCCACCACCCCCACCCCCATCCACCAGGGACACCCTCCACCAGGCCCCCACCCATGTCTCCCACCACCCCCAGCACTGTGGGGAACCTGCCAGCAGGCCCCCACCCATGTCCAACCCATGTCTCCCACCACCCCCACCCCCCATCCACCAGGGACACCCTCCACCAGGCCCCCACCCATGTCTCCCACCACCCCCAGCACTGTGGGGAACCTGCCAGCAGGCCCCCACCCATGTCCAACCCATGTCTCCCACCACCCCCACCCCCAGCACGGTGGTGAACCTGCCAGCAGGCCCCCACCCATGTCCAACCCATGTCTCCCACCACCCCCACCCCCCATCCACCAGGGACACCCTCCACCAGGCCCCCACCCATGTCTCCCACCACCCCCACCCCCCATCCACCAGGGACACCCTCCACCAGGCCCCCACCCATGTCTCCCACCACCCCCAGCACTGTGGGGAACCTGCCAGCAGGCCCCCACCCATGTCCCCCTGGCCCCAGGTCCTGACGATACACAATCATGGCAGTAATGGCCAGCATACCCAGCACAAACACCCAGGCAAGGATTGCATGCACCCACATAGTGAATGCAATCACATGACACAACCCCAAAGGCAAGTATGCAAAAGAACACATGTCTGTCACACACACATACACAATGGGTGCAAGTGAATGTCAAAACCCATATCATGACATGTAAGAAACCAAAGAGAAAATAACACAAGTGTAAGATAATATAAAAATGTATTAAAAACACAAATCAAGTAAACCAATAAAACATACAACTATGTGGCAAAGTAAATAAAAGGTCCATGTCCGAGAACAAAAATGATAAACCAAAAAACAAAGGATTAAAAAATCAATATAATTTGTCCAAAGCAAAACCATGTAGTAGGAAATCAAAGAAAAACCATTACGTCATGGTGCAAACAATAAAAAAATTAAAAAATGTATCTCCCAAAATATAACAATATATACAGGAATGTTCCAGGGTCCATGAGCCCAACAGCACAAATGAAACCTAATACTAACTAATAAAATAAATATGTACAAAAAAGTGGCCATTGTCCGAGCGGTCCAAAATAATAAAAATAAATAAAGGAAACCTAGCACTAACTAACTAAAAAACTATATACAAAGGCAGCGGGCTAGTCCTGCGGCTCACTTGGTGATGCTGGCCAGGGCATCCTCGAACTCCATGTCAATGTCCTGGAGGCGGGACTCTGTCCTGGCCCCGAGGTCTCGCAGGGACAACCCCATGTGCTCACCAAAATCCCTGCGAGCCTCCTCGAGGCACTCAGCCCGCCTCAATGCCCGATGCATGGAGATCTCCGCCCTGGCCATGGCGAGCCGCTCCTCTTCCGCCCGCTGCCGCTCCGCACCTATCCGCTGGCCAAACTCCTCCCACACGGAACACACCGCCATGCCAGGGTTGCCCTGCCCTCCGGCCGATGCCTGCCCCTCTGATCTTGATGGCCCTGAGCCATGATGCCTCCCACGTCGAGCCCGCTGCTGCCTCCGACGCCACTGCCTCTGCCAGCACGACGGCATCCAGGCTGATGGTAACCACCGACGCCGTCGTGCACGTGCCCTGCCCGATGATGCCGGCACATCTTCCATCTGCTGGGGTTCACTTGCTGTGTCGTCCACCCCTGCTGGACCTCCGACTCCCAACTGTGGCAGGGATGGGATCCCCACCGAGCTGGCTGCATTGGTCGGGGCAGGTCCACAGGGGGCCATGGTGGCATCTGGGCCGGAAGACGGCAAGGAGAACGACCGTTGGATAGCCTGCACAGAGGAGGAGAGGGCCGTCAGATTGGCCAACACATGCAGGAACCCCCCGAACATGGCCGATCCCAATTGGGCCACGTCGGCACGGTGCACTTCGTGATGACGTGCGTGCTCCTCCCGGGAAGCACGCACGTCATCACGAATCACAGCCGTGCGCATCGCGACCCCAATCAGGACCTGCTCCACGCGGCCAGGGGTTCCCACGGCCGCAGGTGGAGGGGAGTCAGTTGACATGGACATCCCCACTACCTGCGGACGGGCCTGGGACGGGGCATCCCTGCTGGTGCATGGTGGTGCACTCACAGGGTCAGGGACAGCGACATGCACAGGCACCTCCACGGTGACCTGTGCTGCCTCCTGCCCCTGGCCCTGGACTGCACCACTTGCACCAGCAGGGATGCTCCCACCAGGCCCCATGTGTGCACCAGTGTCGGCCTCCTCCTCCTCTGTGCAAACCACCAACCTGGATGGCTCCTCACCGTCTCCCGCCGTAGCAGGCCCCTGTGGGGGCTCACCCACCCCTTCCACTGCAGCCGTGGGGGCATCCCCGCCGCCTTGCTCCACAGCGCCGTCTCCGCCCTCTTCTTCACTAGCCGCTGCGTAGAGGGAGACAAAGGACACAAGCATCAGGCTACTGTAAAATGGTCCCCTAGACAGGAAGCAATAGCAGATGAGCACCCCTGTCAAAGTACACTTCCATCATGTCCCTCCACAACACATGGGTCAGTCCAGGCAAAACACACACAGTAACAGGCATGGTGCATGCCATGCACATTTCCATGCATGTCCAATTGACTCTTGAAACATTCAATGATATGTGACTCACATGCATCATGGCTCATGCATATCACATGCACACACTTCACCTCAGTCACATCCATCTGGCCCCAAACACAACGAACACAGGCGAAACAAGGGTTAGTTGGGTGCGTCACAGAATCTGTGCATTGTCACACACATGTGTCATGCATCCATGGCATGCACAAGTCACAGACACGCAGGTCAGGCACACAGACATGGCTACCATATATATACCTGGCATCAGCACCCATCCTTCACCCCCATCCATGTCCAGGTACAGAGACTGGCATGCTCTCATGTCCTAAATCTGCATAGGGCTCCCCATGCCACATTTCAACACATGCAACAACCATGTGGGTCACACATCACTGGTCGCACATGCATTACCATGATGTCCCTGCACACATACATGCATACATGGCCCATGGCACACATACAGGCAAGTATCATAGAACCAGCACACCGCAACATGCCCTGTCTCACACAGTAATGCTTGCACACTTACCGCTCAACTCCAGACGGGCCTCCCTCTCAAGGACCTGGGCGTGGAGCGCTGGGCGTACGCGTTCCAGGACCCTCTTCTGGATGGAACTCATGCGGCCCCGGCCCCCCTCCACGAGGCGCCGGGCCTTCACAAGGGTCCTGGACCTCAAGTCCTCCCAGCGCTTCTTGATCTTCTGGACGTTGCGGGTTGCCACCCCCTCCGCGTTGATGGCAACCACACAGTCGGCCCAGATCCTCTCCCGTCCTTCCTTGCTGGCGCGGGACGATCCAAAGAGGGCATCATACTGCCCCAGGACATGCTCCACCAGGACACCAACTTCGGTGGCAGTGAAGCTGGTGCCCCTCTGCCCCTCTGGCCTGGGGTTGCCACTGGTGCCAGATGTCGAAGTGCCCGACATGGCAACCCCAGAGGCAGGTGTGGGTGGGCAACTGGGTCCTGGGGCTGGGCTGTGGAGCGATGTAATCCCAGTTGGGAGTCTTCAGTTCCAGCAGGGGTGGACACAGCAACTGGACCCCTGCAGATGGCTGATGTGCAGGCACCAAATGGCAGGGCACGGTGGCAGCAGGCAGGCAGGCAGGCAGGCAGCAGATAGCACGTGGGAGGCTGCTCAGGGCACTGGGGGGGCAGTAACTCGGCCTTCTGGGCAGGAGCGTGGTGTTCCGTGTGTTTTCGGGTGGCCAGCTTGATACGGAGTGATTTGGCACGTGAAATTCCTGCACGTCAGCGTGAAATCCGAGGAAAGGGCCTTAACGCGTAAGTGCATCAGCACGCATACGCGATTCTATTGGACCAGAGTCCCTCACCGCGTAAGCGCGTCTGACGTGATCCGCACGGGCGTTCCCCACTCAGCACGTGATGACGGAGCACACGTGGAAATACTGCACGTCAGAGTGTCATCGCGTGTAATTGGCCAAAAGTGCGCGTACACGCGATTGGCCAATGTACGTGTATTACATCGCGTGTAATTGGCCAAAAGTGCGCGTACACGCGATTGGCCAATGTACGTGTATTACATCGCGTGTAATTGGCCAAAAGTGCGCGTACACGCGATTGGCCAATGTACGTGTATTACATCGCGTGTAATTGGCCAAAAGTGCGCGTACACGCCATTGGCCTATGTACGTGTATTACAGGGGTGCGCGGGCACTTACACACGCAAGTACGTCAGCGCACCTGTATGCCTGCTGCGTGGGAATTTCCACACGCTATTGGAGTGGGAACTAGATTCCAGGGGTGCGAGGGTCACACGCTCGCCTAGAACACGCGCAAGGCATTAATTTGCGCACTTATCAATAAACAAGCCAGATGCCAGGATGAACATACCGTTCCTAGCAGCAGTGGCAGTGGGCTACCAAAGGAGGAGGAGGAGGAGAGTCAGGGCCAGAATATTCACACCCAGAACCAGCCTATTCGGGATGCCTGATGACCAGGTGTATGGGAGGTACAGGTTTCCAGCACACATCATACTGGACCTGGTCAGTGAGTGGGAGGATGACCTCACATCACCCACCCTGTGCTCCCAAGCACTCAGCCCCCTGCAGAAGGTCCTGAATGTACTGCACTTCTTGGCCACTGGATCCTTTCAGCGGACAAGTGCCATAGTGGGTGGTGTGTCACAGGCCATGCAGTCACGCTGCCTACACCAGGTCTTGAACATCATCACTGCACGGCCATCAGTCCGCAGGCACATATATCTCCCCAGGACTCATGCAGAAAGGCAGACGTGCATCCAGGAATTCTATGGTGTGGCTCAATTCCCCAAAGTGCTTGGTGCAATTGACTGCACACATGTGGCTCTACGTCCACCCAGGGCAACAGAGCACATCTATAGAAACCGCAAGCACTGGCATTCCATCAACGTGCAAGTTGTATGCAATGCCAAGGGAATAATCACATCAGTATATGCCAACTATCCCGGGTCCACCCACGACAGCTTCATCTACAGAATGTCTACACTATGCCGGGACCTGGAGGCTGGCCAGCATGGAGATACATGGCTGCTTGGTGAGCATGAATGCCACTGCACATGCATGCATGTCAGATACTGGGTCATGACACAACACCACTAATGATACCCATCACCACCTCCGCAGGGGACAGTGCCTACCCTATCAGCCCCCACATGATGACCCCAATCCGGAACCCCACCACGCCACCCGAGGTAAGGTACAACACAGCCCACATTGCAACACGGGGCATAGTGGAGCGCACATTCGGAGTGCTGAAGTCACGCTTTCGCTCCCTTGACCGTTCTGGCGGGCAGCTGTTATATGCTCCCCGAATAGTGTGCAGGATCATAGTGGCAGCATGTGTCCTGCACAACGTTGCAACACGCCGGGGCCTGCCCGTGGACATGGTGGTGCCCCCACATCCACAACCACATGCACGCCCGCTGCGCATGGGAAGGGAAAGGGCACGGGGGGTGGCAGCCCGTACGCAACTGGTGGCCAACTTCTTCACCTAGGAATCACAGTGCTGGCTAGTGCACACTGCTCTGGCACATACCATCTGACAATCAATGATGACACTACCTGACAATGTCACAAAATTACTTGACAATAAACTGTCAGATACACATCAGCCTGAGATTGTTAACATGGAAGTGTCACTATGTGTGCACCCCTACCTACACATACACCAGCAATGCATCACAACGAGAAGACACAACTCCATCAATCAAATATGCATTGCCACAGGCGATTCACTACATGACAACATTGCCATGTCACCCATTCCCTTCACAGTCCCGCCACTGAGGACACCATGTCATGGTATGTGAGAGCAAACAAACTGGCCATCACAACATGACACCGGTGTCACAAATAGCAGTGCCCCAAATGGAACATAGCCGCACTTGAACAGCTAACCGCGCTGGAGCCACTACTACACACCTGTGTAAGAGTAATTTCAATCAAATTACACACCAACCCACCCTGAAGCCCACCCAAACAAGACACAATGCATGTAATCAATGGTAGTCTCATTACCTGATTCTGCTGGTATGTCCTCACCGTCCAGATGTACAGTGATGGCGCCACGCAAAAGTGTCAGTGCACATCTACCGACATGTAGTCTGACTCCAGAGAGTATGCCCGTGTGAAGAACTGTGTGAAATACCTGCAAAACATGAGCAACATATGTAAGTAGAGGCACATATCAAACCATCATGCATAGTTAGGTGCAACAACAATGTACACTATGAATGTCTACACAGTATTGACTATGGACTGGCCAACAGCTCATGGGAGTCCAATGTCACCGTGTAATTTGCTGTCACTTGGGCACACCCTTTGCAAGCCCATGGAAACGGAAGCAGGAGGGGTGTGGATGTCTGCTACCCAAGCATCTAAACCAAACTCAGGACAAGCCTGCATGTGCCCAGCCACAATACAGTGTATGCCCAGGTACCCACACAAGGCAACACTCTTGGAAAAGTAAAAAGAAAATTGAGAAAAAATGGCCATGAAAGGGCCGGCGGGGGTGGGGGGGGCCACCTATGAGGTCCGAGGACAGGATGCACGCCACAATCCACCTGTGTGGATCATGGGAAACTAATACACCCCATAGGCTCGTGGCCCACACGGCTACTCTGTTGTGGGAGATGAGTCGCTATCGCTCTGGCCAGACCCTGCAGCTGACTCAGGAGGTGGGGGAGCTGCCTCAGAAGATGGTGTGACAATGGGAGGCAGCCCACGCAAAGCACGAGTTTGCTCCTCCATGGCTGCAAGCAGGCGGGTCTGGTAGTTCTGGTTCTGGGTTATAATCATGCGGAGGTCCCCATGCAGTAACTCCCGGGATGACCTGACCTCCGCACGAGTTGCCTGCATCTCGGCCGAGAGCGTCCGTGTCAGACGCTCCAGCTGCTCCTCTGTCCTTCTATGGGATGAAGCCTCAAGCTCTAACAGGGTCGACCTGAGGTGATGGAATTCTTCCCTCAGGCCTTCCCTGTGGCGCTGGGACTCCATGGAAAGTGATTCCCGCAGAGTCGCCAGTGCCGCCCGCTTGTCCTTGTTGGACGCCAACATATCCTCCCTGTGTGCCTGGCAGATGGACTCTGTAGCCTGCTCCAGTCGCTCCATCAGCCTTTCTGGGGGGACAATGGAAGTGGCCACCCTATCCATGGCCTGTGCAATCATCTCGGATGATGCTGCCTGTTGGTTGGCCATACCGTAGATGGATTGCTCCCAAGCGGTATTGCCAGGTGGCATACGGCCACCACGTTGACGGGCACCACATCTGCCTGGGGCAAGGCGGACTGCGCCTTGCTGTGCCGGCAAGGCCTCAGGCTGCAGGACTGCATTCCCTCTCTGATCTGCAGCCCCAGGAACAGGATCAGAGATTGTGTGGTGTGGCCCTGCATCCGTAACCACCGGAGGCTGAGCTGCCGACACTGACATCCCCATTGAGGGCAATGGCCCGGCTGCAGGTGGGTCGGACAGAGGAGATTCTCTCCCAAGAACACTCACCTGCGACTGCACATAGGTGTCATCCTCCGAGTCTACACCTGAATACTGCTCGGGGGAGGAACCCCCAGAGACACCCCTCGACAGCACGACCTGCAGCACTTGTGGGTTTTCACCCACAAACACACCACGTCCCTCACTTGTGGAAGGTCGGCCCGGGTTGCCCTCCTGGGACGGCTCAACCACCACATCCCCAGCATCAACAAGTGCTTCGTCCCCTGCAAAGACATGAAAGAGAAAAATGGAAACAGGCATTAGCACCATGGCATGCAACAAGGGCTGATGAACAACAGAGGCAGTAGTTCTACGACACATGTCCCACATGACTGGGAGACCTCCTATGCATTCACCATCACTGGGTCTGTAGGGGAGGCTCAGGGCATACAATGTACAGATTGGAGAGCAACGCCTGCTCACCATGCTGCCTAGCACTGCCATCACACATTGGCCGGTGATTGCCATGTCAAAGGCACATGCCATCACACACATGGCATGTGACATAGCCACCAAGTGAAGAGGGAGAGGAGGGCAACTTTTTAGGATTTCTACCACTCTGGTCCTGACATTGCATCATCACATCAATAAGTTGACATGTTGTACATGGATCTGCTAGTCCAAATTGGCCACGATGCACAGTGCCTTGTCTACATCAACTAAATGCAGTAAACAATGAGATTCCACCTCCCCATCACCTGTAAAGGAATCATATAGCATTCGTGAAGCACCGGTCCAGAGATGTATGAAGGTACAGCGGAGCACTGAGGGGTGGTGGGGCAGTAGGGGATGCCAGTCAACAATCCTACTGGTGCTGGTGTCATTCATGTCACGCAAGTGCAGGGGTGGGTGGCACAATGAAGTGCAAGGGGAAGTGGCGGCTGGAAGTGCTGTACAAGGTAAGTAGGACTTAACGTCAAGGGCAGATGGTGTTAGGCGCAGACAAGTGCTGGGGGGGGTGGCCTATAGGGGTACAGAGACAATCATGCAGTGCTGTGGGCTCGGAGGGGACAGGGGAGGTACACACTGCACCTGGCTCGGCAAGGTCCTTGCAGATTTCTATGTGTCCTGCAGAGTTGTCACATGCCGCAGATATGTGCCCTTGGATTGGGGATCTCATCTTGGTGAAAAGGGTGAGGCGCTATTGCCTTTGGAGCATGTGGCAGGCCAGTTTGCCAGAGGATGAGCATGATGCAGGACATTCCCTCTCTGCCACCCGGCACCTGTGGTCTGGGTTCACAAGATCCGAGTCATGCCAGGACTCTGCATTGGCATGGGGCTTCAGACAGGTGGTCATGACCGTGGCAAAGACATCCAGTGTACCTGACATAGAGTGGAGCATGGAGTGGGCCCTGTCAGGATGGGAGTGAGCCTAAGGGGGAGCTGGATGGGGGGGAGATTTTGGCAGCATGAGCCTCGACTGACACACACTTCATGGGTTGGAATACCAAGAAGGTGTGTGACAGTGGTGAGGGTGGCTTTGCCTGTGGTGTGGTGAGGGTGAGCTGGGAGGAGAGGAGAATGTGATCACTCCAGGAGAGAGGAGTGCAGAGATGGACGGAGAGGGGAAAGTCAGATGAGATCAGAGCATCAAGAGTGTGCCCTGCAGAATGAGTAGGGACAGACGGGAGTCTAGAGGGTGAGAGGGAGTTGCTGAGGTCACAGAAAGGTCACGTGGGGGGGTCAACAAGCATGCAGGTGGATGCGTACAGCAACAAGGAAGAGGATTTCTGTGTCTGGGGACATGAGTGAGGAGGAGAGGTGAGGACACTCAGAAAGGAAGTAGTACATTTGACCAGTTTTCCCAGACACAGTACGCATAGTTTGTGAATGTCAAGGTGTGGTAGAGAGAGACGTCACACAAGCCATTCCAGAGTGGAGTAGGTCTAAGTAGGAGTGACAGTGGCAGGAATACCCTCAGGGAAGCCAAGGGCACACCCCCCCTGCACAGTAGTGGCGGGCCAAGGAGAGGGTCTCCTGAACATCAGGTAGGAGTGTGTGAAGGATGCAGACAGAGCTGGCCGTCAGACATGTTTCCATGAGACCAAGGATGTCAAGGTGCATAACCTCATGTAAGTGACAGATATCGGAGGAATGCCTGATGCAGCCGCAGTGAAAGGAGTGTAATTGTGGAGGAGGTTGACAGCCTTGGAGGACTTACGGGGAGTGCTAGAGATCAGAGGTGCAGCATGTGTAGGAGTTGGAGTGGGAGGCGGAGAAGGATCATGGGAGGGTGCAGGGAGGCAGTGCAGGATTGATGAGGAGAGAGGAGGGGGGACAGCAGGAGAGGAAAGGAAGTTGATGAGATGTGGCTAGCATTTCTCAAGGAGAATGAGGTTGGCCTAAGGGCCTTGGACTGAGATGCTCCCATTACCATGCACATCAATTGTGGCCTCTGAGGATTGGAAGGAGGCCAGGAGTACACCCCAACGGGTCCCACCATTGATGGTGGAAGAGGAGCAAGGAGAGAGGACAGGGACCATGTGAAGGGTCTATGGGACAGGCAAAGGCATGTATGAGCAGATGTCAGTGAGAGTTGGCTTTGAGTAGGCTCAGATGCACTTGTCAGCAATAGGGTGGGTCGCATTGGAGGGCAGGGTGCCCTCATTTGACTGTTAGCAAGCAGGTGTCGTGAGTAGGGCACGATGGTCTGAACTGTAGAAGTCAGGGAAGCTAGACCATGAAGAGCAGCATGGAGTGTGAGGGAATGGGGCTCGAAACCAGACGGTACCAAAGCACACAGGTAGGAGGTGGATGTCAAGGCAACATCCACAGTATGACAGCATGTTGGTTGGCATTTATATACAGAGGACGCATTAGCATGTGGTATCATTGCATGTCAGGCATGTGAAGATGAAACTTGATTGGCTGGGGGAAAGTATAGGAATGGTATGTAAGACATCAGATGAATAGACAGGGGAGTATGAGCAACAATGTAGTGACAAAATGACAATTCAAGGGCAACTTCCATGGTGTAGGGCCATATGTGCACTGTTGCCAGTTGGGATAGTGCTGTGGGCAGATGGTGTTGCACTGAACATACTGGATGAGGCACATGGGTGCCACTATCTACTCTGCCACACACCCCCTTGACAGGCACCCAACATGAATGCTTCACACACACACCATGCACATGGATAATACACACATGCATGTGCACTCACCGGATGATGCCTCGTAATCAGGGAGATCTCCCACACCTTGGAGTTGTCCCTCGGTGACGTAGGATCCAGCTACGGACTCGTGTGGTGTGAGTTCTATTTCCTGTGCTGGGGACCCACCTCCAGTCACCAAGGTTGCGGCATGACTTGAGGCCAGCTTATCCTTTGCCCTGCGCTTAAGGTCATTCCAGCGCTTCTGGTAATCACTAGCTGTGCGCCTCACTACTCCAAGGGCACTTATTCTGTCAGCAATGGTCTGCCAGTGTGCCTGGCGTCTGGCATGTGTGGTCTTGGACCCTGCAACGATGACCATTTCCCTATCATGATCTGACACATACTGAACAAGTGCATTCAGTTCGGCGTCTGTGAAGCTTGGCTTCCTTGATGGGCCGGACTGTGCAGCCGTGCCTGGGGAATCAGCCTGTGCCGGACGTGCACTCTTCCTCTTGCGCTTGGAAGGGGGTGGGGATCCAGAGTGTCCTACGCGCTGTGGACACTAGGGGCAGGAGCCGTGGTGGACTCAGTACTGGGTGTGTGGGATTGCACACTCAGCATGGGAGTAGGTGCAGGCATTGGGGGTAGTGGGATGGGGTCAGGCCTGATCTGAGGTGCATGAACTAGGACCGACACAGTCTTGGCAGGGTGTATGAGAGGTGGGGTGGATGGAGCCACACCCTGGCTACGGGGGCCAGCAGATGACCTATCTGGCATAGATGCGCGTGCCCTGATGACACCAATGTGCACCGGTGCACGTGCAGTGGACCTGCTGACCTGGATGTCAGCGATGGGATCACCCTCGGACAGGTCTGCTGCCACAATGGGCTGGTCCAACAAGGGCTGATCAGGGTTGGTATCGGCCACATGACCCTCAACTGGGGGGGGGGGGGGCATGGGTGTCCCTGACTGGTCCTCCAGACTGGGGGGGACAGGGGCACCCTGCAAGTCACAACCACGTCCCCTAGTGGATCCTCCACGGCCACCACGTGTGGCTCGGCCACCTTTGCCACCCTTACGGCTTGCACGCCTCCCAACCATGGCACTGATGTTATTGTGCGTATGGGAGTCGGTGTGCACAATTGTCCTGGGCAATTGGGTGTCAAAGGGGTTGGGTACCGGATGGTATTCGTACCCTAGTGCAGTGGCAAGGCTATATGACACCCCTGGGGAAAGATGACGGGTCACGCAACGCACAGGCACCCCAGAAAAGTTAAGGAACGTGCACAATACCCCTCCTAGACCATGTGTGCTGATGGAAAACCCTGCACTACGCTGTGGCATCCAGTAACACAATGAACGTATGCGTGTCACACGCAGCCTAGAATGACCTCTGAAGGGGTAGGCTACACACGGGGCAAGCACAGAAGTTAGATACGTGCGTGACTCACCGTCTGCCAGGTAAAAGAGCGTGAAAAATGAGCGCGTTTGGTTGGCAACACCCCCGCCAAAAGAAGATGTGTACGCTGTCTGAGGAGACAGGACAACAGTAGAAGGGGACACTGTTTGAGGGAACAGGCCCAGGTAAACCAGTACAAGAGGAAAAAGAGAAAAAGCTGTCAGAGGTAACAGGGAGTACGAACTGGAAACGCCGTGAAGTAAATCGCGTGTGAAACGACAAGAAGTACAGAATTCACCCACTCGCTCTCCACGAAAAGCACGTACAAGGAAATGGTGTTCAACACTACCTTATATACAGGCCCACACGTACAGCGTCACTTACGGCGTGTACGTGCTTGGCCCATGTTCACCAATCACACGCTTTGTCACTTCTGCGTGTGGATCCTTTTTCACCAATCACACGCTTTGACACTCCTGCGTGTAGCTCACTTTTCACCAATCACACGCTTTGTCACTCCTGCGTGTAGATCCATTTTCACCAATCACACGCTTTGTCACTCCTGCGTGTAGATCCATTTTCACCAATCACACGCTTTGACACTGCACGTGCAGGTAACTATAGACGCACATATGCTGGTGACGGGTTTTCGCGCGATTCGCTGAGTGTGGGGTTTTCACGTGCAAAATCACTCCCTATCAGGCTGTCCACGCGTTCAAACACGAAAGACCACGCTCCTGGCCAGGAGGCCAAATTACAGTCCCCCAGAGCCCTGAGCACGCTCCCACCTGCCATCTGCTGCTGCCTGACTGCCTGCTGGCCACGTGCCCCACAGTGCTGGTGGGTGGGGGTGGTGGGAGACATGGGTGGGGGCCTGGTGGAGGGTGCCCCTGGTGGATGGGGGGTGGGGGTGGTGGGAGACATGGGTGGGGGCCTGATGGCAGGTGCCCCTGCACTGCTGGGGGGTGGGGGTGGTGGGAGACATGGGTGGGGGCCTGGTGGAGGGTGCCCCTGGTGGATGGGGGTGCAGGGGGACATGATCAGGTGTGCAGGGTAGTCCCCTGTTTTGTGGGCTGCCTGCAGGGGCCGTGGAGGGTGTACAGGGTACACCTGTGAGGGCCCACCCAGCCTATTCGCGTGTGATAATTCCCACGCACCCCTGTGATACACGTACCCTGGCCAATCGCGTGTTGAACTTCCCGCTACCCCTGTAATACACGCACCCTGGCTGTTCGCGTGTGATAATTCCCGCGTACCCCTGTGATACACGTTCCCTGGCCTATCGCGTGTTCTACTTCACGCGTACCCCTGTAATACACGTTCCCTGGCCAATCGCGTGTTGAACTTCCCGCTACCCCTGTAATACACGCACCCTGGCTGTTCGCGTGTGATAATTCCCGCGTACCCCTGTAATACACGTTCCCTGGCCTATCGCGTGTTCTACTTCACGCGTACCCCTGTGATACACGTACCCTGGCCAATCGCGTGTTGAACTTCCCGCTACCCCTGTAATACACGCACCCTGGCTGTTCGCGTGTGATGATTCCCGCGTACCCCTGTAATACACGTTCCCTGGCCTATCGCGTGTTCTACTTCACGCGTACCCCTGTAATACACGTTCCCTGGCCTATCGCGTGTTCTACTTCACGCGTACCCCTGTAATACGCGTTCCCTGGCTGTTCGCGTGTGATAATTCCCGCGTACCCCTGTAATTCACGTTCCCTGCCTAGTCGCGTGTAGTACTTCCCGCGTACTCATGATTTGAAGATTGCCCGCTTTGCTTTCCTTGTTTGCCTGCCCTGTGAAGTGGTCCAGGGTTAGCGCAGCCCTTAGCGATGATTTAGCGATTTTGATGGCTTTTCCTTGCGCGAGGGCGTTCTTGGGGGCGTTACTGGCGCTGCTGCAGGCTTGCTGCGATTCTCTGCGCCACGGCTGGTTTGGGAGCATGAAATCCATGAATACGCTGTGCGCGGAAATCAGTTTTAGCGCACGTGCCTGGCGCAGACTATCGCAGGCGCACGCTGTGCGCCAGCCGCGTGCGCTACTTGTGCGCTGGATTCTATGAATTACCCTGTCAATGTTTTTCAGGCATAGGTGTACACGATGATTACAAACACACAAGTATAATATACCACAGGAATAGAAGCAATCACCGTTCGAGGCTTAACATAAAATAGATAATGAATATAGGTAAGACTATTTACAATTACTTTGATAATAGACCTATCATACTGCAGAGACAGGAACAATATCTGACTCTTCTTAATCACTCTTCTCTTTTTCTTTTGTGTTACCTTCCTCACAGTTAGATCAAACTTAGGAAACTTGCTCATTGTGAATGAACAATGATAGGAGATGTAAAAATAGACACACATTTGTATGACTAATTGTGATAGAACAATGATATAATGTGTGCACATGTGACCAAATGAATAACGAATGCGTTTTTATTTTGTATATGAATGATTATCTATGTAATGGGTATACGCTTTATGTTTTGATCCAACCTACATGAAAAAATATTTTCGTAAAAAGCTGTTGTATCGTGAGAAATCCCAGATATGGGAGAAACGTAAGCAAGTTCCCCAATTGGATAATGCTGGCACTAATACATACAACAGAAAAAGCTGAGTCAACAAATACCTCACACAAGATTATTAGTCAACTGACGATTTATTCTAAATTAGTACCCGGTCGGTGTCGCAGCCTCTTAGCCAATGAGAAGGCCTCAGAATGGGGAAATTATCCAAGCCAGATCCAAGCCGCCTTGTGGCTGGAGGCTGCCATCTTCAACCGCCGGGGAATGAGGAAAATGTGTACCCCTCACCCACTCCCTCCACCCTCATCCACAGAATGCCCTCCCTGCCCCACCCCGCCCCCACTTACCTTCTTTAAAGTCCATTTCAGGAGCGGACGCACTAGGGACACTGTCCCCAACGTGTCTGCTCCCAATCTGCAACAGGCCGTCATGGAAGGAAGAAGGGACTACACGCAGACCCTTCTCTCCTTTCCAAGGTGGACATTTTTTTGTTTACTTTTTTAATGAGTGCCATGGAAAGAGAGAAGGGGCTACATGTAGTCCCTTCTCCCATTTCCATGGCGGCTATTTTTTTCAATTTTTTTTTCAATGGCCGCCATGGAAATGGAAAACGGACTTTGTTTTCCCTTCCCAGGCAGATATTTTTTTACATTTCTTTTCTGTTCCGAAACAGAAATGTTTTAGTACCCCGGTCTTACGGGCTGGGGTACTAATAGCAATAAGCTTTCGCTGGTGCCTGTAACTATGGGCCCCGGGGCATTACCTGACGTGGTAATGCACCCCCTTTTCTGGGCTTATTGCTTAAGTCAAGCACTGGTGCATAATGTTTGCTTACTTGCAATATAAACTACATGTAGGTATACTTACAAAAAGCTGCAGACAAACAAATATTCCACATTTTAATTTGAGCTATTAGGTGGAGCTTGCATCTCCTATAAACTGAAAGTATTGCATTAGAGTACAGATAGGGAGAAAGGGCGTATGAGGAGGGACACACAGCTTGTAGATGTTGTTTATTTGCCCACCCATTGACTGCCCATGGCCATGCTAATCCCTATGGCAATTTCCACACAGTTCCACCCCCACACCACCCAAAACACCTCCTCATGGGAAATCTTTGAGCTCTTTTTATTCAAGCCTTACCATCAAACTTTGCACTTATAGTGCCTGCCAGTGATTTTTCAACGCTGTCTTCTGAGAGTTAATGACTTAATTGAAGTTGTAAACTTGATACTGGTGTAATAAACATGTCTTAACCAGGTCTGTTTTCAGCCACTCGAATTATAACAACTCTGCATGTCCTTCACCGAAGACCTATTAAAAACAAGCATTGGCAATTGCCAATAGTTTTGGCTTGTGTACACATACTAGACATTTGTCAGGCACTGCTATTAGATGCCCAGGTACTCATAACATTTTGCAACAGCTACCATCAATGGGCAGTTTATGCCACTATGGCTGTACCTGCAAAGCGCCTTTGTCATGCCTACACAAAAGCCACAACTGTTGGCATTGCCAATGCTTGTTTGTGTTGGTGCCCTTATCTGCATACATTTATGGTAGTGGCCATACTAGGATTCTGGTCCTTTTTCTTGACTTTTCAGAGGAAATTCATTGCCACACTTGGCACTGAACTATTGAAATGGCCTGCAAAACAAATGGCTACTTTTGATACTTTCCTTTGAAAAATGGGGGTGATATTGACAGCATAGGGACAAAGGTACAGAAATAGCAAAGAGGCAATATGACCTCTGAAAACACCACCACTACACTTCATACCAACATACCACTCCATAGCAATGCACCTCTCCACTCCTCCACCACCACACACAACACAGCCCCATCATTCCACAACACTGCTCCACACAATCACTCTACACCTCAAAACCATCCCTCCACACCACACCTTCACACCAGTAAACACCTTCACATCACTGCACATCAGCTCATTGCCCACTACACACAACCATTTCCCCACTCCACACCACCACTCCACACCCCACCAGTCTAACCCCTATATTGTAACCCAGACCATTCTAACACCATACCCCACTCTATCCCCTTCCACACTCTACCCACTTCATCTCAACTCCCACACCCGTCCACCCTTGCTACAGACTACTCTACCCCTACAAACTATTAATGATCCAACTCTAATCCTGCCCACCCTTCCTCACCCGTCTTTACTTCACCCCTACCTTACTCCTTTATACCCTAACCTTTGCTTTCCCCATCCATCCTACTTGACCCGACTCTACACCCACCCATGCCCACCTTGCTCCACTCTATCCCATTAAACACTACCCACCCCAATCTACCTACCACTTCCCTGTCTTAACCTTAAACACCCACCCTACAATTCCCATCCTAACTCACCCGTGCCTATACCCAACTATCATAAGCTAATTTCTGTCCACCCCAACCACCATGATTCATCCACACACTAATCCACAACGCTCGACATCAGCTTCCCTAGTGCATTCCTGTCCACCCACCCTTCCATACACCCATCCTCCCCTCATCTGCCCCACCCACCCTTGCTTATATCTACCAACCCACATTCCCCAGCTCATCTCTGCCTAACCCCACCAATCCTAGGTCATCCACGCCTATTACCTACTACCTATTCCTCCCTGTCAGTACTCCTGTCAACCTAGGACACTCTTAGAATCAGCATGCTTACCTTAAAATTGCCAAACATAGTGTTTGTTGACAAGTAACATTAGTAATATATTTAATAAAAAGACCCCTGTACAGAAAAGTCTTTCTACTATGTCTTTTACTAATGTTATTTTGGGATTACTGCTAAGTATAGCATAAGTATGTACTGCATTCTTCCCTATAAATGTAAAATGCAATGACAACCACACATGCAAATATATTGCCATTCTGCCAAGTATTGTCAGTTCCCCGTATCCCTGTCTTGCATCTTTGATTTATTGAAGTCGTCAGGGTTGTCATTTCACAAAATGTGAGCATTAGCAGGAGTATCATTCCAAACCTCATGGCATCAGAGCAAGGCTCACCCATGATCTTTGGCTCTAATATAAATAACCACAATAAGTGTAAAAGTGTAAGATTAATATAACGCCAAACAGCACTAAAGCAGACCGAAGGTTCTTCAATTTACCAACCATATGTTAAGTAGCGTGCTGCACAGGTAGGCTAGGTGTTTTCATCATCATGGCAGCTTGAGAATCTTGGAATTGGAGGGGCACAAATATTTCCCATGAATGCGTGTGTGCAATTAAGCATGACTAGGTAGCCCCAACCAAACAAGTGTCGTTTGAGGGTGGGGGTTTCCCAAGAAATGTTTTAAAATAATGGGTTTAAATTTGACATTTCACAGCACTCTTTCTGTAAAAATAGTGGATAACAATCCACACAGTTTCCAACTGAGTTTGTAAGGAGAAACGCATAACAAAATCTAATAGGTGCCATGTCATGAACACGCATTTTCAATATGCCTTACCCCATAATATTAGTGAAATTGACATGGCACTGTAAGAAAACATGGCCTGCATAAGGGCAGCCTTATGGACATGTCCATACCGGTTGTACCAATGTAATGTATGTCTGCCCCAATTACAGACAGTATTGGCCCAATGTAACTCCCGAAGCACCTTGGAGACCCCATGTTTGGGGCGAAGGGCATGCTCGGAGTGATGTGTGGTTTGTCTGTATGGCCTAATGACCATGGTGAGCTGTGGAGGTCATAAAGAGGCTGTTTTTTGTTATCATGTATTTTCCAGAGCTGACAGTTGGTGATGCTTGACCTCTCCGGAAACTTTTACACAGTGGATCACAACATTCTTCTGACTCGTCGGATACATATAGCGGGAGTCTCGGGCAAAGCCAATGGCTGGTTTCCATCCTCTCTTACAAATCTTCCAAACAAATCAGTCACAGAGGTTCACATTAGACCCTTTTGATAACTGTAACTTCTATTTTTCTTATTTTTATTGTGTTATAGTCAAGTTACAGCCCGATAGGCTATTTCACCAAAATACATCATCCGGTATTTCTCAAAGGCCATCGGCCAAGTGCATATCATATTTCACATAATGTTTGATCACAGATGTACATGAGGTAAGAACGTGTCTCAGTGATTCAATTATACCATCTGCTCTACACAAGCGACATACACACTACTCATTAGGAATGCGGATCCACGCCCCCTTGACAGCCATTACTGGAAGTACATTTAGTCGCATCTGCAAAAAAATGCGTCTGACAATGGGACACGAAACTGATGAATTTATCTTTGAGCTTCCTGATGAGGAAAGAAAAGTTTACAATAATTGTGCAGTGAGGTTAACCTCCCAATATGGTCGTAGTTCTGTGCCCAGTTCCATTCCTGGGCTTTCTTTTTGAATGACACTAAAAGGCCTCAGACCTTCAAACCAATTGGCGGTCCAAACTATTTTACAAAAAAAGTGTTGCTGCATGTTCTAAACTCATTCAAGGAGCTACACCTACCCATAAGCACTTCCTCTCTCAACATATATAGCACTGATCGTGATTTGTCGCATATTACTTTTATGACTTTCCTTTATTCATACTTCTAATAGTGCTCACAGAGGTTAGGCCAAGCTCAATTTGAATTGCCTGTATTGCAATAGGATTAGAGAGTCCTAGGATTCGATGCCAAATATCCTTTCAGAGTATTGGCCCAATTTTCCACATTAGAATATGAGCTTTCCAAAGCATAGGTAATGCTGGTGACTAATTTCTGTCGATAGAGTGTTACTATACTGATTAAACTAAAACCTGCATTATTCTATACTATTTTATTTATTGAACGCATTATAGCAATTGCCTTGGAACTGCACTTTTTTAGGGCCAATAATTGTTTTGGGTGTGATTTGACCTTGTATCCCGGGTAGGGGTAAGTGTACACCCTTAGAATACTTGGATTTGTCTAAATTGAGAACCAAATTGTTGGATTTTGCCTATGCAATCACAGTATTGGCACTTATACACATACCAACAAAAGTAGTGACAAAGATCACCAAGTCGTCCGCATACAAGAGATATAAGATTTTCTGAATCGGCCAACCTAGGCGGGATATTATGAGTATTTAATAATGACCTGCCAATATCTGACATAAACAAATTTAAAAAAACAGGGGTGAGGATACACCCCTCCTTAGACCCTTTGCAATAGGAATAGGAGCGTATAATACCTTGGCTTGTTCAGCTTTACACAAGCAGTGTAATTTTCTTGCAACAGCTGACATGCGTCGAGGAAATCTTTGGACATTTCCACATTTTTCAATTTGACCCACAATAGTGGGCAATCTATCGTGGTGCTGATTTGACTTGGGCTTGCCTAATAAGGGAATTAAGTATAAACACATTGTATTTAGCAGACAGACCCTTCCTAAAACCCATTTGGAAACAGCTTAAAATTTGATGATCACATATCCACTTCTCAATAAGCAGTAAGAAGCATTTGGCATACGTTTTCCTAGGACCGTCTAAGATGGACAGGTTCCTGAAATTCGAAGGATCATCTATTTTGCCACTCTTCACTATGGGTATGAAATGTGATTGCTTCCATGAGCTAGAGATTTGGACAGAATGAGTGATTTGTTTAAAACATGTTAAGAGTATATCTGCCCAAAGACCCTGATTGGCTCTCATAACCATGTTAGAGATGCGGTCCGGACAATGCGCGCTAGATTTGTAAAAATGTTTTATAATGTTAACCTAATCCTCCTTTTCAAAATTCAGATATAATTTAAGCTGAGGAATTAAAATGGCAGATTTTATGGCACTAAATTAGTTTTTCAAATAGGATTCCCTGATTTTAGATGTAATGGGATTGGCCATTACTGATTGTGTCTGCCTATTCACACTATTAAATATGGGCCACATCTGTTTGGAGTTCTATTTACGAATGACATCATATAGTGCTGTCCAGGCACTAGTACGATTAGAAAGATGGTGCCTTTTTAGGCACTTTCTATAAGGATTTTTTTTGTTCCCGATTAATTCATGTTTAATCTGCAAATCAATGTGGAGGTGTTTAATCTTTCTAATCACCTCATGCCACGTGTTTCTTGAGTGATTTGTTTATCATAGGGATTGGCATGTTTGTGCCCTAGATAGGCTGCTGTGCCCAGACTTCTAGTTAGGAAAAAGGTGCTAATGGCACTAATCCAGTCTATTATTTACTTCAGAGAAGTGTAGCTCTTATAACCATCATCCAGGCAACGCATATATTTAGTGATAGCCTCTATGTTTCTATCCGACCAGCCCATACAATTCTGGCCATTATTCAGATTTACATCACCCGCCTTATCCTGAGCATGTATATTCCTTTAACGAAGCCCTATCGTGACCTTCAGCATAGCATGATCACTAAAGTCGATGAATTTTACCGACATTTCGACAATGGTATTGCAGAGGTTTACACTACCAAAGAAATATTCAGTGGTGGACCAGCTAACACCATTAGACCACATCTTGGCTGCAGCAAGATCTCCTTTAGTAGAACCATTAATCTTTTCTAACCCCGGATTAAAACAAAAAAACGACCATGAGCATGCTATGCTAATGCGTTTGGGACGGTATTTACCACGTGTTATCACTGTGACAGCCCCCTTTTCATTTGTAGCACATTCAATACAGGGGATTTGAAATCGCCACCAATTAAAAGATCCATGGTTACATGAGGGTTGTCATCAGCAACAATAGCCTCATAGATTGCCAGCTGCAAGGCCTCAATACAGGCACCCCCGGGGAATCGTAAGTTTAAGACCAATATAGTTGACCATTATACAAATCAATCTCTTCTAGAAAAAAGTTGGGATTAGCGTCCAATGTCACAGTTTCACTTGCCCAGGGTATTTGAACACAGGCTCAGAAGCCCACCAAAAGGTCGACCTTTCTTACCATTACTAACAGATTTGGCAAAGTTTGTATAACCATCAAACAAATCCCCCACAATAATCATGCTTTCTGGAATAAAATGCTGTCACAATCGTTGTGATAGTTATAGGAACCCGCTTCTAAGAATAAGTGGGAATGTCCCCTTATATTCCAGGAATAGATTATTAAATGACCTTTAGAAACGGTGCGTGGGCGCAGGTAAAAAAGGAAATAACCCTTCCCAGTGGGATTTAGCTGTCGAATCCTCAGCGGCAGATGGCACTTGGGGCTTAGGTGGCAGGATTGAGGGTTTACACACACGGTACAATACGCCCATAACTTTACTGATTGACGACAAAGTTATAGAACCCACTGCCACCTGATCAATAGCAATAAAGACTGAGCATTAACCAGAGCTGGTAGTTCTGTGTCCATACATTCCACTCTGGTAACCACTGAGTTCTAGCCTTCCAGCTGTTCCACAAAACCCAAACTGCTGATTAACACATGGAAGGTCGGTAAGTGACCAAAAAGGTCCAACAGAGTCGCCAATTTATAGGCACCTGCCTGTCCTCTACAGCACGATGAGAAGAACTTCTGGAAGGCTCAGGCGAATCAGTCATAGACGATTCACACTGTGAAATAGGCTCTTCTGGAACATCCTCAACCTCCTCCCAAGCAGATTTTCCTAGCACCCTTGTTTAGTTCACCATTAAAGAGCCATGAAGTTAAATTGCCCCCCCCCCTTAGATTTGCTTCTCTCAAGCCTTCCAGCTGCTTTTTTTTCATGCTTTCTTCTGAGGGGAGCAACTTTGTGGGTGCACTCTAATTCCTCAAACATATTCGAGCCTTGATTTACTTGGGTGTTAATAGCAGTCTTTGAGCCATTCCCACTGTGTTTCTTTTGTCTTTTTCGTCTTTCTTTTCTTGAATGCACCAAGTCATAAATAGGCACAGTTCCTATTTCCAGGTCTACCGAGGCAGCAGGCAATCCCAACACAGTTGACTCCTGGGACCTCACCGTTGGCGTCGGCACACTTTGTGAATTCACGTTCAATTGCGTTGCAACTTTAGGAATATTGCCAGGACACGCTTTAGCGCTAACCAGATTCTTACTGACTTTTCGTTTTTTTATATATATATTTTTTTTTCAAGACCCTGTTGATAGCTGTTCCAGCAAATACGTCTGTTTCTGAGTCTCTTTGAGAAGAAATTACATAATTTCAACAAAAGTTTCAATGCAACGTTAATGGCTTCATTTTATAACAACTGACTGTCTCGTCCACACGCAAAGCTCGGTTATTATCTTCCAAATCATCACCAATCAGACTATGACTTTCCACTTCACAAACAGAGTCCTCAGTTAGACCCATGAGACACGCAGAGTTAGACAGCCTTTGGCTCAGACCTGCGCCCATCCATTAGATACCATATCATTAGTCATGGTCAAGGGCACCAAAGAGATGGAGCTGCTGGCACGTGGAAGTTGTTGTACTTTTGTAATTAAATGCAAAGATTGAGCAAAGAATTGCTGTTATCAAACTGGGTAGAAGCATTTCCCATTCCTGCCTGCACTGCCGGCTCTGATACATGCACTATACCTGTCTCAGATGGAGGACATTTGTGGTACTCTTTAAAGTAGGAGAAACATTAATCACCTGAGGTAAAGCCTGAGTTACCACGTGGTTTCCTTGACGTCTACCCCCATCCTACTGCCATAAGTTGTAGTTCCTTTTTGCCGGCATTTGATGTGGGAATACTTAGATGATTACTATATGTGTCGACTATCCCAGACGCAGTTAAAAAGTGCTGTTCTTTACCAAGAAAGGCACTGAAAATGAAAGCAGATTAAAACCAAACACACCTCCACCATCTACGAAGCAGCGTTAGGGGAACAACCTGTAACGACTGTTTCCCAATAGATTTTGAGCTTCTCACCTCCTTTCCTCCTGCGTACTGCTGTCTGCAACTCACTTGCAGCTTATTTTCAGGCTCCCTTCCGCCACCTCTTCTTTTTCTCTCATCTCTGACTGTCTGTCTGCTATCAAGCAGTGGTGTGCTGCCAATGATCTTTGCCTTAATGCCAGCAAGACCGAAATTCTCCTCATCGGCACACCTGCTCCCTCCTTTCCTGTCACTCTCTGGCCGGCCTCTATTTGCCCTCTCCCTGCTCCCACCTTCAATTCCACACTCTCCTTCTCTCCTCACATCTCTGATGTCTCTAAGAAGTCACACTACCAGCTGCACCTCCTCAGAGGTATTCGTCCTTTCCTCTCCTTCCCCCAGAATCTCACTGTCTCCAGAGCTCTGGTTCTCTCTGGGCTGAACTACTGCAACAGCCCCTTTCTAAATCTGCCTACCTCTACCCTGCGCCCTCTGCAACTCATCCAAAACAGGACTGCAAGACTTGTCCTTGGCCTCAAGCCTAGGAATTGTATCTCTCCAGGACTGAAATCTCTGCACTGGCTCCCAGTGGCGGCGAGGATTAAGTTCAAAACCCTCTGCATTGTCCACAAGGCCTTCTGGGGCCTCGTGCCTCAATACCTTCAACTCTCTCTTCCTAAATATCTTCCTTCTCGAGCTCTCCGCTCATCCACCTCCAACTCCCTCAGAGTCAGCCGCTTCTCCAAGCAACGAGTTGGTGGTAGATCTCTTTCTTCGGCTGGGGCCTCCCTCTGGAACAGCCTCCCTGCCTCTCTAAGAGGAGAACCATCTCTGGGTCCAGAAGTACCTCAAAACCTTCCTCTTTGCTTTGGATTTTTCTCCTCCTATCCCCTGCTGAACTCCTGGCTGAAACTGCACTTGTCACCTGCCTACCCTCTGATCTCGGGCCCAGGTCCCCTCCCCCGGCAGTTGCACCCCTGAACTGCCTTCTTAGCATCCCCCGCACTTGGGGACTGTTTTCTATATCCCTACAGCCCTCTATCAGCACTTGACACCTGATGTCTGCACTTACCCTTGCACTTGCCACCAGCTGGCCGCACATTTACTTATTGCTTATTTATTCTATTTATTGTTACTGTCATTCCCATGTACTGCTGTGGGGATGCGCATCAGCATCCGCAGGGGGTGATGCGAGCACCTGGGATTGGAGGCACCAAGAGCCGAGGCTGCGGACCGGCCACTTCTCTCGCGACGCCCGCCTGCGGCGACAGCGGGGAAACCCGGGCCGATGCTCAGCGACGCGGCGTGTCACCGATGCACTTACCTGCCGGAGGGCGGGCCGTTGCTCGGGGACGCGACACGTCGCTGCCGCATTCACCCGTTGAAGATCCCAGGCCCCGGGACGAGAGGGGAGTGGAGACCCTCCCTGACAAGGAGGGGGGGCGACCAGCCCTTCAGCATACAGCGGATCGCGGCTGGAAGACGCCTGGAGCCAGGGCCCATCCATACCCAACGCGACCAAGTTTTGGGTCACGTGATTGCCTCAGCAGTTCCCCGCGGACTGGATGGGATCATGCAGGCACGGCAGCCTTTAGGGGAGGCGGGTCAACACGGCAGCAGCCAATAGGAGGTCGGCTGATCAGGGCTGATGGCGATTGGTGGGGGCTTGATGCTGAGGTAGCCCATAAAAGCCCGCCAAAAGAAACCGACTGGGCTCTCTCATTTTTCAGGGAAAGGACGAAGAGGAGGAACGAAGACCAGAGTGGTGGGCCTATCCAGACACCACGATATAGAAAAAGCTTGAGGACTGCCTCACCATATTCTGAGGGGATCAAGTACTGGTGAAGTGAACCAGAGGACACTATGTTTTGATTTGTTAAAGACCCTTTATCCAGTTGGAATAAATATAATTTTCAGCACCTACCTGTCTCCCGAAGGTTATTTCCCACACTGGCGACGAAGGTGGGATTTGACAACGACATGGAGGCACTGATCAAGACACTATCGGAGGGCCAGCAGCAACTACAGCAGTTGGTACAACTGCAAACCCAACAAGCGGCCGCGGATAGGCAAGCTTTTCAGCAAGCCATCCAGTTACAGGGCTCCCTACAAACCACAGCCCAGGACAAACAACACGAGACCATCACCCGCCTCACAGATGTGGTGGCCAATGGTGGCCAATGCTAGAAACCAACCACTGGTGCCATCTGCTCTGCTCCAGAAATACAAGGAGGGGGAAGACCCTGCCTTTTTTTTCACCAGTTTCGAGAGGATCGCCCGAAATGCCCAATGGCCTCCTGACCGTTGGGGACAGTACGTCGCCCCCCTTCTTTCTGGGGTGATGCAGGGGGCCTACCAGGCGGTGAACCCCAACGGCAGTCCTCCTTACGGGGAAATCAAGGCTGCGGTCCTCGATCGTCTAGGCTTGGACGAAGAAGCCTACCGGATACAGCTGAGAGAGACCAGACTCAGGATGGGGGAAAGCCCATGCCAGTTATACTACCGGATAAAGGACTTGGTCGAGAAATGGCTACTTCCTCCGACCCCAGCTAATCAACCCATTCTTGACAAAATAATTCTGGAACAGTTCATCGAAGCCCTGCCCGGACAGATGCAGAGGTGGGTCAGGCAGCACCACCGACCCACCTTGACTGAAGCGGTGGATATTGCCTCGGCCTACCAGAAAGCGGGCCACCAGAAGTTACAGCCAACCGCGGTGACAGCCCGGATAGCGATCCCGATGTCTGATCCCCTTGCGTTTAGGGGCGGCAGGACCCTGACCACGAGATGGAGACCTGCTGACGACATCCCCAGAAGGCCTGAAGACAAGAAGACAGGAGTCGAGGAAAAACATCCATTACAAGCAACCACAAACCGATGAATTTATCTTTGAGCTTCCTGATGAGGAAAGAAAAGTTTACAATAATTGTGCAGTGAGGTTAACCTCCCAATATGGTCGTAGTTCTGTGCCCAGTTCCATTCCTGGGCTTTCTTTTTGAATGACACTAAAAGGCCTCAGACCTTCAAACCAATTGGCGGTCCAAACTATTTTACAAAAAAAGTCTTGCTGCATGTTCTAAACTCATTCAAGGAGCTACACCTACCCAAAGCACTTCCTCTCTCAACATATATAGCACTGATCGTGATTTGTCGCATATTACTTTTATGACTTTCCTTTATTCATACTTCTAATAGTGCTCACAGAGGTTAGGCCAAGCTCAATTTGAATTGCCTGTATTGCAATAGGATTAGAGAGTCCTAGGATTCGATGCCAAATATCCTTTCAGAGTATTGGCCCAATTTTCCACATTAGAATATGAGCTTTCCAAAGCATAGGTAATGCTGGTGACTAATTTCTGTCGATAGAGTGTTACTATACTGATTAAACTAAAACCTGCATTATTCTATACTATTTTATTTATTGAACGCATTATAGCAATTGCCTTGGAACTGCACTTTTTTAGGGCCAATAATTGTTTTGGGTGTGATTTGACCTTGTATCCCGGGTAGGGGTAAGTGTACACCCTTAGAATACTTGGATTTGTCTAAATTGAGAACCAAATTGTTGGATTTTGCCTATGCAATCACAGTATTGGCACTTATACACATACCAACAAAAGTAGTGACAAAGATCACCAAGTCGTCCGCATACAAGAGATATAAGATTTTCTGAATCGGCCAACCTAGGCGGGATATTATGAGTATTTAATAATGACCTGCCAATATCTGACATAAACAAATTTAAAAAAACAGGGGTGAGGATACACCCCTCCTTAGACCCTTTGCAATAGGAATAGGAGCGTATAATACCTTGGCTTGTTCAGCTTTACACAAGCAGTGTAATTTTCTTGCAACAGCTGACATGCGTCGAGGAAATCTTTGGACATTTCCACATTTTTCAATTTGACCCACAATAGTGGGCAATCTATCGTGGTGCTGATTTGACTTGGGCTTGCCTAATAAGGGAATTAAGTATAAACACATTGTATTTAGCAGACAGACCCTTCCTAAAACCCATTTGGAAACAGCTTAAAATTTGATGATCACATATCCACTTCTCAATAAGCAGTAAGAAGCATTTGGCATACGTTTTCCTAGGACCGTCTAAGATGGACAGGTTCCTGAAATTCGAAGGATCATCTATTTTGCCACTCTTCACTATGGGTATGAAATGTGATTGCTTCCATGAGCTAGAGATTTGGACAGAATGAGGGATTTGTTTAAAACATGTTAAGAGTATATCTGCCCAAAGACCCTGATTGGCTCTCATAACCATGTTAGAGATGCGGTCCGGACAATGCGCGCTAGATTTGTAAAAATGTTTTATAATGTTAACCTAATCCTCCTTATCAAAATTCAGATATAATTTAAGCTGAGGAATTAAAATGGCAGATTTTATGGCACTAAATTAGTTTTTCAAATAGGATTCCCTGATTTTAGATGTAATGGGATTGGCCATTACTGATTGTGTCTGCCTATTCACACTATTAAATATGGGCCACATCTGTTTGGAGTTCTATTTACGAATGACATCATATAGTGCTGTCCAGGCACTAGTACGATTAGAAAGATGGTGCCTTTTTAGGCACTTTCTATAAGGATTTTTTTTGTTCCCGATTAATTCATGTTTAATCTGCAAATCAATGTGGAGGTGTTTAATCTTTCTAATCACCTCATGCCACGTGTTTCTTGAGTGATTTGTTTATCATAGGGATTGGCATGTTTGTGCCCTAGATAGGCTGCTGTGCCCAGACTTCTAGTTAGGAAAAAGGTGCTAATGGCACTAATCCAGTCTATTATTTACTTCAGAGAAGTGTAGCTCTTATAACCATCATCCAGGCAACGCATATATTTAGTGATAGCCTCTATGTTTCTATCCGACCAGCCCATACAATTCTGGCCATTATTCAGATTTACATCACCCGCCTTATCCTGAGCATGTATATTCCTTTAACAAAGCCCTATCGTGACCTACAGCATAGCATGATCACTAAAGTCGATGAATTTTACCGACATTTCGACAATGGTATTGCAGAGGTTTACACTACCAAAGAAATATTCAGTGGTGGACCAGCTAACACCATTAGACCACATCTTGGCTGCAGCAAGATCTCCTTTAGTAGAACCATTAATCTTTTCTAACCCCGGATTAAAACAAAAAAACGACCATGAGCATGCTATGCTAATGCGTTTGGGACGGTATTTACCACGTGTTATCACTGTGACAGCCCCCTTTTCATTTGTAGCACATTCAATACAGGGGATTTGAAATCGCCACCAATTAAAAGATCCATGGTTACATGAGGGTTGTCATCAGCAACAATAGCCTCATAGATTGCCAGCTGCAAGGCCTCAATACAGGCACCCCCTGGGAATCGTAAGTTTAAGACCAATATAGTTGACCATTATACAAATCAATCTCTTCTAGAAAAAAGTTGGGATTAGCGTCCAATGTCACAGTTTCACTTGCCCAGGGTATTTGAACACAGGCTCAGAAGCCCACCAAAAGGTCGACCTTTCTTACCATTACTAACAGATTTGGCAAAGTTTGTATAACCATCAAACAAATCCCCCACAATAATCATGCTTTCTGGAATAAAATGCTGTCACAATCGTTGTGATAGTTATAGGAACCCGCTTCTAAGAATAAGTGGGAATGTCCCCTTATATTCCAGGAATAGATTGTTAAATGACCTTTAGCAACGGTGCGTGGGCGCAGGTAAAAAAGGAAATAACCCTTCCCAGTGGGATTTAGCTGTCGAATCCTCAGCGGCAGATGGCACTTGGGGCTTAGGTGGCAGGATTGAGGGTTTACACACACGGTACAATACGCCCATAACTTTACTGATTGACGACAAAGTTATAGAACCCACTGCCACCTGATCAATAGCAATAAAGACTGAGCATTAACCAGAGCTGGTAGTTCTGTGTCCATACATTCCACTCTGGTAACCACTGAGTTCTAGCCTTCCAGCTGTTCCACAAAACCCAAACTGCTGATTAACACACGGAAGGTCGGTAAGTGACCAAAAAGGTCCAACAGAGTCGCCAATTTATAGGCACCTGCCTGTCCTCTACAGCACGATGAGAAGAACTTCTGGAAGGCTCAGGCGAATCAGTCATAGACGATTCACACTGTTAAATAGGCTCTTCTGGAACATCCTCAACCTCCTCCCAAGCAGATTTGCCTAGCACCCTTGTTTAGTTCACCATTAAAGAGCCATGAAGTTAAATTGCCCCCCCCCCTTAGATTTGCTTCTCTCAAGCCTTCCAGCTGCTTTTTTTTCATGCTTTCTTCTGAGGGGAGCAACTTTGTGGGTGCACTCTAATTCCTCAAACATATTCGAGCCTTGATTTACTTGGGTGTTAATAGCAGTCTTTGAGCCATTTCCACTGTGTTTCTTTTGTCTTTTTCGTCTTTCTTTTCTTGAATGCACCAAGTCATAAATAGGCACAGTTCCTATTTCCAGGTCTACCGAGGCAGCAGGCAATCCCAACACAGTTGACTCCTGGGACCTCACCGTTGGCGTCGGCACACTTTGTGAATTCACGTTCAATTGCGTTGCAACTTTAGGAATATTGCCAGGACACGCTTTAGCGCTAACCAGATTCTTACTGACTTTTCGTTTTTTTATATATATATATTTTTTTCAAGACCCTGTTGATAGCTGTTCCAGCAAATACGTCTGTTTCTGAGTCTCTTTGAGAAGAAATTACATAATTTCAATAAAAGTTTCAATGCAACGTTAATGGCTTCATTTTATAACAACTGACTGTCTCGTCCACACGCAAAGCTCGGTTATTATCTTCCAAATCATCACCAATCAGACTATGACTTTCCACTTCACAAACAGAGTCCTCAGTTAGACCCATGAGACACGCAGAGTTAGACAGCCTTTGGCTCAGACCTGCGCCCATCCATTAGATACCATATCATTAGTCATGGTCAAGGGCACCAAAGAGATGGAGCTGCTGGCACGTGGAAGTTGTTGTACTTTTGTAATTAAATGCAAAGATTGAGCAAAGAATTGCTGTTATCAAACTGGGTAGAAGCATTTCCCATTCCTGCCTGCACTGCCGGCTCTGATACATGCACTATACCTGTCTCAGATGGAGGACATTTGTGGTACTCTTTAAAGTAGGAGAAACATTCATCACATGAGGTAAAGCCTGAGTTACCACGTGGTTTCCTTGACGTCTACCCCCATCCTACTGCCATAAGTTGTAGTTCCTTTTTGCCGGCATTTGATGTGGGAATACTTAGATGATTACTATATGTGTCGACTATCCCAGACGCAGTTAAAAAGTGCTGTTCTTTACCAAGAAAGGCACTGAAAATGAAAGCAGATTAAAACCAAACACACCTCCACCATCTACGAAGCAGCGTTAGGGGAACAACCTGTAACGACTGTTTCCCAATAGATTTTGAGCTTCTCACCTCCTTTCCTCCTGCGTACTGCTGTCTGCAACTCACTTGCAGCTTATTTTCAGGCTCCCTTCCGCCACCTCTTCTTTTTCTCTCATCTCTGACTGTCTGTCTGCTATCAAGGAGTGGTGTGCCGCCAATGATCTTTGCCTTAATGCCAGCAAGACCGAAATTCTCCTCATCGGCACACCTGCTCCCTCCTTTCCTGTCACTCTCTGGCCGGCCTCTATTTGCCCTCTCCCTGCTCCCACCTTCAATTCCACACTCTCCTTCTCTCCTCACATCTCTGATGTCTCTAAGAAGTCACACTACCAGCTGCACCTCCTCAGAGGTATTCGTCCTTTCCTCTCCTTCCCCCAGAATCTCACTGTCTCCAGAGCTCTGGTTCTCTCTGGGCTGAACTACTGCAACAGCCCCTTTCTAAATCTGCCTGCCTCTACCCTGCGCCCTATGCAACTCATCCAAAACAGGACTGCAAGACTTGTCCTTGGCCTCAAGCCTAGGAATTGTATCTCTCCAGGACTGAAATCTCTGCACTGGCTCCCAGTGGCGGCGAGGATTAAGTTCAAAACCCTCTGCATTGTCCACAAGGCCTTCTGGGGCCTCGTGCCTCAATACCTTCAACTCTCTCTTCCTAAATATCTTCCTTCTCGAGCTCTCCGCTCATCCACCTCCAACTCCCTCAGAGTCAGCCGCTTCTCCAAGCAACGAGTTGGTGATAGATCTCTTTCTTCGGCTGGGGCCTCCCTCTGGAACAGCCTCCCTGCCTCTCTAAGAGGAGAACCATCTCTGGGTCCAGAAGTACCTCAAAACCTTCCTCTTTGCTTTGGATTTTTCTCCTCCTATCCCCTGCTGAACTCCTGGCTGAAACTGCACTTGTCACCTGCCTACCCTCTGATCTCGGGCCCAGGTCCCCTCCCCCGGCAGTTGCACCCCTGAACTGCCTTCT
Source organism: Ambystoma mexicanum (assembly GCF_040938575.1). Taxonomy (NCBI): domain Eukaryota; kingdom Metazoa; phylum Chordata; class Amphibia; order Caudata; family Ambystomatidae; genus Ambystoma; species Ambystoma mexicanum. Next base: position 154,759,520 of record NC_090925.1, read on the forward strand.
TAGCATCCCCCGCACTTGGGGACTGTTTTCTGTATCCCTACAGCCCTCTATCAGCACTTGACACCTGATGTCTGCACTTACCCTTGCACTTACCACCAGCTGGCCGCACATTTACTTATTGCTTATTTATTCTATTTATTGTTACTGTCATTCCCATGTACTGCTGTGGGGATGCGCATCAGCATCCGCAGGGGGTGATGCGAGCACCTGGGATTGGAGGCACCAAGAGCCGAGGCTGCGGACCGGCCACTTCTCTCGTGACGCCCGCCTGCGGCGACAGCGGGGAAACCCGGGCCGATGCTCAGCGACGCGGCGTGTCACCGATGCACTTACCTGCCGGAGGGCGGGCCGTTGCTCAGGGACGCGACACGTCGCTGCCGCATTCACCCGTTGAAGATCCCAGGCCCCGGGACGAGAGGGGAGTGGAGACCCTCCCTGACAAGGAGGGGGGGCGACCAGCCCTTCAGCATACAGCGGATCGCGGCTGGAAGACGCCTGGAGCCAGGGCCCATCCATACCCAACGCGACCAAGTTTTGGGTCACGTGATTGCCTCAGCAGTTCCCCGCGGACTGGATGGGATCATGCAGGCACGGCAGCCTTTAGGGGAGGCGGGTCAACACGGCAGCAGCCAATAGGAGGTCGGCTGATCAGGGCTGATGGCGATTGGTGGGGGCTTGATGCTGAGGTAGCCCATAAAAGCCCGCCAAAAGAAACCGACTGGGCTCTCTCATTTTTCAGGGAAAGGACGAAGAGGAGGAACGAAGACCAGAGTGGTGGGCCTGCCCAGACACCACGATATAGAAAAAGCTTGAGGACTGCCTCACCATATTCTGAGGGGATCAAGTACTGGTGAAGTGAACCAGAGGACACTATGTTTTGATTTGTTAAAGACCCTTTATCCAGTTGGAATAAATATAATTTTCAGCACCTACCTGTCTCCCGAAGGTTATTTCCCACACTGGCGACGAAGGTGGGATTTGACAACGACATGGAGGCACTGATCAAGACACTATCGGAGGGCCAGCAGCAACTACAGCAGTTGGTACAACTGCAAACCCAACAAGCGGCCGCGGATAGGCAAGCTTTTCAGCAAGCCATCCAGTTACAGGGCTCCCTACAAACCACAGCCCAGGACAAACAACACGAGACCATCACCCGCCTCACAGATGTGGTGGCCAATGCTAGAAACCAAACACTGGTGCCATCTGCTCTGCTCCAGAAATACAAGGAGGGGGAAGACCCTGCCTTTTTTTTCACCAGTTTCGAGAGGATCGCCCGAAATGCCCAATGGCCTCCTGACCGTTGGGGACAGTACGTCGCCCCCCTTCTTTCTGGGGTGATGCAGGGGGCCTACCAGGCGGTGAACCCCAACGGCAGTCCTCCTTACGGGGAAATCAAGGCCGCGGTCCTCGATCGTCTAGGCTTGGACGAAGAAGCCTACCGGATACAGCTGAGAGAGACCAGACTCAGGATGGGGGAAAGCCCATGCCAGTTATACTACCGGATAAAGGACTTGGTCGAGAAATGGCTACTTCCTCCGACCCCAGCTAATCAACCCATTCTTGACAAAATAATTCTGGAACAGTTCATCGAAGCCCTGCCCGGACAGATGCAGAGGTAGGTCAGGCAGCACCACCGACCCACCTTGACTGAAGCGGTGGATATTGCCTCGGCCTACCAGAAAGCGGGCCACCAGAAGTTACAGCCAACCGCGGTGACAGCCCGGATAGCGATCCCGATGTCTGATCCCCTTGCGTTTAGGGGCGGCAGGACCCTGACCACGAGATGGAGACCTGCTGACGACATCCCCAGAAGGCCTGAAGACAAGAAGACAGGAGTCGAGGAAAAACATCCATTCGCAGCGCCGGGTTACAAGCAACCACAATGCTATGAGTGTAACGACTGGGGGCATATTGCCAGGTTTTGCCCCAGAAGGAGAACAGCCGAACCGATGGACATCGGATACCTGAATCCTGGATCGGAGGAGAGCATCCCGGGACCCTACGTGGTGGACATTAGAGTGGATGGCAGACCATCGCGTGCTCTACTCGACAGCGGCAGCCGACAAACTGCCATTGCACCAACCGTGAGTAGCACACCATACTTGTCTAACATAACAGTACCTATCAGGTGTATTCACGGGGATGTAAAATGTTACCCAATGAAGAAGGTGGTGGTAGAACTAAATAACATAACCACTCCCTTGAGGGCTGCCGTCCTGCCATGTCTACCTGCTCTGGTGGTGATAGGCACTGACCTCCCTGGGTTTGAACAGGCCTTGAAGGCTCTGAAGGATAGGGAGGGCCCGGCGCCCGAGCCCAAGACCCCAGGGACGGGATCCGCTTCCCGGGGCCCCTTGCAGGGACGGAAAAGGCGAACCCGGATGGAATGGTGTCAGGCTAGCTACATGACCAGACCCATCAACTGGAGTTTGGAGGAGAATGAAGACACCATTAGGGGGGATATCCTAACCGACCCGACTCTACGGGTGGCACGAGAAAGGGCAACACAAGAAGGGGAACCAGATCTAGCCAGGGGACCGGGGTTCCTATTATGCCGGGGTCTGCTGTATCGCAGATATATAACTGGCTCACAACCATCCTTGCGGCGGACATATGGCTTCCCTCAAAACCCAGCAAAACCTGTTGAAACGTTTCTACTGGTCGGGCATTTATGGGGAAGTGGCCCAATTCTGTAAAACCTGCCCTACATGTCAGTTGACCAGCGGTGTCCTACCAACGAAGGCGCCGCTGCAGAAAATGCCTCTCATACCGGTTCCTTTCCAAAGGATCGGCATGGACATCGTCGGTCCTTTGGAACCCGCTAGCAGGGGGTACAAGTATCTGTTAGTGATCGTCGACTACGCCACCCGATACCCGGAAGCATTTCCATTAAAAGGGACATCGGCCAGGGTTCTGTGCGACCAACTTATCCCGTTTTTTGCTCGGGTAGGGCTGCCTTCGGAAGTAATTACGGACCAAGGCACGAATTTCATGTCTGTCCTCTTAAAACAGGTATGCGAACGACTCCAGATCAAACAACTAAGGACCTCGGTACACCATCCCCAGACAGATGGACTGGTCGAGCGGTATAACCAGACCATCAAGAAAATGCTGAGGAGAGTGACGGGACCAGACGCCAAGAATGGGATCGGGTATTGCCTCTGGTATTGATGGTGTTAAGGGACACACCCCAATCGTCCACTGGTTTCTCCCCTTTCGAACTTCTATTCGGAAGGCAACCCAGGACAATACTGGACCTGGTGAAAGAGGAATGGGAAGCCAGCGAGGAGATGTCCCTCACGGAATACACAGAGGAGCTAAAAGCCCATCTAACGGCTCTGCGCGCCTTGGCCGAAGCCAACCTCGACCAAGCCCAATCGTCCCAAGAAAAGAACTACAACAAGGGAAGTCGGATGAGAACTTTCAAACCTGGGGACAGAGTACTGGTACTCTTACCTACCTCTGCTCACAAGTTATTGGCCAGATGGCGAGGTCCATACGAGATCACCGACGTACTCAGCCCAGTCACATATCGGGTGCATCAACCCGATAGGACCACCACCGGCAAGGTATACCATGTCAACTTGTTAAAAGAGTGGAACGAGCCAAGTACGAGTGCCTTCGCAGAACCCGAGGACCCAGGTTCAGAGGTAACCGTGAACACCGTTCCCGATACCCTTGGAGCCATTAATTGGGGCGACATCGTCTCTCCGGACATGAAGGCAGAAGTCATGGACAAATTATCTCCTTATGCCGATGCCTTTTCTACGCTGCCCGGTCGCACCAGTCTGTTAGACCACGGGATCAACACAGAGCCCGGAAGGACTATAAGGCTTAGGCCCTATCGGATCCCCGAAGCCAGACGACGGATCATCACTGCTGAAGTGGATGAAATGCTGCGGAGGGACATCATAGAGCCAACCAACAGCGTATGGTCCTCCCCCATAGTGCTGGTTCCCAAGCCGGATGGATCCATACGCTTCTGTATGGGCTACAGACAACTCAACTCTATTTCTCAGTACGAAGCGTATCCGATGCCACGTATGGACGAGCTCTTGGAAGGCCTCGGAGCGGCACTCTTTCTAAGCACTCTAGATCTAACCAAGGGATATTGGCAAATTCCCTTACGCTCCCAGGACAAGGAGAAAACTGCCTTTTCCACGCCGAAGGGGCTGTATCATTACAAGGTCCTACCCTTTGGACTACACGGCGCCCCTGCCACATTCCAAAGGCTAATGGATATCGTTCTACGACCGCATGACGGATATGCAGCCGCTTATTTGGACGACATTGTGGTCTACAGCGAATCCTGGGAAGCTCATCTGAGTCATCTGAAGGCGGTGGTGTCCGATCTGCACAAGGCGGGCTTACATATAAACCCAAAGAAGAGCACGATCGGAACTCGCGAGACCAAATATCTGGGACATATAGTAGGTGGGGGTGTCCTGAAACTGCAACTGTCCAAGACTCAGGCGATTCTTGACATTCCGACTCCCACCAATAGGAAGCAGATCCGGGCTTTCTTGGGACTCGTTGGCTATTATAGAAGGTTCATACCTGAGTTCTCTTCTGTGGCTGCCCCCTTGACCGATGCTTTGAGGCTTAAGGGTGTTCCGAACCTGACAAACAACACGGATGCCTTGGCCGCCATCGAGCATCTGAAACTTAGGATTTCTTCAAACCCTGTTCTTTGTTGTCCGGACTTCCAACGACACTTCTATCTACAGACGGACGCCTCGAACCAGGGTTTGGGTGCTGTGCTCTCGCAGGAGCAGGGGGGTGATCTGCGGCCTGTATGCTTCATCAGCCGGAAACTGCTGCCTCATGAGGCTGCATATTCCACCATAGAAAAAGAATGTCTGGCGATCAAGTGGGCCGTCGACTCCCTCAGGTACTACCTGTTGGGTCGCCGGTTCACCTTGTACACGGACCATGCTCCCTTGCAATGGCTTGCGCAGCATAAAGACACTAATCAGAGGGTGCTCCGCTGGTTTCTGTCTCTCCAACCTTTTGACTTCCTCACGCTTCACAAACCGGCCCGGTTCCAGATGGTGGCTGATTACCTGTCTAGGTGTGCCTCCCGGCCCGATCGGCCTGGGACTGGGGTGGGTATGTGTGGGGATGCGCATCGGCATCCGCATGGGGTGATGGGAGTACCTGGGATTGGAGGCACCAAGAGCCGAGGCTGCGGACCGGCCACTTCTCGCGCGACGCCCGCCTGCGGCGACAGCGGGGAAACCCGGGCCGATGCTTGGCAACGCGGCGTGTCACCGATGCACTTACCTGCCGGAGGGCGGGCCGTTGCTCGGGGACGCGACACGTCGCTGCCGCATTCGCCCGTTGAAGATCCCAGGCCCCGGGACGAGAGGGGAGTGGAGACCCTCCCTGACAAGGAGGGGGGGCGACCAGCCCTTCAGCATACAGCGGATCGCAGCTGGAAGACGCCTGGAGCCAGGGCCCATCCATACCCAACGCGTTTTGGGTCACGTGATTGCCTCAGCAGTTCCCCGCGGACTGGATGGGATCATGCAGGCACGGCAGCCTTTAGGGGAGGCGGGTCAACACGGCAGCAGCCAATAGGAGGTCGGCTGATCAGGGCTGATGGCGATTGGTGGGGGCTTGATGCTGAGGTAGCCCATAAAAGCCCGCCAAAAGAAACTGACTGGGCTCTCTCATTTTTCAGGGAAAGGACGAAGAGGAGGAACGAAGACCAGAGTGGTTGGCCTATCCAGACACCACGATATAGAAAAAGCTTGAGGACTGCCTCACCATATTCTGAGGGGATCAAGTACTGGTGAAGTGAACCAGAGGACACTATGTTTTGATTTGTTAAAGACCCTTTATCCAGTTGGAATAAATATAATTTTCAGCACCTACCTGTCTCCCAAAGGCTATTTCCCACAACTGCACTCAATGTCACTGGGCCAAGTAAGACCATTGTCTGTCGTCCCCTTGTTCCCCCTCCCTTGCCTTGCTGCGCCTTGAAAAACTTGTGTATAGGCGCTTTATAAATGCCATGTCATATCATATTATATCATATTAATGACTCTTTGAGAGAACATGGAAACCTGATAGCGATGCTTCAGTTAAAACTCGCATTAGGTGGCGTGGCTTGGCGCCATGAGGGACGGTCTGGCCCGGGGAGAGCTCCTGGCTGAGACTGTACGTCTAACAGAAAATGCCCCAGTAAAAATAAAATCTCTGCTTAAAAACTAGGCGTCCTGAAGAGCCGAAAGGCTACGGCAGCTTTTGTTTAACTCTCAACGGTCCCGGCCCTGTGGAGACGGAGCTCGGACCGAGCTCCCCACCGAAGCCGATTGGCGCGTCCTGCAAACCCTCAAGATGGCGGACGGCATCAGGGCCTGAATCTAACAACACGACCCGAACAGCCCTGACATAGGGATGAGGTCTAACTACTGAAGCAGCCGCATTGATGTCCCCTCTCCGGTCTATGACAACCCTGTGAGAGGCTTCCAGGGGAGGGGGGTGTTCACCCTTGGGCGGCAGCCTGCGTGGTCGCGCACGGCTGTGATACGGACCTGAACTGGCCCAGATTTAGCGCACCAAGCCGCTCCGGCCAACCAGTGGGCAACCCGGCGCCCAGTCCGCCTGCGGGCAGACACACCAACCAAGCACCACTGACCGCTGACAGCTGCAGCACCGGCCGACCCACCCCCACAGAGCAGATCAGCAAAGGCTCCCCACGGGCCCTCAATCAACACCTAACCCACGTCTTCAGGTCCAGCGGCTGCCTACCCACATCCGCCAGCAAGCGGACTGCCTCGGGGAGTCCGGACGCACTGCAGCCGCGGCTCCTTCCCAGCCCAGCACACGATCGCGATGAGGAACGGAGGCAGACATCCAGGGGCCCCCCCCATCACGGCGCCACACCCGGACTAAGGTAGGGCGGCACCTGCCGCACCAACTCCAGGCCCCAACAGAATAACAGCCTACCAGGAGGGCCCTACGACCACCATCAGCCAGGGGAGGCAGACATTATCCCTCCCCCTCTCTCCACGGGACATCAAAGAAGGCCCGGTGGGCCCTGGATCCTCACAGGGGGTGCCCCGGAGCCAGCCAGCAGCTCCAAGCTGGCCACAGTGGAGCAGCGTGCAGGGTATGCGACCCAAACGGGGAACCAAGATTGGGATGGTTCTCCCCACTTCCACCCTCTAGTTAAAGGAGCCCGAGGTCCCCCACCCAACGGGCCGCAAATCTAGCAGGGACAACAAAGGCAGGGGGCTCGATGGTCAAGGTACACGTTTCCCCCTACGCCCTCCCCACCTCCAACCATCTCACCGCAAGAGGAGACCCAACTGGGTGCCTCCATCGCTCTTTGCAACTCCCGGATGGGGGCCAGAGAATCTCCAACCATGCAAGTGACCCTTCGGGGCCCCAGAACAACATAGGGGCGCTGTGGGCTCCCATGACTCAGCACCCCATGTAAGAGCTACCGGATAATGCACACCAATCCCAGGAAACCTCCAAGGCGTGAGGTTGGAGCCTGAGTGAGAGGAGCACCTCCCACTAACTAAAATCATCAACCAGACACGAAAGGGTTGAACCAGACCCCAGCAACCCCTAGACAAGCACAGAACGATGTCCAGGAACCCTAAGATCTCCAAACAGGCTAATCTAGCCACCCTGCTGTCGACAACCATGAGGGAGAAGTCAAAGAAAGGGGAACGCAACAAAAATGCAAACTCAAGTGCACACCCCGAACCCAGTCCCGATCAGCCAGCCCAAGCAGTCACAAAAGCGGACCTCCAGGAGCTCCTCTCTGCCATCACCAGGGAGCATAAAAAAGGCACAGAAGAACTAAAACGCAAAATCTCATCCATAGACAAGAGAGTCGGCGAAATTGAAGCCAGAACAGAAGAAATCGAAACAACTCTCTATGAGCAAAACCTCAAGATCGGGGAGGGGGTTGACAGGCTCACTGCGCTCAAGGCCAGGTGAGACGCCCTTGAGAGCAAACAGGAAGACGCGGAAAACCGGTTGAGCCGAAACAACATTCGCCTGAGAGGAATCCCGAGCTCTGTCCCTGAGGAGGAACTAGGGGCCTACGTCAACAACCATTCCGCTTCATTCTAACGCTCCCAGATGAAGCCCCCTTAGAACTAGACCGAGTCCACAGGGTCAGAGCTAAGCAGAATGTAGCCTCTCCACCAGATGTCCTAGCGAAAGTCCACTTCTACAGAGTCAAGGAAGAAATGATGAGCGAAGCTAGAAGTTCGGCCCGAATCCTCTTCTGAGACGCCCCAATATCCCTCTACCAAGACCTAGCAGCGGCCACCCTAGCAAAGAGAAAAGCCCTTAAACCATTGACTGAATGGCTGCGGGAGAGGAAGATAACCTATCATTGGGGGTTCCCCACGGCTCTCACTTTCATATGGGAAGGCAAGAAACGACTCATCCCCTCCCCCAGAGAAGCGGAGTGCTTCATGAATCTGGAAAACGAGATGGAAGACCCCAATGGGTCAGCAGACAACACAGAGGGACATCAACGGGAACCCCTCAAATCCTGGACTAGGGTGGAAAGACGCTGCAGACTACGGGGCCCCGACCAAAAGTAAGAAGAGTAACAACCACTAAGAGAGGAGCATCTCTTGCTACAGCCTCAGTCTAAAGGAGCCCCCATCCCACTCTCAGGCCTCCCAACACCCAACTGGCAGGGAGCAGGTCTCAGACAGTCGTCGACCGATCTAAACCATGGATCCTCCATCTCCTCTGAGCCAGCTCTATCAAATGACTCAAAGTGACGCCTGGCGGACTGGGGGAGGGTGCCTGGACACCTTCAGAAGCTCCTGCAACTTCAACACCCAAGACTAAAACGCTGAACATTCTCCCACTTTACGGTTTAGTAAAAGAGGCACATTTGCCTCCATTCGCGTTAGCGCAACGGTCCGGCCAACTGCCCCGTTGGTTGAAGGCTGGTCCGGAAAACCTGTTTGTTGGTGGGAGGGGGAGGGATGGGGAGAAGGACCATGATGAGGGAGGGGACCACACGGAAAGGGGGGCATCACGGAAAAAGGAACCTACAAGGAGAGAACAAACGACCACCAGGGAAAACAACAAACCAAACTATTACTGGCTCAAAAGATGGGTTCGCTAGATAAAACACTCACCATCACGACGTGAAATGTGCAGGGCCTCAACGCCCCAAGAAATCAGAAATCGGTGGAACACAGACTGGACCAATTAGCAGCCGACATAGTATGCCTTCAGGAAACACACCTAGTAGCGCCGGATGAAAATCGGATACGCTTTAGGCGTTTCCCTAAATGTTACTTTGCCTCCGCCAACCAGAAAAAAAGGGGGGTTGCGATACTGCTGAGCCAAAATCTACCGCTAACCCAGATCACTACCAAAGGAGACCCAGAGGAGAGATACCTACTCCTAAAAGGCCTCCTGGTCGTGCTCCCGATCACCCTAGTGGCAATCTACAGCTCAAACAAAGAGCAATACCAGTTTCTTCGTAACCTTCTACCAATCATCACAGCCTTCACCGTCGGCCAATTACTAATTGGAGGAGATTTCAACCTCCCCCAGACCCGAGCACCGACAAGACCCTAACACCCTCGAGGGACGACTTTATAAAAGCCCTGGCCATGGCCGAATTCCTACAGGAAACCGAGACGATTGACATATGGAGACTACGCAACCAGGGAGAAAGGGACTACACATTCTTCTCCCACGTCCACACGGGGTACTCGAGGATCGACCTACTACTGGCTGCGAACACGATGGCCCCTTATGTGGAGGAAGTGCAAATCGGGCACATAGCAATCTCGGACCACGCACCGGTCACGATGAACCTTCTACTGCAGGGTTTTCCAAAGACCACCCAACGGCAATGGAAAATGCAGGACCAAATCCTGACGGACATGGCCTCCAGATCAGACCTCACTGAGGCAGTTCGTAACTACTTCAAAGAAAACACAACCCTAGACTCTCCGATGCCATGAAACCTGTGATTCGGTGGGCGGCAATGTTCGTAGCAGCAAGACTCGGATGACAAAATCTTCTGCAGCAACAAAGGTTGGAGGAGAGGGTAGTAGAACTGGAAAACAAGATCAAGAAGCGCCACACTAAAACAACAGAGATCTAAAAAGAGCGAAAGGGGATCTGGAAATTCACTTAGCGGACCGGGCAGCCAGAGCCTTAACCTATGCTAAACAATTCTACTACCTCAACAGCAACAAAGCAAACCGCCTCCTAGTGCACAAGCTGAAAAAACTGCGAACAAGGAATCACATCTAATGCCTGGTCGACAAAAGCGGCAACCTTCACCACACAGAGGCAGAAAAGCTCGAGACAATGGCACAATACCACAAGGAAATCATGACCGGGCCCCCGACGTCGAGTCTGGCCATTGCACGATTTCTGGCCCCGGATCCAAAGAAGCAGCCACACCCCCCCAATGGCAGACTTAGAGCGTCCAATCTCAGCGGAAGAAGTAAGTGAGACGATCCGCCTCCTGAAAAATACAACCCCGGGACCAGGCGGGCTGACCTCAACATTTTACAAGAAATTTGCTCACCTACTGGCACCCCAACTGGCAAGCCTATTCAACTAATTTCTCTCTACGGGCTCCACCACGACCGCCATGAACGAATCTCTAACAGTGCTTATCGCAAAACCGGGGAAGGACCAGACACAATTTGCATCATATAGACCGGTAACACTTCTAAACAATGACGCCAAAATATTCGCAAAAATACTAGCGAACAGGCTGGCTGCGCTCCTCCCCGACATCATTCACCCAGATCATACCAGGGCGGGGCACCCAGGACAACATCCGAAGAACTGTCAACGTAATAGAGTCAGCAAACAGGATGGGCTCAGAGCTGACGGTCCTCTCCCGAGATGCGCACAAGGCGTTTGACATGCTCGACTGGGGCTACATAAGGGAAACCCTGCTGCACTATGGCTTTGGCCTGAACTTTGTAAAGTGGGTCCTAGCCAACTATCACTGCCCCTCCACGAGACTGCGCCTAAACGGCGCCAGATCGGCCAGAATCAACATAACCAGAGGCACAAGGCAGGGATGCCTCCTGTCCCCACTCATATTCGCCCTGTCAATGGAGCCATTTGCCAACAGAGTCCGCCTCAACTCAACGATACAAGGCCTCACAATCAAGAGGGAATCCTACAAAGTGGCCCTATACGCGGATGATGTGCTACTAACAGTCACCCAAACAAAAGAATCCATATAGGCCCTATGGCAAACCTTAGACGAGTTCAGAACAGCCTTTCTATAGTGATAGGCATCAATGTACCAAAAAAGCTCAAAACGGCACTGGAGGCTGAATATTGGACCCCATGGCAAAGGGGAGCATCAGCTACCTAGGAGTCCAAATACCCAACAAAACGGAGATACTGTACAAGGCAAACTTTCGCCCACTTCTCAAAGAGTAAAAAAACGACCTGGAACGTTGGCGAAAACAAGAAATCTCGTGGTTCGGCTGGATCATGGCAGTGAAAATGAACTTAATCCCAAGACTGCTATACTTCGGACTCGCCCTTCCAGTGACCATTCGGAAAAAAGCTCTTCAAAAGCTGCAGACGAACATACTGCACCTCGTCTGGGAAGGAAAGAAGTCACGCATCCCGAAGCATATCATGCTCCGGAGTGCCGCGATGGGTGGCCTAGGGGTCCAAGACGGCAGGTACTGCCTCGCAGCTCAACTTGCCCCTGCCTTCGCATGGAAACTACCCACCAACCGCCCCCGGTGGCTACAACTGCAAGAAGACTGGAGCAAGACCCCGATTGAGGCGCTGCCGCACATGAAAGAATCCAAGGGCACCCAGGACCCGGGCCCACTGCCCTCAACGAGAAATACAGTAGCTAGCTGGAAAAAGGCGGCCCGCCTATGGAAATGCAGAAGCACAATGGGACCCCTCTCGCCAGTCTGGGACAACCCAGACTTCTCCCCAGGAATTGAACCAAACCACTTCGCGAAATGGAGAGACGGGGGCCTGAAGACCATGACAGACTTCTTTGAAAATGGACACCCGCTGAGCTTCGAGGAGTGCAAAGCCAAATTTCAGGTCCCAGAGACAGAAAGTTTTCGCTACACGCAACTGAGATACTGGCTCTCGAGCGAGCTAGCCAAGAAGCATGGCAGTAGAGAACCGACAGTGCTAGAATGCACACTCACTGCCAACCCTCCTAGGGGAACAGTTTCCACACTATACAAACTCCTGGACAGGACGGATACAACCAAAAAAGAACCATACATGCTAAAATGGGAAGAAGACATAGGAAGAATGATCGAACCGGAGGAATGGAATCACATCTGGACCCGGGCACACAAAAGCTCAAAATGTGTAACAAACAAAGAAGGGGTGTTCAAAGTGTGCTTCAGGTGGTACCGCACCCCAGAGATCCTAAACAAGTGCAACGCGGCCAGTCCTGCACAGTGCTGGAGGGGCTGCCCGGATCAAGGAACCCTGTTCCACCTCTTTCGGACTTGCCCGAAAGCCACCCAATTCTGGAGAAAGACCCTCGAACAGATCCAAACAATAACTGGGCTTACCATCCCCTGTGACCCAAAAATCATGCTGCTAGGGGCGACGGGGGAAGGCCAATTCCCCCTAACAGGCTGTATGGCAGACCTCTGCTCTCACCTCCTGACAGCCGTGAAGATTTCCATTGCCAGACTATGGAAAAACCCAGAGGGTCCATCCACGCAAATGTGGTGGTCCAAATGCTGGGAAATAGCAGCAGCGGAAAAAGTCACGCCCATCAGATTCGGTAGCAAAGCCAAATTTCAGTGTATCTGGGCCCCCCTGGTATAGCAAGACAGCCCCCCAACGCTGCGTTGGATGGAAACCCAGGACTGCAGGGAAAGGTGCACTATGACCAGCCGGAGAACCTAATGGCCTACGCTTAAAACCAAAACGCCAAACATCTTGCACACCAAGTCGCACAGATCCGCAGAACCCATCCCCCAGAGGAGCCCCTCCGGAGCCCAAGCACCGAGGCACACCGACAGCCCTACACTAAGCCAACTGTGACGGACTAAATCTTCCCGTTCCTCCCTTGGACCTTGCCCCTCCCCCCCATTCTCTCTGTTTTTTGTTCTGTTCTCGGAGACTGTTAGTTATTGTTGTTTCTTATTATTTAGCTGTATTGACTATGGTTTTTGTGTGCTACTGCAAGCCCCAAGAATATGTAACATGTGAATCTCTGCAAAACTTGTAATACCGAAAAACAATAAAAACAATTTTGGAAAAAAAAAACTTGTTGCATTAAAAGGTTTGGCAATAAAAGTGTAGGCACGATTGGACAAAGAAGCAGAAACATCGGCCTAATGGCAAAACTGCTTGTCCGACCTGGTCAGATGGGAGTTGACTGACAAGTCTGCTTTAATGGAGGCCATCTTGGAAGACTGCAAGTGGATGCGTGCCACTTGGAAATCTGAGCAGAGAAGAGATAGCACTCCAATGGCCAATGTGATTCCTCAAAATGAAGTTCTGGTATTAAATGGTTTGATTGCCACGGGCCTGGCTTTGGCTGTACAAGGGAAATAATTCAATATCTTCTCTATTTTTTCAAACAAAGATACAGAGGGGACGAAAGTGAGTAAAAAAAACTGCTAATTAAAGACAAAAATGGAAAAATCAATTGCCCCTGAGGAAAAATAGATCGAATGGCTAGAGTCTTTTCTTATGAATTTAAGAACCTCACCCCGACTGTCAATCATCTAAGTTCCCAAAAGATCAAGAAAGGAATGGGGGTGACAGCTAAAGTGAACAACTTTGTTGTGGCATCGGACACGAATATAGTTGGGTTGGAAGAGACTAATGAAATAGAGAATGACACATGCCTCAGCGACCTGGTCGAGATAATTGAACAAGACAAAGAGGATGAAGATTGGAATAATCTTTCTAACTCCGAATGGGACAAAATTGAAAGACTGGCCTGCCAGGTTGAGGTCGCCCGAGGCGAATGATCAAGTTAGGACAACAGATCTGTGCCTAAGAAATCAAGCATCGCTCCATGGGGCAAACCATTTTTTACCATGGAACAGAAACGTGTGAGGATGAGCCAACCCGGAAGTGCTAGTTCAGTGAATAGGTCTCCCAATTTGGAAAGGAATTCCGTCAAGTTTAAGGACTTTGAAATAGAAGGCTTCAAAATCTACTTGGGAACAAATTGTGAGTGGACCCAAAGCTCTGATTCTAAATAGGAGCATTGTTATGAAACCTTTCCAATCCATCCAAGGTCTCAGATTTGTATCCTCAGATGACATCAGAGTGGTGGAATTTGTTTCTGAACAAAAGATGGACTGGATGATCCTCCACCCAATATGGAGGGAGCTCAAAACCTTAATTCTTGCATAAAGGGAGAAAATTCTACCCCCTGGTTATGATATTAGAGACTTTCTAGGGTCAGAGTCCTCCCGTCTAGACGACCTGCAACGTCCTAATGTAAGGGTGACTACAGGGGGAAATCAAACTGATGAGGTGGTCAGAAGCGAGATAGGCAGACGAAGGCAAGGGCCAACCTGGGTCTGTAAAGTTGGTAAGACACCAATTACCCTATTAAAGCCCCAACACATCCAGTGGTTGATTCAGGGGAAAAAAGTTGAATAAACTAAAAGTCACAGTGGACAATAGCTCTAAAGTTTTGAATTCCAGCTCAGGAAGCAAACCAGAAAGTTGGGACTGGCTTGCGAAAGCACTTGTCAGTATTAATAGGATATAGACTGTTCTGAAGGAGGAGGGCACCCTTGCTTGGATAGGATCATGGAATATGAGGCGGTTTAAATCATTGTTCACAGAAAATATGATGGCCCTGGGTAAATATGACATAATTTGCCTGCAAGAAACTTGGCTCAGGGTAGTCCCCTCGTGTGATGGCTATGAACCTTTTTTGAATCCGGCTGGCAAAGGGGTTTTGGGCAGACCCTTTTCTGGTCTATTGATCTTGCTAAAACTTGTTTCTGGTTATGAGGTGATAAGCCACAAAACTCTGAATCCCTATGTCCAAGAAGAAAAATTCTCTAGGTCTCTTGTGGGTAACCAGGAACAGCTTCTCTTGATGAATGTCTATTGGAGGGTAAACTCGGGCAAAGAAATCAACTTTGTTCATTCAATCTTAAAAGTGATGGACCAAGCTTTGGCGGAATTGGACAATGCCATTATGATTTTGCGTGGGGACTTAAATATACACTTGTTGGATGAGAAGGGCCTCCCAAAAAAAGAGAGTGAGTTGGAAGGAAGAGCCTAAGAGTGGTCTCGGGAAGTAGGCGTTAGTGATTTACATATGTTAAATGCGCAGACAGTGCGGGACATCCCAGGAAGGTGCACATGGGGCAGGGGGGAAAAGAGGTTTTGCTTAGACTACTGTTTGGTTTCTGGTAACATGGTGGATAGAGTGAGAAGATTTGAGATAGTGGAGCAACAGGTGAGCAATCACGATCTGGTAACTATGGCATTGATTAGAAGTGACCTGGGCCAGAAACAGGTTAAGAGTAGGAAAGAGGGAGATTTCTGTAATCTGTGGGCAATTTAATGCGGCAGTGACGGTGATAAAACCTGTGTCGAATATAACTGGATCTTAAAGGATTTTACCCAACCAGGGAAGAGAGGCACAAAGGCTGAGCTACCTCCTAAGCATGCCTATGATCCACTGGTTAGCAGGGCAAAAAAAGAACTTTGTATAGTCGTGAGAAGAATTAAAGCACAAAAAGTCCCAGAGTGCGGTGAACTTATCAGGCTCTGTAGGCAAAAGTTTAGGAACTGGCTCAGAGCCACTAGAAGCCAGTGCCTGCCGTCTGCGGCTCTGCAGATGCTAAGGGTGGTCTTCAGGAAAAGCACTAGAGACCTCTGGGAACTGCTTAAAAATGGGGGGTCCTTTAGGGCAGACTTTATGTTGGGTCAAGTTAGAGAATCAAGTTGGTTCTCCCTTTACTTCGGATTGTTCGCAGATCCGGGTGATCTAGCGAGGATGGAGGTGAGAGAGAGTACAGATAAGTGGAGGATTGAAATTGAGGGAAGATCTGGAGATGAGGCTAAAGGGACTCAGCACCTCAAGGGCTGTGGGCCCTGATGGTATCTCGAACCAGCTCCTCCAAGAAAATACGGAGGAGTGCAGCCGACTAATTATGTTAGTCTTCGATCAGGTTTTACGTATGAAACAGGTTCCAGATACCTGGACAGAAGCGATAATTGTAGCTGTTTTCAAGAAGGGTGACCGAGCTGATCCCCGGAATTATCGGCCAATCACCTTTCTTGATTCTATAGGGAAAATATTTGCCTCGATATTATTACGTGACCTGACGAGGTGGGCTAGGAAGACTGGAAGGCTGGATCCCCGTCAAATGGGATTCATAAAGGGTGTGGGAATCTCTCTGAATCTGTTTGTAATTGGAGCATTAAAACAGGGAGCACTGGAATTGGGGGCCTGTATCCATATGGCATCTATGGACCTGGAACAGGCCTTCGACTGTGTGAATAGGGTAAAGATGTGAGCAAACTTAAACAACTGGAATTGCCCGGCGGATTTACTAGAGGCTATCCGCTCACTCTAATCGAACACTTCAGTGCAAGTTAGACTGGCAGCCACAAAGGTACTCTCAGGAAAGATCATGAAGCATCAGGGCCTGAAGCAGGGTTGTGCTCTAGCCGCGATGTTGTTCAGTTTGTACATCTCTGACCTGGGAGAATCACAGGCCTTGGTGAGGGTCTTCCCACCAAAAATAAATGGTAAAGCTTTACCCTAGGTTCTCTACGCAGGCGATTTAGTGTTCATGGTCTGCTCTCCAGTTGGTCTGCAGCAGCGAATAAAGTGCTTTGCTCAGTAACTTGGTGATAATGATATGAAAATGAATGTTTGAAAATCAAAGATCTTGAGCATGGCATCTGCTCGTAGGAGGCCTAACAAAGAACATTGGTGGGTGGAGGATGAGAGCATAGAAGTGGTGGATACTGTGGTGTACCTGGGGGTGGTCATAAACAGGAATATCAATGACAGTGCCCACTACCGCTCTCTTCACACAAAGACCATCCTCCAGGCAGCCCAGGGCATGAGAATCCTCTGTAGATATGGTAAATTCTCCCTTTCCCCTTTATTGTCCTTCTATCGCCAAAAGGTGGTGCCCATCCATACACATGGCTCTGAGGGAATGATGATTTTGTCCTCGAAGATTTGGGTGCTATTAGCTTATTCTGGAGAAAGTGCTTTAAATTACCTAATCAATTGCCCTCTGGAGTCTATTGCATTTTATAGAAATGCAGATTGGTGGAAAGTGGAACACCCTTTGAAATGTTCAGCCTGATGTAAGTATCTACTAATCCATCGCTTCGCAGATGGTGGGAAAAAATTGAGGGAATTCTTGTGGAAAGTGAGGTGGAAAAGGCTGAGTTACTTGCAAACCCAATGAATTTTTTTTTTTATAATGACAAGATCAACATTGGGTGGAAACTACCTGGCTAAGAAATCTAGACCCCCTGAGATCATGTATGGAAAGGGAAATAAAGGGTTTTAATCAGCCTCCTCAATATTTATTTAAATTCCCCTCCTCTCACTACAGGGACCTGCTGTTTAGGGCAAGACTGAATATTCTGGCTACGAGAGAGGTGGAGTTGGAAAGGGAACAAATATCACAGGAAACCGCCTATTGCAGATGTTGTGGCTACCCAGGGGAGTTTGATACACTTAGCCATTGGGTGACCTCTTGCCTGGCTTTGAGGGATATTCGTTCAAACTTCTTGCAAGGTTCCGTGGGTTATCAGCTTATGTCATTGGATCAACAGTGGTGGGAATGGACATTGATGGGGGAGCGAATAAGCTTATGCCTCGAAGTTCTGCAATTTAAACAAGCTGTGTTAAAACCCTCAAAAGAGTGGCTCTGTACATAGAGCCTGTCTGTGATGGAGAGGAGGGTGAGGAACTTTAGAGAGCTGGGAAGTAATAGGTAGAGGACTATTAAGAAATAACATGTATATTCCGTGTGGGAGATGGCTTTAGACCATGATGTTATACGTGGCTTTAAGAAGGGAATAATGATATGAAAAGGGTCCTGATTAAAATATTATTCAGATTTTAGGTGAAGATGGGCTTAGGGGTGGAATTTTGAAACCTTAAACATCTTATTTTATGTTTCTTTTTGATATTTATGAATTGTTGTAATGTGGAATGAGGTGATCTAATGTAAATGGTTAAATGACTTATGGTTGATAAGTTCAAACAATAAACATTTTTTTTAAAACATACTTGTGCATGTTGTAGTAATATTTGGTATTTTGTGAAACTTACACTTACCATTGTTTGTTTTATGTTTGTGATGTCACTTCCTGGGATGTAAACGAGATTAAAGGTCATGTGATGACACTTTATTTTATGTCAATGATGCGTGTTGTGCGTTTGTTGAATTAGCATCTCTTGGTGGCTAAGATTTGGAGGAAGAGAAGTAAGGAAATTGATTTTAGGTGGGCAGATTCTGCGTGTGATATGGTGAATTTTAGGGGTAGATGATTAAGCTTGTTAACTTCACATTATACTGAATCACCTCTAAATGATCTGAGTTTGAGAAGCTTAGAACAATTAGTGATAAAGTGTTTTGCCCAGGATCATAACGTTTATTCAAGCAGAGAAGCTTGGATTTGAGCCAGATATCCTGGTTTCACGGTCACCGATGCTGACACTTATTTTGACATTTTATCCCTCACAACTTATGTTTTACAGCAACATATGATTTCAGGATTGTTGTCTTTCACAGTCAGAACCATATTTTAATACATCTCATTTGCAAAACACCAAACAAGATTCAATCAAACTTTATTTTGAAATGTACATTTCATAAAAGTACACGATAAACAATTTACAATATGTATAAAATATCTATTATGAATACACAAATATTTACACAATTTTCTACATATAAAGCATTTTCAATAAAACCATAAATGGCACCGGCAACATTCTTGCAGGGAAGGAAGAACATCAATGTTTTGACCAAACCAGATTCCATATCAAACTGAACGTATAAGAGATATCTTCATAGACACATGCTGGTTACAGGCTTATAGCACTGCCTAAAAAAAGCTTTCCATATATCAGCACTATGAATAACAGATCTTACTACTATCCAAAGTCAAAGTACTCAGTTTATCAATATAGGAAGGATGCAAGGCTGTGTTGGCTCTTTGTGGATTAAACCTGTCCCAGGATGCAGCATGGACACTTTTACTAGCAGCAAGAACTTAACTCACCGAGCTACATCCATTTCTTCGATACATAAAAATAAGTATATGTTTTCAGAAATTCACAAAATTACACATCGATAGGTGCTTTGAAGAGTTTGCAATTAAGGGTCACACACAAAACTTTATCCACACACACTAAATTGATTCAGAGTATCACAGCTCTCTGTGCACGCATGAATGCTAATGAATGCTTCTTTACTAGTAGTTATTGTCCTGATTGAGATTGTATTGTAGCAATTGTATTTAGGCCATTTAATTTGCACAAGAATAACTAGTTTTAACACCTAGATTCTAATTTTAGTATTTTCGCTCTTTTTGCTTTTAACACCATTAACTGATTTAGCTTCATTAGATAGTGCTTTAATTGTGGGAACTTAATTGTATTGATATTGAGTTTCTCCTAAGTACCTAGGCGGTGCTTGTATCCTAGTAATTATTCAGGCTTCCCTCACGAGTGTATTGCGCCACATAACTACAACTCCTTGTATTTTTGTAGTCCTCGCACCTTTTTAGCCAATTTTCAGGCGGGTCAGTGGCGGCACATCTGGGACTAGCTAGTCTGCTAGTATATAACCTCTGTCCTTTTGTGCCTGCACTGCTACTTTACTAGTTGCTGTTGTCCTGATTGAGATTTTGTTGTATCAATTTTATTCAGGCCATTTAATTTTTGCTTTTAACACTATTACATCTTTTAGCTTCATTAGATAGTGCCTTCATTGTGGGAAATGAATTGTATTGATATTGAGTTGCTCCGGTGTACCTAGATGCCGCGTGTGTCCTTACAATTAACACAACTTCCCCCACAACTGTTTTTGCGCCAGAGAACTAGAACTCCCTTTTTTGTAGTCCTTGTGCCTTTTTGGCCAATTATCAGGTGAGTCGGAGCAGGCACGTCAGGGACTAGCTAGTCTACGCTAGTCCACGACAGGACGCTCATTAGAGTCCGCCTGCACGTATTCATTGTATTTGTTTCTACTTCATGAAGATAGTTGCAAATTTGGACACCTTGCGTAAAGAACAGCAGGTTCATCTTGAAAGCATGGCCCAATATTTCCTATGTCAACAAATATCACCAGAGGTAAATAAGGAGCCTATAGTGCAGTGATTTCTAAACCACTCACTGGTGAGTCCTGAGTCGGAGGCAGCGCACAAGGTCCATTGCTTACCGGATTGGGCCTCACCATTCACCGTCCTAAGTAACACTGTTGCCCCTCCTCCCCCGATTCCTGAAGATGCCCTGTTGCCCTAAACACAGACTTGGTGCGTGAGACAGGAAACAGGGTAGTTACACAGGTTGCAAAGTATACCCGAGATTATCAGCAAAAGCAACCAGACAAGATCACAATGCCACAAATAGTAGTGGATGACACCCGGTCGGCAACCCTCAAACTAGCACTTCTAAATACAAAGTCCCTCCCTAAACATGTTATCTATGTGCATGATTATATTGTAGAAAACAATGATGACATTATGTACCTCACAGAGACATGGCTCTTGGACTCGCATGGTCCTATAATAGAGTAGGAGACCCCTGCGGGATATGTCTTTTTTGGCAAGAATCGGCCACATGGATATGAGGGTGGTGTTGCTATTATTTGTAAGAGTCATCTTGGTATGCATGAGGTCAAAGTGGATTGTAATGGATGTGAGATCCTAAATACTAAGATCACCCCGAATCAGAATAGCATGAATTTTATTTTGATGTATAGAGCCGCTGGTGAGATGCCTTTGTTCAATAAGAACATTGCTAATTTCCTATCCCCCCTGCAGAAAAATAATTGTTCCACAATTTTCCTGGGTGACCTAAATCTATGGAAAGGGGACCCGAGTGACAGCAGGGCCATGGACTTCGAACAATCATTAAACAATATGAATGCCTGTGTACATAACTCTGACCCCTCACATATAAAGGGCAACATCTTAGATTGGCTCGCCAGTGGAAATATCAAAGTGATAGATGTGGTTTCGACTTCTTGTGTATTGTCGGATCACTCTTTCCTTACAGGCCTAGTAGAGCTTCCGCAGCCCTATCATTACAAACACGAGGTACCTCGCAAGGTCCTCGGAAGAAATTACTGAACTCACTCCCACCACACATTCGACACACCCAAGACTACATGACCTTCTGCAAAGCTCTAAAAACGTGGCTCTATCCGTAATACCGACCACGACCATCTGAGACGACTGAGTCCTTGCAACCCGATGACAAATGCTCCATGAGATCCAGAGCAATTATGCAACTGAACACGCTTATTAAGTCACTATTAAGCAAACCCAAGCTTGAAATCCCGATTAGCGAACAGCTTAGATCATAACTCCACCAAAATCCTCACCTCCCATATCGATAGGCTTACTCTCTACTCTACAGCAACACACAATTGCAGTGCAGGTACACCCCTCAATCAATTTTGGCTTAGCTGCTCACATACGAACATCACCCCATGAGCACCTCATCCTTCTAATAAAATGCAACTACATCCCATGACAAAGCAGCCTAACTGCACACAAACGCGTCCTACACCAGCCTAACATATCCAGAACCCAGTCTTGGTGTCAATCCTCCAGACTGCACACATTCAACTGATATCAATACCACCACACCTAATGCTAGGATGTGTTAGGCAGAATTATATGCAGTACCCTTTGGGAACACCACACACAATTAAGACTACAAGTGACAATACAAATTCACCTTTGGTACAAGCCTGTACTACACAGTTAAAGTGGTAGCTGTGGCTGAGCAGCCAGACTTATCTCAAGAGTAAGTGAGCAGTATCAAATAGTTACACAAAGGACAGCAATTACTATGATTCAGGCAAACACTGACTCAAGGTTTTCAAGTAAAAGAATATACATTTATTTCACTCTTCAGTTGTATAACAGTTCACTCTTCTAAGCAGTTTAAAAATCACACTCTAACACACCACACAACTTCCCTTAAATTCCAGATAAGCTAAGCTCACAAAATGAAGTGGGAGCAAAATGGCACTCCAGCAATTTAAAAGGGAGGGAAAGACAGACGTTAACAGAAATTGAATCACACCAACAGGTAAGTACTCAGGGCAATCGAACAGGAGACTACAATGATAAAATCAGATAGAAAAGTCTTAAGCCAAAGTCAATGGTTCAAAAGTCTTTTGCTCAAGATAATACAGCGTAGTTTGCAGTAAAGTTCGTGGCACAGTTTCTGGACGAGGTTGGTTGGTAGAAAAGTTAGTTCAAAGAGAAGAGAAGGACAAGCCCTCGGATTGGAGAAAGATTTCAAACACTTTCACCGCGGCTGAACGAAACGAACAACCGGATTGGCACAGTACCTTAAAACGGAGAGGGAGCTGTAGCTGAGGCTACCAGTACCTGGTAGTTCCTGCAGGCTCACGTTTCCTGAAGCGACTGTCGGACTGATCAGAAGTAGGAAGACTGGAGGGTCCTGCACTACCCAGGGAAGAAACCAGCAGCAGAGCAAAGCAACGAATTTAAGGTGCGCTCCTTAAAACCCAGGCAGGGTCCGACATTCCTGGCTATCCAGCCCACTGTAGCTCTGTACAGCGAATTCAAGCAGAGGAGGGGTCCTGGCTTGCAGTTTGGGTGAACCGGTTGGTCCCACCAGCTCAAGGGAAGAAGTTTCCTTCAGCAGGGCTTCACCAGGCGGTTCAGACTTTGTAGGGGTCCTCTTCTTCCAGTTCCTCGTTGGTTCTTTCGTTCCAGTGGCGACTCTGCTCTTCCAGTCCCAGAAACCTGCTTTTTATGCAGTTTTCCCGCATTCATACAGCCTGGCTGTCAATCACACAGCAGGGTGGCTGTCCTGGCAAGCCAATCAGATAGGAGTGCGACTTTGGTTACCAAAGGAACCCATGGCAGGGGCCCTAAAACCCCTCCCCTCACATCCTGCCTACCCAGACTCTCAGGCACATAAAGGAGGGCTTCTGTGTGGAAGGCGATGAAAAGGCAATGAACAAAGGGACTGTAAAGACTGGAGGGGGGTCTGTACTTCTGCTCTCTATAAGGTGGAGAGGCACAGAGGACCCCAGCCAAGATTCTCTATTATTGGTGCGTGGTCGAGCAATCAAGGCCTAGCTTCTCAGGAGGTGATGCAGGCTTGGAGACAGTGTAGTCTCCAAGCCCCCACAAATTAATGTCCACACACTGTATTAGTTCAAACACAGTCTTTATATAATTAATATTCAAGGTTATGTACACTATCACAATAACTCACTTTGTGCTCAGAAAATCAACAATGGTAAATATATACAATTCTAAAGTGGTACCACAAGTATTATCAGATCTCATTAAAGTGCATCAACTATAATGTCAAAATTTCACACAGATCAATAAAGAGGAAACCAGCAGTAGAGAGAGGGAGGAATTCAAGATGGTTAAACAATTGGCAGAATACTGGCCCTGATACCTAGACACAGTTCTGTGCGGAGATCCCCCCACCTGGGCAACCTGTAAAGCAAAGATGTATCACAAGCCCAGTCCATATACTGTTCAATGAGTCTTATTTCCTTCTACCATAGTTCTACAGCCCCAATGTACCTGGAAGCATAGCGTTCCTCGTCTGGGAATCAACGGCTCTTCTTGAGTGTCCTCCCTGGCAGGAGTCACAGGTCGAACGTCCGACGGAGAACAGGGTAAACTACGGCAGTGAAGTGGCAGCTTCGTTCCTAGCGGTGCTCGTCGACGACAGAGAGTTGGCGTCCTGCAAGGAAGAGGCGTGCAGGGCACCTCAGTGACGATAGTTCTGGACAGCAAAGAGATGATGAAGAACTGTGGCCCAGGAAGGGCGTCGAGTCATCGGCGTCTCTGTGGTCTTTGGGTGGCAGGAAACCCCCTGGTGGATGCTCCTCGGCGTGTCGACGGTCAGGCATTCTCTAGCAGGATACAGCGGCGACGATGCGGACGAGAGTGTCCTTGGATTCAAATGTTCTTAGGCAAACGGGAGCATGGCGGTTCCAGTCGGCGATGGCGGTCGTCGACAGTGGTGGACAACAGTCCGGGCGCTTCTCTTTGGGATTCCGCGGCAGTACCCGTCTCCGGTCGGCAGCCTGTCGTAGGCCTGTCTACCAGGGAGCGTTGGCAAAGATCAGCTGTGCACGATAGTCCCTCGTAGCTCGGGAAGAGGGCGCCTTACCAGGTCCCCTCTGGGTCAGTCCTTGAAGGAACAGCAGCTTTCAGATTGCTAAGTAGAGCAGCAGCAAGACTTCTCTTCCAGCGGGGCTTCAAGGTTAAGCTTCAGTTATTCCAGTTACTCGTCGTAGTGGACTTCAGCTTCTGAACACGATTCCTAGCAGTGAGAGGTCCCCAGATATACTGTTGATCTCCCATTCATTCCGCTGGGTCACACTCAAGCATCCAATCACGACTACGGTCATTGATGCAGGCAGGCAGCCAATCGGGCACATGGTGCATTCAGGCCATTCACTTCTCTCCAGACACTCACAACAAGTTATGTGTATTGGGACAAGTACCGAGCCATTCAACACTACACACTGCATTCAGGCCAGTTTCGGGCAGGGCTGTCTCAGTCTTTGTCTCTCATGCCAGAAACCAGACAACCACACCAAGAAGTGCATATTGGTCACACACTCCATTCACCCAGGTCCCACCCACAGGAGGTACCCACAACATACAGTCACTGGGAAGGCTCCAGCTAGTCTGGCCGGGCCTTCACAACAACATCATATATAGAACTTCCACCCCACGCCAGTCAGGGAGAAGGGACAGAGTCAGGGCTTCCCAGGACTTTGGGAAAACGAGGTAATAGGCAATAGAAAGCAAGAGGCCCCAGGGGCCATCTGGTTTCCTATCAGGAATCAACTGATCCCAATGGCAGGGCCTGGGTATCCCAAAATGGAGGACACCCACAGCACCTGTCAAATTCAGCATGGAGCTGCCACCAGCCACCCACAGGTGCCCAAAAACATACACTAGGGGCACAGGATTGTACCCCCACCCATGGGTGCCATAAGGGTATCCCATGGGTCTGCACACCAAACCAAACGAGAGCTGCACCGCCAGGAGTCCCACAGGAACTTCTGCGTGGAAAACACGACAGAACACATGATAAAAAGCAGTAAATGACAAGCATACGGAGGCCCTGTCCCTCCAATGCATTTCCAGCATCACAGCCCCCCCGCCCCCAGACTGAGGTGGAGGGTGCCTAATCTCCCACGGGATAGACACCCTTATCCAGACGGTCAACATACCTTCTGGGAAGGCCATCTGCATTATTGTGACTCTTCAATGGTCTGTGCTCTATGGTGAAGTCTAGCCCTTGCAGGCTAATGGACCACCTGAGCAGTTTCGGGTTTTCACCCTTCATCTGCATAAGCCACTTCAGGGGCTTATGATCTGTTTGGACCTTGAAGGTAGACCCTGTAAGGTAGGGCCTAAAACGCCTAAGGCTCCAAACTATGCTAAAACATTCCTTTTCAACAGTAGCCCACCTAAGCTCTCTACCCTGGAGTTGTCTACTGATGAATATGATAGGATGTTCTCTCCCTTTGTCATCTAAATGGGACAAGACAGCTCCAATTCCGGTGTCGCAGGCATCCGTCTGGACGATAAAGGGTCGGCTGTAGTCAGGCGCACACAACACAGGTGCCCTATACAGACTTTCTTTCAAGCCATCAAAGGCCCTCTGACAGTCTTCAGTCCAATTAACCTTCCTAGGTTGTTTGGGTGAAGTCAGAGCTGTCAGCGGTGCAGCTATGGTTCCATAGTCTGCCATGAAATTGTGATAATACCCAGTGAGGCCCAAAAAGGCTCTCACCTGGGTTTGAGTAGTGGGAGCCTCCCAGTGATGTACATCCTGTACCTGACTGGGGATAGGTTGGATTTGACCCCCTCCTACCTCATGACCAAGATAGGTAACTTTCCCCTGAGCTATCTGGCACTTGGTGGCCTTGATAGTGAGGTTAGCCCTTTTCAAGGCCTGCAACACCTTATCCAGATGTGTCAAATGCTCTTCCCAGGTGGAACTGTAGACGGCAATGTCGTCTAAGTAAGCCACACAAAAGGCTTCCAGCCCACTGAGCGCATGTTGACCAATCTCTGGAAGGTGGCAGGGGCATTCTTCAACCCAAAAGGCATGACCCTAAACTGGTAGAGTCCCTCCAGTGTTGAGAATGCCGTCTTTTCCTTGGCATGGTCCGTCAGAGCTATTTGCCAATATCCTGAGGTAAGGTCAAAGGTGCTCACAAATTTGGCAGCACCTATGGTGTCTACGAGCTCATCAGCCCTGGGCAATGGGTGCGTGTCAGTTTTGGTGACGGCATTGACTCCTCGGTAGTCCACACAGAACCTCCAATCCTTGGTACTGGCCTGGGAACTAGCCTTGGGGACAAGGACCACGGGACTGGACCAGGCACTGGTTGAGGGTTCAATAACACCCAGATCCAACATCTTGGCGACCTCAGCCTGGATGTGGTTCTTGACGGTATCTGACATACGGTAGCACCTGCTTTTAACATGCACACTGTCACCAGTGTCAATCTCGTGCCTACACCACGGTGTAAGGCCTGGCATCAGTGAAAACAGAGAGGCATACTGCTGAAGCAAAGTCCGGCAGGCCTTCTGCTGCTCTGTTGTCAAATCTGGAGAGAGATGTACTCCCTCCACTGTGCCATCCTGAGGGTTGCTATGCAGCAAATCGGGAAGGGGCTCACTCTCATCCTCTTCTTGCCCTGAAGCTAGCAAGAGAGACATGAGACGTCTGCTCGCCTGTGGAAAGGCTTGAGCCTGTTGACATGGGAAACCTGGCATTCCCATGTCCACCAGATAATTGACTTCGCCCATCTTGGAGATTATCCTGAAGGGTCCAGTCCACTTGTCTGCCAAAGCTTTAGGCTTGGTAGGCTCCATCACAAGGATTTCCTGTCCCGCAGTCCAATCCACTTGCGTGGCTTTAAGGTCATGTCAGTACTTATTTAATTCCTGGCTGGCCTTGAGATTCGCTGTTGCCTGACCCATCATCTGTGTCATCCTCCGTCTGAGGCCTAACACATAGTCCCCAACTTGCTTGGCGGGACCTGGAGGGGTGGCTTCCAAGCCTTCTCTGATCAAGGCGAGGGGCCCCCCTCACAGGATGTCCAAAGAGTAACTCAAAGGGGCTGAAACCAACACCCTCTTGAGGTACCTCTCTGTAAGCAAACAGCAGGCATGGCAGGAGGAGATCCCATTTCCTCCTTAGGGGCTCTTCCAAAGCACCTAGCATGCCCTTGAGAGTTTTGTTAACTCTCTCAACCAGACCATTGGTCTTGGGGTGGTAAGAGGTGGAGAATTTATAGGTTACCCCGCACTCTTTCCACATGGTTTTCATGTAACTAGACATGAAGTTGGATCCTCTGTCAGAGACAACCTCCTTAGGGAATCCAACACGGGTGAAAATGCCCAGGAGTGCCCTGGCAACCACCTTGGCAGTTACAGTTCGAAGGGGTATAGCCTCAGGGTACCTGGTGGCATGATCAACCAAGACCAGGATGAACCGATGTCCATCTGAAGTGGGAGGGTCAAGGGGACCGACAATGTCGATGCCCACCCTCTCAAATGGTGTGCCAACCACTGGCAATAGTTGCGGTGGGGAATGACACTGCCTCCAATCTTGCCAGACAACTGACAAGTTGGGCAGGTCCTGCAGTGGGACTCCACTTCTACTCCCATCCGGGGCCAATAGAAATGAGCTGAGAGCCTCTGCTTAGTCTTCTTAGTCCCAAGATGACCAGCTAAGGGTGCCTCATGCACCAACTGCAGTAGGAAGGGCCTGTATACCTGGGGTACCACCAACCTCTTGAGGGCACCAGGCTCAGGCGGCTCACTAACAAGGAGCTCACCCTCCCAATAAATCCGGAATGTCCTAGGCACTTCTCCTTGTGCCTGGGACAGGGCCCGTTTCCTCAGACCCTCGAGAGAGTGGCACTCTCTCTGTCCCTTACAGAAGTCTGCCAGGGAGGGTCCCCCTTCAGCTAACAAGCATTGAAGGTCGGGATGATCCTCCGAGTTAAGAACCTCTCCCACAGGAGAGTCTTCTGTCTCTTCTCCCTCAGGAGTAGAGTTCGGGTTTTCCACTGGACCCAGCCTGTCCGGAGCATGGATCCCAATGGGTGTTGTAGGAACAGCAGGAAGAGAAGGAGCTCCATCCACAGAGGTGGCCTTCTTGGTCTTCCTTCTTCTTGCCTTAGGCCTCGCCTTTGGCTCGGGTACCTGACTCACAGCCAGACCCGGTGTCACCTGTGACCTAGTGACTGCAGCAGCAGTCAGGGGGAGTCCATCAGAGATCAACCCCAACTCCACTAGATCATTACCTAACAGAATGTTAGCAGGGACATTGTCCTGAACCAGGACAGGAAGCTTTGCTGTCTTGTCTCCAATCATGAGTGTGACTAAGGCTACATGCGATAATTTGGGAGGCCCACCAGCTAACCTGGTGGTTCTCAGAGGAGCACCTACATAGTCCTCTGGCTTGAGCAGGGTCCTGTCCACCACTGTCATGCTAGCCCCAGTGTCTCTCAAACCAGTAGAAGGCTGGCCATTCAAGAGGACACTTCTCAAAAACCTACGGGTGTTCTGTGGGATAGTCGCCAGTACTTCTGCGTACTGGTCCCAGGACCCAAGGGACACTAAGGAAATCTCTACAGGGGCACCAAAGGTGATTCCTGTAGAGGAGGGGAGGACAGTGGCATCCACCTCAGACATGGGGTAAGGATAGCGCAGGCTGACAGCCTGTACTCCAAGTGCCTTACCTTTACACTTGGAGTCAAAAATGCTCAAAAAACAACAGGTGGGACAATTCAGCAAAAGTTTTCACCTTGTAACCATCAATCCACCCCATCATGTTCATGTGCGCAGCACTCACCCAGTCAACCCAAGACACATTCTCTCTTTTCTGAAAATCCCTGAATCTTTTAAGGTATTGGGTAGGTGTCTTGCCAAACTTGGCAATCAAAGCAGACTTCATACTGACCTCTTCCTTCCACACTCAGCTTCAGAAAACAGTCATATCCAGTTTGAGGCACTCTGCTTAACAAACACTTAGCTCAGTCTCTTATCAACATCATGAATTGCACAAGCCATTTCAAACATTTCAATCCATTGGAAGATATCTGAACCCTCCACAAACACACCAACCAAATCTTTCATAAACTTGGTGGCTGGGGACCTGACACTCTCACTGGTTTTAGCTGAAGTCTCCACTCTAGCTTTCTCTAGCTGGATTCTCTGACATTCAGTGTCCTTGTCTTTGAGTTCAAGATCCCTATTCTTGAGTTCCACTTGCTGTGCCAGCTCCTCTTTCTTAAGCTCAGCATCTATTTCCAACTTGCGGTATTCAAAGGCCAATTTCATCCTTAATAACTCAAGCTCCAAGGAATTGCTGGGGTTTGGAACAGAGGCAGCAGGAATGGTGGCATTCCCAGAAACAGATTCAGCAAAAACCCCAGGGGCAGAGTCCTCAGTGGTTGCATTCCCCCCCTCATCAAGAGTTTCACCATCAGTCTGGTAGTCCACCAGGGCAGCTATCAGCTCAGCCCTAGACTTATCCACAAAGTCTAACTCCCTGTCTTCACAAGCACTCTGGAGAGCCTCTAAGCTCATCCTAGTCAATTTACCATTTGCAATAGACTCCACTGTTTGTAATGCAGTTATTTTGTACGCAACTAAACCTTAATTTAATAAAGTGCAGATATTGTGTAAGTGGCACGGTTATACAATGATTCTTAAAACCATAAGCATCCCACCGCTCCCACTAGTGTAAAGACTGGTAGGGGGTGGTCTGTACTTCTGCTCTCTATATGATAGAGGAGAGGCACAGAGGACCCCAGCCAGGATTCTCTATTGTGGTAGCAATGGACGAGCAATCAAGGCCTAGCTTCTCAAGAGGTGATGCAGGCTTTTTCTTAAGTACAGTGTAGTCCCCAAGCCCCCACAAAGGAATGTCCACACACTGTATTGGTTAGAACACAGTCTTTATATAATCAATATTCAAGGTTATGTACACTATCACAATAACTCACTTTGTACTCAGGAAAATCAACAATGGCAAACATATACAATTCTAAAGTGGTACCACCCTTTGTATTAGATCTCATTAAAGTGCATCAACAATACTGGAACAATGTCACACAGATCAATAAAAGTGAAACCAGCAATAGAGAGAGGAGAGGAAGTAAAATGGTTGAAACAATAGGCAGAATACTGGCCCCTACCAAGAGACGCAGTTCTGTGTGGAGATCCCTCCACCTGGGCAACCTGTAAAATAAGTTATAAATAAGTTATATAGCACAGGCCCAGTCCTTGTTCAATAGTCTTATTCCCTCCTATAATGTTTTTACCCCCCAATGTACCTGGTGGAGTCGAGTTCGTCGACGAGGCGTCGACAGATCCTTCTTGAGTGACCCCCTTTCAAGCAGGAGTCACGGATCGTCGAGAGCCGACGAGAAACTCGGTGTTCGGCGACGGGGAATCGACGACCGTTCTTGAGTGCCCTCCCTTTAAAGCAGGAGTCACGGGTCATCGAACGGCCGACAGTGAACATGGTAGAACATCGTCGACGAGGCGGCAGCTTCGATCCGAGCGGTGCTCGTCGACGACAGAGCGTTGGCCTCCTGCAAGGAAGAGGCGTGCGGGGCGCCTCGGTGACACTAGTTCTGGACCGCAAAGAGATGATGAAGAACTGTGGGCCAGCAAGGGTGTCGAGTCGTCAGCGTCTCTGTGGTCTTTAGGTGGCGGGAAACCCACCGGCGGATGCTCATCGGCATGTCTACGGTTGTGCCTTCTTCAGCGGGATAAAGCGGGCGAAGATGCAGACGAGAGCGTCCGTTGATCAAATGAAAGTTCTTAGACAAACGAGAGCACGGCGGCTCCGATCGGCGACGGCGGTCGTCGACAGGCGGACAACAGTCCGGGCGCTTCTCTTTGGGATTCCGTGGCAGTCCCCGTCTCCGGTCGGCAGCCTGTCATAGGCCTGTCTTCCAGGGAGCGTTGGCAAAGATCATCTGTGCACGATAGTCCCTCGTAGCTCGGGAAGAGGGCGCCTTCCCAGGTCCTCTCTCGGTTAGTCCTTGAAGGCACAGCAGCTTTCAGATTGCGAAGTAGAGCAGCAGCAAGACTTCTCTTCCAGGGCAGCTTCAAGGTTAAGCTTCAGTTATTCCAGTTACTCGTCGTAGTGGACTTCAGATTCTGAACACGATTCCTAGCAGTGAGAAGTCCCCAGATATACTGTTGATCTCCCATTCATTCCGCTGGGTCACACTCAAGCATCCAATCACGACTACGGTCATTCATGCAGGCAGGCAGCCAATCAGGCACACGGTGCATTCAGGCCATTCACTTCTCTCCAGACACTCGCAACAAGTTATCTGTATTGGGACAAGTACCGAGCCATTCAACACTACACACTGCATTCAGGCCAGTTTCGGGCAGGGCTGTCTCAGTCTTTGTCTCTCATGCCAGAAACCAGACAACCACAACAAGAAGTGCATATTGGTCACACACTCCATTCACCCAGGTCCCACCCACAGGAGGTACCCACAACATACAGTCACTGGGAAGGCTCCACAACACTACCATATATGGAACTTCCACCCCACGCCAGTTAGCGGGAAGGGACAGAGTCAGGGCTTCCCAGGACTTTGGGAAAACAAGGTAATAGGCAATAGAAAGCAAGAGGCCACAGGGGCTATCTTGTTTAGTATCAGGAATCAACTGATCCCAATGGCAGGGCCTGGGTATCCCAAAATGGAGGACACCCAGAGCACCTGTCAAATTCAGCATGGAGCTACCACTAGCCCATACCCTGCTCTGTGGCCCACCCACAGGTGCCCAAAAACATACACTAGGGGCACAGGATTGTACCTCCACCCATGGGTGCCATAAGGGTATCCCATGGGTCTGTACACCAAACCAAAAAAGAGAGCTGCACCGCCAGGGGTCCCACAGGAACTCCTGCGTGGAAAACACGACAGAAAACACGATAAAAAGCAGTAAAGGACAAGGATATGGAGGCCCTGTCCCTCTGATGCATTTCCAGCATCACAGGGAGTGATAGTTTCCTCTGTCAACTCCTCTGGAGAGCCTCTCTAGGTTCGCTCCCTTGCAGACCTAGTGAGCTCCTGTTTCCTTTTACTGGGAGGCCTGGGGGTGCTTGACACACCTCCAAGAGTTTTCAAGTCATTACCCAACAGGACTTTCCAAGGCACTTCACTCTGCACACTAACATGTATTTTGAAAGTCATATCATTACACTGCATGAGAGCTGGTAACTGGGGAAGCATTTGCACAGGCCTCCAGCTAACTTGGTGAGGTGTTTGGGTGCCTTAGCAACATCCTCCACTTTGAAAAATGATTCATCCTCCACAGTTAAGCTGGCTCCGGTGTCTCTGATGGCAGGGGTCTCCTGATCATTCACAAGAACACTATCTTTGTAATACTCTTTAGTATTATCCGGGATTAAATTATAGACATCTAATTCTGTTGTCCCCACAAGCCCAGGGACACTAAAGAAACACTAGCTGAGACTCTCATGGGTTCATCAGCCAGTAGGTTAAAGTTTCCACTTGCCATAGGTACTTCTTCCTCTGGGGAGAAGGCTAAGGAGACAGTGTGGACCCCTGAAGGTTTACCCTTAGATCTGGGATCCCCTTTCACATGGTCAGTTGACCCACAAACATAACATTTCCCAAATGTCTTAATGAATGGGGGTTTGTTCTGACCTCCATCTGGTTTGGGTCCAGATGGTACACTAGCCCGATTTGGTTTCACTGGTGGTTTACCCTTATGTTGTTGTTTGTGGCCCTCTTTTGGATTGGAGGTATTAGAATTCTCTTTGTTGTCTTTCTTTGGTTGTTTCCCCTCATCCTTTTTTCTGAGTAGCCCCAGAATCCTTGTGAGTAGCCCTGTTGACAACCCACAAGTCAGCACCCTTAGCTAGCTTCTTTGGATCTATCTCCTTAGAATCAGCCAAGTGCTGTCTGAGCTCAGGAAAGCAGACATCAAAAATAGACTCCAACATTACAAGATTGCTCATGCCTTCATAAGTGTTTACTCTGTGTAACCCTTAATCCAACCACCTACGTTTTTCAAACATTCACATACCCTGGTAGCCCAAGGGGTGCCATCATGCTTTTTGAGCGTCCTAAACAGGTACTGGGAAGGGGTCTTCGCAAATCTAGCAATTAAAGCTAGCTTCACACACTCATAATCCATCCTATCCACCTTCCCCAACTCCATCACAACGTCAGATGCAACAGTGGGTAGCCTAGAGAAGAGCCAGGGAAGCAATTGATTCCCTGTAAGACCTTGAATACCATGGTTATACAAACATTGCCAACCAATCCAAAATATCAAGCTTATCCTCATACATACCCACAATTTCTTTAGGCATGCAGGGTCTCTTAGGACCGGAAGACCTAGAGGACTCTGGGAGAGAAGCATTTTCAAGAGACAATCTTTTCATTTCTAGTTCATGATTCAACTCCATTTCTCTGAGTTTCAGTTCTTGATGTTTTTGTTCAGTTTTAGCATTTAAATGTTTGAATTCCAGTTCAAGCCTCATTTTCTCTAGAGCAATGAATTCAGGACTGAGTGTAGGACCTGTGCGGGTCCCAGTGGACAAGGGTTGAGGTTGCTGAGCAGGCCAGGGAGCAGAGAGACCTACATTAGGAGACATGTCTACTTCTTCCAGTTCAGCAACAGATACATTATCATCCTCAATACTTTCCACATTAGCTAAGGAGTCAGGCATTTCAGACACACCCCCTAGACTTGGACTCTAACAATTTTTCAATCAATTCAGACTTTTTGCCTTTGGCAGAGAGTTTCCTTTCTTTACACATGTTTCTTAAATAATCAGCAGTGTAACTCAGGAGGGTCTCCCGACTGTGGCTTTCCATATCAGACATGATTAATATTGCTTTTTAGTGATGTTAGCCTTGTGGTTAGTTGATTCAAGGTAATAGCAGCACTCTGTACACTTGTGTTAGGCAGAATTATATGCAGGACCCTTTGGGAACACCACACACAATTAAGACTACAAGTGACAGTACAAATTCACCTTTGGTACAAGCCTGTACTACACCGTTAAAGTGGTAGCTGTGGCTGAGCAGCCAGACTTATCTCGAGAGTAAGTGAGCAGTATCAAATAGTTACACAAAAGACAGCAATTACTATGATTCAGGCAAACACTGACTCAAGGGTTTCAAGTAAAAGAATATACATTTATTTCACTCTTCAGTTGTATAACAGTTCACTCTTCTTGCTGCTTGGGCTACTACCTGCATCCATTATTCGCCCTAAATCATCTCCGTGATGCTCATGTCCTCGTCAGGACAGCACGCGGCGACTTTCCGATTTTCCAAAATGTCGGGCGCGATGCAGCCTGAAAACGAGGCTTAGCTTCGTTGCCGTCGCTAGGCAACGCGTGTTTCCTACATTTAAGCAGAAACATCCGCCGGCAGGCGGAAGAGCCGGCGCCCACCTGCAAGGCCACTATAAGGCCAAAGCCCTGTTTGCCCCTGCTGCAGTGCCTACCGTGTGTGGAGAGGGCAGGAGCCCCCACAATTGCCTGGAGCCAAGCTGCTACAACTACAGCCACAACCACGCGACATCCTGAGGCCTTCCTGCACCATCAGTGAGGCGCAGCCCCCAGCCCTGCTTGGGCTACTACCTGCATCCATTATTCGCCCTAAATCATCTCCGTGATGCTCATCTCTTCGTCAGGACCGCACGCGCCGACTTTCCAAAATGTCGGGCGCAATGCGGCCTGAAAACCAGGCCTAGCTTCGTTGCCGTCGCTAGGCAACGCGTGTTTCCTACATTTAAGCGGAAACATCCGCCGGCAGGCGGAAGAGCCGGCACCCACCTGCAAGGCCACTATAAGGCCAAAGTCCTGTTTGCCCCTGCCGCAGTGCTTACCGTGTGTGGAGAGGGCAGGAGCCCCCACAATTGCCTGGAGCCAAGCTGCTACAACTACAGCCACGACCACGCGGCATCCTGAGGCCTTCCTGCACCATCGGTGAGGCGCAGCCCCAGCCCTGCTTGGGCTACTACCTGCATCCATCATTCGCCCTAAATCATCTCCGTGATGCTCATCTCCTCGTCATGACCGCACGTGCCGACTTTCCGATTTTCCAAAATGTCGGGCGCGATGCGGCCTGAAAATGAGGCTTAGCTTCGTTGCTGTCGCTAGGCAACGCGTGTTTCCTACATTTAAGCGGAAACATCTGCCGGCAGGCGGAAGAGCCGGCGCCCACCTGCAAGGCCACTATAAGGCCAAATCCCTGTTTGCCCCTGTTCGCTCCTGGGCGCGCTAAGGCCCATTTAATGTAACCTTGAATAGACTGCCACACTGGTTTCATCTTAGAACTCCACGCATGACCATGTGAATGAACACGCCTCGCATGGGAACCATCAGCAAGGAACACTGGCTGACATATCTGGTATGCATAGATCCTACTATTTGCTGGCACATGCAGTATTAAATCATATGAGAATGCATTACTTACCGTAAAAGCATTTCTGATGGTTGTATCTGCTTAGATTCACATGCTGTGCATAGGTCCGACATCCAGTGGTCACTGCAGAGTATTGCATTTTGTTTTTCGCAGTCGAAAAGGGACGTCGACAAGGCGCGTCTGAAACACTATCCCTATAGTGACGTGCGTTGTACCCACAATCCCTCACGCGTCGAGGTCCCTCTGTTTGTATTTTTCTGCCCTGAGGGAGCCTTCTAGACGTGAGTGAGTACAGAAAAGAGAGATATAAAAGAAAGTCTATGTTAGTTCCATCCGAGCGGGGAGGAAGGGTGGGCGCATGTGAATCTAAGCAGATACAACCATCTGAAATGCTTTTATGGTAAGTAATGCATTGTCTTCTGATGTTTGTTAATCTGCTTAGAATCACATGCTGTGCATAGACTAGCGAGCAGTACCCGGAGTTGGCGGTGGGTTATGAGAAGGAACAGTAGAGAAAAGGTGTCTTAATACTGCCTGTCCCACCTGGGAGTCAGATCTAGAGTGTGCATCTAGACAGTAGTGTTTTGTAAAGGTGTGCACAGAACTCCAGGTAGCCACTTTGCAGATGGACTCAAGGGGAACATTTGCAATGAATGCTATGGACGCCCCCGTGCCTCGAGTAGAGTGTGCTCTTGGCCTAAAGGGTAGTTCCCTCTTAGCAAGAGTATAGCAGAGAGTGATGCATTGAACAATCCATCTAGAAATAGTGGACTTTGAAACTGCATCCCCTTCTCTTCCTGCTGCCACTGAGACGAAGAACTGATTAGTCTTCCTCAGTGGTCTGGTTCTTTCCATGTAGAACATGACCGCTCTGCGTACATCTAGTGTGTGCAGAGTCCTTTCTCCCAAATTGGAAGGATTTTGAAAGAACGTTGGTAGTTCTATAGATTGGTTTACATGGAATTTAGAAATAAATTTCGGAGCAAACCTTGGCTGAGTGCGTAGAACCACCTTATCTCTGTGAACTGTAATGAAGGGGTCTAGAATAGAAAGAGCCTGAAGTTCACTTGCTCTCCTGATGGAGGTGATAGCTATTAAAAAAGCAGTCTTAAGAGTGAGGTGTTTAAGAGATGCTTTGTGCATGGGTTCGAATGGTGAGCCCATGAGTCTGGTAAGTACCACATTAAGGTCCCATCCGGGAGCTGGGTCAGCTATCGGGGGGTGTATTCTCTTTACTCCCTCCATGAAGGCCTTTATAACAGGGATCTTCCACCACGACACTTTGAATTGGGAAGTGGTGTATGCAGAAAGTGCCGCTAGGTGGACTTTAATGGAGTTAAACACTAGACCTGAATCCAATAGGTGGGTCAGGTATAGAACAATATGTGTGGGAGAGCAGTCAATTGGGTTGATGCTTTTACTCCTGCACCAGATGACAAATCTTTTCCACTTGCTAGAATAGCAGTGGCGAGTGTTAGGTTTTCTGGCTTCCCTGAGGATGTTCATGCATCTCTGCGGGAGCTGTAGATGTCCGAACTCTATGATCTCAGGAGCCAAGCTGCTAAGTTCATGTTCTGGGGGCATAGATGCAGAGTCCTGCCCTTGTCTTGTGACAGCAAGTTGTACGGGCAGGGGAGTTTCACTGGGGGAGATAGAGACATCTCCATCAAGTGAGCGAACCATGGCTGTCGGGCCCACATTGGGGCCACCAGTATCATGGTCACTTGTTCCTGGTGCATCTTGTGCACCACCCTGTTGAGAAGGGGAGTCGGGGGAAAAGCGTAAACAAATTTCCCTGACCATTGCATCGACAGACCGTTCCCCTTGGATTGGTTCTGGGGGTACCTGGAGGCGTAACTTAGGCATTGTGAGTTCTCCAGGGTTGCGAACAGGTCTATTTCTGGGAATCCCCATTGTGTGAAGACGTCAAAGACGATGTCTTCGTGCAGTCGCCATTCGTACTCTTCGGGCAGGGGGAAATCTCTGCTGAGTTTGTCTGCCAGCAGATTGAGTTCCCCTGGTACATGTTGTGACAGTAGGAACATGTTTTGTTTGAGAGCCCACTTCCATATATTCTGGGCCAGTTTGGACAGTCCTGGAGAGTGGGTGCCCCCCTGCTTGTTGATGTAGTACATGGCTGTGGTGCTGTCTGTAAGGACCATCACTGTCTTGCCTTGTAGGTGTTCCTGGAAGGCTTTTAGCGCCTTGAACACAGCTAGTAGCTCCAGTAGATTTATGTGTTTGGATGCAACGTTCGGAGTCCACACTCCGTGAGCAGTCTGATGGGATAGGTGCGCCCCCCATACTGTGAGGGATGCGTCTGTGGTTAGAGTGGCTTCCGCCGCGGGTGTGGCAAAGGGTTTCCCTTTTTCCAGGTTTTCCTTTGTCCACCACCGTAGCGAGAGAACCAAGGCTTGCGAGACCACCACTAGATCGTCCCATAGTCCGCTGGCCTGACACCACTGGCTGTTGAGCCACTCTTGCATTGGGCGCATGCGCAGGCGCGCGTGAGGTACCAAATAAATACACAACGCCATCATTCCTAGCAAGCGCATTGCTTTGCGTACCGTCACCTCTCGACCGGTCACATAATGAGGGATCTGAAACAGCATGTTTTGGACCCTCTCTTTGGAGGGGAAGATGAGGCTGTCCTTTGTTTGAATTAGAACCCCTAGGAATTGCTTGATTTGACTGGGGTCTAAGCTGGACTTCTTTTCGTTGATGGAGAAGCCCAACTGGAACAAAAGGTCTACAGTCTTTTGGGTATTGGAGAAGCATATTTCGTAAGAATCCCCTGTTATGAGCCAGTCGTCGAGGTAAGGGTAAACTGGGATGGACAACCGGCGCAGGTGGGCCGCAGCCACTGCCAGCACCTTCGTGAATACCCTTCGTGCTGATGCTATGCCAAAGGGTAGCACTCTGAACTGGTAGTGTTTGCCCTCTATCATGAACCTGAGGTATCTTCTGTGCGCTGGCAACATTAAAATATGAAAGTATGCATCTTTCATGTCCAATGTCATGTAATCTCTCTGTGAAAGCAGTGGGATCACTTCCTGTAAGGTTACCATACGAAACTTTTGGGGTTTGATAAACTTGTTCGCTGGGCGCAGATCTAATACAGGGCGCATGGTTAGATCCTTTTTGGGTACAAGGAAGTACACTGAATAAATACCTTCCATTACCTGAGATAGAGGCACGACCTCTATGGCTCCTTTTTCCAGTAGTTGTTGTACTTCTTGGAGAAGGGTGGCAAGATGTTCCGGTGTCATGCGTCGTCCCCTCGGGGGTCTGTAGGATGGGGAACTGTTGAATTCGATGCAGTATCCGTGGGCCACGGTGGAAAGTACCCAACGGTCTGACGTTATACCCTCCCATGCAGGAAGAAAGGATGTTATCCGGCCCCCGACCGGTGTTGCATGGGAGGGGACGCGAATCTTCACGTCACTTGGAGTTGTTGGGGGCTTGGGAGCCTCTGGGGGTGGACCCCCGACCTCTCCCTTTACCCCGGCGCTGGCCTCTTTGGCTGTACTGGCCACTATTGGTCTGGTAATTGGTGGCAGGGTACTGTTGCTGCTGATTTTGTTGTTGTTGGCGTTGGCCACGAAAAAAGCGTTTGTTGCCATAGCCACGTCTGGTAGTGGGCTTAGAGATTTGGTCAAGAGTCTTGATAGTATCGAACTCTTTCTTAGCCATCTCTAGAGCCTCATCCACCGCTTTTCCGAAGAGGTTAGAGTCTTCAACAGGTTTATTTATTAAAGACGCCTGTGTCTCCGGTTTAAACCCTGAGTTGCGCAGCCATACATGGAGTTTTAGGAGTATTCCCTGCACCAGGGAACGTCCCGCTGTTTCTGCAGCATCCAGAGAGTTCTTTACAATACTCTGGTTGACCTGGGTTCCTTCGCCAATAGTTGAAAGCAGGCGTGTTCGTAGAGGCTCCGGCGCTTCTTCGGCGTCCTTGCGCAGTTTGGCCCACTGCACGTCTGCATAGCTAGCAAGCAAAGAATTGTTGTTCGCAATTCTTGCCGAAAAGGCAGCCGAGGATGTGACTCTTTTTGCAAGGGCATATAACCTCTTGCCCTCCTTGTCAGGAGGTGCCTCACTGGTGGAAAGTGGTACCCCTGCCCTCTTCCTTGTATTAGTTACTACAAGGGAATCCGGAATGGAATGTCCCCTGATGTACAGCGGGTCTAAGGGTGAAGGAGTGAAAAGTTTTTCAATTCTTGGATTGACCCCTCTGATTAATGCGGGAGTGGACAGCGAAGGGATGATTCTTCTCTTCACTGAAGCGAGGAGGGGAATGGTCTGGCTGACCGGGGGTTTCTCCTTAATTACTCTTTCCACAAAGTCTAATTCAGGAGAGAGCTCCCCAGTGTCCAGCTCGAAATGTGCTGCTGCTTTGCGCAACAGGGCATTGAATGTGGGCTGATCGTCAATGGGAGACGTGTTCCTAACAGGTGAATTGTCAGGAGGATTTAGGTTCAGCACATCAGTGTCGGAATAAACTGATGGGGATTGCCAGGGGTGCGAAGGTCCTTCTTCTGGGTTTTCTCCGAAGCCTTCTCCTATAATGTCTGGATTGTCTTCCAGACCTTCCTCCTGGTTCTGTCCCTCTTCGTCGTCCATGAAATCATCCTCTTCCTCCAAGTAATGTTCCTCCCCAGTGAGGTCATACACATTGTGGAAGTCTGAGGCTGTGTCTTGCTGGGGATTGACTAGCCTCGGATATTTGGCCCTGGGGTCCTCCTGAGGCCCTTCTCTTGTTCTCTTGGGAGTTTGAGGGTTCTGGGTATTCATAAACCTCTCCATTCTCTCCATACAGAGATGGAGCCTTTCCATCGTTTCATGGGGTACCCCTGAGCGGTCTAGCGGGGGAAAAGTAGAGTCTCCAGCTGAAAACGGCTCGACCTCTCCCATAGCGTTGAGGAAAGAGTCCCGTCGCCCTCCGAAAAACCTTCCGGTGTGCTGGGTGTCCCCCCGACTGAAGGGGGTAGTCCCTGCCTTTCTTCGGGCTTTTTCGGCGTGTCTTTCGACCTCTGCGTAGCGCTCGACGTGTCCTTCAGCGTACGCTTCTGGGCGTCGGCTACAACGATCCTCGCCAAGCTCTCGGCGACTCGTTTGTCAGCGGAGGGTTGCGGTCTCGACGCTACGGGTGTCGATCGCTCTACGGCGGCATGTGCTTTCTGTTGATGCGCGGCAGCCGATGATTTGGAGGCGGCGCCCTTATTTGCCAAAAGCCCAGTCACTGGTCGCGGCTGCGAGAGGGGCTTCGAACCCGAACGGTCCGAGGAAGCCGCTGGTAAAACCTGCGTCTCCTTGAGCGCTGATGCTCTCTTCGTCTTCGACGAAGAAGAGCTGTGGGTTGTGTGCTTTTGTGTGTTCTTGTGTGCGTCAATGTCGCCGGGGTGTTCATCCCCATAAGCAGGGCGTGAGCCGAGCCCGTCGGGGCCGGGGACAGACGACGAAGCGCGCGAGCGCTCTTTAGAGGGGTTTTCGACTTCCGTAGCGGAGGTCGTGTTATCACGTTCCTCGTCACTGTCGGTGGTAGCAGCGGCGGGTGAACCATCGGCCTTCGACATAGCGTAGGCCGCCCACCTCTTGACCCTACGGTCTTTTAGAGTCTTTGGCTTAAGAAGCCGACAAGCCGCGCAACCCTCCTCCTTGTGATCGAGGGGCAAGCAGCGGTTACACCGTGAATGCTTGTCCTTCCAAGTAAACTTGCCCTTGCAAAGCGGGCAAAACCTAAAGGGTGTCCTCTCCATAGCCGAGGCAATAAATCGAGATAACCACCCCAAGGGAAAGGAAGGGGAAAAGGAAAGGCATTCTCAGAAAAGAACCAGAGATGTCCCACGACCCCACTCTCCCTACTGTATATGGCCTGCGAGGCCAGGCCACATGTTCGGCAATGCCGAAGGATCTCCTCCGCTCGTCCCCTCCGTCGAAGATCTTGCTCGGCGGAGAACAGCTTCACAACTGCGTCGAGGGAGGGATCTATGTGTTTATATATTAATAGGAAAACGACCAAAGGTCGAGGAGATGAAATCTGCAATGTCTCTCGAGGAGCTCCGCGTAAAGGCGACCAGTAGCTGGGCGGAAAAAAACAATCTGAGGGACCTCGACGCGTGAGGGATTGTGGGTACAACGCACGTCACTATAGGGATAGTGTTTCAGACACGCCTTGTCGACGTCCCTTTTCGACTACGAAAAACAAAATGCAATACTCCGCAGTGACCACTGGATGTTGGACCTATGCACAGCATGTGATTCTAAGCAGATTAACAAACATCAGAAATAATGTTGCAAGGTGCCCCTACAATTGGAGCGCTAACGTGCAGATACATTTGTCTAGCTAGTCAATTAGACACAATAGCTGCCTCCCCAGCACTAGCCTATTAATCGACAGAATTAAGACCTTTCTGTCCATTCCTTAGAATGTCGATATTAATAGCTAAGTTCTTGTACAAAGTTAAATGACAAATGACCTCACTGTGTTTGTATCCTAGATACATGTAATTTTCAACTGCCTTAGATTGTATGCTTATCCTGAACTAGCCTATTACTATAGACTGTATGCTTATCTTGAACTAGCCTATGACCATAGATTGCATGCTTATCTTGAACCCTTCACTGCACTATTGCATCTGTTTTGCACTAGTTGCGCCGCACGTTGCACTCGTTATGCAGAGGTACTTGAGACTTGCTGCTGCAATGTGATTGCTGCTCCTGTCTCCATACGCCAAAGTGGCTTCAAGCTATCAACTTAAAGTAGCCTGCCTGAAATCAGCTTAACCGCTAACTGCATATCTCTTTATTCTAACTATACTGCCTCACCCTGAACCTAGCTTTATATCTATGCATCTTTGCCAATCTGCCTCATTTGAATCTAGGTGCTTATCTATGCATCTCATTTTTAGGTGTTTTTCTATGCATTTTAGCCAAACTGCCTCATCCTGACTGAGTTGCTTACTCCTACAATTCTGACTAAACCACCATAGCGTGATGCTATTATCTAGTATGTGTCTATTCACTACCTACCTGCTGGCCTATATCCTGATCAGCCTCAATATTGCACCACCTACTAAGATGGCTCCACAACTACCCAACATGCCAGCCTTACCTACATTTAATAACCAAGTACCTTATTTAGATTTAAATGACCCTCAGGTACTGCCAGCCTCCAGTCACCCTCGCCTCACTATAGAAAGGAACCAAGGACTTAGAGCCAGGCTAGCCAAAATCTATGAGCCCCTGGCCCGCTCACGGCCTTACACACAAAACCGTAGAACGCAACCACTCAGATCCCATCCCGCCACACAAACCAGCAACCCATTACAAAAACCCTACTCCACACCCTTTCATAACTCCCTCAACTTGGACACTCCTGAACTCTCACAGGACAAGCGCCACACTACCACCTCAGAAAAAATAGACTCCACTCCCAAAAACATAGTTAGTCCTAAGATCAAGGGAGCTTTGATCAATGCCAGATCGTTGGTAGCCCATGCCATAGAAAACGCAGACTTAATATGGATAGAAGACCTTGACTTCTGTGCCATCACCGAAACCTGGTCACACCCAGCAGCAGGCCCTATGCTCATGCTGGCAATCCCAAACAACTACACTATCCTGAGACAACACCAGAACCACTAGATCCTCTAACACACTACAACTGACGGTGCCCAAATACTCCCTCAAAAGAGCTGGTGGATCCAGCTTCCCAACTCTGGCCTCACAACTTTGGAACACTGTTCCACTGGATATCAAATCCACACCAACCTTCCAACCCTTCAGAACTAAGGTCATCACTTGGTTACTCAACAAATAACCAACCATGTATGTATGCATACCTAATGTACAAATGTTTCTTATTATGTTTTGCCTATTATCATCTGTGCACTAACTGCCTGTTTGACAACCTTTACTTTGCCTCATTACTACTGTACTATTGTTCCCTACTGTTGCCTGTAACTTGATGTTCAAAGCGCACATATACCCCTGGGTCAAGAGCGCTATACAAATAAATAAACAAACAAACAAACAAACAAGACCGACCCAACTCGAGAGGAGGTGGTGTTGCCATTATCATAAGTGTTGTCTTACCATGAGACTAGCCACCTCTATAGATGCCCCCTCCTGTGAAACATTAGCAGTCAAAATACCTCTCACTAACACCC
Source organism: Ambystoma mexicanum (assembly GCF_040938575.1). Classification (NCBI taxonomy): domain Eukaryota; kingdom Metazoa; phylum Chordata; class Amphibia; order Caudata; family Ambystomatidae; genus Ambystoma; species Ambystoma mexicanum. Next base: position 154,803,360 of record NC_090925.1, read on the forward strand.
AAACTCTCAACATCTATTTGATCTACCGCCCACCAGGCCCAATTGGTACCTTCGATGAAGACCTCAACTCTATTCTATCCAGCAACCTTAAAAGTTCCACTCAAGCACTCACCCTAGGAGACCTCAACCTGGGTTACAATGACCCGGAAGACCATCCCGCCAGCATTATAGCCAACACTCTCACTGAATTAGGTTCGCGCAAAGATGCACGCTACCAACACACTCGAAAGGCAGAACACTCGACTGGGTGGCCGACCACAACTGCCTAGCGAATATTACTAATATTTCACCTTTAGCCTGGACTGACCACCACTTGATATCATTCATGCTCTCCACCGATAGACCTCCACCTCCGCCTACTATTAAGGCCACACCCACCCTTACCAGAAACAAGAAAAACATGACAGCAGAAAGATTCATCCCTAATCTACTCCCCACTCTCAACACACTGCCAGACGACCTGGACCCCGATTCCCTGGTCGAAGAATATAACAAGATTATGGCCACCTCGATGGACCGCATCGCCCCCCCTTAAACTCAGATCCAGTAAACCAAAAACACCCCTCAACAAATGGTATACACCATTCCTCAAAAACCTAAGGCAGCAAAAAAGAAGCTGCAAGGCCATTTGGAAAAAATCCCCTTCAGACTCAAACAAACTCAAACTCTCCAAACTAGCTGCACTGTACAAAAAAGAAATCTACCTGGCCAAACATACTTCATTTGACTCTCTTATATCCCAAGCCAAATCCAACATGAAAGAACTTTTTTCAATCCTCAAAGAAATAGAAACCCCCGTAGCAACCCCTGATACTTGCACTAAAGATAAAGGCTGGTGTTCAGACATTCAAAATGCCCAAGCAAATAAGATTGTGACTCTTCAAAGTAAAATCTCCAGCAAAAGAGCCTCCCTGAATAAGACTCTCAAATCAAAAATTCATGACAAACCCATGTCCACCGACCTAGCCCGTTTCCAGTTTGCCAAAGTCAATATTTTGGAAGTGGAAAAAATCATCTTATCTCTGAAACCGTCCAATTGCCAGGGAGACTTGTGCCCTGCTTAGCTCATCAAAGATGCTGCCCGGGACCTCTCCCCTTTCATCACAAAATTGACCAATGCCTCCTTCGCCACTGGATCCATCCCTACTAACTTAAAACAACCTGGGTACTCCCATTATTGAAAAAACCCACTCTCGACCCTGCCATACCCACAAACTACCGACCCATAACGACCGTTCCCTTTCCCCTACAAATTCTGGACAAGGTTGCCTATGTACAAATACAGAAGCACCTGGAAGAACACAACCTCCTAGGATCTAGACAGTCTGGGTTCCCGCCCCAACACGGGACCGAAACCGCTCTCATTGACTTGAAAGCCCAGATCGATTCGCTCAGAGACAATGGCCAAGCTGCCTTAATCCTTCTCCTTGACCTATCTGCAGCTTTCAATCTGGTTGATCACTCTGTCCGATGTTCACACCTCCACACTGCAGCTCACTTCTCAACGGAGGCCATCACGTGGATCACATCCTTCCTTAACGGTAGGACCATGAGGGTCTTCTCTCCCACGGCTGCAGCAGACCCCATACCTATCACCTGCAGTGTTCCTCAGGGCTCCTGTGTCTCCCCTACACTATACAGCATATTTACCAAGCCCCTTTTCGATGATTTGGATCATCTTGGTATCACCTACACTAATTATGCAGATGATACTCAGATCCTCCTTCCGCTTTCTGGAGATTATGGAAAGGATTTGGCCTTGTTAAATAGGGTGTACATCATCATCCAGGCATGGATGGCCACTCATGGACTATGCCTGAATGATGACAAAACAGAACTCATCATCCTAGGTACCACACTCACCATAAAGAAACTTGGCCCGGCCCACAATTCCTTCATGATTGACGGAAACAACATCAAAGTTGGACAGGAGGTCAAAACACTGGGATTCTATCTAGGCTCCAATTTTTCCTTCAAAAGACAAGTGAGCTCCCTTGCATCCTCAACAGCTTATACATGCAAATTAATCCGCACAGCTAAACCCTTCCTGTCGGATTCCAGTTGCCTGACACTCGCCAGAGCTCTTATTCTGTCTCGCCTTGACTACTGCAATGCCCTATACCTAGGATCTACTAAGGCTACCACCAGTAAACTGCAAACCCTTCAGAACAATACTCTAAGAGCAGCTCTGGGCATTTCCAGATGGGAACACATTACAAACTTTAGCCAACAGAACAATTGGCTAGCCACTAAAGATAAAATTCTATTAAAAACGGCATCACTCACTCATAAGTCTCTGAACAATGCCGCCCCAACTTACCTGATCAACAGATTCCACCGACAGTCCTCATTAAGACCCACTAGAACTGCATACAAAAACTGTCTATCTGTTCCACACTACAAGCGGGCCACAATAGGGGGCAACAGCTTCCCAGTAAAAGCTGCCTTGTTGTGGAATTCCTTGCCTCCTAACCTTAGAATTGACATGCCCTACCAGAATTTCCTCTCACTGGTAGTCTCATGGTTGAAACTCGAGACCCACTAAGACTATGAAGTGCCCAACACCACCCGCACAAATTGTAACCATGTGTGCCTTCCTGCTTACCTGTATATAATGGACTGCAGGCCTACTACTGATTTGTATATAACATAGGTGTATTCTATTCTTGTATTATGCATATTCTCTGTACTGTAACCAAGTTTCGAAAATTCTTGTAAAGGCTGCGCCCTGATACCCCCGGGTACGCTCGCGCATTATGAATAATAAAAACAAACAAGCAGTTTAAAAATAACACTCTTAATACACCACACAACTTCCCTTAAATTCCAGACAAGTTAAACTCACAAAGGGGGCGTGGCTAAGGAGCCATGTAAGAGGACGTGTTTTCTATGGAGCTCCCGCAGATCCGGACATTATCCTGATGAAACCTGCGTATGAATGGACACATTTGTACTGAGAACAGAGGAAAGCGCACGCGGTGCTATCGTGCACAAGAATATATATTGTGGCTCTGCGGAACGGCGAGGCTGACACTGGGGACGCTGTCAAAGACTGCCGGGATTCGAAGGCTAATGAGAGAAAATGGCGGCCGCCATAGAACAAAGGGGCAAAGAACCGTCGCTGACGGACTGCAAGACCAAATACTGAAACACCCGAAAATCTCACAACTGGAGTTCCCAGCATGAAACGAGGTGCCGACCGGGAGTGCTGCAGGCAGTGAAGGATAATAAGCACCCGCATCGTGGATCGGCAAAATGCAGACCTCCTAGGGGACTGAACGGTAGTGCGGCAGTGTGTGGACTTGATGAGCCTCCAGAATGAACTGGTGAGGAAACAACGGACGCGCAGAGTTAACCTGGCCTGAACTAAGATACTTTGTTGCACTGGCGCGATGTGTAAGGGCGAGCAAGAGGATTAGAAGCAGCCCCGGGACCCTGAGGTTACTGGAGTAATTGCTACAAAAGAGATGAACAATTTACTTCTTACCTTGTAACGTTCTTTCGACTGGATGTTCCTCCGACGTGTTCCTTATCTTTGATAATACGTTTCGAGCTTGCTGGCCTCGGAAATTTTTTCTGTAGAGGGTGTCCTGTGCGTCGGCGTCCGCCGAGTCAATGTCCCTCAACGGCCACCGTATCGGCGCCGACGTCACCATGCCCATAAATAGCCACGCGCTGAGTCCGTTGCTCAGTTCCGTTTTGTAGCATAAGAAAAGTCATGCCTGAATTTATTATTGACCTTGAAGGAGCGTAAACTGCAACCACAAGGGAAGTATCACTGCAGGGATGGATGGGAGGGGCGATAAGGAATACCTCGGAGGAACATCCCATCGAAAGAACGTTACAAGGTAAGAAGTAACTTGTTCTTCGAAGGGATTGTGTCCTCTGACGTATTCCTTATCTTTGATAGACTCCCATAGCAATGGCATGTAATTGGAGGTGGAAGTGAGAATGTTATGTATCCCTTTAGGGATGGACCGAATGTAATACGGCCTTGCCAAATCTGGTCGCTTGACTAGTGGAGGAATCCAGATTGTGCAATTTTGTGAATGTATGTGCGGACGACCATGTGGCAGCCGCACATATGTCTCGGACTGGTACCCCGGAGAGCCGAAGAGGCTGCGATACCCCTGGTTGAATGAGCCCTGAGATTTTGGGGTGGCTCTTTCCCTGCCAGTTTGTAACATTCCAGAATGGCCAAAATAATCCACCTGGAGATGGTTTGTTTTGTTATGGGTAGTCCCAACTTGTGACCTCAGTATCCTACAAACAGTTGGTCTGCTTGCCTGATCCTAGCCATTCTGCTGATGTAAAAGCTGAGAGCTCACCTTGGGTCCAGCCTATGTAGCCTTTCCTCCTCTTTCCCTGGATGGGGAGGAGGGTAGAACGAAGGTAAGGTAATTTTCTGAGCAATATGAAATTCAGAAACCACCTTTGGGAGGAAATTAGGCTTCAACTGTAGGACAACTTTGTCCTTGTGGAAAATTGTATGTGGGGGTTTACAGGAGAGAGCTTGTAGCTCGCTCACCCTCCTAGCAGATGTTAGTGCTACCAATAGGACAGTGTTAAGCGTGAGAAATCTCAGCGAACAAGAGTGAAGTGGTTCAAATGGAATGCCCATTAGGAAGTTTAAGACTAAATGTAAGTCCCATAAGGGAACCTGGAATGGTTTTGGAGGATAAACATCAGTTAATCCCTTGAGAAATTGTATCACTAGAGGAAGTTTGAAATACAATGGTTCCTCCGCAGTGCTCTTGAAGATAGAAAGCGCTGCAAGATAGCCTTTTACAGTGCCAACTTGAAGGCCTGAGTTTGCCAAGTAGAGTAGAAACGATAACACTGTTGGTGTACCACATGAAAAAGGGTCGATATTCTCTTCCCTACACCAGCTGCAAAATTTGTTCCAACGGCAGCGGTATAAAGACTTTGTTGCTGGCCTTTTGGCCGAAAGCAACACCTCCATGACGTCATCAGGGAGATCCCAATCCTTGTACCTCACCCTTTCAGAAGCCAAGCGTGAAGGTTGAGGGTTCTGGTGTCTGGATGGAGAACCTGAACTCCCTTCTGCGAGAGAAGATTCTCTTTGAGTGGAAGACAGATTGGAGGACAGATGGACATATCTAGAAGGTCCGGGTACCACGTTCTCCTGGCCCAATCCGGGGCAATTAGGATCATGGTTTTGCAGAATCTTCTCAACCTCCTGATCATTTGAGGAATAACGGGGACTGGTGGGAACGCGTAAAGGAGTGGAAACTCCCAGTCCACTACGAACGCATCTCCTAGAGCTCCTCTCGGGGGAAATTCCCTTGAACAGAACAGATCACACTTCCTGTTGGTGCTTGTGGCGAACAGATCGACCTGAGGGGTTCCCCAAAGGGCGAAGATCTCTTGAAGGACTTCCTGAGCTAGCTTCCACTCGTGGGAGACTGTGCTCTGCCTGCTCAGAGCGTCTGCTGTCAAGTTCTTCTCTCCGGCTAGGTGGACTGGCGATAGAGAGGTTCCTGCTTGGATTGTCCAAAACCAGAGCTGCATCGGCCTCTCTGCACAGTGGCAGTGATCCTACGCCTCCTCTTTTGTTAAGGTAGTGCATGTTGTCCGTCATTATCAGGACATTTCTCCCCTGTACGGATGGCAGGAAAGCTTTCAGCGCTAGTCTGATCGCTCTCAGCTCCAATAGGTTGATGTGTAGTCTGGACTCCGATGGAGACCAACGACCACTGATGGTCAAGTCGTTGGCATGGTCTCCGCACCCCGTGAGTGAGGTGTCTGTGACTACTGTTATCTCCGCCATGGTTGCCAAAACAGTTCTCCTTTCAAGATGTTCTCTGGATAGGCCCACCATTGAAGGTCGCAGGCTACCTTGTCCGGAATCCGGAGGAGATCTGTCATTCTCCCTGAGAATTGCGACCACTGACTTCTCAGTGCCCACTGAAGAGATCTCATTCTCAGGCGAACCTCTGGCACAAGGAAGATGCAGGATGCCATGAGGCCTAGCAACCTCAAAAAGTCGAAGGCTGGGAGACGTTGGGCATTTTGAAACTTGGTGACCATCTGTAGAATATCTTGAGCCCTCACCTCTGGTGGCAAGGCCTTTCCCAGGGAAGTGTCCAGGACCGCTCCAATTAAGTGGAGTCTCTGTGATGGTATCATCTGTGACTTCTTTAAATTGAGGGAGAAGCCCAGTTTGTGAAGGAAGTGGCAGACATAATCTAGCTGGGCCTGGGCCTGTTTCGAAGATCATGAGAGTCACCAATTGCGAACCTCTGGTATTTCCTGTGTTTGAGATGGATTGGCACATGGAAATAAGCATCCTGAAGGTCCAGAGATACCAGCCAGTCCTGGAGCTGGAGGGCCTGAAGGATCTGAGAGATAGTTACGATCTTGAACTTGTCCTTCCTGAGGAACTCGTTCAATTCTCGTAAGTCCAGGATGGGCCTCAGACCTCCGTCCTTCTTTGGTATGAGAAAGTAGGGGGGAGTACCAGCCCTTGTTCCTGTCCGCTAAAGGTACTGGTTCCATGGCATCTTTCTCTAGCAGGTCTATAATTTCCTGCAAGAGGAGCGGATCTGGAACTTTTAGAGAGCTGTTCCCCGGTGGATGAGGGGTGTGTAGAAAGGGTAGGGAAACTGTCTCCAATGCCCAAGCATCTGACGTTATAGCCTGCCATTCCGTCAGATGGTGAGTTAACATGCCCCCTACAGGTGTATTGTGTGGAAAGGCCTCAGATTGGTTTGGGGGCGGCTGATGCAGATGCCGAGGGTAAAGAGGCATCTGCTGCTGCTGCGGCCTTAGTACCTTTGACCCGACCTCCTCGGGTGGATCTCCTTTGGCCTCTTTGAGCCGGCTGTCCTCTGCCTTTCCCAAATGCGGAATAATAGCGAAAGGACTTTCCTCTTCCAGAGGTTCCTGAGGGGCGATAAGGGGTTTGGCGGATAGCAGCTCCTAAAGATTTTGCTGCTGCTTTAGAAGTCTGCAACTTTTCCAGACTGTCATCGGCCTTTTTTCCGAATAGTGAAGAGCCGTCAAAGGGCATATTCAAAAGTCTGGCCTGTACATCTGGAGCAAAGCCAGACTTTCGCAACCACGCATGCCTGCGGATTGTTGTACTTTCCGCCATGGCCCTGCTTATACTGTCAGCGGAATCGATGCCAGTTTGAAGTGATTCGCACATGGCATCTTTGCCATCTTTAATAATGTTAAGGAAGGCTTCCTTTTCCTCTCCTTCGGGTATGCAGTCAGCCGCTGATGAAGCACACTCCCACAGTGTGTGACTGAACCTGGCGAGCGCACAGGTGGCATTGATGGACTTCAACGCCACACTACAAGCAGAGAAGGCTTTCTTCGCCATATAATCGTACCTCTTGTCATCTCTATCCTGTGGGACAGTAGGGTAAGCGGTCCTATTGCTAGATGAAGTTGCCGCTTGAACCACCAGGCTCTCTGCAGTCAGGTGCTTTGATAAGTATTCAGGGTCAGCAGCCGCTACCCTATACTTGGCTGACAATCTTTTATTGACCGCAGGGATAACCTCAGGAGTTTCCCAATTAGATGTAATTTTTCTTTGTAAGGCTGCATGGAAGGGGACCACAGGGTCCTCCTGTGGACCTTTGTCTAATATGTCTGTTAGATCATCCTGTTGAAAAACAAGGGAAGGCGCAGACCAACCCATAAATTCAATAATTATTGCCATAAGGGTTCTATAGGGTGTTTTGGCATGTTCCCCTGGGTCTGGCTTAACAAATTCCACTTCGGGGAAGTGTCCAGCCCACTTGCCTCATGTAGTGACTCCTGTAGGTCCTTCAGCCTTCTTTCCTCAGAGGTGAAATCCTCTGAAATAGGCAGTGTGGTCCTCTGTAACCCAAATGTTTCCTGGTCAGAATCTTCCCCCTCTTCATAAATTGAAGATAGTCCAGGGTACTCTGACCTCTGAAATGGTGTAAACCCATCTCTAAGGCAGAAGGAGCCAAACTCGTCATTATTGGGCGAGAAAACGTCGATGTCGACGACGCCGATGTGACAGGCTTCGAAGGCATCAAGAACGGCGTCGAAAAAACGGGAAGGGGTCTCTAAGAACTCAAGAGGATCGGGATCCTACTCAAGGACATCGATGACGGTCTCGGCGTTGCACCGGAGGCCCTTGGAATCACTGTTGGCTGTGGAGTAGCCTTGGTCTTCTCTTTCATCAACGTCGATGTCGGCGTCGAGTCGATCGACCGATGCGTCGAGGAACCCTTCGACAACGGCGTTGATGGCGCCGATCCATGCGTCAAAGGAATCCTCGACGACGGCGTCGATGATGGTGCCTTCTTACCCGATGGCTCGTGGCGCTCTTGGGTGGAATGTTTCACCGGGTGCTGCGACTCACAGCATTTTGATTTTTTGGGTTTTTCACCCAGGGAATCACCCTCAGCAGTCATCGAGGGGGTCAAGGCCGCGTTCTCGAAGACGCTCAACATTTTCTTTCTGAATTCCTCCCACTCAGCCTGAGAGCTGTGTTTTGTGGGACAGGAGACCCTTTCTGGGGAAACAGAAGACGACGAGGAAGGGGATCTTCAACGTCTCTTTTTTCAGTGTCTTGATCTCGACGAATGGTGGGAGCTACTTCGAGATCTAGAATGGGAATGTTTTTGACGGCGAGGAGACGAATGCCTCGACTCAGCCGAAGAAACCTTCAAGGAGGTTTTGACTGACTTACCTCTCTCGAACTTCCCCTTGCGCTCCTTCAAGGCTTTCGCCGTCATGTACATGCAGTCCTTACACTCCAAACAATGGTGCTCGGCTCCCAAGCACCACAAGCAGATCCTGTGTGGATCCGTTATCGAAATTTTTTTACCGCAGTCTCGACATTTCTTGAAGCCGGATCGCGGCGTCATCGGTTCCGATGAAGATGGCATTGAGAACGAGTAGGTATTATTCGAGTAGATATAGAGTTATCCTGACTGAACTGAGCAACGATGTTCCGAGGCCCCACGAAATGCGGAAAAACGGAACTGAGCAACGGACGCAGCGCGCGGCTATTTATGGGCATGGTGACGTCAGCGCCGATACGGTGGCCGTCGAGGGACATCGACTCGGCAGACGTTGACGCGCGGCGCCCTCTACAGAAAAAGTTTCCGGGGCCAGCAAGCTGGAAACGTATTATCAAAGATAAGGAATACGTCGGAGGACACAATCCCTTCGAAACATTTGTATCTGGGGACATTTCTCCTGGACGAGCTGCTGTGCTCAGATGGTCCCAGTGAACAACAGGGAATGCAAGTGCTCTCGCCATAACATGAACAAGATACACGCACAGATCGTGGTAGCAGCCTGTGACACACTCGGCAGCGCTCCCATATGACACAGCAGGGGCCGTAAAAGACCGAAGAGACACATGGTTAAGGTAGGGCGGATGGCACTGCCCGGTGAGACTAATTAGTCTGCATAGTGCCCAACTCAACATTGATAGGAGCAGCAAGAGCACACAACGAATTATACGGAGGCACAGAAGAGCTCAGTTTATAGGAGTGGCTCATACTAGCAGCCCCTAAACAAGTTAAACTCACAAAATGAAGTGGAGCAAAATGGCACTGTTACACTCACCTGGTTTCTGCGGGGGCGTTGGGAAACGGTTGGAGCCCTCGCTCGACTTGGCTCCCCTGTATCGGCTGTCTTCCCCAGCTGCTGCAGAGTATGTTGCTCTGGATGCTGGTATTGCCCCTGGGAGAAGAGGAGAGGCAATGAGGATGGCACGGAGGTGTTACGAATTCCCTCGCACCTTTCGTGCCAAAACGGAGGGCGCAAGAGCCTTCCCATGCAAGCTCACCTGTTATATTGTAATGCTGGGCTCTCTGTCCTGCTTCCTTCAGCAGGGGCGCGTAGAGTGGGCCTAGTTGTTTCAATGGCCCGCAAAGTGGCGATCCATACCAGTTGTGACCAATCCATTTGGAGGGTAAGTCTTTGGTTATAGTTATTGTTTGTTTTTCAATAATGTCTTTAACAATGAGTCTTGACTTGATGGTAAGTAATCATGATGTCTTGCAATGTCTCTGCTCTTCTCTAGGTGTGAAGATGATAGATCGGAAGCATGGAGGGGAACCTGGGATTCCCCTAAGGATGATGGACTCTCAAGGTCAACAGGTAACTGGCCGTTATAATGGAAGTCAAGACTCAGGTATGATGCGGCCAAGAGTTCGTTATTATGAGGTTCTAACCTGTTGTGTTCTATTTCCCCTTGTAGGAGCAGTCTGACGGTGTGGAGCAGAGCAGAGGCTGGATGCTTGAAGACAGTTCAACGGCTCCGGAGGAAGATACCACGTTGAAGCATCGAAGAAGCGAAGACTCCCACATTGCTAGAAGTCCGAATCGGGGGATAAAAGGCCCCGACTCCGATGGAATGCAGGTAGGGTGCGCGCACAGCGATGGAGTGGCTGGAATCAGGTAAGCGCGCCTGTAGGGAGGTGATTGCTGGCGTTTCTAGCTCATCAAGCGGGTCAAAGGAGGATATCCGAGGATGTCAACCATTCATAGTTTGTCCAGTACTGGTGTGGATGTCCTTCCAGGGTCTATTGGTTTGCTGCAGCATGCATCTCAGGTATTGTTCTAGCATCTGGTTAGTTTGTTCCGTTTGACCATCGGTTTGGGGATGGCAACTGGTGAAGAGGCGAAGGTCAATTTGCGCTATCTTGCAACAACTCCTCCAAAAGGCTGAGACAAATTGCGCTCCTCGGTCAGAAACCAATACCGAAGGAAAACCATGTAGCTTGACTATTCGTTCTAGGAATACAGTTGCCAGAGCTCCAGTGGTCAGAAGCCCCTTGACGCCATCGCAGGAAGGTAACTCTGTAATAAAGTCCATGGATAATGTGTGCCAAGGGACCGGTGGTATAGCTAGTGGATGCAACAATCCTGCGGGACTTGACTTTTGGGATTTCTGTTGTGCACAAACTCTGCAGGTATGATTCGTGGTAGTTTGCAATGATCTTGTTTTGAGTTTCTTTGTCTTTGATGTATAGTCTCCCCTGGAAATAGGGTAAATTGTCCTTAATGGAGTACTGGTTCCCCTTGCGTAACCATTCTTGTTTGGCGGCTTGGTCCATCTGAGTCTGGAGGTCAATCTTCAAATCTTCCCAGCAGGTGGTTACTGCGATCTGATTTTGAATTCATTCTTCTGGGATGATAGACACTGGTTCTTATGGCATAAACGAGTCTTTCTCCTCTCCCATTCATGGCAGAGCATCTGCCTTTCCGTTACGCACTCGCGGCCGATACGTGATCACAAAATCGTACTCCGCGAAGAAGAGAGCCCAGCGAAGCTGACGAGAAGATTGGGCCTTGGCAGTTTTCAAATATTGCAGATTACGATTATCTGTAATAACGGTGACAGTATGTCTAGCTCCTAGGAGATAGGGTCTCCAGGTTTTAAGGGCTCCTTTGATCGCCAGCAATTCTTTGTCGGTTATGGCATAGTTACTTTCTGGCGCTGTAAACTTGCAAGACCAAAATGCTATGGGGTGTAACTGTCCCGTGTCTGGATCCTTTTCCGATAATACTGCCCCCATGGCCACACTGGAGGCATCGGTCTCGACGATATAGGGCAGATCAGGTCTTGGATGCCGAAGGATGGGTGCTGAAGTGAACGCCGATTTTAATTCCAGAAAGGCCTTTTCTGCATCGGGGGACAAAGAAAACTTCTTATTCTTCTTTAACAAAGAAGTGATAGGGTGAACAATTTGGGAAAATCCCGGAATGAATCGCTGGTAGAAATGAGCAAATCTGAGTACGCTTTGCACTCCCTTGACCGATGTCGGGGACGGCCACTGAAGAATAGCCTCTACCTTACGAGTGTCCATGTGCACTCCTAGAGGAGTAAGCATGAAGCCCAGGAACTCTACTTCTGTGACGTGGAAGGAGCATTTTTCCAGCTTGGCAAATAGTCGATGTTGGTGGAGTTTTTCCAGAACGGCTCGTTCATGTCCCACATGGTCTTCTCTGGATGTTGAATAGATGAGGTTATCATCGATGTAAACTAGGACACAAATATCCAATAATTTGTGGAGTACGTTGCTCATAAAGACCTGAAATGCTGCTGGTGCGTTGCATAGCACAAAGAGCATAACCTGGTACTCAAAAAGTCTGTACTTGGTTCTGAATGCAGTTTTCCATTTGTTGCCCCTTTTCACTCTTACGAAATGGTAAGCTCCCCGTAGATCCAATTTTGTATAGATTTGTGCATTCTTTACTTGATCAAGTAGTTTGGGAATAAGCGGCAAGGGGGTACCTATTTTTCACAGTGATCTGGTTTAATGCCCTATAATCTATACAAGTTCTGAGGTCACCTTCCTTCTTTGGCACGAAGAACAGCGCTGAAGAGGCGGGGGACTTGGACTGATGAATGAACTCATTAGCTAAATACTGGTCTAGGTACTTTCTTAGATGCTGATTTTCTTGCTCAGTCAGAGCGTAGATTCTGCTGCAGGGAATTTGTGCTCTGGGGAGCAGATCGATTTGGCAGTCATAAGTTCTGTGGGGTGGTAGGGTATTAGCTTGTTCCTTTTGGAACACATCCAGAAAATCTTGATATTCAGAAGGTAATGAACCAATAATTCCTAGGATGGATTTCCCTTCGAGCTGTAGTTTCTTCCCATCCCTGTGGTAACACCGTTTTGTACATTCCTGAGGGAAGGTCAACTTCCTGGTGCGCCAGTCAATCCTTGGGTTATGGGTTTCAAGCCACGGCATTCCGAAGATCATTTGGAACTGGGGGGCCCCTATAAGATCGAACAAAATGCTTTCCTGGCGTCCATCCTGACATGTCAGCATTACCTTATCGGTGTGTTAAATTACTAGCCCTGAAGACAGCTGTGAGCCATCCACGGCAGTGACATTTGCCGAGCGTGGTAATGCTGGGCTCTCCGTCCTGCTTCCTTCCGCAGGGGTGCGTAGAGTGGGCCTAGTTGCTTCACTGGCCCGCGAAGTGGCGATCCAGACCGGCTGTGACCAATCCACTTGGAGGGTAAGTCTTTAGTTATAATTATTGTTCGTTTTTCAATAAGGTCTTTGACAATGAGTCTTGACTTGATGGTAAGTAATAATGATGTCTTGCAATGTCTCTGCTCTTCTCTAGGCGTGAAGATGATAGATCGGAAGCGTGGAGCGGAACCTGGGATTCCCCCAAGGATGATGGACTCTCAAGGTCAACAGGTAACTGGCCGTTATAATGGAAGTCAAGACTCAGGTATGATGCGGCCAAACGTTCGATATTATGAGGTTCTAACCTGTTGTGCTCTTTTCCCCTTGTAGGAGCGGTCCGACGGTGTGGAGCAGAGTCTGGATGCTTGAAGACAGTTCAGCGGCTCCCGAGGAAGATACCGCCTTGAAGTGGAGATGAAGCGAAGACTCCTGCGTCATTAGAAGTCCGAATCGGGTGAGAAAAGGCCCGACTCCGATGGAATTTAGGTAGGGTGTGCGCACAGCGATGGAGCGGCTAGGATCAGGTAGGTGCACCTTCAGCGATGAAGCGGCTGGGATCAGGTGGGTGTGCCTCAGCGATGGAGCGGCTGGGATCAGGTAGGTGCGTCTTCAGCGATGGAGCGGCTGGGATCAGGTAAGTAAGATGATCTTCAGAGGATGGAGTAACCGTAATCTAGGTGAAGAACAGCGGTAAGCGTCACGCTGCAAAGCAGAGTAACACGAAGCGAGGGCATGTGGTTGGGCTGGCCTTATATAGGCTGGCTCCGGCCCCTCCCTTTAGCCACGCCTTGTGGCTCCACCTTGCCCCGCCCCAAGGACTACAGCATGCGTCTCCCAATGCTGTTCTATGGCCACGCCCGGCCCTGATGTACGTGCCTTAGGCACAGAGTGTGCAAAGCACACATTTCCATGAGCCTGGCGCCAAAGGCGCCAGGACTGGGTCCATGTGGACCCTGGGGGTGATGAAGGCCTGGGCCCTTGCCCAATGGCCATGACAGGCACTCCAGCAATTTAAAAGGGAGGGAGAGACAGAAGTTAACAGAAATTGAATCACACCAACAGGTAAGTACTCCAGGCAATCGAACAAGAGAGACTACAATGATAAAATCAGATAGAAAAGTCTTAGGGCCAAAGTCAATGGTTCAAAAGTCTTTTGCTCAAGATAATACAGTTCAGTGTAGTTCGCAGTAAAGTTTGTGGCACGGTTTCCGGGCGAGGTTGGTTGGTAGAAAAGTTAGTTCAAAGAGAAGAGAAGGACAAGCCCTCGGATTGGAGAAAGATTTCAAACACTTTCACTGTGGCTGAACGAAACGAACAACCGGATTTGTACAGTACCTTAAAACAGAGAAGGAGCTGTAGCTGAGGCAGATGTTCCTGGTAGTTCCTGCAGGCTCACGGTTCCTGAAGCGACTGTCGGACTGATCAGAAGTCGGAAGACTGGAGGGTCCTGCACTACCCAGGGAAGAAATCAGCAGCAGAGCAAAGCAACGAATAAAAGGTGCGCTCCTTAAACCCAAGCAGGGCCCGACCTTCCTGGCTATCTGGCCCACTGTAGCTCTGTACAGCGAATTCGACCAGAGGAGGTGTCCTGGCTTGCAGTTTGGGTGAAATGGTTAGTCTCACCAGCTCAAGGGAAGAAGTTTCCTGGAGGATCATCTCTGTCGTCGGATCTGGAGATTCGGACCTGCAGCAGGGCTTCACCAGGCGGTTCAGTCATTGTAGGGGTCCTATTCTTCCAGTTCCTCATTGGTTCTTTCGTTCCAGTGGCGACTCTGCTCTTCCAGTCCCAGAGACCTGCTTTTTATGCAGTTTTCCCCCATTCATGCAGCCTGGCTGTCAATCACACAGCAGGGTGGCTGGCCTGGCAAGGTCAGTCCCCTTAGCCAATCAGATAGGAGTGTGACTTGGGTTACCAAGGGAACCCATGGCAGCGGTCCTAAAACCCCTCCCTCACATCCTGGCTACCCAGACTCTCAGGCGCCTAAAGGAGGGCTTCTTTGTGGAAGCCCGCGAAAAGGCGATGAACAAAGGGACCAAACACGCGAAAGACATTTACAAAAAGAAATGGCGAATAAACCCAGCCGGAACCGTAATAAAACATATATAGTCAAGCGGGTTGATGTTTGAGGCTAATATAATAGCCTAAAACAATACCATGATTATTTAAGATAACTGCGGTATAAAAAATAGGGTAGATACCACTACCACCAGACAAGTCTTAGTGTAAAGGGAGTGAAACAATGCTCCAAGAGGCACAGATGAACAAGTTACTTTCTTACCTGGTAACGTTCTTTCGATGGGATGGTCCGACGACGTATTCCATATCTATGACAGGTAATCACCACAGCTGTGCTGCTTTGGAAACTTTTTTCGGCGTCTGCGTCCTGCGTCGATGACGTCGATGCGCTGCTGTCGAGGACCTCCTCCGACGTCATCCGATGTGATAAGTAGGACGCACGACGCCTGTAGCCTCAGTTGTAGTTTTTTCCCCCAGAACGTGTGACATTAGTCTACTGCCAGTCAGACACAAAGCCTTGCGGAACGTAAGCTGCAATCGCAAAAGAAATTCTGCAGCGGGGAAGGTAGGGAGGGAGCAATATGGAATACGTCGTCGGACCATCCCATCGAGAGAACGTTACCAAGTAAGAAAGTAACTTGTTCTTCGAGGGGATTGGGTCCTCCGACGTATTCCATATCTATGACAGACTCCCAAAGCAGTACCAGAGCAAGGAGGAGGGAAAGAATTTAAACTCAAAATTTAGAATTGCCAATCAAATAGCAGAGCAAAGGACCGCCTTGCCAAAGGCCAGATCCTGTCCTCAGATGGAATCGAGGGAATAGTGACGTACAAATGTATGTACTGAAGCCCAGGTGGCTGCATCACAGATGTTGCGAATAGGAACACCCCTCTGCAGGGCAGTAGATGCAGCCATACCCCTGGTAGTATGGGCCCGCAGGCCAGCCGGTGGGTCCTTACCCGCCAAGCGGTAACACTCCGAGATGGCCAAAATATTCCAGCGAGACAAAGTCTGTTTTGTCACAGCTTGTCCCAAACGCTTACCAGCGTAACCAATAAAGAGTTGATCGTCCACTCTGACCCGGGACATGCGTGAAACATAAAAGCTTAAAGCTCTCCTAGGATCAAGCCTATGGAGCCTCTCCTCTTCCTTACCAGGATGTGGAGGAGGATAGAACGCCGGAAGAACAACCTTCTGGCTCAATTGAAATTCCGAAACCACCTTCGGAAGAAAAGAAGGACGAACTCTAAGGACAACCCTGTCCTTGTGAAATACAGTGAAGGGTGGCTTAACTGAAAGTGCCTGTAACTCACTCGCTCTGCGAGCGAAAGTAACCGAAACTAAAAACACAGTTTTCAGAGTTAACAGCCTCAAAGGGCAAGAATGTAAAGGCTCAAACGGAGCACCCATAAGAAACTTAAGAACAAGGTTTAAATCCCAACCGGGCACCAGGAAAGGTGACAGAGGGAACACATTAGTGAGCCCTTTCAGAAACTGTGAAATCAAAGGGATTTTAAAGTAGGAACACTCTTCAGACGAGCGCTTAAAGATGGACAGCGCCGCCAGGTAACCGTTAATGGTACCCACTTGCAAGCCCCTGTGGGCCAAAGAAAGTAAAAAGGACAGAACCATGGGGATGTCACATGCAAAAGGATCCACATTCTGAACTCTGCACCAGTCGCAGAACTTACGCCAACGGCAACAGTACAGAGACTTTGTTGCTGGCCGTCGGGCCGAGAGCAACACCTCCATCATGTCTTCAGGGAGGTCCCAATCCTTATACCTCAACCTTTCAGAAACCAAGCGTGAAGGTTGAGGGATCTGACCTCTGGATGGAGAACGTGACCCCCCTCCCATGAGAGCAGATCATCTCGGTAGGGAAGACGACGTGGAGGACAGATGGACAAGTCGAGAAGGTCCGGGTACCACGTCCTTCGAGCCCACGCCGGAGCAATGAGGATCATGTGGGAACCGAACTGCCGTAACCTCCGCAGCACTTGCGGGATGACGGGGACTGGAGGAAACGCGTACAGCAGTGGGAATGACCACTCCACCACAAACGCGTCTACTAAGGCTCCTTTTCGAGGAAATTCCCGCAAGCAGAACCTCTCGCACTTCCGGTTGACACTGGAGGCGAAGAGATCCACTTGAGGGGTCCCCCAAAGGGCGAAGATCTCCAGGAGAATCTCCTGAGCCAACTCCCACTCATGAGAGATCGTGCTCTGCCTGCTCAGAGCGTCCGCCATCACGTTTTCGTCTCCGGCCAGATGAACTGCCGAGATCAAAACTTCCTGCTGGATGGCCCAGAACTCGAGCTGCATCGCCTCCCTGCACAGAGGAAGTGACCCTGCCCCCCTCCTTTTTGTTGAGGTAGTGCATGGCCACTGTGTTGTCCGTCAGGATCAGGACATTCTTTCCTCGCACAGTCGGCAGAAAAGCCTTCAGGGCTAGCCTGACGGCCCTCAGCTCCAACAGATTTATATGGAGTCTGGACTGACTGTCAGCTCGTTGGCATGAGCTCCCCATCCTGTGAGGGATGCATCCGTCACGATCGTCACCTCCGGCCAGGGAAGCCAAAACGGAGCCCCCTTCATCAAGTTGCCTTCGACGGCCCACCACAGAAGGTCCTGGGCGACTGAGGGCGGCACCTCAACCGGGTCCGACATCCTGCCGGAGGACTGCGACCATTGCATCTTGAGTGCCCACTGTAGAGATCTCATCCGCAGGTGAGCCTCTGGCACATGAAGAATGCAGGATGCCATGAGGCCGAGCAACCTCAAGAACTCGAACGCTGGGAGCATCTGGGCAAGCCAAAACTTGTGCACCATCTGCTGAATGTGAAGAGCCCTCACCTGGGGAGGAAAACACTGCCCCAGGGAAGTGTCGAGCACTGCTCCGATGTACTGGAGCTGCTGTGTTGGCGTCAAATGGGACTTCTTTAAATTGAGGGAGAAGCCCAGCCTGTGAAGGGAGTGGCAGGTGACGGACAGATGATCCAGGACTTGCTCGGGAGAGCTCCCCCTGATCAACCAATCGTCCAGGTAGGGGTAGACATGAATCCCCCCTTGCCTGAGATGCACTGCCGCCACCACCGTGAGCTTGGTGAAAACCCTCGGGGCGGAGGTCAATCCGAACGGCAGGACCCGAAACTGAAAGTGCGAGTCGCCAACCGCGAACCTCAGGTACTTCTTGTGCTTGCGATGGATCGGCACATGGAAGTAAGCATTCTTGAGGTCGAGAGACACCAACCAGTCCTGAAGCTGAAGGGCCTGAAGCTGAAGGGCCTGGAGGACTTGAGAGAGAGTAACCATCTTGAACTTGTCCTTCCTGAGGAGTTTGTTCAAACCGCGCAAGTCCATGATGGGTCTCAATCCCCAGTCTTTCTTCGAAATCAAAAAATAAGGGGAATACTATCCCTTGTTCCTCTCCGCTACAGGCACCAGTTCTACGGCGCCTTTCTCCAGCAGGGCTTGAATTTCCTGTGCAAGGAGCAGATCCGGACTCTTCAAAGAGAGGTTCCCTGGTGGATTGTCGTGAGGCCTCTGCCGAAAGGGAAGACAGTAGCCGTGGGTTATGATCTCCAGAACCCACACATCTGAAGTAATGGCACGTCACTCTACAAGATGCTGCGCCAGCCTTCCCCCAACCGCCGAACCATGGGTCCTGGCCTCATGACTGAGTGGTAGCGGATGTGGCGTTGCCTGAGGGCAAAGAGGCAACTGCCCGAGCGGCCTTGGCACCACGGGTACCCTGTCGTCCACCTCTGGTACCCCTGCATTGGCCTCTTTCACTGCCAGCTCCTCTCGCTTTACCGAAGGACGAGTAATAGCGAAAGGAACCACCGCTCCATTGCTGTACCCTAGGACGAAAAGGCAGAGGTTGGCGAACTGCAGCTCCCAACGACTTCGCTGCAGCTTTGGAGGTCTGCAACCTCTCAAGGCTCTCGTCAGCCTTGCTGCCAAAAAGGTGTTCACCGTCAAAGGGCATGTTGAGAAGCCGGCACTGCACATCAGGAGCAAACCCCGACTTCTGCAACCACGCAAACCTGCGTATCACGGTGCTCGCCGCCATAGACCTGCTGACGCATTCAGCCATGTCCAAATCCGACTGAACGGACTCGCACATGGCATCCTTACCATCCTGGACCATAGCAAGGAAACCATCCCGTTCGTCCCCTTCGGGAATATGTTCAGCCGCTAACGCAACACAGTTCCACAGAGTGTGTGTGAAACGCGACAAGGCACATATGGAGTTGGCCACCTGAAGCGCCATACCTCCAGAAGAAAACACTTTCTTCGCCCAGCCATCAAAACGTTTGTCGTCCCTATCAGGAGGGATGGTAGGGTACGACGCCTGCTTTGCCCGGGGCCGTGGCCGCCTGCACCACCAAACTCTCCGGAGTGGGGTGCCTGGTCAAGTAGCAGGGGTCGCTACTGCCTGGACGGTATTTTTGCGCCAAGGACCTGCCTACCGCCGGGAGACTCTCCGGAGCAGTCCAAGCCGCTGCCACCACCCTTCTCTGTAGAGCCATATGAAACGGCAGTACTGGGTCAGTTGGGGGACCAACATCAAGGATGTCCGTGAGATCATCCTGCACAAACTCCCCTGGGGGAGCAGACCATCCCAAGTACTCGGAGACCCTAGCCATAAGGTGCCGGTATGAGGAATCGGCATGAGAGCCAGGCTCAGGCCTACAAAACTCCACCTCCGGAGAGGTGTCCAGTCCACTGGCATCATGCAGTGACTGCCTCAAATCGTCAAATTGACTATGGCCCGAGACCATCTCATCTGGAACCTGACTAGGAACCAGGCCATCAGAATCCTCATCCACTTCCGAAATATATTCCAGGTGGTGAAAAGAAGGCACCCGAGAGTGCTTGCTCTTAACCAGAGCCTTTCTAGGGGGTTCCCCCTTGCCACGGGGTACCTCCGACACCCCGGCGTCGAGTGAATCGGCGCCGGCGTCAAGAGAACAGGCATCGGCGTCGAGTAAATTGGCATCGACGTCAGATGCAGCACTGCCAGCATAGACGGCGTTGACACAGTCCTCGAAGCCGGAGCTCCGAGCTTGTCCTTCGACGACCTGAGCGTCAACTGCTTCGATGAGCCGGAGCCTCGAGAAAGCCTGTCGGCGCCCTCGACGCCTCAGGTGTCGATGTCTTCCTCGAAGACATCACCGGAGCACACGGTCTCGAACGCGTCGAGGACCGGGACCTGGAACGGGTACGTCGAGAACGAGTCCCCTTGTCCGAACGGGACCTCTCCCGTGACTCGTGCCGACCACTCTTGCGAGCGGTGTCTCTCGACCTCTCACGGCCGACCCCACTCGGGGGCGCGGACGGCTTAGTACCCTGCGACTCGAGAATCGCCAGCATTTTCTTCCCGAAGGAAGCCCATTCCTCCGGCGTCGCACGGCTGGTGGGGTAAACGACATGCCGGGCAGAGTCCTCAGAAGAGGACCTGGAAGACGACCGCTGTTGGCGCTTCCGAGAATGCCTCGAAGAGGCCGAGGAGTTGCGAGACCGACTCCTAGAAGGAGACCCACGAGACTTCCGACGACGAAGCGGAGAGTCACCTCTCGAATCATCCGTCGAAAGCCCAGCAGACTTCGACTTCCGGGGCTTGGACACCCGACCTACCGACAACTTCTTAAGTTCCCGTAAGGCTTTGGACGTGAGCGACTGGCAGTCGATACAGTCATCCGTGTCGTGAGCCTCCACGAGGCACCAGAGGCAGGCTTCGTGCGAGTCCGTCACCGACATCTTGGACCCACACTCCCCGCAGTTCTTGAAGCCCGGATGCGGGGTCGAAGACGAAGTAGAAGACATCTTCTTACAAAGGATTTTCGCACAAAATACGAACAGGTTCGAAGAACCGAGAAGAATAGAACTCCAAAGAATCGAGGCGTAACCGAGATTCACGAAGCAACACGTTCGCGGAAAATATGGAACTGAGGCTACGGGCGTCATGCGTCCTACTTATCACATCGGATGACGTTGGAGGAGGTCCTCGACGGCAGCGCATCGACGTCATCGACGCAGGACGCAGAAAAAAGTTTCCGAAGCAGCACAGCTGTGGTGATTACCTGTCATAGATATGGAATACGTCGGAGGACCCAATCCCCTCGAAACAAAGGGATAAGAATTAACCCTTTCCAATACTCCATGTAAGATGGGGTGTACTGGATCTGTGGTAAAAGTGACTAAATAAAGTTAATGGCAACTTTACCTTTTCTGGGGGATGGTAGTCAGCCCCAGAAAATGGAGTCGGTGGGAAGTCTAAAAGACAACCCTGTGTCACTGCACTGAAGGTGCTGTGTAACACATAGGAAGAAAATTGTGCTATGGAGTAGGTGAGGCTCCAGTACCCAAGATCACACAAAAACTAGAAATACACATAGCAAAAATAGCAAAACACATGTATGAGTTGGAAAAAAGGCTCACACTCTTACTAGGTGGGAAAAATAAATCCTAGAAGTCCAGCAAAGCTGCCGAGGGACTCAGTAGGTAAGGGAAATCATCAATTTATGAGAATCCTCCCCAACATGATGCAGCTACCATCAGGCAATTGCATCAGCTGCACAGATAACTGGTGCACCCAAGCACCCTATAAAACTTTACTCAGTCAACTGACCTGGACTACGGTCCCAGAGGGCGTTCAACCTACCAGCGCTTTGAGGTCATACAATCGATATATAGAGTGCTATATACATGCCAAATAACATAACATAACAGTCAAAGCCACAGACCTAGCTGGATGCCTGAGTGACTTGATGTTCCAGACTACAGATCAAGACTCTCCTAACCTTTTAGTGAAGTGTTATAACATGCATATAGAATTGCCCCTCTTAAACCTAGAACAGTCAGGGAATGTCCTAATCACCAGAAATGGTTCACCCCAGAAATTTTCTTTCTTAAACAGAGGAAAAGGCAAGCTGAACATAACTGGCTCAGAGGAAAAAGTATACATGAATAAAGATGACTGGAAACTCGGGGAGAGGGAATATAAACTTAAGATTATGGAGGCCAAACAAAATCACTATAACAAACAAATTACAAAAGCAGGAAGTGAAACTAAAGAGCTTTTTTAAATTATTCAAGGCTTGGGAAAACCCCAATGCCCTGAATCAGACCATTAATCTGGATAAAGACAATTGCACTAGGGTACAAAGAGTTTGTGGACAAAATCACATCATCGCCTGCTAGAATATGAAAGGACCTGGATCAATTCAATCCGCCAGTACATTCTGACACTGTTGGGGTAAAAAAAAAACTCAAGACCCTCTACTCCTGTTTAATTTTTCCCCTGTAGCAGACAAAGAGGTAGCTGAATTATTGAGCGCTGTGCACCCTACCAGTTGTCCAGGAGACCTCCTACCCTTTGAACTTATTCTTGTGCACAGGGACTTATTTGCACCACTCCTTCATAAATGTATGAATGCTTCTGTTGCACAAAGCTTGGTCCCTGCGGATATTAAGGATGTGGTGGTTACCCCCCTCCTGAAGAAACAAGTGCTTGATCCCAAGGACTATTCTAATCTCAGGCCAATAACTAATACTCCTTTTCTACTCAAAATAATTGCTAAAGTGGCTATTACCCACATGCAATACTACCCAAATGCAATCTCATGTGGAGGCCATTGGCATCCTCATAAGAAGCAATCCGTTTTCAGTGTGCCCATAGGACCGAGAGTGCTCTGCTCGTCCTCCAAACCCATATGTTCTCGGCCTTAGAAAGGAGTGGTTTGGGACTGCTGATTCTCTTAGACCTATCAGCAACTTTCAACCTCCTCGATTATAAAAGGCTGCTGCATAGGCTGACCGAAATTGCCTGTTTCTCAGTGAAAGCCCCAGCATGGATGGAATCCTTCCTCTGTGGCCGAAACTCCAGAATCTGTTGGGTAGATGTTTCATATGACCTTGAGCACTTCCCGTGTTGCTTTCAGCGGGGGGCTTTCTTATCCCCATCCCTTTTTAACATTTACATCAAACTAGTGTGTGTTGAAATAGAGAGACTGGGGGTATTTTTTGTCAGTTATGCAAATGACTTTCAGCTATCTATGGGACTGAGTGGGGTTTACGCAATTGACCAGGAAACGCTAAATACAATCTACATGCTCATTAAAGGTTGGATGTCCTCTAACTGGCTTTCTCTAAACGCTATTAAAACTGAGCTCATGGTGTACGGGTCTAATTATGCCTGTGACGGCCTAAGTCGGAAATAAAACAGCTTCTGTATCGAGGGAGGCTGTATTCCTGTGACCAGTAAGGTCAAAACTCTTGGCACTTTCATGGAGGCCTCGCTCAATGAAGACGCTCACATTAACTATATAGTCAAAATCTCTTACTACTATTTATTTAATGTGTTATAGTTTTGATTTAAAACTTTACACATATACACTAAATCATACACAGAATAGCAATACACAGAAATGAAACCATAAATACATAGAGACACTTGTTAGCATTAATAGTTAAATAGTTATAAAGTGCTATATCAAAGCGATATATCAAACAATAAATGATCAATCAGCAATCAATCACAGTCAATGTAAGTATCATATTCAAATTCATAGTTGCCACCAAGAAGGAACAAGTTACTTACCTGTAACTGTTGTTCTCCAGCATGGGTCTGGCAGGGATTCACATGCTCATGAATATTCGCCGTCGTCAGGCTGGGAATCCTTGGTAAAGAAAAAAATCAGTATCAGTTTCGTTTTTGCTCTGTCTTTCTTAGTAGTAACCAATCACTGATCTCTGGGTCATACTGCCCCCAGCCAATGACTGCCCTCTCCCTAAACCCCGCCTCTGGCAGCCATCCTCAGATTTGGTAGCACGCCAAGTGGCAGTATGACCAAGTGAAGAGCCGCAGAGGGGTAGGTGGGAGGGTTTGCATGTGAATCCATGCCAGACCCATGCTGGAGAACAACAGTTACAGGTAAGTAACTTGTTCCTTCTCCAGCATGGGGTCTGGCATGGATTCACATGCTCATGAATAAAAGAATACATAGCAGTATACACATGCACAACCACGGGAGGTGGCAACAGCCTCAGCATTAAGCAATACAACTCAACATTAAGCATCTCTTACCTCCTCACCAGGCTCACCTTAAGCGAACAGGTTGCGCAGCACTGCTTGGCTGACCCTGGACTCCCCCCTGGAGTCCCGATCGACGCAGCAGAATCTTGTGAAGGTGTGCGTCAACCTCCACGTAGCAGCCCTGCAGATGTCCAGCAGGGGCACACCAGACGGGAACGGCGTGGTAGCAGCGATCGCTCTGGTCGAATGGGCTCTCAGACGGCCGGGCAGAGGTCGGTTTGCCAACCGGTGACAATCCATGATGCAGCCGGAGAGCCATCTGGAAATGGAAGTCTTCGAGAGAGCCTTCCCTTGATTTACAGACCCAAAGTTCACAAACAGTTGTGACGTCTTCCGAAAACTCTTTGTGCGGTCCATGTAAAACTTCAGCGCTCTAGCTACATCCAGCGAGTGCAAAGTCCTCTCGGCCGGCGTCGAAGGCGACGGGAAGGAAACTGGTAACACCAAGGGCTCGTTGAGGTGAAAGTGCGACGGCACCTGGGGCATGAAGGAGGGATGCGTCCTCAGCACTACCCTTGTGTCATGAAAAGTCAAGTATGGAGGCTTGCAAGATAGGGCCTGAATCTCTCCCACTCGTCGTGCAGAGGTGATGGCCACGAGGAACGCTGTTTTCCATGACAGGAATTCCAAAGGCACCGAATGCATAGGCTCGAATGGGGCTCCCATGAGCCTGGTCAGCACCACATTAAGTTCCCACGCCAGGGCCTTCACCGGCGGGAATGAACGGAAAAGTCCCTTCATGAATTCCTTTACCAGGCGATGAGACCACAAGGACGCCCGTCCCGTAGTCCTGGTGTATCGGGAGATGGCAGCCAGATGTATTTTTATGGAGGCGTGAGCCAGTCCAGCTTTGGCCAGCGACAGTAGGTACGGCAGCACTTGAGGGGCCGTAATCCGCAGAGGGTTAATCTTCTGTGCACGGCACCAGATAGAGAACCTCTTCCACTTATGACAGTAACACTTGAGAGTCGAGGACGCCCTGGCCTTTGCAAGAACCTCTCTGCAATCAGCCAGGATATCATACCCTCCAAACTCTAGTGCTGCAGGAGCCAGGCCTGCAAGTTCAGCGACTGTGGGTCGTGATGGAGAATGGCGCCTCCTTCCCTGGAGAGCAGATCCGCGTCCGCCCGCAGCTTGACTAGTGGGGACGTTGACAAGTCCAGAAGGTCCGGGAACCAGATCTGCCTCGGCCACGCCGGTGCGATGAGGATCATCCTGCACCTGGACTTCTTGAGCTGGTTGATGAGGCGAAGCAGCAACGGCAACGGAGGGAACGCGTATAGAAACAGGCCGTCCCAACGGAACGAGAAAGCATCGCCCATGCTCCTCTGCTGTGGGAACCTGCTGGTGAACCTCTGGCACTTGGAGTTCGTCGCCGTCGCGAACAGGTCGATCTGGGTTTTGCCCCATCGTTGGAAGAGTCGATCCACTTGGTCCTGGCGCAGTTCCCACTCGTGGCACGAGCGCAGCTCCCTGCTGAGCGAGTCCGCAATGGTGTTTTTTATTCCTGCCAGGTGGAAGGGAACCAGAAACATCCCCTGGGCGACGGCCCAGTGCCACAGATCCTGGGCCTCCTTGGATAGGGCTGGGGATCTGGTGCCTCCTTGCTTCCGTATATAGAACATCGTGGTGGTGTTGTCGGTGAAGATCCTCACCACTTTGCCCTTGAGGGACGGAAGGATCGACTTGAGAGCCCAAAACACTGCTCAGAGCTCCAGAATGTTGATGTGGAGAGACCTCTCCGCCGGGAGCCAAAGGCCTCATGCGTGGTTGTCTCCGGTGTGGGCCCCCCAACCCTCTAGAGAGGCGTCCGTTGTCACCGTCTCCTGAAACGCCGGGATTTGAAATTCCGTGCCTGTCGTGAGGTGAGCACGGATGCCCCACCATAAGATCGCCCGATGGAACTCCTCGTCGAGAGGGATCCTGTCCTCGAAACAGCCCCTCGCTTGGAGCCAGCGGGCATCGAGAAACTCCTGTAGCGGACGAGTCCGGAGTCTGCAAAGGGGTACAAGGTAGATGCATGAGGACATCATCCCGGGGAGGGACTTGATGGACCTCACCCTGCCACATCCATGGCTAGCAGGCACCGCACCTTTCCCAGGATGGTCTTGGTCGTCTCCTCTGAAGGGAGGCCAATTGCCCCACTGTATCAAGCTTCGCTCCCAGAAACAGTGCTATCTGCAATGGAACCAGGTGGGATTTGGGGTAGTTGATGGCGAACCCCAGCTCCGTGAGCAACCGGACGGTCCTCGCCGTGTGTTCGACGGCGAGTTCCCTTGTCCTTGCCCGGATTAGCCAGTCGTCCAGGTAGGGGTAAATGTGGATCCCCTGCAGAAGCAGCCGCGCCGCCACTGGTGCCAGGCACTTGGTGAAAACCCTGGGTGCCGACTTTTATCCGAACGGTAGGGCCCTGAATTGGTAGTGGCGTCCCTGAACCACAAACCTGAGGAACTTTGTGTGCCTGTTTAGAATAGGGATGTGGAAGTAAGCATCCTCCAGGTCCAAAGACGATAGGAAGTCGCCTTCCTCCAGCTGTCCCAGCACGTGCTGGAGGGTGACCATCCTGAATTTCTGCACCTTGATGTACTTGTTTAAGCGGCGCAGGTCCAGGATGGGGCTCCAACCGCCTATCTTCTTCCTGACGAGGAAGTACCTTGAGTACACTCCGGAGACCCGGAGCGTTCTGGGGACAAGCTCGATGGCACCTTTCTTGAGCATCGCCCTTACCTCCAACAACAGTTGAGGGACGTGATTTTCCTTCCTGGCCACGGGAGGAATGCAAGGGCATTTCTTTTGGAATTCCAGCGAGTGCCTGTTGGCCAGGGTGTCCAACACCCAACGGTCAGTGGAGATGGACTCCCACACGCCGACGAACTTCGTCAGCCGGTCTCCCACCGGGGTGCTTCGGTGGGGGCCCCCGACAACACGGCCGGGTCATTCTTGCTTGGAGGTGGCCTTGCCGCCTTGGCCTCCTTGGCGACAATGGCGGTAACCCCCCTGTCTGCCTCCAGAGCTCCGAAAGGGCCGTCGCTGCTGAAGCACCCCAAGGGCCCGGGCCGTCTCCGAATCGGTCTTGATGGCCTGTAGAGACTCATCCACTGCCTTACCAAAGAGGTTGTTGCCGTCGAACGGCATGCGGCATGTCCAACACTCTGGTATGGACGTCCTGGCAAAAGTCTGTCGCCTTGAGCCATCCTCGTCGTCGGAGGCAAACTCTGTTGCCCAGTTGGCGAAATCCGGTATCGGCAATGTCCATTGCCACCGTAATGGCGTGATCCGACGCCACCTCGCCCTCCTGCAGAATCTCTAGGGCCTCTGCCCTTTTGTCATCCGGCTGGAAATCTAGCAGGGGAGCTATCTTGAACCAGAGCTCCCTGTCGTAGCGGGCCACGATCGCAAAGGCATTGGCCGCCTTAATCGTCGCCGCAGACAAGATGACTCGTCGTCCCATAGAGTCCAACTTCTTACCCTTGCTGTCCGGCGGGGAGGTGGAAGTTGAAGCCGCCGCGCCCGCTGCCTTCTTCTTAGCCGCTGCCGAGACGACCGAGTCCGGCGTGGGCTGGGCCCTGAGGCACAAGGGGGCAGCATCGGGGACTCGGTACTTCTTCTCGTACCTGTCCCTCTTGGCGGGTGTCGTGGCAGGGTTCTTGAGGACAGCAAGCCCCTCGTCCCAGATGTCATCGAGTAAAGGCAGCGCAAGGACCGTCTTCCTCTTAGCCTCTCGTCGCTGGTACAGAAACCCCTCCTTTTTCTGTTCTTCAGGGCAGAGCTGGAAGAGCTCGGATGCCCTGGTTATCATGGCGTGGAAAGAGCTAACCTCGTCGGCTGGGGACGCCTGCGGGGGAGGCGACGACGGGATGTCCGCTGTGTCATCGTCGCCATCGTTGTCCGTCCCCGTCGCCGTATCCTCTCCCGGCAACGGGGATGAGGGGTCCGCCGGTCTCGCAAGCACGAAGAGCGGAGCAGGCTGGGATCTCCTCCGCTTGTTCGGAGGGCTTCCCGACGGGCCTGGTTCTGGCTCCTCCGTCGGAGTGTGTGGTAATCTCGTCCTTATCTCGGTACATAAGGATTGGATTGCCAACAAAATGGCCGCCGAGCTATCCTGGGGCTCGGGCAATGGCTGCGACGGACGGGATGGCCGTTCCCGTGGGCCCTGTTCGTCGTCCTCGATCACGTCAGAAGGGACCATCCCCTGGGATCGAACCTCCTCGAACCTCTCATTGAGGTTTATGAACCTCTCGTTGAGGCCTATGGAGCTTTCGTTGAGGTCCCTCTCGGTCTCCACCAGTTCCTCATCAGAGGCTGATTTCGAGTCTAACGGCCACCGCCCCCCCTCTTTTTCAGCAAGGGGCTTCACGGGGGTCTTAGCGATGGGCTGGAAAGAGGATTCCCTCCACGGTGGCAGGGATACTCTGGGCCCAGAGGCCGTTTCCATTGGCGTAGTTTCAGCCTGCTCCGCCGGGGTTGCAGAGACCACTTCGGTAGAGGCCTTAGCCTGGTGGATCAAGGCCCTCACCACCTTAGGTGCGTCATGGGCCTTCGCCTTGGGGGGAGGGTCAACGCCTCGCTCCCCCTTCGAGATCAACCGGGTCCGCTCCAGCAGCCTACCCGGGTTCTCGGACTTCCTCTTCCCCGACCCAGAGCACTGGCTCGTGGTCGAACGTGCAGGGGAAGTAGCGCCCTGCTTGGCAACCGAAGAGCCCGACCTTTCGGCGCTCCCGGAGCCCGCGGACTCGCAGTGCTTGGCCTTCTGTTGGGCCCCCATCGCCGGGGCACCCTCAAAGGACTTAGAAGCCCGCTCAGACTTCTTCTTCGCCTTCTCACTTGCTGTGCCCTTCTCCAGCCAGGTGGCGAGGCGGGAACCACGATCTTGTTTGGTCCGTTCCGAAACGTTCTTGCAGAACGCACAGTCCTTCTCCACGTGCGTCTTGTCCCCATGGAGGCAGTAGAGAAATCACAAATGCTCGTCCTCCTTGAAAACGTTATATAATCCACATCCAGGGCAGTTCCTGAATGGCTTGGATCCGGGCGTCTAGCTCCCTTTGTCATGGGCCATGTCTTGAGGTAGGCCGCAGATCTTCCAGAATCCTCCAAGAAGTGTAAACTTGACGAAAACTTCACCCTTGAGGGGCGTAGAAGAATTCCGAAACGGGTCCCCGTTATCGGAAGTAGAAACGGTGGAGCTTTTGAGGCTCGATTAAACCGAAAAAATGAGAAATTCTCCTGAAAAAACGTGAAAACGCAGTAAAAAAACTCGAGAGCTAAACACGAGGACTCCCAACACTTGAGCGTGCGGTAAAAATCTGAGGATGGCTGCCAGAGGCGGGGCTTAGGGAGAGGGCAGTCATTGGCTGGGGGCAGTATGACCCAGAGATCAGTGATTGGTTACTACTAAGAAAGACAGATCAGAAACGAAACTGATACTGATTTTTTCTTTACCGAGGATTCCCAGCCTGACGACGGGGAATATTCACGAGCATGTGAATCCATGCCAGACCCCATGCTGGAGAATATCTAAAAGTAAAATGATAAGATA
This sequence comes from Ambystoma mexicanum, assembly GCF_040938575.1. NCBI lineage: Eukaryota > Metazoa > Chordata > Amphibia > Caudata > Ambystomatidae > Ambystoma > Ambystoma mexicanum. The sequence goes on from NC_090925.1 coordinate 154,832,964, forward strand.
ATATGACATTCATCAATAGTGTTAGAATACATAAAGTGGATTATCAAATTAAACAATTTAAACAGTTAAAACTGAACAGCAGTAATCAATACAAAACTAATAGCGACTCAGCAGTTTAACAGCAGGTGTTGAGATATTAAAATATTGAAATCAGGGTCACCATATCCTCATCACCTTATGTGCCCCCATTTAGCCGGAGCGCAAGCACATTATAGTGCATTCTCATTTCCTTCTTCGTATACCTCAATTAAATGCGTTTACACCACCTTCCATATTCTGTACAGAGCAATGTACAACCCCCTATTTAAAGTATTTAAACATTTCTTCCAGAATGACAGATCCTTAATGGTATCAAGTTGGTATACAAATTTTCTCAGATGTTTCATGTATACAGGGCCCAATCTTACACATTCTGTCAAAACATGTTTGCCTGACTCAATGTGTGCCTTATTTAGGCACATACCTCAGAAATGTTCCTGTTCCTGCAGAGCCAGTGAAGGGCCCAAAACTGTCAACACCGGAAGCCTATTAATACGCAATAGCAGAATAAATCTCCTAAATTTAATTGAAGGAGATTAAACTAAATAGGGTTGCATCTTCTTAAAGGCGTATAACATACCAGACACAAAGGTATAACTTTTTAGCAAACTCAAATGTACAAGATTTCTGTTCCAATCCCACAGGTCTATGCATCTTTCAAAGCGTCGCCAGAGATTGAGATAATCTTCTCCCCATTTGGGGGTCCATTCAATATCTTTAAATAAAGAATTCATACTCCTACTAAAGCTGGATTTCATTTCCGATCTCCATTCTAAATTTCCTAGACTTTGTAGGAGAGGATTAGATGGTCCATTCATCATTTTTATGTACATGATAGCTTTCTTCTTCAGGACCAAATATTTGAGTGAATCTATGCCCAGTTTGAGCCTCAATATAGCCATAGGGACACATTTATGCAAACCCAGTAGTTTCCTCCAAAATGTGCCCTCAATCAACTGGAGCCACTTTAAATCGATATCTTCCAGGCTCTCCAGGCCATGAATGATAGCCGGAACAAGACACTGTAAATACAATTGCTTATACCAGCCAGCGAATATACAGCCCTTTTTCTAGTGATCTGTCCAATAAGCGCCGTCAACTCTGCAGCCTTCCTAGTACAGACTTCAACACACATTTTAAAGCCCGGTCCAGCCTCAAATTCAACCCCAAAAATGTATACTGCGAAGTATAGACAATCTCAATGTTCTGTACCAGCAGCCAGCATATAAATTGTGTTTTTGCTCTATTAATAACAAGCCCATTCTTATCTGCATAGGCTCACAGAACGTTTGCTATGCGTTGGATGCCACTGAAAGTATCATCCAGGAGCACTAGATCATCTGCGCTTGCCAGGACCATACAATGCATGGTTCCATGTCATTTCACCGCAGGATGTTTTTTCGCAGGTTTTTTACTGCAAATCGTTTAACTAAAAAACCCATCAAATTTTTGTAACATTATTTGTGTGGGGGATCCCCCAAGCACCCCCATTCACTTTAATTTTGTATCTATTCCCAAATACCCACACCCCATATTTATATTCATAATTTTCTAACCCCACTAATAAATTAGATATTTTTTGTTCGTTAAAAAATTTGCTGTAAAAAACCCAGCGAAAAAAAACCTGCGATGAAAGGACGTTGTACCCAATACATGTCATCTATTTTAGGAAGACAGCCTCTTATCTGGGACAAAGACAGGGGAAGGTCTGAGACAGAGATTATAAAAAAAGCAGTGCTGTGTCACAGCCCTGATTGACACTGCAGTTTTGAATAACAGGCCTTGTTATCGCCCCACCATTATCCAGTCTCTGACACACAGTTTTGTTTCTATGTAGTAACTTTAGGTAGTAGAGTATCCCCACTGGGCAGCCTAATAAACCAAATTTATGCCAAAGCAAATTCTTCCTCACTGTGTCGAATGCTGCTTTAAAGTCGATAAACATGGCATATAGAGGGGGATTATTTGGGCCTTGTGCTTGTTTAACTAAGGAATCCATGAGGCGCACATTATGCACAGTTGAATCGTTAGGACGAAATCCACTCTGATATCAACCCATTTTTGTAATTCCCTGAGAAGGAATGAAGCAAAAAGATTCCCAGTAGAGTCCAGCATAGATAATCGGTGGTTACCAGGATCCAAGGCAGAGCCTTTTTTCAATATTGGAACGTGTATAGCAGTCTGCCAAGAAATGGGGATTGTGCCAAACTACTATTTAAGAGTTTTGAGATGGATCTGTCCTCTGTTCACCAAGACAAATTGTGAAAAGTTGGTTCGATCCATCATTCTACCCCAGCTCAATTACTGCAACTCACTGCTTGGTGGAGCAGCAAGGAATGTATGAACAAGCTTCAAAAGCTTCAAAATGATTCTGTACACATAGTGTACAACATTGCACATAGAGACCCGGTATCTACAGCCCGCAGGGAACTTCATGGGCTCCCTGTGGTAGCTAGAGTACAGTTTGAAATACTCACATTAGGTCTTAAGTGTCTGTTTAGGACAGCACCATGCTAACTGAAGGAGAAACTTACATTCTATGAGCCATTTAGAGGTCCTCTGGTATACACATCCCAATTGTCCACCGGTCCAAGAGAACTCGGGGGGTGGAGGGGAATGGGCGGTCCTTTCCTACTCTAATCGCACAGGCCTGGAATGAGCTCCCAGAGCATCTGTGGAAAGAAAATAATCATCTCACCTTCAGGAAACCTCTGAAAACTAGATTATTTGCCTAGGCAGGCTTTCGTATTGAACTTTCTGTCTTGTTTTCTTTCTGTGCTCGTTTTTATTGTTCAATGTATTGCCTGGGTGGGCTTTGGCGCTCTAGAAATACTTAGAAATAGAAATTGTTTTCTTTCCTCATGGAATTGGAGTACCTCACGCTCCTGCATGAGTTGCTTGTAGTGGGTTCCACTTGCTCAGGCAATCAATCATACGTTTTTAAAGATGATACAATGCTGGGCATGCTCGGCCTATAAAGATGACACAGTACTGGGCATGCTCAGCCTGTAATGATGACACTGTGCTGGACATGCTCAGCCAATAAAGATGACACAGTGCTGGGCATGCTCAGCCTATAAAGATGTCACAATGCTGGGCATGATCGGCCTATAAAGATGACAGTGCTGGGCATGCTCAGCCTATAAAGATGCCAGTGCTGGGCATGCTCGGCCTATACAGATGTCACAGTGCTGGGCATGCTCGGCCTATAAAGATGACAGTGTTGGGCATGCTCAGCCTATAAAGATGACTTGATGCTGGGCATGCTCGGCCTATACAGATGTCACAGTGCTGGGCATGCTTGGCCTATAAAGATGACAGTGTTGGGCATGCTCAGCCTATAAAGATGACTTGATGCTGGGCATGCTCGGCCTATAAAGATGACACAGTGCTGTGCATGCTCAGCCTATAAAGAGGACTTGATGCTGGGCATGCTCGGCCTATAAAGATGCCATAATGTACAAAGAAAATGTTGAGGACTCTTAAACCTCTGTGCCCTATTTAATCCATAGGGTTTTGGTGGTGTTGCATAGGTGTGAAAAAGATGGAGTTCCACAGCTCCATATGCAATGATTTTAATAGGGGTTTGCACACAGGCTTATGTGCCACTATATATTCAAGAAAAACACAATACAAGTAATAGGTTAAAACTTATTCACATTTTTAATGTATGTTCATAAGGATTGAGCCCTTTCTGAGACACGTGTTTCGGCATCTCTTGTGCCTTTTTCAAATCAGGGCTTTTAAGTGCACCAAAATAAAATTGACATATGAAATAATGCATGCATTACAGTGGTCAATGACATGTGAAATAAACATGATCCCAAAGGGAATGTGCACTAGTATGTACAGATACACAGAGATGATGGAGTGTGGACCAGGGTGGATGAGTTGGGTGAAGAGGAAAAAGGCAGAGAAAAAGAAAACAATAATATTGTGAATACATGTTTAAGGAATGTCCACACCATTGTCCAATATTCTACAAAAGAACTGTTCTATTTCTCAAATATTCGTTACCAGTGTTTAATTAGATGGTAAATGTTGGTCTCTTGTCCAATTGCCTACATTGTCACTTTACAACTCATACTTGTAAGATTCACAAACAAACGATTAAGTATATGAACATAAAGCTCAAAAGGGGTTCTATGTAAACCTAATTAAAATGAAACTAACTTATTTGCTGTTCATCTATCAGGTACCATTGGTCATTTAGGTTTTAATTATCTTTGAAGAACATTTTTGGGTGGTGAGCCACCTCTTACCATTACTTATCACAAATGTCCTCCCATGTCACTGGTTAAATCCGCTAGGGAACAGGAAACCCCTTACCACTAGCCCAACCCAGAGAGGAGAAACAGAATAAGCAGCCACTTGCGGAACGGAACCAGAAGTAGCTGAACCGGGATAGAGACCCCACTAACCCAACCCTCAATTTTCTCCATACTTAACACACACAAAACTCACACAACCATTTCTCTCCCAGCAATCTGCACGCACTTTACCAAGACGCATCAACACATAGACAGCACCCACAGCACACGAGGCCTCACCCGATTCGATACTTGCACCAAAGCCCAGCACCCGGTGTATACCGAGCTGGAGCCGCCAACAGCACACCACCTCTCCCACTCTCCTACTCCCCTCCTCCCAACTAATCCTACCCGCCCCCCTTGTTTACAGATCCACCAGAGCGCCTGGGGACCAATTCCGTTGGTGACGGTGCGCTATATAAGTACCTTTAACATAACATATTTGTAGGTGTGCAAAACTAGCTCCCAGAGAGCAATGTACATACCACACACCAATATGAACAGCCACATTTTTTTAATAGAGATTGCATTTGACAAGCACTGGCAAAACCTATATGTCTGGTTTTGTAAATGCGGGTGTAAGGGCCAGATTTAGAAATCGTTTTTGAAGGGGACTTTCCCATTGAAAAATACTTTTGTAAATCAGGCATAAGACTTTTTGCTTTTTTTTCCAATTCATGGGAAACAAGATATCTTACAAGACATCTTACTCGCTACACTGAAACAGTCAGACCTGTTGGCTTTGCCAATGCTTGGTTTATGACCTAAGCTAATTTTGTCTATTTCCCCCATGGGAAATATTGCTTCTGAATTCACAACAAAGAACATAATTCTATTATAACGACGGTGACATTTATGAAACAAGCGTTTCTACATTTCATCCGACTGACATAATACAAAAAAGGTTATACAACACACCCAGAGGGCCCCTTTCCCTTTTACAAGTCTCGGGGCCTTCTGATTGGATCTGTGGATTTCCTTGTCTCATTCACCTGCAAATGATGATGCAGGCCTCCCCCTGTTCACACTCTCTTTTCTTCTCCCGACTGCAGGGATTCCAAGGGCAGGTTGACTTTTCTGAGTGTTTTTCCATTGGAGAACACTTCTATGAATGGACACACAGTAAAGAGTACTCGAAATGTTCGGGGAAAGACAGATTTCCCATTTCAGGGACGTGTTGGTTCCCACCAAGGGAGACACATCTGCATCATCCTCCGACTTCCAGCTGAGCTCCTTCAGATTTGCGGCTTCTTGGTACAAATGAATGGTCTTATCAGTGAGCATCCTGACACACGCAGGGCCTTGGATCCCATGTAGACACACTCGCCTTCATCTGCTATTGCACATCTGGAAAGAGAAACACACTGGATCACAAAGGGGACACACACAACCTCACGACTATTGTTAGCATCGGAGAGCCTAACACACAGCTAAAGGGACTGGTATATAATGGGAATCAGTGCTGTTATTGGGAGGAGATCTAAAAGGTTTAGGCATTCATGGCTCTTGATTGGATGTGAATTATTTATAAGCTCTAGAGAGATCTAAAAGCAGTGGCGGGCCAGTGTTGGTACAGGGGAAAAGGAGAGCTCCCCCAGAGCTAAAAATAGCCTTATACACGTGCATATACACATATAACTAAAATAAAATAAAATCTAAAAATACCTCAAGCAGTACTAATGAAATGACAAAGCCACATAATAAAGAAAAACACTAGCAATAAGATAGTAATTAAGAGGTGTGAATCCAAACACAAATATTAAAATGTTCACATGTTGATAAGGGTTTGAAGCATCATGGGAATAAACCTGTGATGTCATTTTGTGGTCAGTGCTGTCTCACATCCTGGTGCCCCTGGATTCTTGATTTTCTGTAGTGCCAATAGCCAGATATGATGTGCCGCCGCGTAATTCTAATAGAGGCATCTGAGTAGATTAACCACCAAAATTGGTCCGATTGAATGCTGGCCCTTGTACTGCAAAATTCACCATTTCCCTTCAGGTGTGATGTAATCAGTTCTGGACATCCAGTTAGTATATGCCTTCAAGATTCAATGCTGAGTTTACATATGTGGCAAAGTCAGAGCTCCCGCTTAATTCCGACCCACACCACTGTGTTTTTTCGCGATTTTTTTTTCTCTAAAAAAACCCATCGAATTTTTTTTTGGGGGGGGGGAGGGGGGTTCACATCCAACCCCAATCCATTTTCAAAAAAATTAGTTGTTTTTTTCCGAAAAAATTTGCGGTAAAAAACCCAGCGAAAAACACATCCTGCGACGAAAGGACGTTGTACCGTTAAATCGTAGGTATGTAATAAAATGCCCCAGCAATGTGCTGCTGTACTTCGTTAGTTAACTCCAGGGACCACCAAGTACGTGACCCTGAGTGGCATATAAACAATACCATTTCCTAAGTGTAAGCGCAGCGACAGATTGCGATCTATCCCAGTTTACCGATGTAGTTTGAAGTAATTTGCTGAATAACACATTCTCATTCTCTTTAGGGAAGCATATTTCGATATCTGTCAGGTGCAGCTCTACAGTCTTGACCAGTTCTCTATATGCTAGGCTGTCCTGCTTACTACTCACATGTTGAGCCATTAAGGTCAGTAATGTGTCTTTATCATCTTCAATATTCAGACGCTGCCACCTTCCAAAGTGTAGATAATGAAGGTAGCCCCAACTTGAGGCGTAACGCGTCGACTGGTACCAATTTGGGGAGACCATGTCGCGTATCTTTATAAAAACATACTACGGGGTAGGATCTGATGGGCTGTCCGAGATAAAAATACAAATCGACAGCCTCCAGGTTTTCCACACCTGTATGCCTTGTAAAAGACAGGCTGCTGTGCTTGCTCCTGCCCAAGGTCATAACTTTGCTTTCACTTTGGTTTAACCTAAGGCCATTGCATCTTGCAAAACCATGCAGGGCATCAATCGATCTCTGCAGTCCCACATGAGTTTGGTCAATAAGGACTGGGTCATCAGCGTATGAGAACCATCCCAGCGACCTACCAGCTAATTTTGGGGGAAATGACAGCATTCATCTAGATGGGAGTTCAAGTCACATACGTACAAGTTGTATAGTGCAGGGGCGAGCACTGAGGGATATATTGACCCACTCAATAGTATTTCACCACATCACCAAGCTGCCTTTGCGCAAGAAAAAGAAATATGGCTGCGTTGGCTCTTGTGCGCACCAGGACCTCCAAACTGCGTTTTTGCAACAATCAAAACGATGGCTGCACCGTCCTGCCAAGCATACTTCAGGCAGGATGGAACAAGGGGACACACTGAAGGAGCGTGCCAGTGTGTTCTGAAACAAACGGAATGAAGTGAAAAGGCAGCACTGCTTTGCTGAAAACCCCAAATTCCCCTTCAAAATTAAACCTTTCACCCTTTAAAAATGCTGCTTTGACGCAAATTCCATCTGTTCATTCTGAAACCACTGTGATTAAAAAGGCCCTGTCATGCCCAGGATGTTTCACTGTGCTTCACCAAAACCAGGCATAATTCCTGAATGACAGGCCCAGTCAAACCAACTCTGAGAGAAATCAATAAGCAACCTCAATTTCACTCGCACGGGAATACCCATTTATTCCTTTCTAAAAGTATCCAGGTACAGCAAATCAAAGAGACTTTAACTCTCTGAGCCAGGTCAGTGTCAATGTATCTATGCTTCAGATAAAACTCCTGCATTTAAGGAAATGACTATAGCTGCAAAGACAGTGTGGAAATCTGGTGGAGCTGGCAAACCGAATTTAAAGAAAGAAATGCTAGCAGGTTAACACATGTGGAAAAATGGGCTTTTCTGACTGAAGAAAAAAAATTGCCTGTTTAAACATAAATTGTTGAATGAAAGCTTGCTTACTTAGCAATGTAAAGGGATTATGTTAGTGGTGATAGTACACACATAGGCCATCTTTCTTTCAGAGGTCTGTTTTAATTCAGGGCCCCAAAATAAGAAATTAAAGAGTTTAAAACACATGGGCTGAATTTGCAAGCTCTCAAAAAACAGTTATTCCAGTTGTCAACCCTGAAACTTTCCCATGAGGAAGGGAATCACACCATAAACTCTAAGCAGAGGCTAACAATCCACTGATAATTACAGGGTGGGAAAGAATCTAGTCTAGAGAAACCCACTGACAATGGGACTCCCAGGGCAAGGAAGTTGGAAGTGTGAAGGGGCAATAAAACCTCCAATCAAGATGAGAAATCTCCATCTTGCTTTGAAGGAAATGACAGTTGGCAGCAGTTGAAGAAAGAAAAAAGAAAAAAAATGATCACATGACAAGGGCTGCCATTTGTTTCAACAGACTATTTCATAAATAAAGTTTAAAGACTTATCTCTGCAGCAAGACTTTATAAAAATGTAAGTTTTACGCAGTGTAAAAGTGAATTTGTGGGCTTTCTTTTGAGACTTGGTAGAATTCATTGACATCTTGGGGACAGAAATGGCAAAACATGACAGATTACAGGAAAAGCATCCATGTTGCAAATGCACATGTTTGTACATATATCCCTTATGATAATCCACACCCATGGATAAAGTTCTAGAATTTTGAGTAACATAAATCCAATTGAAAAGTGCGAAAAACGGGCAGAAGGCAAAACAAGGTCTCACAGACTGGAGGAGTGGACTGCAATGTGCTGCACAAAATATGTAACCTGGGTATATAATTTTCTAAGAGATTGCAATTGGATAAATTTATGTTTGTGGCAAAATCAGATTTTAGTTCAAGTAACTGTGGGAGGTTTTTGGACATTGGAAAACCCACATCATAAATCTGACATCATTTTCCTGAAATCCAACCAACTGAGAGCGAGGCAGAGACTAGCACCCTTGTCCAATCCCTTTGTTAGGGGTGTGTTTAGTTAATCCTGCCCCAGTCATATACATTGGTGATGTCACTATGGATTATGAAATAAGAGTCCCTGACAAGACTCTGGACAGACACACTCTACCTGATATTCCTGCGCCAGCCTCCTGTTCCATCCATCCAGACTCCAGATCCCAACTACAAGGCCAAAACATTGCTGACCCTACTCCAGGGCCCACTGCAAAACCCCAAGCATTGCTGATCCTGTACCAGCAAGGCCTGAATTCTGAAAACCACTAAAATTCCCAAATATCCAAGGGGAAAGCTGTATTGTTTTTTGGAAGCATCCTGATTCCACCAACTGCATCCAGAGGTACCTGTACCATCCAACTGATAGTATCCAGTGACCAGGATTGCCAGTCCAGAAGTGCTAACCAGTGACCAGAACTGCCCAGCTGTTTGCCAGGCGCCCTGCCGTGTAGTGACCAGAAGCGTTACTGTCCAAAATCCCAAAACTAAAAAGTCGACTGCGAGTATCAATTCCCATCCCATCTAAACCCATAGCCTATCTTGTATGTGTCCTTATCCCAAGCCCTAAATCACCCTATCCTTATCCCGATACCTTGTTCAAACTGTCACAATCATTCTTTCAATCCTGCCCTTGATTCCTAGTGTTAGCGCCACGTTTCTCTTCATTTCTGTCTTGCATAGATCCTAAGACATTAGCGATATTGTGTTTAAATAAATTAATTTTCCCTTAAGAAAAGGGGTACACTGCGTGAAGGGTTACAAATGCAGGGTAACTTTAGATATTCAAGGGTGGCGTTCCTCTTTTCTTAGCCATTAAATCTAGTTTAAGTAAGATTTGCCTTTCAATTTTAAAACCGATCCTCTTTTCACTGCTCTATTTTCCTAAAAACGAACCTCACTCTACCGTTCATATCTCTCTCAATTTACCAGCTAGAGACCTAATTTCACGTCCATAGTGTACTTGTGATCTATAGCTATACCCCAACCAAATACCCGTTTGGGTAATTTCTGGCGGGAATTGCAAAGTTTGCAAAGTTTCCAATATGTCTTTTTGCTGCAATCTCTTTTAACCCTGCCACTCATTTTCGAACTGTATGCTTGTTGAAATCCATTCTTTGTGATTGTTAGTGTATTTGCATTGTGGCTTTAGTGAGGAATTATATTGGGTTTAAGGTTTTTAACACACATTCATTATTTATTTGTCCACTTCCGAGTGCCATTTCATCAACATTGCAAGGGGTTTAAAATCTGTCTTTCTCTCTTATTTGGGGAGGGTATGTCAGATTTGAATCCGGTTTCCTATTTGTCATTCCTGATTACCTGCTGCTTCGGTTTATCCACACAGAATTGATTATTTGTGGGTTGAGGGAACATTGCAGGGGGAAATTCTAACTGAAGTGCTATCTTACCTAAACCAAAAGTGCTCCTATTCTGCTGTGCTGTGTATATATTCCACTAGTAAGTTAAACCCAGTGCATTGCTCACCTTCTCATTGTTATTATCACTCCATTGGCGATTGCTGCCCCATTTTAAAAAGTATATGATTTCTTTTGAATTTTTAAATAAATAAAGATTATATTTTACCAACCAGCCTGGTTCATGGTCCATTGTGATCCGGGGTATTTGAAAAGGGGGTGTGATATGAGTGGTGTACCATCTCAATATTGAATCAAAATAAAAAGATAAGCATTTCAGTTGTGCGCTGCATACTAAGCCGAGACCAAGGTGTGTGTCGCCTGATTGAAATCCTTAACAGCACACAGCCCTGTTCTAACCCTATAATAGTGTTATTAGATTTGGTAAGAGTGCCACCCTGAGATACTCGAACAGGTGCACTTGTGTACGTATATAACAGTTTGATGTAGTGCAATAAGGTGGAATCAAATCCCCAATTATTCCAGTTTACTCCAGAGACGGGTAAGTAAGACGCACTCAAACGCTGAGGAGAAGTTAATGAAACACAGATAGAGGCAGCGATTGGACTTCCGATTTACCGCTGCCACCAGCAATTGGAGGGCCCATATGCAGTGTGTCATGCTGCATCATCTTCTGAATTCCGTCTGCTGGGGGATGAGTCATTTCCTAGGTTCCGCCCATCTATTTAGCTGTGTTAGTAGAATAGTAGCAGAGATATTGCTGCTTTTATCCAGCACAGCCAGGAGTCTGAAATTCTAAGGATCTGTGAGACTGCCCCTTTTATTAACCAGGATGAGAATCGACTGGCACCAACTAGGGGTTATACAGCCCATGGTCATAATCTTAGACAAGAAGGTAAATAATAGTTCTGGTGCAGGGGAAAAGGAGAGCTCCCACAGAGGCTACTGGTTAATACTGTTTCACTACTTTTGTGTGTTTATACTTGCACCCCTCTGTATGCTAGGGCATCGATTTTGTGAATTATGTCATCTTGTTACGCAATGCTATTTGGTGGCTGTAAGGAAGGTATGGTATCAAACAGTGAAGACAGACACAGGTTATCACAGTTCAAGAGTGTTTATTGAACTTCAATGGGTTGGTTGAATGCCCATCTAACCCTAAATCTAAGGATGGGGGAAAGCTACGACCATCAAATAATAATAACACAGTCCTAGTGGAGTCTGTCAAAAAAAAAGGGACTATACTAATAAACGTATTGACAATTCTTACTTCTAAATACGAATGGTGTGGGACAACAATGTATGCAAAAAGAAAAGTGTTCAAGAAATGATATGTCAGGATAGTTGAGCAGTTGGCTTCCCCCCCCCACGTTTTCAGCACGGGGCAAGGCAGCACACTCGAGCTTCACACAGTCTCTGGTTTCACAAGGACATAGTTGAAAGCAAAGGTATCAGGGCCTTCTGTGCCAAAGTCTCTTTCCCAATAAAAGTCTTGTATTCCAGAGGGCCTGACATAACAAACAAGCACCAAAGTTCCTTTCTTATCAGGATTTTCACATTCACAAGTTCATGGGTCTCCCTCCTTCTGGATCGTACCCCCTTTAACACAATGTTCACAACTGGTCTACCTCATTTGGGCTTGGACCATGTAATCTCACTTTCGAAGATTTCGTCTTGTATCAAAAAAATCAAAGGGCCTCATTCCGAGTTTGGAGGTAAGTAACCGTCCTTACCGGCACGGAGCAAATACCGTGTCCGTGCAGTCAAGAGCCCGCTAATAGAGGGCTATTACGAGTTTGCGTGCACAAGCTTTGCCCCATGCCGGTAATTACATTACCGCCATGCCTTTAAAGTCCTAAAAATGGCCCTTAGCGGCATCATGTAAAACGCAGACAGCACTACCGGCATAAATTAAGACGGAAATAGCGGTCACCGCTATTAGCGGTCACCGTAAATAAGCGGAACCAAAAGTAGCGTCATCGCAAAGAAACCGTAAAAGAGCACGGAGGCCATCTTTAAAAACACAATCCATTGCCAGCCTCAGCACCCAGGACCTGGAGTATATTGCTGTGTACCTACATCAACCCACAACAACCATATAATGCCCAAGGCAGTAAAAAAACGCCCCTCCCCCCAGCGCAAGGAGCGCTTTAATGAAGAAGAGCTCACCATTTTGGCAGAGACCCTGGCTGAGAATGCCGATGTTGTATTTGCTCAGAGCCTCAAGAGGGAGGCAGTCATCAAGAAGAAGGAGATCTGGGCACTAGTTGCACAAAGAGTCAGCGCGGTTGGCAACACCCCCCGCACAACTAAGGATTTCCGCAAGAGGTGGGATGGCCTGCGCCTGTGAGTCAGGAACATCCTGTCGGTAAACAGGAGCCAGGCCATGGCAACAGGCAGAGGAGCAAGCTCACCGATAAAGCTGACCAGGTGGGAGGAGATATGTGCAAGCACGATCGGCATAGAGGCCATCGAAGGCGTGGGTGACATGGAGTGTGGCGCCACCTCATCGGCGGAAGAAGGTGAGTGTCCTAACAAAGCACTGTCTGATGATAGTCCACCAATATGTCTGTCTAAAGAGGCAAGCCATGCCCCAATACACACACATTCCCAGCCTAGTTGTCGTCCGCAGCACAGACACATGCAGATGCCTGCAGCAAGGCAATGCCGTACCTGACACACAACACACTAAAATGTTAATGGCATAAGTCACACTGCATGCAGGCCACACCGGATATGCATGTCACATAGCATATGTCCGCCCCAACATGAGCCGGCATGACCCCAACGGATGCCGGCATAACCCACCCATATAGCAAGCAACGTGATCATCCAAACTCAACTGCCTATTCCCCTCTATTGTGTAGATGAGCAATTATACAAATGTATGCATGATGCTTCTCAAACCATCACTCATGCCGTCCCTCTCTTCGACCCTCACAGGCTCAGACCCTGACAGCGAGGCCCAGGACTCACCCCCAGAGCCGACAACACCCCGGAAGAGGGCCAGGGATGAAGGCAACAGGCCTTCCACCTCCAAAGCCCCACACAAGCCATGGCAGGCACCAAAAAATAAAATCACTGCAGGATGCCACGCCACTGGTGCCGCCAAGGCCAATCACCACTGTACCCACAATTCCCGTGACACCGGCACAGGAGACAGTAGAAGGGGCACTTTCTGCAGAGAACAGCTCTGTCGGGAGGCGGCAGCTACAGCACCCCTGACTGATGACAACATCCAGGGACGACTCCTCCGACCTGCCTGTCACACCAAGTCCGGCACCATCCCCCCAGCTCACAATATTCGACTCCGACCATGGCACCACCCCGGAGCAGTCTGGGGGGGTGGAGGAGTACATCCAAGGGAGTATGAGTCCCATAGAGGACCCAATTGCATTTCAGCATGACACACAAGCACCCTCCACCTCCACTGGTGTACCGGCGGGGGGGCAGCAGGCAGGGCACGCTTCGCAGCGGCAGGAGGAGCTTACTGCCCTGGTGAGACAGTTTGTCACTGACAATGCCCAATCAATGCAGGAGTGGTGCGAGAACATCGCCTCCCTGTGGAAGATCATCGCGGATAGCACCGGTAGATTGTGCGAGGTGGTGTCTGCCCTGCGGCAGGTCTTCAGCCGCATAGCAGATTCGATGGAGGCTGGGCTTCCGGCCCCGCAAATGGAGCAGGCGGCCACCCCATGTTCCTCAAGCTCCACGCAAACCAGCCCACTACGCAGGTCGGCACGCACCCTGCGCCGACCGACATGCCGCCACCAGGTGCAGGGAGTGGCAGGATGTAGACTGGCCAGCCTGATGAAGGCAATAGACAATTGCTTGGACACCATGTGTGGGGGAGTTGTGGGGGGTGGCGGAGGGGGGGGAGGATGTGTGGGGGAGTTGTGGGGGGAGGGGGGGGAGGATGTGTGGGGGAGTTGTGGGGGGAGGGGGTGAGGGTGTGTGGGGGAGTTGTTGGGGGAGAGAGGGGGCTAGGGTGTGTGAGGGAGTTGTGGGGGAGAGGAAGGGGGTGTGTGTGGTGGAGGGTTAGTGCACTCATCTTTATTGGACAGTTTAATACACCCGTTGTGTGAAAAAAATTATCTTGAGTGGACATTCCTCATTGCGCATGTGTCATTTATTCATATACAGTGCATAGTATACATGTACTCCCACACCCAGTGCCCTCTGTCCAACTATCATGTCAGCCTCTGCAGCTATGTGTGTCAGAAATATTGTGCAATCACTGACTGACGCACAGCACGTCCCTCCTGTGTATCGGCACCGCGATGATGTGCAGCCACATCTTCTTCATCACCTTCATCATCACCAGGTGGTAGCAGTTCAATGTCAGGGGGCAGGGGCACGTTCCGTCGGATACACATGTTCTGCAGCATGACACATACCATGATGATCTTGGCCACCTGCTCATGCCTGTAGAGGAGTTCCCCACCCGACCGGCTAAGGCCTTCAACAGGCCAAAGGTCTGCTCAATGACCACACGGGTACGGGTGTGGGAACAATTGTAGTCCTCCTCGTGCCTGTTCTGGGGATTTCAGACAGGGGTGAGGAGCCACGGCTTCAAGGGATAGCCACTATCACCTGCATGGGAGGCAAAAAAAGGTATATGTCAGTCGATTCATGATGGACAGCTGTACTGGTCACACATGCCTGCAGATTATCGTTAGTCACATGCACATGTACCTGGTTGTATGCACGTCATTTTTATGCCCTCAATGTGTCCTGTGCCATGGAGAAATAGTGTGGGTTGCATCTCCAAGATGATACACGGTGTGCACTGCCTTGATGTTGCTCATGCATTGTGGACGCATACAGCTGTGTTTGTGTCAAATAAGTGATGTGTTGTGTTTTGTAGGATTTTCTGACTGGCAGCGTTGGCAGTAGGCTCTGCAATATTAGGCATTCAGTGCTAATTTTTCCCATGGTGACATGCTGCACTCCTGTGGTTGTGGCGGCCCTGTGACAGACAAAGGACTCCCTTGGTGGTTTTCTTCAATGCACTCCTGTGGATGCTTGTCCTGTGTGGTGATTTGCTGGAGACAGCAACATAGTGCATATTCACTGCATGTTGCTGGATGGTGTTACGGAGGGTGAGGTCCGCTGATGAGTGGTGCACGTGTTGTGGGATGTGGGGTGCTTTACTGTTTGGCATGTTGAGATCGTTGTTCACCTTACTTCAGTCCTATGGGATTTGGTTGTCATGTTCTGTTTGGGATGCTTTGGGGCACAGTGTTTAGTGATGTGCACATTGTGCTGTCACATCAACATTGACACCATGGTGGTGTGTGCATCTCTCCCCCCATTTCACTGCCATGTGCCTGTCATGCAACTTACCAAGCAGCCAGGCACGTCATCCTGCATGTCGCTCCATGTAGCGTGGAGTTCCGCAGGACCATGAGTTGATCCAGGATATCGGGCACAATAATGTGTGATCTTGCTGGCGTCACATACCATCGGCACATTGATGGAGTGGTATTGCTTGCGGTTGCGGTACACCACATCCATGGCATTCGGAAGCACCAACTCCACGTGGGTGCAGTCGAGGGCACCTATACAATTTGGCATGCCTGCCAGTGCATGGAAGCTAACTTTTGTATCAGAAATCTCCTGGGGAGTCCGTGGTAGGGATATGTAGTCCCTTGTGTGCTTGAGGAGGGCATCCAGCACTTGGTTCAGAATGCAAGAAAAAAAGGGTTGTGATATGCCATGCATGTGCCCCACTGTGTGCTGGTAGGTGCCTGTGGCAAGGAAGTGGAGCACCGACACTACCTTCAGTAGATGGGGGATGGTGGTGCGTATTTCAATGAGGTTGACAATGTCGTCGTGTATCATGTCCACAATGGTAGTGATGGGGTCCCGGTCCAGATGGTACAGGGTGTGGATCTGCTCAGGGGTTCGGTTGAATGGACTGGCTCTGATGCGAGAGATTGGTGGCTGCCTGCGTGCTACCACTGGCTGCACTGGTGGGGCATGCTGGGCCTGTCTCACCCTCCTTCTTCTCCTGCATCTCCTCTGTGGTGCATGCTGTTGCTGTTGTTGTTGTTGTTGCTGGTGTAGCAATGCAAGCATGTCCTCCAACCCCAGTATTGCTATTACTAGTGGAAACATTTTGTTGTGGGAAGGGGTGTGGTGTGTGGGTGTGCTCCTTTAGTGCTGGCCCAGACTCCATTGCCTCCACCTGTTCTGATTGTGTGCACCAGTGGCAGTTGGGAACACTGCCCATGGCATTTTACGGTTGGTTCACGATGACGGTATCCCCTATTAGCGCCTTCACAATGCCGGTATTTGCATGTCCGCCTGACTAGTCATGTCCTTCCATTAGCGGCATGGCGGTATTGCCGGCATGATGGGCTGTGTGCCCTAGCCCTTGCCGCTTTTAGATGCACCGTTATTAAGGGTCCCTCTAATACAAGGTTCTTAGGTCGGAATAGCCAGGAGCGGTATGCGATGCTGGTAATCCTTTACCGGTATCGTTTTTCCATTACCTCCAACCTCGTAATGACCCCCTTAGTCTTGCCGGATGAGAACCTGCATATCACACACAGATCGCAGCAACAGACACTCAACCCGCTGAGTTATATGACCAGCTATGGTATGGAATTAGGGCATTGCCTGTTATTCTTCAGTATGGAATTCATAAATAAAGTGATTATGACCTTAACTGTTATTAAATACCTTTGTAGGACATGTATGTGCTGCTCTCCACTGCATTTCCATGCACATTGTTAATGAAATCTTAGTGCCTGCAAAAAGTGGGAGAGGGAGGCAGCAATTCAAGAGATGGGAGTGTAGTATAAATCATTGGTACCTCGTACCACTAGTTCTTTTAATTTATACAGAGCGTACCTTTAGTTCAAAGGTTCGGGAGACACGTCCTTGACCCTTTTTCTTTCTCCTGAGCCAGTTGTAGAATCGGCTCATGCCAGACATTCAAGCACTGCCAGTTTGCTAAGTCTCAGACAGACAGACAGACAGACAGACACACACACACACACACACAGCGTCCGTGACTCTGCAGGCTGTTAAGGTGCACAGGTTGCAAACACATTTCTTTTATCAGTGCCAGGCAGAGCCTTTCATATGCATGATGGAACATTTCCAACTCTAAGAGCTCGCAAAGCACCAGTTACCTTGCAAATCCCTGCCAGTTAAAGGGAGCAACACAAAGTGCCCATTTAAAGACTTGTTTCTATCCATGATGTCTACTATCTTGACATGCAAAACAAGAAAATTGCTTTACGTCACTAATTAATAAACTAAGAAAAAAGGACAGAATGTGGTCCGCGGCATCACAGCAGCACAGCGCGGCCATGGTAAAATAGCTGCGCTGAGAGATGCCGCGGCAGAAGAGGTGAACAGCTGTTGGATGCAGGAAGCCAGGAGAGTGGTCTACCTCATTCGGGCTTGGACCATGTAATCTCACGTTCGAAGATTTTCTCTAGTATCAAAAAAATCAAAAACTTTAGATGGATTTTGCTTACACCATCGCAGGACCACTTCGATTCACTTTATTTATCATTCTCATCTTTACTTTACTTTCGTTTCTGCCACTTCTTGCCTAGATACCTCACAGAGACCTTCAATTGAGCACACTCGTGGTGCCGGACTACTCTGTCACTGGTATTGTATCTTTCTTGGTTAAAGTTCAAACATCCATCAGCAATTAAGATTTCTTTGCGTCTTTCATCACACGCATTACTAATCTTTGTTCTTGCGCTCTTTATACAATGTTGCCATTGGCAACCTTGACTTCAACACAGACCGTCTCCCCAACTCACTGCCTGTGTTGATCTCACCGGCGCTGCGTTGATCCTAGAGCCAAGGACGGAACCACGGCGGCTGCTCCTCCTCCTCCCTGACTCGGTCAGCCATGCAGGATGGCCCCGGGTATCTCCGACACACAACACAGGATTCTTCAGTCTGGTTTCCTGGCCTTATGCTTATTAATCTGAAGGATTCTAGAAAGTAACGGTTTCTCACCAGAAAGGTCAAGGGTGAAGGTCAAAGGTATCTCCTTTCTTGCGTTTGCTGTCTTTCTCCCCTCATTCAGCTGCCATCAATATAGGCCCCACAGAAATCAGAGTAGTGCTGTAATACCCTGTCCATAAGCCATTGCAAAGTGGCTGGGGCCCCATGCAGGCCACACGGGAGGACTTTTAAATGGAAAAGTCCTAGGGGCATTGAGAAAGCTGTCTTTTCCTTATCAGGACCATGCACTGGGACCAGCCAATATCCCTTATATAAGTCTAGGGTTGATAGGAATGTGGCAGTTCCAATTTTATCTATTAACTCATTGATGCAAGGCATAGGATAGGCATCAAAGGTGGAAATGGTGTTGACCTGCCTGAAGTGTATGCAAAACCTCCAAGAATTAACAGGTTTAGTTACCAAGACAATAGGGGAGGACCATGGGCTTGAAAAGGGCTTGATAATGTTTGCCTTCAGCATTTTTTTCACTTCCTCAGCCACTATTTGTTTTCGGGCTTTGGGAGTCTATAGCATTTTAAATGGACCACTTTTCCCTTTGGAGTTTTGATATAATGATAAGTACCATGTACTCTCCCTGGTTTCTCACAGAATACATTGGGCAATGCCATAACAAGGTTGTTTAAATCTTTTTTCTTCTGTCTAGATAGTTTTTGGGAAATAAGCTCAGAATTGTCTATCTCCTCTGGTACCAAACAAGGCAGTATCAAGGTGGAGGAAGCAGAGATATTTTCTGTCCACTCCTTTAAGAGAATAACGTGGTAAAGGTGGGTCTTTTGCTTCCTATCAGGTTGCACTATTTTATAGGTACAGGTACATGTTTGCTCTGGTACTGCTTATGGCCTGTGCCACTTTAAGACACCTTTGAGACCATTTATTTTCAGCGGTAGGTAAGAGGACTAATACCTTTCATCATACTTAAAAGGATCTTAAATGTACCTTCTTGTCATCAGTGGACTTCTCTTGGGATTGAGCTTTTTCTATGTGAGTGTAAACTATATTTTGAATGAGTGTCATATGCTCTCGCAATCGGGTAGCTGGTTGTGAGAGCGGAATAGGTGCCTCTTCCCTCTCTTCCCAGATCTCCCAAAGCATGTCTAAGACATCTCTTGGTTCTCTACTATAAAGTAGTTCAAAATGAGAGAAGCCTGTTGATGCCTGAGGGGTCTTTCTAACTGCAGATAGGGCCCAGGGGATGATGCTATTCCAGTCCTTTCCATCCTTATCTACCAATTTTCTCAAAATCATCTTAAGGGTTTTGTTAAATCTCTCTACCAACCCGTCTGTTTAGTGGTGGTAAACTGAGGTTCTTATGGTGGAAATATGCAGTCATTCCTTGACTTCACCCACGAGTTTGCTCATATAATTGGATCCCTGATCCGTTAGAATTTCCTTCGGGAAGCCATCCCTAGAAAAGAATGGTAGTACGTGTTTAAGATTTGCTGTGTTGTATTGTTCTGCATGGGGAACGCCTCTGGGTATCCGGTAGCGTAATCAACGATTACGTGAACATATGTATTACCCAGTCTAGAGGTTTCCAATGGTCCAATGATATCCATTCCAGTTCGGAAGAAATTGACTTCTATGATTAGTTAGGGGTTTAGAGGGGCAGGTAATGGAATATGTGTGCTGGTTTTCTGGCATATTTCACATATCTGGATGAAGTTCTTTATGTAAGCATGGATACCTGGCCAGTAGAATTTCCCACTGATGTGAGCTTGGGTTTTAGACTGTCCGAAATGTCCCTCTGTCAAATGAGAATGTTCAATCTCTAGCATGATCTTACGATGCAATTTGGGGATTACTAATGAGTTTTACTTAGGCCTTCTGTGGAGGTTTACTTTCTATATAGTAGTCTCTGTTTCAGGAATGAATCACTTGTAAGAAAGCCTCTGTGTGTGCTGGATCATTTCGCTGGGCGAAGGATAGATCGGGAAGGATGGCAAGTTCTCCTTCCCTCTTTGCCTCGGTGATGGGTGGTTCATCAGCCTCTACAAAGCCTAAGCTGCTTCTCTCAGATTCTTCTGGTTCACGTTCTTCCTTAAAACAGGGAAATAGAGCCTTCTCAAGAATTTCCTGTGCAATTTTGTCCCCACAATGTATTTCAAATGGAGTTTTGCCATGGTTCTGTAGAAGAACCTTTATGTCTCCCCAGAAGTTGGGATCTATGATGCCTGCTAGGACATCCAGACCAAACTTCCAGGCTAGGGCCAATCTTATATAACAACCATCAGGGGGTATTAGAACTAAGTCTGTGGGAATCACCCCTGGAGGAATAGTAGCTTCTCTGCTGCTAGAAATATCAGAGCCTATGGATTGTTTCATGGCAGTAGAGGAATCTGAGGCTCTGTGACTATGTTGCTGGAATTTTAGGGTCCCTCAATTTGTCTCAACTGAGTCACATCCCAATCCTGACACCACATATAAGGACGGTATGGTATCAAACAGTGAAGACAGACACAAGTGAACACAGTTCAAGGGTGTTTATTGAACTTCAATGGGTTTGTTGAACACCTATCTAACCTTAAACCTAAGGATGGGAGCAAGATACGACCATCAAATAATAATAATGCAGTCCTAATGGAGTGTCTATCAAAATAAAAGGGCCTATACTAATAAACCTATTGCCAATCCTTTCTTCTAAATACAAATGGTGTGGGACAACAATGTATGCAAAAAGAAAAGTTTTCAAGAAATATGTCAGGATAGTTGAACAGTTGGCTTCCCTTCCCCTCGTTTTCAGCACGGGGCAAGGCAGCACACTCAAGCTTCGCACACATCCTGGCTTCTTTGCCACGAGGACATAGTTCAAAGCATAGGTATCAGGGCCATCTGTGTCAAAGTCTCTTTCTTAATAAAAGTCTCTTATTACAGAGGGCCTGACATAACAAACAAGCACCAAAGTTCCTATCCTATCAGGATTTCCACATTCACAAGTTCATGGGTCTCCATCCTTTGGGCTCGGACCCCCTTTAAAAGAATGTTCACAGTTGGTCTCCCTCGATCGGGCTCGGACCAAAGATCTCCTGCGTTCGGGCTCGGACCATGTAATCTCACTTTCTAAGATGTCCTCTTTGTATCATAGACTTTCCATTGTGCGATGGATTTTACTTACACCATCGCAGGACCACTTCGATTCACTTTATTATTCTCATCTTTTCTTTACTTTTGATTCTGCAACTTCTTGGCACGATACTTCACAAAGACCTTCGATTGAGCACACATCCATTGGTGCCGGACCACTCTGTCACTGGTATTGTATCTTTCTCGGTTAAAGTCCAAACATCCATCAGCAATTAATATTTCCTTGCGTCTTTCATCCCACACGTTACTAATCTTCGTTCTTGCAATCTTTATACAATGTTGCTGCTTGCAAACTTGACTTCAACGCAGATCGGTCTTGCATCAGTCTCCCCAACTCACCGGCTGTGTTGATCTCTCCGGCGCTGCTATGATCTGGAGCCACGGATGGTACCTCCACAACATGTTCAGCTATGCAGGAGGACCCCGGGTATCTCCAACACACAATGCAGGATTCTTCAGTCTGGTTTACCGGCCTTACACTTTTTAATCTGAAGGATTCTAGAAAAAAACGGTTTCACGTCAGAAAGGTCAAGGGCATCTCCCTCCTTGCGCACCCTTCTTGGTTTGCCGTATTTCTCCCCTCGTTTAGCTACCATCTGGAAAACTCTGTTCCTTTGTGTATTTTGCCTTGCTCAGAGTGTGCTCTCATGCTCCGCCTTTTAGCTGTGTAGGGAAGCTTAATGAATGTCAGGTGTGAGTGGTTAACAGTAATTGCCTGACCTTGCCTGTCCATAGTAAAGGGATTTGTCTGGTACAATGCTCGGGTGTGAGTCTGTTTTCTCCCAGAGCGGTGCTGTACATGTGAAAGTGTTTGTGAAGGGAAGGGTGGGTAAAGTTCCCAAATATCCTACTGGGTAGGGTGGGGTAAAGGTGTTACGGGGAGGGCGGATACCATCAGGTGTCCCACTCCCCGAAGACCCCTCACCCAGGTGATCCTCCCGCACTGGTCCACCCCCAGGGTCTGGATCCAAAGGTGATGGCTGTGCCCCGGCCACCTGAGAGAGAGATTCCCGGGCCTAGCTGGTGATACACCTTCTGGTTTCTCACAGTGGCCTATTAAAAATGTGTGTTGTTTTTAACATTCATTTTGAAAACAGAACTGGGTCTAATCCTCTTATCATTTTGGTGCTTGCTACATTTATTGCTTTTTTAATTTTTATCTCCAGGGAGCTATGTTCTGGGTCACAGGGGGTTAACTTTCTGACTTCCTGTGGTTTCACAGGACAGTCAGCTTGTCTGTGGTGTCCTATTCCTCACCTTAGGAGGCAGTATTGTGTCCAATGGTTATCCAACTGGCGAGGGCACATAATTAGGAGACTATGTGTGACAAAAGTGCAGAACCAATGGATGTGTGACAGTGACATCAATTGACAGTTAGGACTGGAGCCTTAGAGGAGCAGGTTGCTTCCTGGCACGGGAATACCTGAATAAGTGCCAGGACTAGTGGTACAGAGCTTGCAAAACTACCTAGGCACACTTCTCTACACAGGGATAGAGCCACCATCATACAGTGACATGCTTAGCTTATGCTGGAGTGTATGGCTTTCATCCTCTAAATGATGGCACTGTGAGGAATAAACCATCCACATGGTGGGTGTGGGCTCGCCTGGACTATTTTGAAATATTTAAGTAAATGGACGATGGTAGACCTGCCTCAGGAAAATGTGTGTGCCTAAACCACACACATTTTCCTATGCTCACACCACAACAAACACATAGACCTGCATACTATGGCATGGACACAGCCTAAAGGCACAGTCCACCCCTGTCACATTTAGTTGGAATATGGCAAGAGAGGAGAGCATGATGTCATCCCAAGGAGGGGGAGAAAAGATTCCCCCTGCCATGGACAGCCTGATTAACTGACAAGGGCTTCATTGAACTACCCTGCTCCTTTGTTAGGCCAGCAGCTGGTGGCAGCGATTAACATTAATAGAGAATACTTCAAACAGGCTCCCAGGGGGTGTGGCTGTAGAGGATAACAAAGTAAACAGGAAACCCAACAAAACTTTCATATGTAACTGTGTAAACCTGAAGCCAGCTCCCACCTCTCAGTATCAATGACATTGAATTGACATGGCTTCTTGTTGCAGTATACAACCCTTGCTAGGGAGACCCCATTCATAAGATAAAAGAATGTGGTTTGCAGAAGCCAGAGAATCTGGTCTTGCAGCACCTTCAAGGGAGATCTACCACTTTAAAAAGGAACCATGCAGGGAGAACAATTAACCAGAGAGACGCTTTGATCACAGCAGACAAGAAGGTGGGTGGGACCTAGCATCACAGGGCAGTGAGCCAGAACTCTCTGTTGAGAGTAGGGTTCAGCCATATTCGTTCTGGGACACCCCTTGTCATGAAGGGCCCCCTTACCCTTTCCTATTGCAAAGCACTCTGGTTATGACCTCACACATACAGAGAATGTTGGTAGGAACCCCATGATTAGTTAACTAAGGTAGGCTCAGCCTCCATCCATCAATGTGGGCCACTTGGCTTTAGGAGAGGGCTGGAGACCCTATTTAAGGCAGATCATCTGAAGATTCCACTTGAAGCACGAAGAAGAACTCATCCTTGGACCCTGGTTGAAGGTACAGTTTGCTCTAAAGCTTCAGCCTGTGAAGGAAGGCCAGGAACATCCAAAGAGGGAAGCAAGATCCCTCCCCTTAACTTCTCACAGGGAACAGAGGGAGAAAAGAACTCAGAAGACTCTCCAGCCGCTTCAGAACTGGTACCCAGCCAGCACACAGCATGCCCTACTAGGCTCTGCAGCAAGCTCCCTGGACAGGAAGTGCTGGAAGGTCTCTGAACCCGAACCCAAGGACGAGGTAGCTGCCTGCAACACACTCCCTAGCACTGAGCCATCTGCCTTAAAGGACAACTCATGCCCATTTGAGAGATGGGGAGAAGTGCAACATCAAGCATCTGCCGCCATCACTGCCTTAAAGGACATTCTCGAGCCCGTCAAGTTCCTCAATCTGCAACTGCCTGCAATGCTGACCACCGTCACACCTCATTTTAAGATCTTTTCTACATTTTTGCTGAAGTCAAGAAGCAGTTAAAAACGATTGTGGGTATTAACCATACCGCAAAAGCTGAGAATAATTCCCAAGTGAACCAAACAAAGTAACTTTCTCTGAAGCAGCTAATAAGTACAAACAAGCAGTCTTCGAGACTAAAAGCTCCTCATACAACGTAAGAATAACAAATGCCAAATCAGGAACTAAGGAGCTCTTTGCCATTTTGAGAGAACTAGAGTCCCCCGTACCAACTGTTGAAATCTGCAACAAGGACCCCAACTGGTGTTCCAACATTCTGAATGCACTCTCCGATAAAATAGCGTCACTTCAATCCAAAATTGATTTTAAAAAAATGACTATCCTACACACCAAACCACCCCATATGCTCCCTACCTTGTTGGACAACTACACAGTGTAGAGGAGGAGCCAAGTACCACTACGAAAAGCCCCGCCCCTATGTTGCCTATATGTTGGGAATCGGAAATTGCGACAAGAATCCTTGAGACAAGGTATCTATTGAGAAAACCCTATATACATGCACAAAGAAATAACAGTCTTCTGGAACAAGTCCTGGAAAGAAGTGTGAAAATAAGCAGGAAAAGAAGACTGGTGACATCATGCGGAATAGAACTGACGCACCCAGAAGAGATGTCAACAAAGAGGGCCAAAGATATTATGAAGAAACTGAAAATGATGAAGTATCGAAGATAGCAACACTTTGGGATCGAAATAAAGATTGCTCGTGCAAAAAAGCACAGATGAAAATATAAAGTCGTTTTACAATTGTACAGATGCTGCAATGCAAATAGATGAAGTAATCATGAGGCTAGCTACGTAGTGAAATAGACTGCAGGTGACGCGCCAATGTATATTCATAGGAATGTATAGAATCTGGATTGTCCACAACACACTTTAGCAAACTTGAACCGCATGACAGGAAGAGGCTTGGACTGTGGTGCAGTTGAATAAAAATCGCTGATGGAAGGAGAATTCAAGAAAGGCTGGCTGGCCCAGTGTCAAGAGTCGAAATCGCCATGAACCTGGTTGTCTGTCAAGAAGCTACATGAATGTGAGAAAGAAACAAACTTCTGTTTGAGGTGGAATGAAAAAACACTGAAAGTGAGTTAATCATTTATCCCCATCACCTGCGGTGTCCCACAAGGTTCTTGTGTTTCGCCCACTTTGTACAATATATTTACAAAGCCACTCTTTGACAAACTGGACCATCTGGGTGTCACCTACACCATTATGCAGATGTCACCCAGATATTCCTTACCCTCTCAGGTAACTACAATGCTGACGGCATCCGGATTAACAAAATCTTCTCCATCATTCAGGTATGGATGGCCATACACGGCCTATGCCTGAATAATGAGAAAACAGCTTCTCCTTGTCGGTTCACCCAATAACTTGTCGAAACTCAGCCCTAACTACAATTGCATCATCATCAATGGTAACACTATTCCCATTGTTAAAAGCTTGAAAACCTTTGGCTTTTATCTTGATGCCAACATGTTAAATTACTTCAATCAAGCACTCCCACTAAGTCAATGCCTTGTCTGGGATTGCTCAAGGGAAGCCCTTATTTATAAATTTTTATGACAAGTTCATAAGTTTGGATGATAAACCCTTGTATAACGCCCTTCTCTTTGAATCCCCCTGACCTCTCTGAGCCAAGAAGTAGGTTTGTTTTGCAAATTAAAAGATTTATTGGAAAAATTAAACAGTATATATATATCACACTTTTATGAATAAATTAATATTTGATAGCACACTGATGAATATGACAGTGATCAACAATGGATAATATTACAGTGGCACAATTCTTTAATTACTTAGGAGTTGGTATAGAAAGGATGGGGTAGCAGAGAATACTTTGTATGGTTTCAAGGAAAAGCAATGATGGAAAGAATGCAGCACAGAAATAAACTGATATGATTTCAACAAGAGATAGTATGATCACTTTTCCTTTTGACAATTCACGCCCCCCCCCCTTATGCAATATAAAGAGATGGAAATGAGGGCACACAGGTTTTCACGAATACACTCAAAAGCAGTTCAGTTCTCCTTTAGCAAGCTAAGAGCAACCGGTATGCTTTTTAAACACAGGCCAAATATTTTTAATTGTGATTGCAATTGGAGTGCAAAATATGCTAAAAATGATTTTAATTCCCTATAGGAGGTTCAGGGTAGGTGATGGCTATATAAGATTAGTTCAGGTCAACAGTGGCAATTATACAGGAATGATTATCAAATGGAAATCGGATTTCAGCAGTTGCAAGCAAAAGACAGCTATTTTTGACAGCAGCTAATTTTTCAATTCGCTGCACTTTTTCCGAGTGCGCTGATCGCAATTAAGGAAGAACTATAAGGAGTTGGGGTGTCCTCGTCCTAGCACGTACGGTTCAAAAGATACAAACAATTTAGTGGAGGTAGATTTTCAAAATTAAAGTAAAGCTCAGAATGACAAATGACACTTTCACAGCTTTGAAATCACAGAATGGACACACGATTTCTATGATGCAGTTCTAAATAGGTGGAAATGGTTTGAATTAGATTATTTTAAACTAAGAGATTGGTTTGCATAGTTCTGGCTGGATACTCACACTATAAATTTGAACTAGGCCGTCAAGATCTGGTCAACAGGTTTGGACTGGACTCCTGGCAGGTGGTTCTGAAGTCACAGCTATCTGGGTCTCTGGTTCTGGCAAAAGTTCTTGGCACTGCACAGCGGTCTGGTCTTCTATCGGCACTGCACAGCGGTCTGGTCTGGTCTTCTATGGTTCTGGATACAGTGGTCTGGATACAGCGGTCTGGTTCTGGCACAGAGTTCTATCCAGAAGCAAAACAGCTCGCCCGGCTGTTGAGAATCAGGTTGCAAAAGATTTTGAGGCCTGCTGAAAAGGATTCAGCTGGTAGTTCAGGCCCCTCTGCTTCAAGTTCTGGAGTCTAGAGTCTGGTTTTCTTGTGCAGAGCGTCCCGCCAATGTTCAGGTGATGAGTCAATCTGGAAGTGCCCGGCAAAGCGCTTCACAAGAAATCAGTTTGAAATGGAAAATGAATGTCTCTACCTGGGCCTCAGTGGCTCTTTTTATGTCTTTTGTAAATGGGTGGGAAGGCTGACTTTCTATGCCCAACCCTCTGAGGATGCTGATAGGCTAGCTGATATTCTGTCACCTGCCTGGGGAATTGAATTGTGAGTAATCAGGCCTCATTTTTATGGCATACAGAAAGAACACTCCCCTTGGTTTCACTTAGAAAATGAATTTTTGATAACCACACATGCTTCCCAGATACACAAGTTGTTGAAATTACATGTACATATCACAGATTACTCAAGGTACATTCTTGCCCAACTCTGATCTTCCTAAGAGCTTGGGTTCAGAAACGACAACTTATTTTCGTTTTTGGTTGGTTTTCCAATATTGGGCTTTTACCCAAATTTACACGCGCATGCAGATCCTCCCTGAGCATAATGCTGGAAGTTATTATGTCTCTAGCATAAACACAGTGTCTACAATAATAATAAATCCCGGGGTTTGGTGTCAGAACATCCCACGGCGTCCAACTTCGTCTTCAACTGTGAGTGAAGGTGTCATATTAAGAATCCCCAAATTGTACATTTTTGTAAGCTTCATACAATATTTTATAAGCAATTAAATAAAACATACATTTGCCCTTAATGGAATTCACATCTGAGTCTGGGCCCGCCCCCAGGAGCTTGGCTTGACTCAGAGATCACATGGCCTGTTTCTCCCAGAGCAGCTGTTGACAAGTCACACCCAAATCAGCATATTCTATTCAGCTGAAAGAATCCATTGTCTCTTTCCTCCAGGCTGCAGGGAAACTCTCCTCCCCTTTTAATCAACAGGACCCTGTGATATCCTGTGCTGTTGGTGTGGAGCCTGGGAAGAGGAGGTGTTAAGAATTCTCATTGACCAGCAAGCCTTTGAAGTCTCAGCTAGCTTAGGATGCTGTTTAGCTTCTGAAATACAGGTCTCCTGTCAGAATTTAGATCACCAGCCCGGTCAGTGGCGGTCACCGGTATTGCACCCATTTTTGGGAGCTGTCTTGAAATAATCCATTTCAAAAAGGGGATTTTACTTGATAACATATGATCCTAGCTAACCTTGTATTAATGTGGATTCTGCAGTAGAGTAATGTAGAACACCCAACCAGAAGTTGGATTTTTTTGTCCGGTGGTTTTGTGCCCAGGATCTTAGCAATTTTTGACATTAATCAGATTTTGAACAGCACCATATTCCTTGGCACTGATTTCGCTCATGGCGCTTCTGGCCCATCACGCTTGCACTGGTGGGTGGCAGGTCAGGTGACCATTTTGGTGTGCGCAAAAACTGTGCGGTTTTCCTGGATTCTGGCGCAAATGTGGTCTTTTCAGCCATCTTGGATTCTCTAAGCCCACAGCACCAAATGTTGCAGCATAATAATTCAAACGTGGGTCAAGACACCTGACAAACACTAACCTCTCCAAACAAATTAACATGACTGCCTCAGCCACTGCCTACACTGGTAAGCTGATCAGGGCCTGTAGACCCTTCCTGTCCTCTAATAGCTGCCTTACGCTGGCCAGGGCTCTTATACAGTCCAAACCGGTAACACTCTATACCTAGGCGCTAACCAAGCCATAATGAATAAACTACAGGTACTCCGTAATAACGCACTACGAGCAGCATTAAACAAATCCAGGCGAGAGCACATCTCTACCACCAGAAAATCATGCAACTGGCTCTCCATACAAAAATCGACCTAAAAACGAACTGTCTCACATACAAAGCCTTAAACCATTTAGCCCCACCTTATCTCACCAACAAATTCACCATGAAACCTGCTACCAGAATTACTAGATCCTCCAACACCTTGCTACCAGAATTACTAGATCCTCCAACACCTTATGCCCAACAGTGCCCAGATTCACCTTAAAAAGAGCTGGAGGATCCAGCTTCACAGTCTTTGCCTCCTAACTTTGGAACACCCTACAAGTCAACATCAAATCTATTGAGTCCTTTCAGTCTTTTTAGGAAACAGGTTATTGGATGGTTACTGAACAGAAACTAGCATTTACCATCTTCTCTCTCCTATGTCTGACGATACTGCCTGTACTCTAAGTGAGCTCTTTGCCTGTAAACTGTATAAATGTATAAATGTAAACTGTATATTATGTACTATGTAACCGTTTCCCGAAGCACCCTTTTACCTCTGGGTCTGGAGCGCTATATGAATAAATAAAACAAACAGACAAACTTTATGCAGTGAAGCGCTCGAAAATGTGGTCTCCAGTCACATGGTCAGATGGAAAAAGACTTTGGGTCGAGCTACACTGAAACCAGCAGATAAGACCATGCCACACTCCCTCTTGTTCTCAGACACAGTGAACGCTATAAGGCTGAGTTCAATGCCTTGTAACCTTTTTGTTACATGAGATATCTCGGCCAAATTTGGCTCCTTTTTTTCCCACATGTAGGCAGTCGTAACGCCACCCAGGAATCCTAGGTTGCTGTAGGGGGGTGAGAGAAAATAAGCAAAAAGGGCAAATATTTTGGGTTTTTTCAAAAAATGCCAATAAAATGATGTACAAAGAAGCCTGTGGTTTTTTTCCTTGTAAGAGCTAGGAGCAAATGGTTTGCTGTGCTGAATTCCCCAAATTGCTGGCTTTCCAGAACAGGTTGAGTGGAAACGAAAAAAAATATTTTGATGTGGTTATCAACTGTTTTGTGAGAGATAGGCGATTTTGGCCATTTTTGCCAAATAGACATGCATGGACGGAATGAAAGAAAAGGGTAGGAAAGCTGAATTGGAGGACAGAAAGGCATATATTTCTGAAAAGTAGACAAAATTCCAAGTTTAGGAAGGGGTGATTTGCGTAGGTCAGGCAACAACTAGGTAGGGGAAAATGCCATAGATTGTGGGAAAAGCGGGAAATTGACCGAAAAAAAAGGTATGTGTTGGACATGGTTGGCTTGGTACGGCAATGGCTTCTATGAATTTTGAGAAAAGCAATGCTCCGCTACATTCCCCCGACTCTTGCAGTTAGGAAAACACACATTTTTTGTAGTGTTTTACAAAACAAGCAATACCACAAGCCAAACACTGAGCCATGGTACACAGGAGGTTTATTCTCACGGCCAGAACAGACGCACTTAGCATGTGTAAATCGGGAAAACCAATGTGGTGAGGAACGGCAAGCATCCATTTTTTGAAAAAGCACAGGCAGACCTTTTCAAGGGTAGGTGACTTGTGCAGGTTACAAAAGTGTATGGTGCCTAAAGCAGCAACTAAATGTAGGCCACTTTTGGGAAATGAAAGGGTTGTGTAACAAAGGGCACCAGCAAATGGGTCAAAACGTTATGAAAACCAAACAAACAACAAATGTTATACCTTCCTGCGTTTCCACAGATGTCTCGATGAAAACGGTACCTCACATGTGTGGGTGCACCTACCTGGGCGCCAAGGGGAAAGCCTAAAACACAGGTAACCCCATGTCTGTTTCAACACCTGAATTTGACACTTTCTCCAGACAAGCACAACATACAGATATGGGCCTCGGGTGTCCAAGCCACCAAGGAAAACAGAGAACCCCATGCATTTCCAAAAAGAGGACACCCGTGGGAATCCGCAGAGGTATGATTTGTGCAAATCGGCCCAGAATGTATTACCCAGACACCCACGCAAAGTGCGAAATGTGGGGGAAAAAAAATGCATTTTCTGCACATATCACTCGGCGCACCCATCGAAACACACCCCCAACAACACATGGCCTACCGTCCCGCATTCCCACAGGTGTCCCGATGAAAACGGTACCTCACATGTGTGGGTGCACCCACCTGGGCGCCAAGGGGAAAGCCTAAAACACAGGTAACCCCAAGTCTGTTTCGACACCTGAATTTGACACTTTCTCCAGACAAGCACAACATACAGATATGGGGATATGGGCCTCCGGTGTCCAAGCCACCAAGGAAAACAGGGAACCCCATGCATTTCCAAAAAGAGGACACCCGTGGGAATCCGGAAAGGTATGATTTGCGCGAATCAGGCCAGAATGTATTACTGTTAGGCGATCCTCTGCACACCGATCCACTGCACACCAGAACACTGCTCATATTTCCCCAACACCCCCCTCCAGGGTTAGAGGCTAATGTGATTCGGTTAACCCAAAGGACCGAAAGCTCCGTACCAGCTATGGTGTACGGGCTCGATTGCAACCCTTCCTGCACTGGCAGTTGCCTTGGAGAACATACAGCAGAAGGGGCAGCGTTACATCTCCACGTCGAACACGTGATCCAGAGTGGCGTTCCTCACGTGACCTTGGTGGACGTCACATGACCCAGAGACGTCACATGACCCAGAAACGCACAGTATAAAAGGCTTGAGAGACGGAACACTCATTGTTTCTCAGCTGTCTTCAGACCCTGTTTGGCGTTACGTTTTGCTCTTCTGTTTACCTTGACCTCGGAACTCTATGTTGGACTCCTTCGGATACCCCATTGTACCTTTGCTTGGAACTGTTAATCTGTTGCTGGATTTTGGACACGACCCTGACTTGCCTTTGGATTATCCCTTGGTACCTTGTTGAACTCCTACGCCATTTCCCTCTTGGGATTCAAGTCACGCCTTCAGTCCTACAGGTGGCCTATCCTGCATCCACACTATTCTGCGGTTCTACTGTTCTAGGGACCGCCTCATCTGAGTCTCGAACCTCCCTTCTAGGTTTCCTGGGTTTTCCTAACACCAGATAGGTAAGACTATTCAGATCCATTGGTTAATGTGATATATTGTAATTGCCTGGTACTTAACCTCATTCCTTTTTGACAGCAGCATCGGTGTTCCAGAGGTTCCGTGGATCCGGGAAGCAACATCTCCCACCTGTGGCCCCAAAGGTCGCACAGCGGGTTTCTTTTAGTTCCCCTGTGCGTCACTTGAGGACGGAGGTTTCAACGGTCTACACGACACTCAAGTCAGAACAGACTGAGAAGCCGTATAGTCGTGTTAGACAATGCAGGGATCCACGGAAGAACCCATAACTGCTTTAGTCCAGGCGATTACAGTATTAAGGGCAGATATGGCCGCCGCGAATACGGTGATTCACCAAAGATTAGATTCCATACAGAGTGTTCAGCATTCTCTTCCTGCAGACCCCGAATTCGGAGATGCTGGCACTTCAACCACACCTCCTCCCTTGGCAAATACCCCAGCTCCAACTCCGGTGGTCCTCCCAACCTCTTGCCCCCTGGCTGCTCCTGAACGTTATCAAGGTGACCCCAAGAGGTTCAGGACTTTCATCAATCAGTGCAAATTACATTTCTTGTGCAGACCTCTGGCCTTTCCTAATTCCACTACTAAAGCCGCCTTTGCCCTTTCCCATTTGGCCGGGACTGCTGCCGCTTGGGCTAATCCTTTATTGGAGAATAATAGCCCGTTCTTTATGATTTTGATTTGTTGGTTCTAGAAATGTCTCGAGTCTTTGATACCAGACACAAGGCACAGTTTAGGGATTTGGAGTTGTTAGAACTAACTCAGGGCAGAGGGACTTTGATAGATTACATCACCAGGTTCAATCAATTGGTTGCCGAGACATCATGGCCAGAAAGCAAGCGGGCAGTTATCTTTTATAGGGGGTTGAGTAACGTAATGAAAGATGCTTTAGCTGTGATACCTTCCATGCCCACTCAGTATCAGGAACTAGCGGATCTTGCCCTGCAAGTAGATGCACAGCGATCAGAGCGTAGAGCGGAGTTGGGGGTTTCTTCCCACCTTACAGTCGACAGTACCCCTGCTTCTAGTACGGAAGAACCTATGCAAGTAGGAGGTTTACGTAGCCCTATTACAACATCTGAGAGAGAACGTAGAAGGGTGGATAATGCATGCTTTTATTGTGGCACCACGGGACATTATGTGAAGGAATGTCCTCGACGTCCCAAGAAGTCAGGTTTTTCGGACAGCTCGACCTTAGATCCGGAGATCAGGTCGAGTGTTCAGTCTTCATCTCCGGGTACCCCTCTTGCCTTTGCTTGTGTCCAACCCATCTCTGTACTGGCCACTCTTTGTCCCGCCACAGGTATTTCTCATGCAGTCACAATCATCATTGATTCAGGTGCCACTGGGAACTATATATACATTGCGTTAGCCCATTCCCTCATTCTACCTTTAGTGGTAAAAACCCGACCTGAACCTGTTCAGGCCGTAGATGGCACTGCATTAGTCTCTGGTCCTGTTAGACACCAGACTGCACCTCTATTGTTGACCATTTAAGACATTCACACAGAGACGTTAAGTTTTGACTTGATTACCACACCTCAATTCGGTATCATATTGGGAATACCGTGGTTACGTGAACACAATCCTTTGATTAATTGGCAATCAGGCACAGTGCTCTTCGAGTCTGAGATTTGTCAGAACTATTGTCTCCCAACCCATCAAGTAATCGATACTCCTTCTCGGGCCTTGGGAGCTCTAGCTCAACTCACGCTGCATGATGAAGGATCAGAGGTTGTGAATACCCATACCGTTGGGGGGGTAGTGTCAGGGATTCCATCTGAGTATAAAGCATTCGAATCAGTTTTCGATCGCGGTTCTTCCGAGGTACTACCTCCACATAGACCATATGATTGCCCAATTGAGTTAATCCCTGATTCCACCATTCCTTCGGCAGGATTTATTCCTTGTCTCCCTCGGAAGAGCAAGCATTGAAACAATATGTACAGAACGCCCTACGATTAGGACACATCCGCCCCTCTACTTCACCAGCTGCAAGCCCTATATTTTTTGTACCTAAGAAAGAGGGGGATTTACGTCCTTGTGTGGATTATCGGCGTCTTAATGCTATCACGAAAAAGGATAGAGATCCAATTCCGTTAATCACACCCCTGATTGATCATTTATCTCATGCTTCTATTTTCAGCTGGATCTTCGCGGCGCATACAATCTAGTGCGCGTTCGCGAAGGCAATGAGTGGAAAACTGCTTTTTGTACCCGTTACGGTCTGTATGAATATCTGGTCATGCCCTTCGGCCTATGTAACGCTCCGGCAACATTCCAGCGTTTTATGAATGACATATTCAGGGACATTCTGGATGTATACATGGTTGTTTATATGGACGACATATTGATCTTTTCACGAAATTTTGATGACCATGTAAAGCATGTCCGAGAAGTATTATCCCGTCTGAGGAAACATTCACTATTTGCCAAACCCGAGAAATGTCAGTTCCGTAAAACGTCTGTTGAATTTTTGGGATTCCACATTACCCCTGGGGCATTATCCATGAACGAATCCAAGGTTAAGGCAGTCCTAGATTGGCCAGTCCCTCAAACACTCAAGTCCTTGCAGGCCGTTTTGGGCTTCGCCAACTTTTATAGGCGTTTCATTTCCTCCTTTTCCACAATAGTTGCCCCACTCACGGCTCTGACCAGCCCTCAGGTACCCTATCGATGGCAGAGGGAACATCAGGAATCTTTTGACGCTTTGAAAACAGCTTTCACTACCGCACCAGTACTCCAGCACCCCAATCCCGATCTTCCGTTCATAGTTGAGGCGGATGCCTCTTCATTTGCTCTTGGTGCGGTATTGTCTCAGACATGTCCTTCAACAGGCAAATTGCATCCGGTGGCATACCATTCCCGTAAGTTCTCCAATACGGAGACCCATTATACCGTAACGGAGAAAGAACTTTTGGCTGTCATGGATGCCTTTCGTGTCTGACGTCATCATCTTCTAGGGGCTAAGCATCCGATCACTGTATACTCAGATCACCGAAATCTACAGGATCTGGCCTCATTGAAGTGCATCAATAGCAGACAGGTCCGGTGGCATCTTTTCTTTTCCTCTTTTGATTTCCATATTATGCATCGTCCTGGAACCTCACATGGAAAAGCGGACGCCTCGTCACGTTCTCCGGGTGGGGTCGAATTGCCAACCTTCCCTGACACTGTTCTCGGAAAGAGACATGTGATTTGTCTCTGCACCCCCTCTTTGTCATTGTTAGATTCTGTACGATCTTGGACTAGCAATCATTCCGACCAATTGCGGGATTGGGACCCCGTTTATTCTGATGGTTTGCCTTTCGTGCATGAACGTCTGTTTCTTCCCACACATGACACTCGTAACTTGGCCCTTGAGTGGTCTCATGATGCTCCCTTCAATGCCCATCCCGGTCAAGAGAGCACTTTGGATCTCCTAAAGCGCTGGTGTTGGTGGCCCTCTATGAAGCGCGATGTGGAATGCTATGTCAATTCATGCGCTGTTTGTGCTCAGGCTAAACATCGAAGAGAATGACCGGTTGGGCTGCTGCTTCCGCTTCCGGTGCCTCCAAGACCTTGGCATACATTGACAATGGATTTCGTAACAGATCTCCCCAAGGTACAAGGTTTTGACACCATCTGGGTGGTGGTGCACACGTTCACAAAAATGGCTCGTTTTGTTCCTTGTAAGGGTATTCCTTCGGCCCCGGTCTTGGCAGACTTGTTTTTCGAGCATGTGTTCATGTTATTTGGACTCCCTTCGGTCATTCTATCCGATTGAGGGTCACAGTTCACCTCTCGTTTTTGGAGGTCATTGACTAAATTACTGGGCATCAATACCAGGTATTCTTCGGCCTATCATCCTGAGACCGATGGGCAGACCGAAAGGACGAATCAATCTATGGAGCAGTATCTTCATTGTCTTATATTGCAACAATAGACCTCCTGGTTGACTGTTTTACGGCTTGCTGAGTTCGCATACAATAACGCGGCTCATTCTGCTTCATGTTTTTCACCATTCTAAGCCTTCTACGGTCAACACCCCAAGGTCTTGCCTGTCCCTGATGCTTCTGTTTCTTCGAATCCTGCGGCCACGGCTTGTCTTAGGGATCTGTCTGCTGTTCATGCTAGTACTGTGGTCCATCTCACTGAAGCAAAGGCTTCTATGAAGGCCCGTGTTGATGGCTAGCGTCTGGCTGCTCCTCCCCTGGTGGTGGGTTCTAGGGTGTGGTTGTCTTCACGTCACCTTCGCCTAGTGGGTTGCCGGAAACTGCTGCCTCGTTTCGTTGGCCCGTATGTGATCTCTCAGGTTGTGAATCCGGTGGCTTTTCATCCAGTTCTCCCAAGTTCTTGGCGTATCCATCCTGTATTTCATGTCTCTCTCCTCAAGCCTTGTCCTGATTCTTCCCGCCTCCGAACCCCTGTTGCTCCGGTGTCCCTGGCCTCTCCTGATGTTTTTGAGATTTCGGCCATTTTGGGTTCCCGTTGGTTTAGGGGTACGCTCCAATATTTAGTGGATTGGAAGGGTTACGGACCGGAGGAACGTTCTTGGGTTTCCGCCCTGGATCTTGACGCCCCTCGGTTGGTAGCTCGCTTCCATAAAGATCATCCGTCCTGCCCACGGGGTCGTGGGCCATGGGGGGGGCTATGTTAGGCGATCCTCTGCACACCGATCCACTGCACACCAGAACACTGCTCACATTTCCCCAACACCCCCCTCCAGGGTTCGAGGCTCATGTGATTCGGAGGACCGAAAGCTCCGTACCAGCTATGGTGTACGGGCTCGATTGCAACCCTTCCTGCACTGGCAGTTGCCTTGGAGAACATACAGCAGAAGGGGCGGCGTTACATCTCCACGTCGATCACGTGATCCAGAGTGGCGTTCCTCACGTGACCTTGGTGGACGTCACATGACCCAGAGACGTCACATGACCCAGAAACGCACAGTATAAAAGGCTTGAGAGACGGAACACTCATTGCTTCTCAGCTGTCTTCAGACCCTGTTTGCCAGCAAGGAAAACAGGGAACCCAATGCATTTCCCAAAAGAGGATACCCGTGGGAATCCACAGAGGTCTACCTTGCGCAAATTGCCCCAGTTTTTATTAGCTACAATCCCCGACAAAGTGTGATATTTGGTGGGGAATAAACACAATGTTCACTTTGTCTGGGGTTCTGGGTAATATATTCTGGGCCGCTTTGCACAAGTCAGACCTCTGTGCATTCCCACGGGTGTCCTCTTTTGGGAAATGCATAAGGTTCCCTGTTTTTCTTGCTGGCTTCGACACCCTAGGCCCAACTCTGTAGGTTGCCCACATGAACAAATTGTGCTGTGGCGAAAGACTTGTGGTTACCAGAGGGTTACCCTTTTCCTTTTGCGCCCCCAGTAGGCGCACCCACACATGTGAGGTACCTTTTTTACCCGTCAGGACACCTGTGGGAATGCGAGAAGGTATAACATCTGTTGTTGGCAACATGTTTCGGTGAGTGGACACAGGGAAATGTCTCTGAAATTGGCTGGAAATGAAGACAATTCTCAGACATTTCGCTCTGGCCACCGACCAAAACACACCGCCAACAACACATGGCCTACCTTCCCGCGTCCCCACACGTGTCCCGATGAAAACGGTACCTCACATGTGTGGGTGCACCTACAGGGGGCGCAAAAGGAAAAGGGTAACCCACTGGAAACCCCAAGCCTTTCGCCACTGCCCATTTTGTTCATGTGGGCAACCTACAGATTTAGGCCTATGGTGTCGAAGCCAGCAAGGAAAATAGGAAACCCCATGCTTTTCCCAAAAGAGGACACCCGTGGGAATCCACACATGGCCAAATTGGAGGGGCGGCCCATCTCATGTAGCCCTCCCCAAGGGCAGATAAGGAGGGGGGTTCTCCTGCACTCCTCCCTGGGCTCATGCGTCCCTTCCTAGGAGCAGATATCTGGTGCCAGGGTGGGCTGCATGATGTGGCACCCACTCCATTGCGGGTGGGGGAGACGGGGTCGCTACCCCGTCCCATTAGAAAATTCCCCGTCCCTTTGGGGTGCCCCACAGCCCCCCTAAAATGCGTTCCACCATTTTCCATTTTTTTCTTTTACGAAAGTTGCCTTGGCGCAGAGGGGCACATTGGTGTTCCAATCTGGCCCCGGGGTGCCCAAACCGTACTGTCCCACCCACTGATGGGGCCTGTCCCACAATTTTTGGGGGCCCTCTCCCCCCGCACCCCAAATGGTTGGTGGGGGTACCACACACATGCAGGCCTTCCTGGGCCTCCTACAAACGGCTGCGTGAGGTACACCCCCCCTCCATTTGGGGTGGGGGGGAGAGGGACCCCAAAAATTGTGGGACAGGCCCCCCAGTGGGTGGGGCAGTAAGGTTTGGGCACCCCGGCGCCAGATTGTCACACCAATGTGCCCCTCTGCGCCAAGGCAACTTTCGTAAACAAAGAAAAAAATGGAAAAGGTACACTGCACTTTAGGGCGGGCTGAGGGGCACCTTAAACAAACCGGGTAATTTTCTAATGTACTGGTGGGTGACCCTCTACCCCCCCCCACACCAAATGCAGGGGGGGCATCTCATTCAGCCCTCCCTGGGGGCAGATACGAGGGGGGCATCTCATGCAGCCCTCGCTGGGGGAAGATGCCCCTTCCTAGGAGCAGATATCTGCCCCCAGGGAGGGCTACAAGGGGTGCCCCCATTTCCCCTTGGGGTGAGGGGGAGAGGGCCACCCCCCTTTTCTGTCAAATATATCCCTGGTGGCTAGTGGCCCCCCAGTCCCACTCAAAATTCCCTTTTGCTATTAATTTTTTGTTTTGTTTTTTTGCCCCCTTCCCTGGGGGCAGATGATCAGCCATCTGCCCCCATGGGGGCCCTAACCTGCAGGCCCCATCCTTTGGGGGGCCTGCACACTATTTCCTGGTGGCCCTCCCCCCAGCCCCCAATTGGATGGGGGGCCACCTCATGTACTCCTACCTGGGGGCATAAATCTGCCACCAGGGAGGGCTACAGGGGTGGCCCCCCTTTCCACTTGGTGTGGGAGGGGGAGGGCCACCACCATTTCAGGGGGGCAAAAAAATCCCAGGTGCCCCCACCCCCATCCCCGTTGCTTTCCGTTTATTTATTTTTTTTAAATATTTTTTTGCCCCCTTCTCTGGAGGCAGATGATCAGCCATCTGCCCCCAGGGGTTTACACATATGTGCCCCCATGCTTTGGGGATGGGGGGGCGAGGGCTGCTTACTGTAAGCAGCCCCCACCTCCCCCCCGCATTCAAAAACATCCCTGTGTCTAGTGGGCATTGCTGCCCGCACATCGAGCGCCCTGCGCCCAATCTGCAGGCAGCAATGCTGTCACAAAGGGTGTCATTGGAAAGGGGAGAGTCTCCCCTTTCCAATGACACCCTTTTCGACAAAATCCGTGGTGGCTAGGGCCCTGAAACCCCCTCCCCCTTCCTATCATGTTTTTTTTTATTTTGCTTTTTTTTTTGTTATGCCCCCACCCCTGGGGGCAGATGGTCACCTGTCTGCGCCCAGGGGTCATTATATATGTGCCCCCATTCTTTGGGGGCCAGGGGGGCGAGGGCTGCTTACTGTAAGCAGGCCCTCTCCCCCCCACGTCACAAACGTTTCCCTGGTGTCTAGTGGGCATTGCTGCCAGCGCATCGTGCGCAGCAATGCTGTCACACAGGATGTCGTTGGAAAGGGGAGGATCACCCCTTTCCAACGACACCCCCCCCCCCGATCTCCGGCTTGAAATACAGCCAGAGATCGAGGGGGAGAAAGGTGACCACTCACCTTATATTTTCACTGTAGCAGCCCGAAATGGCTGCTGCGGTGAAAATTACTTTCAGTTTCACGCCTACGTGCATTACGCACGCCGACGTGAAACTGAAGGTAATCCATCCCCCTGGCAGTAGGGATCACACAAAACAAAGTGCTGAAAAGGACGAGCTTATCTCGTCCTTGGCAACAGGGAGGGAATCCCAAGGACGAGATAGCTCGTCCTTGGCACTAATGAGGTTAAGTTTGAGTAGGTTCTGCACCGCCATCCATCTCTAAGTACTGTTACCTCGTCTTAAAGGGCCCAATGTCACAGGGTTCACGAGTGCCCCAATTTAAATTCTCATCTGTCTCTAATGCAGAAGTCCTAAAAATCATCACTAGCGTCAAACTGTCGAAGTGCCAGGGCGACCCTTGCCCGGCAGCGGTTATTAAAGATTGCACCCACAAACTCACCCCTTTCATAACGTGTCTAATCAATGCCTTCTTTGAAAACAATTCCGTTGCAACAAATCTTAAGAACGCTTGGGTACCCCATTACTATATAAGCCCTCACTTGACCTAATATTCCAACCAACTATCGTACCATTACAACTGTGCCACTCTTACATACAATCTTAGAAAGAGTAGACTACCTACAGATACAAAATTACTGGGAATCCAACAATCTCCTGGGTCTTCGACAATCTGGATTTCGCCCAAGACACGGGACAGAAACAGCCCTTCTGGATTTAAAAATCCAGATGGATGATCTAAAAGACAAAAGGTATATTAGCCTTACTACTGCTACTCGACCTCTCTGCAGCATTTGATCTTGTCAACCACAAAGTCCTATGCAAAAATCTAGCCTTTGCGGTCCACTTCTCCCCTAATGCCACTCAATGGATATAATCTTTCCTGACAGACAGAACAATGAGAGTTTTTTACCCAAGCTCGGAAACACAACCAACCCTGGTCACATGTGGTGTGCCATAGGGATCTTGTGTGTCAACAACGCTCTACAGCATTTTTACAAAGCCACTCTTTGACCAACTAAATGACATGGGTGTCAACTACACTAACTATGCAGATGACACCCAAATCCTCATCCCTATCACAGATGTAGACTCTGCCACTCTTAACGCTATCTATCTAACCATTCAAGCCTGGATGGCCCACCATGGGCTATGCCTAAATGACAAAAAGACAGAACTTCTGCTTATAGGGTGACAATTTAGTCTCAAACTAAACAACGCCTTCAAAACCTTCAACATAGACGGCAACCTGATAAGTGTCCAAAGAAGTAAAAACCCTCGGTTTCTATCTGGACTCTTCACTCACACTATCAAAACAAGTGAATGCCACCACCTCTGTGGCAGCCTATACCTCTAAACGTATTAATGCTGGCAGACCCTTCCTCTCTCCCAACAGCTGTATTACCCTGGTCAGAGCCCTCATTCTGACCAGATTGGACTACTGCAATGCCCTCTATGCTGGCACAAAGAACCAAAACATCAACAAACTTCAAGTAATACAAAATAACGCCATAAGAGCAGCACTCAATATTGCCAAAAATGTGCACATATCCAATACAAGACAAAATGTTCGTTGGTTACCGGTTCATGAATGCATCGTGTTCAAAATCCTCATCCTGACACATAAATTACTCCACAAGTCTGCTACCTACCTACCTTGCAGACAAAGTCGCCAGATCTCAATCTAACAGGCCCACGCGTACTGCTCACATGAACTTGCTATCCACACTGAGATTTAAACTCCAGAAAGCAGGAGGCAGTAGTTTCCCTACGGAAGCTTCCAAACATTGGAATGCCCTACCAGCCAAACTTAGGGAAGTAGACTCCCTCTGGACATTCCGTAATCAGCTGAAAACCCTATTCTTCACAAGGGGATCGTGTGACAAAATCATATCCCACAACCAGTAAACCTGCCTCAGAAACACAATCACCATTACGCCCACACATCTCCACTCACTAGGCCCTGGACCCTGATCTGCAAGCATATAACTATGTAAATTACTGGATGATCTATTGCCATTACATGTAAATGTTTCAGCTATGTAAATAACTATTATCTACTGGCATGCTATTTAAATGCCACAGCTATGTAAATATGTAACGTTGTAAATAACTGTAACATGTAATGCCAGTTAAGTCTGTGTGATTTCACATGTAAGAAAAGCGCCTAGGTACCCTCGGGTTAGGTGCGCCATACAAGTTCCAAAATAAATAAATACCAACTACCCTCCTGTCAGTATCCGGAGTGATCCCTTTTCCTTCTTAGAAACTGCATGTTTTCTGTATTCCTTTACAGGGTGAGTTGCATGTAATAGTTTTATTAGATGGTTTCTTATAACAATAATAAAGTAGATACTTTGTATACAACCTTTACTGGACACTCCTTTTGTCATTGGTTAATAACTAGTTTTGCTGTGTTGCAAGTAACCAATGATCCATGACCTTTAGAGGTGATAGGCATGCCGTTCCATCCAGCCTACCATAATTGGACAAGGAAGTTTATAATTTAATTGTATGCTTGGTTAATCAAATCTGTTTGGATCCATTCTGGTGTATTAGATGTGTGGTGCTGATTGATGGTTTAGAAATAGATATTCACCCCTGAACACTGGTGCCCTGGAATTTCATTCATCACATTGGTGGCAGACGGTCAGATCTAATTGGAGCCTTGTGCACAACTTAGTCACCCAACGATAAAAGTACTGCTACAGTCAATGTTTAGAACACTGCAAAGTATTTGTTAATAATCATGCATCTTGACAGAGACTGTGAAAGGCATGAGCAAAGATGTCCTGTGCATCCTATGCCAAGAGAGGGGACTTCCCCACACCATCAGGATTAATACACCTGAGCTGCTGATCAGCCTCCAAGCGTGGGTAGAAGCTAGGGGGCCTGGGGAAGAGACCTCAGGGGACAGGCTAGGCTCTGTGTACCCGAATGTTGAAGACCTTCCACAAGGGGTGGTGGAAGATTGAGAGGACGGCAAACTAAGTAATGTTGCTCACTAACTACCCCTAAGGGAGGTACAATTGGTTTCTCAACACTCCAGAGTGTCAGCAAGGTCAGGGGCTAGTGCGGTATCCTGCAGGTCCCTGCTGTAAATGATGTAGCGGCTGGAAAGCTCCTGTTGGACAAGAGGAGAGAAGCGCTGGAGGAACAAAAACAGAAGGACAAGGTCACCGTAGAGCTGTGCAAGCTGGCACTTGAAGAGAAGGAGGCTAACAGATCCACCTCTAGCGAGGGCAGCAGTAGTGGTTCAAACCAAGGTGCCCGTGACAAGCCCAGGCACCACATTCCCAAAGATTTAGTGCAGTCTTATGAAGTGGGGAAGGACATTTTTGATTGCTGTGAAGCGCTCATGCTTGCTACAGGAGATGGACGTGGTACTGTGGGGTGCAGCCCTGATGAGTTGCTTACCAACACAGTGGACTGATGCAATTCTTCAGTTAACTCCTGAAGAAAGGCCCATTTATGAGAGCATGAAGGTGGACCTTCTCAGAAAGTTCTGTAAAACCCCAGAACAGTATCTCAAGCGCTTCAGAGAGCTTGGCAAGAGAAGTGGGCAGACATGTGAAGCGTTCACACGCTTGTCATTGAAATATCTGAGTGGGTGGGTGTCTTGCAACAAAGTTGATACATTTTAAGGGATGTACAATGTGATTACATGTGAGCATGTCTTGGAGAATTGTGAGGTCAACATACACCAGCATCTTGTGGGCAAGACTTTTACAGACCCTGGGGAGCTTGCCAAAGCTGTTGACAGGTTTGTCAGTACTCGAGTTCAGAAAAAAGCTCAAGTGAGCACACCCAAACACAAAGAGAAATCCCCTGACAAGCAAGTTAACATGGATGGAAAGGACAAAGGACGAAGGTCCAACCCACTTCAAAGTCAGGTCCCCAAAGCCTGAAGGGAAACCACACAACTTTAGTTCAGCCATGCACCCAGAAAAGAAGAGCACAGACACCCCTAGCACAGGGACACCTGCATTCTCACAGCAAGCGACCAGACCATCCAAGCAATGGACAAGATCTTCGCAACCCATGGGATTCCCCGAGTACCATGTTCTGATAACGGACCTCTGTTTCAGGGCCGCCAGTTCACCGCCTTCATGGAGGAATGCAGAGTAACATACAGGAAAGTGACTCCTGGCTGGCCCAGAGCCAACGGGGAGGTGGAGCTCTTCATGAGCACCCTCAACAAGATTCTCCGGATCACTCAGGGCCAAAAGGGGGAATTAAAGGAAATCGATACCAATTTCTCTGTGAATATCGATCCACGCCACACCAGTCCACAGGGGTGGACCCAGCCGAGGCCCTGTTCAACCGCTGCCCGAGAGGCTTGATACCAGAAACTGAGGGACGGCCTCCCGATATCATCGAAGACGAAAAGACCCTGGAAGAACAGGGGCTGCGAAA
The DNA here is from genome assembly GCF_040938575.1 of Ambystoma mexicanum. Lineage (NCBI taxonomy): Eukaryota > Metazoa > Chordata > Amphibia > Caudata > Ambystomatidae > Ambystoma > Ambystoma mexicanum. Next base: position 154,877,590 of record NC_090925.1, read on the forward strand.
TGAGCGAGACAACGCCTGGAGACATCTGAAACCGACGAGCATTGAAGTAGGAGACACTGTCCTGGTTTAGGGGAAGCTGTCCCTAAACTACGAGCTCACCCCCATGGGTGTAACTCGTGTCAACGGGTCTATGGTTACGGCGGCCGACAGCCGGGGGACAACCACGAGGAACTCTTGTTTCTTTAAGAAGATCAACGCTTGTGACCCACCAGAAGAACCTATCGAGTGTGGGTCCCCTACTCGCACCAACGAGGACTCACCAGGGCACGGCAATGGCACTGGGGATCTGAGGTCAGACGAACTTCCGTGAGCTGTTAGTCAAAAGGAAGGACGTCACCCCTGCCACGAAGGACGACGATGTCCGACCAGGTTCAAAGACTACATTCTCAGCTCGAATCCTTGAGTAGCGGACAGAATAGTAAATGCCCATGTTGGGCCCTGTATCGTTTAGGTATGATATACCCTGTTATGTGTCATGTTGACAACTCAGATAAGTTAATATATTTTCATGTTTGTTTTAAAAAAGGAGAGATGTTACAGAGTCACATGATGTTACGCGTGCACGGTGGGAAGGCAAACGTCGCTCATTCGCATTAAATAAAGGGGCCACCCGAGAACGGCAGGTGCTGTCGGGAACCCGTACCAGCAGACGTGTGTCGGAGTCCTCATTAAGGTACTGGGGGCTGGGCCTGCTTAACGGGGGCCCCAGGGCACATAACGAACTACAACACTAATAGACACAGTCTTCTATTTTCAGCTCACCAGTCATACCCACCCAATGACGGCCATTACATTCATCACACTAAATATCTATACAAGCTAGTGGTCAGCCAAAGTCTGAACGCAGGTAATGTTTTGTGTCTTAGTTTTTGTGCCTGATAGGTTTCTGAACACTCTTTTATCTAAGGGGACATTTTGCAAAGTGTCTTACACAGTACTGTTGCAGGCGGTGCCGTTCACCCAGTGGAATTGAGTGCCACTGTACCGTAGGCCGATCCACATGTGCTTCCTGCAGATGAGGTCCAGCATGAAATCCTGCAAAAGAGACAATTCAGGCGTGAGATTTATAAACTGTGACATAAATTAACTGCATTTGATTTGTTGTCAAATTGTGTATTTATTTAGAGTACTTTCTATAGAGAGACAATTTCCCCATTTCCGTTCTTCTGTACAGGAATCGTGGAAGGGACACCCGGGTAGCAAAGGGAGAAGGCAAAATAAGTGAGAGAGGATAGCAACACATTTCAGATAAAAGGCAAGGGCTGCATACTCGTGGGATTTGTCAAAGCTAATCTATGAAGGGATACAGGAATAGCAGCAAGATGACAGGGAAGGTAGGCGGTGGAGTTGAATGATGATGTGTAGGAAGGGGAGTGGACTAATGCAGGTGGGGAGAGAGTCAGAAAATGGATTCCATTTAAATGCACTTTGACACCAATTGTTTGCGTTCCTCAATCATTAACAACAACAAGCTTTATTTGGAATAATCATAACAGTGTTAAAACATACACATAAAAAGAAAACAATCACAGCAGTATTCATACAAAACAAATTATAAAAAACAAAGATAATCTTTAGTAAAATTATAATAACATTGTCAAAGGAGATGTCATCATGTCCTTCACAACCTCAAAAACCACAAACCCTGCCATAAAATCTGTCAATCACTGGTCAGTATCTTGCTTGCATTGGTAAGCAGTGTTCACAAATACAATTAAACCCTGCCTGACATGCTTGCATGGGAGGGAACGTGTACAATGGATCCCTATGGGTTTTGCCTGCTTTATGCCGGTGTATAAAACAGGTGGAGCCTTTAGGGATCTTCAGCTTTTGCACCGGCCCAAAAACGCATGCCGACGCAGATGCTGGCACATTTGTATGGCGGAGTGGCAGGTAAGGCGGAAATGTAAGTTGTGTTCCTCCCCTCCTCTCCGCCATACAAATGCTTAAAAATGAGCCCTGGTGTGATTAGAAGCTATTAAAGCCTTACTCAAGGCTTTCACGCCTTCTATTCACGTTACGGGTCTCTCAGGAACATGAGGCCCTGTTCTCTAAACTGATAGCGAGGTTTTCCTGCCACAAACCCGCATTTTAAGCCTGCATTTAATTGCAGGCACATAGACTTCCTTGTTCCTCCCCTTGCAACACATGTATCACACAGGTCTAAGTTCTGCTTTGTAACATGATGCTAATATATTTTGTCAGTATAACATACTCCTATATTATAGTGGCCTTATTTGTAATGCAGTGTCATAGCAATTGCTAATGTGGTTCACCAGAATGGAATATGGGGGCAATGGTCATAGCTTATAAAGACAGATCCACTAATCTTGCACATATACTATGCAATAGCTTGAGAAACCAACAAGCCAGTGGTGATCACTGATATTATTTGCTAATGTGAATCGAATGTGTGTCATAATTGTTAACATGTGAAGCCAAAGATGTGTGATAATAGAAAATGTGCTCCAGAGTAACTAAGCAATCCTTTATGTAATTGGGAAGTTTTCTGTACCCACAAACATTGAACTTGGGTAAACAAGATAGAACACTGGGACAATGCTGCTTAAAAAGGCACACACAGCATATATGAATACGGTTATTCAGGATTACTAGCATCTGTTGTAAACGCTTGCCAATAGATTAATACTTTTAGTTTAACAACATTACCCTCTGTGCAATGGGTATATTGTGCACCCACAATGTTTAGTAGACTTTAGGCAAACATGCACGTTAATTCTCAACTTTACTAAATTACATTTCCCAATGCGCAAAGCGATAGGACGCATGTGACGTCATCGCGCACTATGCGAGCATCATCACGTCATATAACAAAGATGGTGTCCGCAATGCGAAAAGCATGCAGACCACCTTGGTCATTCCAGACAGGTCACTACACGGGCAAAAGAACACAATTTGGAGAGACTATGCTACTGGTATTTGGACCTTATGTGACAGCCTAAGTAGAAACAGCTCCAATACACAATTTTATCTAATGAGCCGCATTTAACACTGCAGGAGCCGGAGACAATTTGGGTCCAGAAATTTGGCAATTTTGTGGCAATTGACCAGAATTTAAACAAACATTTCTGGAATAATTTGACATCCACCAATTATACGTTATGCCATTTATATATAATTTACCTTCTAGTTTGAACAGCGGATTACAACTTTGTTATGCACAGGACTAATGGAATATGACTTAATCATTACAGATTGTGTTGAATAAAGAGCCTAGGTGAGCAACCGCACCAGGTTTTTAAATCACATGTGTTTACTCTAAGAAAAGGAGGCGAGCTATTATTCACTCATGCATGCTCCCTTTGCACTGGATCATGGTGACCACTGAACCATTATAATCCAACAATTATGTGTGCACAATCACCCCTCCCAAAGCAGTTCAAAAGCAACAGAGATATGTAAAGATGGGTCCTGGCCAATGATGACTGACGTCCTGGGATGTACCAGTGACTCCTTTAATAAGTTCCTTGTACATTACATCAGGTACATAAGGTCAGGTACACATAAGTTAAGAGCAACATGCACCGGCATCCTCGCTCAGGGGTCTACATCTCCAACTGACTCTCACAGATCACCACTCATATATCAACATTCTCTCAGGCTGCATTCTCTGTCACTCACTCCAACATTCCATGCATTCTACTCAGGGTCCAGGGGAAGCTTAGTCACTACATATCTCCCCCCTTAATAATAACAAACAACACCTACCAGCAAAAGACACACACTCACAAACACACACCATCCAATGCATGTGCATCTCTTACCTCAAAACAGGAACACTCCACACCCACACACACACACACACACACACACAAACCCTGAGGCCGTCCTCACCCTAGGGGACAATTACTTCTCCAAACAATTGCTCTCCCCTTTTCTACGCAGTAAAGAAGATACACCATCAACAAAGATACCCTTCCAAACTCCTAAACATTATCAGGCACACCAGACCTTCCACAGATTTTCTCATCTCACAGCGCACAACATAACATCATTCACCCGGCTCCCTCACAACCCTCTCCATACCACAATTCACTGGCTGCACACACCACATTGTCCATTCAACCAGGCTGGATATTCCGAATACCCGGATAGCCAACACCACAACACTCAGTGTCACTATCCCACATGTGCCATGTTGAAAAACACCTTCTACGCACACCTCTTCAACTACAGGGAGCTCTTCATAACACCACTCACCGCATCATACAACTATTCATCATACCACAGGACATAAGTCAACCATTTTCTTCACTAACACTTCAACATGTCATACAATTTCAATAAATTTGCATTTCTACCATCAATGAGTTCTATTCTTAAACTTCAAGATCTCTACCATGAATAAAAGTCCCACCTGTAAAATTAAAATCATTAGTGTGGCAATATTTCACAAATAACTGTAGAGGAGGTCCCAAATACAGCCCACACTCCAACCGTCCATTTTGAAGTACCAGGAACGTTCACACCGAGATATGTGACGTATGATGAGCAAATAAACCAGCAGAGAGCCGCAGTGGGGCTCTGTCCAGTACCTATCAGAAGAACAATGCCTATCGAAGTACCAGTACCAAGGAAGCCATGGACAGTAAGGTACCAATTGAGAAAGCCATATCAACAAATGAGACGAACCGAAGATCGCCTGAGTACAGTCCATGAAGAAACCAAAAAGGTCTTAATGGAAGACAAATGGTGACATCACAAAAACCTAAACCTGACTCACATGTAGAAGAAATGACAACCAGAGAATGACAAAGAGACGAAACGCCATGAACAAAGGGTATCGCAAATCTAAAGTGAAAAGACAATGTCAAAGTAAGAAGTTTTAGCTATGAGCATGACGAAGATACTCAACCAGTTTACACGTGTACATATGCATGAAACTGCAAGAAAGCTAAGAAAATCGTGCGGCTTGCTATGCTTAGTAGAGGGATAGTGCAGCAAGCACCATATACATATCTACCTCAAATAAAGCACATTATATAAGTATGCTTCCATTTTGCACAAAAAGCAGAATTAACCAAGATTACTAAAGGCCACTCGAGAAAGGTTTCACATCCAGCCAAATCAGGAGCAGAGCGGCAGAAACGAAACTCAGCAGAGGCGACTCGTGCAGAGGGAACCAAGGTTGTATCCATCAAAATGGACGAGCAATAGCTACAATTAGCTGAAGCTAGGACCAGAATATACTGCTTTGAAAGGGCAAGATAAGAAGACGAAGGCAGGTGGTGGGTGAACATAAAATCAAATACACTAATTGTTGAAGAAGAGGCAAATTCACAGTGTCTGAATCATGTAACCAGCTGAACGAACAGAAGCAAGACCCCCCACCCACACCTACGCATGGCTGTGAGCCAGGAGAAGATATCTAGACAGAAGATGCAGTCTCGAGGCCAACCACAGTGAAATAATTGACACATAGCGACTAAAGTGATGATTGATTGGAGGAAGGCCGGGTGAGTTAAGGGGCACCCTGCACCTGGCCAACCATTCTGCGTGCTGTTAAGCAAAGTGAAAAAGTATGCATGGGGTCGGTGCCAACCCAATCACAGTGGACCAAGTAATCTAGGGTCCTATGGTTAGTAGAACCAACGGGACGTCGTACTTTTAGTGACGTCTGCAGTAGTCATTTTTGAAGCAAGGGATTAGATGCCCACCTGACAGTGTTTACCCAATCCCCTCACTCCGTTACCATATACAGATATAGTACCTACAGTAAAGTTACCTTTCCGGAACCAATAGAATTGCATATCAACTGTTGAATGTTACAAATGGATGATGAGTTTTCAGTATAAATGTTATGATTTTTATGAAGTTCGTTGGAGTTGAAGTGAGAAGGAAGATCGCACCATTGCTGATATTCATGACTCCCCATTTTTTGTACTTGTCATTAAAAGGACTCTCTTTGCCAAACCGTTGAGTTGTCCTTATTGATTGGTGTTGAAGTATATATCTGCACCTCCATCCATCTCACGGGTGCTGCTATCTTGTTTTAAAGTGCTTCTGAGCAAACCCCGACTCTATGGGCCGGTTGGGGGTCTCGGAGCACACTTGGTAGCAGAGATCAGATGTTTATCGATTATCGATTAGACAAAGAAACCCATTGACCATGGACATAAAGTAACTCTAGGTCCTCTGCAATATCACGAGTCTTTGCCATCTGGCTGAGTAGACCGTGAAGCTCCCCGTACAGTGGTAGAGTAAAATAAAATCTGCAGAACGAGGTCTGAAGGGACCCGTGTTACCCACATAACCCCTTCCCACTCCTATGGGCAGTTGAGCGGGAGAACAGCCGGAGAAGGCGGTGACGAAGGCGGTGATCCCGAGCATCCAGAGAGGAAACATGTGAACGGTGAGTGAAAAAGACTAATGTTTTGGCAAAAGTATATAACTTAGAACAAGTAAGGGTAAAGGTAACGGAGGGAAGCGGGAAAAAAACAAAACATAGTCAGAAGAAGAGAAGAATGTGTATATATATATATATATATATATATATATATATATATATATATAGAAGGAAGTAATGACTCGACACCCAAGAAGGGAGAGGATTCGCCTAATTCCTACGCTTTTAATACAAGTGGCTAGAAGAAACCTGCATCCAGAGTCCCAAATAAAGGGGAACAAATAGGCCACCACAGCGGTTAAAAGACACTTTCTGTGAAAGGGATGGGTTTGTCAGGGTAAGAATAATTAGAGGCAGAGGTATATGTGGCCAGCTGGAGTTCGTCTAGTCTGTCAACATCTGTCTTATGTGTTTGTTATGATGTCATAAGTCAACATTTTTCTTAGAGGAACTGACATAAAATTTATGGGATTAAGTAACTAAGATATTGTGGTATACGAATTGATGTTTATTGAGTGAAATAGAAGATATAAAATTTTGTGGAAAAATCGGGATTGGAGCTTGCAGTGATTGGTGCTCGCTCATATTGTTGGAATTGTTTAAGTCACATAAAGCATTGACCAGTTATATATAAAGGGAAAGGGAACAGATTTAAGCATGGAAGACAACTCCATTAGCACACATGTGCAAACAGTTGCCGAAACATGTGCCAAATCTGAAAAAGTACAGTGCAGAATGCTTATGCCTTGGCCACAGGGTGGGTCATTATCTAAAGCAGTTTTGCAACATATGACGACATACTTGCACGCCACATACACAGGGAAAAAGTTAGACAAATGCCTAGCTAGTCTAGAGTTGTGGAAAATGTATCAACAAGACAAGGAAGAGGAACCGCCATCAGACTGGATACTTAACATATGCACATAGGGGGGGTGAGACGTCCACAGCGCCACCTGCCCCATCTGAAACAAAGATTGAGAATGGCAAGGACGAAGGGTTGTACCCGCTGAGAGAATTGAAAGCAGCCACAGGGTAGAGCAACCCAGCATATGAGTCATCTACGCAAAGTAGTGACGAAAATCCAGATAAAGATAGAGAAAAAGATATCACCTCCAAGGTCCCGAGGGACAAGGAGAGTTGCAATGACGAGAGGAAAGAACAGGCATAAGCAAGAACATCTTGCGATGCAGGGAGAGAAGGCAAAAGATGGAAAGGAAGCGAGGATAGAACTGATGAGATAGCACTCGCACAGAACAAATGGATAGGAGGGCAGATTCTGTTGAAACTTGATGGCAAGGGCATTGATGACGCAAAACAAAAGGAGAAGTTAGACAATGTGCAGAAAAAGAAGAGGAAAAAGGATTGAGGGACGAAAGAATAAAGAAAAGAGATAGGCAAACAAGAGAACAGTTATATCGCGAAGAGCAAGAAAGGCAACGCAATCGCAAACAGAAAGCAGCCACGGAGCAAGACAGACAGGAGCAGCAAAGGATAGAGGAACAACAAAGGATGTGAGAGAGAAGAATAAAGAAAAGAAGGATGAGGAGATCCGAAGGGCAAATGAACGTAGGGCTGAAAAGAAAAAGGTGGAAGATAGGGTCAGAGAGGAAGTGAGGAAGCGCAGAGAGTTCGATGACGATATAGAACGAAAGCGAAGAGAGCACGCGATCTGGAAAGAGAAGTTAAAAAACCTGAGCCAGTAGCAGACTGGGAAGACATAGAAGAATTCTTTCCTGAGTATGATTCACTACCAGGCACGTCTAGGTGTAAGAATTTCAATAACTAACCTGATTGTGCAGCAATCAACGAGGCACTTGGGGAGTCCCCTGAGGACCCTGACACCTCTCTCCTAGAAAGGGAAGAAGGGGTTGTGTGAGGGATCCCAGGGAAACCCTCCTGGGGAAGAAAACGCTGCCGGAACGAAGATGTAGCAGGATGGATCCAGTCGTCCTCGGTATGTCGCTTTTCAACGCGGGAAGGATCCACAGATTCTTATTCGCGGGACCCTGACTGCTTCTGTACTCTAAATAAACAAACGGGATTTGAGCTGAAGGATAGACATTCGGAAAAATCAGACAGAAGTGGAAAGGAGCAGTACCCAGCGTATTGGGAGGAAGTGACTAACGAAGAGTCTCGGATGTCGGGAGTAGGGGGCTGGATAAAGACACAAGTCTGTAGGAAGGTAGAGAGAGAAGGTAAGCAAAGGCGAGGATGTTAGTAACATGCACCCTAGCTGCGAACTTATGGAGCGTCTGGGGAGAGAAGCGACGCGCTGAGCTGTGGATCCGCTGCTCCATATCCGGGATCCCTGGAACAGCGTGGTGACATCAGAGGACGTCTGACTGAACACGGAAACACTGCACCGCTACCCATAGTAACAGGAGCCATGCTGGGACAGGGAAATAAAGACATAGTCCGCAACCTCCAGCGCCGCAAAAGGGAGCCGCGGTGCCAGCGAGTCATGACAGTATGCCCCCCTCTAAGGGCCCCCCACACCTGGTTTGTCGGGGTGAAACCTGTGGAAGCGGCGAACAAGCAAAGGTGCGTGGACAGCAGAGGCTGGTTCCCACAAACTGTCAGCTACAGTGTACCCCTTCCAGTGGATCAAATATTGAAGCCGACCATGATGATAACGAGAATCACAAACACCAGAGACTTCAAATTCGGGACCATCATCAGTTGACACAGGTGGAGGACAGGCCTTAGAACGGCCGAATCGATCTGGAACATGGAGCTTGAGTTGGGATACATGGAATACTGGGTGGATTCGGGACCAAGATGGTGGAAGCTGTAATTCAAAGGCTAGAGAACACTTCAACCCCAATACTGTGAAAGGTCCAAAGAACTTTGGAGACAATTTAGATGGAATCAAGTGTCTGGGAAGGAATCTTGCCGAGAGCCAAACCAAATCCCCCAGAGAGATCTCGGGAGATGGTGATCGATGCAAATCCGCAAAGCGTTTGGAACTTTCCTGAGCTTCCAGCAAAGCAGTCCTGGCTAGAAGATGTCCCTGTTGGATGTCGCCCATAAGGGCGTCGGCATCTGGAAATGCCGAGGCTTTGAGAAGGGAAGAAGGAGAACAGGAGGGATTGTACCCATAGGTACAATGGAATGGACTTGTGCTAATGGATGCATGAGGAGCGTTGTTGTAGGCAAACTCTGCCAAGGGTAACAGTTCCATCCAGTTATCCTGTGCAGCAGACGTAAAGCAACGTAGGTATGTTTCCAGAGTCTGATTCATGCGTTCGGTCTGCCCGTTAGTTTGGGGGTGATAACCCGAACTTAAGGCTCTTTTAATTCCCAACGCGGAACAGACCTGCTTCCAATATCGGGAAATGTACTGTGAACCTCGATCGGACACTATACTGTACGGTAGACCGTGCTGAGAAAAAATGGAATTGATGAAGTGTCTGGCCATTTGTGGGGCTGTCGGTATTGAGGGTAAAGCCAGAAAGTGGGCCAATTTGGTAAAATAGTCGACCGTTACCATAATGGTGGTATGACCTTTTGAAGCAGGTAAGTCGACAATCAAATCCGTGGAAATCAGTTGCCAGGGACGGGTAGGTATCTGTACCAGTACCAACTTCCCTATTGGTTTGCTGCGAGGGTTTTTGGCTTGGAGGCAGAACACGCACGATGAAACAGTCTTTCACATCCTTTCTCAGAGTTTCCCACCAAAAATGCCTCAATACAAGCTCCTGAGTGCTGGCTATACCACGATGGCCGGCCATAACGGAATCATGACACATATGCATCACTTCAGTACGGAGTAGGAGAGTAGGGACGTAGACTCGATGGTCCCGATAAAAGCATCCGTCTTCAAAGGAGAGACCCCATTTTTCCGTTTGAAGACTGATAGAGTCCTTGACGATACAAGTTTGGGATGCAATTGAGTGAAGGAAGTCTTGGACTACAGCGATAAATGTAGCCCGAGGAAACAGTCTTTCGGTCTGAAAGCCAAGTTTGCAAGTTGGATCTCTGCGTGATAATGCATCGGCTTGTAGATTGGTTTTACCAGGGATGATTGTGAATGTTATGTTGTAGGGGGAAAAGAAATGTGCCCATCTAGCTTGCCGACTGTTACGTGTTTCTGCGTATTGGAGGCTTTTAAGGTTTTGATGATCTGCGCGTACTTCGATAGGGCGTTGGGAACCCAAAAGGAGATGCCTCCATTCCTGAAATGCTCGCTTTATGGCCAACAGTTCCTTTTCTAAAACCGTGTAGTAGTTGATTTCAGAGGGAGAGAAGGTTTTAGAAAGATAAGCCACAAGATGTTCTGGTCCATGTGCCTGAGCCTGTTTGAACACGGCTCCCAAGGCGAAGTGAGAGGCGTCTGTTTCAACAATAAAGGGTAGGCTCTGGTCTGGAGTTCGCAAGAGTGGAGCCGACGTAAAAAGGGCTTTCAAAGTATTGAAGGCTGACTGTGCTTCTGTTGTCCATTCGAAAGTCTTCCCCTTCTTGAGCAGCCTTGTTAGTGGCAGAACAATGGAAGAAAACCCTGCTATAAACTTTCTGTAAAAGTTTGAGAATCCCAGAAAGCTTTGGAGTTCTTTGATGGTACGGGGAGGAGACCATTCCAGAATCGCTGTTACTTTGCGTGGATCCATTGAAATCCCAGAGGAGGACAGGACGAACCCCAGATAAGTAACTGTCGTCTGATGGAATTTGCACTTCTGGTTTACAGAATAGGTGGTTGTTCCATAGTCGGTGTAAGACCTGACTCACATGTTGGTGATGTTCTTTAGGGTCCTTGGAATACACCAGGATGTCGTCAAGATAGACTACTGTTGTATGGAGAAGGAGATCAGAAAAAATGTGGTCGATAAATCTCTGGAAAACCGCAGGAGCATTTGATAATCCAAAGGGCATAACCCGGTACTCGAAATGCCCAAAGGGGGTACGAAAGGCAGTTTTCCACTCATCCCCCTCCTTAATCCTGATGAGGTGATAAGCTCCTCTGAGATCCAGTTTTGTGTAGATTGTTGCCCCCTTTACTGCCTCCAAGATATCGGGGATGAGTGGCATCGGATAACGATCGGGAATGGTGATCTTGTTAAGGCCCCCGATAATCGATGCAGGGCCTTAATTCGTCTGTGTCCTTCTTCGCTATGAAAAACAACGATGCTCCTGCCGGAGAGATTGATTCCGTTATCAGTCCGTTCCTAAGATTGGTATCGAGATACTGTCTTAAAACCGATTTTTCCTTCTCCGAAAGGATGTACATTTTACCGAAGGGTATGGGCTGTGAAGATTCAAGACGAATTGAACAATCGTCTCTTCGATGAGGCGGAAGCTCCGAGAACTGAGAAGAAAAAATGTCCTGGAACGCTTCATATTCGGGAGGAAGGAGGCTGTTCTGGTCCACGATCTTCTGGGATCTGTCAGGAGGCGAAGGAGGAGTAAAGAATCCTATAGAGCTGTCTGCAAGACAGTGTTGCACACAGTGTTCTGACCTCAGGAAGATGGAACCGGCTGACCAGTTTGTGAAGGGGTTGTGTAGCCTTAACCAGGGCAAACCCAAAATTACGGGATAGTGAGCGGCCTTACTAATGTCAAATATGATATCTTCTCTGGGCGAACCGATGGACATTTTTAAAGCGAACGTTTGTTCCCGAATGGGTCCTGAAACCAGAGGCGTACCATCCACCCCTTCCACAGGTATTGTGATGGCTTTGGGAGAGCGAGGTAAATTCTGTGATTTAGCCCATAAATCGTCTTTGAACAGTCCCGCTGCACCGCAATCTACCAAGACGGGTACCGTTACTACGGTTCTGTCTGGTAAGGAAAGAGTGACCCGTAAAGCTACCATGTCTAATGATGGAGGAATCAGGGTTGGAGAGTGGGAACTAGCACCTGTTGCCCCGACCGTTGTTCCCTTTACAGCTGGGGTCTGGTGTTTCCCGAACGGGATTGACGTCTAAGAGGAGCGATTGGGCATTCATGTACAGCATGAGAGGAAGAGCCACAGTACATACATAGCCCTTGACCTTTCCTGCGAGCACGTTCCTCTGGAGTAAGAGGTCCCCGTGTGATTCCCACTTGCATGGGTTCATCTGGAGTTGTGGTTTTGGGGACGGATACAATGTCTGACCCAAAGCGGTGACTTCTCCCTCTTTTCCTTTCAGCTTGCCGTTCCTGAAGCCGATAATCCAACTGCATGGTTAGGGAGATCAATTCCGCAAGTGTATTGGGCCTAGAAACCCGTGCAAGTTCGTCTTTTAAATCATCATGAAGACCCCTTCTGAACAACGTTATTAGAGGGTCATCAGCCCATGAGGTGCCTGACGCCATTTGTTTGAACCGAGTGATAAATTCTAGAATACCTAAAGATCCTTGCTTGAAATCTAAAAGTTTCTCTTGAGAGGAGACATGGTACTCCTATCTTGAGAACATAGCCTTCAGGCTGGCCGTGAAAGCAGGCACCAAATCAAGAATGGCATTATTAGAAGTGACTATAGGCGTGGCCCAGGCTAGTGCAGGTCCTGTTAGATGGGAAATCATGTATCCCACTCTGTCTCTAGGGGAAAAAGGACGTTTTAAATGCGAATTGCACTGGGCAGGCGTCCAGAAATTCCCTCAGAGATTGCGGATTCCTATCATATTTCCCACCTGGTAATGGGCCTGGAGGGATCTCAGAACTTGTTGAGGGCTTCACTAACATTTGCTGTTTCAGGTAAGCGTTTGTGTTTCAAGGCTTGTACATCATGGGACAAACCTTGTACAGCGGTTGTTAATTGCTGCACCTGGTCTAACGCTGCTTGCAGCAATGTAATACTGAGATTTATTTTGGGGTGTCGCTTGCTGTAAGAATTTCAATAACTAACCTGATTGTGCAGCAATCAATGAGGCACTTGGGGAGTCCCCTGAGGACCCCGACACCTCCTCTCTCCTAGAAAGGGAAGAAGGGGTTGTGTGAGGGATCCCAGGGAAACCCTCCTGGGGGAGAAAACCCTGCCGGAACGAAGATGTAGCAGGATGGATCCAGTCGTCCTCAGTATGTCGCTTTTCAATGCGGGAAGGATCCACAGATTCTTATTCGCGGGACCCTGACTGCTTCTGTACTCTAAATAAACAAACGGGATATGAGCTGAAGGATAGACATTCCGAATAATCAGACAGAAGTGGAAAGGAGCAGTACCCAGCGTATTGGGAGGAAGTGACTAACAAAGAGTCTTGAAGAGTCTCAGATGTCAGGAGTGGGGGTTTGGATAAGGACACAAGTCTGTAGGAAGGTAGAGAGAGAAGGTAAGCAAAGGCGAGGATGTAGGTAACATGCACCCTAGCTGCAAACTTACAGAGCGTCTGGGGAGAGAAGCAACGCGCTGAGCTTTGGATCCGCTGCTCCGTATCCGGGATCCCTGGAACAGCGTGGTGATGTCAGAGGACGTCTGACTGAACACGGAAACACTGCACCGCTACCCATAGTAACAGGAGCCATGCTGGGAGAGGGAAATAAAGACATAGTCCGCAACCTCCAGCGCCGCCCAAGGGAGCCGCGGCGCCAGCGAGTCATGACACTAGGGCAAATATCGAGGATGACTTCGACACCAGAAGCATCGGAGGGACAATTGATAGGATATATGATGAAATGGGGCTAGAACAGGTATCCCAAGGGGAGGGTGAAGACGAGCGCTTGGAAAGCACTCAGCTCTACGACACTGAGGGTGTCTCCCGAAGTAGTTGGAATAGGGAACTGCCCCTGGATAGATTGGAAATAAGCAGGAACAAAGATGATGCAAGAAACTGCACAGGTTGGGCGAAGACGATGTCTGACGCTGAAAGGGAAGAGCGTGAAGAAAAAGAGAAGGAGAGAAGACGTGAAAAAAAAGTCTCAGGAGGGAAAGGGATAAGATGGTCAGACTCTAGGGGATTTACACCGAGGGCATCAGAATTTGCCACACAGTCAGATCGGCACGAAGAAGTATCACAAGGTCAGAGGGGGATGTCGCCACCACCCTATATGAGCCGACTAAGGTCATTGCCTGGTAGATGGCGATGCGGGAATATTACACCTGCAATAGACAGACGAGCAATGAGAGAGGAGGGAGAGGACTACGCGTCCCAATTTCCGTTGCTCGAGAAAGGTGGAGCGAGACCACAGTATATTCCATGGCCACACATGGATCGGGAAAACCTGAAAAATAAGCTTCCAATGTTGACCTCGGGAGCTGGACAATGGATACACGAGCTAGAAAAAAGGACAGTAGCGAACACGTTAGCTATAGGGGATATTAAAGGTCTCTTAATCGCCATACTTGGTGATAGAGCAGACGATGTGTGGACACGGGCAGGCTACCCTGGTGTGACCACAGTTAATTCTGCGCATGACAGAGCTCTATTTAACAATTGCAGAGCCGCGGTATGGAAAGCATTACAATTGCTATATCCAGACACTTCCGACATGGGAGCCATAATGACACGAAAAATGAAGGAGTCGGAAGATCCGTTGCTTTACATACAGAATTTTCAAGATGCGTGTGTACTCGAGACTCGTGAATCTTGGGGGAAATCCATACCCGTGTTCTACCATATATTGTGCCAAGGGCTGCCAGAACCGGTACAGAAACAGCTCAAGAAATTGGTGGGAATCGAGGCCAAGCCATGGTCAGAAATACAGTTGACCATCGCACACTACTGCAGGCTGCTGCTGCAACAAAAAAAAAAGAAATCGCTAAAAGGGAGCTGCACGAAAAGGTGAAGAGGCAAAATCAGTGCAGAAGAAATTGTCAAAATATGCTCTTGAAGAAGGAGCCATGATAACTAACACAGCTGAGTCAAGCATGCCACAAGTCAATAATCCACAGCAGAATAATCAGGGCAATACAGGGTTTTACCCCAGGGTAAGAGGATTTAGAGAAAGAGGATGGCAGAGCAATCAGGGAAGTTTCCAGAATAATCAAGGGGGTTTTCAAAATATGCAAAATGGCAATCAAGATATGCCAAATGGGCAAGTGATCATACCACCGCCAGTATGTTGGTTGTGTGGGATGACAGGGCACTTAGCGCGCACATGCAGAAATCAAGGCATGATGCAGAACGGCCAAGGGATAGGAGCAAGTACGGCGATTCCACCTGCATTCTTACAGCAGGGAGTTGCACAAAATCACACGGTTCAACAAACGCCAGGAGCGCAACAAGGTTTACAGCCTCAGAATTCAGTTCGAGATTTCCACAAGGACAGTCCCAACAGTCACTGATGCAACTGTCGCAGACAGTAAGCACAGGACAGGCTGTGAATCCTGGAATTAGGAGTAATACCAGCGATGGGGGAAGTCCATTCGCACAAGGTGGGAAAAAAGTCATAGTCTGGACTAGGACAGCTCAGTGGGAACCCTGATGTGTTCTATCCTATCAGGGAGACCAGACCCTCAATGGGAACCAAGGGTGGATGTCGTTATAGGGGATAAAGAATATTCCTTCCTTGTTGACAAGGGTGCAACATGTTCGTGTAGACGTGAAGGCAAGTTTTCCTTGTCCGGCGATGCTATAAATACTCAGTTTCACAGGAGCTACAAGTCGTGTTCCTTTTACAAAAGCACTTCCAGTCTCTATAGGAGAATGTGAGATGAATGTGCCTCTATTATATTCACAACAAACCCCAGTAAACATTTTGGGTCGAGATATAATGACAAAGTTAAATATGACACATACGTTCACGGAGGAGGGCATAGTATGCTCAACTCCAGGAATGAACTATTCAAACGTATGCGAAATGATTAGAGCATACGCAGGACACACAGCTATGAGAGCTATACCATTAGAGCCAGAAACATTCACGTAGGGAATGAGCGTGCAAATGACAGGGCTGCCATGCCTTGCTGAGAAAACCTGAAGACCCTAGACACATTTTTGTTCAGGCCAAGATCACCTATGCACGAGGAAAGGGGACAAGTATTTTCCTTAATAATACATACAGCTGCAATGCGAGGAAAAGTGGTTTTGATCGATGGTCATGGTGATGAAGGCCGACAATGGTGCACAGTAATCGCCATTGAAGCGGGGTATAGATTGATTGACATCACTGATGACGATCTGTTTGATGAACATGCAGATGAAGGAGAAACAACAGTGGAGGTGAGCCTCACCTTTTGGGTGAAAATGATCAAAAGAGAAGTGCCACAGAGAATGATGTTAGCACAGAACCGTCCCGAATATTTCGAGAGCAACATGGCCCAGGTGCCTGTCTCAGTGTGGACGGCAGGACCCTATGACGTAGGCCTATTGAAAGGAGTTGGAGAAGGGAAGATTAAACTGAAGCCAGGAGCAATCCTACCGAAAGCACGACAATATCCCATGTCCAAGGAGGCAGATGAAGGGATTTTTAAGACAATTGTGGCTATGATGAAGCAAGGCATCTTAGTGATGTCAGAGTCGTCATGCAATACCGCAGTTTACCCTATCAAAAAATCAAAAGGGTGGTCTTGGAGGCTAATTCAAGATCTAAGGCTGATAAATGATATTGTTGAGGCAGAGTTTCGTTTAGTCCCGAACCCGGCTACAATTCTATGTAATTTAACTGTTGAGGCAAAATATTTCACGGTGATTGACTTGAAAAATGCATTTTTCTCAATCCCATTGCACAAAGACTCGCAAGATCTGATGTCATTCACTTTCAGATAGATGTGCCTGAAAAGCACAAGGCTACCCCAGGGGTACTGCGAGTCTCCTATCTTTAACAGAGTCCTGCAGATGGACCTAAGCAATATTACATTAGAGAGTGTTGTCTTGCAATATGTGGACGACATATTAATTTGCAGCACGACAGAGGAGCAATGCAGACACGATTCTGTTCAGCTATTGACTATATCAGCTGAGAAAGGATAAGGTTCACAAAGAGAAGTTACAGTATTGTCAACGAGAAGTACTCTACATAGGTCAGCTGATCTCTCATGAAGGGAAAAGAGTTACCCCAGAAAGAACTGAAGCCATACTAAACACAGCCAAGCCACACACGGTAAAACAGATGCAGAGTTTATTAGGCCTGTGCAATTATGTCAGGGCACGGGTCTTCGGCTACAGCTCCTACACCAAGCCATTGCTTCAGGCCCTAAAGAAGGCACAAGTGACGAAAGAAAAGATTGCATGGTCTGAGATCATGGAGGAAGGATTTGCTGAACTCAAAAAGAGCCATTTGCAGGGCACCACTTTTAGGAATCCCCAATTATGCAGAGGAATGTTACCTGTTCTCACACACGAATGGCAGCGTTATGACGGCAGTACTCACGCAGAGAACCACATTGGGGTACAAGCCCCTAGCATACTATAGTGGACATTTTGACCCAGTGATGAGAGGCCATTTCCTGTGCAAACAAAGTTTAGCTGCTGCAGCGTTCGCCATAGAGAAAGCTACGTCCATTGTAATGGCATGCTCGATGACATTGTACATTGAGCACTCGCTATTTGCCATCCTAGAGAAGCCTTAAGGCACACTGCCATCTCAGAGAGCTTCTGCTTATGAAGTGATCATATCGAATCCCTCAATCAAGATAGTTCGATGCAAAATAGTGAACCCAGCTATGTTCATAGCTGAGCCAGTCACTGAAGGAGAGCCAATTCATGACTGTGCTAATTATGAAGAATTCTATGATGAAATTCCCAGAGTGAAATAGAATGCATTGGCAGGAGGAGGAATTATTTTCATTGACGGTTCTTCGAGAATCGATCAAAATGATGAACAAAGATATACAGACGTTGCTGTGATGAAGCACACAGCAAATGGAGAGTTTCGAGGGCTTCTCAGTGCACGAATACCATCTCATTATTCAGCACAAGCTGCAGAATTATTGCCGTCGATACTCGCGATTGAGAATCACGCAGACCAGGAAGTAACAGTGTACAGTGACTCCGCCTATGTTACGTCAACAGTGCACGCAGGCTTAGAGCGCCGGAAAAGGAGGGGCTACCTCCGAGCGGACGGCACGCCAGTACAGCATGCAGCCTTGATAGACAGACTAATTAAAGCACTACAGCTCCCAGTGGGCATAGCGGTCGTGAAATGTGCCACCCACATGAAGGGCACAGATTTGATCTCACGAGGAAATCAAGCAGCAGACACGGAAGCCAAGTGTATGGCATCCAAGAATGAGACAATCATGGATATGGACGTTATTAACACGAATGAGAGAATGAGTGTTGCACGAGGTACACCTGAAAGTTACAATAATATGGGACAAACGCAGTTAATGGAACTCCAAGGGGAGGCACCACAGGAGGAAAGGAACTTATGGAAGCGGCAAGGGTTTTCTTTAAACCCCTCCGACAGCTTGTGGCGACAAGACAGTGCTGGTAAACCAGTAATGCCTATAGCCCTGTTAAAAATAGCGCTGGAGCAGTTACAATATCCAGCACACATGACAAAAGAAAATCTAGCGGAAACGCTGGCGGAAGACTGGTTCATACCGAACTTAGCGGAGCATGTTGCACTTTTCTGGTGAACTGTATAATTTGCCAACTTTTCACAGCTGGGCACACATTGAAGGTAATTAGAGGAGTCATCCCAAGGCCTAACGGACCATTTCAGCACTTGCATGTCGATTATGTCGATATGATTCAAGTATGTAACGGTACAGGTATTTAATTGTTGTGATGTGTCCATTCTCTAGATGGAGAGAAGCAGGTCCCTGTACACACCCAAACTCTACCTGTGCAGCCACATTTTTAGTGAGGGAGGTGTTTCCCAGGTGGGGGGTATGCAAAGTCATGAGATCAGATAACGGGACCCACTTTGTAAATGAAGTTTGAGCAGATTAGCTTGTTGCTTGGTATAAAGCACAAGTTCTCATCGGCGTATCATCCGCAAGGTAATGGGATATGCGAGAAGCTCAATGCCTTATTAAAGGAAAGGATAGCCAAGTTGAAGCTTACTCTAATATAGGGATGGTTGCACTGCCTTCCTTTGGCACTGCATGCACTCCGGAATCAACCCGGTTATTACCATCATCTTACGCCGGACATAACAGCCACAGGAAGAAGAATGCGCACTCCACTGACAACCTGAGACAGAGCTAGATGTGATGCCCAGTCAACAGGAGAAATCTTAGGGTCTGAAATTCAAAATTACTAGAATTGCATGACATCTTGTCTTACTGTAATTTCAGGCCAGCTGCAGCGACAACAAAAAGGGTGCAGGGCAGCACAGAACACAGAAGGAGATATAACTGAAAGCACAGCTCAAGGACTTTGTGTTCCATCCGTTTTCCCTGGAGACACCGTGTTGGTAAAAAACCATACGAGGAAAAGGTGGGACGAGCCAAGGTTTAACGGTCCCTTTACAGTAGAAGACTGCACTCCCTCTGCAGTAAAACTACAAGGAAGAAGAGCTTGGAACTTTTTGGGCAACATCAAGCCATACATCAGAGAAGGCCCCATGGCTTCATCCCAGCGTGAAGAGACTACAGATGATGGGGAAGAACCACAGCACGTGCAGACGAGATCCTTGACGAGGAAGAAGGATACATGAGCAGCAGCAAAACAAAGACAAAGAGCTTTTGTGCAAAAGTTGTGGTTTCATTTTTGGACATTCCTCTGAGCAAAAAGGAGGAGAAGGACATAAAAACGGACACTGTGTGCATCTTAGTTGCAGGGTGAAGAGGAAAATTGCATTTATAAACCACAACATAATCTGTCGACTTTGAACTTTGGACTGAGGCACGCTGAAGCCTTAATAAGAAAAAGAGAACATGCAAAATTTTGATCGAGGACACATAAGCTGGAAGAAAAACCAGTATCCTGACTCTTTCCACAGAGTAACCTTGTTTGGAATCACTTATGGTGTCCCACAGTAGCGGCATTACCAGAGATGTGGTGACATATTTCGATCTAGTGCTAAGATCGTACCCGTCAGTGGTGGGGAGGCTCACCAGTGTCACTGACTTTCTACAAGATCCTGAAAACAAAAAGACAATAAAGGAGATTGCTCTCTGTGATTGCCGAGCAGCTCCTTCTACTTCCCCGAGTACAGCGAGGAAAAACCAAATGTCCCAAGCAGAGAATGAAGCGAATGAGCTTATCAACGTATTGTTCTTTCGCTTAATAGAAGACTGCCCAGAATTTATCGGTAGAACAACAGATGTATTCACTTTTCTTCGAGATCCAGCAAATACAGAACGTCTGAGCATAATCCTGAACAGCATAGTAATCCAAGTTGCTCTCCACGCAAACGGAAATTGCAGAAACTGTCCACAGTACGTGAGAGCCAAACAGTCCCAAACTTCAGCAAGAGCAGGACAAATGTCCCTTTCACCGGAAGGCAGCGGGTTGGCAAGTAACGTGTTCTTCCGCCTAATCGAGAACTTTCCAGAGCTAGTGGGGAGACCTGTCGATGTTGACATCCTCGCATACATCAGAGACCCAGCAAATTCCGCACAGATGGGCATGCTCCTGCATGGTATCGTGATGCAAATCGAACTTTCTAACCATCAGCAGAACTATTTGAGAAGATTTTAAACTTTCTGCCGAGGGACAGATCGAGAGAGGAGTGTCAAAGATTTCATTTATTTTACTTTTTTTTATTTTTGTTGTACTGACAAGGACAGAGTATATCTTCAGGAATGAAGCAGATCAGGGGCGTACACTGAGAGCTGATATATTTTGAACATGCACAGTAAAGAGACTTGCTGAATTACTGCTTGATTTTG
This sequence comes from Ambystoma mexicanum, assembly GCF_040938575.1. Lineage (NCBI taxonomy): Eukaryota > Metazoa > Chordata > Amphibia > Caudata > Ambystomatidae > Ambystoma > Ambystoma mexicanum. Next base: position 154,898,593 of record NC_090925.1, read on the forward strand.
ACACTCCCCATAGCCTAAACAAGAGAATTGTATCCAGAACTAATAGACAAATCCAGTGGTCAGACAAGGAGAGACAATTGTTTAGTTTCTACAGCTCACAAATAGAACCAACAGAATCCAGAGATAACATTGGATAAAAGATATATCAAAGGTTAGCATTTCTCAACCAATGATCGAGATGGGTCCTCGCCCAGGAGGAGAGATGGCCATATTTTTCTGGAAGTAGATGCTGCCGGCTTACCTACAGAGGAATTATGTATTTATGTATCATATTTATTGGTGTACGAAGCGTTTCAATCCCAGTACATCCACCTAATGATGTACGTATGACACCCACAAAAGCACCCAGACCCTTTATAGTAATTCCAGTCCCTAGGAGATCTGATAAAGGAGTGAATATCTTGAGATGGATGTAATCAGTAATAATACACATACACGAATGGTAACAAGCAGAGTGAAAAGCTGGATACAGGATCGGCAAAGGCTGAATGGAAAAAGAGCACCGACAACTACACGCACGCAAACACTGAATGCACACACAACAGGCCTAGTGTCAATACCTACAGAACCACAAGCCAAAGCATTGGAGAAGAGACTGCCTACTGTGAGAAGTTCCACAATAAGTGAAGTGCAAAGACAAAGGGACAAAGCTGAACTCCAGAAGAAACAAAAGGAGCTGGAGAATCAACAAACAGAGACAACATTGCCAAGCATATATTTTCCAGTGAAAGGAACAAGTACAGGTTCTACAGCACAGCTATATACTGAACCAATGCCAGAGTGGATGGGGACATTTCTAACCAGAAAGAAAAAGATATAGGAGGACAACGAAAGAACTGCCAGACTTTTGTCTATTCAAATGGGACAGATGAGGAGGCCTGCACCATGGACCAGGATTCCTGAGAATCCTCCAGCAAGAAAGAGCCATATAGATGCATTCAGGGATGTAGTTATAGCAAACTACATGAAAACATTGAGGATCAAGAGAAGCCAGCACGGAGAGGACAGTGAACTAAACGATTACTTGGACAGCACAGCACATTTGGGACACAACATTTGGTACCAACACGTGAAGGAAGTTGGAAGACGAAGTTCAGCAGGGGAATGCTTTGTTTGTGCACTCCTACCATACAGCATGGGGAAGTCCAAGATCTTTGTAGCTGTAGAAATTGATGTCTAGACAGCACACTGTCTTTCGCACGTAGCAATGTGCAAGACCAGGGGCCAATTCATGGGTAGTGATGCCTCACTGAAATGGGCAACTGAAGCAACTGATCCTGATGAAGATGATTATGTTCAAGACATAAAGACAAGAAACAGAGCTCATACTAAGAATCATGTAATCAGGTATGAGAAACCTGGAGTAAAAGGAGCTGAAATCAGATGGGAAGTGTACCAGAAGCTAAATGTCCAAGGAAAAACTCCAGAAGAGGCTCGAAGTTGGAAGAACTGAAGCCAAATGCAGATTTGGGGAACAATGCTTTGCCAGACGGATGGGAGAAAGGAATAGTGATTTACAGAGCATAGATGGTCATAGGTCAATACGAGCCTACCATCAACAGTGCGAAATGGATGCAAGCCATTGTGGCCAAAGCTTGCAAAACTATTGACATGGGTCGAAGATAGAGGAAGACTCTTGCAGATAGTGCCACTGGAAAGCCCAAAGCTATGCTTCAGGAATAATGGCACAAGAAAGATGGGAGAGAATCAGAACTGTGGACGAGTTTTTGATGCTCCAGGAATGGTGCATGGGACTGCAGTAATTATGAATCATTATTGGGCATGTGGATCCAAAGCATACATCAGACTGCCAAGAAACTGGGGAGGGTTTATGCACAATAGTGAATGTCCACGTTCCAGCATTGGTGATCCCGAAAAGTGACCTGAATATTGACAGTTTCCCAAAAGCAGATGCTCACCTGAGGAAAAGTAGATCTGTGGAACTGCTAACTCGGATGAATAGAGAGAACTATTTTTCAACCAAATCAGAAGAAGACTTTCATGCAATCCCATATGAACACAGACTGTTCCACCTCACCTCATCAGTGTTCACAACAATTTTCATGCCAAGGTTCCAAGTTGGAGCAAATACTAAATGGTTGCAGTTAACCAGATGGGAGTTACTGCAGACCATCAACACAACCATAAAAGGGTTCAACGCAATCAAAGAACAGCTAAGGGCAGTCCGCCTGATGACTCTCCAGAACAGATATATACTTGACATGATCACAGCTATGGATGGAGGAGTTTGTGCAAAAATCAGAGAATCATGATGCAGATTTATACCTTCTCACGATGAGGAAATTGGAACCCTAACAGGAGCCATAGGTATGCTGACGGAGCTACAGAATCAGATGATTGGTGAAACAGACGAAGTTGATGATGACAGCTGGTTTGGATCACTATTCTCATGGGTTCCGCAATGGATGGCAGATGTATTCAAATTCCTAGGAGCCCTGTTAGTGATTAAACTGCTAGGATTCTGGTTTGTCAAGATAATAATCTGCCAATGCCAGAAAACTGCGAAGAAAGCCATAGGGATGAAGATCATGATAGATGTCGAGCCAGGATGGAAGCCCAAAGACTTGACTGACGAAGAAATAAGAGACTTTGTGAAGGCCAGCATTCATGCACCAGAAGGAACAAAGTTTATATATCCCAGGAAGCATAGAAATTATGTGGGAAGATGTGTTTACTGCAGCCCAAATGGACAGAGTCAACTGATGACATGGAATAAAGACGAACACGTGAGAAAATCAGGAAGTCTAAAAGTACTCATAAAAATATGGACTCCATAGAGACATTTCTTCAGACCATCATGTATAGACCCAGAAGATGAAGAAGGAATGAACCCAGGTGATGAAAGATCGCACAGAGAGGGGGAGTGTAGAGGAGGTCCCAAATACAGCCCGCACTCCAACCGTCCATTTTGAAGTACCAGGAATGTTCACACCGAGATGTGTGACGTATGATGAGCAAATAAACCAGCAGAGAGCAGCAGTGGGGCTCTGTCCAGTACCTATCAGAAGAACAATGCCTACTGAAGTACCAGTACCAAGGAAGCCATGGGCAGTAAGGTACCCATTGTGAAAGCCATATCAACAAATGAGACGAACCGAAGATCGCCTGAGTACAGTCCCTGAAAAAAAACAAAAAGGTCTTAATGGAAGACGAACGGTGACGTCGCAAAAAACCTAAACCTGACTCACATGTAGAAGAAATGACGACCACAGAATGACAAAGAGACGAAACATCATGAACAAAGGGTATCGCAAATCTAAAGTGAAAAAACAATGTCAAAGTAAGATGTTTTAGCTATGAGCAATGTGAAGATACTCAACCAGTTTACACGTGTACATATGTTTGAAACTGCAAGAAAGCTAAGAAAATCATGCAGCTTGCTATGCGTAGTAGAGGGATAGTGCGGCAAGCACCATATACATATCTACCTCAAATAAAGCACATTATATAAGTATGCTTCCACTTTGCACAAAAATCAGTATTAACCAAGATTACTAAAAGGTCACTCGAGAAAGGTTTCACATCCAGCGAAATCAGGAGCAGAGCGGCAGAAACGAAACTCAGCAGAGGCGACTCATGCTGAGGGAACCAAGGACGTATCCATCAAAATGGATGAGCAGTAGCTACAATTAGCTGAAGCTAGGACCAGAATATACTGCTTTGAAAGGGCAAGATAAGAAGACAAAGGCAGGTGGTGGGTGAACATAAAATTAAATACACTAATTGTTGAAGAAGAGGCAAATTCACGGTGTCTGAATCACGTGACCAGCGGAACGAACAGAAGCAAGACCCCCCCCACACACCTACGCATGGCTGTGAGCGAGGAGAAGATATCTAGACAGAAGATGCAGTCTTGAGGCCAACCACAGCGAAATAATTGACACATAGCGACTAAAGTGATGATTGATTGGAGGAAGGCCGGGTGAGTTAAGGGGCACCCTGCACCTGGCCGACCATTCTGCGTGCTGTTAAGCAAAGTGAAAAAGTATGCATGGGGTTGGTGCCAACCCAATCACAGTGGACCAAGTAATCTAGGGTCCTATGGTTAGTAGAACCAACGGGACGTCGTACTTTTAGTGACGTCTGAAGTAGTCATTTTTGAAGGAAGGGCTTAGATGCCCACCTGACAGTGTTTACCCAATCCCCTCACTCTGTTACCATATACAGATATAGTACCTACAGTAAAGTTACCTTTCCTGAACCAATAGAAATGCATGTCAACTTTTGAGTGTTACACGTCAATGATGACGAGTTTTCAGTATAAATGTTATGATTTTTATGAAGTTCGTTGGAGTTGAAGCGAGAAGGAAGATCGCGCCATTGCTGATGTTCATGACTCCCCATTTTTTGTACTTGTCATTAAATGGACTCCCTTTGCTAAACCGTTGAGTTGTCCTTATTGATTGGTGTTGAAGTATATATCTGCACCTCCATCCATCTCACAGGGTGCTGCTATCTTGTCTTAAACTGCTTCTGAGCAAACCCCGACTCTATGGGCCAGATCGGGGTCTCGGAGCACATAATGTTTTTGAACTCCATTTACTGCAAAACTAACCAGTCCACACTGCCTATTAAGCATTAAAGTCCATCTGTGGGAAACAACTGTTAAACATAACTTTTACTATTAACTCACAAATATCCACTACTGTGCATTCCTAATAGAGGCCACGACTCCCAACCTCATCCAGTGCACACAAAATCAGTTGCACTCACCATCTCATCACATTCATCATAGAATATCTACAGGCCTCACATCACTACTACTATAACAACTAGTAACCCTAACCAAAACAAATAAACCAATTTGTCTTCATTGCTGCTCCTCCCGTCAGCATCAACTTAAAACAAAAGTACCTCTGGGGATACTGCCCCTCTTCCCACTGGTCTCTTGACCAGCCTATTTCCAATAATTCTGCTAGTACTCTTCTGTCAATGCCCAGCGTACTGCAGTTGTTCGCCGGCAATTTTCTTTATCTTCTGGATTGCCCAACACCCTAGCAGTGCCGCCCACGAGCAGCACCCACAATGAGGTATGGCTTCCTCGCCAGCTCACCCCTTAAGCCTCACAGTACTGAATCAACAATGATGTGCTGAACTCCTGTAGTGCTTTCATTCCTCAGCAAAGTCAAAATTCGAGTTTCTCAGCCCCTCTAAAGTGCTGATATGGGCTCCAAGCCCCTCCAAGTGCTCTGCTAGAGGACATATAAGCCCCTTCAAAGCGCTGCAACGGCTCAAAGCCCCTTCATTACTGCAACTGAGCTCCAAGCCCCACCAATGCGCAACAATGGGCTCCAAGCCCCTTCATGTTATGGGGCGTCATCTCCACCCAGGCACTAATTCTTCACAGCTCCTTTATCCAATGTACCTTTTGCCTGCTGGCTAGCACCTCACTGGCGCCTGGCCCTGGCGCTGCCCTCTACATCCAGAGCATCCAGTGCTGCCTTCTCTGCGCCTACTAGCAAACAGCACGGCCCCTACTGAGAGAGGATCTTCTTCTTTGGTTGGGGGGCGGTGCATGTTCCTTCCTTTCTGCTGTCCGCCCAGCACAGCCAGCTTCCTCGTCGCCATTGTAAAGATGGGTCCTGGCCAATGATGACTGACATCCTGGGATGTACCAGAGACTCCTTTAATAAGTTCCTTGTTCATTACATCAGGTACATAAGGTCAGGTACACATAAATTAAGGGCAACATGCACAGGAATCCTCTCTCAGGGGTCTACATCTCCAACTGACTCTCACAGATCACCACTCATACATCAACATTCTCTCAGGCTGTATTCTCTGTCACTCCAACATTCCATGCATTCTACTCAGGGTCCAGGGGAAGCTTAGTCACTACAGGATACCAACAATATATACTTTGACCATATTTCTTTGTGTCAAATACATGTGGCAACCACTCAGCACTTTGAGGAATGTAAAATGTTTCATGGATAGGATATTGCATGAGAGGCACACACCAATATAGAACAGCATGGTTTTAAATGTGCATGATAATGAGAACTACTAATATGTTCATATGTTTACTTTGTTTCCTTTACATCCCCCCCAAATCCCACTGATGGTATGTACTTTTATTTTCATTTGCATTGGCATGATAACTAATACTATGCATTTACAACTACATTCTTTTATGGTTTCTTTAATACCTATGTATGGCAAAGACACAAATTGACTAATTTACCTGTAAACCGCCTTGAAAAAGACGATTCTGTCCAAACACGGGTTGGCTGTTTAACTAGGATTTATAGAGAATAAACTTATGGATGAAGAATATCATGAATTGTATTATGAATAGATTTGGAAAGACTATTATGTATTATAAGTGAAACTTACCAACAATTTTCGGGCATAGCACGCGGAGCTGGCCGTACATATATATCTTACATTTTCTATGGTTGGGGTTTACCAGAGACCACTAGTCACGCAGCTGACCCGCAAACCCAAAATTCAGATCCCAGGGCAATTGGATACCACTCAAGCCTACCCAATTTTAATATTGATATTGAAATTGGTTGGTGGGTATTAGTGGGGGTTTGATTATGCCTAGATGGGATTTGTGAAGTGGATTCTGTGGTTTACTTTTCTAGGAAGTTGTGTGTTTTGGTTATCGTCTCTGTAGATGGAGGTAGACTTAGAAGAGGTGCTAAGGTGGTTATTCCTGAAGGAGTCAGTGAGAAACTCATTAATATTGCCCATCAAGGGCACTGTGGAATGAGTGGGACTAAGAGGCTGTTGAGGCAAAGCTTTTGGTGTCCAGCCATGGATAATGGAGTTGACAGGAAGGTGAGAGAGTGTGGATTATGTCTGGTGTGTGACAAGAATAAGGTAGTAAGAGAGACACCTCTCTTACCGGTGCGCGTGCTGGGTGAGCCTTGGCAGAAAGTAGCGGTAGATTTGATGGGTACCGTTCAGGGGCTGGCGGATGGTTTTAAATTCATTGTCGTCTTGATTGATTATCACTCGAAGTGGATAGAATGGACGGGTTTGAGAGAGGCTACCACAGTGGAATTGCTGGAATTTTTTGAGGATGTGTTCTTTAGGGAAGGTTTTCCTTCAGAAATTGTAATGGACAATGGCATACAATTCTGTTCTGAAAAGAAGAAGACATTTTTGTTGCGTTTTGGAGGAGTTCACACGCGCACCACTCTGTACCATCCCAGGGCGAATGGATCGGTGGAACGTGCAAATAGGTTCTTGGAGGGTGGTATCCAATTGTCATGAGGGCAGGATTGTGGACGGATGAACTCAAGGAAATGGTGTGGAGTTATTGTACCACGCCTCATTCGGTTACCAAGGTTTCGCCGTTTGTGTCACTGAAAGGGCACCAACCGGGCACCAAATTGTGTCCTTGTTGGGTGGGGTTATCTGGCACTGTATTTGTGAACGGTAAGGAGATAATGAAGTTGATAGAAGGAGCTCACTGCCAGTACAAAAGTGTCTTTGATGAAGTGGCTAAAGTTAAAGAACAAGAATGCGCAGTGGGGGATTTTGTGCTGATTAAAAATCCCAGATATGGACTCAAGTATCTAGAAAGCAAGTTTTGGGCCCTACGCGGATTATGGCTGTTGGGGGGGGTGATTGTTGAAGGAGGTGAGGTTTGGTTAAAAGGAAGGTTGGTGTTAAGCAGTGCCCATGTGTGTGTTGAGCAAGAGAAGGAAAAGGATGTTAAGTTGGGCGATGGTAGGACATCTGTGGGAGTCAAGAATGTCAGTGAGGAGAGTTGTGTGGAAGGTGGTGAGTTGAATGCAGCTGGACAACTTAGGGGAAGGATCAGGAAAACTCCTGTCAGATTTTATTTGTGACTGAATTGTATTATGTTGTTCATTGTAAGGGGGAGATATGTTGTGTTTTAGCTATGCTTATGTTTACTCTATTTGTTCTAATGTAGTTCCAGAACTCTAATGAGTTCTGGAACAGATGGGTGGTTTGGGATGAGCCAGGCTGGGGGCCTAACCTTTACTTCAAACTGACCTTGTCTCCATGTTTCTTTGTTTGTTTTATTATTTATAATGCGCAGATGTACCCGGGGGTATCAAGAATATTCAAAGCTTGGTTACAAATTTAAAGTGTACATGTTAGCAATAAAAGTATATACAGAGCAATATGGGGAGAACAGGCAATATATACAATATAAACATCCATCCTCCTATTTATCACCTTGCTTAACAGATGGTAAAAAGTTAGCCTCGGGGCGGATCCATGCGGAGGAAGGAGAAGCCAAGCAGACTGCTGCAGGGGGTCATGGAGGAAGGAACAGAGGAAAGGAGAAAGACAAGGAGAACCCACTGCCCCCACAGAAGTTTTCCCACCTCCCTGGGAGAGTAAAGGGCCACACTGGTCATGCCTGAAGGTTCAATGCAGATGAATAGCCAGAGCGCCTGGGCATAACTGGTGAAAAGACACCCAGGGCATGTTGAGGCACAGAAGTGTGGTTGGAGGCAAGATAAAGGGAAGAGGTATAGTAATGGACATCTGGTTTGCACCCGAGGCATTTCCTCAACTTTAACAACTGCAGGCAAAAGAACCTCACCAGAGAGCAATGATGGCGAGAGTCATTGCTGGAAAGAACTGGTGCTTATTGAATGGATATGCTCTGGCAGAAGTGGAGTGCTGACGCTACCCAGTGTGATTGGAGCGGGGGTGCAAGAGCTCCCAGAGAGGTCGGGGTCAACCAGCATGAAGATTTAGGTCAGAAATAGGTCCCAACCGAATGAAGTGCTGTCACAGCTCTTACCTGACCATTGGGGATGTTGCGGCGCAGGAGCTACATTGAGCTCCGAGGTTCGGCATGATTGATGATGTCATTGGCGTTGCAGAGGCATATGAGGAGAGATGGAACTTTCATGTGGCAGAATTTGTTCCTTTCCAATGCTTTATGTTCCAGTGTTCTGTTGCTCAGGAGCTCCTTGGAGAAGGGCACCCAAAGGAAAAATGAATACCACTCGAGTAGTGTGATGTCGTTACGTGGCTATGCAGGTATAGCGTGTGGCGTAGATGCATTTTAGTGTCATGATGAGCTGAGCGAGAGGCAACGCTTTCACGCACTACCCTTAAAGTGTGATGCTTATCTGGGAAAAGGCACTGTCTCGCGCTGATACGTAATATACGTAATATACACGGATCGATGTGACCTCCAGATCCTCAGATATGGGCAGGCACTGATGAAGGAAAGAATGAACTGCTAATTTTGTGCTGTTGTTTTCTGAGTAAAGCCACATTGAGAGCAGTGGATTTAGGAAAATATTTACATTGCGTTTAGTATTTGATTTTATAAAGGATATGGGCACTAGTGTCTCGGAGTGATGACAAGTGAGTGGGAATGTTTCATGTGTGCATTTTGAGATGTTTATTGGTGGCACGGGTGAGCAATGTCACATTCATATGTGGAAAGGTATTGTACATTAACTGTTTCAACATTTTTATAGGTGTTGCAGGTTTATAGACGTGAAACAACATGGACTTGAAGCACAAAATCTTAGTAAAGTAAATGTTATAGTAATTGTGCTCATATGTGGATGCATCGTTGTATGAGTGTAGCATGTTAGAATTAACAGTCTTGAGGCATTTCTACACTTTTAGTTGCAATGGAAAATGCAACATGGACTTTTAGGATTTTAGCGCTGTAGAATCTGTTAAGAATGTCCATGGATGTCTTATGGTGTTTCGAAATCACCTGTATAGAAGATGTTGTGATGGCTGTTGTGGGTAGGGCCCTGCCCACACATTAGCTGTAAGTGCATGCTTGTGTGGTTTGGGACGCCTCCACACCTTAGCATGTGTATTCTGTGAATACAGTGGTAAAAGGTGGCAACAGCGCTTGCTGGATGGAGTGGGGTGTTAGTGTTTTCAGAGTGTGTGCAGGGTATCCAGTGGTAAAAGGCGGAGTCTTGCTGGACGGGAATGTGTCTATGTTAGGTGAGCAAAGTATCCAGTTGAGAAGGTAGCTGCACTGGATGGAGGCATTTCAGAGAGTGTATGGTTGCAATTTTAAGATGTATCTAGTGGTAAAAGAGCTGTGTTAGGCAGAATCACCTGCAATACCCTTTGGGAACACTACAGGCAATTAGGACTACAAGCGTAAGCACAATTTCAGTTTTGGTACAAGCCTGTACTACACAGTAAAGTGGTAATGATGGCTGAGCAGCCAGACTTATCTCAAGAGTTTAAGTGAGCAGTAGAACAAGTTACACAAAGGACCAACCAATAATATTGATTCAAATATACACTTACTCAAGGTTTCTTGGTAAAAGCATATACATTTATTTACTCAGTCAGTTAGAAAACATTACACTAGCATAAGCAGCTCAATATCACACCATAAAAATTAAACCATAAAAATCCAACCGATAAGTAATTGAACAAGTTTAGCTCCAAAATGAAGTGGGAGCAAAATCGCACTTCAAAGGGATAGAAAGACAAGGGTATAAGAATAGACAGCTCAAATACATTTATAGGCAGGGCAAAGGGTTTCAGTTAAATACAACCAGCAATTCTGCTCATAGACCTGGGCCAAAGTCAATGGTTCAGAGTCCTTGTATAGGATAGAACAGTTCTGGTAGATAACGATTAAGTCTTTGCCATGGAGTTTAGAAGAATTTGGCTAGGTGAAAAGTTTGACGAATGTTTAGGGAAGGACAAGCCTTCGAAGTTGAGGAAAGTTTCACGCACTTTCTCGATGGCCGAAAATAGTTCCGGACCGCATTTGCACAGTATCTTGTTAATGAAGAAAGCTGTAGCTGAGGCAGTTGTTCCTGGCAGTTCAAGCAGATCTCGCTGTTCCTGAGCTTCAGTCGTGGGGACAAGAAGGAGGATGTCGGTAGGTTCCTACACTGCCAGGGAAGAGGCCAAAAGGTGTAGCAAAACGTTGGTTTAAGGTGTGAGCGCCTTAAAGTCCAGGAGCTGGTTTCCTTCCCACTGGCTATCCGGTTTTCAACAGCACTCTGCTGAAAATTTGACCAGTTAGGGATGGTGTCCAGGTGGCTTACGAGTTGGTTGTTCCCATTAAACTCAAGGGCAGAAGTTAACCTTGAAGGCCTTCTCTGTCGATTGGAGTTTCAGGCAATTCGGACCTGCAGCAGGGCTTCACCAGTCATCCAGGAGTTGCAGTAGTCCTCTTCCTTCAGCTCATCTTCGGTTCTTTCCTTCCAGTGGTCGACTCTGCTTTCCAAGTCTCGGAGACCTGATTTTAAACAGTTTTCCCCCATTCATTCAGCCTGGCTGTCACTCTCCCAGCAGGGTGGCTGTCCTTGCTGGACAGTCAGCCAGCCAATCACACCAGAGTGCATTCAGGTCTCCTAGGAGACTAACCACAGGGAGTTTCGGGCATCTCCCTCACATCCTGTCCACCGCTGACACTCTAACACCAGAGGAGGGCTTCAGCACTGAAGCCCACCAAAGGGCACGAATAAAGGAACCAAACCTGTTTTGGCGCGCAGAGACAAACACAAGAAGGACTTTTCCTAAAAGAAATGGCGAAAAAAGATGACCAGAGTCTGTTTTTACAGATAGGTCTTAGGTGCTATATTGAAAAACATGGCTGACCCGATTTTTAGCTACCGTTGTTAGCGGTTGCGAAAAATCACGGTAGTTGATCTTAAGCACTGCCACCAGCCATTTAAAGTAGGAAAAGGTAACATTTTACTGTTACATGAGTGTTTTGAGTCAGGGGAAGCTAAGCAACCCCTCCAGCACTCTATGGGAAGATAGTGTGCGCTGGGTCAGTAAATTTAAAAAGACTAGTAAAACCAATTTAACTTTACATGCTCTGGGAGACAGTAGTCAGTCCCAGAGAAGGTATTTAAACCTTGGGTAGTCTGAAAGACACCCCTCTGCCACTGCACTAAAAGTGCTGTGTGACACACAGAAAAAGATGATCCCACTGGAGTGGTTTTAAAACTCCATAACCAAAGAACACAAAAGTAAAACACACACAAAATACATGGAAGAGTGAGAAAAAAGGCTCACACTCTTCCCAGGTAAAAAAATAAAATCCTAGAAATCCAGCAAAGTTGCTGGGGGTTTCAAAAGCTAAGGGAAATTAGCACATTTTGAGAATTCTCCCTAACATTCGTCCCCGCCAGACTAAGGGACAGGAGGATTTTATCCACTCCTGGATGAATCTCCTTAATCCAGTCTGTCAAACATCCTGGAGAGACCTTCAGCATTTTGGTGGTGACACCCTGACCTCTGTTCAATGGTCAAATCAAACCTTTGCAGGCTGATTGACCATATCAGTAGTTTTGGGGTTTCCCCTTTCATTTGCATCAACCATCTCAAGGGTTGGTGGTCAGTCTGAATCACAAAAGTAGATCCATACAAGTATGGTCTAAACTTCTTCAGTGACCACACAACAGCAAAGCACTCATGCTCTATGGTTGCCCACCTTGTTTCTGGTTCCTTCAGTTTCCTGCTGATGAAGCAAATGGGGTGCTCCCTACCTTTCTCATCCAGTTGACTAAGGACTGCACCTATACCTGTATTTGAAGCATCTGTCTTCACAATGAAGGTTTGGTTATAGTCAGGAGCTCTTAGGGCTGGAGCTTGACAAAGGGCTTTCTTTAGGCCTTCAAATGCTTGAGTGCACTCCTCATTCCACCTGACCTTTTTAGGGAACTTGGGAGAGGAGATCACATTCAAGGGAGAAGCTATGGACCCATAGTTCTCAATGAAGTTCCTATAGTACCCAGTGAGGCATAGGAAGGCTCTCACTTAGGTTTGAGTAGTAGGGGTGGCCCAGTTTCGTACAGCTTGTACCTTACTAGGCAATGGCCTGATTTCACCTCCTCCTACCTCATGTCCAAGGTAGACCACTTTACTCGGACCAATTTGACATTTACTAGCCTTTATGGTCAGATGGGCCTGCTCAAGAGCCTGCAAAACATATCCTAAGTGGTCAAGATGTTCCTTCCAAGTAGGGCTGAACACTGCAATGTCATCCAAGTATGCCATGCAGAAGTCGTCCATCCCATTCAGAACTTGATTAACCATCCTTTGGAATGTAGCAGGTGCATTCTCTAATCCAAAAGGCATTACCTTAAACTGGTAGAGGCCTGCTGGGGTTGAGAATGCAGTTTTCTCTGTGGCATCGTCTGTCAGTGCTATTTGCCAATAGCCTTAAGTGAGGTCAAATGTACTGAGGTACTTGGCTGAACCAAGTTTATCCACCAGTTCATCTGTCCTCGGTAAATGGTGGGCATCAATCTTGGTGACTGCATTAAGAGCTCTATAGTCCACACGGAATCTCCACTCCTTAGATCCTGCCTTTGGTACTAGAACTACTGGACTAGACCATGGATTTGTAGAGTGCTCTATTACCCCGAGATCAAGCATCTTGTTGACCTCCTCCTTCATGTGGGATCTTATATGATCTGACATCTTGTAACCTCTGCTTTTAACAGTTAAACAGTCACCAGTTTGAATATCATGCTGGCCCCAAGGGGTCAAGCCTGGTGATAGTGAAAACAGGGAGGCAAACTGATTCAACAGAAACTTTCACTCCTCCTGTTGTTCAGGTGTCAAATTAGAAGAGAAATGAACTCCCATCTTCTCATCTAAAGGCTGGCCTCTGAGTAGGTCAGATAGAGGTTCACTCTCCTCCTCTGCTTGGGCTGAAGCTCGTAGCAAAGCTCCCACTTCTGGTCTTGAGACATAAGCTTTTAGATGGTTGGTGTGAAAGACTCTGGGAGCCTCCTTAGGATTGCCTAAGTCCACCAGATAGTTGACCTCTCCAAGTTTACCCACAACTATGAAGGGTCCTATCCATTTGTCCTGTAATGCCCTCTGCCTTGTAGGTACCATAACTAAAACTATCTGGTCTTGAGAAAACTCAACTATGTTGGCCAATGCTTCACCAGAGCCTGACCTGCTTTTAAGTTATCTGATGCTTCTGCCATCATGTGTGACATTCTCCTTTGGAGACCGATCACATAGTCAGTGACTCTCACTGGCTTGAGGGAAGGAGCACTCTCCAACCCCTCCTTAATTAGGGCCAAGGGGCCTCTAGCTGGATGGCCATAAAGAAGTTCAAAGGGACTACATCCTACTCCCTCCTGAGGGACTTCTCTATGTGCAAATAGAATGCATGGCAGAAGAAGGTCCCAATTTCTTCTAAGGGGTTCCTCTAAAGCACCCATCATGTCCTTCATTGTACGGTTGAACCTCTCTACCAATCCATTTGTCTGAGGATGGTAGGCAGTTGAGAACTTGTAAGTTACGTCACAGTTTTTCATCATGGCCTGCATGTAGTGGGACATAAAATTGGATCCCCTGTCAGAGATAACCTCCTTAGGAAAACCTACCCTGGTAAAAATACCAAGTAGGGCCTTTGCAACAGCCTGAGCTGTAACAGTTTTCATAGGTATGGCTTCAGGATACCTAGTAGCATGGTCTACTACAACCAGGATAAACCTGTTTCCTGAAGATGAGGGAGGGTGTAAGGGACCAACGATGTCGATTCCTACCCTCTCAAAAGGAACTCCTACCACTGGGTGAGGCACCAAGGGTGCCACATTCTTGGCTCCACTCTTGCCAGAGGTTTGGCAAGTGTGACAGCTCCTACAATACTTGTCTACATCAGACCCTAACTTAGGCCAGTAGAAGTATAAAGAGAGCCTTTCCTTGGTCTTCTTAAAACTTAAATGACCAGCCAAAGGTATCTCATGGGCTAACTGTAGGAACTGGAGTCTGCTTTCAAGAGGCACTACAAGTCTTCAGTAGTCCCCTGGGATAGACTCAGTCGGTTCACTGTAGAAGAGGCCATCTTCCCAGTACAACCTATGCTTCCCTGGCTCTTGCCCTTCCAGCTGGGAAGCTGCCTGTTGGCGAAGACGGTCAAGAGTAGGACACTCTCTTTGACCTCTGCTGAAGTCTGCCCTGCAGGGTCCACCTTCAGCCAGTAAAGACTGCAGCTCAGCGTGGTCTGCAGGATCCAGATCTCCAACAAGAGCAAGGTCCTCTTCCAGCTCTGATTCCTCAGCAGCTGATTCAACCACACAAGGTTGTTCCACACGCTCAGCCTCAGCTGGTGGAGAGATCACAGGTGTGATCTTGGACAGTCCTCTCGGGGATGTCCTTGTTGGTAGCACAGGAGTGCTGGCTGGTTTCTTCCTAGAGTTTGTAGGTTTCCCTTTTTCCTCCTTCTTCTTAGTAATTGCAGTCAGTAAGTCCTGTGGACTGGGAGTTATATTCTCTTCTATAATCTCCTCTTGAGCGCCCCTTAAGGTACTCTCTCTAGCCTTCCTAGTCTGCTCCTGTTTCCTTTTGCTGGGAGGCCTGGGGGTGCTTGATACAACTCCAAGAGTTTTTAAGTCATTCCCCAACAGGATTCTCCCAGGTACTTCACTCTGCACACTTACAGGTATCTTGACAGTCATGTCATTGCACTGAATGAGAGCTGGCAACTGTGGAAGCATTTGGACAGGGCCTCCAGCAAGCTTAGTTATGAATTTGGGTGCCTTAGCAACATCCTCAACCTTGAAAAATGTTTAATCAACGACAGTTATGCTGGCCCCAGTGTCTCTGATAGCAGAGATCTCCTGACCATTCAAAAGAACACTGTCTTTATAATACTCTTTAGTATTATCTGGGATAGAGTTATACACATCTAAATTCTGTTGTTCCACAGACCCAGGGATACTCAAGAAAGACTGGCTGAGACTTTCATGGGTTCCTCAGCCAGTAAGTGAAGGTTTCCACTTGCCATTGGTACTTCATCCACTAGGGAGAAGGCTAAGGAGACAGTGTGGACCCCTGAAGGTTTACCCTTGCATCTGGGATCCCCTTTCACATGGTCAGTTGACCCACAAGCATAACATATACCAAATGTCTTCATGAATGGGGGTTTGTTCGGACCTCCTTCTGGTTTGTCACCAGGAGGTACACTAGCCTGATTCGGTTTCCCAGGGGGCTTATCCATGTTATGTTTGTGTCCCTCTTTTGGAATTGAGGTATTGGAATTCTCTTTGTTGTCTTTCTTGTGCTGCTTTCCCTCATCCTTCTTCTGAGTTGTCCCAAAATCCTTATGAGTAGCCCTGTTGGCAATCCACAAGTCAGCAGCCCTTGCTAACTTCTTTGGATCCATTTCCTTAGAGTCAGCCAAGTGCTGTCTCAGCTCAGGAGATCAGGCATCATAAATAGACTCCAACATAACCAGATTTCTTATACCTTCATAAGTATTCACTCTGTAACCCTTAACTCATCCATCTAAGTTTTTCAAACATTCAGTCACCCAGGTAGCCAAAGGGGTACCATCATGCTTTTTGAGGGTCCTAAACCTCTTAGGATACTGAGAAGGGGTCTTCCCAAATCTAGCTATTAAAGCTAGCTTCACAGTTTCATACTCCTTTCTGTCTATATCCCCCAACTCCATTACCACATCAGTTGCAACAGGGGGTAGCCTAGAAAAAAGCCAAGGAATCAGCTGATTCCCTATAATGTCTTGAATCCCATGGTTATATTCAAAAGCACCCAACCAATCCAAAATATCAAGCTTAACCTCATACATACTTACTGCATCTTTGGGCATGCAAGGCCTCTTGGTACTGTAAGACCTACATTACTCTGGGAGAGAACCAGTTTCAATAGACAACTTTTTAATTTCTAGTGCATGATTCAATTCCATTTCTCTGAGTTTAAACTCTTGATGTTTGCTTTCAGTTTGAGCTTGGATTCTTTTAAATTCGAACTCCAGTCTCATCTTTTCAAGTGAGACAAATTCAGGACATAAGTTTGGACTTGATGGGGTCCCTGTGGTCAAAGGTCTAGGCCTATGAGCTGGTAGAGGTAAGACAGGGCCTACATTCTGAGACTCTTCTGCCTCATCTAATTCATCCGCAATATTAGACATATTATCATCCTCATCAACATTTTCCACATTTGCTGCAGGTGTGGGGGTTTCAGACCCACTCCTCAGACTTTGGTATTCTAACAACTTTTCTATCAGTTCAACCTTTTTGCCATTGACAGTGAGATTCCTAGCTTTACACATATCTGTCAGGGATGGCACTCTGTTAAGAGTGGCACAGGCCCCCAGGTAGGTTTTGGGTGGCTGTGCTGATGTAAGGTGACAGATAAGCACACACACAGCAGGAAGCTTAACAAGAAAGTAGAGTAGGCAACTATAGCAGAAAATACAAAAGGTACAAACAAACCGGATTCCCTCTTGGGGTGTATGCAGAAATGGGAAAGAGTGTTCCATGGACCTTTGGAAACTCCAGCCTTCTGCACAGATTGCTATTACAGGGGCCCACACGGTATGCTCATGGCTGGGAACAACAGCAGTGGGTGTCTAACACTGAAAACGTGACAAGGGAAGGGGCAGAGGTTGCCTGCCGGAAACCAACAGTCAAGCTCTGTACAAAGGATTTACATAAGACACTAGTGAAGACAAGAACAGAAATATCCAGGGAAAAGGAAGTCAAAGAGAAAACTAGCAGAAGGAAATGAAGGAAAAACAGGATAACTGAAATGGGTAACCTAAGGGGAGGACAGAGGACTCGAGAAAGAGAAGGACAGGGATCAAGAACAGGGGGTTGCAAACAAGGAAGAGAGCAAGGCCAGAGCAGCCAGGAAACAGGGGGGCTGCAAACAAGGAAGCAGGGCTGCAGTAACGGATGGCACAAGGTGCAGGAAAACTGTAGTGGACTGCAGAGGACTGTAGTAGGCTGCAAGGCAGGGAGCCCAGAGGAGCAGGGCAGCGAGGCAGGGAGCCCAGAAGGCTAGGGCTGTAGGCAGCGGAGTGTAGTAGGCTGCAAGGCAGGGAGCCCAGAGGTGCAAGGCAGGGAGCCCAGAGGAGCAGGGCAGCGAGGCAGGAAGCCCAGAGGAGCAGGGCAGCAAGGAGTGAGCCCAGAGGACCAGGGCTGTAGGCAGAGGAGTGTAGCAGGCTGCAAGGCAGGAAGCCCAGAAAGGGCACTGGATCAAAAGCAGGATAATGCAGCAACAGGAACAGCATACAAATCGTGGCTCAAGGCAAAAAGGGGCTGGGAGAACTCTTGATGCAAGAGACTGAGCTCCTGCAGGCAGCTGCTTAAATACAGCCCTGCCCTGTACTGATGCAGGCTAATTGGCAGCACCTGGAGCAGCACACCTGAAGGTAATCTGCCTCCTCCCTCTCTGGTCCTGAGATGGTGGAAGCAGCACTGATCGCTAGGGCTTCTGGGGATTGTGGTTCCAATACTGATGAATGGGAATAGCCGGGAATTGATAACTGTAGCAAGGTGCATTATGGTACATGTAGTTAGCTGAATTAAATAAGAAAGTACCAAAGTCGTGCAAATGGAAATTGAGGACCAAAGTGTGAATAGGGGTTGTTCAAAGAGTATTATGAAGATAAATGAGTACCAAATAGTCCATGATGGTTGCCAATGTGTGCGCCAGTGGCACAGGCATGACAATATCTCTCAATTGATCAACAGTTAAAGTCACTAGGGTCTCATGTCTGTAGCTTTCCATATCAGTCATGATAAAACAATTGCTTTACTAGTGTTGCTTAGCCTTTTGAAGATTATTTGAACAAATGTAAAAGTAGCACTCTAAATGTAACAAGTAAACTGTATCCACACCGCTGTACACCACTGTTAGGCAGAATCATCTGCAGTACCCTTTGGGAACACTACAGGCAATTAGGACTACAGTGTAAACACAATTTCATCTTTGGTACAAGCCTGTACTACACAGTAAATTGGTAGCAATGGCTGAGCAGCCAGACTTATCTCAAGAGTTTAAGTGAGCAGTTGAACAAGTTACACAAAGGACCAACCAATACAGTGATTCAAATATACACTTACTGAAGGTTTCTTGGTAAAAGGATATACATTTATTTACTCAGTCAGTTAGAAAACATTACACTAGCATAAGCAGCTCAATATCACACACTAATAAACCACAAAAATCCAACAGATAAGTAATTGAACAAGTTCAGCTCCAAAATGAAGTGGGAGCAAAATGGGACTTCAAATACTTATAAAAGGGATAAAAAGACAAGGTTATAAGAATAGACAGCCCAAATACATTCATAGGCAGGGCAAAGGGTTTCAGTTAAATACAACCAGCAATTCTTCTCATAGGCCTGGGCCAACGTCAATGGTTCACAGTCTTTGTATAGGATAGCACAGTTCTGGTAGATAACGGTTCAGTCTTTGCCACAGAGTTTAGAAGAATTTGGCTAGGCGAAAAGTTTGACGAATGTTTAGCGAAGGACAAACCTTCGAAGTTGATGAAAGTGTCACCCACTTTCTCGATGGCCGAAAATAGTTCCGAACCACGTTTGCACAGTACCTTGTTAACGAAGAAAGCTGTAGCTGAGGCAGTTGTTCCTGGCAGTTCGAGCAGATCTCGCTGTTCCTGAGCTTCAGTCGTGGGGACAAGGAGGACGTCGGGAGGGTCCTGCACTGCCCAGGGAAGAGGCCAAAACCTGTAGCAAGACATTGGTTTAAGGTGCCAGTGCCTTAAAGTCCACAAGCTGGTTTCCTTCCCACTGGCTATCCGTTTTTCAACAGAACTCTGCTGAAAATTCAACCATTTAGGGACGGTGTCTAGGTGGCTTACGAGTGGTGGTTCCCACCAAACTCAAGGGAAGTAGTTACCCTTGAAGGGCTTCTCGGTCGATTGGAATTTCAGGCAATTCGGACCTGCAGCAGGGCTTCACCGGTCGTCCAGGAGTTGCAGCAGTCCTCTTCCTTCACCTCGTCTTCGGTTCTCTCGTTCCAGTGGTCGACTCTGCTTTCCAAGTCCTAGAGACCTGCTTTTAAACAGTTTTCCCCCATTCATTGAGCCTGGTTGTCACTCACCCAGCAGGGTGGCTGTCCTTGCTGGACAGTCAGCCAGCCAATCACACCAGAGTGCATTCAGGCCTCCTAGGAGACTAAGCACAGGGAGTTTCAGGCACCTTCCTCACATCCTGTCCACTCCAGACACTCTGGCACCAGAGCAGGGCTTCAGCACTGAATCCCGCCAAAGAGCACGAACAACAGGACCAAACCTGGTTTGGCGTGCAGAGACAAACAGAAGAAGGACTTTTCCTAAAAGAAATGGCGAAAAAAGATGACCAGAGTCTGGTTTTACAGATAGGTCTTGGGCGCCATTTGAAAAACATGGCTGACCTGATGTTTAGCTACCAGATTTCTTGGTTCTTTAAGCAGATACGTGTGTGTGTTTGGTTTGTATGTGGTGATGGTGTGTGCTGTGCTTTCCTGTTATGAGAATGAGTCTTGTTGTAAAGGAAGGAAGGGAGGTGTGTTATGACTTGTTTTCCTGTTTGTTTCCTGCTACCTGTTTGCATGGTCCGAGTGATGTCATGAGTGGAATGTTCTGTGATTGTATGGAATGTTGGTGGATGCTTGGGGTCCAAGGAGCTGTATGTATGTAGCCTGGGTGGTGGGAGCCAGTGTGTTCCCGGAGCTTCCTTCTATCTCCTAATGAAGTAAAGTACCTGATGACAACTGAACCGTAAAGCTAAGGAATAAAGAAACCTAAGCATCTTACCTGCTGCCTGCAGAGTCATTTGCTTACATAACACCCTTATCATCAGGGATTTTGAAAGACAAAGGATATCCTAATCAAGGATCACCAATTGAAGATCTGCTCTTATGCAGGGATGCCAGTCATGGACCAATCACGGGCACACAGTGGTCTCAGTCATTCAGGCACTCCAGATATCCTGGCACAAGTAGTGTGGATTGGGACCAGACGGTCCCAACCCACCTAGTGGGCACACAAACGTGACATGAAGGAGCCGGCGAAAAGGATCAGTTTTCTTGGGAGGCTGCATGCCCAAATAAGGAAATTCTGAGATACTAGACCCGGGGAAGGAAAAGGGACAAAATGGCCAAAGGACAGAAAAAAGACTCTGTGGCATGGCCATTTTAGGCACCGGCCACAGCCCTGAGCCAAACACGGAAAACGCAGTATGGTTTGTTAAAATGGTTAAAAACATTATAGAAGTAAACTGCTACCATGAGTTCGTCCTAGGCACACTTGTACAATCACCAAACAAATCCTTGATTGTGTCTCGGGCCATAAAACAAAAAGGACCCCAGCGCACGGTACTGTAAGGTACTTTGTGTGCTGATAAAAAGTTACCAACAAATGGTCACAAATTCAAAGACCATGGGAAACAGTTTCCAAGTACTGACAGCCTGAAGGACATGTCAGTTTTCCCATAACAAATGAGAGAAAGCCCAGAGGAGTGCAGCTGAAGGCTGTGCTAAACTGCCAAAAGGCAGTTTAGGTAAGCCAAACAAAAGCAAAACGTTTGGAGGGTCCATAAATGGAGGGAAAATTACACATTACAGAAATCTTTCCTAACATTAACCAATTGAAGCCAAGTAATGTAAAGCTCACTATAGCGGCCTGCTGTAGTTCCACCAATCACCTCATGGGTCTGCTCCAAATTGTAACTAAAATATTGTTTGGTAATTCTGTAATTTGTGTATAAAAGATGTAGCCGAAGTGGGCAGCATCAAGGTAATTTCATTCAGTGCGGTTCCACAGGGCTGCCTGAATTGTGTCTCCCTGGTGTTTGGAACTAGAATGGTGTTAAATCCATTACATGGAGGTAGATCAGTAATAAAGTCTAAAGATAAGGTGTGCAATGGTGTAGGTGGAATATCAAAAGGTTGTAAAAGGCCAGCTGGTTTTTTCTTCTGACTTTTGTCTTGGGCGCAAATTCCGCACGACATCACAAATTACTTTATATCTTTTCGCCAGGTGGGCCACCAGAATTGTCTCTTAATTTTAGCTTCGGTTTTTGCGATACCTGGGTGACCGTCCATCAGGGTATCATGATAATTGGAGATGACAAGTTCCTGTAATTCCTTGTGTGGTAGAAATACTCGTCCTTGATAGTGGGGTAGATAATTGATGACTGAGTAATCCGGGCCTTTCTTTACCCAGTCCTGCAGGGCTGCTGGATCGAAGAGTTGTTGCATTTTTAAATGAATTTCTTCCAGTGTTTGTAAAGTAGTTATGCCAAGAATTGTTAGGCACCAGCTCCGGGTTCGCATATGCTTCTTCCATTCCTATTCGGGATAAGGCATCTGCCTTGCCATTTTTACAGCCTGGTCGATAAGTGATCACAAAATCGAATTCGGCAAAGAACAATGCCCATCGAAGTTGGCACCATGATTGGGCTTTGGCTGTTTTTAGATACTCCAAGTTCTGGTGATCAGTGATTACAGTAATGGTATGCCTGGCACCGAGAAGATAGTGTCGTCAAGTCTTAAAGGTGGATTTGATGGCTAATAACTTTATCGGTAACCGCATAGTTTAACTCGGGTGCCGAGAACTTTCTGGACCAAAATGCCACTGGGTGAAGTTGACCAGTTTCAGGATCCTTCTGGGACAGGACAGCTCCCATGGCTAAACTGGATGCATCAGTTTCCACTATGTATGGAAGCTCTGGGCGTGGATGCTTTAAGACAGGCACAGATGTGAATTTTGCTTTCAGCTCTTGAAAGGCCTTTTCAGCTTCTTCGGTCCACAAGAAGCGTTTGTTCTTTCGCAAAAGTGCTCTGGTGGGATGTACAACATGTGAGAAGTCCAGAATTAATCTGCGGTAGAAATTGGCAAATCTGAGCATGCTTTGTACCCCTTTAACTGAACTTGGTGATGGCCACTTGAGAATTGCGTCCACCTTTCGCGAGTCCATTCGGATTCCTTTTGGAGTCAGGATAAATCCAAGGAATTCAACTTCCGTAACATGAAAAACACATTTTTCCAATTTTGCATATAACTTGTGCTGGCGTAGTTTCTCAAGGACTGCACGTACATGCTTAACATGGTCTGATTCTGAGGAGGAGTACACAAGGATATCGTCTATGTATACGACAACACAGACGACAATGAGTTCACGAAGGACATCGTTCATAAAATACTGGAAGGCTGGTGGTGCATTGCACAACCCGAAGGGCAGCACCTGATACTTGAATAATCCGTACTTGGTGCGAAAGGCCGTTTTCCATTTGTCGCCTTTCTTTACACGTACCAGATGATATGCCCCTCGGAGATCTAACTTAGTGTAGATACAAGCATCCTTTACTTGGTCTAGTAATTCGGGGATCAGAGGCAATGGGTACCGGTTTTTAACCGTAATCTGATTTAATGCACGGTAGTCTATGCACGTTCTAAGGTCACCTTCCTTTTTCGGCACAAAGAACAAAGCTGAGGATGCGGGAGACTTGGAAGGGTGAATAAAGCCATTAGCCAGGTATTCGTCCAAGTATTGCCGTAGGTGAAGATTTTCAGGTTCCGTGAGGGCGTAGATTCTACTGCATGGGGGTTGTGTACCAGGTAGAAGGTCAATTTGACAATTGTACGATCTGTGAGGTGGTAATGTATTGGCCTGTTCTTTTTGAAAAACATCCCGAAATTCTTGATACTCCTGAGGTAACTGCACGATTGGGCTGATGACTGTGGCCAGGCCTTTGTTCGGGGTTTTCTCCAGGTAACGGGTGTGTGCACAATCCGGGAAGGTTATTCTCTTCTCTCGCCATTCAATACAAGGATTATGCGTTTCCAACCATGGCATCCCCAGTATTATTTGAAACTGCGGGGCTTTGATTAAATCAAACACAATAGTCTCTCAATGCCCATCTTGACCCAACAGTGTCATCTCTGTGGTGGAATGAGTTACAGGCCCAGAGGCAATTTCAGTTCCATCGACTGTGGTGATGACATCCGAAGTGGTCTTTTTGCAAAGAGGTAGATTCATCCTTGAGGCCAATTTGTGGTCCATATAGTTCCCTACGGCCCGCTATCAATGTATGCCCTTACTGCGTGCATACGTGAGGGTTGCCTAGGATCAATTAGGACCATTGGTATGATCAGATGCGAGGTCTGAGTGTCCTTCTTTAAGCTCGGCAAGCGGACCTCTACGCTTGTCGGGCGTGGTCGTTTTCCGAATCAGGCTCTTTCGGGCTTTTATCAGCAACTCCTACCACCTTCTTGGGTGGTTTTATAGGGCAAACCCGTAGAAAATGTCCTGAGGTTCCAGAGTACAGACACAATTGCATCTGTCTTCTTCTTTCCCTTTCATTTTGAGTTAAGAGTCCTTTGACCCCCCCCGATTTGCATAGGTTCTGATGCATCTGTTCCTTTGGGGGCAACGTTGGATTTAACCAATACCCGATTTTCGAACTTAGCTCGATCAGCCTTTCTATTCTGGAGTCGATGATCCAGCTGGACCACTAAGTCTATAATCTCTGCGCAATCCTGAGGTGGGTTCACAACTTGAGCCAAGACGTCTTTAAGTTCTCCCCTAAGTCCACGATGAAACAATGTAATTCGTTTTTCCTCAGGCCATCCGGTTTCCACCACCAATCTATTGAAGGTTGCGATGGTTAGCAGATCCTGGTTACCCTGCCGTAAGGATAAGAGTTCGTTATCCAGGGCTTGTCCCTGTGAATGTCTGGCGAATAGTCTTTCCATGCTCATTTGAAAACCCTGAAAATCCCGGAGAAGAGGGTCATCCTGGTTGACTAGCGAAATGGACCAATCTGCTGCACTGACACTAAGATATGATAATACAAAGGCTACTTTAGCTTGGTCATTTGGAAAGGCTCCCGGTCTGCATAAAAAGTGCAAGCGGCATTGGTTCATGAACACGGCAAACCTCTTGGGGTCCCCAGCAAAGCGTTCGGGTGGAGCTAACGGAATATTACCTGGTAAAATCACTTTCACAGGATTGCTTGGTGAAACTGGGGCTGGATTCCCCCCAAACCCAGGTAGGGGCGTTTGTCCAGCTTGGTTTTGCAGCAGTTGTCTAGCGGGATCATCTGAGCGCTCCTTCGATACAATTAGTTCTCTTCTGAGGGCATTAGTCTCTTGGCGAGCGGAGTGCGCTTCCGTCCTAAGTTCCCCCAATAGTTGGGCAAGTTGGTCGGTTTCTGAGGTTTCCATAACGACCGGGTGGGGATTTGTAGATAGGCTTCGCGTTCTGTTACGCTCACCTGGCTCCCAAAGGGGCGTCGGTCGGACCCAGACTGCTGCGGCCTCCACCCACATAATGCGTAGTGCAGTGATGACTGACTGGATCTGCCCTCCTATTCTTGTCTGCTTGACCCGTAGAAATATTCTCCTGCAAGTGGAGAGATGGATTTAGCCACTTGTGGATTCAAGTGATAGCACCCCCACTGTCCTCCCCACTAATCACCTCTGAAGTGCCCTCTCAGCAATCTCACCTTATATTCTTGAAGGATGAGCCCTCCATCCTGCGAAGTACGCAGGGGCGCGTTGATGACCAGTTACTTCACTGGCCTGAAGATATTGGAAGAGTTGTAGATGAATCCTGACTCCAAAAAGGTCCTGGCGAAGAACCGCAAGTATATAGTTCGTAAGAGTTCAAAATGTCTGGAATTCACCCCTGTCCAATTCCTCTTTTTATCTTGCAGCCTTGACCCAATAAGAAGATTGACAGCTGAAAGCGCTCCGGTAAAAGTCTGTGTTACCCAACACTGTCCGGTAAATAATGCCAAGGGTTAAACTTGCTGCTTTCTCCTTTTCTTACAGGTGTGGCATAAGAAGATGTGGCGTGCTGATGAATAATACCTCCGGCGGTAAAATCAGGTAAGCATATGGCGGCTAAAGAGATTGTCTCTGTCTGTTCTCTCTGCTCACCTTGTTGTTTCTTGTCCCCCTTAGGTGCCGGGATTCGGTGATGTGAAGATGGAGACAGCGCCGGATCGAAGAGATGCTGCGTGGAACGGTGAGTATGGCGCGGCGCTGCTGCTGGCTATGCGACGCGTTTAAAACAAAGTCTTTCCTCTGGTTTGAAGATGCGATGAATCCGGGATCAGGTAAGAAATCAGGTAATACTCTTGTTCTAAACTTTGCTTCTTTCCTTCTTTCTAGGTGTTCCAAATTCGAGGCGGGCGTGGCAGAAGGCTGGATGCTGCTGCTGGCACGGTGAACGTTACGCTGCTGGATGCAGAATAACGCGAAGCGTGTGCTGCTCTTCGGGTGTGGTTTAAATAGCCATCAAAGTAGTCCCAGGTAGGTATTCCTCCCCGACCACACCCGAGTAACAAAATAGTCCCTAAGGTAAAGTAGTCCCTTCCAGGCCTCACATGGGCTTGGATCTCTTGCAGCATGGTCTGCATCAGGTAAGTGTGCACCTATGATCATGGCGCCTATGGTGCCAGGTCTGATGTCCCATATGAGCCTGGCGCCACAGGCGCCAGGACTGAACCCAGAGAGCCCCTAGCAGGGGTTGCTGGGTTTTCTCAAGGCAACATGATACCTGCTCCCGGGGCTGATGGACGTGGTCTGGATGCCCGGGGGTATGCATCATGACAGATAGGCGCGAGAATGGAAAACAGAAATGCACTTTTGAAAATGACAAATGGGTTTGCTTACACTAGAGGATGACTATGAAAAAGCGAATACCACACAGGGATCTTACAGTCACTTGATCAGGGTGACCCGCCTGCTAAGGAAGCTCGACTTCTTCAGATGAGAAAAGGGTCAGCGCAAAGATGATTCTAACAATACTGGTTCTGAAGGAAAGAGGAGGGGTTTGAGATAGGGATAAGACAATGCAAAGATACTCCTAACAATACTGGTTCTGAATGAAAGAGAGGATGGGTTTGAGATAGGGATGAGACAATGCAAAGATACTAAGGGTCACAGTTCTTCCTATTAATACTCACAGGATAAGTTATTAAATGGACCGTCAGCTCTGGTCATGGGATTGGTCTGGTCTAGGAAAGGCAGCACATCAGGCATGGTACTGGATCATCTAGGCCAGTTGCCTGATTTGCACAGGATCTGCCCTCCTAGTCTATGGGTATTTGAATCAGCTGGATTGCGAGTTCCTCAGGCAAGCCTAGTGGTGGAAAGCCAGAGAGTTTCAGGATACTGGTTCAAAAGGCCTTCTCACACCACACAGCGCTTTACTGAGAGGAGAGAATACATTTGAGGATTTGGGCCTTGCTGGAAATCAAATAGTTCTCTATTGCTGGCAAGAGATTTGGCATCTGGATCTGGAAGAATATTAAAGCTGGATGTAGGATGCTGGATCAGAGTGCTTCACCGGAATCAGGAAAGAGGCTAGATCTGTGAGTCCCTATGTGTTGTCAGCTGTCTCTATTTATGCTATAGGATGACATCACAAAGGGGGTGTGTGGGCTGGCTTAGCTAAGCTTGCCCCTGTGAGCTGGGATAGGACCACACTTCATCTCCACCTTGCAATTTGAGTGATTGGATCAAGGCCGGATGATGTCACATTCTATGATTTGCTTTATAACCCTCAGAGACCGCCCTTTAGCCACTGGTTTCAAAATCAGATTTGATACTAAATGTACATTTCTACAATTTTGATTTTATTTGTTTATTTATAATGCGTCGATAGCCCGCAGGCATCAGGGCGCAGAGAGACAGATTCAAGTTAGGCCGTAGGTATAAGATCAGCTGGGAGATGGCACATTATTTAAAAAGATAAGTCTTCATATTTTTTCTGAAGATTAGCAGATTTGGTTCTGCCCTCATGGAACCTGGGAGGTTGTTCCACTGCTGAGCAGCACGAGTCGGGAAAGATTTCCCCGCGCCAGTCGCTCGAGATGCCGGAGGTATCTGCAGCTTGCTTTGTGCTTGAGATCTCAGGGCCCGGTTAGGGATATATCTGATGAATTTGGCTCCGAGATAGGATGGGGCCACTCCATATATGTGGATCTTCTGGCCTCTGTCACGTGGCTTCTTTTATCGATCTTTTTTATGATCCGAACTGCATTATTCTCCATTATCTGGCATTTGTTTATGCACTTTTTTGAGGCTCCCATTAGTAATGAGTTGCCATAATCAAGGCGTGCCAGTATAATGGCCCTGGCAATTGTGGCCGCATTATCTTCTGTAAGTAGTGGACGTATGGCTTTTAGTAACCTAATATAGTAGGCGTTATTTTTATGGAGATAATTGGTTTGGGATTACGATCCCAGGGACGCCTCCAGCATCATCCCGAGTGTTTTCACATGGGGACCACCTTGATGCTTGAGTCTTTGATCGTGAATTCTTCAAACTCTCTACCAAGCTTGCCCCTTGCTTGACTGGAGCCGAAAATCATTAGTTCGGTTTTTTTACAGTTCAAACACATCCAATTGTCTTCCATCCATCTGTCTATCAAGTTGTATGTGGTTGTGATCTTTTCCTTATCTATTTGATACTCTCCTTCCAACTCTATCACTAGCTGTGTATCATCGGCTTAGTTGGTAAAGTGGACGCCGATGGATTCTAACAATACACAGAGATATTTCATGAATAGATTGAAGAGGAGAGGAGAGACGCTGGCTCCCTGCGGTACACCTGTACCTATGGGGGAGGGCGTCGAAAACTTCTCCTCCCAGTGAACTCTAGCTACACGGTCTGTGAGAAAAGATGTTAGCCATGCCAGGGCTGCCTTAGAGCACCCCGCTGTTTTCTCCCCTTGTTGTAAAAGTGTATGGTCGACGAGGTCAAAAGCAGCACTTAGATCTAAAAGCATTAAGATCCCTGATTTGCCCTTGTCTATTATGGAGAGCATACGTGTTTGCAGGTCCAGCATAGCGGTTTCCGTGCTGTGAGCCGCACAAAAATCCGACTGTTGCTCATGCAGAATGTTGTTGGCTTCCACATGTGCCTGCAATTGTCCTGTAGCAATTTTGTCCATAATTTTCAGTAATTTTCAGTACAAAATTGGTATTAGTGATAGGGCGCATATTGGTGGGATCTTTAGGATCCAGGCCTGTTTTTTTTTTTTTTTTTTTTAACAGCGGTGTGATGGTCACCTTTTTTATAGCTTTGGGGATCTTACCATCAAGGAAAGATGCGTTAATCATCTTGGATAGCACTGGTGCGAACAGTTCTTTGTGTTCCACGATGATTTTAGGGGGGGGATTAGGTTTTCTGCACAAGAGGATGGTTTCATCTTGGCCAGCACTTTCACCATTTCAGCCTCTGAAGTTGGTTGAAAATTAAAGTTATCTAGTTCATATGGCTGTAAATTAGCCACCATCGATGGGAGGGACTCTTTGGACGTTTCTCTGGCTAGGATGATGGCTTCTCTCGCTTTTTGGGTTTTATTTTCAAAAGCTTTTTTTTACATTTTCACAGTCTTCCTCTGTAGGCGTGTATGGGGAAAGACATGGATTTAGGTTTTTCGTAAGATTTAAGAATATCAAAAAGTTTGCTGGCTGCATTTGGTGTGGCCTCAATCTGCTTATTATAGTATTCCGCCTTAGCAGTTATGATGCAGTGTCTATACTTGACGTTCGCCTAATTCCATTGCTCCTTTGAGTTAGGAGTATATTCTTTCTAATCGCTGTGACCATTGTCGCCGCCGACAATGGACACCTTTATACAAATCACACATAATGATGCCATATTTTACGTAGCAGCTATTCCTCAAATCCCTGCAGCGGTGGGATCTTGTCTCAACTGTCTACAGAATTTTTTCGCTATGAACACAATTTCCACATTTTATGCAAATTTCCACAAATGTGCGTGTTTAACATAGGGATATCACAAATTCCAATAGTAATACATTTGCATAAACCCACATATATTGCCATTACTGTCCATAACATGTCACACAGTTCTACTGCCTCTTCACACGTGTAGCCAGAAATTAAATTAACAACTCTGTCCTTTTTATATTTTTCACAATTCTGAACAGCAAGTTATGAGTCTTTTAAACATTTGTTCTTTGTTCATGTTTAGCAGCAGATAGTCCCCCCTTGTTTGTCTCCGTGCAGTCAAGGGCATCCCCCCTCCTTGCTTGTTCCTTCCAGAGGCCATTTACGACCCCCTTCACACTTCCAGTTTC
This sequence comes from Ambystoma mexicanum, assembly GCF_040938575.1. Classification (NCBI taxonomy): domain Eukaryota; kingdom Metazoa; phylum Chordata; class Amphibia; order Caudata; family Ambystomatidae; genus Ambystoma; species Ambystoma mexicanum. Next base: position 154,928,402 of record NC_090925.1, read on the forward strand.
CTGAACTGAAGCTTTGTTATTGTTTCTTCGCTTTCTGTAGACAAGATTCTGTTCTAACCCGCAATTAACATCTCCCAGTGAGTTTCTGCTGAGAGGAACGCCCTCCTTCTGGGAGAAAACCCTGCTTTTCCAGTTCTTGCAGCTTCAGCCAGGCTAATTAAATTCTTAAATCCAGCAAAAAACAAATTTGTTACATCAAACATAAATACATTTCTTTCTTGGTCTTAAAATCTTTGGGGAAAAAAAACTAAAATCTGTATTCCTTTTTGACAACAATCCTGTTTATGTTTGCTATCCAGCAGACTTTTTAGTTTTAGGTCACTTTTAAAGTATCATCAGTACTCATCTGACAGCTGTCATTCAGGTAACCCTGGGTACTGCACCTAGATTTAGGCATAGGCTGTCAGTTCACAGACTTTATATGTCTCACAATGCTTCATTTGATACATGAATTTTAGCACCAGGAAAGATTGTGTTTTTTGCAACAAAGAAAATGTCATTTGTAGGTACATTTTGGGGTTTCACTTGCAAAGTGCTGCTTTTCTCTCTGGACTCTGTTTGCTGGTCATGGAGTGCACTGGCACATTTCTGCAGCATGTGCTCTATTCCACCGCACATGTACCATAGGTGGCAGGTTGTGCATCCCAATGTTTGTGTGCTGAAGCATTCGGTTTTTGGTGCGCACAAGGGTTTTGCCGCCATTGTTGCCGTTTCTTTCCCCATAACTGGCAGGATGATGCTGCATCGCATAGCGGAGTGGGTCAATACATCCCACAGAGCCCCCTCTCCTGACTTGGTTTTGACCGCCCGTCAAGGGGATGTCGGGAGATTGGGATGTTCTTTTCTTTTGTCCATGTGGAGAAATTCAGCTGCTTCTCCTGTCAGTGCTGAAGGCGATCCGCTCTCCTCGCCGGTTCTGGTCAGGAGTATTGCTGGTTCTAGTTGGGAGTATGGAGCAGCACTCTGGGCTCCTTGGGTGTTTCCTCCCGGTCCCCGAGTGGTCCTCCTTGGTAATCCTTTGGACGATTCTTAGTCCAGATGCTAGAAGATAGAACAGAGCATGGTTATGGATATTTTCCCACTACTGTGTCCACACATCATCTGGGGATGTCAGCAGTGGGAAAGACACTTGCATTGGTTTTAATTGTCAATATTCCCCATCTATGTTTACTAATGGTCGTAACACTCTTTTTGCACATACACAGTGAACATTTAGTGATTCTTCTATGTTTCCGGATTTTCCCCCTCTGGGTTTATGGTCAGCTCCTCTATTTGCAGCAAAGTATGCCTGGGATGGCTTCTCTTCAGCTGGTTAATGTGGACCCACTTGTGTTCCCCCTCTGCCAAACTGCCCTTGGGGATGCGGATTCTCTAGGCGACTGGTGAGATTCTGTCCACAATTTCAAAAGGGCCTGCCAAGTTGGGAGGAATTTGAGCTCTTTGGCTTGGTTCCTTTGGAAATTGTACAAGTAGACCCGGTCTCCTACTTGGTATTCCTTTTTAGTTGTCTTCAGATCATAGTGGGTATTCATACTGTCTGCAGATCTCTCTAGATTACGCTGAGCATAGGCAAAAGCATGTTGAAAGTGTTTTCTCAGATTCTCAACATATTCATGAGTTGTGGAGGCATTTATCAAGGTCTGCTCTTGGGTTCTGTAGAGCAGATGCTGGGGTAGCACCATCCTTCGTCCAGTCATCAGCTGAAATGGAGACATTTTTGTTGCAGAAAAAGGGGTAGATCTGATGGCCATCAGGACAAGGGGTAATCGAATGTCCCAACTTGGCCCAGAATCTGCCACAAAGTTTTTTAATATGCTCACAGTAGTTTTATTATACCTCTCAACTCCACCACTAGAGGACTTCCGGTAGGCAATGTGTAGTTTCCTTTTGACCCCAAGTATCTCCCACATCTTTGTCATCACCTCGCTAGTGAAGTGACTAGCTCGGTCTGACTCAATCCTTTGGGGTAGTCCAAAACGCGAGAAGATGTGATTGATCATCAGGGCAGCTGCTGTTTCTGCCTTGCAATTTGGGGCCAGGAGACATTCCACCCAATTAGTGAACAAGCATGTTACAGTCAACATGTACTGGTTCCCCATAGAGGAGCGAATCACGGGCCCGATAAAATTGACTTGCAAATCTGACTAAGGCAGTGTCATCCCCCTCTTTTGGAGGGGAGCACGGTGTGTGTGTGTGTGTGATATTGGCTGAAATTGTGCACACACAAGATACCCCTTCAAGTAATGGTCGAGGTCCTGCCCCATGTATGGCCAGTATGCAACCTCTCGCAAGATTTCTAATGTCGTATGAAACCCCAGATGACCGGCTGTGGCCGCATAATGGGCATGACTTAGCATCAGGCTTCGGAATGAGGTGGGGACCACCCACTGGTCATGGCCAGCTATGGATCTCCTCACCAACAAACTGTCTTAGATTCAGAACATTTTTGGACATTTCATCAAAACTCTGAGGTCCTCTTTCCTAATGTAATCGGTATCCGTCAGGGGAAAGTTCTCAGGGTCCTCAATGTGTTGATAAAACTTACCAATTATTGGATCCCCTTTTTGAGCTGTAATCAAATCAGCATCTGGGTTCTCCTTACTCCATTGTGCAGTTGAGAGTTCATTGTGAGCATTTGTCTGGGTCCTAGTGATAGCAGTGACCTGGATTTCCCCCAACAGGGACTCGATCTCAAGTAGATCCCCTTGTATGGCTCCGATTCTGGCCAGCTGATCAGCTAGGTCATTTCCAGTTTTGTCTGGTCCCTCTACTTTAGAATGACCCTTGATCTTTTTCCAGTAGATTGTCATCCCATTCGAGGTGACCAGATCATCCATATTTTGTATTAATTTTCCGTGTTTTAATGGTTTATTATTAGCACGTAGCGTGCCTCTGGTTTTCCAGTTAACTAGGTGCTCCACAAACCCGTTTCATAAATAATCTGAATCAGTGATTATGACCAGTTTGTGGAGTTGGTGTTGGACAGCAGAGAGGATGGCTTGATGCACAGCCATCAGCTCTGCCACATGACTACTTCGGGGACCGATTTTGTGCCCAGCGTAGGGTTCTGGGGCATCATTCAACCATGCATTCGCCACGCCGGCCACAAGTTTCTTTTCCCCATTGTTGTCAACATGGTAGGAGCACCCATCCACATAGACAGTGGGCATTCCCTCACACTGGTCTTCTTCATAGACTTTGTGTGGGGAATTAAGGTATGCCTCCATGTTGTCCTTGATTTTAAGACTTTCGTCCTCAAGACAGTTTTCTCTGGCACAATCATGCAAGTCAGCCAGACCTTGCACAAGGGGACTCTTCTTGTTCTGGCAATATCTGACCTCCACAGGAAAGCCTTGCATTGACAGAACCCAGTAAGTAATTTGGGAATTACTCACATTTCCAGCCCAGATTCTGTCACTTTGAAGATATTGCAAAGGTTGCTGTGGAGTCTACACTATGATGTTTTCCCCCTGGATAAACGGGAGGTAATTCTTCAATGCCCACATCGTTGCCAGGAGTGCCTTCTCACAATCATTTAATTTTTCCTCCACAGAGGATAAAGTCTTACTCGCATAGGAGATTACTTTATTGACCTTGTCATGCTTTTGATATAATACTGCAGTCAAGCATGTATTTGAGAATTCTGTCTCCAAGAAGAACTCCTTGTTTTTGACAGGGTAAGCTAGGCAAGGCGCCTGTGAGAGGATTCTTTTGAGTTGTCTTACTGCTTCAGCTAGTTCTGCACCCCATTCCCACTGAACCCCCCCTTCAACAGATGGAGGAGGGGTCTTGTGATCTCTGCGTAGTCCTCAATGATCTTTCTGCTGTAATTGGTTAGTCCAATGAGGCTCCTTAGTTCCTGCAGAGTTGTGGGGTATTTTATTTTCTGGAGTGCTTCTACTTTCTTTTCCTGGGGACAGAGACCTTCAGGAGTTATCTCATGTCCCAAGAAATTGACATGGGTCCTACACCAATGTGCCTTTTGGAAAGAGTTTTGCTCCAGCTGCCCTCAACTGGGTCAGAACATAACGGATCTCCACTATGTGTTTCTCCACAGTTGAGCTTTTGATTAGAACATTATCTACATAGGCCAGGTTACCCTTTCACCCAAGTCGGGCATGGCCTTATGCAGAAAGATGTTAAATGAATAGCCGGAGTTGATGTATCCCAAGGGAGTCCGGTTCCAAGTGTACTGCTGCCCCCTGAAGGAAAAAGGCCAGCTTGTATTGGTCCTCCCTACTGACAGGTACAGTCCAGCACCCATTTGTCAGGTCAATGGCAGTGCATACCTTTGAACCCTGGATCTGGGCCAGCCCTTGGTCAATGTAGGGAAGAGGCCATCGGGAAGTATGGACCCGTTTGTTGAGCTCCTTTAGGTCAGCACAGAGTCTTCACTGGCCGTTTGGTTTTAAAAATCCACAGCACCGAATTATTGAAGGTGCTGTGGACTGGACGAATTATCCCACGGGACTCATGGTTCTTAATTATTTTAGTAAGGGACTCCATTGATGCGAGAGGCAAGCGATATTGCTTCACAAACACTGGAGTCAAGCCAGGGTCTGTGGGAATTGTTGTTGTGTGGATGTCGGTGCGACCAGAGTCATATGAGTCCACCGCAAAGAGATCTTGAAAATCTAAGAAAACTTGTTTCAATTTTTGCTTTTGCACCAGAGTCTCATCAGCTAGGTTGATCTCTCTTCAACCATCTGCCTGAAGCCTGGAAAGACTTCTAGTTTGGCTATCTCAGCGGCCTCCTCCATCTGGGTGGAGAAGTCCCTGGTCAAAGTACTGATTTGGACTGATGGCTTCATGTGGGGAAGGCAGTCCTTGTGGACTTGAAAGATCACCTCATCCCTCCTGAATTCACAGGTCACATCTTCCTTAACATAAGGGCAGGAGGAGTACACCAGGAAATTCCCCCCATGCCGGGTGAAGATCCTGTCTGGTGTTGTGTCATTGTCGCTATCACTGTCAAAACAGTCCTTGTGGATTGGTCCTAACAGTTATCTAAATCTATGGAAAAATGTTGGTCATCAACCGCCATTCCAATAATGGTGCCTGCGCCCAGAGTGATACTCTTTAGATCGCTGTTATCCACCTCCATTGGAATGGTGTCGTGTTCTGTATTGACTAGTGCTGTTGGGTTTACCCCCAACCCTTGCTGTTGGAAATGAGCATTGAGATGAACATAGGCGTCAGGATCTTTCAGTTTCTGTCCACTTTAAATTTTTACTTCCAGTAAGAATTGTCAGGTCCATTCTGGAATGGTGACTTCCTCTCCAATCTGATTTTCAAGTGCATATGGCAGCAGTTGAGCTGACCGAAATGCTTTCTCTGGGTCATCAAAGTCCATGGGATTACCCGCTAATGGGGACCAGGCTTTGAAGTTTATTAGGTCCAAACTAATGGCAAAACGATTGAGAATGTCACTGCCTAAATCAAATGCAGCAGGGACATCTCCAACGACCCACAATTCTGGACTATGCTCTTGTTGCCTATGGAAATTTTGAGCATACACCTGCTAGGCAGGAGATGTTTGGAATTGGGTGTTTCCAGGTCCATTTCCCATTTGTCTACCAATTTAAATGTGGGAGTGGCTGGATCTTTTGGGAGTTTGCGGAACATGGCCTTGGTGATGAAGTTCTTACCATTGTTCACACATACTCGGGCGAGAACAGAGTCCTTCCCTTCATTTAACTAAATAGGGAAGAACAACTGCTCTCCAATTTTCCAAATATCAGCCAAGCTTTGAGCGGATTTCACATCATTTTGGACTATAGGAGTAGGATTTTCTGATTGTGAATTTGTATAGAATTTTAGAGTGTTCCCTTCCAGTGTGGAATGTGACCTTAGACTGGAAGGAAGGTTGATTTTCAGAAATAGAGAGGACTCCCCATCACCAGTTTGTTGTCCTACTGCAATTACTGTGACGACTGGGATTTGGTTATTCTGGAAGTGGAATTCAATTTGGTCAGGTTTTTGTTCACCATGTTGCATGTGCCATTTAAACTAACGTGATGGACACTATGTTTTAATTTTATTGGTCAGTTAGTCTGGGTCCAGAGGACCTTGTTTACACAATCTATGAGGGGAGACAATCTACGCAGGATATCATTCTCTAGTAAACATGGTGTGCCCCCTGGAGTCACAACTATGACCGAGTGCTTCACCTCGTGTCGCCCAATTTTAATGTCTAAATCTGCAGTCCCCTCAACATTCCCATAGAAGTTCTGAAGTTGTCCAGGGAGAGGGGTGAGAGGGATTTGGTATTTCTCCCCCCTTCCCGAATTCAGCTGATCAAAGGCCCTTTGACAGAAGGGTGGCTTGGGATCCAGTGTCCACCAGTGCCAAAATTGTACATTGCCACTGTATTTGGACTGGTGCATAAAATCTTCCCTCCTTCTCCTAAAGGGGGCAAAGATAATGCACATTTTTGGCCAATTGGTGCGTTAATTTCTTTGCTTTGGATTCTGACAGAGGGGTAATTTGGCCAGGATTTTGTTTGGGATCTTGGGAACCTGTAAGAAAAAGGTGGCAATTGGATATGGGGGAAGTTTTGGGCTCCCCTGGTTCCGATTCTGGGTTGCCCCTCCCTTTTTGGAGGCAGTCACCAGAATGGGTTTGAACAAGGGGATTTTCTTGCTGGTCATTCTGGGGTTTGATGATGGGCGGTTTAAACTTGGTCCCCACATCTACCCAGTCTTGATCAGGATCTCTTGGGACACATTTGTCTTTCAGAGGAGTTCCCACATCCCTGAAGGAGAAGATCCTTTTCCCAGAATCCTCTGAGGACCCCCTCTTCAAATTGGAAGATTCGCACCTCCTCCACAAAATGGGCCTTTTTAGGTTCTTTATTGCTCCTCCCCGCCCTCTGTTCCTTAGCTTGCAGACTTTCGGAGGCAGGAGATTCTGGTTCCGGCTCCTGGGTTTCCATGGGTTTTCCACAAGTGGGGAAGGAAGCTTCCTCTAAGGCTTTACACACCCCTTCCCCCTGTGCCTCCTCCCTGGGAACTGGTGGGTTGTCGGGGTTCTTCCCCCATCATTGTTCTGGAGCACCAGACCCTTGATTTGAGGAGTTCTGAGTCGCCATTGTTCATTGGAGGGTTTTGCTGCACCCTCAACATGCGACCCAGATCCTGTGCCATGTTCTGGACCCTGGCGCTCCAGTTGGGACATCAGCTCTGGCTGGTACAGGGTTCTCTGGTTTACCCTTGGTTGATTACAGGAAGGGTAACTGTCCCTTCTCCCATAATACCCCTGGTTGGGATAGTTTTGGTACCCCTCCCCCCGTGGCCTCCCCTCTCCCGGATTGGGCTGTCAAGGCTCAGGAACTGGGGAAAGAAAGAAGGGATTTTTTGGGTGTTGAGGTTTGGCGGGTACCAGGGAAAGTAACTTGGCCCGGCATTTAGGTGATTACTGCCCTCCTGAGGAAAGTAAGGAGGGAGGTTTCCTGGGTTGGCAGCTGCCTGGTTGCATCCCCCCCTTGGGCTGGAGGAGTTCCCACATAGCCCAGGATGGTTCTGTTGCCCTTGTAACGGGGGCTGATGTAGTCCGGTGAGTTAGGGGTCCCATTTGTGGGGTTAACTCCCTGACTCCCTGTTTGGGATTGGCCTGAGGGACTTCTGGGTCTTGGGTTAGTAGGATTCTATGCAGGAATGTTTTTAGGCCCCCACATCTCCAGATCTAAAATGGGGGCAACCTTCACCTCCGCCACCTTAGCAGCAGCAGGGGTGTTGGTTGGTTTTGGGTTTTTATTAGTAATTTTACTTTCTACTGGTTTCTGTACTTCGTAAATGCGAGTTGCTTGTTCAACGACCCAGTCTAGTGATCTTTTCTCATGAATGTCCCTCACCAGCTGGGTCGTGATGTATTTAGGGAGTGCATGAAATAAGGTATTGACGAACTCCCTACTGTCTGTGTGCACCGTTCTGGTGGTCTGCGCAAAGGCACGTTTCAGTTCTTGGACAAATTCTTGTGGGGCCTGGTCTTCCCCACATTGCAGGTTGTAGGCTGCCTTGCGGGCCTCTTTAGGATTTCTATGGATTGAAAAGTGCTTTAAGATGGCCGCCCTATATGTGGACCATCTTAAGTGGTTCTGATCCTCCAGCCCTGCAAAGAAGCTGGAGTACTCAGGTGAAAATGTCCACTTGACATACTGAATACAGCTTTGGCTGTCCTTCAGGTGGAAAAACTCCAGCATTTGATCAAAGAGCTCCAGGTGCTCCCAAACTGAATATTTGGCATTTTTAATGGTAGGGCTTTATGACGCTCCTAATAGCCTTGATTTGCTTCAGGGGATCTTTCAGTAAAGCTCTCTTAACTTTGTTGGCCTTTTTAGTTCTGGTCACCCTGGTCCACTCATCCTCTGACTCAGAGGCACTGCTACCTGAGGTGGCTGTCTGTTCCTCTAGGCTCTCCCTGATTCTGCGGGCTTGGGAATGGCTGGCAGAATATGGGGGCCTAGTCTCCTGAAACCTGTGACACTCGGAAGAGTCTTCTGACTCTCCCTCGCTCCCAGGATTGGCTGAGTAATCCCTCCCCCCCCCACTGTCCTAGCTGGGAAGAGGTTTTTAAGATGCTCTTGGTGGGCCGATTTTCATGGAATTCCCCACCAAATTTGACTGACTGATCTCTAAGTAGGTGATATTTCTGAGGATCCAGTTCTCTGATTCTCCCCTCACTGGAGTTTCCCTGATCAGAGAGGCTGGCCCTAATATTTGGGAACCTGTACATAGATGCCCGCCCATCCATTTCTGGGAGGCGTTGATCCGTCAGTCCTATATTTCCCATTGTGTTGAAGTCTACCATCCCCGTGGCCCTTGGCACATATGAGCCAGTGGACATGGGGGTGGCAGAGTCCATGGAATTGAAGGGATTAAAGTCCCTGATGCCAGGGTTCCTGAGGTTATGCTCAGGGGTTTCTTTCTCCCATCTTACCTCATCTCTTTCAGCCCCTATTCCTGATGACATGCCAAGATCTGACCTTTTTGCTCCTCTATTAAGGCCTTACTGGTGTCTATGAGTTGTTCTTGCATGGCTATCTGTCTATGGAGCCCGTCATTTTTTTCACAGAGAGCCTCATTGTCTCTCTGTGCCTCCTGCCTGAATTGGGAGTATTGGGCCAATTTTTGCTGCAGGAGACTCACCTCCTGAGTTTGGTCCTTACTGGTCTGATTATTCTTTGCCAGAGCCTCCTCCACCCGTCTGGTGTGCTCTAACAGATTTTCATAATACATTTTGATTTTACCAAGTTCCTGAAGGGCCAGGTGATTTTCTTCTAACTTTGTTTTTAAATGACTGACTTCCTGGCCTAAGGCGTCCCTTTCCTGAGTTAGAGTGCCCCTCTGTGCAGCCAGGTCTTCCCTCTGTTTTTTTAAGGGCACCAGCTTTCTGGCGCTCCTCATCAAACTCTATTTGGGATTCTAGGTCTTTGATAATTAATGTATGGTTTTCCTCTTTTAAGGGTTCTAGGCGGTTTTGCAGGGTGACTATCTGTTCTGCACAGACTCCATTATAATTCAATTGCTGCTCCAGCTTTTGTTGGCTCCGTTGTAGAGAATCCAACCTTTCTTGACACTCTTTTTTTCTGTATCTGGATGTCTTGCTCTGCATTCTTTTGCAGTAAGAGAGCCAGATCTTCTTGGAGATTGGCGGCATACTGCTTAGCCTCTGTTTCAGATTCTTGGCTACCCTGGAGCCTTTGCTCTGTAGAGTCCAGGTTAGTCTGGATTTTCTGCATTGCTTCCCCTTGCCTCTTTGTGAAGTCTACATGGTCTGCATACTTTTCCTGTACGACTCCTGTGTGGAGGTACACATAGGCCACTATTTTGGCAATTTTGCATTGCTCCTCTTTTATTTTAGGGGTCATGTACAATTCGCTAAGTGCATGATGCAATGGCCCCTTGTCCTGCCAGATATTAAGGTTGGTTTCAGTGACTTCTTGTTTTATTCCCTGCAGCCATACCTTTTTGTCCTGTTCTACCCATTCACCCCTGACAAACTATTTGTGCAGTTGGTGTTCCCTTGCAATATTGATTTCCACTGGGGTCGCCATTCCGGAAATATTAATTTCCTTCTGGCTTAATTCAGGGTTACTTTACTTTTGCAAACAGGCCCAACTCCTTTGAGTATTTCTTTCGAAGGGTGCTTCTACAGTGTAACACAGATGGTAACCCAACAAGGTGTATGTACCCTGTCAGCTAGCACGCTGTGTTAGACTGTCACAAGTGGTATGTCTAATTCAGGATCTCGCGATGAGCCCCCAAGCTGTAAGTGATTTCAATCCGGCACACACCCAAGTCAAAGCAAAGCATGTAGTGCACAACTGAAAACCTTATTTATTTTTGTCTACAAGTTCAATATACTGAACGATATACCACTCATATCACACGCTTCTCCTGGAACCCCCCCGGTCACATTGAACCAGGAATCGGGCTAGTTTGCAAAGGTCAATATTTATTTATGTATTTAAAATGTAATCACAATATGTTTTCATGGATAAACAACTATCACCAATGGGTGACAGAACACAGAATAATGTCTTTAATACACTAGGAATGAATAATGAGAAAAACAAATGCAGCACAGAAATAATAATTTTGTGTTGGTTCAGATCAGATAGCACTATGGTTAGAGGTTCCCCCTGCAACACCCCTCAACCCCCAATGGGCAATGCAAAGAGATGGGAGGAGAGAGCAGGTATTCAGGAATAGCACAAATCAAACAGAATATCAGTCCCACCTTCCCCCCATAAAACACAACAAGAGAAAAACAGAATTGACCTTTCAGCTGTCAGTATGGCTTTTTACAATTGTCTTTAGAATTGACTGGGCAAATTTGGTAAAAAAATACTGAAATTGTTATAAATTCCTATGGGAGCCCCTTTGAACAGTTGCAAACAATAACAAGCAATGATTTAGTCATCAGAAAACATTTCAAATCTTAAGGTCCAAGTCGGAAGCAGTTTAGAGCTATTTCACACGTGTAAACCTTTCAGATTTTTTAAATCGCGGCAAACCTTTCATTGTGCAATATTCACGATAATGGGAGATGGGTTCTATGGATAGCTACAGATGTCGGGCACAAGTAGGAGTTGAAATTCCGTTTCCATCACAGAAACTGAGGGAGTTATAGAGGTTTTAGTAAAGGTGGTTTTTGCGAGATAGGCGCGAGAATGGAAAACAGAAATGCACTTTTGAAAATGACAAATGGGTTTGCTTACACTACAGGATGTCTATGAAAAAGCGAATACCACACAGGGATCTTACAGTCACTTGATCAGGGTGACCTGCCTGCTAAGGAAACTTGACTTCTTCAGATGAGAAAAGGGTCAGCGCAAAGATGATTCTAACAATACTGGTTCTGAAGGAAAGAGAGGATGGGTTTGAGATAGGGATGAGACAATGCAAAGATACTCCTAACAATACTGGTTCTGAATGAAAGAGAGGATGGGTTTGAGATAGGGATGAGACAATGCAAATATACTAAGGGTCACAGTTCTTCCTATTAATACTCACAGGGTAAGTTATTAAATGGACCGTTAGCTCTGGTCATGGGATTGGTCTGGTCTAGGAAAGACAGGACATCAGGCACAGTACTGGATCATCTAGGCCGGTTGCCGGATTTGCACAGGATCTGCCCTTCAGGTCTATGGGTATTTGAATCAGCTGGATTGCGAGTTCCTCAGAAAAGCCAAGTGGTGGCAAGCCAGAGAGTTTCAGGATACTGGTTCAAAAGGCCGTCTCACACCACACAGCACTTTACCGAGTGGAGAGAATGCATTTGAGGATTTGGGCCTTGCTGGAAATCAAATAGTTCTCTATTGCTGGCAAGAGATTTGGCATCTGGATCTGGAAGAATATTAAAGCTGGATGTAGGATGCTGGATCAGAGAGCTTCTCTGGAATCAGGAAAGTGGCTGGATGTGTTGTCAGCTGTCTCTATTTATGCTATAGGATGACATCACAAAGGGGGTGTGTGGCCCGGCTTAGCTAAGCTTGCCCCTGTGAGCTGGGATAGGACCATACTACATCTCCTCCTTGATATTTGAGTAATTGGATCAAGGCCAGATTATGTCACATTTTATGATTTGCTTTACAACTCTCAGAGACCTCCCTTTAGCCACTGATTTCAAAATTGGATTTGATACTTAATGTACATTTCTACATTGTTCACCTTTATACAAATCACACATAAAGATGCCATATTTTACGTAGCAGCTATTCCTCAAAACCCCGCAGCGGTGGGATCTTGTCTCAACTTTCTACAGAATTTTGCCCTTTTCGCTATGAACACAATTTCCACATTTTATGCAAATTTCCAAAAATGTGTGTGTTTAACATAGGGATATATGTGTACATTTTCACAATTCTAATAGTAATGCATTTTGCATAAACCCATATATATTGCCATTCCTGTCCAGAACATGTCACACAGTTCTACCACCTCTTCACACTTGCAGCCAAAAATTAAATTAAAAACTGTCCTTTTTATATTTTTCACCATTTTGAATAGCAAGTTATGAGACTTTTACACATTTGTTCTTTGTTCATGTTTAGCAACAGATGGTCCGCCCCTTTTTGTCTCCCTGCAGTCCAGGGCATCCCCCTCCTTGCTTGTTTCTTCCAGAGGCCATTTACGACCCCCTTCACATTTCCAGTTTCCTGAGCTGAACCTTTGTCATTGTTCCTTTGCTTTCTGTAGACAAGATTCTGTTCCAACCCACAATTATCACCTCCCAGTGAGTTTCTGCTGAGAGGAAGGCCCTCCTGCTGGGAGAAAACCCTACTTTTCCAGTTCTTGCAGCTTCAGCCAGGCTAATTAACTTCTTAAATCCAGCAAAAACCGATTTTGTTACATCAAACATAAATACATTTCTTTCTTGGCCTTAAAATCTTTTGAAAAAAACACAACTAAAATCTGTATTCCATTTTGGCAACAATCCTGTTTATGTTTGCTAATCCAGCAGACTTTTTAGTTTTAGGTCACTTTTAAGTATCATCAGTACTCATCTGACAGCTGTCATTCAGGTATCCTTGGGTATTGCGCACCGATTTTGGCATAGGCTGCCAGTTCACAGACTTTGTATGTTTCAAAATGCTTCATTTGATACATGAATTTTAGCACCAGGCAAGATTGTGAATGTTGAAGTGTTGTGTTATGGGCATTTTGGAGTTCTTTTGCAACAAAGTAAATGTCATTTGTGGGCACATTTTGGGGTTTCACTTGCAAAGTGCTGCTTTTCTCTCTCTGCACTCTGTTTGCTGGTCATGGAGTCCACTGGCACATTTCTGCAGGATGTGCTCTATTCCACTGCACATGTACCATGGGTGACAAGTTGTGCATCCCTCTTTTGTGCGTTGAAACACAAGTTTCTTGTAGGTTTTTAGTGCGCACAAGGGTTTTGCCACCATTGTTGCTGTTTCTTTCCCCATAACTGGCAGGGTGATGCCGCATAGCATGGCGGAATGGGTCAATACATCTCAGAGGGGGAAGGAATCATGAAGCAATAAAGGGTTCGGTCAGGGGGAAGTATCGCCCCTCACTTGCCTTGGATTGACGTATCCCCCTCACTTTTCTGAGCAGATGATGCAGGACAAAGGTGCTCACTAGATTTTCTTTAATCCAATCCTATTCCAAAGGCTCTGGTAAACCACAAGAGTTTAAATGGTCTCCTGGAGCCACTGGCATGCAAAGGCTATGCATCTGTGTTCTTGTCAAATTGCAGATATTCATTTATTAGTGGGAAGGACACGCTGTGCATGTGGAAGGGGGTGGGGTTATTTGCAGTTTGCAAATTGAACTAGCTCCAATTTCCTGTTAAGTTTCTGTAATCAAACTAAGCAGCTGACATTGTCTCTTGCATTAACAAAATGCTGCTCCTTTTCTGCATGGCTAAGGGAATTGTTATGATATATGTCATTTATAATGCACCATAACACAAGTGGTTCAAGGCGCGACGAGGCAAGGGGGGATACAAAGGGAGGACAGACAACGATCCTACTAGGCCAAGTGTCATTCAGATCGCGCAAGTGCATGGGAAGGGGGAAAAGGAAAAGTGCGCGGGGGAAGGGAGTGTAAGTGCAGACAAAAGTGCTGGTAGGGGGACTGTAGGGATACAGAGCAACGGTCCCCAGGTGCAGGGGTTGCCAGGGAGGCAGTGGGAAATTGGCGGGGCCTGATCCAGAGATCAAAAAAGGGTGTCCAGGTAACCCGAGCAGTTTCAGTTAAGAAATCAGCAGGGGAGAGGGGGAGAGAAAGCCGAGGGAAAGAGGAAGGTTTTGAGGTGCTTCCGGAACCGGAGATGGTTCTCCTTGAGTTTCAGGGAGGCAGGAAGGCTGTTCCAGAGAGAGGCCCCAGCCGAAGACAGTAATCTGCCACCAACTCGTTGCTTTGAGAAGCGACTGACACTGAAGGAGTTGGAGGTGGATGAGCGACGAGCTCGAGAAGGAAGATATTTAGGAAGAGAGAGTTGAAGGTATTGCGGCCCTAGGCCCCAGAAAGCCTTGTGTACAATGCAGAGGGTTTTAAACTTAATCCTCGCAGCCATTGGGAGCCAGTGCAGAGATTTCAGTCCTGGAGAGATACGATCCCTGGGCTTGAGGCCAAGGACAAGTCTCGCAGTCCTGTTCTGGATAAGTTGCAGAGGGCGGAGAGTATAGGCAGGCAGATTTAGATAGAGGCTGTTACAATAGTCCAGCTTAGAGAGGACCAGGGCTCTGGAGACAGTGAGCTTCTGGGAGAAGGAGAGGAAAGGAAGAATACACCTAAGGAGGTGCAGCTGGTAGGGTGACTTCTTAGAGACATCGGAGATGTGAGGGGAGAAGGAGAGAGCAGAGTCGAAGATGACCCCGAGGATTTTAGCCTTGCAGGTGGGAGTAGGAAGATGGCCAAGAGAGGCCAGCCAGAGAGCTGCAGGGAAGGAGGGAGTGGGTGTGCCGATGAGTAGAATCTCAGTCTTACTGGCATTAAGGCAGAGGATGTTGGTGGCACACCACTCTTGGGTGGCAGACAGACAGTCAGAGATGAGGGACGGAGAGGAGGAGGCCGAGGGTAGCCTGAAAATGAGCTGGGTATCAGAGTTGGGACAGAGAGCGGCGATGCAGTGGGCAAGGAGTGCCAGGTATTGGTTGAAAAGCCAGGGGGAGAGGTTAGATCCCTGGGGGACACCAGAGGTGTAGAAAAAGATGTAAGAGAGGAAGGACCCCAGTTGGACCTGGGAGGGTCAGTTAGAGAGGAAAGAAGTCAGCCACACCAGAGCATGACGAGTGATACCCAGGTTATCACGGAGACGGTTGAGCAAGATGAGATTGCACGGGGTATTAGAGTCAAGGTTGGTGAGCAGGTCTTCATGGATGTTCAGGAGAGCAGTTTCCGTGCTTCTGGCAACTCTGAAGCCAAATTGATGTTCATGAAGACAACCAACAGATTCAGTGTGGAGATTAAGCTGGGAGATGGCCAGTTTCTCCAGGAGCTTGCCCAGGAAGGGAGTGATGTGTTTTTAGGTGCAACAAGACAATGGATGGAGGACAGAGGGAGGACAAGACAAATGATCTTACTAGGCCATGATCGTGCAAGTGCGTCGATGTAAAGTGCAGTGGGAAGTGCCAGGGTGAAGGAAGTGGGAAATGCTGTCAGTCCATCATTGCTCTAAGTAAGTGCAGCCAGGGCAGCCGTCTCAGGGTAAGTGCAAGGAGGCAGGGGACTGTGGGTTTCTAGTTACAGCCCCTTGGTGTGCAGTAGGCCCAGAGGCAGGGTAGGGGACACTGATCATGGAAAAGCCTGGTACCCATTAACACTCAGAGGGTAGCCAGCAGCCAGTCGGCACAGCCGACAGGTAGGTCAGCAGGGGAGAGAGAGAGATAAAGCGGAGGAGAAACAAATTAAGGTCTTGAGCTGCTTCCGGAACTTCAGGTAGTCCGGCTCAAGTTTGAGAGGGGCAGGGAGGCCATTCCAGAGGGAGACCCCTGTAAAGGAGAGAGATCTACCCCCACTCTCTGCCTGGAGAAGAATTTGAATTTTTGTTGAGGAATTTATATTGCACACCTGACAAACTAAGTTGTATTTGGGCGTTGCTGTCTCAAGAACCGATTCATATTGCCATGCCTCACTTAATGGATATTATTATTGGTACCATCTCCTTTACTCCTCATCACTAGCAGAACAGGTGGGTCTTAAGGACTTTGCGAAATGTGGGGAGAGTTTTTATCTCACAGATCTTTCGAGGTAATTTATTCCATAGTCTGGGGCCATAGACACCAAATCTGCGGTCTCCTTTAATCACGCACCTAGTGCATGGTACCTGGAGCAGGTCCTTGCCAAATGAGCACAACTGCCGAATTGACACATGACTTTTAATTTTGTCTAAAAAGTATCTAGGCGCTATTTTGTTAACACATTTAAATAGCAGACAGAGAATTTTACAGACAATCCGCTCTTTCAACGCTAATCAGTGTAAAGATCTTCTTAGGTCAGAAATGAGAGCTGATTTTTTTACCCTATACACTAACCTGACAGCCGCATTGTGTGCCACTTGTAATCTTTGCCGTTGATAGGCAGGTATGCCTGATAACAGTGCATTACCATAGTCCAGTCTTGAATTGACCAGTGGGCCGACTACCGTTGCGCTACCCTCATTTGCAATGAATGGCAGGATGTGTCTCAAGAGACGCAAGGAATGGAATGCAGACTTTATCTTTGCAACTACCTGTGCTCCACATCCCATCTTGTCCTCCCAGACACAGCCCAGGTTCTTAATTTTCTATGCGAATGTCAACTGTGCCCCTAACAAGCGAGGTGACTGTAGCTCCTTGCTATGTTTCAGATGGTATCGAGAGGCAAATAAAGCCACCTCTGTTTTACCAGTGTTCAGCAATAGCTGATGAGCACACATCCAGACCTATACTTCTTGTAAACATTTTTCCACTAACTCAAACGTGTCCTCTAAATTCTGTATCCTCAGGAACACCTAAGGGTCATCCGCGTACGAATGAAACTGTATGGAATATTTCCTCAGCATGTCCATGAGCAGTTTAAAATACAGGATAAAGAGCAGAGGGGAGAGCGAGGACCCCTGTGGGACTCCACACTTTTGTAACAGAGTCTGATAAGAAATCTGCAAGCCGTACTCTTTGTTCTCTTCTGGCGAGGAAAGATTCAAACCAAAGAAGGTCCTGTTCCATTACACTTCCTACCTCCCTCATGCGTTTTAGCAAGATCCCGTGATCCACTGTATCAAAGGCGGCGGACAGATCCAACATGATCAGCAGGGACATGTCCCCCATGTCCGCTGTATCCAGTAAATCTTCCCAGACCATCAGTAGTGCCATCTCTGTCCCAAAGCCCGGTCGAAAGCCGGATTTTAATGGGTCTAGGAGATTCTCTCATTCAACATGTTCCTGCAGTTGGGATGGAACAATTTTCTCCTGAATCTTTGCTGGCCATGGTAATCCTGCCACTGGTCTATAGTTCTGAAGATTCTTGTGGTCTAAGTTAGCTTTTTTTAACAATGGAGTAACCGCAGCTTTCTTCAAAGTTTGTGGTACTGCACCTGAACTAAGGGATTTATTAACAAACTTGGTGATGAATGGAGCAATATCTGAGGCCACTCGTTTAGCGACTGAGGATGGAATTGCAAACAGTGCATCGTTGGTTGCCTTTAGACCAGAGGGAAGTGAACAAATCCTCTCTTCAGATACTTCCATAAAAGCAAATGACTTCAGTCCGGCCTCCACATCTGCTCAGCAGCCCCACCCCTTTCGACATCAGCTTTGCCACCTGCCAATGGTTTCTGTAACCCTGTGCCCTCTAATCTAATTGCCTCTGTTATCCCCGATCTTCTTGGGGATCTCTCAGTTTAACTTCCACAATCTTTTCTTGTCTCAGGTCGATTTTATTTATGAAGTAACTCTTGAAGGCATCGGCCTGTGCTTGTGACGCTTCTGGTGCTGCTGATGCACACCCAGGTTTTGCTAGCTGGGAAATCACAGCATACAGTTCCAGAGGCCTGTTCATAACATTATCAATTTTCTCAGTCATAGATTTCGATTTGAGTCATACATTTCGATTTGGCCTTTAACATGGCCTTTCTATATTCCTTAAGGGTGCTCTTAACCTGTTATAGATTACCCTCTGCATGACTTTTGCTCCATATTGTCTCCACTGATCTCAGCTGTCCCCTTTTTTTTAGCTAGATCTGATGAAAACCAGGAGCTGGTAGCTTTCCTGACTGTTTTCTGTTGGAGGGGGGCCTGTTCATTACAGAGTCTATCCACAATCTCAGTGCCCTTGTTGAAAAATTCCTCACATGGCAGGGCTTCGTCAATCTGGGCAAGAGTATTTTTCAAATCCTCCCCTGAGATCTTCAATAAATCCTTGGGTTTCTGGTACTGGCCAATCCAAGGATTCATATGCTCCTTCGAATGTTTTCCAGCCAATGTCAATTCAAACACTCTGGCATAATGATCCGTCCATGATATTGGAATTGTGTCTAGGAAATGTATTATGTCTCCTCTATATATCAGGACGTCCAAAATGACCCAGGCAATGTGAGGAAGATGACACTAGAAGTTCCATAACATGCGCATCCAAAATCCCAATTAGTTCCTTACCATTTACTGCTGTTGTGTCCTCCGCCGAAAATTACCCAAACATAACAGCTTGTTATGCTTACTCCCCGTGTCTGTCAGAAAGAGATCCAAATTATCCAGGAAAGCCTGTGCTGGACCAGGCGGTCGGTATCCAAACAGAATTTTTATAGTTCTGTTTGGGGTGCACTCAATACAGGCATGCCCTATCTGGGTATCATCATCCCATTCTAAAGGTTGCAGGTGTGATAGTTTCAGTGGTGCTCTAATAATAGCTGCTATGCCACCTCTTCTTTTATCAGTTTCCATCAGGAAGATACAGTTCAGGTCCGGTGACACAATAAGCTCCTGAATCTATATTGCATGCTTCACCTCAGATCCAACATCGAGTAGCATTGCTCTAAAAACCTGTGTACTATAGTGACTTTCAGTAATCATAGTCTCCAACTTCTTAGTCCTCTCAATCCCCAAGTTCCTAGTTTTATCTAGGGTACGTAAAGAGATGGAGCCTCCCTCTCTCCCCAAGTCCTTTAGTTCCATGCTTGTGTAACATATCATATTGATGTTATTCTCAGATACCACCTAACTATAAAGTTTCTAAAGGTCTCACCCGGTGTACCTACTGGATAACATCAAGTAAATAAGTGCAGGAGCAGAGTTTCCTGCCACACGCCACACTTCGGCCACTAACAGGCCTATAACAGGCTTCAAAGCACTGATGCGGGCCAGTTATAGCCTGCGGCGCGTTCCCGGCACGTCAGAGTCGATGCGCGTGCCCAGGAACCCTGGGAAATGTAGGTTTTCCTCACCTGCCGCAACACAGTCAGATGGAAACAACAGTTTCTTCAGTTAACAAGTGGTTTTTACCCTCAATTCAATTATATACTAATCAAAGTGTATTCTTGCAAAAACACGTTACAATATAAAATCAGTTCCCCAATATTAATAAAATCCTAAAAAAGAAGCGTCTGACCCTCAGAGAGCTAGAGGTCGCTGACCGAAGGGCTCGAGAAGGAAGGTCATTTGGAAGAGAGCATTGGATGTAGTTTGGACCCTGGCCCCAGCAAACCTTGTGGATGATGGAGAGGGTCTTGAACTTGATCCTTGCAGCCACCGGGAGCCAGTGGAGAGATACGGTCCCTGGCCTTGAGGTGAAGGACAAGTCTCACAGTCCTGTTCTGGATTAGTTGCAGAGGGCGAAATGTAGAGGAAGGGAGATTGAGAAAGAGGCTGTTATAATAGTCCAGCCTAGAGAGACAGTCAGCTTCTGTGGGAAAGTGAGAAAAGGAAGAATACATCTGAGGAGGTGCAGCTGGTAGTGGCCTTTTTGGCAACGTCCGTGATGTGAGGAAAGAAGGAGAGAGTGGAGTTGAAGATAACACCAAGGTTTTTTGCCTCACACAAAGGCAAAAGGTAGAGGGCCAGGAGGGCAGCCAGAATTAGCGAGGGAAAGCAGGAGCAGGGGTCCAAAGGACATGGATCTCAGTGTTAATCGCATTAAGGCAGAAATCAATGGAGACGTGCCAATCCTGGATCGCGGATAAACAGTTAGGAATGAGCAAGAGAGGAGAAGAGGCTGAGGGGAACCTGAAAGAGAGCCGAGTGTCATCTGCATAACCCTGAAAGTTAGGGGAGAAGGTAGAAATCAGGTGGGCCAAAGGGGCCAAGTAGACATTGAAGAGCCAGGGTAAGAGGTTAGAGCCCTGGGGCACACCACATGTGGAGAGAGAGGTGGTGGAGAGAAAGGACCCAAGTTGGACCTGGGAGGGTTGGTACAGGAGGAAGGAGGACACCACTCCAGGGCCTGATCCGTGAAGCCCAGGTTCTCACAAAGTCGATAGGTCAGGACGCTGTGATCGACTGTATCAATGGCAGAGGAAAGGTCAATGAGGATGAGGACAGAAGGAAGGCTTGAATCAAGATTAGAGAGCAGATCTTCACTGGTGTTCAGGTGAGCAGTTTCCATTCCTCTCGCTTCTCTGAAGCCAGACTGATGGTCATGGAGAAAACCAGCAGATTCAGTGTGGGGAGTAAACTGGGAGATGGCAAGCTTTTACAGGAGGTTGCCCAGGAAAGGAGTGATAGAGATTGGGCGATAGTTTGGCAGACAGGTAGGATCGACAGAATGCTTTTTAAGGAGGGGGTGCACAAGGGAATGCTTAAGGAGAGAGGGGAAGGTTCCAGTGGTGAAAGAGTGATTGCAGAAATCGGCCAAGGCTGGAGCAAAGGGGTCAATGTGGTCCATGAAGGTTCTGGAGGAGCAGGGGTGCACCTGTGAAACTTTGATAGATCAGACTAGCTACAAACCTCGTCAGGTGTAGTTGGAGAGAAAGAGGAGAAGGGAGGAGGAGGGCGGCAGCCAGAGGGAGCCGCGAGAGGAAGAGGGAGAGGAAGAGGAGAGAGAGGACAGGATGTCCTTAGTTTAGTCCTTGCATTTCGTTTCAGGGTGGCGAGGTCGGAGTCATACCAAGAGTTGCACTTGGAGGCAGGCTTCAGATGTATTCTTATGACAGGGGCAAGGATGTCCAGAGTGTTGGAGATAGAAAGATGCAGGTTCGAGAGGGCTGTGTCAGAGTGTGAGTCAGCTGCAGGTGTGGGAGGAGCAAAGAAAGTAGCGGCAAAGGCATCCACTGACACACGCTTCATGAGCTGAATAGGCGGCAGTGCTGGTGTGGGCTTAGCCTGCGGGACAGAGTGTCAGGTGGGAGAAGAGCAGAAAGTAGTCAGTCCAGAAGAGAGGAGTGGTGAGAGGGTTGGAGAGGGGGTTGTCTGAGGAGATGAGAACATCTAAGGTATGCCCGGCAGAGTGTGTTGGACCAGAGGGTAGAATGGAAAGAGAGAGAGTGTCACAGAGGTAGCAGAAGAGCCCCAAGGAGGCATTTGAAGCATCCATGTGGATCTGAGATCTCTGAGAAGGAGAAGTTGAGAGGTAGAGGCAAGGACAGAAGAGGAGAGGCCAACCCACTCAGAGGAAGAGGGTGATCTGGTCAGGTAGCCGGTAGATGGTGGCAACAGTCAGAGAGAGGCCAGGAGAGATATATAACCTGCAGACCAGGCATTCCAAGGAGGAGTAGGCCTGCGTAGGAATGACAGCAGCAGCAACCCACTCTGCAAAGATCAGGGCTACTCCCCTTCTGGGTCGGTTGGTTCTGGGTTCGGAGAGGATCTTGTAGCCATCAGGGAGGAGAGTGTCAAAACCTGTGACAGAGATGACCATGAAACAAGTCTCGGTGAGAATGAGGACATCCAGGTCAAGGTCTTCGAGGAGGTGGCAGATGCCAGAGGAGTGTTTGACAGCAGAGCGAGAGTTGAGAGTAGCGACTTGGAGCAGGTTACCAAATTTGAAAGACTTCCGTGGTGGTGTACCTGCTTGAGGTACGCCCTGGGGAAGTGGTAGAGGAGATTGAGCGTGGGCGAACGAGGTGGCATAGTATTCATAGAGGAGTAGGAGGGGTGCCAGAGAGGCGGCTGAAAGAATAGGTGGCGGAGGAGACAGTGAGGTGCTATTAGGAGTAGCAGGAGAAGGAAGGAAGTTGATGAGACGTAGGAGATGTCTACCAAAAAGGAAGAGATTGGGCTGAGGGCCCTGGACCATGATGGTACCATTTAGATAGACATTCATGATGGCTTTGGAGGACTGGAAGGAGGCCATGAGGACCTCCCATCTGGTGCCATCAATAATGGGAGAGGAGGAGATAGGAGAGAGATCAGAGACAATGTGAGGGGTTCATAGGTCTGGTGCGGGAACGACAAAGAAGATGTTGGTGAGAGTCTGTGTATTGGAAGCATTGATGTAGGTAACAGTGATAGCGAGGCCTGAGTTGGAGACCAGGATGTCTCTCTTGAACCTCTTCCTTCCCAACTTAGTGAGAGGGATAGGATAGGAGATAGAGTAGCAGTTAGAGAATATGGGGGAGATGGAGAGCACCATAGAGGGTTCAAGGGGGAGTAGGAGGGAGTGAATGAGAGAAGAGTGATTCACAGCCCAGCACTGCATAGCACAGGATGCAACAAGGGTGGTCCATGGGGGGGGTCAAACAGTGGGAACACACAGTAGGGCAGACAGGTACACATAATAGTATAAGGTACTCCCAGTGGGATGGGGACCTAGAGAGTGGGAGAGAGTCTAATGGGACACGTAACAGTGCCACAGTGACCACAATCAAAAACACCCAGATTTTACTTTTCTAAAAAGAGGGGAAAAGGCCGAGTTTACACCCAGATTCGACTTTCCAAAAAGGAGGGGAAAAGACCTAGTTTTCAACACAGCAGCAATGGCGAGAGAATGTGGCTTTCCTGGGAGATGTGAGGGAGGCTGAACAAGACCATTTACTGAGATGCTAATGTGTGGTGTGGAAGCAGCAATGGAGTGATATGAGGGGGAGGGGGTGCAATGCAGTGAGTTCTCCCCCTCCCCTGATTGCACCTACATCGGCATGCACAGCAGGTTGATGGCTGCAGGCTTCCCTGCTTCCCCGGCTGACACCGGCCGGCACCAACTGAAGACGCATCCACTGGAGCTGTCCTTAGCCTTGGGGTCCTTCACTTAGAGTGCTGCCAAAGCAGGGGCTGCCTAGAAGGCCGTCGGATAAGGGCCCAGTTCACCCAAGGGAGCACGATGGGGCAGGGGGAGGTAAAGGGAAGCAAGGACACGGAGGGCCTAGGGAACTCTTGCAGCCAGGAGTCAGAAGAGGAAAATATTCCTTATGAATAATGATGTCCTAGAGAGGTACTGTGCTGTCATGAGTGAAACAAAAACACAGCAGCTGGTAACAAATATATTTAAAATTGTCATATAAGTTAAAGGAAATCAGCACATTGCAAAAACCCGTAAAAAATAAAAGAAGCACAGATGTATAACCCTATGTTTCACCTGGAATAAGCTTGTCTGCAGGTGCACTCCTTGTGCAAGACTGTATGGTACCACCTGTTAATCGTGTGTTGTACTCGTCTGCAGGAGGCATATATTAGTACCAGGCTAAATAGTGCCACCAATTAATGGCTTACGGCACTCTAAGAGTGACTTGTTTGGGCAATCCACTGAGAACCAACTCTACTGGTGGTGACATGAGGGGCCCCCACTCTACTGGTGGTGACATGAGGGGCCCAGATGATGTCTCATCACTAGGAAGTGGGTAATGTCTCAGCCACACAGTGAGGCAACAGGGTGTGTGGTGACACCGGCTTGGCCAGACAACACAGGAGGATGCGACGCTCAGCTAAAGTGTATTGAGACTTCACTTTTCTGCTCTAAGGAGCTGTGTACAAGACACCAGGAAGAACATCTGTAAACCAGGTGTGAACATCTGCAAGATCTAAAGCAGGCAGAGGTGTGGCAGTAGGGAAGACTGAGCGTGTGGCTCCCACTAAAGGACATTTATAGTGTCCATATCGTCCTCTGGCCCTGAAGTGGGCTCCTCAAGCACCAATGCATCCCCTTGGTTCCCCCTTTGGAGATGTCCCACCTTTGTACGGATTCATGCCGACACTTGTGTTTCTGCACGGCCGCAGCTTTTGACCAGGGTCATTCATGCAGCAGAACAAAAAATAAATTGAGTCATTGGTGAATATGGCCATTGCCACACACAAATCACTGTCATGTTGGCCAACATCACCTCAACATCCTCAGTGAGACACATGACAGTTCCACACATGTTACTCTGCAGAGTGGTAATACACAAAACTCACGCACATCTCCACGCCCACATGCCATTGCACAAAGTTGAAAACGGCCCACAACCTGACTGTCTGTCCTCTTATTATGGCAACCTATATTGCACATTCCCAATAATGCCGCATATCAGCAGTCTGATTCTCGTTGGTGCTTTGCAAAGTATGCCATTAGCAATACAAAGACAGGTGGGGGTTGATGAGTTGCAGGCTCAAGCAAATGGCAACACAGGGGAAGGGCTTTAGGCTAGAGACTCAGCCTGCATACCATGCCAGGTCCTATGGGCCACCAGACACCAGGTGAATGGTTGTGCCCTATGTAGTGTTGTGTCCTATGTAGTGTTATGCACCAAGGCAGTTATATAATGACAACATTGAATGCACCTTGAGATGCTCCATCACAATACATACAGCATGTGACATGTCATTGTCACATCCACCAATTCAGACATCATGGCCAGTGTCATGGCAAGTTCTGGAAGAAGAAGCACCGACAACTCCAGTGCTGCTGTGAACACACCACTTCAATGGTTGGATGTGTGTCTGGGACACATCTGTCGCACACTGGTCTGGTTGTGTTTAGTTTCTTTTGGCATTTGGTCAACATTGAGAACACACACAGAGGCATCCTTTGGTGGGCTCTCAGTGGATGTTCCCAAAATAGAAAGGAGTGGACAATTGTCATGCCAGCAGCGGGATGCTGCAGTGTGGCTCTGCACCATCCACATATACAGTGACTGTACCCTATGGCAAGAGTGTGTAATTAGGACACATTGCAGTGATCTGTGCATACACACCCCTGTCTGTGTTCAGTCCCTTCTCCCTGGCTCTGTATTGTTTGTTAATAGCGCCTTGGCCATGTTCCTGTATCACTGGATTTCGAATTCTGTCTGCTTTTTAGTATTTCCTGCTTTCTGAATTCCCTTTCAATCATCCATTTTGAAGTCAGTCCCTACCAGTGCTTTCCTGTTTCTACACGGTCCTGTGTGTCTGTTGTATAGTTCTGCGACCTTGCTGTGTTCTGCAAGATAAATCTGATCCTTTAGACACCCCTGTGTTGTCCTGCCCTTACATGAATGACAATGTTTTCCTTTCTATTCTGTAAGCACTATTCATGCGTGTCCCCTTTCAAGAGTCTTACTTACTAGGTCAACCTCCTATAGCCTTGTGGTGCCCTGGTGTGACTTTGTCAGCTTTGCTGGTATCACAGGTGGTGTTTCTCATCCTTATGTGTAATGACGTGAAGTTACTTTATATGATACCATCTGGGCTGTCAGCTCACAGATGGTGCCATTGCATGACCTGTATGAGGGGTTAGTGCTGACAGTACATGTAAGAGCAATTGTGGGTGAGGATCTTGCTGTCTTTACTTGTAATCTAAGAAGCTTCTAAGCGCTTATCCCATCTCACGTTTCCTATACATGTATTGATTTAAGTTCTACTTGCACAACCTGGATGTTAGCGTGCATGTATGAAGTTACGCCTGGGAACAGGATTGTGGTGAAGGTGGGTTTATTTAAGTAATTCTCTTCAGAGCCCAGCAGCACAGCATCCATCCATGCAGCCCCCTCTCACTTCTCAACCGCCCCCATACCACTCCAGACTCCCCATGCACTCACCCTTCCACACAGCACATCAGGGGACACCTACACGCTGCCAGCACACTGCTGGTGGACTCTGTAGAGGATTACCTTCACTGCAGTCGAGCTTCTCCAGTCTATCAGTTCTATTAGTTCAAACGGATTTGAAACACAGACAAGCCGTGTCTGACAAAGCAACAACCGCTTTGCAGTGAATTAAAGCAAATGAAATTTAGCAGAAGAGTTACATTAAAAAAATGAAATTACAAATGTTGTACTAGTGATAAACTACTAGTGACTGACCATGTGCCACAGTGGCCCCGGCTGATTGCCTCGGGCTGAGTGTATGCCGATAGTGTGGCGCATCTCTGGTTATGTACTTCCACCTGCAGGGGTATTTGTCCAAGAGAAACGCATATTGTATTTATGTTGTATATATTCTCACCAGTTCCTCCTGGGCGTCGATGAGAGCCAGTGATGCGTTATATGAGGAGCAGAAGCGCTGGCTCTCCTCCCACTCCATTTCCTCCTTGGAGAAGTGGTAGCATGTCCTTCCATTGTAGAACCAGTCCATGGGGCACGACTCTACGCGGGGTGGTGTTGCCTCTATGCAGGGTGGTGTTGGGACTTCCGGTGGGGAGCGTTTTACTAAAAGAAAGAATGTGAAATAATCTTTACCTACTGTACATTTCCTCTAGTCCTCAACTTATTGTTAGCATTATAATAGGTCACAAGGAATGTATGAAACACTCCGCTCCAATTGGCAGGATCTCTTGGTTCTGATGGACATCTTGTGGGAATAATGATGCACTGGACAGGCTAGGGCTGTGTTTAGGGCGTCACCGTAGAAGTCAAATAATGTTTGAGGTTATCGGTGCATCAGGAGGTCTTCCAATGAAAGATAGAATGTGTTGGATCTGACATAGAACACAGACTGTAAGCATTAAACATTTGCTGTTGCATTGTACAGCCCTAAGTTCTATTCTGAAGTAATACCCGAGTTTCTACACTTGTAGTGTCATTTATGGGGGATGTAAGCAACTTAGTATTAGGGTGTGATTTTTTTGATACATCACATAATCAAGCTATGATATGAGAGGTATGAGATTGAGAATATGTTAAACATTAGATGGAATGTAAACAGTTTCTTATAATCCTATATGTTGTGTGTGTATAATATATATGAAAAACATTACATACCTTTAATCGTCTTTCTGATACTTGTATCTGCTTAGATTCACATGCTTTGCATAGGGCATGGCGCAGTACATGTCACAGTAGGGAAAATATTAAAGAAACACCCTGTCAACTTCCTTTTTTATATCAAAATTAAATGATACAATACTCTGCTCCAACCATTAGATGTCAGCCTATGCAAAACATGTGATTCTAAGAAGTTCCACAAGCCTCAGAAATATATATATAATATATATTTAGGATAATATGTAAACTATATTATTTGATATATTTTTAGTTTTGACTATTAGGTGGGGCTAAGAGCCACCTGCAACCCAATACTATTGCATTTGAGTACAGCTAGAGAGAAATGGCAAATGAGGTGGGACACAAAGCTTGTAGTTGTTGTTTGGTTATTTTCCCATCCATTGGCTGTGCATGCCCATGTTAATCCCTATGGTCATTCCCACCCACTTCCTGCCCATCCCTGACCAAAACACATCCGACTGGTATCTCTTGATCTAGCCTTACCATCAAACGCTCTACTCTAAGTGCCTGTCCGTGTTTTTTCAAATCAGTCTACTTAGATTTAATACAAAATTGGAACTGTAAACGGCTTCTGGTATAATACAAATGTTTTCCTTCTGCAATTTGATTTATAATACCATGCGTGTCCTTCACTAAGTCCTGTAAAAAACAAGCATTGGGCAGAGCCAAAATATTTGACTTGTGTAGAAGTATGCCAATGCTGTTATATTTGTGAAGGAATATTGTGTTAACGCTCTATTTAATCACATTGCCACTAAATACTAATTTAAAAAAAGCATTGAGAGTGTTGCAAATGAAGACACATGTTGTTTTCAGGCGCTATAATTATGTCATGTCATTTCTGAACCGCGAGAGACATAATGACAACATGTACTATGTTGTGTGTTTCCCAAAGGACCTCTGAATATGGAGATAAGTAAGGTTTCTCAACTGTAAATGGACAGAAAGGAGGGAAAAATGTCATTTCATTTACCGATGTGCTTAGCCAAAAGTGAGAAGGGTCTGAGAAAGGTGAATCCTGAAATCAGTAAAAATTCACACTTTTTATGTGTGTTTGGAAGAGAAGTTTGGAATCATTTGCCATGATTGACACAGGAGCCCAGGCCACAATTATGTCCAAAGAATTGGTAAAAAGTATCAATGAAGGGAGATCTCCACAGAATCAGATCAAAGTGAGGCAGAGTGATAGTACATACCTTTAATGGTGGGGAGGTGTCTATCGAGGGTGTCACCGAGGTTGACATAAAGATAGGAAAACACAGAATGAAACGGGAATTATTGATCACATCTATTTGTGAAATTCCATTCTTGATGGGAACAGATTGCCTGAAAAGATGGTCTCTTCTCATTGATGGGCTAAACGGGGTCCTGTGGTCTCTAACAAAAAAAACATTAAGGCCCAAGAAAATAAAGTCACAAAACAGCAGAGTAAATTAATGCCATACTGTTGCCAAATTGAATGATGCAGTGGAAGTGGACCTACAGAATAGCTGTGTGCCTAGTGTCACTGTCATTTTGATGTGTCAGGAAAAAATGCAAAGTGAAAAAGAAAAACAATCTATGCAGATTTATTTGGACCCTAGGAAGAAATGGCAAACTGAAATAGATAACACACATTGCGCTTTTATTTAAAAGAAGAGAAGTGCAAACAGAACACCATTCCTAAAGCAGACACAGAAAAACACACCACCACCCTTGCTGAAATACACATGGAAGATGAGCAGCCATGGATTCACATTAATATAAATGTCCATTCTAAAATGATAAAAGCCACTTTGGCGCTTGAACAGGAAAGGAGTTTTATTAATGAGAAACTACTGCAGAGAATAATGAAAAGGGAGGTGATCCCAAAATTTAGAATTAAAATCCAAAATGTCTCTGGTTTGGACAATCCAGATTTTGAAAATCGAATTGCAGGAAGGTGCATGCTAAAGATAAATATTGGCCAAAAAACCCTCTACCACAATGTGTGGATAGTGAGTGGAACACAACATGATTTTTATCTGGGCAATGATATCATGCACAGAATGTGCATGGTGTTAGATTTCCTTAAAGGATAGTTCCGGGACTTTTTTTTTTTATTGTCCCTACGGGTCGGCCATGTGTTTGTAAGCATAAATCGGTAGATCGTAGAAAACTTTCCTATGGACCTTACCCGACTTTTCGCCCATTATCGCACTCGAAATCAGCCTCCATTGTGTGATAATCCTATCATTTCCCCACATCTACCTGGCTCACCTGCCTTTGCGGCACTAAATCAAATCCCCCGCCCCTGAAACAGACTTCATCAAAACATTCATATTCCCCGCCTCTATCCGTGACGTGACTGTGCTGCGTAGGCAAACGCGCCCAGGCGTCTTCTGCGCGACTCCACACAGAACCCGGAAATCAACACAGATCAGCTCACAACACAGCGCGCCACAATTCGGAATATGAAACTGTACTTTTAAATCAAACCGCAAGATTGTAAATGTGGTAAAGTACATTTATTTGACATCAAATGTTTAGAGAATATTCAGCGATTTGCATTTTTATTTGCTCACGTTCCAAAAAGTTCGTTTTGAGGAACGCGATGGTCCTTTGCTGTACACAGGGTCTTAGATCATCTCACAATACAGCGCCACAATTCGGAATGTGAAACTGTGGTTTAAAAGCAAACGGCAAGATTGTACATTTGGCAAAGTACATTTATTGGACATCAAATGTTTAGAGAATATTCAGCGATTTGCATTTTTCTTTGCTCTCGATCCAAAATAGTTCGTCTTGAGGGAAGCGATGTTCGTGTGCAGTACACAGGGTGTTGGTTTACGATAAAAATAAGCTCTTCGGTCGCACTGATAATCGCATGGCTGTTCCAACAACGAGGCACTAGGCCACCACAACGGTAGGTATGTTGCATCTAACCGTTAGTACTGCGTAAGGGCATACTTGTACTTGGCGATCGTCCCATAAAATGGTCAGGGTGGTAACGTTGTTCACGCGGAGAAGCAACTGGCGGCTGTAGAAGCCGTCCGCCGGTGTCTGGTACTCGTGACACAGACAGTAGTGTATGATGTACCTAAAAACATAAAAAATGAAATTAGTCTCACCATCAGATCTTTATTAAAATTATTCATTTCATAGCTAGGACAGCGCTACTGGGTATAATACGTCCTTTCCAGTAACCCACCCCCTCTCCTCCGCCTTTTTCAGAGCCGCCTGAGCGCCAGTGGGGGGGGGGGGAACAAGGAGAAGACAGACAACGATCCTACTAGGCCAGGTGTCATTTCGATCGCGCAAGTGCAGGGGTAGGGGGAAGGTAAAAGTGCAAGGGGAAGGGGAGGGGGGAAGTGGAGTACAAGGTAAGTAGCATAAAATAATAAATACATAGGGCCAGCTGGTGGCAAGTGCAAGATAAGTGCAGAACAAGTGCTGGGAAGGGGGGGCTGTAGGATACTGAGACAGTCCACCAGTGCAGGGGTTGACAGGGAGGCAGTGCAGGTGGAGAGTGGAAGGACCCAGGACCGAGGTCGCAGACAGTGGACCAGTTGTAGCAGGGGAGAGGGAGAGAGAAAGCAGAAGCAAAGAGGAAGGTTTTATATAAGGTTAACAAAACAATATGCCACATAGAACGAACAAGTACAACTTAACCCGTCTTTAAAACTACTGTCTAGTAATTAAATTGCGGTATAAACTCATCTAAAGAGTTACTTACATTATATTTGCATTTTCCATTGTGTCTGTGCGTAGGGCAGCCCCGAAATATCACTCCTTCTATGCCGACGTTATTTCTTCTAATGAACGTGGCTATCGTTTCTGAAATTTTATTCATTATCGTTTTTTACGTTATTGCACCACAGCCCCAAAAAGAAGTCTTTCGGGATGGTCCCGGCCTGTCAAGGTCAAATAACAATAGAACCTTATACTCAGTCGTGGGCCATTCCGGCACCCGAGCAAAAAATCAAAGCAGCTGACCTTCACTTTCAAAGAGCACACATTCCTATTCCTAGTTAGCTACATTCAGTCTAAGGCCATCTCACAGGACTTGAAATTTCCACTCCATCTTTGCATTTTATTTGCAGCCCCAGAGAACCATAAATACGGAGACATTCTATATTTTTTGAAAAATTATTTATATTACTGTTTGGTTTAATTTAATGCGCAAATGAACAAGGTTGGATAGACACATTGCATGTACACTGAGCAATGACTTTTATTTACACATTACATAGATACACATATTCAATGGGCCTGCGACATGAGCAGACTCGAGAGCAAAGTCACAGGTGTGGTTCGCACTACTGCATGGTGAAGGGAGGGGCAAGGGTGGAGAGACACATTGCATGTACACTGAGCAATGACTTTTATTTACACATTACATAGATACACATATTTAATGGGCCTGCGACATGAGCAGACTCGAGAGAACAGACAATCAAATTACAATCATTTAAACCGTGATGTGTATGTCTCAATGAGCTCTGCTTTAGGTGGACATGGAACAGAGGCAATGTTGGGTGGCAAAGCAGTTGTCCCCTGCAGAGGTTCGTTCACAACTCCATGTATGTGCCTATCTAGCACATCAACAATTAGTCTCTCAATAAACTCATATTGCATATCCTCAAACACTGGTTTGATCACCCATTGTTTACTTCTTTTAGTGAAGGCCTTATTGTAGCGAAGCGTCCCTAAAGTTCCGGTCGTCCTACTTTGTTGACGGCCAACATTATGGTTATGTGCCAAGACCGCTAGAAGAGTCCGATTTATCATGCCCTCCATGCCAAAATGCAATCGTTTCGGCCTGTACTTTAGGCACATATTGTGGAACACCTCCAAATCTCCTGTGTGGCAGAATTCCGTGAGTCCCCTCAAATCTCTTGTTATAGTTTTATCAAATACAATCTTTTCAATGGCTTTGTGAGTGGGTGATGAAGGAATCAACCACTTCTTCTTCCGTGCCTCCTCTGTGGACAAATGGCCATGTTCACAATTGTGGAAATATTGGTTTGTGGTCCAACGGTGAACGTTTGTACAGTGTAACATTACTGACCGCCATTTTTCCAGTAGAATTTCCAACGACCCTTCACATGTTTTTGAGCTCCACCAAAGATGGTTGCTGATTGACTTGGACCACTGTGAAATACCTTGCATATCTTTTTTTTTACCTGCAGCCGACATTTTTTTATTGATTGTTTTTGCAAGATGCCATACATAAAATTGGTGATTTATATTTTTGTACTCTTCTCTCATTGTCTTGGCAATTGAAACGTGTCTGTCCGTGGCTATCAGGTCGATCACCATTCCCCGCGATTGTAGTTCTTGCAATGATGCTACAAAGCCAACTTTCTCCATGGCCACTGAGGATGTACTTTGTGACACCTGCACGACCACCGAACTCACAATTTTCTTACTTTTCATGTCCTGAAAGTGGTAGGTGCAGTACTTGGCTGAAAATCCTGGGCTGTCGCACCGTCCATCGCCGGCTAGCCTGAACCGTTTGCCCGCGAATGTACTTTCAATAGACATTTTTTCCATTCTCCAAGCTTCGCTAATGGCTGGAAATAGATAATCTGTTTGGTATTTGTAGAACTGAGTTTTCGCAATGAAATGGATTCCCGCAAACTGAAAGAAATATTGTAACTTTTTAAAACTTGAACCACTAAAAAGTGCGGCCGCTGCACAAAGTAGATTGCCTGCTGGCAGTTGCCCCAGCATGGGTTGTGCAGACCATGAGAACGGATGATATTGTGTACAGGTGGCATGTATTTTAAGGTTACTGCCTCGAATTGCACGAGTCACATTAATCAATGGCTCCCCACATACTTCCCCACCAACCGAATGCCCACATTTCATCATAATAATAATATCCATCAAACAACTATCGAATACAATGAATTTGGCCTCTTTCCTTATACTGTCACTCTGCATCCCAGCTGGTTCGGCCTGTAACGTTGAGGACATGTCACTCACATGAAAGGTACAATCTCTGATATCGTCTTCCGCCATGTTCAGTGATATTGATGGTGTTTCATTGTCGTCCATTTCATTCTCTTCCATTGCAACATTTGTTCCTTCTCCGGCGATGGGAGAAAAAAACAATTTCTTCAACTTTCTCGTGCTCTTACTTTTTGCGGGTGTGGATTCTGTCAATTGATCTCCGACTGCATCCGAACTACCAGGAGGAAATTCACTATCAATGGCTGGTGGTGGTATAGCTCCGTTGTCAATCACTTCATATTCTTCCCATTGGCACGATGCATCTCCAGTCTCAAGTCCCTGCCAAAAGGTTTAACAAGCAACATCTCTTGTTCGCTTCACTGTCTGTGTAGATCTAGTTCGTACACCCACTCGCAACTAGAGGACAGATTGGAAAAGGGATGTTCAGTTTAAACACAGCTTACAGTATTGAACTATTAACAGTGAAAAACAACATAATATAGTGACCGGGACACTAACGTTCCTTTGCTTTCTTTTCTTTGAAACTTTCTTGCCTCGAACTTCAACATCTGGACGCTGTTGCTCCGACTCGTGTGTGCATGTCTCCACTTCCTCTCGCGCTGCAACGACTATATTGTCATGATAAGCACATCCATCACGCACTGACGCTCCATCGACTCCCTGAAACATAGAACTTTCATTAGTATGTATAATAATATTGAAAACACAAAATGTACTTGGGGACCAATACCCATACGTACATCACAATAGCAAAACTCGAATGAACGCATTGTGTAGAACATTCAAACGACAATTATTCACGCATTGTTTATCTAGTTAGATGGAACTGTCAAGATCCATACCTCGGGCTCCACATAGACTTCCATTGATGATATTATTGAAGATGACGCTTCAGCAACTCCCTGAAACACAGTAATTGCATTAGTATGGTTTTCCATTTTGTTAAAAAGAACATAAACTTTGTGCAGGCGTCAACGGCTCATCTAAATAGACCTGCACAAATGATCAGTTGTCTAAAATAAATAATGGATATCTAAATATGATTCGATTTGCTCCATCGTTGGAAGTGTCACCACCCAGAGATCTGCATCAACTACTAGGGGTGATGTTCTTGTAGAAGAAGCTCCGTCATCTCCCTGAAACATAGTACTTGCGTTATTAAAGAAGGAAGTATAGCGGATGTAATCACGTCATATGATCTTGCTTGATCGAACTGTCAGTATCCATACCTCGAAATGCATAAGAACATCAAGGGACGCTGTAACTGCGGTGCACACTTCTGCAAGCTGTTGCGCAGACCCGTAACTGCATGCTCCCCCTTCTTCTTGGACTAATGCTCCATCGACTCCCTGAAACATAGGACTTTCATTAGTAATGAACACAATATTGAAAAAAGAAGACACATAGGAGGGCGACGACAGAAGGACATATCAATGGCTAAAAACGAAAGAAACATTGTGTGTAACAATCACGCTACAAGAATGCAAGATCTGATGATCTCCATCGATGGAACTGTCCGGAAACGTACCTCGAGCATCTGAGTGACATCAACGGTTGTCGTCAATGCATTGGACTCCTCAGCATCTCCCTGAAAGACAGTAATAATTACACGATAAATAAACTATTGATTTACATGCCTAAAACAAGTCAGTGTCAGAATAGCTAAGTAAGATTACCCGATAGGCGCTTGAAGTGGCTGATGACTGCAATAACGACACAGATGGAGAATCTTCCGCCTTCATATTGAGTGGATACATAAATGGGGAAATTATTGTTAGCTAATGCTACACACTACCGCAAGGCCGAGAGCTAAATCCGTAAACTTGACTCACCAGTGGAGGGATGTGGACGAATAGAGTGGGAAAAGTGGTTGAGAGCAATTTTCGCTTCGCTCGCAGTGTTTTCTTCTTTATTAGCAATGATGTGGAGTACATGTCTGAGCTAAAGTGCCTGCTGCAGATGCGGTATCGATCACCCCTCTTGTCCGCAAAGACTTCTAGGACTCTACTTTCAAGCTCAGACGGTGGATATCCGCAATATCGGACCCATTCTCTTATCTGATCTATTGTTTTAGGGAAAACATGCATTATAGTACCTTCAGATTTGTTATGGGTCTTCGAAGGGCAACCGCCAATGGAACAGGCAGGCATTGTGGAAAGTTCTGAAAAGTAAAGATCAACAATTCTCTATGAATACCAATGTGTTAAAAAATTAAATGACACATAAAAGGTTCAATGCAAGGTTCGTTTTGGTTCTTGGAACTATACACGTTATTCACATGCGGATAAGTATTTGAATAACTTTTAAAAAAATAGAAAAATAATTTGACTAAACTCAGAACATGTGACTAGTTCCTTGCATGTACTGTCGTGAACGAAAAGAAAACATGGATGCAATTTGATGACTACTAGCAAATAGATATAAATTAAAAAATTGGACGCAAAATGATTATGGTACATGGCCTTACCTTGACGAACAAACAGTTAGATGCCGGGATCAGAGTAGTTTCTTGTCGTAGAACAGGGAGCAGTTCACAGGTTGCAAACTGACGAGTTTGCTCGAAGTGGTCACGGAAGTTCACAGAGACGAAGAGCAGATAACCAGCACCTTCACGGGTTGACTAGCAAAGCGCAAAGAAGTTCTCATTAGAAATATGAAGTGGGTTATAAAGAATTCGAAACAGGGGTGTGTTTGTGAATGAATGACTTGTATATGCCTTTGATAGGGCGGGGGGTGGATTGGGGCGGTGGTCGTGCAGACAAGACACAGGAAGACTCGTGAATGGAGACACACTTATGTGGATTGCAGGGGGGCGTCCAGCGTGAGGGGGGGATGCTTGGCAGGAGACACGGGGTCTGGAGGTAGACATGGGAACAACAACCCATGCTCTATAGACCACTTTGAAGTGTACATGGTCTTTGGCACCTCTTGGCCTTTATCGCTCCCTGACAGCTCCACTTGCCAGTGCAAGTACCCTGGTGCGAACTGCCTTTGATAGGGCGGGGGGTGGATTGGGGCGGTGGTCGTGCAGACAAGACCCGTTTGCCGCAGGGCCTCACTAAGGAGAGGCCATTTAACCGCATGTAAGAGGCAGGCTGCAGGATCTAGTACATGGAAGGCAGGGGGGTGAGTTTATAAATACCTCACCCTCCCAGGAGAATATATGGGGGTCATCTCTGTACCCGGTGCCCAAAAGGATGATTTATTATGATCAACCATATTGATTATTTACCTATAACCATGTTTTGTATCAATAAAATCCAATGGCTTTTTATTGCCAACGCTTGAACAAAGTGGTGTGGTAAGTATTTTCGGGGGAGGAGGCAAGGGCGGGAGGCTTGATGCCAACCCGCAAAATAATATATGTATGACTGATGCATATATGGGTTCAACGGTTATGTGGATTGAAGGTGGGCGGCCAGCGTGAGGGAGGATGCTGGCCGGAGACATGTCGTGTGACAAGAGAAGGCACAGGAAGACTATTCAATGGAGACACACTAGATTCATTTAAAAAATCAAAACAACCATTGTTAAAATATATGTTGGGCTTTATTTTAGATCTTAATTTCAATTGAACATAAATAATAAACATTACACATTGTAAAGTTCCGGTTGCAGCACATCCAGGGAAAACCCGCGGTATTGTCCACTGTCGCTGGGGAAATGTTGTCTAATGGCAAGTACCGCACAGGCAGGTATTACTCTCTGAACGCGGTGTCCGAGCCTCCCGTGAAGCCACCAAGTGAAGCAACGATAGGCCACCAGCCTGTACGACCTGTGAAAAAGAAAGATGCAAACTGTATTAAAATGACAAAACTTTCTTATCAATGTCGATTCAGGTAAAACATGTCATTTTGCTTTGAAAAAAAATATATCTAGAAAATGCACTATATGGAACAAATTTACATGCGTTCGAATGATATGTAGATGGAATTTTATATGTGGGAGACGACCATGAAATAGTAGTGGCATCACTGACATCACAACCAGAGTATTCTTACTCGTTACTCGGATTACGCGGACGAACAGTGCCGCGAAGTTCGTGCATAAGCACCATCATCATCCTCAACACGGTCCGTGAGAGGCAGGCTTCCCTGAACTCTGGGAGCTCGGTGATGCATTGCAGACTTTGCTCGCCTTCCTGCAGACTTTGCTCGCCTTCCGAAATGTAGGCCAAGCACCCGGAATTTTCACGGCAGCAGCAGTTCTCCTCCTCAGTTGGCATTAGCTCGCACTGATTACACGTGCACCAGGTGGAGACGCCGTCCATGCAACATGGTCCAGGCTCTTCATCCGTTGACTGGTCCTCCCAACTGCCGTCCGAATCCCCATCGTTTTCGCGTGCTTGCCTTTCCAGTAGTTCCTCCTCGGTGTACTCAGGCTCGTACATATACGGCATTATTGTAGCCATTGTGTGGTAAAGAAAGTAAAATAATTTACAGAGAAGGTACAGGTGTTCACAAGGCCTAGAAGCGGCGAAGGTAGCTGACCAGAGCACTGAAACGAGTCACAGAATACTCAAAGTAACACAGAGAGAGGAATGGAATCGAAAATCTGCTGCTGTGTGTTGTGAAACGGTCTGTTTATACTTATTGGGGAAAGAGGCGTCCTGCCATTTCCATGGCGACACGTCATTAGCTGAGGCGCAGCGATTGTTGACACGAAACGTGCTTTGGCGTTGGGAAATGGGCAGTACGCGTCTGCTGATGTTAGGCTCAGGGCGGGGGATTTGATTTAGTGCCGCAAAGGCAGGTGAGCCAGATCGATGGGGCGAAATGATAGGATTACCACAAAATGGAGGCTGATTTCGAGTGCGATAATGGGCGAAAAGTCGGGTAAGGTCCATAGGAAAGTTTTCTATGATCTACCGATTTATGCTTACAAACACATGGCCGACCCGTAGGGACAATAAAAAAAAAGTCCCGGAACTATCCTTTAACCGGAAAATATGGTCCCGACTAGGCGGTCCTGCGCCCGAATTTGAAGACAAAAGAAAGGCTTATCATTGTGCACAATTGGTCCCATATACGATTGAATTACAGGTGAAGAAGGATGTTACTATCCCTGCACTCACCAAGCAAGTTGCTATAACACTAAAGTGCACGAGTGGACAGCAAATGAAAGATTCTGATTCATTTGTGTGCTTGAATGAATCCATGAAACAACAAGGCCTGGATTATGAATATACCTCATTGGTAGATGTTGGGGAGGGGTCCGTCAAAATTATGGTGAATAATAACGGATGTCAGGATATTCATTTAGAAGAGAATTCTTTATTAGGAATGGCCATACAAAAATCACATTATACTGCATATTTCAATAACATGGTGATTGGAAATATCCCTGAGAGATATGTAGATGCGCAGTGTGTTGCCAGAGAATTTGGAGTCTCCGCCCAAAGGGATCTTCAAAATTCAATCTGTATACCCTTATGATTCTAATGAGACAGTGTGCTGTCATCAGGAGAATTGTACAGTATTTGACTTAAATGAAAATGAAACAAAGGGTCAGCACATTGAAATGGAGGTTGATGTACCAAAGTATTTAAAAGTGGCAGCTTTGCAGAGAGATACTGCCACACAGTTAGAGGAGAGCACAGAAGTTCCTCCACTGGAGGAGTTCCCAGAATTTTCAAAAATGGTAGAGGGGCAGATTCTGTTAGCAGATGGATGCGATAGCGAAGAGGATAAGAATGAGTTGAGAAAAATATTTATGGAATTTAAAGAAGTATTTGCCAAAGATGCATATGATTGTGGCCCAACTAATTTACATGTTACCACATTACCAGAGGGGTGTGGTAGAAATCCAGTATTTGGGCGCCAATATCGATTGTCACTGGCATGCTTAGAGTCATTGGCAGAGATAATTAAGAACTTTGAATCTAGGGGAATTATCAGACCCATTCATAGTATCTCTAACACTCCTATTTTGGGTGTGTTAAAGCCAAATGGTCAATGGCATCAGTGTGCAGACCTGAGGGAATTAAATAAAAGAGTGCCAGTGTCTAGATGGCCGCTGCCATTCATTGATCAAGGCCTTGCTCAAGTGCATGGGTCAACGGTGTTTACAACATTAGATCTTCCATCTGGATATTGGTGTGTGCCACTGGCAGAGGAGATTCAAAATGAATTTTCATTTGATATAATGCAATACGCGTGGGCTAGAACACCATTCGGGTATGTCAATAGTGCGATCGAATTTGGCATATTTTTGAGAAAGGCTATGCCAGATGCAGCGGAAAGAGGAACCATAGTTTATGTAGAGGATGTCCTGATAAAAAATGAAAACTTAAAAAGTAACTTTAATGAAATTAGACATGTACTCGACCAATTGCAAAAAGCAAGTGCCAAAGTATCTTTACAGAAGGCCCAAAGGTGCAAGAAAAAGATGAACTGCCTAGGCCATGAGGTAACTGAACATGGGCTAAATCCACAAAAGAAAAAATTGCACGCCATACAGGAATTGAAAGATCCTAGAAATGTGAAATGTTTAAAAAGTTTATTAGGAATGACGGGATATAACAGGAAATGTATTGAAAATTATGCTGAAATTACTCAACCATTGACTAAACTATTGAAGCTGAATACGCCCTGGAAAATGGGAAGAGGACCAATCTGAGGCAGTTGCTAAATTGAAGAATGTCTCATAAAGGCACCATGCTTATCGTATCCCATAGAAAACAGATTTCTTTATAGAAATAGGTTTCACCGAACATTGTATGTCAGCAGTGTTATCTCAAAAACACGATTTGAACCACAAAACTATTGCTTATGCAAGTAAGGCATTTTCTCAAGTTGAAATTCAATTCAGTGAATGTGAAAAGATTATTTTGACGACTGTGTGGGCTTTGCAACATTTTCGTGCCATTGTTCAGGGGGAGAAAGTAATCATTGAGACAAATCATCAACCATTGCAGTTTTCTACAGAGTAAAAGGATAAGAATTACTTCATGGACATTGGCATTGCAAGGCTTTCCTGTAGAAGTGAGGTATGGCTAGAATAAAAAGAGCCCAGTTGCTCAAGGATTAGCAGATTTACACGACTGTGCAGCTGAAAGTGTATCGGATGAAGTAGAGGTGGAATATAGTTTGCAGGAGTTTGAACAGTCACCACACAAAGCTTTTGATGAAAATACATGCAAGAATTTACCAACTGTACATGTTGATGGATGTGCTTTTCACATTGAAAATGACAGCAGTGAACAGTTGGTATCAGGGATAGGAAATGTCTGGTTGAAATGTGAGGGCATTCCTAGTATAGGGATGAGAATTGAGGCTAGGAGTAGCCAGATAGCAGAGTTGGCAGCCATTTATAAAGCAATTATTACTGCAATTGATAACAAATTCAGTGAAATTGTGCTGGCGACTGATCCTGATTATGCACGAAATAGCTTTGTAGAGTATTTGCCTGGCTGGAAAGCAAGAGGCATGCTTACATATAATAAAAAGCCTCTCAAGCATGGGGAAATGATACAGGCTATAGACAAATGAGTGTCAGAGAATGATTTAACAGTATACTGGAGGAAAATTCGTGAACATTTGAAAACTCCAGGAGAAGATAAGGAGGGAAATGATAAAGCAGATCATTTAGCCAAGATTGGGGCTGTTATGGGAGAGTTGTTACCCATTGAATACTTAATTGGTGAAATACAAATAGATGCAGTTACACGCTCCAAAGCTCCAAAAGAGGTAGAACAACCAGTAGTGCAATGGAGTTATGATACACCAGATCAAGATCTGATTAAGATGTAAAAAGATGATCCAATATTGGGGATCTATTATAATCATTTGATGGACCCCGAACAAAATCCTTTAACTGAAAATTATTGTACAGGAAAAGAAGAGTTGAGGGTGTTATTAAAGAATAAAAAACAGATTAGGCTACAGGATGGACTTATGATCAGGGAATCCATAACAGGACAGATACAGTGGGTGGCACCCTAATGCTACACCATGCACATGACACAATAACTGCAGGACACAGGGGTTCACAAAAGGCTTTAGAAATACTGAAAGATTATACTTACTGGCCACATATGTCCCAAGATGTGGAATTATACACCAGAGGGTGCCTGGTATGTGCACAATTTAATCCTGCTTCACCAATGTATAGAGCTCCACTGATAAAGAGGTTTAACTCTTCCATGGTCAGATTTACAAATTGACCATGTAGGGCCTGTAAAGAGGTTGTGTAGGGTAAACCGTTATCTTTTGACCGTGGTTTGTTTGATGTCGAAATGGGTAGAGTGTATCCCTGCACCAGATTGTAGTGCACAAACAGCAGCTACATTACTGGAAAATCATATATTTTCAAGATTTGGATTACCACAAAGAATAGAGTCAGACAGAGGAAGTCATTTCACAAGCACCTTAATGAGTAAGGTGTGGCAGATATTGGGGGTGAAAAGGAAACTGCATATTGCGTACTGGCCCGCCTCCTCTGAAAATGTTGAACGTTGCAACAGGTCTGTTGTGCAGATATTAAAGAAGTTTGTAGCGGAGGCATTTTCCAGTTGGGACTTATGATTGCCACTGGTATTGATGGCAATTAGATCGACTCCTGCTAAAGCAACAGGTATCAGTCCTCATGAGGTATTAACAGGAAGGAAAATGGTACTGCCACATTTATTATACAGGACACATTAGCAGACACTTGTGAGTGCATCTACAGTTCACGAATATGTAGAAGAACTGAGGAAGCATTTACAACATGCATTTGCATTTGTGCAACGAAATTTGGAAAGAGCTGCTGACAGTGCAAAGTCATATTATGTTAAAAAGAAGTCTGTGAAAGAGTATAATGTAGGGGATCAGGTATATAAGTTTCAATTTGGAAAAGGTAAACATAAAAATTCGAAATTTCTTGCGGCCTGGCAAGGGCCATTACAGATAGTGGATAAGGTATCCACAGTAGTTTACAAGATATTGAAGACAGAGGGTGAAATGTTGACAGAACAATTTGTTCATGCTAACCAAATTAAACCCTGTCACCCCAAACATGAAATCAGGAGGCTTGAGCAAGTAGAGACAGCTTGAGTGCCCTGAATACATGGAGAGAAAGACGCAGTGACTATTTTCATAGTGTCCCACGCCATGTATTATTTTGTTGTCATAACTAAAATGTTGATTTCACAACTATATAAAGAATATGATTATAAAGACATTTCAACATACATGGACACTTCGGTTGGAAAAGAATGTGTGAAATATTTCTATGAGGACTTATGAGCCCGTTTGGGATCTGGTTTACTTTTGTTATGATTAAGCAGTGGTTTATTATGAAATATTTAAATGTTCATTTTATTGAGTTGCTATTATTTCAATTGTGATATGTATGATGGAAAAAGAAAGAGGAACAATTTGGGTTTCCTCCAATTGTGGGTTTGGTTAGCCAGAATTGTCAGAAAAAGGAGGGTATGTAAGGACATGTACAGCATTTTTGCCAGCATTTTTGCCAACATATAATAGCATTTTGCCAGTATGTAATATAGCATTTTTTTTTTGCCAGTATATAATATATAGCGTTATTGCTAGCATACAAAGTACATAGCCAGGCCCAGTGTGAAACTGCAGATATTCAGAGCACACATAGAAAAACTTAGTGTGCTGCCAGGTTCAAATAATGAGGTGCACAATATATACTTCATGTGTGAAGACTACATTAGAATACATAACTGACTAACATTACTAACCTAACTAAAGTACTAAGTGCTAATTTCTAACATGATAATGTTGTCTTCTATGCAAAATGAGGTACAGTACATGTGCTGGGTGCGCTGTTTAAAATTCATTTTTACATGAGAAAATGAGCACTAGTATTTTCTTCAGCTTGTGGAGAACAGAAAATATGTAAAATGCAGGTATCAAAACTCTGGACATGAAGAGGTCATTGTTCTGAAAACGAAGGCTGGCACAGAGCACATTCTTTTTATAATGATTGGTAGAAATTGTAGGCAGACAAGCCATGTCAATAAAGGGCTGAGTAAAAGTTTTCCTAAGAAAAAGAAAGGAGGAGGGTTGGCAGTTCATGCTGGATTCAGGAGATAGACGGACGGGGCTGTCTCAAGGGGGTCGAGCGCTGACAGAATCTAATCAGTTGGTGCTACCCCACACAAATTTACGGAGGAGTTTCACGCTGACAATGGGACTGCAAAAGACAGCGAGGTTGTGCGGGAATCTCAGATTACTGGCCTTGCTAAGAGACTTGTGACAAGTGAGGAACAGACGGTATGCCGTACGTGTGTGTGGCTAAGATTTATGGCAGTGTAGAGAGGTTAGGGATATTGTATGTGTATTTTTCTCTATATTCAAAGTGTGGGAACATTAATTCATGTTTGCAAAATACCTGCTTGTTCTGTTTGTTCTTTTATATTGCAGATGATGCTGTAAATAACACATGGTAAGATCTGGTGACTTGTAAATGATATGTAAGACAAAACATATATAAAAACAACTGAGACTTTAGTGTCATTCATGCATCTGTGAATCGTTTATATGTGTGAACTACAGAGGGGAGGTTTATACCAGTACAGCAGTGTATTTACCAATTTATCACTGTACCCAAAATAACAAATAAGAGAAAATCAGTAATAGACACATACAAAGAAGAAAGTTGTGTGAAGTGTGATGAGTGATCTCTTCCT
This sequence comes from Ambystoma mexicanum, assembly GCF_040938575.1. Classification (NCBI taxonomy): domain Eukaryota; kingdom Metazoa; phylum Chordata; class Amphibia; order Caudata; family Ambystomatidae; genus Ambystoma; species Ambystoma mexicanum. The sequence continues at coordinate 154,972,038 of NC_090925.1, forward strand.
TGCATGCTGATGGGAAGAAGTGCCTAATCTGGCACATGGATTACTGATGTACATAAACCAGTAATACCAGCCACAATATAGGTGGCACATTGAATAAACTCATTGGGTTCTCTGAAGTGTCTAGGTCTGGGGCACTCTACAGACAACTAGAAGGTATTCTAATAGAAAGGAAAGGTTTGTTTTATAATGGGGTTATAGCATTAAAAAAACATGCTCACCACTATACCACAGGAATAAGATAATTCTGAAAATACTGCAAAGCATGATACCACTAAAATTACCACCAATACAAGCTAACAAGGTATGGTCACAAAATTAGTGTGATACCGGACACACTCTAAAAGCAAGACTAATTTACCGCCAATATTTTTATGGTAAAATACCGCCAAATCCTGAATTTACCCCAATAAGACAAAATCTCCTATAGTGTCGAAGACAATAAGCCAATGTGCACTATATTGGGATCGCGTGTGCATCCTTACCCAGTTTTTATGTTACGTGCATAAATTAGCAATAGCCCTAATTCTTAAGGGTTCTACTTTCAACCTTCTTTTAACTTGTCCCATCTCAAACCTATATATCTTTCTTCTATTAACAATCTCAGTATTATATATCCCACCCTTTACATTTTTAAGCAATTCTATCTTGTTACTCAAACCACAAATTGCATCTACAGCTATATCAACTTTATCCATGATTTCCATGGGAGAAAGGTCCATACACATCCTCCTTAATTCACTACAATAAGCATTGCAGCACAGGACCCCCCCACACCATTTTCTTGAATTTTTCAACGTTCTTCACAGGCAATCTCAATCGATTACCTTGCGGATTACATTCTACCATTCCCAACCTCACATTTTGTGTATTATGAACCATGAGATTTGTACAGCAGCTCACGGCCACATGATCACTTAGCTCAGTATTCAGGGGGATGTAATTATAGAATATTTCCTTGGGAGACAAAAACAATCGATTCTAGATTTAAAGTGACCCCTCTGCCATGTAAAATCTGGATGCACTATATCCCTGTTATTAGATACCCATGGGTTAAGAAACTCCATATCAAAACCATCTAAAATGGAGGACCAGCAACTACTGGCTCTACGTATCATAGTTGAACAGGCAGACGTATTATGATCAGCAACTTAAAATGGTCTCAATATATTACTGTAAATCCATAGTATTTACACCCCCAGGCGAGTCATGTAAATGAATCAGCAACGTTTTATGCACCTGAGAAGGCATAGGAATGGATATGACAGCTGCCACAACATTTGTACTTTTCTTTTTTTGAAACACTTATTATTGGGTATTTGCAAAGCATATAGTAAACAACTGTACACCCATATGGCCCTGAGCACAAGTTGTGTGCTGGTAATGCTCGTTTCCAGTTTCATAATTACCCTCCTACCTCCACCCGCCCGCCCTCGGGTCTTCACAATTACCCAAATTCAAAACTTCTATTCTATTATGTTGCCACCCCCATCCCCACTATTCACACATGTTACATGATCCTAGGGCGGTTTGAGTATAGCCCAAGCTTCGAGACCTAAGTTTGCAACAATTTTCATCCAGTATAACAGTATTTAAAAGCATTTCCAGCAGTCAACATCAGAGTCTCTATTGGTTTGCTATAAATGTTTTTTCATTCTTCAGGCCATAATGGTCCAAGGGGCCACATTCCCCAAATCAGGGGCCAGGACCAGTCAGGTGTGCGTGTCCAACAGTGCCCCAAAGAGGTCTGGAATCACATTCTTACCCTGAAGTTCTAGGATGGAGCATTCCATCAGGTGAGCAGGGTTATCCAGGCATGTTTGGTGGGGGCCTTGTCTGTCATCCAATGGATAATCAGGAGTTTGTGTGCAGAGAAAGAAAGCTATATGTACTAATCTTCTAACCATGGGGTCGGTATGCCAGTCTTCACCTTCTGAGCCATAATTGCATGGGGTCCGGGGTGAGTTACACTATAGATCTGAGGTCTCGGGTGGCAAAGTTATGGACGATTCTCCAATATGCCCTGATCTTTGGACACGTCCAAAGGATATGGCCCATTGTGCCTAGCTCTCTGCATTGCCGCCAGAATGTGGATGATTGTGTGAGACCCTTCCTATAGAGCTCATTTTGGAGGTAGATTTAATATTAGTCCCCAGAGTGACTAAAAGGTTCTCTTCGAAGTAGGGTGGGGCGGTAGATGGTGTGGAGGGTAATGGTGTTGGCGTCTGAGAGGGTAAGTTTGGTGGACAAGACATCGCAGTTGTCAGAATGAGTAGAGTTGCAGACTCTGATGGCTAGGAATTCTTTTGCTATGCGTGCTACTCCTCCACCCCTGGAATTAGATCCATCACCGTGGATAATTGTGAAGCCTGGGGGGATTACTATATAGAGGGCAGGGCCTGAAGTAGCCTGTTGCCACGTTTCAGTGGTTGCAAGGAGGTCAAGATTTTGAGTAGTGATAAGATCATGGATGTTGAAGACGCGTGCAGGAATAGATCTTGCGTTGATCAAGACACAGTTTAAGAGTGGTGAAGGTGTGAGCTTGATAGGTGGGCAGGGAGGTGACGTTTTGGTTGCAGTCTTACTTTGTAGTACTTGGGACTTGAAGAGCATGTTAGCTTCAGCTTTATTTATGGAGGCGGAATTCCTAATATTTAGATGGATAAGAGGATTGGAAACATTATTTGAGCAGTGGAGTTCTAGTGCCTTAGAATAAACTCCTAGGGTACTGACTGTGCGGTCATCTAGGCAGGTGTTTCTGTTGGTGGTAAATTGGGGTAGTGTCCATTGCTTTGGGCATGGTAATGGTATGAGGGCAGTGGGGTCGCTCAGCTGGAAATGTCTCCTTGTGGTGTCTTGCGGGAGGGAGCAGCTGCCAATGGAGGCTGAAGGGAATATGCTCGTGCTGCTATTATGGGGCAGGTCCAGCTTTGCAGGGCAATGGGTACTGTGCTCTGCAACCTGTGGTGAGGCGGCATCAAGGCTACTGGCATTGGTAGCAGTGATCATTGAGGGATGACTGGTAAGGCTGCAGGGGCGAGCCAATGCAGATGAATGATGGAAGGAAGGGGGTAGGCGTTGGTAGTACTTGTCTACTTGTCAGGTAAAGTTCATATTCGCTAGGCACTTGGCCCTCCAAGCTCTTGAAGCCAATGTGGGAGCAAGCCGCGGGGCACAACGCTGATTTGGATAGGATGGCGTTTGCTGGCATAATGCTTGGGGGCGGTTTTGTGCTTGTGGGTAGGCACAGTGGCAGAAACACATGAAAATGATGGTAGAAAGTAGGTAGGTGGAGGGAGCAGCAGACATCTATGGTATAGAGTGCTACTCGACACATGGATGGGGTTAGGCATTTACACAGTAGGAGGCAGGATATAATTGAGGTGGCTACCTTTAGAGGCTGGCATAGATGAGCAGGCAGCAAATCGACTGTAAGGATCGCAGATGTAGAATCTGGTCCTAGAGACTCCTCATGGCCGAGTGGAGTGGCAGTCGACCTGTCGGACTGTTCAGGACAGGCCAAGACAGGTATCATGGCCCTTATGAGCAGCCCTTCCGGAGTGGACCGGCTGCCCCTGCTGGCTTGGAACTGGTGTCTCCCTTTGAAGCAGCGGCATCCAATCATGCTGCTGGAGATGGGAGGGTTGCTGCGAATGCTTTTGGGAGGTGGTTTTCTCACATGAGGAGATCCAGTGCCTGCAATGAGGGTGCAGGGGGAACTGGGGGCGGGGGGGACCATCAGGTGTTTCAGCTGTCTTGAGTTGGTGTCGGTCAATCAGCCAAGACAGGCATCATGGCCCTTATGAGCATCCCTTCGGAGTGGACCAGCTGCGCCTGCCGGCTTGGAGCTGGTGTCTTCCTTTGAAGCAGTGGCAGCCAATCATGCTTCTGGTGATGGGAGGGTTGCGGAGAGCCCTTCGGTGTGGACCGGCTTCAATAAAACTTGATTCTACACGCGATAAATCAGTGACGGAATGCAGTTGAGTCCTCAATGTGTTTTAGGACTATGTGGAACTTGCTCTTGCAGGATTTCTACACAGGTTACTCATATTCATTTTAAAATAATGTATGTTTGATTGTCACTGTGTAATGCCGGGCTATCAGATGTTGAACTTGCAGTATCACAGGATCCAATAGTATCGCCTGCCAGTGCCTCCAAATTCAGACATCAAGATGCATTATTAGTTAAATTAGATATGTCATTAACTGCAGTAAAGACAATAGCACTAGTTGCAGTGCCCTTAACTTCATGTTGCAAATTGTAACACATTCACACTAATGAGTCATTGTCGATAGGTGAAGGATTGTGCAAAGTACACTGGGCTGAAACCCTGTTTGGTATCATGGCCTTCTCCGTTTCCGTATTGATTTTATGCACAATTTTTTTATGAGGCTGAAATGAGGAGAACGCTGTTATGTTATGTTGTATGTAAATATGTGCTCTGTAAAGCGCTTTGGATTAAGGTGCTATATAAATAACACATCATTATCATTATGGTTATTGTTATCTTTCCGTGTGTAAATGGGAATTGCACATGTAGCCATATGAAGGTCCAAGGCTTCAATGATAGAGCCAGAGATGACCATCCCTCAGACTGTCAGTTTGCACAACCTTTGCTGTGGAGATTATATGGCATAATAATCAAGTAAAAGAGGTGGTAGCAATGATTTTTCTTTACATTTATAGCAGCACACAAAACCCACAGGCATCTAGGTGCTAGTTACAGTAAGTGCAAAGAACATTCAAAGAAGGGCGGGAGCAAGCATAGGGGTTACAACATGTGTGTGGTAATTGAAAGCAATACCTGGCAGTGCATGCCTAATGCTATGGGTGCTACATCAGGTGTACAGATAATCAAAGACACAATAAGGACAGGTATGTACACAGTCTGGCAAAGTCACGCCTCATGGTACGGGGTTACATCAGGTATACAGATAATCAAAGACACGATAACGGTAGGTACACAGTCTGGCAAAGTCACGCCTCATGGTATGGGAGCTACATCAGGTGTACACATACGCAAAGACACAATAAGGGTAGGTGCACAGTCTGGCAAAGTCACGCCTCATGGTACGGGGTTACATCAGGTGTACAGATAATCAAAGACACGATAACCGTAGGTACACAGTCTGGCAAAGTCACGCCTCATGGTATGGGAGCTACATCAGGTGTACACATACGCAAAGACACAATAAGGGTAGGTGCACAGTCTGGCAAAGCCACGCCTCATGGTATGGGGGCTCCATCAGGTATACAGATACACAGTAGAGCATGTTGTAGGCAAGTTAAATTATGTATACAGCACTAAGTTACAGGTCAAATCTGGTGTGTTGCAGGCAGGTTCAATTACAAGTACAGAACAAGACTGCAAGTCAAGACAGGTGCAGACAGGCTGGCAATCTGGTATGTAACAGACAAGTTAAATTATGTATACAGCACTGAACTGTAGGTCAAATCCAATATGGGCAAGATCAGATATATAAACAGCACAAGGTTACAGGTCAATCTGGTGTGCAGCAGACAAGTTAAGATATGTATACAGTGCTAAGATGCAGGTTAGGTCAGGCATGGGCAAGATCAGATAAACAGAAAGGTCAAGGCTGTGAGTCAAGTCAGGTATGTTGCAGATAGTAAATTATGGATCAATGGTTGGAGCAATATGCCAAACGTGCAGAAGCCAAAAGGTGCCACTGGCAAAGCACTAATCATGTTGTAGTACGGAAAGACAGAGGAGGAATAGTGACAGTTTAGTGAAACGAACAAACCCCCTCCTCCGGTGGATATAATGATGCAGAGTTACCATGCAGGATTGCATCAAGCATGCGTAGGGAGTAATGGGCGGTGTCAGACACTCTGGTAGTAAAGGTGTGATATTTTGGGGACAGAGCTGTGAGGAGGCCCGAAACAGCACCCACTGTTAAAGCTGCATCCAGCAAAACTGCGCTACGTCAGCTGCGCGGGTATTAGCGTATAACTGTATATCGGGAAAGGATCAGATGCAATCACTTCGGACGGTACATAATAGTGCAGCGAGGTGGCGAAGGTAGGGCGGAGGCTCTGGGATCAGGTTGGGTCATCGGGAGGACAGAAGTGGGCAGTAGTAGAGGGCGGTAAGTGGGCTGCTTGGCAATATCAGTGCATGGAGTTTTATGCAAGACAAAGGATTGCCAGAGCACCTCTTGAGAGGCGGTGGCCAGGTTTACCTTCTGATGAAGTAGTGGCAATGGAGCAGTGGCGGCTGGTGACTTTGAAAGCTGGTGGGGTGTTTGTGATTGAGCGAGCGTACTGATCGATCCTAATATACATCAAGGGTGGTGCGGGGGGAGGGGGGTGCTCCCCTCCCCCCACCCCCACTGCGAAAGTTTGGGAAAAATGGCTTCCGAAATATACAATTTACTGTTCAAGCCCACATAAATATGTAATAAAAATGCATTACTTTTTACATACCAATGGTGGTACATTATTCTTACGTGTGCAAGTGTAATGGTGTTTTTTACAGCAGCTTGTATTGAGAATAGCTGGTCCTTTGTTGTATGCATGAAACAATTCATTAAATGGATATGCATTAATGATGGACAAATATGATTTTGTTATGCTGATGGGGCCAGTGCGTTTCAACTTTTCATTTAAAATGAGCATCTAGCAGCTGCCCCAATGCTGGAATTCTTATCATAAAACAAAACAAGTGTTAATATAATACATCAAATGTGTGCTTTGGAACACACATGCTACAAGATGCTCTCAGGCCATCACCTCTTCCAGGCCTCCTGCAGTTTCCAGTAGTGTTCATATCACACCTTTGCATTTTTACTCTGGTTTCGACTTCGTTAGCATCTTGATGACAAAGAGCTGGCTGGATTTTCAGCAGACATTGTTTCAACACCCAGCTGGCTGCCTGTCCCGTGATATTCTGCAATTATTAACACTCTTCCCTTTGCATTCCTTTATCTCTATAATGTATGCACTACATGGGTGCCTCAGACTGGATTTCCCAGCTGTAAGCAAGGGGGACCCTAAACATCATTTTAAAATGGGCCCCCATGAGACAGACACATCTGCAGCCCGCCTGGCTTTTGGCACAAGTGGCGATTTACTACACCTGTGCAGCCCAGATAAGTATCGCCACTGGTAATATGGCAACGTGGGGTGAATTCCTGGTAGGCGAACACTAGAGCAATCACAAATTACTTTAATGCTGGCCTCAAAAACACCGAAAAGGGGTTGCGTCTGCACCTTTTTTTTTTTTTTTTAAGGATGCTGTCCACCCATGGGACGTACCATGTATCCTTGACTTGTGCCCTGGAAATCAGCAGAGGGCTGAACTAGGAAAACTCCTCCTCCAGTGTTCACCTCTCTTGCCACATCCTGGGCAAATATTAATGACTCACTTACCCTCTCATCCTTTCACCTCTCACCCCCATGTTTTGGCTTTCAACAATACTCTGTTTTATAGAGAGAACTTGAAATGTACACAAACCATGTCAAAGTACTCACATAAATATATACTTTCTGGAAGAAATATGCTATGCAAAAGGTTTACAATTGTGGCATTAATCACCCCACCTTGAATGGAAGACTACACACGTCAGAATGTAATTCAGCAGAAATGGCCTACTAAACACCAATAACCAAAAGGTAATGTGGGAAAAGGTTACATGTTTGAGTTTCAATGTTTCACAATGGTATGCTTCATATAATGTGAGGAAAATATTACATTCTACCTAAAATGTACATTTTTGGTGCGTTAAATATGAACATGTGAAAATAAGGCAGATAGGTTAAAACGGTGTTGTGTGATAGGTTTAAATGTCCACAAGGAAGGCACCACTTTTTACTAAGGCAGTTGAGCGAACTGCTGCTTTCCTTGTGCTTGCAAAATGGAAAAATCCTTGGCACCGTCATAGTACCAACCAGCCACCTCGTGAGCTGGCCTTGGCCCAGCCTTGCCATTGAGGCGCCTGCAGCATGGAATTTCTAGACGTTGAAAGTTAACCTACGGCGGACTGGGGGCTGTAGTGATATATGGCAGTCATTTTTAAAAGCAGTCAACAAAATGTGTGCAGATGACAAGGTTTTCAATAGAAGCAGCCAGTAAAATGGGTGCAAAACCTCTAGCAGATTAGGGATACAGGTCAGCATTTTAGTGGGATTAGTCTAAATACAGAAAAGAGATGGGAAATTATATGAAGCAGGTGAAATGCCACATTGGTTCATTAACACAGTGAATTACGCCTGCAATGGCAAAGCAGAATGTTTGCAAAAAGACAGTGAGTTCAATGTACATTATACAAAATTATGAGCATTCCCATCTGTGTAAAGTTGCATTGAAAGAAATAACCCATGTAACTAACTAACTTCCCTATTAATAACACTCAATAACTAACTAGTTCACCTGACAATGCAATGCAATGTCAGTAAACATGGATGGAAATCCTGTTTTATTTTCATATCTCTTTCGCTCCATGGAAAGAGATGAATGGTAAAACAAAATTAATGAGCTGTCTTTTGTGCATTCTGAAGCCTCTTTGTTTGTGCAGGAAATAAATTGATACATACAGGCTCTCGTGAGTGATTGGACAATGGAATCAGGAGCATAGGAGGTGCTCAGACGTGTCATAGGGGAGGCAACTCTACCCTTGATTGACAGGGCGTGGCCTGGTGCTCATGGAGTGAGGACGTTGAATCCTTGAGCTCCGGCCGAGCCACTGTAATCCGATCCTGAATTGGGTGCCTTGAGCCCAATAGCACTGTCTACATGACGATCCAGCTGAAGCTAAGTCGAAGACCTGCGCTTCGCAACGAACTCTGACAGAAATCGGAGCTAGGGAGCCTCGTACGGCATCCCAGCCCGGCTCCCCCTCCCTGCCCTGAGCGGCACACACAAAATGGTGGCCGCAGTGCCCTAGCGGTCCGGGGGGCCGAACAGAACCTGGGATGCAGCGACACCCGCGACCAGCCGGGTACGCACTTCTGTGGGAGCATCGGGGCAGTGCTGCAAGGCCCAGCGGAGCACCCCAGAGAAGTCGGAGGGCAGCCCTGAGAGGCCAGCTGGTAAACACGCCGAGCGCTCTGGACGGCCAGTGAAGAACGCTGCTAACGCCGGAGATCGGGACTGTGTCTGAACAGGGCACAACTGAGGCAATCAGCCCAGATCGGCCACCGCTGCTGCGAGCCTGGGCCCCCCACGTGAGCCGACCGAGACTCGAGGCAACCGGCAGGCATACCAGCGGACTGAGCCCCCTATTGGCGCCCGAGACGGAGCTTCCCCAGGGCTCGTTGAAGCAAGCCTAGCAAAGCTTTCCGGGGCAGGCTCGAGGAGCAGGGACAGACCAGCAGCGGCTCCCCTCCAGCTCGGCAAGGTGAGAGGCTGCAGTTGTTTTTGGGAGCCCTGTCCCCTGGGCTAGCACTACAGGGCTACAGGAGCTGCAAGCCTTACACGCTTGACATCTGCCATTACCTATAACAAGGGCGCGAGGAGGCCCTGCCCTGGAACTCATGCCGGAGCCGTCGCAGACTCCCCCAGGCAGACACAGAGCCATGCTGTGGCGAGTATGATCAGGGCTCACGCGCCTTTTGGGAACCGCTCCCCCGACAGATTAGTGAACTTCGGAGAGACCGACCCGGCACGCAACCCTCCCAAACCTATGGCTGACCAACTTGCACTGGACTGATGCAGAGGTGCACCCCTGGCGGCACCCTAACCCCGCAGTCTCGCATGGTAACATCATCCCCTGCACTCCATCACAGCGTTCAGACTGCAGTGACGACTGCGACAAAGACCAAGAAGCCGCTGCTTCAAGGATCACCTGTGGCACCAAAGTTGAGAGGGTGCACTTTGTCTGCACCCAGGGCCGAATCAACACTGAGTGCTATAGTAGGGAACCCATGTGAGGCAGACGGAGATAGACTGGAGAGGGACACGCAATCGCCCAGTCTGAAGAGGCGGACAAGACACCTGTACCAATCGAAGGGGCCCAAAGATCCTGCAATGACCACCTCAAGGAGCATAGTTAAAAACGCCACGATGGATCCTTTCGTTGCATCAAAGTCCCACCCCATCGCCCAGTCTACACAGAAAGGCACACCACCGCAGATCAACCCAGAAGAAAGCACCAAGGACAAGCAGGTGCTCGAAGCGATTGCAGCCCTAAGAGCATTCCTAGACACGAAAATAGGCGAAGTCAAGGCTGACATCCAGTTCATAAGTCAGGACGCCTGCAATTTAACAGAACGTGTCACCATCATAGAATCCTCTCAGAAGGAAATGTCAGAAGACACAGCGGATCTTAAGGCGGAGGTGGCAGATCTCAAGAGAAAGGTGGGCTTCCTGGTGGCAATATCGGAGGAGGCGGAAGGGCGCGCTAGGCGCAATAACATCAGAATACTGGGCATCCCTGAGGGGACAGAGACTGCAGACCCGACCGCCTACATAGAATCCATGATACAACAGGAAATTGGGGCGGAGAAGCTCTTACAAGGCTTTGCCATAGAGAGGGCTCACAGATCGCTCCAGAAGAAACCGCCTCTGGGTTCCTACCCTCGCCCCATTTTAGCGAAGGTCCTTAACTTCCGGGGCAGGGAAGTAATCCTAAAATTCTCGAGGGAGGGCGGAGAGATAGAGCGAGACAACTCAAAAATCACCATATATCCTGATTACACACAGTCGGCACAAAGAGTAAGGAACTCTTTTGTCCCTGTCAAAGCCAGACTAAGAAAATTAAACTTAAAAGATATGCTGCTGTACCCATCCAGGCTAAAGGTGATCCACAAAGGTTGAGCAATATTCCTGGAAACGCCAGCTGCAGCTAACATGTGGATGGAACATAATCTGGCCGAGATCCCCACGGAGCCCACCCACGAGAGTCGAAATGAAGCGCGCAGTGGACGATGGACAGGTGCTGCGACATCGACACCCCTGACGCTTGACTTAGACATTATCACGAAATGGTATGGCACCACTGAAGAAGTTACACTACAGCACCAGAAAGCTAAATGATTACAGGCCCCGTTCGGCCTCCCACTAATGAGCACACAGCACGAACCTACGAAAGAACAGTGCAGGCCAGTTGCCAGCACGAACCCACTCGCGCCAGAAACCCGGATGGGGACAGGCAGCGCGAGAGCACCTGAGCACTGCGCCCTTATGGCAGAAGCTGGGTGCACCAGTTAGTTATTTTTGTCAAGTTATTGTTGAGACTGCCCTCCTCCTGATGTCTATCAGCCGAACCAAAGCGGACCCGAAGTTAGATACTGAAGCCGGCCATTCCAAGCAAGCAGAGCAAGACATGACGCCCAATAACGCACGACCGAGTCGCAGAGAAGACGGTGAGTATCCCACGACAACAAACAAACTCAAGCAATGGCAGCAAGAATCACATGGAATGTCAGAGGGATGGGATCCTACTTACGGAGGAACCGTATACATTCCTACCTGAAGAGGAAGAAGGTGTCAATTGCCCTCTTGCAGGAAACGCACCTCACAACGGATACCATGGACAAACTGGTGGACTACTGGGGCGGCCAGGGCAGCGGTGCATCCTACTCAAGGTACGCATGAGGTGTATACACATGGGTGAGTCCAGATACACCATTTCACCAGATGGGAGCGGAAGTAGGCAAAGAAGGTAGATGTGTGGTAGTGTGGGGCATGATGGAGAACTCTCGATTATGCATTGTGAACTCTTACTTCCCCCAGCATGGCATACCTTCCTACCTTAAGCAGCTATGCGCTAGAATCACGCACCATATGGAAGACTTCTTCTTATGGGGGCGGGGGGATTTTAATTGCGTGATGAACGAGGAAATGGACAGATCCACCACACAACGCACCCTCAACAACCCCGCCCCGCGAGCGCTCCAAAGCGCGGTGGAGGACCTGCACCTAGGCGATATCAGGCGAGACCGACATCCGAATGATAGCTCCTACTCATTCTACTCGGCCCCCCACGGCCTGCACACCAGGATAGATCACTTTTTCATCAACAGCGAGCTACTCCCACAGGTTGAGTCTGTGAGCTACCTGGGCAGGTCGATCTTGGATCATTCCCCACTGTTAATGCAGCTCAGTCTGAGAGGCCCCCGGCCCCCCATCCCGATGTGGCGTATGCCCGCAGAAACCTTAACAGACTCCGCATTCAAGGAAACTCTAGGAGAAAAGTTGGAGGAATACATACAGATCAACAAGGGATCAGTCGAGAAGTGGAGCACACTCTGGGAAGCCATGAAGGTGGTAACGAGGGGTGAGATAATAGCAGAAGCTGGCAGGATCAGGAGGCAACTGAAAAAGGTGTTGGAGGTCAAGGAGGAAGAGATCAGGCACCTGGAAAGCAATCTGCCCCCAACCATTGAGAAGGAGACTAGGCTGAGGGAGAGAAGACTGCAGAATCGCGTGGGAGAGGCTGTCCAAGTTCGACTTCTCCACGCAAACTCTTAAGGCACACAAGGAAGCAGACAAGCCGGGCAGGATACTTGCCTGGTTATGCAGAAAGGAGCACCCGAGGCAAGCCCCTAAAGAGATCAAGGATCAAAATGGTACAGCTCACAGGACGCAACAGGCAATAAACAAAGTTTTCTCAGACTTCTATGCCAAGCTCTATGCCCACGAGGAGCGAGTCCCCGAAGAAGACATCAGAGACACTCTGGCCGAAGTTGGACTTCCTAAACTAAGCCAGGAACAACGAAACATGCTGGGAAAGGCCATTACGATGGATGACATCTCATAGGCAATCAGGTCCCTCTCTACAAGCAAGACCCCTGGGACAGAAGGCCTTACCCCAGAATTTTACAAGGCCTACGAGGAGATCTTAACCCCAATGTTGCATGGGGTATACGAGGAGGCGTATGAGACCGGGACACTACCGGGTAGCATGAGAGAGAACCTCATAGTACCAATACTCAAACCAGGCAAACCCACTGACGAGTGTGACTCGTACTGCTCCCTAGCGATGCTGAACTAAGACAGCAAAATTCTTACAACTATACTAGCCAAAAGGCTCTCGAGGGTGATAGGATCACTAATACATGAGGACCAGAACGGTTTTGTCCCAGGGCGCAACACCACGGCCAACCTAAGAAGGCTCCAACATATAAATGGCACAAACAGCGGAGTGCAAGGAAGACCTGGTAGTACTCTCGCTCGATGCCATAAAGGCGTTTGATTCAATATTTTGGGAATGGCTGATCGAGACTTTGAGGGAGTTTGGACTTGGTGAGCACTTCATCCGATGGGTTCAAGTACTTTACAGCAACCCGGTGGCGAGAGTAAAGACTGGCGGTATGGTGTCAGGAGCTTGGGCTATCAAAAGGGGAACCAGACAGGGGTGCCCACTATCGCTGATGCTGTACATCCTTGGCCTGGAACCAGTTGCAATCTATTTCAGGAAGCAGCTCTTCGACGCAGGTATTAGTATAGGTGGGATAGATAACATCATTTCCTTGTACGCGGACGATGTCCTTTTATACCTGAGAAATCCTTGAGACAATGCACCTACAGCGTTAAACATCATAGACAATTTTGCAAAATACTCTGGGATAAAATTCAGCAGACAGAAATCATGCCCTTTCCCTCTCGCCGGAATTAAGAGTAAGGGTACAGAGAAACTACCCGAGAATGGAATCCAATGGCAGGTGGAAGCCTTCCGCTACCTTGGCCTTACCATCATGCACACTCCAGCCTCCACTCACGAACGCAACACGGAGGCAGCAATGCGTGGGGTGCGCAGATCTATCAAATTCTGGTCGAAACTCCCGCTCTCTGTGATGGGTAGAGCAGCGATCTCCAAAATGATAATACTACCAAGATTTCTCTATTACTTCACCAACATAACATACTATATACCCCCGTCCTTCTTTAGGAAACTTGAATCCCTAACCAGAGACTTCCTTTGGGGCCAGGCCAGACACATAACACTGAACATCCTCACGTTTCCCTACGCTGAGGGCAGCATCCAACTGCCGGAATTCCCGAGATATTACCTAGCGGCACAAATGACACATGTCGCAAAGTGTCGGACGAACCCTCAGCTGAGACGGACCTCCTACGCCAGCTGAAGACTCCTATGCACCCCAAGGAGATTATATGGAGCACACAACTGGGGCCTCCCAACGCACCCATGATAGTAAAGCTGGGGAGACAAGTTTGGAACAACTTCGGATCACTACTCGGACTGCAACATCCATACATGCCGGACATTCCCATGCTAGTTGATGTATGCAAGATAACTTGCCAACAATGAGGAGCTGGGAGAACTGTGGCCTCTATACATGGGGAGATATGCTTGAAGAGGGGCTGTTTAGGGATCCGAATCACTGCTAGTGAAGGATGGGCTCGCCCCAGACCAGTTTCTATGGTACCAAAGGGTGAAACATGCAGCTAAGAAAAACTGGATCACATGGCCCGAGGAACCGGAAACGCATCCTCTTGTGCAGGAATTGTACAGCGTGGGCGACGGCTGGAAGCCGACATCGAGACTATATACACAAATAAATGACAGACCCAACCCGAGAGGTGTGCGCCTGAAAGAGACGTGGGAGACTGACCTTGGGACTGAAATCACTGAGGGCGAATAGGCAAGGGCCCTGCTGTACCCGAAGGAGGTGTCACGGAACGCCAGGTTCAGGTTGATTCAGCTGAATGTCCTCTATAGGACCTACATGACCCCGCAGAGGATAGCCACATTCAGCAACAAAATACCTTCGACTTGCCCATGGTGCTCCTCTGAACTCGCTGACATGATCCACATGTTTTCGGCCTGTCCCAAATCGCAGAAGCTCTTGCTCGCTGTTGAACAGACCTGCAGGAGAGCTGGACTGGAAAGATACGAATGGACACCTAAGGAGTTTCTTTTGGGCACTCACCTGAGGCTGAGCAAAATCAGGCACTTAGTGAAGTTCATGGACATGGCGTGCATATTAACGAAAAGAATGATTGCAATGGCCTGGAAGTCGCCTGGAGGCCCCAGGTACGAACCCTGGATCAGGGAAATGGAGAGGTGGACTGCCGCTGAAACTAGAGCCTGGGAGGAAGGGAAAAAAACCGTGGTGAAGAAGACGCGAGCGCCACACTGGAGTCCTGGAAAGCCCTCATTTGGGATATGATCTTCTCCATAAACTTTAAGCCCCCCCCCCCCCCCCCCCCCCCCCGAGTCCACCTCCCTGGCACGAACTGCAAGCATGTTATACTGATACGAATGCCAAGCCTATGTATACCCTGGCGTCACACCCCACCAGGGGGTAATAAAGGGCGACCAAGCTGGGCCTTTGGCACAAAGGAGAGGGCCAGAGGGCTGCAGGACAGCAGGAAAGAGGACAGTTAAAGTTGTTATTGTTTATTTACGGTTATCTTCAGTTACTAGGCATGTACAACGCATAATTGACACGATGCACAATCGGTCCTCAATTGCTTTTTGTTTATCCATAAATGCCAATAAAAACATTTAAAAATAAATTGATTGACAGGCAAATTAAATAAATAGGGGTGCTCAGAAAAGGAGGGGGCTTTTTGTCCTCCTGGCGCTGCAGTCTGCTGATGAGAATTCGGAGAGAAAGCTGCCTGCCCTGACATTGAAGCTTGCTGGGATTCCAAAGCTGACTTTGGGGCGCGAGCAGACAGCGTAGGAGTTGAAACAATTCAGCATAGATAATCTACGGCAGAAAGGGAGTGTTCCAGACGAAGTGCAGAGACCTCATAACTCATTGTAAGTGAAGTTAAAACATGAGGAGCACGGACGGTTGAATGCTGTTATCAGTTAGCACAGGAGGGTATTTTTAGAACAAAATATTCAATGTTTTCTTTCACATGTGTTAAATGACAAAAGAACAGAATATATTAACTATGTTTTTATTGTAAATGACATGACATTTAACAGATTTATAAAGTGTATGAAGACTGACTTGGTGTAAGGATTTTTTTGTATGTCTCTAAGGCTTAGTCTCTTAACTGAGGGGAGATAACTAGGAGGTGCTTATAGTGCCTACACCACAGTGGTAAAAGTGTTTACTGCCGGAGGTAAAATAAGAAACCAAAAGGAAAATATTTGTACAAGCTAGAAAGCTTGTGTGTTGCCTGAATGCCTTCAGCCATGCATTCCGGGGCTGAATGGGGCCCTCCAAGGGCATAGGCCGCTGATGTAGATAAGTTATTTGCACAATTTATATGCGATTTTTGACAAACTGTGTTCCCTAAATGTGCTAAGTCTGGATACATGCTTACTGTCAGCCTGTAGTATGTCATAGTTATAAAAGGGGGAAGGTTTGTCTTATCGTATGGGGCAGCATTATGAATTTGCTCACCACAAATTTACCACCATAACAAGACAGTGCAAATTTACCGCCAGTATACCATGATACTAAAATACTGCCAAATTAGGTAATAGCCCCAAAGACAAAACATCTTACAGGGCACCAGATATTTATGGACTGCAGCATTCCTGTTGGTGAGGTTAGGGGTCCTGGAGGGTGTTCTAAGATGTTGGGAGACTTGTAGAGAGACAAGATGACGAGGACACTGTGCAGACTAGTGGCGGCAAAGCTGGGACTCGGGAGCGCCGACTGCAATGTTTCTGCAAAGGCACAGCTTATTGATGCATAGTGCGCACACAGGCCTGGAAGTGGATTTTGTCAGCAAACCCAAGTAATCGCAATACAGACAGCAGTGTGCAGCAGCTGTAGCACAGAGTTGTCTTTTCTGTGTGGCTGGTAAAAAAGACAAAGTGAAGCACCAAGTGGTGTTCGCAATAATGTGTTGTCAACTTGTCTGCAAACTTTTCAGACAGGTGCAAACGTGTGATTGTAAAACGTTCTCCCACTGGTGGGATCATATAAATAATGTACACTTACTACTTAAAACCATTAAGTTGAACTCAGACTCCTCGGTCGATCCGCAAGTTAGAACAAGGCCGCACAGCACAATAGGCTGAGTGAGGCTCTGCTCTGCTGCATGCCGTCCAGGACCAGACACGCCCTGGCTGGGAGCTCTGCAGATTGCAAGTCAAGTGAGAAAGGGGGATGTGGCACACATCACCCCACCCCCACGGGATTGTCATTGGCTGGCAAACAGCCAATGACAATTCCATAAGGAACAAGTTACTTACCTGTAACTGTTGTTCTCCAGCATGGGTCTGGCATGGATTCACATGCTCATGAATATTCCCCGTCGTCAGGCCGGGAATCCTCGGTAAAGAAAAAATCAGTATCAGTTTCGTTTCTGATCTGTCTTTCGTAGTAGTAACCAATCACTGATCTCTGCGTCATACTGACCACAGCCAATGACTGCCCTCTACCTAAGCCCCGCCTCTGGCAGCCATCTTCAGATTTGGTAGCACGTGAAGTAGCAGTATGAACAAGTGAAGAGCCGCAGAGGGGTAGGCGGGAGGGTTCGCATGTGAATCCATGCCAGACCCATGCTGGAGAACAACAGTTACAGGTAAGTAACTTGTTCCTTCTCCAGCATGGGGTCTGGCATGGATTCACATGCTCATGAATAAGCAGTACACACATGCACAACCACGGGAGGTGGCAAAGGCTCAACATTAAGCATTACATCAAACTCAACATTAAGCAATTCTTACCTCCTCACCAGGCTCACCTTAGGCGAACAGATTACGCAGCACTGCTTGGCCGACCCTGGACTCCTCCCTGGAATCCCGATCGACGCAGTAGAATTTCGTGAAGGTGTGCGTCGACCTCCACGTAGCAGCCCTGCAGATGTCCAGCAAGGGCACACCAGATAGGAACGCCGTGGTAGCTGCGATCGCTCTGGTGGAATGGGCTCTCGGACAGCCAGGCAGCGGTCGGTTTGCCAACCGATGACAGTACATGATACAGCCGGAGAGCCATCTGGAAATGGAGGCCTTTGAGAGAGCCTTCCCCTGATTGACAGGTCCAAAGTTCACAAAAAGTTGTGACGTCTTCCGAAAACACTTTGTGCGGTCCACGTAAAACTTCAGCGCTCTAGCCATATCCAGCGAGTGCAAAGTCCTTTCGGCCGGCGACGAAGGCGACGGGAAGAAAACAGGCAACACCAAGGGTTCGTTGAGGTGGAAGTCCGACGGTACCTTGGGCATGAAGGAGGGGTGCGTCCTGAGCACTACCCTCGTGTCGTGAAAAGTCAAGTACGGGGGCTTGCAGGAAAGGGCCTGGATCTCTCCCACTCTTCGTGCGGAGGTGATGGCCACAAGAAATGCTGTTTTCCACGACAAGAACTTCAACAGAGCCGAATGCAGAGGCTCGAACGGAGGTCCCATGAGCTTGGTCAGCACCACGTTGAGCTCCCACGCCGGGGCCGGAGCCTTCACCGGCGGGAACAATCTGAACAGTCCCTTCATGAATTCTTTCACCAGACGATGAGACCACAAAGACATCCGCCCCGTGGTTCTGGTGTATCGGGAGATCGCAGCAAGATGAATCTTGATGGACGCGTGCGCCAGTCCAGCCTTGGCCAGCGTCAGAAGGTACGGCAGTACCTGGGGAGCCGTAATCCGTAGAGGGTTAATCTTCTGTGCGTGGCACCAGACAGAACCTCTTCCATTTGTGTCCATAGCATTTAAGAGTTGAGGACGCCCTGGCCTTTGCAAGAACCTCTCTGCAGTCGGCCGGTATGTCATATCCTCCAAACTCGAACGCTGCAGGAGCCAGGCCTGCAAGTTCAGCGACTTTGGGTCGTGATGGAGGATGGGGCCTCCTTCCCTGAAGAGAAGATCCGCGTCCACTGGCAGCTTGATTGACGGGGACGCTGACAAGTCCAGAAGGTCCGGGAACCATATCTGCCTCGGCCACGCAGGTGCGACGAGGATCATCCTGCACCGTGACCTCTTGAGCTGGTTGATGAGCCGGATCAGCAATGGCAATGGAGGGAACGCGTATAGAAACAGGCCCTCCCAGGGGAACGAGAAAGCATTGCCCATGCTCCTCGGCTGGGGAAACCTGCTGGTGAACCCCCGGCACTTGGAGTTCGTCGCCGTCGCGAACAGATCGATCTGGGGTGTGCCCCACCGTCGGAAGAGGCGGTCCACTAGATCCTGTCGTAGTTCCCACTCGTGGCACGAGCGCAGCTCTCTGCTGAGCGAGTCGGCGATGGTGTTTTTTATCCCTGCCAGATAAAACGTCACCAGAAACATCCCTTGGGCGACGGCCCAATGCCAGAGATCCTGCGCCTCCTTGGACAGGGCTGGGGACCTGGTTCCGGCCTGCTTCCTGATGTAGAACATGGTGGTGGTGTTGTCGGTGAAGATCCTCACCACCTTGCCCTTGAGGGACGGAAGAAAGGACCTGACGGCCCAAAACACTGCACAGAGCTCCTGGACGTTGATATGGAGGGACTTCTCCGTCGGAAGTCAAAGGCCTCTCGCGTGCAGATTTTCGGTGTGCGCTCCCCACCCTTCTAGGGAGGCATCCGTGGTCAGTGTCTCCTGGTGGCCGGGGGTCTGGAAGTCCATGCCCGCCGTCAGATGCGCGCGGGTGCCCCACCACCGGATCGCTCGTCAGAAACTCTCGCCGAGTGTGATCCTCTCCTCGAAGCTGCCCGTCGTCTGGATCCAGCGCGCGTCCAGGAACTCCTGCAACGGGCGCATCCGGAGCCTGCACAGGCGGATGAGATAAATGCAAGAAGACATCATTCCGAGGAGGGACTTGATGGACCTCACCCTGGCCGTGTCCGCAACCAGCATCCGCTGCACCTTACCCAAGATGGCTTCGCTCCCAGAAACAGTGCGTCTTGCGCGGGCACCAGGTGGGACTTGGCGTAGTTTATGGAGAATCCCAGGTCCGTGAGTAGTTGGACGGTCCTTGCCGTGTGCTCCACGGCGAGCTCCTTCGTCTTTGCTCGGATGAGCCAGTCGTCCAGGTAGGGGTAGACGTGGATCCCCTCTCGGCGCAGCTGCGCCGCCACTGGTGTGAGACACTTGGTGAACACCCTGGGTGCCGACCTCAATCCGAAGGGAAGGGCTCTGAACTGGTAGTGGCGCCCTTGGACCACGAACCTGAGAAACTTTCGGTGTCCCTTTAGGATGGGAATATGGAAGTAGGCATCCTCCAAATCCAACGACGACAGGAAATCGCCCTCCTCCAGTTGACCCAGGATATGTTGGAGGGTGACCATCCGGAACTTCTGTGCCTTGATGAATTTGTTCAGTCGTCGTAGGTCCAGGATGGGACGCCATCCTCCCGTCTTCTTCACGAGGAAGTATCTTGAGTAAGCTCCGGAGCCCCGAAGCCTCTTTGGGACGAGCTAGATGGCGCCCTTTCTTGAGCATCGCCTTTACCTCCAAGAGAAGTTGAGGCAGGTGGTGTTCTTTCCTTGCCACAGGGGGGATGCGCGGGCACCTCTTTAGAAACTCGAGCGCGTGACCCTGAGCTAGGGCGTCCAGCACCCAACGGTCGGTGGAGATGGACTCCCACACGCTGACGAAGCTCGACAGCCGGCCTCCCACCGGGGTGCTTCGGTGGGGGCCCGACCCCACGGCCGGTTCAGTCCTGCTTCAACGAGGCTTTGCCGCCTTGTTCTCCTTGGCGACGACGGCGGGGTCCGCCTGACTTGCCTCGTCCCCTGTAAGCTTCCTGTGACGACGAACGGGCCGCTTGACGGTAGGTGGAAAGTCCGTCGCTGGAACCTTTGGAGGCACCCTGTTTGCCTCTGCCGCTCCGAAAGGGCGGCCGCCGTTGCTGGAGAACCCCAAGAGCCCGGGCCGTCTCCGTGTCCGCCTTGATAGCTTGAAGGGAATCATCCGTTTTCCCGAAAAGGTTGTTTCCGTCGAACGGCATGTCCAAGACTCTGGTCTGCACGTCCTGACGGAAGTCAGTAGCCGCCGTGTCAGTCCCCGTATCATCCCCACGTGTCGTGGACGGGGAGGAGGGCTGAACAGGGCGCGATGGCTGAAAAGGAGGTGGAGGATGAATCCTTCTTCTCTTAGGGGGAGGGCTCCCAGAAGGGCCTGGCTCCGGGTCCCCCGTCGGGAGCGGTTCCTCCGTTGGTGGTAACGGCAGTCTCGTCCTTATCTCCGAGCATAAGGACTGTATAGCCAACAAAATGGCCGCCGAGTTGTCTTGCGGCACTGGTTGAGGGGAGTCCGACGGGCGGTCAGGAGCCCCGTCGGCACCTTCGACGTTCTCGTCGTCTCCTACGTCGGGGTCCCTCCCGACGGGCTGGTCTTCTTCCATGCCAACGCCGTGGCTTAAGACTTCGATCAGCTCTTCCTCAGAGGTTGAGGCCGAATCCACGACGACCTCCTGCCCCCCCTTTTTCTTCTCCGTCGGAGGTTTCACGGGGGTCCTGTCGATGGGCATGAAAGAGGACTCCCTCCGCGGTGGCAGGAGACTCTGGGCCCCGAGGTCGCCACCACTGGTGTAGCCTCCACAGGCTGAGCCAGGGCCGCCGCGACTGTCTCGATAGAGGCCTTGGCCGGCTGGATTAAGGCTTTCACCACCTTAGGTGCACTCACCGCCTTCTCCTTGGGGGGAGGGTCACCGCCTCGCTCCCCCTCCGATGGGGCCTTTGAGCTCGAACGGGGGTCTCTCCAGCAGCTTTGCCGGGTGCTCGGCCTTCCTCTTACCCGAGCCAGAGCGTTGGCTCGTGGTTGATGGCGCCGGGGAGGATGCGCCCTGCCTGGCGCCCGTAGAGCCCGACCGTTCGGCGCTCCCGGTGCCAGCGGACTCGCGGTGCTTGGCCTTCTGTTGGACCCCCGTCGCCGGGGCGCCCTCAAAGGTCTTAGAAGACCGCTCGGACTTCTTCTTCTTCTCGCCTGATGGGCTCTTTTCTTCCAGCCAGTTGGCGAGACGTTGATGGCGGTTCCTTCATGGTCCGCTCCGACATATTGCCGCAAAACGCACAGTCCTTCTCCACGTGCGTCTTGTCCTCATGTAGGCAGTAAAGACAAAGGGAGTGTTCGTCCTCCTTAAAGACATTCTGAAGCTGGCATCCAGGGCAGACCCTGAACAACTTTCCGGGCATCGAGCTTCCCTTCTCCTGGGCCATGTCCGAGATGGGCCTGAGAAACTTCTGGAGTCCTCCAAAAGAGTGGCTCGACGAATCCGATATGGGTCCCTGTTGATCGGATGAAGAAACGGTGGAGCTTGAGGCTCTTTTGACTGAAAAAGAGAATTTTTTTGAGAAAAAACGTGAAAAATAGCACTAACGCTCGAGAGCAATAGCACGAGGATCCCAACACTTGAACGTGCGGTAAAAATCTGAAGATGGCTGCCAGAGGCGGGGCTTAGGTAGAGGGCAGTCATTGGCTGTGGTCAGTATGACGCAGAGATCAGTGATTGGTTACTACTACGAAAGACAGATCAGAAACGAAACTGATACTGATACTGATTTTTTCTTTACCGAGGATTCCCGGCCTGACGACGGGGAATATTCATGAGCATGTGAATCCATGCCAGACCCCATGCTGGAGAAATGATGTTTCTATCGGAGCTCTGCGAAGTCTGCGATGTTTGCGCGATGTTTGCGCGAATATTATACTGGTGGGGCCACAGCTTGGGCGCCAGCCTCCTAAGTGCCTCAAATGGAAATGACTTCCGTAAACTGTGCAGAGCCTACGAGCTCTGCACAATACTACTATGGAAAAAGTGTGCAAAATGGGACTCGCCCTTGTGTGTCAGGATGATCACACTTATCAGGCCCAGCTGACATGCCGATTGATTTATTTAGTTGCTGTTGTAAAGCCACACTGTTCAGCTTAAAGGATTACAGAGTGATGAACACTGTTCATTTCTCTGTACTCCCTGGGGGCTGGGGGCGGGAGGGCGGCACTCCCACACCCTGAATAAGTGGCCGCCACACCAATGGAGTCAGATTGGGGGGGTGCACCAGCTTGCCCGGGGGAGACCAGCAGAGACTGGACCCGGCAAGATGCAGGCTTCCGATTAGTAGGGCAAGTAGCAATGCAAGGCCATCTCAGTTGGTGGTGATGGTGACGGTCATCTTGCCGCGATCACCGAGGTTGAAGCGGTCAATGGAGTATGTGGATGGGGGCTGTATGGAGGTCCACCACAGATGATTCCTATGTTGTGGATCGGCAGATAATAGGCTCTTACTGTTAGGATTTGAAGCACTGACCTGTAAGGGGAAGAAGCAGATCGATAATCCTTCAGGAAGTTCAATGAAGAGATGACAAATTAGGCAGGAGCCCCAATGTCCATATTTCCAAACTAAAGTAGTTCTTCTTGCGATCCGTCATTTCTGCTTGGCGTAACAACAGGCTTGTTGCGTTGTAAAGTGCTTACACTACCTCATTAAAAGAATCCATAAAACACACAAAGTTGACTGTCAATGCTGGCAAATGGGCCGGCTTTCGATGGATCCAAGATCCGGTGTCAGATCTCTAGCCGGATCTCAGGATCCGGCTTGCCTCTGCCTCACTCCCAGCAAAAAACCCACACAACACCCTGTGCAAGATTGTTCTGCTATTGTGTGTGGCCCGGCACGCTGCTCTTGACCAATAGCAAATAAAGGGTGGTTTGCCTCCTGCTCACTGTCATGCAAACTTAAGTATCGGTCTGATACTTAAGTTTGCATGACAGTGAGCTGGAGCCAAAGCCCCCATCATATCCTCCGCCTGCCTGGAGGGGAGAGTGCAGAGGTCAGGGGAGGGGAACATTTCCTTTGATCGGAGATCAACTTCCCCCTCTGAATTCCGCTTCCTTGGAACTCTGCCCCCTCCTACAAACTCTGCCCCCACCCCGGACCTTGTGGGATCCCCCTTCACATTTCATCCATTTTCACCACTGTCAACAGTTGTGGCAAGCCTTTGATGCAGGCTGAATAGTGCAAGACAACACAGCGCATGCCACACTTTGTGAGAACCTGCTAAGAAAATGCTGAAAAGCGAAAAAGCAACCACTCTTTTCCATCACATATGAAGAGTGATTGATCCCTGCTTTCTCTATCTGGGTACGTTGTGCGTCTTCTGACAATCAAGAGCATGCATTGCAGCAGGATACTCTCACGCCTCAAGACTGCAGTGAGTAGCATTACTGTAGCTCCATCAGGCAGCACACTGGTTTCAGGAAGCAAAGCAGCCAGTCCACCCTTCTCCAGTGGAGCAAGAGACCGGGCAGAAAACATAGCCCTGCCCATTGAAGCCCCTTACATGAAGACAGGAAAAGCAGAGTATGGCCACATAAAGAGTACCACATATTTGTATATTCACTGCTGCACCACTTTTCAGGAGATGCTGTTCTACTCATCTCCTTTTCCAGAAGCTCACCCACACAGCAGCACAGCAGGGAGAGGCATGAGTTGGTCATGCATGAAAAGTATGAATGTGGACAAGCATGTAGGCTTTCTGCTTCTACTGATGCAGGTGCAGTCTAGCACTGTCCTCATGTGCACAGGTAGGAACTTTTAACAATGATAGACTGAGAATGTTCAGGTCAGTGATTCCTCCTCCTAATCAGAGCTAACCCAGCTAGCCCAACCCGCATACCAACAGCCTAATACAGCTGCTCCCATGTAGCAGTGACCAGCTCTGATGGATGTCCTTCGACGTCCTCATTATTGTGTGTGGTTCTTTGACTTCTTGTGAGTTCCAGAAACATAATGACACATGTACTCTGAAATGATGGTGAAGGAGAGGCATGCACATGATGGTGGTAGGCATCTGGATGTTGAAGGCAGGAGGGTAAGTGTGGTATCCTGGTATGACTGTGATGAATGGCTGGTATCCTGGTATGACTGTATTGAATGGCTTAGTGTGTGCAAGGGCCTCCTAGAATGTTTAAGTGGAGCTTGGAGTGTGGGGGGGCCTAAGGTTTCTAGAGAGTGACGGTTGGGACTGGGAGATGGACTAGGAACCAGGGCAGAGGCTTATCACCTACTCTCCTACCTCTTATGACTATGCTATGTAACTAAGAAGAATAAAGCCTGTTTCCTTTTACACTAACCTGAGTCAGCCTGGTTCCTGCTCCCTGTCATCACTGGCTCAGGGATACATCAGTAAGGGCACCACAGTGAGGGAGTTGGGGCATATCCGATGCATGCGAAGAAACACATGAAAACGTAGATGCTTAGGATTGTACACTTCTGGTTTAATCAGTCTAACAGCCTTCATTATTTACACCATGCTAGCCAAAACCTAAGAATGAGTACCTTTTCATATGGTTGGTTCCCGAATGGAAATCAGTGCACAAGAAGGACCAGATAGAGGAAGCAGGTAGTCACCAAAATGTACTACTACAGTATTGAGAACTGTTTGCAAGAAGCTAAATATAGAAAGTGTAGCCTTCTGAAATGATTGCTGAATTGAGAAACATAGAAATCTGCGTGCGTTTATGCAGTGGTCTCCAAATACCTACATACTCACAGTACTTTTGCTACCACGCCATCAATGTAACGTTGCACAAGACAACACATAACTACACAAATCAAGGAAATGCAACTGGCCATGGAAACGGCAAACTGTAAAACCAAGCCCCAACCCATCTCAGAGCACAGACACAGACACAGACATTGCCAGGAAAAGAGTATGCCACCAGCCTGGATGATCACAGACCCCTACTAGAAGGAGTCTCAGATGCCACCTTGGCCCCTCTGAAAGCCACCCAACACACTGCAGCACGCCTCATCACAGGGCTGATAAAATTTGACCCTAGCATCGCCACCCATTAGGAGCCACACTGGCTACCCCTTCAAGCAGTCATGTTCAAGACAGCCTGAATCAACTCCAAAGCATTCTATTGCTAGACTGGAAAAAAGAACTGGAAGAGGGAACAAAGTGGAATTCAGGCCCTTGCCATTTCTGCAATAAGGTACTAATGCAGATAAGACTGCCTCCCTCTATCATACACGTCAGGAAGGAACTGAAGATGCTACTCTTTAAATAATCTCACACCAATGGTGGATCACTCCAATGAAGTTACCTTCTCCCCCTCCGGAGCTCTGCCCATTCCTGTTACCTCAGCTACACCTGCACCCTACATGTGATCTGCTGGGTGCACCACCATATACGGCACTCTGTTGCTTCCCCGATAAGCTCCCACTCTATAAATCCCAGACAAACATACAAAAGGAAATATATGTCAGCACAAATGCAGCACTACAAGGATGTACATTGATACTTTTAGAAACCAGACGGAGGGAACAGTGGAGCAGAAAGTTCCACTACCACAGACCATTAGCTAGCTAGATGGACTGAAAATGCCCACAGAGACATCACCTCAGTAAGGACTGCATAGGAAATCCTATCAAGATGATAGAGGAGGAGCTCCCACCCACTACATGCCATACTGACAGAGCAAAAACTAACCCCTAATCAAACACTATTGTGCAACAGGTTTACTGCACTCTCAGCTGCCTGTCTGCAAAGCAGTAAGGAAAGTCACATATGCTAACTTTCCAAAAGACCCGCAGGACGTCCACGCCACCACAGAAGCATTAAGTGATACTGGCAAGTTCCCCAAAGGGCATTGTTGCTCTTAAGCTGGTGAGTTCCCCGCCCACCCCAATCAAGGTGCCACACAACAAATCATTTATTTAATTCAAACTAGCCCTACCGATGTCTCAAATAGATCCATGTAAATCCCTCTCCCTCTGCAAACAATGAGCAAAGAACCAGGCCGGGGTATAGAAAAAATATATATTTATTTAATTGATAGGTGCAAGAAAATATTTTCCCCAAAGGGTTAAACAAGCCTCTGTGGTATAAAAAAAAAAAAACTTCAATACCAAACTCACTTTTTCCTTTTTGTCTCAGTTACATGGAACACAGGCCGAATAAACAGTTCAATATTCTTGTCCCACAAAACACGTTTATGTAAAAATTAAATAATATATTGGCAAATTACTGGAGCATGCGCATAAGCATTTCTTGATAAGGTGTAGATTTAAAACAACTGTAACAGTTTGTGTTCAAAAGCAAATTCACACTTGCAGTGCTTTGTACAGTTAGTTTCCCTGCACACTTACAAATGCTAGGAGTTTTGAAATCACACAGACTTTTGCAAATACTTTTGATTGATAGAACCTTCCTTCTGACTTCACCCCCAAAACAATCTAACATCTTTCCCTCTTTGATTTTGTGTAACTTAGTTCCTGCTACCCACTGGGCCTATGCCACTTGAACCTTAGCCACTGTGGCCTACTGTGCATATGCTATTCTCTGTCTAGTATGCCCAATTGAAATAGCCCATCCAGCTCTCCGTGCTTATTGAAATTTAGTGTCCACAATAGGCTGACCTTCATAGTACTGTTACAGCTTGAGCAGCCCTGAACGGTGTGTTTTTCACCACCTACTGCATAAACATGGTCCCCTACTAATACACCTTATGACCCATTTGAGACCCTCCTGGTCGCTCGCCAATTGTATGGTCGCTCAGAGACCACTATGATATTGTGTTGTGCCTTATGGTCACTCAGAGAGCTCTGTGATATTGTGTTGTGCCTTATGGTCGCTTAGAGACCACTGTGATATTGCGTTGTGCCTTTTGGTCCTTCAGAGACCTCTGTGATATTGTGTTGTGCCTTATGGTCGCTTAGAGACCACTGTGATATTGTGTTGTGCCTTATTGGCGCTCAGAGACCTCTGTGATATTGTGTTGGGCCTTATGGTCGCTCCTGAACGCACACAGGCCCTCCTAGGATTTTTGCTATTAGCCTAACAGTATTCTACTGTTGACTACTGTATCTAGCCCAATTGGTGCAAATAAAGCGAGCCGAGCCTCACTTTACACCACCCCCGTATATCCCTAGCTATGTTAAGTTGGATATTGTGCATCATGTTCCCCTTCTGCCTTGTCCGAGCGGACACCCAGTGCACTGGCACTCACTTCCTCGCCCTCA
The DNA here is from genome assembly GCF_040938575.1 of Ambystoma mexicanum. Lineage (NCBI taxonomy): Eukaryota > Metazoa > Chordata > Amphibia > Caudata > Ambystomatidae > Ambystoma > Ambystoma mexicanum. The sequence continues at coordinate 154,999,811 of NC_090925.1, forward strand.
GTAATGGGCTCACCAAACTAGCTTGTCCAAGACACCATCCCATCCCCTGTCCTACCCCCTTCCTCCCTACCACACCTCCCTTCCCATCCTCCTCCATTCTCTTTTCCAGGCTCAAGGACACCTACGCAACCAGTAAGGAACACCATCCCACCTCGACCATCTCTGATGATCCACATGTACACCCCAACCCCTCAAGCAATGGTAAAACACACCCTATCCTAGGATATGAGAGAACATCCCGTTTAAGAGCTCGCACAAGGCTACCACACCACAACCCTACTACCAAGACCCAGCCTCCCAGGTCACCCAAACCCACGGCCCACACAACTAACGACAAACACACCCAGCCTAGAGCAACTAAAACTACTCCACTAAGTGGCCCACCAACTATAAATACTCCCTCTAAGGAGCCCAACCCCCCCACTAGTCTCAAAAATGCACTCATCAATGCCCGCTCCCTTGGAGCCCACGCCATTGATATTCATGACCTCATCATCGAACTTGACCTTGACATGTTAGTAATCACAGAAACCTGGCTACACCAAGCATCAGGCCCTCTGCTAGCATTGGCTATTCCACCAGATTACACCATTCTCAGATCTGATAGAACCACCACTCCAGGAGGCGGTGTGGCCATCATTGCAAAAAACACTATCAAACTTAGATCAAGTTCCATTGAAATAATCTCAGGGTACGAACTACTACTCGCCAAACTCTCATTGAATGAAAACACCACAATTAACATAGTGGTCATCTATAGAGCCCCTAGCACAAACAGCCACCCAGAAACAGACATCCCACTAATACTGACGGCCTTCCTCAAACCCAAAACGAAATGTATCATCATTGGTGACTTGAATCTAGGTTTTAATGATAACCAAGACACCAAAGCAACCGCCCTCATCCTGGCACTAAATGACATGAACTTCTGCCAACACGTCAATGTCCCCACCCATACCAAGGGCAGAACCCTTGATTGGATCCTCACCCTCAACACCAACATCACCTTAGGCCCGATTACCGCACTGAATTGGACAGACCACTACTGTATAGAATTTACTATCACTAGCGACGACCCTTGCACACCCAAGAACATAGCTATGGACATCATCGAAAGTAGAAACTCTAAAAAGCTCACAGCTGAGAACTTCGACCCTCACCTTGATCAAATTGCTAGATACCCAATTAATCCTCAGCAATGACCCAACTACTATTGCTGAGTACTACCACAAATGCCTCTCAACAGCGATTAACACCATAGCACCTGTAACCTCCAAACTAAGGCGCCTCAACAAAAAATCCAACTTCTGGTTCAACGAGGAATTAATCGCCCTTAGAAGGAAAAAACGCTCTCTTGAGCATGCCCATAATAAACTTCCCTCCCCGGACTCAGCTAAAGCATTCAAAGACGCAAATACCCTCTACAAATCAGCTATCATCTCACATAAAGCTAACGCCTGCAATGCTCGCATTAGCAATGCAGCATCCGACTCCAAAGAGCTCTTCTCTATCCTTAGAGAACTTGAAAACCCACTTCCGACCGACACACCCATAAACACAAGCAAAGAATGGTGTACCACCATACAAGATGCTCTTGCCTCCAAAATCACTATGTTACAAAACAAAATCAACTCCAAAAAATTACTCCTAGCTACAAAAAAAAAACCCTTCCCTAATCCCTGTACCCTTTCCAGTGACAACTCCAACCCCCCCTTCCATTTCACACCAGTCACCCACAATCTCGTACTCAAGACTATCTCCAAACTAAAAGCATCCAATTGCAAAGGAGATACTGTCCCAGCCAAACTAGTCAAAGCCTGTGCACCCACCCTGACCCCCCTCATCACTAAATTTGTCAATGCCTCATTCAACTCCAATACAGTTCCGACTTGCATTAAAGAAGCCTGGGTTACACCACTTCTAAAAAAAACAAATCTAGACCCCACCATTCCAACCAACTATCGCCCCATAACCACGGACCCATTCTTACTCAAAATCATCGACAAACTAGCCTACAACCAAATTCAAACCCATTTAGAATCTAACCAGCTCCTCGGCACCAGATAATCGGGCTTCAGGCCCAACCACAGCACTGAAACAGCTCTCTTGGACCTCAAAATCCAGATGGATGCCATTAGAGATTCAGGGAAACTTTGCATTCTCCTGCTGTTGGACCTCTCAGCTGCGTTCGACTTGGTGGACCACGACAAACTCTGCAACTCACTTGCCCGTGAAATAAATTTCTCTGGGGCAGCCACTGCTTGGGTGAAGTCATTCTTAACTGACCGCACCTCCAGAGTGTCCATAGGCAAAGAAGCAGCCAACCCCATCCCAGTCCCCAAAAGTGCCCCAAGGTTCTTGCTTTTCTCCCACGCTGTATAACGCATATTCCAAGCTCCTGTTCTCAGCAATTGACGATATGGGTGTCATATACACAAATTTTGCGGATGACACCCAGATCCTTATACCTCTTACAGGCAACTATGACCAGGACACTTTAACAATCAATAAAATTTACGTCATCATACAAAACTGGATGGCATTAAACAGCCTATGTCTTAACGATGAGAAGACGGAAGTCCTCATCGTAGGAGCTCCAGCCAAATTAGCAACCCTTCAGCCAGAATATTCAACCATCAACATCGACGGCACCAATATTCCAGTGTCAAAACAAGTAAAAACACTGGGCGTGTACTTCGATGCTAGCCTGACCATGACTAAACAGATCAATGTACTTTCCTCCTCCACGGCCTACACTTCCAAATTAATTGCACTCAGCCGACAATTTCTGACCCCAGCAAACTGCCTCACCCTGGCCAGAGCACTGGTCCTATCGAAATTGGACTACTGTAATGTATTACTACTGGGCACCTCCAACACCAACCTGGCTAAAATGCAACTTTTGCAAAACAAAGTCCTGAGGGCAGCGCTAGGCATAAAAAAAAAAAAATCAGACCATATATCCAAGACCAGGAAAGATGCCCACTGGCTCCCCATCAAAGCCCGCATCATTTTCAAAACATTATGCATCACCCACAAATGCATTACAAAAAAAGGACCTATCTACCTCAATAACACTCTGCATCCTAAAACTAACATAAGATTACTGAGATCCAACGACAAACTCCTCCTGGACCCCCCCCCATTCAAAACCACAAGAGCAGGGGGCAGCAGCTTCACCACTTTAGCCCCCAAACACTGGAACACCCTACCTATCATCATCAAAAAAGCATCCTCCTTCACAATCTTTAAGAAACAGCTAAAAACCTGGTTATTCAACCAATATTAGCACCCAAAGATAGGACCCCTTCCATCGGATACTGTTGTAAATACTCAGGCCACTGTATATTGTTGTGAATATGTTGTAACCTATATCATGTAATGCAACTAATGTAATGTTTGAATATGACTAATTTCTAAGCTGTCTTATAACCTCGCCCTGACACCCGAGGGTCTGGGCGTGTAACAAATAAATAAAATAAAATAAATAAAATAAAATAAATATCAGGGTCAGTTACTCACTCTCAGGAGAAAATGTGCATTTTCCAATGGAGAATAACTCTTGGTTTCAATTGGCAAAGCACTTCTCTCCCCAGCACCAAACACTGAGGCCTCAGTTACATGAAGCATCCCTCTATTTAAAGGCCAGGTCTGGGGAGTGGGGACAGTTATGAATTTTGTTTGTGGATAATGACAGCTTTTCCCTTCAGGGAAGTCTGGGGTTGACAAGCAAAATCGGAATACCCAATTAATTTAATTAGTACCCGGCGAGGGAGCAATCAGAATGAAAGAAGCATTCTGATTGGCTCTCGCCAGGGGTTTACCCAGCCAAGAATCCCTCGATTCTCAGCCGGGATTCCAGCCACCTTTTCCCCAGCAGGGGGGGGGGGGGGGGAGGGGCGTGGCATTCCCCAATGAGCCAAAACATGCCTGCTCCGAGCCTCCCCACTGCTGAGAAGCTGCCTACCCCCCACACCGGGGACTCAGGTATTTTTTTTTATTCCTCCCTTCCCTTCCACCTCCTTGCCCACCCCACTTACCTAATGCCTGCTTTGTCCCCGGCGTGGGACGATGGCAGCCTCCAACCGTGTGGAGACTCGAAGCGGGGCCATCCCCGCTCCAGCCTCCAGGGACCCAGGTATGTTTTTTTTGTATGATTGTTTTCCCCTACCTTCCTCCTCCCTCCGAACCCCAACCCCACTTACCTTCTTGTCTTTTTGTCTTTTTGTTTGGGAGTGGACACGCTAGGAACAGAAGTGTTCCCAGTGCGTCCACTCCCGATGGCCGCCATGGAAAGGCAAAACGGACTCCGTTTTCCCTTTCCCGGCAGCCAATTTATTGGTCATTTAATTATTTTTTCTGTCCTGAAACATGTTTTGGGACAGAAAAAAAATGCTTTTAGTGCCCCGGTCACACAGATCTTGCAGGCTGGGGTACTAAAAGCAATATGACCCTCGCGGCGGGGGCATTACCGACTCAGGTAATGCCCCGGGGCCTTCGTTAAGGCCTGCACTTTGCTCAAGCCTATAATTATTGGCCCCAGGGCATTACCTGAGTCGGTAATGCCCCGTCGCTCCAGTCATACTGCTTAAATGACTATACTTAACTTACCACTAGGAAAGAGGACAGAGGTTTTGAACCCCCCCAAGCTCCCCCTGCACCAATTTATATGGGAGTTAATTATATTAAAAATCAGTACAATATGCTAAGGGTCTACACCGTTTGCCCCCACCCACTATTAAGGGAAAAAGATTAAGGCAAGCAGGTCCCCCACACACTTGGATTTGTTTGGATTAAGCTAATTGCATTGTATTTCTCTGGGTTTGGTGCTCAGGAAAGGCAGCAGGGCTTCTCTTTTGGGGAAGCACAGGGGTCTGGCCAGGCACTTCAGTCAAAGATAGCCACCAGTCAGCTTTTAAGATTTCCCTGTTGCTGTCTCCCAGGTAAAATTATCCTGCAGCAATCTTTAGTCCTTTCTAACCCAGGTAGTATTAGGCAGTAGTGTCAGGATTCACTCAGGTGGTTTTAGGCAAGTCATGTCCTTTGTCAAGCACAATGTCACACAAGTGTGAGGTACCTGTGGTCCTGGTGGTTTCAGGCACTGGACTTCTTTGCTGTGTATCTTGACTGTGTCTTGGTAGTATGTTGTCTCAGATTTTCCCGGATGAACAAAACTGAATGCTAAGGGTCCAGCGGTAACTCCTCCCATGAAATGTAACATGGAAGATAGCAGAAACCAAACCCCTAACACCACAGACTAACCTCCTGTATAAAAAAAGAATGCAGTGCAAGCACTGAACTGGGAGGGAAAGATGGTATTTAAAGGCTTCAGGAGTTACTGGGATCCAAGGAGTCAGGCTGAATTTGGAAAGCAAAGAAATAGAAAAAATAGGAAGGGACCAGAGATGGAGCAAGGAGCCCCAACTATTGTAATCAGCAGGACAGGACGCCCAAATAGATTAAGGAAAAGCCCATGAGTGCTGACAGCAGAATAGCAGGAACCAGCAGACAAAAGGAGATAGAATAGCAGGGGAAAGGGCACAAACAGACCCAGAACTAATGGTGTACTGGGGAGTGTTGAGACACACAGACATCCATGCAGCGTTCTCTTAAATACTAGCAGGCAAGCACAAACGAGGCTTGTGGAGGCGTGATGGTGTCCATGGTCAACAAACACTGGCGTGTCAATACCGGCAATGTGATGGCACTGTCGAGCGCATGTAAGGCCAAGGAACGGCCCAGTTTCCACAGCAACAGGCACCAGCTTGACTGTGCATGAAACAAGATGGTGATTCAGCTATGGGCAGAATCCTGCAGGGCGCCCGGCCAGGCGTTGGGGAAGCAGGCAATGGCACAATCTCCATTACGAATACAGTCACCAGCACCCATGCGAAGTAGGTGCCAATGTGCTGCTTGTGCGCATGACATCCTTGAAGAATCTTAGGCTGGTCTCCCCTTCTGGCTTGTGCAGCAACGTATTAACCCCTTGCGTCCCACTCCCGAAATAATAAGATCAGGAGGTATTAATTTATTAGCACTGAATTAACATTGGTCCCCTAGCGGTCCACTCCTCCCCAAGGTTCAACCCTTCCCTGTCGATAGGCCCTTAGAGTTCTATGATTGAAAAGATGTGAATGATAGATCCACCCAACTGCATGACTTTTTTTACACTTGTCATTTTGCACTGAAACAGTCCTAAGTGACAAAAACGTTTGGGTTTTACAAATACACATAACTTTTTGTATATTTTTGTGTTCCCCTAATCATGGGTGATTTATGAAAAGTATTTCTGTTTTTGCAGTATATTGATTTTTGACAATGCAAAAATGAAAATAGTGGAAACACAACCACCTTGGAATAAGCTATAAAATTACATGTGCCCCAATTCTGTAAGTATCACGGTTCAAATGTTAATGGGCAACATGTAATTCCTAACATAAACCTATGGCCACATATTTACTTATCTACTCCTAAATTTAATTTCTCAATTAAACCTACAATTAGTCATTAACCAGTCAGGGTCTGTAGGAGAGATTCTTATCTTTCAGGCCACATGACTCACCTCTGCTCTTGGAACATTATGATGCAGTTCTGTAATTTGTCATTTGTCATTCAAATCTTGACCACACCACTTTTCAAATCTAAAAGTTTGCATTTTTAGGAGTTGCAATCTTCCAGGGTTGGCTCTGTTGTTGATCTAGTCACATAGTGACTCCATAAGGAACAAGTTACTTACCTGTAACTGTTGTTCTCCAGCATGGGTCTGGCATGGATTCACATGCTCATGAATATTCCCCGTCGTCAGGCCGGGAATCCTCGGAATAGAAAAAAAATCAGTATCAGTTTTGTTTCTGATCTGTCTTTCTCAATAGTAACCAATCACTGGTCTCTGGGTCATACTGCCCCAGCCAATGACTGCCCTCTCCCTAAGCTCCGCCCCTGGCAGCCATCCTCAGATTTGGTAGCACGTGAAGTGGCAGTATGACCAAGTGAAGAGCCGGAGAGGGGTAGGCGGGAGGGTTCGCATGTGAATCCCTGCCAGACCCATGCAGGAGAACAACAGTTACAGGTAAGTAACTTGTTCCTTCTCCAGCATGGGGTCTGGCATGGATTCACATGCTCATGAATATAAGAATACATAGCAGTATACACATGCACAACCACGGGAGGTGGCAAAAGGCTCAATATCAAGCAATACATAAACTCAACAACTCAACATTAAGCAACTCTTACCTCGTCATCAGGCTCACCTTAGGCGAACAGGTTGCGCAGCACTGCCTGGGCGACTCTGGACTCCTCCCTGGAATCCCGGTCGACGCAGTAGAATCTCGTGAAGGTGTGCGTCGACCTCCAAGTAGCAGCCCTGCAGATGTCGAGCAGGAGCACACCAGACAGGAACGCCGTGGTAGCAGCGATCGCTCTGGTCGAATGGGCCCTCGGAAGTCTTCGAGGGAGCCTTCCCTGGATTCACAGGTCCAAAGTTCACAAACAGCTGTGATGTCTTCCGAAAACTCTTCGTGCGGTCCACGTAGAACTTCAGCGCTCTAGCTACATCCAGCGAGTGCAGAGTCCTCTCAGCCGGCGATGAAGGCGAGACGGGAAGAAAACTGGCAACACCAAGGGCTCGTTGAGGTGGAAGTCCGACGGCACCTTGGGCATGAAGGAGGGGTGTGTCCTCAGCACCACGCTCGTGTCGTGAAAAGTCAAGTATGGAGGCTTGCAAGACAGGGCCTGGATCTCTCCCACTCGTCGTGCAGAGGTGATCGGTGATCGCCACGAGGAATGCTGTCTCCCACGACAGAAACTTCAACGGTACTGAATGCATAGGCTCGAATGGGGCCCCAATAGCCTAGTCAGCACCACGTTGAGCTCCCACGCCGGGGCAGGGGCCTTCACTGGCGGGAATGATCGGAACAGCCCTTTCATAAATTCCTTCACCAGTCGATGAGACCACAAGGAAACCCGTCCTGCAGTTCTGGTGTAACTGAGAAGGCAGCCAGATGTACCTTGATGGAAGCGTGAGATAGGCCAGCCTTGGCCAAAGACAATAGGTACTGCAATACTTGAGGGGCCGTAATCCGCAGAGGGTTAATCTTCTGTTCACGGCACCAGACAGAGAACCTCTTCCATTTGTGTCCGTAGCAATTGAGAGTTGAGGATGCCCTGGCCTTCGCGAGAACCTCTCTGCAGTCGGCCGGGATGTCGTATCCTCCAAACTCTAGTGCTGCAGGAGCCAGGCCTGCAAGTTCAGTGACTCTGGTTTGTGATGAAGAATGGCACCTCCTTCTCTGGAGAGAAGATCCGCGTCCGTCGGCAGCTTGACTGGTGTGGACGCTGACAAGTCCAGAAGGTCCGGGAACCAGATCTGCCTCAGCCACGCCGGTGCGACGAGGATCATCCTGCACCGGGACCTCTTGAGCTGGTTGACGAGCCGGAGTAGCAATGGCAACGGCGGGAATGCATAAAGGAACAGGCCGTCCTCCTTGCTTGGGGAAACCTGCTGGCGAACCTCCGGCACTTGGAGTTCGCGGCCGTCGCGAAGAGATCGATCTGGGGTTTGCCCCATCATCGGAAGAGTCGGTCCACTTGATCCTGGCGCAGTTCCTACTCGTGGCACGAGCGCAGCTCTCTGCTGAGTGAGTCGGCGATGATGTTTTTTTATCCCCGCCAGATGAAAGGGTACCAGAAACATCCCTTGGGCGACGGCCCAATGCCACAGATCCTGGGCTTCCTTGGATAGGGCAGGGGATCTGGTTCCGCCCTGCTTCCGAATGTAAAACATCGTGGTGGTGTTTTCGGTGAAGATCCTCACCACCTTGCCCTTGAGGGACGGAAGGAAGGACCTGAGGGCCCAGAACACTGCACGGAGCTCCAAGATGTTGATGTGGAGAGTCTTCTCCTGCAGGAGCCAAAGGCCTCTCGCGTGGAGACCCCCGGTGTGCGCTCCCCAACCTTCCAGGGAGGCATCCGTTGTCACTGTCACCTGGTGGGCCGGGGCTAGGAAACCTGTTCCCGCTGTCAGATGAGAGTGGACACCCCACCATCGTATCGCCTGACGGAATGCTTCGTCGAGCGGGATCCTGTCCTCGAAGATGCCCGTCGTCTGGATCCAGTGGGCGTCGAGGAATTCTTGCAAGGGCCACATCCGAAGTCTGCAGTGGCGCACCAGATAAATGCAGGAGGACATCATTCCGAGGAGGGTCTTGATATACCTCACTCTGGCCACGTCCGTGGCCAGCAGACGTTGCACCTTTCCTAGGATGGTCCTTATCCTTTCCTCCGACGGTGAGGCCCGCCGTGCCACTGTGTCGAGCTGTGCTCCCAGAAACAGGGCGACTTGCAACGGGACCAGGTGGGATTTTGGAAGTTGATGGAGAACCCCAGGTCCGTGAGCAGCTGGACGGTCTTCGCAGTGTGTTCCACGGCGAGCTCCCTTGTCCTTGCCCGTATGAGCCAGTCGTCCAGGTAGGGGTAGACGTGGATCCCCTGCAGGCGCAGCCACGCTACCACTGGTGCTAGGCACTTGGTTAACACCCTGTGCGCCGATTTTAATCCGAACGGGAGGGCCTTGAACTGGCTGTGCCGCCCTTTGACCACGAACCTGAGGAACTTTCGGTGTCTCTTTAGAATAGGGATGTGGAAGTAAGCATCTTCAGAAGCCAAAGACCACAGGAAATCACCCTCCTCCAGCTGTCCCAGCACATGCTGGAGGGTGACCATCCGAAACTTCTATGCCTTGATGTATTTGTTTAGTCGTCGCAGGTCCAGGATGGGACGCCATCCTCCTGTCTTCTTCTTTACGAGGAAATATCTTGAGTTAAGTCCGGACCACCGGGGTGCTTCGGCGGGGGCCCGACCCGACGGTCGGTTCAATCTTGCTTGGAGGCTGCTTTGCCTCCTTGACCACCTTGGTGATGACGGCGGGATCCACCTGACTTGCCACGTCCCCTGTAGGCCTCCTGCGACGAAGACCTTGCCGCTTGACGGTACGTAGAGGAGCTGCTGCCGGCTCCCTTGGAGGCACCCTGTCTGCCTCTGGAGCTCCGAAAGGACGGCCGTCGCTGTTGGAGCATACCCAGTGCACGGGCCATCTCCGTGTCCGTCTTGATCGCCTGAAGGGATTCATCAACCGCCTTGCCAAAAAGGTTGTTCCCATCGAAAGGCATGTCCAAAACCTTGGTCTGAACGTCCTGTCGGAAATCTGTCGCCTTGAGCCATCCTCGTCGTCTCAGGCAAAGGCCATTGCCCAACTGACGGAAACCGGTGTCGGCGATGTCCGTAGCCACCGTAATGGCGTGGTCCGAGGCAATCTCACCTTCCTGTAAGATTTCCAGGGCCTTAGCCCTCTTGGCGTCCGGAAGGAAGTCCAACAGAGGGGCAATCTTGAACCACAACTCCCTGTCGTAGCGGGCTACGATGGCCAGGGCGTTGGCCGCCTTGATGGTCGTCGCTGCAGATGAGATGACCCGTCGTCCCATCGCATCCAGCTTCCTACCCTCGCTGTCCAGAAGGGAGGTTGAAGTCGAGGTCGATGCCCCCCCGCTTTCTTCTTGGCCGCCGCCGAAACTACCGAGTCTGGGGTAGGTTGCGCCCTAAGGCACAAGGGGGCAGTGTCAGGGACCCGGTACTTCTTCTCGTACCGGTCCCTCTTCGCAGGAGCCGTGGCAGGGTTCTTGAGGAGGGCGAGCCCCTCATCCCAGATGTCATCAAGAAGCGGTACGGCGAGGACCGTCTTCCTTTTAGCCTCGCGCCGTTGGTAAAGGAACCCTTCCTTCTTCTTTTCTTCGGGGCAGAGCTGGAAGAGCTCAGATGCCCTGGAAATCATAGCATGGAAGGATCCAATCTCGTCGGGCGGGGACGCCCGGGCAGGGGGCGACGGGGGACACATCCCTTTGTCGCCCCGTCGTCATCCGTACCCGTCGTAGTCGTGTCCATGCCTGCATCATCCCCGTGGGTAGTGGACCGGGGCGAAGGCAGAGAAGGCAGAGGAGGCCTAGGATGCGTCCTCCTCCTCTTAAGTGGTGGGCTCTCCGAAGGTCCTGGCTCCGGTTCCCCCGTCGGGTCTGGCTCAGGTACCTCCGTCGGGGGAAGGGGCAACCTAGTCCTTATCTCCGAGCATAAGGACTGGATGGCTGACAAAATGGCCGCTGAGGTGTCCTGCGGCGCCGGAAACGACGGGAGCGAGAGCTCTTGAGGAGCCTCGTCTGCGTCACCGTCGCCCTCGTCGGCGCCCTCGTCGGGATCCCTCCCGATGGGTTGGGCCCCTCCACGACTTGGATGAGCTCCTCTTCAGAGGCCGTGTCCGTATCCACGACGGCCACCAACCCCTCCCCCACCCTTTCCAACGAGGACTTTGTGGGGGTCTTCTCCATGGGCCTGAAAGACAACTCCCTCTGCAGTGACAGGGAGACTCTGGTACCTGAGGGTGCCTCCACTGGTGTAGCCTCCACAGGCTGAGCCAGGGCCGTGGCGACATCCTCAATCGAGGTCTTAGCAGGGTGAATTAAGGCCAACGTCACCTTCTGTACGCCTAGGGCCTTCACCTTGGGGGGAGGGTCCGAGCCTTGCTCCCCCTCTGCCGGAATCTTCAAGATCGACCAGGGCCTCTCCAGAAGCTTCGCCGGGTTCTCGGACTTCCTCTTACCCGAGCCAGAGAGTTGGCTTGTGGTCGATGGCGTCGGGGAGGATGCGCCCTGCATGACAGCCAAGGAGCCCGACCGTTCGGCGCTCCCGGTGCCCGCGGACTTGCGGTGCTTAGCCTTTTGTTGGGCCCTCGTCGCCGGAGGACCCTCACAGGACTTAGAAGACCGCTCAGACTTCTTTTTCTTCTTCTCGCCTGGCGGGCTCTTACCTTCTAGCCAGTTGGCGAGACAGAGGTGGCGATCCTTCATGGTCCGCTCCGACATGTTCCCACAAAACGCGCAGTTTTCCTTGTGCATCTTGTCCTCATGGAGACAGTAGAGGCATAACGAATGCTCGTCCTCCTTGAAAACGTTCTGAAGCTGGCATCCAGGGCAGGTCCTGAACAGCTTCCCGGGCGTCGAGCTCCCTTTCTCCTGGGCCATGTCCGGGGTAGGCCTCGGAACTTCTGGAATCCTCCAAAAGCGTAACTCGACGAAATCTTCACCCTTGAGGGGCGTAGAAACTCCCAAACAGATCCCCGTTGATCGGAAGTAGAAACGGTGGAGCTTGAGGCTCTATTTAACCGAAAAAATGAGAAAAAAGCGCGAAAACGCAGCAAAAGCTTGAGAGCTAAGCACGAGGACTCCCAACACTTGAACGTGCGGTAAAAATCTGAGGATGGCTGCCAGTGGCGGGGCTTAGGGAGAGGGCAGTCATTGGATGGGGGCAGTATGACCCAGAGACCAGTGATTGGTTACTACTGAGAAAGACATATCAGAAACGAAACTGATACTGATTTTTCCTATACCGAGGATTCCCGGCCTGATGACGGGGAATATTCATGAGCATGTGAATACATGCCAGACCCCATGCTGGAGAAAAGTGCTTCTTCTCGGGCATCAAAAGATATTTAACTTTCAGATAGGGAGCCAAGCAGATCTGTAGTGGGGGGGAAGATGACATGTGTGGTCTAAATAGAAACTTAGTCAAGTCTTATCTAGGCCCATAAGGCCTTTCCATGTTGCATCTAAAAGAAAATAACCTTTTCAATTGATGGCATGTATTTTTCATGTGTAGCCTTTTCATTTATTTTAATTAATTGCATCTCGCCATCACTGTACATGCCCTTCTGATATGTTCATTTTGGTAGCTGAACATTTTTCTCCTAGTCTTTCTTTCCCACTGTGAAATGCACATGCAAGGCCCTTTTGAATCAGTTTCTCTTGCACACAGCATTTGTTTTTCAATGGGGCAACTGAAAGTGAAACACTGCTGATTTTATTATCATGATATGTTAATTCTTAGTAAACATTTTAACTCCATGTATTTATTATATCAGCTGCATCACATGCAAAGCCCCAGCAGAAAGTGTACATCTTTTTGTTTACAAACTGCCTTTCGTGTGGCAGATGCAAGTTAAATGCTGCTGATAATTTTGGCGTTCATAATATGCCTTTCCAATTCCTCTCTGCAATCGGGCTTCACCTTTTGCATACTCCTTGTTTCAACTGCAGAAGTACATGTGTTAGAATTTGCTGGGCACACTCGCAGTGTTGAGGTTTTAAGGCTGGCTTGTCACTCTGCCAGCGTGCCTTTCCATAAGAAGAATTTATTCCATATTAGAGGCCTAACCTGGCCTTTCTGTTCATTTTCTTGGGGCTGTCATTAAACCCCACAGATCACACAAGATGCATGCAATCAAGAGTGTCATAAAGCAATACTTCATGTGTCTGCGACAAGAGCGATGCTAGACAGTTTTAGGGTGAAGAACGAAGGGAAATAGGTGGTGTTGCTGATTAAGAAAACTGCACCTCTGCACCAATTGGTCAGTCAAGAGTGGGTAAATGTTGCAGATTACAAGTGGAACGCTTCAAAAGTGTCAGTATCATGAGGGGTTATCCACTATCAGTAAAGGGCTGACATTGACTGGCAGGTGGAATGGGTTTGTTTCCTTAGATGTGAGTGTAAAAGATTGGAGCTATGGAGGCTGCAGTGTGATTTTCTCTATGTGGCCTGGAATTACTTTTTGTTGACTTATTGCCCTTTACTCATGAGAGGTTTTGGGTTTAGATGGGTTTTTTGGAGGTCAGAATTGTAGAAGGAGGTTAAAACAGAGCCAGTGTGTCATTTATTTGGTGGTTTGCATTGCTATATTGTAGGGCAATTGTAGAGTGCCTAACTGGCATCATAATGGTCTTGAAGCACTTCGGATGGTGTGGGCATTCAGTAGGCTATAATCTAAACATCACTGTTACGCTCACCTGGTCTCTGCAGGGGCGTTGGGGCATGGTTGGAGCCCTCCCTCGACTTGGCTCCCTTGGATCGACTCTCTCCCCCAGCTTCTGCGGTGCCAACTGTTCTGGATACTGGTATTGCCCCTGAGAGAAGATGAGAGGCAATGAGAATGGCGTGGTTGTGTCATGAATCCCCTCGACCCTTTTGTGCCAAAACGAAGTGCGCAAACGTTTTCCCATGCAAGCTCAACTGTTGTTTTGTAATGCTGGGCTCCCCGTCCTGCTTCTTGTAGAGTGGCCCTAGTTGCTTCACTGGTCCGTGAAAGTGGCGATCCAGACCGGCTGTGACCAACCACGTTGGAGGTAAGTCTTTCGGCAAGGAGTATTGTTAGTTTGTTTTAACGTCTTTTGCCGTGGTTGTAATAGTAATTCTTGCAATGTCTTTTCTCTCTCCAATAGGTGTGAGGATGACTGATCGGAGTCGCAGAGCGAGTCGGGGAATTCCCTTGAAGATGATGGAGCCCTCAAATTAGCTGGTAAATTGGCCTTTAAGATAGATCTCTAGACTCAGGTATGGAGCGCCCAAGCGTTAGGTATTTATGTGTCTCCTAACCTGTTGTGTTTTTTTTCCCTTGCAGGAGAAGTCTGGCGGTGTTGAGCGGAGTATGGTTGCTCGAAGGTCGATCTGTGGCTGCAGGATGGAGGTACTGCGTAGAGAAAGAAGAGAAGCAGAGCTCCTGCGTAGCTGGACGTCCGGATCAGGTGAGGAAAGGCTCCAACTCCGATAGTGATGGGAGACAGGTAAGAGGCGTGCTCAGCGATGGAGCGGCTGGAATCAGGTATGGTGCGCTTTTAGCGATGGAGAGGCTAGAATCAGGTAAGATGCGCCTTCCGTGATGAAGTTGCCAAACTCAGGTAAGGTGCGCCTTCAGCGATGGGGTAGCTGGTTCAGGTAAGCTGCGCCTTCAGCGATGGAGATGCTGGAATCAGGTAAGACGCGCCTTCAGTGATGGAGAGGCTGGAATCAGGTAAGATGCACCTTCGCGATAGAGATGCTGGAATCAGGTAAGGTGTGTCTTCAGTGATGGAGTAGCTGGAATCAAGCAGATGCACGACAAGATGAGGAACAGGTAAGGACAGCAGTAAGCGTTACGCTGCAGAAAGCAGAATAACATGAAGTGGAGGCATGTGGGCGGGTTGGCCTTAAATAGGCTGGCCCCGGACCCTCTCTTTGGCCCTGCTTTCTTGCTCCACTTTGCCACTCCCAGAGATCCTTGGTTAAGAAGGCCAGTGGCCATGACAATTAACGGATAGATTGTGCATTACTGAGGAAACTTGTCAAATGCTTATGCAGAGATGACTAGTACTGTAACATTATTTGTACCCCTTACGTGTTAAATTTGAAGTGCCAGGTATTTGACTGTTAGTGGATTGCTGGCATGTGAACTGAATTCAGATCATGGAACTCTGGCAGATATTACTGGGATGCCGAGCTGAAAGCTGGAGGGGGCACAATAAGTTAGGACCATCTATCTTAAAGCAACTGATTGCAGTACTGGGCTGAGTTGTTGTTATTGGCGTCACTTCACAGCACTGTTCCTGGGGCAGTCATTTAAAGATTAATTGATAACCACTTTGTTTATTCTATCACCATTTTTTTTGTAAAGTATAAACATTTTCACAATATTTTTTATCTTCATTCTTCAAATGCAAAGACGGCATCTCCACTGTACAATGGAGAAATAGCTTCTTACTGTTTGGACCCCTGAGAATTATCACTTTTGATCGAAACATGTACATTTAGTGGCATTTGACATCTTTTTCATGTCGCCTGACTTTGGTTTTCTTTTGAAGAGTGACGATTTAAAAACTTTGTGAAAATGTTTATACTTAATAAAAAATCATGATGGAATAAACAAAGCGGTTATCACTTCAACTTTAAATGACCTCCCCAGCGTTAAAAAAATGTGTTTGCTTTCAGTTGTTCTAAGATAAGTTTATTTGCCTGGGTAATATGAGCTGAATTTGCTTGCTGATCATAGATTACACAGTACAGCCCCATTTGTAATTTAAAGAACAGAATGGGTTCTGTTGGGACAGGAAAAGGACGAATGATCTAACGTTTGCACCTCATTATAAAGGTGCCAGGACGTGAACAGATACTTTTGTTTAACCCCTATCCTTTGTTAATCTGCAACATTGACCTTTCTACACGGTTAACTCTTGACTGGACCACTCTTGGCCCTTAGGGTTGGCAATTCCAGAATTGATACTATAGTGCTCACCCATGCTAACATTTACGCGAAGAGTCCTTGAAGCAAGGTATCCATTAAGAAAACCCTATATGCATTCATGAAGAAATAATGGTCTTCTGAAGGAAGTTCTGGAAGAAGTGTGAAAATAAATGAAAGAGAAGACTGGTGACGTCACACGAAGTAAAGATGACACACCCAGAAGAGATGCCAATGAAGAAAGAATATAGACCTTATAGAATCTGATGATGAAGTATCGAAGTAAGCAACATTTCGGGAGCAAAATGAATATTGCACGTGCGAAGAAGCACTGAAGAAAATGCACAGTCATGTTACAAATGTACAGACGCAGTAACGCAAGCAGACAAAGTAAGCATGAGGCTGGCTGTGTAGTGAATAGACTGCAGATGATGCACCAATGTATATATGTAGGAATGTATAGGATGTGGATGTTCCACGACACACTTTAGCAAACTTAAACCCCATGAATGAAAGGGCTGGAAATGTGGTGCAGCAGAATAGAATTGCTGATGGTGAAGAAGGATTCGAGAAGGCTTGGCTGGCCCAGTGTCAAGAGTAAGGCCGCGGAGAGCCCCAGTGTCTGCTTAAGAAGATACAGTAACCATGAGAAGTAAGATGCACATTGTTTGAGGTGTAATGGAAAACAAAGTGCCAGGTTTTCTTCATTTAATAGTATTAAATACAACGAAGCAGCTCAAAACGTGGTCTCCAGTCACATGTCAGATGAAAATAGACTTTGGGTCGGGCTACACCGAGACCAGAAGATAATGGCATGCCTTCACTCCCTTTTATTCTCAGGCACAGTGAGTCTCTACAAGGCTGAGTTCAAAGGACTAATTGAATGGCAGACAGTAGGAGTAATGATGGATGTTGGGCTAATTGGGTGGGGAGGCATGACCAGGCCACCCACTCCCCCCCCCCCCCCCAACACCTGGGGTACCAGCTTGTGTGCTGCTAGCAATATGGAATATACCAGAAGGGTACAAGCATGCCAACCAATTGTTGAGGGCCACGTAGTACAGAGCCCACTACATTGAGAAGCCAATAGAATGTTGTATATTTTCATGACACTGAAGATGACTTGCACTTGGGATGGGCTTAGTTATCCACCTGATCTTAGAGACCCTATCACAACTCCCGCCTATATAGAAGGTATACTTAGAGGTTTCCTTTAAGCCTATTATATCCCCAAGTAGGTTTTCTTATTTTGCCACATAGAATGACATCAGTAGTGATGAATATTTAGTATAGAGGCTATGTTTTTTCATAAAGTGCTTTGAGAGAAACTGAGCGAACGTCAGGTGATGATTGTTGTAACTCCCTGTTTTAGATAATTGTTAATAAAACAGTTGTGTGTTTGCCAACTTCCTGAGCCAGTCTGATTATTGATGTATGGGTAATATCTGCATCCCCATCCATCTCAGATGCTGTTACCTCGTCTTAAAGGCCAACAAGCCCTGGTTCACGTGGTAGCAGGAGAGGATGGTTCAGACCCATTAACCAAGGAGGCTTTTAAAGCTTTTGGAATATCGGGCATCCTTGGCCATTTAGCGGGAGGATCGCGAGGCTTCCTGTGAGGAACGGCCGGTATGGAAATTCTTTCAAGATAAGAAGATAAAAGTGGGACGGGTCCCTCTTTCACAAAATCCCTCCTGGTTTCCACATGCATTGAGCAGACCGAAGGCGATGGTGGCTTGCTGGAAGAGGAGACAATCCCGAGTGTGAGGAGCTGAAAGGTGAATGGTCAGTAGATTGAGGAAAGTGGCAAAGTGAGCAAAATTGGGGATTGTGGTACTAGAATGAAGTAAGGGGGTTGGTTGTTTAATGCATGACGAGGAGCATCAGAGATATATGATGAGGAGCGTCAAGAGTAGCCCAGAGTCCTACGCTCAAAGAGCATCTAGAAGAGGCAATTTAAAAACCCAAGTGGGTACATAGGTGACACATGGACAAGGTCTGTGAAAGGGAATGATTTACACTCCTATCACAGTATTTTAGGGGCATTAGACAGTAGCGAAGAGCGCTAAGGAGATGGATGTTGAGGTCGACTAGTCTGTCTGTGTATTATATGTATTAGAAAAGTGAAGAGTGGAAGTTGCATTAAGTAGAGATCGAAGTTAAAATCTATCTATTTAGTCATTGTCGGCGCTGACCGAACAGGTAGATTGGAGTAAATTGAGAAATAGACGTTTTGAGCAGCGACTGTTGGTGCGTGCTCATATTTGTTATTTTTCTGAAACGTTTTATTGTGTAAAGCAACGTTAAGTATCGGCAGTCATTTGAGACTCGTTTTAATGGGGTATGTTACTCCACTGATGCATCTTTGTAAGCAACTGCCAAAACACGCACCCAAGCTTAAACAGTACAGTGCAGAATGGGTAAATGGTACAGCACATAAAATGTTCATGACATTGCCACAAGGGGGATTGCTGTCAAAAGTGGTTCTGCAACACATGGCCATATACTTGCACACTGCGTACACAGGAAAGAAACTGGAAAAGAGGTTAGCTAGTTTAGAGCTCTGGAAGATGTACCAGGAGGAACAGGAAGACCCGCCTCCTGAGGACTGGATGGTTAGCCAGTGTAGGGAGGAAGGTGTCGAGCCTTCTGCTCCCCTTACTGTGCCTGAAGAAAATGGCGATAGTGCAAAAGATGAAAGATTGTATCCATTAAGGGAATTAAAAAGGCAACATGATATAGTAATCCGCTATTTTGAACCGCCTGCTTATAATGAAATGAAATGAAATTATATTTTATTTATATCGCGCTCGTACACAAGTGTTTCAGAGCACGACCAGGCAAAAAGGAAGTGGAACAAGGGAGAGAAAAAACAGAAAAAACAGCGATCTTACTAGGCCCAGTGACATTTAAGAAAGAGCAAGTGCATGCGAAAGGAAAATGAGGGAAAAGTGCAAGGACGGGGGGTGGAGGGGAGTGGAAAGTGCAAAGCAGAGGAGAGAAAACATAAATAAATATTAAATAGAATACATAATAAATAAGGGCTTTAAACCATGGTAGTGCAGTCAGCAAGTGGCAGGTGAAAGTTAGTCAGAAAGGTATATCTGATAAGTGCAGAGGAGAAGTGGGAGGGGGACTGTATGGGTACAGATACAGAAACCCTAGTGCAGATGGTGCCCGGGAGGCAGTGCAGGAGGGTGGCAGGGTGAGCAGATACATGGGCCCGAAAGAACAGAGTGGCCAGGTGCACAATGCCATGAGAAGAAACAGATCAACAGGGGAGAAGCGGGACAAAGGCAGAGGCAAAGAGGAAGGTCTCAAGAAGTTTCCGGAGCAGTGACGAGAGCCCAGAAAGGATTCCAGAAAAGGAAGTGATCTCTAAAGTGTTACAAGACAAAGAGAAAAGTGAGTGACCAAATGTGACCCTAGATACAGAACGAGAGATTAAAAGATAGAAAGGAGAACAACACAAAGCTGACGAGATAGCACTCGTACAGGATGAATGGACGGGTGGACAGATACTGGTCAAGCTTGATGGGAAGAGCATTGAGGAAGACAGGCAAGGAGAAGATCAAGACAAAAAGAATAAAAAAGACAGCGAACGAGAGAAACGATTGGAAGAAGAGAAGTACCCAAGGAAGAGTAGACAAAGACGAGAGCAGAAAGGAAGAAAGGGCAGAGGAGCAAAGAAAGTATGACAACAGGCAGAGAACAATTGAAGAATGAGACAGGCTAGAAAAGAAGAGTGAAGAGGAGGAAGAACAGAAATTAAGAGATAAAATAATGCAAAGACAAAGAGGTGTGTAGAGCAAACAAAAGAAGGTAAGGGAAAAGACAGGAGGAGGAAAGGGTTAAATGGGAAGTGAAGAAATAAAGGGAATTTGATAAAGAAAAGGAGCGAAAAAGGAGACAGAGGGCACGCAACATTGATCGCATTGAGAAAGAGCTGATGGAACCGAGTCCAGTAATATCATGGGGCGACATAGAGGAGTTTCAATGCCAGGACCATCTAGTGTAAACGTAGATGGGAATTTTGAGATGGGAAACATTGGAGATGGGATCGATAAAGCTTAACAGGAGATGAGGACAAAAAGTGAATCGAGAAGCAGGGGAAAAGAAGATCGATCTATAGTTGTTCAGTCACAAGGCAAGGAAGGAAGCCTGTTTAGTTTCGAGCATAGAGCCTTGTCTTTGGACAGGCTGACCTTAAACAGAGATGAGAAAGATGAAAGCCATACTAGTTGGGGACTAGATAGGTCAGGCGAAGACAGAGAAACCTTCAATGGGGAGTTGGGAAAAAGTGCATGCGGTCCTAAGGGATGTTTGCAGACAAACAAGGAAGTGAGATGGTCTTATTTAGACCAACCTAAAGATAGGATACCAGAGCCAATGGCATGGCCGGGGCGATCTAAAGGACGATCGCATAGTGAGAGGTGGGAATCGCCACCATATGTGAGCAGGTTGAGGTCATTCCCAGGTAGAAGGTAATCAGGAACCATTTTCCCCACATGGATAGGCAGACGATGGGAGCCGATTGAGGATTTGGGATCACGCAATTCCCTTGTTGGAGAAAGGAGGGGACAGACCACAGTATATCCCCTGGACCCAGATGGATAAGGATAATTTAAGATGCAAACTCCCCAGTTTAATGGCAGGTGCGGGAAAATGTATCTATGAGTTAGAGAAGATGACAGGAGGAAATACTTTAGCCATAGGGGACATTAGGGGTCTCCTAGCAGCTATTCTTTGGGAAAGGGCTGATGACATTTGGACAAGAGCAGGTTACTCAAGTGTCACGGCACAGAACACAGCTCATGATGGAGCGCCATTTAATAATTGCAGGGCTACTGTCTGGAAAGCGCTCAGGGTACAGTATCCTGAAACGTCAGATATGGGTGCAATTATGGCATGTAAAATGAAAGATGATGAAGATCCGTGTGCTTACATTCAAAGTATTCAGGAACACTGGACTTTGGAAACAAGTGAGTCATGGGGGAAATCAATACCAGTATTTTACCACATTTTGTGTCAGGAATTGCCAGAGCAAGTCCAGAGGCAGCTCAAGAAATTGGTGCAAACGGAAGCGAAGCCTTGGGCAGAGATACAGTTGACTATCTATCATTGACGATTGTTACGAGAGAAAAATAAGAAGGAAGACGCTAGAAAACTTGAAGAAGCCAAGTTAGTTCAGAAGAAGCTGTCGAACTACACCATTGAAGGTGCAGTACTGACTAGCGGAGAGGGATTAGCAACGCAGCAAGCAGTGGGTATGTCACAGGCAAATAATCAACACCAATCGGTTAAAGGAGGGAGTGGGTGTATGCCGCGAGGCAGAGAATGCGTTTTAGGGGAAGAGGTGGCCTCCAGAACAATTAAAGTGGTTTTCATGCAGAATTATAATCAAAATATGCAAGAAGGGCAAATTAGAAGGTTCCCTCCTGTATGTTGGACATGTGGAATGACACGGCACATAGCGTGAACATGTGAGAGCCAAGGGAATGTACAGAATGGGTAATTCTCAAGATTGGGGACTGCTTATCCTCCAGCATATAGATCACAAAATAGGAACAGGGTCGCCCAAGATCAGACAGTGTATCAATTACAAGTGCCGCAAATGCAACAGCCTTTGCAACCACAGCAAGCACCATTGAATCCGCTGCAAGGGCACTCACAGCATGCACCCATGCAGATACAGCAGAGTGCAAACATGCAATGAAACACTTGTGTGTAGGTGCGTTATAAATTAACAAGGGGGGTCCTGGGAGTCCCTCTGCCAGACATTAGTCCTGGTTACGAGAGACTTACCCAGAGTCTTTAGCTCACTATCTTTCACAGAGAAGAAATATCCCAAACATATCAGTCTTTGTCCTGCCCTGGGGCAGTCCAGCACCGAAATGCTAGGCAATTCTCCTCTGAACAAGAGTACCAACAGAAACCCCAGACACGTGTTTCGGTCTGGTTGGACCTCATCAGTAGGGTGGATCTGTGCCTCTCTAAGAAATGCCATATCATATCATGGGACAGTTACTGACACCTAGGAGTAGGGGGGGTGCCACTGTCATGGGAGGAAGTCCTTTTACAGGCAAGGGAATAAGCATGTACAGCCAATAGGACAGCTCACAGGGTGACTTGATGTGTTCAGTACTATCGGTGACACCAACTCCTCAAGAAGAACCAAGGGTTGATGTTACCATAGGAGGCAAATCCTTTTCTTTTTTAGTAGATCCTGGGGCAACTCGCTCATGTATACGAGAGGGAAAATATCCATTATCGGGAAATGCCATGAATGTGCAAGGATTCTCTGTAGCTACAAGCCGAGTTTCTTTTACTAATGAATTACCAGTCTCCATAGGAGAGTGTGACATGGCTGTTCCATTATTGTATTCAAGACAGACACCAGTTAATATTTTGGGCAAAGATTTAATGACGAAATAGAATATGACAATCTCCTTCACTGACGAAGGCATAGTTTGTTCCACTTCAGGGATACATTATTTAAACGTGGGCAGATTGAAAAAATCTATTTGTACAGCTCCAGTTTTAGGAATCCCTAATTATTCTGAGGAGTTTTTGCACACAAATGGAACAGTTATGACAGCAGTGCTTACACAGAGGACTACACTATGACAGCAGTGCTTACACAGAGGACTACACTTGGATACATACCTCTGGCATATTATAGTTGGATTCTAGATCCAGTTATGAAAGGACACTTTCCTTGTGAACAATCGTTGACAACAGCCGCGTCCACTATTGAGAAGCCTACAAGTATTGCAATGGGGTTTTCCATGACCTTATTTGTTGAGCATGCTTTGTTTGCTGTTTTGGAGAAACCTAAGGGTACACTGACATCTCAAAGGGCTTCTGCTTATGGTAGTAATATTGAATCCGGAAATCAAAATAGCCCGGTGTATATTGGTGAACCCTGCCGCGTTTGTAGCCGATCCTTTGGCAGTGGATGAGTGTGAGGTGGAAGCAGTGGCAGCCGCCCTGGACACTGGGAGAAAGGAGGGAGTTGAGGAAGAGTCTCATCAAGTGCTGGCTATCAATGAAAAGAGACAAACTACAGATCCCAAAATGCCCCACAAAATACTGCATCAGGGGGGAGGCACACCGATGGGTAAAGAAAGGAGAAAAAGGAAAGGGAGAACCAGGTTTCCTTACGTTAAAACCACCCGAACACAAACAAAGTACAGGGTTAGCCCACAGTGGACGGAGCAGGGAGGAGGTGGGAAATCTGAATCAGGTGTGTTAAAACCGTTGCTGAGAACACATGGGGCTGATTACGGGGGCGGGACCGGACAAGGATTAAATACAACTCCAAGAGACTCAGGAGGCATCTAATTTTTCAGGAACAGCGCGAGGCGGGAGACGCCGCACCCGAGTGGAGTGAGACCAGCCAAGATTACGAGTGGGCTTACTAGTAGTAAGCGGAAAGTTCACAGATTGACACCGTACCCGGACCAAGGCTCAAGACATTCCAGTGGAGAGAAACGGCCGCATAAGAAGGATTCAGAGTGGTGAAGTGTGCACTATTGACATTTTGTTAATTTCGTTTTCATGGCCGGCGGACAGGTTGCAGGGTGAAAAGCCTGTAATCGCCTGGCTGTTATCTTGGACCTAATTAAGGCCAGCAGAGGCCGTTGCAAGTAAAGTAAGACAGAACGCCTGTGCCTATGAGGTGAAAAGAACCGTCATCAGTTGGCTAAATGTATTGATCTGTGACCAGAATTTGTTGTGCAATAAACCACTGTGAAAGAAAACCTCGTTTGTCTCCAGCTGACTACTTAACAATGAGAAAGTGCATGATTGCTCGAATTATGAAGAATTTAATGACGAGATTAAGAGTGAAGGAGAATGCTCTGGCAGGGGGGGGGGGTTATCTCCATTGATGGGTCTTCAAAAATTGATTAAACTTATGGAGAAAGGCATTCAGGTTCAGCTGTGGTAAGGCACAGAGCTAATGGAGAATCTGAAGTACAAGCAAGTGCAAGACTACTGTCTCACTTTTCTCCACAGGCTGCAGAATTGGTGGCGCTTATAGCAGTGCTTAGAAACACGAAGCGCCGAAGTGACGGTGTACAGTGACTCCGCCTATGTGACATCAACCGTGCACACAGAGCTAGCATATTGGAAAAAGAGGGGCTAACTCCGAGCGGACGGCACTCGGGTGCAACACGCTGCATTATTGGACAGGCTTATTAAGGCACTACAACTTCCAGTAACCATTGCAATATTTAAATGTGCAGCACATATTAAGAGAACCGATTTTTATCTCGCACAGAAACAAAGCCGCAGACGAAGAGGCCAAAAGGGTAGCATATTCACCTGATATTTCAAATTTTGATACTCCTATTGTAAAAGAAATAAATGTTCACGATTATGATTGTAAACAAAGGGTTTAATCATTTGTCCAGAACGCAGTTAATGAAGTTCAGGGCAGTGCTCCACAGGAGTGGACACACAGGGGGTGTTCTTTATCCCCCTCTGAAGCATTGTGGTGACAGGACAGCACTGAAAAAACGGTGATGCCTGTAGCCTTACTAAGGGTAGCGTTAGAACAGCTATACTACCCTGTGCATGTAAATAGGGAAATCCTAGCAGCAGCTACTTGCCTACCCCTTGCATTATATGCATTAAGCAATCAGCCTCGGTTGGACCACCACCTCACACCCCATGAGCTAGTTACAGGAAGGCGAATGCGAATGCCCCCGACACCTCCAAGGAGGAGTAGAAGTGTTTCCCCGACAACTGCACAATTGTTAGGAAATGAGCTATCTGCGTATTTAACATGTATGACCCCTAGTATCTCCATCATTTCAAATCCACTCAGGCAGAAGGGGTCAGTCTCAGGACACAGATAAAGACCATTCAACAACCGGATCTAAAGAACTACCTTTACCTAAACTCATTGCTGCAGATTCCATTTTAATTCGCAACTTTACTAGGAAGTGGCATGAGCCCCGGTTTAGTGGTCCGTACATTGTGGAAAATATCACTCCCTCAGCAGTAAAAGTTCAAGAAAGGCATTCCTGGATCCACCTGGGCAACGTGAAGCCGTATGCTGGTGAGACCGTCACACCCCACCCAATTCAGAAGCAAGACAAGAAGAAGCAGTTCAGCACGTGCAGACTTGATCTATGACGAGGAAGAAGGACGCTAAGGTTGCTGATTAAATAAATGCAAGTGTGCATTTGGGCTGTGGCTTGTCCCGGACACTCTTTATAGATATTTTAGCAGGAGTGCAAAAGTAACTGTTCTTGAGCCACATGAATCTTTAAATCGGACTTCAGAAAATTGCTGATGTGCTAAAAATGCCAGATCTTAACGATTGGAAAAGGGAGCAGTTCCCTGACTTGTTTCTTACCGAGTTTCTCTTTGGTCAGACCCATGGTTTTGTCTGATGTCGATGTCCATACACTACTTCTCGCTGTCTTTGTTTTTATACTCTGAGCTTATCCTGCTCTTGTTGGGGATAGCACTGACGTAGGCACTTTTGTGCAAGATCCTAAGAATGACCCAGCAATTAGAAGATTGTTGCCAGCGATAATTGAGCAAATTCGGCAGCTACCTGAGCAGTTAACAAGGCTGCCTGATTAAAAGGGTGTTTTCCTTCCTTAAAAGCATTATACAGGCATGATGTGGGCTGTTAATAATGCAGTTCGAGAAAGTGGGCAGACTCAACGACGTGTGGAGCGCCACCGATGGTGGGGTCTGATGTATTGGTGCATAATATATGCGTGTTCAGCATTTATTATTTTTTTTTGTTCCTACTGATCCACACCATTTACTTCATTGGTCCTAAAAAGGAAGGAGTCCCTTTGATCCTTCCCATTCCAGTGATCTACGCAGAGTTAGATGTTGCAAGAAGCCCGAGACCATATGTGATTGTCCCCACACCAGTGACACATGTAAGGTCACAGATTTCTTTGACAAGTGTTCCTATGATTCCCTCTGTAGGATGGTCCTTTTTGATATGCTTTATGATGTACGAGCGCAGTTGGCAAGAAACAGACCCAAGAAAAGTGCAAGAAAAGATGATTAGGAGTTGAATGATTACCTAGACAACAAAGCACATTTGGGGAACAACATGTGGTTTCAATACATGAGAGAGGTAGGAAAGAGAATCTCTGAGGAGGATTGCTATGGAATGTGCTCTCCTACCTTATGCTATGGGGAGGTCCAAGATATTCATAATTATAGAAACAGACAGCTCATTGCCTGACTTACCTTGCACTCTGTCATACAAGAGGTCAATTCCAGGGTCGAACAGCTTCCTTGGTATGCTTGACAGAATGGTTGGTTCCAGAAGAAGATGATTATGTTCAGGATTTAAAGACAAGAGAAAGAGCACACACCAGAGATCATGTGATAAGATACAAACAGTCTGGCATGAAGGGAGCAGGAATCCGATGGCAAATTAATGAGAAGCTCAACTGAAAAGGAAAGATGATGAAGAAATATGAAGATGCAAGGAAAGAGGCCAGATGCAGATCTGGGGAACAGTACTTTGTAAACATGGCTGGGAAGAAGGCATAGTCGTATTCAGAGCTGTGGCAGTAACTGGTCATCCCAACCCAGTCATAGATCTGCTTCCGCCAGACAGACCCTTACTGACATCCTTTTTGTCGTTCCTTCACCAGATCTATGGACTCCTCATACGGTCTCTGTGCTCTGCCCTATCTCCTCCTCTCCCATTAATGGTGGCACTCGCTGGGAAGTTCTCATGGCTTCCTTCGACTCCTCTAAAGTCATCATTAATGTCTACCTAAATGGCACTGTCATGGCCCAAGGCCCTCGGGCCAATCTCCTCCTCTTTGATAGGCGCTTCCCTCGCTCATCAATTTCCTCTCATCTCCTGCTGTCCCCTCCTCTCCCCCCTTGCGCCTTGCCCTCTCTCTCCTCCTCCTCCTCCTCCACCTTCTCCTCCTCCTCCTCCTCCTCCTCCTCCTATTCTGCCCCTCCTAGGGCTCATTCTCCTCCACAGGGTGTACCTCTGATCTGTACCCCTCCCGGGAAGGTCTTTAAGGCTGGCAACCTTCTTCATATTGACACTCTCACCTCTCGCTCTGCCGTCAAACACTCCTCTGACATCTGCCACCTCCTTGAAGAACTTGATGTCCTTGGTCTTACTGAGACATGGTTCACGGCCAGCTCTGTCACAAGCTTTGACACTCTCCTCCCTGATGGCTACAAGATCCTCTCAGCACCCAGATCCTCCCGGTCCGGTGGGGGTGTAGCCCTGATCTTTCCTGAGTGGATTCCTGCCTCTATCATTCCCACTCAGACCTACTCCTCTTTTGAATGCCTTGTCTGTAGGCTTTCTCTCTCGCCTACCCATTCTCTTACTGTGGTTACCATCTACCAGCCTCCTGGTCAAATCACCTCATTTCTCTCCGAGTGGGCAGACCTCTCCTCCTCCCTCCTGGCCTCTACCACTCAACTCCTCCTCCTCAGTGACCTAAATATACATTGAGACTCTCCTTGCTCCTCCTCTGTACTCTTCCGTGACCTTTGCTTTGTTTATTTTTAATGCGCGCCAGACCCGAGGGTTTTAGGGCGCAAAGGAAGGACAAGAGGATTGTTCAGCTTGGGTAGCATTGCGGTATGTTACAGTACAAAATAATGGTAAA
This sequence comes from Ambystoma mexicanum, assembly GCF_040938575.1. NCBI lineage: Eukaryota > Metazoa > Chordata > Amphibia > Caudata > Ambystomatidae > Ambystoma > Ambystoma mexicanum. Next base: position 155,027,531 of record NC_090925.1, read on the forward strand.
CAGTGTTGGCATATAACATACAGAAGATAGAATGAAATCATACAAGTGCACATAGGATACCGAGGGTGTCAAGCAGCAGTTAAATGCAATGTATACCATTGAGCAGATACAGACATTTATATATATATATACACAATTATGCACAGTGGTGGACAGTGGTATGTTGGTAAGGTGGAAGGCCAGATGTCATGCTCCTTAATCCATTGGATAAGGTTGCATCTGAAGCGCAGGTAAGGCATATCTTCTCTTAGAGGAGGTGGAAGTGAGTTTGCAACTCCCTCTCCCCGTACATCCTCCCCTCTGGCCTGACTCACTCTGCAGGGCACACACTCGATGTCTTGATCTCCTCTGACCTCCCCTTCTCCATCCCTCTGACCACTCCTCTCTTCTGGAGCGAGCACTCCCTCCTCTCATCTCACCTTTCCCTCTCTTCCCCCCAAGCCAAGCCTACCCCAACACTGCCACCTACCTTCTCGAACATCCGACCCATGAAGCGTGTGTCAGTTGAGGCTTTTGCCGCCACTTTCTCTGCCCCCCTCCACCTTTGGCTGTCTGACATCCTGACAGCCCCGTCTCTGTTCTACTTTTCCATTTCTGATATGCTTGATGCTCTTGCCCCCGTCATGAGGATCCGTTTGAAGTCCAAAGCCAAGTGCTATTCCTGGTATGACTCTGACCTAGCTACACTTAAACGTAAGTGTAGGGCAGCTGAGAGGAAATGGAGGACTTCCTGTTCATCCTCTGACAAACTGGCCTGTCGCCTGCTACAAAGGCAATACCGACTCTCTGTCCTCACCAAGAAGAGAGTCCACATTCAAGCTTGTGTCTCTGGGGCATCTAACTACTCAGCCAAACTCTTTAAAAACTGCAAGGAGCTGGCCAACCCTGCTGCAGTCTCTACCCCTCCTGTTGTCTCCCAGGCTCTTTGCAATGCCCTTGCCTCTCACTTCATTTAAAAAACCCAGGACATCCTGTTCACCCTCTCCACCCACACACCTCCTCTTCCCTCTCCATCTGTGCTTGCTGACCCTCCTTTAGCCACCCTCCCGCCATTTCCTCTTTTCACCACTGACGAGGTTGCTAGACAAGTCTGATCTATGAAAGCCTCTTCAAAACAGGTTCATCCCCGTTCCTCTAAAACCATCAAGGACCACATTGACACCCTCGCTCCGGCCCTAGCTGATTTTTGCAACTACTCCTTTGCCTCTGGATCCTTCCCGTCCCCTCTGAAGCACTCCTTTGTGCATCCTCTTCTCAAGAAACCCACAGCTGATCCTTCTTGTCCAGCTAACTATCGGCCAATTTCCATAACTCCCTTTTTTGGCAAACTCCTGGAAAAGTTGGCCATCTCTCAGCTTAACCTTCCTTCCAATTCTGTTGGCTGTCTCCATGACCACCAGTCTGGCTTCAGAGCTGCCAGAAGCACGGAAACTGCTCTCCTGAACATCCGTGAAGATCTGCTCTCCAACCTTGACTCGAACATTCCCTCTGTCCTCATGCTCCTCGATCTCTCTTCTGCCTTCGACACGGTCAACCATACCATCCTGCTCAACCGTCTCCGTGAAAACCTGGGTATCACTGATCAGGCTCTGGACTGGCTGACCTCTTTCCTCTCAGATCGACCCTCCCAGGTCCAACTTGGGTCCTTCCTTTCATCTATCTTCCTCTCTACCTGCGGTGTTCCCCAGGGGTCTAACCTCTCGCCCTGGCTTTTCAACCAATACCTGGCAACTCTCGCCCACTGCATTGTCATTTTCTGCTCAAATCTCCAGTGCTACGCTGACGACATTCAACTTATTTTCAGGCTGCCCTGTGCCACCTACTCTCCCTCTCTCATCTTCGATTGCCTAACTGCCATTCAAGATTGGTGTGCCGCCAATGATCTTTGTCTGAATGCCAGCAAGGTGGAGATCCTCCTCATCGGCACACCTTCAGCATCCTTTCCCCTCACTCTCTGGCCGGCCTCCATTGACCCTCCTCCTACCCCCACCTACGAGGCTAAGAACCTCAGGGTCATCTTTGACTCCACCCTTTCCTTCTCCGCGCACATCTCTGAGGTCTCTAAAAAGTCAAATTTCCGACTGCACCTCCTCAGAGGTACTCTGCCTTTCCTCTCCTTCCCCCAGAAGCTCATGGTATCCCAAGTTCTGGCTCTCTCTAGCTTGGACTATTTTAACAGCCCCTTTCTAAATCTACCTGCCTCTACTCTCCGCCCTCTGCAACTAATCCAGAACAGGACTGCGAGACTTGTCCTTGGCCTCAAGCCCTGGGTTCGTATCTCTCCAGCTCTGAAATCTCTCCACTGGCTCCCAGTGGATGCAAGGATTAAATTCAAAACCCTCTGCATTGTCCACACGGCTTTCTGGGGCCTGGGCCCAAAATACCTTCAGCTATCCCTCCGCAAATACCTCCCCTCTCGAGCTCTTCCCTCCTCTCCCTCCAACTCCCTCAGGGACAGTTTTTCTAAGAAATGAGCTGGGGGTAGATCTCAGTCTTCGGCTGGGGCCTCCCTCTGGAACAGCCTCCCTGCAACTCTAAAACTTGAGGAGAACCATCTCCGGTTCCGGAAGCACCTCAAGACCTTCCTCTTTTCTTCTGCCTTCGCTCCCCCTCTCCCCTGCTGATATGTTCTCTCTTGGCACCGTGCACCTGGCCACCTTCTGTCCTTTGGGCCCAGGTACCTGCTCATCCTGCCACCCTCCCGCACTGCCTCCGGGCCACCCCTTGCACGGAGGTCTGTATCTGTACCCATACAGCCCCCCGCCCTTTTTCTTCCTGCACTTATCAGACCTACCCTGTCTGCTGCCTTAAACCTAGCACTTGCAAATTGCTGGCTGCATTACCACCGTTTGTCGCCTTTATTATTTATTTATTGTTATTTATCCGTTTCTCCTCTGCTTCGCCCTTTCCACCTCTCCCCCCTTCCATGCACTTTTCCCCTCCCCACTCTCCCATGCACTTGCGCGTTCTCAATGTCACTGGGCCTAGTAAGATCGCTGTTTTGTTCTCCCCTGTTCCCCTCCCTTGCCTTGTCACGCTCTGAAACACTTGTGTACGAGCGCGATAGAAATAAAAAAATCTATCATGTGGAAAAATGATGCAAACCTCTCTGGCCGAGATTTGCAAATGTACTGACATGGGTTAAAGACAAAGGAGGCCCGTTGGAGATAGTGTCTCTGGCTAGTGCCGAGATATGCTTCAAAAATAATGGCACAAGAAAAGTTGGAGTGAATCAGCAGTGCGGTTGAATTTTCAATGTACCAGGAATGAAGGATGGGACAGTAGTGATAATGGATCACTACTGGGCCTGTGGATCTAGAGCATATATGAAGCTGCCCAGAGATTGGGGAGGACTGTGTTCTATAGTACTTGTTCATGTTCCAGCATTAGTGATTCCAAAGAGCGACCTGAACATTGGTGAGTTCCCAAAAGTGGATGCTCACCTGAGAAAAAGAAGTGGATTCCTTAATCGAACAAAGAGGGAGAGTTACTTTTCAGCCAAATCGATAGAAGCCTTCAACTCTATTCTATATGAACACAGGTTGTTCAGTCAGACTTCAGCAGTGTTCACGACAATCTTCATGCCGGGGATCCTGACGATGACGAATGCTGAGTGGTTACAAATAACCAGATGGGAGCTTTTGCAGATTATCAACACTACCATAAAGGGTTTCAATGCTATCAAGGAAGAGCTGAGAGCCATACGACTGATGACTCTTCAGAACAGATATGTCCTGGACATGATCACAGCTATGGATGGAGGTGTTTGTGCTAAAATCGGAGAATCATGTTGCACATTCATACCTTCTCACGATGACGAAAATCAGACCTTGACAGGGGCCATATCAATGTTGACAAACTTGCACATCAAGATAGAAGATGAAGTGGAAGACATTGCAGATGACAGCTGGTTTGCATCAATCTTTTCCTTGGTTCCACAATGGATGGCGAATATCTTCAAGTTTCTTGGAGCCGTCTTGGTGATGATCATGTTTGGATTCTGTGCGATCATAATTATAATCACACAGTGCAAGAAGGCTGCAAAAAAAGCAACAGGAATGAAGATCATGATCAATGTCGAATCTGGGTTCAAACCCAAAGAGCTGACAGATGAAGAAATTAGAGACTATGTGAAGGCCAGTATTCATGCACCTGAGGGAACCTGAAGGAACAAAGTTCCTGTATCCGAAGAACCAACAGAAGTATGTGGGAAGGTGGATCTACTGCAGTCCGAATTGACAATGTATGACCTGGAGCATTGATGAACACGTGAAATCAGCAGGATATTTCAAAGGAGTTATAAAGATATGGACTCCAAAGTAACACTTATTCAGAAGAGGATGCCTAGATGTAAACATTGATGAGAGAGTGGTTGATTAATCACCCAGAAGGTGGAGTGTAGCAGAGGAGCCAGGTACCTGTACCGGAGGTCCCGCCCCCATTTTGCGTATATGTTGGCAACCGGAAATGGCAAACATGCACAATGCCGATAATATCTATACCGTGATGAGTCCTTGAAAACCCTATATGCATTCACAAAGAAATAACAGTCTTCTGAAGGAAGTTCCTTGAAAGAGAAGACTGGTAATGTAACACAAAGTAGAGATGATGCACCCAGAAGAGATGCGAATGAAGAAAGAATACATCCCTTATAGAATCTAATGATGAAGTATCGAAGTAAGCAACATTTAGGGAGCGAAATGAAGATTGCATGTGTGAAAAAGCACTGAAGAAAATGCGAAGTCATTTTACAAATGTATAGACGCAGTAATGCAAGTAGACAAACTAAGCATGAGGCTGGCTACGTGGTGAATAGACTGCAGGCGATGTGGCAATTTATATATATAGGAATGTATAGAATCTGGATGTTCCACGACACACTTTATCAAACTTAAACCCTGCAAATGAAAGGGCTGGATATCTGCCACAGCAGAATAGAATTGCTGATGGCGAAGAAGGATCCGAGAAGGCTTGGCTGGCCCAGTGTCAAGAGTCGGGGCCGCCGAGAGCCTGGGTGTCTGCTTAAGAAGATACAATAACCGTGAGAAGCAAGCTGAACTCCTGTTTGAGGTGTAATGGAAAACACTGGAAGTGCCAGGTCTTCATCATTTAATAGTATTAAATGCAATGAAGGAACTCAAAACGTGGTCTCCAGTCACATGGTCAGATGAAAATAGACTTTGGGTCGAGCTACACTGAGACCAGAAGATAATGCCATGCCTTCACTCCCTTTTATTCACAGGCACAGTGAGTCTCTACACGGCCGAGTTCAAATGACTAATTGAATGGCAGACAGTAGGAGTGATGATGGCTGTTGGGCTAATTAGGTGGGGAGGCATGACCAGGCCAACCCGAACCCCCCTGCCCCCCCCCCCCCCCAACACCTGCGGTACCAGCTTGCGTGCTGCTAGTGAGTGCAATATTCTAGAAGGGTACAAGCGTGCCAACCAATTGTAGAGGGCAATATAGTACAGAGCCCTATAGAATGTTGTAGATTTGCATGACACAGAAGATGACTTGCAATTGGGATCGGCATAGTTGTCCACCTGATCTTAGAGACCCTATCGCAACTCCCTCCTATATAGAAGGTATACTTGGATGTTTCCTTTCTGCCTATTATATCCCCAAAAACGTTTTCTTATTTTGCCATGTAGAATGACGTCAGTAGTGACAATTTTGTTGTATAAAAGCTATGTTTTTTCATAAAGTGCTTTGAGAGAAATCGAGCGAACGTCCATTGATGATCGTTGTAACTCCGTTTTAGATAATTGTTAATAAAACAGTTGTGTGTTTGCCAACTTCCTGAGTCAGTCTGATTATTGATGTATGATTAACAACTGCATCCCCATCAATCTCAGATACTGTTACCTCGTCTTAAAGGACCCCCAGCCCGGGTTCAACAGAGTACAAAGAGCGCAGCCCCACATATAGAAACTTCCCAATGTAGGTCAAACTAGATGCTAGTAGCCATGCTTCAGCGAGCTGTAATGCACACACCTTACATCTGAACATAACCATGTGTCCTTAACGGATACAGCGGCCTTAAACACTAGTACGGGAAACATTGAGGAGCACTCATAATGATAGTGAACAATGGCAACCCATTACACTAATCAAATAACACATGTAGGCCTCAAGACCCAGTTAGCCATTTTCAAAGCATAAAAAACCCTCACCCCCAGAAGAAATCATCAGCCAAGCCCTTTCAACGAAGAGCACATATATCAAGATTTAACTTTCAATATTAAGACAGAATGCTGCACAGTGATTGGTTGAGGCAAGGACGGTGAACAGGTTCCCAGGCTCGAGTTGCGGTAATGATGTCATGAAAAAGCTACAAACACATATCAGACCCTAGAGTTGGAGAACAGAACACTGCACATGGATTTGTCAAAATACATCAGTTTAGCTTGAGTTCCCAAGCCGATGTTTAAAAGATATATAACATATGTTCCTAGTAAATAAATCACAATGTATCATAATGAAGGTCACAAGTTGGTAGAAACTGAACTATGAGCAGTAAAGAGTGCACTCAGCAAGATAGAGTGCTCAAGGAACACCACTGCCCCTGTAGGAATAATCTCACTGAGAGAGCTCCAATTGCTAAGTAGGAAATCACATGAAAATCAGATATCAGTAACTGTTATGGAAACCTATGCACGACCCTCACAGCATATAGACAATATTAGTGACAAGGCATATTTATAATATTGCAAGCTGCATACATATATTCATGTCAGTGTAAGAGAATCAAGTTTGCAAGCAGCTAAACCCCCAGCTCATAAGATCAGAGGTAGGGCAAATGGAATCGTGAGAAAGGAAGGAGAAGCAAGTTTCCTTTGACGAGGTGCAAAGTTGAACCGGTGATGAACATTTCACAATGATGGGAACAGTAAGACCGTGCCAACCGATTAGGTCAATGGGAAGGGGATGTAAAAACGGTACACCGTCCTTTCATGGTGGGATGAAAGGACGCTGGGTTTTTCACCGTTGTCATTTCAACGTTAAAACTCATCGAATTTTGTAGGGGGGTAAAAAAAAATATATAGATGGAGTGTGGGTGTTCGGCGATAGTTAAATAATTAAAGGGGATGGGGGTTGGGAGGAACCCCCCCAAAAATAAAATAAAATAAAAAAACAATGAGTTTTCGCATTGAAATATCAACGGAGAAAAACCCATTGTTTCATCCCGCGCTGAAATGGCATGGAACCGTAAAAGTTATCATTTCATTGTCACACTGCCACATCTCACACAGGGATTGGTTGAAAATTGCTCAGTCACTCACATCCTGAAACAGCCAATCAAATGTCAGGCTCAGCTGATACAAACTTAAAACCGAACTATTGATTGATTGTTTGATTGATTGATTTGTTACTTATAAAACGCCTATACACAAGTGCTTCTAGGTGCAACAAGACAAGAGGGGGTAAATGAAGGACAAGACAAGGCAAACAATCCTAACAGGCCTTGTGACATTCGATTCATGGAAGTGTTTTAACGAGAAGTGCAGGGGAGAGGGTGCAGGGGGAAGTACAATCAGGGCAGCAGGGCTCTGAAGTTAAGAGCAAGGGAGGCAAGGGACTACACAGGCGCAGTCCCAGCCCAGCAGTGCGAGGAAGGCCAGGCGGCAGTGCATTAGGACTGGGCAAAGATGGTCACTTGTGCCATGTAAAGACTCTTAGGGCGCCAAGCCGCCAGTTCGGCAGAGCAGGCAGAAAGATTAGCAGGGGAGGAGAGGAAGCGAGAAAGAAGAGGAGAAAAGAAAGGTCTAGAGATGCTCCTGGAACTAACAGAGGATCGGCTCAGGTCCGAGAAGGGCAAGGAGGCCGTTTCAGAGGGACGCACCTGCAAGGAGAGGGATCTACCCCATCTCTCTGCTCAGAGAAGCGTCTGACCCGCAGAGAGTTAGAAGTAGATGAGTGAAGGGCTCTAGAGGGAAGGTGTTTAGGCAGAGAGAGTTGGATGTAGTGAGGCCCAAAGCACCAGAAAGCCTTGTGGATGAATGCAGAGGGTCTTGAACTTGATCCTCACAGCCACCGGGAGCCAGTGTAGAGATTTCAGGGCTGGAGAGATGCAGTTCCTGACCTCGAGGCCAAGGATAAGTCTTGCAGTCCTGTTCTGGCTTAGCTGAAGGGGGCGAAGAGCAGAATTAGGAAGGTTAAGGAAGAGTCTGTTACAGTAGTCCAGCTTAGAGAGAACCAGAGCTCTGAAGACAGTGAGCTTCAGGGAGAAGGTGAGTAAAGGGAGAATAGCTCTGAGGAGGTGCAGCGGGAAGTGGGCCTTCTTGGCAAGGGTTGTGATGTGAGGAGAGAGTAGCTGTAAGTATAAGACCATAAGCTGTAAGTATTGATCTATGTCTGTAGTATTTATAATGTACCAACGACTGCTACCACTGCTGTATTTCTGTAACTAAGCTCTAACAAGTAACAGCACCTCAATGCCCTTGGGCTGCTTGTGCGCTATATAAATAAATAAATAAATAAATAAATAAATAAATAAATAGTTGAATCAAATATGGCACCAAGGTATTTTGCCACACGAGAGGGTGAGGGCCCAAGGAACACAGCCAGAGTGATAGAGAGAAAGCGGGATCAGGAGTCCCAATAAGAAGAATCTCTGTCTTACTGGCATTAAGGCAGAGATCGTTGGAGGCACACAATGCGCGAATAGCGGATAGACATTCAGGAATGAGCGCAGAAGGAGGCCGAGGGTAGCCTGAAAGAGGGCAGGGTGTCATCCGCATAACACTGAAAGTTAGATGGAGACTAGGTGGGCCAAAGGGGCCAGATAGATGTTGAGGGTGAGTGGATAGAGCCCTGGGGGACATCACTTGTGGAGAGAGAGGTGGCGGAGAGAAAGGAGCCTAGCTGGACCTCAGAGGGTCGGTCCAGGAGGAAGGACGTCTGCCTATCCTATCAGCACCATGAGAAAGGAGATGATCTGAATGCTAGTTACTTAACAAATTTATATTTTGGTCCGGTAAGAAGGGTATAATAAGCCAACATGGCTAGGTTGTGGATGGATTCACCTATAGTGTAAATGGCGATGTCCAATCAAAAGCCAGAAAACCGTAAATAATCTGTAACATGTGTTGTCATTTCTCTTCTGTAAATTGCAATATAACCAGACATATTCCATCATACTGTCGAATGTCTTTTGGATAATTCCTGTCCTAGGCTGTTTTGTAATAAACATTTTGTTTTTCTCTCGTCTCGTGCATTGTTTTTTGTCTCTTTGGATTTATTTATTGTATTATCGATTTGGAACTTGCCTTACATAAAGTCTCAAGCCAATCATACATTGACTCATCACATTGTATATTAACGTTCTATTCTCCAATTCGGCCTTAAGAACACAATCCATTTACCACAATACTTATGGCATAATCTCCTTTCTTTTGGAACTATGGTCCAAAGAATAAAGACTCCTGTCCATTCTTGCTGTAGTATCCTGTTGGGAGATTTCCTGCCCCATGTGTTTTCTTACTACCGGATGTGTCCCCCGCCTCTTTCTTTCGTTTTATTTTGTCCTTTCTTTTTGCTTGATCCAATGTTGACCAAACTGGCCTATTATTGTTGTTCTAATACATGACAATCTATGTTTATTAGCTGAAGCTGAGCTTTTATGCCTCTTGTTACTGTTATTATGTTATTGGCATGTTATTTGCAAAATACATGTTGTTATTCTAATAAAACTATGGTCCACCTAACAGGCTTGGCATGCGCTCATGCCATCACAAAACCATTCTTCACCCGCGGTATCTCCCCCTCCTTTTGTTTGTAGAATCTATTCCCCTCTTTCCATCCTTTTATCTTTCCCCTGCTCATTTCTTTCTGTCTTCTGTCTAAGGTCTGGTTACCGCTGGCGATGGCACACTATGCAACTCTATGGCCAAGCCTAGGTGCTCTGAAACTACTACAGTGAAGATGTGGTGCAGTATGACAGCATAGTAACATAATATAACTTCCTTAGAATCAAAGACTTACCAGACAGTATGGCTCCTAAGATGAGGACAGTCAGGAGCAGAAGAGCAGCGATGAGGGAGACAGTCATGAAGTAGGGGTCGGAGCGTAGCTCTGTAATAGAGGAGAAAGAACGAGGTTTTGGTGAAAACTGTTTAAGGCTCATAGAGAGTGTGACTGAAGGAAAAGAGACTGCTTAGTTCTGCAAGAGAGTCACCCTATGCAGTGCACAGTGAGAGTGAAGGCAAGACGTGTCAATACAGGGCACTGCTGCAGGCTATCCCTTGCTTAGACCTTGTGGGGGATTCACCATAGGACCTCAAGTTCAAGATTGCCCAGATAAAATGAGAATACTCTCGGGTTTATGGCACTGCCAAGACTATCATTAACCTGTCTTTGCCAACACAAGACTGGATTCCAACAGGTTACAGTAACGCAAAAGAATTGTGGTTTAATTAAGGCAAACTCTGACTCAAACAAATGTGTTTATTCAGAATGTGTTTATTATCTTTGCCTGTTTATTTATACAATTATACGCATCACAGACCAGGCCCCAAGAGGCCCCTATGAGTGATGCAGTGGAGTAGGGCCACACAGAAAGAAGGCAATTTGGTGCCGAAATGCAGGAACGTAGCACTGAGGCAAGTGCAATGTTGCACGGATTAAGTTTATCTTTGGGATAAAACACCTGTTTTCAATGCATTTCAGCAGGATGGTAACTTTACCCTAGTGCGTATGCGCACAAGTAAACACGCGGCCCAGGTGCAAACATTGATTGAAAGCATAGGTTGTTTGCACCAGGGCAATTGTTGCAGTGGTACCAATACAGTGAAAAATGGATTAAAGCATGGGATTTGTGCGCCACAGCAATTGTTTCTCTAGTGATAGTACGGTGAAAATGTGCCCTTGTACCAATACACATGTTCTGTAATCATCAGGGGTGAAGATTATAGACTGCAGACAGAAACCAAAGAAAATCTATAATCCTGTGGGACCACTGATGAAGTACTAGACAAAGGCTAACGGACATTGGGGCCGATTCACAGAAGTTACAGTAAGTAACTCTGTGTTACTTCTGGAGAGGGTTATGCTATTCACAAAAGAAGTAACAGTAACTCGGACTTACACCTTATTTATAAGTCAGACTTATAATACATTATTTTGTGAGCAAGTCAGCTGTAGGTCAGAGTTTCACATTGCACCTTTTTTATGAACAAGCCTCTATACGGGCTGTGAAGTAGCCACGTGTGTAATGAAGATGCTAAAACCAATGCTTCTTCAGATAGGTTTATTCCAAGGTACCAGGTAAGTTGACAGGTAGCTTGGTTCTTGACAAACACTGGCCATCCACACACACCAGCGTCAAGGTCTAACTGACTATAGAACACTCCCAACACTCAAACCACAACCTTCCACTCACTATGACCCACACTACAGAACAAGCCTACAACCCACCTCTTTCCGTTACCCAACAACACCAAAGAGAACTCACCATGACCCACACGGACCCACACTCCGGAACAAGCTTACAACACACCTCCTCCATACTCAGCCTCACCTCAGAGAAAAGGATCAATGGAAAACTATACGACCCACCTCAACCAGCAGACCATACACTCCACTACCAAGCACACATGTGGCCAGCATGCAAGCCAAGCATAAGAATCCAACTCCAAGCAAACCAAACATATCGGGCCCCTGACCTATGGGTAACGATGTAACACAACCAGCTACCAAGCCATGAAGAAAATACCCACTCCTCAACCTCCAGTGCTTCAACCAGATACACCACTTAAAGAATGAAAATCCATGCTCCCCAACCTCAACGTGAAACTCCATACCCTGAAGAAAGTACACCAAACACTTTGCCTCACATTAAAACAGAAATGCCAAAACACTGGAGGTCAATGTCGACAGCAATCATGAAGAACCATAAAATGAAATGACAGCACGAAACAAAACATGATGTCACAAAAGGAACACAGCATTAAACACCAAACTCCCTCCACACATTCTGTGCTGCACTCTACTCCTTACCTCCAGTAAAGACTAGCTCCCCATATTCAATCAAGGGCAATGTGGCCCTTTCTAAATGCATGGAGAGCAACATTCGGACGTTTTTAATTTGTAGCCTCTTTCCGAATAGAGAAGAAAGATGGATACATAGACAAGCTATCTTGCAGGTCTTTCATGCAATTCTCAGTTAAGGGTTCTCTTGTCGTGTGATATGGACTATGTGGAGTTATTGGAGAATGCTGAAACACCAGCATCCATGGTTCATTGTCACACGAGTGCCATGGCTGATCTGGTGCTGTCCTATTGTGGTACAAATGCAAGTTCAGCGCAGTAGAAAGGCGGGAAGTTATCAACTGCCAGAATAACAAGGCATGGAGTGGGCTTTTCATTGATGGCTGTGCAGCTCCATTTATGCGCCGGGCTGGAGAACGCCCATAATTAGTATGCATCAAATAGCCACAAAATAGGTAGAAAGTGCACTAATAGAAATATAAGTGTTAAGGGTAGGTAAAAGGTAAGTATGCTTTGTTTAATATTAAGGTAGAGGCACTGTAAACAGGCCTCAGAGCAGGTCTTTGTGGCTAAAAAAAAGAGCTATTTTTTTATTAACGAGATTAGTTGCTTTACACACAGAAAGTTACACATTCCCAGGTTAATATGGTAAGAAACGAACAGTCTGATACATTCAAGGTCAGGGAGCAAAGCAAGGAAAAATCAGTAGAAGCACAACACTTTAATTCAGCAAATTATGAAATGAAGTACCGGCCTACTGGCAGTTTCAAAGTGTCCCATGGCGGTTTCAAATGGTTTTCAAGCCTGGGAAGAAACCCGGAGAGCTCTCAAGATGCAACATTACAATGGTTATTTTTCAGTGATGCAACACTTTACTGGCGTCATGATGAAAGACATTTCTCATGGGAAACGGATGGAGCTGACTGGCGGCAGATTATTAAAATTCCGCTAATCAGCTCGTGACTCAATGTTTGGCACTAATGGTGTGGGAAATGTGGGTTGGTCCGTGACGTCATGATGGTGGTTGTGGGTGGAGGGGTGAATTTTGCGGGATACAATTATTGATGTGTAATTTATGTGGGTATGCGGTTCTATAGGGGAACCACATAGCCCCACAAATTAGTTGTGCTAGGAGGAATAACCTAATGTTGCAAAAAATGTTTAGATGCCAATTAGCTTGCATTACTATAAAAGATTTGCCCTTAGGGTGGTTGCTTTGACAGTGCCTTTCATGCAGTACTGTTCCGCCATCTGTGTGGATTCTGCTTTCTCAGCTGCGCCTGGGCCCAGAATAAATTGTGTTACTTCTTGCATGGTGTACGCTCCTTTTGGATTATTTTTGAAATTTTTTGGTGAGTTCCAAAGAGACCCCAGATACATTTTTAGAGGCCCCAGCGAGATCCAGTTTTCCCCACCAGACACGGTATTCCAGCCACACTCCTGGAAGCGTTTGGGTAGCGTTAACAGACCAGTCGTACAGCGGTATAACGAGGAAGCCGTGCAGACGCTGAGTTGTCAAAGGTCTGCCTGGTATTGGCGCTCCCCGTACTAAGAAAGTAATGCTGGCCTTTAAAGGAAGAATGGGGGGTTGAGAGGACCCGAGAATCTCCAAAATGGATACATGACTGCACCCGTGCATGAACGTGCATGGGAGGGATTGCTTTATGGTGTATATGACGCACACTCACAAGAGGTGGAGGGCGATCGGCTGTAGTAGTCATAGATATCAGGTGTGCTTACCTGATAGGGAGTGACCGGGCGGTGGCACTTCTGCTTTAGAGCAGAGGGTTGTGTAGTAAGGTGGCGAGCCACGCTAGACGAGATTTGCGCTTAATGAAGACGATTGGTATAGGCGCGTCATTTTTTTGTATACGGGTTGAGAGAGACTGTGTAAAAAAAGCAGTGTTCAATTGTTCGTTAGTAAGTGCATTCATTTTGCTTAATGTTTTCTGTGGCTACAGTAGGGGCGGAAGGACCGGAGCCGAACTAACGTGTAAATATTGATGGTCCAGAGTAACACGTAGTGAAGCGCCATCGAACAGAGGGTGAAGCAGCCACGTACTTGAAACATTATTAATAAGTAGAATTGTTAAGGTGGTGGCCCTGTGGAGAAGGCCATGTGTTCACTAACTTTAATTAACAGGCTGGCCTGTGCAGAGGGCCAGTGTGTAAAATTGATGTGAAAGGGCGGGGCTTCTGGAGAATACCAGTGTGCATGAGATAGGGTGACAGGAAAAGTGGTAGTTATAAGAGTGAATGGGTGACTTTAAGTGTATGAATAAGTATATGCCAAAGTAACTTTTTCTTTTATGATCTTCATCAGCCGAGCAGTAGGGTCACAAGTAAGTTTCAAATAGCTCACACTGTCAGAAAGAAGTCTCTCACATTCTTTAACATAATCACTGCGATTCATCAAGACAATAGCTCCCCCTTTATCTGCTTGTCTGATAATGAGATTCTTATCGTTTGCAAGTTTTAGAACAGAATCTCTGTGGGGTTTACTAAAGTTCGAATTATGAGATTTCTCACAGGATTCTAACTTTAGAACTTCAGCCAACACTTGTCTTTCAAATACCGTGGATTCGGCAGTGTGGGAGTAGCTGGGTGCACAGAAGGTCGACGCATTACGCAGACCACTTCAGTTATTACTATTGTAACCCTCGTGTTCACTGAAATATTCATTAAGGCGTACTTTACGCATAAATGCAAAAAACTCAGTACGAAATTCAAAGGGATCATGGGTTTTGGTCATAACAAAGTTGAGGCCCCTGTTGAGAGTATTCTCTTCTTCACTTGAAAGTACATAGTTGGACAAGTTAATCACCACTGATTCCTTGTTCGGCTCCGTGTCCTGACCTGGTTGTCCCAATCCCCTCGGTTGGGACCCTGCCCTAAAAAAGGCATCCTTTGTCTTTGTCTGTTGCCCCCTCTCTGGCCTCTGCCCGGGTTCGATTGAGCTACAGGTTCATTGTCTCCTGTGCTATCTTCACCTGAGCTATATGAAGTATCCCTAAAATGTACACGTCTATTGTTTTTAGGAATCTGAAATGTGTTTCCAAAGTTATGGCCCTCTACAACATAAGGGAAGGCCTTTTCATGTGTAAAATTGGCGAGATCTTTTTTCAACCTTTTGACCCTTTCTAGGGTAGTATCATTTTTAAAATCTACTAACCCTTTAAGGTGTTGTTCTAGTTTTACTTTGAACGTATCTAGATCAAGATCTTTTTTGAGTTCTTCTTCCAACTTTGTAATATCTATCTCTATTTTCTTTGACACTTCAGTAGCTGTATCTATGATTAGGACTAACCAGTCCCTCCCACATTTATTAGATATGTTTACTTACTGAACGTTGAGGTGTTGTGTACTATCTCTCACTACTTGGTCACGTTCAGCATGTTTTTACACATTTAATGGCTGTGAAGACCGCTGGTGTATGACACTACTGTTTGGAAGCATGAGCTCTAACGCACGACCTAGGCTGGGCTTGAAATGGTTTCTTTTCTTCCCTTTTTTTACACATTTGGGAGCCGTGGTGTATCGGTGCATTTTAATGCTCTTTGAGATGGTTGGTGACCGCCCTTCTTATATTACAGATTGGTTCTGCATCCTCTTTTGTAATCATCTGCAGACTTGGTTGTCATTACAAGGGATTTCCTCCCCTTGCCCCACGTTGTGGGTGGCTTCACTTGCGTGAAGGTAATTTTTATTTAATATATCCTGAACAATTCATGACTGTTGTCCTGTAGTGATCTGTGGCTCATTGGTAGTGTGATGTGTCCTTTCTAGGTGTGACGATATTTTCGGCGGATTGAGACGCCTTTTGAAGTATCTTGGTTTTTCAGTGAAGAAAAATTAGCCTATCTGTCATTTACAGACGTGCGTTGAAGATTCACCACATTAAGGTAAATCTAATTGGTTTAATTTCTAAACCTTTTTGTCGAATTGTTCTCTTGACTGAGTCAACTCCACTTTTACATTTGGTAATACCCCCTCCCCTGGGGATCTGATTAGTTTCCTCTGTTTCCCTTCTTTGCAGGCTGGTTGCCTGAAACTACCCATTCAACACTGTGTTGAGAAGAATAGTGGATGTTTTAAAGGTTCCCCTGAAGAATGTTCGCTCGAAAGGGGCTTTAAAGAACAGAAACATGTTGGGATTATATGTTGTTTTAGTGACACATTTAGGTTTTTCTATGTACTGTGATATTGTGTGTGTCCATTTGTAAGTGGTTTATTTGAAATGTAGCTTTTTAGATTTTGTAGGTTTTAGTGGTAGTTTTGTACACTGTGTTAGGTGTGGGTAGTATCTTATGTTTTAATTTAAATATTTTGTATTAAACAAAAATGTTTTTTGAAATTTGGAATGTTGCACGCAGTCTATGTTGTCAAGACCTGTAGTGCCGGAGACTCTGTCAGAGGTGTCTAATCGTTGGGGGAGAAGGAGGGGTGGAAGTAGAGAAAGTTTACCATCTTATCCTTCTTTTATAATATAATCTATGTTCCTATTGGTGGAGTAAGATGTGGTATATATAAATAGGATCCTGTGTACCTATTTGATTACCAGGGAATTAACATCCCAGAAATATATAAAATACAGTATGCATTCATACTTGTCGGCAACATATAAAGGTCCGAAGCTTAAAGAGCCATGACATATTGGTTTTGTGGAAGCTTAACGAAGAGAAAAAAAAGGGAGAAGGGGAAGAGGGAAAAGGGGTAGAGGGAAAAAATATTGCCCCACGCCCTCCATATGGATTGTATCCATTATTAAATCCTACTGCAGGATATTCAAATCCCAGGCAAGTATCTCCAGACAAGCCCAATCCTATTCTAAAGATAAAAAGAGACAGGCACTCCAAAATACCTGGCGCATAACGAAGTGCGCACGCAACAACTATTAGAATGACGAGCAGAAAGGTTAGTAGAGAAGGAGATTGAGAGGAAGGGGAAAGAACATAGTGATATAAAATTTAAATTTGATAGCAAGTAGACCGACGGAGCAAGATACAACAGAAGGGGAAAATACAGAATCTGACTGGGAAGGCGAAAGTGACAAAAACATGATAGATGATGAATGCGACCCATGTGATCTCATGAATAAGGGTAGAGGCAGGCAGAGGAGAGAGAGGGATGAAGAAGGAGAAGAACAGGTAGGGAACTGGACAAATCGAATCTGGGAAGCGAGGGTAGCAGTAGGGAAAAGACTACAATGGAGGGCTAAACGTAGAGCACAAACACAGCTGCCTCTTCAACAGAAGGCAAAGCGGGAAGTACAGCATGTACCCTGGTAGCCAATGGATAGAATAGAGACAACCTGGTTTGCAGTTTACCTTCACTCATGGCAGGGGCTAGTAAGTGGATATATGTATTTGAAAAAGAAACAGCAGGGATCCTGTTAGCTATACGAGACAACATGAGCTTACTGGCAGTTTTAATAGAGGAACGAAGTGACAAAATGTGGCAGCAGGCAGGGAATGCCAGGGTAAAATTGAACAGTAACATACATGACGGAGCACCATTTAACAACTATCGAGCATACGTATGGCTGTATCCAGACACATCAGAAATGGGTTCAATATTGGTTCGCAAAATGTAGCCATATGAGAACCCTGCAGAATATACACGACGAGCACAGGAGATGTGGACTTGGAGAATAAACAATCATGGGATGATAAATTACCTCTATTTAACCACACCCTAGTAAGGGGTCTCCCTATGGATGTGCGGAATTCTTTAGCAAAGATAGTGGGGATAGAAGCAAAAGGATGGTCTAAGGTATAGGCCACAATTGTACACTATTGCAAATAAAAGCAGGAGAAGGATAAAGAGTTAATGGATAATGCGACAAAAGCAGAGAATAAATTGGTAGTAAAAAGTTAGCTAAAATGAGCATGGAAGGGGCAATAATCACAGGACCAGTTAGAGTTGCACCCGCCTAACCAAGGTCACTTCCAGTACAAGCAGCACCACAGCAAGGGGGATACGCTCAGACATTGTACAGCCCTCAATGGGGAGAGCAACAAATTTAACAGCGTCCTGGATTCATGAACACAGGGAATACGTACATGGGAAAGTACCCACCAGACAGAGGATATCATCCTGGGGCAAGGGGGTATGTCTATAGGGGAATGGGGCCCAGAGTTGGAAGATAGCATTTCATTCATGGCAATATAGGGCACTATGCCCCAATTTGCCCATTCAGCCAACAAGCAACACATCAAGGAGCAATACAGCAGCAACCACCATACGTACAGGTATATACACAAGTATAGTCCGGGAGGATAGCTCATTGGCAACATGCTCGCCTTGGAAGCAAGACAACACGAAGCAACACAGGTTCGATCCCTGGGTCCGTGCTTAGAAACCTCTGGGTGTTTAAGCACGTTATAAATATGCAACTAAGACAACAACAAATTCTCTAACAGTGCCTCAAATCCCTCGAGCTATGGGAGCTCTATAAAATGCAAATAAATAGCAGATGCAGGGGATACCACAACAAAATCAGCAGATGCAAGGGTTACCTCAGCAACAAGTACAGATACCACAGATGCAATTACAGCCTCAGCAGCCACCAACAATGCCAACACAGTGACAAGCACCAATCCAGGAAAGCGGGGGGGGGGGCACTTGCGGGACCTCAAGGACCAGTGAGCATACTGTATGCACTAGTACAAACGCACATACAGCAGAATGCTACATTATTGGGACAAAATGAGGTACCCCATTTCACCGGGGTTACAGTGGTGGAGGAAACCCATTCACAACATCATCCAACATATTTTCCCAATAGGGGTGCCCACAGAAAATATGAATGTGTCCAGTCCTAGCAGTAACTGAAGACCCCAAAGAGGAACCCGAGGTAGCAGTTAAAATAGGGCAGCAAGATGTTTCCTTTTTAAATAGGGCAGCAGGATTTTTCCTTTCTAATAGATATATCAAAAACAATCGGTCAGGGCGAAGAACCACACTTGTGAACAAAAAAGACAGTCTACGGAGTCAATTTCTCAAAATAAAAATAACTGTGTATTTATACAAACAAATGTAAAATAACATGACGTGAATAACGTATACCATCAGGGCACAGTGAGCGAAACACATTCCACATTAAACGAAATGTTGAGACATCGAGTACATTTTGCGATCATCTGGTGACTATTGCACATACAAAACCTTGTGTTGTCAAGGTATTACATTGAAACAATATACAGAAAAGATGTGATTTTTTTTGTTTTTTGCCTTATTGGTACACTTAAAGAAGAAAGTTGACACAAAAGTGTTTCGGCCTAGCACTTTTATTTATTCGTATTTTTAAAGCGCACAGCAGCCCTCGGGCATCGTGGCGCTGTTACAGAAATACATTGCTGGTTACAGAGGAAGGCTTAGCATTTACATGGTAAATTGCATTTAAGGATCATATTCCGGTTACATAGCGATTGCATTACAGACAGGTCGCATTACAATACAGCTTAAAGTTGAAAGTGAAGAGAGTAGCTAGGGTGTTGGGGGTGTTGGTCGTGTGTAGTAAGATTATGTGAATAGTGTGGTTTTGAGGTATTTGTGAAAGGAATAGAGAGAGGGTTCCGCTCTGAGTGAGTTGTGGAGGATGTTCCAAAGGTTAGGAGCTATGTGGGGGAAGCCAATGTCACAAGCTTTGGCTCTTTTTTATGGTGGGTATGCAGAGTTGGTTCGCGTGGTGGCTTCTTTTGGGACGGTCAGAGGAGTTCTTGGTTATGGTTTCAGATAAGTAGGAAGGTACAGCGAGATTGATGCATTTGTGTGTGAGGCTGTGTGTGAGGGTGAGGATTTTGAAGTGGATTCTTTCCTTGACAGGGAGCCAGTGGGCATTACGTCTGGCCCGAGATACATGGTCAGTTTTGGGGATGTGAAGGGCGGCGCAGAGCGTGTTTTGCACTATTTGGAGCCTGTTCATGTTTTTAGGTGATGTGCCTGCCAGGAGAGCGGTGCAGTAGTCGAGTTTAGCTCCTATCATGGCTCTGGCGATGGAGAGGCAGTTTTGACAGGTTAGGAAGGGTTTTATGGCATATATAAGTTTGGTGGTGAGCGCAGAAGGAGATGATGCTGACTTGTCTTGTCATTGAGAGTGTAGAGTCTAGGTGTACTCCTAGGGTCTTCACGGATGAGGAGATAGGTATGTTAGTATTGTCGATGGTGACATGAGTGTAGTTAGGGCCGAGTTTGGATAGGATTTCCTTGGGGGCTAGGATGATGATCTTGATTTTATCACTGTTTAAACAAAGACCATTAATAATTCCATTAATAGCCATCCAGGTTTGGATGGTGGCATATATCTGGAGGAGAGCTTCTGTATTGTGGTCATAGTCTACGGTGAGAGGGAGGAGGACTTTGGTATCATTGGCATAGTTTGTGTATGCTATGCTGAGCGCATCCAACATGTCAAAGAGAGGTTTGGTGAACAGGTTATAGAGGGTAGGTGCCGTGCATGACCCCTGGGGGACTCCACAGTTGATGGTGGAAGGGGCTGCAGTGGCCTGGTCCAAGTACACTTTCATGGCCCTTCCTTCTAAGAAGGAGGTCATCCAGGAGGTGGCCTTGTGAGAGAAGGGTGCTGCATTGAATAGGTGGGAGGTGAGGATGTCATGGTCAACCAGATCAAACGCTGCAGAGGAGGAGCAGGAGGGCAGGCCATTGTCTATTATTTTGGTGATTTAATTCTTAAGTCTAAGTCTAAGAGGGCGGTCTCTGTGCCATGGCCGTTGCGGAAGCCAGATTGTCTTCTGCCTAAGATGGCATTAGGTTGTAGATAATGTTGGATTTGGTTATGGGCTGCTTTGTCTAAGATTTTGAGGAGGAAGGGGACAGTGGTAATAGGACGAGGATGATAGTTGTCGGGAAAGGTTTTTTTAGAGCGGGCGAACGCAGGTTTCTTTTAGGCATCGAGGTACGGTTTCTGAAGAGAATGAGGCATTAATGAATGCTGTGATGATAGGGATCAGTGAGTCTGAGTCTGCGCATTCTTTGACGATGGTCGGTGGACAGATGTCCCCTTTACATGTGGAGGGTTTGATGTGTTTGAGAAGGTCGGTAACTTCCGATTCTGTGACGTCTCTGAAGACAAAGAGGGGTGTTTGAGGGAGGGGATTGTAAGAGGAGGGTGGGGGTGGACTGTCCTGGTTAGGGAGAGCTTTGCACTGTGTTACTATTTTTTCCTGGAGCATTTTAACTTTGTTGATAAGGGCAGCATGGATGCTAGTGCACCGGTTTCGTCCTTAATGACTTCATCTGGGATGGAGATGGGGGTGGTGAGCTCTTTGAAGATAGAGAAAATTTCTCTTGATTTTGAGTTGGCTTTGGAGATTCTTTGGTTGAAGGATTCAGATTTGGCTAGGAATATGGCTTTTTTATATGAAGATGAGATCTCTTTTTTGAGAGGATTGGTTAGGCGAGGATTGCCACTTGGTTAGAGCTCGACGTTTCTTGGTGCGGAGTGCTGATAGTTCTTCTGTGAACCAGGAGTTTGAGTGTATTGAATTTTTTTCTTTTTTATCTTCTAGGGGCGCTATGGACTCGATGGCTTGGGTGAGAGTGTGGGCATAGGTGTTGGCAAGGGAGGTGGGGTCATTGTTAAATGGTTGTTTAAGTTCAGGGATATTGAGAACAGGTGCAAGGTTGATTTTTGTGAGTTTTTTTGAGCTTCTGACTTTAGCGGGTGGGGCATAAGTCAGAGTCTTGTGGGCAGGAGTGGTAGGAATAGCGAATTGGATATAGTGGTGGTCTGTCCAAGGGAGGGCTGAGATATTCGTGATGGACGACAAACATTTATGGTCTGTGATCCAGGCAATGGATCAGCCTTTGCAGTGAGTAGGTGCTGTGATTTTGTGTTTGAACCCCAAGTGGGTGAGTTCTTTGGCTAGGGAGGCGGCTGCTTTGTCCTTCGGGTCAAGTAAGCCTAAGTTGAGGTCACTGAGTAGGATAGTTTTAGTTGAGCTTTTAAGGTTGTAACCTATGATTTGGAAGATGTGCTTTTGGTAGTCCGGGGATGATCCTGGTGGCCTGTGGGTAATTATGATGTTTATGGTACAGTTAGGGGAAAGTGATAGTTGGCAGTGAGAAGATTAGCATTGTTTTCCCACTGTTGGTTGCACATTATAATGGAGAGGGTGTCTTTGAAAATGAGAGCTACGCCTCCACCTTTGGATGTCTTGCGGTCCTGTCTCTGGATAGTGTATCCGTCAGGGAGGGCAAGGGATATGGACGGGCTTGATGCTTCATGGAGCCAGGTTTTGGATATGGCTAGTAAGTCTAATTTATAAGAGGTGATGAGGTCAGTGATCTCAATAGCATGGGCTGGGATGGACCGGGTGTTGATTAGTGCGCATTTTAATTCTGTGTGAGCTGGTATAGGTAGGTGTTGGGTGTGAGTGCTAGTGTTAGGGGCGTGTGGAGTAGTGGGTGAGTGTTTGCATGGATGCGAGTGGTTGGCTTTAGGCGCGCAGCGTTGGACGATGGGCTGGTGCTGGCGGTGTGAAAGGTGTGTGTGTGTTGACGGTGTGGGGATGCAAGAGCTAAGTCTGAGGTTTGTAAGGTAGGTAGCGGGTGGGATGCTGCGGTGAGTGGTGTGTAGCTTGGTGCAAGTTCTGAGTCTGCAGAGCCTGAGGTGGAGAAAGGATTGTGTGTGTGTGTGTGGGACATGCTGCTGGTTGCCCAGACAGTGTGTGTGAGGAGTAGGATGGAAGAGAGGCTGAGGTGAGGTGTGGTCTGCTGGGGTGCTGCTGTTGAGCGGGTTCTGGTGGGATACATTTGTGTAATGTCATGACCGTATAGTGCTTAATGCAGATCCAGCTATTGGAGACTAGCAAGGCTGGCAATATTCGAAACTAACAAGGCTGGCAATATTCGAGACTAGCAAGGCACATACAAGGCCCTATTGCGAGGGGTCGACCCTGGCTGGGCATTTTCAGTTTGGGTAAACATTTTGGCATACATTCATATTACAGTAAGCATTTTGTGGTCTGTATTATCCACTAGGATGGGGGCAGCTGATACGAGTGGGCTATCAGGATGGGAATGGTGAAAGGGATTCCTCACCACCTGTGGTATGTATCATGCTGCATGAAGGTGGCACGGAAAGTTAGGGTTACCACCAGGACGATCGCCATACGTGCACTGTACTGCAGCAAACAACATGGGATTGGTCACCTCTCAGAATACTGGTTTGCCAATCCTCTTAATGGGATTCTTGGAGATATCATTGATCTATCTCAGGGGCAAGTCATTCATCCTATCTGAGGCTATCCCAGGCGTGCAATGTAGCGTGAGAACTCTGAATAGAATGCATCACGGTGGAACATTTGTTGGCCAACAACCCATCTGAGTGTTAGTCGAATTGCCGGTACCACGAAAGTGCCACTGTCTTGACTCCCGCATGATGATTGCAAAATGTACTTGATGTCTCAACATTTCGTTTAATGTGGAATGTGTTAGGCTCACTGTGCCCTGGTGGTATGTTACGATTATTCATGTCATGTTATTTTACATTTGTTTGTATAAATACAGTTATTGTTATTTTGAGAAATTGACTCAGTAGAGAGTCTTTTTGTTCACAAGTGTGGTTCTGTCCGGTTCTTCACCCTGACCAATTGTTTTAGATATACCTTATAGTACCTGGAACGGTCAGGGAATAGCCAGGTGCCCCTCTTTTTATTACATGCTTTCTAATAGATACTGGAGCAACTAGATCCTGTATAAGGGGGGGGGGGGATTTCCATTATCAAACAAGAAATTGAACATGCAAGGCTTTTCGGGGATGATTTTATCGGTACCTCTGACCAAGGATTTACCATAGACAATAGGGAAGCAACACAGCGTAGCACCACTATTGTATTCAGAAGACACACCAATCAACATATTGGGACGGGGTGTGTTGAGTAAATTCAACGCCACAATTTCATTCTCAGAAAAAGGAATGGTAAACTAAACTATGCTCCACACCTAGGATGTAACCAGCCAGGGTGGCAGTGTTGATACAAGAATACTATGCACACAGCACACTGAGAGGGATCCCCACGTACTTAGAGGGGTTCCTGTATGGGGTCCTGGTACTGCTAGGGTGGATTCCAGGGATGAAGGGAAAGATTTTTCGACTATTGAATGAGTTAGTATTCAGACCTCAATGCCCTTCAGTGACTACACATGGCACATATATAGTACTATACATGGAGAACGCGATTGTGAGAAAAGATATTGTAATACTATGGGGCACGGATGATGATAACATGGAGTGATGGACAGTATTGTGCCTTGATCCTACTTTAACACTAACAGGAGTAACAGACTCACACCTCTAGTACAGAGGAAAAAGAAGGAGGTAGTTTTAGACTTGAGTATACCAGATCCGGTGCAGATTGGAAAGAGCAGTATTACAATTGACACAACTGATGAAAAAAGAACAGAAATATATACAGGAAGATTTAAAAAGGATCTCAGACAAGTTATGTACAAAAGGACCCCATGACATAGGAATACTAAAAGGGGCAGGAGCAGTGCGCATTAAATTGAAGGAGGGTGCACTGTTACCATAAGTAAAGCAATATCCCCTTTCACGAGAAGCAAACAAGAGCTATATGAAACACTACACACCTTATGGCAGCAGAGTATCATACAAGATTCCACATCGCCATGCAACGCAGCAATATATCCAATAAAAAAAGACAAAAGGGAGGGGAGTGGCGTTTAATCCAGGATCTCCGTCCCCTTAATCACGTGGTCAAAGCAGAATTTCCACTGGTACCAAACACTGCAAGTACAGTGATACAATAGGTAGATGATCTTTTCGTGTGCAGCACAACTGAGGATGAGTGGAGGGATTCAATAATGCTGCTAATGTTGCTGGCAGACAAGGGGTACAAAGTGGACAAGGAAAACTACGGTATTGTCAACCAGGAGTAGTGTACTTGGGACAGATAATAACAGTAGAAGGGCGAAAGATAACACCAGAAAGAGTAGAAGCAATACACAAAACAATGCAACCAAAGACAGTGAAAGAGATGCAAGAGTTCCTGGGCATATGCAATTATTGCAGTGAATGGGTGCTTGACAATACTTCATACACCAGGCAACTTCTTCAAGCATTAAAAGAAGCTCAGAAAAACAAGAGTAATATCAGATGGGCAGATGAAATGTATGAACATTTTACTGAACTTAAAGGTGAGCTAGCACAGGCCGCAGTACTGGTCAAGCCCAACTAAAAGGAGAAGTTCCACTAGTTCTGTCATTCAGATGGCAAAATAATGACAGCAGTTTTGACACAGAAAAAAGGGCAAGGACACAAACCACTAGCATACTACAGCGGGTCATTGGACCCAGTGATGCAGAGATATTTTCCTTGTGAAAAGGCACTTGCTGCTACCGCGTTTGCAATTAAGAAAGCAGCAACAATGACAACGGGATGTCCAGTAGGTCAAACAGGAGAACGCAGGAAACACAATGGTGAAGGAGGAGAAGATAGATGGGGGCGTCATGATCTTCATTGAAGGAAGCTCCAGTATTGACCAAATTTCGGGTCAAAGACATACAGGAGCATCAGTGGTAATGTACAGAAATTAGGAGTATATAGTTTTCTCTCAAATACGACTGCCAACACATTATTCTGCACAAGCGGCAGAATGATTAGTATTAATTCAGGCTTTAATATTTCAGCAAGACATGTGGTAAACATATTCTCGGATTCTGCATAAATAACGACCACAGTACACTTAGGATTAGCAAGGCGGGAGAGAAGGGGATTCCGCTGAAGTGATGGTTCACAAGTACAACAAGCAGCACTTCTGAGCAAATTACTGGCGGTACTACCCATCCAAGTGGAGGAGGCAATAATAAAATGCAAAGCCTAAACAGGGGGCCAGGATTTAATATCCCAGGGTAAAGACGGGGCAGACAGAGCAGCCAAAGAAGCAGAATATTTGCCAGAAGGGATAAAATTGTTGCCATCAGGTACAGAATTATACGCCTTCTCCTCCGTTCCCCCTGTTCACCCCTGACGACGTTTCTCGACAAGTCCGATCTATGAAAGTCTCGTCAAAACAGGTTCTTCCCTGTTCTTCCAGAACCATCAAGGATCACATCGACACCCTTGCTCCAGCCCAGACTGATTTCTGCAATCAGTCTTTTGCCACTGGAACCTTCCCCTTCCTCCTTAAGCACTCCCTTGTGCACCACCCCTCCTTAGGAAGCCCTCTGCCGATCCTTCCTCTCCAGCTATCTATCGCTCGATCTCGATCACTCCTTTCCTATGCAAACTCTTGGAAAAGCTTGCCATCTCCCAGCTTAATCTTTACAATGAATCTGTTAGTTGTCTTCATGATCACCAGTCTGGCTTCAGAGCAGCCAGAAACATGGACACTGCTCTCCTGAACATCAATGAAGACCTGCTCTCTAACTTTGACTCTAACCTTCCTTCTGTCCTCATTCTCCTTGATCTTCCTTCTGCTTTTGATGCAGTCAACCATGCCATCCTGCTCAACTGCCTCCGTGATAACCTATGTACTGATCAAACACTGGCCTGGCTGACCTCCTTTCTCACTGACCGACCCTCCCAGCTGTAGTGTCTCCGTCTCTGTCTCTCTCTCTCTCTCGTACACCTTGGGTCCACCCGTTCTCCCTGGCTGTTCAACCAGTACCTGGCACCTTCTGTCAACCGCATCGCTGCTCTCTGCCCCAACTTTCAGTGTTATGTGGATGACACCCAGCTCTCTTTCAGGCTCCCCTCAGCCACCTCTACTCCTTCTCTCATTCCTTATTGTCTGCAATCCAGGAGTGGTGTGCCACCAATGATCTCTGCCTTAATGCCAGTAAGATTGAGATCCTCTTCATCAGAACAGTAGGTCCCTCCTTCCCTCTCCCTCTTCCGACGCCCACTCTGGGCCCTCTTCCTTCTCCTGCATGTGAGGCGAAGAATCTTGGGGTCATCTTCGACTCCACCCTCTCCTTGCATCTCTAAGAAGTCAAACTATCACCTGCACCTCCTCCTCAGAGGTATTCTTCCTTTCGTCACTTTCCCCCAGAAGCTCACCATCTCCAGAGCTCTGGTCTTCTCTAGGCTGTACTACTGCAACAGCCTCTTTCTAAATCTTCCTGCCTCTACTCTCCGTCCTCTACAATTTATCCAGAACAGGACTGTGAGACATGCCCTTGGCCTCAAGCCCAGGGATCATATCTCCCCAGCACTGGAATCTCTTCACTGGCTCCCATTGACAGCAAGGATCAAGTTCAAGACCCTCTGCATCGTTGGAGGGAGTGCGGTCCCAGGCCCCTGAAAGCCTTGTTCAGGAGCCTGGGACCGCACTACCTCCAACACTCTCTTCCTAAACATCTCCCTTCTCTAGCTTACTGCTCATCCACCTCCAACTCCTGAGGGTCAGTCGCTTTTCCAAGCAGAGAGTTGGGGGCAGATCTCTTTCTTCGGCTGGGGCCTCCCTCTGGGACAGCCTTCATGCCTCTCTCAAACTGGAGCAGAACCACCTCCAGTTCCGGAAGCAACTCAAGACCTTCCTCTTGGCTTCTTCTCTTCTTCTCCTTTGCTGATTACCCATTTGGTCCACGCACTGGTCACCTGGCCACCCTCTGAACTTGGGCCCAGGGCCTCGCATGTCCATCTGCACCTACCTTGCACTGCATCCTGGCTCCACCAGCACTTGAGTTCTGTATCTGTAACCCTACAGTCCCCTCTCTCTGCACTTAAGAGGCACCCATTTGCTGCACTTTCCTTTACCTGCACTGAGCCACCAGCTGGCTGCACTCTTGATTTCCTGCACTTCTCCACGCCCCCCCCTTTAGCACTTCTCCCCAACCACTTCCCCGCACTTGTGCGATATGAATGACCCAAGGCCTAGTAAGATTGTTATTTTGTCCTCCCTCTGTTTCCCCCCACCTTGTTTTGTCGTGCCTAGAAACACTTGTGTGCAGGCACGTTATAAATGCCAGATCATATCATTATGAAATTGGTGAGAACAGCACAACAAGAAACAATGTCAAAGGGTTTCAATCCAACCGCTGTAATACAAATAATACAACTTCAGAGAGAAGCTCCGCAAGAAGTAAAAGAGCTTCGGAAGAAAAGAGGGTGCTCTCTGTCACCAACTGATTTGATATGGCAACAAGACAGCCTAATGCACCTATCCCTCTGCAAAACAAGGTGTCTATTTCCAGGAACAAATGTCTCTGTCCAGTGGGTTGATGAAGGGGAAGAGGTCTATGCAGACAAGTATGTGCAACTTAATGAAATAGCCAGAAAAAGAGAAACTAAGAGAATGATAGTAGAATATTGCACTGACGGTCCAAAAAAGGGGGGGGAGCAGATAACTAAAGTGTGTAAATGACAAGGGACAACGCATTCCATGGTGCCATATAACACCATTGATGAGAATACAGAGATCAATATTCTACGGTATTAAATGGGAGGGGGAAATAATGCACTGTCGGGCTAAAGGATTGGTAGGATTTGAACAAAATGTAGCATCCAAAGTAAACGACAGTTGCAGGGCAATTTGGGAAAAGTATGTACATGCATTGACTTGTATAAGTGAAAAACTTCAACCAATATACATCAAGAGCCTTACACAATTTCCCTTGTGTTTCAGGTCTAATGGGTCCAGTGGGTCTACATATCTGGGGACTAACACCAGTTGTGCAAGGGTGATGAGCGGTGTGATGCTGATGTAGGAGACTCATGGATATTTGGCGGGCCTGCGGATCAAAGGCCTATGCCCAGCTTCCTCCCAATTGGAGCGGTGTGTGTTTGATGGTCACAGTGTATAGACCTGCTTTGATGGTGCCCCAGAGCAACATGGGTCCCTCGCTGAAGGAACGGTCACATATTGAAAGAAAAAGGAGTGGAGCAAAGCAGAGCACCAAAAATGCCAGGAGCACTGAACAGGAGAAAAAGAAAATAACTAATTATCAGAGAAGAGTGCAGAGAATCTGGCAGCAATTCCAACAGAATACAGGTTGTTTTAAAAGGCAGCTACGTTCTTTGTTTTATTGCTATTTCCTGGAGTGCAAGCTGCTGCGAACGCGAAGTGGCTGTAGCTCACAAGATACGAGCTAATGCAGCTTGCAACTTCAAATGCAAAAGCACAAAATGATGTAAAGGAAGAACTGAGGGAAACACACCTGGTGGCACTCCAGAATGGATAGATTTTAGACCTCCTCACTGATATGGAGGGTGAGGTTTGTTCCAAGATCGGTCACTGCTATGGAGGGTGAGGTTTGTTCCAAGATCGGTAAATACTGTTGTACAGTGTTTCTCAATTTTGGGCTGCCACCATTATTTTTCCCCTCGTGTGTTCTCCCAAGCCCCCTCTCTCCCCTTCCGTGTTTCTCCTGTTTCCCCTCCCCCCTCCCGCCTCCAAGCCTCCCAGCTCCCCCCTGATTGGCTGTAGCCCTGTGTCTCCTCCAAGCTAGGCTGCCTGCTGTCCACCGCGCTCGCCACTTACATCAAGGCAGAGCCGGTGACTGCAGGCCCCCAGCTTAAGGTACCTGAGCCCTCCGTGGGCCGTGTGCGTTTCTGCCCAATTTTGGGCTGCCACCATTGTTTTTTCCCCTCGTGTGTTCTCCCCAGCCCCATCTCTCCCCTTCCGTGTTTCTCCTGTTTCCCCTCCCTCCATCCCACCTCCAAGCCTCCCAGCTCCCCTCCGATTGGCTCTAGCCCCCTGTCTCCTCCTCCTTGAAGTGGGAGAATGGGAGAAAAAGCTTCCCCCTATCTCCTGGCGACCATGGCCTAGAGGATCGCGGCCCAGACATCCACGACGAGATGAGTTCGTCTATCTACTAGATGACAAAATGCCCTGGTTCAAGAACATAAGGATATGCCCACCAGCCTGTCCTACTCAAGCCGACACCTGCGGCATGGATGAACTTGACTAAGACTTCACAACGAGCACCCACATCGTTAGAGATGCCATAACGACCTAGCCAACTGACAAGAACACACGTGCCACCATGCACACTGGTCACTCACGCACCAGCCTACACAAAGAATATATTCAGTGCTATGACGTAGGCGACGGATACACCCACTGACGCGCATCTTTATTATTTTTCACATGGGCCCCTTTATAGTAATGCAGAAACGCAAGACGCCTAAAGCACTCGCGTATACGCTTGCTGACGCTTCTCCCACCCCTCGCATCGTGATGAGAATATAATGAAGACGTAATATTGCTTATGAGGCCATGTCAAACAGCAACACAGGTGCCGTGCATTACACATCCCCACCCAAGAACCAGGCCCAAGTAGGCCGCAAGTTAGAACCGCCATGAACACTGCATGAGCGAGAGTACAAGTGCTGATCACGCAGAACGAGCCCAGCGACAGCTCATAGCCAAGTGTTGCAACTCGTATGCTACCAGCCGGCGCCAAGGCCGCACCTGTAAGCAAAGCCAAGCACACAGAAGCAAAATACAACTTTAAATGTGCAGAATTCCGCCCCAGCTACGGTCTCTCCACACATGACCAAGCCGACCTGACAAGGTGCCAGACCCACGAGGAAGAAGTCGCCTGGGTCCCACGTCTGGGACACAGGTTGCAACAGTGAAATGACAAGATGGACACCTACGGCGATAGGAATGGCCTGATCTCAGGCCTATGAGCAAACCCGCACATTGTCTGCACAAACACATAGTTACACATTGTTGCTAGTGACAGGTACTAGCTGGGAACAACAATTGGTCCTCCCGCGAGCCCCACAGTCTGGGACAATCAGAACATGAGGGCACTTATCACTGACGCCACTAACATTAGCCAATAATTAGGGGTCTTCGTGTAACAATTTTCAAGTATCTAATAGAAGGGACAGCCCAAGTATACCACCTGACTCATTCTTAACCACTAATATTGCTCTCTATATGTATACTATACTAACCCTACCACTCAGGGAACCAATCCGAAGTGGCAATAGGTTTTTTCGCTAACTTTCCCAGGTGACGCAAGTAGCGCGTCATAATGCGGTAAAAAGGGCCTGCGAGCCCACGAATTTTGAGAGTCTGGACGGAGGTGTTCGATCCTAGACCCATCCCTGCCATTGTTTTAATAAACAGCAGAACCGCCTTGTTCCTTGTGTGTGTCTCATACTCATTTTTGGGAAGCACGGCAGGAGTTGGGGCCTCCCAGCCCGGAGGTCCGTGGACGGCTCAGCCGACCCCGAGATAACCACCCCGACAAGTTGGAGGCACTGCTGAGATCTCTCTTTAAGATCTACCTTTTCTTTTTTTCTTTTTCCGAGGCCTCTCGTTGCGAGGAGGCCCGGCAGCGCGGCCCCGTCTGCCGCTGCCCCCTTTTTGAGGACTACAGGACCATCGCGGAACTGCGAGAAGACCAGACCGCAATCCGGATATTGGCCCTCGGGAGCCGGTTGAGAAGTATCCCGCCCGCGGTTGGCGAGTGTCCAGACGTGGTCCAGACGAGGGGAGGCGGCGAGCCACTTGGAGGGGTGCACGCAGTCGAGTGGCCCCGCATCAAGAGAACTTGGTGAGTAGGTCACACCAAACAAGCAATGTGAGATTGTGAGGGAGGGGGGAGGAGTTATAATAAGGGTGGCGGGGGGTGTTACTAAGGTGTGCGGCGAAGATTTGATCAATTAGTGTTGACGGTGAAGTGAGTGGTAGCGGGACAGACGCGAGAGCCGTCCGCTACAACGTCACGGAAGAAGGGTGGGTGGAGCAAGAAAGCACCACGTGCGGTTGCTCGTAGACACTGATTGGCTTAGGTCGTGGCCACCTGTAAAGGGGGGGTGTGTTTGTGGCTTTCCTACGAATTGGCGTTTTTGATCAATGAGTAGAGGAGGATCCCTATTGATCGAGCAGTGAAGCTCGATAGATAGATGACGTTTTCCTGTAGGAGGTGGCTAAATTGTTGCCAAGTGCGGAAGATAATTGGCTGGTTAAGCCCTCCCGGCGAGGGACGTGTCACACGCAAAGCGACGCAGCGTGCGCAGTCCGATTATACGAGTGTATTGTTGGTTACATTGTTCCGGGCGTAACAAGAGGACAGCTGTGGGGATAATGGGGACAAGCAGTTAAAACTTATTGCACGCTCTCTTGAAGTGTAAAATATATTACCGGTAGTTGTTGGAAGAGGTTGGTGACGTCACCCGTAGTGCTTTTATAGGACACCTTGACCACACAGCGTTGTTGAAGGGTGATGGGGAAGTGAATAGAGGGCAGGGGGGTGTGAAACGGAAGTAGGGGCAGGGGGCGCGCACGGAGACCGCCGGCCACCCCAAATACGGGACAGGTGGAGAGGGGTAAGTGACCGCGCACGGAGAACGCCGGCCACGCTGAGTGAGGTGGAAGGAGGAGGGGAGGAGACAAAGTGGGACGGCTGTATAAGCACGTCACACAGGACACGCAGCCGCAGGGGGCTTCGTGTGCCGTGGCCGCAGGGGGCCGTAACTGTATTAAGGAAGAAAACAAACACAGGAAAAGACTGTATATTTGCAATTGTTATATTTGGCTGTTTTCTTTTAGCGGACGGTCGAAAGTCCCCAAACTACGGGGCCAGGTAACAACAACTATACTGAAGGGAGCTAAAAACACAGTGTAACCAGGTCATACGGGTTAGAATCGGGAGGGTGGGGGAATACCCTGACTACCCCACTCCCACCATCACCCCATAGGGAAAAAATGATCAAATACAGCATAGAATGGACACAAGGGACAGACAACAAAATGCCGACACCCTGGCCGGCTAACGGCAGTTTCGACCCGTACGTCCAACACTCACTATTGACACACATACATAACACGTACAAAGGGAAGAAGTTGGCGCATCACGTGGAGGTGTTTAATTTATGGAGGATAATCCAGGGGTCCCGACCAGGGCCAACCGGGATGTGCACTGTGAAGGAAACGAAGGAGGGGAAGAAGATTAAGGAGGAAGAGGGAAACGGGGAACAGGAGGTTGGTAGTGCAAAGTGCGCGGGAAGAGACAGAAAGGGAGACGAAAAGCTTGGCATCGTAAGTGAAGTAGAAGTAAAGAAGGAAGGGACCGACAACATGCCCCTAGCGAAAGTGGTGAAGAAGGAAGAAGGGGGGTTGTATCCTGTGAAGGAACTACGAGAAGCAGCAAGGCAACAACTAACGGCAGCTGAGGGATATTCGAACCCCGCGTATAGCCAACCACTATATACAGCCACAGGTGGCTACACAGGGGGGCAGGAGGTGACAAGCACGGTAGGCCCAACTTGTACGAAGGTGCATGCAAGGGAAGGGAAGAACAGCGCAGAACCCATCCCAAATATAGGACACGAGTGGATAACAGCGCAGGTGCTGTTAAAATTGCGAGGGACACTAACAGGAGAAGAAAAGGAGGTAGTACGGAGAATGAAAAAGGACGACAAGGGAAGCACTGAAATAAGAGGGGAGGAAGGTAAAACGAGAGAAGGGGGGCTGTCACGAGTAGAGGAGGAGATGTTGGAGGAACGATTGGCAGAATTAAGGAATGAGCAAAATGCACTAATCAAACAGCTCGAGAAAGAGGCACGAGGGAGAAGGAGGGAAAGGAAGGAAAGTATGGATGAGTTGGAGAAAATGAGGGACCGAACTGAAGAACGGAAGAGGGAAGCTGAGAGAATGAAGGCAATAGCAGAAAGGGTATCCCGAGCAGCACAGCGTGACAGGAAAAGAGAGGAAGAAGAGAAAGAAAAGGAAATGGAACTATGGAAGAAGAAAATACTCTCCGAGAGCACCAGGAAATACGAAGAAGGTAAAGTAATAAAAAGCATATTAGAAAGGGAGAGAGAGAGATGGGAAAGGAGGAGAGAGGAAGAAAGGATATTAGAGAAGGTAAGCAATGAGATGATGGAGGAATTGAAAAAGAAAAGAGGAAATAGGTGGTGAAATAGTGGAGAAGAGGGAAGAGGAAAGAAGGGAAAGGAAAGGGGGGAGTGGGGTAAGAACATATGTACGTCGGGATGCAGAAGTAGCCACAACATCAGCGCAAAGGGGAGCGATTGGTACAGGAGAACAGGAAGGAACGGATTTAATAGACTTAAAAACAGTGACGATTAGGGGGAAAAGGACAGATTGGGGGTTGTCGCAACTGGATGAATTCTGCAGCGAAGAAGAGGGAATGGGGGGGAGAAGGAAGAAGCAGCGGTAGAGAAAGCTTAGACAAACTGTACATAACACGCACCAACCGGGAATCACCATGGGCATGCAGAAAGAAGGAAGAAGTGGAGGGAAGTGAGGAGAAAAAACGAGAAGTGGCGGGAGGGCAAACACGTGCAGTCACACCCGTATCATCCCACCCAACATGCCCACCCACACCTGCTCCTTAACACACCCCCTACGCCGGCAGGCTTAGAGATCTCCCGGGAAGTAGGCAGGAAGAACGGACACACACACCTGCATTAAATAAAGAAAGTAATAAGAGAAGGGGGAGAAATGAAGGGGAAGCTACAACAAGCAGCGGTAATATGGACATGACAGATGATCTAGTTGACACAGAGGAAGAGGAGGGGTATACGGACTCCACCCCGCGACAACTAGGGGGACAGATGGGGCACAATCTAATGCCGCTATTGGAGAGGGGGGTTAGACCACAATACGTCCCTTGGAAGCATGCCGATAAGGAAAATATAAAGTGCAGGCTCCCATCACTAAGTGGAGGAGCGAGAAAATGGATATACGAGATGGAAAAGCACACTGCAGGACAGAAAATAGCAGTAGGAGACGTGAAGGGCCTATTAATATCAATATTAGGGGATGCGGCAGATGACATCTGGAAGAGGGCGGGATTCCCCGGGGTTACAATAACGAACACATCACATGACGGGGCGCCATTTGCGAATTGCAGGCATGCATTATGGCAAGCTCTGAGGATACAGTACCCAGACACCTCAGATATAGGAGCAATTACATCACGCAAGATGCGCGAGAACGAAGATTCTGGTGATTATACCCAGGAGATTCAGGAGAAGTGGCGCATGGAAACTAGAGAGCAAAGGGATAAGACACCGGCAATCTTTTGCCACATACTAATACAAGGGCTTCCGGAGGCAGTACAAAAACAATTGAAGAAGATAGTGGGGATGGAAGCCAAGGCCTGGCCGGAAATACAATTAACAATAGTACACCATTGTAGGATGTGGCAAGAAAATATTAAACAAAAAGGAAGAAGATAGAAAAGCGGAAGAGGCTAAATTAGTGCAGAGAAAACTGACTAAGTACACCATGGAAGGAGCACTAATAACTACCCCAACAACAATGACACCAAACCCCACGCAAGTAGTGGCTGCACAGGATCCCTCACAACTACAAATAGCACCACTACCACAATCACCACGACTTATAACACAACAGATGCCACCACCATCACCATACACGGCTAACATAGGAGGAGGGTATATGGTACCGGGAAATGGATATTATAACATCAGAGGAAGGGGAGGAATGATGAGGGGGAGGGGATATGGCCAACCTGTACAACAGCAAGGGGGAGGATTTCGGAGTTTCTACCCCAATGGGCAACCAGGGTACCAAGATAATGCAGGAAGTTTCCCATGGCAGACCAGGGAACTACCTGTATGTTGGGTTTGTGGGATGTTAGGACACATGTCGCGTACATGTAGAATGAGACCCTCCCCACCAGCATGGGGGGAACAAGGTCAACAAGGGCCTATGAGGGAGCAGCTGGATTACCAACAACCACAGGGAATACAACAGAGCAGCACACAGCAGCAATTAGCAACACAACAACAGTTGCAGACATACTCACTACCGCAACAACAGGTGGCAATAACACAACAACACCAAGTACAGCCAGTGCAACAGCTCACTCAAATACAGGACCATAAGTTAACCCCCACTGATACACAGCGACAACAAACACAGTTGGGAAGGGTGACTATCCTGGGACACAACCCTTACACAGGAAGCGGTCAGTCATTGTACCCACAATAGGACAGCCCACAGACGTCCTTGGTGTGTCCCATCCTGTCGATAACACCCAATAGTGCGGAGGAACCACGCATTGAGGTAACGATAGGTGACAAAACATTATCATTCCTTGTTGACACTGGGGCAACCAGGTCTTGCAAAGGGAGAGTAGATTTAAAATGTCAGGTGAGGCCATTAACACCCAAGGATTTTCTGGGGCTAGGGGGTTGGTTCCCTTTACTGATAACATCTCCTTATCTATAGGAGAATATGACATGTCTGTCCAACTCCTGTACTCAAGGGAGTCGCCAGTGAACATACTTGGGAGGGACATAATGAGCAGGTTAAATATGACAATCTCCTTCACGGAGAATGGCATAATTTGTTCCACACCAGGAATAAACATGCTTACTGCATGGCAAATACTGCAAGCGTACTGTGGCCAGACAGTAGCTCAAGCTGAGCCGGTGGATGGCGAACTGTTCCAGTACGGAACAGACATGGCATTTGCATGGATGCCAGGAATAGAAGGAAAGATCTGGAGGAGGCCAGCAGCATATTTGTTCAGGCCTGAGACACCAGCCAGTGAACCAGAAGGGAAGGTGATTTCGGTGAGCATCGAGAGTATTATAGCAACTGCTGATTACATCGCAGTACATGCCCAAGACAGGGAAGGGAGAGCATGGAGGGCAGTGATAGCCCTGCCTGAGGGATGCAGGCTCACCCAGGTGTCCGATGAAGAGCTCTTTTCAGAAGACAGGGAAGAAGGAGAGATGGTATTTATGATGAGTGTAGATATCTGGCTAAGAGTGACATACAAGCAAGTGGCAAAGAAAATGGCCATGGCACTCGAGGCACCCGCATCTACCCCAGTACCATTCTACGAGGAAGATATAGCTAAGGTTCCAGCATCACTGTGGACCACCAGTCCTTATGACGTGGGCTGCATAAAGAGTATCGGAGGAGTAAGAATAAAGCTGAAAAAGGGTGCAATACTACCTAGAGTGAAGCAATACCCACTATCAAAAGAGGCAGATGAGGGCATATCCGAAACCATAACGGCCCTGATAAATAATGGCATATTGGTACCATCAGAATCACCATGTAACACGGCCGTGTACCCAGTGCGCAAAGCTAAAGGAGGGTCTTGGCGTTTTATCCAGGACCTCAGGCCCTTGAATAACATTGTACAGCCAGAATACCCCATAGCAGCAAACCCAGCCACAATATAATGTGGAATTCCGGCAGAGGCCTCACGGTTCACCGTGATTGACCTAAAAAATGCCTTTTTCTCAATACCTCTGCACCCAGATTCACAAGACTTGACAAGCTTCACATACAGGAACACAAAATGGAAACACACCAGGTTACCACAACGGTACTGCGAGGCACCCTCAATTTTCAACAGAGTAATACAGATGGATTTGGGAATTGAATTAGAAAGTACGGTGCTGCAATATGTTGACGATATAATAATTTGCAGCACAACTGAGAAAAGGTGCAGGGAGGACTCAATGAAAATGCTGACAGTGTTGGCTGAAAAGGGGTACAAGGCAGACAAGGAAAAGTTACAGTACTGTCAGGAACAGGTACTATACATTGGTCAACTAATATCCCAGCACGGAAGAAAGATTGCACCACAAAGAGCACAAGCTATATCCAACACGTCACAACCACAAACGGTGAGGGAACTGCAGCAGTTCCTGGGCTTATGCAACTACGGTAGAGCATGGGTTTTTGACTACAGCTCATACATAGGACCCCTACTTGAGGCATTGAGAGAAGCAACAAAGGGGACAAAACATTGGGATGGACAAGAGAAATGAAGGAGGCGTTTGATGAGTTGAAACACGCCATATCCACAGCTCCCGTACTAGCCACCCCAGATTATGAACGACAGTTCTTCATCTTTTCACATTGCGACTCAGCAGTAATGAAAGCAGTATTGACTCAGAAAACCAGCATGCGACACAAGCCAATAGCGTTCTACACCGGTCACTTGGACCCTGTCATGCTAGGACAGAGTCTTGCCACAGCTGCATTTGCGGTGGAGAAATCATCATTGATTACAACGGGGTGCCCCACCACACTATTTGTGGAGCATGCGCTATTTGCAATATTGAATAAGCCCAAGTCCACCCTAACCACACAGAGGGCGTCAGCTTATGAGATCATCTTGTCTAGACCCGAATTGTCAATTGTCAGATGCAGTACAGTTAACCCAGCCAGATTTATAGCGGAAGTTATTGAGGAAGGTGATTATGCTCACGATTGTACACAGACTATTGAAACGTATTCATGCACTAGAAAAGTTGAGGAGGATACACTTAAAGGTGGAGAGATTTTGTACATTGATGGTTCATCAACAATAGACCAAAGTGATGGGATAAGGAGAACTGGGGCAGCAGTTGTAAAAATGACAGAAGATTTGATGTATGTCCCAGTGAAATGCGTGCAGTTACCACAGCATTATTCGGCTCAAGCAGCGGAATTGGTTGCGCTGATCTTGGCGTTGAAGGAAAGTGTTGACAAAAGAGTTACCATATATTCTGATAGCGCATATGTCACGTCAACAGTCCACTCGGGGCTGATAAAATGGCAGAGAAGAGGGTTTAGGAGAGCTGATGGCACCCCAGTGCAACATGCTCTTTTATTAGCAGAATTAATTGAAGTAATTAAATGATCCCCAAGAGATAGCTTTGGTTAAATGCCCGGCACACACTAATGGAGACTACCATATCTCGAAAGGGAATGAAACAGCAGACGCACATGCCAATCGTGCGGCATACTTTGGTGAAATATGGAACCCCCCCAGAATCAGAGAGAGGGAGAGGGAGGGAGGGGAATGGCAAAACAGATGATGATGAAAGAAGGGTACACTCACCTCTCCGCAACACAGATAATGGAATTACAGGCAGCCGCACCAATGACAGAAAAGGAACTATGGGTAAAAAGAGGATGTACGATGTCCCCAACTGACGCACTGTGGCGTCAAAATAACACCGGAAAAGTGGTCATGCCATTGGCACTGTTGAACACCGCCC
Organism: Ambystoma mexicanum; assembly: GCF_040938575.1. Lineage (NCBI taxonomy): Eukaryota > Metazoa > Chordata > Amphibia > Caudata > Ambystomatidae > Ambystoma > Ambystoma mexicanum. The sequence goes on from NC_090925.1 coordinate 155,066,475, forward strand.
TGGCCAAGCTCCATCATACAGGAAAGGAAGTAATTGCAGCACGAATTATGGAAGATTGGTTCTGCCCAGAGTTAAATTCTCATGTCATCAATTTCATCAGCAACTACCTCACATGCCAACAGTTTACGGCCGGTCACACGCTGCAAGTGATACCCTGGCCAGAGGGACCCTTCCTACACATTCATATTGACTACGTTGATATGATCAATGTAGGTCAAGGACATAGGTATATGATTGTAGTGGTATGTCCATTCTCCAGGTGGATCGAGGCCAGACCCTGCTCACAAGCGGATGCGTTCAGAGCAGCTAAATTTTTAGTGAGAGGTCTTCTCCAGGTGGGGTGTGTGCGAAGTGCTGCGGTCAGATAACGGCCCACACTTTGCTAATGAAATGTTTCAGCACATCACATCCTTGCTGGGTATTAAACATAAATTTGCATGTGCATACCACCCGCAGGCCAACGGTAAATGTGAACACCTGAACGGCCTATTGAAAGAAGAGATCGCAAAAATTCAGCAGACAACCAAGAAGAGCTGGTTGTACTGTCTTCCGCTGGCTCTATTTGAGCTAAGGAATAGGCCAGGGTCTGATCACCAGCTCACTCCCCATGAGGTGGTGACAGGACGTCAAATGCGCTTTCCTCTAACGCCTACATCAAGAGCATTCACGGATTATGAAAACACTGCAACTGTTCTTGGTGATGAAATGTATCAATATGTGTCTTCTTTGATTACTAGTGTCGCCTTTGTATCTCAACAGCTCGAGCGCACGCGGGGCGGGTCGAAGAGTTCTCAACAAGAAGACACCAGCAAAGAACTGGGAAAGGAAGGACTATGCACTATTGCTAAAGGTGACCATGTGCTACTCCTCAACTTTAATAGAAAGTGGAACAGCCCACGCTTTACCGGCCAAGAGGTAGCCACCAGAGCGGTGAAATTGCAGGATAAGCGTGCCTGGAATCACCTACACGACGTAAAGATCTATAAACTCCAGACCCGCCCTAGCGTTAACGACAGGGCCATTGGAAGAACAACGACATCAACAGCATCGGCTACAGAGAAGGAGACATCGATCACAGCTGACGACAATAGTGTCACTACACTTGATCACCCCCCAGATTCCCCAGAAGTAACTACTGCCATAGACATTGGACGCTTGCCCACAGCCCATCCCATGGTCACGAGATCACAAAGTAAACAAACTTCTGCCCGATCGAGCCCCAGCCCCCTCCCCTCCAAGGTCACCACCGATTGAAGGACGTTGTATAACAAACTTGGATATTGCACACATATAAAACACTTGTAGGTTTTCTCTATTTTTTCTCTCGCACATGCAGGTACCACATATAATTGTATTGTTTAGAAAATAAGTAACTAACAGTGTGCTCTGCCCAGGAGTAGATGCTGCCCGCGGATGATAACACCCCTGAAGCCCTATCACACCAATTTGTATATCATATAAGAAGGCCAAAGTACCTAAAAAGAAGAAGGGTACGCGTATATTACACCGCATTTGTTTTGGCCATAGAACAGTCATTTCCCCATCTACACGATCACTTACCGGCTCTAAGAGATAGATCATTAAGATTAGCGTGGGAACAGCTCTTCGCCTGGGCAGTGAACGATTACTTGATAGGGAGAGCTTAGTAACAACAAATAACAATAATAACAAGCATATTGAGGATTTTCAGGTGGGCACCTTTAACGTCGCAAGAATTAGCTGCTGGACTGCAGCAAGGTAAGAGCAAAATGCCGGTGAGACTAGCTCTTGTAATAAAAATGATAGGAGTATTGGTCATCACTGGTCTGTTGGCTGCCTCTGTATGGCAGAAAAGTTAAGCTATCAATATTATGGCTGCACCCAAAACTAACATGCCCCCTCCCACGGCTGCAACAGGTATGACGTCATGTGGTACTAGCAACCCTAAGGATAAGGGAAGTCGAGTTAAACGCAGCACATGTACTGATAACAAAGGTATTGATAATTACTTAACAGATTCAGCACACGTCTCAAACAACATGTGTTACCAGCACATGACCCAAATTGGTAAGCAGACAACAGAAGATAGCTGTTATGTGTGCTCATTGATCCCTCTACGCCATGAGCGCTTCACGGACATTCGTTGCCACAGAAATACAGGAAAAGACAGCGCGATGTATAGTATATCTGGCACTATTTCAAACGAGAGGACGATTTCAAGGAACGGTGGTGAGAATGCAGTGGGAAACAAGAGACACATACCCATACGAAAACAATTTCCTCAAGTCATATTTGAGTTACCATAAGAGCAGCTTACACGCTGAAGCATTCAGATACATGACGAATGACCCCGACAAGAGAGAAACGAAGAAGATAACACTACAATAGCTGCCATGTGATAGGTACGCCACTGAAGTTCCTGGTATACAAGGATGTTGGGAAAGGCCACTGATAACAATAACAGGGAAGGTATACATGAACAATGAATGGGAAATAGGAGTGGTTGGTAGCAACATGATAACCAGAGAAAATATTACCACCATACAGGAACACAACGACGGATGCTGGGCGACATGGGGCAAATATCTACCCATGCTGACATGGATGGAGAAGGATGAAGACCCAATAAGCATACTACCGCGGACCGCACCCAAGTTATGCTACCAACACAGAGGAGATGTGGAAGTGGGATATAACACCAACTGCGGAATCGTGTTAGAACTACCAGAGGGGGGTGCTGGAATGGCAGTAATAATGGATCACTATTGGGCCTGCGGAGATAAGGCATACCACACCTTGCCTCCGTTGTGGAATGGTATATGCACAATGGCACACATCAATGTACCATCACTAGTGGTGCCCCAAAAACATGTGAACATGGCCAATTTTCCCAAAATGGATGAAGGAAACAAGAGGAAGAGGAGATCCGTTCAATCACAAGAGGGGGAGAACAACAACAACAATAACATCCTAACAAGAATAAAGAGACAAGGAGAACCCCTGACAGGAAACTACCTGTGGGGAACGTCGGAAACAGCACTCACTTCCATTCCACCAGAACAAAGATTATTCAGCAGGGCTGCAATGTTCTTCTCGTCAATAATACACCCAGGACTACAAGCATATGCAAATGCGAAATGGCTCCAGATCACCCGATGGGAACTAATGATGACGATTAATTCAACAGTAAACGGATTCAATGCCATAAAAGAGGAGCTGCGAGCGGTAAGAATGGTAGCACTTCAGAACAGATCTGTACTGGATCTTCTCACAGCAATGGAAGGAGGAGTTTGTGCAAAAATAGGACAATTATGCTGCACATTTATTCCTGCTAACGATGCAGATAATGGAACAATTACTGAAGCAGTATCACAACTAGCCCAGATGCACTCCAAAATGATGGAAGAAAGTAAAGGAGTAAAGAAGGATAATAGCGATGACAAATAGCTGATACCTACTATATATGTAGGTGCAACAACTACATGTACCCCTCACGCTGTAGATTGATCCCTTGAGCTACAGCAACTGCTTCTTACTAATGCTGCCTCATAACAAACTGGTGACCAATCTTAGACCTACTATTTGCGCTATTGCCAACCGTTGCCGGACCAGTCCTTCCCCTACCTATACTGGGTAACTGAATTTAGCCCATGCGCCCATTGTGATCTGTACTGTTGCATTACCTACCTGTGCTGAACTAGTGATTTTAGCCCATGCGCCCATTGTGACCTGTACTGTTGCATTACCTACCTGTGCTGAACTAGTGATTTTAGCCCATGCACCCATTGTGATCTGTACTGTTGCATTACCTACCTGTGCTGAACTAGGGAATTTAGCCATGCCACACCTGAAGCAACAGTTCGCACTATGCATTTAGCTTCTCTGGCATGACAGAGGCATTCAGCCTGCTGTTTTGTCTCAAATTTAGCTGCACTCAGCCTGCTGCCCTGTCTCAAATGTAGCCTACCTATGATACTATGCTGCACTCAGCCAGTCTATGTTAGCTGCATTTAGCCTACCCATTGACAGCTGTGCTTTGTAAGCTGAACTTAGCCTACCTTTTGATATCTCAAAATGCAAACCTTACAAGACACTTTAGCCCTTCTCACTTTAACAACACTCCTTGTCCACATACCCAGACTCACTCCCACCATTGAATACACCACCCCCCAACGCTCAGCTCACTCCCCTGCCATGACACAGACTCTACCTCAACCACTAATGAGTTGTAATGACCAAACTGAAGAACCTCAACAACATAGAACCTTCGAATCTAAACCATGCAATGCCACATCTAGAAATGCTAGACTCCGAGCCAGACTTGCAAAACTATATGAACCATGCGCCAGAACACTGACCACATCTAACCGCAGCAAACCCATACCTAATCGGGGCATAGAAAAACCACACAGCCTTTACCCAAAGACACAGAATGCACATATGCACACCTCTTCCACAACCCATGAAAAGACATGCACACCCCCACCCACCAGCCCACCTCTAAAAGGTGCACTAGTTAATGCTAGGTCCTTAATTGCTCATGCCATTGAGATCGCTGATCTTATCCAGACCGCAAATTTTGACTTCCTGGCCATCACGGAATCATGGCTACATGCCGCCGCAGGACCAGCCTTTATGTTAGCAACCCCCAACGGCTACACCATCCTAAGGGCAGACAGAGGCAAAGCCCGCGGAGGGAGCATAGCCCTGATCATTAAATCCAACCTATCCATCAGGCTAGCACCCTCGAATGACACTAAATCATGCGAAAGCCTAACAGCTAAACTAGCTATCAACAACTCCCAAACCCTCACTATCCATCTTATCTATAGACCTCCAGGCCCTATTGGAACCTTTGAGGAGGACATCTCTACCATCCTATCGCATAACCTAAAACAATCTTCACAAGTCATCCTGCTAGGGGACCTTAACCTAGGCTTCAATGACCAAAATGACCCACAGGCAAGTAGAGTAGCCAACCTACTTTCTGAACTAGGCTTTTCACAAAAAGTACTCCACCCTACCCACAACAAGGGTATAATACTCGATTGGGTGGCAGACCATAACTGCAATGCCTCCATCCTATCGATCTCCCCACTAATTTGGCAGACCATTTCCTTATAACATTTGCTCTAGAAACAATCAGACCTACTACCACCCCAGGCCAGCCAGCACCATCCATCCATCCCAACCAGGAACAAGAAAAACATCAGCCCTAACAACCTACTCCCGCTCATCCTCCCCACACTCAATTCACTACCAGACAACCTGGACCCTGAAACACTAGTGAACGAGTACAACAAAGCTATGTCTTCTGCCTTGGACATAATTGCACCACTCAAAGTGAGACGCAGCAAACCCAAAGCCCACCTCCCATCTAAAAACTCTTCGCACCAAAAAAAGACAATGCGAGGTCACTTGGAAATTACAACCTTCGGAAGAAAATAAGAGCACACAGAGATATATCTACCCTCTACAAAAAGGAAATACTGTCGGCCAAACGGGAAACCTATAACACTAGAATAGCCCAAGCCAACTCTAGTATGAAAGAACTCTTCATTATCCTAAAGGAAATAGAATCCCCCATCCCAGTGCCCGACAACTGTGTCAAAGAAAAAATATGGTGCACCAACATTCAGCAAGCCCTAGCTAATAAAGTAACAACTCTCCAATCTAAAATCGCCACGAAAAAATCCTCACTCAGTCTCGACTCGAAGCCCAAAACAGCCACCACCCCTTCTAATAATAACACCAACTACCCTCGCTTCAAATTCTCCAAAGTATCTATTATTGAGACAGAAAAAATCATACTGTCACTCAAACCATCTAACTGCCAGGGGGATCAATGTCCACCTCAACTGATAAAGGACGCAGCTAGAGACCTGCGCCCTTTATCTCAAAACTCATTAACGCCTCATTCGCTACAGGGTCCATACCGAGCAATCTAAAAGAACCTTGGGTACTCCCTTTGCTCAAAAAACAGACACTTGACCCCGCCATACCCACGAACTACCGCCCAATGACCACCGTGCCATTCCTCTTAAAAATCATAGATAAAGTGGCGTACTCACAAATACAGAAACACCTAGAAAACAACAATTTACTAGGAGTACGCCAGTCCGGCTTCCGTCCCCAGCATGGAACCGAAACTGCCCTCCTAGACCTAAAGGCGCAAATTGATGAGCTAAGGGATCAAGGCAAACCAGCCTTACTCCTCCTTCTGGACTTATCAGCCGCATTCGACCTCGTGGACCACAAGGTCCTCTGCAGGCACCTGGATACAGCCGCGCACTTCTCAGAAGAAGCCACAAACTGGATCCAATCCTTCCTCATTAACAGGACTATGAGAGTCTTCACCACCGCGGCAGCAGACTCCATCCCCATCACATGTGGTGTGCCCCAAGGATCTTGTGTCTCGCATACACTCTACAACATCTTTACTAAGCCCCTTGTCGACGATCTGGACCTTCTTGGTATCACCTACACTAATTATGCAGATGATACCCAGATTCTCCTACCACTTACCGGTGATTACGACAAGGATTTGGCCTTGGTGAACAGAGTGTATCTCATCATCCAGGCATGGATGGCCACACACGGTCTATGCCTGAATGACAAAACAGAAATCATCATCCTGGGCACACCCCCCACCCATAAAAAACTGGGCCCCAACTACTCCTTTAACATCGACAATAACCAAATCACGACTGCCCACGCAGTAAAAACACTGGGTTTCTACCTGGACTCCACCCTTTCTTTCAACAAACAGGTCAATGCGATGGCTTCGGCAACCGCCTACACCTGTAAACTGATAAGAGCAGGCAAACCCTTCCTATCAAGTGATAGCTGCATCACACTCGCTAGAACGCTCGTGTTATCAAAACTGGACTACTGCAACTCGCTCTATATTGGGGCTAACAAGGAAATCATCAAAAGAATTCAAATTCTGCAGAACAACACGCTTAGAGCAGCACTTTGCATTCCCAGGAGAGCCCACACCACCACTCTCAGACGAGCTAACAACTGGCTCTCTACGCAGGAGAAAATCCAACTAAAAGTTGCCTCTTTGGTCCACAAATGCCTTAACAACGCCGCACCACAGTACCTATCTGCTAGATTCACCAAACAAAAACCTATAAGAATTACTAGATCTGCCAATTCCAACAACCTATCTATACCTAGAGTCAAACTGACCAAAGTCGGTGGCTGCAGCTTTCAGGTGAAAGCTGCTCAACTCTGTAACTCCCTACCATCCACCTTGAAGACTGACCAACCCTACCTCACTTTCCGACACAACCTTATAACGTGGATCAAAAATACAGACACACTTTAGATCATCCACTGCCTGGACCTACTCAATCCTAGGAACTTCTGTTCAGGACTGTAAATACATGCTTTTACACTTTTTACTTGCTGTATATTCTTTTACATTTGTTGTATTTTAATGTGTTGTATCTTATTTTTGCTGCTCTACTTGCCATGTGATCTTGTAACTAAGCTTTGAGCTGTCTTATAAAATGCGCCCGGTTACCCCTGGGTCTGGTGCGCAATATAAGTAATAAAACAAACAAACAAACAAGCTGGTTTTCATTATTATGGTCATGGATGCCATCATGGCTGTCAGACGGGCTGAAGGTAATAGTTGGATGCATAATACTGGCTGCAGCAGTATTGATTGTAAAGGTTCTGGAAGGCCAGGAAGGCACACACTACAGACGAAATGATCGAAGTGGTTAGCATGCACCCCTTGATGCCAACTGATGATGACCAGCACACCGACGTGATAATAAAGGAAAGAGAGAAACTGCGCAAACAGATCATCACCAATCACTTAGACCCACCATCTGAAACCCAAGAAACCCGAGGAGCTATGTTGGAAGATGGGTATACTGCAAACCGGGAGGGAGCTGTGTTTATATGTACTGGTCATTTGAAGACCATGTCAACCACTATGGACACCTGGGCGGAATAACTAAAATATGGAGAGTAAGAGGAGATAAAGAGAAGGATATGTTTGTGGTCGACAAGTCGACCAGAGGGGGGGACCGAAGTGGGAGAATGGGAGAAAAAGCTCCCCCCAATCTCCTCGCGACCATGGCCGAGAGGATCGCAGCCCAGACATCCACCACGAGATGAGTTAGTCCATCTACCAGATGACAAAATACCCTGGTTCAAGAACATAAGGATATGCCCACCAGCCTGTCCTACTCAAGCCGACACCTGCGGCATGGATAAACTCGACTAAGACTTTAACAACGAGCACCCACATCGTTAGAGATGCCATAAAGACCTAGCCAACTGCCAAGAACACACGTGTCACCATGCACACTGGTCACTCACGCACCAGCCTACACAAAGAATATATTCAGTGCTATGACGTAGGTGACGGATACACCCACTGACGCGCATCTTTATTATTTTTCACATAGGCCCCTTTATAGTAATGCAGAAATGCTAGACGCCTAAAGCACTCGCGTATACGCTTGCTGACGCTTCTCCCACCCCTCGCATCGTGATGAGAATATTATAATGAAGAGGTAATATTGCTGCATTACACATCCCCACCCAGGAACCAGGCCCAAGTAGGCCGCAAGCAAGAACCGCCATGAACACTGCATGAGCGAGAGTACAAGTGCTTATCACGCAGAAGGAACCCAGCGAGAGCTCATAGCCAAGGGCGCAATGTTGCAACTCGTATGCTACCAGCCGGCGCCAAGGCCACACCTGTAAGCAAAGCCAAGCACACAGAAGCAAAATACAACTTTAAATGTGCAGAATTCCGCCCCAGCTACGGTCTCTCCACACATGACCAAGCCGACCTGACAAGGTGCCAGACCCACGAGGAAGAAGTCGCCTGGGTCCCACGTCTGGGACACAGGTTGCAACAGTGAAATGACAAGATGGACACCTACGGCGATGGGAATGGCCTGCTCTCAGGCCTATGAGCAAACCCGCACATTGTCTGCACAAACACATAGTTACACATTGTTGCTAGTGACAGGTACACCGCGAGCTGGGAACAACGATGGTCCCAGACTGTGGGGCTCGCGGGAGGACCAATCAGAACATGAGGGCACTCATCACTGACGCCACTAACATTAGCCAATCATTAGGGGTCTTCGTGTAACAATTTTCAAGTATCTAATAGAAGGGACAGCCCAAGTATACCACCTGAATCATCCTTAACCACTAATATTGCTCTCTATATGTATACTATACTAACCCTACCACTCGGGGAACCAATCCGAAGTGGCAATAGGTTTTTTCGCTAACTTTCCCAGGTGACGCAAGTAGCGCGTCATACTGCGGTAAAAAGGGTCTGCGAGCTCCACGAATTTTGAGAGTCTGGATGGATGTGTACGATCCTAGACCCATCCCTGCCGTTGTTTTAATAAACAGCAGAACCGCCTTGCTCCTTGTGTCTGTCTCATACTCATTTTTGGGAAGCACGGGAGGAGTTGGGGCCTCCCAGCCCAGAGGTCTGCGGACGGCTCATCCGATCCCCGGGATAACCACCCAGACATCCTCTTATTGGTGCTACCAGGGCAGCCCTGCCCGGCAGCCCCACGGCTAAGGGCCCCTTAGGCAAAGGGCGGCTCCCTCCTGTGCAGCTCCTGGTGTGTCTGCAGGTGTCCGCAGGGGACGCCAGGTGCCATTCCGCCGCTCCATCTGTGAGCTCCACCTGCTCCCCGGCCCACCCCACCCTTACCTGTTCACTTCCTCGCAGGGTGTCTACACTTCTTGTGTTCTTAAATTGTGGTAAACTAGGGTTCCCCCCCCCCCGCAGGATTTTCAAACTTAGGTGGCCTCTCCACTGTGTACCTGATACGCACTGTGTTCTGATTTTTGTGGTATACTAGGGCTGACGTTCTCTTCCTGTCCGCTTGCGCTTGTCCTGTCTTCCCCCCCACTCCCTCCTATTCCATGGTGCTCTCTATCTCACCGATCTTTTCTAACTGCTTCTCCATTGACTAGCCTGCTCTCCTAACTAAATCTGGTAGGAAAAATTTTAAAAAGGACATCCTGGTCTCCAACCCAGGCCTCCCTATCGCTGACACCTACACCAGTGCCTCCTCCAAGGAAACTCTCACTGACATCCTCTTTTTCGTGCCTTCACCTGAACTATGGACCCTTCATATGGTCTCTGTGCTCTCTCCTTTCTCCTCTTCTCCCATTAATGGTGGCACCCGTTGGGATGTCCTCTTGGCCTCCTTCCACTCCTCTAAGGCCATCATTAATGTCTACGCTAATGGAACCGTCTTGGTCCAAGGCCCTCAGGCCAACCTTCACCTCTTTGATAGACGCTTCCCGCGCCTCATCAACTTCCTTTCCTCTCCTGCTGTGCCCCCTCCTCTATCCTCGACTACCTTGCCTCTACCCTCCCTCCCCACCCCCTCTCGTGCTCCTTCTTCACCTCCGCAGGGCGTACCTCTGATCTGTACCCCTCCCTGGAAGTCCTTCAAAGATGACAACCTTCTCCACATTGCCACTTTTAACTCTCGCTCTGCCGTCAAACATTCCTCCGATATCTGCCGCCTTCTTGAGGAACTTGACCTTGACGTACTCGGTCTCACTGAGACATGGTTCACGGCCAGCTCGGTCACCAGCTTTGACACACTCCTACCTGACTGTTACAAGATCCTCTCTGTGCCCAGGCCCAACCGTGCTGGGTGGGGTGTGGCCCTTATCTTCCCTGAGTGGATTCCTGCCACTGTTACTCCCACGCAGACCTACTCCTCTTTTGAATGTCTTGTCTTTTCTCTCTCTCTCTCTCTCTCTCTCTCTCTCTCTCTCTCTCTCTCTCTCTGCCATTCCCATACCGTGGCTATCTATCGGCCACCTGGTCAAATTTCCTCCTTCCTCTCTGAGTGGGCGGACCTCTCCTCCTCACTCCTGTCCTCAACCACTCAACTCCTCTTTCTTGGAGACTTCAACATCCACCTGGATGCTGTCATGATCAAGGTCAGGGTTTTCCCAACTCCCTTGGAAGCAGATCCATAACCCAGGTTCCGAGTGCCATCCAGTCCCAATTGGGACCTTTTGGACCCAGTCCTGGCGCCAGTGGCACCAGGTTCATAAATATGCCCAGTCCCAGCGCTGGAAGCGCCGGGCTCATAATGCTTGGGTGGACTTACCTGCAGCAGACCATGCTGCTTACTTGCCTGCCAGTTGAGCCTCTGATCCTCTTCTGTTTGGAACTACTTTTCCTGTTGGGTGGGGCAGGAGCCACTCCCTAGGTTCAGAACACTGGAACTCTTCTGGAAAGCAGGAACTCTTTTCTTACCTAGGCGTGGCTGTGGAAGGAGACACCTAAGCACTACAGGAGACTATTTAAACCACACCCGATGGATGAATCTTGCTTTGCGTTATTCTGCATCCTCTGCAGCAGAACGCTCATCGTGTCTTCTGCATCTGATCCTGGGCCTAAGGAAAAAGGCTTACCATCCTGAATCCAGTCTTCAGCAACACCTATAAAGACAAGAAAGAACAGGTTAGCATTACGGTCTTCAGTGACAGCGCTTCACTTACCTGACCCATCGGCTGTCACCAACGCCTCGCGCTGCATTCCGGCATCTGAAAGACAAAGGCTTACCTACTCTTCCTGCGCTCCGGAGGTCTTCGCACTGCATTCCGGCATCTGAAAGACAAAAGCTTACCAACTCTTCGCACGCTCCGGAGGCCTTCGGCACTGCATCCCGCATCTGAAAGACAAAACAAGGTGCGTTTAAAGACATTGGGGAACTTTAATACTCACGTGCCATTACTCCTTTCCACATCTAACCCAGTGGGTATTTTGGCACCCTGCAGCCGCTCCGAACTTGTACCTGCAAAAGAAAAAGACAGTTAGAGCGCATCGTGAAGCAGGCAACAAGCGCTTACTTACGTGCTTCCAGGCGCTTCTATTCATCACACGGGCTCCATCTTCAACTCACTTCAGCCCGTCATCCGCCATCGCCAGAACCCTGCAAAACAAGAGACAACATTACTAAAGACTTTTAAAGACATTAGAATTACTCGAAACTTACCGTTCGTGAAGTAAACGACGGACAGCAGTCCTCTGAAGTCAAGAGGCCTGCTCCCCTTATCCAGTGAAGAAACTGGTTACAGCACCCTGCCCCGAAGCAGATGGAGAGCACGGCGTTCACTTACCTAAGGTGAGCGCGTTAACCTTTGGGGTTCTACAGGAGAAGAGAAAGGGAAGAAGAGAGAGACATTCAATAACCCAGTTCATTAATCCCATATTTTCTATCTGCAGACACCTTACCCTTCGAGTCAGACATACAGTGCACAGGGGTCCAGCCCATAGAGCCAGCCGTGCGTTACACATCACCTTTGAAGATACGGTATTGCCCAGTCAAGACCGGCGCCTCTACGGGAATCAGGTGAGCGTTACAGATGCCTCCTGTCCCCCCCCCTCTGGGACTCGCTCTCACTCTCTATTCTCCCGTCTGGGCCGACTCATTCTGCAGGGCACACTCTTGATGCCCTGATCTCCTCTGACCTTCCCCTCTCTGTCCCTCTCTCCACTCGTCTCTCCTGGAGTGATCACTTTCTCCTCTCCTCCCACCTCAACCTCCCTACCCCACAGACAAAGCCACCCCCATCACTGCCACCTTCCTTCTCGGTCATCCGACCCATGAAGCGTGTGTCAGTTGAGGCTTTCGCTGCCACCTTCTCGCCCCCTCCTCCCCCTTTGGCTGACTCCCACCCTAACACAGCCCTCTCCACTCTCCACTCTGCTATATCTGATACTCTTGATATCCTTGCCCCTGTCATGAGAATCCGCCTGAAGCCCAAAGCCAAATGTAACTCCTGGTATGACTCGGATCTCGTCACCCTCAAATGCAAGTGCAGGGTGGCAGAGAGGAAATGGCGTGCTTCATGTTCATCCTCTGACAAACTGGCCTGTCGGCTGCTCCAAAGGCAATACCGGCTCTCCGTTCTCACGAAGAAGAGAGCCCTTATCCAAGCCTGTATCTCTGCGGCATCTAACAATTCGGCCGAACTCTTCAAAATCTGCAAGGAGCTGGCCAACCCTGCTGCAGTCTCTACCTCTCCTGTCCCCTCCCAGGCGCTCTGCATGGCACTGGCCTCTCACTTCATTTCAAAAACTCAGGACATCTTGTCCTCACTCTCCTCCTATCACCTCCCCGCCCTCTATTCCCTGCCCTTCCTCTGGCCCTTCTGCAGCCACCCCCCCCTCTCTCCTTCTCTGCCTTTCCCCTTTTTTCTGCTGACGAGGTTTCAAGACAAGTCCGATCTATGAAAGTCTTGTCAAAACAGGTCCACCCCCGTTCCTCCAAGACTGTCAAGGACCACATCGACTCCTTGGATTCTGCCTTTGCTGACTTCTGCAATCACTCCTTCGCCTCTGGAGTCTTCCCATACCCTCTCAAGCACTCCCTTGTGCACCCCCTTCTTAAGAAACCCTCTTCCGACCCTTCCTGTCCCGCTAACTATCGCCCAATCTCTATCACTCCCTTCCTGGGCAGGCTCCTGGAGAAACTGGCCATCTCCCAGCTTAATCTCCATGCTGAATTTGTTCGTAGTCTTCATGACCATCAGTCTGGCTTCAGAGCTGCCAGAAGCACGGAAACTGCTCTCCTGAACATCCGTGAGGACCTGCTCTCGAACCTTGACTCTAACACTCCATGTGTTCTCATTTTGCTTGATCTCTCTTCTGCCTTTGATACTGTCAACCATACCATCCTGCTCAACCGTCTCCGTGATAACCTGGGTATCACTGGTCAGGCTCTGGCATGGCTGACCTCTTTCCTCTCCAATCGACCCTCCCAGGTCCAACTGGGGTTATTTAAATATGCAAATTCACATGGGGGGTCCTGAGAGTCCCTCTGCCAGACATTAGTCCTGGTTACAAGAGACTTACCCAGAGTCTTTAGCTCACTATCTTTCACAGAGAAGACATATCCCAAACATATCAGTCTTTGTCCTGCCCTGGGGCAGTCCAGCACCAAAATGCTAGGCAATTCTCCTCTGAACAAGAGTACCAACAGCTTTAGCTCACTATCTGTGAAAGATAGTGAGCTAAAGACTCTGGGTAAGTCTCTCGTAACCAGGACTAATGTCTGGCAGAGGGACTCCCAGGACTCCCTTGTTAATTTACATATTTAAGTAACTTTGGGTCTCAGCCCAAGTTACTAGGGGAATCCAGACGTGGACCCCTTGCTCACTATTCTTAGAGAGGCACAGCTCCTCCCTACTGATGAGGTCCAACCAGACCGAAACACGTGTCTGGGGATGCTGTTGGTACTCTTGTTCAGAGGAGAATTGCCTAGCATTTCGGTGCTGGACTGCCCTAGGGCAGGACAAAGACTAGGCACTAGGCACATTTGACAGGCTACGCCGAGGTAGGAAAATTTGACAGGGTAGTCAAATCTGACAGCATGTAAGGTGATTTTTTGCTACCCGTCAGAAAATCCTGCCGATAGCACATTCTTACATCATATAGGTTAGAAATCCTTGTAGCTGGTTGGTGCAACCCTATACATAGGCGGCCTGCTCCACTGGGGATGCCAGGCCATTGGTTCCAGCTTTGTCGGCTTCTCTTCTTCCACGAAGGGTTTTTCATACGTCATCAAACACAAAGCTCCTAATTGGCAGTTACTATAACAATTCAGTAGATCTATCTGTGGCCTGATGTGCACCTGATACTGCAGACATGGGAGCAGAGGCTACTTTTGAGGTCACAATAACTTTAAACCCCTGCTTGATCCCTGACGCATCAGCGCAGTTCCAGTTCTTCCCAGCCCGAGCTTAAATTTGTTACTTTCCTCGCAGCACATATCACAGAGACATCAGGTGGGATGAACTCTCCTTTCTGCTGTGATCCTGTGATGGATTAGCACACTAACAGTTGTATTGCCAGTGGTCTGAGGTTGACCGGGACACTGAAATGCTGGGCACATCTGGGCACTAAAATTTAGGGTTTAGACTGGTGAAGGTCGGAGGTTTGTGCCCTCTTTCTCGTGGGATAACTTCTCACATTTGGGCTATCTTGAGATAGCCAAAATATTCACAAGGAATAGTATGTTCTTGAGCAATTCATGGTGTAGAGTATGCAGGAAGAACCAGCACACCTGGATTACAGCATGCCTCAGGGGGCATGTTTATCCCCTTCACTATTTAATATGTTTACTGTCCCCCTTTTAATCTCTTTTTTTTAATAAGAGAATAATATTGGCTTCACTAATTATGCTGATGACACGCAATGTGTCGTCCCACTATCTGGGAATCATGCGGAGGATGAAAAAATTGTTAATAAAGTTTACGAACGTATTCAAACATGGACGGTGGGTAATGGTCTGGCACTCAACAAAGAAAAAAAAAAGAGCTGATGGTGGTCAGCACTGAGAATAAAATTTGGAGATTGAGCACAGCTTATAAACTATTTTTAGTGGCCGGCTGTAGTATCGAGACACAAAAGAAAGTCAAAATGCATGGGGTTCATCTGGACCAAAATCTTAACATGCGGGCCCAAGTCAGTAGTTTAGCCTCTTCTACTGCTTATTATATTAAATTGCTGGTGCAACTATGTCCTTACATCTCGCGAGCAAATTGCGATACGGTGGTTAGGCCCATTGTGGGTTCTAAAAATGATTTATTGCAGTAGCCTACTGGTGGGCATTGCCAAATCAGATTGCACAAGACTGCAAATCATACAAAACAGTGTGGTTGGTGTTATCACTGGCCTTAAAAGGAGAAATCATGTCTCTGTTGCCAGGCATAGTTTGCATTGGTCGCCTATTGAAGCAATGCTACAATTTCGCTTATTATTGATGAACCTGTCACGGCCACAGGCCCCAGAACACAAAAACCACACCATAGTGATGGGAGCAATGGGTCACTTGACTCACTTATGTCCCTTTGGGACCTTTAAACACAGGGGCCCTAGCTGGACTCAGTCCTGGCGCCTTTGGTGCCAGGCTCATATAGAGATGTGAGCAGGAATACTTTATGTCAGTGCAGGAGTGCTTTTATTTTACAAGAACTTTCCAGGGGCTGAAAGCCTTTATTCCAGAGAACATCCTCATGTGCTGACTCATCGGGTGTGGCAGGGTGTGGCAGGCAGGCTAAACCTGGTGGGCGTGGCTTCAGAAGCTCAGCTATATAAGCTTCTCAATCCTTAAGGCCGGTGCTTCGCATTACTGTGCACTCACGTGCAACGTGATGCTCACCGCCGCTTGGACCAGTTTCCTTACCTTTGAAACCAGGCATTCTCCTGCATACTCACCTCCAGGAAACCGGTGCTTCATTGTTTTATCTGCAGACTCATCTCCTGACATCCAGTGATCTTGATCCCGACGCTGCAGCACCGCACTCTGCATCCACGATCTCAGACCCTGTGATGAAGAAGAAAGACAAGGTTACAACATCAGTCCTGGGGCCGCGGCGCATTTGAACCATGCGCGCCCCCTAGTTAACAATTTACCAGCAACTGTACCGCTGCAGCTTCATTCCTCATTCCCTCCGGCTGTCGCCTCGAGCTCCGCAGCTTCTGCTGGACCGGCAACATCACCTGCAAGGGAAGAAGCAAAAGAGCAAACATCAAAAGTGGAATGGACAGCAATACAAGACAACGAACTTTACAATACAACAAAAACAGAGGAGGAAAGACAAAGGCAAACAGGAACACTTACCTGAAGTATATTGGCTTAGTCGCAGCAGGACTGGACTACCACGTGCAAGGGACCAGTGAAGGAACACGGTCCAGATCATACAAGTGCCAGAAGTAGCAGGACGGAGTGCTCGCCAAAACTAATCAACAGGTGAGCTTTCCAGGGACAGCGCCTCCCACAAGTAACACGGTTTGGGAGAAGGGGATCAGGCGCACAAGCTGGCATATTCATGCCCCCTATTCTCCATGCAGGAGCAGTCCCAAGCAGCATCACCTATTACCACCAGTCACCACATAAGCGCAGAGGGCGAAGTTGGACCCGAGCGACCTAACCTCCAGGAGGGCTGCAACCGTGCCGCAATGCCTCCGCAGAGATCAAGTGAGCCTAACAGAACCACAAGTGCTCGATTAGTTCTAGCCATTTGTACATGAGTGAAGTAGTGCTTCCTAAACTTTTGGCCTCATTATAAGTTTGCCTGTCCGGTAGTTACGGTTCGGGAAAGCTACCAGCACCGATGCTACCGGACTGGCAAACTACGAGTTCTGTGGGCGGGCGCCCACCTGCCTGGTCTGACCTGGTGGGTGGAACGGCACCCGCCCGCAGGCACAGATGGTAGCACCAGGGGCTCAAATGGGAATGGGGAGCATTTTTCTCCAGCGCCCGCAAATCAGCGGGGCGGTAATGACCCAGTAATTGCCTGTTTCGCGGGTGCCAGAAAAAAAAAATTATACCGGCGGGAGCCGTGCCTGCCGCCGGTCTCATAATGAGGCCCTATGTGTCAGGACCCTTAGGTCCAATAGTACCAACCAGCTTGAAATACCAGCCTGTAAACTGAACCAGGTCATGAAAGGTGCTTTTTTCTCAGCCGCACCAAGGTCATGACATGCGCTGCCCCCTGACTTGAGAGCCCAGACTGCAATGATTAGAAAAAAACGAGAGACCGTACTGTTTAAATAATTCCTTTGGTTATATTTGAGGACTGTGATATGTCATGTCTTGTACCCAAAAAGTGACTGGAGCCCCCACTTTTCACCACCCCCGGACCAGGCAACCACCCACCAAGAACTCCGGAGACTCCACAGCCCCCGGGGAGGTGGGGGGGGTGTCGAAAAACAGAAGAGCAAAATGGCCCAGGTACACTCAGAATCAGGCCTGCAGCAGTGAAAACAAAAGTGCTTTTGCACCCAGGAAGGCGTGGAGTGCAATCAGCTGCCTCCCAGGCCCACCTCGAGACCCCACAGTCCACCTCAGGTGAGAGGACCAGGCGCCAACATCATCTTAGGGAGGTGAGAGCCCCCCTCCTGAAACTCCACCCGCAGCGCCAACGGGAGCACAGCATACCGTGAGGCCCGCAGTGTGAACCCAGAGGGGCACCTTGCGACACCAGGGCCCCCCCCTTTCTGGAAACGAACTGGGACGGAAAGCCCAGGATCAGAAGGGGGACTGGGTCCCCACTCAGTCCAGTGCACAGAGTAGGCCCAGCAAAGACTGTGTCAATCCCTGTGGGCCCCCCCCAGTGGGACCCCGCAGAGATAGTGAGACCTAGGGGAGTCTTCACCGTGGTGGGTAACGGCCCACTAGCAAGAGCAAACCAAGGAGTCCCAGGCTAAGCCCACGCAGGGTCTTGGAGCCCCAGGAGTTTGAAGTGCTACGGCAGGGGTCAGAAGCAGACCAGCCCAAGGGAGAACCCTCGAGACACAAAGTAGGGGACCGGGACAGCAGTTGAGGGTCATCCGCCTCCCTGTCTTGACCAGATTTGACGCAACACACTGTGGCGCAGCTCCCCAGAGAAAATAAGGTACAAAAGGAGCCCACCCATCAGTAACGATCCCATCAGGACAGTGCTCCGAGGGGTTCTGGCAGGCCCCTGCAGAAGGGAGGCAGGACCACCATCACCCGAGGAAGACAGAGGCAGTGGGGAGGTGTGGGCCCCCTATCCAGGAACATATGCCCGCCTTCCAGCCCAGACAGGCTATAGTGCGGACAGGTACTACCCTCCCCAGGATGCACACTGAAGGATCGAAAGTAGTGGCGCAAGCGTGCGGGGCGCCCAAGAACACGGATGAGGTAGCAGCCAGACTGCAGCAAATTGGAATGCCCTCCTGGTACAAGAAGGGAGAATCACCAGCCAAAGACCACAGGGTAACCACACATCCTCAAGGACACAGGTGTGAAAGAGGTAGCACATGGACACAAGATTGAGATTGGACAATTTTGAATATATCCCAATATATCCCAAGAACAAGTGGATGGCGAATAACCACAAGGGACACCATGTTGTTGGTGGAGGAGGCATCTGCTGCCACCAAAAAAAAGACGTGGCGGCACTAATGGAGGATATCAGGAGCATGAGATCTGACATTGGGGGCTAGGGTTGACAAAATTACCCTAAGGATCGATAAAATGGAAGAAAGACTGGAGGAGGTAGAGCATAACCAGTCGTCCATGGACACCGATATGGACGTGCATCTCTCGAGATGGAGAGGAGAGAGTGGAGGAAATACTCAAAATGTACAACCTTGAAAATCGCAAAAGGTACAATTATCTTATAATTTTCCGGATCTCGGACAAAGAGAGAGAGACAGAGAAGGACTTGAGGAGAACCCTATATGAAAAATCACAAAACCTATCTTCAATAATGACACAATTGACAAGACCAAGATCGAGAGGATCCACATAGAGCCGGGGGTGCGGCCGGAGGCCCCAGATCCTTGTTCACTTCCACAACTATGGGATCCGTCATCCCTCACCCTCTGCAAAAGACAGCTCTGCTCACCTCTCACCAAGTGGCTGAATGAAAAAGGTGCCAGATATAGATGGGAGTTCCCGTTCTTCATCACCTTTTAAATGGATGGGTACAAATATAGGCATGTCATGGAGGAGGGCATTCACAGGGTTACCAGGGAGCTCATGAGAGATGCTGAAAACCCACACACCTCAAAAGACAAGGTGTCAGAAGAAGAAGCTTGGCAAACAAAGAGTTCGAGAAGGAGACGTATTCCAGGCTCCAGGAAGTTGAGGAAACTGAACACACACCTAGGGGTGGGGACCTGACCTAATATCGGGCCATGTCTCTACCATTAACAAGTAAAGGAGGTGAGCAACATTTAGAGACACTGAGGTTGGGGGGTCTGACCTATGACCTTAGTTGTGGTTTGAAGAACCCACTTGTGTTGAAATGTTGGGGATGGAGTTGGACGGGGATGAAACATTAGGGGAGTTGTACTAGATGCTTTGTTTTTGACAAACTGTTAGAAGGGGCAAGGAGGAAGGGCTCTAGAACAAGAGTTTTGAGTAAATGGGATCCAACTGAACGGGTGCCGTAGGTGGTTTGGCTTCGACCCTGTGATGTTAACTGGGGTGAACCGAATTCCATATGGGGTGGGGAGAGGGACTTAGGAGTGGGAGGGATAGGGGTGGTTGGGTTGGGGACCTTGGTATGGACTTACTCCCAACTGTCAGACTTTAATGGGATGGTCCACAATGGCACACAAAGGCCTCCTAGGAGAGAGATGTGTTCCCGTACAGGGACAATGTGATAGCCACCAAGGGGATAAGGTCACAGGAGGACCGCTTAAGGGTGGGGACTCTGAACGTCAAAGAATTTAATTCACCTATGAAAAGATCATTGGTCGCATGGGAATTCCGGAGATCGGAATTAGACATCTTATTACTACAAGAGACCAGATTCGCTAAGGAGGGAGGAAGAAGGATCCCTAGGGGGTTAATAGGTTGAAAATACTGGGGCTCAGGTCCTCTAAGGAAGGTAGGTGTGGGGATTCTAGTTAATAAGGCACTGAAGTTGGAACTGACCAAGGTATGGTCGGATGTGGAGGGGAGGGCTGTGATGGTCTCGGGCACCATCAGAAAAGTGTGCTTCACGTTTTCCACATTCTGCTCTCCAAACAAGGGACAGCTACGGTTTCTGAAAAACACATTCGCGAAAATACTGGTTGAAAGCATAGGGCATCTTATTATAGGTGGTGACGTCAATTTATGGGCAGACACTGACCTAGACAGACAAGGGAGACATGAAAGGGAAGAGGACCCGCAAAGACCAGGCTATCGGGAGTTCCAGGAATCACTGGTGGGGTATGGGATGCAAGACATATGGCGCCACTTCCACCCACAGGATAGAGTCAATACCTTGTACTCACACCCACAAGAGACAAACACCAGAATAGACTATATCTATGTCTAGAGACCTTTGGGAAGATACACAGGACTCAGCGATCACCCCGATCTCCTGGTCCGACCAGGATATGATGACGGAAGAGCTACACTGGACGGGACTGACCACCAGAGGTGTGAAATGGAGGTGTAACGATTATTTCTGGAAGAACCCAGTGTTCCATTCGAAGATGGGAAAGGAAATTGCATCATATTTCAAGACAAATAACACAGGGGAGGAAGAGAAAAACATTGTGTGGGAAGCATGGAAGGCTACCTGGAGAGGAATCCTGATCAGGGAAGAGGCAAGGAAGAAGAGGGAACAGTCTCTAGGTGGAAGCAGACTAAGAGTAGAAATTAAAGCATTGGACCAAAAGGGCACACAAATTGTCGAGGAGACGAGAGGTATACATACTCGAGGCTAGAGGGAGGAACTGTGCTTCCTAGAACAAGAGAAAATACCCATAATTTACAAATTCTGAGACAGAAATTCTATGAGAAAGGGGACAAAGTGGATGCACTCGGCAGAAAGATGGTTTGCAGAAATCAAAGGGGCAGAAGGGACAAAGGAACCCTTGGGGGAAGGAATTTTGGAGGCCTTTGATTCCTATAGTTTCTCATAGAAGGTAGCAGAGGTTGAACCAGATGTGGGGAATGTAGATGGGTACCTGGCTGGTATACTTTTTTTTATTTTTTTTTTTATTTTATTTGTTCTTGGTAGCAAAACTTAATTTAATTTTACTCACTTTCAAACAATAATCGTCTTTTACAAAATACCCATCTTAAAATCCTGATCACATAATAAGACACTTTAAATACATATTAAAGGCCCACATAACCTACATAACAAAACAAATCAAAACAAAAACAAAACAAAACCACCACCCAGCATACATTAAACATGACAAAAATGATTTACAGTCATAAAAAAAATCAAGTAAGAACATAGCTGGGAGATAGAAAGTAACGCAAAATCAAACAATCAGCACGAGACATTCCAATTATAAAACGGATGTTAATTAATTTTTTAAGGAGCGAGTCAAAGACGACCCACTAAGAATGCCATTGTTTAGTGGCTGCTATTCCATTGCCCAAACTTTCCTGGGCGAACACTAGTGTACTGGAGGCCCCCATAACCGAAAACAAAATTAAAAACGTAGTGGCGAGATTACCACTGGGAAAGGCCCCGGGTGAGGACGGGTTCTCTGCAGGGTTTTATAAGTAATTCCTCTCCGTTGTACTGGCATTTATGACGGAACTGTTCAATGACATACTGAACACCGGAAGGGCCCTATGGCGGGACTCAAAGCCAATAGATCCAGGTCAGTTCTCTACCCCCTTGACTGGGACAGTGACGGGGAAATAGGGAGGGTCACACCATTAAGGATGCAGGTCAGCCTGGACATGATGAAATACTTGGATATAAACATTTTGAGGGATATCTGGGACTTATTTCAGGAGAACCTCCTCCCCCTGATGGCCAAAATAAAGGAGGACTTGTTAAAATGGCAGAAACTAAAGATCTCATGGTTGGGCCATCTCAATGCCCTGAAAATGGTGGTCCTCCCGAAGCTCCTATATGCGGTTCAAATGCTCCCAATCCAGGTCCCGGATTCATTCTTCAGATGTATGGGGCACCCTTCTGAGGGTCTTGTGGCAAGAGAAAAGGGCGAGGATTTCTAGGGCAGTGCTGGTATTACCCAAGGAGAAAGGGGGAGTGGGTCTCCCAGAAATAAAGCTGTACTACAAAGCCGGTCAGCTCAGAATCCTAATACCCCATCTCAGGTCGCGGAAGGACCTACAGTGGATTGCTCTGGACAACCTACAGTTGCACCCCGCTACACTTGAGGAATGGCTTTGGGTACCGAGAAGTAAGCGCCCAAGGAGAATTCGGGAAAACCATATTGTGGGAACCATATGGGACATCTGGAAACAGGGTGCAGAAATGAAGGGTGTGACGACATGGCCCTCACCGTTGGGGCATCTTTGGGTACTGGGAATAAGGGATGCAATACCGAACCGCAATTGATTCCAGAAATGGTTCGAGGCAGGGCTTGAAAGGATTGGGCAGCCCTGGAGTCAGGGTAACTTTGTCACCATAACTGAGTTAGAAGAGCTCTGGGCATAGGCAAACTCTCAGTATTCTCATACCTACAGCTAAAAGGGGTCCTCACAGGGACAGGTTTGAGGAAAAGACAGAGGGACCTCACACCATTCAAAGCACTCCTAGATAAGAGGACTGAAAAGAGGGGGCTGATCTCGGCAATGTATGGTGCCCTGGTGGGGTCGGGTAGTGGCTCCATAGAATAATTGAGGAGCCATTGGGAACGTGATTTTGGAGATAATATCGACCCGGCCTTCTGGGACAGACTTTGCAGGGGAGCCATCAATCTCCTGTCAATACAGCCTCCACTCCATCAAGCTTCTCCACAGGTGACAATACGACCTGGTCAAACTTTCTAAAATGTTCCCAAATAATTTTAGCCCAGAATGTTGGAGAGGTTGCGGGGAGAAAGCAGACTACTGGTCCACGTGGTGAGGTGCCTGAGGGTAAAAATCTTTTGGGACGAGGTCCTTCAGTGTATAAAAGATCTAGATGGTATAGCCCGAATGAAATCGCCCATGTTGATCCTTTTTGGCATGGAGGGGCACAATCGAGATTATAACAGAACCTCAAAAATGGCTGCTGTGTTACTTTTGGCCGCAAGGGCATGCATAGCCACTAAATGGAAAAGTGTACTACCACCTAGAAAAAAACTGAATGGGCCAATGTTGCTAAAAATATATTTACTATGGAAAAAAATGACAGCAGTGATCCATGGACTGGTAGGCCCCTTGGATATGGAATGGGGTGAGTTCTTTGCTAAATATATGCTCTGTGACCCACACTGCTCAAGGACCTGAAAAGCTGTCAAAGGGGTGGGGAATCCTCCACCGATGCAGCGGGTGCAAACAATGTATCTATGGTACTCGGGCCAATTGAAACAGAATGTGAGATCATCACACCAATAGCGACTGTCCGGACTATTTATGTGCTTTATTGTCAAATGGTTGAAGAAGTACTCAGAGAAAGGGAAAATATATACTAAAGAGGGAGGTGAGAGGGGGAGAAAACAGTTTGAAGTTTGCTATGTTGCAGGGCGGTGCAGAGGCTCATGCACGTTACCCGTCCACTGAAAACTGCTGTTTGTGAGTTTAAATCTTCAATAAATAAAACGTGCAAAAAGATGACACCAAGGTTAATAGCTGAAGAGTCGGGGAGAATGTCTGGAGGGATCCGTATAGGCAGGAGAAGAGATGAGAGACAGTATTTGGCAGGGAAGAAAAGCACCTCTGTTTTAGTTAAGTTTAACATCAGAGAGTGCAAAGCCATCAAAGATTTAATGGCAGAGAGACAGTTTGAAATGTTGATAGAGATCAGAGGAGAGTTCAGGAAAAGAGAAGATGTTTTTGGTGTCATCTGCAAAGAGTTGGTAAGAGATTCCAAAGGAGGAGATTAATGCCCCAAGAGCAGAGGTGTAGAGTGTAAAGAGAAGAGGACCCAAAACAGAGCCTTGTGGAACACTAACAGTTGGAGGAGTGAGTTGAAGGTGTTGTTGCTCCAGGAAACAAGCCAATTGTCAACGAGGAGCCAGGTAGGATTCAATCCAGGCAAGGGTTTGATTGGGAATGCCAAAAAGAAAGTGTTAAGGAGATGAGAGTGATTGATGGTATAATGGTTGAACACAAGTTTTTCAAACACTGAAAAGTAGTGCGGAAGGAGAGACAGAGGGCGAAAATTAACAAGTAGATTCAGGCCAGTCCCTTGCTTTTTTAGGAGGAGGAGGTCTAAGGATAGGTTAAGGAGTTCAGCAAGGGGAGATGCCACTAACAGGGAAATGGACTTGACTAGATGAGGGGCAAGTGAGTCTACTGGGGCACAGGAGGGGTTAGCCTTCATCAGTAGTGATACGACTTCTTCAGTATTAGTGTTATTTTTAAACTTTCTTTATTAAATTTGACAACTCAACCAAACAACAAAATCCCATCACTCCCCCCAGCCATCCTACCCCCCCTTGTCCCACAGCTCAGCTCTACAGAAGGAATGTAAAAACACACAGACGTCAGGAAGTTCCGCAAGGTTCATAACCCAGCAAACTGTGCCCCCGCTCCCACCCCGCCACTCGCATGCCCCATCATTTGCCATCGTCCACAGTCCCCTCTGATGATTGTTCGGACCGATCCATCTTAAGCACATATTGGTGAAATGGGGGCCAGTAGTCCAATGGTTGACTATTAACAGGGAGCGTTGCCGCATATCTGGTTTCCCTAGGTTCACACAGTCTCATATGTTCAAACCAGGCCGTGTACGCTGGAGGATTCCACTTGCCCCACGACCTGGCTACCATATATCTGGCCACAGCCGACGCCATGCCCAACAATCTTTTCTCAGTCCGAGTTCCACCTTCAATCAATGCCAGAAGCCATAGTGCCGGTGAGAATGTACGTGTGGTGGAAAGCATCTCCTTCATAGCTCCCTCAATATTTCCCCAATAAGATCAGATGTATGGGCAGTCCCATGCCATGTCATAAAAGTCTGCCAGTCCCTTACCACACCTCTTACAAGCTAGCACGTTCCCCAGGTAATATTTGATAAGTGTTTGTGGGGTATAGTAGGCCTGATGCAAGAATTTGTAATGGACCAGCCTATATCTAGCATTGAACGAAATCCTCCTCGTTTGCATACAAACCAATTTCCACTGTTCTTGACTCAACAACAATTCTAAGGAGGATTCCAATACAGCCCTGAATCTCTGCCTCTGCATTCCCTTGCCGCTTCTAATCATAGCATAAATAGTGGCCACTAGAGTACATATCGCTGGGTCTCATGCGCAACAGGGGCCGCCAGGAAATTCGGCCATTTCGCCCTCAATATCCCTCTAAGTCTGTAATGATGTAGCAGAGTCATAGCCCTATGCTCCCCCTGCCAGCGCAACTCGCCCCATTGCTTGAACCTACCATCTATTACCAAGTCCCCCAATTTCTGTATCCCCAGCCTTTGGAAGTGTTCCTTGAATGACTTCTCGTGGGAGAGTGGGATGCCTATCACATCATATACCGGTAGTTCTGGATGGTAGTCTGAAGAGCATTTTAAGATTCGGGCTAAATATTCCCAAGCCCTACAGGACACGACAGATGGGTGGACCTCATTTCTCGGACTCGGGCCCCTGTCCCCCCAAAGTAGGCCCAATAAATTGTTCGGGCATGAGACCGCCCTGGCTACCTTTTTGTGTGGGGGGTTAGGTGAGCTAAGCCCCAACCCGCAATATATTGCAGCTGAGCCGCTAAGTAGTACACCTGCATATCTGGGTATTCCAACCCGCCATGTTCATACCTGGAAGTTAATATATCATACGCGATGCGGCGTTGTTCGCCAGCCCACACCAATTTAACCATCATCTTCTTAACACGGGATCAGTACCAAGTCAAGGGCCATATTGGTACATTATTAAAAATGTAAAGCATCTTGGGAAGCATAACCATCTTGGCCAGGGCGATGCGAGCTGCCTGGGAGATCGGGAGCCGAATCCATGACTCCACCTTCTGCTCCAGACCCTCTAAAACCTTCATATAGTTATCCTTATACAGTGTTTCTACCTTTGTAGAAACCGCAATCCCTAGGTAACGCAGCCCTTGTGGGCACCACCGAAACTGTTCACCCACATCCTCCTGTCGCACCCCCGGGGTTAAAGGGAGGACCACAGACTTATTCCAATGTATCCAAAGTACGGATAGATCCCCGAATCTGATCACTTCCTGGGTCAGCGGCTCTAAGTTCATTCTGGGGTGTTTAACATTTAATAAAATATCACCCGCGTACAGCGATATAACAGTGCGCGATGAGTTCACCCAGATCTCTCGGTGCATGTGCATCTCCCGGATGTGAGACGCCAATGGCTCCATAGCCAAGGCGAACAGAGCAGGGGAAAAGTGACAGCCCTGCCAGGTACCCCGCGTAGGATAGATGAATTCTGAGATCACCCCATTCGTATAAATGGCTGCCCGGGGGGGGGAGGGGGAGGGGGGGGGAAGTGTACAGCAACTTAACCCAACTGATATATGCGAGACCGAATACAGATCTTCGAAGCACTACGAAAAGAAAAGGCCAATCAATGGAATCAAAGGCCTTTTCGGCCTCGAGTGCTGCTATAGCTATAGGGACTTCGAGGCTCAAGTTATGCATGAGATGAAATAGGCATTGCAGATTATGTTGCATAGATCGGCCCTGGATGAAGCCCGCCTGGTCCGGTAGGACCAGCACTGGCATGTGGGGGAGCAGTAGATCTGAGAGGATCCTGGCTAATATTTTATTATCAGTGTTAATGAATGATAAACGGTCTGTAAGACGCCAGATGGCGGGGGTCCTTACCAGGTTTGGGAAAGACTGTCACTAACGCTGATCTGGTAGTTTCGGGGAGTACACCTTTAGCCATGGCTTCTAATCAGCTGGGGTACCAGGATATTTGCATACGCTTTATAAAATTCAGCTGTTATCCCGTCCAGCCCTGGGGCCTTACCATCGGAGAGCTTTAATCGCTTTATGAATTTCCTCTTCTGTGATTGGGACATTTATGGCCTCCCCCTGCTCTCGATCCGACCGCCCAAGCGCAATCTCATCCGGGTATTGCGTAATAGCATTGTGCCCAGCCACTTGTCAGGACTCATACAGCCGAGTGTGGAACTCCCTAAACTCCTCATTTATCCCAAACAGATCTTTAATTGTGTTCCCATCCTTCCCCATGATTTCCATGATAGGGATATTTTTATGTTCCTGTTTTATAGGTTCTACTGGGTCGGTCCCCCCTCCCCATACCTTGCCGCCACTATCGGGTCACCTAAGAACTTTTCTTCGCTGGCTGCCAGCTCCTTGTACTTCTCTCTATGCTCCTTCAGCCTGTGCTGGACTTCTGGCGAGTATATCCTGCCCTGTTCATTCTCTAACTCTCGAATAGCATCTCCTACCCTCGCCATAGACCTGCGGATCGACTTTAACACCCCTCCTTCCTTTAATATACAGCAGCCTCTAATGTAAAAATTGAAGGCCTCCTATATTGTGCTCTGGTCGGGGAATGAACCTTCGTTAGCTTGAAAATAGGTATCGATATCTTGACTGATTTCCTCCCTAAACACCACGTCTTGCAAGGCCGTGGCTCTAAACCGCCACCTAAGCTGCCTATGTGGACTAATTGGGGCATAAATTGAGCCAATACTGGTGAATGGTCAGAAAGGGTAAGGGGAAGTATATAGGTCGTTATGACTGACCTGGCAAGGGAGCTGGACGTCATAATATAGTCTATTCTCGATGAGCTATGATGCACCCCAGAATAAAAGGTGAATTCCCTAGCCGTCGGGTGTTCGCCCCGCCACACATCCCGAAGGTCGTGGTATGTGGAGATTGCAGACCATGCCTTCGCCGCTTGGGAAAGCACCTGTTCTGATGTTGCGGATCTGTCCAGCTCCAAAGTGAGGGCTAAGTTAAAATCCCCGACCCAAATTATCTCATAGGATGGGAACTTGTGTATATGTCGGGCACATTGATAGAAAAAAAATCAGGTGTGTCTGTATTAGGGGCGTAAACATTCATAAGGAGATATTTCGAACCGCACATCTCTCCCGCTAAAATTATGCATCAGCCTTCAAAGTCCCCTATCTGCTCATGCAACCTGAATTGCAATGACCCATGTATATATGTAGCAACTCCTCTGTAATGCGTAGAATAAGACAAACAATACCTATGTACTCCCCAACCACGTAGCCTGGGAAGCGGGGCAGAGCAAGTGTGTTTCTTGCAGACATAGGACATTGACCTTATGGGCCTTGCTAATATTCGCAATCATACGGGTCTCTTCTGGGTTGCCAGTCCCCGCACATTCCAAGTCCTCACTGTGAGAGGCTCAACTTGCCTACCGTCTACCTCCATTGCGACAATCTCATATCCAGATAGCATCCGCCCTCACATGCACCTCCAGGCGAGGCATAGTTTAAGGTCACCAGTGCTTTCGGAACTCCAGCTGCATAGGTAAATCTTGCGAGTTGTGCCATTGCTAATGCTAGTATAACTGCCTGCATTTCTTGAATTAACTGAGCTGTGGCTAGGATCCCCTCTCCCACACCCACCCATGTATGCCAGAAACTATAACCTACCGGCTTCCATACCCCCCCCCAATTCTACATACCCCTGTAACCATAACTAAACTGTACCGCAGTGTCTGCAGCATGTGGGGGTCTGAGGACAGCCCCATCGCTCCATGTGACAACAGCCAAAACGAAAAAACATAGTTTGCCTTCCTTTACTCCAGCTCCCTGCAGGCTGGATATTATCAAGGACCCATCCAGGAACCCCACTATTCACTTCAAAGGCTATCATCGTTGGGTCAGGGTGAGTGCCATGACGGCCCATCCGAGTCCGGCAGATTTCTGGCAAATTCTGCAGCAGCCTCCGGTGCTGTGAAGAACATTGTTGAGCCATTATGTTGCACGCGGAGCTTAGCCGGGTACAACAGAGTATTTTATGCCCTTGCTCCGCAGGATGTTTTTCACAGACTGGAATGTTTTTCTTTGGTCTTGGTCCGCCGGACTAAACTCTGGAAATAGTCGTATGATGGAACTTCCCTACCACAGCTCCATCTTCTCCCGCGCTGCTCGCAGAATGGCATCTCTATCCCGATAACAGAATATCCTGGCGATTATAGGACGCTTCGGGGCCCCGGGAGGCGGCCTATAAGTGACTTCAATCCGGCACTCCAACTAAGTCAATGCCTAGTCTGGGATGCCCAATGGCAGCACTTATTTATATATATTTTATGTCAAAGTTCTTAAATCTGGATGATGAACCCCTATATAACGCCCCTCTCTTTGTATCCCCCTGACCTTACTG
This sequence comes from Ambystoma mexicanum, assembly GCF_040938575.1. NCBI lineage: Eukaryota > Metazoa > Chordata > Amphibia > Caudata > Ambystomatidae > Ambystoma > Ambystoma mexicanum. The sequence continues at coordinate 155,096,178 of NC_090925.1, forward strand.
AGCCAAGAAGTAGGTTTGTTTTGCAAATTAAAAGGTTTATTGGAAAATTAAACAATATATATATATATTATATATATATATATATCACACTTTTATGAACAAAATAATATCTGATAGCACACTTATGAATATAATGGTGGTCAACAATGGGTAATATTACAATAGCACACTCATCAATGAGGAGTTGGTATAGAAAGGATAAGGTAGCAGAGAATACTTTGCATGGTTTCAAGGAAATGCAAGGTGGGAAAGAATGCAACACAGAAATAAACTTGATATGGTTTCAACAAAAGATAATATGATCGATTTTTCGCCTTGTGACAACTCACTCCCCCCCCCCCATGCAGGTTTCAAGAAGACAATCACTATGCAGTTCAATTCCAGTTCCCCCCAGCAAGTTTAGAGAAACAGTGTAACGCTCACCTGATTTCCACGGAGGCGCTGGGCTGGACTGAGCTGTCGCCGTGTCTTTTAGTGTGACTCGTAGATCTCAGCCTTCTCCTAGGGCTGGTCCCCTTCTCACGATGTACCGGACGTGTAGAGTGAGGTGTCTGCAGACGGAAGAACAAGGATCTAGGAACTGGATTGACTGAACTTCTCCTTCCACAGTCCTCTTATTCGAACCAAGGGCGTGGCTTGCTCACCTTAGATATATTAAGGCCGGGCTCTCCATCCTGCGTCTTTGCAGGGGCGCAAGTACCAGTTACTTCACTGGTTGACTGACAATCCTCTTGATTGCAGAGGTTGATGTTGGAAGATACCACCATTTACCGCACGAGCGGATTCTTGATAGTTATTGGAGCACCCTTAATTTAGTCCCTTGCTCAGTCTCAGGGTGTCAAGATTGAAATTGTAGAGGAAGGATGCGGCGAGCAGGTGAGTAGGAATGATGACCGGTTGCTGTCACCCTTTCTAATGTCTCTCTTTGTCCTGCCCAGGATCGTGCAAGCGCGTATGTACGAAGAAGATGAAGCGCGGTGCACGTAAGTAAAATGACTGCCGTTTGTTTCAAAAGCACGCCTTAATGTCTCTTTTGTCCTTGCAGATTGTGGATGCAGAGAGCGTTGCTAGGTGGATGCCGGCGAACGTGCGAGCGCGTAAGTAGAAAGTTTATTGTTGGTTTAGAATGCGCCTTAAAATGTCTCCCTTTGTTTTTGCAGATGCCGGCATGCAGCGCTTCTTGAAGTTTAGAACGTGCGGAGCTCAGGTAAGCAATTCAAGAATGCAATGCTTAATCAAGTCCTTTTCTTTGCAGATATCGATGGGGAGCCGAAGAAAGCAGCGGAAGGCTTTGGAAGATGCCGCCGTATTTGGTAAGTAAGAGCGCTGCTCTCGAATTGAATTCTGCTAACCTGTTGTTTGTCTTGGCAGGTGCAGCTGAGGATCGGATCTCTAGCAGGTAAGGAATTCGTTTTCACAGGAACTGGAGCTGAAGAATCTCAGGAACACTGGAGCTGACACAGTGAGCGTCCTGCTGCAGATGCAGAATAACGCGAAGCACGTTTCATCAATCAGGTGTGGTTTAAATAGCCTTCTGTAGTGCTTAGGTGTCTTCTTCCACAGCCTCGCCCAGGTAAGAAAAGAGATCCTGTGTTCTGATTCCAGGGAGTGGCTCCTGCCCCACCCAGACAGGAAAAGTAGTTCCAGGCAGAGAAGGATCAGAAGACCATCGAGCTGGTAAGTAAGCAGCATGGTCTGCTGCAGGTAGTTCCACCCAAGCACTCTTAAGCATTATGAGCCTGGCGCTTCCAGTGCCGGGACCGGTCATCTTTATGAGCCTGACGCCACTGGCGCCAGGACAAGGTCCAAAAGGTCCCGATAGGGACTGGCTGGTACCCAGGATCAAGGTTATGGGCCTGCTTCCAAGGATGTGAGGCAAGTCCTGACCCCTTGGAAGCAGGGATCATGACAAACAGGTATGATTTTAAACAGGTAAAAATACTTTGAACGTGGTTGCAAGGAATGTGAAAAATATGTTTAAAATGATTTTAATTCACTAAAGGAGATTCAGGAGAAGTGATATTTACTTTGGATTGCTTCAGGTCAACACTAGCAATGATTCATGAGTGATTATCAACTTCAGCAGTGGAAAGCAAGAGACAGCTATTTTAACATGTGGTGAAATTGAGCCATGCAATTTGCTGCACTTTTTCTGCTTGCATAAATCGCGTTTATGGAAAAACTATAAGGAATTGGAATGTCATTTTGGGTTCGTTGGAAAGCTTAGGATCTTAGCTATAAAATGACAGTTAAATTCCGCTTCTAGGACGGTTCAAAAGATACTGACTTTTTGTGAAGGTAGATTTTCAGAATAAAATCAAGATTTCAGAATGACAGATGACGCTTTTACAGATTTGAAATCACAGGATGGACACAAAATTCTAAATGCAGTTCTGGACAGGTTGAATTGGATGGATAAGCTTACTTAAGACTAAGAGATGACTAGGCACAGTTCTAGGCTAGATACTCACTCCGTGTTTTGGAATGGAATGAACCTCGTCACAGATCTGGTAAAGGTTTGGACTGCACTCCCCACCGGACGGTCTCAGGCCCTCTAGGTTCTGCGTTCAGCACTGCACGGCGGTCTGGTCGGCCTTTTGAACTGGGTCTGATGGGTTCTGGATACAGCTCTGCTTTCTGGGTCTGGATCTGGTTCTGGCACAGGGTTCTAGCCAGAAGCAAACAGCATGGCCCGGCTGTTGAGAATCAGGTTGCAAAAGATTTTGAGGCCTGCTGAAGAGAATTCAGCTTTGGGATTAGGCCTCTGCTTCTCCAAGGTTCTAGAGCTTGGTTCAAGAGTCTGGTCTCTGGATCTATCTGGAGTCTCTGGAGTCTTTGTCTGGATCTGGTCGGGCAGAGTGCTGCGCAGGAATCGGTGAGTAGTGGAAAAATGAGTGTCCCTATCTGGGTCTCAGTGGTTCTTTTTATGCGTTTCCAAAGTGGGTGTGGAGGCTGACTTTCCATGCCCAACCCTCCTAGGATCCTGATAGGTTAGAGGATTCTCTGTGACCTTACTGGAGAACAGAGTAATGAGTCATCCTGTGTCATCAGGGGTCATGTTTATGGCTTAAGGAAAGAACACTCCCCTTTGGTTTCTCATAGAAAATCAATTTTTCATAACAAACATACTTCCAAGGTACACAAGTTGTTGAAAATATATGTACACATCACAGATTAAGACAGCACTCTGTTCAACCCTGATCTTTCAAAGAGCTTTAGTTCAGAAATGACAACTTATTCGCGATTTTAATGGATTTCGCAATGTTGGTTTTGCCCCAAATTTTACACCGACATACCCACCCTCTCTGCGCATATTGCTATAAGTTTCCAAGTTTCCATTTTTCTAGCATAAACAATGCAGCTACAATATTAATAAATCCCGGGGTTTGGTGTCAGAACATCGTACGGATTTCAGCTTATTCTCAAACTGTGTGAATTTTTCATATTAAGAATCTCAAAGTTTGAAATTTCTGCTAGCTGGTTACAATTAGTTATCAGTATTCTTATAAAACATATATTTGCCTTCAATTCAGTACACCCATTGGTTTGTCCCCACCCCCAGAAGCTTGGCTCTGACTCAGAGGTCACATGTCTTGTTTCTCCCAGAGCAGTTGTTGTCGTCACACTCCAAATCAGCATATTCTGATTGATTCTTTCAATTGAAATAATCTATTGTTTTGTGTTCCTGCCAGCATACCAGGGTGCCACTCTCCATCTGATTAACATGACCATGCGATATCCTCTCCTGTTGGTGGTAAGACCAGGTGTGAAGGGTTCCCATGGAAAGCAAACCTTTTGAAGTCTGAACTGCATCAGGCTGCCTTCTCGTCAATTGCAACTTAGTTCCTTGTAAAAAAAAAATATAACATTATGAACTTTAAAATAAGCAATATCTCTTTAAACCAAGTCTTTTTCAATATGAAATCCCTGGGTGGCACTCTAAATGGCATTTTTGATGGAATTCTCTTGCTCGGCATATTTAGCTTCTGAAATACAGCTCTCCTGTCAGAATTTAGATTGCCAGCGCCTGTTGGAGGCAAGCAACGGTACTGCACCCATTTTGACAGCTGTCTAATTTTTAAAAGGGGATTTTACTTTGATAGCATAGGATTCTTTCGATTCTTGCTAATATTGTACTAATGTGGATTCTTGCAGGTAGAGTAATGTGGAACACCCCCCCAAGAAGGTTGGATCTTTTCTGGTGGTTTTGTGAGTCATGATTTTAGCAATTTTTGACACCAAATAAAACAGATTTTTTAAACAGATCTGTATTCCTTTGCAATCAGCATTGCTTTTTCCAAGTGGTTTCAGGCTTTTGTGTGGGCATCCCAATGGTGGTTTTAGGCAGTATCTCCTGTGCTCACTGACATAGGCAAAAGTAGATGGCAGCCCATTTTTCATGTTTTCACTGCGCATTTTCTGGTGATTTCTGGCAAGCAGCATGCTTTCCAGTGGCCATTATGATGTTTCTGCTGCACAGTACTGTTGTAGGGCTTGGATGCGTGGGTGAAAACATCCCACAGGCCTCGCTGATGTCTCTGAGATTGTTGCAGGAGGCCTGGCATGGATTGGTTTTCTTGCCCTAGACAATGATTTATGCCCCACAGCCATAAAGGTACAAATGACCAGGGAGATGGAGGGCCATTCACACGTCTAACTTATTCAAGCAAGCTGCCTACAACTATATTCTCAAACCTAAAATCACAATTTTGGTTTCTGTAATGGGAGGAATATAGTGGTTTTTCACATCATGCTTAATAAAATGGTTTAACTATATCAAACAATAAATGACAGGTAAAGTTTCTTGAACACAGATTTCTGAAGAAGGTGTGTTAACTGACTGGGGGCCCTTACAAATTACATTAAAAGTATTTATTATGCTGCATTAACTACTTGAGTATAAGTGAAAAGATAAGGTTGGAAGTAACAAAAATGCAATTCTGGAGGGGAGAGAGTAGTATAATCAAAACGTGATAGATGCAAGGCTTTGACGTAAACCTTACCACTACCGTTGCTTTGCGCAACATTCCATGCCATAATTCTGTAGTATGTCTGTGTGATTAGAGAAGGGGACAAGCCATAAGAAAATTACTTTTTGTGCTGCCATCAAAAGGTGCAGTTCAGGCTCAATTGCTGGGCCGTGTTCCATCTGCACTGGAACAAAAGCAACCACATGCATTGTTAGGACCTGCATTCTAGCAGTTTGGGATGGGCTTCTGATATTAGTGACAGGGCCAAGGCTGATATGCAAACAATGGTATGGAAGGCTGGCCAGAGCAATGACAGGGATTATAATTGATTCAGAGACGTTTGCCTATTAGGTGCAACCAGAATGCATGCTGTGGAGCACAGATAGGGTGGCAATAAAATGTGAGGAGAAACACACATCCTATGGGTGCGTCTGGTCATTTACCCACCTAATGACTAGCCATGGCTATATCAATGCCTCACCGCCAAAACCTAACCCTTTTAGAACTCTTTGAGCAAGCTCTATCACAAAGTAACACCAAACGTATAGGGCCTGCCAGTGTTATATCTAAGCATTCTTTTGAGTGTTTAATTACTTAATTGCCTCTGTAAATGAGCTCCTGGTGTAGTAAAATTATCTTAATGTGTGTCTTCAGACACTTGATTTTATAAGCAATATATTTTTCAATGCCTCTGTGACCCTTATGACAGTGCCTGGCAAATGCCTATCCATGCCTAATCAAAAGTCCAAGCTGTTGGCTTTGCCAATGCATGCTGGCTTCCGTTTGTCTCCCTAAGTGAATGTGTATATGCCCAGATGTGGGTGTCTTGCTTGCTACGCATAGGGACTCCAGCTGCACCTCACTGAACTGTTCCAACAAGGCCCTACCTGAAAATCATAAGCCTAGGTTGTCAAGTATTGACCAGTTTCAGATCTTCTCATGCATACTTACCAGTGGGGCTCTGACCTAAATAGAATGTATCTTTGTTTGGAGGCCTATTCTACTCTGCCAGAACATTTCATGATTCAAACTGATAAGTACTGACTTGATAACCTCATTCTGTTTGAGTACCTTTACAGAGTTTTCATGCAAACAGAATATGTCATGTGTGTTGTGGGATTTGTTTGAAAAGTATGATGTCAATCCTGGGTGCTGAGAAGAGCGTTTTCTATAATGTTGCGGGCAAAGTTTAAAAGGTGTACATCTGGTATAAACAAAAAGCAGCATTTAAATATTTTCTAAAGAGTGCAATCAGAGGTGGATTTAACATTTGGGCCAGGGACAAATGCCAATGCCAATGCCCCCACCCCTCCTCTACTCTCTGCCTTCAAATAAAAATAGCAGCTGAACAGACCCACCCAGTGAAATCTTAACTTTTTAACGCTTCTCAGATTATTTACAACAAGAAGTGATTAGATATGATAAAAGGTAAAAAGGCAGCGACCATTGGTGTGGCACTTTAAAAAGAATTATATAGGTTTTTAAGAAGATATTTAAGTGTGATTGTTGGGTGATTAGTAAGTAAGGGGATACATAACAAGCTGGGTGAAACAATAACCTTGTCACGCATTTCATTTCACTTTGTGTCTGTATGAGAACGTGTGTACGTTCTCATTATTTGCTATGCTGGAGCTTGTAGGCTTCCATTCAGGATGGGGAAAATAAAGCTACAGTATAGTTGATCATGTTCCAGGTCAAGCAGAGTGGAAGAGGTGGCGCTAAATGCATTAAGGTCCACTTTTTATGAGCTGCAGGATTTTGTATGGTTTGACAGGCAACGTTGGAGAGCAGATCTGATTACCCTGCCAAATCCCATTGGTATTCCACCAGCATGTATTTTTACGTTGGCAGAAAACCAATAGATTCCTTTGGAATCTGCCTGACTTTTACACCTGGTAAAAGGAATTGTGGATGGCTCCCACAATCGTTAATTCTTGAAGTGATTTACACTTTTCCAGACCCGTAGTAAAGAGCAAAGGTAATTTTTGCCTGTGTTTCACTCTTACTTTTCCAGTACTTGGTAGAAACAATAAAAATTAATGAACAGCTCCTTTTGCAAGAAACTGCAAACAGGAGAATTCCACTTTGTGTAGTTTAGGATTCAAAACAAACCTCCCCCCTTTTAATCTTTTCATCAACATGTTTCTACATAATACATTGTCAGGTTGGTTTATCATATGACTTGTGTATTTATAAAGTAATCTGTATAACATTTACTATTATTTTAGGTATTCAAAGCCAAACTTCAACACATTTGTACCAACTTGAACTTGGAAGATGTGCGGTCAAGTATCTAAATTTCAGGCTGGGCCCATATTATGGCTTTATCTCTTGACCAAAGGGTGTGATCCTGGGCATAATTTTCAATGTTATTATGCCTTACCTGTTAAAATTTGGTGCCCCTAGATGTGATTCAATTTGCATTATACACTATTCCAAAAAGCCTCACTCATGATTTAATAGATGGGCAACACAGACATTAGGACACACACACATCTAACTTTGAAAATATCTGGGCCACATTTATTGAAAACAATTTTGTCGTCGAATAGCACATCTAAGTAAACACATCAAACAAAGAGTCATCATGGACATATGCATATTATAACCCGTATGTAAACAGTATGTACCAGACAATGATGTAAAGGGGCATGCCCCACCGGCAGGATACCAGGAGGCCGCAAACCTCTCAACCAGCACCGTCTGCCTCCTAATGCAGCCCTTACAGCCCTAGCACTCCTTTGCACTCTCACCTCAATAAAATGTGCTGTAAAAACACACCAAAAATAACATTGTGTTTAAAATGTAATTTTGGGCATGAACCATTGATGGGAGACATATAGAATGGGACTACTTTAGTGGTTCAGTTGGAAAGGAGTGGGGTTGTGGAATGGGTGGGTGAAGGGAGGATTGTATACATGTGTATGTTATTGGAGGATACGTTGTTGTGCTCTAAATATTGTTAAGATCAACAAGACTTGTGTATTGATGTAACGCTCACCTGGTTCCCACAGAGGCGCGGCGTCGAAGGCGCAGAACTCTGAAGATGGACAGGAAGGGCCCCTCTATTCTGGCTTCCCTGGCTCGTTGGATACCCTCCTGTGCGTGAAAAGGGAGTATTACCAACTGTGGAACAATGCTCAAGCCTCCCACTCCCTTCCAACCCTCCACGATACCTCCTCCACGATTCCCCGTGAAGCCTCACCTTAGGGTTTGGAAGGATGAGCTCTCCATCCTGCTTCTGATGCAGGGGCGCGTTGAAACCCAGTTACTTCACTGGATTGAGGATTGATGGGAGTTCAGGTAAGCTTGACTGTTCAGGTAAGGCGCTGTAAAAGTTCTGTTCAAAAGTTCAAGCTTAATAATAATGTTCGTTGTCTAATTGCAGCAAGCGCTAATGCTTATGTCTTTTTCCCCTTAGGGGCCGGGGTTCGGAGTGCCGGAGATATGGCGCCGACCCGAAGTGAAACAGTTCTGGATGAGCGATCAGGTAATGTCTTTGCATTCGCTCATTCAATGTCTTTGTCTTTTTTCCCCATAGGGGCCGGGGTCCGGAGATGCCAGGAAGCGGCAGGACCCGAAATGCAGTGGGAATAATCCAACAGGTAAGACTTAAAAGGAAACTGAGCTTTCCTTATTCCTTTTCTCCCTCTCACCTTTATTCTTGTCTTTTTTGCTCTAGGCGCCGGGGTGTAGCTGAATCCGGAAGATCGCTGCTGAAGATGGAAGCGCCTTGCAAAGGTGAGTAAAATGCAGCGCTGCAGCGATCGAAACAAAATGCCTTTAAAATGATGTCTTCCTTTTCAGGGCCGTTGGAGAAATGACTCCGGCATGCAGATTTAGCAGCTAAGGGCATTTCTTCTCCTATTCTCTTCCTTTCTCCCCTTGCAGGTGTTCCAGGGTGCTGGCAGGCGTGGCTGAAGTCAGGATGCAGGAGCTGACACGGTAAGCGTCCAGCTGCTAGGTGCAGAACAACGCGAAGCACGTGTGGCTGTTCGGGTGGGGTTTAAATAGCCTTGGAAGAAGTTCCTGGTATGTATCCTTCCACCAATCAGGTATGTATCCTTCCCCGACCACACCCGGGTGGTGAAGTAGTCCTACAGGTAAAGTAGTCCCATTCAGGCCTCAAGAGGGCCTGGATGAAGCAGCAAGGTCTGCATCAGGTAAGTGTGCACCCAAGCACTTAAACACATATCCTCTTCTATGAGCCTGGCGCTAAGGCGCCAGGACTGGGGTCCGCTATGAGCCTGGCGCCTAAGGCGCCAGGACTGAGTCCAAAGGGCCCCGACTTGGGCCCGCTGAGACTTCCCTGGGGAAAATGATGTCTGCCTCTGGGGTTGCTGGGCCGGCCTGGCTCCGTGGAGGTAGGCATCATGACAGTACCCCCCCTCAAGGCCCCTCCCAAGGTCTTTTCCTCCGGGGGTTTTGGTTTGTGCGGGAATCTTCGATGGAATCGTTGAATTAATCGTGGTGCGTGAACATAGTTACTGGGTTCCCAAGATCTTTCCTGAGGTCCATATCCTTTCCAATCAACAAGATAGAAGAGTTTCGACTTAACTATCTTGGAATCTAAAATGTCTTTCACTTCGAATTCTAATTCTCCATCAATTTGGACAGGGCCTGGGGGCTCAGACAGTCTGGTTCCAGGTTGTACTGGTTTTAGAAGAGATGCGTGAAAAACGGGATGAATCCGCATGTTGGATGGTAAATCGAGTTTAAAGGCCACTGGGTTGATAATAGCTTTGATGGGGTAAGGCCCAATGAATCTGGGATTAAATGTTTGCTGACCCTTGAGGGGTAGATGTTTAGTTGCTAGCCATACCTGATCTCCTACTTGGTAAGGAGGAGTTTTACTTCGGTGCAAATCAGCGTTTTCTTTATACTTTTTCTTGGCTTGCTGTAAGTGGGTTGTAGCTTCTTTGAAGGCTTGGGTTATTGTGGAATGTAGGTGATTTACTGCAGGCATCTCCAGGGTCAGAGGTGGATCTAGGTCAGAGGTCCGAGGATGGTGACCATACAGGGTATAAAAAGGAGTCTGTCCGGTTCCAGAATGCACTGAATTGTTGTATGCATATTCTGCAATCCAAAGGATGTCTTTCCAATTTAACTCGGATTGGTGTAACATGCACCGCAGATATTGCTCGAGAGTCTGATTGGTTCTCTCGGTTTGTCCGTCGGTCTGGGGGTGGTGGCTGGTGGATAACCGCACGTCTATTTGTGCTAGTTGGCAACATTTCTTCCAAAAGTGGGAGATAAATTGACTTCCACGGTCTGAGACTAATATGGAAGGGAAACCATGTAACCGCACTATATTTTCCATAAATTTCTTGGCCAAGGTGGAAGCTGACGGCAATCCTTTTAAAGGGATAAAATGGGCCATTTTGGAGAATAGATCCACTATTACGAGAATCGTGTTGTAACCACCACAAGGAGGCAGGTCAGTTATAAAGTCCATTGACAAGGTGTGCCAAGGTGCTGGTGGAATGTCCAAAGGTTGAAGTAGGCCGGCTGGCCTTTTCTTTTGACTCTCATTTTGGGCACAGATTCCGCAAGATAACACAAATGACTTTATGTCTTTTCTCCAAGAAGGCCACCAGAAGTGGCGTTTGATCTTTTCTTCTGTTTTCGCGATACCGGGGTGTCCTTCCATTAATGATTCATGATGACGGGTAATGACAAGTTCCTGCAATTCTTTACTTGGCAGAAATAACCGCTCTTGGAAGTAGGGTAAATCATCCTTAACGGTGTAGTGAGGACCCTTTTGACTCCATTCCAGTAAGGCAGAAGAGTCAAAAAGCTGTTCTACTTGAGCTTGGATGTCCTCAATGGTTTGCAATGAAGTCAAGCCCAGAATTCTTTGTTCCGGTATGATTGGCACAGGTTCTAAACTCGAATTGGGTTCTTCCATGCCTATCCGGGATAAGGCATCTGCCTTACCATTCTTGCAGCCAGGGCGATAGGTAATTACAAAATCAAATTCCGCAAAGAATAAAGCCCATCGGAGTTGTCGCGAAGATTGAGCTTTGGCCATCTTTAAATACTGCAAATTTCTGTGGTCCGTAATTACGGTGATGGTGTGTCTTGCACAGAGAAGATAGTGACGCCAAGCCTTGAAAGCTGATTTAATAGCCAGTAGTTCTTTGTCGGTAATTGCGTAATTGAGTTCAGGTGGAGAGAATTTTCTGGACCAAAAGGCTACAGGGTGTAGTTGGTTAGTTTCTGGGTCTCTTTGCGACAGGACAGCTCCCATGGCCGAACTGGATGCATCGGTTTCCACGATGTAAGGGAGATCTGGGCGCGGGTGCTTCAATACAGGTGCAGTGGTGAATTTCGTTTTCAGGTCCTGAAAGGCTTGTTCAGCCTCAAGAGTCCATTCAAAGCGTTTATTTTTCTTTAGGAGAGCTGTGATGGGTTGAACAGTTCGAGAAAATTCCGGGATGAACCTTCGATAGAAATTGGCAAAGCCAAGCATGCTTTGCACTCCCTTCACAGAGCTAGGAGATGGCCATTTGAGAATGGCGTCCACTTTCCGCGAGTCCATTCGGATTCCTTGGGGTGTCAGGATGAATCCGAGAAACTCCACTTCTGTGGTATGAAAAACGCATTTTTCGAGCTTGGCAAATAATTTGTGCTGGCGCAATTTCTCAAGAACTGCCCTAACATGGTTTCTGTGATCAGATTCTGAGGAGGAATACACCAGGAGGTCGTCAATATAAACGATGACACAAACATCGATAAGTTCCCGAAGAACATCATTCATGAAGTACTGAAAGGCGGCAGGTGCGTTGCACAAACCGAAGGGCATTACTTGATATTCGAAGAGCCCAAATTTGGTGCGGAATGCAGTCTTCCACTCGTCGCCCTCTTTTATACGTACCAGGTGGTAAGCTCCTCGGAGATCTAGCGTGGTGTACACACGAGCATCTTTTACTTGGTCGATAAGCTCAGGTATCAGGGGCAAAGGGTAACGATTCTTAATCGTTATCTGATTTAGGGCGCAGTAGTCAATACAGGCCCTAAGGTCTCCTTCCTTTTTAGGTACGAAGAACAAAGCGGAAGAGACTGGTGACTTTGATGGGCGAATGAAGCCATTGGCCAGGTATTGATCCAAATACTGGCGCAAATGCAGGTTCTCAGGTTCAGTAAGAGCATAAATCCTACTACAAGGTAGTTGTGCATTGGGTACCAAGTCGATTTGGCAATCGTAAGATCGATGGGGAGGTAAGGTGTTAGCCTGCTCTTTCTGAAAAACGTCTTGGAATTCTTGGTATTCAGATGGTAGCTGTACAGGGGTGGAAGTTACAGAGGCTAGACCCACAGCTGGATTCCTTGGGTAACAGGTTGGTTCACAATCAGGAAAAGTTATCTTCTTTGCTCGCCAGTCTATTCTCGGATTATGTGTTTCTAACCAAGGGATACCAAGAAGTACTTGAAATTGTGGGGCCTTGATCACATCAAACACGATTGCTTCCCGATGTCCGTCCTGACCCACCAGAGTGATTTCAACTGTGGAATGCGTTACAGGCCCTGAGGCTATTTCGGTTCCATCAACTGTAGTAATTACATCTTGGGTTACTTTCGGGCGGAGAGGAAGCTTAATCATGGAAGCCAAGTCACGGTCTATGTAATTTCCAATAGCTCCACTGTCTATGTATGCTTTTATAGCATGCAACTGCTGAGGCTGTTTTGGGTTCACAAGCACCATTGCATGACAAAATGCGATGTCAAAGAGTTTGTTTTCAAGCTCGGCAAGCGGACCCCTACGCTTGTCGGGCTAGGTCGTTTCCCGAACCAGGTGTCAATAACTCGTTATCAGTGGCTCCAACCACCTTCTTGGGTGGTTTAACTGGACAACTTTGAAGAAAGTGACCGGAAGTTCCGCAATACAGACAAAGTTGCATTTGTCGCCTTCTCTCTCGTTCCTTCTGCGTTAATGGTCCTTTAACACTGCCAATTTGCATAGGTTCGGAAACGTCAGTACTCTTGGAGTTAACGTGGGTCTTGATAGGTACTCTGGTTTCATACTTGAGCCGATCTGCTATTCTATTTTGAAGTCTGTGATCAAGTTGAACCACTAAGTCTATGTAGTCTGCGCAGGCCTGGGGTGGATCTACTATCTGAGCTATAACATCTTTAAGCTCTCCGCGCAGGCCTCGATGAAACAATGTGATCCTTTTATTTTCAGGCCATCCGGTTTCCACAACTAGTCTATTAAAGGTAGCGATATAGGACAAAAGATCCCGATTACCTTGTCGTAAGGATAGCAGTTCGTTGTCAAGGGCCTGTCCCTGCGAGTGTCGAGCGAACAATCTTTCCATGCTGGCCTGGAAGCCCTGGAAATCCCGGAGAATGGGATCATCCTGATTTACCAATGGAATAGACCAATCGGCAGCACAGCCACTGAGGTAAGATAGTACAAAGGCTACTTTGGTCTGGTCGTTGGGGAAGGCCCCGGGCCTGCATAAAAAGTGTAAACGGCATTGGTTCATAAAAACGGCATATTTCTTGGGATCCCCCGCAAAACGTTCCGGCGGGGCCAAAGGCATGTGTCCAGGTAGATTGATTTGTACCGTGTTATTCGAACCCATTGTTGTAGAAATATCTCCGGAAACAGGTAAAGGAGTGTGCTCTGCCTGGCCCTGCAATAACCTTTTGGCCAGATCATCAGTTCTTTCCTTGGATAGGATTAGTTCCCTTCTGAGAGCATTAGTCTCCTGCCCGTAATTCCCCTAAAAGATGGGCCAGCTGATCTGTCTCGGAAGTCTCCATAGCGCCCAGGTGGGAAATTGTGGTAAGGCTTCGCGTTCTGTAACGCTCACCTGGTTCCCACGGAGGCGCGGCGTCGAAGGCGCAGAACTCTGAAGATGGACAGGAAGGGCCCCTCTATTCTGGCTTCCCTGGCTCGTTGGATACCCTCCTGTGCGTGAAAAGGGAGTATTACCAACTGTGGAACAATGCTCAAGCCTCCCACTCCCTTCCAACCCTCCACGATACCTCCTCCACGATTCCCCGTGAAGCCTGACCTTAGGGTTTGGAAGGATGAGCTCTCCATCCTGCTTCTGATGCAGGGGCGCGTTGAAACCCAGTTACTTCACTGGATTGAGGATTGATGGGAGTTCAGGTAAGCTTGACTGTTCAGGTAAGGCGCTGTAAAAGTTCTGTTCAAAAGTTCAAGCTTAATAATAATGTTCGTTGTCTAATTGCAGCAAGCGCTAATGCTTATGTCTTTTTCCCCTTAGGGGCCGGGGTTCGGAGTGCCGGAGATATGGCGCCGACCCGAAGTGAAACAGTTCTGGATGAGCGCTCAGGTAATGTCTTTGCATTCGCTCATTCAATGTCTGTCTTTTTTCCCCATAGGGGCCAGGGTCCGGAGATGCCAGGAAGCGGCAGGACCCGAAATGCAGTGGGAATAATCCAACAGGTAAGACTTAAAAGGAAACTGAGCTTTCCTTATTCCTTTTCTCCCTCACACCTTTATTCTTGTCTTTTTTGCTCTAGGCGCCGGGGCGTAGCTGAATCCGGAAGATCGCTGCTGAAGATGGAAGCGGCTTGCAAAGGTGAGTAAAATGCAGCGCTGCAGCGATCGAAACAAAATGCCTTTAAAATGATGTCTTCCTTTTCAGGGCCGTTGGAGAAATGACTCCGGGATGCAGATTTAGCAGCTAAGCGCTTTTCTTCTCCTATTCTCTTCCTTTCTCCCCTTGCAGGTGTTCCAGGGTGCTGGCAGGCGTGGCTGAAGTCAGGATGCAGGAGCTGACACGGTGAGCGTCCAGCTGCTAGGTGCAGAACAACGCGAAGCACGTGTGGCAGTTCGGGTGGGGTTTAAATAGCCTTGGAAGAAGTTCCTGGTATGTATCCTTCCACCAATCAGGTATGTATCCTTCCCCGACCACACCCGGGTGGTGAAGTAGTCCTACAGGTAAAGTAGTCCCATTCAGGCCTCAAGAGGGCCTGGATGAAGCAGCAAAGTCTGCATCAGGTAAGTGTGCACCCAAGCACTTAAACACATATCCTCTTCTATGAGCCTGGTGCCTAAGGCGCCAGGACTGGGGACGCTATGAGCCTGGCCTATGGCGCCAAGACTGAGTCCAAAGGGCCCCGACTTGGGCCCGCTGAGACTTCCCTGGGGAAAATGATGGCTGCCTCTGGGGTTGCTGGGCCCGGCCTGGCTCCTTGGAGGTAGGCATCATGACAATTGATTGGACATGGTATGTTCTGTTCTTCAAATTAAAAGAAGTTTGCAAACAAAATGTAATTTTGTCAGAAACAAAATCTTCTATTCCTTGCTTCAGTATTCTGGGTGGGAGGGGGTCTGTCTTTCACAACAAGGTGGAGGGAGCACAAGCATCTCTTATGGGGCTTGCTGGGAGTAGCCACAGTGCTCAGGAAGGTATTGTTGGGCGGACACCATCTGAGATGGTACAAAGACTGGGGGCCTCACTGCTCAGCCTTCTCAGAGGAGGGGGAGGAGGCATCACATTCAATTCTCCCACGCCAGGCCAGGAAAGGCATGGAGATTTGTGAGGCATTGAGGCAGGTAGAGAGTAGGTGACGCCTCCACCTCTGCCGATCAGATGGCAAAGGAATACAGCACTTCATGTGTCTTTTTGATTTTTTACAGACACTGGGAGGCTGTATGGTGTGCCCAGGAATGCGTGCAAAGCTTAGCAGCAGTCCTTTCACAGGCATAGGCCAACTGTCACGTTCAGCACTGCGCCAGGGAAAAACGTGAGCTGCGAACCTGTCACTATAATAGACCTGCAGCTCCTGCGCTGTCAGGGAATAGCTTGCGCTCTGCAGAAGGCCTGTACAGTGGCATTCATACTGTGAGGCTTGCCCCCCAGGAGGGCCCAGCACCTCCTCAATGGAGTTACGGATCCTACAATGTGAAACACCATTAAAACCATATAGGATTATTTGTATTTCAAGTGAGCCCGAGTCTCTGTGCACGTTAAGAATAGGCACATTACTTGAAATAAGTGCTGGCTGTGTTTATTTCTTGGTTACTGAAGTTGGCAGAGATATAATGAAAAAGGGGCAACCTCTGCGGCTGTTACACAGAGAACAAAAAACAAGGGAGAAATAACAAATTGGAAAGGGGATGTTGGGGTAAAGAGCAGAACAGGATAAAACTAAAGGGACAAGAAGCATTGTATATGAATCAGTAGCACATACAGAGCTGAAGGGAGAAACAGAATCAAAAAGGTGAGGCATGACAGCCACAGACATGCAAGGGATGAAGGGCAGGGGAGATCAAGAGAGAATGAGACAGAGAGACAGACAGGATGAGAGATCAAGGGGGAAAGAGAGCCAGACTGAGGAAGGAGTAAGACACAGAGAGAAAGAGGGAGGCACACACAGCATGACAGAGACAGACTAAATTGAACAGGTGGGAAAGTAAGAATAATAGAGGCGATATAATGAGAAGGGGCGAGCACCAGGCAAGGGAATGTCAATGTGAGAGAAGCAAGAGATTGAATGAGGGGACAGACAGGGAGATATAGAGGGGGAAGGGAAAGAGGGAGACACACACACACACACACACAGATAAATCCAGAGCTATAGAGTTTGACTATGTTGTATATAACTGGGCCACACACAAACTGGATGACCTACTCGTGGATGGCATGGGGCAACTTATTTGCTCTGGAGAAGTGGAGTAAGAGACAGAATACAAAAAAGAACAGAAGGAGTAAATAGAGTGGACCAAGAGGAGGAGAAAGGAGAGACAGAATGGGATGGAGAGAAGACAGAACAAAAGGGAGCGAAAAACAAAGAACATGAGAGAGGGTAAGAAAGAACGCGAGGGAGGACAATCCAAGCGACTGAACAAAAGAAAGTGTGAGTGAAGAGACAGAATGGATGGTAGGGCGAACCAGGAGACCTCATGAGAGAGATTAGAGAGTGGTAGTCAAAGATACTAAACATGTATAGTCAGGATGGGAGGAAAAGGGGTGATCGAGAAGGAACAGGAAGGAGTGACAAAGACAGAGGACACTAAATGGGAAAGTAATGAAGGAGAAAAGTGACCAAGAAGGCAAGAGGGAATGTGAGAACACAAAAAGGAGTGAAAGAGTAAGAGTACAGACCAGATATCCAAAGGAGGGAGACAGGGAAGGGTGAAAGAACAGGGGAGGGACAGGAAGATAAGAGGAGAGATTGTGTAGAATTTAGAGATAGTGGAGAGAGAGCAGTGGAAGGCGAGTAATGAGGGAGAAAAGAATACAGTGCAAATTTAGAATCCAAACTGAAAAAGACATATGTTCTAAGCAAGCCTGTTCCATGCAGTGTAATTCTGTCCTCTGTGATCAGTCTTTGGATTTTTTTAGGTTTGAAACATATGCTCCCTCCTATCCACCTGCAATTAAACAATCTAATACAATTGGTTCAAAGAAGTGACTTGAACCCTCTTTGTTCCTCCTGCTGCAGACTCATACTTTTAAATGCTTGTGGTGTTGTCCTCCTTGGTATGCATTTTCCCCCTCCTAGCAAAGTAAGGACCTAATCACGAGTGGGAAGTATCCCACCAGTAAATCCACGGGGATACCGCCCAACGCAATTAGCGTTACCGCAACTTCTTACGGGGTAAGTCTCAATTTTTTTTAAGTCCAAAGAACTCAATGGGGCATTTTTCTGCACAATTAGCACGGCGGTAACTGTGCTGTGGTGATTTCGTGGAAAATGAGGGAGAAAGTCAGCACATTCACCTTCAGCTCAGAACTGGAGGTGAATGCTCCGAGGTTCCTGCAAACTCGGGATTGGCAGCGGTAATAGCGTTACTGCTGCATTTCTACAACTCCACCCAACTCCTGATGAGGCCCAAAGTGTCGTCTTGACCTCAATAGGATGCCCCTCAGAAACATCCAAGCTTGTCCTGCCCTGTGGGATATTTTGACCCACTTAGAAGTGCCTTACTACATCACTTTACTGCAATGGTGAAAGAAACAGCCCAAAATGGCTGTGCGCCAAAATCTTTCTGCATTGTGTCACAACCAGAAAAAGGCTGCACACCCTGCCACACACAGTTCAGGTGGGGTGGAAACAGAGTACTCACTGCAGGAGCATGCCAGTGTGCTCTGCCACAGTCAGCATGGAGCAAAGTGAATGAAACAGCATCTTTGTGCTGAAAACCCGAAAATGACTTTTAAAATGACATTTTTCTAATCTTAAAAGTGCTGTTTTGGTGCCAAATCAATTCATTTCTCCTAAACCATGATGATCAAAAAGGTCCTGCAATGCTCAGGATCATCCATTATGGCTCAGGGGAACCAGGCCTCATTTGAATGACAGCTCCTGGCAACAGTATCTTTGTAAAAGCAAACCAGGGACTGTGTTCTCATTTTTCCGCGGGAAACACGCGAAACCTTTGCAACAAATAATTCCCTGTTCCAAACATAGTCTGCATGGGGGCTTTGAATCCCAGGACAATGGTGCCTTTCAAGTCACATTAGACATTCGTCTTTGCCTCAGACCAAGACAATAGCAGGCTAAGACACTCGCCGTTACAGTGGGAGGGGCAGGAAACTTCAGTCAAGAGAGAGACCCCCACCCTGCTTCAAAGGATTTGACACTTGCTTACAGTTGAAAGAAAGAAAAAAAACCCTGCTTAAGTGACAATGGACTTCCTTTTGGTTTTAAAATGCCTATTTTGCAACTGAACTTCACGATATGTAACTTTGCCACCAGAATGAGAAAAAAATTGAAAAGTGTACAATTCTAAATTTTTATTTTATACTCTTTCTTTGAAGACGTGATTGAACACAGTACTACATAAGGATCAGAAGTTGTAAAGAATAACCAATTGTGGGGAAAGTATTGATCTTGTGCACTTGACATTTTGTCCACATATCCCAGGGGTAAATGCACATCTGTGTACAAAGTTGGGAAATTTTAGGCCAAATCTTTCATGTTTAAAATTGCCAAAATGCAGCAGAAAGGCAAAACCAGGTCTCACAGATTTGGGACTTGGATTGAAATGTGACACACGAGATATGTAACATGTGCATCTGATTTTCTGAGAGGTCATAACTACATAAATATGTATTTGTGGGAAAGTTAAGATTTTGGTCCCAATAGCTATGGGAGGTTTCCAGACATTGTAAAGATCAGCTCATAAAACATGACATCCTTTTCTGTTATCCAACCAGCAAAGAGCAAGGCGGACACTATGCTCTTTACCAATCATAGCATCATGGGTGTGGGTTGTAAGACTGTCCCTGCCATATAATTTAGTGATGTCATTTGGCATGATAAATGAGGGAACCTCACAGCACACACACAGACCGATTCCTGACTTCATCCCGATTTTCTGCATGGCGCCTTGTTCCCGAATTCTCCATCTTTGTTCCGGATTCCTGGTTTTACTTACCAAGCCAAGGCCTCAGCATTGATCAACTCCTTTTCAGCTAGAAAATGAGCCAGAGTTTGCATGGAATGTGCGCGGACTCTATATATACTATATGCAAAACAATCCCAGACAATCCCATCTCTCCCACCCACACCTCACGTACAGACGATAACAACCTATTTGAATTCTCCACCATCACTACCAAAGAGGTAGAAGACATAATTAACTCTCTGAAACCCTCTAAATGCCAAGGGGACATCTGCACTGCTCCTGTCATCAAAGACGCGGCAAAACATCTCGCCCCTTTTATCACATCTCTCATAAACTCATCCTTCACATCCAGCACAGTACCCAACAACCTAAAGGATTCCTGGGTTTTACCTCTGCTCAAGAAACCCACGCTAGACCCTAGTGTCCCCACCAACTACAGACCTAGTACCACTGTGCCATTCCTCCTAAAAATCCTTGACAGAGCTGCCTACCTTCAGATCCAGTACCACCTAGAGAAAAACAACCTGCTAGGACTAAGACAATCGGGCTTCCGTCCCAAGCACGGCAGAGAGACAGCCTTGATTGATCTCAAGACACAAATGGACAACCTTAAAGAGACAACGGCAAACTAGCCCTTCCCCTCCTCCTCGACCTGTCGGCTGCCTTTGACTTGGTAAATCATGATATTCTCTGTAAACACTTAGCCTCAGCAGCCAAATTCTCTGACAAGGCCAATGCCTGGATTCAGTCCTTCCTGAATAATAGATCCATGAGGGTCTTTGCTCCCAAAGCCTCTGCGGAACCAGCCCCCATTACATGCGGCATCCCCCAGGGCTCCTGTGTTTCCCCTACACTATAGAACGTGTTTACGATACCTCTCTTCGACATACTGGACCGTTTAGGTGTCCTCTACACGAATTTACGCAGATGACACTCAAATACTCATCCCACTAACAGGCGATTACTCCACCGACAACACAGTGCTCAACAATATTTACTCTATTATCCAAGAATGGATGGCCAAACACGGCCTCTGCCTCAACGACAACAAGACCGAGCTTCTTCTCCTAGGCTCCCAATCCAGACTCAATAAACTCGACAAACTTTACCAGACATTCACCATTGACGGCAACATTTCTGTCTCCAGCAGCATCAAAACTTTGGGGATTTACCTTGACTCCTCCCTTACACTGACAAGACAAATCAACGCCATCTCATCTGCCACGCTTAAACATGTAAGCTCATCAATGCCAATAGACCTTACCTCTTGACCTCTAACTGCACAACCCTAGCCAGAGCACTAGTGCTCTCTAAAGTCGACTATTGCAATGCTCTCTACCTAGGCACCAGCCAAAAGAACATCAGCAAGCTTCAAGTTTTCGAAAATAACGCATTAAGAGCAGCTATGAACATACCCAAACACAAGCACATCTCCGACGCCAGATGCTCCTGTCAATGGCTATCCATACCACAAAGAATCGAATATAAAACACTCTCTCTCACTCACAAATTCTTATCCAACCAAGCACCTAGATACCGCTCGGACAATTTCACACACCACACCCCATCTCGTCCAACGAGATCAGCCCAAAGACACTGCTTAAATATCCACAGATTTAAGCTCCAAAAAGCAGGCAGCACAAGCTTCCCTGTGCTTGCCGCTAAACTCTGGAATTCACTACCAGCCGATCTCAGAGCCGAACCATCCTTTCACCGTTTTAGACACAGCGCCAAAACTTGGCTTTTGGCAAAAGAAGCCTAATACGCCATCCTATCACCTCAGTAATGTATATATTGCCTGTATAAGTAGAAACCTGTAAATACGTTTATAATGTGTACAATGCCAGTAACTGTTGATATAATGTCTATACCATGCTTGCAATTTTTGGCTACTCTGTAACCATGCCAAGTGCCTGGATGCCCTTGGGCCAAGCGGCGCTATATAAATAATAAACTAAAACAAAGAATACTATTCCAGGTCTGTTTAGAGCTCCTTTAGAGCCGATTTATTTGATACACATAGATGAGTCATATGTGCGGCCCTCCGTTTAGCCAACACGTGTTTCGACCCACTCGGGTCCTTTTCAAGGCTGGGCCTGTTTGAACAATACAACCACATGTGATTCTGTTCCGTTGTGAAAATACCGTCGATTGAGCCACTGTTGTGTGAAATCCTCCAAAATACCTGTTAGCTTCAGAGTTAAATTAATAAGTCGGCACGTTGCCCAGAAACAGTTTCTTAAGACACGTACTTCTGACCGTTTCCGGTCGTACCAAGCAGATTAGTGCATCCCTCGATAGATGCTGCTTGTCTGGTCCTTGGCACAAATGCTGTGGCCTTTTCAGCTAGGCCTCAAAATTCTGAAGCAATCCCAAAACCCCAGGGAAGCATCTTGATCCAGCTCGCTTGCTACTACTAAAGGCTTGCCTGCAGCAAACTCGCCATTTCACGGATATCCAGTCTCCAGTAACCAGAAGGATGAATCCAGTCCAGTCCAGTGCAGATCAGGTGACCAGAACCGCCCAGCTGACCCTGTTCCGCCAGATGTGCCCTGCCGTCCTTGGTTAGACTGATCCGTGTGATGACCAGAACCCTTGACGGTCCAAAATCTTAAATTAAAGTGGACTGTAAGTATTAATAGGGAAGCATAGAAAATCATAGCATACCTTGTTTTGTTCCATCCCAATCTCTAACTTATCCAATCCTTACCTTAATAACTTGTCACATTGTCATTGTCGGTATCCTTATTGCAATCCTGTCTTTGATCCATCTTGCTAAGCGCCATTTCTTTAGTCATTTTCATCTTGTGTAAATCTTAACCCACCCATCCTACTTTGAATGATCCGGCTGGTTACGCCAGGAGAGGACACTGGGGATTTGGTGTTGTGGGATGTTTTAACCCACTAATCCAGGCCCTGCAACATTCCTGTGCACTGCTTGCATGAGGAACATCAGAATGGCCACTGGAAAGCATTATGAACGCTAGAAATCTCCCAGAAGTGCGCAGGAAAAATCTGGAAAATAGGCCGCAATCCACTTTTGCCCATGTCAGTGGTAACACAGAAGACCACTGCCAAAACCCATCATTTGGCTACCCAGAGAGTCACCTGAAACTACTGGAAAAAGCAAGGCTGATTACAAAAGAAACACAGAGCTGTTTGAAAATCAGTTTTTCTTGGTTGTCAAATTTGCAAAAATCATGGTTCACAAACCACCCAAAAGATCCAACCTCCACTTCAAGAATCCACATAAACACAATATCAGCAGAAGTACATTTATCAGAAAAAAATCCACTTTTAAAGATACTTGCTGGAAAGAAATATGTCACAAATGGGTGCAATACCGTTACTCGCCTCTGTCAGACGCTGGCGAACTCTAAATCTGTCAGGTGAAGCTTGTGTCTCCAAAGCTAAATATGCCAAAGAAGGGACTTCCATCAAATGCAATATAGGGTGCCACACATTGATTTTCATGTTGAAAAAGACTGGAATTGAAGATATGTTTGCTTATTTTAAATTTCTAACTGTAATTTTTCACAAGGAACAATGTCACAATTGACCATAAGGTAACCTGATTCAGCTAAAACTTCAAAGAGGTTTCCCACCACTGAGAACACACAACCCTGTTCATTCCCACCAAAAGGAGAGAATATCTCATGGGGTTGCTAATGAGAAGGGGAGGAGACTTCCTCTGCTGCTCGGGGACAGAGACAATGGGTTCCTTGAACTGAATGCTAATTCGAGTGTGAACTGAAAGCAGCACTGCCCAGGAAGACAAGCCCATGTGACGCTCTAGCCCAGCCAAGACCTTGCAGGCGGAGATAAACCATTGTGTGTATTCAGAGAGCACAGAAATACTGTTTTGGGAAAAGATTTATAAAATATTGTACCGAACTGACAAAAATGTGGAATTTAGAGATTATTAAAATGAAAATATTGCTCACAAGTAGAAGCTACTCTGAAAGTGTTGTGACATTCAGAGACTGAACCACAAAAAAAGTTCATATTCTAGCTAATGTGATTATGTTAGGAACATGAACATTTCCAGGAATATGCCCAGATGGTATGTGTATGCATGTGTAAAATTTGGTACAGAAGTGACACTGAGTAACCACTCAAAAACGCAAAAAATTGTCATTTGTGAACCAAAACTCGTAGGAAGAGGAGGCTTGGACAGAAACGTACCTTAGTTAGTCAATCTGTCATGTAATTATGTATTATTAACAAGTTGTGCATACTGGAAATATGTTTTTTGGGAAAGATAGATTTCCTGGGCTAAAGCAAAGGGGAGGGATTTCTTCTGGGCCCTAAACACTGTGTAACTCTGACACATGATGACACATCATGACACACTGTTCCTTTCTCAAATCAGGAGATAGATCAGAGAACTCCCTATCAGATCCTTAGAGGATTAGGCATAGTATAATCAGCCTCCCCACCCCTTTGGAAGTTGGATAAATAGGGACAGTTGAGGACCCACAGACACACATTCACTCATCACTGATCTACCGGCGAAGTGCTCTGCAGGAAGAATCCAGACTCCAGAACCCAACTCTAAACTCCAGAACCAGACTCCAGAACCCTGAAGCAGAGGCCTAACCCAACAAAGCTGAACGCTTTTCAGCAGGCCGTTAAAATCTAGCAACCTCTAGCAACCCGATTTAACCCCTAAACTTCCACAGGGCCCAAACCATTCAACAGCCTGGCTGATGACTATGGACAGTTCTATGCTAAATACTCACTACTATGGCTTTGGAATGGAATGGGCCTGTCAAGATCTGGTCAAAGGTTTGGCTGGAATTCGCTCGCCACCGGACAGGATTCAGGGCACCTGGACTCTGCTCTCAGCAAGGCACTCTGGTCTGCACGGCCTCTTGGACTGGATACTGCTGTTAAGTGGCTCCACGTTAAGTTAAAGGTGGAACCACGTGCTGATATATTTAGCTACGTTTCAATTCCCCTTCGAGGATCATAGCACCCAATCCTTGCAGTTAGCACTAAGGACATTGGCCCACAGCCCGTGTCGAGAGGGCTCTGGCCCCTTCCTGTGCACTAGACAGGCAGCCCTGAAAACACGTCCGAAATCTTTCGGGCGTCCATTCCAAAAGTAATAATGTCACAACAAATGGGAAAACATTCCTGCATGCGTGTGCCATTTTTACTTTTGGGGTAAAATTCGAAAGAATTGCTGTATTTTTTTCTTATACGCTCACAGAACTGGAAGGTGGTGGGGGACGGGCATCCACATGTTCTATGCATATATTTACCCGATAGCGGTGTGCACTCGCGGATTGATGTACAGCATTGTCAACAGATCACATCATTGAATGTTCTGTGTGTGCACGATTGTGTATTATTAAAACATTAATGGCATCTTCCTAAATGTATTGCTGCTTCTGTCCTTGTAACACGCAGTGCCTGCGTTTCCGAACACATTCTTACATTTCTGTGGCTCTACGGTGCCGTGCTTTCAAGCTACAATAGTTCTACCTACGGCCGCTGTTGTGTACTCATCTGGCACCTCGGCTGATGGCGGGGCGAGGGTTTACGGAGAGCTACAGAAGTAGGGCCTGCAGAATCGACCCAATGATGTGCGCAGGAGCCCTCCATCCTGGGCTACTTTCTGGGGCCAGTGAATTACGGCTAGGTTGCCTAGAATTGGACATGCAACACCACCACCCATCGGTTCCTCTATGATGTAGACATGCTTCCTAGCTGCAAGTGACAAACAATACCAGTGTCCGCTGTGTTTGTGATCTTTCTGTCCCTTTTGGAGTTGCTCGTGACACGGCTTCACCCTGATGTGTTATTTTAGTTAGCCTGTCTCTCATAAAGTTAAACGTATTGCACCCTTGGACCCCAGAAAGACAGGCACACCAGATTCCTAGTGTGAAAAATCCTATGCGTTCAGTAATGACTGAGCATGAGTATGCATGCGCAGTCAGCAGGACTTATCACGAATATGTACGTGTATGTGAACTAAATACATTATAATCACGTTAATAATGCACTAAGTTCAAATACACATACATTTTTGTGGGATTCTTTAATATGTTTTGCACATTTAGTGCTTATTAGAATCTTGGGAGTTCATAAAACAGTGTCCGCTGGGTTCAGGTTCTTTCGTCCGCTGTGTTCGTGCTTTTTCAGTCCATTTTGGAGTTGTTCGGAACACAGCTTCACTGTGCTCTGTTATTTAAGTGAGCTTGGCTCTCATAAAGTTAAACATATTGCAGCCCTGTGACTCCAGAAAGACAGGCACACCACATTCCTGGTGTCAAAAAATCCTATCTGTCACCAGGGTAGGATTTTTTGACACATAGCAAAAAGTGACGTTACACCGGCCAAAGGCACAAATTAAACAAAGGGAGAGAAGGTGGTTGATCAGGAGATGACAGGCATGTGCAATTTAACACACTACAGATTAACTTAACTGTAGGAAGGGGAATCAGGCTTACACTGCCGTGCACCTTGGGGTGAGAGGGGGTGAGGATAAGAACTGACGCACTTCTATGCGGAAAATGCGGATTATTGCACTAGCAGCGGAGCAGCGCAGTCCCCGATTTCTGAGAAATAACAGATCACTAGTGTAGTTGCGCATCATACCTTTAGAGGGCAGCAGACACTTTTGGCTGCTCTTCTCGTCTCCTGCGGTTGTCTCCGTGGGCTGCGTGTCTACTTCTCTCGGGAGCAGTTTCTGTAGATGCGCCCCAGGGCCTTCAGTCCGTGCTTTCTCTTTCTTACGGGGTCCTGCCCGTGCCAGGGGGTGCAGTGGGTAACCAGTGACATTCACTCCTGCATCTCTCCCTGCATTGCGTGCATCTTGGAAAAGTGGAAGCCCCAGTCCCGAGTCCTCGCTCCTCGCACGCTTTCTCCACCCTTGACCCCGGAGCTGCTGGGACCCCGCCTCACACTCCGCCTGCGCAGTGGGCTCCGCTTCCCTGTCCAGGGCCCCGGGTCCTGGCAGCGATAGCGCGTCAAGGGAGTCTGAAGAACATGAAGACAGGGTTACAGTGTTATATGCTGAGAGATACCCGGAATCCACGCGGTCAAGTGCACAGCATTTGGACATGGTGATTGAGTTGGGTAGTGTTCCTCCTTTCTCCGGGTCCTCATCCTCCGGGGCCTTAATAATCACAGACGCCCCCCGAGAGAGCAGCGCTTCCATCCTGGCGAGATCGCTCTTACCCTTAAGTTAGCGACTAGTTAGTTCCCATGAGAGAAACGGCCGTAGCAACGGCCCGCCCCCTCTTCTTCACGTGACTTTCGACGTCTTCATAGTAATGTTTCCGTAGCAATGAAGCGGTTCTGAAGCAATTATAGTGGGCACTGAGTGGGATTCGGGAAGCGGGAAGGCTGTGGCTGCCGGTGCAAGTGGGCATTTTCTCCGTATTCTGCAAGACCCTGGAGCGTCCAACTTCGTCTTGTCCCTCTGACTTTTCTGAGCGGGAACCTGGAAGGCACTGACTGCCAGGCTGCAAGAGCAGCAGCAATCCGCGTGCTCTTGGCTGACTGAGAATGCAATTTGCATTTTCTTCGGGAAACCGTGAACGTTCCTGCAAGACACCAGGTTCAAACAGGGAGCGGAAAATTACTTTTACTTGTTTAAAAGTCATGTTCCGCTTAGTTTTGGAGGGAGGGATAACGACACAGTGTTGGTATGGATCTGGAGGGAGAGTTGGGGCACAGTGGCATGGGTCTGGAGGGAGTGATATGGACACAGTGGCGTGGGTCTGGAGAGAGGATTAGGCGCACACTGTGGGTCTGGAGGAATGGATAGGCACACACTGTGGGTCTGGAGGTTGGGTTGGGGACACAGTGGTGTGGATCTGGAGGGAGGGATAGGGACAGTGGTGTGGGTCTGGCAGAAGGGATAGGGGAACAGTGGTGTGCATCTGAGGGTGGGATGAGGCATCTTGGTGTGACTCTGGAGGGAGGGATGGGACATTTTGGTGTGGGTCTGAGAGCGAGGGATCGGGCACATGGGTGTGGGTCGGGAGGAATGGGGACATTGTTGTGGGTGTGAAGGGAGGCATAGGACACATTGGTGTGGGTCTGGAGGGAGGGATGGGTGCTCTTTGGTTGGAAGAGGGATAGGGGAATCTTGCTGTGTGGAGGGAAGATGGGGCATCATGCTATGGGTCTTGCGGAAGGGATTGGCATCTTGGCAGAGTCTTAATGGGAGGTGGCATTGTTGATCTAGAATAGAAGGACGGCATATGATGGATGCATGTCAGGGAATGATAGAGCATGTGGGTCTGAGTGAGGGCTGGAGCACTCTTTTGGGAAGGAAGGGGGGCATCTGGATGTGAATGGAGGGATCGGGTATGTATGTCTAGAGAGAAGGACGTTGGTTTATCGGAGGGGTGGGAGCATGTGTGTGTCGAAGGGATGGGGTAATCAGGTTTGTTTATTTCATTTATATTGCGCGCCTGACCCAAAGGTATCTGGGCGCTTTTGTAAGAAGATACAAGACTTGGGTTACATATATAGTCATCACGATACAGTGTTGATACAATAAATAAATGCATTGTAAGTAACAAGCATACAAGGTGTTCAGGGGAAAATCAACAGTGTTCAAGTGGCTTACCACAATACAGAGGGAGTCAATGGTCATTTGACACAATCCAACTTTTGAGGTTAGTTCTGAAGTTCATGAAGGTTTGGTTCATTCGCAAGTGTGTCGGGAGAGCATTCCAACATTGGGCAGCTTGCACGGGAACACTCGAGCCCCCAGCCTTTTTTAGGTTGAATCTGGGGACTGTGATGCAGCTGGAGTTAGCTGATCTGGTAGGTCATGCCAAAGATTTTCTAGTGATTTTGTCTCTTAGGTAAGGTGGGGCAGCATTGTTCAGGCATTTATGTGTGATAGATGCAATTTTGCGCTGGATTCTATCCTTGATAGTAAGCCATTTGGTGCTTCTCGCCTCGGATATCTGCTGGTTTCTGGGGATACTTAATGCTGATCTTAATGCATTATTCTTCAGGATCTGCGGTTTCTTCAGCACCTGTTTATTTGCGCCAGCGCATAGAGCATTGCAATAATCAAGTTTGGACAAGATTAAAGCCCTAGTGTGATATATATATTGTTGGAAAGGGCGGGTTTGCAGGCATGGATCAATGTACACGTATATGCTGTAGCTGATGCAGTAGCATTAACTTGTTTCCTCAGATTCAGAGTTGCGTCCAGGTAGAAGCCTAGTGTATTTGTCTCCTTGGCAACTTTGATGTCAGTGCAGTCTATATTAAGAGTTGTATTGACATCCAAGTTTGTCAAGGTTAGATGGGGGCCCCCAAGATCAAGATCTCAGTTTTGTCGTCATTCAGGCAGAGGCCGTCTGTGGCCATCCATGCCTGAATGATTGAGAACATTTTTTTAACTCTTGCCTGGTCTGAGTTGTAATCACCAGTAAGGTGTAGGAGTATCTGGGTAACATCTGCATAATTGTTATAGGTGATACCCAGATAGTCCAGAACGTTAACTAATGGTTTAGTAAATACATTGTACATGGTTGGTGAGACGCATGAATCTTGTGGGACGCCGCAAGTAATGGGAGAAATATCAGCCGCAGCCAGTGGAGAGAAGACTCTCATAGTCCTGTTATTATGGAACAATTGGATCCAGTTTGTGGCTTTTTTGGAAAAGTTGGCAGCAGTGGATAGGTGATTTCAATGCACTTCATGGTCCACTAAATCAAACGCGGGTGATAAGTCCATAACGAGCAGTAGAGCACATTGTCTATTGTCTTTTTAGGGGTCCATTTGCATTTTTAGATCAATTAAGGCTGTTTCAGTTCCATGGAGCAGTCTGAAACCCGATTGGCATAGTCCTAATAGATTGTTCACTTCTAGGTATGACTGTATTTGGATATATGCAGCTTTGTCACTTATTTTAGGCAAGAATGGGATGGTAGTTATAGGCCTAGAGTTTGTGGGAATAGTTGGGTCTAATGAGGCCTTCTTTAATAGCGGCATCACCCAGGCATCCTTAAGGTTATTAGGGACATTAGAGTTGAGGAAGGAAGCATTTATAAGTTTAGTGATAAAGGGTGCCAGGTCTTTGGTGGCCTTTTTAATGATTTGTGCTGGACAAGTATCTCCCTGGCATCTCGTGGGTTTAAGTGAGGCAATAATCTTTTCCATTTTTATTGGATAAGGCATTTTGGATGTTGGTGCACCATATTTTATCCTTTATACATAGATCCTCTGGTTAAGTAGGGGATTCCAATTCCCTTAGGATCACAAAAAGTTCCTTGGTGCTGGAACTGGCTTTGTGGATCCTCTAATTGTACATTTCAAGTTTAGTTTGTAAAATTTCTGATTTATATTTCGTGGATATTTTATCCAAGTTTTGTTTGTTTTCATTGAATGGGAGTTTTTCCACAAGGCCTCCATTTTTCTTTTCTCTGCTCGGAGGATTTTGAGTGGGGAAGTGAACCAAGAGTTTAGATGTGCTGTAGGTTTGGCTTTAGGCAGTTTGATAGAGGCAGTCGTGTCTAGGGCTTGAATGATGGAGCAATTGTAAAGGTCTACAAATACAGAGGGGTCAAGGCACTCTGGTGCAGTGTTCAGAATAGGGATTTGGAGCGGCATGAGATTATCCACTGTAATATTTCTCTTGTTCCTAGTGGCGAGTGGTGGAGCCATAGGAGTATTTTTGATAGGTGGGCGTGTGGCTTAGATGTTGAAAGAGACTGGGGTTCAACAGCTGTGATTTCTGTCTCGCAGTTTAAGTCTGCGACCCAGTCTAGAGTTCTAACTTTCTCATGAGTAGGTTAGTTGACTTTTTGCGAGAGACCTAGTTCGGTCAGGGTCTCTGAGAGAGTTTTGGCTAGTAGGTCGTTGGGGTCACTAAAGCCTAGATCGAAGTCGCCTAGTAGAAGTAGTTATGAGTTGGGGATCTGATGGTATGGTCATAATATCCTCCTCAAAACGGTCTGTAAATTAAGTGAATAGTTTGTGTGCTGGCTGGAGGAGGCAAGTTTGGCGGTGAGTATTTCACATGATTTTACTGTAGGTGGGTTGGTTATTCTGAGACCTAGGTTAGATGTAACGATCAAGGCAAGACTGCCTCCTTTAGAGATTACTCTGTCAGATCTAATGATGGTATAGTTGTCAGGTATGGCCAATAGTAGAGCTGGTCCAGCCGCAGCATGTAGCCAGGTCTCTGTTATGGCCAGGAAGTCTAAGTCTCAGAACCTAAGTAGTTCCGCTTTATCTATAGCATGAGCGACAATCGATCTAGCGTTAATTAAAGCGCCTTTGATCTGATGGCTAGTGGTGGGTATGGGGGTCGATTATTCTCTTTTGAGGTTAGGCCTTGTACTTTTTTGTTTGTTTTGGTTTTCCTTACGGTTATTTTATTTATTTTTAAATTTGATTTTATTAAGGTTTCAAAAGGATTGTACACAACAAAAAGAGATACAGTGTTCAAGGCGTGTCAGTAACAACATAATCCCCCCCAACATCCCGCCCTCCAACAGTCCCCCACCATCTGTTAAACAACAACTTCCAATGTCCCCCTCCCCCTGTGAGAGGTGTCTCCTCAAGTAATGAGCGTCGCAAATAGTTTTCTATTTCTTGTATATGGGCAAGTGTCTTCATTCCGAACATGCGTCTACAGGTTTTGGCGTGGTTCACTTGGGTGAGATATTGTTCAAAGTATGTGGAGGAATTCCTAGGTAACGCCCATGTGGGATAGAGCAATTGGTTCACATGGTGGCAGCGTGCCAACTTGTTATCTCTCAACAGTCAGTATACTGTACAAAATCTTAACAGTCATCATATATTTGCTTACAAAGTCTCCCCATAACTGTTCATACTGGGTGGATTTTTGGTGAAGGGCTGCCGTGATTCTCTCCATTGTACAGATGTTTGCGGCCGCACACATCGATTCCTTTTTCGTAGGAGCTCTGGCCCCTTTCAGGCCCGGGCCGCTAATAAGAGCGGGGCTTCTAAGCGTGTCAGTCTCCATTGTTCTCTTCAAGACCAAAAAGTATGAGTAGGAGTCTGGATATTCTCTGGAACCCATCCAATTCTCTTATCCACCCAAGCACCTCATCCCAGAACACCTTGATGCGGGGGCACCCCCACCACATGTGCCAGTAATCTGCCCTCTGATCACATGGTGCCAGTACAGGGGAGTCGTTGATTGAAACATTTTGGACAGTCTATATGGATCATATACCCATCTGTGGAGCAATTTGATCGCATGGAGTTTGTATTGGCTTGCTATTGATACTTGCAGGGCCCCTCTGCATATTATCCCCCATGATTCAGGATCAGTATCAATTCCCAGGTCTCTTTCCCACTTAGTTCTCAAGTTCACGGTTGAGCCACCCCAAGCTTCTACCAATACCCTGTACCCTGGCCTTTGTCGTGGCAGGCTCTTGCGCCTGCCAGCGGATGTTGTTGCAAAATATTCAAACAAGTTGCCTAGCAACAAAACGAAGCAGAGCCTCGTTGTGGCGCCGCGTCACACCCAACATCTTTAAATCGGGCGATGGTTGGTGCAATGCAGCTCAGGACAATTTTATGAGAGGTAGGCAATTTTTTTTCCCCCCAATAGTTCATGCGTGGACAGGATGGAAGAGGAGGGTAGAATGCTGAATGGGAAGACAGAAAGGCATACATTTCTGAAAAGTAGACAAAATTCCAGGTTTAGGAAAGGGTGATTTGCACAGGTCGGGCAACATCTATCTAGGGATAATGCCCATAGTTTGGGGAAAAACTGCAAAAATATAAAAAAAGGTATCTGCTGGACATGGTTGGACCTGTAAGGTAAATCAGGCGAAGGTTGTTGCGATGGGGGTCAGGACACTGATCTGCTATCGCAGGGTATACAATAGTAACAGGGCTAGTGTGCCCAGGCAGACACAGATGGGGGCTTCTGTGATACTGGCCTCTCAATCACACATGGCCTCACCATGTGGTATGTTGGGCCACTGCTGGGGGGCTCCAGGAGGCAACAAGCAATGTGGTACATCTTGCTCGATTCTGCGTAGCTGAAAAGGCTGGTGGCTCCTGGGGCTGGTGGGGGCTCCTGCCCTCTCCACCACACAATAGGACTGCTATTAAGTATTTGGGCAAACAGGGTCTTTATCTGGCCTTCGTCGTGGCCGGCTCTTCCGCCTGCCGGCGGATGTTGTTGCAGAATATTCAAAACAGTTGCCTAGCAACAAAGCAGAGCCTCGTTGTGGTGCCGCGTCGCACCCGACATCTTTAAATCAGGCGATGGTTGGTGCGTTGCAGCTCAGGACCATTTTATGAGAGGTAGGCAATTATTATTTTTTTCCCCAATAATTCAGGCATGGACAGGATGGAAGAGGAGGGTAGAATGCTGAATGGGAAGAGAGAAAGGCATTCATTTCTGAAAAGTAGACAAAATTCCAGGTTTAGGAAAGGGTGATTTGCGCAGGTCAGGCAACATCTATCTAGGGAAAATTCCCATAGTTTGGGGTAAAACTGCAAAAATATAAAAAGGTATCTCCTGGACATGGTTGGACCTGTAATGTAATGGCTTCTGTGAATATTGAGAAAAGCAATGCCCGCTGCATTCCCCTGACTCTTTTCACAAATGTCTTTGTTTGTATTTTCACAAAACAAGCAATACTACAAGCCAAAAACGGAGCCATGGAACACAGGATTTTTAGGCTGACGACCTAACCAGTCATACTTAGCATGTGTAAATAACGAAAATAAATGTGAGGAATGGCAAGCGTACCATTTTTGAAGGGTAGGTGACTTGTGCAGGTTACAAAAGCATACAGTGCTTCTAAATCAGCATCTAAATGTAGGTCACACTTGGGAAATGAAAGGGTTGTGTAACAAAGTGCAGTAGCAAATGCATGGAAACGTTATGAAAACCAAGATAAAACAAATGCCCTTCCTTCCCACAGGTGTCCCAATGAAAACGGTACCTAATGTGGGTGTGTACCTACCTGGGCGCAAAGGGAGAAGGCTAAACCACTGGTAACCCCAAGTGTTTCGGCAGAGCAGATTTTACTGGAATTTGCTTTTGTGGACAACCTACAGATTTGGTCCTGGGGTGTCTTAGCCACTAAGGAAAACAGGGAACCCAATGCATTTCCGAAAAAAGGCACCCGTGGGAATCCAGAGAGGTCTGACTTGTGCAAATCACCCCAGAATGTTTTACCCACAAGCCCCGGCAAAGTCCAAAATGTTGGGGGGGAAGCTAAATTTTCAGACATTTCCCACCTCCAATCCACCAAAACACACCGCCAACAACACATGTACCTTCCCGTGATCCCACAGGTGTCCCGACGAAAACTTTATCTCACATGTGTGGGGGCACCTACCTGGGTGCAAAGGGAAAAGGCTAAACCACTGGTAACGCAAGTGTTTCAGGAGAGCAGACTCCTGTGGGAACTCAGAGGTTTGACTTCCGCAAATAGCCCTAGAATTTATTACCCAAAAGCCTGGCAAAGCCTGAAATTTAGTGGGAAAAAAACACAATTTTCAGTCATTTCCCACCTGGAAACTACTACTTCATACCGCCAACAACACATGTCCTACCTTCCCACATTCCCACAGGTGTCCGAAGGAAAACCGTACCTCAGGGGTGGGTGCACCTACCTGGCTGAAAAAGAAGTGTTGACCGTCCCAAAGTCCAACGGCAGTCCCAAGGAGCCCCAGCAGGGTCCCCATCCGTTCCCCTGAGGGAAATTCTGTAATGCTGCCTAGCCAGAGCTCCAGGATGGTCGGGGGTGATGTCCTCAGCCTTGGATGACTCTACCATGTGGGTCCACCATCCCCAAGCACAGCAGTACTCCCAGGGAGCCTCGACAGGGTCCCCCACCTTTCCCGGAGGGAGAACCTGTAACACAGGCCAGCCAGAGCTCCAGGATAGTTGGGGGTAATGCTCCTGGCCTTGGGCAGTTGTCTCCCATATGGGGGGACCATTGCAAGTGCAGTGGATGTCCCAGGGAGTCCCAGCAGGGTTCCCTTCCCTGATCTAAGGGAATTCTGTAACACAGCCAGCCAACACTCCGGGATGGTCGGGGGTGATGTGCCCGGCCTTGGGCACCTGTCTCCCATGTGGGTCGACTCCCCAAGTCCAGCAGCAGTTCTGGTGTGCCTCAGCAGGGTCCCCATTTTTCCTCAGAGGGAAAAGCTGTAACCCAGTGTAGCCACAGCTCCAGGATGGTCGGGGTGATATCTCTGGCCTAGGTTGGCTGTCTCCCATGTGGGTTGACGGTCCCCAAGTCCAGCGGCAGTTCTGGGGAGCCCTGGAAGGGTCTCCATTCCTCTCCAGAGGCGAATCTGTAATGCAGCAGAGCCAGAGTTTCTGCCTGGGCTTGCGGACAGTCAACCCACATGGGAGACAGCCACTCCAAGGGAAACACCAATGTTTTGCTGGCATGGGGGGCAATTTGCGACCTGATCCTGCATTTGTGTCCCAGCCCACCAAAATACTTCCCCCCCCCCCTGACTGCCCAATCCCATAGAATAAAAAATCTACTCGTATAACATTGCAACTCCTCGTGTAAACAAAACAAAAAATATCATTTACCTCTGTCAGTCCAGAAAAAACAAATCATAACTATCACCGCCCTCCCCCCACCCCCTTTTCAAAACATCCCTGGTGGTCTAGTGACCCTCACACCCCAGTAAAAACACATTTGCCCCTTCCTAGGGGCAGATTTCTATTAAGAATATTAGTGACCATAACACCTGTTAACAGTATAATTATAGGTTAATGGCTTTTGGTCGACTGACCCCTGCCCCCCAAACTGGGCCTCTACCTCAGTGGGAGTACTTGTACTATTATGATAGAGACTGTGAAAAAGGAGGAATAGAAAAACAAAGAGCGTGATCGTGCAAACATATAATATGCACCAAAACATTGTCATCCACCGTTTGCACTATCCTGGTACTCGTTGCACTTGTTCATTCTCTAAAACCGTGCCAGCTCGCAAATGTCTCATTTTTAATACAATTATCAAATTATTTTACACCTGTAATTGCAAAATCTGTTCGATGATTGCAATCAGAATCCTTCTAATCACAGGGCCAGTCTTAGGATCCGGTAAAAAAAGTTTGAATATCATGGTCTCTTCTGACAAGAGCAGGATAAGCTTGAAGTATAAATACAAAAACAGCAAGCACAAGCCGATGCACATTACTATCAGTGAGTACCATAAGGATAACTTCTTAGAACAAGTATGCACCACGAAATTAATCTGGTTACTGATCTCGTTTCCAATTTGTAATCAAGAACTGACGTTTAGGCGTAACTTTAATATTTCAATGCGTTTCTAGAGTTCCTTTTTTGGCCTACTAAAAATCACTGCAAGTCTTTGTACTCTTCCTAAAATATCTATAAAGAGTATCACCTGAGTTTTAGTCCAAATTAAATCTGCATCATTCACTGGTCGTTACTTTGTCGTCCTTCTTTGTCATCGATCGAGTCTGCAGACGTGGAAATTCTTCTTGTCTTGCTTCTGGCTCGGCAATGTTGGGAGGGCGGGACTCACCACGCTCATCTTCCTTGGACTTTTACAGCTGAAGGGGTTACATTCTCAACACAAAAGGGGCCATTAAAACGCAGTTCATGCCACTTCCTAGTGACATTTTTGATTAATACTGAATCTCCAACATATAACTTAGGTGCCAATCGAAGTTCAATTGGATTAGCTGTTGAATTGTATTCATCTGTGTTCTGAGAATGACCCCTGACATTTGACTTGTTCTGAAATAAGAGTAATGCTAGAGGTCGTACATGTCAGATAATCTTGTAGTTCATCACCTAAAGTCTTAGCTACACTCTGGGCATCACTTCTACTTCTAGATGAAGGTGTAAGTGGCATTCCCATTCGCTGTCCTATCACTAGCTCATGAGGGGTGAGGTGGTGGTCTGATCCTTGCTGATTCTGAAGGGCAGTCAAGGCTAATGGTAGGCAAAATAGCCATCCCTTCTTCAAAGTCAATTTAATCTTGGCAATCCTTTCTTTAAGGAGGCTGTTGAGTCTCTCACCTATCGCGCTTGCTTGCAGTGATAAGCAGAAGAAAACATATGTTTAATGTTCAGTAAAAACCCTATTTGTTCAAATAGCTCATTAACAAAATGTGGCCCATTGTCAGATCTCAGCATTTCACACATACCCCTTATCCCATGCTGATCTGCTCTGTCTCGGCACTGTGCACCCGGCTTACCCTCTGACTTTGGGGCCCAGGTACCTGCTTACCCTGCCACACTCCTGGACTGCCTTTGGCCCACCCCTTGCACTGGGGTCTGTATCTGTACCCATATAGCCCCCACCCCTTTCTTTTCTTTCTGCACTTATCAGACACAGCCTGTCTGCTGCCTTAAACACAGCACTTGCCACTTTCTGGCTGCACTGCCACCGTTTATTGCCTTTGTTTATTTTATTTATTTATTATTATTTATCTGTTTCTCCTCTGCACCACACTTTCCACTTCTCCCTCTTTCATCCCTTTCCCTTTCACATGCACTTGCGCGTTCTCAGTGTCACTGGGCCTAGTAAGATGGTTGTTTTTGTTCTCCCCTGTTCCCCTCTCTTGCCTTGTCGCGCTGTGAAACAGTTTTGTACGAGCGCAATATAAATATGATATATCATATCATTGGGCCTCATTACAAGTTTGGCGGTAGCCTTGCAGGTAAAACCGGCAGGCTTCCGGCAAACTTGCACATTTTTCCAGCCCCCAGGAATGGGCAATTACCGGGTGATTACGGCCTTGCCGGACACAGTAATTGCCCATTACCAGGTGCCGGAAAATATTCTTCCCCATTCGCATTCGAGCCCCATAGGGCTCAATTGGAATGAGGAAGCCAGATGCACCGGCACCATTCGTGAATGGTGCCGGTGCATACTACAGGCTGTGCTCGCGGGTGCCAGTACGCCTGCCAGGTCAAACCCAGCAGACACACAGTAACTCGCAAGCACAACTCATAGTTTGCCGTTCCGGTAGTAACGGCGCCTGTAGCTTACCGGTGCTGTTACTATCGGACTGGCAAACTTGTAATGAGGCCCATTGCCTATCCCCCCCTCTCCATCCATTGGCATTCGTGGTCTAAACAAAAATCAGATATTCTCACAATTTTTCCCACTAAGCCAGGTAGCCATGTCAATAGAATGCTCACGCCATACAAGAAAACCTCTGGATCTGTTGGAATGCCTCATAGAGCCACTTGCCCTGTGAATGCCAGTATAAATATGCCCACGTTTAAATAGTGCATTTCTGGAGAGGAGCACACTATTCCTTGATCACTAAACGAGATTGTCATGTTACGTTTTCTCATCAAATCTCTTCCCAAAATGTTAACTGGTGTCTACCGTGAATATAACAAAGGAGCAGACACGTCACACTCTCCCATAGAGATTGGTAATTCATTAGTAAAAGGAGCTTAACTCGTAGCTCCAGAGAACCCTTGAGCATTCATGGCAATTCCTGACATTAGCTATTTCCCTTCTCGTATACATGAACAAGTAGCCCCAGTGTTTACTAAAAAAGAAAAGGATTTGCCTTGGTTCATCTTGGGGGTCTGGTGTCACCGATAGTATTGAACACATCAAGTCAACCTGTGAGCAGTCCTATTCTGGGTAAAGGCTCATCCCCCTACCTCTGAAAGGATTTCCTCCTACCACAGTGACACTTCCTATTCTGGGTGTCAGCACTTGTCCTGTGTTTGCACACAGCTGTATCTAGATGGGAGCTTGTTACGACTGCCCTTGTGGTGGATTCATTTGCACTTGCTCTTGTTGCTGTACTTGCAGCGCTTGTGTCTGATAAAGTGTGTGATCTTGGGTGAACCCATCCCTAGTCTGCATACTATATGGCTATATGGTGTAGGATAAGCTGTACCCCTCTTGAAAATTAGACATTCAGCACGTTCCCATTGCTACCACGTATGCGTGCAATGTATGTATGTATGTATTTATTTTTTGTATAGCGCCGATAGCCCGTGGGCATCAGGGCGCTTAGGCAAACAACGAAAAACAAAACAATACAATAGGAACGTCTGCGCTAAGCCATGAGGTGGTCATAATCCCCCGTATCCCAGTTCATCATCTGAAAAGAGGAGTCTTCAACCCTTTCCTAAAAACAGTAAGGTTGGTAACGGTTCTGAGTGTTTCTGGAACACTGTTCCACAAGCTGGGGGCCTGCACCAAAAAGGAACTGCCCAGCCCAGATTTCAATTTAAACTTGGGGACGATCAACAGACATTTACCCTTTGAACGAAGATTCCTACTGGGGGTATGAAGCACTAAGCCCTTTTTCAGATACTCGGGAGCAGAGCCGTACAGGCATTTATGCACCAGGCAGAGAGCTTTGAATTTAATACGCTCCTCCACTCTCAGCCAATGCAAGGCTATTCTCTCTGCAGTAACATGATCTCTTTTCTTCAGATTTTTTACCAGCCTAACCGCGTTGTTCTGAAGCACCTGACAACTAGAAACATCCTTAGAGGAGGCCCCTAATAACAGGGCATTGCCATAGTCAAGCCTTGATAGTATAATGGCCCTGGCTACGGTGGCCATATTACCCTCATTAAGAAAAGGCCTAATGGCTTTCATGAGCCTTAAGTAATATGCTGTATTTTTTTGTAGGTAGCTAGTCTGGGCATGAGAATCCACCTGTGAGTTGACCATTATTCCCAGGGTCTTCACTTTCTGGACCACCTGGATAGTGGAATTCTTGATTTTAAACGATTTATACTCAGCCCCCAAGTTCGCTAGCTGATGACTTGATCCAAACAGCATCAGCTCGGTTTTAGAGTCGTTCAGACACATCCAGTTTGTCTGCATCCAATCGTCGATTATCTTATAAACCCTGGCTATTATTTCACTGTCTGAATCATAGTGGCTGCCACCCAGTTTCAGAATGAGTTGGGTGTCGTCTGCGTAATTAGTAAACGACACCCCCGCATTCACCAGTAGACTGCACAATGTGCGCATGTATATGTTAAACAACATGGGGGACAGACTGGCCCCTTGTGGGACTCCGAATAAGATGTCATACGATCGGAAAAACTACTGCCCCAATGTACTCTTGCTTTGCGATCCGAGAGGAAAGACAAGAGCCAATCAATGGCTCCTTCCGAGCAACCCACATTCTCTCTAAGCGCCTTGATAAGAAGGCGATAATCCACCAGATCGAATGCGGCACTTAAATCCAAAAGCATAAGTACTCCCAACTTGCTTTTATCCATTAAGCTGAGCATCTGGTTCTGCAGGTTCAGCATGGCAGTTTCCGTACTATGGGATGCTCTAAATCCAGATTGTTGTTGATGCAGGATCTCCTCATTCTCAACAAACTGCTGCAGTTGTTGTGTAGCTACCTTGTCCAATAACTTAAGAACAAAGTTCGAATTCGTTATTGGACGGAGATTCCCAGGGTCTTTGGGATCCAGGCCTGCTTTTTTAACTAGAGGGGTAATAGTAACTTTCTTAAGATCTCTAGGCACTATGCCCTCTTGAAAAGATGAGTTCACTATTCTCTGTAGAATAGGAGCAAAGATGTCTTTATGTTGTAGAATGATGTTTGGAGGCAGGATATTTTCTGCACAAGTGGTTGGCTTCATGTTATTCAGTACCTCTAACATCTCTGACTCTGAGATGGAGCTAAATTTAAAAGACTGCTCTCTAGCAGAACCATCTGTTACTAAAGGGCAGGTGTCTAGATTAGCAGAGGATCGAGCTTTGATAATATTCTGTCTTGCTTTTTCTGTTTTTGCTTGGAAGGCATTTAAAACCATATTACAATCCTCCTCAGATGGCGTAAATGGAGGGGTGAGAGAGTCAGGCTTTTCAATATTCTTCAGAATATCAAAAAGCTTGCTTGTCTTGTTTCCTGCAAGCTCAATTTCACAATTGAAAAAGTCGGCCTTTGCTGATTTAATCTTATCTCTATATTCCTTGTCCTTTTTTTTTCCAGATAATTTTGCTCTCTGCGGCTTTGTCTGAAATCCATTTCCTTTCTAAGGTCCGTTTTTCCCTCTTCAAAGAATGAAGCTCTGGAGTAAACCATTTTTGGCTGTTGTTATTTTTCCTAATTAATTTCGAGGTAAGCGGAGCTTCTGCCTCCACTAAATCAGTGAGATGCTTATATTTATCCAGGAGGATAGTGCAGGAATCCTGAACCTGTGGGCCCTGTCATCCCACAAGTCCTACATACTGGGGGTGTCTATGAACTGACAAGTACCCCTTAATGACATTTTCCCTGGGTATTCTGATTCTCATTCTGTGTATTCTGAAACCCACCTTGATTATTTTGGAATCTACCCTGCCTCTATAGCCCATGCCTCTGCCTGGTGGCACAAATACATATCCACCATTGTCAATCGGGCGCTGATTATTCGCCTGTTATGTACCCATTGCTTCCTGCATTCCATGTCCTTCTCCGCTTGTCAACACTGTCCTATTTCTTTCCGAGCTAGCGCTTTTTACTTCAGGTGAGTTAAAGGGAGGTGAAGGCTCAACACCTTCCTCCTTACGCTGACTAAGCATCCACCCCTCAGGTGCAGGGTCTTCCCTCTCTTCCTGGTACATTTTCCAGAGCTCTGATTTCTCTGATTTCTTCCCCGTCTACGCAGCGTGCAAGTATGTGGTCATGTGTTGCAATACCGCTTTTGACAGCGAGCCCCCTTGTGGCCATGGCATGAACATTTTATCCGCTGCGCCTTTCACCCATTCAACACTATACTGTTTGAGTTTAGGAATATGTTTTGGTAATCTCTTACATAGGTGCACCAGAGGAGTGTCTCCCATAATGACAAGTCTAATAACCTTTACACTTTTACGTAAATTGCTACTTTTTCAACACCTTTAAAACAATAAATATGAGCGTGCACCATCAATTGCCGCTCAAGCCTCTAATTTCTCAATTAACTACCTCTACCTTTTGATTGGTACCAATCACTTTGCTAGGGTAGTCACTATAGCTCCTTAACGTCTTCCAAATACTTCACAACTTTTATCTATTTTCTTTGTTTCTACACTACAAACAACACACAGCGTCGGCTTTACACATTAATAAACATTGTGATCCCCTTTTTTCCCTTTCGCCTTTACTTATATACCCTGTACAGGGTTTAAGATGTCCCATTACACAAACCTGTTTGTGCGTTCTATATTTCACTCTACTCCCACTGGAGTTCGAGACGTCTTCTTCTGTGCTCTTTTGACCCAGGACTCTAGGCGCTATCTTCTCTTCACTGAATATTTCCCGTTACTGAAAGATTATCACAATCCCAAACCCTACATTTGCTATTCCCCTTAGTCTACTGAACATTTGTTTATCGACCCGAGGCGTTTGGTATCGACTCCTCCTCCAATCCGACCCAGTGGAAACCGGGCAGGGATTTAATCAAAGGAGGACCTCCCCATCATCTCTGTTCTTCTTGCAGGTTTATTTCTGTTTGGCCGCTCTACACAGGAAACCCTGCGATCTTCCAGCTAATGGTGGAGGATACTCGATCGTCTGAAAGACTGGGAACATACCAGTTTGAAACTTGAACCATCGGCAGTGCTATCACGTGAGCTTGGAGCCCTTTGGGTTATGTGCATTCAATGGATGGGATGCAGAATAACTATGACACCTAGTAATCGAACCAACTCGGGAAGATGACAAAGGTTGCTGTTTTATTATCTAAAACAGGGAGGTTACAACGGACATTAATGGACGTTCACTCGAGCACTCAGTGCATATCACATAAAAACACATTTATATTCTATAAATTCATCATAGGCAATGTCATACTCTGCGGCAAATGAGAAAAACCTACAAGGAGTTGATAGGCTCAAGGGGAACATCTAAGTATGCTTTCTATAAGGGGTGGGATTGTGGTTGATATCTACTGTCAGGTGGACAACTTATGCCTACTTCTAAAATGTGTCATCTTCAACACTATTAAGTACGCAATATATCATTTGCTCTCAAACTATAAGGCTCTTCATTATACAGCCCTCCACAATTGGTTGGAACGCTTGTACCGTGTCTGGAACATTCGGTTCACTTAGCAGCACATAAGCTCAGACCCAGGTGCCAGGAGGTGGACTTGTCTTTACCTCCCCGCCCAATTAGCCCATCGTCTCTCATCACCCATGCCTTCTGCCATGAAGATTGTCTTTGAACTTGGCCTTGCAGTATATTCTTGTCTGTGGGTATATAAGGGAGTGCGAGCATGCCCTATTGTTGTTATAGAATGCCAAGCTCTACACTATTTCCATCCCTGGCTCACGTGACAGCAAACCACAATTTGGTCCGTTTTGCAGTATTTAAATGCCTTAATTGAATAAAACTTGGCACGCTAAGTGTTCTTTCTTTGGACCTTAAAAAGGGAATATTCAGCTTCTCACGTTCACCGCCTTCAAGAATAGATAACAATACTTGGATGTTTCAGCTTTGATACCAGGCCAAACAGCCTGACCATTCTCGTCTACAATCTTCAGTTAATTCTTGCTGCGACACATATTTCGGCCTTCCCTCGCCATGGGTCCTGGCTTATTAAAATTCATGACACCGCTGTGCAGCTTCTATATAATGGCTGCTTCGCCTGCAGTCTATTCACTACATATAGCCAGCTTCAAAAATGACTTAATCTACTTGCGTTGCTGCATCTGTACAGTTATTGAATGGCTTGCATTTCCTGCAGTGCGTCACACACACGCAATCTTCTTTTCATTGTTAGGGAGAATTCTCTCTTTAGGCTGAATTTCCTAACCTAGTGAGTCCCCCAGCAGCTTTGCTGCATTTCTGGAGTTTGTTTTTTTCTCCTGCCAAGAGTGAGACTCTTTTCCTCCCACTCTTGGACATGATTTATGGTATTCCTTTGACTGGTAATGTGTTTTATGGGCTATGGGGTCCTTTACTCCATAGGGTCTCATGTGTTTTTCCTA
Source organism: Ambystoma mexicanum (assembly GCF_040938575.1). Classification (NCBI taxonomy): domain Eukaryota; kingdom Metazoa; phylum Chordata; class Amphibia; order Caudata; family Ambystomatidae; genus Ambystoma; species Ambystoma mexicanum. The sequence continues at coordinate 155,139,368 of NC_090925.1, forward strand.
TGTGTGTTACACAGCACCCTCCGTGCAGTAACACAGGAGTGTCATAGTGACACCCCACCATAGACTCCATACCCTGGGATTGACTACTGTCTCCCAGGGCATGTAAAGTCACCATTGGCTTTACTAGTCCCAAATTATTAACGGAAACCAGTACAAACCATCATATTGTGGACGTACTGGTCGGGGCAATTCGATTGCCCAAGGGTCTGTTAGTCGAGGGGGCACGTCTCCGTCCCCCCTTATCGAGTTTTGGCTGGGGGCAGTGGAAACTACTGTTTATATTCGACCGCGAATATTTTCCTATGGGATTTTCCCATTGTTCGAGGCTACCAACTTTAATTATTTAATTCTCATAGCCTCGAACATACCGCCGGTTTATTTAATTAATATTGATTCTCCGGTTGGTATTTTTTGCCAAGACTCGATTCTAAAACGGCGTTTGTGTTCTCTACTGTGACTCCAACCCAAGTCGAGCCCTTTGTTCCACTTTTTGGTGGGCTTCTCCACAGAAGCCTCCAAAAGTGGTGCCACTCAGGGGGTGTGGGAGGGGGTTTAGGCACCCTGGACCGAGTTACCTTGGTAACTCGGGTCGCACTCTTGTGTGATTGGCCCACACCACTTAGCATGTTTGAGTGACAGCTAGGCTGAGTGAATGGGGGTTGTCTGCATAAAAGCAGGGCTTTGGGGACTGGAACTTCAGAAGTCACCACAGGACCTGAGAATCCGATGAGGGAGAAGCTGAGCCGACCTACCACGACGACACCACCGGTGGAGTCCTGCAGAACCGACTCACCACTTCCCGACGACAGAGAAGATCTCCCGGCTGGAGAGGCTTCTTCCCCTGACTGGTGGGCAAAACCAGTTTTCCTTTCTTTATTCACAACCCAGCTCGGTTTGTGGTCAAACTGCCCATGCCAAGCACCCCGGCAGCCGGATAGCCACTCACCACTGAACAGCGAATCACCGGACCACTCCTTGTACCTGAGAAACTCCGCGGCTGGTTTCTTCCCTGGCAGTGCAACAGACTCCTGTCTTCCTCCACGACGAGATCCTCTCTTCCCCCGGAAGAAGCACTGACTTGCACCCGCTGCCAGAAACAACTGCCCCCGCTGGAGTGTTCTCACTACTTTTAGGTTTCGTGTCCGCCAGGCCTCCCTTTCTAAAGATTGCTACGAGATAATAATAACTCCTTAACCTTCTGGCCTGGGCTGGCCTCCTTGACCCTCTAACTGGTCACTTTCTTTGGTCCAACTCCTTTTTGAACATTTACAAGACTTTTGTGCACTGCAACCGTGTGACCTTGGACACATTTCATTTGGATCCTATGAAAGTGGATCCGGCCTCTTGAACTCTAACTTCACGGTTTTACTTTGCCTTCCCCCCTTGTTATGTTCTGATAAAAGTGTTGGGATCTGTTTCAACTAGTTCTCTGCTCTTCTCTCCCTTTTTAAAACGAACTATTAAGAGTGCCATCTACGTTAAGCGCTCACTGCTGTCTGAAAATAAGTGGGGCTTTACTTAAGACTTGTCTAATATTCTTTTAAGGGAGTGTATATCTTTTAGTGACCGTGTTTTTGAATTGCTTATTATTAGTGCCTGTGTGTTTTTCTAGATGTGGTTTTAAATAAATAATTATATCTCTTTTACACCAAGCCCTGGTCAGTGTTTACTTGTTCTACTGTGTCCTCTTGACCTATTGCGAATACTCTGTATACTGCCTAACTCTTCTTGAGGGAAGTCTGACTGCTCAGCCACAGCTACCAAGTGAATCTGTGTGGTACAGACTGCTACCAAGTGGGTTTACTGCCAAACACCTGTAGTCCTAAATCTTTTGCAGTGGTCCCAGAGGGAACTGCACAGGTTTCTGCCTAACATTCGTATAAGAAGGGTTACTCGATTCTGAACTTGGTCATCAGTTTCTATAAGGTCCATGCATTCTCTTCAGCCAGTATCTTCAGGGTGTCATACTCATTTCTTGTGACGTCATTGGCTTCTCTTTCTCTCTTTTTCATATTCCTTCAGATAGTTCCTAACTCAGATTGTCATTTCTTCAGGGATACATTTGATATGATTTTCTCACAGGGTACCATCTTTCGAACACTTGTCGAATGTAAATAATATCAACATCAGTGGCTATGGGAGGTGCACCTACTACCACAAGAGCCGGTAGGTGGCATACCAGATTTGCTTTATACTGAACTGCTTGCTTTGGCAGCTGACCCTGGAAGAGGTAAAGCTTAGTATTAAAACTCTTGAATTCTTTACCAACAAACTTCTAGCAACCTGTTCGTCAATCCAACCACCCATCTCTAAATGCAGAAATCCAAGCTGTAACTGGACACCTACGTGCTCATCATTAGAGACCAATTCGTCTAGAGTCCCTAAACATAAATACCCCAGTATGTCCTGCCAGATGTGATTTGGTGCGGATCCACTGCCTCTCAGGTCAGTTCAAGAACCACCTAACAGACCCCATCTGCGCCCAAGTCCATTGGTCTACTTGCCCATCCAACACGAACTAAAGAAAATGATGAGTCCGCAAATGACCTCCTGTGAAGTGTTAAGCATTCAGGAGCACATTGCCAAAGAGTACCCCAAATTGTTTGAACCTAAGACGGTGGTCATCCTAAATAAAAATGTATTTTAACTATCTGACTGTTTGTGTACCCGTTGTTCCTCTCAGCTTTGTCACAGGGCATAAATTCAGAAAAGTTCAAAATAAAGATCTTATTTGTCTCAGTCAAGGAAGAGCTTTTATTGCATTCAGTGTGACAGTTGAAAGTGCTATTTTGTGAGCAAAGAGTCCTCTTGGGTGGCATTAGTTAAATCCTTGTACATTCTAAAGATTTGAGTGGATAGAGCTTATTTGCTAGGTGCTCTTTCTATTTGCACAAGATGTCCCTCTGACAACCTAGCGAGAATGTGGCTAAACATTTTGCGATGGAGGCTATGTCATGTCTACATATGTTCAATCTTTATGCCCTCTCCTTTAAGCTTTGCAAGTTGACTGTCAAACCATTTGTTGGCTTTATGCTGTTTTGAATAAGTGGGAAAGCCTTATCTTGGGTACTTGATATATTTGGGCATAAATTGGCAAATATTGAATATTCACTGTGAGATTTTTTTGTGGTCGAATTATAATGCTTTTCAAATAAATCTTTAGTAAGTTTTTCCAGATCTCATCTAGATAGGGTAAAGGGAAGGTTCAAACTACTGTCCTTGGTTGTGTAATGTTTGTTTGTTTATTTATAATGGTTTATTTATAATGCGCACCAGATCCGAGGGTATCAGGGTGCAGGGTAAATGAACATTTTCAGCTTGGGTTGCATAGTTGCATAGTTACAGTGCAGCACAGAAATAATAGAAACATGGTTCAAATTACAACAGCAAGATATATACATACAGTGAACGAGTAGGAGGACATTACATAGAGAGAGCGATGTAGCATGATAGTCTGTTTACGCTCTATAGTCTGTTGTGTTGTCTATTTACAATGCTGATGCATGGGGTAGTGGGACATGGTATTTAGTGGTCATTTCTTTGAGCCAGTTGATAATGTTGTGTCTAAAGAGGGAGTATGATTGGTCAGCCCTCAGCGGGGGGGGGGGGGGTAGGGAGTACCAGAGCTGAGAAGCTTTGATTGGGAAGCTGCTACCTCCAGCTTTAGTTAGTGTAAACCTGGGTACTAGCAGGTAGTTTATGTTGGCATATCTGGTGACCCAGTTAGTGAGTAAGTGATGCAGAATTGTGTCACTGCTGGATAGCCAGTGATTCTGTCTCCTTACCTCGGAAATTTTATTTTTCCTGGCTATGCCCAGTTCTGCTCTAAGAGTGTTGTTCTGTAAGATCTGGATTTTTCTGACAATATATTTATTGGTGCCTAGATATAGGGCGTTGCAATAGTCCAATTTGGACAAGATCAGGGCTCTAGCCAGGGTAGCCCAACTGTTTTTGGATAAGAATGGTTTACTCGCTCTAATCAGTTTACATGTATAGGACGTGGAAGAGGCCATGGGGTTAACCTGTTTGGCGAAGGTCAGGCTAAAATCCAGGTAAAAGCCTAGGTTTTTACCTCTTTGATGACCTTGATGGTGTTACTAGTGATGTTAAAGGAGGTGTATTTGTGACCAAGTTTGTTGAGATTGGGCGTAGTGCCTAGGATGATTTCCGTCTTGTCATCATTCAGGCATAGACCATGGGTTGCCATCCATGCTTGGATGATGAGGTACATTTTATTTACCAAGGCCAAATCCTTGTCATAATCTCCGGTAAGTGGTATGAGAATCTGAGTATCATCTGCATAGTTAGTGTAGGTTACACCGAGATAATCCAGATCATTGAAAAGGGGCTTGGTGGACATATTGTACATTGTAGGAGAAACACATGAGCCCTGAGGCACTACACAAATGATGGGGATAGGGTCTGCTGCTTCTGAGGGCAAGAAGACTCTCATGGTCCTGTTACTTAGAAAGGATTGGAACCAGAATATAGCTTTCTGTGAAAAGTGTGCTGCTGAGTCAAGGTGGTTGCAGAGGACATTGTGGTCTACCAAGTCGAAAGCTGCTGAGAGATCAAGAAGGAGTAGTAGGGCTAATTTCCCTTTGTCTCTTTGTCTTTGTTAGCTCATCAATTTTGGCCTTGAGGTCAATCAGCGCTGTCTCGGTACCATGTTAGGGCCTGAATTCTGATTGCCGTGATCCTAATAGCTGGTCTTGCTCCAAGTAGATCTGTAGTTGGAGATAGTCCACCCTATCTAGAATTTTTTGTAGAAATGGCACTGTTGTTATAGGCCTATAGTTGGTGGGTATAGAGGGGTATAGTGATTGTTTTTTTTAAGGAGTGGAAGTACCCATGACTACTTTAGGTTACTTGGGATGGTGCCGGTAGTGAATGAGGCATTGATTAATTTCGAGATGAATGGTGCCAAGTCTCTAGCCGCATCTTTAATGGTTTGGACTGGGCAAATATCTAATGTAATGTATTGGAAACATTCCAGCCCAGGTTGTATCATTGTTATTCAATATGGCATGTGTATCTACATCAGCAGCAGCAGTGTCATGTGAGGTAGGGTGTATGGTTGTGTGTGATCCTGCACTAGTGTTAGTTAAATCATTTGGCCAGTAATAATCGCCATCGTATTCATAAAGTTCATAATCATTACTCATATTTATATTAGGAAGTAGCAAGGAGACACTTGTTGGGGCTGCGGTGGCGTGTTCTGAAGGTTGCATTACAATTGTACCATTGGCATTAATGTCATATGTTTCTTTCCACATAGTCTTTACCCCAGTCCATATCAAGTGCGACCCTTCACATATCAAGTTAGCCCCGCTTCCCCCCCCCTTGTGCATGTAATTAACCAAAGATAGAAGGGTATAATACCAAGCCATAAAGAACAACATTACTGATAACAAAACTGCAGCACATTTTAAAACACATTCAACATTACTGAACCTATTAGCCCTAATGGCATCCTTATCACTATCTAGAATTAATCGGTTCTCCGCGATTGTGGTTCATTGGGCGTTGTGTCACCTGGAGGGGCAATATAAATTTGTTACTACAATATATACATGTATTTACATTTCTGTTTCAACTTCATATTTAATCATCATTTTATTCATGTTTGCTCATTTCTCCATTACACATTTATTTTCACTATGGAGAGAAGGAGAAGGAGAGTGAGAGATTGATGGAGAAAAGCGAGGAACAATAATCGAGAGGAGAGAGAGAGAGAATAGAGAGATACAGAGAGGATATTAAAGAATCAAAAAAGGAAGAATGGAAAAGAAGAAAGTAGGAAATAAGTCATGCAGAACAAGACACATATCATAACTTTTATCTCTGCAGGTTCTGTTTGCCGACAATTTTGTTATCCCTTTTCAACCGCATTTGTGGTGCTAGTAGCACCATCTTGCTCATCCTGGGGGATTGTACTAATCGCGTGCCCTCCTCACATCTGATAAGTGCACCCAATATTTCAATCCCTTCACCTTCACTGCAGTGGGTGTACTATATATGACCTCGTAAGGGCCATGAAACCTAGGTGAATTCCACCTCCTTACAAAGCTACAAACGTATACTTGTGCTCCTGGCATTAGTGTCCCACTTGGGCTGTCTGTGGCTGGTGTGGTAGTATCAGTCGCCACGTTTTCAGTAAAAGGCAGTGCTATTTGTCACGCTATGCTGCGTACTGCGCGCGTTACCTGTGTTAGGTATTCCTTTAACTCTTCCCCCAGCACTGTGGCAGTATCGGAGATACTGGCGTGTGTATTCGCCTCCCAGTTACAATTTCATGGGGGCTCAGATGGTGGTCCTTACATGGCTGCGTCCTGAGCTGGAACAGTGCTAGGGATAAGCAATATACCCAGGTTTTTTTTCAGTGTATTACACAATTTCAATAGCTTACTCTTCAGTAATCTGTTGATCTTTTCTACCACTCCATTCGCCATCGGATGATAAATGGAACATAGTTTGTGTTTTACCCCCAAGAGTGATGTCACTTCCTTAAAGAGGTCATTCACGAAGTGCGTACCGTTGTCTGATCACATCGCATATTCCCCATCGGGAGAACACTTCCCGAACAAGGAATTTCGCTGCACACTTCGCGTCTGGGAGGGGGCATGGACCCGCTTCCACCCATCTTGAGAAGGGACATACCACTACAATCAAGTACCTTGCTCCGTTACATCGCTCTCCCATGTCAGCGTATTCTATGTGTAATTCTCTAAATGGTCCTACTGGCCGTGGCAGGGTGCCACGCAGTGTTCTCAATGTCATTCCTGAATTGTGTGTTTGGCATGTTGTGCATTTTACTACAAATTTTGACAAGTGTTCCTGTAGATTGGGGACAAACCAGTGTTCCTAGATGTCGGCTGCAATGTGTTGTTTTGCTACATGGCCGGGGAAATGCAGCTGTTGGAATGCTATTTCTAGTAATTCTACGGGCATTACTACCTTTCCTGTTGTCGCCTGCCTACAAATGAGGTCTGTGGCTGATTGTTTACATCCCCGTTTGTTCCACAATTCTTGCTCGTCCTGTGGTGCTCTTCTTTGTAACTCTATTATCTGCGCTATTGGTGTGTTACTGTAGGCTTCTTCTAGTGGTTCTGTAGTAGTTGCATATGCTGAATCTGAGTATATGGTTACTGTGCATCCTTTAGCTGTGTGCAATGCCTCAATCAATGCAGTTAGTTCAGCTGCCTGTGCTGAGTAATGGGACGGGAGGCGCTTTTGGACAATCGTTTCATAGCCATCTTCTTCCATGCGCACTACCGCCATCCCTATGTGTTTTTCCCCTGTTTCTGGGTTTATTGATGCTGATACATCTATGAAATATATTTCTCCCTCCTTCAGGGCATTTTCACTTGCTTTTGGGATGTCATCACCTTCCCCCTCATAGGTGGCACAATCGTGTTCCTGTATGTCCTCTGTCGTGCATGGCTCTGTGATGAATGTTGCTGGGTTTACGGTTTTGCACCTGACAACGTGTACATTGGGGCTCGAAATTATTATCTCATATGCTGTTGCTCTCTGTGTTGTTAATGTTGATTTTGATCGCTCAAGAATGGCAAATAAGGAATGTTCTGCATATAGCGTTCCTGAACAACCCATCACAATGGTGGCGCTCTTTTCAATCGTGAAGGCCGCAGCTGCGAGAACCTGTTCACACACGAAGTGGCCTTGCATTACGGGATCTAGTGTCCCGCTGTAGTAAACCAATGGTTTGTGACCTAATGAGGTTTTTTGTGTCAGTACTTCCATCATCAGTGTTCCATTACAGTGTGAAAACAAGAAAGATTCCCTCTCATAATCTGAGTTTGCGAGAACTGGGGCATCAGCAATGAGGTCTTTTTGTTTAAAATACTGTCTCATCATTTCATGTGTCCATTTTATTGGGGCTCTATTTTTCTGTGCTTCTTTTAATGCTTGTAGCAATTGATGTGTGTATGCCGCGTAATCGGGGATCCATGCTCGACAATAGTTACAGATGCCAAGAAACTTTTGCATGTCCTTCACTGTTTTTGGGATGATTATGTTGCGTATGGCAGCTGCTCTGTCTGGGAGTATTTGTTAGGCAGAAACCTGTGCAGTTCCCTCTGGGACCACTGCAAAAGATTTAAGACTACAGGTGGTTGGCTGTAAACCCAATTGGTAGCAGTCTGTACCACCCAGATGTACCTGGTAGCTGTGGCTGAGCAGTCAGACTTCTCTCAAGAAGAGTTAGGCAGTATACATACAGAGCATACACAATAGGTCAAAAGAACACAGTAGAACAAGCAAATGCTGACCAGAGCTTGGTGTAAAAGAGATATAATGATTTATTTAAAACACATCTAGTTAAACACACTTGCACTAATATCAAGCAGTTCAAAAATACAGTCACTAAAGTATATACACTCCCTTCAACGGTTATTAGACAAGTCTTAAGTAAAGCAACACTTATTTTCAGACAGCGGTGAGCGCTTAACGAAGATGGCACTCTAATAACTCAGATTAAAAGGGAGAGAAAGCAAAGCAAACATAGAAACCGATCCCAACACTTTCGGAAGAACACAGTGAGAGAAGAAGGCAGGATAAAACCGTGAAGTCAAAGTTCCAGAGGCCGGACCCACTTTAAGAGGCTCCGGGTGAAATGTGTCCAAGGTCACACGGTTGAAAAGTGCACAAAAGTCTCGCAAAAGTTTCAGAAAGAGTTGGACCAAAAGAAAGGGACCAGTTAGATGGTCAGGCGGCCAGCCCAGTCCAGAAGGTTAAGGCTTTACTGTCACCTTATAGCAATCTATAGAAAGGGAGGCCTGGCGGACACGGTGCCTTAAAGTGGTGAGAACGCTCCAGCGGGGGCAGTTGTTCCTGGCAGCGGGTGCAAGTCGGTGCTTTGTCTGGGGGAAGAGAGGATCTCGTTGTGGAGGAAAGCAGAAGGTCATTGCACTGCCAGGGAAGAAACCAGCCGCGGAGTTCTCGATTAAAAGGAGCGGTCATTTTATTCGCGGTACAGGGGTAAGTGGCTATGTGGTTGCCAGGGTGCTTGGCACGGGCAATTCGACCACTCGACGTCCTGGTCAGCGAAAAAGAAAGTAAACTGGTTGTGCCCACCAGTCAAGGGAAGAAGACTCTCCAGCAGGGAGATCTCCTCTGTCGTTGGGAAGTGGTGAGTCGGTTCAGCAGGGCTCCACCGCTGGTGTCGTCGTAGCAGATCGGCTCAGCTTCTCCCTCTTTGGATTTTCAGGTCCTGTGGCGACTTCTGAAGTTCCAGTCCCAAAAGCCCTGCTTTTATGCAAGAAACCCCCATTCATTCAGCCTAGCTGTCAATCAAACATGCTAAGTGGTGAGCGGGGTGGCTCACCACTTGGGCCAATCGCGCAAGAGTGCGACTTGGGTTGGCAAGGCAACTTAGTCCAAGGTTCCTAAACCCCCTCAAACACCCTCTGTGCCCAGACAGAGTGGCACCACTTTGGAGGGCTTCTGTGTAGAAGCCCGCCAAAAGTGGAACAAAGGGCTCGACCTTTGGTTTGGAGTTACAGAGGCGAACACAAACACCATTTTAAAACCGAGTTCTGGCAAAAACTACCAACCGGTGAATTAATATTAAATAAATAAACCGGCGGTATGTTAGAAGCTATGTTAAAAAGTATTAGCCTCGAACAATGGGAAAATCCCATAGAGATATATTTGCGGTTGAATATAACAAGTAGTATCCACTGCCACCAGCCAAAACTCGACGAGGGGGGACGGGACAGTGCCCCCTCGAACAACAGACCCAGGGGCAATCGAATTGCCCCTACCAGTACGCCCACAATATGATGGTTTGTACTGGTTCTGTTAGTAATTTGGGACCAGTTAAGCCAATGGTGACTTTACATGCCCTGGGAGACAGTAGTCAGTCCCAGGGTATGGAGTCTATGGTGGGGTGTCACTATGACACCCCTGTGTTACTGCACGGAGGGTGCTGTGTAACACACATAGTAAAAACACATGAGACCCTATGGAGTAAAAGACCCCATAGCCCATAAAACACATAAATCAACAAAGGAATACCCCAATCATGTCCAAGAGTGTGAGGAAAAGAGTCTCACTCTTGGCAGGAGAAAAAAACAAACTCCAGAAATCCAGCAAAGCTGCTGGGTGACTCACTAGGTTAGGAAATTCAGCCTAAACAGAGAATTCTCCCTAACAGTATTCGTTTCCCATCTTTTGATATTAACTGTCCGAGGTATACAACCTCGGCGAGGCAGTATTGCAATTTTCCTTTGTCCACCTTGTACCCCTTGGTAGCTAACACATTTAGCAGTGTTATCGAATCTTCTCTGCATTTTTCTTCTGTATGGCTGCAGACGAGTAAATCGTCTACGTATTGAATAATGGTGCTCTCTACATCTATATTTCCAATGTGTTCACGTAGTACACTGTTAAAAATGCTAGGGCTCTTGCAATACCCTTGTGGGAGTCTGGGATGTTCATACCTGTTGTTCCCTAATGTGAACACTGTCAGGTATTGAGATCCTGGGTCGAGTGGTATGGAGAAGAAAGCATTCTTCAAATCAATTGCAGTAAAACATGTTAATTCTTTCGGTATGCTGCACAATATTGATGCCGGGTTAGGCACTAATGGGAACTCTTTTTGAATGACGTCATTGAGTGGGTGGAGATCTTGGATCATCCTCCACGCCCCTCCCTTTGCTTTTTTGATCGAGAAGATAGCCGTGTTACAGGGGGAGTTTTATGGTACTATAATACCTTGCTTTAGGAGTGCATCTATTGTTGCCCTAATCCCTTCTTCTGCTTCTCTGGAGATGGGGTATTGTTTCACTCGTGGTGGTATGACACCTGGTTTTAGCTTTATCTTTATTGGTGTCACCTCCTGGAGTAATCCTACATCGTGGGGGCCTGTAGTCCAAATTTCAGGTGCTACCTTTGCCATGTCTTCCTTAAATATAGTCAGTGGGGCATTGATGCTAGCCATGAGTGGGTTGTGTACCTTTCTGTACTGGATCATGATGTCACATGGTATGCTTATTTCCATTATTATTTATCTTCATTATCAGTGAATAATTCCTCGTCTGTTATGTCTCTTAGCATTATGTTTGGGTCTATGCATAACACAGTTCTCCACTCACACCCATGCGCGTCCAATCCTATGACCACAATGCGTCTGCTTGATACCTGAACTGCCTCGATGTCTATGGACATGATCGTACCTGGCACAACATCTGTGTGTGCAATTGGGCGGAATATAAAATCTGATGGTGTTCTCCATTCTTTTCTCGTTATCTCTGGTACCACTCGGGCTAATACCTCGCACCACAACTTCATTCATCACTGTGCTGATCATCAACATGGCTCGTACTGGGCACACTCCCGGGGTTGAACATACTATTCCTCGTTCTGCAAACAAGATGGTCATATTCAATTTGCTTAACAAATCTCTCCCCAGCAAATTGATTGGTGCGTCTTCGTGGTACAGTAAGGGTGCGCGCACGGTTTTTCCCCCTACCGTTATATCAAGATCTTTAGTGTAAGGAACTTTTAAAATGGCCCCAGAGAACCCCTGCGTTTCCAAATTCTGCCTGAGAGCAGAAACCGCCCTTCCATAAGACATGATTTCTCTGCTCCTGAGTCTACCATAAAGATAAACTGCTTGTTTCCTATCTCTGCCCCCACTAGTGGTTCCTCTTCTGCACGTAGGGTGGTGGATAGGACTGGACACGCAAGTGTTCCCTGTGGGCTATCCTAATCTGAATGTCTTTCGTGTCCTGGTACTGTAAAGACATTGTCTCCAACCTCTGTCACGCCGCGGAATGGTGCGGGTGCACCATTTGCGGCCGTTGCAAAACAAGTATTGTTTGCGTTTCCTACCGTGTTTTGTCTTGCCATAGGTTGTAGCGGTGGCTGCTGTCTTTGCTGCATTTGAGGTTCATTATAGCACTGATCCTGCTGTCTTCCTCCTCCCATCGGTAGTCCATAAGGGCTACCTGGGTGTGGGCACCCCCATCCTTGTTCGTTCTCTATGGGCTGCTGCCCTTGGAAATACCCTGAAGGCGGCATTCTGCAATCTCTTGAATAGTGTCCCCATCTCCCACAGTTCCAACAAGACCCTTGTGGTCCGCCTCTCATTCCTTGCGTACCAAATCCTCTACTCCCCATACCTCCAAACCCCCCTCTCTGGCCACGGTACTCACCTCTTCCTCTTGCCGGTCTGTCTTGCCATTGTTGTCCGCCGTATTGCTCTTCTCCGTTCCACGGCTCTTGTCCTCCTGTTGCCCACAGTGCTGCTATTGTAACTGGTCTGTTTCCCACTCCTTCATCCCCCTCGTTTTCTCTATCTGTGGCTACGCTGGCGTTGATGGCGGCGACCTTCACTATTTGTTCTGTACCAGCTTCACCTCGTCTGCCAGCCTTTTTTGTGCTATCTCCTTTTCTCTCTCTTTGATCCTCCTGCAGTGGTGCACAATTATACTCTGAATTTCAGGCCAACCCTTGGCTTCTATCCCAGCTATTTTGTCCAAGGCCTTCTGTACCTCCTTCGGGAGACCTTTTTTGATGATAAAATAGAACAAGGCAGTGGACTGGTGCCACGCCGTGCCAGTTTCGCTTCTCCACAAATCCTGCACTCGTGGTATGAACTGCGTAGGATCCTCGTTCTCCTCCATTGTACACTGCATCACTAAATGTAAATCTGGAATATCTGGAAACATGCGCCGCAATGCATCCCACACTTGTGCTCGAACGTTGTTGAACGCCGACCCATCGTGGCGGTCACAACTCATTGTTACTCCGGGGAATCCGGCCTTTTCCCACACTGCGTCTGCTTGGTCACCAATTGCTTACACTAATAAACTTTTCACATCCCCTATTGCTAGTGGCACTCCTGCCGTGTTCTTCTCAAAAGCATGTATCCATTTCCCAGCCCCTCCCAATAGTGGGGGGAGGACTTTCAGCAAGTTGTTTTTATCCATTTGAGCCCACAGGATGTAGTGTGGCCTACTCGCTCCTTTATGTATCAATGGCATCTGCAACTTGTGTTTCTTTCCTACTTTACTTACCGTACCTTCTTTTTTTACTTACCATCATATTCCCTCCTCGCTGTCTTAATCTACCCTGCCATAGTGGTGGTGATGGTATATCTGGGTAACGGCGGTTTGGCAGTGGGGACCCTGCCACGGCAGATGCCTCTTCAGATTCGTCTAAGTCACTCCATACTTCTTCTATTCCTGATTCTTGCTCATTGTTTTCTTCGTGTCCTTCTCCTTTCTCACTTTCCTGGGTGGGTGGGCATATAATCCTCACGGGCTTGTCATTTAGATGGAACGGGAACTCCCCTGACTGCCACTCTTTCTCTCACCCTTGTAGTGTGCGTGTTCCCTGGGATGATATTGATTGCGCTGGCTCTGAGATTGCTGGCGCTACTTCCCCTGCTGTGCTTACTGATGGCGTGAGAACTGCCATGGACAACGGTGGTACCTCTCCTCCCCCTGGCAGCATTTGGCCTCTATCGCACAGTGCTCTTAGCCGTGTTATTTCCATCTGTGCATGCGCTAGCTGGTGGTCTAATTCTCTGGTTAAGTGTGCCAAATTCACAGGGGGTGCACTTGTTGGGCCATACAAACCTCTTTTATCATAGGGCGGTGGTGCCGAAGCGACTGCTCCGTTTGGGGGTGGGACATTCTGGTATGTACAGGGGCTCGCTGTATCCCCTCAGCTGTAGTGGTCGTGCACTCGCCCTTTGGCGTCCTACTTACCTCTTCCTGCGTTTTCTGGTTTTCTTTCGTTCTTTCTTTACCTACCTCTGCTGTGGGTGGAACTTCCTCGAAAATTCGCCACAGGTCCAGGACTTCTCTTCTATTTTGTAACTGTTTCCCCTTATATCTTACCAGCAAGTGCGTAGACACTAAATCTAACACTCTCTTATCAAATGACCCTCCTTCTGGCCAAATTGGCGTTACGCTGTCTCCTTTTATCTCTGTCAACCACTGATCATGGTACTTTTGTATCTTTTCACTGTACAATGGAAGGTGTTGACAAATATGGGATAGTGGTGTTATTCCCCCCATGATGATGGTTCTCCTTGTGCCTATGTGTATGGTTGAATCTCAGTTTCCTTCTAATCACCCCTCCACCCACTTGTCCTTCCTTCTAGATCAAATATATATATATATATATATATATATATATATATATATATATATATATATATATATATATATATAGGTCTTTCAATTACTGATAATTTTTTCGTGCACATATATCTATCAACATATGTCAGTATGCAATGTCACTAATGTGATTATTGCCTTTCCAAATTCAACAGTTCACTTTTGCATGTATACAATTTTATCAACAACTCAATTGCAATACCTTGATATTCTTGAAAACAAATACACAGAACATGAAAAACATATAACATATATCATGCACATGCACTACCTGCGTGCTTTTATTTCCCCTTTTGTTCCCGTTACCGCTCTGTCCCCGTTTCACCTATTCTCCTCATTCACTCCTCACCTCTTACACCTTCTTACTTGTTCCCAAGAATTCTTCACTTACACGGAAAAAGAATATTCTAAATAACTACTCTGAGTCTACTCCATATACGAGACTCCTACTATCTTCACTTATTTATTCTGCACTGGACGAGACAATGCTAAGTGGCGCCACCTTCTACCCTGTTCGGGCTAGGATACCACTTCTCTTTTTTCTTCTCACTTTTCACAAAACCTAATGGCCATATAAAGGATAGATCAGAAAAGCCTCGTCATCACTCACACAGACCCTCTTCCTGGCTAAACCCCACTGTCACTTGGTCCCTTCTTCCCCTATATTCCCCCCTTACCTTTCCTTGGGAACCTTCGCAACCGGCACTCACGTGTTCAGTCAGGTAATCCGAAGGTTACCGTTCGCGGTCCGACCCCAGTCAGGGGCGCACCCCAACCAAGCCGTGGCCCGCCTCGGCGAGCAGCTTTTCAGTCGGGTATTCATCAACCGGGAACCCTTGACCCTTCCTCGTAGTGTGCACAGGCTGGTCGGCCGCGGAGGCGATGTTTTTGCTGGGGGGCGTCCCGGATCTCATTGCACGGTGCCAGCCTCGAGGCACCTCTCCAAATCACGCCGGGGTCACCAGATGTTTGTGCCCTCCCTGTCTCACACATGCAAGAAAATAAAACAGACACTCCCCGGTCAGGGAATAAGGCAAAAGAGAGCAGGCTGCGAGAGTTCAAGGAAACATTTATCTAGATCTCTGAGCGCGCTCTGCCAAATTATCGTTACATTACATTTTTATACAGTAGCATGATGCACTTAACATAGGATACTATGTCGATCCCGGATTGGTCAGTTTCATGCTGTCTCAGGTGTGGATGGCATCCCTTCCTCCGGGTTGGTTGCTTGGTTGGCGGGAGGATTGACGTCAGACATCTGTGCTCCGGATGGGTGAAGGTCAGGTCGGTGTGAAACACAGTGGTCACTATCTAAGCTAATATAATTCATTCTCTATAATGCATGCACTAAATATTAGTGGTTCAAAAGGACTGTCAGTAGTTTATCATGTCTCTATAAAAGTCAAATCACACAGGTGCTCAAGTCATAGGTTAGGGGTCTTGACCACTCTAATACAATGACCGGAGTGTAGGTTCATGCTTACAAGAATCTAAGGTATGTGGCATTTGTTACTATTGGGCACGATATACTGCAGCAGAGGTCTAGTGTTAATCGGATGTCTGCTGGGTGGGCATCATGGCATGGTCATTGATCTGGCACATGAAAGGAATACCTTGCAGGGACACAGGGTCGGAATGGCAGTAAGTTTCCATTGGCGAGGGTGCGGGGGCAAGGACACTTTTGTGGAGATGGACGAGCTATGTGCTTAGCTCATGTTGGTTCACATGCAGGATAGTGATCTCAGAGGAAAAGAGATGTGTTACATTTATTATTTGTTGCAAGCACCTCCGGCTTCAGTGTGAGAATGGAGCTGCTGAGTTTTCCAGTCAGAGCGGGAACAATAGTGGGGGCCAATTGCTCTGAGCTGCTGCGAGGAAAGGAAGAGAAGCATTTTGTACTATCGCAGTGAGGCCTGGTCACCAAGATGGAGTCGAAAGGGGGTACAAAAAATGGATGCCCTGTGTCCTGCTCAGTGGTCCCATCTACGCGAATGTCACCCAAAGTTAACATCGCATAAGGGCGAGGGGCGTACCCACTACTGGAGGCACTTGGTCCGAGTTTTGTACTGAGAAGTGAAGGCAGAGAGGGGCCTCCTGGCCCCTCGCTCCCACACAGAATCAAGCTATGTGGATGCCTCCATGTTGGCTGAAAGCCTAAATAAAGTAGTTACTAAAGCAGATGTCTTTCCTTACTGATGAGCATGGCCCCAAAGTCGCCAGGACTGGCCCCAAGAGGGCCTGAGAAGTGGATGCGAGGCCTTATTAGTGATCCGAGCCCTGATTCCACCTGGCCAATGGGCTTGCCAGTGGGGATCAGGGCTGAGGGTCGTGACGCCATGACAAGGGCAGGACACTTGACTGGGTCGCAGTGTCACTCTTTGAGTGAGGCCAAGTTCAGTTAGGACATTAACTATTATTATAGCTTGCTGGTCTTTGGAGTAATTGAAGCCCAAGTTAAGATCCCTAAACAAGAGTATCTGCAAGGTATTTTTTAGGTTTTCGGAAAGGGTTGTAGAATGTCCTCCTCGACAACGCCAATGGGGCCTGGAGGTCTATAAATCAAATGGATAGTGAGTGTTTGGGAGTCAGAGATAGGGAGTTTGGCAGTGAGGGATTCACAAGATTTGACCTCTGGGGAGGCAACTAGTTTTAGCACTAGGTTGGATTTGACTGTGATGACTATGCCTCCTCCACGAGTCTCAGTTTTATCTGCTCTAAGTTGGTGTATTTGTCCAGAACTGCGAGCATGAGGGTGGGGCCTGCTGCTGTATGTAGCCATGATTCAGTAATAGAAAGAAAGTCAATGTTTTCTGCCAGGATTAAATCAGCAATCTCTGCGGCATGGCCTACTAAGGACCTGGAGTTTATTAAAGCCCCTTTGTGAATAGGTGTCAGTGGGACAGAAGAGGTGCTGATGTTGACTTTCTCAGTTGGTATTGGTATAGGTTGCTTATGTTTTTTGTGGGTATGGTTATCAATGTTAGGCCTAATGGCTAGGTTAGTAGGATTAATATAATTCAATGTGGTAGCATGATTGTTGTAAAGTTCTTTTCTTCTAATGTTAATATTGGTTATTGAGCTGGCAGGTGGTTCAAATAATTTTGTCAATCTAGAATGGGGTCTAGTGTGGTTTCTAAGCATGTTATTGTCAGTGAAGTCTAGTTTGTCCAGGAACAAACTGCCGTTCGCCTATGAAAGGGCATTTTCCTTAGTGGTGCATTTAAAACAAACAGAATGTCAGTAAATTGTCCCAAATTATAGGTCAGACAGTAGTCCAATCAAGTGAAAAGAAATCTTTGTATAGAACTATCACAATGGTCAGAAATGTTCTCTTCCTCGGATGTTAAATCTGTCTCCCCTCCTTCCCTATCCGCCTCACCTCTAGACTTCAGCTTGGTTCCTTTCTTTTTTTTGTCCCTCAAAAATGGCTTCTCTTTTTTTTTTAGAAGGTAGAGGCGACCACGGAAGGACGCCACAGTGCCACTGGAATAGTGGGCTGTGGATGAATCCCTGTGGTTGTCTGTTTAAGGGGAAAAAGCCAGCGGCATAAAAAAACCCAAAACAGGAACTGGAGCCGGATATCACAGTCGATAAGGCGGGGAACCAGAAGGTAGGAAGCTTGTCCATGGAAGGTATCCAGGTAAGGATAGAGTAAATACAGGGAAGGTCGGGAGAACACCAGAACCAACGTAAGTAGAAAGCGATCCAAAAGTACACAAAGGATGGTCAGCTGCGAGAGATGCAAAAGAAAAGGGAGAGTGCAGATGGATATGCAGGGAGCCAGAAGCGAGAGGGAATCAGCACAGAAAGGATGGAAATCAGAGCGAGAAAGGAAAGAATGGCAGACGAAACCGCAAGAGAAATAACAAATGGAGCGCAACAACTGACAGGTAAGCCTAGCGTTGCAACGCGTCCGCAAAATGGAAGTGGCAGGCTAAATACTTCTGAAGTGGACGCATACAACGACTAGACCGCTGAGAGACGTAGCGAAAAGCGTGCCGGAACGGCTAATGGCGGACCCGTCTCCATAGGCCCCAGACACGCCACCTACTCTGCGGCATGACAAGAACATCAACAACAATAATAATAGGTAAATAAACACTATATACATTTCAGTCAAAATGACTGTGTGAAATTCATAATTACTGTTAGAAGTACCTAACAGAGTGTATATTACCAGCATAAATCATCTAAAATCACTAACAAAATTCCACAATATTTAGTGACAGAATAGATTAAATTAAGATCATTACTGAGCATAAAACAGTCCCACAGGGTGTTTGGAGGTAATAGATTGGCTTGACGATTACCATATGCAATACATTGGGAAGTACTACAGAATTAAGATGTCGGTAAATATTTGGCAGACTCTACCATGTTTTCCCTACATAGCCTATTAGTTCTTGACACATTGTATCTGTCCCCTACCACTTCATGTGATTCAACAAAGTTCAATTTTATTTTAAAGATATTTCCTAAGTGTGTCATGAGTGGGATAGGAAGTCAATTATGCAGGAGTACATGTACAGTTAAGTCTATAGTGAATTAAAAAAAAACCACTATGAACTTTTCTGGCAAGTCTAACAATTACAAGTTCATGGTAATAGGTCTCCAATGTTACTTTAACATGTTTTATTAAGAGATTGGGGCTACAGTATGATGCTGAGCTGAAGATTTGGGTAGACCATAGTGTTGGTGTATCATATATGTACTTAATACAGCTATCATGTAAAAATAAGTTATGTTGTCCATAGGGCTCTGACACAATAGAGAGAAGGAGCCTGGAGCAGAATTGACACATTTCCAGTGAGGCATAAACCATTTTAGAATTTGAGGGGAACTCACATTAGGTAGATCTAGCTCAAGGAGGGTGTACTCAATCGGGTTTGAATGTGGTAATCTAATGATTTTAAACATTTACTTTCTAAACAATTCAGTTCCTTAATTCGTTTATGTGCCCAAATCTCTGCCCTGTAGGTAATACACGGTAGGATTTTAGCAGAGAATATTTTAATAATTTAATTTACAGAATACCTACCGTGTTTAAGAGCAAAAATATTAAGCATACCTAATTGTTTTGTTCTAGTCTGTACCGAAGCCAGCTGTGCCGACCAGTTCAGTTTTTCATCAAAAATAATGCCCAAGTATATATGTGCAGAGACCTACTCGACCTTGAAGTTCTTCAGAGTACATCTATAAGCTTTAATCCTGGCTCCATTATGAGAAAAGGTCATGACCTTGGCTTTTTCAATGTTTATCTTTAGACCATTTAGATGAGCAGGTTCATTGGTTCTTGTATTCCTCTGGCTGTATAATCCATAATAGCTAAGTCATTCACAGAACCAAGCCATATGGAATGTGTACCTAGTTAAGGAGGATGGCTTTTGTCAGAAGTTAGGAGATTTTGAAGATCTATCAAGCACAAATTGAATAAAGTAGGGGTTAAAATGCAGCCTTGCATCGCACCTTAATAAGTGGAGATCCAGTCTGTGGTTGCGCGCACTTGATTTAAGCAAACCTTAACCCTGGTGTTTGAATGTAGGTAAATAATCATATTTAATAGCCCTGTTGGGATGTTCCAGGCTTGAAGCTTATGCCATAACGACGCTCTGGGGACTGTGTCCAATGTGGATCTGAAATCTATAAAAGCTACATAAGTCAGCTGATTCTCAGTGATCCACGCCAGTTGGACTATGGTCACTAACGTTAAGATGTTAAAAAGCTACTGGTGTGTTTCCGTAAGACCATTAACTTAATCAAAACATTTAGCTCCTGAATCATAACTCGAGCAAACATTTTTTCTGGGGTATCTAACATGGAGAGTATACAGTAGTTACATGGGTTATTACGAGGACTTTATTTTGCCTACACAGGTACAATTATGTTGTCAGTCCAGGAAAATAAACCCAGCAATATCAAAATGGTTAAGAGCAGATGTAAGGCTTTGGCCCATCTTTTAAAGGGAATTGCAAATTCCATACAGACCAAGCACTCTGGATGATTTAATACTCTTAATAACATAGATTTGATTAAATGAAAGTGAATAGAGCCAATCTTTAGCTGCTAGTAATTTATAGGTATCCTCATTGGGATTTCGATCCAATATAACAAATCCAATCTTCTTTGGATGCACCATTTAATAATGTCCTGGAAGACTTAGCCTTGTTGATGGACTACCAAAAGGACCAGTAATCTCTACTATGTGCACTATTTGCCAAGGTTTGCTAGGGAGCTTTATGGTGTTGCCTGAAGTACACTCGCAACAATTTTTGGTATTTTGCCATTCTGGCCTTAATTAGAGTAGCTACAGTCTCCCCAGGGAGATTGGAATGTTTCAGAGTTCTATGGTCTCGTCTCAAATGCATTTTTGCAAATTGGACCGTTCTGTCGAATCTACGCCAGACATATTTGAATGCCGGAAGGAAGAAGCGGTCATGTTATTGCCTTGATAAGTTGTTGTATGTTTTATGATACTTTGCATTGAAGACTCATATTTAGCAATAATAGCTTCCTTACTAAGACTACAGCCCTCACCTTCAAGCGTAGTAGCTACCAGGTGAATTCATTCACATAGAATAAAAGACGCCTGAGAATTAGCGTTAGAAAGAGTAGTATGATTCCAGTTTATGTGATTTCGGCCATTATTCATTTAAATGCTACCTATTGGATCAAAGCCACCATCATAGGTTTTGACAAAATGGCAAAGGATCACTTTCCTCTCTAGTGATAATGGTCATTTCCAATACCAAAGGGGAACCAGTTGGTTTACAAAAATGTAATCAATAATGGAGGCACTCCTTCCACAAACCCTGGCGAATCGATCGGAAAAGTCACCTGGGCAAAGACCATTTAAAATAACACAATGGTATTTATAAAGTAGATTAGCCCATGAGTGACCCTTTCAGTTGTAATAATGATCTGACATCATAGTAGAGGAGGCATTATGATGATTATTCGAAGTATTTGGTGGAATTCTGGCATTGTCATCACATATCACAACGGGGATCTGCTTCCAATGTTTCCTGAGCAATAACTCAACAGTGCCCAGAATCTTTTCATGAGAGTCTGAGGAATGGTGATCGCAAAAATTAACAACTAAAATAGAGTTAAAGGGAGGCTTGTATTTATTATGAATGAGGTAGCCAGTGTTGGGATTCACGTTCAGCTACCATGCACTATCAAACGTTTCAAGCGCAGAAAAGTCTATTAGCGCACAAGAAAGTTAACGTGCGCCTGCCGGGGGTGTTGGTTGCAAGCAGGAATAACAAATACAGTAATTCTATAATAGCCATAGATATGTAGGTAGGCCCAGGTGTAGGGCATGGGTGATATTGTGTAGCAGTAGTGAAATATAATGCATAACAATGCTGAGGGTGACACAGGGTGCAGGAAACACTACAGCACCACCATATTCGAAGTGAGGCCTTGCATTTTGCATTTCCCGATGGAGGTGTAGCAGTGGAGCATGATGGAGTGTTCTAATCCCTTTTCCCTTTCCCAGTAGTGAATGTTGAGAATAATGCATGCTGCATAGTTAGTGTTTTAATTGTATCAAGCTGAAGGTCTGTGAAACCACAAAGGATTGTGAATGGCTGGCCACAGGCATGGCTGCGGCCGTCCTGTAGGACAAACCCATGGGAGTCAAGGCAGAGGTCTGGAGCTGCCAACATACCGAGCACAGATATCTGACCCTCGCGCCCCCCAAAACAATGGCCATCCCATTTGAACTGCCAGACTACCATAAAATAGATGACCTAAATCCATCAGAATTCGGTTGATTAGTGCAGTCCTCGAGAGGCCCGGTAGAAGTTCTGAGGTGGGGCAGCTGATTGGCAGCCGATAAGGGGGGAACAAATAGTGAAACAACCCATGATTTGTGATACAAAGAGCAAAAGGTGATTCCAACAAAGGTAGTTCTGTGGCGGGGAGGTTTGGGGGGGTGCCTGCATGTCTGGCATGAAGAGAAGCACTCCTTTATTCTGACGAGCCAATTTGACTTCAGAAGTATCCACTGTGCTCATGTTAATGACCAGGTGAACCCCATTTGACTAAGCCTGTGGGGAGAGTAACATGTGTGGCAACCCACCAATCCAGTAAGCGGGGAAGCAAGGTGATGGAGTAGAAGAATGACGTGTTGGGGGCAGGGGTAGGTTAGAATCTGGACAATCAGTTTAGAGACCATAGGAGAATGGTAGAATGTATACAGGTGGTAGTCATTGACGGTGAGGGGCTAACACTGTATGTTGCTCACGTCATGAATGATGATTCTCTTCTTTAAAACTTTGTGACTGCTTTGGACTAACTGAGATCTCTGTGTCAGTTTGGTTTTACAGGACCTTCTGCCACCTTTTTTCCTTTCTGTATACAAAAATCTTGTTTTCCTTGCAAAGAGGTGCACCAAGCTTTTTTCCTCAGAGAATTGTATTTTATTGTCCCTTTGTCTAGAGCATGGGTGCACAACATACGGCCCGCGGGCCAGTTGCGGCCCGCCATGCTCTTTTGTCCGGCCCGCCAGCAACAAAGACTTTCCCATTAGGAAAGTCTTTGTTCTCTTCCGGGCCGGACAAAACGCTGGCCGTCATTGGCTCAGCACACATGCACCACGTTGCTCTTACGAGCCACGTAGTGTGTGTGTGCTGACCTAATGAAGGGCCAGCACTACGGCTGGCGAGGTCCATAAGGCTTGATGCCGGAAGGCATTTCAGCCTTGGACCACGCCAGCCGTAGTACGCTTCCAGCATTCCTGCTTACCTGTGCTTACCTGCCTTCCAGTTCCAGCACGTCTCCGGTAAGTGGTCTGTTTGTGTTTGTGTGTCGGGTCTGTTTTGCTTTATGTTTGTGTGTGTATGTTGAGATGCGTGGGTGGGGGGGTGTGTCGGATGTGTTTGAATGTTTGTGTTTTAATGTATTTTGAGTGTATGTTGAGATGCGTGGGTGGGGGGGGTGTCGGATGTGTTTGAATGTTTGTGTTTTAATGTATTTTGTGTGTATGTTGAGATGCGGGGTTGGGGGGGTGTGTCGGATGTGTTTGAATGTTTGTGTTTTAATGTATTTTGAGTGTATGTTGAGATGCGGGGGTGGGGGGGTGTGTCGGATGTGTGTGAATGTTTGTGTTTGAATGTATTTTGTGTATATGTTGAGATGCGGGGGTGGGGGGGTTGTGTCGGATGTGTTTGAATGTTTGTGTTTTAATGTATTTTGAGTGTATGTTGAGATGCGGGGGTGGGGGGGTGTGTCGGATGTGTTTGAATGTTTGTGTTTTAATGTATTTTGAGTGTATGTTGAGATGCGGGGGTGGGGGGGTGTGTCGGATGTGTATGAATGTTGGAATTTGAATGTTTTTGTGTGCTGAGTTGGGGTTGGCGGGGTTCGGGTCTGTGTGTGTGCTGATTTGGGGGGTGGGGGGTTCGGGTCTGTAAGGGTGCATGTGTGTGTGCTGATTTGGGGGGTGGGGGGTTCGGGTCTGTAAGGGTGCATGTGTGTGTGCTGAGTTGGGGTTGGCGGGGTTCGGGTCTGTGTGTGTGCTGATTTGGGGGGTGGGGGGTTCGGGTCTGTAAGGGTGCATGTGTGTGTGCTGATTTGGGGGGTGGGGGGTTCGGGTCTGTAAGGGTGCATGTGTGTGTGCTGAGTTGGGGTTGGCGGGGTTCGGGTCTGTGTGTGTGCTGATTTGGGGGGTGGGGGGTTCGGGTCTGTAGGGGTGCATGTGTGTGTGCTGAGTTGGGGTTGGCGGGGTTCGGGTCTGTGTGTGTGCTGATTTGGGGGGTGGGGGGTTCGGGTCTGTAAGGGTGCATGTGTGTGTGCTGAGTTGGGGTTGGCGGGGTTCGGGTCTGTGTGTGTGCTGATTTGGGGGGTGGGGGGTTCGGGTCTGTAAGGGTGCATGTGTGTGTGCTGAGTTGGGGTTGGCGGGGTTCGGGTCTGTGTGTGTGCTGATTTGGGGGGTGGGGGGTTCGGGTCTGTAAGGGTGCATGTGTGTGTGCTGATTTGGGGGGTGGGGGGTTCGGGTCTGTAAGGGTGCATGTGTGTGTGCTGAGTTGGGGTTGGCGGGGTTCGGGTCTGTGTGTGTGCTGATTTGGGGGGTGGGGGATTCGGGTCTGTAAGGGTGCATGTGTGTGTGCTGAGTTGGGGTTGGCGGGGTTCGGGTCTGTGTGTGTGCTGATTTGGGGGGTGGGGGGTTCGGGTCTGTAAGGGTGCATGTGTGTGTGCTGAGTTGGGGTTGGCGGGGTTCGGGTCTGTGTGTGTGCTGATTTGGGGGGTGGGGGGTTCGGGTCTGTAAGGGTGCATGTGTGTGTGCTGATTTGGGGGGTGGGGGGTTCGGATCTGTAAGGGTGCATGTGTGTGTGCTGAGTTGGGGTTGGCGGGGTTCGGGTCTGTGTGTGTGCTGATTTGGGGGGTGGGGGGTTCGGGTCTGTAAGGGTGCATGTGTGTGTGCTGAGTTGGGGTTGGCGGGGTTCGGGTCTGTGTGTGTGCTGATTTGGGGGGTGGGGGGTTCGGGTCTGTAAGGGTGCATGTGTGTGTGCTGAGTTGGGGTTGGCGGGGTTCGGGTCTGTGTGTGTGCTGATTTGGGGGGTGGGGGGTTCGGGTCTGTAAGGGTGCATGTGTGTGTGCTGATTTGGGGGGTGGGGGGTTCGGGTCTGTAAGGGTGCATGTGTGTGTGCTGAGTTGGGGTTGGCGGGGTTCGGGTCTGTGTGTGTGCTGATTTGGGGGGTGGGGGGTTCGGGTCTGTAAGGGTGCATGTGTGTGTGCTGAGTTGGGGTTGGCGGGGTTCGGGTCTGTGTGTGTGCTGATTTGGGGGGTGGGGGGTTCGGGTCTGTAAGGGTGCATGTGTGTGTGCTGATTTGGGGGGTGGGGGGTTCGGGTCTGTAAGGGTGCATGTGTGTGTGCTGAGTTGGGGTTGGCGGGGTTCGGGTCTGTGTGTGTGCTGATTTGGGGGGTGGGGGGTTCGGGTCTGTAAGGGTGCATGTGTGTGTGCTGAGTTGGGGTTGGCGGGGTTCGGGTCTGTGTGTGTGCTGATTTGGGGGGTGGGGGGTTCGGGTCTGTAAGGGTGCATGTGTGTGTGCTGATTTGGGGGGTGGGGGGTTCGGGTCTGTAAGGGTGCATGTGTGTGTGCTGAGTTGGGGTTGGCGGGGTTCGGGTCTGTGTGTGTGCTGATTTGGGGGGTGGGGGGTTCGGGTCTGTAAGGGTGCATGTGTGTGTGCTGAGTTGGGGTTGGCGGGGTTCGGGTCTGTGTGTGTGCTGATTTGGGGGGTGGGGGGTTCGGGTCTGTAAGGGTGCATGTGTGTGTGCTGAGTTGGGGGGTGGGGGGTTCGGGTCTGTATGGGTGCATGCTTGAGAATGTGTGTGCTGAGTTGGGGGGTTCGGGTCTGTATGGGTGCATGCTTGAGAATGTGTGTGCTGCGTTGGGGGGCGGGGGGTTCGGGTCTGCATGGGTGCATGCTTGAGAATGTGTGTGCTGCGTTGGGGGCGGGGGTTCGGGTCTGTATGGGTGCATGCTTGAGAGTGTGTTTGGGGTATAGTGTTGGGTTGGGGGTGAGGGGGGCATAGTGTTTGGTTTGGGTGAGGGGGCCATGGGGCATAGTGTTTGGTTGGGGGTGAGGGATAGGGGGCATAGTGTTTGGTTGGGGGTGAGGGACAGGGGGCATAGTGTTTGCTTGGTGGGTGAGGGACAGGGGGCATAGTGTTAAGTTGGGGGGTGAGGGACAGGGGGCATAGTGTTTGGTTGGGGGTGAGGGACAGGGGGCATAGTGTTTGCTTGGGGGGTGAGGGACAGGGGGCATAGTGTTTGGTTGGGGGTGAGGGACAGGGGGCTGAGGGACAGGGGGCATAGTGTTTGCTTGGGGGGTGAGGGACAGGGGGCATAGTGTTTGGTTGGGGGTGAGGGACAGGGGGCATAGTGTTAGGTTGGGGGTGGGAGCCATGGGGCATAGTGTTTGGTTGGGGGTGAGGGGGCCATGGGGCATAGTGTTTGGTTGGGGGTGAGGGGGCCATGGGGCATAGTGTTTGGTTGGGGCTGAGGGACAGGGGGCATAGTGTTTGCTTGGGGGGTGAGGGACAGGGGGCATAGTGTTTGGTTGGGGGTGAGGGACAGGGGGCATAGTGTTAAGTTGGGGGTGGGAGCCATGGGGCATAGTGTTTGGTTGGGGGTGAGGGGGCCATGGGGCATAGTGTTTGGTAGGGGGTGAGGGACAGGGGGCATAGTGTTTGGTTGGGGGGTGAGGGACAGGGGGCATAGTGTTTGGTTGGGGGTGGGCGCCATGGGGCATAGTGTTGCACTCCATGAGTGAACTCAATAATAAAGCTAAAACAGGCACAGGTAGGAGATGTACATCCTTTGCTTTTTTGAGGAAACCTGACTCAACGAAGACCATACTCCTCTTGGGCAACCCTAACAGCAAACTATAGCAGTCCAAAATAACGGAATGGCCAATCAATGGTCAATAAAATATATATAATTTAATTAAACAGACGATATACAATAACTAAATCGAAATAAATTATAACAATGGAAAATGTGTAGTACAAAATGTAAGTTTGAAATGCAATAAAAATCGTTACCCCTCAAAAACATATTCTTTTTCCATGTGTTTAATACAAATTGGGGGTTGAAAAAGCCTCCTGACATGTCCCGCCTACCGCCCCGCCCACTTTTACTTTTCGGCCCACTATAGCCCTCATGTAAGGTACTTTCGGCCCTCTGTCAAAATCAGTTGTGCACCCCTGGTCTAGAGGTCTACTTTACAAAACTGGTGATCCCGAAGGGATGGAGGATTCCTGGCTGCACATCGTGCGGGGCCACTCCCAACTGCAGTGACCAGTACCCTGTACAGGTTTATAGGAGCCGTGTTGCCTGAATTCCTGCCCGCTCTTTGGAGCGGAGCGCCGCTCCTGGAATTTGCACACCGTTGATGGGTCCCCATGACAGAGGAACCTAGGAGAGTGCATAGGTGTAAGTTCACCCTTTGTGGGAGAAAACAATATTGGTGTGGGGAGTGAGAGTGTTGGCGAGTGGTTTCAGTGTAATGGATGTGGAGTGGATTGATCACGTAGTGTTTTTGACTTTTTTTATTATATATGGCAAAGAAGCTAAAGGAGTAACAGGATCCTTCCCGAGTAGGAGAAGAACAATGTTGTACAATTAAAAGGAAAGGAGGACTAAGGATAGAGGCCCCGTGTATTGAGTGGGCCTGGGAGGTCGCTGCCTGATATAAAGGGGGCGTAAGAATGAAAAAGTAGTATTTGGGAGTTTATATTGGTGCCTTTTATTGTGTTGGTGTGGAGCGAGGAGGGGTCCGGTTTTGTTGTGTGTATGTGTGTATATATATATATATATATATATATATATATATGTATGTATGTATGTATGTGTATATATATATATATATATATATATATATATATATATATTCAGTGAAAAAACATTGTTAAATGGACGTTATGGTTCCAAGTAAAACCGAAAAACCCCTGAAATTTGCCAGTTATGGTAAGCTAAGCAACCATAACTCGCGCCACCACCGTGCACTGCTAAGACTAACACCCAGGACATCAAAGATGACATCAGAAATGTCATTGATGACATCACTGATGACATCACATGTGCATTTACCTTTCATTAAAAAGTCTGTACAAGGGATTCTTATTGTAATGTTAATAAAGTGTCAAGGATCATTGGAATAAATATCATGAGGTACGTAGTGCATTAAGTAATGCATTAATCCAAATAGCTTGTGTTAGGAAGTTTTTTTCCAATATACTAAAGTACACATGTAGTAACATAATCATATTGTGCAGCAGACATGATGAAGATGCAATATTAATAATCTTGCCATGTTAAATACTAAAATTATAAATGCTTTCTTATTAGAGTCTTGCGTACTGTGAAACATTTAATAAGTACCTAATCAAACCCACTTACTACATAATTGCATTACTGCACAAAGAACACAGACAACACATACAAATAGAGCATATACAGGGAAAGTGAAGTAAACAGAAAAACAGCATTATTGCTCGACAATCTTTATAACCTAACTAATTATCTTCATTCACAGAAATGATTGCTCTGCCTCAAAGCTATTACTTCCCTATGTATAACTATCACTTATTGTGACTAGACCCTAAGGAAAGTAGTGTAAGTGCAATGTGTACAAATATGAGCATATCCAGGGAAAGTACAGTAATAAAAAAACAACAGAACTATAAAACAGTGTTGATAACCTTACTAATCATCTTCATAAATAGAAAGCATCGCTGTCTTCCAAGTCTGTGTTTTCCCCTTTGTATATGTTTCATATGCTTTGAGTGTACCCTAAGTGAATTACTGTAAGAACATATTTGAAGTACAAGTCTACAAATATAGTACTTTGTACTATAGTATAGTCCATTTTTAGTTCCTGACTGTTACTGGCCTAGATATATCAGTAAAGGAAACAAGAGTGAGCCAGACATGTGATGTCATCAATGACATGTGTGTTGTCATCTTTGTCCTGGGTGTTAGTCTTAGCAGTGCACGGTCGTTGTGCGAGTTATGGTTGCTTAGCTTACCATAACTGGCGAATTTCAGGGGTTTTTCGGTTTTACTTGGAACCGTAACGTCCCTTTTAACAAAGTTTGATCATTGAATTTCATAGGTTTTATGAGTCCAACTTAACCATAATGTCCCTTTTAACCAAGTTTTTTCAGTGAATTTCATTTGTTTTTATTAGTGCAACTTAACCATAACATCTCCTTAACAACATTTTTTCATTGAATTTCATAGGTTTTTATTAGTACAACTTAACCATAACGTCCCCTTAACAAAGTTTTTTCATTGAATTTCATAGGTTTTTATTAGTGCAACTTAACCATAATGTCTACGAACATCTGACATCATTACAGACCTTCCGGAGAGTGCCACATGACCATATGCTGGCGCACGGCATGATGACGTGTCCGAGAACCCGTACGCACTTCACGATAAGATCTGAGCTTCGCGGACAGTTCGGAACTGCATTTTCTACTGATCTAGGAACTTTCAGCTTCAAAATTTCCCTTGCACAGCTCCAACACCTATTCCTACTCATCCATTAACAATCTAGTACACGGTACATACTTTTAGCAAAACTGCTATTTATCTTCAAGTAGAATCAGCTAATGCCATCCCGCCTCCTCAAGAGACGCCACCACTGCTGTAATCAAGGAGCATGAGAAACACTGCCCCTACCTTAGAAATAACACACGTGCAACATTTTCTCCTGTCCACCTGCCCCTCCATATTAGTGTTTGGTGCCTCTCCCCTCATTTCCCTCCCCACCTTTCGGTCTAAGCTCTCCTGCCAAAATAAATGCATCCAAAAACAAAATAAATGTTCCTTTAGGAACCACCTTTCACAGTTAAAAAATAGAACTTAAAAAAAAAAACGTATAGACTCCATCTACTTTATATTTCTCAGTAAAGTACATAGACTCAATAATATTTTCCAACATTTCCATTTGCGTTTTGTGTTATGCTAATGAGAATATTGTGGCGTTCATCCTTCGTTCAGGGGCTGGAACAGTTGATACCGGCACAGCAACCCAAGTTATTAGCCCAAGCGAAGCGAGGGTGGATAACGAGGTCTCTGGACCATTATCCTCCCATTCCAGCCCCTGAAATGGGGGATGAAGGCCATTAGCAGCCTAAGTTCCAAAGCGGGAACCAGGGGTACTAAAAAAGGATTTTTCTTCCCACACCGGGGCACCTGTGGCGTCCCAGTGTAGGAAGAAAAATCCTTTTCCACTTTTCCAAGTTGGCCACCATGGAAAGGGAAAGCGGGGGTTCCATACAGGGCCTTCTTTGCTTTCCATGGCAGCCTGCAGAAGTCAAAAAGAGAACCCTATGACCATATTACCACAAGCACACTTTTTCCCTTTCAAATCTATCCTAATTTCGAATAACTTTACCACAAAGCCTGTCCCAGGTGGACATGGCCACTTTAATCCTATGTACTATGTATGTATTTTTGCACCCCCTCTAATTTTGCCCCCTCTTGACAAAATCCTACCAAACTTCCCAAAAACATTTATATCTAGATCTATTATCAGTTTCCCAAATTAAGTGTAGATTCGTCAAATGGCACCTCATGTATAAGCCATTATATTATTTTGAGACCCTCCCCTCTAATTTTTCCTTCTTGCAGCCATAGCCCATCCCATCCTCATCACCCCTCATCTCCCCAGAGGTTATTTGATAAGTTTGACAAGTGCAATGTTGTGGTTTTTAATATGTTTTTACTGAGATGATCGCGGACACCGGGCGATGTCCGCGAATCCAAGATGGCAGTGTTTCCAAAAATCTGATGCACTTCACGCTCTTCACCATCCAATCAGCAGACACGTCGCATATCCGCAGACATGACGCGAGCCGATTAACCAATCGGTGTCCTGTCCGCGAAGCGAACAGGGAAGTGTGTCCGCAGAGTGGAAATAGATATCACAAATTTTTTGTGACCTACTTTTTGGTCATTTAAAAAAAAAAAACTACTGGATGGATTTTCGGCAAATTTACAAAAGCACACTTTTGGGACCAAGCCACTGCTTCTGCCGCAAATTTGGTGAAAATCCATCCAGCGGTTTGGACTGCAGGCGTGAGCAAAGTATTTTCCCCATTCAGTCTATGGGAAAAAGTCATTTTGGGACCCCCCCTATAACGTTGCCCCCCTGGACCAAACTTCCCCAAACTTGCAAAAAAATTCTGAGTGGGCCATATACTTTTTTCTTTGGTGAGATTTTGTCCAGGCGGAGTGAAGTTATAAGCCACACAAAAAGTGTTCTTCCTGTGGGATTAGCAATTTAACCATAACTACACAGCCACTAGCGTGGCTGTGTATGTGTGTATATATATATATATATATATATATATATATATATATATATATATATATATACAGTGAAAAAACGTTAAAGGGACGTTATGGTTAAGTTGCGCTACTAAAAACCTATGAAATTCAGTGAAAAAAACTTAAAGGGACGTTATGGTTCAAAGAAAAACCCCTGAAATTCAGCAGTTATGGTAAGATAAGCAACCAAGCAATCAATGACATTTGTGATGTCATCTTTGATGTCCTGGGTGTTAGTAGTGCACGGTGGCGCGAGTTATGGTTGCTTATCTTACCATAACTGCCGAATTTCAGGGGTTTTCCGGTTTTACTTTGAACCATAACGTCCCTTTAACTAAGTTTTTTCACTGAATTTCATAGGTTTTTAGTAGCACAACTTAACCATAACGTCCCTTTAACAAAGTTTTTTCACTGAATTTCATAGGTTTTTAGTAGCACAACTTAACCATAATATCCCTGACTTCATATACATGTAACATAGAACATACTAACCCCCTCGTAGTGATTTTCATGTCTGCGGACTACCGCCATGTACGCGGACATATCGAAAATCTGAGCGTGGTGAATGTAAATTTAAATAGTGTGCCCCATTTCCCCTTTGAAGTTGGCTCTGAAAAGAGCCGTTTTTTTGTTTTTTTACAGATGCTTGACAGACACCTGTTATTTTGTATTTTTTTCTTGTTTTTTTTCTTACTTTACTCCTAAAATCTTCACATAACCTTCTCCAAAGCAACCCTTACATTCCAAAATAGAAAGGCATTTCCCGTAAAAGATAAAGAAATGCCATCTTCTTTAAAATTAACAGCATTACTGTCATCAATATTCTCATTATTACAGAAGAACATACCAGCTCTAAGCATGAAGGCACACATGCCTCGGTTGATGACACACCTAGCAATGTTTTGATGAGGACAAAAAACGGAACTATTGTCCCATATTGCCCTTGGTAGTAATCCAGAAAAAATTACTTTCGCATTTGGAAGGATCTTCATTACGGCTTGAACCAAGCGTTCCAAATCAGCCAACAAAGTAGGGGCACTGATGGTGCCCAAATGGAAAGCACCATAGTGCAAAACTACCACATGCGGACTGTTCATCGTGGCCATATCCTCACAAACTTGTACAATTCCCTGTACATTGCAATCAGGCACAGTGCTCCACACCACCTCCACTCCTTTCACATCAAAGTTCTTTGCAACATGCCTGCATTGAGCGTTCTGTTGTAAACCATGCACAAACATATCTCCAATCACCAACACCTGACTTTCTCTACTTCTGCTATCTTCACCACACACATTCTCTTTCAACACAAATCCACAACCTCGACATCTGATTGGCTGATCCGTACAGTCTTCTTTCCATGTTGGATTTCCTGGAAAAACCCGGATGTAGCATGCCCTGTCCACGAACAGCGGCGATGTCCGCGGACGGCGTCCACTTTACTCTCTGTGCCATTCCCTCATTGCATACAGCTAAGCAATCACACAATACGAATAACGTCCTCAGAACACCCCCATTTTGTGAATTTTCGAACATTTCAGGACAATTATCATTTTCATTATTCAACATATTAACATTACAAATATTATACTTTCATCTTTTACTCTGCACACAATGCTATGTTTCTCCATTAGTAGCTAAGTATACTAGATAGAATCTCATAATACAATGCTATTTATATCAATGCATCGTTCAAAGCACTAATAACGGTATGATATTTATTGCAATATCCTTGACACTTTTTTCGCAACATTATAATAAAAATCCCAGGTACACACATTTCATGACAAGTACATACACATGTGATGTCATCAGTGATTTCATCAATGACATTTGCAATGTCATCTTTGATGTCCTGGGTGTTAGTCTTAGCACTGCACGGTGGTAGCGCGAGTTATTTTTCATAGCTTACCATAACTTGCGATTTTCAGGGGTCTTTCGGCTGTACTTAGAACCATAACGTCCCTTAAACAAACTTTTTTTAATATCACGCAAACAATATACAAACATGGCGTGCAAAAACCAACTTCTCACAGATGGCTTTACACAGAATGTTGCAAAGTAAGAATTTATGCTCGTTCACAGTGAAGGTCAGCTGCTTCCATTTTTTTCTCAGGCCCCGGAGAGGCTCACGAAGCAGACTATAAGGTTGATTGTGTTTTGACCTTGACAGACAGAGATTGTGATGAAAGACTTCTCTTGAAGGAGTGTTGCTAAAACGTAAGAGAAGATAAGGATGACATTTCTGAAACAAAACCACTTTTATATATTATATCACTATGCGAAAGATCGTTCGCACACGCAGAGTCGTATTTTGGGACTGCACTACTCGTAGACAATGGAAATTGCAATTGTACTGTAAGTAACCCTTTAGATTATTTTATACCAAATATAATTACAATAGCGTAGCATTAAAGACCGCTCAAGTTGAACTTGTTAGTTCAAAGTGGCATAATGTTTTCTACCACGCGCTATCACCGCCGAATTGATCCCCTGTCATTTAGAGGGCTCTGAAAAAGGCAGACGACACAGGGTGGGTTAATAGAAATAATTTAACCGGTCTATAGGTGGTCAAGCGCTCTACTCGCTGTGCCACTTCACTGTAGCCTGTCAAGTGGCACAGCGAGTACACCGCTCGCTTTGACATCCGTGCACAGCTTGCTAACGCAAGTTCGAATCCCGGCAAGGCCAAACTCAGCCTTTCATCCTTCCGTGGTCGATAAATGAGCACCACACACAGTGGGTAATAATAAGCACAGCTTAGATACCTCACGGTTCTTAGCGCTATATGAATGGGAAAATATGATTATTTTATTATTAACATACTCCGTTGCACTATCTTCGATAGCAAATAGTTTCACGCCCTAATAAATAAAATGATGATTTTTAATGAAGATCGGCTGGTGAGACTAATTTATGTTTTTTAAAACAGGTATGTCGCCCCATTTTGCCTATGTCACGATTTACAGACTCCAGCGGATGGGGTCTTCAACTGCCAGGTGCAGGTCCAAATATGCAACTTTATGACACTCACCATTTTATGGGACAATCGCCAAGGACCAATATGCCCTTACGCAGTACTAGCGGCTACAAACAACATACCAACCAATAGGGTGGTCTAATGGCTCGTTGTTGGAGCAACCTTCCGATTATCAGAGCGACCGTTTACTGCTTTTATCATAAACCAACAGCCTATCTACCGCAAAGGAACAACGCATGGCTCAAAATAAACTTTTGCTGATCGACAGCAGAGACAATAGTAAATCGCTGAATATACACTAAACATTTCATGTGAAATAAATGTACTTTACCAAATGTACAATCCTGCTGTTTACTTTTAAACCACAGTTTCATATTCCGAATTGTGGCGCACTGAGTTGTAAGCTGATCTAACACCCTCTGTACCGCAAAGGAACATCGCGTGCCTCAACAGGAACTTTTGCGGATCGACAACAAAGACAAATGCAAATTGCTGAATATTCTCTAAACATTTAATGTCAAATAAATGTACTTTACAAAATTTACAATCTTGTTGTTTGCTTTTAAATCACTGTTTCATATTCCGAATTGTGGCACGATGTGTTGTGACATATGTGTTGTCTTCCAGGTTCTGTGTAAAGTCACTTAGGACTGGAGAGGACTGGGCGCGTTTATTGACGCACCCTGTAACGTCACGGAGAGATTCAGGGAATATGAATGCTTTGATAATATCAGGCTTAGGGGCGGGAGATATGATTTAGGTTCGCAAAAGTAAGTCAGCCAGGTCAATAGCTCCAGTCATAGGATTATCACATAATGTCAGCGCACACCAGCCGGATTTATCATTTCTTTAGTGGACAAAAAGTTGGTTGACGCCCATAGGAATTTGTACTATTAGCGGACAAAAGGAGTGGTCTTAAAACACTTTCACCCTGACAACGAACAATACAAACAACGTTCTCAGAACACGCCCATTTTGTGTAATTGCAACCATTTCGGGACACCGCGAGTGTTCTTAGAACACATTCAACTAGACAGATTACAATACGGACAGCGTCCTGAGGACAACCCCAGTTTGTGTATTTACGAACAATTAAGTACACCGCGAGTGTTGATAGCTCATTTTTACCTTCCTTGCGAACAAAAATGACACATACTCCGTCCTCTAAACACCCCACCATTTAGTATATTTACAAAATGTCAGAACAGCCGTGTTCTCCACGGACAAATCGAACACAACAAAAACGTCTAGCACATAAAAAAAAAAGCATTGAACCTATCTCATACTCCCCCACCCTCCCCAAACACTCTTACACACCAACACACGGCACTAAATACAATTTTTTTACCGCGCTGTCCGCGAATGCAAGATGGCGGGCACCACAGAAAATCTGACGCGCTCCACGCCCCTCGCCGTCCAATCAGCGAACATGACACAAGGCCATGGGCCAATCGGGGTGCTGTCCGCGGAGCGAACAGGGAAGTCCGTCCGCGAAGCAAACACAGATATCACTAATTTTTTTGCCTTACGTTTTGGTCATTTTATAAAAAAAACTACTGGACGGATTTACACCAAATTTTCAAAAGTACGCTTTCGGGACCAAGCCCCCCGCTCCTGCTACAAATTTGGTGTAAATCCGTCCAGCGGTTTGGCCTGTGGCCGTGCGCAAAGTTTTTTCCCATTATGTCTATAGTAAAAAACACAAGTTTTGGGACCCCCCCCTATAACTTTTCCCCCCCTGGACGAATCCTCACCAAACTTTGCAAAAAAAATTCAGAGTGGGCCATATACCTTTTTTTTTGCAAAGTTTGGTGAGGATTCGTCCAGAGGGAGCGAAGTTATAAGCCACCCAAAAAATGTTCTTCCTATGGAAACACCAACTTAACCATAACTACATGGACGCTAGCGCGTCCATGTAATATATATATACATATATTTTGAAGTGGGATGGAGATGTAAATAGGCGGTTGGAGGGCGTGGGGAATGTAGTGACAT
Source organism: Ambystoma mexicanum (assembly GCF_040938575.1). NCBI lineage: Eukaryota > Metazoa > Chordata > Amphibia > Caudata > Ambystomatidae > Ambystoma > Ambystoma mexicanum. The sequence goes on from NC_090925.1 coordinate 155,175,345, forward strand.
GCAATAATAGAGAGGTGTGTGTGCAGGCGTGTGATGTGACAGAGGCAGAGTTTGGGGTCTTTGAGACGGGGAAAAAGGGTGGGGTAACGTGACGACAAGGCATCGCTGGATCAGAGCCTAAGTTTGGTATTATATAACGTTTGAGTGGGGCAGATAAAATGGAGCCGGCCACACCATTGGAGTATATGTGTACAGCTTTCCCATTGTATAGGGAGAAGAGTATGAAATATCATAGAGAGTGGGTGGCAGAGATGAGAGGGGCCAAGTAAAAGCCATGGCCAGAACAGGGTAATGAATAACAAGGACGTTCTGGGCACCATGTATATGTTTCTTGCAGCGAAGTACAAGGGGAAGAAATTACAAAACAGAAAGGTGGTGTTGGAGTTAGCAACAATGGTGGAGGATGAAGAAGATGCCTCTCTTGACCCTCTGAAGGCAGCAGGCAGGCTACGCTTAACATGTGCCCAGACCTCAACCACACCCACCGCCCTTTTGGCCACAGAACAAGCAACACAGCCTCCCCCATTAGGGTGTTTACCCTCACGTGCAACATCAGGGTACACAAATCCTATTTATGTCCCACTGCCTGCCACTGTGCCCCCTCTTCCATCTGCATTGGCCCAGTATCAGAATCTTTCTGAACCCCATAGCCTCTGCAGCCGCTCAAGCTCAAGAATGCAGGGAACCAGAGTGGAGGCCCCAGAAAGAGCTGGAAGAGGTGTTGAAAATGACAGAAGAGGATTTAGCGAAGCTAGATAGAGGAGATGGCCACAGAATGGAGAGTGGGGACATTTAGTTCAGAATTGACAGTGCAGTGATCAAGAATGTACATGTGGAATAGTAGAATAGGGAGTGACAGTCTGAAGGGTTGCAGGGGTACGGCTGCGGGCAGGAGGTTTATGGGTCGGTGCAGTACGAAGCCGTTATAGGAGCAGGGGCAGAAGAGGAGGACTGGGACACAGTGGGGGGCTAGGGGGATGAAGAGGCCCTCCCATTATGGGTGGAGAGTTTGAGTGGGCCTAGGTTGAGGAGCCGCCATGGGCGCATAGTGGTCGTGAAGGGGTAGAAGGTGGGCAAAAAGAAGGTGACGAAGATGGTGGGGTCGCAATTTCCATTGTTGCACAAAGGGCACAGTGTGTACCCTGCCCACACATGGATAGAAATAATGTAATGAAAGCACTACCGTCCCATACAGCTGGTGTGGGAAAGTGGATTTATGCATTTGAACAGCAGGCCTTACACTGACTGTGGGCGATATGAAATCCTTGTTCACTGCAATATTGGGAGATCCGTCCAATGGCATTCGGGTTAACGGAGGGCATAGAGGGTTACAGCCATAATGGTGCCCAATTTAATGATATCAGGGCCCAGGTGTGGGTGTTGCAGCAGTGCGCGTAACCCAATACACCAGACCTCCAGTCAATAATGCAATGTACTATGGGATGATGAGGATTTGGAAGAATTTGTGCAAGGTGGGAGGGGGATGTATGGGACAATGCTGGATGTGTTGGAGTATGGGTCACTTCTCATGGGAATGTAGGAGCAGATAAGCAGCTGCATATAACCCTCAAATGTCCCAGTACATGCAAGGCGCACCAGCCCCTACCCACAGGCCTAATGTAGATGAGCAGACGTACATATCTACAGGAGATCCTATACCCCTACCTCCTCTGTATTATAACCATGAGACCATGCCCTGTATACCACCAGTTTTGTATTAATACTGCATCGAGTATATGGAAGACGGTATCCTTTAAGGCAACCATATCGAATGTATCCTCGATTTGATGTCATCCTACAGGAGGAACTCCCTGTAGGAATATGAGAAAGAACTAAGAAAATGAACTGGTGACATCATAGGAAAGTGTCCATGACGTCCTGATAATCTGAATGAAGATTATGTATGGACCCTAGAGGAAAAATGACCAAGTAAAGAATCAAGTCAACCTTGGAGTGTAAAAGAAGAACATTACACAGTAAAAAGTGCTGCAGAAAACAGAAGGATAAAGAATGTACATACGCTGAAATGCAAGATGGATCAGGTCATCGTACAGGTTAGTTACAAGTAGTAAATAGAATGAAGACAGAACCACCATTGTACAGAAACAGGACGTTGGTATCATGAAACAATAAGCCAAAGAATCGTGGAGAGAGAATTAAAGGCTGTGTCGCATAGAGTAGCAGGTTATTGGAGCTGCGTTGGGAGGTTGTCTGGCCTGAAGTCAACAACTAAGAAGACATGGTTCTATGCTGAAGAAGAACGTGTGTGCAGAGGATGAATCATCTCTCACATTAAGGTGCAATAAAGTACACAAAGGATGTAAAGTCTTAATTCATTTAAAACATTTAAAAGCTTGCAGAATTAACAGAATCGTGGTCTCTTGTTATGGAAATAGGGCTTAAATTTGGAGTTCCAGACACGATGGCTAGTGACCTCACTCCCATTGCACTGCCAGGACATGAATACTCTGCAAGGCCAACTACAAAGAGAATTTCGTGGCAGAAGGCATAGGTAATGAGAGTTGCTGGGATAATCTACTTGCACCTGGGTCTTGGCTTATGTGCTGCTAATTGAACCAAATGTTCCAGAAATGGCATAAGCATGCCAAACTTATTGTATTAGTCCATATAACGAAGGACCTTATAGCTTAAGAAACCAATGAAACATTGTGTAACTTATTTTTCATAAACAACACGTATGAAAAGGTAGGCATACATTGTCCACCTGATATCGGACAGCCAATAACAACCCTACCTTCTATATGATTGTATATCTAGATGTGTACATTAACCAATCCCAACCCTTGATAGGTTTTTCACTATTGCCACTTAGTTGGATGTCGCCCTGATGCATAAAAATGTATATAATTGTTTTTTTGTGGAAATCGCTTAGAGACTGAGTGTACATCCGTTGATGTTTGCTGTAAACTCCCTGTTTGAGATAATTACTAATAAAACAGTACCTTGCCATCTTCTTGAGTTTGTCCGGTTATTTGGACTCCGAATTATTTAGGTGTAATCCCATCCAGCCATAGAGGTACATTCTAAGGACCATAAGCTCATGTGGTAGTAGTGTGGATGGTGTCAGATGTCAGATCTAAACTAGTTTGACCTCAGAGCTTCAGATGATCAAGCATTCTCTGCCATTAGCTGGAAGATCGTGGAGTTTCCTGTAGAGAGTGGCCGGTAGAAATAAACTTGCAAGAAGAACTGACATGGTGGGCCTGTCCATCTTTGAAGAAATCCTTGCTTGCTATCCACAGGCACTCCGGCTGGATTGGTGGAGCAGTCGATACCGAAGGCCTCAAATCGATTAAACGGATTCAAGTAGACTAAGGGAAATGGCAATTTAAAGGGGGGATTGTGATATCTTTTGAAAATAAGTGGATAACGGAACATTGTGTGGATAAAAGAATGCCTAGGTAATCCTATTTCAAGGTATATAGAATAAGATGGCTCGAATTCAAATCAGAATATTGAGAGAGAATACAAATGATCAGTACCGTGGAAGGTGATATCTTAAACTCTGTATGTGGGAATATAATTGGAGGCAAAGAAAGAATACATCTTACTATAAATGATTCTAGGGAAAAGAGTAGGTGATCACAGAGGTTGTTAATGTGTACTGTGTTATTATTGTGATTGTTATAAGAAGTGATAAATTGTGATGGTTGGACGTGAAGTTTGTTTGAGTTAAGTGTAGTAAACAATTGGTGCCAGTCAGAAGACTGATAGGTTGTTGAGACAAAAGAGGACTGACTGGCGATTGATGGTACTTGCTCACATTTATTGTTGTTGAATTTAAAAATGGTGAGCAATAATCCTTGAGATAAGTAGAGATTTATTCAATATAAACAAGGTAATAATCTGGTATCGACAGTTAATTGTGACTTGCCATTATGGAGGACACTTCTCTTATGCATCTTTGTAAAACATTACCACGACATTGCACCGAAGCTCAAACAGTACCGTGCAAAATGGGTAAAGAGCACAACTGATAAAATGTTCATGCCATGGTCACAAGAGCGATCATTGTCAAAGGCAGTATTACAACACATGACTACATATGTGCACGCTGCATACACTGGAAAGAAATTAGAGAAAAGAATGGCCATTTTAGAACTTTGGAAATGTATCAAGAGGAGAAAAAGGACCAACCCCAGAGGAGTGTGTGCTTAATTAGTAGAAAGGGGAGGGCACCAAGCCCTCAGCTCCTCTTACCCTGCCTGAAACTAAAAATGTAGATGCAGAGGAGACAGGATTTTATCCTTTAAAGGAATTAAAAGCAACTGCATGGTACAGTAACCTGACATATGTAACCCCAGCAATAGTAGCAATGGAATTCCAGAAGAGAGCAAAAAGAAGAAAGAGGCATGTAAGTTCATACGAGATAATGAGGAAGGAGGCGAGAGATCAAATATATCAGCAGACAAAGACAGAGAAAATACGAGATGGAAAGGAGACATTGAGAATAAGTTGTGCAAATAATTGATGCAAAAAACTGGTGAAGAAATGGTAATAAAAGTTTGTAATAAACTAAATGTTACAACAAAATAAAGGTATGGCTGATGAGGTAACGCTTGTACAGAACAAATAGCTGGGAGGACAGATATTACTCAAGTTAGATGGGAAAAGCATTGAGGAGGTTAGGCAAAAGGAATACAAAGACGAGCAAGACAAGAAGGATGGGTAACGAGAGAAGCAGTTGAGGGAGGATGAGCAAGGAAGGAAAAGCAGGGTATGATGGGAAAAGATAGAGAGAGAAGAACAAGAGAAAGATGAAAAGCGAGCAGAGGAACAAAGGGAGTATGACAGTCAAAAGCAAGAAATAGAAGAAAGGGATAGGAGAGAAAGAAAGAGAGAGGAAGAATAGGCACAAACAGTGAAGGAAAAAAGATTACAGTGAAGAAGAAGAATGAAGGGAAAAGAAGAACAAAGGGAAGAAATAAGGAAAGCAAGAAGAAGAGAGGGCAAGAAGGGATGTGAGAAAACAAAGAGAAGAAGAGGGAATACAGCAGAATAGAAGTCAGCAAAGTCTTGATGCCAGTCTCATTCTTAAAGAACGAATAAGACAGAGCAATGAAATACAGGGACAATGGGACACCATAAGTGAAGTTTTCTCGATGAGAGAAATGACTTAAACACCTAAAGAAGCACAATAAGAAGAATGATATGATGCAGAAAATATTGGAGAGAGGATTGATAAGATTGATGAGATGTATCAGCAAATGGTGCAGAACAGTGAGTATGGGACTCAAGGGAGCGGAAAAGAATCCCTGATACCAAAAACACAGGATGAGGAGGAAAACATGTTTGGTGATGAACGAAGAACACTGCCTTTGAGTATATTCAATTTAGACACAGAAGAGGATGATGATGATAGTCAGAACAGTTGGGGTGCAGCAATGTTAGATGGAGAAAGAGAATCAGGTCTTGAGATAGAATGGGAGGGTAAATGCTTCCCCCTTGGGAAGTCAAGGTCTGGACAAAGAGGCAAGAGGGTCAGATCTGGAACACCCTAAGGAAAGAACAGCAGATCCTCCACCATATCCCGAACTTCCCCGAAGACAATCATGTAGTGTGAGAGAAGAATCTCTACCTTATGTAAATAGGTTAAAGTTGTGACCAGCATGAAGACGAATATGGATGAATACCCCCAAATTGTGTAAATTAATAATGGGATACAGTTATGGGATGGGGTTCTCACAGTTCCCCTTGCTTTAGAAAGGAGGGGGAGACCAAAATACATTTCATGGCCTTATATGGATAAGGATAACTTAAAATGCAAGTTACCTAGTTTGACTTCGGGGGTTGGGAAGTGGATAGACGAATTAGAGATAATGACAAGGGGAAATACATTAGCCTTAGGTGACATAAAAGGTCTATCAGCAGCTATTCTTGGAGAGAGAGTTGACGATATTTGGAGATGAGCCAGATATGCGTGTGTGACAGCACAAAATGCAGTACATGATGGAACACCATTTAATAATTGTAGGGCAGACGTTTGGAGGGCTCTAAGGGTACAGTATCCGATATGTCATATATGGGTGCAATTATGACACTTAAGATGAAGACCCTATTGCTTATATTCAGGATATTCAAGAGAGATGGCAGCTTGAGATGCGTGAACCATGGGGAAAAAACAGTAGCGCTATTCTATCATATTTTGTGTCAGGGATTGTCAGAAAAAGTACAGAGACAAATGAAACAAACAAGGAGGAATGGAAGCAAAGCTCTGGGCTGAGATACAGTTGACTATTGTGCATAATTGCCGAGTATTACAAGAAAAGAAAAGAAAGAAAGATGAGAACAGAAAGATTGGGGAAGCCAACTTAGTTCAGAAAAAATTGCCAAAATTTGCTAGAGAAGGGGCAGTATTGACAAGTGGAGAAGGAGGAGGAACTCAAGAAATAATGGAAGATTTGCAGGTAAATAATGTACACCTAGTGGATCAAAGTGTGTATGGGTTTTGGCCGTGAGGAAGAGGTAGAGGATTTAGAGGAAGAGGAGGTGGATTTCAGAACACCCAAGGTGGATTTCAAAATCCAAAGGGTGGAAGTCAGAATACTCAGGGAGGATATAATGGTGGGTTTGCCAGAGGAGGATAGCTCAGGGGAAAGCAAGACGACACAGAGCAACACAGGTTTGATAACAGGTCCATGCTTAAAAACCTCTGGGTATTAAGCGTGTTATAAATAATATCATACTCACACAAAGAACAACAATAGTGTATAAAACTTTGGCATATTACAATGGGATTTTAAATTCAGTCATAAGAGGACATTTTCCATGCAAACAGTCTTTGGCTGTTGCCGCATTTGTGATTGAGACGTCCACAGTATTACCATAGGCTGTGCTATGACGCTATATGTGGAGCATGCCTTATTTGCCATTTTAGAGAAACTCAAAGGTACATTGATGTCACAAAGAGCATCTGCATCTGAAGTAATGATTTCTAATCCCACAATTAAAATTGTGAGGTATAAAATAGTGAACCCGACCACATTTGTAGCTGAACCTGTAGAAGAAGGTGATCATGTGCATGATTGCTCTAATTATGTTGAATTTTATGACGATAAACCACCTGTAAAAGAAAATACTTTAGCAGAAGGGGAGATTCTCTTTATTGATGGTTCTTCAAAAATCGACCAAACTAGTGGTGAGAGGCATTCAGGATCTGCAGTTGTAAGACACAGATCGAATGGTGAATTTGAAGTAGTGGTGAGTACCGTCCCATTTTTAAGCACAGTCAGAATTGGTAGTGCTTCTTGTTTGGCTCGAGAAAGACAAAGATCATGAAGTGACAGTGTACAGTGATGCCGCCTATGTGACATCAACTGTACACGCAGGGCTATCGTGCTGGAAAAGGAAGGGTTATCTCCACACAGACGGCACTCCAGTGCAACATGCGTTTTTATTGGATAGGCTTATTAAGGCACTACAACTCCCAGTAGCCAAAGCAGTCGTACAAAATGTGCAGCGCATACTAAACATACAGACTTTATCTCTAGCGGAAATTAAACCACAGATTTAGATGCCAAAAGGGTTGCATATTCCTCCAAAGTTTCAAAACTGAAAATGATAAATAAGTATCGAATAGAAGCATGCTGGTATGTGAAGGATTTAATATGCTGTCAATTACAAAACTAATAGAGATACAGGGTAGAGCCCACAGGATGAGCAGGAGCTATGGAGACCTAGGGGATGTTCATTGTCCCCCACGGAAGCACTATGGAGAAAGGAAAGCACTGGAAAGCCAGTGATGCTAGCAGCATTACTGAAAAGTCACACTTGAGCCGCTGCATTACCCAGCGCATATAACTTGAGAAAGTCTTGCTGCCACCATTGCAGAGGACTGGTTTGTTCCCAGTTTATTGGAACACATTGCACAGTTCTTTGTGAATAACATTGTTTGTCAAAAGTGTACAGCTGGGCATACACTAAAAACATTCCTACATTAAGAACAATCAGAGGAGTAATACCCCACCCAAATGGCTCATTTCAGAATGTGCATATTGATTAAGTCGATTGATATAGGTATCTATTGGAGGTGGTGTGTCCCTTTTCTCAATGGATCGAAGCTGGTCCTTGTACACACCCTGGTGCCACCTGCTCAGCAAAGTTCCTAGTGCACAAAGTATTTCCAAGATGGGGTGTGTGCAAAGTATTAAGGTGAGATAATGGGCCGGACTTTGAGCTGTTTAAACAAATACAGCTTTTATTGAATTGAAGGAATACGTTTTCTTCTGCTTATCACCAACAAGCAAACGGGATATGTGAGAGGCTCAACTGCCTCATTAAGGAAAGGATAGAAAATATCAGATTAACTTTGAAAAGAGGATGGCTATATTGCCTACCCATAGCCTTGTATGCTCTTCAAAATCAGACATGTTCAGATCATCATCTTGTGCCCCATTAACTAGTAACAGGGTGCCGCATGACCCCCTCCTCCCCATCTGGAGTCAGGAGTGATGCCCAGAATGTAGCGCAGACTCTAGGTGATGAGATGCATAATTTGACATGTATGACGACCAGTGTTTCTTTCATTTCAGATCAAATCAAGCATCGGAAGGAGGGGTCGAGGAACACAGAAGAAGATGGCCAGTAACCAATCTGAGTGAATTATTGCCACTGCCAAAGTTGTATGTTGGCGATCAAGTGCTTATACAAAATATCACCCGTAGATGGCATGAGCCAAGATTTAACAGATGTTTTTGTGTAGAAGAAGTTTCCCCTACTGCAGTTAGGGTGTCTGGAAGAAGAGTGTGGTTACATTTGGGCAACGTAGATATCTACAAAGGTGGGACACTCCCTCTAGTACCCGCTGACCTGGAAGCAAGACAAGAAGAAAAATTGCAGCGTGTGCAGACTCGATCTATAGCCAAGAAAAGGGATGATAAGGCAGCGTGATTTAAAACATTTCTTTTGGACTGGAATTCATTGGGCAATACTTAAAAAATGTTGCAGGGAGTTGCAGAGAATTCCAGGGCTTAAACCTACTTTTTTAGAGATTCTTTGAAAAAGTAGAATCATATCAACACAATAGAAATTGGAAGAGAGCTCAATACCCTGATCCATTTTTGGGAGCATATCTATTTTAAGAACACACATAGGCTCGTAGTTGTAGTGTTTGTGTTTTTACTCCAGTCATGCCCTACCCTCGTTAGGAGGGATGTTAATATTCTCACTTTTCTGCACAATCCAAAGAACGGCCCAGTCATAAGAAGGCTTTTGATTGCAATATGATTGCAATAATTGAGCAGATTGTGCAACTGCAAATGGTATTTCAGTAAATTGTATTCCACATGATTCAGAGGAAGAAAATGCAGTTTCAGGAAGACTAGCAACTCAAAGAGAAATGGTGCTGCACACAAAATGTTTTTCCAGACACATATGCCTGATATACATATACATGTGCTTTCCCCTTTTTTTGGTATCTTATTTCGAAGTCTTTATCATTCTGATGGTTCAATTGAAAACACGACACGTGATTTTTCCTAGTATAAGTATAAATTATGATAATTTCTTTTACCTATTTGAGCATATAAAATGACATAAGAGGGATGCAGAAGAGGATAACCAGGGGGTAAATACCTATCTTGATAATTCAGCTCACTTGGGGACTAATATGTGGTACTAACATATGAAAAAGGTGGGGTAGAGCGCAGCTGATGAGTGATGCTATGTCTGCTCTCTCATCCCCTATGCCATGAGCACAGTAAGAACATTAATCTCAAAGGAGATGCCGGCACATGATGCAAAGTGCCTCAGCCATTTAGCAGCATGTACTACCAGAGGACAGTTTCATGGGAGTTGGGCAACCCTGCGATGGCGATCAAGACAGTAATTTCCATGCCATGATGATTACAACAAGACAACACAAATGGAAAAGGAGTCTGGCTGGACAGACAAGATGCTTGTGTACCTTTCTGCAGGACAAGATAAAGCTATAATTGAAGAAATGAAGAGGACGAATTGCTCTGACAAAACTGAAAAGACTGGAATGCCTGGATGCTGGGAGCGTTCACAATTGTTAATCTATGGACGAGTGATCACAACCAAAAGATGGGACAATGGGATGATGTCCTGTGCAGCTCATCTCCGAAGGTAAGGACCAGTGTACAAGGTGCAGAAGGTGAATGATGAGTGCCTAAAGTCATGGGCCAAGAAGTCTAAACTGCTGACATGGGTGGATGACAAAGCAGGACCAATGGCTTTGGTCCCATGAATTAATGCAACAATGTTCTTGCATTAAGCACAGGTAAAATCTGAGCTGGCGAAAATAAGTGGTGCAAAAACATAATTGATGTCCCAGGAATGAGGAGACGGACTGCTGTCCTAATATTGGGCCTGTGGATCCAGAACATATATGAAGTTGCCCCAGAATAGGGGAGGAGTGTTTTCCATTGTACTCATACATGTTCCATCCTTTGTGATTTCTCAGAGTGACCTGAAGATTGAAGGATTTCCACAACTGGATGAGCACTTGAGAAAAAGTAGGTCACTTGTACTCAGGCAGATGAAAAGAGAGAATTATTTCTCGTCAAAATCGATAAAGGCTTATGAAGACATTCCTCATGAGCACAAGTTGTTTAGCAAGACTGCTATGATAACGACATCTATATTCATACCTGGCCGCAGATTACCAGGTGGGAGCTGTTACAGACAATCAATGCCACTACAAAAGGATTTAACGCCATAAAAGAAGAATTGAAGGCCTTAAGGTTATTGACCCTCCAGAACAGTTATGTCCTTGACATGATTAAAGCGATGGAAGGAGATGTCTGCGCCAATGTCGGTCCTTCTTGCTGTACACTGATGATGGCGAGAACCGGACTCTGATGTATGGTAATGGTAAAGTTTATTTATAAAGCACCTATACACAGGCAAGTGTTTAAAAGCGCTCAAGGAGGGTGGGAACATTGGTAAAAAAACAACAATCGCTCAGACCCCTTGAAATTCTTAGATGATAATAGTCTGCACAGGCAGAGTAAGTGCGTATAGAGCATTTAACAGTTGAGACACAACAAATAGGCCTGACAGTGATTTTGCAGTTTTAGCAAGTGCAATTAAAGGGTGAGGACAAGAGGCACTGAAAACTGCTTTATCATCCAGATATGCAAGACATAATTCATCCAACCCATTAAGGACATGATTCACAAGCCTCTGAAAAGTGGCAAGGGCATTTTTCAACCCACAAGGCATTACCCTGAACTGGTAAAGACTCTCTGGAGTTGGGAAAGTTGTCTTCTCCTTGGCATGTCCTGCTAGGGCAAGTTGCCAATACCCTGCAGTGAGGTAAATGTGCTGAGGTACTTGGAGGTACCCAAAGTATCCACCGGCTCATCAGTTCTAAGCAAGGGATATGCATCTGTCTTAGTGACAGCATTCAGAGCCGTGCAATCCACACAGAACCTCAGCTCAGAGGAATCTGCTTTTGGAACCAAAACCATAGGTCTGGACCAAGGACTAATGGAGGGTTCAATCACCCTAAAATCTAACCTCTTCTAACAAGATCATCTGCCGTTCTGAGGTGAGCGAAGCACTGCCTGAGATCCTCCTGAGCCGCCCTGACTAATTCTTCTGCATTTATATTTCTAGCGCTCTCTGTACCATTGTTTAACCATCCTCCCACCACACCTTGGCATCCACTTCCCTGCTTCTTGATCCCTCCCACCCCGCCCCCTCCCCTGATTGAATGGTTGCTCCGTGTGTGAGTTAGGCTAATGGCCTGTTGATTTCCCCCTCTTGACATTTCTGGCATTCTGAGGTGAGCAAGGCACTGTCTGAGACCCTCCTTGGTGTCCTTGACTAATTCTGCATTTGTATTTCTAGGGCTCTCGGCACCATTGTTTAACCCTCCTCCTCCCAGCCTGGCATCCGCTCCCCTGCTTCCTGATCCCTCCTGCCTCCCAGCCCCCCCCCCTGATTGGATGGTTGCTCTGTGTGTGTGTTAGGCTAATGGCCTGTTGATTTCCCCGTCTCGCTATTTCGGGCATTCTGAGGTGAGCAAAGCACTGCCTGAGACCCTCCTGGGCCTGCTTGACTAATTCTGCTGCATTTTTATTTCTAGTGCTCTCTGCACCATTGTATAACGCTCCTCCTCCCACCCCACCCCAGCATCCACTTACCTGCTTCCTGATCCCTCCCGCCTCACAGCCCACCCCCTCCAATGATTGGATAGTTGCTCTCTGAGTTTGTTAGGCTAATAGCCTGTTGATTTCCCCCTCTCTCCATTTCTGGCGTTCTGAGGTGAGTGAAACACTGCCTGAGATCCTCCTGGGCATCCTTCACTAATTCTGCTGCATTTTAATTTCTAGCGCTCTCGGCGCCATTGTTTAATCCTCCTCTCCCACCCCACCGCGGCATCCACTTCCCTGCTTCTTGATCTCTTCTGTCTCCCAGCCCACCCCTCCCCTGATTGGTTTGGGAGTGTGTTTTCCCTGTCCCTCCCAGGGCAGCCCTCTGCCCGGCAGCCCCTGCAGCTAAGAGCCCCAAGGCAAAGGGCAGCTCCTACAGAGTCGGCTCCAGCTAGTGTCTGCAGGTGTCCGCAGGGGAAGTGCCAGCCTTCAACCAGCAGTGACTAATGAAGGTAGGATTGGCCTGGGTTGGGTTTAGAACCTCGTTCTACCCAGCAAACCTGTCTATATAGTAGACTCTTAAACTAGGTGTGTTTTCTCCTGTTTTTAAAATTGCATTGTGAAACCGAGGCCTTTTTTTCCCACTATTCAGGACTCTCATATTTAGGTGCGTTTTCTTGAGTTTTTAAAATTGCATTGTGAATGTAGTGCTGTTCTGTGGCTTGCCTCTAGCAAAGCACTCATCCAGTAAACCTTTCTAACACTATCTAAGCGCCTGTAGTCTTGTCCAATTGTCAACTTGTCCCATCTCTCTCTGTCTCATCTGCTTGCACCCTGCCCTGTGTCCTTCCCTAGTGTTACCCCGCCCAACTCCCTTCCTCTTCTCTACTCTCCCTACCTACTCTATGGTGCTCTCTGTCTCTCCTATCTTTTCTAACTACTTCTCTATCGGATATCCTGCTCTCCTCAGTAAATCTGGTAGGAAGATGTTTAAAAAGGACATCATGGTCTCCAAATCAGGCCTCCCTATCACTGACACCTATACCAGTGCCTCCTCCAGGCAAACTTTCAGCAGCATCCTCTTTGTCGTTCCCTCGCCAGACCTATGGACTCTACATATAGTCTTAGTGCTCTCTCCTTTCTCTTCTTCTCCCATTAATGGTGGCACAAGGTTGGAGGCCCTCGTGGCCTCCTTCCACTCCTCTAAGGTCATCATTAATGTTTACTCAAATGGTACCATCTTGGTCCAAGGCTCTCAAGCCAACCATCTCCTCTTTGATAGACGCTTCCCGCACCTCATCAATTTCCTTTGTTCGCCTGCTGTCCCCTCTCTCCAGCCCATGGCTTCCCCACCTCCCCCTGCTGTCTCCTCCTCCTTCCTCTTCCACGCCCCCTCTGGCTTCTTCTACACCTCTGCAGGGCGTACCTCTGATTTGTACCCCTCCCCGGAAGTCTTTCAAGGATGGCAACCTTCTCCATATTGCCACTCTAAACTCTCGCTCAGCTGTCAAACACTTCTCTGACATCTGCCGCCTCCTGGATGGACTTGAGCTCGATGCCCTCGGTCTCATGAGACATGGATCATGGCCAGCTCTGTCACGAGCTTAACACTCTCCTCCCTGATGGCTACAAGATCCTCTCCATGACCAGATCCAATCGCTCTGGAGGGGGTGTAGCCCTGATCTTCTCAGAGTGGATTCCTGCTCCTGTCATTCGTACACAGGCCTACTCCTCTTTTGAATGCCTCATCTGCAGGCTCTCTCTCTCTCTCTCCTAGCCATTCCCTTAGTGTGGCTACCATCTATGGCCACCTATGTCCACCTGGGGAGATTTCCTCCTTTCTCTCTGAGTGGGCAGACCTCTCCTCTTCCCTCCTGGTCTCGACCACTCAACCCCTCCTTCTTGGAGACTTCAAAATCCACCTGGGTGATTCCTGTACATCCACTGGATGCTTTCGTGACCTCTGACACTCTCTCACTCTCTATCCTCCCCTCTGGCCCGACTCACTCTGCAGGGCATACCATGGATGTTCTGATCTCCTCAGACCTTCACCTCACGATCCACCTCACACTCCGCTCTTCTGGTGTGATCACTTTCTCCTTTCCTCCCATCTCACCACCTCTACCACTCAGGCCAAGCCAATTCCAGCACTGCCACCTACCTTCTCGGTTATCCCTCCCATGAAGCATGTGTCAGTTGAGGCTTCCGCTGCCACTTTCTCACCAACCCTCCCCCCTTGGCAGACCCGCACCCTGACACAGCCCTTCCATGCTACCCTAGATGTTCTTGCCCCTGTAATGAGGATCCGCTTGAAGCCCAAAGCCAAGTGCAATTATTGGTACGACTCAGACCTCATCACCCTTAAACGCAAGGGCAGGTTGGCTGAGAGAAAATGGCGTGCTTCCAGTACATCCTCTGACAAACTGGCCTGCTGCCTACTCCAAAGGCAATACCGGCTCTCTGTCCGCACTTAGAAGAGAGCCCTCATACAAGCCCCTCGTCTCCACGGCATCTAACAACTCAGCTGAACTCTTTAAAATCTGCAAGGAACTGTCCAATGCTGCAGCAGTCTCTACCTCTGCTGTCCCCTCCCAGACCCTGTGCACCACCCTGGCCTCTTTTCATCTCTAAAACACAGGATATCATGTCCTCTCTCTCCCTCTCTTCTGCTCTCTCTACTCCCTGCTCTTCCTCTGACCCCTCTTCATCTACCTCTCCTCCCTCCTCTGCCTTTCCCGTTTTCCCCCAGATGAGGTTTCTAGACCAGTCCGATCTATGAAAGTCTTGTCAAAACAGGTTCACTCCTGTTCCTCCAAAACCATCAAGGACCACATTGAGATCTTGGCTCCTGCTCTGGCTGATTTATGCAACCACTCCTTCACCACTGGAGTCTTCCCCTCCCCCCTGAAGCACTCCCTTGAGCACCCTCTTCTTAAGAAACCCTCTGCTGACCTGTCCTGACCAGCTAACTATCATCCAATTTCCATCACTCCTTTCCTGGGCAGACTCCAGGAAAAGATGGCCATCTCCCAGCTTAATATTCACACTGAATCTGTTGGTTGTCTCCATGATTATCAGTCTGGCTTCAGAGCTGCCAGAAGCACGGAAACTGCTCTCCTGAACATCCCTGAAGAACTGCGCTCCAACCTCAATTCCAACACCCCCTGTGTCCTCATCTTACTTGATCTCTCTTCTGCCTTTGACACGGTCAATAATGCCATCCTGCTCAACCATCTCTGTGATAACCTGTGTTTCCTTCCTCTCCTCTATCTCTACCTGTGATGTTCTCCAGGGTTCTAACCTTTCTCCCTGGCTGTTCAACCAATACCTGGCACTTATTGCCCACTGCATTGCCGCTCTCTGCCCCAACTTTCAGTGCTATGCGAATGGCACTCAGCTCATTTCCAGGCTCCCTTCAACCAACTCTTCTCCTTCTCTCATCTCTGACTGTCTGTCCGCCTTCCAGGAGTGGTGTGCCTCCAATGATCTCTGCCTTAATACCAGTAAGACCGAGATTCTCTTCATCGGCTCACCTGCTCCCTCCTTTCCTGTCACCCTCTGGTCCGCCTCTCTTGGCCCTCTTCCTGCTCCCACCTGTGAGGCTAAAAACCGCAGGGTCATCTTTGACTCCACACTCTCCTTCTTGCCGCGCATCTCTGACATCTCTAAGTAGCCACACTACCAGCTGCACGTCCTCATAGGTATTCTTCCTTTCCTCTCTTTCCCCCAGAAGCTCACTGTCTCTAGAGCTCTGGTTCTCTCTAAGATGGACTACTGCAACAGCCTCTTTCTTAATCTGCCTGCCGCTACTCTCTGCCCTCTGCAACTCATCAAAAACTGGACTGCAAGACTTGTCCTTGGCCTCAAGCACAGGGATCGTATCTCTCCATGACTGAAATCTCTGAACTGGTTCCCAGTGGCAGCCAGGATTACGTTCAAAACCCTCTGCATTGTCCACAAGGCCTTCTGGAGCCTGGGACCTCAATACCTTCAGCTCTCACTTCCTAAATATCTTCCTTCTCGAGCTCTTCGCTCATCCGCCTCCAACTCCCTCTGGTTTAGTCGCTTCTCCAAGCAGCATGTTGGTGGCAGATCTCTTTCCTCTGCTGGGGCCTCCCTCTGGAACAGCCTCCCTGCCACTCTTAAACTTGAGGAGAACCATCTACGGTTCCAAAAACACCTCAAGACCTCCCTCTTTGCTTCTGCTTTCTCTCCTCCCCTCCCCTGCTGATCTCCTGGCTGAATCTGAATCTGTAATGATTACCTTGATTCCCTCTGATACCGGGCCCCAGTCCCCTCCCTGCCAGTTGCACACCCGCACTGCCCCCTGGCAACCCTTGCTCCCTGGGACTGTTTCTGTATCCCTACAGCCCCCACTAGCACTTGACAGCTGGTGCCTGCACTCACCCTGCACTTGCCAACCGCTGGCCGCGCTTTTATGTGTGTGCACTGCCCCCTCCCCATTTTCCCTGCACTTCTCCCCTTCCTCCCTCCCCTGCACTTGCACGATCTGAATGTCACCTGGCCTAGCAGGATCGTTGTCTCTTTCTACCCCCTGTTTCCCTTCCTTTGCCTTGTTGCGCCTTGATAAGCGCGTTATAAATGCCATATCATATCATATATCATAACATCTTGTTGACCTCTGTCTTGATGTAAGATCTCGGCTTATCCAACATCCTGTATCCCCTACTTTTGGTAGGTACACGATTTCCTGTGTTAATGTCATGTTTGCACCAAGGTGTCAAACCAGGAGCTAGGGAAAACAAGGGGGAGAACTGCCTCAGCAAACTTCTTACCTCTTGTTGCACAGAAGTCAGGTGAGGGGCCACATGGACACCCTCAGTGGAGCTGTCTAAAGGACTGCCTAGGAACAGATCCGGAAGAGGTTCTGAATCTTCTTCCTCTACATCTGAAGTCAGCAGCAGTGCATCTATTTCAACTCTTGGGATGAAAGCCTTCAGCCTGGTTACATGGAACACATTTGGAACCTGTCCAGCCCTTCCAAGGGCCACTAAATAGTTGACCTCACACAGAGACTCCACCACTGTGTAAGGACCTGACCATGTGTCCTGTAAAGCTCTAGGCTCATGATTAGGACTTGCTGGTGGAGTGTTGATCAGGGAAGCCTTCTGCTCATACCAATGTTCATACCAATGTTTCACCCGGGCTTACCCAGCCTTCAACTTCTCACTAGCCTGACACATCAGGAGTACCATTCTTTTTCTGAATCCTAGCACATAGTCTACTACATTGGTAGTGATACGGGGAGTAGGCATCTCCCACCCCTCCTTGACTATAGCTAAGGGTCTCCTCACAGGGTGACTAAAACGAAACTTCAAAGGGGCTGAAGCCAACACCCTCCTGAGTTGCCTCTCTATAGACAAACAACAAGCATGGCAAAAGAAGATCCCACTTTCTTTTCTGGGGATCTTCCAGAGCCTCAATCATGCTTTTGAGAGTTCTATTAAACCGCCCAACTAGACCATTGGTTTGGGGTGATATTCTGCAGAAAACTTGTAAGTATCCCCACACTCCTTCCACATGGCCTGCATATACTTGGACATAACATTGCTGCCCCTATCAGACACTACGTCTTTAGGGAAGCCAACCCGAGTAAATATGCCAAGTAAAGCTTTTGAAACTGACTTAGCAGTCACAGGCCCTCATTACAACACCGGTGGTAACCAATGGCGCTATTAGCACCATGGTTGCTGCCGGTATTGTATCAAGTCCGCCATGGTGCAATGGGGAATTACCACCCCATTCCAAGGTTGGCGGGGCGGTAATTCCCCATTGCACCATTGGCCCTTCCCCATTCCCATTTTTGCCCCATAGGGCTCAATGGGAATGGGGAAGGCGGTAATTACGGTACCACAAATTGCGGTACTGTAATTACCTTCAAGGTCCATTTGCGTGTCCCTACTTTAACGGCTGGTCCAGACCAGCCGTTTAGGTCGGGAGCCGCAAAGAGACCTCGTAATTAGGCGCTAAGAGGTTAACAGTGCCGCAGCTTTTTACAGCGCCGTTAACCCCTTAGTGTTATGGAGAATTCTCTGTTTAGGCTGAATTTCCTAACCTAGTGAGTCCCCCAGCAGCTTTGCTGGATTTCTGGAGTTTGGTTTTTTTCCATCCTGCCAAGAGTGAGACTCTTTTTCTCCCACTCTTGGACATGAATGTGTGTAATTCCTTGGAATGTCAATGTGTTCTATGGGCTATGGGGTCTTTTACTCCATAGGGTCTCATATGTTTTGCTATGGGTGTTACACCGCACCCTATGTGCCGTAACACTGGGGCGTCCTAGCGGACCTCCACCATAGACTCCATACCCGGGACTGACTACTGTCTCCTCGGGCATGTAAAGTCACCATTGGCTTTACTAGACCTAAATTTACTAACAGAACTAGTACAAACCATCCTATTGTGGACTTACTAGTAGGGTTAATTCGATTACTCCTAGGTCTGTTATTCGAGGGGGCACTGTCCCGTCCCCCCTCATCGAGTTTTGGCTGGTGGCAGTGGAAACTACTTGTTATGTTCGACCCCGAACCTAACCCTATGAGATTCTTCCCATTGTTGGAGATTGATACTTTTCCTCGTTAATCTCTAACATACCATCAGTTTACTTATCTTAAATAAGTTTACCAGATGGTATTTTCTGCCAGAACTCGGTTTTTAAAATGGCGTCTGTGTTTGTCTCTGTGACTCCTAAACCAAAGGTTGAGCCCTTTGTTCCACTTTTGGCGGGCTTCTGTACAGAGACCCTCCAAAGTGGTGCCATTCTGTCTGGGTTACCACAGGGGTGTGGGAGGGGGTTTAGGCACCCTGGACCGAGTTGCCTTGCCAACTCCGGTCGCACTCTGGTGTGATTGGCCCAAGTGGTGAGCCTCCCCGCTCACCACTTAGCGTGTGTTGATTGACAGCTAGGCTGAATGAATGGGGGGTTTCTGCATAAAAGCAGGGCTTTTTGGACTGGATCTTCAGAAGTCGCCCCAGGACCTAAGAATCCGACGAGGGTAACGCTGAGCCAACCTGCACGACGACACCTCCGGTGGAGCCCTGCGGAACCGACTCACCACTTCCCGACGACAGAGGAGATCTCCCTGCCGGAGAGTCTCTTCCCCTGACTGGTGGGAACAACCAGTCCCCTTTGCTTTTTCTTTGCTCCAGGACGCAGTGGTCGAATTGCCCGCGCAGAGCACCTCAGCAACTGGATAGCCACTACCCCTGTACCGCGACCAAAAGGTGGTACCTTGTGACGGAGCACTACGCGGCTGGTCTCTTCCCTGGTGGTGCACCGGACTTCACTTTTCTTCGACGACGAGATCATCTCTACTCTTGGCAAAGACCCGACGTGCATCCACCACCAGGAACAACTGCCCCCGCCGGAGCTGTCTCTCCACAAACAAGGTACCGTGTCCGCCTGGCTTCCCTTTCTGCCGGATCGAGTGAGATGTCTTAATCCTCGCCTTTCCTTTGGGTAGCCTCCAAGCTTTCTTTAGCGTGTTGTTCTGAACTGGTCCAATCTTCCGATAACAATTTGCTTCAAAGACTCGAACGCATTTCCACTAAGAGACTTTTTGGGACATATCGCCTTGCCTCTCTCCGAGTGGGCCTGGCCTCTGAACTTTATGATCTATCGTGGTTTTTGTCTTCTTGCCTTGCATTTTCCCGTGAAGTATTGAACTGTGTTGATTTCGTAACCTGCTTATTTTTCTCTCCCGTCCTAACGAATACTAGAGTGCCATCTAGGTTGAAGCATACACCTCTGTCTGCAAATAAGTGATGCTGGTAGAACCTAGACTTGTCGAACTATTATTAGGGGGATTGAACTGTTTCCTTCGTAGAGTAATTGTAATTGAAGTGTTTGCCGTGATAGTGCCAGAGTGTTTTCTATAGATGTGTCGTTATAAATAAACACCTTTATAGCTTTACACCGAAGTCGTGTTGCGTGTTTGCTTGTCTTACTGTGTAGAATTGCCCTATATTGTATACTCCACATACTGCCTAACTCTTCTTGAGGGAAGTCTGACTGCTCAGCCACAGCTACCAAGTGAATCTGTGTGGTACAGACTGCTACCAAGTGGGCTTACTGCCAAACACCTGTAGTCCTAAATCTTTTGCAGTGGACTGCACAGGTTTCCGCCTAACACTTAGCGCCAGGGTCGTAATGACCCCCCACAGTCTTCAATGGGATGGCCTCAGGATACCTGGTGGCATTGTCGACCAGTACCAGGATAAGCCTATTGCCCGAGGATGTTTGGGGGTCAAGGGAACCTACAATGTCAATCCCTACCCTCTCAAACGGTACCCTCCCAATTGGGAGTGGTACCAAAGGAGCTTTGATTGTTGTGCTACTTTTCCCAGATAACTGTCATGTGGCACAACTCCTGCAGTGACTTTCTACTTGCACCCCCATCTTGAGCCAGTCGAAGTGCATGGATAACCTTTGCGTTGTTCTCTTGATGCCAAGGTGACCAGCAAGGGCGACTTCATGTGCCAACTGCAAGAGTAAGGGTCTTACAGCAAGGGGACCCACGACCTCCTATGGTCCCCTTCTGTAGACTCTGTGGGCTCACTGTAGAGGAGCCCACCTTCCCAATTAATCATGTGCCTCCCATGAGGGTTCACCCTGAAGCTGGGAGCAGGCCTGCCACCTAAGGCCTTCCAAAGATGGGCACAATGGTTGGCCCTTACTGAACTCAACCCTATCAGGACCACCTTCCACCAACACACTCTGGAGCTAATGATGGTCATGTGGATTGAGAATATCAGGCAAAATCTCTTCCTTGTCAGGTTCAGGTGTTTGACCAACCACCTTCACCTCAGAGGTAGATGAGTTAGAGGGAATGTTTTCTTCCCCGCTTCTGTCTTTCTTGACTCCTTTAGCGTGGGTTTCCCCTTTGGCTTGGGCTTGGTATTGGACTTGTCCAATGCAGCCCTTGTTTGTGACCTTGTGCATGGTCTCTCTGCTGTGTCCCCCAAAAGACCTTAGTCTCTGAGAACATTACCCAGCAGGACCATACCTGGGACTTGCCTCTGTATGCTCACTAGAATCCTGACCATAGTACCATTTATAGTAAGATTTACAGGCATTACTGGGAACTTGAGAGGGTGACTATCAGCTAACTTAGTGGGTGTAAAAGGAGATCTGGCAAGTTCCTCTGGGTCTACCAAGGTAGAATCCACTGCAGTTCTGCTGACTCCACTATCTCTAAGGACAGGAGTGTCTATTCCATTGATCAGCACACTGTCCTTAAAGGAATAGTGCAATCAAACACTGTTTTGTCTTAAAAGAGAGGGCCATAATCAAAAAACAATATTAAACATATTTTTTAAGAAAGTTCCTATGTAAACTCTTGAGCAAACAAGGCTCAAAGTGTTTACATGGGAGCATGCATTTTGTCTTTTCAAGCAGCCTCCTCTGTTCATGTTAAGCTCTGCCCTGGCGGCACTAATCTAGCAGTAAGAGCCCCCTACTGGGAACTTTTGCTTACTGACGCCAGAGCAGAGCTGAACATGAAGAGTAGGATTCAATTTGTATATTTTCGGTGCTCCCAAGTCCAGGGAAGCGCAGAAAACGCAAAATTAAAGGCAGATCAATATTAAATACTTTGCTGGATGCCGTGCGGGAAACTAGAAAAGAAAGTGGTAGCAATCATGAAAACTCTGCTGGATGCCGGCAAAGTATTCATAATTGCCTGGACTTGCCTACAATCAAAGACGCAGCAATTATAAATACAATCTTGTTGTATTTATGATTGCCGTGGTTAGAAAACCAAGCATTTATAAATACAACAACATTGTAGTTATGATTGCGGTGGCTTCAGCTTTGAGTCTCCTGGGCACCCCTGTTACGGGGGAGCCCAGGAGACTCAAAGCAAAAGTCGCTGCAGTCATAAATGCAACAGTTGTATTTATAATTGCTGTGGTTTTCTTTCTAAGTTTCCCGGGCTCCACTGGTACGGATGAAACCAGGAAACATAGAAAGAAAACCACCGCATTTATTAATACAACAATGTTGTATTTATGATTGCAGTGGTTTTGAAACATTGTGAAATTAAAAGCCCTTACCGGCAGCAGCCTTCCTGCCTGCCTTCTCTGCTCTCCGGCACTAATGAAGCAAAAGCTGCTGTAATAAAAGCTACCAGCAGGTGACTTTTGCTTCATTAGTGCCGCAAGGGCAGAGATTAACACAAGAACAGGAGGCTCATCCATTTCACCAAATGGATGCCTGCTAGTGCTTATAATGTTTGACTTTGATCCTCATTTGCTCAAAAGTTAATTTTTTATATATATTTTTGATCATGGCCCATCTTTTGAGCCAATACAAATTTAGAGTGAACTATCCCATCAAAGGTGTGCTTGGTGTTACCTGGAATGCTAGCATAATCCTCTGAGACTTTAGGAACCCAGGGAAACTAGGACTACCTCAGATTCTATTCCACTGGGGAAGGAGTCTGAGGAAAAAGATGCCCCTGTGATCTCTTCCTCTTCCTAGGAGGGGAAAGCCATACTCAAAGAGTGAGCCCGAAAGTTTTGACCTTACATCTGGGGTCCCCCTTCAAATGGTCATTTGCTCTACAAGTCACACACAATCCACTGGGTCATAGGAAGGCTTATTATAACCAGCTTGGAAGGATAACTTACACTACCCTGAACATTCTCTTTGGGCTTACCATTGAATTTCGTGTTGTGGCCCTACTGGGAAGAAGCTTTATCAGATACCCGTCCCTCTTTGTCTTTGTGTTTTTCCCCTCCTCCTGCTTGCCAGGTGTAGTCTTGTCCTTATGTGAAACTCTGTGTAACACCCATACATCTGCTGCCATGGCCAACTTCTTAGGATCTAACTCCTTTGAATCAGCCAAGTGCTGCTTAAGCTCAACAAGATGCAAAAATGTGTTCACACATGAATAAACAAATCATACCCTCAAAGGTGGAGACCTTATAGCCTTCAACCCAGCCAGTCAAGTTCTTCAAGGAATCAGTAACATAGGACACCCAAGCATTACCTTCTTTCTTTTTGTACTCCCTAAACCTCTTTAAGTATTGGGCAGGAGTCTTCCCAAACTTTAAGATAAGACTTTGCTTTAATTTTGCAAACGTCTACTCTTTCAGCCTTTGACATTTCCATAATGGCACTGCAGCCAGAATTGGGTAGTCGACTGATCAGCCATGCAATCTTGTCAGCATTCACAACCTCGTGGACTTCACATGCATACTAAAATGCAGTCAACCAGTCCATAATGTCATTCTTCTCATCACATACACTGAGCAGATCTTTAGGCAACCATGGATGAGAGGAGGACCCAGACCCATGACCAGATCCTTTGGAGCCATTTGAAACCTGAAGCTTGGCCAGTTCCAACTGGTGATCCCTGCCCTTTTGTTTTTACTGCCTGCACTACCTTAAGCTTAGCCATGTTAAATTCAAGCTCCTACTTCCTAAACAACAGTTCTTGCTTTTTGAATTCAAGCATGGCATCAGCATCAGAGCTGGCAGAGAAAACGTGGGACAACATATCATACCTGTCATCATGGGCACCATGGACAGGTGCAGTGACAGATCTGTCAATGAGAGCAGCCCCACTACCTTCTGCGCTTTCATCTGTGGTTATGGCATCGAGTTGCACCTCTTGCCAATCCATGATCCTTTTGATCATTTCACTCTTTTTACCTTGAGCAGGCAAGCCTCCGTCGGTAAACATCATTCTCAATGTTTCTGACTTGGAAGCATTCAAGGTTCTGTTGGTAATTGCTTCTATGTCTATAGATAGGTTGTGAGCCTTTACAGTTACTTTACTACTAAGGTTACCATGAGCCTTCACAGTTACTTTACTACTAAGGTTACTATGTGTCCTGGGTCAGTGTAATCTGAGTACCTTTACCAGTGCTCTACCATCCTATCCCACCGCTGTATACCAATTTGTTATGATGGATTTCTGAACTCTGACCTGGTGGGCAAAGGTTCAGAAGGCTAGCCTAGTTTCTTGGAACAGGCTAACCTTCTGGACAAGCCAGACCAATCAAGGTAGCATTGGCAGCGGTCAAGACTAGGTCTCAGGAGGGGTGAGGGTGATCTAAAGCCCACAATGAGCACACACAGTAAAGGACACTACAAATTACTCTGTCAGGTGTATATATCCAAAATACATTTATTAAATGCCTTTTAAATCAAACACAAAGCAAATATCAGCAGTAATATTTAAACCAACAAAATACTACCAATGGCCTAAAGAAATGGTGCACAGTAAGGGCCCACAACCTGTGAAGATAGTGGGCAAACAGTGAAAATATACTTTAGTCAAGAACTGAGAAGTCGAGGTCAGCTATCTACCCTGAAGAAGAACGTGTGTGTGCAGGATGACTCCTCTCACATTAAGGTGCAATAAAGAACAGAAAGAATGCCAAGTCTTAATTTAAAACATTTAAAAGCTTGCATAATTAACAGAATAGTGGTCTCTTGTCACATGAGTCAAGGATGGAAATAGGGCTTGAACTTGACAGTCCAGATACGATAGTGGGTGCCCTCACTCATGTTGCATTCCCAGGACAAGAATACTCTGCAAGGCCAAATACAAATACAAAGAAAATTTCATGCCAGAAGGTATGGGTGATGAGAGATGCTGGGCTAATTGGGTGGTTGGGCAGCTTTATGTCCCATCTACTTGCACCTGGGTCTTGTTTTATGTGCTTCTAATTGAACCAAATGTTCCAGACATGGCATAAGCATGCCACACCAATTCTATTGGTCCATATAACGAAGGACCTTTATAACTTAAGAAACCAATGAAACACTGTGTAACTGACTTTTCTTAAATTAATGAAGAGGTAGGCTTAAGTTGTCCACCTGATATCAGACAGCCAATAACAAACATAGCTCCTATATGATTGTATATCTCGAAGTGTCCCTTAACCAATCCCAACCCTTGATAGGTTTTTCCCTATTGCCAGGTAGTACGACATCACTCTGGCGCATAGAGAAGTACATGATTGTATCTTTTGTGGAAATCGCTGAAAGACTGAGCATATGTCCTGTGATGTTCGCTGTAAACTCCACGTTTTAGATAATTGCTAATACAACAGTGCCTTGCCATCTTCTTGAGTCTGCCAGGTTTTTTGGAATTATTCTGGTGTAATTCCATCCAGCCATAGATGCACGTTCCAAGGGCCAAAAGCTCACTACGCCATGCCACCTTCGAATACGCCGTATGGTGCACTGCTGCAGCTACCTGCGCCAGCACCCAAAAATGCACCAGCATACATGGCACATCCAGTGCATCTGCAGATGCCACAAGTACCCAACAGAAATGCAGTGCCCCATGGCACGATAACAAATTACCAGGAGGCCAGTGTGCTAGGTGGGAATCCTTTCACTTTTCCCAGGGACAAACAAACAAGACAAACATATAGCCCGACTAAGACAGCCCACAGAGAACTTTAGTGTGCCCATTTTTCTCAGTTGATGAGAACCCAGAAGAGGAACCATTGGTGGGTGTGACGATAGGAAAGAAACCATTTGTTTTCATGGTGGATACAGGTGCAATGCAATTGTGCATTAGGGACAGTCACTTCCCTTTATCAAGTGAGTTAATGGACATGCAAGGGTTGTCTGGAGGAAATACAATTGGTTCCATTCACAGAAGAACTACCCATTTAGGTGGGCGGGCAAAGGGGTGCAAGCACCATTGTTATTTTCTACAGTGTCCCCAATAAATTTACTCAGAAGAGATGTGTTAAGCAAATTAAATATGACCATTTCTTTTACAGATGAAGGTGTAGTGTGCTCAACCCCAGTATATCTCGCTACATCACTTTAGATTTCATATTTTTTGAGATATGCATAACTTATTCCTTTCTGGCTGCTTTATGCATACACATTATCATATCTATGGTAAAACACATCTGTTTCTAGATGCCCATATTGGACCCTTCTTCCTACCCTGTCAAGTGGCCATCTCCATTCGAAGATAGGTGGCATTCCAATTAATTAAATGACTAGATCCTACCAGTATCAGTAGCAGACCTTATATAATTTACCCTCCACATATTTCACAACAGGTGGAGCTACCCGCTGTTTCATATGTTTAAATTCAAACAGAACATCATAGTGTGAAGGAAGTTGCATTTTCACGGGTTCATTAGCGTGCTGAGCTAACCATATTACATATTTGGTCCTTAGATGAATGCATTAATAGCTAAGACTAACAGCTTATTTGAAGTGTGTACTAAATGCTGAAACAGACATTTATAGATGGATTAGTAATGCTCAGTAGTGCCTACATACCAAGCATAGTGAGCTACATTGAATGTGCAGGCATCAAAGGGGTAGAAGGTTACATTCATAGCTTGCAAAGGCAGGGCATAGGTCCAAGCTTAGTAGCTGATAGAGGCCTGTATTTGAGTTCTTAAAGCATTATAGCGCCTAAGATGGCCTGTCTTGTAGCATTATTGACACTAGCTAGCAGAGTGCAGGCCTAGTAACGCTTGCTCACTAGGGGTTAATTGCAATGCATGCTGTTTGAAGCTTCCCCCAGAATATTCTTTCTTTGCAACCGTGGCACTGCCAGCTTCCCTAAACAGGCCCTCATTCGCATGAGAAGAAACGACACAACCTTGCATGCACTGATCAGAGACAATCCTGAATTTGCAGATGGTCTCTAAGAGGGGAGGAAGGAGCGCCTTGGAGAGTTAGCAAGCTGTTTTTTCCCATCAGTAAACATGTTTTGCACTGAGAAAGGTCTAGAATATTGTGTCACGCTGACTGACAGCACGAAGGTACAAGAATGCATGCATACATGAACCGGGCAGGTTCTTCCGTGGACTCGCATCAAGCAAGTGCCAGGAGTTTAATGTGCCCCTACGACTTCTTGTGATGCTGTCATCTAAAGGGCTGGCTGAAGAATAACACCTGGTGATGGGCAGCAGTTTGAGATGACCAGGGTCCCCCAGTGCTAATATAGAAGGAACGTGAGGCTGTGTTCTAATTATTTGTGATTTGCTTAACTCACATTTTTATTCCCAATTGCTGCTAAAATCACTGTCTTTTATATTTTGCCTTTCTGTCAAATAAATGCTTCGTTTATGCTGAAAGTATCATCTCTCCAGTTGTGTGTTCATGGCTGTCGCGCAGAGTCGAACCTGTTTGTGGGAGGTGGGAGGTGTGCTATAATGTGTGGGCTGGTCCCAAAATGGTGCTTGCACCTCTTTCTACTAAAAACATCTTACCTAGGAGGATTTGTCAAGTTGATTGAGTCGCAAGAGATTACTCAGGTGACGTTATATTGCACTTAACAACATCACTGTCAAAATTATGATATCTAATTCAATAATATTGATTTAGTTTAGAGAGACTTGAACTCAAAGCATCTTTTCTTATTTACCTTTTTGTAGACTTTTGAAGCCCAAACCTCGAAGAGAAATTGTTACTTTAAATAAGAAGTTTGGCTCCTGATGGCGGGATCATAATCCCGAAATGCGTAGAGCTCATGATTTTTGTCTGTCACAACTATTTATTACTTTATGTATATCACAAATTTAATTGTGAGTTCTTTCAGAATAAACCAGAATTGTATAAACTGTCCATTTGTATATGAACACGTTTGAAACTTTGACTGAGTTATCGCAGACACTATTGGTGTACAGGGGACAGCAGTGTCCACTAAATCTGACCCTATTTGTTTCTTGTAGCAACTATTGAGAAATCAGCGACTATTACAATGGGGTGTTCAGTAATGATATACGTGAAACTCGCAGTGTTTGTCATAATGGAGAGTTCCAAGTCCACACTCACGACACAGAGGGCCTCAGCATATGCAGTGATACTATCCAGCCCCTCCATTCACATTGTTAGGTGTAAGACGGTGAACCCTACAACATTCATTAGTAAACCACTCACTGAGGATGATGACGTACATGGCTGTGTCACCTAAGAAGGCCCAGAAGATGGAGTAGCCAAGGTAATGGACTGAGCCCTAGAGGACGGGATGTATTTTTTTTTTTTTATTTTTTTTTTTAAACTTTATTTATTCAGCTCGACAACACACAGAGATACACAGTTAATAAAGGCACATGGTAAAATCAGTTTACAACCAACAACACAGAGGCATCACTATACAATGCATCAGAACCAAACAAAGCACAGGCGCATATAATCAGGAAAGAGTTGCAGCCAGAGTAAGGACGGTATGTACTACATAGAGTATTACTGAGAGGAGTGTGGCGGAGAAGAGGTCTCCGAAACTGAGGCCAAGGCAGACATATAATCACGGAATCTGCGCCAAATGTCCCTAGGTCTTGAATGCGGGTGTTGTGTTGCCCCCCAGGCTTCCTCAGTATCATGTGCCCAGGTGACTGCCCGGAGCCACTGCGCATATGTGGGTGCATTGGGGCGAAGCCAGCACAATACTATACAGCGAACCGCCAGCATCAAACAAAGCCCTGCCAATTTCTTAGAATCGCGTTTCAAACCGGGGAGGTCATGAAAAAGGCAGCACATTGGAGAGGGGTCTATGGTGCAGTCTAATATGTCTGATATAGTGGAGCACACGTCCTGCCAATATTGTGTTAGGTGCGGGCAGTTCCAAATCATGTGTATGTAATTAGCCTGGTCAGCGCCGCACCTGGGACAATTAGGAGAGGTCTTGTGGAACATACGATGCAGTCTAGTCGGGGTGTGGTGATACCTGTGTAACAACTTGAATTGCAGTAGTTTAAATCTGGAGTTATATGATACCCCGTGGGTACGTGCGCACATACGGGCCCAACGCATATCATCAATCTCAACTCCAAGATCTTCCTCCCATTTCATTTTAAGTTTGACAAATGAAGGGGCGGCCCTGGTCTGTATTAAATTATAGAGTCTGGATACTTTCCCTCTGAAGGAATCAGACGCACAGAGTTCGGCTATCAAAGGTTCATCTGGAGGAACTGCGGGAAATTCTGAGAATTTAGTTTTAAGGACCTTCCTAAGCGAGGAGTATTGTAGCCATGCCGATGGTCTATGCCTGAGCGCCAGAGGGAGATCCGACCACTCCAGGAAATTGCCTCCCACAAAGACCTCACGGAGAGATAAGAAACCTGCCATCGTCCAACAAGCAACAATGGATTGAGGGATACAGGGAACATCAGGGAGGAAATTCCAAAGAGGGAGGTCACCATGAAACGGGTCAGGGGTAGCAACCGTGGCCCACATTTTAGTAAGTGCGAGTGATGTGCTTAGCACAGGGTCTAAAGAATCGGGGTCTGGTGGGGCTGGCTTGAGAATGAGGGAACCAATCGCCCGCTCCTTAACCTTCAGTTTCTCAAGACGGACATGAGGAGGGGGATTCGCTGTGCTAAACCAATAGGAAGCAAATTGGGACTGAGCTACTATCCAGTATCTGAGAAAGTCAGGGGCACCGAACCTGCCCAGTTCCTTGGGAGCGGTGAGCATGTTTAGTTTGAGTCGGACCGCTCCAGAGTGCCAGAGAAAGGTGTTGGTAATGCCGCGAAGTGTCTTAAAGAATCCCTCGCCCGGCCATAGTGGAATGTTTGTGAAGCGGTATAGGAGTTGGGGCAAAACAACCATTTTTAGTATTCCTATTCTACCAGCTAGGGAAATAGGGAGACGGGCCCAACTTGCGGTTTTGGTGGTCAGAGCGGCTAGGTAATTCTGATAGTTATCAGCGCGCAGTTTCTCAGCATGGCGTGAGACCAGTACTCCCAAGTAGGTGAAAGTGGATTGGGACCAAGTAAGGCCCAACAGGTCGGAAGGTGGTTGTGTGCTGTCTGTAAGTGGGAATATGGACGATTTAGAGCAGTTAACTTTAAGACCAGAGATATGTCCAAAACGGGTGACATCATTGAGAATTGGAGCGAGGTTCGTTTCGGGAGAGCGGATGTAGAGCAGGGCATTGTCCGCGTACAGGGAGACAATGTCTGCCTGTCCCGCTGAACGTAGGCCTCTATGAGAGTGCGAATGGCGCATCATGTCAGCAAAGGGTTCAATTGCTATTGCAAAGATCAATGGGGAGAAAGGGCACCCCTGTCGCGTCCCTCTAGCTACCTGAAAGAGGGCCGAACATCTGTCTTCAGTACGTACTCTTGCCACTAGGTTGGTGTATAGTAGTCTGACCCAGGACCGAAAATTGGGGCCAAATTTGCATTTTTCCATGACTCGCCACAAATATTCCCAGGACACCGAATCAAATGCCTTCTGCATATCCAGGGTGACTGCCACTGCTTGTGTTTGGGGATTAATTCTGCTGATCACGTTGAAAAGCCGTCTAAGGTTTAGGGATGTGGACCTACCTGGCACAAATCCCGCCTGGTCAGGATGTACAATATCAGGCATGAATACGGCCAGGCGGTTAGCCAGTAGTTTAGCAAATATTTTTACATCGCAGTTTATTAGCGAAAGGGGGCGGTATGAGCCACACTGGGTGGGAGGCTTACCCAGTTTAAGAAGGACAGTAATCATGGCCTCGCAGAGTGTAGGGGGAAGCGTGCCCATTTCGCAAGCCTCCTCCCACAGAGCTAGCAGGTGCGGCACCAGGATTGATTTATAACGCTTATAGAAGTCCATGGGGAGACCATCCGGGCTGGGGGCCTTCCCTGCTGCTAGTGACTCAATGGCCTCAGTCAGCTCCTCCGGCGTGAAGGGTCTGTCTAGGGAAGCAGTGGCGTCGAAGGATAGGGCTGTAAGAGGGAGCTCCTCGAGGTAGCCGTCGATTTCTGAAACATGGGGCCCATCAACCTTCAAGTAAAGGGACGCATAGAATGTAAGGAACTCTGTGTTGATGTCTTGGGGCGAAGTGGCTAGTGTACCGTCGGATCTCTCTATTGCTGGGATGTTGGGCGCTCCAAACTCATGCCGAATCAACCTGGCCAACACCCGGCCCGGCCGCTCGCCTTCCCCGTAGCGCCTAACTGCCTGAGGATTGTCAAGGAATTTAACTTCGCGCTCAGCAAGATTGCGGAATCTATCTAGTTCACGACCCAGTGATGCCAGTGCGTCAGGGGAGTGGTCGTGTGCGTATTGGGTTTCCAATCTTGCAAGGGTCGACTCGCTGTCAGCGATGTCCTCACGGATGCCCTTCAGGATGCCACTCCCCTTGGATAGGGCGATACCCCTGATATAGGCCTTGAATGCCTTGAATGACTCCCAAAGGGTAGCTCGAAAAGGGACTGAATCTGTGTTGACCTCGAAAAACTCCTCAATAGATGACTCAAGCTCGGAGGTGAAGGTATGGTCAAGGAGGGCATAGGGTCTCAATTTTGTCCCCGTTGTCTGCGAGCTTTGCAGCCCAAATTGAGACATTTAATTTTTTGCGGAAGGTCAGGGAAAGTATGAAGTACCACAGGAGTTGAGTTAAAAGTGAGATTTATTGTTTGTTTGTTTTATTATTTGCAATACGCAAGCCTCCCCTCCGTTAACAGTGCGCAGCATTTAAATTTACATGAGATGAGACATGAGAAAAATATATACATACACATATGTGAGGTGAATAGAGACAATTCAAAGATGATACCCAGCTTGTTCGCCACCCATGATGGTGAAGGTAGGGGTTAGGTTTACAGGTACACTGTACAATAACATTTATTTACAAAAAGACAATCGTATTGCAATTATTTAAACCGGGATTTGTAATTCACAATCAGCTGTGCTTCGGGTGGGCATGGCACAGTCGCAATGTTCGGTGGCAATGGATCACTGCTCTGCACAGAAACGTCCAAAATTCCATATCTGTGCTTCTCTAACCCAGCAACAATAAGGCCTTTCACAAAGTCGAACTGCATTTCATCATAGACTGGTTTGATCACCCATTGCTTACTTTGTTTTGAAAACACCTTAGTGTAGAGAGGCATCCTTACTTTACCCCTAGTCCTAGATTGTTCACATCCAACATTGCTGTTATGGGCCAAGACCGCTAGTAGAGTGCGATGTTTCATGCCCCGAAAGCTAAAATGCCAGCGCTTTGGCCTGTACTTTAGGCACATATTGTGGAACACCTCCAAATCTCCTGTGTGACAGAATTCTGTCAGTCCTCTCAAATCTCTTGATAGAGTTTTGTCGAAAACAATCTTCTCAATGGCTTTGTGTGTCGGTGAAGATGGATTCAACCACTTCTTCTTCCGTGCCTCCTCTGGGGACAAAGGGCCATGTTCACATTGGTGGAAATGTTTATTTGCTGTCCAGCGGTGAACGTTGGTACAGTGGTGCATCAGTGACCGCCATTTTTCAAGTAGTATTTCCACTGACCCCTCACAAGTTTTTGAGCTCCACCAAAGATGGTTGGTGATAGAATGTGACCACTGCAAAATACTTTCAAAACCTTTATTTTTCCCTGCAGCCGAGATTTTCTTATTGATTGATTTAGCAAGATGCCATATGTCAAATTGATGTTTAATATGTGGGAACTCCTCTCTCATTGTCTTGGCAATTGAAACGTGTCTATCCGTGGCTATGAGGTCGATGTGCATTCCCCTTGATTGTAGATATTCCACTGATTTTTTAAATCCTAGTTTCTCCATGGCCACTGACGATGTACATTGTGTTACCTGCACGACCACCGAACTCACAATTTTCTTACTATCCATGTCCTGAAAGTGGTAGGTGCAGTACTTGGCAGAAAATCCAGGGCTGTCGCACTGTCCATCGCCGGCTAGCCTGAATCGTTTGCCTTCGAATGTACTTGCTAGAGACAATTGTTAAATTTTCCAAGCATCACTAATGGCCGGAAACAAATAATCACGTTGGTATATGTAGTACAGCGCTTTAGAAATGAAATGGAGTCCCACAAATTGAAAGAAAGCCTATAACTTTCTAAAACTGGAGCCACTAAAAAGTGATGCAGCTACACACAGTAGATTGCCTGCTGGCAGTTTCCCCAGCATCGGTTGTGCAGACCATGAGAACCTATGATTTAATCTACAGGTGGCATTAATTTTGACGTTACTGCCTTTTATTTGACGAGTCACATTAATCAATGGCTTCCAACATACTTTCCCTCTAATGGAATGCACACATTTCAGCATACTTATAATTTCCATCAAACAACTGTCGAATACAATGTATTTGCC
This sequence comes from Ambystoma mexicanum, assembly GCF_040938575.1. Taxonomy (NCBI): domain Eukaryota; kingdom Metazoa; phylum Chordata; class Amphibia; order Caudata; family Ambystomatidae; genus Ambystoma; species Ambystoma mexicanum. The sequence continues at coordinate 155,208,485 of NC_090925.1, forward strand.
CTCTTTCATTAGACTGTCATCCTGCGTCAACGTTGTTTCGGCCTGTGACGTTGTGGAGATTTCAACACATTGGAAAGTAATATCGCTGATATCAAGTTCTGATGCGTCTATGGATGCTGCGGCTGGTTCATTCTCTGTCATTTCGACATCTATTACTTCAACATTGATGGGAGAACACAACAATGTCGACAGGTTTTTTGGTGGCAAATTTTTGGCGGGTGTAGATTGTGTAAATTGATCTGCAACTACTTCAGAGCTATCTTCAATACATTCAATAACATCATCTTGTGGTGGTGCGGTCGCACTGTAGCTATGGTCCAATGCAACTTTGCTGTAGTCTCCAAACACAGTTAATTCATGTTCTGGCCATTGGACATGAGCATCTCGAGCCTGAACACGCCTCGCCTCAATTAATAGTTCCTCCATAGTGTACACGGTCTGGCAAGCCACATCTCTCATTCGCTTCACTGTCTGTGTGTGTATAGTTCTGACACCCGCGGGTAACTGGAGGAGAGATTGGAAAAGGGATGTTCAGTTTAAACACAAGATGGAGTGTAGTAGAATTGACTGGAAAAAAACATAAAATAGTCCCCAGCACAAACATTTTTTTAAAGTTATGAACTGTTTGTAGCTAACCTTTTTTTTTTTTTTTTTTCTTTGCACCTTTTTTGACTCGACCTTCAACATCTGCACGCTGTAGCTCCGATTCGTTTCCGCATGTCCTCCCTTCCTCTTGCGCTGCAACGACTATATTTTCTGTATCCGCATAGACAGCACGGAATGAGGCTCCATCGTCTCCCTGAAACATGGTACTTTCATTACTATGTATCAAAATATTGTTAGCATAAAACACACGTGAGGACGAACACACAGGTACATCTCAATAGCCAAACACGATTTAAACATTGTGTGCAACAATCAAAGGACAAATATTCGACCTGTGATGATCTATTTCGATGGAACTGTCAGTATCCATACCTCTGGCTCTGCATGGACTGCCATGAATGGTTGTATTGGAGAGGAGGCATCCGCATCTCCCTGAAACACAGTACTTGCATTAGTATGCTTTTCAATATTGGAAACACAACACACACTTGGGGTCGACGGCACAGGTACATATAAAGAGATAACCACAAATGATGCATTGTCCAAAAGAATCAAGGAAAATCCAAATATGATCACATTTCATTGACTTATTTCAATGATTCCTTTACATCTGCATCATCTAAATGAGATGTTGTGATTGTGGTAGAAGCTCCGTCATCTCCCTGAAACACAGTACTTGGATTAGTATGGTTTTTAATATTGGAAACATAACACACACTTGGGGTCGAACGCACAGGTACATATAAAGAGATAACCGCAAATGATGCATTGTCCAAAAGAATCAAGGAAAATCTAAATATGATCACATTTCATCGACTTATTTCTCCGATTTATTTACATCTGCATCATCTAAATTGGATGTTGTGATTGTAGTGGAAGCTTCGGCGTCTCCCTGAAACACAGCACTTGCGTTAATAGGGAAGAAAGTATAGCAAATGGAATCACGTTATATGATCATGCATGATGGAGCTGTCATTATCCATACCTCATGCTGCTGAAGAATATCTATGGATGTTGCAAATGTAGTGCGCACTTCCGAAAGCTGTTGCGCCGATTCATATACGCATGGTCCCGCTTCCACTTCCCCTGGAATTACTTGAATGTCAGGCTCTGCATCAAGTGCAGGGGTTGACGCTCCATCAACTGCCTGAAACATAGTACTTGCATTAGTGAGGATTACAATAGTGAAAACATAACACACACCTGGGGTCGACAGCACAGGTACATATCAACGGCTAACCACGAATGAAACATTGTGTAGAACAATCAAACGACAAGAATTCCAGCTCTGATGATGACGCTCGATGGAGCTGTCAGTATCCATACCTCCTGCTGTTGAAGAACATCTAGAAATGTTGTAGATGTGGCGAACGCTTCAGCATCTCCCTGAAAGACAGTACTTGCATTAGTATGGATAACACTAATTATAACCGAAAACAAACACCAGTGGACGATAACTAAGGTGTATATCAATTGGAAAGCACTAACCAAACATTCGGTAAAATGATTACACGATAAAATAAAAATATTACTTGACATGCATAAAACAGGTCTGTAGCGGATTAGCCTAGTAAGATTACCTGATACGCGCTAGAAGTGGTTGATAACTGCGACCACGTCAAGGATGTAGAATGTTCTTGCTTCAGATTCAAGGGATAGTCAAGAACTTGTAAAGGTAAATTAATGATTGATAATGAAATGCCAATATTAAAAATAGCCATGTAAGGCGACAGAATACTTGTAAAATGCTCAATACAGCACAGTTCCCTGTTCCCATATATATACATTGCGTTTGTGGGTTATGAAATTGAAAAAGAATATATTGGTAAATGTCATTATTCAAAAAACTATACAATCATATCAATATCGAAATTATTACAAGGGATAGAACATCTACAATATCAATTAATCCGTTCGGATACCTACACACTACCGCAAGGCCTAAAGCTAAATCCGGACACTTGACTCACCGGTGGCGGAATGTGGACGAATAGAGTGGGAATAGCGTTTTCGAGCAATTTCCGTGTCGTTCGCCGTTTATTCTTCTTTGTTACCCAAGATGTTGTGTACATGTCCAAGGAAAAGTGCTGGCTGCAGATGCGGTATCGATCACCCCTCTTGTCCTGTAAGACTTGTTGGACTCTACTTTCCAGCTCATCCAGTGGATATCCGCAATGTCTGACCCATTCTCTTATTCGATCAACAGTTTTCGGGAATACATGCATTGTAGTGCCTTCAGATTTCGCATGGGTCTTCGAAGGGCAAGCGCTAATCGAACAGGCAGGCATTGTTGATAAATCTGAAAAGTAAATATCGAGATTATTATACAATCTTCAAGAATAAAGATTTGATACAAAAGTAAATGAATCATACAATGATCAGTGCAAGGTTTGTTTTGGTCGCAGGAACTATACCAGTTCATTATGTGCGGCTTAGTATTTGCATAAGTTGCAGAAATGTATAAATGATGTGACTAAAAACTGAACATGTGACTCATCCCTTGGATGTTCTGTATTGCACGAGAAGGAAACATGCTTACATCATAGACTGGACCCCCGAAGGATGCAATTCGATGGCAATTGACACAGATGAAAATAAATAGATCTATTGATAGCATAGCAATGAAAATTCAAGTCAATAGCAATGAGACCAATGAACATAGCACTATTGGGTACTCTACTCGCAAATAGATAGAAATTTAAAAATCTGCGAAATATGACCAGGATACATGGCCTTACCTTGACCAACAAACAGTTGGATTCAGCAAGCAGAGCAGTATGTTGCGGGAGAATAGGTGGATGGCCACAGGTAGCGCACTGATGGGTATGCTCGAAGCGGTCACAGAAGTTCACAGATAGCATGACGACGAGCAGATTTGCATAGATCTCAGTGGTTCCCAGGTAGCACGTTCAGGAGTTGACTTGCAAAGCACAAAGATGTTCTCATGAGACATATCGAGTGGTTTTTAATGTATTAGAAACAGGGGTGTTTTTGTCAATGAATGACGTATGTATGTTGTGGTATTAGGGGGGCGGCCTGCTTGAAGGGGCGGCCTGCATGGAGACACGGGGTCTGAGGAGGCCATGTGACCGATGGCCCCTTGGCGTGGGACACCTTTTGAAGTGTACATGTAGTTTGGCACCTTGGCCTTTCACGCCCCTGACAGCCCCCCATGCCAGCGCGCATCAACCGGCGCGAACCGCCTTTGATACAGGGGGGTGGGATGGATGGGCCTGGGGCGTGCAGATAAGGCACAGGAAGACTGCTGAATAGAGACACACTTATGTGGATTGCAGGGGGGCGGCCTGCCTCAGGTGAGGCCTGCCTGGAGACACGGGGTCTGAGGAGACCATGTGAACAATGGCCCCTTGGTGTGGGACACCTTTTGAAGTGTACATGTGGTTTGGCACCTTGGCCGTTTGCGCCCGTCACAGCCCCCCATGCCAGCGTGCCTCCACCGGCACGAACCGCCTTTGATACAGGGGGGTGGGATGGATGGCCCTGGGGCGTGCAGATAAGGCACAGGAAGACTGCTGAATGGAGACACACTTATGTGGATTGCAGGGGGGCGGCCTGCCTCAGGGGAGGCCTGCCTGGAGACACGGGGTCTGAGGAGACCATGTGAACAATGGCCCCTTGGCGTGGGACACCTTTTGAAGTGGACATGTAGTTTGGCACCTTGGCCGTTTGCACCCGTCACAGCCCCCCATGCCAGCGTGCATCCACCGGCGCGAACCGCCTTTGATACAGGGGGGTGGGATGGATGGACCTGGGGCGTGCAGATAAGGCACAGGACGACTGCTGAATGGAGACACACTTATGTGGATTGCAGGGGGGCGGCCTGCCTCAGGTGAGGCCTGCCTGGAGACACGGGGTCTGAGGAGACCATGTGAACAATGGCCCCTTGGTGTGGGACACCTTTTGAAGTGTACATGTGGTTTGGCACCTTGGCCGTTTGCGCCCGTCACAGCCCCCCATGCCAGCGTGCCTCCACCGGCATGAACCGCCTTTGATACAGGGGGGTGGGATGGATGGCCCTGGGGCGTGCAGATAAGGCACAGGAAGACTGCTGAATGGAGACACACTTATGTGGATTGCAGGGGGGCGGCCTGCCTCAGGGGAGGCCTGCCTGGAGACACGGGGTCTGAGGAGACCATGTGAACAATGGCCCCTTGGCGTGGGACACCTTTTGAAGTGTACATGTAGTTTGGCACCTTGGCCGTTTGGGCCCGTCACAGCCCCTCATGCCAGCGCGCATCCACCGGCGCGAACCGCCTTTGATACAGGGGGGTGGGATGGATGGCCCTGGGGCGTGCAGATAAGGCACAGGAAGACTGCTGAATGGAGACACACTTATGTGGATTGCAGGGTGGTGGCCTGCTTCAAGGGGAGGCCTGGCTGGAGACACGGGGTCTGAGGAGGCCATGTGACCGATGGCCCCTTGGCGTGGGACACCTTTTGAAGTGTACATGTAGTTTGGCACCTTGGCCTTTCGCGCCCCTGACAGCCCCCCATGCCAGCGCTCATCCACTGGCGCAAACCGCCTTTATATCAATATATAGTATATCGCCTTTATATCAATGATAGTATATTGTTGCTTATCAATAACAAATGCCACATACCGGAGATTCTTGTGAGCACAGACCCACACTTCAACCGGTTTATTATAGTGGTCAAGACCCTAAGGCCTGTATAATCCAATGGTAATTGTTAGTATAGATATATGTGTGACTTTAATAGAGACATAACCTACTGAAAGACTTTGAACAAGTGTTATTTAGTGCATGCATTAGCAAGAATATGTTATGTTAGCTTAGATAGATAGTGACCACCCTGCTTCACAGCAACCAGACCTTCACCCATTCGGAGCACAGATGTCTGACGTCCATCCTTGAATGGAGACACACTTGATTCATTTAAAAAATTGAAACAAACGTTGTTAAAATATATGTGGTGTTTTATTTTGTATCTTATTTTCATGACACAAAAATACAAGAATTTAAAGATTATACAGGTCAGGTTGCAGCACAGCGAGAGAAAATCCCCTGTACTGACCTCTGACACTCTGCAACGTTTCTCTAATGGCACGAACGGCACAGGCGGGTATCACTCTTCGAACGCGGTGTCCAAGCCTCCCGTGGAGCCACCATGTTAAGGAACGATAGGCCACTAGCCTGTACCACCTGTGAAAAGGAATGAAATAAACTGTTTTTAAATGACCAACATAAGTTTAATAAATGTTTGTTGTCAATGACAATTCTTGTAACTAATGGCATTCTGCACGGACAAATGCTATCTAGACAATGCACACTATTGAACGACTTACATGCGTTACAATGATATGTAGATGTAATTTTGGATATAGTAGAAGAACATGAAATACAAGTGGCATGACAAGCAGAGTATACTTACTCGTTACTCGGATTACGAGGACGAACAGTTGCGCGAAGTTCGTGCATAAGCACCATCATTATTCTAAACACGGCCCGTGTGAGGCAGGCTGCCCTGAAGTCTGGCAGCTCGGTGATGCATTGCGGTCGTGGCTCGCCTTCCGAAATGTAGGCCAGGCATCCCGAGTTTTCTCGGCAGCAGCAGTTCTCATCCTCAGTTGGCATTAGCTCGCACCGATTGCATGTGCACCAGGTGGAGACACCGTCCATTCGACTAGGCCCAGGCTCTTCATCTGTTGATTCGTCCTGCCAACTGCTGTCCGAATCCCCATCGTTTTCGCGTGCTTCCCTTTCCAGTAGTTCCTCCTCGGTATACTCGGGCTCGTACATGTAGGGCATTATTGTAGCCATTGTGTGGTAAACAGAGTAAAATAATTTACCGAGATGGTACAGGTGTTCACACGGGCTACAAGCGCCGAAGGTAGCTGACCAGAGCACTGAAACGAGTCACAGAGTACTCAAAGTAACACAGAGAGAGGAATGGAATCGAAAATCTGCTGCTGTGTGTTGTGAAACGGTTTGTTTATACTTATTGAGGAAAGAGGCGTCCTGCCATTTCCATGGCGACACGTCATTAGCTGAAGCACAGCAAATGTTGACACGAGACATGCTTTGGCGTTGGGAAATGGGCGGTACGAGTCTGCTGATGACAGGCTCAGGGGCGGGGGAATTGATTTAGTGCCGCAAAAGCAGGTCAGCCAGGGCAATGGGGGAAAAGATAGGATTATCAGAAAATGGCGGCTCCCTGGCGCTTGTTTTCGCGTGCGTTTAATGGACGAAAACTCGGGTAAGGTCCATAGGAAAGTTTTCTAAAATCGAGCCACTTAGGCTTAAAAAAACATGGCCGACCCGTAGGGACAAGAACATTTTTTACTAGACCATGCCTTTAAGTAAATGCCATACTTGGATAGAATTGGGAATGTTAGCAAGCGCCACACTTAGATAGAATTGTGAATGCTAAGAAAATGCCACACTTAGATAGAATTGTGAATGTTAAGTAAATGCCATACTTCGATAGAATTGTGGACAGTAGCAATTTCCTCATTGAGATGAAATTATGAATATTAAGTAAATGCCACCAGTAGATGGAATTTTGAATGCTAAATAAATGCCACACTTAGATAGAATTATGAATCTTCATTAAATGCCACACTTGGATAGAATTGGGAATGTTAGCAAGCGACACACTTGGATGGAACTGTGAATGCTAAATAAATGGCACACTTAGATAGTATTATGAATCTTAAGTAAATGCCACACTTAGATGGAACTGTGAATGCTAAATAAATGCCACACTTGGATGGAACTGTCAATGCTAAGTAAATGCCACACTTAGATAAGTAATTACCACACTTATATAGAATTGTGGATGTTAGCAATAGCCTCACTAAGATGGAATTATGAATCTTAAGTAAATGCCACACTTGGATGGAACCGTGAATGCTAAGTAAATACGACACTTAGATAGAATTATGAATCTTAAGTAAATGCCACACTTGTATAGAATTGGGAATGTTAGCAAGCGCCACACTTAGATAGAATTGTGAATGTTAAGTAAATGCCACACTTCGATAGAATTGTGGATGCTAGCAATTGCCTCACTTAGATGGAATTATGAATCTTAAGTAAATGCCACACTTGGATGGAACTGTGAATCTTAAGTAAATGCCACACTTGGATAGAATTGGGCATGTTAGCAAGCACCACACTTTGATAGAAATGTGAGCCTTAGCAAACACCGCACTAAGATAGAACTGTGGAAACTAGCCTGCATCGCATCTAGACAGGATTTTGAATGTTGGCAGATCCCACACTTGGATAGAGTTGTGGGTGTTGGCAGGTCCTGCACTTGAATAGAATAGAATTGTGAATGTTAAGCAAATATTGACTCTCAAATCTAGGTACAGCCTCCCCTTTGTCTTTTGTAAGGCGAAACCTAATATATTGGGATACCTGGGCCTCTCTCCCACTCTGCAGGACTCACAAATCTAGGTGTGACCTCAGTCTCTGGCTGTTATATGTTGAGACCCACCTATTGTGGGACCTAGAACTTTCTCCCACCGTATAAGACACTCATATATATGTATAGCCTCCAACGTGATCTGCTCTTCACGGCTTTGCAGGACACTCGAGTCTAGGTATGGCCTGGCCTATATCTTTGTCTATTGAATGGTGAAACGTGGTGTATTGTGGGACCTGGGCCTCTACAGAACTCTCAAAATCTGTAATAGTACTGTGAATTTACTAGTCTTCATCACAGTCAGAATATTGCTAGAAATTCTTAGCATTACATTGACTCACATTTAGAAAATTGTTAGGAACGATAAGCATTGCACTGAACCAAACCTAGAAAGTACCCACTGTGATAGTACTTTGAATCTACTAGTCTGCATCGCCTGCCTGTGCCGTTCTCCTAGAACTGGTCTTACTACGATTGACTCAAACCTAGAGGGTGCAGGCTATGATACTGTGATTTGTTTACACGCTTAGGAATTGTTCTTGCAAGATTGAATCACATCTAGTAAGCTACTTTATTTCACATCTTTAAAGTACCCCCTCTGATAGCACTATGACTCTGGTGCATGCGCTGCACAATTAGAATTGCTCTCACCCGGTCGACTCGCAACTAGAAATTCCACCTGAGATAGTTCTGTAAGTTACTTACCTATGTTAAAGATCATAACTCAACCCACACTCTCACCTCCCATATCACTATGCTTACTCTCTTTTCTACACCATCACATAATTAGAGTGCAGCTATACCCCTTGATCAATTTTGGCCTAGCTGCTCACATATGAACATTAACACATAAGCACCTCATCATTCTATAAAATGCAGCTATACCCCATGACAAACCGGCCTAGCTGCACACATAAGCGTCCTACAGGCCCAACACAGCCAGAACCCAGTCCTGGTGTCCACCCGCCAGACTACACACATTCAACGGACATCAATACCACCACACATAACTGGTGCACCCAAGCATCCTACGACACCTTATTCTCTCAACTGACCTGGACTACAGTCCCCAAGGGTTTTCAATCTACCAGCGCTTTGAGGTCATACCAATGATATTTAGAGTGCTATATAAATGCCAAATAACATAACATAACAAAGAAGATTGCCCATGCATTATTCAGCCTAAGCTGCAGAACTAATTGCCCTCGTTGAAGCACTAGAGGCCTCCCAAGGGTGCTGAGTGATTATATATTCTGACTCTGTTATGTCACAACCACAATGCATTCTGACTGTCCCAGTGGAAGAGAAGGAGATTTCAGCATGCTGATGGCTCCTCTGTGCAGCATGCAACACTATTAGAAAAGTTGATTTATACACTTTGCTGACCTATACCTGTCGCCGTCGTCAAGTGTGTTGCCCATACTAATAACACAGCCATGATTTCCCCCGGAAATGAGGCAGCAGACAAAGCAGCCAAAATAGCAGTGTACCTCCTGGTGCCCAAAATTGATATCTGTCCTGACATATCAACTTACATACTTAGAAGTAATATACACAGCAGTTCCAATTACCCAGATAACAGAACTACAGGTGCAGGTGAAGGAGTTGTAGAATAAGAGAGGGTGTCAGCAATCCCCCACTGATCTGGAGTGGAGACAAACTTTCAAAGACAAGGTTAATATGCCCCAAGAATTGGCCATGTTGGCGTTTGAACAGTTACATTACCCTTCACATGTCTCCAAACTACATATTGCTGCAATCATTTGGGAGGATTGGTTCATACCCAACCTCCAAGAGTTGCTTAACACTTTTCTAGCAAACTGCATTATTTGTCATACATACAGCACAAGGCAAATGTTAAAGACACTGCGTGGCACCATACCCTTACCCATTTCGATATGGGGGAAAAGTGCAACATGTACATTATTGTCGTTGTATGCCTGTTCTCCTGTCGGGTTGAGGCTGGACCATGTGTGCATCCAGATGCTAAATCAGCTGCTAAATCTTTAGTGAGAGAAGTGTTCCAGAGATGGGGGGGTTTGCGAAGCTCTTAAATCTGACAACGGCATGCACTTTTTCAATGAGCTGTGTAAAGAAATAGCTGCATTATTAGGAATTTGCCATTAGATGTGCTCAATATACCACCCCAACCCAACGGTATGGTTGAGAGGACAAATGGCCTCTTAAAAGGAAAATTGTCAAAACTATGTGTCGCCCTCAAGAGGAATTGGGTCCAGTGTTTCCCCCTGACACTATTCAGTTTGAGGACCAAGCCCTGTAAGGACCATCACATCACGCCCCACAAAATTGTGATAGTGCGGAGGGTGCACACACCATTTTCAAACATGTGCAGCACATCTGATGCTCACAGGGCTGCAGCTTTTCTTGGAGGTTAATTTACTGTATATTTGGGACAGTTAACAAAATGTATAAAGCTTCTTTCTCACCAAATAGCACCAAGGAGAACAGAAGAAGAGAATAGTGCTGCACCTCAGACTTCGAGCTCATAACCCCTTCAGCTACAACCAGAAGATTGTATATTCATACGTACTTTCGTACACAGATGCAGTGAGTCTCACTTAAATGGCCCATATTGTGTAATATGTGTCACTCCATTTGAGGTAAAGGTCAAAGAATTGTGGTACGGGGTGCACCTTTCTGATGTCCAAAGGGCACCACCTTTGCCAGTTTCTGTTTGTAGCAATATCTTGCCATTCTGTTTGTACATTCTGATTAAAGACAGAAATTGCATGCCATTCATCCCAACACCCACTACATCACCAACTTATCTACCTCGTGCCTCAACAACTTCTCCTCAGTGTACATAAAAGTGTTTTTCTTTCTTTTTGATATTAAATGTTTGCTGTTAACGAATATGCCTTGCTTTTGCAAGCATTGTGTAATAATGTCTGTTTTATTTGTATGTGTAGGTTTTGTTTCAGGATTGTATATATACTCGCCCAGCCAGTTTAAATGGGGGGTGTATAAAGCATCACCTTTTTAAATATGGTACTGCACATAATGAAGTTCTCCAAAATGACATAATGGATATAAAAAGGACACAAGAAGCCACTGGTTAAGATAGGGGTTGAAAAAGAGGATGAATATGGTCAAAATAAGGGGGTAGTATTCGATACAATGACTGATGTGCACCATCCAGAATTCAGTAACCTATGGTACAGTCACATGTGCTCAGTTGGGAAGCAGGGCTCAAATGGGAGCTGCTGTGTTTGCTTTCTCATTCCTCATGTATCAGGGGCACCCAAAATGTTAGTACCCCAAGAAACGTCACCTCTAGAAGCCCGGTGTTTGGTTAATTTGGCACTGTGTCAGGTTCAGAGTATGTTTTAAGGGCACAGAGTACAAGTTTTACTAATGGACAAGGCTATAGAAAGGTGTACTTAAGATGAAAAAGACCCTTGATGCAAGGCACGTCCATTGCTGAAGATGAATGGAGAATTGTTTGTATCCATCATATTGGAGGAGGCAGTGATAAACTGTACTGCAGAGGGGCTGAGGGCTTTGAAGAAGAGGTCATATGGGATGTGAACAAGAATTGTCTCACCATCTGGGCCACGTATGTTCCAAAATTGACATGGATGGACACCAAATAAACCCAATAATGGTGCAAGAAGCAGATGAATATGGATTCTGTTTCTATGGGCTCAAGACTGTTCCTGTGGGCAGCAAGTCCAACAAGACACTATTAACTCCTGATCTCTGCAAAGGCACAGCAGCACTCATGGACATTTTCTGGGTGTGCAGCCAGCGGGCGTACATGCATCTTCCACTATAAAGCAGAGGAACATGCTTGTTGACCACTCTTCACTCAGCCATTCTAGTGATTCGTGACGCCCTCCTGGCATTAGCACACATGCCCATAGCAGAGCCACAGCCATCCCAACCCCATGTCATCCAAATGATCTGTAGTGGGGCAATTGTTGGCTAGAGAGAAGGTGCCCCCCTGACTTCCCCAGAAAAAAACAGAATTACAAAATCAAAAAGGACCAATTTGAAACTGCAATTCAAATCCTTCTGGAAATGCAGCTGGCACAAAGGATAGTTAGTTTTGCTACAGAGGAGGCATTAGCTTGCACATTTAGTGTGTCTTTTTTAAATAGAATAGATTAGGTGTGAGGTAAGCGTGTACCAAGGATGAGGGACTCACAACACTAGTATGGCAGTATTTTTATAGGTAGGGATGAGGTTGCAGCATACCTACATGTAGAAATGGTATGTGCCAGGCATGCACCATGTTCTCGGTAGGCAGCAAATAAATGCAGAGCAAATGTGTCCTGCAGACGACACATAACATGCCATTTTAAAATTGCACCAGCAGAGAATTCAGCTTGCTGCTTTAAGAAAAGCCCAGTTAAGCACGCTTGAACAAATCAGAGAAAATGCTGTAGCTGGCTATATGGTAGCTATCTCAAGGAATGTCAAGGCTAAGGCTTTGCAGGGAGTGCACATGGTGGTACAAGATATTGTGTGCAGTTAGTTGTCAGATAAATTGAGCTACAAGGACACAGCAAACCATTTCAAGTTTATAACATTGCAGGAAATCAGAAGTAGTTGGCAGATTAATGTTTCTACAACTGGCTAGGCGTGACGGACGGAGCAAGAAGCGACTAAAAGAAAAAACTCATTACAGCGATGAAATCGTAGCAGGGTAAAAGCAGGCTGACTCACAAAATAATTATTCATACATATGTGAAGAGCAGGATGGCGATCACGGATTTACATTTTTTTTATTTGTGTATGGCTTATACATTAAACCTTTACAAATTACATAACATCACATCGTCAATCATTGAAAACAGGAAACATAAAAAGGAAGTTAATAAAAACATATAAATTTCTCAAACATATATAGACCACATATAAAATTCCTAAAATAAAGACAACAAACCACTAAAAACAATCTTTCAATTCATTCTACATAACTTACTACTTCACAATTCTAAAAACTATATTTTAGTTACTACCTTACTTCTGTAAATCTACTACATACACAGAAATGAGTGCAGCGAATACATAAATCATTTGTCATTATCTAGTATTTTTCATGCCTACTCAATTACAAAAGTAACTACAAATGTAGCTCTAAAAACAGATATAGAGAATCATCTATTGACTTTTTCAGTTCCATCCCTCGATAAAATTTGCGGAACTAATACCATTAACATACATTATTAAAATGTTTGCTCTATATGCAGAGACCGATCAACATTTATGTAGAAGCATAAATATTTCAAATCATAGTGAAACATCAAAAATAACATCAGAAGTGAGTTCTCCAACTCTACAGAATGGATCCTAATTCCATGATTAACTCAGTGACTCCACCCGTTCATAATTTCTAATAGTTTATCGTTAATTACTACCAATAGACGTGTCAGAGTAAAGACCAATGCAGAATATTTCCCCCACATGCATCTTTTCCATAAGCATTCTCTAGAGAACCACAATTTGCTTACAATAAATTTGTCAAACACATTCATACCAATGTTCTCAAAATACAGACAGAACATGGTCAAGTGTTTCAAGGTTTCTCTTTCTTTCATACCAATGTAAAAGCGACACAAACCCATGTTGTTAATTAATACATAGCGCTGCCAGTATTGTATTTGTTCCATAGTTAAAAACTGATTTAGTTTAAATCACATGTACAACATTCTTGCCTTCTCGTACGGAAACTTAATGAGGTAAGGTGATCTATTTCCTCTTTTCCTAACAAATTTAGCATATTCTTTGTTAAGCTTATACCCATTATCTTTCTCTGTTATCATACATCAGTCAAAGTCTTGATGCTTGTTAGGGAGAATTCTCTGTTTAGGCTGAATTTCCTAAACTAGTGAGTCCCCCAGCAGCTTTGCTGGATTTCGGGAGTTTGTTTTTTTCCATCCTGCCAAGAGTGAGACTCTTTCTCTCCCACTCTTGGACATGTATGTGTGTAATTCCTTTGAATGTCAATGTGTTCTATGGGCTATGGGGTCTTTTACTCCATAGGGTCTCATATGTTTTTCTATGTGTGTTACACTGCACCCTATGTGCCATAGCACTGGGGCGTCCTAGCGGACCTCCATCATAGACTCCATACCCGGGGACTGACTACTGTCTCCCCGGGCATGTAAAGTCACCATTGGCTTTACTAGATCTAAATTTACTAACATAACTAGTACAAACCATCTTATTGTGGACGTACTAGTAGGGGTAATTCGATTACTCCTGGATCTGTTACTCGAGGGGGCACTGTCCCGTCCCCCCTCGTCGAGTTTTGGCTGGTGGCAGTGGAAACTACTTGTTATGTTCGACCCCGAACATAACCCTATGGGATTCGTCCCATTGTTGGAGATTGATACTTTTTCTCGTTAATCTCTAACGTACCACCGGTCTACTTATCGTAAATAAGTTTATCGGATGGTATTTTCTGCCAGAACTCGGTTTTCAAAATGGCGTCTGTGTTCGTCTCTGTTACTCCTAAACCAAAGGTTGAGCCCTTTGTTCCACTTTTGGCGGGCTCTGTATCGAGGCCCTCCAAAGTGGTGCCATTCTGTCTGGGTTACCACAGGGGTGTGGGAGGGGGTTTAGGCACCCTGGACCGAGTTGCCTTGCCAACTCCGGTCGCACTCTGGAGTGATTGGCCCAAGTGGTGAGCCTTCCCGATCACCACTTAGCATGTGTTGATTGACAGCTAGGCTGAATGAATGGGGGTTTTCTGCATAAAAGCAGGGCTTTTAGGACCGGATCTTCAGAAGTCGCCACAGGACCTAAGAATCCGACGAGGGTAACGCTGAGCCGACCTGCACGACGACACCTCCGGTGGAGCCCTGCGGAACCGACTCACCACTTCCCGACGACAGAGGAGATTTCCCTGCCGGAGAGTCTCTTCCCCTGACTGGTGGGAACAACCAGTCCCCTTTGCTTTTTATTCGCCTCAGGACGCAGTGGTCGAATTTCCTGTGTAATGCACCCCGGCAACCGGATAGCCACTACCCCTGTACCGCGACCAAAAGATGGTACCTTGTGACGGAGCACTCCGCGGCTGGTCTCTTCCCTGGTGGTGCACCGGACTTCACTTTTCTTCAACGAGAACCTCTCTACTCTTGGCAAAGACCCGACGTGCATCCACCACCAGGAACAACTGCCCCCGCCGGAGCTGCCCTCCACAACAAGGTACCGTGTCCACCTGGCTTCCCTTTCGATCGGTTCGAGTGAGGTGTCTTAATCCTCTCTGTTCCGTTGGGTTGCCTCCAAGCTTTTCTCATTCATTGTTCTGAACTGGTTCAATCTGCCGATAACAATTTGCTACAAAGACTTGAATGCATCTCCACTAGAGACTTTTTGGGACATATCGCCTTGCCTCTCTCCGAGTGGGCCTGGCCTCTGAACTTTACGATCTATTGTGGTTCTTGCCTTCTTACCGTACATCTTGCCCGTGAAGTATTGAACTGTGTTGATTTCATAACCTGCCTATCTTTTTCTCTCCCGTCCTAACCAATATTAGAGTGTCATCTAGGTTGAGGTATACACCTCTGTCTGTAAATAAGTGGTGCCGGTAGAACCTAGACTTGTCGAAATATTGCTAGGGGGATTGATCGTTTCGTAGAGTAATTGTGTTTGATTTGTTTGCCGTGAAAGTGCCATAGTGTTTTTCATAGATGTTCCGTTATAAATAAATACCTTAATAGCTTTACACTAAGCCTCGTTGGGTGTTTGCTTGTCTTGCAGGGAAGAATTGCACTATTTTGTATACTCCACATACTGCTCAACTCTTCTTGAGGGAAGTCTGACTGCTCAGCCACAGCTACCAAGTGAATCTGTGTGGTACAGACTGCTACCAAGTGGGTTCACCGCCAAACACCTGTAGTCCTAAATCTTTTGCAGTGGTCCCAGAGGGAACTGCACAGGTTTCCGCCTAACACTGGTGGCAGCGGTGGGATGTCACCACCAAAATGCTGATGGTCTCTCTAGGATGTATGTCATCGACTAAAAGGCCTTATTTCTCCACCGCCTACCTCATGCCCAAGATAGACTACCTTACTCTGTCCAATTTGGCATTTGCTCGCCTTTATGGCCAGATTGGCTCGTCCAAGAGCCTGCAAAACATCTCTCAGGTGGGTTACATGTTCTTCCCAGGAATTGCTGAACACTGCAATGTCATCCAAGTATGCCAAGGAGAAAACTGCATTTTCTACCCCCGTTGGCTGTCACGCCCCCATCCACATCCACAAGCCCTCCTGTTGCACCCCGTAATTCCATCAATACACGGCAGAGACATAGAGCACAGCAAGTCTCCACACGCACCATTGCACATATTCACCTTCAAGTTTGCTGACAAGGGGCTGGCCGAACTCAGCGGCACTGGTTTATGCCTCGCTCTCCATTTCTGCATTGGCGGTTGCCGTGGAGACGTGCCACGGGCATTCCGCCTCTCCACTGCTGGCGCTTGGACACTCTTCCTCCACGCGTCCAATCGCGTGTGCGCCAATCACGTGTGTGAGCCACGTGATCGCAGGAGCGCCCGATCACGATCACGTGCGTGGGTCACATGGTCACTGGAGCGAGCGTTCAAAAGCGACGCGCGAACTCCCATCCGCGCTTCACAGCTGATCTTGGTTGGACTACGGACTACGGACTTGACGCTGCTGTTCTTGATCTTGGATTTTGCCCTTGGATTCCGACCCGCTTCCCCTTTTGTACCTCGCCTGGACCTGCTTCTTTCTGGCTTTGACCTCGGCTCCTCCCATGGACTGCTTCTTGGATTTCCCTTGTTTGGTACCTTGTCTTGAACTGCTCCCCCTGGACACGACCTCGGCTTTCCTCCTGGACTGCAATTGGATTGCCCCTTGGTTTAGACTCTGCTCTTTGGATCACGTGCCATATTGTTTGGCTCACAGTACCAGGTTCCGTATCAGGTGGTGATTCCATCCTTCAAGTGCACTGCCAGGCTGCTACCTTGTCGTCAACCCTGCCGGCTCCCTCAGACAAACACCACACATCAACACTGGTTTCCAAACAACCACTCAGGGTAAGCTCCCTTGGAGATAAACATTAAGGATTGTGTACAGGGTGTATTTGTTATCTAACCCACGTGTTTGCCTTACAGTGGTCGGGGGGACATCTTCCGGCATTCCTGGTTCCGGCTGACGACATTCACCACCTGTGGCCTCAAGGGCTGCTCGAGCAGTATATTGATTGTTTGCTCGAGTGGAACTTGGGGACAGAGGTATCATCGCCTACACGACCATCAAGTCTTGACAGACTGTGAAGACCTTTCTGGTCATTCAGGCGATGGAACCCGCTGCCGGGGATCCCGTGGCCGCTCTAATGCAAGCTGTTGCATCCCTTAGAACGGAAGTGGCGGCTGCCACAACCGCTATTCATCATCGCTTAGACAACATCCAGAGCAACCGCAACCCTTTACCGCCAGATGCCGAATTTGGGGATCCGGCACCACCAACCCCGGGCCCCTCTGCACCCCTCACGCCACCTTCTCCCGTGGTACTGCCCACCCAGTTTCCTTTGGCATCCCCTGAGAAGTTCCAGGGGGACCCCAGAAAATACTGTACCTTTATCAATCAGTGTAAGCTTAATTTCCTTTGTCGGCCCTTAGTCTTTCATGATTCCACCACAAAGGCCGCTTTTCTGCTTTCCCATCTGTCCGGGGTTGCCGCTACTTGGGCTAATCCGTTCCTTGAAAACGATCACCCGGCCCTTTATGATTTCGACCTCCTGGTGAGTGAGTTGGCAAAAATATTTGACACTAGGTATAAAGCCCAGTCCCGGGACCTGGAGCTGCTAGAGCTATCCCAAGGCAGACAATCCTTGATAGAATACATCACACATTTCAACCAGTTGTCAGCTGAAACCTCATGGCCAGAAAACAAGAAAGCCGTGGTGTTCTACAAAGGTTTGTGTAACACTATGAAGGACGCCCTTTCTGTTGTTCCTTCCCTTCCTGACACCTATTCTGATCTGGTAGACTTAGCCCACCAGGTAGACGCTCGGAGGTCCGAATGCCGGATGGAGTCAGGCCTTTCTGTAAAATCCTTGCCCTCTTCCTCAGATGGTGCTGGTGAACCCATGCAAATAGGAGGTCTACGAAGCCCTATTACCCAAACCGAAAGAGAGCGTCGGAGAACCGACAATGCATGCTTCTATTGTGGCCTCAGTGGACATTTTGTCAAGGAGTGCCCTCGACGCCCGAAGAACAAGGCTTCGGGTTTTCAGAAAGCTCGCCCTTGAGTTCGAGGGACAAGGCGAGCTCGGTTTATAACCCCGGGGTTCCTTCATTCGGTCCAGTCAGGCCAGTAGTTGTTCAAGCGGTTCTTCACCCGGCCAGGGAGTGTTCACATGAAGTCCACATTGTCATTGATTCAGGAGCCACCGGTTGCTTCATCGACATATCATTGGCCAAGTCACTGAACCTTCCACTGGTAACCAAGATACATCCCGAACCAGTCCAGACAGTGGACGGGTCCTCCCTCGTATCCGGTCCGATCAAGCAACAGACCGCCCAAATGGACGTGACCATCCAGGGCAACCATAAGGAACAACTGTCCTTTGATCTGATATCAACACCACAGTTCGGGATAATCCTGGGCCTTCCCTGGTTGAAAAAGCATAACCCGCTCATCGATTGGGGTACTGGTCAGGTCGCATTTGAATCCGAGGTATGCCAGCATTTTTGCCTACTGGAAGACGATGTCCCCATCAGTCCCGCAAGGGCACTCGGGGGGCTACGCATAGTGGATGAGAGTCCTCCTGAAGGGGCACACACAGTGGGAGCCACTGTGTCAGGGGTACCCCCGGAATACCACGATTTCCATTCGGTTTTTGACAAAACCTCTGCCGAAGTACTACCACCCCACAGACCGTATGATTGTCCCATTGATCTGATCGATGGGGCAACGCTTCCCAAGGGGCGCATATATTCGCTATCACCATCAGAAGAAATGGCCCTGAAGGAATACATACATGATGCCCTTCAATTAGGTCACATCAGGCCTTCTTCTTCCCCTGTGGCTAGTCCCATTTTCTTTGTTCCGAAGAAGGAGGGTGACCTCCGTCCCTGTGTATATTACAGATGCCTGAATGCGGTCACCATAAAACCCGCTACCCTCTCCCACTCATATCGACCTTGCTAGACAAGCTGACCAATGCTTCTGTATATACCAAGTTGGATCTCCGGGGAGCATACAATCTGGTCCGTATGCGCTCTGGTGATGAGTGGAAAATGGCCTTCTGCTCCCGTCAGGGGTTGTATGAGTATATGGTGATGCCTTTTGGCCTTTGCAATGCCCCCGCCACTTTCCAACGGTTCGTAAATGACATATTCAGTGGTGATATTCTGGACATATATGTCGTAGTATATCTGGACGACATACTAGCCTTTTTCCAAACTATGGCCGAGCATGTCCTTCATGTTAGAGAAGTACTCACATGACTCAGAAAACATTCCTTATATGCCAAACCTGAGAAATGCCTATTTCACACAGCCGAAGTCGAATTCCTGGGTTTTCATATCTCCCCTGGGGGGCTGACTATGAACCAGTCCAAGGTCCAAGCCATCATAGATTGGCCGATCCCTGTCACTGTGAAACAACTGCAATCTTTCTTGGGGTTCGCTAACTTTTATCGGAGATTCATCGCAAACTTCTCTTCCATTGTGGCACCCCTAACCGCATTGACCAGTCCCGCAGTGTTGTTTGACTGGACCGCTACACATCAAGTAGCCTTTGATACCCTCAAAACCTCGTTCACCACGGCTCCTGTCTTGCAACACCCGGACCCAGAACTCCCATATATCGTCGAAGCAGATGCCTCTTCATTCGCTTTGGGGGCCATCCTGTCCCAACCATGTCCCTCCACTGGAGCACTACACCCGGTGGCCTACCATTCCAGGAAATTCACACCGACCGAGACACATTATACGGTCACCGAAAAAGAGCTCCTAGCAATTAGAGATGCGTTTCTGGTCTGGAGACATCATCTCCTGGGGGCGAAGCACCAGACCACAGTCTACACTGACCACAAAAACCTACAGGACCTAGCGTCATTGAAGTATGTCAACAGTAGACAGGTTCGTTGGCATCTCTTCTTTTCTGCCTATGATTTCCTTGTCAAGCATAGACCTGGGGTGATCCATGGAAAAGCTGACGCCTTGTCCCGTTCACCAGGGGGGGTACCCCTTCCTTCATATCCCGAAATGCTTCTAGGCGAAGGCCATGTAGTTTGTGCTTGCACTCCACCCCCACCTATGTTGACTGCTATTCGACAATGGGTTGCACAACATCCCCAGATACTAGCTGACTGGGATCCTGACATACAAAACGGATTGCCTTTTGTTCAAGGGAAATTATTCCTACCCACCAATGATACTCGTAACCAGGCTTTGGAGTGGTCCCATAATGCTCTCATCAATGGTCACCCAGGTCAGCGACGAACCCTGGAATTATTGAAACGCTGGTGGCCATCGATGCGACGAGATGTGGAGACTTATGTTAACACCTGCTCTACATGCGCACCGTGCAAAACACAGAGATGCCGTCCATTGGGATTACTACAGCCCTTACCCATACCCCCGAGACCTTGGCATACGGTGTCCATGGATTTGATAACAGAATTACCACGTATTCAGGGTTATGACACAGTATGGGTAGTAGTGGACTCGTACACCAAAATGGCCCGCTTTGTACCGTGTAAAGGCATCCCTGCCGCTCCTTCCTTGGCCCGGATGTTTTTCAGGTCTGTTTTCTGTCTGTTCGGTCTGCCATGTGTCATTGTGTCAGACCGTGGAACACAGTTCACGTCACGTTTCTGGGTGGCTCTTACCAAACTACTGGGTATTGACGCACGCTTCTCGTCGGCCTACCATCCCGAAAGTGATGGCCAGACCGAAAGAGTAAATCAGGCCTTGGAACAGTACCTACGTTGTTTAGCCTTGCAATTCCAATAGACCTGGCTTGATTCACTACATTACGCAGAATTTGCTTACAACAGCACCCTGCATTCATCAACTGGGTTCTCCCCTTTCTACTCACTCTACGGCCAACATCCACATACTCTCCCTTTTTCTGATTCTGACTTTGCTAATACCCCCGCACTACGGACCAGGACTCCTGCGGCAAATGACTGTGCCCGGGATCTCGCATCCATACACGCCCAAACCCTTGTCCATCTCCGGGAAGCACAGGAGTTGATGCGGACAGCCGCTAACAAAAGGAGAAAGGTAGCCCCTTCATACTCACCGGGCGATCGGGTGTGGTTGTCTACACGTCACCTACGCATACTGGGTTCACGTAAACTACTACCCCGTTTCGTCGGCCCATATAGGGTCTCCAAGGTCCTGAACCCGGTAGCTTACCGACTCGCTGTCCCCGCTTCATGGAGACTGCACCCTGTTTTTCACACATCCCTTCTCAAACCCTGCCTCGATGCCACTCGCATGACGCCCACTCCCGGTCCTGTTCCACTGGTCTCCCCGGAGGATTATGAGGTTAGCGCTATTTTGAGGTCCCGGATTGTTAGAGGGCAGTTGCAGTATCTGGTAGACTGGTTGGGCTATGGTCCTGAGGAATGGTCTTGGGTCCCGTCTCCTGACGTTCATGCTCCATTGTTGGTGGCTCGATTCCACAGGGAGTACCCTTCAAGCCCACGGGGTCGTGGACCTTTGAGGGGGGGCTCTGTCACGCCCCATCCACATCCACACGCCCTCCTGTTGCACCCCGTAATTGCATCAATACACGGCAGAGACATAGAGCACAGCAAGTCTCCACACGCACCATTGCACATCCTCACCTTCAGGTTTGCCGACAAGGGGCTGGCCGAACTCAGCGGCGCTGGTTTATGCCTCGCTCTCCATTTCTGCATTGGCGGTTGCCGTGGAGATGCGCCACGGGCATTCTGCGTCTCCGCTGCCGGCGCTTGGACACTCTTCCTCCACGCGTCCAATCGCGTGTGCGCCAATCACGTGTGTGAGCCACGTGATCGCAGGAGCGCCCGATCACGATCACGTGCGTGGGTCACATGGTCACTGGAGCGAGCGTTCAAAAGAGACGCGTGAACTCCCATCCGCGCTTCACAGCTGACCTTGGTTGGACTACGGACTACGGACTTGACGCTGCTGTTCTTGATCTTGGATTTTGCCCTTGGATTCCGACCCGCTTACCCTTTTGTACCTCGCCTGGACCTGCTTCTTTCTGGCTTTGAGCTCGGCTCCTCCCACGGACTGCTTCTTGGATTTCCCTTGTTTGGTACCTTGTCTTGAACCGCTCCCCCTGGACACGACCTCAGCTTTCCTCCTGGACTGCAATTGGATTGCCCCTTGGTTTAGACTCTGCTCTTTGGATCACGTGCCATATTGTTTGGCTCACAGTACCAGGTTCCGTATCAGGTGGTGATTCCATCCTTCAAGTGCATTGCCAGGCTGCTACCTTGTCGTCAACCCTGCCGGCTCCCTCAGACAAACACCCCACATCAACACTGGTTTCCAAACAACCACTCAGGGTAAGCTCCCTTGGAGATAAACATTAAGGATTGTGTACAGGGTGTATTTGTTATCTAACCCACGTGTTTGCCTTACAGTGGTCGGGGGGACATCTTCCGGCATTCCTGGTTCCGGCTGACGACATTCACCACCTGTGGCCTCAAGGGCTGCTCGAGCAGTATATTGATTGTTTGCTCGAGTGGAACTTGGGGACAGAGGTATCATCGCCTACACGACCATCAAGTCTTGACATTGGCTTATACCAGTTTAAGGTATGCCTTTCGGATTGAAGAATGCACCTGCTACGTTTCAACGGATGGTAAACCAGGTTCTGAATGGGATGGAGGACGTCTGCATGGCATACTTGGATGACATCGCAGTGTTCAGCAATTCCTGGGAAGAACATGTAACCCACCTGAGAGATGTTTTGCAGGCTCTTGGACGAGCCAATCTGACCATAAAGGCGAGCAAATGCCAAATTGGACAGAGTAAGGTAGTCTATCTTGGGCATGAGGTAGGCGGTGGAGAAATAAGGCCTTTGCTCAGTAAAATTGAAGCTGTGCAACATTGGACAACACCGACTACTCAAACCCAGGTGAGAGCCTTCCTAGGCCTCAATGGGTATTACAGGAATTTCATAGAGAACTATGGGACCATAGCTGCTCCACTGAATGTCATCTCCTCGCCTAAATTTCCTAAAAAGGTTAGGTGGAATGAGGAGTGCAATCAGGCTTTTGAAAACCTGAAAAAGGCTCTTTGCCAAGCCCCAGTACTCAGAGCTCCTGATTACCGCCAACACTTCATTGTGCAGACAGATGCGTCAAATGTATGAATAGGTGCCGTACTCAGTCAACTGGATGGGAAAGGTAGGGAGCACCCTGTTTGCTTCATCAGCCGCAAGCTGAAGGATCCTGAAACAAGGTGGGCAACAATCGAAAGAGAGTGCTTTGCTATCGTGTGGGCTCTGAAGAAGTTTAGGTCGTACTTGTATGGTTCTACTTTTGTCATTAGGTCGTACTTGTATGGTTCTACTTTTGTCATTCAGACTGACCACCAACCCTTGAGATGGTTAATGCAAATGAAAGGGGAAAACCCAAAACTATTGAGATGGTCGATCTGCCTGCAAGGGTTTGATTTCACCATTGAGCACAGGTCAGGATGTCACCACCAAAATGCTGATGGTCTCTCTAGGATGTATGTCATCGACTAGAGGTATGAGATTCATCCAGGAGTGGATTAAATCCTCCTGTCCCTTAGTCTGGGGGGGGGGCGAGTGTTAGGGAGAATTCTCTGTTTAGGCTGAAATTCCTAACCTAGTGAGTCCCCCAGCAGCTTTGCTGGATTTCGGGAGTTTGTTTTTTTCCATCCTGCCAAGAGTGAGACTCTTTCTCTCCCACTCTTGGACATGTATGTGTGTAATTCCTTTGAATGTCAATGTGTTCTATGGGCTATGGGGTCTTTTACTCCATAGGGTCTCATATGTTTTTCTATGTGTGTTACACCGCACCCTATGTGCCGTAGCACTGGGGGTCCTAGCGGACCTCCACCATAGACTCCATACCCGGGGACTGACTACTGTCTCCCCGGGCATGTAAAGTCACCATTGGCTTTACTAGACCTAAATTTACTAACAGAACTAGTACAAACCATCTTATTGTGGATGTACTAGTAGGGGTAATTCCATTACTCCTGGATCTGTTACTCGAGGGGGCACTGTCCCGTCCCCCCTCGTCGAGTTTTGGCTGGTGGCAGTGGAAACTACTTGTTATGTTCGACCCCGAACCTAGCCCTATGGGATTCGTCCCATTGTTGGAGATTGATACTTTTTCTCGTTAATCTCTAACGCATCACCGGTCTACTTATCGTAAATAAGTTTATCGGATGGTATTTTCTGCCAGAACTCGGTTTTCAAAATGGCGTCTGTGTTCGTCTCTGTGACTCCTAAACCAAAGGTTGAGCCCTTTGTTCCACTTTTGGTGGGGTCTGTACCGAGACCCTCCAAAGTGGTGCCATTCTGTCTGGGTTACCACAGGGGTGTGGGAGGGGGTTTAGGCACCCTGGACCGAGTTGCCTTGCCAACTCCGGTCGCACTCTGGAGTGATTGGCCCAAGTGGTGAGCCTTCCCGCTCACCACTTAGCATGTGTTGATTGACAGCTAGGCTGAATGAATGGGGGTTTTCTGCATAAAAGCAGGGCTTTTGGGACTGGATCTTCAGAAGTCGCCACAGAACCTAAGAATCCGACGAGGGTAACGCTGAGCCGACCTGCACGACGACACCTCCAGTGGAGCCCTGCGGAACCGACTCACCACTTCCCGACGACAGAGGAGATCTTCCTGCCGGAGAGTCTCTTCCCCTGACTGGTGGGAACAACCAGTCCCCTTTGCTTTTTATTCGCCTCAGGACGCAGTGGTCGAATTGCCCGTGCAATGCACCCCGGCAACCGGATAGCCACTACCCCTGTACCGCGACCAAAAGGTGGTGCCTTGTGACGGAGCACTCCGCGGCTGGTCTCTTCTCTGGTGGTGCACCGGACTTCACTTTTCTTCGACAACGAGAACCTCTCTACTTTTGGCAAAGACCCGACGTGCATCCACCACCAGGAACAACTGCCCCCGCCGGAGCTGCCCTCCACAACAAGGTACCGTGTCCGCCTGGCTTCCCTTTCGATCGGTTCGAGTGAGGTGTCTTAATCCTCTCCGTTCCGTTGGGTCGCCTCCAAGCTTTTCTCATTCATTGTTCTGAACTGGTTCAATCTGCCGATAACAATTTGCTACAAAGACTTGAATGCATCTCCACTAGAGACTTTTTGGGACATATCGCCTTGCCTCTCTCCGAGTGGGCCTGGCCTCTGAACTTTACGATCTATTGTGGTTCTTGCCTTCTTACCGTACATCTTGCCCGTGAAGTATTGAACTGTGTTGATTTCATAACCTGCCTATCTTTTTCTCTCCCGTCCTAACCAATATTAGAGTGTCATCTAGGTTGAGGTATACACCTCTGTCTGTAAATAAGTGGTGCCGGTAGAACCTAGACTTGTCGAAATATTGCTAGGGGGATTGATCGTTTCGTAGAGTAATTGTGTTTGATTTGTTTGCCGTGAAAGTGCGATAGTGTTTTTCATAGATGTTCAGTTATAAATAAATACCTTAATATCTTTACACTAAGCCTCGTTGCGTGTTTGCTTGTCTTGCGGGGAAGAATTGCCCTATTTTGTATACTCCACATACTGCTCAACTCTTCTTGAGGGAAGTCTGACTGCTCAGCCACAGCTACCAAGTGAATCTGTGTGGTACAGACTGCTACCAAGTGGGTTCACCGCGTAGTCCTAAATCTTTTGCAGTGGTCCCAGAGGGAACTGCACAGGTTTACACTTGGCAAAAGTGCACCAAATTACTTTGACGTTACATTTATCCTTAATAGGAATTTCTTAATTCTTACAGCGAATCTCAGTATTGAAGCAAGATTGGAATTGAGAGGCATCTGACATAGGTCCTCATACATTGAGTTCTTAAGTGGGTTTATCATTTTAGCATAGTTGCTCATCAATCTCCATTGCCACTTTGATGAGAGCGATGTCATCCCAAGTTCATGGCACAATAGGGAGTTTGGTAATGATGCAGCCAGACCCAATGCATATTTCCATAGTTTACACTGCACTTTATCAAGGATAGTGTCTGTATCTAGTAGGCATATATCCAAGCCATATAAGATTACAACCTCAACCTTTAAGATATAGAATTCAATCAGAGGGAGAAGTGAGAATTTACAATACTTTAAATAGATTACCTTCATCTGATTAAGCAAGGGTTTGATATTCAGGTTCAGCGCATTTTTCCACATCGCTAACGAAGCAGTATCATTGAGATTATACCCCACATAATGTAGTGTTAGAGCGTGATAAACTTTTGTACCTTCAATCGTCCACTTAAACCTAATTGTTTTTTTTTCCTATTTGTAAAAATCATAACGTGCGATTTCGAAGGGTTTGCCTGTAGATTGAACTCGCTCACGAAGGAAGCAAAAAGATTTACAGGATAATTCATAGAATTTAGCGCACGCGGCTGGCACACAGTGTGTGCGTGCGACTTTCTGCGCCAGCCACGTGCACTAACATCCATTTCTGCGCACAGCGTATTCATGGATTTCAGCCTCCAAAAACAGCTGTGGCGCAGAGTGGTGCAGCGACTGTGCAGCAGCGCCAATTACGCCCCCAACCCCTCCCTGTGTGCCATGCACAGCGCACAAATCCCGTACATGGCGCACAGGCCCGAACCATGAAAACGGCAGTAAAACTTCCCGCGCACCCCTCCGAATACATGTACACCCCGGTGCGGGGAGTTTCCCACGCGATTGGCCCTGTGCGAGCAGGGTACGTGTATTACTGGGGTGCGCGTGTACTTTCACACGCAATTGGCACTGTGCGAGCGGGGTACGTGTGTTACTGGGGTGCGTGGGAACTTTCACACGCGATTGGCCCTGTGCGAGCGGGGTATGTGTGTTACTGGGGTGCGTGGGAACTTTCACACGCGATTGGCCCTGTGCGAGCAGGGTACGTGTGTTACTGGGGTGCGCAGGTACTTTCACACACGATTGGCCCTGTGCGAGCGTGGTACATGTATTACTGGGGTGCGCGGGAACTTTCATGCGCGATTGGCCCTGTGTGAGCAGGGTACGTATGTAACTGGGGTGCGCAGGAACTTTCACACGTGAATTTGCTGTCAGAGCGGGTTACGTGTATGCAGTGTGGTGCGCGGGGAGTCCTACATGTCAATTGGCAGTGTGGGCCTCCCAGGTGTCCCCTCTACCCCCTCCATGGCCCCTGCAGGCAGCCCACACCACAGGGAACTACCCTGCACCACTGGACATGTCCCGCAGGCAGCCCCTCCACCATGGCCATGCCCCCAAGCCTGGCCACGTGTCACGTTACACTAGTGATCACCAACTCATGTCCCCCTGCACCCCCACCCCCCATCAGTGAGGGGCACCTGGCAGCAGGCCCTCACACATGTCCCCCTGCACCCCCACCCCCATCAGTGAAGGGCACCTGCCAACAGGCCCCCACTCATGTCCCCAAGTACCCCAACCCCCATCAGTGAGGGGTACCTGCCAGCAGGCCCCCACTCATGTCCCACTCATGTCCCCCAGCACCCCCACCCCCAGCAGTGAGGGGCACCTGCCAGCAGGCCCCCACTCATGTCCCCCAGCACTCCCACCCCCCATCAGTGAGGGGCACCTGCCAGCAGGCCCCCACTCATTTCCCCCCTAACATGTCAACATGACCCACAATCATGGCCCTCATGGCCACAAAATCCCATGGCATGCCACCCCTGCTAGCAAACATGAAATGAAAAGCATGTGCAAAGGATGAGTAAATGAAAAGTACAACCAATCCAAAGTAATCCTAAAGAAAAATAGTCCAAACTCTCCCTCCACCAACACAAATCCAAAGGAAACGTAAAAAGAAAAATCCATTGATCCATTGTGAAATCAAAAGAAAAAGTTCAAAATAATCCATTGTCCAACAAAAGAAAAATTATCCATGTTCAAAATCAAATAAAAAGTTCAAATAAATCCATTGTCCAACTATGTACAATCCATTGTCAAGGGTCCATGAGCCCAACGAAAGAAATGAAACCTACCTAAGAAACTACCTAATAAAAAAAATATATACAAATGTGTGTGGCATGGTTTATAGTGAAAAGACCGAAAACAAAATCTCGAAAAAAAGGTCGAACCAAAACATCTTTTTTTCCGAAATGGGGGGGGGTTCGGGGTTCCCCCCCACAACCCCCTTTTTTCATTTTTTTTTTATTTTACCCCTTTTATTTACTTATCTAACCCAAAAAATACATATAAATATATAAATAAAAAATTCGATTTATTTTTTTTCAATTTTTGTCTTTCGATATTTTTTTTCGGCCTTTTGACTGACCACCGTGTGGCATTGTCCATTCACCACAAATCAAAGGAAAAGCAAAAGGAAACCTAACTCTAAAAACTATTTACAATGGCAGCGGGCTAGTCCGACGGCTCACTTTTTCGATGTCCTGGGCCAGGGCATCATTGAACTCCCGCTCGATGTCCCGGAGGCGGTCCTCTTCCATGGCGCTAAGGGTTCGCAGGGACGATGACATGTGGACCTCCAACTCCATGCAAATTGCCTCTAGGCACTCGGCCCACCTCAGTGCCCCCCGCATGGAGTTCTCCGCCCTGACCATCGTGAGCCGTGCCTCTTCCGCCCGCTGCCGCTCCGCATCTACGGCATGGCCCAACCGCTGCCACACGGAAGACACTTCCCATCCTGGGTCCTTCTGCCCTCTGGCCGATGCCTGCCCCTCGGATTTTGAAGGCCCCGAGCCATCATGGCTCCCACCTTGTTGCTGCTGCTACTGTGCCTGTGCCCCTGCTCTTGCTGCCTGCACGTCCTCCTCTGGCTGGGGTGCAGTTGTTGAGGTGGCCACCCCTGCTGGACGACCGACTCCCGACTGTGGCAGGGATGTGTCCTCCACCAGACTGGCCGCAGGGTCAGAGGCAGTTCCACAGGGTACCCAGGTGATACATGGGTGGGAAGATGGCATGGAGGACGACTGGTGCATAGGGGGTTCAGGTGAGGAGGGGGTCGGAACAAGGTCCAGCAAATGGAGGAATCCGCCCCTGGTGACCCGTCCCAGTAGGTCAACGCGGTCTACGAGGAATTCGAGATGACGTGCAGTGTCCTCATGAAAACACTGCAGGTCACCTCGCCTGCCCCGTTGACACAACGCCATCACACTCAGGACAGGCTCAACCCGGTCCCGGATAGTCACGTCCACAAGGAGAGGAAGGCCAGTTGTTGTAAGCGGATCCCCTCCCTGAAAACGGGTCTGGACGCAGGCATCCCTGATGGTGCAAGATGATGCAGTCACAGGATCGGGGCGAGGATTACACACAGGCACCTCTGCGGCGGCCTGTGCTACCTCCTGTCCCTGCCCCTGCACTGCACCACTAGCACCAGTGGAATACCCACCGCCAGACCCTGTATCTTTCCCTTCCACGGCCTCTTCCTCCACCAAACCCCACACCAACATGGATGAATCCGTGCCATCTTCCTCCGTCGGACCCTGTGGGGTCTCAGCTGCCCCTTCTGCTGCTGTGGAGTCCACTCCGACCTCCGCCTCTTTGATCTTCCCTCGGCAGCTGCAGCCTGGGACGTGGCACTGGACTCCTCACTCCCTGACGAGATGACAACCTGGGAGGGGAGCCGGGCCTTGCGTCTCCGGCTGGGGGTGCGATCCCTGCCGCCCTGCTCCACAGCACCCTCTCCGCCCTCTTCAACAGTTGGTGCTGCAGACAGGGAGAGATAGGACACAGGCATCAGGGCACTGTACAGTGGACTGACACACACATGACAGTTGCACATGAATGGCAGTTGCACACTTCAGATATGGCATCACAATCCCCAACACACATGTCATTTCAACTCGCACACATGAGCAATTCCACAGCAATATTGCACCAGGCAGCACCATCCATACACATACAACAGCATGAGCAGCCGAAGGTGAGCCTTACATCACATGAAACACGGGGAGTGCACAAGACATGCACACACGCCACCACACTTACATACATGTGTACATCTCCACCAACTGTTGCAGTGATGAGATCGCCATCCATGTCACATCTGGCATTCAGCCTTCTACATATCAGTGTCACATGCATCAATGTTGCATCACAGTTTCACACTTGTCAAATACACACACATGCACATGTACACAGTGCAGATACATGCAGCTGGAACCACCATCCATGTGTGACACCACAACCATGCCAACGTACAAACACAGAAATTCAAACATGTGTGCTCCCACATCTGCATTTGGCCTGCATGCTTACCAACACATACACCATCGATGTGTCTCACACCTGAGAGGACTCACATGTGTCAGCCTCACGCCCCTGTACATACACATCCCTACATGGCCCTACAAAAACACATGTGCAACCTGCACACTACTGGCACACCACGACACGCACAGCGTCCAATCAGTATGCATGTACACTTACAGCTCGACTCCAGACAGGTCTACCTCTCAAGGACCTGGAGGTGGAGCACTGGGCATATGCGTTCCAGGACCCTCATTTGGTGGTCAGACAGGTGGCCCGGTGCCCCTGAGCATCCGCTGCCTTCAAGAGGCGTCGGGCCTTGTTAAGGGTCCTGGACCTGAAGTCCTCCCAGCGCTTCTTGACATGTTGTAAGTCGCGGTCCGCCACCCCCTCCGCATTGTTGGCAGTCACGATGTCCATCCAGATCCTGGTCGGTCCTTCATAGTCGCCGCGCGAACTTCCAAAGAGGGCATCATACTGCCCCAGGACTTGCTCCACCAGGACACCAACTTCCCTGGCAGTGAACCTGGTGGCCCTCTGCCTCTCTGGCTGGGGGTTGCCAGTGGTGCAGATGGTGTTGTGCCCGACAAGGCAACCCCAGAGGCAGGAGTGGGTGGGCAACTGGGTCCTGGGGCTGGGCTGTGGAGCGATGGTATCCCAGTCGGGAGTCTTCAGTTCCAGCAGGGGTGGTCACAGCAACTGCACCCCTGGCTGACGTGCAGACAGCAAATAGCAGGGCACGTGGGCAGCAGGCAGTCAGGCAGCAGCAGAAGGGAGCGTGCTCGGGGCTCTGGGGGGCAGTAATTCGGCCTTCTGGGCAGGAGCGTGGTCTTCCGTGTGTTGTTGCGTGGCCAGCTTGATACGGAGTGATTTGGCACGTGAAAAAAATTGCACGTCAGCGTGTAATTGGAGGAAAGGCCCTTAGCGCGTAAAAGCATCAGCACACGTACGTGATTTCATTGGACCAAAGGCCCTTAGCGCGTAAGCGCTTCTGTGACGTTATGTGCATGGGCGTTTCCCTCGTGACGTGGGCATAGTGGCTCAGCGCGCGTGAAAAAACTGCACGTCTGCGTGTGAATGCGTGTAATCCGAGGAAAGGGCCTACGCGTGTAATTGACGTGACGCGTGTGGGCGTTTCCATCAACACAGGTGCATGTTCATCGTACACGTCCAAAAACTGCACGTCCGAGTGTCAGCTCATGTAGTTGGAGGAAAGGGCCTTAGTGCGTACATGCGTAAGTGACGTTGTACGTGTGGGCCGCTTTAAAAGGTACGTGTAGGACCCCATTTCCTTGTATGTGCTTTTCGTGGAGAACGAGTTGGTGAATTCTGTACTTCTTGTCGGTTCACACGCGATTACTTCACAGCGTTTCAGGTTCGTACTCCCTGTTACCTCTGACAGCGTTCATTTTTTTTTTGGGCCTGTTTCCTCAAACAGCGTTCACTTCTTCTTTTGTCCTGTCTCCTCAGACAGTGTACAATTCTTCTTTTGGCAGGGGTGTTGCCAACGCACGTTTTTTTCACATTCTTTTTCCAGGCAGACGGTGAGTCGCGCACGCATTTACCAACTGTGCTTGCCCCGTGTATCGCGTACCCCTTCAGAGGTCATTGTAGGCTGCGTGTAACACGTGTATGCTTATTTTTGTGTTTCTGGGTGCCACAGCGTAGTGCAGGTTCATTCTTCCCCGCACGTGGTCTACGAGGGGTTGCGTGCATGTTACTTTTTGTTTTTGGGGTGCCTGTGCATTGCGTGACCCGTCATCTTCCTCCAGGGGTCACAGACAGCCTTGCTAGAGCACTAGGGTACGAATTCCATCTAGTACCCTACCCCTTTCACCCCCAATTGCCCAGGACAATTGTTTACTGCAACGCCCATGCGCACAACAACATCAGTGCCATGGTTGTGAGGCGACCAAGCAGTAAGGGAGGCAAAGGTGGCTGACCTCCAAAAGGTGGGCGTGGTGGGCGCGGTAGGGGACGTGGCCAGGATTTGCAGGGTGCCCCTAGACCCCCACGTGTGGAGGACCAATCAGGGACACCCATGCTCCCCCCCATGGTTGAGGAAACGTGGCTGACACCATCCCAGCTCAGCCCTTGTTGGACCAGCCCATTGTGGCACCTGACCCGGCACAGGATGAATCCCAGGCTGACTTCCAGGTCAGCAAATATAAGCCACGTGTGCCGGTGCAAGTTGGTGTCACCAGGCCACGTGGATCTGGGGCAGCGATGTCATCTGCTGCCCCAAGTAGGCAGGGTGGGGAGGCTGCAGGGGCAGCTGCAGCTCTATCCACCCCAGCTCTGAGTCTCCCAGCCGGGACAGTGTCGGTCCTGGTCCATCAAACTGACGTTGCCCCTGCCAACATCACACTTCAGCCAATGCCTGCACCAAGACCCATGGTCATTGTGCCTTCGCACACTTCCAGTACCCAGTCTACCTGCACTTCTGCCCCTACTGACCGGAGCGGCGCAAGCCACTCAGGCTCTGCTCCACCTTTGAAAAAGAGGAAGAAGGGTTCTCTGGCACTACAGGCTGAGACCCCAGACACGGCTACACAGTCTGGCACATCAAGGAAGCCTAGCTTTAATGACCCCGAACTTGATGCACTTGTGACCTATGTGTCGGCACATAGCTGCAAAATGGTGGTGACTGCAGGGTGCAAGACCACACCTGGTCAACGTAGGGCACACTGGTAGACCATCGCGGACCGCATAAGTGCCCTTGGATTTGTGAGGCGCACAGCTGATGATTGCTACAAGCGGTGGAATGACCTGAAACGCAGAGCAAAGAACAAGCTGGCCTCAAATCATGCCGCTACTCTGGTGACTGGCGGTGGGTCTCCAGCAGAGGACAACAAACTCACTGAACATGAGTCTGCTGCTGGGACCTTTGTCACAGAGGAACAGATCAAAGGCGTGGGAGAGCTACCTGATTACAACGCATTGTCCGGTGAGTGCCCATGCATGTGTGTGTAATCCATGTGTATGTTGTTTGGGTGACGGGTTCTGATTGAGTGCCAGTTGAGGGTGTGTACTCCTGAGTGTTATGGGTCACCCATGTGCTTCCTCCAATACATTCATGTGCCTTTGATTTGGGTATGACAGTATCCCTTCTGCCCACAGTAGCCAATTAGCCCCACATTACTGCTGTTGCACTTGAACTATCATCTTGCCAACATTGTTCTGATTTTTTCTGTGTTCATTCAGGCTGATTGTTTAGATTATCCCATTTTTCATATGCTTTTTTCATCCCTAATGCCACATATGTTACATGCTTCTGTCATTGTTTACACCCCACATTGTGCCACTTTGGTTACCTGGTTATGTGAATGATTAAACCATTCAGAGCGAAGGAGTATTGGCCTGCTAAAATGTATGTTTAGGGCCTGTTTGCATGTGGAACATGATAGCTGTTTCCTGTCATGTTGAAGTGGCCAACCATTGATGTGTACATCTGCCTACAATCACTGTCTAATTGTACACTGGATGTGTTGCAGTGTGTGGCACATGCATATTTTGCAACACTATTCTGCATTAATCTTCTCATCATGTCCATGTGACATGGATGTGTGACAGTACTCATTCACTGACATATCGCTGTAGTTGTCTAATTTACCATGGCTATGCTGCATGACATCTGTGTGCTGGTATGTGTCATGTATGTGTATTGGACATGCCACTCACAGGCTGATGTGTGATGCGAGTGCTACACGACATGCTGCGAATGTGTTGCTTTTCCATCTTGGTGTCCTCATTGTCTGCCTTTTTGACTCCCCTTCAAAATCATTGACAGTGCATGCATGCCAGGGTTATAGTCATGTGGGGAATGTGTAAACCATGTACAGTATCTCTGTCTTGTCAGGCCTGTCTGTGTGCTATGGTGCTCATGCCTGTTTCCATTTCTTGTATTTCATGTTTTTGCAGGTGACGACGCACTTGATGCTGTTGAGGTTCAGGAGATGGTGCAGACCCAGGAGGATTCTCAGCCACGACCAGGCACCAGTGAGGGACGTGGTGTGGTGGTGGCTGAAAACACTTTGGTACTGCAGACCATACTGTCCAGGGGTGTCTCTGAATGCACCTCCCCAGACCTCTATTCAGGTGCTGAGTCGGATGAGACTTATGTGCTGTCACAGGTCAGTGATTCTGGCAGGGATTCTGTTCTGTCCAACCAACCTGCACCAGGGGTAGAACCCTCTATGGGGATGTCAGTGTTGGTAGGTCCGCCTTTGGCGGTTATGGATGCAGGGTCACACTCCACAGCATCTGATCCTGTTCCTGGGCCAGCAGATCAGAGGGGGAATGCAGTCCTGCAGCCTCAGGCAGTGCCAGCACAGCAAGGTGCAGATCGTCTTGCCCCGAACAGGTGTGGTGCCCGCCGATGCGGTGGCTATCCGCCACCAGGCAATATTGTATGGGAAAACTCCATGTATGGTATGGCAACCAAATAGGCAGCATCAGTAGAAATGATGGCTCAGGCAATGGAGAGGCTGGCCATTTCCATTATCCCCCCTGAAAGGCAGATGGAGCAACAACAGCAGGCAACAGACTCCATTAGCCAATCACACAGGGAAGACATGTTGGCGTCCAACAGGGACCGACGGGTGGCACCGGAGACTCTGCGTGAATCCATATCAATAGAGTCACAGGGCCACATGGAAGCCCTGAGGGTGGAACTCCATAACATCAGGCAGAGTCTGCTTGAACTTGAGGCTTCCCGAAATGTTAGGGCTGAGCTGCAGGCAACACGTGAGGAGATCCGGGCATCCCGCGAGGCCATGCGTGCAGAAGTGCAGGCAACCCGTGACGTGCTGCATGGGGATCTCCGCACTTTAATTCTCCAGAATCAGACCTTCCAGACCCTCATGCTTGCTGCCATGGAGGACCATACCAGGGCTTTGTGTGGGCTGCCTCCCATAGTGCCAACACCTCCTGATGCAGCAGCAGAGGGTGAAGAGAGCGCGTCTTTTTTGGCGCATGCGTTAGCCCCGTTCGATTCCATGAATACGTGTTGTAGGCGCACGTGTGGGCGGTCCGCGCATTTGCCTCCTGTACGGCCCCCGTGACGCCCACATTTTCACACGTTGTTCCCCATTCCGCGTGTTACGCCCCGTGTTACTCCTACTTTTGTTATGTGCGCTTCGCTATGTGCGCTTTCGCTGTGTGTGTAGCGCACGCTGTTTGAAGACGTGTGCGCCAGCGTGCGCCACGCAGGATTTTAGCGCACATCCATGGATTTACATGCACACGGACTTCCATGAATCGCTGTGCACAGGTTTTGCTGTGATTTTCGCACTTGCGCTGTGATTCACGCACTTTCGCACGCTTGCGCAGGAATTTTCAGCGCACATTAATTCCAGGAATCGGACTCTTAATTTATTTTGCAGCCCAAAAGGTGTTCTATCAAAAAAAATGTCATCGTCCATGAAGGCCATCCAATTCAGTTTTAACTTGCCCAATCTAACAGGAAAAATATTCT
Organism: Ambystoma mexicanum; assembly: GCF_040938575.1. Taxonomy (NCBI): domain Eukaryota; kingdom Metazoa; phylum Chordata; class Amphibia; order Caudata; family Ambystomatidae; genus Ambystoma; species Ambystoma mexicanum. The sequence goes on from NC_090925.1 coordinate 155,244,336, forward strand.
CCTGATTCCATACTTCATTTTAGTTGCACATGTACACATTAAACAAGACTGCTGCTAATTTACACCCCTGTTTAACCCCAGTTTAGGTAGATATCGGATAAGAGAGCACTCACTCCTGATTAAGTCTAACCCTATAGTTAGTTTGGTTATGTAACATAGCAATTATGCAATTAAGTGCAAGGGAATTCCTAGAGTAAGCATTTTCTTCCATAGGAGATTTCAAATTACTCTGTCAAATGCCGCCCTCATATCCAGGGCGGCCATATAAACTCTCTCACAGTTAGAACGTTTGGTCTTTTCCAGTATATGTGTTAAGATAGTTATGTTGAATGCGCAGCCCATCTGTTTACGAAAACCTACCTGATATCATGAGAGAATATCATGCTGTAGAATGTGTCCTTGTAAATCCTGTAATATCAGTATAGAGAATACTTTAGATGATGCATCCATTAATGCAATTGGTCTAAAATTACCCGGATCCATAGGATTTTCATTTTTAGAAATTGGAATGATGATGGCTGAGCGCCATGACACTGGTATTGCTTGATTTTGATTCGAAGATATAATTAAATTTGAGTTTAAGGATAGCCCCCCAAAATGCAGGGTCACTTTTTAGGACACAAGGTGGGATACCATCTGGACCAGCTGCTTTGGAACTTTTAAGTTTAGAGATCGGCCATACAATTTCCATCTGAGACCAAGGGCAAGACCCCAGGTTCAAGATGGACACATTCTCAAATTCCACATTAGTTTATTGGATCAGATTTTGATATTTCAAAGCAATGTATTTAGACCAGACCTCAGCAGAGATGGAAGATTGCAAAGAGGCATGAGTATCAACTGTTATACTTCTCAAAACTGCCCATACATTCCTAGAATTGTGTTTATTCAAATTGTGGCTGATACGCTGATTGTCAGCGATATGTAACTCGTTATTTATAGTTTTGATCTTATTTTTATAAGTTCACAAAATTTGTTTTTTAAGACTTTTAAATGAAGATAAAGTCGGAACTCCTTTTTTCAACTTCCTTAGGTTTACCTTCTTCTGTCTTTTTAATGTAGCAACTTCCGAGTTATATGTATGTGTATGGTTCTCCACTTGACCATTTGTGATTTTCTCTTTGGCAATTTTATTTAGATGGCATTTCATAATGGCAACATTCTCTTCCTCTATCCGGCAAGCATTTAGACCATTCCACAAGCCATCTGTTGTAAGCCTATTTTCCAGGCAACCCTATAAATAAGCTTACAACACAGCTTCGGATTTCAATGATGTCATCTTTGATGTCCTGGGTGTTAGTGTTAGCAGTGCACGGTGGCGCGAGTTATGGTTACTTATCTTACCATAACTACCGAATTTCAGGGGTTTTTCGGTTTTACTTTGAACCATAACGTCCCTTTAACTAAGTTTTTTCACTGAATTTCATAGGTTTTTAGTAGCGCAACTTAACCATAACGTCCCTTTAACAAAGTTTTTTCACTGAATTTCATAGGTTTTTAGTAGCACAACTTAGACATAATATCCCTGACTTCATATACATGTAACATAGAACATACTAATCCCCTCGTAGTGATTTTCATGTCCGCGGCCTACCGCCATGTCCACGGACATATCGAAAATCTGAGCGTGGTGAATGTAAATTTAAATAGTGTGCCCCATTTCCCCTTTGACAGACACCTGTTATTTTGTATTTTTTTCTTGTTTTTCTATCTTACTTTACTCCGAAAATCTTCACATAACCTTCTCCAAAGCAACCCTTACATTCCAAAATAGAAAGGCATTTCGCGTAAAAGATAAAGAGATGCCATCTTCTTTAAAATTAACAGCTTTACTGGTATCAATATTCTCATTATTACAGAAGAACATACCAGCTCTAAGCATGAAGGCACACATGCCTCGGTTGATGACACACCTAGCAATGTTTTTCTGAGGACAAAAAACTGAACTATTGTCCCATATTGCCCTAGGTAGTAATCCAGAAAAAATTACTTTCGCATTTGGAAGGATCTTCATTACGGCTTGAACCAAGCGTTCCAAATCAGCCAACAAAGTAGGGGCACTGACGTTGCCCAAATGGAAAGCACCATAGTGCAAAACTACCACATGCGGACTGTTCATCGTGGCCATATCCTCACAAACTTGTACAATTCCCTGTACATTGCAATCAGGCACAGTGCTCCACACCACCTCCACACCTTTCACATCAAAGTTCTTTGCAACATGCCTGCATTGAGCGTACTGTTGTAAACCATGCACAAACATATCTCCAAGCACCAGCACTCTGACTTTCTCTACTTCTGCCATCTTCACCACACACAGTCTCTTTCAACACAAATCCACAACCTCGACATCTGATTGGCTGATCCGTACAGTCTTCTTTCCATGTTGGATTTCCTGGAAAAACCCGGATGTAGCACGCCCTGTCCACGAACAGCCGCGGTGTCCGCGGACGGCGTCCACTTTACTCTCTGTGCCATTCCCTCATTGCATACAGCTAAGCAATCACAAAATACGAATAACGTCTTCAGAACACCCCCATTTTGTGAATTTTCGAACATTTCAGGACAATTATCATTTCATTATTCAACATATTAACATTACAAATATTATACTTTCATCTTGTACTCTGCACACAATGCTATGTTTCTCCATTAGTAGCTCAGTATACTAGATAGAATCCCATAATACAATGCTATTTATATCAATGCATCGTTCAAAGCACTAATAACGGTATGATATTTATAGCAATATCCGTGACACTTTTTTCGCAACATTATAATAAAAATCCCTAGTACACAAATTCCATGAAAAGTACATACACATGTCATGTCATCAGTGATTTCATCAATGACATTTGCAATGTCATCTTTGATGTCCTGGGTGTTAGTCTTAGCAGTGTACGGTGGTGGTGCGAGTTATTTTTCATAGCTTACCATAACTTGCGATTTTCAGGGGTCTTTTGGCTGTACTTAGAACCATAACGTCCCTTAAACAAACTTTTTTTAATATCACGCAAACAATATACAAACATGGCGTGCAAAAACCAACTTCTCACAGATGGCTTTACACAGAATGTTGCAAAGTAAGAATTTATGCTCGTTCACAGTGAAGGTCAGCTGCTTCCATTTTTTTCTCAGGCCCCGGAGAGGCTCACGAAGCAGACTATAAGGTTGATTGTGTTTTGACCTTGACAGACAGAGATTGTGATGAAAGACTTCTCTTGAAGGAGTGTTGCTAAAACGTAAGAGAAGATAAGGATGACATTTCTGAAACAAAACCACTTTTATATATTATATCACTATGCGAAAGATCGTTCACACACGCAGAGTCGTATTTTGGGACTGCACTACTCGTAGACAATGGAAATTGCAATTGTACTGTAAGTAACCCTTTAGATTATTTTATACCAAATATAATTACAATAGCATAGCATTAAAGACCACTCAAGTTGAACTTGTTAGTTCAAAGTGGCATAATGTTTTCTACCGCACACTATCACAGCCAAATTGATCCCCTGTCATTTAGAGGGCTCTGAAAAAGGCAGACGACACAGGGTGGGTTAATAGAAATAATTTAACCGGTCTATAGGCGGTCAAGCGCTCTACTCCCTGTGCCACTTCACTGTAGCCTGTCAAGTGGCATAGCGAGTACAACGCTCGCTTTGACATCCGTGCACAGCTTGCTAACGCAAGTTCAAATCCCTGCAAGGCCAAACTCAGCCTTTCACCCTTCCGTGGTCGATAAATGAGCACCACAGATCGTGGGTAATAATAAGCACCGATTAGATACTTCACGGTTCTTAGCGCTATATGAATGGGAAAATATTATTATTTTATTATTAACATACTCCGTTGCACTATCTTCGATAGCAAATAGTTTCACGCCCTAATAAATAAAATGATGATTTTTAATGAAGATCGGCTGGTGAGACTAATTTATGTTTTTTAAAACAGGTATGTGGGTGGCTCCATTTTGCCTATGTCACGATTTACAGACTCCAGCGGATGGGGTCCTCAACTGCCAGGTGCAGGTCCAAATATGCAACTTCATGACCCTCACCATTTTATGGGACAATCGCCAAGGACCAATATGCCCTTACGCAGTACTAGCGGCTACAAACAACATACCAACCAATAGGGTGGTCTAATGGCTCGTTGTTGGAGCAACCTTCCGATTATCAGAGCGACCATTTACTGCTTTTATCATAAACCAACAGCCTATCTACCGCAAAGGAACAACGCGTGGCTCAAAATAAACTTTTGCTGATCGACAGCAGAGACAATAGCAAATCGCTGAATATTCACTAAACATTTAATGTGAAATAAATGTACTTTACCAAATGTACAATCCTGCTGTTTACTTTTAAACCACAGTTTCATATTCCGAATTGTGGCGCACTGAGTTGTAAGCTGATCTAACACCCTCTGTACCGCAAAGGAACATCGTGTGCCTCAACATGAACTTTTGCGGATCGACAACAAAGACAAATCCAAATTGCTGAATATTCTCTAAACATTTGATGTCAAATAAATGTACTTTAAAAAATTTACAATCTTGCTGTTTGCTTTTAAATCACTGTTTCATATTCCGAATTGTGGTGCGCTGTGTTGTGACATAATATGTGTTGTCTTCCGGGTTCTGTGTAAAGTCACTTAGGACTGGAGAGGACTGGGCGCGTTTGATGACGCACCCTGTAACGTCACGGAGAGAGGCAGGGAATATGAATGCTTTGATAATATCAGGCTTAGGGGCGGGAGATATGATTTAGTGTCGCAAAAGCAAGTCAGCCAGGTCAATAGCACCAGTCATGGGATTATCACATAATGTCGGCACACACCAGCCGAATTTATCGTTTCTTTAGTGGACAAAAAGTCGGTTGACGCCCATAGGAAATTGTACTATTAGCGGACAAAAGGAGTGGTCTTAAAATGCTTTCACCCTGACAACGAACAATACAAACAACGTTCTCAGAACACCCCCATTTTGTGTAATTGCAACCATTTCGGGACACCGCGAGTGTTCTTAGAACACATTCAACTAGACAGATTACAATACGGACAGCGTCCTGAGGACACCCCCAGTTTGTGTATTTACGAACAATTAAGTACACCGCGAGTGTTGATAGCTCATTTTTACCTTCCTTGCGAACAAAAATGACACATACTCCGTCCTCTAAACACCCCACCATTTAGTTTATTTACAAAATGTCAGAACAGCCGTGTTCTCCGCGGACAAATCGAACACAACAAAAATGTCTAGCACATAAAAAAAAAAAACATTGAACCTATCTCATACTCCCCCACCTTCCCCAAACACTCTTACACACCAACACACGGCACGAAATACAATTTTTTATCCACGTTTCACTGCGCTGTACGCGGTCGATGGCAAATACAAGATGGTGGGCGCCACAGAAAATCTGACGCGCATCACGCACCACGCCGTCCAATCAGCGAACACGTTGCACGTCCGCGGACATGACGCAAGCCGCTGGGCCAATCGGGGTGCTGTCCGTGGAGCGAACAGGGAAGTCCGTCCGCGAAGCGAACACAGATATCACTAATTTTTTTGTCTTACATTTTGGTCATTTTTTTAAAAACTACTGGACGGATTTACACCAAATTTTCAAAAGCACGCTTTCGGGATGTGGCCGCCGCTCCTGCCGCAAATTTGGTGTGAATCCGTCCAGCGGTTCGGGCTGTAGCCATTCGCAAAGTTTTTTCCCATTCAGTCTATGGGAAAAAGCAAAACTTTTGGGACCCCCCCCTATAACTTTCCCCCCCTGGACGAATCCTCACCAAACTTTGCAAAAAAATTCAGTGGGCCATATACTTTTTTTGCAAAGTTTGGTGAGGATTCGTCCAGGGGGAGCGAAGTTATGAGCCACCCAAAGAGTGCTCTTCCTATGGAAACACCAACTTAACCATAACTACATGGACGCTACTGTGCAATATTCAGAATCTTGCCATGTTGAATAGTAAAATGATAACTGCTTTCTTATTAGAGTTGTGCGTACTGTGAAACATGTAATAAGTAGCTAATAAAACCCACTTAATACATTATTGCATTATTACAGACAAAACACAAAGAGACAACAACACATACAAATATGAGTATATACAGGGACAGTGAAGTAAACAAAAAAGCAGAAGTAGTAGCAGAAAGAGTTCATAACCTAACTGATTATCTTTATGCAGAGAAATTATTGCTCCGTTTCAAAGCTGCTACTTACCCTATGTATGTGTATCACATGATGTGACTGCACCCTAAGGAAAGGAGAGTGAGTACAATGTATACAAATATGAGTATATACAGGGAAAGTGCAGTAATAAAAAAAACTATGAGAAAGTGCTGATAACGCTAATGATTATCTTCATGCACAGAAAGGATTGCTCTCTAATAAGCCTGTGTCTTCCACTATGTATATGTTTCATATGCTGTGACTTGAGCCTAAGGGAACTACTGTAAGAACATACTTGAAGGATAAGTCTACAAATATAGTACCTTTTCAATTTTTACTTCCTGACTGTTACTGAAGAAAACTATGTGGCCTAGATATGTCAGTAAAGGAAAAAAAGGGCGAGCCAGACATGTGATGTCATCACTGATGTCATCAATGAGATTTGTGATGTCATCTTTGATGTCCTCGGTGTTAGTGTTAGCAGTGCACGGTGGCGCGAGTTATGGTTGCTTATCTTACCATAACTGACGAATTTCAGGGGGTTTTCGGTTTTACTTTGAACCATAACGTCCCTTTAACAACGTTTTTTCACTGAATTTCATAGGTTTTTAGTAGCACAACTTAACCATAACTTCCCTTTAACAAAGTTTTTTCACTGAATTTCATAGGTTTTTAGTAGCGCAACTTAACCATAACGTCCCTTTAACAAAGTTTTTTCACTGAATTTCATAGGTATTTAGTAGGGCAACTTAACCATAACGTCCCTTTAACAAAGTTTTTTCACTGAATTTCATAGGTATTTAGTAGGGCAACTTAACCATAACGTCCCTTTAACAAAGTTTTTTCACTGAATTTCATAGGTTTTTATTAGTGCAACTTAACCATAACGTCCTTTTAACACATTTTATTTTACTGAATTTCATAGGTTTTTATTAGTGCAACGTAACCATAACGTCCTTTTCAATGGATGAAGACCACTAGCATCCTAGGTTCTCAAAGTGGGAACCCGGGGTGGTAAAAAAAAGATTTTTCTTTCCAAACCGGAACGCCTGCGGCGTCCCGGTGTAGGAAGGAAAATCTTTTACCAACATGGACACCATGGAAAGGGAAGGCGGGGTGTATAATGAGAACACAACAGGGCACCGGCGGGGTTGGGGGGAACAGGAGGTGAACAAGGGGCATCATAGGAGGGGGGACAAGAAGAAGACAAGGGGCATGAGCGGGGGGTAGGAAGGAACAGGAGGAAGACACGGGGCATCAGCGATGAGTGTGGGGGACAGGAGGAAGACACGGGGCATGAGCGGGGGGTGGGGAGAACAGGAGACAGACACGGGGCATGAGCGGGGAGTGGGAGGAACAGCAGAGAGACATGGGGTATGAGCGGGGGTGGGGGGAACAGCAGAGCAACATGGGGCATGAGCGGGGGGCAACAGGAGACAGACACGGGGCATGAGCGGGGGGTGGGGGGTCAGGAGACAGACAAAGGGCATGAGCGGGGGGTGGGGGGCAACAGGAGAGAGACATGGGGCATGAGTGGGGGGTGGGGGAACAGGAGAAAGACACGGGGCATGAGCGGTGGTGGGGGGCAACAGGAGAGAGACACAGGGCATGAGCGGGGGGTGGGGGAACAGCAGAGAGACACAGGGCATGAGCGGGGGTGGGGGGAACAGCAGAGAGACACACACGGGGCATGAGCGGGGGGTGGGGGGTACAGGAGACAGACATGGGGCATGAGCAGGGGTTGGGGGAACAGCAGAGAAACACGGGGCATGAGCAGGGGTGGGGGGTACAGGAGACAGACAAGGGGCATGAGCGGCGGGGGGTGGAGCGAACAGCAGATAAACATGGGGCATGAGCGGGGGTTGGGGGGAACAGGAGACAGACACGGGGCATGAGCGGGGGGTGGGGGGAACAGCAGAGAAACACGGGGCATGAGCGGGGGGTGGGGGGAACACGAGACAGACACGGGGCATGAGAGGGGGTGGGGGGCAACAGGAGAGAGACACGGGGCATGAGCGGGGTGGGGGGAACAGCAGAGAGACAGGGCATGAGTGGGGGGTGGGGGGGCAACAGGAGACAGACACGGAGCATGAGCGGGGGTGGGGTAACAGAAGACAGACACGGGCCATGAGCGGAGGGTTGGGGGCAACAGGAGACAGGCACGGGGCATGAGTGGGGGATGGGGAGAACAGGAGACAGACACAGGGCAGGAGTGGGAGGTGGGGGGCATCAGGAGAGAGACGGGGCATGAGCGGGGGTGGGGGATACAGGAGACAGACACGGGGCATGAACGGGGGGGTGGGGGCAACAGGAGAGTGCCACGGGGCATGAGCGGGGGGTGGGGGGTACAGGAGCCAGACATGGGGCATGGGTGGGGGGCAGTAGGAGACAGACACGGGGCATGAGTGGGATGGGGGGAACAGGAGACAGACATGGGGCATGAGCAGGGGGTGGGGAGAACAGGAGACAGACACAGGGCATGAGCCGGGTGTGGGGAGAACAGGAGACAGACACGGGGCATGAGCGGGGGGGTGGGAGGAACAGAAGACAGACAAGGGGCATGAGCCGGAGGCAACAGGAGAGAGACATGGGGCAATGAGTGGGAGGTGGGGGGTACAGGAGACAGACATGGGGCATGAGCGGGGGTGGGGAGCAACAGGAGAGAGACACAGGGCATGAGTGGGGGGTTCATTAGAACAGGAGACAGACACGGGGCATGAGCAGGGGGTGGGGGGACAGGAGACAGACACTGGGCATGAGCGGGGGGCAATAGGAGAGAGACACGGGGCATGAGTGGGGGGTTGGGGGGTACAGGAGACAGACACGGGGCCTGAGCAGGGGGTGGGGGGCAACAGGAGAGAGACACGGGGCACGGAGCAGGACATTTCGGCGCAGCCGGTTCGGCGCAGGACGATTTGGCGCGGCCGGTTCGGCGCAGGAGCCGGTTCGGCGCGGCACAGCGCGGCAGCCCGCGCCAAACTGGGCGCACATATGTCCTGCGAGTTCTTCAGGCAGGCACCACAGCCACGCAGAGTACACAGCCGGGCCCGCGAAGGTGGGGGCTGTGCTGCTTGGAGCAGTCTGCTCCAAGCAGCACAGCCCCCACCCTCGTGAGCCCGGCAGAGCAATTCTGCTCTGTGAGCCGCACACCAGTGCACATCGCCTGCTGTTTAGGGAAACGTTCAGTGCAGTGCACTGAAAGTGCGAGTTTCAACTTCATCCCACACTATTTTAAAATGAAACCGCTCTAGAACAGTTTCATTTTAAAATAGTGTGGGGTGAAGTTGAAACTGGCACTTTCAGTGCACTGCAGTGAACGTTTCCCTAAACAGCAGGCGATGTGCACTGGTGTGCGGCGCGCCAAAACATCCCAGCGCCAAAACATCCCGTCGGCGAACCGACGGCGCCGAAACGGGGTGTACCGACGGGGCATGAGCGGGTGGGGGGAACAGGAGACAGAAACAGGGCATGAGCGGGGGGTTGGGGGGCAACAGGAGAGAGACACAGGGTTTGAGAGGGTGGGGGGAACAGGAGACAGACACGAGGCATGAGCGGGGTGGGGGTCAACAGGAGACAGACACGGGGCATGAGCGGGGGGTGGGGGGAAAAGGAGACAGACACAGGACATGAGCAGGGGGGTGGGGGCCAACAGGAGAGAGATGCGGAGCATGAGCGGGGGGGTACAGGAGAGAGACACGGGGCATGAGCGGGGGGTACAGGAGATAGACACGGGGCATGAGCGGGGTATGGGGGAACAGGAGACAGACACGGGGCATGAGCGGGTGGGGGAACAGGAGACAGACATGGGGCATGAACGGGGGGTGGGGGGCAACAGGAGAGAGACACGGGGCAAGAGCAGGGGGTGGGGGCAAGAGGAGACAGACATGGGGCATGAGCGGGGGGTGGGGAGAACAGGAGACAGACACGGGGCATGAGCGGGGGGTGTGGGGGGCAACAGGAGACAGACACGGGGTATGAACGGGGGGTAGGGGGAACAGGAGACAGACACAGGGCATGAGCGGGGTGTGGGGGAACAGGAGACAGACACGGGGCATGAGCGGGGGTGGGGGCAACAGGAGAGAGACGCGGGGGGCGGGGGGGGCACAGGAGACAGACACGGGGCATGGGTGGGGGGCAATAGGAGACAGACACGGGCATGAGTACATGAGCGGGGAGTGGGGGGAACAGGAGACAGACACGGGGCATGAGCAGGGGGTGGGGAGAACAGGAGACAGACACGGGGCATGAGCGGGGTGTGTGGGGGGCAACAGGAGACAGACACGGGGTATGAACGGGGGTGGGGGGAACAGGAGACAGACACGGGGCATGAGCGGGGGGTGGGGGCAACAGGAGAGAGACACGGGGTATGAGCAGGGGGTGGGGGGGCACAGGAGACAGACACGGGGCATGGGTGGGGGGCAATAGGAGACAGACACGGGGCATGAGTGCATGAGCGGGGGGTGGGGGGAACAGGAGACAGACACGGGGCAGGAGCGGGGGGTGGGGAGAACAGGAGACAGACACGGGGCATGAGCCGGGGTTGGGGAGAGCAGGAGACAGACACGGGGCATGAGCGGGGGGTGGGGGAACAGAACACAGACACGGGGCATGCGCGGGGGGCAACAGGAGAGAGACACGGGGAATGAGTGGGGGGTGGGGGGTACAGGAGACAGACACGGGGCATGAGCAGGGGGTGGGGGACAACAGGAGAGAGACACAGGGCATGACAGACACGGGGCATGAGCGAGGGGTGGGAGGAAAAGGAGACAGACACTGGGCATGAGCGGGGAGGTGGGGGCAACAGGAGAGAGACACGGGCCATGAATGGGGGTGGGGGGTACAGGAGACAGACACGGGGCATGAGCGGGGGTGGGGTAACAGGAGACAGACACAGGGCCTGAGCGGGGGATGGGGGGCAACAGGAGAGAGACACAGGGCACGGAGCAGGACATTTTGGCACGGCCGGTTCGGCGCAGGACGATTTGGCGTGGCCGGTTCGGCGCGGCAGCCCACGCCAAACTGGGCGCACATAAATGTCCTGCGAGTTCTTCAGGCAGGCACCACAGCCACGCAGAGTACACAGCCGGGCCCGCGAAGGTGGGGGCTGTGCTACTTGGAGCAGTCTGCTCTGAGCAACCTGCTCCGAGTAGCACAGCCCCCACTCTCGTGAGCCCGGCAGATCAATTCTGCTCTGTGCGCCGCACACCAGTGCACATCGCCTGCTCTTTGAGGAAACGTTCAGTGCAGTGCGCTGAAAGTGCGAGTTTCAACTTCATCCCACACTATTTTAAAATGAAACCGCTCTAGAAAAGTTTCATTTTAAAATAGTGTGGGGTGAAGTTGCAACTCGCACTTTCAGTGCACTGCAGTGAAAGTTTCCCTGAACAGCAGGCGATGTGCACTGGTGTGCAGCGCGCCAAAACATCCCAGCGCGAAAACATCCCATCGCCGAACCGGCGCCGCCGAAACGGGGTGTACCGACGGGGCATGAGCGGGTGAGGGGGACAGGAGACAGTCACAGGGCATGAGAGGGTTCATGGGGGGCAACAGGAGAGAGACACGGGGCTTGAGAAGGTGGGGGGAACAGGAGACAGACATGGGGCATGAGCGGGGGTTGGGGGTCAACAGGAGACAGACACGGGGCATGAGCAGGGGGTGGGGGGAACAGGAGACAGACACAGGACATGAGCGGAGGGTGGGGGCCAACAGGAGAGAGACACGGGGCATGAGTGGGGGGGTACAGGAGAGAGACACGGGGCATGAGCGGGGGGTACAGGAGACAGACACGGGACATGAGCGGGGCGTGGGGGGAACAGGAGACAGACACGGGGCATGAGCAGGGGTGGGGAGAACAGGAGACAGACACGGGGCATGAGTGGGTGGGGGGAACAGGAGACAGACACAGGGCATGCGGGTATGGGGGGCAACAGGAGAGAGACATGGGGCATGAGCAGGTGGTGGGGGGCAAGAAGAGACAGACACGGGTCATGAGCGGGGTGTGGGGGGAACGGGAGACAGACACGGGGCATGAGCAGGGGGTGGGGAGAACAGGAGACAGACACGGGGCATGAGCGGGTGGGGGAACAGGAGACAGACACAGGGCATGAGCGGGGGGTGGGGGCAACAGGAGAGAAACACGGGGCAGGGGGTGGGGGGTAAGAGGAGACAGACACGGGGCATGAGCAGGGGGTGGGGGGAACAGGAGACAGACACGGGGCATGAGCAGGGGGTGGGGAGAACAGGAGACAGACACGGGGCATGAGCGGCGGGCGTGGGGGGCAACAGGAGACAGACACAGGGCATGAACGGGGGTGGGGGGAACAACAGAGAGACACGGGGCAAGAGCGGGGGGTGGGGGGCAACAGGAGACAGACACGGGGCATGAGCGGGGGAGTGGGGGGCAACGAGAGAGAGACACGGGGCATGAGCGGGTGGGGGAACAGGAGACGGACAAGGGGCATGAGCGGGTGGGGGGAACAGGAGACAGACACGGGGCACGAGCGGGGGGTTGGGGGGCAACAAGAGAGAGACACGGGGCATGAGCGGGGTGGGGGGGTACAGGAGACAGACACAGGGCATGAGCGGGGGCATGGGGGGCAACAGGAGAGAGACACGGGGCTTGAGAAGGTGGGGGGAACAGGAGACAGACATGGGGCATGAACGGGGGGTGGGGGTCAACAGGAGACAGACACGGGGCATGAGCGGGGGTGGGTGTCAACAGGAGACAGACACGGGGCATGAGCGGGGGGTGGGGGAACAGGAGACAGACAAGGATATGAGCAGGGGGGTGGGGGCCAACAGGAGAGAGACACGGAGCATGAGCGGGGGGTACAGGAGAGAGACACGGGGCATGAGCGGGGGGGTACAGGAGACAGACACGGGCATGAGCGGGGTGTGGGGGGAACAGGAGACAGACACGGGGCATGAGCGGGTGGGGGGAACAGGAGACAGACACGGGGCATGAGCGGGTGGTGGGGGACAACAGGAGAGAGACACGGGGCATGAGCAGGGGGTGGGGGCAAGAGGAGACAGACACGGGGCATGAACGGGGGTGGGGGGAACAGGAGAAAGACACGGGGCATGAGCAGGGGTGGGGAGAACAGGAGACAGACACGGGGCATGAGCGGGGGCGTGGCGGGCAACAGGAGACAGACACGGGGCATGAACGGGGGTGGGGGAACAGGAGATAGACACAGGGCATGAGCGGGGTGTGGGGGAACAGGAGACAGAAACGGGGCATGAGCGGGGGTGGGGCCAACAGGAGAGAGACACGGGGCATGAGCGGGGGGGTGTGGGGGGTACAGGAGACAGACACGGGGCATGGGTGGGGGGCAATAGGAGACAGACACGGGGCATGAGCGGGAGGTGGGGGGAACAGGAGACAGACACGGAGCATGAGCAGGGGGTGGGGAGAACAGGAGACAGACACGGGGCATGGGCAGGGGTGGGGAGAACAGGAGACAGACACGGGGCATGAGCGGGGTGTGGGGGAACAGGATACAGAAACGGGGCATGAGCGGGGGTGGGGCCAACAGGAGAGAGACACGGGGCATGAGCGGGGGGGGGTGGGGGGTACAGGAGACAGACACGGGGCATGGGTGGGGGGCAATAGGAGACAGACATGGGGCATGAGCGGGAGGTGGGGGGAACAGGAGACAGACACGGGGCATGAGCGGGGGGTGGGGAGAACAGGAGACAGACAAAGGGCATGAGCCGGGGTTGGGGAGAACAGGAGACAGACACAGGCATGAGCGGGGGTTGGGGGAACAGAACACAGACACGGGGCATGAGCGGGGGGCAACAGGAGAGAGACACGGGGAATGAGCGGGGGTGGGGGGTACAGGAGACAGACACGGGGCATGAGCAGGGGGTGGGGGGCAACAGGAGAGAGACACGGGGCATGACAGACATGGGGCATGAGCGGGGGTGGGAGGAAAAGGAGACAGACACTGGGCATGAGCGGGGAGGTGGGGGGCAACAGGAGAGAGTCACGGGCCATGAGCGGGGGGCAAAAGGAGAGAGACATGGGGCATGAGTGGGGGGTGGGGGGGTACAGGAGACAGACATGGGGAATGAGCGGGGGGTGGGGGGCAACAGGAGAGAGACACGGGGTATGAGTGGGGGGTGTTGGAGAACAGGAGACAGACACGGGGCATGAGTGGGGGGTGGGGGGTGGGGGGAACAGGAGACAGACACTGGACATGAGCGGGGGGCTGGGGGGCAACAGGAGAGAGACACAGGGCATGAGCAGGGGGTTGGGAGGGTACAGGAGACAGACACGGGGCATGAGCGGGGGGTGGGTGGAACAGGAGACAGACACGGGGCCTGAGCGGGGGGGTGGTGGGGGGCAACAGGAGAGAGACACGGGGCACGGAGCAGGACATTTCAGCGTGGCCGTTTCGGCGCAGGACGATTTGGCGCGGCCGGTTCGGTGCAGGAGCCGGTTCGGCGCGGCATAGCGCGGCAGCCCGCGTCAAACTGGGCGCACATAAATGTCCTGCGAGTTCTTCAGGCAGGCACCACAGCCACACAGAGTACACAGCCGGGCCCGCGAAGGTGGGGGCTGTGCTGCTTGGAGCAGTCTGCTCCAAGCAGCACAGCCCGCCCCATCTCGTCAGCCCGGCAGATCAATTCTGCTCTGTGAGCCGCACACCAGTGCACATCGCCTGCTGTTTAGGGATACGTTCAGTGCAGTGCACTGAAAGTGCGAATTTCAACTTCATCCCACACTATTTTAAAATGAAACCGCTCTAGAACAGTTTCATTTTAAAATAGTGTAGGGTGAAGTTGAAACTTGCACTTTCAGTGCACTGCAGTGAACGTTTCCCTGAACAGCAGGCGATGTGCACTGGTGTGCAGCGCGCCAAAACATCCCAGCGCCAAAACATCCCGTCGCCGAACCGGCGGCGCCGAAACGGGGTGTACCGACGGGGCATGAGCGGGTGGGTGGAACAGGAGACAGATACAGGGCATGAGCGGGGGGGCATGGGGGGCAACAGGAGACAGACACGGGGCATGAGCGGGGTGGGGGAACAGAAGACAAACACGGGGCATAAGGGGGGGCTGCGGGGCAACAGGAGAGAAACACAGAGCATGAGCGGGGGGTGGGAGGGTACAGGAGGCAGACACGGAGCATGAGCGGGGGTGGGGGCAACACGAGAGCGACAAGGGGCATGAGCGCGGGGTGGGGAGAACAGGAGACACACACGGGGCATCAGCGGGGGTGGGGGAACAGAAGACAGACACGGGGCATGAGTGGGGGGGTGGGGGCCAACAGGAGAGAGAGATGGGCATGAGCGGGGGTGGGGGAACAGCAGAGAGACGGGGCATGAGTAGGGGTGGGGGGCAACAGGAGACAGACACACGGCATGAGCGGGGGTGGGGGAGACAGACACGGGACATGAACTGCGGGTGGGGGGAACAGGAGACAGACACGGGGCATGAGAGGAGGGTGGGGGCAACAGGAGAGAGACACAGGGCATGAGCGGGGGTAGGGGGAACAGGAGACAGACACGGGGCATGAGCGGAGGGTGGAGAGAACAGGAGACAGACACTGGGCATGAGCGGTTGGTGGGAGAACAGAAGACAGACACAGGGCATGAGTGGGTGGGGGGAACAGGAGACAGACACGGGGCATGGGGGGCAACAGAAGAGAGACACAGGGCATGAGCAGGGGGTGGGGGCAAGAAGAGACAGACACGGGGCATGAACGGTGCGTGGGGGGAACGGAAGACAGACACGGGGCATGAGCGGGGGTATGGGGGGGCAACAGGAGACAGACACGGGGCATGAGCCGAGGTGGGAGGGTACAGGAGACAGACAAGGGGCATGAGCGGTGGCTGGTGGGAACATGAGACAGACACAGGACATGAGCGGGGCGGTGGGGGCCAACAGAAGAGAGACACGGGGCATGAGCGGGGGGATACAGGAGACAGACACGGGGCATGAGCTGGGAGTGGGGGGAACAGGAGACAGACACAGGGCATGAGTGGGTGGGGGGAACAGGAGACAGACACGGGGCATGGGGGGCAACAGGAGAGAGACACGGGGCATGAGCAGGGGGTGGGGGCAAGAAGAGACAGACACGGGGCATGAACAGTGCGTGGGGGGAACGGAAGACAGACACGGGGCATGAGCGGGGGTGTGGGGGCAACAGGAGACAGACACGGGGCATGAACGGGGGGTGGGGGCAACAGGAGAGAGACACGGGGCATGAGTGGGGGGTGGGGGGAACAGGAAACAGACACGGGGCATGAGCGGAGGGTGGGGAGAACAGGAGACAGACACAGGGCATGAGCAGTTGGAGGGGGAACAGAAGACAGACACAGGGCATGAGCAGGGGGTGGGGGCAACAGGAGAGAGACACGGGGCATGAGCGGGGGGTGGGAGGGTACAGGAGACAGATACGGGGCATGAGCGGGGGGTGGGGGGAACATGAGACAGACACAGGACATGAGCGGGGCGGTGGGGGCCAACAGAAGAGAGACACAGGGCATGCGCGGGGGGGTACAGGAGAGAGACACGGGGCATGAGCGGGGGGATACAGGAGACAGAAACGGGACATGAGCTGGGAGTGGGGGGAACAGGAGACAGACACAGGGCATGAGTGGGGGGGAACAGGAGACAGACACGGGGCATGGGGGGGGTGGGGGGCAACAGGAGAGAGACACGGGGCATGAGCAGGGGGTGGGGGGCAAGAAGAGACAGACACGGGGCATGAGCGGGGCATGGGGGGAACGGGAGACAGACACGGGGCATGAGCAGGGGGTGGGGAGAACAGGAGACAGATACGGGGCATGAGCGGGGGGTGTGGGGGGCAACAGGAGACAGACACGGGGCATGAACGGGGGTGGGGGAACAGGAGACAGATACGGGGCATGAGCGGGGGTGGGGAGAACAGGAGACAGACACGGGGCATGAGCGGGGGGTGGGGGGAACAGAAGACAGACACGGGCATGATTGGGGGGTGGGGGGCAACGGGAGAGAGAGACGGGGCATGAGCGGGCGGTGGAGGGCAACAGGAGACAGACACGGGGCATGAGCGGGGGGTGGGGGGAACAGGAGACAGACACGGGGCATGAGCGGAGGGTGGGGGGCAACAGGAGAGAGACACAGGGCATGAGCGGGGGTGGGGGGAACAGGAGACAGACACAGGGCATGAGTGGGTGGGGGGAACAGGAGACAGACACGGGGCATGGGGGGCAACAGGAGAGAGACACGGGGCATGAGCAGGGGGTGGGGGCAAGAAGAGACAGACACGGGGCATGAACAGTGCGTGGGGGGAACGGAAGACAGACACGGGGCATGAGCGGGGGTGTGGGGGCAACAGGAGACAGACACGGGGCATGAACGGGGGGTGGGGGCAACAGGAGAGAGACACGGGGCATGAGTGGGGGGTGGGGGGAACAGGAAACAGACACGGGGCATGAGCGGAGGGTGGGGAGAACAGGAGACAGACACAGGGCATGAGCAGTTGGAGGGGGAACAGAAGACAGACACAGGGCATGAGCAGGGGGTGGGGGCAACAGGAGAGAGACACGGGGCATGAGCGGGGGGTGGGAGGGTACAGGAGACAGATACGGGGCATGAGCGGGGGGTGGGGGGAACATGAGACAGACACAGGACATGAGCGGGGCGGTGGGGGCCAACAGAAGAGAGACACAGGGCATGCGCGGGGGGGTACAGGAGAGAGACACGGGGCATGAGCGGGGGGATACAGGAGACAGAAACGGGACATGAGCTGGGAGTGGGGGGAACAGGAGACAGACACAGGGCATGAGTGGGGGGGAACAGGAGACAGACACGGGGCATGGGGGGGGTGGGGGGCAACAGGAGAGAGACACGGGGCATGAGCAGGGGGTGGGGGGCAAGAAGAGACAGACACGGGGCATGAGCGGGGCATGGGGGGAACGGGAGACAGACACGGGGCATGAGCAGGGGGTGGGGAGAACAGGAGACAGATACGGGGCGTGAACGGGGGGTGTGGGGGGCAACAGGAGACAGACACGGGGCATGAACGGGGGTGGGGGAACAGGAGACAGATACGGGGCATGAGCGGGGGTGGGGAGAACAGGAGACAGACACGGGGCATGAGCGGGGGGTGGGGGGAACAGAAGACAGACACGGGCATGATTGGGGGGTGGGGGGCAACGGGAGAGAGAGACGGGGCATGAGCGGGCGGTGGAGGGCAACAGGAGACAGACACGGGGCATGAGCGGGGGGTGGGGGGAACAGGAGACAGACACGGGGCATGAGCGGAGGGTGGGGGGCAACAGGAGAGAGACACAGGGCATGAGCGGGGGTGGGGGGAACAGGAGACAGACACAGGGCATGAGTGGGTGGGGGGAACAGGAGACAGACACGGGGCATGGGGGGCAACAGGAGAGAGACACGGGGCATGAGCAGGGGGTGGGGGCAAGAAGAGACAGACACGGGGCATGAACAGTGCGTGGGGGGAACGGAAGACAGACACGGGGCATGAGCGGGGGTGTGGGGGCAACAGGAGACAGACACGGGGCATGAACGGGGGGTGGGGGCAACAGGAGAGAGACACGGGGCATGAGTGGGGGGTGGGGGGAACAGGAAACAGACACGGGGCATGAGCGGAGGGTGGGGAGAACAGGAGACAGACACAGGGCATGAGCAGTTGGAGGGGGAACAGAAGACAGACACAGGGCATGAGCAGGGGGTGGGGGCAACAGGAGAGAGACACGGGGCATGAGCGGGGGGTGGGAGGGTACAGGAGACAGATACGGGGCATGAGCGGGGGGTGGGGGGAACATGAGACAGACACAGGACATGAGCGGGGCGGTGGGGGCCAACAGAAGAGAGACACAGGGCATGCGCGGGGGGGTACAGGAGAGAGACACGGGGCATGAGCGGGGGGATACAGGAGACAGAAACGGGACATGAGCTGGGAGTGGGGGGAACAGGAGACAGACACAGGGCATGAGTGGGGGGGAACAGGAGACAGACACGGGGCATGGGGGGGGTGGGGGGCAACAGGAGAGAGACACGGGGCATGAGCAGGGGGTGGGGGGCAAGAAGAGACAGACACGGGGCATGAGCGGGGCATGGGGGGAACGGGAGACAGACATGGGGCATGAGCAGGGGGTGGGGAGAACAGGAGACAGATACGGGGCATGAGCGGGGGGTGTGGGGGGCAACAGGAGACAGACACGGGGCATGAACGGGGGTGGGGGAACAGGAGACAGATACGGGGCATGAGCGGGGGTGGGGAGAACAGGAGACAGACACGGGGCATGAGCGTGGGGTGGGGGGAACAGAAGACAGACACGGGCATGATTGGGGGGTGGGGGGCAACGGGAGAGAGAGACGGGGCATGAGCGGGCGGTGGAGGGCAACAGGAGACAGACACGGGGCATGAGCGGGGGGTGGGGGGAACAGGAGACAGACACGGGGCATGAGCGGAGGGTGGGGGGCAACAGGAGAGAGACACAGGGCATGAGCGGGGGTGGGGGGAACAGGAGACAGACACGGGGCATGAGCGGAGGGTGGGGAGAACAGGAGACAGACACAGGGCATGAGCGGGGGTGGGGAACAGAAGACAGACACGGGGCATGAGCAGGGGGCTGGGGGGCAACAGGAGAGAGACATGCGGCATGAGCCGGGGGAGGGAGGGTACAGGAGACAGACACAGGGCATGAGCGGGGGTGGGGGGCAACACGAGAGAGACACGGGGCATGAGCGGGGGTGGGAAGAACAGGAGACAGACACGGGGCATGAGCGGCAGGGGTGGGGGGAACATGAGACAGACATTGGGCATGAGCGGGTGGGTGAGGGCAACAGGAGAGAGACACGGGGCATGAGCGGGGGGGGTGGTGGGCAACAGGAGAGAGACACGGGGCATGAGCGGGGGGTGGGGAGAACATGAGACAGACATGGGGCATGAGTGGTGGGTGGGGGAACAGAAGACAGACACGGGGCATGAGCGGGGGGTGGGGGGCAACAGGAGAGAGACACGGGGCATGAGCGGGGGGTGGGGAGAACATGAGACAGACATGGGGCATGAGTGGTGGGTGGGGGAACAGAAGACAGACACGGGGCATGAGCGGGGTGGGGTGGTGGGCAACAGGAGAGAGACACGGGGCATGAGCGGGGGGTGGGGAGAACATGAGACAGACATGGGGCATGAGTGGTGGGTGGGGGAACAGAAGACAGACACAGGGCATGAGCGGGGGGTGGCGGGCAACAGGAGAGAGACACGGGGCATGAGCGGGGGGTGGGGGAACAGAAGACAGACACGGGGCATGAGCGGGGGGGTGGTGGGCAACAGGAGAGACACATGGTGCATGAGCGGGGGGTGGGGAGAACATGAGACAGACATGGGGCATGAGTGGTGGGTGGGGGAACAGAAGACAGACACGGGGCATAAGCGGGGGGTAGGGGGCAACAGGAGAGAGACACGGGGCATGAGCGGGGGGTGGGGGGAACAGGAGACAGACACGGGGCATGAGCGGAGGGTGGGGGGCAACAGGAGAGAGACACAGGGCATGAGCGGGGGTGGGGGGAACAGGAGACAGACACGGGGCATGAGCGGAGGGTGGGGAGAACAGGAGACAGACACAGGGCATGAGCGGGGGTGGGGAACAGAAGACAGACACGGGGCATGAGCAGGGGGCTGGGGGGCAACAGGAGAGAGACATGCGGCATGAGCCGGGGGAGGGAGGGTACAGGAGACAGACACAGGGCATGAGCGGGGGTGGGGGGCAACACGAGAGAGACACGGGGCATGAGTGGGGGTGGGAAGAACAGGAGACAGACACGGGGCATGAGCGGCAGGGGTGGGGGGAACATGAGACAGACATTGGGCATGAGCGGGTGGGTGAGGGCAACAGGAGAGAGACACGGGGCATGAGCGGGGGGGTGGTGGGCAACAGGAGAGAGACACGGGGCATGAGCGGGGGGTGGGGAGAACATGAGACAGACATGGGGCATGAGTGGTGGGTGGGGGAACAGAAGACAGACACGGGGCATGAGCGGGGGGTGGGGGGCAACAGGAGAGAGACACGGGGCATGAGCGGGGGTGGGGAGAACATGAGACAGACATGGGGCATGAGTGGTGGGTGGGGGAACAGAAGACAGACACGGGGCATGAGCGGGGTGGGGTGGTGGGCAACAGGAGAGAGACACGGGGCATGAGCGGGGGGTGGGGAGAACATGAGACAGACATGGGGCATGAGTGGTGGGTGGGGGAACAGAAGACAGACACAGGGCATGAGCGGGGGGTGGGGGCAACAGGAGAGAGACACGGGGCATGAGCGGGGGGTGGGGGAACAGAAGACAGACACGGGGCATGAGCGGGGGGGTGGTGGGCAACAGGAGAGACACATGGTGCATGAGCGGGGGGTGGGGAGAACATGAGACAGACATGGGGCATGAGTGGTGGGTGGGGGAACAGAAGACAGACACGGGGCATAAGCGGGGGGTAGGGGGCAACAGGAGAGAGACACGGGGCATGAGCGGGGGGTGGGGGAACAGAAGACAGACACAGGGCATGAGCGGGGTTGGGGGGCAACACGAGAGAGACACGGGGCATGTGTCATGATGCCTGCCTCTAAGGAGCCAGGCCGGGCCCAGCAACCCCAGAGGCAGACATCATTTTCCCCTGGGAAGTCCCAGCGGGCCCAAGTCGGGGCCCTTTGGACTCAGTCCTGGCGCCTTAGGCGCCAGGCTTATAGGGGCCCCCAGTCCTGGCGCCTTAGGCGCCAGGCTCATAAGAGAGGATATGTGTTTAAGTGCTTGGGTGCACACTTACCTGATGCAGACCATGCTGCTTCATCCAGGCCCTCTTGAGGCCTGAATGGGACTACTTTACCTGTGGGACTACTTCACCACCTGGGTGTGGTCGGGGAAGGATACATACCTGATTGGTGGACGGATACATACCAGGAACTTCTTCCAAGGCTATTTAAACCACACCCGATCAGCCACACGTGCTTCGCGTTGTTCTGCACCTAGCAGCTGGACGCTCACCGTGTCTGCTCCTGCATCCTGACTTCAGCCACGCCTTCCAGCACCCTGGAACACCTGCAAGGGGAGAAAGGGGAGAAAGGAGAGATTAGGCGAAGAAAAGCCCTTACCTGCTAAATCTGCATTCCAGAGTCACTTCACTGACGATCCTGAAAAGGAAGACATCTTTTTTAAAGCATTTCGTTTCGATCGCTGCAGCGCTGCATTTCACTCACCTTGGCAAGGCGCTTCCATCTTCAGCAGCGATCTTCCGGATTCAGCTACGTTCCGGTGCCTAGAGGAAAAAAGACAAGAACAAAGGTGAGAGGGAGAAAAGGAATAAGGAAAGCTCAGTTTCCTTTTAAGACTTACCTGTTGGATATTTCCCTCTGCATTTCGGGTCCTGCCGTTTCCTGGCATCTCCGGACCCCGGCCCCTATGGGGAAAAAAAGACAAAGTCATTGTTGAGCGTTTGTAAAGACATTACCTGAGCGCTCATCCGGAACTTACCTGCCATTTACTGAAGCGGCACGCTTCACTTCGGGTCGGCGCCATTTCTCCGTCATCCGAACCCCGGCCCCTAAGGGGAAAAGGACATGAGCATTAGCGCTTGCTGCAATAAGACAACGGACATAATTAAAGAGCTTGAACTTTTGAACAGAACTATTACAGCGCCTTACCTGAACAGTCAAGCTTACCTGAACTCCATCAACCCTCAATCCAGTGAAGTAACTGGGTTTCAACGCGCCCCTGCATCTGAAGCAGGACGGAGAGCTCACCATTCCAAACCCTAAGGTGAGGCTTCATGGGGAACCGTGGAAGAGGTTTCGTGGAGGGTTGGATGGGAGTGGGAGGCTTGAACATTATTTCCGACAGTTGGTAATACTCCCTTTCCACGTACAGGAGGGTATTCTTGCGAGCCAGAGAAGCCAGAATAGAGGGGCCCTTCCAGTCCATCTTCAGAGCCGCGCCTCCGTGGGAATCAGGTGAGCGTTACAGAACGCGAAGCCTTACCACAATTTCCCACCCGGGCGCTATGGAGACTTCCGAGACAGATCAGCTGGCCCAGCTTTTAGGGGAAGTACGGGCAGAAGTGCACTCAGCCCGCCAGGAGACTAACGCTCTTAGAAGAGAATTAATCCTATCCAAGAAAAGAACTGATGATCTGGCCAAAAGGTTGTTGCAGGGCCAGGCAGGGCACACTCCTTTACCCGATTCCGGGGGTACTTCTACATCAATGGGTTCGACTAACCCGGCACAAATCAATCTACCTGGACACATGCCTTTGGCCCCGCCTGAACGTTTTGCGGGGGATCCCAAGAAATATGCCGTTTTTATGAACCAATGCCGTTTACACTTTTTATGCAGGCCCGGGGCCTTCCCCAATGACCAGACCAAAGTAGCCTTTGTACTATCTTACCTCAGTGGCTGTGCTGCCGATTGGTCTATTCCATTGGTAAATCAGGATGATCCCATTCTCCGGGATTTCCAGGGCTTCCAGGCCAGCATGGAAAGATTGTTCGCTCGACACTCGCAGGGACAGGCCCTTGACAACGAACTGTTATCCTTACGTCAAGGTAATCAGGATCTTTTGTCCTATATCGCCACCTTTAATAGACTGATTGTGGAAACCGGATGGCCTGAAAATAAAAGGATCACCTTGTTTCATCGAGGCCTGCGCGGAGGGCTTAAAGATGTTATAGCTCAGATAGTAGATCCACCCCAGGCCTGCACAGACTACATAGACTTAGTGGTTCAACTTGATCACAGACTTCAAAATAGAAAAGCAGATCGGCTCAAGTACGAAACCAGAGTACCCATCAAGACCCACGTTAACTCCAAGAGTACTGACATTTCCGAACCGATGCAAATAGGCAGTGTTAAAGGACCATTAACGCAGAAAGAACGAGAGAGAAGGCGACAAATGCAACTTTGTCTGTATTGTGGGACTTCCGGTCACTTTCTCCAAAGTTGTCCAGTAAAACCACCCAAGAAGGTGGTTGGAGCCACTGATAACGAGTTATTGACACCTGGTTCGGGAAACGACCTAGCCCGACAAGCGTAGGCGTCCGCTTGCCGAGCTTGAAAACAAACTCTTTGACCTCGCATTTTGTCATGCCAATGGTGCTAGTGAATCCAAAACAGCCTCAGCAGTTGCATGCCATAAAAGCATACATAGACAGTGGAGCTATTGGAAATTACATAGACCATGAATTGGCTTCCAGGATTAAGCTTCCTCTCCGTCCAAAAGTAACCCAAGATGTAATTACCACAGTTGATGGAACCGAAATAGCCTCAGGGCCTGTAACGCATTCCACTGTTGAAATCACACTGGTGGGTCAAGATGGACACCGGGAAGCAATCGTGTTTGATGTGATCAAGGCCCCACAATTTCAAGTACTTCTTGGAATCCCTTGGTTAGAAACACATAATACAAGAATAGACTGGCGAGCAAAGAAGATAACTTTTCCTGATTGTGAACCAACCTGTTATCCAAGGAATCCAGTTATGGGTCTAGCCTCTGCAACTGCCACCCCTGTACAACTACCATCCGAATACCAAGAATTCCAAGACGTTTTTCAGAAAGAGCAGGCTAACACTTTGCCTCCCCATCGATCTTACGATTGCCAAATCGACTTGGTACCCGATGCGCCACTACCTTGTAGCAGGATTTATGCTCTTACTGAATCTGAGAACCTGCATTTGCGTCAGTACTTGGATCAATACCTGGCCAATGGCTTCATTCGCCCGTCAAAGTCTCCAGTCTCTTCCGCTTTGTTCTTCATACCTAAGAAGGAAGGAGACCTCAGGACCTGTATTGACTACCGCGCCCTGAATCAGCTAACGATTAAGAATCGGTACCCTTTGCCCCTGATACCTGAACTCATCGACCAAGTAAAAGATGCTTGTTTGTACACCAAGCTAGATCTCCGAGGAGCTTACCACCTGGTGCGTGTAAAAGAGGGCGACGAGCGGAAGACTGCATTCCGCACCAAATTTGGGCTCTTCGAGTATCACGTAATGCCCTTCGGTTTGTGCAACGCACCTGCCGCCTTTCAGTACTTCATGAATGATGTTCTTCGGGAACTTATTGATGTTTGTGTCATCGTTTATATTGACGACATCCTGGTGTACTCTTCCTCAGAATCTGATCACAGAAAACATGTTAGGGCAGTTCTTGAGAAATTGCGCCAGCACAAGTTATTTGCCAAGCTTGAAAAATGCGTTTTTCATACCACAGAAGTGGAGTTTCTCGGATTCATCCTGACGCCTCAAGGAATCCGAATGGACTCGCGGAAGGTGGACGCCATTCTCAAATGGCCATCTCCTAGCTCAGTGAAGGGAGTGCAAAGCATGCTTGGCTTTGCCAATTTCTATCGAAGGTTCATCCCGGAATTTTCTCAAACAGTTCAACCCATCACAGCTCTCTTAAAGAAAAATAAACGCTTCGAATGGACTCATGAGGCCGAACAAGCCTTTCAGGACCTGAAAACCAAATTCACCTCTGCACCTGTATTGAAGCACCCACACCCAGATCTCCCTTACATTGTGGAAACCGATGCATTCAGTTCGGCCATGGGAGCTGTCCTGTCGCAAAGAGACCCAGAAACTAACCAATTACACCCTGTAGCCTTTTGGTCGAGAAAATTCTCTCCACCTGAAATCAATTACGCAATTACCGACAAAGAACTACTGGCTATTAAATCGGCTTTCAAGGCTTGGCGTCACTATCTTCTTGGGGCTAGACATACCATCACCGTAATTACGGACCACAGAAATTTGCAGTATCTAAAGACGGCCAAAGCTCAATCTTCACGACAACTCCGATGGGCTTTATTCTTTGCGGAATTTGATTTTGTAATTACCTATCGCCCTGGCTGCAAGAATGGTAAAGCAGACGCCTTATCCCGGATTGGCATGGAGGAACCCAATTCGAGTATAGAACCTGTGCCAATCATACCTGAACAAAGAATTTTGGGCTTAACTTCATTGCAAACTATTGAGGACATCCAAACTCAAGTAAAACAACTTTTAGACTCTTCAGCCTTACAGGAATGGAGTCAAAAGGGTCCTCACTACACCGTTAAGGATGATTTACCCTATTTCCAGGAGCGGTTGTTTCTGCCAAGTAAAGAATTACAGGAACTTGTCATCACCCGTCATCACGAATCATTAATGGAAGGACACCCTGGTATCGCGAAAACAGAAGAAAAGATCAAACGCCACTTCTGGTGGCCTTCTTGGAGAAAAGACATAAAGTCTTTTGTGTTGTCTTGCGGAATTTGCGCCCAAAATAAGAGTCAAAAGAAAAGGCCTGTTGGTTTACTTCAACCTTTGGACATTCCACCAGCACCTTGGCACACCTTGTCAATGGACTTTATAACTGACCTGCCTCCTTGTGGAGGTTACACTATTCTCGTCATAGTGGATCTGTTCTCCAAGATGGCCCATTTCATACCTCTAAAAGGATTGCCGTCAGCTTCCACCTTGGCCAAGGAATTTTTGGAGAGTATAGTGCACATACATGGTTTCCCCTCTATACTAGTCTCAGATCGTGGAAGTCAATTCATCTCCCATTTTTGGAAGAAATTTTGCCAACTGGCACAAATAGATGTGCGGTTATCCACCAGCCACCACCCCCAGACCGACGGACAAACCGAGAGAACCAATCAGACTCTCGAACAATATCTTCGGTGTATGTTACACCAATCCGAGTTAAATTGGAAAGACATCCTTTGGATTGCAGAATATGCATACAATAATTCAGTGCATTCTGGAACCGGACAGACTCCTTTTTATACTTTGTATGGTCACCATCCTCGGACTTCTGACCTTGATCCACCTCTGACCCTGGAAATGCCCGCGGTAAATCACCTACATTCCACTATCACCCGAGCCTTCAAAGATGCTACTACGCACTTACAACAAGCCAAGAAAAGGTATAAAGAAAACGCTGATGTGCACCGAAGTAAGACTCCTCCTTACCAAGTAGGAGATCAGGTATGGCTAGCAACTAAACATTTACCCCTCAGGGGCCCGCGAACTTTTAATCCCAGATTCATTGGACCTTACCCCATCAAGGCTATAGTCAACCCAGTGGCCTTTAAACTCGATTTACCATCTAACATGCGGATTCATCCCGTTTTTCACGCATCTCTTCTGAAACCAGTGCAACCAGGAACCAGACTGTCTAAGCCTCCGGATCCTGTCCAAATTGATGGAGAATTCGAATTCGAAGTGAAAGACATTTTAGATTCCAAGATAGTTAAATCGAAACTTTTCTATCTTGTTGACTGGAAAGGATATGGACCTCAGGAAAGATCTTGGGAACCCAGTGACTTCATTCATGCACCACGACTGGTACAAAGATTCCATCGGAGATTCCCGCACAAACCAAAACCCCCGGAGGAAAAGACCTTGGGAAGGGCCTTGAGGGGGGGTACTGTCATGATGCCTGCCTCTAAGGAGCCAGGCCGGGCCCAGCAACCCCAGAGGCAGACATCATTTTCCCATGGGAAGTCCCAGCGGGCCCAAGTCGGGGCCCTTTGGACTCAGTCCTGGCGCCTTAGGCGCCAGGCTCATAGGGGCCCCCAGTCCTGGCGCCTTGGGCGCCAGGCTCATAAGAGAGGATATGTGTTTAAGTGCTTGGGTGCACACTTACCTGATGCAGACCATGCTGCTTCATCCAGGCCCTCTTGAGGCCTGAATGGGACTACTTTACCTGTGGGACTACTTCACCACCTGGGTGTGGTCGGGGAAGGATACATACCTGATTGGTGGAAGGATACATACCAGGAACTTCTTCCAAGGCTATTTAAACCACACCTGATCAGCCACACGTGCTTCGCGTTGTTCTGCACCTAGCAGCTGGACGCTCACCGTGTCTGCTCCTGCATCCTGACTTCAGCCACGCCTGCCAGCACCCTGGAACACCTGCAAGGGGAGAAAGGGGAGAAAGGAGAGATTAGACGAAGAAAAGCCCTTACCTGCTAAATCTGCATTCCGGAGTCACTTCACCGACGATCCTGAAAAGGAAGACATCTTTTTTAAAGCATTTCGTTTCGATCGCTGCAGCGCTGCATTTCACTCACCTTGGCAAGGCGCTTCCATCTTCAGCAGCGATCTTCCGGATTCAGCTACGTTCCGGTGCCTAGAGGAAAAAAGACAAGAACAAAGGTGAGAGGGAGAAAAGGAATAAGGAAAGCTCATTTCGGGTCCTGCCGCTTCCTGGCATCTCCGGACCCCGGCCCCTATGGGGAAAAAAAGACAAAGTCATTGTTGAGCGTTTGTAAAGACATTACCTGAGCGCTCATCCGGAACTTACCTGCCATTTACTGAAGCGGCACGCTTCACTTCGGGTCGGCGCCATTTCTCCGTCATCCGAACCCCGGCCCCTAAGGGGAAAAGGACATGAGCATTAGCGCTTGCTGCAATAAGACAACGGACATAATTAAAGAGCTTGAACTTTTGAACAGAACTATTACAGCGCCTTACCTGAACAGTCAAGCTTACCTGAACTCCATCAACCCTCAATCCAGTGAAGTAACTGGGTTTCAACGCGCCCCTGCATCTGAAGCAGGACGGAGAGCTCACCATTCCAAACCCTAAGGTGAGGCTTCATGGGGAACCGTGGAAGAGGTTTCGTGGAGGGTTGGATGGGAGTGGGAGGCTTGAACATTATTTCCGCCAGTTGGTAATACTCCCTTTCCACGTACAGGAGGGTATTCTTGCGAGCCAGAGAAGCCAGAATAGAGGGGCCCTTCCAGTCCATCTTCAGAGCCGCGCCTCCGTGGGAATCAGGTGAGCGTTACAGCATGAGCGGGGGGTGGGGAGAACAGGAGACAGACACGGGGCATGAGCGGGGGTTGGGGAGAACAGGAGACAGACACGGGGCATGAGCGGGGGTGGGGGGCACAGAAGACAGACACAGGGCATGAGTGGGGAGTGGGGGGCAACAGGAGAGAGAGACGGGGCATGAGCGGGGGTGGGGGTAACAGCAGAGAGACGGGGCATGAGCGGGGGGTGGGGGGAAACAGGAGACAGACACGGGGCATGAGCGGGGGCTGGGGGAGACAGACACAGGGCATGAGCTGGGGTGGGGGGAACAGGAGACAGACACGGGGCTTGAGCGGGGGTGGGGGAACAGAAGACAAACACGGGGCATGAGCGGGGGGCTGGGGGGCAACAGGAGAGAAACACGGGGCATGAGCGGGGGGTGGGAGGGTACAGGAGACAGACACGGGGCATGAGCGGGGGTGGGGGGCAACACGAGAGAGACACGGGGCATGAGCGGGGGGTGGGGAGAACAGGAGACAGACACAGGGCATGAGCAGGGGGTGGGGGGAACATGAGACAGACACTGGGCATGAGCGGGTGGGTGGGGGGCAACAGGAGAGAGACACGGGGCATGAGCGGGGGGTGGGAGGGTACAGGAGACAGACACGGGGCATGAGCGGGGGGTGGGGGGAACATGAGACAGACACAGGACATGAGCGGGGCGGTGGGGGCCAACAGAAGAGAGACACAGGGCATAAGCGGGGGGTACAGGAGAGAGACACGGGGCATGAGCGGGGGGATACAGGAGACAGACACGGGGCATGAGCTGGGAGTGGGGGGAACAGGAGACAGACACGGGGCATGAGTGGGTGGGGGGAACAGGAGACAGACACAGGGCATGGGGGGGTGGGGGTCTACAGGAGAGAGACATAGGGCATGAGCAGGGGGTGGGGGGCAAGAAGAGACAGACACGGGGCATGAGCGGGGTGTGGGGGGAACGGGAGTCAGACACGGGGCATGAGCAGGGGGTGGGGAGAACAGGACACAGACACGGGGCATGAGCGGGGGGTGTGGGGGGCAACAGGAGACAGACACGGGGCATGAACGGGTGGTGGGGGGAACAGGAGACAGATACGGGGCATGAGCGGGGGTGGGGAGAACAGGAGACAGATACAGGCATGAGCGGGGGGTGGGGGGCACAGAAGACAGACACAGGGCATGAGTGGGGGGTGGGGGGCAACAGGAGAGAGAGACGGGGCATGAGCGGGGATGGGGGTAACAGTAGAGAGACGGGGCATGAGCGGGGGGTGGGGGGAAACAGGAGACAGACATGGGGCATGAGCGGGGGCTGGGGGAGACAGACACGGGGCATGAGCTGGGGTGGGGGGAACAGGAGACAGACACGGGGCATGAGCGGGGGTGGGGGAACAGAAGACAAACACGGGGCATGAACGGGGGGCTGGGGGGCAACAGGAGAGAAACACGGGGCATGAGCGGGGGGTGGGAGGGTACAGGAGACAGACACGGGGCATGAGTGGGGGTGGGGGCAACACGAGAGAGACACGGGGCATGAGCGGGGGGTGGGGAGAACAGGAGACAGACACAGGGCATGAGCAGGGGGTGGGGGGAATATGAGACAGACACTGGGCATGAGCGGGTGGGTGGGGGGCAACAGGAGAGAGACACGGGGCATGAGCGGGGGGTGGGAGGGTACAGGAGACGGACACGGGGCATGAGCGGGGGGTGGGGGGAACATGAGACAGACACAGGACATGAACATGAGCGGGGCGGTGGGGGCCAACAGAAGAGAGACACAGGGTATGAGCGGGGGGTACAGGAGAGAGACACGGGGCATGAGCGGGGGGATACAGGAGACAGACACGGGGCATGAGCTGGGAGTGGGGGGAACAGGAGACAGACACGGGCATGAGTGGGTGGGGGGAACAGGAGACAGACACAGGGCATGGGGGGGTGGGGGGCAACAGGAGAGAGACATGGGGCATGAGCAGGGGGTGGGGGGCAAGAAGAGACAGACACGGGGCATGAGCGGGGTGTGGGGGGAACGGGAGACAGACACGGGGCATGAGCAGGGGGTGGGGAGAACAGGACACAGACACGGGGCATGAGCGGGGGGTGTGGGGGGCAACAGGAGACAGACACGGGGCATGAACGGGTGGTGGGGGGAACAGGAGACAGATACGGGGCATGAGCGGGGGTGGGGAGAACAGGAGACAGATACGGGCATGAGCGGGGGATGTGGGGGGCAACAGGAGACAGACACAGGGCATGAGCGGGGGGTGGGGGGAACAGAAGACAGACACGGGGCATGAGTGGGGAGTGGGGGGCAACACGGGGCATGAGCGGGGGGTGGGGGAGACAGACACGGGGCATGAGCTGGGGGTGGGGGGAACAGGAGACAGACACGGGGCATGAGCGGAGGGTGGGGGGCAACAGGAGAGAGACACGGGGCATGAGCGGGGGGTGGGGGGAACAGACACGGGGCATGAGCGGAGGGTGGGGAGAACAGGAGACAGACAGAGGGCATGAGCGAGGGGTGGGGGAACAGAAGACAGACACGGGGCATGAGCAGGGGGCTGGGGGACAACAGGAGAGAGACACGCGGCATGAGCAGGGGGTGGGAGGGTACAGGAGACAGACACAGGGCATGAGCGGGGGTGGGGGGCAACACGAGAGAGACACGGGGCATGAGCGGGAGTGGGGAGAACAGAAGACAGACACGGGGCATGAGCGGGGGTGGGGGGAACATGAGACAGACACTGGGCATGAGCGGGTGGGTGTGGGGCAACAGGAGAGAGACACAGGGCATGAGCGGAGGGGTGGGGGGGTACAGGAGACAGACACGGGGCATGAGTGGGGAGTGGGGGGAACAGGAGACAGACACGGGGCATGAGCGGGGGTGGGGAGAACAGGAGACAGACACGGGGCATGAGCGGGGGGTGGGGGAACAGAAGACAGACACGGGGCATGAGCGGGGGGTGGGGGGCAACAGGAGAGAGACACGGGGCATGAGCGGGGGGTCGGGAGAACATGAGACAGACACTGGGCATGAGCAGGGGGTGGGGGTCAACAGTAGAGAAACAGGGGGCATGAGCGGGTGGGGGAACAGGAGACAGACACGGGGCATAAGTGGGGGGGTGGGGGGTCAACAGTAGAGAAACAGGGGGCATGAGCGGGTGGGGGGAACAGGAGACAGACACAGGGTATAAGTGGGGGGGTGGGGGTCAACAAGAGACAGACACGGTTCATGAGCGGGGGGTGGAGGGAACAGGAGACAGACACAGGACATGAGCGGGGGTGGGGGCCAACAGGAGAAAGACACGGGCATGAGCGGGTGGGGACAGGAGACAGACATGGGGCATGAGCGGGGGGGCAACAGGAGTCAGACACGGGGCATGAGCGGGGGATGGGTAGCAACAGGAGACAGACACGGGGCATGAGCGGGGAGTGGGGGTCAACAAGAGAGAGACACGGGGCATGAGCGGGTGGGGGAACAGGAGACAGACAAGGGGCATGAGCGGGTGGGGGGAACAGGAGACAGACACGGGGCATGAGCAGGGGGCTGGGGGGCAACAGGAGAGAGACACGGGGCATCAGCGGGGTTGGGCGGGTACAGGAGACAGACATGGGGCATGAGTGGGGGGTGGGGGGAACAGGAGATAGACACGGGGCCTGAGCAGGGGGTGGGGGGCAACAGGAGAGAGACACTGGGCATGAGCGGGGGGGTGGGTGGGGAGAACAGGAGACAGACACGGGGCATGAGCGGGGGTGGGGGGAACATGGAACAGACACTGGGCATGAGCAGGTGGGTGGGGGGGCAACAGGAGAGAGACACGGGGCATGAGCGGTGGGTGTGGGGGTACAGGAGACAGACACGGGCATGAGCGGGGGGTGGGGGGAACAGGAGACAGACACGGGGCCTGAGCGGGGGGTGGGGGTAACAGGAGAGAGACACGGGGCACGGAGCGGGACATTTTGGCGCGGCCGGTTCAGCACAGGATGATTTGGCGTGGCCGGTTCGGCGTGGCACTGCGCGGCAGCCCGCACCAAACTGGGTGCACATAAATGTCCTGCGAGTTCTTCAGGCAGGCACCACAGTCATGCAGAGTACACAGCCGGGCCCGCGAAGGTAGGGGCTGTGCTACTTGAAGCAGTCTGCTCCGAGCTGCACAGCCCCCCCCCTCGTGAGCCCGGCAGATCAATTCTGCTCTGTGCGCCGCACACCAGTGCACATCGCCTGCTCTTTGAGGAAACGTTCAGTGCAGTGCGCTCAAAGTGCGAGTTTCAACTTCATCCCACACTATTTTAAAATGAAACCGCTCTAGAAAAGTTTCATTTTAAAATAGTGTGGGGTGAAGTTGAAACTCGCACTTTCAGTGCACTGCAGTGAACTATTCCCTGAGCAGCAGGCGATGTGCACTGGTGTGCAGCGCACCAAAACATCCCAGCGCCAAAACAGCCGGTCGCTGAACCGGCGGCGCCGAAACGGGGTGTACCGATGGGGCATGAGCAGGTAGGGGGGAACAGGAGACAGACATAGGGCATGAGCGGAGGGGTGAGGGGCAACAGGAGTGAGACACGGGGCTTGAGAGGGTGGTGGGAACAGGAGACAGACACGGGGCATGAGCGGGGGTGGGGAGAACAGGAGACAGACACGGGGCATGAGCGGGCGGTGGGGGGCAACATGAGACAGACACGGGGCATGAGCAGGGGGTGGGGGGCAACAGGAGACAGACACGGGGCATGAGCGGGGGTGGGGGGCAACAGGAGACAGACACGGCATGAGCGGGGGTTAGGGGGCAACAGGAGACAGACACGGGGCATGAGCAGGGGGTGGGGGGCAACAGGAGACAGACACGGGGCAGGGGGTGGGGGGCAACAGGAGACAGACATGGGGGATGTGCGGGGGGTGGGGGGCAACAGGAGACAGACACGGGGCAGGAGCGGGGGCAACAGGAGACAGACACAGGGCATGAGCGGGGGTGGGGGGAACAGGAGACAGACACGGGGCATGAGCGGGGGGTGGGGGGCAACAGGAGACAGACACGGGGCATGAGCAGGGGGTGGGGAGAACAGGAGACAGACACGGGGCATGAGCGGGGGGTGGGGGGCAACAGGAGACAGACACGGGGCATGAGCGGGGTGTGGGGGGCAACAGGAGAGACACAGGACATGAACAGGGGTGGGGGAACAGGAGACAGACACGGGGCATGAGCGGGGGGTGGGGAGAACAGGAGACAGAAACGGGGCATGAGCAGGGGGTGGGGGCAACAGGAGACAGACACGGGGTATGAGTGGGGGTGGGGGCAACAGGAGAGACACGGGGCATGAGCAGGGGGTGGGGGGAACAGAAGACAGACACGGGGCATGAGCGGTGGGGATGGGGGAACAGGAGACAGACACGGGGCAGAGCGGGGGGTGGGGGGGAACAACAGGAGAGACACGGGGCATGAGCAGGGGGTGGGGGCAACAGGAGACAGACACAGGGCATGAGCAGGGGTTGGGGGAACAGGAGACAGACACGGGGCATGAGCGGGAGATGGGGGGCAACAGGAGACAGATGCAGGGCATGAGCGGGGGGTGGGGCCAATAGGAGAGAGACACGGGGCATGAGCGGGGGGCAACAGGAGAGAGACACGGGCATGAGTGGGGGGAACAGGAGACAGACACGAGGCATGAGCAGGGGCAACAGGAGACAGACAAAAACACAGACATGAGTTAGTGTGCAGGTGGCAGATCCCGCTCCTCAGCCCTCCGCTGGCCACCGTGTGCCGATGGCGTGAGCGGGGGCTGGAGGAACAGGGGAGATATGGAGCATGAGCGGGGGTGGGGGGACAGGAAGGAGACACGGGGCTTGAGCGGGGGGTGGGGGGAACAGGAGACAGACACGGGGAATGAGTGGGGGGTGGGTTGAACAGGAGAGAAACACAGGGAATAAGCAGGGGTGGGGGACTTACTGTGCAGGCAGCAGATCCCGCTCCTGCTGACCTGACAAAGCCTCTCATGTGAGAAAGAAAGAATGCGGGCGTCTCTGAAGCCACGACGCACTGCACGCTTTCACCGCATCCAATGAGAGAGAATGTCAGATGTCCGCAAGCCGCTTGCCCAATCCCTGTCCTGTCCGCTGAGCGAACAGGGAAGTCCGTCCGCGAAGCAGACACAGATATCACTAATTTTTTCTGACCTTCCTTTTGGTCATTTTTTAAAAAAAAATACTGGACGGATTTTCACCAAATTTGCAAAAGCACGCTTTCGGGACCAAGCCGCCGCTCCTGGTCCAAATTTGGTGTAAATCCGTCCAGCGGTTTGGGCTGTAGGCGTGAGCAAAGTTTTTTTCCCATTCAGTCTATGGGGAAAAACAAATGTTGGGACCCCCCTATAAATTTGCCACCCCTGGACCAAACCTCACCAAAATTTGCATGAGTACTATGACTACACACAATATTTTCCAGATCAGGCACAAGCACAGCAGGTGCAGCAACCCCAAGGGCTACAGATACAGCCACAGACACTGCCACAACAACCACAGCCGATATTGACACAGAAACCCCAGAGTGCAGTGCAATCACAGCAAGTAGTGACACAGTGGGATATCAATATTCTGCCACAGACACAGACACAGACACCACGGATAGGAGGAGTGACAGCGGTTGGGGGGAACCCTTTACAGAGACAGGATTGAGCATGTATCCCAAATAGGACAGCACACAGAATAGCTTGATATGCCCTATCCTATCAGTAGCCACAGACACTGGACAGGAACAGAGGGTGGAGGTATAGGCGACCAGGCTCTTTATTTCTTAGTTGACACTTGCACAGCAACATCCTGTTACTGTAGGAGAGCAGACGGTGGCTATCCCATTCGTATATTACAGGCAAAACACCTGTTAACATACTGGAAAGAGATCTTATGGCCAAATTGAATATGTAAATGACATTCATGGTGGACTTCATAATATGCTCTACACCAGGCATATATTTCCAGACAGCAAAAGAATACATACCAGCCTTAAATTGAAAATAGAGTATACAGTGCTGCCACAACAATACATTTTAGCTAAAAAGGTACCATCAAATATGAAAATATTTGGCAAGGGTACCCGGCACACTATGGATGACCAGTACATATGCTGTGTGGTTGTTAAAAGGAATTGAAGCAGTAAAACTAAAATTAAAGAAAGGGCAATTTCACCTCAATAATGCAGTATGTCCAAAGAAGCAGATGAGGGTATTTTATGCAACAACAAATGTGCCCATTAAGCAGGGAGTGATAGCGCCTTCAGAACTTCCTTGCAACACTGCTGTAGATATAGAGAAAAAATCTCAGGGAGGGTCGTGGATATTGACTTATAAAAGGCACAAAACTCTCGGGCAGAACAGGTTAGCAAGATTAGCAAGACTGCACCTGACCAGGGGTCAAGTCCTAAAAATTCAATGGAGGGACTCATCAACAAATGCAATGGGATGAGACATTGCCAGAAATTAGCATATCAAGGTGAAATATGCACATTTTATTAAATTGGCTTTGCATAACCACCCAAATTGCACAGGACGAATGCCATTTGCAATTTTAAAAAATCAACACACCCACAAAACCAAGAGAGGATATTTTCTTTTAATAGTGTTTTTGAAAACGTAAAAAGGTTTGCATGTTTTAAACTCCAAGAACCAGTACAAATGTTTTTGCTGGGACTTGCAGTACCGAAATGGGACATTTCACCTTTAGTTGTTTATTATTTTTCATTGGTTGTATAGTGCAGTAGTGAAGTGGCCAGCCTACAAACCTGACCACGGTGGTTCGATCATGTGGTCAACTTTAATGCATACATTCAAAAAGGACATTCAGGGGCCGATTCATGGAACAAACGTGCGCCGAAAGTCTAGGAAGTGAAATACGCGAATGAGCGGGGTACGTGTATTTCGGGGGTGCGCGGGAAGGCACATACGCGATTGAGCGAGATACGTGTATTTCGGGGTTGCGCGGGAAGTCAAATACGCGATTGAGCGAGGTACGTGTATTCCGGGGGTGCGCGGGAAGTTCCACACGCAATTGAGCGGGGTACGTGTATTTCGGGGGTGCGCGGGAAGTCAAAATGCGATTGGGCGAGGTACGTGTATTCCGGGGGTGCGCGGGAAGTTACACACGCGAATGAGCGGGGTACGTGTATTTCGGGGGTGCGCGGGAAGTTCCACACGCGATTTGGCCGGGTACGTGGATTTCAGGGGTGCGCGGGAAGTACCACGCACGATTAGTCAGGGTACGTGGATTTCAGGGGTGCGTGGGAAGTTCCACACGCTATTTGGCCGGGTACGTGGATTTCAGGGGTGCGCGGGAAGTTCCACACGCGATTGAGCGGGGTACGTGTATTTCGGGGTTGCGCGGGAAGTTCCACACGCGATTTGGCCGGGTACGTGGATTTCAGGGGTGCGCGGGACGTACCATGCGCGATTAGTCAGGGTACGTGGATTTCAGGGGTGCGCGGGAAGTTCCACACGCGATTTGGCCGGGTACGTGGATTTCAGGGGTGCGCGGGAAGTTCCACACGCGATTGGGCGGGGTACGTGTATTTCGGGGGTGCGCGGGAAGTCAAATATGCGATTGAGCGGGGTACGTGTATTCCGGGGGTGCGCGGGAAGTCACACACGCGATTGAGCGGGGTACGTGTATTTCAGGGGTGCGCGGGAAGTCAAATATGCGATTGAGCAAGGTACGTGTATTCCGGGGGTGCGCGGGATGTTACACACGCGAATGAGCGGGGTAAGTGTATTTCGGGGGTGCGCGGGAAGTTACACACGCGATATTATCAGGGTATGTGTATTACAGGGGTGCGCGGGGAGCAGCACACGTGAATTGCACGTGTGGGTCCTCCCAGGTGTACCCTCTACACCCTCCACGGCCCCTGCAGGTGGCTCACACCACAGGGGCCTACCCAGCACATGTCCTGCAGGCACCCCATCCACCATGCCCATGCCCACCAGCCAACCCACATATCAACTAGCGCTACTGCCCACCAACGCATGTCCCCCTGCACCCCCAGCCCCCCAGTCACCAGGGCCAGCCTTCACCAGGCCCCCACCCATGTCTCCCAGCACCCCCACCCCCCAGCAGTCCAGGGGCAGCCTCCACCAGGCCCCCACCCATGTCTCCCACCACCCCCACCCCCCAGCAGTGCAGGGGCAGCCTCCACCAGGCCCCCACCCATGTCCCCCAGCACCCCCACCCCCCAGCGGTGCAGGGGCAGCCTCCACCAGGCCCCCACCCATGTCACCCAGCACCCCCAACCCCCAGCCACCAGGGGCAGCCTCCACCAGGCCCCCACCCATGTCTCCCACCACCCCCACCCCCCAGCAGTGCAGGGGCAGCCTCCACCAGGCCCCCACCCATGTCTCCCACCACCCCCACCCCCCAGCCACCAGGGGCAGCCTCCACCAGGCCCCCACCCATGTCTCCCACCACCCCCACCCCCCAGCCACCAGGGGCAGCCTCCACCAGGCCCCCACCCATGTCTCCCACCACCCCCACCCCCCAGCCACCAGGGGCAGCGTCCACCAGGCCCCCACCCATGTCACCCAGCACCCCCACCCCCCAGCACTGTGGGGCACCTGCCAGCAGGCCCCCACCCATGTCCAACTCATGTTTCCCACCCCCCAGCACTGTGGGGCACCTGCCAGCAGGCCCCTACCCATGTCCAACTCATGTTCCCCACCACCCCCACCCCCCAGCACTGTGGGGCACCTGCCAGCAGGCCCCCACCCATGTCCAACTCATGTCTCCCACCACCCCCACCCCCCAGCACTGTGGGGCACCTGCCAGCAGGCCCCCACCCATGTCCAACTCATGTCTCCCACCCCCCAGCACTGTGGGGCACCTGCCAGCAGGCCCCCACCCATGTCTCCCAGCACCCCCACCGCCAGCAGTGCAGGGGCAGCCTCCATCAGGCCCCCCCATGTCTCCCAGCACCCCACCCCCCAGCCACCAGGGGCAGCCTCCACCAGGCCCCCACCCATGTCTCCCAACACCCCCACCCCCCAGCAGTGCAGGGGCAGCCTCCACCAGGCCCCCACCCATGTCTCCCAGCACCCCCACCCCCCAGCCACCAGGGGCAGCATCCACCAGGCCCCCACTCATGTCACCCAGCACCCCCACCCCCCCAGCAGTGCAGGGGCAGCCTCCACCAGGCCCCAGCCACCAGGGGCAGCATCCACCAGGCCCCCACCCATGTCACCCAGCACCCCCACCCCCCCAGCAGTGCAGGGGCAGCCTCCACCAGGCCCCCACCCATGTCACCCAGCACCCCCACCCCCCAGCCACCAGGGCCAGCCTCCACCAGGCCCCCACCCATGTCTCCCACCACCCCCACCCCCCAGCCACCAGGGGCAGCCTCCACCAGGCCCCCACCCATGTCACCCAGCACCCCCACCCCCCCAGCAGTGCAGGGGCAGCCTCCACCAGGCCCCCACCCATGTCACCCAGCACTGTGGGGCACCTGCCAGCAGGCCCCCACCCATGTCCAACTCATGTCTCCCACCCCCCAGCACTGTGGGGCACCTGCCAGCAGGCCCCCACCCATGTCCAACTCATGTTCCCCACCACCCCCACCCCCCAGCACTGTGGGGCACCTGCCAGCAGGCCCCCACCCATGTCCAACTCATGTCTCCCACCACCCCCACCCCCCAGCACTGTGGGGCACCTGCCAGCAGGCCCCCACCCATGTCCAACTCATGTCTCCCACCCCCCAGCACTGTGGGGCACCTGCCAGCAGGCCCCCACCCATGTCTCCCACCACCCCCACCCCCAGCAGTGCAGGGGCAGCCTCCACCAGGCCCCCACCCATGTCTCCCAGCACCCCCACCCCCCAGCCACCAGGGGCAGCCTCCACCAGGCCCCACCCATGTCTCCCAGCACCCCCACCCCCCAGCAGTGCAGGGGCAGCCTCCACCAGGCCCCCATCCATGTCCCCCAGCACCCCCACCCCCCAGCAGTGCAGGGGCAGCCTCCACCAGGCCCCCACCCATGTCACCCAGCACCCCCACCCCCAGCCACCAGGGGCAGCCTCCACCAGGCCCCCACCCATGTCTCCCAGCACCCCCACCCCCCAGCAGTGCAGGGGCAGCCTCCACTAGGCTCCCACCCATGTCTCACAGCACCCCCACCCCCCAGCCACCAGGGGCAGCCTCCACCAGGCCCCCACCCATGTCTCCCAGCACCCCCACCCCCCAGCAGTGCAGGGGCAGCCTCCACCAGGCCCCCACCCATGTCTCCCTACACCCCCACCCCCCAGCAGTGCAGGGGCAGCCTCCACCAGGCCCCCACCCATGTCTCCCAGCACCCCCACCCCCCAGCCACCAGGGGCAGCCTCCACCAGGCCCCCACCCATGTCACCCAGCACCCCACCCCCCCAGCAGTGCAGGGGCAGCCTCCACCAGGCCCCCACCCATGTCACCCAGCACCCCCACCCCCCAGCCACCAGGGGCAGCCTCCACCAGGCCCCCACCCATGTCACCCAGCACCCCCACCCCCCAGCACTGTGGGGCACCTGCCAGCAGGCCCCCACCCATGTCCAACTCATGTCTCCCACCCCCCAGCACTGTGGGGCACCTGCCAGCAGGCCCCCACCCATGTCCAACTCATGTTCCCCACCACCCCCACCCCCAACACTGTGGGGCACCTGCCAGCAGGCCCCCACCCATGCCCAACTCATGTCTCCCACCACCCCCACCCCCCAGCACTGTGGGGCACCTGCCAGCAGGCCCCCACCCATGTCCAACTCATGTCTCCCACCCCCCAGCACTGTGGGGCACCTGCCAGCAGGCCCCCACCCATGTCTCCCAGCACCCCCACCCCCCAGCAGTGCAGGGGCAGCCTCCACTAGGCCCCCACCCATGTCTCCCAGCACCCCCACCCCCGTCACCAGGGGCAGCCTCCACCAGGCCCCCACCCATGTCTCCCAACACCCCCACCCCCCAGCAGTGCAGGGGCAGCCTCCACCAGGCCCCCACCCATGTCTCCCAGCACCCCCACCCCCCAGCCACCAGGGGCAGCATCCACCAGGCCCCCACCCATGTCACCCAGCACCCCCACCCCCCAGCAGTGCAGGGGCAGCCTCCACCAGGCCCCCACCCATGTCACCCAGCACCCCCACCCCCCAGCCACCAGGGGCAGCCTCCACCAGGCCCCCACCCATGTCTCCCAACACCCCCACCCCCCAGCAGTGCAGGGGCAGCCTCCACCAGGCCCCCACCCATGTCTCCCAGCACCCCCACCCCCCAGCCACCAGGGGCAGCCTCCACCAGGCCCCCACCCATGTCACCCAGCACCCCCACCCCCCAGCACTGTGGGGCACCTGCCAGCAGGCCCCCACCCATGTCCAACTCATGTCTCCCACCCCCCAGCACTGTGGGGCACCTGCCAGCAGGCCCCCACCCATGTCCAACTCATGTTCCCCACCACCCCCACCCCCAACACTGTGGGGCACCTGCCAGCAGGCCCCCACCCATGCCCAACTCATGTCTCCCACCACCCCCACCCCCCAGCACTGTGGGGCACCTGCCAGCAGGCCCCCACCCATGTCCAACTCATGTCTCCCACCCCCCAGCACTGTGGGGCACCTGCCAGCAGGCCCCCATCCATGTCTCCCAGCACCCCCACCCCCCAGCAGTGCAGGGGCAGCCTCCACCAGGCCCCCACCCATGTCTCCCAGCACCCCCACCCCCCAGTCACCAGGGGCAGCCTCCACCAGGCCCCCACCCATGTCTCCCAACACCCCTACCCCCCAGCAGTGCAGGGGCAGCCTCCACCAGGCCCCCACCCATGTCTCCCAGCACCCCCACCCCCCAGCCACCAGGGGCAGCATCCACCAGGCCCCCACCCATGTCACCCAGCACCCCCACCCCCCCAGCAGTGCAGGGGCAGCCTCCACCAGGCCCCCACCCATGTCACCCAGCACCCCCACCCCCCAGCCACCAGGGGCAGCCTCCACCAGGCCCCCACCTATGTCTCCCAACACCCCCACCCCCCAGCAGTGCAGGGGCAGCCTCCACCAGGCCCCCACCCATGTCTCCCAGCACCCCCACCCCCCAGCCACCAGGGGCAGCCTCCACCAGGCCCCCACCCATGTCACCCAGCACCCCCACCCCCCAGCACTGTGGGGCACCTGCCAGCAGGCCCCCACCCATGTCCAACTCATGTCTCCCACCCCCCCAGCACTGTGGGGCACCTGCCAGCAGGCCCCCACCCATGTCTCCCACCACCCCCACCCCCAAGCAGTGCAGGGGCAGCCTCCATCAGGCCCCCACCCATGTCTCCCAGCACCCCCACCCCCCAGCCACCAGGGGCAGCCTCCACCAGGCCCCACCCATGTCTCCCAGCACCCCCACCACCCAGCAGTGCAGGGGCAGCCTCCACCAGGCCCCCACCCATGTCTCCCAGCACCCCCACCCCCCAGCAGTGCAGGGGCAGCCTCCACCAGGCCCCCACCCATGTCTCCCAACACCCCCACCCCCCCAGCAGTGCAGGGGCAGCCTCCACCAGGCCCCCACCCATGTCACCGAGCACCCCCACCCCCCAGCCACCAGGGGCAGCCTCCACCAGGCCCCCACCCATGTCACCCAGCACCCCCACCCCCCAGCACTGTGGGGCACCTGCCAGCAGGCCCCCACCCATGTCCAACTCATGTCTCCCACCCCCCAGCACTGTGGGGCACCTGCCAGCAGGCCCCCACCCATGTCCAACTCATGTTCCCCACCACCCCCACCCCCCAGCACTGTGGGGCACCTGCCAGCAGGCCCCCACCCATGTCCAACTCATGTCTCCCACCACCCCCACCCCCCCAGCACTGTGGGGCACCTGCCAGCAGGCCCCCACCCATGTCCAACTCATGCCTCCCACCCCCCAGCACTGTGGGGCACCTGCCAGCAGGCCCCACCCATGTCTCCCAGCACCCCCACCCCCCAGCAGTGCAGGGACAGCCTCCACCAGGCCCCCACCCATGTCTCCCAGCACCCCCACCCCCCAGCCCCCAGGGGCAGCCTCCACCAGGCCCCCACCCATGTCTCCCAACACCCCCACCCCCCCAGCAGTGCAGGGGCAGCCTCCACCAGGCCCCCACCCATGTCTCCCAGCACCCCCACCCCCCAGCCACCAGGGGCAGCATCCACCAGGCCCCCACCCATGTCACCCAGCACCCCCACGCCCCCAGCAGTGCAGGGGCAGCCTCCACCAGGCCCCCACCCATGTCACCCAGCACCCCCACCCCCCAGCCACCAGGGGCAGCCTCCACCAGGCCCCCACCCATGTCTCCCACCACCCCCACCCCCCAGCAGTGCAGGGGCAGCCTCCACCAGGCCCCCACCCATGTCTCCCACCACCCCCACCCCCCAGCCACCAGGGGCAGCCTCCACCAGGCCCCCACCCATGTCTCCCACCACCCCCACCCCCCAGCAGTGCAGGGGCAGCCTCCACCAGGCCCCCACCCATGTCTCCCAGCACCCCCACCCCCCAGCAGTGCAGGGGCAGCCTCCACCAGGCCCCCACCCATGTCTCCCAACACCCCCACCCCCCAGCAGTGCAGGGGCAGCCTCCACCAGGCCCCCACCCATGTCTCCCAGCACCCCCACCCCCCAGCCACCAGGGGCAGCATCCACCAGGCCCCCACCCATGTCACCCAGCACCCCCACCCCCCCAGCAGTGCAGGGGCAGCCTCCACCAGGCCCCCACCCATGTCACCCAGCACCCCCACCCCCCAGCCACCAGGGGCAGCCTCCACCAGGCCCCCACCCATGTCTCCCACCACCCCCACCCCCCAGCCACCAGGGGCAGCCTCCACCAGGCCCCCACCCATGTCACCCAGCACCCCCACCCCCCCAGCAGTGCAGGGGCAGCCTCCACCAGGCCCCCACCCATGTCACCCAGCACCCCCACCCCCCAGCACTGTGGGGCACCTGCCAGCAGGCCCCCACCCATGTCCAACTCATGTCTCCCACCCCCCAGCACTGTGGGGCACCTGCCAGCAGGCCCCCACCCATGTCCAACTCATGTTCCCCACCACCCCCACCCCCCAGCACTGTGGGGCACCTGCCAGCAGGCCCCCACCCATGTCCAACTCATGTCTCCCACCACCCCCACCCCCCAGCACTGTGGGGCACCTGCCAGCAGGCCCCCACCCATGTCCAACTCATGTCTCCCACCCCCCAGCACTGTGAGGCACCTGCCAGCAGGCCCCCACCCATGTCTCCCAGCACCCCCACCCCCCAGCCACCAGGGGCAGCATCCACCAGGCCCCCACCCATGTCCCCCACCACCCCCACCCCCCAGCAGTGCAGGGGCAGCCTCCACCAGGCCCCCACCCATGTCTCCCAGCACCCCCACCCCCCAGCCACCAGGGGCAGCCTCCACCAGGTCCCCACCCATGTCTCCCAGCACCCCCACCTCCCAGCAGTGCAGGGGCAGCCTCCACCAGGCCCCCACCCATGTCTCCCACCACCCCCACCCCCCAGCCACAAGGGGCAGCCTCCACCAGGCCCCCACCCATGTCTCCCAGCACC
Organism: Ambystoma mexicanum; assembly: GCF_040938575.1. Lineage (NCBI taxonomy): Eukaryota > Metazoa > Chordata > Amphibia > Caudata > Ambystomatidae > Ambystoma > Ambystoma mexicanum. The sequence goes on from NC_090925.1 coordinate 155,288,828, forward strand.
CCCACCCCCCAGCAGTGCAGGGGCAGCCTCCACCAGGCCCCCACCCATGTCTCCCAGCACCCCCACCCCCCAGCAGTGCAGGGGCAGCCTCCACCAGGCCCCCACCCATGTCTCCCAACACCCCCACCCCCCAGCAGTGCAGGGGCAGCCTCCACCAGGCCCCCACCCATGTCTCCCAGCACCCCCACCCCCCAGCCACCAGGGGCAGCATCCACCAGGCCCCCACCCATGTCACCCAGCACCCCCACCCCCCCAGCAGTGCAGGGGCAGCCTCCACCAGGCCCCCACCCATGTCACCCAGCACCCCCACCCCCCAGCCACCAGGGGCAGCCTCCACCAGGCCCCCACCCATGTCTCCCAGCACCCCCATCCCCCAGCAGTGCAGGGGCAGCCTCCACCAGGCCCCCACCCATGTCCAACTCATGTCTCCCACCCCCCAGCACTGTGGGGCACCTGCCAGCAGGCCCCCATCCATGTCCAACTCATGTTCCCCACCACCCCCACCCCCCAGCACTGTGGGGCACCTGCCAGCAGGCCCCCACCCATGTCCAACTCATGTTCCCCACCCAACATGCCATCACAGTCCAGATCCCTGGTCTCTATGGTCAGCCCCCAAAGGCAAAACACCCACCCGAGTATTGCATCCACCCACTCATAATTTGCAATTACATCACAGAACACCAATTGCAAGTTCCGAAACAAACACATGTCCCTCACATACACCCAATGGGTGTCAGTGAATCTCAAAACACATAACATGAAATGCATGAAAACAATGAGATACCACACATTGAAGTTCAACAAAAAAATAATGTATTAAAGGAAACATGAATAGAAACAAAAATGAAGAAACAGAAATGTGAATGCAAAAAAATGAAAAGAAGCATGTCCGTTCAAAACTTAAAAAAATAAAGAATATAGAAATCCAAAGTAATGTAGTACAAAGTCAATGTCCACAAAACAAAATCCAATGGGAAATAAAAATAATAAGCCATTGATCCATGGAGAATGTTAAAAAAGAAAGTATGTACAAGTCCACAACTATGTACAATGCAAGAAGCCAGGGTCCATTATCCCAACAAAATAAAGGAAACCTATCTAACTACACTAACTAATAAAAAAAACTATATACAAAAATGTGGCCAATGTCCAAAAGGTCCAAATGAAATAAAAACAAAAATGAAACCTAACACTACCTACATAACTATGTACAAGGGCAGCGGGCTAATTCCACGGCTCACTTCTGGATGTGCCGGGCCAGGGCATCATCGAACTCCTCCTCAATGTCCCGGAGGCGGTCCTCCTCCATGGCCCCGAGGGTCCGCAGGGCCGTCGACGTGTCCACCTCCAAACCCCTGCGGATTGCCTCGAGGCACTCGGCCCGCCTCAGGGCCCTCTGCATGGAGTTCTCCGCCCTGACCATTGAGAGCCATGCCTCTTCCGCCCGCTGCCGCTCCGCATCTATGGCGTGGCCCAACCGCTGCCACACGGAAGACACTTTTTGTCCTGGGTCCTCCTGCCCTCCGGCTGATGCCTGCCCCTCCGATGTCGAAGGCCCCGAGCCTTCATGGCTCCCACCATGGTGCTGCTGCTGCTGTGCCTCTGCCCCTGCACTGCCTCCTGCTGCCTGCACATCCTCCGCCGGCTGGGGTGCAGTCGTTGACGTGGCCACCCCTGCTGGACGTCCGACTCCCGACTGTGGCAGGGATGCCTCCTCCACCAGCCTGGCCGCACTGTCAGAGGCAGCTCCACAGGGCACCCAGGTGACTGATGGGTGGGAAGATGGCACAGAGTACGACTGGCGTGTAGGGGGTCCAGCTGAGGAGGGGGTCGTGGCAAGCCCCATCAGACGGAGGAATCCGGCCTGGGTGACCTGTCCCAGCAGGCTGACGTGGTCAACGAGCCATTCGAGATGACGTGCAGTCTCTTCATGAAAAGACTGCAGGTCACCTCGCATGGCCCGTTGACGCAACGCCACACCAGCCAGGACAGGCTCAACCCGGGCCTGGATAGCCACGTCCGCAGGCAGAGGAAGGCCAGTTGACGTCAGCTCATCCCCTGCCTGAAAACTGGTCTGGACATAGGCATCCTTGCTGGTGCAAGATGATGCAGGGACAGGATCAGGGACAGGATTGCACACAGGCATTTCCGCGGCGGCCTGTGCTGCCTCCTGTCCCTGGTCCTGCACTGCACCACTAGCACCAGTGGGATCCCCACCCCCAGACCCCGTCTCCGGTGCTTGCACGGCCTCCTCCTCCACCAAACCCCCCACCAACCTGGATGACTCTGTGCCATCTTCCCCCGTTGGGCCCTGTGGGGTCCCAGCTGCCCCTTCTGCTGCCGAGGAGTCCAACTGCAACCTCCGCCTCTTGGACCTCCCCCCGGCAGCTGCGGCCTGGGACGCGGCACCGGACTCCTCACTCCCCGACGAGATGACAACATGGGAGGGGAGCCGGGCCTTGCGTCTCCGGCTGGCGGTGGGATCCCCGCCGCTGTGCTCCACAGCACCTTCTCCGCCCTCTTCATCAGTTGACGCTGCAGACAGGGAGAAACAAAACACACGCATCAGGGCACTGTACAATGGACACATACACACATGACAGTTGTACATGAGTGGCATTGGCAAACCTCAGACATGTCATCACGATCCCCAACACAAATGTCATTACAACTCGCACACACGAGCCATACTACAGCCATATCGCAACTGCCAACACCATCCATACACATACAACAGCATGAGCAGCCAAAGGTGAGCCAGACATCACATGCAACACAGGAAGTGCACCACACATGTACACACACCACCACACTTGCATGCATGTGTATACCTCTGCCAAGTGTCGCAGTGTTCAGACGGGCATCCATGTCACATCTGCCCATCAGGCTTCCACTTAAAGCTGTCACATGCATCCATGTTGCATCACTGTTGCACCCTTGTCAAATACACACACATGCACATGTACACAGCGCTGATACATGCAGCTGAAAACAACATACATGCGTGACATCACGGACATGTCTACTCACATACACATTCATACAAACTTGTGTGCCCACACAACTGCATTTGGCATGCAAGCCCACACACACAGGCACCATCCATGTCTCACACATTACAGCCCTCGCATGTGTCAGCCCCACGGCCCTGTACACCCGCACCATACTCGACCCCATACAAACAGATGTGCAACCTGCACACTACTGAACAATCACCACACGCACTGCTCACAATCAGGATGCATGTACACTCACCGCTCGACTCCAGACGGGTCTGCCTCTCAAGGAACTGGACGTGGAGCGCTGGGGATATGCGTTCCAGGACCCTCATCTGTTCTTCCGACAAGTGGCCCCGGCGCCCCTTGGCATCCGCTGCCTTCAAGAGGCGCCGGGCCTTGTTCAGGGTCCTGGACCTGAAGTCCTCCCAGCGCTTCTTGACATGTTGGAAGTCGCGGACTGCCACCCCCTCCGCGTTGATGGCAGTCACGATGTCAGTCCAGATCCGAGTCCGTCCTTCCTTGTCGGCGCGGGAACTTCCGAAGAGGGCATCATACTGCCCCAGGACTTGCTCCACCAGGACACCAACTTCGGTGGCACTGAAGCTGGTGCCCCTCTGCCTCTCTGGCCGGGGGTTGTCAGTGGTCACAGATGGAGTTTGCCCCGACATGACAACCCCAGAGGCAGGAGTGGGTGGGCAACTGGGTCCTGGGGCTGGGCTGTGGAGCGATGGAATACCAGTCGGGAGTCTTCGGTTCCAGCAGGGGTGGTCACACCAACAGCACCCCTGGCTGATGTGCAGGCAGCAAATGGCAGGGCACGTGGGCAGCAGGCAGTCAGGCAGCAGCAGATGGCAGGTGGGAGCGTGCTCGGGGCTCTGGGGGGCAGTAGTTCGGCCTTCTGGGCAGGAGCGTGGTCTTCCGTGTGCTTACGCGTGGCCAGCTTGATACGGAGTGATTTGGCACGTGAAAATTCTGCACGTCAGCGTGTAATTCGAGGAAAGGCCCTTAGCGCGTAAGCGCGTCTGCACGCATACGCATTTTCATTGGACCAAAGGCCCTCAGCGCGTGAGCGCGTCTGTGACGTGACGTGCGAGGGAGTATCCTTCATTGCACGTGATGACAGTACACACGTGGATTCCAACCAATCGCGTGTGGAACTACCCGCGCACCCCGAAACACACGTACCCAGGCCAATGGCATGTGGAACTACCTGCGCACCCCGAAACACACGTACCCAGGCCAATCGCGTGTACGCTCGCTCCCCTCCGATCACACGCAATGACACCCGAATACGGGAAACCAACAAGTCCGCCCACACGGAGGCGTCCCGCGCCCGCGCACGTCCCGCGCCCGCGCACAGCATAAAAGTGCACGCAAACAACAAACGCGTATATACAGCGACGATGAATGCCCCATTTGTTGCTGCACTGATCGTGGGACACCGCAGGAGGAGGAGAATAGCCAGGGCACGCATTTTTGCACCACGGACAAGCCTTTTTGGGATGCCTGACGACCAGGTCTACGGCAGGTATAGGTTTCCACCCCATATCATCCTAGACCTGGTCAGGGAGTGGGAAGATGACCTCACATCCCCCACCCTTTGCTCCCAAGCATTGAGCCCCTTGGAGAAGCTGCTCAATGTCTTGCATTTTTTGGCCACTGGGTCGTTTTAGCGGACCACTGCCATAGTGGGGGGGGTCTCACAGGCCACGCAGTCACGCTGCCTACACCAGGTACTGGCAATCATGACAGCGCGCCCCTCAGTCCGCAGGCACATATACATGCCCAGAACACCCGCAGAAAGGCAGGCCGTTGTCCTGGATTTTTTCAGGGTGGCACACTTCCCCAAAGTGCTCGGTGCCATAGATTGCACCCATGTGGCCCTACGTCCACCTAGGGCCACTGAGCACATCTACCGAAACCGCAAGCACTGGCATTCCATCAATGTACAGGTGGTATGCGATGCAAAGGGAATCATCACCTCTGTCTATGCAAACTACCCTGGCTCCACCCATGACAGTTTCATATACAGAATGTCCGCCCTGAGCCGGGCCCTGGAAGCTGGGCAGCATGGCGACACATGGCTCCTAGGTCAGTACAAATGCCCTTGCACATGCATGCAAGTCACACACAGACAAATATACCAACCCTAATAATCTCAATTATTATCACCTCCCCAGGGGACAGTGCCTACCCTCTGAGCAACCACATGATGACGCCAATCCGGAACCCCACCACACCACCCCAGGTAAGATACAACGCTGCCCATATTGCAACCAGGGGCATAGTGGAGCGCACATTCGGAGTGCTCAAGTCACGTTTCCGCTCCCTTGACCGCTCTGGTGGGCAACTACTCTACGCACCACCAGTTGTGTGCAGGATCATTGTGGCAGCATGTGTCCTGCACAATGTTGCAACACGGCAGGGCGTCCCGGTGGACATGGTGGTGCCCCCACATCCCCAACCACAGGCACAGGCGCTGCCCATGGGAGGGGACAGGGCACGTGGCGAGGAAGCCCGGACCCAGCTTGTGGCCACATTTTTCACCTAAACTCCCACCCCTGCGGAGTGCACACAGGCCTGGCACATACCAGGTGACAATCGATGATGACAAAGTGACAGTCAACTGTCACAACCCTACCACCCTGAGATAGTTGCCATGGAAGTGCCACATCGTCTGCATCCCTAGCTACTTAAACACAAGCTATCCTGTGCAAACAAAATGCACACATATGACATGTGACATGACATGAGCCATACACAAGTATTCCAAGGCGCAATGAGGCACGGGGGTGGGGGAACAAGGGAACACAGAGAACGGTACTACTAGGCCAGGTGTAATTGAGATTGTGCAAGTGCAGGGGTAGGGGGAAGGGAAAAGTGCAAGGGGAAGGGTGGGGGGGAGTCCAGTACAGGGGAAGTAGGCCAATAAAATAACACATAGGTCGCCTGGTGGCAACTGCAAAGGTAAGTGCAGACAAGTGCTGTGAAGGGAGGGCTGTAGGGATAGTGAGACAGCACTGCAGTGCAGGGGTTGGCAGGGTGGCAGTGCAAGTGGACAGTGGCTGGCCCAGGGACCGAGGTTGGTAAGAGTGTCCCAGTTGCAGCTCCTGTGCAGTTCCAGTGAAGAATTCTGCAAGGGAGAGGCAGAGAGTAAGCAGAAGCAAAGAGGAAGGTCTTGAGGTGCTTCCAGTACTGGAGATGGTTCCCCTCAAGTTCAAGTCAGGCAGGAAGTCTGTTCCAGGGGGAGGGCCCTGCTGCGGAGAGAAACCTACCCCCAGCTAGTTGCTCTGAGAAGCGGATGACCTGGACATGCAAGGTGTGCATCACACACACCTGCAAAACAGGCCATGGCCATCACTGTCATGTCAGTCAAACCCTCCCAAACATCAACATGACATGGCAAGCAATACCCATACACCGACCCAGTAACGATAAGGTACACATTGCCATGTCCTAAATGTACAGTGGCATCGGACAATGATGCCTGACCCGGAATCAGATGAAATGACAGACCAACAAAATGTCCCACCCAAAATAAGTCGATTCCAAATGCATTACAACAGTCATAGACGTAACATCACAATGAATGCCTGTCTATATGCACATTATGCATTGCAAAATCAACACTGCAGCTCATGTGTGCAGTGTCCTACTCCTGCATCACACTGCTCAGCGCACAGCACAGTGAACAGCCATTGCATGTGATGCACACCCTGAGCATCACATCTAAGTGACAGACTACATCAAATTAGGCATGTACTGGAACCATAATCGGTCACAGACCATGTGCTGCCAGGACACAGTGGGCACCAGAAGGCAAACAGTGTACACGTGGATATGCAAGGGTGGGAGTACATGGAGTGCATCCGAGTGCAAGTGTGTGGTTCTGCAAGGACATGCACTCCACACATGCATGTGCACTCAAGTGACCATCAGTGTTCCCTACACGTCACATGTGAACATCCACCATGTGTACACCCCAGCATGTCAAACCACAACTATCCCCTCGCACCTGAAAGGAAAACACAACACATGAACAGGCATTGATCAGCAGAACACAACATGTACATAGGACAACAACATTACAATGTCAGAGTTCCCATCGCACTGCAGGGCAACGCAACTATCAACAACAACCCCCCCCTCCCTTGCAAATTACCATGACCCACTGAACAACTGCACCTGGGTCATGGAGCCCCCAACCCTCATTCCCACCTGGCCACAGGATCACCTTTACCCTTCGTGTCCATCTCCCACCTTGTGTGTAAAGAGATGCCTGAACCCTCAGAATCCACACTCATTTCCAAAATCACATAATCCACAGCATGAAAAGGAACCCAAACACCCTCCAGTAGATGACTTGACGTAGCAGTACGTCTCAAAGGCCAATTACTACCACAATGATGCAACAACCAAGGTAGCACAGCAAAACAATGTCACGACAGGATGTGAGACATGTGTGGTACATGACATAGGATGATGCACCATGAATGGATGTGTACTGTCACAGGTCCCCTGTACAGGCGCCGGAGTCTCATGAAACAACCACCCACACCATGTCCCGGGTGCCTGCAAGGTCAAACTCACACAGGCCCCTGAGATCCTGGTGGGGAATGAGGTTCAGGGATATGCAGTCGGGACAGGTGTAGACACACTGGATGACTCGAATGAGTGGCAGGTGAGGGGAGGAATGACACATGAAACTAGGGAATGCACGAAAATGTACAACCTGCATGAACACATGCACAATCCAAACAAACTTGGACATCATTGTCATGGCCTTCTGTAGTCCAGGCTCAGGAGTGGTACAAACCAACCACCCCCTCTAGGGTTTTGGCGCCTGCAAGTTCGGGGCTTACACAGGCATCCGCAACCCCAGTGGGGAAAGAGGGTCAGGGAACGTTGCTTGGATAGGCACGGGAAGCAGGAACACCGGGTAGAGGGTACAGGTTTCAAAATTGCATAGGATCACGGGTGATTAGGGTAAAAAACATACCAAATAGGACCACACATACATCCATGCATCAGTACACTCCCCAGCAAGCCTATGCAGGGCAGGTTGTAAGAAAAACAACAAGACACTTAGCTCTGGTTTTGAGTGCTGGCCTCCTGCCTGCACACTCTCAGGTCAGGTTACAGGAGCACTGCAATGCTGCAAAGAGAGACACAGTGAACAACCTGTACGTGCCAATTACACACAACACACAACACATGCCCCATAGCAACAAACTACTCTACAAACAGACAATCTGTGCTCCATGCTTCGTACCCATATATAACATCACCCCTGTGACGGGTCATTCACAGTCAATGCAGTAAGTCAGCCGCTGGTGGGTGCGTGGCAAATGGAACACCAATGTGTCACAATTCACACAACATGCAATGTTCCCTGGGTAAGCAGACAGACCCATATGGCAAGCCATGACTACAGAGCAAGTTGTGTACCACCATGACCAATACAAAGTTGCCAGTGCATTTATCATGAAGTACGTGGAATAGACATGCACTGCACCCGAGTATGTCCCTTGATGTATGTCCCTGTGAGCTGCCCCTTTCCATGTCTCGGAAGGCCACATGGTTGATACAAGTGCCTCAATGAACCTTGGTGTACCGCAGGGTATGTGCCACGGCCCCCGCATGTGTCCCAGACAACCCTACTATCAACAGCCATCAGTCCACAAACACATCGGAGCTGCATTGTGTGCTTCAACACCAATATTCGTCTAAGCCCACCCTCAGTGCTGTGACTAAGCCTGCATGTGCAACTCGCCTGGTGCAAGCTTTGCTGTCTCGTGGCCCCCCTGTGATGCTCACCTTGCCTGGAGTTCCTTGGAACATGTCAGCAGTTCTAGGATGTGGGTCTGCAATCACTGTGGCTCTGCTCGTGCACACATGTGCATGTGGGCACCAACAAACGGGTCAGGAATTCCGTCGTCCAATGGCCCATGTCTGCTGGCAAAGGTGCTCTGGTGCCTCATCCCCCTGCAGAAAGTGCATGAAACACATGATTAATGCATCAAAGTGATCTGTGTGTGTCTCATCAGGCATCTCATTACTTGACCATGTCAGAGAGTCACATCACAAATCACACCATCAGTCCGTCTTTGACCTCCAAAGTGTGGAACACTATCTACAGCATGAATTGCAACAAGCACGTGTACAGGAAAGATATGAAACATAATACACAATGCATAGCAACCAATGTCCACATTAATCATGACACACCCCATCTAGCAAAAGCTGAACAGTGGACAATTACACCTAAATCATCCCCACTAGGGGTGTCAACACAAGTCACAAAGCACCAGACATGCCACAGAGATGACAGTCCAAAGCCCTTGTGTAAAATTCCGTAACACCGAACCATCCTTGCGAGCCCATGGATAAGGGAGGCAGGAGTGGCATATGTGAGTGAAGGAACCCAAGCAGCAAACACATACACAAGACAACCATGAAGGGCCCAGCTGGAACAGACAGTGGATGCCTTCAAAATACCACAAGGCACCGCACTGTCACATGAAAGCACAATAGACAACAAATTTTAAACTAACTCAACTATTAACTAAGTACACTAACTATGGAAAACCTACATTACCTATTTAAACTAACTATCAAAGAGAAACTTAACTAACTAAACTAAAAGAAAAATCAAAAATGGCCACATACGACCCGGGGGGGAGGGGAGGCACCCAGGAGGGGGGAGGTACAGGGTGCTGCTCAACATCCACATGCGATGATGCTGAGCCAAAAAAAAATACCTCCATGGGCTCAACGCCTTCACAGCACGACCTATGTGGGAGATAGATGGTCGTCCGAGTCTGGCTCATCCTGTAAAGGAGGACGTGGCACAGTAGCCTGGCCACGCCTAGCCGCAGCTTGCCCCTCGTCGGCAGCAAGTCTGCCGGACAGGTGAGCCTGGTTCTGTGTGGCGATGTTACATAGGTCTGCATGCAGAACCTCACGTGATACACGTGCTTCCTCTTGCAAGGTAGCACGTGTAACACGGAGTTCCTCCTGCAAGGCCTGGCTGGACAACCGCTGCACCTCCCGGCAAGTCTGTAGCTCAGCCGAGATGGTGCGCTCAAGCTGTGCAAACCTCTCCTCTGCCTGCTGCCTCTGGGACATCATAAGGACACCCAGAGTGGATCTGAGGGAGGCATACTCCTCCCTCAGGGCATCCATGTGCGCCTCTGCGTGAGCAGCAATTGCTTGACGCAGAGACGACATTTCAGCCTGGCGTGCCCTGTCTGAGGCCGCCATGCCCAGCCTGAGCGAGCGGGCCGTGGACCGTGCCGCCTGCTGCTGGAGAAGCACCTGCCTAGCAGGGGGGAGCACAGATCGGGCCACACGCTCCATGCTGTCAGCGATGTTCTCCATTGCTGCCCCCTGCCGTTCGGAATTGGCAGTCATGTCTTGCTCCCACTCAGTATACAGCGGTTGCGCGCAGCGACCGCGTTGCCGGGCTTGACCCCTGCGGGACCCAAGGACCGGGGGTCCTCGCTGTGTTGGCACCGCCTGCGGCTGCACGACTACATGCCCCCGTCGACGTGATGTCCCAGGCACATCAGTGACTGGTGTGGAGGGTGACCCTGCGTCCCGATCCACCACGGGCGGAGGAACCAAGACTGTCTGATCCCTCAGTGCAGGTGTCGCAGACAGAGGAGTGTCCACATCAGAATCACTCACCCCTGACACATGGACTTGATGCTCATCCAACTCAACATGGACGTCAGAGTCGTCATCATGGCTGGACTCATAGGCAGCCAGAGACAGGATGGACTGCAGCACTTGGGGGTTTTCGTGGCCTACCACCCCACGACCCCCACTAGTGCCGGGTTGATGTGGTTTTACCAACCCTGTGTCTGGCATGACAACACCATCCTCTGCATCCATTGCGTCATCACCTGAAAAATAGAGAGGAAAAGGTCAGTACACATGTTAGAAGCACACGACACACACACACACCGACAGCAAAGGCATCCGGCAGACATGTGACACACAACATATGACCTGGCATGCATGCTGGGTCTACTTTGAATAGCTTCTGTGATCAGACCTGTTGAAAGGTGGCAGTTTCCATGGAAGTGGGTCTATGCAGTGCAGAAAATGTGTACGCCACTCACTACCTACATGTACAGGCACTCCATGGTGTGTGCCAGGAAATGTGAAGGCAGTGCAATGTCAAATTCAGACATCACGTGCATTGTGTATTCACTGTGTACCATGTCTAGAAGCCAAGCACCCCTCCACCCCAGTACCAAAGCAGGGATGCCTAGCATGGTATCAAAAGGCTGACCATACACCTGTGTATTGACAGGCAGTGTTGACTGGCATCAACAGCTTAATGTGATTCAAATTACAACACTGCAAATGATGCTGGGACAGTGGGCAGGACACATGATGGAAGATCCGGAGGCCGGCCACGTGTGAAGGAGACACGACAAGAGTTGGACAGAGTCATTGGCCATTGAACACGCTGAGGCCTGTGAGCCACACAGATTGTCAGAGCCTAAACATGTGTGCAACGCAGGACTGAGCCACAGTTGACATGGGGAGGCCGATGATATGGCAGGCAATGTATGTAACCAAGGACTCATATTACAGTGATAATCCAGTCAAGGACACATAGGGGCATGCGTGCAATGCACATGGAGCATGAATGGGCACTCATGTCCCTGCGGGACATCTGACCCATGCACAGTACAAGTGGGATACCCTGCATCGAGTACTAAGGCTGTACCACACGGCATATGTCTGGCACTTTATAAGCTGGAAGTTAGCATCTACACAGACACATGAACAAGAAACTACACATTGGCAAGAATGTAGCAGACCAGTGCAAAGGTGGAACTGGGGTGCAGAGTGGCGGAGGAGGGGCAAGGGAGCATGGCCACATGGAGTCCCGCATGCAGGCAGAGGAGACATGCATGACGGTGCCATTGCATTACTTACACATCAGAACCATGTACACGTCACATGTAGCAGCAATCATGCACAACACATCCCACAAGTGAAACACACACGTCCTCAACAACTACACATCAACACTCACTGGACTGGGCATCAAAGTCCAGCATCTCTCCCACACCTTCGACCAATTCTGGTGGTATGAACTCCGCAACGAGAGCCTCATGTGGAGTGAGTTCTTCCTCCTCTGGTGCAGGCCCACCGCCAGTCACCAGAGTCAAGTTGTAATTTGAGGCACGCTTAGCCTTAGTGCTGCGCTTGATGTCATTCCAGCGCTTTTTGCACTCCTGCGCCGTGCGCACCTCATGGCCGAATGAACTGACATGTTCCGCAACATGCTTCCAGTGGGTGTCACGTTGGGCAGCCGTAGTCTGACTATTGGCACCCACTAGCATGTCACGGCTGTGTCCCCGCACGTAGTCTACGAGGAAGTCCAGTTCCTGCTTACAGAAAGGCTTCTTCCTCGACGTGCAGGAGGTCGTGGCTGTGTGTGGGGTCCCAGCCTGTGCTGCAGGTGCAACCTTCCTCCTCTTGAACTGTAGCGCAGACCCTGGCTGGCTAATGCCGCCCTGACCAGTATGGCCAGTGGGTTTGGTGGATTGAGCCGAGGGAGTGGCAGGTGGAGGGATGACCAAAGGCCTGACTTGTGTCAGTGGCAGCTGGGTGCCCACTAATGGACCCTGCGCAGCAACATCAGCTGTGGCAGGGTCATTGACCGCAACGGTCCTGGTTGGCAGACTCACAACCGGGGTGCTGTTGGGTGCATCTGCCCCTGCACTTGCCAAAACCCGGCTGTTCGGGGCAGCAGATGACATGACTGCCCCAGGGACACGTGTCTTGGTCTGAGCAGCCCGGCCTGCCCCAATGGTTTCCCCCCTGGCCTGTTGGAGATCTACCAAGGGCTCTTCAAGTGCCAACGCAGCCTGCGCTGGCAGACCCTGAGCCTGGGTGGCGGTGTCCACAGCTGCACCTGCAGCTACCGCTACCCTTGGGCCCGTGGCAGTCGATGGAACGGACTGCCGGGTCATACGGGTGCCAGTGCCAGATGCAGGAGCTGCATCCCCCGGAACCACAGGGGGTGGTGGCATGGCTGCACCAACACATGGCACAACATTGTGCTCAAGTGGCGCACCCCTGCCTCTTCCCCCTCTGTGGCTGCCCTGGACACCCTGGAGTCCCCCTACTCTCTGGTCACCACGGCCACGTCCCCGACCACGCCCGCCACGAGGAGTACGCCCAGCTGAGGCGCCCCTCACCTTTGGTGGCCTCCCTACCATGGCACAGATGTAATAGTGCTGGCACAGATGGAGTGGTGCCAATGGGAGGTGTACAGCACAATTGACCTGGGCAATTGGGGTGAAGGGGGTGGGAAGCAAGATGTTAACAGCCCCCCTGCACCTGCAAGGCTGTATGTGACCCCGGTGATGTGGTGACGGGTCACGCAACGCTCAGGCACCCCAAAACTGCAGTAAAACCATGCACGCAACCCTGCAGCCTACGTGCGTGGATTAAACCTCCCGCAGTACGCGGTGGCACCCAGTAACACGAATAACGCGTACGCGTGATACACGCAGGCTACGATGACATCAAAAATGGGTGCGATACACAGGGGCACCCGCAGTGGGAAAAGGAGCGTTTGCGACTCACCCTCTGACTAGCGCGATGCAGAAAAACACGCGTAGCCAATACCCCCGCCAAAAGAAGAGATACGTCCTTGAGAGCTGTGAAGTAGATGACACGCGAAACAACTGGAAGCAGCAACACACGTCGGTCTCCACGAAAGGCACGTACAGCGAACTGCTGGGCCCGCTCACCTTTAACCCGTGCTGAGGGAAACGCACGCGCGCCTCACGTCACATGCGGACGTGCACTTTTTCACGTTTGATTACGCACATTACACGCGGACGTGCAGTTTTTCACGCGCGCTTACGCGCATTACACACGGACGTGCAGTTTTTCACGCTAGCACGCTTATGCATGGGCACTTTCCTCCTATTACACGCTGCGTGCAGATTTTTCACGTGCCTAATCACTCCGTATCAAGCTGGCCACGCGAAAACACACGGAAGACCACGCTCCTGCCCAGAAGGCCAATTCACTGGCCCCCAGTGCCCCAAGCAGCCTCCCACGTGCCATCTGCTGCTGCCTGCCTGCCTGCCTGCTGCCACCGTGCCCTGCCATTTGGTGCCTGCACATCAGCCATCTGCAGGGGTCCAGTTGCTGTGTCCACCCCTGCTGGTACAGAAGACTCCCGACTCAAATGACATTGCTCCACAGCCCAGCCCCAGGACCCAGTTGCCCACCTACTCCTGCCCCTGGGGTTGCCATGTGGGGCACATCCACATCTGACACCAGTGGCAACCCCCGGCCAGAGGGGCAGAGGGGCACCAGCTTCACTGCCACCGAAGTTGGTGTCCTGGTGGAGCAAGTCCTGGGGCAGTATGATGCCCTCTTCGGATCGTCCCGCGCCAACAGGGAAGGACTGGAGAGGATCTGGGCCGACTGTGTGGTTGCCATCAACGCGGAGGGGGTGGCAACCCGCACCATCCAGAAGGTCAAGAAGCGCTGGGAGGACTTGAGGTCCAGGACCCTCATGAAGGCCCGGCGCCTCGTGGAGGGGGGCCGGGGCCGCATGAGTTCCATCCAGTTGAGGGTCCTGGAACGCACACACCCAGCGCTCCACGCCCAGGTCCTTGAGAGGGAGACCCGTCTGGAGTTGAGCGGTAAGTGGCAAAGCATTGCTGTGTGAGACAGGGCATGCTGCAGTGTGCTGGTTGTCTGATACTTGCCTGCATGTGTGACATAGGCCATGTACGCATGTATGTGTGCAGGGACATCATGGTAATGCATGTGCGACCTGTAATGCGTGAACCGCATGGTTGTTGCATGTGTTTGAATGTGACATGGGGAGCCCTGTGCAGATTGCACACATGACAGCATGGCAGTCTCTGTTCCTGGACATGGGTGGGGGCGAGGGATGGGTGCTGATGCCAGATACATATGTGGTATCCATGTCTGTGTGCCTGACCTGCGTGTCTGTGACTTGTGAGTGCCATGGATGCATGACACATGTCTGTGACAATGTACTGATTCACTGATGCAGCCTAGTCATCCCTGTATGCACTGTGATTGGGGTGTACGGGGCCAGATGGATGTGACTGAGGTGAAGTGTGTGCATGTGATAGGCATGACCCATGATGCATGTGAGTCCCATTACATTGTATGATTCGTGAGTCCATTGGACATGCATAGAAATGTCCATGGCACGCAGCATGACTGTCACTGTGTGTGTTTTGCCTGGACTGACACATGTGTTGTGGTGTGACATGATGGAAGTGTACTTTGACAGTGGCACTCATCTGCTATTGCTTCCTGTCTAGGGTACCATTGTACAGTACCCTGATGCTTGTGTTCTATGTCTCCCTGTACGCAGCGGCTAGTGGAGGAGAGGGTGGAGACGGCGCTGTGGAGCAAGGCGGCGGGGATGCCCCCACGGCTGCAGCGGAAGGGGTGGGTGAGCCCCCACAGGGGCCTGCTTCGGCGGTAGACGTCGAGGAGGCATCCGGGTTGGTGGTTTCCACAGAGGAGGAGTAGGCCGCCACTGAGGCGCACATGGGGCCTGGTGGGGGCTGCCCCTGGTGGCTGGGGGGTGGGGGTGGTGGGAGACATGGGTGGGGGCCTGGTGGAGGCTGCCCCTGAACTGCTGGGGGGTGGGGTGGTGGGAGACATGGGTGGGGGCCTGGTGGAGGCTGCCCCTGGTGGCTGGGGGGTGGGGGTGGTGGGAGACATGGGTGGGGGCCTGGTGGAGGCTGCCCCTGCACTGCTGGGGGGGTGGGGGTGGTGGGAGACATGGGTGGGGGCCTGGAGGAGGCTGCCCCTGCACTGCTGGGGGTGGGGGTGGTGGGAGACATGGGTGGGGGCCTGGTGGAGGCTGCCCCTGGTGGCTGGGGGGTGTGGGTGGTGGGAGACATGGGTGGGGGCCTGGTGGAGGCTGCCCCTGGTGGCTGGGGTGTGGGGGTGGTGGGAGACATGGGTGGGGGCCTGGTGGAGGCTGCCCCTGGTGGCTGGGGGGTGGGGGTGGTGGGAGACATGGGTGGGGGCCTGGTGGAGGCTGCCCCTGCACTGCTGGGGGGTGGGGGTGGTGGGAGACATGGGTGGGGGCCTGGTGGAGGCTGCCCCTGGTGGCTGGGGGGTGGGGGTGGTGGGAGACATGGGTGGGGGCCTGGTGGAGGCTGCCCCTGCACTGCTGGGGGGTGGGGGTGGTGGGAGACATGGGTGGGGGCCTGGTGGAGGCTGACCCTGGACTGCTGGGGGGTGGGGGGTGGTGGGAGTCATGGGTGGGGGCCTGGTGGAGGCTGCACCTGGGGGCTGGGGGGTGGGGGTGGTGGGAGACATGGGTGGGGGCCTGGTGGAGGCTGCCCCTGCACTTCTGGGGGGTGGGGGTGGTGGGAGACATGGGTGGGGGCCTGGTGGAGGCTGCCCCTGGACTGCTGGGGGGTGGGGGTGGTGGGAGACATGGGTGGGGGCCTGGTGGAGGCTGCCCCTGGTGGCTGGGGGGTGGGGGTGGTGGGAGACATGGGTGGGGGCCTGGTGGAGGCTGCCCCTGGTGGCTGGGGGGTGGGGGTGGTGGGAGACATGGTGGGGGCCTGGTGGAGGCTGCCCCTGCACTGCTGGGGGGTGGGGGTGGTGGGAGACATGGGTGGGGGCCTGGTGGAGGCTGCCCCTGGACTGCTGGGGGGTGGGGGTGGTGGGAGACATGGGTGGGGGCCTGGTGGAGGCTGCCCCTGGTGGCTGGGGGGTGGGGGTGGTGGGAGACATGGGTGGTGGCCTGGTGGAGGCTGCCCCTGCACTGCTGGGGGGTGGGGGTGGTGGGAGACATGGTTGGGGGCCTGGTGGAGGCTGCCCCTGCACTGCTGGGGGGTGGGGGTGGTGGGAGACATGGGTGGGGGCCTGGTGGAGGCTGCCCCTGGACTGCTGGGGGGTGGGGGGTGGTGGGAGACATGGGTGGGGGCCTGGTGGAGGCTGCCCCTGGTGGCTGGGGCGTGGGGGTGGTGGGAGACATGGGTGGGGGCCTGGTGGAGGCTGCCCCTGGTGGCTGGGGGGTGGGGGTGGTGGGAGACATGGGTGGGGGCCTGGTGGAGGCTGCCCCTGCACTGCTGGGGGGTGGGGGTGGTGGGAGACATGGATGGGGGCCTGGTGGAGGCTGCCCCTGGTGGCTGGGGGGTGGGGGTGGTGGGAGACATTGGTGGGGGCGTGGTGGAGGCTGCCCCTGCACTGCTGGGGGGGTGGGGGTGGTGGGAGACATGGGTGGGGGCCTGGTGGAGGCTGCCCCTGGACTGCTGGGGGGTGGGGGTGGTGGGAGACATGGGTGGGGGCCTGGTGGAGGCTGCCCTGGTGGCTGGGGGGTGGGGGTGGTGGGAGACATGGGTGGGGGCCTGGTGGAGGCTGCCCCTGCACTGCTGGGGGTGGGGGTGGTGGGAGACATGGGTGGGGGCCTGTGGAGGCTGCCCCTGGACTGCTGGGGGGTGGGGGTGGTGGGAGACATGGGTGGGGGCCTGGTGGAGGCTGCCCCTGGTGGCTGGGGGGTGGGGGTGGTGGGTGACATGGGTGGGGGCCTGGTGGAGGCTGCCCCTGGTGGCTGGGGGGTGGGGGTGGTGGGAGACATGGGTGGGGGCCTGGTGGAGGCTGCCCCTGCACTGCTGGGGGGTGGGGGTGGTGGGAGACATGGGTGGGGGCCTGGTGGAGGCTGCCCCTGGTGGCTGGGGTGGTGAGAGACATGGGTGGGGGCCTGGTGGATGCTGCCCCTGGTGGCTGGGGGGTGGGGGTGGTGGGAGACATGGGTGGGGGGCCTGGTGGAGGCTGCCCCTGGTGGCTGGGGGGTGGGGGTGGTGGAGACATGGGTGGGGGGCCTGGTGGAGGCTGCCCCTGCACTTCTGGGGGGTGGGGGTGGTGGGAGACAATGGTGGGGGCCTGGTGGAGGCTGCCCCTGGTGGCTGGGGGGTGGGGGTGGTGGGAGACATGGGTGGGGGCCTGGTGGAGGCTGCCCCTGGTGGCTGGGGGGTGGGGGTGGTGGGAGACATGGGTGGGGGCCTGGTGGAGGCTGCCCCTGGTGGCTGGGGGGTGGGGGTGGTGGGAGACATGGGTGGGGGCCTGGTGGAGGCTGCCCCTGCACTGCTGGGGGGTGGGGGTGGTGGGAGACATGGGTGGGGGCCTGGTGGAGGCTGCCCCTGGTGGCTGGGGGGTGGGGGTGGTGGGAGACATGGGTTGGGGCCTGGTGGAGGCTGCCCCTGCTCTGCTGGGGGGTGGGGGTGGTGGGAGACATGGGTGGGGGCCTGGTGGAGGCTGCCCCTGCACTGCTGGGGGGTGGGGGTGGTGGGAGACATGGGTGGGGGCCTGGTGGAGGCTGCCCCTGCACTGCTGGGGGGTGGGGGTGGTGGGAGACATGGGTGGGGGCCTGGTGGAGGCTGCCCCTGGTGGCTGGGGGGTGGGGGTGGTGGGAGACATGGGTGGGGGCCTGGTGGAGGCTGCCCCTGCACTGCTGGGGGGTGGGGGTGGTGGGAGACATGGGTGGGGGCCTGGTGGAGGCTGCCCCTGGACTGCTGGGGGGTGGGGTGGTGGGAGACATGGGTGGGGGCCTGGTGGAGGCTGCCCCTGCACTGCTGGGGGGTGGGGGTGGTGGGAGACATGGGTGGGGGCCTGGTGGAGGCTGCCCCTGCACTGCTGGGGGGTGGGGGTGGTGGGAGACATGGGTGGGGGCCTGGTGGAGGCTGCCCCTGGACTGCTGGGGGGTGGGGGTGGTGGGAGACATGGGTGGGGGCCTGGTGGAGGCTGCCCCTGGTGGCTGGGGGGTGGGGGTGGTGGGAGACATGGGTGGGGGCCTGGTGGAGGCTGCCCCTGGTGGCTGGGGGGTGGGGGTGGTGGGAGACATGGGTGGCGGCCTGGTGGAGGCTGCCCCTGCACTGCTGGGGGGTGGGGGTGGTGGGAGACATGGGTGGGGGCCTGGTGGAGGCTGCCCCTGGTGGCTGGGGGGTGGGGGTGGTGGGAGACATTGGTGGGGGCCTGGTGGAGGCTGCCCCTGCACTGCTGGGGGGTGGGGGTGGTGGGAGACATGGGTGGGGGCCTGGTGGAGGCTGCCCCTGGACTGCTGGGGGGTGGGGGTGGAGGGAGACATGGGTGGGGGCCTGGTGGAGGCTGCCCCTGGTGGCTGGGGGGTAGGGGTGGTGGGCGACATGGGTGGGGGCCTGGTGGAGGCTGCCCTGGACTGCTGGGGGGTGGGGGTGGTGGGAGACATGGGTGGGGGCCTGGTGGAGGCTGCCCCTGGTGGCTGGGGGTGGGGGTGGTGGGAGACATGGGTGGGGGCCTGGTGGAGGCTGCCCCTACACTGCTGGGGGGTGGGGGTGGTGGGAAACATGGGTGGGGGCCTGGTGGAGGCTGCCCCTGGACTGCTGGGGGGTGGGGGTGGTGGGAGACATGGGTGGGGGCCTGGTGGAGGCTGCCCCTGGTGGCTGGGGGGTGGGGGTGGTGGGAGACATTGGTGGGGGCCTGGTGGAGGCTGCCCCTGCACTGCTGGGGGGTGGGGGTGGTGGGAGACATGGGTGGGGGCCTGGTGGAGGCTGCCCCTGGGCTGCTGGGGGGTGGTGGTGGTGGGAGACATGGGTGGGGGCCTGGTGGAGGCTGCCCCTGGTGGCTGGGGGGTGGGGGTGGTGGTTTGACATGGGTGGGGGCCTGGTGGAGGCTGCCCCTGCACTGCTGGGGGGTGGGGGTGGTGGGAGACATGGGTGGGGGCCTGGTGGAGGCTGCCCCTGGTGGCTGGGGGGTGGGGGTGGTGGCGGACATGGGTGGGGCCTGGTGGAGGCTGCCCCTGGTGGCTGGGGGGTGGGGGTGGTGGGAGACATGGGTGGGGGCCTGGTGGAGGCTGCCCCTGGTGGCTGGGGGGTGGGGGTGGTGGGAGACATGGGTGGGGGCCTGGAGGAGGCTGCCCCTGCTCTGCTGGGGGGTGGGGGTGGTGGGAGACATGGGTGGGGGCCTGGTGGAGGCTGCCCTGGTGGCTGGGGGGTGGGGGTGGTGGGAGACATGGGTGGGGGCCTGGTGGAGGCTGCCCCTGCTCTGCTGGGGGGTGGGGTGGTGGGAGACATGGGTGTGGGCCTGGTGGAGGCTGCCCCTGGACTGCTGGGGTGTGGGGGTGGTGGGAGACATGGGTGGGGGCCTGGTGGAGGCTGCCCCTGGTGGCTGGGGGGTGGGGGTGGTGGGAGACATGGGTGGGGGCCTGGTGGAGGCTGCCCCTGGTGGCTGGGGGGTGGGGGTGGTGGGAGACATGGGTGGGGGCCTGGTGGAGGCTGCCCCTGGTGGCTGGGGGGTGGGGGTGGTGGGAGACATGGGTGGGGGCCTGGTGGAGGCTGCCCCTGGTGGCTGGGGGGTGGGGGTGGTGGGAGACATGGGTGGGGGCCTGGGGGATGCTGCCCCTGGTGGCTGGGGGGTGGGGGTGGTGGGAGACATGGGTGGGGGCCTGGTGGAGGCTGCCCCTGGTGGCTGGGGGGTGGGGGTGGTGGGAGACATGGGTGGGGGCCTGGTGGAGGCTGCCCCTGCACTGCTGGGGGGTAGGGGTGGTGGGAGACATGGGTGGGGCCTGGTGGAGGCTGCCCCTGGTGGCTGGGGGGTGGGGGTGGTGGGAGACATGGGTGGGGGCCTGGTGGAGGCTGCCCCTGGTGGCTGGGGGGTGGGGGTGGTGGGAGACATGGGTGGGGGCCTGGTGGAGGCTGCCCCTGGTGGCTGGGGGGTGGGGGTGGTGGGAGACATGGGCGGGGGCCTGGTGGAGGCTGCCCCTGGTGGCTGGGGGTGGGGGTGGTGGGAGACATGGGTGGGGGCCTGGTGGGTGCTGCCCCTGGTGGCTGGTGGGTGGGGGTGGTGGGAGACATGGGTGGGGGCCTGGTGGAGGCTGCCCCTGGTGGCTGGGGGGTGGGGTGGTGGGAGACATGGGTGGGGGCCTGGTGGAGGCTGCCCCTGCACTGCTGGGGGGTGGGGGTGGTGGGAGACATGGGTGGGGGCCTGGTGGAGGCTGCCCCTGCACTGCTGGGGGGTGGGGGTGGTGGGAGACATGGGTGGGGGCCTGGTGGAGGCTGTCCCTGCACTGCTGGGGGGTGGGGGTGGTGGGAGACATGGGTGGGGGCCTGGTGGAGGCTGCCCCTGGTGGCTGGGGGGTGGGGGTGGTGGGAGACATGGGTGGGGGCCTGGTGGAGGCTGCCCCTGCACTGCTGGGGGGTGGGGGTGGTGGGAGACATGGGTGGGGGCCTGGTGGAGGCTGCCCCTGGACTGCTGGGGGGTGGGGGTGGTGGGAGACATGGGTGGGGGCCTGGTGGAGGCTGCCCCTGGTGGCTGGGGGGTGGGGGGGTGGGAGACATGGGTGGGGGCCTGGTGGAGGCTGCCCCTGGTGGCTGGGGGGTGGGGGTGGTGGGAGACATGGGTGGGGGCCTGGTGGAGGCTGCCCCTGGTGGCTGGGGGTGGGGGTGGTGGGAGACATGGGTGGGGGCCTGGTGGAGGCTGCCCCTGGTGGGCTGGGGGGGTGGGGGTGGTGGGAGACATGGGTGGGGGCCTGGTGGAGGCTGCCCCTGCACTGCTGGGGGGTGGGGGTGGTGGGAGACATGGGTGGGGGCCTGGTGGAGGCTGCCCCTGGTGGCTGGGGGGTGGGGGTGATGGGAGACATGGGTGGGGGCCTGGTGGAGGCTGCCCTGCACTGCTGGGGGGTGGGGGTGGTGGGAGACATGGGTGGGGGCCTGGTGGAGGCTGCCCCTGGTGGCTGGGGGGTGGGGGTGGTGGGAGACATGGGTGTGGGCCTGGTGGATGCTGCCCCTGGTGGCTGGGGGATGGGGGTGCTGGGTGACATGGGTGGGGGCCTGGTGGAGGCTGCCCCTGCACTGCTGGGGGGTGGGGGTGCTGGGGGACATGGGTGGGGGCCTGGTGGATGCTGCCCCTGGTGGCTGGGGGGTGGGGGTGCTGGGTGACATGGGTGGGGGCCTGGTGGAGGCTGCCCCTGCACTGCTGGGGGGTGGGGGTGGTGGGAGACATGGGTGGGGGCCTGGTGGAGGCTGCCGCTGCACTGCTGGGGGGTGGGGGTGGTGGGAGACATGGGTGGGGGCCTGGTGGAGGCTGCCCCTGGTGGCTGGGGGGTGGGGTGGTGGGAGACATGGGTGGGGCCTGGTGGAGGCTGCCCCCTGCACTGCTGGGGGGTGGGGGTGGTGGGAGACATGGGTGGGGGCCTGGTGGAGGATGCCCCTGGTGGCTGGGGGGTGGGGGTGGTGGGAGACATGGGTGGGGGCCTGGTGGATGCTGCCCCTGGTGGCTGGGGGGTGGGGGTGGTGGGAGACATGGGTGGGGGCCTGGTGGAGGCTGCCCCTGCACTGCTGGGGGGTGGGGGTGGTGGGAGACATGGGTGGGGGCCTGGTGGAGGCTGCCCCTGGTGGCTGGGGGGTGGGGGTGGTGGGAGACATGGGTGTGGGCCTGGTGGATGCTGCCCCTGGTGGCTGGGGGATGGGGGTGCTGGGTGACATGGGTGGGGGCCTGGTGGAGGCTGCCCCTGCACTGCTGGGGGGTGGGGGTGCTGGGGGACATGGGTGGGGGCCTGGTGGATGCTGCCCCTGGTGGCTGGGGGTGGGGGTGCTGGGTGACATGGGTGGGGGCCTGGTGGAGGCTGCCCCTGCACTGCTGGGGGGTGGGGGTGGTGGGAGACATGGGTGGGGGCCTGGTGGAGGCTGCCGCTGCACTGCTGGGGGGTGGGGGTGGTGGGAGACATGGGTGGGGGCCTGGTGGAGGCTGCCCCTGGTGGCTGGGGGGTGGGGGTGGTGGGAGACATGGGTGGGGGCCTGGTGGAGGCTGCCCCTGCACTGCTGGGGGGTGGGGGTGGTGGGAGACATGGGTGGGGGCCTGGTGGAGGCTGCCCCTGGACTGCTGGGGGGTGGGGGGTGGTGGGAGACATGGGTGGGGGCCTGGTGGAGGCTGCCCCTGGTGGCTGGGGGGTGGGGGGGTGGGAGACATGGGTGGGGGCCTGGTGGAGGCTGCCCCTGCACTGCTGGGGGGGGTGGTGGGAGACATGGGTGGGGGCCTGGTGGAGGCTGCCCCTGCACTGCTGGGGGGTGGGGGTGGTGGGAGACATGGGTGGGGGCCTGGTGGAGGCTGCCCCTGCACTGCTGGGGGTGGGTGTGGTGGGAGACATGGGTGGGGGCCTGGTGGAGGCTGCCCCTGGACTGCTGGGGGATGGGGGTGGTGGGAGACATGGGTGGGGGCCTAGTGGAGGCTGCCCCTGGTGGCTGGGGGGTGGGGGTGGTGGGAGACATGGGTGGGGCCTGGTGGAGGCTGCCCATGGTGGCTGGGGGGTGGGGGTGGTGGGAGACATGGGTTGGGGGCCTGGTGGAGGCTGCCCCTGGTGGCTGGGGGGTTGGGGGTGGTGGGAGACATGGGTGGGGGCCTGGTGGAGGCTGCCCTGGTGGCTGGGGGGTGGGGGTGGTGGGAGACATGGGTGGGGGCCTGGTGGAGGCTGCCCCTGGTGGCTGGGGGTGGGGGTGGTGGGAGACATGGGTGGGGGCCTGGTGGGTGCTGCCCCTGGTGGCTGGTGGGTGGGGGTGGTGGGAGACATGGGTGGGGGCCTGGTGGAGGCTGCCCCTGGTGGCTGGGGGGTGGGGGTGGTGGGAGACATGGGTGGGGGCCTGGTGGAGGCTGCCCCTGCACTGCTGGGGGGTGGGGGTGGTGGGAGACATGGGTGGGGGCCTGGTGGAGGCTGCCCCTGCACTGCTGGGGGTGGTGGGGGTGGTGGGAGACATGGGTGGGGGCCTGGTGGAGGCTGTCCCTGCACTGCTGGGGGGTGGGGGTGGTGGGAGACATGGGTGGGGGCCTGGTGGAGGCTGCCCCTGGTGGCTGGGGGGTGGGGGTGGTGGGAGACATGGGTGGGGGCCTGGTGGAGGCTGCCCCTGCACTGCTGGGGGGTGGGGGTGGTGGAGACATGGGTGGGGGCCTGGTGGAGGCTGCCCCTGGACTGCTGGGGGGTGGGGTGGTGGGAGACATGGGTGGGGGCCTGGTGGAGGCTGCCCCTGGTGGCTGGGGGGTGGGGGGGTGGGAGACATGGGTGGGGGCCTGGTGGAGGCTGCCCCTGGTGGCTGGGGGGTGGGGGTGGTGGGAGACATGGGTGGGGGCCTGGTGGAGGCTGCCCCTGGTGGCTGGGGGTTGGGGGTGGTGGGAGACATGGGTGGGGGCCTGGTGGAGGCTGCCCCTGGTGGCTGGGGGGTGGGGGTGGTGGGAGACATGGGTGGGGGCCTGGTGGGATGCTGCCCCTGGTGGCTGGGGGGTGGGGGTGGTGGGAGACATGGGTGGGGGCCTGGTGGAGGCTGCCCCTGCACTGCTGGGGGGTGGGGGTGGTGGGAGACATGGGTGGGGGCCTGGTGGAGGCTGCCCCTGGTGGCTGGGGGGTGGGGGTGGTGGGAGACATGGGTGTGGGCCTGGTGGATGCTGCCCCTGGTGGCTGGGGGATGGGGGTGCTGGGTGACATGGGTGGGGGCCTGGTGGAGGCTGCCCCTGCACTGCTGGGGGGTGGGGGTGCTGGGGGACATGGGTGGGGGCCTGGTGGATGCTGCCCCTGGTGGCTGGGGGGTGGGGGTGCTGGGTGACATGGGTGGGGGCCTGGTGGAGGCTGCCCCTGCACTGCTGGGGGGTGGGGGTGGTGGGAGACATGGGTGGGGGCCTGGTGGAGGCTGCCGCTGCACTGCTGGGAGGTGGGGGTGGTGGGAGACATGGGTGGGGGCCTGGTGGAGGCTGCCCCTGGTGGCTGGGGGGTGGGGGTGGTGGGAGACATGGGTGGGGGCCTGGTGGAGGCTGCCCCTGCACTGCTGGGGGGTGGGGGTGGTGGGAGACATGGGTGGGGGCCTGGTGGAGGCTGCCCCTGGACTGCTGGGGGGTGGGGGTGGTGGGAGACATGGGTGGGGCCTGGTGGAGGCTGCCCCTGGTGGCTGGGGGGTGGGGGGGTGGGAGACATGGGTGGGGGCCTGGTGGAGGCTGCCCCTGGTGGCTGGGGGGTGGGGGTGGTGGGAGACATGGGTGGGGGCCTGGTGGAGGCTGCCCCTGGTGGCTGGGGGTTGGGGGTGGTGGGAGACATGGGTGGGGGCCTGGTGGAGGCTGCCCCTGGTGGCTGGGGGGTGGGGGTGGTGGGAGACATGGGTGGGGGCATGGTGGATGCTGCCCCTGGTGGCTGGGGGGTGGGGGTGGTGGGAGACATGGGTGGGGGCCTGGTGGAGGCTGCCCCTGCACTGCTGGGGGGTGGGGGTGGTGGGAGACATGGGTGGGGGCCTGGTGGAGGCTGCCCCTGGTGGCTGGGGGGTGGGGGTGGTGGGAGACATGGGTGTGGGCCTGGTGGATGCTGCCCCTGGTGGCTGGGGGATGGGGGTGCTGGGTGACATGGGTGGGGGCCTGGTGGAGGCTGCCCCTGCACTGCTGGGGGGGTGGGGGTGCTGGGGGACATGGGTGGGGGCCTGGTGGATGCTGCCCCTGGTGGCTGGGGGGTGGGGGTGCTGGGTGACATGGGTGGGGGCCTGGTGGAGGCTGCCCCTGCACTTCTGGGGGGTGGGGGTGTGGGAGACATGGGTGGGGGCCTGGTGGAGGCTGCCGCTGCACTGCTGGGGGGTGGGGGTGGTGGGAGACATGGGTGGGGGCCTGGTGGAGGCTGCCCCTGGTGGCTGGGGGGTGGGGGTGGTGGGAGACATGGGTGGGGGCCTGGTGGAGGCTGCCCCTGCACTGCTGGGGGGTGGGGGTGGTGGGAGACATGGGTGGGGGCCTGGTGGAGGCTGCCCCTGGACTGCTGGGGGGTGGGGGTGGTGGGAGACATGGGTGGGGGCCTGGTGGAGGCTGCCCCTGGTGGCTGGGGGGTGGGGGGGGTGGGAGACATGGGTGGGGGCCTGGTGGAGGCTGCCCCTGCACTGCTGGGGGGGTGGTGGGAGACATGGGTGGGGGCCTGGTGGAGGCTGCCCCTGCACTGCTGGGGGGTGGGGGTGGTGGGAGACATGGGTGGGGGCCTGGTGGAGGCTGCCCCTGCACTGCTGGGGGTGGGGGTGGTGGGAGACATGGGTGGGGGCCTGGTGGAGGCTGCCCCTGGACTGCTGGGGGATGGGGGTGGTGGGAGACATGGGTGGGGCCTAGTGGAGGCTGCCCCTGGTGGCTGGGGGGTGGGGGTGGTGGGAGACATGGGTGGGGGCCTGGTGGAGGCTGCCCCTGGTGGCTGGGGGGTGGGGGTGGTGGGAGACATGGGTGGGGGCCTGGTGGAGGCTGCCCCTGGTGGCTGGGGGTTGGGGGTGGTGGGAGACATGGGTGGGGGCCTGGTGGAGGCTGCCCCTGGTGGCTGGGGGGTGGGGGTGGTGGGAGACATGGGTGGGGGCCTGGTGGATGCTGCCCCTGGTGGCTGGGGGGTGGGGGTGGTGGGAGACATGGGTGGGGGCCTGGTGGAGGCTGCCCCTGCACTGCTGGGGGGTGGGGGTGGTGGGAGACATGGGTGGGGGCCTGGTGGAGGCTGCCCCTGGTGGCTGGGGGGTGGGGGTGGTGGGAGACATGGGTGGGGGCCTGGTGGATGCTGCCCCTGGTGGCTGGGGGATGGGGGTGCTGGGTGACATGGGTGGGGGCCTTGGAGGCTGCCCCTGCACTGCTGGGGGGGTGGGGGTGCTGGGGGACATGGGTGGGGGCCTGGTGGATGCTGCCCCTGGTGGCTGGGGGGTGGGGGTGCTGGGTGACATGGGTGGGGGCCTGGTGGAGGCTGCCCCTGCACTGCTGGGGGGTGGGGGTGGTGGGAGACATGGGTGGGGGCCTGGTGGAGGCTGCCCCTGCACTGCTGGGGGGTGGGGGTGGTGGGAGACATGGGTGGGGGCCTGGTGGAGGCTGCCCCTGGTGGCTGTGGGGTGGGGGTGGTGGGAGACATGGGTGGGGGCCTGGTGGAGGCTGCCCCTGGTGGCTGGGGGGTGGGAGACATGGGTGGGGCCTGGTGGAGGCTGCCCCTGGTGGCTGGGGGGTGGGGGTGGTGGGAGACATGGGTGGGGGCCTGGTGGAGGCTGCCCCTGGTGGCTGGGGGGTGGGGGTGGTAGGAGACATGGGTGGGGGCCTGGTGGAAGCTGCCCCTGGTGGCTGGGGGGTGGGGGTGGTGGGAGACATGGGTGGGGGCCTGGTGGAGGCTGCCCCTGCACTGCTGGGGGGTGGGGGTGGTGGGAGACATGGGTGGGGGCCTGGTGGAGGCTGCCCCTGGTGGCTGGGGGTAGGGGTGGTGGGAGACATGGGTGGGGGCCTGGTGGAGGCTGCCCCTGGACTGCTGGGGGGTGGGGGTGGTGGGAGACATGGGTGGGGGCCTGGTGGAGGCTGCCCCTGGTGGCTGGGGGGTGGGGGTGGTGGGAGACATGGGTGGGGGCCTGGTGGAGGCTGCCCCTGCACTGCTGGGGGGTGGGGGTGGTGGGAGACATGGGTGGGGGCCTGGTGGAGGCTGCCCCTGGACTGCTGGGGGTGGGGGTGGTGGGAGACATGGGTGGGGGCCTGGTGGAGGCTGCCCCTGGTGGCTGGGGGGTGGGGGTGGTGGGAGACATGGGTGGGGGCCTGGTGGAGGCTGCCCCTGGTGGCTGGGGGGTGGGGGTGGTGGGAGACATGGGTGGGGGCCTGGTGGAGGCTGCCCCTGGTGGCTGGGGGGTGGGGGTGGTGGGAGACATGGGTGGGGGCCTGGTGGAGGCTGCCCCTGCACTGCTGGGGGGTGGGGGTGGTGGGAGACATGGGTGGGGGCCTGGTGGAGGCTGCCCCTGGTGGCTGGGGGGTGGGGGTGGTGGGAGACATGGGTGGGGGCCTGGTGGAGGCTGCCCCTGCACTGCTGGGGGGTGGGGGTGGTGGGAGACATGGGTGGGGGCCTGGTGGAGGCTGCCCCTGCACTGCTGGGTGGTGGGGGTGGTGGGAGACATGGGTGGGGGCCTGGTGGAGGCTGCCCCTGCACTGCTGGGGGTGGGGGTGGTGGGAGACATGGGTGGGGGCCTGGTGGAGGCTGCCCCTGGTGGCTGGGGGGTGGGGGTGGTGGGAGACATGGGTGGGGGCCTGGTGGAGGCTGCCCCTGCACTGCTGGGGGGTGGGGGTGGTGGGAGACATGGGTGGGGGCCTGGGAGAGGCTGCCCCTGGACTGCTGGAGGGTGGGGGTGGTGGGAGACATGGGTGGGGGCCTGGTGGAGGCTGCCCCTGGTGGCTGGGGGTGGGGGTGGTGGGAGACATGGGTGGGGGCCTGGTGGAGGCTGCCCCTGCACTGCTGGGGGGTGGGGGTGGTGGGAGACATGGGTGGGGGCCTGGTGGAGGCTGCCCCTGCACTGCTGGGGGGTGGGGGTGGTGGGAGACATGGGTGGGGCCTGGTGGAGGCTGCCCCTGCACTGCTGGGGGGTGGGGGTGGTGGGAGACATGGGTGGGGGCCTGGTGGAGGCTGCCCCTGGACTGCTGGGGGGTGGGGGTGGTGGGAGACATGGGTGGGGGCCTGGTGGAGGCTGCCCCTGGTGGCTGGGGGGTGGGGGTGGTGGGAGACATGGGTGGGGGCCTGGTGGAGGCTGCCCCTGGTGGCTGGGGGGTGGGGGTGGTGGGAGACATGGGTGGGGGCCTGGTGGAGGCTGCCCCTGGTGGCTGGGGGGTGGGGGTGGTGGGAGACATGGGTGGGGGCCTGGTGGAGGCTGCCCCTGCACTGCTGGGGTGGTGGGGGTGGTGGGAGACATGGGTGGGGGCCTGGTGGAGGCTGCCCCTGGACTGCTGGGGGTGGGGGTGGTTGGAGACATGGGTGGGGGCCTGGTGGAGGCTGCCCCTGGTGGCTGGGGGGTGGGGGTGGTGGGAGACATTGGTGGGGGCCTGGTGGAGGCTGCCCCTGCACTGCTGGGGGTGGGGGTGGTGGGAGACATGGGTGGGGGCCTGGTGGATGCTGCCCCTGGTGGCTGGGGGGTGGGGGTGCTGGGTGACATGGGTGGGGGCCTGGTGGAGGCTGCCCCTGCACTGCTGGGGGGGTGGGGGTGCTGGGGGACATGGGTGGGGGCCTGGTGGATGCTGCCCCTGGTGGCTGGGGGGTGGGGGTGCTGGGTGACATGGGTGGGGGCCTGGTGCAGGCTGCCCCTGCACTGCTGGGGGGTGGGGGTGGTGGGAGACATGGGTGGGGGCCTGGTGGAGGCTGCCCCTGGTGGCTGGGGGGTGGGGGTGGTGGGAGACATGGGTGGGGGCCTGGTGGATGCTGCCCCTGGTGGCTGGGGGATGGGGGTGCTGGGTGACATGGGTGGGGGCCTGGTGGAGGCTGCCCCTGCACTGCTGGGGGGGTGGGGGTGCTGGGGGACATGGGTGGGGGCCTGGTGGATGCTGCCCCTGGTGGCTGGGGGGTGGGGGTGCTGGGTGACATGGGTGGGGGCCTGGTGGAGGCTGCCCCTGCACTGCTGGGGGGTGGGGGTGGTGGGAGACATGGGTGGGGGCCTGGTGGAGGCTGCCCCTGCACTGCTGGGGGGTGGGGGTGGTGGGAGACATGGGTGGGGGCCTGGTGGAGGCTGCCCCTGGTGGCTGGGGGTGGGGGGGTGGGAGACATGGGTGGGGGCCTGGTGGAGGCTGCCCCTGCACTGCTGGGGGGGGTGGGAGACATGGGTGGGGGCCTGGTGGAGGCTGCCCCTGCACTGCTGGGGGTGGGGGTGGTGGGAGACATGGGTGGGGGCCTGGTGGAGGCTGCCCCTGCACTGCTGGGGGTGGGGGTGGTGGGAGACATGGGTGGGGGCCTGGTGGAGGCTGCCCCTGGACTGCTGGGGGATGGGGGTGGTGGGAGACATGGGTGGGGGCCTAGTGGAGGCTGCCCCTGGTGGCTGGGGGGTGGGGGTGGTGGGAGACATGGGTGGGGGCCTGGTGGAGGCTGCCCCTGGTGGCTGGGGGGTGGGGGTGGTGGGAGACATGGGTGGGGGCCTGGTGGAGGCTGCCCCTGGTGGCTGGGGGTTGGGGGTGGTGGGAGACATGGGTGGGGGCCTGGTGGAGGCTGCCCCTGGTGGGGTGGCTGGGGGGTGGGGGTGGTGGGAGACATGGGTGGGGGCCTGGTGGATGCTGCCCCTGGTGGCTGGGGGGTGGGGGTGGTGGGAGACATGTGTGGGGGCCTGGTGGAGGCTGCCCCTGCACTGCTGGGGGGTGGGGGTGGTGGGAGACATGGGTGGGGGCCTGGTGGAGGCTGCCCCTGGTGGCTGGGGGGTGGGGGTGGTGGGAGACATGGGTGTGGGCCTGGTGGATGCTGCCCCTGGTGGCTGGGGGATGGGGGTGCTGGGTGACATGGGTGGGGGCCTGGTGGAGGCTGCCCCTGCACTGCTGGGGGGTGGGGGTGCTGGGGACATGGGTGGGGGCCTGGTGGATGCTGCCCCTGGTGGCTGGGGGGTGGGGGTGCTGGGTGACATGGGTGGGGGCCTGGTGGAGGCTGCCCCTGCACTGCTGGGGGGTGGGGGGTGGTGGGAGACATGGGTGGGGGCCTGGTGGAGGCTGCCCCTGCACTGCTGGGGGGTGGGGGTGGTGGGAGACATGGGTGGGGGCCTGGTGGAGGCTGCCCCTGGTGGCTGGGGGGTGGGGGTGGTGGGAGACATGGGTGGGGGCCTGGTGGAGGCTGCCCCTGCACTGCTGGGGGGTTGGGGTGGTGGGAGACATGGGTGGGGGCCTGGTGGAGGCTGCCCCTGGACTGCTGGGGGGTGGGGGTGGTGGGAGACATGGGTGGGGGCCTGGTGGAGGCTGCCCCTGGTGGCTGGGGGTGGGGGGGGTGGGAGACATGGGTGGGGGCCTGGTGGAGGCTGCCCCTGCACTGCTGGGGAGGGGGTGGTGGGAGACATGGGTGGGGGCCTGGTGGAGGCTGCCCCTGCACTGCTGGGGGGTGGGGGTGGTGGGAGACATGGGTGGGGGCCTGGTGGAGGCTGCCCCTGCACTGCTGGGGGTGGGGGTGGTGGGAGACATGGGTGGGGGCCTGGTGGAGGCTGCCCCTGGACTGCTGGGGGATGGGGGTGGTGGGAGACATGGGTGGGGGCCTAGTGGAGGCTGCCCCTGGTGGCTGGGGGGTGGGGGTGGTGGGAGACATGGGTGGGGGCGTGGTGGAGGCTGCCCCTGGTGGCTGGGGGGTGGGGGTGGTGGGAGACATGGGTGGGGGCCTGGTGGAAGCTGCCCCTGGTGGCTGGGGGTTGGGGGTGGTGGGAGACATGGGTGGGGGCCTGGTGGAGGCTGCCCCTGGTGGCTGGGGGGTGGGGGTGGTGGGAGACATGGGTGGGGGCCTGGTGGATGCTGCCCCTGGTGGCTGGGGGGTGGGGGTGGTGGGAGACATGGGTGGGGGCCTGGTGGAGGCTGCCCCTGCACTGCTGGGGGGTGGGGGGTGGTGGGAGACATGGGTGGGGGCCTGGTGGAGGCTGCCCCTGGTGGCTGGGGGGTGGGGGTGGTGGGAGACATGGGTGGGGGCCTGGTGGATGCTGCCCCTGGTGGCTGGGGGATGGGGGTGCTGGGTGACATGGGTGGGGGCCTGGTGGAGGCTGCCCCTGCACTGCTGGGGGGGGTGGGGGTGCTGGGGGACATGGGTGGGGGCCTGGTGGATGCTGCCCCTGGTGGCTGGGGGGTGGGGGTGCTGGGTGACATGGGTGGGGGCCTGGTGGAGGCTGCCCCTGCACTGCTGGGGGGTGGGGGTGGTGGGAGACATGGGTGGGGGCCTGGTGGAGGCTGCCCCTGCACTGCTGGGGGGTGGGGGTGGTGGGAGACATGGGTGGGGGCCTGGTGGAGGCTGCCCCTGGTGGCTGTGGGGTGGGGGTGGTGGGAGACATGGGTGGGGGCCTGGTGGAGTCTGCCCCTGGTGGCTGGGGGGTGGGGGTGGTGGGAGACATGGGTGGGGCCTGGTGGAGGCTGCCCCTGGTGGCTGGGGGGTGGGGGTGGTGGGAGACATGGGTGGGGGCCTGGTGGAGGCTGCCCCTGGTGGCTGGGGGGTGGGGGTGGTAGGAGACATTGGTGGGGGCCTGGTGGAAGCTGCCCCTGGTGGCTGGGGGGTGGGGGTGGTGGGAGACATGGGTGGGGGCCTGGTGGAGGCTGCCCGTGGTGGCTGGGGGGTGGGGGTGGTGGGAGACATGGGTGGGGGCCTGGTGGAGGCTGCCCCTGCACTGCTGGGGGGTGGGGGTGGTGGGAGACATGGGTGGGGGCCTGGTGGAGGCTGCCCCTGGTGGCTGGGGGGTAGGGGTGGTGGGAGACATGGGTGGGGGCCTGGTGGAGGCTGCCCCATGACTGCTGGGGGGTGGGGGTGGTGGGAGACATGGGTGGGGGCCTGGTGGAGGCTGCCCCTGGTGGCTGGGGGGTGGGGGTGGTGGGAGACATGGGTGGGGGCCTGGTGGAGGCTGCCCCTGCACTGCTGGGGGGTGGGGGTGGTGGGAGACATGGGTGGGGGCCTGGTGGAGGCTGCCCCTGGACTGCTGGGGGGTGGGGGTGGTGGGAGACATGGGTGGGGGCCTGGTGGAGGCTGCCCCTGGTGGCTGGGGGGTGGGGGTGGTGGGAGACATGGGTGGGGGCCTGGTGGAGGCTGCCACTGGTGGCTGGGGGGTGGGGGTGGTGGGAGACATGGGTGGGGGCCTGGTGGAGGCTGCCCCTGGACTGCTGGGGGGTGGGGGTGGTGGGAGACATGGGTGGGGGCCTGGTGGAGGCTGCCCCTGGTGGCTGGGGGGTGGGGGTGGTGGGAGACATGGGTGGGGGCCTGGTGGAGGCTGCCACTGGTGGCTGGGGGGTGGGGGTGGTGGGAGACATGGGTGGGGGCCTGGTGGAGGCTGCCCCTGGTGGCTGGGGGGTGGGGGTGGTGGGAGACATGGGTGGGGGCCTGGTGGAGGCTGCCCCTGCACTGCTGGGGGGTGGGGGTGGTGGGAGACATGGGTGGGGGCCTGGTGGAGGCTGCCCCTGGTGGCTGGGGGGTGGGGGTGGTGGGAGACATGGGTGGGGGCCTGGTGGAGGCTGCCCCTGCACTGCTGGGGGGTGGGGGTGGTGGGAGACATGGGTGGGGGCCTGGTGGAGGCTGCCCCTGCACTGCTGGGTGGTGGGGGTGGTGGGAGACATGGGTGGGGGCCTGGTGGAGGCTGCCCCTGCACTGCTGGGGGGTGGGGGTGGTGGGAGACATGGGTGGGGGCCTGGTGGAGGCTGCCCCTGGTGGCTGGGGGGTGGGGGTGGTGGGAGACATGGGTGGGGGCCTGGTGGAGGCTGCCCCTGCACTGCTGGGGGGTGGGGGTGGTGGGAGACATGGGTGGGGGCCTGGGAGAGGCTGCCCCTGGACTGCTGGAGGGTGGGGGTGGTGGGAGACATGGGTGGGGGCCTGGTGGAGGCTGCCCCTGGTGGCTGGGGGGTGGGGGTGGTGGGAGACATGGGTGGGGGCCTGGTGGAGGCTGCCCCTGCACTGCTGGGGGGTGGGGGTGGTGGGAGACATGGGTGGGGGCCTGGTGGAGGCTGCCCCTGCACTGCTGGGGGGTGGGGGTGGTGGGAGACATGGGTGGGGGCCTGGTGGAGGCTGCCCCTGCACTGCTGGGGGGTGGGGGTGGTGGGAGACATGGGTGGGGGCCTGGTGGAGGCTGCCCCTGGACTGCTGGGGGGTGGGGGTGGTGGGAGACATGGGTGGGGGCCTGGTGGAGGCTGCCCCTGGTGGCTGGGGGGTGGGGGTGGTGGGAGACATGGGTGGGGGCCTGGTGGAGGCTGCCCCTGGTGGCTGGGGGGTGGGGGTGGTGGGAGACATGGGTGGGGGCCTGGTGGAGGCTGCCCCTGGTGGCTGGGGGGTGGGGGTGGTGGGAGACATGGGTGGGGGCCTGGTGGAGGCTGCCCCTGCACTGCTGGGGTGGTGGGGGTGGTGGGAGACATGGGTGGGGGCCTGGTGGAGGCTGCCCCTGGACTGCTGGGGGGTGGGGGTGGTGGGAGACATGGGTGGGGGGCCTGGTGGAGGCTGCCCCTGGTGGCTGGGGGGTGGGGGTGGTGGGAGACATTGGTGGGGGCCTGGTGGAGGCTGCCCCTGCACTGCTGGGGGGTGGGGGTGGTGGGAGACATGGGTGGGGGCCTGGTGGATGCTGCCCCTGGTGGCTGGGGGTGGGGGTGCTGGGTGACATGGGTGGGGGCCTGGTGGAGGCTGCCCCTGCACTGCTAGGGGGGTGGGGGTGCTGGGGGACATGGGTGGGGGCCTGGTGGATGCTGCCCCTGGTGGCTGGGGGTGCTGGGTGACATGGGTGGGGGCCTGGTGCAGGCTGCCCCTGCACTGCTGGGGGGTGGGGGTGGTGGGAGACATGGGTGGGGGCCTGGTGGAGGCTGCCCCTGGTGGCTGGGGGGTGGGGGTGGTGGGAGACATGGGTGGGGGCCTGGTGGATGCTGCCCCTGGTGGCTGGGGGATGGGGGTGCTGGGTGACATGGGTGGGGGCCTGGTGGAGGCTGCCCCTGCACTGCTGGGGGGGTGGGGGTGCTGGGGGACATGGGTGGGGGCTGGTGGATGCTGCCCCTGGTGGCTGGGGGGTGGGGGTGCTGGGTGACATGGGTGGGGGCCTGGTGGAGGCTGCCCCTGCACTGCTGGGGGGTGGGGGTGGTGGGAGACATGGGTGGGGGCCTGGTGGAGGCTGCCCCTGCACTGCTGGGGGGTGGGGGGGTGGTGGGAGACATGGGTGGGGGCCTGGTGGAGGCTGCCCCTGGTGGCTGGGGGGTGGGGGTGGTGGGAGACATGGGTGGGGGCCTGGTGGAGGCTGCCCCTGGTGGCTGGGGGGTGGGGGTGGTGGGAGACATGGGTGGGGGCCTGGTGGAGGCTGCCCCTGGTGGCTGGGGGGTGGG
Organism: Ambystoma mexicanum; assembly: GCF_040938575.1. Taxonomy (NCBI): domain Eukaryota; kingdom Metazoa; phylum Chordata; class Amphibia; order Caudata; family Ambystomatidae; genus Ambystoma; species Ambystoma mexicanum. The sequence continues at coordinate 155,323,621 of NC_090925.1, forward strand.
GGTGGTGGGAGACATGGGTGGGGGCCTGGTGGAGGCTGCCCCTGCACTGCTGGGGGGGTGGGGGTGCTGGGGGACATGGGTGGGGGCCTGGTGGAGGCTGCCCCTGGAACTGCTGGGGGGTGGGGGTGGTGGGAGACATGGGTGGGGGCCTGGTGGAGGCTGCCCCTGGTGGCTGGGGGGTGGGGGTGGTAGGAGACATGGGTGGGGGCCTGGTGGAGGCTGCCCCTGGTGGCTGGGGGGTGGGGGTGGTGGGAGACATGGGTGGGGGCCTGGTGGAGGCTGCCCCTGGTGGCTGGGGGGTGGGGGTGGTGGGAGACATGAGTGGGGGCCTGGTGGAGGCTGCCCCTGGTGGCTGGGGGGTGGGGGTGGTGGGAGACATGGGTGGGGGCCTGGTGGATGCTGCCCCTGGTGGCTGGGGGGTGGGGGTGGTGGGATACATGGGTGGGGGCCTGGTGGAGGCTGCCCCTGGTGGCTGGGGGGTGGGGGTGGTGGGAGACATGGGTGGGGGCCTGGTGGAGGCTGCCCCTGCACTGCTGGGGGGTGGGGGTGGTGGGAGACATGGGTGGGGGCCTGGTGGAGGCTGCCCCTGGTGGCTGGGGGGTGGGGGTGGTGGGAGACATGGGTGGGGGCCTGGTGGATGCTGCCCCTGGTGGCTGGGGGGTGGGGGTGCTGGGTGACATGGGTAGGGGCCTGGTGGAGGCTGCCCCTGCACTGCTGGGGGGTGGGGGTGGTGGGAGACATGGGTGGGGGCCTGGTGGAGGCTGCCCCTGCACTGCTGGGGGGTGGTGGGAGACATGGGTGGGGGCCTGGTGGAGGCTGCCCCTGGTGGCAGGGGGGTGGGGGTGGTGGGAGACATGGGTGGGGGCCTGGTGGAGGCTGCCCCTGGTGGCTGGGGGGTGGGGGTGGTGGGAGACATGGGTGGGGGCCTGGTGGAGGCTGCCCCTGGTGGCTGGGGGGTGGGGGTGGTGGGAGACATGGGTGGGGGCCTGGTGGAGGCTGCTCCTGGTGGCTGGGGGGTGGGGGTGGTGGGAGACATGGGTGGGGGCCTGGTGAAGGCTGCCCCTGGTGGCTGGGGGGTGGGGGTGGTGGGAGACATGGGTGGGGGCCTGGTGGAGGCTGACCCTGCACTGCTGGGGGGTGGGGGTGGTGGGAGACATGGGTGGGGGCCTGGTGGAGGCTGCCCCTGCACTGCTGGGGGGTGGGGGTGGTGGGAGACATGGGTGGGGGCCTGGTGGAGGCTGCCCCTGGTGGCTGGGGGGTGGGGGTGGTGGGAGACATGGGTGGGGGCCTGGTGGAGGCTGCCCCTGCACTGCTGGGGGGTGGGGGTGGTGGGAGACATGGGTGGGGGCCTGGTGGAGGCTGCCCCTGGAATGCTGGGGGGTGGGGGTGGTGGGAGACATGGGTGGGGGCCTGGTGGAGGCTGCCCCTGGTGGCTGGGGGGTGGGGGTGGTGGGAGACATGGGTGGGGGCCTGGTGGAGGCTGCCCCTGGTGGCTGGGGGGTGGGGGTGCTGGGTGACATGGGTGGGGGCCTGGTGGAGGCTGCCCCTGCACTGCTGGGGGCGTGGGGGTGCTGGGGGACATGGGTGGGGGCCTGGTGGAGGCTGCCCCTGGTGGCTGGGGGGTGGGGGTGGTGGGAGACATGGGTGGGGGCCTGGTGGAGGCTGCCCCTGGTGGCTGGGGGGTGGGGGTGGTTGGAGACATGGGTGGGGGCCTGGGGAGGCTGCCCCTGGACTGCTGGGGGGTGGGGGTGGTGGGAGACATGGGTGGGGGCCTGGTGGATGCTGCCCCTTGTGGCTGGGGGGTGGGGGTGGTGGGAGACATGGGTGGGGGCCTGGTGGAGGCTGCCCCTGGTGGCTGGGGGGTGGGGGTGCTGGGAGACATGGGTGGGGGCCTGGTGGAGGCTGCCCCTGCACTGCTGGGGGGTGGGGGTGGTGGGAGACATGGGTGGGGGCCTGGTGGAGGCTGCCCCTTGTGGCTGGGGGGTGGGGGTGGTGGGAGACATGGGTGGGGGCCTGGTGGAGGCTGCCCCTGGTGGCTGGGGGGTGGGGGTGGTGGGAGACATGGGTGGGGGCCTGGTGGAGGCTGCCCCTGGTGGCTGGGGGGTGGGGGTGCTGGGAGACATGGGTTCGGGCCTGGTGGAGGCTGCCCCTGCACTGCTGGGGGGTGGGGGTGGTGGGAGACATGGGTGGGGGCCTGGTGGAGGCTGCCCCTGGTGGCTGGGGGGTGGGGGTGGTGGGAGACATGGGTGGGGGCCTGGTAGATGCTGCCCCTGGTGGCTGGGGGGTGGGGGTTCTGGGTGACATGGGTGGGGGCCTGGTGGAGGCTGCCCCTGCACTGCTGGGGGGGTGGGGGTGCTGGGGGACATGGGTGGGGGCCTGGTGGATGCTGCCCCTGGTGGCTGGGGGGTGGGGGTGGTGGGAGACATGGGTGGGGGCCTGGTGGAGGGTGCCTCTGGTGGCTGGGGGTGCAGGGGGACGTGCGTTGGTGGGCAGTAGTGCAAGTTGACATGTGGGTTGGCTGGGGGTCATGGGCATGGTGGATGGTGTGCCTGCAGGACATGTGCAGGGTAGGCCCCTGTGGTGTGAGACACCTGCAGGGGCCGTGGAGGGTGTAGAGGGAACACCTGGGAGGACCCACACGTGCAATTCACGTGTGGTGCTCCCCGCGCACCCCTGTAATACACGTACCCTGATGGAATCTCGTGTGGAACTTCCCGCACACCCCTGAGATACGCGTACCCCCAATCGTGTGTACCCTGCTGAAATCGCGTGTGGCACTTCCCGCGCACCCCTGAGATACGCGTACCCCCAATCGCATGTGGAAATTCCCGCGCACCCCTGAAATACACGTACCGTGCTGAAATCGTGTGTGGCACTTCCCACGCACCCCTGAGATACGCGTACCCCCAATCGCGTGTGGAAATTCCTGCGCACCCGTGAAATACACGTACACTGCTGAAATCGCGTGTGGCACTTCCCGCGCACCCCTGAGATACGCATACCCCCAATCGCGTGTGGAAATTCCCACGCACCCCTGAAATACACGTACCATGCTGGAATCGCGTGTGGCACTTCCTGCGCACCCCTGATATACGCGTACCCTGCTCGCACTGGCCCAATCGCGTGTGGAAATTCCTGCGCACCCCTGAGATGCACGTACCCTGCTGGAATCGCGTGTGGCACTTCCCGCGCACCCCTGAAATACGCGTACCGTGCTCGCACGGGGCCAAACGCGTGAGGTACTTCCCGCGCACCCCAGTAATACACGTTGCCCGCTTGTCGTGCTGGTACAGGGTTGGCGCAGCCCTTTGCGCTGGATTGGGTATATTGATGGCTTTTCCCTGCGCAAGAGGCGTTCTTGGGGGCGTAACTGGCGCTGCTGCAGGGTCGCTGCGCCACTGTGCGCCACGGCTGGTTTTGGTGGCTGGAATCCATGAATACGCTGTGCGCGGAAATGGATTTTAGCGCACGCGGCTGGCGCAGGGATTCGCACGCGCACACTGTGCGCCAGCCGCGTGCGCCACTTGTGCGCTGAATTCTATGAATTACCCCCTTAATGTTCTCATTTTAGCTGTCGGGGGACTGAAAAAAGTGGGTGGACTCCCCCGCGTGTACCCTCGACTTGAGCCCTGCACCTGACTCCTTATGAGTTGGTGACAGGTTATAGGATGTATGTGCCCATTACCTCACCCAAAGCACTGCAACTGTTTGTAAATGTGTTACAGGACTTGTTGATGTCCATGACTAAATACCTCTCTCTTTCGGTTCTTGACAGGAAAGGAACGGCAGGGAGGTATTGCTAAAGACACAGAAAAAGATGAAATACAATACTACTACAGTTGTCAACATTTTTTTCTTCCTGTGGTTCAACATAGCCAACATAAAGATGATAAAAGAGTGCTGCCTCCCTGCCCAGCTACCAGGATCCCGAGGGAGAAGAGAAGGAAACCAGACCCAGGACAAGAGCTCAAGTGCATGCTGAGAAAGAAGATAAAAGGAATAAGGAACTTGAGAGTAAAGAGGATATAAATCACATTGCACCACTTGAGGAATACTGATGCTGTATATTGAGGCTGAACTTTCCCTAGAAAAATAAGAAAGGAGTTGGTGCTTTAAGTTGATTAAAGGTTCCCAATTTGCATATCCCAAAGTAACAAACCGGCAAGCCACATCAAGGCGCAGATTTAAATTACAGTATGCTGAGGACTATTTGAATACATCACCAACATAGTATTTCTGCCGATGCTGAGGACTATTTTTCACAAGGACAATAATATATAACAGACTATTTTCTCTACTTCCCTACCTCAACATTGTATTGGGACTATTTTATATACTATTTTTCACAAGGGCAATCACCTTTAACAGACTATTATCTCTACTTTACTATCTCTACATTTTATTCGGACTAATTTATATACTATTTTACACAAAAGCATACATCTACAACAGACTGTTTTTCATACTTTTTTTATCTTTACAGTTTTTATCGAGACAATGGGCTTCATCACAAGTCTGGCGGTAACCATGCTGGTAAAGCCGGCAGGTTTCCGCCGTACTTGTACATTTTACGAGCGCCTGACTTCCCGGTAACACCGGGGTATCACGACCCCGGCGGCCGGGAAGTCAGGCACCGGTAAATTTGTAAGTACCCATTCCCATGGAGTGGCATAGGACTCCATGGGAATGGGGACCTCGGAAGCCCCGGCACCGGTGCCGGGGCTTCTGTGAAACTCTGCGGGCGGGTGCCGTTCCACCTGCCAGGTCTGACCCTGGGGGCGGGACGGCACCCGTATGCAGAGTCATACTCTGCCGGTCCGGAAACACCTGTACCGGTAGGCTACATGACTGACAGATGCAGTAACATTTCTGTTGGCAATTTTGGTACTGGTCCTAATGGCCTCTTGCATCTTGAGAATAGCAATAAGCCAATGTAAAAGGACTGGCAAGAAGGCCAGAAGGCACTCCAAAGGACAGTAATGGTTAATGTGGCTTACACCGTACATCAGTACACTCAGACTGACGAGGAAGGTTACTGTCCCATGTACCCATTAGGGGCCGCCAACTAGACAACCTTAAAAGATGCCCATAACTACAATGAGCGCTGGATGAAGTGTGACAACAATGGCGAGTGCTGGCTTATGACATGCAATGCAGCAGAATACGTAGCACAAGGAGGTAACGTGAGGGGAGTCACTAGAGTGTGGTTGCCTAAGCATGGCTATAATATGATGAGAGAAAATGAAGGTGTGGTCGATGACTCGACCAGAGGTGGGAATGTAGTGGGGAAATTGTTGGCTAGAGAGTAGGTGCCCCCCCTCCTTTTCCCAGAAAAAAAATGAATTACAAAATCAGAAAGGACCCATTTCAAACTGCACTTTACATCCTCCTGGAAATGCAGCTGGCACAAAGGATAGTTAGTTTCGCTACACAAGTAGGGACAGAGGAGGCATTAGTTTGCACAACTAGTGTGTCTTTTTAAATAGAAAAGACTGGGTGGCATCTAAGTGTGAACCAACGATGAGGGGCTCACAACACTAGTAGGGCAGTATTTCTATAGGTAGTGATGAGGTTGTAGTGTACCTATATGAAGAAATATTATGTGCCAGGCATGCACCAGGTTCCCGGTAGGCAGCAAATAAATGCAGAGCAAATGTGTCCTGCAGAAGAAACATAACGTGCCATTTTAAAATTGCACAAGCAAGGAATTCAGCTTGCTGCTTTAAGAAAAGCCCAGTTAAGCATGGTTGAACAAATGAGGGAAAATGCTGTAGCCCGCTAGATGGTAGCTATCTCAAGGAATGTCAAGGCCAAGGCTTTGCAGGGAGTGCACTTTGCGGTACAAGATAATATAGTGTGCGGTCAGTTGTTAGATAAATTGAGTTACAAGGACACGGCAAACCATTTCAAGTTTATAACATTCCAGGAAATCGGAAGCAGTTGGCAGATTAATATTTCTGCAACCGGCTAGGCATGACAGAAGTAGCAAGAAGCAACTAAAAGAAGAAAAAAAAACTAATTATAGGGATGAAATCTTAGCAGGGTAAAAGCAGGATGACTCACAAAATAATTATTCATAAATATGTCAAGAGCAAGATGGCGATCATGGATTGCGAACAAGGCCTTGAGCCTCGGCGACTCATGGCATGGGAGGTAACATGGGCTATTTGTTTTAATTAAAATAGGCAACATGGTTGTCTCTCTCTCTCTCTTTTACCTGTATAAACATGTCATCATGCAGCCAGTTCATGGATAGTGTGACCGCATTGTACCCGATTAGCACATGTCTTTTTTCACTGCAGAAGTAATTTCTGGCTAATCAATTAATTTCCAGATGTGATGAGGTAGCACTTTTTAGGGAAAGGTCCATGGGTGGAATTGTAGATAACGGTTGTCCAATCCTTAGATGTGCACATATAGGTTCCATATGTAGTTTAGTAGAGGGAGCCAATTACCAGGAGCGATAGGCATTCATAAATGTGACATCTCAATGATTCATTTGTACTATATAAACTCCTGTTTTCTATTCAAACGTTGGAGAATTCTCGAGTGAGAGCTTGGCTTTTAATCTTGATTTTTTTTCCCCAGTCTATTGGAATACACTGGTTACCTTGCATTTGGCATACCACAAGCACTCTGTGTTGTCTCTTTTTTTGACAAATGCCAGTTAGAGGGCAATTTGGCTTTTGTGACGCTCTTATCAGATTCAAGTTAAAAAAAATCTATTAGCGCACCAGAAAGTAAACGTGCACGGCTGCAGGGGGTTGGAAGTTGCAAGCGTGAATAACAAATACAGTAGTTCTATAATCACCATAGATATGTGGGTGGGTCAGGGGTGATATTGTGTAGCAATAGTGAAATATTATGTGTAACGATGCTGAGGGCGACACAGGGCCTGGTTGCGGGAAACACTGAAGCACCGCCATATTGTAAGTGAGGCCTAACATTTTGTATTTCCCGATGGAGGTGTAGGAGTGGAGTACAATGGAGAATTAAAATCCTTTCTCCCTTTCTCATATGCCAGTAGTGAACATTGAGAATAATACATGCTGGATAGATAGCGTTTTATTCTACCAAGCTGAAGGTCTACAAAACCAGAAAGGAATGTGAATGGCAGAGCACTGGCAGGGCTGCGGCTGTCCTGAAGGACAAACCCATGTGATTCAGGGCAGAGGTCTGGAGCTGCTAACATACCTGGCATAGATTTAGGATCCTAAATCCCCACAGAATAATGGCCATCACAATTGAACTGCAAGACAACAATAAAATAAAGTCCAAAATCCATCAGAATGTGATTGATTAGTTTGGTCCTCGACAGGCCCATGAGAAGTTCTGAGGAGGGGCAGCTGATAATGGGGGAGCCAAGAGTGAAAGGAATGTGAATGGCAGAGCACCGGCAGGGCTGCAGCTGTCCTGAAGGACAAACCCATGTGAGTCAGGGCAGAGGTCTGGAGCTGCCAACATACCTGGCGTAGATTTAGGATCCTAACTCCCCACAGAATAATGGCCATCACAATTGAACTGCAAGACGACAATAAAATAAAGTCAAAAATCCGTCAGAATGTGGTTGATTAGTTCGGTCCTCGACAAGCCCGTGAGAAATTCTGAGGAGGGGAAGCTGTTTTGGGGGAGCCAAGAGTGAAACATCCCATGATGTGTGATACGAGCAACAAGAGGTTGTGCCAACAAAGGTAGTTCTGCAGTGGGGAGTAATGGTGGGGGTGCCCGCATGTCTGGCATCAAGAGAAGCACTCCTTTATTCTGATGGGCCAATTTGACCTCGTAAGTATCAACTGATCTCATGTTAACAGCCAGGCGCACCCCATGTGACTAAGCCTGTGAGCAGATCAACATGTCAGGCAACCCACCAATACACTAGCATGGAACCAAGGTGATGGAGCAGAAGAACCATGTGTTACGGGAACCACTTGTTAGGGTGCAGGGGTAGGTTAGAGTGTGGCCAATCAGTAGAGCAACCATAGAGTATTAGTAGCATGTATATAGTTGATATTCAATCAGGGTGGGGTGTTAACACTGTATATTGCTCACATCATGAATAATGATTCACTTCCTTAAAACACTTTGACTGCTTTGAAATAACTAAGATCTCTGTGTCAGTTTGGTTCTATGCAACCTCCTGCCACCTTTTTCCTTTCTGTAGACAAAATAAATCTTTTTTTATTTTGCAAAGAGGTGCACCACGTTTTCTTCCTTAGAGGAGTGATTTTTATTGTCTGATTGTCTGGAGGTCTGCCTTACTCCAGCCAGGAAACAATCAGTTAAAAGATCCAGCCTCTTGATTTCATATGAGTTATGGGCACTAATCCGCAAACCAACTTTGGGTCTACCGTTCGTGCCTTAAAGTTGCTGGATAATGAATAGTTTGTCTACCATCTATTTCCAAATTATTCACCATCCAGGACTCTTGTGATACAACAAGCGAAACATTGGCAATGCTTTCTAGAAACCTGTCTTCAGCAGTATAATGCATGTATCCTCTAGTAGAATAAAGTATTGACTAGGGACGTTTCATGGTCTTTGGTTGAAGAACGTTAGGCAAACCATTCCAATATAACAAATCTTTCTCCTTTTCTTCATCTAAAAGATGCCGGGCCTGTACCGTACAGGAGCCTTGAGCATCAGAAATAATCCTGATGGCCGCTAAGTTACTCATGTAAGTAAATATTACAGTACTAGAATAATTGACTTGAGCATTCATTCTAGCCCTATCCATATCATGTGCCTGTAATCTGGAGAAAGGTGCAGGAGTAATCTTGTCTCTAACATTACTAGCTGATGGAATGTAAATGGAACCCAAACTCTGATAGTTCTCTACGTACTTCATACTGTTCAGTGGTGGCTGGATGTGGTTCCTCGCTTCCATACCAGTAGCCGACATTTAGGCCCTCATCACTGCCATCTTCTTCATCTTCCTCTGTGCTATTCGGATTACCCGAGGGCCTTAGGGCTATTTCATTTGTGGCAGGCTCTTTATCTTCCGTATCTCTTTTCTTTCCTGACAAGGATGCTACAGACGGTGCAGTGGGCGTACCGGTGGGCGGTTGAATTTCTCCACGGTGGGGCTCTTGCTGAACCTCTGGTGTCCCTTTTACTGGGGGGTAAAAGGGACTTCCATAGCAGTTGGATCCATTTCTACACCATCTCCTATAGGCAGGAGACGATTTCGGTGGAGGGTCTTCACATCCCTCTCGAAGCCCTCCTGTCTTAGTCTAAACATGGGCAACCCCGTCAGTTGTCAATCAATTAGATAGGGCTGCGAGTCCCAGCGGTCACCCAGCTTATTTTGCCCTCTCTTTTCTAAGTTCCTGATGAGCACCAGGTCCCCTGGTTACAAGTTGTGGAACCGGACTTTCTCATCATACCTTTTTTTGTTCTGCTGTGCATTACGTTCTGCCGAGGCTTGTTCTAATTAAAAGGCTCTAGAAAATTGTTCTTGCAGGTCTTTCACATACTTTCGGTAGCGTTCTATCCCTGTGCCATCAGAAGGGACTCCGAAACTCAAATCTATGGGGAGCAGAACATAAGAAGGTACAGCATGAATCCTGTGCTGTCGTTCTTGATGCAATTGTAGGCGTGGACTAGAGTGGATATATGTTGGCTCCATTTCAATTTTCTGGTGGCACGCAGAATCCGCAGCATACCCAACAGTGTTCTGTTAAAGCATTCAGCTTGTGCATCCCCTTGTGGATGGTAAGGAGAGGTTCTAGTTTTCTTTATTTCAATCTGCTCCGTGAGTCTTTTGAGCAATTTGGACTCAAAATCTCATCCTTGATTTGAGTGTAAATGAGCTGGCCAACCATCGTGCACAGAAAATGTGTCCCAAAGTATTTTTGCTATGGTTGTTGCCTTCTTGTCCCTGGTGGGATATGCTTGAGCATAGCGGGTGAAGTGATCAGTTACAACCAAAATGTTCCGGATCCCTCCATGGTCAGTCTCAAGGCTCAGGAAATCACACAAACTAGGTTCATAGGTCCGGAGCTCTGTAAGTGGTGAATGTCTGCAGCAGGATGTCTGAGGGTTTTTCGGGTGATACACCTTGCACAGGTGTGGAGATACTCCTCCACCTCAGGCCCTAGGCGCGGCCAGTAAAATTGATTCCGTACCAAATCTAATGTCCGTTCACTTCCCAGATGCCTGTGTTGGTCATACAGAGCACGCAAGACCAAAGGCCGTAAAGCATATTGCACCACCAGTCTATGTATCAGTTGCCCTTGGATTTGTCTCTCCTTGTGCAGCACTCTTCCCTTCATCACCAACGACTTCCATTCTTTGCAATATATTAGATAGTTTGGCATGTGTCTACTTTCCGTTGGGCCCCTATCACCGTTCTCTTTGCTCAGCAGGACTTCTCTTAGTTCCTCATCTTGCAACTGCTTTTGTCTTAGGTCAGTCAGGTTCAGGTGTGGCAGCTCTGATGCCATTAGGCTGGTGACATCACAAAAGCTTGCAGGGACACCTTTCTCAGTCCCTCGCAGGCAGTCGATACAACGTGCTGGTTTTGGCTAGTTACCATTTGAAGGAGAGCTTTCATGGCGGCCACAGAGGCTAGGCCATTCTCAGAGGTGGACTCGAGGCTGTCATCAGTGTGGGGGCATCTGCAGCTATGTTGTTGACTCCAGGGCGATATTCTAGCTGAAAATTGTACGTGGACAAGGCCGCTAACCATCGGTGGCCAGTGGCATCCAACTTGGCAGACTGGTTCTCAGTCTGTTGTCGGTTCTCACGATGAAAGAAGCTCCATACAGGTAATCATGTAATTTCTCAGACAGGGCCCACTTCAGGGCCAAAATTCATAGCTTATGGGTAGGATAGTTTGCTTCGGCTGGGCTCAAGCGGAGACTAGCAAATGCCACAGGTATAACGCTTCCTTGTTGCTCTCCATCAGAAGTGGCATCCACATGTAATACATAGGGTAACTTCGGATCAGTAAGAGTTTTTTTTAACTGGACAAAAGCCTGTTCACACTTATCATTCCAGCGCAGGCCAAAGACTTCCTTAGGATGATCCTGAGCGGTGGATTGATTTCCCCGAAGAGTCATCTTCTTCTGTGGGGCTGGGTACCCTTTGGTCAAATCCGTGAGTGGACGTGCTATCTTAGCGAACCCAGGCACAAACCTTATGTAATTATTACAGAACCCCAGGAAGCTTCTGATCTCTTGCAGGTTCTGCGGGCGAGGCCAAGTTTTGAGGGCTTCTATCTTGGTGGGGTCTACGCTCACTCCATCAGCAGACACCACATGACCAATATACCTTACACTGGTGCGGCAAAACTGCCATTTTTCCAGGGCGACTTTCTGGCCTTGTTGTTGAAAGCGATCCAAAACTTTTAGCAATCTTTGGTGATGTTCCTCTAATGTCCTCCCAAACACGATCACATTGTCTAGGTACACCAACACATCAAGCAAGTTCATGTCTCCCACAGTTCACTCCATCAGACGTTGAAATGTGGCGGGTGCCCCCGATTTCCCCTGTGGCATGCAGGTAAACTGGTAAAATCCTAGAGGGCAGATGAAGGCTTTCTTCTCCTTATCCTCAGGTAACATGGGAATCTGGTAATACCCACGCCGAAGATCCAGAACAGAAAACCACTGGCTCCCCACTAGACAGTCGAGGGCCTCATCCACTTGAGGGGAGGTATATTGGTCTGGTATGGTTCTGCTATTGAGCCGTCGATAGTCGATACATAGTCGCACATCTTGATTGTTTTTTGTGCGCCACCACTATTGGAGAGGCATATGGGCTCTTTGACTCTTGGATTATACCTGCCTGCAGCAGTTCTTCGAGGTGACGTTGCATGTCTTCTACATATGCAGGGGCCAGCCTTCTTGACCTCTCTCAAAATGGGGTGGTATCTCTTAGAGGGATGTGGTGTTGCACTCCCTTAGCTTCCCCTATATCCCAAGCACTGGTTGAAAATACATCCGCCCTCATGGCCAGTTAGTCTCGTAGATGATTTTTTTCACGTTCTTACAACTGAGAATCCCCAAAGTTTATCTTTCCCACATCCAAAGTTGGATAAGAGCTTCTGGTTCCAGCCATCTGGGTCACCGAATCAGCAATATGCAATTGCACTATGGTGACATTAGTAATGGGAACTCATATGTGGGTCACTGCTGCACCAGTCTCTCTTGTCAATGTGCGTTGTACCAGCAAACCTCCTGGCAGTTCTTCACTCTCAGGAGCTTCCATCACCAATCTTCAGTAAAGGCTGTGAACTTAGAGTCGTACATGCCCAGGCACCATGATGGTCTGACCGGGTAGTATGTCAAGTTGACTGTGGTTGGTGGCGCTCACTTCTCACACTGGGCCATTGGAGTGCTCCACCTTCTCCCTTCAGTTCTCAAGGTAGACTTCTCTGTAAGCAGGGTGCATCGATAGAGAATGTGTAAACTGCAGGCAGGCCATCTCCTTACACATCTGAGCTAAAGTACCAAACATGGCAGAGTTGGTGCCCTTGACCAGGGGTACTTCAGGATACTTCAGGATACAGGTTTCTTGTGGTGCATACTAATGCCAGTGTGGTCAACGTAGTGCTTACTCCAGCCTCTTCTTGATGTAAGCAAATCCTCACGCAGACATACCCCAGATAGTGGCAAGTGGCATCACTGACTTTCATCAGGTTTAACCCCTCAAGTGGTTCGAAGGGCAGGTGTGACATGTGTCTCAGATAGTAAGGCTCATAGACAATAGTGACTTGGGAGCCACTTTCCAATAGTGCTGTAGTCAGCCGTTCTTCAAGCTCAATGGGGATTGTCAGGGGTGGTCCAGTCAAACCCTCAGGGATGCCCCTGGGTGAACTTGTCTGAGTTTGTATTCTGTTGCATGACGCTGGCGACATTTTCCGGGCGTTGCAGAGATCACAGACTAATCTGATGTGGTCAGCTGTGGGACCTTCCTGAGCCTTGACTGGATGTTTGGTAGTCAGCACTTTGGAATTCTGTGTCTGTGCAGATATACTGGGATTATGGTCAGCAGAGCTTACTCCTGTGCTCAAGGTTTTAACTGTTCCTCTGCTACAACCTCCTGTGCGTTTCCCGACACGGCTCTGACAGAAATTGGTTTAAGAGCAGTGAATCGAGCAGCTACTCGAGCATAGTCTTGGTCGCACAGACAAGTGGAGTGGCGATCATCCCCACATCGATGGCAAAATCTTCAGGGTGGTAAAGGAACAGGTGAAGAGGTAACATATTCTCAGGGCTCTTGGGCTCGTCTAAATACTTGATGTTCTCTGTCACGTGACGCAGGGAAAGTCTCTACCCCATTCTGGGGGTTACATTCTGATTTTCTCTGGGTACTAACTGTGTCTGTAATCTCTTCACTAACAGTTGCAGCTCCTTAATCTGTTTCTGTTGAGTGAAGACATAGTCAGGAGCTGGGATCTTGTGTTGGACAGGATGACTTTGAGCCTCGACATCGCCGGTTTATTCCTCCAGCGATCTTATTGACCCCAGTAGCTCTTCATACAGAGGTGGGGAGTCCAGCTTTTCTTGCAGCCTCAGTTGATGGATGGGCAGGGTATAATCTTTGGCCCCTCTAAGGATCTGTTTCAAGCGACACAAGTTTAGTTGGGAAGTCTCTACTCCTCCCATATGATGTGCCAAACGTAAAATTTGTTCAGTCCTCACAAGGAATTCAGATAACTTCTCTCCCGATTTCATTGAGGTGGAATGGAACCTCATTATCAAATATTCACCAGGCTTGGTAGCGCCGAATGCTCCTTCCAGCGCAGCCATCACTTGCAGCGAAGTGGGATCTGGATTTATTAGTGTGTGCAGGGACAGTACCGTCTGTAATGCCGGACCTCGCAAGGCCTCTATCACACGCCTCCATTTCTCTTGTGTTCTGACACTTTCCAATCCTGAAGCATAAGCTTAGCTAGGTCGGCCCATACCTCGTACCCTTCTTCTCCTTTGGGCACCGGTTTGTCCCCTGAAAAAGGGCGCAACTGGGTGTAGGCTCCATGTTCATTAATCATCGGCAAGGAGGATTCACTGTCCATAGTCATCCGGACTGTTTCAGCCACTGCAGCACCGATGAATATGTCATCCTTAGTGGGGTCTGCAGCTTCAGGACATTGAGGTATTATGGGCCACGTGTCTAGCTGCCACACTGGGCAGGAAAACACAGGTTCCCTGCCTTGAATTTCGGTAGGCAAGATTTTACCTGAAAGAGAAACTCCACCATAACATAACATGTGACATTTAGAATCATGCCCTGGTATGCAGCCCACACTTTTCACTTTACCAGTGACAGATTCTAAGGCACCAGTCATGGCTAAAATGTCATCTGTGGTTATGTGTGAAGCAACCTCCACTATGATAAAACAAGCCTCGGTGCTAAGTCCATCAGCTCGAATCCACTGGATCACGTAATCATGTGCAATTTTGACTATGGGTGACAATAGCTAGCAAGGGGGGGAGGGTGTTTGTTTTCTTCTTTCACAATACTTGTTTGGGCGATCTCTTTCCCCCTATGAGCATCTCAGCAGTGCATCCAAAAGTGTAAGGTTTTCTCCCTGTGGTTTCATTTGGCTTTATCTCTTTCTGTTAAAGTGAGTGCTTAGTCACATGAAGGAGACCTGCGTATAGGAGTGTAACACCTTACTGCACACATGTGCAAGAGTATTGAATAGCCCAAGGGGGTGTGATGGCTACCAGTCGGGAGATAAACCAGTGAGGGCTCTAAAAGTAGTGGGGGGGGGGTTTGCTCTGTCAACCAACAGCAGCAGGGTGTCAAAGACCAAATAAACAAGCAGACTTCTTTGTTTTGTTTGAGCAAGGCTCACTTTTCTATTATATCAGGAAAGAGGGTTAGATCAAACAATACAATCATGAGTCTCTATAACAATATTGGTCCCCTAACAGAGTTGCTCCCATCATATACAATAGATAACACAGTCATATAAAACATTGAAAGGAATTTGTCAGGTCCCAATGCAAGACTAGAGTGTAGCATGTGGTAAATACTTGAGCTCTTACTACTTTAGGCATTCCTTTGATGATGAGCGGTTATACATTTGATCAGTAAATAACTATTCAGTTACAGCAGGTGACCCTTGAAAATAAACATTACTTCATCTGTTACATGCATAACCTTTCCTGTCACAGGTATTCTTTGAGGGTGAGCGCTTCCTCATCTGCTAAATAGATAACTTTTCCTGTCACCAATCTCTCGTGTGACTAGACACTTTCACCTTTGATAAATACATAACATTTCTAGTCACAGGTATGCCCTGAGAAGGACAAACTACAACGGGAGATATAAATCGGACCCCCAGAGCGGCGGCCACTAACAAAACGAAATATACCACAGAACCCATTAGGTCGAGGTGAGATTCGGGAGAAGAATAGCTTGTGGGCACTAGACCAGTGAGCAAGTTTAAGGGCACCAATGGGGACTTCCTGCTCTGGGCCCCCTACTATTGTGCCACCTGAAGGAACCAAACAAGAGTCGCCAACCCGGAATGGTGTCTCCCAAGTACTTTTTAAGTAAAACACAGCCCACTAGTAAAACTATGCTGTCACATGCAGGCCTGGTATCCTCGCTGCACTTCACATCTCTCTTACCTGGACGGCCCTGGCTGCCGTTTCAGGCAAGTTCTGCCTGTCACTACTCCGGCTCGCTCTCTCTCAACCCCGGATGGGGAGTGGCAGAGCAGCCAGCTACCGTGGTGAGGGGTGCAGACATAAATAAAGGACTATGAAATCACTAGCCTGTCCCTATAACGGAACATTTAGCCTTTTACATGCTGAAACCCCCCCCCCCTCCCCGAAATGGGGTTTACACTAGCATAGACAAGACCTACATAAACATACTATCTTTGGGCAGGGAGTTTGAGGGCTGCCTCGATCTGTGTGTTTATCTTTTGTATTACATGAAGATATCAATGTGTCTAGGGTGATTGTTGGGTTGCGTGTGAGGCAAGTCTGCACTGTGGTTGTAGGGACTGTGATGTGTGGGATGGTAAGGAATGAGTTCCTGGTCTTAAATGTGGGTCATTATTCGAGTTCACATCTTGATGGACCAGCTGCCATTAACACCATTCATGAGCACTAGGTCGTAGGTCCCACAAGCACCTAAAGGAGAGCCAGATAGCAGAATACGCTAAATGAACATAACCTTACGTGTCAGTTAAAATGAATAACAGGCCCCAATTCCTCACCGAATCCCCATTGCTTTAGGCTGTTCCAGCTACTGCACCGTTTGTTTTATGCTTTGCATACACCTTCCCTCCTGAGAAGAGCAAACAATGTTGCCTAACAGGAAGTGTGCAGGACTTGTTTCCTGTAATAGACACCACTCCTTGCTTTTCTTTTAATAACTAGGATCCTTCACTCCGCCACATCACCTACTGCAGAAACATGTGCACAGCTTCTAAGTTCTCTTTGGTCACCCCAAAACCGAGATAGGCGTGCCGCTGAATTGAGTGGCTGCAGCAGATGCAACAGTCAGCTCATGAAGTAAATTAAAAGCAAGAAACCATTTCTAAACCACTTCAACTTTCATTAAAGGCAGTGCTTTTTTTATTAGTCATTTAACGCCCATTTTGATTGTGTATTTCCACAAGACTACATCATAAACCTTGCCACTTCTAACATTATTCCCTCTCCTCCCTTTCTTTTCTCTGGATCACACAGTTTATATTTGTGTCTATGCTCGTGTTAATCTCCCCTTTCGTGATTCTTCTGTTTGTCCTCTGACGTTTCTGTATTTCTACTCGTTTTGTAATGCGCACGTGCACCTGCACCACAAGCGGTATGTTGGTGCAGAGCCCAAGGGTGACTGAGGAAATAATTAGTTACATAAAGCCGAGGAAAGGAGCCCTGTTTTAATTCACGCGAGAAAGTCAACAGCATGCACATCATTTCGGGGCAGCTAGGGGTACCAACTGCTACCCAGGCAAATTCCTAAGGTACCCTTTGCACTGCCTCTGCGCCCCTTGGCCAAATGGCCCTCACACTTTCAGACTGCTTGCATAGTGTGAGCAACCACCATAAGCAATTCCCAAAGAAGTACAGACGTGGTTCATTTGCATAAAGAAATTAAACATTTACCCGAATGGCACTTGCCAGGGCATCTTCAGAATTATGTCTGTGCAGCTTGCTGTATTTCTATGTATACACTGTCAGGCCGATTCATGTAATTCCTCACAAAAGTGTTGCACGTGGCTGGCGCACAGCGTGCCCGTGCGAATGTCTGCGCCAGCCGCGTGCGATAAAATCAATTTCCGCGCACAGCGTATTCATGGATTCTCGCCTCCAAAAGCAGACGTGGCGCAGAGTGGCGCAGCGACCCTGCAGCAGCGCCAGTTACGCCCCCAAGAACGCCCTCGCGCAAGGAAAAGCCATCAAGATCGCAAAACCATCGCAAAGGGCTGCGCCAACACTGTACCAGTTTACCGGACTGGCAAACAGCAAACGCAAAGTGGGGAACGGGTATTACGGGTGTCGGGAACACGCGTGCGTGAGAAGATTCACATGCGATCGGGCCTGGGGGAGCGTGTGCGTGTATTTCAGGGGTGCGCGAGAAGTTCTACACGCGAATGGCCTGGGTGTGTGTATTTCAGGGGTGCGCGAGAAGTTCCACACGCGATTGGCCTGCGCACGTGTATTTCAGGGGTGCGCGAGAAGTTCCACACAGGATTTCCCTGGGCGCGTGTATTTCAGGGGTGCGCGAGAAGTTCCACACGCGATTGGCCTGGGCACGTGTATTTCAGGGGTGCGCGAGAAGTTCTACACGCGAATGGCCTGGGCGCGTGTATTTCAGGGGTGCGCGAGAAGTTCCACACGCGATTGGCCTGGGCGCGTGTATTTCAGGGGTGCGCGAGAAGTTCTACACGCGAATGGCCTGGGCGCGTGTATTTCAGGGGTGCGCGATAAATTCCACACGCAGTTGGCCTGGGCGCGTGTATTTCAGGGGTGCGCGAGAAGTTTCACATGCGATTGGCCTGGGCGCATGTATTTCAGGGGTGCGCGAGAAGTTCCACACGCGATTGGCCTGGGCGCGTGTATTTCAGAGGTGTGCAAGAAGTTTCACACGCGATTGGGCTGCGTGCAGGTATTTCAGGGGTGCGCGAGAAGTTCCACACGTGATTGGCCTGGGCGCGTGTATCTCAGGGGTGCGCGAGAAGTTCCACACGCGATTGGCCTGGGCGCGTGTATTTCAGAGGTGCGCGAGAAGTTACACACGCGATTGGCCTGGGGGAGCGTGTGCGTGTATTTCAGAGGTGTGCGAGAAGTTCCACACGCGATTGGCCTGGGCGCGTGTATTTCAGAGGTGCGCGAGAATTTTCACACACGATTGGGCTGCGTGCGGGTATTTCAGGGGTGCGTGGGAAGTTTCACACGCGATTGGGCTGCGTGTGGGTATTTCAGGGGTGCGCGAGAAGTTCCACACGCGATTGGCCTGGGCGCGTGTATCTCAGGGGTGCGCGAGAAGTTCCACACGCGATTGGCCTGGGGGAGCGTGTGCATGTATTTCAGAGGTGCGCAAGAAGTTCCACACGCGATTGGCCTGGGCGCGTGTATTTCAGGGGTGCGCGAGAAGTTCCACACGCGATTGGCCTGGGCGTGTGTATTTCAGGGGTGCACGAGAAGTTCCACACGCGATTGGCCTGGGCGCATGTATTTCAGAGGTGCGCGAGAAGTTACACACGCGATTGGCCGGGGGGAGCGTGTGCGTGTATTTCAGAGGTGCGCGAGAAGTTCCACACTCGATTGGCCTGGGCGCGTGTATTTCAGAGGTGCGCGAGAAGTTTCACACGCAATTGGCCTGGGCGCGTGTATTTCAGAGGTGCGCGAGAAGTTTCACACGCGATTGGGCTGCGTTCGGGTATTTCAGGGGTGCGCGGGAAGTTTCACACGCGATTTCAGCAGGGTACGTGTATTTCAGGGGTGCCGGGGAGTCCTACATGTGATTTGGCGGTGTGGGTCCTCCCAGGTGTTCCCTGTACACCCTCCACGGCCCCTGCAGGCAGCCCACAACACAGGGGACTACCCTGCATCCCTGGTCATGTCCCACAGGCAGCCCACCCAACATGGGCATGCCCCCCAGCAAAGGCACATGTTTCCTTGCACTACTGATCACCAACTCATGTCCCCTTGCACCCCCAGCATTGCGGGGCACCTGCCAGCAGGCCCCCACTCATGTCCCACTCATGTCCCCCTGCACCCCCACCCCCCAGCATTGCGGGGCACCTGCCAGCAGGCCCCCACTCATGTCCCACTCATGTCCCCCTGCACCCCCATCCCCCAGCATTGCGGGGCACCTGCCAGCAAGCCCCCACTCATGTCCCACTCATGTCCCCCTGCACCCCCACCCCGCGCATTGCGGGGCACCTGCCAGCAGGCCCCCACTCATGTCCCACTCATGTCCCCCTGCACCCCCACCCCCCAGCATTGCGGGGCACCTGCCAGCAGGCCCCCACACATGTCCCCCAGCCAACATGTCATCACAATCTAGATCCCTGGCCCTTATGGTCAGCCTCCAAATGCAAAACACCCACTCGAGTACTGCATCCACCCACTTAGAAATGGCAATGACATGATAGAACCCCAATAGCAAGTTTGGAAATGAACACATGGCCCTCACATACACCCAATGGGTGTCAGTGAATCTCAAAACCCATATCAGGATATGCATGATACCAATGAGATGATACTACACATTGAAGTTTGATGAAAAAAATGTATTAAAAACAGCATAAATGGAATAAAAAATAAACAAATGACAATGGAATCAAAAACTAAAAGCAGCATGTCCGTAAAATAATGAAAAACGACAAATCATAATCCAAAGGAAAGGTGTCCAAAGTCACAGTTCTAGAAAGTAAATCCAAGGTAAAAACAAAACCGAAAACCATTGCTCCATGGATAAATAAAAAAAAAAAAAAAAATCCAACAGTCAACTATATACAGATAAACAAACCAGGGTCCATGATCCCAACTGAAGAAATGAAACCTACATAAAAATACTACCTAATAAAATAAAACATATACAAAAATGTGGCCAATTGTCCAAAAGGTCCAAAATAAATAAAAAAGCAAAGGAAACCTAACACTAACTACATAACTATTTACAAGGGCAGCGGGCTAGTCTGACGGCTCACTGGTTGTTGTCATGGGCCAGGGCATCATCGAACTCCTGTTCAATGGCTTGGAGGCGGGCATGTTCCCTGGCCCCGATCGCGTGTAAAAACACCCGCGAGCCCCTGAAATACACGTACCCCGCTCCCCCAGGCCCGATCGCGTGTGAAAACACCCGCGAGCCCCTGAAATACACATACCCCGCTCCCCCAGGCCCGATCGCGTGTAAAAACACCCGCGAGCCCCTGAAATACACGTACCCCGCTCCCCCAAGCCCGATTGCGTGTGAAAACACCCGCAAGCCCCTGAAATACACGTACCCCGCTCCACCAGGCCCGATCGCGTGTGGAACTTCTCGCGCACCTCTGGAATACACGCACACGCTCCCCCAGGCCCGATCGTGTGTGAAACTTCTCGCGCACCTATGTAATACACGCACATGCTCCCCCAGGCCCGATCGCGTGTGGGCCTTCACGCGCGTGTAGGACTTTGGCGCACATTTTTTTCCTGCGCAGGGACGCTACCGCCTGCTTTCATGTGGCGGACATGTATGGGCCTGTGCGCGTCTTTGGCCGTGCGCTGTTTTTCCCTATTCGATTCCATGAATACGTGTTGTAGGCAAGCGTGTGGGCGTTCTGCGCACTTGCCTCCTGTACTTCCCCCGTGACGCCCACATTTTCACGAGTTGTTCCCCATTCTGCGTGTGACGCCCGGTGTTACGCCTACTTTTGTTATGTGTGCCGCGCTATGTGCGAATTCGCTGTGGCCTTATCGCACAGCGTTCAATGACCTGTGCGCCACTTGTTATGAAGAATGTAGGAATGGACGCGGATAGCTCAGTGAATTAAGTGATTACTGCTTCTTCCCATCAGAACTATTCACACTTGTACAACGGTGTTGGATCATGTAAGAACATACTACAAAAATCATAGTATTTTGGTGCAACATTAACAAACATTGGCAATACTAACAGTTTGGGTTTTTGTGTAGGCATAGCAAAGGCACTTGCCAGGCACTGCCATAGTGGTATTAACTGCTCATTCATGGTAGCAGGTGAAAAATGGTGCAAGTACCTGGGCATTTAAAAGCTGTGCCTGGCATATGCCCAATTTATACACAAGCCATAACTGTCGGCTTTGCCAACGTTTGTTTTTAACATGACTTCAGTGAAGGTCACACATAGAGCTTAGAAACTGAATAGTTGAATTCAGACCTGGTTATGACATTTTATTAAACCTTTTGCACATTTACAGCCCAAATTAAGTCATTAACTCTGGTTCAGGGGACTGCTTTGGAAAAACACTGCCAGGCACTTAAAGTCCAAAGTTTGATGGTAAGTCTTTATTAAAGCGAGCAAAAGGAGTTCCCATGAGGAGGTGTATTGGGTGGGGAGGAGAAAAAACTGCGTTGGAATGGCCATAGGGATTAGCATGGCTCTGGGCAGTCAATGGATGGGCATTTAACTATAGAACACCTACAAGCTGTGAATCCCTCCTCATATCCATTTCTCCCTATCTGTACTCTATTGCAATACGTTCAGCTTACAGGTGGCGCAAGTGCCACATAATAGCCTGAACTAATTAGATTAGTACATATCTCATGGAAGCAAAGACACTGCTTAGAATATGATTTTTGTAGGTGCATGTTTGAAGTTCAGTAAGAATCACAGCAGTCACACTTCAATCAACACTGACAACACTTATTTAAGACTATGGGCCTCATTACGAGATTGCCGGTAGGCCGCCGGTGCAACCGGCGGCCTACCGGCAATCTCGGTTTACCGTTTCCACTGTCCGACTACGGGTGGTGGCAGAGCGGTAAGTTCCCATTCCCATGGCGTTTATTAGAACTGCATGGGATTGGAAACACTGAAGTACCAGCACTGTTGCTAACGGAGGCAGTGTGTGATGGTGGAAATGCATTGGAGGGACAGGGCCTCCATGTCCTTGTCCTGTACTCCCTTAGCATGTGTGTTCTGTGTTGTTTTCTGCAGAGGAGTCCATGTGGGACTCCTGGCAGTGCAGCTCTTCCTGTTTCTGGTTGTGATGAACAGAGACCCTTGGGATACCCTCATGGCACCCATGGGTAGGGGTACAACACTGTACCCCTAGTGTATGTTTTTGGGCACCTGTGTGTGGCCCATAGAGCATGGTATGGGCTGGTGGCAGCTCCATGCTGAATTTTACAGGTGCTCTGAGTATCCTCCATTTTGGCATACTCTTGCCCTGCCATAGAGTGGGGTACATTTACCAGCCCAGCAGAACTCCCTTACATCCCGAAACTGCATTTCAGCAGTTACCAGCAGAATGGCTGCACTGGCTCTGTTGAGCAATTTTGCCCTGCATCAAAACTGTGTTCTGCAGTCACCAAAATGATGGCTGCGCTGTCTTTACTAGGCAGATATGGAGCGAGATGAAACATAGAACACCTCGAGGATTGCTGCAAGTCATTTCCTGCATGTGCACCAAAAAGAAGAAATCAAAAGCAGTCTAGTGCAGCGCTGTTATGCTGCCAGCTTAATAACTTCCAACTAAAGAAAAGGAAATGTTCTGCGTTTAAAATGGCTTTGCATTGATGCCATTTCATTACACAGTTGGTTCCAGTAAAACGCATTCATGTCCATTTATCTTCAGGCCATACACCAGCAAAGGAGGGCAGTCCTCCCTGAAAGGCATTCTGTGTCAAGGAAAATCTGTGAAATAGCAGAGAAAGTCACTCCAGGCCGCACGACAAATGGTTTACTTTTGCAACAATCTAACACAGTCAAACTTTTCAGAAAAAGTTCTCTCTCTCCTTTTGCTTGATGTCCGTGTCAGAGAACCCTTGTATTGGACAGATTCCTGTGTATTAGAAATTGACTAGGGCTATAAATAATGTTCAGAATGTAGATGCGAGAAAAAGCTGCATTTGTAAAGTGACATCCTAGAATATTAACCCACGTGTAAAATGGTGCTTTTGCAAAGCAAGAAAATGCCTTTTAAAATGTGAAATGTCAATCTAAGGCCTTGTGCTTGCATAGAAATGTGATGGGGATTTGCTTTAAAATATAAACATGATATTTATTCCCAAAAGACTTGCTTTCTGGTTAAAGAAAGACAAATAAATAAATAAATAAATACATTACTTAGAGGCCAGCAGAACAGGTTTGGCATGGCCTGCCTTCAAAGAGCCCTGTCTCCCCTGGGAACAGAATCCCCTTCCCCAAGTGGACCAGCCCCCTGGACACAAGATTGGAGAATCTAGCACCCTCGTCAGACGGAGCGGCATTGCTCAAGCATGAGACAATGGACTACCCTGGCACAGAGGTGTGAAATCCTCGGACACCTCCCCTCAACTCAAACTGAAGGACTTCAAAGGCGAATCAATGGCAACACTGGGCTAAACTGACCAGAGCCTGACATTTAGCTGGGGGTTGGAAGGAATGCCCCTATTTGGAAAACAAAGCCAGCCCTTTTGATTTCAGAGACTGTTCAGATTGTGTCATTTACTTCAGTAATCAAAAGACTTGTTAATGTGAAATTATGACCGTTTAAATGTCGTGTTTGTGCCATTAAAATAAGACATTGTAAGTTTTCCTGTCATGATGGGGAGCCAAAACGCCTGGAAAATGTAATTTCTGGGGAAGGCATACATGGTACAGCTTTGACATTATATGAAAACATGTCCTGTGATAATATGTATACATATATACAATTGTAGAATTTTAGGTGAAATGTTTTCCATGGAAATGGCAAAAGATTGCCAGAATGACTAAACAGCATCGAACCGTTTTGGGATTTGAATGGTATATTCTTTGTAAAATATGGGATCTGTCTATCTAATTTTTATAAGGGTGGTGTGTATAAAAATAAGTGTTTTGCTCCATAACTTATTTTGTCAAAAATAACTTTGGTGAAACAAAGGTACAGCATAAAACACCCACCCTAAAATTGAGTCACCTCCTTCAGTCCAATCTGCTTACAGGGAGGAGGCGACTTCCATAGGCTGACCTATCCAATTTAGAGGTATGTCTAACTTAGTTCCGCCCACATAGTAAAAATACTCTGATGTCATCCGGCCTATAAAGGGGGAGACATTCAAAATTCAGGACACACAGATTCCAGAAAGACAGACCGTCCAGAAAATCCTACATACAGACATTCAAGAAAATCCAGCATTCATAACTCAACATCCAGAGATCCAGATATTCCCCATTCACCCTGCAAGATTCCAGATTCTAGAAGCCAGGCCAAAGGTAGCTGATCCTATCCAGGCAGAACTACTGATCCAGAATTAAAACCCAACTAAAATCCCAATAATTCAGGGAGAAAGGGGCAAAGGATGTGGTACCCTTTTTGGGAGTGCCCTGTGACCCTACCGGCTTTTGCCCTGCTACCTGCTTGCCCAGCTGATGCACCTCGCTGTCTCCAGTGACCGGACTAGTCCCAGCTGTCCCTTCCAGGCGAGCCCACTGCGCAGTGACCAGATCTTGCCTCGCTGCTCGAAACACGGTTCAGTGTCCAAACTATCCCATTCAAGGCTCTTTGCAAGTATTTCCCTTCCCTCATAACGCAAAACTGCAAACCTTGCTTTGTTACCTTGTATTATGTTCAATCCAATTGAGACCCTGAAACTGCCCTAGCAAAATCCTTAAAATTGTCAGAATTCTCTGTGTATCTTGTTCTTAGGAAAATCGCTAGTGACCTCCATGTGTTAGTGCTGTTCCTTCCCAATCATTTCAGTTTGTTGTATAAGTCCTCCGTACTATTTGGAATAAAGTAATTAAATTCCCATCTAAAGAGAAACACGGAGTGAAGGGGTTGCAGTTGCAAAGTAACCTGTTTCACGGGCGGCGTTCCTCTATTCTAGCCACTAAAATATAGTATCAGTAAAACTTGTCATTTCCTTTTCAAACCGATTTTCACTGTGCAACTGCTTGCATTTTCTAAACCGATTTTTCCTTCGCCTTTAAGAATCCCATACTGTCATCCATTCTGGGTTACCCTTTCACTTTCATATCCTACCTGTGAGGTGTCTTTGTAATTTAGCATCAAAACTGAATTCTGATTTTGCCTGTTTAGCCCAAATTACAAACCGTTTCGCTATTTTAAACCTATGAAATGAATCAATTGCAAGTTCTCCATGTGTGATTTTGCTGCACTGTGTTTTTCCTTCAAGGTTGATTTTCTGAACTGTATGCCCTTTGTTAGTACATTGCCTTGTAGTTTGCTAGACTTCTGATTTCTTTGATACTGCTATACCCATTTTTGCCTTCCTCATTCAACTGCACATGTAAAACAAGTATTTAGTCATTCCGAGTGCCATTTTGCTCAATTTCAAGGGTTTTCAATCCGATTTTGCCTCTCATTCAGAGTTGGAAGGTTGGATTTTCATTCTGTTTGTTGCCTAGTATACCTGGCTCCTTGCTACTCCGTTCTACCCACACAAAATTCAGTTAACAAGGGTTTGAGGCGGTGTTTTAGGCGGAAACATTAACTGTGGTGCTATCAGACAATACCACCCGAAAAGTAATCTTGCCTTTATTCAATTGTGCACTGTATATCTTATGTAACAAGGTCAAACTAAGTGTATTCTATCAATGCACAGTGTAGTTATCACCACAATGGTGATTGCTGCCCTATATTAAATTTGTGTGATTTTCATTGGAATTTAAAAATAAATAAATATTGTATTATTACACACCGGCCTGGTTCATAGTCCATTGCAACCCGGGGAATTTGTAAAGGGGGGAGTGATACGGGTTGGGTACCTTCTCAAACTGAATTCGTAATAAATAAAATAAAAGTGTTTTAATTGTGCGCTGCATCCCCGGCCAGTAGAAAGAGTCTGGTCTGGGTGTACCGGGCCTTTAAAATCCTTAACAATAGGAATTAGTGGATTCCTGATAGGAGACAAGATGACTCCTATAACCTCTTGTTTTCTATTACCTGTTGCCTTGTTTTCCCAAAGTTCTGGGAAGCCCGGACTCTGTCCCTTATTACCATGCTTACTGTTTGCCTACAGAGAGGTACCTCAGGAGGATGTTGGCTTCAGCTCCTTCAAGCTTCTTTTTGGTTACCCTCTGAGGGGACCCTTGGCTATAGTCAAGGAGGGGTGGGAGATGCCTACTCCCCCTATCATTACCAATGTAGTTGACTATGTGCTGGGGCTCAAAAAAAGAAGGGCACTCCTGATGGGTCAGGCTAGTGAGAAGCTGAAGGCTGGGCAAGCTCTGGTGAAACATTTGTATGACTAGAAGGCTTCCCTGATCAACTTCCCACCAGGCTAGCAAGTCCTGATCATGAATCCTATAAGGCAGAACCTGTTCCTGATCTGTTCTAGGGCAGTCCTTCAGATAGCTCCATTGAGGGTGTCAAATTGAAATTGGCCTCTCACCTGACTTTTGATCAACAAACTGAGGTGAGAAGTGTATTGAAGCAATTCTCCCCCTTGTTTTCCCTAGCTCCTGGTTTGATATTAACTCAGGAGATAGTGTACCTACCAAAAGTAGGGGATACAGAATGTCAGACAAATTAAGGTCTGACATCAAGACAGAGGTTAACAAGATGTTAGATCTTGAGGTGACTGAACTCTGCAGTAGTCCTTGGTCCGGCCCTGTGGTTTTGGCTCCAAAGGCAGGTTCCTCTGAGTTGAGGCTCTTTGTGGATTACCGTGCTCTGAATGCTGTCACCAAGACAGATGCACACCCCTTGCCTACAACTGATGAGCTGATGGATACTTTGGGTACTCCCAAATACCTCAGCACATCCAACCTCACTGCAGGCTATAGGCAAATATCCCTTGCAGATCCTGCCAAGGAGAAGACAGCATTTTCAACTCCAGAGGGTCTTTACCAGTTCAGGGTAATGCCTTCTGGGTTGAAGCATGCACCTGTCACTTTCCAGAGGCTTGTGAATCATGTCCTTAACGGGTTGGATGAATTCTATCTGGATGATATAGCAGTTTTCAGTGCCACCTGGGAGGATCACGTGAAACACCTCAGAATTGTGCTGCAGGCTCTTCAGAAACCCACTTTACCATAAAGGCCATTAATTGGCCATTAATTGCCAGATTGGCACGGTTCAGTGGTCTACCTCGGACATGAAGTAGGCGGGAGGGAGGATACAGCCTCTTCCCAGTAAAGTTCAAGCAGTACAAGACTGGCCTACCCCCACTACACAGACCCAGGTGAGAGCCATTTTAGGACTCTCAGGGTACTACAGAAACTTTATGGCAGACTATGGCACCAAAGCGGCCCCTCTGACTGCTCTCATAATTCCAAAAAAACCCAAGAAGGTATCTTGGTCTGAGGATTGTGGGAAGGCCTTCAATGGCTAAACGACTCCTTGTGCCAGGCCCCTGTTCTCAGGGCCCCTGATTACCAAAGACCTTTTATTGGGCAGACAGATGCCTCTGACACTGGGATAGGAGCTGTACTATCACAAGTAGATGAGAAGGGTAGGGAACACCCTATTAGATTAATTAGTCGCCAGCTTAAGGACAGAGAGCTAACGTGGTCCACAGTAGAGAAATAATGTTTCTCTGTTGTGTGGGCCCTAAAGAAGCTGAGGCCCTAAATCTAGGGGACCCACTTAACTGTGCAAACTGACCATAAGCCCTTAAAGTGGCTAATGAACATGAAGGGAGAGAACCCAAAGTTCATAAATATATTTCACTTGAACAAACCCCTGAATAGTGGATTCCTTATTCTTAGAGGTCAGACCATTAAAGTGTGTGCTTCTATAAAAAATACTTTTTTACCTGATATTTTCTTAATGCAACTGTTTGCGCCTTACTCGTATTGCGTGTGACCATAGCCCAAGTGTGCTTTGCGAGTGCTTCCTCTCCTTGCCCACTTGTCATGATCACTGCTTCCAAGGAGCCAGGACCAGCCCAACGTCCTTGGAAGCAGGCCCCTAACCCTCATCCTAGGCACCAGCCGGTCCCCACTGGGACCTTTTGGACCTTGTCCTGGCGCCGGTGGCACCAGGCTCATCCAAGCCATCGGTCCCGGCACTGGAAGCGCCGGGCTCATAAAATGTATGAACATGCTTGGGTGGACTTACCTGCAGCAGACCATGCTGCTTACTTACCAGCCACATAGGAATCCTCTGTGAGCCGGAACTACTTTCTTACCTGGGTGGGGCAAGCTCCACTCCCTGGATACAGCACTGGAACTCTTCTGGAACAGGAACTCTTTTCTTACCTAGGCGGGGCTGTGGAGGAAGACGCCTCATCACTCCAAGGCTATTTAAACCACACCCGATTGATGAAACGTGCTTCGCGTTATTCTGCATCTGCAGCAGAACGCTCACCGAGTCTGTTCCAGCTTTTCTTCTTTCTGATCTCGAACCTGCAAGAACAATACTTACCATTCCAGTATCCAGTCTTCAGTAGCACCTGCAAAGACAAGAAAAGACAGGTTAGCACGGCGATCTTCACACGCAGCGCTTACCTCACCTGATCCATCGGCAGCGACCATTTCTTCACGCTGTTCCACCGCCTGTGAAGACAAAAGCATCGTTATTACTTACCGGCACTCCGCGAATTCCGGATTTCTTTAACGCTGCAATCCTGCATCTGAAAGACAAAAGAAGAGACATTAAACAGGTATTTACTTACGCCCATCGTGCTCGCCAGGATAGAACGCCTGCAAATACTCTGGCGCTTACCTGCATCTCTTCAGCACGAACTCACAGCTGCAAGGGAAAAGAGACAGTTAGAGCGCTTGCATTTACTTACGCATTCCCAAGCGCTTCATTTCAAGGCTCTGGTTTCAACTTCGGCTCTCTTCACACCATCTTCTATCTCAAGAGCCCTGCAAGACAAATAGGAAAAAGCATTATACAGTGCCCTGTACGTGCCCACGCACCAAAGACTATAAGGACTAAAAGGTGTCCGGAAACTCACCGCTCGTGCAGTTAACGACGGTAGCAATCCTCTGATTTCAAGAGGCCTACGTTTCACCCATTGAAGGAACTGGCAACGTCACCCTGCATCAGACGCAGATGGAGAGTCCAGCATTCCCCTATCTAAGGTGAGCACGTTGACCTGGGGGACTCTACGGAGAAGCTAGGGAGAGAGAGAGAGAGAGAGAGGGACACTCAACCACCCAGATCATTAACCCCCATATTCTTTCACCTGCAGAAATCTCTCTCTTCGAGTTCGACACACAGTGCGAAGAGGCTCAGCCCCAGAAGCCAATCGAGTCCTGCACAACACTTTTTGAGTCACAGACACCTTCCTGCCTAGACCAGCGCCTCCGTGGGAATCAGGTGAGCGTTACACCACTGCTTTCCTCATTTTAAATACCATTTTTGCATCTATACATTCACTTCTCATATTTTTGCCAAAAATGTGTTTTTATCTTTTTATTCTTGTTTTTTTCCCATAAATATTCACTAATACATTAACCTACTTTTTACTGTAATTTGCACTCATAATTACATTTTTACTCTCAGCGTCACCTTTTCAATTTGTGTGATCCTGGACAAATTTGTTTTATTTTCTTCTCCAAATGCCCTTATATTGCATAATTATACTGCACCATGGGGGAAACACTGCTCCCCTTCTTGGCACCACTCCAATCAGCTCTGGTCTTGGTGTACATGCTTAAACCTTCATTTACGACACCCTTATGATTCTCCATGTGTAGTGCAACCTATGCTTTTTCTCTGTCCCCAACTATCAATATTTTCCCCATTCTGCTTAACTAAAGCACCGTTGTATGTTTTCATTTTGCAATCTGTCTTTTTTCCTCATGGCACACTGAAGACTTTTTAATAAATAATTGTTCCCTTTTCCTTCTCAACTATACAATTGTCCCATACATGTTCCAGGGCCTATGCTTTTTTCTAAATGTCCCATCCTTCATCAACAAGGAGCGGCTACTTGCTCAACATAAAATCAACAAATCAGAGGCACTCTTAGTGTGTGCTCAGCCAAGACGGCATCCAGCACCACCCCAATGAATGACCAACCAACCCCCTTTACAATGGGAAGTGACCTGTGTGATCTTAAGCAATGACTCAATGGGGTCTCCCCAGCTCAAACATATACAATAACTAGTAACATCCTTCTTATTAAAAAAAACAATATATTCAAATATAAAGCTCAATTATATATAGCTCTTCTCACAGAATCAATCAACACTTCAAAATATAACACCCTTGCTTAACTAAACAACCAGGGTTATATTACCTCACAACGTATCAATTCAATTCAGCCCTTCTCTCAACACCTAGTTTCAACAATTATATACTAATGCTATGATAATATGCTGTTTCTCAAACCTACTAATTTGTAATTTTACTCAGCAGGTATCAGTAATTTTGACCCTTAACTGAGTGTCCCCACTAAGGAACATAGACAATATGCATTTGTACTTTAAGAACCCCAAAAAACTAAAATTAACTTAATGGGTTCTGGTTCAAATTGACATTTCCATTTGTGTTCGGGCGAGCCCCTGACTAATTTAAGCCTAGCACCAAAAAACAAATTTTTCTCAAAACTGTACAAATACGTCTCTAAATGTTTTCCTTGCATTCATAGTACATATAGTAAATTAATCCCTTCTTAGTTTGGTCACATTTCCATACTTGTTTTTGACTTTTTTAATGTCATTCTTTCCTTGTTTTTAATGTGAATACATACCCAAATATTTTCCTGATCTGCCCACAGTTTTGCTTTAGTGTTTTATATAAATATTGTCAACATCATCTTGCTGCTTTTTCTGCACAAGCTGTACATTAACTTGCCAGACTATCCCTGTGTCTTTGTATTTATTTTTTGCAACCATAAATTCTCAGCAGCGCAGACTTGAACATATTTTACTGTGTGTGTCAGCGCTGGCATTGCACCAGCTACACACATCGCATACAAAAAAGGTCCTATCTTTGTGAAGTTTCACTTTTAAGACATGTAATATATGACATCCCATTCCCTTCTTACTGGAGGAAAGGGATCTGATGTCAGATTTAGTATCACTTTGATTTAAACACCCCTACATTCCTGCCTGGTTCCCTGTTTAAAGCAAGATTAATTTCTCTTCTATCTCATGTTTTTTGTGCTTCTTCGTTTACATTAACATTGCACCGATTTTTGCTGTCCAAAGCAATTTAGTACCCGTGAGACTGTCCGTAGGAATATAAAAATTAACCCCATAACTGCCTCCCCCATTCTCCTCAAGGGGTGCAAAGTAGCACAATGTGGCTTCATTTTTTCTATCATTTTACCAACAATCTTAATAATATTTCAAAAACAACAAATGCAAGCCTGTCTATCAATGGCTTGCTCAAACCCTCTGCCTTTTTTACTGATCCCTGCCTATCTCTGGGGTGATACACACCATCTACCTTAAATAAATAATGCAATTTCTTGACCTCACCTCCCTTTGTACACCTCATTACTGCTTCTGCAACACTTTGAAATGCACATATAACAAACAGACAAACAAGTCGACTTCCACATTAATTATCAGCAGCGCTCCTCGCTTCTATCTTGCCCCTAAAATACCCTGATAGGAGTGTAAATCACTCCCTCTCACAGACCTGTCTATGTGCAGCCTAGCAATACCCACTTGGGTTTTGGAATCACTTCTTCTAGACGTTCCTTGAGCGTAGGACTCTGGGCTATTTCTGATGCTCCTCATAATACATTAATCAATCAACACCCCATTATTCTTCTAAAACTACCACATACCCCTTAAACTACATGTTTGTATTGTTTCTCCCCTTCATCCCTGTCTCTCATAATACATACCTCAATCCACAGGTGTCAAAGTGCACCATCATCACATGCTGACAGTCATGAGACCTCCCCCACCAATGAGGGCACACTGCAGATTCACTTACCCCTTCACTCCTTCTGGGTACATCTCCTATCGCTGCCAGCATAGATCTGAGTTCTTTATCCCTGGTATGAAAATCTTCAGGGTCCCTTTGTGTGGTCGCCAATTGAACAGGAGGACCCTGCACCCTCCATGAACTTTGACAGCTGTGGACTCAGGCACTGGAGACCAGACAAGGACAGAGCGGGAAACGGACGCCCAGGCACGTGGTTCAAAACCATCTTTAATACAGATTCAAAGACTCCAGAAGCAGCATCACTTAACTCCAAAATCATTTGACTTTTATACCCTTTTAAGAATGATGTAACATTTCATACAATTTCACATCACATCTCTAATTGGTCCCTTGAGCCAAAAGCAAACCCTTATTTGTGATTTGCTGGCTTAACTGCCACTCGCAAAGCCACTTTTGCTCATGTTGGCAAGCATTATTTGACTGACACATAATCTGATAAGCTTGTGGGAGATTCAGCCAGAACTCTTATAAATCCTCAATTGCCTGCCAAAAGCAGCCATTATCTGATTCTTGTGCCCTGCCAATTTCACTTGGCAGGCTATATTGCATGTGTTCATTCTCTTGTTGCCAACTAAGCAGCTGTTCTGCCTGATTAATATCCTTCACAGGCTCCTTATCTGATTTATTAGCAATCATTGTCTTCTTTGTCTGCCAAGAAATTCCAAATATATCCCAACAGACATACTTATTTAAAGTGAACTGACAATGAGCTGAAAATGAACTGCTCCAAAGAATTACTCTTTATTCTGCATGAATAAGGGTTTTGACCCTATTTTGTTTTTGGCATCCATCTTAGAAAATATCTGAGCCTGTTCAGCCTGAATGTTATGTTCAGCTACCAACAGTGATTTACTTTTGCGCATAACTTTTTCTGTATCCAACCTCTTGACTACATGTTTCGATACTCATGATGTGTGTGTAATGGGACACCCTCTACTGCTGGGTCACTCTGACCCTAAAAAATATATGTCGCCCTATTATGTATTCTTTGTTTTAAAAAAGACTATAATTCTGATTGTTGCAATACTGGAACATTGATCAGCCCACCATGCCATTCGCACCCAACCTGGGGGAAGGGGCGGAGTCTAGCATTTCCTCTACACAGCCTTTTGTTTGCTTTAGTGGTATCTTGTGTTATTAGTCATACATTTATTCTTTTTTTCTTACATTTGTCATGTCCCTTCCTCTGTTGTCATCACGTATCTGTTTTGTACTGGGCGGTAGATCCACTTGCACATGGCAGTAGACATGTGTAGGGGGGCATGGTTACCCACTTTTCTGATTTATCATGATTTAATCCTGGCTTATATTGTCATCAGTCGTCTCCCAAAGTACCCAAATTTCTGGATCACTGTACATGTGCTGCTCTGGGATAAGGGCTGAGTCAGGAACGACAATAGGCATAGGAAGAAAATATACCAAACCCCTATGAAGAAATGCTATGTTAGATTAAATGCACAACACAAGGAAAGGTGGACAAAGGAATGCTAGTGTGTGGTCTTTTAGTGATTGGATGGTATCTGTATGTAACTTAAATCAGTCCGAGTACACCAGCAATTTTGTGTTTTATAATACAACATGGGATAGAACACTATACACTATGAACAGTTAAAATACAAAGCTACAGCATCTAAAAAAAAGTGCTTTAAAAATAGAGTCCTTATAAAATACAATTATACAAATGTCCTTACTTGGAAGACAGCCTGGTCAGGGCTGTCTTGATGTCCACTTTACTGCACCAGCTCCTTAAAGTGTTCCTTTGTATTCTAGTGGCTGATTTCAGGGCAGCATCAGTATGGAGGGTGCCCCAAAGTCCTTCTTCTTCAGGCCACTTATGCCAGAGGCAACCCTGCACATTAGCTGAAGTTTGTGGGATCCTGAAGGGAGTCCTTGCTGGGCCATGTATGGCAGTGGTCCTGTGCTAATTGCGGAAATGGGTGGCCCAGGAAACTCTCTCACACCAATGCTGAGTATGTCAGAAGTGGCCCAGAGATTTAGCATGGCCCGCCGTGTCAGGTCCAGCAGCAGTGAAGCAGTGATCCCCTTCCTAACATGGCAGCCTGGGAGGCAGCGGTGAAGGTGGGGTGCACCAGATCCCCACAGAGAGTGCAAAGCAGCGAGCTTTGCTGCATTAGTGATTTAAAGTTCTGTGCCCCACCTGGTAACAGGGTGCCAATTCGATGAGGAGCTGTGATGGTGATTGAGAATGCAGTGTCCCTCCTGGCAACTGGAGCAGGTTTTGTGGTAGAGAATAGCGATGCACCCAAGTCAATACTCTTAAGAAAACAGTGTCTCCGTGCTTAGTGCAAGAGAACATACTAACCCTGAGCACCTGATATGCTTACTGTTGCACAGCTATATTGTGTCAGTCTACTTCTGGAGTGTCTAAGCTCCAATGCTTACTGCCTTGTGTGTTTGGAACATCAGAATTTTAAATAATTGTCAAAAGACACATGTTTAAACCCATAGAATTATAGTCTTAGTCTAGTCATTACATGTCCTGCTTGCTTTCTTACCAGGAAGTCAAGTCTTGGGGATCATCTCTTGTTCTCAAGGCTTTGGCCTCAAAGGTATGTTGTGACATGGCCTTCACAGTGTTTTGGTAAGTGGATCCTTGCTGTCACCAGCTGGTTTCTAAAGGATTATCCCCTCCCCTTCAGCTTAATTTGTTCCACCCCTTGTCCACTTTAGCCACTACAGTACTAACAGATTAGTTTCATTCATGCAATCAGTATCACTGATTGAAATGAAGCCAAAGTTACTCTGTTGGCATTTCACAAATAAACTGGCATGTTTGAACAAGGAAATGCAAGACCAGTGTTTCGCATTTTAACTTATTAACAACTGACCTTGGAACAGAATAGCATTTCTGTATTTTTGCATGGATCTTAGGGTTGGTCACCCTAAGTTACCTGGGGGAACCCAGACGTGGACCACTTGCTCGCTGTGCTCAGAGAGGCACAGCTCCACCTCACTGATGAGGCCTGACTAGGCCAAAACACGTGTCTGGGGTTGCTGTTGGCACTCTTGTTCAAAGGAGGATTGCCAGGCCTTTTAGTGCAGACTGCCCTTGTGGGCGGACAAAGACTGATATGCAAATGGTTATTCCTCTTTTGTGAAAAGTACATTGAGCAAACAAATGATGCCTGCAGACCCTCAATGTGGGAAAAAAAACACAGAACAGGTTGTCATGCCATGTTCTATCTAGAGAGGGGAGCCTGCTACCTTTTATGTATTTTCCCAAGGACCTTGGGGTTGGTCACCATAGGTTACCCGGGGGAACCCAGATGTGGACCCCTTGCTCACTGTGCTCAGAGAAGCACAGCTCCACCTCACTGATGAGGCCCAACTAGGCTGAAGCACATGTCTCGGGTTGCTGTTGGTACTCTTGTTCAAAGGAGGTTTGCCAGGCATTTCGGTGCTGGACTGTCCTTGTGGGTGGGACAAAGACTGATATGCAAATGGTATTCCTCCTTTATAAAAAGTACAGTGAGCAAAAAGCGATGGCTGCAGACTCTCAAAGTGGGAACCATCCACAGAACATGTTTTCCTGCCATGTTCTTTCTAAAGAGGGGCGTTGCTGCCTTTTTTGTATTTTTGCAAGGATCTTGGGGTTGGTCACCCTAAGTTACCTGGTGGAACCCAGACATGAACCCCTTGCTCACTGTGCTCAGAGAGGCACATCTCCACCTGACTGATGAGGCACAACTAGGCTGAAACACATGTCTGGGGTTGCTGTTGGCACTCTTGTTCAAAGGATGTTTGCAAGGCATTTTGGTGCTGGACTGCCCTTGTGGGTGGAACAAAAACTGATATGCAAATGGATATTCCTCCTTTGTGAAAAGTACAGTGATCAAAAAGTGATGGCTGTGGACTCTGAAAGTGGGAAAAACCCACAAAACAGGTTATTATGCATGTTCTTTTTAGAGAGGGGTGCCTGCTACCTTTTTTATAGAATAGCAGCATTTTCCATAACGTAAATATTTACCGGCTTTGCCAGCTTAGCTAAAAAAAGGTGGTTGTGATGGTTTAGTTTACATTTACATTAGCTCGTATGTCCATCATTTGTTTACATAAGCAACTTCAGATGCAGACATGCAAAAACCCCTATAATAAATGCAGCTCCTAAGAATCTGCTTTTTTTAAACTGCTAGTGCATCAGTTACCATGTTCTCTTCGCATGACATCACATTTCAATATTGTGGATTCCTTAGTCTTCCAATTACATGGATTTATTGGAGGTAAGGATCATTTAAACTGACTAATTCACATTTTACAAAGTTGTGCTTTGCGTGAGTATGCACATGTGTTTCTATTACAGTTTGTAATTACTCCTTTTTAAAATAAACTTCTCCAGTTTAACAAATAGCTATGTCTTTGTTTTGAATTGTTGCACTCTCTGCTACTGTATTTTCATAATATGGAAGACATACAAGATAATATAGTACTCATTTAGCAATATAACACTCATTTTGGCAAAGCACAAATCATTGTTTTGAAAAAAAAATGTTTAAACTTTTAAAATTATACATTAACCGTGTGTATATGTTCTCTATCTCTGTGCATTCTGTTCTGAATATGTTCAATTGGGTTTGAAAAGAGGAGGCTGTCAAGCCAAATGTTTGTAATGCACATACATGAAATACATGCCTTTCAAATTCAATAGGAATGTTCCACTCATATGTGGCTGCCTTGTATTGTGACCTATTCAAATTAGTTTTATTTCTCAAGTCAGGATATGACACATTGCTTTTAGAACAGTGCATCATCAAATAGGTCTGAATCAATTTTCCATAACACAGTAAGACACATAGATGTGTTATATCCTCCCAGATTATCTTTTCAAGAAAGAAGGCGTCATATGAGACAGTCAAGCATCTAGTAACAAAAAGAAACATAGATGGTGTCCTCACCACGACTTAGTGTAGGTGCCAGTGGACATTGGAACACACCCTCTGTCTTGTGATATGTACGCAATCAGATTATTCTGTGGGTTTGGTCTTCACAGGAGTTGAATGAGTTTTAGAGGAATACCCAGGCACATTGAGTTGAAAGTATATGGTTAGTACTTCATGAAAACACTTTAGGGCTTACCCTTAGGAGGGACCAGGAGATAGATTTGGCCAGGGGCCAAAGATGAAAACTCCAGGGCTGGATCATGAGATTCGCCTGGATTCAGCTACTTCATCCATTGTCAAGGACAACCCATATATCTCAGGCTTTAGAGTGCAAGAGCCCAACAACTCAGCACAAGAGTAAAAGAGTTACTCATGGGCTAGACCAAAAGTCTGGGTCTAAACATGAGGAGCTCTGTCTTCCACGCGGGGTAATAATTGTAACTGGCGCCTCTTCCATTTCCTGCAGGTGATACAGTTCAATGTTTCTCATAAGTGTGTGTCTTTAATCAGTTGCCTTTAATAGGTATACTGTCTCCCCAACAAGCCAAGAGTGATCAAATCCATAAAAGACACTCTGGAGTAATAGACACATTACATTCACAAACTGGCCATTGACTCCCGTTAACCGTATTTCAGGTACATTCTATTCAAGCAGGGTCTGCAGCTTTATAAGGCAGCACACTCTGGGGGTACAATGATATCTTGTAAATGACAATAGCAGAAAATAAATTCATAAAGATATCTCTTACCCTTCCCTCTTGTACCCCCAATATCCCACTGTTGGTTGATGTTAACTGGCGTAATGCTCTTTGATTCCTCACCATAATCAGACACTTTTATTTTTGGTTAAGTCTAAACACATCAAACAACCTAATGCTCTTTAATGAGATGTTTAAAGACGTAGATGAGTGCACTAATGGCAAATTGTGGAAGTGGCACGAGCACTTGTACAGCTTACTGCGCTACATAGGGATGTTACACATCCTCAT
Source organism: Ambystoma mexicanum (assembly GCF_040938575.1). NCBI lineage: Eukaryota > Metazoa > Chordata > Amphibia > Caudata > Ambystomatidae > Ambystoma > Ambystoma mexicanum. The sequence goes on from NC_090925.1 coordinate 155,361,456, forward strand.
CAAAGATGTTGCAGTCACGGAAGAAAATATGAGGTGATCAGGTCTAAGCTTGACCCCCTCTATCTAGAAACCATGATTCTTGATCCTATCTACCTATCTAGTTTCCCAGGTTATTTGTCCATGAAAACCAACATACACCCTGAACCCTACCTCAACTACATGTTTCCTACTTTTAATAGAGCCCTATTCATTAAGTTCATATTGATTGTTTTTCCTGTGGCACAGTTAACTAATAAAGGGTCTTGTCATTTTTCCAAATTCTATCGATTTTGCACTACAGAATTAGTATGGCATGTGTTTCCTGTTGATCTGCCCAGCATATGGCTCTCTGAGGAAAAGATGGATTTATCACACCCTCATCAGTGATCAAAGTGAGCGGGAACGGTCGGGAGCGGTGTTCCACTATTTTTATTCTTTTCTGTTTTACCATTCCTCTACTTTCTATGACCATATTCACCATTCTATATAGAGGATTTGTCCATTCATGTCTCTGTGCAAGTGTACAGCTGTAATAGGAGCATTAGTTACTAGTCACTTGACACTATTGCAATGCCCCAGTGCAACACTTGTCACATGTTGCACTATGCTTCCACCTACCCTCTCCTCTGACGAGCCCACAGTTCCATTACGTTTCTCAGTACACTTCTACCACTCATCCTCATCAAACAGCAGGCATGCTCTACATCTGATGTGTATGTTTTATATAAAATGACCAGCCATAGGGATGTCATATTTGCAGTTTTTAGCTTTCTGAGTAAGGCATGGAGAATTCGGTCAAAAGCAATGATTCGAAACGACAGCCGATTCTGCTTTGTTTTTTTTTGTTTACTTTTCATGACGATTACCCTTGTTGGTTACGGATAATATTTCTGTAAGATGTAATGACATATGGTTTCTGATCTCACAATATGATGCTTCTGTTATAATACACGTTTATGGGTTTATGTCCCAAACAAAGATTACACTGACTAACTAATAGGTTGTCAGGCTTCCATGACTGCTCCCTGATATTCAGGAAGGTCACCCTCAAAGATTAAGCCCACAATTATCAGTGCTGTATATTACAAACGAAACTTACCGTGTTCTCGAGGTTTTCGTGAACTTCTGAGCAATTTGCCACTATGTTCTTGGCAACACACGACATTGTGCATAATGCAAAGTTATATTATTCCGTTTTCCAGAAAGACAAGAGATTCCATTATACAACGAGATGGACATAAGATTGATAAATCAAAATATACATCTACTGTGCATCACAGTATTTTTATGCTGAGTCAGCATCGAAATACCTACATTATGTAAGCATCTATCTTCCATGTCAGACTTGGAATCTACTAGGAGTATTTTATTTTGGTGAAGGAACCGCCTCTCCCTTTTTGTCATAGCTTTTTATCCAACAGCCCTGATATGTCAGACATGAACAATTATTTTACTTGTGACAGTGTATCTCCAGCAAGAGCGTGCAGGTTCATATCATTTAAAACTCTTCCTTGCACACATGGAACATCCTGGAAAAACCTTTCCACGTTTGTTTGTTTGTTTATTTTATTTATATCGCGCACCTGACCCAGAGGTTATTGGGCGCTATAGGATAGTAATGGTTACATGGCATAGTATAGACAGTTGTGTGCATGAATACAGTTTGAGCATTCAAGGTAAAATTACAATGGTACAAATTTACATATTAAACATTATAAATATTATACAATGGGTCATAGCAGTAGTATAGGATGGATGAAACATATGCTAGTTGTGCAGACCACCTAGCGGTTAGTGGTATCAAGAGCTGTTATTTTATGTTTTGTTAAGTATCCATGTGATAACATGGCTTCTGAATTTGTTGAAGGTTTGAATAGTTTGAATATTCTGAGGGAGAGTGTCCCAAAGCTGGGCAGCTAATACCGGGAAGCTAGAACCTCCGGCTCTTTTTAGATTGTATCTGGGCACCGCTAGACATGGTATTTTAAATGATCTAGTGAATCTGTTGGATACCTTCCATGTGAACTTGTCTGTGAGATGGGGGGGGGGGGCTTGGTAGTTAAGCGCTTTGTGAGTGAGGCAGATAGTTTTTAGGACGATTTTGTCATGTATAGAGAGCCACCTGTGGTGCCTTCTAGTTTCTGATATGTGCTCTCTTTTGGGAATATTCAACGCTGCTCTGAGCGCGTTGTTTTGCATGATCTGTAGTTTATAAAAGATGGTTTTGTTTGCTCCTAGATAAAGGCTGTTGCAATAATCCAGTTTAGATTGTATGAGCGCTCTCGCCAGAGTGAGGCAGCTGGTGGGGGAAAGCAAAGGTCTACAGGCTCTGATCAACTTGCCGGTGTAGGCTGTGGCCGATGAGGTGATATTAATCAGTTTAGTTAGGTTAGACTGGTCATCAGGGTAGAAACTGAAAGTTTTTACATATTTGGCAATACTGTTCCCATCGATGAGGATATTTGTGTAGTGAGGACTTAGTTTGAGAAGGTTGTTAGATGATCCGAATAGGAGTAATTCTGTTTTATCATCGTTCAGGCAGAGGCCATGTGTGGCCATCCATGCCTGAATGATGATGTAGACTTCGTTAATCCGCGCGACGTCTATATCATAGGTTCCTGAGAGGGGTAGGAGTATCTGGGTGTCATCCGCATAATTTGTGTAGGTGACACCCAGACGGTCCAGTTTGTCAAATAGTGGCTTTATAAAAATGTTGTACAAAGTGGGCGAGACGCAGGATCCTTGAGGGACTCCGCAGGTGATGGGGATGGGGTCAGTAGCTGCTGAAGGTGAGAACACGTGCATAGTTCTGTTAGCGAGGAAAGATTGGATCCAGGCAACTGCAGAACTGGAGAAATGGGCCGCTGAGGATAGGTGGTTACAAAGTATGGAGTGATCCACCAGATCAAAAGCCGCAGAGAGGTCGAGTAGAAGTAGGATGGCCATTTTTCCTTTGTCTTTCAATTCATCGATCTGGCTTTTGAGGTCGACAAGTGCGGTTTCTGTTCCATGCTGGGGTTTGAAGCCAGATTGACGGGTACCGAGTAATTTGTGAGCTTCAAGATAATCTTGTATTTGCAAGTAGGCTATTCTGTCCAAAATTTTCAGTAGAAAGGGGACTGTCATAATTGGTCTATAGTTAGTGGGTATAGCCGGGTCAAGGGTCTGTTTTTTTAATAGTGGTAGAACCCAGGACTGTTTGAGGTTACTTGGGATGGAGTTGTTAGAGAAGGAGGAGTTTACAAGTTTAGTAATGAATGGGGCAAGGTCTCTGGCTGCATCTTTTATAATCTGAGATTGGCAGCTGTCGCCCTTACAGTTAGATGGTTTAAGAGACGCAATGATTTTGTGGACTTCAGGAATGGTGACTTTTTTGAATGTGAAACCTGAGTTAATGTTAGGGCTAGGCGTAGGTGCTGGTGTAATGACTGTTAGTTGAGATCTTTTGTCAGCTATTTTGGTCTGCAGTCCTTTAATTTTATTGGAGAAGGCATTTTGAATGCTGGTGCACCAGGCTTCATCCTCAGTGCATGTGTCTGGCGGTGGGTTGGGGTTCTCTAGTTCTCTTAGAATGTTGAATAATTCTTTAGTACTGGAGCTGGCCTGGGCTATTCTGTCATTATAGGTTTCTTTTTTGGCATGGATTATCTTATTTTTGTAGGTGGCAGTGATAATGGCAAGGTTAGTTTTGTTTTCAGGTGTAGGGGATGATTTCCAGCGTGATTCTCATTTTCTTTTTTCAGTACAGAGTGTTTTTAGCTCTGGAGTGAACCACAAGTTAAGATGGGCTATGGGTTTGCTTTTTCGTAGTTTAAGCGGGGCAATAGCATCAATGGCTTTACTCATGGTCTCGTTGTAGATGTTAATTAGAGTGTTAGGATCATTGGTGTCCGGTAAAGTATTGAGTCAGGGGGCTACCAAAGGAACTAGAGCATCTGCTGTGATGTTACGTTTATTCCTTGTGAGTCAAAGGGGAGCAATAATGGGCTTTTTCTTTTCCAAGTTGTTGATATGCAATTCAAAGGTGATAAGGTGGTGATATGACCATACTTGTGGAGTCAGATCTAGTAGGGTCATGGTGCAATTGAGAACTGCAACCCAATCAAGTATCCTACCTTTTTTGTGGGTGGGTTTGGTGCTAATTTGTGTATAGCCTTGTTCTAGTAGTGCAGAGGCTAGAGAGATGGCGTGTGGGTCGCTAGTATCCTTATAACCGAGGTCGAAATCCCCTAAGATGATATTTTGCGCCGTGGGTTTAGTGGTGTCGGCTGCTAGGGCTGTGATATCTTCTTCAAAGGAGCCAGTGGGTCCTGGAGGCCTATAAATGATGTGTAGTGTGATAGTGCTGTTAGGTGAGGTTTGGAACTTAACTGAGAGGAGTTCACATGATGCCAGCGACGTAGGTGTGGCTAGTCTTATAATGAGAGTGGCTTTAAAGATAATGGCTATTCCTCCTCTGCGAGCCGTGGGTCTGTCTACACGGAGAATGGAGTAGTTATCTGGGACGGCTAGGGCAATAGAAGGGCCTGCTGCCTCATGCAGCCAGATTTCTGTCATTACAAGGAAATCAAGGTTATTGTTCACAATAATGTCAGCAATCTCAGTTGCGTGTGCTACCAATGACCTGACATTCAGTATTGCTCCCTTAGTGGGCTGTGTTTGTGGGTCCTTCATTGGCAGACTGGGGCTAATGTCCCCTGGGTTGTTCAGTAGGGCTGTACACCTTTTCTTTTTGCACCTGCGATTATTGACAGTGCATCCAGGGCGATCTGAGCATATAAGCTTATGGTTATGTTCTACTGCTGAGTGCCTGCTGGACAGTAATCTGCTGGTTAGTCTCTCGTTATGCTTAGAGATGTCAGGAGGGGAGGCGGTTGAGGCTATAGGCACAGGGGGCAACTTATCATGTGTAGTGCACATAGTGGAGGCTGGATGTAGTTTGGTTGTGATTAGTGTGGAAAAAGCTGGTAGTGTGAAGGAATGGTGTACGGCAGGGGATAGGGTGGTGACGAGGACAAGTCAGTCTACCTAACCCTTCATCAAACTTAATGTAATGACCTCTAGTGCAGAGGGTGGCAGATGGTATAATGCAAAATGGGAACATAGTCAAAGTTAACAGAGCCTGCATTCTGTTATGATAATGGGCAACTTTAACGTGAGCTTACTGATACTGGGTAATTTACAAGGCACAAATATACTGCAACCTAGATTCGAAATTTAGCAGATAGGGCATAATCAACATACAGTCAGCTGTTACCATTGATAGCAGTTAGGCGCTAAGCACAAATATACCGCTGAGTTAGACTAGGCTAAAAAGCACGGAATAGGTGCAAAACCGGCTGAGGCTTAATAAGCATTAGTTTGGGCTAATTCAGATACATAAACAGAGCACACCTAGATTCAAATTTAGCAATGGAAGCTAGAATGGCGCTAATTCAAATGTATAAACAGAGCACACCTAGATTCAAATTTAGCAATGGAAGCCAGAATAGCGCTAATTGAAATGCATAAACAGAGCACACCTAGATTCAAATTTAGCAATGGGAGCCAGAATGGCGCTAATTCAAATGCATAAACAGAGCACACCTAGATTCAAATTTAGCAATGGAAGCCAGAATAGCGCTAATTGAAATGCATAAACAGAGCACACCTAGATTCAAATTTAGCAATGGGAGCCAGAATGGCGCTAATTGAAATGCATAAACAGAGCACACCTAGATTCAAATTTAGCAATGGGAGCAAGAATGGCGCTAATTCAAAAGCATAAACAGGGCACACCTAGATTCAAATTTAGCACTGGGAGCCAGAATTGCTAGAACAGATACCTAAATGCAAATTGCTAGAGCAGGCCAAAATTGCTTCATAAGTACATTTTGTTAATCTGAGGTCGGTTGGGATACCTATGTAGTCTAGCAACTCAGTATGCTAATGCCATGATACACAGTAGGTCAGGCCAGTACGTTAGAGGCAAGCAGTAGGGTAGCAGTGGGGTGTCTAGTAGCCTAGCTGAGGTAGATACTTCACATAGCATAGTAAACAGATATAGTGGCTAATGATATAGGCGGTGACTGGTCGTAATGGGAGTGCATAGGGGATAGGACTGAAACAATAAGGTCTTGTTAGCTCGCAGGCAGTAAAGCCCTAAGTAAACAGTGAAGCCGATGTGGCGCACAGTGAATCATCATATGGGCAATTTAGATTGACACTCATAGGAGTGCTGAGGCGGCGCACCATGGATCATACTATTAGCAGTCCGAAAATGTCAATTAGTGAAGGTGCCAAGGCAGCACAAAGTGGAACGGCATAACATTAGTACAAGAAGTCAATTAATACATGGTGCCGAGGCGGTGTACAATGGAGCAACATTTCAACAGTATAGAGAGGCGGCGTACAATTTATGTTTTTTCTGTTTCCATAGAGCAGGCCTTACTTTGCAAATGCAACACTGTTGCTTGTATGAGAAATACTGCAACCCGTAGAAGGCAATATCAAACAATATTCATTATGTAATGTGATACTAACATCCATAAAAAAAATATTTTTGTTTAAAAGTTAAGCGATGGAATAGGTATTAGAAACAGTGAGGGAAAGGCTTGCATGTTTTTATTTTAACAGAATGTATGACTGGGCAGTATAGCCTTTTCAAGCTAATCACTACGCACATAAAACCCTCAAAACAGAAACATGAGGTGGGCTGGTTTATTGCTGCCCGCATAGAAGCCACAAAGAATTTGCGTGCATCCTTGAAATCTGAATGCATTGAAAAGGCCTGCAAATAGCACAAAGGGAAAACATCTGGAAATTGTTTAGCGACCCATTATGCAGAATTCCTGCAGAATGCGTTAACCACCAAAATATTAGGAAAATCTGGTAACTCCTTTCTTTCAAGACAGCCAGGCACCTCTTAACCACTCTTGTCTCCTCTTAACTGGACTATTGCTCCAGCATCTTCTTTGATCTCCCCAATCATGCTTTCCATCCTCTCAACAAACTCATTAACTTTGCTACCAGGACCCTCTTTGCACTCCCTCACTTCACACTTACTTCCTGGTATGCACCAGGCTGGATGGCTGATGATGCAAAACAGGGCCAGATTTAAACTCCCCCTCCTGGTTCACAAATCCATCCACAGTAAAGCACTTCTGTATATATCCTCCTCTGTCTAACTCTACAAACCTTCTTGTAATCTCTGCTCTGCCTCCCCGACTGCCCTTGTTGCACCTTAAGCCCCTCCCTGTGTTTCCTCTCACGTCTGCTCCTTCGCTCTCCTTGCTCCTTCTCTCTATTCACAATGCATATATGTATCATGTTTGTCTAATTCAATGATGTCTTATAACATGTTGCGTCGTACTAACTCTGCGTTGGGAGCAGTACCCTAGATGGAGGCAAGACATCGGGAGGAATCGAAAGGCGTGCACACTTGAATTACGGGATTAAGTCAGTTAATCAGTTCCCCGTCCACTCGAGCGCTTCGAGGTGGGCAGGTTTGCAGCACACAGCGTGAAGGCACCGGATAAGCATCACGTGCATGTTGGATCATCTTTACGAGACTTTTTCGGAAGAATGTGATGACTGTCTACTGATAAGACGCTCCCCCCGATACCAGAACCAAGATTTATTGATCACTTGTTGGCATTTTTGGTCTGCAAGATTGAAAATTGGATTCGATTCCAGATGGAGCTCACCACTACGGCAGTTGAAACAGCGCTATACTTGCGTTGTTGTTATGTGTATTGAGGACATCTTTGGACCCCTAAAGAAGTTCATGTAACAATTGGTAAAATGGTTATGAACAAAACATGTTGGGCATAGAGGTACCTTAAATAATACTGGTGCTGTTCATTATCAAATTTATTTGTTATAGTCACCCAAGTAGCTGAGATTATGGTAGACAGGACGTTGGTGAACCATTTATGGTGACCTCTGAACAAATTCTGAGTCTAGAATTCTGAGGTGCTACAAACCTTTGTCTTGCTATACAACTTGAAATTGTGTTGCTTGTCACAGATTATACTTTGAAGATGTGTATAGGCAGGTCACTTTGTTTATTAGGGTGCACAGGTTACATCATGGTTGGTGGTTTTTTATAGGTTTTTGATAGAATTGTTTGTATTGATGATTTTTTGTACTGTGTGTTCTAGTAATGTGCACTAGGTTTTACACTTTTTTATTGTGATTCATGTTTTACATATTGTGATATTTACATTGTGATGTATAAAAAACTATGTATTATATTTTTTCATGACTGAAGACTCAGTGCCTATTTGGTCCATGGACCGGGTTTCTTAGAAAGGAGACAAAATTTACAGGAAAATGACGACTGGTTCTTTTTGTCTTTTGTTGTCTATAATGCTTCAGTGGAGTTAGGTCCAGACATCGGTAATTACTCTCTTGTTGTTAGGTGGCGTCGCACTAACTCAACATGTCACCATACACCTGCACATCACCACACATTCACAGCTTTGACAAAGACTTTGGTCGAAAACGTTTTGGCTTTCTTCACCTGGGACTAGTACTATATGTGCCAAGTTAACCACTAGCACTCACGTCTCAATAAAACAAAAATAAAGCAACAAACTCCAGGTGTAATGACCTTTTTCACACCAATCCATACTAATAGAATGTGACCAAAAATCCAGCGCCAATGCAAACAGGGTTTTCCTACCAACTCACGCACCCATGTATTGTCCCTGGTGACCGATCAATTTACTCCCCTAAATAACCTGGTTAGAATGTCACTCAAACTCACCCCATTGTAAGGAGCTCACTACTTCCCATTAACTCTGATATGATATGATAAGTCATTTATAACGCGCCTGTACACAAGTGTATCTAGGTACAACAAGACAAGAGAGGTAAGAAAGAGGGAGGACAAGATAAAACATCTTACTAGGCCTTGTGTCATTCAGATCGTACACGTGCGAGAACGGAAAGTGCAAGGGGAAAGGGAGGGGGAAGTGCAAGGGAGGGGGGTGAACAGCGCAGCAATGCTCTGAGTAAGTGCAGCCAGTGCAGCGTGGCTCTGGGTAGTGCAAGGAGAACAAGGGACTGTAGGGTTACAGTTAAAGCACCTAAGTGCATGGTATGCCCGGAGCTAGTGCAAGGGTGACCGATCAAGAAAGAGCCTGTTACCCAGTGAGACTCTGAGGGTAGCCAAGCTACCAGTCGGTGCAGCAGACAGGTAGGTCAGCAGTGAAGGGAGCGAGAGAAAGCAGAGGAGAAGAGGAACGTTTTGAGCTGCTTCCGAAACTTCAGGTGGTCTGCCTAATGTTTTGGAGGGGCAGGGAGGCCATTCCAGAGGGAGGCACCTGCAGAGGAGAGGGATCTAACCCTTACTCTTCCTGGAGAAGCGTCTTACCCTTAGAGAGTTGGAGATAGCTGAGCAAATGGCTTGAGAAGGAAGGTATTTTGGAAGAGAGCGTTTGATGTAGTGCTGGCCCCGGCCCCAGAAAGCCTTGTTGGTAATGCAAAGAGTCTTGAACTTGATCCTTGTAGCTACCAGGAGCCAGTGGAGAGATGATAGGGCTGGATTAGATACGGTCCCTGGGCTTGAGCCCAAGGAGAAGTCTTGCAGTCCTGTTCTGGATTAGTTGCAGAGGGCTGAAAGTAGAGGAAGGCAGATTGAGAAAGAGGCTGTTAAAGTAGTCCAGCCTAGATAGAGCCAATGCTTTGGAGACCGTGAGCTTCTGGGGGAAAGTGAGAAAGGAAAGAGCCCCTTTGAGGAGGTGCAGCTGGTAGTGGGACTTCTTGGCGACATCCGAGATGTGAGGAGAGAAAGAGAGAGTAGAGTTGAAGATGATACCAAGGTTTTTTGCCTCACAGGAAGGCGAATGAAGAGGCCCCGAGGCGGGTGGCCAGAGTGAGAGAGGGAAAGCAGGTACAGGGGTCCCAAAGAGAAGGATCTCCATCTTACTGGTATTAAGGCAGAGATTGTTTGAGGTGCACCAATCCTGAATCATGGATAGACAGTCAGGAATGAGCGAGAGATGAGAGGCTGAGGGGAGCCTGAAGGAGAGCTGAGTTTCATCCACATGACACTGAAAGTTAGAGGAGAATAAAGATCAGGTAGGCCAAAGGAGCCAAGTAAAGGTTGAAATACCAGGGTTAGAGGATGGAGCCCTGGGAAACACCACAGGTAGGGAGGGTTGTGGAGAAAAAGGGACCAAGTTAGACATGGGAGGGGCGGTCAAAGAGGAAGGAGGTCAGCCACTGCAGGGACTGATCTGTGGGGCCCAGGTTCTCATGGAGATGATTGATCAGGATGGCATGGTTGACCGTGTCGAAAGCAGAGGAAAAATTAAGGAGGATGAGAACAGATGGAATACTAGAATTGAGATCAGTGAGCAGAACTTCATGGGTGTTCAGGAGAGCAGTTTCCGTGCCTCTGGCAGCTCTGATGTCAGACGGATCGTCATGGAGACCACCAACAGTTTCAGTGTGGAGTGTAAGCAAGGATATGGCCAGCTTCTCCAAGAGTTTGCCCAGGAAAGGGGTGATGGGGATTGGGTGATAGTTTTTCGGCAGGTAGGATCGGCAGACAGTTTCTTCAGGAGGGGGTGCACAAGGGAGTGCTTAAGGAGAGAGGGGAACGTTCCAGTGGCGAAAGAGTGATTACAGAAATCGGCCCAGGCTGGAGCGAGGATGTCAATATCGTCCTTGTTGGTTGTATAGGAGTATGGGTGCACTTGTTTGGATGACACTTTCATAGACTTGTCTAGAAATCTTGTCAGGTGTTGTCAGAGAGAGAGGAGAAAGGAGGAGGCGGGGAAGAGATGGCCAAAGGGCGCCGAGAGAGGAAGATAGAGAGGAAGAGGAGATAGAGGACTGGATGTCCTGAGTTTTAGCGGAGAAGTGAGAGGCCACAGCCGAGCTCTCTATTGTACGTTTATTTGTGATCAAAAGAGCATTGTTTCTTCCTGTATATAAGCAAATAAATAAATAAATAAATAAATAAGGCAAATAATTGGCTGAAGCAATTTGGGATAATCTGGTGTGGAGCTGCAAGAATCCCAAACTCCTGAATATTTTAGAGGCTTGCATCACATGGCCCAAAGTAAGAGGCTTCTCTTTCTATACAGTCAATGTCTCAGCGGATAGTTGGGTCAGTCGTTCTGGGGTTTTAGCTAATTGGCCATGCCTAAGCACTGCCTATGTGGCAAAACTATTGGCATGGCATTGCTAAAGGGGATTTACAGTGGCATATGAGGAGGGACACGGGCTGCTGATGTCCTTCAGTTATGAACCCACCCATCATCTAGCAGGCGCATGCTTATGTGTATATGCATTGCCACACATGTTATTTATTTAATTGTTCATTTGTAATGCGCCTATACACATGTATATTTCAAGGCATAACAAGGCAAGGGGGTGAGGGGAAGGAGGAACGATTCTACTAGGCTTTGTACATTCGGATCATGCAAGTGCAAGTATTTATAATGTGCTTAATACCCGAGGTCAATTTTAAGCACGGATCCGGGATTCAAACCAATGTTGCTCAGCGTGGTCTTGCTTCCATGACCCGCACGTCGCCACTGAGCTATCCTCCCTTCACATCCCATGACATCCCCACCCAAACCACGCCTACAGGATTTATTTTGATTGGTTGACTTCTTTGTGTGCATGTTCTGCTCCCCTAACACATGTTTATGTTTGTGCGGCGAAGTGTTTGATGTGTTTGACTGTGGGTAGGCAGTGGCAGCACGCTCTCACACTGTGCAGAGCTTGCTTTTTAGGGCATGTGCCGGGGGGTGGGGTGGGGGGTTATTTCTAAAGCTCTTAGCCAGCCGGATCCGTGCCTGCATCTACCCAGTCAGCATATTTTCGACAATAGGGCGTGGATCGCAGGCAGGCAGCACGTTTGTTGCGACAGTGAGTGCAATGCTGATGTGTCATTGGACCTCTGAGGCAATTCTTGCCTGTTCAGCAATTGGGTGTTGTAGGAACAGTATTTTTTCACCGTCAGTTCTCTTCCGATCACATGATCAGATTATGATCATGTGATGGATTACTATAGTATTTAAATGCTGGGGGCTATAGGGATTATTGGGACCTTTTTGAACAGTATCTTTTTTGCTAATTTTCTTTGTTAATTGTTGTTCATGACACAGAACGAATGGTTTCTTACCTTTAGTTAGTTTTTGTATTTACTCTTTTTATTTTAGAATTGGTTTACCCCAACTGCTGTGGTTGAAGTATTGGACTAGTGGTAGCCTTTCAGTGCAAACAGGATTGTCGCTTAATTTGAAGTTCCATGAGATTGGTAGAAATTCTTCTTTGCCGGCTTCAAGTGCTGTGGTAGAATACCCACATTAATCGGAAGGTCAGTTGTACCAATTTCTTTTGGTGTTGCCATTATCAGCCCATACTTGTTCATTTGGACCATGCCTAATAGTAGAGCGACAATATATACTTTTGTGTTTTTTGTAGAAATTCAAGAAATGCAATCAACATTAATACCTGATGAAGGGGCACAACCCCCTGAAACGCGTAGTGCATTAATATGATTGCACAATGGCACTGCAAGCATTGGTGGTGCAAATGACAAAAGTCACTTTTTGTTGAATTTAAGAGACTTTTTGTCTTGAGAGATCCTATGTGGACTCGTGTATTTTGAATTGTACTTAAGTTTCTGTACAGATACCAAAGAATGATGTAATTCTTTGTATCATATGTAACTACTCTTGGTTTGAAAATTATGTGGTAATTTTTCACTGCAAAAGAATATCAACATATTTTTGGTGACATAAAGGTATTATGCACTGTTCTGTTTCGACTATTCATTCATTTTTGCTGAATTATTACTTATGCTCATTTAAAAGTGTGGGAAGGGACTTTGCTCCAAACAGAGTGACCAGGTTCACGCCTCAGTGACTTGCTGAGGCTATAGGTTTTGTTGTTGTAGTAAAGTGGCCATTTCCTTCCATGAAGATACACTTTGTTGCTCGGGGATGGATATAAATAACTGGAGTAGCGGAGAGAGACCCCAACTTCCCCATCATATTCCATACTCTCGCGATGAGTAAGGAGTCTTCTAATTCAGACAGTGAGCGATCTTTTAGGGCAATCACCTCATATACAGTCACCAGATACCACTATAAGCGAAGGTGGAAGAGTAGATTGCTATATGGGCTGCATCTTGGTATCCTTCTCACCCCCCAGTTTGGGCTGTGGTGATAATAAGCTTTATTTGTGGACTGCAGCTTGGTATCCTTTTCATCACCCAGTTTGGGCTGTGGTGATAATGAGCTTTGTTTATGGACTGTAGCTTGGTATCCTTTTCATTACCCAGTTTGGGCTGTGGCGATAATGAGCTTTGTTTATGGACTGCAGCTTGGTATCGTTTACATCACCCAGTTTGGGCTGTGGCGATAATGAGCTTTGTTTATGGACTGCAGCTTGGTATCCTTTTCACCCCCCAGTTAGGGCTGTACAGATAATGAGCGTTGTTTATGGGCTGCATGGGGTATCCTTTTCACGCCACAGTTCGAGCTGTTGTAATAATGAGCTTGGTTTATGGACTGCAACTTGGTATCCTTTTCACCCCCCAGTTTGGGCTGTGGCGATAATGAGCTTTGTTTATGGACTGCGGCTTGGTATCCTTTACATCACCCAGTTTGGGCTGTGGCGATAATGAGCTTTGTTTATGGACTGCAGCTTGGTATCCTTTTGATCCCACAGTTCGGGCTGTTGTGATAATGAGCTTGGTTTTTGGACGGCAGCTTGGTATCCTTTTGATCCCCCATTTTGGGCTGTGGTGATAATGAGCTTTGTTTATGGACTGCAGCTTGGTATCATTTACATCACCAGATTTGGGCTGTGGTGCTAATGAGCTTTGTTTATGGACTGCAGCTTGATTTCCTTTTCAACCCCCCCCCCTCCCAGTTTGGGCTGTGGCGATAATGAGCGTTGTTTATGGACTGCAGCTTGGTATCCTTTTCACCCCCCAGTTTGGTCTGTGGCGATAATGAGCTTTGTTTATGGACTGCAGCTTGGTATCCTTTTCATTACCCAGTTTGTGCTGTGGTGATAATGAGATTTGTTTATGGACTGGAGCTTGGTATCCTTGTCATCACCCAGTTTGGGCTGTGGTGATAATGAGCTTTGTTTATGCCCTGCAGTTTGGTATCCTTTTCATTACCCAGTTTGGGCTGTGGTGATAATGATCTTTGTTTATGGACTGCAGTTTGGTATCCTTTTCATTGTCCAGTTTGGGCTGTGGCGATAATGAGCTTTGTTTATGGACTGCAGCTTGGTATCTTTTACATCACCAAGTTTGGCCTGTGGCGATAATGAGCTTTCTTTATGGACTTCAGCTTGGTATCCTTTACATCCCCTAGTTTGAGCTGTGGTGATAATGCACTTTGTTTATGGACTGCAGCTTGGTATCCTATTCATCACCAAGTTCGGGCTGTGGTGATAATGCGCTTTGTTTATGGACTGCAGCTTGGTCAACACCCACTTCGGGCTGTGGTGATAATGAGATTTGTTTATGGACTGCAGCTTGGTATCCTTTTGTTCCCCCAGCTCGGGCTGCTGTGATAATGGGCATGGTTTATGGACTGCAGCTTCGTATCCTTTTGATCCTCCAGTTCGGGCTGTTGTGATAATGAACTTGGTTTATGGACAGCAGCTTGCTATCATTTTCACCCCCAGTTTGGGCAGTGGTGATAATGAGCTTTGTTTAAGGACTGCAGCTTGGTATCCTTTATATCACCCAGTTTGGGCTGTGGTGATAATGAGCTTTGTTTATGGACTGCAGCTTGGTATCCTTTTCACCCCCCCCAGTTTGGGCTGTGGCGATAAAGAACATTGTTAATGGACTGAAGCTTGGTATCCTTTTCACCCCCCAGTTTGGGCTGTGGCATTAATGAGCTTTGTTTATGGACTGCAGCTTGGTATCATTTATATCACCCAGTTTGGGCTGTTGTGATAATGAGATTTGTTTATGGACTGCAGCTTGGTATCCTTGTCATCACCCAGTTTGGGCTGGGGTGATAATTAACTTTGTTTATGGACTGCAGCTTCGTATCCTTTACATCATCCAGTTTGGGCTGAGGTGATAATTAACTTTGTTTATGGACTGCAGCTTCGTATCCTTTACATCACCCAGTTTGGGCTGCGGTGATAATGAGCTTTGTTTATGGACTGCAGCTTGGTATCCTTTACATCACACAGTTTGGGCTGTGGGGATAATGATTTTTGTTTATGGACTGCAGCTTGGTATCCTTTTCCTACCCAGTTTGGGCTGTGGCGATAATGAGCTTTGTTTATGGACTGCAGTTTGGTATCCATTACATCACCCAGTTTGGGCTGTGGCGATAATTAGCTTTGTTTATGGACTGCAGCTTGGTATCCTTTACATCCCCCAGTTTGGCTGTGGTGATATTGAGCTTTGCTTATGGACTGCAGCTTGCTATCCTTTTGATCCCCCAGTTCGGGCTGTTGTGATAATGAGCTTGGATCATGGACTGCAGCTGGTTATCCTTTTCATGACGCAGTTTGGGCTGTTGTGATAATGAGCTTGGTTTATGGCCTGCAGCTTGGTATCCTTTTCATTACCCAGTTTGGGCAGTTGTGATAGTGATCTTTCTTTATGGACTGCAGCTTGGTATCCTTTTCACCACCCAGTTTGGGTTGTGGTGATAATGAGCTTTGTTTATGGACTGCAGCTTGGTATCCTTTTGATCCCCCATTTCGGGCTGTTATCATAATGAGCTTGGTTTATGGACTGCAGCTTGGTATCCTTTTCATCACCAAGTTTGTGCTGTGGTGATAAAGAGCTTTGTTTATGGACTGCAGCTTGGTATCCTTTTGATCCCCCATTTTGGGCTGTGGTGACAATGAGCTTTGTTTATGGACTGCAGCTTGGTATCCTTTTCATTACCCAGTTTGTGCTGTGGTGATAATGAGATTTGTTTATGGACTGGAGCTTGGTATCCTTGTCATCACCCAGTTTGGGCTGTGGTGATAATGAGCTTTGTTTATGCCCTGCAGTTTGGTATCCTTTTCATTACCCAGTTTGGGCTGTGGTGATAATGATCTTTGTTTATGGACTGCAGTTTGGTATCCTTTTCATTGTCCAGTTTGGGCTGTGGCGATAATGAGCTTTGTTTATGGACTGCAGCTTGGTATCTTTTACATCACCCAGTTTGGCCTGTGGCGATAATGAGCTTTCTTTATGGACTTCAGCTTGGTATCCTTTACATCCCCTAGTTTGAGCTGTGGTGATAATGCACTTTGTTTATGGACTGCAGCTTGGTATCCTATTCATCACCAAGTTCGGGCTGTGGTGATAATGCGCTTTGTTTATGGACTGCAGCTTGGTCAACACCCACTTCGGGCTGTGGGGATAATGAGATTTGTTTATGGACTGCAGCTTGGTATCCTTTTGTTCCCCCAGCTCGGGCTGCTGTGATAATGGGCATGGTTTATGGACTGCAGCTTCGTATCCTTTTGATCCTCCAGTTCGGGCTGTTGTGATAATGAACTTGGTTTATGGACAGCAGCTTGCTATCATTTTCACCCCCAGTTTGGGCAGTGGTGATAATGAGCTTTGTTTAAGGACTGCAGCTTGGTATCCTTTATATCACCCAGTTTGGGCTGTGGTGATAATGAGCTTTGTTTATGGACTGCAGCTTGGTATCCTTTTCACCCCCCCCAGTTTGGGCTGTGGCGATAAAGAACATTGTTAATGGACTGAAGCTTGGTATCCTTTTCACCCCCCAGTTTGGGCTGTGGCATTAATGAGCTTTGTTTATGGACTGCAGCTTGGTATCATTTATATCACCCAGTTTGGGCTGTTGTGATAATGAGATTTGTTTATGGACTGCAGCTTGGTATCCTTGTCATCACCCAGTTTGGGCTGGGGTGATAATTAACTTTGTTTATGGACTGCAGCTTCGTATCCTTTACATCATCCAGTTTGGGCTGAGGTGATAATTAACTTTGTTTATGGACTGCAGCTTCGTATCCTTTACATCACCCAGTTTGGGCTGCGGTGATAATGAGCTTTGTTTATGGACTGCAGCTTGGTATCCTTTACATCACACAGTTTGGGCTGTGGGGATAATGATTTTTGTTTATGGACTGCAGCTTGGTATCCTTTTCCTACCCAGTTTGGGCTGTGGCGATAATGAGCTTTGTTTATGGACTGCAGTTTGGTATCCATTACATCACCCAGTTTGGGCTGTGGCGATAATTAGCTTTGTTTATGGACTGCAGCTTGGTATCCTTTACATCCCCCAGTTTGGCTGTGGTGATATTGAGCTTTGCTTATGGACTGCAGCTTGCTATCCTTTTGATCCCCCAGTTCGGGCTGTTGTGATAATGAGCTTGGATCATGGACTGCAGCTGGTTATCCTTTTCATGACGCAGTTTGGGCTGTTGTGATAATGAGCTTGGTTTATGGCCTGCAGCTTGGTATCCTTTTCATTACCCAGTTTGGGCAGTTGTGATAGTGATCTTTCTTTATGGACTGCAGCTTGGTATCCTTTTCACCACCCAGTTTGGGTTGTGGTGATAATGAGCTTTGTTTATGGACTGCAGCTTGGTATCCTTTTGATCCCCCATTTCGGGCTGTTATCATAATGAGCTTGGTTTATGGACTGCAGCTTGGTATCCTTTTCATCACCAAGTTTGTGCTGTGGTGATAAAGAGCTTTGTTTATGGACTGCAGCTTGGTATCATTTTGATCCCCCATTTTGGGCTGTGGTGATAATGAGCTTTGTTTATGGACTGCAGCTTGGTATCCTTTACATCACCAGATTTGGGCTGTGGTGATAATGAGCTTTGTTTATGGACTGCAGCTTGATTTCCTTTTCAACCCCCCCCTCCCAGTTTGGGCTGTGGCGATAATGAGCGTTGTTTATGGACTGCAGCTTGGTATCCTTTTCATCACCAAGTTCGGGCTGTGGTGATAATGCGCTTTGTTTATGGACTGCAGCTTGGTCAACACCCACTTCGGGCTGTGGTGATAATGAGATTTGTTTATGGACTGCAGCTTGGTATCCTTTTGTTCCCCCAGCTCGGGCTGCTGTGATAATGGGCATGGTTTATGGACTGCAGCTTCGTATCCTTTTCATTACCCAGTTTGTGCTGTGGTGATAATGAGATTTGTTTATGGACAGGAGCTTGGTATCCTTGTCATCACCCAGTTTGGGCTGTGGTGATAATGAGCTTGGTTTATGCCCTGCAGTTTGGTATCCTTTTCATTACCCAGTTTGGGCTGTGGTGATAATGATCTTTGTTTATGGACTGCAGCTTGGTATCTTTTACATCACCCAGTTTGGCCTGTGGCGATAATGAGCTTTCTTTATGGACTTCAGCTTGGTATCCTTTACATCCCCTAGTTTGAGCTGTGGTGATAATGCGCTTTGTTTATGGACTGCAGCTTGGTATCCTATTCATCACCATGTTCGGGCTGTGGTGATAATGCGCTTTGTTTATGGACTGCAGCTTGGTCAACACCCACTTCGGGCTGTGGTGATAATGAGATTTGTTTATGGACTGCAGCTTGGTATCCTTTTGTTCCCCCAGCTCGGGCTGCTGTGATAATGGGCATGGTTTATGGACTGCAGCTTCGTATCCTTTTGATCCTCCAGTTCGGGCTGTTGTGATAATGAACTTGGTTTATGGACAGCAGCTTGGTATCATTTTCACCCCCAGTTTGGGCAGTGGTGATAATGAGCTTTGTTTAAGGACTGCAGCTTGGTATCCTTTATATCACCCAGTTTGGGCTGTGGTGATAATGAGCTTTGTTTATGGACTGCAGCTTGGTATCCTTTTCACCCCCCAGTTTGGGCTGTGGCGATAATGAGCGTTGTTTTTGGACTGCAGCTTGGTATCCTTTTCACCCCCCCAGTTTGGGCTGTGGCGATAAAGAGCATTGTTAATGGACTGAAGCTTGGTATCCTTTTCACCCCCCAGTTTGGGCTGTGGCATTAATGAGCTTTGTTTATGGACTGCAGCTTGGTATCATTTATATCACCCAGTTTGGGCTGTTGTGATAATGAGATTTGTTTATGGACTGCAGCTTGGTATCCTTGTCATCACCCAGTTTGGGCTGGGGTGATAATTAACTTTGTTTATGGACTGCAGCTTCGTATCCTTTACATCACCCAGTTTGGGCTGAGGTGATAATTAACTTTATTTATGGATTGCAGCTTCGTATCCTTTACATCACCCAGTTTGGGCTGCGGTGATAATGAGCTTTGTTTATGGACTGCAGCTTGGTATCCTTTACATCACACAGTTTGGGCTGTGGGGATAATGATTTTTGTTTATGGACTGCAGCTTGGTATCCTTTTCCTACCCAGTTTGGGCTGTGGCGATAATGAGCTTTGTTTATGGACTGCAGCTTGGTATCCATTAGATCACCCAGTTTGGGCTGTGGCGAAAATGAGCTTTGTTTATGGACTGCAGCTTGGTATCCTTTACATCCCCCAGTTTGGCTGTGGTGATATTGAGCTTTGCTTATGGACTGCAGCTTGCTATCCTTTTGATCCCCCAGTTTGGGCTGTTGTGATAATGAGCTTGGATCATGGACTGCAGCTGGTTATCCTTTTCATTACGCAGTTTGGGCTGTTGTGATAATGAGCTTGGTTTATGGCCTGCAGCTTGGTATCCTTTTCATTACCCAGTTTGGGCAGTTGTGATAGTGATCTTTCTTTATGGACTGCAGCTTGGTATCCTTTACATCACCCAATTTGGGTTGTGGTGATAATGAGCTTTGTTTATGGACTGCAGCTTGGTATCCTTTACATCACCCAGTTTGGGCTGTGGCGATAATGAGCTTTGTTTATGGACTGCAGCTTGGTATCCTTTACATCCCCCAGTTTAGCTGTGGTGATAATGAGCTTTGTTTATGGACTGCAGCTTGGTATCCCTTTCACCACCCAGTTTGGGCTGTGGTGATAATGAGCTTTGTTTATGGACTGCAGCTTGGTATCCTTTTGATCCCACAGTTCGGGCTGTTGTGATAATGATCTTGGTTTAAGGACTGCAGCTTGGTATCCTTTTCATTACCCAGTTCGGGCTGTGCTGATAATGAGCTTGGTTTATGGACTGCAGCTTGGTATCCTTTTCATCACCCAGTTCGGGCTGTGGTGATAATGAGCTTTGTTTATGGACTGGAGCTTGGTATCCTTTTGATCCCCCAGTTCGGGCTGTTGTGATAATGAGCTTTGTTTATGGACTGCAGCTTGGTATCCTTTTCATCCCCCAGTTCGGGCTGTGGTGATAATTAGCTTGGTTTATGGACTGCAGCTTGGTATTCTTTTCAACACCCAGTTTAGACTGTGGTGATAATGAGCTTTGTTTATGGACTGCAGCTTGGTATTCATTTGATCCCCCAGTTTGCGCTGTTGTCATAATGAGCTTTGTTTATGGACTGCAGCTTGGTATCCTTTACATCACCCAGTTTGGGCTGTGGCGATAATGAGCTTTGTTTATGGACTGCAGCTTGGTATCCTTTACATCCCCCACTTTGGCTGTGGTGATAATGAGCTTTGTTTATGGACTGCAGCTTGGTATCCCTTTCACCACCCAGTTTGGGCTGTGGTGATAATGAGCTTTGTTTATGGACTGCAGCTTGGTATCCTTTTGATCCCACAGTTCGGGCTGTTGTGATAATGACCTTGGTTTAAGGACTGCAGCTTGGTATCCTTTTCATTACCCAGTTCAGGCTGTGGTGATAATGAGCTTGGTTTATGGACTGCAGCTTGGTATCCTTTTCATCACCCAGTTCGGGCTGTGGTGATAATGAGCTGTGTTTATGGACTGGAGCTTGGTATCCTTTTGATCCCCCAGTTCGGGCTGTTGTGATAATGAGTTTTGTTTATGGACTGCAGCTTGGTATCCTTTTGATCCCCCAGTTTGGGCTGTTGTGATAATGAGCTTGGATCATGGACTGCAGCTGGTTATCCTTTTCATTACGCAGTTTGGGCTGTTGTGATAATGAGCTTGGTTTATGGCCTGCAGCTTAGTATCCTTTTCATTACCCAGTTTGGGCAGTTGTGATAGTGATCTTTCTTTATGGACTGCAGCTTGGTATCCTTTACATCACCTAATTTGGGCTGTGGTGATAATGAGCTTTGTTTATGGACTGCAGCTTGGTATCCTTTACATCACCCAGTTTGGGCTGTGGCGATAATGAGCTTTGTTTATGGACTGCAGCTTGGTATCCTTTTCACCACCCAGTTTGGGTTGTGGTGATAATGAGCTTTGTTTATGGACTGCAGCTTGGTATCCTTTTGATCCCCCATTTCGGGCTGTTATCATAATGAGCTTGGTTTATGGACTGCAGCTTGGTATCCTTTTCATCACCAAGTTTGTGCTGTGGTGATAAAGAGCTTTGTTTATGGACTGCAGCTTGGTATCATTTTGATCCCCCATTTTGGGCTGTGGTGATAATGAGCTTTGTTTATGGACTGCAGCTTGGTATCCTTTACATCACCAGATTTGGGCTGTGGTGATAATGAGCTTTGTTTATGGACTGCAGCTTGATTTCCTTTTCAACCCCCCCCTCCCAGTTTGGGCTGTGGCGATAATGAGCGTTGTTTATGGACTGCAGCTTGGTATCCTTTTCATCACCAAGTTCGGGCTGTGGTGATAATGCGCTTTGTTTATGGACTGCAGCTTGGTCAACACCCACTTCGGGCTGTGGTGATAATGAGATTTGTTTATGGACTGCAGCTTGGTATCCTTTTGTTCCCCCAGCTCGGGCTGCTGTGATAATGGGCATGGTTTATGGACTGCAGCTTCGTATCCTTTTCATTACCCAGTTTGTGCTGTGGTGATAATGAGATTTGTTTATGGACAGGAGCTTGGTATCCTTGTCATCACCCAGTTTGGGCTGTGGTGATAATGAGCTTGGTTTATGCCCTGCAGTTTGGTATCCTTTTCATTACCCAGTTTGGGCTGTGGTGATAATGATCTTTGTTTATGGACTGCAGCTTGGTATCTTTTACATCACCCAGTTTGGCCTGTGGCGATAATGAGCTTTCTTTATGGACTTCAGCTTGGTATCCTTTACATCCCCTAGTTTGAGCTGTGGTGATAATGCGCTTTGTTTATGGACTGCAGCTTGGTATCCTATTCATCACCATGTTCGGGCTGTGGTGATAATGCGCTTTGTTTATGGACTGCAGCTTGGTCAACACCCACTTCGGGCTGTGGTGATAATGAGATTTGTTTATGGACTGCAGCTTGGTATCCTTTTGTTCCCCCAGCTCGGGCTGCTGTGATAATGGGCATGGTTTATGGACTGCAGCTTCGTATCCTTTTGATCCTCCAGTTCGGGCTGTTGTGATAATGAACTTGGTTTATGGACAGCAGCTTGGTATCATTTTCACCCCCAGTTTGGGCAGTGGTGATAATGAGCTTTGTTTAAGGACTGCAGCTTGGTATCCTTTATATCACCCAGTTTGGGCTGTGGTGATAATGAGCTTTGTTTATGGACTGCAGCTTGGTATCCTTTTCACCCCCCAGTTTGGGCTGTGGCGATAATGAGCGTTGTTTTTGGACTGCAGCTTGGTATCCTTTTCACCCCCCCAGTTTGGGCTGTGGCGATAAAGAGCATTGTTAATGGACTGAAGCTTGGTATCCTTTTCACCCCCCAGTTTGGGCTGTGGCATTAATGAGCTTTGTTTATGGACTGCAGCTTGGTATCATTTATATCACCCAGTTTGGGCTGTTGTGATAATGAGATTTGTTTATGGACTGCAGCTTGGTATCCTTGTCATCACCCAGTTTGGGCTGGGGTGATAATTAACTTTGTTTATGGACTGCAGCTTCGTATCCTTTACATCACCCAGTTTGGGCTGAGGTGATAATTAACTTTATTTATGGATTGCAGCTTCGTATCCTTTACATCACCCAGTTTGGGCTGCGGTGATAATGAGCTTTGTTTATGGACTGCAGCTTGGTATCCTTTACATCACACAGTTTGGGCTGTGGGGATAATGATTTTTGTTTATGGACTGCAGCTTGGTATCCTTTTCCTACCCAGTTTGGGCTGTGGCGATAATGAGCTTTGTTTATGGACTGCAGCTTGGTATCCATTAGATCACCCAGTTTGGGCTGTGGCGAAAATGAGCTTTGTTTATGGACTGCAGCTTGGTATCCTTTACATCCCCCAGTTTGGCTGTGGTGATATTGAGCTTTGCTTATGGACTGCAGCTTGCTATCCTTTTGATCCCCCAGTTTGGGCTGTTGTGATAATGAGCTTGGATCATGGACTGCAGCTGGTTATCCTTTTCATTACGCAGTTTGGGCTGTTGTGATAATGAGCTTGGTTTATGGCCTGCAGCTTGGTATCCTTTTCATTACCCAGTTTGGGCAGTTGTGATAGTGATCTTTCTTTATGGACTGCAGCTTGGTATCCTTTACATCACCCAATTTGGGTTGTGGTGATAATGAGCTTTGTTTATGGACTGCAGCTTGGTATCCTTTACATCACCCAGTTTGGGCTGTGGCGATAATGAGCTTTGTTTATGGACTGCAGCTTGGTATCCTTTACATCCCCCAGTTTAGCTGTGGTGATAATGAGCTTTGTTTATGGACTGCAGCTTGGTATCCCTTTCACCACCCAGTTTGGGCTGTGGTGATAATGAGCTTTGTTTATGGACTGCAGCTTGGTATCCTTTTGATCCCACAGTTCGGGCTGTTGTGATAATGATCTTGGTTTAAGGACTGCAGCTTGGTATCCTTTTCATTACCCAGTTCGGGCTGTGCTGATAATGAGCTTGGTTTATGGACTGCAGCTTGGTATCCTTTTCATCACCCAGTTCGGGCTGTGGTGATAATGAGCTTTGTTTATGGACTGGAGCTTGGTATCCTTTTGATCCCCCAGTTCGGGCTGTTGTGATAATGAGCTTTGTTTATGGACTGCAGCTTGGTATCCTTTTCATCCCCCAGTTCGGGCTGTGGTGATAATTAGCTTGGTTTATGGACTGCAGCTTGGTATTCTTTTCAACACCCAGTTTAGACTGTGGTGATAATGAGCTTTGTTTATGGACTGCAGCTTGGTATTCATTTGATCCCCCAGTTTGCGCTGTTGTCATAATGAGCTTTGTTTATGGACTGCAGCTTGGTATCCTTTACATCACCCAGTTTGGGCTGTGGCGATAATGAGCTTTGTTTATGGACTGCAGCTTGGTATCCTTTACATCCCCCACTTTGGCTGTGGTGATAATGAGCTTTGTTTATGGACTGCAGCTTGGTATCCCTTTCACCACCCAGTTTGGGCTGTGGTGATAATGAGCTTTGTTTATGGACTGCAGCTTGGTATCCTTTTGATCCCACAGTTCGGGCTGTTGTGATAATGACCTTGGTTTAAGGACTGCAGCTTGGTATCCTTTTCATTACCCAGTTCAGGCTGTGGTGATAATGAGCTTGGTTTATGGACTGCAGCTTGGTATCCTTTTCATCACCCAGTTCGGGCTGTGGTGATAATGAGCTGTGTTTATGGACTGGAGCTTGGTATCCTTTTGATCCCCCAGTTCGGGCTGTTGTGATAATGAGTTTTGTTTATGGACTGCAGCTTGGTATCCTTTTGATCCCCCAGTTTGGGCTGTTGTGATAATGAGCTTGGATCATGGACTGCAGCTGGTTATCCTTTTCATTACGCAGTTTGGGCTGTTGTGATAATGAGCTTGGTTTATGGCCTGCAGCTTAGTATCCTTTTCATTACCCAGTTTGGGCAGTTGTGATAGTGATCTTTCTTTATGGACTGCAGCTTGGTATCCTTTACATCACCTAATTTGGGCTGTGGTGATAATGAGCTTTGTTTATGGACTGCAGCTTGGTATCCTTTACATCACCCAGTTTGGGCTGTGGCGATAATGAGCTTTGTTTATGGACTGCAGCTTGGTATCCTTTACATCCCCCAGTTTAGCTGTGGTGATAATGAGCTTTGTTTATGGACTGCAGCTTGGTATCCCTTTCACCACCCAGTTTGGGCTGTGGTGATAATGAGCTTTGTTTATGGACTGCAGCTTGGTATCCATTTGATCCCCCAGTTTGGGCTGTTATCATAATGATCTTGGTTTATGGACTGCAGCTTGGTATCCTTTTCATCACCAAGTTTGGGCTGTGGTGATAATGAGCTTTGTTTATGGACTGCAGCTTGGTATCCTTTTGATCCCCCAGTTCGGGCTGTTGTGATAATGAGCTTGGTTTATGGACTGCAGCTTGGTATCCTTTTGATCCTACATTTCGGGCTGTTGTCATAATGAGCTTGGTTTATGGACTGCAGCTTGGTATCCTTTTCATCACCAAGTTCGTGCTGTGGTGATAATGAGCGTTGTTTATGGACTGCAGCTTGGTATCCTTTTGATCCCCCAGTTTGGGCTTTGGCGATAATGAGCTTTGTTTATGGACTGCAGCTTGAATTCCTTTTCACCTCCCCCCCCCTAGTTTGGGCTGTGGCGATAATGACCGTTGTTTATGGACTGCAGCTTGGTATCCTTTTCACCCCCCAGTTTGGTCTGTGGCGATAATGAGCTTTGTTTATGGACTGCAGCTTGGTATCTTTTACATCACCCAGTTTGGCCTGTGGCGATAATGAGCTTTCTTTATGGACTTCAGCTTGGTATCCTTTACATCCCCTAGTTTGAGCTGTGGTGATAATGCGCTTTGTTTATGGACTGCAGATTTGTATCCTTTTGATCCACCAGGCTCGGGCTGTTGTGATAATGAGCTTGGTTTATGGACTGCAGCTTGGTATCCTTTTCATCCCCCAGTTCAAGCTGTGGTGATAATGAGCTTGGTTTATGGACTGCAGCTTGGTCAACACCCACTTCGGGCTGTGGTGATAATGAGATTTGTTTATGGACTGCAGCTTGGTATCCTTTTGTTCCCCCACCTCGGGCTGCTGTGATAATGAGCATGGTTTATGGACTGCAGCTTGGTATGCTTTTCATCACCAATTTGGGCTGTGGTGATAATGAGCTTTGTTTATGGACTGCAGCTTCGTATCCTTTTGATCCTCCAGTTCGGGCTGTTGTGATAATGAACTTGGTTTATGGACAGCAGCTTGGTATCATTTTCACCCCCAGTTTGGGCAGTGGTGATAATGAGCTTTGTTTAAGGACTGCAGCTTGGTATCCTTTATATCACCCAGTTTGGGCTGTGGTGATAATGAGCTTTGTTTATGGACTGAAGCTTGGTATCCTTTTCACCCCCCAGTTTGGGCTGTGGCATTAATGAGCTTTGTTTATGGACTGCAGCTTGGTATCCTTTACATCACCCAATTTGGGCTGTGGTGATAATGAGCTTGGTTTATGGACTGCAGCTTGGTATCCTTTTCATCCCCCAGTTCGAGCAGTGGTGATAATGAGCTTGGTTTATGGACTTCAGCTTGGTCAACACCCACTTCGGGCTGTGGTGATAATGAGATTTGTTTATGGACTGCAGCTTGGTATCCTTTTGTTCCCCCAGCTCGGGCTGCTGTGATAATGGGCATGGTTTATGGACTGCAGCTTTGTATCCTTTTGATCCTCCAGTTCGGGCTGTTGTGATAATGAACGTGGTTTATGGACAGCAGCTTAGTATCATTTTCACCCCCAGTTTGGGCAGTGGTGATAATGAGCTTTGTTTAAGGACTGCAGCTTGGTATCCTTTATATCACCCAGTTTGGGCTGTGGTGATAATGAGCTTTGTTTATGGACTGCAGCTTGGTATCCTTTTCACCCCCCAGTTTGGGCTGTGGCGATAATGAGCGTTGTTTTTGGACTGCAGCTTGGTATCCTTTTCACCCCCCCAGTTTGGGCTGTGGCGATAAAGAGCATTGTTAATGGACTGAAGCTTGGTATCCTTTTCACCCCCCAGTTTGGGCTGTGGCATTAATGAGCTTTGTTTATGGACTGCAGCTTGGTATCATTTATATCACCCAGCTTGGGCTGTTGTGATAATGAGATTTGTTTATGGACTGCAGCTTGGTATCCTTGTCATCACCCAGTTTGGGCTGGGTGATAATTAACTTTGTTTATGGACTGCAGCTTCGTATCCTTTACATCACCCAGTTTGGGCTGAGGTGATAATTAACTTTGTTTATGGACTGCAGCTTCGTATCCTTTACATCACCCAGTTTGGGCTGCGGTGATAATGAGCTTTGTTTATGGACTGCAGCTTGGTATCCTTTACATCACACAGTTTGGGCTGTGGGGATAATGATTTTTGTTTATGGACTGCAGCTTGGTATCCTTTTCCTACCCAGTTTGGGCTGTGGCGATAATGAGCTTTGTTTATGGACTGCAGCTTGGTATCCATTACATCACCCAGTTTGGGCTGTGGCGATAATGAGCTTTGTTTATGGACTGCAGCTTGGTATCCTTTACATCCCCCAGTTTGGCTGTGGTGATATTGAGCTTTGCTTATGGACTGCAGCTTGCTATCCTTTTGATACCCCAGTTCGGGCTGTTGTGATAATGAGCTTGGATCATGGACTGCAGCTGGTTATCCTTTTCATTACGCAGTTTGGGCTGTTGTGATAATGATCTTTCTTTATGGACTGCAGCTTGGTATCCTTTACATCACCCAATTTGGAGCTGTGGTGATAATGAGCTTTGTTTATGGAGTGCAGCTTGGTATCCTTTACATCACCCAGTTTGGGCTGTGGCGATAATGAGCTTTGTTTATGGACTGCAGCTTGGTATCCTTTACATCCCCCAGTTTAGCTGTGGTGATAATGAGCTTTGTTTATGGACTGCAGCTTGGTATCCCTTTCACCACCCAGTTTGGGCTGTGGTGATAATGAGCTTTGTTTATGGACTGCAGCTTGGTATCCTTTTGATCCCACAGTTCGGGCTGTTGTGATAATGACCTTGGTTTAAGGACTGCAGCTTGGTATCCTTTTCATTACCCAGTTCGGGCTGTGATGATAATGAACTTGGTTTATGGACTGCAGCTTGGTATCCTTTTCATCACCCAGTTCGGGCTGTGGTGATAATGAGCTGTGTTTATGGACTGGAGCTTGGTATCCTTTTGATCCCCCAGTTCGGGCTGTTGTGATAATGAGCTTTGTTTATGGACTGCAGCTTGGTATCCTTTTCATCCCCCAGTTTGGGCTGTGGTGATAATCAGCTTGGTTTATGGACTGCAGCTTGGTATCCTTTTCAACACCCAGTTTGGACTGTGGTGATAATGAGCTTTGTTTATGGACTGCAGCTTGGTATCCATTTGATCCCCCAGTTTGGGCTGTTCTCATAATGATCTTGGTTTATGGACTGTAGCTTGGTATCCTTTTCATCACCAAGTTTGGGCTGTGGTGATAATGAGCTTTGTTTATGGACTGCAGCTTGGTATCCTTTTGATCCCCCAGTTCGGGCTGTTGTGATAATGAGCTTGGTTTATGGACTGCAGCTTGGTATCCTTTTGATCCTCCATTTCGGGCTGTTGTCATAATGAGCTTGGTTTATGGACTGCAGCTTGGTATCCTTTTCATCACCAAGTTCGTGCTGTGGTGATAATGAGCGTTGTTTATGGACTGCAGCTTGGTATCCTTTTGATCCCCCAGTTTGGGCTGTGGTGATAATGAGCGTTGTTTATGGACTGCAGCTGGGTATCCTTTTCAACACCCAGTTTGGACTGTGGTGATAATGAGCTTTGTTTATGGACTGCAGCTTGGTATCCATTTGATCCCCCAGTTTGGGCTGTTCTCATAATGATCTTGGTTTATGGACTGCAGCTTGGTATCCTTTTCATCACCAAGTTTGGGCTGTGGTGATAATGAGCTTTGTTTATGGACTGAAGCTTGGTATCCTTTTCACCCCCCAGTTTGGGCTGTGGCATTAATGAGCTTTGTTTATGGACTGCAGCTTGGTATCCTTTACATCACCCAATTTGGGCTGTGGTGATAATGAGCTTGGTTTATGGACTGCAGCTTGGTATCCTTTTCATCCCCCAGTTCGAGCAGTGGTGATAATGAGCTTGGTTTATGGACTTCAGCTTGGTCAACACCCACTTCGGGCTGTGGTGATAATGAGATTTGTTTATGGACTGCAGCTTGGTATCCTTTTGTTCCCCCAGCTCGGGCTGCTGTGATAATGGGCATGGTTTATGGACTGCAGCTTTGTATCCTTTTGATCCTCCAGTTCGGGCTGTTGTGATAATGAACGTGGTTTATGGACAGCAGCTTAGTATCATTTTCACCCCCAGTTTGGGCAGTGGTGATAATGAGCTTTGTTTAAGGACTGCAGCTTGGTATCCTTTATATCACCCAGTTTGGGCTGTGGTGATAATGAGCTTTGTTTATGGACTGCAGCTTGGTATCCTTTTCACCCCCCAGTTTGGGCTGTGGCGATAATGAGCGTTGTTTTTGGACTGCAGCTTGGTATCCTTTTCACCCCCCCAGTTTGGGCTGTGGCGATAAAGAGCATTGTTAATGGACTGAAGCTTGGTATCCTTTTCACCCCCCAGTTTGGGCTGTGGCATTAATGAGCTTTGTTTATGGACTGCAGCTTGGTATCATTTATATCACCCAGCTTGGGCTGTTGTGATAATGAGATTTGTTTATGGACTGCAGCTTGGTATCCTTGTCATCACCCAGTTTGGGCTGGGTGATAATTAACTTTGTTTATGGACTGCAGCTTCGTATCCTTTACATCACCCAGTTTGGGCTGAGGTGATAATTAACTTTGTTTATGGACTGCAGCTTCGTATCCTTTACATCACCCAGTTTGGGCTGCGGTGATAATGAGCTTTGTTTATGGACTGCAGCTTGGTATCCTTTACATCACACAGTTTGGGCTGTGGGGATAATGATTTTTGTTTATGGACTGCAGCTTGGTATCCTTTTCCTACCCAGTTTGGGCTGTGGCGATAATGAGCTTTGTTTATGGACTGCAGCTTGGTATCCATTACATCACCCAGTTTGGGCTGTGGCGATAATGAGCTTTGTTTATGGACTGCAGCTTGGTATCCTTTACATCCCCCAGTTTGGCTGTGGTGATATTGAGCTTTGCTTATGGACTGCAGCTTGCTATCCTTTTGATCCCCCAGTTCGGGCTGTTGTGATAATGAGCTTGGATCATGGACTGCAGCTGGTTATCCTTTTCATTACGCAGTTTGGGCTGTTGTGATAATGATCTTTCTTTATGGACTGCAGCTTGGTATCCTTTACATCACCCAATTTGGGCTGTGGTGATAATGAGCTTTGTTTATGGAGTGCAGCTTGGTATCCTTTACATCACCCAGTTTGGGCTGTGGCGATAATGAGCTTTGTTTATGGACTGCAGCTTGGTATCCTTTACATCCCCCAGTTTAGCTGTGGTGATAATGAGCTTTGTTTATGGACTGCAGCTTGGTATCCCTTTCACCACCTAGTTTGGGCTGTGGTGATAATGAGCTTTGTTTATGGACTGCAGCTTGGTATCCTTTTGATCCCACAGTTCGGGCTGTTGTGATAATGACCTTGGTTTAAGGACTGCAGCTTGGTATCCTTTTCATTACCCAGTTCGGGCTGTGATGATAATGAACTTGGTTTATGGACTGCAGCTTGGTATCCTTTTCATCACCCAGTTCGGGCTGTGGTGATAATGAGCTGTGTTTATGGACTGGAGCTTGGTATCCTTTTGATCCCCCAGTTCGGGCTGTTGTGATAATGAGCTTTGTTTATGGACTGCAGCTTGGTATCCTTTTCATCCCCCAGTTTGGGCTGTGGTGATAATCAGCTTGGTTTATGGACTGCAGCTTGGTATCCTTTTCACCACCCAGTTTGGACTGTGGTGATAATGAGCTTTGTTTATGGACTGCAGCTTGGTATCCATTTGATCCCCCAGTTTGGGCTGTTCTCATAATGATCTTGGTTTATGGACTGCAGCTTGGTATCCTTTTCATCACCAAGTTTGGGCTGTGGTGATAATGAGCTTTGTTTATGGACTGCAGCTTGGTATCCTTTTGATCCCCCAGTTCGGGCTGTTGTGATAAGGAGCTTGGTTTATGGACTGCAGCTTGGTATCCTTTTGATCCTCCATTTCGGGCTGTTGTCATAATGAGCTTGGTTTATGGACTGCAGCTTGGTATCCTTTTCATCACCAAGCTCGTGCTGTGGTGATAATGAGCGTTGTTTATGGACTGCAGCTTGGTATCCTTTTGATCCCCCAGTTTGGGCTGTGGTGATAATGAGCGTTGTTTATGGACTGCAGCTTGGTATCCTTTTCAACACCCAGTTTGGACTGTGGTGATAATGAGCTTTGTTTATGGACTGCAGCTTGGTATCCATTTGATCCCCCAGTTTGGGCTGTTCTCATAATGATCTTGGTTTATGGACTGCAGCTTGGTATCCTTTTCATCACCAAGTTTGGGCTGTGGTGATAATGAGCTTTGTTTATGGACTGCAGCTTGGTATCCTTTTGATCCCCCAGTTCGGGCTGTTGTGATAATGAGCTTGGTTTATGGACTGCAGCTTGGTATCCTTTTGATCCTCCATTTCGGGCTGTTGTAATAATGAGCTTGGTTTATGGACTGCAGCTTGGTATCCTTTTCATCACCAAGTTCGTGCTGTGGTGATAATGAGCGTTGTTTATGGACTGCAGCTTGGTATCCTTTTGATCCCCCAGTTTGGGCTGTGGCGATAATGAGCTTTGTTTATGGACTGCAGCTTGAATTCCTTTTCACCCCCCACCCCCTAATTTGGGCTGTGGCGATAATGAGCGTTGTTTATGGACTGCAGCTTGGTATCGTTTTCACCCCCCAGTTTGGTCTGTGGCTATAATGAGCTTTGTTTATGGACTGCAGCTTGGTGTCCTTTTCATTGCCCAGTTTGGTCTGTGGCGATAAGGAGCTTTGTTTATGGACTGCAGCTTGAATTCCTTTTCACCCCCCACCCCCTAGTTTGGGCTGTGGCGATAATGAGCGTTGTTTATGGACTGCAGCTTGGTATCGTTTTCACCCCCCAGTTTGGTCTGTGGCTATAATGAGCTTTGTTTATGGACTGCAGCTTGGTGTCCTTTTCATTGCCCAGTTTGGGCTGTGGTGATAATGAGCTTTGTTTATGCCTTGCAGCTTGGTATCCTTTTCATTACCCAGTTTGGGCTGTGGTGATAATGATCTTTGTTTATGGACTGCAGCTTGGTATCCTTTTCATTATCCAGTTTGGGCTGTGGCGATAATGAGCTTTGTTTATGGACTGCAGCTTGGTATCTTTTACATCACCCAGTTTGGCCTGTGGCGATAATGAGCTTTCTTTATGGACTTCAGCTTGGTATCCTTTACATCCCCTAGTTTGAGCTGTGGTGATAATGCGCTTTGTTTATGGACTGCAGATTTGTATCCTTTTGATCCACCAGGCTCGGGCCGTTGTGATAATGAGCTTGGTTTATGGACTGCAGCTTGGTATCCTTTTCATCCCCCAGTTCAAGCTGTGGTGATAATGAGCTTGGTTTATGGACTGCAGCTTGGTCAACACCCACTTCGGGCTGTGGTGATAATGAGATTTGTTTATGGGCTGCAGCTTGGTATCCTTTTGTTCCCCCACCTCGGGCTTCTGTGATAATGAGCATGGTTTATGGACTGCAGCTTGGTATGCTTTTCATCACCAATTTGGGCTGTGGTGAAAATGAGCTTTGTTTATGGACTGCAGCTTCGTATCCTTTTGATCCTCCAGTTCGGGCTGTTGTGATAATGAACTTGGTTTATGGACAGCAGCTTGGTATCATTTTCACCCCCAGTTTGGGCAGTGGTGATAATGAGCTTTGTTTAAGGACTGCAGCTTGGTATCCTTTATGTCACCCAGTTTGGGCTGTGGTGATAATGAGCTTTGTTTATGGACTGAAGCTTGGTATCCTTTTCACCCCCCAGTTTGGGCTGTGGCATTAATGAGCTTTGTTTATGGTCTGCAGCTTGGTATCCTTTACATCACCCAATTTGGGCTGTGGTGATAATGAGCTTGGTTTATGGACTGCAGCTTGGTATCCTTTTCATCCCCCAGTTCGAGCAGTGGTGATAATGAGCTTGGTTTATGGACTTCAGCTTGGTCAACACCCACTTCGGGCTGTGGTGATAATGAGATTTGTTTATGGACTGCAGCTTGGTATCCATTTGTTCCCCCAGCTCGGGCTGCTGTGATAATGGGCATGGTTTATGGACTGCAGCTTCGTATCCTTTTGATCCTCCAGTTCGGGCCGTTGTGATAATGAACGTGGTTTATGGACAGCAGCTTGGTATCATTTTCACCCCCAGTTTGGGCAGTGGTGATAATGAGCTTTGTTTAAGGACTGCAGCTTGGTATCCTTTATATCACCCAGTTTGGGCTGTGGTGATAATGAGCTTTGTTTATGGACTGCAGCTTGGTATCCTTTTCACCCCCCAGTTTGGGCTGTGGCGATAATGAGCGTTGTTTTTGGACTGCAACTTGGTATCCTTTTCACCCCCCCCAGTTTGGGCTGTGGCGATAATGAGCATTGTTAATGGACTGAAGCTTGGTATCCTTTTCACCCCCCAGTTTGGGCTGTGGCATTAATGAGCTTTGTTTATGGACTGCAGCTTGGTATCATTTATATCACCCAGTTTGGGCTGTTGTGATAATGAGATTTGTTTATGGACTGCAGCTTGGTATCCTTGTCATCACCCAGTTTGGGCTGGGGTGATAATTAACTTTGTTTATGGACTGCAGCTTCGTATCCTTTACATCACCCAGTTTGGGCTGAGGTGATAATTAACTTTGTTTATGGATTGCAGCTTCGTATCCTTTACATCACCCAGTTTGGGCTGCAGTGATAATGAGCTTTGTTTATGGACTGCAGCTTGGTATCCTTTACATCACACAGTTTGGGCTGTGGGGATAATGATTTTTGTTTATGGACTGCAGCTTGGTATCCTTTTCCTACCCAGTTTGGGCTGTGGCGATAATGAGCTTTGTTTATGCACTGCAGCTTGCTATCCATTACATCACCCAGTTTGGGCTGTGGCGATAATGAGCTTTGTTTATGGACTGCAGCTTGGTATCCTTTACATCCCCCAGTTTGGCTGTGGTGATATTGAGCTTTGCTTATGGACTGCAGCTTGCTATTCTTTTGATCCCCCAGTTCGGGCTGTTGTGATAATGAGCTTGGATCATGGACTGCAGCTGGTTATCCTTTTCATTACGCAGTTTCGGCTGTTGTGATAATGAGCTTGGTTTATGGCCTGCAGCTTGGTATCCTTTTCATTACCCAGTTTGGGCGGTTGTGATAGTGAGCTTTCTTTATGGACTGCAGCTTGGTATCCTTTACATCACCCAATTTGGGCTGTGGTGATAATGAGCTTTGTTTATGGACTGCAGCTTGGTATCCTTTACATCACCCAGTTTGGGCTGTGGCGATAATGAGCTTTGTTTATGGACTGCAGCGTGGTATCCTTTACATCCCCCAGTTTAGCTGTGGTGATAATGAGCTTTGTTTATGGACTGCAGCTTGGTATCCCTTTCACCACCCAGTTTGGGCTGTGGTGATAATGAGCTTTGTTTATGGACTGCAGCTTGGTATCCTTTTGATCCCACAGTTCGGGCTGTTGTGATAATGATCTTGGTTTAAGGACTGCAGCTTGGTATCCTTTTCATTACCCAGTTCGGGCTGTGCTGATAATGAGCTTGGTTTATGGACTGCAGCTTGG
Source organism: Ambystoma mexicanum (assembly GCF_040938575.1). Lineage (NCBI taxonomy): Eukaryota > Metazoa > Chordata > Amphibia > Caudata > Ambystomatidae > Ambystoma > Ambystoma mexicanum. The sequence goes on from NC_090925.1 coordinate 155,396,022, forward strand.
TATCCTTTTCATCACCCAGTTCGGGCTGTGGTGATAATGAGCTTTGTTTATGGACTGCAGCTTGGTATCCTTTTCATTACCCAGTTCGGGCTGTGCTGATAATGAGCTTGGTTTATGGACTGCAGCTTGGTATCCTTTTCAACACCCAGTTTAGACTGTGGTGATAATGAGCTTTGTTTATGGACTGCAGCTTGGTATCCATTTGATCCCCCAGTTTGGGCTGTTGTCATAATGAGCTTTGTTTAAGGACTGCAGCTTGGTATCCTTTACATCACCCAGTTTGGGCTGTGGCGATAATGAGCTTTGTTTATGGACTGCAGCTTGGTATCCTTTACATACCCCACTTTGGCTGTGGTGATAATGAGCTTTGTTTATGGACTGCAGCTTGGTATCCCTTTCACCACCCAGTTTGGGCTGTGGTGATAATGAGCTTTGTTTATGGACTGCAGCTTGGTATCGTTTTGATCCCACAGTTCGGGCTGTTGTGATAATGACCTTGGTTTAAGGACTGCAGCTTGGTATCCTTTTCATCCCCCAGTTCGGGCTGTGGTGATAATTAGCTTGGTTTATGCACTGTAGCTTGGTATCCTTTTCAATACCCAGTTTGGACTGTGGTGATAATGAGCTTTGTTTATGGACTGCAGCTTGGTATCCATTTGATCCCCCAGTTTGGGCTGTTGTCATAATGAGCTTGGTTTATGGACTGCAGCTTGGTATCCTATTCATCACCAAGTTCGGGCTGTGGTGATAATGAGCTTGGTTTATGGACTGCAGCTTGGTATACTTTTGATCCCCCAGTTCGGGCTGTTGTGATAATGAGCTTGGTTTATGGACTGCAGCGTGGTATCCTTTTGATCTCCCAGTTTGGGCTGTTCTCATAATGATCTTGGTTTATGGACTGCAGCTTGGTATCCTTTTCATCACCAAGTTTGGGCTGTGGTGATAATGAGCTTTGCTTATGGACTGCAGCTTGGTATCCTTTTGATCCCCCAGTTCGGGCTGTTGCGATAATGTGCTTGGTTTATGGACTGCAGCTTGGTATCCTTTTGATCCTCCATTTCGGGCTGTTGTCATAATGAGCTTGGTTTATGGACTGCAGCTTGGTATCCTTTTCATCACCAAGTTCGTGCTGTGGTGATAATGAGCTTTGTTTATGGACTGCAGCTTGGTATCCTTTTGATCCCCCAGTTTGGGCTGTGGCGATAATGAGCTTTGTTTATGGACTGCAGCTTGAATTCCTTTTCACCCTCCCCCCCCCCAGTTTGGGCTGTGGCATTAATGAGCTTTGTTTATGGACTGCAGCTTGGTATCATTTATATCACCCAGTTTGGGCTGTTGTGATAATGAGATTTGTTTATGGACTGCAGCTTGGTATCCTTGTCATCACCCAGTTTGGGCTGGGGTGATAATTAACTTTGTTTATGGACTGCAGCTTCGTATCATTTACATCACCCAGTTTGGGCTGAGGTAATAATTAACTTTGTTTATGGACTGCAGCTTCGTATCCTTTACATCACCCAGTTTGGGCTGCAGTGATAATGAGCTTTGTTTATGGACTGCAGCTTGGTATCCTTTACATCACACAGTTTGGGCTGTGGGGATAATGATTTTTGTTTATGGACTGCAGCTTGGTATCCTTTTCCTACCCAGTTTGGGCTGTGGCGATAATGAGCTTTGTTTATGGACTGCAGCTTGGTATCCATTACATCACCCAGTATGGGCTGTGGCGATAATGAGCTTTGTTTATGGACTGCAGCTTGGTATCCTTTACATCCCTCAGTTTGGCTGTGGTGATATTGAGCTTTGCTTATGGACTGCAGCTTGCTATCCTTTTGATCCCCCAGTTCGGGCTATTGTGATAATGAGCTTGGATCATGGACTGCAGCTGGTTATCCTTTTCATTACGCAGTTTGGGCTGTTGTGATAATGAGCTTGGTTTATGGCCTGCAGCTTGGTATCCTTTTCATTTACCAGTTTGGGCAGTTGTGATAGAGAGCTTTCTTTATGGACTGCAGCTTGGTATCCTTTACATCACCCAATTTGGGTTGTGGTGATAATGAGCTTTGTTTATTAACTGCAGCTTGGTATCCTTTACATCACCCAGTTTGGGCTGTGGCGATAATGAGCTTTGTTTATGGACTGCAGCTTGGTTTCCTTTACATCCCCCAGTTTAGCTGTGGTGATAATGAGCTTTGTTTATGGACTGCAGCTTGGTATCCCTTTCACCACCCAGTTTGGGCTTTGGTGATAATGAGCTTTGTTTATGGACTGCAGCTTGGTATCCTTTTGATCCCACAGTTCGGGCTGTTGTGATAATGATCTTGGTTTAAGGACTGCAGCTTGGTATCCTGTTCATTACCCAGTTCGGGCTGTGCTGATAATGAGCTTGGTTTATGGACTGCAGCTTGGTATCCTTTTTATCACACAGTTCGGGCTGTGGTGATAATGAGCTTTGTTTATGGACTGGAGCTTGGTATCCTTATGATCCCCCAGTTCGGGCTGTTGTGATAATGAGCTTTGTTTATGGACTGCAGCTTGGTATCCTTTTCATCCCCCAGTTCGGGCTGTAGTGATAATTAGCTTGGTTTATGGACCTCAGCTTGGTATCCTTTTCAACACCCAGTTTAGACTGTGGTGATAATGAGCTTTGTTTATGGACGGCAGCTTGGTATCCATTTGATCCCCCAGTTTGGGCTGTTGTCATAATGAGCTTTGTTTATGGACTGCAGCTTGGTATCCTTTACATCCCCTAGTTTGGCCTGTGGTGATAATGAGCTTTGTTTATGGACTGCAGCTTGGTATCCCTTTCACCACCCAGTTTGGGCTGTGGTGATAATGAGCTTTGTTTAAGGACTGCAGCTTGGTATCCTTTTCATTACCCAGTTCGGGCTGTGGTGATAATGAGCTTGGTTTATGGACTGCAGCTTGGTATCCTTTTCATCACCCAGTTCGGGCTGTGGTGATAATGAGCTTTGTTTATGGACTGGAGCTTGGTATCCTTTAGATCCCCCAGTTCAGGCTGTTGTGATAATGAGCTTTGTTTATGGACTGCAGCTTTGTATCCTTTTCATCCCCCAGTTCGGGCTGTGGTGATAATTAGCTTGGTTTATGGACTGCAGCTTGGTATCCTTTTCAACACCCAGTTTGTACTGTGGTGATAATGAGCTTTGTTTATGGACTGCAGCTTGGTATCCATTTGATCCCCCAGTTCGGGCTGTTGTCATAATGAGCTTGGTTTATGGACTGCAGCTTGGTATCCTATTCATCACCAAGTTCGGGCTGTGGTGATAATGAGCTTGGTTTATGGACTGCAGCTTGGTATCCTTTTGATCCCCCAGTTCGGGCTGTTGTGATAATGAGCTTGGTTTATGGACTGCAGCGTGGTATCCTTTTGATCTCCCGGTTTGGGCTGTTCTCATAATGAGCTTGGTTTATGGACTGCAGCTTGGTATCCTTTTCATCACCAAGTTTGGGCTGTGGTGATAATGAGCTTTGTTTATGGACTGCAGCTTGGTATCCTTTTGATCCCCCAGTTCGGGCTTTTGTGATAATGAGCTTGGTTTATGGACTGCAGCTTGGTATCCTTTTGATCCTCCATTTCGGGCTGTTGTCATAATGAGCTTGGTTTATGGACTGCAGCTTGGTATCCTTTTCATCACCAAGTTCGTGCTGTGGTGATAATTAGCTTTGTTTATGGACTGCAGCTTGGTATCCTTTTCACCCCCCAGTTTGGTCTGTGGCGATAATGAGCTTTGTTTATGGACTGCAGCTTGGTATCCTTTTCATTATCCAGTTTGGGCTGTGGCGATAATGAGCTTTGTTTATGGACTGCAGCTTGGTATCTTTTACAACACCCAGTTTGGCCTATGGCGATAATGAGCTTTCTTTATGGACTTCAGCTGGGTATCCTTTACATCCCCTAGATTGAGCTGTGGTGATAATGCGCTTTGTTTATGGACTGCAGATTTGTATCCTTTTGATCCACCAGGCTCGGGCTGCTGTGATAATGAGCATGGTTTATGGACTGCAGCTTGGTATGCTTTTCATCACCAAGTTTGGGCTGTGGTGATAATGAGCTTTGTTTATGGACTGCAGCTTCGTATCCTTTTGATCCTCCAGTTCGGGCTGTTGTGATAATGAACTTGGTTTATGGACTGCAGCTTGGTATCCTTTATATCACCCGGTTTGGGCTGTGGTGATAATGAGCTTTGTTTATGGACTGCAGCTTGGTATCCTTTATATCACCCGGTTTGGGCTGTGGTGATAATGAGCTTTGCTTATGGACTGCAGCTTGCTATCCTTTTCACTCCCAAGTTTGGGCTGTGGCGATAATGAGCATTGTTAATGGACTGAAGCATGGTATCCTTTTCACCCTCCAGTTTGGGCTGTGGCATTAATGAGCTTTGTTTATGGACTTCAGATTGGCATCCTTGTCATCACCCAGTTTGGGCTGGGGTGATAATTAACTTTGTTTATGGACTGCAGCTTGGTATCCTTTACATCACCCAGTTTGGGCTGTTGTGATAATGAGCTTTGTTTATGGATTGCAGCTTGGTATCCCTTTCACCACCCAGTTTGGGCTGTGGTGATAATGAGCTTTGTTTATGGATTGCAGCTTGGTATCCCTTTCACCACCCAGTTTGGGCTGTTGTGATAATGATCTTGGTTTAAGGACTGCAGCTTGGTATCCTTTTCATAACCAGTTCGGGCTGTGGTGATAATGAGCTTGGTTTATGTACTGCAGCTTGGTATCCTTTTCATCACCCAGTTCGGGCTGTTGTGATAATTAGCTTGGTTTATGGACTGCAGCTTGGTATCCTTTTCAACACCCAGTTTGGACTGTGGTGATAATGAGCTTTGTTTATGGACTGCAGCTTGGTATCCATTTGATCCCCCAGTTCGGGCTGTTGTCATAATGAGTTTGGTTTATGGACTGCAGCTTGGTATTCTATTCATCACCAAGTTCGGGCTGTGGTGATAATGAGCTTGGTTTATGGACTGCAGCTTGGTATCCTTTTGATCCCCCAGTTCGGGCTGTTGTGATAATGAGCTTGGTTTATGGACTGCAGCGTGGTATCCTTTTGATCTCCCAGTTTGGGCTGTTCTCATAATGAGCTTGGTTTATGGACTGCAGCTCGGTATCCTTTTCATCACCAAGTTCGTGCTGTGGTGATAATGAGCTTTGTTTATGGACTGCAGCTTGGTATCCTTTTGATCCTCCATTTCGGGCTGTTGTCATAATGAGCTTGGTTTATGGACTGCAGCTTGGTATCCTTTTCATCACCATGTTCGTGCTGTGGTGATAATGAGCTTTGTTTATGGACTGCAGCTTGGTATCCTTTTGATCCCCCAGTTTGGGCTGTGGTGATAATGAGCTTTGTTTATGGACTGCAGCTTGGTATCCTTTTCACCCCCCATTTTGGGCTGTGGTGATAATGAGCTTTGTTTATGGACTGCAGCTTGGTATCCTTTACATCACCAGATTTGGGCTGTGGCGATAATGAGCTTTGTTTATGGACTGCAGCTTGAATTCCTTTTCACCCCCCCCCCCCCAGTTTGGTCTGTGGCGATAATGAGCTTTGTTTATGGACTGCAGCTTGGTGTCCTTTTCATTACCTAGTTTGTACTGTGGTGATAATGAGATTTGTTTATGGACTGGAGCTTAGTATCCTTGACATCACACAGTTTGGGCTGTGGTGATAATGAGCTTTGTTTATGCCCTGCAACTTGGTATCCTTTTCATTACCCAGTTTGGGCTGTGGTGATAATGATCTTTGTTTATGGACTGCAGCTTGGTATCCTTTTCATTATCCAGTTTGGGCTGTGGCGATAATGAGCTTTGTTTATGGACTGCAGCTTGGTATCTTTTACATCACCCAGTTTGGCCTGTGGCGATAATGAGCTTTCTTTATGGACTTCAGCTTGGTATCCTTTACATCCCCTAGTTTGGCTGTGGTGATAATGCGCTTTGTTTATGGACTGCAGATTTGTATCCTTTTGATCCACCAGGCTCGGGCTGTTGTGATAATGAGCTTGGTTTATGGACTGCAGCTTGGTCAACACCCACTTCGAGCTGTGGTGATAATGAGATTTGTTTATGGACTGCAGCTTGGTATCCTTTTGTTCCCCCACCTCGGGCTGCTGTGATAATGAGCATGGTTTATGGACTGCAGCTTGGTATGCTTTTCATCACCAAGTTTGGGCTGTGGTGATAATGAGCTTTGTTTATGGACTGCAGCTTCGTATCCTTTTGATCCTCCAGTTCGGGCTGTTGTGATAATGAACTTGGTTTATGGACTGCAGCTTGGTATCATTTTCACCCCCAGTTTGGGCAGTGGTGATAATGAGCTTTGTTTATGGACTGCAGCTTGGTATCCTTGTCATCACCCAGTTTGGGCTGGGGTGATAATTAACTTTGTTTATGGACTGCAGCTTTGTATCCTTTACATCACCCAGTTTGGGCTGGGGTGATAATGAGCTTTGTTTATGGACTGCAGCTTGGTATCCTTTACATCACCCAGTTTGGGCTGTGGGGATAATGATTTTTGTTTATGGACTGCAGCTTGGTATCCTTTTCATTACCCAGTTTGGGCTGTGGCGATAATGAGCTTTGTTTATGAATTGCAGCTTGCCATCCTTTTGATCCCCCAGTTCGGGCTGTTGTGATAATGAGCTTGGTTTATGGACTGCAGCTTGTTATCCTTTTCATTACGCAGTTTGGGCTGTTGTGATAATGAGCTTGGTTTATGGCCGGCAGCTTGGTATCCTTTTCATTACCCAGTTTGGGCTGTGGTGATAATGAGCTTTGTTTATGGACTGCAGCTTGGTATCCTTTACATCACCCAGTTTGGGCTGTGGCGATAATGAGCTTTGTTTATGGACTGAAGCTTGGTATCCTTTACATCCCCCAGTTTGGCTGTAGTGATAATGAGCTTTGTTTATGGACTGCAGCTTGTTATCCCTTCCACCACCCAGTTTGGGCTGTGGTGATAATGAGCTTTGTTTATTGACTGCAGCTTGGTATACTTTTTATCCCACAGTTCGGGCTGTTGTGATTATGATCTTGGTTTAAGGACTGCAGCTTGGTATCCATTTCATTACCCAGTTCGGGATGTGGTGATAATGAGCTTGGTTTATGGACTGCAGCTTGGTATCCTTTTCATCATCCATTTCAGGCTGTGGTGATAATGAGCTTCGTTTATGGACTGCAGCTTGGTATCCTTTTGATCTCCCAGTTCGGGCTGTTGTGATAAAGAGCTTCGTTTATGGACTGCAGCTTGGTATCCATTTCATCACCAAGTTCGGGCTGTGGTGATAATGAGCTTTGTTTATTGACTGCAGCTTGGTATCCTTTTGATCCCCCAATTTGGGTTGTTGTGATAATGAGCTTGGTTTATGGACTGCAGCCTGGTATTATTTTCATCACCAAGTTCGGGCTGTGGTGATAATGAGCTTTGTTTATGGACTGCAGCTTGGTATCCTTTTCACCCCCCATTTTGGGCTGTGGTGATAATGAGCTTTGTTTATGGACTGCAGCTTGGTATCCTTTACATCACCAGATTTGGGCTGTGGCGATAATGAGCTTTGTTTATGGACTGCAGCTTGATTTCCTTTTCAACTCCCCCCAGTTTGGGCTGTGGCGATAATGAGCGTTGTTTATGGACTGCAGCTTGGTATCCTTTTTACCCCCCAGTTTGGTCTGTGGCGATATTGAGCTTTGTTTATTGACTGCAGCTTCATATCCTTTTCATTACCCAGTTTGTGTTGTGGTGATAATGAGATTTGTTTATGGACTGGAGCTTGGTATCCTTGTCATCACCCAGTTTGCGCTGTGGTGATAATGAGCTTTGTTTATGCCCTGCAGCTTGGTATCCTTTTCATTACCCAGTTTGGGCTGTGGTGATAATGATCTTTGTTTATGGACTGCAGCGTTAGGCGGAAACCTGTGCAGTTCCCTCTGGGACCACTGCAAAAGATTTAGGACTACAGGTGTTGCGATGAACCCACTTGGTAGCAGTCTGTACCACACAGATTCAATTGGTAGCTGTGGCTGAGCAGCCAGACTTCTCTCAAGAAAAGTTGGTCAGTATAGGGAGTATACAAGATAGGGCAATTCTTCGCAGCAAAACAAGCAAACACGCAACAAGGCTTAGTGTAAAGATAGTAAGTTATTTATTTATAACAGAACGTCTATGAAAAACACTAAAGCAAACCACGGCAAACAAATCAAAACACAATTACTCTGCGGAATGGAAAACGATCAATCCCCCTGAACACAATATTGACAACTCTAGGTTCTAACGGTACCACTTATTTTCAGACAGAGGTGTATACCTCAACCTAGATGACACTCGAATATTAGTTAGGATGGGAGAGAAGAGATAGGCAGGTAATGAAATCAACACGGTTCACACTGAAGCGGATAAAATGCAAGGCAGGAAGGCAATAATCACGATAGGTCATAAAGTTCAGCGGCCAGGCCCACTCGGCGAGAGGCAAGGCACGATGTCCCAGAAAGTCTCTACTGACGATGCATTCAAGTCTTTGTTAGCAAATTGTTTAGCGACAGATCGAACCAGTTCCGAACAAAGAATGAGAAAAGCTTGGAGGCAACCCAACGGAACGGAGAGGATTCAGACACCTCACCCGGACCGATCAAAAAGGGAAGCCAGGCGGTTACGGTACCTTGTTGTGGAGGGCAGCTCCGGCGGGGGCAGTTGTTCCTGGTGGTGGATGCACGATGGGTCTTGGCTAAGAGAAGAGATGATCTCGTCGTCGAAGAAAAGGTAGTCCGGTGCACCACCAGGGAAGAGACCAGCCGCGGAGTGCTCCGTCACAAGGCACCACCTTTCGGTCGCGGTACAGGGGTAGTGGCTATCCGGTTGCCGGGTGCTCTGCACGGGCAATTCGACCACTGCGTCCTGGGGCGAATAAAAAGCACAAAAGAGACTGGTTGTTCCCACCAGCCAGGGGAAGAGACTCTCCGGCAGGGAGATCTCCTCTGTCGTCGGAAGATTGTGAGACGGTTCTGCAGGGCTCCACCGGAGGTGTCGTCGTGCATGTCGGCTCAGCGTTACCCTCGTCGGATTCTTTAGGTCCTGTGGCGACTTCTGAAGATCCAGTCCCAAAAGCCCTGCTTTTATGCAGACGACCCCCATTCATTCAGCCTAGCTGTCAATCAACACATGCTAAGTGGTGAGCGGGAAGGCTCACCACCTGGGCCAATCACTCCAGAGTGCGACCTGAGTTGGCAAGGCAACTCGGTCCAGGGTGTCTAAACCCCCTCCAACACCCCTGAGGTAACCCAGACAGAATGGCACAACTCTGGAGGGTCTCTGTCCAGAGGCCCGCCAAAAGTGGAACAAAGGGCTCAACCTTTGGTTTAGGAGTCACAGAGACGAACACAGACGCCATTTTACAAACCGAGTTCTGGCAGAAAATACCACTCGATCAACCTATTTAAGATAAGTAGATCGGTGGTACGTTAGAGATTAATGAGAAAAAGTATCAATCTCTAACAATGGGACGCATCCCATAGGGTTATGCTCGGGGTCGAACATAACAAGTAGTTTCCACTGCCACCAGCCAAAACTCGAGGGGGGACGGGACAGTGCCCCCTCGAGTAACAGATCCAGGAGTAATCGAATTACCCCTACTAGTATGTCCACAATAAGATGGTTGGTACTAGTTCTGTTAGCAAATTTAGGTCTAGTAAAGCCAATGGTGACTTTACATGCCCGGGGAGACAGTAGTCAGTCCCCGGGTATGGTGTCTATGGTGGGGGGACCCGCTAGGGCGCCCCCGTGTCACGACACGTAGGGTGCAGTGTGACACACATAGAAAAACATATGAGACCCTATGGAGTAAAAGACCCCATAGCCCATCGAACACATTGACATATCACAGGAATTACTCACATACATGTCCAAGAGTGAGAGAAAAGAGTCACACTCTTGGCAGGATGGAAAAAAACAAACTCCAGAAATCCAGCAAAGCTGCTGGGGGACTTACTAGGTTAGGAAATTCAGCCTAAACAGAGAATTCTCCCTAATACTCGCCCCCCCCAGACTAAGGGACAGGAGGATTTAATCCACTCCTGGATGAATCTCATACCTCTAGTCGATGACATACATCCTAGAGAGACCATCAGCATTTTGGTGGTGACACCCTGACCTGTGCTCAATGGTGAAATCAAACCCTTGCAGGCAGATCGACCATCTCAGTAGTTTCGGGTTTTCCCCTTTCATTTGCATTAACCATCTCAAGGGTTGGTGGTCAGTCTGAATAACAAAAGTAGAACCATACAAGTACGGCCTAAACTTCTTCAGAGCCCACACGATAGCAAAGCACTCTCTTTCGATTGTTGCCCACCTTGTTTCAGGATCCTTCAGCTTGCGGCTGATGAAGCAAACGGGGTGCTCCCTACCTTTCCCATCCAGTTGACTGAGTACGGCACCTATCCCTACATTGGAAGCGTCTGTCTGCACAATGAAGTGTTGGCGGTAATCAGGAGCTCTGAGTACTGGGGCTTGGCAAAGAGCCTTCTTCAGGTTTTCAAAAGCCTGATTGCACTCCTCGTTCCATTTAACCTTTTTAGGAAATTTGGGCGAGGAGATGACATTCAGTGGAGAAGCTATGGTCCCATAGTTCTCTATGAAATTCCTGTAATACCCGGTGAGGCCTAGGAAGGCTCTCACCTGGGTCTGAGTAGTCGGTGTTGTCCAATTTTGTACAGCTTCGATCTTGCTGAACAAAGGCCTTATTTCTCCACCGCCTACCTCATGCCCAAGATAGACTACCTTCCTCTGTCCAATTTGGCATTTACTCACCTTTATGGTCAGATTGGCTCGTCCAAGAGCCTGCAAAACATCTCTCAGGTGGGTTACATGTTCTTCCCAGGAATTGCTGAACACTGCGATGTCATCCAAGTATGCCATGCAGAAGTCCTCCATCCCATTCAGAACCTGGTTTACCATCCGTTGAAACGTAGCAGGTGCATTCTTCAGTCCGAAAGGCATTAACTTAAACTTGTATAAGCCAACGGGGGTAGAAAATGCAGTTTTCTCCTTGGCATGGTCGGTCAAGGCTATTTGCCAATAGCCTGACGTCAAGTCAAATGTGCTGAGGAACTTGGCGGCGCCAAGTTTATCCACCAACTCATCTGTTCTTGGCAAAGGGTGGGCATCAGTCGTGGTGACTGCGTTAAGAGCTCTATAATCCACGCAGAATCTAAGTTCTTTAGATCCGGCCTTTGGTACTAACACAACTGGGCTAGACCATGGACTAGTAGAGGGCTCTATTACCCCGAGATCAAGCATCTTGCTGACCTCACCTTTGATGTGGGTTTGTACGTTTTCTGACATGCGGTATCCTCTGCTTTTGACAGGCAGACAGTCACCAGTGAGTATGTCGTGCTGGCCCCAAGGGGTCAAGCCTGGTGAGAGCGAGAACAGAGAGGCAAACTGATTCAACATAGACTTGCACTCCTCTTGTTGCTCGGGTGTCAGATTGGAGGAGAGATTTACTCCTTCAATTTTTTCATCTAAAGGTAAGCCTCTGAGGAGATCCGGAAGAGCTTCACTCTCTTCTTCTTCCTCGGATGATGCTAGAAGCAACGCTCCTACATCAGGTCGTGAGACATACGCTTTAAGTCGGTTGGTGTGAAAGACTGTCGGAGCCTCCTTGGGATTGCCCAAGTCCACCAGATAGTTAACCTCGCCGAGTTTACCCACTACTCGGTAGGGTCCCATCCATTTATCTTGCAAGGCCCTCTGCCTTGTTGGGATCATAACGAGAACGAGCTGGTCTTGAGCGAACTCAACCATGTTAGCCTTTTGATCGTGCCAGTGCTTGACCAATGCTTGTCCAGCTTTCAAGTTATCGCTTGCTTCTGTCATCAGGTGCGACATTGTCCTCCGGAGACCTATCACGTAGTCAGTCACTCTGACTGGCTTGGGGGAAGGAGCACTCTCCAACCCCTCCTTAATCAGGGCCAATGGACCTCTGACGGGATAACCATAGAGTAGTTCGAAGGGAGCGTAACCTACTCCCTCCTGAGGGACTTCTCTATAAGCAAAGAGAAGGCATGGCAATAGAAGGTCCCGCTTATGCTTAAGGGGTTCTTCTAGAGCACCTATCATGCTCTTCATGGTTCGGTTGAACCGTTCTACCAACCCATTGGTTTGTGGGTGGTAAGCCGTTGAGAACTTGTAAGTTACTCCGCAGGTTTTCCACATGGCTTTCATGTAGTGGGACATAAAGTTTGACCCCCTGTCAGAGATTACTTCCTTAGGAAATCCGACCCTAGTAAAAATACCAAGGAGGGCCTTAGCCACAGCCGGAGCTGTAACAGTCCTCATAGGAATTGCCTCAGGATACCTAGTAGCATGGTCTACTACAACAAGTATAAACCTGTTGCCTGAGGAGGTTGGAGGATAAAGGGGACCAACGATATCAATCCCTACTCTCTCAAATGGGACTCCCACAACGGGGAGAGGCACTAACGGTGCCACATTCTTGGACCCAACCTTACCAGACAGCTGGCAGGTGTGGCAGCTCCTGCAGTGTTTTTCTACTTCGGCCCCATCTTTGGCCAATAGAAGTAGAGCGAGAGCCTTTCCTTAGTCTTCTTGAAACTCAAGTGACCAGCCAAAGGAATCTCGTGGGCTAACTGCAAGAACTGTGGTCTGTTATCTTGGGGTACTCAAGGCGTTTGTAGTCTCCAGGTGCAGACTCGGTCGGTTCACTGTAGAAGAGGCCATCTTCCCAGTGCAACCTATGTTTCCCAGGCTCTTGCCCTTCAGCCTGAGCTTCTTCCTGATGGCGGAGACCTTCCAGAGTTGGACATTCTCTCTGTCCCTTACTGAAGTCTGCCCTGCCGGGTCCACCTTCTGCCAGTAACGACTGCAGCTCAGGATGGTCAACAGGATCCAGATCTCCACTGAGTTCTTGGCCTTCCATTAGCTCTTCCTCAGAGTCTAATTCTACCACACAGGGTTGTACCTCCCTCTCAGCCTCAGCTGGAGGTGGAGTTACGGGTGTGACGTTGGACAACCGCGGGGAAGTCCGTGTCGGTTGCATTGGAATGCGGGCTGTTGGTTTCGGGTTAGAAGTCTTAGGTTTCCCTTTTGCTTCTGTTTTCCTAGAGACAGCGGCCGCCATTTCCAATGGAGCAGGAGTGATTTCCTTCTTCATCATCTCCCCGAGAGTACCGCGCATGGTCCTCTCTCTTGCAGGTCTGGTTAGCTCCTGTAACCGTTTACTAGGAGGTCTGGGAGTATGCGATACAACTCCAAGAGTTTTCAAATCGTTACCCAACAGTACGCGTCCTGGTACCTCACTCTGTATGCTGACAGGTATCTTTACAGTCATGTCGTTACACTGGATGAGAACTGGTAATTGGGGAAGCATCTGCACAGGCCCTCCAGCTAACTTGGTGAGGCGTTTGGGTGCCTTAGCAACATCCTCAGCCTGAAAAAACGATTTATCCACCACAGTTATGCTGGCCCCAGTGTCCCTAATGGCAGGAGTCTCCTGACCATTCACCTGGACACTGTCCTTATAATACTCTTTAGTATTATCGGAGATAGAATTATAGACATCTAAATTCTGTTGTTCCCACAACCCCAGAGATACTAAAGAAACGCTGGCTGAGACTCCAATGGGTTCGTCAGCTAGCAGTAGAAAGTTTCCACTTGCCATTTGGACTTCCTCCTCTGGAGCGAAGGCTAAGGAGACAAGCTGGACCCCTGAAGGTTTACCCTTACATCTGGGATCTCCTTTCACATGATCAGTCGAGCCGCAAACAAAGCATTTACCGAATGCTTTCTGGAATGGTGGCTTGTTCTGACCTCCTTCCGGTTTGGCACCAGAAGACACACTATTCTGCTGTGGTTTTCCCGGTGGCTTACCCTTCTGGTTTTGTTTGGGGCCCTCTTTGGAATGTGAGTTATTTGAATTCTCTTTTGAGTCTTTTTTAGGCTGTTTTCCCTCGTCCTTTTTCTGAGTTGCCCCAGAATCCTTATGAGTGGCCCTGTTGGCAACCCATAAGTCAGCAGCCTTAGCTAGAGCCCTGGAATCCAATTCCTTCGAATCAGCCAAGTGCTGTCTGAGCTCAGGAGAACAGGCATCATAAATCGACTCCAACATAAAAAGATTTCGCATACCCTCGTAAGTGTCAACTCTGTAACCCTTAATCCATCCCTCTAAGTTTTTCAACCCTTCACTCACCCAGGTAGCCCAATGGGTACCATCATGCTTTTTGAGGGTTCTAAACCTCTTAAGATACTGGGAAGGGGTCTTCCCGAATCTAGCTATCAAAGCTAGTTTCACAATTTCGTAATCCGTCTTATCCGCCTCCCCCAATTCCATTACCACATCAGTCGCAACAGGAGGGAGCCTAGAGAACAACCAGGGAAGCAACGCGTTCCCGGTGATGTCCTGGAGCCCATGATTGTATTCAAACAGTTTCAACCAATCCATCACATCCAATCTCGGTTCATATATACCCACTAATTCCTTCGGCATCCGGGGTCTTTTGGGACTGGAGCTCCTAGAGGAACCAGAGGAGAGAGAAGCACTTTCCATAGACAACTTTTTCATTTCTAACTCGTGATTAAGCTCTATTTCTCTGAGTCTCAACTCAGCTTGCTTCTGCTCAGCCTGGGCATTCATCCGTCTGAACTCGAGCTCTTGGTTTCGTTCAGATTGAGCCAAGAACCGCTTATATTCTAATTCGAGCTTCATTTTTTCAAGTTCAAAATAAGCAGGGTTACTTGTGGGACCTGGTATGGGCCCCGTAGGCACAGTTGGTAAGGCAGGTAGAGGAGCGGGGGAGACAGTTTCGTTAGCCTCGCCGTCCTCGTCAGCCTCTTCATCGCTATCATCAGAATTACGATTCAGATCAACACCATTACTGTTATCTACAGTTGCTGGAGAGTTTGGTTCCTCTGAACCAGTACCCAGACTTTGGTTCGCCAGCAATCTCTCTATCAGTTCTAACTTCTTGCCTTTTACTGAAAGATTCTCTTGTCTACAGAGAGCTCGCAGACTCTCAGTATTTTGACCTGACAAAGATTCTCGGCTGTAAATTTCCATCGTAGACATGTTTTTTGAAAGTTGCTTTTTGTGCAAAGTTTTGTGGTTAGTTGTCCTACAGCGTCGAAAAGCACTCTAAACTGTATACTCGATACTAATCCCACCGCTGTACACCAGTGTTAGGCGGAAACCGGTTGAGTTCCCTCTGGGACCACTGCAAAAGATTTAGGACTACAGGTGTTGCGATGAACCCACTTGGTAGCAGTCTGTACCACACAGATTCAATTGGTAGCTGTGGCTGAGCAGCCAGACTTCTCTCAAGAAAAGTTGGTCAGTATAGGGAGTATACAAGATAGGGCAATTCTTCGCAGCAAAACAAGCAAACACGCAACGAGGCTTAGTGTAAAGATAGTAAGTTATTTATTTATAACAGAACGTCTATGAAAAACACTAAAGCAAACCACGGCAAACAAATCAAAACACAATTACTCTGCGGAATGGAAAACGATCAATCCCCCTGAACACAATATTGACAACTCTAGGTTCTAACGGTACCACTTATTTTCAGACAGAGGTGTATACCTCAACCTAGATGACACTCGAATATTAGTTAGGATGGGAGAGAAGAGATAGGCAGGTAATGAAATCAACACGGTTCACACTGAAGCGGATAAAATGCAAGGCAGGAAGGCAATAATCACGATAGGTCATAAAGTTCAGCGGCCAGGCCCACTCGGCGAGAGGCAAGGCACGATGTCCCAGAAAGTCTCTACTGACGATGCATTCAAGTCTTTGTTAGCAAATTGTTTAGCGACAGATCGAACCAGTTCCGAACAAAGAATGAGAAAAGCTTGGAGGCAACCCAACGGAACGGAGAGGATTCAGACACCTCACCCGGACCGATCGAAAAGGGAAGCCAGGCGGTTACGGTACCTTGTTGTGGAGGGCAGCTCCGGCGGGGGCAGTTGTTCCTGGTGGTGGATGCACGATGGGTCTTGGCTAAGAGAAGAGATGATCTCGTCGTCGAAGAAAAGGTAGTCCGGTGCACCACCAGGGAAGAGACCAGCCGCGGAGTGCTCCGTCACAAGGCACCACCTTTCGGTCGCGGTACAGGGGTAGTGGCTATCCGGTTGCCGGGTGCTCTGCACGGGCAATTCGACCACTGCGTCCTGGGGCGAATAAAAAGCACAAAAGAGACTGGTTGTTCCCACCAGCCAGGGGAAGAGACTCTCCGGCAGGGAGATCTCCTCTGTCGTCGGAAGATTGTGAGACGGTTCTGCAGGGCTCCACCGGAGGTGTCGTCGTGCATGTCGGCTCAGCGTTACCCTCGTCGGATTCTTTAGGTCCTGTGGCGACTTCTGAAGATCCAGTCCCAAAAGCCCTGCTTTTATGCAGACGACCCCCATTCATTCAGCCTAGCTGTCAATCAACACATGCTAAGTGGTGAGCGGGAAGGCTCACCACCTGGGCCAATCACTCCAGAGTGCGACCTGAGTTGGCAAGGCAACTCGGTCCAGGGTGTCTAAACCCCCTCCAACACCCCTGAGGTAACCCAGACAGAATGGCACCACTCTGGAGGGTCTCTGTCCAGAGGCCCGCCAAAAGTGGAACAAAGGGCTCAACCTTTGGTTTAGGAGTCACAGAGACGAACACAGACGCCATTTTACAAACCGAGTTCTGGCAGAAAATACCACTCGATCAACCTATTTAAGATAAGTAGATCGGTGGTACGTTAGAGATTAATGAGAAAAAGTATCAATCTCTAACAATGGGACGCATCCCATAGGGTTATGCTCGGGGTCGAACATAACAAGTAGTTTCCACTGCCACCAGCCAAAACTCGATGGGGGACGGGACAGTGCCCCCTCGAGTAACAGATCCAGGAGTAATCGAATTACCCCTACTAGTATGTCCACAATAAGATGGTTGGTACTAGTTCTGTTAGCAAATTTAGGTCTAGTAAAGCCAATGGTGACTTTACATGCCCGGGGAGACAGTAGTCAGTCCCCGGGTATGGTGTCTATGGTGGGGGGACCCGCTAGGGTGCCCCCGTGTCACGACACGTAGGGTGCAGTGTGACACACATAGAAAAACATATGAGACCCTATGGAGTAAAAGACCCCATAGCCCATCGAACACATTGACATATCACAGGAATTACTCACATACATGTCCAAGAGTGAGAGAAAAGAGTCACACTCTTGGCAGGATGGAAAAAAACAAACTCCAGAAATCCAGCAAAGCTGCTGGGGGACTAACTAGGTTAGGAAATTCAGCCTAAACAGAGAATTCTCCCTAATACTCGCCCCCCCCAGACTAAGGGACAGGAGGATTTAATCCACTCCTGGATGAATCTCATACCTCTAGTCGATGACATACATCCTAGAGAGACCATCAGCATTTTGGTGGTGACACCCTGACCTGTGCTCAATGGTGAAATCAAACCCTTGCAGGCAGATCGACCATCTCAGTAGTTTCGGGTTTTCCCCTTTCATTTGCATTAACCATCTCAAGGGTTGGTGGTCAGTCTGAATAACAAAAGTAGAACCATACAAGTACGGCCTAAACTTCTTCAGAGCCCACACGATAGCAAAGCACTCTCTTTCGATTGTTGCCCACCTTGTTTCAGGATCCTTCAGCTTGCGGCTGATGAAGCAAACGGGGTGCTCCCTACCTTTCCCATCCAGTTGACTGAGTACGGCACCTATCCCTACATTGGAAGCGTCTGTCTGCACAATGAAGTGTTGGCGGTAATCAGGAGCTCTGAGTACTGGGGCTTGGCAAAGAGCCTTCTTCAGGTTTTCAAAAGCCTGATTGCACTCCTCGTTCCATTTAACCTTTTTAGGAAATTTGGGCGAGGAGATGACATTCAGTGGAGAAGCTATGGTCCCATAGTTCTCTATGAAATTCCTGTAATACCCGGTGAGGCCTAGGAAGGCTCTCACCTGGGTCTGAGTAGTCGGTGTTGTCCAATTTTGTACAGCTTCGATCTTGCTGAACAAAGGCCTTATTTCTCCACCGCCTACCTCATGCCCAAGATAGACTACCTTCCTCTGTCCAATTTGGCATTTACTCACCTTTATGGTCAGATTGGCTCGTCCAAGAGCCTGCAAAACATCTCTCAGGTGGGTTACATGTTCTTCCCAGGAATTGCTGAACACTGCGATGTCATCCAAGTATGCCATGCAGAAGTCCTCCATCCCATTCAGAACCTGGTTTACCATCCGTTGAAACGTAGCAGGTGCATTCTTCAGTCCGAAAGGCATTAACTTAAACTTGTATAAGCCAACTGGGGTAGAAAATGCAGTTTTCTCCTTGGCATGGTCGGTCAAGGCTATTTGCCAATAGCCTGACGTCAAGTCAAATGTGCTGAGGAACTTGGCGGCGCCAAGTTTATCCACCAACTCATCTGTTCTTGGCAAAGGGTGGGCATCAGTCGTGGTGACTGCGTTAAGAGCTCTATAATCCACGCAGAATCTAAGTTCTTTAGATCCGGCCTTTGGTACTAACACAACTGGGCTAGACCATGGACTAGTAGAGGGCTCTATTACCCCGAGATCAAGCATCTTGCTGACCTCACCTTTGATGTGGGTTTGTACGTTTTCTGACATGCGGTATCCTCTGCTTTTGACAGGCAGACAGTCACCAGTGAGTATGTCGTGCTGGCCCCAAGGGGTCAAGCCTGGTGAGAGCGAGAACAGAGAGGCAAACTGATTCAACATAGACTTGCACTCCTCTTGTTGCTCGGGTGTCAGATTGGAGGAGAGATTTACTCCTTCAATTTTTTCATCTAAAGGTAAGCCTCTGAGGAGATCCGGAAGAGCTTCACTCTCTTCTTCTTCCTCGGATGATGCTAGAAGCAACGCTCCTACATCAGGTCGTGAGACATACGCTTTAAGTCGGTTGGTGTGAAAGACTGTCGGAGCCTCCTTGGGATTGCCCAAGTCCACCAGATAGTTAACCTCGCCGAGTTTACCCACTACTCGGTAGGGTCCCATCCATTTATCTTGCAAGGCCCTCTGCCTTGTTGGGATCATAACGAGAACGAGCTGGTCTTGAGCGAACTCAACCATGTTAGCCTTTTGATCGTGCCAGTGCTTGACCAATGCTTGTCCAGCTTTCAAGTTATCGCTTGCTTCTGTCATCAGGTGCGACATTGTCCTCCGGAGACCTATCACGTAGTCAGTCACTCTGACTGGCTTGGGGGAAGGAGCACTCTCCAACCCCTCCTTAATCAGGGCCAATGGACCTCTGACGGGATAACCATAGAGTAGTTCGAAGGGAGCGTAACCTACTCCCTCCTGAGGGACTTCTCTATAAGCAAAGAGAAGGCATGGCAATAGAAGGTCCCGCTTATGCTTAAGGGGTTCTTCTAGAGCACCTATCATGCTCTTCATGGTTCGGTTGAACCGTTCTACCAACCCATTGGTTTGTGGGTGGTAAGCCGTTGAGAACTTGTAAGTTACTCCGCAGGTTTTCCACATGGCTTTCATGTAGTGGGACATAAAGTTTGACCCCCTGTCAGAGATTACTTCCTTAGGAAATCCGACCCTAGTAAAAATACCAAGGAGGGCCTTAGCCACAGCCGGAGCTGTAACAGTCCTCATAGGAATTGCCTCAGGATACCTAGTAGCATGGTCTACTACAACAAGTATAAACCTGTTGCCTGAGGAGGTTGGAGGATAAAGGGGACCAACGATATCAATCCCTACTCTCTCAAATGGGACTCCCACAACGGGGAGAGGCACTAACGGTGCCACATTCTTGGACCCAACCTTACCAGACAGCTGGCAGGTGTGGCAGCTCCTGCAGTGTTTTTCTACTTCGGCCCCATCTTTGGCCAATAGAAGTAGAGCAAGAGCCTTTCCTTAGTCTTCTTGAAACTCAAGTGACCAGCCAAAGGAATCTCGTGGGCTAACTGCAAGAACTGTGGTCTGTTATCTTGGGGTACTCAAGGCGTTTGTAGTCTCCAGGTGCAGACTCGGTCGGTTCACTGTAGAAGAGGCCATCTTCCCAGTGCAACCTATGTTTCCCAGGCTCTTGCCCTTCAGCCTGAGCTTCTTCCTGATGGCGGAGACCTTCCAGAGTTGGACATTCTCTCTGTCCCTTACTGAAGTCTGCCCTGCCGGGTCCACCTTCTGCCAGTAACGACTGCAGCTCAGGATGGTCAACAGGATCCAGATCTCCACTGAGTTCTTGGCCTTCCATTAGCTCTTCCTCAGAGTCTAATTCTACCACACAGGGTTGTACCTCCCTCTCAGCCTCAGCTGGAGGTGGAGTTACGGGTGTGACGTTGGACAACCGCGGGGAAGTCCGTGTCGGTTGCATTGGAATGCGGGCTGTTGGTTTCGGGTTAGAAGTCTTAGGTTTCCCTTTTGCTTCTGTTTTCCTAGAGACAGCGGCCGCCATTTCCAATGGAGCAGGAGTGATTTCCTTCTTCATCATCTCCCCGAGAGTACCGCGCATGGTCCTCTCTCTTGCAGGTCTGGTTAGCTCCTGTAACCGTTTACTAGGAGGTCTGGGAGTATGCGATACAACTCCAAGAGTTTTCAAATCGTTACCCAACAGTACGCGTCCTGGTACCTCACTCTGTATGCTGACAGGTATCTTTACAGTCATGTCGTTACACTGGATGAGAACTGGTAATTGGGGAAGCATCTGCACAGGCCCTCCAGCTAACTTGGTGAGGCGTTTGGGTGCCTTAGCAACATCCTCAGCCTGAAAAAACGATTTATCCACCACAGTTATGCTGGCCCCAGTGTCCCTAATGGCAGGAGTCTCCTGACCATTCACCTGGACACTGTCCTTATAATACTCTTTAGTATTATCGGAGATAGAATTATAGACATCTAAATTCTGTTGTTCCCACAACCCCAGAGATACTAAAGAAACGCTGGCTGAGACTCCAATGGGTTCGTCAGCTAGCAGTAGAAAGTTTCCACTTGCCATTTGGACTTCCTCCTCTGGAGCGAAGGCTAAGGAGACAAGCTGGACCCCTGAAGGTTTACCCTTACATCTGGGATCTCCTTTCACATGATCAGTCGAGCCGCAAACAAAGCATTTACCGAATGCTTTCTGGAATGGTGGCTTGTTCTGACCTCCTTCCGGTTTGGCACCAGAAGACACACTATTCTGCTGTGGTTTTCCCGGTGGCTTACCCTTCTGGTTTTGTTTGGGGCCCTCTTTGGAATGTGAGTTATTTGAATTCTCTTTTGAGTCTTTTTTAGGCTGTTTTCCCTCGTCCTTTTTCTGAGTTGCCCCAGAATCCTTATGAGTGGCCCTGTTGGCAACCCATAAGTCAGCAGCCTTAGCTAGAGCCCTGGAATCCAATTCCTTCGAATCAGCCAAGTGCTGTCTGAGCTCAGGAGAACAGGCATCATAAATCGACTCCAACATAAAAAGATTTCGCATACCCTCGTAAGTGTCAACTCTGTAACCCTTAATCCATCCCTCTAAGTTTTTCAACCCTTCACTCACCCAGGTAGCCCAATGGGTACCATCATGCTTTTTGAGGGTTCTAAACCTCTTAAGATACTGGGAAGGGGTCTTCCCGAATCTAGCTATCAAAGCTAGTTTCACAATTTCGTAATCCGTCTTATCCGCCTCCCCCAATTCCATTACCACATCAGTCGCAACAGGAGGGAGCCTAGAGAACAACCAGGGAAGCAACGCGTTCCCGGTGATGTCCTGGAGCCCATGATTGTATTCAAACAGTTTCAACCAATCCATCACATCCAATCTCGGTTCATATATACCCACTAATTCCTTCGGCATCCGGGGTCTTTTGGGACTGGAGCTCCTAGAGGAACCAGAGGAGAGAGAAGCACTTTCCATAGACAACTTTTTCATTTCTAACTCGTGATTAAGCTCTATTTCTCTGAGTCTCAACTCAGCTTGCTTCTGCTCAGCCTGGGCATTCATCCGTCTGAACTCGAGCTCTTGGTTTCGTTCAGATTGAGCCAAGAACCGTTTATATTCTAATTCGAGCTTCATTTTTTCAAGTTCAAAATAAGCAGGGTTACTTGTGGGACCTGGTATGGGCCCCGTAGGCACAGTTGGTAAGGCAGGTAGAGGAGCGGGGGAGACAGTTTCGTTAGCCTCGCCGTCCTCGTCAGCCTCTTCATCGCTATCATCAGAATTACGATTCAGATCAACACCATTACTGTTATCTACAGTTGCTGGAGAGTTTGGTTCCTCTGAACCAGTACCCAGACTTTGGTTCGCCAGCAATCTCTCTATCAGTTCTAACTTCTTGCCTTTTACTGAAAGATTCTCTTGTCTACAGAGAGCTCGCAGACTCTCAGTATTTTGACCTGACAAAGATTCTCGGCTGTAAATTTCCATCGTAGACATGTTTTTTGAAAGTTGCTTTTTGTGCAAAGTTTTGTGGTTAGTTGTCCTACAGCGTCGAAAAGCACTCTAAACTGTATACTCGATACTAATCCCACCGCTGTACACCAGTGTTAGGCGGAAACCGGTTGAGTTCCCTCTGGGACCACTGCAAAAGATTTAGGACTACAGGTGTTGCGATGAACCCACTTGGTAGCAGTCTGTACCACACAGATTCAATTGGTAGCTGTGGCTGAGCAGCCAGACTTCTCTCAAGAAAAGTTGGTCAGTATAGGGAGTATACAAGATAGGGCAATTCTTCGCAGCAAAACAAGCAAACACGCAACGAGGCTTAGTGTAAAGATAGTAAGTTATTTATTTATAACAGAACGTCTATGAAAAACACTAAAGCAAACCACGGCAAACAAATCAAAACACAATTACTCTGCGGAATGGAAAACGATCAATCCCCCTGAACACAATATTGACAACTCTAGGTTCTAACGGTACCACTTATTTTCAGACAGAGGTGTATACCTCAACCTAGATGACACTCGAATATTAGTTAGGATGGGAGAGAAGAGATAGGCAGGTAATGAAATCAACACGGTTCACACTGAAGCGGATAAAATGCAAGGCAGGAAGGCAATAATCACGATAGGTCATAAAGTTCAGCGGCCAGGCCCACTCGGCGAGAGGCAAGGCACGATGTCCCAGAAAGTCTCTACTGACGATGCATTCAAGTCTTTGTTAGCAAATTGTTTAGCGACAGATCGAACCAGTTCCGAACAAAGAATGAGAAAAGCTTGGAGGCAACCCAACGGAACGGAGAGGATTCAGACACCTCACCTGGACCGATCAAATAGGGGAGCCAGGCGGTTACGGTACCTTGTTGTGGAGGGCAGCTCCGGCGGGGGCAGTTGTTCCTGGTGGTGGATGCACGATGGGTCTTGGCTAAGAGAAGAGATGATCTCGTCGTCGAAGAAAAGGTAGTCCGGTGCACCACCAGGGAAGAGACCAGCCGCGGAGTGCTCCGTCACAAGGCACCACCTTTCGGTCGCGGTACAGGGGTAGTGGGTATCCGGTTGCCGGGTGCTCTGCAAGGGCAAATCGACCACTGCGTCCTGGGGCAAATAAAAAGCACAAAAGAGACTGGTTGTTCCCACCAGCCAGGGGAAGAGACTCTCCGGCAGGGAGATCTCCTCTGTCGTCGGGAGATTGTGAGACGGTTCTGCAGGGCTCCACCGGAGGTGTCGTCGTGCAGGTCGGCTCAGCGTTACCCTCGTCGGATTCTTTAGGTCCTGTGGCGAGTTCTGAAGATCCAGTCCCAAAAGCCCTGCTTTTATGCAGACGACCCCCATTCATTCAGCCTAACTGTCAATCAACACATGCTAAGTGGTGAGCGGGAAGGCTCACCACCTGGGCCAATCACTCCAGAGTGCGACCTGAGTTGGCAAGGCAACTCGGTCCAGGGTGTCTAAACCCCCTCCCACACCCCTGAGGTAACCCAGACAGAATGGCACCACTCTGGAGGGTCTCTGTCCAGAGGCCCGCCAAAAGTGGAACAAAGGGCTCAACCTTTGGTTTAGGAGTCACAGAGACAAACACAGACGCCATTTTACAAACCGAGTTCTGGCAGAAAATACCACTCGATCAACCTATTTAAGATAAGTAGATCGGTGGTACGTTAGAGATTAATGAAAAAAAGTATCAATCTCTAACAATGGGACGCATCCCATAGGGTTATGCTCGGGGTCGAACATAACAAGTAGTTTCCACTGCCACCAGCCAAAACTCGACGAGGGGGGACGGGACAGTGCCCCGTCGAGTAACATATCCAGGAGTAATCGAATTACCCCTACTAGTACGTCCACAATAAGATGGTTGGTACTAGTTCTGTTAGCAAATTTAGGTCTAGTAAAGCCAATGGTGACTTTACATGCCCGGGGAGACAGTAGTCAGTCCCCGGGTATGGAGTCTATGGTGGGGGGACCCGCTAGGGCGCCCCCGTGTCACGACACGTAGGGTGCAGTGTGACACACATAGAAAAACATATGAGACCCCATGGAGTAAAAGACCCCATAGCCCATCAAACACATTGACATATCACAGGAATTACTCACATACATGTCCAAGAGTGAGAGAAAAGAGTCACACTCTTGGCAGGATGGAAAAAAACAAACTCCAGAAATCCAGCAAAGCTGCTGGGGGACTCACTAGGTTAGGAAATTCAGCCTAAACAGAGAATTCTCCCTAACAGCTTGGTATCCTTTTCATTATCCAGTTTGGGCTGTGGCGATAATGAGCTTTGTTTATGGACTGCAGCATGGTATCTTTTACATCACCCAGTTTGGCCTTTGGCGATAATGAGCTTTCTTTATGGACTGCAGATTTGTATCCTTTTGATACACCAGGCTCAGGCTGTTGTGATAATGAGCTTGGTTTATGGACTGCAGCTTGGTATCCTTTTCAACCCCCAATTCGAGCTGTGGTGATAATGAGCTTGGTTTATGGACTGCAGCTTGGTCAACACCCACTTCGGGCTGTGGTGATAATGAGATTTGTTTATGGACTGCAGCTTGGTATCCTTTTGTTCCCCCACCTTGGGCAGCTGTGATAATGAGCATGGTTTATGGACTGCAGCTTGGTATGCTTTTCATCACCAAGTTTGGGCTGTGGTGATAATGAGCTTTGTTTATGGACTGCAGCTTCGTATCCTTTTGATCCTCCAGTTCGGGCTGTTGTGATAATAAGCTTGGTTTATGGACTGCAGCTTGGTATCATTTTCACCCCCAGTTTGGGCAGTGGTAATAATGAGCTTTGTTTATGGACTGCAGCTTGGTATCCTTTATATCACCCAGTTTGGGCTGTGGTGATAATGAGCTTTGTTTATGGACTGCAGCTTGGTATCCTTTTCACCCCCCAGTTTGGGCTGTGGCGATAATGAGCGTTGTTATGGACTGCAGCTTGGTATCCTTTTCACCCCCCAGTTTGGGCTGTGGCGTTAATGAGCTTTGTTTATGGACTGCAGCTTGGTATCCTTTACATCACCCAGTTTGGGCTGTTGTGATAATGAGATTTGTTTATGGACTGCAGCTTGGTATCCTTGTCATCACCCAGTTTGGGCTGAGGTGATAATTAACTTTGTTTATGGACTGCAGCTTTGTATCCTTTACATCACCCAGTTTGGACTGGGGTGATAATGAGCTTTGTTTATGGACTACAGCTTGGTATCCTTTACATCACACAGTTTGGGCTGTGGGGATAATGATTTTTGTTTATGGATTGCAGCTTGGTATCCTTTTCCTACCCAGTTTGGGCTGTGGCGATAATGAGCTTTGTTTATGGACTGCAGCTTGGTATCCTTTACATCAACCAGTTTGGGCTGTGGCGATAATGAGCTTTGTTTATGGACTGCAGCTTGGTAATCTTTACATCCCCCAGTTTGGCTCTGGTGATATTGAGCTTTGCTTATGGACTGCAGCTTGCTATCCTTTTGATCCCCCAGTTTGGGCTGTTGTGATAATGAGCTTGGTTTATGGACTGCAGTTTGTTATCATTTTCATTACGCAGTTTGGGCTGTTGTGATAATGAGCTTGGTTTATGGCCTGCAGCTTGGTATCCTTTTCATTACCCAGTTTGGGCAGTTGTGATAGTGAGCTTTCTTTATGGACTGCAGCTTGGTATCCTTTACATCACCCAATTTGGGCTGTGGTGATAATGAGCTTTGTTTATGGACTGCAGCTTGGTATCCTTTACATCACCCAGTTTGGGCTGTGGCGATAATGAGCTTTGTTTATGGATTGCAGCTTGGTATCCTTTACATCCCCCAGTTTGGCTGTGGTGATAATGAGCTTTGTTTATGGACTGCAGCTTGGTATCCCTTTCACCACCCAGTTTCGGCTGTGGTGATAATGAGCTTTGTTTATGGACTGCAGCTTGGTATCCTTTTGATCCCACAGTTCGGGCTGTTGTGATAATGATCTTGGTTTAAGGACTGCAGCTTGGTATCCTTTTCATTACCCAGTTCGGGCTGTGGTGATAATGAGCTTGGTTTATGGACTGCAGTTTGGTATCCTTTTCATCACCCAGTTTGGGCTGTGGTGATAATGAGCTTTGTTTATGGACTGGAGCTTGGTATCCTTTTGATCCCCCAGTTCGGGTTGTTGTGATAATGAGCTTTGTTTATGGACTGCAGCTTGGTATCCTTTTCATCCCCCAGTTCGGGCTGTGGTGATAATTAGCTTGGTTTATGGACTGCAGCTTGGTATCCTTTTCAACACCCAGTTTGGACTGTGGTGATAATGAGCTTTGTTTATGGACTGCAGCTTGGTATCCATTTGATCCCCCAGTTCGGGCTGTTGTCATAATGAGCTTGGGTTATGGACTGCAGCTTGGTATCCTATTCATCACCAAGTTCGGGGAGTGGTGATAATGAGCTTGGTTTATGGACTGCAGCTTGGTATCCTTTTGATCCCCCAGTTCCGGCTGTTGTGATAATGAGCTTGGTTTATGGACTGCAGCTTGTTATCCTTTTGATCTCCCAATTTGGGCTCTTCTCATAATGAGCTTGGTTTTTGGACTGCAGCTTGGTATCTTTTTCATCACCAAGTTTGGGCTGTGGTGATAATGAGCTTTGTTTATGGACTGCAGCTTGGTATCCTTTTGATCCCCCAGTTCGGGCTGTTGTGATAATGAGCTTGGTTTATGGACTGCAGCTTGGTATCATTTCACCCCCAGTTTGGGCAGTGGTGATAATGAGCTTTGTTTATGGACTGCAGCTTGGTATCCTTTATATCACCCAGTTTGGGCTGTGGTGATAATGAGCTTTGTTTATGGAAAGCAGCTTGGTATCCTTTTCACCCCCCAGTTTGGGCTGTGGCGATAATGAGCGTTGTTTATGGACTGCAGCTTGGTATCCTTTTCACCCCCCCAGTTTGGGCTGTGGCGATAATGAGTGTTGTTAATGGACTGCAGCTTGGTATCCTTTTCAACCCCAGTTTGGGCTGTGGCGTTAATGAGCTTTGTTTATGGACTGCAGCTTGGTATCCTTTACATCACCCAGTTTGTGCTGTGGTGATAATGAGATTTGTTGATGGACTGGAGCTTGGTATCCTTGTCATCACCCAGTTTGCGCTGTGGTATAATGAGCTTTGTTTATGCCCTGCAGCTTGGTATCCTTTTCATTACCCAGTTTGGGCTGTGGTGATAATGATCTTTGTTTATGGACTGCAGCTGGGTATCCTTTTCATTATCCAGTTTGGGCTGTGGCGATAATGAGCTTTGTTTATGGACTGCAGCTTGGTATCTTTTACATCACCCAGTTTGGCCTGTGGCGATAATGAGCTTTCTTAATGGACTTCAGCTTGGTATCCTTTACATCCCCTAGTTTGAGCTGTGGTGATAATGCGCTTTGTTTATGGACTGCAGATTTGTATCCTTTTGATCCACCAGGCTCGGGCTGTTCTGATAATGAGCTTGGTTTATGGACTGCAGCTTGGTATCCTTTTCATCCCCCAGTTCGAGCTGTGGTGATAATGGACTGCTTGGTTTATGGACTGCAGCTTGGTCAACACCCACTTCGGGCTGTGGTGATAATGAGATTTGTTTATGGACTGCAGCTTGGTATCCTTTTGTTCCCCCAGCTCGGGCTGCTGTGATAATGAGCATGGTTTATGGACTGCAGCTTGGTATGCTTTTCATCACCAAGTTTGGGCTGTGGTGATAATGAGCTTTGTTTATGGACTGCAGCTTCGTATCCTTTTGATCCTCCAGTTCGGGCTGTTGTGATAATGAGCTTGGTTTATGGACTGCAGCTTGGTATCATTTCACCCCCAGTTTGGGCAGTGGTGATAATGAGCTTTGTTTATGGACTGCAGCTTGGTATGCTTTATATCACCCAGTTTGGGCTGTGGTGATAATGAGCTTTGTTTATGGACTGCAGCTTGGTATCCTTTTCACCCCCCAGTTTGGGCTGTGTCGATAGTTAGCGTTGTTTATGGACTGCAGCTTGGTATCCTTTTCACTCCCCCAGTTTGGGCTGTGGCGATAATGAGCGTTGTTAATGGACTGCAGCTTGGTATACTTTTCAACCCCAGTTTGGGCTGTGGCGTTAATGAGCTTTGTTTATGGACTGCAGCTTGGTATCCTTTACATCACCCAGTTTGGGCTGTTGTGATAATGAGATTTGTTTATGGACTGCAGCTTGGTATCCTTGTCATCACCCAGTTTGGGCTGGGGTGATAATTAACTTTGTTTATGGACTGCAGCTTCGTATCCTTTTCATTATCCAGTTTGGGCTGTGGCGATAATGAGCTTGGTTTATGGACTGCAGCTTGGTCAACACCCACTTCGGGCTGTGGTGATAATGAGATTTGTTTATGGACAGCAGCTTGGTATCCTTTTGTTCCCCCAGCTCGGGCTGCTGTGATAATGGGCATGGTTTATGGACTGCAGCTTGGTATGCTTTTCATCACCAAGTTTGGGCTGTGGTGATAATGAACTTTGTTTAAGGACTGCAGCTTCATATCCTTTTGATCCTCCAGTTCGGGCAGTGGTGATAATGAGCTTTGTTTATGGACTGCAACTTGATTTCCTTTTCACCCCTCCGCCCCCCAGTTTGGGCTGTGGCGATAATGAGCTTTGTTTATGGACTGCAGCTTGGTATCCTTTTCACCCCCCAGTTTGGTCTGTGGCGATAATGAGCTTTGGTTATGGACTGCAGATTCGTATCCTTTTCATTACCCAGTTTGTGCTGTGGTGATAATGAGATTTGTTGATGGACTGGAGCTTGGTATCCTTGTCATCACCCAGTTTGCGCTGTGGTATAATGAGCTTTGTTTATGCCCTGCAGCTTGGTATCCTTTTCATTACCCAGTTTGGGCTGTGGTGATAATGATCTTTGTTTATGGACTGCAGCTTGGTATCCTTTTCATTATCCAGTTTGGGCTGTGGCGATAATGAGCTTTGTTTATGGACTTCAGCTTGGTATCCTTTACATCCCCTAGTTTGAGCTGTGGTGATAATGCGCTTTGTTTATGGACTGCAGATTTGTATCCTTTTGATCCACCAGGCTCGGGCTGTGGTGATAATGAGCTTGGTTTATGGACTGCAGCTTGGTCAACACCCACTTCGGACTGTGGTGATAATGAGATTTGTTTATGGACTGCAGCTTGGTATCCTTTTGTTCCCCCAGCTCGGGCTGTTGTGATAATGAGCTTGGTTTATGGACTGCAGCTTGGTATCATTTCACCCCCAGTTTGGGCAGTGGTGATAATGAGCTCTGTTTATGGACTGCAGCTTGGTATCCTTTATATCACCCAGTTTGGGCTGTGGTGATAATGAGCTTTGTTTATGGACTGCAGCTTGGTATCCTTTTCAACCCCAGTTTGGGCTGTGGCGTTAATGTGCTTTGTTTATGGACTGCAGCTTGGTATCCTTTACATCACCCAGTTTGGGCTGTAGTGATAATGAGATTTGTTTATGGACTGCAGCTTGGTATCCTTGTCATCACCCAGTTTGGTCTGCGGTGATAATGAACTTTGTTTATGGACTGCAGCTTCGTATCCTTTAAATCACCCAGTTTGGGCTGGGGTGATAATGAGCTTTGTTTATGGACTGCAGCTTGGTATCCTTTACATCACCCAATTTGGGCTGTGGGGATAATGAGCTTTGTTTATGGACTGCAGCTTGGTATCCTTTACATCCCCCAGTTTGGCTGTGGTGATATTGAGCTTTGCTTATGGACTGCAGCTTGCTATCCTTTTGATCCCCCAGTTCGGGCAGTTGTGATAATCAGCTTGGTTTAAGGACTACAGCTTTTTATCCTTTTCATTACTCAGTTTGGGCTGTTGTGATAATGAGCTTGGTTTATGGCCTGCAGCTTGGTATCCTTTTCATTACCCAGTTTGGGCAGTTGTGATAGTGAGCTTTCTTTATGGACTGCAGCTTGGTATCCTTTACATCACCCAATTTGGGCTGTGGTGATAATGAGCTTTGTTTATGGATTGCAGCTTGGTATCCTTTACATCACCCAGTTTGGGCTGTGGCGATAATGAGCTTTGTTTATGGACTGCAGCTTGGTATCCTTTTCATCCCCCAGTTCGGGCTGTGGTGATAATTAGCTTGGTTTATGGACTGCAGCTTGGTATCCTTTTCAACACCCAGTTTGGACTGTGGTGATAATGAGCTTTGTTTATGGACTGCAGTTTGGTATCCATTTGATCCCCCAGTTCGGGCTGTTGTCATAATGAGCTTGGTTTATGGACTGCAGCTTTGTATCCTATTCATCACCAAGTTCGGGCTGTGGTGATAATGAGCTTGGTTTATGGACTGCAGCTTGGTATCCTTTTGATCCCCCAGTTTGGGCTGTGGTGATAATGAGCTTTGTTTATGGACTGCAGCTTGGTATCCTTTTCACCCCCCATTTTGGGCTGTGGTGATAATGAGCTTTGTTTATGGACTGCAGCTTGGTATCCTTGTCATCACCCAGTTTGGGCTGTGGTGATAATGAGCTTTGTTTATGCCCTGCAGCTTGGTATCCTTTTCACCCCCCAGTTTGGTCTGTGGCGATAATGAGCTTTGTTTATGGACTGCAGCTTGGTATCCTTTTCATTACCCAGTTTGTGCTGTGGTGATAATGAGATTTGTTTATGCCCTGCAGCTTGGTATCCTTTTCATTACCCAGCTTGGGCTGTGGTGATAATGATCTTTGTTTATGGACTGCAGTTTGGTATCCTTTTCATTATCCAGTTTGGGCTGTGGCGATAATGAGCTTTGTTTATGGACTGCAGCTTGGTATCTTTTACATCACCCAGTTTGGCCTGTGGCGATAATGAGCTTTCTTTATGGACTTCAGCTTGGTATCCTTTACATCCGCTAGTTTGAGCTGTGGTGATAATGCGCTTTGTTTATGGACTGCAGATTTGTATCCTTTTGATTAACCAGGCTCGGGCTGTCGTGATAATGAGCTTGGTTTATGGACTGCAGCTTGGTATCCTTTTCATCCCCGAGTTTGAGCAGTGATGATAATGAGCTTGGTTTATGGACTGCAGCTTGGTCAACACCCACTTCGGGCTGTGGTGATAATGAGCTTTGTTTATGGACTGCAGCTTGGTATCCTTTTGTTCCCCCAGCTCGGGCTGCTGTGATAATGGGCATGGTTTATGGACTGCAGCTTGGTATGCTTTTCATCACCAATTTGGGCTTTGTTGATAATGAGCTTTGTTTATGGACTGCAGCTTCGTATCCTTTTGATCCTCCAGTTCGGGCTGTTGTGACAATGAACTTGGATTATGGACAGCAGCTTGGTATCATTTTCACCCCCAGTTTGGGCAGTGGTGATAATGAGCTTTGTTTATGGACTGCAGCTTGGTATCCTTTATATCACCCAGTTTGGGCTGTGGCGATAATGAGCGTTGTTTATGGACTGCAGCTTGGTATCCTTTTCACCCCCCCCCCAGTTTGGGCTGTGGCGATAATGAGCATTGTTAATGGACTGAAGCTTGGTATCCTTATCACCCCCCAGTTTGGGCTGTGGCATTAAAGAGCTTTGTTTATGGACTGCAGCTTGGTATCCTTTACATCACCCAGTTTGGGCTGTTGTGATAATGAGATTTGTTTATGGACTGCAGCTTGGTATCCTTGTCATCACCCAGTTTGGGCTGGGGTGATAATTAACTTTGTTTATGGACTGCAGCTTCGTATCCTTTACATCACCCAGTTTGGGCTGAGGTGATAATTAACTTTGTTTATGGACTGCAGCTTCGTATCCTTTACATCACCCAGTTTGGGCTGCGGTGAGAATGAGCTTTGTTTATGGACTGCAGCTTGGTATCCTTTACATCACACAGTTTGGGCTGTGGGGATAATGATTTTTGTTTATGGACTGCAGCTTGGTATCCTTTTCCTACCCAGTTTGGGCTGTGGCGATAATGAGCTTTGTTTATGGACTGCAGCTTGGTATCCTTTACATCACCCAGTTTGGGGTGTGGCGATAATGAGCTTTGTTTATGGACTGCAGCTTGGTATCCTTTACATCCCCCAGTTTGGCTGTGGTGATATTGAGCTTTGCTTATGGACTGCAGCTTTCTATCCTTTTGATCCTCCAGTTTGGGCTGTTGTGATAATGAGCTTGGATTATGGACTGCAGCTGGTTATCCTTTTCATTACGCAGTTTGGGCTGTTGTGATAATGAGCTTGGTTTATGGCCTGCAGCTTGGTATCCTTTTCATTACCCAGTTTGGGCAGTTGTGATAGTGAGCTTTCTTTATGGACTGCAGCTTGGTATCCTTTACATCACCCAATTTGGGCTGTGGTGATAATGAGCTTTGGTTATGGACTGCAGCTTGGTATCCTTTACATCAACCAGTTTGGGATGTGGCGATAATGAGCTTTGTTTATGGACTGCAGCTTGGTATCCTTTACATCCCCCAGTTTAGCTGTGGTGATAATGAGCTTTGTTTATGGACTGCAGCTTGGTATCCCTTTCACCATCCAGTTTGGGCTGTGGTGATAATGAGCTTTGATTATGGACTGCAGCTTGGTATCCTTTTGATCCCACAGTTCGGGCTGTTGTGATAATGATCTTGGTTTAAGGACTGCAGCTTGGTATCCTTTTCATTACCCAGTTCGGGCTGTGCTGATAATGAGCTTGGTTTATGGACTGCAGCTTGGTATCCTTTTCATCGCCCAGTTTGGCAGTGGTGATAATGAGCTTTGTTTATGGACTGCAGCTTGGTATCCCTTTCACCACCCAGTTTGGGCTGTGGTGATAAAGAGCTTTGTTTATGGACTGCAGCTTGGTATCCTTTTGATTCCACAGTTCGGGCTGTTGTGATAATGATCTTGGTTTAACGACTGCAGCTTGGTATCCTTTTCATTACCCAGTTCGGGCTATGGTGATAATGAGCTTGGTTTATGGACTGCAGCTTGGTATCCTTTTCATCACCCAGTTCGGGCTGTGGTGATAATGAGCTTTGTTTATGGACTGGAGCTTGGTATCCTTTTCATCCCCCAGTTCGGGCTGTTGTGATAATTAGCTTGGTTTATGGACTGCAGCTTGATATCCTTTTCAACACCCAGTTTGGACTGTGGTGATAATGAGCTTTGTTTATGGACTGCAGGTCGGTATCCATTTGATCCCCCAGTTCGGGCTGTTTTCATAATGAGCTTGGTTTATGGACTGCAGCTTGGTATCCTATTCATCACCAAGTTCGGGCTGTGGTGATAATGAGCTAGGTTTATGGACTGCAGCTTGGTATCCTTTTGATCCTCCAAGTTCGGGCTGTTGTGATAATGAGCTTGGTTTATGGACTGCAGCGTGGTGTCCTTTTGATCTCCCAGTTTGGGCTGTTCTCATAATGAACTTGGTTTATGGACTGCAGCTTGGTATCCTTTTCATCACCAAGTTTGGGCTGTGGTGATAATGAGCTTTGTTTATGGACTGCAGCTTGGTATCCTTTTGATCCCCCAGTTCGGGCTGTTGTGATAATGAGCTTGGTTTATGGACTGCAGCTTGGTATCCTTTTGATCCCCCAGTTTGAGCAGTGGTGATAATGAGCTTGGTTTATGGACTGCAGCTTGGTCAACACCCACTTTGGGCTGTGGTGATAATGAGATTTGTTTATGGACTGCAGCTTGGTATCCTTTTGATCCCCCAGTTTGAGCAGTGGTGATAATGAGCTTGGTTTATGGACTGCAGCTTGGTCAACACCCACTTTGGGCTGAGGTGATAATTAACTTTGTTTATGGACTGCAGCTTCGTATCCTTTACATCACCCAGTTTGGGCTGCGGTGAGAATGAGCTTTGTTTATGGACTGCAGCTTGGTATCCTTTACATCACACAGTTTGGGCTGTGGGGATAATGATTTTTGTTTATGGACTGCAGCTTGGTATCCTTTTCCTACCCAGTTTGGGCTGTGGCGATAATGAGCTTTGTTTATGGACTGCAGCTTGGTATCCTTTACATCACCCAGTTTGGGGTGTGGCGATAATGAGCTTTGTTTATGGACTGCAGCTTGGTATCCTTTACATCCCCCAGTTTGGCTGTGGTGATATTGAGCTTTGCTTATGGACTGCAGCTTTCTATCCTTTTGATCCTCCAGTTTGGGCTGTTGTGATAATGAGCTTGGATTATGGACTGCAGCTGGTTATCCTTTTCATTACGCAGTTTGGGCTGTTGTGATAATGAGCTTGGTTTATGGCCTGCAGCTTGGTATCCTTTTCATTACCCAGTTTGGGCAGTTGTGATAGTGAGCTTTCTTTATGGACTGCAGCTTGGTATCCTTTACATCACCCAATTTGGGCTGTGGTGATAATGAGCTTTGGTTATGGACTGCAGCTTGGTATCCTTTACATCAACCAGTTTGGGATGTGGCGATAATGAGCTTTGTTTATGGACTGCAGCTTGGTATCCTTTACATCCCCCAGTTTAGCTGTGGTGATAATGAGCTTTGTTTATGGACTGCAGCTTGGTATCCCTTTCACCATCCAGTTTGGGCTGTGGTGATAATGAGCTTTGATTATGGACTGCAGCTTGGTATCCTTTTGATCCCACAGTTCGGGCTGTTGTGATAATGATCTTGGTTTAAGGACTGCAGCTTGGTATCCTTTTCATTACCCAGTTCGGGCTGTGGTGA
This sequence comes from Ambystoma mexicanum, assembly GCF_040938575.1. NCBI lineage: Eukaryota > Metazoa > Chordata > Amphibia > Caudata > Ambystomatidae > Ambystoma > Ambystoma mexicanum. Next base: position 155,431,026 of record NC_090925.1, read on the forward strand.
TAATGAGCTTGGTTTATGGACTGCAGCTTGGTATCCTTTTCATCGCCCAGTTTGGCAGTGGTGATAATGAGCTTTGTTTATGGACTGCAGCTTGGTATCCCTTTCACCACCCAGTTTGGGCTGTGGTGATAAAGAGCTTTGTTTATGGACTGCAGCTTGGTATCCTTTTGATCCCACAGTTCGGGCTGTTGTGATAATGATCTTGGTTTAACGACTGCAGCTTGGTATCCTTTTCATTACCCAGTTCGGGCTATGGTGATAATGAGCTTGGTTTATGGACTGCAGCTTGGTATCCTTTTCATCACCCAGTTCGGGCTGTGGTGATAATGAGCTTTGTTTATGGACTGGAGCTTGGTATCCTTTTCATCCCCCAGTTCGGGCTGTTGTGATAATTAGCTTGGTTTATGGACTGCAGCTTGATATCCTTTTCAACACCCAGTTTGGACTGTGGTGATAATGAGCTTTGTTTATGGACTGCAGGTCGGTATCCATTTGATCCCCCAGTTCGGGCTGTTTTCATAATGAGCTTGGTTTATGGACTGCAGCTTGGTATCCTATTCATCACCAAGTTCGGGCTGTGGTGATAATGAGCTAGGTTTATGGACTGCAGCTTGGTATCCTTTTGATCCTCCAAGTTCGGGCTGTTGTGATAATGAGCTTGGTTTATGGACTGCAGCGTGGTGTCCTTTTGATCTCCCAGTTTGGGCTGTTCTCATAATGAACTTGGTTTATGGACTGCAGCTTGGTATCCTTTTCATCACCAAGTTTGGGCTGTGGTGATAATGAGCTTTGTTTATGGACTGCAGCTTGGTATCCTTTTGATCCCCCAGTTCGGGCTGTTGTGATAATGAGCTTGGTTTATGGACTGCAGCTTGGTATCCTTTTGATCCCCCAGTTTGAGCAGTGGTGATAATGAGCTTGGTTTATGGACTGCAGCTTGGTCAACACCCACTTTGGGCTGTGGTGATAATGAGATTTGTTTATGGACTGCAGCTTGGTATCCTTTTGATCCCCCAGTTTGAGCAGTGGTGATAATGAGCTTGGTTTATGGACTGCAGCTTGGTCAACACCCACTTTGGGCTGAGGTGATAATTAACTTTGTTTATGGACTGCAGCTTCGTATCCTTTACATCACCCAGTTTGGGCTGCGGTGAGAATGAGCTTTGTTTATGGACTGCAGCTTGGTATCCTTTACATCACACAGTTTGGGCTGTGGGGATAATGATTTTTGTTTATGGACTGCAGCTTGGTATCCTTTTCCTACCCAGTTTGGGCTGTGGCGATAATGAGCTTTGTTTATGGACTGCAGCTTGGTATCCTTTACATCACCCAGTTTGGGGTGTGGCGATAATGAGCTTTGTTTATGGACTGCAGCTTGGTATCCTTTACATCCCCCAGTTTGGCTGTGGTGATATTGAGCTTTGCTTATGGACTGCAGCTTTCTATCCTTATGATCCTCCAGTTTGGGCTGTTGTGATAATGAGCTTGGATTATGGACTGCAGCTGGTTATCCTTTTCATTACGCAGTTTGGGCTGTTGTGATAATGAGCTTGGTTTATGGCCTGCAGCTTGGTATCCTTTTCATTACCCAGTTTGGGCAGTTGTGATAGTGAGCTTTCTTTATGGACTGCAGCTTGGTATCCTTTACATCACCCAATTTGGGCTGTGGTGATAATGAGCTTTGGTTATGGACTGCAGCTTGGTATCCTTTACATCAACCAGTTTGGGATGTGGCGATAATGAGCTTTGTTTATGGACTGCAGCTTGGTATCCTTTACATCCCCCAGTTTAGCTGTGGTGATAATGAGCTTTGTTTATGGACTGCAGCTTGGTATCCCTTTCACCATCCAGTTTGGGCTGTGGTGATAATGAGCTTTGATTATGGACTGCAGCTTGGTATCCTTTTGATCCCACAGTTCGGGCTGTTGTGATAATGATCTTGGTTTAAGGACTGCAGCTTGGTATCCTTTTCATTACCCAGTTCGGGCTGTGGTGATAATGAGCTTGGTTTATGGACTGCAGCTTGGTATCCTTTTCATCGCCCAGTTTGGCAGTGGTGATAATGAGCTTTGTTTATGGACTGCAGCTTGGTATCCCTTTCACCACCCAGTTTGGGCTGTGGTGATAAAGAGCTTTGTTTATGGACTGCAGCTTGGTATCCTTTTGATCCCACAGTTCGGGCTGTTGTGATAATGATCTTGGTTTAACGACTGCAGCTTGGTATCCTTTTCATTACCCAGTTCGGGCTATGGTGATAATGAGCTTGGTTTATGGACTGCAGCTTGGTATCCTTTTCATCACCCAGTTCGGGCTGTGGTGATAATGAGCTTTGTTTATGGACTGGAGCTTGGTATCCTTTTCATCCCCCAGTTCGGGCTGTTGTGATAATTAGCTTGGTTTATGGACTGCAGCTTGATATCCTTTTCAACACCCAGTTTGGACTGTGGTGATAATGAGCTTTGTTTATGGACTGCAGGTCGGTATCCATTTGATCCCCCAGTTCGGGCTGTTTTCATAATGAGCTTGGTTTATGGACTGCAGCTTGGTATCCTATTCATCACCAAGTTCGGGCTGTGGTGATAATGAGCTAGGTTTATGGACTGCAGCTTGGTATCCTTTTGATCCTCCAAGTTCGGGCTGTTGTGATAATGAGCTTGGTTTATGGACTGCAGCGTGGTGTCCTTTTGATCTCCCAGTTTGGGCTGTTCTCATAATGAACTTGGTTTATGGACTGCAGCTTGGTATCCTTTTCATCACCAAGTTTGGGCTGTGGTGATAATGAGCTTTGTTTATGGACTGCAGCTTGGTATCCTTTTGATCCCCCAGTTCGGGCTGTTGTGATAATGAGCTTGGTTTATGGACTGCAGCTTGGTATCCTTTTGATCCCCCAGTTTGAGCAGTGGTGATAATGAGCTTGGTTTATGGACTGCAGCTTGGTCAACACCCACTTTGGGCTGTGGTGATAATGAGATTTGTTTATGGACTGCAGCTTGGTATCCTTTTGTTCCCCCAGCTCGGGCTGCTGTGATAATGGGCATGGTTTATGGACTGCAGCTTGGTATGCTTTTCATCACCAAGTTGGGCTTTGGTAATAATGAGCTTTGTTTATGGACTGCAGCTTCGTATCCTTTTGATCCTCCAGTTCGGGCTCTTGTGACAATGAACTTGGTTTATGGACAGCAGCTTGGTATCATTTTCGCCCCCAGTTTGGGCAGTGGTGATAATGAGCTTTGTTTATGGACTGCAGCTTGGTATCCTTTATATCACCCAGTTTGGGCTGTGGTGGTAATGAGCTTTGTTTATGGACTGCAGCTTGGTATCCTTTTCACCCCCCAGTTTGGGCTGTGGCGATAATGAGCGTTGTTTATGGACTGCAGCTTGGTATCCTTTTCACCCCCCCTCGCCCCCAGTTTGGGCTGCGGCGATAATGAGCATTGATAATGGACTGAAGCTTGGTGTCCTTTTCACCCCCCAGTTTGGGCTGTGGCATTAATGAGCTTTGTTTATGGACTGCAGCTTGGTATCCTTTACATCACCCAGTTTGGGCTGTTGTGATAATGAGAATGAGATTTGTTTATGGACTGCAGCTTGGTATCCTTGTCATCACCCAGTTTGGGCTGGGGTGATAATTAACTTTGTTTATGGACTGCAGCTTCGTATCCTTTACATCACCCAGTTTGGGCTGCGGTGATAATGAGCTTTGTTTATGGACTGCAGCTTGGTATCCTTTACATCACACATTTTGGGCTGTGGGGATAATGATTTTTGTTTATGGACTGCAGCTTGGTATCCTTTTCCTACCCAGTTTGGGCTGTGGCGATAATGAGCTTTGTTTTTGGACTGCAGCTTGGTATCCTTTACATCACCCAGTTTGGGGTGTGGCGATAATGAGCTTTGTTTATGGACTGCAGCTTGGTATCCTTTACATCCCCCAGTTTGGCTGTGGTGATATTGAGCTTTGCTTATGGACTGCAGCTTGCTATCCTTTTGATCCCCCAGTTCGGGCTGTTGTGATAATGAGCTTGGATTATGGACTGCAGCTGGTTATCCTTTTCATTACGCAGTTTGGACTGTTGTGATAATGAGCTTGGTTTATGGCCTGCAGCTTGGTATCCTTTTCATTACCCAGTTTGGGCAGTTGTGATAGTGAGCTTTCTTTATGGACTGCAGCTTGGTATCCTTTTCATCACCAAGTTTGGGCTGTGGTGATAATGAGCTTTGTTTATGGACTGCAGCTTGGTATCCTTTTGATCCCCCAGTTCGGGCTGTTGTGATAATGAGCTTGGTTTATGGACTGCAGCTTGGTCAACACCCACTTTGGGCTGTGGTGATAATGAGATTTGTTTATGGACTGCAGCTTGGTATCCTTTTGTTCCCCCAGCTCGGGCTGCTGTGATAATGGGCATGGTTTATGGACTGCAGCTTGGTATGCTTTTCATCACCAATTTGGGCTTTGGTGATAATGAGCTTTGTTTATGGACTGCAGCTTCGTATCCTTTTGATCCTCCAGTTCGGGCTCTTGTGACAATGAACTTGGTTTATGGACAGCAGCTTGGTATCATTTTCGCCCCCAGTTTGGGCAGTGGTGATAATGAGCTTTGTTTATGGACTGCAGCTTGGTATCCTTTATATCACCCAGTTTGGGCTGTGGTGATAATGAGCTTTGTTTATGGACTGCAGCTTGGTATCCTTTTCACCCCCCAGTTTGGGCTGTGGCGATAATGAGCGTTGTTTATGGACTGCAGCTTGGTATCCTTTTCACCCCCCCTCGCCCCCAGTTTGGGCTGCGGCGATAATGAGCATTGATAATGGACTGAAGCTTGGTGTCCTTTTCACCCCCCAGTTTGGGCTGTGGCATTAATGAGCTTTGTTTATGGACTGCAGCTTGGTATCCTTTACATCACCCAGTTTGGGCTGTTGTGATAATGAGAATGAGATTTGTTTATGGACTGCAGCTTGGTATCCTTGTCATCACCCAGTTTGGGCTGGGGTGATAATTAACTTTGTTTATGGACTGCAGCTTCGTATCCTTTACATCACCCAGTTTGGGCTGCGGTGATAATGAGCTTTGTTTATGGACTGCAGCTTGGTATCCTTTACATCACACATTTTGAGCTGTGGGGATAATGATTTTTGTTTATGGACTGCAGCTTGGTATCCTTTTCCTACCCAGTTTGGGCTGTGGCGATAATGAGCTTTGTTTATGGACTGCAGCTTGGTATCCTTTACATCACCCAGTTTGGGGTGTGGCGATAATGAGCTTTGTTTATGGACTGCAGCTTGGTATCCTTTACATCCCCCAGTTTGGCTGTGGTGATATTGAGCTTTGCTTATGGACTGCAGCTTGCTATCCTTTTGATCCCCCAGTTCGGGCTGTTGTGATAATGAGCTTGGATTATGGACTGCAGCTGGTTATCCTTTTCATTACGCAGTTTGGACTGTTGTGATAATGAGCTTGGTTTATGGCCTGCAGCTTGGTATCCTTTTCATTACCCAGTTTGGGCAGTTGTGATAGTGAGCTTTCTTTATGGACTGCAGCTTGGTATCCTTTACATCACCCAATTTGGGCTGTGGTGATAATGAGCTTTGGTTATGGACTGCAGCTTGGTATCCTTTACATCACCCAGTTTGGGCTGTGGCGATAATGAGCTTTGTTTATGGACTGCAGCTTGGTATCCTTTACATCCCCCAGTTTAGCTGTGGTGATAATGAGCTTTGTTTATGGACTGCAGCTTGGTATCCCTTTCACCACCCAATTTGGGCTGTGGTGATAATGAGCTTTGTTTATGGACTGCAGCTTGGTATCCTTTTGATCCCACAGTTCGGGCTGTTGTGATAATGATCTTGGTTTAAGGACTGCAGCTTGGTATCCTTTTCATTACCCAGTTCGGGCTGTGGTGATAATGAGCTTGGTTTATGGACTGCAGCTTGGTATCCTTTTCATCACCCAGTTCGGGCTGTGGTGATAATGAGCTTTGTTTATGGACTGGAGCTTGGTATCCTTTTGATCCCCCAGTTCGGGGTGTTGTGATAATGAGCTTTGTTTATGGACTGCAGCTTGGTATCCTTTTCATCCCCCAGTTCGGGCTGTGGTGATAATTGGAAGGTTTATGGATTGCAGCTTGTTATCCTTTTCAACACCCAGTTTAGACTGTGGTGATAATGAGCTTTGTTTATGGACTGCAATTTGTTATCCATTTGATCCCCCAGTTTGGGCTGTTGTCATAATGAGCTTTGTTTATGGACTGCAGCTTGGTATCCTTTACATCACCCAGTTTGGGCTGTGGCGATAATGAGCTTTGTTTATGGACTGCAGCTTGGTATCCTTTACATCCCCCAGTTTGGCAGTGGTGATAATGAGCTTTGTTTATGGACTGCAGCTTGGTATCCCTTTCACCACACAGTTTGGGCTGTGGTGATAATGAGCTTTGTTTATGGACTGCGGCTTGGTATCCTTTTGATCCCACAGTTCGGGCTGTTGTGATAATGATCTTGGTTTAAGGACTGCAGCTTGGTATCCTTTTCATTACCCAGTTCTGGCTATGGTGATAATGAGCTTGGTTTATGGACTGCAGCTTGGTATCCTTTACATCACCCAGTTTGGGGTGTGGCGATAATGAGCTTTGTTTATGGACTGCAGCTTGGTATCCTTTACATCCCCCAGTTTGGCTGTGGTGATATTGAGCTTTGCTTATGGACTGCAGCTTGCTATCCTTTTGATCCCCCAGTTCGGGCTGTTGTGATAATGAACTTGCATTATGGACTGCAGCTGGTTATCCTTTTCATTACGCATTTTGGGCTGTTGTGATAATGAGCTTGGTTTATGGCCTGCAGCTTGGTATCCTTTTCATTACCCAGTTTGGGCAGTTGTGATAGTGAGCTTTCTTTATGGACTGCAGCTTGTTATCCTTTACATCACCCAATTTGGGCTGTGGTGATAATGAGCTTTGTTTATGGACTGCAGCTTGGTATCCTTTACATCACCCAGTTTGGGCTGTGGCGATAATCAGCTTTGTTTATGGACTGCAGTTTGGTATCCTTTACATCCCCCAGTTTAGCTGTGGTGATAATGAGCTTTGTTTATGGACTGCAGCTTGGTATCCCTTTCACCACCCAGTTTGGGCTGTGGTGATAATGAGCTTTGTTTATGGACTGCAGCTTGGTATCCTTTTGATCCCACAGTTCGGGCTGTTGTGATAATGATCTTGGTTTAAGGACTGCAGCTTGGTATCCTTTTCATTACCCAGTTCGGGCTGTGGTGATAATGAGCTTGGTTTGTGGACTGCAGCTTGGTATCCTTTTCATCACCCAGTTTGGGCTGTGGTGATAATGAGCTTTGATTATGGACTGGAGCTTGGTATCCTTTTGATCCCCCAGTTCGGGCTGTTGTGATAATGAGCTTTGTTTATGGACTGCAGCTTGGTATCCTTTTCATCCCCCAGTTTGAGCAGTGGTGATAATGAGCTTGGTTTATGGACTGCAGCTTGGTCAACACCCACTTCGGGCTGTGGTGATAATGAGATTTGTTTATGGACTGCAGCTTGGTATCCTTTTGTTCCCCCAGCTCGGGCTGTGGTGATAATTAGCTTGGTTTATGGACTGCAGCTTGGTATCCTTTTCAACACCCAGTTTGGACTGTGGTGATAATGAGCTTTGTTTATGGACTGCAGCTTGGTATCCATTTGATCCCCCAGTTCGGGCTGTTGTCATAATGAGCTTTGTTTATGGACTGCAGCTTGGTATCCTTTTCATCCCCCAGTTCGGGCTGTGGTGATAATTAGCTTGGTTTATGGACTGCAGCTTGGTATCCTTTTCAACACCCAGTTTGGACTGTGGTGATAATGAACTTTGTTTATGGACTGCAGCTTGGTATCCATTTGATCCCCCAGTTCGGGCGTTGTCATAATGAGCTTGGTTTATGGACTGCAGCTTGGTATCCTATTCATCACCAAGTTCGGGCTGTGGTGATAATGAGCTTGGTTTATGGACTGCAGCTTGGTATCCTTTTGATCCCCCAGTTCGGGCTGTTGTGATAATGAGCTTGGTTTATGGACTGCAGCGTGGTATCCTTTTGATCTCCCAGTTTGGGCTGTTCTCATAATGAGCTTGGTTTATGGACTGCAGCTTGGTATCCTTTTCATCACACAGTTTGGACTGTGGTGATAATGAGCTTTGTTTATGGACTGCAGCTTGGTATCCATTTGATCCCCCAGTTTGGGCTGTTGTCATAATGAGCTTTGTTTATGGACTGCAGCTTGGTATCCTTTACATCACCCAGTTTGGGCTGTGGGGATAATGAGCTTTGTTTATCGACTGCAGCTTGGTATCCTTTACATCCCCCAGTTTGGCTGTGGTGATAATGAGCTTTGTTTATGGACTGCAGCTTGGTATCCCTTTCACCACCCAGTTTGGCTGTGGTGATAATGAGCTTTGTTTATGGACTGCAGCTTGGTATCCCTTTCACCACCCAGTTTGGGCTGTGGTGATAATGAGCTTTGTTTATGGACTGCAGCTTGGTATCCTTTTGATCCCACAGTTCGGGCTGTTGTGATAATGATCTTGGTTTAAGGACTGCAGCTTGGTATCCTTTTCATTACCCAGTTCGGGCTGTGGTGATAATGAGCTTGGTTTATGGACTGCAGCTTGGTATCCTTTTCATCACCCAGTTCAGGCTGTGGTCATAATGAGCTTTGTTTGTGGACTGGAGCTTGATATCCTTTTGATCCCCCAGTTCGGGCTGTTGTGATCATGAGCTTTTTTTATGGACTGCAGCTTGGTATCCTTTTCATCCCCCAGTTCGGGCTGTGGTGATAATTAGCTTGGTTTATGGACTGCAGCTTCGTATACTTTTCAACACCCAGTTTGGATTGTGGTGATAATGAGCTTTGTTTATGGACTGCAGCTTGGTATCCATTTGATCCCCCAGTTCGGGCTGTTGTCATAATGAGCTTGGTTTATGGACTGCAGCTTGGTATCCTGTTCATCACCAAGTTCGGGCTGTGGTGGTAATGAGCTTGGTTTATGGACTGCAGCTTGGTATCCTTTTGATCCCCCAGTTTGGGCTGTGGTGATAATGAGCTTTGTTTATGGATTGCAGCTTGGTATCCTTTTCACCCCCCATTTTGGGCTGTGGTGATAATGAGCTTTGTTTATGGACTGCAGCTTGGTATCCTTGTCATCACCCAGTTTGGGCTGTGGTGATAATGAGCTTTGTTTATGCCCTGCAGCTTGGTATCCTTTTCACCCCCCAGTTTGGTCTGTGGCGATAATGAGCTTTGTTTATGGACTGCAGCTTGGTATCCTTTTCATTACCCAGTTTGTGCTGTAGTGATAATGAGATTTGTTTATGCCCTGCAGCTTGGTATCCTTTTCATTATCCAGTTTGGGCTGTGGCGATAATGAGCTTTGTTTATGGACTGCAGCTTGGTATCCTTTTCATTATCCAGTTTGGGCTGTGGCGATAATGAGCTTTGTTTATGGACTGCAGCTTGGTATCTTTTACATCACACAGTTTGGCCTGTGGCGATAATGAGCTTTCTTTATGGACTTCAGCTTGGTATCCTTTACATCCGCTAGTTTGAGCTGTGGTGATAATGAGCTTGGTTTATGGACTGCAGCTTGGTCAACACCCACTTCGGGCTGTGGTGATAATGAGCTTTGTTTATGGACTGCAGCTTGGTATGCTTTTCATCACCAATTTGGGCTTTGTTGATAATGAGCTTTGTTTATGGACTGCAGCTTCGTATCCTTTTGATCCTCCAGTTCGGGCTGTTGTGACAATGAACTTGGATTATGGACAGCAGCTTGGTATCATTTTCACCCCCAGTTTGGGCAGTGGTGATAATGAGCTTTGTTTATGGACTGCAGCTTGGTATCCTTTATATCACCCAGTTTGGGCTGTGGTGATAATGAGCTTTGTTTATGGACTGCAGCTTGGTATCCTTTTCACCCCCCAGTTTGGGCTGTGGCGATAATGAGCGTTGTTTATGGACTGCAGCTTGGTATCCTTTTCACCCCCCCCCCCAGTTTGGGCTGTGGCGATAATGAGCATTGTTAATGGACTGAAGCTTGGTATCCTTATCACCCCCCAGTTTGGGCTGTGGCATTAATGAGCTTTGTTTATGGACTGCAGCTTGGTATCCTTTACATCACCCAGTTTGGGCTGTTGTGATAATGAGATTTGTTTATGGACTGCAGCTTGGTATCCTTGTCATCACCCAGTTTGGGCTGGGGTGATAATTAACTTTGTTTATGGACTGCAGCTTCGTATCCTTTACATCACCCAGTTTGGGCTGAGGTGATAATTAACTTTGTTTATGGACTGCAGCTTCGTATCCTTTACATCACCCAGTTTGGGCTGCGGTGAGAATGAGCTTTGTTTATGGACTGCAGCTTGGTATCCTTTACATCACACAGTTTGGGCTGTGGGGATAATGATTTTTGTTTATGGACTGCAGCTTGGTATCCTTTTCCTACCCAGTTTGGGCTGTGGCGATAATTAGCTTTGTTTATGGACTGCAGCTTGGTATCCTTTACATCACCCAGTTTGGGGTGTGGCGATAATGAGCTTTGTTTATGGACTGCAGCTTGGTATCCTTTACATCCCCCAGTTTGGCTGTGGTGATATTGAGCTTTGCTTATGGACTGCAGCTTTCTATCCTTTTGATCCTCCAGTTTGGGCTGTTTTGATAATGAGCTTGGATTATGGACTGCAGCTGGTTATCCTTTTCATTACGCAGTTTGGGCTGTTGTGATAATGAGCTTGGTTTATGGCCTGCAGCTTGGTATCCTTTTCATTACCCAGTTTGGGCAGTTGTGATAGTGAGCTTTCTTTATGGACTGCAGCTTGGTATCCTTTACATCACCCAATTTGGGCTGTGGTGATAATGAGCTTTGGTTATGGACTGCAGCTTGGTATCCTTTACATCAACCAGTTTGGGATGTGGCGATAATGAGCTTTGTTTATGGACTGCAGCTTGGTATCCTTTACATCCCCCAGTTTAGCTGTGGTGATAATGAGCTTTGTTTATGGACTGCAGCTTGGTATCCCTTTCACCATCCAGTTTGGGCTGTGGTGATAATGAGCTTTGGTTATGGACTGCAGCTTGGTATCCTTTTGATCCCACAGTTCGGGCTGTTGTGATAATGATCTTGGTTTAAGGACTGCAGCTTGGTATCCTTTTCATTACCCAGTTCGGGCTGTGGTGATAATGAGCTTGGTTTATGGACTGCAGCTTGGTATCCTTTTCATCGCCCAGTTCGGGCTGTGGTGATAATGAGCTCTGTTTATGGACTGGAGCTTGGTATCCTTTTCATCCCCCAGTTCGGGCTTTGGTGATAATTGGCTTGGTTTATGGACTGCAGCTTGGTATCCTTTTCAACACCCAGTTTAGACTGTGGTGATAATGAGCTTTGTTTATGGACTGCAGCTTGGTATCCATTTGATCCCCCAGTTTGGCAGTGGTGATAATGAGCTTTGTTTATGGACTGCAGCTTGGTATCCTTTACATCAACCAGTTTGGGCTGTGGCGATAATGAGCTTTGTTTATGGACTGCAGCTTGGTATCCTTTACATCCCCCAGTTTGGCAGTGGTGATAATGAGCTTTGTTTATGGACTGCAGCTTGGTATCCCTTTCACCACCCAGTTTGGGCTGTGGTGATAATGAGCTTTGTTTATGGACTGCAGCTTGGTATCCTTTTGATCCCACAGTTCGGGCTGTTGTGATAATGATCTTGGTTTAACGACTGCAGCTTGGTATCCTTTTCATTACCCAGTTCGGGCTATGGTGATAATGAGCTTGGTTTATGGACTGCAGCTTGGTATCCTTTTCATCACCCAGTTCGGGCTGTGGTGATAATGAGCTTTGTTTATGGACTGGAGCTTGGTATCCTTTTCATCCCCCAGTTCGGGCTGTTGTGATAATTAGCTTGGTTTATGGACTGCAGCTTGATATCCTTTTCAACACCCAGTTTGGACTGTGGTTATAATGAGCTTTGTTTATGGACTGCAGGTCGGTATCCATTTGATCCCCCAGTTCGGGCTGTTTTCATAATGAGCTTGATTTATGGACTGCAGCTTGGTCTCCTTTTGATCCTCCAAGTTCGGGCTGTTGTGATAATGAGCTTGGTTTATGGACTGCAGCGTGGTGTCCTTTTGATCTCCCAGTTTGGGCTGTTCTCATAATGAACTTGGTTTATGGACTGCAGCTTGGTATCCTTTTCATCACCAAGTTTGGGCTGTGGTGATAATGAGCTTTGTTTATGGACTGCAGCTTGGTATCCTTTTGATCCCCCAGTTCGGGCTGTTGTGATAATGAGCTTGGTTTATGGACTGCAGCTTGGTATCCTTTTGATCCCCCAGTTTGAGCAGTGGTGATAATGAGCTTGGTTTATGGACTGCAGCTTGGTCAACACCCACTTTGGGCTGTGGTGATAATGAGATTTGTTTATGGACTGCAGCTTGGTATCCTTTTGTTCCCCCAGCTCGGGATGCTGTGATAATGGGCATGGTTTATGGACTGCAGCTTGGTATGCTTTTCATCACCAATTTGGGCTTTGGTGATAATGAGCTTTGTTTATGGACTGCAGCTTCGTATCCTTTTGATCCTCCAGTTCGGGCTCTTGTGACAATGAACTTGGTTTATGGACAGCAGCTTGGTATCATTTTCGCCCCCAGTTTGGGCAGTGGTGATAATGAGCTTTGTTTATGGACTGCAGCTTGGTATCCTTTATATCACCCAGTTTGGGCTGTGGTGATAATGAGCTTTGTTTATGGACTGCAGCTTGGTATCCTTTTCACCCCCCAGTTTGGGCTGTGGCGATAATGAGCGTTGTTTATGGACTGCAGCTTGGTATCCTTTTCACCCCCCCTCGCCCCCAGTTTGGGCTGCGGCGATAATGAGCATTGATAATGGACTGAAGCTTGGTGTCCTTTTCACCCCCCAGTTTGGGCTGTGGCATTAATGAGCTTTGTTTATGGACTGCAGCTTGGTATCCTTTACATCACCCAGTTTGGGCTTTTGTGATAATGAGAATGAGATTTGTTCATGGACTGCAGCTTGGTATCCTTGTCATCACCCAGTTTGGGCTGGGGTGATAATTAACTTTGTTTATGGACTGCAGCTTCGTATCCTTTACATCACCCAGTTTGGGCTGCGGTGATAATAGCCGGTCAAGTGGCACAGCGAGTAGAGCGCTCGCTTTGACATCAGTGCAGAGCCTGCGAACGCAGGTTCGAATCCCGGCAGCGCCAAACTCAGCGTTTCATCCTTCCGAGGTCGATAAATGAGCACCACACACCGTGGGTAATAATAAGCAGCGCTCAGATACCTAAGGGTTCGTAGCGCTATATAAATGCCAAATTATTATTATTTTATTTATTATAATGAGCTTTGTTTATGGACTGCAGCTTGGTATCCTTTACATCACACATTTTGGGCTGTGGGGATAATGATTTTTGTTTATGGACTGCAGCTTGGTATCCTTTTCCTACCCAGTTTGGGCTGTGGCGATAATGAGCTTTGTTTATGGACTGCAGCTTGGTATCCTTTACATCACCCAGTTTGGGGTGTGGCGATAATGAGCTTTGTTTATGGACTGCAGCTTGGTATCCTTTACATCCCCCAGTTTGGCTGTGGTGATATTGAGCTTTGCTTATGGACTGCAGCTTGCTATCCTTTTGATCCCCCAGTTCGGGCTGTTGTGATAATGAGCTTGGATTATGGACTGCAGCTGGTTATCCTTTTCATTACGCAGTTTGGACTGTTGTGATAATGAGCTTGGTTTATGGCCTGCAGCTTGGTATCCTTTTCATTACCCAGTTTGGGCAGTTGTGATAGTGAGCTTTCTTTATGGAATGCAGCTTGGTATCCTTTTCATCACCAAGTTTGGGCTGTGGTGATAATGAGCTTTGTTTATGGACTGCAGCTTGGTATCCTTTTGATCCCCCAGTTCGGGCTCTTGTGATAATGAGCTTGGTTTATGGACTGCAGCTTGGTATCCTTTTGATCCCCCAGTTTGAGCAGTGGTGATAATGAGCTTGGTTTATGGACTGCAGCTTGGTCAACACCCACTTTGGGCTGTGGTGATAATGAGATTTGTTTATGGACTGCAGCTTGGTATCCTTTTGTTCCCCCAGCTCGGGCTGCTGTGATAATGGGCATGGTTTATGGACTGCAGCTTGGTATGCTTTTCATCACCAATTTGGGCTTTGGTGATAATGAGCTTTGTTTATGGACTGCAGCTTCGTATCCTTTTGATCCTCCAGTTCGGGCTCTTGTGACAATGAACTTGGTTTATGGACAGCAGCTTGGTATCATTTTCGCCCCCAGTTTGGGCAGTGGTGATAATGAGCTTTGTTTATGGACTGCAGCTTGGTATCCTTTATATCACCCAGTTTGGGCTGTGGTGATAATGAGCTTTGTTTATGGACTGCAGCTTGGTATCCTTTTCACCCCCCAGTTTGGGCTGTGGCGATAATGAGCGTTGTTTATGGACTGCAGCTTGGTATCCTTTTCACCCCCCCTCGCCCCCAGTTTGGGCTGCGGCGATAATGAGCATTGATAATGGACTGAAGCTTGGTGTCCTTTTCACCCCCCAGTTTGGGCTGTGGCATTAATGAGCTTTGTTTATGGACTGCAGCTTGGTATCCTTTACATCACCCAGTTTGGGCTGTTGTGATAATGAGAATGAGATTTGTTTATGGACTGCAGCTTGGTATCCTTGTCATCACCCAGTTTGGGCTGGGGTGATAATTAACTTTGTTTATGGACTGCAGCTTCGTATCCTTTATATCACCCAGTTTGGGCTGCGGTGATAATGAGCTTTGTTTATGGACTGCAGCTTGGTATCCTTTACATCACACATTTTGGGCTGTGGGGATAATGATTTTTGTTTATGGACTGCAGCTTGGTTTCCTTTTCCTACCCAGTTTGGGCTGTGGCGATAATGAGCTTTGTTTATGGACTGCAGCTTGGTATCCTTTACATCACCCAGTTTGGGGTGTGGCGATAATGAGCTTTGTTTATGGACTGCAGCTTGGTATCCTTTACATCCCCCAGTTTGGCTGTGGTGATATTGAGCTTTGCTTATGGACTGCAGCTTGCTATCCTTTTGATCCCCCAGTTCGGGCTGTTGTGATAATGAGCTTGGATTATGGACTGCAGCTGGTTATCCTTTTCATTACCCAGTTTGGGCAGTTGTGATAGTGAGCTTTCTTTATGGACTGCAGCTTGGTATCCTTTACATCACCCAATTTGGGCTGTGGTGATAATGAGCTTTGGTTATGGACTGCAGCTTGGTATCCTTTACATCACCCAGTTTGGGCTGTGGCGATAATGAGCTTTGTTTATGGACTGCAGCTTGGTATCCTTTACATCCCCCAGTTTAGCTGTGGTGATGATGAGCTTTGTTTATGGACTGCAGCTTGGTATCCCTTTCACCACCCAGTTTGGGTTGTGGTGATAATGAGCTTTGTTTATGGACTGCAGCTTGGTATCATTTTGATCCCACAGTTCGGGCTGTTGTGATAATGATCTTGGTTTAAGGACTGCAGCTTGGTATCCTTTTCATTACCCAGTTCGGGCTGTGGTGATAATGAGCTTGGTTTATGGACTGCAGCTTGGTATCCTTTTCATCACCCAGCTCGGGCTGTGGTGATAATGAGCTTTGTTTATGGACTGGAGCTTGGTATCCTTTTGATCCCACAGTTCGGGCTGTTGTGATAATGATCTTGGTTTAAGGACTGCAGCTTGGTATCCTTTTCATTACCCAGTTCGGGCTGTGGTGATAATCAGCTTTGTTTATGGACTGCAGCTTGGTATCCTTTTCATCCCCCAGTTCGGGCTGTGGTGATAATTGGCTTGGTTTATGGATTGCAGCTTGTTATCCTTTTCAACACCCAGTTTAGACTGTGGTGATAATGAGCTTTGTTTATGGACTGCAATTTGTTATCCATTTGATCCCCCAGTTTGGGCTGTTGTCATAATGAGCTTTGTTTATGGACTGCAGCTTGGTATCCTTTACATCACCCAGTTTGGGCTGTGGCGATAATGAGCTTTGTTTATGGACTGCAGCTTGGTATCCTTTACATCCCCCAGTTTGGCAGTGGTGATAATGAGCTTTGTTTATGGACTGCAGCTTGGTATCCCTTTCACCACACAGTTTGGGCTGTGGTGATAATGAGCTTTGTTTATGGACTGCAGCTTGGTATCCTTTTGATCCCACAGTTCGGGCTGTTGTGATAATGATCTTGGTTTAAGGACTGCAGCTTGGTATCCTTTTCATTACCCAGTTCTGGCTATGGTGATAATGAGCTTGGTTTATGGACTGCAGCTTGGTATCCTTTACATCACCCAGTTTGGGGTGTGGCGATAATGAGCTTTGTTTATGGACTGCAGCTTGGTATCCTTTACATCCCCCAGTTTGGCTGTGGTGATATTGAGCTTTGCTTATGGACTGCAGCTTGCTATCCTTTTGATCCCCCAGTTCGGGCTGTTGTGATAATGAACTTGCATTATGGACTGCAGCTGGTTATCCTTTTCATTACGCATTTTGGGCTGTTGTGATAATGAGCTTGGTTTATGGCCTGCAGCTTGGTATCCTTTTCATTACCCAGTTTGGGGTGTGGCGATAATGAGCTTTGTTTATGGACTGCAGCTTGGTATCCTTTACATCCCCCAGTTTGGCTGTGGTGATATTGAGCTTTGCTTATGGACTGCAGCTTGCTATCCTTTTGATCCCCCAGTTCGGGCTGTTGTGATAATGAGCTTGGATTATGGACTGCAGCTGGTTATCCTTTTCATTACGCATTTTGGGCTGTTGTGATAATGAGCTTGGTTTATGGCCTGCAGCTTGGTATCCTTTACATCACCCAGTTTGGGGTGTGGCGATAATGAGCTTTGTTTATGGACTGCAGCTTGGTATCCTTTACATCCCCCAGTTTGGCTGTGGTGATATTGAGCTTTGCTTATGGACTGCAGCTTGGTATCCCTTTCACCACCCAGTTTGGGCTGTGGTGATAATGAGCTTTGTTTATGGACTGCAGCTTGGTATCCTTTTGATCCCACAGTTCGGGCTGTTGTGATAATGATCTTGGTTTAACGACTGCAGCTTGGTATCCTTTTCATTACCCAGTTCGGGCTATGGTGATAATGAGCTTGGTTTATGGACTGCAGCTTGGTATCCTTTTCATCCCCCAGTTCGGGCTGTTGTGATAATTAGCTTGGTTTATGGACTGCAGCTTGATATCCTTTTCAACACCCAGTTTGGACTGTGGTGATAATGAGCTTTGTTTATGGATTGCAGGTCGGTATCCATTTGATCCCCCAGTTCGGGCTGTTTTCATAATGAGCTTGGTTTATGGACTGCAGCTTGGTATCCTATTCATCACCAAGTTCGGGCTGTGGTGATAATGAGCTTGGTTTATGGACTGCAGCTTGGTATCCTTTTGATCCTCCAAGTTCGGGCTGTTGTAATAATGAGCTTGGTTTATGGACTGCAGCGTGGTGTCCTTTTGATCTCCCAGTTTGGGCTGTTCTCATAATGAACTTGGTTTATGGACTGCAGCTTGGTATCCTTTTCATCACCAAGTTTGGGCTGTGGTGATAATGAGCTTTGTTTATGGACTGCAGCTTGGTATCCTTTTGATCCCCCAGTTCGGGCTGTTGTGATAATGAGCTTGGTTTATGGACTGCAGCTTGGTATCCTTTTGATCCCCCAGTTTGAGCAGTGGTGATAATGAGCTTGGTTTATGGACTGCAGCTTGGTCAACACCCACTTTGGGCTGTGGTGATAATGAGATTTGTTTATGGACTGCAGCTTGGTATCCTTTTGTTCCCCCAGCTCGGGATGCTGTGATAATGGGCATGGTTTATGGACTGCAGCTTGGTATGCTTTTCATCACCAATTTGGGCTTTGGTGATAATGAGCTTTGTTTATGTACTGCAGCTTCGTATCCTTTTGATCCTCCAGTTCGGGCTCTTGTGACAATGAACTTGGTTTATGGACAGCAGCTTGGTATCATTTTCGCCCCCAGTTTGGGCAGTGGTGATAATGAGCTTTGTTTATGGACTGCAGCTTGGTATCCTTTATATCACCCAGTTTGGGCTGTGGTGATAATGAGCTTTGTTTATGGACTGCAGCTTGGTATCCTTTTCACCCCCCAGTTTGGGCTGTGGCGATAATGAGCGTTGTTTATGGACTGCAGCTTGGTATCCTTTTCACCCCCCCTCACCCCCAGTTTGGGCTGCGGCGATAATGAGCATTGATAATGGACTGAAGCTTGGTGTCCTTTTCACCCCCCAGTTTGGGCTGTGGCATTAATGAGCTTTGTTTATGGACTGCAGCTTGGTATCCTTTACATCACCCAGTTTGGGCTTTTGTGATAATGAGAATGAGATTTGTTTATGGACTGCAGCTTGGTATCCTTGTCATCACCCAGTTTGGGCTGGGGTGATAATTAACTTTGTTTATGGACTGCAGCTTCGTATCCTTTACATCACCCAGTTTGGGCTGCGGTGATAATGAGCTTTGTTTATGGACTGCAGCTTGGTATCCTTTACATCACACATTTTGGGCTGTGGGGATAATGATTTTTGTTTATGGACTGCAGCTTGGTATCCTTTTCCTACCCAGTTTGGGCTGTGGCGATAATGAGCTTTGTTTATGGACTGCAGCTTGGTATCCTTTACATCACCCAGTTTGGGGTGTGGCGATAATGAGCTTTGTTTATGGACTGCAGCTTGGTATCCTTTACATCCCCCAGTTTGGCTGTGGTGATATTGAGCTTTGCTTATGGACTGCAGCTTGCTATCCTTTTGATCCCCCAGTTCGGGCTGTTGTGATAATGAGCTTGGATTATGGACTGCAGCTGGTTATCCTTTTCATTACGCAGTTTGGACTGTTGTGATAATGAGCTTGGTTTATGGCCTGCAGCTTGGTATCCTTTTCATTACCCAGTTTGGGCAGTTGTGATAGTGAGCTTTCTTTATGGAATGCAGCTTGGTATCCTTTTCATCACCAAGTTTGGGCTGTGGTGATAATGAGCTTTGTTTATGGACTGCAGCTTGGTATCCTTTTGATCCCCCAGTTCGGGCTGTGGTGATAATGAGCTTGGTTTATGGACTGCAGCTTGGTATCCTTTTGATCCCCCAGTTTGGCTGTGGTGATATTGAGCTTTGCTTATGGACTGCAGCTTGCTATCCTTTTGATCCCCCAGTTCGGGCTGTTGTGATAATGAGCTTGGATTATGGACTGCAGCTGGTTATCCTTTTCATTACGCAGTTTGGACTGTTGTGATAATGAGCTTGGTTTATGGCCTGCAGCTTGGTATCCTTTTCATTACCCAGTTTGGGCAGTTGTGATAGTGAGCTTTCTTTATGGAATGCAGCTTGGTATCCTTTTCATCACCAAGTTTGGGCTGTGGTGATAATGAGCTTTGTTTATGGACTGCAGCTTGGTATCCTTTTGATCCCCCAGTTCGGGCTGTTGTGATAATGAGCTTGGTTTATGGACTGCAGCTTGGTATCCTTTTGATCCCCCAGTTTGAGCAGTGGTGATAATGAGCTTGGTTTATGGACTGCAGCTTGGTCAACACCCACTTTGGGCTGTGGTGATAATGAGATTTGTTTATGGACTGCAGCTTGGTATGCTTTTCATCACCAATTTGGGCTTTGGTGATAATGAGCTTTGTTTATGGACTGCAGCTTCGTATCCTTTTGATCCTCCAGTTCGGGCTCTTGTGACAATGAACTTGGTTTATGGACAGCAGCTTGGTATCATTTTCGCCCCCAGTTTGGGCAGTGGTGATAATGAGCTTTGTTTATGGACTGCAGCTTGGTATCCTTTATATCACCCAGTTTGGGCTGTGGTGATAATGAGCTTTGTTTATGGACTGCAGCTTGGTATCCTTTTCACCCCCCCTCGCCCCCAGTTTGGGCTGCGGCGATAATGAGCATTGATAATGGACTGAAGCTTGGTGTCCTTTTCACCCCCCAGTTTGGGCTGTGGCATTAATGAGCTTTGTTTATGGACTGCAGCTTGGTATCCTTTACATCACCCAGTTTGGGCTGTTGTGATAATGAGAATGAGATTTGTTTATGGACTGCAGCTTGGTATCCTTGTCATCACCCAGTTTGGGCTGGGGTGATAATTAACTTTGTTTATGGACTGCAGCTTCGTATCCTTTATATCACCGAGTTTGGGCTGCGGTGATAATGAGCTTTGTTTATGGACTGCAGCTTGGTATCCTTTACATCACACATTTTGGGCTGTGGGGATAATGATTTTTGTTTATGGACTGCAGCTTGGTATCCTTTTCCTACCCAGTTTGGGCTGTGGCGATAATGAGCTTTGTTTATGGACTGCAGCTTGGTATCCTTTACATCACCCAGTTTGGGGTGTGGCGATAATGAGCTTTGTTTATGGACTGCAGCTTGGTATCCTTTACATCCCCCAGTTTGGCTGTGGTGATATTGAGCTTTGCTTATGGACTGCAGCTTGCTATCCTTTTGATCCCCCAGTTCGGGCTGTTGTGATAATGAGCTTGGATTATGGACTGCAGCTGGTTATCCTTTTCATTACGCAGTTTGGACTGTTGTGATAATGAGCTTGGTTTATGGCCTGCAGCTTGGTATCCTTTTCATTACCCAGTTTGGGCCGTTGTGATAGTGAGCTTTCTTTATGGACTGCAGCTTGGTATCCTTTACATCACCCAATTTGGGCTGTGGTGATAATGAGCTTTGGTTATGGACTGCAGCTTGGTATCCTTTACATCACCCAGTTTGGGCTGTGGCGATAATGAGCTTTGTTTATGGACTGCAGCTTGGTATCCTTTACATCCCCCAGTTTAGCTGTGGTGATAATGAGCTTTGTTTATGGACTGCAGCTTAGTATCCATTTCACCACCCAGTTTGGGCTGTGGTGATAATGAGCTTTGTTTATGGACTGCCGCTTGGTATCCTTTTGATCCCACAGTTCGGGCTGTTGTGATAATGATCTTGGTTTAAGGACTGCAGCTTGGTATCCTTTTCATTACCCAGTTCGGGCTGTGGTGATAATGAGCTTGGTTTATGGACTGCAGCTTGGTATACTTTTCATCACCCAGCTCGGGCTGTGGTGATAATGAGCTTTGTTTATGGACTGGAGCTTGGTATCCTTTTGATCCCACAGTTCGGGCTGTTGTGATAATGATCTTGGTTTAAGGACTGCAGCTTGGTATGTTTTTCATCACCAATTTGGGCTTTGGTGATAATGAGCTTTGTTTATGGACTGCAGCTTCGTATCCTTTTGATCCTCCAGTTCGGGCTCTTGTGACAATGAACTTGGTTTATGGACAGCAGCTTGGTATCCTTTTCATCACCCAGCTCGGGCTGTGGTGATAATGAGCTTTGTTTATGGACTGGAGCTTGGTATCCTTTTGATCCCACAGTTCGGGCTGTTGTGATAATGATCTTGGTTTAAGGACTGCAGCTTGGTATCCTTTTCATTACCCAGTTCGGGCTGTGGTGATAATGAGCTTTGTTTATGGACTGCAGCTTGGTATCCTTTTCATCCCCCAGTTCGGGCTGTGGAGATAATTGGTTTGGTTTATGGATTGCAGCTTGTTATCCTTTTCAACACCCAGTTTAGACTGTGGTGATAATGAGCTTTGTTTATGGACTGCAATTTGTTATCCATTTGATCCCCCAGTTTGGGCTGTTGTCATAATGAGCTTTGTTTATGGACTGCAGCTTGGTATCCTTTACATCACCCAGTTTGGGCTGTGGCGATAATGAGCTTTGTTTATGGACTGCAGCTTGGTATCCTTTACATCCCCCAGTTTGGCAGTGGTGATAATGAGCTTTGTTTATGGACTGCAGCTTGGTATCCCTTTCACCACACAGTTTGGGCTGTGGTGATAATGAGCTTTGTTTATGGACTGCAGCTTGGTATCCTTTTGATCCCACAGTTCGGGCTGTTGTGATAATGATCTTGGTTTAAGGACTGCAGCTTGGTATCCTTTTCATTACCCAGTTCTGGCTATGGTGATAATGAGCTTGGTTTATGGACTGCAGCTTGGTATCCTTTACATCACCCAGTTTGGGGTGTGGCGATAATGAGCTTTGTTTATGGACTGCAGCTTGGTATCCTTTACATCCCCCAGTTTGGCTGTGGTGATATTGAGCTTTGCTTATGGACTGCAGCTTGCTATCCTTTTGATCCCCCAGTTCGGGCTGTTGTGATAATGAACTTGCATTATGGACTGCAGCTGGTTATCCTTTTCATTACGCATTTTGGGCTGTTGTGATAATGAGCTTGGTTTATGGCCTGCAGCTTGGTATCCTTTTCATTACCCAGTTTGGGGTGTGGCGATAATGAGCTTTGTTTATGGACTGCAGCTTGGTATCCTTTACATCCCCCAGTTTGGCTGTGGTGATATTGAGCTTTGCTTATGGACTGCAGCTTGCTATCCTTTTGATCCCCCAGTTCGGGCTGTTGTGATAATGAGCTTGGATTATGGACTGCAGCTGGTTATCCTTTTCATTACGCAGTTTGGACTGTTGTGATAATGAGCTTGGTTTATGGCCTGCAGCTTGGTATCCTTTTCATTACCCAGTTTGGGCAGTTGTGATAGTGAGCTTTCTTTATGGAATGCAGCTTGGTATCCTTTTCATCACCAAGTTTGGGCTGTGGTGATAATGAGCTTTGTTTATGGACTGCAGCTTGGTATCCTTTTGATCCCCCAGTTCGGGCTGTTGTGATAATGAGCTTGGTTTATGGACTGCAGCTTGGTATCCTTTTGATCCCCCAGTTTGAGCAGTGGTGATAATGAGCTTGGTTTATGGACTGCAGCTTGGTATCCTTTTGTTCCCCCAGCTCGGGCTGCTGTGATAATGGGCATGGTTTATGGACTGCAGCTTGATATGCTTTTCATCACCAATTTGGGCTTTGGTGATAATGAGCTTTGTTTATGGACTGCAGCTTCGTATCCTTTTGATCCTCCAGTTCGGGCTCTTGTGACAATGAACTTGGTTTATGGACAGCAGCTTGGTATCATTTTCGCCCCCAGTTTGGGCAGTGGTGATAATGAGCTTTGTTTATGGACTGCAGCTTGGTATCCTTTATATCACCCAGTTTGGGCTGTGGTGATAATGAGCTTTGTTTATGGACTGCAGCTTGGTATCCTTTTCACCCCCCAGTTTGGGCTGTGGCGATAATGAGCGTTGTTTATGGACTGCAGCTTGGTATCCTTTACATCACCCAGTTTGGGCTGTTTTGATAATGAGAATGAGATTTGTTTATGGACTGCAGCTTGGTATCCTTGTCATCACCCAGTTTGGGCTGGGGTGATAATTAACTTTGTTTATGGACTGCAGCTTCGTATCCTTTATATCACCCAGTTTGGGCTGCGGTGATAATGAGCTTTGTTTATGGACTGCAGCTTGGTATCCTTTACATCACACATTTTGGGCTGTGGGGATAATGATTTTTGTTTATGGACTGCAGCTTGGTATCCTTTTCCTACCCAGTTTGGGCTGTGGCGATAATGAGCTTTGTTTATGGACTGCAGCTTGGTATCCTTTATATCACCCAGTTTGGGCTGTGGGGATAATGATTTTTGTTTATGGACTGCAGCTTGGTATCCTTTTCCTACCCAGTTTGGGCTGTGGCGATAATGAGCTTTGTTTATGGACTGCAGCTTGGTATCCTTTACATCACCCAGTTTGGGGTGTGGTGATATTGAGCTTTGCTTATGGACTGCAGCTTGCTATCCTTTTGATCCCCCAGTTCGGGCTGTTGTGATAATGAGCTTGGATTATGGACTGCAGCTGGTTATCCTTTTCATTACGCAGTTTGGACTGTTGTGATAATGAGCTTGGTTTATGGCCTGCAGCTTGGTATCCTTTTCATTACCCAGTTTGGGCAGTTGTGATAGTGAGCTTTCTTTATGGACTGCAGCTTGGTATCCTTTACATCACCCAATTTGGGCTGTGGTGATAATGAGCTTTGGTTATGGACTGCAGCTTGGTATCCTTTACATCACCCAGTTTGGGCTGTGGCGATAATGAGCTTTGTTTATGGACTGCAGCTTGGTATCCTTTACATCCTCCAGTTTAGCTGTGGTGATAATGAGCTTTGTTTATGGACGGCAGCTTGGTATCCCTTTCACCACCCAGTTTGGGCTGTGGTGATAATGAGCTTTGTTTATGGACTCCAGCTTGGTATCCTTTTGATCCCACAGTTCGGGCTGTTGTGATAATGATCTTGGTTTAAGGACTGCAGCTTGGTATCCTTTTCATTACCCAGTTCGGGCTGTGGTGATAATGAGCTTGGTTTATGGACTGCAGCTTGGTATCCTTTTCATCACCCAGTTCGGGCTGTGGTGATAATGAGCTTTGTTTATGGACTGGAGCTTGGTATCCTTTTGATCCCACAGTTCGGGCTGTTGTGATAATGATCTTGGTTTAAGGACTGCAGCTTGGTATCCTTTTCATTACCCAGTTCGGGCTGTGGTGATAATGAGCTTTGTTTATGGACTGCAGCTTGGTATCCTTTTCATCCCCCAGTTCGGGCTGTGGTGATAATTGGCTTGGTTTATGGATTGCAGCTTGTTATCCTTTTCAACACCCAGTTTAGACTGTGGTGATAATGAGCTTTGTTTATGGACTGCAATTTGTTATCCATTTGATCCCCCAGTTTGGGCTGTTGTCATAATGAGCTTTGTTTATGGACTGCAGCTTGGTATCCTTTACATCACCCAGTTTGGGCTGTGGCGATAATGAGCTTTGTTTATGGACTGCAGCTTGGTATCCTTTACATCCCCCAGTTTGGCAGTGGTGATAATGAGCTTTGTTTATGGACTGCAGCTTGGTATCCCTTTCACCACACAGTTTGGGCTGTGGTGATAATGAGCTTTGTTTATGGACTGCAGCTTGGTATCCTTTTGATCCCACAGTTCGGGCTGTTGTGATAATGATCTTGGTTTAAGGACTGCAGCTTGGTATCCTTTTCATTACCCAGTTCTGGCTATGGTGATAATGAGCTTGGTTTATGGACTGCAGCTTGGTATCCTTTACATCACCCAGTTTGGGGTGTGGCGATAATGAGCTTTGTTTATGGACTGCAGCTTGGTATCCTTTACATCCCCCAGTTTGGCTGTGGTGATATTGAGCTTTGCTTATGGACTGCAGCTTGCTATCCTTTTGATCCCCCAGTTCGGGCTGTTGTGATAATGAACTTGCATTATGGACTGCAGCTGGTTATCCTTTTCATTACGCATTTTGGGCTGTTGTGATAATGAGCTTGGTTTATGGCCTGCAGCTTGGTATCCTTTTCATTACCCAGTTTGGGCAGTTGTGATAGTGAGCCTTCTTTATGGACTGCAGCTTGGTATCCTTTACATCACCCAATTTGGGCTGTGGTGATAATGAGCTTTGTTTATGGACTGCAGCTTGGTATCCTTTACATCACCCAGTTTGGGCTGTGGCGATAATCAGCTTTGTTTATGGACTGCAGTTTGGTATCCTTTACATCCCCCAGTTTAGCTGTGGTGATAATGAGCTTTGTTTATGGACTGCAGCTTGGTATCCCTTTCACCACCCAGTTTGGGCTGTGGTGATAATGAGCTTTGTTTATGGACTGCAGCTTGGTATCCTTTTGATCCCACAGTTCGGGCTGTTGTGATAATGATCTTGGTTTAAGGACTGCAGCTTGGTATCCTTTTCATTACCCAGTTCGGGCTGTGGTGATAATGAGCTTGGTTTGTGGACTGCAGCTTGGTATCCTTTTCATCACCCAGTTTGGGCTGTGGTGATAATGAGCTTTGATTATGGACTGGAGCTTGGTATCCTTTTGATCCCCCAGTTCGGGCTGTTGTGATAATGAGCTTTGTTTATGGACTGCAGCTTGGTATCCTTTTCATCCCCCAGTTTGAGCAGTGGTGATAATGAGCTTGGTTTATGGACTGCAGCTTGGTCAACACCCACTTCGGGCTGTGGTGATAATGAGATTTGTTTATGGACTGCAGCTTGGTATCCTTTTGTTCCCCCAGCTCGGGCTGTGGTGATAATTAGCTTGGTTTATGGACTGCAGCTTGGTATCCTTTTCAACACCCAGTTTGGACTGTGGTGATAATGAGCTTTGTTTATGGACTGCAGCTTGGTATCCATTTGATCCCTCAGTTCGGACTGTTGTCATAATGAGCTTTGTTTATGGACTGCAGCTTGGTATCCTTTTCATCCCCCAGTTCGGGCTGTGGTGATAATTAGCTTGGTTTATGGACTGCAGCTTGGTATCCTTTTCAACACCCAGTTTGGACTGTGGTGATAATGAACTTTGTTTATGGACTGCAGCTTGGTATCCATTTGATCCCCCAGTTCGGGCGTTGTCATAATGAGCTTGGTTTATGGACTGCAGCTTGGTATCCTATTCATCACCAAGTTCGGGCTGTGGTGATAATGAGCTTGGTTTATGGACTGCAGCTTGGTATCCTTTTGATCCCCCAGTTCGGGCTGTTGTGATAATGAGCTTGGTTTATGGACTGCAGCGTGGTATCCTTTTGATCTCCCAGTTTGGGCTGTTCTCATAATGAGCTTGGTTTATGGACTGCAGCTTGGTATCCTTTTCATCACACAGTTTGGACTGTGGTGATAATGAGCTTTGTTTATGGACTGCAGCTTGGTATCCATTTGATCCCCCAGTTTGGGCTGTTGTCATAATGAGCTTTGTTTATGGACTGCAGCTTGGTATCCTTTACATCACCCAGTTTGGGCTGTGGGGATAATGAGCTTTGTTTATCGACTGCAGCTTGGTATCCTTTACATCCCCCAGTTTGGCTGTGGTGATAATGAGCTTTGTTTATGGACTGCAGCTTGGTATCCCTTTCACCACCCAGTTTGGGCTGTGGTGATAATGAGCTTTGTTTATGGACTGCAGCTTGGTATCCTTTTGATCCCACAGTTCGGGCTGTTGTGATAATGATCTTGGTTTAAGGACTGCAGCTTGGTATGCTTTTCATTACCCAGTTCGGGCTGTGGTGATAATGAGCTTGGTTTATGGACTGCAGCTTGGTATCCTTTTCATCACCCAGTTCAGGCTGTGGTCATAATGAGCTTTGTTTATGGACTGGAGCTTGATATCCTTTTGATCCCCCAGTTCGGGCTGTTGTGATCATGAGCTTTGTTTATGGACTGCAGCTTGCTATCCTTTTGATCCCCCAGTTCGGGCTGTTGTGATAATGAGCTTGGATTATGGACTGCAGCTGGTTATCCTTTTCATTACGCAGTTTGGACTGTTGTGATAATGAGCTTGGTTTATGGCCTGCAGCTTGGTATCCTTTTCATTACCCAGTTTGGGTAGTTGTGATAGTGAGCTTTCTTTATGGACTGCAGCTTGGTATCCTTTTCATCACCAAGTTTGGGCTGTGGTGATAATGAGCTTTGTTTATGGACTGCAGCTTGGTATCCTTTTGATCCCCCAGTTCGGGCTGTTGTGATAATGAGCTTGGTTTATGGACTGCAGCTTGGTATCCTTTTGATCCCCCAGTTTGAGCAGTGGTGATAATGAGCTTGGTTTATGGACTGCAGCTTGGTCAACACCCACTTTGGGCTGTGGTGATAATGAGATTTGTTTATGGACTGCAGCTTGGTATCCTTTTGTTCCCCCAGCTCGGGCTGCTGTGATAATGGGCATGGTTTATGGACCGCAGCTTGGTATGCTTTTCATCACCAATTTGGGCTTTGGTGATAATGAGCTTTGTTTATGGACTGCAGCTTCGTATCCTTTTGATCCTCCAGTTCGGGCTCTTGTGACAATGAACTTGGTTTATGGACAGCAGCTTGGTATCATTTTCGCCCCCAGTTTGGGCAGTGGTGATAATGAGCTTTGTTTATGGACTGCAGCTTGGTATCCTTTATATCACCCAGTTTGGGCTGTGGTGATAATGAGCTTTGTTTATGGACTGCAGCTTGGTATCCTTTTCACCCCCCAGTTTGGGCTGTGGCGATAATGAGCGTTGTTTATGGACTGCAGCTTGGTATCCTTTTCACCCCCCCCTCGCCCCCAGTTTGGGCTGCGGCGATAATGAGCATTGATAATGGACTGAAGCTTGGTGTCCTTTTCACCCCCCAGTTTGGGCTGTGGCATTAATGAGCTTTGTTTATGGACTGCAGCTTGGTATCCTTTACATCACCCAGTTTGGGCTGTTGTGATAATGAGAATGAGATTTGTTTATGGACTGCAGCTTGGTATCCTTGTCATCACCCAGTTTGGGCTGGGGTGATAATTAACTTTGTTTATGGACTGCAGCTTCGTATCCTTTACATCACCCAGTTTGGGCTGCGGTGATAATGAGCTTTGTTTATGGACTGCAGCTTGGTATCCTTTACATCACACATTTTGGGCTTTGGGGATAATGATTTTTGTTTATGGACTGCAGCTTGGTATCCTTTTCCTACCCAGTTTGGGCTGTGGCGATAATGAGCTTTGTTTATGGACTGCAGCTTGGTATCCTTTACATCACCCAGTTTGGGGTGTGGCGATAATGAGCTTTGTTTATGAACTGCAGCTTGGTATCCTTTACATCCCCCAGTTTGGCTGTGGTGATATTGAGCTTTGCTTATGGACTGCAGCTTGCTATCCTTTTGATCCCCCAGTTCGGGCTGTTGTGATAATGAGCTTGGATTATGGACTGCAGCTGGTTATCCTTTTCATTACGCAGTTTGGACTGTTGTGATAATGAGCTTGGTTTATGGCCTGCAGCTTGGTATCCTTTTCATTACCCAGTTTGGGCAGTTGTGATAATGAGCTTTCTTTATGGACTGCAGCTTGGTATCCTTTACATCACCCAATTTGGGCTGTGGTGATAATGAGCTTTGGTTATGGACTGCAGCTTGGTATCCTTTACATCACCCAGTTTGGGCTGTGGCGATAATGAGCTTTGTTTATGGACTGCAGCTTGGTATCCTTTACATCCCCCAGTTTAGCTGTGGTGATAATGAGCTTTGTTTATGGACTGCAGCTTGGTATCCCTTTCACCACCCAGTTTGGGCTGTGGTGATAATGAGCTTTGTTTATGGACTGCAGCTTGGTATCCTTTTGATCCCACAGTTCGGGCTGTTGTGATAATGATCTTGGTTTAAGGACTGCAGCTTGGTATCCTTTTCATTACCCAGTTCGGGCTGTGGTAATAATGAGCTTGGTTTATGGACTGCAGCTTGGTATCCTTTTCATCACCCAGTTCGGGCTGTGGTGATAATGAGCTTTGTTTATGGACTGGAGCTTGGTATCCTTTTGATCCCACAGTTCGGGCTGTTGTGATAATGATCTTGGTTTAAGGACTGCAGCTTGGTATCCTTTTCATTACCCAGTTCGGGCTGTGGTGATAATGAGCTTTGTTTATGGACTGCAGCTTGGTATACTTTTCATCCCCCAGTTCGGGCTGTGGTGATAATTGGCTTGGTTTATGGATTGCAGCTTGTTATCCTTTTCAACACCCAGTTTAGACTGTGGTGATAATGAGCTTTGTTTATGGACTGCAATTTGTTATCCATTTGATCCCCCAGTTTGGGCTGTTGTCATAATGAGCTTTGTTTATGGACTGCAGCTTGGTATCCTTTACATCACCCAGTTTGGGCTGTGGCGATAATGAGCTTTGTTTATGGACTGCAGCTTGGTATCCTTTACATCCCCCAGTTTGGCAGTGGTGATAATGAGCTTTGTTTATGGACTGCAGCTTGGTATCCCTTTCACCACACAGTTTGGGCTGTGGTGATAATGAGCTTTGTTTATGGACTGCAGCTTGGTATCCTTTTGATCCCACAGTTCGGGCTGTTGTGATAATGATCTTGGTTTAAGGACTGCAGCTTGGTATCCTTTTCATTACCCAGTTCTGGCTATGGTGATAATGAGCTTGGTTTATGGACTGCAGCTTGGTATCCTTTACATCACCCAGTTTGGGGTGTGGCGATAATGAGCTTTGTTTATGGACTGCAGCTTGGTATCCTTTACATCCCCCAGTTTGGCTGTGGTGATATTGAGCTTTGCTTATGGACTGCAGCTTGCTATCCTTTTGATCCCCCAGTTCGGGCTGTTGTGATAATGAACTTGCATTATGGACTGCAGCTGGTTATCCTTTTCATTACGCATTTTGGGCTGTTGTGATAATGAGCTTGGTTTATGGCCTGCAGCTTGGTATCCTTTTCGTTACCCAGTTTGGGCAGTTGTGATAGTGAGCTTTCTTTATGGACTGCAGCTTGGTATCCTTTACATCACCCAATTTGGGCTGTGGTGATAATGAGCTTTGTTTATGGACTGCAGCTTGGTATCCTTTACATCACCCAGTTTGGGCTGTGGCGATAATCAGCTTTGTTTATGGACTGCAGTTTGGTATCCTTTACATCCCCCAGTTTAGCTGTGGTGATAATGAGCTTTGTTTATGGACTGCAGCTTGGTATCCCTTTCACCACCCAGTTTGGGCTGTGGTGATAATGAGCTTTGTTTATGGACTGCAGCTTGGTATCCTTTTGATCCCACAGTTCGGGCTGTTGTGATAATGATCTTGGTTTAAGGACTGCAGCTTGGTATCCTTTTCATTACCCAGTTCGGGCTGTGGTGATAATGAGCTTGGTTTGTGGACTGCAGCTTGGTATCCTTTTGATCCCCCAGTTCGGGCTGTTGTGATAATGAGCTTTGTTTATGGACTGCAGCTTGGTATCCTTTTCATCCCCCAGTTTGAGCAGTGGTGATAATGAGCTTGGTTTATGGACTGCAGCTTGGTCAACACCCACTTCGGGCTGTGGTGATAATGAGATTTGTTTATGGACTGCAGCTTGGTATCCTTTTGTTCCCCCAGCTCGGGCTGTGGTCATAATTAGCTTGGTTTACGGACTGCAGCTTGGTATCCTTTTCAACACCCAGTTTGGACTGTGGTGATAATGAGCTTTGTTTATGGACTGCAGCTTGGTATCCATTTGACCCCCCAGTTCGGGCTGTTGTCATAATGAGCTTTGTTTATGGACTG
The DNA here is from genome assembly GCF_040938575.1 of Ambystoma mexicanum. NCBI lineage: Eukaryota > Metazoa > Chordata > Amphibia > Caudata > Ambystomatidae > Ambystoma > Ambystoma mexicanum. The sequence continues at coordinate 155,462,024 of NC_090925.1, forward strand.
CAGCTTGGTATCCTTTTCATCCCCCAATTCGGGCTGTGGTGATAATTAGCTTGGTTTATGGACTGCAGCTTGGTATCCTTTTCAACACCCAGTTTGGACTGTGGTGATAATGAACTTTGTTTATGGACTGCAGCTTGGTATCCATTTGATCCCCCAGTTCGGGCGTTGTCATAATGAGCTTGGTTTATGGACTGCAGCTTGGTATCCTATTCATCACCAAGTTCGGGCTGTGGTGATAATGAGCTTGGTTTATGGACTGCAGCTTGGTATCCTTTTGATCCCCCAGTTCGGGCTGTTGTGATAATGAGCTTGGTTTATGGACTGCAGCGTGGTATCCTTTTGATCTCCCAGTTTGGGCTGTTCTCATAATGAGCTTGGTTTATGGACTGCAGCTTGGTATCCTTTTCATCACACAGTTTGGACTGTGGTGATAATGAGCTTTGTTTATGGACTGCAGCTTGGTATCCATTTGATCCCCCAGTTTGGGCTGTTGTCATAATGAGCTTTGTTTATGGACTGCAGCTTGGTATCCTTTACATCACCCAGTTTGGGCTGTGGGGATAATGAGCTTTGTTTATCGACTGCAGCTTGGTATCCTTTACATCCCCCAGTTTGGCTGTGGTGATAATGAGCTTTGTTTATGGACTGCAGCTTGGTATCCCTTTCACCACCCAGTTTGGGCTGTGGTGATAATGAGCTTTGTTTATGGACTGCAGCTTGGTATCCTTTTGATCCCACAGTTCGGGCTGTTGTGATAATGATCTTGGTTTAAGGACTGCAGCTTGGTATCCTTTTCATTACCCAGTTCGGGCTGTGGTGATAATGAGCTTGGTTTATGGACTGCAGCTTGGTATCCTTTTCATCACCCAGTTCAGGCTGTGGTCATAATGAGCTTTGTTTATGGACTGGAGCTTGATATCCTTTTGATCCCCCAGTTCGGGCTGTTGTGATCATGAGCTTTGTTTATGGACTACAGCTTGGTATCCTTTTCATCCCCCAGTTCGGGCTGTGGTGATAATTAGCTTGGTTTATGGACTGCAGCTTGGTATACTTTTCAACACCCAGTTTGGATTGTGGTGATAATGAGCTTTGTTTATGGACTGCAGCTTGGTATCCATTTGATCCCCCAGTTCGGGCTGTTGTCATAATGAGCTTGGTTTATGGACTGCAGCTTGGTATCCTATTCATCACCAAGTTTGGGCTGTGGTGATAATGAGCTTGGATTATGGACTGTAGCGTGGTGTCCTTTTGATCTCCCAGTTTGGGCTGTTCTCATAATGAGCTTGGTTTATGGACTGCAGCTTGGAATCCTTTTCATCACGAAGTTTGGGCTGTGGTGATAATGAGCTTTGTTTATGGACTGCACCTTGGTATCCTTTTGATCCCACAGTTCAGGCTGTTGTGATAATGATCTTGGTTTAAGGACTGCAGCTTGGTATCCTTTTCATTACCCAGTTCGGGCTCTGGTGATAATGAGCTTGGTTTATGGACTGCAGCTTGGTATCCTTTTCATCACCCAGTTCAGGCTGTGGTCATAATGAGCTTTGTTTATGGACTGGAGCTTGATATCCTTTTGATCCCCAAGTTCGGGCTGTTGTGATCATGAGCTTTGTTTATGGACTGCAGCTTGGTATCCTTTTTATCCCCCAGTTCGGGCTGTGGTGATAATTAGCTTGGTTTATGGACTGCAGCTTGGTATACTTTTCAACACCCAGTTTGGATTGTGGTGATAATGAGCTTTGTTTATGGACTGCAGCTTGGTATCCATTTGATCCCCCAGTTCGGGCTGTTGTCATAATGAGCTTGGTTTATGGACTGCAGCTTGGTATCCTATTCATCACCAAGTTCGGGCTGTGGTGATAGTGAGCTTGGTTTATGGACTGCAGCTTGGTATCCTTTTGATCCTCCAAGTTCGGGCTGTTGTGATAATGAGCTTGGTTTATGGACTGCAGCGTGGTGTCCTTTTGATCTCCCAGTTTGGGCTGTTCTCATAATGAGCTTGGTTTATGGACTGCAGCTTGGTATCCTTTTCATCACCAAGTTCATGCTGTGGTGATAATGAGCTTTGTTAATGGACTGCAGCTTGGTATCCTTTTGATCCCCCAGTTTGGGCTGTGGTGATAATGAGCTTTGTTTATGGACTGCAGCTTGAATTCCTTTTTACCCCCCCCCCCCAGTTTGGGCTGTGGCGATAATGAGCGTTGTTTATGGACTGCAGCTTGGTATCCTTTTCACCCCCCAGTTTGGTCTGTGGCGATAATGAGCTTTGTTTATGGACTGCAGCTTGGTGTCCTTTTCATTACCCAGTTTGTGCTGTGGTGATAATGAGATTTGTTTATGGACTGGAGTTTGGTATCCTTGTCAACACCCAGTTTGGGCTGTGGTGATAATGAGCTTTGTTTATGCCATGCAGCTTGGTATCCTTTTCATTACCCAGTTTGGGCTGTGGTGATAATGATCTTTGTTTATGGACTGCAGCTTGGTATCCTTTTCATTATCCAGTTTGGGCTGTGGCGATAATGAGCTTTGTTTATGGACTGCAGCTTGGTATCTTTTACATCACCCAGTTTGGCCTGTGGCGATAATGAGCTTTCTTTATGGACTTCAGCTTGGTATGCTTTACATCCCCTAGTTTAAGCTGTGGTGATAATGCGCTTTGTTTATGGACTGCAGATTTGTATCCTTTTGATCCACCAGGCTCGGGCTGTTGTGATAATGAGCTTGGTTTATGGACTGCAGCTTGGTATCCTTTTCATCCCCCAGTTCGAGCTGTGGTGATAATGAGCTTAGTTTATGAACTGCAGCTTAGTCAACACCCACTTCGGGCTGTGGTGATAATGAGATTTGTTTATGGACTGCGGCTTGGTAGCCTTTTGTTCCCCCACCTCGGGCTGATGTGATAATGAGCATGGTTTATGGACGGCAGCTTGGTATGCTTTTCATCACCAAGTTTGGGCTGTGGTGATAATGAGCTTTGTTTATGGACTGCAGCTTCGTATTCTTTTGATCCTCCAGTTCGGGCTGTTGTGATAATGAACTTGGTTTATGGACTGCAGCTTGGTATCATTTTCAAACCCCAGTTTGGGCAGTGGTGATAATGAGCTTTGTTTATGGACTGCAGCTTGGTATCCTTTATATCACCCAGTTTGGGCTGTGGTGATAATGAGCTTTGTTTATGGACTGCAGCTTGGTATCCTTTTCACTCCCCAGTTTGGGCTGTGGCGATAATGAGCGTTGTTTATGGACTGCAGCTTGGTATCCTTTTCACCCCCCCAGTTTGGGCTGTGGCGATAATGAGCGTTGTTAATGGACTGCAGCTTGGTATCCTTTACATCACCCAGTTTGGGCTGTTGTGATAATGAGATTTGTTTATGGACTGCAGCTTGGTATCCTTGTCATCACCCAGTTTGGGCTGGGGTGATAATTAACTTTGTTTATGGACTGCAGCTTCGTATCCTTTACATCACCCAGTTTGGGCTGGGGTGATAATGAGCTTTGTTTATGGACTGCAGCTTGGTATCCTTTTCCTACCCAGTTTGGGCTGTGGTGATAATGAGCTTTGTTTATGGACTGCAGCTTGGTATCCTTTACATCACCCAGTATGGGCTGTGGCGATAATGAGCTTTGTTTATGGACTGCAGCTTGGTATCCTTTACATCCCCCAGTTTGGCTGTGGTGATATTGAGCTTTGCTTATGGACTGCAGCTTGCTATCCTTTTGATCCCCCAGTTCGGGCTGTTGTGATAATGAGCTTGGTTTATGGACAGCAGCTTGTTATCCTTTTCATTACGCTGTTTGGGCTGTTGTGATAATGAGCTTGGTTTATGGCCTGCAGCTTGGTATCCTTTTCATTACCCAGTTTGGGCAGTTGTGATAGTGAGCTTTCTTTATGGACTGCAGCTTGGTATCCTTTACATCACCCATTTTGGGCTGTGGTGATAATGAGCTTTGTTTATGGACTGCAGCTTGGTATTCTTTTCATCACCAAGTTCATGCTGTGGTGATAATGAGCTTTGTTTATGGACTGCAGCTTGGTATACTTTTGATCCCCCAGTTTGGGCTGTGGTGATAATGAGCTTTGTTTATGGACTGCAGCTTGGTATCCTTTTCACCCCCCATTTTGGGCTGTGGTGATAATGAGCTTTGTTTATGGACTGCAGCTTGGTATCCTTTACATCACCAGATTTGGGCTGTGGCGATAATGAGCTTTGTTTATGGACTGCAGCTTGGTATCCTTTACATCCCCCAGTTTGGCTGTGGTGATATTGAGCTTTGCTTATGGACTGCAGCTTGCTATCCTTTTGATCCCCCAGTTCGGGCTGTTGTGATAATGAGCGTGGTTTATGGACTGCAGCTTGTTATCCTTTTCATTACGCTGTTTGGGCTGTTGTGATAATGAGCTTGGTTTATGGCCTGCAGCTTGGTATCCTTTTCATTACCCAGTTTGGGCAGTTGTGATAGTGAGCTTTCTTTATGGACTGCAGCTTGGTATCCTTTACATCCCCCAGTTCGAGCTGTTGTGATAATGAGCTTGGTTTATGGACTGTAGCTTGGTATCCTTTTGATCCCCCATTTGGGGCTGTTGTCATAAGGAGCTTGGTTTTTGGACTGCAGCTTGGTATCCTTTTCATCACAAAGTTCATGCTGTGGTGATAATGAGCTTTGTTTATGGACTGCAGCTTGGTATCCTTTTGATCCCCCAGTTTTGGCTGTGGTGATAATGAGCCTCGTTTATGGACTGCAGCTTGGTATCCTTTTCACCCCCCATTTTGGGCTGTGGTGATAATGAGCTTTGTTTATGGACTGCAGCTTGGTATCCTTTACATCACCAGATTTGGGCTGTGGCGATAATGAGCTTTGTTTATGGACTGCAGCTTGAATTCCTTTTCACCCCCCCCCTGCCCCCCAGTTTGGGCTGTGGCGATAATGAGCGTTGTTTATGGACTGCAGCTTGGTATCCTTTTCACCCCCCAGTTTGGTCTGTGGCGATAATGAGCTTTGTTTATGGACTGCAGCTTGGTGTCCTTTTCATTACCCAGTTTGTGCTGTGGTGATAATGAGATTTGTTTATGGACTGGAGTTTGGTATCCTTGTCAACACCCAGTTTGGGCTGTGGTGATAATGAGCTTTGTTTATGCCATGCAGCTTGGTATCCTTTTCATTACCCAGTTTGGGCTGTGGTGATAATGATCTTTGTTTATGGACTGCAGCTTGGTATCCTTTTCATTATCCAGTTTGGGCTGTGGCGATAATGAGCTTTGTTTATGGACTGCAGCTTGGTATCTTTTACATCATCCAGTTTGGCCTGTGGCGATAATGAGCTTTCTTTATGGACTTCAGCTTGGTATGCTTTACATCCCCTAGTTTAAGCTGTGGTGATAATGCGCTTTGTTTATGGACTGCAGATATGTATCCTTTTGATCCACCAGGCTCGGGCTGTTGTGATAATGAGTTTGGTTTATGGACTGCAGCTTGGTATCCTTTTCATCCCCCAGTTCGAGCTGTGGTGATAATGAGCTTAGTTTATGAACTGCAGCTTGGTCAACACCCACTTCGGGCTGTGGTGATAATGAGATTTGTTTATGGACTGCAGCTTGGTAGCCTTTTGTTCCCCCACCTCGGGCTGCTGTGATAATGAGCATGGTTTATGGATGGCAGCTTGGTATGCTTTTCAGCACCAAGTTTGGGCTGTGGTGATAATGAGCTTTGTTTATGGACTGCAGCTTCGTATTCTTTTGATCCTCCAGTTCGGGCTGTTGTGATAATGAACTTGGTTTATGGACTGCAGCTTGGTATCATTTTCACCCCCAGTTTGGGCAGTGGTGATAATGAGCTTTGTTTATGGACTGCAGCTTGGTATCCTTTATATCACCCAGTTTGGGCTGTGGTGATAATGAGCTTTGTTTATGGACTGCAGCTTGGTATCCTTTTCACTCCCCAGTTTGGGCTGTGGCGATAATGAGCGTTGTTTATGGACTGCAGCTTGGTATCCTTTTCACCCCCCCAGTTTGGGCTGTGGCGATAATGAGCGTTGTTAATGGACTGCAGCTTGGTATCCTTTTCACCCCCCAGTTTGGGTTGTGGCGTTAATGAGCTTTGTTTATGGACTGCAGCTTGGTATCCTTTACATCACCCAGTTTGGGCTGTTGTGATAATCAGATTTGTTTATGGACTGCAGCTTGGTATCCTTGTCATCACCCAGTTTGGGCTGGGGTGATAATTAACTTTGTTTATGGACTGCAGCTTCGTATCCTTTACATCACCCAGTTTGGGCTGGGGTGATAATGAGCTTTGTTTATGGACTGCAGCTTGGTATCCTTTTCCTACCCAGTTTGGGCTGTGGCGATAATGAGCTTTGTTTATGGACTGCAGCTTGGTATCCTTTACATCACCCAGTATGGGCTGTGGCGATAATGAGCTTTGTTTATGGACTGCAGCTTGGTATCCTTTACATCCCCCAGTTTGGCTGTGGTGATATTGAGCTTTGCTTATGGACTGCAGCTTGCTATCCTTTTGATCCCCCATTTCGGGCTGTTGTGATAATGAGCTTGGTTTATGGACTGCAGCTTGTTATCCTTTTCATTACGCTGTTTGGGCTATTGTGATAATGAGCTTGGTTTATGGCCTGCAGCTTGGTATCCTTTTCATTACCCAGTTTGGGCAGTTGTGATAGTGAGCTTTCTTTATGGACTGCAGCTTGGTATCCTTTTGATCCCCCATTTCGGGCTGTTGTCATAAGGAGCTTGGTTTATGGACTGCAGCTTGGTATCCTATTCATCACCAAGTTCGAGCTGTGGTGATAATGAGCTTGGTTTATGGACTGCAGCGTGGTGTCCTTTTGATCTCCCAGGTTGGGCTGTTCTCATAATGAGCTTGGTTTATGGACTGCAGCTTGGTATCCTTTTCATCACCAAGTTTGGGCTGTGGTGATAATGAGCTTTGTTTATGGACTGCAGCTTGGTATCCTTTTGATCCCACAGTTCGGGCTGTTGTGATAATGATCTTGGTTTAAGGACTGCAGCTTGGTATCCTTTTCATTACCCAGTTCGGGCTGTGGTGATAATGAGCTTGGTTTATGGACTGCAGCTTGGTATCCTTTTCATCACCCAGTTCAGGCTGTGGTCATAATGAGCTTTGTTTATGGACTGGAGCTTGATATCCTTTTGATCCCCCAGTTCGGGCTGTGGTGATAATTAGCTTGGTTTATGGACTGCAGCTTGGTATACTTTTCAACACCCAGTTTGGATTGTGGTGATAATGAGCTTTGTTTATGGACTGCAGCTTGGTATCCATTTGATCCCCCAGTTCGGGCTGTTGTCATAATGAGCTTGGTTTATGGACTGCAGCTTGGTATCCTATTCATCACCAAGTTCGGGCTGTGGTGATAATGAGCTTTGTTTATGGACTGGAGCTTGATATCCTTTTGATCCCCCAGTTCGGGCTGTGGTGATAATTAGCTTGGTTTATGGACTGCAGCTTGGTATACTTTTCAACACCCAGTTTGGATTGTGGTGATAATGAGCTTTGTTTATGGACTGCAGCTTGGTATCCATTTGATCCCCCAGTTCGGGCTGTTGTCATAATGAGCTTGGTTTATGGACTGCAGCTTGGTATCCTATTCATCACCAAGTTCGGGCTGTGGTGATAATGAGCTTTGTTTGTGGACTGCAGCTTGGTATCCTTTTGATCCCCCAGTTCGGGCTGTTGTGATAATGAGCTTGGTTTATGGACTGCAGCTTGGTATCCTTTTGATCCCCCATTTCGGGCTGTTCTCATAAGGAGCTTGGTTTATGGACTGCAGCTTGGTATCCTTTTCATCACTAAGTTCATGCTGTGGTGATAATGAGCTTTGTTTATGGACTGCAGCTTGGTATCCTTTTGATCCCCCAGTTTGGGCTGTGGTGATAATGAGCTTTGTTTATGGACTGCAGCTTGAATTCCTTTTTACCCCCCCTCCCCCCCCAGTTTGGGCTGTGGCGATAATGAGCGTTGTTTATGGACTGCAGCTTGGTATCCTTTTCACCCCCCAGTTTGGTCTGTGGCGATAATGAGCTTTGTTTATGGACTGCAGCTTGGTGTCCTTTTCATTACCCAGTTTGTGCTGTGGTGATAATGAGATTTGTTTATGGACTGGAGTTTGGTATCCTTGTCAACACCCAGTTTGGGCTGTGGTGATAATGAGCTTTGTTTATGCCATGCAGCTTGGTATCCTTTTCATTACCCAGTTTGGGCTGTGGTGATAATGATCTTTGTTTATGGACTGCAGCTTGGTATCCTTTTCATTATCCAGTTTGGGCTGTGGCGATAATGACCTTTGTTTATGGACTGCAGCTTGGTATCTTTTACATCACCCAGTTTGGCCTGTGGCGATAATTAGCTTTCTTTATGGACTTCAGCTTGGTATGCTTTACATCCCCTAGTTTAAGCTGTAGTGATAATGCGCTTTGTTTATGGACTGCAGATTTGTTTCCTTTTGATCCACCAGGCTCGGGCTGTTGTGATAATGAGCTTGGTTTATGGACTGCAGCTTGCTATCCTTTTCATCCCCCAGTTCGAGGTGTGGTGATAATGAGCTTAGTTTATGAACTGCAGCTTGGTCAACACCCACGTCGGGCTGTGGTGATAATGAGATTTGTTTATGGACTGCAGCTTGGTAGCCTTTTGTTCCCCCACCTCGGGCTGCTGTGATAATGAGCATGGTTTATGGACGGCAGCTTGGTATGCTTTTCATCACCAAGTTTGGGCTGTGGTGATAATGAGCTTTGTTTATGGACTGCAGCTTCGTATTCTTTTGATCCTCCAGTTCGGGCTGTTGTGATAATGAACTTGGTTTATGGACTGCAGCTTGGTATCATTTTCACCCCCAGTTTGGGCAGTGGTGATAATGAGCTTTGTTTATGGACTGCAGCTTGGTATCCTTTATATCACCCAGTTTGGGCTGTGGTGATAATGAGCTTTGTTTATGGACTGCAGCTTGGTATCCTTTTCACTCCCCAGTTTGGGCTGTGGCGATAATGAGCGTTGTTTATGGACTGCAACTTGGTATCCTTTTCACCCCCCCAGTTTGGGCTGTGGCGATAATGAGCGTTGTTAATGGACTGCAGCTTGGTATCCTTTTCACCCCCCAGTTTGGGTTGTGGCGTTAATGAGCTTTGTTTATGGACTGCAGCTTGGTATCCTTTACATCACCCAGTTTGGGCTGTTGTGATAATGAGATTTGTTTATGGACTGCACCTTGGTATCCTTGTCATCACCCAGTTTGGGCTGGTGTGATAATTAACTTTGTTTATGGACTGCAGCTTCGTATCCTTTACATCACCCAGTTTGGGCTGGGTGATAATGAGCTTTGTTTATGGACTGCAGCTTGGTATCCTTTTCCTACCCAGTTTGGGCTGTGGCGATAATGAGCTTTGTTTATGGACTGCTGCTTGGTATCCTTTACATCACCCAGTATGGGCTGTGGCGATAATGAGCTTTGTTTATGGACTGCAGCTTGGTATCCTTTACATCCCCCAGTTTGGCTGTGGTGATATTGAGCTTTGCTTATGGACTGCAGCTTGCTATCCTTTTGATCCCCCAGTTCGGGCTGTTGTGATAATGAGCTTGGTTTATGGACTGCAGCTTGGTATCCTTTACATCACCCATTTTGGGCTGTGGTGATAATGAGCTTTGTTTATGGACTGCAGCTTGGTATCCTTTTGATCCCCCATTTCGGGCTGTTGTCATAAGGAGCTTGGTTTATGGACTGCAGCTTGGTATCCTTCTCATCACCAAGTTCATGCTGTGGTGATAATGAGCTTTGTTTATGGACTGCAGCTTGATATCCTTTTGATCCCCCAGTTTGGGCTGTGGTGATAATGAGCTTTGTTTATGGACTGCAGCTTGGTATCCTTTTCACCCCCCATTTTGGGCTTTGGTGATAATGAGCTTTGTTTATGGACTGCAGCTTGGTATCCTTTACATCACCAGATTTGGGCTGTGGCGATAATGAGCTTTGTTTATGGACTGCAGCTTGGTATCCTTTACATCCCCCAGTTTGGCTGTGGTGATATTGAGCTTTGCTTATGGACTGCAGCTTGCTATCCTTTTGATCCCCCAGTTCGGGCTGTTGTGATAATGAGCTTGGTTTATGGACTGCAGCTTGTTATCCTTTTCATTACGCTGTTTGGGCTGTTGTGATAATGAGCTTGATTTATGGCCTGCAGCTTGGTATCCTTTTCATTACCCAGTTTGGGCAGTTGTGATAGTGAGCTTTCTTTATGGACTGCAGCTTGGTATCCTTTACATCCCCCAGTTTGGGCTGTTGTGATAATGAGCTTGGTTTATGGACTGTAGCTTGGTATCCTTTTGATCCCCCATTTCGGGCTGTTGTCATAAGGAGCTTGGTTTATGGACTGCAGCTTGGTATCCTTTTCATCACAAAGTTCATGCTGTGGTGATAATGAGCTTTGTTTATGGACTGCAGCTTGGTATCCTTTTGATCCCCCAGTTTTGGCTGTGGTGATAATGAGCCTCGTTTATGGACTGCAGCTTGGTATCCTTTTCACCCCCCATTTTGGGCTGTGGTGATAATGAGCTTTGTTTATGGACTGCAGCTTGGTATCCTTTACATCACCAGATTTGGGCTGTGGCGATAATGAGCTTTGTTTATGGACTGCAGCTTGAATTCCTTTTCACCCCCCCCTGCCCCGAAGTTTGGGCTGTGGCGATAATGAGCGTTGTTTATGGACTGCAGCTTGGTATCCTTTTCACCCCCCAGTTTGGTCTGTGGCGATAATGAGCTTTGTTTATGGACTGCAGCTTGGTGTCCTTTTCATTACCCAGTTTGTGCTGTAGTGATAATGAGATTTGTTTATGGACTGGAGTTTGGTATCCTTGTCAACACCCAGTTTGGGCTGTGGTGATAATGAGCTTTGTTTATGCCATGCAGCTTGGTATCCTTTTCATTACCCAGTTTGGGCTGTGGTGATAATGATCTTTGTTTATGGACTGCAGCTTGGTATCCTTTTCATTATCCAGTTTGGGCTGTGGCGATAATGAGCTTTGTTTATGGACTGCAGCTTGGTATCTTTTACATCATCCAGTTTGGCCTGTGGCGATAATGAGCTTTCTTTATGGACTTCAGCTTGGTATGCTTTACATCCCCTAGTTTAAGCTGTGGTGATAATGCGCTTTGTTTATGGACTGCAGATTTGTATCCTTTTGATCCACCAGGCTCGGGCTGTTGTGATAATGAGCTTGGTTTATGGACTGCAGCTTGGTATACTTTTCATCCCCCAGTTCGAGCTGTGGTGATAATGAGCTTAGTTTATGAACTGCAGCTTGGTCAACACCCACGTCGGGCTGTGGTGATAATGAGATTTGTTTATGGACTGCAGCTTGGTAGCCTTTTGTTCCCCCACCTCGGGCTGCTGTGATAATGAGCATGGTTTATGGACGGCAGCTTGGTATGCTTTTCATCACCAAGTTTGGGCTGTGGTGATAATGAGCTTTGTTTATGGACTGCAGCTTCGTATTCTTTTGATCCTCCAGTTCGGGCTGTTGTGATAATGAACTTGGTTTATGGACTACAGCTTGGTATCATTTACACCCCCAGTTTGGGCAGTGGTGATAATGAGCTTTGTTTATGGACTGCAGCTTGGTATCCTTTATATCACCCAGTTTGGGCTGTGGTGATAATGAGCTTTGTTTATGGACTGCAGCTTGGTATCCTTTTCACTCCCCAGTTTGGGCTGTGGCGATAATGAGCGTTGTTTATGGACTGCAGCTTGGTATCCTTTTCACCCCCCCAGTTTGGGCTGTGGCGATAATGAGCGTTGTTAATGGACTGCAGCTTGGTATCCTTTTCACCCCCCAGTTTGGGTTGTGGCGTTAATGAGCTTTGTTTATGGACTGCAGCTTGGTATCCTTTACATCACCCAGTTTGGGCTGTTGTGATAATGAGATTTGTTTATGGACTGCAGCTTGGTATCCTTGTCATCACCCAGTTTGGGCTGGGGTGATAATTAACTTTGTTTATGGACTGCAGCTTCGTATCCTTTACAGCACCCAGTTTGGGCTGGGGTGATAATGAGCTTTGTTTATGGACTGCAGCTTGGTATCCTTTTCCTACCCAGTTTGGGCTGTGGCGATAATGAGCTTTGTTTATGGACTGCAGCTTGGTATCCTTTACATCACCCAGTATGGGCTGTGGCGATAATGAGCTTTGTTTATGGACTGCAGCTTGGTATCCTTTACATCCCCCAGTTTGGCTGTGGTGATATTGAGCTTTGCTTATGGACTGCAGCTTGCTATCCTTTTGATCCCCCATTTCGGGCTGTTGTGATAATGAGCTTGGTTTATTGACTGCAGCTTGTTATCCTTTTCATTACGCTGTTTGGGCTGTTGTGATAATGAGCTTGGTTTATGGCCTGCAGCTTGGTATCCTTTTCATTACCCAGTTTGGGCAGTTGTGATAGTGAGCTTTCTTTATGGACTGCAGCTTGGTATCCTTTACATCACCCAATTTGGGCTGTGGTGATAATGAGCTTTGGTTATGGACTGCAGCTTGGTATCCTTTTGATCCCCCATTTCGGGCTGTTGTCATAAGGAGCTTGGTTTATGGACTGCAGCTTGGTATCCTTTTCATCACCAAGTTCATGCTGTGGTGATAATGAGCTTTGTTTATGGACTGCAGCTTGGCATCCTTTTGATCCCCCAGTTTGGGCTGTGGTGATAATGAGCTTTGTTTCTGGACTGCAGCTTGGTATCCTTTTCACCCCCCATTTTGGGCTGTGGTGATAATGAGCTTTGTTTATGGACTGCAGCTTGGTATCCTTTACATCACCAGATTTGGGCTGTGGCGATAATGAGCTTTGTTTATGGACTGCAGCTTGGTATCCTTTACATCCCCCAGTTTGGTGTGGTGATATTGAGCTTTGCTTATGGACTGCAGCTTGCTATCCTTTTGATCCCCCAGTTCGGGCTGTTGTGATAATGAGCTTGGTTTATGGACTGCAGCTTGTTATCCTTTTCATTACGCTGTTTGGGCTGTTGTGATAATGAGCTTGGTTTATGGCCTGCAGCTTGGTATCCTTTTCATTACCCAGTTTGGGCAGTTGTGATAGTGAGCTTTCTTTATGGACTGCAGCTTGGTATCCTTTACATCCCCCAGTTCGGGCTGTTGTGATAATGAGCTTGGTTTATGGACTGCAGCTTGGTATCCTTTTGATCCCCCATTTCGGGCTGTTGTCATAAGGAGCTTGGTTTATGGACTGCAGCTTGGTATCCTTTTCATCACAAAGTTCATGCTGTGGTGATAATGAGCTTTGTTTATGGACTGAAGCTTGGTATCCTTTTTATCCCCCAGTTTTGGCTGTGGTGATAATGAGCCTCGTTTATGGACTGCAGCTTGGTATCCTTTTCACCCCCCATTTTGGGCTGTGGCGATAATGAGCTTTGTTTATGGACTGCAGCTTGGTATCCTTTACATCACCAGATTTGGGCTGTGGCGATAATGAGCTTTGTTTATGGACTGCAGCTTGAATTCCTTTTCACTCCCCCTGCCCCCCAGTTTGGGCTGTGGCGATAATGAGCGTTGTTTATGGACTGCAGCTTGGTATCCTTTTCACCCCCCAGTTTGGTCTGTGGCGATAATGAGCTTTGTTTATGGACTGCAGCTTGGTGTCCTTTTCATTACCCAGTTTGTGCTGTGGTGATAATGAGATTTGTTTATGGACTGGAGTTTGGTATCCTTGTCAACACCCAGTTTGGGCTGTGGTGATAATGAGCTTTGTTTATACCATGCAGCTTGGTATCCTTTTCATTACCCAGTTTGGGCTGTGGTGATAATGATCTTTGTTTATGGACTGCAGCTTGGTATCTTTTTCATTATCCAGTTTGGGCTGTGGCGATAATGAGCTTTGTTTATGGACTGCAGCTTGGTATCTTTTACATCACCCAGTTTGGCCTGTGGCGATAATGAGCTTTCTTTATGGACTTCAGTTTGGTATGCTTTACATCCGCTAGTTTAAGCTGTGGTGATAATACGCTTTGTTTATGGACTGCAGATTTGTATCCTTTTGAACCACCAGGCTCGGGCTGTTGTGATAATGAGCTTGGTTTATGGACTGCAGCTTGGTATCCTTTTCATCCCCCAGTTCGAGCTTTGGTGATAATGAGCTTAGTTTATGAACTGCAGCTTGGTCAACACCCACTTCGGGCTGTGGTGATAATGAGATTTGTTTATGGACTGCAGCTTGGTAGCCTTTTGTTCCCCCACCTCGGGCTGCTGTGATAATGAGCATGGTTTATGGACTGCAGCTTGTTATGCTTTTCATCACCAAGTTTGGGCTGTGGTGATAATGAGCTTTGGTTATGGACTGCAGCTTCGTATTCTTTTGATCCTCCAGTTCGGGTTGTTGTGATAATGAACTTGGTTTATGGACTGCAGCTTGGTATCATTTTCACCCCCAGTTTGGGCAGTGGTGATAATGAGCTTTGTTTATGGACTGCAGCTTGGTATCCTTTATATCACCCAGTTTGGGCTGTGGTGATAATGAGCTTTGTTTATGGACTGCAGCTTGGTATCCTTTTCACTCCCCAGTTTGGGCTGTGGCGATAATGAGCGTTGTTTATGGACTGCAGCTTGGTATCCTTTTCACCCCCCAGTTTGGGCTGTGGCGTTAATGAGCTTTGTTTATGGACTGCAGCTTGGTATCCTTTACATCACCCAGTTTGGGCTGTTGTGATAATGATATTTGTTTATGGACTGCAGCTTGGTATCCTTGTCATCACCCAGTTTGGGCTGGGGTGATAATTAACTTTGTTTATGGACTGCTGCTTCGTATCCTTTACATCACCCAGTTTGGGCTGGGGTGATAATGAGCTTTGTTTATGGACTGCAGCTTGGTATCCTTTACATCACCCAGTATGGGCTGTGGCGATAATGAGCTTTGTTTATGGACTGCAGCTTGGTATCGTTTACATCCCCCAGTTTGGCTGTGGTGATATTGAGCTTTGCTTATGGACTGCAGCTTGCTATCCTTTTGATCCCCCAGTTCGGGCTGTTGTGATAATGAGCTTGGTATATGGACTGCAGCTTGTTATCCTTTTCATTACGCTGTTTGGGCTGTTGTGATAATGAGCTTGGTTTATGGCCTGCAGCTTGGTATCCTTTTCATTACCCATTTTGGGCAGTTGTGATAGTGAGCTTTCTTTATGGACTGCAGCTTGGTATCCTTTACATCACCCAATTTGGGCTGTGGTGATAATGAGCTTTGTTTATGGACTGCAGCTTGGTATCCTTTACATCACCCAGTTTGGGCTGTGGCGATAATGAGCTTTGTTTATGGACTGCAGCTTGGTATCCTTTACATCCCCCCAGTTTGGCTGTGGTGATAATGAGCTTTGTTTATGGACTGCAGCTTGGTATCCCTTTCACCACCCAGTTTGGGTTGTGGTGATAATGAGCTTTGTTTATAGACTGCAGCTTGGTATCCTTTTGATCCCACAGTTCGGGCTGTTGTGATAATGATCTTGGTTTAAGGACTGCAGCTTGGTATCCTTTTCATTACCCAGTTCGGGCTGTGGTGATAATGAGCTCTGTTTATGGACTGCAGCTTGGTATCATTTTCATCATCCAGTTCGGGCTGTGGTGATAATGAGCTTTGTTTATGGACTGGAGCTTGGTATCCTTTTGATCCCCCAGTTCGGGCTGTTGTGATAATGAGCTTTGTTTATGGACTGCAGCTTGGTATCCTTTTCATCCCCCAGTTCGGGCTGTGGTGATAATTAGCTTGGTTTATGGACCGCAGATTGGTATCCTTTTCAACAACCAGTTTGGACTGTGGTGATAATGAGCTTTGTTTATGGACTGCAGCTTGGTATCCATTTGATCCCCCAGTTCGGGCTGTTGTCATAATGAGCTTGGTTTATGGACTGCAGCTTGGTATCCTATTCATCACCAAGTTCGGGCTGTGGTGATAATGAGCTTGGTTTATGGACTGCAGCTTGGTATCCATTTGATCCCCCAGTTCGGGCTGTTGTCATAATGAGCTTGGTTTATGGACTGCAGCTTAGTATCCTATTCATCACCAAGTTCGGGCTGTGGTGATAATGAGCTTGGTTTATGGACTACAGCTTGGTATCCTTTTGATCCCCCAGTTCGGGCTGTTGTGATAATGAGCTTGGTTTATGGACTGCAGCTTGGTATCCTTTTGATCCCCCATTTTGGGCTGTTGTCATAATGAGCTTGGTTTATGGACTGCAGCTTGGTATCCTTTTCATCACCAAGTTCGTGCTGTGGTGATAATGAACTTTGTTTATGGACTGCAGATTGGTGTCCTTTTGATCCCCCAGTTTGGGCTGTTGTGTTAATGATCTTGGTTTATGGACTGCAGCTTCATATCCTTTTCATCACCCAGTTTGAGGTCTGGTGATAATGAGCTTGGTTTATGGACTGCAGCTTGGTATCCTTTTCATAACCCTGTTTGGGCTGTGGTGATAATGAGCTTGGTTTATGGACTGCTGCTTGGTATCCTTTTCATCCCCCAGTTCGGGCTGTGGTGATAATCATCTTGGTTTATGGACTGCAGCTTGGTATCCTTTTCAACACCTAGTTCGGACTGTGGTGATAATGAGCTTTGTTTATGGACTGCAGCTTGGTATCCTTTTGATCCCCCAGTTCGGGCTGTTGCCATAATAAGCTTGGTTTATAGACTGCAGCTTGGTATCCTTTTCATCACCAAGTTCGGGCTCTGGTGATAATGAGCTTGGTTTATGGACTGCAGCTTGCTATCCCTTTCACCACCCAGTTTGGGCTGTGGCGATAATGAGCTTTGTTTACAAACTGCAGCTTGGTATCCTTTTGCTCCCACAGTTCGGGCTGTTGTGATAATGATCTTGGTTTAAGGACTGCAGTTTGGTATCCTTTCCATTACCTAGTTCGGGCTGTGGTGATAATGAGCTTTTTTTATGGACTGCAGCTTGGTATCCTTTTTACCCCCCGCCCCCCAGTTTGGACTGTGGTGATAATGAGCTTTGTTTATATACTGGAGCTTGGTATCCTTTTGATCCCACTGTTCGGGCTGTTGTGATAATGAGCTTGGTTTATGGACTGCAGCTTGGTATCCTTTTCATCCCCCAGTTCGGGCTGTGGGGATAATTAGCTTGGTTTATGGACTGCAGCTTGGTATCCTTTTCAACACCCAGTTCGGACTGTGGTGATAATGAGCTTTGTTTATGGACTGCAGCTTGGTATCCTTTTGATCCCCCAGTTCGGGCTGTTGTCATAATGAGCTTGGTTTATGGACTGCAGCTTGGTATCCTTTCCAACATCAAGTTCAGGCTGTGGTGATAATGAGCTTGATTTATGGACTGCAGCTTGGTATCCTTTTGATCTCCCAGTTTGGGCTGTTCTCATAATGAGCTTGGTTTATGGACTGCAGCTTGGTATCCTTTTCATCACCAAGTTTGGGCTGTGGTGATAATGAGCTTTGTTTCCTGGACTGCGGCTTGGTATCCTTTTGATCCCACCAGTTTGGGCTGTTGTGATGATGAGCTTGGTTTATGGACTGCAGCTTGGTATCCTTTTCATCACCAAGTTCGGGCTGTGGTGATAATAAGCTTTGTTTATGGACTGCAGCGTGGTA
This sequence comes from Ambystoma mexicanum, assembly GCF_040938575.1. Classification (NCBI taxonomy): domain Eukaryota; kingdom Metazoa; phylum Chordata; class Amphibia; order Caudata; family Ambystomatidae; genus Ambystoma; species Ambystoma mexicanum. The sequence goes on from NC_090925.1 coordinate 155,479,654, forward strand.
TCCTTTTAATCCCCCAGTTCGGGCTGTTGTGTTAATGAGCTTGGTTTATGGACTGCAGCTTGGTATCCTTTACATCCCCCAGTTTGGCTGTGGTGATAATGAGCTTTGTTTATGGACTGCAGCTTGGTCTTTTTACCACCCAGTTTGAGCTGTGGTGATAATGAGCTTTGTTTATGGACTGCAGGTTGGTATCCTTTTGATCCCCCAGTTCGGGCTGTTGTGATAACGAGCTTTGTTTATGGACTGCAGCTTGGTATCCTTTTCATCACCCAGTTTGGGGTCTGGTGATAATGAGCTTGGTTTATGGACTGCAGCTTGGTATCCTTTTCATAACTCTGTTTGGGCTGTGCTGATAATGAGCTTGGTTTATGGACTGCAGCTTGGTATCCTTTTCATCCCCCAGTTCGGGCTGTGGTGATAATTATCTTGGTTTATGGACTGCAGCTTGGTATCCTTTTCAACACCCAGTTCGGACTGTGGTGATAATGAGCTTTGTTAATGGACTGCAGCTTGGTATCCTTTTCATCCCCAGGTTCCGGCTGTGGTGATAATTATCTTGGTTTATGGACTGCAGCTTGGTATCCTTTTCACCACCCAGTTCGGACTGTCGTGATAATGAGCTTTGATTATGGACTGCAGCTTGGTATCCTTTTGATCCCCCAGTTCGGGCTGTTGTCATAATGAGCTTGGTTTATGGACTGCAGCTTGGTATCCTTTTAATCCCCCAGTTCGGGCTGTTGTGATAATTATCTTGGTTTATATACTGCAGCTTGGTATCCTTTTCAACACCCAGTTCGGACTGTGGTGATAATGAGCTTTGTTTATGGAATGCAGCTTGGTATCCTTTTGATACCCCAGTTTGGGCTGTTGTCATAATGAGCTTGGTTTATGGACTGCAGCTTGGTTTACATTTCATCACCAAGTTCGGGCTGTGGTGATAATGAGCTTGGTTTATGGACTGCAGCTTGGTATTCTTTTGATCCCCCAGTTCAGGCTGTTGTTATAATGAGCTTGGTTTGTGGACTGCAGCTTGGTATCCTTTTCATCTCCCAGTTTGGGCTGTTCTCATAATGAGCTTGGTTTGTGGACTGCAGCTTGGTATCCTTTTCATCACCAAGTTCAGGCTGTGGTGATAATGAGCTTTGTCTTTTTACCTATCCCTTCCTTTACCTGCTCTGCAAGTGACAGTAGATTGCACAAAAGCAATACAATTCTAGATGTAAAAAGCTGTCTCCGGGACAAGAAATGTGTTCTGAAAATAAAGTGAGAGCGCACTCCCTTCCTCCACATGCCCAGACAAGCGATGACCCTCGGTGGCTACAGTACAGCTCTTGCATTCCGCAAGTAGGTGGGGGGTTGGGCCTCCTGGATCCATACTCCTTTCGTGAAGCAATTAGCTGTAAAATCAGACTGCAATGCCCTGCCACACTCCACTTTTCTATCCAGCCATTTCAGCTGGCCAGAGTGTCCAAGACAAGGAACTCATCAGAATGTAGCGCTTCTTCTCACAGTTTCTTGCTGCATTAGCCCAGTGCATGGTCTGCTGACAATGCAGGGTTCTCTTGTGCTAGGGAGAATTCTCAGCAACGTGCAAATTCCCTTCACCTTAGAGACCCCCAGCAACTTTGGTGGATTTTGAGGACTTGGAAAGAGTGTGAGCCTTTTTCCCACTCTTTCATGTGTTTTGATGTGTGTTTTACATTTGTGTTCACTGATTATGGAGTTTTAGATCCATAGGCATCATCTTTTCATGTGTGTTACACAGCACCCTCAGTGCAGTGACACAGGGATGTCTTTTAGATTTCCCAAAGTTTTAAATACCTTCTTTGGGATGAACTACTTTTTCCCAGAGAATGTAAATTGGAATTGACTTTACTAGCCTTTTCCAAATTCATAGACCCAGCACTTTCCATCTTTCAATGCAGTGCTGGAGGTGTTATCTAGTATTCCCTGTGTCTAAACACTCATGTAGCAGTCCAATGCTACCCTTTCCTACTGAAAAGTCTGGTTGCAATGGTTTTATAATGAACTACCATGATTGTTCCTGACCGTGAACACCGGTAGCTAAAAATCACGGGAGCCATGCTTTTCAACATGGCTCCTTAAGCCCCTTTGCTTAAACGGGTTCCGGTCTTCTTTGTTCACCATTTCATTTTGGAAAGGTCCTTCTAGTGTTTGTCTCTGAGCGCCAAACAAGGTTTGGTCCCTTTGTTCGTGTGCCTTTGGCAGGCTTCAGGACTGAAGTCCACCCTTGGCGTCTGAGTGTCTGGGGTGGGCAGGAAGTGAGGGAGGTGCCCTAAACTCCCTGTGCTTAGTCCGCTAGGAGACCCAAATGCACTCTGGCGTGATTGGCTGGCGGACTGTCTGGCAAGGACAGCCACCCTACTGGGTGAGTGACAGCTAGGCTTGAATGAAAGGGAAAAAACTGTTTAAAAGGCGAGTCTCCAGGACTGGAAGGCAGAGTCGACCATTGGAACGAAAGAACCAAAGACGAGCTGAAAGAGGATGGCTGCTGCAACCACTGGACCGTTGGTTTGCCCGGTGAAGCCTCGCTGCAGGTCCGAATTGCCAAACTCCATTTGACAGAGAAGTTCCTTCAAGGACGGCTTCTTCCTTTGAGTTGGTGGGACCAATCAACTCATTAGACATCTGGATACCATTCTAAAGGCTGGTTAGGTTTAACCAGGTAGAGGGACACCAGTTGGTGTTCTTGAATCTACAGCTACTGCAACTGAAGTGACTCCATTTTGTTTGCTTTCTTCAACGATCCTGCGCAGTGCAGGAGTCCCCGACGTCCTCCCTCTTGTCCCCACGACTCTTGTCCCCACGACTTTTGCTCAGGAACAGCGAGATCTGCAGGAACTGCCAGGAACCACGACTTCAGCAATATTTTTTTTCTTTACAAAAACAGGTACTATGCCAACCCGATTTAGAGAACGCCACTCTCGCGGAGAAAGTTTGTGAAAACTTTCCCCACTTGCAGGCCTAATCAGCTTGTGACCCCACGAATGATTCTTGTTCGCATAACTACTTCTGAGAACTTTTGCAAAGACTTTACCGTTTGATACCAGAACTGCTCTTTCCTATCCAGAACACTAGCCCATTGCCTTTGGCCTAGCCTATTGACTTGAATTGAACTATTCTGGTGAACTGAACTGTTTGAACTGCCTAGAAAGTATATATAATCTATTCTACTTACTTGTGTCCTTTTTTCTCGCTGCTAAGTAACTGAACTGCCATTTGACTCCTTTTTCAAGGGGGCTCAAACTGTCTCAAGAACATAGAGTTTTGTATTGAAGTGTATTGCTCTATAATATAAAGTTGCCTTCTTCTAGTGAAATGTTTTATAAATGATTGTATAAATAAATTAATTCTTTTTTTTACCAAGAAACCTTGAGTATAAGTTTCTACTTGAACCACTGCGATTGAAAGTCCTTTGTGTAACTACTTGTACTGCTCACATTCATGTGATAAGCCTGGCTGCTCAGCTCGCTACCAACAAACTGTGTGGTACAAACGTATACCAAAGGTTGGTCTTGCTTACACCTCTAGTCCTCATTGTGTGTGGTTGTCCCAGAGGGTACTGCATGCAATGCTGCCTAACACTTGTGTACAGCGGTGAGGATAAAGTATAGTTATTACATTGAGAGTACTGCTATCACCTTTGTTCAAATAACCTTCACAAGGCTAAGCATCACTGGAAAAGCATTTGTCTTGTAATGCCAAATATGGATCACTTCAAACAGGAAGCCCTGATCATTCTAACAGTAGATCAACTGAAAGATATGTGTAAAGTCAGGTCTCTCTCTGTTAAAAGCAAGAAAAACGAATTGATTGAGAAATTGTTGAGTCATCAAAGACTGTGAGATAGAGCTATAAACCCTATCCCCCCAGCAAATGTGGATAATTTTGATGAGGATGATAATGTTTCTGAGTTAGGCTCAGATGTTATTGATTAGTTAGAAGAGTCAGAGGAGTCTCAGGAAGAGAGGCCCACTTTACCTCAACCAGCTCTAAGCCCTCAACCTATAGCCACAGGGACCCTACCAGGTCCAGTATTGAGTCCAGAATGTGTCTCTCTTTAATATTTGAGACTTGAGTTACAATTTAAAAGGCTCCAAATGCAAACTGAAAGCAAACATCAAGAACTCAGCCTCAGACCAATGGAATTGAATCATGCACTTGAAATGAAGAAATTGTCTCTTGAAAATGGTTCTATCCCAGAGTCTTCTAGGTCTTCCAGTCCTAAGAGGCCTCCCATGTCTAAATACGCTGTGAGTATGTATGAGGTGAGACTTGATATTTTAGATTGGTTGGCTGCTTTTGAATATAACTATGGGATTCAGGGTTTCACAGGGACTCAGTTGATTCCTTGGCTTTTGTCTAGGCTCCCCCAGGTTGCAACTGATGCTGTAATGGAGGTGGGGGAACTTTAAAGATTGGAGTATGAAAATGTGAAGCTAGCTTTGATAGCTAGATTTGGGGAAACTCCTTCCCAGTACCTTAAGAGCTTTATGACCATCAAAAAGCATGATGGCTACCGGGGTGTGTGAATGTTTAAAAAACTTAGATGGTTGAGTAAAGGGTTACAGAGTTAACACTTTTGAAGGAATGAGGAATCTATTTTTGTTGGAATCTATTTTTGATGCCTGCTCTCCTGAGCTTAGACAGCAGTTGGCTGACTCTAAGGAACTTGATCCAAAGAAGTTAGTGTAGAGAGAATTAGTGCTTGTGGAGCGTGCCCTCACGTGAATCGCCTTGCCCTTGTTATTATTCTAAGGACCGTTGTTCGCGTGACGACAGCGACAGTTGAAGGACGGAGTGAAGCAGAGTGGACCTTCCGGCGGGCTCGCCGAAATAAACGTACAATATCCAAATACTCACTGTGTCAGCCAAGTCATTACAATGGCAACGAGGTGATCTGCGAGCCCACAATGGAAGGGAGCAGCACAGCAGGCGGGGACGTGAACACACAGCGAGACTGGCTCTCGCGTAACGAGCCACCGCTGTGCCGCAGAAGCTTTCCATCCTCCTGGGATCGGCCGTAGAAAAGGCACAGTGAGACGCGCTGAGTGGCGCTGCAGCGGGGCGGTCTCCCCAGAAGAGCAAAACACTCGGAAGTTGCGGCTGAATCGGGAAGTTGAGCCATGGACCCGCCCACCCTGCTCTCCATTGGATGCCAATCTTCAAGGTGAGGAGGGGCAAGGGGAGAGCAAGAGGAGAGTGCAGAGTACTCATTCAAGGAGGACGGTCCACTCTATTGCAAATTGCTGGGAGTGACTTTGACGTCGTGCTAAAGTAAAACTACGAATTCCATTGGATATAACTCTCAGCCTCTTAAGGAGGAAAAAACAAGCCCAACTGCCACTTGGCTTGAGTAGTAGCAAAGAGAAATAACAGCAGTGGGGAAACAAAGAGTCCCAGTAAGGACTATCACCACTCTGAGAGAGTTGAAACAAAAGCCCACACGTGTTGTGCAGGAGTGCATAGGTCAAATTAAGACATTTCTTCAAAGCTGTATGAACTGTGACACCTTACACATAGCACTGGTATTAGTAATTTAAGCAGCTCAAGAATGGCTGCAGCAAGCATGCCCCCGCCTCCACCTTTCTTGTCTGAGCCAGGTACTCCAACTATAAGGTGGGACAGATGGAAAAGGTTATTTGATACATATTTAATAGCAATTGGTGGGGAAAAATTGGCCGCTGCAAGAAAGGAGGCAATACTTCTACACAATCTGGGCACAGAAGGTCGTAGCGTGTATGACGGATTGCCAGAGCCCCCACAAGAAGGTCAAGGGGAGATAGATCAATACACTGTGGCTGAAAGAAAATTAGAAATTCATTTTGAAGCAAAGAAAAATGTAACATTTGAGAGACATAAGTTTCTTCAAAGAATACAGGATCCTCATGAGCCCATAGAGAATTTCATTGAAGCTTTAAGATCTCTGAGTCATACGTGTGAGTTTGGCCCATTGACGGATTCACGTATACGTGACCAGCTAGTACGCTGTACTAACAACATAAAAATACAGGAGAGATTGCTGTCTAAAGATGTGTCTCTGGAAACGTCAGTGGAGACAGCCAGAAGCATGGAGCAAACTCACAAGTACATGTCAACAATGTCAACAATGAAGGGTGACAGACAAGAAGGAGAAGTAGCGGCAGTGAGAGTATTTAGGAAAATGAATATGAACAAGGAGATTAAATGCTATAAATGTGGTTGCAACTGACATATTTCCACAAGTGTGTTCTGTCCTGCAAGGAACATTTCCTGTTTGAAATGCAAGAAAAAGGGACACTTTGCAAGGGTCTATAGGGAATCAGGCCAAGTACAAAGCATTGAGTCGGGAGGAAGAATTCCAGAACAAGAAGAGAGTTTGGTTGTTGCCCAAGGACCTCAAGCCAAACACGTGCTAGAAGTATCAGAAATCTCTAATAAAGGAAGTGCGCCAACAGATGTGTTTTTAATGAATGGAAGGGTGGTAACATTGAAGGTGGATAGCTGTTCACCCTGGACTCTGATGTCAAGATGAACATATGAAGGCTGCTTGCAAGGTGAAGTGAGCAAATTGAGGGAACACACAATAGAGCCGTATGCACATGGCAATGTAAAGATCAAGATATTGGGGAAATTTCAAGCAGCTATCAAATACAAAGGAAGGAGTTGTGATTCAGAGGTGTATTTAACACAAGAAGGCTCGTCTCTTTTAGGGTGGGGCGAACAACGTAAACTAGGAATTAGGATACAAGCGAGTGCAGAGGAACCAGTCTCAGTTGCAGAGATTAAAGAGAAATGGGACACGGAATTTCCGATGGTGTTCCAAGAAGAACTAGGGATGCTGAAGAGATTTGAACATGAGATTTGTTTGAAAAAAGGAGCTATACCGAAGGTGCATAAACTGAGGCCAATACCTCATGACTTGAGGGGAAAACTAAAAGTGGAGATTGAAACCTTATTGCAGAAGGGGATCATAGAGAAAAGTGAGAGTTCTGAGTGGTTGTCACCAGTAGTGGTGGCAGCAAAACCAAATGGAGAAATAAGGCTTTGTGTGGACATGAGAGACATCAATAGGAACATTCTCATAGACAGGCATCCCTTACCAAAAATTGGAGATAAATTGTCAACACTCAAGGAGGCCAAGGTATTTTCTGTGATTGATCTTTCTCAGGCCTATCACCAAATTTCTTTGAAAGAAGACTGTCAACATCTGATGGCGTTTATAACATCTTTTGGGACCTTCAAGTACTGTAGAATGCCGTTCGGCCTTGCCTCAGCGGCAGCTGTATTCCAAAGAGTGATGGACACTGTTATGGAGGGGCTAAAGAATATTGTGGTGTTCCAAGAGGACATGCTAATTTATGCAAGTTCTATGGCTGAACATGATGTGATTTTGACCCAGGTATTGAGTAGGTTATCCGAAGCAGGATTGACTGTGAGAAGAAACAAATGTAAGATTGCAGTTGAATGAGTGGAGTATCTGGGACATGAAATTGATGAGCATGGGGTGAGACCGAAGAAATGTTTGGTGGAGGCAGGAAGGAATGCACCAATACCAAAAGACAAAGATCAAGTGAGATCCTTCTTAGGTCTTGCCGAATACTATCATAAAATTGTAATAGACTTTGCCATGGTGTCCACTCCTCTGAGAATGATTCTCAAGAAAGGATCAAAGTTTGTATGGACTCCGGAGTGTGGTGTGGCTTTTGATAGTATTAAGGAAGCTGTCAGTAAGGCGCCTTCAATCGGAAGGTTGGATCCCAAGGATAGAAGTGTATTGGTGGTGGATGCTAGTATGTTGGGACTGGTAGCAACCTTAGTGCAGTATGATAAGGAAAACAGAGAGAGGGTGATTGCATTTGCATCGAGAGCTTTGAGAGGCACGTAATCTAAATACTCAGTTATTGAGAGAGAAACGTTAGCCATGTTTTTCGCCATTCTCCACTTTAAATACTTTTTGTGGGGTAGGCGTTTCATTGTTCGGTCAGATCAAAAACCGTTAGTACAAATGTTTGAGAGTGGGAGATGGGCCTTGGGATCACCTAGGATAAGTCGGTGGGGTTTAGGTCTCCAAGGTTATAACTTTGAAGTGAGCTTTCTGCCCGGAAAGAAGAATGTGGTGGCAGATTGCCTTTCCAGGCTACCAGTTAGTGAATTTGAAGAACTTAAAGATGTGGAAGTGGATGAGTCAGTTGTAGCACAAGTGGAGGATGCTGTTAGTCAGGAGAAGTGGTTACCAGAAGAGGATTCTGATGATGAACTTAAATTGATTAAAGAGTGGACGGTGAAGGGGTGGTTTGGACTAGAAATTTGATGTATGGTGGGAGATCAAGGAAGATTTGAACATTTAAATGGGCAGGTTAAGGAGAGGGCGGTGCGTGGTTCCTCCAGAGTCAATCAAACCGTCTCTAATAGAACTTGCCCATAAGGGACACCCAGGGGAACGGGGCAATGAAAAGGAAGCTTCGACAGTGCTATGGTGGCCATGCATTGATAAAATGGCTGAGAGATGGGTGAAGGACTGTATGGTTTGTCAAACAAGTGACAAGACAAAAATTGTGCGGGAGACTCCTTTGGTTCCAAATGTAATCCCAGATCAACCATGGTCCAAAGTAGCAGTGGACATCATGGGTCCCATTGTCGGTTTGGGAGGAGGTTTGAGATTTCTGTTTGTGCTAGTAGATTTTCATTCGAAATGGATTGAATGGGACGCAGTCAAGGAGGTCACAGCTAGGGATTTGAATACATTTCTGGAGAAGATATTTCTTAGAGAGGAAGTGCCCACTGAGCTAGTCTCAGATAATGGGGTTCAATTTGTTTCGGAAACAATGAGGAAGTTTCTCAGCAGTTATCGTATAAGACATATTAGAACTGCGTTGTACCAATGGCCTTGTAGAAAGGGTCAACCGATACTTGAAAGGGGAGTTGCAATTGGCTATGCGAGTGAGACAACCGTGGAGAGAGGTGTTAAACCTGTTAACCTGGAATTATGTGACTACACCGCATTCAGTGACTGGAGTATGTCTCTGAAGGGCAGGGAACCTGGGACCAGGTTGTGTCCGGGATGGTTAGGGATTGCCAAGGTTGTTCAGGTAGATAGGGATCAGATTATGAAGCTCATCAATGTGGGTCAGGAGAAAAATAAGGGCTGGTTCGATGCCCGGGAAAGAGTGAAGGAACGTGAATGGAAAGTGGGAGAGAGGGTCTACATAATAAATCCCAGGTTCATGGACAAGTGTCTCGAGAGTAAGTTTATGGGGCCCAAAAGGATATGTGCGGTCAGAAAGAGTGTGGTGGTTTTGGAAGGAGGAGAAGTGTGGTCTAAAGGGAGGCTTGCAAAGGTGTATGATCTGGGTGAGGAGGAGGAGAAGGGAGGACAGTTACCTGAAAGTGAGAGTGGGAGTGAGAAAACGACTGAAGGTGTGGAGAATTGGTTCTGCAGTTCCCAATGAATAAGGTCCAATCCTGTTTGGATGAAGGATTATATGTCTTAGAAATTGTTTTGATGAAGGACTATATGTCTTAGAAATGTAGTGTTATCAGGTGTGGAGAAAACCAATTTCACAAAAGTTTATTTCTTTATATTGAAATAATTATCCTTTCTTGTGTTTTGTGAGTATTTATTTTCTTGTTGGTTATATTACAAATGTTCTAAGCATGTTCTGTTGTTCAGGCAAAGTTACGTTTTATGTTGTTCAATGTTTTGTTGTTTCTCCTGAGGGGGAAGATATGTAGAGAGAATTAGTGCTTGTGGAGCGTGCCCTCACACGAATCGCCTTGTCCTTGTTATTATTCTTAGGACCGACGTTCGCGTGACGGCAGCGACAGTTGAAGGACGGAGTGAAGCAGAGTGGTCCTTCCGGCGGGCTCACCGAAATAAACATACAATATCCAAATACTCACCGCGTCAGCCAAGTCATTACAATTCTTTCTACATATCTTTCCCCTCAGGAGAAACAACGAAACATTGAACAACATAAAACTTTGCCTGAACAACAGAACATGCTTAGAACATTTGTAATATAACCAACAAGAAAAGAAATACTCACAAAACACAAGAAAGGATAATTATTTCAATATAAAGAAAATAAACTTTTGTGAAATTGGTTTTCTCCACACCTGATAACACTAAGGGGTCGATTCATGGAACAAACGTGTGCCGAAAATCCCAGCGCAAGCAGGCGCAAGGAGGCGCAAGCGTGAGAAATCAAGCGCATGCGCACACGTGCGATACAAGGAAGGCACTACGCTAGTTTCCCGCTGGTCGTGCGCCAAATCCATGCATGTCGCACACGGGCACACACGTCATCAAACGGGGTGCGCTACGCGCACAGCAAAAGCGCACATAGCGCGCCGCACACAACAAAAGTGGGTGGAACAGTGGGCATAACACGCAGAATGGGGAACAACGCGTGAAAAAGAAGGCGTAACTGGGGAAGTACTGCAGGGAACTACAAGAAACGCCCACACGAACGCGAACAACCCATATTCATGGATTCGAATACGGGAAACCCGCGCATGGCAAAAGACGCGCACAGGCATCAACGCGTCCGCCACACGATGGCAGGCGGAAGCGTCCCCGTGCACAGTATAAAAGTGCGCGCAAACAACAAACACATATATACAGCTACGATGAATGCCCCATTTGTCGCAGCACTGATTGCGGGGCACCGCAGGAGGAGGAGGAGAATAGCCAGGGCATGCATTTTCTCACCACAGACAAGCCTTTTTGGGATGCCTGACGAACAGGTCTACGGCAGGTATAGGTTTCCACCCCACATCATCCTAGACCTGGTCAGGGAGTGGGAAGATGACCTTACATCCCCCACCCTTTGCTCCCAAGCATTGAGCCCCTTGGAAAAGGTGCTCAATGTCCTGCATTTTTTGGCCACTGGGTCATTTCAGCAGACCACTGCCATAGTGGGGGGTGTCTCACAGGCCACGCAGTCACGCTGCCTACACCAGGTCTTGGCAATCATGACAGCGTGCCCCTCAGTCCGCAGGCACATATACATGCCCAGAACACCCGCAGAAAGGCAGGCCGTGGTCCTGGATTTTTACAGGGTGGCACACTTCCCCAAAGTGCTTGGTGCCATAGATTGCACCCATGTGGCCCTACGTCCACCTAGGGCCACTGAGCACATCTACCGAAACCGCAAGCACTGGCATTCCATCAACGTACAGGTGGTATGCGATGCAAAGGGAATCATCACCTCTGTCTATGCAAACTACCCTGGCTCCACCCATGACAGTTTCATATACAGAATGTCCGCCCTGAGCCGGGCCCTGGAAGCTGGGCAGCATGGTGACACATGGCTCCTAGGTGAGTACAAATGCCTGTTCACATTCATGCAAGTCACACACAGACAAATACCCAAACCCTAATAATCTCAACTATTATCACTTCCCCAGGGGACAGTGCCTACCCTCTGAGCAACCACATGATGACGCCAATCCGGAACCCCACCACACAACCCCAGGTAAGATACAACGCGGCCCATATTGCAACCCGGGCCATACTGGAGCGCACATTCGGAGTGCTCAAGTCACGCTTCCGCTCCTTTGACCGCTCTGGCGGGCAGCTACTCTATGCACCCCCAGTAGTGTGCAGGATCATTGTGGCAGCATGTGTCCTGCACAATGTTGCAACACGGCAGGGCGTACCGGTGGACATGGTGGTGCCCCCACATCTCCAACCACAGGCACAGGCGCTGCCCATGGGAGGGGATAGGGCACGTGGCGAGGAAGCCCGGACCCAGCTTGTGGCCACATTTTTCACCTAAACTCCCACCCCTGCGGAGTGTACACAGGCCTGGCAGATACCAGGTGACAATCGATGATGACAAAGAGACAGTCAACTATCACAACCTTACCACCCTAAGATTGTTGCCATGGAAGTGCCACGTTGTGTGCATCCCCAGCTACTTAAACACAAGCTATCCTGTGTGACCAAAAGGCACACATATGATATATGATATGATATGACATTTGTAACACGCCTATACACAAGTGTTGCAAGGCGCAACGAGGCAGGGTGGGGGGAACAAGGGAAGACAGACAACGATCCTACTAGGCCAGGTGTCATTTAGATTGCGCAAGTGCAGGGGTAGGTGGAAGGGAAAAGTGCAAGGAGAAGGGGAGGGGGAGTGCAGTACAGGGTAAGTAGAATAAAAAATAAATAAATAGGCCAGCTGGTGGCAAGTGCAAAGGTAAGTGCAGACAAGTGCTATGAAGGGGGGTCTGTAGGGATACAGAGACAGTCCCGCAGTGCAGGGGTTGCCAGGGAGGCAGTGCACGTGGAGAGTGGCTGGGCAAGGGACCGAGGTCGGTGAGAGTGGCCCAGTTGCAGATACAGTGCAGTTTCAGTGAAGAAATTAGCAAGGGAGAGGGAGAGAGAAAGCAGAAGCAAAGAGGAAGGTGTTGAGGTGCTTCCTGAAGTGGAGATGGTTCTCCTCAAGTTACAGGGAGACAGGAAGGCCGTTCCAGAGTGAGGCCCCTGCCGCGGAGAGAGATCTACCCACAGCTTGTTGCTTCGAGAAGCGGCTGACCCTGACATGCAAGGTGTGAATCACACACACCTGCAAAACAGGCCATGACCATCACTGTTATGTCACTCAAACCCTCCCAACATGACATGGCAAGCAATAGCCATACACCAACACAGTACCAATAAGGTACACATTGCCATGTGAAAAATGTAAATTGGCATCAGACAATGTCGCCTGACATGGAATCAGATGAAATGACTGACCAATAACCTCCCACTCAAAATAAGTCATTCCCAAATTCATCACAAAAGTAGTAGCCGCAACATAACAAAGAATGCCTGTCTACATGCACATTGTGCATTGCAAAATCAACACTGCAGCTTCTGTGTGCTGTGTCCAACTCCTGCAACACACTGCTCAGCGCACAGCACAGTGAACAGCCATTGTGTGTGATGCACACCCTGAGCATCACATCTAAGTGACAAACCACATCAAAAAGCTAAATAGGCATGTACAGGATCCATAATTGGTCACAGAACATGTGCTACAGGGACACAGTGGGCAGCAGAAGGAAAACAGAGTGTACATGTGGATATCGATGGGTGGTTGTACATGTAGTGCATCATAGTGCGAGTGTGCGGGTCAGCAAGGACATGCACTCAACATATGCATGTGCAATCAATTGACCATCAGTGTCCTCTACACATCACATGTGAACATTCACCATGTGTACACCCCAGCATGTCAAACCACAACTATCCCCTCACACATGAAAGGTAAATACAACACATGAACATGCATTGATCAGCAGAACACATCATGTACATAGGATACCACAATTACAATGTCAGGGTCCCCATCATACTGCAGGGCAAGGCAACTATCAACAACAAAACACCCCCCTCCCTCACAAATGACCATGACCCACTGAACAACTGCACCTGGGTCATGGAGCCTTCAACCCTCAATTTCACCTGGCCACAGGATCACCATTCCCCTTCGTCACCATCTCCCACCTTGTGTGTGAAAAGTTGCCTGCACCCTCAGAGTCCACCTTCATTTGCAAAGACCCAAAATCCAAGGCAGAAAAACGAACCTGAACAGCCTCCAGTAGATGACTTGAAGTAGCAGTACCTCACAAAGTCCAAGTACTACCACAATGATGTAACAACCAAGGTAGCACAGTAAAACAATGGCACAACAGGATGTGAACCATGTGTGGTACATAACATAGAATGATGCACCACGAACGGATGTGTACTGTCACAGCTCCCGTGTACAGGTGCAGGAGTGGCACGAAACAACCAACCCCACCGTGGCCTGGGTGCCTGCAAGGTCAAACTCACACAGGCCTCTGAGACCCTGGTGGGGAAGGAGGGTCAGGGATATGCAGTTGGGACAGCCGTTGGCATACTGGATAACTGGAATGAGGGGCAGGAGAGGGGAGTATGAATGACACGTGAAAGTAGGGAATCCACTAAAATGGAGTACTTGCATTAACACATACACAATGATAACAAACTTGTACATCATTGTCGAGGCCTTCCGGAGTCCAGGTGCAGGAGTGGCACGAACCAACCACCGCCTCTAGGGTTTTGGCGCCTGCAAGCTTGGGGCTTACACAGGCATCCGCAACCCTAGCGGGGAAAGAGGGTTAGGGAACGTTGGTTGGATAGGTACGGGAAGCAGGAACACCGGGTAGAGGGCACAGGGTTTAGAATTGGATAGGACTCGGGGTGATTATGGAGAAAAAAAACATACCAAATTGAATTACACATTCATCCATGCAACAGTGCACCCCCAGCAAGCCTATGTAGAGCAGTTTGAAAGAAAAACAACAAGACGCTCAGCTCTGGTTTTGAGTGCTGGCCTCCTGCCTGCGCACTCTCAGGTCCGGTTACAGGAGTACTTCAATGCTGCAAAGAGAGCAACAGTTAATAATCTGTGTGTGCCCATAACACACAAACACACCACCAAATATGCCCCATAGCAACAAACTACTCTACAAACAGACAATCTGGTGTGTATGCTTCGTACCCATACGTAACATTACCCCTGTGATGGTTCATACACAGTCAATGCAGCAAGTCAGGCGCTGGTGGGTGCGCGGCAAATGGAACACCAATGTGTCACGATTCACACAACATGCGATGTTCCCTGGGTAAGCAAACAGACGCATATAGCAAGGTATGACTTCAGAAAAGGTATGACTTCAAAATGTACATGGAAATAAAATGCACTGCACCCGAGTCTGTCCCTTGCTGTATGTCCCTGTGAGCTGCTCCTTTCCATGTCTTGGAAGGCAGCATGGGTGATACAAGTGCCTCAATGGCGCATGGTGGACCGGAGGGTATGTGCCACTGCCCCTGCAGGTGCCCCAGACAACCTTACAATCAAATAGCCATCAATCCACCAATACATCTGAGCTGTATTGTGTGCTTCAAAACCAATATTCGTCCAAGCTCACCCTCAGTGCTGCTACTAAGCCTGCATGTGCAACTGGCCTGGTGGAAGCTTTGCTGTGTTGTGGACCCCCTGTGCTGCTCACCTTGCCTGGAGTTCCTTGGAACACGTATACTATATACGGCATGAGTTGCAACAAGCACGTGTACAGTAAAGATAAGAAACATACTACACAATGCATAGCAATGAATGTACACATTAATCATGAAACACCCCATCTAGCAAAATCAGAACAGTGGTCAATAACGCCGCAATCATCCACACTAGGGGTGTTAACACAAGTTACACAGCACCAGACATGCCACAGATATGACAGTCCAAAGCCCTTGTGTAATAGGCTGTTACACCGAACCATCCTTGCGAGCCCATGGATAAGGGAGGCAGGAGTGGCTTATGTGAATCAAGGACCCCAAGCAGCAAACACATACACAAGACAAGCCTGAAGGGCCCAGCTGGAACAGACAGTGGATGCTTTCAAAAGCAACAAAGCACCACATGAAAGCACAATAGACAAGCAATTTTAAACTATATTAACTAATTACACTAACTATGAAAAACCTACATTATCTAATTAAACTAACTATCAAACAGAAACTTAACTAACTAAACTAAAAGAAAAATCAAAAATGGCCACATACGACCCGGGGGGGAGGGGAGCGACCGAGGAGGAGGGGGGTACAGGGTGCTGCTCAACATCCACATGCGATGATGCTGAGCCAAAAAAAAACCTCCATGGGCTCAACGCCTGCACAGCCCGACCTATGTGGGAGATAGATGATCGTCCGAGTCTGGCTCATCCTGGAAAGGAGGACGTGGCACAATAGCCTGGCCACGCCTAGCCCCAGCTTGCCCCTCGACGTCAGCAAGTCTGCCGGACGGGTGAGCCTGGTTCTGTGTGGCGATGTGACATAGGTCTGCATGCAGAACCTCACGTGATACACATGCTTCCTCTTGCAAGGTAGCACGTGTAACACAGAGTTCCTCCTGCAAGGCCTGGCTGGACAACCGCTGCAACACGCCTGTAGCTCAGCCAAGATGGTACGCTCAAGCTGTGCCAACCTCTGCTCTGCCCGCTCCCTCTGGGACATCATAAGGACACCCAGAGTGGATCTGAGGGAAGCATACTCCTCCCTCAGGGCATCCATGTGCGCCTCTGCGTGAGCAGCAATTGCTTGACGCAGAGACAACATTTCAGCCTGGCGTGCCCTGTCTGAGGCCGCCATGTCCAGCCTGAGTGAGCGGGCCGTGGACCGTGCCGCCTGCTGCTGGAGAAGCACCTGCCTAGCAGGGGGGAGCACAGATCGGGCCACACGCTCCATGCTCTCAGCGATGTTCTCCATTGCTGCCCCCTGCCGTTCTGAATTGGCAGTCATGTCTTGCTCCCACTCAGTATACTGCGGTTGCGCGTGGCGACAGCGTTGCTGGGCTTGACCCCTGCGGGACCCAAGGACCGGGTGTCCTCACTGTGTTGGCACCGCCCGCGGCTGCGCGACTACATGCCCCCGTCGACGTGCTGTCCCAGGCACATCAGTGACTGGTGTGGAGGGTGACCCTGCATCCCGGTCCACCACAGGCAGAGGAACCAAGACTGTCTGACCCCTCGGTGCAGGTGTCGCAGACAGAGGAGTGTCCACATCAGAATCACTCACACCTGACACATGGACTTGATGCTCATCCAACTCAACATGGACGTCAGAGTCGTCATCAGGGCTGGACTCATAGGCAGCCAGAGACAAGATGGACTGTAGCACTTGGGGGTTTTCGTGGCCTACCACCCCACGACCCCCAATTGTGCCGGTTTGATGTAGTGGTAACAACCCTGTGTCTGGCATGACAACACCATCCTCCGCCTCCATTGCGTCATCACCTGAAAAATAGAGAGAAAAAAGGTCACTACACATGTCAGAAGCACACAACACACACACACACACCGACAACAAACACATCAGGCAGACATGTGACACACAAAATAGAACCTGGCATGCATGCTGGGTCAACTTTGAATTGCTTCTGTGATCAGACCTGTTGAAAGGTGGCAGTTTGCAGAGAAGTGGGTCTATGCAGTGCAGCAACTGTGTATGTCACTCACTACCTACATGTACAAGGACTCCATGGTGTGTGTCAGGAAATGTGAAGGCAGTGCAAGGTCAAATTCAGGCATCACGTGTGTTAGGCGGAAACCTTTGCAGTTCCCTCTGGGACCACTGAAAAAGATTTAGGACTACAGGTGTTTGGCAGTACACCCACTTGGTAGCAGTCTTTACCACACAGATTCACTGTTGGTAGCTGTGGCTGAGCAGTCAGACTTCTCTCAAGAAGAGTTAAGCAGTATGTGGAGTATAGAAGATAGGGCAATTCTTCACAGTAAGACAAGCAAACACGCAACGAGACTCAGTGTAAAGATATTAAGGTATTTATTTATAACGGAACATCTATCCAAAACACTATGGCACTATCAAGGCAAACAAATCAATCACAATTACTCTATGAAGAAGAAACGATCAATCCCCCTAGCAATATGTCGACAAGTCTAGGTTTTACCGGCACCACTTATTTACAGACAGAGGTGTATGCCTCAACCTAGATGGCACTCTAATATTAGTTAGGACGGGAGAGAAAAATAAGCAGGTTACTAAATCAACACAGTTCAATACTTCACGGGAAAAATGCAAGGCAAGAAGGCAAGAACCACAATAGATCATAAAGTTCAGAGGCCAGGCCCACTCGGAGAGAGGCAAGGCGATTTGTCCCAAAAGTCTCTAGTAGAAATGCGTTCAAGTCTTTGTAGCAAATTGTTATCGGCAGATAGAACTAGTTCAGAACAATACGTGAGAAAGCTTGGAGGCGACCCAACGGAAAGGAGAGGATTAAGACACCTCACTCGAACCGATCGAAAGGGAAGCCAGGCGGACACAGTACCTTGTTGTGGAGGGCAGCTCCGGCGGGGGCAGTTGTTCCTGGTGGTGGATGCACGTCGGGTCTTTGCCAGGAGTAGAGATGATCTCGTCGTCGAAGAAAAGTGAAGTCCGGTGCACCACCAGGGAAGAGACAAGCCGCGGAGTGCTCCGTCACAAGGCACCACCTTTTGGTCGCGGTACAGGGGTAGTGGCTATCCGGTTGCCGAGGTGCTCTGCACGGGCAATTCGACCACTGCGTCCTGAGGTGAAGAAAAAGCAAAGGGGACTGGTTGTTCCCACCAGTCAGGGGAAGAGACTCTCCGGCAGGGAGATCTCCTCTGTCGTCGGGAAGTGGTGAGTCGGTTCCGCAGGGCTCCACCGGAGGTGTCGTCGTGCAGGTCGGCTCAGCGTTACCCTCGTCGGATTCTTAGGTCCTGTGGCGACTTCTGAAGATCCAGTCCCAAAAGCCCTGCTTTTATGCAGACAACCCCCATTCATTCAGCCTAGCTGTCAATCAACACATGCTAAGTGGTGAGCGGGGAGGCTCACCACTTGGGCTAATCACACCAGAGTGCGACCGGAGTTGGCAAGGCAACTCGGTCCAGGGTGCCTAAACCCCCTCCCACACCCCAGTGGTAACCCAGACAGAATGGAACCACTTTGGAGGGTCTCTGTACAGAGGCCCGCCAAAAGTGGAACAAAGGGCTCAACCTTTGGTTTAGGAGTCACAGAGACGAACACAGACGCCATTTTTAAAAACCGAGTTCTGGCAGAAATTACCATCCGATAAACTTATTTAAGATAAGTAGACCGGTGGTACGTTAGAGTTTAACGAGGAAAGTATCAATCTCTAACAATGGGACGAATCCCATATGGTTATGTTCGGGGTCGAACATAACAAGTAGTTTCCACTGCCACCAGCCAAAACTCGACGAGGGGGTACGCGACAGTGCCCCCTCGAGTAACAGACCTAGGAGTAATCGAATTACCCCTACTAATACGTCCACAATAAGATGGTTGATACTAGTTCTGTTAGTAAATTTAGGTCTAGTAAAGCCAATGGTGACTTTATATGCCCGGGGAGACAGTAGTCAGTCCCCGAGTATGGAGTCTATGGTGGAGGTCCGCTAGGACGCCCCAGTGTTACGGCACGTAGGGTGCGGTGTAACACGCATAGAAAAACATATGAGACCCTACGGATTAAAAGACCCCATAGCCCATAGAACACATTGACATTCAAAGGAATTACACACATTCATGTCCAAGAGTGGGAGGAAAAGAGTCTCACTCTTGGCAGGATGGAAAAAAAAAACTCCAGAAATCCAGCAAAGCTGCTGGGGGACTCACTAGGTTAGGAAATTCAGCCTAAACAGAGAATTCTCCCTAACACTCGCCCCCCCCCAGACTAAGGGACAGGAGGATTTAATCCACTCCTGGATGAATCTCATACCTCTAGTCGACGACATACATCCTAGAGAGACCATCAGCATTTTGGTGGTGACATCCTGACCTGTGCTCAATGGTGAAACCAAACCCTTGCAGGCAGATCGACCATCTCAATAGTTTTGGGTTTTCCCCTTTCATTTGCATTAACCATCTCAAGGGTTGGTGGTCAGTCTGAATGACAAAAGTAGAACCATACAAGTACGGCCTAAACTTCTTCAGAGCCCACACGATAGCAAAGCACTCTCTTTCGATTGTTGCCCACCTTGTTTCAGGATCCTTCAGCTTGCGGCTGATGAAGCAAACGGGGTGCTCCCTACCTTTCCCATCCAGTTGACTGAGTACGGCACCTATTCCTACATTTGAAGCATCTGTCTGCACAATGAAGTGTTGGCGGTAATCAGGAGCTCTGAGTACTGGGGCTTGGCAAAGAGCCTTTTTCAGGTTTTCAAAAGCCTGATTGCACTCCTCGTTCCATCTAGCCTTTTTAGGAAATTTGGGCGAGGAGATGACATTCAGTGGAGAAGCTATGGTCCCATAGTTCTCTATGAAATTCCTGTTTTACCCAGTGAGGCTTAGGAAGGCTCTCACTTGGGTTTGAGAAGTAGGTGTTGTCCAATTTTGCACAGCTTCAATCTTACTGAGCAAAGGCCTTATTTCTCCACCTCCTACCTCATGTCCAAGGTAGACTACCTTACTCTGTCCAATTTGGCATTTACTCGCCTTTATGGTCAGATTGGGTCGTCCAAGAGCCTGCAAAACATCTCTCAGGTGGGTTACATGTTCTTCCCAGGAATTGCTGAACACTGCGATGTCATCCAAGTATGCCAAGCAGAAGTCCTCGATCCCATTCTGAACCTGGTTTACCATCCGTTGAAACGTAGCAGGTGCATTCTTCAATCCGAAAGGCATTACCTTAAACTGGTATAAACCAACGGGGGTAGAAAATGCAGTTTTCTCCTTGGCATGGTCTGTCAGGGCTATTTGCCAATAGCCTGACGTCCAGTCAAATGTGCTGAGGAACTTGGCGGCACCAAGTTTATCCACCAACTCATCTGTTCTTGGCAAAGGGTGGGCATCAGTCTTGGTGACTGCATTAAGAGCTCTATAATCCACGCAGAATCTAAGCTCTTTAGATCCGACCTTTGGTACTAACACAACTGGGCTAGACCATGGACTAGTAGAGGGCTCTATTACCCCGAGATCAAGCATCTTGCTGACCTCACCTTTGATGTGGGTTTGTACGTTTTCTGACATTCGGTATCCTCTGCTTTTGACTGGCAGACAGTCACCAGTGAGTATGTTGTGCTGGCCCCAAGGGGTCAAGCCTGGCGAAAGCGAGAACAGAGAGGCAAACTGATTCAACATGGATTTGCACTCTTCTTGTTGCTCGGGTGTCAGATTGGAGGAGAGATTTACTCCTTCAATTTTTTCATCCAAAGGTAAGCCTCTGAGGAGATCCGGAAGAGCTTCACTCTCTTCTTCTTCCTCGGATGATGCTAGAAGCAATGCTCCTACATCGGGTCTTGAGACATACGCTTTGAGTCGGTTGGTGTGAAAGACTGTCGGAGCCTCCTTGGGATTGCCCAAGTCCACCAGATAGTTGACCTCTCCAAGTTTACCCACAACTCTGAAGGGTCCCATCCACTTAACTTGCAAGGCCCTCTGCCTTGTTGGGATCATAATGAGAACGAGCTGATCTTGAGCGAACTCAACCATGTTAGCCTTTTGATTGTGCCAGTGCTTGACCAAGGCTTGTCCAGCTTTCAAGTTATCGCTTGCTTCCGTCATCATGTGCGACATTCTCCTCCGGAGACCTATCACGTAGTCAGTCACTTTGACTGGCTTGGGGGAAGGAGCACTCTCCAACCCCTCCTTAATCAGGGCCAATGGACCTCTGACGGGATGACCATAAAGTAGTTTGAAGGGAGAGTAACCTACTCCCTCCTGAGGGACTTCTCTATAAGCAAAGAGAAGGCATGGCAGTAGAAGGTCCCACTTACGCTTAAGAGGCTCTTCTAAAGCACCTATCATGCTCTTCATGGTTCGGTTGAACCGTTCTACCAACCCATTGGTTTGTGGGTGGTAAGCTGTTGAGAACTTGTAAGTAACTCCACAGGTTTTCCACATGGCTTTCATGTAGTGGGACATAAAGTTTGACTCCCTGTCAGAGATTACTTCCTTAGGAAACCCGACCCTAGTAAAAATACCAAGGAGGTCCTTATCCACAGCCGGAGCCGTAACAGTCCTCATAGGAATTGCCTCAGGATACCTAGTAGCATGGTCTACTACAACAAGTATAAACCTGTTGCCTGAGGAGGTTGGAGGATCAAGGGGACCAACAATGTCAATCCCTACTCTCTCAAACGGGACTCCCACAACTGGGAGAGGCACTAAAGGTGCCACATTCTTGGAGCCAACCTTACCAGAGGTCTGGCAGGTGTGGCAGCTCCTGCAGTGTTTTTCTACTTTGGCCCCCATCTTTGGCCAATAGAAGTAGAGAGCGAGCCTTTCCTTAGTCTTCTTGAAACTCAAGTGACCAGCCAAAGGAATCTCGTGGGCTAACTGCAAGAACTGTGGTCTGTTCTCTTGGGGTACTACAAGCCGCTTGTAGTCTCCAGGTGCAGACTCGGTCGGTTCACTGTAGAAGAGGCCATCTTCCCAGTGCAACCTGTATTTCCCAGGCTCTTGCCCTTCAGCCTGAGCTTCTGCCTGGTGGTGAAGACCTTCCAGAGTTGGACATTCCCTCTGTCCCTTACTGAAGTCTGCCCTGCTGGGTCCACCTTCTGCCAGTAAAGACTGCAGCTCAGGATGGTCAACAGGATCCAGATCTCCAATGAGTTCCTGGCCTTCCATTAGCTCTTCCTCAGAGTCTAATTCTACCACACAGGGTTGTACCTCCCTCTCAGCCTCAGCTGGAGGTGGAGTTACGGGTGTAACTTTGGACAACCGCGGGGAAGTCCGTGTTGGCTGCACTGAAATGCTGGCTGCTGGTCTTGGGATAGAAGTCTTAGGTTTCCCTTTCGCGTCTGATTTCTTGGAGACAGCTGCCGACAATTCCAGTGAAGCAGGAGTGATCTCTTTCTTCATCATCTCCTGGAGAGTACCGCGCATGGTCCTCTCTCTTGCGGGTCTGGTTAGCTCCTGTAACCGTTTACTAGGAAGTCTCGGAGAATGCGATACAACTCCGAGAGTTTTCAAATCGTTACCCAACAGTACGCGTCCTGTTACCTCACTCTGTATGCTGAAAGGTATCTTCACAGTCATCTCGTTACACTGGATGAGAACTGGTAATTGGGGAAGCATCTGCACAGGCCCTCCAGGTAACTTGGTGAGGCGTTTGGGTACCTTAGCAACATCCTCAGCCTGAAAAAACGATTTATCCACCACAGTTATGCTGGCCCCAGTGTCCCTAATGGCAGGAGTCACCTGACCATTCACCTGGACACTGTCCTTATAATACTCTTTAGTATTATCAGGGATAGAATTATAGACATCTAAATTCTGTTGTTCCCACAACCCCAGAGATACTAAAGAAACGCTGGCTGAGACTCCAATGGGTTCGTCAGCTAGCAATAGAAAGTTTCCACTTGCCATTTGGACTTCCTCCTCTGGAGCGAAGGCTAAGGAGACAAGCTGGACCCCTGAAGGTTTACCCTTACATCTGGGATCTCCTTTCACGTGGTCAGCCGAGCCACAAACAAAGCATTTACCGAATGCTTTTTGGAATGGTTGCTTGTTCTGACCTCCTTCCGGTTTGGCACCAGAAGACACACTATTCTGCTGTGGTTTTCCCGGTGACTTACCCTTCTGGTTTTGTTTGGGGCCCTCTTTGGAATTTGAGTTATTCAAATTCTCTTTTGAGTCTTTTCTAGGCTGTTTTCCCTCATCCTTTTTCTGAGTTGCCCCAGAATCCTTATGAGTAGCCCTGTTGGCAACCCATAAATCAGCAGCCTTAGCTAGCTTCCGGGAATCCAATTCCTTCGAATCAGCCAAGTGCTGTCTGAGCTCAGGAGAACAGGCATCATAAATAGACTCCAACATAAAAAGATTCCTCATACCCTCATAAGTGTTCACTTTGTAACCCTTAATCCATCCCTTTAAGTTTTTCAACCCTTCACTCACCCAGGTAGCCCAAGGGGTACCATCATGCTTTTTGAGGGTTCTCTTAAGATACTGGGAAGGGGTCTTCCCGAATCTAGCTATCAAAGCTAGTTTCACACTTTCGTAATCCGTCTTATCCACCTCCCCCAACTCCATTACCACATCAGTCGCAACAGGAGGGAGCCTAGAGAACAACCAGGGAAGTAAATCATTCCCGGTGATGTCCTGGAGCCCATGGTTGTACTCAAACAGTTTTAACCAATCCAACACATCCAATCTCGGTTCATACATACCCACTAATTCCTTCGGCATCCGGGGGCTTTTGGGACTGGAGCTCCTAGAGGAACCAGAGGAGAGAGAAGCATTTTCTATAGACAACTTTTTCATCTCTAACTCGTGATTAAGTTCTATTTCCCTGAGTCTTAACTCAGCTTGCTTCTGCTCAGCCTAGGCATTCATACGTCTGAACTCGAGCTCTTGGTTTCGTTCAGATTGAGCCAAGAACTGTTTGTATTCTAATTCGAGCTTCATTTTTTCAAGTTCAAAATAAGCAGGGTTACATGTGGGACCTGGTATGGGCCCCGTAGGCACAGCTGGTAAGGCAGGTAGAGGAGCAGGGGAGACAGTTTTGTTAGCCTCTCCGTCCTCGTCAGCCTCTTCACCGCTATCATCAGAATTACGATTTAGATCAATACCATCACTGTTATCTACAGTTGCTGGAGAAATTGGTTCCTCTGAACCAGTACCCAGACTTTGGTTCGCCAGCAATCTCTCTATTAGTTCTAACTTCTTGCCTCTTACAGAAAGATTCTCTTGCCTACAGAGAGCTCGCAAACTCTCAGTATTTTCACCTGACAAGGATTCTTGACTGTAAGTTTCCATCGGAGACATGTTTTTGAAAGTTGCTTTTTAGTGCTAAGCTTCGTGGTTAGTTATCCTAAAGTGTCGTAAAGCACTCTAAACTGTATACTCGATACAAATCCCACCGCTGTACACCAGTGTTAGGCGGAAACCTGTGCAGTTCCCTCTGGGACCACTGCAAAAGATTTAGGACTACAGGTGTTTGGCAGTAAACCCACTTGGTAGCAGTCTGTACCACACAGATTCACTTGGTAGCTGTGGCTGAGCAGTCAGACTTCCCTCAAGAAGAGTTAAGCAGTATGTGGAGTATACAATATAGGGCAATTCTTCACAGTAAAACAAGCAAACACGCAACGAGGCTCAGTGCAAAGATATTAAGGTATTTATTTATAACGGAACATCTATCAAAAACACTATGGCACTATCACGGCAAACAAGTCAAATACAATTACTCTACGAAGAAGAAACGATCAATCCCCCTAACAATATTTCGACAAGTCTAGGTTCTACCGGCATCACTTATTTGCAGACAGAGGTGTATGCCTCAACCTAGATGGCACTCTAATATCAGTTAGGACGGGAGAGAAAAATAAGCAGGTTACGAAATCAACACAGTTCAAGACTTCACGGGAAAAATGCAAGGCAAGAAGACAAGAACCACAATAGATCATAAAGTTCAGAGGCCAGGCCCACTCGGAGAGAGGCAAGGCGATAGGTCCCAAAAAGTCTCTTTGTGGAAATGTGTTTGAGTCTATGTAGCAAATTGTTATTGGAAGATTGAACCAGTTCAGAACAATACGTGAGAAAAAGCTTGGAGGCGACCCAACGGAAAGGAGAGGATTAAGACACCTCGCTCAATCCGATCGAAAGGGAAGCCAGGCGGACACGGTACCTTGTTTGTGGAGGGCAGCTCCGGCGGGGGCAGTTGTTCCTGGTGGTAGATGCACATCGGGTCTTTGCCAAGAGTAGAGATGATCTCGTCGTCGAAGAAAAGTGAAGTCCGGTGCACCACCAGGGAAGAGACCAGCTGCGGAGTGCTCCGTCACAAGGCACCACCTTTTGGTCGCGATACAGGGGTAGTGGCTATCCAGTTGCCGAGGTGCTCTGCACGGGCAATTCGACCACTGCGTCCTGAGGCGAAGAAAAAGCAAAGGGGACTGGTTGTTCCCACCAGTCAGGGGAAGAGACTCTCCGGCAGGGAGATCTCCTCTGTCGTCGGGAAGTGGTGAGTCGGTTCCGCAGGGCTCCACCGGAGGTGTCGTCGTGCAGGTCGGCTCAGCGTTACCCTCGTCGGATTCTTAGGTCCTGTGGCGACTTCTGAAGATCCAGTCCCAAAAGCCCTGCTTTTATGCAGACAACCCCCATTCATTCAGTCTAGCTGTCAATCAACACATGCTAAGTGGTGAGCGGGGAGGCTCACCACTTGGGCCAATCACACCAGAGTGCGACCGGAGTTGGCAAGGAAACTCGGTCCAGGGTGCCTAAACCCCCTCCCACACCCCTGTGGTAACCCAGACAGAATGGAACCACTTTGGAGGGTCTCTGTACAGAGGCCCGCCAAAAGTGGAACAAAGGGCTCAACCTTTGGTTTAGGAGTCACAGAGACGAACACAGACGCCATTTTTAAAAACCGAGTTCTGGCAGAAATTACCATCCGATAAACATATTTAAGATAAGTAGACCGGTGGTACGTTAGAGATTAACGAGGAAAAGTATCAATCTCTAACAATGGGATGAATCCCATATGGTTATGTTCGGGGTCGAACATAACAAGTAGTTTCCACTGCCACCAACCAAAACTCGACGAGGGGGGACGGGACATTGCCCCCTCGAGCAACAGACCTAGGAGTAATCGAAATACCCCTACTAATACGTCCACAATAAGATGGTTGGTACTAGTACTGTTAGTAAATTTAGATCTAGTAAAGCCAATGGTGACTTTTCATGCCCAGGGAGACAGTAGTCAGTCCCCGAGTATGGAGTCTATGGTGGAGGTCCACTAGGACGCCCCAGTGTTACGGCACGTAGGGTGCGGTGTAACACGCATATGTTAGGGAGAATTCTCTGTTTAGGCTGAATGTCCTAACCTAGTGAGTCCCCCAGCAGCTTTGCTGGATTTCTGGAGTTCTGTCGGAACATCAGATGAGGGTCCTGGAACGCATATGCCCAGCGCTCCACGTCCAGGTCCTTGAGAGGCAGACCCATCTGGAGTTGAGCGGTAAGTGTACATGCATACTGATTGGAAGCTGTGCGTGTGGTGGTGTGCCAGTAGTGTGCAGGTTGTACATGTGTTTTTCTAGGGCCATGTATGGATGTGCCCTGTCAGGGCTGTGAGGCAGACACATGCAAGTCCTTTCATGTGTGAGACACATGGCTGGTGTATGTGTGGGTAAGCATGCAAGCCAAATGCAGATGTGTGAGCACACATGTTTGGATTACTGTGTATGTCAGTTGGCATGGTTGTGTGTCACACATGGATGTTGGTTCCAGCTGCATGTATGTGCACCGTGTACATGTGCGTCTATTTGACAAGGGTGCAACAGTGATGCAACATGGATGCATGTGACACTGATATGTGGAAAACTGATTTGCATATGTGACATGGATGCCGATCTCAACACTGCGACAGTTGGCGGAGGTGTACACATGCATGTAAGTGTGGTGGCGTGTGTACATGTGTAGTGCACTCCCTGTGTTTCATGTGATGTCTGGCTCACCTTTGGCTGCTCATGCTGTTGTATGTGTATGGATGGTGCTGGCTGTTGCAATATGGCTGTGGAATAGTTCATGTGTGTGAGTCAAAATGACATGTGTGTTGGGGATTGTGATGCCATGTCTGAAGTTTGACAATGCCACTCATGTGGAACTGTCATGTGTGTATGAATCCATTGTACAGTGCCCTGATGCCTGTGTTTTATTTCTCCCTGTTGTCATGATGCCTACCTCCAAGGAGCCAGGTCCGACCCAGCGACCCCAGAGGCAGGCATCATTTCCCCCAGGGGAGTGCCAGCGGGCCCAAGCTGGGGCCCTTTGGACGCAGTCCTGGCGCCTTAGGTGCCAGGCTCATGTTGGACCTCTGTCCTGGTGCCTTAGGCGCCAGGCTCATAAAGCTAGACATGTGTGCAAGTGTTTTCATGTGCACTTACCTGATGCAGACCATGCTGCCACATCCAGGCCCTCTTGAGGCCTGAATGGAACTACTTTACCTGTGGGACTACTTTCCACCCGGGTGTGGTCGGGGAAGGATACATACCTGATCGGAGGAAGGATACACACTTGGGACTTCTTCCAAAGCTATTTAAACCACACCCGATCAGCAACTCATGCTTCGCGTTGTTCAGCTCCTCGCAGCTGGACGCTCACCGTGTCAGCTCCTGCTTCTGGACTTCAGCCACGCCTGTCAGCATCCTGGGTCACCTGCAAAGGGAGACAAGAGACCTTACCAGCTAAATCTGCACCACAGAGACATCACCGACGATCCTGAAAGGGAAGACATTATTTTTAAAAGCATTTCGTTACGATCGCTGCAGCGCTGCATTTCACTCACCTTTCCTGGGTTCCTCCATCTTCAGCAGCGATCATCCAGATACACAGCCACTTCCCAGAGCCTAGAGAAAAAGACAAGAATAAGAGGTGAGAGAAGGAAGGGAATAAGACTTACCTCATTTCATTTCGGGTCTTGCCGCTTCCAGGCATTTTCCGGACCCCGGCCCCTATGGGGAAAAAAGACAAAGACATTGAATGAGCGTATGTAAAGTCAGTTCCCGAGCGCTCATCCAGAACTAACATGCCATTTACTGGAACTGGAACTGCACGTTTCACTTCGGGTCGGTGCCATATCTCTGGCATTCCGAACCCCGGCCCCTAAGGGGAAAAAAGACATAAACATTAGCGCTTGCTGCAAAAAGACAATGAACATTATTATTAAGCTTGGACTTTTGAACTTGCAACAGAACTTTTACAGAGCCTTACCTGAATAGTCAAGCTTACCTGAACTCCCATCAATCCTCAATCCAGTGAAGTAACTGGGTTTCAACGCGCCCCTGCATCAGAAGCAGGATGGAGAGCTCATCCTTCCTGACCCTAAGGTGAGACTTCACGAGGAATCGTGGAAGGGTATCGTGGAGGGTTGGAAGAGAGTGGGAGGCTTGATCATAACTCAGTCAGTAGGTAATACTCCCTTTTCACGCACAAGGGAATATTCCTGCGAGCCGGAGAAGCCAGAGTAGAGGGCCCTTCCTGTCCATCTTCAGAGTCCTGCGCTTCACCATTGAAGAAGCATCAGCACTCGAAGCCAGACCTGCGCCTCCGTGGGAATCAGGTGAGCGTTACAGAACGCGAAGACTACCCACAATTTCCCACCCGGGCACTACGGAGACTTCCGAGACTGACCAGCTGGCCCAGCTTTTGAGGGAATTACGGGCAGAGGTGCACTCAGCCCGCCAGGAGACAAACGCTCTCAAAAGAGAACTGATCTTATCCAAGGAAAGAACAGATGACCTAGCCAAAAGGTTATTACAGGCCCAGGCAGGGCACACTCCTTTACCTAATTCCGGAGACATTACCACATCAATGGGTTTGAGTAACCCGGTACAAATTAATCTACCTGGACACATGCCTTTGGCCCCGCCTGAACGTTTTGCGGGGGATCCCAAGAAATATGCCGTCTTTATGAACCAATGTCGTTTACCCTTTCTATGCAGACCCGGAGCCTTCCCTAACGACCAGACCAAGGTAGCCTTTATACTATCTTACCTCAGTGGTAGTGCTGCCGATTGGTCTATTCCATTGGTAAATCAGGATGATCCCCTTCTCCAGAATTTTCAGGGCTTCCAGGCCAGCATGGAAAGATTGTTCGCTCGACACTCTCAAGGACAGGCCCTTGATAACGAACTGCTATCCTTACGACAAGGTAATCAGGATCTTCTGTCCTACATAGCCACCTTTAACAGACTGGTTGTGGAAACTGGATGGCCAGAAAGCAAAAGGATCACATTGTTTCATCGAGGCCTGCGCGGAGAGTTTAAGGATGTTCTAGCTCAGATAGTAAACCCTCCCCAGGTCTGCGCAGACTACATTGACTTGGTGGTTCAACTTGATCACAGACTTCAAAAAAGAAAAGCAGATCGGTTCAAGTATGAAAACCGAGCACCGATCAAAACCCACGCTAACTCCAAGAGTACCGACGTATCTGAACCTATGCAAATCGGTGGTGTTAAAGGACCATTAACGCAGAAAGAACGAGAGAGAAGGCGGCAAATGCAACTTTGTCTGTATTGCGGGACTTCCGGTCACTTTCTTCGGAATTGTCCTGTTAAACCGCTTAAGAAGGTGGTTGGAGCTACTGATAACGAATTAGTGACACCTGATTCGGGAAACGACCTAGCCCGGCAAGCGTAGGGGTCCGCTTGCCGAGCTTGAAAACTAACTCTTTGACCTCGCATTTTGTCATGCCAATGGTGCTCATGGACCCAAAACAGCCTCAGCAGTTGCATACTATAAAAGCATACATCGACAGTGGAGCTATTGGAAATTACATAGACTGTGAATTGGCTTCCAGGATTAAGCTCCCTCTCCGCCCGAAAGTAACCCAAGATGTCATTACTACAGTAGATGGAACCGAAATAGCCTCAGGGCCTGTAACGCATTCCACTGTTGAAGTGACACTGGTGGGTCAGGATGGACATCGGGAAGCAATCGTGTTTGATGTGATCAAGGCCCCACAATTTCAAGTAATTCTTGGAATTCCTTGGTTAGAAACACATAATCCCAGAATTGACTGGCGAGCAAAGAAGATAAGTTTTCCTGATTGTGAACCAACTTGTTATCCGAGAAATCCAGCTATGGGTCTAGCCTCAGCAACTTCCACCCCTGTACAGCTACCGTCAGAATACCAAGAATTCCAAGACGTTTTTCAGAAAGAACAGGCTAACACGTTACCTCCCCATCGGTCTTATGATTGCCAAATCGATCTGGTACCCAATGCTCAACTACCTTGTAGTAGGATTTATGCTCTTACGGAACCTGAGAACCTGCATTTGCGTCAGTATTTAGATCAGTACCTAGCCAATGGTTTTATTCGCCCATCCAAGTCTCCTGTCTCTTCAGCTCTGTTCTTCGTGCCGAAAAAAGAAGGCGACCTTAGAACATGTATAGACTATCGCGCCCTAAATCAAATAACGATTAAGAATCGTTATCCTCTGCCCTTGATCCCTGAGCTTATCGACCAGGTGAAAGACGCTTGTGTGTACACCAAGTTAGATCTCCGAGGAGCTTATCACCTGGTGCGCATAAAAGAAGGCGACGAATGGAAGACTGCATTCCGCACCAAGTTTGGGCTCTTCGAATATCAGGTGATGCCCTTCGGTTTGTGCAATG
The DNA here is from genome assembly GCF_040938575.1 of Ambystoma mexicanum. Classification (NCBI taxonomy): domain Eukaryota; kingdom Metazoa; phylum Chordata; class Amphibia; order Caudata; family Ambystomatidae; genus Ambystoma; species Ambystoma mexicanum. The sequence goes on from NC_090925.1 coordinate 155,510,288, forward strand.
TACCTGCCGCCTTTCAGTACTTTATGAATGATGTTCTTCGGGAACTTATCGATGTCTGTGTCATTGTTTACATTGACGACATCCTGCTGTACTCTTCTTCAGAATCTGAGCACAGAAAACATGTTAGGGCAGTTCTTGAGAAACTGCGCCAGCACAGATTATTTGCAAAACTCGAAAAATGCGTTTTTCATACCACAGAAGTTGAGTTTCTCGGATTCATCCTGACACCTCAAGGAGTCCGAATGGACTCGCGAAAGGTGGACGCCATCCTCAAATGGCCATCTCCAAGCTCGGTGAAGGGAGTTCAGAGCATGCTCGGCTTTGCAAATTTCTATCGAAGATTCATCCCGGAATTTTCCCGAACAGTCCAACCCATCACCGCTCTCCTAAAGAAAAACAAACGCTTCGAATGGACTCTTGAGGCCAAACAAGCCTTCCAGGACCTGAAAACCAAATTCACCACTGCACCTGTATTGAAGCACCCGCACCCAGATCTCCCGTACATAGTGGAAACAGATGCATCCAGTTCGGCCATGGGAGCTGTCCTGTCGCAAAGAGACCCAAAAACTAACCAACTACACCCAGTGGCCTTTTGGTCCAGAAAATGTTCACCTCCTGAAATGAACTACGCAATCACCGATAAACAGTTACTGGCCATCAAATCTGCTTTCAAGGCTTGGCGTCACTACCTTCTCGGGGCAAGACACATCATCACCGTAATTACGGACCACAGAAACTTACAGTATTTGAAAATGGCCAAAGCTCAATCTTCACGACAACTCCGATGGGCTCTATTCTTTGCAGAATTTGATTTTGTAATTACCTATCGCCCTGGCTGCAAGAATGAAAAGCGGACGCCTTATCCCGGATTGGCATGGAAGAACCTAATTCGAGCTTAGAACCTGTGCCCATCATACCTGAGCAAAGAATCTTAGGCTTAACTTCATTGCAAACTATTGAGGATATCCAAACGCAAGTAAAACAACTTCTAGACTCTTCAACCTTACTGGAATGGAGTCAAAACGGTCCTCATTACACCGTTAAGGATGACTTACCCTACTTCCAGGAGCAGTTGTTTCTGCCAAGTAAAGAATTGCAAGAACTTGTTATTGCCCATCATCATGAATCTTTAATGGAAGGACACCCTGGTATCGCTAAAACGGAGGAAAAAATCAAACGCCACTTCTGGTGGCCTTCTTGGAGAAAAGAAATAAAGTATTTTGTACTGTCTTGTGGAATTTGCGGCCAAAACAAGGCTCAAAAGAAAAGGCCAGCCGGTCTACTTCAACCCTTGGATATTCCACCGGCGCCATGGCACACCCTGTCAATGGACTTTATAACAGATCTGCCTCCTTGTGCTGGTTACAACACAATCCTTGTAATTGTGGACCTATTCTCCAAAATGGCCCACTTTATCCCTTTAAAGGGTTTGCCTTCAGCTTCCACCTTGGCCAAGGAATTCCTGGAGAATATAGTTCGCATACATGGTTTCCCTTCCATATTAGTCTCGGATCGTGGAAGTCAATTTATCTCACATTTTTGGAAGAAGTGTTGCCAACTAGCACAAATAGATGTGCGGTTATCCACCAGCCACCACCCCCAGACCGACGGACAAACCGAGAGAACCAATCAGACTCTCGAGCAATATCTTCGGTGCATGTTACACCAATCCGAGTTAAATTGGAAAGACATCCTTTGGATCGCAGAATATGCATACAACAATTCAGTGCATTCTGGAACCAGAAAAACCCCCTTTTATACTTTGTATGGTCACCATCCTCGGACCTCTGACCTAGATCCACCTCTGACCCTGGAAATACCCGCAGTAAATCCTCTACATGCCACAATAACCCGAGCCTTCAAAGAAGCTGCAACTCATTTACAGCAAGCCAAGAAAAGGTATAAAGAAAACGCTGATTTGCACCGAAGTAAAACTCCTCCTTACCAAATAGGAGACCAGGTATGGCTAGCAACAAAACATTTACCCCTCAAGGGCCCGCAAACCTTCAATCCCGGATTCATAGGACCTTATCCCATCAAAGCTATAATCAACCCAGTGGCCTTTAAACTGGGTCTACCGTCCAACATGGGTATTCATCCAGTTTTTCATGCATCACTTTTGAAGCCAGTACAACCAGGAACCCGATTGTCCAAGCCTCCAGATCCAGTTCAAATTGAAGGGGAATTAGAATTCGAAGTTAAAGACATTTTAGACTCCAAGGTGGTAAAGTCGAAACTCTTCTATCTTGTTGACTGGAAGGGATATGGACCTCAAGAGAGATCGTGGGAGCCTAGTAACCATGTCCATGCACCTCGATTAGTACAAAGGTTTCACCGGAGATTTCCGAACAAGCCCAAACCCCCGGAGGGAAGAACCTTGGGAGGGGCCTTGAGGGGGGGTACTGTCATGATGCCTACCTCCAAGGAGCCAGGTCCGACCCAGCGACCCCAGAGGCAGGCATCATTTCCCCCAGGGGAGTGCCAGCGGGCCCAAGCTGGGGCCCTTTGAACGCAGTGCTGGCGCCTTAGGCGCCAGGCTCATGTTGGACCTCTGTCCTGGCGCCTTAGGCGCCAGGCTCATAAAGCTAGACATGTGTGCAAGTGTTTTCATGTGCACTTACCTGATGCAGACCATGCTGCCACATCCAGGCCCTCTTGAGGCCTGAATGGAACTACTTTACCTGTGGGACTACTTTCCACCCGGGTGTGGTCGGGGAAGGATACATACCTGATCGGAGGAAGGATACACACTTGGGACTTCTTCCAAAGCTATTTAAACCACACCCGATCAGCAACTCATGCTTCGCGTTGTTCTGCTCCTCGCAGCTGGACGCTCACCGTGTCAGCTCCTGCTTCTGGACTTCAGCCACGCCTGTCAGCATCCTGGGTCACCTGCAAAGGGAGACACGAGACCTTACCAGCTAAATCTGCACCACGGAGACATCACCGACGATCCTGAAAGGGAAGACATTATTTTTAAAAGCATTTCGTTACGATCGCTGCAGCGCTGCATTTCATTCACCTTTCCTGGGTTCCTCCATCTTCAGCAGCGATCATCCGGATACACAGCCACTTCCCAGAGCCTAGAGAAAAAGACAAGAATAAGAGGTGAGAGAAGGAAGGGAATAAGACTTACCTCATTTCATTTCGGGTCTTGCCGCTTCCAGGCATTTTCCGGACCCCGGCCCGTATGGGGAAAAAAGACAAAGACATTGAATGAGCGTATGTAAAGTCAGTTCCCGAGCGCTCATCCAGAACTAACCTGCCATTTACTGGTACTGGAACTGCACGTTTCACTTCGGGTCGGTGCCATATCTCCAGCATTCCGAACCCCGGCCCCTAAGGGGAAAAAAGACATAAACATTAGCGCTTGCTGCAAAAAGACAATGAACATTATTATTAAGCTTGGACTTTTGAACTTGCAACAGAACTTTTACAGAGCCTTACCTGAATAGTCAAGCTTACCTGAACTCCCATCAATCCTCAATCCAGTGAAGTAACTGGGTTTCAACGCGCCCCTGCATCAGATGCAGGATGGAGAGCTCATCCTTCCTGGAACTGGAACTGCACGTTTCACTTCGGGTCGGTGCCATATCTCCAGCATTCCGAACCCCGGCCCCTAAGGGGAAAAAAGACATAAACATTAGCGCTTGCTGCAAAAAGACAATGAACATTATTATTAAGCTTGGACTTTTGAACTTGCAACAGAACTTTTACAGAGCCTTACCTGAATAGTGAAGCTTACCTGAACTCCCATCAATCCTCAATCCAGTGAAGTAACTGGGTTTCAACGCGCCCCTGCATCAGATGCAGGATGGAGAGCTCATCCTTCCTGACCCTAAGGTGAGACTTCACGAGGAATCGTGGAAGGGTATCGTGGAGGGTTGGAAGAGAGTGGGAGGCTTGATCATAACTCTGTCAGTAGGTAATACTCCCTTTTCACGCACAGGGGAATATTCCTGCGAGCCGGAGAAGACAGAGTAGAGGGCCCTTCCTGTCCATCTTCAGAGTCCTGCGCTTCACCATTGAAGAAGCATCAGCACTCGAAGCCAGACCTGCGCCTCCGTGGGAATCAGGTGAGCGTTACACCTGTCTGCAGCTTCAACTGATGAAGAGGGCGGAGAAGGTGCTGTGGAGCACAGCGGCAGGGATCGCACCGCCAGCCGGAGACGCAAGGCCCGGCTCCCCTCCCAGGTTGTCATCTCGTCGGGGAGTGAGGAGTCCGGTGCCGCGTCCCAGGCCGCAGCTGCCGAGGGGAGGTCCAAGAGGCAGAGGTCGGAGTTGGACTCCTCGGCAGCAGAAGGGGCAGCTGAGACCCCACAGGGCCCAACGGAGGAAGATGGCATGGAGTCATCCAGGTTGGTGGGGGGTTTGGTGGAGGAGGAGGCCGTGCAAGGGACAGAGACGGGGTCTGGAGGTGGGGATTCCACTGGTGCTAGTGGTGCAGTGCAGGACCAGGGACAGGAGGCAGCACAGTCCACCGCGGAGGTGCCTGTGTGCAATCCTGTCCCTGATCCTGTCACTGCATCATCTTACACCAGCAGGGATGCCTACGTCCAGACCCTTTCTCAGGGAGGGGATTGGCTTACACCAACTGGCCTTCCTCTCCCTGCGGATGTGACTATCCGGCACCAGGTTGAGCCTGTCCTGGGTGGGGTGGCGTTGTGTCAACGTGCCATGCGAGGTGACCTGCAGTCTTTTCATGAGGAGACTGCACGTCTTCTCGCATGGCTCGTTGACCGCGGTGACCCACTGGGACAGCTCACCAGGGCAGGATTCCTCCATTTCCTGGACCTTGTTCCAACCCCCTCCTTAACTGAACCCCCTATGCCCCAGTCGTCCTCCATGCCATCTTCTCACCCATGTTTCACCTGGGTGCCCTGTGGAGCTGCCTCTGACCCTGCGGCCAGGCTGGTGGACAACAGATCCCTGCCACAGTCGGGAGTCGGACGTCCAGCAGGGGTGGCCACCTCCACAACTGCACCCCAGCTGGAGGAGGATGTGCAGGCAGCAAGAGCCAGGGCACAGGCAGTAGCACAGCAGCAGCAGCAACAAGGTGGGAGCCATGATAGCTCGGGGCCTTCATCATCGGAGGGGCAGGCATCGGCCAGAGGGCAGGAGGACCCTGGACGGGAAGTTTTTCCGTGTCGCAGCGGTTGGGCCATGCGATAGATGCAGAGCGACAGCGGGTGGAAGAGGCACGGCTCACGATGGTCAGGGCGGAGAACTCCATGCGTAGGGCCCTGAGGCGGGCCGAGTGCCTCGAGGCCATTCGCAGGGACCTGGAGTTCCAGATGTCATCGTCCCTGCGAACCCTCGGGGCCATGGAAGTGGACCGCCTCCGGGACATTGAGCAGGAGTTCGATGATGCCCTGGCTCGGGACATCAAAAAGTGAGCCGTCGGACTAGCCCGCTGCCCTTGTAAATAGTTAGATAGTGTTAGGTTTCCTTTGGTTTTTTCTTTATTTTGGACCTTTAGGACAATGGACCACATTTTTGTATATAGTTTTTTTTATTAGGTAGGAGTTTTTGATAGGTTTCATTTCTTCAGTTGGGATCATGGACCCTAGATTTTTCATCTGTATATGGTTCACTGTTGGATTCTACTTTTTTCTTTGGATTTCCCCATGGAGCAATGGTTTTAACTTTTGTTTTGCCCTTGGATTTCATTTTTGGAACTGTGACTTTGGACACCTTTCCTTTGGATTATGATTTGTTGTTTTTCATTATTTTACAGACATGCAGCTTTTCTTTTTAATTTCCATTGTCGTTTGTTTGATTTTAATTCCATTCATGTTGCTTTTAATACATTTTTTTCATCCAACTTCGATGTGTGGTATCATCTCATTGGTTTCATGCATGTCATGATATGGCATGTGGAGGCTGCCCAAAAGGGCCAGGCATCTAGATTGTTGTAACGCTCACCTGATTCCCACTGAGGCGCGGGTCTTGGCAGGAAGGTGTCTGTGACTCGAAAAGTGATGTGCAGGACTCGATTGGCTTCTGGGGTCGAACCTCTTCGCACTGTGTGTCGAACTCGAAGAGTGAGGTTTCTGCAGGTGAAAGAATATGGGGGTTAATGGTCTGGGTTGTTGAATGTCCCTCTCTCTCTCTCTCTCTTCCCAGCTTTTCCGTAGAGCCCCCAGGTCAACTTGCTCACCTTAGATAGGTGAATGCTGGACTCTCCATCTGCGTCCTGTGCAGGGTGCCGTTGCCAGTTCCTTCACTGGTGAAACATAGGCCTCTTGAATTCAGAGGATGGTTACCGTCGTTATCTGCACGATCAGTGAGTTTCTGGACACCTTTTAGTCTTTATAGTCTTTAGGTGCGTGGCACGTTAATATCGAATAAGACTCTGTATAATGCCTTCCCTTTTTGTTTTGCAGGACACTTTAGATGGAAGATGGAGTGAAGCGCCTGGAAATTCGTAAGTAAGGCAAGCGCTCTAATTGTCTTTTTCCTTGCAGCTTAGTTCGTGCTGAAGAGACGCCTGAGTATACGCAGGCGTTCTATTGCGACGAGCGCGATGGGCGTAAGTAAATACCTGTCTAATGTCTCTTCTTTTGTTTTTCAGATGTTGGACTGCAGCGCCGGAGTCCGTGGAATGCCAGTAAGTAATTACAATGCTTTTGTCTTCACAGGCGGCGATGAAGAAAGAAGAAATCCGGAATTCACGGCGTGCCGGTAAGTATGGCAATGCTTTTGTCTTTGCAGGTGGAGATGCGGCGTGAAGAAACAGCCGCAGCCGATGGATCAGGTGAGTAAGCACTGCGTGTAAAGATTGCCTTGCTAACCTGTTGTTTCTTGTCTTTGCAGGTGCTGCTGTTGACTGGATACAGAAATGGTAAGTATAATTCTTTTTATTTTATTTTTATTTTTTTTATTATTTTTATTTTGACATAGCTGTAAAATACAGCCTTTCAAAAACATTCAAACAATTCAATAAAATACAATGGTAGCTGTTAATATTACAAATCAATTTGCTAATACAATTTCTATTAAATACATTTTAAAATTTAGAACCTTGTCAAATAAAACTATCATTGGACATTTTACTATTCTGTCCGGTGACCTACTCTTTTGTGATATTTAAGCAATTTGATAAATTTAACGATTTCACAAACAAAAGACTCTCAATGTTCAATTTCCAGGACTGACTGTTATACACAATATTCCAAAAACTTTCTTCAGTCAACAGTATATGATTCTCAAAGAGGTGTTTAAACATCAGACATCTTTGTCGCACTAAAGCCGGGCATTCACAAAACAAATGCTTCAAATCCTCTTTTGCTGATGTACTCAGACAGAATCTACAATTAGGGTTGGGCGACATATGCCTCATAAAACGTACTTCATTTATCAAACAGATATTCATTCTGAATCTCATATATGAGTATCTGAATTTGGGATCTGGAGACTTCATTAGGTACATTTCAACAACATGAAGTTTTTTGATTGCAAAGGCTTGTCGTTTGGACACTTTCAATTTCATGCATGCCTCTCTAGTTTTGATCCAGTCATATAGCCAGAGCTTGGTTTTCGCTCTCTCGGGATTGTTCATAAGTAGGTCATCATCAATACCAGCTAGCTCCATCAGTACTTTTAACCATTTCCTCCATTTCAGAATCATGGGGTTGGCTGTTTCCACAATATATCTGCCCATTGTATACATGATTCCATTTGCTTTAACCGCTAGTAAATATTTTCGATACAATGAGAGCATTTTCCAACAATATATTGTGTACAAGGACACCAAACCCATTTCATGCCTCAATAAACACATCGGAACCGACATTGGGAGACCACACACTTTTTTCCAGAATCTGCGCTCTAGTCTTAGCCAAACATTCTCCAGCATGATTTCCCTGGTTTCTGCCCCATAAATTATTATAGGAGTGACCTTTTGCTTGTAGAATATAATGGCCGGTGATAAAGAAAATTTTCCAAATTTACCTTGTATCAACTTAGTCTGGGCTATTCCGGTGTTAACTTTCTTTTCCAGTTCTCGATGGTAAGATTTGTCCTGTAGATCATTGCCAATTAGTACTCCCAAATACTTATACTCGTTGACAATCTCTACATCAACACTTTGTATTTGCCACCTTCCAACTTTCGGTGCTTTCTTCTTTCTAGGCTCCAGTATCATAATTTTGCACTTGTCTTGGTTGATTTTTAACAAGTTTGCATCCGCATAATTACTCAAGGACGTTAAAAGAGCTTTCAGGCCCCCTGGCGTCTTAGCTAAAAGCACAAGATCATCAGCATAGAATAACCAGGGGACAGTATGGACTCCCAAACGGGGAGGATCAGATTTAATGCTCCTAAACTCATGTTGTATAGCTGACATGAAGAAGTTAAACAAAGTACTTGCCAGAATGCACCCTTGTTTCAAACCCCGAAAGGTTTCAATTGGATTAGAAAGAGAACCATCAAGGGCCAATCTTATTTGCACTGTAGTATGAGAGTGTAGTTCATTAATCCAAAATACAAGATAATTGGGACACTTCGCATCCAAAAGTTTGTTCATTAAGAGTTTTCTACACACAGAATCAAACGCGGCTTGAAAATCAATGAAAGCCATATATACTATCTGTCCCTTTTCATATTCTAGTTTTTTTATGACTTCCAGTATATGAAGGTTAACTGCAGTGCCCATCCCCGGCATGAAGCCAGTTTGATTAGGATCTCTAATTCCTGCTTCATTCAACCATTTGTTAATATCTCTTAATAGTAACCGAGCAAAAATTTTACTCTGTATATCTAGAAGAGATATAGGCCTGTAGTTACTAGGATTTTGATTGTCACCCTTTTTATAGATCGGGATGGTGATAGATTTCCTCCAAGAATCAGGAATACACCTAGATAGCAAAATTTGGTTGAAAATAGTAGCTAGAATTTGGGCTCATGCAGTGGGATTTTTTTTTAGCATAAAATTGGAAAGTCCGTCTGGGCCAGGAGCACGAGATGCAGACAACTTTGCAATGAACAGTAGAATGTCATCAATATCAAAGACAAGGTTCTCCATATCATTCCTGTCCTTGGTATCCTGACAACTGGTTGTTAAAGTGTCCGCATATAATGTTTTGTAAAACTCAGCCCATATTTCTTGAGGAATTGGATTCATTTGATACACAATTTGGATCTTACTTTGGGTATATTTTAAGTGTGACCATATTTCAGCTGAGTTCTTAGATTGTAGACTCTTCAGCATAGCCTCTGCATCATGTTGATATATTTTAGCCTTTCTTGCTCTAAGCCAGTTTTTAAATTTACATTTTAGAGTGTTCAATTGGCGTGAATAGTCAGGAGCATTGGTCCTAATGATTTTCCTTCTATCAGCTCTATACTGAGTTTTATGCATGGCTACTTCATGGTCAAATACATGTAACGATTTTGTATTCTGGCTCTTAGGATCCTTGTTCTTGATCTTAAAAATGTGCATTTCATTAGCATAAGAAGGGGGACTATTAGAGTCAACACATCTCTTTTCAATCAGCACTTGAGTTAGCTTTTGACTTAGACTTTGCAAAGTTGAGGAATTCCATTGAAACCTATTTTTACCAGTGTTTAATGTGAGGTTTCTAGCTAAAGATGATTCATATGTTTTAGATTCTGTCAGCCATGACCAATTCAGAGATTGAATATCATGATCACTTATTTTTTGGGGCATTATATAAAAATCTGTTATATGACTAAAAAGGTCTCGGTCCACAAATGTATAATCTATTGTAGCTGATTGTAACCCTCTATGCCATGTATTCTTGGATGGTATATCACCTTTTTTTGCACCATTTAGCATTAAGAGCTGATGTTCGGCCATATAGGCATTCCAAGTCTTTGCTATCGGGGTCAGAGGTTTCCCCACTTGTGGTAAGCATGATAGATTCAGATCTCCCGTAACTATTACATGACCACAAAGTGGATCTAATATCGTCAGATTCAGTGCTTCATCCATAGCCTCATAAAAATCAGAGTCAGTTATTGCAGCATGGTTCCAATATATGTTTATCAACCCAATTGTTGTTAAATTGAGCTTTATCTTTGTTAGTTGTATAAAGCTATTCGGGGAGAACCATGGCTCAATTTGCATGTTGGGAGATGCTTTAACGGCTACCATTAATCCTGCCATGGGTCTACCTCTGACTGGAACGATAGCTGGTGTCAATACTACAATATGTTTATCCCATACCGGGGCAACAGACAACCATATTTCCTGAAAAGCTACTATATCATAACCCATTAGCAAGCTATCTCTGGATTTCGTAAGGTGTTTAAAGCCTCTGGTGTTCCATGAGGCTAGAGAAAAGGTCGTCTCATTCTGTACTGGCTAGTTGTTGTTCAGTCTTGTTTCTCTAGCCTCTGTCATCCGATCATCCGCTCGGGTCATGTTTATATATGAGTTGCTATTTTGTCCCTTCTGATAGACGTTTGGTTTGGGAATATGTTGGTTTCTTAGACTGAGCGGTTGTTGTTGAGCAGGAAGAGCTGGATTTTCTAGTAGGAAGCCCATTTCATATAGATCATCTCTTGCTTCCCACACTGCATTTTTAACAAAGCATGACTTCATCCATAACTTGATCTTAGACAAGTCATTTCTTTGAAGAAATTCTACTTGCTCTATGTCATTAGAACATATCCCATCAAGTGCAACAATTTCTGAGAAAATATTCAGGACTGATTGTCTATTCAAGTCAAAAGAGTGACAAGGAAAAGGACGACATTGCATCAATAGACAGTTTGTATTTGGATCACTCACAGGCGCATACACCCCCGCTTTTGAGGCATAAGTTGCTTTAGCATTTGATGTATGATTGGGTTGTCTTGCAGTATTAGCCAAGGGGGTATACACTCCACCGTTCCTGCCATTTATCATAGGAGTGTCATGTGTATTAGCCTGGACAATTATCCTTTTTAATGAGTGTTCTATTTCTGTTTTCCAATCACTCATTGAGATAAATTTTTCCTGAGTCACTTTATCTACAGTGTGTCTTTCTGTCGTCCCATCAAGTAGTTCGAGACTCTTTCCCATTTTCAAGTTCTCAGTATTGTTTGTCTCGTTGCTCAAGGGGTCTAACATTATACTTGATACACCACATGGTTTACTGCTACCATCACTAGCCTTGGGTATATGCACATCATGCTTGTTAGCCTGGGTAATTAATCTTTTTAAAGAATGTTCTAATTCCATTTTCCATTCTCTCATTGATATGAGTTGTTCCTGGCTCAGTTTCTGTACATCCTGACATTCTGTACTTTCAACAATTATATCGGGACTATTCTCCATAGTTAATTTATCAGTATGGCTTGGATTAGTGCTTAACTTGCCTGGTGCTGTTCCTATTATGCCACACGATTTACCGGCGACATCCCCTCCGTTTAGTGCCTTGTCCGGACCAGTAATCCTGCCTTCTCTTTGCTGATTTGACAACAGGATTAAAGTGTCTAGAGGCTCATATTCTTCTGGCCCTTTTTGACACAATCGTCCCTTTTGTAAACTCATATCTCGATATTTGTTAGCAATAGCCGTGCGCGCTACCGCAGCAGCTGATTTTGGTAATGTTAGAGTGTTGATAAACTGTTTAGTGCCTGTAATTTTAGAGTTCGCAACATTTGACACATTTTTTGATTTTTTTGTGATTTTCTTCACAATATTTATTCCTTTTTTTTTGTGTCAAAGATGTTGTACGACACAGCAGTAACATTTTCAGTCCCCTGCGTTGTCTGGCCCACATTACTTTTATGTTGATTCATTACTTTTTTACAAGAGAGTTCTATGTTCTTTACTTTGTCTTTCTTCTTTTTAATACATGGTTGCCCTACTTCACACTTTTCTTTTTCGATTTGTAATCTACTTATAAGAGCGATGTCCGAGGATTTAACCATTTGCGGGACAATGTTTGTATCTATTTTAGCTAGATTCATAAGTTCATCTCTCTTTTCTTTGTTTTTTTTGTTCTTAACCCCTAGTTGCAATGCAGACTGTTGATGTTGTGTACAGTCAATTAACAGGATTTCGTCTTCTTTAGATTTTGTTTCATCCGTACTGTATTGTAGAATGCCGTCTGTGCTATCAACACTCTCCATGTTTTTCTTACAACATACACAATGATCGTCAGCTACTTTATTTTTGCATAGCAGCTTAATTAGCACAGAGTGCTGATCATTCAGTTTAGTATCTAATGTATCATATAATCGTGTAAGAGAAAACAGTGCAGCATTCATTGTTTGTAATGATGTTTCAATACCTATTACAAATGTACCCGGAGGAGCTGATAAATCCTCATTTAGGGCAGCGTGATTCCTACGAGGGGTCGGGTGGACGAAGGAGCAGGAGGACGTGGAGGATGCATCTGCTGTAGGAGAAAACATCATCGGCAAATCATATAAGTCCTGTTGCACATCACTATAATCAGGAGTTTCCTTAGGGCAGCTGCTCTTTTCAACCTCTTGGGGGCTGACCATAGTACCAAACACGGCTTCTGTTTCCATCTCATCAATAATGTCATCTTGTCTCCTAATATCAGGAGCATTCAACATAACCTCCCCCTCGCCAGACACGCTGTTGGAATGCGCACCAAGGCCAACTGTACTCTCTTCATTCGTGAGATCAATCGCTCCTGTGCCTAGTTGTTCTATAGCATTGAGAGCACCAGCAGCAACCAAGGAATCTGGGGGAGTGGAATACGAGCACAGGCTACTATCCTGTCTATCACCATTTGGTAAGTCCTGATTAAATAAAGCATTTACACATGCATTTCTGCTGTTTCCATCATTATTTTCCACAACATTCCCACATTTCTCCCTTGGGGCGCAAAATTTTCTGATATCCACCAAAGTAGAGCAGACTCTTATGCTAGAGGCTGATTTGCTAATTCTTTTAAGATTAATTGTCCTAGAAGACGTTTTAGGTGTCGAAATAGCCTCACGAGTACACTCATTAATGACTTCCTTCGACGGCATTCCTGTACGTAAAGTCATTACCATTTTATTTTTTTTCTCTGAAGGACAGTGATGTTAAGTTATTTCCTAAATGCGAGTATATTAGTCAAAATGTGAGAGTTACTTCACTCAGCGCCCACAAATCTCAAATTCAGGGAAATCACGCAATTCCAGCAGATAGAGCAATCAGGGGCATATTTAGTGACAAGCGGACACAGACATCGAGGTGCTCTAGCTGGAGTTGGACCCAATTACTTCACCACTATTGTCCCGACAGTATTCAAAAAATCAATGCAAGCACGCACAAAACTAAGTTAAAAATAAAAGTTTGTTTTTGCCCACAGCCCTCAAACCCTCAGCCAGCAGACAGCCGACAGCACTTTCCAAAGCACTTCCTCCAAATGCGCGTGCGCCAAATGCGCGCGGCTTCCTGATTATGAGGATTGTGGGAAAAAAGGGGCGGAGCTTACGCTCGAAATTCTGCAAATAATAAAATATAAATAAATATTAAATAAATAACACTTATGCTAGTGAGCTTAGTGTCTTGTATTATTGTCTCTTTGATTATAGAGTCTTTACCACGTGTGAGTAGATTTTCAAAGGTCCACAAAAAAAACAGGCATACGAGGTCCTCCACAGCCGACAGCACTTTCCAAAGCACTTCCTCCAAATGCGCGCGCGCCAAATGCGCGCGGCTTCCTGATTATGAGGATTGTGGGGAAAAAGGGGCGGAGCTTACGCTCGAAATTCACGTGTGAGTAGATTTTCAAAGGTCCACAAAAAAAACGGGCATACGAGGTCCTCCACAGCCGACAGCCCTTCCCAAAGCACTTCCTCCAAATGCGAGTATAATTCTTGCAGGTTCAGGATCGAAAGAAGAAAGGCCGGAGCAGACTCGGTGAGCGTTCTGCTGCAGATGCAGAATAAAGCGAAGCACGCTTCATCTATCGGGTGTGGTTTAAATAGCCTTGGAGTGATGAGGCATCTTCTTCCACGGCCCCGCCTAGGTAAGAAAAGAGTTCCAGTTTCCAGAAGAGTTCCAGTGCTGTATCCAGGGAGTGGAGCTGCCCCACCCAGGTAAGAAAGTAGTTCCTGTTCACAGAGGGCTTCTAAGTGGCTGGTAAGTAAGCAGCATGGTCTGCTGCAGGTAAGTCCACCCAAGCATCTTCACACCTATTATGAGCCCGGCGCTTCCAGTGCCGGGACCGATGGTTTTGATGAGCCTGGTGCCACCGGCGCCAGGACAAGGTCCAAAAGGTCCCAGTGGGGACCGGCTGGTGCCTAGGATTAGGGTTAGGGGCCTGCTTCCAAGGACGTTGGGCTGGTCCTGGCTCCTTGGAAGCAGTGATCATGACAGCACCCCCCCTCAAGGCCCCTCCTAAGCGTGTCTTCTCTGGGGGTTTTGGTTTGTCGGGGTGATTCAGATGGAATTTCTTGACCAGACGAGGTGCGTGGACATATTCTTAGGGTTCCCAAGACCTTTCCTGGGGGCCGTATCCTTTCCAATCAACCAGATAATATAACTTAGATTTGGAGATTTTGGAGTCTAGGATGTTCTTTACTTCGAATTCAAGTTCTCCATCTACTAAAACCGGTTCTGGGAGTTCAGTCAATCGGGTTTCTGGTTGTACTGGTTTTTATAAGGAGACATGGAATACTGGATGTATTTTCATATGCGTAGGTAATTCCAATTTGACAGCCACCAGATTAATTATGGCAGATATGAGATAGGGTCCAAGGTATCTCGGGATGAAGGTGCGGGGTCCTTTTAGAGGCAGGTGCTTAGTGAATAACCAGACCTGATCTCCTACAGCGTAGTGAGGGGCCTCTTTACGGTGTCGATCTGCTCCTTTTTTGAATTGAGCTTTAGCTCTTTGCAGATGGGCAGTGGCTTCCTTAAAAGCACGGGTGATCTCCGAGTGTAAGTGATCCACATCAGGTGCTTCGAATTCTTGGGGAGGATCCAGGTTCGAGGTTCTAGGATGGTGTCCGTATAATAGGAAGAAGGGAGTCTTCCCGGTTCCAGAATGAGTCGAATTATTGTAAGCGTATTCAGCGATCCAAAGAATATCCTTCCAGGGGTTTTCAGTTTGTTGGAGCATGCAACGTAGATATTGCTCTAGAGTCTGATTTGTCCTCTCGGTTTGTCCGTCAGTTTGGGGATGGTGACTAGTTGAAAGTCTTACATCAATTTGGGCTAGACGACAGCAACTGCGCCAGAAGTGGGAGATGAATTGACTTCCCCTATCGGAGACTAAAACCGAGGGAAAACCGTGTAACCGAACGATGTTTTCTAAGAATTCTCGGGCCAATACTGAGGCTGAAGGTAGACCCTTCAGGGGAATGAAGTGAGCCATCTTGGAGAATAGATCCACGACTACTAAAATGGTAGTATACCCCGAGCATGGAGGTAAGTCCGTGATGAAATCCATGGACAGGGTATGCCATGGACAGGGAGGGATGTCTAGTGGCTGTAATAAGCCGGCTGGTTTCTCCTTCTGACTTTTATTCTGGGCACACACACCGCAGGAGATTACAAAGTCTCTAATATCCTTTTTCCATGATGGCCACCAGAAATGTCTTTTAATCTTTTCCATGGTTTTGGTAATGCCAGGGTGACCCTCCATTAGAGAGTCGTGATAACAGGAGATTACTTGTTTTTGTATTTTCTCACAGGGCAAGTGCAATCGTCCTCGGAAATATGGTAGGTCTTGATCCACTGAGAATTCTTTTCCCTTTAATTGCCAGTCCTGCAAATCGGCCGGAGTTAGGAGTGATTTAACCATGGTCTTGATGTCTTCAAAAGATTGAGCGCTGACCAAACCCAAAATCCTTTGTACTGGGATTATGGGTATTGGTTCTGGATTGGTCAAATGTTCATCTACTCCCATACGGGAGAGGGCATCTGCTTTTCCGTTCTTACTGCCTGGTCGATAAGTAATTATAAAGTCAAATTCAGCCAGAAACAGAGCCCAGCGAAGCTGTCTGGAAGACTGAGATTTGGCTGTCTTTAAATATTGTAAATTGCGGTGATCAGTCATTACGATAACTGTGTGTCTGGCTCCTAGAAGATAATGCCGCCAGGCTTTAAAGGCCGATCTGATAGCTAAAAGTTCCTTGTCTGTAATTGAATAGTTGATCTCGGGAGCCGAAAACTTGCGGGACCAAAAGGCTACAGGATGTAATTGGTGTGTGACTGGATCTCTTTGTGATAAAACTGCCCCCATAGCAAGACTAGAAGCATCCGTTTCCACGATGTAGGGGAGTTCTGGGCGAGGGTGTTTTAGAACAGGTGCAGAAATGAATTTAGCTTTTAAGTCTTGAAAAGCTTGTTCTGCTTCAGAAGACCACTCAAAACGTTTGTTCTTTTTTAACAGAGCGGTGATGGGCTGGACTATCCGAGAAAATTCAGGAATGAATCTGCGGTAAAAGTTAGCGAAGCCTAACATGCTTTGAACTCCTTTTACAGAGGTTGGTGATGGCCACTTGATGATTGCATCAACTTTCTTTGAATCCATATGGACTATGTTAGGTGACAATATGAATCCCAGGAACTCGACTTCAGTTACGTTGAAAACGCATTTTTCAAGCTTAGCAAAAAGATTATGTTGACGCAATCTCTCGAGAACCTTTTTAACGTGTCTCTGATGTTCCTCTTCAGATGATGAATAGACGAGGATGTCATCAATGTAGACAACAACACACACGTCTATGAGTTCTCTAAGGACATCGTTCATAAAATATTGGAAAGCGGCAGGAGCGTTACAAAGTCCAAAGGGCATCACTTGATATTCGAATAGCCCGTACTTGGTGCGGAAGGCCGTTTTCCATTCATCGCCCTCTTTTATCCGTACCAAGTGGTAGGCTCCTCTGAGATCCAACTTTGTATATATACATGCGTCTTTGACTTGGTCCAGGAGTTCAGGTATCAAAGGTAACGGGTATCTGTTTTTAACTGTGATTTGATTCAGGGCGCGGTAATCTATGCAAGTCCTAAGGTCTCCTTCCTTTTTTCGGAACGAAGAACAAAGCCGATGAAGCTGGAGATTTTGAAGGACGGATAAACCCGTTAGCTAGGTATTGATCCAGATATTGTCTGAGGTGAAGATTCTCTGGCTCGGTGAGGGCATAAATCCTGCTGCAAGGAGGAGTTGTTCCGGGTATCAGATCTATTTGACAGTCGTATGACCTATGAGGAGGCAGGGTGTTAGCTTGATCCTTCCGGAAGACGTCTTGGAATTCCTGGTATTCGGGAGGTAATTTGGGAACCTCCTCAGAAGAGATTGCCGCCAGTGAAATATCAGGCCGAGGATAACAAGTGGTAAAACATTCTGGAAACTGAACCGTCTTTGCTCGCCAATCGATCTGAGGATTGTGCTTCTCTAACCAAGGGATTCCCAGAATGATCTGGAACTGAGGGGCCTTGATCACATCGAACACGATTCTCTCCCGGTGTCCATCTTGACTCACTAGCGTCATTTCTTGGGTGGCGTGCGTTACTGGTCCGGAGGCTATCTCCGTGCCATCCACCGTAGTGATGACGTCTTTTACTTCCTTAGGGACAAGGGGTAGATTCATCCTTGATACCATTTCACGATCCACATAATTACCAATTGCTCCGCTGTCGATGTAAGCTTCAATTGCATGCAAACGATCCGGACGTTCAGGACTGATGAGGACCATGGGTACCACGAAATGCGAGGTCACGGGACAGATCTTAAAGCTCGGCAAGAGGACCTCTACTCTTGTCGGGCTAGGTCGTTTCCCTGCTCAGAATTTGTGGTACAGGTATCCGCGGCTCCTACAGCCTTCTTAGCTGGTTTCACTGGGCAGTCCCGAAGAAAGTGTCCTGAGTTTCCGCAATAGAGGCATAATTGCAGCTGCCTTCTTCTTTCCCGCTCTTTCTGGGTCAAAGGTCCTTTCATGCCCCCTATTTGCATGGGTTCCACAGTGTCAGCTCCCCTAGTAGAGGTCTGTGGTTTAGAAAACACTCGGGTATCAAATTTGGAACGATCTGCCTTCCTGTTCTGTAGTCTGTGGTCCAATTGGACAACTAAGTCAATATAGTCCGAGCATTCTTGTGGAGGATTCACAACTTGAGCTAACACATCCTTGAGCTCTCCACGCAGGCCTCTGTAGAAAAGCGTTATTCTCTTATCCTCGGGCCATTGAGTTTCCACTATAAGTCTGTTGAATGAGGCTATATAAGTCAAGAGGTCTTGATTACCCTGTCGTAATGAAAGAAGTTCATTGTCCAAGGCCTGCCCTTGTGCATGTCTTGCGAACAGTTTCTCCATGCTGGACTGGAAGGCCTGGAAATCATGTAAAACCGGATCATCCTGGGTGAATAAAGGGATCGACCAATCTGCGGCGCTGCCACTGAGATAAGAAAGCACGAAAGCCACCTTGGTCTGGTCTGTTGGGAATGCAGCTGGTCGACATAAGAAGTGTAGGCGGCACTGGTTGATGAACACTGCGAATTTCTTTGGATCACCAGAAAAGCGTTCGGGCGGAGCCAAGGGCACATTACCGGGCAGATTAATTTGCACTGGATTTAAAGATGATGCAGAAGGATAACTTCCTCCTGGAGCGGGCAAAGGTGTCTGTCCTGCCTGCGTTTGTAACAACTGCCTAGCGAGGTCCTCTGTTCGCTCCTTGGAAATTATCAGTTCTCTTCTTAGAGAGTTCGTTTCCTGACGAGCTGCATGTACTTCTGCTCTTAAGTCCCCGAGCAACTGGGCTAATTGATCAGTGTCTGAGGTTTCCATTGCGCCTGGGTAGGAATTTTGTGGTGGGCTTCGCGTTCTGTAACGCTCACCTGATTCCCACGGAGGCGCGGGTCTTGGCAGGAAGGTGTCTGTGACTCGAAAAGTGATGTGCAGGACTCGATTGGCTTCTGGGGTCGAACCTTTTCGCACTGTGTGTCGAACTCGAAGAGTGAGGTTTCTGCAGGTGAAAGAATATGGGGGTTAATGGTCTGGGTTGTTGAATGTCCCTCTCTCTCTCTCTCTCTTCCCAGCTTTTCCGTAGAGCCCCCAGGTCAACTTGCTCACCTTAGATAGGTGAATGCTGGACTCTCCATCTGCGTCTGGTGCAGGGTGCCGTTGCCAGTTCCTTCACTGGTGAAACATAGGCCTCTTGAATTCAGAGGATGGTTACCGTCGTTATCTGCACGAGCGGTGAGTTTCTGGACACCTTTTAGTCTTAATAGTCTTTAGGTGCGTGGCACGTTAATATCGAATAAAACTCTGTATAATGCCTTCCCTTTTTGTCTTGCAGGACACTTGAGATGGAAGATGGAGTGAAGCGCCTGGAAATTCGTAAGTAAGGCAAGCGCTCTAATTGTCTTTTTCCTTGCAGCTTAGTTCGTGCTGAAGAGACGCCGGAATATACGCAGGCGTTCTATTGCGACGAGCGCGATGGGCGTAAGTAAATACCTGTCTAATGTCTCTTCTTTTGTCTTTCAGATGTTGGACTGCAGCGCCGGAGTCCGCGGAATGCCAGTAAGTAATTACAATGCTTTTGTCTTCACAGGCGGCGATGCAGAAAGAAGAAATCCGGAATTCACGGCGTGCCGGTAAGTATGGCAATGCTTTTGTCTTTGCAGGTGGAGATGCGGCGTGAAGAAACAGCCGCAGCCGATGGATCAGGTGAGTAAGCACTGCGTGTAAAGATTGCCTTGCTAACCTGTTGTTTCTTGTCTTTGCAGGTGCTGCTGTTGACTGGATACAGAAATGGTAAGTATAATTCTTGCAGGTTCAGGATCGAAAGAAGAAAGGCCGGAGCAGACTCGGTGAGCGTTCTGCTGCAGATGCAGAATAACGCGAAGCACGCTTCATCTATCGGATGTGGTTTAAATAGTCTTGGAGTGATGAGCGTCTTCTTCCACGGCCCCGCCTAGGTAAGAAAAGAGTTCCAGTTTCCAGAAGAGTTCCAGTGCAGTATCCAGGGAGTGGAGGTGCCCCACCCAGGTAAGAAAGTAGTTCCTGTTCACAGAGGGCTTCTAAGTGGCTGGTAAGTAAGCAGCATGGTCTGCTGCAGGTAAGTCCACCCAAGCATCTTCACACCTATTATGAGCCCGGCGCTTCCAGTGCCGGGACCGATGGTTTTGATGAGCCTGGTGCCACCGGCGCCAGGACAAGGTCCAAAAGGTCCCAGTGGGGACCGGCTGGTGCCTAGGATTAGGGTTAGGGGCCTGCTTCCAAGGACGTTGGGCTGGTCCTGGCTCCTTGGAAGCAGTGATCATGACAATTGTGATGGCGTGTTGGCTGGGGGACATGTATCGGGGCCTGCTGGCAGGTGCCCCGCCCTGCTGGGGGGTGGGTGTGCAAGGGGACATGAGTGGGGGCCTGCTGGCAGGTGCCCCACACTGCTGGGGGGTGGGGGTGCAAGGGGACATGAGTGGGGGCCTGCTGGAAGGTGCCCCGCACTGCTGGGGGGTGGGGGTGCAAGGGGACATGAGTGGGACATGAGTGGGGCCTGTTGGTAGGTGCCCTGCACTGCTGGGGGGTGGGTGTGCAAGGGGACATGAGTGGGGGCCTGCTGGCAGGTGCCCCACACTGCTGGGGGATGGGGGTGCAAGGGGACATGAGTGGGGGCCTGCTGGCAGGTGTCCCACACTGCTGGGGGTGGGGGTGCAAGGGGACATGAGTGGGGGCCTGCTGGCAGGTGCCCCGCAGTGCTGGGGGTGGGGGTGCAAGGGGACATGAGTGGGGGCCTGTTGGCAGGTGCCCTGCACTGCTGGGGGGTGGGGGTGCAGGGGGACATGAGTGGGACATGAGTGGGGGCCTGCTGGCAGGTGCCCCGCACTGCTGGGGGGTGCGGGTGCAGGGGGACATGAGTGGGGGCCTGCTGGCAGGTACCCCACACTGCTGGGGGGTGGGTGTGCAAGGGGACATGAGTGGGAAATGAGTGGGGGTCTGCTGGCAGGTGCCCCGCACTGCTGGGGGGTGGGTGTGCAAGGGGACATGAGTGGGGGCCTGCTGGCAGGTGCCCCGCACTGCTGGGGGTGGGGGTGCAGGGGGACATGAGTGGGACATGAGTGGGGGCCTGCTGGCAGGTGCCCTGCACTGCTGGGGGGTGGGGTTGCAGGGGGACATGAGTGGGACATGAGTGGGGGCCTGCTGGCAGGTGCCCCGCACTGCTGGGGGGTGAGTGTGCAAGGGGACATGAGTGAGACATGAGTGGGGGCCTGCTGGCAGGTGCCCCGCACTGCTGGGGGCTGGGTGTGCAAGGGGACATGAGTGGGGGCCTGCTGGCAGGTGCCCCACACTGCTGGGGGGTGGGGATGCAAGGGGACATGAGTGGGGGCCTGCTGGCAGGTGCCCCACACTGCTGGGGGGTGGGTGTGCAAGGGGACGTGGGTGGGGGCCTGCTGGCAGGTGCCCCGCACTGCTGGGGGGTGGGGGTGTAGGGGGACATGAGTGGGACAAGAGTGGGAGCCTGCTGGCAGGTGCCCTGCACTGCTGGGGGGTGGGGGTGCAGGGGGACATGAGTGGGGGCCTGCTGGCAGGTGCCCTGCACTGCTGGGGGGTGGGTGTGCAAGGGGACATGAGTGGGGGCCTGCTGGCAAGTGCCCTACACTGCTGGGGGGTGGGGATGCAAGGGGACATGGGTGGGGGCCTGCTGGCAGGTGCCCCACACTGCTGGGGGGTGGGTGTGCAAGGAGATATGAGTGGGGGCCTGCTGGCAGGTGCCCCGCACTGCTGGGGGGTGGGGGTGCAGGGGGACATGAGTGGGACATGAGTGGGGGCCTGCTGGCAGGTGCCCTGCACTGCTGGGGGGTGGGGGTGCAGGGGGAAATGAGTGGGACATGAGTGGGGGCCTGCTGGCAGGTGCCCCGCACTGCTGGGGGGGTGGGTGTGCAAGGGAACATGAGTGGGACATGAGTGGGGGCCTGCTGGCAGGTGCCCCGCACTGTTGGGGGGTGGGGGTTCAAGGGGACATGAGTGGGGGCCTGCTGGCAGGTGTCCCGCCATGCTGGGGGGTGGGTGTGCAAGGGGACATGAGTGGGGGCCTGCTGGTAGGTGCCCCACACTGCTGGGGGATGGGGGTGCAAGGGGACATGAGTGGGGGCCTGCTGGCAGGTGTCCCACACTGCTGGGGGGTGGGGGTGCAAGGGGACATGAGTGGGGGCCTGCTGGCAGGTGCCCTGCACTGCTGGGGGTGCAAGGGGACATGAGTGGGGGCCTGCTGGCAGGTGCCCCGCACTGCTGGGGGGTGGGGATGCAAGGGGACATGAGTGGGACATGAGTGGGGGCCTGCTGGCAGTTGCCCCGCACTGCTGGGGGGGTGGGTGTGCAAGGGAACATGAGTGGGACATGAGTGGGGGCCTGCTGGCAGGTGCCCTGCACTGATGGGGGGTGGGGGTGCAGGGGGACATGAGTGGGACATGAGTGGGGGCCTGCTGGCAGGTGCCCCACACTGCTGGGGGGGTGGGTGTGCAAGGGAACATGAGTGGGACATGAGTGGGGGCCTGCTGGCAGGTGCCCCGCACTGCTGGGGGGTGGGGGTGCAAGGGGACATGAGTGGGGGCCTGCTGGCAGGTGTCCCGCACTGCTGGGGGGTGGGTGTGCGAGGGGACATGAGTGGGGGCCTGCTGGTAGGTGCCCCACACTGCTGGGGGGTGGGGGTGCAAGGGGACATGAGTGGGGGCCTGCTGGCAGGTGCCCCACACTGCTGGGGGGTGGGGGTGCAAGGGGACATGAGTGGGGGCCTGCTGGCAGGTGCCCTGCACTGCTGGGGGTGCAAGGGGACATGAGTGGGGGCCTGCTGGCAGGTGCCCCGCACTGCTGGGGGGTGGGGGTGCAAGGGGACATGAGTGTGACATGAGTGGGGGCCTGCTGGCAGGTGCCCTGCACTGCTGGGGGCTGGGGGTGCAAGGGGACATGAGTGGGACATGAGGGGGGGCCTGCTGGCAGGTGCCCCATACTGCTGGGGGGTGGGTGTGCAAGGGGACATGAGTGGGGGCCTGCTGGCAGGTGCCCCACTTTACTGGGGGGTGGGGGTGCAAGGGGACATGAGTGGGGGCCTGCTGGCAGGTGCCCCGCACTGCTGGGGGTGGGTGTGCAAGGGGACATGAGTGGGACATGAGTGGGGCCTGTTGTTAGGTGCCCCGCACTGCTAGGGGGTGGGGGTGCAAGGGGACATGAGTGGGGGCCTGCTGGCAGGTGCCCCACACTGCTGGGGGGTGGGGGTGCAAGGGGACATGAGTGGGGGCCTGCTGGCAGGTGCCCCGCAGTGCTGGGGGTGGGGGTGCAAGGGGACATGAGTGGGGGCCTGTTGGCAGGTGCCCTGCACTGCTGGGGGGTGGGGGTGCAGGGGGACATGAGTGGGACATGAGTGGGGGCCTGCTGGCAGGTGCCCCGCACTGCTGGGGGGTGCGGGTGCAGGGGGACATGAGTGGGGGCCTGCTGGCAGGTACCCCACACTGCTGGGGGGTGGGTGTGCAAGGGGACATGAGTGGGAAATGAGTGGGGGTCTGCTGGCAGGTGCCCCGCACTGCTGGGGGGTGGGTGTGCAAGGGGACATGAGTGGGGGCCTGCTGGCAGGTGCCCCGCACTGCTGGGGGTGGGGGTGCAGGGGGACATGAGTGGGACATGAGTGGGGGCCTGCTGGCAGGTGCCCTGCACTGCTGGGGGGTGGGGTTGCAGGGGGACATGAGTGGGACATGAGTGGGGGCCTGCTGGCAGGTGCCCCGCACTGCTGGGGGGTGAGTGTGCAAGGGGACATGAGTGAGACATGAGTGGGGGCCTGCTGGCAGGTGCCCCGCACTGCTGGGGGCTGGGTGTGCAAGGGGACATGAGTGGGGGCCTGCTGGCAGGTGCCCGACACTGCTGGGGGGTGGGGATGCAAGGGGACATGAGTGGGGGCCTGCTGGCAGGTGCCCCACACTGCTGGGGGGTGGGTGTGCAAGGGGACGTGGGTGGGGGCCTGCTGGCAGGTGCCCCGCACTGCTGGGGGGTGGGGGTGTAGGGGGACATGAGTGGGACAAGAGTGGGAGCCTGCTGGCAGGTGCCCTGCACTGCTGGGGGGTGGGGGTGCAGGGGGACATGAGTGGGGGCCTGCTGGCAGGTGCCCTGCACTGCTGGGGGGTGGGTGTGCAAGGGGACATGAGTGGGGGCCTGCTGGCAAGTGCCCTACACTGCTGGGGGGTGGGGATGCAAGGGGACATGGGTGGGGGCCTGCTGGCAGGTGCCCCACACTGCTGGGGGGTGGGTGTGCAAGGAGATATGAGTGGGGGCCTGCTGGCAGGTGCCCCGCACTGCTGGGGGGTGGGGGTGCAGGGGGACATGAGTGGGACATGAGTGGGGGCCTGCTGGCAGGTGCCCTGCACTGCTGGGGGGTGGGGGTGCAGGGGGAAATGAGTGGGACATGAGTGGGGGCCTGCTGGCAGGTGCCCCGCACTGCTGGGGGGGTGGGTGTGCAAGGGAACATGAGTGGGACATGAGTGGGGGCCTGCTGGCAGGTGCCCCGCACTGTTGGGGGGTGGGGGTTCAAGGGGACATGAGTGGGGGCCTGCTGGCAGGTGTCCCGCCATGCTGGGGGGTGGGTGTGCAAGGGGACATGAGTGGGGGCCTGCTGGTAGGTGCCCCACACTGCTGGGGGATGGGGGTGCAAGGGGACATGAGTGGGGGCCTGCTGGCAGGTGTCCCACACTGCTGGGGGGTGGGGGTGCAAGGGGACATGAGTGGGGGCCTGCTGGCAGGTGCCCTGCACTGCTGGGGGTGCAAGGGGACATGAGTGGGGGCCTGCTGGCAGGTGCCCCGCACTGCTGGGGGGTGGGGATGCAAGGGGACATGAGTGGGACATGAGTGGGGGCCTGCTGGCAGTTGCCCCGCACTGCTGGGGGGGTGGGTGTGCAAGGGAACATGAGTGGGACATGAGTGGGGGCCTGCTGGCAGGTGCCCTGCACTGATGGGGGGTGGGGGTGCAGGGGGACATGAGTGGGACATGAGTGGGGGCCTGCTGGCAGGTGCCCCACACTGCTGGGGGGGTGGGTGTGCAAGGGAACATGAGTGGGACATGAGTGGGGGCCTGCTGGCAGGTGCCCCGCACTGCTGGGGGGTGGGGGTGCAAGGGGACATGAGTGGGGGCCTGCTGGCAGGTGTCCCGCACTGCTGGGGGGTGGGTGTGCGAGGGGACATGAGTGGGGGCCTGCTGGTAGGTGCCCCACACTGCTGGGGGGTGGGGGTGCAAGGGGACATGAGTGGGGGCCTGCTGGCAGGTGCCCCACACTGCTGGGGGGTGGGGGTGCAAGGGGACATGAGTGGGGGCCTGCTGGCAGGTGCCCTGCACTGCTGGGGGTGCAAGGGGACATGAGTGGGGGCCTGCTGGCAGGTGCCCCGCACTGCTGGGGGGTGGGGGTGCAAGGGGACATGAGTGTGACATGAGTGGGGGCCTGCTGGCAGGTGCCCTGCACTGCTGGGGGCTGGGGGTGCAAGGGGACATGAGTGGGACATGAGGGGGGGCCTGCTGGCAGGTGCCCCATACTGCTGGGGGGTGGGTGTGCAAGGGGACATGAGTGGGGGCCTGCTGGCAGGTGCCCCACTTTACTGGGGGGTGGGGGTGCAAGGGGACATGAGTGGGGGCCTGCTGGCAGGTGCCCCGCACTGCTGGGGGTGGGTGTGCAAGGGGACATGAGTGGGACATGAGTGGGGCCTGTTGTTAGGTGCCCCGCACTGCTAGGGGGTGGGGGTGCAAGGGGACATGAGTGGGGGCCTGCTGGCAGGTGCCCCACACTGCTGGGGGGTGGGGGTGCAAGGGGACATGAGTGGGAGCCTGCTGGCAGGTGCCCCACACTGCTGGGGGGTGGGGGTGCAAGGGGACATGGGTGGGGGCCTGCTGGCAGGTGCCTCACACTGCTGGGGGATGGGGGTGCAAGGGGACATGAGTGGGGGCCTGCTGGCAGGTGCCCCACACTGCTGGGGGTGGGGGTGCAAGGGGACATGAGTGGGGGACTGCTGGCAGGTGCCCCGCACTGCTGGGGGGTGGGGGTGCAAGGGGACATGAGTGGGGGCCTGCTGGCAGGTGCCCCGCAGTGCTGGGGGGTGGGGGTGCAAGGGGACATGAGTGGGACATGAGTGAAGGCCTGCTGGCAGGTGCCCCGCACTGCTGGGGGGTGGGGGTGCAAGGGGACATGAGTGGGGGCCTGCTGGCAGGTGCCCCACACTGCTGGGGGGTGGGGGTGCAAGGGGACATGAGTGGGGGCCTGCTGGCAGGTGCCCTGCACTGCTGGGGGGTGGGGGTGCAAGGGGACATGAGTGGGACATGAGTGGGGGCCTGTTGGCAGGTGCCCTGCACTGCTGGGGGGTGGGGGTGCAGGGGGACATGAGTGGGACATGAGTGGGGGCCTGCTGGCAGGTGCCCCGCACTGCTGGGCGGTGGGGGTGCAGGGGGACATGAGTGTGACATGAGTGGGGGCCTGCTGGCAGGTGCCCTGCACTGCTGGGGGGTGGGGTTGCAGGGGGACATGAGTGGGACATGAGTGGGGGCCTGCTGGCAGGTGCCCCGCACTGCTGGGGGGTGAGTGTGCAAGGGGACATGAGTGAGACATGAGTGGGGGCCTGCTGGCAGGTGCCCCGCACTGCTGGGGGGGATGGGGGTGCAAGGGGACATGAGTGGGGGCCTGCTGGCAGGTGCCCCGCACTGCTGGGGGCTGGGTGTGCAAGGGGACATGAGTGGGGGCCTGCTGGCAGGTGCCCTACACTGCTGGGGGGTGGGGATGCAAGGGGACATGAGTGGGGGCCTGCTGGCAGGTGCCCCACACTGCTGGGGGGTGGGTGTGCAAGGGGACATGGGTGGGGGCCTGCTGGCAGGTGCCCCGCACTGCTGGGGGGTGGGGGTGTAGGGGGACATGAGTGGGACAAGAGTGGGGGCCTGCTGGCAGGTGCCCTGCACTGCTGGGCGGTGGGGGTGCAGGGGGACATGAGTGGGGGCCAGCTGGCAGGTGCCCTGCACTGCTGGGGGGTGGGTGTGCAAGGGGACATGAGTGGGGGCCTGCTGGCAGGTGCCCTACACTGCTGGGGGGTGGGGATGCAAGGGGACATGGGTGGGGGCCTGCTGGCAAGTGCCCCACACTGCTGGGGGGTGGGTGTGCAAGGGGATATGAGTGGGGGCCTGCTGGCAGGTGCCTCGCACTGCTGGGGGGTGGGGGTGCAGGGGGACATGAGTGGGACATGAGTGGGGGCCTGCTGGCAGGTGCCCTGCACTGCTGGGGGGTGGGGGTGCAGGGGGACATGAGTGGGACATGAGTGGGGGCCTGCTGGCAGGTGCCCCGCACTGCTGGGGGGGTGGGTGTGCAAGGGAACATGAGTGGGACATGAGTGGGGGCCTGCTGGCAGGTGCCCCGCACTGCTGGGGGGTGGGGGTGCAAGGGGACATGAGTGGGGGCCTGCTGGCAGGTGTCCCGCACTGCTGGGGGGTGGGTGTGCAAGGGGACATGAGTGGGGGCCTGCTGGTAGGTGCCCCACACTGCTGGGGGGTGGGGGTGCAAGGGGACATGAGTGGGGGCCTGCTGGCAGGTGTCCCACACTGCTGGGGGGTGGGGGTGCAAGGGGACATGAGTGGGGGCCTGCTGGCAGGTGCCCTGCACTGCTGGGGGTGCAAGGGGACATGAGTGGGGGCCTGCTGGCAGGTGCCCCGCACTGCTGGGGGGTGGGGGTGCAAGGGGACATGAGTGGGGGCCTGCTGGCAGGTGCCCCGCACTGCTGGGGGGGGTGGGTGTGCAAGGGAACATGAGTGGGACATGAGTGGGGGCCTGCTGGCAGGTGCCCTGCACTGATGGGGGGTGGGGGTGCAGGGGGACATGAGTGGGACATGAGTGGGACATGAGTGGGGGCCTGCTGGCAGGTGCCCCGCACTGCTGGGGGGGTGGGTGTGCAAGGGAACATGAGTGGGACATGAGTGGGGGCCTGCTGGCAGGTGCCCCGCACTGCTGGGGGGTGGGGGTGCAAGGGGACATGAGTGGGGGCCTGCTGGCAGGTGTCCCGCACTGCTGGGGGGTGGGTGTGCGAGAGGACATGAGTGGGGGCCTGCTGGTAGGTGCCCCACACTGCTGGGGGGTGGGGGTGCAAGGGGACATGAGTGGGAGCCTGCTGGCAGGTGCCCCACACTGCTGGGGGGTGGAGGTGCAAGGGGACTTGAGTGGGGGCCTGCTGGCAGGTGCCCTGCACTGCTGGGGGTGCAAGGGGACATGAGTGGGGGCCTGCTGGCAGGTGCCCCGCACTGCTGGGGGGTGGGGGTGCAAGGGGACATGAGTGGGACATGAGTGGGGGCCTGCTGGCAGGTGCCCTGCACTGCTGGGGGCTGGGGGTGCAAGGGGACATGAGTGAGACTTGAGGGGGGGCCTGCTGGCAGGTGCCCCACACTGCTGGGGGGTGGGTGTGCAAGGGGACATGAGTGGGGGCCTGCTGGCAGGTGCCCCACTTTACTGGGGGGTGGGGGTGCAAGGGGACATGAGTGGGGGCCTGCTGGCAGGTGCCCCGCACTGCTGGGGGTGGGTGTGCAAGGGGACATGAGTGGGACATGAGTGGGGCCTGTTGTTAGGTGCCCCGCACTGCTGGGGGGTGGGGGTGCAAGGGGACATGACTGGGGGCCTGCTGGCGGGTGCCCCACACTGCTGGGGGGTGGGGGTGCAAGGGAACATGAGTGGGAGCCTGCTGGCAGGTGCCCCACACTGCTGGGGGGTGGGGGTGCAAGGGGACATGAGTGGGGGCCTGCTGGGAGGTGCCCTGCACTGCTGGGGGGTGGGGGTGCAAGGGGACATGAGTGGGGGCCTGCTGGCAGGTGCCCCCCACTGCTGGGGGTGTGGGGGTACAAGGGGACATGAGTGGGACATGAGTGAAGGCCTGCTGGCAGGTGCCCCGCACTGCTGGGGGGTGGGGGTGCAAGGGGACATGAGTGGGGGCCTGCTGGCAGGTGCCCCAAACTGCTGGGGGGTGGGGATGCAAGGGGCCATGAGTGGGGGCCTGCTGGCAGGTGCCCTGCACTGATGGGGGGTGGGGGTGCAGGGGGACATGAGTGGGACATGAGTGGGGGCCTGCTGGCAGGTGCCCCGCACTGCTGGGGGGTGGGGGTGCAGGGGGACATGAGTGGGACATGAGTGGGGGCCTGTTGGCAGGTGCCCTGCACTGATGGGGGGTGGGGGTGCAGGGGGACATGAGTGGGACATGAGTGGGGGCCTGCTGGCAGGTGCCCCGCACTGCTGGGGGGTGGGGGTGCAGGGGGACATGAGTGGGACATGATTGGGGGCCTGCTGGCAGGTGCCCCGCACTGCTGGGGGGTGGGGGTGCAGGGGGACATGAGTGGGACATGAGTGGGGGCCTGCTGGCAGGTGCCCCGCACTGCTGGGGGGTGGGTGTGCAAGGGAACATGAGTGGGACACGAGTGGGGGCCTGCTGGCAGGTGCCCCGTACGGATGTATACGAATTGTTCGTTTGACAATTGCTCTAATTACAATTGACCTTTTCACAATTGACCGAATTGTGAAGGTTAATTGTAAAATATATGTGGGGGGGAAACCCCCCACAACCCCCCACCTAACGCCAAACCCCCCAAAACCCCTATATATATATATATAAATATATATTACCAAACAGATATATATATATATATATATATGTATATATATATATATATATATTTATATATATATATATACGGTCAATTGTGAAAAGGTCAATTGTGACCCTTTAAATTCGGTCAATTGTTCCTTCAAACAATTGTAAACGAACAATTTGGGTAATACCCCCCGCACTGCTGGGGGGCGGGGGTGCAAGGGGACATGAGTGGGGGCCTGCTGGCAGGTGTCCCGCACTGCTGGGGGTGGGTGTCCAAGGGGACATGAGTGGGGGCCTGCTGGTAGGTGCCCCACACTGCTGGGGGGTGGGGGTGCAAGGTGACATGAGTGGGGGCCTGCTGGCAGGTGCCCCACACTGCTGGGGGGTGGGGTGCAAGGGGACATGAGTAGGGGCCTGCTGGCAGGTGCCCTGCACTGCTGGGGGTGCAAGGGGACATGAGTGGGGGCCTGCTGGCAGGTGCCCCGCACTGCTGGGGGGTGGGGGTGCAAGGAGACATGAGTGAGACATGAGTGGGGGCCTTCTGGCAGGTGCCCTGCACTGCTGGGGGGTGGGGGTGCAAGTGGACATGAGTGGGACATGAGTGGTGGCCTGCTGGCAGGTGCCCCACACTGCTGGGGGTGGGTGTGCAAGGGGACATGAGTGGGGGCCTGCTGGCAGGTGCCCCACACTACTGGGGGGTGGGGGTGCAAGGGGACATGTGTGGGGGCCTGCTGGCAGGTGCCCCACACTGCTGGGGGTGGGGGTACAAGGGGACATGAGTGGGACATGAGTGGGGTCTGTTGGTAGGTGCCCCACACTGCTGGGGTGTGGGTGTGCAAGGGGACATGAGTGGGGGCCTGCTGGCGGGTGCCCCACACTGCTGGGGGGTGGGGGTGCAAGGGGACATGAGTGGGGGCCTGCTGGCAGGTGCCCTGCACTGCTGGGGGGTGGGGGTGCAAGGGGACATGAGTGGGGCCCTGCTGACAGGTGCCCCGCACTGCTGGGGGGTGGGGGTGCAAGGGGACATGAGTGGGGCCCTGCTGACAGGTGCCCCACACTGCTGGGGGGTGGGGGTGCAAGGGGACATGTGTGGGGGCCTGCTGGCAGGTGCCCTGCACTGCTGGGGGGTGGGGGTGCAAGGGGACATGAGTGGGGCCCTGCTGACAGGTGCCCCGCACTGCTGAGGGGTGGGGGTGCAAGGGGACATGAGTGGGGGCCTGCTGGCAGGTGCCCCACACTGCTGGGGGGTGGGGATGCAAGGGGACATGAGTGGGGGCCTGCTGGCAGGTGCCCTGCACTGCTGGGGGGTGGGGGTGCAAGGGGACATGAGTGGGACATGAGTGGGGGCCTGTTGGCAGGTGCCCTGCACTGCTGGGGGGTGGGGGTGCAGGGGGACATGAGTGGGACATGAGTGGGGGCCTGCTGGCAGGTTCCCCGCACTGCTGGGGGGTGGGGATGCAGAGGGACATGAGTGGGACATGAGTGGGGGCCTGCTGGCAGGTGCCCCGCACTGCTGGGGGGTGGGTGTGCAAGGGGACATGAGTGGGACATGAATGGGGGTCTGCTGGCAGGTGCCCCGCACTGCTGGGGGGTGGGTGTGCAAGGGGACATGAGTGGGGGCCTGCTGGCAGGTGCCCCGCACTGCTGGGGGCTGGGGGTGCAGAGGGACAAGAGTGGGCCATGAGTGGGGGCCTGCTGGCAGGTGCCCTGCACTGCTGGGGGGTGGGGGTGCAGGGGGACATGAGTGGGACATGAGTGGGGGCTTGCTGGCAGGTGCCCCGCACTGCTGGGGGGTGGGTGTGCAAGGGGACATGAGTGGGAAATGAGTGGGGGTCTGCTGGCAGGTGCCCCGCACTGCTGGGGGGTGGGTGTGCAAGGGGACATGAGTGGGGGCCTGCTGGCCGGTGCCCCGCACTGCTGAGGGTGGGGGTGCAGGGGGACATGAGTGTGACATGAGTGGGGGCCTGCTGGCAGGTGCCCTGCACTGCTGGGGGGTGGGGTTGCAGGGGGACATGAGTGGGGGCCTGCTGGCAGGTGCCCCGCACTGCTGGGGGGTGAGTGTGCAAGGGGACATGAGTGAGACATGAGTGGGGGCCTGCTGGCAGGTGCCCCGCAC
Source organism: Ambystoma mexicanum (assembly GCF_040938575.1). NCBI lineage: Eukaryota > Metazoa > Chordata > Amphibia > Caudata > Ambystomatidae > Ambystoma > Ambystoma mexicanum. The sequence goes on from NC_090925.1 coordinate 155,541,902, forward strand.
TGCTGGGAGGGATGGGGGTGCAAGGGGACATGAGTGGAGGCCTGCTGGCAGGTGCCCCGCACTGCTGGGGGCTGGGTGTGCAAGGGGACATGAGTGGGGGCCTGCTGGCAGGTGCCCTACACTGCTGGGGGGTGGGGATGCAAGGGGACATGAGTGGGGGCCTGCTGGCAGGTACCCCACACTGCTGGGGGGTGGGTGTGCAAGGGGACGTGGGTGGGGGCCTGCTGGCAGGTGCCCCGCACTGCTGGGGGGTGGGGGTGTAGGGGGACATGAGTGGGACAAGAGTGGGGGCCTGCTGGCAGGTGCCCTGCACTGCTGGGCGGTGGGGGTGCAGGGGGACATGAGTGGGGGCCAGCTGGCAGGTGCCCTGCACTGCTGGGGGGTGGGTGTGCAAGGGGACATGAGTGGGGGCCTGCTGGCAGGTGCCCTACACTGCTGGGGGGTGGGGATGCAAGGGGACATGGGTGGGGGCCTGCTGGCAAGTGCCCCACACTGCTGGGGGGTGGGTGTGCAAGGGGATATGAGTGGGGGCCTGCTGGCAGGTGCCTCGCACTGCTGGGGGGTGGGGGTGCAGGGGGACATGAGTGGGACATGAGTGGGGGCCTGCTGGCAGGTGCCCTGCACTGCTGGGGGGTGGGGGTGCAGGGGGACATGAGTGGGACATGAGTGGGGGCCTGCTGGCAGGTGCCCCGCACTGCTGGGGGGGTGGGTGTGCAAGGGAACATGAGTGGGACATGAGTGGGGGCCTGCTGGCAGGTGCCCCGCACTGCTGGGGGGTGGGGGTGCAAGGGGACATGAGTGGGGGCCTGCTGGCAGGTGTCCCGCACTGCTGGGGGGTGGGTGTGCAAGGGGACATGAGTGGGGGCCTGCTGGTAGGTGCCCCACACTGCTGGGGGGTGGGGGTGCAAGGGGACATGAGTGGGGGCCTGCTGGCAGGTGTCCCACACTGCTGGGGGGTGGGGGTGCAAGGGGACATGAGTGGGGGCCTGCTGGCAGGTGCCCTGCACTGCTGGGGGTGCAAGGGGACATGAGTGGGGGCCTGCTGGCAGGTGCCCCGCACTGCTGGGGGGGGTGGGTGTGCAAGGGAACATGAGTGGGACATGAGTGGGGGCCTGCTGGAAGGTGCCCTGCACTGATGGGGGGTGGGGGTGCAGGGGGACATGAGTGGGACATGAGTGGGGGCCTGCTGGCAGGTGCCCCGCACTGCTGGGGGGGTGGGTGTGCAAGGGAACATGAGTGGGACATGAGTGGGGGCCTGCTGGCAGGTGCCCCGCACTGCTGGGGGGTGGGGGTGCAAGGGGACATGAGTGGGGGCCTGCTGGCAGGTGTCCCGCACTGCTGGGGGGTGGGTGTGCGAGGGGACATGAGTGGGGGCCTGCTGGTAGGTGCCCCACACTGCTGGGGGGTGGGGGTGCAAGGGGACATGAGTGGGGGCCTGCTGGCAGGTGCCCCACACTGCTGGGGGGTGGAGGTGCAAGGGGACTTGAGTGGGGGCCTGCTGGCAGGTGCCCTGCACTGCTGGGGGTGCAAGAGGACATGAGTGGGGGCCTGCTGGCAGGTGCCCCGCACTGCTGGGGGGTGGGGGTGCAAGGGGACATGAGTGGGACATGAGTGGGGGCCTGCTGGCAGGTGCCCTGCACTGCTGGGGGCTGGGGGTGCAAGGGGACATGAGTGAGACTTGAGGGGGGGCCTGCTGGCAGGTGCCCCACACTGCTGGGGGGTGGGTGTGCAAGGGGACATGAGTGGGGGCCTGCTGGCAGGTGCCCCACTTTACTGGGGGGTGGGGGTGCAAGGGGACATGAGTGGGGGCCTGCTGGCAGGTGCCCCACACTGCTGGGGGTGGGTGTGCAAGGGGACATGAGTGGGACATGAGTGGGGCCTGTTGTTAGGTGCCCCGCACTGCTGGGGGGTGGGGGTGCAAGGGGACATGACTGGGGGCCTGCTGGCAGGTGCCCCACACTGCTGGGGGGTGGGGGTGCAAGGGAACATGAGTGGGAGCCTGCTGGCAGGTGCCCCACACTGCTGGGGGGTGGGGGTGCAAGGGGGCATGAGTGGGGGCCTGCTGGGAGGTGCCCTGCACTGCTGGGGGGTGGGGGTGCAAGGGGACATGAGTGGGGGCCTGCTGGCAGGTGCCCCGCACTGCTGGGGGTGTGGGGGTACAAGGGGACATGAGTGGGACATGAGTGAAGGCCTGCTGGCAGGTGCCCCGCACTGCTGGGGGGTGGAGGTGCAAGGGGACATGAGTGGGGGCCTGCTGGCAGGTGCCCCAAACTGCTGGGGGGTGGGGATGCAAGGGGCCATGAGTGGGGGCCTGCTGGCAGGTGCCCTGCACTGCTGGGGGGTGGGGGTGCAAGGGGAAATGAGTGGGACATGAGTGGGGGCCTGTTGGCAGGTGCCCTGCACTGATGGGGGGTGGGGGTGCAGGGGGACATGAGTGGGACATGAGTGGGGGCCTGCTGGCAGGTGCCCCGCACTGCTGGGGGGTGGGGGTGCAGGGGGACATGAGTGGGACATGATTGGGGGCCTGCTGGCAGGTGCCCCGCACTGCTGGGGGGTGGGGGTGCAGGGGGACATGAGTGGGACATGAGTGGGGGCCTGCTGGCAGGTGCCCCGCACTGCTGGGGGGTGGGTGTGCAAGGGAACATGAGTGGGACACGAGTGGGGGCCTGCTGGCAGGTGCCCCGTACGGATGTATACGAATTGTTCGTTTGACAATTGCTCTAATTACAATTGACCTTTTCACAATTGACCGAATTGTGAAGGTCAATTGTAACATATATGTGGGGGGGAAACCCCCCACAACCCCCCACCTAACGCCAAACCCCCCAAAACCCCTATATATATATATATAAATATATATTACCAAACAGATATATATATATATATATATATATATATATATATATATATTTATATATATATATATACGGTCAATTGTGAAAAGGTCAATTGTGACCCTTTAAATTCGGTCAATTGTTCCTTCAAACAATTGTAAACGAACAATTTGGGTAATACCCCCCGCACTGCTGGGGGGCGGGGGTGCAAGGGGACATGAGTGGGGGCCTGCTGGCAGGTGTCCCGCACTGCTGGGGGTGGGTGTCCAAGGGGACATGAGTGGGGGCCTGCTGGTAGGTGCCCCACACTGCTGGGGGGTGGGGGTGCAAGGTGACATGAGTGGGGGCCTGCTGGCAGGTGCCCCACACTGCTGGGGGGTGGGGTGCAAGGGGACATGAGTAGGGGCCTGCTGGCAGGTGCCCTGCACTGCTGGGGGTGCAAGGGGACATGAGTGGGGGCCTGCTGGCAGGTGCCCCGCACTGCTGGGGGGTGGGGGTGCAAGGAGACATGAGTGAGACATGAGTGGGGGCCTTCTGGCAGGTGCCCTGCACTGCTGGTGGGTGGGGGTGCAAGTGGACATGAGTGGGACATGAGTGGTGGCCTGCTGGCAGGTGCCCCACACTGCTGGGGGTGGGTGTGCAAGGGGACATGAGTGGGGGCCTGCTGGCAGGTGCCCCACACTACTACACTACTGGGGGGTGGGGGTGCAAGGGGACATGTGTGGGGGCCTGCTGGCAGGTGCCCCACACTGCTGGGGGTGGGGGTACAAGGGGACATGAGTGGGACATGAGTGGGGTCTGTTGGTAGGTGCCCCACATTGCTGCGGTGTGGGTGTGCAAGGGGACATGAGTGGGGGCCTGCTGGCGGGTGCCCCACACTGCTGGGGGGTGGGGGTGCAAGGGGACATGAGTGGGGGCCTGCTGGCAGGTGCCCTGCACTGCTGGGGGGTGGGGGTGCAAGGGGACATGAGTGGGGCCCTGCTGACAGGTGCCCCGCACTGCTGGGGGGTGGGGGTGCAAGGGGACATGAGTGGGACATGAGTGAAGGCCTGCTGGCAGGTGCCCCGCACTGCTGAGGGGTGGGGGTGCAAGGGGACATGAGTGGGGGCCTGCTGGCAGGTGCCCCACACTGCTGGGGGGTGGGGATGCAAGGGGACATGAGTGGGGGCCTGCTGGCAGGTGCCCTGCACTGCTGGGGGGTGGGGGTGCAAGGGGACATGAGTGGGACATGAGTGGGGCCTTGTTGGCAGGTGCCCTGCACTGCTGGGGGGTGGGGGTGCAGGGGGACATGAGTGGGACATGAGTGGGGGCCTGCTGGCAGGTTCCCCGCACTGCTGGGGGGTGGGGATGCAGAGGGACATGAGTGGGACATGAGTGGGGGCCTGCTGGCAGGTGCCCCGCACTGCTGGGGGGTGGGTGTGCAAGGGGACATGAGTGGGACATGAATGGGGGTCTGCTGGCAGGTGCCCCGCACTGCTGGGGGGTGGGTGTGCAAGGGGACATGAGTGGGGGCCTGCTGGCAGGTGCCCCGCACTGCTGGGGTCTGGGGGTGCAGGGGGACAAGAGTGGGCCATGAGTGGGGGCCTGCTGGCAGGTGCCCCGCACTGCTGGGGGGTGGGGGTGCAAGGGGATGTTAGGTAAGATTTCCACAGAGCTGGTAAATCTTCCTTTCCTGGTTCAACTCCATAACTTTTTGCTTTTCAAGTGAGAGATTTTTCATTAATACCTCAGTGAGTGAGAACCTTTTTCCACACTCACCTGTCTTTAACTCTTTTTTTATGGGTGTCATTCTTAAGACTCTCCATAGTGACTTTTTAAAGTTATCATGTCTAACAACTTATTGGCAATAAGTGCCTGTTGTTGCTGGGTTGCCCTAGGGGCTCCCCCTTTAACTTTCTTGTGCTAACCTTGAGTGAACTACAGTTCCCAAGGGTAGAAAGGATCTTTGGATCCCTTTTACATTTTATTCTGTGAAGCCAGCACACCCCACCTTATGTGGAGTGCTGGGGAGATACAAAATATCCCCTTTCACATTAAATCTGTACCAATTCTGTTACAGTGACAAGCTTACCTTTAATGGCTGGTGGCAGTGATACCTTTTACTAATTTGGTGCACCTTTACCGCGTGCTGTAATCACAGCTGCAGTAAAGGCACCTAAGGGTGCTCATTTTTACCAAAATGGCCCCTGTCTTCTTTTTCTGCCATTTTAGTGTTTCTTGTCATTTCTTGTTCCTTCCCCTGACATCCAGGGTGGGAAAATCCTTTGTTTGAGTTTTGCCTTTGGCGGGAGTCCCCTGGACACCCCGCCCAGGCTCCAGTCAGTCTGTAAGCACAGGAAGTAGGGGAGGAGTCCCAAACTTCCCCCTCCTTTGTCTTAGGCCTTCCTTCAACTGGGTCAGATCCCAGTGGGGGGTTGGCTGTCCTGATTGGACAGCCAAACGCCCCTTTCTTGTAAAATGCGGGGAGAGAATGCAGAGGTTGTGTTGCAGTTCCTGATAAATGCTGGAAACCTGGAAGCTGAAGTCATGGCGACCACTGGAACAGAAAACCGAAGAGGATGACGAAGGAAAAGCGGCGGGAATGATTTCCAGCGGCCGGAGAGCCTGCTTTGTAACCGGAGCCTGCTGCAGCCCTTCCTTCCGATCGACCTGGGGTCTCCGAAAACGATGACCCGAACCCAGAGCCTGGTGAGACCCACTAGACTCAAGACGACCTGCATTTTGAGCCATCCCACGGGTTGCTGCGACCTTGCGTTCTTGCAATACCCCAATACCCTGGGACCTCCAGCCACTGTGCGATGCACGGTCTTCCGAATTCCGAATCTCGCTGAATCTTCGTGGGCATCCTGGTCTATCTCCAGAGACACGAATCGAGTCCAAAAAGTCCCCTCACAAGAGTGCTGGACCTTTTAAACGACAAGAATTCAACCGCGAGTTTCTGTCTTCTTCTGTGCTCCTTGAAAAGGCGCCAAACCGGCAGAACCACATTCAGCCACGAGAGAAATCTTGCCTAGAGCCTTCTTCATCGATCCCTGCTGCAAAGTACCTTCTGAGGTCTTGTGTTCAGTCTCCAGGACAAGGAATCCAGTGACCGGGTATTTGGCTGCAGTCCCTGAAGTTCTCCTGCTGCAATCTCTTCTTCATTGCTGAGGTACTGTGTTGGCTTGGGTATATACTTACCTTAAGCCTGTTGGGATTTCTGTGTAGTCCTGGGGTGGTTTCTGTGATTGGGAGGTCCCTCGTCCAGTACACCCCGTCCCACTGCTAGAATCCTGCTGGGGTGTCTTCTGTGAAGCCCCTGGACCCTCTTCTAACCCTAGAAGTAAAAGTACTCACTTGTTTGCCAGTTTTCCTCAGGAAACTCTGACTTTTGCTACTAGAGAACTTATTCTAACACTGCCTGTTGGTCACTAGTCCTAGTGACCCCCCTTCTGCCACTGAGAACACTCATGCTCTAAGGGAAAAGACTTTGAAGGGATTGGGACTTCTGCCTAGAAAGGAAATCAAGTGTTTTTACTTACTTGTAAAGAGTTGGTTGGTAACTGTAATTCTAAGAGTAAACAGTTACAAAAGTTCTTACTGATCTTGGATGTGTAATGCACTATTCTTAAAAGTATGGTTAACATCTTTCCTTCTTTAGCCACTGATTTGCCAGTCTAAAAGAAAGTAGATGTGAAGGTATTTTACTCTCCGGTGATTAGGTTGTGCCTCTTTACAAAAGTAATGTGTTGGTTTCACCAGATTTTTCCTGAAGGGTAATTGTATGAGTGTCCTCCAACTGTTGGTATCACCAGGTTAGTGCTGTTAGGATAACTGTATGAGTGTCCCCCAACTGGGTCTGGCTTCCCCTGACTTGCTGCTAGCCTGTCTTTAATAAGTCTACATTAGGTTGTTGCCTACCTAGAATATCTATTCAGTAAAGTGTGACATTGGGTTTTACTTTCCCCTTCATTGTGAAGTTAAAGTAAGTGGGTTTTACTTACCTTGTGTTAGCTGTGTGCCATCCAAAACAAGTTACAAGAGTTATTGCTTACCTCAATCTGGGGTTCCCTGATTTCCAAAGCATCTGTAATTGTATATTACATCCATTAGGTTTTGCTCACCTGGTATAACTGTGTGTTATGACAAAAGTAGTTATAGGTTTTTACTGCACCTAGAATAAGTGTTTCACTATTCACCAAAAGTATATTGTCCAGTTGACTGTTTATGTGATTTGTTCCAAGGGTCACTGTACAACTGGAAGGGCCTACTGTCCTTGTATTACCAAAAGTAATCTAAAAGTAACCATTGGTCTTTTACTCCCAAAGAATAGGCTTGGCCTATACTAAATGTGTATAACAAGGTTTTGACTTCCCTAGAACTACTGTTAGGTGTTCCAAATAAGGTCTATACTTGGGTCTGTGTACTTTCAAGTATAGTGTTGTGTTTTATATTGTGATTTCATATAATGTTTCAGTATTTACTTAACCTCTAGATTTATCTGGGCCTACTTGTATTTAAATAAATCCTTTATTTTTATAATACATAGTGTTTCAGTGTTTCTTTGGATCATTTGTATTACAATTTTCACTTGTACTGTATCTACTGCCCTCTCTCCCTCCTAAAATAAGCCTGGCTGCTCTGCCTAGGCTACCATGTACTCAGGTGGTGCAGTCTTATACTAAGAGTGGAGTCTTGTACTGCCTCAGTTGAATGGTTTTACTAGGCCCTTAACTGGACTTCAGAAAAACTGTCCTAACACTGTTGGCATGCGCTGGGATCAAGGTGGATTGCATTACATTGATTATTGATATACTTTGTGTCCAAAGGAAACCATCCAGTAGGTTTGGTTTAGCCAAGGTAAAGTGTACTTATTGTATTTAACACAAGAACCAACACCATGGCCTGCTTTAGGCCTGAGGACTCCTCTTATGCTGCAATAGAACATTTGGTCATAATGTGTATAGAGAAGGGCCTCAATTGTGAAGGAAGTAAGCTTGAATTATTACAAAGGTTATGGGACCATATGCATGGTTTCAGTGAACCTGTGTCCACTTCTAACAATATTGCTGAGAGTGAGGGTGATGAGGATTCAGACAGCTGTCTAAACTCCTCAGAGGAGGAATATGAGGGTTCTGATGAGGAGGATGTTAGTTCACCCCCTCTCCTTCTCCTGCCTCTACCTTACTGCCTACCATGTGCTCTGAGATATCTAAGGAACTGAATATAAGGAAATTCCTGTGGGAAAACAATATGAAGATGTGGGAATATGAGAAAAAGTATAACAGGTCTGTAGAAGACCATTTTCTGCACCCCTCTTCTTCTTCCAGGTCTTCTGTGTCTACAGCTTCCATGTTCCCAGAATTGGTGAGTCAGTATGATCTGAAGTGTGACATTGTTGTATGGCTGAAAACTTTTGACCTCACTTGTAAAAGGTTTGGTCTGTGTGAGAGTGATAGAATACCCTGGGTTCTTTTTAGACTTCCCAAGAGGGACTACCATGTGCTCTTGGATTACCCTGAAGTAGAAATAGGTAACTGGGATAGGGTAAAAACAGCTCTCATAGATAGATATAAGAAAAACGCTTCTACATATCTATACTGCTTAAGGGACTCTGAGCATAGATGTAGGTCGAAAAGTGCTGTCTCCTCATCCCTTAAGAAATCTGTCAATACTGAGTATAGCAGAAAAGCTGTGGTCTTAGACTCAGCTGAGCCCCCTTGTAAAAAGGCTCAGGCTCTTAACCTTGAACTAAGAGAGGTCCCCTTAGGAGACCCCTCTTTAGAGATAAAAGGCATTAACTGCCACTCTGAAGGGCACTTGGGTGTAGAACCCATATCTTCAAATAGGGACCAAGCCCCTAGGCCCACAAAGCTAGAGGTCACGCCTGTGACCCCACCTTTAGCTGCTGCTAAGGTGATAGAGCCTCTTGAAAAACCACATGTAGTGGAAGTGGTTCAACTAGTTCCCAGAATCTTAAAAACTTCTGTCCTAGTACCAGTATGGTGTAATACCATTAACCAGGACACTGTTGTGACCCCACCTTCAGTTAACACTGAGTTTATAGAGCCTCTTGAAAACCCACCTAGAGTGGAAGTGGTTCACCCTGTGGATAGAAACTTATATATTCCTGTCCAATCTCTAACACTGCCTAAAAACTTTGTTGAACCTGACAAGAACCTTAGTGTTCATGTTACACACCCTGTGTGGTGTATGTCCTTTAGAATAAATGCCCCTTCAGTTAAACCTGTAGTGGCTGAAACATTTGAAAACCCACTTACAGTGGAAGTGGTTCCAAAAACTCTAAACATGGATACACCTGAAAACCCACTTACAGTGGAGGTGATCCAGATGGATGTACAAAGCTTAGGTGTTTTTAACAACCCTAAGAGGGAAAGGAGTTTCCTTGACCCCAAGGTAGGAATTGAGTTTTCTCCTTTAGTTCAGAATGCCCAGAATGTAACTTCTAGGCCTGAAAAACTGAACACCAAAAAGAGTTATAAGAAACCTAAGAATAGCTTTCTTACTAGGCCTTCTAATAAAAAGCCTGTGACTCCAACTACTCCTACAGGAGAGATGGATAGGTGTTCTGACAAGGCTAGGGTCTCTGTTTCAAGAGACCACTCTAAACCAGTAGGATCCTCTATAGCTAATCCTACTGTAAGTCCTAATGTTAGCAGGGCAACCTCTAACAAAGGCAAATCAAAATCTAGAAAATTAGGGAAATGGGAGCACAAATTATGCTCTACCATTTCAGTTCCAATTCTACAGTCTTTGACCCACACTGCTTCTGAGGAAGGGGTGGATAGACAAGTTGGAAACCTAACTAGACTTCGAGGACTGGTAAACCTCAAAGCTGGTGGAAATCCAGAAAAGATATGTCTAAGGCTAAACCCCTTGACATTGTGGGCTCTTCTGCTGAAAACCCCCTTGTAAATCTTAGAGTTAGAAGGGAAAACCCTAACCAAGGTAAAAACAGATCTAAGAGGAAGTGGAAGGATGTACAATGCTTTGCCACAACCCCTCCAACTAGGATACCTGAGACCCAACCTGCTCATGTGAGAGAGGTGGTGAGGAATCATGGAGACCCCTCTAGGTCTAAGGGATTTCTTTATAAGAACCCTTTTAAAAAGCCTATTGTAGGTTCAGAGGTTGTCACAACTTCTGAGGGACTGTTTAAACAGATCCCCTATACCTTAGACAAGAGTAAAGTGCCCAACATTACTTGTAGGTCATATAGTTTGCAAATGATAACTAATATAAGAAAAAGTATCACAGCAAGGGTTACAAAAAGATTGCTAGTTGACTCAGCAAACAGTTTAACCGACTAGAAACAAGAGATCTATCCAGGTGCGGATTAGCTGCCCCTGTTCCTTAGTCTGGGGGGGACGAGTGTTAGGTAAGATTTCCACAGAGCTGGTAAATCTTCCTTTCCTGGTTCAACTCCATAACTTTTTGCTTTTCTAGTGAGAGATTTTTCATTAATACCTCAGTGAGTGGGAACCATTTTCCACACTCACCTGTCTTTAACTCTTTTTTTATGGGTGTCATTCTTAAGACTCTCCATAGTGACTTTTTAAAGTTATCATGTCTAACAACTTATTGGCAATAAGTGCCTGTTGTTGCTGGGTTGCCCTAGGGGCTCCCCCTTTAACTTTCTTGTGCTAACCTTGAGTGAACTACAGTTCCCAAGGGTAGAAAGGATCTTTGGATCCCTTTTACATTTTATTCTGTGAAACCTGCACACCCCACCTTATGTGGAGTGCTGGGGAGATACAAAATATCCCCTTTCACATTAAAACTGTACCAATTCTGTTACAGTGACAAGCTTACCTTTAATGGCTGGTGGCAGTGATACCTTTTACTAATTTGGTGCACCTTTACCACGTGCTGTAATCACAGCTGCAGTAAAGGCACCTAAGGGTGCTCATTTTTACCAAAATGGCCCCTGTCTTCTTTTTCTGCCATTTTAGTGTTTCTTGTCGTTTCTTGTTCCTTCCCCTGACATCCAGGGCGGGAAAATCCTTTGTTTGAGTTTTGCCTTTGGCAGGAGTCCCCTGGACACCCCGCCCAGGCTCCAGTCAGTCTGCAAGCACAGGAAGTAGGGGAGGAGTCTCAAACTTCCCCCTCCTTTGTCTTAGGCCTTCCTTCAACTGGGTCAGATCCCAGTGGGGGGTTGGCTGTCCTGATTGGACAGCCAAACGCCCCTTTCTTGTAAAATGCGGGGAGAGAATGCAGAGGTTGTGTTGCAGTTCCTGATAAATACTGGAAACCTGGAAGCTGAAGTCATGTCGACCACTGGAACAGAAAACCGAAGAGGATGACGAAGGAAAAGCGGCGGGAATGATTTCCAGCGGCCAAAGAGCCTGCTTTGTAACCAGAGCCTGCTGCAGCCCTTCCTTCTGATCAACCTGGGGTCTCCGAAAACGATGACCCAAACCCAGAGCTTGATGAGACCCACTAGACTCAAGACAACCTGCATTTTGAGCCATCTCACGGGTTGCTGCGACCTTGCGTTCTTGCAATACCCCAATACCCTGGGACCTCCAGCCACTTTGCGGTGCATGGTCTTCCGAATTCTGAATCAGGCTGAAACTTCGTGGACATCCTTGTCTATCTCCAGAGACACCAATCAAGTCCAAAAAGTCCCCTCACAAGAGTGCTGGACCTTTTAAACGACGAGAATTCAACCGTGATTTTCTGTCTTCTTCTGTGCTCCTTGAAAAGGTGCCAAACCCGCAGAACCGCATTCAGCCGTGAGAGAAATCTTGCCTAGAGCCTTCTTCATCGATCCCTGCTGCAAAGTCCCTTCTGAGGTCTTGTGTTCAGTCTCCAGGACAAGGAATCCAGTGACCGGGTATTTGGCTGCAGTCCCTGAAGTTCTCCTGCTGCAATCTCTTCTTCATTGCTGAGGTACTGTGTTGGCTTGGGTATATACTTACCTTAAACCTGTTGGGATTTCTGTGTAGTCCTGGGGTGGTTTCTGTGATTGGGAGGTCCCTCGTCCAGTACACCCAGTCCCACTGCTGGAATCCTGCTGGGGTGTCTTCTGTGAAGCCCCTGGACCCTCTTCTAACCCTAGAAGTAAAAGTACTCACTTGTTTGCCAGTTTTCCTCAGGAAACTCTGACTTTTGCTACTAAAGAACTTATTCTAACACTGCCTGTTGGTCACTAGTCCTAGTGACCCCCCTTCTGCCACTGAGAACACTCATGCTCTAAGGGAAAAGACTTTGAAGGGATTGGGACTTCTGCCTAGAAAAGAAATCAAGTGTTTTTACTTACTTGTAAAGAGTTGGTTGGTAACTGTAATTCTAAGAGTGAACAGTTACAAAAGTTCTTACTGATCTTGGATGTGTAATGCACTATTCTTAAAAGTATGGTTAACATCTTTCCTTCCTTAGCCACTGATTTGCCAGTCTAAAAGAAAGTAGATGTAAAGGTATTTTACTCTCCTGTGATTAGGTTGTGCCTCTTTACAAAAGTAATGTGTTGGTTTCACCAGATTATTCCTGAAGGGTAATTGTATGAGTGTCCTCCAACTGTTGGTATCACCAGGTTAGTCCTGTTAGGATAACTGTATGAGTGTCCCCCAACTGGGTCTTTCTTCCCCTGACTTGCTACTAGCCTGTCTTTAATAAGTCTACATTAGGTTGTTGCCTACCTAGAATATCTATTCAGTAAAGTGTGACATTGGGTTTTACTTTCCCCTTCATTGTGAAGTTAAAGTAAGTGGGTTTTAGTGCTGGGGAGATACAAAATATCCCCTTTCACATTAAAACTGTACCAATTCTGTTACAGTGACAAGCTTACCTTTAATGGCTGGTGGCAGTGATACCTTTTACTAATTTGGTGCACCGTTACCACGTGCTGTAATCACAGCTGCAGTAAAGGCACCTAAGGGTGCTAATTTTTACCAAAATGGCCCCTGTCTTCTTTTTCTGCCATTTTAGTATTTCTTGTCGTTTCTTGTTCCTTCCCCTGACATCCAGGGCGGGAAAATCCTTTGTTTGAGTTTTGCCTTTGGCGGGAGTCCCCTGAACACCCCGCCCAGGCTCCAGTCAGTCAGTAGGAGTCCGAAACTTCCCCCTCCTTTGTCTTAGGCCTTCCTTCAACTGGGTCAGATCCCAGTGGGGGGTTGGCTGTCCTGATTGGACAGCCAAACGCCCCTTTCTTGTAAAATGCGGGGAGAGAATGCAGAGGTTGTGTTGCAGTTCCTGATAAATACTGGAAACCTGGAAGCTGAAGTCATGTCGACCACTGGAACAGAAAACTGAAGAGGATGATGAAGGAAAAGCGGCGGGAATGATTTCCAGCGGCCGGAGAGCCTGCTTTGTAACCGGAGCCTGCTGCAGCCCTTCCTTCCGATCGACCTGGGGTCTCCGAAAACGACGACCTGAACCCAGAGCCTGGTGAGACCCACTAGACTCAAGACGACCTGCATTTTGAGCTATCCCATGGGTTGCTGCGACCTTGCGTTCTTGCAGTACCCCAATACCCTGGGACCTCGAGCCACTGTGCAGTGCATGGTCTTCCGAATTCCAAATCTCATGGAAACTTTGTGGGCATCCTGGTCTATCTCCAGAGACATGAATCGAGTCCAAAAAGTCCCCTCACAAGAGTGCTGGATCTTTTAAACGACGAGAAATCAACCGCAATTTTCTATCTTCTTCTGTGCTCCTTGAAAAGGCGCCAAACCCGCAGAACCGCATTCAACCATGAGAGAAATTTTGCCTAGAGCCTTCTTCATCGATCCCTGCTGCAAAGTCCCTTCTGAGGTCTTGTGTTCAGTCTCCAGGACAAGGAATCCAGTGACCGGGTATTTGGCTGCAGTCCCTGAAGTTCTCCTGCTGCAATCTCTTCTTCATTGCTGAGGTACTGTGTTGGCTTGGGTATATACTTACCTTAAGCCTGTTGGGATTTCTGTGTAGTCCTGGGGTGGTTTCTGTGATTGGGAGGTCCCTCGTCCAGTACACCCAGTCCCACTGCTAGAATCCTGCTGGGGTGTCTTCTGTGAAGCCCCTGGACCCTCTTCTAACCCTAGAAGTAAAAGTACTCACTTGTTTGCCAGTTTTCCTCAGGAAACTCTGACTTTTGCTACTAAAGAACTTATTCTAACACTGCCTGTTGGTCACTAGTCCTAGTGACCCCCCTTCTGCCACTGAGAACACTCATGCTCTAAGGGAAACGACTTTGAAGGGATTGGGACTTCTGCCTAGAAAAGAAATCAAGTGTTTTTACTTACTTGTAAAGAGTTGGTTGGTAACTGTAATTCTAAGAGTGAACAGTTACAAAAGTTCTTACTGATCTTGGATGTGTGATGCACTATTCTTAAAAGTATGGTTAACATCTTTCCTTCCTTAGCCACTGATTTGCCAGTCTAAAAGAAAGTAGATGTGAAGGTATTTTACTCTCCTGTGATTAGGTTGTGCCTCTTTACAAAAGTAATGTGTTGGTTTCACCAGATTATTCCTGAAGGGTAATTGTATGAGTGTCCTCCAACTGTTGGTATCACCAGGTTAGTCCTGTTAGGATAACTGTATGAGTGTCCCCCAACTGGGTCTTGCTTCCCCTGACTTGCTGCTAGCCTGTCTTTAATAAGTCTACATTAGGTTGTTGCCTACCTAGAATATCTATTCAGTAAAGTGTGACATTGGGTTTTACTTTCCCCTTCATTGTGAAGTTAAAGTAAGTGGGTTTTACTTACCTTGTGTTAGCTGTGTGCCATCCAAAACAAGTTACAAGAGTTATTGCTTACCTCAATCTGGGGTTCCCTGATTTCCAAAGCATCTGTAATTGTATATTACATCCATTAGGTTTTGCTCACCTGTTATAACTGTGTGTTATGACAAAAGTAGTTATAGGTTTTTACTGCACCTAGAATAAGTGTTTCACTATTCACCAAAAGTATATTGTCCAGTTGACGGTTTATGTGATTTGTTCCAAGAGTCACCGTACAACTGGAAGGGCCTACTGTCCTTGTATTACCAAAAGTAATCTAAAAGTAACCATTGGTCTTTTACTCCCAAAGAATAGGCTTGGCCTATACTAAATGTATATAACAAGGTTTTGACTTCCCTAGAACTACTGTTAGGTGTTCCAAATAAGGTCTATACTTGGGTCTGTGTACTTTCAAGTATAGAGTTGTGTTTTATATTGTGATTTCATATAATGTTTCAGTATTTACTTAACCCCTAGATTTATCTGGGCCTACTTGTATTTAAATAAATCCTTTATTTTTATAACACATAGTGTTTCAGTGTTTCTTTGGATCATTTGTATTACAATTTTCACTTGTACTGTATCTACTGCCCTCTCTCCCTCCTAATATAAGCCTGGCTGCTCTGCCTACGCTACCATGTACTCAGGTGGTACAGTCTTATACTAAGAGTGGAGTCTTGTACTGCCTCAGTTGAATGGTTTTACTAGGCCCTTAACTGGACTTCAGAAAAACTGTCCTAACACTGTTGGCATGCGCTGGGATCAAGGTGGATTGCATTACATTGATTATTGATATACTTTGTGTCCAAAGGAAACCATCCAGTAGGTTTGGTTTAGCCAAGGTAAAGTGTACTTATTGTATTTAACACAAGAACCAACACCATGGCCTGCTTTAGGCCTGAGGACTCCTCTTATGCTGCAATAGAACATTTGGTCATAATGTGTATAGAGAAGGGCCTCAATTGTGAAGGAAGTAAGCTTGAATTATTACAAAGGTTATGGGACCATATGCATGGTTTCAGTGAACCTGTGTCCACTTCTAACAATATTGCTGAGAGTCAGGATGATGAGGGTTCAGACAGCTGTCTAAACTCCTCAGAGGAGGAATATGAGGGTTCTGATGAGGAGGATGTTAGTTCACCCCCCTCTCCTTCTCCTGCCTCTACCTTACTGCCTACCATGTGCTCTGAGATATCTAAGGAACTGAATATAAGGAACTTCCTGTGGGAAAACAATATGAAGATGTGGGGATATGAGAAAAAGTATAACAGGTCTGTAGAAGACCATTTTCTGCACCCCTCTTCTTCTTCCAGGTCTTCTGTGTCTACAGCTTCCATGTTCCCAGAATTGGTGAGTCAGTATGATCTGAAGTGTGACATTGTTGCATGGCTGAAAACATTTGAACTCACTTGTAAAAGGTTTGGTCTGTGTGAGAGTGATAGAATACCCTGGGTTCTTTTTAGACTTCCCAAGAGGGACTACCATGTGCTCTTGGATTTACCTGAAGTAGAAATAGGTAACTGGGATAGGGTAAAAACAGCTCTCATAGATAGATATAAGAAAAACGCTTCTACATATCTATACTCCTTAAGGGACTCTGAGCATAGATGTAGGTCAAAAAGTGCTGTCTCCTCATCCCTTAAGAAGTCTGTCAATACTGAGTATAGCAGAAAAGCTGTGGTCTTAGACTCAGCTGAGCCCCCTTGTAAAAAGGCTGAGGCTCTTAACCTTGAAGTAAGAGAGGTCCCCTTAGAAGACCCCCTCTTTAGAGATAAAAGGCATTAACCGCCACTCTGAAGGGCACTTGGGTGTAGAACCCATAACTTCAAATAGGGACCAAGCCCCTAGGCCCACAAAGCTAGTGGTCACTCCTGTGACCCCACCTTTAGCTGCTGCTAAGGTGATAGAGCCTCTTGAAAAACCACATGTAGTGGAAGTGGTTCAACTAGTTCCCAGAAACTTAAAAACTTCTGTCCTAGTACCAATATGGTGTAATACCATTAACCAGGTCACTGTTGTGACCCCACCTTCAGTTAACACTGAGTTTATAGAACCTCTTGAAAACCGACCTAGAGTGGAAGTGGTTCACCCTGTGGATAGAAACTTATATATTCCTGTCCAATCTCTAACACTGTCTAAAAACTTTGTTGAACCTGACAAGAACCGTAGTGTTCATGTCACACACCCTGTGTGGAGTATGTCCTTTAGAATAAAGGCCCCTTCAGTTAAACCTGTAGTGGCTGAAACATTTGAAAACCCACTTACAGTGGAAGTGGTTCCAAAAACTCTAAACATGGATACACCCGAAAACCCACTTACAGTGGAGGTGATCCAGATGGATGTACAAAGCTTAGGTGTTTTTAACAACCCTAAGAGGGAAAGGAGTTTCCTTGACCCCAAGGTAGGAATTGAGTTTTCTCCTTTAGTTCAGAATGCCCAGAATGTAACTTCTAGGCCTGAAAAACTGAACACCAAAAAGAGTTATAAGAAACCTAAGAAGAGCTTTCTTACTAGGCCTTCTAATAAAAAGCCTGTGACTCCAACTACTCCTACAGGAGAGATGGATAGGTGTTCTGACAAGGCTAGGGTCTCTGTTTCAAGAGACCACTCTAAACAAGTAGGATCCTCTATAGCGAATCCTACTATAAGTCCTAATGTTAGCAGGGCAACCTCTAACAAAGGCAAATCAAAATCTAGAAAATTAGGGAAATGGGAGCACAAACCATGCTCTACCATTTCAGTTCCAATTCTACAGTCTTTGACCCACACTGCTTCTGAGGAAGGGGTGGATAGACAAGTTGGAAACCTAACTAGGCCTTCGAGGACTGGTAAACCTCAAAGCTGGTGGAAATCCAGAAAAGATATGTCTAAGGCTAAACCCCTTGACATTGTGGGCTCTTCTGCTGAAGACCCCCTTGTAAATCCTAGAGTTAGAAGGGAAAACCCTAACCAAGGTAAAAACAGATCTAAGAGGAAGTGGAAGGATGTACAATGCTTTGCCACAACCCCTCCAACTAGGATACCTGAGACCCAACCTGCTCATGTGAGAGAGGTGGTGAGGAATCATGGAGACCCCTCCAGGTCTAAGGGATTTCTTTATAAGAACCCTTTTAAAAAGCCTATTGTAGGTTCAGAGGTTGTCACAACTTCTGAGGGACTGTTTAAACAGATCCCCTATACCTTAGACAAGAGTAAAGTGCCCAACACTACTTGTAGGTCATATAGTTTGCAAATGATAACTAATATAAGAAAAAGTATCACAGCAAGGGTTACAAAAATATTGCTAGTTGACTCAGCAAACAGTTTAACCGACTAGAAACAAGAGATCTATCCAGGTGAGGATTAGCTTCCCCTGTTCCTTAGTCTGGGGGGGACGAGTGTTAGGTAAGATTTCCACAGAGCTGGTAAATCTTCCTTTCCTGGTTCAACTCCATAACTTTTTGCTTTTCTAGTGAGAGATTTTTCATTAATACCTCAGTGAGTGGGAACCATTTTCCACACTCACCTGTCTTTAACTCTTTTTTTATGGGTGTCATTCTTAAGACTCTCCATAGTGACTTTTTAAAGTTATCATGTCTAACAACTTATTGGCAATAAGTGCCTGTTGTTGCTGGGTTGCCCTAGGGGCTCCCCCTTTAACTTTCTTGTGCTAACCTGGAGTGAACTACAGTTCCCAAGGGTAGAAAAGATCTTTGGATCCCTTTTACATTTTATTCTGTGAAAACAGCACACCCCACCTTATGTGGAGTGCTGGGCAGATACAAAATATCCTCTTTCACATTAAAACTGTTCCAATTCTGTTACAGTGACAAGCTTACCTTTAATGGCTGGTGGCAGTGATACCTTTTACTAATTTGGTGCACCGTTACCGTGTGCTGTAATCACAGCTGCAGTAAAGGCACCTAAGGGTGCTCATTTTTACCAAAATGGCCCCTGTCTTCTTTTTCTGCCATTTTAGTGTTTCTTGTCGTTTCTTGTTCCTTCCCCTGACATCCAGGGCGGGAAAATCCTTTGTTTGAGTTTTGCCTTTGGCGGGAGTCCCCTGGACACCACGCCCAGGCTCCAGTCAGTCTGTAAGCACAGGAAGTAGGGGAGGAGTCTCAAACTTCCCCCTCCTTTGTCTTAGGCCTTCCTTCAACTGGGTCAGATCCCAGTGGGGGGTTGGCTGTCATGATTGGACAGCCAAACGCCCCTTTCTTGTAAAATGCGGGGAGAGAATGCAGAGGTTGTGTTGCAGTTCCTGATAAATACTGGAAACCTGGAAGCTGAAGTCATGTCGACCACTGGAACACGAAACCGAAGAGGATGACAAAGGAAAAGCGGCGGGAATGATTTCCAGCGGCCGGAGAGCCTGCTTTGTAACCGGAGCCTGCTGCAGCCCTTCCTTCCGATCGACCTGGGGTCTCCGAAAATGACGACCCAAACCCAGAGCCTGATGAGTCCCACTAGACTCAAGACGACCTGCATTTTGAGCCATCCCACGGGTTGCTGCAACCTTGCGTGCTTGCAATACCCCAATACCCTGGGAGATCAAGCCACTGTGCGGTGCATGATCTTCCGAATTCCGAATCTCGCTGAAACTTTGTGGGCATCCTGGTCTATCTCCAGAGACACGAATCGAGTCCAAAAAGTCCACTCACAAGAGTGCTGGACCTTGTAAACGACGAGAATTCAACCGCAATGTTCTGTCTTCTTCTGTGCTCCTTGAAAAGGCGCCAAACCCGCAGAACCGCATTCAGCCATGAGAGAAATCTTGCCTAGAGCCTTCTTCATTGATCCCTGCTGCAAAGTCCCTTCTGAGGTCTTGTGTTCAGTCTCCAGGACAAGGAATCCAGTGACCGGGTATTTGGCTGCAGTCCCTGAAGTTCTCCTGCTGCAATCTCTTCTTCATTGCTGAGGTACTGTGTTGGCTTGGGTATATAATTACCTAAAGCCTGTTGGGATTTCTGTGTAGTCCTGGGGTGGTTTCTGTGATTGGGAGGTCCCTCGTCCAGTACACCCAGTCCCACTGCTAGAATCCTGCTGGGGTGTCTTCTGTGAAGCCCCTGGACCCTCTTCTAACCCTAGAAGTAAAAGTACTCACTTGTTTGCCAGTTTTCCTCAGGAAACTCTGACTTTTGCTACTAAAGAACTTATTCTAACACTGCCTGTTGGTCACTAGTCCTAGTGACCCCCCTTCTGCCACTGAGAACACTCATGCTCTAAGGGAAACGACTTTGAAGGGATTGGGACTTCTGCCTAGAAAAGAAATCAAGTGTTTTTACTTACTTGTAAAGAGTTGGTTGGTAACTGTAATTCTAAGAGTGAACAGTTACAAAAGTTCTTACTGATCTTGGATGTGTGATGCACTATTCTTAAAAGTATGGTTAACATCTTTCCTTCCTTAGCCACTGATTTGCCAGTCTAAAAGAAAGTAGATGTGAAGGTATTTTACTCTCCTGTGATTAGGTTGTGCCTCTTTACAAAAGTAATGTGTTGGTTTCACCAGATTATTCCTGAAGGGTAATTGTATGAGTGTCCTCCAACTGTTGGTATCACCAGGTTAGTCCTGTTAGGATAACTGTATGAGTGTCCCCCAACTGGGTCTTGCTTCCCCTGACTTGCTGCTAGCCTGTCTTTAATAAGTCTACATTAGGTTGTTGCCTACCTAGAATATCTATTCAGTAAAGTGTGACATTGGGTTTTACTTTCCCCTTCATTGTGAAGTTAAAGTAAGTGGGTTTTACTTACCTTGTGTTAGCTGTGTGCCATCCAAAACAAGTTACAAGAGTTATTGCTTACCTCAATCTGGGGTTCCCTGATTTCCAAAGCATCTGTAATTGTATATTACATCCATTAGGTTTTGCTCACCTGGTATAACTGTGTGTTATGACAAAAGTAGTTATAGGTTTTTACTGCACCTAGAATAAGTGTTTCACTATTCACCAAAAGTATATTGTCCAGTTGACGGTTTATGTGATTTGTTCCAAGAGTCACCGTACAACTGGAAGGGCCTACTGTCCTTGTATTACCAAAAGTAATCTAAAAGTAACCATTGGTCTTTTACTCCCAAAGAATAGGCTTGGCCTATACTAAATGTATATAACAAGGTTTTGACTTCCCTAGAACTACTGTTAGGTGTTCCAAATAAGGTCTATACTTGGGTCTGTGTACTTTCAAGTATAGAGTTGTGTTTTATATTGTGATTTCATATAATGTTTCAGTATTTACTTAACCCCTAGATTTATCTGGGCCTACTTGTATTTAAATAAATCCTTTATTTTTATAACACATAGTGTTTCAGTGTTTCTTTGGATCATTTGTATTACAATTTTCACTTGTACTGTATCTACTGCCCTCTCTCCCTCCTAATATAAGCCTGGCTGCTCTGCCTACGCTACCATGTACTCAGGTGGTACAGTCTTATACTAAGAGTGGAGTCTTGTACTGCCTCAGTTGAATGGTTTTACTAGGCCCTTAACTGGACTTCAGAAAAACTGTCCTAACACTGTTGGCATGCGCTGGGATCAAGGTGGATTGCATTACATTGATTATTGATATACTTTGTGTCCAAAGGAAACCATCCAGTAGGTTTGGTTTAGCCAAGGTAAAGTGTACTTATTGTATTTAACACAAGAACCAACACCATGGCCTGCTTTAGGCCTGAGGACTCCTCTTATGCTGCAATAGAACATTTGGTCATAATGTGTATAGAGAAGGGCCTCAATTGTGAAGGAAGTAAGCTTGAATTATTACAAAGGTTATGGGACCATATGCATGGTTTCAGTGAACCTGTGTCCACTTCTAACAATATTGCTGAGAGTCAGGATGATGAGGGTTCAGACAGCTGTCTAAACTCCTCAGAGGAGGAATATGAGGGTTCTGATGAGGAGGATGTTAGTTCACCCCCCTCTCCTTCTCCTGCCTCTACCTTACTGCCTACCATGTGCTCTGAGATATCTAAGGAACTGAATATAAGGAACTTCCTGTGGGAAAACAATATGAAGATGTGGGGATATGAGAAAAAGTATAACAGGTCTGTAGAAGACCATTTTCTGCACCCCTCTTCTTCTTCCAGGTCTTCTGTGTCTACAGCTTCCATGTTCCCAGAATTGGTGAGTCAGTATGATCTGAAGTGTGACATTGTTGCATGGCTGAAAACATTTGAACTCACTTGTAAAAGGTTTGGTCTGTGTGAGAGTGATAGAATACCCTGGGTTCTTTTTAGACTTCCCAAGAGGGACTACCATGTGCTCTTGGATTTACCTGAAGTAGAAATAGGTAACTGGGATAGGGTAAAAACAGCTCTCATAGATAGATATAAGAAAAACGCTTCTACATATCTATACTCCTTAAGGGACTCTGAGCATAGATGTAGGTCAAAAAGTGCTGTCTCCTCATCCCTTAAGAAGTCTGTCAATACTGAGTATAGCAGAAAAGCTGTGGTCTTAGACTCAGCTGAGCCCCCTTGTAAAAAGGCTGAGGCTCTTAACCTTGAAGTAAGAGAGGTCCCCTTAGAAGACCCCCTCTTTAGAGATAAAAGGCATTAACCGCCACTCTGAAGGGCACTTGGGTGTAGAACCCATAACTTCAAATAGGGACCAAGCCCCTAGGCCCACAAAGCTAGTGGTCACTCCTGTGACCCCACCTTTAGCGGCTGCTAAGGTGATAGAGCCTCTTGAAAAACCACATGTAGTGGAAGTGGTTCAACTAGTTCCCAGAAACTTAAAAACTTCTGTCCTAGTACCAATATGGTGTAATACCATTAACCAGGTCACTGTTGTGACCCCACCTTCAGTTAACACTGAGTTTATAGAACCTCTTGAAAACCGACCTAGAGTGGAAGTGGTTCACCCTGTGGATAGAAACTTATATATTCCTGTCCAATCTCTAACACTGTCTAAAAACTTTGTTGAACCTGACAAGAACCGTAGTGTTCATGTCACACACCCTGTGTGGAGTATGTCCTTTAGAATAAAGGCCCCTTCAGTTAAACCTGTAGTGGCTGAAACATTTGAAAACCCACTTACAGTGGAAGTGGTTCCAAAAACTCTAAACATGGATACACCCGAAAACCCACTTACAGTGGAGGTGATCCAGATGGATGTACAAAGCTTAGGTGTTTTTAACAACCCTAAGAGGGAAAGGAGTTTCCTTGACCCCAAGGTAGGAATTGAGTTTTCTCCTTTAGTTCAGAATGCCCAGAATGTAACTTCTAGGCCTGAAAAACTGAACACCAAAAAGAGTTATAAGAAACCTAAGAAGAGCTTTCTTACTAGGCCTTCTAATAAAAAGCCTGTGACTCCAACTACTCCTACAGGAGAGATGGATAGGTGTTCTGACAAGGCTAGGGTCTCTGTTTCAAGAGACCACTCTAAACAAGTAGGATCCTCTATAGCGAATCCTACTATAAGTCCTAATGTTAGCAGGGCAACCTCTAACAAAGGCAAATCAAAATCTAGAAAATTAGGGAAATGGGAGCACAAACCATGCTCTACCATTTCAGTTCCAATTCTACAGTCTTTGACCCACACTGCTTCTGAGGAAGGGGTGGATAGACAAGTTGGAAACCTAACTAGGCCTTCGAGGACTGGTAAACCTCAAAGCTGGTGGAAATCCAGAAAAGATATGTCTAAGGCTAAACCCCTTGACATTGTGGGCTCTTCTGCTGAAGACCCCCTTGTAAATCCTAGAGTTAGAAGGGAAAACCCTAACCAAGGTAAAAACAGATCTAAGAGGAAGTGGAAGGATGTACAATGCTTTGCCACAACCCCTCCAACTAGGATACCTGAGACCCAACCTGCTCATGTGAGAGAGGTGGTGAGGAATCATGGAGACCCCTCCAGGTCTAAGGGATTTCTTTATAAGAACCCTTTTAAAAAGCCTATTGTAGGTTCAGAGGTTGTCACAACTTCTGAGGGACTGTTTAAACAGATCCCCTATACCTTAGACAAGAGTAAAGTGCCCAACACTACTTGTAGGTCATATAGTTTGCAAATGATAACTAATATAAGAAAAAGTATCACAGCAAGGGTTACAAAAATATTGCTAGTTGACTCAGCAAACAGTTTAACCGACTAGAAACAAGAGATCTATCCAGGTGAGGATTAGCTTCCCCTGTTCCTTAGTCTGGGGGGGACGAGTGTTAGGTAAGATTTCCACAGAGCTGGTAAATCTTCCTTTCCTGGTTCAACTCCATAACTTTTTGCTTTTCTAGTGAGAGATTTTTCATTAATACCTCAGTGAGTGGGAACCATTTTCCACACTCACCTGTCTTTAACTCTTTTTTTATGGGTGTCATTCTTAAGACTCTCCATAGTGACTTTTTAAAGTTATCATGTCTAACAACTTATTGGCAATAAGTGCCTGTTGTTGCTGGGTTGCCCTAGGGGCTCCCCCTTTAACTTTCTTGTGCTAACCTGGAGTGAACTACAGTTCCCAAGGGTAGAAAAGATCTTTGGATCCCTTTTACATTTTATTCTGTGAAAACAGCACACCCCACCTTATGTGGAGTGCTGGGCAGATACAAAATATCCTCTTTCACATTAAAACTGTTCCAATTCTGTTACAGTGACAAGCTTACCTTTAATGGCTGGTGGCAGTGATACCTTTTACTAATTTGGTGCACCGTTACCGTGTGCTGTAATCACAGCTGCAGTAAAGGCACCTAAGGGTGCTCATTTTTACCAAAATGGCCCCTGTCTTCTTTTTCTGCCATTTTAGTGTTTCTTGTCGTTTCTTGTTCCTTCCCCTGACATCCAGGGCGGGAAAATCCTTTGTTTGAGTTTTGCCTTTGGCGGGAGTCCCCTGGACACCACGCCCAGGCTCCAGTCAGTCTGTAAGCACAGGAAGTAGGGGAGGAGTCTCAAACTTCCCCCTCCTTTGTCTTAGGCCTTCCTTCAACTGGGTCAGATCCCAGTGGGGGGTTGGCTGTCATGATTGGACAGCCAAACGCCCCTTTCTTGTAAAATGCGGGGAGAGAATGCAGAGGTTGTGTTGCAGTTCCTGATAAATACTGGAAACCTGGAAGCTGAAGTCATGTCGACCACTGGAACACGAAACCGAAGAGGATGACAAAGGAAAAGCGGCGGGAATGATTTCCAGCGGCCGGAGAGCCTGCTTTGTAACCGGAGCCTGCTGCAGCCCTTCCTTCCGATCGACCTGGGGTCTCCGAAAATGACGACCCAAACCCAGAGCCTGATGAGTCCCACTAGACTCAAGACGACCTGCATTTTGAGCCATCCCACGGGTTGCTGCAACCTTGCGTGCTTGCAATACCCCAATACCCTGGGAGATCAAGCCACTGTGCGGTGCATGATCTTCCGAATTCCGAATCTCGCTGAAACTTTGTGGGCATCCTGGTCTATCTCCAGAGACACGAATCGAGTCCAAAAAGTCCACTCACAAGAGTGCTGGACCTTGTAAACGACGAGAATTCAACCGCAATGTTCTGTCTTCTTCTGTGCTCCTTGAAAAGGCGCCAAACCCGCAGAACCGCATTCAGCCATGAGAGAAATCTTGCCTAGAGCCTTCTTCATTGATCCCTGCTGCAAAGTCCCTTCTGAGGTCTTGTGTTCAGTCTCCAGGACAAGGAATCCAGTGACCGGGTATTTGGCTGCAGTCCCTGAAGTTCTCCTGCTGCAATCTCTTCTTCATTGCTGAGGTACTGTGTTGGCTTGGGTATAAACTTACCTTAAGCCTGTTGGGATTTCTGTGTAGTCCTGGGGTGGTTTCTGTGATTGGGAGGTCCCTCGTCCAGTACACCCAGTCCCACTGCTAGAATCCTGCTGGGGTGTCTTCTGTGAAGCCCCTGGACCCTCTTCTAACCCTAGAAGTAAAAGTACTCACTTGTTTGCCAGTTTGCCTCAGGAAACTCTGACTTTTGCTACTAAAGAACTTATTCTAACACTGCCTGTTGGTCACTAGTCCTAGTGACCCCCCTTCTGCCACTGAGAACACTCATGCTCTAAGAGAAAAGACTTTGAAGGGATTGGGACTTCTGCCTAGAAAAGAAATCAAGTGTTTTTACTTACTTGTAAAGAGTTGGTTGGTAACTGTAATTCTAAGAATGAACAGTTACAAAAGTTCTTACTGATCTTGGATGTGTGATGCACTATTCTTAAAACTATGGTTAACATCTTTCCTTCCTTAGCCACTGATTTGCCAGTCTAAAAGAAAGTACATGTGAAGGTATTTTACTCTCCTGTGATTAGGTTGTGCCTCTTTACAAAAGTAATGTGTTGGTTTCACCAGATTATTCCTGAAGGGTAATTGTATGAGTGTCCTCCAACTGTTGGTATCACCAGGTTAGTCCTGTTAGGATAACTGTATGAGTGTCCCCCAACTGGGTCTTGCTTCCCCTGACTTGCTACTAGCCTGTCTTTAATAAGTCTACATTAGGTTGTTGCCTACCTAGAATATCTATTCAGTAAAGTGTGACATTGGGTTTTACTTTCCCCTTCATTGTGAAGTTAAAGTAAGTGGGTTTTACTTACCTTGTGTTAGCTGTGTGCCATCCAAAACAAGTTACAAGAGTTATTGCTTACCTCAATCTGGGGTTCCCTGATTTCCAAAGCATCTGTAATTGTATATTACATCCATTAGGTTTTGCTCACCTGGTATAACTGTGTGTTATGACAAAAGTAGTTATAGGTTTTTACTGCACCTAGAATAAGTGTTTTACTATTCACCAAAAGTATATTGTCCAGTTGACTGTTTATGTGATTTGTTCCAAGAGTCACCGTACAACTGGAAGGGCCTACTGTCCTTGTATTACCAAAAGTAATCTAAAAGTAACCATTGGTCTTTTACTCCCAAAGAATAGGCTTGGCCTATACTAAATGTGTATAACAAGGTTTTGACTTCCCTAGAACTACTGTTAGGTGTTCCAAATAAGGTCTATACTTGGGTCTGTGTACTTTCAAGTATAGTGTTGTGTTTTATATTGTGATTTCATATAATGTTTCAGTGTTTACTTAACCCCTAGATTTATCTGGGCCTACTTGTATTTAAATAAATCCTTTATTTTTATAATACATAGTGTTTCAGTGTTTCTTTGGATCATTTGTATTACAATTTTCACTTGTACTGTATCTACTGCCCTCTCTCCCTCCTAATATAAGCCTGGCTGCTCTGCCTACGCTACCATGTACTCAGGTGGTACAGTCTTATACTAAGAGTGGAGTCTTGTACTGCCTCAGTTGAATGGTTTTACTAGGCCCTTAACTGGACTTCAGAAAAACTGTCCTAACAGGGGACATGAGTGGGGGCCTGCTGGCAGGTGCCCCGCACTGCTGGGGGGTGGGTGTGCAAGGGGACATGAGTGGGGGCCTGCTGGCAGGTGCCCCACACTGCTGGGGGGTGGGGATGCAAGGAGACATGAGTGGGGGCCTGCTGGCAGGTGCCACACACTGCTGGGGGGTGGGTGTGCAAGGGGACATGAGTGGGGGCCTGCTGGCAGGTGCCCCGCACTGCTGGGGGGTGGGGGTGCAGGGGGACATGAGTGGGACATGAGTGGGGGCCTGCTGGCAGGTGCCCTGCACTGCTGGGGGGTGGGGGTGCAGGGGGACAGGAGTGGGACATGAGTGGGGGCCTGCTGGCAGGTGCCCCGCACTGCTGGGGGGTGGGTGTGCAAGGGAACATGAGTGGGACATGAGTGGGGGCCTGCTGGCAGGTGCCACGCACTGCTGGGGTGTGGGGGTGCAAGGGGACATGAGTGGGGGCCTGCTGGCAGGTGCCCCACACTGCTGGGGGGTGGGTGTTCAAGGGGACATGAGTGGGGGCCTGCTGGAAGGTGCCCCACACTGCTGGGGGGTGGGGGTGCAAGGGGACATGAGTGGGGTCCTGCTGGCAGGTGCCCCACACTGCTGGGGGGTGTGGGTGCAAGGGGACATGAGTGGGGGCCTGCTGGCAGGTGCCCTGCACTGCTGGGGGTGCAAGGGGACATGAGTGTGGGCCTGCAGGCAGGTGCCCCGCACTGCTGGGGGGTGGGGGTGCAAGGTGACATGAGTGGGACATGAGTGGGGGCCTGCTGGCAGGTGCCCTGCACTGCTGGGGGGTGGGGGTGCAAGGGGACATGAGTGGGACATGAGTGGGGGCCTGCTGGCAGGTGCCCCACACTGCTGGGGGTGGGTGTGCAAGGGGACATGAGTGGGGGCCTGCTGGCAGGTGCCCCACACTGCTGGGGGTGGGGGTGCAAGGGGACATGAGTGGGGGCCTGCTGGCAGGTGCCCCACACAGCTGGGGGGTGGGGGTGCAAGGGGACATGAGTGGGACATGCGTGGGGCCTGTTGGTAGGTGCCTCGCACTGCTGGGGGTGGGTGTGCAAGGGGACATGAGTGGGGGCCTGCTGGCAGGTGCCCCACACTGCTGGGGGGTGGGGGTGCAAGGGGACATGAGTGGGGGCCTGCTGGCAGGTGCCCCACACTGCTGGGGGGTGGGTGTGCAAGGGGACATGAGTGGGGGCCTGCTGGCAGGTCCCCCACACTGCTGGGGGGTGGGGATGCAAGGGGACATGAGTGGGGGCCTGCTGGCAGGTGCCCCACACTGATGGGGGGTGTGGGTGCAAGGGGAAATGAGTGGGGGCCTGCTGGCAGGTGCCCTGCACTGCTTCGGGTGCAAGGGGACATGAGTGGGGGCCTGCTGGCAGGTGCCCCGCACTGCTGGGGGGTGGGGGTGCAAGGGGACATGAGTGGGACATGAGTAGGGGCCTGCTGGCAGGTGCCCTGCACCACTGGGGGGTGGGGGTGCAAGGGGACATGAGTGGGACATGAGTGGGGGCCTGCTGGCAGGTGCCCCACACTGCTGGGGGGTGGGTGTGCAAGCGGACATGAGTGGGGGCCTGCTGGCAGGTGCCCCGCACTGCTGGGGGGTGGGTGTGCAAGGGGACATGAGTGGGGGCCTGCTGGCAGGACCCCCACACTGCTGGGGGGTGGGGGTGCAAGGGGACATGAGTGGGGGCCTGCTGGCAGGTGCCCCACACTGCTGGGAGGTGGGGGTGCAAGGGGACAAGAGTGGGGGCCTGCTATCAGGTGCCCTGCACTGCTGGGGGGTGGGGGTGCAAGGGGACATGAGTGGGGGCCTGCTGGCAGGTGCCCCGCACTGCTGGGGGGTGGGTGTGCAAGGGGACATGAGTGGGGGCCTGCTGGCAGGACCCCCACACTGCTGGGGGGTGGGGGTGCAAGGGGACATGAGTGGGGGCCTGCTGGCAGGTGCCCCACACTGCTGGGAGGTGGGGGTGCAAGGGGACAAGAGTGGGGGCCTGCTCTCAGGTGCCCTGCACTGCTGGGGGGTGGGGGTGCAAGGGGACATGAGTGGGACATGAGTGAAGGCCTGCTGGCAGGTGCCCCGCACAGATGGGGGGTGGGGGTGCAAGGGGACATGAGTGGGGGCCTGCTGGCAGGTGCCCCACACTGCTGGGGGGTGGGGGTGCAAGGGGACATGAGTGGGGGCCTGCTGGCAGGTGCCCTGCACTGCTGGGGGGTGGGGGTGGAAGGGGACATGAGTGGGGGCCTGCTGGCAGGTGCCCCGCACTGCTGGGGGGTGGGGGTGCAAGGGGACATGAGTGGGACATGAGTGAAGGCCTGCTGGCAGGTGCCCCGCACTGATGGGGGGTGGGGGTGCAAGGGGACATGAGTGGGGGCCTGCTGGCAGGTGCCCCGCACTGCTGGGGGGTGGGTGTGCAAGGGGACATGAGTGGGGGCCTGCTGGCAGGACCCCCACACTGCTGGGGGGTGGGGGTGCAAGGGGACATGAGTGGGGGCCTGCTGGCAGGTGCCCCACACTGCTGGGAGGTGGGGGTGCAAGGGGACAAGAGTGGGGGCCTGCTCTCAGGTGCCCTGCACTGCTGGGGGGTGGGGGTGCAAGGGGACATGAGTGGGACATGAGTGAAGGCCTGCTGGCAGGTGCCCCGCACAGATGGGGGGTGGGGGTGCAAGGGGACATGAGTGGGGGCCTGCTGGCAGGTGCCCCACACTGCTGGGGGGTGGGGGTGCAAGGGGACATGAGTGGGGGCCTGCTGGCAGGTGCCCTGCACTGCTGGGGGGTGGGGGTGGAAGGGGACATGAGTGGGGGCCTGCTGGCAGGTGCCCCGCACTGCTGGGGGGTGGGGGTGCAAGGGGACATGAGTGGGACATGAGTGAAGGCCTGCTGGCAGGTGCCCCACACTGCTGGGGGGTGGGGGTGCAAGGGGACATGAGTGGGGGCCTGCTGGCAGGTGCCCTGCACTGCTGGGGGGTGGGGGTGCAAGGGGACATGAGTGGGGGCCTGCTGGCAGGTGCCCCGCACTGCTGGGGGGTGGGGGTGCAAGGGGAGATGAGTGGGACATGAGTGGGGGCCTGCCAGCAGGTGCCCTGCACTGCTGGGGGTTGGGGGTGCAGGGGGACATGAGTGGGGGCCTGCTGGCAGGTGCCCCGCACTGCTGGGGGGTGGGGGTGCAGGGGGAGATGAGTGGGACATGAGTGGGGGCCTGCCAGCAGGTGCCCTGCACTGCTGGGGGGTGGGGGTGCAGGGGGACATGAGTGGGGGCCTGCTGGCAGGTGCCCCGCACTGCTGGGGGGTGGGTGTGCAAGGGGACATGAGTGGGACATGAGTGGGGGCCTGCTGGCAGGTGCCACACACTGCTGGGGGGTGGGGGTGCAAGGGGACATGAGTGGGGGCCTGCTGGCAGGTGCCCCGCACTGCTGGGCGGTGGGTGTGCAAGGGGACATGAGTGGGGGCCTGCTGGCAGGTACCCCGCACTGCTGGGGGTAGGTGTGCAAGGGGACATGAGTGGGGGCCTGCTGGCAGGTGCCCCACACTGCTGGGGGGTGGGGGTTCAAAGGGACATGAGTGAGGGCCTGCTGGCAGGTGCCCCACACTGCTGGGAGGTGGGGGTGCAATGGGACAAGAGTGGGGGCCTGCTGGCAGGTGCCCTGCACTGCTGGGGGGTGGGGTTGCAAGGGGACATGAGTGGGACATGAGTGAAGGCCTGCTGGCAGGTGCCCCACACTGCTGGGAGGTGGGGGTGCAATGGGACAAGAGTGGGGGCCTGCTGGCAGGTGCCCTGCACTGCTGGGGGGTGGGGTTGCAAGGGGACATGAGTGGGACATGAGTGAAGGCCTGCTGGCAGGTGCCCCGCACTGCTGGGGGGTGGGGGTGCAAGGGGACA
The DNA here is from genome assembly GCF_040938575.1 of Ambystoma mexicanum. Taxonomy (NCBI): domain Eukaryota; kingdom Metazoa; phylum Chordata; class Amphibia; order Caudata; family Ambystomatidae; genus Ambystoma; species Ambystoma mexicanum. Next base: position 155,572,560 of record NC_090925.1, read on the forward strand.
TGAGTGGGGGCCTGCTGGCAGGTGCCCCACACTGCTGGGGGGTGGGGGTGCAAGGGGACATGAGTGGGGGCCTGCTGGCAGGTGCCCTGCACTGCTGGGGGGTGGGGGTGGAAGGGGACATGAGTGGGGGCCTGCTGGCAGGTGCCCCGCACTGCTGGGGGGTGGGGGTGCAAGGGGACATGAGTGGGGGCCTGCTGGCAGGTGCCCTGCACTGCTGGGGGGTGGGGGTGCAAGGAGACATGAGTGGGGGCCTGCTAGCAGGTGCCCCGCACTGCTGGGGGGTGGGGGTGCAGTGGGAGATGAGTGGGACATGAGTGGGAGCCTGCCAGCAGGTGCCTTGCACTGCTGGGGGGTGGGGGTGCAGGGGGACATGAGTGGGGGCCTGCTGGCAGGTGCCCCGCACTGCTGGGGGGCAGGTGTGCAAGGGGACATGAGTGGGACATGAGTGGGGGCCTGCTGGCAGGTGCCCCGCACTGCTGGGGGGTGGGGGTGCAAGGGGACATGGGTGGGAGCCTGCTGGCAGGTGCCCCGCACTGCTGGGTGGTGGGTGTGCAAGGGGACATGAGTGGGGGCCTGCTGGCAGGTGCCCTGCACTGCTGGGGGGTGGGTGTGCAAGGGGACATGAGTGGGGGCCTGCTGGCAGGTGCCCCACACTGCTGGGGGGTGGGGGTGCAAGGGGACATGAGTGGGGGCCTGCTTGCAGGTGCCCCACACTGCTGGGAGGTGGGGGTGCAAGGGGACAAAAGTGGGGGCCTGCTGGCAGGTGCCCCGCACTGCTGGGGGGTGGGGTTGCAAGGGGACATGAGTGGGAAATGAGTGAAGGCCTGCTGGCAGGTGCCCCGCACTGCTGGGGGGTGGGGGTGCAAGGGGACATGAGTGGGGGCCTGCTGGCAGATGCCCCACACTGCTGGGGGGTGGGGGTGCAAGGGGACATGAGTGGGGGCCTGCTGGCAGGTGCCCTGCACTGCTGGGGGGTGGGGGTGGAAGGGAACATGAGTGGGGGCCTGCTGGCAGGTGCCCCGCACTGCTGGGGGTGGGTGTGCAATGGGACATGAGTGGGGGCCTGCTGGCAGGTGCCCCACACTGCTGGGGGCTGGGGGTGCAAGGGGACATGAGTGGGGGCCTGCTGGCAGGTGCCCCACACTGCTGGGGGGTGGGGGCGCAAGGGGACATGAGTGGGGGCCTGCTGGCAGGTGCCCGGCACTGCTAGGGGGTGGGGATGCAAGGGGACATGAGTGGGGGCCTGCTGGCAGGTGCCCTGCACTGCTGGGGGGTGGGGGTGCAAGCGGACATGAGTGGGACATGAGTGAAGGCCTGCTGGCAGGTGCCCCGCACTGCTGGGGGGTGGGGGTGCAAGGGGACATGAGTGGGACATGAGTGGGGGACTGCTGGCAGGTGCCCTGCACTGCTGGGGGTGGGGGTGCAAGGGGACATGAGTGGGACATGAGTGGGGGCCTGCTGGCAGGTGCCCCACACTGCTAGGGGGTGGGTGTGCAAGGGGACATGAGTGGGGGCCTGCTGGTAGGTGCCCCACACTGCTGGGGGGTGGGGGTGCAAGGGGACATGAGTGGGGGCCTGCTGGCAGGTGCCCCGCACTGCTGGGGGGTGGGGGTGCAAGGGGACATGAGTGGGACATGAGTGGGGGCCTGTTGGCGGGTGCCCCGCACTGCTGGGCGGTGGGTGTGCAAGGGGACATGAGTGGGGGCCTGCTGGCAGGTGCCCCGCACTGCTGGGCGGTGGGTGTGCAAGGGGACATGAGTGGGGGCCTGCTGGCAGGTGCCCCACACTGCTGGGGGGTGGGGATGCAAGGGGACATGAGTGGGGGCCTGCTGGGAGGTGCCCCACACTGCTGGGGGGTGGGTGTGCAAGGGGACATGAGTGGGGGCCTGCTGGCAGGTGCCCCGCACTGCTGGGGGGTGGGGGTACAGGGGGACATGAGTGAGACATGAGTGGGGGCCTGCTGGCAGGTGCCCTGCACTGCTGGGGGTGGGGGTGCAGGGGGACATGAGTGGGACATGAGTGGGGGCCTGCTGGCAGGTGCCCCGCACTACTGGGGGGTGGGTGTGCAAGGGAACATGAGTGGGACATGAGTGGTGGCCTGCTGGCAGGTGGCCTGCACTGCTGGGGGGTGGGGGTGCAAGGGGACATGAGTGGGGGCCTGCTGGCAGGTGCCCCGCACTGCTGGGGGGTGGGTGTGCAAGGGGACATGAGTGGGGGCCTGCTGGTAGGTGCCCCACACTGCTGGGGGTTGGGGGTGCAAGGGGACATGAGTGGGGGCCTGCTGGCAGGTGCCCCACACTGCTGGGGGGTGGGGGTGCAAGGGTACATGATTGTGGGCCTGCTGGCAGGTGCCCTGCACTGCTGGGGGTGCAAGGGAACATGAGTGGGGGCCTGCTGGCAGGTGCCCCGCACTGCTGGGGGGTGCGTGTGCAAGGGGACATGAGTGGGACATGAGTGGGGGCCTGCTGGCAGGTGCCCTGCACTGCTGGGGGGTGGGGGTGCAAGGGGACATGAGTGGGACATGAGTGGGGGCCTGCTGGCAGGTGCCCCACACTGCTGGGGGGTGGGTGTGCAAGGGGACATGAGTGGGGGCCTGCTGGCAGGTGCCCCACACTGCTGGGGGGTGGGGGTGCAAGGGGACATGAGTGGGGGCCTGCTGGCAGGTGCCCCGCACTGCTGGGGGGTGAGGGTGCAAGGGGACATGAGTGGGACATGAGTGGGGGCCTGTTGGTAGGTGCCCCGCACTGCTGGGGGGTGGGTGTGCAATGGGACATGAGTGGGGGCCTGCTGGCAGGTGCCCCACACTGCTGGGGGGTGGGGGTGCAATGGGACATGAGTGGGGGCCTGCTGGCAGGTGCCCCACACTGCTGGGGGGTGGGGGTGCAAGGGGACATGAGTGGGACATGAGTGAAGGCCTGCTGGCAGGTGCCTCGCACTGCTGGGGGGTGGGGGTGCAAGGGGACATGAGTGGGACATGAGTGGGGGACTGCTGGCAGGTGCCCCGCACTGCTGGGGGTGGGGGTGCAAGGGGACATGAGTGGGACATGAGTGGGGGCCTGATGGCAGGTGCCCCACACTGCTGGGGGGTGGGTGTGCAAGGGGACATGAGTGGGTGCCTGCTGGTAGGTGCCCCACACTGCTGGGGGTTGGGGGTGCAAGGGGACATGAGTGGGGGCCTGCTGGCAGGTGCCCCGCACTGCTGGGGGGTGGGGGTGAAAGGGGACATGAGTGGGACATGAGTGGGGGCCTGTTGGCGGGTGCCCCGCACTGCTGGGCGGTGGGTGTGCAAGGGGACATGATTGGGGGCCTGCTGGCAGGTGCCCCACACTGCTGGGGGTGGGGGTGCAAGGGGACATGAGTGGGGGCCTGCTGGCAGGTGCCCTGCACTGCTGGGGGGTGGGGGTGCAAGGGGACATGAGTGGGGGCCTGCTGGCAGGTGCCCTGCACTGCTGGGGGGTGAGGGTGCAAGGGGACATGAGTTGGTGATCAGTAGTGCAAGGAGACATGTGGCTTTGCTGGGGGGCATGCCCATGTTGGGTGGGCTGCCTGCGGGACATGACCAGGGGTGCAGGGTAGTCCCCTGTGGTTTGGGCTGCCTGCAGGGGCTGTGGAGGGTGTACAGGGAACACCTGGGAGGACCCAAACTGCCAAATCACGTGTGGGACTCCCCGGCACCCCCGAAATACACGTACCCTGCTGAAATCGCGTATGAAACTTCCCACGCACCCCTGAAATACACGTACCCTGCTGAAATCACGTGTGAAACTTCCCGCGCACCCCTGAAATACACGTACCCTGCTGAAATCGCGTGTGAAACTTCCCACGCACCCCTGTAATACACGTACCCTGCTGAAATCGCGTGTGAAACTTCCCGTGCACCCCTGAAATACACGTACCCTGCTGGAATCGCGTGTGAAACTTCCCACGCACCCCTGAAATACACGTACCCTGCTGAAATCGCGTGTGAAACTTCCCGCACACCCCTGAAATACACATACCCTGCTGAAATCGCGTGTGAAACTTCCCGCGCACCCCTGTAATACACGTACCCTGCTGAAATCGCGTGTGAAACTTCCTGCGCACCCCTGAAATACACGTACCCTGCTCGCACAAGGCCAATCGCGTGTGAAACTTCCCGCGAACCCCAGTAATACACGTACCCCGCTTGCCATGCCGGTACAAGGTTAGCGCAGCCCTTTGCGCTGGATTGGGGATTTTGATGGCTTTTCCCGGCGCGAGGGGCGTTCTTGGGGGCGTAACTGGCGCTGCTGCAGGGTTGCTGCACCACTGTGTGCCACGGCTGGTTTTGGTAGCTGAAACCCATGAATACACTGTGCGTGGAAATGGATTTTAGCGCATGCGGCTGGTGCAGAGATTCGCACACGCACACTGTGCGCCAGCCGCGTGCGCCACTTGTGCGCTAAATTCTATGAATTACCCCCTAAATTTCTAAGACATATAGTCCTTCATCAAAACAATTTCTAAGACATATAGTCCTTCATCCAAACAGGCTTGGACCTTATTCTTTGGGGACTGAAGAACCTATTCTCCACACCTTCAGTCGTTTTCTCACTCCCACTTTCGGTTACTGTCCTCCCTTCTCCTCCTCCTCACCCAGACCATACACCTTTGCAATCCTCCCTTTAGACCACACTTCTTCTCCTTCCAAAACCACCACACTCTTTCTGACCGCACATATCCTTTTGGGCCCCATAAACTTACTCTCGAGACACTTGTTCACCAACCTGGGATTTTTTATGTAGACCATCTCTCCCACTTTCCATTCACGTTCCTTCACTCTTTCCCGGGCATCGAACCAGCGCTTATTTTTCTCCTGACCCACATTGATGAGCTTCATAATCTGATCCCTATCTACCTGAATAACCTTGGCCATCCCTAACCATCCCGGACACAACCTGGTCCCAGGTTCCCTGCCCTTCAGAGACACGAATGGAGATACTCCAGTCACTGAATGTGGCGTAGTCACATAATTCCAGGTTAACAGGTTTAACACCTCTCTCCACAGTTGTCTCACTCTCATAGCCAATTGCAACTACCCTTTCAAATATTGGTTGACCCTTTCTACAAGGCCATTGGCTCTAGGGTGGTACAACGCAGTTCTAATATGTCTTATACCATAACTGCTGAGAAACTTCCTCATTGTTTCGAACCAAATTGAACCCCATTATCTGAGACTAGATCAGTGGGCACTCTCTCTCTAAGAAATATCTTCTCCAGAAATGTAATCAAATCCCTAGCCGTGACCTCCTTGACTGCGTCCCATTCAATCCATTTCGAATGAAAATCTACTAGCTCAAACAGAAATCTCAAACCTCCTCCCAAACCTGCAATGGGACCCATGATGTCCACCGCTACTTTGGACCATGGTTGATCTGGGATTACATTTGGAACCAAAGGAGTCTCCCGCACAATTTTTGTCTTGTCACTTGTTTGACTAACCATACAGTCCTTCACCCATCTCTCAGCCATTTTATCAATGCGTGGCCACCAATAGCTCTGTCAAAGCTTCCTTTTCATTGCCCCTTCCCCTGGGTGTCCCTTATGGGCAAGTTCTATTAGAGACGGTTTGATTGACTCTCGAGGAACCACGCACCGCCCTCTCCTTAACCTGCCCTTATAAATGTTCAAATCTTCCTTGATCTCCCACCATACATCAAATGTCCTGTCCAAACTCTTCCTTTGGGGCCACCCCGTCACCGTCCACTCTTTATTCAATTTAAGTTCATCATCAGAATCCTCTTCTTGTAACCACTTCTCCTGACTAACAGCATCCTCCACTTCTGCTACAACTGACTCATCCACTTCCACATCTTTAAATTCTTCAAATTCACTAACTCTGTAGCCTGGAAAGGCAATCTGCCACCACATTCTTCTTTCCGGGCAGAAAGCTCACATCAAAGTTATAACCTTGGCGACCTAAACCCCGCCGACTTATCCTAGGTGATCGCAAGGCCCATCTCCCACTCTCGAACAATTGTACTAACGGTTTATGATCTGACCGAACAATGAAACGCCTACCCCACAAAGTATTTAAAGTGGAGAATGGCCCAAAACATGGCTAATGTTTATCTCTCAATAACTGAGTATTTAGATTCTGCACCTCTCAAAGCTCTCGATGCAAATGCAATAACCCTCTCTCTGTTTTCCTTATCATACTGCACTAAGGTTTCCACCAGTCCCAACATACTAGAATCCACCACCAATACACTTCTATCCTTGGGATCAAACCTTCCGATTGAAGGTGCCTTACTGACAGCTTTCTTAATACTATCAAAAGCCACACCACATTCCGGAGTCCACACAAACTTTGATCCTTTATTGAGAATCATTCTCAGAGGAGTGGAAACCATGGCAAAGTCTTTTACAATTTATGATAGTATTCGGCCAGACCTAAGAAGGATCTCACTTGATCTTTGTCTGTTGGTATTAGTGCATACCTTACTGCCTCCACCAAACATTTCTTCGGTCTCACCCCATGCTCATCAATTTCATGTCCCAGATACTCCACTTGTTCAACCACAATCTTACATTTGTTTCTTCTCACAGTCAATCCTGCTTCAGATAACCTACTCAATACCTGGGTCAAAATCACATCATGTGTAGCCATTGAACTTGCATAAATTAGCATGTCATCTTGGAACACCACAATATTCTTTACCCCCTCCATAACAGTGTCCATCACTCATTGGAATACAGCTGCCGCCGATGCAAGGCCGAACGGCATTCTGCAGTACTTGAAGGTCTCAAAAGATGTTATAAACGCCGTCAGATGTTGACAGTCTTCTTTCAAAGGAATTTGGTGATAGGCCTGAGAAAGATCAATCACAGAAAATACCTTGGCATCCTTGAGTGTTGACAACTTATCTCCAATTATTGGTAAGGGATGCACGCCTGTCTATGAAAATGTTCCTATTGATGTCTCTCATGTCCACACAAAGCCTTATTTCTCCATTTGGTTTTGCTGCCACCAATACTGGTGACAACCACTCAGAACCCTCACTTTTCTCTATGATCCCCTTCTGCAATAAGGTTTCAATCTCCACTTTTAGTTTTACCCTCAAGTCATGAGGTATTGGCATCAGTTTATGCACCTTCGGTATGGCTCCTGTTTTCAAACGAATCTCATGTTCAAATCCCTTCAGCATCCCCAGTTCTTCTTGGAACACCATCGGAAATTCCTTGTCCTATTTGTCTTTAATCTCTGCAACTGAGACTGGTTCCTCTGCACTCGCTTGTATCCTAATTCCTAGTTTACGTTGTTCGCCCCACCCTAAAAAAGTCGAGCCTTCTTGTGTTACATACACCTCTGAATCACAACTCCTGCCTTTGCATTTGATAGCTGCTTGAAATTTCCCCAAAATCTTGATCTTTATATTGCCATATGCATACGGCTCTATTGTGTGTTCCCTCAATTTGCTCACTTCACCTTGCAAGCAGCCTTCATATGTTCTTCTTGACATCAGAGTCCAGGGTGAACAGCTATCCACCTTCAATGTTACCACCCTTCCATCCATTAAAAACACATCTTTTGGCGCAATTCCTTTATTAAAGATTTCTGATACTCCTAGCACGTGTTTGGCTTGAGGTCCTTGGGCAACACCCGAACTCTCTTCTTGTTCTGGAATTCTTCCTCCCGACTCAATGCTTTGTACTTGGCCTGATTCCCTACAGACCCTTGCAAAGTGTCCCTTTTTCTTGCATTTCAAACAGGAAATGTTACTTGCAGGACAGAACACACTTGTGGAAAAATGTTGATTGCTACCACATTTATAGCATTTAATCTCCTTGTTCATATTCATTTTCCTAAATCCTCTCACTGCCGCTACTTCTCCTTCTTGTCTGTCACTCTTCATATTTGACATGTACTTGTGAGTTTGCTCCATGCTTCTGGCTGTCTCCACTGCCGTTTCCAGAGACACATCTTTAGACAGCAATCTCTCCTGTATTTTTATGTTCTTAGTACAATGTACTAGCTGGTCACGTATAAGTGAATCTGTCAATGGGCCAAACTCACACGTATGGCTCAGAGATCTTAAAGCTGCAATGAAATTCTCTACGGGCTCATGAGGATCCTGTATTCTTTGAAAAAACATATGTCTCTTAAATGTTACATTTTTCTTTGCTTCAAATGAATTTCTAATTTTCTTTCAGCCACAGTGTATTGATCTATCTCCCCTTGACCTTCTTGTGGGGGCTCTGGAAATACGTCGTACACACTACTACCTTCTGTGCCCAGATTGTGTAGAAGTATTGCCTCCTTTCTTGCAGCGGCACATTTTTCCCCAATTGCTATTAAATATGTATCAAATAACCTTTTCCATCTGTCCCACCTTATAGGTGGAGTACCTGGCTCAGACAAGAAAGGTGGAGGCAGGGACATGCTTGCTGCAGCCATTCTTCAGCTGCTTAAATTACTAATACCAGTGCTATGTGTAAGGTGTCACAGTTCATACAGCTTTGAAGAAATGTCTTAATTTGACCTATGCACTCCTGCACAACACGTGTGTGCTTTTGTTTCAACTCTCTCAGAGTGATGATAGTCCTTACTGGGACTCTTTGTTTCCCCACTGCTGTTATTTCTCTTTGCTACTACTCGAGCCAAGTGGCGGTTGGGCTTGTTTTTTCCTCCTTAAGAAGCTGAGAGTTATGTCCAATGGAAGTCGTAGTTTTACTTTAGCACAACGTCAAAGTCACTCCCAGCAGTTTGCAATAGAGTGGACCGCCCGCCTTGAATGAGTACTCTGCACTCTCCTCTTGCTCTCCCCTTGCCCACCTTGAAGATTGGCATCCAATGGAGAGCAGGGTGGGCGGGTCCATGGCTCAACTTCCCGATTCAGCCTCAACTTCTGAGCGTTTCGCTCTGCTGGGAAGACCGCCCCGCTACAGCGCCACTCAGCGCTTCTCACCGTGCCTTTTCTACGGCCGATCCCAGGAGAACCCTGCCATTAGAGACACTAGGGCCAGCATTACTGTAGTGGATGAATCTTTTTTCAAGGCTGACGATGTTGCTAAGGCATCCAAAAGCCTCACTAAACTTGCTGGAGGCCCTGTCCAAATGCTTCCTTGACTACCAGCTCTCATCCAGTGCAACAACATGACTGTCAAGGTACCTGTTAGTGTGCCAAGTGAGGTGCCTGGAAGAGTCCTGTTGGGGAATGACTTAAAATCTCTTGGAGTTGTATCATGCACCCCCAGGCCTCCCAGCAAAAGGAAACAGGAGCAGACAAGGAGGGCCAGGGAGAGTACCTTAGATGGCTCTCCAGAGATGTTACAGAGAGTCTATAACACCTAGCCCACATGAGCTCATGAGCTACTGACTGCTATTTCAAAGAAGAATGAGTCAAAGGGGAAACCCAAGATCTCCAAGAAAAATCCAGAAAGCACTCCTGTGCTAACCAGGAGGACATCCCTGAGAGGACTGTCCAAAGTCACACCTGTGGCTACTCTACCAGCTGAGGCTGAGTGTGAGGAACAACCCGGAAAGGTTGAATCAGCTGCTGAGGATCCAGAGCTGGAAGAAGACCTGACCCTTGTTGGAGATGTGGATCCTAAAGACCATCCTGAGCTGCAGTCTTTACTGGCAGAAGGTGACCCCTGTAGGGCAGACTTCAGCAGAGGCCAGAGATAGTGTCCTACTCTGGAGGGTATTCACCAACAGGCAGCTTCCCAGCTGGACGGCAAGAGCCAGGGAAGCATAGGTTGTACTGGGAAGATGGCCTCTTCTACAGTGAACAAAATGAGTCTATCCCAGGGGACTACCGAAGACTTGTAGTGCCTCTAGAGACAAAGCACCAGTTCCTACAGTTAGCCCCTGAGATTCCTTTGGCTGGTCACTTGAGCTTCAGGAAGACCAAGGAAAGGCTTTCTCTGTATTTCTAATGGCCTAAGTTGGGGTCTGATGTAGATACATTCTGTAGGAGCTGCCACACTTGTCAGACCTCTGGCAAGAGTGGAGCCAAAAATGTGGCACCTTTGGCGCCCCTCCCAGTGGTGGGAGTCCCTTTTGAGGGTAGGAATCGACATTCATTGTTGTTCCCTTACACCCTCCAACCTCTTCATGCAATCAATGTATATTGGTTGTAGTAGACCATGCTACTAGGTTTCCTGAAGCCATACCTATGAGGACTGTTACAGCTCAGGCTGTTGCTAAGGCCCTACGTGGTATTTTTACGAGGGTAGGTTTTCCTTAAGAAGTCATCTCTGACAGGGGATCAAACTTTATGTCCCACTACATGCAGACCATGTGGAAGAACTGTGGAGTGACTTACAAGATCTCAACTGCCTACCATTCACAGACAAATGGATTGGTAGAGAGATTTGACCGTACTATGAAGAGCAAGATAGGTGCTTTAGAGGTACCCCTTAGAAGAAAGGGGACCTTCTACTGTCATGCCTTCTATTTGCTTATAGAAAAGTCCCTCAGGAGGGAGTTGGATTGAGTCCCTTTGAGCTTCTCAATGGTCGTCCAGTTAGAGGACCATTGGCCCTAATTAGGGAGGGGTTGGAGAGTGCTGCTTCTTCCAAACCAATGAGACCCACTGACTATGTGTTAGTTCTCCAGAGGAGAATGACACACATGATGACAGAAGCATCTGATAGCTTAAAAGCAGGTGCAGTACTGAGTCAGCTAGATGAGAAAGGTATGGAGCACCCCATCTGCTTCATCAGCAGAAAGCTGAAGGAACCAGAAACAAGGTGGGCAACCATTGAAAGAGAACGTTTTGCTATTGTGTGGTCACTGAAGAAGTATAGACCATACTTGTATGGATCTACTGTTGTGATTCAGACTGACCACCAACCCTTAAGATGGTTAATGCAGATGAAGGGGGAAAATCCTAAATTGTTAAGATTGTCAATCAGCCTACAGGGTTTGATTTTACCATTTAACACAGGTCAGGGGGTAATCACCAAAACGCTGATGGTCTCTCCAGAATGTTTGACCGACTGGAGTAAGGAGATTCGTCCAGGGGTGGATAAAATCCTCCTGTCCCTTAGTCTTGGGGGGGACGAGTGTTAGGTAGAAGTCTCAGAAATGTGCTAATTCCCTTCTCCTTAGAGACCCCCAGCAACTTTGCTGGATTTTGAGGACTTGATTTTTTTAACCTGGAAAGAGTGTGAGCCTTTTTTTCCACTCTTTCATGTGTTTTGATGTGTGTTTTACATTTGTGTTCTCTGATTATGGAGTTTTAGATAACTGTCCATAGGCATCATCTTTTCATGTGTGTTAGACAGCACCCTCAGTGCAGTGCCACAGGGATTCCCAAAGGTTTAAATATCTTCTTTGGGATAAACTACTGTTTCCCAGAGAATGTAAAGTGAAATTGACTTTACTAGTCTTTTCCAAATTCATAGACCTAGAACACACCATCTTACAATGGAGTGCTGGAGGTGATACCTAGTATCCCCTGTGTCTAAACACTCACGTAGCAGTCCGATGCTACCCTTTCCTATTGAAAAGCCTGGTGGCAGTGGTTTTACAACGAACTACAATGATTTTTCCTGACCGCGAACACCGGTAGCTATAAATCACGAGAACCATGTTTTTAAAGATGGCGCCTTAAGCCCCTTTCTTTAAACGGGTCCCGGTCTTCTCTTTTTGCCATTTCTTTTTGGAAAGGTCCTTCTAGTGTGTGTCTCTGCGTGCCAAACCAGGTTTGGTCCCTTTGTTTGTGTGCCTTTGGTGGGCTTCTGGACTGAAGTCCACCCTTGGCATCTGAGTGTCTGGGGTGGGCAGGAAGTGAGGGAGCTGCCCGAAACTCCCTGTGCTTAGTCTCCTAGGAGACCCAAATGCACTCTGGCATGATTGGCTGGCGGACTGTCCCGCAAGGACAACCACCCTGCTGGGTGAGTGACAGCTAGGCTGGAATGAAAGGGAGAAAACTGTTTAAAAGGCGAGTCTCCAGGACTGGAAGGCAGAGTCGACCACTGGAACGAAAGAACCGAAGACGAGCTTGAAGAGGACGGCTGCTGCAACCACTGGACCGTTGGTTTGCCCGGTGAAGCCCTGCTGCAGGTCTGAATTGCCAAACTCCATTTGACAGAGAAGCTCCTTCAAGGATGGCTTCTTCCTTTGAGTTGGTGGGACAAATCATCTCATAAGACACCTGGATACCATTGTCAAGGCTGGTTAGGTTTAACCAGGGAGAGGAACACCAGTTTGTGTTCTTGAATCTACAGCTACTGGAACTGAAGTGACTCCATTTTGTTTGCTTTCTTCAACGATCCCGCGCAGTGCAGGAGTCCCCTGACGTCCTCCCTCTTGGCCCCATGACTGAGGCTCAGGAACAGCGAGATCTGCAGGAACTGCCAGGAACCACAACTTCAGCAACATTTGTTTTCTTCACAAAAAAGGTACTGTGCCAACCTGATTGAGAGAACGCCACTCTTGCGGAGAAAGTTTGTGAAACTTTCCCCACTTGCAGGCCTAATCAGCTTGTGACCCCACAAATGATTCTTTTTCGCCTAAACTACTTCTGAGAACTTTTGCAAAGACTTTACTGTTTGATATCAGAACTGCCCTTTCCTGTCTAGAACACTAGCCCATTGCCTTTGGTCTGGCCTATTGACTAGAATTGAACTATTCTGGTGAACTGAACTATTTGCACTGCCTATAAAGCATATATAATCTATTCTACTTACTTGTGTCCTTTTTGCTCACTGCTATGTAACTGAACTGCCATTTGGCTCCTTTTTCAAGTGAGCTCAAACTGTCTAAAGAACTACGAGTTTTGTATTGAAGTGTATTGGTCTATAATATTAAGTTGCCTTCTTCTAGTGAAATATTTTATAAATGATTGTGTAAATAAATGAATAAGTGTTTTACCAAGAAACCTTGAGTATAAGTGTCTACTTGAAAAACTGTGATTGAAAGTCCTTTGTGTAACTACTTGCACTGCTCACATTCACTCTTGAGATAAGCCTGGCTGCTCAGCTCGCTACCAACACACTGTGTGGTACAGACTTATACCAAAGTTTGGTCTTGCTTACACCTGTAGTGCTAATTGTGTGTGGCGGTCCCAGAGGTTACTGCATGCAATTCTGCCTAACATCGTGAAGCTTTGACTCCTGCAGTCTGGATTCCATGAGGGATTGGCAGTATCTCGGCACTCAGTAGCTGGCAATTAAAGCGTTCTGTGAGCATTGCATGCATTGTGCGTAGGTTGGGGAACACATTGGTTTGGTATATGCTGAGGAGTCTATCCCGCATCACTGCCCACGAGTCATGCAGGAACTTGCCTCTGGTTCTCCATTCATTACAGGGGCTCCACTGGAATCAAGATCTGTACACTGAAAGCAAGCAGCTTGCTGAGTGGAAAGAGAGTCAGCCAGAAGGTGTGGGGAATGCATGACTGTCATGCAGGACTCCCCTGCAGAAAGAGATGCATCAGAGATGAGAGTGATCAAGGCTTTCCTCCCAAAGTGTCCACATTTCCCAACTCTCAAAGCAATGTTCTTATGGCTCTTTCAGAATCCCTTGTCATTTCCCATCATTAATAACAGTTCTGTAGAGTACATGAGCAGAAGAGAAGATTCCTGCACAATGGGCGCTTTAGTCTCCTTTTGGGAGTTATGGAGCTGAAGGGGAGGTGTCAGCGGTGTCCCTTAGCTACTGGATCAGGTTGGCGATTATCATGACATATGCGGCGGTAGGCCGGCGACTTCCAGAAAACATCCAGGGGGCATGGGGGCTGCACCATGGGCTAGTGCAGTGGGTATCCCTGCAGGATATGTGCAGAGCAAACACATGAGCTAATCCAGGTATCTTTATTAGATATTGTAGACTGGACAGTAAAGAGCCATCTCTTTAGGCCCTAGCGTTCCTCGCTCTGACATTCACTGAAGGTCGTGCAGGACTCGTTAATAACACGACCATGATGTGCGCAGCCGCATACCGTGGTCCATGCGCTCTGTCATGGGTCTTCTATCTGAGGAATGCGGAAGTAAGGCATACACTGATTGGCTGGAGGCAATGTTGATCGTGCTGGGAATGAGGACGTTGGCAGCAGCTGCTGCTGTTGTGAGTGGGCGAGTCAACTTTCCCTCTATTCTTTATCATGAGTCAGGTGCTTGGCGTGCATCTACAGTTGAGTTTGCTGTAGATCCGGTTTTGCATGTTCCCGGGGGAGGGATACTTCTTGGCGGACATCCAGAGCTCGAGGCTTTACCGTGAGACATGGGAGAGCCAGGGAATTCATGGGTAGGACCGAGTCTAGAGGTCTGGCCTGGCTCCTGGGGCCCAACAAGAACCGAGCCTGCGGAAAGGCTGCGCAAAACGGGGGAGGGGTCTATGTCAGGGGGCAACGCAAGGTGCTGTGAGTAAGGAAACGGATTGGGGACAATAAAGGACTAAAGCGGTTTGGGGCGAGAAAAGGGGCCATACAGGACTGGGGAAATAAAGCGGACTAAAGGGGTTGAGGGCCACAAAAGGGGCCGGGACAAGAAGAGAAGCTAAGGGGGGCAGAACAGGGGGCAGGATGGAATAGAGCAATAAGGGGTGCAAAAGGGGGAGAACAAAAGGGGCTGAGGCAAAAACAAGGGAGAGGGGCAAGAAAGGGGGCTAAACGGGACTCGGGGCAACACAATTGGCTAAAGGGGTCGTGGGCTGCTAAAGGGGATGCAAGCAACACACGAGGATAAAGGGGGCAAAGGCAGGAGTTAAAGGGGCTGACAGGGGCTGAAACGGATTGGGGCATCAAAGTGGGCAGGAAGAGAGGCTAAAGCGGGAAGGTTTACAGAAATCTGCCAAGGCTGAAGAGGGCAGCAAAAGAGGGTGTGGGCGAGAAGAGGGCTGGGGGCAGCGAATTACCTTTACAGTCACAGCCACGCTAGCCGCTGCCAGTCCGACTTCAACCCCGCACCAGGGATACAATATACACATCCCTGTTCAGACCCCGGTCATGCCTGCAGTTATCTAATTTAACAACTACCCAAGTGTCCCTGTAAAGTGGAACTATCATATTTAAGAGGCCCTGGGTGTACCCCAGTGATCGGGCTTGGCCCAAAGTAAAGAGCGCTTGACTGCATCAAAGGCTGCGCAATAGTCTATATGCCAGGTACGGAGGCAGGTCCCCAGTTCTGGCTGGCATTGCAAGGCGTCTGAGCAATAAGATAGTTAGGATTGTGTCATGACCCTTCCTGAGCCGAGCCTGTATGAAGAAGTTGGTTCTGCACTGCCCAATTCAGTTCCCTTAACCAGATGCGGGGCAAGAGTTTGCCAAGAAAGTCCAATAAGGCAAGGAGCCAATCGCTTGCAGGGACAGAGCATGGTAGCACCAGGACTTTTTCTAACAAGCAGGGATGTGGCCAAAGCAAACTATGGTGTTAAAATAGCAGAATAAAACATTAGCCATGTCTCCCTGCTGTTTCTAGGACATTATTAGCTAGACCATCAGACCCTGGTGGCCTGTGAATTATCAGGCAATGGCATCCACAGTGGAGCTGCTTATATCCAACTTCTCAATGTAGTTGACAGGAGCCAGATCCTGTGCATTTTAAGGCAGTGATATGAATGCACCAGGTATCCTCATAGACACAATTATCAGCAGATTTCCTGCAAGTTCCACACTAGATTCCCACAGGTCTTGCCATCCCCAGGGGCCATGGTACGGAGCATACGTTACAATTCTGTAGTGTCTATATGTTCGTAACCAATTGCAGTAGCAATTTTTATTTGCCCTAATTGCCCATTTTGCCCTTCAGAAAGTTCAAGTTGGCCCAACTGGTGTGAACATCTAGCATTAAACTGTCCTTATTATGGGCAATAAGAACGTCATATGGGGCCCAATTCTTAGCACACTCCAAGCCTACAGCACAAGTGGAGTGTGTAAAAGCAGCCATAAGACCATACATCCACTCAGAGAACTCTTCCACGGCTTTAAACTTGCACACAATATCCACACAGAGTCTGAGATAATCTTCACAATGTTAGATGAGATCCAATCCACCCGATTGGCCTTTGTGTTAGTCACCACGGGACCCATGTCCCCTTTAGTGGATTGCTTAGTGCATGTCAAGGAAATCAGGGCATGGTCCCTGGCGTGAAATGCTCCACGATAAGAAAGACCATCAAATATAAATCTTTCCAACTGATGACAAATAATCTATGGTAGATTTTTGACCAGGAGTAATATCACTAAGGGTGCACCCATTGGGCATGCACATATTGGTGTTGTGTGGGCACTCCAACCACAGATTACTTGTTTTTCCCGTAGGGGTCCTAACGGGAGGGTCCCGTTTACTGACTCACAACAGCAGCCATTGCAATCACCCACTAAAGAGATGACCGCCCCCATTTCCTGGGTATAATTCTCAGTACCTTCCTCCAGGATATTCGTTATGCTACACTTGTTTATGCCTCCTGGAGCGGGGGTGGAGGTGGGTCGTAGATGTTAATAAGCAGCATGGTGAGGTTATTGTGGATCCTTACCTCAACTAGCAGCATATAAAGGGACCTTCCAGAAGTAGGGACCTCCCTAGACTCAAAGATGTTGGGGGTACCCATGAGTACACCACACATTGGCCTCCCTTTAGAATTCCTTAACAGTGGTACAGCAGAAAACCTTATAACCATTAAATAAAAACTCATTCAGGAGCCAACTTTCGTGTATCAAAAACACATAATGACCCATAAGGCACCTGCCTGCCTCCCCACTATTAATCACCTTCTTATAGGCTTGTGAATTCCAAGTACAAATGGTAAAGATGTTCCAAGAAAATGCTAGGGTGAGATTACAAAGCCCCTGGAAGCCAATCCCTAGCCAGCTCGCTTGAGATTACAAAAGCCCTGGAAGCCGATCCCTAGCCAGCTCGTGTAAAATTACAAAGCCCCTGGAAGCCAATCCCTAGGCAGTTTGCGTGAGATTACAAAACCTGTGGAAGCCAATCCCTAGCCAGCTCGCATGAGATTACAAAATCCCTGGAAGCCAATCCCTAGGCAGCTCGCGTGAGACTACAAAGCCCCTGGTAGCCAATCCCTAGCCAGCTTGCGTGAGATTACAAAACCCCTGGAAGCCAATCCCTAGGCAGCTCGCATGAGATTACAAAGCCCCTGGAAGCCAATCCCTAGCCAGCTCGCGTGAGATTACAAAGCCCCTGGTAGCCAATCCCTAGGCAGCTCATGTGAGATTACAAAACCTGTGGAAGCCAATCCCTAGCCAGCTCGCGTGAGATTGCAAAACCCCTGGAAGCCAATCCCTCAGCAGCTCACATGAGATTACAAAGCCCATGGAAGCCAATCCCTAGCCAGCTCGCGTGAGATTACAAAGCCCCTGGAAGCCAATCCATAGGCAGCTTGCGTGAGATTACAAAATCCCTGGAAGCCAATCCCTAGGCAGCTCGCGTGAGATTAAAAAGCCCCTGGAAACCAATCCCTAGCCAGCTCGCGTGAGATTACAAAGCCCCTGGAAGCCAATCCCTAGGCATCTCGTGTGAGATTACAAAACCCCTAGAAGCCAATCCCTAGGCAGCTCACGTGAGATTAAAAAGCCCCTGGAAACCAATCCCTAGTCAGCTCGCGTGAGATTACAAAGCCCCTGGAAGCCAATCCCTAGGCAGCTCGCGTGAGATTACAAAGCCCCTGGAAGCCAATCCCTAGGCATCTCGTGTGAGATTACAAAACCCCTGGAAGCCAATCCCTAGGCAGCTCACATGAGATTACAAAGCCCCTGGAAGCCAATCCCTAGCCAGCTCACGTGAGTTTACAAAACCCCTGGAAGTCAATCCCTAGCCAGCTCACATGGGATTACAAATCCCCTGGAAGCAATCCCTAGCCAGCTCACATGACATTACAAAGACCCTGGAAGCCAATCCCTAGCCAGCTCACATGAGATTACAAAACTCCTGGAAGCCAATCCCTAGCCAGCTCACATTGGTCAGAACGGCTGGTTGTGTGCAAGTTATGGTCTATCTGTTGGCCTGACTGATACAAGTCATCTTTCAATGCACTTGTATGTACTAGAAATGTCCTTGCATCATCAAGTCATAACATAATCCACTGTACTTTGCAAATGCCATTATAACATGCAGGATATGTATGGACCCACAGTGTAGAATAGAGCTTTTAAGGGGTAGGTATCGAGCTGCTCCACCCAGGAAATGTCCGCCGATATTAGCACTCTTAAAAAAGTCATCATGTGCAATAACGAAAGAGGACAGGCTCTGTTCAAACCACATTTAGGGACAAACAATTCCCGAATTCAATGCTATCTGAAGAAACAATACCAGCTGTGGTTGATCAGGAATCGCCCTCTGTATTAACAGGGGATTCGGCCAAACAGTTTGCTTCTGGTATAGCGACAATCAGCAACTTTGTGGCTCCGGTTAGTTGAGCAATCCATGATGGCAGCTAAATTGTCATTGGAGCATGAAACTTAAGTCTGCAACTTTCCTGCTAGGCTTCATATGCCCCTTTCTCGGCTCATCTCCAATTGGTTTTGGATTCACTGTAGCAGATCATTCCTGCGCTCAGTTTACTTCTATGCCCTCCCATATTTTAGATGCGACTGTGTGGAATGGAGGCACATTCGGACCAGCATTCACCAACCCAATAGGAATGGTTGTGCAAATGTAGAGGACAAGAAGAGTTTTCTTGTCCTGTGGGACCCCCAAGAAAATGTACATTTCCGACTTCTACATTTGCAGGAGCCCGAGGCCTGCCCCACAAAAGGTGCAGATCCCCAATGGACAATGCAAGGCTGGGGAAGCAAAATGCCCCCGCTTAGCATGACACATTGAGCACGCGCAACTGGTAACAAAACTGTCAGCGAGAACAGGTTTCCATTTGGCAGTTTAAGCCAGCGTTACCTCAGCTGCAGAAAACAGGTGGGGAAGATGCTCAGTGTTTTACACTGGGCCCGCTAGGCTCCTCCATAATGGATAAGGATTCTGGCAGGTATGCGTAATCTCCCCGATAATGGGGAGCCGCCACTGCAAAACTGCGTCACAATCTCTGCAACGGGTTACTTCCAAGAACCCGTAAAGACGGAAACATACGGCCTACTCCGGAAAGTCCAGACAGAGTCCTTTCTATAAAAAAAACCACGCAGCTTTGAATTCAACAAAACGCACGCCTGACACCACAACGCAACGGTTTCCAGGACTGCTGTGTGTGCTAAGCAGCGTGTCCATACAAGGTCTCATCCCAACGCTCTAGTGAAGCAGAGCTCAGCCCTCCCCACCCCCCTCAGCACACACACAACCTGTAAACAAGGCACCATGGCAACAAAGGGCCGTGCCGACCATGAGAAGCCAACTCTGTCCCAAGACAACCGATCAAGCAGCAACAAACACTGTGGCTGCAATTTCAATCAAGAGAAACGGAGTAAGGAGGCTCAGCCTTGGTATCTGTTGCATGGCACCCCTCCTGGGAGCATGGTAGCTCCCAGGATGTTGTAATGGGTCACGTGGCAGTAGCCACGTGACCAACCTAATAAAAGATATGAGCCACTTCCGGCTCGTCAGTCACTCCACAACTGGCTCCGCTGTCCTTCCTCATGTGCACCAGGTCGGTGCACCACCGCGTGGAGTAGGCCCAGGGACGGGGCCCTCCACGAGGTTGTCGCCCCTGCTGGGCAACGCCATGTGAGCATGGTTGCCGGTGCGACCCCGACCTGGGTGCCCCCAGAGCCGGGGCCGCTGTGTGCTGGGTGCCCCCAGTCAAGTGGGTAGCTCCGGTGGTCCAGAGCGGGTGGGGTGACCACCGCCCCTGTAGCCCCGGCATTTGCGCCACACCGAGGGACCATGTCTGGTGCTCCAGACTTGCGTATGGGGCCTGCCCGGTGGTCCAGGGCAGGCCCCTAACAATGGCGGCGAGGAGCTTCTGGGGAGGAGGAGGCGATGAAGCCACATGCTGGTGCGGCGCCATTTCAGGTGGCCCAGGGCCCGTGTTGTGCCTGGTGCCTGGGCGGCAGATGGCCGTTTGGCAGTATCAACAGCAGCTGCTGATGCGGCCTCGGCCGCGGGGAATGGAGGTGTGGCCGAGGAGCTCACTCCGTAGAGCGGGCGATGGAAGGGGGGCCATCAAGTTGATGCGGCGGCCTCGAGGACCAACGGCGGTGGCCACGGGAAGGAGTCATGCTGCATACTTGCCAACCCTACAGATTTAGGCAGTAGGCTACTGCTTTTTAAGCAGTTCTACCGCCTACAGATTTGGGCGACAGATCCTACTGCTTTTTACAGTAGAAGGTAATTTATGTGACTCCAAGGCAGGCTCCAGGACAAAGCATGCAACACATTAATTAATCTGTCTGTACAGTGGACTGGTAGGTGATTACTTTGATTGGGCTCAGACTAATCCACTGACCTGACAGCTACTTGACTCTGTCCTACACTCTTGCCTGGACAACCCTTAGGTGAACCACCAGCAAAGGCAAGTAGCAGAGTGTAACACCAACACACAGTATCTGCCTTTCAGACTGAGGGAGTGTCAGTCGCCATGTCATTCAGTGTTCAACTTGCATTAAATATGTACTGCCTGGGCTGCTGCTTCAGAACAGTGTCAAATGTTGCCTACCAGTTCTGTGCGATTACCTTCTGTGAAGTTAGGTAATTGAATTTGGTGTTAAGTTACCATTTAGAAATATACATTTTTAACATTTCAACATCTTTCCATGTTGTGCTGTTTGATGGGTTGTGTATTTTAGAATGTTTCAATGGTGCCAACAATGTACGTTTTGTGTTTTCCTGTGATGTCATTGTTATGGGAATTATTTTTGAAATCCTACATCTTTTTCGTCACAGAATGTTGGAAAGTATGATGCCGGGCGAGAGTGGGTGCCTGCACTTCGGCGGGCCCGGCCGTGGCCCTCAGTGAGGAGGGTGCTCGTGCGGCCGGGGTGTGCCTGCACCCCTGCTGTGAAGGGAAGAGTTTGAAAGGCAGGGCCGAAGAGCACCCGTGTTCCGCAGTATCTTTGTTGAGGAAGGCGGCATCTGCCTCATGGAGGGAGGTTCGGCTGCCTGCCCCGAGGTTACATGAAAAGAAGGTCAGGGGAGGTATCCCCCCCCCCCAGGAAGAGAGGAGTCGCTGGGCTGGGCGATCCCTGCTGCAGGTGGGATGTGAGCGGTCCCTCCCCCGTGAAGAGGAGGAATGCCCTGCAGTGGTGTGGAGGCGGCGATGGCCGCTACAAAGGGGGAGGGCCAGCTGGCCTCCCCTGCAGGCTGTGTGGCATTCGCCGCATGGAGGGGTGAGCCGCCCCTCCCTCGCATACCTGCCAGCTCCACTCACCGGGCCGCACGGAAAGCGGCAAGAGCCGCGCGACAATGTTCCCCACCCCACCCATGGTAACATGAGAAGTGCTCCGGTGGGAGCCATGAAAAAAAAAATGGGAAAAAAACATGGATGAGTCGAAAAAAAAGTTTTAAAAAAAAGTGAAACCACGGAGTCCCGTGGCGGCCCTGACTGAACAAAGGAAAGGGGTGTGGCACAGGCCATCCGGGTCTGCGGTGGTGGAGAACAGTAGGATGCAGGCCTGCCCCACAGTAGTATGGCAGATATCCACCCCGCATCATCAAGGTGGGAAGGTGGGTGAGGGTTGGGAGAACATCAAGGCCTCCAGCATCTTCCCCATCCGCCTTCATGACAGAGCGAGGCCAACATCAAGTGGGGTGGGGAGGCACCTAAATGAACATGTGGAAGGCAAGCAGGGAATATGCGAAGAAGGAGGTCAGAATGCTCTGTGGCCTCCTGGCAACAAGAAAGAAGGCCAGGTCGATGGCACTACTGCACCAGCGTCATCTTGACGGCAGCCCACAGTGCAAAGAAAATGGAAAGGGATGGGTGGCAGTTTTGCTGGTGTTTTTGTGCGCCCTCCCGGCCCTGCAGCTCAGGCACCCTGCCACTGGTGGTTCCCCCCACCCCCCGCCACCTGCCCCATGAGGGAGAGGAAGGGTAATAAGTGGCCTACTGCCAGGGTGCCAGTACTCCATCACAGGCGCCCCCCAAATGGTGGACTTGGCCGATGTGGCCCCTGGGTTCCCGCTCCCCCCCCAGGTGCAGCTTTGCCGGCCCTTTTGACTCTGGTGAATGTCCAAGGTGAACGTTGGTGAAGACACAAACTGGTTTCCTGCAAATCCACAAGTGCGGAAGATGGACATCATCATCGACATCCCCATGAAGACTGTGAGCCTGCAGACACAGACTTGCTTAAAATGGTGGGCAATGTAATGTGGTGCACACCCGTATATTTGGAATGCTTTATGTGGTGCCACTAGCTCTCACTGGTACCCTTTGGGGACAGTGGAACCACCCACCCAGGTTAATAAAGTGTGCAAACATTAGTAGAGTGGTTGTAGTAGTAATAGCGTGTAGTTGTGTTGTGTTGTGGTTTGGGGGGGGGGTTTGGTTTGTTTTTATGAAAAAGGAGGAGTGATGCATGGCACCCCTCCTGGGAGCATGGTAGCTCCCAGGATGTTGTAATGGGTCACTTGGCTTTAACGATGTGACCAACCTAATAAAAGATACAAGCCGCGCCCAGCTCGTCCGTCACTCCACAACTGGCTCCGGTGTTGTTCCTCATGTGCATCAGGTCGGTGCACCAATGTGTGGAGTAGGCCCAGGGACGGGGCCCTCCACGAGGTCGGTGCCCCTGCTGGGCAACGCCGCCCTCTTCCGCTGCCGGGCCATGTGAGCATGGTTGCCGGTGCGACACTGGCCCGGGTGCCCCCAGAGCCGGGGCCGCGGTGTGCTGGGTGCCCCCAGTCACGTGGGTAGCTCCGGTGGTCCAGAACGGGTGGGGTGACCCCCGCCCCTGTATCCACGGCGTGAGTGCCGCAACAAGGGGCCATGTCTGGTGCTCCAGACTTGCGTATGGGGCCTGCCCGGTGGTCCAGGCCAGGCGCCCAACAGTATCCAATGGAAACTATCAGCAAGATAAATAAATAAATAAGTAGGTACACAGAGCTCACCTTTTCTTCATTTTACATTTAAAAGCAAATCTTAATATGGAATAAAGCGTTCATTAGTAATTAAAAACCCTGCCTGCCAAAAGCAAGGTTCGCGTAGCTCCCAAGAAAGCATGGCTCAACGACCTAAACTCGAGAGATGTCAGGAGCAAGCCTTCGGATGTTGAGATGCCAGGAGCAAGCCTTCGGATGTTGAGATGCCAGGAGCAAGCCGTCGGATGTTGAGATGACAGGAGCAAGCCGTCGGATGTTGAGATGACAGGAGGAAGCCTTCGGATGTTTAGCCACTAAATGAATCTGGCAAACCTTAAACTTTGCCAACGGAGCGAGGGTGAAGAGCAGGGGCGCCGAGTACACGGAAACTTAACCCCCCGCCCCCACGCTCCACCCCTTCCCCCCACCTCCACCCTTGGGAAAACCAAACGTCTACGCCCCTGGTGACGGGGTAGGTTGGGGGCTTCTTGCGACTTTTCAGCCGTTCTATGGGTAGAAAGCATTATTTAGCTCAAAATCACTATAAAAAAAACACGAAAACCCGGCCACTCCAGCACTTTTAAAACACTGAATATAAACAACGTGGAACCACCACCACCTGGTGGTCAAATTACAGAACTCTTTTCAGCTACAGGAAAGATTGCAACATGCCTGGTACCTATAAGCCAACACCATTGCATTAGAGTAGGAGGAGGGACAAACAGCTTGAGCTAGCTTCAATCAAGCCTTGCCATTAAACTTTGCACTCAAAGTGCCTGCAAGTTTTTAAAGCAGTTTTCTAAGAGTTGACTTAATGGGAGCAGTAAACACGCTACTGGTGAAGTAAAAAGGTGTTAACCAGGTTTGCCTTCAGCCACTCTATTTATAAGCATAATTTGTGTCCTTGAGTGACATCCAGTTAAAAACAAGCATTGACAGCGCCAACAGTTTTGGCTTGTGTAGAAGTATTGGGCATTTGCCAGGCACTGCTATCAGAAGCCCAAGTACTCACACCCTTTTGCAGCTGCATCAATGGCCAGCTAATACTACAAAGGCAGTGTCCAGCAAGTGCTTTTCCCATGCCTAACCAAATGCCCAAACTGTTGGCATTGCCAAAGCTAGTTTTAGAAAAGAGTACAGGAGTAGTACTCAACTACATTTGTTTTCACAGCTATATTCTCTCCAGGAAGTCTATAGAAGCAATTACTGGCAATGGCAACAGTTTGGGCTTTTGTGTAGGCATGGCAAAGGCACTGTTGTAAGGTCACTTTTGTTTCTCTTGGGTTTCCTGCACATGTTGTCTTGCCAAGGATCGCCCCAGGTAAATTTGTGCCTTGGTAACATCCATGAGACAGGATACGCTCTTACCAGTGTCTTCCTGGTTATCTCACTCTTCTCCTAGCATTTCCAAGATGTCACAGGGTTCTCTGCCTGACACTAGTTTGCAAGAGGAGAACCCGGTAGTAGCCAGAGGGGTCCTCCAAACAGTAAAAAGGCTCCACCGTTCCAGCTCTTCCCAGTTCCGGGTATTTTATCGATGAACTTCAGCAAAATTCTGGAGGGTTTGATATGATATGGCATTTATAATGCGCCTACACACAAGTGTTTCCAGGCACGACGAGGCAAGGGAGGGGGAACAGAGGGAAGACAGAGACAACTAGGCCAGGTGACATTGAGATCGCGCAAGTGCAGGGGAGGGAGAAGGGGGAGGGGGAAAAGTGCAGGGGGAAAGGGGAGGGGCAGTGCAGTACATAGGATAACAGTAAACTAAATAAAACAATAAATAAAAAGTGCGGCCAGCTGGTGGCAAGTGAAAGGGTAAGTGCAGACATCAGGTGTCAAGTGCTGGTAGGGTGCTGTATGGATACAGAACAGCCCCAGAGTAAAAGGGTTGCCAGGGGGCAGTGCAGGCATACAACTGACAGGGAGGGGACATGGGCCCAAGATCAGAGGGTAGCCAGGTAACCAGTGCACTTCCGGTCTCAGCAAGGCGATCAGCAGGGGAGAGTAGGAGAGAAAGCAGAAGCAAAGGGGAAGGTCTTGGGGTGCTTCCAGATCCGGAGTTGGTTCTCCTCAAGTTTCGGAGAGGCAGGGAGGATGTTCCAGAGGGAGGCCGTTCCAGAGGGAGGCCGAAGAAAGAGATCTACTACCAACTCGTTGCTTGAAGAAGCGACTGACCCTGAGGGAGTTAGTTGCGGATTAGCAAAGAGCTTGAGAGGGAAGATATTTAGGAAGAGAGAGTTGAGGGTATTGAGGCCCCAGGCCCCAGAAGGCCTTATGGACAATGCACAGGGTTTTGAACTTAATCCTCACTGCCACTGGGAGCCAGTGCAGAGATTTCAGTCCTGGAGAGATATGATCCCTGGGCTTCAGGCCAAGGACAATTCTCACAGTCCTGTTTTGGATGAGTTGCATAGGGTGGAGAGTAGAGGCAGGAAGATTTAGAAATAGGATGTTGCAGTAGTCCAGCCTAGAGTGAACCAGAGCTCTAGAGACAGTGAGCTTCTGAGGGAAGGAGAGGAAAGGAAGAATACCTCTGAGGAGGTGCAGCTGGTAGTGTGACTTCTTAGAGACATCAGAGATGTGAGGAGAGAAGGAGAGTGTGGAGTTGAAGATGACCCTGCGGTTTTTAGCCTCACAGGTGTGAGCAGGAAGAGGGCCAAGAGAGGCCGGCGAGAGTGACATGAAAGGAGGGAGCTGAAATCTCATCTCTCCACCAAGCCATCTATTTGCAAATGGTAAGTGCAAGGGAATAGGGTGTCTGTTGAGAAGATTCGACATAAAGCTGGTTCTCTGTCCATCAAAATCTCTTAAAGAAATCTCACCTGGTAAAAGTACTGGATTAGATATTTAAAATGTGTCGTGTCATGTTATTTCTTATGAAGGCCTCAGGATATCTGGTGAGATCAAGCACTGCAAGTACTGTTTGCTGGGGCAGCATTCTCGTCGGGTGCCGCCGTGTCTTGGAAGACTTGTTTTCTGGGTTTGGATTTGGACTGGGTCACTGACTGCAAGCTCATATTCCCGAGCCGTCCTGAGTGAGAGGAGAGGACGTCTATTTCAGTTACACCAGCTTGCCTGACCCGTAGAAACAAAAGAAGGGCGACCAGAGTGTGGGGACTCCGCCCCCCCGTGCGTGCTCACCCTGAGAGGAGGAGCATAAAAACACAGGCACCAGCGCACCCGCGCGCGCACCGATCAAGCACTGCAAGTACTGTTTGATGGGGCAGCATTCTCGTCGCGTGCCGCCGTGTCTTGGAAGACTTGTTTTCTGGGTTTGGATTTGGACTGGGTCACTGACTGCAAGCTCATATTCCCGAGCGTCCTGAGTGAGAGGAGAGGACGTCTATTTCAGTTACACCAGCTTGCTTGACCCGTAGAAACAAAAGAAGGTGACTGTTGTGCACGTGGTGCAGCTTTTAAGAGTTGTGCTCGTTGTGCACGTTGTGCCTATTGCGCACGTTGTGCTGTAACTTATCTAGCATCGTGCTGATTAATCTTTTCTCTAATTTGTTTAAGGGCGACCAGAGTGTGGGGACTCCGCCCCCCCGTGCGTGCTCACCCTGAGAGGAGGAGCATAAAAACACAGGCACCAGCGCACCCGCGCACGCACCGATCAAGCACTGCAAGTACTGTTTGCTGTTCGCGGCGCGGGGCGCTGGGACTTGTGTAAAAAGGTAAAATGTATGTCTAGGACAATATAGGTTACTTCGCACGGCACGTAGAATTGTTGTCCTGAGTAGTTTGGATCTACCTCAATTTTGACTTATTGTCCGGTTATACTCTCACCCAGTTACGACTAGGCGGCTGTGGTGATCTGTAGTTAGCAGTAGGGGCGTTTTATTTTTTCATATTGCTAAAGCTACAGTATATGGAACTGGGATGTTCGAAAGGCACGTATGTGGTGACGCCTATGCTGGAAATCTGGTGTGAATTATAAGGGGAAAGGAATAATACTGTAAATAGTTAGTGGCAGCAAGTGCTGCTCCCAAGGCTGTTTTGTATTACCCACAGCAGAGCATGGTAGGAATCCTACGGAGTGGGATGATTCCTATGCTGGGTGGGGACATAAAAACCCTTAATTCCTCGATAACTGTATTATTTGATGGGACAATGAGTACCGTTGAACTAAAAGAAAAACTGAGAGAGGAGGCGGCTGCAAAGTGGGATTTGAGTAACATCGATTTCCCCCCGCTTCCAAATCCAGGGGGAACCCCCCCCAAGAGTCTATAGGGAAGAAGCTAATAACCAAGCCGACTCTGAGGCTCCTAAGTATATGAATGGCCTCGACCCCCCAGTAAGACCGTCTGAATTAAATCTGGACAACTCCTTACCAGGTATATCACACCAGGATACATCCCTCCTTGCTCCAGTGATCTCAGCTGAACTGGATAGAAGGGTAAGACTTTCAATTGCCCCCTCAACATCGGTAAGGACAAGGGGGGCAGGGCTTGACAACGTACATCTTCATAAACCCCAGATGGGTAGCCCAGAGGAGGAAATGTGTCCAGATGAGCATCCATCGAAAGGAGAAAGTTGCACGTTTAGTCCTACTAACACAGGGGTGACCAAGCCAGGCTCCCACGCATGCTCAAGCCCTACCATATCTGTTCTCTCCCAAAAACATGATTTTAGGGAATCGTCCTCAAATGAGCTGGAAAAGGAACTTTTGGCGGAGGAGTATGAATCACAAATGGAATCTTTTCCTGTCCTTACTAGGCTTTGAACCTCGTGGACATAGGGCATGAAAGAACCCATGGTGACATACAAGAACTGAGACATATGTTGTCTGAGTGTTATGGGAAACTTAGTAGACTGGAAGGATTTGTACATGGCCAAAGCATCCACCCTACCCCACAACACCCAATAGTACAAACGTCGAAAAATGAAGTAGGGTCTCAAACAGAGGAGATGGTAACAAATGGTGGGAATATGGAAATGAGATACTCCCTAAACCCCTGGCTAATCTGTAAATTGCCCAAGGAGAACCTAGATCGGACTAAAACTGTCCCTAACTCTAGGGAAAGCTACCCATGGCTGGCAAATAAGGGGGGAGAAACACAGGAATTGCTGAGACTCATATTAATTAATTCAGAAAAAATCAAATTGGTGGAAGCTTCTAGGGCCTGTAATGGAAACACAGTTACAAATACTCCTGATTCAAGCCCCGGGAATAAACCTGATAGCCCCTCCACACTACTGAAAGTAATGGAGAAGGAGGTGGCCCAGAACAAAGAACCAAATCAGGAGACAGACTACCCATATGTGCATGTTATATCTCGTAGAGAAAAGAAAATGAGAGGGCACTCAAAAGAAGGGCAAAGAGCGAGGGTGTAGTGAAATAAATGCAAATTAAGAAAACTCAAAACCAACCGGCTACAAAAATAAAAAACTCCACCTCAAACATCAAAGACATCTGTCCCCTCTCGGGGGAAGAGGGAATCCTTGACTTTGCTCAACTAAACGAAGAAAGCAAGTTGGCCCTCGAAGTAAAGGTAGTCTTAGGGACCCCGCCGATTGGGATGAAGGGAAACCATCTGAAATCAATCATGGTAGACTCTTTGAGGCCTGAGTTTTGGGAAGCTACAAACACCCTATCAGAGGCTATGAAGCATAAAGGGAAAATCACCAAATCCGCAAAAAAAATCAAAAAAGTGATGTATATAAAAAGAATAAGAACAAAATAATAATAACTGCAAATTCAAATAAAACGGAAATAAGTAAAGACAAGCGAAGTATTCAACAATTCTTTAATACTAAAATTAAAGATAGGACCCCGAGTGTAAATGAAACAACAGGTAAAGGGGAAAGTGTAAAAACGGCTTTGGTTAAGGAGATAGAGACTCCCTGTTCCTTGGATATGAAAGAAGGGAGTGAAGATGTAAGTGCAAGTGATGGGAGAGAGATAAATGTAAAGGTGCATCCCCTGGCCCATAGTGAGGATATAAAAAACCTGGTGCAGGAAGCTCTTGTCAAACTTCTCCAGCAAATATATAAGTGTGTCAGGGAACTGGCACTGGAGAATTGCTTACCCCTCACTACTCTAACCTCAAAGATGGGTTGGATAACTTATTGTCACACATATATACATTTACAAGACAGCATTAATCTGTGCAGACAGCAACTATAGACAGCCACATGCGTGAGCATACATGAAAGTAATTTTAATTGGGGATGTCAAACATATTAGAAGGCAACTCGACTAATACATCAACAGATAAGAACGCGCACAAAAATGAAAGTACAGTGTTTTGTGTCAGGGAAAATAAGGCAAGGCTACAGGTAACAAAAAACCAGAAAGAGAACGAACATAAAAGATGAGGCAACTTAATATACTTTCTAATCCTAATACACAAGTTATACAAAATGACTAAAATTAGACATTTAATGAGATAAAAATGTCGACATGTTTCGGCCAATAATCAGATGGGACAATTTCTCAAGTGTCCATACAGAAGATAAATGTAGTGGGCATCTTCAGGACAGGACATTTCTTCAGGATGAGCCTTATGAACAATTTACTATTGGCGTCAAAGATCTAAAAAAATACATATATATACAATTAATCATGGGACATCAGAACATTGACTTACAAAGTGGGACTAAATGTCCTTAAATACATAACCTCTAATGTATCCACAAAACTCATATTGGCTGTCTATTTTATTTCTCATATTGCAAAATATATGTAGATATACTATCAATCTTTGTCCTGTATACAAGCTAGTTTTAAATCCGTGCTTGCCACAGAACACAGTTAACATACCCTTGTGTGACACATAAGAGAGATCCAACCCTTACCAGTACCTCCTGGGTCGAGTGTGATCAAAAAAGTAAAGGCAAAGCCATCAATGACTCTTTCGGGGACAGTATTGTCGCACCTAATGCCTGATTACTAGTCATCTAGATGATTCATGGCATAGTCTACATAAATAGATGAAAAATGGCCAGTCATTTTAAATTGGTTCTTTTTCCTATTGGTATTACCATTTATCAGGTTCTTACTACCAAGGGCAGTGCTCAAAAAACATCGGGGCACAGAACAGTTTTATTCATGCAGAGAATGGCTTACTTCCGAGTGTCGCCAGGTAGGTCATACATGAAATTGGAGGGAAATTCTACTAAACATCATTTAGGCATCCAGTGTGGAACTTAGAAACGGCGTCGTGGCATCAGATTCGCAGGGTGTCCTAAGTCAAATAGAGAGAGAAACGCGACGGTTTAATCTGAGGGTCTTTTTAGAAGAGAATGAACTTTAATAAAGGCAATGTTTCTGTATACCTTTTAACAAAAAAAGCGTCAATCCTAATTCGTGGTGTGAAGAGGCGGCAAGAAATGAATACCGACATTCGAACACAGGTGAAATTAAGCCCGTGTAGTCGAGGACATGCTGTCCAATTCATGTGCAGTCAGTCTGTAAAATGCAGGGCACAGAGAACTAATCAAAAGCACAATATTAACAAAGGCGGGCTTGTCACTGTGAGCTGAGTGGAATACAGGAGCTTACCTCGCACTCCTCGGTTCTGAACCGAACGATCCTCTCGCCACAGCCGTGCTGCAACAACTAGTGCAAGCGATTGTCCAAAGGACGGAATTAAATACGTCTCGACGTCAGCACAACGGCAGGCGGAGACTCCTTTATTTAAAGATACAGTGTATCAGATACCTCGCAGAAGGCGAGGA
Source organism: Ambystoma mexicanum (assembly GCF_040938575.1). NCBI lineage: Eukaryota > Metazoa > Chordata > Amphibia > Caudata > Ambystomatidae > Ambystoma > Ambystoma mexicanum. The sequence continues at coordinate 155,603,133 of NC_090925.1, forward strand.
CTTGATCCACACATCAGTGTATGATGGTATTAGAGAAAAGATATTTTATTCAACGGGGCCCCGCGGTGGTATGGGGGTGCCATACTGAGATGTCCACAGCGGTACAAGTGACTTATGAATAAAAATCCGCCGAGTTCTGTGTTTAACAAAGGGTCATACTTAATTGAGGTGCCCCAAGTTAACGTAACAAACACGGGCAACCGACCATTATCTGACCAATCAAAGGGTCAAGGGGAGGGAAGGAGTGAAAAACGGGTGTGCGAACAACAGTGGCATATTTTGACCACGGAAGAGTTCTGCTCCGCTCAACCCAAGTTTGCTTTCAAACGTCCAAAAAATGTAAAATATTTTTTGGTCCATACCTATCCAACCATATGTGCACCAATATGACAAGCTACCCTGTGGAATCTTCCACCGGTAGTAGGCCATTTTAAATGTGGCCACTGTTCAGTTTGTGCTTTAACCTCCAATTGCTAGTCGATTGAACTTAATGGCAAAACATGGAATTTAAAATCCTTTTCCAATTGTGCTTCGGATTGGCTCATTTATGGCATTAAATGCCCGTGCAATTTATTGTACATAGGAAAAACCAGCCGTGCTGTACGGCTCAGAATTTGGGAACACAGGTCGTGTTTAAAGAATAAAACAGAGAACAAACCCCTGGTATCTCACTATATTGCTGCAAAGCATAACTACACCGATCTAAAATGGTTTGTCATTCAAAAAATTCTACCCTCCCCTAGAGGAGGTAATAGAGATCTAGCTCTGAGTTTAGCTGAACAAAGGCTGATATATAATCTGAACACGGTCAGCCATGGCCTGAATTCCTCTGTGGAATGGAACAGTTTGATTACATAATTCGGATCACATATGAGGGTGCTTTAAATTCGCACACCCGTTTTTCACGCCTTCCCTCCCCTTGACCCTTTGATTGGTCAGATAATGGTCGGTTGCCCGTGTTTGTTACGTTACCTTGGGGCACCTCAATTAAGTATGACCCTTTGTTAAACACAGAACTCGGCGGATTTCTATTCATAAATCACTTGTACCGCTGTGGACATCTCAGTATGGCACCCCCATACCACCGCGGGGCCCCCGTTGAATAAAATATTTTTCTCTAATACCATCATACACTGACGTGTGGATCAAGTCCTCGCCTTCTGCGAGGTATCTGATACACTGTATCTTTAAATAAAGGAGTCTCCACTTGCCGTTGTGCCGACGTCGAGACGTTTTTAATTCCGTCCTTTGGACGATCGCTTCCACTAGTTGTTGCAGCACGGCCGTGGCGAGAGGATCGTTCGGTTCAGAACCGAGGAGTGCGAGGTAAGCTCCTGTATTCCACTCAGCTCACAGTGACAAGCCCGCCTTTGTTAATATTGTGCTTTTGATTAGTTCTCTGTGCCCTACATTTTACAGACTGACTGCACATGAATTGGACAGCATGTCCTCGACTACACAGGCTTAATTTCACCTGTGTTCGAATGTTGGTATTAATTTCTTGCCGCCTCTTCACACCACAAATTAGGATTGACGCTTTTTTTGTTAAAAGGTATACAGAAACATTGCCTTTATTAAAGTTCATTCTCTTCTAAAAAGACCCTCAGATTAAACCATCGCGTTTCTCTCTCTATTTGACTTAGGACACCCTGCGAATCTGATGCCACGACACCGTTTCTAAGTTCCACACTGGATGCCTAAATGATGTTTAGTAGAATTTCCCTCCAGTTTCGTGTATGACCTACCTGGCGAAACTCGGAAGTAAGCCATTCTCTGCATGAATAAAACTGTTCTGTGCCCCGATGTTTTTTGAGCACTGCCCTTGGTAGTAAGAACCTGATAAATGGTAATACCAATAGGAAAAAGAACCAATTTAAAATGACTGGCCATTTTTCAACTATTTATGTAGACTATGCCATGAATCATCTAGATGACTAGTAATCAGGCATTAGGTGCGACAATTCTGTCCCCGAAAGAGTCATTGATGGCTTTGCCTTTACTTTTTGATCACACTCGACCCAGGAGGTACTGGTAAGGGTTGGATCTCTCTTATGTGTCACACAAGGGTATGTTAACTGTGTTCTGTGGCAAGCACGGATTTAAAACTAGCTTGTATACAGGACAAAGATTGATAGTATATCTACATATATTTTGCAATATGAGAAATAAAATAGACAGCCAATATGAGTTTTGCGTATACATTAGAGGTATGTATTTAAGGACATTTTAGTCCCACTTTGTAAGTCAATGTTCTGATGTCCCATGATTAATTGTATATATATGTATTTTTTTAGATCTTTGACGCCAATAGTAAATTGTTCATAAGGCTCATCCTGAAGAAATGTCCTGTCCTGAAGATGGCCACTACATTTATCTTCTGTATGGACACTTGAGAAACTGTCCCATCTGATTATTGGCCGAAACATGTCGACATTTATATCTCATTAAATGTCTAATTTTAGTCATTTTGTGTAACTTGTGTATTAGGATTAGAAAGTATATTAAGTTGCCTCATCTTTTATGTTCGTTCTCTTTCTGGTTTTTTGTTACCTGTAGCCTTGCCTTATTTTCCCTGACACAAAACACTGTACTTTCATTTTTGTGCGCGTTCTTATCTGTTGATGTATTAGTCGAGTTGCCTTCTAATATGTTTGACATCCCCAATTAAAATTACTTTCATGTATGCTCACGCATGTGGCTGTCTATAGTTGCTGTCTGCACAGATTAATGCTGTCTTGTAAATGTATATATGTGTGACAATAAGTTTTCCAACCCATCTTTGAGGTTAGAGTAGTGAGGGGTAAGCAATTCTCCAGTGCCAGTTCCCTGACGCACTTATATATTTCCTCGTCAATTATCCCTATTTTGAGAATTGCTCCCCTGTTAACAAAAAACGCTGGGATCGGGCCTACTTTTTTAGTACATTTTTGGACAGCCCTTGGCTGGAAGGCCTCATTGACAGGCTATCGATCTATTCTCGGGTCAGGCACGCACGCTGTGTAGTGCCCTAGATCAAGATGGATAGTGTCAATATTTTGACATTCTCTGAAGAATACTACCAGAGACTCATGACTTTGCCTACCATAGTTGCCACTGATACAACTAATGATATTCCAGTCGCAAATAAAGACGACTTGGACTTACTGGTACAAAAAAAGAAAAAATTGATTCGCACAGAATCACATGGACAGATGATGCTGGCCTATTTAAAAGCAGGTATAATACCTGAAGGGTTGCAAGTAAAAAATATCCCAAGGGTGTTTTTAGACAATCCTAAATTTAAAGGACAATTTAGTGCTGTTGGTAATAAATGCTCACGTGATAACTTGATTTTGATCATCGATACTTCGGTAGAAGAGACTACCAAACAAAAACTGGAAATTGAAACTCTTGAAAACAAGATGACAGGTGATAATCTTATAAAAGACATCAAAGAAAAACTTACAAAAATTGAAGAAGAAATAGTAAAATTCTAAAAATTTACTCTAGATAAGAAAATCTGGAAATACAAAAAAGATAATGAAAACTATAAGGAAATCACTACCTATCCCTACCTTGTTCCTTCTTTTTACGATGATCAAAATAAACAATCACAAAGCAGAAACAAAAATACAGGTCGCCCTAGGAACAAATATGTGAGTTTCTCTAATACATCCAACACCACGTCAAGTAGTGACTCTGACAACCCCTCTACCTCCAATGGCCCTAACACCAACAACCCAGCTCTTCCTTTTTTCGAGGGCGAGGGAACAAATCACGTCAGTGGCAGCAAGGGCCTCCACGGATGCAAACCCGCGTGGAGGGGTCCTCCTCAGAACTGGTGATTCCTATTTTTAACCTGTCAAATCATGTCCTTACCGACGCCGAAACATCAGTCCTAAAAAATGGATTGAGTTTTGTTCCAACCACAAAAGCAAAAGATTTTGACACTCAGGTTGAATTGCATAAATTCTTTCGTTTAATTCGCCTAAAATATTTTTTCAAAGATGGCCACCCCTCTACTAAAACACCTAGCATAACTGGCCTCAAATTACCGTCGCATTTTACTCCATCTAATGCTATGGTTAGTCCGGCTATTTTAGCCTTTGAAAACAAGATCCTAGAAAAAACTAAACATCTTTTGAAAGACAAAAATCAACATAAAGACAATTTTAGCAACAGTGAACGTACCGCTTTAACTGCTTTACAAAAGAACTCGGCTTTCTTAATAAAACCTGCTGATAAAGGCGGAGGTATTGTTCTAAGGGACACTACACTGTATTCCACAGAGGTTATGCTCCAACTCAACAATCCAGTATTCTATCGTAAATTGAACCATGACCCGACGGGTTTCATCCGGGAAGAAATCAAAAGCCTGATGGACCATTCCTTGCAAGAGGAATGGATCGATCAGGATGAACATCAGTTTCTCAATAAAACATCACCTACCACCCCTGCCTTCTACCTCCTCCCGAAGTTTCACAAAAACGAGCGTGTTCCACCGGGGAGACCTATTGTATCAGCTATTAATTCCATCCTTGAGCCACTCTCCATCTACGCCGATTACTTCCTCAGACCTTTCGTGTTAAAAATGAATTCTTATGTAAAAGACACCACTAGTATGATTAATTTAGTATCTGAACTCCATCTCAACACTTCGGACCTCTTAGTCACCCTGGACGTAACGCCCCTCTATACAAGCATCCCACAGGGAGAATGCTTAAAGATTATGGAGACTTTTTTGAATCAACGGACTGACACATTGCTTAAAGTACCTACATCATTTATCATGGAGGTCATTAAAATTGCCCTCACAGAAAACTTTTTTCTTTATGAAGAGACTTTCTATAAACAAATCCATGGTATGGGGGCGAGCTTCGCGCCAGACTTGGCCAATATATTCATGGACCATTTTGAAAGCACCTCTATCTACAATCCATCTAATCCTTTCAAAGACAACATCCTAAAATGGTTTAGTTATATAGACGATGTGTTTATGATCTGGCAGGGGGACCTCCCTCGCCTGCATTCTTTTTTAGAATGGTTAAAATAAATAATCACAACCCATACATTAAATTCACCATGACTTTTGACGCAACCACTATTCCGTTCTTGGATCTTTCCATCTTTAAAACTGAAGAAGGCACCCTGAACACTAGCCTTTTTCATAAACCTACGGACAAAAATAAACTTCTCAGATACAATAGCTTCCATCCTCTTAGCCTACGAGAGAATCTACCCATTGGGCAATTCCTAAGACTAAGAAGAAATTGTACTGATCTCGGTGACTTTATCCGAGAAAGTAAAGATTTGAAACAACGTTTATCCAGTAGGGGTACCCCAAAAAATGCATCAATCGAGCATATAAAAGAGCCAAATATGCCAATAGAACTAGATGCCTTCATCGCGAGCCCATGGTCGCAGAAGATAGAATAACGTGCGTGAGCACTTTCAGCCCTATCAGTAATGCTTTACGCAAAGTAATCAAACAACAGTGGCCTATTTTGACCACGGAAGAGTTCTGCCCCGCTCAACCCAGGTTTGCTTTCAAACGTCAAAAAAATGTAAAAGATTTTTTGGTCCATACCTATCCAAACATATGTCCACCAATATCACAAGCTACCCTGTGGAATCTTCCACCGGTAGTAGGCCATTTTAAATGTGGCCACTGTTCAGTTTGTGCTTTAACCTCCAATTGCAAGTCGATTGAACTTAATGGCAAAACATGGAATTTAAAATCCTTTTCCAATTGTGCTTCGGATTGGCTCATTTATGGCATTAAATGCCCGTGCAATTTATTGTACATAGGAAAAACCAGCCATGCTGTACGGCTCAGAATTTGTGAACACAGGTCGTGTTTGAAGAATAAAACCGAGAACAAACCCCTGGTATCTCACTATATTGCTGCAAAGCATAACTACACCGATCTAAAATGGTTTGTCATTCAAAAAATTCTACCCTCCCCTAGAGGAGGTAATAGAGATCTAGCTCTGAGTTTAGCTGAACAAAGGCTGATATATAATCTGAACACGGTCAGCCATGGCCTGAATTCCTCTGTGGAATGGAACAGTTTGATCACATAATTCGGATCACATATAAGGGTGCTGTAAATTCGCACACCCGTTTTTCACTCCTTCCCTCCCCTTGACCCTTTGATTGTTCAGATAATGGTTGGTTGCCCGTGTTTGTTACGTTACCTAGGGGCACCTCAATTAAGTATGACCCTTTGTTAAACACAGAACTCGGTGGATTTTTATTCATAAGTCACTTGTACCGCTGTGGACATCTTAGTATGGCACCCCCATACCACCGCGGGGCCCCCGTTGAATAAAATATTTTTTCTCTAATACCATCATACACTGACGTGTGGATCAAGTCCTCGTCTTCTGCGAGGTATCTGATACACTGTATCTTTAAATAAAGGAGTCTCCGCCTGCCGTTGCGCCGACGTCGAGACGTATTTAATTCCGTCCTTTGGACGATCGCTTCCACTAGTTGTTGCAGCACGGCCGTGGCGAGAGGATCGTTCGGTTCAGAACCGAGGAGTCCGAGGTAAGCTCCTGTATTCCACTCAGCTCACAGTGACAAGCCCGCCTTTGTTAATATTGTGCTTTTGATTAGTTCTCTGTGCCCTGCATTTTACAGACTGAATGCACATGAATTGGACAGCATGTCCTCGACTACACAGCCTTAATTTCACCTGTTTTCGAATGTCGGTATTAATTTCTTGCCGCCTCTTCACACCACAAATTAGGATTGACGCGTTTTTTGTTAAAAGGTATACAGAAACATTGCCTTTATTAAAGTTCATTCTCTTCTAAAAAGACCCTCAGATCAAACCGTCGCGTTTCTCTCTCTATTTGACTTAGGACACCCTGCGAATCTGATGCCACGACGCCGTTTCTAAGTTCCACACTGGATTCCTAAATGATGTTTAGTAGAATTTCCCTCCAGTTTCGTGTATGACCTACCTGGCGTCACTCGGAAGTAAGCCATTCTCTGCATGAATAAAACTGTTCTGTGCCCCGATGTTTTTTGAGCACTGCCCTTGGTAGTAATAACCTGATAAATGGTAATACCAATAGGAAAAAGAACCAATTTAAAATGACTGGCCATTTTTCATCTATTTATGTAGACTATGCCATGAATCATCTAGATGACTACTAATTAGGCATTAGGTGCGACAATTCTGTCCCCGAAAGAGTCATTGATGGCTTTGCCTTTACTTTTTGATCACACTCGACCCAGGAGGTACTGGTAAGAGTTGGATCTCTCTTATGTGTCACACAAGGGTATGTTAACTGTGTTCTGTGGCAAGCACGGATTTAAAACTAGCTTGTATACAGTACAAAGATTGATAGTATATCTACATATATTTTGCAATATGAGAAATAAAATAGACAGCCAATATGAGTTTTGTGTATACATTAGAGGTTATGTATTTAAGGACATTTTAGTCCCACTTTGTAAGTCAATGTTCTGATGTCCCATGATTAATTGTATATATATGTATTTTTTTAGATCTTTGACGCCAATAGTAAATTGTTCATAAGGCTCATCCTGAAGAAATGTCCTGTCCTGAAGATGCCCACTACATTTATCTTCTGTATGGACACTTGAGAAACTGTCCCATCTGATTATTGGCCGAAACATGTCGACATTTTTATCTCATTAAATGTCTAATTTTAGGCATTTTGTATAACTTGTGTATTAGGATTAGAAAGTATATTAAGTTGCCTCATCTTTTATGTTCGTTCTCTTTCTGGTTTTTTGTTACCTGTAGCCTTGCCTTATTTTCCCTGACACAAAACACTGTACTTTCATTTTTGTGCGCGTTCTTATCTGTTGATGTATTAGTCGAGTTGCCTTCTAATATGTTTGACATCCCCAATTAAAATTACTTTCATGTATGCTCACGCATGTGGCTGTCTATAGTTGCTGTCTGCACAGACTAATGCTGTCTTGTAAATGTATATATGTGTGACAATAAGTTTTCCAACCCATCTTTGAGGTTAGTGAGGGGTAAGCAATTCTCCAGTGCCAGTTCCCTGACACACTTATATTTCCTCGTCATTTATCCCTATTTTGAGAATTGCTCCCCCGTTAACAAAAAACGCTGGGATCGGGCCTACTTTTTTAGTACATAAACTTCTCCAGCATACATCTAATCATGGTACTTCTTTATCGAGCCTGTTGCCACAGCTGGACTGTGAACGCCAGGTAGATAAACAGGGAGGTATAATCCTGTTATGGATAGAGAAGCAATTAAACCTCAAACCTCCCAGAAAGAAACATCTGGGGAAATGGAAACTGTAACTGATATAGTAACAAATCAGGAAGCGAAGCCAGAAAGGACTCCGGTGTCTGCGCCCAAGCCAGCTAAGAATGGTCAGGGGGGAGGTACCTTTGGTTTTGGAGATAAGGATTTTGAGCACAGAATCAGATAAAAATTAGATTTGTGGCATCAGGATAAAGACAGGGAAAGAGTAAGAGACTCCAATAATGAGCCCGACAGCCCGCCTGTGATTCGAGGGGGGGGTCGGGAGTAGGTGGGGACATGGTAGACAAATGAAGTGGGTAGAACCTAACATTATGTCTCAAGGGGTAGGGTTTGAAAACAATAGAGACTGGAGGGAACCAAAGTTCACTGAAGATCCCAGCGTGATGCTGAACTTTGTACTTACAGTTGGGGGGGCCGCCATCTTTACATCGAGGGAGAATTCTCTCCTTGTTCAACGAAATCCCACGTCTCTCTTAATAACTTCGGGGGACATCAAGCTTATAGATTTTATTCACCCCACAAGATATGATTGTGTGAGGATCGTATTTCATTCAAGGGTAACCTATGAACTTGTTTTGGTAGAAGGGGCAGCCCTACAACGATTTGGGTATGATATAGTTGATTTCAGTAAAGGTACAGAATCCGATGTGGCCCGGGAAAAAATGGGTCATCCCTTAAGGCCATATGAGAGCAACACAGATGAGTGTAATACTTTTCCGGGGAAAGTTCTAAACGAAGTGGCAGAACTCAAAATGTTGGCAGAGTCCCTAAAGGAAGCCCTGGGGAAGATACAGGTATTGAAAAATTCCAACTAAAGCACTACTAGGTTGGACTTGCTGTTATGGAATTCTCGAGGATCCCGCCCGCTACTGTATTCGGGTATGGTCTGTACGGACCTGCTCAATTACTCCATACTAGCTATCCAGGAAACATGGGCAATAAATAACATATCACTAGATGGATACACTATTTTCCAAGAACTAGCCCTTAAACAACCATTGGGTAGACCTGTGGGGGGCCTATTAATTGCCATTAAGAACATCATTAATCTTAATATTATTAAGAATTTTCGTATAAATAGTTGCTGCATAGGGGTCCTTGTAAAGGTGGACAGGAAGGGCGCAAGGAAGCACCTACTAATCATCAATATATATTGGCAACCAGGAAGGGACCTAAAGTCTTCTATTGACTCGATTGGCTCTATTATTGATGAATGCCTTGAATTGGATAATGAGCTCTATTACATCCTATGTGGAGATTTCAATTCAGAAATTTGCATTGAAGAGGAAGGTGGTAGTGACCTGGGGAGTATGTGTAAAAATAAAGGGTGGGTTGCGAGAAAATCTGCTCAAGGGAATCTATGGGCACAGTTTCCTGGAGGCTGGGGGATGAGATGTGCAAATGATTTGATGGAGGGATTGGGAGACACTACTACATGGTCAAGTGGGAAGTGGAGCTCCACTATAGACTATATTTTTGTCTGTACAAAAACCTTCGCTCTTATTGAGGGATTCACCCTGATTGACTCCATAAAAAGTGATCACAAGATGCTGACTGTTACAATGGCAATGATGGAAAGTGTGGGTGAGGACCCCGTCTATGATGTTCAGGTACTCCTTAACGCCCAACACAATAGAGTTGTGTGGCACAAGGCTAATATAGCCAAAATAAATAGATATTTTCAGGAGGATTTTGATTGCTCTACTTTCGGGCACAAAAAATCATTGTACACCCACTACTCTTTTTTGGGGTACGTCTCTTCTGCAATTCACTCAAAACTAAAGAAAAAAAATAATAAAATAGTTTTGAGGAGACAAGAGCCTCACAAACACGCGTTCTCGGAAGAGATGCAATGCCTTAAAAAAAACCGAAATCGCGAAATACGGGGCATACTAAGTGCCCACAAACAAGGCCTAGTGAATATAGATTGGAGGGATCTAAATCGTGCAAAAAATAAATGGAAAACAAAAGCTAAAAGCTTACGTGCTCAATTATATCAGGAGGACGCTATAGATATGATGACTTCACTTAAGGAAGTGAATTCCCGCAGGTTCTGGACATTAATTAATAAACCTGGGTATTCACAGAGCAAAGCCCAAACAACTTGTGTAAGTGCAGAGAAATGGGTAGGACATTTTGGAGTATTATACTCCACTCCAACCGGAACCTGAAATCCCCCGTCTTACATTGTAAATACCCCATGGAACATCACATTTGGGGTTAAAGATGTTGAAAATAGAATTACCAGGTGCGCATCCTCTAGGGCGCCGGGGCCGAATCGGCTTAGTAACAATGTCATGAAAGACAACCCTAGACTATGGGCTAAAATGTTATTTCTGTTATATAAAGACGTCATTCGCACGAGGACTCTGCCATCCAGTTTGAAAATGTCTTATATTATTCCCATATATAAAAAAGGGGACAGGACTGTACCGGTTAGCTATAGGCCTATAGCCCTTTTAGATGTCAACTCGAAAATCTTTGCAGCAATCGTCCTTGAACATATCCAGACATGGATTGACAAATTAAAAATTTTATCACCATATCAATTCGGATTTAGGATGAATGTAGGCACTGATGCAGGAGGCCTAATAATTAACATTCTACAAAACACTGCATGGACTCCTGGCAACACTCCAATTTATGCCGCATCCATTGACCTGACCACTGCATTTGATCTTGTAGACAGGTGAATTTTGTGGGCTAAACTGGATCTTTTGGGAATGCCGCCTCAGTTGCTATCGATCCTTTACTACATGCATGTAAACTCGTTATTGAAAGTAAGACTTAGTGCTGAGGGAACCCTAACCCAGGAGATTCAGGTTACAAATGGCCTTAGGCAAGGGTGCATATATGCCTATACCCTTTTTAATCTATACTTCTCAGATCTAGGCAACAACTTTGTAATTCTTAATGTCTTTTCACCCAAAATAGAAGGGTGTAAGCTAATGTGGACGGCTTACGCCGACGACGTTACCTTATATGACCACACCCCGATTGGTCTACAGCGACTCTTATCAGCTTTTAGTAAATACATCCACCAAAATGCCTTAAAAATCAATCTCACTAAGACGGTAATAATATGCTTGTCTAGTAAGAAGAACTCCAAATACTTCTCGTGGTTTCTAAACCACGAAAAACTCTTAAGGTGTTCTTCGTTTAAATATCTTGGTTATCCCATATTTGGAAACAAAAAAAAGCAAATTTAAGAGATTACTTGGAAACCAAGACTAGAAATATGATTGTTCAACTCTGTAAAATTGATCTGAAATACGGCAAGTTTTCCCTCCTACCTATCATTCGGTTATATAACAGCAAAATCGTAGCACAGTTCTGTTATGGACTGGAGTTGGTACCGTCTTGGTGTAGAAACGAGGTTGGGAAATATGAATCTAAGCTGGTTAGATCCATGGTAAGTTGCCTTCCTAAATACATCCCTATAGGGGCAATTAGGTACGAGCTAGGCCTTCACTCCTTGAGGAGTATTCTTGAATGGAGAAGATTATGCTTATATCGGAAACTGATGACGAGCCACGAATGTACACTTTATTATATCTTGGGAAGGAACATCAAGAAAGGCGCTCCCTCCTCAATCTATCTGAAGGATTTGATGGAGGAAGTTAACAACATACTCGACAATCCTAATCAGTAATCCTATGAAAGTAAAATTACTATTAGCACACGCAGATTGGAATCTTACTGTCGATGAGATTCAGAAGTCCAAGCTCTATTCTCAAATCATAAATGTCCATAAAAAGATGGGCGAACCTGCTCCATACTTACTAAAATTTCCGAACAGAGATTGGAGGCAGGCCATTATGAGGTTTAGATTCAATGTCTTAGAAACAGGAGAAATTTTGGATATCAGGAACGGTAATCATAAAGGTCACTCCTTTTGTAAGTTTTGTAAACAAAAAGACAAGGTGGAATCATTGTGCCATTGGCTGACGACATGTGATGGGCTCAGAGAAGAGCGTTTTGGGTATTTTAGTAAGTTTGTGCCCAATACTGAGTGAGTTGACTTGGAGCTCCTGTGGTGTGACATGTTACATGGGCAAAGATTGGGCCTCATTACGACCCTGGCGGTAATCGCCCGTCATTACCGCCATGACGTAATGAGCGTTTACGCCGTGGGACGATGGCGTAAAGAGCGCCACATTACGACCCATCGCGCACGAGCGTTATGCCATGGCGGTAATGCAATTAACGCCTTGGCGGAAAAGGCCCCTACCGGCATCGTTAAGCGAGCAATGTGCACTTCCGCCACCGTAAGTAGCGGGCAGCGTAAGTAGCGGGCAGCGTAAGTAGCGGCCACCGTAAGTAGCGGCCACCGTAATTAGCGGCGGCCGTAAAAAGCCGAACCGGAAATAGCGTCATCGCACCGGAACGGGAAACAGCCCGTCGGCCATCTTTAAAAACACAATCCATCGCCATCCTACCAAACAACACCAGACCCAACCCTGACACCTGTCCCAACCAATCACCCACCCATCCAAGTACCCGAAAATGCCTAAATCTGTGAAAAAGGCATGTGACCGCCAGCGCCAGGAGAGATTCAGCTGGGAGGAACTCTGCATGCTTGCGGAGACCCTGCAAGACAACGCAGGTGTCGTTTTCTCCCCGGAAATGACCAGGACAGCGATCGGGAAAAAGAAGGCCATCTGGGCCCTGGTGGCTGAGCGCGTCAGCGCGGTGGGGACCGTACCCCGCACCCCACAGCAGTGCAGGAAGCGCTGGGATGACCTACGCATACGGGTCAGAGCCGTCATCTCAGCAAACCGCAACCTTGCCATGGGTACCGGTGGAGGGTCGGAATCCCCCCTGAAACTCCAACCGTGGGAGGAGATCTGTGCAACCACGATTGGCATAGAATCCATTGAAGGCGTCGGAGGGATGGAAAGGGGAGCTCCGACATCAGGCGATGAAGGTAGGTGCCTCAAACAAGACATGCCATAGTCACAGCAGTCCAATCATGTGTAGCACAAGGTTGCCCTAGAGTGTAAATGCAACACATATCAACACTGCCCATAGCCACATGCGAGCACCACCCTGCATACACTGCTGGCACCCGCATACCTGCATCCACATTCCACACTAAAAGGAGACAACCTGCATGGCACTGCCTGAAATCTGCCTCATCCACTGACCACAATAATGTCAATCATTGTCATTCCAAAGTCCGCAGACCCATCAATAACGCCCTCCCTCCTTTGCTCCACCACAGGCACAGATTCACACCCAGAGGACCAGGACACCCCTGCGCCAAAGAGAGCCAAGAAGGCCATCAACAACGTCCCTGCACCCTCAACCTCAGCTGCAGTGAGGCAGACCCCACAACAAGCAGGTCCCACTGCAAGCATACCGGAGGTCCCACCGGCAAGCACCCCTGTTGGCAGCAGGCCAGCAGCAGCTGCTCCACCTCCACCGACATTGCCTGCCACAGAAGGCAAGGGGTCAGCGGCCAGCAGCAACATCGGGGAGACAGCTGCAACAGCTGCATGTTCAGACTCAGACATGGAGCACGAGGTCAGAAGCCCCACTGACCTACTACATTCCCCCTGTTTCTCAGACGCCAGCCCCCATGAGGGTCACACACAGGGGCACACAGAGGTAGAGGAGTGGCCTTCCACCCCATGCCCTGTCCACACTCCACAGGAGGGGAGCAGCCCCTCCATCACTCCACCAGCACTGGCCATGGGCCAGCAGGCCCAGCAGTCCCTCGAGGACATCACTGAACGGCAGCATCAACTGTCCACAATGCTGAATGAGCATGCCGCGGAATGTGTGGGGGCTAGGTCTAGCATTGAACAGGCCACGGAGACCCTAAGGGCCGAAGTGGCGCAGAGCACTGCCACCCTGAGGGATGCCATGCAGGCCATGTCCAGGGACATCTGTGCAGAACTTGCCGGCTTGCGTCGTGCGGTCACTGACCTCACCCACACACTACAGGACATGCATGCACAGGGGCAGCCAGGGACATCCTCCACTGCCAGTTCTGCGCAGAGCAGCCCCGTGCGACGTTCCAGACGTAACCTGCGCTCCACAGCCAGGGGTGCCCCGGGGGCCGGGAGAGGGGGCTTGTGACGGCCTGTGGCCACTGTCACAGGCATCTGTTGACACCTACATGGGGTGTGTTGGGGTGTGCAGGGGGGAGGTGGGAGGGGGTGTGTTGGGGTGTGCAGTGGGGAGGTGGGAGGGGGTGTGTTGGGGTGTGCAGGGGGGAGGTGGGAGGGGGTGTGTTGGGGTGTGCAGGGGGGAGGTGGGAGGGGGTGTGACACGACATTTCATAGTTTCAATACACTTTTTTCTTTCCAAAAAAGAAATGTGTGGACATTTTCATTGCGTATGTGTGCTTTATTGGTGTACAGTCCACAGTGTGCATGTCCCAGAGACACACAGTGCCCCAAGTGCAGTCTCCATGCGATAAACACCAGCCGTGTGTGCTAGAAGCAGTGGTCGATGATACTTTGGCGCATGGCACGCCCCTCCTGTGCATCGCCTCCTCCATGGGGTGCCGCCCCATCTGCACCCTCCTCATCCTCATCGTCAGGTGGTTGCAGTTCTGCGTCAGGGGGCAGGGGCACATTCCATCTGACGCACATATTGTGTAGCATGACACATGCCATGATGATCTTTGCCACCTTCTCATGGCCATACAGGAGTGCCCCACCAGACCTGCTGAGGCTTCTGAACCGTGCCTTCAAGAGGCCGAATGTCTGCTCTATGACCACACGAGTACGTGTATGTGCACGGTTGAAGTCCTCCTCGTGCTGGTTCTGCGGGTTCCGGACTGGTGTGAGGAGCCACCTCTTCAGGGGATAGGCTGCATCACCTGTATGTAGGCGAGAATGTATGTGTCAGTCATGTTGTCTGATCAGGAACATGATGTTCCACCATGGCTCGCATCCAACTGTTACTTTGGCTCACTTCTACATGCACTAATTGATTCACACAATGCAACCAGTATATGCTCATGGCTCCCATGGCCTGTTTTGCATGCCATCACCCAATGTATGCAGAGGGGTTGTGTGCATTGTGAGTGCCCTTCCTCTGTCTCCGTTCTCTGTGTTACTCACAGCCAGGTGGAGTATGCATCACCCTCCCCCCCTTTCTGCCAGGTGGAGTATGCATCATCCCCCCCCCCTTTCTGCCAGGTGGAGTATGCATGTATGCATCATCCCCCCCCTTTCTGCCAGGTGGAGTATGCATCATCGCCCCCCCTTTCTGCCAGGTGGAGTATGCATCATCCCCCCCCCTTTCTGCCAGGTGGAGTATGCATCACCCCCCCCCCTTTCTGCCAGGTGGAGTATGCATTGGTACGTCATTCACCTGCCCACTTCAATGACATTGGACTCACCGAGTAGCCAGGATCTTGGCCCTGCATGTCGCTCCATGTAGCGTGGTATTGTGGAGTTCCTCAGGACCATAGAATCATGGGTTGATCCGGGGAATCGGGCACAACAATGTGTGATGATCTTGTTGGAGTCACAGACCATTTGCACGTTGATTGAGTGGAACTGTTTCCGGTTGCGGTACGGTACCTCCATGGCACGTGGAACCACCAATTCCACATGGGTGCAGTCGATGGCACCAATGCAACCGGGTATGCCGGCTAGTGCATGGAAACCCACTTTGGTGTTTGCAATCTCCTGGGCAGTCCGTGGTAATGAGATGTGGTCGTCTGTGTGCTTGAGGAGGGCATCGAGCACTTGGATGAGTGTTCGTGAGAATAATGGTTGTGAAATGCCATGCAGGTGCCCCACTGTGTGCTGGTAGGTGCCTGTGGCCAGGAAGTGGAGTACAGCCACTACATTCAGTAGGGGGGGGATGGCGGTTGGACTTTCTATCATGCTGACGATGTCGTTGTGTGTCATGTCTACGATGGCGGTGATGGTGTCCCGGTCCAAACGGTACAGGGTGTGGATCTGCTCAGCAGTGAGGTTGTATGGATTGGCTCTGATGCGTGGGATTGGGGGCTGCCTGCGTGGTGGCACTGGCTGTGCTGGTGGGGCTTGCTGAGCCTGCCTTGCCCTCCTTCTCCTCCTGCGTCTCCTCTGTGCTGCCTGTTGTTGTTGTTGCTGTTGTAGCACATGCATTGCTATCAGGTCCTCCAGCCCCAACATTGCTAGTCGTATTGGTATCATTGTGGAGTGTGACTGGGTGTGGGAAGGGGTGGGGTGTGCTCTTTTTGTACTCCCCTGAGTCTGTATTGCCTTCACCTGTGCTGTTTCTGTGCACCTGTGGCAGCTGCATTCACTTAACATGGCCCTTTACGGTTGGTTCGCGATGGCGTTATTTGCACCATGGCGGTAAGGTACTTAACGGCCTGGGTGATGGCGTTAGGTGCATGTCCCCTTGGGTCGGCATTTGCGTACCTTTCCGCCATGGCGCTAAGTACGGTGTGGGCGGTCGGGTGCGCGCACCCTTAGCGCAGTTAGCGGCAGCGTTAACTACGATGCCGCTATTGGCATCGTAGTTAACGGTCACGGGTCATGATCGGACCTGGCGGAAAACAATGGCGGTAACCATTTACCGCCATCGTTTTTCACTTAGCGCCAGGGTCGTAATAAGGCCCATTGTCTCTACAGATTGCGGTTGTTAGGTTCCTGAAAGTGTGTTGTGACGTGCGTAATATCACAAAACCATCTGGTACTCCAATATGATATACTTCTGCATTAATCTTCTGGGAAATCCAGGTTTTGGGGAATAATTTGAAATAACGAGCCGATATTAAGGGCAGATAAATATCATTATTCATAGGAATTTAAGTATCTTTTATACTTTCTAAAATGGTTTTATCATGATGAAGAATCGCATCATTTTACATTTTAAATATGTCGATATATTGTTATTAAGCAAAGGTTGGAAAATAATGTCAATATTGTCTTTTGTATGTCACGTCCAAAAAGTAATGAATGTTCATACCATGCTTAGGCTGGTATTGTTTTAGTTGGAACCTAAAGATGTTTTTTTTGTAAAAGTTACTTCTAACTATAAATCCCTGATGTACTCATTCCTGTTCTTGGAAGGGCTAAGGGGTCCCATTCTATGCAACTGTACCCTAGAGAAAGGAACATCAATACTGGGAAGGCGGTGCAAGTTTGCTCTGCCCACATCACTGAGAGGTCTTTTGTCAGCTTGGAGAGGTTTCACAGTAATTATTGATCAGTCTTTATATTCATAGACATAAAACTATTCTGTTAATTATCCCATTTTGGCTATTCCCTGTTGCAAGATCCAACAGCTTTTGTCTAAAATGTGATGGCACTAGCAGCAGGGAATACCTTTTTTCCCCAGTATGGTAATTTTCTACCCTATATAGCATTGCTCTCTATTCTGCCAAATATGTCCCTGTTTTCAGGAGACATCACTCCTCATTGGTCACATTCTCGAAGATGGACAGGACCATCCATCCATTCCTTTCCTTGGGCCACTACAAAGTCAGGGTTAAGGGGGGATTGGGTCCCCGCCCCCTTGAGGGAGTGATTGTCCTCATCTTTTCAGTGAGCTCTAGGTGGACCTGAACACTTGCTTTTGCCACTGTGAACCAGATACCAATACAAGGCCCTACCAAAGTGGGTCCCAACAATCAGGAAGCTAACGCCACATGGAGCCACTCGCCACTGCAAGGCACCACTGTTAAGGGGGTTTTACACCTCTCAATCTACACACTAATGCCCACGTTCTATATTGGAATAGCCTGAATAAACAGCTCAAGCAAATATTGCTTGCTGAAACGTCAACAAACAAGTAATATTGACCACAAAAAAAAAGAAAAGTTGTCAAGGAGGAAACAAAGATGAAAAATCCTGTCGACAACCAGCCAACTCGCCAGGATGTGGGGTACATTTACAAGCCCTAACAGAAATTCCCTGCATCACAAAACTGCATTAAAAGATTTATTAAAAAACGGCTGTGCTTTGTCTGCTCAGCACATGTGGGGCGAGATTTGAACACAGCCACCCCAAGAATGGCTGCATTTTGTTTTCCTTCACGTGAACTCAGAGAAAATAAGCAAATTCAGAATGGCTCTGCAGTGCTGTCCTGTCATTTAAAGATTCAAGCTGCGCAAGAAAATGACCTGCATTCAAGACGGCATTGCACTTGTGCTTTCATGTTAAACATCACACAGTTTGCTACATTAAAACATGGCTCTCCCTTTGGATTTAATTCGGTTTCCATAAAATAAGATAGTCCCTCCCAGAACAGCATTGTTTTCATCACCAAAGTCCATGGAAAGCAAGGAATTCTGTTTCCAAGTCTGCACGGCTGGAATTTACTTTTTGACATGAACCAGCACACAGAAATTATTAAAAAGGAAAGCTATAGCGTGGCTCTCTCTTTGCCTCGTGTCAATTACCAAGAAACTATTTGCAGTATATCTTTGTGTCCAGAAACTGACTATCCCTTTAAAAGCCTTTCTGAAGTTAATGCAAAGGAAATTGTGTGCGGCAGAAACCGCATCTTGGGAAATCAACATCTAAAAAAATGACTATATGTAAATCTGCTTTTGCAAAGCAGAAAACGGCTCTTTGAAAGATAAATGTAAAATAATACTGTGGCTCGCACAGAAACTCAATTGTACCTGTGGGTAGAAGGGCTGCAAAGTTACGTATATTATGTTTTTTCCTCAAAAAAATGACAATGCAGGACATTCATACTTTAAGACCTTTTTCACTGCAATCTGAATAAGCAGCAATATGATATTATGACTGTTTTAATGTGATTTTTGGACAAGCACAATGAGACATTGTGCATCTTTCTAGCATGTGGTGAACTGGAATAACAGGAAAAATGCAATTCTGGGTGAAACATAAATGGTATAGATATTAAACTTGGGGAAAATATGCCAAATACTAATATACTTCTGTGTAAACATTTGGAGCATTTTAGATAATATGTTTCTCCTGAAAACTGTGAAATTGTGCCCAAGGATGAGGCAACATCGCACAGAATTGTCGTTCTAAACGGCATATTCCTTGTGAAATATGGGATCTGCCTGAATGATTTTTATGATGGTAACTACTGTAAATATGAGGATTTGTTCCATAACTCATTTTGGTGAAAAATAGGCTTGTGAGACAAAGCAAGTAAAAAAACGGACACACATAAACTGATGTCACTTCCCCTGAACCAATCAGCTCAGAGGGAGGTGGGAGGACCAATAGGCTGCACTAAACTAGGATAGGACACATTTTGGGGTGCTTCCGCCCACATTGTAAAATTGTATCATGTCACTCTGGCTATTTAAGGGGGAGACAGACATACACAGGGATTTAACATTCAAAATTCACCCTTCAAGATGCCAAGACTCCAGAACCAGGTCCAGAGGCAGCTGATCCCATCCAGGCAGAACCACCTATTCAGAACCCCATTCATCCCAATAATCCAGGGGGAAAGGAGAAAAGGCAGCTGATCCCTTTTAAGAGAATCCAGTGACTAGACTCTTTGCCCAGCTGAACCATCCCGCTGTCCACAGTGACCAGACCTTGCCCAGCTGTTCCCAACTAGGAGAGCCCAGCAGACCTAGTAACCAGATCTCTTGACCCCGCCATATAGAGACCCTGCTGGCTGTCCAAATTAACAAACCCAAGTTGCCTTTTAAATATTCCTTCACCCAGTACCCAAAAACTGCATTTCTCGCTCTTTTACCTTGCATCCTGTTCAAACCCTATCAAAATCCCTTTAAAACCGTAGTAATTTCCCAAATTGCATGTTTCCTCTGTTCATCCTTTCTGTTAGGGAGATTTCTCACACAAGTGCTTAATTCCCTCTACCTTAGAGCCCTCCAGATCTTTTGCTATATTTTGGGGCTTTGAACATTTCATTTTCAATGTGTTTTACTTTTGTGTTCTTTGGTTATGGAGTTTTAAAACAACTCTAGTGGCATCATCTCTTTCTGTGTGTGACACAGCACCTTCAGTGCAGTGGCCCAGTGGTGTCTTTCAGACTCCCCAAGGTGTAAATACCTTCTCTGGGACTGACTACCGTCTCCCAGGGCCTGTGAAGTAAAATTTACTTTACTAGTCTCTTTAAATTTACTGACCCAGCGCACCCTATCTTACTATAGAGTGCTGGAGGGGTTGCCTAGCTTCCCCTGAGTCAAAACACTCATGTAACAGTAAAAACAAAACTTTCCTACTTTAAATGGCTGGTGGCAGTGGTTTAGATCAACTATCGTGATTTTTCCTGACCGCTAAGAACGGTAGCTAAAAATCGGGTCAGCCATGTTTTTCAATATGGCGCCCAAGACCTAACCGACTCTGGTCATCTTTTTTCGCCATTCCTTTTAGGAAAGGTCCTTCTTGTGTTTGTCTTTGCGCGCCAAACCAGGTTTGGTCCCTTTGTTCGTTGGCCTTTGGTAGGTTTCAGTGCTGAAGCCCTCCTCTGGTGCCAGGGTGTCTGAGGTAGAAAGGATGTGAGGGAGGTGCCCGAAACTCCATGTGCTTAGTACCCTAGGAGACCTTAATGCACTCTGGCATGATTGGCCGGCTGGGTGTCCGGCAAGGACAGCCACCCTGCTGTGTGAGTGACAGCCAGGCTTGAATGAATGGGGGAAAACTGTTTAAAAGCAGGTTTCTGGGGCTTGGAAAGCAGAGTTGACCACTGGAACAAAAGAACTGAAGAGGAGAGGAAGGAAGAGGACTGCTGCAACACCTGGACGACCAGTGAAGCCCTGCTGCAGGTCCGAATTGCCTGAAACTCCAACAGCTGAGAAGCCCTTCAAGGTTAACTTCTTCCCTTGAGTTAGGTGGGAACAACCAACTCACAAGCCACCTGGACACCGTCCTATTCTGGTCGAATTTTCATCAGAGTGCAGTTGAAAACTGGATAGCCTGAGGGAAGGAAACCAGCTTGTGGACTGCAAGGCACTCACACCTTAAACCAACGTCTTGCTACAGCTTTTGGCCACTTCCTTGGGCAGTGCAGGAACCTCCCGACATCCTCCTCCTTGTCCCCACGACTGAAGCTCAGGAACAGCAAGATCTGCTTGAACTGCCAGGAACAAATGCCTCAGCTACAACTTTCTTCATTGACAAGGTACTATGCAAACGCGGTCTGGAAATCTTTTCGGCCATCGAGAAAGTGCTTGAAACTTTCCTCCACTAAGAAGGCTTGTCCTTCCTTTAACATTCGTCAAACTTTTTGCCTAGCCAAGTCCTTCAAAAACCGTGGCAAGGACTTAACCGTTATATACCAGAACTGTGCTATCCTATACAAAAGAATCTGAACCATTGACTTTGGCCCAGGCCTATTGAGAAGAATTGCTGGTTGTATTTAACTGAAACCCTTTGCCCTGCCTATGAATGTATTTGTACTGTCTGTTCTTATAACCATGTCTTTTCTCTCCTTTATTAAATATCTGAAGTGCCATTTTGCTTCCACTACATTTTGGAGCTAAACTTGTTCATTTACTTACCGGTTGGATTTTTGTGGTGTATTAGTGTGTGATATTGAACTGCTTATGCTAGAGTAATGTTTTCTAAATGACTGAGTAAATAAATGTATATTCTTTTACCAAGAAACCTTGAGTAAGTGTTTACTTGAATCACTGTATTTGTTGGTCCTTTGTGTAACTTGTTCTACTGCTCACTTAAACTCTTGAGATAAGTCTGGCTGCTCAGCCATCGCTACCAGTTTACTGTGCGGTACATGCTTGTACCTAATATGAAATTGTGCTTACACTTGTAGTCCTAATTGCCTGTAGTGTTCCCCAAGGGTACTGCAGGTGATTCTGCCTAACACTGGTGTACAGCATTGAGGATAAAGTATACTTGTTACAGTTAGAGTGCTACTTTTACTTTTGTTCAAATAATCCTCCCAAGGCAAAGCAACACTATCAAGACCGATATGGAAAGCTACAGACAGGAGACCCTAGTGACTTTAACTGTTGATCAATTGAGAGATATGTGTAAAGCTAGGAATCTCACTGTAAAAGGCAAGAAGGTTGAATTGATAAACAATGTGTTAGAATACCAAAGTCTGAGGATTGGGTCTGAAACCCCCACACCTGCAGCAAATGTGGAAAATGTTGATGAGGATGATAATATGTCAGAGCCCAGCTCTAATATTGTGGATGAGTTACATGAGGCATAAGAGTCTCAGAATGTAGGCCCTGCCTTACCCCTACCTGCTCATAGGCCTCAACCTTTGACCACAGGAACTCCATCAGGTCCAAACCTATGTCCTGAATTTGTCTCACTTGAAAAGATGAGACTGGAGTTAGAATGTAAAAGAATCCAAGCTCAAACTGAAACAAAGCATCAAGAGCTTAGACTCAAAGAAATGGAATTGAATCATGCCCTTGAAATGAAAATGTTGTCTCTTGAAATGGTTATCTCCCAGAGTCCTCTAGGTCTTCCAGTCCTAAGAGGCCTCGCATGCCCAAATATGCAGTAAGTATGTATGAGGTTAAGCTTGATATTTTGGATTGCTTGGCTGCTTTTGAATATAACCATGGGATTCAAGACATTACAGGGAATCAGTTGATTCCTTGTCTTTTTCTAAGCTACCCCCTGTTGCAACTGATGTGGTAATGGAGTTGGGGGATATAGACAGAAAGGAGTATGAAACTGTGAAGCTAGCTTTGATAGCTAGATTTGGGAAGACCCCTTCTCAGTATCTTAAGAGGTTTAGAACCCTCAAAAAGAACGATGATACCCCTTGGGCTACCTGGGTGTGTGAATGTTTAAAAAAAACTTAGATGGTTGGGTTAAGGGTTACAGAGTTAACACTTATGAAGGTATGAGAAATCTGTTTAGAGTCTGTTTTTGATGCCTGCTATCCTGAGCTGAGACAGCACTTGGCTCACTCTAAGGAATTAGATCCAAAAAAGTTAGCTAGAGCTGCTGACTCATGGGTAGCCAACAGGGCCACTCACAAGGATTCTGAGGCAACTCCCAAAAAGGATTGGGGAAGCAGCACAAAGGTGAGAACACAGATCAATCTAAATCCATCCAACCATAAGAGGCCCCCAAACATAACCAGGGTAACCCCATGGGAAACCAAAACGGCTAGTCAATCCTGTGGTGCCCAACCAGAGGGCGGTCAGCAGAAACCCCCATTCCAGAGAGCATTTGGTAAATGCTATGTTTGTGGGTCAGCTGACCATGTGAAAGGAGATCCCAGGTGCAAGGGTAAACCTGCAGGGATCAGCACTGCCTCTTAGCCTTCTCCCCAGAGAAAGAAGTACAAATGGCTAGTGCCCACGTTCAACTATTTGCTGAAGCACCCTTGGGTCTTCAGGCAACTGTATCATTAGAGTCCATTGGTCTGGGTAAGAAACAAAATATGGATGTGTACAACTCCATTCCAGAGAACTCTAGAGGGTATTATATGGACAGTGTTCTTGTCAATGGCCAGGATACCCCTGCCAGGAGAGACACTGGGGCCAGCAGAACAGTAGTGGATGAAAGCTTTTTCAAGCCTGAGGATGTTGCTAAAGCACCCTAAGGTCCCACTACATTTTCTGGAGGCCCTGTCCAGTTGGTTCCAATTCTACCAGCTGTCATTCATTTTAACAATATGACAGTGAGGATTCCTGTCAATGTCCAGAATGAGGTGCCTGGGAGAGTCCTGCTGGGGAATGATTTAAAAACTCTAGGAGTAGTATCCAGTCCCCCCAGGGCTCCCAGTAAGGAGAAACAGAACCAAACCAAATTGGCTAGAGAGGCAACCTTAAGAGACCACTCTGAGCCTGTGGGAACCTCTACAGTGACCCCCAGTGTAAGCCCTTGGGTTAGTAAATTGACCTCTAACCAAGGCCAATCTGAGGTTAGTATAGTAGGCAAATGGGTTCCCCAACCAAGCTCCATCATTGCACATCCAATGGTAAAGTCTTTGACCCCCCTGCTTCCGAGGAAGAGGTGGATAGACAAATTGGACCCCTCTCTAGGCCTGTGAGAACTGATAATTCTCAAAGCTGGTGGAAAACCAGGAAAAATAGGTCTAAGGCTAAACACCTTTAGACTGTTGGATCTTCTACTGAAGACTCCAGTGTAAATCCTAGTGTTAGGAGGGAAACATCTAAGCCAGGTAAAACCAGATCTCAGAGGAAGTGGAATCATGTACCTTGCTTGACCACAGCCCATCCAACCAAGATACCTGAGACCCAACCTGCTCCTGAGAGAGAGCTGGTGAGGAACCATGGAGGCCCCTCTACATCTAAGGGATTCCTTTCTAAGGACCCTTTAAAAAGCCTATTATAGATTCCGAGGGACTGTTATATCAGATCCCCTATACATTAAAAAAGAGAGATGTACCACAACAGGTTTGTAGGTCATATAGTTTACAAATGAAAACCACTGATAAGAAGTTTCAGAGCAAGGGTTACAAAAGGTTGCTGGTGTACTCAGCAGGCCATTTAACCGACTTGCAACAGGAGATCCATCCTGGTGGGGATTAGATCCTCCTGTCCCTTAGTCTGGGGGGATGAGTGTTGGGGAGATGTCTCACACAAGTGCTTAATTCCCTCTACCTTAGAGCACTCCAGCTCTTTTGCTATATTTTGGGGCTTTGAACGTTTCATTTTCACAGTGTTATACTTTTGGTTATGGAGTTTTAAAACAACTTCAGTGGCACCATCCTTTTCTGTGTGTCACACAGTAACTTCAGTGCAGTGGCAAAGGGGTGTCTTTCAGACTCCCCAAGGTTTAAATACCTTCTCTGGGACTGACTACCATCTCCCAGAGCCTGTAAAGTTAAATTGACTTTACTAGTCTCTTTAAATGTACTGGCCCAGCACACCCTATCTTACTATAGAGTGCTGGAGGGGTTGCCTAGCTTCCCCTGAGTCACAACACTCATGTAACAATAAATTGTTACCCTTTCCTACTTTAAATGGCTGGTGGCAGTGGTTTAGATCAACTACCATGATTTTTCCCGACTGCTAACAACGGTAGCTAAAAATCGGGTCAGCCATATTTTTCAATATGGCGCCCAAGACCTATCTGTAAAAACAGACTCCGGTCATCTTTTTTTGCCATTTATTTTAGGAAAGGTCCTTGTTGTGTTTGTCTCTGATCGCCAATCCAGGCTTGGTCCAATTGTTTGTTAGCCTTTGGTGGGCTTCAGTGCTGTAGCCCTCCTCTGGCGCCATGGTGTCTGGGGTAGACAGGATGTGAGGGAGGTGCCCGAAACTCACTGTGCTTAGCCTCCTAGGAGACCTAAATGCACTCTGGCGTGATTGGCCGGCTGGCTGTCCGACAAGGACAGCCACCCTGCTGTGTGAGTGACAGCCAGGCTGTAATGAATAGGGGAAAACTGTTTAAAAGCAATCAACTCGCAAGCTACCTGGACATCGTCCTATTCATGGCGAATTTTCATCAGAGTGCTGTTGAAAACCAGAAAGCCAGAGGGAAGGGAACCAGCTTGTGGACTTTAAGGCGCTCACACCTTAAACCGACGTCTTGCTACAGCTTTTGGCCTCTTCCATGGACAGTGCAGGAACCTCCCGACATCCTCCTTCTTGTCCCCACAACTGAAGCTCAGGAACATCGAGATCTGCTCGAAATGCCAGGAATAACTGCCTCAGCTACAGCTTTCTTCATTGACAATTTACTGTGCAAATGCGGTCCGGAAATCTTTTCGGCCATCGAGAAAGTGCGTGAAACTTTCCTCAACTATGAAGGCTTGTCCTTCCCTTAACATTTGTCAAACTTTTCGCCCAGCCAAATCCTTCAAAAATCTGTGGGAAGTGTTTACTTGAATAACTGTATTTGTTGGTCCTTTGCGAAACTTGTTATACTGCTCACTTTACTCTTGAGATAAGTCTGGCTGCTCAGCCATCGCTACCACTTTACTGTGTAGTACAGACTTGTACCAACGGTGAAAGTTTGCTTAAACTTGTAGTCCTAATTGCCTGCAGTGTTCCCCAAGGTTACTGCAGGTGACTCTGCCTAACAATTTCCTTAGAAGAATCTGTGTAAGTTCACATGTGTTAGCATATTTTTCTTTATTTTCTTCAGTTACCTGTGTAAGTCCCTATTATCATGTGCAATAAATCAATTAATTCCCCATTGAAAATTCACGTTAATTATTGCTGCACTTCGAAAGTAACAATTTTGTTGAGTGTTTTTACTAATTATAGCCTTAAAATATAGTCTCAGTAGAACTAATCATTGTGCTAAAAAAACCGAATTTCCAGTGTTTTTGCTTTTCTTTAAAATCCGACTTAGATCTCCCATTATAAAACCCATACTATCATCATAAAGAGTCATCCCTTCCTCTTAGCATCCTATCTGTGCTGTGTCTTTGTTTCCCATTTCAAAAACCGATTTCCGATTTTGACAGCTAAGCCCATTTTCGTAGCTGTTTGCCAGTTTAAAGCCAATGTGAAATAAGAAATTGCAATTCTGCCACGTGTGATTTTTGTTGCATTGTTTTCCTCCCAAAATCGATCTTCTCACCTGTGTTCACGTTGCTTTAGTACCCTGCTTTGGAGCCTGCAAGCCTCCTTGTCTCTTTAGTGCAGTCACACAAATTTCTGTCCTATGTATCCTAGCGCACATGTAAACTCTAAGTAACCAGTACAATCAGAGTATGCCATTTTGTTCAATTTGAGGGTTTTACATTTTTGTTTTGGCCTCCCATTCTGGAGTGGTGGGTCGAATTTAAAAACTGATTTTGCCTATTCTTTCTGACTCCTTGCCACTGCTTTCCATGGAATTTGTGGAATTTGGAGTCTTCAGGGACTCTAGGAATAATACAGAGATAGGAGAGAGCATTCTTAGGCACCTGTGATACAGTCAGAGCACCTGTTGTGGAGAGGCGGTGTAGGGTCGATGCTGTAAAGGGCACAGCGTGGGAGTGGGAGGTCTGAAACTTGAGTTAAAGTGGAATAAGACAGATTAATGAATACAGATTACAGAATACAGTTTCAGTGACAATATGGCAGATGCCGGTCCACTGACCAGACAAGAGGCGGGGGCAGATCTGTCATATAAATTGGGGGTGAGGGCTGTGCTGGAGAGGCTGAAGACCATGGTGGACAATTGGGATGTACTCCCCCAGTTGGTACAAAGGAAGAAGGAGGTGGGGGTTGCCCAGGAACATCAGTTACAAAGGGTACCGCAGGGAAGGGGCAGGGGAGAAAGTACTGAATCACAAGCAAAGCACAATATATCAGGGATGAAGGTGATCGAAGACCCTCAGATTTTGAAGTAATGCTTGCACACATTTTTATGAGGGGCACAATATGGCAGCTGTTGCCAGATGAGAAAAGGAGAGTGGTGGAAGGGAATGTGGATGCAGAGGAAAAGTCAAGATCCTCCCACGGGTGGCCAGACATTCTGAATGCAGCTGATGACACATGGATGAGAATGAAAAAAGCAGTGTCAGTGAAGGAGTGGGAGGAGGGAGGACACCCAGTGGGCTTGGAATGTGAGGTGCCTGTGGGGGTTGGGGTGGATGACACACAACGCTGTGGGGGTGGTTCTATGTAGTTCCAAGAATGGGTAGGAAGAGGGTTAAGACACAGGCTGGCTACCGGAGGAGGCAACTGTGTGCAACAGAGGGGAAGGCATGCCTGGACAAAGGGGCAATAAATAAACAGGATTTCAGAAGGACGGGTGACTGTGCAGTGTGCACCTTAGATGAGGCAGTGAACAAAATGCCAGTGGAAGGTGTAGTGTCAAGCGAATACATGTCAGAGAATGTCAAATCACAACCGGACGCTTTCACGGCATGTGCACCAGACGAGGACATTGACAGATCCACATATAAAGAAGATGGCCAGTGTCAGCGTGGCTTAATTGTGTTTGGGGGGAAAGAGCACAGTATGGTGGATAACAATTAGTGGTGCTGGCTCTGGGAAAAAGAAGATAACTGCATCAGAGCAAGAGTGGCCCGTGGCACCTGACAATGACCCACAGCAACAGTTAATGGCAGCCATAGAAGATAAGGAGTGTCATGTGATGGCGGGGCCACGGTTTAAAGTGGTGGAGAATATCCTACAGAAGAGCAAGAAGGAGGATCAAAGGAAATGTGAGCGCCTCCTGGCCATTTGGAAAGGGGAAGATGAATAAATGATGCAAGGACAAGACAATGCATTTCAGTGCCCGACAGAGATGGCCTGGGGGACCATGGCAAAAGAAGGCTGGCAGGAGCACATGGACATTTGTGTGGCTCATTGGAAGAAAAAACTGGAGTAAAAGAAAGAGCCGTTCAAGCCGATGGATGTTAAAGGCACACAGTGGGAAGACTGGTTGTCATTTGTTCTCTATGGACTGCTGAGAAAGTGGTCAGCAACCAGGTATTCACCATGTAAGATGCTACTTGGGATAAATATGACAAGCTGCTGCTGACACTGACTGTGGGTGGGTGCACCTAGGGACTGGGAAGTACTAGAGGCCTACTATATACTGGAAAGTAAGAGAAAGATTGACTTTGACTGGGACAGTGCAAACAAACATAACAAACATGTGAAAGGGGTGTCGCTAAATGTGAGAGTTACAGGGATGCTCAGAACTAGAAAGGGCGGGACAAGAAGTCATTACTGTTTTTGTTGTTTTAGATGCACCCTAGATTATAGCTGATGTTAATAGGTGGGGGTGTTTATGCAATACAGTACAGTGAATGAATGGCCGTAGATTAGTTAAGACATAAATAAGTTGTTTTAGTTTTAGGATGATTTTTATTTGTCTTCCTTCCTTATTGAGTGAGAATAGTTTTATTGCAGTTTGCTTTATGTAGTAGTAGTGCAAGGCGTTGGTCATGGATCCCTAG
Organism: Ambystoma mexicanum; assembly: GCF_040938575.1. Taxonomy (NCBI): domain Eukaryota; kingdom Metazoa; phylum Chordata; class Amphibia; order Caudata; family Ambystomatidae; genus Ambystoma; species Ambystoma mexicanum. Next base: position 155,632,117 of record NC_090925.1, read on the forward strand.
ATAAAATGAGAAGAGAAGAAATATTGGGCACATGTTACATGTTACTTTTCTGATTCTGTACTCTCTTTTGGTTTCTTTGCGATGCATCGGATACAAATGGACTGGCCTTGCCAAAGGACTGGCCTAACAACTAACAGCCATGAAAGCGATGTCGCAGAGAAGAGCAGCTCATCTGTGGAATTCTGTAGGCCTCAGAGATGGGCACGAATAGCCCTCCGGCGAGAAGTACACAGTTCTGATGCTGCTGACTTAAGTCCCAAAGCTGCTTCAAGCTGCCATGCAAAGACATTCTGCTTTTCGGGGAAATGCTATTATGCGTGTTAAAATGGGATTAGAATAATATGTTATTTTTCATTGTTCCTAAGTATGAGCTAGGCTTGGGAGGGGGAGAGATGAATACACCCCTTCGCAAGCTCTGGTGTGTTTTCGCAATACAGCACTTTTATAGCTCACTTCTGGATTTGTGTATTATTTGTGTCTGAGTACCGAGTGCCTGGAATGCCTGAGAAGGTGTGATGGAGCTAAATGAGCACTGGTATCGTGGGGAGCAGGATTAGCTTGTGACACCCTCAAAACCCAAATATGCAGGACAACCCTCCTTACTCTGCCGCTTTCAGAAGTCCAGATCACCAAATCCGGGAGGGGGGAGGCCACAGGTGGAGGGCTACCAGGGGAATGCTCAGTACCCAAGTTACTGTTGGAGAAGGGATAGTTACCCTCCCCGAGAGCAACCCAGAGTTGATTTAAGACCCCCGTAACAACTGGAGTGGGTGTCCTAACTGGAGCGCCAGGTCCAGAACCTTACTCAAGATTTGAGTTTAATGTTGAGGGCTCAGCAGAACCCTCAGATGGACATGGGGGCACAGAATAACTCCAACCAAGGGTCTGGCACCCAGGAACAATGATGGGGAGAGAACCCCAACAACCCATCGGTTGTAGAGGAGGAGGCACAGGAGGAAGGGGGATGTAAAGCGCCTAGTTACCCCAGAACCAGAACTTAAATCTCCTGCCCCCCTACAAATCTGCAGCCCACGGAACAGAGGGTGGGTACGAGGTACAAAGAGACCAAAAATGACAATTTTAAGGAGGAAATCAGCGTCCTCCAGTTTGAAGGGGAAGAATCCTTGGAGGATTCTGGGAAACAATCTTCTCCTTCAAGGACGGGGGAATTCCTCCCAAAGAAAAATGGCTCCCAAGAGACCAGAACCCAGACTGGGAAGGTGTGGGGACTGATTCAGAATCGGCCATCCCTGAACCCCAGAATTGTCATCCAGAGAACATAACGATAAATGAGGGATCCTCCCCACAAACCGTTTCTTGTGACTGTCTCCAGGTAAAGGGGGACAGCACAGAGCTAAGGGAAAAAGGGGATTCCGAAGTCCCATTTATTTCAGGATACCAATTTTATTTTTTACAGATTCCCGAACTTTGACAAAGAAAAATGTCCAAAACCTGACAGTGTCGGAGTCAAAAATAAATAAACTAACCGCCCAGCTTGTCCAAAATGACGATTTCCTTTGCACTTTGAAGTAGAAAGAAGGTAGGTTCTATGCTCCCGCCCAAGTGCAAGGGCAATGGGCATTTTCAGCACTGGTGGACACTGGATCCCAAGACACTCTTATGTCCAAAAGGGCCTTTGAGCAGCTAAAATCAGGAAAAGGGGGAGAGACACCAGATCCCTCTCACCCCTCTTCCTGGACAACTCCAGAACTTCGATGGGAATTAAATGTGTAAACTTATTCAGACATAAAATCACCCCTGTGAGTCTCTGTCCCCAGGGGAAGAAAGTGGAAGCACTACTAAAACTGAAAGACCCCACAATTCTGCGTGAACTAAGGAGCCTTCTTGGACTGACTAATTACAGTAGGATGTTCATTGAGGATTACGCAGAGGTCACAAGACCCCTGGTCCATCTGTTAAGGGGGGGTCAAGTGGGAGTTGAGTCCAGAACAAGCTGAGGCAGTAAAACAACTCAAAAGATCTCTCACAAGCGCATTGTCTAGCTTACCCTGTCAAAAACAAGGAGTACTTCTCGAATACATGCTTGACAGCAGTATTATATCAAAAGCATGACAAGGTCAATAAAGTCATCTCCTATGCAAATAAGACTTTATCCTCTGTGGAGGAAAAATGCAATGATTGTGAGAAGGCACTCCTGGCAACGGTGTGGGCATTGAAAAATTACTGCCCGTTCATCCAGGCGGAGCACATCATTGTGGAGACTCCACACCAGCCTTTAGACTACCTCCAAACAGACAGAATATGGGCAGGAAATGTGAGTAATTCCAGAATTACTTCCTGGATTCTGTCCATGCAAGGCTTTCCTGTGGAGGTCAGATCTGGCCATGGATGTGACCAGTTGGTGGTACATACCTCATTCCGAAGCCTGATGCTAAGTCACGCCCATGACGTGGCCACTGTCGGTTATCAGGGGTATCACACTACTTTAGAAATCTTGCGGGAGGTTGCATACTAGCCACATATGGGACAGGACCTCAACCAATATTTCAAGGGGTGTCTTGTGTGCGCACAATTTCAGCCAAGTTCACACACTCACCAAGCTCCCCTCCAGACGAGGGGGATGACACTGCCTTGGACAGATTACAAGCTTTCACAAATGCAGAAATTGTTCCGTGTGCATTCATGCTCTAAAAACAAAATATGTCACATTCATGGACAACCACAACCACCAAATCACAGATTTTATAAATTGCAAATCCAAATGTGTCATAGATTTAGTCATCTCTACATGTAAACTGCTATATTTAGGCAGTACTATCAGGGAGCTACGTATCTGAATACAAGAGCATCTCGGATCACTGATATCCCAGGACCACAAATACCCCTTTGCACAGCATTGGCAGGAAAAACATCAATTGGAAATGAAAGAAGATATCAGATTCGTGGGACTGGAAATCATCAAGGGTGAAGCAAAAGGAGGTGACAGAGAGCGACGCTACGACAAAGCGAGGAAAAACTAATTTGCAAATATAGGAATGTCAGCCTAGGCCTCAATTCAGACCATGAACTTAATGTCTTTCTGGGAATTTTCTAACTGTCTTCACACACTCCTCTGACCCCACACAGCCCTGCCCTGCCCCATCTTACCACTGTGGTCAGTAGTTACATGAATACACCACCCACCAGCTTTTTTCCAACTCTGTAACCTTGACCCATGCCAGGCCGGCTAGCCTCATGGACCCCCTGGGCTCATACCGTAAGTATCATTACCAGTCACCACCAATCAGTATGCACCCAGAAATTGGCTACCAGCCGTATCAGCGGGCTCTTTTGTTCCCAATGTGCTTCCCTCACCTGCATAGCCCAATCCACCTACCAGCACACAGCTGACCTCGGCCTCCATCGTCAACCTACCAGGTAACATGATTTACCCTGCCTATTTTGAGCCACACAGGATTCACATTTCCACCATAGTCCTTATGGCCACAGCCCTCGTGTGCCAGATTTGGGACTCAACAGCACTCATAAATGCAAACAGTATATTGCATATATCTAACTGCACTAGAGATGTCCACCAACAAAATGACAAAATATGTGTAAAATTTAACCTACTGAATATTAAATTCAACCTATGTCAAGCACACAATTGTGTCCTTCATCATTGGAGACTGAATATGGAGTACTAAAATACGGATTGTTATATACCACTTCCAGCACCAAGGTATAACCAGGTTACAAACCAAATCTCAGATTTACAAGTAGATTTCATCAGGCCTGTGATTCGCTCCTCTAGGGGGACCAAGTAGATGTTAACCGTAACATACTTGTTTACCAAATGGGTGGAATGTCTCCCGGCCCCAAATTGCAAGGCAGAAACAGCAGTTGCCCTGAAGATCAAGCACATCTTCTCGCGGATTGAGCCAGACCGAGGAAGTCACTTCACCAGCGAAGTGATGACAAAGATGTAGGAGATACTTGGGGTAAAAAAGATACTCAATATTGCATACTTACTGTCCTCTGGTGGGGGAGTTGAGATGTACAATAAAACCATTGTGAGCATTCTTAAGAAGTTTGTGGCAGATTCTGGGCCAAGTTGGGACATCCGATTGCCGCTTGTCCTTATGGCCATCAGATCTACACCATCTTCTTTGACCAAAATGTCTCCATTTGAGCTAATGACTGGACGAAAAATGGTGCTACCTCAGCATCTGCTCCATAGAACACAATAGCAGACATTGATAAATGCCTCCACAACACAGGAATATGTGAGAATCTAAGAAAACACCTTCAGCATCCTTTTGCATATGCTCAGGGGAATCTGGAGATATCGGCAGAGGGGATGAAAACCCACTACGACTTAAAAGCAACCAAAAAAGAATGCCAAGTAGGAGACAGGGTCTACTTGTACAATTTTCAGAGGAACCAGACTAAGGAGAGAACATTCCTCCCCTACTGGCATGGTCCCTTTGAAATTGTAGACAAAATTTCACCTGTCGCCTGCAGAATCCGCATCCCAAAGGAGAGCTGTCAGAAGAGATATGGGTCCACATCAATCAGTTAAAAAGCTGTCACACCAGACATACAGATTTGCAGCTGATTGTTGAGCCAAAGGAAAATCAAACAAAGGAAACATGGGAAGAATAAAAAGAAAGAACAAGAAAAAGCGGAGGGAGGTAGTTAGGTTCATAGGCATATTTATATAACAGGAGTATTTTCCTTTATTGTTACCGTAAAAATGAAAAAAGGTGTTTTAAAAGTCAAAATTGTTCTTCTTGTCTGGTTGAGTAATCTACTTGGTGTGATGGTACAGATGAGAAATGTTTATGTCCTAGAAAGAGTAAGTTGTGATTATTGTCCCACTGTTGTAATTCTTCTGGGAACAGTGTCAGTAAAATATCCTAAAACTTGTTTTTATCTATATCCTATTAGATAATTAACTCCATCACTTCCTAACCTGGTGAGGACCTCCCTGGGGACCTGGAAAGGGAAGGAAGGAAAGGGGGTGCAGCTCCATACCCTCCAACCGAAAGACAGAGGGAAATCCTGGAGTGCCGCTCCCTGATGAAAGAGAACTCTGTCAAATGAACCCCACTCTGCCCGACTCTCCCTCAACAAAAAGTCACGGCACAGCAGGGGGGGGCGTGTGGGGTACATTTACCAACCTGTGGTATTTCAAGTGTAATATTCAGTAAAAATGAGTTTGTTTGGACTGAAAGAGAGCCCAATTCTTTTATTAACACTTTTTTAAATTTTATATTCTATAACTTTACTGTAAAGGATACGTCTTCCAGGCCGATGCTCAAGTCTTCCGTACCAGGACATATATTTCAGTACATTTGAGGTAAGTATTGTCTCTCTATGTTGTCCATTAACTCAACTCTTTGTTGACTACTGTCTCTGTTACAATCCGTTTAATCAGATCACATAAAAATGTTTCTCTTCTTATCTTTATCCTCTTTCTCTTCTTTTCTTCGTTCTTCTGATTTTATATTAGTTTTTTTTTCAGACAGCCTCATTGCTCATTTGCACCAAATACAACCATGGGTTTCAGAATGTCAATCACATTATAAACACTCGTCCGGAAAAAAAAAAATATTGCATAAATATCTGTGGAACCTCTTTCAGTTCTAAGCACTCATGTTGTTGCAGTCTCTAACTATTCACTTTACATTGGACGAAGTACGTAGGTAGAGATCTCCTTCCAAGCGTTACTTTATTTCAAACGTGCACTCTCCTGCTTTAAGAATAACTTTCCTGGCTCTTCGGGTCATCCGTTTCGTGCCTCTTAGCTTTCACAACGCCACACCCATCTTCTCTGCTTGATCCGTGTGGTTCTAAATGAACGCGTCTTCAGATCAGCTGTTGCCTTTAGGAACAACGAACTTCGGCCCCACCTACCGGCCGTCAGACGACAACATCTCCTCTCTGTCAACACGTAACTCTGAAATGCTTCGCCTTTCAGTGGGGCATTGCCTTGCTCCGTCGGGCGTTCATTCACTCGTCTGACACCGGGGAGCCGCTTCACTCTCTCGCTGTCATTCAGCACCACGGCGCACTTACTCACGGAGCATTGGAGTCTGGACCTTTGTCCCAGATTCATAGGCTTGTATAAGGCTTCAGACCGGATAAGACTTATATAAGCTTTTCGCTTGACAGCTATCAGCGTCACTTTCTCCCCTCTTTGAGAAACGATATCGATCGCTTCGTTTCCCTTCACTCTGCCGGATTCCTCCAACACGGCTCTGACTCCTCCTTTCTGCAAGCGACAACGTTCGCTTATAATTTAACCAAAATAACCTTCTTAATGGCGCAAAGGTGCAACTTTAACAGCTGATAGTCATCAGGCTCTTCACTCCGCGTCTCTCTCTCAATACGCCCAGCTTAGACTGTTGGTTTCCACCTCCTCCTCATCACCCCCAGTTTCCTAGGATACCAAGACACAGGTCAGCTTATTAGAGGAAAGCCCATACAGGAATCATTTCCTGCTTCTAGATTTATGCTTTAATGGGGCTCCCTGTTGCTCGAAGAAAATGTTGAAATTCCAAACCATGTCACATTGTCAAACAACCCCAACAGAAATTCCCTGCATCAAAAACTGCTTTTCAACATTTATCCAAAAACGGCTGTGCTTTGTCTGCTCAGCAAATGTGGGGTGAGATTTGAAAACAGCCTCCCCAAGAATGGTTGCATTTTGTTTTCCTTCACATGAACCCGGAGAAAATAAGCAAATTCAGAATGGCGCCACAGTGCTGTTCTGTCATTTAACGACGCATGGCTGCGCAAGAAAATGACCTACATTCAAGACGACATCGCACTTGTGCTTTCATGTTAAACATCACACTGTTTGCTCCATTAAAACACGGCTCTGCCTGTGTATTTCATTTGGTTTCCATACAATAAGACAGTGCCTCCAAGAACAGCATTGTTTTTATCAGTAAAGTCCATTAAAAGCAATGAATTCTGTTTCAAGTCTGCACGGCTGGAATTTACTTTTTGAAATGAACCAGCACACACAAATTACTACAAAGGAAAGTTATAGTGAGGGTGGCTCTCCCTTGGCCTCGTGTCAATTACCAAGAAAGTATTTGTAGTATATCCTTGTGTCCAGAAACTGACCATCCCTTTAAAAGCCTTTCTGAAGTTAATGCAAAGGAAATTGTGTGCAGCAGAAACCGCACCTTGCGAAATCAGCATGTAAAAAAAATGTGCACATGTAAATCTGCTTTTGCAAAGCAGAAAACTGCTCTTCGAAAGATAAATGTGAAATAATACTGTGGCTCACACAGAAACACAATTGTATCTGGGGGTAGAAGGGCTGTAAAGTTATGTATATTATGTTTTTTCCCACCAAAAAAGGACTCCAACAGCCTGGCTGAGGCCCAGGCATTCCTGTCAAACCAGTTTGGCAGCAAGGGTAATTTCACACCTACCAGTGACTAAGGCTGCAAGGGAATGTGCTCTGTTCTCATGGGACTGACAGTGTGTTAATTACAGGCTCTACCAGACTGTCCAGCAAGCCTGCCATCAAATACAATGGAGATGACTGGGTCCTGTGTTGTTGGCCCGGAGGTGTGATTTCCTCTGCATTCATTCGCTGTGCCCACTGGAGGACTTCAAAGGGGAGTCATGAAAACCCTTGTGCAAGCTGACCCAGGGGAGACAATTTGGATTGTGGGGGTGGCAGCACCGCCTACATCTTTGGCAAATCCTCCTCATTGACAATGCAGGACATTGTAGAGAAGCAACACATTACCGTATGCGCATGGCTTACTGCCCTAGCGCAACCAGCCTGGGCGGTTGAGTTTGAAATACTTACTGCAGTGATCTATCTGCACTCTTGGTTTTCTACAGTTGTGCAGGCTATTGGAGAGTGGGGGGGGGTGCAAGAGTTCCCTCCTGGTTGGATGCATACACAGGTAGGTGTACACAACACTGATGTAATATCAGTTCCTAGTCTACAGGGGGTCTCCTAATCAAATTACAGAGCCAGCCATACCACCGCTCGTATTACCGTTACATAGAACCTCACCCCTGCGCTCAATGTGTATTCCTATCTCGTGGCATAAAACTGTCAATGTTCTCTACTGGTATACCTCACTGACGGCATACTTTACCTCCAGACCACCTTGTTGAACTGGGCTCACTGAGTCTCCCCTTGTAACCACTACACCCACTTTCACCCATATGTAGGCACCCCCCCGCACCTTTCCAGGATACCACCCGATTTTCACTCTACCCAAATAACTCAATTGGCACATACATCCCTTTGCACACCTGTCCCTATGCTTAATTGAGCTTACCTACCTCTATACCCGTAGCTCATCCATCTAGAGCGAGCACCCATGGTACCACAATCCTGTACTGCATTTTTACTGCCTCACTCTAGCACTAGAGACCCTCCGTGCTAGACACTTAGCTAGCTGTCTAAATAAGTTTGTAGATGGTACGTAATACATGCAAGCTTTGTTACAATATTGCCTTTTCGTGCACCTTATTTTTAATGTGATGGGGAGGGTTGGGTGGAGCAAATTGGTAAAGCTGAGCATGTAGTAGTTGAGATGCAAGTACGCAGAGAGACCATGCATCAGGTTTAATGTTCGTTGCTTATTAACTTATATTTGGGCATGCCAAAATACTGTGGGGGAGCGGAGTGTCTTGGCATGTCTGGGGCAGGTTGGGTTGTAATAAGAATGCAATTATGTCACAAGCACACCAAGTCTGCTCGTAATTTTGTAGCCCTCTAGGGCTTATGTGAATAAGCTTACCAGATCGCAACTAACCAGCATTGGATCTCTTAAGGGACTAGGAGTACATGTTGTGTGGACTGGCCCATCAAAGTGTCACTTATCATTCCTGCACTGTAGTGTCTGTGACTATACTCGAAAATGCAGCTACATATAACCGAGGCTGTAATTGTATGTAGCTGACATGCAGCAAGTATAACGGTTGTACACTCGCAACTTAAATGTAACGCCACAGCTAGACTCGAGCAGCTAATTAAGTGTCCAACACGCAGCAAGGGTTAAAGCCGTGGTAACACCAATGGTCAACCGGCTGTGGCCACATCTTACCTGGAAGTGGCTGCAGATCATTTTAGGGACAGGGGACGCTGTTCTAAAATGGTGCCCGAGCACATGCAGGCCAACACAAGCGGTCGGCAATGGACTTACCTCCTGAAACCTGTGGTGTGAGCAGAAGGGCTTGAAATGCCAAATTCTGCCCCCGAGCTTCTGAAAGCCCACTTCATCTGAGCATGCCTTGCTTTTCTCCCTTAACACTGCTCATGATTCATTACTTTGTGCTAAACACTACTTCAGTCTGTTAATTCTGTCTTCACATCCTCATCACTTGACACTGACACAGCTACTCTTTCTCCAATAACTGACCATGCGGCATCTAACAACTCTGCCGAACTCTTTAAAATCTGCAAGGAGCTGGCCAACCCTGTTGCAGTCTCTACCTCTCCTGTCCCCTCCCAGGCCCTCTGCACTGGCCTCTCACTTCATCTCTAAAACTCAGGACATCCTGTCCTCGCTCTCCTCCTTTCACCTCCCTCCCTCCCTTCCCGGCTCTTCCTCTGGCCCTTCTGCAGTCACCCCTCCTCCCTCTTTCTCTGCCTTTCTACTTTTCTCTGCTGACGAGGTTTCCAGACAAGTCCGATCTATGAAAGTCTCGTCTAAACAGGTTCACCCCTGTTCCTCCAAAACTATCAAGGACCACACCGACTCCCTGGCTCCTGCCCTGGCTGATTTTTGCAACCACTCCTTCGCCTCTGGAGTCTTCCCTTCCCCCCTCAAGCACTCCCTTGTGCACCCTCTTCTCAAGAAACCCTCTTCCGACCCCTCCTGCCCGGCTAACTATCGCCCTATCTCCATCACTCCCTTCCTGGGCAAGCTCCTGGAGAAACTGGCCATCTCCCAGCTTAACCTCCATGCTGAATCTGTTGGTAGTCTTCATGACCATCAATCTGGCTTCAGAGCTGCCAGAAGCACGGAAACTGCTCTCCTGAACATCCGTGAAGACCTGCTCTTGAACCTTGATTCCAACACTCCGTGTGTTCTCATTCTGCTCGATCTCTCCTCTGCCTTTGACACTGTCAACCATGCCATCCTGCTCAACCGTCTCCGTGAAAACCTGGGTATCACTGGTCAGGCTCTGGCGTGGCTGACCTCTTTCCTTTCAAATTGACCCTCCCAGGTCCAACTGGGGTCCTTCCTCTCCGACAGCTTTTTCTCCACCTGTGGTGTCCCCCAGGGATCTAATCTCTCTCCCTGGCTGTTCAACCAGTATCTGGCACTCCTTGCCCACCGCATCGCCACTCTCTGCCCTAATTTCCAGTGCTATGCGGACGATACCCAGCTCATTTTCAGGCTACCCTCAGCCTCCCCCTCTCCTTCCCTCATCTCTGACTGTCTGTCTGCTATCCAGGAATGGTGTGCCGCCAATGACCTCTGCCTTAATGCCAGTAAGACTGAGATTCTACTCATCGGTACACCCACTCCCTCCTTCCCTGCAGCTCTCTGGCCTGCCTCCCTTGGCCCCCTCCCTGCTCCTACCTGCAAGGCAAAAAACCTTGGGGTCATCTTCGACTCCACACTCTCCTTCTCTCCTCATATTTCTGACGTCGCTAAGAAGTCACACTACCAGCTGCACCTCCTCAGAGGTATTCTTCCCTTCCTCTCCTTCCCCCAGAAGCTCACTGTCTCCCGAGCCCTGGTTCTCTCGAAGCTGGATTACTGTAACAGCCTCTATCTTAATCTGCCTGCCTCCACTCTCCGCCCTCTGCAACTCATCCAGAACAGAACTGCGAGACTTGTCCTTGGCCTCAAGCCCAGGGACCGTATCTCTCCAGGACTGAAATCTCTACACTGGCTCCCAGTGGCTGCGAGGATAAAGTTCAAAACCCTCTGCATTGTCCACAAGGCCTTCTGGGGCCTGGGTCCTAAATACCTTCAATTCTCTCTTCCCAAATATCTTCCTTCCCGAGCCCTTCGCTCATCCGCCTCCAACTCCCTCAGGGTCAGCCGCTTCTCGAAGCAACGAGCTGGGGCTAGATCTCTCTCCGCGGCAGGGGCCTCCCTCTGGAACAGCCTTCCTGCCTCCCTGAAACTTGAGGAGAACCATCTCCGGTTCCGGAAGCACCTCAAAACCTTCCTCTTTGCTTCTGCTTTCTCTCTCCCTCTCCCCTGCTGAACAGCTAATATTCTTCACTGAAACTGCACTGATTCTGCAACTGGACCACTCTTAACGGCCTCGGTCCTGGGCCCAGCCACTCTCCACTTGCACTGATGCCCTGGAACCCCTCTGCACTGCGGGACTGTCTCTGTATCCCTACAGCCCCCCCTTTCCCAGCACTTGTTCTGCACTTACCTTGCACTTGCCACCAGCTGGCCCTATTTATTTATTACTTTACGCCACTTACCTTGTACTGCACTTCCCCCCTCCCCTTCCCCTTGCACTTTTCCCCTTCCCCCACCCCTGCACTTGCGCGATCTGAATGACACCTGGCCTAGTAGGATCGTTGTCTGTCTCCCCTTGTTCCTCCCCTCCCTGACTCGTCACGCCTTGAAACACCTGTGTATAGGCACGTTACAAATGCCATATCATATCTTATCATATCATATCATAACACATTTTTCCCTGCAATCTGAATAAGCAGCAATATGATATTATGACTGTTTTAATGTGATTTTTGGACAAGCACAATGAGACCTTGTGCATCTTTCTAGCACATGGTGAACTGCAATGGCAGGGAAAATGTGATTCTGAGTGAAGCATAAATGGCACAGATATTAAACTTGAGGAAAATATGCCAAAATACTATTATGCTTCTGTGTAGCCATTTGCAGAATTTTAGATAATGTTTCTCCTGAAAACGTCAAAATTGTGCCCAAGGACGAGCCAACATCGCACAGAATTAGCATTCAAACAGGCATATTCCTTGTGAAATATGGGATCTGCCGATCTGATTTTTATGATGGTGACTATTGTAAATGAGGTTTTTGTTCCATAACTAATTTTTCTGAAAAATAGGCTAGTGAGACAAAGCAAGTCACAAAACGCACACACATAAACTGATGTCACTTCCCCTGAACCAACCAGCTCAGAGGGAGGTTGGAGGATTGATAGGCTGGCCTATCCTCGAATTCTTGGGTGTATTTTCCATATTGTAAAAATATATGATGTCACTCTGGCTATTTAAGGGGGAGACTGGGAGAGACAGGGATTCAACATTCAAAATTCACCTTTCAAGATTCCAAGACTCCAGAACCAGGTCCAGAGGTAGCTGATCCCATTCAGGCAGAACCACCTATTCAGAACCACATTCATCCCAATAATCCTGGGAGAAAGGAGAAAAGGTAGCTGATCCCTTTTAGGAGAATCCAGTGACCAGAATCTTTGCCCAGCTGAACCATCCCGCTGTCCACAGTGACCAGACCATGCCAGCTGTTCCCAATTAGGAGAGCCCAGCAGACAACCAGATCTTTTGACCCCGCTGCCCGTGACCAGAACCTTGGACCCACCATCTAGAGACCATGCTGGCTGTCCAAATTACAAAACCCAAGCTTGCCTTGTAAGTATCCCATCACCCAGTACCCAAAAACTGTTATCCCGCTCTTGTACCTTGCATTCTGTTCAAACCGTATTAAAATCCCATAAAAACCCTAGTTATTTCTCAAATTGTCAGCATCCTCTGTTCATCCTTTCCTTAGAAGTATATGTGTAAGTCCGTATCTGTTAGCATATTTTTCTTAATTTTCTTCAGTTACCTGTGCAAGTCTCTAGTATCATTTGGAGTAAATCAATTAATTCTCCATTGAAAAGTCATGTTTATTATTGTTGCACGTTGAAAGTAAAAATGTTGTTGAGTGTTTTTACTAATTATAGACTTACAATATAGTCTCAGTAGAACTAATCATTGTGCTAACAAAACCAAATTTCCCGTGTATTTTCTTTTCTTTAAAATCCGACTTGCATTTCCCATAATAAAACCCATACTATCATCCTAAAGAGTCATCCCTTCCCCTTAGCATCCTATCTGTTCTGTGTCTTTGTTTCCCATTTCAAAAACCGATTTCCGATTTTGACTACCAAGCCTATTTTCATAGCTGTTTGCCAGTTTAAAGCCTGTGTGAAATAAGAAGTTGCAATTCTGCCGCGTGAGATTTTTGTTGCATTGTTTTCCACACAATCGATCTTCTCACCTGTGTTCACGTTGCTTTAGTACCCTGCTCAGTAGCCTGTAAGCCTCCTTGTTTCCTTAGCGCAGCCACACAAATCTCTGTCCTATCTATCCTACCACACATTTAAACTGATCTCTAAGTAACCATTAAAATCTGAGTATGCCATTTTGCTCAATTTGAAGGTTTTCAATATTTGTCATGGCCTCCCATTCTGTGGTGGTGTGTTGAATTTAGAAACCTGTGTTGATGCTCGGTAGGGGCCTAGCAGCATATGCTAGGCCCCTACCGAGCCGCGGAGTGACTCAGCACCTCTCGAGCGAGGAACACGCTTGTTCGGCTCATTTTTGTGTGAACATCAACACAGGTTTCTTCATGGAAACATCCTGAAATTCTAAACACCAGTAACCACAGGGTTAAAAGCCTCTACCATGGAGGACCACATTGAGATCCTCACTACGCCTAGCAGTCCCCAGAAAATAGTGCCTGTGGAAATAATTACCCATAGAACGTACTACACAACGTACAGCATTTCGTCCTGATGAAGACTGTGTACAAGATTGGGCTAAATAGGCCCACCTAAACTGTTGAAACACCCCGGCGTAGACGCACCCCTAACCACAGTGCATTGTCACTGCTAACCACCAAATAGAACGATTGATTTCCACAACCCTTGTTTTGTTGTCACTATGTGAAATCGTTTTTGTTATATATTGTATTATGTGAATTGTTGTGACAAACAACTGTGATTGAGTTTGTCTTACACACAAAAATTGGCTGTTATAAATCCTTTAGCCTGTACGTTTTGGTTGAGACATTGTGTGATGTCATATTGTTGAATGAAATGTTCGTTTTATACCAATTTATACAAATTTAAAAGATCAACAAACAAAAAATATTTTTTTCCAGAAGTAGACTAATTGAGTTTTCTTTCCTGTATACTGAGGGAAATAGGGTTTATGAGTGCTTTTTGAGCGCATCTCTCTGGACCTTTTTTGAGCGCATTTCTCTCTGGACCTATTCAATTGTAATTTTGTTTAACTAGTAACCCTCCTGGGTAGAATAGGCTCCCAACCAGGAGCCCATTTATTGAATCGGTCTTGCCATTGCATACAAAACATCACGTTGTGCTATTTAAAACGGACATGCTGCTCAGCTTGAGTATTTTGCACATGTTTTAAATTTGTGTTCTAGAAAAGTATTGGGATTGTAATATATTTGTTGAAGCCCTTTTTGGCAAATGAGATTTGAAATTGAAGCATAGCATTTATTTTCGAAATATTGTACTTGTTTTAAACCACTTTTAACTTGATTGCTACCCTCTGTCACATTAGGCAACCTAGAACTACAGTTCCCATCAGTACTGTACTTCTTGTGGCTATTGTTTTGCTTGCCATGAGCGCCGGCACACGAGTAACTAGCCGACCTGTGCCGGTCCACACTGAATCACAACAGCTGGACGGTAGACCTCTCCACTTACCATTGTGTGCAGCACAAGCCTCCGGTAGGAAATCTATTGCTTTACACAAGTAACTGGTCAAAACCCATTTGTGCTAGATCATGGGTTACCTCGACAGCGTAAGTCTCCTGCTTGCCATCCAAAAAGCAAGATAACAGGCCATTGTTGACAGATATCTCTTAATGAAACTTGATACCACGGTCAGTACTCAAGTCGACCAATCACCACTGGCCCTACTCAAACAGCTCTGAAAATATTCCAGTAGAGACATGTACTGTGAGAAAGCTAGCCGAGGCACATATATATCCACACCACACTGAGACAACATGCAATCACATGCCTCTTGTATCTCCCCAATTTGAAGTTGCTCCTTCATTAGTCACACTGACTGTACAAAGTCTTGAGCAAAACTCTGATGAGGAAAGTGCATCATTATTGCCCAATATACCAGTCCCTGAGATCAATCTTATTTCCCCCCACTATCACACAATAATTCTCTCTGGATCATGCAATTGAAATGTGCTCTATTAACTACATTCTTGTGCTGGACCTAGACATGACATGTCACAGAGACATGGGCCACAAAGGCAAGTTGCCCGATGTTTGCTCTCGCCATCCCAGAAGGTTATATCACCTGCCAAAATCGAGAATTGGGCCTCGGGGGTGGTATGGCGATCATTGCAAAAAAACACCTGAAACTGTTCTGTGCACCTTGTGGTGAATTCCTTCATCTGAAAATGACTCCCACTACCAATAGCTGTATCAATCTTGTATTAGTCTACCGTCCTCCAACAGACACACCGACCTTTAATGAAGAACTCATACATATCCTCAAAAGATTGCATGGCCCAAATTGCTCTACTTTATTGTTTGGAGATTTTAATCAGTGGCATAATAACAGCTCCGATAAAGAATCCACAATATTAGAGGCTGCCCTGAATAACATTGACAATCATGTTATTAATAACTCAACAGCTCATGTTAAAGGTCACATCCTGAACTAGGTAGTGGTCAGGAACCTGACTGCACATATTGATAACAGCTTGTCTCTGGTCAGACCACTACTCCATAGTCAAATTCTCCTATAAATCCCCCTTTAAAAAGAAAGAATCCAGCCAAGTTAATTAAACAGGATCCTCAAAAAATGACTTGATGAGAAAAAATGTTTGAATCGTATCATGGCATCAACCACAGATTCAGATTCTTCTTTCTAACAATCATGTTTCAGACACTATAAAAAAGTTACTATTACACCTCTGAGTAAGAAACCTAGCCTAGACACTAAGGGCCCGATTCATGGAACCAATGTGCGCCAAAAATCTTGGCGCAAGTGTGAAAAGGCAAGCGCACGCGCAGGCGTGCGTTTCATAGAAGGGCCTGCGCGTGCTTACTGCGGGATGTGCGCCATATCCTTGCGTGGCGCACGTGGGCGCACATGTCATTCCAACATCCCGAACGCTGTGCGTGACACGCACAGCGATAGCGCACAACGTCGGCGCACACACCAAAAAGGGGGTGGGACACGGGGCGTAACACGCGGAATGGGGAAAAACGCGTGAAAAAGAAGTCTTAACTGGGGAAGTACTGCAGGGAAATACACAGAATGCCCACTGTTAGGCAGAATCCCGTGCAGTGCCCTTAGGGAACACTACACACAATTAAGACTACAGGTGGCAATACAAGTTTTACCTTTGGTACAAGCCTGTACTACTATATTAAAGTGGTAGCAGAAGCGGAGCAGCCAGGCTTATCTCAAGAGTATATGAGCAGTAGAAGAGATTACACAAAGGGACCACAATTACTGTGACTCAAGCAAACACTGACTCAAGGTTTCAGGTAGAAAAATATAAGTACATTTATTTTAAAACCATTCGTTATCAACACAACTCTTCTATTAAAATTAAAACCACACATTAAATACACTACAACTGACCAATTCACTTTGTACGGTAGGAATCAGGGTAAGTACCCTGTGTTTGAGAGAACCGGTATTATGGAACAATACACGTTACCATGAATAGGATTGCGATCACTTTTTGACAGTTCGGTCTACTAAATAAACGTGTATCCGCAGCACGAAATGCTACCGGGGCAAAAACACACTTAGCACCTGAGATACCCAGAGAGAGTTGGGGGCAAAAATCATAGGCAATATGTTAGTTAGGCAAACATAATCGAAGAACACTCATGGACAGAAATGCAAGAATCAAGAGGCCAGAGCCAGTGTCAAGTGGAACCGGGTTCATGTGTCGAGGATCACACGTCGGATAGTTCGCGATTCAAAGTTGCCAAGAGTACTTTAGATATTGTCAAATGTTCGGAAGCAAAACTTATAAGAAGGAGGGAAATGTAAGGACAAGCCTTAAGGAAGAGCAATAGGGATTCACCCAAATTCCTCAAGCAGGACTCAGTACCTTTCTTAAAGGATGAAGCTGGTGCCACGGCAGTTGTTCCTGGTAGTTTACTGCAGACCCACGATTCCTGGAGCTTCGGCAAGAAGAAGGACGATGAGGGGGTCTGCAACACGCAGGAATGAGGCCGGCAGCAGCGACGATGAATAAAAGGTGCGGTCCTTAAAAACAGGAGAGTCTCTTCAGGTGGCTCTCCGGATCACTACAGCAGTGTGCAGCGATTTTGACCACGAAGAGGACCTCTGGCTGAAGAAGATGAGCTGGTTATCCCCACCAGGCTCAAGGGAAGAAGACTCCGGACTGGATCTTCTCTTAGTTGTTGAAGAGTAGATAGCTCAGGACTGCAGAAGGGATTCACCGGGACAGTATAGTTGCAGCAGTCGACCTTTCCTCCGCTTCTCTTCGGTTCCTTGTAGTTCCAGTGGCGACTCTCTGACTTCCAGCCCAAGAGACCTGCCTTTTATGCGAAAATCCCCCATTCACACAGCCTGGCTGTTAATCACCCAGCAGGGCGGTTGTCCAGCCCGGCCAACCACCTCAGCCAATCATAAAAAAGTGCGACCTGGGTTTCCTAGGATACCCTGTGCAGGGGGCGACTACACCCCTCCCTCACATTCAGCCCACCTAGACACCCAGGCGCCTTGAGGAGGGCTTCTTGGCAGAAGCCCGCCAAATGACATTGAACAAAGGAGGCAAACCTGGTTTGCCGTGCAAAGTAAAACACAAGAAGGAGTTTAACAAAAAGAAATGGCAAATAAACTGCACAGGAGCCAAAAGAAAAAGCATTTGGTCAAGCGGGTAGAGGCTAACACAATAGCCTACAATATTACCACGGTTATATAAGATAACCCCGGTAGAAATTAGGGTAGATACCACTGCCACCAGCCATGTCTAAATGTTAAAAGAGCGAAACAATGCTCTAGAAGGTACAGACAAAAGGGCTAAGAGTTAACCCTTCCAGTACTCCATGTAAGATGGGGTGTACTGGATCTGTGGTTAATTTGACTAAGTAAAGTTAATGGTAACTTTACTCATTTCTGGGGGACAGTAGACAGCCTCAGAAATGGGGTCGGTGGGAAGTCTGAACGACAACCCTGTGTCACTGCACTGAAGGTACTGTGTGACACACAAAAGAAGGGGGCTACTGAAGTGGTGTGCTCCAGAGTCAACAATCACCAATAACAGGTAAAAACACATAGCAAAACACAAGTAAGAGTGGGGGAAAAGCTCACACTCTTACCAAGCGGAAAGAAATAACTCCAGAGATCCAGCAAAGCTGCTGAGGGACTCACTAGGTAAGGGAAATTAGCCATGAAATGATAATTCTCCCTAACACTCAACCCCCCCCCACCAGACTAAGGGACAGGAGGATTTAATCCTCTCCTGGATGGTTCTCATACCTCTAGTCAGTTACAAACATCCTAGAGAGACCATCAGAATTTTGGTGGTGACCTCCTGCTCTGTGCTCAATGGAAAAATCAAACCCTTGCAGGCAGATTGACCATCTGAGTAACTTTGGAGTTTCCCCTTTCATTTGCATCAGCCATCTCAAGGGTTGGTGGCCAGTCTGATTGATGAAGGTAGATCCATACAAGTATGGTCTAAACCTCTTCAATGACCACACAATAGCAAAACATTCTCATTTTATTGTTGCCCACCTTGTCTCAGTATCCTTTAACTTCCTGCTGATGAAACAAATGGGGTATTCCCTACCTTTCTCATCCAATTGACTAAAGACTGCACCTATACCTACATTGGAAGCATCAGTTTGTACAATGAAGGGTTGGTGATAGTCAGGAGCTCTTAGGACTGGAGCTTGACAAAGGGCTTTCTTTAGACCTTCAAAGGCTTGATTGCACTCCTCATTCCATTTGACCTTTTTGGAAAATATGGGAGAGGAGATGACATTCAAGGGAGAAGCTATGGTCCCATAGTTCTCTATGAAGTTCCTATAGTACCCAGTGAGACCTAAGAAGGCTCTCACTTGGGTTTGAGTAGTAGGGGTGGCCCGATTTTGTACAGCTTGTACTTTGCTAGGCAATGGGCTTATTTCACCTCCTCCTACCTCATGTCCAAGGTAGACCACTGTACTCCGACCAATTTGACATTTGCTTGCCTTTATGGTCAGATGGGCCTGTTCAAGAGCCTGCAATACATAGCCTAGGTGTTCAATATGTTCTTTCCATGTAGGGCTGAACACTGCAATGTCATCCAAGTATGCGTTGCAGATGTCCTCCATCCCATTCAGAACTTGATTGACCATCCTCTGAAATGTAGCAGGTGCATTCTTTAATCCAAAAGGCATTATCTTGAATTGGTAGATGCCAGCTGCGGTAGAAAATGCAGTTTATTTTCCCCTTGGCATGGTCTGTCAGGGCTATTTGCCAATAGCCTGACGTTAGGTCAAATGTGCTGAGGTACTTGGCTGCACCAAATTTGTCCACCAGCTCATCTGTCCTAGGTAAAGGATGGGCATCAGTCGTTGTGACTGCATTCAGAGCTCTATAGTCCACACAGAATCTCAACTCCTTGGATCGTGCCTTTGGTACAAGAACAACTGGGCTAGACCATGGGCTAGTAGAGGGCTCTATAACTCCGAGATCAAGCATTTTGTTAACCTCATTCCTTATATGGGTTCTTACATTGTCAGACATTCTGTAACCCCTGCTTTTGACAGGCAGACAGTCACCAGTGAGGATATCATGTTGGCCCCAAGGTGTCAAGCCTGGTGAAAGTGAGAACAGGGAGGCAGACTGATTTAACAGTAAGTTACACTCATCCTGCTGGTCAGATGTGAGACTGGAAGAGAGATTAACTCCTTCCACTTGCTCATCTAAAGGTAAGCCTCTGAGGAGGTCAGGTAGAGGTTCACTCTCCTCCTCCTCCTCCTCCTGAGCTGAAGCTAGAAGCAAAGCTCCTATGTTAGGCCGAGAGACATATGCCTTCAAACGGTTGGTGTGAAAGACTCTGGGAGCCTCCTTAGGTTTGTCTAAGTCTACCAGATAGTTCACCTCTCCAAGTTTACCCACAAAGGGTCCTATCCATTTGTCCTGCAAGGCCCTCTGCCTTGTGGGGACCATAACAAGAACAAGCTGGTCTTGAGTAAACTCAACCATGTTAGCCTTCTGGTCATGCCAATGTTTGACCAGAGCTTGACCAGCCTTCAAGTTATCAGTTGCCTCTGCCATCATGTGTGACATTCTCCTCCGGAGACCTATCACATAGTCAGTCACTCTGACTGGCTTGGGAGAAGGAGCACTCTCCAAACCCTCCTTAATCAGGGCCAATGGACCTCTGAATGGATGGCCATAAAGAAGTTTGAAGGGACTAAATCCTACTCCCTCCTGAGGGACTTCTCTATATGCAAAGAGAAGGCATGGCAGTAGAAGGTCCCACTTTCACTTAAGGGGTTCTTCTAAAGCACCTATCATGCTCTTCATAGTTCTGTTAAACCTCTCTACCAATCCATTGGTTTGGGGATGGTAGGCAGTTGAGAACTTGTAGGTTACTCCACAGGTTTTCCACATGGCTTGCATGTAGTTGGACATAAAATGTGATCCTCTGTCGGATTTCACGTCCTTAGAAAAACCTACTTCTGGTAAAAATACCAAGTAGGGCCTTAGCCACATCCAGAGCCGTAACAGTCCTCATAGGTATGGCTTCAGGAAATCTAGTGGCATGATCCACTACAACCAGGATAAACCTGTTGCCTGAAGATGTGGGAGGATCAAGAGGACCAACAATGTCAATCCCAACCCTCTCAAAACGAACTCCCACCACTGGGAGAGGCTCTAAGGGTGCCACATTCTTGGATCAACTCTTGCCAGAAGTATGGCAAGTGTGACAGCTCCTGCAGGATTTGTCTACTTCTGAACCCAT
Organism: Ambystoma mexicanum; assembly: GCF_040938575.1. NCBI lineage: Eukaryota > Metazoa > Chordata > Amphibia > Caudata > Ambystomatidae > Ambystoma > Ambystoma mexicanum. The sequence goes on from NC_090925.1 coordinate 155,653,008, forward strand.
TTTAGGCCAGTAGAAGTAAAGAGAGAGCCTTTCCTTGGTCTTCTTAATAATTAAGGGGCCAAGCCAAATGTATCTCGTGGGTTAACCGCAGAAACTGTAATAGGTTCACTAGAGGTACTACAAGTCTTTTGCAGTCTGCAGAGGTTGACTCAGTTGGTTCACTGTAGAAGAGGCCATCTTCCCAGTGCAACCTATACTTCCCAGGCTCAGTCCCATTGAGCTGAGAAGCTGCCTGTAGGCAAAGACCTTCCAAGGTAGGACATTCTCTTTGTCCCTTACTGAAATCTTCCCTGTTGGGTCCGCCTTCTGCCAGTAAAGACTGCAGCTCAGGATGGTCCACAGGGTCCAAATCTCCTACCAAGGTAAGATCTTCATCTAGATCTGATTCCTCAGTATCTAGTTTGACCATACAGGGTTGAACCTCACACTCAGCCAAGCTGGTATGGAAGTCACAGATGTGACTTTGGACAGTCTTGGAGATGCCCTGATTTCTTGCTGGCAGACTCCCCTTGGTCTCTTACTGACCTGCAATAGCAGTAAGTAAGTCCTGTGGACTTGGGGTGATAGTTTCCTCTATCATGTCCCCAGGAGAGCCTCTCAAGGTTCTCTCCCTTGCAGACCTAGTGAGCTCCTGCTTCCGTCTGCTGGGGAGTCTGGGGGTACTAGACACAACTCCAAGAGGTTTAAGGTCATTACCCAGCAGGACCCTCCCAGGTACGTTATTTTGCACACTTACAGGTATTCTGACAGTCATGTCATTACACTGCATTAGAGCTGGTAACTGTCAAACCATTTGCACAGGGCCTCCAGCTAACTTGGTTAAGTGTTTGGGTGCCTTAGCAACATCCTCCACTTTGAAAAAACATTCATCAACCACAGTTATGCTGGCTCCAGTGTCTCTGATGGCAGGGGTTTCCTGACCATTCACAAGAACACTATCTTTGTAATACTCTTTAGTATTATCTGGGATTGAGTTATAGACATCTAAGTTCTGTTGTTTCCAAAGACCCAAGGACACTAAAGAAACACTAGCTGAGACTCTCATGGGCTCATCAACTAGTAACTGAAAGTTTCCACTGGTCATAGATACTTTATCCACCTGGGAGAAGGCTAAGGAGACAGTGTTGACCCCTGAAGGTTTACCCTTACATCTGGGATCTCCTTTCACATGGTCAGGTAGCCCCCCAGGTTTCCTGGTGGCTTACCCTGGTTATGTTTGGTGCCCTCTTTTGGGTGGTAATTATTGGAATTCTCTTTGTTGTCTTTCTTTGGCTGCTTTCCCTCATCATTTTTCTGAGTTGCCCCAGAGTCCTTATGAGTGGCCCTGTTGGCAACGTACAAGTCAGCAGCCTTAGCTAGTTTCTTAGGATCTATCTCCTTTGAATCAGCCACGTGCTATCTAAGCTCAGGGGAGCAGATATCAAACATAGACTCCAACATTACAAGATTCCTCAAACCTTCATAAGTGTTCACATTGTAACCCTTAACCAAACCATCTAAGTTTTTCAAACATTCACGAACCCAGGTAGCCCAAGGGGTACCATCATGCTTTTTGAGGGTTCTAAACCTCTTAAGATACTGGAAAGGGGTCTTCCCAAATCTAGCTATTAATGCTAGTTTCACACACTCATAATCCTTCTTATCCTCCTCCCCCAACTCCATTACAGCATCACTTGCAACAGGAGGAAGCCTAGAGAAAAGCCAGGGAATCAGCTGATTCCCTTAGATACCGTGTATCCCATGATTGTACTCAAACATTGCTAGCCAATCCAATACATCAAGTTTAGTCTCATACATACCAATCATTTCCTTTGGCATACAGGGTCTCTTAGGGCTGGCAAACCTAGAAGACTCTGGGAGAGAAGCAGTTTCTACAGACAATTTCTTCATCTCTAGTTCATGATTCAGCTCCATTTCTCTGAGCCTTAACTCATGATGTTTCATGGAATTTTGTGCATCAATACGTTTCACTTCCAATTCAAGTCTCATTTTCTCAAGTGCAATAAATTCAGGAGTAAGTGTAGGACCTGTGGGGGGGTCCCAGTGGACAGAGGTTTTGCTTTCTGAACAGGCAAAGGAGTTGTAGGGTTACCTAACAAGGACTCATCTACTTCTTCCAAATCAACACTCTCAGAATCAGAAACATCAGTATCCACATTTGCTGAAGGGGTAGGCCCTTCTGACCCACTCTCCAGACTTTGTTTTTATTAACTTTGCAATCAATTCAGATTTCTTTCCTTTACCAGAGAGACTCCTCTCTCTACACATGGTTCTCAAAACCTCAGCAGTGTAGTTCAATAGACTCTCTTCAGTGTAGCTTTCCATATTTGACATGATTTCTCAGTGAAATAGAATTAGTGGTGTTAGCCTTGTGGTTAGTTGAACCCAAGCAACAGCATCACTCTCAGTGTAATCACTCTACTTCCAAATCCTCACCGCTGTACACCAGTCTTAGGCAGAATCCCGTGCAGTGACCTTAGGGACCACTACACACAATTAAGGCTACAAGTGGCAATACAAGTTTTACCTTTGGTACAAGCCTGTACTACTATATTAAAGTGGTAGCAGTAGTGGAGCAGCCAGGCTTATCTCAAGAGTATATGAGCAGTAGAAGAGATTACACAAAGGGACCACAATTACTGTGACTCAAGCAAACACTGACTCAAGGTTTCAGGTAGAAAAATATAAGTACATTTATTTTAAAACCATTTGTTATCAACACAACACTTCTATTAAGATTAAAACCACACGTTAAATACACTACAACTGACCAATTCACTTTGTACGGTAGGAATCAGGATACGTACTCTATGTTTGAGAGAACCGGTATTATGGAACAATACACGTTACCGTGAATACGATTGCGATCACTTTTTGACAGTTCGGTCTAAATACTAAATAAACGCGTATCTGCGGCAAGAAATGCTACCGGGGCAAAAACACACTTAGCACCTGAGATACCCAGAGAGAGTTGGGGCAAAAATCATAGCCAATATGTTAGTTAGGCAAACAGAATCGAAGAACACTCATGGACAGAAATGCAAGAGTCCGGAGCCAGTGTCAAGTGGAACCGGGTTCCTGTGTCGAGGATCACACGTCGGATAGTTCGAGATTCAAAGTTGCCAAGAGTACTTTAGATATTGTCAAATGTTCAGAAGCAAAGTTATAAGAAGAAGGGAAAAATAAAGGCAAGCCTTATAAGCGAGAAATAGGGATTTCACCCAAGATTCCTCAAGCAGGACACAGTACCTTTTCAAAAAAGAAGCTGGTGCCACAGCAGTTGTTCCTGGTAGTTTCCTGTAGACCCACAATTCCTGGCTTCGGCATGAAGAAGGACGATGAAGGGGGTCTACACCACACAGGGAGGAGGCCGGCAGCAGCGACGATGAATAAAAGGTGCGCTCCTTAAAAACAGGAGAGGCTCTTCAGGTGGCTATCCGGATCACTACAGCAGTGTGCAGTGCTTTCGACCACGAAGGGGACCTCTGGCTGAAGAAGATGAGCAGGTTAGCCCCACCAGGCTCAAGGGAAGAAGACTCCGGACTGGATCTTCTCTTAGTCATTGAAGGGTAGATAGCTCAGGACTGCAGCAGGGCTTCAACGAACGGGATAGTTGCAGCAGTCAACCTTTCCTCCGCTTCTCTTCGGTTCCTTGTAGTTCCAGTGGCGACTCTCTGACTTCCAGCCCGAGTGATCTGCCTTTTATGCAAAAATCCCCCATTCACTCACCCAGCAGGGGGGTGGTCCAGCCCGGACAACCACCTCAGCCAATCATGAAAAAGTGCGACTTGGGTTTCCTAGGATACCCTGTGCAGGGGGTGACTACACCCCTCCCTCACATTTAGCCCACCTAGACACCCAGGTGCCTTGAGGAGGGCTTCTTGGCAGAAGCCCGCCAAAAGACAGTGAACAAAGGAGGCAAACCTGGTTTGCCGTGCAAAGTAAAACACAAGAAGGAGTTTAACAAAAAGAAATGGCGAATAAACCGCACCGGAGCCAAAAGAAAAAGCATTTGGTCAAGCGGGTTTAAGTTCGAGGCTAACACAATAGCCTACAATATTACCACGGTTATATAAGATAACTGCGGTAGAAAAATAAGGTAGATACCACTGCCACCAGCCATGTATAAATGTTAAAAGAGCAAAACAATGCTCTAGGAGGTACAGATAAAAAGGGCTAAGAGTTAACCTTTCCAGTACTCCATGTAAGATGGGGTGTACTGGATCTGTGGTTAATTTGACTAAGTAAAGTTAATGGTAACTTTACCCTTTTCTGGGGGACAGAAATGGAGTCGGTGGGAAGTCTGAACGACAACCCTGTGTCACTGCACTGAAGGTGCTGTGTGACACACAAAAGAAGGGGCTACTGAAGTGGTGTGTTACAGAGTCCACAATCACCAAAAACAGGTAAAAACACATAGCAAAACACAAGTAAGAGTGGGGGAAAAGCTCACACTCTTACCAAGTTGAAAGAAATAACTCCAGAGATCCAGCAAAGCTGCTGATGGACTCACTAGGTAAAGTACTGCAGGGAAATACACGGAACGCCCAAACGCACGTGAAAAACACGTATTCAGGGAATCGAATACGGGAAACCTGCGCACGCTAAAAGATGCGCATAGGCGTCAACACGTCCGCCACACAAAGGCAGGCGGAAGCGCCCCCGCGCGCAGTATAAAAGTGCGCGCACACAATAAACACGTATATACAGCTACGATGAATGCCCCATTTGTCGCAGCACTGATCGTGGGACACTGCAGGATGAGGAGAATAGTCAGGCCCCGCATTTTTTTGCCCCGGACCAGCCTTTTTGGGATGCCTGACGACCAGGTCTATGGCAGGTATAGGTTTCCACCTCATTTCATCCTAGACCTGGTCAAGGAGTGGGAAGATGACCTTACATCACCCACCGGGTGCTCCCAAGCATTGAGCCCCTTGGAGAAGGTGCTCAATTTCCCGCATTTTTTGGCCACTGGGTAATTTCAGCAGACAACGACCATAGTGTGGAGGTCTCACAGGCCACGCATTCACGCTGCCTACACCAGGTGTTGGCAATCATGACTGCGCGCCCCTCAGTCCGTAGACGCATATACATGCCCAGAACACCTGCAGAAAGGCAGGCCGTGGTCCAGGACTTTTACAGGGTGGCACACTTCCCGAAAGTGCTCGGTGCCACAGATTGCACCCATGTGGCCCCACGTCCACCTAGGGCCACTGAGTACATCTATCGAAACCGCAAGCACTGGCATTCCATCAACGTGCAGGTTGTATGCGATGCCAAGGAAATCATCACCTCTGTCTATGCAAACTACCCTGGCTCTACCCATGACAGTTCATATTCAGAATGTCTGCCCCGAGCCGGGACCTGGAAGCTGGGAAGCATGGCGACACATGGCTCCTAGGTGAGTACAAATGCCTGTGCACATGCATGCATGTCACACACAGACAAATACACAAACCCAACTAATCACAACAATTATCACCTCTCCAGGAGACAGTGCCTACCCTCTGAGCAACCACATGATGACGCCAATCCGGAACCCCACCACACCACCCCAGGTAAGACACAACGCTGCCCATATTGCAACCAGGGTCATAGTGGAGCGCACATTCGGAGTGCTCAAGTCACGCTTCCGCTCCCTTGACCGCTCTGGCCGACAGCTGCTATATGCACCCCCAGTAGTGTGCAGGGTCATTGTGGCAGCATGTGTCCTGCACAATGTTGCAACACGACGGGAAGTACCGGTGGACATGGTGGTGCCCCCACATCCCCAACCACAGGCACAGCCGCTGCCCATGGGAGGGGAAAGGGCATGTGGTGAGGCAGTCCGGACCCAGCTTGTGGCCACATTCTTCGCCTAAACTCCCACTCCTGCGGAGTGCACACAGGCCTGGCACATACCAGGTGACAATCGATGATGACAAAGAGACAGTCAACTGTCACAACCTTACCACCCTGAGAATGTTGCCATGGAAGTGCTACATTGTGTGCATCCCTAGCTACTTAAACATAACCAATCCTGTGTGACCATAAGGAACACATGCAAGGTGTGTATCACACCTCCCACCCGCAAAACAGCCCATGACAACCCCTGGTATGTCACCCAAACCCCCCCAACCCACATCACCCTTGTCTGCCAAACCATGACATGGCATGCAATAGCAAAAGCCCAACACATGACCAATAAGATACGAAGTGACATGTGATACATGGAAAGTGGCCCGAGACAATGACGCCTGACATGGAATCAGATGAAATGACTGACCAACAACCTCCCACACATATCAAGTCATACACAAATGCTTTCCACCAGTGGTAGCATGAAGAAAACCCTTGGGCAAGGCAAAATCGCTACTCCCAAAACCGTGTGCTGTGTGTGTCTCCTGCAACACACTGCTCAGCACACAGCACAATGAGCACCCATTGTGTTGGGGATACACCTTGAGCATCACATGAAAAGGACAAACAACATAGTGATGTATGTACAGGATCCCCAAATGGTAATAGATCATGCGCTATAGGGACACAGCATGCCTGAGAAGGCAATCTGTGTGCACCTGTGGTCATGGAAGGGTGGTTGTATGTGTGGTGGAGCATTGTGCAACTGTGTGTGTCAGTAGGGACATGCACTCAATATATGCATGTGAAATCAAGTGACCCTCAGTGTCCTGTACACATCACATGTGAACATTGCCCATGTGTACACCCCAGCATGTCAAACCACAACAATCCCCTGACACCTGAAAAGTAAACACAACACAGGAACAGGCATTGACCAGCAGAACACATCATGTACATAGTACCCCACAATTACAATGTCAGAGAGTGTCCAAACACTGTAGCCCAAGCCAACTGTCCAACAACAAAAGGCCTCCTTCATTTACACATCACCATGACCTTCTGAACAACTGTGTCTGGGGTATGTAGCCTTCTTCCTTCAAGTCTACCTGGCTACAGGATCACCCCACCCCTTGGTCTCCATGTTCCACCTTGCATGTAAATAGCGTCCAGCCCCCTCAGAGGCCACCTTGACTGGTAAAAATACCAAATTGCAGAGAACTCCAAGGAGCCAAACCCCCAAACCAGGGAAAAAGCCTGTAGGCACCAAAAACACCTTGAAGAGTCTCCAGTAGATGTCTTGAAGTAGCAGAACATGTCAAAGCACATGTCCAAGCAGAATGATAGAATAACCAAGGTAGCACAGTCCAACAATGGTTCAACAGGATGGGTACCATTTTCTGTACATAATATACAATGAGGATGCAAAAACGGATGTGTAGTGTCACAGCTCCGGTGTCCAGGTGCAGGAATGGCACGAACCAACCACCCCCTCCGTGGTCTGGGCGCCTGCAAGGTCAAACTTACACAGGCCTTTGAGACCCCAGCGGGGAGGAGGGTCAGGGATCTGTTGTTTGGACAGGCATTGGAATTCTGGACAACCGTAAAGAGGGGCAGGAGAGGGGAGTTGGATTGGCAAGGGAAAGTATACAAACAATAAAATACAACTATTGACAATAACACATACTCAATCAGAGAAAACATGTTCATCATGCACATTTTACCAAATGAGTCAAATGCAAGCCAAAGAGAGACTTATCTCTGGGGTGAGTGCTGGCCTCCTACGTGCACACTCTCAGGTCCCGTAACAGGAGCAGTTCAATGCTGCAAAGAGAGTGTGAGTCCCTAATCTGTGTGTGTTCACAACACACACACACAACACCATTCATGCCCCAAAGTAAGTGACTTCTCCACAAACAAACACTCTTGTCTGCTGCATTGTACGTATACGTTAGCTTGCACCCGTGATGGTTCATACATTGTCAATGCAGTAAGACAGGCGTAAGTGGGCGCACGGAAAATGGAAGACCAATGCGTCAAGAATAACACATGATACAATGGTCCCTGGGTGAGCTGCTAGACGCGTATAGCGAGGTGCAACTTCAGTACAAGTCGTGTTTGGGCAGTCGCGGATCTCAATAGGTACTGCACGTGGCAATTTGCACATGCAAATGACATGCACTGCACACGAGTATGTGCCTCACTGCGTGTCCCTGTGCGCAGTATCAGTTTCTGGCTAGGAACTCTACTGCGCTAATAACTCTGCTTCAATGGAGCTGGGGGGACTGCAGGATATGTTCGACGGCCCCTGCGTGTGCCCCTGACAACTTGTAAAGCTACTTGCCATTTGTCCCTCAAGACATCTTAGCTGTAATGTGCCCTTCTACAACAATGCCTGGCCAAGCTCCCCAGCACTGGCGCTACTTAGCATGCATGTGCAAGTGGCCTGGTGGAAGGTTGGCTGTGGTGTGGCCCCTTCTGCTGCTCACCTTGATTGGAGCTCCTGGAAAGATGTCTGCTTCTGTCAGACATCTTAGCACAAGCCCTGTGCTTCTGATTGTGCACACATGCGCACGTCTGCACCACCGAACGTGGCCAGAGCTCATTAGTACTTGGCCCTGTGTCTGCTTGCAAAGGTAGTGTGGAGGCTAATTTTCCTGCAGAAAGGTCATAAAAGATATCATTAAGGCTGGAAAGTGCCCTGTGTGTGTCTTCATGCTGGTTGTCACTGGGCCATGTTAAAGACCTACATCCTAACTCCTCCCACCATCACTGTGAGTTTTACATGCAAAGGGTGCAGGCTACTGTCTACAGCTTGAAGTGCATCAAGCACATATACAGGCAAGAAAAGAACATACATCACAATTCACATCAATTAATGGAGAGATCAATCATGTACTCACCCAAATTGAATAGAGACAAATTGATTAGAGACATGACGTGCATAAAACCCACCCAATCCCCACTAGGGCTGTTAACACAAGTAGTACAGCAGCAGACAGGCCACAGATATGACAAAAGTCCAAAGCGCTTGTGTAAATGGCTGTTACACCGAACCATCCCTCTGAGCCCGTGGATAAGGGAAGCAGGAGTGCCCTATGTGAGTCAGGACCCCAAGCTGCAAACACATACACGAGACAAGCCTGAAGGGCCCAGCTGGAATAGACAGTGGATGCTTTCAAAAGCCACAAAGCACCACACCGTCACATGAATGCACAATAGACAAGCAATTTTAAACTATATTAACTAATTAAACTATCTATCAAAAACCATATTAACTAACTAAACTAAAAAGAAAATCAAAAATGGTCACATACGACCCGGGGGAGGAGGCATCCAGGAGGGGTTAGGTACAGGGTGTACCTCAACACCCACATGCAATGATGTTTAGACAAAAGAAAAACCTCCATGGGCTCAACGCCTGCACAGCACAACCTGTGTGGGAGATATCTCATCGTCTGAGTCACTCTCTGGCTGAAAAGGTTGACGTGGCACAGTACCATGACCATGCCTAGGCACAGCTTGCCCCTCGTCGGCAGCAAGTCTGCGGGACGGGTGAGCCTGGTTCTGTGCGCCGTTGAACGTAGATCAGCATGTAGAACTTTGCGTGATACGCGTGCTTCCTCTTGCAAGGGAGCATGTGTAACACGGAGTTCTTCCTGCGTGGCCTGGCTGGACAACTGCTATACCTCCTGGCAAGCACGTAGCTCAGCCGAGATGGTACTCTCTAGCTGCTCAAACCTCTCCTCTGACCGCGTCCTCTGGGTCATCATGAGCACAGCCAGAGTAGATTTGAGGGATTCAAAGTCAACCCTCATGGCCTCAATGTGTGCCTCTGCGTGAGCAGCAATTGCTTGACGCAAAGACACCATTTCAGCCCGGCGTGCACTGTCAGAGGCAGCCATGCCCAGCCTGAGCAAGCAGGCCGTGGACTGTGCTACCCGCTGCTGGAGTTCCACCTGCCTAGCAGAGGGGGAGCACGGATTGGGCCACACATTCCATGCTCACAGCAATGTTATCAATTGCTGACCCCTGGTGTTCTGAATTGGCAACCATGGCTTGCTCCCACTCAGTATACCCCAGTGGCGCGCAGCCACCATGTTGCTGGGCTTGACACCTGTGGGGCCCAAGGACCCGCCGTCCTTGTTGGGTTGGCACCGCCCGCAGCTGCAGAACTACATTCCCCCGTCGAAGTGATGCCCCAGGCACATCAGCAACTGGTGTGGAGGGTGACCCTGCATCCTGATCCACCACAGGTGGAGGTCCCACCACTGTCTGGCCCCTCGGTGCAGGTGTCGCGGACAGAGGAGCGTCCACATCAGAATCACTCACCCCTGACGAATAGACCCGATGCACATCCAACTCGACATTGTCGTCAGAGTGATCATCCGGGCTAGAGTCATTGCCAGCCATAGACAAGATGGTCTGTAACACATGTGGGTTCTTGTGGTCTACAACCCCATGACCCCCACTTGTGCCAGGTTGCTGGTGTGATAGCAAACCTGTGTCTGGCATGACAGCACCATCCTCTGGCTCCATTGAGTCATCATCTGAAAAGTGGAGAACAAATAACATTAGTACACGTGTCAGAAGCACATAAAACACACACATAGACATCACACAGACAGCCAACACATGAAGCAGACATGTCACACACAAATGAGAACCTTTCATGCATGCCAGGCCACTATGACATAGCATCAGTGAGTAGGCATGTAGAACGGTGTAACAGGGCTCAGAAGTGGGTTGATGCAGTGCCGAACATGTGTACGTTACCCACTATCTACATGAACAAGTACATCATGATGTGTATCAATAAACGTGAAGGCAGTGCAAGGGCAAGTTCAGGCATCACGTGCAATGTGCATGCAATGGGTTGCATGGCTACAAGCAAACCCCCCACCAAAAAAGTGAAAATGCAGGGATGCATTGCATGGCAGCAAAAGGGTGACCAGAGACCTGTGTATTGGCAAACAGTGTTGACTAGCATCAATTGCATCATCTGAGTCAACTGACAACACAGCAGATGATGATGGGACAGTAAGCAGGACACATGATGAACCCGCAGTATTACACCCATGTGTGCAGAAGCCACTACACCAGTTGAACAGAGTCAGTGGGCCTGAAACAGGGGGAGGCCTGTGCCCCACACAGACTGTGACACCCTAAACATGTGTGTGATGTAGGCTGAGCCAGAGTGGGCATGGAATGGATGATCAAATGCCATGAAATGTAGGTCATCCTGGACACGTACTACAATGATCATCCAGTCAAGGACACATAGGTGCATGCATGGAATGCACATGGAGCATGAATGGGCACTCATGTCCCTGCGGAGCAGCTGCCATCTGCACAGACAAAGTGAGACACCCTGAATGAAGGATAGAGGATGTACCCAACTGCATGTGTCTGGCAGGTTGGCTGGTGGAAGTTTGCATGTACACAGGAGTCTTGAACAGGCCATTGCAGTATGCCAACATGATGCACACCATGCAATGGTGAAATTGGGGTGCATGGGGGGTGGAGGGGCAAGGGAGCATGCGTACGTGGAGTACCTGCATGTAGGCAGAGGACACATGCACGTCAGTCATGCAATGACATAGTCCCAGTGCTGAGAGGAAAGACACCCCAGGCTACATGCAGAAGGGCCAGTGAGCTGGAACATGGACCGGAGGGGCAGCCGGGTGACTAGCATGTGAGTAGGGTGCAAGTGTGGTAATGAGGATAGTACCTGTCTGCTCCACATGTCCACTGTCCTGCACAGCAGGCACACATCAGTGAAGCATTGCATGACTTGCACATGAGAACCATGTACACATGACATGTAGTGGTAGTCAAGCACAACACATCACACAAGCAAATCACACATGGCCTCGACAAACACACGACAACACTCGCTGGACGGGGGCATCAAAGTCCAGCATCTCTCCCACTCCTTTGACCATTCCTGTCGGTATGAACTCCGCAACGACTGACTCGTGCGGAGTGAGGTCTTCCTCCTCAGGTGGTGGCCCACTGCCAGTCACCAGAGTCATGTTGTAATTAGAGGAACGCTTCGCCTTAGTGCTGCGTTTGAGGTCATCCCAATGCTTTTTGCACTCTTGAGCTGTGTGCACCTCATGGCTGAATGCACTCACATCATCCGCAACATGCTTCCAGTTTGTATTATGATGGGCAGCTATAGTTTTACAATTCGGCCCACTAGCATGTCACGGTTGTGTTCCTGCACGTAGTCCACAAGGAAGTCCAGTTCCTGCATGCAGAAAGGCTTCTTCCTCGACGTGCTGGAGGACGTAGCTGTGTCTGGGGTCCCAGCCTCTACTGCAGGTGCAACCTTCCTCCTCTTGGACGCTGGTCCGGACCCTGGCTGGCAAATGCCACCCTGATCAGTATGGGCAGTGGCGCTGGTGGAATGAACCGAGGGAGTGGCAGGTGGAACATGGACGGAAGCCTGACTTGCGTCAGTGGCTGCTGGGTGCCCTGGAATGGACCCTGCGCAGCAACATCCACTGTGCCAGGGTTATTGACCGGGACTGTCGTGGTTGGTAGACTCACAACCGGGGTGGTGTCGGCTGCATCTGCCCATGCGCTTGCCAACACCGGGCTGGTCGGGTCAGCAGATGACATTACTGTCCCAGGGACACGTGTCTCGGTCAGGGCAGCCCTGCGTGCACCTACGGTGTGCCTCCTGACCTCCTGAAAATCTTCCATGGACTCTTCAAGTGCCAACGCAGCCTGCGCTGGCAAACCCTGAGCCTGGGTGGTGGTGTCCACAGCTGCACCTGCAGCTACCACTACCCTTGGGCCCATGGCAGTCAATGAAATGGACTGCCGGGTCACATGGGTGCCAGTGCCGGATGCAAGAACTACATCTCCCGGAGCCACAGGGGGTGGTGGCATGACTGCACCAACACGTGGCACAACATTGTGCCGAACTGGCGCACCCCTGCTTCTCCCCCCTCTGCAGCCACCCTGGACACCCTTGAGTCCCCCTACTCCCTGGTCACCCCAGCCACGTCCCTGACCATGCCCGCCACATGGAGTATGCCCAGCTGAGGAGCCCCTCACCTTTTGTGGCCTCCCAGCCATAGCACAGATGTAGTAGTGCCGGCACAGATGTAGTAGTGCCAATGGGAGGTGTACATGACAATTGTCCTGTGCAATTGGGGTGAAGGGGGTGGGATACAAGATGTTAACAGCACCCCTGCACCTGCAAGGCTGTATGTGACCCCGGTGATAAAGTGACGGGTCACGCAATGCTCAGGCACCCCAAAACTGCAGTAAAACCGTGCATGCAACCCCCGGTAGCCCACATGTGTGGAATTAACCTCCCGCAGTACGCGTTGGCACCCAGGGACACGAAAAACATGTACACGTGGGACACGCAGGCTACTATGACCTCGAAAACGGGTACGCGATACAAAGGGGCACCCGCAGTGGGAAAAATAGCATGCACGACTCACCGTCAGACTAGCGTGATAATGAAAAACACGCGTAGGCAATACCCCCGCCAAAAGAAGAGATACGTCCTTGATCCGCTGTGAAGTTGTGATGGCGCGCATAGCAACACGAAGTAGCAACACATACGTCAGTCTCCACGAACGGCACGTACAGAGAACTGCTGGCCCCGCTCACCTTTAACCCGTGCTGAGGGAAACTCCCGCGCACGTCACTTCTCTTACACGCTTAGGCACTTTCCTCGGATTACACACATTAGCACGTGGACGTGCTGTTTTTTCACGTGCTGAATCACTATGCACCAGTCACGAGGGAAATGCCCATGCACATAACATCACAGACGCACTTACACGCTAAGGGCCTTTCCTCGAATGACACGCTGTTGTGCAGTTTTTTCACGTGCCAAATCACTCCGTATCAAGCTGGCCACGCAACAACACACGGAAGACCACGCTCCTGCCCAGAAGGCCATTTTCCTGCCCCCCAGAGCTCTGAGCACGCTCCCACCTGCCATCTGCTGCTGCCTGCCTGCCTGCTGGCCATGTGCCCTGCTGTTTGGTGCCTGCACTTCAGCCATCTGCAGGTGTCCAGTTGCTGTGACCACCCCTGCTGGAACAGAAGACTCTCGACTGGTATTCCATCGCTCCACAGCCCAGCCCCAGGACATAGTTGCCCACCCACACCTGCCTCAGGGGTTGGCATGTCAGGGAAAACACCATTGGACACCACTGGCAACCCCCAGCCAGAGAGACAGAGGGCTACCAGCTTCAGTGCGGCAGAAGTTGGTATCCTGGTAGAGCAAGTCCTGGGGCGTTATGATTCCCTCTTTGGGGCAGCTGAGACCCCACACCGGCCTATGGAGGAAGATGGCACGGAGTCATCCAGGTTGGTGGGGGCTTTGGTTGAGGAGGAGGCTGTGGAAGGGCCGGGCCTGGGGTCTGGACGGGGGATTCCACTGGTTCTGGTGGTGCAGTCCAGGGGCAGGGACAGGCAGGGACAGGAGGCAGCAAAGGCGGCCGCGGAGGTGCCTGTGTGTAATCCTGTCCCCGATCCTGTGACTGCATCATCCGGCACCAGCAGGGATGCCTTCGTCCAGACCCGTTTTCAGAGAGAGGATGCTCAGAAAACACATACCCCTCTCACGCTAGCAAAAACGCATGAAAAACTCCACACGCACCCCTCAGAATACACGTACCCCTTTCGTGCTAGTGAAAACGCGTGTAATACTCCCCGTGCACCTCAGAAATACATGTACCCCGCTCGCACAAGGCCTATCGCGTGTGAAACTCTGCGCGTACCCCCCAAACACACGTACCCCGCTCGCACAAGACCTATCATGTGTGAAACTCCCCACGTACCACCCAAATACACGTACCCTGCTCGCACAAAGCCTATTGCGTGTGAAACTCCCTGCATAGCCCCCAAATTCACTTACCCTGCTCGCACAAGAGCTATCGCGTGTGAAAATCCCCACGCACACCCCAAATACACGTACCCCACTCGCACAAGGCCTATCGCATGTGACACTCCCCGCGTACCCCCCAAATACAAATACCCCGCTGTCTCCTGGAGTATCGCGTGTGAAAGTTACTGCGCACATCCGAAATACATGTACCACACTCTTGCTTGGAGTATCGCATATGAAACTTTCCACGCACCCCCGAAATACACACAGGCACCCCATCCACCCTGGGCATGCCCCACAGGCAGCCCACTCACCCTCCCCATGCCCTACAGGCAGCCCATCCACCCTGGGCATGCCCCACAGGCAGCCCACGCAACAGGGGGGTGCTTTTTCTATGCAATTTACCTGGCGCAAGCAGGGTATGTGTATTCCGAGGGGTGCGCTCGAAGTTTTACACGCGATGGGTCTGGTGCGAGCGGGGTACGTGTATTCTGGCCGTGCACGGGATTTTTACACGCATTTTCGTGGTTGGGGGGCTGTATGCTGGTCCACTGGCCTTTGCGCCAGGTACTGGATTTGTGCGATTTCTTTGGTGCACGGGGCGGGGTTGGGGGCGTAACTGGCGCTGCTGCAGGGTCGCTGCGCCACTCTGGGCCACGGCTTCTTATGGATGTTTTCATCCATGAATATGCTGTGCGCCTAAATGGGTTTTGACGCACGCGGCTGGCGCACACTGCCGCACGTGCAGAATGTGCACCAGCCGCGTGCGCCACTTGTGCGCTGATTTCTATGAATTACCCCCTAAAGATCTAAAAAACCTATAAACAACTGTCATTTCCTGTTAAAGGTCGTGGATAAAACAGCTACCATTCACCTCCAGTCTTTTATAGAAACATTGAACATTTTGCATCCAAGATAATGTGGCGTTCGCGCCTGTTGAGGCACTGAAACTGCCCTCTTGAACCTCCAGATCCACATGCTGAACATTGCAGACAAAGGAAAAATGTGAACAGTTGTGATGTTGGATTTATCTGCATCATTTGATCTTTTAGCTCATGATCGACTTCACCTCACTTTGAGAGACAAAGGACTTGCAAGCCAGATGCCATCACTTGTGTACAGTCTTTCTTATCCCATTGGGCCTCCAGAGTGTGCTGGGGTGATCAACCTCTCCCCCAGTTCCTATTACCTGTGGGTTTCCACAGGGAGCCTACATGTCCCCTTTGCTCTTCAATCTTTATGTTAGGCCTGTACATGATTTGCTAGATGAGTTAGAATGACACTTGGCTAGTACTTGAGCTCACAAGGCACTGTGTCTCTGATGCTATCAATCTACAAACTATTTACAGTCACATTGAAACTTAATGAATGCAAACTGGATGTTTCGATGGGAACAAGACCGAGCTCATCAGTGTCGGCTCAGCAGGTATTTGATCTAAACTTGACCACAAATACCACTCGTTTGACATTCACGGCTGTAGTCTTGAAGTTTCCAAAAAGGTCAAAACTATGTGCTTCCATTTAGATTCTTCACTGAGTTCTGAAATCCACACTAACCAAACTGTGAAAATGTTTTCCTATATTTGAGACAACTGAGGATCCTTAGACGGTTCTTATCTGAATCTAACTGCACCTCAGTTGCAAGGGGAACCATTTTGCCCAGATTGGACTATGGAAAGCTCTTTTGGTTGGTGCCTCCAAGAAAAATAAACATGATTTACAGGGGAAACAAAATGATGCTGTACGCATCATAAAAAGGAAGTGCAAGAGAGAACATATCAGCCTTTGCTGGGAAGAACTTCATGGCTTACGATTGCGGTTCGCCTGAAATTCAAGGCCGCAATACTGGTCTCCAAATCATTACATCGCTCTATGCCAGTTTACAACAAAAAGTTAGTATCTCCTGAGCCATTAGGAAAGCTGCAATCATCCACATTTGCACTGGTGGAAATACCAAAATGCAAGCTTGTCAATAGCTCAGGAAGATCTTTTCCCATTACAGCTGCTAAGGTCTGGAATTCTCTTCCTCTGGATCTTAAACTGCTATATGATTTTAGCACATTTTGCAGACAACTGATAGCATTGCTTTTTCACAAATACTCCATTAACCCCCCTCTGCTAGTTCTGTTTTTTTTTGTGTTCCCTATGATTTTCTTAGCACCCCAATGCCTCCAGGTTTCCGGCACTGTATATAAACAAATAAAACAGCACCACCACTAAACATCAAACTGTGAAGCACTCCTACCAAACCAAACTGTCATTCCTCCTCTACAGACCGCCGACATACAACCCTACTTTCACAGAGACACTTGTGAGAGGAAAATACTCCAAGCAAAACAAAATGTACAACAGACTTGTCACAAACGGAAGCAACACCCCGAAAGAGATGTTAACGTCAACAAACTAAGGAGCCCAGCTGCCTGCAATGACACACCCACACAAAATCTTTGCAACCACTTCAAATCAAATAAAAATCACATACATCGAGCAAGTCTTCGAGAGCATGCCCTAAAACAACTAGTCCCCTAACCAGCCAATGTCAGTACCAACTACAAGACTAAACAAGTACTCGCCAATTATTGACAAACATTCATGAGTCCAGTAAACAAAAGAAACAATTTGCTTGCCAGCAGATCCTGCAAATCAGCATACATCAAGCCACTCCTTTTCGGGAAACTAAGAAGACCTAACCAACTACCGACCAATTTCAAACATCCGTACCCAGCACAACTCCTAGAAAGCTACTTTATGAACAAATCCTGGGACATGTGGAAAACAATTTGGGTTCATAACTATGAGAGCGATGGAAACGGCATAGCTATCTATGTGGGATGATCTAAAAACCAACGCAGTCTCCAAAGTCACATTGGCATTAAAACTACTAGATCTATGACAAAGTCCACCACGAACCATTCATCAAAAGACAAAAAAAAAGGAATCAGCAACACAATGTTATTATTTTTAAAATTCTTCTGAGTAGAAAAAGAAAAGAAACAAAGTGGCTAAACTACTTCAACTCAGCACCCCACACAACAAACTGTGAAGTTCCAAAAAAGACCATCAATATCATCACAGCTCTTCAACATCTACTGAACCCCTTTCATCAACCTCATCAATCAAGACCTGGTGTCACTTGCTAAAACTACGCAGACATACATCTCATCCTCAAAATCAACAATAGTGGATAACAAGACCCCAACCCTTATGAAATGCCTCACAGAAATAAACCATTGGACAAGTACCAACAGCCTACAGAAATCATGATCACGCCCAACAACCCGTCGAACCAACACCACATTCCTAGGTCTACCAAAATGGGAAATGGACCAGAACTTTCCAAAGTAATTCCAAATATTAATTGACAACTGAACACTTAACTGCAAGTCGACGCAGTAGTAAACAAGTTCTTCTTTCACCTTCCCACAATCAAACAAATACCATCCTTCTTCACCTTTCCACATTAATCACGCGCCATCATCTCCCTCATCATGTCTACACTATGCCAAGAGAATCTCTCTCGGAATGCCAGACTACCTCACCAAAAAACTACAGAAAATACAAAACAGCAGCAAGACTACTCCTCAGACTTACTAAGCAAGTACAGATCACATCAGCCCTGAGAACCCTACAACGGCTACCAGTAAAAAAAAAGAACTATCTTCAAAACACTCTGCATAATCCACGGCCAAGGAGTGTAATTCATACAGAGAAAAATCTCCATCTATAAACCAAACCAACCACTAAGGTACAGCAATAACATTTGCCTCAAACCAAAACAATACTGAAAGTAGGAATTTGGTGGATCAGCATCCCCCTTAATGTAAGAAAAACTTTGGAACTCACTTCCAAAGGAAATACGAACAGAAGACCACCTAAAATTGAGAAAATTGCAAAAAAAGAAATGAAAAGAAAAGAAACACAAAAATAACAGCCCTTTAACTGGGCACGCTAAACAGGAAACACTGTTGAAGGGAAACAGCCAACCAGACACAAGAGAAACACCCAAAACAATAGAAACGTAACAAACCAAAATCTTAATGCCCCAACGATATAAAGCGTTTAAACACAAACCACAGAAGAACATGAACCCTGCCAAACCAACATAACCACCACACAGACGGACAGTTACTACCAACATCACTAACTAACACTACTAAAAACATTCCAATATCCTGCATATTCACCGCCAAACAAAAAACATACATCTACCACAGCAGAAACCTACAACCACCACAAAATTCACACACTCAGAAACAAACTAAAGACACTACAGAAAACAAAACCATTTACACACAAACTATGCCACGCACACTCATACAACCACCACCTAACCCATATCAAATTCGGCACAGTGACCAGTTTTTCCTAACTGAAGCTAGCAACAGCACATCAAATCTCTCTAGCACTTTCCCTCTCTGTCCCACTAAGCAAGCACTCCTAGCCATCCTTCCTTTTCAGATCCGCCAGAGCGCCTGCAGCCCATGAAAATGGCAGCGGTGCATGGTATAAATCACAATAACATAGGTTAGAGTGGTCAATAAAAATGAGCACTAGCAAGTGGAGTAAATGTTACATCAGGGAGAAAAGGGGAAGCTTTGCTACCAATCACTACAGACAGGTTAGTTAGTAATGAACGAAATGCCCATCCTGGACTTCATTTAGAGTTCTGGTTTGCAAGTAGCAGCCACCTTGCTCATAACTTCAGAAATGTTCTGGCATCTGGTGAGGGTGCCAAAAAAATCATGAGCAGAGAAGAGCAGAGCAATGGTGGGTCTGGCTTAGTTATCAGAGCCAAACACCACAAACCAAGATTGCACAAGTCCCCTACCAGACATTGTACCTCCACAACTTCTCCTTTTGTCCCAGCTTCCCAAAATACAACATTCCCACCCTCAGGTCGGTTTCCTCAGCACTTACACCACAAAACATGGTGTCTCAATTTTGGCAGATAAAGCACAATTTTATAACATGATTTGTCTAGAACACACACTCTGGCTAAGAGGCAAAGCATACATTCAACACATGTCTGCACTCTACATGCCTCATGTAGAGTGCAGACATATGTTGAATGTATGGTTTGCCTTTTATGCCATATATGTTCTCAACTCGGATACATCAGAATGTATGGCTTTAAAACAGCTAATATAGCTTGAAAACGTAACCAATTAAAAACAAATTAAAAAAAAAAAGAACTTGTTACAAACCAATCTGATAAATGCATATTAATTTTAGCTTTGTTTTCCCCAGTCTGAAGAATATGAGTACCAGAATTAAAATGGATGTCAGAAAAAATAAAAAATAACCTCTTAGTTTTGCAACTGTACTACAAAGACATACAATAGAAACAAAACCTGTTTGTCAAGGTCCTCTGCGCGTAGTGATTGTTGCGACAGGTAGGCACTTTGCTATTACACATGAATTGTGGAAATGGTGAAGTTCAACAAAAAAGGAAACACTTTTCTTGTTCATGTCAACCTAGCAAATATCAGAAATAAACTAGCAGATTGCCATGGAAGCCTGTGCCTGTACAGGTCATTCGGATTCACCATGGCTGATCTGCCTCCAACATGGGCTAGCACAATGGAATTCATTCCGCCTCTGCGAGACACTACATCGCTCCCTTTGAGCAGCCCTCCTGGGCTCCAACACGATGCAAAGAAGCACCAGCTCGGTTCAAACATGGCCGCCACGGACCCAACGCTCCTTCCTGATCTTTCAGCTTCCTCAAGCTGCACTCCAGCTATCCACGGTTGCATTCCTGATTGGTCCAAAGATGATCTTATACTGACCCTCTCCATTCGCCGGCAAGCAAAGCCGGCCACCCTACAAGGTCTACCTTTAAGGCCATTGCTGCGAGTATGTGCCGGTCTGGATAAAGATTGGCACCACGCCTTGGGTACCAATTTGCATCTTTTCCCATATCCCTACCCATCTACCACCTTTCCCAAGCTCCTCCATGCTCTGCGCCCCCCCATCTGCCCTTACTCCAAAGAAGATTCCCTTCCCACTCTTCTCCTGCATCCGATGTGAGGACTGTTCGACCTAAATCACCACAAAACAAAAGGTTAGCACCCTGCTATTTCTGCGAGCTGCTACCTATGTGTTACCTCCCTCTTCCCACTTGCATCCATACACCTCCTCTTCTGACCTTACCAGCCCCCTGACCACTATACCAGAATCATTGGCGCAGCCCAACGAGCACCCCCAGCCCAAAAACACACCTATCGGTGCACTCATCCAAATGAGCTTCCCGCCCGTTTCACTTGCATTGCATAATATACACTCCAGCTTACTCACTCGCCTGCCTCTGACATTTACTAGAACGCTCCCTCAGTCCATTTGCATTTGAATCTTCTGCATTGCCTAGACCAACCGAATTCCTAGCTCCCCTCTCTACTTTCCCTCCACAGCCCAGTCTTCACCCCTCTGCACGCACCAACAGCCACACCACTTCCTTCCCAATGCATAACCCTACCTATTTCCTACCGACACTTTGCTACCACTCCTCCTCACCCCCCGCAACTTCCTTTGAACTCCCCTCACCCCCACCCCCTAGTCCTCCCCACCCCTTTTTACCACATATAGGCCATGCCTTGGCCCCCTCAGGACAGCCAAATTACATTCCCACACCATGCTCTTGCCTTTTTCCATGTGTGGTCAAATCCCCATTACTAGCCCCACTAGACTTTTCAGACTCTCAGCATGCACTACACCACCTCCTCCACTACCCGTCACCTTCTCCCCCTCATCCCCATTTCCCAACCCTCTATCACATTGAAT
This sequence comes from Ambystoma mexicanum, assembly GCF_040938575.1. Lineage (NCBI taxonomy): Eukaryota > Metazoa > Chordata > Amphibia > Caudata > Ambystomatidae > Ambystoma > Ambystoma mexicanum. The sequence goes on from NC_090925.1 coordinate 155,674,489, forward strand.
CCCCCATTAATAAGATCTCCTCTCTTAAATGTGCTCATTAATGCCCGTTCTCTATGTGCCCACGCCACCTACATCCATGATCTCATCGAAACCAAACAACTGGACATCCATGCGATTACTGAAACGAGGCTCCATACTGCCGCTGGCCCAACCCTTTTCCTGGCTGTCCCTCCAGGATACTCCATCATTTGGACGGATCGCCTTCTTAAATCTTGTGGTGGAATAGTACTTATTGTCAAGGAGAAACTAACCATGCAAGGAATCCTTGCCATCCCCCCACCCCATGTTAGGTTACGTTCAACCCCACCACTACTATCACTATTGTACTGATTTACCGCCCGCCTTATCCTCAAGGCACAGCTGAATCAGTAATCCCCTTTTGCTCACAGCTTTTATCAAACCATCCACTAAACTCATCTTACTTAGTTATTTCAATTTGGGATTTAATGACTCTTCCGATACGAAGGCACAGCCCTTACCTCCTCTATCGCCGAGATGAACTTTACACAACTGGTTTCCTCCCCAACCCACACAAGGTAGAATCTGAGACTAGATCTGGACCATTAACACCAACATATCCATCACTGTACACAACTCACTACCATGGATTTACCACTCCCTCATAGAGTTCAGTATTAGCCATATCCAAAACATTTCCAACTTCGCTGCGTAGCCCTCACCAATTTTCACTCGTAAAACCAGCAAACTTACTGAGGACACCCCAGCGCCTACTCTACTTCAATTGCTGTATGCATGCGACCTCACTGATAGTGACCTCGATTCCCTTGTCACCCACTATCACCATGCCCACAAGAATACTCTAGATAGTCACGCCTTATCAAACAAAAAATACCCAAACAGGCCCGACACACCTATACGCGGCTCTCAGAAGAGCCATTTGCCCTCTGCAAAAAAATAAAAAAGTGCCTCAGAACATCTCTGGAGAAAACACCCTAACCAATTAAACAAAGAAACCTTCTCTACCACAGCTAACTCCTACAAAATGCTGCTCAATTCGACCAGGCCCAATTCCTATAATACCACAATCTCCCAGGCCAGCTCTAATGCCAAAGAGCTCTTCACCATTCTCAAAGAGTTAGAGCACCCTGGCCCTCCTACGTCCCATTTACCCACTGACAAAGCCTGGTGCACCACTATCCAAACTGCCCTCAGGCAAAAATACTTTAACTGAGTAACAAAACAATCACCAAAAAAACTCAGCTGCCATCACCCTGAGCCACCCCCAAATATCACCCCCTTCCAATTCTCTCAAGTCACCTTTAGTGACCTATCCAATATAATCAAGCATCTCAAACCATCTAACTGAAAAAAGGTGACGTTTGCCCCTTCCGAAATGCATTGGCATTAAAATAACCATACATAAAATTAAACAAGTCTGCTCCTTGCTTGACAGAATACCTAGCTGTTGACGAACTAGAGACTTAGTACCATTGCTTTGAAGATCAGTTTGGAGTTGTTTCTAACAGCACCTTGGACATCTACCGTTTATTTACACATGAATTTTCAGTTGGATGAAAACTTCGATTAAGTTTTACATTAAAACACATGTAATTTAACGAATGAGCTCCACACGAGCTCCCACAGAGAGCGCCAGATTTAGTTGGATGAGTCCATCCAACTTCTTTTCTGCAAGGTGTATCGACAAAGGGACCAGGTGTCACAGGACCCTACTATGGTCCGGCAGCTCCACTAATTGAAAGAATTTAATAAATACTAAACTTAAAAAGTGAATTATTCTACAAGGGTGGTGCCCGCCTTTTCTGTTTGCTTTCTTACGACAGACTTGTTCTTGGACACCCTTAAGGCGAAGGCACACCTCCATTAATATTTGTGGAAGAGATCAAAATTAATCATCCAGCACCGCACATAAGAAGATGTCATATGAAGATATAGAATCACTCACAACGAAGAGAGCGGAAACGCTAGGTTTCTCTACAGAAGAAGCAAATAAGATTTTGGAACGGATTAGTGAAAATGTGTTCAATAAAAATACTACCACTACAGATTTAGATCCAACCAGAAGGATTAAACAATTAGAGTATTTGATACGAAAGGAGATCAACAGAAAGTTACACGCGGTCACCCTAGGCAGATATTATAAGAACCAACGCATACCAAGAGGATTACGAATACAACTTCGACCAACACTATGTAAAGAAAATAAGGAGTTCGTCAAGAAATGGGAGGCAATCCTGAATAGATGTTCATTGGACTTAATTTTGTTAGCCATTCAGGAACTTACGCTTAACCTTCACACCATCAACATAGAGATCAAGGAGATTGAGAAAGAGCTATCCAATTCATGCAAATTGAAGAAAGAAGAGATAGAAGAAATATTGGTAGACATTAACCTTAAATTGACAGAATATAAAACAGAGCTAGAGAATAAGAAAATTAGGAAATTCAAACGTGATACTTACCACTATGTAAATGATGAAGTGTACACCTGGATGGAGAAATACGCTTCAACAGGAAGAAAACCACGACAGAACAACTCAAATACTCCAACCAGCTCAGACTCAGAGACCAGTGATACTCGGCCGACAGAAGGGAATCCACCAGCAGCAAGTTTGGAACCATCAGAAGCGAGACTGGGGCCATCAACTAGCGTTTTTTTAGGAAGAGGAAAAGAACCCGTAGGGGCAAAAGAAAGAGGACGAGGAGGACCACAGACACGCCTCCAACAAAAGAGAACCTAGTGATCAATTTATCATCCAGAGTTCTAACTACAACTGAGACAGAGACACTTCAGAAAGGATTGAGTTTCGTTCCTATGTTTGATACCTCACTATTTGAAAACAAGGTAGAATTGTTTAAACTAGTCAGGATAATGAAACTAAAAGCTTTCTTCAATGAAACAGAGATACCACAAACCACACAAGAAGGGTCCCCCTACAAGGAATTTAAACCAAAAAGTAAATTCATACCACAATTAACATTCCAGCAGTGGAGGTTTCGAAAAACAAGTCTTGAAGGATCTTAAGAAGATTAATTTCAAGAGTACAAAACATAAGAATTTAAAACCTCATGAGTTCAAATTGCTGAAAGATCTCTACAGTGATATATCAATAACGATTAGACCCGCAGACAAAGGGGGAGCATTAGTCATATGGGACACTGAGAATTATGATAAAGAATGAAAAAGACAGCTCGCAGATACCACTACTTACTGGGCAGTGATCCAACAATGAGAATCAAACAGAATCTAGAAACACTATTGGATGAAGCTGAAGAGAACGAATGGATAAATCACCACACACATGAGTTTATGATGAATAGAAATCCATGCATCCCAAATCTATGCATGTTATCAAAAATACACAAAGATCTCATCAACCCTCCCGGAAGACCTATAGTGGCTGGGGTAAACAGTGTATTACAGCAGATTGGAAAGTACATCGATTACTTCTTACAACCCCTTATCCAGAAAACTACAACGTATATTAAGGATACGACCCATTTCCTACAGTTACTAGCAACAGTACCACACTCATCGTCACATATCTTGTTTACTGTTGACGTAAAGAACTTATACAGGTCTATTCCACATGACTTAGGAATTGAAGCAATTGAATGGCTACTCTTAAACACAGGAGAGATAGAAGCAAATAAGGAATTCATCATCATCCTACTACGATTTATATCAACAAATTCCTATTTCAAATACAGAAACCAGTTTTACATGCAAATAACAGGAACTGCCATGGGAGCCATGATGGCCCCCTCATATGCTAACACGTTTATGCACAAATTTGAGTCCGATTACATACTAAGTCATCAGAGATGGAAGTCACATTTGGCCATTTGGGTTTTTTTCATAGACGACATATTTGGAATTTGGACAGGTACAGAGACAGACCTAATGGAATTTTTTACATACCTTAATACAATCAATGAAAAAATTCAATTCACCCACGAATACTCCAAAGGAAGCATTCATTTTCTTGATGTAAAGGTGGAATCTATGCAACACGAATACAAAACCAACATATACACGAAGACAACAGATCGCAACAATTTACTTCATAGATTAAGTTTCCATGAACCCAGTTTGATCAAAAACCTACCATACAGTCAGATGCTCAGAGTAAAACGCATCATCAGTGCTCCAAAGGACTATGACAAAGAACTTCACGAAATGGGTGAGAAGTTTTTGAAACGTGGTTATAGAGAGGAAGAGATAACAGAAGCCCAACATAAGGTGGACCGAAAGAACAGAAACAAACTACTCACAGCTGCGAGGAAAGTGAAAACAGAACCATCACTAGTATATGTCACTCGATTCGCAACGCAAAGTGGTCGCATTAAATCAATCATAAAAAAGCACCGGCAGGTGTTATCTTGCGACCAAAAAACAGAGGAACTCTTTAAAGAACCACCAACATTTGCCTGCCAACGAAGTAGAAACATTCCGAGACAGTTTAGTGCAAACGAGACAACAAAAGAAACAACCAGATACTAAACGTGTTGGAAACTTTCCATGCCTACCATGTAGTAATTGCAGTTATGTGCTGAAAGGATCAACCATTAACCATCCCCATACAGGGAAAAAAATCATGTTGAAATCATTCGCTACCTGTGATACTACAAACATTATTTACAGTATCAAGTGTCCCTGTGGACAATTCTATGTGGGTCAGTCCCAAAGAAAGGCTAAACTCTGTTGGAATGAGCACCGCTCGTGTATACGGAATAAGAATTTGAATTCTGCAGTCGCAAGACATTGGATCAAAGAGAGTCATAATTTGACACAAATCTGATTTATGGTGTTGGAGGTAGTTTTGAGTAATGATCCTCATGAGAACATACAAAACAAATTAGATAGGAGAGAGTGTTATTGGATCGAAACTTTGGGGTGTCTTACCCCACGAGGAATGAACGAGGAGATCAATTGGGCGTGCTTTTTATGAGCATGCAAATGATCGCAAGGTTATGAGGGTAACACCAACATGGACATATCTACTGTAGAAAGTTGATGGTTGATGATACACATTAAGGAAGCACAGTATCGATTTGACGAAGAAAACATGTGTCCTCTTGAAGGATTCACTAAAACAGTTGTTGTTCAATGTGCAATGTGCATGCATAAATAAGTTACTACTATTATTGTTCATTATATATGCATACGTAATGTTCTTTGTGTATACTATTTTGACAATCCACTATTACTGTTATTTCCGTTAATAATTTTGCACGCATGGATTAAGACGAGGATCACATTCAGTGTAACAAATTTAAAATAAATTTGCAACTTCCACACAGGAATATATGTTAGAACCATATGGAGTACCTCCGTGGTTGGATATCGAACGCCATATTCAAGTCACAGAGAGAAGCGATCACATCAGAGAGTAAGCACAAAAGTAACTCTACAGATGTAAGACACCCCGATTATCCCGTCTCCCCATTTCCATGGGGACACGGGACGCGAGGCGTCGCAACGCAGGCCATGAGCCACGCGTGAGCGAACGCTTCACGGGGTAGCCACATGAACCCGCATTCATAGTTTAATCAGAACTTTCCCACTTTCTGTGATGTTTTTGAATACATTTTTTATTCAAATTCAACACTTCATCAAGGTAACCAAAGATAAGAACTTAACAATCAACAGTAGCAGTGAGAGTACTTATATAATCGAACATACAGACCGGCTGGCCTCCCCGTTTCCATGGGGACGTGGGACGCGAGACGTCGCCACTCAGACCATGAGCCACGTGACAGCGCATGCCAAACAGCGTTGCCTTAGTAGCCGCACAGAACCTCATCTACTGTTTTCCCACGGGATGCCAGATCACGGGAATAGTTTACACGTTGCACGGGTAGAGCACAACAGAAACGGTTGCCCAGAGATAATACATACGAAAGCATATTCCAACGGGTGAGTCTAAACCCCATACTTTAGATGAACATAACAGGATGTAGGAGTGCCTATATAGCAACTATTTGAACATATGTTACTTTTTTATTTAGAGCACGGGCAGCCGTATTGTTGCACGCAGAGAGTTGTTTACTCTAGAAAGGTGTTAGGCACCACAGGAGACTACGAAGGTAATTTGAATACATTTCAGATACATATAGCATTTTTGAATTTGGCAGTTAATTTGCGCAACCATGTATTAACATTTACCTAACAAGGGCTCCATGTTGTTGTTGTTTCCTTCCCCATAACCCCATCTTCTGACTATTGGGAATTACCTTTATTGGGTATGTATGATTTTCCTTTACTTATTATATATTTGTTGATTTATGATTTTTATAATGGGGGACTGTGTCAATGTTTATAATCTACTTTCTGAATTTTATTGGAATTGTGATTTTCCTCTAACATGAAAACAACATATGCTTTGTGCTGAAACTTTTTTGACTTGTTTATGTATTATAACAATTGAAGAAGCTATATTAAATAGTGTGGTTAACGCCCTGATGAAGGAGATCCGCTCCGAAATGCATTGGCATTAAAATAACCATACATAAAATTAAACAAGTCTGCTCCTTGCTTGACAGAATACCTAGCTGTTGATTAACTAGAGACTTAGTGCCATTGCTTTGAAGATCAGTTTCGAGTTGTTTCTAACAGCACCTTGGACATCTACCGTTTATTTACACATGAATTTTCAGTTGGATGAAAACTTTGATTAAGTTTTACATTAAAACACATGTAATTTAACGAATGAGCAACACAAGAGCTCCCACGGAGAGCGCTAGACTTAGTTGGATGAGTCCATCCAACTTCTTTTCTGCAAGATGTTTGCCCTGCTCACATAGTCAAACTATGCACCTTCGCTCCCACTATCACCAACCTTATTAAAGCCTCCTTTAACTCCAATACAGTCCGTACCTGTATTCAAGAAGCCCTCTCTGGATTCCTCCCTTCCTACTAATTACAGACCTATTACTAATGTCCCTCCATTTTTAGTAGGAATGGATCACACTGTATACTCTCAAATCCCCTTTTTCCTTGAAAATAACCACCTACTGGGCTCCCAACAATCGGGCTTTCACCCTAAACACAGCACTGAATCTGCACTCCTCAACTTAACGATCCAACTAGACAATATACGCGATTCTGGCAATCTCCCCATCCTCCTTCTCCTTGGCCTTTCTGCTGCATTCGATCTAGTTGATCATGACATTATCTGTCAGCACCTCACTACAAAGTTCCACTTCGCTACAAATGATGCCTCCGGGATTAAATCCTTCCTCAGCAAGCGCACTTCAAGAGTTCATTGGGGACGCCGCTGCTGATCCTGCTCCCTTTGGCCTCCCTCAAGCATACTGCCTCTCACCTACTCTCTGAAATACATACACCAAACCTCTTTGACCACCTAGACATCCTAGGTATCTCATATACTTACTACACCCTCCTACCCATCTCAGGCAACTACACTCAAAACTCTGCTGCCATTAATCAGATCTTTGGCATTATTCAGAACTGGATGGCTAACCACCAACTCTGCCTTGACATCAAAAAGCAGAGCTACTTTTTGTGTATGACACTCATCGACTCAAGAACCTTGCCCCCGCATTCTCGTCCTTCAACATCGATGGCATTACCATCCCGGTCTCCAAACATGTAAAAACTCTTGGTGTTGATCTTGATAATGAGCTCAACATGTCTAAACATGTTAACGCCCTTCCATCTTCTACTGGTAATACGACCAAACTCATCAACCTTTGCAGACAATTCTTGTCAGTGGACAACTGCATTACTCTCGCCAGAGCCATCATAGGCAGTAAATTGAACTACTGTAATGCCCTACTTATGGGTACTTCTGCCAAGAACCTTACCAAACCACCTTTTACAAAAGAAATCCCTTAGTACGGCACTGGGTCTAAAATTCTCGGACCACATCTGTCAGGCCAGAATCAATGTTCATTGGCTCCCCATTAAAGCACGCATTATCTTCAAAATCCTATCCATTACTTACTGCTGCATCTGCAATGTCGCACCAGTTTACCTCAAACAACGCATCGCCATAAAATCATCTTCTCGCTCACTATGATCCTCCGCCGCCCTCTCCCTCTCTATCACTACTCCCAGATTCAAAAGCAAGCAGGCGTATCCAGTTTCACAGTCACCTCTCCAAACTTGTGCAACTCTCTCCCGAACGTTATTAAAAAGGAGCTTTCGTACAGGACCTTCAGAACACTTCTCAAAACCTGGCTGTTTAATAAATATGACTGAGGACTTCTCTTTCCCAATTTGACTCTTACTCACAGACTCAACCTTTCTGTACCGCCGCCATGTTACCTCAGACTTTGGGTGCTTCAAAAATAAAATCAAACTTTCACACCTGTCCTGACAATGCTGACCACCCACACTTTCAAACGCAGAAGGCACCAATGAATCCGCCACAGGGGCAGTCACAGGAGTCACCCATGCAGATACAGCAGAACACAAGCACGTGACAATTAATGACTCCTAGAATAGGGGGTGTCACTGTTGATGGAGGGAATCCTTTCACAGGTACGAGGATGAGACTGTATCCACAATAGGACAGCTCACTGGGAGACTTGATGTATTCGATACTATCTGTGATGCCCAATCCTCAAGAGGAACCGAGGGTTGACGTTAATATAGCAGGCAAATCCTTTTTGTTTTTAGTAGACACGGTTGCAACTCGCTCATGTATACCAGAGGAGAAATTGTCGATGTCTGGAAATGCGATGAATACTCAAGATTTCACAGGAGCTACAAGTAGAGTTCCTTTTACTGAAGAATTGCCAGTCTAAATAGGAGAGTGAGACATGTCTGTGCCGTTATTATATTGAAGGCAGACACCTGTCAATATATTAGGTCGAGATTTAATGACCAAGTTAAGCATAACGATTTCGTTCAGTGATGAAGGCATAGTTTGTTCAACACCGGGAATGCATTATTTAAACGTGAGTGAGTTTATTATGGCGTTTGCAGGACAAGCAGTCATTCGAGGAGTACAGTTAGAATCAGATGTTTTTCCCTATGGGGTGCACATTCTGTCAACATGGTTGCCAGGTTTAGTGGGTAAAACTGTGAGAATACCTGATTAATTTTTATTCAGGCCAAAGATACCTATGGATGAAGAGGAAGGACAAATCTTTCCTTTAGAATTACAAGCAGCCATAGTGTGAGGAGAGTTAGCTATGCTTGATGGAAATGATCATGACGACAGACGATGGTGCACAGTGATTGCCATTGGGGAAGGTTACAAATTGACTGACGTAACTGATGAGGATATGTTTAGAGATCATCCATCACATGACAAAGTAGTATTTGAGATGAGTATTACTTTTTGGGTGAGAGCAATTTTTGATGACAACATGGAGAAAGTGCCAGTTTCATTATGGACAAAAGGGCCCTATGAAGTAGGCCTACTGAAGGCGACTGGGGAAGTGAATATTAAATTCAAACCAGGAGCAATTTTACCTCGAGCACGACAGTATCCCATGTCTGGAGAGGCAGATGAAGGTATTTTTAAAACGATATCCGCCATGATGCAGCAGGGCATGTTAGTGACGTCAGAGTCACCGTGTAATACCGCAATTTATGGGATTAAAAAAGGGAAAGTGGGGTTGTCTCTAGTCCCTAATCCTGCGACAATTGTATGTAAAATTTCTTTTAAGGCACGATATTTCACTGTGATTGACTTGAAAAATGTGTTTTTTTCAATCCCATTGCATAACGACTCGCAAGATCTGACGTTATTTACCTTCAGACAAAGTCCTCTGAAAAGCACTTGTTTGCCCCAGGGATACTGTGAGTCCCCCTCGATTTTCAATAGAGTCCTGCAGATGGACTTTAGCAATATTGATTTAGCAAGTGTTGTGTTGAAGTATGTGGATGACATATTGGTCTGTAGCACCTCAGAGGAAGATTGCAGATGCGATTCAGTTCAACTGATGATTATTCTTGCAGACAAAGGATATAAAGTAGACAAGGAGAAATTACAGTACTGTCAAGAAGAAGTGTTGTACATAGGCCAGTTAATTTCATATGAAGGAAAGAAAGTTACTCCTGAGAGGGCTTAGGCTATTTTGAAAACGGCAAAGCCAATCACGATAAAGTACATGCAGAGATTTTTGGGACTGTGTAACTATGTAAGAGCATGGGTCTTTGATTACAGTTCATACATAAGGCCCTTGTTGCAAGCTCTGAAGAAAGCACAGGCAAATCTTGAAAAACTTGTTTGGACTGAGGAAATGGAAGGAGGGTTTAACGAGTTGAAAAGGGCAATTTGCACAGCTCCAGTTTTAGGAATTTCGCAATTATGCTGAAGAATTCTTCTTATTTACGCACACAAATGGCACTGTTATGACAGCTGTACTCACGCAGAGAACCACGTTGGGGTACAAGCCCCTTGCATATTACAGTGGGATTCTAGACCCAGTAATGATGGGTCTAGAACAGTCTTTGGCAGCTGGCATGTTCACCATTGAGAAGGCTGCCAGCATAGTAATGGGGTGTTCCATGATATTATTTGTTGAACATGCTTTGTCTGCCATTTTGGAGAAACCTAAGAGTACGCTGACTTCTCAAAGTGCTTCTGCCTATCAGGTGGTCATATCGAATCCAGCGATTAAAATAGTTCAATGCAGAATAGTGAATCCTGCCATGTTTTTAGCAGAACCACTGGCAGAGGGCGAGCATGCACATGATTGCTCAAACTATGAGGAGTTTGATGATGACCTCCCGAGCCTAAAGGAAAATGCGTTGGCAGCTGGGCGATTCTCTTTATTGATGGTTCTTCTAGAATCGATCAAAATGATGGACAAAGATATACAGGTGCTGCTGTGGTAAAGCACACAGCCAATGGAGAGTTTAAGTACTGATAAGTGTACAACTACCGTCTCACTTTTAGGCACAGGCTGCAGAATTAGTGGCACTGATTATCGTGCTCGAGAGACACGCAAACCAGGAAGTAACCATGTACAGTGACTCCGCCCTTGTGACATCAACAGTGCACGCAGGGCTAGCATGTTGGAAAAGGAGGGGCTACCACCGAGTGGACGGCAATCCAGTACAGCACGCAGCCTTATTGGACAGACTCATTACAGCACTACAACTCCCAGTAGCCATAGCAGTCATTAAGTGTGCAGCTCACACTAAAAGAGCAGATTTTATCTTACGTGGAAATCAAAAAGCAGATGAGGAAGCAAAACGAGTTGCATGTTCAGAAATGATAATGTCATTTAATACGCCTGATATGAATGAAAGCATGGTGGTGATGATCAGTGTGCCTAATTGTTATAATGATATGTCTAGAACTCAGCTAGTAGAGATTCAAGGGGAAGTGCCTCACCATGAGAAAGACCTGTGGACGTGGTGAGGGTGTTCTTTGAGCCCCTCTGAAGAATTGTGACGACAAGACAGCACTGGTAAACCAGTGATGCTTGTAGCCTTATTAAGGGTGGCGTTGGACCAGCTACACTACCCTGTGCCCGTTACTAGAGAGAGCCTCGCCACAGCTATTGCAGAGGATTGGTTTGTTCTAAATATAGTAGAACACGTTGCATTTTATGTAGTAAATTGTGTTTTATGTCAAAAGTGTACTGCTGAGCACACATTGCACACAATTAGAGGAGTTATTTTGAGACCTAGTGGTCCCTTTCAGCATTTACATATCAACTATGTTGACGTGCTGCAAGTATGTAATGGATACAGGTATATGATTGTAGTGGTATGTCCTTTCTCAAGGTGGATTAAAGCTGGACCGTGAACACCCCCAAACTCAACCTGTGCAGCCAAATCTTTAGTACGAGAAGTGTTTCCAAGATGGGGAATATGTGAGATCAGATAATGGCCCTCATTTTGTTAATGAAGTCTTTGAACAAATAAGCTTGTTGCTTAGCATAAAGCACAGGTTTTCATCAGCATGTCACCTGCAGGCGAGCAAGATCTGTGAGAGACTCAACGGCCTGCTTAAAGAGAGAAAAGCCAAATTGAAACTTACCCCGAAGAAAGGATGGTTGCATTGTCTACCACTGGTATTGTATGCATTGAGAAATGAACCAGGTTCAGACCACCGTTTTACCCCCTACGAAATAATGAAAGGGAGGTGAATGAGGAGACCTCTCAGACCTCCGTCTATAACTAGAAGTGATGCCCAGACAAAAGCAGAATTGTTAGGAAAGGAGCTACGTGATTATCTTACATGCATGACTTCAAGTATCTCTATCATTTCAGATCAGCTCATGCAAAAGGGGTGTCGGTCAGCGCAGAACGCAGAAGGAGATGCTCCAACAGCCGGATTTGAAAAACTATGTCTTCCCAAACTTTTCCCCGGAGATGCGGTCCTAATCCGCAACTTTACTAGAAAGTGGCACGAGCCGCCGGCCCCTTCATATTAGAGGACATGACACCATCTGCAGTCAAGGTGCAAGGCAGACGCGCTTGGATATTTCTTGGTGACGTGAAAATCTATGCTGGAGAATCCACTTCACCCCCACCCCTATCGGAAGCAAGCATTGGGGAAGAACCACAGCACGTGCAGACTAGGTCTATGATGAGGAAGAAAGATGCAGAAGCTGTCGAATAAAGATAAAGAATATATTGGACTGTGGCTTATTTCGGGATACTCTTTTCAGTCATTAAAAAAGGAGTCAAGGGAAGCTATTTGTTCTTGAGCCACAGGAGTTTGTTCACATTGGACTGAGACATGTTTAAGTCTTGATCATAAAGGAGAGCATGTCAGATTTGGAGTTCCTTTGTGATGACTGGAAGGGGGAGCAGTTCCCCGATTTCTTTCTCACTGAATATCTTTTCGGAGGTGCCTATGTGGTGCCCAATGACATATCGTTCTTGCAGGTTTTCTGTTCATTTTGCGCGCATACCCTGCGCTTTTGGGGAGAAATACTAGCGTTCATCTGTTCCTGTAAGATCCTAAAAATGGTCCAATTGTGAGGAGATTGCTTGCAGCTATCATTGAGCAAATTTGTCAGCTTCCTGAGTTCAGTGGGGAAAACACAAATGCCCCTATCAGCGGATAATGCGCATAGACTGGTCAGTTGGGTGTTCTATTATTTGATTGAGGAATGCCTGCAATCCATTGGGAGACAAATTGATGTCTGAACGTTCCTGAGAGACCCGAGGAACAATACAGCACTTAATAAAATATTGAGAGACATCATAATACAAGTAAATGGGTACTCTGAGAGAACATTGAGAACTGAATGAGACTTTTGAGGGAGAAGATCCAAAAGTCTACTGATTGAGGAACTTTGTTTCATGCTGAAGGAGAATCTTCGTGTCATCTGGTAATAGACCAATTTGTGTAGTCCACTGGGAACTTTTGTTCATAATTGTATAGCCAGTCAGCTGATTGAGGATCTTTTGGAGCCAACTGAGTACCTTCCAGAAGTAGTGCATGACTGTCATGCCCGCGCCGCTGGCGCACGCATTGGCAAACATCATGGACTACTTGGTACTCATTTATCCTCCTAATACTATATGAACAACTCCTATTCACGCCTTGGTCTTTTACTTCCATTTGCTCAACTTTGGTTCTTTCTTATTTTATTCAATTAACTACATTTACCATAATGCACCTGGCTACAGTCCTCAATTCCTGGCTATTCTCATTTATCGTTATTGGGACCACAATCCCCAGAAGCCCTAGCGGCCAGTGCTGCTTCCACCTGCTCAGGAACAGAGAGGGAGGAGGCAGATTGTCTTCAGGTGTGCTGCTCCAGGTGCTGTCAATTAGCCTGCCTCAGAACAGGGCAGGGCTATATATAAGCAGCTGCCTGCAGGAGCACAGTGCCTTGCATCTTGAGATCTCCCCGCTCCTGTTTGCCTTGACCCTCTACTTTGTATGCTGTTCCTGTTGCTGCATTATCCTGTTTTGATCCAGTGCCCTTTCCGGGCTCCCTGCCTTGCAGCCGATCACGCTCCGCTGCCTTCTACCTACAGCCCTTGTCCTCTGGGCTTCCTGCCTTGCAGCCTACTACAGTCCTCTGCAGCCCTCTACAGTCAGCGGCCCTGCTCCTCTGGGCTCACTTCTTGCTGCCCTGCTCTTCTGTTCTCCTTGCCTTGCAGCCTGCCTCACTCCGGCTGCCTACAGTCCTTGTCCTCTGGGCTCCCTGCCCTGCAGCCTGCCTCACTCCGGCTGCCTACAGTCCTTGTCCTCTGGGCTCCCTGCCCTGCAGCCTGCCTCACTCCAGCTGCCTACAGTCCTTGTCCTCTGGGCTCCCTGCCCTGCAGCCTGCCTCACTCTGGCTGCCTACAGTCCTTGTCCTCTGGGCTCCCTGCCCTGCAGCCTGCCTCACTCCGGCTGCCTACAGCCCTTGTCCTCTAGGCTCCCTACCTTGCAGCTTGCAACCCTCTGCTGTCTCCAAGCCCTTGTCCTTTGAGCTCCCTACCTTGCAGCCTGCACCGCTTCGCTGCCTACAGCCCTTGTCCTCTGGGCTCCTTCCTTGCAGCCTGCTCCCTCCGCTGCCTACAGCCCGTGTCCTCTGGGCTCCTTCCTTGCAGCCTGTCTCCCTCCGCTGCCTACAGCCCTTGTCCTCTGGGCTCCCTGCCTTGCGGCTTGCTAAACTCCTCTGCCTTACAGCCTGTTTTACACTTAGCTGCCTACAGCCCTGCTCCTCTGGGCTCCCTACCTCGCGGCCCTATTCTTTTGGGCTCTCTTTCTGTCGCCTACTACTTATCTCTCTCTGTCCTGTTCTTCTGGACTCCCTGCCTTGCAGCCTACTACAGTCCTCCGCAGTCCACTACAGTTTGCCTGCACCTAGTGCCACTCTTGACTGCAGACCTGCTTCCTACTTTGCAGCCCTTCTGTTTTCCTGACTGCTGCTCCCTTGTTCTCTTCCATGAGTCCTCTGTACTCCACCTTAGGTTATCTATCTCAGTCTAACTGCCTTTCCTTCATTTCCTTCTGCTAGATTGCTCATTGACTTCCTTTTCGCTGGATATTTCTGTTCTTGTCTTCTCATGTGTCTTATGTAATCCCTTTGTACAAAGCTTGCCTGTTGGTTTCCGGCAGGCAACCTCTGCCCCTTCCCTTGTCGCGTTTTCACTGTTACAGACACCCACTGCTGTTGTTCCCAGCCATGAGCATACAGTGTGGGCATCTGTTATAGCAATCTATGCAGAAGGCTGGAGTTTCCTAAGGTTCGTGGAACACTCTTTCCCATTTCAGCATACACCCCAAGAGGGAATCAAGTTTGTTTGTACCTTTGTATCTTTTGCCCCTTTTGGCTCACAGCTACAGTTTCCTACTCTTCTTTCTTGTTGAACTTCCTGCTGTGTGTGCTTATCTGCTACCTTACTTCAGCACAGCCACCCAAACCCTACCTGGGTACCCTGTGCCACTCTTGACAGAGTGCCATTCCTGACAATGATGTTGCCCGATTAAAGATTTGTTTTTTCTTCCTTAAAAAAGAGTAAAATGGCCAGCATCAATAGCAGGAGACGTCCACGATGTGCAAGAAGCTATTGCTGTAAATGGTCTTATGTGTGTGTAATCTACACTTGAATTTTGTTCATAGTGGTACTACTTTCACTTACAGTACTCACTGCTTACTATATAGATGTAAGTGGAGCAAAGACTCCCGTGTATCTTCCTGTATAGAAGGAGGGTACAGATGTGGCAACTACTAGGCAAGCAAGACTTTATGTAATTGTTCCTACTCTAGAGGTACATACGAGAGCACCTGCTCCTGTGATGAAAAAACCTAGGTTCCCTTTCATAGGGAAGTCACGTATGGAGATTATGCGAGACATTTTCATGCCTGCATATTATGTTAATAGGATGAGCTTCTAGAACTTTCTCCTACACAGGTAACATGTGTAAATACACCAAGCACATTGACAAATGTTTCTTTGATTGAGCCAGTCAGGAAGAGTTATGTTGACATTTTGCTTGAGATGGTTAGAGAAGCTCGTAAGAAAAGAATGAGATCCCAGAGAAGTGCTAGGGAGGACGACCATGAGCTGAATGATTACCTGGATAGCACTGCACACTTGGGGAATAACATGTGGTATCAGCATATGAAAGAAGTGGGAAGGCGGACCTCAAAGGAGGAATGCTTTGTGTGTGCACTCCTGCCTTATAGCATGGGGAAGTCTAAGATCTTCATAACTATTGAAATAGACATCCAGACAGCACATTGTCTTTCGCATATAGCACTCTGTCATAAAAGAGGCCAGTTTATGGACCGAGATGCCTATCTCAAATGGGAAACTGAAATGACAGATGAAGATGATTATATCCAGGATACAAAGACAAGAAATAGGGCGCATACTTAGAACCATGTGATAAGATATGAAAAATCTGGAGTGAAAAGAGCTAGAATCAGATGGGAAGTGAATAAAAGACTGGAGAGTCCAGGAAAATCTGCAGAGGAAATTCCTAGATGGAAGAACAGAGGCAAGATGAAGATTTGGGGATCCGTATTATCACCAGATGGATGGGAAGAAGGAGTGGTGATCTGCAGAGCCTGGGTGATCATTGGTTGTTATCAGCCAGTCATTGACATTGTACAGAATGGATGCAAGCCATTATGGCCAAGACTTGCTAAGCTGCTGACCTGGATCGAAGACAGAGGAGGACCCTTGCAGATAGTGCCTTTGGAGATTGCAAAGCTGTGCTTCAGAAACAATGGCACAAGAAAAGTTGGAGAGAACCATAGTCAAATCTGTGATGTACCAGAAATGAAACACGGGACAGCAGTGATCATGGATCACTATTGGGCTTGTGGAGCCAGAGCCTACATGAAGCTACCCAAGGACTGGGGAGGACGTTGTTCACTGGTGAATCTTCATGTTTCAGCGTTAGTGATTCCTAAAAGTGATTTGAACCATGACAGTTTCCTGAAAGCAGATGCTCACCTGAGAAAGAAGAGATCTGTGGAGCTGATTAATCTAATGAAGAGGGAGAACTATTTGTCTGCTAAGTCAATAGAAACGTTTGACTCCATCTTGTATGAACACAGACTGTTTAGCCATACTTTATCAGTATTCACATTGATCTTCATGCTGAGAATCCAGGTTGGAGCAAATACCAAGTGGCTGCAGATTACCAGATGGGAATTGCTGCAGACGATCAACACATCCATAAAGGGATTCAATGCTATTAGAAAGAGATGAGAGCCATACGACTGATGACTCTTCAGAATAGATATATCCTGGACATGATCAAAGCTATGGATGGAGGTGTTTGCGCAAAAATTGGAGAATCGTGTTGCACGGCCGTACCTTCTCACGATGACGAGAATGGCACCTTGACAGAGGCCATAGAGATGCTAACGAAGCTACACATCCAGATGATAGACGAACTAGAAGATATCGCTGATGACAGTTGGTTTTGACCACTTTTTTCTTGTCTTCCACAATGGATTGCAGACATGTTCAAGTTCCCTGGAGCCCTGATCGTGTTGGTGTTGCTTGTATTCTGTGTGATCAAGATAATAATCGCGCAATGCAAGAAGACAGCAAAGAAAGCCAAAGGAATGAAAATTATGATCTGAGTTGAATCATGATGGAAGGCCATAGACTTGAAAGATGAATAAATCGGAGACTTTGTGAAGACCAGTATCCATGCACCTGATGGAACGAAGTTTCTGTATCCAAAGAACTATAAGAAGTATGGGGGAAGATGGATCTATTGCAGTCCAAGTGGACAGTGTATGCTCATGACTTGGAACAAGGATGAGCATGTGAAATCAGCTGGATGCCTGAAGGGAGTCATAAAGGTTTGGATTCCAAAATAGCATTTCTTCAGACAAGGATGTCTAGATGAGAAGGATGATGGGAGAGTGGTCCATGAATCACCCAGAAGGAGCTAAGTACCCCCACCTCAACCACTTTGCCCATATTGCCTATATGTTGGGAACCAGAGTGTGAGACACGTGCAGTACCAGTGAAAATACTAATACCAAGGAGAATCCTGGAAGCAAGGTTCCCTTTGAGAAAACCATACCTGCATACGAGACAGTATGATGGCCATTTGAACAAAATTCCAGAAGAAGCAGAACAAATGAATGGCAAAGAAGAATGGTGATGTCACACAGAGCCGAGCTGACGCACATAGAAGTAATGCAGAGACAAGAGAAGGGAAGAAATGATATAAGGCATCAAGAAAGTATTGAAGATAAGTGGCATCTTGAGATCAAGATGGAGAAACCTATGTTACAGAAATGATGAAGATATCAAGTCATTTTACACGTGTACATATGCAAAGGAACACAAGCAGATGAAGTATTCTTGAGGCTAGCTTTATAGTGAATAGATTTCGGCATGCGCCAATGCATGTACATATATATTCGAGTGAGTAAAGAATGGATGTTTCCACTAGGTACTATAGCAGAGCTGGCCTAAAGAAGGAAGGCCTCTTTAACTGTGTGTTGCAGTTAAAAGACAAGTGAATTGATATGATAAGTTATTTATAACACGCTTAATACCCAGAAATTTCTAAGCGTGGACCCGGGGATCGAACCTGTGTTGCTCCATGTTGTCTTGCTTCCAAGGAGAGCACGTTGCACCTGTACTATCCTCCCGAGACAATTACGAAGTGAATCTCAGAAAGACGAGGCTGGATGAGCCAAGAAGCCAAGGCCATATCAGGCTTGGGTGAGCAGACATTGGATACAAATCGTGTGAAAGAATGAAGCTCCTGTTCAGGAAGCATGGACAAAAACAAGGAAGACGTTAGAGGTCTATTAGAAAATAGTATTTTGATGCATGAGAAGATGAATTTTGTGGTCTTCAGTCACCCTGGAGGGATGAAGTTGGACGAGCATGACAACCACACCTACGCGTGAGGGCAGAGCATGCATTCACTCCCCTGAAATCTCCAGGTCAGAGAACACTCCCAAGGACAAGTTCAAAGCCTTAATTGACAGCAGACCACAGAGGTGATGATAGATGATTATGCTAATTGGTGGGAAGCTATGGGTGAAGACTAGCTCACCAGCACCTGGAAGCTCAGCCTGCGTGCTGCTAGCGATGGTGGAAAAGTACTGACGGAGGTTAGATTGCCAACCAATGGTAGCGGGCAGCGTAACTTAGGGTCCTATAGTTTGTGCAACCAATGGGACGTTGTGTATTTAGTGACGTTCATAGTGACCTGTTTAAGGGGAGGGCTTAGTTGCCCCACCTGATGTTTAGAAACCTATCACTTTTCTTCACTCTTTAGATGAGTATGGATCATATACTTAGAAATTCCCTTAGACCCTATCACAATTGCCACTAGATTTTTGTAGTTTGCCACATAGGATGACGTTAGTAATACGTAGTATGATGTCACCTATGATGATATTTTGCTATAAAGGAATGCTTTTTTTTTAAGATCAATTGAGAGAGAAACCATGTGCTGAGACGTCCGTTGATGTCTGTTGTACTCCCTGTTTTAGATAATTGAGATTAAAACAGTTATCCTTTTGCCAACTACCTGAGTCGTTTTGATTATTGATGTTTGAATAATTTCTGCATCCACATCCATCTCAAGGGTATTGCTATCTCATCTTAAAGGGCTGAAAGCCTCCAGTTCAGTAGAT
This sequence comes from Ambystoma mexicanum, assembly GCF_040938575.1. Classification (NCBI taxonomy): domain Eukaryota; kingdom Metazoa; phylum Chordata; class Amphibia; order Caudata; family Ambystomatidae; genus Ambystoma; species Ambystoma mexicanum. The sequence continues at coordinate 155,693,983 of NC_090925.1, forward strand.
TACATTAATATATTGCCACACATAGCCTCAAGAACATACCCACTCTCAAAGACGTTGAAGCATCTTTATAAGCAAGTTCGCAGAGGGTGTCACTAAAGGCCGTCCCCCTCTCAATCCCACAGGCAGTTCTCTCTCTAGCCAGGCAAAAAATAAGCATCATTGGATAACAATTTCATATGCAATTCTGTAGGTTTGCTAATTAAATTGACACTTATGTAGCAAATCTAGCTATTTAAGTTACTCTGTTCAAGGAAGCACAGCTCACCCTTCATTCCTCTCCGGCCCTCATGGATCTATCTCCAGCCACTTCTATGTTCACTGCAAGTTCAAAGGGGAAAATGGGGAGGGAGACTGCAGGCGTAATTATCTCCTCCACTTTTAAGTGCCAAAGGACTGTTTGGGAGTGCTAGGCAAGAAAGTTTATTTTCCGTTTTCAAATAACTGCAAACCAGAAGTAAATCGGGATGATAGTTTTACTAAGCAAACTATGTCTTGTCTGGCAAAGAGCAGCATGCATTAGCGTTATTTCTTTTTTTTTCGAAGTCAGTCATGCAATTCCATTTCTTATTTAAGTTTCTACATAATGCATTGCTACTGCAAACTACTGCATTGTGTCCATGATTTAGAATAATGTTAGTGTGCTGAGAGACAAGCGTGGTATCCAGAGAGACGACAGACAAAAGAACTCCAGTTTCAACAAACTTTATTATAATGTCAGGATGGTGAAAGGCTCAACTGGCCCTACAACTAAGAGATTGATTTCTCCTGCCTTAGGAAATCTAAGGGAAGTCTGTAAGTCCAAATCAAGAGTTCTGTCTGTGTCCAAAAACCTATGCTTGCCCTCACATCTAGAAATAAACAAAGTATAGGATTCTTCTTAATCAAAAGAGTGTTAAATGTAAAGTCTCAGCTGTTCTCAGCTTAAGTCCTTCTTGGGCTTTTTGTTACAGGATAAACAGGCAGTTCAAATAGCTGTTTGTTTCACCAATGTTAAACCACAACTTGAGGTTCCCTTCCCCAAGTTCAATATGGTATAGTTCATACAAGCAGAAGATCTTGAGGTTCCCTTCCCCAAAACAATGCTTCCCCGTTGCTTCGATTCTCAGGATTCCCTTCCCCAAGATTCCAATGTAGTATAGATTTTAAAGTCACTTATTCAATGTTCAAATGTAAAAAAAACAGGTTTACTTGATCAGCCTTCTGGCTGGCTTTGTCAATTAATTCACTGTTCTCAGTGGCTTACTTACAATGTGCTTTGCTGGTCATCAATTAGGCTCACTGGTCTAGGCGCATTTGTCAGACCACCCATTCCACCCATCACAGGTCACGCAACCAGGAACCCAAGGCCCCTGCTTGGCTTGAAAAAGGATGACCGCAATGTTTACAGTAGAGAGCTCCTTGGTCTAGGCCCAGTTGTCAGACTGCAAGATCCACTCATTACATGTTGCACAATCATAAGTCTCCCCCCTCCAAGTTTTCTGACCCTCAAGGCTCTTCTGCCCCAGGCTTTGTGGTTTCCACACTTGGCCTTCCTTTTGGCTAGTGCAACCCTTTTCCACACCAGTCTTTGCTTTGGCCACAAATTCATATATCTTTCTCACATTTGTAATTTTTATATATAAGTATTTGTTCAGTTTGCCACTCAATATATTGGTGTTAACTTTCAAATGTTCGTTTGGAATTCAAAATGACTTGCTCTTAGTCAAATAGTAATTTCCATTGAGTTCAGTATTCAATATAATTTGTATTCACTTATGCTTCTGGACGGTTAATTGCATGCGATCCCATCGTAGCACTCTGGTCTTGCCATCTCCTCTGACACTCACCGGCTCTTCGCGTCTCCCTGGCGGTGGTCCCAGTTGCTTCCGCTCACCTCTTCCGTAGTCGGGAAGCAGACAGAGTTGACTCTGCTTACTGGCCTGGCACTTCTTCGCAACGAACGCGGACTGCGTTATCTCTGCTCCCAGCTACTTTCTACAGCAGGACTGTTGTTCGGCAGCTCCGTATGCCCGCCTTCCACTTTGAAGGCTCTCTGTCCTGCAAACAGCACGCAGCCAGTTCTCCTCTGGTCCTGCAGGTCTTTTGGGATCATTGACGGTCTTCAGACTGCCTAGTCTCGCTCCAGTCCAGCGGTTCTCCTCCTCCTATTCCTACTCCTAGTTCTCTCTCTAGATGCCTTTTTTTATAAACCCAAGCACTATTAAGGGGCCTCAGATGTGTGTTGTTACTCTGAATTGCTTGGCTATAATGATCCCAATTAATGGGACATGTCTGACCTTCAGTACTGCACTGCTTTTACACCTCTCTTCTTCGTCACAGTACTAGAGTGGTGTTTGTCATAGGAAGTGTGCATTGTTCCTAGTTGCCTCTTCCTCTTCTCAGTACTTGGTGGGTATTTACAGCGAGAGATAGGGTATGACCCATGAAGGCTGAGGGAAGGAAGTGTGAGTCTGTATTAGGAAAGGGGGATAACATGTCTCGCCATCTGGCACTCTCTCCCCAATGATCCTCCCTTGTTTGTACACCCCCAGGGTCAGGATACAAAAGCGACGGCCCTTCCCTGGTCAACTGAACAGAAAATCCCTGGGGAGTGGTTGTGAGCATGACATCTGGTTTCTCACAGCACCTAAATCTCAGTGTCCACTATATTTCATTTTGTTGGGAAATATGCATCATATTGAACACTCTTGAAAGTATACATGATCACACAGCCAAATGATTTTGCTGGCAAACCTAGCTCTGTGACCTGCTGGCGAGATAACCACAAATTACAATATTTCATATAGTTTGCCCAGTTCTCTGCATGATAAACTATACTCTATGCTTAGTTTTTCTTTCTTTCCTCTTACATAATGAATACACACAGCCAACTAGATGTAGTGATCAATAGTTGCATCCAGTCTATATATCTGCTGCGATACCACACACTATAGTTAGCCTCCAGAGCTCACTTTGCTCTGATTAAGATTGCAATATATATTAGCACGTGCAGGACAGAGCTGGCCAAACTGTTTGCAGAGCTGTTTCATATTTATTTGTTTCCATTCATGCAGCTAACCTTTTACATATTACAGATACTCATCCTGGGCCGCAATATCTACTCACCCACACACATAGTCCAGTAGATTTTATGAAGGGCGAGTGCCATTTGCAGGGGATGTCTGAAACTTTGATTGAACATTTACTTTGTTTGCAGTAAATGTCCAAAAGGTTTCACTGTGCATGGCTAGCCTCTGGATTGCAGCAGTATGCCAAACATTAAGTGGGTTTGTGGCGACATGCACCATTTTACACAAAGCGCATTTACATTTGTCATCAGTTGCCAGAAGTCGAGTGCATTTTTCAGAGGTCGAGTAAGTTACTCGAGGAATTTTAAAGAATTTGCAAGGCCTGACGTATCTCACCAATGTCTTATTTCAACAGTATACACAAATGCTGTATTGTTGATCATGTTATGTTTTGGGTACAAATCGCTTCTGGTGGCATTAAAAATATTAGCACAACAATGCTAATCAAAATGGGTTTGCTAATCAAGAACATTTTTATTAGCAAAACTCTGCTATCATTTTTTTAAGTCTAATTTATGCCTCACCTAGACTTTGGTAACCTCTACTATATAGGTTCGGACTGCCTTTAGGCCTTCACCATTAACCAATCACCTTACGTCTCTTGCTCTCTCCAGGAATTTCTAGGTGGAGCCTGACCTGGGGGTTCCACAAGAATACACAATATCGAAAAATTGTGCCTTTCAATCACCCAGGTTTCACTTGATCTTTACATCTCACACTCTTGTACTCCTAGCCCTGATATTCTTACTTACTTTTACTTCCTTCCACTCTCCTCCCTGCTCTCCGACCCTCCTCTTCCTCTCCCTCCAATGTTCTTCAGACTACTGCTACTCTACCCCTTTCTCACCCCTCTCCTACTACCACAATCACTCTTCCTTTTACTCCCTCAGCCTCACTTACTTGCCTACATTCTGACTAACTTTCACTCAAGTGCTCTTCCCACCCTGTCTGCCCCCCTCAAGCATCAGTTTCCCTCACCAACCAATACCTCACCTCGCACATGCCCTGTATATTAAATTTTCCATAGTCTGTCATTCCGACACCTGGTCCCTCCGTCTGCCTTGTCCTCCCTTGACCTCACCCGAAAAACTGCCACTGCCCAGTTTCCTTGGTCCCCTTTTCTGACCCTTCTCCGCTCCTCTCCATTGTTTGTGGCATCCACAGATACCCTGGGATAATTGCTAGCTTATTCTTTTCCCAGGGTCGGGTTATACAGGAGTAAGGCTTTAAAATGCCTCTGAAGGTCCATCCCCTCCACCAACGTTGGTCTGCCAGAGGTTTGAAACAGCCCACGACAAACACATTCATTCTCAATGTTCTTGGGCATGTAGTGTAGAGCTTTCCAATTGCCGGTGTGCATCGCGTATCGCTATGTGGCCCTGCTGTTACTATCAGCTCTTTCGTTATTGAGATGTTCAGTCCCTGAGACCTCTGGTAAATGTAGCCCTGAGAAAGGACACTGGCCAGAACAGAGCACAGCAGGTATGGGGTGAGAAGTGGTACTTGACTATTTCAGCGAGGCAGAGTTAGGAGAGAGAGCGAGAGAGAGAGAGAAAGAGAGAGAGACAGAGAGAGAGAGACAGAGAGAGAGAGAGAGAAAGAGAAAGAGAGAGAGAGAGAGAGAGAGAGAGAGAGAGAGAGAGAGAGAGAGAGAGAGAGAAAGACTGGGGCCCACCCAACTCCCTCACATTGCTTCTGGGCCAGAGCTGGCTCTGGCAAACACTGGTAGGCCTTCTGTCCCAGGTTAACATTATAAACTAGCCAGGTCGGTAAAAACAAGATGTCAATTTATACATGGGTGGGCCAGATAGCCTTCTGGTGGGCAGGGAGATAGATTTACAGAACACTCATGACAGAGGCTATGCCAAACAAGAATTGCAGGGAGTTGGAAGGAAAGTACATAGTTGAGCCATTAGGAACAGCTGGGGGAAGAATATGTGAGCAAAGGAAGCAGGATTAGGGCCGTTGCTGTTATATGTGTTTGATCTGCAGGTTAAAGGTTCGAATCCCAGCAAAGCTAACTCAGCCTTTCATCCTTCTGAGGTTGATAAAGGAGTACCAATTGCCCGTAAATCAATGAAATGGGCTATTATAGTTGAGCACGAAAAAAACAGCATTATGTGGCTCATCTCTCTGCTCTCTCCCTCCATGGCGCTTTTCATCTTCCCTGCCTACTCCAACTGCTACTCTATCACCTATCCTAGCTCTTTTTCTAAGCCTGGAAGGAAAATAATTTAATGAAAAGATCTCCTGGTCTCCAATCCAGGCCTGCCTACCGCTGACACCTATGTCAACGCTTCTTCCAGGCAGATTGTCACAACATCCTCTTTGTCGTTCCCTCTCTGGCCCTTTGGATTCCCCATATAGTCTCAGTCCTCTGCCCTTTCTCTTCTTCGCCCATTAATGGTGTAACTCATTGGGAAGTACTCTTGGCATACTTCCCTTCCCCTAGGGGCATCAATAATGTCTACCAGAATGGCACGGTTATGGTCCGGGGCTCTCAGCCCAACCTCCCCCTTCCTGATAGGCATCTTCAGTCTTATCAACCACCTCCCTTCTCCTGCCACTTATCCTTCTGCACCCCCTCTTGCCCCTTCACCACCACCAACAAGTATGCCACTTCCCTGTACCCCTCCTCGGAAGACCTGCAAAAAGTTGGCAACCAGCTTCACTTATCTACCCTCAACTCTCGTTCTGCGGTTAAACACTCCTCTGACATCGGTCACCTCCTTGAAGACTTTGACACCCTCACTCTCACCGAGACGTGGTTCACTGCCAACTGTTACTGTTTTGACACACTCCTCCCGAAGGGCTACAAGGTGCTCTCTAAAGCCTAGGCCTCACCAGTCTGGGGGCGTAGTGGCCCTGATCTTCCCTGAATGGGTCTCTGCTACCATCATACCCACTCTTCCTTCAAATGCCTCCTCTGCAGGCTTTTTGTCTCCAATCCTCTCACCGACTTTTGCCACCATCTACAGCACCCCTGGTCCATTCTCCCTCTTCCTTGCGGAGTGGTCTGATCTCTCCTCTTCACTCCTGGCCTCCACCTCCAAGCTTCTCTTCCTCACAGATTCCAATATTCACCTTGACTCTCCTGATGCAGCCTCTGTGACTCTTTTTCCCCCTCACCATTCTTTCCTCCGGTCCAACGCACTCAGCCAGACACATCTTGGATGCTCTCATCTCAGAAGATACCCCATCTCCAACCCTCACTCCTCTCTCCTATGCTCTGTCCTCTCACCTGGAATCTTTGGGTCCCCCGGCGAAGCGTCTGTCAGTCTCCTTCTCCGACATTTGACCGATGAAGCGATTGTCAGTTGCTGCCTTTGCTGCCACTTCATTCCCACTCCGACCTCTGACTATCACTCGGACTCTGACGCAGCCCTTGCTAACCTTCACCTCTTCATCACCAACACCCTTAGCCCCATCATGAGGATCTGCATGAACCCTGACTCTAATCGCAACACCTGGTACAACTCCAACCTAGCCTCTCTGAAACGCAAATGATGAGTGGAAGTGGCAGGCTTTGAGCTCCGCCTCGACAGACTGGCCTGCCGCATGCTCCATAGGCAATACAGACTTTCCATCCGCTTGAAGAAAACGGCCTATATCTAATCCTGCATCTCTGGGCCCACTAATAGAGCTGCACTGCTCAAAACCTGCAAGGAACTTGCCAATCCCACTGCAGTCTCCACTTCTCCTCTGCCATCCCAGACCCACTGCACTGCACTGGCCTCTCACTTCTTTACCAAAACTCAGGAAATCCTGTCCTCACTCTCGCCAACACCCTTCCCTTTTCCCTCACCCTGCTCTCAGGCTGCTCCTGCCCTCCCCTTTCCCATACCCTCCTTCTCCTCTTTCTCGACCATAGCACCGGAAGAAATCTCTAGACATCTTCTCTATGAAAGTCTCTTCCAAACATGTGCTCTCCTGCTCCTCCATAACTATCAAGGAACACATTGCCTCCCTTGCGCCAGTCTTGGATGATTTCTGCAATCACTCCTTTGCCACCGGCTCCTTCCTTCTACCCCTCAAGCACTACCATGTGCACCCTCTCCTTAAAAAAGCCTTCTGCCGACCCCTCTTGCCCGGCTTACTACAGCCCAATCTCCATTACCCTCTTACTGGGCACACTCCTGGAGAAGCTAGTCATCTCCCAGCTGATCGACCACACTGAATCTGGTGGTTGTCTCCACTGCCACCAGTCCGTCTTCAGGGCTGCCAGAGGCACAGAAACTGCACTCCTGAACACCTGTGAAGACTTGCTCTCAAATCTTGATTCCAACTCTCCCTCTGTTCTGATCCTTCTTGATCTTTCCTCTGCCTTTGAAAGCGTCAATCATGTCACCCTTATAAATTGTCTGCATGCTACCTTTGGCATCACAGACCTGGCACGGGACTGGTTGACCTACTTCCTGTATGACCGACCATCCCAGGTTCAACTGGGCCCTCTTCTCTCACCCATCACACTCTCCACATGTATCTCAGGGCTCTACCCTCTTGCCGTGGCTCTTCAACATCTACCTTGCGCCTCTGGGCCATTTGATCTCTGCCTTCTCTCCTCACTTCCAGTGTTATGCAGACGACACGCAGCGCTCCTTCCAGCTCCTCTCCTATGCCTCTTCTTCCCCTCTCATTCCTGACTGTATGACTGCTGTTCAGGCATGGTGCACTGCGAATGATCTTGGTCTTAATGCCAGTAAAACGGAGATCCTTCTCATTGGATGCCCAGCTCCCACCTTCCCCCTGGCGGCCCTCCATGGGTCCCCTTCCCTCAGCCTCTTGTGAGGCAAAAAACTTTGCCAAGTAGGCCCACTTTCAGCTGCACCTCCTCCGAGGTATACTCCCTTTCCTCACCTTCCCCCAGAAACTCAATGTCTCCAGAGCTCTGGTCCTCTCTAGGCTGGACTACTGATAACAGCCTCACCCGCAATCTGCTCCCTTCGCCACCCCCCTCAACTCATCCAGAATAGGACTGCAAGACTTATCCTTGGCCTCAAGCCCAGGCACTGCATTTCTCCAGCCCTGAATTCCCTCCATTGGCTCCCGGTTGTTGCGAGGATCAAGTTCAAGACCCTCTGCATTTTCCAGAAGGCTCTCTGGGGCATGTGACCCCCGCTACGTTGAACTTTCTCCCCAAACACCTCCCTGCTAGAGCCCTTTTGTCTTCTAGCTCCAACTCCCTGCAGATCAGATGGCTTTCCAAGCAGAGAGTGGGGGTAGATCTCTCTTCCGCAGGAGCCTCCCTGTGGAATGGTCTCCCTGTCCCTCACAGGCTTGAGCCGGATCTCCTTAAGTTCCGGGAAGCTTCTTAAGACCCTCCTTATCTCTTCTTCCTTCCCTCTCCCCCAGCTAATTTCCCCCTCTGCCGCATTTTGATTGTGACTGACTGCCTTCTTCCCTCCGAGTCATACAAGGCAACAGGCCATCCTCACCTAGACTACCCCAACCTCTGTGTCCCTTGACCACCCCATTCCTACACTTGCCCTACTAGGCTCCCTCACCCTGTACTAGCATGGCGGGGCTGAACCCCTACTGGGCCCGATCCAGTCTTGTCCTCTAACTTAGCATCGGACCTCACTCCCCTGCACTTGCACATTCCGAATGTCGCAAGGCCTAGTAGGAAAGTTTTTTGTTATCCCTCAGCAGTGTTCCCCACCCACCCCCTCTTTGTTTTGTGGCACCTTGAAACCCCCTTTTCTGTATAGGCGCATTATAAATAACGAATAAATAAAATGTATTGGAGGAGGCTGGTTTGTTAGGTGTTAATTTGATCCTGCACATCTCAACCTATAGCCACCTGGTATGAAGAGGTCTGTGTAAAGGCCAAAAGAGACTAGTGACTTTTGTCAGAACCAAATCATGGGCTGATAAAGTCAAGTTGCACTGTGAGATTGGAGTACAAGAATCTAATTGCTAGAAGAGAGAAAAGAAATACAAAATGAAAAATTGCCTTTGATCAATGGAGTGCTCTCAACAAAGCACTAGAGGAACAACATTATTCTCTCTTTTAGAAACTGGTCGTAGCTAAAGAGCTAAACGGCGATCAGACCCGGCATTGTTCCATACCGGCTGAATCTTGCCAATCCCATTTCTCCAGTTTATACCAAAGTTCGGAGAATCTGGTATTTTCATCTTCTGACCTCTGTTGATATGATCACTGCACCCAGAGGCTTTTCTATAGCGGTTCAGGAGGTGGAGAGGGCATTAATCACCCAGAAAAGCGGAAGAGCTGCAGGACCAGATTTTATTCCATTGGACCTCTACAAAGATGAGGTGCGGATTCGGGCCTGATCTTATGCAACAATTTTAATGTAATAATTAGAATGGGGTCTGTCCCAAAATCTTCTCTGAGTGTGGTAATCATACAAATCTATAAAAAGGGGGACAGGGACCTCCCCAGGAATCACTGCCCATCTCCCTATTTGATTGTGTGCAGGAATAACCTTTGATCAGCAACCTTCAGACAGTTTTCCGCACCAATAGAGGGACAGTGGACCATTGTTTTCTTCTCTTTTTAACAATCCAGAAGTATACAGTGCTTTACAAAATGAAATTATATGCAATATTCCTGGATTTAAAAACAGCGTTCGGATCTGTATAAAGAAATATGTTATGGCAAATCTTAGTAGAGGGTAAAGTCCCTACTGAGCTGTTGGTACCCACAATGCTGCTCTTCTCCGAGAACCAAGCTACGGTACGCTATGGGCTGGGAGGTGGGCCGACACATTCATTTTCTGTTACCAAAGGTGAGACAGGGGTGGGTACTGGCACCCTTGCTCTTTAGCATTTATATCCAGCTGATGATAGACGCCTTTGTAAGGGACTATCTAGATTGTCCAAAGAGGACGTCAATTAAATATCCGACACTTTATGCCGATGGCGGGGTCATATTGGCAACCACTCCCACAGGCCTGGACAAGTCATTACAAATGTTAATGCCCAAATCCAAGGAACTACATTTGGAACTGAATGTAGGCAAATATAAGGCTACGGTGTTCAAGCCGCAATTTGTCAAATAGTACCCCCTGTGATGAAAGTAAACGAAACAAAGTTAGAGCAGGTCAGACACTTTGATTACTTGTGTGTTCGATTTCATGAATCAGGCGGCTGGATCTGGAGAAACGCAGTGGGGCAATTCTATCCGTTTTTATCAAGCAATATGGTGCAATGTCTCTGGCTTTGGACCAATATAAGAAACAAGCTCTACCGGCAGCGACCCACGGTTGAGAACTCTGGTGTTAGGACAATACAGGAAAACTGGCTACCTTAGAGCACTCAGTTTTTAAATAAAAGTGAGTTCTCCTACCAAATAGCACCCCTTCCTCTTTAGTAAAATTAGATCTTAATATCATTCCATTCGGTGACCAAGTTGCATCCAAGCCCGCCCTATGTTGGGAACAGCTATGGAAAACAGAGGGCCTGGAGATTTATTCAGACTCTAGAAAGCACCTGCTATCACTGATTGGAGGCAGAAGCATTAAGTGGGTTGCACACAGCAAGTCTATTCTTTGTGAATTGGGAGCTGTTAATTTATGGGAACATCCAACAGTTCACCAGATGCAAACGTACCCAGTCTGAAGGAAGCGATGAAAATAAAAGCAAGGGAAAGACTTGAGTGTAAGGCTGCATCTCTTAAGCAAGGTCCGGGTTATCTATCGACGCAGACGACGGTTGGTAACCACATCCACACTGACAACATGAATCCCCCATATGAACGATCACTGTTCAGTGATTGGGAATCTTGCAAACGTCTTTCTTCACAAAATTCTGGACGGACAATGGTTCGGGTTTGTACCCCATGTGTAGGTTGGCTAATGAAACCCTTAATCACTTTATGCAGATCTGCCCCAACACACTGAATTTGAGGTGCTTCAACCTTATTGAAGTGGGGATTCGTCATGTAGACGAAGCTATGATATTTTTAAGATAGTCAATGCGACCGCATGTTATCAACGCAACAGGGAGGTAAACGCATAGAGATTAAAGTTTTTTTTTTAAATGCCACTATCAGATTTTAAATAATACCTTAATGTACTTTTATACTCCCACTTGTCACTGTTATTCCTGTTTAGCCTTGCGGAAACCTGTTTTTTTTAGCTTTAGGTAATACATGTTGTCATTTTAGAAATAATGGGTGTGGAATTATGTTCATTTAACTCTTCAAAGTGACTGCTGAAAACTGCAACAGCCAATCATAGCATAGCTGATGTGACCTGAAGTGCAAAACTGCGAGCATGGCTCTCCTGGCAAGAGTGATCTAGGAACTATTAAACATAGGGGCCCTGACTTGTCTAGACAGCAATCCTAGTCAGTTAATGTATGATCTGAATTGAGGTTTTCTGATTCTGATTCTCCTGCCTCGATTCTAACAATTGGGATCTGGCTTTTTATATAGCGTTTACCTTTAGAAAACACTCTTGTCCAATGTATTTTAGATTTGTGTACCCTGTATGGCCTATATTTTAGATCTTTACATTTAATGCCCTGGGATGTATTGTAAATTGTGTTTTACTTAAAAGGTTTTATACCGAATGCAAGTTGTTTTGACTGACTACCAATTTCGATTGTGTAATAGTATTTTATGCAAATATGTCCTATGTAAAGCGCTTTAGATTAAAACGCTATATTAAAAAAAAACATTAATGTGTCAGTTACTGAATTAAGGTCTAGAAATACAAACACAAATATACTCCATTTGACCACTGCTTACAGGAGGGTTACTACCACAATATGCCATGGGTGGAAGCCGACTCTAAAGGATTAAGAAGACTGGGTTTCTAGGGATTCCCTTCCCCCACTTTTTGTGGCTCTCTGATCATCAGATTCACTGAAGCCCAAAGCTTTGATCCTTCACGACATAGGGTATTCCGACCTTGCAGTAGCCCTCAAATCGGAGCAGTGGTGACCTCTTAATTCTTCCAATGCAAGTCTCTTATATCCCCCCTTTCATCTAAGTGAGCGCTGCCATTGGGAGCTCCCTTGTAAACTCTCACTTAGACTACACCACGACCCTTAATGCAAGCCCTTCCTGTCTAGCCAAGCAAAAGGTTTATAGTGGTACAAAAGACAGCAATGCCGAATATCCCTTCCATCCCACAAAAGACTTCCACTGGCTTCTACAAATAATTACATTCGTCTCATTTAAACTTCCAGACCTGTCCAATAAATGTGTATACATATCAGTGTCAGTTTATCTTTAAAAGAGTATCCGGAGAGATCACCAAACCCAAACCAACACTCTTGTACAGTTGACCAGCAATGTTCCCACATCCTGGTACTCCTGCAGAAGTGATAGAGTGGCCCCAACACCATGGAGCAAACTACCCATGTTCATCCAACAAGCACTCCCAGCAAGAGAAAGAGTCATCTTTAAAACAGTTGCCCTCACCCCCAAGTGCATCCACCTCACTGCTCCACCTTACCTCTCTGAGAGAATTCACCCCACCAGATCCGCCAGACTGACTAGAACCCCATACGCAAATATGCTCACGATCCGTAGAGTCAAGAGAGCCAGAGCAGGTGGGATCAGTTACTGGATATGGTCAGCTCGAAGATGGCTTGCTTCAGAAGAGGCCGGTGGTTACTGGATATGGTCAGCTCGAAGGTGGCTTGCTTCAGAAGAGGCCGGTGGTTACTGGATATGGTCAGCTCGAAGGTGGCTTGCTTCAGGAGGATCACGATTAGAGCTTTTATGTGGGATGAAGAAACTGCTCTTACTTTAATAGCCATGTGTAAGAAATCCACCAAGCAGGCTGTGTGAACTAAGGGAGGGCATAAGTAGCCCAATATTAATTTACACAGTCTAAAGACCAACAGCAAGGAGAGGGGACCAAACAGAGGTTTAGCAAAAATGTACATCGACAGATCCTTAGCACACTTTTTGTTAGGTTGGGTAGAGCTCTGTGGGAGATTCACGGTTGTGCAAGGAAGGAACAACTAATTCAAAAAGCAATACAATTTCAAAGGAAACAAAACCTTTATGATCAAATCAAGATGAAAAAAAAAGAATTAACAAGTGAATTAGCAGAAAAGTGTAATGGAATAAATGCTAAAGAGGAACTGAGTTAACCACTCTATTATCATACAAATGTAAAGCATTAAGAAGTCAAAAAGGATGGAATGGTAAAAGATACATTCTTGGGGAAAAGGTTTTCTGTGGGAATTCGATCATTGACCGGCCAAAGAGGAAGGTGTTCCAGACAGTCAAGAATTGTACCTCCATCTTCGTCTTTCAAATGTAGCATAATCGTCCGTGCTGTGCCATGTGTCTACTCTGACCAACAGTGGTAGACAAAGTTCCAGGGGGAAAAAGTTGCACCCTGGAAGCCGCAACTGCGGCTTGAGAAGACTGAAGTCATCTCACGGCCAGTTGTACTTTTGCAATTTATTCCAAATGCAAACAAAGCAAATGGATGGTACCAATAGAGTGAATCCTAAGAAGGCTGCTGCAGCCACGCCACACCCCAAGAGTCGTTGATCTGCACCCCACTGTCACCTTCCCTGGTTGCTTGTTGATCCATTGCTGCCAATTGCATACCCTCCCAGTTAGCTCCCTGCTCCCTTTTTCTCCGCTTCCCTCACTGCGTTCTTCCCCCTATGATTGTAAAGCGCTCTGTTGCTTCCCAGATGCAGGTCCAGGAGCAATAAATACTAAAATAAAAAATAATAACTGTGGTTGTATACGGGTTTCTTTTGCTGATCAAGACACAGCACCACCTCAGCTACGGGAGGCTGTGTCTGTGAGGCAACGTACAGAGTAGGGGGGGCCTGTCTTCCAGCTGTTAGATTTACATCTAACTAAATCAGGTGTGTGCAACAGTTGGCTCTCCAGATGTTTTGTACTACAACTCCAATCGGCCCTATCCTAAATCCTGAGGGATCATGTGAATCGTAGTCCAAAACATCTATGGAGACAGAAGTTGCAGATTCTTGAACTACACTGAAATAATCGAATACTTTGTAAATGTAGATATTAAGCAGTATATAACAAACCCATCTGGTGGTTCATTTTCTGCAGCAAAAAGTCTTCTGGTAAATGTAGTTAAACTCTTAGAAGTTAGTTCAGCTGAACACTTTTGAGAGGTTGACTTATCTTCATATAGTTTTCCATGGGTGTGTCCCCTTTTCAAGTTTGTGATAGGTTCATACTGTTATCTTTGGATCACACACAGATAACATCCAACGTGTTTCAGTGAAAACCATTGTTGGAAGCAACACTGTAGGCAACAGTTTTAACTATACTACAACTAGAAGCAGTAACTATATTGTCGCAAAACTAAATTCTGTATATTTTCTTTCGTCATTTGGTGATTTTCAAACCTTTGAAATACGTTTTCTTCATTAACAAAATTAATGCAAAATCAAGATTTATCATATAAAATCATTACAACAACACACAATAATTTCATTAACAGTATACAATCATCAGTTGTATAATGAAAAATACAAGGTGACTCAAAATTCATTCCAGCTTCAATGAAGTTAAAAACCCCACAACTGCCAACACAATTGAGGTAGCCCGACCTACCTGCTAGACACAAATGCCAAAAAGACATCCAGCAGTTTTCATGAATGTCATATAGCTCCTAAAATATATTTCTTGCTTTCCATTCAACTCCAGGCAATGTATAATCAGATGTTCTAGGGTTTCAACACTGAGAGGATGATTACAGAAACAAAAAACAGTGGACAATTGAGAGTGATCATCCAAACAAGCTAATCATTCTCGCTTTAGAAGAAAAATACGTATAAATCGGATGAATAGGCACCTGGCCGCATGTCTCCAGAGATTTACTTCATCAACAGTGAGAGTGTCACATATCCAATCTGACAGTAGCTCAATGCCATACAATAATTTAGGGATTAGTTTCCCCTCATAAAATGTAATAGCTGGGAGAATGGAATACTTGCCATATTTTAGGACTATACATATTAACTGATTTCCTAGGGAGACCCCCTCGGGTAAGCAGCACATCCCTCAAACCCAATTTGGATTCTCTCGCAGAGATTGGAAAGCCCAAATAGGTGAAGTGTTCCACTCTCTCCAGCTGAACCTGATCTATATAGAATTTGTTCCCCAGAGCCAATTTTTTCTGCTTAACAGCAAAGGTAAGGACTTTTGTTTTTGAAGCATTAATATGCAAATTATCAGTAGCAAATGCCAGAAATGCATTTAGGAGACCCTGGAGGCCCCTGGAGGTTGTATCAAATAATAAAAAATCATCCCCATAAACGAGCCAGGGTACATTCAGCGTGCCTAATCGAGGAGAAGCTAGGCCTGCCTTAGACAAAGGAACACCAATATCAGAAAGATACAGAGAGAATAAACAAGCAGCAAGATCACAACTCTGCCTCACCACGATTGATTGTTGATATTTCTTGATAGAGAGCCCTCAGCGTCTAAATGAATTTTGATATTTGTTTTCGTTTGAAGAGCAATTAGTAACTGAAGGAGCCTGACCAAAATGCCCCATCCATTTAATTTGGTCCACAATAAATTACTGTCTACCGAATCAAAATCGGCAGAAAGATCTATAGTGGCTAAATAAACTACATCTAACTTTCCACACCAAATTTAGTCAAGATAGCTTTAAGAATCGCTCAGTTGAGGACTGTGTTATGATTCTTACGAAAGCCTGTTTGCCATTAGGGAATTCTCCCAATGGAACTCTGCCAGGCTAATAGATGCTCCAAAAGAATAACTGAGAACACCTTGCTGTCGGCATCTAAGATTGCAATCGGGCGATAGTTCGCTGGCTCAGAGCGAGGGCCCTTCTTGTATCTAGGAACTACATGGGCTGTAGACCAAGAAGCAGGCAATGTTGATCAAGAGAATAGTTTGAATCATTGCTCAGACAGATTTATCTAATTTAAAAAGAACATTAGACAATTTATTTGACCCAGGCGATCTAGAGGAACTAATTTTATTTACAGTCCTCAAGGCTGTTGTATAATCAATTTAAAGGAACCAGCTATCCGATCCAGTGGGACTGAGTACAGGACGGGACCAGATCAAGGGAGATGCCCATGCAAAGGTCTTTTCAAAGTGCGTCACCCAGAGTGCTTCAGGAATTGTTGTCGATCTATGGTAAGATTGTGTCCCATTCATATCATTCAAAAGAGACCAAAAGGTGCGTAAATTCTAAATACGCAAGGTAACGAACATTGCTTCAGCATCTTGTTGGAGTAATGAAGCACGATTGGTCTTCAACCATCTTCCATAGGCTAAAGCAACTTGTTTTATGGCCAGAGGTTTTTTTGCACTAGAGCCATACGCACCTTTCTTGATACTCCCGATACTGGCCTGCGTTAGCCTTTTTTCTCTAACTTCCTCTGAGTTATAGACATGCCTATGCTTCCGAGGAGATTTATTATGCATGGTCCCTAGAGGAAGGGCCCTACCCAACAGATCGGTGACAAACCCTCCAAATTTCAGAGCATCAAAAGCCTTCGAATTGTCATTCAAGAGGAGAAGAGCTTAAGATAGAAGAGGCCATCGAGTTAACCCTCGTTATTCTCTTAGGATTCCAACTAATGTGATTACCAGCTGGATTAACATTGATATTGCATCTAAAAGATTCAGGGAGGAGAGAGAACATCATAGAAAACAGAAAGGATGCAGAGAGGTAACTATGATCGCTGTGCAAATTATCGCAGATCGACAATAATTGGAATCTTTTGAAGAGAGAAGTAGACACATAAATATAGTCTAGAGTGGAACGAACCGGACTGTTCAACCAGGTGGGCATGCTTGGAACATCACCTGGAACTGATCCATTGAGCATTATTAAGCCCAACCAGTTACACTTTGGGTCCACATGTTCCTATACTGTAGTGCCGAGACTGGCTTAGCAGTTTGGTTGAAATCATAAAAATCACCCAACAGAACGAGCTGGCCATTCTCATGATCAGCAAACCATTTATTAGAGTAATCAACGATCTTGGCAACAAAAGAAGCAAGTGGATATACACCGCTATGCCAGTATATATTAAATGGCAACATTTCTGAAACTGTGTCCAGTCGAAGTATATTATGACACAATAGATGCAGGACTTGCTGTCTTAACCAGAGTCACCAAACCACCAAAATGCCTACCCAGCAAACCCTTCTTAGCTGGTTGATGTGCAATTTGATGACTGTTTAGGGCAGGGCATTGGGCAAGCCAAGTCTCTTGTAAAGCAATCACAGTATGAGCCAAACGCAGGGTGCCCACTCCAATATCCGAAAGAAGAGTCTTATGATCCCTAGTATTCCAGGACAACAGAAGTAGTTGAAAGTCAATGGGTCCAGTGTCAACGATGAGAGTGGACATTTTGAAAGGTATTAGGCCAGTGTCTATTATATAATGGAAACGCAGAGGCTGTCCTGCCCAAGTCCAACACACTCCATAAATGCTCATTTGCTTTCCATAAGGCTTCGAACATATCTGAGAAAGCTTGCCTAGGAGAATATATACTGAGATCGAAGCCCATCAATCTAATGCATCTAGCTCCTTGAGTATTAGGTCCCGTACCAACTTCTATTTTAGGGTTAGGACAAATCCTGTTTGTTGTTGGTCACAAAAAAAAGACTCTTTCAATATCAGATGAGCAAATCAAGGACATAGCTGGAAGGGAACATAGCAACCCCAATACATTAGAACGATTCAATGAAACTTGCCCATTTTCAGTTATGACACTAACCGACAGCTGATTTGAGGAAATCCCATAACGTACAGTTGCCGGCATAATTTCTTGCCCCAAGGCTGACCCTCCTTTAAGTCCATTCAAAGCATACGGACCAAGAGGTTTCCTCAACAGGTCACCTGTGCCAGGGCATGACCCCAGTCGGGCACATTTTTGATCCAGTAAGTTGGTAGTGGGTCTATCAAAGTGGCGCAAAGAAGATTTCCCAGATGGATGGTGATAACCGAGAGGTTTAAAAACTAGGGTTGTGTCTGACCCATGAAAAAGATTTGTTATATATAGATGGAGGATCACAGGATACTTACTGATCCAAGCAGAAAAAGAGCACCACCCCCGCCCCCATGGACAAGAACGTGTGCTTCTGTGTCTTGTACCATGACTGAAAAAAGTAAGACTTAAAGGAAACAAAATACAACTGACAACTTTTCAAACAATTGAACCAAAAGAAATAGTATGTGGCTAACAGTCAGAACCATACAGGTCATGTGAGTATTGTGTACAGGACAGTGGAGTAACTTTGCTGAAAATGTTGGGGAGGACATGACAACTGAAGGAAAGGGGTGGGGTGAAGGGAGGGCGGATGGTGGCTGTGAGGGATTGTTTCTACAAAATTGTAAAAATAAATGTGGCTGAATGGTAGATTTGACCAAATTCAGTCACCACCATTAGTTTGAAGCCAAAGATGCCGAACATGAAGAGCAGTGGTTGCAGGGGTGGCCCCTTAGGCCCATGTTTTATATTTTTGGCTTCGGCGGTTGCAGGGGTGTCCCCCGCTTCCTCTGCATTGGTGGCAGGGGACCCAACAAAAATAAAAGAAGAAAGGGGACGTCACAGCATCAGATCAGAACCGCGTTAAAGGGATCGATCTTACTCTGCAGGCTACAGGAGAGGCAGCGTATGGAGAAAAGGTAAGTGGGGGCGTTTATGGGTGTACTGGTGGTTTGAGGGGACATGCGTTTGGTTTTTTGTACCGAGGTAAAAACCTATTTGCAGCGAAAAGGACTACAGTTAATTCTGCTGTGATTTTGTACGTCGGTTAAACAACCTAAAATCCTGAGGGACAACGCTAAACTACTACACCACAAGTGTCCATTGCTGACACTCTGTTATAACTTTCATAAGACTGGTGGCGTATCTTTAAAATTCAATTGGGCCCCCACGCATCTTCAGCCGGCCTGCCATGCACCGAGTGACACAACATAATATTCAGAAACTTAATTCAACTTGAACATACAAACAATGCATTATTTATCATTCATTCAGACACAAAAGTCAACACACATATGCTTGCACACACTTTCATTCACACACAAATGCACCCAGCACCTCCACTGGCATACACTGTGTGAACACAACATTTATATGTACATTTACAATAACACATGGAAACAGTAGCACAACGTCCATTGAGCAGACCAAACTTTATCACCCCCTGATACCTGAAATTTTGGGCTATGTTGACTTGACCTAGCTGAACTATAAAGCCATGGCCGAAAGGAACAGATTCACTTGAATGTCGGCAATTTGTCCGATTTTTCCTTTCATTCAAAGGCAGAAACCATTGGTTAATGCAGTGCAGTGGGTGACCAAATAAAATTGGTATAGATTTTTAAATGCCATATATCTCCAAACCTGGGTTCTGCACAGCACCTTATATGTCTACTTGCTGATAGAATCTTTCTACAAGATTCTGACTGATTAGAACTAAGGTATGTTTTCCTGTGTTCAAATGGCTCCAAGCAGTGGAGTACCGAGCTGGAGAGTCGCAAGGGGGTGGTCAAGCTGCCCCCGCGTAGCTCTTTTAAGAGCCAGACAGGGACGTTTGTCATTGGGACACCTCTCCCATTCGGCACCTCAAAGAGGGTGCCCAGCGGCAAAAGTGTCCCGCTGGCAGGACAATGTGTGCTGAGCAATGTCTCAGGATGCTCATTGTCTTGGCAGCAGGACACCTTACCCGATCCTAATGTTAGAAGTGTCTCGCTGTGCCAGCACAATGTTGCAAGTAGCGCCGGGCAGCAGAGGGTCCTCACGTTGCTCTGTATCAACAGAGTATTACAATGTGAGCCATTAGACATTGATGGGAGGGAAGAGGTGGGACTTTTGTCCCATGTAAATGGAGGTTATCAGAAGTGAGAAGGGTGCATAATTTTGCATGCTTTATGAAATAACGACTATGGCTTTAAAACCCAAGGAGGATTTGTTAGGCTCACATTAATCTGCATGATGCTATTGTGAATGTGCATGCAGATTGGGGAGAATAAAACTAAAGCCATACTCCCATTGCTCAACATATTTCTATGACGATGTACATGCTGTATGGTTAGTTTACTATGAAAGGCTAGTTTATTATGTAATGTGGTTTGCTTCCAATGTATTGCTATAAATAATTATGTCATATGTATTATATAAATAATTAGCACACAAAATGTAAAGCAAAACCTTAATAAATATATCAACTAAGCCTGTAAAGACGTGAACGGTCGCTTAAATTGTCCACATCCCAGTTTCACCATTTAACCAAGTGTGTGATCCGGAGCACATTATTTAGTCCCATTGTGCCTTATCTGCAGCTCTGTAAGTGATTTTGATTCACTTCAAAGCTTATGTTAATGTATCATGCTATTATAATGGAAAAGCCTAATGACTATAGAGTTGCTCCGCATATAACAATAGTGCAATTTAGGTATTTTGCACCACAAAGTTATTGGTCAGTTGGCTTACTTATGGCAACTTATTCTAAAGTGACTTCATTTGTGCCTCCAAGTATCAAAGACTGATGATGTGCCTTGCAATGTCCTTTTCTGTGAAGTCACTTCTGTTGGTGGAATCCATATGAAAATTAGGAGGTTTGCAAGTATTTTGCCTCAGAGGGCTTGGACAGAGCTCCCCAACAAACATACACAAACAGAATGTTATATATATATATATATATATATATATATATATATATATATATATATATATATATATATATTTTTTTTTTTTAAATGTAGCTCTGCTCTGCTTTCAAATGCTGCCCGGGCCATATCTCATGTTACACCGACCTAACCTCTTCGCACTTACGCGTCTCCAGACAGAAACCATGAAGCTGAATTAGCTTCCTTGTTCCTGTCTGTGTGTCACACGAAGCCGGAAAGCGATGCTCTGTGCCACTGGTCTGCAGAAGTGCTGCTGCTAGCGTGACAGCACAGGCGCCAGGCCCTGCAACATCCAATCCTGGCTGCTGACTTTGAGTCAGGCCAGCCAGGGTGAGGGACTGAGCCACGCAGGGCATCCCGGCCCTGAATGGGTTGCAGCGCGGCTGCCAGGCATCTCTGCATTATGTAATGAGACAGCGCAAGCCTTGATGAGCACCCCAGCTGGGCTTGCGCTGTCCAATTACATAATTGATGATTGCAGCTCCCCTGCCCTCCCTCCAAAAGATGGGGGGAACAAAAAGGCAGGCCACAGAAGTTGAGGAGGACAAAACCCCCTGTCCCACCTATAATTACGCCCATGGTACAGGGCATGGTCGGCTGCCACACAACGCAAGCACTAACCATCCCTGGGGCACTGTGCAAGGCCATTAGCAATGACCCAAGTACGGCTCCCCTGGCCAAAGCTCTGCAGCCACACCATGAATACCGTGTCCACATATGCTATTGCGTCTGCATATTCGGATAGAGCTCGGCAGATGCACAGCACTTATTCCGACCCGCAAAGGAAAATGCTTGCGCAAAAATGTGCATAGACCACCTAATCAAGTCCCTTTCCAGATTTTAATGCGGTCATGTATATTCGGTATACCTGGGGCATGCTCTGGCACTGCACAGTGCGTCTGGGACATGGACACCACAATGATTTTGTATAATGGAACCCAAAGTGCACTTTGCACTTGCGCGTTCTCAATGTCACTGGGCCTAATAAGATCGTTGCTTGCGTTCTCCCCTGTTCCCCTCCGTTGCCTTGTCGCACTCTGACTCACTTGTGTACGAGCGCGATAGAAATAAAATATCAATATCAAAAAGTGTGAGATATGGGCACAAGACCAAGATGGTGGCAGAAGTGAAGAACACTCAATATACTTCAATAATTTCCGCTTCCCTCACCCCAACAACCAATACAAAAAGGAAACATGTTTACCAAAAAGAAGAAAAAGAAAATACAAAAAGGATTTAACGTCGGTAATGTCTAAAGTATGACCCAAACCATCCAGCGTGCAGTAATGACGAGGAAAATAAAACCTGCCATACTCTCTATGGTAAACCAAAGTTTGAAGAATGTCCATGAAACTTTGCCTCAAAAAACATCAGTGGAGAATGTATAATTCTTTTGCATTTTTCATGGAGATTTGACAAGCATGGCAAAATGTATAAATGTCCCAAGATGACCTATTTTAAGAACAAATGAGAAGGACCCCCAGCAGAGGCGGTATCCCCACCACTACCATATTATATGTATTTGGGAAACAGTGTTTAGGCGCGATCAGATAAGATCCTGAGGCAGGAGTATTTTACTCGGGTTTGAAGTTTGGGATAAAAGGACTTTTAGGAACCAAAACAGTTACATTCTCCTCAACAGGAGTATTTCTAGGCAAGGTAAAATCCATAGTAATTTTTTTGTTACGAATGTTTCCCGCATACATGTAAAGAGGTGCGTTGTGACGGTGTATGTATGGGTCTATAAGAACAATGGTCTGGGGGGTTGCCCAGAGTAGATGCCAGAGGTTCACGATGTATTCTAAACCTTCCACCCATCACCTCTTCGTTTTTTCAGTGGCGGTGGTACTGTAGTATAGCAGCCTGCTGCACGTGCTGCTGATATCCCAGGATTGTGGGGTGCAGTACATGAGGCATCATGTGACAGATACCTCTGCACCACAGGGCTTGAACCTCCTGGGTGCTAGGTAGTGTCTGTCTATAGCCCAGCTGGGTGCTGTAGCTCCTGCCTGTAGCCTAGAAGGACCAGTCAGCTTTGCCAAAAAGAGGTACAATTGACTCCCAAGGCTACCTGGTGCCAAAGAAATATACCCAACCATATCACTGTATAAAAGAAGCATTACAAGACATGTCAATCAGAGAGGGTTCGATTGATAAAAGATCTTAGTATCAATCTTAGGTGGAGGTTAGATTAGCTCCATACTGTGCACCAGCTTCTTGCTGCTCAGTGGCAGCTCTTACTTTCTGGTGCGGCTCGAGATGTTTGTTTCAATCTTAAGTGGAGGTTAGATTAGCACCATACTGTGTACCAGCTCCTTCTTGCTCAGTGGTAGCTATTCTTTTCTGGTGTGGCTGGAGATGTGAGTTTCAATCTTATTGGAGGTAAGATTAGGCCAATACTGTACACCGGCTCCTTGCTTTTCAGTGGCAGCTCTTACTTTCTGGTGCGGCTGGAGATGTTAGTTTCAATCTTAGGTGGAGGTTAAATGAACACCATACTGTGCACCGGCTCCTTGCTGCTGAGTGGTAGCTTTTCCTTTGTGGTGCGGCTGGAGATGTTAGTTCCAATCTTAGGTGGGGGTTAAATGAGCACCATACTGTGCACCAGCTCCTTGCTGCTCAGTGGCAGCTCCTACTTTGTGGTAATAAATACAAAATATCTCATTTTTGGCTTACTTAGTCTAAATAATATTCGGCTTTATATAGATTATTCAAAAGGACACACAATCAATTAATAAAGCAACCAGACTAAATATAAATCATTATGGAAACGTTCAGCTGAAAGGAGTAGAGTGTAGCTTTATTTTCCCCATCCCAAAGAGGCTAAAGAAGACCAACCAATAGAAAACAAGTTCTTTAAGTGGGACGCCAAATCGGGGGGTGCTCCAACAAGGGGGCGTGTCCTAAATTGTACAGGTAGTGGCACCTACCCCAAATAATAGATCCCGAGACCCTTAAATAAAATGTATATTGGGTCACACCAGCATGCTCTGGTGGTATAGTTTGCATCGGGTGTGAATTTTGTAAATACAACTCTGTCTCGGTTTGTACATGAATTGCTGTCTATAAATAAAAAGCCCCCCTCTCAGTAAATAATCAATTCAGTAAGTAAGTCCTTCTGCTATAAATAAACCAGCAACTAAAGGAGTGGGGAGGAGGGGTGAACCTATAGGCAATCCTTTTTTCATGCACCAGCGGAATCACAGCTCCTTTCTTAACTCCAAGCTCTCCTCTCAACTGTCCCTCCGAGAACCTCCCTCATGGAACCCTCCCCACGTTCGAGGCTCTAAACTCCACACACAGAACAGAACCCCCGGCGCGTTGCAGTAAATCAAAGAGCAGAATGGCCACTGATTTTAATATATGACAAATATGTCTGTGATATTGCATAAAGAGTTCATTCCTTTTGAGTACAAAAAGCACACTGGGCGAGGTGATCAATGTATTTGTTAGGCACAACACTCACCCGAACAGTACAATATACGCTATCCACGAGTGAAATGTACTACTTTGGAGAGCCTAACCCATGAGTGATATGTACTCCTTTGGAGAGCTTAACCCATGAGTGGTATGTACTCCTTTGGAGAGCCTAACCCATGAGTGATGAGTGATAGGTACTCCTTTGGAGAGCCCAACCCATGAGTGATGAGTGATATGTACTCCTTTGGAGAGCCTAACCCACGAGTGATATGTACTCCTTTGGAGAGCCTAACCCATGAGTGATATGTACTCCTTTGGAGAGCTTAACCCATGAGTGGTATGTACTCCTTTGGAGAGCCTAACCCATGAGTGATGAGTGATAGGTACTCCTTTGGAGAGCCCAACCCATGAGTGATGAGTGATATGTACTCCTTTGGAGAGCCTAACCCACGAGTGATATGTACTCCTTTGGAGAGCCTAACCCATGAGTGATATGTACTCATTTGCAGAGCCTAACCCATGAGTGATATGTACTCCTTTGGAGAGCTTAACCCATGAGTGGTATGTACTCCTTTGGAGAGCCTAACCCATGAGTGATGAGTGATAGGTACTCCTTTGGAGAGCCCAACCCATGAGTGATGAGTGATATGTACTCCTTTGGAGAGCCTAACCCACGAGTGATATGTACTCCTTTGGAGAGCCTAACCCATGAGTGATATGTACTCATTTGCAGAGCCTAACCCTTGAGTGATATGTACTCCTTTGGAGAGCTTAACCCATGGGTGATATGTACTCCTTTGCAGAGCCTAACCCATGAGTGATATGTACTCCTTTGGAGAGCCTAACCCATGAGTGATAGGTACTCCTTTGCAGAGCCTAACCCATGAGTGATAGGTACTCCTTTGGAAAGCCTAACTCACGAGTGATATGTACTCCTTTGGAGAGCCTAACCCATGAGTGATATGTACTCCTTTGGCGAGCTTAACCCATGAGTGATATGTAGTCCTTTGGAGAGCCTAACCCATGAGTGATGAGTGATATGTACTCCTTTGGAGAGCCCAACCCATGAGTGATGAGTGATATGTTCTCCTTTGGAGAGCCTAACCCACAAGTGATATGTACTCCTTTGGAGAACCTAACCCATGAGTGATAGATACTCCTTTGCAGAGCCTAAACCATGAGTGATATGTACTCCTTTGGAGAGCTTAACCCATGGGTGATATGTACTCATTTGCAGAGCCTAACCCATGAGTGATATGTACTCCTTTGGAGAGCTTAACCCATGGGTGATATGTACTCCTTTGCAGAGCCTAACCCATGAGTGATATGTACTCCTTTGGAGAGCCTAACCCATGAGTGATAGGTACTCCTTTGCAGAGCCTAACCCATGAGTGATAGGTACTCCTTTGGAAAGCCTAACTCACGAGTGATATGTACTCCTTTGGAGAGCCTAACCCATGAGTGATATGTACTCCTTTGGCGAGCTTAACCCATGAGTGATATGTAGTCCTTTGGAGAGCCTAACCCATGAGTGATGAGTGATATGTACTCCTTTGCAGAGCCTAACCCAGGAGTGATATGCACTCCTTTGCAGAGCCTAACATGCAGAGCCTAACCCAATAGGGATATGTACTCCTTTGGAGAGCTTAACTTCTGGGCGTGAGACTTGGGTTGCTCTGGATAGAGAACAACGCCCACCCCCCTAAATGCGTTCATAGCTTCTCATCGAATTGCTGAACCCTGGTCCCAGAGTCTCCCGAAGCGCAACTCGCTCATAAGGAAATCAACATTGGGTGCTCATTAAGTGGGGGGCAGTGAAAGCCACAAGGGCACCCTACATTGCAGCAGAGTCTTTAGCCTGCCGTGGCCCATTTAAAGCCCCAAGAACCCCCTTCAACAATAGCCCCTCCTCCTTCAGGACACATAATGCACAGCCACCGACGTCTACACAGAATCACCCCACCCCCCATCTGCCAGAAGCAAGTCACGTTCATATGGCTCTTGAGAAAATAAGACGCAAGAGGACGACCATAACTCGAAAGATGCCCGGAAAAAGACTTTGTATATTAAGCAAATAATGCAACCAAATGTATATACGTTGCCAAAGGAACGATGGTGAGGATGGTGGCTCATTGCGAATTCTAACCCCTTAAAAAACAGAGTATTATTTTGTTCCAATCCCAAAAGAAAATCATTGAAGCACAGCACTTCTAACAAGAAACAAACATCCTGGGGAAACACCACCATCTGGTGGTCAAAGGCAGAATTAGTTTCAGCTGCAAGAAAGCAATTCTCAAATAAATCAGAATATGAGAATTATACAAAGTAGTAGGTAGCTGCTGCGCTGATGGTAAAAGAAACCCAAAACAAGATAATTATAAAAAAAATAAGTGCTTGGATTTTGGACCCAGTCCTAAATCGTATTAGGCCTTATTAGAAACCTGCCTTAAGCCAACATTAACCTAATGGTGGCACATGCAAATGTTTCTCCCTTTAGCGGGCTTGATCAAGGCATTACCGAATCAAATCAAAGTTATAAACGGGATACTCTGTTATATATCCCACAATCGATTTGTCATCAGTCTGTTTTTTTACAAATTGCTAATTTACAATGATGGTAACCTTTGGATGGTCTGGTTTAGACCCAATTACTGTGTTAGTACATCCATTCTTGAATAGTCCAGTTTGTGAGAAATTAGTACATTTATACATTTGTTTGTGCAATCACAAAGTCCCATTACAGTTTAGCAGTTGCCTGAAATACAAGTACATCTCGGTATTCCATGCAATTAGGTTCTTAACATGATCATTGTTCAGTAGTGGAGTCCTTCTTTAGAGTGGTTTCCAAGAATATTTTAATAACATTGTTTTTCCTTGGTTTTATATCTCTCCTTAAGCGTGCTGCCGTGTTGTAAATGGATCTATGTAATTTTACCAAATGAAAAAATAGAGAATTCCATTTTAACGAAAAAAGATTTAATTTTTGGGCGGTGGCGGTTGGTGTCTCCCAAACCCCTGTTTCCCCATGTTAAAAACCTACCCCATACAGACATATATATTTTTTGAAAACATTGGGTATTTTTTTGTTATTTGTTATTCATTAACATTTCTTTCTCTATTTTCTTATTCAGTATAATCACTGGTATCCAGTCAATTTTTCGAAAACGTATTTTCAAAATGCCATTTAGTCGAAAACAAAATGCCGAAAAAAAATTTTGAATGTTTTTTTTAATGTTTTATTTTTGGTTCGTTAGTAAAAAAAAAGTGTAAAAAAAAACGGGTGGAGGGGAACCCCCCCCCCCATTTCAAAAATAAAATAAAAACAAAAACATTCACAAAAAAAAAAATAATCGGCGATTTTGTGCCGACAAAATGGCATTTTGAAAATGTGGCATTCAAAAAAGTCACTATAAACCGTTGTAAACATATATATAATCCTTTTTAGGATGTCTTTTTCTTAGACACACGCACAGAGCACCGCCATCTTCTAAGAACAAGCATTGGCAAAGCCAGCAGTTTGGGATTTTGTTCAGTATGTGATAGGCATTTGGTAGGTGCCAATATGATTTTACTAGTTGGCCATACGAGTACTGAAGGTCAGGCATTTCCCATTAATTGGGCCCATTATAGCCAGGCAATTCAGAGTAACACACACCTGAGGCCCCTTAATAGCACTTGGGTGTATAAAAGAGGCACGTGGAGACAGAGAAAGAGAGAGCACTGGGAGTAGGAGGAGGAGAACCGCCGGACTGAAGCGAGACTAGGCAGTCTGAAGACCGACAACGATCCTGGAAGACCTGCAGGACCCGAGGAGAAAGTGTTGCATGGCGTTTGAAGGATCGAGAGCCTTCAAAGTGGAAGGCGGGCAGACAGAGCTGCCGAACAAGTGACCTGCTTTAGAAAAGAGCTGGGAGCACAGAGAACGCAGTCCTGGTTCGTTGTGAGGAATTGGGAATATGGCGTCTGCGAGGAGGTGCCCGGCGAGTAAGGAGAGTCAACGCAATCTGCTTCCCGACTACGGAAGAAGTGAGTGAGAGCAGCTGGGACTGCCGCCAGGGAAACACGAAGATCCGGTGAGTGTCAAAAGTGACGGGAAGACCGGAGCACTCCCATGGGACCGCAGGCAATTAACGGTCCATAAGCATAAGTGAATACGAATTATATTGAATACCGAACTCAATGGAAATTACTATTTGACTAAGAGCAAGTCATATTGAATACCAAACGAATATTTGAAAGTTAACACGAACATATTGAGTGCCAAACTGAACAAATACTTTTACATACGAATTACAAATGTGAGAATGAAATATGAACTTGTAGCGAAAGCAAAGACTGGTGCAGAAAAGGGTTGCACTAGCCAAAAGGAAAGCCAAGTGTGCAACCCTAAAGCCCAAAGCAGAAGAGCCTGTGAGGGGCAGAACGAACTTGGAGGTGGGAGGGACTTATAATTATGCAACCTGTAATGAATGGATCTCGCAGTCTGACATCTGCGCCTAGACCAGGGAGCTCTCTACTGTGAAGAGCGCAGTCGTCCTGAATCAAACCAAGCAGAGGCCTTGGGTTCTAGGTTGAGTGACCTGTGATGGGTGGACAGGGTGGTCTGACAACTGTGCCTAGACTAAGGAGCCTAAAGGATGACCAGCAAAGCAGATTGTAAGTAAGCCACTGAGAACTGTGAATTAATTGACACGCTGATCAAGTAAACCTGTTTTCTTACATTTGAACATTGAATAAGTGACTTTAAAATCTATACTGCATTGGAATCTTGGGGAAGGGAATCCTGAGAATCAAAGCAATGGCGAAGCATTGTTTTGGGGAAGGGAACCTCGAGATCTTTTTTTTGTATGAGCTATACCATATTGAACTTGGGGAAGGGAAACTCAAGTTGTGGTTTAACATTGGTGAAAAAAACAGCTATTTGAACTGTGTGTTTCTCCAGCATGGGGTCTGGCATGGATTCACATGCTCATGAATATTCCCTGTCGTCAGGCTGGGAATGCTCAATAAAATAAAAAATCAGTTTCAGTTTAATGTCTGAACTGTCTTTCTCCTAACAACCAATCACTGAGCTCTGTGTCATTCTGCCCCCAGCCAATGACTCCCTTCTACCTAAGCCCTTCCTCTGGCAGCCATCTTCATATTTTTACTGCACGTTCCAGTGTTGGGAGTCCTCGTGCTTAGCTCTCAAGCTTTTACTGCTATTTTCGCTTTTAGGAAGAGTTTTACTATATTTTGTGGTCAATAGAGCCCTTGTCCTCCATCGATCATCCTTCCAATTTACAGGGAGCCATTTTTCGGATTCTTCAGCGCCCCTCAAGGGTGGACTTCGTTGAATTTATTTGTGGAAGCTTCCAGAAGATTCTTTAGACTTACACCGCGTGGATCATGTGGGACGAGAAGAAGGATTCCCCTTCCCTTTTCAAGCTTTGTTCCGACTGCGGTTTGCAGAATGTTTACATGGATGAAAAACATTCCCGGTGCCTATACTGCCTGTACCCAATGCATAAGGAGGAGGACTGTGCGTTTTGCCACAAGCTCTCGCAACACATGTTGAAAGTTCAGCATAAACAGCTGGAAGAGTGTCTATAGGCCAAGGCCTGTGCACCGTGTGGTTCCCAGGAGCATGTCTCTCCTGGATCCGGGATAGCTGAGCAGGCTTCTAAGTCCTTTGAGGGCGCCCCTCCCACAGGGGTCCAACAAAAGGCCAAGCACTGCATGTCCGCTACCGTCGGGAGCGCTGCTGCCGCAGACTCCTTGTCGGGCAGGGCACGTTTAACATTTCCGGCTGCATTGGTCTCCAGTCAGTGCTCTGGATCTTCATCCAAGAGGAAGTCGGATCACGCAGGCAAGCTGAAGGTGGCCCCAGAGACGACCAAGGAGAAGACCAAACAAGGTACGGCATCCGGCCTACCCTCGATGTATAAGGCCAAAGGCGATTAGGGATCCAATCCGACCCCTAAGCAGACCATGAAGGCAAAGCAGGACAATGGGCTCAGCCTGACCATGAAGGACCAGGTGCGCCAGATGAAGGGAGCGCCCTCCATTGAGGGGGTTTTAGCGTCCCTTTCAAAGGCCGCAGGGGCGGACCCGCAGGGCACCCCTCAGTCGGCAAGGGTGTCCCTTCCTCCCAGGAGGGAGACTTCGTTTACGCACATTGAGAAGACCCCGGAGAAGATGATGCCGATCATCTCCCCGAGACCATCCCCGCTGGACATGAAGTTGGGGGGGAGGCATTGATGGCCTCCAAGGCACAGATATCTCCTCTGCCAAGGAGGAGGAACTTGTTTACCTCCAGACCATCGAAGAAGGCGATGGCGACGAGGGAGACGTCAGAGTCGCGCCCTACGACGAGGGCATCGACGACCGGGATACTGTCGAGGAACGTGACAGAGGGCCTCAGGACGACAAAGGCCTTGACTCTGCTCCTACGACCCAGCTTTCTATCCCTATGCCTCAGCTGCCACCTAGAGACCTCTCAGTGGACATTCCTTCGACTCTGCATACACTGGTATCCGAGATACAGAAGTGTATGCCGGCACCGTTCTCCCATCCCCACGGTGCCGGCCACCCCACTGGCAATGGGGGAATCGCCATCCAAGAAGAGGAAGAGGCATATGCGTTCTGTCCACCCTTCACCTCCTTCTCCGCTACCCTCCGCAGGGCAGACGGGGTCGGACACATCAACGACAGTGGGCACGGATGATGATGACAGCGGGATGGGGGACCTTCTGTCGCCTCCGCTCAGATCCTCTCTGCTGGACGAGATAGGATTGTTCCATGCGATGATCTCCAGAGCATCAGAGCTTTTCCATCTCATGCCGGAGGAGGAGAAGAAGTGCTTCTTAAACCAGTGCCTCGAGGTGAAGAGGAAGACCACCCTTTCAGTCCCACTACTGGATGATATGATCAGTGAGCAGTGTTATACTTGTATAGTAGTGTCATAATTAGCAGTCACACATGAATGGCAAAAGGATAGCATATCAGGGTTAGACAAGCATACATAGGTTCAACAGGGATGTGATGCAAATCAGAGCTAATACTGTGGGCTAAGAGCTTACAGGCAGTGAGAAGCACAGAGCACAGGCAGCGCAGGGGTTGAACAAGGTGGATGGGTATTACTGATTAAGTATGCATGGTACCATATTGATGGGAAGCAAACCTGACTGGTGGGTGATGAGTACAGGTGCAGTAGAGTTGATAGTTCTGGATGCAGCTGACGGGTATAGCGGTGTCGTCTAGCCATAGCGTCCCGGGACGAACATGGTTGGAACAGGGTCTTTTTCCACGGGCCTTCTTCCGAGTGCCGGCTTCTGCCTCCCGGTGCCAGGGATTGGTTGTGGTTAAAGCTAGTTGCTTAGCAACTAGTGGCAGCCTCGTTTCCGTGCTGCGTTGCGACTGCCTCCAGTGCCAAAAGTGTGCAAATGCACTGTTTAAGCACATAGGGGCAGATCAAAACAGTTTGCAGGTGCTGCTGGCCTCCAGTGGGCTAGATAAAGTGGATTGGCCTCACCAAGTGCATATAATTTGCTGGCTGCAAGATCTGTGAGAGTAAGGCAGCACGTGTCGATCACCTCGAATGGATCATCTCGGTCGTGGTCTTGGAGAACAGGGAAGGGCTCCAGCCCTCTCACCCTTCATGGGAATGGATAAATGAGGCTCACAGGGTGTAACAGGGCCTTTTTCCACTGGCCTTCTTCCGAGTGCCAGCTTCCGCCTCCCACCGTCGGGGATTGGTTGTAGTTAAAGCTAGTTGCTTAGCAACTAGTGGCAGCCTTGTTTCCGTGCCGCGTTGCGACCATCATTTTGGGGGCAGGCAGGAAATGGGGACAAGATGGAGCACCTCTGGTGCCAAAAGTGTGCAAATGCACTGTTTAAGCATGTAGGGGCAGATCAAAACAGTTTTCAGGTGCTGCTGGCCTCCAGTGGGCTAGATAAAAGTGGATTGGCCTCACCAAGGGCATATAATTTGCTGGATGCACTATCTGTGAGAGTCAGGCAGCATGTGTTGATCACCTGGAATGGATCACGTCGGTCATGGTCTTGGAGGACAGGGAAGGGCTCCAGCCCTCTCACCCTTCAGGGGAACGGATAAATGAGTAAGGGCATATGGGGGGGCGGAGGAGGGATGAGCTTGGGGAAGGTGGTAGATGGGGAGGGATACGGGCAAGGATGCAAATTGGTACCCAAGCCGTGGTGCTAGCCTATAGCCAGACAGGCACAGACTGGCAGCAATGGCCTTAAAGGTAGACCTTGTAGGGTGGCTGGCTTTGCTTGCCGGAGAATGGAGAGGGTCGGTATAGAATAATCTTTGGACCAATCAGGAATGCAGCAGGGAGAGCTGGAGTGCAGTTTGAGGAAGCTTCAAGATCAGGAAGGAGCGTTGGGTCCGTGGTGGCGATGTCTGAACGGAGCTGGTGCTCCTTTGCATCGTGTTGGAGTCCAGGAGGGCTGCTCATAGGGAGCGATGTAGTGGCTCTCAGAGGCGGAATGAATTCCATTGTGCTAGCCCATGTGGGAGGTGGATCAGCCATGGTGAATGACACGTACAAGCACAGACAGAGGGGGCATTGGTCCTGCCCCCCTAAAGTTTAATTTACCTGTTTCTGCTTCCATGGCAATCTGCTAGTTTATTTCTGATATCTGCTGGGTTAACATGAACAAGAAAAGTGTTTCCTTTTTTGTTGAACTTCACCATTTCCACAATTCATGTGTAATAGCAAAGTGCGTACCTGTGGCAACAATCACTATGCGCAGAGGGCCTTGACACACAGTTTTTGTTTCTGTTGTATGTCTTTGTAGTACAGTTGCAAAAGCAAGCGTTTATTTTGATTTTTTCTGACATCAATTTTAATTCTGTACTTATAGGGGCTGATTCATAGAATTCAGCGCACAAGTGGCTCACGCGGCCTGCGCACAGTGTGCGCATGCGGCAGACTGCGCCAGCCACTTGCGCCAAAACCCATTTCAGCGCACAGCGTATTCATGGATTTCAACATCCATAACCAGCCGTGGCACAGAGACCCTGCAGCAGCACCAGTTACGCCCCCAACCCCGCCCTGTGTGCCATGAACAGCGCACAAATCCAGTACATGGCCCATGGCCCAGAGGCCAGTGGACCAGCATACAGCCCCCCAACCACGAAAACGCGTGGAAAACTCCCCGCGTACGCCCCAGAATACACGTACCCCACTCGCGCCAGGTCAATAGCGTGTAAAACTCCACACGCACCCCTCTGAATACACGTACCCCGCTCGCGCTAGGCCAATCACGTGTAAAACTCCACGCGCACCCCTTGGAATACACGTACCCGCTCGCGCTAGGCCAATCGCGTGTAAAACTCCACGCGCACCCCTCAGAATACACGTACCCGCTCGCGCCAGGCCAATCGCGTGTAAAACTCCACGTGCACCCCTTGGAATACACGTACCCCGCTCGCACTAGGCCAATCCTGTGTAAAACTCTGCGCGCACCCCACTGAATACACGACCCGCTCGCGCTAGGCCAATCACATGTAAAACTCCACGCGCACCCCTCGGAATACATGTACCCGCTCGCGCTAGGCCAATCGCGTGTAAAACTCCACGCGCACCCCTCGGAATACACGTACCCGCTCGCGCCAGGCAAATCGCGTGTAAAACTCCACGCCCACCCTTTGGAATACACGTACCCCGCTCGCACTAGGCCAATCCCGTGTAAAACTCCATGCGCACCCCTCGGAATACATGTACCCCACTCGCGCTAGGCCAATCACGTGTAAAACTCCATGCACACGCCTCTGAATACACGTACCCGCTCGCGCTAGGCCAATCGCATGTAAAACTCCACGAGCACCCCTCGGAATACACGTACTCCGCTTGCACCAGGTAATATGCGTGCAAAAAGTCCCCCGTGGAGTGGGCTGCCTGTGGGCCATGGGGAGGGTGGATGGGCTGCCTGTGGGCCATGGGGAGGGTGGATGGGCTGCTTGTGGGGCATGGAGAGGATGGATGGGCTGCCTGTGGCCCATGGGGAGGGTGGATGGGCTGCTTGTGGGGCATGGGGAGGGTGGATGGGCTGCCTGTGGGGCATGGGGAGGGTGGATGGGCTGCCTGCGTGTATTTCTGGGGTTCGCGTGAAGTTTCACACGCGATTGGCCCTGTGCGAGCGGGGTACGTGTATTTTGTGGGTGTGCGAGAAGTTTCACACACGATTGGCCCTGTGCGAGCAGGGTACATGTATGTGTGGGGTTCGCAGGGAGTTTCACACGCGTTTGGCCCTGTGCGAGCGGGGTACGTGTATTACTGGGGTACGCGGGAAGTTTCACTAGCGATTTCGCTGTCAGAGCGGGGTACGTGTATCCAGTCGGGTGCGCGGGGAGTCCCACACGTGAATTAGCAGTGTGGGTCCTCCCAGGTGTGCCCTCTACCTCCTCCACGGCCCATGCAGGCAGCCCACACCACAGGGGACTACCCTGCACCCCTGGTCATGTCCTGCAGGCAGCCCATCCACCATGGCCATGCCCCCCAGCCAGGTCACGTGTCACCCTGCACTAGTGAACAGCAACTCATGTCACCCTGCACCCCCACCCCCAGCAGTGAGGGGCACCTGCCAGCAGGCCCCCACTCATGCCCCCTGCACCCCCACCCCCCCAGCAGTAAGGGGCACCTGCCAGAAGGCCCCCACTCATGTCCCCCTGCACCCCCACCCCCAAGCAGTGACAGGCACCTGCCAGTAGGCCCCGACACATGTCCCCCCCAACACGCCATCATGATCCACAATCATGGCCCTATGGCCACCCAAATTCCACGACACCCCACCCCTGCCCAAATAACCAACCGAGTATTACATCCACCCCACATTGAAATGGCCATTACATGATACAATCCAAATGGCAAGTATGTACATCAACACATGTCCGTCACACACACACAATGGGTACCAGTGAATGTGAAAACCCACATGGTGACATGCCTGAAACAAATGAAAGAATACCACGCATTGAAGTAAGAATCAAAAATGTATTGAACTCCAAATTAAGTGAATCAAATCAAAACATACAATAACGCAAATAAGAAAAATAATACAGCACTGTCCAAGCGCCCCAAAACAAATGAAAACAGAAATGAAACTTAACACTAAAGAACTATTATATACAATGGCAGCAGGAAAGTCCTGCGGCTCACTCTGTGATGTTGCGGGCCAGGGCATCATCGAACTCCATGTCGATGTCCTGGAGGCGGGACTCTGTCCTCGCCCCGAGGTCTCGCAGGGATAACGCCATGTCCATCTCCAACTCCCTGCCACTTGCCTCGAGGCACTCAGCCCGCCTCAACGCCCGACGCATGGAGAACTCCGCCCTGACCATGTTGAGCCGCGCCTCTTCCGCCCACTGCCGCTCCGCATCTATACGCTGGCCCAACTGCAGCCACATGGAAGACACACCCATTCGAGGGTCCTCCTGCCCTCTGGCCGATGCCTGCCCCTCTGATGTTGATGGCCCCGAGCCATCATTGCTCCCACCTAGAGCCTGCTGCTGCTGCTGCTGTCCATGTGCCCTGTCCGATGATGCCTGCACATCCTCCATATGCTGGTCTCCAGTTGTTGGGGTGTCCACCCCTGCTGGACCGCCGACTCCCGACTGTGGCAGGGATGGGATCTCCACCAAGCTGGCTGTGTTGGTCGGTCCAGGTCCACAGGGGGCCCCGGTGGAATCTGGGCCGGAAGACGGCAGGGAGAACGACTTGCACATAGTCCTCCACAGAGGAGGCGAGGTCCACCAGAGTGCGTGATACATGTATGAAACCACCAACCATGGCCCCTTCCAACAGTGTCACGTTGCCACGCAGCTCTTCGTGATGGCGTGCGTGCTCCACCCAGGAAGCAATCACGTCATCACGAATGCCACGCGTGCGCAACATGACACCAATCAGGATGTAGCCCATACGGTCAGAGGTCCCCTCGTCCTCAGGTAGTGGAGAGGCAGATGACGTGGCACTCTCCCCTACCTGCGGACGGGCCTGGGACAGGGCATCCCTGCTGGTACATGGTGGTGCAGTCACAGGGTAAAGGGCAGCAACAAGCACAGGCCCTTCTGTGGCGACCTGTGCTGCCTCCTGACCCTGGCCTGCACCACTTGCACCAGTGGTACTACCCCCACCAGGCCCCATGTGCGGCTCAGTAGCGGGCTCCTCCTCCTCTGTGGAGACCACCAACCTGGATGTCTCTGCACCGTCTTCCACCATTGCAAGCCCCTGTGGAGGCTCACCCGGCCCTTCCGTCACAGCCGTAGTGGGAGACGCGGCACCAGCCCCCTTGCTCCTGGTTGATGGCATGTTCTGGGAGGGTGGCTGGGCCTTGCGTTGCAGCCCGGTGGAGGCATCCCCGCCGCTTGGCTCCACAGCGCCGTCTCCGCCCTCTTCTTAACTTGACGCTGCGTAGAGGGAGACATAGAACACAAGCATGAGGGTACAGTACAATATTCCCCTAGACAGGAAGCAATAACACATGAGTGGCACTGTCAAACGTCACTTCCATCCTGTCCCTCCACAACACATGGGTGAATGCACGCAGCACACATGCAGAAACAGGCACGGCGCCTGCAATCAACATCAGCATCCATGTACAAAGGCCTCTTATAACCAAAATGTTGCCTTCAAACTCACAAGCATCATGGCTCACACTGATCCCATGCACACACATAACCGGAGGGTCATGCATCATGGCTTGTACACCACAGACACAGTGGATAGACAGTGGATACAATGGTGACAGCACTGCATGAGTGAATCTATACATCATCACGAACATGTGTCATGCATCCATTGTGTTTCAAAGTGACACACACACTTCTCAGACACACATACATGTGCACCATACATGTACATGACAGCAGCACCCATCCCTCACACCCCCTCCATGTCCAAGAACAGAGACTAGCATGCTCTCATGTGTGCATTCCGCATACAGCTCCCCATGTTGCATTGGAACACATGCACCATCCATGTGGTTCACACATTACTGGTCTAACATGCATGACCATGATGTCCCTGCACACACACATACGTACATGGCCTATGTCACACATACAGGTAAGTATCAGACTACCAGCACATTGCAACATGCCCTGTCTCACACAGCAATGCTTGGCCACTTACCGCTCAACTCCAGACGGGTCTGCCTCCAAAGGATCTGGGCGTGCAGCGCTGGGCATACGCATTCCAGGACCCTCATCTGGATGTTACTCATGCTTGCCCGGCCCCCCTCTGCGAGGCAACGGGCCTTGTAGAGGGTGCTGGACCTCAAGTCCTCCCAGCGCTTCTTGATGTGCTTGATGTCGCAGGTTGCAATCTCCTCTGCGTTGATGGCAACCACTACATCCTCCCAGATCCTCTCCCGTCCTTCCTTGTTGGCGCATGATGTTCCGTAGAGGGCATCATAATGCCCCAGGACATGCCGCACCAGGACACCAACTTCCTCCTCACTGAAGCTGGTGGCCCTCTACCTCTCTGGCTGGGGGTTGCCAGTGATCTCAGATGGTGTTTGCCCCGACATGGCAACCCCCGAGGCAGGCGTGGGTGGGCAACTGGCTCCTGGGGCTAGGCTGTGGAGCGATGGTATCCCAGTCGGGAGTCTTCTGTTCCAGCAGGGGTGGACACAGCAACTGGACCCCTGCAGATGGCTGATGTGCAGGCACCCAATAGCAGGGCACATGGGCAGCAGGCAGGCAGCAGCAGATGGCCGGTGGGAGCATGCTCGGGGCTCTTGGGGGCAGGAAAATGGCTTTTTGGGCAGGAGCGTGGTCTCCGTGTGTTTTCACCTGGCCAGCTTGATACAGAGTGATTTGGCATGTGAAAATGCAGCACGTCAGCGTGTAATTTGAGGAAAGGCCCTTAGCGCGTAAGCGCGTCTGTGACGTTACGCGTGTGGGCGTTCCCCTGGCACGGGTTGAGGGTCCCATGTGGGTTTCCATCGCTCTGCGTTATTCTTGTACACGCAAGGCAGGCGGTGAGTCACACATGCTATTTTTCCCACTGCGGGTGTCCCTGTTTGTCGCGTACCCCTTTTCTTCCGGCCATACTAGCCTGTGTGTTGATCGCGTATGTATTTTTGGGGTTCCTGGCTGCCATAGCGTACTGCTTGTGTTTTGTTACACGTACGTGGGCTACTGGGGTTACTTATCTGTTTTTTTGATTTTTATGGGATGCCTATGGGGTGCGTGACATGTCACTTCTCCTAGGGGGCCACAGAATGAGACATTCATGTAGCCGTAAGTACGTGTTTGTTGTTTGCGCACACTTTTTTTATGCGCAGGGACGCTACCGCCTGCCTTCGTGTGGTGGACGTGTTTAGGCCTGTGCGTGTATTTTGCCTTGTGCGGGCTTTCCCGTTTTCTATTCCATGAATACGTGTTGTTCGTGTGCGTGTGGGCGTTCTGTGTATTTGCCTGCAGTACTTCCCAGTTACGCCTTCTTTTTCACGCATTCTTCCCCATTCCACGCGTTACGCCCCGTGTACCGCCCACTTTTTGGTGTGTGCGCTAAGGTTGTGCGCATTCGCTGTGTGCTTCGCGCACGGCGTTCAGGATGTTGCTATGACGTGTGCGCCCGTGTTCGCCACACACGGGTTTGGCGCACATCCCAAGGAAATCACGCTCAGGGACTTCCAAGAATCGCGTGCGTGCACGTCCGCCTGTTTTTTTACACTTGCGCCTGCTTGCGCATTTATTTTCGCCGCACAATTTTTCCATGAATTGGCCCCATAGTCTTCAGACTGGGGAAAACACAGCTAAAATAATATGCATTTATCAGATTGGTTTGTAACTTTTTTTTATTGTGTACGTTTTCAAGCCGTCGTTATATTAGCTGCTTTACAGCCACAAATTCTGATGTATCAGAGTTGAGAACATATATGGTCAAAGAGGCAAAGCATACATTCAACATATGTCAGCACTCTACATAAGCCATGTAGAGTGCAGTGTCGGGTGTATTGACCCACGTTTGAGTCATTAAGCTGCAACATTTGGTGCTGTGGGCTTAGAAAATCCAAGATGGCCAAAAAGCCCACATGTGCGCCAGAATCCAGGAGAACCGCGCAGTTTGTGCGCAAACCAAAATGGTCGCCTAACCTTCCACCCACCAGTGCGAGCGTGATGGGCCAGGGGTGCCATGAGTGGAATGTGTGCCAAAGGAAAAACAGCAGTGCCTGTTAGTTTATAAAGCCCTTTGAAATCACCTTGGTTTCTCTGAATGCAAGCTAAAAATGCCTATGTCAAACATTGCAGGATATTCAAAAATCTCACTGAACACCAGCAGACATTTGGCAGAATGAAGTTTTGTGTGCATACAAAATCTGGAAAGAAAAAGAGCCCAAAACAATGTTCATAACAAAACTGGCTGAGCTGTGGAGTTCAGCAGCTTAAGTTAAACTGAACTGAAAACCACTAAAATCGAAATGTTTAAATTAAATGAGGGACCTACTTTTGAGTGTCACATAGTTTGTAACTGTTGAAATGTCATAGTTTTGAACTTAGAATCAGCACTCTAGCTGCATGTGTAAAAATTGTCAGTTTGATTTGAATGTAGAAAACTGGGAACAAAAAGTGACATTTAGCTGAAACCTGGCTTAATGAAACGGGATTCTGCCTGACAACTACCCCCGACAGGAGTTGAAACTGGATCAACAGCTGTGTTCCCAGGCCTGGCTGCATTCTGCTGCCCCCACAAAAGGGAGGTGACACCTCTCTGATTGAATTACCTGGGGACTGCAGGAAACTGAACAATGGACTCAAGCAAATGTTATATTGGGGGGGCCGTAAAGTGGCTTCCTCTTGGGAGAAGTGGGAGGAGAAGTGCCTGTGAGAGCCAGCTGAGCTTGGGGGAAGTGGATAAACCAGTTCTTCCACCATGTGATGTGGGAAGCCACACCCCTTTTTGACCAGGGCATAAGTTAAAAAGATAGATAACTCATAGTGCGGACTGGTCAAAATGATATAAGTAATATCATTATTCTTGTGATTTTTCTGTGCACATTTTAAGAGGCGTTAGGACCCTGTGGTGTATTCTGGGGGGTTGCTAGCGGAAAATAGGGTCTCACTCCAAATGTCTGCATGTTAAAAATCTGACACTTCATCAATTAATGTCCATACTCCTTGCGCACATGTGTGTAATTTTTGGTAAATGTCCGATATTGGTAAACCAGTCAAAAAGCGCAAAATGTTGTCATTTTTGAATGCAAGTTCCCAGGAAGATCAGAGGCGGACAAGCATGGACCATAAGGAATATATAATGTGTACATGTAATTTCAACAAATTGTGTATCTGGGAAATATGTATTTGAATCAAATATAGATTTGTGGGCAAATTGACCAGGGGAGGATCCTCTGACCCATAAACAGACCTCATCATGATGACAATCCATTTCCTTTCCCCAATCATGGGAGAGGGGAGAATTGGGCCAATGACAAGTAGAGAGGGGCAGGCTTAGCTAGGCCCAGGCACACTCCCATTTTCAAAACACATAAAAAGAGACTGCTGGGACAGGTAGAGACATTCAATTCCATTTTCTGCGGGACGCTCTGCCGGGAGACTCCAGACTTCACATCCATCAATCTCCCAAGACCAGAACTTTACTTCAGAACTTAAAGCAAGGGCCTAAACCCACAAACTGAGAACTCTTCTCAGCAGGCCTCAGCATCCTCAAAATCATTTGCAAACTATTCCACAGCCGGGCGAGCTGTCTGAATTCTTTTGCCAAGAACTTTTGCCAGTACCCAGAAAGCAGTGTTACATCCAGAATCCACTTGATCCGGACCGGAAAGCAGAGCAGTATCCAGAACCAGAGGCCGCTGTATCCAGAGAGGCTAGACCAGCAGAGCAGACCAGACCCAGACCGCTGTGAGCAGAACCAGAGATCCGGATCACTGTGAGCAGAACCGGTGCCTGATTGACCCGCCGAGCAGACAGAACCACCGCCGGACGTGTTGACCAGATCCATGACGAGGCCTAGTTCAAATTTATATTGTGAGTACCTAGCAGAACTGTGCAGAACCAATCTCTTAGTTAAAATAATCTAATTCAAGCTATTTTAACCTAAGTAGAACTGCCTCCTAGAAATCGTGTCATCTGTCATTTTTAAAGCTGCACCACTGCCACCTGTCAATTCTGCAGCTGCAAGCTGTCACCTGTCATTTTGAGTTTTACTTTAAATCAGAAAATCTACCTTTATTAAATCGTCCTTATCTCTGGAACCGTTTGTGCTAGGAACGATATTTAACTTTCATTTTAAAGCTTTGATTCTAGGCTTTCCAACAAACCTCCCTATACTTCTTCCGCAATCGCGATTTACGCACTCGCGAAATTTACCGCGATTTGCGATTTTGCCTCAATTTCTCCACTTGTCAAAATAGCAGCTCCATTCTTTCCTTTGTTAAAAATCCGTTTGCAACCTGGTAATAACTCATAGAGCATTGCTAAAGTGAGCCTGAACTAATACCAACAAGCATCTCTCACTCACCCTGAATCTCTAGAGGGAATTAAAATCAGTTAGCACATTTCCCATCCATTGCCATCACATTTAAAAGCATTTTGGGCCTGTGTTTCAAACTTCTGCCTGTTTCCTCTAAGCTTGCTGGGGGGGAACTGAATTCCGTATTGTATTTGATTGTGTTCCCGAAGACTGTGTGTGTTACTTCCATCTCCTTGCATTGCATATAGGGGGGTGAATTGCCATCAGGGGAAAAGTGATTACATTGTCTTTTGTTGAAGCCATATCAAGTTATTTCCTGTACTGCATTTCATTCATCATTGCGTTTCCTTGAACCATATAAAGCATTCTTTCCCACCTTATTCTTCTGTTCCTATTCATAAGTTACCTCTTGCTGATTACTGCTCATATTCACAAGTGTAATATCCATTATCAATTTATTTATAGAAGTGTGATATATATATATATATATATATTGTTTATATTTCTCAAATAAACCTTTTAAATTTGCAAAACAGACCTACTTCTTGGCTCAGTGGGGTCAGGGAGATTCTAAGAGAGGAGTGTTAT
Source organism: Ambystoma mexicanum (assembly GCF_040938575.1). Classification (NCBI taxonomy): domain Eukaryota; kingdom Metazoa; phylum Chordata; class Amphibia; order Caudata; family Ambystomatidae; genus Ambystoma; species Ambystoma mexicanum. The sequence goes on from NC_090925.1 coordinate 155,736,109, forward strand.
ATAAGGGTTGTCATCCAGAGTACATGAACTGGACCTAAAAATATATCAATAAGGGTTTCCCTCAGCATCCCAGACTAGGCATTGACTTAGCTGTAGTGTTGAAGTGAAGCCGCTTAACAAAGTGGGGGCTCGTCCGGGATTCTGGGTTAGATCTATCACTTGTGCAGATTAATACAGTGTGCTAACTGACGGGAGACATACATCCGGTCGGATCACCATGCTGTGTTACGCTGTAAAGCACTCCTCAAAGGAACGCTCTAAGGAAACGGTCTGTTTTGCAAAAATAAAATACAAACTTCTGTAAGTCAGGAAGGAACTCAAATTCCAGAATGACGACACTGGTAGACATCAAAATAGCCAGAGAGCACTTCTTACATAAGCTATTTGTGAGAGGTGAGTGGACTCATCAGGACCAAACGGTCTGGTTGCAGGCAATCGCGCGACAGGTCACTGAAATAGGGTCAGATATATGGAGAGATCAGGGTCCCCTACATGTGGCCCTGAGTGAACTATATATGGCCCCTAAAGCCAAAGATGAACATAATAAGATTGCCAGGATAGCGGCATATTTGTACCTATATATGGGAGCCATGCAGGACAAATGTGCTGAAGGCCAAGATCTGGCAAATAGGCAACGGATGGCGGTAGAGAAGGCCCAATCTGATCTGGTGTCATGAGCACTACTCCCGAGGAGCCAAGACTGGCCCAGCGTCCCCGGAAGCAGGCTCATCATCCACACCCCCGGTTCCAGCAGACCCCTGCATGGGCCCTTTGGACCATGTCCTGGTGCCTCTGGCGCCAGGCTCATAAGGAACCACAGTCCCGGCGCCATGGGCGCCGGGCTCATATTCTTAAAGTGTGCAGTAGTGATTGGGTGGACTTACCTGTGGCAGACCATGCTGCATACTCACCTAGAACAATCCAAGCTGGGTGAAGTCCCAGCCACTGGCTGGGAGGGACCAATCCTCTGTTACAGGAGCTCTTTTCTTACCTGGGTGAGGCTGGAGGAAGAATACGCACCAAAGCACTTATCCACTATTTAAACCACGCCCGATAGAATTCACGTGCTTCGCGTTATTCTGCAACAGCAGCAGGACGCTCACCGAGTCGGCTCCTGCATTCCAGGTCCAGACACACCCTCAGCTTCTCGAGCAGCAACCTGTGGATGAAGAAAAGGCACAGGAACATCTACTCACCAGAATTCAGCCACAAGAGTCCAGTCTCCGACAACCTGCAAATAAAGACATAAGGTTAGAAAACGGGCAACACGCTCGCAGCTGCGCTCGCTTACCTTATCCATCCGTGATCACACCGGAGTTCACCGCGGCCTTCGCTTCGGCAGCATCCCAGCACCTGGAAGACAAAAGACATTGTTAGTGGTGTCCGAGCCGAAGGGTTCGGAACTCAGTTATACTTACGCTCTTCTTCACGCGCAGCAGCGGCAGCATCGCCCTCAGCATTTCGGCATCTGAAAGAAAGGAAAAGACATTATTAGAGGTGCCCATTTTGAAGTGGCCACAATTCAGTAATACTTACGTGCTACTTCACGCGCAGCAGCGGCAGCATCGCCCTCAGCATTTCGGCACCTGAAAGGAAGGAAAAGACATTATCAGAAACGCCCATTTGGAAACGGCCACAATTCAGTTATACTTACGTGCCACCGCACGTGCAACAGCGGCGGCATCGCCCACAGCATCTCGGCACCTGAAAGACAGAAAAGGACATTATAAAAGGGTGCTCCTTCAGAAGCGGCCTCAGATCTTCTATACTCATGAGCCTCTTCTTGCACAGCAGTGGTGGTGTCGCCAACAGCTCCTCGGCACCTGAAGGACTATTACAAGCCACAAAAGGACACTGAGCCTAAACACTGAAATCATCCAGTGACGTAACTGGATTCCACGCGCCCCTGCACCAGAAGCAGGATGGAGAGCTCGGATTTACTAAACCAAAGGTGAGAGTTCGTGGAGACCAGTCGAGAACCAAGAAGTGGGAAAAGCAGAAGATTGGTGGGAGAACTTATCCAACCAGCTTGTAATTACCCCTTTTTCTTCCACCTGCAGAAAACTCACCTTACAAGCCAGACAGTCAATATTCGGAGGTCCTGCCCAGAGCGTCTTCCGAGTTCTACGCCTCATCATAGTCATAGAAGCAACTGTAGCAGTCCAGTTTGGGTCAGCGCCTCCGTGGGAATCAGGTGAGCGTTATATCTGGACTCTTCTGAGCAGAGGCTGCTCAGGAGCCAGGAGTCCGAAAAGGACAGCAGACAGTACATCACTAAAATAAAGGAGGATATAGATGTGCTGCAACAGGAAAAGGCTGACCAGGATACCAGATTTCTGGCCTTGCAGAAGGAGTACCAAGAAGGTTTGGACTCCCTACTGCAGAGCCAGAAAAAGCTGGAGCAACAGTTAGACTTCAATAGGGCATGTGCTGAGCAGGTAGTCACCCTGCAAAGCCACCTAGATAGGGAAAAAGAGGAAAGCAATACATTGATTCTGAAGGACCTGGATACCCAGGCAGAGTTTGATCAGGATCGCCAGAAAGCTGGTGCCTTCCAAAGGCAAAGGGATGACCTGGCAGCACAGATGCAGGCTCTTAGTCAGGAAAGGGATACCTTAGGCCAGGAAGTCTGCCACTTAAAAAGGAAAATGGAAGAAAATCACCTGGCCCTCCAGAGACTGGGTGACCTCCAAAAAGAGCACCAGAACTTGTTAGAGCACACCAGGAGGGTGGAGGAGGCTCTGGCAAGAAAGGAGCAGGCCAGTAGGGATAGGACTCAGGAGGTAACCCTCCTGCAGCAGAGACTGGCCCAGTACTCCAGGACCAATCAGGAGGCACACAGAGAGAAAGAGGCTCTCTGCCAGCAAAATGATAGGCTCCAGCAACAGGTAGCGATGCAGGAGGGACTGATAGAGTCTAGTAAGGCCTTAGTGGAGGAACTGAAGGCGCAGGCTCTTGCATTGCAAAAGGGAGCAGGGGCCGATAGAGACGAAGTTCGCTGGGAAAGGGAAACGCCTGAGCATAACCTCAGGAGCCCTAGTGCCAGAGGCCTTCACCTCTACCAGTCCCTGGACTCTGCCACCCCCATGTTCCCTGGCGCACATGAGCACGGGGCCACAGGGATGGCAGATTACTATCCAGCTAAAAGTATGGGGCTCATAGGCCAGTACCACCCAGGAATGGAGGGGCGGGCATCCGGGTATGGGCACCCAAGCACAATGCAAATTAGTGGGGAACCCCAGGAGAGTAGGCCCATTAAGGGCATCCTGAAAACCTCTGGCCAGTTAGGTCAGTGGGGGGATACCCATCAAATCCTGGTAGCAAGGAGGGATCTGAAGACTCCTCTGAGCATCACAGGACACAGGAGACCAGGTCCCCACATTCTGCCAGCCATTCCCAGGCCCACAGAATCCGAGAAAACCTGGAAGATCAGACGGGCACCTCTGGGAGCAGCGCTTTTCAGTCGGAGGATGAATGGACCAGGGTTCCCGAACCAAAAAGGCCAATAAGGCAAAAAGGGCCTTGCTTAAGGACCCACTGAAACAAATAAAGCCTTATCATAAGAACGCCAAGTATTCTGTTTGGGAACACTTGGAGCTTTACGAGCAAATGATGGAGACTTTCCATTTGAAGGACAGCCAAAGCTGTATTCAATATGTAAAGTGGACCTTCTCACTAGAATACTCCAGTTTCTTTGCGGGGCTGGAGGACCAAAACCATTCAAGATGGTCCACCTACAGGGCGGCCATCTTGAAACATTTTTCTGTTCACAGAAATCCCCAAGAGGCTCGCAAGGCAGCCTACAATTTACAATGTGGGGAGGATCAGGCCCCACAAGAATGTGAGCAAGAATGAAAGCGTGCTTTTACGCAGACCACCAGAAGGGTGCGCACGGACAGCAGAGAGTTCATCAATACGTTTTTCCATGCTCTGCCCAAATACATCATGACCCAGCTAGTGAGAGACTTTCACGAGAAGAGGTCACTAGACTGGGTCATTGAACAGGCTACCCGGATCTATGAGGTGCAGAAGCCCATAGAAAATAAAAGTAATGCACAGAAAAACCCCAAAACCAACAGCACCCCTGCTGCTGCCAAGGTGGCAGAGGTAAAGGTTTCCCCCGTTTTAGATTTGGAGATGGGGGGGCCTAAAAACCTACCTGCATCTAATAATGCCAAGCCCAGAAGGCCCTCGGGCCAGTCACAGACAGGGAGTCGAGGAGGTAGTCCCACAAATGGGGTCCCTCGCTCCCCTGATTATGTAAGTCCCCGCTACAAGGGACTCCTCCAGCCCAAGGGGGGGATCCAGCCAAGCACCTGACCCGGGGAACTTCCCTCCTATCTTCCCCCAGGAGGGCAGAAATTCACCAAATCCTGGGCAGAACTTTTTCCCCAGGTATCCACCCAATTTCCAGCCCCAAAATCATCCATCCTTCTTTCCCCAATTCCCTGAGCCCAGACAACCTAATTCGGGAGAGGGGAGGCCAAGGGTGGAGGGGTACCCAAATCTTCCCAATCCGGGGTATTACCAGAGAAGGGATAGCTACCCTTCCCGGGATCAGCCCAGGGGAGAAAATAGAGCCCCGTATCAGCCTGAGCGGGTTTCACAACTTGAGCGCCAGGTCCAAAATATGGCACGAGATCTGAGTCACATACTGAGGGCTCAACAAAACCCTCAGATGAGCATGCCACTGCAAAATGCCCCAAACTCTGGACCTGGTGCTCCAGAACAATGACGGGGGCAGCACCCCGATAACCCACCGGTTCCCAGGGAGGAGGCACAAGGGGAAGGGGGGTGTAAAGCCTTGGAGGAAGCTTCCTTCCCAACTTGTAAAAACCCCCTGGAAAACCAGGAACCGGAAACAAAATCTCCTGCCCCTGAAAGCCTGCCTCCCAAGGAGCAGAGGGGGGGCAGGAGAAACAAAGGACCCAAACAGACCCACTTTGTGGAGGAGGTACAGGTCTTCCAATTTGAGGGAGAGGGATCCTCAGAAGATCCTGGGAAAAGGATCTTCCCCTTCAGAGATGGGGGAACTCCTCCCAAAGAAAAATGGGTCCCAAGGGATTCCAATCCAGACTTGGGAGATGTGGAGACTGAGCTACCGCCACCCATCATCTCATCCCAGAACCGACAATACCGAAATCCCATGGGTCAAACCCATCCTGATGGCGGCCTCCAAAAGGGGGGGGGGCGGCCCAGAACCCAAAACCATTTCCAGTTGCCAACTTTTTCTTTCAGATTCCCCAGGCTCTCCACAGAATTCTGCCCAAATCTCTTCGCTAGCAATGTCCAAAACCAGAAAGTTAGCCCACCAGTTGTCCAAAAATGTGCATTATCTGTGCCCCCTTGAGGAGAAGGAGGGAAGATATTATGCCCCGGTACAAGTACAGGGGCAGGGTACAATTTCAGCACTGGTGGATACTGGATCCCAAGCTACCCTTCTGTCCAAAAGGGCCTTTGATGAACTAAATGCAGGAAGGGGGGAGAATTACCAGATTCCTCTCACCTCTCTTCCTGGACAACTGCAGAACTTTGACGGGAAGGAAATTCCTGTCGAGGGGACTGCAGATTTGGACATCAAAATTGGGCGACACAAGGTGAAACACCCGGTCATAGTAGTGACTCCAGAGGGCACCCCTTGTTTAATAGGGAATGACCTCCTGAGAAGGTTGTCACCCCTAATAGATTGCGTAAACAAGGTCCTCTGGACCCAGACTAGCCGACCAATAAAATTAAAACAGAGTGTCAACCATGTTAGTTTAAACGGCACCTGCCACATGATTGAACAAAAATCTGACCAAGTAGAATTTCACTTCCAGAACAACCAAATTCTGGACGTTATAGTAATAGCAGTAGGACAACAGACTGGTGATGGGGGGTCCTCTCTATTTCTAAAAATCAACCTTCCTTCCAGTTTAAAGTGGTATTCCACACTGGAAGGAAACACTCTGAAATTTTATACTAATCCACAATCAGACACTCCCACTCCTATAGTCCAGAAAGAGGTGAAATCAGCTCAGAGCCTGGCTGATATTCAGCAAATTGGAAAGCAGTTGTTCATCCCTGTTCAGTTAAATGATGGGAAGGACTCTGTTCTCGCCCGAGTGTGTGTGAACAACGGTAAGAGCTTCATCAGCGAAGCCATGTCCGCCAACTCCCAAAAGATCCAGCCATTCCCACATTCAAACTGATAGACAAATGGGAAATGGACCTGGAAGCACCTAATTCCAAACATCTCCTGCCAAGCAGGTGTATGCTCAAAATCTCCATTGGCAACAAGAGCATAGTCCATAATTGTTGGGTCGTGCGAGACGTCACTGCCGCCTTTTACTTAGGCAGTGACATTCTCAATCGCTTCGCCATTAGTTTGGACCTAAAAAACTTCAAAGCTTGGTCCCGATTAGCGGATAATCCCATGGGCTTTGATGATCCAGAAAAAGCATTTAGGTCTGCTCAATTGCTACCTTATGCAGTTGAAATTCAGATTAAAGAGGAAGTCACCATCCCAGAAAGGACCCGACAATTCTCCCTGGAAGTGAAAGTTAAAAGAGGACAAAAATTGAAAAACCCTGATGCTTACATACATCTAAATGCTTCTCTCCAACAGCAAGGGTTAGGGGTAAACCCAACACCATTAGTCAACATAGAGCTTGACACCATTCCAATACAGGTGGATATCAGCGACTTAAAGAGTATTACTCTAGCCGCAGGCACCATTATTGGAATGGCGGTTGATGACCGACATTTCTCCATTGATTTAGGAAATGAACTGTTAGGACCAATCCCCAAGGACTGTTTTGACAGTGACAGTGATGACAATACACATCAGACAGGATTTTCACCTGGCATGGGGGGAACTTCCTGGTGTACACTTCTTGCCCTTATGGTAAGGAAGATGTGACTTGTGACGTCAGGAGGGATGAGGTGATTTTCCAGGTCCATGAGGGCTGCCTTACCCACCTGAAGCCTCCAGTCCAAATCAGCACTCTGACCAGGGACTTCTCCACCCAGCTGGAGGAGTCCGCTGAGATAGCCAAACCAGAAGTCTTTCTAGGCTTCAGGCAGATGGTGGAAGAGAGCGTCAACCTAGCTGATGCCTGTGTGACTCTGGAGCAGAAGCAAAAGTTGAAACAAGTTTTCTTGGATTTCCAAGATCTCTTTGCGGTAGACTCATATGACTGTGGCCGCACCGACATCCACACAACAACAATTCCCACAGACCCTGGCATGACTCCAGTGTTTGTGAAGCAATATCGCTTGCCTCTCGCATCCATGGAGTCCCTTACTGAAATAATTAAGAACCTTGAGTCCTGGGGAATAATCCGTCCAGTACACAGCACCTTCAATAATCCGGTGCTGGGAATATTGAAGCCAAACCGCCAGTGGAGACTCTGTGCCGACCTTAGGGAGCTCAACAAACGGGTCCATACTTCCCGATGGCCTCTGCCCTACATTGACCAAGGGCTGGCCCAGATCCAGGGGTCACAGGTATTCACTGCAATAGACCTGACCAATGGATACTGGACAGTGCCTGTCAGTAGGGAGGACCAATACAAACTGGCTTTTACCTTTGGGGGCCAGCAGTACACATGGACCCGGACTCCCTTCGGATACCTCAACTCCGGCAATGAATTCAACATTTTCCTACACAAGGCCATGCCCGACCTGGGTGCGAGGGGTCACCTGGCTTATGTAGATGATGTCCTCATCAAAAGTTAATCTGTGGAAGAACACATAGCGGAGATCTGTTATGTTCTGATGCAGTTGAGGGCCGCCGGAGCAAAACTTTCCTTTCAGAAAGCACAGTGGTGTAGAACCCGTGTTAATTTCTTGGGGCATGAGATTACTCCTCAGGGTCTCTGTCCCCAGGAAAAGAAAGTGGAAGCACTTCAGAAACTGAAAGACCCCACGACTCTGCAGGAACTAAGGAGCCTCCTTGGACTGACTAATTACAGCAGAAAGTTCATTGAAGGCTACACAGAGATCACTAGACCCCTGATTCATCTCTTGAAGCGGGGGTCAAGTGGGAATGGGGTCCAGAACAATCTGAGGCAGTAAGACAACTCAAGAGAAGCCTCTCACAAGTGCCTTGCCTAGCTTACCCTGTAAGAAACAAGGAGTTCTTCCTGAAGACAGGGTTCTCTAATACGTGCTTGACGGCAGTATTGTACCAAAAGCATGACAAGGTCAATAAAATAATCTCCTATACGAGCAAAACTTTATCCTCTGTGGAGGAAAAATTCTACGATTGTGAGAAGGCACTCCTGGCAACGGTGTGGGCATTGATGAATTACCGCCTGTTTATCCAGGGGGAACATATCATAGTGGAGACTCCACACCAGCCTCTGCAATATCTCCAGAGTGACAGAATCCGGGCCGGAAATGTGAGTAATTCCCGAATTACTTCCTGGATTCTGTCAATGCAAGGCTTTCCGGTGGAGGTCAGATATGGCCAAAACAAGAAGAGTCCCCTCGCGCAAGGTCTGGCTGACTTGCATGATTGTGCCAGAGAAAACGGTCTCGAGGACGAAAGTCAAAAAATCAAGGACTACATGGAGGCATACCTTAATTCCCCACACAAAGTCTTTGAAGAAGACAAGTGTGAGGGAATGCCCACTGTCTATGTGGATGGATGCTCTTACCATGTTGACAACAACGGGGAAAAAGAACTGGTGGCCGGCGTAGGGAATGCATGGGTGAAGGAGTTTCCAGAACCCTCCGCTGGGTACAAAATTGGTCCCCGAAGTAGTCAGGTGGCAGATTTGATGGCTGTGCATCAAGCCATCCTCACTGCCGTCCAACATCAACTCCATGAACTGGTCATAATCACAGATTCGGATTATGTACGGAACGGGTTCGTGGAGCACCTGGTTAATTGGAAAACCAGAGGCATGTTTTGTGCTAATAACAAACCCTTGAAACATGGGAAGTTAATCCAAAACATTGATGATCTGGTCACCTCGAATGGGATGACCATCTACTGGAAAAAGATCAAGGGTCATTCCAAAGTAGAGGGACCAGACAAAACTGGAAATGACTTAGCTGATCAGCTGGCCAAAACCGGGGCCATCCAAGGGGATCTGATAGAGATTGAGTCCCTGTTGGGGGAAATCCAGGTCACTGCTATCACTAGGTCCCAGACCAATGCTCACAATGATCTTTCAACTGCACAATGGAGTAAGGAGACCCCTGATGCTGATTTGATTACAGCTCAGAAGGGGGATCCAATAATTGGTAAGTTTTACCAACACATTGAGGACCCTGAGAACTTTCCCCTGACGGATACCGATTACATTGGGAAAGAGGACCTAAGAGTGTTGATGAAATGTCCAAAAAGGTTCCGAATCCAAGACGGTTTGTTGGTAAGGAAATCCCAAGCTGGCCATGATCAGTGGGTGGTCCCTACCTCATTCCGAAGCCTGATGTTAAGTCACGCCCATGATGCGGCCACCGCCGGTCATAGGGGGTTTCACACAACACTGGAAATCTTAAGAGAGGTTGCATACTGGCCACACATGGGGCAGGACCTCGACCAATACTTGAAGGGGTGTCTTGTGTGTGCACAATTTCAGCCATCATCCCTCACACACCGTGCGCCTCTCCAAAAGAGGGGGATGACACTGCCATGGTCAGATTTGCAAATCGACTTTGTAGGCCCTGTAATTCGCTCGTCTAGAGGAAACAAGTACATGTTGACTGTTACATGCTTGTTTACCAAGTGGGTGGAATGTCTCCCAGCCCCAAATTGCAAGGCAGAAACAGCAGTTGCCCTGCTGATTAACCACATCTTTTCCCGTTTTGGTCTACCTCAAAGGTTTGAGTCAGACAGGGGTAGCCACTTCACCAGTGAAGTAATGACAAAGATGCGGGAGATACTGGGGGTCAAAAGGAAGCTACATATTGCTTACAGGCCAGCTTCTTCTGGAGCAGTGGAGAGATACAACCGAACCATTGTGAGCATATTAAAAAAGTTTGTGGCAGATTCTGGGCCAAGTTGGGATATCCGATTACCTCTGGTCCTAATGGCCATCAGATCTACCCCTTCATCTGCAACCAAAATGTCACCATTTGAGTTGATGACGGGGCACAAGATGGTGCTTCCCCAGCATTTGCTCTACAGGACCCAAGAGCAGACACTGAGAAATGCCTCCACAACTCATGAGTATGTGGAGAATTTAAGGAAACACCTTCAACATGCTTTTGCCTATGCTCAGCGGAATCTAGAAAGATCAGCTGAGAGTATGAAAACGCACTATGATTTGAAAACCACCAGGAAGGAATATGACGTGGGAGACCGGGTCTATCTATACAATTTCCAAAGGAACCAGGCCAAACAGCGAAAATTCTTGCCTACATGGAAGGGACCGTTTGAAATTATAGACAAGATCTCCCCTGTTGCCTATAAGATCTGCATCCCCAAAGGCAGTTTGGCAGAGGGGGAAGACAAGTGGGTCCATATAAATCAGCCATCCCAGGCACACTCTGCAACAACTGGAGGAGTCCTCTGCAATACCAGAGGGGACCGCCCCAGAGTAATTCAATTCCAACCCTAAAATATCCCACATATAGTCTCTAAAATATTATGATTTGGAAAAATAAAAATGTGTTATTATTGTATCTTGTTTTTTGTTAAAATAAGAACGCAAATGTTTTGACTATAAAATGTATATGCCACCCCACTATATCAATGGTGGGGAAGAAATGTCTACGAATAGGTATTGCCGCTTTCCTTTGTTGTCCTAGGAGAAAGAAAACCTGTAGACTGGCCAAGGAGGACGATCCAGAGACCGGGGACAAAGATCCGAGGGGCCCGGGGTACCGCCCAATATTCCCATCAGGACTGGCGAGGAGAACCGATCGATCCAACCGGATGGAGGAAAAGATGCTGAACTGTGCCATTTGCGGAATTGGAAGAAGATGATGCGGACATACCAGTGCGTGGGTCAAAACATTCTTCGCACCCGACTCCCCCTCGACTCAAATTCGAAGTGCAGTCAGGTGGGGGGGCTTTGTCAGGTGTATTGACCCACGTTTGAGTCATTAAGCTGCAACATTTGGTGCTGTGGGCTTAGAAAATCCAAGATGGCCAAAAAGCCCACATGTGCGCCAGAATCCAGGAGAACCGCGCAGTTTGTGCGCACACCAAGATGGTCGCCTAACCTTCCACACACCAGTGCGAGCATGATGGGCCAGGGGTGCCATGAGTGGAATGTGTGCCAAAGGAAAAACAGCAGTGCCTGTTAGTTTAAAAAGCCCTTTGAAATCACCTTGGTTTCTCTGAATGCAAACTAAAAATGCCTATGTCAAACATTGCAGGATATTCAAAAAGCTCACTGAACACCAACAGACATTTGGCAGAATGAAGTTGTGTGCATACAAAATGTGGAAAGAAAAAGAGCCCAAAACAATGTTCATAACAAAACTGGCTGAGCTGTGGAGGTCAGCAGCTTAAGTTAAACTGAACTGAAAACCACTAAAATCGAAATGTTTAAATTAAATGAGGGACCTACTTTTGAGTGTCACATAGTTTGTAACTGTTGAAATGTCATAGTTTTGAACTTAGAATCAGCACTCTAGCTGCATGTGTAAAAATTGTCAGTTTGATTTGAATGTAGAAAACTGGGAACAAAAAGTGACATTGAGCTGAAACCTGGCTTAATGAAACTGGATTCTGCCTGACAACTACCCCCGACAGGAGTTGAAACTGGATCAACAGCTGTGTTCCCAGGCCTGGCTGCATTCTGCTGCCCCCACAAAAGGGAGGTGACACCTCTCTGATTGAATGACCTGGGGACTGCAGGAAACTGAACAATGGACTCAGGCAAATGTTATATTGGGGGGGCGTAAAGTGGCTTCCTCTTGGGAGAAGTGGGAGGAGAAGTGCCTGTGAGAGCCAGCTGAGCTTGGGGGAAGTGGATAAACCAGTTCTTCCACCATGTGATGTGGGAAGCCACACCCCTTTTTGACCAGGGCATAAATTAAAAAGATAGATAACTCATAGTGCGGACTGGTCAAAATGATATAAGTAATATCATTATTCTTGTGATTTTTCTGTGCACGTTTTAAGAGGCATTAGGACCCTGTGGTGTATTCTGGGGGGTTGCTAGCGGAAAATAGGGTCTCACTCCAAATGTCTGCATGTTATAAATCTGACACTTCATCAATTAATGTCCATACTCCTTGCGCACATGTGTGTAATTTTTGGTAAATGTCCGATATTGGTAAACCAGTCAAAAAGCGCAAAATGTTGTCATTTTTGAATGCAAGCCCCCAGGAAGATCAGAGGCGGACAAGCATGGACCATAAGCAATATATAATGTGTACATGTAATTTGAACAAATTGTGTATCTGGGAAATATGTATTTGAATCAAATATAGATTTGTGGGCAAATTGACCAGGGGAGGATCCTCTGACCCATAAACAGACCTCATCATGATGACAATCCATTTCGTTCCCCCAATCATGGGAGAGGGGAGAATTGGGCCAATGACAAGTAGAGAGGGGCAGGCTTAGCTAGGCCCAGTCACACACCCATTTTCAAAACACATAAAAAGAGACTGCTGGGACAGGTAGGGACATTCAATTCCATTTTCTGCGGGACGCTCTGCCGGGAGACTCCAGACTTCACATCCATCAATCTCCAAAGACCAGAACTTTACTTCAGAATTTAAAGCAAGGGCCTAAACCCACAAACTGAGAACTCTTCTCAGCAGGCCTCAGCATCCTCAAAATCATTTGCAAACTATTCCACAGCCGGGCGAGCTGTCTGAATTCTTTTGCCAAGAACTTTTGCCAGTACCCAGAAAGCAGTGTTACATCCAGAATCCACATGATCCGGACCGGAAAGCAGAGCAGTATGCAGAACCAGAGGCCACTGTATCCAGAGAGGCTAGACCAGCAGAGCAGACCAGACCCAGACCGCTTTGAGCAGAACCAGAGATCCGGATCGCTGTAAGCAGAACCGGTGCCTGATTGACCCGCCGAGCAGACAGAACCGCCGCCGGACGTGTTGACCAGATCCGTGATGAGGCCTAGTTAAAATTTATATTGTGAGTACCGAGCAGAACTGTGCAGAACCAATCTCTTAGTTAAAATAATCTAATTCAAGCTATTTTAACCTAAGTAGAACTGCCTCCTAGAAATCGTGTCATCTGTCATTTTTAAAGCTGCACCACTGCCACCTGTCAATTCTGCAGCTGCAAGCAGTCACCTGTCATTTTGAGTTTTACTTTAAATCCGTAGATCCGTGATTCTAGGCTTTCCAACGAACCTGGAACCAATACTTTTTCCACAATCGCGATTTACGCACTCGCGAAATTTTCCACGATTTGCGATTTTGGCTCAATTTCTCCACTTGTCAAAATAGCAGCTCCATTCTTTCCTTTGTTAAAAATCCGTTTGCAACCTGGTAATAACTCATAGAGCATTGCTAAAGTGAGCCTGAACTAATACCAACAAGCATCTCTCACTCACCCTGAATCTCTAGAGGGAATTAAAATCAGTTAGCACATTTTCCCATCCATTGCCATCACATTTAAAAGCATTTTGGGCCTGTGTTTCAAACTTCTGCCTGTTTCCTCTAAGCTTGCTGGGGGGGGGGGAACTGAATTCCGTATTGTATTTGATTGTGTTCCCGAAGACTGTGTGTGTTACTTCCATCTCCTTGCATTGCATAGAGGGGGGGGTGAATTGCCACCAGGGGAAGAGTGATTACATTGTCTTTTGTTGAAGCCATATCAAGTTATTTTCTGTACTGCATTTCATTAATCATTGCGTTTCCTTGAACCATATAAAGCATTCTTTCCCACCTTATTCTTCTGTTCCTATTCATAAGTTACCTCTTGCTGATTACTGCTCATATTTACAAGTGTAATATTCATTATCAATTTATTTATAGAAGTGTGATATATATATATATATATTGTTTATATTTCTCAAATAAACCTTTTAAATTTGCAAAACAGACCTACTTCTTGGCTCAGTGGAGTCAGGGAGATTCTAAGAGAGGGGTGTTATATAAGGGTTGTTATCCAGAGTACATGAACTGGACCTAAAAATATATCAATAAGGGTTTCCCTCAGCATCCCAGACTAGGCATTGACTTAGCTGTAGTGTTGAAGTGAAGCCGCTTAACAGCAGGTATGTGTTGAATGTATGTTGTGCTTCTTAGCTAGAGTGTGTGTTCTAGACCAACCATGTTATCAAACTGTGCCTTATCTGCCAAAATTGAGACACCATGTTTGTGGTGTAAGTGCTGAGGAAACCAACCTGAGGGTGGGAATGTTGTGTTTTGGAAAGCTGGGACAAAAGGAGAAGTTGTGGAGGTACAATGTCTGGTAGGGGACTTGTGCAATCTTGATTTGTGGTGTTTGGCTCTGATAACTAAGCCAGACCCACCATTGCTCTGCTCTTCTCTGCTCATGATTTTTTTGGCACCCTCACCAGATGCCAGAACATTTCTGAAGCTATGAGCAAGGTGGCTGCTACTTGCAAACCAGAACTCTAAATGAAGTCCAGGATGGGCATTTCGTTCATTACGAACTAACCTGTCTGTAGTGATTGGTAGCAAAGCTTCCCCTTTTCTCCCTGATGTAACATTTACTCCACTTGCTAGTGCTCATTTTTATTGACCACTCTAACCTATGTTATTGTGATTTATACCACGCACCGCTGCCATTTTCATGGGCTACAGGCGCTCTGGCGGATCTGAAAAGGAAGGATGACTAGGAGTGCTTGCTTAGTGGGGTAGAAAGGGAAAGTGCTATAGAAATTTGATGTGCTGTTGCTAGCTTCAGTTAGGAAAAACTGGTCACTGTGCTGGATTTGATATGGGTTAGGTGGTGGTGGTGGTTGTTGTTGTATGAGTATGCGTGGGATGATTTGTGTGTAATTGGTTTAGTTTTCTGTGGTGTGTTTAGTTTGTTGCTATTTTGTGGTGGTTGTAGGTTTCTGATGTGGTAGATGTATTTTTTTTTGTTTGACGGTGAGTATGCAGATATTGCAATGTTTTTAGTAGGGCTAGTTAGTGATGTTGGTAGCATGTGCCCTTCTTTGTGGTGGGTATGTTGGTTTGGCGGGGTTCATTTTCTTCTGTGGTGGCTTGTGTTAAAATGCTTTATTTCATTGGGGCATTCAGATTTTGGTTTATTACGTTTCTGTTGTTTTCAGTGTTTCTCTTGTGTCGGGCTGGCTGTTTCCCTTCAACAGTGTTTCCTGTTTAGCGTGGTGAGTTAAAGGGCTATTTTGTTTGTTGTTGCAATTTTCTACATTTTAGGTGGTCTTCTGTTCGTATTTCCTTTGGAAATGAGTTCCAAAGTTTTTCTGACATTTAGGGGGATGCTGATCCACCAAATGTCTGCTTTCATTATTGTTTTAGTTCGAGGCAAATGTTCTTGCTGTACCTTAGTGGTCAGTTTGGTTTATAGATGGAGATGTTTCCCTGTATGAATTGCACTCCTGTGGATTGCTCTGTGGATTATGAAGAGTGTTTTGGATATAGTTCTTTTTTTTTACTGGTATCCGATGTAGGGTCCCCAGTGCTGTAGTGATCTGTACTCGCTTAGTAAGTCTGAGGAGTAGTCTTGCTGTTTTTTTGTATTCGCTGTAGTTTTTTGGTAAGGTAGTCTGGCATTCCAAAAGAGATGCTCTTGGCATAGCCTAGTCTTGACATGATGAGGGAGATGATGGCGCGTGCTGAATGTGGAAAGGTGAAGAAGGGTAGTATTTGCTTGATTGTGGGAAGGTGAAAGAAGCACTTCTTTACTAATGCGTCGACTTGCGGTTAAGTGTTCAGTTGTCCATTAATATTCAGAAGTACTTAGGAATGTTCCAGTTGATTTCCCATTTTGGTAGGCCTTGTAGTGTGGTGTTGGTTCGACGGGTAGTTAGGCGTGATCATGATTTCTGTAGGCTGTTGGTACTCGTCCAATGGATAATGGTTGGGGTCTTGTTCTACACTATTGTAGATTTTGAGAATGAGATGTATGTCTGCATAGTTTTAGTAAGTGAGACCAGGCCTTGGTTTATGAAAGGGGTCCAGTAGATGTTGAAGAGCTGTTTTGAGATTGATGGGCTCTTTGGAACTTTGCAGTGTGTTGTGTGGGGTGCTGAGTTGAAGTGGTCTAGCCACATTGTTTCTGTTCTTTCTCTACTAGGAAGGATTTTAACAATAGTAACACTGTGTAGCTGATTCCTATTTTTTTGTCTTTTGATGAGTGGTTCATGGTGGACTTTGACATAGAACTATTAGTATTATTGCCAATGTTACTTTAGAGATTGTGTTGGTTTTGAGATCATCCCACATAGATAGCAATACTGTTTCCATCACTCTCATGGTTATGAAGCTAACTTTTTTCTACATGTCCCAGGATTTGTTCATAAAATAGCTTTCTAGGAGTTATGCTGGGTACGAATGTTTGAAATTGGTCCGTAGTTGGTTAGGTCTTCTGTGTTTCCCGAAAATATGCTGTATGCTGATTTGAAGGATCTGCTGCAAGCCAATTTTTTCTTTGTTCACTAGGCTCATGAATGTTTGTCAATAATTGGCAAGTACTTGTATAGTCTTGTAGTTGGTTTTGACATTGGCTGGTTAGGGTAATAGTTGTTTTTGGGCATGCTCTCGAAGACTTGCTGGATGTTTGTGATTTTTAAAGTGGTTGCAAAGTTTTTGTGTGGGTGTGGGTGTGTCATTGCAGGCAGTTGGGTTTCTTAGTTTGTTGATGTTTAACATTTCTTTCTGGGTGTTGCATGTATTTGTGACAAGTTTGTTGTAATTTTGTTTTGCTTGCCGTATTTTCCTCTCCTGAATATAGCATCCACAAGTGTCTCCGTGAAAGTAGGGTTGTATGTCAGCGGTCTGTAGAGGAGGAATGACAGTTTGGTTTGGTAGGAGTGCTTCACAGTTTGATGTTTAGTGGTGGTGCCGTTTTATTTATTTGTTTATATATGGCACCGGAAACCCACAGGCATCGGAATGCCAACAAAATTGTAGGGAACAACACAAAAAGAAAACAGGACTAGCAGAATGGGGGTTTGTTTGTTTGTTTTATTACTTGTATTGCGCACCAGACCCAAAAGTATTAGGGCACATTGCAAAGATTACTCAAAGCTTGGTTGTACATAAAGATACATATACGTAAAATAATACATTTACAGGTAAATTTACAGGTTGAAATATGATTATACAAAGACAATAAACATATTTACAATAGGACAAAATCAAGTAAAAACAAAAAGCTTTTTGTTGTTTAATTACAGGAAGGGGTCAAGACAGTGGACCCAAATTGGGTCAAATGGCAAAGAGGTAAACAGGTGAGATGACAGCAGGCCATCCTACAGGTCTGAAGATTTGAGCAGGTTCATGTATTTGAGTCTGAAGGTCAGATATGGTTGGTCTTCTCTCAGAGGGAGAGGGAGGGAGTTCCATAGTTTGGCCGCTTTCACATGAAAGCTGTTGCCACGGCCTAAGATAGCCTATATCTGGGGATGGTGAGGCAATTAGTATTGCTAAGCCTCGTCAGTCTAGTAGAGGATCTTCTCTGGAATCTGTTTGAAAGGTAGCTAGGAGCTGCGTTGTTTAGGGCTTTGCGTCTAAGGGATGCCGTTTTTAGAAGTATTTTATCTTGTGTTGATAGCCAGTTCTGTTGGCATCTAGACGCTGAGATGTGTGATCTTCTCGGTACGTCTAACGCGGCCTTTAGGGCATTGTTCTGCAGGATTTGTATTCTTTGTACAATAGCTTTATTAGTGCCAATGTAGAGAGCGTTGCAATAGTCCAGCCTAGAGACTATTAAGGCTCTGGCTAGAATTACGCAATTAGCGCTGGATAGGAATGATTTGCCTGTTCTGATAAGTTTGCAACTGTAGGCCATGGCAGACGCCATGGCCTTCACCTGCTTGTCAAAGGAGAGGGTGTGGTCAAGGTAGAAGCCCAAAGTCTTCACCTCCTTAGCCACCTTAATGAGGTTTCCATCAATGACGAATGATGATTAGTCATGGCCTAGCTTCTTGAGGTTGGAGTCGGAAACCAGGATGATAAGCTCCGTCTTTTCATCATTCAGGCATAGACCATGGGTGGCCATCCATGCCTGGATGATGATATACACTCTATTCACCAACGCCAAATCCATGTCATAGACCCCGGAAAGTGGGAGGAGGATCTGCGTATCATCTGCATAGTTAGTGTAGGTGATACCCAGAAGATCCAGATCATCAAACAGGGGCTTGGTGAATATATTGTATAGTGTGGGGGAGACGCAAGAGCCCTGAGGTACGCCAAAAGGAATAGGATTGGGGTCCGCCGCTGCTGACGGGGAGAAGACCCTCATGGTTCTGTCGCTCAGAAAGGATTTAATCCAGCTAATGGCTTCAGTAGAGAAATGGGCTGCCGAGTCCAGATGGTCACATAGGACTTTATGATGCACCAGATCAAATGCATCAGAAAGATCTAGCAGTAAGAGGAGAGCTGTTTTGCCTGTGTCTCTTAAGTCGTCTAACTGGGCCTTTAAATCGATGAGAGCCGTTTCTGTCCCATGTTGGGAGCGGAATCCTGACTGTCTTGCTCAGAGGAGTTTGTGTAATTCCAGGAAGTTTTGGATCTGATTGTAAGCTACCTTATCAAGGATCTTGAGAAGGACGGGAACAGTCGTGATGGGGCAATAGGTTGTAGGGATTGAAGGGTCTAGTGATTGCTTTTTTAGCAATTGGAGTACCCAAGATTGCTTTAAGTTATTAGGGATGGTGCCAGATGAGAATGAGGCGTTAATTAGTTTAGAAATAAAAGGGGCAAGATCTCTTGCTGCATCCTTTATAATGTATGCTGGGCATATGTCGCCGTGGCGATTGGAGGGTTTTAGTCAAAGGATCACTTTTTCAACCTCAAGTATAGTGGTTTTGGAGAAATTAAATCTAGTGGGGCAATTGTGTGGTCTTTCGCTAGTCTGGAGAGTAGAGTGAGTGGACTGGATGAGTGGGTGAGAGAGGCTTTTTTTATAGCTATTTTGTTTTGTAGTGGGTGATTTTATTGGATAGAGCCTGCTGGATATCAGAACACCAGGATTTGCCTTTGGTACAAGAATCAGGCGTGGTGATGGGAGATTCGAGTTCTTTTTGAATAGTGAATAGCTCCTTCATATTGGAGTTGGCATTCGTGATGCGTTCATTGAAAGAGTTTTGTTTGGCAAGGCATATTTCTGATTTGTAATGGGTGGATATTTTAGTTAGCTTAGATTTATTGTCCTCGAAGGGTAGTAGTCGCCAAGTGGTTTTGCATCTACGTTTGAGGAGCCATAGGTCTCTTAGTTGGGGTGTAAACCACTTATTAAGGTGGGCTTTGGGTTTGCCAGGTCTAAGTTTCAGCGGGGCAATTTTGTCAAGTGCCGTTAGCATAACTTTGTTGTACTCGTTGATGAGGGTGTCTGGGTCAAGGTTGTCAGCAAGTGAATTGAGGGTGGGGTGGATGGCTTGTGTTACTTTGTCCGCTGTAATATTCTTTCTGTTTCTTGTCAAATAAGGTGTGGCACTATGTATGGTAGGTGGGAGAGGTTTAGAAGTGGATAATGTGAAGGTCACAAGATGGCGGTCTGTCCAGGGTCGAGGTGTGATGGATGTGATGTTGGCTGTGCAATTATAGTCCGCTACCCAGTCTAGGGTTCTGCCTTTATTATGGTTGGGCTTGGTGACTTTTTGAGTTAGGCCGAGTTCAGATATGTTATTTGCTATGTTTAGGGCAAGTTTGTCAGAAGGATAATTGAATCCAAGGTTGAAGTCGCCAAGTAGTAGCAATTGAGTTGTAGTTTTAAGGTTGTTAGAAACTAGCGTGTGGATGTCCTCCTCGAACGTTGTAAGTGGGCCTGACGGTCTATAGATGATGTGAATGGTGAGGGTTTGTGAATTAATGAGGGGGATTTTGAGCGTGAGGGTTTCGCATAATTGAGAGATGGGGTAGGAGCTAGTCTCAGAGATAAGCTTATTCTAGATATAATAGCAATACCTCTTCCTCGTGTTTTGTCGCGGTCTTGTCTGATGATAGTGTAACCGTCTGGATAGCAAGTGAGAGAGATGGTCCCACTGCGTCATGTAACCATGTTTCAGAGATGGCAAGGAAGTCTAAATTGTCAGCCAGTATGAGGTCAGCTATCTCTGTTGCGTGGGCAACCAGGGATCTGGCGTTTATGAGGGCACCTTTGAGTGAATGGATCTCAGTGGTACCGTTATCCTGTATAGGTGTAGCAGGTTTAGGTGCTGGCGTAAGGTTATGCCTCAGGTGTTGCTTAGTGGTGGTACTCAATGAGTGTGGTTGGGTAGTGGTAATAGGGGGCTTGCGGTGAGCTTGGGAGTTTGTCCTTTTGTTCGTCGGCGGAAGTGATCTTGTGGGAGGTTCATGAAGTTTGGAGAGACGGGCGCGGAGTCTAGTGTTCCCCAACTGTAACGTGCAAGGGTTGCTATCGAGGAAGCTGGTTATGGTCTGGTGATTTGGTAGGTCATTGGTAGTTGGGCCATGTACAGGCATTTTACTACCTAGAGCCGCTAGCAGGGGTGACCGATTGGGGTGCCTGAGGAGGCTGATTATACAAGTAATGCTGAAGATATGGAGGAGCATGGTTTGGTTAGAGGTAGGTGCATGCCGTGGGCAAAGCTATGATAGGTACATGGTGTGGTTAGTCAATAGACTGAGATAAGCTGGAACGGGCTTCTACAACTCTTACTACATAGAAAGGAGGGGTGGTTCGCATGCGTAGTGCGCAGAGGGATGGTATGGTGCAGTGGACAAATGTACATGTAATCAACAGTAATCAAACAGTAATCAAATACGTAGAAGCGAATGGCTGACTCATAGGGGACTGATGAGCATACAAGGCTAATAAGACAGCTAGTCAACAAAAATACATATTACAGCGAATACATAAGAGCAGGTGGCTGACTCAGTCATAATACTAGAGGATAATGAGCTAGATGAGAGCCTGATGTCAAAAGGCCAGGGTCTGACACATTTCGTTCCAACATTGCGTATATAGGCAGTTAGATTGATATAAAGAAGCAACAAGGTAGTATATGAGAGGCAGATATCTATGGTCACAAACAATGGTTCGAGCCAGAGCATAGGGCGGGTCTCTGAGCAGGGATGGGTATATGTCATACACAGAGTGGTTGGATTCTACACAAAGAGTTCAGGTACATGGAGCACGGTATGATCAGGCTAATACTAGTTGGAACAACGATACAGGCATAGCATTGGTTAAGCATAATAAAAGATATAATGATGAAATCATAGCATTAGAGCACAATCATTTTATAATGGGTAGTTGTACGTTTCAACAGATGTCGGGCAGCAAGTTCAGATACGCGAGTCATTTGAATGTCTTACCGCCGGTTACTCTTTGCCCCTCGGAGCAGGAGCTCTTTGTCGTCGGAGCTGCAGGAGCAGCTCACCGCCGCAGCCCCGCCAGAAAAGGTAAGCCTGTAAGGCTTAATTGGGCCAGTAAGGCACCGGAGCTGCCGGATGCCTAGATGCAACTTTGCATCACAGTACAATTCCCAGCATAATTTGCCCCTTATCATAATACCGTTATTTGCACCTCCGGACGCTTCCGTGAGGACTGGGCACCAAGTGAGCAGAAATCGAATTCGTGAGACCGCGAGGATCGCTTCCCAAAGATGGCCGCTGCCATCTGAATCAGGGATGCTACAAAGCAGCGTTTGTTGTGCTGCATGCTGATTGGCTGGGCCTCCTGCCCTTAACCAATAGCGGGGCACTGGCAGGCGAGAGCCGGCCCCAACAAAGGCATTCAACTAAGGCACCTGTCCTGTGCCTGTGTTCATTCCACCATTTAATGGGGTTAATGGAGTCTTCGTGAAAAAACAATGTTTTCATTTGTCTGCAATGTGCTAAATTCTCATAGCAGTTTAAGATCCAGAGGAAGAGAATTCCAGACATTAGCAGATGTTATGGGAAAAGATCTTCCTAAGCTATTGACAAGCTTGAATTTTGGGATTTCCACCAGTGCGAATGTGGATGATTGCAGCTTTCTTAACGGCTCATAAGGAGACACTAAATTTATGATGTAAGCTGGCACAGAGCCATGTATTGATTTGGAGACCAGTATTGCGCCCATGAATTATAGTCGAACCGCAATAGTAAGCCATGTAGATCTTGCCAGCAAAGGTTGATATGTTTTCTCATGGACTTCCTTTTTATGATGCGTACAGCATCATTTTGTATCCCCTGTAAATCATGTATATTTTTCTTGGTGGCACCACCCAAATTAGTGTTTCCATAGTCCAATCTGGCCAAAATGGTTGCCCTTGCAACTGAGGCGTAGTTGGATTCAGATAAGAACCGTCTAAGGATCCTCAGTCTCAAATAATAGGAAAACATTTTCACAGTTTGGTTTCAGAACTCAGGAAAGAATATAGATGGAAGCCCAGAATTTTGACCTTTTTGGAAACATCAAGACTACAGTCATGAATATCAAACGAGTGGTATCTGTGGTCAAGTTTAGATCAAATACCTGCCGAGCTGAAACTCATGAGCTTTGTCTTGTTCCCATTGAGACACATCCGGTTCGCAATGATCCAAGTTTCAATGTGACTGTTTATAGTTTGCAGATTGATGGCATCAGAGACATAGTCCCCTGTGAGCTCAAGTACTAGCTAAGTGTCATCAGCATAATTGGTGAAGAACACTCCTAACTCATCCAGCAGATCACATAGAGGCCTAACATAAAGATTGAAGAGCAAAGGGGACATGCAGACACCCTGTGGAACCCCACAGTTAATAGGAACTGGGGGCGAGGTTGACTCTCCCCAGCACACTCTGGGGGTCCGATGGGATAAGAAACACTGTACGTAAGTGATGGCATCTGGACTGCAAAGTCCTATGTCTCTCAAAGTCAGGAGAAGATGATCATGATCAAACAGATTGAATGCTGCGGATAAATCCAACAGCACAAGTGTTCCAGTTTTTCCTTTGTCTGCAGTGTTCACCATGTGGGTCTGGAGGTCCAAGAGAGCAGTTTCAGTACTGTTACAGGGGCGGACTACCGATTGTCATGGATTCAAAATGTTTGATGTTTCTATAAAAGACTGGAGTCGAATGATAGCAATTTTATCCAGGACCTTTTGTTAGGGAGAATTCTCTCTTTAGGCTGAATTTCCTAACCTAGTGAGTCCCCCAGCAGCTTTGCTGGATTTCTGGAGTTTGTTTTTTTCTCCTGCCAAGAGTGAGACTCTTTTTCTCCCACTCTTGGACATGATTTATGATGTTCCTTTGACTGTTAATGTGTTTTATGGGCTATGGGGTCCTTTACTCCATAAGGTCTCATGTGTTTTTACTATGTGTGTTACACAGCACCCTCCGTGCAGTAACACAGGGGTGTCATAGTGACACCCCACCATAGACTCCATACCCTGGGACTGACTACTGTATCCCAGGGCATGTAAAGTCACCATTGGTTTACTAGTCCCAAATTATTAACAGAAACCAGTACAAACCATCATATTGTGGACGTACTGGTCGGGGCAATTCGATTGCCCCGGGGTCTGTTAGTCGAGGGGGCACGTCTCTGTCCCCCCTGATTGAGTTTTGGCTGGTTGCAGTGGAAACTACTTTTTATATTCGACCACGAATATTTCCCTATGGGATTTTCCCATTGTTCGAGGCTACCAACTTTAATTATTTAATTCTCATAGCCTCGAACATACCGCCGATTTATTTATTTAATATTAATTTGCCGGTTGGTATTTTTTGCCAAGACTCGATTCTAAAATGGCGTTTGTGTTCTCTTCTGTGACTCCAACCCAAGTCGAGCCCTTTGTTCCACTTTTTGGCAGGCTTCTCCACAGAAGCCTCCAAAAGCGGTGCCACTCTGTCTGGGTACCACAGGGGGTGTGGGAGGGGATTTAGGCACCCTGGACTGAGTTACGTTGGTAACTCAAGTCGCACTCTGGTGTGATTGGCCCAAGTGGGGAGCCGGCCGGCTCACCACTTAGCATGTTTGATTGACAGCTAGGCAGAGTGAATGGGGGTATGCTGCATAAAAGCAGGGCTTTGGGGACTGGAACTTCAGAAGTCGCCACAGGACCTGAAAATCTGACGAAGGAGAAGCTGAGCCGACCTGCAATGATGACACCACCGGTAGAGCCCTGCTGAACCGACTCACCACTTTCCATCGACAGAGAAGATCTCCCGGCTGGAGAGTCTTCTTCCCCTGACTGGTGGGCACAACCAGTTTACCTTCTATTTCTCGCATCCCAGGATGTCTTGGGGTTGAATTGCCCGTGCCAAGCACCCCGGCAACTGGATAGCCACTTACCACTGGACCGCGAATAAAAGGACCGCTCCTTTTAACTGAGAACTCAGCGGCTTGTTTCTTCCCTGGCAGTGCAACGGACTCCTGCTTTCCTCCCCGACGAGATCCTCTCTTCCTACGGACGAAGCACCGACTTGCACCCGCTGCCAGGAACAACTGCCCCCGCTGGAGTATTCTCACCATTTTAAGGTACTGTGTCCGCCAGGCCTCCCTTTCTAAAGATTGCTACAAGGTAATAATAATCCCTTAACCTTCTGGACTGGGCTGGCCTCCTTAACCATCTAACTGGTCCCTTTCTGTTTGGTCCAACTCTTTCTGAACTGATTGCGAGACTTTTGGGCACTTTGAACCGTGTGACCTTGGACACATTTCGACCGTAGCCTCTTAAAGTGGGTCCGGCCTTGTTAACTTTGACTTTACGGTTTTAACCTGCCTTCTTATCCTACTGTGTTCTTCCGAATGTGTTGGGATCTGTTTCAATCTTTGCTCTGCCTTTCTCTCCCTTTTAAACCGATTGATTAGAGTGCCATCTTCGTTAAGCGCTCACCGCTGTCTGAAAATAAGTGTTGCTTTACTTAAGACTTGCCTAACTAATCATTGAAGGGAGTGTATATCTTTTAGTGACTGTGTTTTTGAACTGCTTGATATTAGTGCCAGTGTGTTTTATTAGATGTGGTTTTAAATGAATAATTATATCTCTTTTACACCAAGCTCTGGTCAGTGTTTGCTTGTTCTACTGTGTTCTTTTGACCAATTGTGAATACTCTGTATACTGCCTAACTCTTCTTGAGGGAAGTCTGACTGCTCAGCCACAGCTACCAAGTGAATCTGTGTGGTACAGACTGCTACCAAGTGGGTTTACTGCCAAACACCTGTAGTCTTAAATCTTTTGCAGTGGTCCGAGAGGGAACTGCACAGATTTCTGCCTAACAGGAGGTGAAAAGGAAAGTCTTGAGGAGCTTCCGAAATTTGAAGCGATCCAGCTCAAGATGCCCTCTACCTGTGAGACCCCCAGCACTTTTTGTTGGACTTCTGGACCTTTTTCCTGTCCTCCTGAATAAGTAATTTTCCCATCATTCATTCAATTTGCTCTGACCATGGGTACCCTGTTCATTGTGTTTTACTTTGTTTTATGGAGTTATGCTTTCTTCTATACTTTTTAAAGGCATCTGTGTTTCACTTTTGCAGCACACAGCACCCTTGTGCAGTGTTGATGTGAGCCCTTTGGGCTCTCCTTTTTACATTCCTTTAGTTTGTTTAAGAACTGCTGTTCTCAAAGTTTGGGGGGATACTTTTTATCCTTACCTTTTTTTGTGAGATCAGCACACACCACCCTATGTGGAGTGCCAAGGGGTTGGCTTGTATCCCCTTTCTCACTGCTCCTGTAACATTTCTGTTACAGTGACAGGCATACACTTATGGCTGGTGGCAGTGGATGTGTTGTGCTGACCTTTGAGCAATGTTTACTTGCAGGCTTTCTCCACAGCTGTGGTTATTCATAGAAGGGTCACCATTGACCCAACATAGTGACTTCATTCTTTTATCGCCATTTCTTGTGTGCTTGTCCGTTTTTGGTCCTTCCTCTACCATTCAGGGTGGTGGGGGAGGTTCTGGGTTGAGTTTTGTCTTTGACGAGAACCCTTTGCATAGCCTACTGAGGCTCCAGTGTACCTGCGAGGGCAGGAAGCATGAGAGGATTCCGGAACTCTGCTATCATTTGTCTTCTGGTGTGGCTGAGATAAACCAGGTCCCACTGGAGAGCTGGCTGTCCTGATTGGACAGCCACCCACCCCTTTCTGTAAACGTCAGGGAGAGTTTGCAGAGAATGATTGTGAATTCCTGATACAAGGCAAGGATCCTGATTCAGAAGACAAGTCAACCTCTGGAACAGAAGAACCAACGAAGAAGATGTCCAGAGATGCCTGCAGTCCCTTCCAGCAACCACAAAGAGACCTCTGATGTCCTGACCCCATGTTTTAATCGACAGAGGAGCTCTGAAAAGGACTACTGCTTCCCTTCAGCTTGTGGGACCTGTCAACAACAAGATGACCTGCAAAACTAGCCTTCCCCTACATGCTGTGACCTTCCTGGGCTAACCACCAATACTCTGGGACCGCCGACCATATTGCAGTGCATCATCCTGAACGAATCCTCCCAGATCTTTGGTGGGTTCCTATTGGACCTCCAGAGCCAAAATTCCCCTCCTCAAAGTACCCTCAACAGAGATCGGGAAGAAGAATCAATGGTGGATTGACCAGGGGGTATACCTTCCTCCTTGGAGAATGTGAAAAGGTGTCAAAACTGCAGACCGACATTGGAGCACGAAGAATCCTTTGTTGGGAGTTTTCGCTCAACTGTTTCTGTGACATCCCTTCCAGAGTCACAATGACCAAGGAACAGGAGACCAGGTTCACCGCTGCTGCACCGTGAAAGAATCCAGCTGCGTCTTCTTCACAACTCCTCAGGTACTGTGGAACTTGGGGTAGTACATGTTAGGAAAGATTTCATTTATGTGCAATTTTCCCTACATTTATGGACCCCCAAACTATTTGCTTTTGTGTGGCTTTCCTATCCTGAATTTTTCCAGTGAAGCCCAGCCTTCAGCTGAACTCCCCTGGGATTTTGCTCACTTATTATGGGGAAACTGACTCGTCCTTCAGAGTGTCCGTACAGGGAAATGGAT
This sequence comes from Ambystoma mexicanum, assembly GCF_040938575.1. Lineage (NCBI taxonomy): Eukaryota > Metazoa > Chordata > Amphibia > Caudata > Ambystomatidae > Ambystoma > Ambystoma mexicanum. The sequence goes on from NC_090925.1 coordinate 155,763,101, forward strand.
CTATGTTATTACTACGACACCCAGAATTCTGACGGCCCAAAATGCAGACTTTTTCATTTTTTCTTTTTTCAACCCCTTTTACACCACATAGATATGCAGGGGGGGGGACCCCCTCCAGCCCTCCATACTACTATTATATCCCATACACCCCCACACATATATGTGGTGTAAGGGGCGGTCAAAAAAAATGTGGGAGTCGGAATTCTGAGGGCGACATTTCGGGCCAGTACCCAGGGAAACTATATTTCCCTTAGTCTTTGACTATGTTGCCATTTCTTGGTAACTTTTCAACAGTGCACAATGTACCTTCCAGTACCGTGCACTGGGGTCTCTTTTTGTTTGATGGCCCATGAAGGATTTTTTGGTGATTTGTATGAGTGTGCCTGGGACAAACTGGTGGCAGCAGTTACTTTTTATAATGTATTACTTCTTTTTACTGAATCATATCACGTTTACCGCGTTTGGTTCAAGACTGTGGCCAGGTCTGAAAATGGCAGAGCCACAAAGTCTTTTGCTCTGTCATATGACCATTTTGTCCCTTGCCTTCACCCAGGTCGAGTAACCCGGGTTTTCCTTATTTGGGCATGCAGCCTTCCAAGAAAACCGTACTCTTTTTCGTGGGCTTCTGCCTGTCACGTGTGTGTGCCCAGAAAGTGGGTTGGGACTGGCTAGTCGCAATCCACACTACTGGTGCCAGCATGTCTGGAGTGCCTGAATGACTGAGACAACTGTGGACTGTGATTGGTCTACAACTGGGATGCCTGCAGGAGAGCAGATCTTCGATTGGAAGTGCTCGATTTTGGAGCAAAGGAGAAAGGGCTCTGCATCCATTCCAGGTCGATCACCTGAGTTCTCACAGAACTACAGAAGGAGCCAAGTCTCCTGCATGAAGAAACCAACTTGCGAAACCGCCGCAGACGCTTTGGAAGGTTTTGGCACCCTTCACCCTCGGCTGTCCCGTCGGACCCCTGCTTTCTTCTTCGATCAAGAAGGCCTGCCAAGGAGCTTCGCCCCTTTGCAGTAGTGGCAACAACTACTCTTGGCGCCCCATGCTTACCCACTGAACGAGCCTCTTCAGAAGTGTTCCTGGACCATCCTGGACCATCCAGTGAACTGTCCAGTACTACCTCAGGGTATCCTGCAGAACCACTGCCGTCTCGAGTGTAAACCCGAAACTTGGGACAGCGCATGCTTGTGGTCCCATGCATTCTCCCACCAAATTTCCAGGCATAGCTCCTCTGGGTCCTGAATTAGGAGAGTGTCGAATGCTGCCTGCATCTGTGATTCCTCCATCACTACACTGAGAGCCAGAGTGCCGTGAAACTGCAGGACTCAAACCTACTAGCGACCTCGACTAAACTGGTAAAGTTTGGTGACTGTGACGAGGGTCGGTGAGTACTTGTATCACTTACTGATGGCCCGCTGGCACAACTGACCACTTTTACGCATGAGTATCCCTTAAAAGGTATTCAAACTTGGCTGGTTTAGCCTGCACTCCCTAGGTATTCTTGCAGTTTGAACACTGCTTTGTCGCCAAGGACAGGGCCTACTTGAATAGTGGGAACCAATTCTTCATCGCCTCAAGCCCCTCCCTGACTTGCTACAGCCCTCCTAGAATACCCGCTTTTTGCTTTATCTGCGCAATCATGCCTTTTTACGCACAACTGTACTGTTCAGCACAAGGCTCCACTCTTCCTAGGGCTGAACTCAAAAGTTAGGGAACGACTCAGAAGAATTGCCTAATGCTATTAATGTGCTAATTCAACCCTTTCTTTATAGGTTGTGGCTGTATTGTATCACTGAATTGCATTAGGAAACGTAATTTACATATATTGTATAGTATAAGGATTTTATGTGATAACTGTTTTCGCATTACTAATGTTAATTGTGTCTATTGGCCCTGCCGACAATAAATGTATAGATATTTTTGTAGTTTGTTGCTGTGTGTGCTCATTGTGGGCTTCAAATCACTCTCACCCCTCCTGAGACTTAGGCTTGACCACCTGCTAAGCTACCTAGATTGGTCAGGCTTGTCCAGAAGCTTCCCCTTTTTGACTAAACTGAGGGTGGCCTGCTAAATCTCTGCCCACCATATCAGAGTTTAGAAATTCATCTTAACAGTACATACCATGAGTCATTTTGTCGCTTCTTTGCTTCTGGAGTGCTTATTCTGTTTTTTGTGTGTTCACCCATAACGTTCACCAAGGGCTTATGATTGTGTGCCCATAGGGAGCCTTTTCCTAGGTCCCTGCAATTATTTTGACCAACAAAAGTCCTTTACTTGTTATTGAAGAATCCATTGGAACTTTTGCCTTTTCTGCATCTGTGCCTTACCTGCTTTACCAACAATCTGACTTTGAAGAACTATTACCTGGATTGGGTTGGTGTTGCTTAACCTTTTTTTTCCTACAACAGAACATTTTCTGAGTTGCTATAATAAGTTATTTTACTTATCTTTGAACTGTGTTCAATTACATATACAATTCTTAACTTATGGTTTACTCACTTGAAGTATTGCTTTGATTTTACATTGTGTTACTTAGTTTGAAATAGTACTTACCTGAGATTTAACTTTAACCTTGTGTATATAGAATAAATAACTATTTACCTCTGCCAACTCTCTACCTCTGCCTGTCTCATTTTTATATGTTTAGTCTAACTGTGTTCATGTCTGTGCCCTAATGCCAACGGGCTGCCGGTGCATTAGAAATTAGAAAAAAAATGCAAAAAATGTATTTTGTATTATAACTACAAGCGTATACAAGTTTCTTTGGACCTATGTATTCACTGAGTTCATTCTACTTACCTACAGCTCACATCTCCCTCCTAAAATGAGCCTGGCTGCTCTGCCATACTACCAGAACCATGAGTAGTACAGCCGTATACTAGAAGTTAGGGCCTGTATACCAAGGGATAGTTTCCTAAAGTCTTACCTCAGGTAGACTTTAGGAAAACTCCCCTAACAGTCTCCATCCTAGATTTCTTGCCTGACAAGGAGAAAGCTTTTAAACTTCTTCATGAAGGAGATGCTGTATCCAATCATGCTGTCTCAGTGGTGGTTGGCTTTACTGACACCAGCTTTTGCCCAATTGGGAATAGCATGATTGTGTGCCGCTAAGCACGGTTCAAAGCCACTAACTTTCACCAGGATGTGCAAGCTGGAATTATAGACCTGCTGTCACGCTTTGCCTCTCTACGGCACCGGTTACCTGTTTCCTGGGCTGTCCTCTTCTTGCCGCCTTACAGATTGAGGTTCATAGGCGACACAGATTGTAGTGCAGAGGGCCAAGCCCAGACTGTTCCTCGGGAGTGAAAATGGGGATTGGCATCACTCGCCTCCCTGCACCATGGAATAGCCTCTCATTGGTTAAATGGGTCCAGGGACAGTGCAAGCACTGTAACTGAGAGGTGTAGGCTGACTATCTTGACCCAAGGAAAATGACACCCACAGGGGCCAGCAAGTCCATCCCAAGCGAAAGCCATATTGGCCTTAAGGAGATGTGTGATTGAGACAGAAAGATGGGCATACCCTTTGCTGACAGTTGGTGAACCCGAGGAACCATGTGTGGCTTTCATCTCCTGTGGGCTTCTCCACTGAAGGATTGCTTGCACTTTTATGAGATCCGTTTCTATGCCTACGTTAGTGACTATGTAGCCTAGGAGCTCCAAGCGATTCTGGTGGAAGAGGCATTTTTCTGTTTGCCGTAAAGGTAATGTTCAGTAAGGCGAGCCAATAACTCTTTCACATGCCGCTGGTGGAAAGCCAATATGGGAGAGAAGATAAGAATGTCATCCAGGTACATCCAGATCGAGAAGCCTGTGAGGTCTGAGAAGATGTGATCCATGAACCTCTGGAAGACGATTGGGGCATTACAAAGCCTGAATGCCATTACTTGGTATTGAAAATTCAAGAGTACAGTCTTAAAGGTCATCTTTCATTCATCTCCCTTCTTGATCCAGATGAGTGTAAATGATGGCTGACTTCAGGGATTCCATAATGTTCCTAATAAGGGGTAGTGGGTACAGGTCTTTGCAGGTTATTTCATTTCGGTCTCTATAATCGATGCATTGACTGAGGGTTCCTTCTTCCTTGGGAACAAAGAATAATGGTGCCCCGGCTGGGCAATGGGAAGGAGAAAACTACCCCTTGATAAGGTCATAGTTTTTATAGTCTTGTAGTACTTCTCATTCATGTAATGTTATGGAGTAGATGCAGCAGTGTGGTATGGATTTGTCGGGTATGAGATTGATTTTGCAGTTGTACACCCGATGGGAAGGTAGCGGTATGTCTATTGGATCCAGAAAGAAAGTCCGGTAAGCATGGTATTCCAGAGGAACCGCATGAAGAGCACAGATATGCTGGACTGGCAATATCCAGGGAACAGGACACATATAAGGGGAGCAAGCTGATAGGGAGCAGCACTGCTCTGTGCATTAGTCCGAACTGAAGATCCCAGTCTGTGTTGCCCAATTGTCATAAGGGTTGTGGTGAGTAATCAAAGGCAAGCACACTGCAATTGGGTAGGATGGTGTCCTGATCATATCCAGGGCAATCTCTTCTGCATTCTGGTTGATTCAGAGCATGAGCACTGCTGTCTGCTGATGGCCTCCACTCCAGTAACCAAAGCTATTTTGATCAATGATAACCCATGGATTTGTGTGAAAACAAAATCAACATAGTTTTCTGTGGCTCCGAGGTCCAGGAGAGCAAATGTTTTTAGGGTAGGCGAGGACAAGAGTCTTCTTATTTCCATACCAATCACTACTAGGCCTGCTGCAGGGAATAGGGTCGGTAGCTTTTAACTCTTGGGGAAGCAAATCTGGGTATCCTGGGCTTGTTAGATTCTTCCTGACTGGCAACAAGCCCTTTAGTTTCCCGATGGTTTAGGCAACGATGAGGACAATTACCCATGTAATGCCCGGAAACACCACAGTACAAACACAACCACTGAGTGCGTTTTCTTGTTTTATCCACTTTGGAAAGAGGGCCCCACATAGATCCTAACTGCATGGGTTTTCTGACACTAGTTTCAATGTTAGTGGAAGTAGGGGTTGCTGATTTTGGTCAGTACGTAGACGGGTCAGTTCTCCTCATTTCACCCCATCTTTCTGCCAATCGGTGATTGATCCATAATACAGAATCAATGAGGGCATGAAGGTCGACTGGCTCTGGTGCGTGTACTGGTTCATGTGTTAGGGCTTATCTTAGGCCTCTCCGGAATAGGGTTTTCTGGGTTACCTCAGGCCACTGAGCGTCAGTGGGCAACTTTCTGGACCGGTTTATGTAGGACACAATATCTTGATGACCTCGTCATATATCGATTAGCTGGTTCTGGGCTCTAGAAACCATATTAGGCAACTGGAATATCTCCAGAAATGCCTTTTCAAACTCCATTAAATTATTGAGTAAAGGACTATTGGTTGATAGATAGGGTGCAGCCGAGGCTAAGTCTCTTCCGGTGAGATTTCCAAGTATATAACCAATTCAGGCCTTATCATGTGCAAACTGACCAGGCCTGAACAAGAACTGGATCTTGCAGTGATAGTTTCTGAGGATCACCAGTTTAATTTCGTAGTGGGAGTGTGCCATGGTATTTTCAGTAAGGGCATGGCAGCCCTCTGGGACATGGCGTCTCTTAGGGAAACATTTTCTTGTCACAAGGAAGTCACTTCCAGACTCAATGCTTTGAGTTCGTTCCATAGTGCTTGTACTGCGTCCATCTCCTGTTCAGATGAACAACGTCTTAATCTATCAAGCTGTGCCTCTCTGACGCCAAGTACCTGTTTCCTTGGCTGCTGTCCCCTTCTTGCCGTCTTCCATATTGAGCTGCATATGCGACACAGAGAGTAGTGCAGTGGGCCAAGCCCACACTGCTCTCCGGGAGTGAAAACGAATATTGGCGTCACTCGCCTCCCTGCACCATGGAGTGGCCTCTCAGTGGTTAATGGGGTGCAGAGTCAGTGCAAGCACTGTAACTGAGAGGCATAGGCTGAATATCTTTGCCTGAGGCGGCTGCCATCCACAGGGGGGCAGCGGTCGACAGGTGGGGCAGCAGACCAGGGGAAAACATTGTCCCTATGTATGTATATACTCCATGTATTAGAGGACCTTTTGCATTGTTGTAATTTTGTAATCTTAATAAAATTGATATATTGAGAGGCTGCCATATTAAATTGGCCTGGGTTGAATAAATTGAAGTTTTCTTAGTACAGAATTCCTACCGGGAGCACCTAGGGGAATATTCAGGGGAACACAGCAACAGGCAGAACCATGGAGGAGGACGAGATACGAAAAGAACTGGACAAGACGGAGAGCAGGGAAGATAGGGAACAAGGCACAGAGCAGAAAGGTTCAGGTGAGGAACAGAAAGGTGGAGATAAGGCACAGTCAGAGACCAGAGAAACCTCCAACCGTGTGCTAAGCACAGCCAGCAGGTAACCACATTAAGACAAGGAGCCCGGTAGCAACAGGGAAGCTCTTGTTCGAATGCTGCCACCAGAACGAGGCTCTAAGCCGGTGGTGGCGTTCATTGCCATGGAAGCTGGGAAGGCAGGCATAGCTCTGTGGCAACGTGTGGGTCTTGGAAGCAAGACCATGCTGAGCTACAGTGGTTCGAATCCCCGATCTGCGCTTGAAACCGATCGCGGAATTAAGCGCGTTATAAATAACCTGCACTTGCATGATCCGAATGTACAAGGGCTACTAGGTTCCTCCGCCCCTTGCCTTGTTGCACCTTGAGACACACATGTATAGGCACATAATAAATGACCAATACAATTTAAAGAAAATTAAGATTGTGTGCGCATGGAGGCACGTCCTTGCAATCTCGTAAGAAGGCGACATCAAGGTGGCAGCGCCTGCTCCTCTGCCTGCTCCTCACCTAGCGTGCCACCCCGGCCATGCCGGACTGCCACCTGTGCTTCCCAACACCATCAGGGACACAGACACTAGCCTCTGCTGACCTCAGGTAATCCTCTAGGTGAAGCCGTGTGAGAGACACAAGCCCTTTGATGGCGAAGACCTCTTTAGGAAGATGGTGGATGATACCCTTCAGGACATCAAGACATATATTGACACTGCTCAATGTCAGCAGTCCGTTTGGTCTGGTAAATGCTGGTTCCGCAGAACATTTTGGGACTATCATCCTGCCTTCCAGTCCCAATCATGTTGAACTGGCACTTATAATTCAGGAGACTGTTTCAAAGGTAAATGACAATTTTACAGAAGCAGTTAATGATGCAGTGGATCCTCCCCGATGAGAAGCCAACCCGGTAAAAGATGGTTGTCCACAACACATGCATGCCTCTCCACTTCCACAACCCAGTCGGAGGGCATCTTTCCTGTTGTATCAACCAATGGCACCAGACGAGTGGGTGCTCTCCCTACTATGACACAGCCATACATGGAGTTTTTACAACGACCGCCAACAATACTCCCTCCACAAAGGTGTAGAAACATCTTTCACCACCAAGGTGCAAAGTATGTGCTCTCATTTCAAAAGGAGCATTAAACCACGTCCCATACAGCCAGTAGGGACAAGGCATTTATTCATGATACAATCTGGTAAAGAAGAAATCAGGTGGTTGGAGACCAATTTTAGACCTTTGTCTCCTCAACAAATGCACCTGCTCTCAAACTTGCATGATGATCATGCTCCAACACATCCTCAGACAGTTGCAACAAGAGGATTTCTTGTTGCATCTGGACATGGAGGACATGTACTTCCACGTCGCTATCCATTAACGCCACAGAAAATTCCTGATGTTTACCATGGCACGATTTTACTAGCAGTTTAAGGCCCTATGCTTCAATCTCAAATCTGCAGCAAGGGTATTTAGGAAATGCCTGGCCCCAGCGGTGGTTCACCTCTGATGATTGAGTATCCATGTATACCTGTACCTCATTGACTGGATGGTCAGAGCCCTGTCCCTCCATAAGGCCCATGAACTCACAAAAACAACAATAGTCTGTCTATCCTCACTGGGATTCTCCAAATACAGCAAGTCCTTCTTAAAACCCTCCTAGCAAATGATTTTCATGGGAGCGCAACTAAACAGTCTCATGCACAGCTACCTCATCTGCTGACAGGGTCAAGACCATTCCCGGGAGGACCCACTCGCTGTCACAGAAACAAGCCACGGCAGTCCGCACTCTAAGTCTCTCTTAGGGATGATATCCTCCTGCATCCTCGTCATACAACACTGCCGGCTTTGTATGTGACCCTCACCCCACTTAACCTTTACAGCAGAACATATCTGTGTGCACCACCTACTCCCTTGTACCCCTGCAGTTTCAGTTCCCCCCACTTATGTGGGGCGGTGCTGACAACGCTGTGTCCTTTAAAAAAAGAAATATACATATAATTTGCCTGTCCCCCGCTTACCGTAATGCTAAGCGCGGTACACCCCTGCGACCCTGTCTCCCTTTACTGCAACCAAGGAGAGTCAGCATTCTCTAAAATTCTAACAGCGCAGTCAGCATTTTAGAGTCGCAGTCATGGTACGATTCCCAATTATTTAGCTGGTTCGATAAACCGTTAATCTAGAGGGGGGAAAAGGCAGAGAGCTATTGCACATCACTGTCTAGCACCTCTTCACAGGAAGCTAGGAAGTGCAATGTCCTTTGCTCTCAGAGTGGACACATGCTTTATTATCGTTTGTAGACTAACCAGCATTGCTGACAAATCTACCAGACAATTCATACCTTCTAGCAACTGATAAAGCTTGGACCTATTGACCTGGTCAAAAGCAGCGCTGAGGTCCATACATGTCAAATGTTTTCTTTTTTTACTGTAAATAGAGTGCAACATAATAAGATGTACATTTAAGATTTGCACATTAGCACCTAGTCCTTCTCTGAAACCAAGTTGTATAATGCTTAAAATGTTATCTTTGTCACACGACCCTTGAAGACGAGCTGTCACTATTTTCCAAAATGTTTTGGAGAATAGTTTGCCGGATAAGCCTGTGTCCATGCCACAAATTTCCACAGAACATGGATGCAGGTTTCCATCCTCTACATCTGGGTCCCTCCTCTATGCTCACCAGTTTACCCATCTTCTCCCCCTTTTCAGTCCAGGGGATTCCGGTCCAATGGACTCCGCTCCAGGGGCTTCCTCCGTGTACACCCGGCTCCAGAGCCCTGTTGAGGGAAACGAGTTAACAATCTAAACCAGAAGAGAAACAGACATGTTAAGTAGCAAGCAAAATAATTTGTTTTTATAACTCCCCTTACAATTATTTGGAAAGCAAGGTTAATATCATATACATAATTACAATCCTTTATTCATTAAATGTTTTAACCTGAAAAACATTATACTTGTGTCATGTACATTTCCAACAACCATAAATATGTACCTTTCTGACATTTTCCTTTTTAATTTTTTACAACTTTTATTCACACCTAGATACACACAACACCCAGACACCTACTTGCCTACTCCCATGAATTATTTTCATCCCTGGTGAGAGCTACTCGCCAGACTGACATTCCCTGATCTATTATGGAACTGTTACACCTCTCATTCTCTTCTAGTTTCTCCAGTCTGTTCGAGCCTCTTACTCACATGCTTCGCAAATTTATTTGTTTGACGTGTACAAATTGTTCCACAGCCTGATCTCCACCCTTCATCATAATCCTGTAGACAATGGGTGAAAACTTGTCCACAATTTTATACGGGCTGTGCCAGGATGCCAGAAATGTAGTATTTTTATTTTTGCCTTTTGCAAAATTAAACTTAAATACCTGGTCACCTACTTCATACTCCCTTACATATGTCTTCCTATCATAGTATGATTTGGCAGCCTCAGCTGCCCTTTCCAGATTCCATTGTGAAAACACAAATGCTTGCTGCAAATGCTTTCTTAAATCTTCCACTTATTCATGAATTGTGGATGCATTTACCATGACTTGTTCATCGGTCCTGTACAACAAATTTTGAGGCAGAACCATTTTCCTACCTGTCACAATTTCATGTGGACTGAGGCTTGTGGATCTTGATGGTGTTGACCTAATATCCATCGGAACCAAAGGGAGTTGCAAATCCCAACTGGACCCTGCTTCAGCCGCACAGTTTGAAAATGTTGATTATTGATTTATCACAATGTTCCACACCACCAGAAGATGACCGATAGGAAATGTGTAGCTTCCTTTTCACTCCCAGAATCTGCCACGTCTTGGTCATCACTGCTCTAATAAAATGACTTCCACAATCTGATTCTATTCTTTGAGACAAACCAAACCTAGAGAATATATGATTCACTAGCAAGGTGACTGCTGTTTGCACACTGCAGTCAGGTGCTGATATGCACTCCAACCATTTTGACATTAAACAGGTAACTTTTAACAAGTACCTGTTTCCCTGTGCTGATTACTGGACTGGGCCTATAGAATCTATCTGAAAATCTGACATCGTAGTGTCAGACCTCTTCATTCTCTGTGTTGGAGAGGCAGGCTGAAATTGCACACACACCAACATCCCTGAGTATACGACTCCACATCTTGGGACAAATGTGGCATACAGGCATGTTCCTTTAATATTTACAATGCTTTGTGTGTTCTACTGTGTGCTGCTGTTATGGCATCAAGGGCATGATGTAACATCAAACCCCTAAATGACAAGGGAGCCACCCATTGAATTTGACCTGACACGGATTCTCGAATTAAAAGTCCATCTTTCAATTGAATTTATTTGTATTCTTTAATAACACCCTCAATTCTTCTCTCCTTTTCAGTCCTTCTCTGTTAAAGGACTTTGCTCAGCATCTGACAAAAGATTGTCGAGCAGACCTAAGATGGGTTCTTATTTTTGTGCCACGATCAAATCCTGGTCAGTTGTATCAAAACTCCACTTCGCCACAGGCTGATCAACTGATCCCTGAGATTTGGAACGTGTTACCACATCCACCTGTATTTCTCCAAGCGGATGCTCAATGGGAAATAACTCCCACATCACTGCCCCAATTTTAGCCAACTGATCTGCTTTGCCATTTCCCTCTTTGTCTTCACCCTGGTATTTTGCAAATGGCCTTGTATCTTTCTCCAGTGAATGAGCATGTCATTCTCTGAAACCAGATTATCGATGGCTTGAATCATGTTTGAGTGGCTTTTTGTTACATGTGACCAATCCTCTCAATTTCCACAACGGTAAGTATTCCACAATTTCGGGCATAATCAGAATCGGAAACGAAAACTATTTCTTTAAATTTATTTTCTACTGCTGTGGATATTGACTTACAAATGGCAGCCAATTCTGCAACTTGACGGCTTTTGGAACCTAGCCTCATGCTTACTGGTGGGATGCCATTACATTTATCCCACAAATTCCCTATTCCTGCCACCAATTCTTTTTCAGAATCCCCCCATGTGATATGCACATCGATCCACATAAATGGTTGGGAGATTCCTGCACACTTCTTCATTGAAGCCTGGTGTGAGGATTGTTCAAATTCGCCAAATGTGTTTCTAACTCTGCATCATCTGTGGCCCCCCATGACTGTACAGTCATGTATGTTTGCCAACCCTTGAACAACTGGGCTCTTTTTGTTCTGTCCATATCTCACTTCCACTAGGAATCTCTGCAATGCCAATGCCCATAATGTAAATCTTGACCGGGCTAAGTTCCCTGACCTGATCCTTTTACTCTGCAAAAAACGCAGGGGCTGATGGTTAGTTTAATGGTTCTATGTCATTTCATCGATGGGTGAAATCTCTATGGGTTTCCCCCCCCCCCCCCCGAGTATTTTTTACTGAAAAAAACTCATAGAAATATTCCTATTGTTTTTTGTACCTATTGTTTTTTGTACCTATTCCCGAGCACCCCGACCCCATAAATATACTTTTCCAACTTCCAATTTTCTGTAAAATGTACTTAGAAAGAAACCTATTGAAATGTCACCCATCGATGAAAGAACGCTATACCGTTTCAACAATCACCCGTTCACCCTGAATAACGGGGCGTAAATGCTGCAATGCCCACACAGTGGTCAAGAGTGCCTTTTCACATTCATTACGTTTTGTTTCTACCTGTGACAATGCTTTGCTGGCATATGTAATAGTTTTGTCATTTGAATCATGTTTTTGATATAAGACTGCTGACATACACTGGTCTGTGAACCCTATTTCTATAAAGAAATGTTGGTTCTTCTTTGGATAAGTGTAACATGGGGCTTTTATCTGACAGATTTCTTTTTAACTTGGCTACTGCCTCACATTGCTCCTTTGCCCATTTTCAAGGTACGTACCCCTACTTCAGTAATTTAGTCAATGTGTGTGTGATTCCTGCATAATCTTTAATACATTTCCTGTTGTAAATTGTCATCCCTAACAAAGGGTCGGGAGGATAGCTCCGGGGTAATGCAATTGTCTTGGAAGCAAGACCACACATAGCAACACAGGTTTGAATCCCGGTCTCGTGCTTGGAAACCGGTCCCTGTTATTAAGCGCTTTATAAAAGAAGAATTATTATAATTATAAACTCTTCAGGCCCTTCATATTTGTGGGATCTTTTAATTTTTGGATAGCTTCAACTTTTTTCTTTTGTGGGTTTAACCCTTGCTCTGTCACTTAATGTCCAAGAAAATGTACCCTTCTTCTACACCACTGAGCTTTCTTCAATGACACTTTTGCCCTAGCCTTTTGCAACTGGCTGCGCACATGTCTAATTTCATTGAAGTGACTTTATATATCTTCATTTTTTATCAGATCATCCACATAGATCACAATTCCTCTCGGCTGCATCTGGAAGTGCTTAGTTCAGGAAGATCCCAAATTCACTTCCATTATTGATATACCTGAAAGGAGTATGATTTCATGCATACTGTAGTTGATTAAATGAAAAGCCAAATAGATTTTTCATATCTTCGACTAGGGGCACACACTAATCTGCTCTAAGATCCAACGTGGTAAATACCTTTGACCCATGGATCTGTGCAAGGCCTTCATCAATTAATGGAAGCACCCACCTTGACATAGGTACCCTCTTATTTAGTTCTCTCAAGTCTGCACACAAACTCCACTGACCTTTGGGCTCCAGCACACCTAATATGGGTGTATTTGAAATGCTGTGTATGGGTCTAATGATTCGTCTGACTCTAAATGTTTTATTATTTCTGCCAAGGACTCTAAACAGGCCAAAGGTAACCTATATTGTCGCTCAAATACAGGCTCCCTACCATATCCTTCTGGCAGTGCAGCAGCATGCAATTCAGTGTGCCCACATTCATAGGCATCTTTGGCAAATACCTCTTTGAATTCCATGAATATTCTTCAGCTTGAATTTGCTCCTCTACCATCTTAGAGAATTCTGGGAAATCCTCTAAAGGAGGAACTTCAGTACTTCCTTCTAACCACGTTGCAGTATCCCTTTTGAAAGACACCACCCTCAAGTATCTTGGCACTACAGCCCCTACTTCAATTTGCTGTTTTTCCTCCTTATGCTCACTCCTTTGAAATGGGATGCATTTGTCATCATGACAACAAATCACATCCTTTGGTTCATAAGGATATACTGACTGAATTTTGAAAATCCCTTTTGATTTAGAATCTAAAAATGCAGGCAGCTCCCCTGTGAGGTGACACATCTTTCAGAAATATTCCCAATGACTGGGCTGTTTAAATCTGCACTATGGTTGGAATTTTGAATTGCCATCCCTAATGGTGTACCTTTTTCCAAGTGAATGTCCTGACATTCTTTTTTATTCATCAGAATCTGAAGGGGGACATCCCCAACTTCCACCAAAGGTGTATATTCACATTCTAGCGCCTTCTGTCTCATGGTTTTATTGAGGCACACAAATGCATCGGGCCCTTTTATTATCTGTTGTCTCTTTCTGTACTTTAATGCTATTGCAAATTGCTTTGTGAAAGCAGGAATAGTAACATCCATCTTTTTTGTAGCTCAATTGCATATTGCATTATTTGTACACCATGCTGCCTTCTATCGTCAAATTCAGGTGCTGCTCCACCCAGTCTAGACCATACCTTTTGATTCAAGAAATCTATAACCAGGGGGGGCGTGGCTAGCGCGCGAACGATGCGGATGTGAGCCGAGTGAGCTCCCGTGAGCGCCGATACAATCCTGTACTTTTATCCTGATTCCTGGGGATTTCGGGCGATATCAACGCCGCGATTGTGCCCGTGAAGCTGTGGGCTAGGATCGACTGAAATCTGGGCACCTAACGGTCCACCCAACGGGCTAAATCTACAATTTGCTGAAAGCTGGTGGCGCCGTCCGAACTGCGAGATCAAGATGGCCGCCGGGGCCTGAGGGCAGAGCTCCTTTGCATGACTGTGGCTCGGGGCGGCCTGACGGTGGGAAGCGGTATACGAGGCGGACACCATTTGAACTGCTGGCACCCGGAGGACGCCTGGACAGACCCGAGAGGTGGAGGACAGCAGCGGCTCGGCTGGACCGCGCTGGAGGTAGGTGGGTCCCCCCGCTCCACACAGAAAACGGAACCGGGTGCCGCGTAGGGGGCATAAGGGGACCACCACCTAGCGAGGGACTGTGAGATACGACGGAGGCCCCGTGAAACCCCAATATGGGACGCCGAGCCCCCACCACCCAGAATATTTATTAGCCTGTTGGAGGACGCTCTGGGGGACCCGCGGCTCTCCATCTGATCCGCTGCAGGCCTGCAACACCACACATCGGAGTGGGTTCAACTGGGTATAAATAATATCACTTGATCCATTGTGCCCGTCGCTCCACGGTCTTCGGAGCCATGGGGAAAGACAGGCAGAAAAAACCATCCACACAGAGCAGTATGGACCAATTTGCTGTCGCTACTACCCCGGTGTAACGCTGACCTTGTTCCCCCGGAGGCGCAGGTCTGGATCTGACGAGGATACCGTCTTCAGTGTTAGGCGCAGGGTTCGTTTTGCTCCCGGACTGGGCCCCCTTCCTACCGACAGTTTAAGCTGAAGAGTGAGATGTCTTATATAGGTAATTGCCGGGCTCTCCATCCTGCGTCTTGCGCAGGGGCGCTGGGTCCAGTTGCTTCACTGGATGCGAGCTCTGCCTCTTGATAGCAGAGGATTTGCTGAGAGCGAAGACGCCGTTAATGCACGAGCGTGCCTTGTAAGTGCTAAAGTTCCTTTTAGATTGTTCTCTTCTCGTTCAAAAGTCTTAAGTCTTTAAAGTCTTTGTCTTTTCCCTTTTTAGATGCTGTGGCGATGAAGATTATCCTTCTAATGGCACGTAAGTAGAAAGACTATTCTAGCGCTGTAGAATGCACCGTAATGTCGCTTTTGTCTTTGCAGGTGCCGAAATGCAGCGCGAGCTGAGTTGGTATGGGCGTAACACAGGTAAGCAGGCTCTGTAGTTAAATATTCCTGACCGAAGTTCTTTCTCTTTGCTGATGTCGGATGCCGAAAGAGAAAGGCAGAAAAAGGCGCTTCGGATGCTGCCGCTGGATTAGGTAAGTAGATTCGCTGCCCTTGCGTTAGCCCAACCTGTGCCCTTGTCTTGCAGGAGCTGCAGAATACTGAAGAAGACTGAAGGTTGGATTCCAGCAGGTTATTTAGTATTCACAGGATCTGGAGCTGGAGGTTTCCTGGAGCTGACACGGTGAGCGTCCTGCTGCAGATGCAGAATAACGCGAAGCACGTGAAACCAATCGGGTGTGGTTTAAATAGCCTTCTGTAGTGCTTAGGCGTCTTCTTCCACGGCCCCACCCAGGTAAGAAAAGAGTTCCAGATTTCTAGAAGAGTTCCTGTGTTCTTCTTCCAGGGAGTGGCTCCTGCTCCACCCAGACAGAAAAGTAGTCCCAGGCAGAGAAGGATCAGGAGACCAGTTAGCTGGTAAGTAAGCAGCATGGTCTGCTACAGGTAGGTCCACCAAGCACTCTTACCTAATATGAGATATGAGCCCGGCGCTTCCAGTGCCGGGACCGGTCACCATCATGAGCCTGGCGCCACTGACGCCAGGACAAGGTCCAAAAGGTCCCAATCGGGACTGGCTGGTTCCTGGGATCAGAGTTGTGGGCCTGCTTCCAAGGTCGTGGGGCAAGTCCTGACCCCTTGGAAGCAGGGATCATGACACCCGGCCCCGGCGGGCCCAGCAACACGACTGAACTCCCCCACGGGGGACGGCCCTCTTTCCCTACATGATGTAATGGCGGCCATTGCTAATTCCCGATCCTCCATGGAGACCAAAATAGACAGTATGGCGGCAGATGTTTCCTTCCTGCGCCACGACCTGCAGAAACTAACTTCCAGAACAGGAGAGGCGGAACACCGCATCTCTGAAGTGGAGGACAACATTGGCGGGATCAATAATCAACTGTCCCAGGCCTTAAACCGCCTTAAAACCCTTGAATCGAGGGTGGAAGATGGAGAAGGGAGATCCCGCCGTAACAACGTCCGCATCCTGGGCCTGCCGGAGGGGGAAGAGGGACAGTGCATGGAACTATTCCTGGAGCAGTGGCTCGTGGATATCTTCGAGGCTACATCCTTTTCAAAGTTTTTCTCAGTGGAGAGGGCTCATAGGGTGCCGCCGGGCAAACCACCCCCGGGTGCTCCGCCACGTACTATTATCGCCCGCCTACTCAACTATCGAGATAGGGATGCCCTCCTGCAACTGTCACGATCACAAGGGTCGATTACCCATAACGGCTCCCGAATCCCCTTTTTCCCGGACTATACCCGAGAAGTGCAGCGGGCACGACAATCATTCGAACCACTCAAGAGACAACTGGCTCAACTGAATGTGAAATACGGCCTGCTCTTCCCAGCCCAACTAAAGATTTATCATAAAGGAACCACTGTTTACTTCAGTGACCCGCAAGAGGCATGGAAATGGGCGGAGGCCCACGTAGAAGGCGACTGGACAGCAAGGCCAAGGAGACCGAGAGGGAGACCCCGGCCGGGGCCTAGGCGAGCCTCCCCGAGGAGAAACCCAGTACGGGAAGGACAGGGAATCCTGGAGCCAGTGGCGGATCAAGAAGAACATTAAACAGAGTATTGCCCCTTACTCCCGGGGCCTAGGAGATATGCTCTGACATGGGGGCGTGCACTTTTCGCACTCCTGAGCCCCACGCATAAACAGTCCACCATGGAAGATGTTGACATTGGCGCAAGGGAGGGAACTCTGGAGGAGGCTCTCACCCCCCCCTAGCTAAGTTCTTTCCCTCTCCCTTCCATTTCCCCCCCCTCCCCTTTTTCTTTTTCTCTTTCTTGTTTATCTAGACCCTGTCCAAGGGTCTGGCTTTTGAGCTGATACCTTAATTGAAGGCTCAGCTATGTTGGGGCAACAGGTACTTCGTGTTGGGGTGGAGTATAGGGTGGGGGGGAGTTGGGAATGTTCAAAGTTTTGTTTGTTATCTCAAGACTGTCATGTGTTCGTAGGTCATGCGGACCATTATCTCTGGCTGAAGGTGCTCTGTACTATTTTACGGAACACCCCCGCTCTTTTGACACAGGCAGACACCATGTCGCCTTCTTTCACTGATTGCTACACCCTTGATAGTCCCACCATGTGCACTAAGTATCCTCCGCACAGACTAACTGGACACCCATACGACACACTAAATCTCTGAAATTCCTTATTTGGAACGTGAATGGGATGGGGTCGGGAATCAAAAGGCGTCTTCTCAGGCGATTTCTAAACAGACACTCCCCTGATGTGGCCCTTCTGACAGAAACCCACCTGGCGGGATCAAACTGTGCCTTTTTTCAGAGGACTAACTACCAACTTGCCTTTCAGGCGGGGTATACAATGGGCTCCAGGGGCACCCTCATTCTGATACACAAACGCATCCCATTTGTCCAGCAAATGGTTGAAAGGGATCGGAGGGGCCGATATGTGTTCGTCATGGGAACGATCTGGGGTCAGACGGTGGCTATCGCCTCAATCTACTCTCCACCTGGGCTGGGACAGGAGTTACTGGACGACCTCACTACCCTTATAGAGAAACACCACCCTGATACGCTCGTTCTGGGGGGAGACTTCAATGACACCATGAATGATAGCGTTGACCGTTCCCATCTCCGAAATCGCAACCCAAACACTCCCACTAGATTAGCTAATTTTACATCTGCTCTTGGGCTCCGAGATGTATGGAGGGAGTTACACCCGAATGCCAGGGAGTATTCCTTCCACTCCGGCGCTCACGGCTCCATGTCCAGACTGGATTACCTTTTTTTGCCGCATACCGACCTTTACAGGGCAATGTCCGCAGCTCTACTCCCCCGGGGTATCTCGGACCACTCACCTCTCTCAGTTGAACTGTGTATGCAGGGCCCCCTTCCCCCTAGAACGTGGTGCCTTAACAACTACTACCTGGGGTCTCCGGAGCTGATAGCTCGCCTAGAAGAGGTGTCTGCCGAATACTTTGAAATTAACGAAGAGTCGGTGGATAACCCCGTGATACTATGGGAGGCATATAAAACAGTGCTCAGGGGTGAGATTCTCTCCTGGACGACACATAAAAGAAACACCCGGCTTCGGGAAATACTAAAAGCCGAAGAGGAAGTGAGTAACTGGGAGACTAAGCATATCTCTGACCCTATGCCCGAGACCCATCGATCCCTCCAGCGTGCCCAAGAATGCCTTCGGAACAGAGCGATGGATGACGCTAAGCAGGCCCATTGGCAGGCTAGAGCGAGGGTGTATGAACTAGGGGACAAGGCAGGTAAACTGCTCGCCTGGCTACAGAGGAGGGACGAAGGACAACGCCATGTCCGGGAAATAGTTACGCCACAGGGCGACAGCTACCATTCAGACTCTGGGATCGCCGAGGCCTTCGCAGAGTTTTACGCGGACCTGTACCGAGCCCCGACCTCACCACTAGACTCCTCCCTCCTAGATGCGGTAACGTTACCGACTCTCTCGGGACAACAGAGAGACCAACTGGACTCTGCCTTATCGGAGGCTGAGATTTCGGAGGCGCTGTCTCAGCTCCAATCAGGGAAGGCCCCGGGCCCAAATGGATTCCCTATCGAAACTTGGCAAAAGCTAGGAGCAGATAAAATGGCGGCTCCTCTACACAGATTGTTCCTTGCTGCCCGGGATCAGGGGACTCTTCCACCAGATCTTTGCAAGGCGACTATTGTAGTCATTTCCAAGCCTGGCAAACCTCCACATGAATGTGCCTCCTATAGGCCTATATCACTGATCAACGGGGAGGCTAAGATCCTCGCTAAGTTACTAGCGAATCGCTTACAGTTAGTTGCATCCACCCTGATCCACCCGGATCAATGTGGATTTATGCCGTGCAAATCGACTCGGATGAATCTACGCCGCCTCCATCTAGCGTTGGAAAGATCCCCGATCATAAACGAACCCTTGGGCCTGTTGGCAGTCGATTTTGAAAAGGCGTTTGATTCCATTCGTTGGGACTGCCTCTGGGAGGTCATGCGCCGTATGGGATTCGGAGAGGCCTTTCTGGGATGGGTGCAGTTACTTTATACTAATATCAAAGCTGAAGTGAAAGTAAACGGCTGGTCTTCCAGGTCTTTCCCCCTGGGTCGGGGTACACGACAGGGATGCCCACTGTCCCCTCTTTTATTCGCCCTTGCTATCGAGCCACTGGCTCTTTGGCTTCGCCAAAACACCGCCTGGAAAGGATTCAGATGGCCGGAGGGACACGAGGATCGTACGTCCCTGTACGCAGACGACCTCCTCGTATATCTGGGTGACCCACCAAGGTCTTCCCCCATTGTAACACAACTGCTTATCCGCTTTGGGGAACTTAGCGGACTTAGAATCAACTGGGAGAAATCAGTCTTCTTTCCGGTAAAGGGTGGAGACCAAGCAATTCCCCAGGAGTGCCCGTATCGGGTGGAACGACAGGGCTTTCGATACCTGGGAATATGGATATCTGGGGACTTAACAAGTTATATAGAACACAATCTCCGACCGATCACGGACCGCTTTATTATTGATGTCCGACACTGGAAACTCCTCCCCCTGACACTTATGGGAAGAGCGGCACTCTTTAAAATGATATCCCTTCCCAGATTCCTTTACGTTCTCCAGAATGCCCCACTTAGAATCCCTGATCTGGAGTTTCACCAGGTGGAGACACTTCTTAGAGATCTCATATGGGGGGGAGGCCAACCACGAATTGCGTTAACCACACTTCAGAGATCGATCTGGGAGGGAGGAATAGGAGTTCCCCGTCTACAAACGTACTACTGGGCAACACAACTGGTAGTGGTTAATGATCTTCTCCACGGAAACCGAGACTTGCCCCACATACGTGCTGAGATAGCCACCATGCAGAACACCGACCCGCTGGCCCTCCTTTATCAACCCCTCCCGAGAAACCCCCCACCCACAACCAAAACACACATGATTACGGTGTGGAGACAAGCACACAGATTCATTGGGTGGGGAAACAAAGTTACTACTGCACAACCCCTCTGGCAAAACTATAATCTCGCTGCGACTCAGAAGTTTGAGCCGTGGCCCAAATGGGTTAGGGCGGGGATTATTAGGGTTGGGAATGTACTCACGCAGGGAAGATTGACCTCATTTGACAACCTACAATTGCAATTCCAGATTCCACATACGGAACGATACCATTACATACACCTGGCCCATGCCCTAAGTCCCTACCTAACAGATGCTACACAACTGCCAGACTATACCCCTATAGAGCGTAACATTCTCCCGGCGTACATTCCCACCAAATGCACTTCCATCCTCTATAATGCCATGTCCTCCTTTGCCACCCCTGAACTGAACGAGCTGAAGGCGAAATGGGAAGCGGATGTGGGAGAGATAGATCCAGAGGACTGGCTACAAGTCCTCATGCACCCCCGAGAAATCGCTATTTCCTCTAGGCTTCGACTTGTGCAGTTGAAAATACTGCACCGGGTTTATTATCCTAGAACGCGCTTATATGGCTGGAACCGGGCCCCAAACCCGAACTGTTTGCGATGTGGGGAGGAGGAGGGAACCTTCATTCATATCTTGTGGACATGTCCCCGGATACAAACTTTTTGGAACGCATGTTGTAGGGAACTCTTTCGAGTTCTGAACCGAACCCTGCCACTGGACCCAAAGACTCTGCTCCTGGGTGTGCCTGGCGAGATGGAAGCTAATAAGTGGGAGATATTACTCCTACACACGGCGATGGGACTGATCAAGCGCAACATAGCGCAGAAATGGGGAGCCCCTGACTCCCCAACATTGGACCAATGGAAATTAGATATGGACAGATGCGCTATGATGGAGCATAGGATTTATTCAGCACGAGGTTGTCCCAACAAAGCCTTGAAAATATGGGACAGATGGGAAGAAGGAGCGACCTGAGAACCCCTCCCACAGCCTGTGGAATGTGCACTGGGTGTTTTGTTTTGTTTTGTTTTCTATTAGCATATGTATCTGTATTACATACTACTACACGTTTAGAGGAAGCCGTTCGACTTCTGATGCTATGGTACTACCTCCATTGATTCTGAATGACCATGACAGTCTTTAAGTTGATTTGTTTGCTTGTTGCTTTATTGTGATTATTTTATTATATTAAAAAACAATAAAATACTTTATAAAAAAAAAAAAAGAAATCTATAACCATACACACTCTTTGCATGATGTAATTTCCCAAATAGAATTTAGCTGTGGTTCCACTTACAATCCATATATTGTGATTAATGCTTTTGGACCCTATTGTAACATGCTTCTTCCCACAATTATTTGTCCCCATTGATGGCCATCTAAACCAAAAATGTGTTGTGTTGATTCTTTTTTTTAAAACCTGTATCCCTGCTCTGTCCAGCATTTGTTTGAACACCTACTCATTCACATGCACAGGCATCCAGGTCTTAGCTTCTTTCATGTGCATTTCTGCAATTGTTGAAATATACTTTTTCTGATCTGATTCTGAAATCTCACTTTGTTCACAGTCTTAATCCCTTGGATAAAACCACAAGGTGTTTTCATCTATCTGTGTTTGCCAGTTTATTTTGGGGATCCAAGCAAATCTCTAAAGATTGCTTTTTTTTCCTTATATTTCACCCTGCCACATGAGAATGATGGTGACACTAGGTACACATCCATTCTGAAGATGCACTGCCATGGCAATCTCTGATCTAGCACTGGTGTGGCATTCTTTTGCATTGCTACTCTGGCTCATCACTTTTTTATGCTTCCAAGGCTTGCTGGCCAAAGACCACAACACCCCATCAACGATGGGTGACACTCTTTTAAGACAATGTGTTCCTAGAAGGAATGTGATCTCTTCAATGTGTGTGAACACCAGCTCTTGTCTCAGTCTATGCTTCCCTTCCTTGATGTCAACTTCAGACGCACCTTCCACTGTTATTTCTTCCCCTTTGAAATTATACAATGGGCCTTCAATCTGTCTCAATTTATCAACAATGTCTGACGCTGTGGGCGTATCAACAGGGTTTTCCGTGATGTGGTTCGGACCCTGAGAGTCCTCCAATTCCCCTTCCTCCTCACCTGATGAAGACGAGAAGTCCAACTTCCTTCCACGAGGTCGACGAGTAAAAGTCCTCCTCTCCTTGTGTAGATAGGGTCGGCCTCGGGAGGAAGCCACCGCGACCCTTTGGGAATGAATTCGCGGGGACTCCCCCCCGCGACAGACAGATGCGGCAAGGGGAAAAGCCTTACGGCACAAAAACCCCTTTGGAGTGTAGGTATCCGATGAAGCGGAACGAGAGGAAGATCCAAAGCCAGCTGGAATATGGGAGACCGGCAAAACTGACGGTAGGATGTAGCAAAATGTGTAGAGCACGGCCCTGAATGAGAACAGGGGGGGGCCAGAGAGTGAAACTAATACAAGTAAAGGCAGGTGTAGAGAAGGGAGGAGAGCAAACAAGTGCACCGAGAGAAGGAGCACCGGTAAGAGGGAGAGCACGGAAATAGAGAGGGTAGCAGAAGAATAATATGACAGGAGCGGAACTCCGCTAAGCGAGAGAACTGTGGAGCGCTAGCAACGAAGAAGAATTCAGAAGTTGCAACGCGCCGAACCGCCGAGCGTGAACAGAGAAGTACTCTCAGTGGCGGCCATGATGGAAAGGACTAGAACGCCAACCGTGCTAGTGAGCACAACGTGGCGGCACAGTCTGACGACCGCCATGTTTCCACCTCTTCCATAAACGCCAGGAACCTGCGGTTGTGACACAATTTCAGCATATCTTGTGGGGGCCTCTGTTCATTTATGCAGTCCAATAGTTTCCTTGACATCACGGTTGCCTGCATGCCTGTGTCCACCATTGCATTTCTCTTCAGTGGTGATAGGGGCATAATGCCTGTCTTCAGATTCTTCAAGTGTCCAAAGAAAGTGTGAATTGTTGCTAATCTCAGGACCGACTTGCTTTAGGCTTGCCTGGCATCTTGCTAAGCAAAGGGGTTTATGACATTACATTTTACCCCCTCCTCCTCTTTTGGCTTATCTCATTTTCTCTTTTTTATTTTTCTGTCCTGAGGATTCATTTGTAGTTTTGCCACTGGTTCCCCCCTTCTATATCAGGGTCACCTGCATCCTCACCCTATTTTTCTTCTGCTTTATCCCCATCATTTGGATCTCTTTCACTTACCTCCACTCTGGAGCACAGTTGTGTTGTATTTTCATTAGCATCGTGTAGCAGAACATCAGAATCTTGTGTGTGAAATATACCTGTTCCTTGTACCGTACCTGTCAGCTCTGCCTCATGGAACATCTGTGGCTCAAAATACTCCTCAGGGAACTCATCCATATATCTTTCTTTTGCAACATTCTCATTTTTTTGGAGATATGATCACTGTTAGAATTGTCAGGCAATGATACCCTTTCATTTGATTTTTTATTTTCACCTACTATTTCATTTCATGTTGCATGTTCTTTTTAAATTGTATTCTGACCCTTTGCTCTTTGGGTTCTTCCTGTGTATTTATCTATTTATCTTTTTTCCTCTCTCATCTTCACATACTTGAAAGGTTTGGTTCAATTCTAAATTAAACCACACTCCCTTCTTGTGTGTGTTTTTACTACCCTTGTCCTCATTATTTGAGTGTTTTCTTGGTTTTACATCACCAGGATCACATTCCTCTGTGCTCTAGGCCGGTACAGGTTGAATTCAAATTGATTAGGCCTATTTTGGCTCCTTTTAGGAGACTGATTTTTCTTTGTTTACCCTGGATTCCTGGGACAGAGGAGGTGGGGAGCATGGAGTGACGGTCCTCTGTCCATGTTCTACCTGTGTCGATGACTGAACATAAGAGCGAGTCCATAAGTTATACTCTGTCTCTCATTTGACTAATATTGTTCGCTTTGTTAATTTCCATTTTCAATGAATCTATTGACATACCTTAGCCTTGCTTTATTGCCATATACCATTGTGGCACAGTTAAACCTGCTCTTGGCCTCTAATGCCTGGTATGGCCATTATACATCTGACTCTTGGTGTTATTAGGCCCTAGCATATCATAGTGAAATCCCACCTTAGGACTAATGTATGAGCTTCTGTCGCTGGGGTCTGTGGATTGAAACACAGTGGCCTGGGATGGTGCTGCCTTCCCTTGCATGGCCGCTCCCCTCTGGTTATGTGGTATATCATTCTTTATTTGAGCAGTCTCCAAGGGCATTTTCCCAGACTTTGTTTCTAACACTGCAGGGGCTGATGATTCTTTTGTTTTTATGATTTTAGCTCCTTATTCCTACTCTCAAGTGAGGTTATCTCAGAGTTTGGTGACCTGCACGAGAATCCACCAAAGACTCTGGTCTCTAGTGAATTCAGAAGCACGCTTGGAGACCACTTATTTTTGCAGGCCATAAAAAACGTGGTATTGAAGTCTATGTCTGTTTCACAGCTAGTGTCAAGACGTGAAACAGCTCTTTTTAGAACTGGGCCTATGGTGAGATGGAAAAATATAGCATACTGAGCCTTGGGGATATCCAAAGTCTAAAATAGCTCAATAACCGCTTCAAAGGGATCTTAGATACTTATTTAAAATAAGAGTCCTTTTTGAAAAGCCTAATCAGACTCTTAATATTCTTGTAGTTCTAATAGTTCTTGCTAATAGTTCTTGCTGAGTGAACAGTAGATGGCAAATCTTCCAGACTGTGGCTGCATTCAGCTTTAGTGATGATAGGTTTATAGGGATTGCATTGAATGCCAAAGCATTGAATGCCTTAGCATCTAAAGCAAAGCAATGAAAAAAAAAGCATTGAATGGATTTTTTTTATTGGGGTGTCCCCACACCCAACCCTGTTTTTTTACCCCTTAAAACCCATTATACTTAAGATAAAACCTTTACCTTTTGAATAAAATGCATTCAATGCTTTTTTTTATGCATTTTTATCGATGCTTTTGGCATTCAATGCTTTGTATTCGATGCAATGACTGGATACCTGATAATAATGCCCTGCTGCCCACAGGAATTCGATAACAGCTCTGAGCTTCTGACATCCTAATTTTGTTGTTTTATCTTTATAAAATGCGCATTTAATTCTTGTATTTCCTCATAAAATGCAGAATTTTCTTTTCTCAGTTTAGCGATTAACTCATTGATATCTGTGAATTTCATTTTAGAATCTTGGATTGCTTCCAACTTTTTATCACCTTCAGACATTAGCCAGAAAATCTCATCTTCCAACAACCGTATGTCTTTAGAATATTGAGAACTATGCTTGTGTAGTGCCTGTACCCCTGATAAGGCAAGATCTCTATCTTTTTGAATACCTTCCACAATATTCTTCAGATGATCAATTTCTCCCTCACATTCCACCAACTGCCTCTCATTGTGTGTCAACTTAAATTGTTGTATCTGGTCTTTAATTGTACACTGAGTTCACCCTGTTTCTAATTCTCTTCTAATTGTAATTTCCTTGCGCATAGTTGCCAAGTCATCTCGTAATCCTGCAATTATCTCATTATCCTTCCGTCTCAGTTCAATTAACCTATGTAACACAAACCACAGTTTTGCACCCATGCAAATCAAACAATCAATCTGTGTCTTCCGATCCACTGAATAAAAAAGTCTTAATAAAGACGTCTGTACAACAGATCCTTATGAAAACAATTTCTCAGGGCATTTATTCCTCATCTGAAAATATTTCAAGTTGGTGGGAATGAATAGTGTCAACACTATTCATTCCCACCAACTTGAAATATTTTCAGATGTCCAAGTTGCTAAGGCAAAAACTTTGGTTTCTGCATTAGCATAAAGGTCAAATATTTCCACTTCTGTCATATCTACAATGTACTACTGTCACTTGTCATACAATATCACTAAAGCAATCCCAAAACAAATTCAAAGTGTACCCGGCACAACACAGTATGACCACACCACACATGGGCCACACCCAAGAGCCACATCCAGCCAAAATAGGCCTGCATTCTCCACCAAAATATGTAGGTAAATATATATATATGCCAGTTTCACTCTGCGCAACAATGTGTTTCTCTGATTTTTGTTTGCTAAAGCATGGGAAATTAGCTCACTGTTATCCCCTTTTGTGTGGACCGCTTGGCTAGGGCAATGCCAGACCTAGTGCTAAGCAAGGAACTCTCATTTTTCATATCAGTTATTGTTATGAATTACTGCAAACTGCTTAAAGCGGTAATAAACCTCAACAAATCCGCTCACCTTGACAATACGGAAATCCAATATGGAAGAGCCAAATGCAGCAGTGAAAGTTCCCCTGAAACAGTCCTGGCCCCTCCGACCTGGAAAGAGATGAAACCGGGGGAGAGGATAGGATCGCCAGGGAAACCCTCTAATGGGAAGAAAACCCTGGTCGAGTCTGGAAGCTCGTCGATCGGGAAGTAGTCGTAGCAGGAGAATCCTTGAGAGGTGGTTTCAAACGGAAGTTGCACAGGATATCCCTTCTGAGTAAACGAGAGGATTAGATAGTATCAGAGAAATGGAAAAAGGGAAGACAGCCAAAAGAGAAGGCGGAAGGGAAAAGCTCTCACCCTTGGAGGGAAGGATTGGGACTGAAACTTCGGAACTGGACTTCGGAAGAACAACGGAAGAGAGGCAGGAGGTCTGCAAGAACAGACAGATAAGTGATTCTAATCGGGGCTAGAAGAGAAGACTCAGGGAATAGGAAGCTTACCCAAATGGGGTTCAAAGCAGAAGGTAATGCTGTGAAGGAGGTGTTATAGACGGCTAAGTTGAGCAGGATTCGCCAGGTTGGACTGAACACGAAGGGAGCAGAGATTGGAAAGGTTGAATGGAGATAATCTCTGAGAGATAGGTAAAGACAAGATTAGAACAGTTTAAAGAGTAATCAAGAACTAATAGACACGTAAATACAGGATTCAAATAACAAACTCACGGAGCGTCAGTAGCAGAAGCGACGCGATGAAACCTTGGCTTGGAGTCTGGATATAGTATCACGTGAGCGGTCCGTGGTGTCTCGGAGGGACGTGAAGAGACTAGACCGTAGCTGTCGGCTGGAGAAACCCGACGGGCATCCATCTTGGAACTGCACTTCCGCACGATACCGCACAAGCGGGCACGGGACCACAGAGTCCATCTACCGCAATGTGTAACAGTATACCCCCTCCTCCTGGGGGGCGCCCCGGGTTTACCCGGATGAAGCCGGAAAAAACGCGGCACCAGCCGGGGAGCATGAACCTCAGAGGCAGGTTCCCAGGTCCTTTCAGCAGGAGAATAACCCTTCCAGTCAATCATAAACTGCAATCTGCCTCTCCGAAAGCGAGAGTCACACACACCCGCCACCTCAAATTCAGGACCCTCATCAGTAAGGACAGGAGAAGGAGGAACCCTTCCCGTCCGAAGGAAACGATCCGGTACCACCAACTTAATTTGAGACAGATGAAATACAGGGTGTATCCGAGACCAAGAGGCTGGTAAAGCCAGTTTGACAGCAGCTGCGCCCACCATGGCTAAAACTTTAAAGGGTCCAAAGTATCTCGGCGATAGTTTAGACGGAACGAGATGGCGAGGAAGAAAACCGGAAGCCAACCAAACAGTCACCGATGGTAAGTTTCGGGGCAATGCGGCGATGAAGATCGGCGTTCCGCTTAGCACGGTCTTGAGCCTCCACAAGAGATCGCTTAGCCAGTCTCTGACCATCCTGAATGTCCGCAATAAATTCATCCACTCCTGGGCAGCAGGAAGGAGGAGACGACACCATAAGAACAAAGGAGGGATGAAAGCCATAAGAGCAATGAAAGGGGCTAGCCCGGAGAGCAGAGTGACGGGAGTTATTGTAGGCAAATTCAGAAAAAGGGAGTAAACCTGCCCAGTCATCCTGGGCCGCTGAAACGAAGCAACGTAGATATCCTTCCAGTGTTTGATTCAAACGCTCCGTTTGCCCATTGGTCTGGGGATGATATCCTGACGAGAGGGCTCGTTTTATCCCTAAGACGTGACACGTCTTTCGCCAGAAAAGTAAAGTATATTGGGGACCTCGGTCTGAGATGATGGTGTCTGGGAGGCCATGACGGGAGAAGATTTCAGATAGAAAGACTTTAGCCATCAAAGTTGCCCCCGGTAGCTTCTCTAAAGGGGTAAAATGTGCCAATTTGGTGAAATAGTCAATTGTCACCATAATGGCTGTCTTGTTCTCCGAAGGTGGTAGATCAGACACAAAATCGGTAGAGATGATTTGCCAAGGCTGATCTGGAATGGGCATCCTCGTTAATAACCCCAAAGGAGGAGTACGAGGAGTCTTTGCGTGCACCCAGATACTACAAGCCGCAACATAATCCTGGACATCAGATCGCATATTTGGCCACCAGAAGTGTCGTTGTACGAGTTCCAATGTTGAAAGAAACCCTCTATGACCCGCAGCTCTAGAGTCATGACACATTTGTAACACTTCGAGTTGTAAAGAGGGAATGGGAATCAACAGCTGAGTGCCGTAACAGAAATATTCCTTATCTTTAGTGAGATGGTGGGTGGACGCAATGTCTTCACAGAACGATTTATTTTGATCAGTGGCTGTTCGTACTTCTTGGAGAAAGTCAGTTAAGACAGCAATAAAACGAGCGTTGGGAAACATCTTCTCGGAACAGAATGTCGATGTAGGAGAGTCCTTACGAGACAGAGCATCTGCCTTCTGATTATGTTTTCCCGGCAAAAAGGTGAACTCAATTCGAAAGGGAAGAAAAAAGTAAGCCCAGCGGGCCTGCCTGCTGTTGGTTGTGTAGGCATTTTGAAGGGCTCGTAGATTCTGATGATCAGTGCGAACCTTGATAGGATGGGTAGATCCCAGGAGTAGGTGTCTCCATTCTTTGAAAGATTGTTTGATAGCCAGAAGCTCTTTCTCCAGAACTGAATAGTTTTGTTCTGCCGCATTGAAAGTTTTAGACAGATAAGCTACAGGTCTTTCTTCTCCCTGTTCCGATAATTGTAAAAGTACGGCACCCAACGCAAATTGCGAAGCATCTGTCTCCACAATGAATTGTTTAGTTTGATCAGGGTTTATAAGAACTGAAGCAGAAGTGAATATCTCCTTTAGCGTTTGGAAGGCGTTCTGAGCCGAATTGTTCCAGACGAACGGGACTCCTTTCTTAAGAAGCCTGGTGATGGGTAAAATGATTTCCGAAAAACCCAGAATGAATTTCCGGTAGAAGTTGGCAAAGCCAAGAAATCGTTGAATGTCGTTTATGCCAGAGGGAATTGGCCAATCCAAAACAGCTGACACCTTCTTTGGATCCATAGAGATGCCCTGAGAAGATAGCACACATCCGAGGTAATTTACCTGCTCCTGGTGGAACTCACATTTGGTGGACTTACAGTACAGATGATTGTTTTGAAGACGTTCCAACACTGTGTTGACATGCCGGATATGTTCCTCTGGGTTCTTGGAATAAACCAGGATATCATCTATATAGATGACGAAATGAAACAGAATGTCGGCAAAGAGGTGGTCCATGAACCGCTGAAATATTGCCGGTGCGTTGACCAAGCCAAATGGCATAACGTGGTACTCATAGTGCCCGAAAGGGGTGCGAAAGGCAGTTTTCCATTCATCTCCTGCAGCTATTCGTATGAGGTGGTAAGCACCTCGGAGATCCAGCTTAGTGTAAATAGTAGCCCCTCAAACAGCTTCAAGGATGTCTGTGATAAGAGGCATTGTCTACCGTCAGACCCGATTTACAGGGGGAAACAGAATTCTGTAACTCTACCGTTCTTCCCCTCTCGGTAGAGCTCTGGAGTTTCCCGACTTCGGAGTAGTAGAGCGACGAGGAGGAACTAGATGACAATCTTTCAGTACATGAGAAGAGGACCCACAGTACATGCATAGTCCAAGATTCTTTCTTCTTTCCTTTTCGGTTGCAGATAACGGTCCTCTTACGGTCCCTATCTGCATAGGCTCTTCAGTATGGGGAAGAGTCCTATTCCCAACATAGGAATAATCAATTGAAGGTCGTGATCCTTTGTTCTTTTTTCTTTCATGAGACCGTTCTTGCATTCGATAATCTATCTGCATAGTTAGAGTAATCATGTCAGCCAGATTAGCCGGACGAGGTACCTTAGAGACCTCATCTTTAAGGTCTTCCGTTAAGCCTCTACAAAAAAGGGTAAGAAGCCCTTCATCTGGCCACCCTACTTCTGAAGACAATTGCTTGTATTGTGTTATGTATCCTAGCAAATCCTTATTTCCCTGTTTCAAATCAAGAAGTCTTTCTTGCGTGGAAACTGATATTTCCTTTCTGCCGAACATAGACTTAAGGCTATTGGAGAAGGCGGGGTAAGAATCTAGGATCCCATTATTAGAAGTGACTAGAGGCGTGGCCCAAGCCAATGCAGGGCCAGAAAGATGGGAAATCACGAACCCCACTTTGTCTTTGTCTGTAGGAAAAAAACGTGATTTAAGAGTAAATTGGACCGTACAACTATCTAGAAATTCTTTGAGCTTATATGGATCTCCGTCGTACATTAGGGCATGTAAGGAAGAAGGGGGAGTGTCTGAAAATGCCCTAGTGACTTGCTGTCGCAGCTGAGCATTATCTTGTTTTAAAGATTGCATCTCTAAGGACATGGCTTGCATAGCTGCCATTAATTGTTGCATTTGCTGCTCCATAAGGATTCCGAATGTCAATATTGGGCGTCGCTTACTTTTATGAATTACTGCAAACTGCTTAAAGCGGTAATAAACCTCAACAAATCCGCTCACCTTGACAATACGGAAATCCAATATGGAAGAGCCAAATGCAGCAGTGAAAGTTCCCCTGAAACAGTCCTGGCCCCTCCGACCCGTAAAGAGATGAAACCGGGGGAGAGGATAGGATCGCCAGGGAAACCCTCTAATGGGAAGAAAACCCTGGTCGAGTCTGGAAGCTCGTCGATCGGGAAGTAGTCGTAGCAGGAGAATCCTTGAGAGGTGGTTTCAAACGGAAGTTGCACAGGATATCCCTTGTGAGTAAACGAGAGGAATAGATAGTATCAGAGAAATGGAAAAAGGGAAGACAGCCAAAAGAGAAGGCGGAAGGGAAAAGCTCTCACCCTTGGAGGGAAGGATTGGGACTGAAACTTCAGAACTGGACTTCGGAAGAACAACGGAAGAGAGGCAGGAGGTCTGCAAGAACAGACAGGTAAGTGATTCTAATCGGGGCTAGAAGAGAAGACTCAGGGAATAGGAAGCTTACCCAAATGGGGTTCAAAGCAGAAGGTAATGCCGTGGAGGAGGTGTTATAGACGGCTAAGTTGAGCAGGATTCGCCAGGTTGGACTGAACACGAAGGGAGCAGAGATTGGAAAGGTTGAATGGAGATAATCTCTGAGAGATAGGTAAAGACAAGATTAGAACAGTTTAAAGAGTAATCAAGAACTAATAGACACGTAAATACAGGATTCAAATAACGAACTCACGGAGCGTCAGTAGCAGAAGCGACGCGATGAAACCTTGGCTTGGAGTCTGGATATAGTATCACGTGAGCGGTCCGTGGTGTCTCGGAGGGACGTGAAGAGACTAGACCGTAGCTGTCGGCTGGAGAAACCCGACGGGCATCCATCTTGGAACTGCACTTCCGCACGATACCGCACAAGCGGGCACGGGACCACAGAGTCCATCTACCGCAATGTGTAACAGTTATATTTTATTGCCAAATAAACAAATCACACTAAAAAGATGAGGAAGCAGGTTTTCATAATCATATACCTCTATGCCCGTTTAAAAACCTCTCCACACAATAAGACATGTACAAGAAAACATTAGGAAAACATCAGCCTGAAAAAGAACCATTAACAATGCATAAACCTGGATGTGCCTTTTGTAATAGGTCAAAAATAAAAAATAAATTAAAATAAGATGCAGTTTCACATTTTACATTGGATAAAAAATAACTCTATAATTTGCAGGCCAGTGCAGCCTCATTTACCATTTACCATTCCTTCCCTGTATACTTTTGGTGGACTGATGATAAATTTGGGAAATACCGTCACATACAGTTCAGTGATTCAAACACCCTTTAATTCCCTTTAATTGCCCCCACCCACAGCAGACACTTTTCTTTTTTCCTAGCAACACTATTTATAAATCTGCACTTGACAGAAATGTATTTGTTTTTTCTGTAACCTTGAAAAAAAACTGACAACCTTTAGCACAATGCAGAATCGTTCTTTTTGCAAGGGAGAACACAGTTGCTATTCGATAAATAAGAACAAATAGGTTTGTGGCCCCTTTTTATTTGTTTTATCCTGGTTTGACACTTCCCAAATCAGACAGGGGTTATCTTAATTAATAATTTAACTTATTCTTCTGGTTTTGAACTCATACTCACCAAGAGCCCCGTGAGATGGGGATTTAGCCTGCTCGAGAGAGGTCTTCTACAAAGCAAGCAGTCTCTCTCCCAGTGTCAGCTGCCTGCCGGAGCATAGCAATGATCTGGCCTGTTTCCTGCCTTTCTGCATTGCCCAGCTCAGCTCAGCACCCAGCAGAACTCAACCAGCTCTCTTCCCCTTTTGGTATTTCTCCCTCTCTCCTTCAACTGAATAATGTTTCTAGACAAATATCACTCATTTTTAGTCTACAACCAGTAACTTTTCAGTTCTTGTGATTCTCCTACCTAAATGATCGTTATACAGCACTTGTTCTCCAACCCATATGAATGTGTTACATAGCATCTGACAGCATCTGTTTTTTTTTCTTCCTGTTAGAACAAAGAAGCTGCCTTTGCAGGAATACATTCTGCTGACTCATTGCACTCTGAATCTCACATTCACACTTCAATTCAGCTTTCAATTTTTTGCATTTATTTCTTAGCCAACATTGTGGTTTGAATGCTTCTGCACCCATGGCCTCCAGGGTGGACTATTGCCTAAGCCACCCCAGTCTAATCTTGTTAAGGTTAGTTATTAGTAATTAGTTGTGTTAATTGCTAGCATCCTACACTGTGCTGAGCTAAATCCCAACCCACCCATTTATTTGACCATTAGTGCCTCATCAGCACTAATCCACAAACCTAACACATGCTGCAACATTAGCATCATTTTTAATGGTGTGGACCTTATCACAATTGAAGTCAGTGGCACTGCTAAAATGAGTGCACGGTTGAAATTCGTGCACTAATTATCTCTACAGTGCCAACAAAACCTAGGAAAGTTACTCAGTGCTATCATGTGATAAAAAATATTCAATAGAACAAAAGTCTACTAGAGATCTAAAATTGTCTGCAGGAATAGCGTCAGGCCAGCACTCTTCCCGGCTGCCTGCTTCTCTAGAGCTGTTACAACTTCCGAGTAGGTAAATTTAATAAGACGTTTGTTCCTAAAATATTTTACCTCCGTGGTCAAAATCGTTACCATATAATACAGTAAAGTGGCTAACCCATGCAGAGTCAGAGACATTAGTTTATAGCTGGTACTGATCAGACTTAAATGTTGGGCTTTTATTCACAAGATCCCAAAGAGTTCCAGGGTTTGTTTTACCTGTGACTAAAAGAAGTTCTTCCCACACGCTGCTTCTTCTAGCTCCAGTTTTTGTTCATGGATTACCCTTTCAATCTCTGCCCTAGCTCTTACAATATAGACTCTTATCTGTGACTGATGACTTCAGAGTGTTAATTAAAATGGCCTTGGCCTGTTTACACTTGTTGAACAAGCCTACTGTTCTTGTGTTCCTAGTGTGTCCTGTCAGTTTTGTAAAATATCTTAGCAGGAAGCAGTTCGAAATGGGCCTTTAAAGCATTCATTGAGGAAGATGTTGGCTCTAAAATCGTATCTATGAGATGAAGATTAGGGCCGATAATTTCCCCATTAACATTTACACTTGGCCTAGGTTCCCATCTAAGGTTTTTCATTGTAGCTGATGGTACATTGTCAAAGTTGTGCTGGGTATTTATTCTAGTGCTAGAGTGAGTGTTTCATATTAATTTCAGTGCAAGGGGGTGGTGATTGCTAAACAGATCCTGTACCACTTGGAAGTTAACAATACCGTTTTAGTTCTTCACTGTAGTACAAAAGTAATCTATTGTTGACTTTCCTTGGGGGTCGGGGGGTGAAGGTGTAATTCCTTTTATCAGCATTGGGAATCGACTGTGAATTGGTTGCAAGGCCCATTCCACTAGCCAGGAATACTATTTCAAACCAATAGCATACATTCTTGTGTGAATCATAATAGGGTGTGATATAATATTTGCCAATTCCTCTGTGAGGTCAAACAGATCCAGGGCCAAACCATTTCCCTCCCAATACGATCCAAGGGAATCCTCCTGCATTAGTTTACAGTAAATTCTCTATTGCGATTTTCAATTTGATTAAACCAGATTCAGTGTTATCATTTTTCATGTTGTTATAGAAGTTCCTGAGGTAAATTGAGGATAATTATTGTTCTCATGAAAATTTAAGAATGTGTAGATGATCAGAATTAATTGACAGGCTGTTAATATTGGAGGATAACAATGTTTTGACAAATATAACCATACTCCCCATTGGCTGCCCTTGGTTCTTTTTCGTAGCCTTAATTTGGAAATAGGTATATCTGTCACTATATACCTCAGAACAGTGCCATGTTTCTTGGAGTAGAATAGTATCAATTGTTTGGAGTCTTGTTAAGAGTTCTGGGTTCTATAATGTATTGGTATATCCTGCAATGTTCCATGATCTTATTGAGAAGACATTCTCACACATTTTTCGAGAGTCAGAGGGAACATATGGACATGAACAGGTATATGTTCTGTAGCCTGTGTAGTTAATTGTCAGTGTATTTCCTCCACACTGTTTGATACTTCAAAACGATTCTCAATGATAATTGCACCCCCATGGGCTCAAATCTGATTATCCAGCAACTTGCGATAGTTTGAGGCAAGTAGCTGCACGTCTTAGGGGGTTAGATTGGCACCTTGTGCTTAGAGTCTTCTTGCTTGGGTATTTTGCAAAGTTTACCCAGTCATTAGACCATAAAAGCAAGGTTTTATCTGTAGCGGGTTCATAAACATAAGGCAACAGTATTAACTTAGACTTGCTGTTTGGATTTCCTGTGGCCAGGTTTGAGTTTAAAGGTTTGGTGGTGGTGCCTGGATTAGAGAATGCTACTACGATGGTCACCTTTGACGTTTTTTTAATTCTATTACCCACCCATTGAACTCTCTGAGCCATTCTTATCATCTGTGGCTCAATACCATGACAATCAATTCTTGTGTTGATCCAATGATTTATCTTATTTATAAGAGGTATGGTTGACTCCACTGCGTCAGCGTGTGTATGTTCTGGTTCTACCAGAGCTCCTATTAAGGGCGCTGCTGCTGGTGATAAAAGTAAAGTTAAATATGTTTGTGGGACATCTATAGTTGCTTTGGGACCCGTTTTGCCTTGTAGCACAGTTGAAATTTTG
This sequence comes from Ambystoma mexicanum, assembly GCF_040938575.1. Taxonomy (NCBI): domain Eukaryota; kingdom Metazoa; phylum Chordata; class Amphibia; order Caudata; family Ambystomatidae; genus Ambystoma; species Ambystoma mexicanum. The sequence goes on from NC_090925.1 coordinate 155,798,809, forward strand.
GAGTGGGTCATAGCATGCTTATCATTAATGCACTTAATCATAGGGCTTCATTTTTTAGATGATTCTTAATGTTATAATTTCAATATCCTTGGACGTGGCCTGGCGCGCATGGTGTAAGGGGGCTGTAGCACTGAGCTCCAGCCTAGATCCTGGAAGAAGATCCTCGACAGACGGAAAGCATGCATATTATTGACCAAAAAGCACATCAAGAGCTAGCAGAAACACTTCTCCACGCCCGGGTGGAAAGAATGAAACAATCAGAGCTGGAAATCACAGAAGATCCTCCTGCGAAGTCCTCCCCCTGGCCGGATAAAAATGGCAGACAAAGCCGCGGATAGCAGTTGAACTAGGGGAAGGGCCAAGCAATGGCGAAAAGGAGCAGACCACACAGCGGGTGACAGGAGGGACTGCAGCAATAAGTAGACCGGCTGCGAGCGCCGTGCAGGAGACACTGCGTGAAGATTCCCCCAGAACACATCAGGAAGGCGGTGGAGGTCGCACACAACAGCAGCCACGGGGGAAGGGCAGAGTAAAAAGCAGTTGCTCCCCAGACCGTGAAGTGCACCGCAACAGAGAAGAACAGCCTCCGCAACGAGCCACCCTTGGGCCTGCAGTGACAAGGTAGAACCCTCGGCACAGCTAAGGGCGGGTGAACGGTGCTGCGTCGTGGAGAGAAAACACCAAACTACAGGCTGCAGGTGCTCCATCGCCTGGGCAAGATACGTGGTGCGACGGGAGCACATGCCACAGCTGAAGAAAAACTGCCCGGTGACTAGAGCAACAAAGTGGAGGAGATTGGGACCAACGGCGGATGCCCAGCACTGGATCCCCTGGACCTGACCAGGGAAGCAACTGGAGCCACTACCGGAGCGGAAGGGAAATTGACCTGGTGTGCTTGGCCGGCACGCGGTAGGTCCCATGCAGAGGATCCTGCAGGCCACAGGCCGGCCATCAACACAAAGGGGGCCCCTGAGCAACGGAACAGCAACAATGTACAGACTGCAGCGGAACAGGAAAGCGTATTGCCTTGGTCTGCCTGACCACACAAGATTATCTGGCACCACCCCACGCCACATACAAGGTGAGAGGCGCAGCGGACAGAGGGGTAACAACGTGCTGGGACAAATACAAATGTGCTTTGTACATTGACTCACAGCACCCCCGGAGCATTCACTGAAAGAACCTCAGTGACGGGTGCCCCGTACGAACGTGGCCGCAAAGGCCAACCCTGAAACACAACTTGTAAATGTAAATGTGAATAGCTGAATTGAGCCCGGCGAGCAGGGCCCCAGAATCAACGGGTGGCCCGCTAACACTGAGAAACACAATACGCTGCACCAAAGCCCTAGGTCCAGGAGCCTGCGCCACTGACGACATGCAGGCAAACAGAAAAGTATTGGCAACAAACCTAACAGTGCCCTACTCTGCAGCAAGTAAATACGGAGGGAACCTTAGCTCCCGCTAGCGACTGCGAGACGTGGGATTGCATTGAGCACGCAGTAAGACCCCCTGGCAACTGGATCAGATCAAAGTGCACACCTTGGAACCTTCTTGGAAAGCAGGATTGAGCCGCAACTCAAGGCACATAAGGGGTGGCAAAGGGGCAATGGTTAACTAAGGCTTAGAACAATACAGTGGCAGCCTGGGTGTAAAGAAGCAAAGATAGGCAGAAGGTTAAGGCAAGTAACGGCGCCTGGGTATGCAAGGAGCACACACAACAAGGGACCATGACACACCAGAGCTGAATGGACTACCACCTCAGGAGGAAACCCGAAAACGACGGAATCCATAACCACACAGTCCTACATTACTGGAGCGTGGCCTTATTCCCATTGCTTGGAACTGGCTATGCTAGGAATAGCCGACCCCACAACACCTGAACAAATATGCCATCCACCAAGGACAAAGACAAAGCAAAGGTGACAATAATGGACTCATTCACGGCACCAAGATAAAACCCCAAGTCACGAGGGGAAATGTCTACACCAGAAGCCCAAAAATCGGCAGAAACAGACAATCGAGACGGGCAGGTACTAGAGGCCATAGCAGCCCTGAGGTCCTTCATCGAAACCAAAATCGATGAAGTAAAAACGGACATGCAGCTAACGAGACAAGATGCGAGGAACCAGGCAGAGAGGGTAACAGTAGCTGAGGCTGGGCTACTGGGGACAACTGAGACCACAAGAAACTTGAAGTCTAAGGCAGCTGACCTAGACAGGAAAGTTGTGATGCTCGAAGCAACAGCGGAGGAGGCAGAAGGGTGCGTCAGATGCAGTAACGTCCGACTGCTAGGTGCGGGCAAGCTCTCGCAGGGTTTCGCGGTGGAGAGAGCCCATAGATCGCTCCAGAAGCAACCACCACCGGGCTCACATCCTCGCCCAATGATCACAAAGATCTGTAATTTCCAGGACAGGGAAATTATACGCAGGTACTCGAGAGAAGGTGGGGCGATAGAGCGGGTCGACTCCAAGATAACCATATATCCTGATTACACACAGGCCGTACAGGGAGCAAGGAACTCCTATGTCCCGATCAAAACACGACTCAGGCAATTGAACCTGAAATACATGTTACTGTACCCCTCCAGACTGAATGTGATCCACAAAGGGCGAGCAATATTCTTAGAGACTCCAGCGGCAGCCAACATGTGCCTACAACACAATAATCTGGCATACGGGAAGGAGAAGGACAATTGAAGCACACTGCAGCTGAGGAGAGAAAAATCATGGAGAAGACTGGGTAACCCCAATTGCAAACGTTTGGAACATGCAGGGCAAGACGGAAGACGAGTCTGGGGGGAGATAGAAGCAAACAATGGCCAATTCACCTTAAAATACTAACATGGAACGTGCGAGGGATGGGCACCTACTTACGCAGAAACAGAATCAATTCTTACTTAAACAGAAAGAAAGGGGATATAGCATTACTCCAAGAGACCCACCTCACTGCGGAGGCCCTGACCAAACTGAAACAATGCTGGGGTGGCCAGGGACATGGAGCTCCTTACTCTAAATACTCTAGAGGAGTATTCACTTGGGTCAAACTTGGAGTGCCCTTTAGGTTACTGGGGGTTGAAGTTGACACAGAAGGAAGATACCTAGTACTATGGGGTGTAATCGAACAAACCGAGATCTGCATAGTGAACACATACTTCCCCAATCATGGCACACCGGCATATCTTAGTAAACTACAACCTAAATGAACTCTGCATCAGGGGGGGCCTCTACATCTGGGGAGGAGACCTAAACTGTGTGAGAGATCTGGACTTGGACACATCCATACTTCCGCAGAACCGAGCCAAAACCGCCCCAGCAGCGCTAAATACCAGTGGATGCCTGGAGGGAACACCACCCTGTAGATAGAACTTTCTCATACTACTCCGCACCACACGACCTTTACACATGAATAGATTACATCTTCATTGACAAGACACATCTGGCACAAGCGGAATCAATACAATGCATGGAGAGATCGATTTCCAACCATTCACCCCTACTCATCCATTGGGCAATCACTGGCCTTAGGCCCCCCATTTCATTATGGCGAATGCCCACAGAGGCACTTACTGATCAGGCTTTTAGAGGTGAACTTGGGGATAGACTAACAGAATTTATCACGATCAACAGCGGTAGTGTAGCTCTCTGGAGCACAGTATGGGAAGCCTTGAAGGTGGTAGTGAGGGGGGAGTCCATAGCCAGTGCAGGTGGTAAATACTGAAGGGATAACTAGAGGAGCGGGAATAACAAATAAGACAAATGGAAACTACTTACCTAGCGACCAGGGCAGAAGAGGCGAAATTGGCAGAGGCTAGGACCGATTGCCAGCTGGCGTGTGGACGGCTATCTAAGATCGACTACATAACACGCACCACCAGGTCACACAGGGAAGGGGACAAACCTGGCAGAATGCTGGCATGGCTGTGCAAGCGAGAACACCCGAAACACCCGACAACCATGCTCAGGGACGAAGGCGGCGTAATGCATAAAACACAGAAATCAATCAATGGCACTTTTACACTAAGCTATATGCCCATCACACCCCAGTGCTTCTGGCAGACATACTCGACATGCTGGAAGAGATTGAACTCCCCAAGCTGTGCAAGTCCCAACGAGAAACTCTGGAGGAGATAATCACCTCAGAGGATATCACAGAAGCAATTAAATCACTGGCCACTTGCAAGACCCCGGGAACCGATGGGCTCCCACCAAAGTTCTATAAGGCATATGAATCAACACTGACCCAGGTACTACACAAGGTGTTCCAGGAAGCTTACAAGGTCGGGACCCTGCCCAAAAGTATGAGAGAAACGCTAATTGTCCCAATACACAAACCAACAGACAAATGTGATTCTTACCGCCCACTGGCAATGCTAAATTATGAGGTAAAAATACTGACCACCATTCTTGCCAAGCGCCTCTCCAGAGTAATAGGGAGCCTCATACATGAGGACCAAAGCGGCTTTCTGCCGGGCCGTAACACGACTGCTAACTTGCGCCGGCTGCAACACATTATGGCACAAACAAATGAGGAGGAGGAACACTTAGCGGTGATGTCACTAGACGCCATTAGGAGATAACCTGTGGCGAGTTAACTTCAAGGATCCTGGGTTCCTTTTACACCCTCGCATGAGTTTCCTCTGGGATTCTTGTTACAGGGAGGGTGGGGTAATTTGGATCATCAATACCAATTCTAATTATGTTTTTTTCTGTATTGCATCACAGTGGTAATGATAGCCCCTGGGACTCCAATGACTCCAATGACTTTCCTATAAACTCAAACCTTGCTATTAGCTCTTCGTCACAGTCATCCATCTCAGGAAGGATTGGATTGCATTGGGGACTCCTGAGCCCAAACAGTCACCTTGGGGAGCGACAACGGATCTGCCGACGCACCAGTGCCTCCTCATCCATCTGAATTTTGTCATCAAGTTTTGCTGCCATTTCTTTCAGGTATTGTTTTGAAGTATGCACCTTGATTTTTTCTGGACTTGCTGCTCTTCCAGGGCTTTTTCCCTATTGAAGTGTCCATCTGATTGGTCGTCTTGCGTTTCCCTATTGTTGAATGGATAATGATATTATATGGGTGGGCTGCAAAGTGAATGATAGCCAGTAAAGTATCTAGTAAGTGTGTGTAGGTGTGAGGAGTTCAAAGGCCGAAATCCTGCAGCTACCACCTCAGTGAATAACAAGTGTGCAAATCGTTCCGTTTCTGTTACTCTTGGCTTAGGACGAAATCAGTCACATCAACCAGTGCAACATGTACATTAGAGACTCCAACCGATATCTAATAATATGCCTCCTGGGACCCCCGTTTAACAGTGTTCCAAATACAACCTCTTATTGCAGGACCTGATTGTACTGTGGCGCAGGTGAGGTAGGGATCCACTGATCCTCACTCATTAAGCAGCTGAAGCTTCTATATGCACTCTTGGTGTATTTAAATAAAAAGTTACAATCTGGATTAAACAATCTGGTTAAAGAACTGGTGCATATGGAGGTAATCATGTGAATGTCCTAGAGAGATCCACCGAGGGAAGTAGACAGCAGGTAGACAGCAGGTAATTCAAAGAGTTGTAAGACCAGCACCGATGACCCAATCAGCCGAGATGCCGCTCACAGGGTCCCAACATGCAAAGCACATCAGTTCAATTGATTAATTCTCATTAGTTCTTTACCAGACATACATAGGCAGGAGGTCAATGTCGAGGTACAAATGGCAGAAAACACTATTGTCCAGTCTGAACTACACCTTAGAGCAGAGGTCTTCAAGCTGAGGGGGGAGGGGGGTCACGAGAGCCCAGCAGGACATGTTTTAAAAAATATACATATATATATACATTTTCTTTTAGTTTGAAGGAAATGGACAGGGGCGGCTCACGTGGTCGGACTGGACCATAAACTGTACAATGAAAAAGTGGCACGAAGTTGCAAATGGATATTCACTCCTTTAGTCACAGATTGTTTGAATAGTACCCAAGGGGGTGTTTTTTGTTCAAATGTAAGCAAATTGTGATATTTAAAGAATATTATTTCAGCAACAATTGTCAAAACTACTAGCTGCATAGTGAAGTAACTTATCAAAGTGGCCCACATTGGCCAAAAAAGTGGCCCATTTTGACTGGCCTACACTAGCCTTTTGCATTTTTGGTACGGGCATTTCCCTATTGCCCTGGCGGCTCATCCATAATAGGCGAGGGGGCGTCCCACCAGTCGCCCCCTCACCCATAATGGAGGGGCCTAGGAGCCAGCCCAGTGAAACACTGAGCACTCCCTCACCTGCTTTTTCCAGCTGAGGGAGTGCTCCTGGGCTGGCTGAACTGTCAAATGGAAACATTGTTTCCCTTTGACAGTTCAGTTCCCCAGCCGCACATGCTCACTGAGCCATGCAAGGCTGGGGGAGTTTTGCGTCACCAATTTGGCATAGCTCATTGGAAATGGCGGCTGGGGCACTGCATGTCTGTATGTGGGAGGGGGAGCTCCTGCACCTCCTCGCACATACGGACAGAGCAACCTGGAGCGGGGCATTTCAGCACCCACGCGCAGGCCCCTGCAGAAGGTACATTTATGTTAATTCATTTTTTTTATTTAAATGTGTATGGATGTGTGTATGCATGTGTTATGAGTGAGTGTATGCTGATGGGTGCTCATATAAATTATAGAGAGAGAGAGAGAGAGAGAGAGAGAAAGAGAGAGAGAGAGAGAGAGAGAGAGTGTGTGTGTGTCCGTCCATTGAGCTGATTTTGGTGAGTGGGCAGGGTTCGGGGGGGGAAGGAGGGTTGTACAAAAAAGCATTTTAAAAAATGTCTTTGTTGCACAATCCCCCTACCCACCTGCCAAGATGATCTCTCCTTCTGAGGCGTTGTGGAGCCCACGGACAGGGATAGTATTTTTTTTCACCAGATATCTATCATAGATGTTCAACCAAAAATACCATGCTTTCCCCCTTGCCCCGCCCCCTGTGCCAATTGCAAACTGTTTGGCTTTTTACCCATTTTTTTGAAGTATACTGTAAAATGCAACATTTTAACCCATTATTTAAAAATAATTCAGGGGGGGTAAACCCCCTGAACCCTCCTTGATTCATTCGGAATCCCTTGCTATGCTCGGTCGCTATGGCATTTTTGCGGGAAATATTTATGCCGGTCCACTTCAAAAATTCGGCCGCTCCCACTGCCCCTCGGACTGTGTTGGGAAAGGGGTGGGGGCAGCCCATGGACTGTGGTGGGATCAGGATGGGCGGGAGATCTGGGATAGTGGTGGGCGCAGGGTGGGGAGAGCCCATGGTGTTTGATGGGGTGGGGAGAGGCCAGGGTCTGGGTAGGAGTGGGATGAGGGAGCCCAGCAACTGTGATGGGAGCAGGTGGGGGAGCCCAGGGATTATACTAGCAGTAGGGTTCGGTGACGGTGTGCAATAGTTCATAGCCATTTGAACATACTGTACATTTGGCATCATTTTTGCGGGGGCCCAGCCTGCCCAAATTTTGGTCAGGGGGGCCAGGCCAAAAAAGTTTGAAGACCACTGCCTTAGAGCTATGGCAGCAAAACAGTCGGGACAGCAAGAACATCCCACTCCACTCAAGTGGGAGGACCAACGTTAAGTGCAAAGGAGATGTGGGCAAGTCAGATGTAAAGCGCCATGAGCTCCCTCAGTCCTCGAGCCTCTCTGGTTCGCCAACTGACAGTGGGAGCAGCCCCTCTCTGCTCAAGAGGGAGGACTGGCATTAAGTGCCAAGGAGACGTAGGCACCTCAGCCATCAAGCACCTCTTCATCTCCAAAAGAGTGTTCTCTGCATTCATTGGATGTCATATGAGCTTGAAAGTACTATGTTGTCTGTACCAAACCATTTCAAAAGGTATCTCAACTGTTTGTGGCTTTTGGCCCCACAGCTGTTGGCAAGGGGCTACCTAAGTCTTCAATATACCAATGACTTTCTGCTTGCATCTTTTCTGTGATCACGCAGCTAAAGGGATGCTTCCAGGTCATCCTAATACGAATACTACAAGGGCCATATCTTCCACTACCTCCTTCCTCTCTGGTGTTCCACAAATGGACATCTGAAGTGCACCCACATGGAGGTCTGTTCACACCTTCACAAGGTTCTACTGCATCGACAGCTTCTCCACAGAGGAGAACAAGGTTGGACATCTATAGCTTCGTCTAAAGCGGAGCTTTCTTCTTGAAGGGGATACATCTCCTACTCCCATTTTGCATTGTATGCAGATGTGTACACTGCTTTATAATCTATTCAAACAGCATTTGAATCTATGGAAGATGGAATGCTTTAGAAGGAATAATGTACTGACCTGTATCTCCTGTGCTCCAACATTAGTTTCTTTCATAAATTCACATGAGACCCTCCCACCTGCCCCTCATATGGCTCTTGTTGGTTCATCTTGGCACTTTTATGTTTGTTGTTTTAATATGAAGATGGCCTCTAGGGGTGGAGCTAAGGGAAACAGTGTCGATTGGCTGATGCGTAAGATGAACTAAATGACTATAAAACAGTGGTATTCTTGCTGGTGGGTGGAGCCCCTATGAGGGCCCGAGGGATGTCCAGGGGGAGCCCCAGACTCTTTAACAAGGGATTAAGACATGAGCAGTTTTTCTACTGCTTACATTTTTTATTAAAAGCAATCACTGTAATCCTTTTGTATAGAGCCCCCCCAGGCATCCTTTTGGCCCCCTAGGAGGGTCACAGAAACAATATTTCTATCATGGAGGGGAGTGCTCGACATGGAAAGGTTTGAATAGCACTGCTCTAAAAGAACACTAAAGTGACTGCAGCTTTTCAAATTTAAATGGAAACTGCTTTAATGTTACCTAGGGTTCCCAGCCTGATGACAGGGAATATTCAAACAGCATGTGGACCTCTGAAAGATACCAATGCTGGAGAACACAAGTTACAGGTAAGTAACGTATTCCTTACCTGCCCTGCATGCCAGATCTATCCACCACGTTCAGCCATTGTCTATCCAGTAGCCTCCACCCCTATCATAGCCCAGTGCATCAGTGATCATTTGGGAGATTCAGCAGAGCCAACTGGTCATTTAAACGTCAGAGAAGCACTTTTCAAAATCCCCTGAAACGTAATGAAACTGTAATGAACATCAACAATGAGAGCCAGGTCCGAGACAAAGAACTATGGGGTTGTTATAGGAATAATGGTTATCGCACATTCTTTCTTTTAGTAAAACACTCACCACCGGAAGTCCCAACACCACCCTGCATAGAGGCAACACCACCCCGCGTAGAGCCGTGCCCCATGGACTGGCTGCACGATGGAAGGAAATGCTACCACTTCTCCAAGATGGAAGCGGAGTGGGAGGACAGCCAGGGCTTCTGCTCCTCATATAACGCGTCACTGGCTCTCATCGACACCCAAGAAGAACTGGTAAGAATGTTAAACCACAATATACATTTCTCTGAAAGAATATATCCCTGCAGGACCACTTCACTGATGAATGATGGCCCACACTAACTCATTTCTGGGCCCCCAGCAGGAGGGATCGTAGTGGCACATGGTCAATGGCTAGTTTATCACTTCTCTCAAGTGTAGTAGGTAGAGCTCTGTAATACAAAGCCAGATTAGGTGAAAATGTTTTAAAATTAGCAAGGCAAGCCATTTACTCCAAAGGTCATCAAAACATGAAGTTTCACGCCATGGCAAAACTATGGAGCAACATAGTTTATGCTAATTTTGAAGAGCTCAGGCAAACAATCGTTGCTCCACATTTTATAAGTGTGATGAGACTAGGTTTGGAGAAAAAAAACAATTACTCAAACAGCCGACATTGCACACAATCAATTTGCTCTAATTTGCATAGTGCAAAAACCTTCAAACATTATTTGTTGCAGCAAAATCTACTTGACCAATTCCCTATTACAGAAGAACTGAAAATGTTGCAAGATGGATTAGTCAATTCTTTGCAGTACTGCACACTTTGCATAATGTGGTACAAGGCATGTTGCATTCATTATCGATACATAGGCTGAGCTGTTCCATAGAAAGGAGGACAATATTTTTAATGTACTTTCATATTGTTGTAACTTTTCTATTTTACTATTTGTCTGAGGTGTCACAGTAGAAGGCAGGTCTCTGAGATCATGTATGTTTGTGATTTGATGCATGCATGAACAGACCCATGAGACGATCCACTGATCATGGACAGAATGGGCACACGCTGCAGGGGGGGCTGTTATGTAGGAAAGCTGATAATGTGGAGTGACCTGGGGGCAGTCCTGAGCAAATATGTGTCAGTGGTACCCCAAAATTCCCATCCTTCAAATGAGCATTCCCAATCCCGAGGCATCCCCAGAGGCAAGAAATAGATCCACATAATGGAGTTCGGGGATCCACGCGATGGACACCAATGTACTGGGGGACACTGGTTTACTCTCATGCAAGGGTGCCAGCTGTCGGCTTTAAAAGCAGTCCTCATAGGCTATGTGGATTTCCACTTCACAGGGCCTGGTGGGATGCTGGGAGTGACTTGTCGGACTTTACCTGTCTTTACACGCTGACGAGCATGTGTGTTTTATTGTTGCTTCTGGTATGTGACAACAGGCCATGGGCACCATTAAATCACAATTGAGACTGTACCACTAGTGGCAGCTAAGAGCTTCCCTTAGCATTTAGTTACCTTTAAAAGGCTATTGTCGGTGGGAAATTGAGGTGCGGGTTTCCAAATGATCTCTCAGCACTGGTAGTTACGCTCCGGACTGTTGCCCCTGCAACCACATGTTATTCTTTTTTTGGTTGAACCTGTTAAACAGGAGAAGGGAGTAGCTCCAAGCCACCCGAGTACAGTATAGACTGCCTACTATTATACGATCACCCCCTAAGCAAACCTTCACTACTAACTCAAATGTAGTGCCCCCTGTCACCTGCTGATTTCCCTAGCATGAGCTAACCACATGGAGTGTATTGGGTTCTTCACTCCCTCATGCTTACCCTGGTGATTTTGGACTTGGCACATAGCTGCCATGACTGGGTTCATCAAATAGTCCTAAGTAAAAGAAGGTTCCCTGTTAGGGAACTCCCGTCCCCTGCACACTATCTGTGGCTGATGAGAAAGCCAAACACTATAGGAAAAAAAGTGGTCCCATCCAGGGACACAACATTGTTGATTCGTGGTAGTTTATAACATATATTGCTATTATGGTTTTTATCTTTATCAGTAAACTAATTTCATTAGTATTATTTCAAGATATAAATCATCATCATTCAGACTGTAATTCAAACAGAATTAACTTTTCATATGGCCCAATGCGTTTCGAGACACTCTCTTCATCAGGGGCGTGCAATCATTATTTGTCTACAAAAAGTAAAACAAAAAGTGATATTAGTTATCTGCCTTGGTGTTAGGCAATTGTTCAGATCGTCCAATATCAATAAACAAGTTCAATAGACTCCAAAAGATATAGAATCAAAACACATCAGTCGAATTCATCATGCTAAGGCTTTCCTGCCACTTCTCTCATTTTCATATGTTCAATCTTTACATTTTTCAATTCATATAGTGTCCTGGACAGTAAAATATCCCCAGCCTATTAGAGGGTCAGGCTGACATCAGAAGAGAAGTATTTTCTAATCATGACCTTAGTTGTGAAGTTTGTGAGATTAAAGAACATGCTAGTAAAAGAATGAAAGGTGACGTCGATTCTTATCAACAGGACATCCTGGTCTGTGGTTAGTTTTCTTCTGTGTCCTAAGTTTCACGTTGTACCTAAATGTGTGGAAAGACTAATATATAATACCTAAAAAAGTATATTGTGTATACGTATGGTGAGCCTATTATTCCAAAGTGAGTCTTACCCTTAGGTCAGGGGCTTGTGGTCCAATGTAGTGTGGCTCGCTTCTTAATACAATCGTGATGCTAAAGTACGTTCAGAGCATCTGTAAATTCAAAGGTCTATGCATTAAAAGCGATCACCTCAAGAATGATCTTTTTCAAGAATGAAATACTTCTGGAGGGGCCTATAGTTCTAGGTCCCACAGTAGGAATGGCTTTCAAAATGATATGAAAGCATATTAGGTTAGTATTTACATTGTGCGATGTGTGAATACTCCAAAATTCCATGTGGGATTCCGTGTAGAACGCTGCACATAGATTCAAAATGGACGCTTTAAAAGTCAGTGTTTACCTATGACATCATCATGCTGTGGTGTGCATGGCATCATTTGGAAACAAAATGGTGACTGGCTTACGACACTGAATTACCATCAGATTAGTCCAAGTGTAGTCAAACAACCTTTAATTTTCTTATGCTCAGCAAATATGCATAATGCATCCTATATAGACGATGGGGGCTACAAAATAATATAAAGAATAATTACGTATTCTGGTAAATCTTGAGGGTTCCTATGTGTGGAAAAATGTTTCAAAATGGCTACCTTATAGGGGGACCATCAATAATGATTCTGGTCCTCCAGTCCCGAAAAAGAAACTGGAGTACTCGGGAGAGAACGACCATTTCACAAACTCCATACAATTTACTTAATTTTCAATTCCAAATGAGGATATAATTTTTTATACAATTCTATATGTTCCCACACCGAATACTTAGCATTTTTATGGTATGAGGTCATAAAGCTCTTTATGGCCTTGATCTGTCTAATTGGGTCTTTGACAAACCCCTTTCTTTTTTCCCTGTCTCTGCACCAATGAGTCCATTCACCTTCTGACTCATAGCTGCTATTTGTGCTCCATTCCCTATCTTCTAGGTGCTCCCTATCTCTATGAGACAGGGAATACCTCCCAGAACCACGTGGTCTGGGGTCCTCTTGCCTGTGCTGCTGTGAATTCTCATGGTAACTTCCCCTGTAGTCAACCTTTGGCACATGATAATACTCTGTTTCTTCCTCAGATTAGCTCAACTGTGTAGTCTCCCCAGTTCCAGATAGTCTGGGGAAATTCACTGCTTCCCCTAAATGTAATGAGGTTTTTAATAAGTGCCTCCTGGGCTGAAGCTTTGAATGTTCTTCTCCAGCGAAGCAAGCTAGGTGGTCTCTCTGCAATCTAATTTATTTTAAGTCCAACTCCCTCATTTACTCATCAAGGGAGTTTTCATGGACTGAAGTACTCACAGGATTATTCTTGACTTCCCAGGACACACTGGTCTGGCCACATTCCCATCTGTGTGGTAGAGGTGAGTACTCGCCAATCTCAGATAAGGACTAGCCTTCTCGATCAGTTTGGATAAGCCTTATTTTCCTTGTGCTTGGGAGGTGGAAGGCATGAGGTCAGTCACATTTGGTCCATAGAAAGTTGCCATTAACTGGCATGAGGTTCCCGATGGGGAGGACATCACCCCTGGATCAGAGGGCCCTTCCTATACCCTGATTGGTCAGGAAGCCTCAATGCCTGTTTGCATTTTTCAATTTCATTTGTCAAACTCTCACAGCTGCTTCTCTCTGTCCTTATTTCCTGATGGTATTCAGAGAGCTTGACACCAGAGCCTGATTGGCCTCAAGCACTTTACTCTGGGCCATTAATTGATCTTTCAATTACGATTTCATTCTGACTTGACTCATTTTTGTTTTGTGTGGCCTGCATTGTGCACGCAAATTCAAAGTAGTTTGCATTCAAAAGACCTATGTCTTTCTCTTGTGCGTTTCTACACTATGTTGCCTGTAGCAGGTCAGCTTCTGCTTGCCTCACATGCTCCATGAGTTCTACTCTGATGTCACGAAGCCCTGTTGACATCTGGCATCCTGTCCTGTTATGGACCATCGTTCGATCTGAAAAACTTCTATTTTCTTGTGTTTATTTCCAGAGTTCAGCTTCTCTTGATTGTAGCTGCTCCCACATTCTAGTCATGCACTGGCTAGGCCATGTGTCATGCACTAAAATGAGACTTCAGAGCCAACAGGTCTGGGGAAAGTTTGTTTTCAACACCTTTAAGGGTAGGTGTAATGCTCACCTGGCTCCCACGCAGGCGCGGGCATGGCTGGGACTGCTGTGACCTCTTCTGCAGAGATGCGTAAGACCCGGAAGATGGACTGGATTCCCCAACCTGGCTTTTCTGGCTCGGAGGAATATCCCACTGTGTGTGAAAAGGAAGGGTTAATAGTCTGCGGGTGATGTTCCGACCTCCCACTTCCCTTCTTTCCCTCCATGAAACCCTTTTGGGATTCCCTGCGAAGACTCACCTTAGGGACCAAAATGACGAGCTCTCCATCCTGCTTCTGATGCAGGGGCGCGTTGTGATTCCAGTTACTTCACTGGATTGATGAGTTTAAACTAGTTTGTCCATTCTCGTCGTACCGCAAATGTTTATGGCAAGTTTGGGTTTATATTCACTCATCTGTTCTTTTCTTTCGCAGGTGCTGGAGAAGATTCCGGGCTGCAGGCGATTTGGATGAAGCCAAATTCTGGTAAGAATTCCGATGAGAGATTCCTTTGCAGGTTTAAGTATCTCCTTTAATGTCCAATGTCTTTTTCCCCATAGGGGCCGGGGTACGGCAATGCCGGAGGTAAGGCGCCGAGCCGAAGAGAGCTGCTGTGTCTCTCTTGCAAATGGGTAAGTCTTGAGTGAGCGTATTGCTAATGTTCTCACATGCTCTCACTAATACAATGTCTGTTTCTTTTCCCCTTAGGGGCCGGGGTGCTGAGATGCCGAAGGTATGGCACAAACCCGAAGGCGGAGAGGGATTTGAACCACAGGTAAGTTCTACTTAGATTCGTGTTTCCCTTCTCACCTCTCTTTCTCTTTCCTTCCAATAAGTGCTGGATGGCGGTGGAAGCTCTGGATGGACGTCGCAGGACTCGAAAACGCCACGTGCAGGTGAGTGAAATGCAGCGTGCTGCGCGCGACGCGATGCGCGTTTAAAATGTTTGCCTTCTTTGCAGGATCGTCGGCGTGCAGAATCCGGAGTGCAGATGTATCAGGTAAGGTTCTTGTTTTCACCTGTGCTCTTCCCTTTTCTTCTTTAGGTGTTTCCAGGATACTGGCAGGCGTGATGGAGGACCAAGGCAGGAGCAGGCACGGTGAGCGTCCAGCTGCTAAGTGCAGAACAACGCAAAGCGTGGTCTGCTGCTTGGGTGTGGCTTAAATAGCCTTTCAAGTAGTTCCAGGTATGTATTCTTCCCCCAGAAATATATATTCCTCCACCGGTCACACCCTAGAGATCAAGTAGTCCCTAGAAAAATAGTTCCTTCCCGTCTTGGAAGTTGCAGCATGGTCTGCACAGGTAAGTTTACACCAAGCACTACTCCCAACCTACTTCTGTATGAGCCTGGCGCCGATGGCACCAGGACTGAGTCCAAAGGGCCCCCATCTGGGGCTGCTGGGACTTCCCTTGAATGCTTGGTGTCTGTCTCTGAGGGTGCCGGGCCTGGTTTGGCTCCTTGGAGGCAGGCATCATGACAGTACCTCCCCCCAAGGCCCCTCCCAAGGGTGTCCAACCAATTTGGGAACTTACGGTGAAAATTCTGTATTAGTCGAGGTGCATGTGCATTCTCACTTGGTTCCCAAGATCTTTCCTGAGGTCCATATCCTTTCCAATCAATCAGATAAAAGAGTTTTGACTTGGACATCTTAGAATCCAATATGTCCTTAACTTCGAATTCCGATTCCCCATCTATTGGAATTGGTTCTGGTGGTTTGCATAACATGGTTCCGGGTGGTACTGGTTTCAACAGTGATACGTGAAAAACGGGATGGATTTGCATATTAGGTGGCAGATCGAGTTTGAAGGCTACCGGGTTAATGATAATGATAGCTTTGATTGGATAAGGCCCTGTATATCTTGGGTTAAAAGTTCGTGGACCTTTAAGCGGTAAATGTCTAGTTGCAAGCCACACTTGGTCTCCTACTTTGTAAGGAGATACTTTACTTCGATGTAAATCAGCATTTTCCTTGTACCTTTCTTTGGCTTGTTGTAAATGAGTCTTTGCTTCCTTGAAGGCTTGGGTTATTGTGGCATGTAAATGATCCACGGCGGGCATTTCAAGGCTTTGAGGGGATTCAAGGTCTGAAGTCCTGGGATGATGGCCGAATAGGGTATAGAAAGGAGTCTGACCCGTTCCAGAATGCACAGAATTGTTGTACGCGTACTCGGCAATCCATAGAATGTCCTTCCAATTACCCTCAGATTGAGGTAACATACACCGCAGATACTGTTCCAGGGTCTGGTTTGTTCTTTCGGTTTGACCATCGGTTTGAGGATGGTGGCTGGTGGATAATCGCACATCAACTTGGGCCATTTGGCAACACCTTTTCCAGAAATGAGAAATAAATTGACTTCCCCGATCAGAAACCAATATGGATGGGAAGCCATGTAAACAAACAACATTTTCAAGAAATTCCTTTGCTAAGGTGGGGGCTGAAGGCAACCCCTTCAATGGGATAAAATGAGCCATCTTGGAGAAGAGGTCTACAATCACCAGGATAGTATTATACCCATGACTAGGAGGCAGGTCAGTTATAAAGTCCATTGATAAGGTGTTCCACGGTGCCGGAGGGATGTCCAGGGGCCGTTAAGGACCGGCTGGTTTTTGCTTCTGACTTTTATTTTGGGCGCACACTCCGCAGGTCATCACAAAGGATTTAATATCCTTTCGCCAGGATGGCCACCAGAAATGCTGTTTGATCTTTTCCTCTGTTTTAGCGATGCCCGGGTGTCCTTCCATTAGTGTATCATGATAATGTGCTATAACGAGTTCTTGCAATTCCTTGTGAGGCAGAAATGACCGCCCTTGGAAATAGGGTAAATCATTATTAATGGAATAGTTTGAGCCTTTCTGGCTCCATTCTTGTAAAGCTGTAGCGTCGAAAAGCAATTTAACTCTACCTTGAACATCCTCAATAGTTTGAGAAGAGATTACACCCAAAATTCTCTGTTCGGGAATAATCGGAACTGGCTCTAGACTTGAGGCAATGTCACCCATTCCAATTCGAGATAGAGCGTCTGCCTTGCCATTCTTGCAACCCGGGCGATATGTGATTATAAAGTCAAATTCTGCAAAGAACAGAGCCCAACGGAGTTGACGAGAAGATTGAGCTTTGGCCGTTTTCAAGTATTGCAAGTTCCTGTGATCTGTAATCACTGTAACGGTGTGTCTTGCGCCGAGCAGGTAGTGACGCCAAGCTTTGAAAGCTGACTTAATAGCCAACAGTTCCTTGTCTGTGATTCCGTAGTTCACTTCAGGAACCGAGAATTTCCTGGACCAAAAGGCTACGGGATGTAGTTGATTTGAAACTGGATCCCTTTGAGAAAGGACAGCCCCCATGGCTAAACTAGAAGCGTCGGTTTCCACAACGTAAGGGAGGTCCGGACGAGGATGTTTTAACACAGGTGCGGAGGTGAATTTGGTTTTTAGTTCCTGAAAGGCTTGTTCTGCCTCCTTAGACCACTCGAAGCGTCTGTTTTTTCGTAGAAGCGCTGTGATGGGTTGAACCACTCGAGAAAATTCCGGGATAAACCTTCTGTAAAAATTGGCAAAACCTAGCATACTTTGAACTCCTTTCACAGAACTAGGAGACGGCCATTTGAGGATCGCATCCACTTTCCGTGAGTCCATTCGGACTCCTTTAGGTGTTAGGGCGAATCCGAGAAACTCAACTTCCGTAACATGAAAAAGGCATTTTTCAAGTTTTGCAAACAGTTTGTGCTGGCGCAGTTTCTCCAAGACAGTTCTAACATGTTTTCGGTGATCGGATTCCAAGGAGGAGTACACCAGGATGTCGTCAATATATAGAATGACACAAACATCGATGAGTTCTCGAAAAACGTCATTCATAAAATATTGAAAGGCAACAGGTGCGTTGCACAACCCGAAATGCATTACCTGGTACTCAAAGAGTCCATATTTGGTGCGGAAGGCAGTTTTCCATTCGTCGCCTTCTCTGACGCGCACCAGGTGGTAAGCTCCTCTTAAATCTAACTTAGTATAGATACAAGCATCTTTTACCTGGTCAAGGAGCTCAGGGATCAAGGGCAGAGGATAACGATTCTTGACCGTTATCTGATTTAAGGCGCGGTAGTCAATGCAAGTTCTAAGGTTGCCTTCTTTTTTCGGTACGAAGAATAGAGCTGAGGAAGCAGGTGACTTTGACGGGCGAATAAAACCATTGGCAAGGTACTGATCCAAATACTGTCGCAAATGAAGGTTCTCCGGTTCAGTAAGGGCATAGATTCTACTACAAGGCGGTTGAGCATTGGGTACCAGGTCGATCTGACAATCATATGGCCGGTGAGGAGGTAAGGTGTTGGCCTGTTCCTTTGGAAGGCGTCTTGAAAGTCTTGATACTCAAAAGGTAATGGTACTGTTGTGGAGGTTACTGAGGCTAGACCCATCTGTGGATTTCCTGGATAACACTTTTGTGCACAATCAGGGAAGGTTATGCTCTTTGCTCGCCAGTCAATTCGAGGATTATGTGTTTCTAACCAAGGGATCCCTAAGATTACCTGAAATTGTGGAGTCTTGATTACGTCAAACACTATGGTTTCCCGGTGGCCATCTTGGCCAACCAGTGTCATTTCCGTGGTAGAGTGTGTTACCGGCCCGGAGGCAATTTCGGTTCCATCAACCGTGGTAATGACATCCTTGGTGGTTTTTGGACGGAGAGGGAGACCAATCCTGGAAGCCAATTCAAGGTCAACATAATTTCCAATAGCCCCACTGTCGAGGTAGGCTTTTATTCCGTGCAACCGTTGAGGCTGTTTTGGATCTATGAGGACCATAGGCATGATGAAACGCAAGGTCAAAGAGTCTGTCTTCACGCTCGGCAAGCGGACCTCTACGCTTGTCGGGCTTGGTCGTTTCCCGAATCAGGTTCTGGAAGATTACTGTCTGTGGCTCCAACCACCTTTTTAGGTGGTTTTACCGGGCAATCCTGCATGAAGTGTCCAGAAGCTCCACAGTAAAGACATAATTGTTTTTGTCTTCTTCTTTCTCGTTCTTTCTGAGTTAGTGGTCCTTTAACTCCCCCAATTTGCATTGGCTCTGAAGCGTCGGTACCCTTGGGGCTTGTGTGGGTTTTGATCAGAACTCGGGTTTCAAATCTGGACCGATCCGCTTTTCTATTCTGGAGTCTATGATCAAGTTGGACCACTAAGTCAATGTATTCTGCACAGAGTTGAGGCGGGTTCACTATTTGAGCAAGAACGTCTTTTAGTTCTCCACGCAGACCTAGGTGGAATAATGTAATTCTTTTATTCTCAGGCCACCCAGTCTCTACGACCAATCTGTTAAATGTGGCTATATAAGATAGGAGATCTTGGTTTCCTTGCCGCAAGGACAGAAGTTCGTTATCCAAGGCCTCAGCCTGAGCGTGTCGAGCGAATAATCTTTCCATGCTTGCCTGGAAGCCTTGAAAGTCCTGAAGGATTGGGTCGTCTTGATTTACCAACGGAATCAACCAATCGGCAGCACTGCCGCTGAGATAAGATAGCACAAAGGCCACCTTGGTTTGGTCATTAGGGAAGGCCCCAGGTGTGCATATGAAATGTAAACGACATTGATTCATGAAAACGGCGTATTTCTTGGGATCCCCAGTAAAACGCTCAGTGGGGGCCAGAGGCATATTTCCTGGCAGGTTAATTTGCACCGGGTTGGTTGAAACCATCGGAGTGGAATTCATCCCGGAGCCGGGTAAAGGCGTTTGTCCTGCCTGACTCTGCAAAAGCTGTGTAGCCAAATCATCAGTTTGTTCTTTGGATAAGATTAGTTCCCTTCTAAGGGCGTTAGTTTCCTGGCGGGCGGCATGCACTTCTGCCCGTAATTCCCCCAATAATTGGGCCAGTTGGTCTGTCTCGGAAGTCTCCATGGCGCCTGGGTGGGAAATTATGGGTAGGCTTTGCGTTCTGTAATGCTCACCTGGCTCCCATGGAGGCGCGGGCGTGGCTGGGACTGCTGTGACCTCTTCTGCAGAGATGCGTAAGACCCGGAAGATGGACTGGATTCCCCAACCTGGCTTTTCTGGCTCGGAGGAATATCCCACTGTGTGTGAAAAGGAAGGGTTAATAGTCTGCGGGTGATGTTCCGACCTCCCACTTCCCTTCTGTCCCTCCGTGAAACCCTTTTGGGATTCCCTGCGAAGACTCGCCTTAGGGACCAAAATGACGAGCTCTCCATCCTGCTTCTGATGCAGGGGCGCGTTGTGATTCCAGTTACTTCACTGGATTGATGAGTTTAAACTAGTTTGTCCATTCTCGTCGTACCGCAAATGTTTATGGCAAGTTTGGGTTTATATTCACTCATCTGTTCTTTTCTTTCGCAGGTGCTGGAGAAGATTCCGGGCTGCAGGCGATTTGGATGAAGCCAAATTCTGGTAAGAATTCCGATGAGAGATTCCTTTGCAGTTTTAAGTATCTCCTTTAATGTCCAATGTCTTTTTCCCCATAGGGCCCGGGGTACGGCAATGCCGGAGGTAAGGCGCCGACCCGAAGAGAGCTGCTGTGTCTCTCTTGCAAATGGGTAAGTCTTGAGTGAGCGTATTGCTAATGTTCTCACATGCTCTCACTAATACAATGTCTGTTTCTTTTCCCCTTAGGGGCCGGGGTGCTGAGATGCCGAAGGTATGGCACAAACCCGAAGACGGAGAGGGAATTGAACCACAGGTAAGTTCTACTTAGATTCGTGTTTCCCTTCTCACCTCTCTTTCTCCTTCCTTCCAATAGGTGATGGATGGCGGTGGAAGCTCCGGATGGACGTCGCAGGACTCGAAAACGCCACATGCAGGTGAGTGAAATGCAGCGTGCTGCGCGCGACGCGATGCGCGTTTAAAATGTTTGCCTTCTTTGCAGGATCGTCGGAGTGCAGATGTATCAGGTAAGGTTCTTGTTTTCACCTGTTCTCTTCCCTTTTCTTCTTTAGGTGTTTCCAGGATGCTGGCAGGCGTGATGGAGGACCAAGGCAGGAGCAGGCACGGTGAGCGTCCAGCTGCTAAGTGCAGAACAACGCAAAGCGTGGTCTGCTGCTTGGGTGTGGCTTAAATAGCCTTTCAAGTAGTTCCAGGTATGTATTCCTCCACCGGTCACACCCTAGAGATCAAGTAGTCCCTAGAAAAATAGTTCCTTCCAGTCTTGGAAGTTGCAGCATGGTCTGCACAGGTAAGTTTACACCAAGCACTACTCCCAACCTACTTCTGTATGAGCCTGGTGCCGATGGCGCCAGGACTGATGTCCCCTATGAGCCTGACACCAACGGCGCCAGGACTGAGTCCAAAGGGCCCCCATCTGGGGCTGCTGGGATTTCCCTTGAATGCATGGTGTCTGTCTCTGAGGGTGCCGGGCCTGGTTTGGCTCCTTGGAGGCAGGCATCATGACAGTAGGCCACACTGTATTGCAGTTGTAAATATTTGGGATGCAAGAGTCAGGGTTCCATTGAGAGAGTCCTTTATGAAGTCTGCCCAACAACAAGCAAAAGGGTCTGCTTCGCGCCCAAATTAAATTTACATGTGACCCATGGAAATAAAGTGGCCTTTTCTTTTCAATGGTTACCAGTATTTAGCATTTGAAGCATAATATACATTACATCTTGTCATAGTATTTTCCCTGACATCTTTATGTTAGCAGGGGAACATTTTTCTCAGGTCTTTGTCTAAAACTGCAAACGCACATGCAAAGCCATTTTGGTGTCAGTGTTTGAAAATCCTGTTTTTTATGTGAAAGGGGCCTTTGAATTTCTTCTGCCACTGTGAATTAAAAGGATGCTTTTCTTTTTGTAATGATTGATCAGCATGTTTCACATAGTACTTTCATGTCTTATTTGCGGAAACCCTCACAGTCTGCCTTAATAGGCCCATTTACATTGTGAAGAATTTTTTTATGAAGTCTGGCAGGTCATTTTTCCACTGGGCCCTTCAGATATGTTGGTTTAGGGCCTCTGATTAAACCCCACACTAAGATGGACAAGATTATGTCAGATAATATGAGAAGGCTGCTGTCGGGACTGAAATCTGATTTGGAGAAATGGAACTACTGAAACTGTCCCTGTGGGGGAAAAGTTAACATGGTGAAAATAACCTCTGCACTAAAGATAATTTATGTACTTAGTATGTTGCCTTTGGGGAAGAAGGTGTGGTCAGAGTTCGATGTTTAGGTTCAATGTTTTTTATGGGATGACAAGCCACCTCGCATGAAGCTCTGGAAGCTGCAGTTACCTGTGGACAGCGGTGGATTGAGAGTTCCGAATGTCCAGGCTTATCACTTGGCTTTTATGGCCAGGCACTCGGCGCCACTGCTGAATTCAGAGCCTGATGAATGAGCCAGAGCAGATGCAAGTTTAAAAGGGCCATTGACTTCTAAGGCAGTTCTAATGATGAAGTCGGTGTGCCCCTTTGCCTCCATGCAAGCTATGGAATGTTTGTGGACTTCTTGGTTGAAACTTGTCTTCCTTCTGGGGAGCAAACCGTTCACATGCCTTGACTCTTCAATCTGGTATAATACAGATATCAGGGATGGAAAGAAAAGGTTGTTTTGGCCAGAATGGTTCCTTGCGGGTGTCCAATGGATTGGAGATCTTCAGGCCATTAGGAAATGGCTTACCTTTGGTCAGCTGAGGGCTATCTGGTGTATTCCACACTGCACAATTCAAGAGTTCCGCACTATAAAGAGAGTTATTCTGGATGTTTCGGAGAAAGCAGAAGTTGACTTTGAGGAGTTGAATGCTCAGACTGAGATTGAAGAGCTTCAAGCGAGCAAGTAATGCAATATAATCATGTCCCCGGCCAATGGCAATACTGCTTTATTGCAGGAGTGTTCGACAAGGTTAACTGGTGAAATCACTGACGTGCGCTGGGCAAATGTCTGCAGAAATTTAGCTCTTTCATCTTTCAGCCTGGGTGAAAAGTCCAGGCAAGTTAAGTACCTGAATAAAGTCTATTGGATGCTGGAACACTTGTAGAAGCATTGCATGGCTGATATGGATGAGTGTTGGGGGTGTTCTCACAGAGCAGGGACACTAGAACACATGTTGTGGGAGTGTCTTCTTTTCCTGAGTTTTCTGCACAGGCAGTTTCCAGGGCAGTTTACCAACTTAAGTCCAGTACACCTTCAGACCCTGTTCGGTTATGTATTCTTAAAGATAGCATGCCTGGCAGGATTCAGTGGGTCACTAATGCTATCAATGTCTCCTGTCAGTCAGATTGGATCCCAAGGGAACTTAAGCAGGTGATTGTTGTTCCTTTGTTGAAGAAGCCATTTCTGCATGTCTCTGTTCTGTCCAATTTCCACCCAATTTCTTTGCTGCCTTTCCTTATGAAATTATTGGAATCCTTGGAAGTCCCTCTTCTTTCTTCTTTTCTGGAAACTTCCTCTTGTCTTGACCCTTTTCAGTCAGGGTTTCGGCCGGGGCGCGAAAATGAGAGCGTCTTGGTGTCTGTTATGAATGACCTGTCTGGGCTGGTTGACCGGGGTGGAGTGAGTGCCCTGATTTTATTAGATCTTTCAATGGCTTTTGATACCATTGATCACTCCATCCTGCTCTCTCGTCTGGCTTTGGCAGGCCTTTCTGGTCCAGTCATGGCCTGGTTTGCATCCTTCATGACTGATAGAGGCCAATCACTGTCTCTCCCACCTTTCACATCTTCCTCTCACCAGCTTTCTTGTGGTGTTCCTCAAGGCTCTGCATTGACCTCACTGCTGTTTAATAATGATGTTCACCCGTTACTTAATCTTGTCCACTCCTACGCTTTCAAGTGCCATTCATATGCTGACGACACCCAGATTTGGGTCCATTTAGATCTTGATCCTGCTGAGGTGTTGTCTCGCTTGTGTGACTGACTGGTGGCCAGGGGAGGTTGGATGAACCACAACTGGCTCAAGCTTAATGGGGATAAAACAGAGGTTCTGCTGGTGGACTATCCTTCTGATCCGATCTGTTGGGTTTCATCTTTTTGGCCTTCTGCACTGGGTGGTTTTCTTATCCCGGTGACGGTCATTAAGAATTTGGGAGTGTATCTCTCTTCTTCTTTGTCGATGGCTCATCAGGCGAGTGCTGTTTGCAGAACAGGTAAATTTCTGCTTAAAGTTCTTTACAAGGTTTTGCCTTTTTTACTGGCTTGCCTCCGTCCCGCTTAGTCGCCTCATTGGTGACCAGTCACCTGGACTACTGTAATGCGATATTACTAGCCCAGCTTCTTGGCCTTATACACCAGCTGCAGCCCTTGCAGAATTTGGCTGCGTGGTTTTCCATTTCTACCCAAAATGGCTCTCATATCAGCTCTTTACTTCGCTCCCTTGATTGGCTCCCCCTGGCCAAAAGGATTAAGTTTATGTCGCTTTGTTTGGTCCACCGGTTGTACTATCGCCAGGGAGCTACCTTCCTGCAAGGCAAGTTTGTGCCTTACATTCCAGGGCGGCTCTTCGTTCTGAGAATGCCTGTTTGGTTGTGATCCCTACATTTTGCCTGTGTAGGATGGGGGACACGCGTTCTTGGTTGCTGACGGTGGATTATGGAATGACCTACCGGTTGCTCTCAGGTGTACTGAGAACCATTTGTTATTTCGACATCTGTTGAAAACTTTGCTATTCTAGTGTGTCAGTGGCTGTGTTTGTTGCCCTAGACCTAGCGCCAAGATGCCCTTGAGTGTACGTGCACGGTATAAGTGCGAGTAACATAATGGTGTATAAGAGCGAGACATTTTTGGGAGAAGTTGACCTTGATCTGTAACGGTGTGCGGGGATTATCCCTTGATCATGATTTTGAGACGTTAATCTTGGGTGGTGATGAGCTTGTTGTTGAGTTGACTGTTGCACAGAAGAAGTGGTTGTTATGGGGCCCTTTGATGGCCAAGAAATTAATCTTACAAAACTAAATGTCGAGGATTTGGCCTCAGGAGAGTGTAATGATTTATGAAATGTCTAAACTGGCTGGAATAGAAACGTCAGAAGAAAAGAAAATTGTTTGAGGATATCTGGGGCAGATTTCTGGATTTGTACTAATTCTGTGATTATGTAGGTGGGGTCTGGGTGGTGGGAGGGGGTGCTGCTTTCTCTCTGTTATTATGTAAACTTTGTAAACATGTGAATAACAAAAAAATAAAGGCTGCTCTAGGGTCGGTGCATGCACGGGAGACATGCGTTCCTCCATCCAGCTAATGTAGTCAGAGGGTGGGTCTGCTTTGGCCGCTAGGAAGGAAATGACGCAGAGTTCGGTAAGAGCGTTTAGAGTATACATCCCTCAGGCTGTCAGTCACACCTGCTTCTAAGATTTGCCAATGAATGTATACATCAATGTTCCATTCTACACCTGGGGTTCATTTTCCCAGACCCAATCAGAAGCCCATTTGCTGAAAAACATGAAAGTGTACAAGGAATTAGAGAACTGCAAAAGGTATGGGTCTCTATGATGTGAGGATGCCATATGATAAGTGCCATATTTATGAAAAGAAACAGAAGATTGATTTCATGCAGCTCCCTTGCCTCTTCTTTTGCCACCATTATTCTTTCTTGTGGTGTTGCACAAGTACCTGCTCTCTTCCTGCACGACTTCTTTCCCCAATTCAATAGTTTCTGCTCCACCTTCTGCCTGTTGGTCCTTTTCCCCAATTGCAAAAAACCCTATATGAGAGTCAAGCGCAGTCCTGAAGCTGAGATAACGGCGAGCAAACACCTTTCCAGTGACTTGCAGCAGAATATAATGCAACGCCAAATCATCCAGAGTCACTGCTATGAAATTGTGAAATGAAGCAGCATTTCCAAATGAGACGGATCAGACACGGTTCTTAATATAGATTTATCTCAATCGCATTCATTCTTTCTAATGCTGCATGAATCTAGTTCCGCTCTTGTTTTTCTTCTGTGCAGGATTTCATCCTGGACCTCATCTGCAGGAAGCACATGTGGATCGGTCTACGGTACAAAGGGACTCAATTCCACTGGGCGAACGGCACCGCCTGCAACAACAAAGTGTAAGAGGCAATGCATTTCTTTCCCTTGAGAAAACAAAGACTGATCAGAACAGTAGTATTCACACATTGATTACCCAATAGAGGCATTTCTACAGACTGAGGTGAACACTTTATTCAGGGGAATTGGTAAGGCGCAAAACACCAGTCCCAACATGCACTCCATCACCAGTCCGACATGACTGGCACACCGGTAACAGGCAGAGTATGTTTGAATAGGTCTATGGCCGCCACAACGTGTGTGTTCTATATTGATTTTAATTTTCTTAATAATGAAAGATTACTAATTCCCCATTCCTGTATTGTAATAGTATTTTCAACGTATTCGATATGTTTTCTATCTCTGATTATTGTTGCACTGATTTCTTCCTTTGCTGTTTTCTTAATATTGTTACATTGATATCCTGCCAGTTACATGAATGCCCTTCCTGCACATTGATGCATTGATTTCCTTATTATCCTGGCTACACGTATACTTGTTTTGAGATTGTGTCCTCCTCATGGCCTATTCTTTTAATCCATATGGAGGCTCAGTCTGTGTTTTAGGCCGATTTGTAGTTGTAAAAGTCTCGTTCTTCATTGCTAGTCGCTTTCCCCAAGGTGCTGTTTTATGTCAAAGTCCCTTTCCCAGATCGTTCCATCTGGATTTGCATTTATTTGATTGATTTATTGGACATTTGTAGGGCACCTATACAACAAATGTGGTGTTTTAAAACGCCACAAGACAAATAGGGCGGGGGTGAACAAGGTATAAAGTTACATAACGGTCCTACTACTAGGCCTTGTGACATTCGGATTGTGCAAGTTCAAAAAAATAAGTGCGAGGGAAGGGGGTTGGGGGGAGTGCAGGTGTTATGGGGAGGCCACAGGGCAAGTGCCATGGGGAGCAGGTAAGCACAGGGGGAAAAAAGGAGCGGAAGGGACGGAGGAAGTCCTGGGGCACTGTAAAATTCAGCGGGATCCAGGAAGCCATTCATATAGGGGGAGGAACGAGTTAGCAGGGGAGAGGGGGAGAAAAAGAGGAGGAGAAACTGAAGATCTTGAGGAGCTTCCGGAACTGAAGGAGATACGACTCCAGTGTGAGAGCGGCAGGAAGACCATTCCAGAGGGAGGCTCCTGCAGAGAAGAGACGTCTACCCCCCACTCTTCGCTTAGAGAAGTATAGGATTCGCAAGGAGTTAGTGTTATGGGTTAATGGGACATTGTCCTCTTAAGGGAAACGAAACAGAGACTGAGGGAGGGACTGGGGGAGGGAAGGGAAAGGGAGGGAACTAACGTGGGGAAGGCAGTATCAGTTTGGAGAATAAAGAGATTAGACGTGAGACTCTTAGTCCGTGTCTTATTGAGTGTGTGTGCTGTGCCAAGGACACAACTGGTGACGAGCCAGAGGCTCACGCGGTTGCCTCAAGGAGAAGGAGGAGCGCATCGTAAGGAGGACACCAGCCCACCTACAGACACGGATGGCGTGTTGCCGGTGACGGTGGAGGCTGGAACCAGCACGGCCTGCGGAGGGGGCCGACGGCAGAGCTTGCTGACGGTGGAGGGTGACCGGAGGAGCACCAGCGGATGCAGGAAGGTCATTGCGTCGGAGTTGAGCAGCGACAGCGGTGGAGAGAAGAGGAACTCCACGAGCAGACAGAAGTGAGTTCAGACAACCCACATGGCGCGCCAGAGGAACACCGTCACAAGAGGGAGAGACCAACCGCAGGGCAGCGGTAAGAATATTCCCCATCAGAAAACCACCACACAAGGTACACTAGAAAGCGAGGATTGCATTGGTATAAAGCTGCCATGCCTAAGAACAATGAAAGATGTACAAAACCCACTAGAAAGCGAGGATTAAACCATCATAAAGGTGCCGCACACACCGCACATGCAGGACACCACACGCCACATGCCAAGTGGCTCAACGGCCAATAGAACCTACATAGCACCACAGGTACAGCCCCAGCCAGTGAGACCATGTGACCTAGCCATTGCACATTAGCATGTGCATAGGAACAGACCAAAATCCTGTGAAGACAGAAAGGGCACCAAAGACGTCCCAGCACCCAAGTGAAGATAAACCCGGCACAGCAACCAATACGCACAACGGAAAGGGACAAGGATGTCCCAAGCAGAAGCAGCAGATGGAGCTGCACAAATCGCGGCAGGTTTAGCCCCCACCAACCCAGTGTCCTTTCTATCCCGCCCAAACACTTTCACCTTCGAGCCACAAGAAGATCAAGGCCAAATATGGCAGGAGTGGATGGATGACTGAAGAATTTATGAGGGCAATGGGAAATCAAGACGCACCCAACAAATTGGACATCTTCACCAACCTGGTAGGGAAGGAGATGAAAAGCATCATCAAGACCATCCCTGCCCAAGAAAAATGTACATACCCACTCCTCATTACTGCCATCAATGGGCAATTGGTAGTCCTTCCCAACAGATACTACGGACAATATACGTTCAATCAGTGCACTCAGGCACCCCAAGAGACAATTGGACTGTTCATACTACGTCTTCAAAAAGAAGATAACGTACTGTGACTGTGACTTTGCGAACTTTAATGACGAAGAAGCCATCTGACTAAGAGTGATAGAAGGGTGTGTGTCCTCGCAATTTAGGAAAAACCTGTTAAAGAATCCTCTCCTGCTACAGTAAATTGCTGAACTGGCAAGGGTCTACGAACGGGTCGATGTACAAGCAGCCAATATGGAGAACCCAAAGAAGATAGAACCGGTTGCCGCCATAGTCAAAAACCCACAAGGGCAGGCACGACAACTGGGCACATCATCCCCCCAAGACACATGAAACACCACCCGCCGAAACCCAACCGGAGAGACAATGCTATCGATGCAGGTTTGAATTCCCACACAAGAGCCAATGCCCCGCCATTGGCCAAATGGGCATGAGGTGCGGCCAGGAAAACCACTTTCAAATCATGTGTCAGGAAAGAGCCCCACTACTGCCGGAGTACAGACCGCCACCACGATTGAATCCATTCAGGAGATATGACCCAACAGGCCACATAACCCACGGCCATACCCAGAGAGAGACAGTGCCAGGACCAGCCTCAGCAGCGTATGCAACACATCCTGGGTTCATTCGAGCCGTGGAGAACTTACAAGTTGACATGCCAGGTCAAGTCTATGACATCCCAGAGCACCTTCATTATGTACAACCATACCAAGGGGAAGACCAAACATGGGAATTCTCCACTGAGGACCCATATGAGAACCCAGCAACCGAAGAAGAACCACAAAGCGCAGAACCGTACCATGAATATGACCGTTACAGTAGGGAATATGTCTGGCGCATATGCGATACATCCGACAATATTACAGCCCCAAAGGTGACAGTACACCTAGAAGTATTCCACACACCGTTCCTCATTGACACAGGAGCCACCGTCAATGTGATGAATGAGAAAACATATGGAACCATGGCAGGCACGTATCCACTATATCCATCTCAGGCTTGCATCTTCCAGTGGGGAGCAACCCTGCCACAACAATCCAAAGGACAATTCTTCTGTGACCTAGTACACAGAGGACGACGAGTCCCAGTCACGATTCATGTCATCCATAGCCCAATGACCGGGAGGTGTCTCCTCAGTTACAAAACGACCACTGCCTTACAACACATCAACATTCAGTGTGACCAATCCGAGACGATCCAGGGCCTCCCACCACAAACCCAATCCATACGAACCCTGTCCCAAAGGGCGCTAGACATGGACATGCTGAAAACATTGTTCCACCAACCTGTTCAAGGGCGTAGGCATGCTGAAGGATACAGTCATCCGACTCCACATCGATTCCACGGTGCGGCCCGTACCGCAGCACCCCAGAAGGATAGGGTTCCATCCACAGGCCAAGGTGACACACGAGCTATAACTATTGCTGGACAATGACATCATCGAAAGAGTCAAAGGACCCACCACCTGGGTGTCCCCCTTGGTAGCGGTGCCCAAGTCAGATGGATGCCTCCGCCTTTCCGTTGATATGAGGATCCCCAATACTGCAATCCAAAGAGAGAGACATCCAGGACTGAACATCGAGGACATGCTGGTAAGACTTAACCAGGCCACCCGATTCTCAAAGTTAGCCTTGAACCAACCATGATCGATCCTGATTCAAGGCCAATAACAACCTTCATGACACACAAAGGCTTAGTCCACTACAAGCTGCTCAACTTTGGAATATCCTCGGCAGCCGAGATATTCCAAGAGACAATACGCAGGTTGATAGCACCAGTCCCCAATGCTTTCAACTATAGTGACGATATCTTAGTGTTTGGAGTCACTCAAGAACACCACAACGAGGCACTGAGACAGGTATGCAATATCCTTCACGAGCTCGGCCTCACCCTTAACGGCCCAAAATCTACCATCAACAAGCACAGCCTGAGCTTCTTCGGACATATCTTCTCTGACCAAGGCATCAGGGCAGACCTATATAATATCAGCTCCATTGTCGACCTGGATCCCCCGAAGGACGTGTCCGAGCTACGATCCTTCCTTGGGATGGCGGGATACTGCGCCTCATATCTACCCCACTATGCAACGCTAACCAACCTGCTTAGACAGCTTCTTAAGAAATACCTCCCCTTCATATGGGATGAACATTGTCAGGACGCCTTCTGCATGATCAAAAAGGAACTGACAAACAACCGCCAGCTAGCGTATTTCCAGCCGCTGTGGGATGCGAAAATTACAGTTGACGCTGGCCCCATCAGACTAGGCGCCATCCTAGCCCAGACAAGCCCGCAACAAAAGATCGAAAAAGCGCATAGTAGTGTATGCCAGCAGAGCGCTCAACTCCATCGAGCAGGCCTACTCCCAAGCAGAACGTGAGAGCCTAGTCGCGGTATGGGCATGGGAGAAAATTCACCATTTCATTATCGGGAGAACATTTGTCCTCATAACGGACCACCAAGCACTCCTGTCGCTCTTTGGGAAACCCAAAATCAAGACGCCGCCACGTATAGAGTGGTGGGGAATTCGCCTCCAGGAGCACGACTACACCATCGCCCACAAGCTGGGAGACGAAGCCAACCCCGTAGACTACTTGTCAAGGCACCCCAGCAGCACTCCAGACAACAATGTGCAGCTCGAGGCGGAATCATACATTGCATACTTGTCCTTAAACGCCCTTTCCCCGGCCATCATGAAGGAGCAGTTCACCGAACAGTGCAGGACCGACCCCACCATCCGGGCAGCCATCCAACTCACAAACACCAACAGATGGTGACACGTGACCACAGAAAGCTTTGAAACGGGGGTGGTGGACAGGAGAGACTTTGGCAAGGATACAGAGAGAACTGACCACAACAGAGCAAGGGACACTCCTGAGAGTAAACCGGCTAGTGGCCTCCAAGAGTCTCAGGAAAGCCCTAGTTATAATTGCGCATGAAGAACACAGGGTCATAGCCAATACAAAGAAAATCCTACGCAACCCGATCTGGTTCCCATACATGGACACTATAGTCGAGGACACACTGAGACATTGCCCACCATGTGTTACGCTCACCTGGTTCCCACAGGGGCATCGATCGGACCCGGACAGCTGCGGTCTCCACCAACATGATGCGTAGTGAAGAGATGACAGGCTGGACTGGCCCGCCTAATCTTGTCTGTTGGACTCGTAGAAGTATTCTCCTGCAAGTGGAGAAAGGGATTTAGCCACCCGTGGACTTTAGAGATGGCCCCCCCAACAGTTCTCGTTCTCCCCACTAATCACCTCCGATATTCCCTTTTGGTAACCTCACCTTATGTTTTTAAATGATGAGCTCTCCATCCTGCATGGCATGCAGGGGCGTGTAGATACCAGTTACTTCACTGGGTTGAAGGTACTGGAGGAGTTCCGGAGGAATATTGACTCCAGTGTCTATAAAGTTCAAAGAGTTTAATATGTCCGATGTTCACTCTTGTTCCATTCCTTCGTTAGGTTGCAGCTGGGTCCAAAAGAATTTTGCCTGGAGGCAGCTGATGGTGTTCAGGTAAGAGTCTGTATTACCAAACACTGTCCGGTAAAAGTTGCATGAGTTTAACCTGCTGTTTTCTCTCCCTTTATAGGTACGGCATAGGAAGATGCAGCAAATTAAATAATAATACCTCCGGTGGTAAAGCAGGTAAGCCTATGGTGGCAAAGAGAATGTCCTTGTTGGTTTTCTCGGCTCACCTTGTTATTCCTTTTGTTTTCCCCCAGGTGCTGGGTTTCGATGAAGAAAATAATGGAGGCAGCGCCGAGTCGAAAGATGCGGTGGACTGGTGAGTATAACGCGGCGCTGCTGCTGGCGAAGTGACGTGTGCTGAAATAATGTCCTTTCCAGGCTCGGAGATGTGCTGGGTCCGGAATCAGGTAAGGAATCAAATAATGTCTGTGATCTAACCTCTTCTCCTTTCTTTGCCTTTTGTCCAGGAGCTCCGGATTCGAGGCGGGCATGGTAGAAGACTGGATGCTGACTTGCAGACACGGTGAGCGTCACGCTGCTGGATGCAGAATAATGCAAAGCATGGGCTGCTGTTCGGGCGTGGTTTAAATAGCCTGCAAAGTAGTCCCAGGTAAGAAGTTCCCCAGAACCACACCCGAGTGAAAAATAGTCCCTGTAATAAAATAGTCCCATCCAGGCCTCACGTTGGCTTGGACTCATTTGCAGCATGGTCTGTATAAGGTAAGTAAAGTCTATGAGCCTGGCGCCCATGGCGCCAGGACTGATTTCTATGATGAGCCTGGCGCCTAAGGTGCCAGGACTGAATCCAAACAGCCCCCAGCTGGGGCTGTTGGGGTGTTAATGAGTATCTGGATGCCTGCTCCCGGGGCTGATGGACTCGATCCGGATGCCCGGGGGTAGGCATCATGACACCATGTCAGGTGACAGCAGCGAGCACACTCCCATGCCCACTCAGTTCCACTACCATAAGTACACTGGCAAAGAGTGGCAGTGGACTTCTACGGGCCCATAGAAGAGGGAGGACACCTACTGGTGGCGATCGACGAATATTTCCGGTTCCCCCTGGTGAAGCAAGCTCCGTCCACAGCATTCCAGCAGGTGGTGGCTGTAGTAGATGAACTATTCAGCGAATGGGGTGTCCCCAACGTCGTAAAGACGGACAATGGTCCAACATTCCAAGGACAAGAGTTCAGGAAGTTTGCAGCACATCTAGGATTCCACCATGAAAGGATCACCCCACTGTGGCCGCAGCCCAACAGCATGGTGAACTATAAAAATGACACGCCAGAAAGCCACTGCAGACCAGACCTCCATGCCCCAAGCCATATCCCAGATGCTGAGGAGTTACAGAAATACACCTCATTAGACAACCGGCCGAACACCAGCAGAACTCATGATAAAATATAAGCCACGAACACGGCTACCGCAACTGGAGGATTACACCCCGGCCGAAGACACCGAGATCAGGGAACGAGAGGCCGAGAAGAGGAGAAAGGCCAAAGAACGGATGGATGAAAAGCGGAAGGCCAAATACCACATCCCGGTAGGCGAGGTCGTACTGGTCAGACAGACACAGCAACGGAAAAACAGACTCCAGATACAGACCCGAACCCCTCGTGGTCACTGAAGTGAAATTGCCAATGATCACGGCCACCAGAGATTACAGAGAGATAACAAGAAATGCATCATTCTTCCGCAAGCAGTTCCAAGAGGACCCTGAGGAAGAGACGCCTGTGGTGAAAGAGGAAGCAGGTGAAGAGGAACCCCAGACAGAGCCGCCTGAGGACCCCCGCCAAAGGCACCTGATGAGGATGCCAGTGACCTGCACGGCCGGTCCCGCGAACCACACGCAAACCCCGTCGTCTCATCGAACAGATGTAGGCCACAACTTTGGTGATAAGTAAGGGGGGGGGTTTAAGGGCGTGGCTACATGGTCACAGGATACTATGGGTCTCTTGAGAGCTCCTGCTGATCCTTCATCAATCCTGGGACAAAACCGTGTCTTGAATCAGCTGTGCATACCCAACGCATACCCACGGAAGCATGAATACTGGGAGCATACAACCAGCACAATTGTGGAACGATTGGCAGTGGGATGATTAAATAGTGAGGAGCAGAAGTCCTGAGAGGTCTGATCAGCGGAGAAAACAAAATGGCACTTGATGAGAACAAAGGGACAAGTGGCGGAGCCACTGTATCGCAATAGGGGCAGCGGAAGGAGTGAAAATAGGAGTGGACTCTGCATGCCCACGGAGAAGCGGATGGTGCACTAGCGGGACGGTAACTAAAGTAGCAGCCGTCTGAGAGCGAGAGCCTGCAAATAAAAGAGTGTGTGCCTGCTGGGGTCAACGGAGCGCCGGTGCGGACAGGAGACCGGGCGGTCACATTCACGACACAGATAGGCGAACGAGACACCATTTGCAACGTAAGTGGCTGCATCTGTTAAGATTGATCCCGCCACCCCGAGGGAATCAACTGGGGGAGAAGCCATGCAGAGCCCACGGCAGAGCCCGTGTCATAGCCTTAGCAGTACGGCAGCAAGGGTAATGCCGAAGTGAAAGACTGAGGAAGGCGGGTTCCGGAGCGCCCCCCTGTTAAAGGGAGAGTGAAACAAAGGCGCATCGCCCGCTACAATTTAAGCACGCGGGGGGTGTGTCTTATCGACTGGTTGCCTGCCTGCCCCACAACGAAACACCGGCAGGCAAGGAAGTGTGCTGCGGCATACAGTGTTGTGCCCGCGCGGGTTGGCAGATTAAGCCCCCCCCCCCTGCCGCACCCAGCATTGGGCTCACGCGGATCGGCAGATTGGTCCCGCAGCACATGCAGTTAACACTCGGACCCTGCTGGATAAAATGACAGCGGGACGGCAAATGCACTAAGGACGGGGGAACGCCCGCTGTGCACAATATACTGCGCTCAAGACAGACAGTGTACCCGAAGTAGGGCACACCTCCGTGACAGTGCTACCAGAGATGCTGTTAGGAGTTGGAAGGTGGGCCCTGCATCTGACAACCTCAGTAGCCACACCAGAAAGGAAATGGTGTGGACAAGAGCACAGCAGGAAAATAGTACGGTATGCCATGGCCGGGTTGGGCTAAATGAGGCCAGTCCACACTGGCAGTGGCTGCAAACGGACCAAAGGGACACCCACAGAGGCAGTTACAGTGGATGCCACAACCTATGTTGCGCTGGTTAGCTGGACAGCACAAGATCTGCAGCGCTCCAAGTGGATGCAACCCCAAAGCACAGGAACCCAGGATGCCACACCACTAACAATATCAGGAGGCTGACAGTGGAGGTGAGTGCACACTACCAGAACTAATCTGAGAACAAAATACCCCATAACAAGGTGCATGGGAAGCACACCACCACAGGCTGGCACCCACATATACCAGCGGTACAGGCCCAGACGTCCTAACCACGCCAGACGGCACACCGAGCACATCCACAAGTGCAGGCACAATTAGGTAAACAAGACGCCTACGGCCTCACCATGGAATGAACAGCGAGGATATAATGTTGCACCGCACACTTGGATGGGTGCGCTGAACACGGAGGGAGTGGCAGGCTGGGCGTGCACACGAGAGAGGCAACTGCAGGCGCGGCCTGGATGGCGATAGCGACAAGGAGCACTGAAGGACTACTGAAAGGGCACTTCAGGCCACACAAAAGCCTAACCCCTAGAGCACCAGATACGGACCCACAGGCCCTTGGGTGCATGGACATCGACATGACCTGCCCAGAGCCGGGCATAAAGGCAACTGGTAACAGCAGCGGCCAAGGACATGGGAGGACAGAACCCACTCGTGTAGCAGCGTCAGAAGCATAAGCACGCTCCAACCGCCGCCCCCCCCCCCAAGCACCTCAGTCGGGGACAGACCAGCCTTGCAATGCCAAAGATCGCACCCCTGAGGGCCGGCGGGGAAGCATACGGCAACGCCAAGATGGCGAATAAACAGGCCAAGGCAAAGGGCAAACAACCCGCACTGGAAGAATATGCGAGAACACCGCAGATGGCAGAAGGGGCCAGAAGCAAGGAGAAGACCCCCGCTCTAGACACCGTTACAGCGAACAAAGACCAGCAGATTCTGGAAGCGATTGCAGACCTGAAACTAGCGTGGGAAACCAAACTGGAATCAGCCATGGTCGAACTGAAGGTGGTACTGGAACTTAAAGTTGGCGCAGTACAGGAAGAGGTGGATCTCCTCAGGCAGGACGTCAGAGCAATAGTAGAACGCACAGGCGAACTGGAAAAGGAAATGGCCCCGAACACAGCTGCATGTGCGTCTCACAAATCGGAGATCCATATACTTGAACAATGCGTGAGCAATTTGGAAAACAGGGCAGAGGAGAAGGAGGGACGCGCCCGGAGAAACAATGTATGCATCGTGGGACTTCCCAAAGGCACGGAGGGATCGAACCCCACGGATTACATTGAAACAATGCTGCTGCAAGGAATAACTGGAGGGTGCTATCCCAAGGATTTTCTGTGGAACGAGCGCACAGGGCCCTGACAAGAAGGCCACCGGCGGGTGTCCTCCGAGACCAATAATCGCCAAAATCCTGAATTATCGCGACAGGGAAAAAATATTAGAACACTTCCAGAAAGGAGGCACGATACAAAGGGCATCAGCGAACATCACGGCAAATCCAGACTATACACTGCTGGTGCAAAGATGTCGTATTAATTAAGGAGCAGTGAAAAGAAGGTTGCGAGAACCAGCTTACAAGTACATGCTAATACATTCTGCCAAACTCAAGGTGTACCACAGAAACAGAGCACTATTCTTCGACACCCCAGAGGACGCGTCAAAGTGGCTGGACATACAGAACTGCCAATCGGAAACTGGAATCCAGAAGGAAGACAACGCAGATAAGTAAAACAGAGGCTGCTGCCCCTCTGGTGCAGCAAACCCAGACATTGGGACTAGAATATAAGACAGGGCGAAGACATTTGGGGTATATGCAACATGGGCTGCAAAGATATGGTCGCTCAAGCACGATGTCATAGTGCAGAATTGCAGGAGTCTCATGGAACGTGCTCTCACACCCCAGAGAACAGTATAGTTAGGTTACTGTTAGTTCGGTAACACCCTGCTGGTTTCCGTATTTCGGCACACCGAGATAGGACCAAATGCGGGGGAGCCTGAGATCCAGGGATGGAGCTGGGCATCAGTTGGGGACGGGTGGATAGGAGGGAGGGGAGGGAACATGTGCAGTGAATATAGTTGGGGAAGAGAGGGTGGGGGTTTAGTTGGGGAGTTATGGTTGAAAAGGGAAGGGGAACAAGCCCATACTTATGCCAAACAATGTTGGAGGGAGGTACCATAGAGGAGGGGGGCAGGACGAAATACAGACGACAATGGGAGGTCTCAGAATAATTATGTGGAATGTGAGGGGCCTGAACAGCTACCTGAAGAGTCAAGAGGAATAAAGTAATGATGTACCTGAAAAGGTAAAAAGTGGACATAGTATTACTGCAGGAAACTCACCTTACCAAAGAGAAACTAGAAATGGTCAAGAAAAAGTGGAGAGGGACCACCACGGGAGCAACATATTCAGCATATGCTAGAGGGGTGGTTACTTGGGTGGCACCTCATGTTGCATTCCAGCTGCTTCGTGCCACAGCCGAACCGGATGGGAGGTTGATAACGATACGTGGGATGCTAGAAAATAGAGAGCTGTGTATCATAAACACGTACGTCCCAAACCATGAAACGGCAGCCTACTTCGAGGCACTGTATGGTAAAATCAGCCCCATATGGGTGGCGCGATCATATGGGGAGGGGACTTTAATTGCACGCTATGCCCTAAAATGGACAGATCAGATATGAAACTAGATAAACCCACCCCGCAGCAAAATCACTACAGGCCCTGCTGAGAAATTTCAGAATGGAGGACATATGGAGACAGGAACACCCAAACGGCAGCCACTATTCTTACTACACCGCCCCACACAACCTGTATACGAGACTAGACTATTTGTTCGTCACCTCAGACCTTGTAGGGGAAATGACGGGCGCAGAATACAAGGCAAGAACACTATCGGATCACACCCCCCTGGTCCTGGAGTTGAGACACCAGCTCCCTAGAGCAAGAATTCCAACATGGAGGCTTAGAACGGAGGCCCTGCAGGACTCGGTATTCCAAGAGGACCTAAGGGAGGAGATTATTGGGTGCTTTGACTCTAACACGGGGAGTGTGTCGACAGAAGAAACTTTATGGGAGGCATTTAAGGTGGTAGTGAGAGGGTCGGCCATATTTAAATCCAGAGGGCTACTAGGGGGCATAGAGCGAGAGCTACTTGAGACAGAGAAGAAACTGGAAGAAATAATGCACAGGGGAGGCACCTCACAGGAGGATGCCGAACGAGTGTGCCAATTACAACAAGCTAGCGCGGGACTCTGGGAAAGACTATGCAAACTGAACTATAAAAAATATATAGAAAGGAAACACGCAGGTGGGGACAAAACGGGGAGGCTGCTTGC
Organism: Ambystoma mexicanum; assembly: GCF_040938575.1. Taxonomy (NCBI): domain Eukaryota; kingdom Metazoa; phylum Chordata; class Amphibia; order Caudata; family Ambystomatidae; genus Ambystoma; species Ambystoma mexicanum. Next base: position 155,837,097 of record NC_090925.1, read on the forward strand.
ATGGTTATATAAAAACGAGACACCAAGACCGGCAATTAGGGAGATAACGGGAGAGGAAGGCCAGATTTCGAATACCCAAGAGGGGGCGAACGAGGGGTTTCTCAGGTTCTACAAACACCTTTATGAAGATAGGGGGAAGTAGCAGAACGAGAAATCCAGGAGACACTGGAAGACATAGGACTACCTGAATTAAATGAGGAATAAAGGGATGACCTGGAAGCCCCAATCACGATAGAAAAACTAGAGACAGTAGTATTGCATCTACCTACTAGCAAAGCCCCGGGGTCTGACGGGCTCCCCAGTGAATTTTACAAAACTTATAGACAAGAAGTGCTCCCCCCACTCTTGGCCATCTTAAATGAGGCGTTCGAGAGGGTAAGGCTGAGGAATCCCTAAAGAAGGCGGTGATTATTCCGTTTCTCAAACCCAACAAGGCGAGCACAGAATGCGGATCGTACCGACCCCTATCTATGCTAAACCAGGATAGTAAAATCCTTACAGCAGTCCTGGCAAACAGACTAAAAAGGGTAATCAACAAACTCATACACCCCAACCAAACTGTCCCGGGCAGGACATAACTGACAACCACAGGAGACTCCATCACATCATAGAACAAACTGAAGGCGACCTTAGCGAAATGGCGATAGTCTCGCTGGATGCGATAAAAGCCTTCGATTCAGTGAAATGGCCTTGGATGATGGCGGCCTTGAAAGAATACGGGATGGGCCCAGGGTATTTGAGGTGGGTGAAGATGGTATATAGCTCCCCAACAGCTAGAGTCAAAACAGGCGTGACCATTTCAGATAAATGGCAATTTAGCAGAGGCACAAGACAGGGCTGCCCCTGGTCCCCCATACTATACATCCTGGCATTAGAACCATTAGCCAACTGCCTCAGACAGCAATACGGGGAGATTGGGATCCACACAAAGGGGGGACCGCACCTGATATCATTGTACGCGGACGACATGTTGTTATACCACCGCTTCCCAGAGGAAAACTTGCGGTATGTCCTGGAAGTGATGGAGCATTATGCGACCCTTTCGGGCATAGCAGTAAACCCCAAAAAGTCAAGCATGTTCCCCCTGGGGAGATACAGAGGGGTCCCCCTGGAGAACCTACCTATCCTGCAAATACCCTGGCAGACAAGTACAATCAGATACCTGGGATTAATGTATACCACTCGATTGCAGATGAATATAAATATAACACGAAGAGGGCAGTGGAAGAAATCATGAACAGCATGGGGTTTTGGGCGAAACTCCCCTTGGCCATGGTGGGCAGAGCGGCCATACTCAAGATGGTGGACCTGCCCAGGCTGTTACACTTCTTTACAAATATTCCATACATGCTCCCCAAACGCTTTTTCACAAAACTCCAGACCATATGCAGGGGCTTCATATGGCATAATACCAGAAACAGGGTGGCCCTTTGGAAACTGCAGAACCCGTACGACAAAGGGGGCATAAATCTGCCGAATTTTGAGATGTGCCACTTAGCAGGGCAGCGCCAGTACGTGGCTAGATGGTTGTCGGAAGTAGAAACGGCAGAAGCTAGACTGCTAAGCAGGGACTGTGCCCCATTCTTCTTAAAAGAACCGATATGGCTACCCAAACCAAAGGCGCTAGGACGAGCGAGATTGTTGGATCTAGGCTGGAACACTTGGCGCAAAGCATGGCAAGTACTGGGAAACCCGACCCCATGCTCCCCGCAGATACCACTTGTGGCGCTTTGCGGAGAGGACGAGCAAACGATAAGGGGCATCCACAAATTCTGGGAACCGGTGAGCCTCGCAACCCTGGGGGACATATGGCAAGAAGGGAAGATATCAGACTGCCAAAAGATAAGGGAGGAAACCGGAGTACACATAGGCCAACACATTACATACAACAGAATTGTAAAATGAGTATGCAAAAAGTGGTCCCAGATAGTACTATCAGAACAACCTGATAAGATCATTGAAACGATGTATGACATCTCAGAGGGCTGGCACTAAATTTACGAACTATTGATGTCCAGGGTGGGCAAGGAGGTGCTCCAACTGAGGAGGGATTGGGAGGAGGAGGTGGGAGAACCTATGCAGAACGGGCAATGGGAAAGAGCCCAGATATATCACAAGAAGGTGACCTGAAATGCGCGGCTGCAACAGATCCAGTTATATGTCACCCACAGGGCATATCTGACCCCCAGTAAAATCGCAAGGTTTGGAAGTAAAGTGACACAGAAATGCCCCAAGTGTGGGGAGGTGGGAGCCGGGATGACTCCCATGTTCTGGGCGTGCCCGGAAGTGGGGAGATTCTGGGAGGAAGTCAAACAATGCCTGTCCCAAAAGGGGATCAAGATAAAGGTGGATTCAGTATGGGCATGCATGCTGTAGTATTAACAATATTTCATCCCAAGCGTGAGGGCTCGTGGCGAAGCAAGCACGAGAAGTTCCCCAGTGAAGCACGTCACAATACGAGACGACGTATTGTGCTTAGGGAGAGCAACATTCAAATACTAACATATTGCTCGGCAGCTGGTGGAGCCGGATAGCATACATCTAGCGTTCCCATATATATATGTATATATATATATAAGTAATAAAATATATGAACTCACCTACCTGCTTTGTGCCGTTCCTGACACTTCACGTGGCGACGAGGATTCGGGCTCCACAGCCTCCTTCTACCCGCGCGTCTCGTTTACTGTTTCCAGGACGAAGTTTGCCTAAGGAACCGGGCCGCTCCGCTCTGTTTCCCAGAGCGTGGTAGTGGCCCACGAACGTAGCAGCGGCCACCACTTATTCGCACTGCTGCCGAGCCAAGTAAGTGTAAGTGCTTCCGCTTTCGATTCGTACGAAACCAATGACCTTAATCTCAGCCCTCAACCTACTCAGCCTGCCGCGTTGTGCTTATGAGAGTCAATTACCGTATAACACGGTATAGAGGGGCAAGGTACTGCAGTTCAGTACATTACGTGTTGTAGAGCGGCAAGTAAAATTAACACAGCACTTAGTATGCAATGAATGCATCTATGCATGAAGATCGTGAGAAACCAAAGAAAGGTATGAATGTTAATAGTGCTGGTGTTGTTGAGAAATGTCAGAGAGATGTAGTACGAGAGAAAGAATCATCGATGATTTCCTTGCCAAAACCGAAAACAGATATATCACGTACTTCAAGAAGAGGAAGAGTCATTCGTGATCCCTGCGGATTGAAAGACTTTGTGTGGGAACACTAAGCTCAGAACTTTTGTAAAGAGTTAGAATAGTTGTGTCATCAATTAATGTGAGAAGGGGAGATGTGTAGTATTACCAATATTTCATCCCAAGCGTGAGGGCTTGTGGCGAAGCAAGCACGAGAAGTTCCCCAGTGAAGCACGTCACAATACGAGACGACGTATTGTGCTTAGCGAGAGCAACATTCAAATACTAACGTATTGCTCGGCAGCTGGTGTAGCCTGAAAGCATACATCTAGCGTTCCCATATATATATGTATATATATAAGTAATAAAATATATGAACTCACCTACCTGCTTCGTGCCGTTCCTGACACTTCACATGCTGGGGGGATTCACCAGACCACGTAACCTGAAGCCTATCAGCAAACTAAAAGACCTGGCCTACATCCTGGCCAAACAGAGAATTGCTATGAGCTGGAAAGCAGCCCAAAGACCCAGACTAGAGGTGTGGTGGAATGGCCTCCTGAAATGGACAGAGGCGGAGACGGCGGCATGGTACAAAGCAGTCAGCAGGGGAGGAGAGGAGGAAGTGGGACGCCTGATAGCATGGAGACAAATGGTGGCTAAAATGGCAGGACTCTCCCAAGCCGGATCTAGCAAAGGCGACACATCTGGCAATAGCGAAGGAGATAAATCCTAATATATGAATCTTGTGGCATCGAAGTAGGAGCTCGAGTTAATGGGGAGGGAGGGGGGAGGACTGTAATGTGTAACATGTTGATCTAATATTGAGTAGCAGGTATATGGAAACGTCCTATATGTTGGTTTGGTTTGATGTGTTGTTTTAAAAAAATAATAAAAAGTGTTTAAAAAAAAAGTAAGTGGGGGTGTTAGGGGTTAATGGGACACTGTCCCCTTAAGGGAAACAAAACCAGAGACTGAGAGAGGGACCAGGGTGAGGGAAGGGAAGGGAACTAACATAGGGAAGTCAGTATCAGTTTGGATTATAAATAGATTAGAGGTGAGGCCCTGAGTCCGTTTCTTATTGAGTGTGTGTGCCGTGCCAAGGACACAACAGTTAGAGCTAGCAGACCAAAGGGCTTTAGTAGGGAGGTATTTAGGGAGAGCGAAGGATGTAGCGGGGTCCCATGCCCCAGAAATCCTTGTGGATTATGCAGAGGGTTTGATTCTAGCTGCAACCGGGAGCCAGTGGAGAGAAGTTAGGGCTGGAGAGATGCGATCCCTGGGCTTGAGGCCAAGAAAAAGTCTTGCAGTCCTATTTTGAATCAGTTGAGTAGAATGGAGGATGAAGGGGGATTATGGAAGAGGCCAATACAGTAGTCAAGCCTAGAAATGACCAGAGCTCTGGAGACATTGAGTTCTGGGGGAAGGTGAGGAAAGGGAGAATACATCTGAGGAGGTACAGTTGATAGTGGGCCTTCTTGGCAAGGTCCGCAATGTGAGGAGAGGAGAGAGAGGACCCCAAGATGACCGAAAAGTGTTTTGCCTCTTCGGAGAGGGCGGCAAGAGGGAGCTGGGTCCAACAAGAAGGATCTCAGTCTTACTGGCATTAAGGTAGAGATCATTGGAGCGCAACATGACTGAATAGCAGTCAGACAGTCAGGGTTGTGAGAGGGAGAAGAGAAGGAAGGAGAGGGAAGCTTTAAAGAGAGCTGCATGTCATCTGCATAACACTGGAAGTGAGTAGAGAAAGAAAACAGTTGGGCCAAAGGGGCAAGGTAGATATTGAAAAGCCACGGCAAGAGGATTGAACCTTGAGGAACCCCGCAGGTTGAGTGTGATAGGAGAGAGAAAAGGGCACTGTTGGACCTGGGAGGGTCTGTTGGAGAGGAATGGGTTCAACCAGTCCAGAGCCAAACCCCTGATGTCAAGGGTGTCCCAGAGCCGATTTATCAGAGTGGCATTGTTGACCATGTCAAAGGTGGAAGAAAGATCAAGGAGGATGAGAAAGGAAGGAGAATTAGAGTCCAGATTAGAGAGAAGGTCATCACAGGTGTTCAGTGGAGCAGTTTGCGTACCTCTTGCAGCTCTGATGTCAGACTGATGGTCGTGGAGACAGTCAACTGAGTTGGAATGATGAGTCAGTTGGGAGATGGCAAGCTTCCCAGAGTTTGCCCAGGAAGGGGGTGATGGAGAGACACCGATAGTTAGCAGCACAGGAAGGGTCATAAGAGGGCTTTTCAAGGAGGGAATGCACAAGGGAGTGCTTTTGGGGCTGAAGGAAGGAGCCAGTGGCAAATGAGTGCTAACATAAATCTGCTATTAAAGGCGCAAGGGAGGCAATGTTGTCCTTGATAGTTCTAAAGGTACAGGGGAGCACCTATTTGCAGGAGGCTTTCATAGAGAGGACTACTCTAGAGACCTCATCTGGTGCTATGGGAGAGGAGGAGAGAGGTGGGGTAGGGAAGCAGGGGAGGAAGGAGGGAGGGGGTAGAGGAGAGTGAGGGCAGAATGTCCTTGGTTTTGGAAAGGAAGTGGGAGGCCAGAGAGGTACAGAGGGTCAGGGAAGGAATGGGATGGGTGGAGACTGCAGAAGGATTGGTGAGTTCCTTGCAAATTCTGAATAGTTTGCTAGAGTTGTTAGAGGCTCCGGTGATTCTGTGGGGTAAAAGGATAGCCGCAGAGTGACAGAGATGGAGGGCCATGCTAGGCCCCTATTGTGAGAGTGAAGCTGGCTAATTTTGAGTTCCATTGAAATATAAAAGCCAGTACAAAACATTGATTTCGAAATAAGGCCTAGTGAAATGAAAAGAAATTATGTAAAACTGCAGCAGTGCACATGGCAAGAAAAGACACCTTTGAAACACTGCGCATTTGGATGATAAAAAGGAGGAATGATGCCTGACATTTTAGAAATAGTCAAGTGACAGATTGTGTTTATCAGGAATAAAGAGACTTTATTTCCATCATATAAAATTAGAACCTATAAAGAGAAAGGCCTATTTCATTTTTGTAAAAGTGAACACTTTTTTCCTATGTTAACTGTGGCCTATCTGTGTTCATAAGATCAATAATGGATTTACCTCTGTTCTATTATAGTAGAAAAGAAAGATTGTATTTATGAACAGCAGGCCTAGATATAATGCTAAAATGTTACATGTAAGCACATCTTGTCGATTTAAAGCTTATTTTCTGAAGTGTGGATGCAGCTGGTGTTTTCCCCACTGAACTGAAAGGTATGTGCCTTTGAAAATTTGACCTCAAGACCTTTGGCTGATGACCTCTAGGAGAAGGAGGTCTGGTTATCAGTTTAAATGCTAATATATACAGAGTAGTAGATCAGAATAATGAGATTTGCAGATAACACAGCCAGCAGAAATGACCTTCAAGGTCAGGTCTTCCCATCAACTGTGCATTGGCTTTGAACAAAAACCTTTGAAGCCCAGGAGGGGAGAGCATGATCACATGGCCCAGCCAGATGTCCCGATCAGGTCATAGAATAGAAATGCAACCTAAGAATTGGTGGGGGCTATGTGAAACCGAGAGACTTGTGGTGCGTTGCCATTGACTAACATTGAATACATTTTTTCTTGAATAAAAAGTGCATCGTACGACCGTGGTTCCGGTTAAAAGGGGATAAAAAGCCTATCGGAACCATGTAAAAACAAAATTTTGTGTGATGGATACAACTTGAGTTATGAGAAGAATTATGATTCTGGCCTTCTAGTAATTCAGAGGGAATAAAAAGTTGTTGTGATGATAGGTCATGGAAGTAAGATTTGAATCAGGAAGGGGCAGATTTATGACTGTGGGATCAGGAGCAAATCGCGACAAGACAGTAGCTCTGCCCATAAAATATAGAACTAAAAAATATAGATGTGCCAGCGATTATCTGAAAAATCGGAGTAGCTGCTGTTAGGAAAGATTTCCCTTAGGTGCAATTTTCCCTCCAATTGTGACCCCACCAAACTTTTTTCTTTTGTTTGGAGTATCTAACCTGACTTTTTCCAGTGAAGCCCAGCTTTCAGTTGCACTCCTCTGGGCTTTCGCTGGGTAACTTGGTTTCCGTTAGTCTTTAACATTGTTGCCATGTCTTCGTAACCTTTTATCTATGTGCCAAGTACCTTACAGTACTGTGCATAGGGGTCCTTTTGTTTTGTGGTGCCAGTCACCCTCTAAGGATTTTTTGGTGTTTGTACAAGTGTGCCTAGGACAACCTGGTGGCAGCAGTTTACTTTTAAAGTATTTTTACTTCATTTTTATGGACCACGCCGCGTTTGGCCCAAGACTGTGGGCAGTGCTGAAAATGGCCATGCCAGAAAGTCTTTTTTTCTTTCCTGTGGCCATTTTGTCCCTTTGCCTTCCCCCAGGTCGAGAGACCTGGGTATTCCTTATTTGGGTATGAATCCTCCCGCGAAAACAGCAACTTTCGCAGGCTCCTGCATGTCACGTGTTTTAGTGCCCAGGAAGAGGATTGGGATTGTCTGGTCCAAATCCACACTACTGGTGCCAGTATGTCTGGTAGCCATGAATGACTGGAACCACTGCGGGCCATGATTGGCCCACGTCTGGTGTGCATGCAAGAGAGCAGATCTTCCATTGCCTATGTGTGATTTGATCGGGAACCGAATCTTGGATAAGAAAAGGGGCTCTGCATCCATTCCAGGTCGATCTACTGAGGTTGAGGAGCCAAGTATCCTTAAGAAGAAAGCAGACTCAAGGAACTGCTGGTGACGTGCTTGGAAGGTTTGGCAGTCTGACCCCACTGTTGTCCTGTCGGACTCCTGTATCTTCATCGAACCAAGAAGGCCTGCAAGGGCGCTTTGCCCCTTTGGAGTAGTGGGAACAACTACTCTCAGCTTCTCCTACTTACCCTCACAAGGTGCCTCTTCGGAAGTGTTCCTGGGCCATCCAATGAACTGACCAGCTCGAAGCCCAGGCTATTGCACTGGAATGCCACTGTTCCGAGTTGAGACTCGAGACTCTGGGATCCACTAGAACGAACCACCTACTTCCTTCAAGGGCTGACGAAAAGCAAATGTCTCATCATGGACGATCGTCCCGTACCACAGCCACTGAGTGCTGGAGCGTCCTGAAACTGCAGGGCAAACACCAACAGGCAAAGTGAGCTAGAGGGTCGGTGAGTACTTTCCTAACTTACCGGTGACCCGGAGGCACATCCATTAATCTTTTTAAGTATGAGTGTCCCTCAAAAGATACTCACCTAGGCTAGGATATTCTGCGCTCCCCAGCTATACCTGAACTCCGAAAGCCGCTCTATCTGCAAGGGTAGACCCTCTTGTAGGAATAGGAACTTATTCTTCATCGCCTCAAGACCCTTCCTGAGCAGCTACAGACCACTGGAGAGAACCCGCTTTTTCGTTTACACACGACCATGCGTTGTTATCGCACAACTGTACTTTGAGCGCTAGGACCCTCTCTTCGTAGGGCTGAACTACATAAGTTAGGGAGTGTTGATTAAGGACTGGCTAAACTGATATCTGTGTTAATCTAACCCCTTTGCTGTTACAGGTCGTGGTTATTTTCTCCACCCATCAACAGCCTTAGGCTAATCGCATTATTGTATATATGTCAGATAGTGTATGATCATGTGTGGTATGGCTTCTTCCTAACTGTGGTGTAATAATTGTGTTTTGATTATAAGGCCTATAATAAATGTATTTTTGATACTTCTGTCTAAGAGTAATCTGTGGAGCTTTACTGTGTGTGCTCATTGTGGGCTTCCGATCACTCTCACCCCTCCTAATACTTAGTCTTGGCTGCCTGCCAAGCTACGTAGATTGGTCTGGTTTATCCAGAAGGTTCCCCTGTTCCACTAAACTAGGGTGGCCTCCTAACTTTCTTCCCACCAGGTCAGAGTTTAGAAATCCATCTTAACAGCTGCCATGTTGTTAGATTTCAGGACACCGAAGAACTTAAACCTACTTGTCATTATGTAATGAGGTATATTTCTCCTCCGTCAGGCTCCATCTTGAACACCCCCTAACTCCTTGTCCTATTAGCAGGCAGTGGGCGTTTTGAGGGGGGAGGGAGATGGAGAGAGCTGGCCAATCCATAGCATGGGAAATGTGATAATAATGCAGTGTCACTAGCCCTATAAGAGATCAGCTTTCTATCTGAGAGGGACTGATTTGCTGATCTTATTCTGACCTTTTGACTCTTGGGACCTTTCTTTGCACTTTTTATTTTTCCCTTGACTTTCCCACTCTATTGCTGGGCCTTAAACATTGCGTAGGGAGAGACTGGGAAATCTAGAAGCTAGCTGGGCTTGCCATTTGAGGAGCCAGAGGAATTCTGGGTGCTGGGAACTACACTTGACCGAAGCCTTTGACCAGAGCTGTGTTTCCCTGGATGCCCCATAACTCCCATGTAAGTAGATTTATCCCAAAGCTATCAAAAGTGTGGGGACGAATCTGCCAGCCATAATCTACAACTCGCATAGCAGGACGGGTGTGGTACTGGCAAGACCCTTGGCACATTTTTAATTAATCCAATTCAAATTAATTCCACTATCGAAAATGACCCTATCCATTTAAATTGAATTGTGTTGGGAACTGCCTGCCTTAATCCTGTCCATTAAATTGTGGGGAGGAGGGAAGCTGTGTAGATCCTTAGCGCATTGAATTGACGTTAAATCAATTATTTCCCATATAGAAAATCACGGGATGAGTGTTGTTAGAGTTCAACACTAACAAGGTTCGTGCCCAGTGTGTTAGAGCCATTGTCTACCTTTCTTTTTTTTTACCTTTTTTTTTTCTTCAGAGAGAGTTACATCAGATTATTGCCTCAGGCAGTTGGTAATTTACGTCGACCATTTATACACTTACAACAATTTATACATTACATTTTGTGCACAAACAATCAGGGTGGGGACAGCGTGTTAATGTCATCTTCAGGTAGCATATTACATAAATAGAGTCGGAAGAGTGACTATATGTCCTTAGGTTGGCACGGCGCCGGTACAATTATAATAAATTGTTCCTCACATTCATTTATCACCGATAAGTCTTTCAAGAAGTCTTCCCTTTTGGGGGCTTCCACGGATTTCCAAAATTTCGAAATAATTCGTTTTGCAACAACACATGCAACATTAAACAGTCGTCTGGTGGTCTCGGCTGTCTTGCCAATATCCCCAAAGAGGTATTTCAGCAGGGAGGGTGTGGCTGGGATCATGGTGATGTCTTCTAGTATTTCCATCACTTCTCCCCAGAATCTTGCCACGGGTGGGCAAGTCCAATACATATGGAACGCATCTGCGTTGGGGGTGTCATATTTGGGGTATTTGCCCGTGTGGCCTTCTACAAACCTAGCTAGTTTGGCGGGGGTGTAATGAAGTTGATTGAGTACCTTAAATTGGATCAGTCTCAACCCAGAGTTCATGGAAACTTTTTTGTGAGGTGGCAGCATCTCAGCCAGCACGCTTCGCCCAGTTCTACTCCCAAGTCCCGCTCCCAGGCTTCTTTAATATTATTGCTCGATTTCGAGTGTGTTTGGACCAGATTATAAAGTACGGAGATTCCTTTCCTGAGTCCGCTTGACCCTGTTATTGCGCTAATGCATTCATGGCTGGGAGGTTCCGTCGGGAAAGTGGCCCACTTGGCGCTTCAAGCGGTTTTCATTCGATAGAATTGGAATTGTTTAGGTGTCCCCCACCCCCACTGTCTCTGTGAAGTCCCCCAATTCGCAGAACTTGCCATCTGGAAACATATCTTTCATCCTGAACTGTTTATTTGGATCCCATGCCTTCTGTATTGCCTTGTCAAATGTAGGCATTATGCCGGGGAAGGTCCATAGTGGTATTTCTGGGTCATATGGGATTGTGAGCCCTATCCGCTTATATATCTTGAACCACGCTCGTGTGGTGGTGCTTACGGGGTCCTATTCACAGGAGTCTTTGCGGTTGGGGTCAAACATTACGGATCGCAAGTCAGTTGGGGATGCCGCATATCTCTCTAAAGGGATGTGCGTGGCTGTATCCTCTGGGTCAAACCAGTGTCCTGTAAAGTGTGCCTGAGATACTAAGTAGTTTAGCTCGAAATCCGGTGCTGAGATTCCGCCTTTTAAGAAAGGCTCTGCCATTTTGGACCATTTCAACCTGGATGTTTTGCCTCCCCATACAAAGGAGGAAGTTAAAGAGTTAAGTTTTGCGAAGAATGGTCTTCCTAGCCAAGAATCAGTTATTGCAATTGTATCCGATGTAACCAACCTCTCTACTTTTAAACTTTGCTCCCCGCCCCCACCCGCACAATCAACCCCAACACGATGATGTATCCCCTTTTTCATAACTTGTGGAAGTCTCCTGAGGGTTTCTCAATGCAGCTGCATGGCCTGCCTTCGACCGAGGCTCACGATCCCCATATTAACACATTGCTCGGAGCCATTCAACATTGATAAAGGCATCTAACCTTGTATGGGGACCTCAGCATGCCTCCGATTCAGTCGGCGTGGTCAAGTCTCTCATCTTCCGGTCGTGGTCGCAAGTTTTAGTCTCATACTCGGTCTTTAGGAGGGAGAGGGATAGAGGCCTCAATGTATGTCATGGCATCCAAAGGGTTCTCAAAGAAATGTGACCTGCCCCCGTGTTGGATACGCTTCTTAGCCGGGAAGATGAGGGCATATGGAACATGGCGGAGCCTGAGTTGCCTCTTGACTGGTTCGTAGGACCTCCTTTGTGTTTGGACATTCGCTGAGAAATCTGGATAGATGTGAACTCTGTTTTCCTCATAGTGTAAAGTACCTTTCTCCCTGGATAGCCTCAGGATTGCATCACTGTCTCTGTAGTTGAGGAGACAAGCAATTATCGTTTGCGGTGGTGCCCCAGGCTTGGACGGTGGTGCCAGGTTACGGTGAGCCCTTTCTCCCAGGAAGTGATCTGAAAAGGAATCTTCCCCCAAAGGTCTCTACATGTCGCTCCATCAGGCCTCTGCAGAAGGACTCCGAGACTCCAACAATACAGATATTTTTCCTCCTAGATCTCGATTCGAGGTCCTCGTATTTGGTTTGGGTTTTGCATAGTTCTCCTTTCAATTGTGCGATGTCTCGGCCGTGTTGGGTTAACATGTCTTCGTTGGTACTGATCCTGTTTTCTGTTTCACTGATGCGGGCACTTTCCTTGTCGGCCCTAGCTTTCAGAGAGCTGATTGTTGCCACAATGTCGTCTAATTTGACATTCACTGCAAGGAAGCCGTTTTGTACCATCCTCATTTGCCTGTCTTCTCTCGCGTCGGCTGAAGTGTCAGCCTGGCTGTCTGTCGCTGGCGCCGTGTTTGCAGCTGACCCGTGTGTTTGGGAACTTGCGGAGGTGTCCATTGGACCGTTTTTTTTGCCAGCTGTGCCTTTCTTCTCTACCCATATGTCTCGTATACCAATCTAGGATGGATTGTGTTTTCCCACGTCCCGCCGTTGTGTGGGGCGGTTGTTTTGGTATAGTCGTCTGGGCCTGTCGGTTACCTCACTTGCCCTGACCACCTCTGTAGGTACTAGCGTTGTTTGGTCTTCAATTGGGTTGCTCCCGCAGTGGGAAGTGCCTTGTTGAGCAGCTGGTTGTCTCTTGGGCCCAACTTCCGTTTAATTACAGCCTTAAAATGGTTCTTTACAGTGACTCGGGAAGACTCGGGAAGACTCACCTCGTTTGGGCTCGTATCCAGTTACAGCTTTGGCGGTTAGGGTGAGTCCCCTGTTTTTGGTAGTTGCCAGCAGTGGAGGATTGTACCGAGTTCTGTTTGTTTTGCAGGGTGCTCACATTCCCACCCACGGCATTGGATGGGCACTGTTTGGTGTGCGGTGTGCAGGAATGTATTTGCCGCAGCGGCCTGTTACAGTTGAGGCTCAGGAAATGTTGTGCACAAACACTTTGTTTCTCACCGCGCTCTCAAAACGTTGCGGGTTGTGCTGGGACTACGAGTGTTCTTGTCCCGTTCCGCCACGTCCTCTGGTGCCCTCGATCGGGTCTGTCCAAATTTCCAGCCCCGCCACAGTATAGGGACCCTTTAAGGTGCCGGCACTCTGGTCTTTTCCCCGGATGGACTGTCTCCTCCAACGTATACCGGCAGCGTGGGGTAGAGCCTAGGCTGTGCCAGCCCTCATCCGTTATATGGGCACATATTTCTTCGTTGTTGGCTTAGACGTGGTCGGCCTATGTGTGGACCACTTTCCGTCCGGGTCTTCACTCGCGGGTTGTCCACACGGGATTCCCGCTCTTGTGCCTGTGGTCCGTCGTCTAGCGGTTTACCTTTGCTGAGCTTCGCTAGTTGTGGTGAGGAGCGCACCTCGGGATTCAGATGCGTTGACGGTGTTCCAGTGCCCCGATATCCCGCAGGGGGATTCCGGGCAGACCGCCTTCAGCTCCAGTGTCTGCTCGAGGGCACAGGTCTCCTCTGGCAGAGTCCTTGCGCATTGGGCATCCGAGTGCTCCACCCCCTTTGAGGCTTTACGTTGATCGTGGGGTCATGGCGTGGCTTCTCTCTGGTTCCAGGGGCCCGCATAGAGCTAGCTGGGCCACTGGCTGCAGCTACGCGTAGCGAAAACTCAGCCTTTCCTTTTGCGGTTTCTTTCCAGGTCTGCCCACCGTGGGGTGTAAGTATTAGTACACCTGCCGAACTGAGTTTTAGCACTTGCAATGGCTCCGAAAAGGATTATTTTGGTTACAGGATGTTCGAGGGAACGGAGCTCTTCAATCAAGCGGCCATCTTCGTTGCGTGCAACAGTGCCCCCCAGGTGACTCTACCTTTCTGAAACCGCTGTCTTCTATACCGAAGGGAGATGTCCATAATCCCAAAATAAGCAACCCTAAAACGCTGTTATTTAAGGGAATGTAGAGGGTTTAAAAACACAATTTCCAATTTATTTACTTGCATCCCAAAACGATTTTCCCAAAGCCCTGCATTTCATGCAAATTAAAAGCCCAAAACGATTTTCCTACTGAGTTCCTTTCTTGACTTTGTCTTTCAAATAAAAAACCCAAAACGATGTTGCTACTGTATTTCCACTCACTGTACCTTGCATTCAGATCAGAGGGGTCATATACAATTGATGCCTGGAGGGTGGGGGTTGCTGGGAGAAAGGAGTATTGTGTCAAACTAACAATCACTGTGTGTTTTGTATGTTTCATATTGGTTATTTTGCAAGAAATATGATCTAAAGGGATAACTGTCCATCTCTAAATGTTACCTGTGTGTTGTAGTATCTGTAAGTTCTTTACAAATATAAGTTAGTCAATTGGTGCAAGAAATTTGAATTTGTGATATTGGGTAGTGCCACAGCTTTGGTGGTTGATATTTTGGTTGCTAGTCTTCTTTGTCAAACCTTAAATAAATATATATTCTTAGTATTACTCGGGTTGGTTCCTAGCTCATTGGTGGTAGAGAGAGTATTTGTTGCGGTGGTGCAAGACGGGTTGGAGGCCTCACTAAAGTTAAATCTGTATAAGCGCTTTGGGTGCACACCACCTTTCTTGGGAGGAAAGGAACTCACTGAGTTGAGAGTGACTGCCTAATATATCATCACGATGCGTGTTTGTATGTGAGCCCTCTTCTTAGAGTGAATGGAGACTCTGTAATGCCTTTGGAGCAGATGATAGGCAGTTTGTCAAAGGATGCGTCTGAATCCCACCACGTCCGACAAGCCAATCTGCACTTAAGTTTCAGAGAGGCTAGGTCCGAGTCATACCAAGTGTTACGCTTGGAGGCAGGTTTCATTTGGATCCTGATGACAGGGGCAAGGATATCAAGGATGTTTGTGATAGAAAGGTGAAGCTTAGCAAGGAAGGAGTCAGCAAAGGTGTCCGTGGCAGGGAAGGGAGGGGGAATGAAGGTGGTAGCAAAGGCAGCAACTGACACTCACTTCATAGGTCGAATGACAGAGAAGGAGGTAGGCAGTGCCATAAAAGGCATAGTAGAGGGCCTAAAAGATCCAGATAAGAAGACAGGAGGAAATGGTCAGACCAGGAGACAGGAGTATTGTGAAGATTGGCAATAGGAATGTCAGAGGAGATGAAAGCATCCAAGGTATGTCCGGCAGAATGTGTTGGGTCTGAGGGATGGATGGTGAGGGAAAGAAAGTTATAGAAGTGACTGGTGGCCGCCTCAGATGAGTCCAGGTGAATATTGAAGGCGTCAAGGAGAAGAGGTTTCGAGGTAGAGACAAGAAGGGAAGAGGTGAGGTCCGACCACTCAGAAAAAGAGGACGATGGGACCAGGGGTCCTGTAGATGGTGGCAAGAGTCAGCAAAAGGGATGGAGAGATGCTGGACCTGCCAATGAGGCTTACACAGAAGGAGTGGGACTGGGTGGGAATGGTAGTGGCAGGGAACCAGTCAGGGAAGATCAAGGCCACTCCGCCTCTGGAACGCTTAGGCCTGGGCTTGGAAAGGATCTTGTAGCCGTCAGGAAGGAGTGTGTCAAAAGCAGTGGGAGATCTGGCAGTGAACCACGTCTCACTGAAGGTGTGAAAGTTGAGGTCAAAGTTTTCAAGGAGGAGACAGATATCAGAAGCATTTGTGACAGCAGAGCGAGAGTTGAGGATTGCAAGTTGGACCTGATTACCGTCTTTGAAGGACTTTCGAGGGGAGGTACAGGGGCATAGTCTGCCCAATCGGAGGTGGAGATGGGCATTTCGGTGCTGGATTGCCCATGTGGGCGGGACAAAGACTGATATACAAATGCATATTTCCCATCTGTGAAAGGTACAGTGGGCAAAAAGCGTGTGCTGCAAACTCTCATCTCAGAACAGGTTATCATGCCATGTTCTTTCTGGAGAGGAGCGCCTGCTACCTTTTTTTGAAATATGGGCAGGGGTGTGGCCACCGGAGGAGTGGCATGAGAAGGGATGCAGTTGATGAGAAGGAAGACTACTATCAAGGAGAAGTTTGGGCTGAGAGCCCTGGGCCATGACAGTGCCATTGAGATAGACATTAATGATGCACCTAGAGGATGAGAAACCGGCCAAGAGTACTTCGATCTGGTGCCTCCATTAATGGGAGAAGAGAAGGGGGTAAAACCATAAGTGGAATCCATAGATCAGGGGAGCGAGCAACAGAGGATGTTTGTATGCCTGGAAGAGGCATTTTACATGGGTGTCAATGATGGGCAGTCCTGGATTGGAAAACAGGAGATTCCTTTTCAACTTTTTCTTTCCAGACTTTGAGAGAGGGGAGACATAGGTGATAGAGCAGCAGTTGGAGTAAATAGGAGAGATGGAGAGAGCCATGGATGGAGAGAGAAGGCAGAGAGATGGAAGTAGAACGGGTGGGAAAGAGGAGAGCTGCACAGGCATGATGAACTCACCAGACAGCCTAGTAGAAGACAGATGACGTAGGAAAGAAGCAGAACACTTTCTTTATTCATGCCCTTCACGGTCGCACAGACAATCGCCCTCCTTTCAACTGAAATAGATCAAGTCAATACTGCCAATAGGCAGGTAGAATTTCCTCTCCGGTGAAGGCCTCAGTGAGGAGAACAGAGGACTTAAAGTGATGTCCAATGCATTGTTTTGTTACACCTTTTCATCAGTGTCTCCCCAGAACTCCCCCATTACCAACTTATGTCACCACCAGCTCCTTACATGCAAAAATATGGTTTTAACTCCTGTCAGCATGTGGTGGATCTTTCTTTCAAAGTGATGATGTCTGTTATTGTATTGGGGGTTCAGTCGACACAGGCACTAGACTTTGGATTTCAGTGCTTGCTTGCTCCGTCCACACTGGGCAATAACATGCTCCAGGGGACCACCTCCCAATTCGCATTTGAGCAGTAGAGGAATTCAGGACTGCACAGATGGTTCCCAGTGGGTCTGCTGCTTTTCGCTTAGGGTCTCCCTGTTAATACGTTAGACCACACTAGGAGTGGCAGCCCTCTGCCACCTCGAAAGGTCCTCTGCGGTCCTGTAGCATACAGGCTACCTTGCCTCCCCTCTCCCCAGCTCGTGCATCTCTCCTCCTGCTTGCAGTGTTCTTTTAGTTGGGCGGAGGATGCTGAGAGGATGCACTGTTGGGGAGGATGAGCTCTCACCTCATCTCTATTACTCCAAGGTTGTGGTGCTGCTCCTTTCCTCCTGCCCAGGTGCACTGACTCCCTGATGCCAATGAGGGCACCCAATAATGGTACTGAGGTCCTTCTAGGTCTAGGTGCGCCACCTCCTCGGCCCCAAAATAGGCACCCAGTAACTCCTCTGACTCTCCGACAGTACGGGAGCATGAGAAGGGGAATCCCCAATCGACCGCCGCCTGCACTTCCAATTTCAGTCCACCCAAATCCATCTGCCCTCATTTCCAACAGCAAGATGGCGGCTGCAGGTCTCCTTTAATCAGATCCAGAACTGCCTTTCATAGGCCCATGTCTTTCCATGGCTTAGTACATGATGTGCCGCTGCCTCATTTCACAAGCCTGCTTCTTGTTTACCATGTACCGCAGTGAGACCCTGCTCCAGGAACTTGCTGACGGGATTGGCTTCATGGACGAGCATCCAGCCCACCCGCCATATTCCTGATAGCTTCATTGCTAGTCGCTTCTCCTAGGGTTCTGCTATTTTTCAAAGCCCCATTCTCAGGCCGTTCGCTCTGGATTTCCATTCCTGAAAGCTTCATTACCAGCTTCATTGCCAGTCGCTTTTCATAAGGTGCTGCTATATGTCAAAGGCTCATTCTCAGGCTGTTCAATGCAAATTTGAATTCCTGATAGCTTCAATGCTAGTCGCTGTTATGATATGATATGGCTTTTATTACACACCTATACACAAGTGTTTCAAGGCACGACAAGACAAGGGAGGGGAAACAAAGGGAGGACAAAGACAACAATCTTACTATGCCTAGTGACATTGAGATCGCGCAAGTGCAGGGGAGAGGGGAGGGGAAAGTGCAAGGGGGGAGGGGAGAATGGGCAAGTGCCCAACATGGGATAAAAACAAGTAGTGCGGTCAGCAAGTGGCAAGTGCGAGGGTTAAAGTGCAGGCATCAGATGTCTAATAAGTGTGGGTAAGGGGACTGTAGGGTTGCAGATACAGACCAAAGTGCAAGGGTTGCCAGGAGGCAGTGCAGGGGTGCAATTGGGAGGGCAGGGACTTGGGCCCGAATTCAGAGGGTAACCAGGTGACCAGTGCAGTATCAGACAGGAGATCAGCAGGGGAGAGGAAGAGAGAAGGCAGAAGCAAAGAGGAAGGTCTTAAGGTGCTTCCAGAACTGGAGATGGTTCTGCTCAAGTTTCAGATAGGCAGGCAGGCTGTTCCAGAGGGATGCGCCAGCCGAAGAAAGAGATCTGCCCCCAACTCGTTTCTTGGAGAAGCGACTGACCCTCAAGGATTTGGAGGTGGAGGAGTGAAGAGCTTGAGTAGGAAGATATTTCCAAAGAGAGGGTATTGCGGCCCCAGAGGGCCTTGTGAACAATGCAGAGGGTCTTGAACTTGATCCTCGCAGCCACTGGGAGCCAATGGAGAGATTCCAGGGCTGGAGAGATATGATCCCAGGGCTTGAGGCTAAGGACAAGTCTCGCAGTCCTGTTCTGGATGAGTTGCAGAGGACGGAGAGTAGAGGCAGGCAGATTTAAAAAGAGGCTGTTGCAGTAGTTCAGCCTAGAGAGAACCAGAGCTCTGGAGACAGTGAGCATCTGGGGGAATGTGAGGAAAGGAAGAATACCTATGAGGAGGTGCAGCTGGTAGTTTGACTTCTTAGAGATGTCAGAGATGTGAGGAGAGAAGGAGAGTGTGGAGTCGAAGATGACCCCTAGGTTCTTAGCCTCACAGGTGGGTGCAGATAGAGGGCCAAGAGTGGCCAGCCAGAGAGTGACAGGAAAGGAAGGTACAGGTGTGCCGATGAGGAGGATCTCCACCTTACTGGCATTGAAGCAGAGATCATTGGTGGCACACCACTCTTGGATTGCGGAGAGACAATCCGGGATGAAAGAGGTAGAAGAGGCGGCAGAGGGGAGTCTGAAAGTGAGCCGAGTGTCATCCGCATAGCACTGAAAGTTGGAGCAGAGAGCAGCAATGCAGTGGGTGCGAGGTGCCAGGTATTGGTTGAACAGCCAGGGAGAAAGGTTAGATCCCTGGGGAACACCACGGGTAGAGACTGAGATAGAGGAGAGGAAACACCCAAGTTGGACCTGGCAGGGTCAGTCCGAGAGGAAAGAGGTCAGCCAGGCCAGGGCCTGATCAGTGATACCCAGGTTATCACAGAGCTGGTTGAGCAGAATGGCATGGTTGACTGTGTTGAAAGCAGAAGAGAGATCAAGTAAGATGAGGACAGAGGGGTGATTAGCATCAAGGTTAGAGAGCAGGTCTTCACAGATGTTCAGGAGAGCAGTTTCCATGCTTCTGGCTGCTCTAAAGCCAGACTGGTGGTCATGGAGACAACCTACAGACTCAGTGTGAAGATTAAGCTGGGAGATGGTCAGCTTTCCCAAGAGTTTGCCCAGGAAAGAGGCAATGGAGATCAGGCGATAGTTAGCCGAACTGGAGGGGTGTCGGCTGATGGTTTCTTGAGAAGAGGGTGCACAAGAGAGTGATTCAGGTGGGAGGGGAAACACTAGTAAACATTGAACGTGGTACAGCAGATGTTTTTTATAAAACTGCCACACATTTAAACATCAGGGTTCCACACAGTTCAAATGTGTTTAGCAGGACAATGCACACTGTACCAAGGTGTGTCTACAAATCTTTATTTGCAGTCTGAAGTCTGAACACAATTTCTGTGCTCAACCCTCTGCAGAGGCTGCACCCGAGTCTTGCGCAGGCCAAGCATGGAACCTTGAGAGGGGTTTACAAACAAAGTCAAAATCAGTGTCTGAACATAATACAAACTGGAAAGACAAGACTTGTCCTTCTGTCTACTCTAAATGCATGCAATTTATCTATCTATCTATCTATGCAATTTTTATATAGCGTCATATGGCCATGGACCTCAAGGCGCTCACATGACAGAAACAACAAGAAACACAATGTGGCAGATGCGGAAAGGTGGGGCAGATGAGGGAAAAAAGAATTAGCCTGTACCCAAATCAAAGAGGTAGGTTTTTTATTGTTTTTTTAACTGGGCACTCAACACACATCCCTTCAGAACAGAAGGGAGCGGATTCCAAAAACTTGGTACCCATGAATGGAAGCTAGAGAAAGGAACCCTTGAGACTCTGGCTGACAGATAGTCAGGAGTTTCGTCTGCCAAGCACTTAAAACACTAACATAGTGCCTTTTAAATCTGATTCTTTGATTAACGGGCAGCCAGTGCAGTTTCCTTCGGCCTCCGAGACATGAAACCAATGACCAAAACCACAAACGGCACGGACAGCTCCATTCTGAATCACCTGAACACTTTTAACATTTGCCTGAGAGGTTCCAACTAGAAGGCTATTACAGTAATCCAATTTAGCGTTAATAATAGCTGCCACAATCGTAGCCCTATTATACTCAGAAAGGTAGGGACGGATCTGCCACAACAAATGAATAAAATAGGAGCAGGAAGACTTAAGGTATAGGATATGTTTTTTAAAGGATAAGTGGGAGTCGAAATAGACCCTCAATGTTTTTACTGTGTCAGAAACTTTGATAATATTTCCCGGAATAGTAAAACTATTATAGGATGAATCAAGATAGTTTAACTTTGTTGGGGTGCCTAAAAATAAGCAGTTCTGTTTTCTTGTTATTTAAGGCCAGGGAGTTTGTAGCCATCCAAGACTGTATAGCAGCAAAGACTTCATTCACCTTTTGTAAGTCTTTGCTATGGAGACAAGATAATTCAATCACAATCTGGGTGTCCCCTGCATAATTCGCAAAACGTACCCCCAGAGAGAATAGCAGGTCACACAGTGGCTTGGTATAGACATTAAATAAAAGCGGCTAGGGGCAAGATGTTACTCACCAGTCCTCAATTGCTAGGGGCGTTGGTTACGTCCTCCAAATCAGCCAAGTCGATCAAGGTGTAGAACAGTGAGTAGATGCCTCACGGAAGCTATTCAGTATGAATTCAAGGGACTCAATAATTCTGACCACCTGAACCTGAGGAAACTCTTCTCTACGATATACCCCTCTACTATTCTAATAGAAAACAGACAGAGGAGTTGATCGTATAAAAGAGCGGGGAACATGCGCACCGCCAAGCCAATGCTGCAAGAAGACCACACAGGAATTAATACCAATACAAGGCAAAAACTGTCAATATCCCTTCAACCAAACTACAATAATACCTGTACAAAGTGTCTTGACAGGAGTAGAATAATCTATAAAGAAGAATACAAATACAAAAGATGAATACTAGGCAATAGACTAAGTCTAAGCAAATTCTCTAATAAGAGGACAGAGTCTTACCTATTGTATGGAGATGAGGAAGAAGATAGAAGATGAAGGAAAAAGTCGAATCCAATCAGGAAAACAACGGAAGGAGAAAATAACAAACAGGGATGTTAGTAAATGGGTACTAACCCGGGAGGCACGAGGGACGCGCTAGTGACGGGCTGGTGCACTAGGCAGCATAGCGTTCATGGCTCGTATGTGCACGTGTTGAGTAAGGGAATGAAGTGCAGTATAGTTCAGAGAGGCAGGCAAGTTGAAAACAGTTCCCAAACTTGAACACTTCAAAGGAGGAAAATACCACTAGTGTCCAGTCAATTCAAGCTTCAATAGCACTATTCAGGAGAGTGTAGATGAAATGACATCTGTGCGATGCGGTATGAAAAACGAGCCAGAAAGCAGTTCAGAATCTAGTCTGAATGAAAACTTACTTCTAGCGGTCACAAGTTGTCAGGAATGAAGTCCACGACGACAAGGAGACTCCAAAAGGCAGAAGTAAAGGAAATCCGGAAATCGGACAACAGCGGATGGAAAAGCTGTAATTAAGGTTTCAGAAGACAGCGGAATAGGACGTTGTGGGTTGATTCGGAGTAACAGTGGATGGAGCTGTTGTGGGTTAACCTGTCCGAGGACAGATCAGGAAATCCAGGTGTCGTAACAAGGGAATTAGAAAGACAGAATCCGGAATACAATCGCTGGGTCAAGAAATACTTCAGTAAACAAACAGTGTAGTAACTGACACAATTAGAAGCACTGTGGAAATGCTGGTGCTGATTTTAAATAGAAGAAGGCGGGGCTATACCCCAAGCGCAATCAGCTGCATATCACGTGACACGTGTGCTTTGAGCACGCGAACGCGGACGAGTCGTCCTTCCGGATAGTCTCCATGGCAACTTCCATTGTTGCCAAGCGGAGTGCCGTACATGACAGAGATGTTGTGGAATAGATGGCAGGGCCTGATCCGTCGAGATGTAACAGCAGAGCCTTGAGGAACGATACACATCAATAAAGCCCTTTGTGATTGTGCGGTACCCTTAGTCACATAAGCGGTTCTTGGACCGAGAAACAATCTAAACCAGCCCGCTGTAGGACTGGTGCATCCACGGACCTTGGCCAGTCTATCAGTCAAGAGGGCATGATGAACCAGATCAAAGGAGGCCGGAAAGTCTATGAAAAGTAGCAATGCCTGGCCGCCCTTGTTGATTATCTCAGCTATGTTAGATTGAAGATCCAACAGTGCAGTCTCAGTTCCATGCAGTAAATAACCACGCCATCATGCATTTTTGGTTTTGTCTCATATGGTGGTGCAAAGCGCTGTTATAAGTGCATGTTTATAGATAAACCATTGTTACAGAGACCGAGACAGAGAAGAGGTTTTCAGACCTCTTGGGCTCTTTGGTTTTTCGCCCAGCTTGGGGTATATAGATCCTTTCCCTGTCCTGGGCTATCTGGTGTCTCAGCACCTGTTCGGGTATAGTAGGGCCTGTCCACACTCCTCCTAGTTCCATGGATGTGCCTCAGACCTGGTTTGCTGTGGTGGCATTTGTCTGCGGAGGAGGTCTCCTTGGCAGAGGCGTCAATGTGGTTCCAGCTTATCCTCGGCCTTCTGTGTCGGTGGGCAGACATCGGTGCTTCCTATTCGTTTGTAAAGGGACTTCTGTGTTGGGTCCCGCAAGCGCTGATAATCCACTTTCACAAGCTCTTCTCGTTTTAGCAGGACTGTGATTCTCCAGTGGCCAGTGTCACAGGTAGCATGCTCCAAAGTCTTTCTCTCTCCTCTGTGCTCCACGCTGTCTGCATGGGACTGCTTCCTGGCTCCAACTCGAAGGTGGATGTTCCCTCCTCCTTATATTGGTTACACAGGCTTGCTTTTCACTGCTAATCTCGCTGAAATGAGAGAGAACACAAAATTGGTGCCCGCTTCATGCAACATTAAAGGGTCAGAAACCATACTAAATACCCATATATGAACATTCACACAGTTTGTGCAATCCCCAAATAATTAATAAAGATATTGGCTTCCGGAGAGAATTGTAAAGGAGGCATGGTATCACAAGTGAAGACAGACAAAAGAGATGCAAGGTTCAGGGGCGTTTATTGAACAAGGGTTGGAAAAACTCCTATCTGGCTCTATATATAAAGATGGAAGCATGCGCTCCCATCAAATAATAAATAACAGTCCTATTCATGTCTGTCAAAATAAAGTGGCCTATACTAACAAAACGTAATGCCTGCTGTATCTCTCATACAACAAGTGTGTAAAGGGGAATATGTATGCAAAGGAAAATCAGTGTTATAAAGGATCAAGATGGCTGAGTCAGCTCTCCTCTCAACGTTGGACAGCACGGAGTAAGGTGGCCCCTGTAGACAGGATAACACACTCTGGTTCAGGTTCTCAAAACAAAGGCAGTTCAAAACGTGGATCGAGGCACACCTGGGCTTCCACATTAAAGTCACTTATTCTAGCGGTCCAAAAGTTCTTTCACAGTTCAACAAAAACTTCATGTAGGTCTCCCTCCATCAGGCCGGACCTCCCAAACCTGTAATATTTCAAATAGGTCTCCCTCAGACTGGCTTGGACATCTCAATCACAGCGCTTGCAGCGGTTCCCTTCCAAAGCTTAATTCACATTTGTTAGGGGTTCCCTTGCCCTACTTATCACACTTCTTGTCTCCCTTAGTTGGGCTTGGACCTTTCACTGATGTCGAAGACTTTCAAATGTGCAAGGCTTTTACTGTAGACCGCCGGAGGTCAACGTCGACTTTCTCAAAGTTTGCTGCAGGTATCCCTCTGCCGGGCTCGGACCTCTCACTTTGCAACTCAAAGTGATTCACTTTCCTTAGGCTCCTCTTGCCTTGAAACCAAACACAGTTCATATCCTTTAGGCTCACATCAGAACTCACTCAACAGACACTTTTGACTGGGCACTGTCGCTATGCCGGACCACTGTGTTATACTGTATCGCTATTATTGAACTCACCAGATTTGTTTGTGTCCTTGATTTGGGAGCCAAGGACAATACCACAGCTATGGCTTCACCTCCTCAACTCAGCCATTCACCCGGGAGTGCTGCTGGTATCTTTCGAATGCAATGTTGGAGGCAATGTTCTCTTTTGCTCTGTCCTCTTGGGGGTCTCCCTCAGTCGGGCTCAGACCTCTCTTGATTTGTAGAGTTTTAAAGTCTTTGTACTTGATGTCCCAGAATGCACTTTTCTTATTTGGCTCTCACTTCATCAGCTCCCCTATACAGCATTCTGGGGTTTTGGGAGCTGCAGGAAGTAAAGGGGATAACTGTTGATGTAAGAGTCTCACCACATGCCCCTCAAAGGCCTGGGCTTTTCTGTTTTTCTCAAGGGAGGAGCTCTGGGGTGAGCCCTGCCAGGTAACCCCCAGCTGCTCCCTAGAGTTAGAACTCCCTCGCCACACTGCATCCTCCCCTGTACTCACAGTCCCAGCAGATAGGCAGTCTTTCTTCCTCCAGGCCTTCCTCAAAGTGTGTCTGTGTGCTCAACCTTTTATACCGACTGGGAGGCTTAACAGGTTTCAGGTGGGAATGATTGAAAAGAGAGGCCTGACCTTGCCTGGCCTCATTACCCGGACAAAATAGCGACTGCCCATAGGAATCCCTGGTGCATTGGTTTCTATGGGAAATCTACACAGCTCCCTTTCGCCTCTTCTTCATCCCAGTGGTTTGGTAAATGGGATTTCTAGAGTGGAGGTAGGAATTGTTTGGAGTTGTAGTTCTTTCAAGAGGCGGTACAAATATTGTCAGAAGAAGGGGAACGATTTTGTTGTTGTGAGATAAAGGGTGTTGTGTTTCTTCTCCTACGCCTCCCTTTGATGTGGGTACCTCTTGGCACTGGGGAGGTGGCATCGGGACAATACTTACAACAACCTATACAACAACCTATACATGTGGAAGAAGTTTTGGGTAGGGGTGTGTTGTGAAGAGGGGGATACTGCGTCTTGTCATCGAATGTCTCACCCCCCTCACAGAGGAACCCTCACCCAGGTGATCCTCCCGCACCTGTGCACCCCCAGGGTCTGGATCCAAAGGCAATGCAGTGCCTTGGCCACCTGAGCAAGAGATGCCCGGGGTCTAGATAGTAAGACACCCTTTGGTTTCTCACACAAGGGAGGGTAACACAAACCCCTGTCAAGGGATGGTCGGTCACCCCCAGTGGTATGCCGCTCACCCTTTTCCCCAGTAGGTGCTTAGCTTAGCAGGTCTACCTCCCGAGTCCCAAAGGGGGTTGCTCCCACTGGCAGGAGAGGACAAATACCCTGTATGTGTTACAGGTTGCATAGCATGAAAAGCCTGTTTCCTGGTTATTTCCTGCTTGCCATTCTTTTCATCCAGTATGGTAGTATTCTTGCTTCTGACAGTACATTTTCCTCCAGAGATGGTGAGTGTCTTGGCCAGGTAGAGTGGTGTTTTGGTTGTGACTGCTTTGTCAGTGATTTATGCTGCTCTGAACATGATGCATACTTAAAGGGGTGGTCAGTGTAGCACCTTGAGTCTGGTGGTGAATTGGTGAATTTTCTTAGTCCTATGTTGAGGCATGCTGCATTGGAGCATAGCCTCTGCACAGGTAGGGGATGACCAGGGATTAGACATTTTTTCTGAAACCCATGGCAAGGATGACTTTGCAGAAGTGCATGAATTAGTACTATCATATTTGGGACTTCTTCAATCGTTATGACAATATGCATTTTAAATGAGAGGTCACAGTTGATAGTAATGCCAAGAGATTTTGAATTGGGTGATAGTTGACACAGGAATCTATTGAGCCTCATCTCTGGCTGTCAAGTCTGGACTCTAGCATGCTTGGAGGTTTTCTTGAGAGTGAATTGTGTGTCAGTATCAGGTTAAGCTTCAGGTAGGCACTTGACATCCAGAATTGGATGAGAGACAAGCAATGCTCCAATCAATTGGTGTCATTCATGCAATTGATCTGCGTGTAAAGCTGTATGTCACCATTGTTTTGCAATAGCTTGATGTTAGTGTTGGTGAGGACTTCCCCCAGAGGTTCCATGTAGAGGCTAACAAGGGACAGGGTACAGGCCTCTGTTGGAAAAAATACAAATCAAATCACTACAGGACATTTTTGTCAAAGCCCATGCACATGGCAAGGACGTTGACAAGTGCTTCATGGTCAATGATATCAAAGGTCGGCGGAGAAATCAAGTACAAAGAGTAAGCAGGGAACTTCTTTGTCCAGGATGTGGAGAGCATCATCAATACCTTAGGTAGTCGTAGTCTCTGCTACATTGTGGTTGGAACACGGATTGGTAGTCCTCTAGTAGATTGTGCTTAGTGATCCTTTCATACAACTGGTTGGTGACAATCTTCTTGAACACTTTGCCCAGGAAGTAGAAATGTGTCATGGGGAGTTCGTTGACCAGCTCACCCAGGTCAAGAGTGAGATTATTCTGCAGGAGAGGATCTGTCCTGTTTTCATTGCATCTGTTACGGTTCCTTGCATGAGGGATGCATTTATTGTGTTCAGAAGTGGTGTGAATGTTTTACTTTTGATGGCCTTCTTAATGGAGGCAGGAAGGATTTAGTCTTTGTAGGTGGTGGGTTTTAGGGCCTCACACCAATTGATCTGTTCTGGAGTAATCATCCTGAATTCAGTCCATCTAGACATGTTGCTGTTTTATATGAGCGGGATGTCTCTGGTGTGTCTTGTTATGCGCTGTCAATATGCTGCCTCATCTAGTCTACATCCTCTGGGAAGAAGTAATTGATGGCATTGATTTTTCTGCAGGCTCTCACAGGGGGTTTCTGCAGTGCTTGCTTGCTTTGCTTTATAGCTTACCCCAGACACCTTCAAGTGTCCTGAACAGCCATACCTCCCCACTCACCCGCCTTACTGTTGGAGTTCCCCAATGGTATGCACTTGGTCCACTTCTCTTTGCTCTCTATGCTAAGCATCCTGATCTCCTCTTACAACTTCTCTATCAATTTTGACAACACTCAGATCTTCTTCTCCTTTCACTCCACATCCAATGAGCTATTGTCAAAAATCTCAAACTGTCTTTCTGCTACCAAATATTGGATGGCGTCTCACTCGCTCATGCTCAACTCCCCTAAGACTGAAGTTATCTACTTACCAGCCAAACAGGCTAATTCCCCTCTCCTCCCCTTCTTCTCTTCTCTCCTACCGTCCTTACTCTGCTTTACCTCATAACCTTGGTGTAATCTTCGACCCATCAGAGAACTTCTTGCTTTTCATCTCAAAATCTGCCACTGCAGCCAGTCTCAACCTCCTCAATTTCAGAAAAATCTTTCATCTTCGCCCTTTAAATACTGCTAAACAGCTAATCTCCTCCATAGTCCTTTCTATATCTGACTACTGTGCCAGTCTCCTCTATTGCCTTCCAAACTTTGCTTTTTCACCTATGGAAAATGTCCTCAACTTCATAGCCTGCACACTCGTCAACCTTTCCCGCTTTACCTCTACCTCCTCTTCCGTTCACTGATTGGCTATATATGAAACACAGGGCTAAGCATGCACTTCCTCTCATAATCTTCTTCAAAACTATACATGGACTCACCTTACCCTACCTATCTGCTCATCTCACTCCCTATTCTCCTCATCGCTTGTTGAAATCATCCTCTGCTCACCTGTTTGCCACCACTCGAGCCCCCTGTACTCCCACTCATTTCTTCTTTCGCTCTCCCTGCACCCCTACTCTGGAGTGCTCTTCCTCTCTGTACTACTCCAACTCTACCACTATTTAGATCCTACCTCAAAGCTCTCTTTCTTTCTGAACTACTTCCTAGCACTCTACGCTACTGCATCATCCTGTTTTCCTCTCTCCCTACTCTTCATGCGCAACCCTATAGCACTTTTCCGTCAACCCTCCATACTTAATTCAGCACTTTACCCACCCTCCCGTTCCTATGTCACGCTGCCCTGGTCCCTGGTCCCCTGGTTATGTTTCCACCTTCCCCTGCAACATCTGGTCTTCAAGACAGATTCTGTCCCCGCATTGTAAAGGACCTATGTTCTCCGCTCTGTTATCAGTGCTAAATTCTCTACAGGTTTTTGTGCCAAAAAATGCATTGCTTTCCCTGGATTTTTATAAATGAAAAAATAACAAATAACCAATAAGCACATTTAGATCGTTATTGACTGCCTCCCAACCAATGAGAACTGTCAGAGTGCAGTCAATAATGGTATTGACAGTGTTCTGAACATTCCGACTTCAAAAGCAGACTATAAAACAATGCAATTTCGATGCAAGATTTCTTTGACCAAGATGCTTCTTCACTGGTATGACCACTTTTTTGCTGCAACATCCAATTTAATACAGCAAAGGGAAAGCTCAACCATGGAAACGTGTTTACTTTGTTATAGGGAATACATTTGCATGGCACCTAACACATGCTTATGTTAAACCCACTCCAGTGTAATGAAGTTTGGAATTAAATTGCTTAACTCATGAAGACAATCTTGTTATTTAAATGCTATAAAATAAAAATACATTTAATGTATTAACTTTATCTATTATCTAAGTACTTTATTTACTCTTAAATGTATGTGTTTTCACTTCACCGCAAAAACTCCAAAGCATGTCTTACTGCCATCACTGTGTGCTAACAGCCTTTCTAATGGAATGAAGAAACTGACATGCCAATTAATAATATAGACGTATAGACTTCACGAGGGATCCTTATCACTTGGGATGATGACACTTCCCCAATATTTTTCACTTGGCGTTGCCTTGGCCAGAACTTGGTGGCAGGTCATTATCCCGTGATATTGAACTCTCATGAGGTCTATAAGGCTAAATTATTAATTGAAATATCACTTTCTTCATTGGATCAGAAATGCATGTTTTAAATTCATTCGACTGTGTGCCCCTATATTCCCTGGAATCATTACATCTGAAATCTCTTGAATTAATTCATGCATAAACCATCATGTCATTCCTGGGGCTCGCCGTTCCCTGCCCGCTGACTACAGAAGTGTTGATACCAAAGCATGTGAAATTCAAACACATGGGAAGATGAGGTGCCATCGCAGATTGGTCATATTTGACCCCACTGCATTTTTTGCCAATTACAGTCCCCACCCATGAGCGTCCATTGCTCTATGAGGTTGAACACGACTCCTTACATAGCAACTCCTTTCCTCTGTTTTCGATTGCACACCTCAGAATACCTGTGATTTAATATTGGTGCGACTTCACAACATCTTTAGTACATATCAAGCGCCGATTTATCACAAAACTGCATTATGTGGGGCCCTCAGGATGTCTGTGCTCCGACCATAACAACACAAGTGATACATCTTCGTCACAAGGAGGGCTGGAAGACCCTCCTCCTGTAACAGCCAGAAGAAAAACATAAATAAAGGGCATTGCAGAGAGGTATAGAAGCTCACAGACTTGTGGACACATGAAACAAGAGTGGATGCAGATGGGACTTTGAAGTCCTTGCCTTTAATTAATGCATTCTACAGCCTTGTCCGTAGTAGAGGGAGCTGTGGCCTGATTAACTCTCACCCTTTGAGAACACACACAATGACATACCTTCTGCCAGCCAGTGTGCCATTGGCATAACTCCCAGGTCTTTAGCACCAACGCCTAGTCAGGGTTTCTACATGGGCTGACCTATAACCATGCCTTCTCTTTAGTGCCAACCCTCAGTGGTTGAACGCCATAAACTCCAGCACAAGCCTGTCATCGTATAGTGGTGGAATGCTCCCAACCTGGAGGAATAGCATCCCAAAAGACTCTACATGCCACCCCTTCCTCCAGTCCTGGCACTAGTTCCCGCTTACCAGGGACCAACCTGCTCCTGTCTTTATTTTTTTTATTTTATTTTACATTTATAAAGCGCTCACACAGCCCGCAGGCATCGAGGCGCTGTTACAGGAATTGTTTGTTTTTCTTAGTTGCGTATTTTTTTTGTCTTAGTTACGTATTTATAACGCGCTTAAACACCCAGAGGTTTCTAAGCGCGGACCCGGGGATCGAACCTGTTGTTGCTTCGTGTCGTCTTGCTTCCAAGACGCGCACGCTGCCGCTGAGCTATCCTCTCAGGAGGCTCCAGTCACCTTCTTCCCTCACAGGAACCGAGCTGTAAGTCCCAGCTGTCAAGTTAAATTGCTGTTACAAATGTATTTGTTCTGTACTACTGTTGCGCCTAGTCTCTTAGCAATGGGTCTGTTGGGGGAAGTCTCATGTCTGTGCTAATTCCCTTCAACCATAGCGACCCCCAGCTCTTTTTCTGGACTTTAGGACTTTTAATTTCTACGTTGGAGTGAGTGAGACCTTTTTCTCACTCTCTCTTGTATTTTTGATCTGATTTTGACTCTGTGTTTATTTTGTTTTTGGAGTCTGACAAACTCCATAGGCATCTACTTTTGTATTGTGACACACAGCACGTTTAGTGCAGTATCACAGAGAGGTCTTTTGGATTTCTCATAAGATTGAAATACCTTCTCTTGGGTGAACTACTGTTCCCAAGAGTAATAAAGTGAAATTGACTTTACATACCTGTTTTTCCTAAGTAGGTCCAGTACAGCCCATTTTATGTAGAAGTACTGGGGGTTACTTAGTAGCCCCTGTTCCTACTAACTCATGTAACATTTTTTATGTTACCCTCACTACTTTTAATGGCTGGTGGCAGTGGTTTAATTTTATTACCATTGTGCGTTTTTACCACAGGCTGAATCCTCAGCTGCAGTGTAGCACCCATGGGTGACCATTTTGTAAAAATGGCCAAGTCTTCGTTTTTCGCCATATCTTGATTTTGAGGTCTTTCTTGGGTGTTATTCTGCGTGCTGAGCCAGGTTTAACCCCCTTGTTCATTTTGCCTTTGGCGGGCTTCAGTGCTGAAACCCAATTCTGGCTCCAGTGTGTCTGGCAGGGCAGGAAGCAAGGGAGGGGCCTGAAACTCCCTGTCCTTAGTCTCCTTGGTTACCTGAATGCACCCAGTGCAGATTGGCTGGCTGGTTGTCCTTCCAGGACAGCCACCCTGCTGTTTGAGTGACAGCTAGGCTGTGCATGAACGGGAGAAACCTGCATAAAAGGTGAGGCTTCTTGACCTGAAGGCAGAGTCGACAAAGTCATCTTGAAGAAAAGCTTGCTGTACCCTCCTGGACCATTGAACTGCCTGGTGAAGTCCAAGACGAACTTGGCTGGAGGACCTTCCCCAACTGGCTGTACTTCTTTTCTGCTGCTGGAACCCAGTGTCAGGGGTTGAGAAATCCATAGTCGAGTGCATCGTCTTTAAGCCAGACCAGAGCTCTAGGAAGATGCTGAGGACCCTCCCGAACCAGGACGACCCAAGCCCGAGTCACCTCACCAGAGTGCTGGATTCCAGAAGCAAGGGAAGACCATCAAGTGTCCAAGATCCGCTGTGGTGCTATTTGCTGGTAGCAGAAACAACTAAGTGCCGCTGAACTGAAAAGAGCAGGAGTCCTCCAGCCATCCTCCCTGTTCTCCCCATGATTGAGGCCCAGGAACCCAGGACCTGCAAGACTGCAACCAGAACACAAGCTAGCTGGATCCTCTTTTTCAAACCTAAGGTACTGTGCTGACTAAAGTGTACTTACCTCTTGTTGCCTATAGCTTGCTTGTTCTCACTGGAGACTTGCAGTAGTTAGTTTTCTTTAAAGTTAATCTCAGCTCTGAATTTCACAAGCCTAACAGCTTGTGACCTAACAGTGATTCTTTTTCTAAAAACTCTCAAAAACATTGTGCAAGACGTTTGTGCTATCTAAAGAAGTGCTTCAGCTCCGTAGACATTGTTCAAATTGACTCTATCTGTCCTGGCTCCCTGCAGACTCTTCTAACCCATTGACTTTCATTCTACCTGTCCCGCATAGGTGGTGCATAAGTTTAACTTGTATTGCTGGGAAAGATCTAACCTAGACTTCATTGGGAAATTGACAAGTATTCATTGCTCTGAGAACCTTTTAACCTTTTTTCTTCCCTAACCTTTGCTTTTCCACATCATAATTTTATCAAATACAAAAAATGATATGAATGCCAAATCTGTCCTAGTAATTTAAGTCACCTCATGGTGTAGGAAATGTGTAGGAAGCTTCTCTAAACACTATCTATTTGCTTAACTTAAATCTGAGGACGTGTTATGAAGTGTATTTTGATTGTTGCATATTGCCCTTTTTAAATAAGGCTTATTAAAAACTGACCATTAAATAAGTGAATAATTTCTTTAATAGAAAGCTTGAGAGTAAGTGTTATTTGTATACTTGTATGTGTGGATTTCAATGCCACAACTCTACACCCCTCTTGCGATAAATCTGGCTGCTCAGTTACTCTACCAACTTGGGTAGTACAGACCTTACCTAATACCAAGAGGATAAGACTGGTGTAGTCTCCCAAGGGGTTACTGCATAAAATCTTGCCCTTTTGTATATACCCTGGACAGCACCCTAGGGTGAGGAATCTGTCACCACAGTCCAGCCATGCTGTCCAGTGAAACCTTAGGGATGTCATAAAAAGGTCCGGGAACTCCAAAATGGTGGTTCCAAAATGACTGAGAATTCTGTTTTTAATATAACTTGCATAAAAACTCCACACATTTTTCATTGGACACCTAAATAGCATATTGGAACAAGAAGACAAAGCATAAAAAGCATTTGCCTTC
The DNA here is from genome assembly GCF_040938575.1 of Ambystoma mexicanum. Taxonomy (NCBI): domain Eukaryota; kingdom Metazoa; phylum Chordata; class Amphibia; order Caudata; family Ambystomatidae; genus Ambystoma; species Ambystoma mexicanum. The sequence goes on from NC_090925.1 coordinate 155,870,142, forward strand.
ATACAGAAGGGTCCAAGTGTATGCGTACAAAAGTAGTGGATTTGTACGCACCAATGCCCTAGAGAAGCTCTATTTCCCCCGGTACCAACAAATGCTCCCACCACTGCACACCTGCCTTCATATCTCTGCAATCATGAGGCTTGGATTAGTCGACCTTTTAGATCTCCTCCCATTGCCAGCACATGTTCCTATCCAGCTCTTTAGCTGTGTTTTAAGATCTCCAGTGCTCACAATAGTTCTGATGATGTTTGCGTTCCATTTCTGATCCACTGTGTTTCTGTCTCCAGATGTGCAATCACAGATGAAGGCGAGTGCGTCTACATGGGATCCAATGCCCTTTGCGTGTCTGGATGTGACATAAAAAGACCCTTCATTTGTTCCAAGGCGCCTTATCTCTGAAGGAGCTCAGCTGCAGATCAGAGGATGCAGAGGAAGTGGGTATTTTTTTTATTTTTTTTTATTGACATAGCTGATATAAATCAACTTTACAATATCATCATATGAAAAAGCAGAATAAAATTCATTGTACACATGACAATTATAAAAAGAGAGCACATAAAAAAACAAAAATAACTCATTTTAAAACAAACACAAAAAGACTTTCGAACACAAACCCAGATTAATATATCCAATTTTTAAATCAACTTCTAATCACAGTTAGAAAGGTCTAAACAGTTCTTGGACAACCATCTATAATCCTAGTCCACAAACACTCACATCTACTAGACTGTTGTCATTCTTGTTCCTGACTTGGCATGATCTCCTTGACAGTACTTTCATTGCTCTCCTGCAATTTCAGACCATGAAGAAACGCAATGGCCCTTAATCTAGCATGGGTGTAAATTCCAGAGTGTATTATCTTCCATAGAATTTCAGGAGTAAAAAATCGGAAAAGTTCCATCAAATATTTAAAGTGTGTGCATCGCTGGTCAATAAGTGGATCACATGCAGTCAGGAGATGGCATAGTGTTTCCACGTGATCTTGTCTCTTGCAGAAGTGGCAAAAATTATCTGTTCTCTTGATAATTTTACGTCGCGCCAAAACCTGTCTTGTTGGCCACAAGTTCAGCCTCAAACGAACAAAGTCATTTCTGTGCAGAGGTGATGGAGATTGCACCAGATAAGGCTCGGGTACACTATATTTTTTTATGGCAAACATATGAGGGTCGAAATCTCGATACTGACAACAGGTGTCTCTAGTGTTAATCCAGTCACTCTGAAAGAGTTTTTTCTTAACTTGATTAGGATTTTGAATCAGAGTGACTAGAGAAACATCTGCAAGTGCGAGGGCATAGATGACTAACTTCCACCACTTCAAGATGCAAGAGTCAGTTGAAGAAAGGACAAATTCTGATAGTATGCCTAACACAGAACAAGTTTGCAAAGCTATCAGACATTTTCTAAATAGAGCAACTGACTGCCACATGTGCCGAGCAAAAAAGAGATCAGACCCAACTCATTACGAATCAAGGCTACTGAAGTCGAGGGTGGAAGCTGCAGAATTCTTCGCCAGTATTTGCCCTCAAGCGTTGACCAAAATACTTTTGATAAGGTCAATTTTGACTCAGATGCATAGAGGAGAATAGGAGTGGAATTCTGTCGATAATAAGTCAAGGCTGGCACAATAGTAAATTTACCAAACTTGGCTTAGATTAGTGTGGCTTGATGACTAGAGGTAATAGGTTTATCTTGTAATAATTGTTGGAGAGCACAGGATCCTCTTTGACTGGTGATCAGGGTACCCAAATAGATGTAATGTTTGACAATTTCGAGTTGGGTTCCCCCCAGAAACCATTTCGGGGTTCTCTTAATGGAGTTCTTGGGAGGAAGAAACTGCAGGATCTTGGTTTCCTCTAGATTTATGGTGATAAGATTGTCTTCAGTGTATGTGCGCAAGGCATTCAAGGCTGTCTGCAGACCCTTCAGTGTTTTATAAACAAGCACAAGGTCATCGGCATACAGCAAAAACAAAACCGCTATGTTCGCCAGTTTAGGAGGGTCAGTGAGAAGATGTAAAAAAGCTCTTCCAATATCTGAAATGAAAAAGTTAAAGAGAGCCGAGGCCAAGGTACAAGCTTGTCTCAGCCCTCTAAACGTCTCAATAGGTTCAGAAAGTTTGCCATCAGATGTTAGTCTCACACGTATGGTGTTGTGTGTGTGGAGGGATTCAATGAGCGACACAAGGTATGAGGGTGTTAGGTTTAGATTCGCTCCCTGTCCATGGTGTGTATGCTTAAGTCATGTTTAGAGTGTTGGTGTGGAATGTTTGGACTGTAGTGTGCATGAGTGTTCCAGGAAAAGCAGTTGGGACCTGGAACTGAATGGACAAGGGGGCTGGTGGATGTCTCTCTTTTCCTGTATATTTCACTTAACTGCCTTCATGTACTTACCTGAAGTTTAAACCCAGTAAAGTCTTATCAAACCCATGTTCGACTCCACTTGCATATGTTGCCCCAGAGCTACAACGTAACAGAGGGACACCCATGCAGGTGCAGTTTTTGAAACAAGAGCTCACGCGAAACTGAATTGAAGGCGGCTCTTAAATCAACAAAGGTGACATATATTGGTTGGTTCGCGATACGATTATGTTCTATAAGTGATGTGAGTGTGAGTAGATTCACACCAGTGCCCATGTTGGGATAAATCCTGTTTGAAAAGGGTCTCTTTTTTGATGATCAGCTGACCATTTGTTGAAGTCACACAAAACGAATTTGGAGAAGAGCTTGCCAGGAGCATCCAGAAGTGCAATGGGTCTGTAATTTCCAGGATGCGAGTGATCACCCTTTTTGAAGATGGGACGATCACCGAGGTGCGCCATGACAAAGGTATTGTGTTAGATATTATAATTTGATTGAAGACCCTAAACAAGATTTTAGACCAAAGAGGAGGATGCTGCTTGAACATCAGATTACACAGCCCGTCAGGACCCGGCGTCCGCGAGTTTACTAATGAAAAACAAAATGTCCTCCTCGGAGATCACTAAACCCTCAAATTTTGGCACCTCGGAGATCTGTCCATCTTGATTGAGTGATGGTTTCGCATAAAGATTAGTGAAAAACAGCACCCACTCTTGCTCATTGACCCCATTTAATTGTACGGGCTGTTGAGCCGCATTGTTGGCATTATTGATGAGATACCATATCTGAGCAGGGTTTTTTTGTGAGATACTACGCAGCATGGTCTCCCCATCAGCTTGCAACATGACCATTCGGTGGGCACAAAGCCAATTCTTATAGTGGCAATGTAAGGGTTCTACTTTATTTCATTGACTACTTTTTCATCGTGGGACTTTTCATCACCAACATTTTCATCGCCAAAAACTCCTTTTTTTATTTTTGCGGGGGTTCCCCTCCAAACACCCCCCCGAATTTAATAATCATACCCCAAACCCTATAAAACCCCCCCAATTTTATTTTCTTTTAAAAAGAGTTTTGGCGAGGAAAAATGTTGGCGATGAAAAGTCCCACAATGAAAAAGTAGTCGATGAAATGCGTGTATACCATTTCAAGGATCTAATCAATTCACACTTGTTTGTAAAGTTAGTGGCCAGAACAATCTGTTTCTGCTTGCGTAGTAAGGATTTCTTTCGCTGGACCACATCATCAAATTCATGATTGGGCTTATAATGAGCCAATGAGTTTGGGTGGGTCTGAGTCTGATATAAATGCAAAAAGGAGGTGTAATCAGCTGTTGCAGTAATGCCGTCACAGTAAGCATTCTCCACATTGTTGTTAAGAGATTAGAGCATGTGAGTTCCATGTGAAGCGTGTTCTCGCGTTGTTAACCAACAAGCTCTGTTTAAACGTTGGTAAAACAGACTCTACCACATGATGATTCAGCTGCCAACTAAGATTCAACATTTCATGGTCAGTGTAGATCTGAGTAAGGACCGTAAAGCTGGAGGCTGCCTCAAATGTACCAGAATCAACAAAGGTGTAGTCAATAGTAGACTCACTAGTTCCTCTTCATGTGACCTTAGATGGGATGCCCCCGGGCAAAGCCCTGTTACACATTATTAACCCTCTATCATGCATCAATGACTTCCATTTTAAGCATGTGAGATTAAACCTAGGGTTATTCGCAGTTAACAATTGCAGGTTCAAATCACCAATCAAAACCACACCTGTTATCTCATTCGCCTCAGCAATGGTGTTCAACAAATTCTCTAGATCAGCAAAGAATACGGCGTCAGTCATCCCCCCAGGATTCTTATACATGTTAACAATGGCTACTATGCTCCCAGGAAAGGATAGTTTCACCATGAGTACGTATAGGTCAGGAGCAGCCCTAAAAGAAAGCTGCTAATTTTTGTGATTTCTTTTTATAGCAACTAGGAGTTCTGAGGAAGGACGACTCTGACCAGATGATTTAGCGGCGTGCAATATAATGGTATGATCTTCCCAAACTGGCTGCTGAAGTAACCAGGTTTCCTGAAGAACTATGATGTCATGATCGGCAAGAAAATCAGCACTTTGGCCCAATAAATGAGAGAACTCACATGTGTTCCAACTGATGAGAGAAATAGAATGATGTGCCTGTTTAACTGACGGTTATAAATTAGGCTTGAACATTCTATCGCAGAGGTCAGTGTGTGATCCATGAGCAATATTATTTCTTTCTCCATGTTGTGCAGGTACTTCCTGTGATGCAGATATCACATAATTTTAGAATTTCCCTAATCTGAGCTCACCATTGTTGTCCATAATAACAGGGTCACGTGCCAGCACGAACCCAAGGGCAAATACCTCCATACGCGTCTGCCAAAGAGCATTTCTTACTAAGCTAGAGTGTAACCATAGTCTAACTATGGAAGAGTCTGGCTCACTGATGAATTCAATTTGTTCGAAGTGAGAGGAGGTCATCTCCTGTAATGAGCTAACATCATCACAAATACCCACAATGCTAGTCCGGTTCATCGCATATGAGGGATAAGGACCTGTGAGACATTTAAGAATGAGACGATGGAACTTGTCCCAATGTTTTATTTTACTGTTCAAGGGGGCTGCCTTTTCCTCCCTACCATTGGGATTAACTCGCCCCACAGCTGAGCTAACATTCCCTCCTTCTCTGTCTCCTACAACAAGGCTACGTGACACTACCAGCTCTTTCTTACCAAAGTCTAAAATGCCCACCTTCAGAGCTAGTGACTTGGTAGTAAAGGTCTGGTTTACATAAGGTTTTACAGCCTTAGCAATCAGATCATCAATCTGTAGACTGACTGAATTTTGTAATCTGAGGTTAGAGTGATGATTGAGTGCAGCCTCAGAAGGATTGAGGGTAGATTTATCACTTAGGTTAGTGTGTGACGTGGGTGTGCAAGAAATAGTCTTTAAGGTCTCCACATTAGAGAAGGCATCATATTGGTGGGGGACCATCTTTTCAACTTCTCGGTTGTACAGCCCAACGTCATCATCCATTGTTTTATGACCATCAGCAGCCTGAATGTTGACCACCCCACTAGAAGCTGGACCTATGTGGCCAATATTCGACCTTAGACCACTGTCCAAGTTGGAACTCATAGTTGCCACTGGCAACTGAACAGTGACATAGCTAGATTGCTTTATGGTGACAGATTGATTAATCAATCTCCCAATTTGCTTGCGGATGTCATCCAAAGCAGAACATTTGTTCTGATCATGGTCGGTTTCCATAAAGGTAACTTGCTTTTTACTCTTGGTCAGCAAATTAGATTCAGATGTAATGATTTTGGACGTGGCATTTTGTTTCTCCACTGCTTTGTCACAGGGAATGGGTGCCACAAGATCATTGAGAGGGGGAATAGCGGCCACAAGGTCATTGAGGGGGGTAATCCTCCACCTCAGAGGCCTTGTTATCAAGTTCAGTGGCAACTTGTTTTTTCCCTCGCAGCTGAGCTGAAGTAGCCACATGGCCTGCTGATGTCAAATTACTTTTAGATGTTAAACTTTTGATTAGTTGTTTGTTTTGTTGGTATTAATTCGCCGTGTCAAACCCTTTTCATTTTTGGATTTATTTTGTTGTTCTTGGTGCCACTAAACAATTTCCCTTTGAAGTTTTGGAGTTAAAAAGACTATATGAGACCCTTTGCTCCACATGGTTCTCAATTACAATAGAATCATGTTCAGAACCAATGGATATACTGACTGGATCAGTACTTGTATCACACACTGACACCACATCTGTAGTCAATGGGCACAAAGAAAGAGAGATGGTTTTAGAAGCAGATTCATTCACACAGTCAACATTATTCTGATGGCCCGCCTCACACTCTACATGCTCTCCCAGACCAATGATTTGGGAGATTTCAGGTAGAGCTGAAGAAAGGGAAACAGGGATTCGAGATGGAATAGTTTGGACTGGGGTATCAGCTAAAGATGCAGGAGCAAGACCAAAATTCACATCCTTAATAGCCATGCCATGTGTCTTATCGTTCACAAGTTTACACATCCATACTGCCAGTTGATCAATCTGTTTTGCTTGATAAGTAAGTTTATGTTCTAATGTTTCAAACAGTTTGGTCAATATAACAATGGTCATATTCATTGCATTCAATGCTAAGCAAGACTGATTAGGGTTGCACTATAGGTAAAGTACAAGATGCAATCTCTTCACTGTTTCTCCGTGAGGCTGCACTAATGGTGGACGGCCTAGATCAAGAAGAGTGAACAGTCTGCACAGAGTTGTAAACATACTAGGGGACTGATATAGACTGTTAGACCAAGGAAGATGACGCAATGATGGAAATATTTCCAACAGTGTTTATGCTAGTGTCAATACGTTGCATGGAATGCTCTGCTGCCATATGACCAAGTGACGGCAGTGGGTCCTCCTGCAATATGTGACCAGGCGAGGCAGATGGTGAGGATACATTTGGCAACAGTGTCACTTCCAAATGTTGTGTTGTCAAGGGTATGTGCAATGTTGGAGTGTCTTCCACAGACAGTAATTGTGTATCAGTGACTGTAACATTAGAAGGCACCGAAGTCAGCTGCGCCACCATCAAGAAGCTCGCAACCGGCTGTGGAAGGCTGTCCATAGTAGGAAGGATAGTTGTAATTGCATGCCTACAAAAGTCGTGAATATCGCCTGCACACATTTTCTTATCAGAGTTGGCAAGAGATTGATTAATCATTTTGCACTTGAGAAGATTGGCCGGTGTAGATCTAACCGGCATTGACTTCAAGGTTAGAGAGGCACTAGATGTCTTGAGAGTATTAGGCATCCCTGATTTAAGGGAGTAGATTGAAAAAGGCATAAACTGCCAACTCACAGAAATAGACATAATGCACTAACTGTTGAATAGTGTTAGTTTTCTTTTTTTTAAAGTTGAGAACAGTTAATGAATGTAGGCAAAAGGTGGCTAAAGACTGGTCAAAGGGCCTTGCCCCGCAGTTCCAGTCACCACCACAAACAGTTAAAAGATGCAGACAAAAGGAGGCTAAAAACTGGTCAACGGGCCTATCCCCGCAGTTCCAGTAAACCTCTCAATTGAATGATGGCGGGCACTGATAAGTAAAAGAAAGTGGCTATTCCAAGGGCAGGCCCCACAAATGCAGAGGAACGCACAGTTAATGTGGGGTTCAAGGAACGGATGTTGTGCAAAGATTGAGTTCCAAAAGCACTAGCTCCGTGAAAGATGAAAGTATCCACACAGTTTAAAAGTCAGCGCTGTGAGTCTTTTCGAGGCAAAGTGTTTAGGCTTACCCTTAAAGTGGAGTCGCCCATAACCCGTTCACAGGGCACTGGACACAGGACACACTGCTTACACAATGCGCAGCGCACCACGCATGTGCAGTGTTTTAGTAGAAAAAAAAGAAATTTGCTGAAGATAGAAAGCGGACTGAAGTTCTGGCAGCAAAAAAAAGTTTTTTTTTTTTTTTTCAAGTTTCCAGGTTCCAGCAGTAATGGCAGCCTCTCTTCACAGCAACACAGGACACACTGCTGACCCACACAGATAGAGAGATCTAAAATTGTCGGAACTGTGAATCTTTGGTGTCTGTCACTGTATATTTCAATTACACTTTACTTTGTATCCATGCACAGACGTTAATTTAAGCTCAGAGGGCACCCCAGTGTACATACACTAAGACAGTTAAACCTGCCCCTGGGGAGCCACCAGGGGGCGCTGAGATGTGCTGACGTTTCTCAGCCGATCTCCTCCCCTGGGCGCTGCATTTTAGAGCTAAGAGCCCCCCCAGCCATCATGTAGCCCGGCCCTGACCCCCCCTGGAGATCTCTGGTGTAGTCTGGAACCGGCGGAGTGGAAATTTGGTTCTTTTTGGTGCTGTAATCACGAAGATCGCAGCTCCGTGTCGGGAGGTGCTCTGTGCCCAGTGAGCGTCTCCATTGTGTCCCGAGGTGGGGGAGGAGCAGAGACCTGCGGAGCACTGTCGACTCTCTTACCGCTGTTGACGTCTGCCCCCCGCCGTTGTGGCGTGCCGCTGTGGGAGGCCTCCCGACTTGCAGGAGGATGCTCTGGGGGCCGGAGCCATCGAAGAGACCCGGCGCGGGAAACCTCTGAGGGAGATCATCTGTTGAGGCCCCGTGCTGTCCCCCGTTGGCCTGGCAGTGAGAGTCTGAAGCCCGGTCCCAGAGGAGGAGCGGTGGAGGGGGTACCGGCCAGGGGGCTGCTGAGGTGAGCCGCTTGCGGGGCCTGTTTGGATTTGTTGGTGCCCAGGCTTGATTTTGGGGGTGTCCCCCCCCCCTGCCCGGCGGTGTGGGCGGAGGGAGCATGTTGTGCGGCTCGCTTCCCTAGGCCGTGAGGATCTTTCGGGAGGAACGTCTCCCCTGCTGGCTGCACCCGGTAGTTGTCCGCTGGAGGTCCCTTTTCCCGTGGTGAGGCCAGTCTGCCAGCGTATGTGGGACCTCTGAGCTGATGGCTGCGGAATGTGTGTTTTCGTGCCTCGGATTCATGTGGCCTGAGTTTGGAGTCTCCGGGTGGTGATTGTGGTCCCAGTGTTGGTGGAGTTTTCCCGCATTTACTCGAGACATCCTGGCTTCATCTGGACTGTCAAGGCAGCTGCAATCCCATTAAAAGGTGATACTGGGAAGGAGCCGATGTATGTTATGCCAGGAAGTGTATGGCCAGCTTATATAGAAGACCTTTATTGTAGTGGAGCTGGCTGGCTCCACTTTCTTTGACAGTTTGGTCACCTGGGTTCGAGGAGTGCCGCGATTTACCAGTACCACTGGAAGTAGTGTCCGAGTTGCTGGCTGTCCTGACGCCGCCCCCCCTCTATTGGAATAAGTCACCCCTGGGAGGAGTGCTGCGCTTGCTCGGCTCCGCTCGCTCCACTTGCTGGGGGGGGGGTTCCGTCGCTTCCTGGGGGTCCTTTGATTGTGTGCCTCCCTCTGTGGCAACCGGGTGTCCACGGCCTCCTTACAAACGGAAAGGGATCCTGTATGGGGCCTAGTTTGGGGCTTTGGTGGGCGCTCCACCCACGTGTGCACTGGGCCCTGTAGTAATATAGATGAGCTGCTGGACCCAGGGTCATCTCTACTGAGAACCCGAGGGGGTAGGACATATCAGATTGGAGGTTGCCCAGGAACTTGATGCTTGGCGTGCAGGCGCTGCAGAGATTCAGACGGTCCTCCCCTCAGGGTACTACTCCCACCATGCAGGAATCAAACCAAGCTGGAACAATGGACCCTTCTGATATGGGTCGTAATATGGTGGCTTTGTTGGAGGAGATCCGCGGCTTTCGCGCGGATATAAGCAAGAGACTAGACTCCCTAGACAAGAAAGTGGATGATGTGGAGGATCGGGTCCAGGCTCTTGAAGCTAACCAATCAGCCGCTGACCTTTTTGAAACACAGTTCGACCTCCGTCTTGTGGATTTGGAGAAAAGGGAGGAAAAGATTTTGCTCAAGCTGGATGATTTAGAAAATCGAGAGCGACGCTCCAATCTCAGATTTCTGGGAGTTCCGGAGCAGGAGGGGGAGACGCAGGCGGATATCAGGCAAAAGATTAAGGAAATAATTAGTTCCCTATTTGGGGCTGAAAATACTGATGTTCCTACCATTGATAGAGCCCACAGAGCTGGAGGCCGCAGAGGGGACCCCCGCTCGATCCTGGTGAAATTTCATTACTTTGTTGAGAAGTCCAAAATACTGGAGCTGGCCCATAAGGGAGGTCCGATTGACTGGAAAGGTGCCAAGATATCCATATACCAGGACCTGTCTGCGTTCACTCTAGCTCGTCGAAGACTCTGTGCCCCCCCTAACGAAGTGGCTGCAGGGCAAGGGAGTGCGATATAGGTGGGGGCATCCCTTTTCGCTTTCTTTTGAGTTTAATGGCGAAAAGTATGCTCTTGTATCAGAGGCAGACATCCAGAGGGTGATGAGCGAACTCCTGAGTGATCCTCCTGTGGAGCTGGAGGCGGGTGGGGAGGGCTCCGGTGAGGGTAACTGTAGAATGTCCTCGGGGTTTCAGGGGCGGCGGCGTGTCAGGGGACACAAAGTATAGAAAAGTGATGCCCCCCTCCCTGGGATCCTCGGGGACCTAACTGTGGGGTCCTTGCTGTTTTTGGTTTTCTCTCACTCCTAGTTGGAGGGCCCTGATGTTGGTTTTGGGTTTTTTCCATGAAGCCAGATGTTGCAAGCTTGGGGTGGCTACTTGTCCAAAATGTTCTGTTTTTTTTTTTTTTTTTTTTCTTCTCTCAGATGGAGGCTCTGGATTAGATGAGTTCTTTTCGAGGTTGTTTCGCCCTGGTCGGGGCGATCAAAGGTGGCCTGAAGGCTCGACGAGGTGGTGTTGCAGCCTCTTCAGGCGCTCATAGACTGGGGTGTTGGGGTCGGGGAGGGCGGTTGGGGGGATAGCGGTGGTGTTAAGGCTACTGAGGTTGTTGAGTTGACCTGTTTTTGCTCTGTTAGGATGATGTGCACAAGTGTTTTTGAGCTAAGCATTCATGTCGGCCTCCAGCTGGAGGCGGGTAGAGCAGCGTGTGGCTCTTATGGGTGACTATGTATTCCTTGTCGGTGGGGTCCCTGAACGGGCGAGGTTTGAACTCTCCAACAAAGAGGTCTCTGATTTTGAGAGAGTTTATCAGACTTAAGCTGCATTTCTTCTTTGTTCAAGAATCACACTGGATTAAGGGGAGGGAACCTGTCTTTAAATCCAGGGCAATTCAGCATCTGTTCCGAGCCTCATATGAAACTAAAAAGAGAGGGGTTATTCTCATGGTTTCCACGGATGCACATTTTACTCCCAGGACACACAGGTCGGATCCGGAGGGGCGTTATATTATGGTTAAGGGAGAGGTGGGAGGTTGTATGTACACCTTTGTGGGTGTTTATGCCCCCAACGAGGCCCAAGACGTTTTTTGGCGGGGAATGGGGCGGAAGATTAGAGACTTCGCGGAGGGAACTATAATAGTCGGGGGAGACTTTAATATGGTATTATCCCCAGATAGGGACAGGAAATCAGCCAGACCCTGCCCAGATCTTAGAGCTCAACAGAAGTTGGCAGATGCATTTGCCCAGGTGAATGACGAATTGGGATTGGTCGACGCTCACCCTGCTGGTAGTAATATAGACCCTCTCTACACTTTTTATTCCTCTGCACATCAGTCCTTTTCCTGGATCGATTATGTGCTGGTAGATTCCTCAGTCTGGGATTACGTCTCGGATTTTAGTGTAGAGACAGTTCCATGGTCCGACCATGACCTTGTTAGAGTCACATTGGGAGTGCCTCTGCCAGCTCAGAGTATCACGTTGGATTTGCAATGACTCCCTGTTACTGGACAAAGGGCTGCGGAAATCGCTCCTAGATGCTATCAGTGAATTCTTCACTCTAAGCGATGCTGGTGAGGTTGATATTAGAGGGGTGTGGGACGCCTTTAAAGATACCATCAGAGGCGTTCTAATAGAAATGGGGGCTAGGAGAAAACGGATCCGCTCTAGTGAGGAAGTAAACTGAGGGAAGAAATTTGTGCTATCCAGCCAGGAGGTGAGTTAAAATCGCAGATGGGTCCTGTCCAGCGTGATCAGCTCCAAAAACCTAGAGCTAAATTGGCGGCACTGTTGGTTGGGCAGACGGAAAAGAAATTGGCGTTTGTGAAACAGTGTTACATGGAAAAAGGGTAAAGGGCAGGCAAGATTCTGGCCTGGAAGTTGAGAACTTCGTAAGAGTAGGAGAGTCCACAGCATTATTGATCAGCGGGGGGATAAATGGTGCGAGGATGCCCATATTGCAGAGCAGTTTAAACTGTACTATGAAAAACTTTATGCCACCAAGTACTCGGGAGATGGCTCGGATGTGGACCGATTTTGTGATTCGCTTCCGCTTGCTGGTCTTTCTCGAGAGAGCGCTGCCACCCTAGAACAGCCCTTCACTCCAGAGGAAGTGGTTGAGGCTATCACTTCTCTGAAGAGCGATACCGCTCCTGGGGACGATGGATTTACTGTACGATTTTTTAAGGTGTTTCGGTCCACTTTGGCCCCATTCTTGACTAGGTTGTACAACGGTGCACTGGATTCGGGCTGCCTTTCACCATCCATGATGTCAGCCCTCGTTGTAGTCATTCCCAAGGAAGGGAAAGATCCTTCGGTGTGTCAATCCTATAGACCTATCTCTCTCTTAAATGTTGACGTGAAAGTTTTTGCTAAACTTTTGGCAAACAGGTTGTCTGGGCTTCTCCCCACTTTGGTTCATGGGGATCAGGTAGGCTTTGTCCCCGGACGCCAGGGATCGGATAATATCAGGAAGACGTTGGGCTTGATGCACAAAGTGTCCAGGCGAGAGTCCGAGGCTTACCTCCTCTTGCTGGATTCCGAAAAAGCTTTTGACCGCGTTGAGTGGCCATATATGGCGACAGTGCTCCGGAAGATGGGTTTTGCGATAACTTTTGTGGGTGGGTTTCGGCCCTATATAACGGCCCATCTGCGCGGGTGTTAGTGAATGGTAGCATGTCAGCAAGGTTTTCGCTATCCAGGGGAACATGTCAGGGGTGTCCTCTTCCCCCTGTTGTACGTTCTGGCAATGGAGCCATTTGCCACGGCGGTCAGAGCGGATGAGGGAGTGACTGGGGTATGGTGTGGGGACCATGAGTTTTATCTATCCCTCTTCGCGGATGATATTCTGGTTTATTTGACTGACGTCAATGCTTCTCTGCCGCGGCTGCTTGAATTGATTTGTGGCTTTGGATGGTTTTCTGGGCTTAAAATTAACATTACTAAGTCCTGTATTATGCCCATGGGCGAGAAGGACCAGAATACCAAGAGTAAGAAGGATCTACTTGGCATGCGAGTCGAGAATGTCAGTGTTAAATATCTGGGCACCAATCTACCGAGGGATCTGAGTAAGATCTTTGAGTTAAATTTCCTCCCCCTGCAGGCTAAGCTTTATCAAGACTTATCGAGATGGGCTCCCCTTACTCTTTCCTGGGTGGGGCGCATGGCCACTATCAAGATGAATGTCCTCCCCAGGCTTCTCTATCTTTTCGCCTCTCTCCCCTGTCTCATTCCGGACTCCTTTTTTGCATCTCTCCGGTCGCGTATTCTCCGCTTTGTATGGGACGGTAAGAGACCAAGAATTAAGTTTGATACTCTAACACTTCCTAAGGCGCTCGGAGGGTTCGGCCTCCCCGACTTTAAGTTGTATTATAAGGCAGCTCAGTTGCGGGTAATGTTAGAGCACTTACGAGATGACTTTAGGACATACTGGTTTTACGTAGAGGATGTCCAGGTTCATCCTTACAAGGTCAGGGATCTGATTTGGTCCCCTCCGCGCTCTCGTCCAGAGGCTGTGTGGTCACACCCGATTCTACCAGTCCTTTGGGCCTTATGGAAACCAAATGGGGAGAACTATCGGCTCTCGTCCTGGCCTCCCCCCCCTTTCTTCCTTATGGGGTCCCCCAATTAGCTTAGGAAACAAAGGTTTTAAAGGAAGCCAGTCATGGTCGGACCAAGGGATTGAGAGGGCTGCCCAATTGTTTGTTCAGGGGAATTTTATTGACTTTCCTCGATTATCGGGAGTGTTGACGGAGACTCCCCCTTCCATTTTTGATTTCTTGCAGATTAAGGACTTGCTCACTAAGGCAGGTTGGGGAACGTCCCTCTCCCGCCCACTGACCCCAGTTGAATTGGTCTTTGTGGAAGCCGGATCCAGGAGAAGGTCCATTTCTAAGATCTATGGTGTACTTATTGCAGCCAAACTAGAGGGTAGACAATCATTCAGACAGGTGTGGGAGGAGAGACTGAGGATGTCCATTGACGAGTCTACATTGAGCTCTGTTCTTCGGTCTATTTTTAAGGGGAAGCTTTATACAGCCGCGATGGAGCATAATTTTAAAATTCTTCATTCCTGGCATCGGTCCCCTGTCAAACTGTCTAAGATGTTTCCCAGCGTGTCCCCTATGTGTCCTAGAGCCTGCGCTAGCAAAGGAACTTGGTTTCATATGTGGTGGGAGTGCCCAGTCATCCAGGTCTATTGGGCGGAGTTGTTAAGTTGGATTAAGGGCATTTTGGGGACATGTCCCTCCCTTCACCCTCTAGAGATACTCTTGGGTACGCCCCTACCAGGGAGTAACGACTCGCCCTTCACCAGAGTAGAGAGGGCAATGCTGAGGGCAGGAAGATTGGCCTTAGCCCAGAAATGGAGGAGCCATCAGGCCCCAACAAAAGCGGAATGGTTTAATAAGCTTTTGACTATTTTTACGTATGAGAAGTTATCTGCTATTGTCAATGATAACATGCCCTCTTTTTTACAGGAGTGGACAATTGTATTACTTAGTGAGGACTGCAAAGTTTTAACGCTCTGATTGTTCTCAAGCTCTGCTCTGGGTGTGTACAGCCGAGGAGGGGGGTCAATCAGTGGTTGAGATATACGTTTACGCTGTTGTTAAGGTCGTCACTGACAGAAAGAGATTACTGTTAGCCTGTGCTAGTATAATGCTGTGGCTCTTTCTCTTGTGCACTTTTGTAACCTTGTAATCTTTCTTTAACAGTTGTTGTTGATTCCTCTGTAGCTCTCGGTTGGGGGGGGTGGGGGTAGAGGGTGGGTTGGATGGGGAGGAGGGGTGGGCTCTTGTGGCAATTGATTTTGTTGTGGTGGGTTATTTTGCTCTCGATAGTATTGTTGTCATTGGAAAAGTTTCAATAAATACAAAGTGGCAGAAAAAAAACCTGCCCCTGCAATCACTGAAGGTAGCTGGTGTTATTTGAAGAAGCAAACCCCAGGCACTGGCTACAGGCACCCTACAACCCCTGCTGCAGATGACTGTCCTCCACTGGCATATGACGTGCTGGCCAGGGATTGGTGCAATGCTTCACTTCATGTTTAATTGCTGTAAAAGTGCCTAAATCCTGCCTTCTTTAGTGACTCAGAGCACATCATTTATTTAGGTCTGTGCTGATTACATGGAGGGGACCACTCACACCCACAATTGCGTGTTAGCAGACCCCTGCATTGCCATTGCTTGCACTTCTTAGTGCAAACCATCATGCATGCCTCCTGCCGTGTATGTCAATGGTGGGAGGAATGGACGTGGATTCCATAGGCGTCCAAAGCTTTCCACCAGCATCAACATCAGATTCAAGGCAAATGCAGTGGGATTTGACAGGCAGATAGGTTCTGGTGGCAGGAATGTGCATTGTGTTCTGTGCCTCAGCTCAGACGGCAAAGACATTACAAATTCAACCAGAGTTCTAAATAATGTGTAAAATCATGTGTGCACTTTACACCTTCCTTTGCACTCCCCAGGATTGACCCCATGCTCCCTGCTGACAGCTTCCTAGCACCTAGAGGCAGGGCCTCTCCATTGAGTGGATATTTCGTTTACAGGTCCTTTTATCTCATATGGAGTCTCTCCTCTGTCTAGCACAGCAGGTAGGGATTTTGTAAAACAAATGCCCCCTTTCAGGTTGTATTTACAACTCCAATTCTAATACAGCCAGTCAGTGAGTAAGCTGCATTTCTGTGGCAGAGCACCATATGATCATATATAACAATGATAACAACATCTCGTGTATGTATACATCAATAAAATAAGCATCTGTACAATTCTAGAATGATATCCACAGCAAGTAAAAGGATATAAACAGTACCAACCACCCTACCATCAATTGAAATATTAAATACATAACACTGTGATATTATTAATCCTGCTTATATCACATAACGTTAGATTATCATGTGTTAGACAGCCCTTCTTCTCACTCTCAAGCATTCCTCACAAACTGAGATTCTCCAACATGCGGCTTTGAAATGGGTCTGGGTACAGCAATTGAGAGCTTTGCTGGGGGATCTAATGTTATTATTTTAAACTAATGGGAAAAGATACGTTTTCCTTACAGAGGAGCAAAGTGGGCAAAGGAAGAGAAAATGGTTCCGATCTTCCCCATATGAATGGCATAGAGCGGCATTCAGCTATATCCTCATAAATTAATCACTTCACTATAAACTGGCAATGTAATGCTGTTTATAAAGGAGCCACGTGTGAACCTGTACCTGGTAATACAGCAGGTGAACCGGTTTGGAGAACACCCAGGTCTGCGTATCAATCATGAAAAATCGGTGATTTCCCCCTTGGCGGAGTCTCCTTGGGTCTTTGAAGATGACTTCGGATTCAGGTGGGAACTGGGTATCTGGGAATAGAGATAGCTAAGGACCCAGGTTGACTCTTCCAGGAAAACTATGGTAGAGCGGTTGATAAACTTACAAGGCAAGTACACAGGCGGCGCAGCCTTACGCTTTCACTGTTGCGAACAGTTGCGCTGGTTAAAATGCTAATCCTCCCCTGATTCCTAGATCTCTTTTCGAATATTCCCATTTATCTCAGCACACGTTTTCACTTGCCTTGGGGATCCTTGTAGAACTCCTTTGAGCAGGTTAGCAGCCACTATTCGTGGGATGAATGGCCACAGCCTCTTGCTAACGGAGGCCTAGCTCTCCAGGATTTCGAGAGGTATTACCTGGCCATGAAGGCGCATTTTCTGTCTTTCTGGTATCCTCCAAGATCAACCAGACTGCATATTCAGATAGAGAGGGCTGTGGCTGCACAAGCATTACTCTGTATGATGATAATGAGTGGGGCTAAGAACAGGGACACAAAGAGGTACGTCGTCACATGAACGTGTGATGCCTGGAAATAAGGCATGGTTGACCTGCAGTACCCCCTGCTACCGGGATGGGAATAACTTATCAGAAGGTTTATATCTGTCTCGTGACCAAACTCGAGCTAGATGCATTCAGGGACTACTTTGCGGAGGGAAGCTTTTTGACTCTAGAAGCCTTTGAAGAGAAGGGAGACAGCACCTTGCTAGACATCTCCGTGTATTTCCAAATTAAGAATGTATTTAAGGCACGCTTTCCATCCTTCCCTACACTACCGCCCACCTTTACACTGTTACAGGATGTTATTAACGCTCAAGGAAAGGGACGATTGTTTTCAGAGATTTACAGGAAACGCATGGGGGAGGTTGAGAAAGACGTAGGAAACCTGCCTAGCCTTGGCGATTTTTTGAAGAGGATTGGTTTTACATAATGGGTCAAACCAAGAGGGTATGCTGAACGCTAGATACAAGTTGATTCATCTAAATTTTATTCACCAAACTTACTACACTCCAGCCAAATTACATAAATATTACCCAGGGAAATCGCATGAATGGGGCCGATCCAAAGGAGGGTATGCCAATGTTGTCCATTTGGCATGGGGTTGTCTCCGATGTCTGATTTTTGGGTAGAGGTGTTTGAGGTTCTGTCTCTTATTATGAAAGAACAGATGGTAATTGAACCGGTGCTGTCGGTGCTGGGTTTCACTCGTAACCTCCTGATTCATGCACGCAGGCTGGTTGGGCTCCTCCTGATCCTTGCCCGTAGAAGGTTGGCAATAGCTTGGTGGAAGGGACCGGGGACACAAATGGCTGCTTGGCTTGAAGATCTTGCATACTGTCAGTATATGGACACTGCTTACATACGCGCTATGTCTCCGCATACCGATACCCAATGTCTGGGGCCCATATGTGCAATATCTGTTGTCAACATCTGGAGAATACATCTTCAGAGGGCCATTAGGTCCACGTCGTATCTAAACACATCCTCCCAATATGGGCAAATATCCTATATTAATTACTCCTATGATTTCCTCAAACTGTTCTTGTGCCACTCATGCATTATTTGGAATTGTTCTATAAAAAGAATAAAAAATATTGGCATAGTTTGCATTCCCCTCAGTACCCTTTTCCCCATTTGCTCACAAAAGCTCCTAAAGGTAGAATACCCAAGGGCAATTTGACAAAGAGTTGCCTAGCCTCACTCTCAATACGGTTTTTCTCTGCATGTATTGTAAGGGTGCAGAATGAGGAGACTGACACACAGGTGGCATGCTTGTGGTTATAAACCTTTCTTTGCTCTTGAAATGAAAAGGAAAAACTATCTGTCCCTTCTTCCATGAGGGGCTTCCCTGCCTCAATGAAAATACTAAGGGTTCTGTAAAAATATCTGTTCCACTGAAAAGCCCACCGTCCTGTGTTATAGTCCCTATATGCCCCTTACACCTGGAGTTAAATCAAAGCTAGGAACAGTTTTTGTGGTCCCGGAGAATGGCTCCCTTCTCCGGAACTTGGTCTGAAAGTTCAAATTATAACCGACTTTCAAGTTCTACCCAGGGGGAATGACTCCCTTCTCCTGGTCAAAGTGTTCCTTATGTGCCAAGAGAGTGTCTCCCTTCTCTTGGTCCAGCCTCTCAGCTAGCCTGGCAGAAAGACTCTCTTCCCCAGACTCCTTAATCCACCCTTTGGTGTTTTTATGCTACCAGAAGGATGACTCCCTCCTCCTGGAATCTTGGGCTTCACAGTTTCACACAACCAGGGTGAATGCGTCCCTTCCCCTGGACTCTTTGACCCTTTCTCTAGGATATTTTGCAACAGTCACTTCCAACTGTATTGAGGGTCGCAGACCTAGGCTTCGCCACATCTTCAGTTTGGCCAACTTGGTTCACTAACCAGCCCAGTACTGCCATGCCGAAGATGATTTGTACATTTCTTCTGTTTTGAGTGTGGGTCCCAGACCTGTCTTTCTCTGCTTCTTTGATTTTGCAGACTTGGTTCATTCGGCTGTTAAATATTGCCATGGGGAAGAGGACTCATGTCTTTCTCTTTATGATGCTTCTTATGGTTTGGAGTCTTATGTGTATCCCTATTTGGGGTCCACTACCCCTGCCATTCCCTGTGCTTCTCTCTGGACCAGTGGCTGTGTCCCTGCCCCTGGGTTAAGGACTTGTTCCTCTGGCACCGTTATGTGGTAGCCAGGACCGTCAAGTATCCCCATTGGCCAGCTCGTTCACTCCCCTACCTTCTGGGATTTCCTTTCTGGGATTTCTTCCTTGTATGGTCCTCTGTTGTTGGACCCAGTAAAGATGCCTTACACTTCTCCTTAGTGTCCCGGTCTGCAGCTGCTTGAATCTCTGCTCAGAGCAACTACCCTGCTCTCGGTTCCTCCTGGGATGGCTTGACGAATTTGTATGTCCTTCATTACTTTTCATCACAGTTTGGCCCGGAGGACTAGAATGCTCACCCAAGTTCCACAGAGTATTCTTCTTAGTTCCGCACCTGCTCCTCATCCCAGTACCTGCCTTGTACATTTCCTTTGGGTAGTCCATAATCATCTTCGTCTCAGTAGATGTCAGCCTTACAGATGTACATGGAGTATTATGTAAGGTATTGGAGTCTATAGACTAGGGAGGTGTGTAGGGTGTTCGGTGAGGGATATTATACTGAGTACTACGAAGATGGTCATCCTTGTCCCCATTGGGGGAGTCTCTCCTCATGAGATCCTTCCGCTGTGCACCACCCACAAGGGGACTATTGGGTAGCTTCCTCACCTCGCTGGCATCAAGGGAAGGGGAACCCCTTGGGGACAGGCAATGACATCCTGAGATTTGTCACTGTAACTACTTGTTAAAACTGTATGTGGTACTGTTGTCAGTTTGCAAGCATAAAACCATTCCTCATAGGCTTTTTTGATGGTAGACACCGAGGGAAAATGTGGCTTAGAGATTCCTGTACACTGTCCCAGAGAATATTTTGTGAATATACTTAAACCATAGGAGTTTGTTTGCACCTTCCTAATTAATGACGTCTTTGCAGGCATATATGTATGACAGAGTTAGGTCCACAGTTTGTGCCAAAAGATCACGAGTCTAAGTTGTGCCTAGTTTAAGGTGTAACTTGGGATACTGTTAGGGGAGCTTTCCTAAAGTCATACTCGTAGTAAGACTTTAGTAAGCTATTGCAGTGGTCTGTAGATCTCCAACTCTTAGTATCAGTCAGTACTAGCTCAGGACCTTGGTAGTGTGGCAGAGCAGTCAGGCTTATCTTAAGAGGACGATGTGAGCTGTAGGTAAATACACTGAATCTTAGCTAGACGGGCACAACAAAGAAGCACTTACACATATATTTATATGCCCTAACAAAAACCTGTTCACTTCATTAAAAAAAACTTTCCTCCTCCCCTTTATGTTTCAAATTAAAACCTAAAAACCCCTGAAATTCGCCAGTTAAAACCTAAAAACCCGTGAAATTCGCCAGTTATGGTACCCTGCGCCCCCACCATGCCACCGCCCCTGTGCACTGCTAACACTAACACCCAGACCATGAAAGATGTCATCTCAAATGTCAATGATGACTTCAATTATGCCATCACTTGCTTAGCCCCATTCTTTTCCTTCCCTGCCATACATATATATGTACAATCAGTAAATAAATGTCACTAAAGAAATGTTATACTTCATAGTGCAACCAAACACCACTGCACATTCCCCCATTATAGTAAGCTAAGCAACCATAACTCGCGCATCTATGTGCATTGCTAAGACTAACACCCAGGACATCAAAGATGACATCACAAATATCATTGAAGACATCACTGATGACATCACATGTTTGACACATTTATTTTGATGCATTGAAAAATGTAGGCTAGGTGGTTTTATTCCTTTATGTCAAACTGAAGACATGAAGTTGTTTACTTCACCTGTTTCTGTAACTGGTCTGGGGAAACCAAAGCGGCATTTGGTGTAGTATTTATCTTTGTTTTTGTATTTACGACAACAATATTTGCCACATTTGTGTCTTTGAAATAATAAAATCTGCCCATGCAGCTCACTATGACTCTGTTGTGAAGGGATTTCACATGTGACATATTTTTGAATAAACTGCAAAATAGTGCTATCACTGTCGTGCCCAAATTTTGGAGCACCTTTGATCCATAACAGCATGTGAATATGTTGCCCTTCTCCAAGGGTAGGAACACTTTCATTGCAAATAAAGTGTAGCATTGCAATGAAACGATGATGGAAATATCTTGAGACATTAACTGGATCTAGAGAGCAAAGTTCTCCAGGTGTTAATATATCTATGTTGTTTTTGTTGCTGTTTGCTATGCGTAGAAACTCATGCAATTCTTCCCATGCGTATTCTGCACAACTTAGTGTAACAAAGCAGGTTGGTGGTCCAAGGTTTCTGATCATGCAACGCACGTCTCAGTGCCGTCTAAACCAGTATTCCTTTGTACCGCGCATGTTTGCAAACAAATTTGTTATACTTGATTGTAAAACCTCATCTTTTTCTTGTACTTTTTAAACACGTATTACATAAAAAGGGAAGAATCCAAATATATCAATGATTATAATGCAATCATTGCCCTATTATGGAATGCAAACATATATGTGCAGTACATTGCAGACTATTCAACTGCTGTTGCATGATATGTTACAGCCTACTTAACAAAAGCAGAAAAAACAGAGCTTCAAGACCTCTGGGATGACCTAGCATCAGATAAAACATTATCACAGAAATTGTACAGCCTAGGCATAAAAATGCTCTCTCATAGAGATTGTGGGGCCTATGAAGCAGCAGATCGTTTAACCGGCACTGCTTTGTACGGAAAATCAGACAACATAGTATGGCTCAGTCTTTGTCCTGCAAAATCTAGAAAAAGAGTGCTAAAATCATAAAAGGACATAGAAACTATTGCCAGAAATGATCCCAACAGCCAGGACATTCTGAAAAACAATTTACTGGACACATACTATCCGAACAGGAGTACCACTCTGGAAAGCATGTGTCTGTATCACATAGCTCAAAACTTTGCATACAAAAATAATGTAATACCCGATGAAAGTAAAAAGATATAGAGTGACCGATTGCGAAGGGAGTTTAGTGAACATTAACAAACGAAGCTTAATCATGTGAAGTTGTCATTAAAAACTCCTCAACAGAAAGAACTATATTACATGTCTCTTTTGCAACTTTTTAAACAATGGAGAAAAGAGGAAGACATACTAGGTAATTACGAGTGCTATGAAGATGCTTTCAAAGCAAATGAAAGCACTATCACCGATGTTAACTTTACGCAGTACAAAACAATGTTACACAATGAGCAGCAACAAGAAGAAGAAACTCAGGCCCAACTAGATAAAGACTCTTCCAACAGTAGTCAACCTTCTGTAACAGGAAGTCAAGAGCCATTAGGACAACCACCAATAGCAAATGAGGCTGAAGTTGCTATGGCAGACGTAGAAAACACCATGTATCAGTATCAAGAAGATGCAGAGGACTTAACTGTGCAAAAAGGAAAAGTTAACAACGATCAGCGCACCATTTTTGAAGAGGTAACAAAACAAATTGTGCATGGCATACAGCACGAAAAAAAAAGCATGTACCTCCCAAAATTACAAACCTATACTGCTGTACGTCAGTGGTGAAGCTGGATCAGGAAAAACATTCTTAATCAAAATTATTAGCAGGTTCCTGCAGCAAATGACAAAAAAACAAGCTGTCAGCTGTTGTAACAGCCCCAACAGGTTTAGCTGCCTACAACATAGGTGGTGTAACTTTACACCGATTACTACTGCTTCCAGTAGATCATCAAAATAAATTAGACTACTACAAACTTTCTGCAGAAGCTGCAATGGAATTACGGAGAGTATTGAAGCAAATGAAAATGCTACTAATAGATGAAGTCAGCATGGTCTCCAATCTAATGTTGGCTTTGATTAATCTCAGATTGCAAGAAGTACTTAAAAGTAATAAGAAATAACTCTTTGCTGGGAAACACATTATCGTTTTCGGAGATCTTCTACAATTGACACCAGTAAAAGGTGAACCGATTTTTAAAACCTTAGGCCACAAACTCTGCCGGAAAACTGTTTGTGTAGCATAGGTAATGTTAACCTTTGGCAACATTTCCAATACAGAGAATTAACTGAGAACATGCATCAATCTGCAGATCTCACTTATGCCAACATCTTAAAAAGTATTAGAGTTGTTGTATTATCGCAAGAAGCACAAGCTGTATTGAAAAAGCGGCATATACATGCACTTTATGGCGATAATGCATGCGCAACTGATGTTATGGAAAATATAGCGCACAAAAATGTCAATTGTATGGCCTTAATGTCAACTCTTGCAAGATGTTTCAAATTCAATGAAATAATGCTAAAAAAAGAAATGCAAGCAATATTAGAAATTAGTGCCACAGACAAACTAGACGTACATGGTTTGACAGTACCCATGTGTGAGCAAGCCACAACAAGACTAAATAGTTTAGAACATGCAATCTCCAACACAGCTAGGTTGGAAAAAGTATTGAAATTATCCTTAAATTGCAGAGTAATGCTTAAACGTAACCTTGACGTAGAGCAAGGGCTAGTTAATGGAGCACTGGGCACAGTTGTTGGCTTTCAATCATACCCACGTGATAACAGCATTCAGTTTGTAAATATTTGCTTTGATAAAGTTTCAGAAGTAAAAAGGATAGGGCGCTCAATGGCTTGGTTCCTTCTCTTCAAAGACATGTATGTACGTAGAGAGCAATTTTCTCTAACTCTTGCATATGCAGTTACCATTCATAAATCCCAAGGTCTGACCCTAGATAAAGCATTGATAGATATAGGAAAGACAGTGTTTAAGGAAGGCATGAGCTACGTAGCATTATCACGCTTACGTACACTTGACAGTCTTTTGTTAATACACTTTGATTCAAGTAAAGGCAAAGCTGATATTCATTGCATTCTAGAATACAATAGATTGCGTTCACTGTACACCCCTCATCTGAAACAATACCCTGTTCCAGATAAAGTGAAATGTGGTAAAAGAAAAGGAAATGACACAGAAATGCAACAGAATGCAACAGGACGTTTTGGAAAAAAAAGAAAATAAGCTAAAGTGTCATCAATTGCCACAAACATAGAAGAACGTATTAGGGAATGTAAACCAGGCACGTCGGCAAAGAAGCAACAGAAAAACCGAAAAATGCACTCAGGAACAGAACTTGCTGGCCCATTCAAGTTTACAAATGAAAGTGGGGTAAGTTGCTATGCAAATGTAGCAATGAATATTCAATTTCAATTGCCACCAATGGTTAACAATATTTACCTGCACAGCACAGACCAATTGTGTTTGCAAATGTTAGTACTGCATAGAAATGCAACAACCAATCCTGACAACACATACAGTGTTTATGGAGTAAGGCAACAATTGGACGACTGTGCAGGAATGGTGAGATTCACTATGAACTCACAAGAAGATCCACAAGAATTTCTAATGTACATACGAACTCACAAGAAGATCCACAAGAAGTTCTAATGTACATACTATTAGTATTGGAAAACAAAGGTATACCTGTAAATGAAATCTTCCAAATTCCGTACATTTGGAAACATACATGCACTCTCTGTAACAAAGTGATACAGGAAGAAATCCCAAATGAGCGATTTGTGTATATTTCCATACCAAATTGTGACAGCATTCCTTTTCAGCAACTTGTACAAAATGCAAACCATGGCAGATTATGTCGTATTTGCAATTCAGACAATCGCTCTACCTTACTGATACCATCACATAGTGCCTACATAATACTTATGTTTCTATGTTATAATGCAGATGGCACCAAAAACAACTGCAAACTAACTGGATTTACACACAGTCAAGTGTCACTTGGAAAGAAAACCTTTACAACAGTAGGAATAATCTACCATGCAGGAGCTACAACCAATGCAGGTCCCTACACTGCATACATTAAAAAGAATTGGTTTGAATGTAATGATAGCACCATTACTCTAAAGCAGAGGTTGCCAGCTAACCCAACAAATGCATGTTTAGTGTTTTTGAAGCCAAAATTTACGAAATAATGTGCACTTCAAAATTGTGAACAAAGTAAGTGAAAGACTACAAATAGTTAGAATACGCCCACAGGTATATAACTACCCACCAGGATGGAAGAATGACACAAATAAATGATTATCACTGATTGTTGGAAACCAATGTACAGGCAGAATAAGCCTACACGTATCCAATTGTTGTTGAAAATGGGCAGTAAGGCAACAAAGAAAACATGAATGGGAAAGATACAGGAAACAGGATATGTCAACAACACAAATGAATGAGTATCACAAATCTGTAGGAACACATGCACAGTTAGAATATGCCTACAGGTATCTAACTACCCAACAGGATGGAAGAATGACACAAATAAATGATTATCACAGATCGTTGGAAACAAATTCACAGGTAGAATATGCCTATAGGTATGGAAGTGTTGTTAAAAATCGGCAGGAAGGCAACAAAGAAAACATTAATGGGAAAGATGAAGGAAACAGGATGTAACAACGACACGAATGAGGAGCGAAAATCTGTAGGAACAAATGCACCGTTTGGATACGCCTACAGGTATCTAACTGTTGATAAAAATGGGCAGGAAGTCAACAAACATAACATTGAGCAGAAAAATGAGGAAAACACTGAAAGGGAAAAATGAAATACTTAGTTGCATAAGAAATGATGTTTTTTTTTAATCCGACAAGGATTTTTTTTCCCAGACCCAAGGATTAGATAAGCAAACACAGAAACTGAGCGCAATGCACAGTACACTAGTTTGTAAGTTTGATTTGGATGAAGAAAAACTGGGAACAAAAGTGACATTTAGATGAAGCCTGGATTAAAGAGATTGAATTCTGCCTGGCAACTACCCCCGACAGGAGTTGAAACTTGCTCAGCAAATCTTCCCAGGCCTGGCCTGCATTCTCCTGCCCTCACCAAAAAGAGATTACACCTCTCTGATTGGATTAGGGGAGGAGCAGCTGGAGACTGCAGGAAACTGAACAATGAGCCTTCCTTGGCTCAGGCAAATGTTAATTTAGGGGGGTCGTAAATGGCTTCCTCTTGAGAGAAACTGGGAGGAGCAGTGCCTTTGTGAGCAACCTGATCTGGAGGAAGTGGACAAACCAGAAATTCCACCATGTGCTTTGGGAAACCACAACCCTCTGGGCCAGAGCATAATTTTAAAACGATGGATAATTCATAGTACGGACGTGTCAACATTATATAATTAATATCATTATTCTTGTGATTTTTCTGTGCACATTTTAAGAGGTGTTAGAACTCTGTACCATGTTCTGAGGCAAAACCCCATGAATTATGGAGATTGCAGACACGGGGTTCAAGCTACAAAAATGAAAATTTACTGAAATATGTGTACAAAGGCGGTGTACATCTGTGTCATTTTTGGTAAAAATCCAATATTGGAAAACCAACCAAAAAGCGCAAAATGTTGTCATTTCTTAATCCAAGCTCTTAGAAACATCAGAGTTGGAACAGAAACGACCTTATGTGATATATGATGTGTATATGTAATGTCAACCACTTGTGTATCTGGGAAATGTCTTTAGTTATGAAAATGATTTTCTAAGGTAAAAGCAAAGGGGAGTATTCTTTCTGTATGCCATAAAGATGACACCTGATGACTCACTGCTCCCTTCGCAAATCAGGTCAAAGAGAAATCCTTGACCTATCTATCAAATCATGAGTGGGGTGGGCACAGAAAGTTAGCATCCACACCCATTTTCAAAAGACATAAAAAGAGCCACTGGAAGCCAGACAGGGACATTCATTTTCCAACCTTCAACTGAATTCCTGCGCAGCACTCTGACGGAGAACTCCAGAATCCAGAACTCCAGAGATCCAGAACTTCACTCCAGAACTTAAAGCAGAGAGGCCTGGACCACCAGCTAAATCCTTTTTCAGCAGGCCTTCAGAATCCAGCAACCCAACCAAACAATTCTACAGCCGGGCGAGCTGTTGGATCCTTTGCCAAGACCTTTTGCCAGAACCGGTAGCAGACCCAGAAAGCAGTGCTGTATCCAGAGAGACAAGACCAGATCGCTGTGAGCAGAACCAGAGATCCAGACCAGACCAGACCAGCAGAGCTGACCCAGATAGCTGTGACTTCAGAACCAACCGCCTGGAGTCCAGTCCCAACCTGAAAATGTATAGTTCATAGTGTGAGTACTCAGCCAGAACTGTGCAAAACCAATCTTTTAGCTTAAAATAATCTGATTCAAAACATTTAACCTGTCCAAAACTGCATCATAGAATCGTGTGTCCCTTCTCCGATTTTAAACCTCTAAAAGTGTCATTTTGCCATTTTGAATCATTATTTCATTTCTGAAAATCTACCTTCACAAGATCGTCCGTATCTCTTGAACCGTTTGTGCTAGAAGCGAGATTTAACTTTCATTTTAAAGCTAAGATTCTAGGCGAACCCAGAACCGACTTATATTCATTATACTTTTTACGTCATCGCACTCAGCGCACTCGGAAAAAGTGCTGCGATTTGCGATTTGGCTCAAATTTCTTCACTTGTCAAAATAGTAGCTTCTTGCTTTCCTTTGCTAAAATTCGTTTGCAACCTGACAATCATTCATAGAGCATTGCTAAAGTGATCCTGAACTAATTTAAAGTAGCTATCACCCACCCTGAATCTCTTATAGGGAATTAAAAAACATTTTTAGCATATTTGACTTCATTGTCACCACATTTAAAAGGATTTTGCCTGTTTTTTAAAATCATCCATGTGATCTAAGCTTGCTAGGGGGGAACTGAACTACATTTGATTGTATTCCTGAGAACTGTGTGCTCTCCCTTCCATCTTCTTTTGCATAGGGGGGGGGGGGAGTAAATTGCCAGCAGGGGAAAAGTGAACATATTATCTCTTGTGAAACTCTACCAGTTATTTCTCTACTGCATTCTTTCCATCATTGTTTTTCGTTGAAACCATAAAAGCATTCTCAGTTACCTTTTCCTCCCTATACTAACTCTTAAGTAATTCAATCAGTGTGCTAGTGTAACATCACCCAGTGTTGATCACTGTCATATTCTTAAGTGTGATATCAAATATTAATTTATTATAAAAGTGTAATATATATATATATTATTTAATTTTTCCAATAAATCTTTTAAATTGCAAAACAAACCTACTTCTTGGCTCAGTGAGGTCAGGGGGATTCAAAGAGAGGGGCGTTATATAAGGGTTTATCATCCAGAGTATAACTTGTCATAAAAATATATAAATAAGGGCTTCCCTTGGGCGTCCCAGACGAGGCACTGACTTAGTGGGATTGCTGAATTGAAGTCATTTAACAGAGTGGGGGCTCTTCGGGGATCCGGGAAAACCTGGAAGATCAGACGGGCACCTCTGGGAGCAGTGCTTCTGAGTCAGAGAATGAATGGACCAGGGTTACCCGAACCAAAAAGGCCAATAAGGCAAAAAAGGCCTTGCTTAAGGACCCCTTAAAGCAGATCAAGGCAATAAGGAGTGTCATCATCCCTTATCACAAGAATGCCAAGTATTCTGTTTGGGAACACTTGGAGTTTTATGAGCAAATGATGAAGACTTTCCATTTGAAGGACAGCAGTAGCTGCATTCAGTATGTAAAATGGACATTCTCCCCAGAATACTCCAGTTTCTTTGCGGGGCTGGAGGACCAAAACCATTCAAGATGGTCCACATATAGGGCGGCCATCTTGAAACATTTTTCTGTTCATAGAAATCCTCAAGAGGCTTGCAAGGCAGCCTACAATTTATTTGCAATGTGGGGAGGATCGGGCCCCACAAGAATTTATGCAGGAGTTAAAGCGTGCTTTTGCGCAGACTACAAAAAGGGTACACACGGACAGTAAAGAATTTGTTAATACGTTTTTCCATGCCTTACCCAAATACATAATGACCCAGCTCGTGAGAGACTTTCACGAGAAAAGATCTTTAGACTGGGTCATTGAGCAAGCCACCCGCATCTATGAGGTGCAGAAACCGGTGGAAAATAAGAATCAGCCCAAAAACCCCAAACCCAACAGCACCCCTGCTGCTGCCAAGTTGGCAGAGGTAAAGGTTGCCCCTGTTTTAGATTTGGAGATGGGGGGACCGAAAAACCTGTCTGCACCAAATAGTTCTAAGCCCAGAAGGCCCTCGGGCAGTCTCAGACAAGGAGTCAAGGAGGCAGTCCCACAAATGGGGTCCCTCGCTCCCCTGACTATGTAAGTCCCCGCTATAAGGGAAACAGTCCAATCCTGGGTTATGTGTGGACTCCTCCTGCCCAAGGGGGGGGATCCAACCAAGCGCCCAACCCAGGGAACTTCCCTCCGCACTTCCCACAGGAGGGCAGAAATTCACCAAATCCAGGGCAGAACTTGTTCCCCAGGTATCCACCCAACTTCCAACCCCAAAATCATCCATCCTTCTTTCCCCACTTCCCTGGGCCCAGACCACCTAAACCTGGGAGAGAGGAGGCCAAGGGTGGAGGGGTACCCAAATCTTCCCAACCCAGGGTACTACCAGAAAAGGGATAGCTACCCTTCCCGGGATCAGCCCAGGGGAGAAAATAGAACCCCTTATCAGCCTGAGCGGGTTTCACAGTTAGAGCGCCAGGTCCAAAATATGGCACGGGATCAGGGTCACATACTGAGGGCTCAACAGAACCCTCAGATGAGCATGCCACTGTAGAATGCCCCAAACTCTGCGCCTGGTGCTCCAGAACAATGATGGGGGCAGCACCCCGATAACCCACCGGTTCCCAGGGAGGAGGCACAAGGGGAAGGGGGGTGTAAAGCCTTGGAGGAAGCTTCCTTCCCCATTTGTAAACAGCCCCTGGAAACACAGGAACCAGAAACAAAATCTCCTACCCCTGAAATTATGCCACCCAAGGAGCAGAGAGGGGGTAGGAGAAACAAAGGACCCAAACAGACCCACTTTGTGGAGGAGGTACAGATCTTCCAATTTGAGGGAGAGGGATCATGAGAGGATCCTGGGAAAAGGATCTTCTCCTTCAGAGATGGGGGAACTACTCCCAAGGAAAAATGGGTCCCAAGGGATTCCAACTCAGACTGGGTAGATGTGGGGATTGAGCTGTCGCCGCCCATCATTCTATCCCAGAACCAACAGCATCAAAATCCCTGGGTTCAAACCCATTCTGGTGACTGCCTCCAAAAGGGGGGGGGGCCCAGGACCGGAACCAGGGGAACTCGAATATCCTCTTTCAAGTTGCCAACTTTTTCTTGCAGATTCCCATGACTCTCCACAGAATTCTGCCCAAATCTCTCCCCTCCCAATGTCCAAAACCAGAAAATTAGCCCACCAGTTGTCCAGAAATGTGCATTATCTGTGCCCCCTTGAGGAGAAGGAGGGAAGATACTATGCCCCGGTACAAGTACAGGGGCAGGGTACAATTTTGGCACTGGTGGACACTGAATCCCAAGCTACTCTTCTGTCCAAAAGGGCCTTTGATGAACTAAATGCAGGAAGGGGGGGGAGAAAACCAGATTCCTCTCACCTCTCTTCCTGGACAACTGCAGAACTTTGACGGGAAGGAAATTCCCGTTGAGGGGACTGCAGATTTGGACATCAAAATTGGGCGACACAAGGTGAAACACCCGGTCATAGTAGTGATTCCAGAGGCCACCCCTTGTTTACTAGGGGATGACCTCCTGAGAAGGTTGTCACCCCTAATAGATTGCGTAAACAAGGTTCTCTGGACCCAGACTAGCCAACCAATAAAATTAAAACAGAGTGTCAACCATGTTAGTTTAAACGGCACCTGCCACATGGTTGTACAAAAATCTGACCAAGTAGAATTTCACTTCCAGAACAACCAAATTCCAGACGTGACAGTAATAGCAGTAGGACAACAGACTGGTGATGGGGGGTCTTCTCTATTTCTGAAAATCAACCTTCCTTCCAGTTTAAGGTGGTATTCCACACTGGAAGGAAATACTCTGAAATTCTTTACTAATCCACAACCAGACATTCCCACTCCGATAGTCCAGAAAGATGTGACATCAGCTCAGAGCCTGGCTGATATTCAGCAAATTGGAGAGCAGTTGTTCATCCCTGTTCAGTTAAATGATGGGAAGGACTCTGTTCTCACCCGAGTGTGTGTGAACAACGGTAAGAGCTTCATCAGCGAAGACATGTTCTGCCAACTCCCAAAAGATCCAGCCATTCCCGCATTCAAACTGATAGACACATCGGAAATGGACCTGGAAGCACCTAATTCCAAACATCTCCTGCCAAGCAGGTGTATGCTCAAATTCTCCATTGGCAACAAGAGCATAGTCCATAATTGTTGGGTCGTGCGAGACGTCACTGCCGCCTTTTACTTAGGCAGTGACATTCTCAATCGCTTTGCCATTAGATTTGACCTAATAAACTTCAAAGCTTGGTCCTGATTAGCGGATAATCCCATGGGCTTTGATGATCCAGAAAAAGCATTTAGGTCAGCTCAATCGCTACCTTATGCAGTTGAAATTCAGATTAAAGAGGAAGTCACCATCCCAGAAAGGACCCGACAATTCTCCCTGGAAGTGAAAGTTAAGAGGACAAAAATTGAAAAACCCTGATGCTTATATTCATCTAAATGCTTCTCTCCAACAGCAAGGGTTGGGGGTAAACCCAACACCATTAGTCAATATAGAACATGACACCATTCCAATAGAGATGGATAACAGTGACTTAAAGAGTATTACTCTAACCGCGGGCACCATTATTGGAATGGCGGTTGATGACCGACATTTTTCCATTGATTTAGGGAATTAACTGATAGGGCCGATCCCCAAGGACTGTTTTGACAGTGACAGTGATGACAATACAACACCAGACAGGATCTTTACCCAGCATGGGGGGGAACTTCCTGGTGTACACTTCTTGCCCTTATGGTAAGGAAGATGTGACTTGTGACTTCAGAGGGGATGAGGTGATTTTCCAGGTCCATGAGGGCTGCCTTTCCCACCTGAAGCCTCCAGTCCAAATCAGCACTCTGACCAGGGACTTCTCCACCCAGATGGAGGAGGCCACTGAGATAGCAAAACCAGAAGTCTTTCCAGGCTTCAGGCAGATGCCTGTGTGACTCTGGAACAGAAGCAAAAGTTGAAACAGGTTTTCTTGGATTTCCAAGATCTCTTTGCGGTAGACTCATATGACTGTGGTCGCACCGACATCCACACAACAACAATTCCCACGGACCCTGGCATGACTCCAGTGTTTGCGAAGCAATATCGTTTGCCTCTCGCATCCATGGAGTCCCTTACTGAAATAATTAAGAAACTTGAGTCCCGGGGGATAATCCGTCCAGTACACAGCACCTTCAATAATCCGGTGCTGGGAATATTGAAGCCAAACGGCCAGTGGAGACTCTACGCCGACCTTAGGGAGCTCAACAAACGGGTCCATACTTCCCGATGGCCTCTGCCCTACATTGACCAAGGGCTGGCCCAGATTCAGGGGTCACAGGTATTCACTGCAATAGACCTGACCAATGGATACTGTACCGTGCCTGTCAGTAGGGAGGACCAATACAAACTGGCTTTTACCTTTGGGGGCCAGCAGTACACATGGACCCGGACTCCCTTCCGATACCTCAACTCCGGCAATTAATTCAACATTTTCTTACATAAGGCCATGGCCGACCTGGGTGCGAGGGGTAACCTGGCTTATGTAGATGATGTCCTCATTAAAAGCTCAACTGTTGAGGAACATATAGCGGAGATCCGTTATGTCCTGACCCAGTTGAGGGCCGCCGGAGCAAAACTTTCCTTCCAAAAGCACAGTGGTGTAGAACACGTGTTAATTTCTTGGGGCATGAGATTACTCCTCAGGGTCTCTGTCCCCAGGAAAAGAAAGTGGAAACACTCCAGGAACTAAAGGATCCCACAACTCTGCGGGAACTAAGGAGCCTCCTTTGACTGACTAATTACAGCAGAAAGTTCATTGAGGGCTACGCAGAGATCACCAGACCCCTGATACATCTTTTGAAGGGGGGGTCAAGTGGGAATGGGGTCCAGAACAATCCGAGGCAGTAAGACAACTCAAAAGAAGCCTCTTACAAGCGCCTTGCCTAGCTTACCCTGTCAGAAACAAGGAGTTCTTCCTGGAGACAGGGTTCTCTAATACGTGCTTGAGGGTAGTATTATACCAAAAGCATGACAAGGTCAATAAAGTAATCTCCTATGCGAGCAAAACTTTATCCTCTGTGGAGGAAAAATTCAACGATTGTGAAAAGGCACTCCTGGCAATGGTGTGGGCATTGAAGAATTACCGCCCGTTCATCCAGGGGGAACACATCATAGTGGAGACTCCACACCAGCCTCTGCAATATCTCCAAAGTGACAGAATCCGGGCCGGAAATGTGAGTAATTCCCGAATTACTTCCTGGATTCTGTCAATTCAAGGCTTTCCTGTGGAGGTCAGATATGGCCAAAACAAGAAGAGTCCCCTCGCGCAAGGTCTGGCTGACTTGCATGATTGTGCCAGAGAAAACTGTCTCGAGGACAAAAGTCTAAAAATCAAGGACAACATGGAGGCATACCTTAATTCCCCACACAAAGTATTTGAAGAGGACAAGTGTGAGGGAATGCCCACTGTCTATGTGGATGGATGCTCTTACCATGTTGACAACAACGGGGAAAAAGAACTGGTGGCTGGCGTAGGGAATGCATGGGTGAATGAGTCTCCAGAACCCTCCGCTGGGTACAAAATTGGTCCCCGAAGTAGTCAGGTGGCAGAGTTGATGGCTGTGCATCAGGCCATCCTCACTGCTGTCCAACATCAACTCCACGAACTGATCATAATCACAGATTCGGATTATGTACGGAACGGGTTCGTGGAGCACCTGGTTAATTGGAAAACCAGAGGCATGCTATGTGCTAACAACAAACCCTTGAAACATGGGAAGTTAATCCAAAATATTGATGATCTGGTCACATCGAATGGGATGACCATCTACTGGAAAAATATCAAGGGTCATTCCAAAGTAGAGGGACCAGACAAAACTGGGAATGACTTAGCTAATCAGCTGGCCAAAACCGGGGCCATACAAGGGGATCTAATAGAAATAGAGTCCCTGTTGGGGGAAATCCAGGTCACTGCTATCACTAGGTCCCAGACAAATGCTCACAATGATCTTTCAACTGCACAATGGAGTAAGGAGACCCCTGATGCTGATTTAATTATGGCTCAGAAGGGAAATCCAATAATTGGTAAGTTTTACCAACACATTGAGGACCCTGAGAACTTTCCCCTAACGGATACCGATTACATTGGGAAAGAGGACGTTAGAGTGTTGATGAAATGTCCAAAAATGTTCCGAATCCAAGACGATTTGTTGGTAAGGAAATCCCAAGCTGGCCATGATCAGTGGGTGGTCCCGACCTCATTCCGAAGCCTGATGTTAAGTCACGCCCATGATGTGGCCACAGCCGGTCATAGGGGGTTTCACACAGCACTGGAAATCTTAAGAGAGGTTGCATACTGGCCACACATGGGGCAGGACCTCGACCAATACTTGAAGGGGTGTCTGGTGTGTGCACAATTTCAGCCATCATCCCTCACACACCGCGCGCCTCTCCAAAAGAGGGGGATGACACTGCCATGGTCAGATTTGCAAATCGACTTTGTAGGCCCTGTGATTCGCTCGTCTAGGGGAAACAAATACATGTTGACGGTCACATGCTTGTTTACCAAGTGGGTGGAAACTCTCCCGGCCCCAAACTGCAAGGCAGAAACAGCAGCTGCCCTGATGATTAACCACATCTTTTCCCGTTTTGGTCTACCTCAAAGGATTGAGTCAGACAGAGGTAGCCATTTTACCAGCGAAGTAATGACTAAGATGTGGGAGATACTGGGGGTGAAAAGGAAGCTACATATTGCTTACCGGCTTGCCTCTTCTGGTGCAGTGGAGAGATACAACAGAACCATTGTGAGCATATTAAAAAAGTTTGTGGCAGATTCTGGGCCAAGTTGGGATATCCGATTACCTCTGGTCCTAATGGCCATCAGATCTACCCCTTCATCTGCAACCAAAATGTCACCATTTGAGTTGATGACTGGGCGCAAGATGGTGCTTCCGCAGCATTTGCTCTACAGGACCCAAGAGCAGACGTTGATCAATGCCTCCACAACTCATGAGTATGTGGAGAATTTGAGGAAACACCTCCAACATGCTTTTGCCTATGCTCAGCAGAATCTAGAAAGATCAGCTGATAGCATGAAAACCCATTACGACCTGAAGACAACCAGGAAGGAATATAATGTGGGAGACCGGGTACAATTTCCAAAGGAACCAGGCCAAACAGCGAAAATGTTTGCCTAAATGGAAGGGACCGTTTGAAATTATAGACAAGATCTCCCCAGTTGCATACAAGATCCGTCTCCCCAAAGGCAGTTTGGCAGAGGGGGAAGACAAGTGGGTCCATATAAATCAGTTAAAGTGTTGCCATCCCAGGCACACCCTGCAGCAATTGGAGGATTCCTCTGCAATACCAGAGGGGGCCGCTCCAGAGTAATTGAGTTCCAACCCTAAAATATCCCACATATGGTCTCCAAAATATTATGATTCTTGAAGGAAAATGTCTCCTGTTTATATCTTGTTTTTAAAATGAGACTGCAAAATGTATCCTGATGTATAAAATGTATATGTTCACCAAACCATTAATAGTGGTGGCAAAATGTCTAGGAATGTGTATTGCCGCTTTGCTTTATCATCCTAGGAGAGACTGACCAAGGAGGATGACCCGGGGACCGGGAGCAAAGATGTGAGGGGCCCGCGGTACCGCCCAATATTCCCATCAGGACCGGCGAGGAGAACCGATCGATCCAACTAGATGGAGGAAAAGATGCTGAATCGTGCCATCTACGGAATTGGAAGAAGATGATGCGGACATACCAGCGCGTGGATCAAAACATCCTTTGCACCCGACTCCCCCTCGACTCAAAATCAAAGCGCAGTCGGGCGGGGGGGCTTGTTGGGTGTCCTGACCCACGTTTGAGTCATTAAGCTGCAACAGTTGGTGCTGTGGGCTCAGAAAATCCAAGATGGCCGAAAAAGCCCACATTGCACCAGAATCCAGGAAAACCGCGCAGTTTTGGCGCACACCAAAATGTCCCCCTAACCTGCCACCCACCAGTGCAAGCGTGATGGGCCAGGAGTGCCATGGGTGAAATGTGTGCCAAATGAAAAACAGCAGTGCCAGTTAGCTCAGAAAGCGCTTTCAAATCACCTTTGTTTCTCTGAAATGCAAGCTAAAAATGCCTATTTTAAACATTGCAAAATATTCAAAAATCTCAATGAAGACCAGCAGGCATTTGGCAGAAGGTAGACTTGTGTATATACAAAATCTGGAAAGAGAAAGAGCCCAAAATAATGTTCATAATGAAACTGGATGAGCTGTGGATGTCAGCAGCTGAAGTGAAATTGGACTTAAAGCCACTAAAATCGAAATGTTTAAAATAAATGAGTGACCTACTACTGTTGAGTGTCACATAGTTTGCAACTGTTAAATGTCATAGTTTTGAACTTAGAATCAGCATTCTAGCTGCATGTGTAAAAATTGTAACTTTGATTTGGATGAAGAAAAACTGGGAACAAAAGTGACATTTAGCTGAAGCCTGGATTAAAGAGATTGAATTCTGCCTGGCAACTTCCCCCGACAGGAGTTGAAACTTGCTCAGCCACTCTTCCCAGGGCTGGCCTGCATTCTCCTGCCCTCATCAAAGGGAGATGACACATCTCTGATTGGATTAGGGGAGGAGCAGCTGGGGACTGCAGGAAACTGAACAATGAGCCTTCCTTGGCTCAGGCAAATGTTAAATTAGGGGGGTCGTAAATGGCTTCCTCTTGAGAGAAACTGGGAAGAGCAGTGCCTTTGTGAGCAACCTGAGCTGGAGGAAGTGGACAAACCAGAAATTCCACCATGGGAAACCACACCCCTCTGGGCCAGAGCATCATTTTAAAAAGATGGATAATTCATAGTACGGACTTGTCAAAATTATATAATTAATATCATTATTCTTGTGATTTTTCTGTGCACATTTTAAGAGGTGTTAGAACGCTGTACCATGTTCTGAGGCAAAACTCCATGAATTATGGAAATTGCAGACACGGGGTTCACGCTAGAAAAATGAAAATTTACTGGAATATGTGTAGAAAGGCGGTGTACATCTGTGTCATTTTTGGTAAAAATCCAATATTGGTAAACCAACCAAAAAGCGCAAAATGTTGTCATTTCTTAATCCAAGCTCTTAGAAACATCAGAGTTGGAACAGAAACTACCTTATGTGATATATGATGTGTATATGTAATGTCAACCACTTGTGTATCTGGGAAATGTGTTTAGTTGTGAAAATGATTTTCTAAGGTAAAAGCAAAGGGGAGTGTTCTTTCTGTATGCCATAAAGATGACACCTGATGACTCACTGCTCCCTTCTCAAATCAGGTCAAAGAGAAATCCTTGACCTATCAAATCATGAGTGGGGTGGGCACAGAAAGTTAGCATCCACACCCATTTTCAAAAGACATATAAAGAGCCACTGGAAACCAGACAGGGACATTCATTTTCCAACCTTCAACTGAATTCCTGCGCAGCACTCTGACGGAGAACTCCAGAATCCAGAACTCCAGAGATCCAGAACTTCACTCCAGAACTTAAGGCAGAGAGGCCTGGACCACCAGCTAAATCCTTTTTCAGCAGGCCTTCAGAATCCAGCAATCCAACCAAACAATTCTACAGCCGGGCAAGCTGTTGGATTCTTTGCCAAGAACTTTTGACAGAACCGGTAGCAGACCCAGAAAGCAGTGCTGTATCCAGAGAGACCAGACCAGATCGCTGTGAGCAGAACCAGAGATCCAGACCAGACCAGCAGAGCAGAGACTTCAGAACCAACCGCCTGGAGTCCAGTCCCAACCTGACCAGACCCTTGCCATTTTGAATCATGATTTCATTTCTGAAAATCTACCTTCACGAAACGTCCGTATCTCTTGAACTGTTTGTGCTAGAAGCGAGATTTTAATTTTAAAGCTAAGTTTCTAGGCTTTCCAATGAACCCAGAACCGACTTTCTATTCATTATACTTTTTCCGAAATCGCGCTCAGCGCACTCGGAAAAAGTGCCGCGATTTGCGATTTGGCTCAAATGTCTTCACTTGTCAAAATAGCAGCTTCTTGCTTTCCTTTGCTGAAATTCGTTTGCAACCTGACAATCATTCATAGAGCATTGCTAAAGTGATCCTGAACTAATTTAAAGTAGCTATCACCCACCCTGAATCTCTTATAGGGAATTAAAAACCATTTTTAGCATATTTTACTTCATTGCCACCACATTTAAAAGGATTTTGCCTGTGTTTTAAAATCATCCCTGTGATCTAAGCTTGCTAGGGGGGAACTGAACTACATTTGATTGTATTCCTGAGAAATGTTTGCTCTCCCTTCCATCATCTATTGCATGGGGGGGCGTGAATTGCCACCACGGGAAAAGTGAATATATTATCTCTTGTGAAACCCTACCAGTTATTTCTGTACTGCATTCTTTCCATCATTGTTTTTCCTTGAAACCATAAAAGCATTCTCAGTTACCTTTTCCTCCCTATACTAACTCTTAAGTAATTAAATCAGTGTGCTAGTGTAACATCACCCAGTGTTGATCACTGTCATATTCTTAAGTGTGATATCAAATATTAATTTATTATAAAAGTGTAATATATAAATATTGTTTAATTTTTCCAATAAATCTTTTAAATTGCAAAACAAACCTACTTCTTGGCTCAGTGAGGTCAGGGGGATTCAAAGAGAGTGGTGTTATATAAGGGTTTATCATCCAGAGTATAACTTGTCATAAAAATATATAAATAAGGGCTTCCCTTGGGCATCCCAGACGAGGCACCGACTTCGTGGGATTGCTGAATTGAAGTCATTTAACACCCCTCATTTTCTGTGCGTACAAGGAGGCCACAGAACATACGTCGTAAAGTATGTATAACTGTATTATTGGGTGCATGGCCTTCTGCCTTGCACGCAAGAGAGCAGGATGTTCCCACAACCACCTCACAACCCAACACTGCACGCACTCTCCACAACGTGCCAATGAAAATGCAACACAAGGGGTGTACGCATGGTTGGCATATGCTACGGTGGTTATGGCTGACGGCCATGCATCCAAGACTCTAGGCCCTGGCCACAACCACCGTAGCATGTGCCAACCATGGCAGCGTACTAATGAATATAATAAAAGGCATTGCAAACAGTACTGTATTCCCAGCATGTAGGCGACTTCAATGTTCCCTAACATCAGAGGTGTCCGTACAAATGTAACAACTCCCCCTGCAATACACGGCCTCAAATACTTTATTGGACCCCTCCTTTTCTGTGCGTACATGGAGGTCATAGAACATACATCATTAAGTACATATAAGTGTACTGCGGGTACAAGATGTCCATATACATTAGATCATGACCACCGACCCCCAGAAAAAGTGCATTAATCACGCATATGTGAAGACTGTTGCCCCTGGCCACTGCCACCGTAGCATGTGCCACCCATGGCGGTGTACTAATGATTGTAATAATAGGCATTACAAAGAATAATACGGACACGGCATGTTGTCAATTTCAATGTTGCCTACCTATACCCGTGTGCTTTCAAGAGTTACAAATTTCCTAACCACTACATGCAGTCAAGTGTTAAAAATGTCCTGCCCACAATATGGACTGAAGCGCTATCGCTATTATCCGCCATATTTACTGTACGTACAAGGTGTCCATCGAAATTACATCATGACGGCCGAGGAACAAATGCATAGATCACCCATTTCTTACTGTGTGAACCTTTCCCAATGCTCTGTGCCACAGCAAAATAGGGTAATGGAAAAAGCATGTGTACGCTGTTTATTACTCCGCTTTCCGCGGATCCAAGATGTCGGGCGCATCCAAACCATCTGACGCAGAAGACGTCTCGCAACAGCCAATGGACAAAGATGGCACGTGTACGCGGT
Organism: Ambystoma mexicanum; assembly: GCF_040938575.1. Taxonomy (NCBI): domain Eukaryota; kingdom Metazoa; phylum Chordata; class Amphibia; order Caudata; family Ambystomatidae; genus Ambystoma; species Ambystoma mexicanum. Next base: position 155,910,208 of record NC_090925.1, read on the forward strand.
CATGACGGCAGCCCCTTAGCCAATCGGTTTCTTGTTCATCGAACGAACAGAGAAGTGTGACCGCAGAGATATCACTAATTAGTTCAGACCTACTTTTTCATAATTATAAATGAACATACTGCATGTATGGTGACAAAATGTACAAAAGCATGCTTTCTGGACCAAGCCCCTGTACCTGCCGCAGATTTCGTCAAAATCTGTCCAGCGGTTTCACCTGTAGCTTTGCGCAAAGTTTTTGCCCCATTCAGTATCGGAAAAAAAGACGTTTTGGGACCCTCCCCTCCCCCTGGACGATTTCTCACCAAACTGTACAAAAAATTCAGAGTGAGCCATATACTTTTTTTGCAAAGTTTGGTGAGGATTGGTCCACGGGGAGCGGAGTTATAAGCCGCACAAAAAGTGCTCTTCCTATGGAAACAGCAACTTAACCATAACTACACGGCCACTAAAGTGGCCATGTAATAAAAGATATCTATTTATTATATTTACACCAGAATCACATTAAATACTTCAGACATTTACAGTAGAACACTTAGGAATACTTGATAATACACTGCAAAGGGCACTTTCACTTGTTCGTGGTTACATTTGTAGCAACGTTAGAAAGGGAAAAGACAACTTTATCGTATTAACGGTTAATGCATTTACTCTGCAAGCACATATAGAAAAGTCACTTAATCGCAGGAACATACGTGCTTAGTGCAGCATGAGCTTGGTTGAAGGTTCTAGAGATGGTTTCTTTGCCTGGCACGTCTTTTAAGTCCAAAAACACAACCCTAGCTAAAGGCAGTTCAGAGGGTGCTTGAAGTCTTGACAAACAGCGAACTATGAAGAGCTTCTGCGGATTTCTTCCAGTGTCCAAAGTTATTGAAGCAGTAAGTTAGCTAACAAACGAGACCTTAAAACAGGTTTTAGAAGGGGACACAAGCTGCAGCTTGGGTCTGAGGTAAGAGGGGGTTGCCCTGGACACCTCTACATGCACTCCAAAGCTCTGGAGCGACTTCTTGGAATCGAGTAAGCAATACCTTTTCCTCCACAATAGGTTAGAATAAAATGTTTGTGCTGGATGCTCCGCCATGTTGCAACTCTGGACCCAACCTCCGTATTCCTTGGTCTGATGACAAAATGCAGGACAATGGACAGTGTCTCAATGGAGGACCTGTGGCATGACTTTCAGCAACTTCTTGGTTCACTCTGCTATTTTGCCACCTTTCAAGCAGCACCAACAAAGGGCATGGAACGCCTGGTCAATCTTCTATGCTTCGTGGAGTCCCACATTCTGGTGATGGGGTCTGGGCAAGTTGGATCGGATTGCTGGAGTGTCCCAATGGGTTCAGCAATGATTTGGACGGATTCGGCCTTTCCACAATGATGCACTCAAAATGGGTTACAGGTCTCCTGGTATTGGGATTCCACAGCTCTGGAAGCTCCTTGGCCCTCAGGGGGATGGCTTATTTCAATGTTCGTCATGGACCAGTTGTTCCCACCAGCCAAAGGGAAGGAGTCGTCTTCTTCAGAGCTCCTCTGTCATTTAGAAAACGGAGTCAGGACAGCAGTGGTCACTCAGGGTCTTGCAAAGGTTCTGCAGGCATCTCTGGTCGTCGTCTTCTTTGGTTACTTCTGTTTCCTTTGGTCGACTTGCTTTACACTCCAGAAGCCTCACTTTTTAAACAGTTCCAGTTCACATTCCTCTGCAATCTCTCTATGCATTTTACAGACAGGGGAGTTTGGCTGTCCAATCAGGACAGCCAAACCCCCCGTGGAAGCTAGACCTATTCAGGCTCCCTGACAGACAAAGGATAGGGGGGTGGAAAACTCCTCTCCCACTTCCTGCTGCCCAGACACTCTGCAGCCTAGGCGAGGATACCTACTGGTTCCTGCCAAAGGCAAAACACACGTAAAGGCACCTCCTCTCAGAATGGTAGAAGAATGGCTAACAAAGAACAACCATGCTAGCAATGGCAAAAAAGAAGAGAGGCCCCAAGTTGGTACTTGGGTGCCCCTGTTGTGCACTACTGAGGCTATGGACATAGCCTGCAGTATAAAAAATACACAATAGTTGGTAGAACATGTTCACTGCCGCCAGCCAGAACTAGGTGATTGTCTATGTGACTAAAAAGTTACTGGAGCAGAGAGAAGGGGGATACTAGTATCCGTTTGGCACTCCACTGAAGGTGGTGTGTGTCAATCTCTCAGACTATAGAGTTTGGGAGGGACACTGAGGGCCTGATTCATGGAACGTTTTCCTATGGGATTGCGCCATTATAAACACTTCCATGAATCAGGCAGTATTTCTCTATCCCTAAGAACAGTTGTTTACTTAAGGATATTGCAAAAACGAATCTTAAAGGAGGACCCTCAGTGTCCCCAGCAACAATGCCCATAAGGATCTGTGTGTTGCAGTTGTAAAAACACAGATGCCTTTCAGAGCTATGGAGCAGACAGGCTCCATAGTAAAGGTAGAATACAAAGAATAGGGTTCTAAAAGACAGAGCCCATAAGAATGGAAAAAAGGCCCCACTCATTCAGGATTAAAAGAAAAAGGTCCAGAAGTCCAGCAAAACGTGGTGGGGGTCTCACTGGGAGAGGGGATGAAGCACAACAATGATACATCTCCCTAACAACTGTTACATACATGCAACTACGATTTCAGAAACTTGAGTTCTCCCATCTCTAATGATTAGAGATGTCCAGGACCCCAGATTTCAGCCACAAGCAAGGCTGCTGCTTGCGCCTTGGCTCATTACAATTCTAGAGTCTGAACAGTGTCTTCCTCAATGGCGGTTAGCAAAGGAATTTAAGGTCCCTCCAATTCCTAGACATTCAGAGCTCACTCATGATAATGTGTTTGCCCTATAAGCCATTCTCTCTAATGCGAACACCCAGATAGTCGTAATGATCGACTCTTTCTAGTTGGGACTCTCTCAGGTTGAGGACTATTTCTCTGCATCTACCTTATGAGGTTCTTGGTTTTTCTAATATTTATCTGAAGGCGTAGTCTGTTAGCTTCAAAGTCAGATGTGGTCAGGGCCTTCTGCAGGCCCTGAGGTGTTTTACTAAACAGGATTGCGCCATTATCCTCCACCTAAGCCTGGCACATCCATAGAGGTGTTGCTGATAAGGTTAACTAATTTGCTAATACATAAGCATAAGAACAGTCAAAAAAACATGTCACTATGATGCCACTTATTTCTTCTTCTCCTCTTGAGTTAGCTGAGTTGTCCACTCATCAGCAGCTTGCTGATCACTATCATCTCTTACTTCAGTTTGCAGTTAACACTCTTGCACATGAAAGGTCACGCATTGTTACCATTTCCGCAGCTAAGAACCTGTGGTTTACTGAACACCTAATGCACGTAAGAAAGTGAGCAGAAAAGCATGTGCAGGTAGCAAAGATCACCTACGTCCAGTAATAGGGAATCCTCCCTGTCATCGGCCAAGGTATGTAAAGAAGCTGTCGTTTTCGAAAAAATTACTTCTTGGAGTCTAGGATTCAGGAAGCTTATAATAATTCAGCAGAATTATTTAAAATATTGAGACAGCTCGAGAACCCATACATTAAGCCTGTTGTATCCATACCAAAGGACTCTGACTGGTGTATTAGTATCCAAGATGCCCTTATGGGTAAAATGCTTAAGTTGCAATCTGACATTGTAATTGGTTATTTATAACGCGCTTAATACCCAGAGATTTCTAAGGGTGGACTCGGGGATCGAACCTGTGTTTCTCCACATCGTCTTTCATCCAAGGCGAACGCGTTGCCCCCGAGCTATGCTCCCAAGAGGCAAAAAAGCTTGCTCTGTCATTCCATCCAGCTATTCCATCATCTTGTAATGTCTCTAGTGAGTCCTTTACCTTCTCCCCTGTGAATGAGGAGGAAGTGGCTGAGATACTAGTAGTTCTTAAACCCCTTCATGTAAAGCTGACTGCTGTCCACAGACAATTGTCAAAGATTGTGGCCCTGCTCTTATACCACTGCTGACCAAATGCATCAATTCTTCCTTCAGGGACTGTTCCATGCTCGATTAATGAGCCTTGGATAACACCCTTGCTGAAGAAGTCATCTCTTCATCCATCAGTAGCCACGAATTGTAGGCCAATTAGGAATGTGCCGTTTCTGCTTAAGATCATGGATAGAGTAGCAGCTACAGAAATATCTCACAAAATGTGGCTTGCTGTGGGACAAGGCAGTCTGGTTTCAGATCTGCACATGGTACAGAAACCGCGCTGCTAGATTTGAAATCCAATCTACTCAAAATCATGGCTAAAGGGGGAGTTGCTCTTCTCCTTCTGGATCTCTCTGTGGTGGTAACTGCTCTCCTGAGGCAGTAGCCTGGATTCGCTCTTTTCTGTCAGCTCAGTTGGCAAGGGTTTTCAGCAATGAGGGTACTGTTTACCCAGTTGAAATAAAATGTAGGGTGCCACAGGGCCCTTTTCACCAAACCCTTGTTCGACCTCCTAGATGAGAAAGGCATTATGTACACAAACTATGTGGATGGTGCACAAGACACTCTTCCCATCTCAGGCGACGATGTATCGTTGATCAACCAAACATACACACTCATCCAAGGCTGGGGGGTGTACAGCTCTCTGGCGTTGAATGAGGTAAAAACAGAGCTGCTGCTTTTAGTGGGGACCTACTTCCAGCAGAAAAACCATCATTACAATTCATTTGATACTGCTGTTACATATTGCTGTTAAATCTGATAAAGTTAAAAGGTTGGGGGTATACTTAGCTGTGTATTTGACTATGAAGCCTTATGTCAGCAGCAGTGTCTCCAGTTGCTCTTATTACCTCAGACTGCTCAGACAGATTTGTCTTTTTCTATCTAACCAGAGCTGTGCTATGAATGCCCAGGCAATTATTGGCTCAAAACTTGACTGCGACTGTCAAGTCAAGAAAACTTAACTAGACTGCAGACTATGCAGAATGGAGCTGTTTGAGTCATACACAGTCTGGCTCACAAGGAAGATGCATGGGACGCCTGGAGACAGCTTCACTGGCTTCTGGCCAGATCTCGTATTCTTTTTAGGACTCTGGTTATGACCCATAAATGCCTCCATGGTGCCAGCCCCAAGTATTTGAAGGATAGAGTTTACTGGCTACCAGAACGCAGGATTCTGTGGCCGAATAATTTTCTTTTGCTTGCTCCTTGCTTCAGTTTGCAGCAGGTTGGCCACATGGCCTTTGATTACTCAGCCCTGGCACTGTGGAATAAATTGCCTCCTGACTTAAGATGTACTAAATCGCTCGAACAGTTCACACGCTTGCTGAAAATATCTTTGTTCATAGCTCTGTCTTCTTTGGTTCAGCTGCATATGCTTTGTTGAAACTGATCCTGGTTGTATGTTTGCCCCGTTATTTGGAATGATTTTTTTTGTGTATATGTGCGCACCTAAGCCTATGGGTCTTCTGGACGCAATTATAAACGGGATGGGTAGCCTTGACTCTTTCTGTCTCTTTCATTCTCTGCCCTACCCTCATGAGCCAGGCCCCTCGTTATCAAAAAAGAGGGTTCTCAGCCTTTTCTTTCTATGACTATTTAGACCTCTTTTGGAGTAAAGTACTCTCGCTCCCGAAAGCTTATCCAGTCCAACGGATACGATTTGAATTAGCCCTACAATCCATGGACTCCCTGATATTATGGAAATCGTTGGACATTTTTAGGAAAACTGTAGTTGAGGATAAATTACCACCCTTCGACATTCTGAGAACGAGATTGACTTGTAACCAGAATGTGATGCTCACCAACTGGAAATTAATCTGTACTGAATGGATTGAATCCCTAGACTGCACAACTGAAATGCTGAAGTTGCAGCCCCTATCAGTGAAGAAAAGAATGCAGTGGAATGACTGGATTGAGAACCAGGAACAGAAAAGACACTATAAAGTGGCAATTAATTGTCCAGCAGAAAGCTGAGCACTGAATCAATTGCCTCTACATCTAAAGATTGTTCCATGCCCTCAGATTCGGGACTTGTTCCTCCAAATGAGGATAAACCTGTTACAGACGAGAGATGTGCTAGTACATTCAAGACGGGGGATTGACCAAACAGCTCCTGCCGATTTTGCAAAGATATGGTACAACAGGAATCATTGTACCATCTCCTAATGGTCTGTGATGCGCTAACCTCTATAAGAAGGAAATGCTGTGCCATGCTGCCATCAGATGCAACGTCCCTAACTCCAGAAGAACGTTGGTCTACTGAGATTATTGGAGAACAAAAGATCCTATTATTCAGATCGTGCAATTTTGGATGGAAATCATGAACATCTATGGTTGTCTCAATTGGTTCCCTTTTTAGATTCTGTGTTATCTTGTGAGTTGACCTTTTTTAAAAGATGAATTAATGAAGCATTTGTAACAAACTAAATAATTTAAATAAAGAAAATAATAATTTTAAAAAAAAATTACTGCCACTAGGCACAAAGCTGGCTCTGCCAGAATATGCCAGTACTCCCATGTACTCCCATGTAAGAAAATACTCGTGTTGCTTTGGCCAATACAAGTGACATGTCACAATAAGAAAACATGGTCATACTGGTTCCAATGTAAGCCAGTCTAGACCCATAAAAGCAGCTACCATCCTTGCTTCATCATAGAAGCACAGTTAATAAAAGGTCATGTTACAGTAAGAAATATACATGCCGCTACACCAACACGTCAGTCTAGCGAGGTAATACTACTTATCATGCATGCTTCATCAAAGATGATGAGTATTACATGTCATGGCACAGTAAGCACTGGCTAGACTGACTGCACAAAAATGCCAGTCTAGCCAGGTAATGACACCCATGAACTTGGCTTTGCCCGAAAATACCAGTAAAACATGCAATATCATTTAAGGATGTGTCAAACATGCTCTAATGATCCCCACTCTCCCAGGGCCTTACACACACATGCACATATGCATCCCCTTTCACCCACCGGTCACTCACCCATGCATCCCCTCTCACATTCATTCACACTGCATTCACCACTCAGCACCCATCCACACAACTACAACATTCAAGAACACACTACCGCCATCATATTCATTTACCCACCAGTCACTCACTCACACCTTCTCTTATATCCACTCATTGCATTCTCTACACGCACACACTCATCCAGAAAATTCAAAATACACCATCACATTCATACTCATTCACCCGACAGTCACTCACTCATACACCTTATCTTGCCTACCCTTCTCGACACAGGCACCAACACACCCAGCCACCCAAAACATTAAAAAAACACCATCACATGCATACTTATTCACCCACCAGTCACTCACTCATACACCTGTTCTTACCTCTACCCATTGCATTCTCTACACAGGCACAAACCCACCCACTCAGAACATTCATAAATACACCATCACATTCATACTCATTCACCCACCAGTCACTCACTCACACCTTCACTTACATCCACTCATTGCATTCTCTACACAGGCACACACCCACCCACACCATTCAAAAACAGACCATCACCTTCATACTCATTCACCCACCAGTCACTCACACATACACATACACATGTTCTTACCTCTACCCATTGCATTCTCTACACTGGCACAAACCCACCCACTCAGAACATTCACAAATACACCATCACATTCATACTCATTCACCCACCTTTCACTCACTCACACCTTCTCTTACATCCACTCATTGCATTCTCTACACAGGCACACACCCACCCACACCATTCAAAAACACACCATCACCTTCATACTCATTCACCCACCAGTCACTCACTCATACACATGTTCTTACCTCTACCCATTGCATTCTCTACACAGGCACAAACCCACCCACTCAGAACATTCACAAATACACCATCACATTCATACTCATTCACCCACCAGTCACTCACTCACACCTTCTCTTACATCCACTTGTTGCATTCTATACACAGACTCAAACCCACCGACAACATTCAAAAACACACCATCACCATCATACTAATTCACCTACGGGTCATTCACATATTCTCTTACATACACACATTACATTCTCTACTCGGGCACACACCCACCCAGAACATTCAAAAACACACCATCACCTTCATACTCATTCACCCACTAATCCCTCACTCACACCTTCTCTAACTTCCACTCATTGCATTCTCTACTCGGCACACACCCACACACAACATTAAAAAACACACCATCACTTTCATACTCATTCACCCACCAGTCACTCACTCACACCTTCTATGACATCCACTCATTGCATTCTCTACACAGGCACACACCCACCCAGAACATTCAAAAACACACCATCACTTTCATACTCATTCGCCCACCAGTCACTCACTCACACCTTCTGCTACATCCACTCATTGCATTCTCTACACAGGCACACACCCACCCAGAACATTCAAAAACACACCATCACCTTCATACACATTCACCCACCAGTCACTCACTCACACCATCTCTTACATCCAATCATTGCATTCTCTACTTGGATACACACAAACCAGCAAATTTAAAAAACACGCCATCACCTACATACTCACTCACCCACCAGTCACTCACTCATACCTTCTCTTACATCCACTGATTGCATTCTCTACACAGGCACACAGCCACCCACAACATTCAAAAACACACCACTACCTTCATACTCCTTCACCCACCAGTCACGTGCACCTTCTCTTACATCCACTCATTGCATTCTCTACACAGGCACACACCCACCCACAACATTCAAAAACACACCATCACGTTCATACTCATTCACCCCCCAGTCACTCACTCACACCTTCTCATACATCCACTCATTTCATTCTCTACTCGGGTACACACCCACCCACAACATTCAACAACACACCATCACATTCATACTCATTCACCCATCGGTCACTCACTCACACCTTCTCTTACATACACTCATTGCATTCTCTACACAGGCACACAGGCACACAGCCACCCACAACAATCAAAAACACACCATCACCTTCATACTCATTCACTCACCAGTCACTTGCACCTTCTCTTAAATCCACTCATTGCGTTCTCTACACAGGTACACACCTACCCACAACATTCAAAAACACACCATCACTTTCATACTCATTCACTCACCAGTCACTCACACCTTCTCTTACATACACTCATTGCATTCTCTACACAGGCACACAGCCACCCACAACATTCAAAACACACCATCACCTTCATACTCATCCACTCACCAGTCACTTGCAAGTTCTCTTACATCCACTCATCGCATTCTCCACACAGGCACACACCCACCCACAACATTCAAAAACACACCATCACCTTCATACTCATTCACCCACCGGTCACTCACTCACACCTTCTCTTATATACACTCATTGCATTCTCTACACAAGTACAATGCCAACCACAACATTCAAAAACACACCATCACCTTCACACTCATTCACCCACCAGTCACTCACAACTTCTCTTATATCCACTCATTCCGTTCTCTACACAGGTACACACCCACCTACAACATTCAAAAACACACCATCACCTTCATACTCATTCACTCACCAGTCGCTCACTCACACCTTCTCTTACATACACTCATTGCATTCTCTACACAGGCACACAGCCACCCACAACATTCAAAACACACCATCACCTTCATACTCATTCACACACCAGTCACTTGCAAGTTCTCTTACATCCACTCATCGCATTCTCCACACAGGCACACACCCACCCACAACATTCAAAAACACACCATCACCTTCATACTCATTCACCCACCAGTCACTCACTCACACCTTCTCTTATATACACTCATTGCAATCTCTACACAAGTACAATGCCAACCACAACATTCAAAAACACACCATCACCTTCATACACATTCACCCACGGGCCACTCACTCACAACTTCTCTTATATCCACTTGTTGCATTCTCTATACAGGCTCACACACACCCACAATATTCAAAAACACACCATCACCTTCATACTCATACACCCACCAATCACTCACTCACACCTTCCCTTACATACACTCATTGCATTCTCTTCACATGCACACAGCCACCCACAACATTCAAAAACACAACATCACCTTCATACTCATTCACCCACCAGTCACTTGTACCTTCTCTTACATCCACCCATTGCATTCTCCACTCGGGTACACACCCACCCACAACATTCAAAAACAAACCATCACATTCATACTCATTCACCCACTGGTCACTCACTCACACCTTCTCTTACAAACACTCATTGCATTCTCTACACAGGCACACAGCCACCCACAACATTCAGAAACACACCATCACCTTCATACTCATTCACACACCAGTCACTTGCACCTTCTCTTACATCCACCCATTGCATTCTCCACTCGGGTACACACCCACCCACAACATTCAAAAACAAACCATCACCTTCACACTCATTCACACACCAGTCACTTGCACCTTCTCTTACATCTACTCATTGCATTCTCTAAGCAGGCACACACCCACCCACAACATTCAAAAACACATCATCACTTTCATACTCATTCACCCACCAGTCACTCACTCACACCTTCTCCTACATCCACTCATTGCATTCTCTACACTGGCACACACCCACCCAGAACACTCACAAACACACCACTACCTTCATACTCATTCACACACCAGTCACTCACTCACACCTTCTACATCCACTCATTGCATTCTCTACACAGGCACACACCCACCCAGGGTGGGAACGGCCGAGGTGCCAAACACCAAGTACACTTCAAGGGTATCTTCCGCGCAGGGGCCATTGCTCACATGGCCTCCCCAGACCCATTGTCTCCGGGCAGGCTGCCCTGATGCAGGCCGCGCCCCTGCAATCCACATAAGTGGATATCTGTTCAGCAGTGTTCCGGCCCTTTTCTGCACACCTCATGCCCATCCATCCTCCCTCCACTATCAATGGCAGTTCGCACTTGTGGCCGTGCCCTCTCAAGGGGGCTGGCAGGGTGGGAACGGCCAAGGTGCCAAACATCATGTACACTTCAAAGGTATCTTCCGCGCAGGGGCCATTGCTCACATGGCCTCCCCAGACCCTGTGTCTCCAGGCATGCTCCCCTGAAACAGACCGCGCCCAAGTAATCAACATAAGACAACACCATAAACACGTCACTCATTCACATAAACACCCACTTTTCTAATTCTTTATAAACCCCTTAATATTTATCCTGAGAACATCTGTGAGCACTGCAAGTCAACTCGTGATCGTGCTACCAGAGAACATCTGTGAGCACTGCAAGTCAGCCTGTGATCCTGCTACCTGTGAACATCCTTGAGCACCGGATGTCAACTCGTGATCGTGCTACCTCAGAACATCTGTGAGCACTGGAAGTCAACTCTTGTTCGCGCTGCCTGAGAAAATCTGTGAGCACTGGAAGTCAACTCTTCATCACGCTACCTGTTCTCCTGCTACTAACTACCCTGCTTGCTGAATCTAATTGTTAGTCAAGGTAAGGCCAGGTCACCTAATCATCTCTTTTTGATCTCTAAATTTATCTCTATTTCGAACAAATGTACCCAGTAGTGTAATGTTCATTCATCTCATTGCCTTTACCATTGTCTTCTGTTTAATTTGTTCTGTTCTTGATATATAGAAAATGTCATCAGTGTCAATTGGGATTGAATTGCATCCTTCGCAGACTATGTCTATAAGCAGGTTTCCTTTTGATGCATGAAAGTACATTCAACGGACGAGTAACAAGTTGCGATTGCGTCACATCAATCGATTCTGTATGAAAGTTATCCTAGTGTATATTCGACTAGCTACACAGGTTTTGCTTCTGTGGCCAAAACAAACATTGCATAAAAAACTTGTACTTTTTCTTTACAGATTTTTCAAGAATGCCTGCTTGTATGGTTTACGGTTGCCGCTCTAAGACCCATGACAAACCTAAGGGCACAATAATGCATACATTCCTGAGGAATATAGATCTAATTAGAGAATGGGTCTGATATTGTAGATTTCCAATGGGCGAGCTTGAAAATAGAGCCCATGATGTCTTGGGGGACGTGAGGGCCAATCGATTCCGCATCTGCAGCCTGCACTTTAGCCCGGATATGTACAACCAATCGCAGTACACTAAAAAGAATCGACTCGGAACGTCTTGTATATTGCTTCCAAATGCAATTCCAACTCTATTAATGCACATGCGGGACCAGGTGAGTTCCGGATGATGAATTAGCTGTAGGCCTTGGGGTACTGAACAGCTAACTACATGAACAGATTGGTGCTTTCAGTGTAAATATTTTTCAGCAACCATTTTTGGTGGAGCTCCAAAACTTGTGATGGGTCTGTGGAAATTCTACTTGAAAAATGGCGCTCATTGATTCACCACTGCTCCAATGTTCACTCATGGACAGAAAACCAACATTTTCACCAAAGTGCACATGGACCGTTATCGGAAGAACAAGAATGCAAAGAAGTGGTTGGTTCCATCTTCACCTCCACGCAAAGCTCTTGAGAATATTGTGTTTGATGAAACTCTTTCAAGAGACCTGAAGGGACTCTCAGAATTCTGTCACACCGGAGATTTAGTGGTGTTACACAATATGTGCCTAAAGTACAGGACCAAGAGATTGCATTTCGGCATAGATGGGATGCAATATCGAACATTACTAGCGGTATTAGCACATAATGAGAACATAAGGAGACAACAATCGAGAACTGCAGGAAACTTTGGGATGCTTCGTTACACAATGGCCTTTGCAAAAAAAAGCAAAAAATGGGTGCAAAAAACCAATATACCACGAAATGGAATTCGATTTTGGGAAAGATGTCACTTTCACTTTGTGGTACATGCATTCTCATGGAATCACTCATGATTTTGTTCCTAGGACACATACATTGCCACAAAACATTGCAAACGTGCCCTGTCCACTGAAAGCAGACCATGTAGAACAGTTCACTTCCAGGTACAAATGATTAGCAGCGATTTATATGTTTAACAAAGTTTATACATTGTACATGACCAATGGAAATCTATTTAACTTGAATTTCAAAGCTATTAAAAGTATAAAGAAGTATTATGCGTCCAAATAGTATTTTCAAATGTATCTTCTTTGTCAATTTTTTTTTCAAGAAGTGCTTGTTGGAGTACGACATACAGTGTAACTCTGTGCTTTCCCCCTTCCTGCTTTCGGCGAGCTCTTGTGCATCCTTCACTGATCGGGGGAGGGTCAGATCGATATCAACATGAAAGCAACTGCAGGGTCTGCAGTTGCCTTTGCAAGCATGTGTCCAAATAGCTGAATAAATACGCGTCCCACTAAGGAATGAGACCTAGGCTAGATAACAAATTTGTCATGCAAGAACTACTGACTGTAAGCAAAACAAAGCATAAAAGGGGGCTGTTGGTGTGAAAAAGGTGCATTCTGAACTATATTTTTTATGGGGGCATGTGTTAGGGGTCGTTGCTATCGGATGCTTTATCAGAAGAGCTGATCTTTGATTTGCGGCCTCTGGAGTCTTACGATTTCAAACACATTGGGGATATGTGTTAGTGTTACCAAAATATATGACCACTCCTGATTAGGTATATGGGAGGCGAATATGAGGTGGTGCGGGTGTAGAGTCTGGGGACCAGATGCGTTCAAAGAGAACAGGGGTCATGGGTTCAGGGGACCGGGGCCTGGCAGGAAGGGGTTGGAGATGGCATGAGTCAGTCATCAGAGACGGATTGTGCACTAAGGTTGGAGCAGGGCTTGGTCTGACATTCTCGTAGGAGCACATTTTGTCAGGGCTCGAGACTCGCTACTTGCAAAAATGAATAACTGCATTGCTGTGAGAACAGGAGACGGGCTTAGCTGACAGAGGTGGTGGGGGCTGGCTGTGCACGGTGCTGTTTAGTTAAGTTTGTTTATTTCTATAGCGCGGCCGTACCCTCAGGTAACTGGGCGCGTTGTCTTAGCATCAGCAGTGTTACATAAAGTTGCACATACAGGCAAAAACATGGGAAAGTACAGAAAAATAGTTAGTGTAAGGGACCAGGTTACACTGTGGTCCGTGAAGAAACATAAATTATCTACAAAAGGTGCATGAAACCTGACTGGTGATACGTCTTAAATCATAGAAGCTTTAAATAAGGAAAGCATAGGGCGCAGGAATTGGCTAAATACGGTAACAGTCTATTGCTGAGTTGAGAGTAGATCCTCTACCTTAGCTCGGACCGACCAAAAAGATTTGTCAGCTCTAATTGACATAGGTAGGGCATTCCAGGATTTGGCTGCTAGCATGGGAAAGCTGGCTCCCCCGGCTGTTTTCAGGTTGAAACTTGGGACATTGAGTTGGTGTAGGTATGGGGATCTGGTTGGTCTGGAGGAGCTCTGTCTCATAAATATGTCGGATAAGTACCGGGGGGCTGTCTGGTAGAGGCATTTGTGCGTGATAACAAGTGCTCGGAGTTTGATTCTCTCACGGATAGGGAGCCAATGGAATTCTTTCCTGGCAGAGGAAATGTGGGACTTGCGAGGAAGGTTAAGGGCGCATCTAAGTGCATTATTTTGGAGTATCTGTAGTCTGTTCAGGTTGTGGTTTGTGGAGCCTAGGAAGAGTGTATTACAGTAGTCCAGTTTAGATAAAATGAGGGCTCTGGCCAGTGTAAGGCGGCTGTTGGTGGATAGGAAACGTTTGCAGGCAGTGATACGTTTGTTGGTGTAGGCTGTGGATGCGAGGGTGGCGTTGATTTGTTTTTTGAGGGAGAGATTTGAGTCAAGAGAAACACCCAATGTTTTGACTTCTTTAGATACTTTTATGATGTTACCATCAATGACAAAGAATTGTTATCTGGGCTCAAGTTTATTGAGACGGCCCTGTGGCCCAACTATCAGCAGTTCCGTCTTGTCGTCATTTAAGCAGAGGCTGTGATTGGCCATCCATGCTTGAATTTCAAGGTAGATCTAATTTAATTTAGCAGCATCCTGCTCATAGCTCCCCGTGAGCGCAAGGAGGACCTGGGTGTCGTCAGCATAGTTGGTATATGTGACTCCCAAGTCGTCAAGGCGGTCGAAGAGGAGCTTGGTGAAGATATTGTAAAGCGTGGGAGAGACGCACGAACTTTGGGGCACTCCACATTGGATCGGTACAGAGTCCACTGCAGCGCCACCTTAAAGGGCGAAGACCCTGGTTGTTCTGTCCGATACGAAGGACCGGATCCAATTGGTGGCATCCTGAGAGAATACAGCAGCTGAAGAGAGGTGTTTGGTGAGTATTTGGTGGTCGACCAGGTCGAATACTGCTGACAAATCTAACAAGAGCAGGATGGCCAAATTGCCCTGGTCTTTGGCTTCATCCATTTGGATTTTTAGATCTACGAGGGCTGTTTCAGTCCCATTCCTGGGTCTAAAGCCGGATTGTCGCAGACCTAGAAGGTTGTTGTCTTCCAAATGTTGTTGGATTTGGAGGTATGCTACTCTGTCTATTATTTTTAGGAGAAAGGGGACCGTTGTGATGGGCCTGTAGTTTGTAGGAATGTTACAGTCGAGGTTAGGGTTTTTGAGTAGAGGTAGGACCCAAGCCTCTTTGAGGTTGTGTGGGACTACCGAATTTTTAAACGATGAGTTGATCAAGGAAGTGATAAAGGGGGCTAAGTCTTTGGCCCCGTCCTTGATAACTGATGCTGGGTAGAGGTCGCCTAGACAATTGGAAGGTTTAAGACTGGCAATTATATTGATTACGTCCTCCTCAGTGACTGGTGAGAAATGGAAGAGGGGGGCAGTCAGGGTGGGGTGACCTAGGTGTGTTGCTCTTGTAGACTTCAGAAGCAAGGTTGGCTTTTTTAGATTCAATCTTAGCTTGCAGGAGAGCTATTTTATTGGAAAGTACTTGTTGGATGTTATTGCACCAGGTTTTGTCCTTGATGCAATCATCTGTCGGGGGCACAGGAGATTCCAGTTCTCGTAGAATGGAAAATAACTCTTTTGTGCCGGACTTGTCATTGTATATTCTAGTATTAAAAATCGCTTTTTTGCGTTCGTGACAACGGCTTTGTAAGTAGCTGCTGTCAAGGAAAATGTTTCTTTCATGGAGATAGAGGGGGCTTTTCTCCAGCTGGATTCAGCTGTATTCTTAAGGTTACAAAGTGCTTTTAGTTCAGCCGAGAAACATTTGTTCACATGTGCCGTTGGTTTAGTTTTAGAGGTGCTATTTGGTTTACAACTAGTTCTAGTGTGTCATTTTAGAGTTTGACTAAGGACGTAGGATTGGAGTTAGGAGTGGTGGGAACAGCAGTGGTGATGGGGTGAGATTCTCTATAGAGATGTTGTGTTTGTTCCTTGATAGAGATTGCAATGGAGTGGTGTAGGGCGGATTTATTTGTGTAGTTATGGATATAGTGAAACTAATTAGGTGATGTTCGGAATGAGCAGTGGGGCAGAGGGCCTCGAAAAATAAGGCATTTGAAAGTATACAAAAGGAGGTTCAAAGCATACAAATTAGAACAGCGTTAATACACTTATATGAAACATGGGTGATGCAGATAGGTACAGGAGAAGTGGATGTGTCTCCCACCTTAGCTTAGACATCATTTGGCCTGAACATGAATGGTTCAGGGGGGCGGAATGTAGCACCACAACTCCAACATTTGTTAGTGCACGGGAAGTTCAGTGGAGATGGAAGGGCACTTGTATTTTATGACTTGCAAGTGTTTCACGTTATCATCAGCAGAGAACATTCCTCTTCGAAAACAGGGCGCACACAGATGTGACAATGGTGAGGACACTAACTGGAACTGTTTTCATAAAATAGGTAAAGCACTAGACATTTCGAAGAGTAAAAAAGTATTTACGATCATGCGGCATTGGTTTTTGAAATATTTTTGAAATATTTTCGAACAAACAAACAATTTGTTTTTTGAAAATATTTAAACTGCCACGTTGGTCTGCAGGACTTATCGCTCCCATGGGAGTGAAGGTCACCGCGTTCGATTTTTGCTTGTGAGCTGTGCACTCCCACACATCCTACACAGTATGTTTTTGATTTGTGGCTTTCCTTCACTAAAAGCAAACTTAGTATAGGCACTCCACAGAAGGTTCGATTGTTTTTCGTCCTTGGAAGAAAGGAGGGATTCGGAATGGAATGAATGAAGGAAGGAAGGTGTGTAATACCATCAAATATGATAAGGTTCACCATTCCAAAACTGGATAAAGGAACATGTAATTTAATTTTATGAAAATTCGTTGATCTGAACGGACACTCTGCGTTACGCCTGAGAGAATGGAAATGCCGAATATTATGTAAGTTTTACTGTAGACGGGTTTATAGACGAACGAGTCAAGGTTTCATTTTCTGACCGGTATTGCTGGCTTACATTGTAATGGGTTGTTGTTTGTGGCATATTGCAACAACACGCAAAAAGAACCTGTGTGTACTTGTCTTTGTCCCGGGCACATGGGCAGTCCAGAAACGAAATGCAAGTAGTCCACGTCTGAGTTCCCCCAGGTTCCACCAACGCCAAATTCTATGCTAATATTCAGTTAAAATGCCATCTATGTGTTCTTTGAATTCTTCCGTCAGCTTAAACATCTGCATCCCATTGCGAGCTAAACATACTCCATAGTGCTAACCTCTCAAGCACATCGAAGACTCCAACTTTCCACAATGTTTTCTCTGTGTTTCATGTTTGTGTTCATCATTAGTTTTCACACGGTGAAGAATTAATGGGTAAATTGATACATTTGAACAAAGAACGACTACTGAGACACATTTCTGTTATGTTTTCTACACAGCTACATCCTGCCATTCTGCGAATGTCATCGTTTCCAGATACCAATTGATGGCTTCATCAGCAGCCAGTTGCAGATACACCTAAATGGCTGGCTTTCTATCATGCTTTTGTGTGGGGCAGTCGCCCCGGCCGATATGCCCTTTCGCTGTACCAGCGACAAGGAGCAACCTGACATCGTTTACGGTGGTCTAGCAACAAGCTGATGCCAAAGCCTTGCGATTCATGGTGCGTCCAATGCGCTTTTTATACCCAAAGGAACACTGTATGACCCACAATAAAGATTTGTGGATCGAAACAAAGAAAGACATTTTAAATTTGGTTGAATATGGAAATCGGCGGATGTTCTCGGAGCGTTTATTGTGAAATAAAAGCACATTATAAATTGAAGAGTATTGCGGTTTCCTTTAAAAATAATGTTTTGTATTCAGAATTGGGACGCGCTGTGCTGTGAGAGGATGCAAGTTGATATTCCGGATTCTGCGTCAATGGACGTCAAGACGTAGGTGATGACTGGGCGCGTTTTGCTACGCTGCACAGTAAGGTCATGGAGATAGGTGGAGAATATCACTAGGAATGGTGATGTCAGCTTCAGGAACAGGGGAATACGATTTAGTGCCGCTGGGGCACTTGAACTTAGGGCGATGGATAAATGGATAAGATTAGCACAAGATAGCTGCAGCCGGCTGCCTGATTTCGCATGTGTAAAAGTGACGAAAACTAAGATACGGTGCATAGGAAATGTTTTTACAATCGATCAACGTATGCTTAAAACCACATGCCTGAACGCTCGGGACAATGATATTTTTGAGCGCACTATTCCTTGAAGTATCAAAATGTTTATAGAATTAATTTAACTTACATCCTTTTTGTATAGCCCTGGTGGCGTGGCGTCCCTGGCCCGTTACAGAGATTCCCTCCATGAAGGGACGGTTACCCTGCCGGGGCTCCCCAGGACAGCCATTGAGCTTGGGGGACATCCACCCAAATGGGAGACAGGCACCCAAAGCCGGGGGCATCACCCCCGACTGTCCTGGACCTCTGGCTGGGCTGCGTTACAGGTTTCCCCTCTGGATAGGGATGGGGGACCCTGACGGGGCTCCATGGGACTGCTGCTGGATTGGGGATGATCAACCCACATGGTAGAAAGGCACCCATGTCCGGAAACATCACCCCAGACTGTCCTGGAGATCTGGCTGCGCTGCCTTACAGCTATTCCCTCAGGGGAGGCATGTGGATCTTGCTGGGGCTCCCTGGGACCGCCGCTGGGCTTGGGGACGGTCAACCCGCATGAGAGACAGGCGCCCAAGGCCAGGGGCAGCAGCCCCAGCCATCCTGGACCTCTGGCTGGGTTCAGTTATAGCTTTTCCCTTCAGTGAGGGATACAGACCCTGTCAGGGCTCCCTGCGACCGCTGCTGGGCTTGGGGAGAGTATACCCTTTTTTTTCCGCTCAGGTAAGCGCACACACATGTGAGGTACTGTTTTCATCAGGACACCAGTGGGAATGTGGGAAGGTAGGATATGTGCTGTTGCCGGTGTGATTCGATGGTTGCTTGGTGGCAAATGTCTGAATATTCTGTTTTTTCCCCTAAATTTTGGAATTTGCGGCCCTTGTGGGTAATACATTGTAGGGCGATTGGCGAAGGTCAGACCTCTTTGGATTCCCCAGGGTGTCCTCTTTTCAGAGATCTATGGGGTTCCCTGTTTTCCACGGCGGCTGCGACACCCCAGGCCCAAATCTGTGGGTTGTCCACAACACCAAATACCATAAGAATTTCCTCTTCCTAGGCCCTTTGGTGTACCAGTGATTTAGCCTTTTCCCTTTGCGCCCAGGTAAGTGCACGGGGTACCGTTTTTGTTGGGACACCTGTGGGAACATGGGAAGGAGGTGTTGTTGCCAGCGTGTTTCGGTGGTTTCCTGGTGGCCCAGGAAACTCTTGCAAGGATAACAAGTTTTATTTCTACAAAAATAGGTGCATCAGCAAAGAACTCTGCTGCCATGGAATGTTTTGGCCAAAAAGGGTGCAAGCAGAAGCTTAAAAGGAGACACAACATCATAGATTACGTCATTTGTATACAGTGGAAACCCACGTGGCTGGTTGGTGCGACCCTATACATGGTCTGCCTACTCCATAGGGTATGCCAGGCCATTGGTCCCAGCCCAGTCCGTCTGTCTTCCATCACGTGGGATCTGCTGGGCTCATCGTCTCCAGTGAACCAAGACCAAAGAAGAAATTAGTTACATTTGCAAACAGCGCTACTCTATCATTATACAATGCACCTGGCATACTCAAAGACTGGCACATGGGGAGTCTCGAGGTCACACTAACCCACATATCCTTCACTCATCCCGATTGCGTCTCTCTGCTTTCAAGGCTTCCACCCTCGCTTTTGATCTATAATGTATCCGTCCCTTTACCTCGCATTACAAATCATGTCACTATGAAATAAAGGTGGGACGACCATGCTCTTAGATCTTTTATGGTGGATTGGTTTATGGTCGGTGGTCTGGGGTCACCTGGTATCTCGGAATTCAGGTGTCTTGGGCAGTTGTAGGGACTTGTGGTTGGCTGGGTGGGGGTCGGAGGCCTGCTTTGGCCTGTTTGTGATAACACGTACAAGCAAGGCGCCCAGTGCTATCTCGTGGCCTTGCAGGGCACATTATTTCTAGAACACACATATTGGGAACAATTTTAGAACAAAGAAGAGTTTCTGTAAAGGTTACCAGCATGGGCCTCTCTCGTCAGCGCTTGGGCGTATTCAGATTTCCCTTTCAGGCTCACGGCCTGTGTCTAACACACTAAATACTGCACTTGGAGCGTGAGCAGAGGGTGAGCAGTCGTCCGTGGACTGCAGTCTTTCTACCGTGTTGCCAGTGGGAAGTACTTTTAATCAGCTGTCTCACCGCAGAGCGGTGAGCGGAGTGTGAGCAGAGGGTGAGCAGTCGTCCGTAGTCTGCAGCAGGAGCAGTAGGAGCACTATGGAGCCTACCGGCATGACTGAGGCCCAGCCCCTGCAGTCAGTCAACTCATCAGAAACTCCGTCAGAGGCCTGATTGGAAATCCGAATATTACGGAGCACCAGCAAAACACTCGATATCAAAAAAACCAAACCAGTTCCCTGTTTGAAAAAAATCGAAGGAGGTAAGGCCACCCTCTAATACCATCATTGCCACCCCTTCGAATACTGCAAACACTATGAGTACTACGTGCCCGCCGAGTCCTAAGACCAAGTCTATGCGCAGAACGGAACAGATCACTTTGGATTTTCCTACTGCTGTGAACCAGTCATCCACTGGCTCTTTAAACTCTTTAAACTCATCTGTAAATACTTCCATAAACATCTTGGACAATTCTGGGCCGGCAAACGTGACAGTGACCATTTGTGAGACAGAGCCTGCCGCGACCACGCTTCCCGCCTTACCCGTTTCTCCGGTACCGTGGATTTGTGGCTCGGCGGTCTCCGACGTCTCCATGCAACCAACGGGGCCGCACCAGGTCTCCTCGACCTCCGTGCCAGAGACTCCCTCCTCTTCAACCTGCAGCCTGTCCCCCGCCCAGCCGTTTCTGCCTTCCCGTCTCGTAACTGAGACGAGGGGTGCCTCGGTTTCGGCCGTCGGAGGACGGTCACCCCAGGCCCCTGTGCTAATGGCTTCGGGCGGTGGTTTCACGGCCTTGTTGCCAGGAGCAAGTGTGCCTTGGCAGAGGCTCAAAGGATCAGTGATTGGCGCCCCATTTCGACTCGGGCACTCGTGATGGCGACTCCCACGAGCACCCCCAGGGTGCAGGACTTTCTTACTCAGCCAGTA
Organism: Ambystoma mexicanum; assembly: GCF_040938575.1. Classification (NCBI taxonomy): domain Eukaryota; kingdom Metazoa; phylum Chordata; class Amphibia; order Caudata; family Ambystomatidae; genus Ambystoma; species Ambystoma mexicanum. The sequence goes on from NC_090925.1 coordinate 155,931,733, forward strand.
CGGCATGCCGATTCGATGTCGCCTGAGCTGGGAGGCCCCATGGAGGTCTTTGCAAAGGCCGCAACTTCAACATCAACGACAGTTTTGGTGGCGGCCCAATTTCATGCAGCGTCAGAATCTTCAAGCAATAGCAACAATCACTTGGTTCCCCAGGCCCAAACACCAAGATTTCGGGAAAACGTTCCTGCACAGGAGAATGCCCAAATAGCAGTTTCAGCGCCCTGCGCAACCCTTAAGGGGCCCCCCCCTTGCAACCCCGGAAAACACCAGCGCTTGTGCGCCTACGGCTATGTCGACAGACTCTCCTATTCTCCATTCAGAGCAAGGTTCCGTGGTCCAGTTGGACAATCAAGAAAGCCAAGAGGTTATTAAACATAACAATAAAAAAAAAAAACAACAACAAACGTAAAACAAAAAACACTTAGATTAAAGAAAGCAGGGAAGCCAACCTTACTGGTGCCGCTCCTCTCCAGTGCACTTAAAGACTTTATAAACAAGCAGTACAAAAGAAAGCTGGATCAGACAAAAGAACTTTCAGATGCAGAAATCCTGGAGGCTATCCAAGACCTTCCCCCAGTCAGTAAAGCAAGGAAACTAACGTCTGGGATCCTGAACCAGGCACAGATTCATTCAGCTATCCAAAACCAACTAATAGGATCAAAAGAGGCATCTACAGCGCCCAGAATCGACGCAGTGCCCAAAAGGTTTTCAGCTAACTCATCAACAAGGCGTCCTCTGCTAAAGAAGCCAACAAAGAGCTAGATTCTTCGGAAGTGATTCTGAATTTGTACGACTCCAATCTAACTGGTACTCAAAACAAACCAACAATGAACCAAGCAAGCAGACCAGCAATAAAGAATCTGGGTCAGTGCATGGGAAACAAACACCTTCAATGCCCATACGTGGCCCTGAAGCTAAAGCTTCCACACCATCGATTCAACCTGTGATACGGCCTTCTCCTGACCGTCCGATCCTTGATGATGGACGGACACAAACAGAAGATCACTCTGATGTGCCATATTCGCCAATCCTGAACACTCCACGACCTCGATACCCTCCAAAAAACCGAAGACTAAGCGAAATAACTACTTCAGGAAATAAGGAGTCGCCTACTAAAAAAATAGATCTCACAACAATCATGTCAGCAATTACAATAGCTTTATCACCATTTGGGAAGCTGTATGAAGCCATCAATGACTCGTTGAAAGACAGCACCATCATCACCGCAATGATGCATAGCAAACTGATTTTTGTTGAAGGTTACATCACAGCATTGGACCAAAGAAGTAAGGAACATAGAGAGCTCTGGGACTCAAAGTTGAGCCTACTGGAAGATCTACTACACCGCCTCAAACCGGCCATGCCAGTTACTATTGAAAAAGAAACCCAGACCAAAGCTCCATCGAATCCTCCTGAACTGGCTCCTGGTTTCAAGAGACAAACGGAAAAGCTCTCACAACCTGCTTTGCCATCGGCCAAACACCAGACAGCAGTGGAAAATCAACAAAAAACAACACCAGGCTCTAAAAGTAAACCATTGCTGAAAATTACAACGACCAGTGAATCAGATTCCAGGGGCTTACAAATAGTGTCGGCCCTTGACCCCTTGATGTCTTCGAGAACCAAACAAAAAGATTCAACGAAAGAAAAACCATCATCTCCTCAACAAAAACAAAGTCTTAACAATTCAGTGATCTGCATTTCCACCTCTCCCAAGACTACGGAAGAATTCATAGCTCAAAGTTCCCTGATGGATTTAACCCAAAACTGGGACTCAACAGAGACAAGAGTCTCGCAATCAGAAATTTTAAATAAATCACCTGTTCAAACACCGACTTTGCCAACTTCTGTCTCAGCTGGGGAAAGCACCCTATCTCCTACAACTACTCAAGTTGATCACAAAGCCACCAAACTGATATCTGATTCGTCGAAACATATTCAACAGAAAGTGTTACTAGCTCCACCTAATCGAACTAATCGAAGATTCAGTCCATCGAGACGCCCAACGGACGACCAAGGAAAACCACGCGTCCCGTTAATACGATCGACTCGTCTCTTCAAAATTGAACAAAAAACATCAAATGACCACTATATGATTCTAAATAGAAATACGATTCTCAGAACACTAAAAAGGGTGAAAACTCTACAGAATTTAAAATCAGACGACTTCACTCTGATCGAACCGTATCACAGAAAGAACCAAGCAAAGGCCTATCTTCACATCAAAAAACGAGCACTTCAAGAAATACTGCAAGAAATGTATGCGGATTTAGCCCATTTGGGTTTTAACCTCTACGAGATCCCAATTACTAACTCAAAAGAATCGCCAAGAGACAATGACAGAAAATCGCCTAATGAAAATTACAGATTCAAATCGCGAACAGAACACCTTTACAGACCAGTGATAAGGGGAAGAAGCCCCTTATCAACGACCACCAACATCTCGAGAACCAATGGATCAACATCAGATGGGCATCCTACAACTATTCACCCAAGGCACACCATAAGGAGTAATGAGAGAACAGAGCCTAGAGGAGACCTCAGAAAAAAATACGAATATGAACGGAATCAATCTTACTCAACTGCATCTCGCATCCGTAACCAAGACCAGGGAGCATCTCCGCAAAATGAAAGGATCTCAGAAAAAACCTCAGAGCAGATCCCGATTGGCCCTGACAAATCAACTAAGAAAGATAAATGGAACTGGTTCCGTAACGTCTTAACTCCAGGGCTTAAAAGATAGCAACCAGCAGGGGGTGTTAAGTCGACGTCACTCCCACCTCAACCAATTCAGCAAACAGACTTAAAAGAAACCTTAAGTATAGCGTCATGGAATACTAGAGGTCATGTTCATCTTACTAAGCTTGACAGTCACGACCTGGGCACCTACGATATCATATGCCTTCAGGAAACGTGGCTGCGGGAAAAACCGGCCCTTGATGGTTACTGCATTAAAATATCACCGGTGCACCGGAAAGGGGATGTCCTTCCTCGGGCTTATTGATAGCCACCCGCACAGGATCCGGAATATCCATCACAGAGGTCATAACCCAAAGTTACAAAATTCTGGCCGTACTGACCACGTGGAATTCACCAACCCAAATGGCCAAGTTTTCTTTATCTGATTCAGTAGCAATTATAATCGTCTACTGGAACCCGCAAAAGATTTCCACAGAGAACTTTTGCGACAAAGTTGCTAATACAATTGATGAGATTGCAATCAATTACAAATCTCCCAATATCCTGATTTGCGGGGACCTCAATGCGAATTATATTACCCCCAACACACTCAAAACAAAACTACCTACTAACTCATCTGCAATAACTATGGGATTAGCATGGAGCTCTATCATGAAATCCAGAAATCTTTTTAACTCAGCTACTACCACAGACCCAGACACCTTGATACCGACCTGGGAGCGCGACAGGTCATCAGCTACTCTTGATTACATCTTTGCTTCCGAACCTGTGTTTTTCAACATAGTGTCATTTGAAGTAATCAGAACAAAGGACAGCGATTACAACCTGCTGAATCTCATATGCAGAAGTAAAGCGCGACAACTGCAATCCTATGAACCGCTAATTGAGACAAATTCACAACAAACCCGTCTACGTATGATTGCGTCAGACGTTCATAAGCTCACAGACCAATTCAACAACTTAACGTTTGACCCTGCATCGCAAGAAAGAGCGGCCAGATCCAGCTAAATTCCCCTTCTTCTTTCTAACCTTTAAAAATAATGTTTTGTATTCAGAATTGGGACGCGCTGTGCTGTGAGAGGATGCAAGTTGATATTCCGGGTTCTGCGTCAATTGACGTCAAGACGTAGGTGATGACTGGGTGCGTTTGGCTACGCTGCACAGAAAGGTCATGGAGATAGGTGGAGAATATCACTAAGAATGGTGATGTCAGCTTCAGGAGCAGGGGAATACGATTTAGTGCCGCTGGGGCACTTGAATTTAGGGCGATGGATAAATGGATAAGATTAGCACAAGATAGCTGTGCCCGGCTGCCTGATTTCGCATGTGTAAAAGTGACGAAAACTAAGATACGGTGCATAGGAAATGTTTTTACAATCGATCAACGTATGCTTAAAACCACATGCCTGAACGCTCGGGACAATGATATTTTTGAGCGCACTATTCCTTTAAAGTATCAAAATGTTTATAGAATGAATTCAACTTACATCCTTTTTGTAGAGCCCTGGTGGCGTGGCGTCCCTGGCCCGTTAAAGAGTTTCCCTCCATGAAGGGACGGTGACCCTGCCGGGGCTCCCTGGGACAGCCATTGAGCTTGGGGGCCATCCACCCAAATGGGAGACAGGCACCCAAAGCCGGGGACATCACCCCTGACTGTCCTGGACCTCTGGCTGGGCTGTGTTACAGGTTTTACCTCTGGATAGGGATGGGGGACCCTGCCGGGGCTCCATGGGACTGCTTCTGGACTTGGGGATGATCGACCCACATGGTAGAAAGGCACCCATGTCCGGAAACATCACCCCAGACTGTCCTGGAGCTCTGGCTGCACTGCCTTACAGCTATTCCCTCAGGGGAGGTGTTACGCTCACCTAGTTCCCACAGGGGCGTCGATCGGACCCGGACAGCTGCGGTCTCCACCAACGTGATGCGAAGTGCCGAGATGACTGTCTGGCCTGGCCCACCTAATCTCGTCCGCTTGATCCGTAGAAGTATTCTCCTGCAAGTGGAGAAAGGGATTTAGCCACCTGTGGATTTCAGTGATGGCCCCCTACCACTGTTCTCGTTCTCCCTTCTGGTCACCTCCGATATCCCCTTAGGAGCCTCACCTTATGTTTTTTTTTTTTTCATAACAACATTTTATTAAATTATACAGGTTCATCAATACATCAACAACAGCATTTGATCATTAATCACATTATTCAGACATATTAGATCAAAACATATGAAGGACCGGAGATATACTTTGTTGTGGCACTGCTCATTTGTCCGAAATTTTATTTGGGCTTGATGAGGTAAGCAAACGTTCTGGGAGGGGTGGGCATAATGTAACTTGTGGATTAGTCAGTAGAGGGGGCTGCTTTGTAGCCACCTAGTGAGTGGTGGCATTCTAGACAGGGCCGGGAATCTTGTTGCATAGTCCATGAAAGGGTCCCAGATATTCCTGTGTCTGGTCAGCGAATTGTTCCGGATCGTGGTTACCCTTTCTGCCACTGCGATGTCCCAGCATTTGGACCACCATAATGTTATAGAGGGCCCGTCTTTAGGTTTCCACAGGCGTGCCATGGCAATTTTCGCTGCAAGGAGTAAGTGCGTACATGGTCGAGGTATGTGGCCTGAAATCGGGAATGCCCCTCCCCTGTTTCCCCTAGGAGAACAATCCCCGGGTCCCAAGGAATAGTGAGTCCTGTGATATCCTTAATGTGTTACCAGCACCTCCTTCCAGTATGCCTCCGTCTTTGGGCATGCCCATGTAAGGTAAAACAACGATCCAGGGGTGGTACACCCCCGCCAGCATTGGTCCGAGAGATGTGGATTAGCTCTGTTGATTTGGACCGGGGTCACATAATGTCTATAGCAAAACTTATAGCCCCCCTCCCTATTTGTAATGCATTGTGAGCTTTTATGCAGCCTGGCCCATATTTTTGCCCATTCCTCCACTTCTATTTCCCTTCCCAGATCCCTCTCCCATTCGGTCATGTACCTTTCTTTTTTTGTGGGGTCCGCCCTGTCCAGGAGACGGTACAATATGGAGATTCTACTGTTTTTCGTAGGGGTAGTAAGAGTGCTCTCCAAAGCCGTAAGTTCTCTCGAGCACTTCTCGCGAACCGTCCTGTTAGATAACCAGTGTCTTATTTGAGTATAGTGAAATCTTTCCCTTTCCCCCACCACAAACTTCTCTTTGCATCTTTCGAAAAACAAATGCTTTATGAGCATCTAAAGAGATCACGGCCATTCCGACCCCAGACTTGTGGGCATGTTCAACAATGTCTATTGTTCTACGGATATTGTCATTTGCCCCTCTTCCAGGGATGAACCCAGTCTGATCACTGTCGATTAGACAGCAAAAATCTTACCGTCAATGTTCATAAGCGTGATCGGGCGGTAGGAGGCAGCTAGTTCAGGAGCCTTTCCGGGTTTGTGTAACAGGACCGTCACTGATGATCTGGAGACGGTGCCGGATGTCAGGAAAGAGTTGAATAATTCTGCCAGCTGAGGAACCAGGAGCCTAGAGTATTTCTTGTAGAAGGATGCAGTTAGGCCATCGGGTCCGGGAGTCGTTGGTTTCAATGTTTTGGTGGCGTTGATTATTTCTTCCTCCGATATAGGCCTTTCGAGGTACTCCAATTGATTCATATTCTGCTTGGGTATGGACCGTAGGTACTCTGGTAAGGTTGCTATCTTCGTCGGTGACCCTTTCATGACTTCTGAGTGGTACCTCAATAATTCTGACATTTTCTCTGCATCGGTGTAGAGAGTCTTGCCATTCGATCCAATTATCGTGAGTATGTTATTTCTGGTTCGGGTCTTTTTCAGTTAATTCACTAATACTCTGTTCGCTTTGTTCCCCTTCATATAATAAAATTGTTTTGTGAAGGCTAAATCTTTAGCGGTGCGATCGGCGCAGTGCATTTCTAAGGCTGTCTTGGCCTTTCTGAGCTCTCTTTCGGCCTTCCTGGTGTATCGACTTTTCAGGATCGCCTCCAGGTGATGCACCCTTTCCTCCAGCTTGGAGGCCGCTGTGTTTGAGACCCTTCGGTGTTCCGCACCCGCATGGATTAGAGAGCCTCTGACAACTGCCTTCATCGCATCCCAGATGATGTTAATGGGAGAGGTTACCGTGGTGTTTTCTTTAAAGTAGTGGGTTATCGTATTTTCTACTTCCATCCTGATGCATTCGTCCAGTAGCAAAGTATCGTTCAGTTTCCAGTATCTTTGTGCCGGGAGCTTTTGTCCCGATATGGCTAGTTTCGCCGGCACTGGGGCGTGATCCGAGACCATACAAGTGTGTATTGTCATCGCTTCCAGACATGGATAAATGACCCCCGAGATCAGAATAAGGTCGATTCTCGAGTAGCCTTTATGCACCTGAGAGTAATGGGAGTAGTCTATTGAGGATCCATTAAAGAACCTCCATGCGTCCACTGTTTCCGTTTCCCTTAGTAGCTTGGCTATCGAGAGTGCTTGAGTATAATCAGATTTGGTGGGCGGAAGAGTCTTATCCATCTGGGGATTCGGCATCGAGTTAAAATCCCCACCCATAATCAGATGCCCTTCTTGGAAAGCTAGGATAGTAGGAATCAAATTTTCGATAAAGGCAGCCTGAGCCGAGTTGGGGCCATAGATAGATGCTATTGTAATTGGGAGCTCCTCGAACATCCCCTTGAGAAAAAGGAAGGGCCCATTTGGATCTCTCTTTATGGTGACTTTTGTTAGAGGTATCCTATCGCTTAAGAGTATTGCCACTCCCCTTTTCTTTTGGCCCGGAGAGGCAAAGTATGACTTTCGGTAACTGTTGTATCTTACTCTGTGTTCGTCCTCCTGCAGTAAAGGAGTTTCTTGAAGCAACACAATATCTCCTGTTAATTGACCCAGCCTGTGTTCTACGGATTTCCGCTTCCTCGGAGAGTTGAGCCCTTGCACATTCCAAGAGAGAATCGTTATTGTACTCGCATCAGCCATATTTTCTTGTTCCTTTCTCTTCTTTGCACAAGCTCATGTCCGTTTGCTGAGAGCGATCCTCCATATCTGAATCGGTTGCAGTGTTTTGATGGTTGTTCCTTGTTGCTGTTGTTGAATAGTTGTGATGTGATCATAAGTTCTGGTCTGAGTGGCCGGAGCCAACATACCCAGACTGTCCATTTAACTTTCAGAAGACCCTTCTCCCCCCCTCCCTCCTAGAACAAACAGGTAGAATAGGCAGTATCCTACTGCGTACGGAACTGGTGGCGCTGATGCGCCCAACTTGGCCAACTGGGCCACCGAGAGAACTGTGAACTTTAGAGAAGGAGGCCATGTGCCCCCCTGCTTGGGGCGGTGCCTTCGGTGCCCTCGCAAGCGAATGCTCGAGTTTGAGATTTTCATCTTCATTTGGACCCCCGGTCCGCCCATTCCACAACTTTTCAGTTTGCACCCTCCGTCTTTACAACTCCCTCCTCCAGTAATATGATGGATGTGTGCCTTTAAGTATAAGTTTGGATTAGAGTTTTTCCTGGGCGGCCCTCGAGGTCTGGGTCGCCTTGCAGGTTTCGACCACTCTCCCTCAGACGGTTTCTTGTGTTGATACTGGGATGGTTCCTCAGAGTCGATCCTCCTTCTGTTCCACCAACACCCATGAATTTGTCGGCTTCCTTTTGTGAGTGGATTTGTCTCCGAGTCCCCTCCCAGGCGAACCTGACCGACGTTGGGAATCCCAAGTGGTAGGCAACCTTTTTTCCCCCTCAGCCACTCCGTGAAGTTTCTCATGGCTCTGCGCTTCTGGAGTGTGGAGTTCGCTAGATCTTGATATAAGGATATGTTAGAACCCTGGAACGTTATTTGGCCCATATTTCTTGCTTCCTTCATGATTTCCTCTTTGATTTGGTAAAAATGGACCCTTGCCAAGACATCCGGTGGGAAGTTGGAGGCCAATCTCAGAGCCGTCCTGTGCACCCTGTCCAACTCCAGGGATGATTCACCCGGTAGGGTTATGATGAAGCTAAGCAGTTGGGAGACGCAGCTTCTTAGCTCTGTGTCCTGAATGGAAGCTGGAATCCCCCTAATGCGTATGTTGTTTCTTCGTGATCGATTTTCGGCATCTTCTTGATTCACTTCAAGGAGTTCGCATCTTTCCTCCAGAGCTCTGATTTTATCCCTGTCGGTCTCACCTTCAAACCGCTGGTCACAGACTTCCGACTCGAGCCCCGCCCTTCCTTCTCTCCACATCAATCACTCTCTTGTCCAGGGAGATTATTTTTTGGGTCACTTCTTCTGTGCTTTTGTGAATTTCCTTCGTCTGGGCCTCCAGTAGTTCCTGCAGATCATTCTTAGTTACCATTTGAGTTGATTTGGACGCTGATGCCTCTTTGATGGGATTCTTTTCACCGGGGAGAGTCTCAGGTGTGTCACCTTTTTTGGAGCATTCAGTTGGGATATTAGCCATCAGCGTTGCAATATCTGTCTGCTTTGACGTCTTCACACTTCTCGACATGCTGATGGGACTCCGACTCATCCCCTTGATGTTTTCCACGTGTGTTTACTCTGTTGTTGGGTGAGAGGGGATCACGAGCACAATGAGTGTCGGTGCTAGCAGATTCTTTGGTGGTTTTTGGCCAGAGCTCACTGTATGATGGGGCTTCAGTGTTGGCCCTCCGGGTAATGTGATGGACTCCGATTCCCGGCTCTAGTTTTTATCAGTTCTGCAAGCGGGGGAGGGGGGGGCTGCTGTATACAGAGCCCCACTCTACACCCCTCCTCCAACGAGCCGCCTTGTGGTCGCTTGATCCTCCTATATTCGAGGTGCGGTGGAGCCCCGGCAGACCCGATTCCCTTGCTCGTGTCAATATGCAATGCCGTGGATTCGCGCTCCTGCCAGTACCCACGGATGTGGTTTGATGTTCAATCGAGGACTCACTAAGTGAGGGGGGTGAACCAAGAGATCCGAGTCTCCACCCCCAGTTCGCATCCACGCTCGCCGGCGCTCTTCACCGCTCCGTCTGCGAGCGTCTCCCGGAGCCTTCCGTCTTCTTCTGTGAGCAAGGCGCCAAAGGCTCACAGCCGTCCGTGATTGTGCGGATGATTGGTGGCACACGGCACTGTCACGGCACCCCTATGCCGCATGGGATAGCACTTCCTCGGCGGCACTCAGTGTTCATGTGCGGCCAAGAGCTTCACGGAGTCATGCCGATCGCAGCGGCTCCAAGCCACGTCCCCTCACCTTATGTTTTTAAATGATGAGCTCTCCATCCTGCATGGATTGCAGGGGTGCGTTCAATGCCAGTTACTTCACTGGTTTGAAGGCGTGGAAGAGTTTCCAGCGAGTATTGACTCTGAGGTTCCTGGCAATGTCCAGTAAGTATCAAGTTCATAGAGTCCAATATGTCCGATGTTTCACTCTTGTCCCCCCTTCCTTCCTTGTCTTGCAGCTGAGATCGTGAGAAGATACCCTCGTGGCAGCTGGTGACGCTCATGTAAGAGTCTGTATTACCCAACGCTGTCCGGTAAATGTTGCACGTGTTTAACGTGTTGTTTTGTCTCCCTTTGCAGATGCGGCACGTGAAGATGTGGAGAGTTATAGAATAATGCCTCCGGTGGTAAATCAGGTAAGTCTATGGCTCACCTTGTTGTTTTCTTTTTGTCCCTCAGGTGCCGGAGTTCAGTGAAGAAATGATGGGGGTAGCGCTGAATCGAAAGATGCTGCGAGGACTGGTGAGTATGGCACGGCGCTGCAGCTGAAGATGCGAGGCGTACAGAAATGATGTTCTTTCCAGGTCCGGAGGCGAGATGGATCCGAAATCAGGTGAGGAATTCGAAAATAGTTCGTGTTCTAACCTTGTCCTTTTCTTTCCTCTTTGTTTTAGGAGCTCTAGATTCGAGGCGGGTGTGGCAGAAGACTGGATGCAGAATGCAGGCACAGTGAGCGTTACGCTGCTGGATGCAGAATAACGCGAAGTGTGTGCTGCTGATCGGGCGTGGTTTAAATAGCCTCCAAAATAGTTCCAGGTAAGAGGTTCCCAAGAACCACACCGAGTAAAAAAATAGTTCCTGTAACAAAATAGTCCCATCCAAGCCTCACGTTGGCTTGGACTCACTAGCAGCATGGTCTGCATCAGGTAAGTAAAGTCTATGAGCCTGGCGCCTATGGCGCCAGGACTGGTTTCTATGATGAGCCTGGCGCCTAAGGCGCCAGGACTGAACCCAAATAGCCCCCAGCCGGGGCTGTTGGGGTTTTAGTAAGTATCTGGATGATGATGGGCTTGGTCCTGATGCCCGGGGGCAGGCATCATGACAGGAGGCATGTGGATCTTGCTGGGGCTCCCTGGGACCGCCACTGGGCTTGGGGACGGTCAACCCGCATTAGAGACAGGCGCCCAAGGCCAGGGACAGCAGCCCCAGCCATCCTGGACCTCTGGCTGGGTTCAGTTATAGCTTTTCCCTTCAGTGAGGGATACAGACCCTGTCAGGGCTCCCTGGGACCGCTGCTGGGCTTGGGGACAGAATACCCTTTTTTTTCCGCTCAGGTAAGCGCACACACATGTGAGGTACTGTTTTCGTCAGGACACCAGTGGGAATGTGAGAAGGTAGGATATGTGATGTTGCCGGCGTGATTCGATGGTTGCTTGGTGGCAAATGTCTGAATATTCTGTTTTTTCTCCTAAATTTTGGACTTTGCCGACCCTTGTGGGTAATACATTGTAGGGCGAGTGGCGAAGGTCAGACCTCTTTGGATTCCCCAGGGTGTCCTCTTTTCAGAGATCTATGGGGTTCCCCGTTTTCCACTGTGGCTGCGACACCCCAGGCACAAATCTGTGGGTTGTCCACAACACCAAATACCATAAGAATTTCCTCTTCCTAGGCCCTTTGGTGTACCAGTGATTTAGCCTTTTCCCTTTGCACCCAGGTAAGTGCACGGGGTACCGTTTTTGTTGGGACACCTGTGGGAACATGGGAAGGAGGTGTTGTTGCCAGCGTGTTTCGGTGGTTTCCTGGTGGCCCAGGAAACTCTTGCAAGGATAACAAGTTTTATTTCTAGAAAAATAGGTGCATCAGCAAAGAACTCTGCTGCCATGGAATGCTTTGGCCAAAAAGGATGCAAGCAGAAGCTTAAAAGGAGACACAGCATCATAGATTACGTCATTTGTATACAGAGGAAACCCATGTGGCTGGTTGGTGCGACCCTATACATGGTCTGCCTACTCCATAGGGTATGCCAGGCCATTGGTCCCAGCCCAGTCCGTCCGTCTCCAGTGAACCAAGACCAAAGAAGAAATTAGTTACATTTGCAAACAGAGCTACTCTATCATTATACAATGCACCTGGCATACTCAAAGCACATGGGGAGTCTCGAGGTCACAATAACCCACATATCCTTCACTCATCCCGATTGCGTCTCTCGGCTTTCAAAGCTTCCACCCTCACTTTTGATCTATAATGTATCCCTCCCTTTACCTCGCATTACAAATCATGTCACTATGAAATAAAGGTGGGACGACCATGCTCTTAGATCTTTTATGGTGGATTGGTTTATGGTCGGTGGTCTGGGGTCACCTGGTATCTCGGAATTCAGGGGTCTTGGGACTAGGGCAGTTGTAGGGGCTATAACTCGTGGTTGGCTGGGTGGGGGTCGGAGGCCGGCTTTGGCCTGTTTGTGATAACACGTACAGCAAGGCGCCCAGTGCTGTCTCGTGGCCTTGCAGGACACATTCTTTCTAGAACACACATATTGGGAACAATTTTAGAACAAAGAAGAGTTTCTGTAAAGGTTAGCAGCCTCTCTCGCCAGCGCTTGGACTTATTCAAATGTCCCCTTCAGACTCACGGCCTGTGTCTAACACACTAATTACTGCATGTGGAGTGTGAGCAGAGGGTGAGCAGTCGTCCGTGGACTGCAGTCTTTCTACCGTGTTGCCAGTGGGAAGTACTTTTAATCAGCTGTCTCACCGCGAAGCAGTGAGCGGAGCGTGAGCAGAGGGTGAGCAGTCATCCGTAGTCTGCAGCAGGAGCTATAGGAGCACTATGGAGCCTACCGACATGACTGAGGCCCAGCCCCTGCAGTCAGTCAACTCATCAGAAACTCTGTCAGAGGCCTCATTGGAAATCCGAATATTACGGAGCATCAGCAAAACACTCGATATCAAAAAAACCAAACCAGTCCCCTGTTTGAAAAAAATCAAAGGAGGTAAGGCCACCCTCGAAGACCATCATTGCCACTCCTTCGAATACTGCAAACACTATGAGTACTACGTGCCCGCCGAGTCCTAAGACCAAGTCTATGCGCAGAACGGAACAGAGCACTTTGGATTTTCCTACTGCTGTGAACCAGTCATCCACTGGCTCTTTAAACTCTTTAAACTCATCTGTAAATACTTCCATAAACGTCTTGGACAATTCTGGGCCGGCAAACTTGACAGTGACCATTTGTGAGACAGAGCCTGCCGCGACCACACTTCCTGCCTTACCAGTTTCTCCGGTACCGTGGATTTGTGGCTCGGCGGTCTCCGACGTCTCCGTGCAACCAACGGGGCCCCGCCAGGTCTCCTCGCCCTCCGCGCCAGCAGCTAGCTCCTCTTCACCCTGCAGCCCGTCCCCCGCCCAGCCGTTTCTGCCTTCCTGTCTCGTAACTGAGACGAGGGGTGCCTCGGTTTCGGCCATCGGAGGACGGTCGCCCCAGGCCCCTGTGCTGACGGCTTCTAGCGGTGGTTTCACGGCCTGTGTTGCCAGGAGCAAGTCTGCCTTGGCAGAGGCTGAAAGGATCAGTGAGTGGCGCCCCATTTCGACTCGGGCGCTTGTGATGCCGACTCCCACGAGCACCCCCAGGGTGCAGGGCTTTCTTACTCCCCAGGCCCAAACACCAAGATTTCGGGAAAACGTCCCTGCACAGGAGAATGCCCAAATAGCAGTTTCAGCGCCCTGCGCAACCCTTAAGGGCCCCCCCTTGCTACCCTGGAAAACACCAGTGCTTGTGCGCCTACAGCTAAGTCGACAGACTCCACTATTCTCCATTCAGGGCAAGGTTCCGCGGTCCAGTTGGACAATCAAGAAAGCCAAGAGGTTATTAAACATAACAATATAAGAAAAAGAAAATAACAAACTTAAAACAAAAAACACTTAGATTAAAGAAAGCAGGGAAGCCAACCTTACTGGCGCTGCTTCTCTCCAGTGCACTTAAAGACTTTATAAACAAGCAGTACAAAAAAAAGCTGGATCAGACAAAAGAACTTTCAGATGCAGAAATCCTGGAGGCTATCCAGGACCTTCCGCCAGTAAGTAAAGCAAGGAAACTAACGTCTGGGATCCTGAACCAGGCACAGATTCAATCAGCTATCCAAAACCAACTAATAGGATCAAAAGAGGCATCTACAGCGCCCAGAATCGGCGCAGTGCCCAAAAGGTTTTCAGCTAACTCAAACAACAAGGCGTCCTCTGCTAAAGAAGCCAACAAAGAGCTAGATTCTCCAGAAGTGTTTCTCAATTTGTCCGACTCCAATCTAACTGGTACTCAAAACAAACCAACAATGGAGGATAGTACCTTTGAACCAAGCAAGCAGACCAGCACTAAAGAATCTGGGTCAACGCATGGAAAACAAACACCTTCAACGCCCATATGTGGCCCTGAAGCTAAAGCTTTCACACCATGGATTCGACCTGTGATACGGCCTTCTCCTGACCGTCCGACCCTTGATGATGGACAGACACAAACAGAAGATCACTCTGATGTGCCATATTTGCTGATCCTGAACACTCCACGACCTCAATCCCCTCCAAAAAACCAAAGACTAAGCGAAATAACTACTTTAGGAAATAAGGAGTCGCCTACTAAAAAAAATAGATCTCACAACAATCATGTCAGCAATTACAATAGCTTTATCACCATTTGGGAAGCTGTATGAATCCATCAATGACTCGTTGAAAGACAGTACCGTCATCACCGCAATGATGCATAGCAAACTGATTTTTGTTGAAGGTTACATCACAGCATTGGAGCAAAGAAGTAAGGAACATAGAGAGCTGTGGGACTCAAAGTTGAGCCTACTGGAAGATCTACTACACCGCCTCAAACCGGCCACGCCAGTTACTCTGGAAAAAGAAACCCAGACCGAAGCCCCATCGAATCCTCCTGAACTGGCTCCTGGTTTCAAAAGACAAACGGAAAAGCTCTCACAACCTGCTTTGTCATCGGCCAAACACTAGACAGCAGAAGAAAATCAACAAAAAACAACACCAGGCTCTAAACGTAAACCATTGCTGAAAATTACAACGACCATTGAATCAGATTCCAGTGGCTTACAAATAGTGTCGGCTCTTGACCCCTTGATGTCTTCGAGAACCAAACAAAAAGATTCAACGAAAGAAAAACCATCATCTCCTCAACAAAAACAAAGTCTTAACAATTCAGTGATCTGCATTTCCACCTCTCCCAAGACTACGGAAGAATTCATAGCTCAAAGTTCCCTGATGGATTTAACCCAAAACTGGGACTCAACAGAGACAAGATCTCGCAATCAGAAATTTTAAATAAATCACCTGTTCAAACACCGACTTTGCCAACTTCTGTCTCAGCTGGGGAAAGCACCCTATCTCCTACAACTACTCAAGTTGATCACAAAGCCACCAAACTGATATCTGATTCGTCGAAACATATTCAACAGAAAGTGTTACTAGCTCCACCTAATCGAACTAATCGAAGATTCAGTCCATCGAGACGCCCAACGGATGACCAAGGAAAACCACGAGTCCCGTCAATACGATCGACTCGTCTCTTCAAAATTGAACAAACAACATCAAATGACCATTATATGATTCTAAATAGAAATACGGTTCTCAGAACACTAAAAAGGGTGAAAACTCTACAGAATTTAAAATCAGACAAGTTCACCCTGATCGAACCGTATCACAGAAAGAACCAAGCAAAGGCCTATCTTCACATCAAAAAACAAGCATTTCAAGAAATACCGCAATAAATATATGCGGATTTAGCCCATTTGGGTTTTAACCTCTACGAGATCCCAATTACTAACTCAAAAGAATCGCCAAGAGACAATGACAGAAAATCGCCTAATAAAAATTACAGATTCAAATCGCGAACAGAAGACCGTTACAGACCAGTGATAAGGGGATGAAGCCCCTTATCAACGACCACCGACATCTCGAGAACCAATGGATCAACATCAGATGGGCATCCTACAACTATTCACCCAAGGCACAACATAAGGAGTAACGAGAGAACAGAGCCTAGAGGAGACCTCAGAAAAAAATACGAATATGAACGGAATCAATCTTACTCAACTGCATCTCGCATCCGTAACCAAGACCAGGGAGCATCTCCGCAAAATGAAAAGATCTCAGAAAAAACCTCGGAGCAGATCCCGATTGGCCCTGATAAATCAACTAAGAAAGATAAATGGTACTGGTTCCGTAACATCTTAACTCCAGGGCTTAAAAGATAGCAACCATCAGGGGGTGTTACGTCGACATCACTCCCACCTCAACCAATTCATCAAACAGACTTAAAAGAAACCTTAAGTATAGCGTCATGGAATACTAGAGGTCATGTGCATCTTACTAAGCCTGACAGTCACGACCTGGGCACCTATGATATCATATGCTCGGCGGAGCAGGTGAGAGCAGCCGCCGGTGTTGCAGGCCAGCCAAGCCCTTCCAGGCCCTCCGGACCTCTTGTGAGTAAAATTGAGGCTTTTTAATTGGAATTGCTCCCGCGCTCCGAGCGCGTTGTTGTGCTTGCTCTCCCCTCCCCTTCAGCTACTTCCTGGTCCTCGTCCCCTGCCCGCTCTCTGCCCGCCCCCCGCCCTCTGATTGGCTGTCCTGCTAGTCCCTCCTGGACTACAGACGGCTGCTCCCCCGCTTGCTTCTTTGTTCGGCGGAGCGGGTGAGAGCAGCCGCCGGTGTTGCAGGCCAGCCAAGCCCTTCCAGGCCCTCTGGGCCTCTTGTGAGTAAAATTGAGGCTTTTTAATTGGAATTGCTCCCGCGCTCCGAGCGTGTTGTTGTGCTTGCTCCCCCCTCCCCTTCAGCTACTTCCTGGTCCTCGTCCCCTGCCCGCCCACACCCCCCCTCCCCTTCCTCTCCTTCTGCCTTATACCTGTTCCCCCTGGGCAGCCCCCTGCCCGGCAGCCCCCTCGGCTAAGGGCCCTTAGGGAAAGGGCAGCTCCTACGGGTGCGGCTCCCACTGTGTCTGCAGGTGTCCGCAGGGGACGCCAGGCGCCGGTCTGCCTTTCTTCTGGTTAGCTCCACCTGCTCACCCAGCCCACCAACCTACACCTTTCCTTTTCATTCACATGGTTTCTACACTTCAGTGTGTACCGCTAATTGTGGTAAACTAGGGCATTTTCTCCCCTCACAGGACTCTCAAACTTAGGTGGCCTCTACACTGGGTACCTAATTTGTATTTACTGTGTTACTGAAATGTGGTAAACTAGGGCTTGCCGCTTCAGTCCTGTCCGCTTCTATCGTCTGTCTTCCCCCCAACTCCCTCCTTATTCCATGGTGCTAAATCTGGTAGGAAAAAGTTTAAAAAGGATATCCTGGTCTCCAAACCAGGCCTTCCTATCGCTGACACCTACACCAGTGTCTCTTCCAAGGAAATTCTTACTGACATCCTCTTTTTTGTGCCTTCCCCTGACCAATGGACCCTTCATATGGTCTCTGTGCTCCCTCACTTCTCCTCTTCTCCGATTAATGGTGGCACCCGTTGGGATGTCCTCCTGGCCCCCTTCTGCTCCTCTAAGGCCATCATTAATGTCTACGCTAATGGGACTGTCTTGGTCCAACCCTCAGGCCAACCTCCACCTCTTTGATAGACGCTTCTCGCGCCTCATCAACTTCCTTTCCTCTCCTGCTGTCCCCTCTTCTCTATCCTCGGCTACCTTGCCTCCACCCTCTCACCCTGCCCTCCCTCTGGCTCCTTTTTCTTCACCTCCACAGGGCGTACCTCTGATCTGTACCCCTCCCCGGAAGTCCTTCAAGGATGGCAACCTTCTCCACTTTGCCACTCTCAACTCTCGCTCTGCCGTCAAACATTCCTCTGATATCTATCGCCTTCTTGAGGAACTGGACCTTGACATCCTCGGTCTCAGTGAGACATGGTTCACGGCCAGCTCTGTCACCAGCTTTGACACACTCCTACCTGACGGTTACAAGATCCTATCCTTGCCCAGGCCCAACCGTGCTGGGGGGGTGTGGCCCTTATCTTCCCTGAGTGGATTCCTGCCACTGTCACTCCTACGCAGACCTACTCCTCCTTTGAATGCCTTGTCTGCCGACTCTCTCCCTCTCCTAGCCATTCCCTGGCCGTGGCTACTATCTATCGGCCACCTGGTCAAATTTCCTCCTTCCTCTCTGAGTGGGCTGACCTCTCCTCCTCACTCCTGTCCTCAACCACTCAACTCCTCTTTCTTGGAGACTTCAATATCCACCTTGATGCCTCCTGTCCTCCCTCTGGACTCTTTCGCGACCTCTGCGACTCTCTCTCACTCTCTATTCTCCCGTCTGGGCCGACCCATTCTGCAGGGCACACTCTTGATGCTCTGATCTCTTCTGACCTTCCCCTTTCTGTCCCTCTCTCCACTCCTCTCTCCTGGAGTGATCACTTTCTCCTATCCTCCCACCTCACCTTCTCTACCCCACAGGCAAAGCCACCCTCATCACTGCCACCCACCTTCGCGGTCATCCGACCCATGAAGCACGTGTCAGTTGAGGCTTTCGCTACCACCTTCTCGCCCCCCCGTCCCATCTTCGGCTGACTCCCACCCTGACACAGCCCTCTCCACTCTCCACTCTGCTATATCTGATACCCTTGATATCCTTGCCCCTGTCATGAGAATCCGCCTGAAGCCCAAATCCAAATGTAACTCCTGGTATGACTCGGATCTTGTTACCCTTAAACGCAAGTGCAGGGTGGCAGAGGAAATGGCGTGCTTCATGTTCATCCTCTGACAAACTGGCCTGCCGCCTGCTCCAAAGGCAATACCGGCTCTCCGTTCTCACTAAGAAGAGAGCCCTTATCCAAGCCCACATCTCTGCGGCATCTAACAATTCGGCCGAACTCTTTAAAATCTGCAAGGAGCTGGCCAACCCTGCTGCAGTCTCCACCTCACCTGTCCCCTCCCAGGCCATCTGCACGGCACTGGCCTCTCACTTCATTTCAAAAACTCAGGACATCTTGTCCTCACTCTCCTCCTATCACCTCCCCCACTCTATTACCTGCTCTCCCTCTGGCCCTTCTGCAGCCACCCCTCCTCCCTCCTTCTCTGCCTTTCCCCTTTTTTCTGCTGACGATGTTTCGAGACAAGTCCGATCTTGAAAGTCTCGTCAAAACAGGTCCACCCCTGTTCCTCCAAAATTATCAAGGACCACATCGACTCCCTGGCTCCTGCCCTGGCTGACTTCTGCAATCACTCCTTCGCCTCTGGAGTCTTCCCATCCCCCCTCAAGCACTCCCTTGTGCACCCCCTTCTTAAGAAACCCTCTTCCGACCCCTCCTGCCCAGCTAACTATCGCGCAATATCTATCACTCCCTTCCTGGGCAAGCTCCTGGAGAAACTGCCCATCTCCCAGCTTAATCTCCATGCTGAATCTGTTGGTAGTCTTCATGACCATCAGTCTGGCTTCACAGCTGCCAGAAGCACGGAAACTGCTCTCCTGAACATCCGTGAGGACCTGCTCTCAAACCTTGACTCTAACACCCCTTGTGTTCTCCTTTTGCTCGACCGCTCTTCTGCCTTTGACACTGTCAACCACACCATCCTGCTCAACCGTCTCTGTGATAACCTGGGTATCACTGGTCAGGCTCTGGCATGGCTGACCCCTTTCCTCTCCAATCGACACTCCCAGGTCCAACTGGGTTCCTTCCTCTCTGACATCTTTTTCTCTACCTGTGGTGTCCCCCAGGGATCTAACCTCTCCCCCTGGCTGTTCAACCAGTATGTGGCGCTTCTTGCTCACCGCATCGCCGCTCTCTGTCCCAACTTTCAGTGCTACGCGGATGATACCCAGCTCATTTTCAGGCTACCCTCTGCCTCCTCTTTCCCTTCCCTCATCTCTGACTGTCTTTCTGCTATCCAGGAATGGTGTGCCGCCAACGACCTCTGCCTTAACGCCAGTAAGACTGAGATTCTACTTATCGGCACACCCACTCCCTCCTTCCCTGCAACTCTCTGGCCGGCCTCGCTTGGCCCTCTTCCTGCTCCTAACTGCAAGGAAAAAAACCTCGGGGTCATCTTCAACTCCACACTCTCTTTCTCTCCTCACATATCTGACGTCTCTAAGAAGTCACACTACCAGCTACACCTCCTCAGAGGTATCCTTCCTTTCCTCTCCTTCCCCCAGAAGCTCACTGTCTCCTGAGCCCTGGTTCTCTCGAAGCTGGACTACTGTAACAGCCTCTATCTAAATCTTCCTGCCTCTACTCTCTGCCCTTTGCAATTCATCCAGAACAGGACTGCGAGACTTGTCCTTGGCCTCAAGCCCAGGGACCGTATCTTTCCAGGACTGAAATCACTACACTGGCTCCCAGTGGCTGCGAGGATTAAGTTCAAAACCCTCTGCATTGTCCACAAGACCTTCTGGGGCCTTGGGCCAAAATACCTTCAACTCTCTCTTCCTAAATATCTTCCTTCTTGAGCTCTTCGCTCATTCACCTCTAACTACCTCAGTGTCAGCCGCTTCTCCAAGCAACGAGCTGGGGGTAGATCTCTCCGCAGCAGGGGCCTCCCTCTGCAACAGCCTTCCTGCCTCCCTGAAACTTGAGGAGAACCTTCTCCGGTTCCGGAAGCACCTCAAAACCTTCCTCTGTGCTTTCTCCTCCTCTCTCCCCTGCTAAAATCACTGAACCTGCACTGAATCTGCAACTGGGCCACTCACCGATCTCGGTCCTTGGCCCAGCCACTCTTCCCTGCACTGCCTACCTGCACTACGGGACTGTCTCTGTATCCTACAGCCCCTTCTCCCGGCACTTACCTTGCACTTGCCACCAGCTGGCCCTATTATTTATCTTGTATTCTACTAACCATGTACTGCACTTTCCTTGCACTTGCCACCAGCTGGCCCTATTATTTATCTTATATTCTACTAACCATGTACTGCACTTTCCCCTCTCCCCTTCCCCTTTTCCCAGTCCCCTCTACCCTTGCACTTGCGCGATCTGAATGACACCTGGCCTAGTAGGATCGTTGTCTGTCTCCCCTTGTTCCCCCCCGCCTCGTCGCGCCTTGAAACACTGGCGAATGGGCGCGTTACAAATGCCATATCATATCATATCATGCCTTCAGGAAACGTGGCTGCGGGAAAAACCGGCCCTTGATGGTTACTGCATTGAAATATCACCGGCCCACCGGAAATGGGACATCCTTCCTCGGGCTTATTGATAGCCACCCGCACAGGATCCGGAATATCCATCACAAAGGTCATAACCCGAAGTTACGAAATTCTGGCCGTACTGACCACGTGGGATGTCTACTGGAACCCACAAAAGATTTCCACAGAGAACTTTTGCGACAAAGTTGTTAATACAATTGATGAGATAGCAATCAATTACAAATCTCCCAATATCCTGATTTGCGGGGACCTCAATGCGAATTGTATTACCTCCAACACACTCAAAACAAAACAACCTACTAACTCATCTGCAATAACTAGGGGATTAGCATGGAGCTCCATCATGAAATCCAGAAATCTTTTTAACTCAGTCACTACCACAGACCCAGACACCTTGATACCGGTCAGGAAAACGGTTGTTTGGGGCAAAAAACGGCGCTTTACAGCCAGAAAATAGGCTGTCCTTGGAATAAACTACATTTCCCAGCATGCCTAAGGGAATTCAGTAGTCCGGGGTTTCGCGCGATGCAACTGCTGGCAATCAGGAAAGGAATAAATCTCCACCCACCCGTGCCTCAGTGCAGATAATGAATGATTATGTGCACGGGCGGCAGCGTGGTGAGTTTGTGAAGTCAGGCCATCTTTTCGGACGCCGGAGGACTGGTGGGCGTCAGCACGGATTCCAGGAACAGATAAGCATGCATTCCGGGCCGCGGCGGTGATTTACGAGCGGCTTGGGCGTGCTTTGGAAGCAGCAGTCTTCAGGGCTCGGGTGTTCTCGTGAGGCGCCCGGGCCATCAGCTAAGTGCATTTTCCATTGTGTTCTATTTATGACTACAAACCTTTGAAGTCAATTAGTTATGTGCGTGTGTGAAGGAACACGCGACCACATTCATACAAAAGCAGGCTGCTTTACTTTGTCAGGCATGCCAACATTGTTTCACTGAAAACCATGAATTAGTGCCAAGGCATATGAGAATAATGACACTATGTTTTGTTTGTGGCATGTATTCAATGTGCAGCATTTGTTCGTTGCTTCGTTGTGCCCATGGGGCCATGAGTCTAATGTGCTTCATCCCAGTGTGTGCCATCATGCTTTATGTGCAAAAGTCTGTTTTGAGCATAATTGTTCCCAAATGTTTGTGTTCATTATGTCTGAGTTTCTAACACCATTTACATTGTGTTTAAAGTCATGTTATGAGTGCTTTTCTTATGAAAAGATGCTAAGAGTATGCATATACATTTGAATAGGTTCAGATACCATTTTGGAGGTCAGGTTAGGACAGGTCAGGTGTAGGAGTTATTCTCTAGATATCAGTGTATTAAGTTGGAGTTATTGTTATACTTGCATGATATGTTCCCCCTCCTTTCCTTTGTCATTCCACCCGCTTTCCCTAACTCTGTCTTGCCCCCATTGGCTGCCACCTGGCTCCCTGTGTTACTAAGTTCAGGCGCCCGTGCTAACCAAGGTGGGAGGGTCGAATCTATTCGGCTTCTGTGGTTCGGGAGAGGGAGTCCAGACCCTTATCCCTTTGATTGCATTGACAGAATTATCTGCCCCCGATTTTGGGGTAATTGAACCACACAGGCCAAATGGAGACAAATCCTCCTTCTTTAGCAGATGTGCTAAAAGCACTGCAAGATATTCTAGTGGAGTTAGTGCAAGCCAGACAAGAATCAAACACATTGAAGGTTCAGGTGCAGGGTCTGGTCGCGCAGGACACCCCGTTGGACGGGGCTGGACCATCTACAGGTGCTTCCACCAGTAGAGCCCCAGCAACGGTGATAGAGCAACCCCCCAGTAGTGTGCCCTTAGGGGCCCCCGAAAGATTCACAGGGGATCCCAGGAAATGTATGACCTTCTTAACCCAGTGCCGCTTACATTTTTTATGTAAACCCACACCCTTTGATACCATACAGGCTAGAACAGCATTCGTCATTTCATATTTAACTGGAGATGCGGCAGCTTGGGCAATGCCTCTAGTACAGAAGGATGATCCTTTATTGTACAACTGGGATGGTTTTTTGGGGGAATTTGGAAGGTTGTTTGACCGCCGAGAAGTTTCTCTGGCACAAGATAAATAATTGTTGGCCTTAAGACAAGGACCGCGCGTCTTAGTGTCATATGTTACCCAGTTTAATAGATTAGTGATTGAAACAGACTGGCCCGAGAATAAACAGACGGTATTATTTTATCAAGGATTAAACGAAGAATTGAAGGATGCCATTGCGCAAGTCGAACCTCAACCAACTACTTGTACGGCCATGATTGATTTAGCTTTAAGACTAGATCATGATTGATTTAGCTTTAAGACTAGATCATTGTATCAATGAGCGCAACGGAGACGAGAAAAAACCCGAAGTAACACCCTTTGCCCGACTGGATCGGGGAAGAGGCAGTAGGAGTATAGAATAACCCATGCAGATTGGTGGAGTGAGAGTGCCCTTGTCAACAGCAGAAAAGGAACAACGCAAGGCGAACAATTTGTGTTTGTACTGTGGGCAACCAGGACATTATATTAGGACATGCCCAAACACTCCCAAGAAAGGAGTAAGCGGTGACCAAGGTAAAGGGGAGATGAGAAAATAATTGGGCCGGCCTTAGGGGGAACTAAGGTGACAGGCCCGAAGGAGACTAGGTTCCCCAATTGGATAGCTAATACGGGAGGAAACAGGAAGTCTCATGTGTATATTCTGGTGACTTTATTTTTTGCTTGTACCAAACAGATAGTATCAGCCATGGTTGACTCAGGAGCCACTGGTAATTTCATTGATATTGGGTTGGGCAAGAGGTTATGTTTACCCTTAAGAGAAAAATCACAGGTGGAGGGGGTGCAATCGGTGGATGGGTCACCCTTAATTTCTGGACCCATTTGTCAGCAGACTCAGCCCATTACCATGAAGTGTGGGTCGGGGCATACTGAGACAATCGTGTTTGATTTGATAGTGGCACCTCAGTTTGGACTCATTTTGGGCATGCCTTGGCTAATGAAAAACAATCCTAGGATTGATTGGGTTAAGCACAAGGTGAATTTTGAAGATTCAGGGTGTGCGAGTCACATGGAGGAGGAGATGGGCCCCGCATTATTGTTGGCAGAACAAGTGGCAGAACCCCACAAGGTGGGAGCAGTGGTGGGAAATATTCCGGCCCAGTACCAAGATTTGTCTAAAGTATTTGATAAAGGGGGAGCGGACAGGTTACCGCCCCATAGATCATATGATTGTGTAATTAAATTGGAGCCAGGGGCTAAGTTACCTTGTAGCAGAATCTACAACAGAAAACCAATATTTACGGGAATATTTGGATGAAATGTTGAATAAGGGGTTTATCAGCCGCTCTACTTTACCTGTCTCGTCTCCTTTATTCTTTGTCCCCAAGAAAGAGGGAACTCTAAGGACATGTATTGATTACAGAGCATTGAATAAGGTGACAGTAAAGAACAGATATCCTTTACCTTTGATTTCTGTGTTGTTAGATCAGGTTAAAACAGCAGTGGTGTACACAAAACTAGACTTGAGAGGGGCTTACCATTTAATCCAGGTGAAAGAGGGAGACGAGTGGAAAACGGCCTTCAGAACTAAGTTTGGTTTGTTCGAGTACCTTATCATGCCTTTCGGCCTGTGTAATGCCCCTGCAGCGTTTCAATACTTTATGCAGCAGGTGTTGAGTGAGTTTCTAGATGTGTTTGTCATTGTATATATAGATTACATTCTAATTTACTCAGCTACTGAAGAGCTACACATTGGTCATGTTAGAGCAGTGTTGAAACGATTACAAGACTATCAGTTGCATGTCAAACTGGAAAAATGTGCCTTTCATACCACTCAAGTAGAATTCCTTGGTTTCATTCTGACCCCTTCTGGTATAGTGATGGACAATAAAAAAGTTCAAGCAGTTACTGAATAGCCAGCGCCTCAATATATCAAGGACATTCAGTCTTTTTTGGGTTTTGCTAACTTTTATAGAAGATTTATTTCAAATTTTTCACAAATTGTTATCCCCATCACGAAATTATTAAAGAAGGCCACTAGGTTTTGTTGGAATTCTGAGGCAGAAATAGCTTTCCAAGAACTAAAGAATGCGTTTACATCAGCTCTGGTACTGAGACATCCGAATCCAGGGAATCCTTTTCAAGTGGAAACAGATGCATCCAATCTGGCAGTTGGGGCAGTGTTGTCGCAACGGGATGAAGCAGGGGTGTGGCATCCAGTAGCTTTCTATTCTTGTAAGCTTACTAATTGTGAACAAAACTATTCCATTACTGACAAAGAACTATTGGCAATTCGAGCAGCCTTTTTGGAGTGGCGACATTACTTGCTAGGGGCCAAACATCAGGTGGTGGTTGTCACTGATCATAAGAACCTACAGTATTTCAAGACTGCCAATACTCTGAGTCCCAGGCAGTTACGGTGGTCACAGTACTTTAATGAATTTGATTTCTTGGTAACTTTTAGACCAGGAACAAAGAATGGGAAAGCAGATGCTTTGTCTAGGCAGCAAAATCGGGAAAATACTATAACTGAAACTAAAACTATCATTCCAGTGGAAAGGGTGTTGGGAGGGGTTATGACACAGTTATTGAGACAAGTGAAACAGGAGATGCGAAAACCAGAAAAAGTGCAATGGGGAAAGGAGAATCCATTAGAAACTTTTCGCAATGGTCGTCCGTATTATGCTGGTAGATTGTATTCACCCACACTTACTTTACAAAAGAAAGCGTTGCATTGGTGTCACGATTCTCCTTTGGCAGGGCATTCAGGAAGTAAAAAGACACAAAGTATGTTAGAAAAGTATTTTTGGTGGCCAGGATTGAGACAGGACACTATGAAATATATCCAAGAGTGTGAAACCTGTGTACGTAGTAAGGCAGACCATACATAGAAAGCGGGTTTGCTCCAAACTTTACAAACACCTGAGAAAGTGTGGACACATATATCCATGGATTTCATTACTGACTTACCTCCAGATGATCAGTATGATACCATATGGGTGGTGGTGGACTATTTATCAAAGCAAGCTCATTTTGTTCCTTGTAAAGGTATTCCAGGAGCGGGGAAATTGGCTGAATTGTTCCTACAACATGTGGTCAGATTACATGGGTTACCTCAGAGGATTGTATCGGACAGAGGTCCTCAATTTACTTCCAAATTTTGCCGTGCATTCTGTTGATACTAGGAATTGATTGTGCCTTGTTCACCAGCTATCACCCACAGACGGATGGACAAACAGAGAGTCAATCAGACGCTGGAGCAATATTTGCGCTGTTATTTACATGATGGTCGTGATTCTTGGGTACAATCATTATGGTTGGCGGAATTCACGTCTAATAATACTGAACACGCATTATTGGGTATGGCTCCGAAAGAATGTCTGTTTGGCCAAGTACAAAATATGATACCTGAATATTTACCTGATGTTGAGACTATTCCCCCGCTACAGGAAAGAAAACAGTTACTTCTGAACATCAGACAGAAGGCAAAAGCCAATTTAGAATAGGCTAAGGAACAGTATAAAAAACATGCAGACAAGAAAAGGAGAGAGGCTCCTCAATACAAGGTGGGGGATAAAGTATGGTTGTCTACTCACAATCTGCTTTTAAGAGGACCTCGATTTGCACTTAAGTTTATTGGACCGTATGAGGTGATTAAATGTATATCTAAGGTGGCGGTTAAACTACATTTGCCGCAATCATTGAAGATACATCCAGTATTCCATGTGTCTTTGCTTAAACCCGCAGTTCCCAGGACGCGAGCACAGAGAGCCCCAGCAATCATCAAGGATGGCCAATCGGAATACGAGGTGCAGAAAATACTGGACTCCAGGCGCAGACAGAAGAAATTATGGTATCTCATCCAATGGGTGGGATATGGACCTGAGGATTGTTCATGGGAACCGGCTACTGTGGTTCATGCACCTTGTTTGGTGCGCCAATTTCATCTGCGCCATCCAGAGAAAGCAAGACTTGGAAAGGGCCCTGAGAGAGGAGGTACTGTCAGGAAAACGGTTGTCTGGGGTAAAAAACAGCGCTTTACAGCCAGAAAATAGGCTGTCCTTGGAATAAATTACATTTCCCAGCATGCCTAAGGGAATTCAGTAGTCCGGGGTTTTGCGCGATGCAACAGTTGGCAATCAGGAAAGGAATAAATCTCCACCCACCCGTGCCTCAGTGCAGATAATGAATGATTATGTGCACGGGCGGCAGCGTGGTGAGTTTGTGAAGTCAGGCCATCTTTTCGGACGCCGGAGGACTGGCAGGCGTCAGCACGGATTCCAGGAACAGATAAGCATGCATTCCGGGCCACGGCGGTGATTTACGAGCGGCTTGGGCGTGCTTTGGAAGCAGCAGTCTTCAGGGCTCGGGTGTTCTCGTGAGGCGCCCGGGCCATCAGCTAAGTGCATTTTCCATTGTGTTCTATTTATGACTACAAACCTTTGAAGTCAATTAGTTATGTGCGTGTGTTAAGGAACACGCGACCACATTGATACAAAAGCAGGCTGCTTTACTTTGTCAGGCATGCCAACAGTGTTTCACTGAAAACCATGAATTAGTGCCAAGGCATATGAGAATAATGACACTATGTTTTGTTTGTGGCATGTATTCAATGTGCAGCATTTGTTCGTTGCTTCGTTGTGCCCATGGGGACATGAGTCTAATGTGCTTCATCCCAGTGTGGGCCATCATGCTTTATGTGCAAAAGTCTGTTTTGAGCATAATTGTTCCCAAATGTTTGTGTTCATTATGTCTGAGTTTCTAACACCATTTACATTGTGTTTAAAGTCATGTTATGAGTGCTTTTCTTATGAAAAGATGCTTAGAGTATGCATACACATTTGAATAGGTTCAGATACCATTTTGGAGGTCAGGTTAGGTGTAGGAGTTATTCTCTAGATATCAGTGTATTAAGTTGGAGTTATTGTTATACTTGCATGATATGTTTCCCCCTCCTTTCCTTTGTCATTCCACCCCCTTTCCCTAACTCTGTCTTCCCCCCCCATTGGCTGCCACGTGGCTCCCTGTGTTACTAAGTTCAGGCGCCCATGCTAACCACGGTGGGAGGGTAGAATCTATTCGGCTTCTGTGGTTCGGGAGAGGGAGTCCAGACCCTTATCCCTTTGATTGCATTGACAGAATTATCTGCCCCCGATTTTGGGGTAATTGAACCACACAGGCCAAATGGAGACAAATCCTCCTTCTTTAGCAGATGTGCTAAAAGCACTGCAAGATATTCTAGTGGAGTTAGTGCAAGCCAGACAAGAATCAAACACATTGAAGGTTCAGGTGCAGGGTCTGGTCGCGCAGGACACCCCGTTGGACGGGGCTGGACCATCTACAGGTGCTTCCACCAGTAGAGCCCCAGCAACGGTGATAGAGCAACCCCCCAGTAGTGTGCCCTTAGGGGCCCCCGAAAGATTCACAGGGGATCCCAGGAAATGTATGACCTTCTTAACCCAGTGCCGCTTACATTTTTTATGTAAACCCACACCCTTTGATACCATACAGGCTAGAACAGCATTCGTCATTTCATATTTAACTGGAGATGCGGCAGCTTGGGCAATGCCTCTAGTACAGAAGGATGATCCTTTATTGTACAACTGGGATGGTTTTTTGGGGGAATTTGGAAGGTTGTTTGACCGCCGAGAAGTTTCTCTGGCACAAGATAAATAATTGTTGGCCTTAAGACAAGGACCGCGCGTCTTAGTGTCATATGTTACCCAGTTTAATAGATTAGTGATTGAAACAGACTGGCCCGAGAATAAACAGACGGTATTATTTTATCAAGGATTAAACGAAGAATTGAAGGATGCCATTGCGCAAGTCGAACCTCAACCAACTACTTGTACGGCCATGATTGATTTAGCTTTAAGACTAGATCATGATTGATTTAGCTTTAAGACTAGATCATTGTATCAATGAGCGCAACGGAGACGAGAAAAAACCCGAAGTAACACCCTTTGCCCGACTGGATCGGGGAAGAGGCAGTAGGAGTATAGAATAACCCATGCAGATTGGTGGAGTGAGAGTGCCCTTGTCAACAGCAGAAAAGGAACAACGCAAGGCGAACAATTTGTGTTTGTACTGTGGGCAACCAGGACATTATATTAGGACATGCCCAAACACTCCCAAGAAAGGAGTAAGCGGTGACCAAGGTAAAGGGGAGATGAGAAAATAATTGGGCCGGCCTTAGGGGGAACTAAGGTGACAGGCCCGAAGGAGACTAGGTTCCCCAATTGGATAGCTAATACGGGAGGAAACAGGAAGTCTCATGTGTATATTCTGGTGACTTTATTTTTTGCTTGTACCAAACAGATAGTATCAGCCATGGTTGACTCAGGAGCCACTGGTAATTTCATTGATATTGGGTTGGGCAAGAGGTTATGTTTACCCTTAAGAGAAAAATCACAGGTGGAGGGGGTGCAATCGGTGGATGGGTCACCCTTAATTTCTGGACCCATTTGTCAGCAGACTCAGCCCATTACCATGAAGTGTGGGTCGGGGCATACTGAGACAATCGTGTTTGATTTGATAGTGGCACCTCAGTTTGGACTCATTTTGGGCATGCCTTGGCTAATGAAAAACAATCCTAGGATTGATTGGGTTAAGCACAAGGTGAATTTTGAAGATTCAGGGTGTGCGAGTCACATGGAGGAGGAGATGGGCCCCGCATTATTGTTGGCAGAACAAGTGGCAGAACCCCACAAGGTGGGAGCAGTGGTGGGAAATATTCCGGCCCAGTACCAAGATTTGTCTAAAGTATTTGATAAAGGGGGAGCGGACAGGTTACCGCCCCATAGATCATATGATTGTGTAATTAAATTGGAGCCAGGGGCTAAGTTACCTTGTAGCAGAATCTACAACAGAAAACCAATATTTACGGGAATATTTGGATGAAATGTTGAATAAGGGGTTTATCAGCCGCTCTACTTTACCTGTCTCGTCTCCTTTATTCTTTGTCCCCAAGAAAGAGGGAACTCTAAGGACATGTATTGATTACAGAGCATTGAATAAGGTGACAGTAAAGAACAGATATCCTTTACCTTTGATTTCTGTGTTGTTAGATCAGGTTAAAACAGCAGTGGTGTACACAAAACTAGACTTGAGAGGGGCTTACCATTTAATCCAGGTGAAAGAGGGAGACGAGTGGAAAACGGCCTTCAGAACTAAGTTTGGTTTGTTCGAGTACCTTATCATGCCTTTCGGCCTGTGTAATGCCCCTGCAGCGTTTCAATACTTTATGCAGCAGGTGTTGAGTGAGTTTCTAGATGTGTTTGTCATTGTATATATAGATTACATTCTAATTTACTCAGCTACTGAAGAGCTACACATTGGTCATGTTAGAGCAGTGTTGAAACGATTACAAGACTATCAGTTGCATGTCAAACTGGAAAAATGTGCCTTTCATACCACTCAAGTAGAATTCCTTGGTTTCATTCTGACCCCTTCTGGTATAGTGATGGACAATAAAAAAGTTCAAGCAGTTACTGAATAGCCAGCGCCTCAATATATCAAGGACATTCAGTCTTTTTTGGGTTTTGCTAACTTTTATAGAAGATTTATTTCAAATTTTTCACAAATTGTTATCCCCATCACGAAATTATTAAAGAAGGCCACTAGGTTTTGTTGGAATTCTGAGGCAGAAATAGCTTTCCAAGAACTAAAGAATGCGTTTACATCAGCTCTGGTACTGAGACATCCGAATCCAGGGAATCCTTTTCAAGTGGAAACAGATGCATCCAATCTGGCAGTTGGGGCAGTGTTGTCGCAACGGGATGAAGCAGGGGTGTGGCATCCAGTAGCTTTCTATTCTTGTAAGCTTACTAATTGTGAACAAAACTATTCCATTACTGACAAAGAACTATTGGCAATTCGAGCAGCCTTTTTGGAGTGGCGACATTACTTGCTAGGGGCCAAACATCAGGTGGTGGTTGTCACTGATCATAAGAACCTACAGTATTTCAAGACTGCCAATACTCTGAGTCCCAGGCAGTTACGGTGGTCACAGTACTTTAATGAATTTGATTTCTTGGTAACTTTTAGACCAGGAACAAAGAATGGGAAAGCAGATGCTTTGTCTAGGCAGCAAAATCGGGAAAATACTATAACTGAAACTAAAACTATCATTCCAGTGGAAAGGGTGTTGGGAGGGGTTATGACACAGTTATTGAGACAAGTGAAACAGGAGATGCGAAAACCAGAAAAAGTGCAATGGGGAAAGGAGAATCCATTAGAAACTTTTCGCAATGGTCGTCCGTATTATGCTGGTAGATTGTATTCACCCACACTTACTTTACAAAAGAAAGCGTTGCATTGGTGTCACGATTCTCCTTTGGCAGGGCATTCAGGAAGTAAAAAGACACAAAGTATGTTAGAAAAGTATTTTTGGTGGCCAGGATTGAGACAGGACACTATGAAATATATCCAAGAGTGTGAAACCTGTGTACGTAGTAAGGCAGACCATACATAGAAAGCGGGTTTGCTCCAAACTTTACAAACACCTGAGAAAGTGTGGACACATATATCCATGGATTTCATTACTGACTTACCTCCAGATGATCAGTATGATACCATATGGGTGGTGGTGGACTATTTATCAAAGCAAGCTCATTTTGTTCCTTGTAAAGGTATTCCAGGAGCGGGGAAATTGGCTGAATTGTTCCTACAACATGTGGTCAGATTACATGGGTTACCTCAGAGGATTGTATCGGACAGAGGTCCTCAATTTACTTCCAAATTTTGCCGTGCATTCTGTTGATACTAGGAATTGATTGTGCCTTGTTCACCAGCTATCACCCACAGACGGATGGACAAACAGAGAGTCAATCAGACGCTGGAGCAATATTTGCGCTGTTATTTACATGATGGTCGTGATTCTTGGGTACAATCATTATGGTTGGCGGAATTCACGTCTAATAATACTGAACACGCATTATTGGGTATGGCTCCGAAAGAATGTCTGTTTGGCCAAGTACAAAATATGATACCTGAATATTTACCTGATGTTGAGACTATTCCCCCGCTACAGGAAAGAAAACAGTTACTTCTGAACATCAGACAGAAGGCAAAAGCCAATTTAGAATAGGCTAAGGAACAGTATAAAAAACATGCAGACAAGAAAAGGAGAGAGGCTCCTCAATACAAGGTGGGGGATAAAGTATGGTTGTCTACTCACAATCTGCTTTTAAGAGGACCTCGATTTGCACTTAAGTTTATTGGACCGTATGAGGTGATTAAATGTATATCTAAGGTGGCGGTTAAACTACATTTGCCGCAATCATTGAAGATACATCCAGTATTCCATGTGTCTTTGCTTAAACCCGCAGTTCCCAGGACGCGAGCACAGAGAGCCCCAGCAATCATCAAGGATGGCCAATCGGAATACGAGGTGCAGAAAATACTGGACTCCAGGCGCAGACAGAAGAAATTATGGTATCTCATCCAATGGGTGGGATATGGACCTGAGGATTGTTCATGGGAACCGGCTACTGTGGTTCATGCACCTTGTTTGGTGCGCCAATTTCATCTGCGCCATCCAGAGAAAGCAAGACTTGGAAAGGGCCCTGAGAGAGGAGGTACTGTCAGGAAAACGGTTGTCTGGGGTAAAAAACAGCGCTTTACAGCCAGAAAATAGGCTGTCCTTGGAATAAATTACATTTCCCAGCATGCCTAAGGGAATTCAGTAGTCCGGGGTTTTGCGCGATGCAACAGTTGGCAATCAGGAAAGGAATAAATCTCCACCCACCCGTGCCTCAGTGCAGATAATGAATGATTATGTGCACGGGCGGCAGCGTGGTGAGTTTGTGAAGTCAGGCCATCTTTTCGGACGCCGGAGGACTGGCAGGCGTCAGCACGGATTCCAGGAACAGATAAGCATGCATTCCGGGCCACGGCGGTGATTTACGAGCGGCTTGGGCGTGCTTTGGAAGCAGCAGTCTTCAGGGCTCGGGTGTTCTCGTGAGGCGCCCGGGCCATCAGCTAAGTGCATTTTCCATTGTGTTCTATTTATGACTACAAACCTTTGAAGTCAATTAGTTATGTGCGTGTGTTAAGGAACACGCGACCACATTGATACAAAAGCAGGCTGCTTTACTTTGTCAGGCATGCCAACAGTGTTTCACTGAAAACCATGAATTAGTGCCAAGGCATATGAGAATAATGACACTATGTTTTGTTTGTGGCATGTATTCAATGTGCAGCATTTGTTCGTTGCTTCGTTGTGCCCATGGGGACATGAGTCTAATGTGCTTCATCCCAGTGTGGGCCATCATGCTTTATGTGCAAAAGTCTGTTTTGAGCATAATTGTTCCCAAATGTTTGTGTTCATTATGTCTGAGTTTCTAACACCATTTACATTGTGTTTAAAGTCATGTTATGAGTGCTTTTCTTATGAAAAGATGCTTAGAGTATGCATACACATTTGAATAGGTTCAGATACCATTTTGGAGGTCAGGTTAGGTGTAGGAGTTATTCTCTAGATATCAGTGTATTAAGTTGGAGTTATTGTTATACTTGCATGATATGTTTCCCCCTCCTTTCCTTTGTCATTCCACCCCCTTTCCCTAACTCTGTCTTCCCCCCCCATTGGCTGCCACGTGGCTCCCTGTGTTACTAAGTTCAGGCGCCCATGCTAACCACGGTGGGAGGGTAGAATCTATTCGGCTTCTGTGGTTCGGGAGAGGGGGTCGAGACCCTTATCCCTTTGCTTGCATTAACAATACCGACCTGGGAGCGGGACAGGTCATCAGCTACTCTTGACTCAGTAGCAATTATAAACGTCTACTGGAACCCGCAAAAGATTTCCACAGAGAACTTTTGCGACAAAGTTGCTAATACAATTGATGAGATTGCAATCAATTACAAATCTCCCAATATCCTGATTTGCGGGGACCTAAATGCGAATTATATTACCCCAACACACTCAAAACAAAACAACCTACTAACTCATCTGCAATAACTAGGGGATTAGCATGGAGCTCTATCATGACATCCAGAAATCGTTTTAACTCAGCTACTACCACAGACCCAGACACCTTGATACCGACCTGGGAGCGCGACAGGTCATCAGCTACTCTTGATTACATCTTTGCTTCCGAACCTGTGTTTTTCAACATAGTGTCATTTGAAGTAATCAGAACAAAGGACAGCGATTACAACCTGCTGAATCTCATATGGAGAAGTAAAGCGCGACAACTGCAATCCTATGAACCGCTAATTGAGACAAATTCACAACAAACCCGTCTACGTATGATTGCGTCAGACGTTCGTAAACTCACAGACCAATTCAACAACTTAACGTCTGACCCTGCATCGCAAGAAAGAGTGGCCAGATCCAGCTATATTCCCCTTCTTCTTGCCTTCAAAAAACCTAATAAGAATTTCAACAACCTCAGTAATCACTATAGTCATGAGTACAACACGACCCTGGTTATCAAACGCAGACTTCAAAGAAAGCTAAAAAGAGAGGCTCTAACCTTGAATCTACCCATACTTTGGGTGAACCTCATCTCTGAAACAAGAAATTACAAGCAATGGTTGAGAAATTCGAGATGTCTCTTATACCAGTCGGACGCTGAGGAGATGTTGAAGGCTCTGTCCAACAGAAAATCCCGAGATTTCTGGTCGCTCATCAACAAACCGAACAAGCATCTAAACTCGCATATGATCAACCCAGTGTCGGAAGAAAAATGGACCGCTCACTTCCTGAATTTGTTTGAATCAGTAAAAGGAAACGACAACGTAATCAAGCGACCGAATGACACAGTTTGGGTGGAGCAGACAGAGAGCGTCGAGATCAAAACAACTATCTTAAAATTGAAGTCGTCAAGAGTCCCCGGGCCTGACGGACTCGCTAACTGCGATTTAAAACAATATCCGGACGACTGGTCAAATCTTATCAGCTCAATCTTTAAAGTCTGTAGAGAAAGAAAAACAATCCCCGACTCTTGGACCAAAGCGGTGATCGTCCCGATCTTCAAAAAGGGAGCCAGAGAAGATCCCCTGAACTATCGGCCAATAGCCCTTCTCGATGTCATTGGGAAGGTTTTTGCTACAATACTTCTGACACATTTTCGTAAATGGGCCTTCACCTCATTGTGCTTCGATCCTTTGCAAACAGGATTTCAGAAAAACGCTAGCACTAGTGCCAACATAATGTGCCTGAACATACTTAAGGAAAGAGTCCTGACAGGAGTACCACAAATATTTCTAGCGTTTGTCGACCTGTCCCAAGCTTTCGACAGAGTGGGCAGACTGAAACTGTGGTCCAAATTAAGGACCTGGCATTGTCCAGAAGGAATTTTGGAACCCATAATTAACTTGCATTCAAACACCAGTATTACAGTCCGCCTAAACAACCAAGGATTTATCTCAAATCCAATACCTATGTTTCGTGGAGTGAAGCAAGGCTGCCCTCTGGCACCAGCCATTTTCTCTGTGATCTCAAAGACAGCCAAAACACGATCAGGTCATTTCCACCCAAAATAGGAAATACAATGGTCCCGAGACTTTTATACGCTGACGACCTGATATTAGTTGATCTCGCTCAGGTCGGTCTGCAACGACAACTTGATAACCTCACAACTTACATTACTGAAAACAATCTTGAGATCAATAAATCAAAAACTAAAATAATGATCCATCAAAAACGAGGAAGCAAAAAGAAAGAGAGTCCTCAATGGCATCTCAACGAGACGAAAATTGAAGTGGTGGATTCATTAAAGTACCTCGGAGTGCAAATTGATAGCTCCAAGAAAGCCCTAAATATGCAAGAATCACTGTGGTCAAAGGCTAAGAATTTAGCCGCTCTACTTAGAGCAATTGATAGAAAGTACGGCAAATTCTCACTCCAACCGGTGATCAATTTTTACAAGGCCAAGATCATTCCCTCTTTGAAATATGGTATGGATGCCACACCCTCAATCCCTCCTCTACTATGGCAAAAACTTGAAGGTTTCATCTGGAGATCGGTGCTGGGTTTACCAAATTCCACATCTGTAGCACCGATAAGACGGGAACTCGGTCTTGTCTCCCTGAAAGCAGTGGTAGACCACAGCACCTTACAGTTATATAGGAAAATCATTCATCCTGAGAGCCTTGAAATCTATCGCATGATAGCAGAAGAGATTGATAGAGGCAACAATCACTCTATGATTGAGTGGGCTACAGCCCAAAACCTAAAACTTCAGAAAATTGCTTGCACTGAAGAAGAACTGAAGAACAATCTGGTAAGGATAAAAATAAAATTGCAGTGTTTGGACTGGATTACCACTATGAAAAAGTAACATCTAACAAACTACTAGCCCATCGCCCAATGACTATAAACAAACTGAAAGAACCTATGGCATACTGCAAAAGATACCCAACCAAATCACTTATGAGAACTTTTTTGAAAGCTCGTCTTAATGTCCTACCGACTCAGGAAATCCTAGCGATCAGATCCAGATCCAAGGAAAAAGCCTGCAGACTCTGCAAAAATCCCGAAGAGACTGAATTTATCAGACATCTGCTGATGATTTGCCCAGCTCTGCATCAAGCCAGGATAGCCTTTTTCAGTCCCCTGCTGGCAAACTCATTCGCTGGTAATGAAGCAACAAGGCGGAGTCGCCTTATTACAGTTAATAAGACTCGATGGCATACGGCGTCTGCTAAGCTTTTGAACATTGCAACGGAAAAGACAAATCAGAGCACTGCCATCTAAACTTTGTCTACCAAATCACTGGCTGAATCACAGATCGTCGTCCGTTTTACAATGTTTTCGTGAATCTCCTTGATTGGAAATGTTCTTGTAAAAATCTTAATGATTATATACAAGTAAATAAAAAAAATAAAAAATACTGCATGGCCGTGCAGGGCTTATGCTTCGACCATGGCTACTTAATATCTGCAAAATGGCGTCTGCTTATATACGCGTACTATGTCTAAATTGCGTACAAATTATGATTGTGTGGGGACCTTCAGAATGCTCCCCTGGTCTATTATAGTTCTTCCAATGGGACTTGCCTCACCCTAAAGCACCTAGGGGGGTGGGATGGATTTGCTCCCTTCCCAACATTGGAACAAGGTAATATACCCCTTAGCCCAGAGGAAGACCAAGATGGCACTGAATGGGATTCCAGCAGCACTGAGAGTTCTCACCTTTCTGTGAGCTCAGCCACTCCTCAGGAAGGAGAACCCGTAAAAAAGGAGAGCATTAAGAAATGCAGAGATATTTCCCCAGACGACCCCTTCGATCCAAACCTGCTACTCCACCCAAGATCCTTGTTGTGGGATCCCTCAGCGAAGGTTGCAAGCAACTTGGGCAAGCGACTACGCATGCCTCTAAATAAGGAGGCGAGGTGCAAATTGAAGGCAAAATGTCCCAAACCTTCTCTGCCAGAAAAAGTAGCGGCCACTCCGGACGTGGACCCCTGTATGTTTATCTTCATGGCGAAGTACACCAAGAACCTGAAAAAGGGCATTGACCGCTCAGGGATAGCATTCCAAAACACGCTCCTCGATTCCGTAGGTCCATTGGCCGAGATCTTGCAAATGGTGGAAGAGGTCAAAGCGAGCACGCCTATTGATGTGCATATTCTTCTGGTTGGGCACAAAGAGCGGATCGTCATATACGTAACACCAACTGTGCGATAACAGCGGAGTGCAGATGATCAATTTTAGTAAAGATCGACCTGAAACTCAGGGAGTTGCCGTCCTCTGAGGCCGCCGCAGCAGCTAAAGTACTTTTGTTTGGAGAAGCTTTCGTCAAAGACATGTCCAGATTTGTTAGCACGTTCGCTGCTCTGGACAAAGGCCAGACATCGTTAAAAAGAGTTTTCGCACCCAGGGTATTCGTCAGTGCTGACAGAAGCAGGGGCCGCACTGCCAGCTGCTGAGGAGGCCAGAGGCCCTATAGAGGAAACAACTGGCGACAGCAGGAAGACAGAAGGCCGAATCAACCTGATCTGCAATTAGGCACTCTAAAACCCCACCTTTGTTAATATAGGATTTGGATCATACCTAATATTGCCCATACATATCATAACTAACATATTCAAAAATTACATTTTGAACAAAAGCTTTCATGACTTTACTCAGTTTTACTGATGCTATTTCTGAAAATCCTGGCTGCTCATCAGTTTCCCCCACACATGGAAGGAGGAGATAGGTCTCCCTTCTTGAAGATCACAACAACTATCTCCCTTCTTGATGCCTATTACAAAATCTTCTCACACTTTATTTTGTAGGCCCTTGAACATTGGGCTGAGGAATCTGGCAGATATGACATAAACCAGTGAGGCTTCTGCAAGTGTACAGGCACTTCTTTGAATTGCTTGTTGATAAAGCTTTTGTGAAACCAGGCAGCGGAAACCAAACGTAGCCTGCACTTGGCTTTCTTGGACATTTCAAAGGCTTTCGACTGTGTACATCGCTCTAGGCTGTGGGAGATGATATGATATAATATT
This sequence comes from Ambystoma mexicanum, assembly GCF_040938575.1. NCBI lineage: Eukaryota > Metazoa > Chordata > Amphibia > Caudata > Ambystomatidae > Ambystoma > Ambystoma mexicanum. The sequence goes on from NC_090925.1 coordinate 155,970,173, forward strand.
CTATGGCATTTCTAACACGCTTATACACAATTGTTTCAAGGCACGACGAGGCAAAGGTGGGGGAACAGAGGAAGACAGAGACAACGATTTTACTAGGCCAGGTGACATTGAGATTGCACAAGTACAGGGGAGGGGAAAAGGAGAAAAGTGCGAGGGGAAAAGGGGAGTGGCAGTGCAGTACATAGGATAAACAGTAAAAAAATAAATAAGAAGTGCGGCCAGCTGGTGGCAAGTGCAAGGGTAAGTACAGACATCAGGTGTCAAGTGCTGGTAGGGGCTGTAGGGAAACGGAAACAGCCCCTGAGTGCAAGGGTTGCAGGGGGGCAGCGCAGGTGTGCAACTGGCGGGGAGGGCTCCTGGGCCCGAGAACAGAGGGTAGCCAGATGACCAGTGAAGTTTCAGTTTTGGCCAGTAGTTCAGCAGGGGAGAGGAGGAGAGAAAGCAGAAGCAAAGAGGAAGGTCTTGAGGTGCTTCCAGAACCGGAGATGGTTCTCCTCAAGTTTCACATAGGCAGGGAGGCTGTTCCAGAGGGAAGCTCCAGCCTAAGAAAGAGATCTACCACCAACTCGTTGCTTGGAGAAGCGACTGACACTGAGGGAAATGGGGCAGATGAGCGAAGAGCTCGAGAAGGAAGATATTTAGAAAGACAGAGTTGAAGGTATTGAGGCCCCAGTCCCCAGAAGGCCTTGTGGACAATGCATAGGGTTTTGAACTTAATCGTCGCAGACACTGGGAGCCAGTGCAGAGATTTCAGTCCTGGAGAGCTATGATCCCTGGGCTTGAGGCCAAGCACAAGTCTTGCAGTCCTGTTTTGGTTGAGTTGCAGAGGGCGGAGAGTAGAGGCAGGTAGATTTAGAAGAGGCTGTTGCAGTAGTCCAGCCTAGAGAGAACCAGAGCTCTGGAGACAGTGAGCTTCTGGGGGAAGGGGAGGAAAGGAAGAATACCTATGGGGAGGTGCAGCTGGTAGTGTGACTTCTTAGAGACGTCAGAGATTTGAGGAGAGAAGGAGAGTGTGGAGTCGAAAATGAACCAGAGGTTTTTAGCCTCACAGGTGGGAGCAGGAAGAGGGCCAAGAGGGTCCGGCCAGAGAGTGACAGGAAAGGAGGGAGCGGGTGTGCCAGTGAGGAGAATCTCAGTCTTGCTGGTATTAAGGCAGAGCTCATTGGCGGCACACCACTCCTGGATAGCAGACAGACAGTCAGAGATGAGAGAAGGAGAAGAGGTGGTTGAAGGGAGCATGGAAAGGAGCTGAGTGTCATCCGCATAGCACTGAAAGTTGGGGCAGAGAGCAGCAATGCGGTGGGCAAGAAGTGCCAGGTATTGGTTGAACAGCCATGTAGAGAGGTTAGACCCCTGGGGAACACCACAGGTAGAGATAGGGATAGAGGAGAGGAAGGACCCAAGTTGCACCTGAGAGGGTCCATCAGAGAGGAAAGAAGCCAGCCAAGCCAGGGCCTGATCGGTGATCCCCAGGTTATCACGGAGACAGTTGAGCAGGATGGCATGGTTGACCGTGTCAAAGGCAGAAGAGAGATCAAGTAAGATGAGGACACAGGGGGTGTTGGATTCGAGGTTGGAGAGCAGGTCTTCACAGATGTTCAGGAGAGCTGTTTCCGTGCTTTTGGCAGCTCTGAAGCCAGACTGATGCTCATGGAGACAACCAACAGATTCAGTGTGAAGATTAAGCTGGGAGATGGCCAGCTTTTCCAGGAGTTTGCCCAGGAAAGGAGTGTTGGAGATTGGGCAATAGATAGCCAGGCAGGACGGGGGGTTTCTTAAGAAGACGGTGCACAAGGGAGTGCTTCAGGGGGGAAGGGAAGACTCCAGTCGCGAAGGAGTGGTTGCAGATGTCAGCCAGAGCAGGACCAGAGTGTCAATGTGCTACTTGATGGTTTTGGAGGAACAGGGGTGAACCTGTTTTGAAAAGTCTTTCATAGGTCAGACTTGTCTAGAAACCTTGCCTGGGGAGAACAGAGGATTGGCATAGAAGGAGGGAGTAGAGGTGGTCAAAGAAGGGCCAGAGGGAGAGCAGGGCGTAGGGAGAGGAGGTGGAGAGGAAAAGAGAGATGTCCTGAGTTTTAGAGATGAAGTGAGAAAGCCAGAGCCATGCAGAGGGCCTGGGAGGGGACAGGAGAGGTAGAGACTGCAGCAGGATTGGCCAGCTTTTTTTTTAAAGAGTTCAGCTTAGTTGTTAGATGCCGCAGAGATGCGGGCTTGGAAGTGGGCTCTCTTCTTGGTGCGGGCAGAGAGCCAGTATTGACTTTGGAGCAGGCGGCAGGCCAGTTTGTCAAAGTACGTACCAGAAGCACGCCATTTCCTCTCAGCCACCCTGCACTTGCGTTTAAGGGTGACGAGGGCAGCGGGGGCAGCGGGCCTAGCGGCCAGGCGGTAGGGAGTACTGCTCGAGAGCTCCTAATAAATCCTGCATCCATGGAATCTGGCGAGAATCACAGAAGAATATTTCTAAAACTATAAATACTGGTGTCGGAATGTCGATAGACCATCAGGGGAGCCTGCCGTAGATAATCAGAGTGGACTTTGTTGAGAAAATCGCAGACAAAGATCCCACCCGTGTATTAAAAATGGCAGGCGCGAGCTCCGAAGCCACCTAAGGAGAGCTGGTGCATCTCAGAACTGGAGAACGGACGCCAAGAAGGACATACGCAGAGCGGAGTACTGCTGGCGCACATTAATCAGGCGCCGGCTACAACAAGAGCTGCACAACCCCCTGGCAACAGAGGGCCGGGGATAGGCAGGTGAAGCCTTACCATTTGAGTAGAGACTGCCGAGCTAGAGCTGCGCACGGATTGCCAGAGTGCCGGGGGAAGGAAAAGCTGGACCGCCCAAGTGTACCTCTTGGACTTAGGCATTGGCGCCAGACGTACATTCCGGCAATTCGATCCAGGCGACGACGCCCAGGGCTGGACAGCTGGGGACACGCGAGGGCATAGCAAGATCTGAAAAGTCATTTTATCGCTCCTGGGAAGGAGCGGTTAGCACCAAGCGCAGCACATGCTCATCCAGCGCCCTGATCGGGGGCCCAAACCACCCCTAGCCCCCAGCAGAGGATAGCCCACTGGAAGAGGCACCTGGCAGACCGGACGACGTGGGGAGTGCAATCTGTGCCCACAACGGGTTGGAACGTCCAGGCCTGCCGCAGCGGGTGGAGCAGCAGCCAGAGGGCTGCCGGTAATGTCTATGCGGTCTGGATCACCAAACAACAGCCACCATGTAAGACAGCCACAAGGACCCAGGGTAGACAATGCTAGCAAGCCCTCGAGCTCCCCCAGGTGAGGAATATACGGTAACCATAACACGGGGGGCTGAGCAACGAATGAAAGGACTGCTGTTCAGCTGCTGTGGGGGCATTTACACGTGGGGTCCACGCGGACAACAGAACAACCTCACAGTGTATGGTGAATTGTGTACGGCACGCGTGGGATGTATCGAGGAACAAAGAACAAGCATGGAGAGTGACTGAGAGACGCACTGAGGCACAGCTGGAGACTGTGCAAAATATGAGTCAAGAGTGCCCTAACAGCCGCATGAACGCGATACGTGGACTACACTGACTGTGACGGCTATAGACACTTTCTTTCTTTCGAATTATCGAATGCGTGGGCGGACCCACGCAGGCGCTTTCCCATCCAAAAGGATGATGTGCACCTACCCCCACCAATATTACACGCAGCCCTCACATTCTCATAACTCCTCCCACCGCCCCGTCTGCTCCACAAAATCTTGCGGGGCACACAGTGAAGGCATCAGCAGGTGTCCCGGGAGCCGAGGTGAGACAAAGAAGAAATCAGCTGGTGTGTAGCTAAGATAACAGCTCGGAGTTGGCAAAGAACGGACTGTGAGCTATATATGAGGGAGGGAGGGAGAGAGGGCGGGCGGAAGGTGGCGATACGGCCAGAAGCACTGCTGAGTTTGTGCAAGCCCAGACAGGTACCGCAGAGATGGCACGCATGGAAGGTGCTTGTCCCCCTGCCGCCCCTGCTCGCACACAGCCATAGGAGGTCGACCTGACTTCGGAGCACACATTGGGCCGACACAGACCGAGCTCTCGAAACGGGAGGTGGCACAACATCGGAAAGCGCACGTCCTGGAGGACAATTAAGGGACATAATGTTGGGTGATTTGCACTGGGCAATACCACGCAGCAGAGGAAGAAAGATGTGGTGCCTGACCGTGATACACAGTATCAGCGCTGAGGATCCCCAGCTAAGGGTGGATCAATGTGGCTGGGTGACACATAGAGCACAGCAGCAAGAACTTTGTTTTGGACAGGCTGCCGATCAGCATTGGCGCATAGCTTTGAAGGCGCGACCACAATATTGGGTATACACCCCAGGGGCTCTACGAGGTACTGCACTAAGGACTAAGAGCAATTCACAGATATACTGAGTAGGCCCAGAAGGAGGGGGGTAGGCAGCACATGCTGGAGCTGGTTCCACACCAAGAAGGTCAACTGAGGGAGAACTACTGCCCCCACCTCAGCACTGGTATAGCACCAGAGAAGAGTGGCGGAGGCCTGGGAAGGCACTCGGCGAAGCCAAGTCTGTGGAGTGAGCCAGACGCTGGAGGACATACAGCGCACTTAATATCCAAAAAGGCGCAGATTCTCCTGTGAGGCTGCACCATCAGAGAAATAATAAAGGGAAGGCGTGCTTCTGTGGCCCATCCACCGGCAGCAGGCAGGCATTAGCTACAAACAGCAAGACAAGCTGCACCACGTGGGTGACCACAGCCCACTGGCTCATGAACATTCACTCAAGGACCGCAAGAGGTTGGACCAGGACCCAAACTGACACAGAGAAGGGAGCGTACATATCCCAAATAAAGACTGTATAGCAGAAGGCCAGTCCTGCAGCACCAGAGTTCCAAGGCACCCCCTACCAGTGTGGGGAAGTTTGGGAGAGGCATAACAGATCAAGAGGGAGAGAAAAGGGCCCTTGCAGGTGACAATGCCAAATAGGATCAAAGGGTAAACAAACCACTAAGAAATCCGAAAACAGGCAACTGCCCCAGTCAAATTCAGCGATGGCTACAACAAGCAACTAACAACAAGGGGGAAGTACAGGTGAGGGTGCTATATTGGAAGCAATTGCTGCCCTGAAGGTGTCCCTGGAAAATAAAATGAATACAGCGATAGGTGCCCTGAAGGCGTTCTTAGAAAATAAGATAGACACAGTGGATGGTGGATGTGGGCCTCCTCCGCCAGGACGCGCGAAACCTGACGGATCGGGTGACGGCAGCAGAGCAGCAGGTTCAGCAAAACACCACCGATGTTGCAGTTACACAGACGCACATGTCGGAAGTGATGCAGAGAGTTAAGATCCTGGAACGCAGGGCAGAGGATACCGAAGGGAGGGTATGAAGGAATAACATCTGTATAGTTGGACTGCCGGAAGGTGAAGAAGGCGGGGACCCCACAGGGAACGTGGAAAATGTGCTTCTCCAGGAGATTGGGGTTGGGGTGCTGCCCCATGGTTTTGTGGTAGAGAGAGCACACAGAGCCCAGACCAGAAAGCCTCCACCAGGAGCAACCCCCCTGCCCCCAGATCAATGATCGCCAAGATCATGAACTTCAAAGATAGGGAAAAAATATTGACATTCTCAAGAGAAGGGGGAGTGATCACCAGGTACTCTTCCAGAATCACCATATACCCAGACTACACAGTCATGGTCCAGAAGCAAAGGGCGCGGTTCGGGCCTACGAAAGAACACCTCAGGGCAGCAGGCATGCGCTACATGCTGCTGTATCCTGCAAAACTCAAAGTGATACATCAGGAAAGGACGTGATTCTTCGAGACAACAGAGGAGGCACACACATGGAGCACCAGCAAGGCATCCTCCAGCAGAGACCCAGGAATGCTAACGAAGACGGGAATATACCCCGGTGATGATGAGCGGGACTTGAACACAAGCAGAGACACCTAAGACAAAGGAAATTCAGCAAGCCAGAAGGAATCTAAAGAGGTGCGACAGAGCCTACTGCCGCAGAGGTCGACAGGACACACAGCCCTATAGTGTTTTTACGAGTTTGAGATGTCAGTTTTGAGGCATCACGCTGCGGCAGGCTGGTCACGCTTCAGCGGGAAGAGCAAGAGATGCAGCGGCGCCAGAGCAGGGGGAGGGTGGCTGGCCGTTGGTTTAATAGTTAGTCGAGTGGTTGGTTGATTGGTTGGTAGATGGCACTAACAGTGGAGGAAGCAGCATACGCAGGAACAATGAAAGTGGAGCGAAAGGTGGTGGAAATGATGAGGAGCAAAGGGCCAAGGCTCCAAGGCTCAGAGGAACACCCCTGGCCGGAGACCTGGGGAGTCGAAAATACAGGTGGACACAAGAGAGAGGTTGATGAGAACCAGTCTACATGAAGGTACATCACCCCACGTAGGGGTAGTGAAATGGAGACGTGGAGCAGTTGGCATGCAGAAGGCTATGGGACGACAGAGCCGAAAGATGTATGGCGAATATGAGCTCAGATGAGATGACGATTGCAACGTGAAATGTTAGGAGGCTTTACGCCTATGTTAAAAGACTTAGAGTATATGCCTGGCTGAACAGAATGAAGGTCAAAATAGCAATGTTGCAAGAGAATCACCTTATAAGGGAGAAACAGACTAAAGTGGACAAGAAATGGGGAGGTCAGACCTACCGTTCCACATATTTGAACTATGCGAGGGGAGTACTGACATCGGTGGCCCCAGGGGTACCATTTCAGCTGATAAAACAGGAATGCAACTCAGAAGGAAGACTAGTGCTGGTGCATGGAATGCTGGAAAATAAGGAGGTATTCCTAATAAATACATATGCACCGAATCACGATACGACAGAATTTTTCAAGAAACTTGCGCCTTAACTGGCCCAGTACAGAGAAGCAACGTTCATCTGGGCAGGAGACTTCAATTGCACGCTGGATCCACTCCTGTATAGGTTGGATGACAAACATAGGAAGCCGGCGCCCTCAGCCAAGGTATTACAAACGATCCTGACCCGATTGCAGCTGGTGGATGTCTGGAGAAAGGTACACAGCGAGGAGAGAGGGTACACACACTATAGTGCACCCCACAGAATATTCACATGTATAGATTATTTATTTACGGGCACTGAATCTATGAAAGACTTTACGGGGATAAATATTAAAGCATGCACACTATCCGATCATGCACCAATATTAGCAACATGGGCACAGACTCATAGAAGGGCTCTGATACCAACATGGTGACTGAGGGCGGAGGCATTGAAGGAGGGCGAGTTTGGGGAATACTTGGATGATGTGACAGAGGAGTATTTTGAGCACAATGAGGGAAGCGTAGACAGTAGTAGAACGCTATGGGATGGGTTCAAACTAGTAGTGAGGGGGGCAGCAATAGGGAAGACGGGGGACTAAGAGGAGAGGCCCTGGCGGAGCTTGGCAAACTGGAAAAGGAGATAGAACGAAGGGAGAGCCAGGCAAGGATTATGGGGGAGGAGCACGGAGAACTAATGGCGTTGAGACTGAGATGTGTAGAGGTCTGGGAGAAACTAGGAAGACTAAATTATGGGACATATATACATCGGCTGCATGCGGAGGGTGATAAACCAGGTAGGCTTCTAGCCTGGCTCACCAAGCAGGAATGTAAAAAAGACCCAATTAATGCAATACACGATGAAGCCGGGATAGAGGTTAGAATTCAGCAGGGCATTAACAAAATATTTTCTCGCTTTTATGAGCGTTTGTACGCCCCTAACCCAGAGGTGGAGCCAGGGGATATAGCAGATGCCCTGGCAGAGATAAGATTGACGAAACTAGCAGTAGAACAGGCCCAATCACTAATTGACCCCCTTACAGTGGAAGAAATAGCGTCAATAATCACCGAACTCCCGTCAGGCAAATCCCCAGGACCTGACGGGCTCCCGGGTGAATTCTATAAGATGTACAAGGGCACCATAGCATTGAGATAGCTTGAAACGTATCAGGAGGCGTATGAGAGGGAACAGCTTTCAAGCAGCATGTCAGAATCAGTGATTATATCGATCCTTAAACCTGGGAAATGACCACTGGAATGCGCCTCCTACAGGCCGATTTCCCATATTAATCAAGATGTCAAAATCCTTACGGTGGTCCTTGCTAACTGCCTAAAACGGGTGACCTACAATGATCCATTCGGATCAGACGGGTTACGTCCCTGGGAGTAACACGTTGTGGAATCTTCGAAGGCTCCACCACGTGGTGGACCGGACACATCTCAGACGGGGCGAATGCGCCATAGTGCCGTTAGACGCCGTTAAAGCCTTTGATTCAGTGAACTGGAGGTGGCTGTTGAGTGTGCTCGCCCACTTTGTAGTAGGGGAAGGGTACCTTCGATGGGTCAGGCTGCTGTATAAGGATCCCAGAGCCAGAGTTAAAACTGGACGGCACGTCTCAGAGGTCTGGAGGATACATAGAGGTACCAAGCAGGGTTGCCCACTCTCACCCATGTTGTACATATTGGCCTTAGAACTGCTAGCGGCTTTTCTTAGAGCCGAGGATGGGGATACAGGGATCGATATAGACGGAGTGGTGCATCAAATTTCGCTGTATGCGGATTACATGCTCCTTTTTGTGGAGAACCCACAAGAGAACCTGCCCTGCTTGCTAGAAGCAATTGATGCGTACAACAGGCTTTCGGGAAAAGCCATCAATAAGGAAAAGTCCTCACTGTTCCCCCTGGCGGACCTAAGACGGGTCCTGGCGGACCAACTTCCAGACCTGAGTCTTGGGTGGGCACCGCGCTTTTTACAATATATTTGTGGGTAGACATACACCATGACACAGCGGACACACACAAAGTCAACACGCGTGCAGCCCTGGACAGAACACAGAAGGCCATGAACTTTTGGGGGACACTTCCACTGGGTATGAAGGGGAGGGCGGCCTTCTTGAAGATGGTGGTACTGCCACGGATGCTATACTATTTCATGAACATTCCATATGACATACCTAGGGCCTTCTTTACAAAACTAAACACAACATCACAGAAGTTCCTGTGGGGAGGGAGAAGGTGCAGGATAGCTATGACAACTCTGCAAAGGGACTATGAAGCAGGAGGTGTTTGATTGCCGGACTTTGAAAAATACTACCTGGCAGGGCAATTGCAATTTGTGATCAAATGGCTGGGGGATGAAACAACAATAGACACAATACTTTTCCAGCCGTCGCTGAAGCCGTAATATCTGAGGGAACTGCCATGGATCGAAAAATCATTGGTCAAGACCCTACCAAACATGGTCAGACTGGCAATAACCCTGTGGGGCACAGCTTGGAAACTCCAAAGGACAGAAGATCTCTGTTCAGTACAGATTCCCCTAGCGGGCTTTGCAGGCCGGGACACAGGACACCTCGCCACTTATCGATCGCAGTGGGAGGCTAAAGGTGTAGCACAGAGAGGTAATCTGAGAAAGGAGGGACAATGGAGCATCGTAGAGGACCATGATATCTATGAAGGTCAGATTCTCCTACATAACAGTATGTTAACGACGATCAAGAAGAGATGGGCAGAATGGCCAGAGGAAGAGGATATGGAGGGAGGGTTTGACACATGGTACGACATCTCAGAAGGAGGACACACGGTCTGTGTGTTATATGAACAGTTGTTAAAATCCAGCAACGTGCAAGTGCTACAGATGAGAGAACGCTGGGAGGGGGAGCTCCAGAGGCCCTTTAGAGAACAGGAGTGGACCAGAGTGCTGAGATATCAAAAGAAAGTGTCCACGATTGCAAGGTTTAGGCAAGCGCAGTTGTACCTCACGCACAGGGCATACCTTACGCCCAGAAGGATGACCATGATGAAACCGGCACAACCTCATAATTGCCCCCGCTGTTCCGACGAAGGGGCAGACATGTTGCATATGTTTTGGACCTGCCCAGTGATACAGACCTTTTGGGAGGGAATCGGAGAGAAAGTAGCGGGAGGTGGCATCCAGATGCAAGCATGGAACCCCGAGTCATATTTATTGGGCCTTTTTCCAAGAGGGTGCAGGCAAAGGACACACCTGGCTAAAATGAAGGATCTAGTGTGCATACTGGCCAAACGACGAATAGCAATGGCATGGAACTCCAGGGCGGGCCCAACTATAGACTCATGGGTGTCAGATCTTCAGAGGTGGGCACTGGCAGAAACGGCAGTGTGGACGACGGCGGTACAGAGGGGAGAAGGGGAAAGCGGGCAAAAGATACTGGCATGGAACTCCATGATGCAAGACCTATTTGGGCAAGAGGCAGAGAGCGATATGGATGACCCGAGGAGCGTGGACGAACATTAACTAGAAAATAGATAGACATATAGCGTTCCCCCTAAAAGGGAAGGATGTGCAACAGAAACGGATCCGAGAGCTAACCAGGGGATAGCGGTACACCGGGACAGCATAGCTGCAAACCGCTCCACAAGGATAATGAAGGAGCGGAATCCACGCTGAAAGTGCCAGAGTGCTGTTTATGTTTTGTTTGTATATTTGTTATTGTTGTATTGTTGTTGGTTGTTGTTTAAAAAATGATATTAAACAGTTGAAACTTTTTTAAAAAAAATGTTGACGAGTTCTGAGTCGTACCAGGAGTTGCACTTGGCTTTGGGCTTCAAGCGGATCCTCATGACAGGTGCAAGAACATCAAGAGTGTCAGATATAGCAGATTGGAGCATGGAAAGGGCTGTGTCAGGGTGTGATTCAGCCAAAGGGAGAGGGAGGGTGAGAAGGTGGCAGCGAAAGCCTCAACTGACACACGCTTCATGGGTCGGATAACCGAGAAGGTAGGTGGCAGTGCTGGAAGTAGCTTGGCCTGAAGGGTAGAGAGGGTGAGCTGGGAGAAAAGGAGAAAGTGGTCACTCCAGGAGAGAGGAGTGGTGAGAGGGATAGAGAGGGGATGGTCTGAAGAAATCAGAACATCCAGAGTGTGCCCTGCAGAGTGAGTCAGGCCAGAGGGGAGAATAGAGAGTGAAAGAGAGTTGCAGAGGTCGCAAAAGAGTCCAGAATAAGGACAGGAAGTGGGGAGTGGGGCTGTCCGGAACCCTTGGTTAATATTGTGGAACACCTACATTCAGACATCAGACTCAAATTCAGGTTGGATCAAGGGGGATCGTTCTCAGGCTAGACCCTTGTCGAGCAGGGCTTACGACAAGGATGTGTGTTAGCCCCATTTTTATTTAATCTTTATATTCTCGGTATAGGGGCAGCCCTAGCTCATATTGTGGTTAATCCCCCTGGACTGGGCTCCCAGAAGCTGCATTACCTTCTAGATGTGGACGATCTTGTCCTTGTGGATTGTACTGCAATGGGCCTCCAAAGGTCATTAATTACTGTGGCTGATTACTTTGGGGACATGGGCTTGGACATAAATGTGCCCAAGTCAAAGATCCTCGTTATGAATCGACGTAGGATTCTTTCAGGTAGGCCTAATTTCATGTGTCATATACATAGAACCAGAATGGAGGAGGTTACTGAATTTAGATACCTTGGTGTAAAACAAAAAGATCCTTGTGACTGGCAAACCAGGCTCTTAAACTTGAAGCAATCGCAGCAGTGACCCAATTACGGGTATTTGATAGGAAATATGAGCGCTTTTCTCTTCTACCTGTTGTGAAAATGTATAACCAAATGTTGGTCCCAAAATTGACTTATGGGGCGGAGGTGCGAGAAGAGGGTTTGTCCTGGCTTAGGCTTTAGCCATTCATCTGGAAGCAAGTGTTGGCACATCCCATGGGTTCTCCTATTGCAGCCCTACAACATATTTTGGGACTTGTTCAGCTGAAAATAACTGTTACTTGGCAGAGAATTTTATTAGTGTATTTTGTTTCCTCCAGCCTTTTCCTTTTTTGGGCAGCTTAATGCTCTTTTTAAACAGGGCGACTGCGCTCCTTTGAAGGCCTGGAAGAAAGGTGTGTTATCTACTCTGGAGGAAAATGCTATCTTGTTGGAGGATTTAGAGCATAGAACATGCAGGGTTAAGAAGAAATTATTTGAAAATGGATTGCAAACAGACAAAGCCTCAAGCTTTATAACATTTTTTATCATTTCTCCTTGGACATCAAACCATATACTCATATACATTAATTTATGGGAAGATATCCGTCTAAACAGTTTTGGTTACGTGTAAAATTAAACTTGCTGCTAACCAATGATGTATTAGGTGCAAGGAATAGACTGCCAAAGGAACAGCGGGCGTGTCGCCTATGTATGAAATGTAAAGAAACTGTAAAGCACATAATTATTGAATGCCCAGCACTTGGTAATCAGTGGAGTGAAATGTTTGAACTATACTTTAAGGCCACGGGGAAAACTACCGGCCCTTCCAGGACTACACTCCAGAGAGGGAGAATACCAAGTTATTGTGATGCTGATAATACATCGATAGAAAAACAAAACCAAAGAACGGATTGACCTTAAATATATAGCTGTGCCACGCCTTGAACATGACCAAGGGTCGAACACACTTGTCGGCGAAGGCGAACATTCAATTAGAACATTCGAACATTCATTCAAAATTGAAATTGTATAAGCACTATGCTATTTGTTATATCTATTCTAGATAAGTGCACAAAGTAGGAAGTTTCTCTTACTGTATACTTTAAGACCAGACCACTGTTTACATGGGAAATGTTGTGGTGGAATTTTCTTTTAGAGCCCACGGATCAATTGGTTATAACTCTGATGAATTTTGTAAAAAGTATAGTGATTTATTCAATGAGCTTATTTTAAGTTAATTAAATTATTAGGAATCTGTATATGTACATGTGTAACATCTTTTATTCTGTTTTACATATGTATAAAATTGATTGTGTTTTTACTCTCTTGCTGTATGTGTGTAAAGTTTCATGTGTTGAAGCCAAGTCACACAATAAAGAATTGAATTGATGACCAGTTAACAATACAAACCTATTTCCCTTTCTTAAATAAAACAGACAATCTCACAAGCAGTGAACAAATCGGAAATATTTTGTACTTATTACATTTTTTAGTGAATATGTATAAGATAGTGTTAAAAGATAGTCAAGTAAACACTCTTAGCTCTTGTCTTCTACTTGGATGGAATCCCCTTATGTGTACTGATTGCTGCCAGTAGAGGGAAGGTATAATGTCTTGATGGTGGGTCAGCCAAGCTCTAGCTGGGCCTCCACAAATAGCAGCAGCTATTTCTTAGTTAAGAGATATACCCCCTTCTACGTTTCTGGTAAAGGGAAGGCTGTACTCTCAAGAGGGGTGTGAATGTGTTTCAGTAGCGACTCAAACAGCAAACAATAACAGTCCAAAATAAAGGGAATGTCCAATCAAGGTTGTATGAAAAATAGATATATTTTAATAAAACACACCATCAACAAAATAACTAAATAGACAAACACTACACAAAACCCACCCCTGATGAACGAACAGAGAATAAGCAAGCATAGCACAATGCAGAAATCTGGCTCGCCGACCCCTCACAATACCAAACGCCATTCATGACCTAGTTCACACAACCACCATTATGTGAAGACATTTTGTGTGGCATGGCCATGTCTCGCACCAGAAGGCCAAGTGAGGGTTTTTTGTGCACTCGAGAACTAGTCCGGAATAGCACTGGAAGGACTTGAGGGAGGGGTGGATATAGCGACTGGATGAACTATAAGGCTGGCCACCCATGACAAAGGTAAGAATTGTGAAGGCTTAGTATGCAACTATATCTGGAAGATATACCATGTGCGCCAACTCGAAGAGCCTGTAAGTGTAGCCTGTGCTCCTCCAGTGCAATTTTTTTAGCCGTAGACTGTCGCTAACCGTTTTATCGCAGCTGCAGAAATCGACAGGGGAAGCTAGTACCTGACTAGGCGCACAAACAACAATTCTCGACCTGAACTGCTAGGTACGTATAATGCACTACTCCGGTGGACACTTGACGTAGGCATAGCCACTCGCACACATCAGAATACAGCAATGACAACAACAAAGTTGGGCTCGCTGGTCACATAATTGTCACGTCTGCTTATACCAGACTATGCCTCAACACCTTACATCATTATGCAGCGAAGACCTATGACACATTCAGGCACGCTGGACACATAATGAGCCTCTACCACATATGCCATCTCCCGACTCCTCTCAGCACACATCCACATGCCTGATCTCATGGGTTGCTATCTAGCAGAGCCTGGCCAGCCGTGCTAAGCCTTATTTGTCCAACTGCCCACACGTCGTCTAATCCTACTCCGTGACCGCCAACATTCTGCACTTCATTCCCTGAAGACGTTCCCACCACTAGCTCATTGAGACTATGATAATGGGAAAAGGCGCTACATAAATGGCAACTACTACTACAAAGAATGAATCAGGAGCGTTAAGTGAAAACCACAATGTTCTTGTAAAAGGATTTAGTGACCTGGCCAGACTCTAGAGCCCAAACTGAACGAAGGGTGCAATTAAGAGTCAATGTACTTTAAGGTTTCTTGTCAATTCGATATCATCAAAACAGGTTTAGTGTGCTGTCCCAGCAGTTAAAACTGTGTTCAACTGAGTCAGCTGTTTTGTCCCAGTCCGGCCGTAGGTGTCACCTGCTTATGAAGATTTGCAGTGAAGATTCTCGCAGTGAACAAGGTTTGAAGCCAATGTGTGCAACAAGGAGCGTCATGTTCTAGCCAGGCTGTGACACGCTCAGCCGGAGCAGTGCAATGGTGAACTGGTTTGAGGATGCAGTTCAGAGGTTCAGGAGCAGCAGTCGCGTTGTGCTATAGCAAGGAGCGGTGTTCAGATGGGTTTGAACAGGGGCTCTCTGCATTTCAAACACAGTGCTTGAGAAGAGCGAATCGGAAGTGCCACCAGGGTAGGTTCAACAGTTTGTTCTACTGTGAAGATGCTATGGACTGGATCCGCATTTCTGCTGGATCAGTTTGATCAAGCACTTGAGGAGCTGTGGATGATAAGGGCCACCAGGGTCAGTTTGACGGTTGGTTTGACGGCGAAGATGCTAGAGCCTGGACACACAGTGCTGTTTCAATGACTCTATGCAGCGTACAATGGTCGGTTCCAGGGTGTTGACAATTGGCAGGTAAGATGCTCATGGTTTGATCGGTGGTTGAAAGACGGCAGATGCAATTATGAGCATGTAGTTCATGCAAAGGCAATGACACAATTGACTAACGCATTGTGGCGATGAACATGCAACGAACATGCAGGACAGTGGTTTATTAACGTAGAGTGCTAACAGCAGCTTGATGGGTCGTGTGGGTTTCAGGGCATAGAACGGTCTTGAAACACAGCTCTAATTGGTTCCACGTTATGAACGCAGGTTTCCTGGCTGTTTTGTTCCTCTGGTTGGTTTGAGTCTATGGTCACAAGATTTGGACATTGTTTTCTTTCTCTCAAGCACGAGGGATACTGGTCAAAATCCTCAGGAGTCCTACAATGTGGTGAGGTCATGGGTATTGTCTTGGCTGGAAGAGAGGCAGTTCTTATCCCAGCAGCATGTCATCCCTAATGGTTCTTTTTGGTATGGTTGAAACACAGCGCTCACTGCTGCATTGGATGCTCAATCTTCACCTCATTGGCAGAGGACTTTGGAGAGATCAACTCTCCCAAAAGAGGTCAATTAATTCTTCCTCAGGTTTAGGTTCAAGAGAGAATCAAAGAAGTGATGGGAAACCCCTTCTCTTAAAGGTAAATGTCTGCAGGTGATCGGACTAAAGCTAGCCTGCCTTAGTGGTCCAATCACTGTTTGTGAAATCAGTTGACTTTGCCCTTCTGATACCAAACCCAAAGTGCTTTGCTCTAGAAGAAGAGGAGGGGACAGGAAGGAGAGAGAGGGAGAGAAAAACCAAGATGGTGGTAGTCTTTCTCCATTGTACTCAGCCCCACTGTCTACTCTAACTCCACCCTCTTCGTTCTCACTAGGATTAAAATACCTTTAGAAAGGAAGTAACCTGTTGTGAGGATACTCCCTTTGAATGAGAGTGCTCCTTTGATACCTGGGTCCAGCATAGCTGACTGTGGTGCAGCTATCTCTAGGTGAGGATGTTTCCCATCCACAACAGGAGATCAAAGCAGAGTCATGGAATCCAGGTTCCTGTCCTGTCAGTTGGTAGTATCAACCTGTCTGGTCAGAATATACATCAACGTCCACAGCTGTTTCGGCTCAAAGGAGCTGAAACACGTCCGATATCAAATTGAATGTGGCTGCAATGACATGAGTAGTAGCATGCCTTAACCTATGCATAGCTTATCTTTAGAGTTTACCATGCCCCCAGCCTGGGCTACCTTTATCATCATAGTTTTGGTACAGGGGTGCAGATCTTAAATTCATCCCCTGTGCTGCATATATTTCGCTGCCTCCAAAGCTGTCAAATTGGCCCCTGCGAAGTCTGAACCTGCTCACTCCTACTGGTAGAGCAAGCGCTGCAGATCAAGATACTGATGCAGCAAGGCACAGATACAAATGGTGCTTTTAGTGTTGAACTCATGAAAGGGGAATCTCATCAGCAGATTGAATTACCTGCATCATTTTATTAAGTAATACAAATCTAAAAAGGAAGGGCTTTTACACACTTGCCAAATGATAATCTATCACACAGTCCCACATGAAGTCCCCAGACCAGTGCTGTGTGTCCCCTAGTGTACTCACTAAAGCACATTTGCAGCCCTGTGCATGGTCACCATTTAATTTAGACACTAATAACTAAACTTTATGCAAACCTCTCTTTAAAAAATGCAACCTAGACCGCTCAATACTACAATACTGCTCGACCATACATTGAATCCCATAATGTTGAGCTTCCAGTTCTATTTCGTCCATCTCAATGCTTGTGTTTCATTTAATTTCAACCCAGCCAGTGAATTCAAATCCCGATTTCACATCCAGAGACTTAATAGTCCCTTGGAATACGGTCTACTGCTCTCTAAGTAGTTGAGCTCGATTGGAGTCTAAAGCCATGCATTTACATGGTCTGGTCGGATTTCATTCTAGCTTACTGAGTGATTTATCATCCCAATTTCATCTGCAGATGCTTAATACTCCCATGGCAAATAATCTCTCTTTTAGTAAGGTCCACCAAGTCACACATCTACCACACATGGAACTGCCAATAGCTGTAAATGAAGAAATACCAGCTCCTGACTACATGAAAAAAATCCATGTATGTATAAAATGAAGCCCCTGTATTATTGCCCCACAATAAAATTACATTTGGTTTTAGGACATTTTGCATCTGCTTCATTAACTCTTCTAGCCAGTTGTCCTTTCAGTGCGCTTACTGCTGCTGTGTCTTAGATGACTGCCATCACTGCCCTCATTCTCATCAGCTGTGACATCATCAACAATAAAACAAACCTGGGAAATTATTGTGCACAACACCGGCCATGCAGCAAGATAAGTTTCTTTTTTTTTTAATCACACAGTTTGAAACTACACAGGAACTAAGAGGTGAGGGGTCGATGAAGGAAAGGAGGAGCTGGGAAGGGAAAGGTTGCTGGCTAGGAGCACACAGGTTGTTCGGAACCCAGGCTTGAACCAGAGAATTCAGCTTGTGTTCCGAGCTTCCTTATTGGCCAGCACCCTCTTCCAGGGTGCTAATGAAAAGAAAAGCATAATGCACATAATATATGATGTACTCCAGATTGGTTGGTGCCCTACCCACGTGACGGGAACACTCATAGTAATGGAAATCCCCTCTCCTTGCACCCGATTATTTGGCCAATTTGTTCACCACTCCTGCTGGCGATCAATCTTCCAAAAGGTATGCTCCATTGCCGGTAACTTGTTTTGGTGTTCCTCTACTTGAGTGCCATTTTTAGTTTGGTGTGCCCAGCTGTTACGCTCACCTGGCTCCCACAGAGGCGTCGATCTGGACTGGACTGCTGCGGTCTCCGCCAATGTGACGTGTAGGGCCGAGATGACGGACTGGACTGGCCCACCTAGCTTCGTTTGCTTGGCCCGTAGGAATATTCTTCTGCAAGTGGAGAAAGGGAATTAACCAACCGTGGAGTTGAGCGTAAATCCCCCCACCCCGCTGTTCTCCCCACTGATCACCTTGGATGTTCCCTCCTATAGTCTCACCTGATCATTTGAAAAGATGAGCTCTCCATCCTGCATTGAGCGCAGGGGCGCGTAGATAACCAGTTGCTTCACTGGCTCGAAGGAATTGGTGAGTTTCAGGACAATATTGACTCCGATATTCCCGGCAAGACACCGTAAGTATGTAGTTCGTAAGAGTTCAAATGCCTGACTTTCACTCTTGTCCGATTCCTTGCAGGTTGCAGCTTGACCCTACTGAAGAGTTCCTCGTGGCAACCGGTAATGTTCTGGTAAGGATTTGTATTATCCAACACAGTTCGATAAAATAATGTCCATATGTAACCTGTCGCTTTCTCCCTTATTCAGGCGCTGAGAGAAAGTATGAAGTCTCAGGGAATAATGCCTCCGGCGGTAAAATCAGATAAGTCTTTTGTGGTGAGGAGGGTTCCCCTTGTTAGTCCCTTGTTTCACCTTGCTGTCCTTTTGTTTCCCCTTAGGGGCCGGGGTTCGGCTAGGATGCAGTGGAAGCTGCGCCGACCCGTGAAGAAGAATAGTACCCCCGGTGGTAAAATCAGGTAAGTCTATGGGGGGTATTCCTCTGTGTATTCCCTTGGCTCACCTTGCTGTTCTTGTCTTCTCCTTGGGTGCCGGAGTGTGGCGGTGAAATGTGAAGATGCTGCGAAGGCCGGTGAGTTCAGCGCGGCGCTGCAGCAGGTGAGGCGACGTGCATAAAATAACTTCTTTCTGCCAGCTCGAAGGCGCGATGGATCGGGAATTCAGGTAAGGATCAAAGGTATTGCTCTTGTTCTAACCTTTTCTCCTTCTTTCTCCCTTTTTCTAGGAGCTCCAAACTCGAGGCGGGCGTGGCAGAAGACTGGATGCAGACTTGCAGGCACGGTGAGCATTATGCTGCTGCATGCAGAATAACGCGAAGCGTGTGCTGCTCTTCGAGCGTGGTTCAAATAGCCTCCAGAGTAGTCCCAGGTAAGTATTCCTCCCCAACCGCCACCCGAGTAAAAAAATAGTCCCTAGGTAAAATAGTCCCTTCCAAGCCTCATTTGGCTTGGAGCTCTTGCAGCATGGTCTGCATCAGGTAAGTTTGCAGCATGGTCTGCATCAGGTAAGTTTTAATCTATGATGCTGGCGCCTATGGCACCAGGACTGACTCTCTATATGAGCCTGGCGGCATAGGCGCCAGAACTGCACCCAAATAGCCCCTAGCGGGGGCTGTTGGGCTTGCTTGGGGTAACTTGATGCCTGCTTCCGGGGTTGCTGGACTTGGTCTGGGTCCCCGGGGGTAGGCATCAGGATACCAGCACACAGCCCCTTCCCATGACCCTCCTCTCCCCAGTGCCCCTCGTCCCCTTTCTTCCAAAAGTGCTGTGGATTGCCCAGTGCACTACCCACATGACCATAACAGCCTGAATTCGGAGGCTTCCCCAGGGCAGCCTTGCCCGGGAAGCCCGCTCAGCGCCACAGCAAAGGGCACCTCCATGGGGCACCTCCGTCACCCATTTGCCTGTTCGCCCTGGGCTCCCCATCCAGGTCCCCAAAAGCTGTCCGCAGACAACTCCCAGTAATAAAGGAATATTTTGGTTACATAGCCAGTGCAGCATTTTTAATGCTTTACACGGCTTGTATCTACCAAAACTGTTTTATTACCACATTAGTTTCTTTAGCCCCTGCTGCACTTATGATGTTTCCATAGTGTCAAATTTAGCTTAATTTTTTAAGTATAGTTACTGTTTTTGAATTAGCCGCATCTTTGAGTATAGGCACTTTGTTGAACTTAGCGACATCTTGAGTGTAGCCACTGTGTTGAATATAGCTGTCATGCCTGCGCCATGGGCACATCCATTTTTGCTCCATTTGGACTTTGCTACTCAATGATTATTGTCAACTAACTACGCATACCATAATGCACCTGGCCGCAAGCATTGTTTCCTGGCCGTTCCTATTGGATTTCTATGGAACTACACCCCCCAGAAGCCTTAGAGTCTGGTCCTGCTTCCACCAGCCCAGGAACAGAAAGGGAGGTGGCCGATTGCCTGCAGGTGTGATTCGCCAGGTGAAACCAATTGGCCTGCCTCTGTGCTGGGCTAGGCAGTATATAAGGCTGCTGTCTGCAGTGGCTCAGCCTCTTGCATTGAGAGTCCTTCCTCCACCTTTCGCAAGTGTCTTCGGATCCTTGTATGCTGTTTACCCTCACTCCTGCTTGGACCCTGCCTTGCAGCTTGTTACACCCTGCTGCCTACAGCCCTAGCCTTTTGGGCTCCTTGCCTTGTTGCTTGCTCCACCCTGCTGCCTCCAGTCATTGCCTTCCAGTCTCCGCCCTTGCCCTGCCGGGCTCTCCACATTGCAGCGTATCACGCTCTGCTGCTTTCCAGCTTTTGCCCTTGTCCTCTGGGCTCCCTGCTTTGCAGCCTATCTCACACCGGCTGCCTTAGCCCTTGTCCTCAGGGCTCCCTGCTCTGCAGCCTGCCTCTCTCCGGCTGCCTTTGCCCTTGTCCTCTGGGCTCCCTGCTCTGCAGCCTGCCTCTCTCCGGCTGCCTTTGCCCTTTTCCTCTGGGCTCCCTGCTTTGCAGCCTATCTCACACCGGCTGCCTTAGCCCTTGTCCTCAGGGCTCCCTGCTCTGCAGCCTGCCTCTCTCCGGCTGCCTTTGCCCTTGTCCTCTGGGCTCCCTGCTCTGCAGCCTGCCTCTCTCCGGCTGCCTTAGCCCTTGTCCTCAGGGCTCCCTGCTCTGCAGCCTGCCTCTCTCCGGCTGCCTTTGCCCTTGTCCTCTGGGCTCCCTGCTCTGCAGCCTTCCTCACTCCGGCTGCCGTAGCCCTTGTCCTCTGGGCTCCCTGCTCTACAGCCTACCTTTCTCCGGCTGCCAACAGCCCTCGTCCTCTGGGCTTCCTACTTGCAGCTTATCACGCTCCGCTGCCTACCCCCTACCTTTTTCCCCGCTGGGTCCTCGGCCTAGCAGCCCTCTACAGCCCTCTGCAAACTTCTATATTCGGCGGCCCTGCCCCTCAGGGTTCACTCCTTACTGCCCGGCCCTTCTGGGATCCTTGCCGTGCAGTCTACTTTACTCTGTTGCCCTAAGCCCTTTTCCTCTGATATTTCTTCCTTACCGTCCCACTCTTGTGGGCTTACTCATTGCCTTCCTGCTCCTCTGAGCTCTCCACCTACCTTTCTGTCCTCTGTTATCATATCCTGTTACTCGACTTTCCCTTCCTATCCTTCTGCTAGTTTGCTATCATCTCCTTTCCTGGATTTGTCTGTTGTATCTTCTCTTGTACTGTTTGTAGACCCTTTGTACAGAGCTTGTCTGCTGGTTCCCATCAGTCAACCTCTGCCCCTTCCCTTGTCTCGTTTCTATATCACAGACACCCATAGCTGCTGTTCCAAGTTATGAGCAAACAGCGTGGGACTCTGTTATAGCAAACTGTGCAGAAGGCTAGAGTATTTCCAAGGTTCGTGGAATACTCTTTTCCTATTCTGCATACACCCCAAGAGGGTATTCACTCTGTACCTTTTCCCTTGCTACTCTTCCCTACTCTTCGCTCCCTTTCCTTTCCGCTGTGTGTGTTCCTATCTGTCCACTTTATTTCAGCACCCAAACTCTTCTGGGTGTCTTGTGCCACTCTTATTAGAGTGCCATCCCTGACAGAATGCAAGAGCCAAAAATGTCTTATTTCATTGGCCGGAAAGGCACACACAGACCTAAGATGCTTTCCTTTCGAGTTAAGAAACCTTTGCATAAACCTATGGTTTCCCTAAAGACAGCAGACAAGAAACCTAGTCTAAAGGACAGACTCGCCTTAGTAAACAAAGATTTACAGGCCCAGTACTACACTCTCTGGCTAGCTGACCCTTCTTCCATGTACAATTATTATGACATTTGTGATTATGATCCGCAGTCCTTATCTGTTGCAGAGCTACAGCAGGATAATGAGTTCTTACAGATCTTGTTAGACCAAACAGTGGAAAACTCTCCTGCGTCTTCTGATAAGCCTTCTAACACCGTAACAGCTAAGGACATATCACTCATTGTGAGAGAATCCAAACCAGAATACGCCGTTGCCAGTGTAAGATGCGCAAGTTCAGCTTGGCAAGCTCCCCAGAATGCTGGAACAGGACAAGGCAGTCATTACCCTGAGGTTTGTGCATCTGGTTCTGGGTACAAAAGACCTATACTAACCATCGGTTGCCTTAATACTTCCACAGTATCTGCTAACCACCATAACCCTAAGGTCAGTCTTCCCATTGTTACAACCGAATTTACTGCCACACCAGCTTCTGAAGTTTTAGGTCAAACTAATGATACTTACCTGTTGCACGAACAACTCCTACGCCTTAAAAGAAAAACCGAAGACCTCTATGACGACTTTGTTTCTTTGTATTATAAGAATCTTATGAAGGGACACAAGTCACCAGACCTTCTGACAATATGTCCAACACCTGACATCTTATCTCTAGAGATCGACATGATAAGGCCTGGAGTTGCCATACAGAAAAGTATACTGACATTTACCAAGCAGATGGAAGACCTAAATATATCATATGTATCCCTTCTAGAGATTGACACAGCTCTTTCACCTTCCAGCCGCAGAAGCTCAGGTTGTTGTACTGATAGAAAAGAATTAACTCCTCCGGTGGGTCATATCATGCACACAGTCATTACGCCGCAAGACAAGGGTGGTCCACTGATTGAAAATCCCTCTGAGTCAAAGGATGATTCCGCCCTCACCCTTGCCCCTCGTCCAGTACCCACACCTACAACCTCCTCTGCAATGACAATGGCAGCTGAAGAGACTGGCACAGTTCACACTGAGCATGCTGAAGTGGCAAGCGGGGCTTGCCAAAGTGTGGCTGTGCTATCAGACATCACTCTCGAGCAATTAACATCTTCTGTTTCTTCGATACCCCCTGAATCGCCAGTGGTTGTGGTACCCGATCTACCAGTAGTTGCTACACCTGATTTGTCTGTAGCTGCTATAGCACTCGAACTTCCAACTGCTATTCATGATCTGCCTACTGCTGTGGTTCCTAAACCTCCGGACACATTTGAGACTCCTGAAGTCCCTGCTACAGATCTTGAGGTCGCTATAGCTATTGTGAATCCTGAAACTACTACTCCAGTTGTTCCTGCTGGTATATCTATAGCACTAAGACTGCCAGACTTTACTCTACCAGTCTCAGGTGTTTTCCAGCCAGCTGGCTCTCTCATGGCTCCCTCACACCTAGTTGTTACAGCCTCGATACCCCCTACAGCCATCCAAGATCTCACCGCTGCTGTATCCTCTGAACTCTCTATGGCAAACCCTAATGTTGTCATTACTACTTCGGATGTCTTGGAAAACCTTCCTAAAGATACCAACTCTGCTGTACCTATGGCTCCACTTTCCAGCATCATACTGTTGCCCATCAAGGAAAAATCTATCTTGGAGCCTGCAGCAGTTTTTCGCAGTTCCTCTCTTCATGCACACACAGTTGGGGTCTGTGTTCCAAAGACTTCATCTTTTCTGAATTCTACATCCAAGGTCCAGAACATTGGTACCGGCTCCGTCATTCAAGTCTCTCACCTTACAACTCGTTTCTGGTACCTCATGATGTGTCTTTTTGGAGTAAGTCTCTTGTACTGTGGAACAGACACTCTTCTTACAGGTCGGTCTTCAGGGAGCCTGGAGAGGGGCCTGGAGAGGGGCATACTGTCATGCCTGCGCCATGGGCACATCCATTTTTGCTCCATTTGGACTTTGCTACTCAATGATTATTGTCAACTAACTACGCATACCATAATGCACCTGGCCGCAAGGATTGTTTCCTGGCCGTTCCTATTGGATTTCTATGGAACTACACCCCCCAGAAGCCTTAGAGTCTGGTCCTGCTTCCACCAGCCCAGGAACAGAAAGGGAGGTGGCCGATTGCCTGCAGGTGTGATTCGCCAGGTGAAACCAATTGGCCTGCCTCTCTGCTGGGCTAGGCAGTATATAAGGCTGCTGTCTGCAGTGGCTCAGCCTCTTGCATTGAGAGTCCTTCCTCCACCTTTCGCGAGTGTCTTCGGATCCTTGTATGCTGTTTACCCTCACTCCTGCTTGGACCCTGCCTTGCAGCTTGTTACACCCTGCTGCCTACAGCCCTAGCCTTTTGGGCTCCTTGCCTTGTTGCTTGCTCCACCCTGCTGCCTCCAGTCATTGCCTTCCAGTCTCCGCCCTTGCCCTGCCGGGCTCTCCACATTGCAGCGTATCACGCTCTGCTGCTTTCCAGCTTTTGCCCTTGTCCTCTGGGCTCCCTGCTTTGCAGCCTATCTCACACCGGCTGCCTTAGCCCTTGTCCTCAGGGCTCCCTGCTCTGCAGCCTGCCTCTCTCCGGCTGCCTTTGCCCTTGTCCTCTGGGCTCCCTGCTCTGCAGCCTGCCTCTCTCCGGCTGCCTTTGCCCTTGTCCTCTGGGCTCCCTGCTTTGCAGCCTATCTCACACCGGCTGCCTTAGCCCTTGTCCTCAGGGCTCCCTGCTCTGCAGCCTGCCTCTCTCTGGCTGCCTTTGCCCTTGTCCTCTGGGCTCCCTGCTCTGCAGCCTGCCTCTCTCCGGCTGCCTTAGCCCTTGTCCTCAGGGCTCCCTGCTCTGCAGCCTGCCTCTCTCCGGCTGCCTTTGCCCTTGTCCTCTGGGCTCCCTGCTCTGCAGCCTTCCTCACTCCGGCTGCCGTAGCCCTTGTCCTCTGGGCTCCCTGTTCTACAGCCTACCTTTCTCCGGCTGCCAACAGCCCTCATCCTCTGGGCTTCCTACTTGCAGCTTATCACGCTCCGCTGCCTACCCCCTACCTTTTTCCCCGCTGGGTCCTCGGCCTAGCAGCCCTCTACAGCCCTCTGCAAACTTCTACATTCGGCGGCCCTGCCCCTCAGGGTTCACTCCTTACTGCCCGGCCCTTCTGGGATCCTTGCCGTGCAGTCTACTTTACTCTGTTGCCCTAAGCCCTTTTCCTCTGATATTTCTTCCTTACCGTCCCACTCTTGTGGGCTTACTCATTGCCTTCCTGCTCCTCTGAGCTCTCCACCTACCTTTCTGTCCTCTGTTATCATATCCTGTTACTCGACTTTCCCTTCCTATCCTTCTGCTAGTTTGCTATCATCTCCTTTCCTGGATTTGTCTGTTGTATCTTCTCTTGTACTGTTTGTAGACCCTTTGTACAGAGCTTGTCTGCTGGTTCCCATCAGTCAACCTCTGCCCCTTCCCTTGTCTCGTTTCTATATCACAGACACCCATAGCTGCTGTTCCAAGTTATGAGCAAACAGCGTGGGACTCTGTTATAGCAAACTGTGCAGAAGGCTAGAGTATTTCCAAGGTTCGTGGAATACTCTTTTCCTATTCTGCATACACCCCAAGAGGGTATTCACTCTGTACCTTTTCCCTTGCTACTCTTCCCTACTCTTCGCTCCCTTTCCTTTCCGCTGTGTGTGTTCCTATCTGTCCACTTTATTTCAGCACCCAAACTCTTCTGGGTGTCTTGTGCCACTCTTATTAGAGTGCCATCCCTGACAATAGCTGCATTTATTTGAATATGCCCACTGCTTTGAATTTAGCCACATTTTTTAGCATAGCCTCTGTGTTGAAATTAGCTGCATTTTTTAGTATAGCCACTACTCAGGACTTATAGCCACTGCTTACAATTTTAACTGATTTTTTGGGGATAGCCACTGTACTGAATATAGCTGCATCTCTGAGTATGATAAGATTTGATTTGATAAGTCATTTATAAAGCTTCATACTCACGTATTTCTAGGTGTGACAAGACAAGGGAGGGAAGACAAGACAAACAACCTTACTAGTCCTTGTGTCATTCAGATTGTGCAAGTGTGAGAACGAGAAGTGCAAGGGGAAAGGTAGGGCAAGGGAGAGGGGAGGGGAAAACAGGGCAGCAATGATCTGAGTAAGTGCAGCCAGGGCAGCGCAGCTCTGGGTAATGCAAGGAGGACAAGGGACTGTAGGGTTACAGTTACAGCCCCTAAGTCATGGTAGGCCTGGAGGCAGTGCAAGGGTGACTGATCAAGAAAGAGCCTGGTACCCAGTGGGCCTTGAGGGTAGCCAGGCAACCAGTTGGTACAGCAGACAGGAAGGTCAGCAGGGGAGGGAGAGAGAGAAAGCAGAGGAGAAGAGGAAAGTTTTGAGCTGTTTCCGGAACTTCAGGTGGTACGGCTCAAGATTGAGAGGGGCCCAGAGGCCATTCCAGAGGGAGGCACGTGCAGAGGAGAGGGATCTTCCCCCCACTCTCTGCCTGGAGAAGCGCCTAACCCTTAGAGAGTTGGAGGTTGCTGAGTGAAGGGCTCAAGTAGGAACGGTATTTTGGAAGAGAGCATTTGATGTAGTACAGGCCCTGGCCCCAGAAAGACTTGCGGACAATGCAAGAGGTCTTGAACTTGATCTTTGCAGCCACCGGGAGCCTGTGGAGAGGTTTGAGTTCTGAAGAGATACTGTCCCTGTGCTTGAGGCCAAGGATAATTCTTGCAGTGGAGGAAAGTGGAGTTTACAGGAGGACAGACTCTGCATTTGCCTGCTGTTTGGGTGTTTCCTTATTGGATTTTTCTCTTCGGATTGCGCTCGTTAGCGCTAGTTGCAGCTTGTGGGGCTGGCGCTTTAAGAGAACTCTTGGTGGAGAGCCCTGGTGAGCCCCTCCCTCGCCCCAGCCAGGAAGGACATACTCCTACTTAAGCATCACTTCCTCCGCGAAGCAGAGCAAAGTGGAGGGAAGTGGAGTTTACAGGAGGACAGACTCTGCATTTGCCTGCTATTTGGGTGTTTCCTTATTGGATTTTCCTCTTCGGATTGCACTCGTTAGCGCTGGTTGCAGCTTGTTGGGCTGGTGCTTTAAGAGAACTCTTGGTGGAGAGCCCTGGTGAGCCCCTCCCTCGCCCCAGCCAGGAAGGACATACTCCTACTTAAGCCTTGCTTCCTCCGCGAAGCGGACCAAAGTGGAGGCAAGTGGAGTTCACACGGTGAGTCGGGCCGGGCAGCCGTCAGTTGGCATTTCCAGCCCTTGCATCTCTGTGATTGTGATGGCGGAGAGGGCAAAGACGCTGTGCATACCAAGCGATCGTACGCGCCTGGAGGGCTGGAGGGGTGGGGTCGGGCTGGAATTGACACTGGAAGCTGGTGTCTCCAGCCTATGCGGCGGGCCGTGTACTTCTGCCTCACCTGAAAAGGAGCCTCAAGAGGAGTTGGAGGCCATGGACGTAACGCTGCTTGAAAGGGGGGCGGGCCGGTGTCATGATAACTGCACTGTGCATTCCGCTCGGAGACTTGAACTAAATGTTAATCCGCTGGTGTGCAATAACGGTTTTGTGGACATGGAGCACAAAAGTCATTGTGATGCTGATAATATATCGATAGAAAAATAACACCAAAGAACGGATTGACCTTAAATATATAGCTGTGCCACGCCTTGCAAATGACCAAGGGTCAAAACATATGTCGGCGAAGGAGAACATTCAATTAGAACATTCTAACATTCATTCAAAATTGAAATTATATAAGCACTATGCTATTTGTTATATCTATTCTAGATAAGTGCACACAGTAGGACGTTTCTCTTACTGTATACTTTAAGACCAGACCACTGTTTACGTGGGAAATGTTGTGGTGGAATTTTCTTTTAGAGCCCACGGATCACTTAGTTATAACTCTGATGAATTTTGTAAAAAGTATAGTGATTTATTCAATGAGTTTATTTTAAGGTAATGAAATTATTAGGAATCTGTATATGTACATGTGTAACATCTTTTATTCTGTTTTACATATGTATAAATTGATTGTGTTTTTACTCTTTTGCTGTATGTATGTAAAGTTTCATTTGCTGAAGCTAGGTCACACAATAAAGAATTGAATTGATGACCAGTTAACAATACAAACCTATTTCCCTTTCTTAAATAAAACAGACAATCTCGCAAGCAGTGAACAAATCGGAAATATTTTGTACTTATTAACTTTTTTAGTGATTATGTATAAGATAGTGTTAAAAGATAGTCAAGTAAACACTCTTAGTTCCTGTCTTCTACTTGGATGGAACCCCCTAATGTGTCCTGATTGCTGCCAGTAGAGGGAAGGTATAATGTCTTAATGGTGGGTCAGCCAAGCTCTAGCCTGGGCCTCCACAAATAGCAGCAGCTATTTCTTAGTTAAGAGATATACCTCCTTCTACGTTTCTGGTAAAGGGAAGGCTGTACTCTCAAGAGGGCTGTGAATGTGTTTCAGTAGCGACTCAAACAGCAAACAATAACAGTCCAAAAGAAAGGGAATGTCCAATCAAGGTTGTATGAAAAATAGATATATTTTAATAAAACACACCATCAACAAAATAACTAAACAGACAAACACTACACAAAACCCACCCCTGATGAAAGAACAGAGAATAAGCAAGCATGGCACAATGCAGAAATCTGGCTCCCCGACCTCACACAATACCAAACGCCATTCATGACCTAGTTCACACAACCACCATTATGTGAAGACATTTTGTGTGTCATGGCCATGTCTCGCACCAGCAGGCCAAGTGAGGGTTTTTTGTGCACTCGAGAACTAGTCCAGAATAGCACTGGAAAGACTTGAGGGAGGGGTGGATATAGCGACTGGATGAACTATAAGGCTGGCCACCCATGACAAAGGTAAGAATTGTGAAGGTTTAGTATGTGCCTATGGGCCTCATCACGAGTTGGGCGGTAACGCCGGCGCTGATAGCGCCAGCGTTATCTGCCCTACCGCCAAACCCACCGGTGCTATTAGCGCCGGATCACGGGTTTGGCGGATTTGGAAATCCCCATTCCCCATTGAGCCCATTCGGGAATGCCCCATTGGAAAGTGGAGTTTACAGGAGGACAGACTCTGCATTTGCCTGCTGTTTGGGTGTTTCCTTATTGGATTTTTCTCTTCGGATTGCGCTCGTTAGCGCTAGTTGCAGCTTGTGGGGCTGGCGCTTTAAGAGAACTCTTGGTGGAGAGCCCTGGTGAGCCCCTCCCTCGCCCCAGCCAGGAAGGACATACTCCTACTTAAGCATCACTTCCTCCGCGAAGCAGAGCAAAGTGGAGGGAAGTGGAGTTTACAGGAGGACAGACTCTGCATTTGCCTGCTATTTGGGTGTTTGGGTGTTTCCTTATTGGATTTTCCTCTTCGGATTGCACTCGTTAACGCTGGTTGCAGCTTGTTGGGCTGGTGCTTTAAGAGAACTCTTGGTGGAGAGCCC
Source organism: Ambystoma mexicanum (assembly GCF_040938575.1). Classification (NCBI taxonomy): domain Eukaryota; kingdom Metazoa; phylum Chordata; class Amphibia; order Caudata; family Ambystomatidae; genus Ambystoma; species Ambystoma mexicanum. The sequence goes on from NC_090925.1 coordinate 155,999,384, forward strand.
TGGTGAGCCCCTCCCTCGCCCCAGCCAGGAAGGACATACTCCTACTTAAGCCTTGCTTGCTCCGCGAAGCGGACCGAAGTGGAGGCAAGTGGAGTTCACACGGTGAGTCGGGCCGGGCAGCCCTCAGTTGGCATTTCCAGCCCTTGCATCTCTGTGATTGTGATGGCGGAGAGGGCAAAGACGCTGTGCATACCAAGCGATCGTATGCGCCTGCAGGGCTGAAGAGGTGGGGTCGGGCTGGAATTGACACTGGAAGCTGGTGTCTCCAGCCTATGCGGCGGGCCGTGTACTTCTGCCTCACCTGAAAAGGAGCCTCAAGAGGAGTTGGAGGCCATTGACGTAATGCTGCTTGAAAGGGGGGCGGGCCGGTGTCATGATATGGGAAGGATAACTCGCGGGTTATAGCAAACATCCCAAATTTGTGTGACTGCATTATTCCAGACCCTTTTGATCATTCGAGTAACCAAATGAGTAACTCCACAATCTCGCAAGCAGTGAACAAATCGGAAATATTTTGTACTTATTAACTTTTTTAGTGAATATGTATAAAATAGTGTTAAAAGATAATCAAGTAAACACTCTTAGTTCTTGTCTTCTACTTGGATGGAACCCCCTAATGTGTCCTGATTGCTGCCAGTAGAGGGAAGGTATAATGTCTTAATGGTGGGTCAGCCAAGCTCTAGCCTGGGATTCCACAAATAGCAGCAGCTATTTCTTAGTTAAGAGATATACCTCCTTCTACGTTTCTGGTAAAGGGAAGGCTGTACTCTCAAGAGGGCTGTGAATGTGTTTCAGTAGCGACTCAAACAGCAAACAATAACAGTCCAAAAGAAAGGGAATGTCCAATCAAGGTTGTATGAAAAATAGATATATTTTAATAAAACACACCATCAACAAAATAACTAACCAGACAAACACTACACAAAACCCACCCCTGATGAAAGAACAGAGAATAAGCACGCATGGCACAATGCAGAAATCTTGCTCCCCGACCTCACACAATACCAAACGCCATTCATGACCTAGTTCACACAACCACCATTATGTGAAGACATTTAGTGTGTCATGGCCATGTCTTGCACCAGAAGGCCAAGTGAGGGTTTTTTGTGCACTCGACAACTAGTCCGAGATAACACTGGAAAGACTTGACGGAGGGGTAGATTTAGCGACTGGATGAACTATAAGGCTGGCCACCCATGACAAAGGTAAGAATTGTGAAGGTTTAGTATGCGACTATATCTGGAAGATATACCATGTGCGCCAACTCGAAGAGCCTGTAAGTATAGCCTGTGCTCCTCCAGTGCAATTTTTTTGCCGTAGACTGTCGCGAACCGTTTTATCGCAGCTGCAGAAATCGACAGAGGAAGCTAGTACCTGACTAGACGCACAAACAACAATTCTCGACCTGAACAGCTAGGTACGTATAATGCACCATTCCGGTGGACACTTGACGTAGGCATAGCCACTCGCACACATCAGAATACAGCAATGACAACGTCAAATTTGGTCTTGCTGGTCACATAATTGTCACGCCTGCTTATACCAGACTATGCCTCAACACCTTACATCATTATGCAGCGAAGACCTATGACACATTCAGGCACGCTGGACACATAGTGAGCCTCTACCACGTACGCCATCTTCTGACTCCTCTCAGCACACATCCACATGCCTGATCTCATGGGTTGCTATCTAGCAGAGCCTGGCCAGCCTTGCTAAGCCTTATTTGTCCAACTGCCCACACGCATTCTAATCCTACTCCGTGACCGCCAACATTCTGCACTTCATTCCCTGAAGACGTTCCCACCACCAGCGCATTGAGACCACGATAATGGGAAAAGGCGCTACATAAATGGCAACTACTACTACTACAAGGAATGAATCAGGGGCGTAAGGTAAGTGAAAACCACAATGTTCTTGTAAAACGATTTAGTGACCTAGCCAGACTCTAGAGCCCAAACTGAACGAAGGGTGCAATTAAGAATCAATGGGCCTCATTACACGGACGGCGGTAAGGGTTAACGGCACCGTTAATGGTACCAGTGACCTTTAACCCTTACCGCCTTACTACGAGGTCCCTTTGCGGGTTGGGAACGCCTGCTCTTTTGCATGCGTTAAAAACCAACCCGCAAAGGGACCAGGGAGCTAATTACGGTACTGCAATTTGCTGTGTCGTAATTAGCACCTTCCACATTCCCATTATGCCCTATGGGGCAAAAATGGGAATGCGGAAGGGCAATGGGGGAAGGGGGAATTACCGGCCCACCAACCTTGGAATAGGGCGGCAATTCCCCTTTCCTCCAAGGCGGTGCCGGTATTTTACCGGCATGGACCAAGGTGCTAATAGGTGCCAATGCACCTTGGTCCACCGCCGTCCGTGAAATGAGGCCCAATGTATTTTAAGGTTTCTTGTCAATTCAATATCATCAAAACAGGCTTAGTGTGCTGTTCCAGCAGTTAAAACTGTGCTCAACTGAGTCAGCTGTTTTGTCCCAGTCCGGCCGTAGGTGTCACCTGCTTATGAAGATTTGCAGTGAAGATTCTCGCAGTGAACAAGGTTTGAAGACAGTGGGTGCAACAAGGAGCGTCATGTTCTATCCAGGCTGTGACACGCTCAGCCGGTGCAGTGCAATGGTGAACTGGTTTGAGGATGCAGTTCAGAGGTTCAGGAGCAGCAGTCACGTTGTGCAGGAGCGGTGTTCAGATGGGTTTGAACAGGGGCTCTCTGCATTTCAAACACGGTGCTTGAGAAGAGCGAATCGGAAGTGCCACCAGGGTAGGTTCATTAGTTTGTTCTACTGTCAAGATGCTATGGACTGGGTCCGCATTTCTGCTGGATCAGTCTGATCAAGCACTTGAGGAGCTGTGGATGGTAAGGGGCCATCTGGGTCAGTTTGATGGTTGGTTTGACGGCGAAGATGCTAGAGCCTGGATACACAGTGCTGTTTCAATGACTCTATGCAGCGTACAATGGTCGGTTCCAGGGCATTGGCAATTGGCAGCTAAAATGCTCATGGTTTGATTGGTGGTTGAAAGGCGGCAGATGCAATTATGAGCATGTAGTTCATGCAGAGGCAATGACACAATTGACTAACGCTTTGTGGCGATGAACATGCAATGAACATGCAGGACAGTGGTTTATTAACGTAGAGTGCTAACAGCAGCTTGATGGGTCGTGTGGGTTTCAGGGCATACAACGGTCTCGAATCACAGCTCTAATTGGTTCCACGTTACGAACGCAGGTTTCCTGGCTGTTTTGTTCCTCTGGTTGCTTTGAGTCTATGGTCACAAGGATAGGATTTGGACATTGTTTTCTTTCTCTCAAGCACTAGGGATACTGGTCAAAATCCTCAGGAGTCCTACAATGCGGTGAGGTCATGGGTATTGTCTTGGCTGGAAGAGAGGCAGTTCTTATCCCAGCAGCATGTCATCCCTAATGGTTCTTTATGGTATGGTTCAAACACAGCGCTCACTGCTGCATTGGATGCTCAATCTTCACCTCATTGGCAGAGGACTTTGGAGAGATCAACTCTCCCAAAAGAGGTCAAATTAATTCTTCCTCAGGTTTATGTTCAAGAGAGAATCAAAGAAGTGATGAGAAACCCTTTCTCTTAAAGGTAAATGTCTGCAGGTGATCAGACTAAAGCTAGCCTGCCTTAGTGGTCCAATCACTGTTTGTGAAATCAGTTGACTTTGCCCTTCTGATACTCTGAAGCAGCAGCGCCTCGGCTGGTGCCGCGGCGGCCGCGGCGTGTAGCCGGCCCGCACGAGTCGGGAGGCGCTGCCATGTCCGCGGCGAGAGAGGGGAAAGGGAAACCCGCGGAGGTTAGCCGCGCGGCTAAAACCGCTACGGGTGGACACGGCAGGGCCGCGGAAGAAGCCGCTATGTGCAGCCGCGGCGGGGCCGCTCGGCACTCACCTGTTCGCCCCAGTCCGGGGGGTGGGGAGCAGTGTTCACGACGGCGCCGGGATACGGGGGAGCAGCGCCCGGCTCGCTGGCCCCGTGCTGCTCATGGCGCTGCCGGAGCTGCACGTTGCAGGGGGGGAGGGCCCAGCATCAGGATGCGTCCCTACGCGTCGCGGCCACAACCGCATGGCCAACACCACCGCCCTCCACCACCAGGGGAACGGGGCCAACACCACCGCCCTCCACCACCAGGGGATCGGGAAGAGCGACACACTGGGATGGCAACCCTTAAGAGAGGTGGGACCATGTCCCAGGAACCAATGAGAAGGGGGTTAACTCAAACCCTCAGTGATTGGTGGGGGCTTGATACCTCCAGCTGTGATAAAAGAGCGCCCAGGGAGACTAATGGGTTGTTCTCATTACACAGGACACGGGGAGGAGAGAGGAGAGCGAACCAGAGTGGTGGGCCTATCCGGACAGCGGCTCGAGATAGGACCAAGCCAGGCCCAACGCCGTTGTACTACAGGAGGACAAGACACCGGTGAAGCTAACCGGGAGGACTTAATAGTTATTCTTTCAGCATCTGCTGCCTTAAGCCAGAATAAATATTGTTTTAGCACTTGCCTGTCTCCGACTATAATTCCACCCTTCACACTGGCGACGAAGGTGGGATTTTTAGACAGCGCTATGGAGTCGTTGATAAAGACCTTGTCTGAAGGCCAACAACAATTGCAACAGATGGTACAACTGCAGTCACAACAAGCAGCTGCGGATCGGCAAGCCTTTCAACAAGCCATACAGCTGCAGGGCTCTATATTGACCACCGCACAGGACAACCAGCATGAGGCCATGTCCCGTCTCACCGATGCAGTGGCCAGCACTAGAAATCAACCACTGGTGCCCTCGGCCCTCCTACAAAAGTATAAGGACGGAGAGGATCCCGCCTTCTTCTTTACTAGTTTTGAACGTATAGCCAGAAACGCACAGTGGCCTCCTGACCGGTGGGGTCAGTACGTCGCCCCCCTACTGTCCGGGGTGATGCAGGGCGCCTATCAGGCGGTAAACCCCAACGGCAACACGCCGTACGGGGAGATCAAGGCTGCCGTACTAGACCGCTTGGGCCTGGACGACGAGGCCTACCGGATCCGACTGAGGGAAACCAGGCTCAGGACCGGGGAGAATCCACGCCAGCTGTACTATAGGATAAAGGACCTAGCAGAGAAGTGGTTGTTGGCTCCAAACCCCGCTAACCAACCCCTAATCGATAAAATCATTCTGGAACAATTCGTCGAAGCCCTGCCCGGCCAGATGCAGAAATGGGTTAGGCAGCACCATCAACCCACCCTGACCGAGGCCGTGGATATTGCATCGGCATACCAGAAGGCAGGCCACTTCCGATTACCAGCTACAGGGGTATCAGCCCGCATCGCCATCCCGATATCCGACCCCCATATGATTAGGGGTAACCGAGCCTTACCCATAAGATGGAGACCTCCCGATGAGAACAACAGGAGACCCGAAGACAAGAGACCAGGAAGCGAGGAGAAGGCCCCAGCACCGACCCCTGGTTACAAGCAACCGCAGTGCTATGAGTGCAACGAGTGGGGCCACATAGCCCGGTTTTGTCCCAGGAGAAGAACAGTCGAACCCATGGACATCGGCTATCTGACCCCGATAGACGAGAACGGCGTCCCAGGACCATATGTGGTGGACGTTCGAGTCGACGGCAGACCATCACGTGCCCTTTTGGACAGCGGCAGCAGGCAGACCGCCATATCACCAACCGTGAGTAACGCTCCCTGCTTACCTAACGTAACCGTACCTATCCGATGCATTCATGGGGACACCAAATGTTATCAGATGAAGGATGTAGTGATTGACTTGAATGAAACCTCCTCTCCCTTGAGGGTTGCCGTCCTACCTTGTCTCCCAACCCCGGTGGTAATTGGGACCGACCTCCCCGGTTTCGGTCAGACATTAAGGGATACCAGGGAGGGGCAGTCCCCGTCCAAATCCGATGTTGCAGGAACCGACCCCGTCTCCCAGGAACCCCCACCCGGGCGAAAGAGGAGGACCCGGATGGCATGGTGTCAGGCCAGTTATATGACCCGGCCTATCGACTGGAAGCTAGATGACAACGAAGACACCATAAGGGGGGAGACCCTAACTGACCCCACCCTACGAGTGGCCAGAGAAAGGGCCGCCCGGGAAGGGGAACCCAACATCGCCAGAGGCCCAGGGTTTCTACTGCGACAATGTCTCCTATACCGAAGGTATAAGGGTGACGACGACGCCATGAAGGAACAACTGGTGCTACCAAAGAGCCACCGACTTATAGTGCTACAACTGGCCCACAATCATCCCTGTGGAGGTCACATGGCCTCTCTTAAAACCCAACAAAACCTACTAAAGAGGTTTTACTGGCCCGGCATTTATGGGGAGGTTGCCCAACACTGCAAGAACTGCCCCACCTGCCAATTGACTAGCGGGGTTCTACCCGCAAGGGCACCACTACAGAAAATGCCCCTCATTTCAATCCCATTCCAGAGGATCGGCATGGACATAGTGGGACCCCTGGAACCAGCCAGCCGTGGTTATAGATACTTACTGGTCGTAGTCGACTACGCTACTCGATACCCCGAGGCCTTTCCCCTAAAGGGAACGTCGGCCCGGTTGTTATGCGACCAGCTAATCCCATTCTTTGCCCGAGTGGGGATTCCCTCCGAGATAATCACCGACCAGGGGACCAATTTTATGTCGACCCTCTTAAAACAAGTATGTGGACAGTTCCAGATCAACCAGTTGAGAACCTCAGTATATCATCCCCAGACTGATGGGCTGGTAGAACGTTATAATCAAACAATCAAGAAGATGCTAAGAAGGGTGACGGGACCAGACGGAAAAAACTGGGATCGGGTGATTCCCCTAGTGTTAATGGTGTTAAGAGACACCCCCCAGTCGTCCACCGGTTTCTCTCCCTTCGAGCTCTTGTTTGGGAGACAACCTCGAACAATACTAGACCTGGTTAAAGAGGAATGGGAAACCACAGAAGAAGTGTCTTTAACCGAGTATACAGAGGAATTAAAGGAACACCTAACCGCACTACGTACACTGGCCCAAGATAACCTTGGACGTGCCCAAACAACTCAAGAAAGAAACTATAACAAGGGGAGCCGTATGAGAACCTTTAACCCAGGGGACCAGGTATTGGTACTCCTGCCTACCAGCACCAATAAACTGTTGGCTAGATGGAGAGGGCCGTACGAGGTCACTGAGGTACTAAGCCCAGTAACCTACCGGGTACACCAGCCTGATCGTACCACCCCTGAAAAGGTCTATCATATCAACCTTCTAAAAAAATGGAATGAGCCTCTTCTGGGCGCCTTTGTATGTATCGAGGAAGCCAAACCGGACGAGATCCCGAACACCGTTCCTGATACCCTGAATTCAGTCAATTGGGGAGACACCCTAACCCTCGAAATGAAGACGGACATCAGGAACCGGTTGTCCCCTTATGCTGACGCCTTTTCCGCCTTACCTGGAAGAACCGATGTTCTTGAGCATATTATCAAAACAGATCCCGGACCACCTGTGAGGCTTAGACCCTACCGGATACCCGAAGCCAGGCGAACCATCATCAATTCCGAAGTGGACGAGATGCTAAGGATGGATATCATCGAGCCTTCGGTCAGCGTTTGGTCATCACCCATAGTGCTTGTCCCCAAGCCGGATGGCTCGGTTCGTTTCTGTATGGACTACAGACAATTGAACGCGGTGTCCCGATACGAAGCCTATCCGATGCCTCGGATGGACGAACTCCTGGAGGGCCTTGGAGCAGCCAGTTTCTTAAGCACTCTCGATTTAACCAAGGGCTATTGGCAAATACCCCTTCGCTCCCAGGACAGGGAGAAAACTGCCTTTTCCACCCCACGAGGCTTATATCAGTATAAAGTCCTACCCTTTGGTCTCCACGGGGCTCCCGCCACATTCCAGAGATTGATGGACATCATACTGAGACCGCATACTGGATACGCTGCTGCCTACCTGGACGATATTGTGGTATACAGCCAATCCTGGGAATCGCATCTGAACCATCTGGAACAAGTAGTGGCTGATTTACAGAAGGCAGGCCTACATATCAACCCCAGGAAGACCACGATGGGAACCAATGAAACCAAATATCTGGGCCACATAGTGGGTGGGGGAGTGCTGAAACCGCAGTTGTCCAAAACACAGGCTATCCAAGATATACCGACTCCTACCAACAGGAAACAAATACGAGCTTTCCTGGGATTGATCGGGTATTACAGAAGATTTATCCCTGACTTCTCCTCGATAGCCGCTCCCTTGACGGACGCATTGAGGCTCAAGGGGAATCCCAACCTGACCAACGACCCGAAGGCCTTGAACGCCATAGCACACCTAAAACAAAGGATCACGTCCAACCCGGTCCTCTGTTGCCCGGACTTCCAGAAACATTTCTTTTTACAAACGGACGCCTCAAACCAGGGCCTGGGAGCGGTGTTATCGCAGAGGAATGGGGAGGACCTGCAACCGGTGTGCTTCATCAGTCGGAAATTGTTGCTCCATGAAGCGGCTTACTCAACCATTGAGAAGGAGTGTTTGGCCATCAAGTGGGCTGTTGACTCGCTCCGGTACTATCTGTTGGGTCGCCGGTTCACTCTGTACACCGACCATGCACCCCTCCAGTGGCTGGCCCAACATAAGGACACGAACCAGAGGGTCCTCCGCTGGTTTCTCTCCCTTCAGCCATTTGATTTCGTCACATTGCACAGGCCTGCCAGGTTTCAGCTGGTGGCTGACTATCTGTCTAGGTGTTCACCCTGGCCCGAACGGCCTGGGATTGGGGTGGGGATGTGTGAAGCAGCAGCGCCTCGGCTGGTGCCGCGGCGGCCGCGGCGTGTAGCCGGCCCGCACGAGTCGGGAGGCGCTGCCATGTCCGCGGCGAGAGAGGGGAAAGGGAAACCCGCGGAGGTTAGCCGCGCGGCTAAAACCGCTACGGGTGGACACGGCAGGGCCGCGGAAGAAGCCGCTATGTGCAGCCGCGGCGGGGCCGCTCGGCACTCACCTGTTCGCCCCAGTCCGGGGGGTGGGGAGCAGTGTTCACGACGGCGCCGGGATACGGGGGAGCAGCGCCCGGCTCGCTGGCCCCGTGCTGCTCATGGCGCTGCCGGAGCTGCACGTTGCAGGGGGGGAGGGCCCAGCATCAGGATGCGTCCCTACGCGTCGCGGCCACAACCGCATGGCCAACACCACCGCCCTCCACCACCAGGGGAACGGGGCCAACACCACCGCCCTCCACCACCAGGGGATCGGGAAGAGCGACACACTGGGATGGCAACCCTTAAGAGAGGTGGGACCATGTCCCAGGAACCAATGAGAAGGGGGTTAACTCAAACCCTCAGTGATTGGTGGGGGCTTGATACCTCCAGCTGTGATAAAAGAGCGCCCAGGGAGACTAATGGGTTGTTCTCATTACACAGGACACGGGGAGGAGAGAGGAGAGCGAACCAGAGTGGTGGGCCTATCCGGACAGCGGCTCGAGATACCAATCCCAAAGTGCTTTGCTCTAGAAGAAGAGGAGGGGACAGGAAGGAGAGAGAGGGAGAGAAAAACCAAGATGGTGGTAGTCTTTCTCCATTGTACACAGCCCCACTGTCTACTCTAACCCCACCCTCTTCGTTCTCACTAGGATTAAAATACCTTTAGAAAGGAAGTAACCTGTTGTGAGGATACTCCCTTTGAATGAGAGTGCTCCTTTGATACCTGGGTCCAGCATAGCTGACTGTGGTGCAGCTATCTCTAGGTGAGGATGTTTCCCATCCACAACAGGAGATCAAAGTCATGGAATCCAGGTTCCTGTCCTGTCAGTTGGTAGTATCAACCTGTCTGGTCAGAATATACATCAACGTCCACAGCTGTTTCGGCTCACAGCAGCTGAAACACGTCGGATATCAAATTGAATGTGACTGCAATGATCATGAGTAGTAGCATGCCTTAACCTATGCATAGCTTATCTTTAGAGTTTACCATGCCCCCAGCCTGGGCTACCTTTATCATCATAGTTTTGGTACAGGGGTGCAGATCTTAAATTCATCCCCTGTGCTGCATATACTTCGCTGCCTCCAAAGCTATCAAATTGGCCCCTGCGAAGTCTGAACCTGCTCACTCCTACTGGTAGAGCAAGCGCTGCAGATTAAGATACTGATGCAGCAAGGCACAGATACAAATAGTGCTTTTAGTGTTGAACTCATGAAAGGGGAATCACATCAGCAGATTGAATTACCTGCATCATTTTATTAAGTAATACATATCTAAAAAGGAAGGGCTTTTACACACTTGCCAAATGATAATCTATCACACAGTCCCACATGAAGTCCCCAGACCAGTGCTGTGTGTCCCCTAGTGTACTCACTAAAGCACATTTGCAGCCCTGTGCATGGTCACCTTTTAATTTAGACACTAATAACTAAACTTTATGCAAAACTCTCTTTAGAAAATGCAACCTAGACCGCTCAATACTACAATACTGCTCGACCATATATTGAATCCCATAATGTTGAGCTTCCAGTTCTATTTTGTCCATCTCAATGCTTGTGTTTCATTTAATTTCAACCCAGCCAGTGAATTCAAATCCCGATTTCACATCCAGAGAATTAATAGTCCCTTGGAATACGGTCTACTACTCTCTATGTAGTTGAGCTCGATTGGAGTCGAAAGGCATGCATTTACATGGTCTGGTCGGATTTCATTCTAGCTTACTGAGTGATTTATCATCCCAATTTCATCTACAGATGCTTAATGCTCCCATGGCAAATAATCTCTCTTTTAAAAGGTCCACCAAGTCACACATCTACCACACATGGAACTGCCAATGGCTATAAATGAAGAAATACCAGTTCCTGACTACATGAAAAAAATCCATGTATGTATAAAACGAAGCCCCTGTATTATTGCCCCACAATGAAATTACATTTGGTTTTAGGACATTTTGCATCTGCTTCATTAACTCTTCTAGCCAGTTGTCCTTTCAGTGCGCTTACTGCTGCTGTGTCATAGATGACTGCCATCACTGCCCTCATTCTCGTCAGCTGTGACAACATCAACAATAAAACAAACTTGAGAAATTATTGTGCACAGCACTGGCCATGCAGCAAGATAAGTTTCTTTTTTTTTATCACACACTCTTAGCAGCCGTGTTTGAAACTTCACAGGAACTAAGAGGTGAGGGGGCGGGGAAGGAAAGGAGGAGCGGGGAAGGGAAGGGTTGCTGGCTAGGAGCACACACAATGTTCGGAACCCAGGCTTGAACCAGAGAATTCAGCTTGTGTTCCGAGCTTCCTGATTGGCCAGCACCCTCTTCCAGGGTGCTAATGAAAAGAAAAGCATAATGCACATAATATATGATGTACTCCAAATTGGTTGGTGCACTACCCACGTGACGGGAACACTCGTAATGGAAATCCCCTCTCCTTGCACCCGACTCCATTTGGCCAATTTGTTCACCGCTCCTGCTGGCGATGAATCTTCCAAAAGGTATGCTCCATTGCCGGCAACTTGTTTTGGCTTTCCTCTACTTGAGTGCCATTTTTAGTTTGGTGCGCCCAGCACACAGCCCCTTCCCATGACCCTCCTCTCCCCAGTGCCCCTCGTCCCCTTTCTTCCCAAAGTGCTGTGGATTGCCCAGTGCACTACCCACATGACCGTAACAGCCTGACTTCGGAGGCTTCCCCAGGGCAGCCTTGCCCGGGAAGCCCGCTCAGCGCCACAGCAGAGGGCACCTCCATCACCCATTTGCCTGTTCGCCCTGGGCACCCCATCCAGGTCCCCAAAAGCTGTCCGCAGACAACTCCCAGTAATAAAGGAATATTTTGGTTACATAGCCAGTGCGGCTTGTATCTACCAAAACTGTTTTATTACCACATTAGTTTCCTTAACCCCTGCTGCACTTATGATTTTTCCATAGTGTCAAATTTAGCTTCATTTTTTGAGTATAACTTAGAGACATCTTGAGTATAGCCACTGTGTTGAATATAGCTGCATTATTTTTAATAGGCCCACTGCTTTGAATTAAGCCACATTTTTTAGCATAGCCTCCGTGTTGAATTTAGCTGCATTTTTTAGTATAGCCCCTACTCAGGACTTATAGCCACTGTTTACAATTTTAACTGATTTTCTCGGGATAGCCACTGTACTGAATATAGCTGCATCTCTGAGTATGATAAGATTTGATTTGATAAGTCATTTATAAAGCTTCATACTCAAGTATTTCTAGGTGTGACAAGACAAGGGAGGGAAGACAAGACAAACAACCTTACTAGTCCTTGTGTCATTCGGATTGTGCAAGTGTGAGAACGAGAAGTGCAAGTGGAAAGTTAGGGCAAGGGAGAGGGGAGGGGAAAACAGGGCAGCAATGATCTGAGTAAGTGCAGCCAGGGCAGCGCAGCTCTTGGTAGTGCAAGGAGGACAAGGGACTGTAGGGTTACAGTTACAGCCCCTAAGTGCATGGTAGGCCTGGAGGCAGTGCAAGGGTGACTGATCAAGAAAGAGCCTGGTACCCAGTGGGCCTCTGAGGGTAGCCAAGCAACCAGTTGGTACAGCAGACAGGAAGGTCAGCAGGGGAGAAAGAGAGAGAAAGCAGAGGAGAAGAGGAAAGTTTTGAGCTGCTTCCGGAACTTCAGGTGGTACGGCTCAAGTTTGAGAGGGGCAGAGGCCATTCCGGAGGGAGGCACGTGCAGAGGAGAGGGATCTTCCCCCCACTCTCTGCCTGGAGACGCGCCTAACCCATAGAGAGTTGGAGGTAGCTGAGCGAAGGGCTCAGGTAGGAACGGTATTTTGGAAGAGAGCATTTGATGTAGTGCAGGCCCTGGCCCCAGAAAGCCTTGTGGACAATGCAAAAGGTCTTGAACTTGATCTTTGCAGCCACCGGGAGCCTGTGGAGAGGTTTGAGTTCTGAAGAGATACTGTCCCTGTGCTTGAGGCCAAGGATAATTCTTGCAGTGGAGGAAAGTGGAGTTTACAGGAGGACAGACTCTGCATTTGCCTGCTGTTTGGGTGTTTCCTTATTGGATTTTTCTCTTCGGATTGCTCTCGTTAGCGCTAGTTGCAGCTTGTGGGGCTGGCGCTTTAAGAGAACTCTTGGTGGTGAGCCCCTGTGAGCCCCTCCCTCCCACAGCCAGGAAGTACATACTCCTACTTAAGCCTCACTTCCTCCGCGAAGCAGAGCAAAGTGGAGGCAAGTGGAGTTTACAGGAGGACAGACTGTGCATTTGCCTGCTGTTTGGGTGTTTCCTTATTGGATTTTCCTCTTTGGATTGTACTCGTTAGCGCTGGTTGCAGCTTGTGGGGCTGGTGCTTTAAGAGAACTCTTGGTGGAGAGCCCTGGTGAGCCCCTCCCTCGCCCCAGCCAGGAAGGACATACTCCTACTTAAGCCGAAGTGGAGGCAAGTGGAGTTCACATGGTGAGTCGGGCCGGGCAGCCCTCAGTTGGCGGTTCCAGCCCTTGCATATCTGTGATTGTGATGGCGGAGAGGGCAAAGACGCTGTGCATACCAAGTGATCGTACACGCCTGCAGGGCTGGAGGGGCGGGGCCAGGCTGGAATTGACACTGGAAGCTGGTGTCTCCAGCCTATGCGGCGGGCCGTGTACTTCTGCCTCACCTGAAAAAAGAGCCACAATAGGAGTTGGAGGCCATTGACGTAGTGCTGCTTGAAAGGGGGGCGGGGCCGGTGTCATTATATGGGAAGGATAACTCGCGGGATATAGCAAACATCCCGAATTTATGTGACTGCATTATTCCAGACCCTTTTGATCATTCGAGTAACCAAATGAGTAACTGCACTGTGCATTCCGCTCAGAGACTTGAACGAAATGTTAATCCGCTGGTGTGCAATAACGGTTTTGTGGACATGGAGCAGGTAGTTAGTCCACATGTAGTGTTTGAGCAAAAGGGAATGCACCTTGCTAGTGCCCCTCTATGTGAGAGGGACTATGGAATGATCTAGCCAAGGAACCTTGTGCAAACACTCAGCAACGAGCTTTAAGTCTGAATGAAGAGCTGGCAAATAAACTCACCAAAGATTTGGCGTATCTTGCCATGAAAATTGCTAGGCAAAAAAGACTGGCTGTCAAGAGTTAATGAATGTTTAAAGCTCCTGGATCAATCACTGTTGAATGCGGATATGGTGGTGGAGAGAGAGGTGAGAGATACCATGGAGGCGAGACTGCATAGTGAGAAGGGACAAGATGAGAGCTCTCTTCCCGAAATTGAGAATGACGAAATGCAAGGTCATGCTAAGGAAGACCTACTGATTAACGCTTCTCCTGGGGCTGTGTCCTCCCCCTCTCCAATGCGTGGGAAGAGTGTACCGCACCCAGATCCCGATCAGAAAGTTTGGTGAATGGGACTGAGGAAGGAAGTGAAGATGTTGCGGCGGAAGGGGACTCCTCAGCGAATTCCTCGGCCTCGTTAGTATATACAGCTCCCCTACCAGCATGTAGAAGAAGATCGAGAATGAGGGATGCCCACCCAAAGGTTGTGGTGGACCTGTCGCATATGCAGCAATTAGTGATCGCATCAGATTCAACATCACTAATCCCCTTTACAAAGCTGTATGAAAGTCTGAACTGTGCCTTACAGGATCAATCTACACTGATAACTGCCTTGTCTGAAAAAATACTACATCTGGAGTAGCTCGCTATCAGAGTTGATAAATGATTGGACAAGGAAGCCGAAACGTCATCCAATTGGCAAAATAGACATTGCGATCTGGCAAGACGTGAATCCTCTGATAAGTCTGTGATGATGGAATCCCTTTTGCAAGATTGTCAATGGATGAGGGCGAATATGAAGGGTGTGACCCAGTTGAGTAACTCGCCAAAGGAGAAAAGGAGCAATTAGGAACTATCGAGTGTGGGGCCAGCAACTGCTGGAGTGGCGAAAAAGCACGCCGCAGAGTGATCTTAAAAATGGGACCTTGATGGTGGCGGCGGTAAATAAAAACGTTCCCTCTCAGGTTAAAAAAAAATATATATATATGCCGGTCAGATCAAAAAGAAAGGCTAAGGGGTCGAGGTCGTTTTGACGGAACATCAAATCCCCCACCCCCCGAACCACTCAATCTCCCAGCAGCCAAAACATCTAGAAAAAAGCTTCACCCACTCAATGATAGTGGGGTTGAAATTGTGCTGGATTCGGTTGCTGCTGAGTATGTTGGTGGAAGAACTGGAGAGAGCAGAAGAAGATGCTAGATGGAAAGATGTGAGCAATTCTGAATGGGAAAGAATTGAGGGCCTTATGGGAGAGACGGCGCCGTCTGCCCCCAAGAAGATCCCAACCTCTAAGGACTCTAATTTGAGGGTGAAGCCCTAGGGCCCAGATGTTGGGCCCTCTCGAGGGGCTTCTAAATCTAAAACAAAGGAGGAGGTGAGACCCGTGATACCTCTAAAGAGGGGAAACAACCCCCAAAAGGCGGCTGAATCCTTTAAGACTCTGGAGGAAAGAAGAATGGGGGGTTTGAAGTTGTGTAATCCTGTTGCTCCAGTTGGAAATACATATAAATCGTCTATGAAACCAAGAGTGGTGCATGCCGTAAGGCGTCAGAACTATCGAGGGGATCATCCAAGGAGTCGAGAGGAGCTGAGCCTGAAGATATGTTTGGAAAGAATCAAGCTGGATGCAAACATGATCATGTTGAATAGAGGGAATGTCATGCAGCTATTTAATTGCATCATCTCTGACCGTAAGTTTGCCTCAAATGATATTAAGATTGTGGAATTTGTAGAGGAAAGAAAAACCGACTGGGTCATCTTACATTTATTTTCTCAAATTAAGAAGGATCTAATCCTGGCATTGAAGGAGAAATTCCTGTGTTTGGGTTATGAAGACTCGGACTATCACGATCAACTAAAGATAAAGTGGAGAGAAGCCTTGGCTACAGATGATGGTAGAAAAGATAGTCCTTCTGGAGATGGGCAAAAGAAAGTAGATGGAGGTAAAAGGTTAAGGCTAAATTCTAGGAAGGAGGAAGGAACTGTTTCAGGCAAGAACGAGTTTCGCTCCTTTAAATTTACTGTGGCTAATCAAATAAAATCTCTGGAAATCTCGAACAATTCGGCCGTCCCGTGATATCTGGGGAACTATCTTAGTATTGGCTGGCAGGAGCTTTGGGACATCGAGAAGGATACTAGATTCAAGTGGAAGAGGGCTCGCCCTTTTTGAACATTGGATGTTGGAACACCAGAGGCTTCCATACTCTTCTGTGAAAAACGTCCCTGACCTGGAAAAAATTGATATATTGTTATTTCAGGAGACGTGGATGAGGAATCCCCTCCAATGTGATGGATATTTAGCTTTTCTAAACCCTACTCCAAAGGGTGTGTTGGGGCGACCCTATGCTGGCCTACTGTTGTTACTGAAAAATGGTCAAGGATGGTCGATGACTGAAACAAAGTGTCCAAACCCGTATGTTCAAATATCTTATCTAAAGCAAGTGGAGGACCCTGTGGATATTTCCCTGATTGTGATCAACGTGTATTGGCAGGTGAATATGAGGAAGGATACAAACTTTTTGAGATCTATCACCAGTGTGATTGATGATACCATGTGTGAATTGGAAGGAGTGAAGATTGTGATTTGTGGAGATCTAAATATCAAGCTCCTTGACGCGGAGGGGCGAGTGTTAGAATAGAATAAATGGAATGAAAGAGAATTTGCATGGATGTCGAATATGAAAGTGAGAGATATGTGCATGGTAAATGGTCAAATGCAAGGGGATATTCCGAGCTGTCCTACCTGGTGCAGTGGGGACAGAGCTTCTTGCATTGACTATTTTACCTCGGACGATACAAGGGAGTTGATTGCGAGTTTCTCTATTTGGCCCCAGAAATGTAGTGATCATGACTTGTTAGCGATCTATTTGAGGAAATGGTATTATCAGGAACGTGAAAATGGGAGAAGTGCATTTGGGCTCATGTGATATCCGCCTATGACTGAAAGGGGAGGATGTAAGGAAAATCAATTTGGCTTATAAAGTGCAGTTATGTGAAGATCCCTTGAATATTGATTACACTGGCCTGTTAAAAGAATTCTCTCTGAAACATGCCTCTGGTGCAAAAGGACACAAAAGCATGCCTATGATCCTGAACTTGTGAAGAAGATAGTGAAAGGGATCCGAGGTGATGCTAAGGATAATAAAATGGAAAGAATCAAGAAAGGCTATAGAAATTGGCGAATCGGCTCTCAGGTGCTGCGCGCACAAAATGATGCTGAGCATATCCTCCGAGCAGTTTGTGCCAAAAACTCTAATAGTACCTGAGAGCTCATAAATAATGGTGGTGCTTTTAGGCAAGCTAGTACTACTGTAATGGTAGCAGAGGGTGATTGGATTAAGCATTACCCCAGCCTATTTGCTGATCCTGGGGGGTATGAGGTGTAAAAAAAAAGAAATGAAGGGGTAAATTGGAATTTTGTATTTGATGAACATGATGCCATTACAATGATTGGCAATTTGAGCTCCTCTCGCACAGCCGGCCCCAATGGCCTCTCAAATCAGGAATTGAAAAGGAACAGAGACCATTGGGGCAAACTGTTGGTGATCATGTTCAAGCAAATTATGATGAATAAGTGGATCCCACACTCATGGAAGGAGGCATACATAGTGCCCATTTTTAAAAAGGGCGATAGGGCAGTAGTTTTTGGGATCGGCCCTATCAGTCTGTTGGACTCGATTGGAAAGCTATTTGCAACAGTCTTATTGCGGGATCTGAGAAATTGGGCAGAGACTAGTGGAATCCTGGACTCTAGACAGTCAGGATTTGTGAAAGGGTTGGTACGGCCCTAAACCGCTTTATCATAAACCTCCTTAAGGAAAAAGCCCTTGCCCTTGTTGATGGTTCCACCGTGTTCATGGCCTTTATGGACCTTAAACAAGCTTTTGATGGCGTTATTAGAGAACACCTTTGGTCGAAATTACAGAGTTGGGGCTGTCCAGGGGATCTGGTTGAGGCGATTGACGCTCTATATACGGGCACCTCACTTAGGATTAGACTTTGTGCTAAGGGAACTCTATCTAACAAGATCTATACTTATCGGGGTCTGAAGCAGGGATGCTATTCTGCCTGTATATAGCTGATCTTGCACTGTCGCAGGCCGGGATACAAGCTTTTCCGCCTAATATTAATGTTATGGAGGTTCCCTGGATTCTCTTTGCTGATGACCTAGTTCTTTTGAATCTAACTCAAATAGGACTTCAGCATCGGTTAGAAGCCTTTGAGCACTACCTGAGCTCTAATGGCATGAGTATCAATATTAAAAAGTAAAAAATACTGCCTATAAAGAGCGCAGGAAAAACAAAGGAGAAATTTACCTGGAGGGTGAAGGGCATACCCCTAGAGATAGTAGATACTATATTTTATTTGGGAGTTACGGTCAATACGAACCGTAATGAAGCCGCCTAATTGGAATATCTACGGACTAGACTGATTCCTTTGATCAAGCAGGGGAGAGTCCTGCATCATAGATTTGGTAAATTCACGATGGTTCCTATCCTATCCTTCTAAAAACAGAAGGTGGCATAAATTCTAACATATGGAGCTGAGGCCCCTCTCCGTCTACCCTGGCATTAGTGGGAAAAGTTAGAGGGCCTGTTTTGAAATGTCCTAATAGTCTATCGCCCTGTGCAATTAGGTTGCAATCCTTGGAGTCTATGGCGGCTTGGAAGTCTATCTGTCTATATAGAAAATGTGCTATGGTTGGAGTGAAAAAGCCCATTGATAGGTTGGCCTTTGATAAAAGTTCGTTAGAGATGCCCCTCGAGTTATGGAAATTGAAAATTGAAGCCTTCCTTCGGGATAAAGAGATTCAGGTTGAATCACTGTTACATAACCCTTTATCAGTAAAAAAGAAATTAAGGATGCAGGATTGGATCTCTACAATTGATCAATGCACTAGTTTGAAATCTAGGTTGACTCGGACTATGGAGAATGGGAGGATGAACATCTTGCCTAAATTCCTTTTAAAGTTCCCCTCATTTATATATAGAGATCTTCTTCTTAGGTGTAGACTTAACATCTTAAATACCAGAGAGGTCATGTTTAGGAGGAAGACTCGGGGGAGGGAGGGGGTTGAAAATGCGGTTCCATGTCATTTCATCGCTGGATGTTTTTTCGTGGGGATTTTTACCGCAATTTTTTTTGGGGGAAAAATCCCATCGACATTTTTTCTTAATTATTTTTGGGAGGTTCCCTGCCCCACCCCCCGATTTTCTAAAAATATTCGATGGGTTTTTTCAGAAAAATAATCGCAGTAATCGACCTGTTCATACAGTAACGACAGGCAGCATTTTCGGTACGACGTCCTTTCATCGCGGGATGTTTTTTCGAAAAAACATCCCGCGATGAAAGGACGTCGTACCGAAAATGCTGCCTGTCGTTACTGTATGAACAGGTCGATAGTCGAAACCCCGGAGCATTTGGTAACGACCTGTGAAGGATTATTAGAAACTAGAAGTTTCTTTTTGGATGAGTTTAAATCTATGGGAGCCACTCTCTCCTGGCAGGAATGGTGGAATTGGTTATTAATTGGAGATCAAACTAAGCTTGTATTAGCCACTTTGAAAATGCTAGAAGCAGTATTACCAGCAATGTCGGACGGAGGGGGAGCTCCGGAATAGATTGGGAGTGTTTGAGAGTATGGATGTGGGATGATCTTAAAGGTCTCTTTATAATGCTGATCTGAAGAGATTGGGAGTGTTTGAGAATGGATTAGATTAATGTTAAAGGTTTTTTCTTAATATTGATTTGAAAGAGAATAAATTGAGGAAATGAGAGTAATGTTTAAACTTTGTTTAATTTCGTTTGCTTGATTTGAATCCTTTGCTCTTTCTTTTTATGTTATGAAACCAATAAAACATTTTAATAAGAAAAAGAAAAAACATTCTTGCAGTCCTGTTCTGGATTAGTTGCAGAGGGCGGAGAGTGGAGGAAGGTAGATTGAGAAAGAGGCTGTTGCAGTAGTCCAGCCTAGAGAGAACCAGAGCTCTGGAAACCGTGAGCTTCTGGGGTACAGTGAGAAAGGGCAGAGTCCCCTTGAGGAGCTGCAGCTGGTAGTGTGACCTCTTGCCGATGCCCGAGATGTGAGGAAAGAAAGAGACTGCAGTCGAAGATGACACCAAGGTTTTTTGCCTTGCAGGAAGGCGAAGGAAGAGGGCCCAAGGCAGGTGGCCAGAGTGAGAGAGGGAAAGATGGGGCAGGGATACCAATGAGAAGGATCTCCGTCTTATTGGCATTAAGGCAGAGATCTTTGGAGGTGCACCAATCCTGAATCGCGGATAGACAGTCAGGAATGAGCGAGAGAGGAGAGGAGGCTGAGGGGCGTCTGAAGGAAAACGCACTGTCATCCGCATAACACTGAAAGATACAGGAGAAGGTAGAGATCAGGTAGGCCAAAGGGGCCCAGTAGAGGTTGAAAAACCAGGGTGAGAAGATAGAGCCCTGGGGAACGCCACAATTAGAGAGAGAGGTGGCAGAGAGAAAGGGACCAAGATGGACCTGGGAGGGGTGGTCCAAGAGGAAGAAGGTCAGTCACTCCAGGGCCTGATCCGTGATGCCCAGTTTCTCACAGAGTCGATTGATCAGGATGGCATGGTTCACCGTGTCGAAAGCAGAGGAAAGATCAAGGAGGTTGAGGACAGAAGGAATACTGGAATCAATGTTAGAGAGCAGTTTCTGTGCCTCTGGCAGCTCTGAAGCCAGACGGGTGGTAATGGAGACAACCAACAGATTCAGTGTGGAGAGTAAGCTGGGAGATGGCCAGCTTTTCCAAGAGCTTGCCCAGGAAGAGGGTGATGGAGAATGGGCGATAGTTTGCTGGGCAGGTAGGATCGGCAGACGTCTTCTTGAGGGGGTGCACAAAGGAGTGCTTAAGGAGAGAGGGGAAAGATCCAGTGTCGAAAGAGTGATTAAAGAAATCAGTCAAGGCTGGAGAGAGGGTGTCAATATGGTCCTTGATGGTTCTGGAGGAGTAGGGGAGCACGTGTTTGGACGACACTTTCATAGATCGGACTTGTCTAGAAATCTTGTTAGGTGTTGTCAGAGAGAAAGAGGAGAAAGGAGGAGGAGAGGGAGAGATGGCCAAAGGGGGGCCGAGAGAGGAAGAGGGAGAGGAGATAGAGGACTGGATGTCCTGAGTTTTAGCGGAGAAGTGAGAGGCCAGAGCCATACAGAGGGCCTGGGAGGGAACAGGAGAGGTGGAGACTGCAACTGGACTGGCCAGTTCCTAGCAGATTTTAAAGAGTTTGGCCGTGTTGTTAGAGGCCACAGAGATGCAGGTTTGAATGTGTGCTCTCTTCTTGGACAGGACAGACTCTGTATTGTCTTTGGAGCAGGCGGCAGGCCCGTTTGTCAGAGGATGCGCCCGAAGCCCTCCACTTCCTCTCAGCCACCCTGCACTTGCATTTCAGGACAGCAAGGTCGAAATCATACAAAGAGTTGCACTTGGAGGTAGGCTTCCGCTGGATGCTCATGACAGGGGCAAGGATGTCCAGGGTGTTGGAAAAAGAAAGATGTAGATTAGAAAGGGCTGTGCCAGGGTGTGAATCAGCCGCAGGAGTAGGAGGAGCAGAGAAAGTAAAGGCCAAGGCATCCACTGGCACAGGCTTCATGGGCCGAATGACCTAGAAGGTAGGTGGCAGTGCTGCGGGGGGCTTTGCCTGAGGGGTAGAGAGTTTCAGATGAGAGGAGAGTAGAAAGTGGTCAGTCCAAGAGAGAGGAGTGGTGAGAGGGTTGGAGAGGGGGATGTCTGAGGTGATGACAACATCTAAAGCATGTCCGGCAGAGTTTGTCGGGCCAGAGGGCAGAATGGAAAGAGAGAGAGTGTGCAGAGGTTGCGGAAAAGCCCAGAGGAGGGATTAGAAGCATCCAGGTGGATGTTGAGATCTCTGAGGAGGAGAGGTTGCGAAGTAGAGGCAAGGAGAGAAGAGAGGTTGGCCCATTCAGAGAGGAAGAGGGCGACCTGGCCAGGTGGCCTGTAGTTAGTGGCCACAGTTGGAGAGAGGCCAGGAGAGAAAGGGAGCATGAAAACGAGGCATTCAAAGGAGGGGTAGGCCTGAGTAGGGATGACAGAGGCCGGGACCTACTCCAGAAACATCAGGGTTACTCCCCTTCAAGTCGGTTGGTTCAGGGTTCGGAGAGGAACTTCTAGCCCACAGGGTGAAAGTGTCAAAACTTGTGACAGACATGTCTCGGGAGAGCAAGCCCATATAGGTTGAATTCTTCGAGGAGGTGACAGATGTCAGAGGAGTGTTTGGCAGCAGAACGAGAGTTGAGAGTGGCGATGTGGAGCAGGTTGTCACATTTGAAAGACTTCCGTGGAGGCGTACAGGCTTGAAGTACACCCCACAGAGGCGGTAGAGGAGCCCAAGGGTGGGCAGAGGAGGAAGATGAGGTTGCCAAAGAGGTGGTGGAAGGAGTAGCAGGAGAAGGGAGGACGTTGATAAGACGTGGTAAAAGCCTATCAAAAAGGATGCGATTGGGCTGAGGGCCCTGAACCAAGACAGTGCAGTTCAGATAGATATTAATGATGGTCTTGGAGGAGTGGAAGGGGGCCAAGAGGACATCCCACCAATTGCTACCATTAATGGGAGAGGAGGAGAGAGAAGGGATAACAGAGACAATATGATTGGTCCATAGGTCTACACAGGGAACGACAAAGAGGATGTCAGTGAGAGTGTCTGGAGGAAGCACTGGTGTAGGTATTAGCGATAGGGAGGCCTGGGTTGAAGACCAGGATGTGCCTCTTGAACTTCTTACTTCCAGACTTAGTGAGAGGGATAGGGTAAGAGATAGAGGAAGCACTTGGAGAAGATGGGAGCGACAGAGAGCACCATAGGGGCTGCGAAGGAGGTAGGTGGAGGGGAAGGGGGTGGGAGAAGAGAGAGAGAGACGCACAGCTCTGTGGCACACAACTCAGAATGCGCAGGGGAAGGAGGCCGGAGTCAAAACAAAGGAAGACACATGAGGGGAACAAGTAACTCACAACAATGAATAGCACGCCTTGTGGGGGGGGGGGGATCTAGGTGGGAGCCTAGAGAGAACCAGCAACATTGCCACAGTTACCGGAATGCTTACCACCCAGATTCGACTTTCCCAGAAGGTGGAAAAAAGGCAGGTTTTTGAGTACAGCACAATACAACACACCCAGATTCAACGTACCTGATCAGTCGCAGCAGGTCGATGGCTGTAGGCTACGTGCTACCACGGCAGACACTGTATAAATGTCATATAGCCACTGTATACATTTCAGCTGTATCTTTTAGTATAGCAACTGAATTTAGCTGCATCTCGGAGTATAGTGTGATGAATCCCTCGATGTCGTCACTTCTCCAGGAAAGGGGATCCTTCCCATGAAGCCAGGGAGCTGAGGCCACTACCCGATAGTCCCCCTGGGGTTGGTACTCAGTGGAAGGATCCCATGGGTGGGGACCCCCTCTCTGGGAGGAGTGAAGACTGTCGAGGGAGAATGCGGTATCATGCTTTTAGACATAAGGTATTCAGCTCTATATGTATCACTCAGATACCCCCATCCTCTCTTTCTTCTCTTGCTTCCACTAATTTCCTTATACATAGCAATTGTGTTTATCAGGCAAATAACACTATGACGAGGAAGAGTGAGGGAAGAGTGAATATGGATAACTTCAAAAGTACTGTCACGAGGAAGAGCAGGGCGATGCAGAGCCCTACGCGGATCCAATACGAGCATGCTAGCTATTGGAAGTTAGAAAGCAGTCCGAAAATAAACACTCACATGGGGTATGTCCTGCCCGAGAGCAGCTTCCCGCTGAATAGCCGAATGCCGATTAGAGGTCCCTTGGCAGATCCGGCTGCCTGGAACGGAGAAGCGGAGAACTGCAAGGCGGGGAAGCAACACGACTTACATGGTTGTGGGATCCGGGGTCCGGTAGCAAAGTCTCCCGAGTGGTCCAGGCAATACCCGATGTGTGGAGAGAAACCAGTGTGATACAGCCACCGGACACTGAACAAAGACTGCAAGAGCCCAGGGGAAGATGTCTGGTGTTGCAGAGGAACAGAACCCCAAGTACAAAGGTATGCAGAGTGGGACCGGCAGACACACGGATACCCCAGAGGCTGTGGATGAGAGGAAGTGCAGAGACATCTTCCTCATCTCAATGGGACCGAAGAGAGACACAAGTTGAGAATGTAGGGGCGAAGGAGCACCCCAAAGAGACTGAACGAGAGGTCTGGCTGGATAGTGAACCAGGCTAGTGAACTGGGCCTACTTAAGATACATTACAGAGTTGAAAAAGGTTTCTGGGACCCACAGAATGGGATGAGAAGTCCAGGGGAAGAGAACCTTTTGGCATAAAGCATGAGAAGTCCAGGGGAAGATAACCTTTGGCATAAAGCACGACAAGTCCAGATGACGAGAACCTTTGGCATAAATTACGAGAAGACCAGGAGCAAAGAAGCTTTGGCACAAGTTGCGAGAAGTCCAAGGGGAGAAACCCTTTAGCAAAAGTCACGGAAAGCCCAAGGGGGAAAGAAAGACCCCTTTTCCACAAATCACGAGAAGACCAGAGGAAGGGAGTCATATCCTTTGGCAGAAGGCAGAACTGTGATAAAGAGACTATTGATAAAGAGAAGCTGAGTGCAGTCACTGTTTAACTCTAGCTGTACTTGAACTTCTCCAGCGCTCCCACCCTAGCAGCGCTTCGGAGTTCACTACTTTGTTAAATCTAGTTGCATTCTGAGAATAGCCATTGCATTGAACCTCCCTGTAGCCATAAACCTGATTACAGCAGCGCCTCAAGCTTTGCCTCCTTCCCTAATGTATCCTCCTTGGAGTACACTTATAGTGGAGCAGTCCCCCCCCCATTAGCCTTTCTAGCCACCAGAGCAGACGCAACATGCTATCCACCATGAAAATCAACTCCCAGATCACAGAGGCCCTTTGGCGCACCAAAAATATTGCCAACTGCTCTCCGGACCCCTCCCCACTGCACCCTCCACATATCCAACCCTGGGGGTTGCCCCTCTCAGACACCTCCCTCTGCCCCCCTCACAAGCCTTAGGCCTAACAGTCCCACACTGCCCTCTAACGCCGTTCCAACCACCATCCCCCGACCCCATCATTCCTCAGTGTTTGCATCCCTTACCACCACTCATGCTTCCCTTACTAACACCCCTTCTTGGGCCGCCCCACTGACCTTCACACAAACACCATAGGTACCAAAGAACCCCCTCAAACACAGAATTTGAAATACCCGAACCCTTTCATCTCTGTACACCTCTCACTATCTCTCCCCTAGTTCCCTGCATGCACCCCTCACCTACACCATTACAACGCCCAACCCTGTGAAATCCATCTTCAACACTTCCTTCAACTCCTTCAGCACTAACCCCCTTCAGCCCTCTCGACAATCCTCTGGAAATCACCAACCCAGCTTCATGTAAGACCTTATACCCTTCCTTTCTTCCAAACCCCTTTCATCAACAACCCCCATCAGTGACCCCATTCACCACCCTGTACCTTCCCCTGCTCCCCAAACCTCCTGACTCCACACCGGCAATCCCCTCTTACACTCTCCCTTTACTCCCTCTCCACACTCCTATCCTCCTTCCTTGAAACTGCACATCACAAACCCTCCTTTCTGACAATCAAAGAATTCTCAGAGCCTCCCCATCCCATCTTGACATCAGAGACAGCTCACCCTCCCCTAACTACTTCTCCCCTTCTACTTCCACCCTCTCTCCCTCTCCCTACACTCTGCCTTATTCACACTGTACCGCCCAATGGGGGCCACACTAGGGGATCCCTTCGCTGCCCTCCACAAACCACCCCAAAGGCACTCCGTAGCCCGCCTTTCTTGTGACATACAACACCCGCCCCTGCTCCTTACTCACATGCATCCTCATTGACACCAAATTTGCATCCTCATTAACACCAAATCTTTTGCCAAAAAGCAACACAACAAATACGACCTCATTTCCTCAGAAAGTCCAGACATCCCTTTCATCAGAGAAACCTGGTTCTCTGATGACTTCCGACCCATCGCACACAAGGCATTCCCCCCAGGCTACACACTTATCGACCATAACAGAACTTGCACATCAGGCGGGATTCTCATCCTCCACAAATCACACCTCTCCATCTCACGCTCTGAGCAACAAGCCTGCAATGCAGACTGAATCCCTCCTTGTGAAAGTTCTCATCAACCCATCTCTTACCCACAGCTTTTTACTCATCTACAGACCTCCCGGCAACTACCTCCTCCTCAACCTTGGAAAAACAGTAATCATGATCTGCGGGAAGACGGCTGTCTTCCCCCAACCCACCCCTTGCCCATTCTCCCTAGGTCCTCTTGCCGCATCCAATGCATTAAAGAATCTGGGATGCACCATAGACACTGATCTGACACCCCCTCACCATATTAACTCTGTGCCCAAATCTTGCTATCTACACCTCTGCATTCTCAGACGTATCTTGTTTTACCTCTCGTAATCTCACAGGGTCACCGCGATCATGGCCATCATCCTCTTCAGCCTTGACTATGCAAATTCCTGTTACCTGGGTGCCCTGCATTTCAACTCAGAAAGCTCCAACAGGTCCAAAACACTGCAGCTAGGCTCTTCCTGAACCTTGGCTCCAGAGAGCACAGAACACCCACCCACCGTGTCCTTCACTAGCTCCCTTTTGGGCGATGGGCCGCTTTCAAAGTCTTGTGCCCTCCACAAGACAGGCCCAGAATACCTCCAACAGAAAGTACTCCATTATCAACACAACTGAAACCTTCGATCAGGCACCAAACCCATGCCTCGCTTTGGGTTATTCAAGAACCTCTCAGGTAGGCCGGGGCAGCAATGAACCTGCAAATAAAATGTACCGAGACCAGAGAACATAAACTCCAGCAGACAACAGGACAGAATGCATGTCAATTCTACAAAACCAGGAAACAAGCCAGAGCACACAGGCACATATCAAACTCCATGCTCATGAAAAATAAATGATGGCAATGCCACCCACACACACAGATCTGCACCACACACAACATCGCACGACACATGCAGCTATCCAAAATGACAAAAATTCAGTCTAGCTGGACACATAATGAACCTCCAGCATGCGCATACTATCCAGACGAACCTACAGCAGCCATCCACATGCCAGCTCGATATGGGTAGCTAGTAGAGACTTGGCCACCCCTATCCTCTTTCGTATTCACCATAATTCATGTGGTGTCCAAATGGGAACAGCGGGCCTGGATGCACGAATGCCCTCTTCGCCCTGAACAGAGACACAAACAAAGTGTGTGTGGTCTTCGATCCCGCTCATGCACAGCCATGCGTGCTGACACAATGCTGTATTTATTGACATGGTACAATGACATACCATGCCTTCGCACCTTAAAGGAGACCACACCACAATGCACACACGTATTCTACACTCATCTGACAAATTTCTCATACCATGGACTTTAGTCCACCAAGGGCATTCACCTATATCACTTTGAGACCATACCAATGGGAAAACGCGCTATACAAATGAAAAATTATATTACATTACCTTGCAGAGCTTCTGAAAACTTTCATTGGGCAAGACTGAATGTATCATATGCAAGCGCTGTTTAGCCTAAATTTGAAGATTTAGCAATATTTGTAAATGAAAACATTTTCATGAATCTGCATATACTCTGCAATATAAGTTATAAATGTTGTAAGTAAAATGTAGTTGTACTGTATTTATCACACTCACTTCATAAGGTCAAGTGTGAAAAGTATTATTTCATCTACACACACTTCAATATTGTTCATATACTGTTTTAAAAAACATGTAAATACTACAATTGGACATTTTAAGCATTAGACAGTAACAGATTTTGTATGAAACTGTTCTTTACATTTAGTATTATAGAATAGGATTTGACTTAAAACAGAAAAGGGACTAACATTGAAGCACATGACAGTGCACGTAGGAAGTGGGTTTTAAGAAAACTGACAGCTTCTTTGCTGCAGCAACGTGGTGGCTTAATGGATAAGTATATCCATACGGTTCGTGGAGCGTGTTGGTTCGAGTCCTAGCCATGGGCGTAGGACATGGGGGGCCTAGACGGGGATAAATGCCCCACAATTTTAATTGGGGGGATATAATGGCATATGTGCCCCCAGAATCTCTTGCTGTGCACAGACAGTGCCGTGCCACTGTCTGCTGCACATAATTCCTGGCTCAGTCAGAAATGGCTGACAGTGCCGGGCACAGGGCCATCACGAGGAGGGTGCAGGAGGGGCAAACTACCCCAGGCCTCGCACTTGGGAAGGGGGAGCCTTGCAGCGAATTCAACAACTGACCGTCATTCCACGCCTATAGAGGCCCAGGAAACGCGGTCTCATGGAGCTCTGGCAATGCTGAGCGAGCTTAGCCGCTATTGGACAGTGGCTCATCTTTTTACTTGACTGCTTTATATCCCTGAAAACTAGGGCAGTAGCAAGTCAAAAACTCTGAGAGCTTGTATACTGTGACACATAACACACACAAAAACACACACAGATACACACGCTCGCGCGCTGTGGGAGTTAGACCCGCAGGATGGCGTCGATTTTACTAATCGATTACGGAACATCATTTTTAGAAGGAACAGAGTCTCCTATTAAGCTAAAGAACCAGAAAAAAATGTACCTGCTGCTGGCCTGCCACACCACGCTCTGAATGAGTGTTGCCGACCTTCCAAAACTCTAACAGGGTGGGATGTACTCTTGCCAACCTTCCAAACCACACTCAGGTTTAAGGCACATTTCTCCTCTTATAAAGCACACTTGAAATGGGTAACATATAAACTTTCCATCTTCGAATGTATTATAACATGGAAACATTATATGCTCTGCATGAACCCACAATAACACGGAAGAGTGATATGTACTGCATGAAACCACTACAAACGAGCATTGATAAAGCACACAGATTTGGATTTTGTGTAGCCCTGGATAGGCATTTGGCATGCACTGCCTGAATGGCGATACTTGACCATGATACGACAACGGTGGCAAAATGGTGTGAACACCTGGGCAAATGATACCAGTGCTAGGCAAACGCCTATGATACCTATACACAATCCATCCAAAACTGTTGTCTTTGGGAATGCTTGTTTTTCATATGGCTTCAGTGCAAGGAAGAGATGCAAGGACACACACACTACTTATAAATCAAGTAGCTGAGGGCACACTTGGTTAAGACACGTTCTATTACACCAGTAGCACAATTACAGCTGCAATTATTATTTGTATTTCTATTATTATTATTAGGGTATTTATTGAGCACAGACCGTGCTTTGGCAAGCAACAACGCGCTTTACAAGTCTTAGGAGAAAGTACACACTGAGGAAAGTAGAGATTCAACGGACCAGGGAG
The DNA here is from genome assembly GCF_040938575.1 of Ambystoma mexicanum. Lineage (NCBI taxonomy): Eukaryota > Metazoa > Chordata > Amphibia > Caudata > Ambystomatidae > Ambystoma > Ambystoma mexicanum. The sequence continues at coordinate 156,028,729 of NC_090925.1, forward strand.
CGAAGAATGGGCGTGGGGGAGGTTAGGCTGTTTGGCAGCAATGGATATGCAAGCAAACAGGGGAGGAAAAATGAGGGAGCAGATCCCCAGTCTCAGGATAGGTGTGGAGTTGAGCCAATAACAATCAGAAGACTGCTTTGAAATAACACTGTAGGGCCCTCTACTGTACAAAGTTTGGTATTACTGTTTGATAGAGATTGCTCAAAAAGTTCTCATGAGGATATGTTTTGGTTGGGAATATGCAGGTAGTCGGTTGGTATGGCGATAGGGATTATTAGCATGGGGTAGTGAATGGGTGAGTCAATAATCAAACAACACCCACAAGCTGTGTGCCTCTCCTGATATCCTATATCTCTCCTATATGTAATCCAGTGTAATAGATTTGGCTCATAGGTGGCGCTTAGGCACCACCTAATAACCAAAAATAATAAGAGGTGCCTCCTACCACTCGAAACAGAAGGAAGAATCCACATAATGCATTAAGAACACTGATATTGAAATTAGCTATAGCCTTCCACCTTTGCAGCAAATCTGAAAATGTAAAATGTGCCTACTTCAAACCTCTCAGGCATCTCACCCTGTGATCCATTCTGAGAACAATCAAACATGTACTGGCCTAAGAATAAATATATTGACAGCCCAATACCTCTGAAAGACGTATAGGGCTGTTGCAGAGTCTGTCAGTGGTTAATCAGAGCCTGATGTGAGACTGGCAGAGTCTAGCCCAACCCTGCTGACCTCTCAGAGGCACAGACCCTTTGAGAAGTGCCCTAATATGTCCAGCGATGGGGGAGCCAGCTTGCCCCCACACTGGGCTCCACAGTGTAGAAAACTTTCCATGTCCATGCTAAACAATATGGCAATTCCCACCCAGTTCTTGCCTACCGCCAACCAAAATACCTCCTCATTGGAACTCTTTGAGCTAACTTCTATCAAGCCTTACCATCAAACGTTGCCCTCAAAGTGTCTGCAAGTGTTTTCTCAAACAAGTCTTTTGAGAGATAATAACTAATTGAAGTTGTAAACACGCTACTGCTGTAATAAAAATGTCTTGACCAGGTCTGCCTTCAGCCACTTCATTTTAAAGCACCACGTGTCTTTCACTGAAGTCCTGTTAAAAACAAGCAAATGGCAAAGCCAACAGTTTTGGCTTGTGCATAAGTATTAGGCATTTACCAGGCACTGCTATTAGATGCTCAGGTACTAAAACCATTTTGCACCTGCTACCGTCAACGGCCAGTTAATACCAATACAGCAGTGCCTTTCCCATGTCAACATAAACGGCCAAACTGTTAGCATTGCCAATGCTTCTTTTGCTTTGCCCTTGATTTACAGAACCATACATCAAGGGTAAAGCAAATATACTACTTGGCTAAATTGAACCACATTGAATATAGGCCGGTCTAGTCAGTAATAACATTTATGTTATGTTAAAGGTACTTGTATAGCGCACCATCACCAACGGAATTGGTCCCCAGGCGCTCTGGTGGATCTGTAAACGAGAAGGTGGGATGGGTTAGTAAGGTGAAGAGGGAGCAGGATATTGAGAGGAGTGGGGTACTGTTGGCAGCTTCAACTCGGTATACACCGGGTGCTGAGCTTTGGTGCGAGCATTGGATCGGTGTCAGCCCGCGTGTGCCGTTGGTGCGGCTTATGTGTTGTTGCAGTGTGGTGAAGTGCATGTAGCTTGTTGTGCGAGAGATGGTTGTGTGAGTTTTTTGCGTGAGATAAGTATGCAGAGTTTGAGCTTATATTGGGTAGTGGTTTATATGACATTTAACATGCTATATGACATTTAACATGCCAACATTCACAGTTCTGTAACACTTGCTGACCTACGTAATTCCGTCTAAGTGTGGCCCTCGCCAGCTTTCACAATCCCATCTAGATGCACATTTATGGTGCATAGTCAGCCTGAACATACTTTCTTTTACTGGCTGGGAGTCCTTATATGGTAATAATGGCATATATTGGTGCAGCCTGAATGGACATACATGGGAACAACGAGCACGAATATATTTTTATATTAGCATATGTTGTGTGCAAAAACGGCATGACATGTATTGGAAAATGTTCCTGTGCATGGTTGGTGACTTACAACTATTTGGTTTTTCCATGTGGTTCCGTACAAAACCAATTGCAAACTGTATGGATTTCTACCCAATTTTGCAAAGAAAGTGCTGTAAAATGCATAATTTTAACCCAATGTTTCAAACATTTTTTGGGGAGTGAGACACCCCTCAAACTCCCCTTGTTTGGTTTGGTCTCCCTCACTGTGCTTTGCCGATCCTGCATAATTGATGCAAACATTTAAGCCTGTTCAGTTCAGAAATTCACCAGCTCTACATCATCTATCTGTCACTGTTTATGATGTGTGTTTTAATGTGCACACAGGGGCAGGATGCTCCTTAATGCTGGTATGATGCACTACATGCCGTCATACCATCCTATATATCTTTATGCATATTATACAAAAGTTAGTCCGGCATAAACCTTTCTTCAGTACAGAAATCTAACTTTGCTGTAGTTGATTTGCAGTTGTAATAATTACCCATATGTGGGTTCCTCCACATAAACTCAAGGGGAGATTTCTTGCATCTCCCGTTTGCGGCGGTGCTGCCACTGGCTCAGTGCAGAAAATGGTAAGAGTGCCTCACCCAATTTTTTGCCCCGGGCCTCACCACACTTTGTGACAGCCCTGGCCGGGCAGTTGTTTGCAACTTCACTTCCATGCAAAGACGAAAGTTCTGCCAGTGGCGTGCCACGGCCCGAGCCACGCGCCTGCGCATATGACACCAGGCACTGCCCGGGCGAGAAACAAACTGGACGTGCTCCTGGGCAGTGCACTGCTGCGCAGCCTCTGGAGTCCAGTCACAGTGCTGCTGACTACTGCTGTTGAAACGAGCACGGAGCATGAGCGAGCAGGCTGACCGAGTCTCAGGTCGGGCAGGGACGTCACATCCTATTTGCTTTTGCAGCAGCGACCAGCGAAATTCATGTGGTTGCAGTCTCAATTGCTGCTTGCTGGGCTGTCTGATGTGGGCGGAGGTAGCCCTGCAGAAGGGATTCTGGTGTGGATAGAGGAATCCCTGCAGCAGGGGTTCTGGTGTGGGCAGGGGTATGCCTGTATTTCTTCCACATTTGCCAGTGTCTCACGGCCTTCTCTGTCCCAGTTTTCTTCTATCCTGCCTCTTGTTCTCATGCCTCTCTGCTTAAGGGTGGGGTAATGGGTCGGGATGGCTGCCTGAAAGGAGAACAGTCATACTCGTACCGTAACCCACCCTGGCCCCATGCCACATCAGGGACCGGGTCACGTGACCCGGTCACCCTGCAGCTACCCCGAAATGCAATAGGGGAACTGCAGCACAGTGCGGGCATTAAGGGAGGTGTGGTATTCGGATGAATACTGAAAAGCTTAGCACTGGCCACTGGCTTAAGAGGTACTCTGTGTGTCTTTTCAACACCCGTAAAACTGCCAAGGCAATGAGGCCAGCCGGTAATCTCACAGCAGCCCACTGGCTTGCACCCCTTACATTCTTTGGTGTGCACCACCTGTCAAAAGGCTGCCACCAGCCCCTAACTGATGTGCATGCATAAAGGGGGCCTAGAAAATGTCCAGGCTTAGAAGGCTCAGAACCGTCCATGTCTCTTGTTCTAACCATTACTGGTCAACAATGGGAATCGCCAATGGTGGACATTTGGGAGAGAATTGGAGGTTAACTACCTTTGTAATCAAGGCACATTGGTGGAAGGGAACTTCTAGCTGGAGGGATGTTGAAAAGAATACATTTTAGAACTAGAAACTCTTTTTAAGTATCTTAAATGGGGAAAGTGAACAGAGGCACGTGTGTTCTGTAACCTGGCAGAACTGCCACCCTTAATCCGAAGCTTAACGCTCTACACAGGACAATGTTTCACTGTAGCATGTAAGCTTTCCCAGGCTATGCCACACTTTCTCGACAGTAGTAAGGAATTGCTCCGTGGAGAAATCACTGACAGTGGCACTAAACCATGCCTTGCCTGAATGGAAGATTCTAGGAGTGCCCTTGCAATGCTACCCACCTCCAGCCCAGACTGAGCCAATCCTTAGAATGCTGGCATTCCTCTGCTTTTGGGGTTCAGCATGTGCAGGGTTTGTCAGCTCTGCTGAAAGAATATGTTTGCTTGAAAGCAATAGTTCACTAATTACACGCTCCTATTTCCTGTAATGACATGAAGCAGCTTTGGGTGCTCTCATTGTAGCCTCTTTCACAAGCACAGTTTTCACCTGAGTGCCTTGATGTGGGGGCTATAGGCAGTTTCTCATGCTGTGTAACATTCACTCTCTGTGGATTACCCTGCATTCCCGTTGAGGCTCTCCCTTTGTCTTCCTATATTACCTCACAGTTTTGGGTGTTCATGCAGACTGGACTAAACAATGCAGGACAGACCTTCACCTCCCCCCCCGATCCCCCGCAATGTGCTCTGGCTCTTTCTGCAACCATTCAAATTCACTTGCAAATATTAAAGCAGATAGTGGGGTGGCCATGCATTTTAAGTGGTCGTTACTCTGCTACGACACACAAAAGTATAGTATAGTGTATGTTTCTTGACCTTGATTCGAGCTTCAGACTGCAATATGCTTTATCTCATGTGCAATTTGCATGTGCTCTGATTAAAAATATACTGCTGTTGCAAACATGATTAACCTTTGGCACTCGAAACACCTCTGTTTCTGCTGTGGGTATTATCATGTTAAAACTCTCATTTGTCTGTCTTTCGTATCGCTTGCATCCGAAATTTCACAGATGAGCTGAGTGTCTGTCTTGAGCCACCTCACCAATATTCACATTATAGAGCAAAAGTTGCATTCACACTGCGCACAAATCACAAAAGTCCATGCGTAAGTGGCATGTATTTATTTGATTGTAGGTCAGCTTGACACGTGTTTCGAGCTATGTGCTCTTCGTCCGAGGCTTGTGTAGTCTTGGTTTCAATCAATTGTCGAGTGCCCATGGGCGCACTTATTGTGCAAGCTGTCATCTATATAAACCGCTGTCGCGTGATTCCATTCAATAGGTAATGGTAATTACCAGCCTTTCGGCGTGTGATCCTTTCTGAAACAGGTTGTGACAGCTTGCACAATAGGTGCTCCCATGGTCACTCGACAATTGATTGAGACCAAGACTACACAAGCCTCGGACGAAGAGCACATAGCTCGAAACATGTGTCAGGCTGACCTACAATCAATTAAATACATGCAACTTACGCATGGACTTTTGTGATTTGTGCGCAGTGTGAATGCAACTTTTGCTCTATAAATTACAAATTGTGGCAAGCTTGGCAGGCAACCCACACCTTGCATTTACCCGCAGCCGAATCCACTTCTAATATAAAAGTACTAGCGCTCACGTTTTCAAATTTCTCCCTCTGCCAAACTATCTCAATATTCACATTAGACATTAGACTCAATCATGTTTGTGTGTGCAATATACACGAAGATATAATGGATCTGGTTGACATACAAACAATAGCAACAGAATTTAAAATGCATACAGAGCACGAAAAAGAAATGTGGTTTTTTGAACAATTGTGCGTGATCATCTCTCACTACAAATTTTTACTCTGTGGTTTGTGTCTGTTGCAAAGTCCCCGAGGGGTCCCTTATCCCCCCACCCCACCGATTGTATGTGTCTCCTACGCCCCTGGCCCCAGCAATGGATTTTCATATGCATTTTAAAAGGATAGATCGAAATTTGTTTTTTCTTTTATGACATTGATTCCATCTAGTGAAATTATGAAAAGTTTTGGCATGGCATGTGACACCTGCCAGTGGCACGTGTCACTTGTAGAAGTGACATGTAGTGGATATGCCATGGGCGCTCTTACCCCTACTGCCAAGTCAGCGGTCTCCCATTCATCTGTGGGAACAGGTTGACCAGAGCCTCACATGTACATACTTCTAGAGGGAGCGGGCGTGTAGCTCGCAGGAGTAATTTCACGGAGCTAGAAAGTCCATATGTACCTGCAAGGTAATGTAGGCACGGGCTGCAGCGCCTGTACAGTGCGGCACAGTACTGCAGTCCTCACAGCCTGGAGCAAGAAAGGCTGTTCTGGCAGCAGCTGGATCTGCTGTCTCTCTGGGCATTACATTATGAAAAGGGTGGTAAGTTCAAATGTAGATCTACGCCTATGCGTTGCCAGAGCGTTATAGCCCGTTTATTTGGCGAGCAGCTGTTGCTAATTTGGGGTTAGGAGGATGGACCACTGTCCCAAGTTAAAGACGGGTGGTTTCTGTGCAAAGGCGTAAAGGTGACATTGAGCCATGCATGCACAGGAAACTACAGCGGTCTCCCGTTCATCTGCGTGGGGGGGAAGGTGAGCCAGACTCACTCTGCCCCAGTACGACCCTAACATGCGCTTGTGAAGGGGTGGGGTGGGGCGCGGGGAACGCTCGCCGAAGCATCCAGAATCACGCTTGTAAAAGCAGCAAATCCTTGCCTAGGGGCACAATACTCACACGAAACGAGCACGCGCAGAGACACCGCGCATGCTCAGTACGTCCACAGCGGCGGAGGCGTGCGCTTGTTTGAACGAGAATACCGTTCACTCTTTTGTTCAGAGCGGAGTGTTGCCAGGTCCGCTTATTATAAGCGACTTTGGGCTTGTTTTTGCCCAAAGTCGCTTATAATATTTGGAGGTCGCTTGTCGCGGTTTTCGTCCGCTTGTTGGACGTCTGTGCGCGTGTAATTGGGCTTGTTTATATTGCTGTTAAGCCCATTACACGTCGCACAGAGCGTCCTGCACTGGGCTGCTGGCTGAGCATTTGACGGCAATTGCTGCTTTGTCTTGCTCTCGGGTGCGCCCTGTATTTTGAATATGCTTAAGTGTTTGGCACTGATGGGATCGTTACTTGCCCACCAGGTGGCCCATCAATGCCAAATGCCTAAACATATGCAAAAAAAGCGCACTTTAAAAGTTTTGTCATGCAGGCAGACACACTGACATGTAAAGATGTAAAGAAGGGGATTGGTTTAGTTTAGCAAGCGTCACTCTATAGCAATATTATCCTGGTGATATCCCCAGTGCTGACGCATTATCCACTAACATCCTTTATTTATTTATTTAAAACTTTTTTTTGCAAGACTGGGTTAGAGGATTATTGGAATCTATATACAACATTTTCTCAGAAAGATGTATTCAGGAAGGCCATGTTTCTTTTCAGCTTCCAATTGGCCATGTTACAATATTATATAGCGCCTTGCATTAAGGCGCTATATAAAACAATAAATACAAATATTTCAGGGCCGTATTATTTTGCAATCTGGGACTTCTAGTCACCATGCAATAAAATATTGTTGTTCTAACACACTATGTCAGTGTTCTGTCTATGTATGTTTTTTTTGTTGTGTTATGTTTCTTACTTTTGAGACCTTTCCATAACTTTTTAGGTGCACGCTTGTTTTTTCCGCTTATTTGGATGGGGGTCAGCTTGTTTTGGGCTTGTTTTTGAAGGGCATTCAGCTTATTTTTTCCTTCCGACCTGGCAACACGACTGCAAGGCACCTGCACACTCAACGCACTTATAAACCCCAGTTGCCATCCATTCAACAGACGGTCACTGAGAGAATGCAGCCTTTTGTCGAGGAAAGGGTCTCCCTATCGGGGTCCGGGAGAACAGACACCCCGCGTGCCTGCACAGGTGAGGGGGGATGAATGGGAGGGGCCTGGAAGTAACTGGAACTCCTTAGTAATACTCCTGAGCTTCGCCATCTCAAAAGCTCCTCCTCCTCCTCCCAGAGGAACGTGCCGAGCATTAACCCCCCCCTCCCCCAGGAATGTTGAGCTTGATGGCAATACGTTGTCTGGTTGATGTGGGGTTTCTACTTTTTGCGATGTCTTCTCTTATTGACGGAGGTTTGCCACAGAGACAGTAACTTCTGCAGCCCCGCGTGCACACATGGAAATTGAGGCGAGCAGAGGACCGGGACCGGTCATTTGCATAAGAGCAAAGAGTATTTTGGGAGTAAGAATGATCGCCTTAGTCTGGTGTTAATGAGGATGCATGAGTAGGGGCGGGTGTTGTTTACCCCCGGCAGGCGGGCTATGGAGTGCCTGTGCGGCGGTAGTGGATGTCAGGGAAGGGATCCCCTGGTGCGCCTGGGCGGTGCAGTGTGAATAAGGGAGAGGGTAGGAAGTGCAGGGAGTGGTAGAGAGGGTGAAAGTAGAAGGGTAGAGGTAGTTGGCGGAGGGTGAGCTGTCTCTGATGTCAATAAGGTGGGATGGGGAGGCTCTGAGTGTTCTTTGATGGTCAGAAGAAAGGAGGACTTGTGATGTACGGTTCCAAGGGCGGAGGGTTGGCAATGGTGGAGGCGGTAAAGGGAGAGTGTGATAGGGGATTGCAGGTGTGGAGTCAGGAGGGTAGGAAGCAGGAGACAGTGCAGGGTGGTGAATGGGGTCACTGATGGGGGTTGTTGATGAAAGGAGTTTGGAAGAAAGGAAAGGTGTAAGGTCTTACATGAAGCTGGGTTGCTGATTCCCAGGGGATTGTCGAGAGGGCTGAAGGGACTTAGTGCTGAGGGAGGTGAAGGACGTGTTGAAGATGGATTTCACTGGGTTGGAAGAGGTGGCAGAAGTTGTAATGGTGTAGGTGAGAGGTGCATGCAGGGAACTGGGGGAGAGATCGGGAGAGGTGTGCAGAGATGAGAGGGTCCGGGTGTTTCAAAGTCTGTTTGAGGGGGTTCTTTGGTACCTGTGGCGTGTGTGTGAGTGAAGGTCAGCGGGGTGGCCCAGGAAGGGGCTTTGGTAAGGGAAGCATGAGTGGCGCTAAGGGGTGCAAAGACTGACTAGTGAATGGGTCGGGGGGAGAGGGTTGTCGCAAGGGTGTTAGAGGGCAGTGTGGGAAGGTTAGGGCTAAGGTTTGTGAGGGGGCATAGGGAGGTGTCTGAGGGGAGCAGTTCTCCCCCAAGGGCTGAATGTGTGGAGGGTGCAAGGGGAGGGGTCCGCTGAGCAGTCGGTCATATTTTTGGTGAGCCGAAGTTCCTCTCTGATCTGGGAGTTGGTTTTCATGGTGGATAGTATGTTGCATCTGCTCTGGTGGCTAGAAAGGCTATGGGGCGGGGTGCTGCCCCACTATCAGTGTAATACAAGGAGTCTAGAGTAGGGAAGGAGGCAAAGCTTGAGGCGCTGCTGTATATCAAGTTTATGGCTACAAGGAGATTCAATGCAATGGCTATTCTCAGAATGCAACTAGATTTAACATAGTAGGGAACTCCAAAGCGCTGCTAGCGTGGGAGCGCTGGAGAAGTTCAAGTACAGCTAGAGTTAAACAGTGACTGCACTCAGAATGTAGCTAGGTTCAATGCAGCTCAGTGGCAATTAGGTTCAACACAGTCTGCGGTTTAAGCGCCGCTAGAAAGAAAGCAGATGCTACCCTCAAATTACAGCTAGCTTCAGTGTAGGGGATGTACTCCAAGACAACTAGAAATACCAAAACAGTGGCAGATTCAAAGTGCAGCTGAATTCAATGCAGCTATGTTCAACACAGTGGCTATACTAAAAGAACCAGTTACTTTTGTTTAGACAGTGGCTATTGTAAGGGTGCAGAACTAGACTCGGGACACAAAGGTGGCAGGCTTGTTGGTATAGACTTATATTGGACTGAAAATAAGCAAGCACCCTACCTGTCCCTATGACTAAAAGGGATTTCCCTGCCTCAACCAAAACTAAGGAGAAGTACGAAGGCCACTGTCCTGTGTCCTAAACCTATTTCCGTCCCTTACACTTCAACAGAAAACTTACAACTCAACTACACCTTGCTTAGAACAGGATGACTCCCTTCTTCAGGATGCTTTAGGCAGTAGTCTCTTTATCACAGTGGGATAAAAAAAAGAGGACTATCTATCTGTCTTCTGCCAAAGGATATGACTCCCTTCATCTGGTCTTCTTGTGATTTGTGCCAAAAAGGTCTTTCTTCCCCCTTGGGCTTTCCGTGACTTTTGCTTAAGAGTCTCTCTCCTTGGACATCTCGCAACTTGTGCCAACGGTTCTTTGCTCCTGGTCTTCTCGTCACTTATGCCAACTTTTTTTCACCTGGACTTCTTGTACTTTGTGCCAAAGGTTCTTTTTTTCTGGTCTTCTCGTGCTTTATGCCAATTTCCCCTGGACTGCTTGTGCTTTATGCCAAAGGTTCTCTTCCCCTAGACTTCTCATCTCGTTCTGTGGGTCCCAAACCCCATTTTCAACTCTAATGTATCTTAACTTGGCCCGGTTCACTAATCTGCCAAGTCTGTTTCAGTCTCTCTGGGGTGCTCTTTCACCCCCTCGCTTCTCAACTTGGCTCTGTTGATGTTTGGGTCCTTGACCCCTCTTTCAGCTTTGCAATCTCTTTTAACTAGGCCCAGTTCGCTATCCTGCCAGGCCTCTCTGTCTCTTTGGGGTGCTCTTACACCACCTCAATTATCAACTTGTCACTGGGACGAGGAGGATGGCTCTGCACTTCCTCCCAACCTTAGCCTGCCTCTGGGGTATCTGTGTGCCTTCCTGGCCCCCCTCTGCATACCTTTTTGTACTTGGTCTGCAAGAGTTCTGTTCCTCGGCAACACCAGACCGCTTCCCCTGGGCTCACGCAGTCTTCGTTCAGTGTTCGGCAGCTGTATCACGCTGGTTTCTCTCCACGCGTTGGGTGTTGCCTGGACCCCTTGGGAGACTTTGCTCCTGCCACCAGACCCGGATCCCATAACCATGTAAGTCAAGTTGCTTCCCCGCCTTGTGGTTCTCCGTTTCTCTGTTCCAGGCAGCTGGGTCTGCCAAGGGACCTTTCCTTGGCATTCGGCTCCCCGGCGGGAAGCTGCTCTGGTGCAGGACAGACCCCATGGGGGACCCTTGTAAGTATTTATTTCCTGACTGCTTTCTAACTTCCAATAGCTAGCATGCTCTTATCGGATCTGCATAAGGCTCTGCATCGCCCTGCTCTTCCTCGTGACAGTACTTTTGAAGTTATCCATATTCACTCTTCCTCACTGTTCCTCGTCATAGTGTTATTTGCCTGATAAACACAATTACCCTGTATATGGAAATTAGTGGAAGCAAGAGAAGAGAGGATGGGGGGTATCAGAGTCCTAAATGTAGAGCTAGATACCTCATGTCTAACAGCATGATGGTGTGTATACCACATTCTCCCTCAACAGTCTTCACTCCTCCCAGAGAGCGGGTCCTCACCCATGGGATCCTCCCACTGAGTACCACCCTCAGGTGGACTATCGGGTAGCAGCCTCAGCTCCCCGGGCCCATGGGAAGGACCTCTCGGGGAGAAGTGACGACATTGAGGGATTCGTCACACTATACTCAGAGATGCAGCTAAATTCAGTGGCTATACTAAAAAATAGAGCTGATATTTATACAGTGGCTATATGACATTTATATAGTCTTTGCCGTGGTAGCACGTAGCCTGCAGCCATCGACCTGCTTCGACTGATCAGGTAAGTTGAATGTGGATGTGTTGTATTTTTTGCTGTGCTCAAAAACGTGCCCCCCCCTTCTGGGAAAGTCGAAGCTGGGTTTCTCTCTTTCTCTCTTTCTCTCTTTCTCTCTTTCTCTCTTTCTCTCTTTCTCTCTTTCTCTCTTTCTCTCTTTCTCTCTTTCTCTCTTTCTCCTTCGCACCCCCTATGGTACTTACCCTATCCACTAAGTCTGGAAGGAAGAAGTTCAAAAGAGACATCCAGGCCTCCCTACTGCTGATAACTACACCAGTGCTGCCTCCAGACTGTCACTGACATCCTCTTTGTCGTCCCCTCTCCAGACCTATGGACCCATCATATGGTCTCTGTTCTCTCTCCTTTGTCCTCCGTTCCCATTAATGCTGGCACTAGGTGGGAGGTCCTCTTTGCTCCCTTCCGCTCCTCTAAGACCATCCTTAATGTCTATCTGAACGGCACTGTCTTGGTTCAGGCCCCTCAGTCCAATCTCCTACTTTCCTACGTCTTATCAACTTCATCCCTTCCCTGCTACTCCTTCAGCCACCTCTTTGGCAACCTCATGGCAACCTCATCCTCCTCCTCTGCCCACCATCAGGCCCCTCTACCACCTCTGCAGGGTGTACCTCAAGCCTTTACCCCTGCATGGAAGTCTTTCAAATGTGGCAACCTGCTCCACGTTGCCACTCACAACTCTTGTTCTGCTGTCAAACACTCCTCTGACATCTCACCTCCTCGAAGACCTAGATGCCCTTGCTCTCACCGAGACATGGTTTACGGACATTTCTGTCATGATTTTTGACACTCTTCTCCCTGCGGGCTACTCGATCCTCTCCGGACCCAGAACCGACAGACCTGCAAGTGGAGTAGCCCTGATCTTTCTGGAGTGGGTCCCGGCCTCTGCCAACCCTGCGCAGGCATACCCCTCCTTCAATGCCTAGTCTTCAGGCACTCTCTCTCTGCTGGCCTCTCTCTAACTGTTGCCACAATCTACAGGCCGCCTGGCCAGGTCGCCCTCTTCTTCTCTGAATGGGCTGACCTCTCCTTCTCTCCTTGCCTCTACTTCTCAACTTCTCCTCCTCAGAGATCTCAACATCCGCCAGGATGCTTCTAATCGCTCCTCTGGGCTTTCCTGCGACACTTCCATTCTGCCCTCTGGCCGACACACACTTCTGCACATACTTTGGATGTTATTTTTTTTTTAATCTGCTTTCCCGCCGGCAGGCGGATCCGACGGCGGCGCACACGAAGGCCATACAAAGGCCTGTTCCTGCGCCCTGGTCCCCTCACTCCGTCCCCCTTGCCAAGGGAAGAGGGCTGGAGCCCCCTCCTCACTGCAGAAACCAGGAAAACAGCTGTTAAGCTGTGCGGCATCACCCGATGCACGCAACAAGGCCTGCCTGACCTTGTCTCGCTTCCCTGCCTGACCCCCACATGCCGGGCGCTTCGCGGCGCGAGAACGAGGCTGAGCCTCGCATTTGAATCTGCTTTCCCGACGGCGGCGCACACGAAGGCCATACAAAGGCCTGTTACGCGCATGGAAGCGCGGCGTGGCCACCCCCCCCGCACAATTTTACTACTCTCCAACTGATACAGTACGTTTTCATTGTCCGAGTGGTAGTCTAAGTACATGCCAGCACCGGAGACACTACTGTATGTTTGCAATCTTAACCGCTTTACTGAAATGTGTTCCCGGTCTCAAATACTGGTCGCCTACAGACCACATTAGACTGCTGTATTGTGCCCTTCGGTCGCCTACAGACCACATTAGCCTGCTGTATTGTGCCCTTCGGTCGCCTACAGACCACATTAGCCTGCTGTATTGTGCCCTTCGGTCGCCTACAGACCACATTAGCCTGCTGTATTGTGCCCTTCGGTCGCCTACAGACCACATTAGCCTGCTGTATTGTGCCCTTTGGTCGCCTACAGAGCACATTAGACTGCTGTATTGTGCCCTTTGGTCGCCTACAGAGCACATTAGACTGCTGTATTGTGCCCTTTGGTCGCCTACAGAGCACATTAGACTGCTGTATTGTGCCCTTTGGTCGCCTACAGACCACATTAGCCTGCTGTATTGTGCCCTTTGGTCGCCTACAGAGCACATTAGCCTGCTGTATTGTGCCCTTCGGTCGCCTACAGAGCACATTAGACTGCTGTATTGTGCCCTTTGGTCGCCTACAGACCACATTAGACTGCTGTATTGTGCCCTTTGGTCGCCTACAGACCACATCAGACTGCCGTATTGTGCCCCAGGGTCACCTACAGACCACTTTGAGGAGCCAGCGCTGTGCCTTATGGTCGCAGCTCGCCCTGACACTAATCCAATATGCAAACCTGTTTGCCCCTCATCATGTTCTGCATTCTCCCCAACCACACACCCTGCTTGGGCCACTACTACTGGCCCCATAACAACGGTCTCAGCAAGCCGGCATGCCCCCGGCATCACCCTATCCCATGTCCTACACCGTTCCTTCCCTCTACTCCCCCATTCCCAAACAGCGCAAGTCTTACCCCTAGGACCTATCTGAATACCATCAAGCATCATGCTATCAGCCCTGATCCAATCTCACACGTATTGCCCACTGCAGAGTCACCTCACCACAGCTATACTGAAAAATTCTCTAACCCCGTGACAGGTGCAGCAAGACACTTCTGATTAAGGTCTCGTACTTTCAACCACCCCAACCCAGTCAAATATGACCACACACCTCCCAAACAAATTAGGCCCAGAGTACTTCCCCCTCATCAAAACCATACTCCTAGCCAGAAACCCAACACCACTTCCAAACCAGCCCCGGACACCCCCAATAAATTACCATCCACCTTTTAAAGGAGCGCTTATCTATGCCCGCTCCTTAGGGGCGCATGCTATAGAAGTTCACAACCTCATTATGGAATCGCAGCTCGACATACTAGTAGTCGCAGAGTCCTGGCTCCATCAAGCATCAGGTCCACTACTAACCCTGGCAATCCCATCCGACTACACCATATTTAGAACAGATAGGACCCACTCACAAGGAGGCGGTGTTGCTATAATAGTCAAGACTAAATTACAGCTTAGACCTTGTCCCATCGAAAGTATTGAAGGGTATGAAACATTACTCGTAAATTTTCCCATAAATGCTAAAACTACGATTAATTTAATAGTAATTTATAGAGCACCTAGCTCCAACAACCACCCAGAGACTGAAATTCCGTTGCTATTAGCTCCACTAATAAAACCTAGCTCAAAATACATCATCCTGGGTGACCTTAACCTAGGTTTCAATGACAGCCAAGATGCCAAAGCAGAATCACTTCACTCCGCCCTGAAGGACATGGGCTTCAGCCAACTAGTTAATGCACCCACACATATCAAAGGCAGGACTCTTGACTGGATCCTCTCCCTTAATACCCCCATAACCATTGAGGCCATCTCCCCTCTTACTTGGACCGATCACCATAACATTGTATTTACAATCAATCCCTCCGAACCCACACAAAAGAAACCTAAAACCATGATTACCTATGAAACTAGAAACGCCCGCAAACTCACGCCAGAAAACCTCACGCCTCCTCTTTCAAAAATCCTAGATTCGACCTCGATCACTAGTGACAACCCCTGTCTCCTAGCAGACATATATCACAACTGCCTCACTGCAACCATTAATGCTATAGCACCGCTCACCACCAAGGCAAAACGCTCAGATAAGCGATCTAGCTTCTGGTTTAATGATGATCTTATCGCCCTCAGAAGAACCAAACGCGCGAGTGAACATGCCTACAGAAAGCATCCTACTGCGGAGGCAGAAAAAGCCTACCAAGAAATAAACAAAACCTATAAAACAGCTACTATTACCTACAAATCTAATGCGTATAATAATAGGATCAGCAATGCGACCTCAGATACCAAGGAACTATTTGCCATTCTAAAAGAATTGGAAACCCTACCCCAGCCATAAACCCAACCATCCCCAGCAAGGAATGGTGCACCACTATTCAAGACGCACTAACAGCCAAAATTGAACTACTCCAAATAAAAATCACATCCAAAAAACTATCACTAGCCAACAAATCTGCCCTCCTTAATCTAAATCGACCACATCAGGAATTCACCAGCTCCCCATTCCACTTCACACCAGTATCCCAAAATGTAGTGTTTGACACCATCACCAAACTTAAAGCCTCCAACTGCAAAGGAGATTCTGTCCCTGCATCAGTAGTCAAATCCTGCGCCCACACCCTCACCCCCATTATCACCAACTTCGTGAACGCATCCTTCAATACTAACCTAGTACCAGCTAGCATCAAAGAAGCCTGGGTCACCCCTCTCCTGAAAAAACCTACCCTAGACCTTACTGTGCCCACTAATTACAGGCCAATAACAACTGTCCCATTTCTCCTCAAAATATTGGATAAATTAGCATACAACCAAGTCCAAACTCACCTTGAACAAAACCACCTCCTTGGCACGAGGCAATCAGGCTTCCGCCCCAACCATAGCACAGAAACGGCACTCCTTGACTTAAAAATCCAGATGGATACCATCAGAGACTCAGGAAAACTCTGCATCCTCCTCCTACTCGATCTCTCCGCAGCGTTTGATTTAGTAGACCATAATAAACTGTGCGCCACACTAGCGAAAGACTTCAATTTCTCCACCGAAGCTACTACCTGGATCAAATCTTTTCTTGCTGACCGCACCTCCAGGGTCGCCATAGGTAAAGAAGCCGCCAACCCCATCATAGTACCCATTGGTGTCCCCCAAGGTTCCTGTCTCTCACCAACATTATACAATGCATACACTAAACTCCTCTTCTCAGCGCTAGACGACATGGGTGTCATCTACACCAACTTTGCAGACGACACCCAGATCCTCATCCCTTTATCGGGAGACTACACTCAAGACACCGACACTATCAACAAAATATATGCCATAATCCAAAATTGGATGGCACTAAATAGCCTCTGTCTCAATGATGAGAAGACTGAGGTTCTCATTGTGGGCTCCCAATCCAAAATAGAAGCATTACATGCTGATTACTCATCCATTAACATCGATGGCACAAACATATCAGTACTCAAACAAGTAAAAACACTAGGTGTCTACCTAGATGCCAACCTCACCATGACCAAGCACATTAACGCCCTCTCTTCCTCTACCTCCTACACCGCAAAACTTATTGCTCTCAGTCGCCAATTCTTGACACCCACCAACTGTATCACGCTGGCAAGAGCTTTAATCTTATCCAGGCTCGACTACTGCAACGTACTCTACCTGGGTACCTCAAAAGCCAATCTAAACAAACTACAGCTTATTCCAAATAAAGCCCTTCGGGCGGCCCTTGGATTAAGGAAGTCAGATCACATCTCAAATATTAGAAGAAACCATCACTGGCTCCCCATCAAAGCCAGGGTCACATTCAAAGCCCTGTGCGTCACATTCAAATGCATCCACTCTTGTGTCCCCATCTATCTCAACCACGCCATCACCAAAAAAGTAACAAAGAGGCCCCTCAGATCTAACGGTCAACTACTCCTAGCCATCCCCCGCTACAAGACAACCAAGGCAGGAGGCAGTAGTTTCCAATACCTCGCACCCACATATTGGAACACTCTTCCCCTCCCCATCAAAAATGAGCAAACGTTCTCAGGCTTCAAGAAATCCCTGAAAACGTGGCTATTTAACCAAGACTAAAATCCCCTTCCATGCTTCAGGAAATATCACTGTACTGAAGCCCTGCATTAAATGTCTTCGTGTATGATTATTTTGTATTCACATGCGCCCGATTGGCAATTTCTAAGAAATGTTTTAACCAAGCTGTCTGTAACATCGCCGTGGTACCCAAGGGTTTGGGCGAGTAATAAATGCAATAAATAAATAAATATCATCACCTCAGATTCCTCCTCTCTCTTGGACTGACCACCTTCGACTCTCCTCACATCTGAAACTCTCTATCCCTCGGGCAAAGCCCGCCACAGCACTGCCACCTACCTTCTTGGTCATTCGGCCCATGAAACGTGTGTCAGTGGATGCCTTTTCCTCTACTTTCTCTGCTCCTCCTACTCCAGCGTCTGACTCGCACCCTGACACAGCCCTTTCTTATCTGCATCTTTCTATTTCCAATACCCTGGACATCCTTGCCCTTATCATGAGAATCCAGCTGAAGCCTACCTCCAAGTGCAACTCTTGGTATGATTCTGACCTCGCCGTCCTGAAACGCAAGTGCCGAGAAGCTGAGTGGAAGAGAGGTCTTCGGGCGCATCCTGTGACAAACAGGCCGCCCGCCTGCTCCAAAGGCAATACTTATTCTGTCAACTCCAGGAAGAGAGCACACATTCAAGTCTGTGTCTTAAAATCTGCAAGCAACTCGCCAGACCTGTTGCAGTCTCTACCTCTCCTGTTCCCTCCCAGGCCTCCTCTACGGCTTTGGCCTCTCACTTCTCTGCTAAAACTCAGGACATTCTGTCCTGTCGCCTTTCCCTCTTCCTCTCTCGCCCCCCCTTTGGCCATCTCTCCCGCTCCTCCTTCTTTCTCTTTTTCTCTGACAACACCTGACAAGGTTTCTAGACTAGTCCGATCTATGAAAGTGTCGTCCAAAACAGGTGCTCCTCTGCTCCTCCAGAACCATATTGAGACCCTCACTCTAGCTTGGCCGATATCTGTAATCACTCTTTCGCCAATGGAACTTCCCCCTCTGCCCTTAAGCACTCCCTTGTGCAACCCCCTCCTCAAGAAGCCGTCTTCCGATCGTACCTGCCCGGCAAACTATCACCCAATCCCCATCATACCTTTCCTGGGCAAACTCTTGGAAAGGCTGGCCATCTCCCAGCTTACACTCCACACAGAATCTGTTGGTTGTCTCCATTACCATCAGTCTGGCTTCAGAGCTGCCAGAGGCACGGAAACTGCTCTCCTGAACACACTTGAAGATCTTGTCTCTAACCTTGATTCCAGTATTCATTCTGTCCTCATCCTCCTTGCTCTTTTCTCTGGTTTCGACAGTCAACCACGCCATCCTGATCAATCGACTTCATGAGAAATTGGGCATCACGGATCAGGCCCTGGAGTGGCTGACCTCCTTCCTCCTTGGAGCGCCCCTCCCAGGTCCAACTTAGTCCCCCTTTCTCCGCAACTTTTCTCTACCTGTGCCGTTCCCCAGGGCTCTATCCTCTCACACTGATTTTTCAACCTCTACTTGGCCCCTTTGGCCCACCTGATCTCTACCTTCTCCTTTAACTTTCAGTGTTAGGCGGATGATATTTTGATATTTGATTTCTATCGCGCTCATACACAAGTGTTTCAGAGCGCAACAAGGCAAGGGAGGGGAACTGGGGAGAACAAAACAACGATCTTTCTATGCCCAGTGATATTGAGAACACGCAAGTGCATGGGTGAGGGGGAGGGGAAAAGTGCAAGGAACTGCAAAGTGCAGAGCAAAAGGAGAACAGGATAAATAATGATACGATATATGATAGGTTATTTATAACGCGCTTAATACCCAGAGTTTTCTACGCATGGACCCGGGGATCGAACCTGTGGTGCTCGTGACCTCTTGCTTCCAAGGTGAGCACGTTGCCCCTGAGCTATCCTCCCAAGACTAATACATAAATAATAAAAGCAACAAAAGTGCTGAGTTTAAGCCAGCAGACAGGGTAGGTCAGGTAAGTGCAGGAAGAAAAAACAAATGGGGGTAAGAGGGCTGTATGGGTACAGATACAGACCCTAGTGCATGGGGTGGCGATATTGAGAACACGCAAGTGCATGGGTGAGGGGGAGGGGAAAAGTGCAAGGAACTGCAAAGTGCAGAGCAAAAGGAGAACAGGATAAATAATGATACGATATATGATAGGTTATTTATAACGCGCTTAATACCCAGAGTTTTCTACGCATGGACCCGGGGATCGAACCTGTGGTGCTCGTGACCTCTTGCTTCCAAGGTGAGCACGTTGCCCCTGAGCTATCCTCCCAAGACTAATACATAAATAATAAAAGCAACAAAAGTGCTGAGTTTAAGCCAGCAGACAGGGTAGGTCAGGTAAGTGCAGGAAGAAAAAACAAATGGGGGTAAGAGGGCTGTATGGGTACAGATACAGACCCTAGTGCATGGGGTGGCCCGGAGGCCGTGCGGGAGGGTGGCAGGGTGAGCAGGAACTTGGGCCTGTAGGACAGAGGGTGGCCAGGTGCATGGTGCCAAGAGAACAGATCCGCAGGGCAGGGGGGGCGAAGGCAGAAGCAAAGAGGAAGGTCTTGAGGTGCTTCTGGAACCAGAGATGGTTCTCAAGTTTTAGAGTGGAAGGGAGGCTGTTCCTGAGGGAGGCCCCAGCTGGAGACAGATCTACCCCATCTCGTTTCTTTGAAAAATGACTGACCCTGAGGGGGTTAGAGGTAGAGGAGCGAAGAGCTCGAGAGGGGAGGTATTTGCAGAGGGATAGCTGAAGGTATTTTGGACCCAGGCCCCAGAAAGCCTTGTGGACCATGCAGAGGGTTTTGAATTTAATCCTTGCATCCACTGTTAGCCAATGGAGAGATTTCAGAACTGAGAGATAGGATCCCAGGGCTTGAGGCCAAGTCTCGCAGTCCTGTTTTGGATTAGTTGCAGAGGGCGGAGAGTAGATGCAGGTAAATTTAGAAAGAGACTGTTACAACCTAGAGAGAAACAGAGCTTGGGAGACAGTGAGCTTCTGGGGCGACTCTCGGCTTTCCTTCAGGCTCCCGTCGGCCTCCTTTCCTGACTGTCTATTCGCGATTCAGGATTGGTGTACCTCCAACGATCTCTGTGACTTGATTGCCCCTTAGGGTGTGATTTTCTGCCCGCCCCCCTTGACCCTAGGTAGGGCTGTGTAGGGTGGGCACAGAATCAACAGTCTTAAGTTATGATGAGAGGTGCCTCAGAAGTTCGGCCTAGCGCTTTGACAGTTCCTTGAGTGTTTGCACCCCTTGACATAATTGACAACAAAACAGCCAGAAAATGTTGTGTAGTTCGTTTTGACTCAGAGACCTCATTATGAAGCATTACTCAAAAATATGAAGCTGACACTTGAAGGTAGCAAGTCAATATATTTAATATCACATCTGTCTTCTACCAGTTCTAATCATCATTAAACCTGCTAGGGTAACAGCTATTATAACATAACAGATTGTCATATATATGGAAAGCGTTATTGCATAAGCTAAAAGCATAAATCATATTTAACAAAGATCAAGTACAATTCATCATTTTTAAGAAACCACCTTGAGTAACATGGGGTGTATGTTAGGGTGGTCTATACTAAGCTATGTTCTGATCAGGAGTGGAGTGACATAATAAAACACGCCTTCAGTCCCATCTATGCAGTTCAACCTTCACATCCAAACTCACGTTTGTCATGTCTTGCCGGGCTGCATGCGCTATTACCACGACTGCCTATCGATGTGGCCTGCTGCTCCGGCACCTGCGATGGAAGGCTCTTCCCAACCCCCCCCACAATCTCGTGGTCTGCTGCCTTCTGCTGTGTGTGGCCTTAGTCTGTTGTGCTTTTTATATGAAAAGCGTTACTTAATCTGCATAGACTATTTGCGTCATTTCCTCGGCCTGGAAAGAAAGTCTAGAGTCTGAACCTGCTTTTGTGCTTTGGTTTGCTCACATGATTTACCTGTGACAACTAAATCGAAAGGTACTGTCTTCGCCTCTTGGATATTTCCATTACAGTGAACGTGATTCGTGTAGGGACAAGATCAAAGCATGTCATTCGCTCGTTGACCCTTTTTTAAACTTCATTCTAGTGAAGGCCTTTCTTCAGAGGAAAGAGCTACACTTGTCTTCAGCCACTTTAACCGTGTATTTCTATTTTGGTATTGTGCTTCCTGCCCTTGGCTTCTTATCTTATCTGATCTGCCTGGTGTGAAACCTAGCCATTGAAGACAGGAAGCTGCTATTCTGTGGTTAGAAAGAGGAATAGATCATGTCGAGTTCATTGCAAGGAACAAGCTATGCGTTTTGCTCTTTGCTGAACCCACGAGCGTTATTCATAAACGGCAATATATCAGCTACAGCCTACCTTTTTATCTTTTGACACTAGCCCTCTCCTTATGTGCAACCGTGTACTTTGTATTCACTGAACAGTAGTGGTAATTTGTTGTTGCCATTACTGATATGTGGCTTAACTGTCTTGGCTCGTTTGTAACATTCATAAATCATGACATACCCCCCTCAAGGCAGTTTGACATAGATCAAAGATCTGTAGCTCTGTGATGAATACACTTACTGGGAGCTATAATTACATCAAGATTGCCTATATTGGTGGCAACAAAGGAAAAACCTATGTATACATTCATATTTTAGCATATATCTGTTGCATGCTAGAATCAACGTGAGTTGCGTGATAAATTGCATAGCGCCTACGAGCCTGTAATGTGTGCTATACACAATAATAAAAAGAAAACATTAACAGCTGCATCATATTTTCAAAGGGTTAGCACTGCTTGCTAACATTAGCATGAATGAGTACATGTATCCAACATTGAGGTATTCAGCATGATTCCATTATATTGCCACTGGACCTAGCTAATAATGCACGTATTTAAATTGAGGTATATAGGTTAATTGGAAAATTATTAGCGGCGATGGCTTCAAAATACTGTAATGGATCTTTTGTAAATCTGTTAGTAATTAGCAACCAACATAGCTTGGCCCCTGGTTTCCTGACCCAGTGTGCAGTGGAAGAGGTGATTCTTAACACATTGTCACATGCATAAACAGTTACTAGTTTGAATCGGTGTCCTTGAAAATACACCAATATGTGAGTGTCTTTGTCACTCACAGCAATCAGCACATGGAGGTCATCCAGTACATTATTTTATTTTTTGTACTTCATTTTTATTGGGATTTTCTGAAAAAAACATGAAATGTGGTCACTTTTTTGTTATTTTTGTCATCACCCACCCCCCTACAGCAAACGACTAATCCTCGCGGGCGTTATGACCACCTACATGTGAGAAGAAAAGGGTGAACATTTTCCCAGGATATCACTTGTAACAAAAAAGTTACAAGGGATTGAATGCGAGAAACTGAAATGTCCAAAAAAAGACTCCGCACTGGGAGCGAAAACCCTCAGCAGTTAAGGGGTTAAAGAGGAATGTCTTGATTTCTTTTCTGAATTGCATGAAGGTTGTGGAAATACTGATGTTGATAGGGTATGAGTTCACAGTAGTCTGGGGGCGTAAACCAATAATGTTTTTTTCTTGGTTCATCTTTCTTTGCATTTTTGTTGCTTTAGATTTGGTAAGGTCCAGACTTCTGTTCATGCGCAGGCTACCACAGATGGTGAACATGTGTGCTAGTTGGTAGGGGCACGCATGCTGACAAATCGGAATATGAACTGGGTGGGTAGTGAAGTATAACATGCTCGACTTTGGAGCAGGACTATTCCTTGCATCTTGGGTTGAACACCCCAGGCGGGGTGACTCAAACCTTCAACTCCTCCTCACCCCGCACAACGCAAGTTGAGCACCACTGGATAAGTAACATTGGTTACCAAGCACTATTTATTTTAAAATGTTTTTATTGGCATTTGATTAGGTACAAGTGCATTTCAGTGTGTCATTTTCATTCAAGTCATACATTTATGCCAAGATTTAATAATAACCTTCAAACAATAACCAAAGTTACCTACACAGATCTTATGGTGCGTTGCATAGTTCAATGGGGTAGGCATCCTGGTGCCCGGGGTATGGTTCTTACCCCTCATTTCCTGGTGTCAGCAGTGGCCGTTGTCAGTTGGGTGTGGGTGGGCGGCTACACAGGCATGGGGTTGGCGTGTTTCACAGTGCATAGCTCACTTGGTTTATCGTCAGATGGGTGGAACATGTCCCACACCAGTGCCTTCCATGCGGCCCATTTGTCGTTGCCATCCGGCTCTGATCTATTGACCCCTTCCAGCCACACCTTGGTTTCCGCCTCTGCCCACCTCCCGAATTCCCTGTGCCATTTTTCATATTGTGGCCCCCCCAAGACATGGCAATGGTTCTTTTGGCTAAGACACATGCCAGGTCTGTGAATCTAAGCATGTGCTGTATTTGCTAACCCTGGGGTAAGCACCCAGCAGGCATTCCTTCGGTGACCATTCAAAGCTTACTACACCAGCCGCTCTGCAGGCTTGTTCTATGCGCGCCCATAAACCTTGCACACGCCCACACCCCCAGAACATATGTATCATGTCGGTGTCCAGTCAAAGGCTCGACTGCAAAGGGTTGAATGACCTTTTGACCGCAATCAAAAGGACTGAAAAAAAGGATCACATTTTTTAAAATGTATTTATATATATTTTTTTTAGTTTTGCATGTATAAAAAAACTTTTTCATAAAAGGAAAACTGGGGGCTGGCGGGGGAACCCCCCCATTAAATAAACAAAAAAAATCGATCCTTTTTTTCGGTCCTTTTACTGGCGAAAAAAAGGCATTTGAGCCCTTTGTTTTCGAAAATAGCCATCATGTCAGCACCCTCTCCTCCGCATCGTAAGCTAGCACTCTTATTGAATGTGGCTACCCTTTGCAGAGTCATGTAGGTGCGATTTATAGCACATTTAGTTGTATTAATTTAAAGTAATGGTTCCTCGATACTGCTTTGGGGTAACCAAGTATCCTCTCCTATTCCTTTTCCGTTATCACAGTGCCCAAATCTGCCTCCCACTTCTCTTTTAATGTTGTGCTCTTGGGATTGGGTGCGTCTATTAACATGTTGTACAACCTTGAAACTGGGCGCCAACCGTCGCTCAGATTGTACATCAACGTGAGTAATGGTTCCGCTTGCGGTTCCTCCGGCCAGCCCTCCATCTGTCTTTAGCCACCTTTCGGATACGGTGGTACCAGAGGAACTGCCCACTCGAGATCCCTTCTCTTTCTTGCATTGAGTTGAACTCCCTGAAGGCCTCATCTTCGTATACATCACCCCATCCGTATATCCCTTTCCCTTCCCATCTTCTCAACACCGCAATGTCTGTGCTGTCTCGGCATATATCTGCCGCTATTGGCACTTCTGGGGAGTAAGGGCGCTCAAGCTTCAGTAAGTCTTGTGCCCTCCTCCATATTTTCCTTCCTAGCGTTACCACCATTGGGGTGTGTTCTATGTCCCTGTGGGTTACCCACAGTATTTCTTTCACTTTAATGGGAGCCACCAGGTGTTGTATCAGGCCTGTTTCTGAGGTGGACTTGTCCGCCAGCCATTTGACCACATGGCTGAGTTGGGCTGCTAGGTAGTATATCTCCAGGTTTGGCAGTTTCACGCCCCCCCTTATCATACGGTAGGTGTGGCGTTGTTAATGAGAGAGTGTGGCGGGCGGTACCCTATCAGTATCTCCGCTGTTCGGAAGAAAGAAGGTTTGATGTAGTGGCGCACGTTGTTAAAGTACAGAAATCTCGGTAGGATGATCATTTTGGTGATGGCCACCCTGCCTAGTAGTGATGGTGGTAGCTTAGACCAGAATTTCATGTACTTCCCAGAACCCTGCGCCACCTTTGCCATGTTGTATTCATGCATCTGTTCTGGTGTGTGCTTTATGTTGACCCCCAGGTATTTATACGAGTTCGCCTCCCAGTTGAGTCCCACTGCTGGTAGTATGCTGGTGTCCCTCCCCGCTTAGCCCCGCTATTGGGAATATGCATGATTTAGATCTGCTGAAGCTGATTCCCGACACCTTGGCATAGTTATCTAGTATGTCTAGGGTAACTGGGACGTTTAGATGTGGGTCCCTAACGTATAGCAGCACATTGTCTGCGTAGAGTGACAGTAGGTGTCCCACTCCCCCAACCCAGATGCCGACATCTAGGTACTGTTTCCTAAGGTATATCGCTATTGGCTCAAGGCCCAAGACGTACAGCATTGGAGATAGCGGGCATCCCCGTCTGGTCCCCCTCTTTATGTCCCAGATCGCCGACACCAGCCTCCCAGTTTTGACCCTAGCCTTGGCGTTTGTGTATAGTATCCGAACCCAGCAAATGAAGACCTCCCCAAACCCGAACTCCCTTAGTGCCGCCAGTAGCCACTCCCAATAAATTGAGTCAAACGCTTTTATAGTGTCTGGGGAGAGTATAGCATATTCTCTTTGGGATCCCTCTGTCTGCGCCAGAATGTGTTGCATTCTGCGTAGGTTTAATGCAGTGCTACGCCCCGGTATGAAGCATGTCTGGTCGCTATGTATTAGGCCACCTATTATTCTGTTCAGGCGTTTAGCTAGTATCGTGGTGAGGATCTTAACAACATAGTTCAGCATCGCCAGTGGGTGATGGGAGTCTCATTCTTCTGTTGGTTTCCCAGGTTTGGGTATCGGGACAATTAGCGTTTCTCTCATGGACCCCGGCTATTCCCCGTTGGTGAATGCTTCTCGGTAAACCTCAAGCAACACCGGCGTAATGACTGTCTCGTACGTTTTGTAGAACTCCGGAGGGAGTCCATCACTACCAGGTGTTTTACTGGAGGCGAAGGACCTTATTGCCTCATCAATATCATCCCCCTGTTGTCATCCCCTGTTATTTCCTCGTCTAGGGCTTCACGTTGTGCTGATTCTATTTTTGGGAGACTATTTCCTCCAATGTGTCTAGTATGTCTGGCTGCGCCACCTGATGATCGTGGCTGTATAGTCAGGAGTAAAAGTCCCTGAATGTGTAGTTTATTTCTTGTTGTGTCTTGTGTACTGTGCCTGCTAGGTCTTTGATCTCCGTGATTTGGTGCCGTGGGTGTTCCTTTTTACAAAGCCACGCCAATAGCCTGCTAGGTTTGTCTCCCTCAGCGTGTGCCCTGGTGGTTTTCACAGCGTTGGTTCACCCTCCTCCTGTGTCCCCTGCAGATTAGCTTCCTTGTGTTTTATTTCATCCTCCATTTTCTCTAGTTCAGCTCTTAGTGTTTTCCTTATGCCTCCCACTCCTGTGATGGCCTTGCCTCTCACCACCACTTTCATTGCTTCCCAAATTGTTCCCCATCGCTCAAAACTACCCACATTCACCTCTATGTACTCCTCCAGTTAATCTCGTAGCACTTCTGTGAAAGCCTGGTCGGTCAAGGCGTCTGATGACCTGCGCCATAGCGGTATGGGCGGCCTGGGGCCCCTTGTTTTCCACGTCACCAGCAGTGGTGAGTGATACGAGATTGATCTGCCCAAGTACTGTGCTGAGTCTATTTGTGGCTGGTGATGCTTGGGCACGAATAGGTTGTCAATTCTAGTGTGGAGGGTGTGTGGTGAGAAGTACGAGTAGCCTCTGTCCACTGGGTGGTATCGCGCCACACGTCAGCCAGGTCTAGGGCTTCGACCAGCGCATTTAGTGCCCCTGACGCTGCATCGTTTCTGGTTGCTGTCGATTTGGATCTGTCCAGCTCCCAGTCCCTGACAGTTAAGGTCCCCTCCCCAGATACAGAAGCTATCTTGATGGTGGGCTAGTTTGGCCCCAGCACATCTAAATGTTTTGGGATCCCATGGTTGGGGAAATAAGAGTTTATTATGCAGACTTAAACTTGTTCGATCCATCCCCTCACTACCAGGTATCGGCCCTAGGGGTCTGCCTCCCAGGTTAGTACTTTGAATGGGACCGCTGGACTTATCCAAATGAGTACCCCCCGGGGCGTACTTGAAGTAGGGAACCCCACAACACTGCCCATCCCAGTGGTCCAACACCGTTCCCATGGTTTGTTGCGTCAAGTGGGTCTCCTGGAGCAGTGCAAAGGACACCCCCTTCCTATTGAGAAAGGACTTCACTCGGTCCCTGCGCATGTATGTCCCCAGGCCCCAGACGTTCCATGTTAGGATTTTAATTTCATTACCCATTCTAGCGTGTAGGGCCCCCCAGCCTTCTGATCCCCCTGGGTCTCAGGTCCCGCCGCAGTGGCCCTTCTGTCTCTCGCCCCAGGTAACCTTTTCCCCCTTCCAGACACACACATCAGCGCACCCGCACTTCATATTGCACACCACATTTTGTGTAGGAATTGAACTGTTTACAACTCCAGAACAATCCAAAACCAAACAAACTATTAACCAAAACTAGGTAACTGCGCTCATCGGCCACCTTTCGTCCGTGGCGCTCGAGCGCCCCCGCAACCGCCGGACCTTCCTGGGTCACGGCGAGCGGGCCGTGGTGCGTCAGCAGTAGACTGACGCCGAACAGTTCGTAGGGCGTTGTGAAAGTATGACGCGGGAGTCAAGGTGTTTTTGCTGGAAGTATATTTATTTTTAAATCAAGTGCCAAAGTCTTTAACTGAAGAGTTCAAAATGGTTTCCTTCACCGTAGGCTCTTCGTCCCTTGTGTGTTCCTGAGAAAGGGGACTGTCTCTTAATGCGTGAGGTCCGGATAGGCCCACCACTCTGGGTCGGCTCCACTCTCCGTCTCGGTGTCCTGTGGAAATGACAGACAGCGCTGGTTAGAATCCGCGGGCTTTTATCCTTCCCTGAGGTTTCAAATCCCCACCAATCAGCAGGGTTTAGGACCTTCCCGGTTGTGATTGGCATGGAAGCCGTTGGCCCGCCTCCCTTAAAGTCAGAACCCGCCCCGTCACTTCTGCCTGCCCTTGTAGCATAGTGGGAGGTCCTGTGGTGCCCCTGCCTGCGTTGACGAAGTGCTGCCGGGACCCGAGCACATATGGGCGGGTTCGGGCGTTCGTGGCTCCTCCCGACCTCTCCCGCAGACTGTGGCGGCTATGCGCGCTCTCCCACTCCTGCATCCTGGCTCCGCTCGACCTCGGCCACTGGTCATGTTGGTCGCGGTGACCTCCCTGGTACTGCCTCCGCCCTTCTCCTGGCCCGGGCTGGCGAATCCGGAACTTCGCCTGCACCGCGCTGGAGCACCCATACGGTAAGCAACCCTCCATGCTGCAGCTCGTCACTGCTGTTCCTTCGCTGGTCTTGCCTCCGTGTTGTTCCCCGTGTCCGCCCGTTTCCCGGGAGTTGTTGGTTCCACCCCCCCTGTCCGTTGTAGGCACCTCCTCACACATACCCACGCCGGGTACAGGCCGATCGGGCCAGTGTGAACATCTGGACAGGTAGTCTGCTACTAACTGGAACCTGACCGGTTTGTGCAAAGTCAGAAAGTCAAAGGGTTGTAGGGATAGAAACCAGCGGAGGACCCTCTGGTTAGTATCTTTGTGATGGGCCAGCCATTCGAGGGGCGCATGGTCTGAGAACAACGTGAATCGGCGTCCCATCAGATAGTACTTGAGCGATTCAACGGCCCATTTGATGGCCAGGCACCACTCCTCCACCGTGGAGTAGGCGGACTCGTGTGGTAGTAGTTTTCGACTGATAAAACATATGGGTCATAGCTCTGCTTCTTGTTCTTGGGAGAGAACGGCACCCAGGCCCTGGTCTGATGCCTCTGTTTGAAGGAAGAAATGTTTCTGGAAGTCCGGGCAACACAGTACGGGATCTGACGTGATCCTATGTTTTAGCAGGGCAATGGTCTCCATGGCAGCATCATTGTTTGTCAAGTCTGGGTTACCTTTGAGCCTCAGCGCGTCGGTGAGCGGGGCGGCTATAGAGGAAAAATCGGGAATAAACCTTCTATAATAGCCGATGAGACCCAGGAAGGCTCGTATCTGCTTCCTGCTCGCTGGCGTTGGGATCCGGTGGATGGCGTCCGTTTTGGACATCTGTGGTTTTAGAACCCCACCCCCCACTAGATGTCCGAGGTACTTAGTTTCGTGAGCTCCCAATGTGGTTTTTCGGGGATTTATGTGTAATCCCGCCCTATGTAGGTCGGCTATGACTGCCTTTAGGTGGGTTAGGTGGTCTTCCCAGGACTTACTATAGACAATTATATCATCCAGGTAGGCCGCTGCATACCCCTCATGAGGCCGTAGTATGATGTCCATAAGCTTCTGGAAGGTGGCCGGTGCACCATGTAGGCCGAAGGGAAGGACCTTGAAATGGTACAATCCCCGTGGAGTAGAGAAGGTGGTCTTTTCCTTGTCCTGGGGTCGTAAAGGGATCTGCCAGTATCCCTTAGTTAGATCTAGGGTGCTCGGGAATAGTGCAGCGCCAAGTCCCTCCAGTAACTCGTCCATCCGTGGCATCGGGTAAGCCTCGTACCGGGAGACGGCATTCAGTTGTCTGTAGTCCATACAGAAGCGTATGGAGCCGTCTGGTTTTGGGACAAGTACTATAGGTGAGGACCAGGTGCTGTTTGATGGTTCGATGATGTCTAGTTGTAGCATTTCATCCACTTCGGTATTTATGACGCGCCTCCGGGCTTCAGGTATACGATAGGGTCTGAGACGTATTATCTTCCCGGGCTCTGTCCTTATCTCGTGTTTGATTAATTCGGTATGCCCTGGTAAGGTGGAAAAGGCTTCTCGGTGGGGCAGCAGTTTGTCCAATAGTTCTACTTTCATAGCAGGGGTTAATGCATTTCCCCACTGGACGTGATCTAAAGAACCAGTGTCCGTTGTTTCGACGGTTTCTATGTCACCGGAGGTTCCCAGGGCCACCATTAGAGGTTCGTTCCACTTTTTCAGTAGATTGATGTGATATATCTGATCCGGGTTACCTCGGTCGGGTTGGTGGACTCTATATGTCACAGGACTGAGAACGTCGGTGATCTTGTAGGGTCCTCTCCATCTGGCCAGTAACTTGTTGGCGCTGGTAGGCAAAAGAACGAGTACCTGGTCACCTGGTTTGAAACTCCTCATCCTGCTTCCCTTGTTGTAGTTCCTTTCTTGAGTTGTCTGTGCCCGAGAGAGGTTGGCTTCCGCTAGAGTTCTCAGCGTAGTTAAATGTTCTTTCAACTCTTCGGTATATTCGGTCAAGGACATTTCATCAGTGGCTTCCCATTCCTCTTTAACCAAGTCTAGGATCGTACGGGGTTGTCTCCCAAACAGCTCAAAAGGGGAAAACCCGGTAGAGGACTGGGGGGTGTCTCTTAGGACCATCAGTACAAGGGGTATCACCCTATCCCAGTTCTTGGCGTCTGGTCCTGTCACTCTCCTCATCATTTTCTTTGTTTTATTATAACGTTCGACCAAGCCGTCGGTCTGGGGATGGTACACAGATGTTCTGAGTTGTTTAATCTGTAGGCGTTCACACACCTGTCGGACTAGAGCTGACATGAAGTTCGTTCCTTGGTCATTGATGATTTCCGAGGGTAGACCGACTCGGGCAAAGAAAGGTATGAGCTGATCACACAGATGTCTGGCCGACGTACCCTTGAGGGGAAAGGCCTCTGGATAGCGGGTGGCGTAGTCTACGATGACAAGCATATACTTATACCCTCTACTGGCTGGTTCTAACGGTCCGACGATATCCATACCGATCCTTTGGAATGGTACTGCGATAAGGGGCATCTTTTGTAGAGGAGCCTTAGCTGGCTTTACCCCGCTGGTTAGCTGACAGGTGGGGCATCTCTTACAGAACTGGGCTACCTCGCCATAGAGGCCTGGCCAGTAAAACCGTTTGAGTATGTTCTGTTGCGTCTTTAGGGAAGCCATGTGGCCACTGCAGGGGTGGTTGTGGGCCAACTGTATGACCACGCTACGTTGGGTTTTTGGTAGCACTAACTGTTCTTTAACCGACCCATCGTCCCCCTTGTATCTGCGGTATAGCAAGCTCTGCCGTAGAACAAAACCTGGGCCCTTGGAAACGGTTTATAGTCATAATGTCGAAAACATAATATCGAAATACAAAAATGTCAAAAAAAAAATGTCAAACAAAAAAGTCGAAAATTTATAAATATAATAGTAAAAGTCAAATAGTCGAAACAAAAATGTCGAAAAAAAAGTCGAACGCTAATACTAACATACCAATGTGAATTAATGCTAATCGTCCATTTTTATGGGGGGGTTACCCCCCCAACCCCCCTTACCTCTACGCCGAAACTCTCCCACCCTCCTCTCGACCACCAACACATAACCTTTTGCCAATGTGTAAATAAAGTACATTATGACTAACGAAAACGCCATAGAATCAGGAGTCGTAAGGGTTAAGCCAATATGTGACACCCACAAGTAAAGAACCTTGCCTAAACACAAAAGGAACTGATGACGGTTAGGGACAACTGTCATTACCTGACAGGACCATAGTCAGAGAGAACTAACGTGTATTCGATTCGGCTACGTCAAACAAACAATCCGGTAATATATAAATAAAATATATGAATAGATATTTAAATCGTAAAATGTTACTATTAGTGTATGGCAAACATAGTAAAGAATTTTTTCCGTTATTTTAGATTGAACATGGCAGAACGGGTTGAATACATAACCTCACAAAAGGGCGGAAAACAGCTGGTTTTGAACGGTTACATTTATAGTAAGGAATTGGAAAAAAATGAACGCTCGTACTGGAAGTGCATTGAATATGGGCGAGCAAAATGTGCCGCACGCGTTATAGTTGAATATTCCAATACAAAAATAAGGGGAGAACACAACCATCTACCGGACAAGACAAATATAGTAATAAAACAAACTCTCCACGAGCTAAAAAGAAAGGCAATAGAACACCCCGGACAGGCAAGCGGTTTGGTAATATCAACGGTATGCGACACGTTACCTTCACACATATCTGCGCAGATGCCTAGTGAAAAATATATGCAACGAACAGTAAACCACACGAAACAGCAAAAGGAAAATCTACCACAAGCACCTACAACATACAATGACATCACCATACCTGAAGTGTTTAGAGTGACAGCTAATGGAGAAAATTTCCACCATTCTACCATTGATGTACGAGAAGAAAAAATGTTGTTATTTTCAACTGCTACCAATTTCAAGCATCTAGGTGAAAGTGCCCAGTGGCAAGGTGACGCAACTTTCAAAGCCTGCCCGAACCCCTTCCAACAATTTTATTCACTACATGGAACAGTAAATAACAAACTAATTCCACTTGTTTATGTTTTAATGCCCAAAAAAAAATGAAGAAACCTACAGAATCATGTTGAACAAAATCAAGGACACTGTACCAGATTCGAAACCCAAAAACATAATCATGGATTTTGAATTAGCACAGATTAAGGCATTTTCTTCAACATACCCTGATTCTAGCATACAAGGCTGCTTTTTTCATTTTACTCAGTCGATATGGAAAAAACTACAAAAACTTGGACTAAGTAGTAAATACACAGACGACAGCATATTTCAACATAACATAAAAAAACTATTCGGATTAGCATTTGTGAAAGAAGATCAAGTTATACATTACTATGAACATTTGCTTGACACTGACTATTTTAAGAATCTGTCAACCTCCGGAACCTCGGTAGGTTTATCAATGATGTTAACTACCTCCTTGGCTTCCTCCTCACCTGAGTCTTCTGGCGAAGTGTCGTGGCGGAATACCTTTTTTCCAGTCTTCTTCTTTTTTGAGAAGAGGTATGGTCGTCCGCGGTGGGAAGCCACCCTGATTCCCTGCCAAGCAGGGAAGCAAGAGGCTTCCTTCCTGCAGGGACCGGGTAAAGAGGGAAAAAAAGCGGATGCTTAAAAAAAACCCTCGGAGAACAAAGTCACGATCCTGTAGCTTTTAGTGAGCGAAGTGCAGCAATTCAATAGTCCCGATGTAAGAAACAGAATGGCTGGATCGAGGGTCTTGAGCAGGCGATGGAAAGCGAAGCAGGTCCTTGGAAAAATCCAGTAGTGTAAAAAGAAGGACAAGGGGCACAGAGAGAATCAGAAAGTGGCGGAGCGCCAGGGAAGGGAAAGAAACAAAGAAGGCGAACGGCGAAGTGACGCCGACTGGAGATCAATGGGTAGCAAAGTTGGAACGAGGAAAAACACAACGGAGCAAGCAACTCGGAAAGAAACAAAGTTGCAACGCACCGAACCCGGAAGTGGGCGGTGCTTAAATAGTGAAGCCGGGAAAATGAAAAGGAAAGACTAGAGCGACAACCTGGGAAAGGAACAGGGAAAAGCAATGGATGACCTAATGGCGCCGCCAACGCCAGGCGTTCCATAGCCTCCACCGGCGACTAGACGCCGGCGGCATGACAGTATGCCCCCTTCCAATGGGATACCTCCCCGGCTTGCCTGGGAAGAGACGGTGAAACCTCTGAACCAAAGACGGGGCATGGACATGGGAGACAGGTTCCCAGGAATCCTCAGAATGGGGGTAACCTTTCCAATGGATGAGGTATTCCAGGCGCCCACCCCGAAAGCGGGAGTCCAATATGGAGGCCACCTCGTACTCTTCCGGGGGTAGAGTAACCGGAGACGGAACAGCCGGTATGGAGCGGTGATAGGGATCTGGCTTAAACTCCCTCAAGAGAGAGGAATGAAAAACAGGGTGTAAGCGGTTCATGTGTTTGGGCAAAGAAAGCCGATAGGCAACAGGGTTGATCCTACGCAGGATGGGAAACGGGCCCAGGAATCTGGGAGACAACTTAGAGGGGTGAAGCCAACGTGGGAGGTATTTAGTGGATAACCACACTTTGGTTCCCTTCTGCCAAGTGGGGGAAGGCAAGCGCTTGGGGTTAGTCTGGTTACAATAGCGCTGACTACTTGCCCGAAGACTATTGATGGCAGTCATATGGGCTTCTTGCAAAGAGAGGAGAAGGGAGTCTACAGAAGGGACCGTAGAAGCGACAGGAGAAAAGGAAGGAGTGAAACTGGGATGATACCCATAAGAACAGTAGAAAGGGCTAAGACCAGTGGCACTGTGAACAGCGTTATTGTAGGCAAACTCTGCAGTCGAGAGTAAACTAACCCAATTGTCCTGCTGGTTGTTGGTGAAGCAACGTAGATATTGCTCAAGAGTAGCGTTTGTCCTTTCTGTTTGTCCATTGGTCTGGGGATGGAAACCAGACGATAGTGCACGCTCAATCCCCAGTCTCTTACAAAGTTCTCTCCAGAAGTGTGACGTATATTGGGATCCTCTGTCTGAGATGATCTTACTGGGGATTCCAGGTAAACGGAAGATCTCTCTTGCAAACACGGTTGCCATCTCTGCTGCCGTGGGTAACCCAGCCAAGGGTGTAAAGTGGGCCATTTTAGAGAAACAATCGACCGTGACCATGATACAGGAACATCCCTCTGAAGCGGGCAGTTCTACGATGAAATCTGTGGAGATAATACTCCAGGGTCTCTTCGGTACCTCACTCTGCTGCAGGTAACCAATGGGTCGTTGGGTAGAATGCTTGGATCTACAGCATACGGGGCAAGAGCGGACATACAAGTCCACCTCTTTCGACATATCTGGCCACCAAAAACTCCGCCGAAGAAGTTCCAGAGTGTTCTTCGCCCCTCGGTGACCAGCCACAAGATCGTCGTGACACCATCCTAGTGCGGTGCGTCGAGTCTGGGAATCAGGTAGGTAGAGACGATGTTTCTTGAATCCCAGGCCATCCTGTATGGAAATGTCATCTGAGTGAGGAATGGTATGAGAAATTCCCTCAGATCGTGTGCCTTTACGTACCTTCTCCAAAAAGGCATCTACGGTATATATGAATCTTACGTCAGTTAGCAGTAAACTTGGAAGTTCCCTGTTCGCTACACCGGAACCTGGCCTCCGAGAGAGTGCATCTGCTAGAATATTCTTAGATCCCGGGAGATAGGTCAATAGAAAGTCGTACTGGGAGAAGAAATGGGCCCAACGGGCCTGACGTGAATTGACGCACTCCATACTTTGTAGGACTTTGAGGTTCTTGTGATCCGTCCTTATTTCAAAAGGGTGTGTTCCTCCCTGTAGTAGATGACGCCATTCTTCGCAAGCCGTCTTCATGGCCAAAAGTTCCTTCTCAATAACCGAGTAATGTGATTGACTTTCATTCAAAGTTTTGGAAAGATAGGCTATTGGGTATTCAAGACCAGCATGTTCCTGTAAGAGGACTGCACCCAAGGCAGCTGACGAGGCATCGGTCTCAACAATGAATCTTAATCCTTGGTCGGGTTGCCGAAGGATGGGTGCAGAACAAAATTTCTCCTTTAACAATAAGAAGGCTTGATCAGCGTCTTGAGTCCAGGAAAAGGGTTTGGACGTCTTCTTGAGTAGACTAGTAATAGGGAGAACTGTCTCCGAGAATCCCTGTATGAATTTGCGATAGAAATTCGCAAGCCCAAGGAACCTTTGGATGTCCTTAACAGATTCCGGAGTAGGCCAATGCAAAATGGCTTCGGTCTTAGCTGGATCCATGCGGATGCCTTCCGCAGAAAGAATAAACCCAAGGTAGATCACCTGAGAAACTCCAAAGACACACTTCTCTATATTGGCCTTGAGATGGTGGTCCTTTAGCCTTTTGAGAACTTGAATGAGATGAGTATTATGGATCTGTGCGGTTTTTGAGAATATCAAGATATCATCAAGGTAGATTATGACACTGTGAAAAAGAAGATCAGAGAATGTTCTGTCCATAAAACGTTGAAAGATAGATGGAGCATTAACCAACCCGAACGGCATTACTCGATACTCGTAATGACCGAACGGAGTCCGGAACGCAGTCTTCCATTCGTCCCCAGGATGGATGCGTAAAAGATGGTAGGCTCTTCGAAGGTCGATCTTAGTGAAGATCCGTGCTCCCTGCACCGCCTCTAGGATATCCTTCATGAGAGGCATGGGATAACGGTCCCTTACTGTAACTTGATTTAGGCCCCGGTAATCAATACACGGTCTTAATTCATCTGTACCTTTTTTCGGAACAAAAAACAAAGATGCCCCCGCAGGCGAATGGGAATGTTGAATGAGACCGTGTTGTAAATTAGAGTCCAGGTAGTCCTTGAGAACTCTCTTCTCCTTGAGTGAAAGAGAAAACATGCGGCCAAACGGAACCACTGCATTGGGAACCAAGGTGATATGGCAATCTTCGGGTCGATGTGGGGGTAGTTCTTGAGGACCTTCTCCCTCAAAGACCTCCGGATAATGAAGACCCTCCTTAGGAATATTGTTCACGGATCGAACATCAGTCAGGGCAAGAGGGTCTGGAAGAGTATGGATAGTTGCAGCCACGGATTGTATTGAGCAAGACTTCTTGCAAAAGCTAGAAGAAAAAGACAGTTGGTTCTTGGTCCAATCAATCGTGGGGTTATGTTTCCGGAGCCAGGAAACCCCCAGGATGACAGGAAAGTGAGCAGCTCGAATCAAGTCGAATTGGATGGTCTCAGTATGATGGAGAATCTTCATGATCATGGGTGCGGTGGCATGAGTGATAGGACCGGAGCTTAGCGGTGTACCATCAACGCCCTCAACCTTTTGATCTTCCTCCTTCTCCAGACGACTGATACCGGTCTTGTCAGCCCAGACGACGTCCATAAAACATCCAGCTGCTCCGCAGTCTAATAGAGCTAGGACCTCGAATGACTGATGTAGGTGGTTCAACTGGACTGCAATGACCATGAGCCGATTGTCTTCGGAGGAGTTGATGGTAGGTGTTATGGACAAAGAGACATAGGGACCAGGATAGCCCCCTCGGTAACTGGTCCCTACTAGTTCCGAGGTATGGCGTTTCCCGACCTGCGGGGAGGTACGTCCGAACAGTCCCTCAGAACATGGGTGTTGGAACCGCAGTACATGCATAGATTGAGGTCTCTATGCCGCTTCCGTTCTTCGGGGGCAAGCGGTCCCCTGGTTGCTCCGATCTGCATAGGCTCGTCTCTTACCGAACCCGAGGGAGCGGAAAAGGACGTAGCCGGGTTAGAGGTAACGGGAAAACCACGTTGTCTCCGCCGCTCAGACCGTCTTTCCGATAACCGAAAGTCAAGTTGGAGTACCGTGGCCCAAAGCTCCGTGAGTGTAGAAGGGCGACTAACCCTAGCAAGTTCATCCTTAAGGTCTTCTCTGAGGCCTCGACGAAAGATTGTGTATTGGGCATTCTCTTGCCAACCCGCATCAGCCGCCACCCTTTTAAATCGGGAAATATAAGACAAAAGGTCCATGCTTCCCTGACGGATATCCAGTAGCTGTTCACTGGCTAATAAGGTAGTCTCTTGTTGTTCAAAAGCAAGTTTGAACTGGGCGGTAAATCCAGCATAATCCTGAAGAAGAGGACTGGCACTGGTTACCAAAGGGGCTGCCCAAGCCAGGGCATTCCCGGTCAAATTGGAAATGAGGAACCCTATGCGGGCTTGGTCTGAGGCGTAAGACTGAGGTCTAAATGTGAAATAGATCACGCAAGCCTCCATGAATTCCTTAAATTTGTTAGGTGTTCCATCGTATTTGCCACAGGATAGTGGCATAGGAGGGAGATCACTGCGTGACTGCTCAAAGCGGTCCAACCTCTGTCTAATGGTAGTGTTCTCCGTCTTTACTGCCTGTAACTCTTGAGTGAGGTTATGTACAGCAGTTAGCAGTTCTTGCACCTGCTCAGGTGAGGCCATGGTTCTTAACTGTTGGCGTTGCAAACTGTCAACCTCCGGAACCTCGGTAGGTTTATCAATGATGTTAACTACCTCCTTGGCTTCCTCCTCACCTGAGTCTTCTGGCGAAGTGTCGTGGCGGAATACCTTTTTTCCAGTCTTCTTCTTTTTTGAGAAGAGGTATGGTCGTCCGCGGTGGGAAGCCACCCTGATTCCCTGCCAAGCAGGGAAGCAAGAGGCTTCCTTCCTGCAGGGACCGGGTAAAGAGGGAAAAAAAGCGGATGCTTAAAAAAAACCCTCGGAGAACAAAGTCACGATCCTGTAGCTTTTAGTGAGCGAAGTGCAGCAATTCAATAGTCCCGATGTAAGAAACAGAATGGCTGGATTGAGGGTCTTGAGCAGGCGATGGAAAGCGAAGCAGGTCCTTGGAAAAATCCAGTAGTGTAAAAAGAAGAAGGACAAGGGGCACAGAGAGAATCAGAAAGTGGCGGAGCGCCAGGGAAGGGAAAGAAACAAAGAAGGCGAACGGCGAAGTGACGCCGACTGGAGATCAATGGGTAGCAAAGTTGGAACGAGGAAAAACACAACGGAGCAAGCAACTCGGAAAGAAACAAAGTTGCAACGCACCAAACCCGGAAGTGGGCGGTGCTTAAATAGTGAAGCCGGGAAAATGAAAAGGAAAGACTAGTGCGACAACCTGGGAAAGGAACAGGGAAAAGCAATGGATGACCTAATGGCGCCGCCAACGCCAGGCGTTCCATAGCCTCCACCGGCGACTAGACACCGGCGGCATGACAGAATCATGAGGAAGAAAATTCGGACATGTTAGATTACATGGAAAATACATGGATTGGACAACTAACAAGGAATGGCACCAGAAGAAGGCCAAAATACAATATAAACTTATGGAATTGCTACAAAGCTACCTTGGAAGGGCGACCTAGAACAAACAATTCACTTGAGGGATGGCACAGCTGTATTAATAAAACATTCAACACAACTAATCCCAATTTGTGGCATTTTTTGAAAGAATTAAACAAAGAACAATCACATCAGGAATTTCGAGTCTCCCAAGCAATTTCACTAGCAAACACAGAGGTAAAAAAGAAAAAATACAGAGACTATGAACAACGCCTTGAGCAAATAGTACAAAATTTTAATGAAAATGACAGACAACTACCTAGATTCAATAGCATATAATTTAAAATGTTAAAGGTACTCACGTTTTTAAGAAATCACCAATCCACCATGACAAATCCAAGCGATACCCGTAAATAGCACCAAGCAGCCAAATCCAAGGAAACCATAATCCAAAAAGCTAGCCAGGGAAAATCACCATCCAAAAGGAAATCCACATGTGCGATCCAAAACAGTAAATCCGGAAAGGAAAAAAAGTTGAAGATCCAAGAAAGTCCGTGAAACAAAATCGCCAATCCAACACGAAAAAAAATCCATGGCTCGGAAAAACCAAAACATCCATCGGATCCAGTAAAAAAAAAACTCCATTGCATCCATAAAAAGGGTGAAAAACATTGAAAATCCACAGGACAGCACGGAGACCCGAACGCGATGGAAACGCTGCACGAATGAACTTCAAAAATGGCGCCTACGTATACGTAGAGTAACGCAACCTTACGTAGCATACAATTACCATATATAAACAAAATGGTCATTCTCATTTCTTAAGCAATAGCGCCATCTATTGGAAAAAAAAAGTATATTAAATGTTCAACGTTCAGTTTGTAATTTATTTATTTATAATTGAAGTTTACAATAAATATATATTTATTTAACTTAATTATATATATATAATATGGAAATTACTACATGGAATATGCAATTGCTGTTCAAGAATACTTATTAAAACATAGAAAATAATAGCAATGTTAAAAAAAGCATAATAAAATATGTTTAAACACTTACCTTGTATTAACATCAATTCAAAAAAATTCGAAAAAAATTCGACATTTTTGTAATTCGACATTTTTATTTTCGACATTTTGTTTTCGACATTTTGACTTTCGATAATATTACATTCGATATTATGACTGGACACCCTTGGAAACATCTGGATCCCCTTCTTGGGCTGCCCTTTCCCGGGCTATCTTGAGGGTGTTATCTGTTAAGGTCTCTCCCCTAATGCTTTCCTCGTTGTCTTCTAATTTCCAGTCAATGGGTCTAGTCATATAACTAGCCTGACACCACTCTAAACGAGTTTGTCTCTTTTTGTTAACCGGGGTATCTGGGGTAGTCGTGTCTTCTCCCATGTCTGGCTTGCATCCTGCTTCCCTTCTTCCCTCCCGACCGGTCAGGGCCTGGTCAAAGTTAGGTAAATCCGTACCTATGACTACCGGGGCAGGCAGAAAAGGCAAAACAGCAGCCCTTAGGGGTGACATTTCCCCGTTTACTTCAATAGCTACCTTCTTCATTGGATATAGTTTTATCACCATGGATACACTTAATAGGTATAGACACATTAGGCAAGTTAGGTTTATTACTTACAGAGGGCGATATGGTGGTTTGTCTGCTGCCGCTGTCGAGTAGAGCGCATGTGGGTCGGGCGTCAACTCGTATATCGACCACATAGGGACCGGCCCGGCCTTCTACTGGTAGCGGGTTTAGATATCCGATGTCCATGGGCTCAGCTGCTCTTCTCCTGGGACATAGTCGGGCGATGTGTCCCCATTCGCTACACTCGAAGCATTGCGGTTGCCGATATCCTGGACTGGTCCCTGCAGGCTTTTCTTCCATCCCGTATTTCTTATCATCTGGTCTTCGGATGCTCTCGTCCGGTGGTCGCCATCTCAGCTGTTGGGGTCTGGCTCCCCGGGTCAAGTGGGGGTCAGTTATTGGAACTGCTATGCGAGCTGTTATGCCAGGGGTTTGTGCTCTGTGATATCCGGCCTTTTGGTATGCCAAGGCGATATCCACGGCTTCCGTCAGAGATGGTCGGTGATGTTGCCTCATGCATCTCTGCATTTGTCCAGGTAGAGCGTCCACAAACTGTTCTAGGATGATCTTTTCAAGGATCGGCTGGGTAGCGGGAGTCGGGGTCAACAGCCATTTTTCCGCCAAGTCCTTTATGTGATAATACAACTGCCGGGGGCTCTCGCCGGCCCTTAACCTGGTGTCCCTTAATTGGATGCGATAGGCCTCCTCATCGAGGCCAAGGCGGTCCAACACCGCTGCTTTAATGTCCCCATAGGGAGTGTTGCCGGTGGGGTTCACCGCCTGGTAGGCTCCCTGCATGAGGCCGGATAGAAGGGGGGCGACATATTGTCCCCAACGCTCTGGTGGCCACTGTGCGTTTCTCGCTATCCTTTCGAACGTGGTAAAGAAAGAGACTGGGTCCTCGCCGTCCTTGTATTTCTGTAGTAGGGCGGACGGGACCATTGGTTGAGTTCTGGAGCTAGCTACCACCTCCGTGAGCCTAGAGATGGTTTCATGATGCTTATCCTGGGCAGTAGTTTGTACAGTGCTTTGTAACTGCATGGCCTGTTGAAAGGCTTGCCGGTTGGCAGCTGCTTGTTGGGTTTGTATCTGAACCAAATGTTGCTGCTGTTGCTGTCCTTCCGACAGGGTTTTTATCAATGCTTCCATCGCGCCGTCGATAAAACCCACCTTCGTCGCCACTTGTGAAAGTATGACGCGGGAGTCAAGGTGTTTTTGCTGGAAGTATATTTATTTTTAAATCAAGTGCCAAAGTCTTTAACTGAAGAGTTCAAAACGGTTTCCTTCACCGTAGGCTCTTCGTCCCTTGTGTGTTCCTGAGAAAGACGACTGTCTCTTAATGCGTGAGGTCCGGATAGGCCCACCACTCTGGGTCGGCTCCACTCTCCGTCTCGGTGTCCTGTGGAAATGACAGACAGTGCTGGTTAGAATCCGCGGGCTTTTATCCTTCCCTGAGGTTTCAAATCCCCACCAATCAGCAGGGTTTAGGACCTTCCCGGTTGTGATTGGCATGGAAGCCGTTGGCCCGCCTCCCTTAAAGTCAGAACCCGCCCCGTCACTTCTGCCTGCCCTTGTAGCATAGTGGGAGGTCCTGTGGTGCCCCTGCCTGCGTTGACGAAGTGCTGCCGGGACCCGAGCACATATGGGCGGGTTCGGGCGTTCATGGCTCCTCCCGACCTCTCCCGCAGACTGGCGGCTATGCGCGCTCTCCCACTCCTGCATCCTGGCTCCGCTCGACCTCCGCCACTGGTCATGTTGGTCGCGGTGACCTCCCTGGTACTGCCTCCGCCCTTCTCCTGGCCCGGGCTGGCGAATCCGGAGCTTCGCCTGCACCGCGCTGGAGCACCCATACGGTAAGCAACCCTCCATGCTGCAGCTCGTCACTGCTGTTCCTTCGCTGGTCTTGCCTCCGTGTTGTTCCCCGTGTCCGCCCGTTTCCCGGGAGTTGTTGGTTCCGCCCCCCCCTGTCCGTTGTAGGCACCTCCTCACAGGCGTGTTCATTCGCTCTGTTGTAGGTGCTTGCCTCCCTCCTGCCTTACAACAGGATGTGTTGCTCTTCTTAATCCTTGTCTTGCACCTGCGGGACCTTTCATTACTGTGTTCTGCCCCCCTCCTTCAGCCCCCCCCCCCATCCTTTGGGACCTCTGTTCTTCATGTGACCGCCTCTTTG
This sequence comes from Ambystoma mexicanum, assembly GCF_040938575.1. NCBI lineage: Eukaryota > Metazoa > Chordata > Amphibia > Caudata > Ambystomatidae > Ambystoma > Ambystoma mexicanum. Next base: position 156,071,013 of record NC_090925.1, read on the forward strand.
CCGTCGTCTAAGTTGTGCTCCAGCCACATGTTGGCCGCTGCTGGCGTTTCCAGGAAGACGGCCCGTCCTTTGTAATGTACCTTAAGCCGAGATGGGTACATCAGCATGTACTTGAGGTTCAGCTTCCTAAATTTCAGCTTGATCGGGACAAAAGAATTCTGTGCCCTCTGTACCGCTGGAGTGTAATCCGGGTATATGGCTATGTTGGCATTATCTCGGCGAATCACGCCTCCTTCGCTGGAGAATTTCAAGATTGTTTCCCTGTTGCGGAAGTTCATGGGGCGAGGGTGTGAGCCCGGTGGTGCTTTTTTTGCCAGGGTCTGTGGGCCCTTTCCACTGCAAACCCCTGTGATAGTACTCCTGCCCCGATTTCCTGCAGTATCATATTTTCGAGAAAATCCGTTGGGTTGGATCCTTCCATCCCTTCTGGGACTCCCAGGACTCGTATATTGTTGCGCCGGGCACATCCTTCCACGTCCTATGCTCTGGCTTCCAGCAGTGCGTTTCTCCTTTCTAGCTCTGTCAGCCTTTTCCCCAGATCGGTAGTAGCTTCTGTTGTTTTCTTTAGCACCGTCTCGGCCTTAGTGACCCTCTCCGTGAGGTTTCTCATGTCTTGTCTCATCAGCTATACATCTGTTTTGACCTCCTGAATCTTTGTGGCTATGAAGGCCCGCAGGGCCGCAACTGCTTCAAGTACCTGGTCCTCTTTGGTGACCGTGTCCTCCTTAGGCTGTTCGGCTTGTGTTTCCTGGGCGATTTGTGGTTGCACCTTTTTGTTTGGCAACAATAAAGGAGTCCATGATTGTTGAGTCCTTATGTTTTGTGGAGGGTTATGTCTCCAGCGATGTCAGATCGTGTGTTGTGTGTAACCTCTCTTCTATTGTTTTCACCCTTTTGGTGATGTGCGCTTTACTGCTTGTGCGCTGCTGTCTTTCCTGTGAGGGAGTCCCCAGATCTATCCAGCCAGGCACCACTCCCTGTTGTAGGTTATGCTCATTGGTTTACTGCTTCTTGGATCGCCCACAGCCTGTAGGGGTTTGACCTTGATGCGTAGTGCCCCAGCGTTACGTTGGTGGCGCCTTGGCACCAGGCCTGGTGTTGTGTTCGCCGCTGCGCAGCGAGCCGTGGGTCCCCTTGCTTTGCTCATTGCGGGGTTTCGGGTCTGCACAGCGTTATTTGTGCGCTGCTATCCCTCCGGTGCATGGGTCCCTCAGATCAGCGGTACCCCTCTAATTCATGGTTCATGCTTACAGGCATACGGTTCCTTGTGCCAACCACAGCCTGTGAGGGTTTGGTGCTGTTGTGTGGCGCCCTAGCGCTTCGTTGGTGACACCCCGGCACCGAATTTGAGTTGGGCCGTGCTCTCCGCAGCACGGTGGGCCATGCTACCTTTGGTCTGTGCAACGTTCCTAGATTGCCCAGCGCTGTTAGTGCCCTGGTTACGCGGTCCAGTCCCCTCACCCAGGCCAGCACGTTGTGGTTCCGCCCGAGTGCCCCCCCCCTGCCCACAGAGTGTCCCAGTGTACCTTCTGCACTTGCGGGGTCTTTCCAGGGCCCCCCTTCAGCACCAGCCGGTGGTCACGCCGGCCATTTTGGATGCCAGGGGGCCCCCTCTTTGCCGCCTCTGTTCTCCTTCTCCACACTTCCAATTCGTTTGATCCGGGGGTTAGGGATTCGGTTGGTGTAAGTCAAACGAGCTTATTTGTAGGTCATCCATTTCATATGTTTGCTTTGCATTCACACTTGCATCTTGAGGTAAAATGTGATAAATCTTCAGTTCTTTGCTGTCTGACTGAGCAGCTTGCTTAGATGACCTTTGTAGAATATCGGGTGTTCTGAACACAGGATTAAAAGCAAATCTCTTTCTGAGTAGAAGCATAGAGGAGAAGAGAACAGAATGCTCTTGTCATCACTGCGCACTGTCTTGGGCATTTTTTCCTTTTGCCATGTATTCTTGGAACCAGAGAAATTCATCATTTGCATCAGCTGCTTCCCCAGCTGCCTTGTGGTCGGGTGTCACGACTCGCTCCCTTCGCTCCCGCTCCCACCACTTGGGGGCATGATTTGGGGTTTATTCCCTACTGGACCTTTCCTCCGAACCTTATGCTACAGTGCTGTGATGAATTGGGAGCGCTAAATCCCTATTTTCCAAGCTACTTCCCTTCCGGATCCATTCCAGGTTTTTGGCAGCCAGCATGCTTCTTTAACCAAATGACTAGGCTTCCCAGAATGCCTGGCCCACTGCTCCACCTCCACCCTTGCAGGACAAGGTTGGGTGGAGGATAGGTAACAGCTGTGGCTGCAGGTGCAGCAATCAGCACACCTGAGGCGTGTGCTCGTTAAGCAGCTTTAAAAGCCTCAGTCTTACTTCAGTCCAGCGCTGGTCATCGTTTGCAGTGTTCCTGTTGTGACTAGTCCCGTGTTCCTTGCCTTTGCACCTAGTTCCTGTTTTCTTGTTCCTCCGCCCTGAATCTCGGATTCATGCGCTAATTGATTTCTGCTCCCTTCATTCCCTTTTTGTCTTCCTCTGTTTGCAGGCAGCATTTCTCAGTGCTTTACCCTTTTAGATGCAGCCCAGTTTGTCTGTGTTCTATATTTCTTTGACTCTGTCCTTTGCTGCTGTAAACCCGTATGCCTTAGCCTTCCTCTTAGATTAGCTTCCTGTCTTTTCCTTGGAGGGGTAGGGAGAAGTTTGCATTGGTTATTTCGTTTTTCCCTGCTCCTGATCCTTACTTTCTATTGGGATCCATTCCATGTTTTCCATTGCACTTCTGCATTTATTTCCCATTTGATTATTAGGTGTGGTGTGCGGTTGTAGCTAGCTCCTGTGTGAATGCTTATGTTTTCCTCACTAATTTGTAATCACTATTCCAACTTAGGTATTTAGTTTTCCTCCCATTGCTGTTATAGCCTTTCTGGGTCCCAGTTTCATCTACAGGATTCGTGGGCTAGCTGACATTCAAGAGGTTTATCTCGTCCTCGTGAGTACTGTTCTTTAGTTCCCTTATTTAATACCATCAAGAGTGTTAGTTCACAGATCCTGTCATTGCTTGCCCTCCACGTGGGTTTAGCGCTGTCAGTACCTGTAACAGCAATTGGGGGTAAGGTGCTTGCCGACTTTCCTCGCGGTCAGGTGCTTACCCCACATCCCTTTTCATATATTGGTTTTGTTGTCACACTCTATTTGCACTCCTGGGTTCTAGCATACATGAGTCGTTGTTCCTGTGTGCACGTAGTTTAATTCGAAGCTATTCACTGTGTGATTTAGTGCACATTTCCCTTGCCATATTCGCTGCCTTTGTACTCGCCTGACTAATCCTGACATCGGGGGGTTTGAGCGTATGCATGGATCATTCTGTGGCTTGCTTCTGTCCAGCTGCGAGGCAGAGGGATCAGGTGCTTCCTTGGTAGCGCCGTTGGGAGTGCTGGATGCATTTGGCAATAATCGCTTTCATTGTTTTCTGCGCAGTTTCTCTTGCTCTGGCATTCCCCCATTATCAGGCGTGGCTTCAGGGGCACTCTCAATGAATTCACAATAGACTACTTGTGGGAAGTACCTCTGAATCCCACAAATGTCTCTATGCACAGCCAATGTCCTGGAGATTCTATTGCGCCACAGTGGCAACAGCCTCTTTATCAATCTGCCTTCCTCTACTTTCCGCCCTCTGCAACTAATACAAAACAGGACGGCAAGACTTGTCCTTGGCCTCAAGCCCAGGGACCATATCTCTCCAGCACTGAAATCTCTCCACTGGCTCCCGGTGGCTGCATGATCAAGTTCAAGACCCTTTGCATTGTCCACAAGGCTTTCTGGGGTTGGGGCCCGTACTACATCAAATGCTCTTTTCCAAAATGCCCTTTTTCTCGAGCTCTTAGCTCAGCTACCTCCAACTCTCTACGGGTTAGATGCTTCTCCAAGCAAAGAGTGGGGTTTAGATCCCTATCCTCTACAGGTGCCTGCCTCTGGAGTGGTCTCCCTACCCCTCTCAAACTTGAGCCGTACCACCTGAAGGTCCGGAAGCAGCTCAAAACGTTCCCCTTCTCTGCTCTCTCCCTCCCCAGCTGACCTACCTGACCTACCCGTGCTGTACCGACTGGTTTCTTGGCTACCCTCCGTCTTACTGGGTACCAGGCTCTTTCTTGATCAGTCACCCTTGCACTACCTTCAGGCCTACCTTGCACTTGTGGGCTGTAATTTATGGGCTGTAACTGTAACCCTATAGTCCCTCGTACTACCCAGAGCCACGCTGCCCTGGCTGCACTTAGAGCATTGCTGCCCTGTTTTTCCCTCCCCTCTCCCTTTCACCCCCCCCCTCCCTTTCCCATTGCACTTCTCGTTCTCGCACTTGCATGATCTATATATAAGGCCTAGTAAGGTAGTTTGTCTTCCCTCCCTTGTCTTGTCACCCCTAGATAAACATGTGTACAGGCGCGTTATAAATGACTTATCATATCAAATCTTATCATACTCAGAGATGCGGCTAAATTCTGTACAGTGGCTATACTCAAAAAATCAGTTACAATTGTAAACAGCGGCTATATGCAAAAAATGCGGCTAAATTCAAAGCCGTGGGCATAGTAAAAAGGAAAAGAGGAAAAAATAATGTTTTTTAAAACAAAAAAAAAACAAGTATCTTGCCTGGAAGAGATTTTGTTGAAAGAGTGGGAAGAAGTATGAACGTTAGCAGATGGACTTGAAACTGCGCTATATTCATCAGCGAATCTTAAGCTGTATCTACTGGACACCTGAGAAGATGTGCACTTTGGGTCTGTTGGATAATGATCGTTGTTGGGGCTGTCATCACATGAAGGGATCTTTAGTGCATATGCTATGGGATTGCAAGAGGGTGGTAGACTTTTGGAGAGAAATCATAGATAGAATTGATGTTGTGGTAAACCTTTCCTTTCAACTTCACTGTTGAGGCGGTCCTTTTTCTTTCAAGTGAGGGTAGATGTAAGGATGCTTGTTATCTCGTCGTTTTGGATTGATAGAGCTTTGATAGTGGCAACCAACCACATTTTAAAGGTTTGGAAGACTAGGAAAAAGCCACAATTAGAGAATTTGTTTTTGGCTATGCATATATCATTTTGAAAAATCCCAATCAACCAGACTTGGTGGAGAGGGTGATTATGTGGAAAGATGGAGAGCTTTTAATGACATATATGGGGATTGATAGGTCAGATAGTGTAGTTATAATTATTGTTGATTGTATAAGGGATAGATGTTGAGGCAGTTGGGGGGGGGGGGATATTATGTTGTCCTGTGGTTATTGTAGTGTGTGTTGTCTTATTTTGAGTCCTAAGGGTGGGTAGAGAATATACTTCTGAGTTGTATTTGTATATCTTTGATTGGATGAATATGCTTGGATTATTAGATCTGTCATGCTCACTTTTGTATTGATTGAAATGTTTCTGTGATAATGCTAAATAGAGAGAAAAATAGCAAATATTCAACAAGTGGCTATACTCAAATATTCAGCTAAATTAAAAAAAAACAGTGACTATATTCAAAAAATGAAGCTAAATTTGACACAATAGCAAAATCATAAGCGCAGCAGGGGTTAAGGACACTACTGTGGTAATACAATAGTTTGGGTTGATACAAGAAAGTGTCAAGCGTTAAAAATGCTGCACTGGCTATGCAAACAAAATATTCCTTTCTTATCTGGAGTTGTCTGCGGACAGCTTTTGGGGGCCTGGCTGGGGTGCCCAGGGCGAACAGGCAAACGGATGATGGAGGTGCCCCATGGAGGTGCCCTTTGCCGTGGCCCTGAGCTGGATTTGCGGGCAAGGCTGCCCTTGGGAAGTCTCAGAAGTTAAGCGGTTTCTTGAGTTTTAATCCAGTTTAGGTCTCCCAGCTTCTTTTATTACTCTTGTCGGGTTTCCGACTAGATCTTCTTCGGAACAGCCTAGTTCCAATAGTTTCTCTCTGCATTTTGTTGACCACTCATTCAAAAGCTTACTCAACCCCCCCCCTTTAATTCCTTGTTTATGATTTCGAAGTTAGCAGGGGTTTGGTTCAATTGTTTTCCTGAATAAGGCCATGGTGTTCCAGTCTATCATTGCTTCTAGTGACAGTAGGCCTAATTCTCTGCGAATTATGTCTACCAGTGTTGAATTTGGCAGGCCCAAGACTCTCCTCCAGAAAAGGCCTTCTAGTATAGGCCAGAATTTAGCTAGTTTCTCTGGCATTGCTTCTACTCCATAACTGATTGCTGGAACTACCTTCCCTTTTTAGAAATGTACTGTCGGGAGTAAGGAGAAGCGTCCGTATTTTTTATTGATAATAGCTTAAATCACCAACGTTTTTGATTTCTCTCTTAATGAGGTTTGTGCGAAGAGCTCCACTTTTCACTCATAGGTACTGAACTCTTCTACCTGCTCGATCTTTATGCCGTCTATATACCATCTTAGATTTTCTTTCCTTTTAACCTCTTTCTCGAAGCACAAGGTTTTTTGTTTTCAATTAATCTTTTTATTTGATTTTAACAGTAAACAAACATCTCAGGCACCCCAATTTGCATCTTGTGTCATTCGTTTAGAGATGAACATAACAAACAAAACATAATCAGGTGGGGAAGGGGGGGTGCACTGGGGGAGTGACAATCGGGGGTGCTGTAGTTCTTGGGGGTGTTTTGGGCAGTTCTTTCGCCGTGAGGTCTAACTAGTCGATGTCTGCGGTGGGGCGCTTCCGGGGGTTCGCCTTTCCCTCCGCTGCTCTTGGTTCCGAGTTGACCTCACTCGGGAAGGTGAGTTAGGTGTGGGCTTCGGGGCTGGTTTTGAGTTCAGTTAGTCGTATTTGTCTAGCCAGCGGAGGGGTGGTGCTTTCCTTGCCATTCCAGGGAACTGGTCCGCGTAGTCTAGGAAGGGGGCCCAGGTGTCAAAGAACTTGTTTCTATTTCCCAGGCGGATGGCGGTAATTTTTTCCGCGACTGCGATGTCCCAGCATTTGGCCCACCACAGATTCACTGCAGGGCCCTCCTGATGTTTCCATAGACTTGCCATGGCTGTCTTTGCTGCTGTGAGAAGTTGTGTGCATAGGCTTGCCAAGTTTCCAGTCAGTGGAAATTGGCCATGCCCTGTGCTGCCAGTAGGAAAATTCCTGGGTCCCATGGAGTCGTTAGGCCTGTGATCTGCTTGATAAGGTCCAGAATTTCCTTCCAGTATTTTGTGTACCATGGGCATGTCCAGAGCAAGTGATACAGCGTGCCTGTGTCTGCGCATCCTCCAACATTGCGGTGAGATCGCTGGGTTGCTCTTGTTCAGGGTCTCTGGGGTTAGCTACCATCTGTAGCAGGTTTTGATCGCCCCTTCCTTGTTGGTGACGCATTTCGAGCTCTTCTTTGTTCTGGTCCAGATGTGCCCCCATTCTTCCGTTTCAATTGTTCTGCCGATGTCCCTTTCCCATTTTTCCATATAGGACTCCTTTTGGTTGTGATCTCCTCTGTCCATGAGTTCGTATAAGTTCGATGTTTTCCCCTCTGGGGGGAGGCGTTGTGAGCGTTTGTTCCAGCGCCGTTAGTTCTCTGCAGCCCTGGGATTTCATGCTCTCGTGCGAGAGCCAGTGTCGGATCTGGGCATAGCGGAATCTGTTTCCGGCACCCCGAAATTCCTCTTGCATTCTTCGAATGTTAGCGGGGATCCCTCTGCGTAGAAGTCTCCCACATGTTTCAGGCCTCCTGTTTTCCAGAGATCGAAATTATTGGGCGTCTTTCCGGGGGTGAAGTCCGGGTTGTCCCAGATCGGGGATAGGGGGCCTATTGTGCTCCCACGGGTCCATCTCCTGGCTGCCCTCCTCCAACTCTCCACTGTGTTCTTGGTTGCGGTTAGGGGCCCCTCTTTGGGGGGGTCAATGGGTCTATGTGTGGGAGCCCTTCTGGGGGGGCTCTGGCACCAGTCCTCATAGTTTCGCCCAGCGAGGCCTGTTGGTGGTTAGTGACCACGTGAATGCCGGGGAGAGTTGGGCGGCCAGGCAGTATAGCACAAGGTCTTTTTTTATATTTCCAAGTAATTTTTTGGGATATAGGCTTGGAGTGCTTCGAGTTAGTGTTAGATCAGACGGAGGTTGGACTCCATGAGGATCAGATCGTCCGCGTATAGCAAGCGTCAATTGAACTTCTCCAATCGTTGGTGGGAAAGATCTGACCAAGGCCTCATCTTTTATGTCGTTCAGGAAATAGTTTAACAGGGCCCGAGTGTAGCCCTGTTTTACTCCTCTGGCTGTTGGTATTTCTGATGACGGCAGCCCTGCCCTGTTCAACCTCACTCTTAACAGTGGTACCAGAACGTAGTGGCACTGTTGGCTCCAGGAGTTCGTTTGGGCAGTCATGATAACATAGTTTCCCCCCATAGTTTTTCCCGATCGATTTTTATTGAAAGCTTGAGTGAGGTCTATTAAAGCCAGGAAGATTCTAGGCTTCCTTTCCGCCACTTTATCTTTGAAGATGCTGAGTAACAATATATTTGCCGATGTTTCCTATCGCTTTAACCCTTTAAGCGCCATGAGTACACCCCCCCCTCTGCCCCCCCCCCAGTGCCAAGGCCTTTTTATCAATTGCGGTATTTCACCGCCCAACATTCCCCCCCCCCCCTCATTAACCTCTTAAGTGCCACCGACGAGCCGGCTTGTCGGTAGCCACCTGGAGGGGTTTTTATTGACGAGCCGGCTCGTCGCTGGCATTTAAGTGGTTAATGAACCCCGATTGGAAAGGGTCGTTATGTTCTTTTCCCACTGTCCACTCTTGAAATATTTGTAGTAAAATATTTGTAGTAAAAGGAAAGCAAAGACATTTCCCATTACATCCAATAATGTAATTGGCCTGTAGTGCCTCGGATTTTTCCTCTTTCCCTTTTTAAAGATGGGTACTGTTATGGTGTAGCTTTTATGAGGCATAGATATATGTCAATTAAGATGTAGGTTCAAGATATAGAAACATAAGCAAGTTAAATATTGTGTTCAATAACAATGGAAAGCAAGTATTGCCATGGAAAGAATACAGCCCTGTCTATTCAATGTAGCCTGGAATTGAGGTATGTGATACTGTAAGAGAACATTCCATTTTGCTATGATGTTGCTGTTTACTTTTGTTGGCAATCCAAGTGAATCTGTTGCTGCTTTCCTGTGTGCCTGGTTGTAGTGTTATGCAGCTGGAGGTCCTTTCATTATAAATATAACTTAAAATAAACAGTTCCTTTAACCCCTTAAATGCCAGGGACGAGCCGGCTCGTCGGTGGCACTTAAGAGGTTAATGATGGGGGAAATGTTGGGCGGGTTTGCGCGGAGAAATACTGAAATTGAAAAAAAGGCGTTGGCACTGGGGGGGGGGGGGTGGTACCCATGGTGCTTAAAGGGTTAACTTGCGGTTGTCCGGATGTTCATACTTAACCTTGGCGACGAGGATTTTCAAGAACCTGATGCAGAAGCAGAGTAAAGCTGTGGTGGGGAAGCAGCAAAAGAAGAGGGACCACTGCCCCCAGCCAACCTAAAGCAAGTCAGGACCTCCTCTGCACACTGGTGAGCAGCCGCTCTGTTCTTTGAACGTTTGTAGCGGCCTGGTAAGTGGCTTCCCCTCTCATTTATTCTCTGGGCCTTAGCACAATAAGCGAAGCAATAGACTGATTTGGAATGAGGAGTGTAGAGGGGTGAACGTTGAGAACACATGTGATGACATGTAAAAAAAAAAAAAAGGGGCGAACCAGCCACAAGAGGAAGAGGTGTTAAATAGACATGTTCTATGTGGAGCGTGAGACATTGAAGAGATATATGTTTTGAGTTACAAATAGGAGCGGGAAGATATTTCTAAGCAATAAGGAAGTGCTTAGAAAAAGTTTTGGAAGCAGGAACGGTGCAGACACAGCCAACAGTGTTGCAAGCAAGTACAGTTAAGAAGATGTATTGTTACATAGAGACATTTTGAGAAGCAGGCACGTTGCTGACACAGCCAACAAACCAGTACTGTCAGAGAAGGTACATTATTGCATTAGGGGTTTGCGCTGGTGGCTGCATCTTCAGAAACTCATCAGAAGGCAGGACCCGCAATATTGCCTTCATTGTGCTCAATTGAAACTTGAATTGACCTGGGACCTAAGACCTGAAGCAGAACATTGCCCTATGTGTTTGCTCAGGGAGAGGTGTTCTCAGTGATCACAGGCATCAAACTACAGTGGAATAAATACATTGGTATAACAGGAACCAAATAGCAGCAACAAGACACTTAAGTTGAGAAGTGGGATAAGTTTTATCTGCACCATAACAAGTGATAATTCACAAATAGCTCCATGGCTATGTCGAATCTTAGTGGCCCACCCATGTTCATGGCCACTCCAGGACCAATAAAAATCAAATGGGCACAGTGGCAGGAGGGTTTCATGGACTATTTGAGGGCAGCTGGCGGAAATTAGTTTTCCAATGACAGAAAACGTGCTCTTTTAATGCACCACTTAGGTGAATTTGGATTTGCATTTTAACCCGAGGACAAGCACTATACTGGAAAGGTATAACTTTCGCATGAGAGTACACGAGTCTGGTGAATCAGTTGAAGAATACATAACTGCACTCCGACAGTTAGAATCCGCATGCAAGTTTCTTGGTGCATATGATCATCTGCGTGACCAATTCATGACTCACTGCAACTCTGATCGCATACGTGAGGAGTTATGGCTCAAAGATGAGCCCACGTTGGATGAAGTAATAACCATTACTAAAAGAGTTGAACGTTCTTTGGCATGCATTGCTAAGCTGGCAAAGAGAGATACAAAAGAGGTGAAGCAAGAGACATTGAATGTGAATGAACACAAGAATAAAAAGAAATTCAAAGATAAGGAAAAACAGTCTTATCAAGGAGGAACAGAGTCGAAGAACTACAGTCAGAAGGGAGAGAAAGGAGAAAAAGATGAACGCTTGTGTTATCGCTGTGCCAGTAGTACACACTTCGCTTCCTCAGTAGTTTGACCTGGTAGAAGAGCAACCTGTTCGAAATGCAAGAGGAAGGGACATTTTGCAAATTGTTGCAAAAACTATCAACACACTCAAAAAAAAGTCCCATATGTTACTGAGGATGAGGGACAGAAGTCGTCTGATAATGAGAATGAATTTCCAATGGATAATGTTATTGTTAACACCATCACTGATACCATTAATGCTGTTCATGATGTGGATAATGAAGATGATGAATGTGAGCGTCCTTATGCGAGTGTTAAAGTGGATGGTAAAGAAGTATGGATGATGGCAGATTCAGGATCAAAAATAACACTCATGTCCCAGGAAGTGTTTGAAAGAGTAGTGAAAGGGGATTTACGAGGACTTTTTAAACCTGATATTAGGCCTGGTGGCTACAATCAGGACCCCATTGATCTCTTGGGGTATAGTAAGAATCCCTTTCAATTTAAAGACGGGGAATGTGAAGGGAAAATATATGTAACCAAAAGAGGTCTTACTCTACTGGGGTGGAGGGAACAAAAGAAATTGAAGATCAAGTTAGATCCCAATAGTCCTGAACAAGTGTTGCAAGTGAATGAATTAATCATCAGTAAACACCCCAAAGTATTTAGAGAGGGCATTGGAAAGATTAAAGGTATACAGCATCAGATCTTGTTAAGAAAAGGGAGTATCCCTGTGGTTGCAAAATTGAGGCCAGTACCTTTGGCAATTAGAGAAGGAGTTAAGGAGGAGCTGGCGAAATTGTTCAAACTAGGTGTTATTGAAAGAACAGGAGGGGTAGACTGGACTTCTCCACTAGTGGTAGTTAAGAGCTCAGGTGAGCTCCGCTTGTGTGTGGATTTACGCCAACTCAATAAGTGTGTGTTGGTAGATCGCCATTCTCTACCTCATCTGTCAGAGATGCTTTCGAGAATTGGGCAAGGAAAGGTATTCTTGAAATTAGACATGGCTTCTGCTTGCCATCAAGTAGAATTGGAAGAACGATGCAGAAAGCTCACAGCATTTGTCACTCATGAGGGAGTTTTCAAGTTCAAACGCATGCCTTTTGGAATTGTATCTGCTGCTGCAGTTTTTCAAAAGGTTATGGACAGATTGGTTGGAAGAATCAGAGGTGTATATTGTTTTCAGGATGATGTTTTGATTTGTGGGAAGAGTGAAGAGGAACACAATAACACACTGCATAGAGTTTTGGAGATATTTGAAAAGAATGGCATAGTGTTAAGGGAAGGAAAATGTGAATTTGGTGTTTCTAAAGTTGAATATTTAGGCCATGAAATATCGGCAGATGGTTTAAAGCCAAAAGAGAGTTTGGTAAGTGCCATAAAAGATATTAAAGCCAAGAGGACAAAGCACAATTGAGATCATGCCTAGGGATGACTGAATTTTATCAGAAGTTTTTAAACAACTATGCTTTTAAGGTGACTGAATTGAGAAAACTGCTGAAGAAAGGAAGTGAGTTTGTCTGGTCGTCCAAATGTGAGAGTGAATTTGTCAGATTGAAGAAGGAAATAGATTTACCACAACCAGTAGGACAGTTTGATACGTACCGACAGAGTAAAGTCACTGTTGATGCATTCAAAATGGGGATTGGTGCAGTGTTGTCTCAAGTGGATGATCAGGGAAAGGAAGAGTATAGCACATGCATCTCGAGGGTTAAGAGGAGCTGAATTTGCCTGTTATTGGGCCATGGAGAAATTCAGAAATTTTATATGGGGAACATGTTTTATGTTGTGCACTGATCATAAACCACTTAAAGACATTTTAGAGAATAAAGGGTTAGATAAGGTGTCCAGGAGGGTTGCCGGATGGATTACCCGCATGCAATGTCACAGTTTTGTAGTTAGTCATTCCGGGTAAGAAAACATACTAGCAGATAGTTTGTCAAGGTTAAGGAAACAAGAGAATGAAAATGATTCATATGGTGAGAATATGGAAATGGTTTTCATTAATACTGAGGGCATAGTGTCCAAGCACTTGTACCGGCAATCCGAGGTGAGTGGAAGTGTCCCGTGAGCCATCCGCCCCAATTTTTAACATAGAGAAGGTCCCCCAAGGCCCTGCTTAGCCCGCTGCTGCCCGCTCTCCCTCCCGCATCCCTTCCTGGTTTGTGAGCCCGCCCTCCTCCATCCCCGCCCATTGTGCCGTGATTGGGCCGTGTAGTGTTGTTCTCCTCATCCCAACGCACGTTGCAGGCCCCAGCCCCCTCACTTGTACCGGCAATCCGAGGTGAGTGGAAGTGTCCCCATGTGCCCTGTCTCGCGTGCAGCCTCCATTTCCAACCCTCCTCCCTTCCTCTTCCCCTCCCTCAGCCCGCCTCCCGATCCTCCCTGCGTACGTGATTGGTCCAGCCCGCCTCCCGACCCGCCCACCATCCTCTGATTGGCCACCCGGCCTTCGTTCCCAGGCCATTGCTGCACCTCCCAGGGCAGCCCTCTGCCCATGCAGCCCTACGGCTAAGGACCTGAGGCAAAGGACGACTCTGTCAGGGACGACCCCAGATCGTATCTGCAGCTATCCGCAGGAGAAGCAAGAAGCCATCAACAAGTAATTGTGGCAAGGGCAGGGCCAGAAGCAACTACTTCAGGCCAGACTACCCTACCACTCTTCTAACGCAGCATCAACAACGTAAACCCATTATAGTTGCACTCAGAAACTCTCCCCTTAGCATGTGAAAGGTGTCCCCAATTGCATCTAGAAGTATTCCCAACTGCATTTGAAGTTGCGCCCAATAGCCTCTCAGAGAAAAGTTGATTTTAAAACTGTTCCCAACTACATTTAGAAGTTGTGCCCAATAGCCTCTCGGAGAAAAGTTGAATTTAGAACTGTTCCCAACTGCATTCAGAAGTTGCGCCCATTAGCCTCTCAGAGAAAAGTTGATTTTAAAACTGTTCCCAACTACATTTAGAAGTTGTGCCCAATAGCCTCTCTGAGGAAAGTTGAATTTCAAAGTGTACCCAATTGCATCTAGAAGCGTTCCCAATTGCAAGTCGACGAATTTAAAAATGTTACCAATAGCCTGTCTGGAAAGTTGAATTTAGAGACACGCCCAATAGCCCGTCTGAAAAGTTCCACTAAAGTGTGCCCATTAGCCTCTCGGTGAACTTAGAAAGCGTTCCTAATAGCCTTTCTGTGGAAGAATACCTTCTGAAGTGACCACAATAGCCTCTCTATGAAAATTGCAATAATGTAATATCATGCTGGACCAAACTGATCAATCTCACTAATAACCTATCGGTACAAAGTCCCTAATACCCTCGCTGCATGAAGTCGAATAGAATGAACTGCACCTACTAGCATACCATAACTAATCATATTAATATAACTAAACAGCATAGATGTGTAATGTAAAACCTAAACGGCGACTAATAATCTAATACAAACTTGATTTAGATTCATACCTAACACCCTCCCAGTGTAACGGTGAATTGAAAGTAGTACCCAACTTGCTTGCCCTGCTAAACCTTATTAAGATAACTAACAGTTTAGCTGTGTAATGTAGAATCTAGAACAGTGACAAATAATCTAATACCCCCTCCAAGTAAATTGAATCTAGTGACTGACCGAATATCTCCTGTGTACAGGAGAACTCAGAAACGTACCTAATAAACATCTGCCGACTATTGTATCTAGCACCAAATAGTCTAAAATCGTCGAACCCAGAAGTGTGCCTAAAGGCGTGACACCCCCAATCCTAGAACTACAATCAGAAAACCCTCCTAAATCAACCGAAAGCCAGCACCAATCATGAGCGCACCCACTCCACCAGAGTCTGTCAGACGACCCCCGGGGACCACCCCCACTCCCTGATCTGCCTTCCCCCTGCCCCCTCCCAAACCACCCCACCCTCCTCCACACCCGCTGCCACTCCTCTCTCCAAACACCAAGCCAGAGGAGCACGATGGCGAACCACTCACCCTAAAACCACTCATCCCCTGAACCCCGACCCTCCAGCATTGCCCACACCCGCTCCCCTCACTATCAGACCTGGCACACCCCACCCGGAAATCACCCACCCACCGCCTTGCCCTCATACCCCTGCCACCCCCCCTGACTGCACTCTTTCCCCTCCCTAAAAACTGCGCACCTAGCCCTAGCATGAACCGAAGCTGCTTCCCTCTCCCCCTCTGTCTCCCCTACCCTCTCCCACACACCAGTCGCAGCAAAGAAACTAAAGAGGAAATGCGCCTGGTCCCCCTCAATCTCTCAGCACTCCTCGCCTCCCCTGTCTCGCCCACCCCCTCCCTCCCGCATTCTCCACCTTCCCCCGTGGCCTCCCCCTTCCTGAAACCCCTCTCCCTCGATTTCTCATCAACTGCAACTGAAACCCCCCCCGCCCACACCCCTCCCTCAAATCCCCCAACCCAAATCCGATCATCCTATCACACCCTGCCACCCAGCCCTGCCTGAAACCTGCCAAGTTTTCTGCCCGCCCACTATTTCCTTCTAGCATCACCGACCTTACACCCCCCCCCCCTTTCCACTCTCTCCGCCACCACCACATCCCGGTCCAGCACCTAGACCTACCTTGCCCACCGATATGCACTGTATCCTATTTAACGCCCGTTCCGTAGCAAAAAACAAGACATTGCATCTATGACCTCCTCGCCTCTGTCAAACCAGACCTAGTTTTCATCACTGAAACCTGGTTCTCCGATGACTTCGGCCCAATCGCTAGTGAAGCCTTTCCCCCTGACTACTCCCTCATCCCACTGAACCGTCCGTCCAGAGGAGGTGGGGTAGCATTCGTCTTCAAATCTCTCTTCCGCGCCTCGATCATCGACAACCAACCCTCCATCCCATCCTGCGAATCTCTCCTCATTAAACTTTCCCTCTCCCCATCGCTCTCACAGCTATCTAATAATCTACAGGCCCCCTGGCTACGATGGACAATTCGCAAACAACCTTTGCGACTCAATCGCCACCCTCCAACTAAACCATCCCAACCTCACCCTCTTTGGTGACTTAACATATGGCTCGACATCCCCACCAACCCTATGACACACTCCCTGGTTGACTCTCTAGATGCAATTAATCTCCAACCCCACATAAACGGCCCGACTGACTACAAAGGACACACTCTTGATGCCATCTTTATCTCCAACACCCTGATTCATTTAAAGCCCCTGACCCCAATCATCTGGTCCGATAACTTCATTTTCTCGTTCGCCATCCACTCACCTGACCCCCTTCCCGTACTTGCATCCGAACCTCCGAATTTACGCAAATGCTGGAAAAAACTAACGATCACCCCGGGCCTAGCCGAGGCACTCCTCCAATCTCCACCACCCACCTGCCTTCCCAACAACCAACTAACCCCTGAGGCCTTTGACTCATGGCTCCACGCATCTCTCCTGCGACTCACCCCCCCATGTAAACCATCAACCCGCTGCGGCCCTTTCCCCAGATGGTTCACTCCTGAGTTGAAGACCACTAAACGACTTTACAAATACCTAGAACGCAAATGGCAGAAAGAGAAAACCCACGAGAGCAGGACCACCTTGGCCCGTCACCTATATCAATACAAGGCCGAAATCCGGAAAGCAAAAAAAGCCCACTAAAACACCTGAATCCTAAACTGCAAAAACCCAAGCAAAGAACTCCACAAAATCATCTCAGAATTCACCAATCCTGCTTGTAATACAACCATCCCGACTGCCACACAATCACTGTGCGCCTCACTCTCCCTCCACTTTCACAACACGGCTATCGAAAGAACAAAAACTCTAAACACCAAGATGGCTCAACTACAGCCACCGGGCAATCCTCCGCCCATACTGGCCAGCCCTGCAGCCGCAACCTCTACGCAACCAATGTTTGAATCCTTTAGTCCAATATCGCCAGAACAGTTTCTCAAACTGCTATCTGTCCGCAAACCTTCTGGTTCACCACTGGACCCCTGTCCAGCCACAACCCTTAAAGAAATTTTTGCTTCCACTTGCGCAGGAGAACACGCAAGATCTATCATAAATTCCTCCCTCTCCTCCGGTATCTTTCCCGACGCATTCAAAACTGTGCACGTTAAACCTCTAATTAAAAAACCTTTGCTAGACCCTCTCGAGCCCAAAAACTACCGCCTAATCTCAAACACCAGGTTCCTTGCCAAACTCATTGACCGAACCGCCTACTCCCAACTAAATGCCTTTGTCGAAACCAACAGCCTCCTAGACCCAGCCCAATCAGGCTTCAGATCCCGTCACGGAACTGAAACCACCCTAACCTCGATCTGGGATGACCTTAAAATGACAGCAGACCCCGCGGGATGCGCCGCACTAATCCTCCTTGACCCATCAGCCGCCTTTGACACGATCAATCACTCAATCCTCCTAGACCGACTCCACTCCATAGGAATCCGTGGAACCGCCCTTAAATGGATAGCTTCATTCCTCAAAGACAGGCACCAAATAACGACACTCCAGCTTTACCTCACAAGCCCGACCAGTCGACACGGGAGTCCCTCAGGGAGCATGTCTATCCGCCCTCCTGTTCAATCTCTACCTGATCACCCTCCCACCAATAATTTGTTCACACAACATCCTGTGTTACAACTACGCTGACGACACTCAACTAATTCTAAAATTACTGAACTCGAAACCCGACTCCGACCCGGCATCCTGCCTCCTTAACATAGAACTCTGGACGACCCAAAGCCACCTCCTGTTAAACCCCTCAAAAACAGAAATCATGATTTGCGGCAACCTCGATCTTCTTCCGCACCCACTACCCTGGCCACCCGCCATGGGCAACTCACCGACACCATCCAATACAGTGAAAAATCTTGGATGCACCCTAGACTCCGACCTAACACTCTCGCGCCAAGTCAACAATGTCACAAAATCCTGCCACTATCACCTCAAACATCTTAGGCACATCCTTCCATACCTCTCATTTCCCAACAGAGTCTCCGCGGTCCAATCAATTGTCATATCAAGACTGGACTATGGAAACCCCCTATACCTCGGAATTCATGCCTACCAACTAAACAAACTCCAAAGAGCACAAAACGCGGCAGCCAAAATGCTACTCTCGCTCGGTCCAAGAGACCACGTATCCCCAGCCCTTAAGACACTGCACTGGCTTCCAGTAGCCCGTAGGGTAGCTTTCAAAACCTTATGCCTCTCCCATCGAGCACTGCATAAAACTGGACCGCAATATCTTCAAGACAAGCTAATACCTTATCACCCCACTCACACCCTAAGATGAAGCTCAGCCGGCCTCCTAGTAATCCCTAAGACAAACTCAGCCAGGTTAGGCGGATCATCATTCTCGGCCCTAGCCCCAACCCTATGGAACTCGCTCCCACCCCACATCCGCCTAACTGAAGACTTAACGGCCTTCCGCAAACTACTGAAAACCTGGCTCTTCCGCCAAAACTAACCAGCAATTGACCGGAAGCAAGAAATGTACAACTAAATAAAATCGAATGTAAACCATAAGACGAACAGTACCAAACGAGTAATGTAGATCAAAACGGTGAAGTGGATAATAGGAATAAATCATCGGGAAACTAGGAGATCTGAATCGATGAAATGATCTTAATGAATGAGGAGGGAACTTAATGAATGACATAGACGAAATATCCAGAATGGATGTAGCGTATAGAACAGATGAACACACTAAGTGGAAGGGTGCGAGAGTGGTAGAATAGACTAGAATGATCAAATGAATATAGTGACCAGAGGAAATAGATGAACATACTAGAGCCAATGAGTATACAGAGTGGTTTTTGTGCGGAGAATGGACGAGCGTGTAGAGATGAGTATGTGTAGAGTTGACGAAAATGCGAAAACAGAAAAGCGAACAGAACACAGGAGGGCGTAGAACAGGCGACTAATCCGAACCGACAAACGTATAGACTGGATGGATGTCTGACCAGACAAATTTGTAAGAGTGAATGAGCATGTAGCGGATGAGTGTGGAGAGCGACTGTGGCAAAGCACAGAGCGAGTGTGGAGAGCGACTGAGTGGAGAGCGCAGAAGCGTAGGATGCAGTTGAGTGTGGAGGGCGGATGAGTGTTCTGAAACAGACTAATACGTGGAGCGGACGTAGGAGTGGCGCGGATGAGCTGATGGAACGGATGATTGTGCGAAAAGGTGAATGGGTGCTGTCGGGTGAGTGTGTGGAGTGGATGTTGTGTGTGTGGAGCGGATGAGTGTTTGGTGCGGATGAATATTGTGGAGCGGACGAGTGTGTGTGAAGCGGATGAAAGTGTGGTGCGGATGAGTGTTGTGAAACAGATGAATGTGTGGAGCGAACTAATACACAGTGCGGATGAGTGTCTGGAACGGATGGACACGCAGAGCAGACGAGTAATTTTGTCAAGCCAACGAGTAGTATGTTGTGCCGATGTGTGGGTGGACCAGGTGATCGAGTGTCTAGACCGGGCGAATGTGCGGAGCGGGCGAATGTGCGGAGCGGGCGATCGGGTGTGTAGACTGGACGAATGGGTGGAGCGGACGAGTGTATATGGAGCGTAAGAATGTATGTGGAACGAACAAGTATATATGGAGCATAAGAATGTATGTGGTGCTGATGATTCTGTGGAGCGGACGAGTGCATGGAGCGGATGGATCTGTAGAGCGGATGAGTATGCTGAACGGAGCAGTATGCTGAATGGATGAGTATGTGGAGCTGACGAATAGTATGTTGAGCGTATCACTGTGTAGTCTGGATGAGTGTGTAGACCAGATGAGTGTGTAGATCAAATGAGCGTACCAAACAGATGTGTATAGAGAGCGGTTGAGTATACAGTGCGGATGAGTGCATAGGCAGACAGGAGTTCATGCGCTGGGTAGACTGGAGTGCGTGCACAAGGAGGACAGGAGTGCACACGTATGGAACACATGAGAGCATGCGTGAGGCACACTGGAGAATGAAGGATAATCTTGAGCATGCAAGGTGAACCAGAGTACATGAATAGGTCGAGCAGGCATGAAGGTGTAGGACTATCCTGAACGCCTGAAATGAACAAAAATGAATAGAAAGGACCTGCCCGCACGGAACTACGTGACATACATATATGTCCAATATGCTTTGGAATGCAGGGAACATTTGAAAAAGAATATATATCATAACACCCCACGCTTACTCTCTCCCTTACACCATCACTCAACTAGAACACAGAGATACTATGACACCATTCGGTATAACTGTTCTCATATCAAGATGTTAAAAATGTACATATACAAATTCCTAATAATTTCATTAGTTTAAAATAAGCTCATTGAATAAATCACTATACTTGTTACAAAATTCATGAGTTATAACCAATTGATACGTAGGCTCTAAAAGAAATACCACCACAACATTTCCCATGTTAACAGTGGTCGGGTCTTGTATTGTTCAAACATTTCACTCTGCTGATTACCAAGTGCTGGACATTGGATAATTATGTGCTTTTCAGTTTCTTTACATTTCATACATAGGACACACCTGTTGTTCCTTTGGCAGTCTATTCCTTGCAGCGAAGACATCATTGGTTGGGAGAAATTTTATTTTACACGTTCCCAAAACTCCCTTAATTGTTGTATAATCATATACACTTCTGTATATGATTATATGAATTGATGTCCATGGAGGGTCAAAAATTGTATAAAGCTTGAGGCTTCGTCTGGAGTGTCAAAAATTGTATAAAGCTTGAGGCTTCATCTTTTTGCAATCCAAGCATTTTAAAATAATTTCTTTTAAAGAGCATTAAGCTGCCAAAAAAAAGGAAAATGCTAGAGGAAACAAGATACTTCTCACTAATAATAACATTTTCCACCAAGTAAGTTATCTCCAGCGGAATAAGTCCCAAAATATGTCGTAGGGCTGCAATAGGAGACGCCATGGGAAGTTCCAACACTCTCTTCCAGATGAACGACTCAAACCTAAGCTAGGACGGACCCTCTTCTTGCACCTTCGCCCCATGAGTCAAATTTGGGACCAACATTTTACATTTTCACAACAGGTGGAAGGGAAAAGCGCCCATATTTCCTATCCAATACCCGTAATTGGGTCACTGCCGCAATTGCTTCAAGTTTAAGAGCCTGATTCGCCAGTCCCAAGGACCTTTTTGCTTTTAACAGAACACCAAGGCATCTAAATTCAGTAACATCGTCGGTTCTGGTTCTATTTATATACCACGCGAAATTAGGCCTACCTGAAAGAATCCTACGTCAATTTCATAACGAGGATCTTTGACTTGGGCACATTTATGTCCTCGCTCAAGTCACTGAAGTAATCAGCCTCCGTATTTAATCACCTTTGGAGGCCCATTGCAGTACAATTCACAAGAACGAGGATTGTCCGCTTATAGAAGGTAATGCAGTGTCAGGAGTCCAGTCTAAGGGATTAACCCCATTACGAGCTAGAGCTCCCCCTATACCGAGGATATAAAGATTAAATAAAAATGGAAGTAACACACATCCTTGTCGTAAGCCCCGCGTAACAAGGATCCAGCCTGAGAACGATCCCCCCCCTTGATCCAGCCTGACTTCGAGTATGTCTGAATGTAGGTGTTCCAGAATATTCTATCGCAAGAGAAGTATGGAGCACACCTAAGTGAATACATGAGTTTTTCACACACCGGTTACGAAACTAGTCAGGCTAGACGGCGTCAGGAGTGAGGAAGCCGTACTCTTGGGCGAGACGGACCATTAAGAAAAGGACTGCTCATATCCCGAACTATCCAGCTCTCCCTGTGCCCTTCAGCCCTGGAGCTGGGCTTCAAGGTCTGGGTTGGATGCTCGACTCTACCTGATGGACAACAGGGACTGATCGCACTACTCAAACTACTGGTCCTGAAGAAGATGACCCCAATAACGATCATTGAAACCAGTCGACCTTTTTCCTTTGTTGATATCCTTAGATTTGGGATACTACGTGTTTGAATTGAAACCTCATATCGCCTTAATGGCCGACGCATTACTGATGATACTTGTTTGATTTTAAAATACTCTACACAGTTAAGCTTTTACCATTAGACCCGTCCTATGCACATACTACTTTGTGGGTGAATAAAAAGGGCTTGTTGCTAAAGAAAACAATTCCCCTCTGAAATGTCCAGAATGTTAGAGGTTTGGGAAATGGCTGAATAGTTTTTAGACATTTTGTAATATGCACACTTTGTAGACAGGGATAGTTCTTCTCTCTTCTATTAGATAGGCGGCGCACCACGGTTGACCTAGGGACAGCACGCTAGCGGATTCACTAATAGACTATATGAAAAACTCCTGGATGCACTTGGGTGTGCTTCATACTTGTGCTTGTATGATATATCAATTATCCAACAGTGGAGTCTCTAACCGGTGAGGGTTTTATAAATTGTTTTAGTCCCTGACTGTTTTTGTGTAACAGAATATTAACCATGGTTCCGGACATCTCCACTCCCTCACCATCTCCCACAGCCTAGAGCGATCTACATAGTCGAAAGCCTTTGAAATGTCCAAGGAAGCCAAGTACAGGCTGCTTTTGGTTTGCACTGCCTGGTTTGACAAAAGCTTTATCAAAAAGCAATTCAAAGAAGTGCCTGTGCCCTTGTGGATGCCTGACTGGTTTAGGCCCTATCTACAAGATTCCTCAGCCCAACATTCAAAAGCCTGCAAAACAAAGCATGAAGATTTTGTAGGAGGCATTAAGAATGGAGATGGGGCAGAACCTGCGTGCTACTGGCCAATCTCCCTTCCTGAAGATCACAACTACTATTGCCTCCTTTCATGTCTGAGGAAACTGATGAGTAGCCAGGATTTTCTGAAATCGCTTCAGTAAAGTCATGAAAGATTTTGTTCAAAATGTAATTTTTGAATGTTAATTAGTGATGATATATATGGGCAATATTAGGGATGATCCAAATCCTATATTAACGAAGGTAGGGTTTGAGAGAGCCTAATTGCAGATCAGGTTGATTCAGCCTTCTGTCTTCCTGCTGTCACCAGTTGTTTCCTCTACAGGTCCTCTGGCCTCCTCAGTGGCTGGAGGAGCAGCCCCTCCTTCTGTCAGCCATGGCGAATACCCGGGGCGTGTACACTTTTTAACGATGTCTGGCCTTTGTCCAGAGCAGCGAAGGTGCTAACAAATCTGGACATGTCTTTGACGAAAGCTTTTCCAACAAAAACCCTTTAGCTGCTGCAGTGGCCTCAGAGAATGCCAACTCCCTGAGTTTCAGGTCGATCTTTACTAAAATTGATTGCTGTTATTGCACAGTTGTGTTACCTATAGGACAAACTGCTCTTTGTGGCCAACCAGCCAGAATACCACATCAATAGGCCTGCCCTCTTTGGCCTCTTCCACCATTTGTAAGGTGGCCAATGGACCTACGGAATCGAGGAGCGTGTCCTGACACGCTATCCATGAGCGGTCAATGCCCTTTTTCAGGTCCTTGATGTAGACTCCTAAAATGATCTAGTATCCACTTCACTCCAAGTGCCTCTTTTTCAATAGTGGAGTAGTTACTTTCTGCCCCTCTCAATATTCTTGATGCATCTGCAATCAGTATTATTCTGCCCTCCTGCATTTGTTCCAAAACACCTCCCAAACCAATGTTACTGGCATCTATAGAAACTGTTTCGAGCATTGCATTCGAACATCCTGAACTTAGGTGCTTTATTTACACAAATATTAATTTGTTCAAACTCTTGTCTGCAGTCATCTGACCATGTAAATCTTCCAGATTTTCTCATCCTCTCTCTCCTATGTTCTGTTTTATCCATATAGTGAGATATACATTTTGAATAATATTCAGTTAACCCTAGGAAACTTCATAACTGGTCTTTATTTGTTGGATCAGGAATGTTAAATATGGTGTCTACTAGATCTTTTTTTTGGTCTAATCCCTTCAGAGTTAATTATCCAACAATATTAATGGGAGTCTTGCCATATCCTGTGGCCCTCACTCCTGTCATTTGCAAATCTTCCCTCCTGCCTTTCAAATCCTTGACATAAGTCTCTACATCCACCATGGTGTATGGTGATCCTGTATCCACCATGCCTTGCTATTTCACTCCATTTATTTCAATGGGCACCCAAGGTCCTTGATTCTTCGCACCTTTTGTGATGGTCAAGATCTGGACTTCCTCCTCTATCTCATCAGTGATCAACATTAAACTACTCGGGGCCCCCAATTTCTTTCAATGCCTTGATATTTGTGGTATTTCCATTTGTAAAACGATTTCCTTCATTCTGCATTCTGTTGGTTGGATGTGACCCAAATCTTCCTCTGCCTCTGACATTCTGGCAAACCTTGCAAAAATGTCCTGTGTAGCCACATTTGAAACACTCCGCTGAATATTCTGGGCATTCTCTTTCTATGTTTGTGTCTACTTATAACATGGACCTTGTATTTTGTTGGCAGGTTCCCACTCTCTGCTGGGGTTTTGTTTGTTGTTCATTGTCATTTTCTCCACCAACGCTATGAGTGCCCCCTCATTGTTCTATTCTTTCTCAACTTGCACAGATCTAATTTCTTTACTCTCAATCTTGCTTTGTATCTCTCATACATTTCTCCCCTAGTTCCATCGTTCTAGCTATTTCAATTGCCTGTTCCAAAGTTATGTCTTTGGCTTGCCTGTTGTATGCAGTATGTAGTACTAATTGGTCCCTCAGATATTCATCACCAACTCCTGTAAATCTGCATGTTGAAATCCAGCCTCTTAACACTGCAATATAAGCATCTACAGATTCCCCTTTGTTTTGGCGTCTGGAGAAAAAAATGGTACCTTTCAAGGACAATGTTGGTTTTGTTTCCAAAATGTTTATTTAGAGCATTCTCATATATTCTAATACTGCTAGAACCAGTCGCATCTCCTGAGCTCCCATCTGTATCGTACTGATCAGGTAGTGTGCGAAATATTCAAAGAGCTTCCGTATCGCAAGGTAGCCTCCTTTAAATCATCATTGAATTTAGCATGACCTATTGCTTTTAAATATACCTGAAACCCATCTGTCCATTGTTTCCACGAGTTGATGGGATTTCACGGATTCGGAAGAAAATGAATCCGTGCTGGAGTGTTTTGTATGATGTACGATCACCACTATAATGTTCCTTTGACAATGTCTTTAGATTACTTTGAGTCTCTCTTTTAATCGGATGTGCAACCATTAAAAAAAATATATATATATATAGATATATATATATATCTTTTCTTGTTAATTCCCATTCTTCAAGTCACTGCAGTAGGTATGGGTTGTGGACTATCGCCCTCATTCAATGTATTTATTGATGTACTGCATCCATTTAACTGTACAGATCGATTTCTGTCCGAACAACAATTTGTACTAAAATGTCCAACTCTGCTTCCCAAGCGACTATGCTCTCCTCCTTTTTTTTTTTTTTTTAAATTACTGTTTCGCATCAATCTACATCACCGTTAACATTGTTGCAAACCAAGAAATTCTTTGTGTTCCATGTATCTCCGTATAGATGGTTGCCCTGGTAACTTTCATTTGATCAACAATATGGCTGCCGCGTAGAGGATTTTTTTTTTAGGTCCTTTCCTCTACAATCTTCAGCTGCCGTTGCCTGTGCGCTTTGGAGTTTTCATAAAATGCAACGGTGAGCGCAACTTTTAATCCTTTGTATATCGAACCCCCACGGTATCTTTATGAAGTCCTGGTTCTTCTCTTCTTCGATATCCGTTCTGACAGTTCTGTGTCCTTTTATGTTGCGCTCTGTCATACTAAATGGCCGTATGGATAGTCGCGTAGGTTCTCACGTACTTGGATTCTTGTTGAGGGCTCTCATCAGTAGTAGTTTTCCTCGTCCCCAATTTGTTATAAATGACGCATCACTCGACTCAAAATGTCTTATTTACTTTCCAGTATTTATTTAACGAGCGCCCCCAGGTGGGTGCACCCTCTGATAGTCTCAGCTCACAACTCTCATAGTTCTGGAAAACCATGATTCCAGAACTATGGCAACCCACAACCTTGCTATTACATCACTACTACGAACTTACAATAGAACACTCACTCTCACCAGGTAAAAAAAATCAAGTCCTCAAAATCCACCGAAGTTGCTGGGGATCTCTAAGGTAGAGGGGAATTAGCACATTTCTGAGAATTCTCCCTAACAGGCGCAAAGGTTAAAGGCTAAACCACTGTACACCAAAGGGCCTGGGAAGACAACGTTTTTACTGGATTTGGTCTTGTGGACAACCCACAGATTTGGGCCTGGGGTATCGCAGCCACCAAGAAAAACAGGGAACACCATGCATTTCTGAAAAGAAGACACCCGTGGGAATCCAAAGAGGTCTGACTTTTGCCAATCGCCTTAAAATGTATTACCTGCAAGGCCCGGCAAACTCCAGAAAGTGGAGAAAAAAAACCTAATTTTCAGACATTTGCCACCAGGAAACCACAAACATGCTGGCAACTACACATGTCCTACCTTCTTATGTTCGCACAAGTGTCCTGACGAAAACGGTACCTCACATGTGTTGGTGCACTTACCAGGGCGCAAAGGGAAAAGACTAAAACACTGGTACACCAAAGGGCCTAGGAAGAGGAAATTCTTATGGTTTTTGGTGTTGTGGACAACACACATTTGGGCATCGGGTGTCGCAGCCACCATGGAAGAGGGTATCCCATACATTTCTGAAAAGAAGACACCCGTGGGAATCTAAAGAGGTCTGTCTTTCGCCAATCGCCCTAGAATTTTATTACCCACAAGGCCCGGGAAACTACAAAATGTAGGGCAAAAAAACACATATTCAGATATTTGCCACCAGGAAACCACTGAAACACGCCGGCAACAACACATTTCCTACCTTCCCACTGTTGTCCTGACAAAAACGGCACCTCACATGTCTGCGCTTACCTGAGCGGAAAAGAAAAAAGGGTATACTGTCCACAAGCCCAGCAGCGCTTCCAGGGAACCCTAGCAGGGTCTGCATCCCTCACTGAAGGGGAAAAGCTGTAACTGAACCCACCCAGAGATCCAGGACGGCTGGGGGTGCTGCCCCTGGCCTTGGGCGCCTATGTGGCTTGACCGTCACCAAGCCCAGCGGTGGTCCCAGGGAGCCCTGGCAAGGGCCACATCCCTCCCCAGATGGAATAGCTGTGAGGCAGCACAGCCAGAGTGCCAGGACAGTTGGGGTTGATGTTCTCGGCCATGGGCGCCGGTCTCCCATTTCCGTCAACGGCTGTCTTGGGAAGCCCCGGCAGGTTGCCCGTCCCTTCACAGAGGTAAAATCTGTTACTGGCCAGGGATGCCGCCAAAGCTCCCTGGACCTGGGGACAGTCGACCCACACGGGAGACAGCGGGGATATCACCCACGACCATTCAGGAGTTCTGGCTGGCCTGCTTTACAGGCTTTCCCTTCAGGGAGGGATGCAGACCCTGCCAGTGCTCCCTGGAACCGCCGCTGAACTTGGGGGCGGTCGAACAACAAGGGAGACAGGCGCCCAAGGCGGGGGCCATCACCCCTGACCATCATAGAGCTCTGGCCGGGCTGAATTACAGCTTTTCCCTCTGGGAAGGGACAGGGACCCTGGGACACACTCGCCCAAGGACTGGGACATCACCCCCAGCCGTCCTGGGGCTCTGCCTGGGCTGCATTCCAGCTTTTTCCTCCGGGGAGAAGTTGGGATCCTGCCGGGGCTCCCTGGGACCGTTGCTGAACTTGGGGATGGTCAACCCAGAAGGCAAAACATTGTGCCCCCTTTCATTTATTATTTTGGCTGGGGTGGGGTCCTGTCTGGTTTGGCAGGGGCCCCACCCCAAAATCAATTCCCTGGTGGTCCAGTGGGGATTACTGGTCGATGATTGAATGATCCTTGACCAGCAATCTGCTTGTGTGAGGGCTCTTCGGAAGGGGAGAGTTTCCCCTTTCCAACGAGCCCTCGCTTGGCCAAATCGGGCAATAAATGCCCTTGCAGGACGCACATGCGTGTCTGCTAAATTTACATGCAGAAGCCTTTTGGCATCAGCATGTACATTTCATTTCCTGATGCTGTTGATGCACGTTGCGTGCGCTGAGGTCATCACGGCAAACCCCTGTCCCCCAGGCACGGAAGGGGAAGTCTTCCCATTGACTGCCTGGGGGTCAGAGGGAGCAGCGGGTGGGGGGGCGATCTTCCCCGCCCAAAGGTAAGCCGTGCTCCGCACTTATGGGGTTAAACCATGCAATTGCTGAAAAGCTATTTAATATAAGACAAGAGCCCAAGAGGAGAGAGGCCAGCAGTACTATTTGAAGCAAAAGAGAAGACAGATCTGAAGGTGATATGAAGAGAAATGTAGGTGGCATGACATGATCTGGAATACATTGCAAAGGGACTAACAAAAACTGCTATCTGAAAAGGATATAAGATTAGGCTTAGTATCCAGTACCATGTGGACTGTTAGTACGGTGGTAGAGTCTGGGCCTCCAAAGCATGAGGTTTGGCGTGCAAGTGCATTGTCTGAAATGTATGTATATTGTGTTTTATAATTTCATTTAAAATGCCCCATAGTGATTGAGAGGGTATTTTCCACTTGTTTAATGTGTTTGAAGAAATTTAAGCAATACATTTTACATCAGCCAGTCCAGAGATTGGTCCAGAGATAGGTGTCATGCTGTGGCACACTGCAACACGTGCCACATGCCAAATTTGGCTCCTACCCCTTTTTTTTAGAGCGTTCAGCTGGAGATGAGAAAGAGGAGGCTGCCGCCATCCAGAGGTAAAATGGGGCAACTACACTAGATCTTCCCAATAGGTCAGCTGTCATCAACGGCAGCCACAACAAAGGCATACCGGCCGTAGTATAAATGCAGAACTCAGATCATTTAGTGTACATAATCCAACAAAGACAGAGGACTCAGATTAGCTGCCTCACAGAATGCATAAGTGATCAAGCATGGATAGAGGAGACCAATGGAAGCAAGGCGAAAGCTACATATACCATAGCAGTGGTTTAGGATGTAGATTAGAAGCTATCGGGAAGGTCTTTATCCAGGCAGGCATGAGATGAGATTAGTTTATTTACTTGTATAGCACACCCCACCCAAGGGCATCTGGGCGCTGTTACTTAAAATGAGGCGGTTACAGGAAATAATATACAGGACCACGAAGAATAGGGGATGAGGTGTGTTACATATCAGCTTACAGGCAAGTGTATAGAGATGGGGGAAGACA
The DNA here is from genome assembly GCF_040938575.1 of Ambystoma mexicanum. Classification (NCBI taxonomy): domain Eukaryota; kingdom Metazoa; phylum Chordata; class Amphibia; order Caudata; family Ambystomatidae; genus Ambystoma; species Ambystoma mexicanum. The sequence continues at coordinate 156,100,040 of NC_090925.1, forward strand.
GCTGTATGGTCAAACAAATTTACAGGCAGAGGTACACATTTATAAATATACAATCACTAGACCTAACTATTTACAGCGGAGATAGTGAATTCGCAGGAGTTAGACATGCTCTGGAGCAGTTTGCGCTAGGAGCCATGCTTTGGCTTTGAAGGACCAGAACGCAGGCTCTGCTCTAGTGTCGGATGGGAGGGAGTTCCAGCATTTGGCCGCTAACACTGGGAAACTCTATCCTCCTGCTGTTTTTAGATTGAATTTTAGGGATGGTGAGTTGGTTGAGGTATTTAGTTCTGGTTGGTCTGGTGTCTCGAGAATTTAACTGCCAGGTACTTGGGTGCCGTATTTGCTAGGCACTTATGGGTAATGACAAGTACCCGGAGTGTAATTCTGTCATGAATAGGTCTTCACTGGGCTTCTCTTCTGAACAATGAGATGTGACTGGAGTGAGGGATATTTAGGGCTGATCTAAAGCATTTTTTTGCAGAACTTGGAGTTTAAGTTCCGCACAGACGTCCCAAGGAGAAGAGTAATACAATAGTAGAGCTTGGAGAGTATTAGTGCTCTCGCTAATGAACTTGTGGTGGATAAGAAGGGCTTACAGCCATTGATAAGTTTGTTTGTGTAGGCCGTGGAAGAGGCTAGTGAGTTAACTTAGTGTCAGAGTGGAGACCAGGTGGATACCCAAGGTTTTGACTTCCCTTGAGACTCTAATGACATTCCCATCAATGTTGAAGGTATCGTAGCAACTATCTAATTTATTTAATCGAATTTGGGAACCGATGATCAGTAGTTCGTTTAAACGATGAAAAAAAAAAACGAAGACTGTGGGTAGCCATCCAGGCTTGGATCTCTAGATAGATGTCATTGATCAGTTTAGTATCTTTGGTGTAGCATCCAGTGAGTGTGAGAATCTGGGTGTCATCCGCATAATTTGTGTAAGTGACACCCAGATTGTCGAGGCGGTCAAATAGCTTCGTAAAGATATTGTAAAGCGTAGGCGATACACATGATCCTTGTGGGATTCCACATTTGATGGGCATTGGCGGAGCTGAGGCCGAATACGAGAACACTCTTGCGGTTCTCTTGGAAAGGAAGGATTGGATCCAGCTGGCTGCATTCGGTGAGAAAGCAGCTGCTGCAGTTAGGTGTTGGGTCAGAATATTATGGTCTACCAAATCAAAGACTGCTGATAGATCCAAGAGCAGAAGGATGGCTACCTTGCCTCTGTCTTTAAGTTCATCCGTCTGAATCTTGATCTAGCAGCGCCGTCTCTGTTCTATGTCTGGGGTCTGAATCCAGATTGCCGGAGGCCTAATAAGTTATTGTCTTCAAGGTGTCTTTGAATTTGTATGTAGGCCGCACAGTCCTGGAAAGGGAACTGTTGTGATGGGCCTATAATTGGTGGGCACGTTGTGGTCTAGTGTAGGCTTTTTTAGAAGTGGCATGACCCAAGCTTCCTTGAGGTTGTCTGGTACTGAGCAGTTTTTGAAAGATGCGTTTATCAGCGTTGTGATAAATGGGGCTAATTCTCTTGCGCTGTCCTTGATGATAGCCGCGGGGCAGATATCCCCCTGACAGTTGGACGGTTTAATTCCCAGGATAATCTTTTCTACATCTTTGATGGAGACTGGGGAGAATTGGAAGGGGGTCCATAATGGGACTTGATGATTGTGGGGTACAGAGGTGTTGGTGCTAGGGGGTAACGTGTTTCTTTTGGTGTATAGTTTAGATTGTAAGAGTGCAATTTTATCTAAGAGTGCCTTCTGAATATTTGCGCACCATGCCTCACCTTTGGTGCAGGCGTCAGTGATGGGTGCGGGGGATTGTGAAAAGTCCCTTAGTGCTGGATTTGGCATTATGGATTATTTAATTGTAAATTTCTTTTTTGGTTCTAATGATGGGTGTTTTTTAGGAGGAGGCAATAACCACATAGTTTTCCTTGTTAGTGTATTTTTTTTTCTCCAAGCAGTTTCAGCCGATCTTTTTTCATTGTGGAGCAATTTTAGATCCGGGGTAAACCATTTATTTAGGTGAGAGGTGGGTTTGGCCTTTCATAGTTTTAATGGAGCAATCTGGTTGATTGCATGCCTCATTGTGGTATTGTAGTTCTCGACTAGGTCGGCAGGGTCTTTGCCGGTATTCAGAGGAATATTGACGATGGGTTGTACCAGAGGTAATTGGTCAGGTGTTAGGGTATGCTTGTTTCTCGCTAGAGTAAGGGCGGGGGCATAGTTATGTCCTGGTTAGGGGGAGCTTTTCAATTGATGGAAAAGGTGATGCAGTGGTGGTCGGACCAAGCACAAGGTTAAATATTGTGGTGGAGCAGTTGAGGTCAGCCAACCAATCCAGGGTTCTGTCTTTGGTTGTGGGTAGGTTTATGGATTTGAGATTTGAGGCCAAGCTGGGAGATGGTGTTCTCTAAGGCAGTGGCATTTGTGTCTTTGGCGTCGAGGAGGCCTAAGTTCAGGTCCCCAAGTACAATAATCTGTGATCCGGGTTTGGTATTTTGAGTGAGGAGGGTTGAGATATCTTCCTCGAAGGAGGAGATGGGGCCGGGTGGGCGATCTATAAGGTGTAGGAGTATGGTGCTCGTAGTTGAGAGGGGTAATTTGACTGAGTAGTTCTGCGGAAGGAAGGGGGGTGCTACCAAATTCTGAGGCCAAGGTGAGTTTTGGCAATGAACGCTACACCTCCCCCTTTCCCAGAGGTTCTGTCAGCTCTAATGATGGTGTAGTTGTCTGGGAGGGCTAGAGCTAGTGCCGGTCCTGATGGCGTGGTTAAGCCAGGTTTCTGAGATGGCAAGGAGGTGAAGTTGGTTGGCAATGATAAAATCTGCAATATCGGTAGAGTGCGCTATTGGGGAATGGTCATTGATCAAGGCTCCTTTGATATCAGAAGGTGCAAAGGGGTTATGTTTGTTGACAATAGGTGTGGGCTGCCTGTGCTCTACTTGAGTTGGCCCAGAAATGGGATTAGATGTCCCAAGGTGTAGATCACGGGGTGAACTAGGGCTAGGTAGCTGGAAGCGGGACCCCAGTCTAGTGTTCCTCATGAGTGAGCATGGGACCAGTGGGGTAGGTGTGGATGCAAAGCGACAGATCCATTCTTCAGGGGTGAGTTGATTACCAGTAATCTGGGAGATGAGGCTAAAGGGGTGGGGTAGAGGGGGATGATGCGTTAGTGGTGGTCATGACGAGGAGAACTGGAAGAAGGATAGCCAACGTGAGAGCTATAGTGCAGATGTGGGCCATTCAGATATGGGGTAAATCGATACAACAGAATGTTAAGTAATAGCAGTTGGAGGCTGGCAGACAAATGGCTGAGACAGTTATACAGGCAAGTAAGGTAGAGGGGTAGCGATTGAGCACGTGGCATTAGAGGCCAGCACAAAAAGACCAAGTTTAGCATCCATTGTCCCTTACCTGCTATCAGTCAGCCAGCAGATATGGATGTCACCAGATGTTATAAGTAGGACGCACGACGCCCGTAGTCACAGTTCCGTTTTTTTCCGCGAACGTGTTTGCTTCGGAGATCTCGGCGCGCCTCGGTTCTTCTGAGTTGTTCTTCTGAGTTGTTCTATCGGTTCTTCGAACCCGTTTGTTTGTGAAGTCCATGATGTCTTCGTCTTCTAACCCGCGGCCGGGTTTCAAGAGTGTCGGGACTGCGGTTCCAAGATGTCGCTGACGGACCCGCACAACGCCTGCCTCGGTGAGGACCACGCCACGGACGATTGTGACGAGTGCCAGTGGTTAACATCGAAGGCCTTGTGGGAGTGTAAGAAGCTTTCTGTCGGTAAGGTGTCCAAGCCCTGTAAGTCGAAATCCACTGGGCTTTCGATTGACGATTCGAGGGGCGACTCTCTGCATCGTCGGCATAAGTCCAGGGGGTCTCGGTCCCAGAGTGAGTCCTGCCATTCCTCTGCCTCTTCGAGGCACTCACGGATGCGCGGTCACCGGTCGCCTTCCCCCGTCCTCGTCCGAGGACTCCGCCCGTTGGCGGGTTGCTTGTCCCAACAAGCATTCCTCTCCTGCGGAATGGGATTCATTTCGTAAGGAGATGGTGATTTTTCAGTTGCAGGGCTCCGTTCCGTCCGCGCCGTCGAAAGACTCTGGCAGGGAATGTGCTAGACACACCGTTCGCATGCCTTCGGGCTCGAGCGGTCGGCGCGATCACCGGGAGCCTTCGAGGTCCCGGTCGGACAAGGTGGATCGCTCTAGCCATGCCTGCTCCAGGTCCCGGTCCTCGACGCCCTCGACACCGTCGGAGCCTGTGAGGTCTTCGAAGAAGACATCGGCGCCGGGCCGTCAAAGGACTCTCTCGAGGCTCCACCTCCGAGGAAGCCATCGGAGCCGAGGCTATTGAAGGACACGCTCGGGGCACCACCCTTGAGGCCTGTGTCGAAGCCATCAGCGCCACGCTCGACGCCAATTCCGTCGATGCCTTTCGAGGAGGCTTTATCGGAGGTGCCCCGGAGACCGGTGGAAACACCGAGAAAGGCCCTGCAGAAGTCAGTAAGGCCTGTATTTGAGCCTTTTTCTGTGCCCTCCTCCAGGGATTTATTCCAGCCCTTGGATTACATCTGAGGTGGATGAATGGTCTGATGAAGGTATGGTTCCTTGAAGAGTTTCCTGACAAACTCATGTCTGGTCATAGCCAGCTAGAAGACCTGCATCAGTCTTTGCATGACGCCAGTGGTCTCCACACCTCTACGGAGGTTGAGTTTGGTAGGCCTGAGCCTGGCTAGCACGCCGAGTCCTCGTACCGGCGCCTTATGTCGAGGGTGATGGAATACTTGGGGTGGTCTGCGCCACCAGTGGATTTTCTGCAGGATGACCTGACGGATATCCTCGACCAAGGTCCACCAACTGACCCAGTACTGCCGTTCCATATGGCCTTGCAGAGAAGGGTGGCAGCGGCTTGGATTGCTACGGAGAGTCTCCCGGCAGTGAGCAAGTCTTTGCCGAAAAATACCGTCCAGCCAGTAGCGACCCCTGCTACTTGACCACGCACCCCACTCCGGAGAGTTTGGTGGTGCAGGCGGTTACGGCCCCACCAAAGCAGGCATCTTACCCTACCATCACTCCTGATGGGGACGACAAGCGTTTTGATGGCTGGGCGAAGAAAGTGTTTTCTTCAGGGGGTATGGCTTTACAGGCAGCCAACTCTGTGTGTGCCTTAGCACGTTTCACACACACTCTGTGGAACTGTATTTCCTTAGCGGCTGAACATTTTCCCGAAGGGGAGGAACGGGATGGTTTTCTTGCTATCGTGCAGGATGGCAAGGATGCCATGTGTGAGTCCGTTCAATCAGGTCTGGACATGGCAGATTGTGTCAGCCGGTCCATGGCGGCGAGCACCATAATGCGTAGGTTTGCGTGGTTGCGAAAGTCGGGGTTTGCGCCTGATGTACAAGCCCGGCTTCTCAACATGCCCTTTGATGGTGTCCATCTTTTTGGTAGCAAGGCTGACAAGAGCCTTGAGAGGTTGCAGACCTCCAAGCTGCAGCAAAGTCATTGAGCGCTGCAGTTTGCCAACCTCCGCCTTTTCGTCCTAGGGGACAGCAATGGAGGGGAGGTTCCTTTCGATATTACTCTTCCTTTGGTAGATCGAGAGGAGCTGAAAGTCAAAGGTGCCACCGTAGGAGTACCAGAGGTTGAAAACAAGGTACTCGAGGTACCAAGGCCTCTCGGGCAGTTGCCTCTTTACCCTCAGGCACTGCCGCAGCCGCTTCAGCTCAGTCATGAGGCCATGTCCCATGGTTCGCCTCTTGTAGAGTGGCCTGCCATTACTTCAGATGTGTGGGTTCTGGAGATCCTAGCCCACGGCTACTGTCTTCCTTTCCGGCAGAGGCCTCACGACAATCCACTTGGGAATCTCTTTGAAGAGTCCGGATCGGCTCCTTGCGCAGGAAATCCTATCCCTGCTGGAGAAACGCGCCATAGAACTGGTGCCTGTAGCAGAGTGGAACGAGGGATGGTATTCCCCATATTTTTTGATCCCGAAAAAGGACGGGCGATTGAGAGACTTGCGTGGTTTGAACAAGCTCCTCGGGAAGGACAAGTTGAAGATGGTTACTCTTTCTCAAGTCCTCTAGGCCCTTCAACTTCAGGACTGGTTGGTGTCTCTATACCTCAAGGACGCTTATTTTCATGTGCCGATTCATCCCAAGCACAAGCAGTACCTGAGGTTCGCGGTTGGCGACTCACATTTTCAGTTTCGGGTCCTGCTGTTCGGATTGACCTCCGCCCGAGGGTCTTCACAAAGCTCATGGTGGCGGTGGCAGCGTATCTCAGGAAAGGGGGATTCACGTCTACCCTTACCTGGACGATTGGTTGATCAGGGCGCGCTCTCCCGAGCAAGCCCTGGATCATCTGTCAGTTACGTGCCACTCCCTTCACAGGCTGGGCTCCTCCCTCAATTTAAAGAAGTCCCATTTGACGCCAACCCAGTGGCTCCAGTACATCGGAGCAGTGCTCGACACATCCCTGGGGCATTGTTTCCCTCCCCAGGTGAGGGCTGATCACATTCTGCAGATGGTGCACAAGTTTCATCATGCCCAGAGTCTCCCGGCGTTCGAGTTCTTGAGGTTGCTCGGCCTCATGGCATCCTGCATTCTTCTGGTGCCAGAGGCCAGGCTGCGGATGAGATCTCTGCAGTGGGCGCTCAAGATGCAGTGGTCACAATCATCTGGCAGGATGTCGGATCCCGTTCAGGTGCCGCCCTCGGTCGCCCAGGATCTTCTGTGGTGGGCCGTCGAAGGCAATCTGATGAAGGGGGGCTCCATTTTGGCGACCCTCGCCGGAGGTGACGATTGTGACGGACTCATCCCTTACGGGATGGGGAGCTCATGCCAACGAGTTGACAGTCCGCAGTCGTTGGTCTCCGTCAGAGTCCAGACTCCATATCAATCTGTTGGAGCTGAGGGCCGTCGGGCTTGCCCTGAAGGCTTTTCTGCCGACTGTGCGAGGGAAGAATGTCCTGATTCTGACGGACAACACGGTGGTCATGCACTACCTCAACAAAAAGGTGGGGGCAGGGGTCACTTCCTCTGTGCAGGGAGGCAGGTGATGCAGCTCTGGTTCTGGGCCATCCAGCAGGAAATTTCGATCTCGGCAGTTCATCTGGCTGGAGATGAAAACGAGACGGCGGATGCTCTGAGCAGGCAGAGCGCGATCTCTCACGAGTGGGAGGTTGCTTCTACTGGAGATCTTCGCCCTTTGGGGGGACTCCACAAGTGGATCTCTTCGCCTCCAGTGTCAACCGGAAGTGCGAAAGGTTCTGCTCGCGGGAATTTCCTCCAAGAGGATCCTTAGGGGACGCGTTTGTGGTGGAGTGGTCCTTCCCACTGCTGTATGCGTTTCCTCCAGTCCCCGTCATCCTGCAAGTGTTGCAGAGGTTACGGAGGTTCGGTTCCCGGATGATCCTCATTGCTCCGGCATGGGCCCGGAGAACGTGATACCCGGACCTTCTCGACTTGTCCATCTGCCCTCCACACTGTCTTCCCTACCAAGACGACCTGCTCTCACAGGAGGGGGGGGGGTCAGGTTCTCCATCCAGAGGTGAGATCCTTCAACCTTCACGCTTGGCTTCTGAAAGGTTGAGGTATAAGAATTGGGGACCTCCCTGAAGACGTGATGGAGGTGTTGCTTTTGGCCAGACGGCCTGCAACAAAGTCCCTGTACCGTTGCCGTTGGAGAAAGTTCTGCGACTGGTGCAGGGTTAAGAATGTGGATCCTTTTTCATGTGACATTCCTGTGGTTCTGTCTTTTTTGCTTTCGTAGCCCACAAGGGCCTGCAAGTGGGTACCATTAAAGTTACCTGGTGGCGCTGTCCATATTTAAGCGCTCGTCTGAGGAGTGTTCTTATTTCAAAATTCCTTTAATTTCTCAGTTTCTCAAAGGGCTCACTAATGTGTTTCCACCGTCACCTTTCCAGGTGCCCGGTTGGGATTTGAAACTTATTCTGAAATTCCTAATGGGTACTCGATTTGAACCTTTACAGTCTTGTCCTTTGAGACTGTTAACCCTTAAAACTGTATTTTTAGTTGCGGTTACTTCCACTCGCAGAGTGAGTGAGTTGCAGGCACTTTCTGTTAAGCCACCCTTCAGTGTTTCATAAGGATAGGGTTGTCCTTAGGGTTCGTCCTTCCTTTCTTCCGAAAGTGGTGTCGGAATTTCAATTAAGCCAGAAGGTCATTCTTCCGGCATTTTATCCTCCTCCGCATCCTGGTAAGGAAGAGGAGAGGCTCCATAGGTTGGATCCTAGGAGAGCTTTAAGTTTCTACATTTCACGCATGTCCCGGGTCGGAGTGGACGATTCTTTATAGGATACGCTGGAAGGTCGTTTGGGACAAGCTGTTACTATGCAGACTTTGTCTAGATGGATTATCTTGGCAATTTCTAAATCTTACCGCTTGGCGGGTAAGGACCCTCCGGTAGGCTTACGGGCCCATTCTACTAGGGGTATGGCTGCCTCTACTGCCCTGCAGAGGGGTGTTCCTATTCATAACTTCTGTGAAGCAGCCACATGGTCTTCGATCCATACTTTTGTAAGACACTACTCCATAGATTGTATCCATGGGCTGGATCTGGCCTTTGGTAAGGCGGTCCTCTATTCTGCAATTTGATTGGGAATTCTAAATTTCTATATGCTAAATTCTTTTCCCTCCTCCATACGTTGGTACTGCTTTGGGAGTCTGTCATAGATATGGAATACGTCGGAGGACCCAATACCCTCGAAGAACAAGCTGCTTTCTTACCTGGTAACGTTCTTTCGATGGGATGGTCTGACGACGTATTCCATATCACTCCCTCCCTTCCTGCCCCGCTATAGAATTTCTTATGCGATTGCAGCTTACGTTTCCGCAAGGCTTTCTGTGGTCATACTGGCAGAGGATTGGTGCCACACGTTCTGGGGAAGAAAATACAACTGAGGCTACAGGCGTCGTGCGTCCTACTTATAACATCCTGTGACGTCAGCTCGACGAGGCCCTCGAGGACAGCGTATCAATGTCATCGACGCAGACGCCGAACATTTTCCAAAGCAGCACAGCTGTGGTGATTACCTATCATAGATATGGAATACGTTGTCGGACCATCCCATCGAAAGAACGTTACCAGGTAAGAAAGTAACCTGTTCTTCTGGTGTGAGCCGGCTTGCGCCTACCGGCGCACCTTATTGGTAGTTGTAGGCGGTGATGAACCAATCAGGACAGATTAGATTAGAAAAAAGGACATGTTTTTCAGGAAGTGTTGACATTAGAGAGCAAAGAAGAAGTGGCTGTGGTGTGCAATATATGAATGCAACACAATATGCAGTGAAGCCTTTTTTAAGATCACACCCTGAGAACGCAGTCACTCAGAAGGGCTGACAATTGTGAAAGGGTTAGGCACTGGTAATTTTGACAGGTTAGGTATTTCAGAATTAAATGAGATGCCCAGGATCACACATTGGTTAAGAGGTGTAGCTGGGATTCACACCCACTCTGCATTATACCACTGTAGTTTCCAGTTCTTACCATAACATTTTATTATTATTTAAAAATCATATTTTCAAATTATATTAATTGAAAAGTTCACAAATCCCATAACCCAACATGACCATTAAAAACATGTAACACAAAGTTATAGAAGCATATTATGCTAAATGGGAATGCTTCTAGATTCATTGGGCCCATTAAGGGAAGTATAGTAGCAGCATACTAAATGATGTGATCTCAAAATATTTCAACTGGGTTCTGTTTTGTATTTTAAAGCTTGAAATGCACCCAAAACACAGACTTGTTAATTTATTTAAAAACCTACTGACAATTCAAAAGCCTTTGAATTGTACAAAATGAACAAACCGTAAAATATGCTTGCCAGTGGACTGCGATATCTAGTCTGCTCTCGTCTCCAATGGGCTAAACAATGCCACCAGCATTTGAGAAGACAAACCTTTTCACAGAAGACAGCACTGTACTGCCAGTGATGTAAAATGATTTATCCAGGATAACTCTTATCGTTTGTAGGCAAAGCCAGGGTGCAAACTTGTATGCTTTGCTTCCAGTCTTCAATTTGGATACCCATTCACCTCTCATGACCAACACTGTACGGTCCTCATTGGAGGTGGCTGCCTAGATTTTACAAGTCCCCATCTGTCCCGATCCTGCTCGCCTGCCGCACAGCTACATGCGCCTCTGCCTTTATTTCCTTGTTTTACCGCTGTAATATTGGACTAATCTAATTGCATGTTCCATTCCGGCTTTTGGGTTCAACCTGCAGATGCACTCTCGGACATGTACGCTGTCCAAAAGGCAGAGGGCTGGAGGAGGCATACTAAATACATTTGTTTGCAGCAAGCTACTAAGAGTTGCAGAGGGCCTGATTGCATTCACCTTTTTCAAGCTACTGTAGGCTAGGCTGCAGAGAGCTGGAGAGCACTTGATTAGAAACTACTGCTGCAAACTACTGATTAAACACAGTTGCCATAGTCTGCAGATCAGCTCCACCCTGCTGGCTGGGTGGGCCTTTATAAGATCACTTTGAACAGAAGCAGTTGTCAGTCAACGGCTTCCACTGGGAGTTCGTGCTGGTGCTCCTGTTACCAGTTTTTGACTTTTCCTGGAAATCCTCTCTTGGTCTTTAATTCCTGTTGCTGTCGATGCTTGCAGCTCCCTCTCCAGTCTGCTGCAGCCTGGCGGCTCTGCCACACTGCGCTGTCTTCCGCCCTGCTCCTCTGGGCTTCAGCCTGATGGCTCTGCCGCACTCGGCTGCCTTCTGCCCTTCTCCTCTGGGCTTCCCTGCCTGGCAGCCTTGCCACACTCCTCTGCCTTCTGCCCTGTTCCTCTGGGCTCCTTGCCTTGCAACTTGCATGTTCTAGCTTCTGATATCCTATCCTGTCCTGTCCTGTGCCTGGTTATTTCTTTCAACAATGCTTTCTACTTGTATACATCTTGGTCCACTGTGGTGTCTCCACTTGAATCCGTTTTACAGTGTGACCCAGGGTTGGTTTCAGTTCAGATAAGGGAAGACTTCTGTTGCCTTCACCTTGTCCGTTGAAGTCGTACCTGCCTCAGTATATGGTCTTTCAGTTTTTCCCTTGCACTGAGTACAACAGTTTCCTCGGCACGCCTAAGTCATGACGTTGCTATATGACTTTTAAGAGGCATCTGCTGGTACCTATCCCAAGGGCTTTACTTAAACCCTGGAGACCCCTTATCATATTCCAGTACACTCTTATTTCTGATCAATCCAAGTTGCCCAGTCTACTTGCTTCTTTTCTGTCTCTTTGTTTACAGCCTGCTCCTGCAGTTCCTGTGAATACCCGTTTCAACTAACAGCTTGGTATGTACCTTTTTTAATCTGTTATATACTAGCATTGTCCCAGGAATCTCCCTTTATCTACTTGCATACAGTTACAGATAGACTCTGCCCTGTGCTCTCCGCCTAGACTTGTGACACCATCTGAACAAACCAATTTCTAGAGCTTCGCTATACTGATGCTATGTTAGTTTCTCTAGCAACCACTATCTGGTGCAGGTACGTTGGTGATAATAGCACATGTTGTGCTAAAAATAAAGTGCATATGCATGCAGATTAATCCACTTCAGCCACAGGAAAGGCTGAGTCCGCCTTTCTGGAATCTTACATATAAACACAGATCTCTGCTTAACAATCTGAGCCATCTTCTGTACAATCGCATACATCAAATTTATTAATATGCATTTCAACTTTGGCTATTGCACAAGATCCTTCTAATCTCCGCAGAAAGGTGAGAATGCTACATGAGTTGTGCCATAGTGATAGCACAAACTACGTATGCTACAGTGAACAAAGCCTTACCGGATAAGGCAGAGCAGAATTTACTTGTCAACAAGTGACAGGCAATAGGTTTAGAATGTCGGCAGTATGCAATAAAATAGCTTAACATGCACTATTTAAGTTTGGTGAACTTGGTTGTAGAAACGGAATAAGGCAGCCTTCTGGGCGGCCCAGGGCTGGTGCCCCATTTGCCCTCCAATAAAACGTTTCTGGTGCACCGTGGAATTTGAGATGATTAGTAGCCAGTGGAGTCACAGGTGGATATTGGGAGCATCCATACTGTTGGTGTATTTCGTGAATATGGCCTGCTGGGACAGATTTTAGTAGGCCACACTAGTTATAGTGAACTGGGGACTCTGAGATGTTAGCCAGAATCCAATCAAGGTAGCAATGGAGAGCATTCAATACTTGGTATGGGACGGTGTGATTGAGGTCAGAGGTCCACAGAGTATGGCACACAATAATTCACTTTAGAAGTATAAAAATAGTTATTTATTATAAGCCCTCTGAACACACTGGAAAATGGATCCAACAGATAGTATTATCACACAACACTCTGATAATCTATACAGTCACTATAGGTTCAAATATACGTTGGATAACTTAATCAGCGAAGCAGGTAAGTATTTTAGATGCAATAATGATGAGATCAGCTCACAAGACAATGCCCTAACTTAAGAAGTTCAAATCCTAAGATGAATGGGGCATGGTGCCCAAAAGGCACAGAAGCCACAATGTTTCTCACTCTAATGTCGCTGTAGTTAGGATTCAATAGGCGTGTGTTGGTGATAGTTTTAAAGTTCTACAACAATTTTACCAAAGGTAATTTAGTGTTTTCCTTTCTTCCAGACCCAAGGCTAACCCAGGGGCAGGATACCCTACACAGGTTTGACAACCGAAGGCAAGTGGAATGGAATAAGAAGACAAATGGACTTGTTCCCGATGTTATCCTATGGAGGTGTTACTCACCACTCCGAAATAGGCCGAAGATGCAGAGGAAATGACCTTAGAGATGTTGGTGGTATAAGATTCAAAATTCAGCCTTCCATCCCAGCTCCCCTGAGTACAAGACTCAGGCTTCCTCAAAGAGGGGCTCTTATCCACAATGTACCTCTCTGCTGTTTGAGTTGGGACAGACAGAGGTGTCAATTGAATAAAAGAGCGGGGAGAACACACACCGCCAATACCAATGCTGCAAAGAAATACAAAGATATTAGACAGTGTTGAGATTATGCAAGTGATTAGAACAGTTGAAATAATTGGGCAACTACCTAGATAGATATTGGAGTGGAATTTCCCCGGGATGATCTACAAAGAATAACACAAATGAGTGGAAATGATCTAAATCAGTATCAGTTCCAATTATAGCTATATGATTGATAACAACTGACCTGAGTAAAGATAAATGGAGGAAGAAGAGTCCAGGATTCTGAAGACAATGACAGGAGAAAATAACAAAGAGGGAAGTAGTATAGGGAAGTAACCCCGAATGGCACGAGGGACGCACTAGTGCCGGGTTGGTGCAGGTCAGGAAAGCGTTTATATGCACATAAGAGCAATCTCACAGGAAAGTCACTCAATGTCCCAGAATCCAACAGAGGGCAAATATCCAAACTAGTGGAGGTAACAATTAGCAAAGATGAGGAATGTCATTCAAGTATGTACCTGAGTACACGAGTATAGTTGAGTAGCATTTGAGATGATCCGGATAGTAGACAACAATTTGTTGTGCAGAGCGGCAACCAGGAATAAGAACCGCAAGGCACAGAAGAGAGCCGGATCCAGTAGCGTTCCGAGTCCACCAAGCAGACGAGCACGACAGGAACAAAGGAGGAGACGAGGCAATCCAAAAGTCAGGCAAAGGTCAAAACCAGGAGTTCAGATGAGGAATCGTGTAGGGAGACACGAAGAGAAAACGGACGAAACTGCGTGTAGCTGGTAACGCTAATTAGCAGCAACGAGCCCCTTGGAAGACAGTGGTTTTATAGTCGTAAGAGGGGCGTGGCTTGCTGTACACCTTCCACGTACAAGACGTGTCAGGTGACCCGGAGTGTGTCAACATTTGTACAGACGCCATGGTAGCTTGTACCTGGACCATAGAGGAGCCTGCAAAGAAGTCGTATTCTGCAAGGAGGCCCGCGGGGAAGCCTGAAGTGTAACAGGGGGACGGGTGGACAGGCACAGTGCGCTTATTTACCCCGTTGACTCAGATTTTACCATACGCCTTCATGGATCGTCTGGGTGTTGCTTGGGGCTAGATATTCCGCTGTTTGATTTAGTAACATGTGCCCAGGAGTTGCAGGTTCAAGGATTGTTTCTGTTGAATAGAAAAGCAATATGCAACCCTTTTCGGAGATAAAATGCAGAATCCACTGATGCAGGACAATTCACAGGTAGGCGAGTTCTAGTGATGGTCGCACACAGCGCGGTCACAGCAGCTGCTCTAGGACAAGTTCCATTGAAGGTGGAAAGCTGAAATTCAGTAGGAAGGCTACTACTGACACAAGCCGGTGACCAGTGAAGTTCTGGACTCGAACGCAGAGCAGTGACTCTTCTGGTTAGGTAGCCCACGAGAGAGCTGGTCAGTCCACCGGTCAGTCCAGGGACACTTGGAAGCAAGTCTAAGCCAACCAATGGTAAGGATCTGCACCAACAGCCAATCGGGGACAACTACTGGATTCACATTTACCCCACACCTAGACTTACTGACTCCAAGGATGTGGAGTGGAGCTAGACAGTTCTGCCCCATTACTGGGCCACACACAAAGGCCGCACTAGCCTGTGAAACCAGCAGCTTTCCCAGAATTGCGTTATCGTATTAGGAATTTCTTGACCTGGCAATGCAGGAAGGCCGCCCAGCAATATGGCAGAGATCTAATTGCACGGCCATTTTACTGCACTAGCCATGTTTATTAACCATATGTGCTAAACGCGAATGTGCACACCAAAAATAATGCAAGCATTATACAAAATATATCTGCTGCCACCAGCTTGTCTTTAAGCTCATATAAAAGAAACCATGAATCCCTTTTTCAAAAATCTAGGTTGACAGAAATATATCCCCATTGCACTGCACTGTAAGGTGCTCTGTTAAAAAGAACACAAATTCAAAAGTTAAGCATAGTTTGCCAGTACTGATAGTCTGAAGGACTGATCAGTTTCCACATAACAATGAGCAAAAGGCAAGAGAAGTCCAGCGGAATGCTTCAATATACTTACAAAATCAGGGCAGAATAAAAGAGGAAACCTGAATGGGTTCCATAGGAAACAATGGAGGGAGAGGTTCCAACATCTATGGTGCAGCCCTGCTGAGGACCTGGTTGCGATGCACCTTGTTTATTTTAATTGTAAGGTAAATTCTGGAGCGCTCTAGAGGGAACTGGTATGCTGGCAGCAGACCGTGTGCAGTGCTGCTCCTAGATCACAGTGGAGAAAACGTAAAAGACATCAGGGAGTAGGCAACAGTGGAGAGCAATTTGCAGTCGAGCAATTTAGCCCTGGATAGTAACTCGAGAAATACCCCCGAGTAGCCAGTGCTGTAGTAAACCACAGTGAAGGAAAAAGCAGCAAAAGGCGACTAGGGGAAGTCAAAAGTGAGGATCACCACAAAGCAATCCCAGTGGTGTGAAATCACAGCAGGTCATACCTCTGTGCTTCCAACAATGGGGAAATACAGGCGCACAGTTGCGATGCGCACAAGGCAATGTGGAAAGATTTGAGGCACCAAACAGTGGAGCTTTTAGGATGTAGGTCAAGGTAGGCACCTAGGAGCCAAGATTGGTGGTCCTCCCACGGGCCCATATGAAAGCCTCTGGGAGCCATGTTTGGTTATCTGGGGTCAAATACAGTAGACATTACCTGGGTTGACCTCTTTATCCATGATGAACTCCCCATTATAAATCACACTTTGGCAAGTACTCTGGTGGCCACTTGTTAGTGTCCTTCTGTGATAGTTACACCAAAACGTGCATTCCAGACAGTGCTGATTTTGGTCCAGTAATGGTTCTTTGATCGGGTGGACCATGGTTAAGCTGTTTTGGATCTTCTAGCTGCCATCCATGGCAGGTGGTATGACTGGAGATATGAGTCTGAGGGCAAATATTTTGAGTGTTTTTGGTCTTCACCTTACTGGCAGTAGATTGCCTCTGTATGTCGGAGGGTTGCATTTAGTTTGGTGGCCTGGAACTGTATTTGCATAATAGCCTTTGGTAACCATGTTTTAGGGGTTTCTGTAACGTTATATGATCCTCAATTGAGCAATTTCCCTTTGGCAGCGAATTCTGTCTGCAATGTTGGAAAGGGCTGTGCCAAAGTGCCTCTTTCTGACATATCGTGGAAAATTCCGAAGTATGTTTCTGCTGGGTTTATGGTGGTATGGGAGTATTTGGCCTTGGATGAATTTGGCACACCTGCCCTGAAGTGCACATTGGGTGATTTATAATGCTTTTAGGTGTAGCCAGGGAAACGTTGAAGTGCTGGTGGGATCTGGTCCCTCTCTGCAAGGGTTGTTGTAGGGGTAGTTTTGTTTTGCCCACCCCATCCCCATTAATCCATATGTAGATGTTGTGAAATGAGAAAATGCCCCTCATAAGGATTGGTGTTGTGTATTGAGACAAAACTGCTTGTAAATTATTGAAATATAAGTTGACAGACATGTACGACTGTGTTACACATTTTTGCAAAGATTAAGTTGTGCTAAACATTTTCTGTTGAGAGACTTGTATAAACTATCTGTCAATACTGTGGTCAGATGTATTTTTTATTCTAGGTCAGTTTCAAAGAGAATTTAATTTGTTAGTGAATTTGTGAGGATTTTTGTTCTTGCATATCAGAACTTCATCCTCACTGTGATTTCGGGTCACTCTTTATTTTGAGTCCTCTTGTTGAATGTATGTGTATTCAGTGTAACTCTATTTGCTCTGCAGCTCTCCCAATAATACCCAAATTATGCACCCCATACGATAAATGACAAAGGGGATGTACATGGTTCGTACAAGGTTTTGGTTTAAGTGGTTTTCTCTCAATTCTAATTTTTCTGTCATTTCTTTCAGTGTTACACTCCACCCCCTTTGTCAGAGCACTCTTAATCATCGCTTCTCTCCAGTTTGTGGTTCTCATCATCGTCCCTGTACTGCTTGGTAAGCCTTCTATTCTTTTGTCTTGCTGTGCCACATTGGTTGATTTGTCTCTGAGCTGATAAAGGAGAAGTGAAGTGGTGTATCGCCACAAAGTATACAGACTGGTGGAGTTATGAGGTTGTTCCTCTGCTCTGTCCATTTCTTCTCTAGCAATTTCCTGACTGTCCCTGAGCTCGTTATTTACTCTCATTATTGGCAAATGCTAATTTTGGAAAACTGGGCGTGTGATTTTGTCTATTACTTTGTGATCGTTTGAAGCTTCAAAATGAGGGTACATTCACCTCCTATAATTGGTGATTTCGGTTTTTGTTTTGTGAGGTGGGGAGAGGTTTACATCTGATCTTCCTATTGTACATTTTTTTTCTCCCATGCAATTCATGAAATGTCCATGTGAAGTGTAGACCCGCCTGGTGCCACTCAGAGATGTTGTGACAGACCATGTTTGGTGTTGTATGCGCCCTTGCTTGACGCTGAGTACGGTTGCTCTACACCGACCGGGTCAGTCCCTGTTAAGAAGGACCCTGCTGCTGACGAGTAAATGAGCATAAAATGGTCGCCCACTCCTCCAATGCCTTCTCCTGTGATGCTTACCCAGCATTCAGGGCGCTGGGGTTTAAAACCAAGATGGCTGACGGCGGTATGGAGGAGTTTGAGAAAGAGGCAAGCTGCTTCCCGTACTGCACCCTGAGCTGAGAAACGGTCTCATCTCAACCTACGCGACCGCTGCCTTCGTGCTTGTCTGAGGGTTTTAGTGCTCCCGCAGGTTAAGCATTGCCTGTCTCTCGGTGCAGTTCCTTGTATGAGGGTGATAGTTGTTGCAGGCAGCCAAGCTCTGGTGGGGGCAGAGGAGCCTTGTATATATGTTTCCGATGCTTGTTAATCTGCTTAGAATCACGTGCTTTGCATATAGTCCAACATCTAGTGGTAATCGCACAGTATTGCATCTTTCTTTGGAGTATCGAAAGGGAACCTCAACATGGGCATGACTCTAACATTATCCCCAACGTGATGTGTAGTGTACCCAAAATCCCTCACGCAACGTTTTTTTCCGCCCAACTAGTTGGTCGCCTTATGCAGAGCTCGTCAGAGTTAATATTGCCAAGTCATTATTGTTGTCCCACGACCGAGGGTTTGTTTAGTCTTTGACTTCTCTTCGACAACCACTTTGTAGATCTCTATGCCAAAGCCATCAAACCGCTGTTTTGGCGACTGGTGCATCGATCAATGTCTGTTGACCGTGTGGCCTTGGCCCTCCGGCCAGGCCCTTACAGTGGGGAGAGAGGGGCCGTGGGTTGATTATTTTCTGAGAATGAATTTCCTCTTCCCCTCTTTAATTTTCTGCTCTGGCTGCCGCTTTTTTACCTCTGCTATGGAGATCTGGAGAGGAGTCCATTAAGTTTTGTCTGTCTTGCAATGGAAAATACCCCTGGAAGGACACCATAGCAAATGCAATAGGTGCTTACCTCATGACCACGTCGAGTGATCATGTAAGTCCTGCAGACTCTTTCATCCTAAGACGTTAAGATAGGCGGACAAAGCAGTGGGCGGCCTATGCGATGCAGGGCGAGGCTGGAAGTCGCTCTCTCGTTGGTGCTGTAGCTTCGAGTGATGACTCTAGCGACAGCCATGGCTTTGTTGAGGAGGCCATAGACCTTTCGGCCGCAGGGTCCGGTTCCTAGGTGCCCGTCCCTGGCCCCGACGGGCAGGCCACCGGGCAGGCCACCGGTACTGCTATGTGGAGATCACACTCCGGCGACGGGGGCACACACGCACCACCCAACGATAAACATTCAACCCCCCCTCCCCCACAGCTTCCTCGACAGATACGTTGAAAAACCATCAGACGCCAACAGGCCTGCCGAAAACATCGGTCCCTGCCGAACCTCACGGTGCGGCACCCTCACCTCATCCGTCGTCTTGGCATACGTCCGGGCATTCCACTCATAAGGACGTCTCTTCTAAAAAGCATACAAGTGCTGATACGCCGTCTAAGAGCGCGTGAGCTATAAAGGTTTCGGCAGAGCCGGTAACCGAGACGATGCCTACAGGCGTGTCGAAATCCCATGTAGGCACACGAAATCACTCATGCAGCCGCCAGAGATACGCAAGAGTCTTGTGGCTATTGTTTCAGCGGCGGAACGACCAAAAAGCACCCCACGAGAGGAGTACACTGAAGGGTTCCGGCCCCTCTCTAAGGCTTTATCTGATAAAAACCCCTACCTCTAGTGAGCCTTTCCGCTCCAGACACCTCTGCTTCATCACTGTGGACCAGAGAGATGTTCGAAAATTACATGGACAAAATGTCACAATTTATAGATTTTTCTGAAAGGTTTATTACTCCCAAGAGACCTAGGGAGGAGGATTCCTGCCCCATTTGCAGATTCCTCCATCCCAAACTCCTCCTCAGCAAGAGGAAGTATTTCAGTTTTCAGAACCTGAGACCTATGAGGATCCCTATAGTCATGAGGACAATGCTTTTGGGCAGGACGAAACTGACCAGTGCCCAGATTGGGGACACAGATCAGCCAGCAGAGGAAGCACCTTGTTTCTCACCCACTCCAACCCCTGACCCAGACGTTAATATCCTGCACCCGCCCTCCCCGCCGCAACGGAGGCAGCCATCGCCTATTGACAACCAAATGGCTTTCAATGCCATCCTGAAGA
Source organism: Ambystoma mexicanum (assembly GCF_040938575.1). NCBI lineage: Eukaryota > Metazoa > Chordata > Amphibia > Caudata > Ambystomatidae > Ambystoma > Ambystoma mexicanum. Next base: position 156,119,640 of record NC_090925.1, read on the forward strand.
GGGCCACAGACCACTTCCAAATTGCCACAAAGGAAGCTGTCCAGGACTCTTATTTTGTGGAAGATAGGAAAAACCTCCCACAAGTCAAGCTATTCCCCTGCTGAATTCCATTAAGAAGCGCCTTGTACCTTCCTTACTGTCCCCTTCTCTTACAAGGGCTGTCAACCCTCGGGTCGAGAAACAGTTTCGCCCCTCTCCATCTGACCCAATGTACATTCGGGGGCATGCCACACCAGACTCCCTGGTTGTTACCACCACCAGGAAAAGGGCTGGGGTGCCACCGTCTACTGCAGAGGCTCCACCTGACAAAGACTGCAAGAAACTCTATGCCCTTGGCAAGCGCATCACCACTTCGGAAGCATATTCTACGAGAATCGCTACTAATGCTACTCTTCTCGAGTTATAGTGATGTGCAGTGGAACCTGCTTCAGGAGGGCCTCCAAGAGGTCCCTGAACCAGTGCCATCACGCCTGCTGGCGGTCGTCTGGGAGGGAAGGCGGGTGACTCACAACATCCTTAAAAACGCACTAGACGCTGCAGAGACGGGACGCACCCTGGCACAGGGTACTCTTCTCAAGTGGCACACCTGGCTATAGAATTCAGCCGGAGACTCAGACCTCTTTGATAAACAAGTTTGTGGAAGATTCAAACTTGTTTGGTTATGCTGTGGATGACGCCTTGGAAACAGCGAAAAAAGAGCATGAGACACTCAAATCTCTCAACCAATTCACAGCCTAACCTTTTCAACAGTGGGGAGGTGCAAAGTCTCACCATTCCTTTCAGGGGCCAGTCCTTCTCACGATCTCCACACAGACAATATGACGCAGGCGGTACCCCATGGTCCTCCGGACAAGGTTCAGCTGGCAACACCCACTACTAGCAGAGGGGATAACACAGAGGCAAGGGTAGAGGCAGAAACTCCACCCCAAGAGGCTCCCTGCACTTCGCTTCAAAATGACTCACCAGTCCGGGTCCCCTCCCATGCCTCCCCGGGTTGGGGCAGGGTTGTCCTCATTCATGCATGGGGGTGGAGGGGGGTCACATCAGACCAGTGGGTGCTCAAGACAGTCACCCATGGTTATTGTATCGTGTTCCACCAGCCACCTCAATACCATCCACCAAAGAGCAGACGCCTATCAGCACACCTGCAAATCCTGCTGGAAGAGGTGCAGATCCTTCAGGAAAAGGGCACCATAGAAGTCGTCCCCATTCATCAGGTAAACAAGGGTATTTATTCAGTGCACTTCCTTGTACCCAAAAAGGATTACCCCATGCACCTTGTGTTATATTTGCACCCAGCGAACACATTTGTCAAACCGCAAAAGTTCAGAATGACAACATTGCAGGAAGTAATATTTCAATGTTGCCAATGCACAGAAAGTACCTAAGGTTCATAAGAGGAAAAGCACGATCAGTTCAAGGTCCTTCCCTTTAGCATTGCCCCAGAGGTGTTCAGGAAGGTACCGGCGGTAGTAGCTGCTCATCTGCGCAGGCAATCCATCCCCGTCTACCCACACCTCGACGACTGGCTAATAATGCGGGATTCGTACGGAACATGCCTAACAAACATCCAAAAGACGGTAGATCTCCTTTTCAGTTCTTGATCAATGAGAAAAAGTCCAGCCTAGACCCTCGCCAAGTCAAGCAGTTTCTGGGGGCGCTAATTCAGGCCAAAGACTGTCTTGTCTTCCCTTCCAACGACAGGGTTCAAAACATGCTGTTCAGATCCCTCCCTATGTAGCCAATTGCGAGGTGACCGACGCAAAGTCGTGCGACTATTGGGAATGGGGGCCTCCTGCATCTACGTAGTTCCTCATGCATGTCTGCGCATGCGCCCATGCAAGAGTGGCTCTCGAGCCAGTGTTGTCGGGGGACGATCTAGTGGTTATCTCGGCAGCCCTCGTTCAGTCTCTGCAGTGGTGGTCAAGGGCAAACCTCTTGCAAGCGAAGACCTTCACCACCCCCGCAGTTGAAGCCACTCTCACCACGGACGCATCTCGGATGGGGTGGGGGGGGGGGGCTCACCTCCTTCATCAGACGGCGCACAGCGTGTGGTCCCCAGCGGTAGCAACCAACCACATAAACCTGCTAGAACTGCTAGCAGTGTTCAAAGCCCTGAAGGCATTCCAAACAGACCTCCGGGGGATGACAGTCCTAGTCCTCACGGACAGTACCAAGGCCATGTATTACCTGAACAAACTGTTCCAGAACATTTGGAAATGGGCTCTCAAACACAAGATGTTCCTCCTGCCACAACACGTTCAGGGGAACTCCATCTGGACATACTCAGCAGAGACTTCCCACTACCCGTAGAGTACAAGTGGCGATTGCACGAAGACATTGTTCTCAACGTCTTCGATGACTGGGGCTTCCCAGAGATAGACTTGTTCGCAACTCTGGAGAACGCACAATGCCAAGATTACGCCTCCAGGTACCCACAGAACCTCTCCAAGGGGAACAAGCTCTGGATAACAAGGTCATGGACATATGTTTAGGCTTTTCCCTTCCCTGCTCAACAAGATGGTGCACAGGTTGCACCAGGAACCAGTCGCAATGATTCTGGTGGCCCCGATGTGGGCCAACCAACCTTGGTTCTCTCATCTCATGGCAATGTCAGTCTACCCTCCCAGAAAGCTGCCATGCCCGTACAACATGCTGTCACAAAACAGGGTGGAAACACTTCATCCATGCCCTCAAACACTCAACTTAGCAGCCTGGCTCCTGAGGTCATAGAGTTCGGGCACCTCCAACTCCCTCAAAGATGCATGGACATACTTGGGGACGCTTGAAAATCTAACACCAGACATTGCTACTCAAGCAAATGGAAACGCTTTGTCATCTGGTGCAAGGGCATCAATCCTATTGAATGCACACCAACACATATTGTCATGTACCTAACTCATCTACTAGATTCAGGCCTGGTTTTCAATTCCTTAAAAGTCCCCTTAGCTGCACTTTCAGCATACTCCACGTCCCAGAAGAAGGTTTCGTGGTGGAAGATTCTAGTAATCAAGGCATTTATGGTGGGTGTAAAGACTTCATCCCCCTGTTTCCAGCCCAGCTCCCGGATGGAACCTGAAGGTTGTACTTACTAGACTAATGGGGCCTCCCATTGAACCTATGCATAAGGCTAGCCTTAAAGCACTTAAAAGACCGCCTTATTGGTGGCAATCTCATCAATAAGGAGAGTTGGCGAACTGCAGGCCCTTTCAATTCAAGACCCATTTGTCATGATTCACAAGGACAAGGTGGTCCTGTGCACTCACCCACGATTTGTGCCAACATTTATTTCAAAGTGCCATGTGACCCAATCAATGGAACTACCCACCTTTTTCCAGAACCCCACTAATGTGGCAGAAGCCTCCACACACCTGATGTGAGGAGAGCAGTGATCTATTATCTGGAGAAGACAAAACCTCCAAGAAAAACAAACCAGATTTTCGTTTCAGTGGCAGCTGGCAGAGAAGGGGACCCTGTCTCTATATCGGCTATTTCAAAGTGGATCTTAAACTGCATTACACTGTTCTACACTCTTGCCAAGAGAGATCTGCCCTTCAAGCCTATAGCACACTAATCTGGGCTCAAGAGTTCTGTACACACCTTTACACAATACCACTGCCTAGATACACACTCTATTCCGAGGGGATTGGTTCCTCCGACGTATGCCACATCTCTGACAGTAATGTCCACAGCTGTGCTGCTTCGGCAAAAAATGTCGGTGTCCTGGTCAATGACGTCAATTCGCTGTCCCTCGAGGGCCTCCGTCGAGCCGACGTCACCGGATGTTAAAAGTAGGACGCACGACACCCGTAGCCTCAGTTCGCGGAAAAAAAACGAACGTGTTCGCTTCACAATCTCGGCGCGCCTCGGTTCTTCTCCTGTTGAATCGGTTCTTCTACTTGTTCTTTGTGAATGTCTTTGTCTACTTCCACCCCGAAGTCAGGCTTCAAGAAGTGTTGGGACTGCGGTTCCAAGATGTCGCTTACGGACCTGCACAACGTCTGCCTTTGGTGCCTCAGCGAGAGCCACGCCACCGATGACTGCGACGAATGCCAGTCTTTGACGTCGAATGCCTTGTGGGAGCGGAAGAAGTTGTCCGTAGGTAGGGTTTCCAAAGAAAAACCCTGTAAGTCGAAATCCGCTGGACTTTCGACCAACGATTCGAGGGGCGACTCTGTGTCGGAAGTCCAGGGGGTCTCGATCCCGTAGTGGTTCCTGCCATTCTCCAGCATGGGGTCTGGCATGGATTCACATGCTCATGAATATTCCCCGTCGTCAGGCTGGGAATCCTCGGTAAAGAAAAAACCAGTATCAGTTTCGTTTCTGATCTGTCTTTCGTAGTAATAACCAATCACTGGTCTCTGCGTCATACTGACCACAGCCAATGACTGCCCTCTACCTAAGCACCGCCTCTGGCAGCCATCTTCAGATTTTTACCGCACGTTCATGTGTTGGGATCCTCGTGCTATTGCTCTCGAGCGTTAGTGCTATTTTTTTCGCGCTTTTCACAAAAAACTTCGATTCTTTCGGTCAAAAGAGCCTCAAGCTCCACCGATCCTACATCCGATCAACGGGGACCCGTGTCGGATTCATCTGTGCCCCTCAAGGGTGAAGATTTGTCGAGCTACACTTCGGAGGACTCCAGAAGCTTCTCAGGCCCGGTCTCGGAGATGGCCCAGGAGAAGGGAAGCTCGACGCCCGGAAAGCTGTTCAGGGTCTGCCCTGGATGCCAGCTGCAGAACGTCTTCAAGGAGGACGAACACTCTTTCTGCCTTTACTGCCTTCATGAGGACAAGACGCACGTGGAGAAGGACTGTGCGTTTTGCGGCAACATGTCGGAACGGACCATGAAGGACCGCCATCAACGTCTCGCCAACTGGCTGGAGGGTAAGAGCCCGTCTGGCGAGAAGAAGAAGAAATCCGAGCGGTCTTCTAAGACCTTTGAGGGCGCCCCGGCGACGGGGGCCCAACATAAGGCCAAGCACCGCGAGTCCGCTGGCACCGGGAGCGCCGAACGGTCGGGCTCTACGGGCGCCAGGCAGGGCGCACCCTCCCCGGCACCATCAACCACGAGCCAACGCTCTGGGTCGGGTAAGAGGAAGGCCGAGCACCCGGCGAAGCTCCTGGAGAGGCCCCGGTCGAGCTCTAAGGCAGAGGAGGAGCGTGGCAGTGCCCCCTCCCTCAAGGATAAGGCGGTGAGCGCACCTAAGGTGGTGAAGGCCTTGATCCATCCGACCAAGCCCTCTATCGAAACGGTCGCGACGGCCCTGGCTCAGCCTGTGGTGGCTGCACCAGTGGTGGCGACCTCAGGGCCCAGAATCTCCCTGCCTCCTCGGAGGGAGTCTTCCTTTGTGCCCATCGATAGGACCCCCGTGAAACCCTCCGTGGGGAAGAAGGGGGGGCAGGGCGTCGTCGTAGAGTCGGCCTCAACCTCAGAGGAGGAGCTGATCGAGGTCTTAAGCCACGGCCTAGGCGTGGAAGAAGGCCAGCCCGTCGGAATGGACCCCGACGCAGGTGACGACGACGACATCGTCGAGGATACCGACGGGGCCCCTGCTCGCCCGTCGGATTCCCCTCTGCCAGCGCCGCAAGACAACTCGGCGGCCATTTTGTTGGCCATACAGTCCTTATGCTCCGAGATGAGGACGAGGCTACCGTTACCGACGGAGGAACCTCTCCCGTCGGGGGATCCAGAACCGGGACCTTCTGGTGTTCCCCCTACCAAGAAAAGAAGGATCCATCCACCACCTCCTTTTCAACCGTCGCGCCCCTTCCAGCCCTCCTCCCCGTCCACCCGAGGGGATGATACGGGGACTGACACGGCAGCGACGGGTACGGACGACGAGGCATACGACGAGGATTTTCCGTCGTCGCCTCCCACCAGGGCCTCTCCGCCCGACGAGATCGGATCTTTCCACTCCATGATCTCCAGGGCTTCCGAGCTTTTCCAACTCTGCCCTGAGGAGAAGAAAAAGGAAGGCTTCCTTTATCAGCGGCGCGAGGCCAAGAGGAAGACAGTCCTCGCAGTGCCTCTGTTGGACGACATTTGGGATGAGGGCCTTTCCCTCCTCAAGAACCCTTCCACGACGCCAGCTAGAAGAGACCGGTACGAGAAAAAGTACCGGGTCCCGGACACGGCCCCCCTATGCCTCCGGGCGCAGCCTACCCCGGACTCCGTCGTCTCCGCGGCAGCCAGGAAGAAAGCGGGGGGGGGTGCGGCCTCCACATCGTCTTCCCCGCCGGACGGCGAGGGAAAGAAATTGGATACTATGGGACGTAGAGTCATCTCGTCGGCAGATTAGACGACGATTAAAGCGGCCAACGCCTTGGCTATCGTGGCCCGCTACGACAGGGAGCTCTGGTACAAGATAGCTCCCCTGCTGGATTTTCTGCCGGACGACAAGAGGGCGGAGGCCCTTGAGATCCTGCAGGAAGGTGAGGTGGCCTCGGACCACGCCATCACCGTGGCGACGGACATCGCCGACACTGGGTTCCGCCAGCTGGGCAACGGCGTTTGCCTTCGACGTCGTGGATGGCTCAAAGCTACGGACTTCCGGCAGGACGTCCAGACCAGAGTCCTGGACATGCCCTTCGACGGGAACAACCTGTTTGGGAAGACAGTGGACGATTCCCTTCAGGCCATCAAGGCGGATACTGAGACGGCCCGGGCCCTTGGAGTCCTGCAACGACGGACGCCCTTTCGGAGCGGCGGAGGCAAGGGCGCCTCCAAAGGTTCCGGCGGCGGTTTCGCTTCCTACCGTCAAGCGGCCCGCTCGTCGTCGCAAGAGGCCTACAGAGGACGAGGCAAGTCTAGCGGACCCCGCCGTCGTCGCCAAGGAGGTCAAGGCGGCAAGGCCGCGTCCAAGCAGGATTGAACCGGCCGTGGGGTCGGGCCCCCACCGAAGCACCCCGGTGGGAGGCCGGCTGGCGGGCTTCGTCAGCGTGTGGGAGTCCATCTCCACCGACCGTTGGGTGCTGGACGCCCTGGCCCGGGGCCACGCGCTCGAGTTTCAAAGAAGGTGCCCGCGCGTCCCCCCCGTGGCCAGGAAAGAACTTCACGTCCCTCAACTAAAGGGGCACCGCAAATTCCTCAGATTCGTGGTCCAAGGGCGTCATTACCAGTTCAAAGCCCTTCCCTTCGGACTACGGTCGGCACCCAGGGTATTCACCAAGTGCCTCGCACCGGTGGCGGCGCAGCTGCGCCGCGAGGGGATTCACGTCTACCCCTACCTGGACGACTGGCTCATCCGCGCCAAGACGAGGGAGCTCGCCGTGGTCCACACGGCAAGGACCGTACAACTCCTCACGGACCTGGGATTCTCCGTGAACTACACCAAATCCCACCTGGTGCCCGCGCAAGTCGCACTGTTTCTGGGAGCGAGGCTCGACACAGTGTCCCTTCTGGCCTCCCCGTCGGAGGAGAGGACCAGGACCATCTTGGGCAAGGTGCAACGGATGTTGGTGGCCGACGCGGCCAAAGTGAGGTCCATCAAGTCCCTCCTCGGGATGATGTCTTCCTGCATCTACCTCATTCCCATGTGCAGGCTCCGGATGCGCCCGTTGCAAGAATTCCTGGATGCGCGCTGGATCCAGACGACGGGCAGCTTCGAGGAAAGGATCAAGCTCGACGAGAGTTTCCGACGAGCGATACGCTGGTGGGGCACCCGCACGCATCTGACGGCGGGCATGGACTTCCAGACCCCAGCCCACCAGGAGACTGTGACCACGGATGCCTCCCTGGAAGGGTGGGGAGCGCACACCGAAAATCTGCACGCAAGGGGACTCTGGCTCCCGACGGAGAAGTCCCTGCATATCAACGTCCTGGAGCTCCGTGCAGTGTTTTGGGCCCTCAGGTCCTTCCTTCCGTCCCTCAAGGGCAAGGTGGTGAGGATCTTCACCGACAACACCACCACCATGTTTTACATCAGGAAACAGGGCGGAACCAGGTCCCCAGCGCTGTCCAAGGAGGCGCAGGACCTGTGGCATTGGGCCGTCGCCCAAGGGATTTTTCTGGTGCCGTTTCATCTGGCAGGGATAAAAAACACCATCGCCGACTCACTCAGCAGGGAGCTGCGCTCGTGCCACGAGTGGGAACTACGGCAGGATCTGGTGGATCGCCTCTTCCGACGGTGGGGCACACCCCAGATCGACCTGTTCGCGACGGCGACGAACACCAAGTGCCGGAGGTTCGCCAGCAGGTTTCCCCAGACGAGGAGCATGGGCGATGCTTTCTCGTTCCCCTGGGAGGGCCTGTTCCTCTACGCGTTCCGTCCCTTGCCTCTGCTAATCCGGCTCGTCAACCAGCTCAAGAGGTCACGGTGCAGGATGATCCTCGTCGCACCTGCGTGGCCGAGGCAGATATGGTTCCCGGACCTTCTGGACTTGTCAGCGTCCCCGCCGATCAAGCTGCCGGCGGACGCGGATCTACTCTCCAGGGAAGGAGGCGCCATCCTCCACCACGACCCGAAGTCGCTGAACTTGCAGGCCTGGCTCCTGCAGCGCTAGAGTTTGGAGGATACGACATACTGGCCGATTGCAGAGAGGTTCTTGCAAAGGCCAGGGCGTCCTCGACTCTTAAATGCTACGGACACAAATGGAAGAGGTTCTCTGTCTGGTGCCACGCACAGAAGATTAACCCTCTACGGATTACGGCTCCCCAAGTACTGCCGTACCTGCTGACGCTGGCCAAAGCTGGTCTGGCACACGCGTCCATCAAGATTCATCTTGCTGCGATCTCCCGATACACCAGAACCACGGGGCGGACGTCCTTGTGGTCTCATCGTCTGGTGAAAGAGTTCATGAAGGGACTGTTCAGATCGTTCCCGCCGGTGAAGGCTCCGGCCCCGGCGTGGGAGCTCAACGTGGTGCTGACCAAGCTCATGGGACCTCCGTTCGAGCCTCTGCACTCGGCCCCATTGAAGTTTCTATCGTGGAAAACAGCTTTTCTTGTGGCCATCACCTCCGCACGACGAGTGGGAGAGATCCAGGCCCTTTCCTGCAAGGCCCCGTACTTGACTTTCCACGAGACGAGGGTAGTGCTCAGGACGCACCCCTCCTTCATGCCCAAGGTACCGTCGGACTTCCATCTCAACGAACCCTTGGTGTTGCCTGTGTTCTTCCCGTCGCCTTCGTCGCCGGCTGAGAGGACTTTGCACTCGCTGGATGTAGCTAGAGCGCTGAAGTTCTACGTGGACCGCACGAAGGGTTTTCGGAAGACGTCACAACTCTTTGTGAACTTTGGACCTGTCAATCAGGGGAAGGCTCTCTCGAAGGCTTCCATCTCCAGATGGCTCTCCGGCTGTATCATGTGCTGTCACCGGTTGGCAAACCGACCGCTGCCTGGCCGTCCGAGAGCCCATTCCACCAGAGCGATCGCAGCTACCACGGCGTTCCTATCTGGTGTGCCCCTGCTGGACATATGCAGGGCTGCTACGTGGAGGTCGACGCACACCTTCACGAAATTCTACTGCGTCGACCGGGATTCCAGGGAGGAGTCCAGGGTCGGCCAAGCAGTGCTGCGCAATCTGTTTGCCTGAGGTGAGCCTGGTGAGGAGGTAAGATGCTTAACGTTGAGTTGATGTGATGCTTAATGTTGAGCCTTTGCCACCTCCCGTGGTTGTGCATGTGTGTACTGCTATGTATTCTTTATTCATGAGCATGTGAATCCATGCCAGACCCCATGCTGGAGAAGGAACAAGTTACTTACCTGTAACTGTTGTTCTCCAGCATGGGTCTGGCATGGATTCACATGCGAACCCTCCCGCCTACCCCTCTGCGGCTCTTCACTTGGTCATACTGCCACTTCACGTGCTTCCAAATCTGAAGATGGCTGCCAGAGGCGGTGCTTAGGTAGAGGGCAGTCATTGGCTGTGGTCAGTATGACGCAGAGACCAGTGATTGGTTATTACTACGAAAGACAGATCAGAAACGAAACTGATACTGGTTTTTTCTTTACCGAGGATTCCCAGCCTGACGACGGGGAATATTCATGAGCATGTGAATCCATGCCAGACCCATGCTGGAGAACAACAGTTACAGGTAAGTAACTTGTTCCTTCCTCTGCCTCTTCTAGGCACTCGCGGAAGCGCCGTCATCGGTGGCCTTCCCCGTCCTCGTTGGAGGACTCCGCCCGACGGCGGGTTGCTTGTCCCACCAAGCACTCTTCTCTGGCGGAATGGGACGCCTGCCGCAAGGAGATGTTAGCGATTTTCGAGTCGCAGGGCACCGTTCCGACTGCGCCTTCGAGAGAAGCTGGTACTGAACGAGCTAGGGCCACCGCTCACACGCCTTCGGGCTTGGGCAGTCGGCGCGATCTTTGGGAGCCGTCGAGGTCCCGATCGGACAAGGGGGATTGCCATAGCAAACGTGCCAGGTCCAAGTCCCCGTCCTCAACACCCTCGAGACCAATAAGAAGGTATCGACGCCGTCTGCGCCATGTCCGTTGAGGGAGTCACTCGAGGCTTCGGCTCTGAGGAAATCGTCGGCGCCGAGGCCGTCTAAGGATGCGCTTGGGGCTCCGGCCTTGAAGCCGCTGTCGAAGTAGTCGGCGCCTCGGTCGACGTCAACGCCTATTCTATCGGCGCCCTCAACGCCTTTTGAAAAGGATTTGCCGGAGGTGCCCCGGAGGGTGGAAACTCTGAGGAAGGCCCTAAGTAAATCAGTTAGGCCTGTATTTCAGACTTTCTCTGTACCCTTATCCAGGGATTTATTCCAGACTCTGGATTACATTTCTGAGGTGGAGGAAGGGTCAGATGAGGAGGGGATGGTACCTCCTGAGGATCCTGATGACCTGTTGACTGGTCACAGCCAGTTGGAAGACCTGCCTCAGTCCTTACATGACGCCAGTGGTCTGGACACCTTTGGCAGGCCTGAGCCTGGTACGCATGCTGAGTCATCGTACAGGCGTCTCATGTCGAGGGTGACTGAGTACCTGGGGTGGTCTGCCCCACCTGTTGATTTTCTGCAGGATGATCTGACCGACATATTGGCCCAAGGTCCACCCACTGACCCGGTGCTGCCATTTCATATGGCCTTACAGAGAAGGGCGGCAGCGGCTTGGACTGTTTTGGAGAGTCTCCCGCCAGTGAGTAAGTAGTTACTGAAAAATACCATCCAGCCAGTGGCAACCCCTGCTACTTGACTACGCACCCCACTCTGGAGAGTTTGGTGGTGCAGGCGGCTATGGCCCCAGCTGCGTACCCTACCATCCCTCTGGATAGGGACGACAAGCGGTTTGATGATTGGGCGAACAAAGTATTTTCATCTGGTGGTATGGCTTTACAGGCAGCCAACTCCGTTTGTGCCTTGGCAAGATTCACTCACACTCTGTGGAATTGTGTATCTTTAGCGACTGATCATATTCCCGAAGGGGAGGAACGGGATGGTTTTCTTGCCCTTGTTCAGGATGGCAAGGATGCCATGGGTGAATTCAGTCGGGTCTGGACGTGGCAAACTGTGTCAGCCGGTCCATGGCGGCGAGCACCGTAATGCGCAGGTTTGCGTGGTTGCGGAAGTCGGGGTTTGCTCCTGATGTACATTCCCGGCTTCTCAAATGCCCTTTGATGGTGTCCATCTTTTTGGCAGCAAGGCTGATGAGAGCCTTGAGAGGTTGCAGACCTCAAAAGCTGCAGCAAAGTCCTTGAGCGCTGCAGTACGTCAACCTCCGCCTTTTCATCCTAGGGGACAGCAAATGGGGGGCGGTTCCTTTCGATACTACTCTTCCTTTCGTAGGTCGAGGGGAGCTGCCAGTCAAAGGGGCCACCGTTGGAGTACCAGAGGTGGAAAACAAGGTACTCGAGATGCCAAAGCTGCGCGGGCAGTTGCCTCCTTGCCCTCAGGAACTGCCACTTCTGCTCAGTCATGAGGCCATGGCCCATGGTTCGCCGGTTGGGGGAAGGCTAGCGCAGCATCTTGTAGAATGGCGTGCCATTAGTTTGAATGTATGGGTTCTGGAGATCATAACCCACGGCTACTGTCTTCCCTTTCGGCAGAGGCCTCATGACAATCCACCGGGGAAGCTCTCTTTGAAGTGTCCGGATCCGCTCCTTGCTCAGGAAATCCTATCCCTGCTGGAGAAAAGCGCTATAGAACTGGTGCCTATAGCGGAGAGGAACAAGGGATGGTATTCCCCATATTTTTTGATCCCAAAAAAAGACGGGGGTTTGAGACCCATCATGGACTTGCGTGGTTTGAACAAGCTCCTCAGGAAGGACAAGATCAAGATGGTTACTCTTTCTCAAGTCCTCTAGGCCCTTCAACTTCAGGATTGGTTGGTGTCTCTCGACCTAAAGGATGCTTACTGTCATGTGCCGATTCATCCCAAGCACAGGAAGTTCCTGAAGTTCGCGGTTGGTGACTCGCATTTTCAGTTTCGGGTCCCGCCGTTCGGATTGACCTCCACCCCGAGGGTCTTCACCAAGCTAATGGTGGTGGTGGCAGCATATCTCGGGAAAAGGGGGGATTCACGTCTACCCCTACCTGGGCGATTGGTTGATCAGGGCACGTTCTCCTGAGCAAGCCCTGGATCATTTGTCCGCCACCTGCCACTCCCTTCACAAGCTGGGCTTCTTCCGCAACTTAAAGAAGTCTCATTTGACACCTACTCAGCGGCCCCAGTACATCGGAGCTGTAACGCTCACCTGATTCCCACAGAGGCGCTGACCCGAACTGGACTACTACCGTTTCTTCTATCGTGAGGCGCAGGGCCCGGAAGATGCTCTGGACGGGGCCTCCGAATTTGGATTGCCTGGCTTGTAGAGTAAGTTTTCTGCAGGTGGAAGAAAAGGGATTGATTACCAGCTGGGGTGGATACGTGTTCCCACCAATCTCCAGTTTCTCACTCTTCTTGACCCCCCAACTTGGTTTCTGCGAGCTCTCACCTTAGGTATTGTAAAGATGAGCTCTCCATCCTGCTTCAGGTGCAGGGGTGCGTAGAATCCAGTTACGTCACTGGATGGGAAATAGTTGCGGACACTGTGTCCTTTCGTCTCTCCTGCGGTAGCCGTAAGTATGAGTGTCTTTTCTCCACAGGAGCCGGGGCCCAGAAACCTAAAGCAGGTAAGTCTCTTGGTGAGTATTTGTTCTCCGTGCTTAGTAGTGCTCACCATGTATTCCTCTTATGCAGTTGCGGGGATGTAGCTGGCATCGTAGCCGCGGTGGAGGAAGGTAAGTGAAAGAAAAGCGACTGCTTACTTCTAATGATTGTCTTTTTCTGCTTACAGGTGCCGAGATGCTGCCGGCGACACAGCCGCTGTCGCGCGTGATCAGGCACGCAAGTAAGTGGAAGAAATGTGGCCGCTTTAGAGCGGGCACCTCTAATGACTGTCTTTTTCTGTTTTTCAGGTGCCGAGATGCTGCCGGCGTCGTGGCCGCGGTGGAGTTCGACGAGGCCACGGATGGGTAAGGCAAGGCGGCGCGGCTGCGAGCATTTGAGAGCGCTGCTAATCTTGTACCTTTCCTTTGCAGGATCGTCAGAGGTAGGATTGCTGAGGCCGGATTCCGGTAAGTATTATTTCTAATGCTCGCCTTCTCTTTTCTTGTCTGTTTGCAGGTGTTCCGGGTGCTGGCGGGCGTGTCAGGAGCCAGGATGCAGGAGCCGACTCGGTGAGCGTCCTGCTGCTGATGCAGAATAACGCGAAGCACGTGTATTCCATCGGGCGTGGTTTAAATAGCAGAGAAGTGCTTCAGGTGTGTGTTCTTCCACTGGCCCCATCCAGGTAAGAAAAGAGTTCCTGAATAGAGGAAATGGTTCCTCCCAGCCCTGATGGCTGGGGACTTCAGCCAGACTGGATTGTTCTGGGTAAGTATGCAGCATGGTCTGCCTCAGGTAAGTCCACCCAAGCATTATTACACAGTTTATCAATATGAGCCCGGCGCCGGAACTGAAGTCATTTATGAGCCTGGCGCCAAAGGCGCCAGGACACGGTCCAAAGGGCCCCTGTAGGGTGACTGCTGGGTCCGGAGATGTGGAAGAAGGGTCTGCTTCCGGGGCGCTGGGCCAGTCCTGGCTCCTCGGGAGTAGTGCTCATGACAGCACCCCCCCACCCCTCAAGGCCCCTCCCAAAATTGTCTTCCCCGGGGGTTTTGGTTTATCCGGAAAGGTTCGGTGACATTTCTTGATTAGACGAGGAGCATGGACGTGGTCATAGGGTTCCCATGACCTCTCTTGAGGCCCGTAACCCTTCCAGTCAATCAGGTAGAACAGCTTTGATCTGATGATCTTAGAGTCCAAAATGTTTTTAATCTCGAATTCAGGTTCTCCATTCACTTGAATTGGTTCTGGAGGTTTGGTTAGTCTGGTTCCAGATTGCATGGGTTTCAAAAGCGATACGTGAAAAACAGGATGTATTCGCATATGAGCTGGCAATCCTAGTTTAACGGCCACTGGGTTTATTATGGCCGTAACTGGATATGGCCCCAGATATTTGGGATTAAAAGTGCAAGGTCCTTTGAGTGATAAGTGTTTGGTGGACAACCAGACCTGGTCCCCAATCTGGTATTGAGGGGCCTCGCTTCGGTGTTGATCTTGTACCTTTCTTTAGCTTGTTGTAAATGTGCAGTAGCTTCTTTGAAGGCTTTGGTAATAGCAGTGTGTAACTGATCCACGGCGGGTGTTCCAAGATCTTGAGGTGGATCGAGGTTGGAAATTCTAGGATGAATTCCATACAAAGTGTAGAAGGGGCTTTGCCCGGTTCCAGAGTGAACGGAATTATTGTATGCATACTCGGCTATCCAAAGGATGTCCTTACAGTTGCTCTCTGACTGTTGTAGCATGCATCGTAAATATTGTTCGAGAGTCTGGTTAGTTCTTTCAGTTTGACCATCGGTCTGGTGATGGCTGGTTGAGAGTCTTGCATCGATTTGAGCCAATTGACTACGCCAAAAATGGGAAATAAACTGGCTTCCTCTATCTGAGATTAGTACCGATGGGAATCCATGTAACCGGACAATGTTTTCAAGGAATTCTCTGGCTAGTACCGAAGCTTAGGGTAAGCCTTTTAACGGAATGAAGTGGGCCATCTTGGAAAACAAATCCACAATAACGAGAATAGTGTTGTACCCGGAGCAAGAGGGTAAGTTTGTGATAAAATCCATAGAAAGGGTGTGCCAGGGAGACGGTGGAATGTCTAATGGTTGGAGAAGACCAGCCGGTCTTTTCTTTTGACCCTTGTTTTGAGCGCACACACCACAGGACATTACAAATTCTTTTATGTCTTTTCTCCACGAAGGCCACCAGAATTGTCTTCTACTTTCTCTTCTGTTTTGGCAATGCCAGTGTGGCCCTCTATCAATGAATCGTGATAGCAGGAGATTACTTGCCTTTGCAAATCGGCGTGTGGTAGGAATAATCGTCCTCGGAAATAAGGCAAGTCATTCCTTAAAGTGAAATCCATTCCTTTTTCTAGCCAGTTCTGCAAGTCTGTTGGGTTCAGAAATTGTTTAACTTTTGCCTCAATGTCCTCTATGGATTGTGAAGAAATCGGGCCCAAGATCCTTTGTTCAGGAATTATTGGTACAGGCTCTGGGTTGACAATGGTGTCACCCATTCCAATCCGGGAAAGAGCATCTGCTTTGCCATTTTTGCTGCTGGGGCGGTAAGTGATCACAAAGTCAAATTCGGCAAAGAACAGGGCCCAGCGGAGCTGTCGAGAGGATTGAGCCTTGGCGGTTTTCAGATACTGTAAATTCCGATGATCGGTGATCACCGTGATGGTGTGTCTGGCCCCAAGGAGATAATGATGCCAGGCCTTAAAGGCAGATTTAATAGCTAACAGATCCTTGTCTGTGATGGCGTAGTTAACCTCAGGCGCCGAGAATTTTCGAGACCAGAACGCCACGGGATGTAATTGGTTAGTCTCTGGGTCGCTTTGTGAGAGGACCGCTCCCATTGCTAAGCTGGATGCGTCGGTTTCGACGATATAAGGGAGATCTGGGCGTGGGTGCTTCAGTATTTGCGCAGATGTAATCTTGGCTTTTAGCTCTTGGAAGGCTTGTTCAGCTTCTTCAGACCACTCAAAACGTTTATTCTTTCTTAAGAGAGCCGTGATGGGTTGTACCACTCGTGAAAACTCCGGAATGAATCTGCGATAAAAATTGGCAAAGCCTAACGTGCTCTGAACGCCTTTTACAGAAGTAGGTGATGGCCATTTGAGAGTAGCGTCCACCTTTCGCGAGTCCATGTGGACTCCTTTGGGTGTCGGGATAAAACCCAGAAATTCAACTTCAGTGGCATGGAAAACACATTTTTCAAGTTTGGCAAATAGTTTGTGTTGGCAAAGTTTTTCAAGTACTGTTCTAACATGATTTCGGTGCTCTGCTTCCGAAGAGGAGTAAACAAGAATGTCATCTATGTAGATGACAACACAGACGTCAATGAGCTCCCTGAGGACATCATTCATAAAATATTGGAAGGCGGCTGGTGCATTACATAGTCCGAAAGGCATCACTTGGTACTCCAATAACCCATATTTAGTGCGAAACGCCGTCTTCCATTCATCGCCTTCCTTGATCCGTACCAAGTGATAAGCCCCCCGTAGGTCTAGTTTTTTATGTATGCAAGCATCCTTCACCTGGTCAAGGAGTTCCGGGATCAGAGGTAAAGGGGATCTGTTTTTTACCGTTATCTGATTCAGAGCGCGGTAGTCTATACAGGTTCTGAGGTCACCTTCTGATGCAGGGGACTTCGATGGACGAATAAAACCATTGGCCAAATACTGGTCCAGGTACTGTCGCAGGTGAAGGTTCTCGGGCTCGGTAAGGGCGTAGATCCTGCTGCAAGGAGGAGTTGCACCGGGTAGTAGATCTATCTGGCAATCGTATGACCTGTGGTGCAGTAAGGTGTTAGCCTGTTCCTTTTGGAAAACATCTTGAAACTCTCGATACTCTAGCGGTAATTGCAAACTGTCGGCCGTTACTGACGCTAGGCCAATGTCTGATCGTAGATGGCAGGTTTGTGCACACTCTGGGAACGTTATCGTCTTTGCTCGCCAATCAATCTGAGGATTGTGTTTTTCCAACCAAGGGATTACCAGAATTATTTGAAATTGCGGAGCCTTGATCACGTCGAACACTTACCTCCCGATGCCCGTCTTGGCCTAGTAATGTCACTTCCGTAGTGGTATGGGTTACCGGCCCGGAGGCGATCTCAGTCCCATCCACAGTGGTGATTACATCTTTAACAGCTTTTGGGCACAGAGGTAGGTTCATCCTGGAAGCCAACTCGCGGTCCACGTAATTTCCTATAGCTCCACTGTCCACGTATGCCTTAATTGCATGCAATCTTTCTGGCTGCTTCGGATTTACGAGGACTATTGGCATAATGAAGTGCGAGGTCAAAGAACTGGTTTTTAAGCTCGGCAAGCGGATCTCTACGCTTGTCGGGCAAGGTCGTTTCCCGGCTCAGACTTTTCGGAATTCTTGTCGGAAGCTCCTACGGTCTTCTTAGGTGGTTTTACAGGGCAGTCTCGAAGGAAATGTCCCGAGTTCCCACAATAGAGACACAGTTGCATTTGCCGTCTTCTGTCACGCTCTTTCTGGGTTAAGGGGCCCTTTACAACCCCAATCTGCGTAGGTTTGGTGCCATCGACACTTTTGGAGTTGCTCTGAGTCTTAGTGAAGATTCGGGTTTCAAACCTGGATCGATCCGCCTTCCTGTTTTGAAGCCTGTGATCTAATTGGACCACCAAATCAATATAATCCGAACAGTCCTGAGGTGGATTTACGACCTGGGCCAGGACGTCTTTGAGTTCGCCGCGTAGACCTCGGTGAAATAGCGTGATTCTTTTCTCCTCGGGCCATCCAGTTTCCACAACAACCTATTGAAGGATGCAATGTAGGCTAAGAGATCCTGGTTGCCCTGTCGTAGGGAAAGGAGTTCATTGTCCAGGGCCTGCCCCTGGGAATGCCTTGCAAAAAGTCTTTCCATACTCGTCTGGAAGGCTTGGAAATTCCGAAGGATTGGATCATCTTGTGTAACCAGTGGAATTGACCAATCGGCGGCACTGCTGCTAAGATACGAAAGTACAAATGCTACCCTGGTCTGGTCATTTGAGAAGGCCGCGGGCCTGCAGAGAAAGTGCAATCGGCATTGATTTATGAACACTGCAAATCTTTTAGGGTCTCCAGCAAAACGTTCAGGTGGTGCCAGTGGCACATTTCCAGGTAGGTTGATTTGAACGGGATTGGTTGAAGTAACTGGGGTAAAATTCCCCCCTGGATTGGGCAGAGGGGTTTGCCCCGCTTGGCTCTGTAATAACTGTCTGGCAAGGTCGTCAGTTCGTTCCTTTGACACTATTAACTCTCTCCTGAGGGCGTTCGTCTCCTGGCGAGCAGCATGAACTTCAGCCCTTAATTCCCCCAGTAGCTGGGCCAGTTGATCTGTATCAGAAGTTTCCATAGCGCCTGGGTAGGAGATTATTGGTAGTCTTCGCGTTCTGTAACGCTCACCTGATTCCCACAGAGACGCTGACCCGAACTGGACTGCTACCGTTTCTTCTATCGTGAGGCGCAGGGCCCGGAAGATGCTCTGGACGGGGCCTCCGAATTTGGATTGCCTGGCTTGTAGAGTAAGTTTTCTGCAGGTGGAAGAAAAGTGATTGATTACCAGCGGGGGGGAAATACGTGTTCCGACCAATCTCCCGTTTCTCACTATTCATGACCCCCCAACTTGGTTTCTGCGAGCTCTCACCTTAGGTATTGTAAAGATGAGCTCTCCATCCTGCTTCAGGTGCAGGGGTGCGTAGAATCCAGTTAAGTCACTGGATGGGAAATAGTTGCGGACACTGTCCTTTTGTCTCTCCTGCGGTAGCCGTAAGTATGAGTGTCTTTTCTCCACAGGAGTCGGGGCCCAGAGACCTAAAGCAGGTAAGTCTCTTGGTGAGTATTTGTTCTCCGTGCTTAGTAGTGCTCACCATGTATTCCTCTTATGCAGGTGCTGGGATGTAGCTGGCGTCGTAGCCGCGGTGGAGGAAGGTAAGTGAAAGAAAAGCGACTGCTTACTTCTAATGATTGTCTTTTTCTGCTTACAGGTGCCGAGATGCTGCCGGCGACACAGCTGCTGTCGTGTGTGATGAGGCACGTAAGTAAGTGGAAGAAATGTGGCCGCTTTAGAGCGGGCACCTCTAATGACTGTCTTTTTCTGTTTTTTAGGTGCCGAGATGCTGCCGGCGTCGTGGCCGCGGTGGAGTTCGGCGAGGCCACGGATGGGTAAGGCAAGGCGGCGCGGCTGCGAGCGTTTGAGAGCGCTGCTAATCTTGTACCTTTCCTTTGCAGGATCGTCGGAGGTAGGATTGCTGAGGCCGGATTCTGGTAAGTATTATTTCTAATGCTCGCCTTCTCTTTTCTTGTCTGTTTGCAGGTGTTCCGGGTGCTGGCGGGCGTGTCAGGAGCCAGGATGCAGGAGCCGACTCGGTGAGCGTCCTGCTGCTGATGCAGAATAACGCGAAGCACGTGTATTCCATCGGGCGTGGTTTAAATAGCAGAGAAGTGCTTCAGGTGTGTATTCTTCCACCGGCCCCACCCAGGTAAGAAAAGAGTTCCTGAATAGAGGAAATGGTTCCTCCCAGCTCTGATGGCTGGGGACTTCAGCCAGACTGGATTGTTCTGGGTAAGTATGCAGCATGGTCTGCCTCAGGTAAATCCACCCAAGCATTATTACATTATCAATATGAGCCCGGCGCCTATGGCGCCGGGACTGAAGTCCTTTATGAGCCTGGCGCCAAAGGCGCCAGGACACGGTCCAAAGGGCCCCTGTAGGGGACTGCTGGGTCCGGAGATGTGGAAGAAGGGTCTGCTTCCGGGGGCGCTGGGCCAGTCCTGGCTCCTCGGGAGTAGTGCTCATGACAGGAGCAGTGCTCGACACATCCCTGGGGCAGTGTTCACCTCCCCAGGTGAGGGCCCATCAAATTCTGCAGATGGTGGACAAGTTTCAACGTGCCCAGAGTCTCCCGGCGTTCGAGTTCTTGAGGTTGCTCAGCCTCATGGCATCCAGAATTCTACTGGTGCCAGAGGCCAGGTTGCGGATGAGATCTCTGCAGTGGGCTTTCAAGATGCAATGGTCGCAGTCCTCTGGCAGAATGTCGGATCCCGTTCAGGTGCTGCCCTCGGTCGCACATGATCTTCTGTGGTGGGCCGTCGAAGGCAATCTGATGAGGGGTGCACCATTTTGGCTACCCTGGCCGGAGGTGACTATCGTGACGGACGCATCCCTCACGGGATGCGGAGCTCATGCTAATGAGTTGACAGTCGGCGGTCGTTGGTCTCTGTCAGAGTCCAGACTCCACATCGATCTGTTAGAGATGTGGGCTGTCAGGCTAGCCCTGAAAGCTTTTCTGCCGTCGTGTGCGGGGGAAAAATGTCCTGATTATGACGGACAATACAGTGACAATGCACTACCTCAACAAAAAGGGGGTGGGGGCAGGGTCACTCCCACTGTGCAGAGAGGCGATGCAGCTCTGGTTCGGGGCCATCTAGCAGGACATTTCGATCTCCGCAGTTCATCTGGCCGGAGACGAAAACATGGCGGCGGACGCTCTGAGCAGGCAGAGCACGGTCTCTCTCGAGTGGGAGCTGGCTCAGGAAGTTCTGTTGGAGATCTTCGCCCTGTGGGGACCCCACAAGTGCATCCCTTCGCCACCAGTGTCAACCGGAAGTGCGAGAGGAGCCTTAGGGGACGCGTTCGTAGTGGAGTGGTCCTTCCCACTGCTGTATGCGTTTACTCCAGTCCCCGTCATTCCGCAAGTGTTGCGGAGGTTCGGTTCCCGAATGATCCTCATTGCTCCGGCATGGGCCAGGAGAGTGTGGTACCCGGACCTTCTAGACATGTCCATCTGCCCTCCACGCCGTCGTCCCTACCGAGACGATCTGCTTTCACGGGAGGTGGGGGGGTCGGGTTCTCCATCCTGAGGTCAAGTCCCTCAGCCTTCATGCTTGGTATCTGAAAGGTTGAAGTATAAGGATTGGGACCTCCCAGAAGATGTGTTGGAGGTGTTGCTTTCGGCCAGAAGGCCCGCAACAAAGTCCCTGTACCGTTGCTGTTGGAGAAAGTTCTGCGACTGGTGCAGGCTAAAGAATGTGGATCCTTTTCTATGTTCGATTCCTGTGGTTCTGTCTTTTTTGCTTTCGTTAGCCCACATGGGCCTGCAAGTGGGTACCAGGTTACCTGGCGGCGCTGTCCATATTTAAGCGATTGTCTGAGGAATGTTCTTATTTTAAGATTCCTTTTTGATTTCTCAGTTTCTAAAAGGGATAACTAATGTGTTTCCACCGTAACCTTTCGAGGTGCCAGGATGGGATTTGAATTTAGTTCTAAAGTTCCTAATGGGAGCTCCGTTTGAGCCCTTACATTCTTGTCCATTGAGACTGTTGTCTTTTAAGACTATACTTTTAGTTGCGGTTACTTCCGCTCGCAGAGTGAGTGAGTTGCAGGCAATTTCCGCCAAGCCACCTTTCACGGTGTTCCATAATGACAGGGTTGTCCTTAGGGTTCGTCCTTCTTTTCTTCCGAAGGTTGTGTCGGAATTTCATGAGCCAGAAGGTTATTCTTCCGGTGTTTTATCCTCCTCCACATCCTGGTAAGGAAGAGGAGAGGCTCCATAGGTTGGATCCTAGGAGAGCTTTGAGCTTCTATCACGGATGTCCCGGGTCAGAGTGGACGATCAGCTCTTTGTTGGATACGCTGGAAGGCGTTTAGGTCAAGCTGTTTCTAAGCAAACCTTGTCCAGGTGGATCATTTTGACGATCTCTGAATGTTACCGTTTGGCGGGTAAGCACCCTCCGGTAGGCTTACAGGCCCATTCTACTAGGGGTGTGGCTGCCTCTAGTGCTCTGCAGAAGGGTGTTCCCATTCGTAATATCTGTGAAGCAGCCACATGGGCCTTTGTCCATACTTTTGTAAGACACTATTCCCTGGGTTCCATCCATGGGCAAGATTTGGCCTTTGGTAAGGCGGTCCTCTATTCAGCCATTTGATTGGGCATTCTAAAATTCTAAATTCTTTTCCCACCTCCAGGCGTTGGTACTGCATTAGGAGTCTGTCAGAGATGTGGAATGCGTCGGAGGAACCAATCCCTGGTAACGTTCTTTCGATGGGATGTTCCGACGACGTATTCCACATTGAAGCCTGCCCCTCTACAGAATTTCTTATGCAATTGCAGCTTACGTTTCCACAAGGCTTTCTGTAGTCATACTGGCAGAAGATTGGTGCCACACGTTCTGGGAAAAAACTACAACTAAGGCTACGGGCAACGTGCGTCCTACTTATAGCACCTGGTGACGTCGGCTCGACGGAGGCCCTCGAGGGACAGCGTATCGAAGTCATCTACGCAGGACACCGACGCCAAATTTTCTTTACAAAGCAACACAGCTGTATACATTACTGTCAGTGATGTGGAATACGTCGTCTGAACATCCCATCGAAAGAATGTTACCAGGTAAGAAGTAACTTGTTCTTCTGATTCTCAGGTGGGAGAAACGGTTCTAAGGCATCTCTTTGCTACTGTTCCTTCACACATCCCACCACCATCTCTGGGTACTGCTCGCTAGTCTATGCACAGCATGTGATTCTAAGCAGATTAACGAGCATCAGAATACATGCATTACTTACCGTAATAGCATTTCTGATGATTGTATTTGCTTAGATTCACCTGCACCCACCCTTCCTCCCCTCATGGAGCAGAAGGAACATAGACATCTTACACCGTCTCTCTCTACTTGTTCACGATGGTCCTAAGGCTCCCTCACGGCAGACAAAACACAATCCGGGGGACCTCGATGCCTGAGGTATTTTGGGTACATTGTAACACTATCCCTAACGTGACATGTAGTCACCCCCATGTCGACATCCCCTTTTGATCCTCGATAGAAAGATGCAATACTCTGCAATTACCATTAAATGTTGGACTATATGCACAGCATGTGAATCTAAGTAGATACAATCATCAGAATTGTTATTACGGTAAGTAATGCATGTCTTATCCACTGCCGGGTGCAGGGCATGGCATTATGCCGCCCTTGCAGGACAGGGCACACCCCTCCCTCACCTGGAGAGGAGCCGGGGGACAGGTCGGCGGCTGAATGTGTTTACGGTTTTATGCAGGATAAGAGCATACTCTGCCGCAGCTGTGCCCTCATCCCTTCTGTCAGCAGCTTGCATCTAAGGTCCTCCCTCTGCAACTCTTGTGCATCAAAAAGCAGACATCAATCTGTAGGTCGGTGGGGGCAGTGCTGCTTTTATGGTAATCGTCCGAAGAAAGTGAAAGCCCTCAGCCCATTGAAATATGTTCTTACATTTTGTCTTAGACGAACTTGCAAACACGTTCTTATGAATTAAGTAATGTGGGATATATTGACCCACTCAATGGCATTGCCCCACATCACAAAGCTGCTTTTGCGCAGAAACAACCACAAAAGGGTTGCGCTGGCTCCTGTGAGCGCCATGGCTCAAAACTGCATTTTGCAACAACTACAAAAATGGCTGCACTGTCCTGCCAAGCACACATCGGGCAGGATGGAACCAGGGGGCACATTAAAGGAGATTGCCAGTGGGTTCCCACATAAATAAAAGGAAGAAAGTGGACAAAGCAGCGTTGCTTTGCTGCAAAAGCCAAAATCTCTATTGAAAAGAAAACCTTTTTCACCTTTAAAAATAATGCTGCTGTGACGCCAATTCCCTCTGTTCCTTAAAGCCACTCTGATTAATAAGCCCTACCAAGCCCTATGTGTTTCACGGTGCCTCAGAAAAACCATGGAGGATTCTGAATTGACAAGCCCAGTCAAACCAACTCTAAAAAAAAAAAATCAACCAGGAACTTTACTTTTACTTACACAGGAAACAGTCATTTTCTCTGAACAGCTGAGTTTTGTATACTTTTGCAGAGCGAGACTCTAGCCATGCCTGTTTCAATATATCCGTGCTTCAGACCAACTCCAACATTTCAAGAGAATAACTATAGCTGCAGACAGTGTGTGAATCGGCTGGAGATGAAAAGTTGAATTTAAAAAGGAAGGCCAGCTGCACGATGCGTAAAATATTGGCTTTTGCAAGCTAAAGAAAACAGATGCCTGTGTGTTGGAACAGTACACTGGTGAATGAAAAGCCTGCCAGTCTTTGGCAATATGAAGGGGTTTGTTGCTGGTGCGATTATATAACATGGGTTATTTTATGCAACCGGCTTGCTTTAATTCTGGATCTAAGAAATTAAAGGTTAAAACAATGGTGGAGTTGGTTTTCTGCTTGGAGGGGGGTGGCACCAAAAGGAGGGCTCTCTCTCAGCAGATATTGACAGCCCCCTGATAATTACGGGTTTGAACAGAATTTCATCTCTGCTGGGACCCTGACAATGAAGCTCCCAGGGAAGGAAGCCTGAGGTGTGAAGGGGGCAATATAACTTCAATCAAGGGAGAAACCCCCACCATGCTCTGAAGGAAATGACAGTTGGCAGAAGTTGAAAAAAAATTGACCCACGGACAAAAGGAACTTCCATTTGGTCACAAAGACTCTTTCAGGAATAAACTTTAAAGGCTCCTATCTCTGCAGCAAGACTTTGAAAAATTGTAAAAATGTCGCAGTTTAAAAGTGTTTTTTTTTTTTTTTTTTTTGGGAGACATGATAGAACTCACTGCCACCTTGGGGACAGAAAGGGCAAAGTATTGAGGATAAATCGAAAAGTATCAATGTTGCAAACATAACATTTTTTACATACATTCCTTGGGATAATTCACATCTGTGTATAAAGTTGTGGAGTTTTAGGCCGAATCTTTCATGTTCAAAATAGCCAAAATGTATCAGAAGGGCGAAACAAGGTCCCACAGACTGGAGGATTGGACGGATATGTGCTGCACAATATGTAACCTGTGTGTATAATTTGCCAAGAGATTTCAATGGTGTAAATGTATGTTTTTTGCAAAATTGGATTTTAAGTAAAGTAAATGTGGGAGTTTTTGGACATTGTGAAACTCAGCTCATAAATCTGACCTCATTCCCTGTCATGATGCCCGCTCCCGGGGAGCCGGTTCAAGACCTGCGTCCCCAAAAGCGGACATCCAGTCCCCAAGGAAAGACCCAGCAACCCCATGTAGGGGCCCTTTGGACAGTATCCTGGCGCCTATGGCGCCAGGCTTATTATGGGAGTACTTGGGTGCACTTACCTGATGCAGACCATGCTGCAGGATCCCGGCCTCCTTGAGGCCTGAAGGGAACTACTTTACCTGTGGGACTAATTTACCATCCGGTCGGG
The DNA here is from genome assembly GCF_040938575.1 of Ambystoma mexicanum. Classification (NCBI taxonomy): domain Eukaryota; kingdom Metazoa; phylum Chordata; class Amphibia; order Caudata; family Ambystomatidae; genus Ambystoma; species Ambystoma mexicanum. The sequence continues at coordinate 156,144,872 of NC_090925.1, forward strand.
GAAGGATACATACCTGATTGGAGGAAGGATACATACCTGGAACTTCTTCCAAGGCTATTTAAACCCCACTCGAACAGCCATACGTGCTTCGCGTTGTTCTGCATCTAGCAGCTGGACGCTCGCTGTGTCTGCTCCTGTATCCTGACTTCTGCCAGCATCCTGGATCACCTGCAAAGGAAGAGAAGAAGAGAACAGAAGAAGGAAAAGTCCTTACCTGCTAAATCCGCATCCCGGAGACAACTCGCAGACAATCCTGAAAAGGAAGACTTTTATTTAAAAGCTCATCGCGTCGATCGCTGCAGCGCCGCATTTCACTCACCTTTACAGGGCGCCTCCATGTTCAGCAGCGATCATCCGGATTCGCAGTCACGCCCCAGCGCCTAGGGCGAAAAAGACAAGAACAAAAGGTGAGAGAGAGAAGGGAATAAGGAAAGCTAAATCTCCATGTTAAGACTTACCTGTTGATTCATTCCCTCTTCATTTCGGGTCCGTTATGCATCCTGGCATTTCCGGACCCCGGCCCCTAAGGGGAAAAAGAGACATCAGCGTTAATGAGCGAATGAAAAGACATTACCAAAAAACGCTCATTAAAGACTTACCTGATTTCTACAAGGATTTCACCTCTCATCTCGGGTCGGTGCCTGTTCCCCGGCATTCCGTACCCCGGCCCCTATGGGGAAAAAGACACTAGCATTAATGCATGGACACAAGGGGAACTTCTTAGCAAAAAACTTACCTGGAAGCCAAGCAAGTTTGGTTCTCACCAATCCGAAAATCCAGTGAAGTAACTGGATACCAACGCGCCCCTGCATCCGAAGCAGGATGGAGAGCTTGTCCTTCCAGACACTAAGGTGAGACGCTACGGGGAATCGCAGAAAGGTTTCGAGAGGGGAAAGTGGGAGGCCGATTGCATTACCCCGCAGACAGTTAATCCCCTATTTTCGCCTACAGAAGGATACTTCTGCGAACCAGACAAGCCAGATTTGGGGGCCAGTCCAGTCCGTCTTCCGAACCCTGCGCATCACCTTAGAAGAGGTCACAGCAGCGCGAACCAGGCCAGCGCCTCCGTGGGAGTCAGGTGAGCGTTACATTCCCTTGGACATCCAACCAGTTGAGAGCAAGGCGGAGATTAGCACATCTGTCCAATCCAAGTAGTTTAGGGGCGTGCGTAGTTAACCCTGCACAGACTATACTTTGATGTCATTATGCACTATATATAAGGCTCCATGACAAGACTCTAGACTAACACTGCCTGACTTCCTGCGCTGCGTTCCTGTACCAGTCATCTTCCAGATTCCAACTACAAGGCCAAGCATTATCTGATCCTACACCAGGGCCCACTGTAAAACCCAAGCAGTGCTGATCCCATTCCCAGCAAGGCCTCCAATTTAAAAAGAACCACTACATTTCCCATTAACAAGGGGAAAACTCTGGTACCTTTTGGCATCCTGATCCAGCCTGGCTTGTGGCCACTCACTTGCATGCTGCTGCAATCCTGCTACCCTGATGACCTATTTTATCTAGTGACCAGAATTGCCAGTCCAGAAGTGCTACCCGGTAACAAGAACTGCCCAGCTGTTTGTCAGGCGCCCTGCCGTGTAGTGACCAGAACTGTTGACTGTCCAACATCCAAAAACTAAAAGTGGACTGTGAATATAAATTGCCACCCCACCTAAACCCATAGCCTATCTTGTCTTTGTTCTCATCCCACTCGCTAAGTCACCCTATCCTTATAACTTGTAAAACTGTCAGAATCATTCTTGCAACCCTGCCATTGATTTCTAGTGCTAGCGCCATATCTTTAGTAATTTTGTCTTATGAAATCCCAAGCTATTAATCCTATTTCGAGTGATCGGACTGGTTCCGCCAGGGCGGGCGCTGGGGCGAAGGGGGTTGAACTCGCGAATGAACCCTGGAGCTTGGTGTGTTCCTCTTTGGTGGCCTAGCCTGAATACTCTAGTGTAGAGTAACTATTCTTGTCACAACTGATTCTTTCCTTTTTTCACGCCTTTATTTACTCAAAGTGCACCTTCTTAGATCTTGCATAACTCATTTTATTTACCAGCTAGAGATTTACTTTCAATTCCATATTGTACCTGTGATCTATAGCTACACCCCAACACAATATTTCACCCGTTCTTCAAAAAAAGTTTTAGTAAATTTACACGGAAAACGGAAATATTTGCAAAGTTTCCAACGTGTCATTTTGATTGTAAACTGTTTTTAAATCTTCCATTCATTTTTCGAAATGCTCTTGCTAACCCATTGCTTCTGATTGTTAGTACCTCTACATTGTTGTTTTGGTGAAAAACTATTTGTTTCAAGGTTTTTGCACACTTTATTCATCCATTTCTGAGTGTCCTTTTTAACATTGCAAGGTTTTCAAATCCGTTTTTCACTCTTATTTGGGGAGAGACGGTCGGATTTGAATTCCGTTTTCAGCTTCTTACTCAGGATTACCTGCTGCGTCCTTATATCCATTCAGAATTGATTATTTGTGGGTTGAGAGAACTTTGCAGGGGGAAATCCTAACTTGAGTGCTATCTGTCCTAAATCTAAGGTGCTCCTATTCTGCTGTGCTGAGTATGTACTACACTAAAAAGTCAAACCCAGTGCATTGTTCACATTCTCATTTGTAACTATCACTCCATTGGTGATTGCTGCCCTATATTAAAAGTGTGTGATTCCTTTTTGAATTTTAAATAAATGATAAATATTGCATTTGACTAACCAGCCTGGTTCATGGTCCATTGTGACACTGGGTATTTGAAAAGAGGGTGTGATATGAGTGGTGTGCCATCCCAAAATTGAATCCACATAAATAAGGAGAAAAGAGCCTCAGTTAGGTGCTACATACTAGGCCGAGACCACGGTGAGCGTGTCGCCTGATTGGAATCCTTAACAGTAATACCTCTGCAATTAAAAGTCTGATTTAGAAAAAGTGTCCTATGGCTAGCGATGTTTCCGGCACGTTTCCCATTGTACCTTTTTTGGTCCATGCCATTGTTCCCTATGATGGGAAAGGAGTACTGGTTATGTCACATGTGGCTGCTTAAAAGACATTCAGTACATGTTTTATTGAGAAAACTGCCTCGCTTATGTTTAACGTGAACCTAGTGAGATGCACGTGAGTAGTCGAAGGGGTCCCCCTTTGTACAATGTTAGATTTTGCAGCTGCTTGTGGTCTTGGTCCCACCCCCTTTTGATGTGATTTGATATAAAAAGGATATCGCTGTTTGATTTACATTTTATACATTTATTATAAAATTGCGGTGTTTTCTAATTTGTCAGTTTTGAAATAAAGTGAATATACATTTGATATAACATCTATACATTGACGGGAGCGGTGCTCGCCGATGTTGCCGATCGAGCGGCGAGAGCGAAGTGAGCTCTGAAGACAGGGACTGTGAATCTAGGGTTTCGCGGAATGACACAGTGATGACTTCAGAGGGGTTCTGCCCCGGGATGATGGGAAGCAGATATTTCTCCAGCATGGGGTCTGGCATGGATTCACATGCTCGTGAATATTCCCAGTCATCGGGCTGGGAATCCTCGGTAAAAGAAAAAACAGTTTCGCTTCCAAACGGTCTTTCTCCTAATAACCAATCACTGAGCTCTGGGTCATAATGCCCTCAGCCAATGACTGCCCTCTGCCTAAGCCCCTCCTCTGGCAGCCATCTTCAGATTTTTGCCGCACGTTCAAGTGTTGGCAGTCCTCGTGTTTAGCTCAGAGAGCATCTGCATTTTTTCATGCTTTTTTTTTTTGTTTTTTTTGTTAATGGGAAAATCCTTTAATTCGAGCCAGTCTGCTCCATTGTCTACTCGTCCGATTAACTGGGATCCGTTTTCCGGCAATTTCATAGTGTTCTTCTTGGAGGCTTCCAGAAGATCATCAGGCCTACACTGCACTGGACCATGTCGGAGGAGAAGGACGGCGCTTCCCTCTTAAAGCTGTGCCCCGGCTGCGGTCTGCGGAATGTGTTCACGGATGACGAGCATTCCCAGTGCCTGTACTCCCTGCACCCGACTCGCAAACTTGATTTGTCGAGGCTTCACCAAGCGCACGATGAAGGATCGACACGCCCAGCTGGCATCGTGTCTTATGGCCAGGGCCTCTATCCCCGGCGGTTCACCGGGGCAAGCCAAATCCGGATCCAGCCATCCTGAGCAGGCTTCTAAGACCTTTTGAGTGCGCTCCATCTGTGCGGGCCCAAGACAAGGCCAGGCACCGCAAGTCTGCATCCGTCAGGGGCACCGCAGAGGTGGGTCCCGCAGTGGGCAGGGCGCGTTCATAGTCTCCAGCTGCATCAGTCTCCAGCCATTGCTCCAGCTCTTCGTCCAAGAGGAAGTCGGATACTCCTGGGAAACTGCGGGTGAGACCAGAGAAGGCCAAGCAGGACAAGATGGCCGACCTGCCCGTGATGGCCCAGGTGGGCCAGGCCCCAAATCGTCTTCCTCGCTAGAGCTGGTGGTAGCCTCCGTCTCGAAGGCAATAGGGGCAGACCCGGGCTAGGATACCCCAAAGGCCAGAGTGAATCTCCCCGCCAGGCGGGAGTCTTCCTTCAAGCTGATTGAAGACCCCTGTGAAGAGGATGCCGGACCTCAGCCTGAGACCGACCCTTCAAGACCTGAAGAAGTGGGGAGGTGGGGGGGAAGAACTCCAGGGCACGGACATTTCTTAGTTTGACGAGGAGGAATTGGTTTCCATCCACACCATTCAGGAGGAGGGTGGTGACGACGAGGAGGAGGAGATTGCAGCGGGAGTGCCTGCAAGGGTGATGGATGAGAAGATCGTTGTTGAGGACAACGGCACGGGCACTGAGCCCAGTGACCCTGGCCCCATCCAACCTGTCCCTGTGGTACCGCCGAGAGACTTCTCCCAGGATATCCTCTAGATCCTCCACACGCTGTTGGCGTAAAAAAAAGATGCCGACGGTACCACCACCGGCGGTGACTCCGTTGACACTGGGGGCTTCACTGCTGAAGAAAAGGAGGCATCTTACACCTAGGGGGACGGGTCAGACACGACAACAGACACCGACGATGGCGGAATGTCCCTGGCACCACGGGCATCCCTTCCGGACGAAGTGGGATCTTTCCATCCCATAATCTCACGGGCGTCGGTGCTCTTCTAGCTCACCCCAGAAGAGAAGAAAGAAAGGTTTTCTGCTCCAACGCCGGGAGGCGAAGAGGAAGACCATTCTGTCGGTGCCGCTCCTGGACGATGTCTGGGACGAAGGGCTGGCGCTGCTGAAGAACCCTGCTTCAGCCCCGGTTAAAAGGAACAGTCTTGAAAAGAGATATCCGGTGCCGGAGTCTGCACCCAGTGCCTGCGGTCACAACCGTTGCCAGAATCTGTGGTCTCAGCGGTCGCCATGAAGGCTGCAGGTTCTTCGTTATTTTCTTCATCCACGCCACTGGACAGTGAGGGGAAGAAATTGGATGCCATGGGTAGAAAAGTTATCTACTCTGCGGCGACGACAGTCAAGGTGGCCAACGCCTTAGCGATTGTGGCCAGGTACGACTGGGAACTTTGGTATAAAATGGCCCCTCTCCTTGGCTTCCTCCCCGATTAAAAACGGGTTGAGACGTTGGAGATCCTGCAGGAAGGTGAAGTGGCGTCGGATCACGCCATCACTGTGGCCTTGGACATTGCAGAAAAGGGTTTCCGGCAGATGGGAAACGGGGGTCTGCCTTCGTTGTGGTTGTTTCAAGGCCACCAACTTCAGGCAGGAGGTCCAGACGAGGGTCCTGGACATGCCGGTCGACTGAGACAACCCTTTCGGGAAGGCAGTCGATGAATCCCTCCAGGCCATCAAGGCAGACAGACGGCCCGTGCCCTGGGCACTGCAACAGCACCTCCCGTCCTTTCGATCCTCGGGAGGGAAGTTGAACAGGTCCTCAAGAGGTTTCGGCGGGGGCTCCTCTTATCACCAACCTTTCCGCTCCACGACCCAGGAATCCAACGGGGGTAGCTCCAAGGCTTTCGGCGGTGGTGGTCGTTAAGGCTCCCAGGGCAGCACCCCGGCCGCCAAGCAGGACTGACCCGGCCAAGGCATCGGGCTCCCACCCCTGCACCCCGGTGAGTGGCCAGATGGCGACCTTCGTCAGCGTGTGGGAGACCATCTCCACAGATCAATGGTTGCTGGACACTCTTGCCCATGGACACAGCTTGTAGTTTCAACGGAAGTGTCTGCGGATTCCACTGTTGGCTCGAAAGGACAATCTGTCCCTCAGCTGCTGCTGGGGGTTTGCGCCATGCTAAAAAAAGGGGCGATGGAGCTAGTTCCAAAGCGACTCTGGGGTCTACTCAACATACTGTCTCGTAAGGAAAAAGACCGGGGGCTGGAGGCCCATCCTCGATCTATGACTCTTCAACAAGTACATAAAGTCCCAGAAGTTCAGGATGGTCACACTGCAGGTTCCTGCACTTCGTCGTACAAGGGGAAGCATTACCAGTTCAAGGCTCTTCACTTCGGGCTGAAATCAGCAGCCAGTGTCTTCACCAAGTGCCTGGCTCCAGTGGTGGCCCATCTGCGACTACAGGGGATTCATGTGTAGCCTTGCCTCGAAGACTGGCTCATCCAGGCCAAGTTAAGGGACATTGCCACCTATCACACGCACTGTCCGGCTGTTGACGGACCTGGGGTTCTCAGTGAATTTTTGCAAAGTCCTGCTTGACACCATCGCAGGACATGCTATTCTGTGATCCAGGCTCAAGGTGCAACGGCTGTTGGCTCTGAAGATCGCCACAGTGAGGACCATCAAGTTGCTGCTCGGCATGATGTTGTCATGTCTGCCTCTGCAGATTGCAGATGCGTCCGCTCCAGGAATTCCAAGACAAGATTGCGCCCGATGAGGATTCTATCGAGCAGTCAGGTGGTGGGGAGTGTGCTCCCAAATCGCTGGAGGCGTGGACTTCCAGAACCCCCCCCCCCCATACCAGGAGACGGTCACGACGGACGCTTCCCTAGAGGGCTGGGGAGCCCACACAGGGAGTCTTCACGCCAGAGGCCCGTGGCTGACGGAGGAGAATACGCTCCACATCACCGTACTGGAACTGTGAGCAGTGTTTTGGGCCCTGTAGTCGTTTCTGCCGTCCCTCAAGGGCCAAGGTGGTGAGTCTTCACGGACAATACCACCACAATGTTTTACATCCAGAAGCAGGGGGGGCTCCAGGTACTCGGTGCTCTCCTGGGAGGCGCAGGACTTGTGGCACTTGCCCCAGATCCTCATTCCGTTTCACCTGGCAGGAGTAAAGAACACTGTTGCCGACTCTCGAAGCAGGGAGCTGTGCTCTTGCCACAAGTGGGAACTTCGGCAAGATCAAGTGGACAGCCTTTTCCGCAAGTGGGGCAGTCCCCAGATCAATTTGCGATGGCGACGAACACCAAGAGCCGGAGGTTTGCCAGCAGGTTCCCCCAGCCAGCGGAGGATGGGGGGACGCATTCTCCTTCACCTTGGGAAGCCCTGTTTCTGTAGGGTTCCCTCCCCCACCCCCCCCATTGCCTCTACTGCTACGAGTCTTCATAAAGACGGCACTGGTGGAAGATGATCCTCGTCGCAACCAGCGTGGCCGAGGCAGATCTGGTACCTGGACCTTCTCAGCATGTCGGTGTCATGACCCCTGCCCCTGGCCTTCACAGGCATGCCATCTGGGTTGCACCACGGCCTTCCATTATGGCCTCAAGGGCCTCATCGTCTCGCCCAAGATTCTTTTGGAGTCCGTCCTGGTGCCTTTGGCACCAGGCTCATATGGGAAGTCAGAGAGCTGGGACTTGCAATAGCCTTTGCACAACATGGATGCCCCCGCATAGCTCAGTTCCAGAACCGAGCTATGCGGTCTAGCATTTTAGGTGTGGTCAGGCCTGGGGGCACCTGGGATACCTGCAGGCTATATAAGCCGCGCCCAAGTTCTGTTTGGATCCTCATCTGCATTCCTGGGCCGGTTACCTGCAAGAAAAAGAACAAGAACATTGTTGGTATACACTTAGCTGCGAGTGAGTCCTGCTTCTGTCCTCTGCTCCTGGGCCCCAAATATACACCATCTCGGCGAACGCTCCCTCGATCTTGAAAGCCGTAACCTGGGAAGAAAGCACGGAAAAGCAGCATTAGTAAGCGTTTATTCTTCAATATTGAAAACAACCAAAATAAGCGCACGCTTACCTGGATTTGACTTGTCCTTGGCCCACGTCCATCCCTGGCCATTTTATGACCTGCAAGAAGGAAGTAAACACTGATTAACACACAGAAGATCAAGAAGGCGTCACTACACTTTACTCACCGCTCCATCTTCTCTGCAGCATCCACTCGGGGACATCGCAGCGGCCTGCAAGGAAGAGAGAACAAACAGGTCAGCACAAGAAAAGGTATATAGTGCAGCGCTTTGCGCTTTCACTTACCATCTCGTGCACAGCCCCAGCAGCACAGCACCACCAGAACTTCTTTCGCACCTAAGAAAGGAGAGACATTAATAGGGGCAATTACAAAATAAAGGACAAACTGCCAAAACCGCAGTCTTACCTGGACGAACGGAGTCGCAGCAGGTCTGGACTCTTGAGGGCCCGCACCAGTGAGGCAACTAGGTTGCGACGCGCCCATCCAACAATGCGCCCCTGCACAGAACAGCAGGACGGAGAGCGCACCATACAATAAAGCAAGGTGAGGAGAGCACCAAGGGGGTTGTTGGGTTCACAAGTGAGGTAGGCTCCGGGCTAGAAGAGACAATAAAGCTAAACCCAAATTCCTGTGTTTTCAGACCCGGTCCTCAGCCGAACAAGAGTCCAAGGTCGGAAGCGGTCCAACCAGACTGAATGGCGTTCCGGTGGATATCAGGTGAGCGTTACAGTCAGCGTCCTCTCCAGTCAAGCTTCCGGTGGTCGCAGATCTCCTCTCAAGGGAAGGAGGCTCAATTCTGCACCACCACCCAGGGTAGCTGAACCTGAAGGCCTGGCTCCAGCAGCACTAGAGTTTGGTAGTTATGAGTTGCCGGTTGACGGCAGGGAGGTCCTCGCTAGGGCCAGGGCATCATCGGCTTTGAAATACTACAGACCTAAATGTAATCGTTTTGCAACTTGGTGCCGGTCGCAGAAGATTAACCCTTTGAGGGTCACGGCCCCCCCCCCCCCAAGTCCTTCCATACTTGTCGTTGGCTAAATCGGGGCTGGCTCATGCCTCCTTCAAGGTGCACCTGGCGGGTATCTCCTGCTACACCCGTTCTCCAGGACGTTCTTCCCTTTGGTCACACTGTCTCGTTAGGGAGTTCATCAAGGGACTGTTCAGTTTGTTCCCACCGGTGAAGGCTCTTTCCCGGGCGTGGGACCTCAACGTGGTATTGACTTGGCTCATGGGGCCCCCATTCCAATCTTTGCATCAGCTCTGCTGAGGTTTCTGTCTTGGAAGAAACCTTTCCTCAAGGCCATCCCCTCTGCCAGAAGAGTAGGTGAGATCCAGGCCCTGTCCTGCAAGCAGCCTTATTAGACTTTCCACGAGACCAGGGTGGTGCTGCGGACGCACCCCTCCTTCATGCCCAAGGTTCCATCGGAATTTCATCTCAACAAGCCCTTTGTGTTACCTGTGTTTTTTCCGACGCCTTCGTCGCCAGCTGAAAGCACTTTGCACTCGCTGGATGTAGCTCGAGCGCTGAAGTTTTATGTGGACCGCACAGTTTCCAAAAAACTTCTCAGCTGTTTGTGAACTTTGGTCCTGTGCACCAAGTCCCTTTCCAAGGCTTCCATTTCCAGATGGCTCTCCGGCTGCATCACCCATTGTCACCGGTTGGCAAACCGACCGCTGCCTTGTTGTCCGAGAGCCCATTCTACCAAAGCTATCGCTGCTACGACGGCGTTCCTGTCTGGTGTGCCCCTGCTGGACATTTGCAGGGCTGCTATGTGCAGGTTGACTCTCACCTTCAGGAAATTTTACTGCGTCGACTGGGATTTCAGGGAGGAGTCCAGAGTCTGCCAAGCAGTGCTGCGAAACCTGTTCGCTTGAAGGTGGGCCTGGTGAGGAGGTAAGAGATTGCTTCTGTTGAGCCTTGCCACCTCCTGTGGTGTGCGTATTTACTGCTATGTATTTTTTATTCATGAGCATGTGAATCCATGCCAGACCAATGCTGGAGAAGGAACAAGTTACCTACCTGTAACTGTTGTTCTCCAGCAGGGATTCACATGCAAAACCCTCCCGCCTGCCACTCTGCGGCTCTTCTCTTGGTCCTGCTGCCCCTTTACGTGTTACCGAATCTGAAGATGGCTGCCAGACGAGGGGCTTAGGCATTCATTGGCTGGGGGCAGTATGACCCAGAGCTCAGTAATTGGTTATTAGGAGAAAGACAGTTTGGAAACGAAACTGAAACAGGTTTTTCTTTTACCAAGGATTCCCAGCCTGACGACAGGGAACATGCAGGAGCATGTGAATCCATGCCAGACCCATGCTGGAGAACAGTTACAGGCAAGTAACTTGTTCCACATTTTATATCAAATTGATGAGCCCCCAGTGTTTTTGATAGCAGTTTTATTGAACCCCCCCCAATAATTTGTATATGAACGTTATAATTGTCTCATGCAATTTTTATCTTTTTAGTATAATATGTTTAAATCAAATATAAAAAATATCTTTGTACACATTTACATAAAAATCAATATTAAATATATTTTTTTATATGGAATTCATATATCTTTTTTTGACATAAAATATTAATTTACATGTTTTATATAAACTTCCCCACCAATTTTGATATAAAAAGGTACACAATCTTATATGAACTGACTTTGATACAGAGTGTAAATAATGAAAAGCAGTTTACTTTATAAGTAAAGTGTGCTTCCCAGAGTCTGTACAAAAGTCAAAGTATTGCCTTGACAATCCGTCAACCTACATGTGTCCCTTGGCAACCCACCAAGTGCTGTGAGTCAACACTGCAGGGGTTTTGTATTACAACAAGGCCTAGGGAATCCTAGGAATGTGGTCACTCATAGAGAGGTTGTTGAGGAGAATTCTCTGAAATGTGCTAATTCCCTTCGACCTTAGAGACCCCCAGCTCTTTTTGCTGGACTTTTGTGTATTGTACGAAATCACCGACTATAAAAGTCCGACCCCACCAAAAGACCTAAACACACACCACAAAAAGTTCTAATTACCAAAAGTTTGAACTTTTCGTGGTATGTGTTTAGATGTTTCGGCGGGGTTGGACTTGGGGCAGGGGCGGGGGGTGTCCCCCGCAACACCCGCTCACTACAGTGAGCAGGGGTTGCGGGGGACACCCTTCCAGGCCCGCTAAAGGGAGAAAAAAAACAAAAAAGGCCAGGGGTGTCCCCCGCAATACCCCGCTCACTATGCTATACAGTAGAGTGAGTGGGGTGTTGCGGGGGACATCCCCGCAGCACACCCGAGGGGGATGGGGGAATTAAAAAAAATATATAAAAATGGGGGTTGCAGGGGAAACTCCTGCAGCTGCCCGGAAGAAAAAAGAAAAGGACCCTGCGGTGCCGGTTCCTGATCAAGGAAGTGAAAGGGAAATGGCGCCACAGGGACTCGGCGTGTCTTTAAAGGTAAGTAGGGTGGGGGTGTGTTGGGGGTCGGGGTGCGAGTTTGTAGGGGTTTTTAATGTATGTTCCCATGGGAAATGTACAATCCTTTAGTGGTTCGTACATTTCTCATGCAAAGTTTTCCGTCGCAGACTTTTCTGTGACGGAAAATTCATGCAGATCTGACTTTGAGACTTTTTTTTATCTCATGTATTTTTCAGTGATTTATTCTTTGTGTTTCTTTTGACTTTGGAGTCTGAAAAACTCCATAGGCATCATTTTTACATTGACACACAGCATCTTTAGTGCAGTGGCACAGGGAAGACTTAGATTTCCGAAAGGTTTATATACCTTCTCTTGGTAAAATTACTGTTTCCAAGAGCAGTGAAGTGAAATTGACTTTACTTACAAATTGTAACTTTCTAGACCCAGCACACACTATCTTACAATAGGGTGCTGGAGGGGTTACTTGGTATCCCCTGTGTCTAGTTTCTCATGTAACATTTTTGTTACCCTTTCTACAGTTAATGGCTGGTGGCAGTGGTTTACTTTTTACTACCATTGTGTGTTTTTACCGCGGGCTGCAATTGCAGCCTTGGTAAAACACCCAAGGGTGCCCATTTCGTCAAAATGGCCCCAGTCTTCTTTTCTCGCCATTTCTTGCTGGAAAGGTCCTTCTTGAGGTCTAATCTGTGCGCCAAACCGGGTTTAGTCCCTTTGTTCGTTTTGTCTTTGGCAGGATTCACGAGTGAAGCCCGCCTCTGGCTCCAGAGTGTCTGGCAGGGGCAGGAAGCGAGGGAGGTGCCCAAAACTCCCTGTGCTTAGTCTCCTAGGAAACAGGAATGCACTCTTGGGTGATTGGCCTGCTGGGTGACTGACAGCTAGGCTAGAATGAATGGGAGAAACCTGCATAAAAGGCAAGGCTTTTGGCTTGAAAGGCAGTCGACTACTGGAACGAAGGAAATCCAAAGAAGAACTTGAAGAGACGCCTGCTGCAACTCCTGGACCGTTGGTTTGCCCGGTGAAGCCCTGCTGCTGTGCCGAAACTCTATTTATTTATTTTTCCATTTCAACTCGGAGCCCTGCAATGTACGACCTCTCCCCTTGGGTTGGTGGGACCAATCGACCCCAAGACGAGCTCATCTGGACTTCCTCTCGGAGCTGGCTGCACTTCCATTGCTGCTGCAGGAACCGATCGCCAGCGAGAGGAACACTAGAATCGAGTGAGTGTCTTTAAGTTGGCCAAGAGCTCCAGGAAGATCCTCCGGACTCCCAGGAAGCAGGACTGACCGAGCCTGAGCCATCTCAACAGTGCTGGACCCCAGAAGCAAGGAAAGTCCATCTCGACAGCCAGGAACCGCAGTGGTGCTATTCGCGAGAGTCGTGAGGAGCTGCAACCGTGAAGTGCCGCTGAATTGAAGTTTGCCCATTGCTGCTGCTGACATTCCATTTCGTATTACAGGATTCCCCAGATGTCGTCCTTGTCTCCCAGACTGAAGTCCAGGAACAAAGGATCTGCAGACCTACATAGGAACCAAAGTGCAGCTGTAGCGAGTTTTCTTCAAACCAAAGGTACTGTGATTTAAGAGCGGGCTTACCTCTTGTCGTGTAGTCTTGCTAGCTCTCAGTTGCAACTTGCTTTGGCTACTCTTGAACAGTTGATTGCAACTGTGCCCCTCATAAGCTTCCCAGCTTGTGGCCCTTCAGTGATTTCATTTCTACACACTTTTCTAAAAACATTGCAAGACTTTTACTTACCTGCAAACATCTCCAGTCCACAAGACCTTTGCTCAACTAACATTGGCTGTCCTGGCTCTCTGATAGACTCTTCTAAACCTCTTACTCTGTGTGTTGATATGTCCCTCAACCAAGTCACTCATTCCATAACTTGTGTGGCTGGGAAAGGATTAACTGTGCTTTGCATTGGGGGTTCAAAAGTACTTACCAGTTTTAAGACTATTTGTTGACCATTGTTTATTCTATAACTTCTGCCTTTTGACAACTCAGTATTACTCTAGATATGCAACAGTGATAATTCAATGTCCACAGTGTTCTAGTTATTTAAGTCACCTGAGGGTGTAGGAAGTGTCTGTGTGCCATCCCCAATGGGTATCAACTGATACAGAGAATCAGAGTGTGTATTTATGAAGTGTTATTTTGTTACAATTATATTGCTCCCTTCTGAAGAAGGCTTATTCAGCTGACTGTTAAATGTATAATTGTTTAATCAAGAAACCTTCAGTGTAAGTTTATTTGGATAACTGTAATTGTGACACTCTGTTACGATGTTACTGCTCACATTGACCCCTCTTGAGATCAGCCTGGTTGCTCAGTTATGCTACCAACGTGTGTAGTACATGCTTATACCAAAGGTTTGGGTTAACTATTGCCACAAGGTCCAGGCTGGTGCAGTCTCCCACAGGGTACTGCATACAATCTTGCCTAATAGAGGTATTCTAGCCGCATCAGCAGAAAGCAAAGATGGGGTTTATATTTAGATGGCCGGAATACAGGATGTTTGTGGCAGCTCTATAAACAAACGATCCATGTGAATTCACATGAACAATGTTTACCAACTAAAACTAATGGTCGTTAGCAACGTTATTTTTAACTTATGACTGAAGGCCGGCACTGGAAGCAGCAGCAGGCTGAACTTATTTTTAGATGTTATAAAACATAGGAAGCAGTATGCAGGAAATGGAATGCTCTGCTTCTGTTGATAACAAATAATGGCTGCTGGCCCCCAGGGAATGGTATGTTTATTCACCCTTTTAAAAGGACCCGTCTGACTGTAGCAGGGGTACTCGTCATACATAACTTTATTCGGCCATAGACCATCAAAGCACAGTGCTAGGAAAGATTTCCATTTATAGGTTATTTTCCCTCCAGTTGGGAACCCCCCCAACTTTTTGCTGTTGTCTGACCATCCTAGCCTGACCTTTTACCAGTGGAGCCCAGCCTTCTGCTGTACTCTACTGGGCTTTTGCTCATTTTGTTATGGGGAAACTGACATGCCCTTAAGACTGTCAGTACTGGGAGACTTTATTTCCCTTAGTCTTTCACTTTGTTGCTATTCTTATTTTATCATTGGACAAAGTACCTTGCAGTACAGTGCGCTGGGGTCCCTTTTAGGCCCTAGACACCCTCAATGGATTTTTGGTGAATGTACAAGTGTGCCCTGGACCGAGCTGGTGGCAGCTGTTACTTTTTACGTATTTGTGACTCTTTTCTATTGTCCAAACTGCGTTTACCACCCTTGGCCCAGGACAGTGGGCAGTGCCTAAAATGGCCATGCCACGAGGTCCTTTGTTCTGTCCTTTGGCAATCTTGTTCCTTTGCCTTCCCCATGTCCAGCAGATTCGGGGAATTCCTTATTTGGTCATACAGACACCCACGCAAACCGAAGCTTTCGCTGGCTTCTACATGCCTTGTGTGTGTGGCTCCTGGATGTTGGCTGGAGCTGTCTAGTTCGAATACACATCCTGGATGCCTGGTGTGCTGGGATGACTGGGAATACCGTGATCTGTGATTGGTCCACGTCTGGGATGGCTGAATGTGAGCAGATCTTATTGGTTTCTCTTCGTTTTGGCGTGAAGGAGATTTTGGATAAGAGAAGGCAATAAATGTATATATTTTTAATATATACACCTGACTGAGTAATTTGTGGTGTCATTAAGTGTACGTGCTCATTGCGGGCTTTCGATCACCCTCACCCCTCCTGAGACCTAGTTTTGACCGCCACCAATGCTAACCTGATTGGTCTGGCTTGTCCAGATGGTTACACTGTTCCAAGAAACTAGGCTGGCCCACCAGGTCAGAGTTCAGAAATCCATCTAAACACACATCCTGTTAATACATTTCTAAACATTTCAACCTGGGTGTAAAAAGAAAAACATCAGCCATCATTCAAATCTACAGATGCTTGGGGTCAGATTGAGTCCCATGTAACCTTGTTCCCAAGGGGGAGAGGTTTGCACCAGATAAAACATTAGTACTTTGGACAGTTCAAAGGGGCCAATTGGTCCCTGATAGGAGTATGTACTCATTACAATCCTACTGTTGGGTACACTTCCATGGCACCCAGATCTTCCCAAGACATACTTGGCCATTTGCTTGTCCCTAAAAACCAGTCAACCCAGCCGACAATAGATGGGGTAGAACAAGGTACAGCACAGGAAGAGCGAGCGAAGGCTGCTTAATTAAATTGGAAATCTCCACGATGGATGCACTAACTCAGAAGTACAGCACAACTCTCACAATTGGTCTCAAATCAACGTCTGCAGAGACTCTTGTTGGATTTGACGGAGATAGAAGCCTTAATGGAACTGCAAGAGAGCAAAAAGAAAGCATTAAGAAACCATACCATACCAGACCCTAGACCAAAGCCTCATGACCCCCTGCTCCTTAACCCAAGTAAACATCAAGGTTACCCCACAATAAGTATGCCGCTTTTGGATGGCTTTGATACTGGTCCAGCACCTATATCTAAACAACTTACTATACAAAATGAAAATCATGCGGACCACTTAGCCAGACCCAATTTGCAGGAATCTTGTTGCTACGACAATGGTGGATCTGCAGAATATGCTCACTGCAATATCCACCCAAGCACTAATGCCTTATATGAAGCCCAAGCTGAAGTAGCTAAAGTCTTGCTTCTATATTTTCTAAACAAAAAATACATGAAGCTTTGATGCTTAATCTTGAAACCAGGCTTCAAGCAGAAGCCGAAGCAAGCCTAATGTGGCAACAACGCCTAGCGGACATAGCTCATAAGGACAGGGTGGAAAAAACGCACCTTACAGATGCCCTGATTGACCTTATGCAAGTAAATATGTCTAAACCTACGGGACCCCAGTGTCGGCACCAGCCCCAGCCAAACTCTGATGCCCAGACTACCGTCTACCCGCTTCTCACAATACCCATGCCTTTTCCTGCGAACAAACGCGACAACCCGAATCCCCCAGCTCAACCATTACTTGTGATGAGAAAGTGCTACTTATTGACCTCACTACGGACAATATCTTGTTTCATGGAGGCCTTTATAACCCAAATCTCCCTTCAAACGATAAGGTGCCAATAATTATGGACTTAAGCCTATAGACACCAAACAACCTTCTTCAGAGACTAAAGATATGTTCAGCATATTCGACCCTAACCGACAACCACCTAAGTTATCCAACCAAAGACAGCAAAGGGAAAAAACAGCAAAAGGGCTCGAACCTTCCTCAGAAATCTAACACTCCCTTCGGCCCACCAGACTATACCATTCAGTAAACAGGCGGCAAAGAAAGAACAACCTAAAGTCAACCCAGGCATTAAATCGAACATCCAAGACGAAGCAGATGCAGCAACTTTGTACCTTTTTGATAAACCTTTCGACATATTCAAATCAAGAGAATGATCTAAGCACCCACAAGGATAATCAATTGAATTAATCTTCTCAAATAACAATAGACTGTTATGAACAAACATGCTCTGAAATCTACTTGTCAGCTTCTTCTACTGATACATCTATTGAAGCTTCAGCGCTTCCTGAACTTTTAAATGCTAGAATAAATCTAGATGGTTCAGTAATATCGGATACATCCCTAAATGACGTCATGTTACCACAACGAGACCTGGCCCCACAAACTCCCACAATTTATAGACCCAAGAAAGTCCTCTATACGAAATAAACTAAAGTTGGAAAGAGTTAACAGAGATGATGAAACACTGATCCTCAACCGAACAAATTTGCTTCGGCTCCTACACGCTATACCTGGTCTAACTGTAATAACAACAAAAGATATCGACTTGGTTGAATTAATCAACCCAGACAAACTGGACTCAATATGGATTCACTGCTGCAGGAACAAGATCTTATGAATGATTACAACCCAAATAGACGCCTTGCAAGCCCTGGGATTCCATCTTAGAACAATTGAATCCAACCAAGATGCGCAACATGACTCTCACAATACCACTAGAGCGCTATCCATGTATTCACAAATCACGACATCAAGCAGCTCATTTTCTCTGAACACTACATACAAACGGAGGAATTATACCTACTCTCCTGCTATCGGGGAAGAGAGACAAGAGCCCCTAGATCACACAAACCGCCATCTGATCAGGAGAGTAATGAACGACTCCTCTAGATACTCAGATACAACCTATTATCGCCAGCACTAGCATCCAAATGGCTGCCTTCCCTTTGCTAACTGTTTGTTCATGGAACACGAGAGGCCATCGTCATCTTTTCGGTCAAAATAGAACAGAATTTATAATGGCAGATGTGATATGTCTCCAAGAGACATGGCCTCTCCAAAAACTGGTGTGTGACGGATTCAATACATATATGAACCCTGCAATTTCTAATCAAAAAGGACGTCCCTCATCAGGTCTATTGACCTTAATTAGGATGGACTTGCAGCTAAAAGAAGTCAAACATGAAATCATCAACCCTTGGATCCAGATAATAATTCTGCTGCAGGACCCATATTCGAAGATCGACTCCATTGATCACTCATTCAACCAGAACCAATACTTGGGCATGCTTAATACATATTGGAACCCCCAAAGTATTGCAGACGAAATCTTCATAGATAACTTTATTACTACAATGGATGAAGCATTGCTTAACTATCCTGATATTGAATTCATAATTTGCGGGGATCTGAACATGCATCTGTTCTCTAAATCCGGTCTAGCAGCTTGATGAATACAATCTAGAACATCGTGCACGAAGATGGTCTAAAGAGATGCTCCACCAAAACATGACACGCCTTGACGCGACTGACCAAAACCCAATCTCCCATCCATAACATGGTCATGAGATCAGAGTATTGGGATTATCGACTATATATACCGATCAAGTTCTATACAAAAAGATCCAGAGATATGGGCCACACTATTTTCACAAATCCTGGTCCTAATAAACAAAACAAAAAGCATACCTCGCTCCTGGCAAAGAGCTGTACTGAAGCCAATCTACAAACAAGGTCCGTCTGAAGAGCCTTCAAATTATCGACCTATTGCCCTTTTGGATCCGCTGGGTAAACTTTTTGCAAATCTATTACTACAGCAGCTCAACAAATGGGCAGCCGGAGCACAAAGACATGCAATAAGACAGACGGGCTTTACGAAGTACCTTGGTACAACGACCAACATGTTTATCCTGAATCTGATAAAACATGAATCATTCAGAGCTAAAACCCATTGAACTTCATTGAACTTCATTGGGCTTTTGACAAAATCAACAGAAACATGCTATGGGCCAAAAGGTGCTGTGTCACAAATGGGGATGTCCACATAACATTATAGAACCAATAAAACTTCTGTATTAAAACACTGAAATTCGGATCAGGTTATCTAAAGCCGGCCTTGTATCCCAACCCATTAAAACATGGCATGGGCTAAAACAAGGCTGTCCCTTAGCAGCTGCACTTTACAATCTTTTTACCTCAGACTTCGAAGATTCAGTAGCTTCTCCCCTAACAAATCCTCAAATTGAATTCTACAGCGATTCCAACAATGTTCTATGCAGATGACATTGTGCTATTCTCAAAGACTCCTAGAGGATTACAACTTTGCGTGGAACAACATTGACAGTTACGTGATCACTAACGAATTAGAAAAAAACATCAAAAAAACTAAAGTGATGGCCCTTGCCACCGAAACAAGTTCCTCAGCCAAACTGTCCACATTCCATCTGAACAGAAAAAAATCACCCAAGTTAAATCTTTCAAGTACTTGGTGATGTGAATCAATCAGTATAAAACTGAAGAACCGTGGGCAACTCACCTAATACCAAAGCAAGAACATTGGCACGTCAAGGCTTAATTATACATAAAGAAAATTGGAAAGTACTCAATAAAACCCATTCTCCTTTTCTACAAGCAGAAAGCAGCTCCAATCCTCACATACGGTGGAGAGACTATGATCAACCTCCGGGATGACATATGGAACAAACTATAACGTATTTTCTGGTCAAAAGTTCTTTCTCTACCAAATGCTGTCCCTGCTGCACGCATTAGATTTGAATTGGGTTTGCAATACTTGAACTCATTAATAGAATAGAAGCAACTTGACCTGCTCAGAAAACTCCTGAATAACAACTGTATTCCTGCGTGGGACATACTCCGCTCTAATCCAACAATCATCAATGCCGTAGCCTTGATTAAATGGAAAGACTTTGTCCAAGCACAAAGGATCGACGACATCTCGATGGACCCCCTGCTCTACAGGCCACAAAAAGCAAAATTGCAAGTAGCAAGACTTGATTGGATAAGAACTCAAGCCATCAAAAATCAGTACAAACTCACGTTGAACTGCACAAATGACATCAGAGCTATAAAGGAATTGCCACTGTATCTCAAATTATTTCCAGATTGCCTAATCAGGGATTTATTTCTCTGATTAAGACTGAACATTTTACCCACACAAGAAATCAATGCGATTCGAAACGATCCTCGCTTCGCAACCAGTCTTGCAGATTTTGTATGGAAGAGGACTCCATTGAAACAATATACCATCTCCTGATGGAATGTACTGCTCCCACAAAAAAAACGCACCGCACTTGCACAGCTATAATTAAATTCCACAAGACTCTTGGACCCAGATTAGCGATGGTCGCTCATATTATCTGGAAACAATAGAAGAATGATTACAGCTGTGATTCGTTTTTGGATTGACCTTGTGTCCCAAATTGTTTGATTTTACCTCCCTGTTTGAGGTAAATGCTACTGAATTTCTTTTGTTCCTTTTCCTATCTTATTTGTATTCTTCAAGCGAAATATAAATGTTACATAAACCAATGACATTGTAAATTTAAAAAAAAGTTTTACCGAGTCAAAATAGTATTTGCCTTCCCTGGGCATTCAAGAAAACCCCACCATGGCTTCCTTGGTCACAGAGGCACATTTTCCAGTGGAGCCAATGAAGGCATTTGCGAGGGAGTCGCTTGGTTCTAGTCGGGCATGGGACGGCATTGGTACCCTGTGAAGTAAGTTTCTTGGCCCCTCCCATGTGGATGGCTCTTGGGCAAACATACCCTTGGTCGAAAACTGTGTGCGCTACTTCCACTCACCCCAGGGCAGATAGATTTCTGAGGATTTGGGGCACAACCCACCAGCGTTGTTGGGCTAATGCACGAGATGGAAGGACCTCCTGCTTTCTTGGGTTGTAACGACTGCTCAGCCTGAGGCTGTCTCACTAGATTAGGAGTGCAGGTTTCACTAGGTGCAGTGACCAAGGATTGGCACATGGGGTGGGGCCCCATGGCCACAGCCAAGGTACTGGTGAACTTCCCCTGCAAATCCTCTCCTCCCTTGCCCTCCCATCTCCTGAGCCTCAATCAAGACCAAAAGCATTTTTTATTTTTTATTTTTTTTTAAATAAATGCTAGTTCGGAAAGCAGTCATGCAAAGGATCATCTTCGGACAGGAACCGCCTTGTCTGGTGATACGGGCGAGAGGTGACATCCATGGACAAGGGGCTTACAGGCCCTAAGGGGGGTTAGTCGAAGGAAAGAGTTAATACCCGAGAGTGATGTTAACGAGTTCACTCCAGGTGCTGCCATCAGAGCTAGGGGAAGACTTATCCTCAGTAATTCCAGTCACTCCATCTGTCTCAAGGGCCGTGGACAGATTCACAAGAGGGGATTGATTCACAAGAGGTGGCCTAAGTGTGGGGCAGACGGGCACTTCAGGGGCAAAAAGTCTGCGACAGGGGGAGCGAAGATTGACAAAGTGGACAACATCAATGCTCGGAGCCATCCCCGGAACCGGGCAGGTAGTTCCAAAAGCAGGCATGATGGCAGACAAGAGGGGGCAAAAGCATCCAGACGAATCTCTAACAAATCGCTACTCCTGGGGAGTGAGTTTTATGCCCATAGATGGTTTCTCAACTCCGCTGCCCAAAGCAGCAGAGAGAACCGGAGCGGCCATGCGATCAGGGTCTACTGCAGTGAAGGGCGGATTTGCATATTACACCAGTGCCTCTTGTTCCGTTTTAAGGTTCCCCCCATAGACCGTATTAGAGGGGGGGTCAAAGTCATGACATTGAACAGCCCTGAGTGAAAAGCCCCACCTTACGGGCTACCAAGTTTCTCACACGTGGTCTCCCTCGTTCCTCTCTCCAAGACAAGTAAGGTGTCTATCATGACTGCGTCAGGGCCCCTTCCAAAGTCATTGGCCGCAGCCTGGTCGCCTCCTCCTCCCTGTGACAGACAATGATCCCCCACCCTTCTTCGGACCATTTTAACTCTCGTATTCGTTTTGGGACCATATTATCTTGTAATTTAGAAGGGCAGACTTGCAAAGAAAAAGGGGGGGAAAGGCGATAAAAGGTCCTCCATTGCAACATCAACCCAACCTCACAAGCACGAGAGAACAGGATTCAAGGCAGCATTCTCACCTTGGGTCAACATTTTGGGAGCCTTCCCCTCCACTGCCCAGCTTTCGCAGACCACCCAGTCGGAGCACAACACCCTTGTAGCCTTTATCCCTAGTGGGCTTCAGCCCTGGCAGGCCTCACGGCAGCATTTATGGGAGGGGGGCGTCTTCAAGAGGTATGCTGTCTCTCCAGGGACTGGCAGGACCAGTGGAGCGCAATACCCTTGCACCCTTTTTCCCTCGCAGGCCTTGGGCGTACTGTCAACCCTAGTGTCAGAACGACTCTCTGATGGTCCCCTGCAGTGGCAACTAATTGACTTGGAAGAGGTGATTGCAGCTCTGCCTGGGGTGACTTGCTTCTGTACTGGAGAAGCCTGCTTTACAACTTCTTCCTCCGTGGAAGGACGGAGACCCTGCCGGGGCTGACTGGGACTGCCGCTGTGTTTGGGGATGGTCGACCCACATGGGAGACAGCTGCCAAAGGCTGGGGACATCACCCCCGACCATCCTGGAGCTCGAGCTGGCCTGTGTCGCGAATCCAAGTGATTTGACCGAATGTCAAATTATCGAAAATAAAATGACCGAAAACAAAGTGTTTGAATGACCAAAAGTTCGAACACTTTGTTTTCGGTCATTTAAGGCCCGATCATTTGAAAAAACACACATTCACACACAACACACACCCATAACAACCCCCCACCCACACCCTCAGCACACCCCCACCCACACCACCAACATAAACAAACCCCACTTACCTTTTTTTTATTTTATTTATTTATTTTACATTTATAAAGCGCTCACACAGCCCGCAGGCATCGAGGCGCTGTTACAGGAATTGTTAGTTTTTCTTAGTTGTGTAATTGTGTGTTTTCTTTTGTCTTAGTTACGTATTTATAACGCGCTTAAACACTCAGAGGTTTCTAAGCGCGGACCCGGGGATCGAACCTGTTGTTGCTTTGTGTCGTCTTGCTTCCAAGACGCGCACGCTGCCGCTGTGCTATCCTCCCGGGACTTCTGTGAAAGGGAACCAGCGCTGCAGGGTCCTTTTCTTTATTTTATAATTTTTTATTTTTTTGACCACGGGAGGCTGCAGGGGTGTCCCCCATAGCCCCCGCTCACTATACCATAAAGTATAGTGAGCGGGGCAATGTGGGGGACACCCCCGCAGCCCCCGTTTTTTTCCTCCAATGCTACCACCAAAAGATCGAACTTTTGGTGTTCGATCCTTTGGTGGTAGCATTATTAGAACATTTTGGTCGTTTCGACCATTTGTTTTCGGTCAAATCGACCTAAACCTGTGTTGCAGCTTTTCCCCACCAGTGAGCCTTGGCTGTAATGCGTTATAGGGATGGGTGACCTGATTGCCCCTGTAGGGCGTGATTTCTGGCCTCCTCTACCTTAGGTAGGGCTGTGTGGAGTGGGCATGGAATCGTCATATTTTATGATGAGGGGTGCCCCAGGAGTTCGGCTTAGCGCTTGGACAGTCTTCCTGAGTGTTCGCACCCCTTGACACAATTGACGAAATGCAGCCAGGAAAATGTTGTAAAGTTCTTTTGGACTCAGAGAGACCTCATTCTAAAGTATTACTCAAACATATGAAACTGACTTGAAGGTAGTAAGTTAATATATTTAATATAACATCAAGCTCTAATTCTTACTGCATCTGCTATGGCAGCAGCGATTATGATATGGCATATTCTCCAGCATGGGGTCTGGCATGGATTCACATGCTCGTGAATATTCCCTGTCGTCAGGCCGGGAATCCTCGGTATAGAAAAAATCAGTATCGGTTTCGTTTCTGATCTGTCTTTCTCAGTAGTAACCAATCACTGGTCTCTGGGTCATACTGCCCCCAGCCAATGACTGCCCTCTCCCCAAGCCCCACCCCTGGCAGTCATCCTCAGATTTTTACCGCACGTTGTTGGGAGTCCTCGTGCTTAGTTCTCGAGCTTTTGCTGCGTTTTCACGCTTTTTTTCAGGAGATTTTCTCATTTTTTCGGGGAAAAGAGCCTCAAGCTCCACCGTTTCTACTTCCGTTTCGGAGTTTTCTACACCCCTCGAGGGTGAAGATTTCGTCGACTTACGCTTTTGGAGGATTCCAGAAGTTCCGAGGCCTACCCCGGACATGGCCCAGGAGAAAGGGAGCTCGACGCCCGGGAAGCTATTCAGGACCTGCCCTGGATGCCAGCTTCAGAACGTTTTCAAGGAGGACGAGCATTCGTTATGCCTCTACTGTCTCCATGAGGACAAGATGCACAAGGAAAAGGACTGCGCGTTTTGTGGAAACATGTCGGAGCGGACCATGAAGGATCGCCACCTCTGTCTCGCCAACTGGCTGGAAGGTAAGAGCCCGCCAGTCGAGAAGAAGTCCCAGCGGTCTTCTAAGTCCTGTGAGGGTGCATCGGCGACGGGGGCCCAACAAAAGGCTAAGCAGCGCGAGTCCGCGGGCACCTGGAGCGCCGAACGGTCGGGCTCCTTGGCTGCCAGGCAGGGCTCACCCTCCCCGGCACCATCGACCACGAGCCAACGCTCTGGCTCGGGTAAGAGGAAGTCAGAGAACCTGGCGAAGCTTCTGGAGCGGCCCCGGTCGATCTCGAAGACTCCGGCAGAGGAAGCGAGGCTCAGACCCTCCCCCGAAGGTGAAGGCCCCAGGTGTACAGAAGGTGACGTTGGCCGTGATTCACCCTGCTAGGACCTCGATTGAGGATGTAACCGCGGCCCTGGCTCAGCCTGTGGAGGCTACACCAGTGAAGGCGCCCTCAGGTACCAGATGTCTCCCTGCCACCGCGGAGGGAGTCGTCTTTCAAGCCCATCGAGAAGACCCCCACGAAGTCCTCGTTGGAAAAGGGGGTGGGGGATGGTGCCCGTCGTGGATACGGACACGACCTCTGAAGAGGAGCTCATCCAAGTCGTGGAGGAGACCCAGCCAATCGTCAGGGATCCCGACGAGGGCGAAGGTGACGCAGACGAGGCTCCTCAAGAGCCCTCGCGCTGCGCCGCAGGACACCTTGGCGGCCATTTTGTCAGCCATCCAGTCCTTATTTGGAGATAAGGACTAGGTTGCCCCTTCCCCTGACGGAGGAGCCTGAGCCAGACCCGACGGAGGATCCGGAGCCAGGACCTTCGGGGAGCCCACCGCCTAAGAGGAGGAAGACACATCCTAGGCCTCCTCTCCCGCCCCTGCGGCCTTCTCTGCCTTCCCCCCGGTCCACTACCCACGGGGATGATACAGGCATGGTCACGACTACGACGGGTACGGATGACGACGGAGGCGACGACGGGACGTGCCCCCCCGTCACCCCCTGCCCGGGCGTCCCCACCCGACGAGATTGGATCCTTCCATGCAATGATCTCCAGGACATCCGAGCTCTTCCAGCTCTGCCCCGAGGAAAAGGAGGGGTTCCTTTACCAGCGGTGCGAGGCTAAAAGGAAGACAGTCCTCGCCGTACCGCTTCTTGATGACATCTGGGATGAGGGGCTCGCCCTCCTAAAGAACCCTGCCACAGCTCTTGCGAAGAGGGACCGGTACGAGAAGAAGTACCGGGTCCCCGACGCTGCCCCCTTGTGCCTTAGGGCGCAACCTACCCCGGACTCGGTCGTTTCGGCGGCAGCCAAGAAGAAAGCGGGGGGGGGGGGCATCGGCCTCGACTTCAACCTCCCCTCCGGACGGCGAGGGTAGGAAACTGGATGCGATGGGACGACGGGTCATCTCATCTGCAGCGACGACCATCAAGGCGGCCAACGCCCTGGCCATCGTAGCCCGCTACGACAGGGAGTTGTGGTTCAAGATCGCCCCTCTGTTGGACTTCCTTCCAGATGCCAAGAGGGCTGAGGCCCTGGAAATCTTGCAGGAAGGTGAGATTGCCTCGGACCACGCCATTACGGTGGCTACTGACATCGCCGACACCGGTTTCCGTCAGTTGGGCAACGGCGTTTGCCTGAGACGACGAGGATGGCTCAGGGCGACGGATTTCCACCAGGACGTTCAGACCAAGGTTTTGGACATGCCCTTCAATGGGAACAATCATTTTGGCAAGGCGGTTGATGAATCCCTTCAGGCGATCAAGACGGACACAGAGACGGCCCGTGCACTGGGTGTGCTCCAACAGCAACGGCCGTCCTTTCGGAGCTCCGGAGGCAGACAGGGTGCCTCCAAGGGAGCCGGCAGCAGCTCCTCTACTTATCGTCAAGCGGCAAGGTCTTCGTCGCAGGAGGCCTACAGGGGACGCGGCAAGTCAGGTGGATCCCGCTGTCGTCGCCAAGGTGGTCAAGGAGGCAAAGCGCCCTCCAAGCAAGATTGAACCGTCCGTCGGGTCAAGCCCCCGCCGAAGCACCCCGTTGGGAGGCCGGCTGACGAAGTTCGTCCGCGCGTGGGAGTCCATCTCCACTGACCGTTGGGTGCTGGATGCCCTGGCCCTGGGGCACGCCCTCGAGTTCCAGAAGAGGTGCCCCCGCATTCCTCCCGTGGCCAGGAAGGAAAATCACATCCCTCAACTGCTGTTGGAAGTATGGGCGATGCTCAGGAAAGGTGCCATCGAGCTCGTCCCGAAGAGGCTTTGGGGCTCCGGAGTTTACTCAAGATACTTCCTCGTGAGGAAGAAGACAGGAGGATGGCGTCCCATCGTGGACCTGCGACGACTAAACAAATACATCAAGGCACAGAAGTTCCGGATGGTCACCCTCCAGCACGTGCTGGGACAGCTGGAGGAGGGCGATTTCCTGTCGTCGTTGGACTTGAAGGATGCTTACTTCCACATCCCTATTCTAAAGATGCACCGAAAGTTCCTCAGGTTCGTGGTCAAAGGGCGGCACTACCAGTTCAAGGCCCTCTCGTTCGGATTAAAATCGGCACCCAGGGTGTTCACCAAGTGCCTAGCACTGGTGGCGGTGTGGCTTCGCTTGCAGGGGATCCACGTCTACCCCTACCTGGATGACTGGCTCATACGGGCAAGGACAAGGGAGCTCGCCGTGGAACACACTGCGAAGTCCGTCCAGCTGCTCACGGACCTGGGGTTCTCTATCAACTTTCCAAAATCCCACCTGGTCCCGTCGCAAGTCGCCCTGTTTCTGGGAGCACAGCTCGACACAGTGGCGCGGCGGGCCTCACCATCGGAGGAAAGGATAAGGACCATCCTAGGAAAGGTGCAACGTCTACTGGCCACGGACGTGGCCAGAGTGAGGTCTATCAAGTCACTCCTCGGAATGATGTCGTCCTGCATTTACCTGGTGCCCCATTGCAGACTTCAGATGCGGCCCTTGCAAGAATTCCTCGACGCCCATTGGATCCAGACGACGGGCAGCTTCGAGGACAGGATCTCGCTCGATGAAACGTTCCGTCAGGCGATACGGGCAGCTTCGAGGACAGGATCTCGCTCGATGAAACGTTCCGTCAGGCGATACGACGGTGGGGTGTCCGCGCTCATCCGACAGCAGGAACTGGCTTCCTAGCACCGGCCCACCAGGTGACGGTGACGACGGATGCCTCCCTGGAAGGTTGGGGAGCGCACACTGGGGGCCTCCACGCGAGAGGCCTTTGGTGCTCTGAGGAGAAGACTCTCCACATCAACATCTTGGAGCTCCGCGCAGTGTTCTGGGCCCTCGGGTCCTTCCTTCCGTCCCTCAAGGGCAAGGTGGTGAGGATCTTCACCGACAACACCACCACAATGTTTTACATTCGGAAGCAGGGCGGAACCAGATCCCCTGCCCTGTCCAAGGAAGCCCAGGATCTATGGCATTGGGCCATCGCCCAAGGGATGTTTCTGGTACCCTTTCATCTGGCAGGGATAAAAAACACCATCGCCGACTCACTCAGCAGGGAGCTGCGCTCGTGCCACGAGTGGGAACTGCGCCAGGATCAAGTGGACCGACTCTTCCGACGATGGGGCGAACCCCAGATCGATCTCTTTGCGTCGGCAGCGAACTCCAACTGCTGGAGGTTCGCCAGCAGGTTTCCCCAACCGAGGAGCATGGGCGATGCTTTCTCGTTCCCCTGGGACGGCCTGTTCCTTTATGCATTTCCGCCGTTGCTACTCCGGCTTGTCAACCAGCTCAAGAGGTCCCGGTGCAGGATGATCCTCGTCGCACCGGCGTGGCTGAGGCACATCCGGTTTTCGGACCTTCTGGACTTGTCAGCATCCACACCAGTCAAGCTGCCGACGGACGAGGATCTTCTCTCCAGAGAAGGAGGCGCAATTCTTCATCACGAACCAGAGTCGCTGAACTTGCAGGCCTGGCTCCTGCAGCACTAGAGTTTGGAGGATACGACATCCCGGGCGACTGCAGAGAGTTTCTTGCAAAGGCCAGGGCATCCTCAACTCTCAAGTACTACGGACACAAATGGAAGAGGTTCTCTGTCTGGTGCCGGGCACAGAAGATTAACCCTCTGCGGATTACAGCCCCTCAAGTATTGCCGTACCTACTGTCTTTGGCGAAGGCTGGCCTATCTCACGCTTCCATCAAGGTACATCTGGCTGCCGTCACACGTTACACCAGAACTACAGGAAGGGCGTCCTTGTGGTCTCATCGTCTGGTGAAGGAATTTATGAAAGGATTGTTCTGATCATTCCCGCCGGTGAAGGCCCCTGGCCCGGCGTGGGAGCTCAACGTGGTACTGACTAGGCTCATGGGGGCCCCATTCGAGCCTATGCATTCAGTGCCGTTGAACTTTCTGTCGTGGAAGACCGCATTCCTCGTGGCCATCACCTCTGCACGACGAGTGGGAGAGATCCAGGCCCTGTCTTGCAAGCCTCCATACTTGACTTTTCACGAAACGAAGGTGGTGCTGAGGGCGCACCCCTCCTTCATGCCCAAGGAGCCGTCAGACTTCCACCTCAACGAGCCCTTGGTGTTGCCAGTTTTCTTCCGTCGCCTTCGTCGCCGGCTGAGAGGACTCTGCACTCGCTAGATGTAGCTAGAGCGCTGAAGTTCTACGTGGGCCGCACAAAGAGTTTCCGGAAGACATCACAGCTGTTTGTGAACTTTGGACCTGTGAATCAAGGGAAGGCTCTCTCGAAGACTTCCATTTCCAGATGGCTCTCCGGCTGCATCATGCACTGTCACCGGTTGGCAAACCGACCGCTGCCCGGCCGTCTGAGAGCCCATTCGACCAGAGCGATTGCTGCTACTACGGCGTTCCTGTCTGGTGTGCCCCTGCTCGACATCTGCAGGGCTGCTACGTGGAGGTCGACGCACACCTTCACGAGATTCTACTGCGTCGACCAGGATTCCAGGGAGGAGTCCAGAGTCGGCCAGGCAGTGCTGCGCAACCTGTTCGCCTAAGGTGAGCCTGGTGAGGAGGTAAGAGTTGCTTAATGTTGAGTTGTTGTATTGCGTGATATTGAGCCTTGTGCCACCTCGAGTGGTTGTGCGTAAAGGGCATTACAGTATTCCAGTTTGGATAATACCAGGGCTCTGGCTAGTGTTATGCACCTCTGAGTGGAGAGGAAGGGTTTGGCTGCTCTTATAAGCTTACATGTGTAGGCCGTGGAGCATGCCATGGAGCTAACTTGTTCATGGGAGGAGTCGATGTATATCTTCTTCTTTGGCTAAATTGATTGGGTTCCCGTCTATAATGAAGTTGGCGTAGTTGTGGTCCAGTTTGGTTATGTTTGCAGTGGAACCAAGAATGATGAGTTCAGTCTAGTCATCATTCAGGCATAGACTGTGTGAGGCCATCCTTACCTGGATGATGAGGTACACCCTTTTCACCAAGGCCAAATCGTGGTTGTAATCTCCCGTCAACGGGATGAGGATCTGTGTATCATCGGCATAGTTAGTATAGGTGATACCCAGGCCATCTAGATCATCAAACAAGGGCTTTGTGAACACGTTGTACAGTGTAGGGGAGACGCAAGAGCCCTGTGGGACTCCATATTTGATGGGGATAGGGTCGGCGGCAGCAGAGGTCGAGAAGACACGCATGGATCTGTTGCTGAGGAATGATTCAATCCAGCCGATGGCTTCTTGGGAAAAGTGGGCAGCTGAATCCAGGTGATTACATAAGATTTTGTGATCAACTAGGTGGAATGCAGCGGAGAGATCCAGGAGAAGTAATAGAGCAGTTTTCCCATTGTCTTTTGCCATTCTCTAGGGGTGTCAATTTGAGCCTTCAGATCAATGAGGGCCGTTTCTGTCCCGTGTTGGGGTCTGAAACCTGATTGTCGGATACCTAGGAGGTGGTTTATTTCAAGGTATTTTTGGATTTGTTGGTATGCTGTCTTGTCTAGTATCTTGAGTAGGAATGGGACGGTGGTGATGGGTCTGTAGTTGGGTCAAGAGAAGGCTTTTTGAGAAGACCCAAGACTCTTTAAGGTTGCTGGGGACTGTGTCATGATGCCCGCTCCCGGGGAGCCGGTTCAAGCCCAGCGTCCCCGAAAGCGGACATCCAGTCCCCAAGGAAGGACCCAGCAACCCCATATAGGGGCCCTTTGGACAGTGTCCTGGCGCCTATGGCGCCAGGCTCATTATGGGAATGCTTGGGTGCACTTACCTGATGCAGACCATGCTGCAGGATCCCGGCCTGAAAGGAACTACTTTACCTGTGGGACTAATTTACCATCCGGGCGTGGTCGGGGAAGGATACATACCTGATTGGAGGAAGGGTACATACCTGGAACTTCTTCCAAGGCTATTTAAACCCCACCTGAACAGCCACACGTGCTTCACGTTGTTCTGCATCTAGCAGCTGGACGCTCACCGTGTCTGCTCCTGCATCCTGACTTCTGCCACGCCTGCCAGCATCCTGGATCACCTGCAAAGGAAGAGAAGAAGAGAACAGAAGAAGGAAAAGTCCTTACCTGCTAGATCCGCATCCCGGAGACATCTCGCCGACAATCCTGAAAAGGAAGACTTTAATTTAAAAGCTCATTGCGTCGATCGCTGCAGCTCCGCATTCAACTCGCCTTTACAGGGCGCCTCCATGTTCAGCAGCGATCATCCGGATTCGCAGTCACGCCTCAGCGCCTAGGGAGAAAAAGACCAGAACAAAAGGTGAGAGATAGAAGGGAATAAGGAAAGCTAAATCTCCATGTTAAGACTTACCTGTTGGGTCCGCGCCGCATCCTGGCATTTCCGGACCCCGGCCCCTAAGGGGAAAAAGACATCAGCGTTAATGAGCGAATGAAAAGACATTGCCAAAAAACGCTCATTAAAGACTTACCTGATATCTACAAGGATTTCACCTCTCATCTCGGGTCGGTGCCTGTTCCCCAGCATTCCGTACCCCGGCCCCTATGGGGAAAAAGACACTAGCATTAGTACATTAATGCATGGACACAAGGGGAACCTCGTAACAAAAAACTTAGCTGGAAGCCAAGCAAGTTTGGTTCTCACCAATCCGAAAATCCAGTGAAGTAACTGGATACCAACGTGCCCCTGCATCAGAAGCAGGATGGAGAGCTCGTCCTTCCAGACACTAAGGTGAGACGCTACGAGAAATCACAGAAGGGTTTCAAGGAGGGTGAGGGGGGAAAGTGGGAGGCCGATTGCATTACCCCGCAGACAGTTAATCCCCTATTTTCGCCTACAGAAGGATACTTCTGTGAGCCAGACAAGCCAGATTTAGGGGCCCGGTCCAGTCCGTCTTCCGAACCCTGCGCATCACCTTAGAAGAGGTCACAGCAACGCGAACCAGGCCAGCGCCTCCGTGGGAGTCAGGTGAGCGTTACAGACTGTGCCTGAGGAGAAGGAGGCGTTAATGAGTCTGGTGATGAATGGCTAAAGGTCTCTTGCTGCATCTTTAATGATTTTTGGGGGAGCAGAGGTCGCCCTGACAATTAGATGGTTTTAGGCTGAGAATGATTTTTTCCACTTCGAGAGTAGAGACTCTGGAGAAGCTGAAGCGAACGGGGTTGGGAGGAGGGTGTGGGGGTGGGGGGGGCTAGGGGAGGTGTTGTTGGAGTTGGTTGGTTTGGCTATGGATTTTTAGTTTGTAGGCTTGTGACTTTATTATTTCGGCATTTTGGACACTGGTGCGCCATTGTTTGTCCTTCACACAGGTATCTGGAGTTAGCACCGGTGTTTCCAATTCTTTGATGATCGTAAACAGCTCTTTGGTGCTGGAATTGGATTGTGCGATTCTTTGATTATAGGATTCTTGTTTGGCAGCTATTATTTCTTTTTTGTAGTTGGATGTTTTATTGAGCATTGTCTTGTTTTGGTATGTGGGAGACTGTCTCCAGACTTGTTCCATTTTGCGTTTTTCCAGTCTGAGCGCTTTAAAGTGGCTGAAGAACCATTGGTTGAGGTGCTTTTTCAGGTTTGCATTTTCTTAGTTTTAGAGGTGCAATGGAGTCTAGGGCTGTGCGCATGGATTTGTTATAGCCTTCTGCGAGGTCATGGGGATTGGAAGTAGCAGGGAGTTGGTTGAGCGTTGGGAGGATGAGAGGGATCAATTTTTCTGCTGTGATATTTTTCCTACTTCTCGTGGGGATGGCTGAGGCTAGCACATTGTTGGTGATGGGGCTCGAGGCTTTGAGGGAAAAGGAGAGGAGATGGTGGTCAGACCAGGCTTGAGGGGAATTATTAGTGATGGATACCGAGCAGTTATATTCTGCTACCCAGTCAAGGGTTCTCCCTTTGTTATGGGTGGGGCCAGATACTTTTTGTGTGAAGCCTAGTTCAGACAGAGTATTATTGATAAGGATGGCCTGGTGATCTTTGGGGTCTTTGAAGCCTAGTCAAGGAACTTATGTTATCAGAGACTAGTTTCTGTTCCTGTCCCTTGAAATCAACTTTCGCATTCTCTGAGAGCGCGTGCTTTCTGTTCAACAAACATCTGTAGCTTCTTACTGTCCTGTTGCTAAGTCACCTGATCTGAGCCAACTGGTCTTAATAAGACTAATTAATCTGTGACATGGGTACCCTGCCGGGGCTCCCTGGGACTGCTGCTGCACTTGTGGACAACACTTTTTTTTTTCTTTTCCGCTGAGGTCCGTGCACCCACACATGTTATTGTCGTTGGGACACCTGTGGGAATGTGGGAAGGTAGGTAATGTGGTGTCGTCGGCGTGTTTCAGTGGTTTCCTAGTGGCAAATATGTAAAATTCTGTTGGTTTTTTCCCCTACATTTTGGACTTTGCCAGTCATTGTGGGTAATGAATTCTAGGCCGATTCGCGAGTCAGACCTCTAGATTTCCACGGATGTCTTCTTTTTGGAAATGCATGGGGTTCCCTGTTTTCCTTGGTGGCTGCAACACCCAAGGAAAACAGGGCCAAATCTGTGGGTTGTCCACAAGACCAAAAATCGTAAAAATTTCGTCTTCCCAGGCCCTTTGGTATACCAGTGGTTTAGCCTTTTCCCTTTGTGCCCAGGTCAGTGCACAGACACATGTGAGGTACCGTTTTTATCGGGACCCCTGTGGGAAGGCATGACATTTGTTTTTTTTTCTCTTGGTTTTAATAGATTTGCTACTGTATTTTGTTAGACAACCCTCTCATTTTCCTAATCTAACCTACATTTAGTTGCTGCTTTAGGCACTGTACCTTTTGTAACCTGCACAAGTCACCTATCCATCAAAAGGTCTGCCTGAGCTCTTTCGGAAAATGTATGCTTGCCATTCTTCACCAAATTGGTCTTCCTTATTTTCAAATGCTAAGTATGTCTGTTTAGGCCGTGTGAGGGCTTTCTCACTTATGGACCCTGGGGATTCTTTGTTCAGGTGGCCAGGGCACGGTCTTCGCCTTTGGAACCAGACCAGTGCGGGAGGATCACCTGAGCAGGGGGTCCTTGGGGACAGTTGAAGGAATGCCTTCAGGAGAGACGCAGTATTCTCCCCCCCCTTCCTGACAATCATCTACCTGACACTTCCTCCACCTTTTTATAGGTTGTTATGAATTCTATCCTGCCGCTGCCTCCTCCCCAATTCCAAAAGGTACTAACGTTAAAGGGGGGCGTAGGAGAAGAAATATATCCCTATCCGACATCCCCACAGTCACTATGGCACATTATCATCTAAAACCCATTCACCTACAACCACACATCTGCGCCTTCACACTGACACACACTTGCAGAAGTTTCCCTCCCATCATTAGGGAAAACTAAAACTCCCATACTTCCTCCCCATTGCCTTCTTTAAAATTCCACTGGGACAAAGAAGAAGAGGGACAGAGCTATGAGAATTGCCTATAGGAACCAATGTACCATGGATTCCTATAGGCAGTCTCCATCTTGTCCCATAAACAAAGACAGGCAGAGTCAGTCCTCCCTTTTCAATCACCCACACCTGACTCCAATAACACTCCTATTAGTATAAAAGGTGGAGCACTGAGACACACTTTGAGCAAGCTGGGGATGCAGTGTGGAACAGCAGAGCTGAATAGCAGATGAGTGCTGAAAGAACCCTGGAGAGTCTGGATAGAGCTGAGGGCCAAGATGCTAATAATGTGTTGTTGAAGGGCTGTAGCAGGGCTGAAGAGCTGTGCCTTCCAAGAGCCTGAGAGGGCAGATCATATCCTGCTGACTCTGTCCACAGAAGTACTTGTTTGCCCTGGGCATATGAATGTGAAGCCCAGGTACCTGAGGGGCAGGTGGGAAGAGCCTGACTTCGACCCCGAGAGCACCATAGAAGTTGCTCGCCAGAACCGCGCTGACCGGGTGATTCTCATGGCAAGAGAGGAAATCCCAGTGAGCGTGTGTGTGGCTGGAGCGGGAACCTGAGCATTGAATTTGAGAAAGAACGCATGAAATAAAAAGGCAAACGAAAGGCATTATTGGACTTTAAGTTCTTTTTGAAATGAAGTGAAATTGAACTGTAAATGAAAGTAAGAGTGGTTCGGTGGAAAAACGAAAGTACGCCCATTCGAAAGACTCTTTGCACTGTGAAAGGGATCCAAGCCCGAACGAGGGAGATCCAGAAATTGCATTTAAAGAGGGACATTCTTTTATTAAACCCCAAGGTATGGCAAACGCTAAAGAATAAACGTAGGGGAAGGGAACCCTGAGAAAGTAAAGTGACATTTTTTTGTTTTGATTTTCGGTTCGTATTACATTTCCCTATTTCACTTAGCCGGTATTAGAGGGAGTGCAGGCAGTAGGTTTTCTAGTTAAGTGTTATTCTTTTGGACTAACGACAGTTTTGGGTTAATTTCTTTTTATTTAGATGGTAGTGTGCTCCCATCTTTAGTGTTGGGGCAAGACAGGAGTTCTTCCAACCCCCTTTTTGAAGTAAATAAAACTGGCAATTTGTATCTTTGTGTCCTCTTCCTCCTTACAGCCGTCAGCATAACAATCCTCTGTACCATGGCTCAGTTTTTGTCTTGTTGTATTGCTTGTTTTGTGAAACATAACAAAATGTGTGATTTTCCTAACTAGAAGAGTCATGGGGGTTGGGGGGAGTAGCGGTGCATTGCTTTTTCTCAATATTTTACCTTACAAGTCCAAACATGTCCAGCACACAACTTTTTTTTTTTCCTCAAATTCTTTCCCCAAACTATGGGGGTTTGACCTACATAGTTGTTGCCTGACCTGCACAAATGACCCCTTCCTGAACTTGGAATTGTGTCTACTTTTCAGAAATGTATGCCTTTCTGTCTTCCCGTTCAGCTTTCCTACCCTCCTCTTCCATTCCGTCCAAGCATATCCTATTGGAGGAAAAAAAGGGAAACATCGCCTACCTCTGACAAAACCGATGGTAACCTTTTTAAAATGTTACCACTACAAGTGTTTTTAAAGCTTGCAAAATGGCGAATTCATATTTGTTCCTAGCTCTTACAAGGAACACACCACAGGCTTCTTTGTACCTAATTTTATTTGCATTTTCTGAAAAAACACAATGTAGTCACTTTTATGTTATTTTCTCACCCCTCCGCCCCCCCCACACACACACACACACACACACACACACACCCCCTACAGCAAGCTAGGCGTCCTTGGTGGCGTTATGACCACCTACATGTGGGAAGAAAAGGGTGCAAATTTGGCCGGGATATCACTTGTAACAAAAACGTTCCAAGGGATTGAATGCCGCCATACTGAAATGTCCAAAAAAGGGCTCAGCACTGGGAGGGAAATCCCTCCGCAGTTAAGGGATTAGGCACTGAATATACACGCCCAGATTCAGCAGGGTTTGTTTTACCAACCCCTAGAAGGTTGAAAGGCTATCCACCCACTGTGATTTAACCTCACCTGAGAAGCCTGCCCTTTGATATCTGTACATGGTTTGTTAGCGAACTGAAATGTATAGCCGGTGTTAAATTCATGATGTTATTTAGTTGTACAGAATATAACATTTATAGTAAATTGACCCCTCAATAGATATGTTCAATTTTTGTATGTTATTGGTATGTTGCTAAATACATGTCTAAGAAAAGTTATAATAAAGTCCTTTGAAAGTAAGCTTTGAGCACACCCGCATTAGATGAAACATCTACTACCCTAAGATTACTGTTTTCATGAATGATAGTAAGAAAATACGTGGAAGTGACATATTGGATATTGTCTTTGAATGTTTAGAGCCTCCCAGCCAAAATTAGCATCATTCATGCCTCGTCATTCAAAGCTTGATATTGTCTTTGAATGTTTAGAACCTCCTTGCCAAAAGTAGCATCATTCAAGCCTGGTCATTCAAAGCTTTCTTCTCACAAATCAGGTGTGCCAAACACAAGACCATTGGTTTAGACCAGGCCCTTTAACCCTTTCTTTAGGCTCCCCACACAGAGTACACAATGAAATGGCGTATTAAAACAAGGTAGAAAATGCAGTGATAAGTGAAAAGGTACCCATTGAAGCAAAACCATAGAAATAAACGGTGAACTTAACATCGTTATTTTTTAAGCAAAATCAAAAATTCTGCACACATCCCGTAACAAAGCCTTCAGAGTCCTATCTGACTGTGCTTGCACTTATTTGCACGAGAATATTTCTATCCACTGCTTAAGATGTTCAATGGCCACCACTATTTATTATCCTTTTAATTTTCATAGATCAGTGGTGTGGCCGACAGGAGGTGGTTTTGAATCCACTCCATTCAACTTTCCAAATGAGTCTGTGTTCCCATGGCCTGAACACTTTTTTTTTTTTTTCTTCTTTAAACGTGAATGCTAAGCAATCTATACATGCCACACTATGTGACACTAGATCACTTAATTCCCACTGCCCTTTCCCTATACTCCTCTTTCACAGCCTGTGATTTGTGAAAATAGTCTGCTTTAGGCTGGTGTTGCAGGAAGCACACTCGAGATTCAAAATATGGTTCTTCCATAGAGAGGAAAAGTATACCCAAAGATGGCAAAACAGATGTGTGCATTGACCAATAGGAGCATCCTTTACACATTAGATTTGCTCATCTGTTGATGAATGGTTAAAGCCACTTAACTCACCTATCTGAGGCTCATGTGTAAAGATTTGCACTCTCACAGCCTCTGAACAATTGGTCAAGGAGCATCAGAATTATACTGTATGAACACCTTATATTGTAAGCTCACCATGCAAGGTATAAAGCATACATAATTTAACACTTTCCATAAGAGATTGGAACAGCGTGTGTCCTTCAGTGGTAAAGCATGTGGAGCTGGGGCATTTCTTTACAACATCAAAATGTAAGACCTCAGATGTTTACATTTCCTTTGATGCTTATACTGCAACGCATGAAAAGTTAAGAGACCGACCAACAAACACACTTCAGATATGAAGTCGGAAAATTATGGAATCTATGTTGAACCCTTTGAAATTCCCGATTTTCCACTAACTATCGACTAGTACCTTCATGTGGTAGTGGCAAAAGTAGACAATCTAGCTCGGATGCGGCGCCTATTTAAAATCTTGAAAAGGGCTAGGTTGGTTATATCGAGACGCGATTGAGTTAGCACACCACAGGCATCAACATTCCAGATACCGTTTTTTGGATTGGGTGTGGACCTATTGTTAGGCAGAAACCTGTGCAGTTCCCTCTGCAAAAGATTTAGGACTACAGGTGTTTGGCAGTAAACCCACTTGGTAGCAGTCTGTACCACACAGATTCTGTTGGTAGCTGTGGCTGAGCAGTCGGACTTCCCTCAAGAAGAGTTAGGCAGTATACAGAGTATTCACAATAGGTCAAGAGAACACAATAGAACAAGTAAACACTGACCAGGGCTTGGTGTAAAAGAGATATAAGTATTTATTTAAAACCACATCTAGAAAAACACACAGGCACTAATAGTAAGCAATTCAAAAACACGGTCACTAAAAGATATACACTCCCTTAAAAGAATATTAGACAAGTCTTAAGTAAAGCCCCACTTATTTTCAGACAGCGGTGAGCGCTTAACGTAGATGGCACTCTAATAATTCATTTTAAAAAGGGAGAGAAAAGCAGAGAATAAATTGAAACAGATCCCAACACTTTTTCAGGAACACAACAATAGAGGAAGGCAAAGTAACAACATGAATTCAGAGTCAGTAGGCCGGATCTGCTTTAAGAGGATCAAAACGAAATGTGTCCAAGGTCACACGGTTGCAGTGCACAAAAGTCTTGTAACGGTTCAAAAAGGAGTTGGATCAAAGAAAGGGACCAGTTAGAGGGTCAAGGCGGCCAGCCCAATCCAGAAGGTTAAGGGGTTATTATTACCTTGTAGCAGTCTTTAGAAAGGGAGGCCTGGCGGACACGGTACCTTAAAGTGGTGAGAACACTCCAGCGGGGGCAGTTGTTCCTGGCAGCGGATGCAAGTCGGTGCTTCGTCCGGGGGAAGAGAGGATCTCGTCGGGGAGGAAGACAGGAGTCCGTTGCACTGCCAGGGAAGAGACCAGCCGCGGAGTTTCTCAGGTACAAGGCGCAGTCCGTTGATTCGCGGTTCAGTGGTAAGTGGCTATCTGGCTGCCGGGGTGCTTGGCACGGGCAGTTCGACCACAAACCGGTCTGGGGTGTGAAGAAAAGGTCAACTGGTTGTGCCCACCAGTCAGGGGAAGAAGCCTCTCCAGCCGAGAGATCTTCTGTCGTCGGGAAGTGGTGAGTCGGTTCTGCAGGGCTCCACCGGTTGTGTCGTCATGGTAGGCCGGCTCAGCTTCTCCCTCGTCGGATTCTCCGGTCCTGTGGCGACTTCTGAAGTTCCAGACCCAAAAGCCCTGCTTTTATGCAGCATACCCCCATTCACTCAGCCTAGCGGTCAATCAAACATGCTAAGTGGTGAGCCGGCCGGCTCACCACTTGGGCCAATCCCACAAGAGTGCGACTTGAGTTACCAAGGTAACTCAGTCCAGGGTGCCTAAAGCCCCCCTCCCACACCCCCTGTGGTACCCAGACAGAGTGGCACCACTTTTGGAGGTTTCTGTGGAGAAGCCCGCCAAAAAGTGGAACAAAGGGCTCGACTTGGGTTGGAGTCACATAAGAGAACACAAACGCCATTTTAGAATCGAGTCCTGGCAAAAAATACCAACCGGCGAATTAATAAATCAATAAACCGGCGGTATGTTCGCGGCTATGAGAATTAAATAATTAAAGTTGTTAGCCTCGAACAATGGGAAAATCCCATAGGGAAATATTTGCGGTCG
Source organism: Ambystoma mexicanum (assembly GCF_040938575.1). Taxonomy (NCBI): domain Eukaryota; kingdom Metazoa; phylum Chordata; class Amphibia; order Caudata; family Ambystomatidae; genus Ambystoma; species Ambystoma mexicanum. The sequence continues at coordinate 156,184,237 of NC_090925.1, forward strand.
AAATATAAAAAGTAGTATCCACTGCCACCAGCCAAAACTCAATCAGGGGGGACGGAGACGTGCCCCCTGGACTAACAGACCCCGGGGCAATCAAATTGCCCCGACCAGTACGTCCACAATATGATGGTTTGTACTGGTTTTTGTTAATAATTTGGGACTAGTAAAGCCAATGGTGACTTTACATGCCCTGGGAGACAGTAGTCAGTCCCAGGGTATGGAGTCTATGGTGGGGTGTCACTATGACACCCCTGTGTTACGGCACGGAGGGTGCTGTGTAACACACATAGTAAAAACACATGAGACTCTATGGAGTAAAGGACCCCATAGCCCATAAAATACATTAACAGTCAAAGGAACACCATAAATCATGTCCAAGAGTGGGAGAAAGAGTCTCACACTTGGCAGGAGAAAAAAACAAACTCCAGAAATCCAGCAAAGCTGCTGGGGGACTCACTAGGTTAGGAAATTCAGCCTAAAGAGAATTCTCCCTAACGCCTATCAAAGAAGTTATAAAACAGTCTTGACCGTGAAACATTATGAGGAGTTAAGATTCATGAACCTGAACCACATGCGCTCCCTGGGGCATGGGCTAGCAGTTTTATAACTAAGGCTGTGGAAACATTGGTCCAACAAATACTGGAAACGGTTGGTCCCAATGATTTTGTTCAAATAAAAATGGAGGCTGGGGGATTTAAACAGATACTTGTTTACAAGGCAATCCCCTTGTGGTACTTTTGCTATTTGCAGTTTTTGGAGAATTTGCGGAGCCTTCTGCAGAGTAAGACTGAGATTTTGTGTTTTGCACCACTAATAATTGTGGCGCTAGTTCAAGGCATAAATTAGTTTTCAAGAATTGATTAGCAGAATTTGCTAATTAACATTTTCGTGATTAGAAAACCCATTTGATATGGTATACTAATATTTTTAATGTCACTAGAAGTTGTTTGTACCCAAGACATAAAACAAAAATACAGCATTTTTGTGTACCGGTGGAGTAAGACATTAGTGAAAAAGTCGGGACTTGCAAGTTCTTTAGAATTACGCTTGTCCTGCTAGTAACGAGTTTCTTCTCGACCTAAGGGAAATGCACTCGACCCTTCCTTGGCAACAGATGACGACAAAATGTACATTTGCTTTCTGTAAAATGGTGCAAGTCACCAAAAACCCACTTTATGTTTGGCACAACGCTGTCGCAAAGAGGCCAGCCATGCACAGTGAAACATTGATTTGACATTTAATGCAAACAAAGTAAATGCTAAATACAAGTTTCAAACGTCCCCTGCAAGGTATGTGTTGGACATGGTTGGCTTGGTACGGCAATGGCTTCTATGAATTTTGAGAAAAGCAATTCTCCGCTACATTCCCCCGACTCTTGCAGTTAGGAGAGCATACATTTTTTGTAGTGTTTTTACAAAACAAGCAATACCACATACCAAACACTGAGCCATGGTACACAGGAGTTTTACGCTCACGGCCTGACCAGACGCACTTAGCATGTGTAAATCGGGAAAACCAATGTGGTGAGGAACGGCAAGCATACATTTTTTGAAAGAGCACAGGCAGACCTTTTCAAGTGTAGGTGACTTGTGCAGGTTACAAAAGTGTATGGTGGCTAAAGTAGCGACTAAATGTAGGTCACATTTGAGAAATGAAAGGGTTGTGCGACAAAGGGCACCAGCAAATGGGTCAAAACGTTATGAAAACCACACAAACACAACACATGGCCTACCGTCCTGCATTCCCAAAGGTGTCCCGATGAAAATGGTACCTCACGTGTGTGGGTGCACCTACCTGGCCGCCAAGGGGAAAGCCTAAAACACTGCTATCCCCCCCCCCAAAGGGTTTGGGGAGGCAACCGACAGATTTAGGCCTGGGGTGTTTCAGCCACCAAGAAAAACAGGAACCCCCATGCATTTCTGAAAAGACACCCGTGGGAATCCGCAGAGGTATGATTTGCGCACATCGGCCCAGATTTTATTACCCAGACAGCCCCGCAAAGTCTGAAATGTGGGGGGAAAAAACGCTTTTTCAGCACATTTTGCTCGGCGCACCCATCTAATCGCACGCCCCCCAACAACACATGGCCTACCGTCACGCATTCCCACAGGTGTCCCGATGAAAACGGTACCTCACATGCGTGGGTGCACGTACCGGGGCCGCAAAAGGAAAAGGTTAACCCACTGGTCACCCCAAGCCTTTGGCTACTGCCCATTGTGTTCATGTGGGCAACCTACAGATTTGGGCTCAGGGCACCGAAGCCAGCAAGGAAATCGGGGAACCCCATGCATTTTCCAAAAGAGGACACCCCTGGGAATCCACAGAGGTCTGCCTTGCGCAAATTGCCCCAGTTTTTATTAGCCACAATCCCCGACAAAGGGTGATATTTGGTGGGGGAAAAAAAACCACAATGTTCACTTTGTCTGGTGTTCTGGGTAATAAATTCTGGCCCGCTTCGCGCAAGTCGGACCTCTGCACATTCCCACAGGTGTCCTCTTTTGGGAAATGCATGGGGTTCTCTGTTTTCCTTGCTGGCTTCGACACCCTAGGGCCAAATCTGTAGGTTGCCCACATGAACAAATTGTGCTGTGGCGAAAGGCTTGGGGTTACTAGCGGGTTACCACTTTCCTTGTGCGCCCCCGGTAGGTGCACCCCCACACATGTGAGGTACAATTTTCGTCGAACACCTGTGGGAACGCGAGAAGGTATGACATCTGTTGGTGGCGACGTGTTTCGGTGAGTGCACACAGGGCAATGTCTCTGAAATTGGCTGGAAATGCAGACAATTCTCAGATATTTCCCTCTGGCCACTCACCGAAACACACCGCCAACAACACGTGGCCTACCCTCCCGCGTCGCCACACGTGTCCCAATGAGAGGCAGACCTCTTGTGTGCAGGTGTCGTACCTGAGGTACATCTTTTGTATCGTAACTTCTCTGTAGTGCGCTTAGGAAACAGTAAAGTACTGATAGTAAGCCATTTCACATGCACCTTTCCTCACACTTCCCATACATACCAGTCACAATGCAGTTAGACACGCAAGGTGGGATTTAGCACAAGGAGAAACCTCCTTGTGTAGCACAAGAAGGTTTGTTCTTGTGAGCAGTGATGCCACGACAAGGCACCCACCGGATCACTGGCCATTCGTATCCCTTTTGTGTCTGCGGTCAGTTGGCATCCATTTCAGCATTTGCACTTCTACCAAATCACTAGCACCAGAGCAAGTCTATCTACACATGAGCATATCTACACACTTATACCACGTGGACATGTGCGTACAATGCAACTGTGTCTCTAGCAATATCTTAACTATCATTTGGCAGCAATTGTATAGCAACTGTGTCTGCATGCAAACTTTATGTGCCTGCAATCACATGTGGACACTGATAGCAAGTGCATACTGGCTCACTTCGCAACCCTGCCCTACAGGCACTATCTTCCACACCAGCTTTGAGTATGCCCATAGCAACTATGGGCAAACATTCTTATGTTCAACCGTACCCACACAACAGCCACCCTGCAACATGACAATCATTTCTGCAGTGCTGGAAAAGTGCATTCACAGAAATTGCATCTGCATGTTCTTTGTATCTTTACCTAATTCACACACCAATCGTATCCAATTCATTCCTGTAGAAGACGTGTCACTTACACCACACATAACATTACTCACAGTAAAACAATAAACCAGGCCGGATGTTACGAGGTACGCAAGACACCGCTGCCATATAGTTGGTGTCCAAGTACCACTTTCATGACATTTAGACCTCAAGGGAGGGAGCCAAAGTGGCGTGTATTATTTTGAAGACACCCCTTGAGTGGAGGGAACCTGAATGGTGTTCTGGTCTTCCACAACGCACCGCTTGATTAGAGGGAGCGGGACTGGCCTTTCTTTGCTTGCCGAACCTTAGGTGGAAGGAGCCAGATTCGGGTTCCTGTCCACAGTATGCTGGAAGCGGATGGGGCTTTCCAGACGTTTTTTTCTACGGCAATCCCAAACAGGAGCAAGCTGCACTAGCGTGCCTTGCCAGGACACCCCAAAAGGGAGTGACCCAGAGTGCTCCACCCTTCTCCATGGCCTGCCTCAACTAGAGGCGGTGGAGTGGCATTCCTTTCCAAGATGCGCCTGCTTTGGAAGAAACAAGCATTGCGTTACTTTACAAGGCACACCACGCGCAGAGATAGCTAGACTGGCTTTTCCTTATGAGGCAGACCTGAAGTGAAAGGTACGGGGGGTGATGTCTCTTCCCCAGGCATGTCTCAAGTGGAGGGGGCAGGACTAGCATTCCTTGCCAAAGCACGCCAAAGGGGAAAGACCCGCATGGCACAACTCAAGTACAGGGACTCGTAATGATTACTATTTCGCAGGCACGCCGCCAATGGAAGGAACCTGATTAGCGTTCCTTTGCAAGTCACGCTTTGAGCTGAGGGATCTAGACTGATGTAAATTTCGTAGGCAGGCCTCAAGGGAAAGCTACGGCTAGTAGCTGCACGGTACACCGCATAAGCATTGTACGTTGCCATATGCACAATGTGTGTGGCTAACTTTTTGTACCAGAAACGCGACTTGCGTTCAGCGTGGTATGACTCAAGCACTTGGTCATTTTTGTCTACTCCACCCATGTACTTGTAATCCAGAATGCAATTGGGCTTCAACACTTGCTGAGTCTGCCTGCGCAGAGGGACAGCTGAAGTACTTTCATCATGAATAGTACTTAGCATGTACACATCCCTTTTGTCGCAGAATTTCACTGCTAACAATTCATCTTGCCGCAATGCCATACATTGTCCCTTGGCCAACTTCTTACACACAAGTTGTCTGGGGAAGCCTTTGCGGTTACTGCGGATTGTACCGCATGCCAGTGTGCCCACATTGAACAATTCCTTGAACAGTGGAATTCCAGTGTAGAAATTGTCTACATACAAATGATGTCCCTTGTGGAGCCATGGTGTGAGAAGATCCCAAACAATCTTCTCGCTTGTCCCTAAATGGGCTGGGCAGCCCGGAGGGTTTAGGGTAGAGTCTTTACCGGTGTAGACTCTCATGCTGCTGACATACCCAGTGGTACTTTCACACAACATGTACATTTTAATCCCATATCGTGATCTCTTGCTAGGAATGTATTGCCTGAATACTAGGCGACCTTTGAACAACACCAACGATTCATCAATGGATATGTTCTGGCTAGGAACATACACCTCTGCAAATCGGTGAGTGAAGTGGTCCAGAAATGGCTTCAGTTTGAAGAGCCTATCAAAGTCTGGGTCCGTTCTGGGTAATGCTGCCGAGTTGTCATTGAAGTGCAACATACGGTGCAGTGCTTGAAAGCGATTTCTGCTCATTGTAGCTGAAAAAAACGGACAATAAAGTGGTGCTACAGTAGACCAATATATCGCGACAGACGGCTTGTGTCCAATTCCCATGAGCAGAATGAGACCCCAAAACTGTCATTTCAACATCGTTTGTGGGTACCCATGCTTGTGCTCTGGAGTGGGGTTTCAGAGTGGAACCCCTAGACCTCATGAACTGTGCAGCGTATAAATTGGTTTGCTGAACCACATCTGCAATGAACCCAACATCAACAAAAAGGTTGAAAAAATCAATAGGCTGAAACCCTTCTGTATTCGCTGTGCACCCTGATATACCAGTGAAAGGGGGCACAACAGGCTGAGCCATTGCTGGAGGCACCCAGAGCGACTCTTGAGTCATGTCAGTAATTGCCACATTGCGTGGCTGTCTTGCACGTCCCCTCCCCCTTACAGGTCCCCTGCGTGTGGGAAGTGTGCGAAAAGGTGGACGCACTCTTCCTTCTTCTTCGTCATCAGATGATGACGATGATGAGTGGGAGGAGGGACTTTCGTCAATGGCCATCTCACTTCCCCAATCACTTCCCTCCTGACCCTCAGAAGCACTATCTGTTTCAGAATGCATGTACACATCTGTGCCTTGCTCTGAGCCAGACTCCATCACTACAGCTAATGCCTCCGCACCGGACATTGATCGCCGAGAAGCCATGAGTACCTTTGCTATGGAACCCTTCACTGCCCAAAGACCAGATGAAGACTGAAACAATAAGTATGTGTGCTTCTCAAAGTATGGAACGTAGCACAGTAAGTGGCATTCAGTGCCACAAACCTACTCCACACAAGTACACCAAAAGGTCCAGACTTTGCTCACAAACTGTAGCAGCCCTCTGCAATATGACGTACTCCCTGCACGCTACAATAAACGGAGTACTACTTTGCAAACACTCACGTGAAATGCTAAGGACCAGCTGACTGCTTTCCTACAAGTGGGTAGACAGCTACAACACACCTGCACCTAAAAGAAAAACAAAAAATCTATGGACAATGTACTGTTCCGCTAAACTGTACAGAAATACAAGCGTGGGGACGAGGATTTCAGCCACACTACCTATTCAGAAACAGCCAACATGCTTTGCGCCATGCCCTCCTCCCCGGGATTCTTGTGGATGGGAAATCGAGGTGAGAAGCAACCATGCAACGTATTAGTGATTGGGTGAGTTAAAAAGCCATAGGCAATGAAGAAGCAGAAAGGGAAGATAAAGTACATGGCAGCCCCTTCCAGGCAACTGCTGGCACACTTTTGACAAAACACCTGCTCATTCACATAGGGGTGTCTGTTGTAAGGGGAAAGGTCACAAGGACGAAATTAATGCAAGGCCAAGCAAATTGATTTAGGCTGATGCAAGCGGTGATGGGTAGCTAAGAAATAAGCAGCACAGACATACTGAACGCATTGACATGGCATGAACGCAGGCAATTGCTAGGAAGTGGGAGTCTCACTACCAACATACTTACTACCATTTTTATTCACATTTCACATATTCCAGTACGTCCATCAGTTACCGGGCAACCTCCCCCACCCCCCGTAGAATAGCGTCTGGGCAAAATCCAGCATGTCTCCAATGAACAGCTCCATGACTGTTTTGGAAAGGTGCACCCCATCTCTGTGAAACCTCACAGCACCTTTGATAATGCCATGGTGAATGGTCCGTATTCTCTTGTTGCCCTCTGTCAGTCTAGTGAACTCGCCATTCAGTTTCCACACCGAGCGGTTGATGGCCCTTGTATTCCCTTGAGTTCTCCAATCCATCCTGGGAATCATCTGGGACCAGGCCACCACAGTGTTTGGAAACCTCTGTGCAATCCATTCAAGGTCCGTCATGAGCTGCTCCCATACCCCCTTCCGTCCCACAAACGCAAAATCATTTCCTCCCAGGTGCACCACCACTATAAGGTCAGGGGGGGGGCCCTCTCCTTTTGCTTGAGCATCGATGATGGCTCCTCTGAGCTGGTGAAGGCGCATCCCCCCCCCCGACCCCAATCCAATGCACTGCAAGGCCATCCCTTCCAGACCCAGATGTAGGTGGCCCTCGGAAAAGTCATGCAGCTCTTTGGATATAAGAGTGGCCGAAAATCCACACAACCCTCATCCTCACTAGGAAATGGAAACAGGAAAACCCCCATGATTATGGCTATACATACAGTTTACCAAGTAACACAACGATTGCGTTAACACATGGCTCTTGTAACAATCCCAGACACATACTTCACCCACTCAGAACGCACCTTTAATTTCAGAGAACAGTAGGTTGACACATTGCCACAATATTTTCAGGGGAAAGAGGTGAAGAAGATAGTATGTCACCTTGTACCAATAACACAGTTGTGCTGGCACAATTGCAATCAGTGAAGGTTTCTACTCGTGTGGGGGCACCAACTGCACTGAACGGTGTTAAGGTTACTTGTACATGCTAAACCACTATACTTTGGCAGGGTGACTAGTCTGCCAGAGGATATGAAATTTACAGGAAGTGTGCTTTGTACGCTCTTTGAATATAGGTACCCTGACAGAATGTACCACAATCACCACAAATGGATGCTCCTTCAGACACTTTCATTGTGAGTGTTTCGGGCACAGCTCCAGGACCCTTGGTGAACTTGGGGGTACTCCACTACCAAGGCAGAGGGGCGGGCAAGGTCACACACATCAACCACCACCACCCTACATCGCTTCCTGGTCAGCACTACAGCTTTCCCCTCCAGTTCCCACCCATCCCAATAGCAGTGTGCCCTCCACCCACTATACAATGTTGCAATAACCACATTTCCATACTTGCATAACAAGGGAGATGCTTGAACTGCTCAAGACCTGTAAAGGGAAAAACAAAACATAAATGATCTGTGTCAGCCCACCCACATACCAAACCACCCATACAGTCCCCCCTTGTTGCATTGGCCAGTACGTTTTGGCCACCCCGGCGCCAGATTAGCACACTGATGTGCCCCTCTGCGCCAAGGCAGGTATAGTAAACAAAGAACACAATTCAAAATGGCAGGCTGCCCTTTAGCGGGGGTGGAGGAGCCCCCTACACCGCTGTGGATTTTTCTAACGTGAAGGGGGGTGCACCTCTCCACCCCCACCCCAATTGGAGGGGCGGCCCATCTCATGTAGCCCTTCCCAGGGGCAGATAATGGGGGGATGCCCTGCACTCCTCCCTGGGCTCAGGCGTCCGTTCCTAGGAGCAGATATCTGGTCCCAGGGAGGACTGCATGACTTGGCACCCACTCCATTGTGGGCAGGGGGTAGGGGGTCAATGCCCCATCCCATTAGAAAATTCCCCAACCCTTTGAGGTGCCCCAGCGGCCCCCCCCCCTTAAAAAGCGGCCCACCATTTTTTTTCCTTTGGTAACCCAACTCCCCTTGATGCAGAGAGGCACATTGGTGTGCCAATCTGGCACCGGGGTGCCCAAACCTTACTGCCCCACCCACTGGGGGGCCTATCCCACCATTTTTGGGGGCCCTCTCCCCCCCACTCCAAATGGGTGGCAGGGGCACCTCATGCAGGCCTCCCTGGGCCTCCTACAAACGGCTGTGTGAGGTACACCTCACCTCCATTTGGGGTGAGGGGGGAGAGGGCCACCACAAAAGGTGGGGCAGGACCCCCAATAGATGGGGCAGTAGGGTTTGGGCACCCTGGGGGCAGATTGCCACACTAATGTGGCCATCTGCACCAAGCGAAGTTGGGTAAAGAAAAAAAAATACAAATTCACAGGCTGCTTTTTAGGGGGGGCTGAGGAGCACCCTAAATTGGCAGCGAATGATGTACTGCAACGGGGGGTGGCCCTCAACCGCCCCCCACCCCAAATGGAGGGCCCCACCTCATGCAACCCTCCCTGGGGGCTGATATCTGCTCCTAGGAAGGGGCATCTGACCCCAAGGAGGGTTGCATGAGGTGGGCCCCCCCTATCTGCCCCCAGGGAGGGTTGCATGAATTTTATATATTATTATTGTGCCTTGAACATGGAGATGGTATTGTTGTCTTTTCAGATTTGGCTAGTTGTGTGTTTCGTTGTGTGTTTTGGTACACCATAATGTGCTGTGGCTCCTTATCCGCTGATGAGCTCTATATTTGATCAGCACAGAAACCAAGTTCTAAAGAAATTCTCTTTTCCGACTAGCTTCCTTTTTTCATATTTTTAAAATTGTATAGCACCCTATGCAGTGGTGGCCAGCTTCAGGTATTCACTTACCAAGCATGAGGTGGATAGGTCAAGTGAACAGGTAGCATTTAACCTTGTGAGGCCTGATGGCAAATGTGTGCACACGGGCCAATATCCACCAACCCTACTCCATTCTTTAGCCCACCCAACCTTTCCCCATACTCTTCCCCCACAAATACCCTACCGACCCTCTCCACTCGCTACCTCCACTCTCCACCCCCACTCGACTTGCTACCTCCACACTCTACCCCACTCTCTCCCCCACCTCCTCCACTCTACCCCCACCACAACCACCTCCACTCTCTCTACCCCGGCTCCCAACCTCCTCCTCTCAAGCTACACCCACCGTACCCCCACTATACCACCACCACCCACCTCTCTACAACTCACCCACCTCACCCCCACTCTATCCCCTCTCATCCGTCCTCACAAACTTGCTTTATTTATTACCATCTCACTCTCACCCTTTCTCACTCCTATTTCCTCTTGCTCATCATCGATGGCACTTTCTTGCATATCATTTGCTCCCTAGCTCTATTCTCCTTCCTTCTCATTCTCTTGCACACCCACGCCACTTATTGCATCCTCATTTGTAACTTTGCACCCTCCTCCTTGCATCCTGGTGCCTATAAATGCAAAGAACATCAGTAAACGCCAAAACTATTGGCATTGCCAATACTCGTTTTTTTTTTTGTTGTTGTTTCCATGATTGTTTCCTTGGAATACATTTCAAATGTCGATTTGCAAGTGTAAAACAATGCAACCTGGTGTGGAAGGAGGAATAGTTCTGCATATGTCATGGAGTGCAGTGCTTTCCCTTTTTTCTTTGCCAGCATGGTTTAGTAGATTGTCGTGGGACCTTCTCGCAAAGTAAGGGATGCAGTGTGTTGACTTGAACTATATTTAAATTGCCTGCACCACAGAATTAAAATGATTCTTGGACACTTTTCTTTTTTTAATAAAAACATGCAGTGCATGGATACTTTTAATGGGGCAGTACCAGCAGTTCTCAGCAGAATTTATTGGGATTTGTCTTGCGAATAGAAAAAAAACAAGCATTGGCAAAGCCCAGTTTTGTCTTTTTTGTCTTGGGTCCATAATTTACAGGCACTACCATAATGGTACTACCCAGTGATAAGATGGCATATTATTGCAGTGCCTTGCAAATGCCTATACAAAAGACACAACTCTTGTCTATTCCAATGCTTGTTTTTAACAGAAATCCAATCCAAGGCCACACATATTGCTTATAGATTAAGTGGCTAAAGGCACACTTGGTTAAGACTCTTTTATGAGGAGCTGGTTTATATCTGCAATTAAGCTGTTCCTTTCGGAAGGCTGCTCTGAAAGCGCATAGCTAGATTCAAGGATATCCCAGGAGGAAGTGTTTTGGGTGAGAACTGCCATGGGGACTAGCATGGCCATGGGCAATGGGTGTGTAAATAACCAAACTGTAACCACAGTCTGGGTATCCCTCCTCATGTCATCTCCCCTATTGTCACTTCCCATAACAATCGGTTTAGCTTATAAGCACCAACTAATAGCCAAAACGAATTATCTGAGCATATATGATAAATGTATTATGGAATCCATACATTGATTTGCAATATAAGAGGTGAGATGAAAGTACCATTGGAAGATGCAATCTAACAATAGTTAAATTGCTTGAAATTCGTTAATGTTGATATAGTTCACCACGGACAAGTTTATTTATTTTATTTATACCGTACCGGGAACCTGCAGGCATCGGCATCGGGGCGCCAACACAAACACAAACACGATGAAGACATGTGAAAAACAGGACCTACATGGATGATCCTTCAACTGCTTTCTAATGGTTCAAACCTAGCAATTCATTTGAAGAGCCAGGTTTTTAATTTAGCACGAAATGTATTAACATTCCAGACGGAGCGAGCTTGGGAGTGAATCCTACACTTGCGCTCCTCTTGTGAGGAAAGCGCTACCAAGCCCACCAGCCTTTTTAAACCTAAGGGACCGAATCGTTCCCATATTGGCCGGCCTGGGAGTACGGTTAGGGCTGTAAAGAAAAGTGCGGGACTTCAGGTACACCTCATATAAGCACTTGTGCACTAGGGTGGCTGTTTTAAAGTGGATGCGAGCTGATATGGGCAGGCAATGTAGGGATTCCCCCCCCCGATGAAAAATGGTCCTGAATAGGGAGGCCCTTGATCATCCGAACTACATCATTGTCGAGCATTTGCAAATGATGTATGCATTTTTTTCTGGCCCCTAATAAATAGGGAGTTATAGTATTCGAGTTGTGAGAGACATGCAACAGTTGGGGGTGAAGAATAGAGTGCACTCAAATTCGAGGAGGGATTTGTCCTCTTTGGAAGTGTGGTTAATTATACCATTTCCTAGAGAAGTTTATACATGCCCTAACACAAAGTATAGCCTTCTTGATAAGAGGGTGAAACTCATAAGGATACGAGACTGCACATTCAATCATATGTCACCTAAAGGCATCATGGACAAGCATGCAGCTGGGTAGGGCCAAAAGGCATCATACCCCACAGCTAATACTGGCGACGTGAAAAACCCACTCTGTTAGACCACAACGAGCTTGGTTTTTACCATCCCATGATAGCTTCAATGATTTAACTAATAAAACACTTGTTCTATCGGCACCTCACCCAAACCCCACCCCCCTGCTAAAACCCCTCCACTGCGGTTTGACTGCCAAAATATGAAATCATGGGCACTCTGGCATCACCTTATAGAAACACCATGCCTCCACTGGCCCATACCTCTTCACTTAAACAGAAAGATAATAGACGTTAGCTTGTCTGACTGCAGTGATTAGGGATCCTATAGACACTCCTAAATGAGCTCAATGTAGTTGTAAAGATGGGAGATGCAGATGGGTCTACAGGTAGCTGTCCCCTTCCAGGACTCCACTGCTCCATACAATGACCCATTCGCATGTAGTCGATTGGGAGGACCCAGAAGGCACACATAGTCAATGAGAATGAACATGCTTCAGACACGTGGATATCCAGCACTCCACAAGGTTGAATCTCATCAAGGCCAACTCAGACCTTCATCCACCCGAAGTTCATAAATGCAGTGCCATTATATGGAATAATAATTGTAACTATTATTACAGTAGAAGGGTGTTGAAACCATCAAGAAGCTTTATTAATAAGACATTATTATTACTCTACATCATTGAATCTTTCATAAATCCATGTGCTGTTAGAATATTCCCTGTCGTCAGGCTTTCACTCATCTAACATTAAAGCAATTTACATTTCAATTTGAAAAGCTGCAATCACTATAGTGTTCTTGGAGTCATTTAGGCCATCTTACCCACCAGCCAATAGGCAGTGTCTCCCTTAGCTCCACTCCTAGATTCAATCTTAATATTTTTACTGCACATTAAATTGTTGGGATTCCTTCAAGTACACTTGTTTTCATTCAATGTTTTTTTCAGCATTTCTTACAACTTTCCTAGTTTGCTTTTGACATCGCTGGAAAGCTAAAATAAGTACTTCTTGTCTGGGGTTTAAGGTACTGCTACGTCCATTGGTGCTCCCCTGCAGGAGAGTGCTCTGTACCTCTCTGGGTTGAGGCCTGAGTGGTGTGGTTCCTTACCCCACCATGGCTGACTCCAAGGCAAAGAAAAGCCTTTTCCGGGCATATGCCACCTGCAGCTCGCAAATACATATGCTGAAGACCAGCATGAGGAATGCTGGTAGTGTCTCTATCCAGACCGCAGCGTACATTTGTGTTCCATATGCCACTCATTCTCCAATAAGACCTTTAAGGGCTGGCACAGAAGGTTGGTGGCTTGTCTGAATGAGAAGACTGTGGCCTCCTCGGCATCCGTTAGAAGTCCTGCTTTACTCTACCAAATCGGACCCACAGAGGATGCTCACTCTTGAGGTCGAGATCCCACAAGGAGGCTTCCCGGGAGGAAAAGAGTGAAGAAGGGACATGCCACCCAACTCAGTCTGCCACAGAAAAGGCAGCCATCCCATTCAAATATTCAAAGAAACAGGCTTCTTTGCCCTCAGCATCCACAACATCTAACAAAACACTTAGTTCACCAAACACTATTTGACAACAAACAGTCCATGGCCCCGTCAACGCCCTCCCCATCAACAGAAGCAAGTCTTAATACCCCACTTATCTCGCCGGCAGCAAAAATCCAGTCAACGGCCCTGTCGACTAACAAAATCGTGTTGATTGGGACAAAAGCCTTGTCAGTGGCCAATATCCCTACTTTTTTATTTTTTTAAAAGAAAGCAGATCCCTTTCCTCAACCACCTCCTTCATCTGCACCCATCTTGCCTCCTGCACAGCCACCTCCTTCATGCCCATGACCTCTCAGTGAATATTGTGTCTGCTTTGCAAATGCTGGTCCAGAACTAATGACGAGAGTTCCATCTATTCGTTCTCCAAAGGACCAGACTTCTGTTCCGACAAGATGCCATCACTGATTCCAGCAGCACCTCCTCTGCCAGAGGACCCTTCAGATATTGAATCAGAGGACAACATTCCTCAGGGCATGGCATACACTCACACTTGCAATGCAAATGACTTTGATGACTTGGTTCCAGCAGATGGTGAGCCTGACTCTCTCCCATTCAGGGATTCCCCGGGTGCTGAAAATGGGACATTTCACACCATGTCTGAAGCAGCCAAGATGTTTGATCTATGTGCCACTGAACAGCGTAAGGAGGGTGAAGAGACGGTCCCTGGAATACCCCTCTTGACCCCCATAAGCATTTCAGCCAGAGGAGCCAGAAATGCAAGATGCCAGTCGCTGTTTGGCCAGCCCCCAGGAGGGCCAGTGACATCCCCATATGCAAACAGATATTCTCTGACGACCATTCAAACCTTATCCACCTGATGTCTTCCTGGATACAGGTGCCTCATTGACCATGGATGGAGGTACCTCGCTTGACCTGATCGACTAATGACCAATATCTAACTGTGATGATGTAAGTAGAGTCACCGCGACATAGCAACGTTAGCCATGAAGCAAACTCGCATCCCTGCAAGAAGTTACGTGGACACACAAGTGCACACACAAAGAATATGCTTACAAAGTTTTGTAGATAGAGGACAGATACATATACATACTGTCGAAAGCCTTTATTATTTTATCTCAGTAGCCAAACGCAGAAACACAAAGTAACGAGACGCAGAGCAAGCTTGCAGAAGCTTAGTGCAACTAACATATGCAACTACAGGTTTGTATAAGGAACCTGGAAAAGCCAAAATACTACTAACCTATAAGAATAATAAAACAATATAGACATATATAGCATAACTACAGTAGAAATAGATGAAGCCACAGGCCTCAGAACGAGGGGTCTTGCGGCCAAGGTCAGAGATGAGCAGAACATTCCTAAGCCTCAGACGAGGAGCAACCTGCAAAATAGCAGAATAAATCCTCACCAATTGCAGACCAGCAATCTCAAATTTGCGGTCTTCACCCACGTGGTGCGGCCAAGCCGAACAATGGCCATTTACACATGGTCAGAAGAGGAGCAGTTCCCAGCGAAGCAGACACAAATTGATGCATTCCTGCAGGCGCTCTCTAAGGCAAAGTGGTTATACTGATGGCAACAATGTGGACACATAGTCTTTCTCATCACCTTCAGAAGGTACATGGAGCGCTGAGAACAGAGCTGGGTCCGAGTCCTGGGGAGATCAGCTCCAGCCAATCAGGGAACACAAATCCAGTGGTGGATGGCAAAGGGCAAGGGCCACTCGGGCAAAGCCACCTGACAGGAGAGGACCAGTTAGCTAACATCTATAGGTGCCGGCTATAGGCAATACCACCCCAACCACCTAATCGTGTATGCTGTTAAGTTTTTTAGGAAGAGCCGTGACTTGTGATGTCAAACCTCAACAAAAGCCCCTGACACAGGCTCAGTAGCTGTGATTGCTGGAGACTTTGTATTTCCTGCATGATCCCTGTCTGCTATTGAAAATAAAGGACAGTTCTAGGTTGCCCTTGGCTGAGTCCTCTGTCTGTATACCGGGGTAGGATTTGTTGGGCCCTGGGTTCTTAGAACGGTGAATGCGTAGTGTGAACTCCGGTCCTCTCTGGTATACCTAAACGAGGGTTTCCTCGATCAGCTGTGACGAATCGACTTAGGATGTAATTACTTCTTCCCTAGGGGGAGACCTTTCCAATGGGCCCAGGTCGATGTGTGCACAGTACAATAGTCCCTTTGGGGATGGTGCACCGGGGGAGCATCACATGGGGAACAAAGCCTCTTATGGGATTGGGGACGGTCATTCTGGGAGAGCGCACTAGTGGTCCCGCTTTAATACACCCAACCCCTCCTCTCTTGCCAAATCCTCTTTCCTCCTTTGTTAGACAGAGGCAATATGTTTCATTGCCAACCTAATTTACTTGAGCAGACTAAAATATCAGAGGACAGAGCATGCTCCATATAGCTTTATTGGAAGTACTGTGAAGGAGCAGACCGGGAGTCAGAGAATCACTCTAGAGTACCAGAGTGAACCGTCTTGCTTCTCACGGTATGTGATTGCCTCAAAGCGATTCAATACTCCAGGACAGGAGTTCAAAGAGCTCAGCTGAGACGCTGGGGGAGAGCTGTCCTCCAAGGAGGAACACTGCAAGCAATGCACCAGTTGAACGGATATGAGCAGGCGGGCGGGGGGGAGACGTGAACAGAGGAGGAGAACCCAAACCAGGATGGAAGGACTACCTCTAGCATCCCAGGCACCGGCAACGCACCTGAGTGAGGGCATGCACCGCTGGGAGGAAAAAGACGTCCACAGAGCTGCTGCAGACCTCGCTGGTCCCCCAAATGCTACCGGAGCCTTGAGAACTGGCACAGCTGCTTTGGAAACTGACACCTGCATAGAAGAGACATCCCGATTTGCAGGATACCGGAGAGGTTTTAGAGGTCCAGGGAAGCAAGGGGTTGACAGCGGAAGCTGGAATATGAGGGTTTTGGAACCTAATAGCGAGGTCTGAGTCTACGACCCACCCCTTTTTTGAGAAACAGAATAACTGGTTCTGGGACCAACTGTGAAAGGACTAAGAATATTGCGAGTCTAGGCCCTGCATCGAAAACGGAAGTTTGTTTGAAGAGGGATTTAATTTATAGGAATTCTACTCTTGGTAGTGAGGTGTGCCAAGTAGATGGGATAAAGTGTGAGTTAAACACACGTATTATTGTGGATTGCCCATTGACATTTGCCAAAAGAAATAAGGGGCTTTGAGGGCCAATAAGGGGAATAAAGTAGAACAAGAGACTTTATAGCAAAGGACCACGACCGTAGCCTTGTTGTCGCAGTTGTTGAACATTTGTTTACTTCACAATTTTGAATTGCCCAAGGAACTGGGAACTTTTACTTTGGGAAGAGATTATCCTTGCACTGTTAGTTTAAGCTAATCATTTTAGGCACAGAAGTAGGTTTTTGAGACACAACAGTGACAGACTTGACGGTTTCATTAGATTTCTTTGAGAAAGAAGCGAGGATTCCAGATTGGAACCCTCCCATCCCTTGCACACTATATAGTACCGTCATAGGACAGTTAGGTATTCAGTTTAGAATACATACGTAGTAGATACTTCCGTTAATTGTTTCCAACAAAATACATTCAGGCAGCTTCTTAAATAAAAAATAGCTATTTATTCATGAAGAATTTTTCAGAAAAGCTATCCTTATGTCCAATGTGAATGGCTGACGCGTTTTGAGGGAAAAATCCTCTTCTCATGAGCCTAATTGGACTGCAGAGAAATATCACATATAAAAATATACTAGAAGTATTTTTGTATGTCTTGTTGTTCAGTAGCAATCTTACATTATGTCAACCATTTTAGCTTAACAAGACAACGTCAAACCTGTAAATTCAAACATAGTTCCCAACTTAGTTGAAATAAAAACCCAAACGGATGTGAACCGACCCATCATATAACATGGTTTCACGGGTATCACAAAGGATACGCGGCTTACCTCAGTGAGACTTTCTATATTTTCATATATAATGAAGACCACCTTGCACTCAAGAGTGGTCTAAGTATGCTGATTCTTATTAGATTAGAAACATTGATCAAGGATTGTATCCCTCCAGGTGGTCTGGATAATCCTTTCTTCATTAATAGTTGCTATGCTTGTCTAACATCACGGTGCAGCTAAGAGGGCTGTTGCATATCACAATAAAGAAACACCTGTCGAAGAAACCGTGAGCAAAGCTTGCTGCAACCTCCTGGACCTTTGAATTGGCCAGTGAAGCCCTGCTGCTGTGCTGACCTCCCTTTTCACCTCGACAGAGAATCTCCGGATGGAACGACTTCTCCCCTTGGGTTAGTGGGACCAACTAACCCCAAGACGAACTCCACTGGACCACCATCACTGACTTGCAGTGCTTCTCAGTTGCTGCGAGAGCTCAATGCCAGGGGTCGAGTGTCCGTAGTGCAGTGCAACATCTGCCGTCGAGCAAATCCGGCTAGAAGCTCCAGGAGACTCCTAAGGACCCTACCGAAGCAGGACCTCCAGATCCAGAGTGCCCTCACCAGAGTGTAGGACTGAGGGAGCAAAGAGTCCAACCGGTGTCCAAGATCCACAAAGGTACTGTTAGCTAAGCGCTGAAACCGCAAAGTGCTGCTGAACCAAAAACAACCTGTAGCTTCCGACCTCCCAAGTACCGCCGCATTAGCCCTCCAGACGTCCTCCCTCTTGTCCCCACGACTGAGGCTCAGGAACCAGGGTCTGCACCACTGTAGCAAGACAGAATCCAGCTGGACCACTATTCTTTTACTCATAGGTACTGTTTAGGCTTCAGGTACTTACCAAATTGCCTCTAGTCGCGCTCTTCTCACTTGGGAATTGCATTGGCTTACCTTTTCGAGTTGATTTCAACTCCCTTCTCACAGGTTTATCAGCTTGTGGCCCTACAAGTGATTTTTCTGAAACTCTAACTTTGCAAGACTTTGATCCAAGAAGTGCATCAGATCCATAGACTGTGTTCAAATGACTTTGGCTGTCCTGGCTCCCTGAAAGCACTCATCCGTTGACTTCGGTACTGCTTGTCCCTCCATAGGTTGTAGCTCGTTAACACTGTTACTGCTGGGCAAAGACTTTACCTAGACTTCATTGGAGGATTTGGTTGTCCTCACATTTTCTGAGAATCTGTTCCAACCTTTGTTTTTCCCTTAACCTTTCCTTTCTGCAACCCTGAATCTGCAAAGTATAATAGTGTAATATATACATGCAAATACTATCCTTGTGATTGAAGTCACCTCTGGGTGTAGGAGAAGTGTGTGTGAAGCATAGCCAAAGATTATTCACTGACTTGTTTGATTCTGAAAAGTAATTTCGTATGGTTACAACCTTTTACCTTTTTAAAGTATGCTTCTTTAAAACTGACGTTAAATAAATTACTATTTATAACTGAAACCTTGAGTGCAAGTGTTACTCTTGAGATAGGCCTGGCTGCTCAGTCACACTACCATCTTGTGTAGTACAGACCTATACCAAAAGGTGGGTTATCTAATACCAAGCAGATATGTCTTGTGTAGTCTCAGTGTGACAGCACCAATTCCTACCGAACACCGGCTTGTTGAAGAATTCCGAAAGGGCCTCCTACATTCTCCAGCATGGGGTCTGGCATGGATTCACATGCTCATGAATATTCCCTGTTGTCGGGCTGGGAATCCTTGGTAAAAGAAAAAAATCAGTTTGTTTCATTTCTGAACTGTCTTTCTCTTAACAACCAATCACTGAGCTCTGGGTCATACTGCCCCCAGCCAATGACTGCCCTCTACCTAAGCCCCTCCTCATCTTCCAATTGTTACAGCACATTCAAGTTTGGTAGTCGCCCAGCTTTTATGGCGTTTTTCGTTTTCTGGAAGTGTTGCGCTATTTTTCGGTCAATCGAGCCTTGTGCTCTATCGATCTACCTTCTGATTAACGGGGACTCGTTTTTCAGCTTCTTCATCGCCCCTCAAGGGCGAATTTCGTTGAGTTTCTTCGTGGAGGATTCCAGAAGATTCTTCAAGGCCTACGCCGCATGGACATGTCGGATGAGCAGAAGGATCCAACTCCTCTTTTCAAGGTTTGTTCTGGCTGCAGCTTGCGGAATGTCTTTTCGGACGGCAGGCATTCCCTGTGCCTTTACTGCCTGTACTCTGACTCGACGCACGTAGAGGAAGTCTGCGTTTTGTCAGCAGATGGTGCCGCACGCTGAAGGATCGGAGTGGCTGCAGGCCAAGGCCCCTGCTCTGGGTGGGTCCCAGCAGTATGCCACGACTGCCCTCAAGACAGCTGAGGACCTTTGAGGGCGCCCCTCCTGCGGGGGTCAAACCAAAGGCTAAGCAACGCAAGTCCACTGTCACCGGGAGCACCATTGTGACAGGCTCTTCGGTGGCCAAGGCGGGTATGGCATCTCCAGCGGCTTCAATCACCAGCCAACGATCGGGATCTTCGTCCAAGAGGAAGTCGGATCACCCGGGCAAACTCAAGGAGAAGCCCAAGATCGACCTGCCGGAGAAGGCCAAGGGGGATCGTGGCACTGACCCTCCCCCTAAGGAGAAGGCCACAGGGTTGACCAAGGTCAAGCAGGACCGGGGACCTGTCCAGTCCGTGAAGGCCCAGGTACATCCGACGAAGGCCCAGCCTTCCATCGAGGGGGTATTGGCGTCTCTCACGACAGCCGCAGTGGTGGATCCACAGGGTGCAACCCCGAAAGTGAGTGTCCCTCCTGGCCAGGAGGGAGTCCTCTTTCCAGCCCATAGAGAAGACACTGGAGAAGATGATGCCAATCATTTCCTCAAAACCGTCCACTCTGGTTGCAGAGAAGGGGTGGGGGGCATGGTAACCCTACAGGGCACGGATATCTCCTCAGAGGAGGAGCTTACCTACATCCAGACCATCCAGGAGTGGATGGATGTCGGGAGCAGGCCCTACCACAAAGGTTCCGACGAGGGTGATGATGACGAGGAGGAGACCGACTAGGAACAGCAGGGCGTTGAGGGCCTGGGAGACCAGCCTACGCCTTAGACACCAGTTTTACCTCCTCCTCCGTTGCTGCAGCCGCCTCCAGCGGCCACCTGGAGGCCTCTCTGTGGACATTCTCTCTGCTTTGCATACTCTGGTCTCGGAGATCAGACGAGGATGCCTGTTACGCTGGCGGCCCCACACGCTGCGCCAGTGACGATGGGGGAATCACCGTCCAAGAAGAGAAAGGTTCACCCTCAACCTCCTTGCCACACTTTGCCACCCAACACCCCCTCCAAGGGATGAGACCGATCCTGACACAGTGACGACGGGTACTGGCACGGATGACGACTGCTGTTTGGACCTCCCGTCTCCACCTCCCGTATCTTCCCCGCCTGATGAGCTAGGCTTTTTTCACGCAATGATTTCCAGGGCTTCTGAGCTCTTCCAGCTCCTTCCTGAGGAGAAGAAGAAAGGCGGTTTCCTATATCAGTGCCGCAAGGTGAAGAGGAAGACTGTCCTGTTGGTCCCACTCCTGAATGATATTTGGGACGAGGGACTGTCCCTCATGAAGAACCCCTCCATGGCCATGGCCATGGCGAAGATGGACCACTACGAGAAGAAGTACAAGGTGCCGGACTCTGCGCACAAGTGCTTGCGGACTCAACCATCGCCTGATTCAGTGGTATCAGCAGCAGCCAAGAAGAAGTCTTCGGGCTCCTCCTCTTCTGCCGCTTCCACCCCTCTGGACATTGAGGGCAAGAAGTTAGATGCCATGGGACGACGAGTTCAGCGGCAACTACCATCAAGCCCGCCAATGCTCCCGCCATTGTGGTGCGCTACGACCGGGAGCTGTGGTTTAAGATCGCTCCCATTCTGGACTTTCTTCCGGACGACAAGAGGTCGGAAGCTTTGGAGATTCTGCAGGAAGGCGAGGTGGCGTCGGACCATGCCATCACGGTGGCCATTGACATCGCTGACACGGGGTTCCGGCAAATGGGCAACAGCTTTTGCCTTGGTTGACGGGGCTGGTTTAGGGCCACCAATTTTCATCAAGATGTTCAGTCGAGGATGTTGGACATGCCCTTCGACAACGACAATTTGTTCAGGAAGGCTGTAGATGAGTCTCTTCAAGCCATTAAGATGGACACAGAGCCTGCGCGTGCCTTGGTCATGCTTCAACAGCGATGGCCGTCCTTTCGGACCTTGGGCAACAAGCCCCAAGGATCCTCCAAAAGTTTAGGTGGGGGCTCCTCTTCTTACCGACAACCCTCCTGCTCTTCAGCCCAGGAAACCTACAGGAGCTGCGTCAAGTCTGGAGGAGGACGTTGTCGTTACCAGGGTCCCCAGGGCGGCTCGGCAATGGCCAGAGGATTGAACTGGCCGTGGCGTCGGGCCCCCACGCGTGCACCCCGGTGGGAGACCGGCTGGCGAATTTTGTCAGCGTGTGGAAGAACATCTCCACCGACCGTTGGGTGCTGGACGCTCTCGCTCAAGGTCACACCCTGGAATTAACGGAAGTGTCCACGGATACCACCAGTGGCCCGGCAGTAAAATCACGTCCCTCAGCTGCTGCTGGAAGTACAGGCCATGCTACAAAAAGGTGCGATGGAGCTCGTCCTGAAGTGGCGCCGGTGCTCAGACTGTATTCCAGGTACTTCCTCGTGAAGAACCGAGGCTGCCAGCCCATCCTCGACCGGTCGGCTAAACAAATAAGTCAAGTCCCAAAAGTTCCGGATGGTCCCTCTTCAGCACGTGCTCAGACAGCTAGAAGATTGAGACTTTGTCGTCGCTGGACTTGGAGGATGCACACTTTCACATCCCCATTCAAAAGGGGCACCGCAAGTTTCAGCGCTTCATGGTTCAAGGGAAGCACTACCCATTCAAGGCCCTTCCCTTCGGATTGAAGTCGCCAAGGGTTTTCACCAAGTGCCTGGTGCCAGTGGCGGCGCAACTGTGTCTGTGGGGGGGATCCACATCTACCCTTATCTGGACGACTGGCTCATCCGGACGAGTTCAAAGGACATCGCTGTCGATCACACAGCGAGAACCGTCTGCCTACTGACAAATCTGGGGTTCTCAGTGAACTATGCAAAGTCCTGCTTGATTCTCATCGCAGGACATGCTGATTCTGGGATCCCGACTCAAAACTGCGTCGTGCCTGGCGTCTCTGTCGGAGAGGATAGCGGCTATCTTGGGCAAGGTACAGCGGCTGTTGGCCCTGAAGATCGACACAGTGAGGTCCATCAAGTCTCTGCTCGGCATGATTTCATGCATCTACCTCATCCGGCTATGCAGGCTACGCATACGTCCATTACAGGAGTTCGACGCCCGTAGTGTCAGGAAGCTTCCAGGACAAGGTTACAGTCGACGAGGGATACAGTGGTGGGAAGTTCGCACACATCTGTCCGCAGGCGATTATTTCCAGACACCGCCGCACCAGGAGACGGTCACGACGGACGCCTCCCTGGAAGGATGGGGACCTCACACCGAAGGTCTTCACGCAAGAGCCCTGTGGCTACCGGAGGAGAAATCGTTGCACATCATGTTGGAGCTGCAGGCTTTCTTTGGGGCCCTCAAGTCTTTTCTTCCGTCCCTCAAGGGCAATGTGGTGCAGGCCTTCACAGACAACACCACCACAATGTTCTACATCAGGAAGCAGGGGGGCACCAGATCCCCGGCACTCCAAGGAAGCGCAGGAACTGTGGCACTGTGCCGTCGCCCAGGGGATGTTCCTCATCCTGTTTCATCTAGCAGGAGTGAAGAACACCGTTGCATATTCTCTCAGCAAGGAGCTGCTCTTTTGCCATGAGTGGGGACTTCGGCAGGACCGATTGGATCTCCTGTTCCGCAAATGGGGCAATCCCCAGATCGATCTATTTGTGACGGTGACGTACACCAAGTTCCAGAGCTTCGCCAGCAGGTTTCCCCAGCCGGAGAGCATGGGGGACACCTTCTCATTCCCCTGCGACGGCCTGTTTCTGTTGGTGTTCTCTCTGTTGCTTCTTCGACTAGTCCATCAACTCAGACGGTCCTGGTGCAGGATGATCCTCGTTGCACCGGCGTGGCCGAGGCAGATCTGGTACCCGGACCTTCTTGACATGTCAGTGTCCCCTCCAGTCATGCTTCGGGCGGTTGCATATCTTCTCGCCAGGGAAGGGGGCACGATTCTGTACCACGAACCAGGATCGCTGAACCTGAAGGCCTGGCTCCTGCAGCATTAGAGTTTGGGGGTTATGATCTCCCAGCGGACTGCAAGGAGGAGCTTGCCAAGGCCAGAGGAGTTTCTTCTACTCGTAAATGCTATGGACATAAATGGAAGAGGTTCGCTGTGTGGTGCCGTACACAGAAGATCGACCTTCTACGAGTGACTGCTCTGCAGGTGCTTCCGTATTTGCTGTCGTCCAAAGCAGGACTGGCCCATGCATCCATCATGGTTCATCTGGCGGCTATCTCCCGCTACACCAGATCCCCAGGACGATCATCCTTATGGTTGAATCGATTGGTCAAGGAGTTCGTCAAAGGACTATTTTGCTCGTTCCTGCCGGTGAAGGCTGCGGCCCCGGCATGGGAGCTCGATGTGGTGCTTACTAGGCTCATGGGACCTCCGTTCGAGTCTATGCATTCAGCGCCACTTAAATATTTGTCGTGGAAAACAGCTTTTCTTGTGGCCATCACCTCCGCACGACGAGTGGGAGAGATTCAGACCCTCTCCTGTAAACCACCTTACTTGACATTCCACAAGTCGAGGGTAGTGTTGCGGACGCATCCCTCCTTCATGCCCAAGGTGCCCTCGGACTTTCATCTAAACCAGCCCTTGGTGTTGCCTGTTTTCTTCCCGACGCCTTTGTCACCGCCTGAAAGGAGTTTGCACTCGCTGGATGTTGCTGGTTCTACTTGGCCCACACGAAGAGTTTCCGGAAGACGTCACAACTTTTTGTGAACTTTGCCACTGTGAACCATGGGAAATTCTCTCTCCAAGGCTTTCATTTCCAGGTGGCTCTCTGGCTGCATCACCCATTGTCACCGGTTGGCGACCCGGCCGTTGCCTGGCCGCACGAGAACCCATTCGACCAGAGCGATCACTGCAACTACGGCGTTCCTGTCTGGTGTGCTCCTGCTGGAAATCTGCAGGGCTGCTACATGGAGGTCGATGCACACCTTCACAAAGTTCTACTGCTTTGACAGGTATTCCAGGAAGGAGTCCAGAGTCGGCTAAGCAGTGCTGCACAACCTGTTCGCTTGAAGGTGAGCCTGGTGAGGAGATAAGAGATTGCTTCTGTTGAGCGTTGCCAACTCCCGTGGTTGTGCATGTGTGTACTGCTATGTGTTCTTTATTCTTAAGCATGTGAATCCATGCCAGACCCCATGCTGGAGAAGGAAGAAGTTGTTCTCCAGCATGGGTCTGGCATGGATTTGCATGCAAACCCTCCTGCCTACCCATCTGCGGCTCTTCTCTCGGTCCTACTGCCACTTTACGTGCTACCAAATCTGAAGATGGCTGCCAAAAGAGGGGCTTAGGTAGAGGGCAGTCATTGGCTGGGGGCAGTATGACCCAGAGCTCAGTGATTGGTTCTTAGGAGAAAGACAGTTCAGAAATGACTGCTTTTTTTTCTTTTTCCGTGGATTCCCAGGATTCCCAGCCTGACGGGGAATATTCATGAGCATGTGAATCCGTGCCAGACCCATGCTGGAGAACAGTTACAGGTAAGTAACTTGTTCCTTCCTTACCGCCCTTGAGGACACTGCCTCCTTCTTGAGAGTTGAGCATTGTTCTTTCCCTGTTAATGGGACCTCCCTGTGAACCTTTGCATATCGCACGCATCATGTTTCTTTCATGGAAGTCTGCCTTCTTGGTTGCCATCACCTTGGCCAGAAGGGTGGGTGAGATGCAGGCTTTATCCTGAAAACCACCTTTGGGATTCAAAAGTCCAAGGTCCTTTTACAAACTAATCCCACGTTCATGCCCAAGGGCATTACTCATTCCACAGCAATGAACCATTCGTCCTATCTGTTTTCTTTGGCGCCCCTTCAACTCTGGCAGTGTGCTCCCTGCATTCATTGAATGTCATGCAAGCTTTAAAGTACTATGTTGCCTGTACCAAAGCATTCCAAAAGTCAATTCAACTGTTTGTAGCATTTGGCCCCACAGCTGTTGGCAAGGGGCTATTTGAGTCCACCATATGCTGATGACTTTCGGCTTGCATCTCCTTCTGTCATCACATGGCTTAAAGGGTGTTAACAGGTCAACCTAATGCACATTCCACAAGGGCTGTCTCTTCCACTACTGCCTTCCTCACCATTGTTTCGCTGGTGGACCTCTGCAGAGCGGCCACAGGGAGGTTTGTCTGCACCTTTTACAAGTTCTATTGCATGGACAGGGACTCCACGGAGGAGTCCAGGGTTGGACAAGCAGCACTTCGTCATCTCTTTGCCTAAAGGTGAGCTTTCTTCCTGAAGGTTAGAATTATCCTCCTGTTTTGCATTGTATGTGTATGAGTATACTGCTTTATAATCTATTCAAACAGCATGTGAATCTATGAAAGATCGAATGCTTTAGAAGGAATAAGTTACTTACCTGTAGCTCCTGTTCTCCAGCATTGTTATCTTTCATCGATCCACATGCAACCCACACGCCTGCGCAACACATGGGGGTCTTCTTGGCTCATTTTGCCACTTTGACATGCATTCTACTAATCTAACTATGGGCTCTAGGGGTCGAGCTAATGGAGGCACTGCCTATTGGCTGCTTGGAAATATGACTGTACGAGAACACTAAAGCGACTACAGTTGCAAAACAAAACTGATTTAATGTTGCTGAGGTTTCCCAGCCTGACGACAAGGAGTATTCAAACAGCATGTGAATCTCTGAAAGATACAAATGCTGGAGAACATGAGTTACAAGTAAGTAATGTATTCCTTACCTGCCCCCCCCTCCCAATACCAAAGCTGTCTATCATTCAACCACTGACTATCCAGTAGTTTCATGAAGGCTCACTTTCCTATCATAGCCCATTGCATCAGTGATCATTTGAGAGGCTCGGTGATGCCAAGAGGTCATTTAAATGCCAGAGAAGCACTTTTAAAAATCCACTGAAATATAATAAAACTTTAATGAACATCAACAATGAGAGCCAGGCCAGAGGAAAAGTACTATGTGGTTTTATAGGAATAAATGTTATGACACATTTTGTTTTTAGTGAAACTCTCACCACGGGAAGTCCCAACACCACCCTGCGTGGAGCCGTGCCCCATGGACTGGTTGTACAACGGAAGAAAATGCTACCACTTCTCCAAGGAGGAAGCGGAGTGGGAGGACAGCCAGGGCTTCTGCGCCTCATCTAATGCGTCACTGGCTCTCATCGACACCCAAGAAGAACTGGTAAGAATGTGAAACCACAATATACATTTCTCTGAAAAAATCCCCCTGCAAGACCAATTCACTAGCAAATGATGGCCCACACTAACTCAGCAGGGGTGTTTGTGGCACATGGTCAGTCGCTGGTTGTATAGCATTATGGCACGTGAGTCCCGCAGGAGTCCCAGTCACTCCCAATTGCTGTGCGCTTTCTGTTTGCGGTGGAGAAGGAGGAAAGCTGACTGTATCCTGTGGCTGCTACTGGCGCTTTAACGTTTGACCCCCCCAACTACAAAAACGGACTCCTGGCGCATAGCGCCACGCAGGAGTCCCGTAGGACTCCCAGTCACTCCCATTCCCTCACGAGGATCGACAAGTCTGCTAAACACCATGGAGCCTGGTGGCGACGGTATATCCCGCCCTAACAGCCGCCTACATCATCGGAAACATGAAGGCGGCATCGCGATCAGAGACGCCCGGCAAAAGGCTCCCAACAGACATCAATCGGTTAGTGGCATGCGTGTGAAACACACTTTAAACAAGTCAAACCCTCTAAACATTACCAGTGAATTGTTTTAAATTGACGCAACAAGTCAGTCACACTGTCTCGATCTAACAGACACTGAGCTCGTAAAAACGGCTGAAATATCATGTAATTGCATCAGTAAAAATGAAAACAGCAGACTCGGGAACCATATACAGAACAGCAGAATGAGTGACTCAATCAATAAAAATAGTGTTGGCAGAATTCAGCAAGTCCGTGAAAGGCAATCCAATATATTGCCGTTAGAACCCAGTTCAAGAACGCAAATGGCAAACGAAAACCTAAAAGATCAAAATGGAGAATTGAGCAAGCATAAGGGCTCACAGAGAAACACGATTAAACCCTAATTGTGAACATCTAGATGACGATTTATATCCACCATTTCAACAAGCTAAAATGAAAGATGTCAATAAACAATAAACCGATCAGGATCAGAATGGCAGGAAAATAAAACTACAAAGGCAAAAGAAAACCAAAAACATGACACGGGGCACAACTCTGAAATCAAATGGTTTGCGTGCCTTTCTGTGAAATCCGTCGACACCTCCTCGTCACACAAGTGTTTCAGTAAGGAAAAGCACAAAGGAAAGGTTTAAGGCTGTAACACATCTAGCCACCTCAAGAAAAGGTGATAGTGACACTGATTCGGATGGCTCCATGAAAACCTCTCACCAGAATGACTAAGTTAGTGATAACAATCTCATTGACATTTTCTTATATCAATGAGAATGAGGAGAGTGATCATAACAGGCCAATTTGTGATGAGACAAAGGAGAAGCCCTTGAGATCTAATGAGCCACATGTACAATTCCAAGCTCCATCAAAAAAATTTAAAAAAACAAACGACTAGCATGGTGCAAAATAGTAAAGGAAATAGTTTGTTCCTACCATTATCTGAAATGCTGAAAAAGTACACCTCAGGCAGTGTTAGCAATGCCTTTGATAAACCCGCACGAAAGAAGCTAACTGCCATTCAATGGAACCCTAGAGGAGCAGGAAAAACCAGAGGCAGAAGATGGAGCGGAACAGGTCCAATACAAACTAAAACTGTACAGGATGTTACGAGAAAAGTATCTCTGGAGAGTATACTAGCTGAGAGGAACTAAGTAAACTTAACTAGGAGGAATGTAATGAAGCTGATCCACAGCGTTGCATTCCTTCGAACCATATCCTCTGATGACATTGCAATCAGGGAGTACATTGACGAGAAGAGAACCGACGGTCGTTTTGCACACAAGATCAAACCTGGTTAAAGAAACCCTGTTAAAGAGAAGCAACAAAATGCTGCGATATGGCTTTGACCTGGCTGATATTGACCAAGTTTCCCACAAAAGACATAACCACAATATAAAGATCAATGTACATGTGGTAATGCCAACTATGCCAATATTACCTCGCTCTCAAATGAAGACACAGATGATCGAAGTCCAATAACCATAAGAGTCACATTTGATGATAGCGACAAGCCAAATATGGAGGGCACGAACCGTCTCCAACAAGGACTGGAGATTGCTGCCATCGGCTCTGAACAAATGAAGAAAGATCTTGCAAAGATGAAACTTAACCACACTAGGAGGCATATTGATATCATGGAATGCAGTGGATTTCTACATCTGTTAAATAATATTCCCATTTGAAAGAAGCCCAAATTATTTGCCTCCAAAAAACATGGATAAGAATGACGCAACGTTTGCGACGGCTTTGAAGTGTTGATCAATCCAGCTGAAAAGTGCAGGAACGGAAGACCTTTTGGTGGTCTTTTGACATTGATCAAAACTGACAGTAACCGAACGGTGCTTAAATACGGAACTCCAAACCTGTACACACTGTGGTAGATCATACAAACTACCAAACAAACAACTAATATCTCACCATTCCTAGTTCTCATCAACGTATAATGGAATCCAGTGAAATCAAAGTCACGAGAGATGCTAGATACAATCTCATCAATAATAGTCAATGCCCAAGTTCTATATCAAAGCCCAATTGTACTAATCTGCGGGAACATAAATATGAAATGCCTAGATTCAGAGGGACTCCCACTCAGTCAGCAGACTTGTAATAGAGCTCAAGCAAAATGGATAAGAGTGATGAAATCCAGAAACATGTATATGTTAAATGGGCAGATGGAAGACATTCCGGGCAAAACGACCTGGTCCAATGGAACCCAAGTTTCCACCATAGATTATATATGGATCCTGAGGAGCCATCTCGACAAAATACATAGCTTGGAGTTAAAGTCCCAATCCCACAGTGACCATAATATAGTGAAACTAATATGGAAGATAACCTGCGTCTCCACAGTGAAATTTTACAACCGGGCTTTGGAAATAAATCAAGATAGTAATAGAGTGAAGTTACGGATAAAAAGACATCAAAAAACAAATCGACAAGATTAGATCAACCGGACATCTCATATGATTCTCTTCTGGAATCCTATAGGGTGGTGAAGACCACACTGAAACAGCCCCTATTAGTTCCAAGATCTACATACAGTAGATCAGTTGTGGATCAATGGAAGCACCCAAGGACTGAACTTGTAGACATCAAGAAGCAAAATCCAAACATCAATTAATTTGAACTAAAGCGATTGTCCAGTTTCGATATTGCTATCTTCTGGCTTTGATCAATCCGCTTTAGAATGATCTGCAAACTGGAAAAAGGAGAAGAAATAATAAAAGCAATGGAAAATTCAAAATCATGTGAAACTTGGTCAATTGTAAACCAAATCACGATGAACCAGCAGAGCCGGCTAAGCTGCGGAGTAACAGAGAAAAATTGGTTGGCTCACTACGCCAGAGTCTTTGCAAGTAACCATGAAGAGCTAAACCTACAACCTAGCCATCCTCCTGTCAATTGGGCTGTGCACGCCGATACCGACCACATCAAAGGCACGATAAAAACATTAAAAATCTCAGCAGCAGCAGGTCCAGACGGTCTGTTGAATAAATCATTAAAAGCCAACTCAGAGGCATTGGCAAGTTTTATAGTATTGGTTTTTCAGAACATCGAGAAGGACAGAAAGCTTCCTACTTCATGGACCACGAGCATAATCATTCCGATATTTAAAAAGGGATCGAGAGACGATCCAGCGAACTAGAGGCCCAATGCGTTATTAGATGTGATAGGGAAAATCTTTGCATCATACCTACAAACACGGATAACGCAATGGGCAGTTTGTGAACGAATTACTGATCCTCGGCAATCGGGCTTCACAAAGGGAACCGGGACAGACTTAAACCTATTCATTCTGTTGTTACTAAAACTTGATACCATCCAAGCAAAAGGTACTCTTCATAGCCTTCATTGATATGAAACGGGACTTTGACGGCGTAAATCGTCAGAAAATGTGGTCAAAGTTACGTGCTTAGAATTGTCCAGAAGAACTGCTGACTCCCATTGAGGCCTTACATCAAAACACAACATTGTGTGTTGGGCAAGATGTCAAAAAGGGAATTGCACTGCGCCAATCAAAGTCAACTAAGGAGTAAAACGGGGGTGTCCATTAGCAGCAACGTTGTTCAAATTATACATCGCAGACCAACCGAAAACATTCCACTGATACATAATTTTCCTCAAACTGAACAACACAGAAATCCCAGTTATTGCATACGCCGATGATCTGGTAATAATGGATCAGACCCAGATCGGCCTGCATCGCTTATAAGACAAACTTCAAGAGTATGTGGTTGAAAACGATCTGGCCATAAATGGCGCAAAAACAAAGATAATGGTGATTGGGATAAAACAAGGGAAATGATCCAACGCATTCAAGTGGAGTATTGGTGAGGAAACGCTTGAAAAGGTAAATGCGACACGCTACTTGGGCATACATTTCAATACATCAGTAGCTGAAAGGACCTGGCAAGATGAATTCTATCAAAAAGCTACCCAGCTAGCCTCCCATGGTGCGATATTGCACGCTTGATATGGCTAATTCTCGATGGTGCCCCTGCAGACATTCTATGTGAGCAAGGGAATACCCATATTGACATATGGAGGAGAAGCAATGCTAAATCTTTCAAGGAAGGTGTGGGAAGTTGTAGAAGGCAAATTTTGGAAGACAACGCTAAGACTTCCCAAAAGCCTACCTATGGCTGCGATTCGTGCAGAGTTTGGGTTACAGTCGATCCACTCAATAGTTGTTTGGAAATCTCTAGGGCTTCTACAAAACCTATTGGAAGAACAACCGGCACCGGGGTATACCTTCTTAAAACATGAAGGAAAAGGTGAAGGTTCAAGGGCATTAAAGGAGCAGAAATTAAAGTGTGAGAAACATCTGAAGTACTTGGACTCATCACTAAAACAGCTGATCGAAAACCCTGATCAGGTGAAAGAGAAGCTAAAGAGAATGGACTGGATTCACACTATGGAAGCGAAAATGAAACTGTCATCTCAGAGAGACTCCGCTAGCATACATCGACTGAGAAACACAATTCCTCGATACCTGCAAAAGTTCCCAAGTAAAACCCATCGCGAGACACTTAAGAATAAGATTAAACGTTTATCCAACCAACGAATACCGTCATAGGACCGGAAGAAGCGGGGAAAATAATGGGCATTGCAGGCTGTGTAACACAGTCTGGAAACTGTGAAATAATTATGAATGCACCGTCTAAGAACTGATGAGATCCCAGTTTCTTGCAATCAATACTGAAAATTGTAGAACGCTCACAGCTGACGAATGGTGGGTGTTGTTTTTAGAAGGACACAAACTAGGAATGGTATTTGCAGGGATTGACTTTCCGGAGAAGTTGAGGAGAGAACTAGACACACCCGACTCTGGGGAAAATGTGGTGTCTGATGGACCGTCCATTGATCGTCTGGGAAAATGGGGTCTCTGACGTACCGTCCATAGATCAGTAACCACTGTAAATAAAGTTCATAAGCTAGTAATACCAGGAAACGAGGATGCTTAAATGAGGGATATATGGTGGTAAATTGGTCTTTTTTTTTATGTGAAATGACTTTGAAGCCAAAAGTGTGTAAAAAGTTTGTTAGTAAACACTACAAAATAAAAATACAAAAGCCAGATTAGGTAAGGTGTTTTTTTTTTTTTTTTTTTTTTTTTTTTTTTTTTAAAATGAGTAGGCCACATTTGAATTTATTCCAAAGTTTCCTAATGTATATAAAGTTTTACACAATGGCAAATATACAGAGCAAAATGTTTTACACTAATTTTGCTAGGGGCCTAGCCAAATGATCTCTGTTCTCACTTTTTCATGTGAGAGATGAGACTAGGTTTGAGCAAAACTCAATTACTCAACTAGCCGTTAGGAACAAAAGAAAACATTATTGACTATAGGAGGGCCGAAACACAATGTGTCAATATTTAGTGTAGGATAATGTGGTGTTTGTTTGTCTTCACATTTTAGATTTATGTATGTCTTTTTAAATATACTGTCTAAAGGTGACTGTTGCCGATGTTGCACAATAAGACATTATGAAAATGAATTGCTTGTGTATTTGAATCATAATCACCCTTTTTGTCAAAAGTACAAATAATGGTGGCAGTTTAAAAAAAAAAACTTGGTAAACCTTAAAGAAGATATTTATTGTGACGAGGAATACATACCCCTGTAGATTATTTCTTTATACAGGCTCCAAAACAAGTGGATGGGAAGTTGGAAGGCCGTTTGCCTCGTTATAAATAATCCAGCCCATGGCATTTGGTTATTTCTTTGTGTTATGTTCCTGGGTGAGGTGCCAGTACCCCCATTGTGTTTTTCATGTTTCAAAAGCAGTGCATAGGAGCTATGTGGATTAATTTCAGTTCATCAACCTCTTCCCCATCATAAAACACCTCCAACACCAAAATGACACATACGAGTTTCTGAAATAACTTCAAGCTCATCCAGCTGCCTCACCAAACACTTTTCAGAATTCACATCCATTAAGAAACCTGTCTTGAACCTAAAATGTAACTTTACTAATGGCTAATTAGTATAAGTGTCCATGATTACAGAACCCGAGTCCATGGTAGGCTCAGAACTTTGGCCATATTCTGCAATATGGTTGCCTCTCTGCATTGTCTGTCATATTTCTATGCTGGGTGGCACAACTGCCTTGGGATCATAGTAATTCTGGTTGAAAGATGTTGGGCATAACTGCAGGTATTGACTTGTAATCTGCCTCTGGTCTTTTTCGTTGATGGGAGCCAAATCCCACCAGAAGCTTTGGCCCCAATACCCAGACACAAGTCTCTCTCTTGAAAGGCCCAACTCACTTCTAAAAATGCATTGATGACCATATGGTTTATAGTTCAGAGTGCTTTTCGCACTAGCAGCAAGAGCCCTTGGGTATTTCTCAGAGTGAGGGAACTGTTGTCCAAGGTTGGAGGCTGCATCACACTTAATGGAGGTGCACGTTATCACCTTTCCGCCTCTCTTCTTTCGGCACTCCGTATAATCTTCCACTGATGCAGCGTGTTTCCCATGATGCAGGAACACTGGGATTCAAGAAAGAGCAGTGGCAGAGAGTGCTCTCTTCTCTGTAGTCCTCATTCTACACTGAAACTGTCACTATATTTAGCAGTCTGACTCTTCTCTGTAGGTATGCCTGCGATACCACACTCCCATCTCAACCTCCTGCTTAATCGAGTGGGGAAAACAAAAACAGAGGTGGCAAGCACAGTTGGTAGCCAAGTTGGTTTTCTGACTTCACATATGGTTTTTGGTAATCCCCCAGTATCTCTCTTCTGGCTCTGTGATATGATGCTGATTCAAATATCTTTTGGAGACATTGCTGGTAATGCTTCACATAAACCCACCATTGCATGCAGCAAACTCGCCGCCCAGCCTGCAATCAGGCAATTGGAATACTTCTGGTATTGCAGGGGGAGCCTCAGCAGTATTCCAGTTCCTTGAAGGGCAATAATGGGATGCTATCTGGCGAGGGTGTAAAAGCCCTGGCTTTTTTAATGTGTATTGGATAATAGAATTACAATCTCCAGGGCACACTGGGAGTGAATTGCTATGAACCAGGCTCCTCACTAGAGGTGAATGCACCCCTCTAGGTGCCGTGAGAAACCTGAGGGTATTCTCCCCTCCCAGTAAAACCTTGAGTCCCTTATTCAGGTGGCCAGGACACGGCCATTGTTGTTGGATCCAGTGCCTGGGGGTGGATCAGTAATGGAGGATCACCTGGGTAAGGGAACCAGGTGTTGGGCTCGGGGAATACCCCAGGTGAGAAGACGAGGTTGGAGAGATTCCTGAAAACTTCATGTGCTGTACTACAGTTGGCCCCCTTTCTCCTATAAAATCTCCAGTATTAAAATCTATCAAACCAACCCCATCTGGCAAATTCCATAACAACATGAACCCTATTAGAGTTGAAAACCACATCTTTCAGAAACACTGCTTTCCCGCTTTCTACTCGAACTCTCAACCATTCCTTTTCATGTCCTTCTGATTGCCACCCTGACAAAACACTACCGGTCCCAGAATCCCGTGTTCATTCACGATCCCAGCTATTTCCGTATGCCTCACGAACCACAATGACCTGGTCCCTCGGATTATAATTTTGCAAACTCCCAGTCAAATGTATCAACAGCTACCATTTTTATGCACCCTACACAACCTACCCTTTTGAGATTCCCACAAGCCCCAATAGGAGGATTTGTCCTGCATGTAACACTTCTTTCCCTTCCAACCCCGTAGGATACCTGGAAATCACCTTGTTCTGACACAAATATTTTTCCCGACATAACACCAGAACTGGTTACCTGACATGCCCCAACTTGAGGGTCAGGCAATCGACTCAAATCGCACACACCTGACGGCCCTCCCTTTTCTCCATGGGGATAAAAGGTGGAGCAGGAGAGCGCAGTACGAGAAAGGCAAGCACGTCAGATCACACATCTAGACGGCTAAGCCGGTGCAGCAGTTCCAGAGAAGGAGAAAGGCAGTGGAATCGAAAGGGAGGCGAGGATAGAAGTAACCTTGCCCTTTTCGTCCCAGACCCGCGGGACCTTCATGGAAGAAGGCCTACGACCGCGAACAATAGCACAAGTGTCCTGCAGCATATATCAACGGTACATCCGGCAAGCCTATGCCGATAAGCAGGAGCGAGGGAAGCTCCCGCGCCCGGGCTACCTGGCTTGACACCAGAGAAGCCAAAAGCCAAGCGGTTCGTCATAGCCGGTGAGTCGAGGGGAGAACCGGGCTGTGTTGAGTGAGAATCGCAAAGTGGAAAGTTTGAAATCAAGGCTGATGAACTTTTGAATGAACTATAAAAAGTGTGAAGGGGAGACCAGCTACAGAGGGAAACCGGCACCACGTGGGTGCTAAAAGCAGAATACTGGTCGAGCCCCATATGAGAGAAACTACGAATACCAAGACACTACCAATACCAGAAACCTGACTTTAATCTACAAGCAGTGACAGAAACGGAAGTGAATCCCACAATAACAGTGAACATTGAGAAACCAAGGGAATTGAATCCCGCTAAAGTCAAGAGGTCCGAGCCCGACAGAGGGAGATCCAGCGGCGAAGCTATCAACCAAGAGTTGCCAGTCAGGCCTGACCGAGGAAGATTCAGGGTTGGGTGAAACCGTCACCCAAGAACTGACAGTCAAGAGGGGTCCGAGCTCAGAAGAGGGAGATCTGGAGGTGAAGTGATTACCCAAAAGTTCATAGAGAAAAGAACTGTGATATAGTGGGAATGTTGTGGTTTACTACGCGGTCACACTCAACTTGGGGAGTTCCTTTCCCCCCAATGAATGTGGCGCACAATAAATCACTATGATTTTGATTTGGTTCAATTTGGTAAGGCCTCCAACCCGTCTCGCACCCATCCCCAACATGTACCCGGTGCCACAATGGACTAGCCAGGCCGGTGTGTAGTAAGAATATATTTATTTATTTATTTGAACCAAGTTTGACAGACTAACATCAGCCACCAGTGCTGTGGCAACACGAGAACAAAAATGACTTCCGTAAAGGCACCAACACAGAGATAATACTGACATATGCTGTCACAATTTATTTTTAAACCACCCACCAATACAGAAAAAGAACATTTCAAGACACACTGTGATTGCTGATTTGGCTATGATACAGTTCTCCCAGCAGCCCCCAACCTCCAAACATCAATTAGACTTGGGGGCTGAATTGAAGGCCAATGGCAGAGAGTGGGAACACAAGGGGAAAATCGTTTTGGGATTCTGATAAAATGCACTCTTTGGAAAAAGGGATTAGAGGGGCAAAATCATTTTTCTTTTACTTCTTACCCCAGGTGCAGGATGAGGGAAAGAAAAGCAATGGAAATTCGTTTTTCCACACCTAAAAAGAACAGGCAGGGCTTTGTGGTTTTGGTGAAAGCACAATGGGAACCAGGGGAAATTTTGTTTTGCGCCCTGCACACTCACGTGGAAAAAGGGGTTTAGGCCAATTTTACTGAAAAACAAAAAGGTTGCAATAACTAAATGTTCTAAAAATGCTACCACCAAAGGTTCGAACACCAAAAGTTTGAACCTTTGGTGGTAGCATTGTAAAACAAAAATGGGGCCTGCAGGGGTGTCCTCCGCACCGCCCCGCTCACTATACTTCATGGTATAGTGAGCGGGGGTTGCGGGGCACACCCCCGCAGCCTTCTGTTAAAAAGAAAGACAAGTAAAGGACCCTGCAGCGCCGGTTCCCGATCATGGAAGTGAAGGGGAACTGGCGCTGCAGGAACCCAGCATGAAGATGAAGATAAGGGGGGGGTTTGTTTATGTTGGGGGTGTGGATGGGGTGTACTGAGGGTGTGGGTGGGTGGTGTGTAATGGGTGTGTTGTGGGTGGGGGTGTGGGTATGTAAGTGTGTTCGCATGAGAAAGGTGCAAACTTTTGGTAGTTTGCACCTTTCTCATGCAAACGTTTTGCCCGCAGTACTTTCAGCTGCGGGCAAATCACTTGGTTTCTAAAAAGGGTTTTGGGATTCATTTGTTTGGCAGATCTTTGTCTATACTGGCTCAAAACACACTTGCAAGAGCTTGTTGGTTTCGAATGCCAACAAAACACATCCTGTCATTTTTATAGGGGAATTAATTAATTTACTTTAAATATGCTAAGGATCTACACAGACAAACAGGATATTTTGCTATTGGGAAATCACTACAACAATACTTGATAAATGCAGGGCCTACACAATCTACGCCTTTGGTTTGGGGATAGTTTTACTTACAGGAGAGGCCTTGCAATGGGCATCAGGGAACAGCAGGGCACTTCTGAGACAGCAATGATTTCACTCAAGGATTGTCTTCTTTGAATCCTCCAAGGGGTCCCAGCATGTTTCCTGGTTTCTGTCTCCAATGCAAGATTTGGGCCTCTGCTTGCATGTTTTTCGCAAGAGTTCAGCAGCAGGTTGCCTCCTGGAATAAGTGAAAAAGCCCAGTTTTAATGCATACTGGTCTACTTATTGGCCAAATGACATCACAAACTGGTCATGATTCTCGCGTTTGGGATTGGTTGGTTTGCACTACCCACTTCCCACCCGTGTGCTAACAGGACAAGGAGATGGAGGGTGTGAGTTAGGACAGCTGTGGGAGGAGAAAGCTTTGTCATCCCACTTTGGTAGGTGGGCTCGGCATATTCAAAACTCTAAAAATCTATCAAAATGGCAAGTACCCTAATTGTTTTAATCTTTACATGTATGAATATATTTTTAAGAACTACATTTTAAGGCAAATCAGATGATGCTAGTCTGAAGTCGTCGACACACCCTTCCTATGCAGAGATACAGATTTTCTTCATTTAGTCAGGAGCCGTATCAGTGAAAAATATGCAACTTCATAGTTCTCAGGTTAATTCTTTCCTACACCAAATTTCGAATCGCTCAGAATCAAGGGAAGGCTCAAATCAACTTTTCATTAATAACTTTAGTTATGTTTATCACACACATCGTTTTAGCATGTTTCAAAGGGGGTTACCATCACCTATAATAGTCTGGAATGACCGTTGTGGCATATATGCTGCCCCTTTTTATGCAATAATATGTATGTTTCTATTAATGAAACTACATCCTTTTTCCTTTGTTCTCTTAAATTGCAGTTACCCTTAAGATTGTGATCAGCCAGAGACTGGCTAATGATTATGTTCGCCTCCCCCTTTGAGGCCTGTAAGGGCCCTGATGGCAACTCTAATGGACATTTTATGGGAATTATGACCTCGGTCACTTCTGCTGAAAGAACAGGCATGCCCTTGTCTGTCTTCACTGTGGTTTACATCTAAGCAGTGTATTTCTTTGATATATTCATAAAAAACCCTTGGCTTAGAAGGTTTGGTCTAAACTGGCGACATCCGATAGTGGTAAAAAACTGAATGTCGTAAATGTAAGTAGTCCAATAGGTCCTTAGAGTCGCGTCTCACCAGGTCGGGGGTTTAGCCAAGTACAAGACCCCTTGCTGAATAGTATGAAGTATAGGTGACCTGGCAGGAGACTGCGCCTGATTTTTGCACACAAGACTTATTTTTTGTTATATTTTATTTTTTATTATTTATTTTTCAGAAAAAATTGCCCTTAACGTTGATGACACGTGTTTCGGTCCTCCAAGGACCTTTTTCAAATCAGGGCTATTGATTAGTCTTAATCATAATAAAGTCATAAAAAGACAAAAAATAAACACATAAACAATCACAAAGGAAAATATGTTCATGTATCCAAAAAATAAAGTAACGGTTTGAGTATTGAAGTTAGATCAGCATAGAAAAATAAACATTTTTAGGTGAGATGCATATACACAAAAGTACATAGATGTAAAAATAATCAAAATAAAAATAAAAAGCCAGACAATAAAAGGATGGGGAAAAAGGGTAGGAGAGAAGGGGTGAGATTCAAAGAAAGATAAGTACAAAATCTCCATTAGTTATTGTACACAATAAATTAATAAATCAAGCAATTTGTCATGGTCATTGTATGTCTCAGAAAAGAAGTGGAAACATGTTACCTTATGGTCATGTAAGAGGCC
The DNA here is from genome assembly GCF_040938575.1 of Ambystoma mexicanum. Classification (NCBI taxonomy): domain Eukaryota; kingdom Metazoa; phylum Chordata; class Amphibia; order Caudata; family Ambystomatidae; genus Ambystoma; species Ambystoma mexicanum. The sequence continues at coordinate 156,223,564 of NC_090925.1, forward strand.
CCTGTCACATAATGTGAAAGATGAGCTTCCATATGTCATTGGGATAAATCCCTGAAAAAGCAAAAATAAAATTTTTTTTTATATATAATATAATGAATAAACTCTTATCTTACCCTAATAAAACTCAAAAAATGAAAAATGCACTGGGTATTGGGTTACAAAATAGCGTGTGTTCTTGAATATTGAGGATTAATAGTTGAAAACAAAATTACACGTGAAAAAATTAACTTCGCACTCCTAATAACTGATGGTACGCTTTCGCGTGTGAAAATATACGTGGATAAACGTATTTCACGTATGAGTACTTGCAAAGTAATCCCGCGTGAGAAAATATGATGCAATGACAGGATCCTAGTGCCTTAAATATTAACCGCGTGAGAATGTCAACCCGTAAAATCGTAATGCTGGCTTGCCACGTATACTGAACTCGAAGCGCACAAACGCGTGCGCGATAATCCATGTTGAAGCGTAAAAGTACATCTATACAGTTATAATACGCACATTCGCGTGCGCGTGAAAAAATTGCTCTTATCTCATCTGACCGCGTGAAATTGTGATCGCGTGAAATCTTAATTATGGATAGAGACGTATTCTATAATGGATGCGCACGATCGCGTGCGCCTATTACATGATAAAGCGTATAGAGTAGTATTGTACAGGGTGAGTATGCACATTCGCGTGCGCGTGAAATTCCAGAATCTTAGCGTGAAAACGTGGTAGTCGATTCACACGCGTTCGCGTACGCGAAAATCGCATGAGAATGTGGATGCGTGAAAATTCAGACGCTCTCTTACCTGCTGTTCAAATCAAGCGCGTACAATCGCAAAGTTGCTACAAGTCTCAAGGGGGCGCCATTATGTGTCCTCCCTATTGTTTTATATGTTGCTGAGGGAACAATTCTCATAGAATGTCCTTCCTTCATGTTTAGTCGTGTGTTCACTGGTGGCCATATTGTAATGGAGTGAAAATGCCATAAAGGTATACGTTGAGTGGCAAATTGTGAAGTAATATGTATTCAGATAAAATCTGCACGTCATGAACTTTTGATATTATTATCAAAAAAGGCAGAATTGCAGAGAAAAAACATGTGTAAGTGTATGAAAGGAATAATGTCTTAATAAGAAAGGCAATAATATGGAATGGTGTACATAGACTGGTAAGAATGTTACTCTTCATTAAAGTTACCCCACAGTTGTAATTATAAAAAGGACACCATTTCATTATCAGAATTAAGTCCAAGTACTGTTGAATTGAATTTGCAAATCATTTTCGCCTCAGTTTGTCTGAGTCTCTTTTCTCTGTCACCTCCACGTCTTCCAAGGGTAACTTTTTGAAGGCCAATGAACTTAATGTCAGCTTTGTTATCCAATTGATGTTTCTCTTGCCAATGACAGGCAAGAGGCAGTCTAGGGTCCTGGCTTCCAATTTTGGCAAGATGTTCACGTACTCTAGTCCTGAGTTCCCTGATGGTGCTTCCAATGTATATTAATTGTGTACAATAACTAATGGAGATTTTGTACTTATCTTTCTTTGAATCTCACCCCTTCTCTCCTACCCTTTTTCCCCATCCTTTTATTGTCTGGCTTTTTATTTTTATTTTTATTATTTTTACATCTATGTACTTTTGTGTATATGCATCTCACCTAAAAATGTTTATTTTTCTATGCTGATCTAACTTCAATACTCAAACCGTTACTTTATTTTTTGGATACATGAACATATTTTCCTTTGTGATTGTTTATGTGTTTATTTTTTGTCTTTTTATGACTTTATTATGATTAAGACTAATCAATAGCCCTGATTTGAAAAAGGTCCTTGGAGGACCGAAACACGTGTCATCAACGTTGAGGGCAATTTTTTCTGAAAAATAAATAATAAAAAATAAAATATAACAAAAAATAAGTCTTGTGTGCAAAAATCAGGCGCAGTCTCCTTCCAGGTCACCTATACTTCATACTATTTCTTTGATATGATATTTTATTCATATAGTGCCTCTACACAATGTGTTTCAAAGCGCTTCAAGGCAAGGGAGGGAACAAGGAAAAACAATGTCATTCTTACAGGCCATGAACAGTAAGGATGTGAAATTAACTATCGTACTCGGCCTGCTGACATTTCTGATAGTGCAAGAGCTAAAACCTATATAAGGAAGGGAGGGGGAGAGTGGGAAGGAAATGGAAACAGACAGGTGTCTACTAGGCCTGACAACATTTCTGGTAGAGCTGGAGAAAAACTAAAGGTGAGGGAGAGGGGTGCAGAAAGGGAGGGAAGGAACAAAACAAGCGACTATCGTATAGGGCTGGACAACATTTCAAATAGTGGTGGGGAGGGGGGGCAGTAAGGGGAGGGTAGGAGACAGACGAGGTTGCTATCATACTAGGTCCAGGGACAATTCTGATAGTTGGTGCATTAAAGAAAGTAAGGGGAGTACAGAGAGTAAGCACTCAAAGAGTGGAGAAGCGAATACAATTGCCGAAGTCAGTAGTAACACATAATGTTGCAAGCTAGGATACAAGATGAAGATGGCACAGCATGATTCAGGGCCACCATGAGTACAAGATGCAAATGAAGTCCAGCATGATAGTTGAGAAAGGGTGACGCACCGTGAATCAATGAAGTCCATAAAAGTAAAATACAGCATTGGCCACAAGACAGTGATGGTGAAACCAGAATATATCCGGACAGATTCCTGCAGAAGTAAGTTGGAGGGTGGGGTGGAGGGAAAGCAGGGTAGAAGAATCAAGCGAAACAGCCAACGCCTGTGTGTGAGAAGGGGGGCACAAAGGAACATCACAGGGGGGGGGATCAGAGGGGTTGGGGATGGACTGTGGGGAGAGAGGGTGTAAACTCATGTTGGTGCATGCTTACCTGCTGTCTGAGCAGGGGGTCGGGCCCTGGTTCCTCCTGGTCCGAGCAGTTCCAACAAGGAATTGCCCTTTTCTTTGTCTGCCCTTCGCTTCGGACGCCCAGGCGAGAGACGCCCTTGATCTAAGAGTTAGGAGCAGGGAGGAAGAGGCAGGGCTAAGAAGGTGGGTGGTGCTTAGGCCAGGTGACCTAGGTCCACTTGCACCTGCTCCCCAGCTGCAAAGGAAAAGAGGCCGGACGGCTCCTTAAGTAGGGAAGAGCGGTGAGCAGGAAGGCACCTGGTGGGCGGGGCTTAGGCCAGGTGACCTAGATCCACTTGCACCTGCTCCCCAGCTGCCTATATTTCTGCCTTTTATATTTTTAAGTAATGGCCCTGATTGATGGTTGACAACCATACCCCTCTCTCCAGGACAGCAGAGGAAAGGTCTTGGAGGTTAAGTTTCATCTTTGGAGAAATGACCGACTCATGCAATCCTGCAAGCAATGGCTTTTAAACTCCCACACAATGCATTTTACATGACGTTTTATAAGGCACCTGGGCCTTATCCATAGGTACTGTACTTCTTTAATTTCCCAGTTTCAAAATACATGAGCATCACTTCTGGATTGTCCATATGTATAGGGCAGTTATATGAGAAAACCACGTTCAAACTCTGAAAGTCTAGTGAGCACTTCTCTCTGCATACTGTCATTTGGATGAGGAAAAAAAAAGGAAATTTGTTTATTTCTTGTAAATGCAAGAAGCTTGGTTTCAATTTAGATGACTGGAGCAGAATCTGGAATTACATTGAAGATAATGTAATCACTGCTGTCTCTAAGTAAAAGTGCAGCTCCCCATGGATTGAGTAAAAAGGCATTGTCTTTTTTTCCTTGCTGAAATGCATTGCATATATCTACGCACTTTAGAGATTCAAGCCCACTTTATTTCCTTGAGATATTAGGCCCCCTGTTTGACATCACCATTTCTGTGCTGGGCTTATACTTCAATGGGCATTTACAAATAACTCTGGCCTCTTTATTGCTGGCATTCATGGGCCATATTTCACCCCACAGGTCCCCCCTCCTGGGTCTTTGATTGCAGTGAGACCGAGAGGTGCAAGGAGACAGTGGGGTTTCTGTTTTCCTTGTGGCCTGGGTTCATTCCAGGACTCTCCGTTGGAGCACGTCCCCTTTTTCCCTGTCCTCAGGGTGTGGCGCTCTGGTCTGCACTCCACTCTTTTTGGTCTTTTGGTCCTGGACCCCTCCCTTTCCGGTAGCTCCACCTCTGGCCTGTAGAGGCAAGGAGTTATTTAATCTGCAGAGAATAAAAGAGAGGTTAAGTATTTCATACAGTACTAATTGCCCCAGTACGGTCAACGTACAAATTGAGAACAAAACAAATAGTTACACATTACATTTTATGTGATGTACACAATTTCATACATGATCATTGCTCTTGGTACATTCCTGATATAAGTTGTTCTCCAGCATGGGGTCTGGCATGGATTCACATGCTCATGAATATTCCCCGTCGTCAGGCTGGGAATCCTCGGTAAAGAAAAAACCAGTATCAGTTTCGTTTCTGATCTGTCTTTCGTAGTAATAACCAATCACTGGTCTCTGCGTCATACTGACCACAGCCAATGACTGCCCTCTACCTAAGCACCGCCTCTGGCAGCCATCTTCAGATTTTTACCGCACGTTCATGTGTTGGGATCCTCGTGCTATTGCTCTCGAGCGTTAGTGCTATTTTTTCGCGCTTTTTCCACAAAACTTAGATTCTTTCGGTCAAAAGAGCCTCAAGCTCCACCGATCCTACATCCGATCAACGGGGACCCGTGTCGGATTCATCTGTGCCCCTCAAGGGTGAAGATTTCGTCGAGCTACACTTCGGAGGACTCCAGAAGCTTCTCAGGCCCGGTCTCTGACATGGCCCAGGAGAAGGGAAGCTCGACGCCCGGAAAGCTGTTCAGGGCCTGCCCTGGATGCCAGCTGCAGAACGTCTTCAAGGAGGACGAACACTCTTTCTGCCTTTACTGCCTTCATGGGGACAAGACGCACGTGGAGAAGGACTGTGCGTTTTGCGGCAACATGTCGGAACGGACCATGAAGGACCGCCATCAACGTCTCGCCAGCTGGCTGGAGGGTAAGAGCCCGTCTGGCGAGAAGAAGAAGAAATCTGAGCGGTCTTCTAAGACCTTTGAGGGCGCCCCGGCGACGGGGGCCCAACATAAGGCCAAGCACCGCGAGTCCGCTGGCACCGGGAGCGCCGAACGGTCGGGCTCTACGGGCGCCAGGCAGGGCGCACCCTCCCCGGCACCATCAACCACGAGCCAACGCTCTGGGTCGGGTAAGAGGAAGGCCGAGCACCCGGCGAAGCTCCTGGAGAGGCCCCGGTCGAGCTCTAAGGCAGAGGAGGAGCGTGGCAGTGCCCCCTCCCTCAAGGATAAGGCGGTGAGCGCACCTAAGGTGGTGAAGGCCTTGATCCATTCGACCAAGCCCTCTATCGAAACGGTCGCGGCGGCCCTGGCCCAGCCTGTGGAGGCTGCACCAGTGGTGGCGGCCTCGGGGCCCAGAATCTCCCTGCCTCCTCGGAGGGAGTCTTCTTTTGTGCCCATCGATAGGACCCCCGTGAAACCCTCCGTGGGGAAGAAGAAGGGGGGGCAGGGCGTCGTCGTAGATTCGGCCTCAACCTCAGAAGAGGAGCTGATCGAGGTCCTAAGCCACGGCCTAGGCGTGGAACAAGACCAGCCCGTCGGAATGGGCCCCGACGCAGGTGACGACGACGACATCGTCGAGGATACCGACGGGGCCCCTGCTCGCCCGTCGGATTCCCCTCTGCCAGCGCCGCAAGACAACTCAGCGGCCATTTTGTTGGCTATACAGTCCTTATGCTCCGAGATAAGGACGAGACTACCGTTACCGACGGAGGAACCTCTCCCGTCGGGGGATCCAGAACCGGGACCTTCTGGTGTTCCCCCTACCAAGAAAAGAAGGATCCATCCACCGCCTCCTTTTCAACCATCGCGCCCCGTCCAGCCCTCCTCCCCGTCCACCCGAGGGGATGATACGGGGACTGACACGGCAGCGACGGGTACGGACGACGAGGCATACGACGAGGATTTTCCGTCGTCGCCTCCCACCAGGGCTTCTCCGCCCGACGAGATTGGATCGTTCCACTCAATGATCGCCAGGGCATCCGAGCTTTTCCAACTCTGCCCTGAGGAGAAGAAAAAGGAAGGCTTCCTTTACCAACGGCGCGAGGCCAAGAGGAAGACGGTCCTCGCAGTGCCTCTGTTGGACGACATTTGGGATGAGGGCCTTTCCCTCCTCAAGAACCCTTCCACGACGCCAGCGAAAAGAGACCGGTACGAGAAAAAGTACCGGGTCCCGGACTCGGCCCCCCTGTGCCTCCGGGCGCAGCCTACCCCGGACTCCGTCGTCTCCGCGGCAGCCAGGAAGAAAGCGGGGGGGGGTGCGGCCTCCACGTCGACTTCCCCGCCGGACGGCGAGGGAAAGAAATTGGATGCCATGGGACGTAGTCATCTCGTCGGCAGCGACGACGATTAAAGCGGCCAACGCCTTGGCTATCGTGGCCCGCTACGACAGGGAACTCTGGTACAAGATAGCTCCCCTGCTGGATTTTCTGCCGGACGACAAGAGGGCGGAGGCCCTTGAGATCCTGCAGGAAGGTGAGGTGGCCTCGGACCACGCCATCACCGTGGCGACGGACATCGCCGACACTGGGTTCCGCCAGATGGGCAACGGCGTTTGCCTTCGACGTCGTGGATGGCTCAAGGCTACGGACTTTCGGCAGGACGTCCAGACCAGGGTCCTGGACATGCCCTTCGACGGGAACAACCTGTTTGGGAAGACAGTGGACGATTCCCTTCAGGCCATCAAGGCGGATACTGAGACGGCCCGGGCCCTTGGAGTACTGCAGCAACGGCGGACGCCCTTTCGGAGCGGCGGAGGCAAGGGCGCCTCCAAAAGTTCCGGCGGCGGTTTCGCTTCCTACCGTCAAGCGGCCCGCTCGTCGTCGCAAGAGGCCTACAGAGGACGAGGCAAGTCTGGCGGACCCCGCCGTCGTCGCCAAGGAGGCCAAGGCGGCAAGGCCGCGTCCAAGCAGGATTGAACCGGCCGTGGGGTCGGGCCCCCACCGAAGCACCCCGGTGGGAGGCCGGCTGGCGGGCTTCGTCAGCGTGTGGGAGTCCATCTCCACCGACCGTTGGGTGCTGGACGCCCTGGCCCGGGGCCACGCGCTCGAGTTTCAAAGAAGGTGCCCGCGCGTCCCCCCCGTGGCCAGGAAAGAACTTCATGTCCCTCAACTTCTCCTGGAGGTAAAGGCGATGCTCAGAAAGGGCGCCATCGAACTCGTCCCAAAGAGGCTTCGGGGCTCCGGAGTCTACTCGCGATACTTCCTCGTGAAGAAGAAGACGGGAGGATGGCGCCCCATCCTGGACCTGCGACGCCTGAACAAGTTCATCAAGGCGCAGAAGTTCCGGATGGTCACCCTCCAGCACGTCCTGGGTCAGCTGGAGGAAGGAGACTTCCTATCGTCGTTGGATTTGGAGGATGCCTACTTCCACATTCCCATCCTAAAGGGGCACCGAAAATTCCTCAGATTCGTGGTCCAAGGGCGTCATTACCAGTTCAAAGCCCTTCCCTTCGGACTACGGTCGGCACCCAGGGTTTTCACCAAGTGCCTCGCACCGGTGGCGGCGCAGCTGCGCCGCGAGGGGATTCACGTCTACCCCTACCTGGACGACTGGCTCATCCGCGCCAAGACGAGGGAGCTCGCCGTGGTCCACACGGCAAGGACCGTCCAACTCCTCACGGACCTGGGATTCTCCGTGAACTACGCCAAATCCCACCTGGTGCCCGCGCAAGTCGCACTGTTTCTGGGAGCGAGGCTCGACACAGTGTCCCTTCTGGCCTCCCCGTCGGAGGAGAGGACCAGGACCATCTTGGGCAAGGTGCAACGGATGTTGGTGGCCGACGCGGCCAAGGTGAGGTCCATCAAGTCCCTCCTCGGGATGATGTCTTCCTGCATGTGCAGGCTCCGGATGCGCCCGTTGCAAGAATTCCTGGATGCGCGCTGGATCCAGACGACGGGCAGCTTCGAGGAAAGGATCAAGCTCGACGAGAGTTTCCGACGAGCGATACGGTGGTGGGGCACCCGCGCGCATCTGACGGCGGGCATGGACTTCCAGACCCCAGCCCACCAGGTGACTGTGACCACGGATGCCTCCCTAGAAGGGTGGGGAGCGCACACCGAAAATCTGCACGCAAGGGGACTCTGGCTCCCGACGGAGAAGTCCCTGCATATCAACGTCCTGGAGCTCCGTGCAGTGTTTTGGGCCCTCAGGTCCTTCCTTCCGTCCCTCAAGGGCAAGGTGGTGAGGATCTTCACCGACAACACCACCACCATGTTTTACATCAGGAAACAGGGCGGAACCAGGTCCCCAGCGCTGTCCAAGGAGGCGCAGGACCTGTGGCATTGGGCCGTCGCCCAAGGGATTCTTCTGGTGCCGTTTCATCTGGCAGGGATAAAAAACACCATCGCCGACTCACTCAGCAGGGAGCTGCGCTCGTGCCACGAGTGGGAACTACGGCAGGATCTGGTGGATCGCCTCTTCCGACGGTGGGGCACACCCCAGATCGACCTGTTCGCGACGGCGACGAACACCAAGTGCCGGAGGTTCGCCAGCAGGTTTCCCCAGACGAGGAGCATGGGCGATGCTTTCTCGTTCCCCTGGGAGGGCCTGTTCCTCTACGCGTTCCCTCCCTTGCCTCTGCTAATCCGGCTCGTCAACCAGCTCAAGAGGTCGCGGTGCAGGATGATCCTCGTCGCACCTGCGTGGCCGAGGCAGATATGGTTCCCGGACCTTCTGGACTTGTCGGCGTCCCCGCCAATCAAGCTGCCGGCGGACGCGGATCTACTCTCCAGGGAAGGAGGCGCCATCCTCCACCACGACCCGAAGTCGCTGAACTTGCAGGCCTGGCTCCTGCAGCGCTAGAGTTTGGAGGATACGACATACCGGCCGATTGCAGAGAGGTTCTTGCAAAGGCCAGGGCGTCCTCGACTCTTAAATGCTACGGACACAAATGGAAGAGGTTCTCTGTCTGGTGCCACGCACAGAAGATTAACCCTCTACGGATTACGGCTCCCCAAGTACTGCCGTACCTGCTGACGCTGGCCAAAGCTGGTCTGGCACACGCGTCCATCAAGATTCATCTTGCTGCGATCTCCCGATACACCAGAACCACGGGCCGGACGTCCTTGTGGTCTCATCGTCTGGTGAAAGAGTTCATGAAGGGACTGTTCAGATCGTTCCCGCCGGTGAAGGCTCCGGCCCCGGCGTGGGAGCTCAACGTGGTGCTGACCAAGCTCATGGGACCTCCGTTCGAGCCTCTGCACTCGGCCCCGTTGAAGTTTCTATCGTGGAAAACAGCTTTTCTCGTGGCCATCACCTCTGCACGACGAGTGGGAGAGATCCAGGCCCTTTCCTGCAAGGCCCCGTACTTGACTTTCCACGACACGAGGGTAGTGCTCAGGACGCACCCCTCCTTCATGCCCAAGGTACCGTCGGACTTTCATCTCAACGAACCCTTGGTGTTACCTGTGTTCTTCCCGTCGCCTTCGTCGCCGGCTGAGAGGACTTTGCACTCGCTGGATGTGGCTAGAGCGCTGAAGTTCTACGTGGACCGCACGAAAGGTTTTCGGAAGACGTCACAACTCTTTGTGAACTTTGGACCTGTCAATCAGGGGAAGGCTCTCTCGAAGGCTTCCATCTCCAGATGGCTCTCCGGCTGTATCATGTGCTGTCACCGGTTGGCAAACCGACCGCTGCCTGGCCGTCCGAGAGCCCATTCCACCAGAGCGATCGCAGCTACCACGGCGTTCCTATCTGGTGTGCCCCTGCTGGACATATGCAGGGCTGCTACGTGGAGGTCGACGCACACCTTCACGAAATTCTACTGCGTCGACCGGGATTCCAGGGAGGAGTCCAGGGTCGGCCAAGCAGTGCTGCGCAACCTGTTCGCCTGAGGTGAGCCTGGTGAGGAGGTAAGATGCTTAATGTTGAGTTGATGTGATGCTTAATGTTGAGCCTTTGCCACCTCCCGTGGTTGTGCATGTGTGTACTGCTATGTATTCTTTATTCATGAGCATGTGAATCCATGCCAGACCCCATGCTGGAGAAGGAACAAGTTACTTACCTGTAACTGTTGTTCTCCAGCATGGGTCTGGCATGGATTCACATGCGAACCCTCCCGCCTACCCCTCTGCGGCTCTTCACTTGGTCATACTGCCACTTCACGTGCTTCCAAATCTGAAGATGGCTGCCAGAGGCGGTGCTTAGGTAGAGGGCAGTCATTGGCTGTGGTCAGTATGACGCAGAGACCAGTGATTGGTTATTACTACGAAAGACAGATCAGAAACGAAACTGATACTGGTTTTTTCTTTACCGAGGATTCCCAGCCTGACGACGGGGAATATTCATGAGCATGTGAATCCATGCCAGACCCATGCTGGAGAACAACAGTTACAGGTAAGTAACTTGTTCCTTCTGCTCCTTGTAAATGTGGGATTTTCTCGATCCGGGTACCCTTTCTTTACATGTATGCTTCAGATGGTTCCTGGGCTCTACCCTCACTGGGTTCTTCAATCAATCGCAAGTTCTTGGGCTCTACCCTCACTGGGTTCTTCAATCAATCGCAAGTTCTGTCTGGGATGACAGCTTTTCAACTGATTGATATGAACCCATTTCTCTTCCGTCTGTTCTCCTTTAGGGATGCAGGTGAGATTTTGTCGACAATTTCAAAAGCACTGCGCCAGAAGGGGAGGAACTTCCGCTCTTTGGTCTGGTTCCTTTGGAAATTGTACAGGTAGACCCTTTCTCCTACTTCGTACTTTCTTGGTGGTCTTTAAGTCGTAGTGGGTTTTCATCCCCTCTGCCGACTTTTCTAAATTTCGCTGAGCATAAGCAAAAGCACGCTGAACGTATTTTCGGAAAATTCTCAATGTACTCATGGGTCGTGGACGCATTGATCAGTGTCTGCTCTTGAGTTCTGTAGACGAGATGCTGAGGTAGCACCATTTTTCGTCCAGTCCTGAGCTCGAATGGTGACATTTTTGTCGCAGAAGATGGTGTAGACCCGATGGCCATCAGGACAAGCAGTAAGCTGATGTCCCAACTAGGTCCAGAGTCTGCCACAAACTTCTTCAAATTGCCCACAATCGTTTTATTGTACTTCTCGACTCCCCCGCTCGAGGCTTGGCAGTAGGCAATATGCTATTTTCTCTTTACCCCTCGTATCTCCCACATCTTTTGTCATCACTTCACTGGTAAAATGACTTCCTCACTCCATCTCAATACTTTGGGGATGGCTGAAACGAGAGAAGATGTGATTGATCATTAGGGTGGCAGCTGTTTCTGCCTTGCAGTTTGGGGCTGGAAGACATTCCACCCACTTGGTAAACAAGCATGACACGGTCAACATGTACTTGTTTCCTGTAGAGGAGAGAATCACTGGCCCAATGAAATCGACTTGCAAATCCAACCAAGGCAGTGTCATTCCCCTTTTCTGTATGGGAGCTCAGTGTGTGAGGGAACTTGGCTGAAACTGAGCACACACAAGACACCCCTTCAAGTATAGGGCGCGAGGTCCTGACCCATGTGTGACTAGTATGCAACCTCTTGCAAGATTTCTAAAGTTGTATGAAACCCTCTATGACCGGCAGTGGCTGGGTCATGGGCGTGACTTAACATAAGGCTTCGAAATGCGGTAGGTACCAACCACTGGTCACATCCAGATATGGATCTCCATACCAACAAACCGTCTTGGATTTGGAACAGTTTGGAAAACTTAATCAACACCCAGAGATCCTCTTTCCCGATGTAATCTGATTCTGCCCCAGGAAAATTTACAGGGTCTTCAATATGCTGATACAATTTCCCAATAATCGGGTCCATTTTTTGTGCTGTATTTTAAATCAGCATCTGGGGTTTCTTTACTCCACTGGCCAGTTGAAAGTTCATTTTGGGCATGTTTGGGACATGGTGACAGCAGCAACCTAGACTTCCCCAACAGTGATTCGGTTTCTATGAGGTCCCCGTAGATGGCTCCAGATTTGACCAACTGGTCAGCCAAGTAATTTCCAGTTTTGTCTGGTCTCTCTATTTTGGAGTGACCTCCAAACTTTTTCCAATAAATGGTCATCCCATTAGAGGTGACCAGATCATCAATTGCTTGGATTAATTTCCCATGCTTGAGCGGTTTATTTGCACACAGCATGCCTCGATTTTTCCAATTAATCAGGTGCTTCACAAACCCATTCCTGACGTAATCTGAATCAGTGATTATGACCAGTTCTTTGAGTTGGTGTTGCACGGCAGTGAGGATGACTTGATGTACCGCCATCAACTCTGCCTCCTGACTACTTCAGGGACCTATTTTGTAACCAGCAGAGGGCTCTGGCGCATCATTCACCCAGGTTTTCCCAATGCCAGCCACTAGTTCTTTTCCCTGTGATTATCAACATGGTAGGAACACCCATCCACATAAACTGTGGGTATCCCCTGGCAAGTATCTTCCTCGTAGACTTTGTACAGCCAACTAAGGTACGCCTCCATATTGTCTTTGGTCTTTAGACTTTCGTCCTCGAGACAGTTCTCTTGAGCACAGTCATGCAAGTCAGCCATACCTTGCGCTAGGGGACTCTTCTTGATTTGGCCATATCTGACATCCACAGGAAAGCCTTGCATGGACAAAATCCAGGGAGTAATTCTGGAATTACTCACGCTCCCTGTTCGGGTTCGGTCACTTTGGGGATATTGCAAGCACTGGTGAGGAGTCTGGACAATGATATGCTCCCCTGGATGAACGAGCAGTAATTCTTCAAATCGTTGAATCGTCCATGGAGGACAACGTTTTTCTCGTGTATGAGATTACGTTGTTCAGTGTCGTGCTTTTGGTATAATGCTGCTGTTTTGCAAGTATTTGAGAACCCCGTCTCCAAGAACTCCTTGTTCTTTATGGGGTAAGCCAAGCAAGGTGCTTGGGAAAGGCTTCTCTTTAGTTTTACTGCCTTGGATTGTTCTGGACTCCACTCCCACTTGACCCCTGGCCTTTAATAAATGGACCAAAGGTCATGTGACCTCTGCATAGTCTTCAATGAACTGTCTGCTACAATTAGTGAGTCCAAGAAGGCTTCTTATTTCACGCAGAGTAGTAGGGTCTTTTAATTTCAATAATGCTTCCACCTTTTTTGCCTGGGGACTGGACCCTCAGGGGTGATTTCATGCCCTAAGAAGTTCATGCGGGTCTTACACCACTGTGCCTTCTAAAAGGATGGTTTTGTTCTGGCTTTCTGCAACTGGGTCAGAACATAGCGTATTTCAGTTATGTGTTCCTCCACAGTTGAGCTCATGATTGAGACATCATCTACATAGGCTAGGTTTCCCCCTATGCCCACGTCGGACATGGCCTCATGTAGGAAGATGTTAAATTCGTTGCCAGAGTTTATGTATCCAAAGGGGGTTTGGGTCCACGTGTATTGCTGCCCCCCGAAGGTAAAGGCAAGCTTGTGCTGGTCTTCCCTACTCCCGGGTACTGTCCAGTAACAGTTGGTCAGGTCAATGGCGGTATACACCTTTGACTCTTAAATCTGGGCCAGTCCTTTATCGATGTAGGGATGGGGCCATCTTGACATGTGGACCCATTTATTTAACTCGCTAAGGTCTGCGCAAAGTCTCCATTGGGTTTGAGTATCCCCCCAGTACTGGGTTGTTATAGGAACTGTGGACTGGACGAATTATCCCACGGGATTCGATGTTTTGAATAATCTGTGTGATTCCATAGACACGAGAGGCAACCTGTATTGCTTCACAAACCCTGGAGCCATCTCAGGGTCTGTAGGTATATAGGTTGAATGCATGTCTGTGCGTCCAGTCTTACAAATCCACTGCAAAGATATCCTGAAAATTCCAAAACCTGTTTCAGCTTCTGCTTTTGCTCCTCTGTCTCACAGGCATCAGCAAGATTGATTTTGTTCTTCAACCATCTGCTTAAATCTTGGAAAGACCTTGGGTTTGGTAATTTCGGCGGTATCCTCCAGTTGGGTGGAGAGCGCTCTTGTTAAGGTGTTGGCCTGCACATGAGTTTTAAGGCCTTTAAAAAAAAAAAGTAGTTAAAAAAAATAAAACAGGTTAGTTTAGAAGTTTACAGCAGATCACAGGTTCACAGTTTCTACTCATTGCTATCTCTGTTTACATTGTATGCACATCAACTTTACAAATTATGTTATACCTCACAACCAATCTTTCTCTTCCTCTCAGGTAGTCTTTAAAGCAGCCCATATGTCCTTAGTCTGCTCGTCACATGAACTGACCAGGTGTATCCCTCCTCCAGTTCACTTAAAAAAGTAATTTCTCTCGGCCATTCTTGGGGCGTAGGTGCCCTCTTGGATTTCCTCTTCAGCATTATACGCTTTTTAGCTATTATACATCCCATATTAAACAGTCATCGTATCTTAGTGGACACTTTACCTATGTCCCCCAATAGATATTTCAATGGTGTAAGCGGGGGGGGGGCACCCAGGTCATCTCATGCAATACTTCTGACTCTTCTCACCAGAACTGTGATATCTGGACAATGCCAGTACATGTGTATTGAGTCAGTCCCCTCGCCACCCCATTTCATACATGTACTCGACACAGCATCTTGAGACCCTTGTACAATGTTTTAAACTATGAGCCGTGGCCAGCATTTAAAGAAACCTCCCTGGTCAACAAACTGTATTTTGCCATTTAGTTTCATCAATTTTTATTGCCAAGTCCCTTTCCCACTTAAGTTTCGCTTTATTCAGCTACTTCTGGCCCTTCTGAACGGTCCTATATAGTTTGGAGACCAGTCCCCTCGGCATCTCTTCTGACATTACCAGATCCATGCATGCACAGAGCACCGGTTCCTGTGGGAAGGATAGTCCTCTACAGCGTACTGCCGCCCTTATGCGAAGTATTACAATATCCTAACGGGGTAATTTCTCAACATCTGAATCGTACGTTGGGGGAAGACCGGGGCAATTCCTTAGTGTTATTTTACTATTGTACGGTATGTCTATATTCAGTTGTTTATATATTCGCCTCCATTTATCAACTGTCGTGCGCACTGGGTGTAACTCTCACAAACCTACATATCTTTCTTGAAGGATCACAGCCCTAAGGTCCGTAGGGGCTGCGCCATATTGTTCAAGTGCTAAGTGACCCGGAGCCTGGTTTTTCAAATGCCAATGACCCCCATATTGTGCCTGTGCTACCATGTAGTATAACTCGAAGTCTGGGGCGGCCAGGCCGCCGCTTTTATATGGTTCCATCAGACCCTCCCAGCTAATCCTGGGTACACCATTCCCCCATACATATTCAATCACCAAAGACCTGAGCCTTGTAAAGTACTTGCGTCCGTTCCATATTGGGATCATGGCAAAGTGATACAGTAGCTTGGGCACCACAATCAATTTCAATAGACAGCTTGCCATATAATGACATCGGAAATTTTGCCCATGCTGCCAGTTTTGTTAAAGCAGTGAGGTAAGATTCATGATTGTCCTCATACATTGTCTATTGTTTACCTGAGACTGTCAGCCCAAGGTGTTTGAGTTTAAGCGGCACCCACTGGAATCCCAACAGATCGGAGGACAAAGTTGTTTTCTCGGTTAGCGGGAATAATTCAGATTTAGCATTGTTAATCTTATATCCCGAGTGTGTCGTGAATTCGGCTACTTCTGGTTTAAGATTTTCCTCTGGGCTACGTAAGTACAGTAGTGTGTCATCTGCATATAGGGAGATTATGTGGGGGGGGGCGTGCTATGTGATTTCCTCTGTGCGTGTCGTACGCGCCTTCTCAGTGCCAGGGGTTCGAGTGCAAATAGCAAAGGGGAAAAGGGACACCCCTCCCTGGTACCCTGGGTTAATGCAAAGGACGTTAATAATGTCCCATTCATATGGACTCTGGCGGTTGGATTTGTGTACAGGAGTCGCACATATCTGAGAAAGTTGTCACTCGCCCCGCAGTGTTTAGGATCCCTGAATAAATATCCCCATGACCGAATCAAAGGCCTTCTCGGCGTCAAGTGACGCTGCTGCCGCTCTAGCTTCAGGATTAATTTGCGAGATGATTGTAGAGGAGGTCCCAGATATGGCCTGCACTCCAGCCGCCCATTTTGAAATACTAGGAACATACTTGTCTAGCTTGCCTAGATATGTGACGTATGAGGAGCAAATAAACCAACAGGGAGCAGCACTAGGGCTCTGCCCAGTGCCCCTTGGAAGAGCAATACCTGTTGGAAGTGCCAATAACCAGACAACCATGGGCAGCACGGTACCCATTAAGACAACTGTACCAGTAGCTGACACGAAATGGAGACTACTTACAAACTGTCCCCGAAGAGACCCAAAAGGCCCTAATTGAAGGCGAATGGTGACAACACAAGGGCCGGACAGATTTACAGATGAACGAAATAACCAAAGGATGACGAGCAAAGATGAAATGATATGAATAAAGAGGTAAAGGACTTAAAAGAAGAGACGATGGTGAAATATAAAGAATTGTAACCATAAAGCAGAATGGAAATATGCAACTGGCTAAACGCCTGTAAATAGGCTTGGAACGCAAGAAGCTAAGGAAAAGGTACTGCTTGCTATGCTTAGTAGAAGAATAGAGCGGCAAGCGCCAACTATATTTCTACCTCTGAAGAAGCACATTATACAAGTGCAACTCCATTTTACAAAAGCAGAATTAAGCTCAGAACGGCAGGGGTCAAACAAGCCAGGATTCATATACCAGCACAATGCCAGACGAAAGAGCAGAATCGAAATTTAGCAAGAAGCGGCTCATGCCTGGGAATTCGAGGTCACCCGAATAAGGGAGGAGAGCGGCAACTTCGAAGAATCGAAACTTAAGAGCATAGCAGCCTGCCAGTGAAGGTCGAGATAAGGAGGCCCAGGCAGGTGGCAAGGCTAAAGGAAGAATCAAATACGCAAATGGAGGGAAAATGAAGCAGATTCACAGTGTACTGACACGTGTCCAGCCAAGCGAAAAGTGGTACCAACCTCTGATGTCATCCAAAACCAGAGTATGCCATAACTTCTCCTGATAAGACGCTACAGTTTCGAGGCCATTCTCTGCCAATTAATTGACCCATAGCCCTAAAGTACTGATTGATGGAAGGGAGGCAGGGTGAATATTGGGGCATACCGCACCTGGGTGATCATGCTGCTAATTAAAGTGGAGATTTATGCCTAGGGGTGTAACCGACCCAATCACAATGGACCAAATAATCAAGGGTCCTATAGCTAGTAGAACCAATGAGACGTCGTACTTTTAGTGACATCTTGCATGAGTAATGTAGAGGGATGGGCTTAGACACCCACCCGATAAGAGTTATCCAATCCCCACACTCCGTTACCATATTCAGATATAGTACCTACACTTAAGTTGTCTTTTTAACCAATTGAATTGCATGACAATCTTTTTAGTTTTACACTTCAATGATGACGAGAAATTGCTATAACTATTGGTGTCTGAATGAAGAATTTGGAAGTTGAAGCGAGACGGGCGATCGCATCACTGATTTCCTATTTCCCCGTTTTTTGTACTCGTCATTAAACGGACTTCCCTTTGCCAAACCATTGAGTTGTCCTTATTGATTGGTGTTGAGTAAGAGAATCCCGCACCCCATCCACCACAAGGTGCAGCTATCTCGTCTTAAAGTACTCGAGGGTGAGCTCTGATCCCATGGGCCCGTCGGAGGTCGCTCCTCCCTCCTGTACATTTGGTAGCGGAGAGGATGGTTACTGACCATCGATTATTGATTAAAATAAGACGCCTATTGACCGTCGACACGAAGTAGCTCGGTCTTCGGCACTATCACGAGTCCTTCTCCATTTGGCCGAGTAGACTGAAGCTTCCCATGGACAATGATAGTTAAAATCTATCCAAAAACGGCAGTGGGTCTGAAGGGACCCGTTTTTTAAACATAAACCCTTCTAATCCTACGGGCAGTGGAACAGGCGAAAGACTAAAGGAGGCGGTAACGGAGGCAGTGATCCCGAGGACCATGCGAGCGGTGAGTGAAACAAAAATGGAATGCTTTGGCAAATGTCATTAGGCATTGGAACAAGTAAGGGAAAAGGTAACTGAGGGAGGTGAAGAAAACAAAATTGTCAGAAGTAGAGAGAATATATATATATATATTTCTGATGTTTGTTAATCTGCTTAGAATCACATGCTGTGCATAGGTCCGACATCCAGTGGTCACTGCGGAGTATTGCATTTTGTTTTTCGTAGTCGAAAAGGGGACGTCGACAAGGCGTGTCTGAAACACTATCCCTATAGTGACGTGCGTTGTACCCACAATCCCTCACGCGTCGAGGTCCCTCAGATTGTTTTTTTCCGCCCAGGTTCTGGTCGCCTTCACGCGGAGCTCCTCGAGAGACATTGCAACTCCTCGACCTCTGGTCGTTTTTTTTCTCTAATATTTATAATCCCTCCCTCGACGCAGTTGTAAGCTGTTCTCCGCCGAAAAGAATCTTCGACGGAGGGTCGAGCGGAAGAAATCCTTCGGCGCTGCCGAACACGTGGCCTGGCCTCGCAGGCCATATACAGTAGGGAGAGTGGGGTCGTGGGACATCTCTGGGTCTTTTCTGAGAATGCCTTTCCCTTTCCCCTTCCTTTCCCTTGGGGTGTTTATCGCGATTTATTGCCTCGGCTATGGAGAGGACACCGTTTAGGTTTTGCCCACTTTGTAAAGGCAAATTCACTTGGAAGGACAAGCACTCACGGTGTAACCGCTGCTTGCCCCTCGATCACAAGGAGGAAAGGTGCGCGGCTTGTCGGCTTCTTAAGCCTAAAACTCTAAAAGACCGAAGGGTTAAAAGGTGGGCGGCCTACGCGATGTCGAAGGCCGAAGGTTCACCCGCCGCTGCTACCACCGACAGTGACGAGGAACGCGATAACACGACCTCCGCTACGGAAGTCGAAACCCCCTCTAAGGAGCGCTTACGCGCTTCGTCGTCTGTCCCCGGCCCCGACGGGCTCGGCTCACGCCCTGCTTATGGGGATGAACACCCCGGCGACACAGACGCACACAAAGATCCACATAAACACACAACCCACGGCTCTTCTTCGACGAAGTCGAAAAGACCTTCGGCGCCCAAGGAGACGCAGGTTCCACCGGCGGCCTCCTCGGACCGTTCGGGTTCGAAGCCCCTCTCGCAACCGCAGCCGCGACCTGCGACTGGGCTTTCGGCAAACAAGGGCGCTGCCACCAAACCATCGGCCGGTGCGCATCAACAGAAAGCGCAGACCGCCGTAGAGCGTTCGATACCCATAGCGTCGAAAACTCAAGCTTCCGCCGACAAACGATTCGCCGACAAGCGAGTCGCCGATAGCTTAGCAAGGATCGCTGTAGCCGACGCCCAAAAGCGTACGCCGAAGATTACGTCGAGCGTGACGCATAAGTTAAAGGATACGCCGAAAAAGCCCGAAGGGAAGCAGGGACTACCCCCTTCAGTCAGGGAGTCTCCCGACACACCTGAAGGTTTTTCGGAGGGCGACGGGACACTTTCCTCGACGCTTTGGGAGAGGTCGAGCCATTTCGAGTTAGATAACCCTATATTTCCCCCGCCAGACCGCTCTGGGGTACCCCATGAAACAATGGAAAGACTCCACCTCTGTATGGAGAGGATGGAAAAGTTCATGAGCACCCAGACCTCTCAAACACACAAGAGGACCAGAGAAGGGCCTCAGGAGGACCCCAGGGCCAAAAATCCGAGGCTAGTCGATCCCCAGCAGGACACAGCCTCAGACTTCCAAGATGTATATGACCTCACTGGGGAGGAACAAGACTTCGAGGAAGAAGATGATTTCATGGACAATGAAGAACAGAACCAGGAGGAATGTCTGGAAGACAGAACAGACATTATAGAAGAAAGCTTCGGGGTTAACCCAGAAGAGGGACCTTCACACCCCTGGCAATCACCATCAGTGTATTCCGACACTGATGTCCTAAACCTAACTCCTCCGGACAATTCTCCAGTTAGGAACACGTCTCCAATTGACGATCAGCCCACGTTCAATGCACTGTTGCGCAGAGCAGCAGCGCATTTCGAACTCGACACCGGGGAACTCTCTCCAGAATTGGACTTTGTAGAAAGAGTGATTAAAGAAAAACCCCCGGTCAGCCAGACCATTCCACTCCTCGCTTCAGTGAAGAGAAGGATCATACCTTCGCTGTCCACTCCCGCAATGATCAGAGGGGTCAATCCGTGAAAAACTTTTCACTCCTTCACCCTCAGACCCCCTCTACATTAGGGGACATTCCATTCCGGATTCCCTAGTGGTATCTAATACTAGAAAGAGGGCAGGGGTACCACTTTCCACCAGTGAGGCACCCCCTGACAAGGAGGGCAAGAGGCTATATGCCCTTGCAAAAAGAGTTACTTCCTCGGCTGCCTTCTCAGCAAGAATTGCCAACAACAATTCCTTGCTTGCAAGCTACGCAGACGCGCAGTGGGCCAAACTGCGAAAAGACGCCGAGGAAGCACCGGAGCCTTTACGTACGCGCCTACTGTCAACTATTGGCGAAGGAACCCAAGTGAACCAGAGCATTGTTAAAAACTCTCTGGACGCGGCAGAAACAGCAGGACGTTCCTTGGTACAAGGAATACTCCTAAAGCGCCATGTATGGCTGCGCAACTCAGGCTTTAAACCAGAGACACAGGCGTCTTTGATAAATAAACCTGTCGAGGACGCTAACCTCTTCGGAAAAGCGGTAGATGAAGCCCTAGAGATGGCTAAAAAAAGAGTTCGACACTATCAAGACTCTTGACCAAATCTCTAAGCCCACTACCAGGCGCGGCTATGGCAACAAACGCTTTTTTCGTGGCCAACGCCAACACCAACAACAAAATCAACATCAGCAATACCCTGCCACCAATTACCAAACCAATAGTGGGCAGTACAGCCAAAGAGGCCAACGCCGGGGCAAAGGGAGGGGTCGGGGATCCACCCCCAGAGGCTCCCAAGCCCCCAACAACTCCAAGTGACGCGAAGATTCGCGTCCCCTCCCATGCAACACCGGTCGGGGGCCGGATAACATCCTTTCTTCCGGCATGGGAGGGAATAACGTCAGACCGCTGGGTACTGTCCACCGTAGCCCACGGATACTGTATCGAATTCAACAGTTCCCCATCCTACAGACCCCCGAGGGGACGTCGCATGACACCGGAACATCTTGCCATCCTTCTCCAAGAAGTACAACAACTGCTGGAAAAAGGAGCCATAGAGGTCGTGCCTCTATCTCGGGTAACGGAAGGTATTTATTCAGTGTACTTCCTTGTACCCAAAAAGGATCTAACCATGCGCCCTGTATTAGATCTGCGCCCAGCGAACAAGTTTATCAAACCCCAAAAGTTTCGTATGGTAACCTTACAGGAAGTAATCCCACTGCTTTCTCAGGGAGATTACATGACAACATTGGACATGAAAGATGCATACTTTCATATTTTAATGTTGCCAGCGCACAGAAAATACCTCAGGTTCATGATAGAGGGCAAACACTACCAGTTCAAAGTGCTACCCTTCGGCATAGCATCAGCACCAAGGGTATTCACGAAGGTGCTGGCAGTGGCAGCGGCCCACCTGCGCAGGTTGTCCATCCCAGTTTACCCTTACCTCGACGACTGGCTCATAACAGGGGATTCTTACGAAACATGCTTCTCCAATACCCAAAAGACAGTAGACCTTTTGTTCCAGTTGGGCTTCTCCATCAACGAAAAGAAGTCCAGTTTAGACCCCAGTCAAATCAAGCAATTCCTAGGGGCTCTAATTCAAACAAAGGACGGCCTCGTCTTCCCCTCCAAAGAGAGGGTCCAAAACATGCTGTTTCAAATCCCTCAATATGTAACCGGTCGAGAGGTGACGGTACGCAAAGCAATGTGCTTGCTAGGAATGATGGCGTCGTGTATTTATTTGGTACCTCACGCGCGCCTGCGCATGCGCCCAATGCAAGAGTGGCTCAACAGCCAGTGGTGTCAGGCCAGCGGACTATGGGAGGATCTAGTTGTGGTCTCGCAGGCCTTAGTTCTCTCGCTACGGTGGTGGACAAAGGAAAACATAGAAAAAGGGAAACCCTTTGCCACACCCGCGGCGGAAGCCACTCTAACCACAGACGCATCCCTCACAGGATGGGGGGCGCACCTATCCCATCAGACTGCTCACGGAGTGTGGACTCCGAACGTAGCATCCAAACACATAAATCTACTGGAGCTACTAGCTGTGTTCAAGGCGCTAAGAGCCTTCCAGGAACACCTACAAGGCAAAACAGTAATGGTCCTTACAGACAGCACCACAGCCATGTACTACATCAACAAGCAAGGGGGCACCCACTCTCCAGGCCTGTCCAAGCTGGCCCAGAATATATGGAAGTGGGCTCTCAAACAGGACATGTTCCTACTATCACTACATGTACCCGGGGAACTCAATCTGCTAGCAGACAGTCTCAGCAGAGATTTCCCCCTGCCCAAAGAGTACGAATGGCGCCTGCACGAAGACATCGTCTTCGACGTCTTCACACAATGGGGATTCCCAGAAATAGACCTGTTCGCAACCCTGGAAAACTCACAATGCCTAAGTTACGCCTCCAGGTACCCCCAGAACCAATCCAAGGGGAACGGTCTGTCGATGCAATGGTCAGGGAAATTTGTTTACGCTTTTCCCCCGACTCCCCTTCTCAACAAAGTGGTGCACAAGATGCACCAGGAACAAGTGACCATGATACTAGTGGCCCCAATGTGGGCACGACAACCATGGTTCGCTCACTTGATGGAGATGTCTCTATCCCCCCCAGTAAAACTCCCCTGCCCGTACAACATGCTGTCTCAGGACAAAGGCAGGACTCTGCATCCATGCCCCCAGAACATGAACTTAGCAGCTTGGCTCCTGAGATCATAGAGTTCGGACATCTACAACTCCCGCAAAGATGCATGGACATCCTCAGGGAAGCCCGAAAACCGAACACTCGCCACTGCTATTCTAGCAAGTGGAAAAGATTTGTCATCTGGTGCAGGAGTAAAAGCATCAACCCTATTGACTGCTCTCCCACACATGTGGTCCTATACCTCACCCACCTATTGGATTCAGGTCTAGTGTTTAACTCCATTAAAGTCCACCTAGCTGCACTTTCTGCATACACCACTTCCCAACTCAAAGTGTCGTGGAGGAGGATCCCTGTTATAAAGGCCTTCATGGAGGGAGTAAAGAGAATACACCCCCCGATAGCTGACCCAGCTCCCGGATGGGACCTTAATGTGGTACTCACCAGACTCATGGGCTCTCCATTCGAACCCATGCACAAAGCATCTCTTAAACACCTCACGCTTAAGACTGCTTTTTTAATAGCTATCACCTCCATCAGGAGAGTAAGTGAACTTCAGGCTCTTTCTATTCTAGACCCCTTCGTTACAGTTCACAAAGATAAAGTGGTTCTACGCACTCACCCTAGGTTTGCTCCAAAATTTATTTCTAAATTCCACGTAAACCAATCTATAGAACTACCAACGTTCTTTCAAAATCCTTCCAATTTGGGAGAAAGGACTCTGCACACACTAGATGTACGCAGAGCGGTCATGTTCTACATGGAAAGAACCAGACCACTGAGGAAGACTAATCAGTTCTTCGTCTCGGTGGCAGCAGGAAGAGAAGGAGATGCAGTTTCAAAATCCACTATTTCTAGATGGATTGTTCAATGCATCACTCTCTGCTATACTCTTGCTAAGAGAGAACTGCCCTTTAGGCCAAGAGCACACTCTACTCGAGGCACGGGGGCATCCATAGCATTCATTGCAAATGTTCCCCTTGAGTCCATCTGCAAAGCGGCTACCTGGAGTTCTGTGCACACCTTTACAAAACACTACTGTCTAGATACACACTCTAGATCTGACTCCCAGGTGGGACAGGCAGTATTAAGACACCTTTTCTCTACTGTTCCTTCTCATAACCCACCGCCAACTCCGGGTACTGCTCGCTAGTCTATGCACAGCATGTGATTCTAAGCAGATTAACAAACATCAGAAGAGAATGCATTACTTACCGTAAAAGCATTTCTGATGATTGTATCTGCTTAGATTCACATGCGCCCGCCCTTCCTCCCCGCTCGGATGGAAGGAACATAGACTTCCTTTATATATCTCTCTCTTTTCTGTACTCACTCACGTCTAGAAGGCTCCCTCAGGGCAGAAAAATACAAACAGAGGGACCTCGACGCGTGAGGGATTGTGGGTACAACGCACGTCACTATAGGGATAGTGTTTCAGACACACCTTGTCGACGTCCCCTTTTCGACTACGAAAAACAAAATGCAATACTCCGCAGTGACCACTGGATGTCGGACCTATGCACAGCATGTGAATCTAAGCAGATACAATCATCAGAAATGCTTTTACGGTAAGTAATGCATTCTCATATATATTTCTGAGGCTTGTGGAATCTGCTTAGATCACATGCTGTGCATAGGCCGACATCTAGTGGAAGCTGCGGAGTATTAGTTTGTTTTTCGAAAATGGGCGTCGACACAGGGCGTGCCAGTAATACTATCCCTAGTGTGACGTCCACTGTACCCATGATCCCTCACGCGTCTAGGATCCCCAGATTGTTTTTTTCCGCCATTCTGGTCGGAAGCACTTCATCGGAGTTCCCTGGCTTTGCCATATTTGCACTCAAAACTAATTCTAATTTGCCCCGTTTTGTCACCCTTACGTCGATCAACATCTCGACGCCGAACCGGGGAGGAGATCAACGTCGAATACCCGACGGATTGGGCCTTGAGGCTTCCGCCTCGGCTCGGGCCTGGGCCGCTGACCTCGGCCCTACAAGTAGGGAGAGTGGGGGGTGGTACACTTCCACACTCGGTTATATATATAATCATATATACACCACCTTACCTACACACACTTGCCCGCTGCCCACAGGCGCGTATGGAGGGTACGCCCTTTCAGTTTTGCCCCAAGTGTAATAAGAAATACCCTTGGGTAGATAAGCACGCTACGTGCAATCTTTGCCTGCCCAGAGACCACCCCGAGGCGGGTTGCAGGGCCTGTAGTAGGTTTAAGACCAAAACTCTTAAGGACCGCTCCACCAAGCGTTGGGCCCACCACGCCAAGCTAGCAGCTATGGAGGCGGAGGGTACCTTCAGCGACGGCAGCGACGCCGGACTTTCGGACGGCGAGGGCACCAAGGCGTCGAAAGACAGCCTAACGCACGTCCCCGGCCTCGGAAGGTCGTCCGTCCCGGCGACTATGGGGAAGTCCCCCGGCGACAAAAGCGTTACACATACACACGCTAAACACAAAAAAGCCACCCGAGATTCGACGTCGTCGAAACCTCGAAAAGAGGCACAGAAGGAGCGGTCCGAAAGGACGTCCTCTGGGCGGTCGAGGTCGCCGCACGACGTCAGGCAAGCCTCCACACTTGCACATAGTGCCTCGCCCATTAACATCACGGAAGATCACTCGTCCGGAGACGAACACGACTTCCATCCCCAGCCTGCACCCCAGGAAAAGGGTACATCACTTGGGAGTAAGGAGGGCCCAGTTTCGAAGCCTAGTTCGAAACACAGGCATTCCACCTCCGATCCTCGACGCCAGGCGTCGAAAGATAAGGGAAATGGTAAACACACTTCCACCCACGGGGAAGGGGGTAAGCAGCAACGGAAACAACCCTTGCAATCCTCCACAACAAGAGAACTGACTTCCCCGTCCAAGTCCTCTCAGGGACAGTCCATAGAAAGTTCCAGCAAGGTCACCCCAAGCTCCAAACTCTGGTCATGCGAGGACATTGACAGAGTAATGTCAAGGATGTCTTCCTTGGCAAATTTCTTCGAAAGACACCCTGACCAACTCCTAGCTTTAAACCCTCAGGAATCTTCTCCCTCAGGTTCAAGGGACCCTATCCCTTCAAATAAAAGGCCCCGGGTCGAGACACCATTAAAGGCTTCAGACCCCTTTGAGGTCCAACCCTATTCTTGCCTTTTCCCTACAGGCCAAGGAGACTCTTCCCTTATAGAGGGTCAGGAATTTGAGACGCCAGAAGATCTCGCAGTGTCAGATTATTACGGGGAGGACGAAGACGAGGATGAGCCAGAAAATAGCCCAGATATTTTCAGAATGGACTCACCAGTCGAAAGGGAAGCCCCAGTGTCTGATTCCCCAATAGATAATCGGCCCCTCCTGAACGAACTGCTCTCTCGGGCAGCTAACCACTTCCACATAGACACACAAGGTGTCCAAGAAGAGAGGGACTTCGCGGAGGAACTAATAGGGGAAAGGAAGACAGTAGCCCAGACCATTCCCATCCTGAAATCTATTCAACGCAGAATAGCACCATCCCTTATCAACCCAAACCTGACAAGACCTGTAAACCCGAGAGTAGAGAAGCTGTTTAAAGCAGCCCAGTCGGACCCTCTATATATTAGAGGCCAACTTAAGCCAGACTCTCTAGTCGTAACTTACACCCGCAAGAGAGCTGGAACCCCATTATCTTCCTCTGAGGCTCCCCCCGACAAGGAAAGTAAGAAACTCTATGGTTTTGGTAGAAAAGTAGCTTCCACGGCAGCCTACCAAACCAGAATCGCGAATTCCACCACACTGTTGGCCAGCTACAACTGCCATCAGTGGGAAGAAGTGGCAGCACTAATAGATTCCGCTCCCGAACCCCTTAAGAGCCAGCTATCTCGCATTTGTGCAGAGGGAAGAAACGTCTCAGGCTGCATTTTAAAAGCAACTTTGGACGCCGCAGACAATGCGGGTAGAATTATAGCAGAGGGGACTGTCATCAAAAGACATGCTTGGTTGAGGCAGTCGGGATTCAAAGCAGAAACACAAGGTGCACTCTTAGACAAACCAGTGGAAAGTGATCTCCTGTTTGGAAAGGCAGTCGAGGACGCTCTAAAGAACGCTAAGGAGGAATTCGACACCCTCAAATCCCTTGGCCAGTTAACTACAAAACCACCTAACCAAAGAGGGAACGGCAATTTTCGTCGCCCCCGTGGCCAAAATTCCAATAGAGGAAATGGCTATTCCCACACCCAGGGTACACAGTGGAACACCAACTCACAACAGTCTACCCAGGGGTATGGTAGGGCTAGTAGAAGAGGACGTGGTAGAGGCAGAGGCAGCCCCAGTAAGGGAGGCGGCACGCCTCCACCAAAGCAGTGACGCTCATTTCAGGGTCCCTTCCCATACAACCCCAGTAGGGGGACGAATATCCAGCTTCACCCAGGCATGGGAAGGGATAACATCCGACAGGTGGGTGCTGTCAACGGTATCCAATGGGTACTGTATAGAACTACTGCAATGTCCCCGAAACCATCCTCCAAGACAAAAAGTCCACTCTTTAGAACATCAGAAGATCCTCCTCGAGGAGATCTACAATCTGCTCCAAAAGGACGCGATAGAAATCGTCCCAAGCCACCAGGTAAACAAGGGTATTTATTCAACTTACTTCCTTGTTCCAAAGAAAGACTTAACAATGCGCCCAGTATTGGACTTGCGGCCTGCCAACAAGTATGTCAAGCCCCAAAAGTTTCGTATGACTACACTACAAGAGGTAATCCCCCTCCTAAAAAAGGGGGATTACATGGCAACTTTGGATATGAAAGATGCCTATTTTCATATTTCCATGCTCCCAGCGCACAGAAAGTACCTACGCTTCAAGGTGGACAGTCAACACTATCAGTTCAAAGTGCTGCCCTTCGGGATAGCTTCGGCACCAAGGGTATTCACCAAGGTACTGGCGGTGGCGGCTGCACACCTACGCAGGAAAGCTATCCCAGTATACCCTTATCTGGACGACTGGCTCATAACGGGGGAAACCCCAGTTATTTGCAGGACAAACATTCAAAGGACTATCGACCTCCTTCACGAATTAGGCTTCTCAATCAACGAGAAGAAATCAAGCCTAGTGCCAAGCACCTCCAAACAGTTCCTAGGAGCTATCCTGGATACTCAAAGAGGGTTAACGTTTCCTTCAGAGGAAAGAATTCGGAATATACTACTGCAAATTCCGCAATATCAGGCCGGTCCCCAAATAACGGTACGCAGGGCAATGCGTTTGCTGGGCATGTTGGCTTCATGCATTTACCTGGTCCCCCACGCGCGACTGCACATGCATCCCATGCAGGAATGGTTGGCGAAACAGTGGTCTCAGGCAAGGGGTCAGTGGGACGATCTAGTGGTCGTTTCGCCAACATTGGTACAAAGCCTTCACTGGTGGACAAGAGTAAATCTTGCTCAGGGGAAACCTTTTCACGATCCCGAGGTACAGGCAATAGTCACTACCGATGCATGCCTCACTGGGTGGGGAGCTCACCATCTCCTCCACACAGCCCAAGGTCTCTGGTCTCCCTCAGTAGCCAGGAACCACATCAACCTGCTAGAACTTCTGGCAGTATTCAGAGCACTTCTAGCATTCGAGCCCTACCTGCTCAACCTGGCAGTGCAAATCCGGACGGACAGCACAACAGCCATGTTCTACCTGAACAAGCAAGGAGGGACTCGTTCACCAAATCTGTCCAAGCTTGCCCAGAAAATCTGGATATGGGCACTCAGACGGAACATCTTCCTGTCAGCACAACATGTTCCAGGGGAACTCAATTCCCTAGCGGATGCTTTAAGCAGAGACTCCCTCCCAGTGGAACACGAATGGGTTCTACACAAGGAGGTCGTAGAAGACATCTTCTCTCAGTGGGGTTGCCCCACTATAGACTTATTCGCCACAAGCGAAAACAGACAATGCCCAGGATTTGCATCCAGGTTCCCCCAACCAGACTCCCAGGGGAACGCCCTGTGGATGAACTGGTCAGGGATGTTTGCGTACGCTTTTCCACCAACTCCTCTCATCAGGAAGGTGGTCAACAAGATGAACAGAGAGTCGATGACGCTCGTCCTAATTGCTCCCATGTGGGCAAGACAACCTTGGTTCCCACACTTACGCAGGATGGCGGTGTGCGAACCCATCAGACTTCCAACCTGGTACAACCTTCTGTCCCAGCACCAGGGTCAAACAGTGCATCCTCAACCCAACTCAATGAACCTCGCAGCATGGCTCCTGAGGTCATAGAGTTTGGACATCTCAATCTACCACAAAGATGTATGGACATCCTAAAAGAATCTAGGAAACCAAACACAAGGCACTGCTACTTTGACAAATGGAGGAGATTTGTTATTTGGTGCCAGAATAAACAAATCAACCCAATTGAATGCACTCCTTCCACTATTGTTACATACATGCTCCACCTGCTAGATGCAGGTCTGGTTTTTAACTCACTCAAGGTGCACCTGGCAGCTCTATCCGCCTACACCACCTCCCATAACAAGGTATCGTGGTGGAAAATACCAGTGGTTAAAGCTTTCATGGAAGGAGTAAAGAGACTTCATCCTCCAATTTCCAACCCACCACCAGGATGGGACCTGAACGTGGTGCTATCTAAACTCATGGGCCCGCCCTTCGAGCCCATGCATAAAAGTAGTCTCAAACATCTGACTTATAAAACAGCCTTCTTAGTAGCCATTACTTCTATAAGAAGGGTCAGTGAAATCCAGGCTCTGTCAGTGCAGGATCCCTTCTTTACTGTCCACAAGGACAAACTGGTTTTACGCACACACCCTAGGTTCTCACCTAAATTTATCTCTAAATTCTACGTAAACCAGTCCATCGAGCTTCCGGCTTTCTTCCAAAACCCACAAAGCTCGGCTGAGGTGAAACTACACACACTAGATGTGCGTAGGGCGGTCCTCTACTATGTAAACAAGACCAGACCGTTACGAAAAACAGATCAGCTGTTTGTCTCCGTAGCTACAGGCAGAGAGGGGGATCGCGTCTCTAAGGGTGCCATCTCTAAGTGGATTGTTAACTGTATCCAGCTGTGTTACTCACTCGCTGAAAAGACTCTGCCTTTCACGCCTAGGGCCCACTCTACAAGAGGTATTGGGGCCACTCTGGCTTTCATTGCAAATGTACCCCTTGACACCATTTGCAAAGCAGCTACTTGGAGCTCTATTCACACTTTTACTCAGCACTACTGCATTGACACTCATTCCAAGACAGATACACAAGTGGGACAAGCGGTTCTAAGACATTTATTTGCTCATGACCCTTCTCACACCCCACCTCCTTCTTCAGGTACTGCTCGCTAATCTATGCACAGCATGTGATCTAAGCAGATTCCACAAGCCTTAGAAGGGATACATTACTCACCGTAATCGTATTTCTGATGCTTGTATCTGCTTAGATTCACATGCGACCCACCCTTCCTCCCCTCTGAGAGAAGGCGCATGGTTGCTTGTAGTCCTACCTTTCTACCTATCTGCTTGGATTATCTGTACTCACGCTACTCCTCATGCTACCTCATGTCAGGAAAAACACAATCTGGGGATCCTAGACGCGTGAGGGATCATGGGTACAGTGGACGTCACACTAGGGATAGTATTACTGGCACGCCCTGTGTCGACGTCCATTTTCGATTTTCGAAAAACAAACTGTAATACTCCGCAGCTTCCACTAGATGTCGGCCTATGCACAGCATGTGAATCTAAGCAGATACAAGCATCAGAAATACGATTACGGTGAGTAATGTATCCCATATATATATATATATATATATATATTTTTCTGATGTTTGTTAATCTGCTTAGAATCACATGCTGTGCATAGGTCCGACATCCAGTGGTCACTGCGGAGTATGGCGTGTCTGAAACACTATCCCTATAGTGACGTGCGTTGTACCCACAATCCCTCACGCGTCGAGGTCCCTCAGATTGTTTTTTTCCGCCCAGCTACTGGTCGCCTTTACGCGGAGCTCCTCGAGAGACATTGCAGATTTCATCTCCTCGACCTTTGGTCGTTTTCCTATATTAATATAGAACTTATCGATTTCCCCCCCCCCCCTCGACGCTGTTTGAAGCTGTCTCCGCCGAGCAAGATCTTCGACGGAGGGGACGAGCGGAGGAGATCCTTCGGCGTTGCCGAACACGTGGCCTGGCCTCGCAGGCCATATACAGTAGGGAGAGTGGGGGTCGTGGGACATCTCTGGTTCTTTTCTGAGAATGCCTTTCCTTTTCCCCTTCCTTTCCCTTGGGGTGGTTATCACGATTTATTGCCTCGGCTATGGAGAGGACACCCTTTAGGTTTTGCCCGCTTTGCAAGGGCAAGTTTACTTGGAAGGACAAGCATTCACGGTGTAACCGCTGCTTGCCCCTCGATCACAAAGAGGAGGGTTGCACGGCTTGTCAGCTTCTTAAGCCTAAGACTCTAAAAGACCGTAGGGTCAAGAGGTGGGCGGCCTACGCTATGTCGAAGGCCGACGCTGCACCCACCGTTGCTACCTCCGACAGTGACGAGGAACGTGATACCACGACCTCCGCTACGGAAGTCGAAAACCCCCCTAGAGAGCGCACACGCGCTTCGTCGTCTGTCCCCGGCCCCGACGGGCTCGTCTCACGCCCTGCTTATGGGGATGAACACCCTGGCGACATTGACGCACACAAGACCACACATAAGCACACAACTCATGGCTCTTCTTCGTCGAAGGCGAAGAGAGCATCAGCGCCCAAGGAGACGCAGGTTCCACCGGCGGCCTCCTCGGACCGTTCGGGTTCGAAGCCCCTCTCGCAGCCGCGACCAGCGACTGGGCTTTCGGCAAATAAGGGCGCCGCCCCCAAATCATCGGCCGGCGCGCATCAGCAGAAAGCGCATGCCGCCGTAGAGCGATCGACACCCATAACGTCGAAACCACAGCCCTCCGCTGACAAACGAGTCGCTGAGAGCTTGGCGAGGATCGTGGTAGCCGACGCCCACAAGCGTACGCCGAAAGACACGTCGAGCGCTACGCAGAGGTCGAAAGACACGCCGAAAAAGCCCGAAGAAAGGACTATCTCCTTCAGTCGATGGGATTCCCAACACACCTGAAGGCTTTTCGGAGGGCGACGGGACACTTTCCTCGACGTTGTGGGAGAGGTCGAGCCGTTTTCAGCTACAAGACACTATTTTTCCCCCGCTAGACCGCTCGGGGGTACCCCATGAAACCATGGAAAGGCTCCATCTCTGCATGGAAAGAATGGAGAGGTTTATGAATACCCAGAACCCTCCCACTCCCAAGAGAATAAGAGAAGGGCCTCAGGAGGACCCAAGGGCCAAAATTCCGAGACTAGTCAATCCCCAACAGGACACAGCCTCAGACTTCCATAGTGTGTATGACCTCACTGGGGAAGAACATTATTGTGAGGAAGAGGATGATTTTATGGATGAGGAAGAGGGACGGAACCAGGAGGAAGTTCTGGAAGACAGCCCAGACTTGGTAGGAGAAGGCTTCGGAGAAAATCCAGAAGAAGGACCTTCTCACCCCTGGCAATCCCCTTCAATATATTCCGACACTGATGTCCTGAACCTAAATCCTCCAGACAATTCACCTATTAGAAACACGTCTCCCATTGACGATCAGCCCACATTTAATGCCCTGTTGCGCAAAGCAGCAGCACATTTTGAACTGGACACTGGGGAGCTCTCTCCTGAATTAGACTGTGGAAAGAGTAATTAAGGAGAAACCCCCGGTCAGTCAGACCATTCCCCTCCTCGCTTCGGTGAAGAGAAGAATCATCCCTTCGCTGTCCACACCCGCATTAATCAGAGGGGTCAATCCTAGAATTGAAAAACTTTTCACTCCTTCACCCTCAGACCCGCTGTACATCAGGGGACATTCCATTCTGGATTCCCTGGTAGTAACCAATACAAGAAAGAGGGCAGGGGTACCACTTTCCACCAGTGAGGCACCACCTGACAAGGAGGGCAAGCGGTTATATGCCCTTGCAAAAAGAGTTACATCCTCGGCTGCCTTTTCGGCAAGAATTGCGAACAACAATTCTTTGCTTGCTAGCTATGCGGACGCGCAGTGGGCCAAACTGCGCAAAGACGCCGAAGAAGCGCCAGAACCTTTACGTACACGCCTGCTTACAACTATTGGCAAAGGAACCCAGGTCAACCAGAGTATTGTAAAAAACTCTCTAGATGCTGCAGAAACAGCGGGACGTTCCCTGGTTCAAGGAATACTCCTAAAACGCCACGTATGGCTGCGCAACTCAGGGTTCAAACCGGAGACACAGGCGTCTTTAATAAATAAACCTGTTGAAGACTCAAACCTCTTCGGGAAAGCGGTGGATGAGGCTCTGGAGATGGCTAAAAAAGAGTTCGATACTATCAAAACTCTTGACCAAATCTCTAAGCCCTCTACCAGGCGCGGCTATGGCAACAAACGCTTTTTTCGTGGCCAACGCCAACAACAAAACCAGCAGCAACAGTACCCTGCCAACAATTTCCAGACCAATAGTGGGCAGTACAGCCAAAGAGGCCAGCGTCGGGGCAAAGGCA
Organism: Ambystoma mexicanum; assembly: GCF_040938575.1. NCBI lineage: Eukaryota > Metazoa > Chordata > Amphibia > Caudata > Ambystomatidae > Ambystoma > Ambystoma mexicanum. Next base: position 156,256,888 of record NC_090925.1, read on the forward strand.
GAGTCCGGGGGGTCCACCCCCAGAAGCTCCCAAGCCCCCAACAACACCAAGTGATGCGAAGATTCGCGTCCCCTCCCATGCAACACCGGTCGGGGGCCGGATAACATCCTTTCTTCCAACATGGGACGGTATAACGTCAGACCGCTGGGTACTTTCCACCGTAGCCCACGGATACTGCATCGAATTCAACAGTTCCCCAACATACAAACCCCCGAGGGGACGTCGCATGACACCGGAACATCTTGCCATCCTTCTCCAAGAAGTACAACTACTGCTGGAAAAAGGAGCCATAGAGGTCGTACCTCTATCTCGGGTAACGGAAGGTATTTATTCAGTGTACTTCCTTGTACCCAAAAAGGATCTAACCATGCGCCCTGTATTAGATCTGCGCCCAACGAACAAGTTTATCAAACCCCAAAAGTTTCGTATGGTGACCTTGCAAGAAGTGATCCCACTGCTATCACAGGGAGATTACATGACAACATTGGACATGAAAGATGCATACTTTCATATTTTAATGTTGCCAGCGCACAGAAAATACCTCCGGTTCATGATAGAGGGCAAACACTACCAGTTCAGAGTGCTACCCTTCGGCATAGCATCAGCACCAAGGGTATTCACAAAGGTGCTGGCAGTGGCAGCGGCCCACCTGCGCAGGTTGTCCATCCCAGTTTACCCTTACCTCGACGACTGGCTCATAACGGGATTCTTACGAAACATGCTTCTCCAATACCCAAAAGACTGTAGACCTTTTGTTCCAGTTGGGCTTTTCCATCAACGAAAAGAAGTCCAGCCTAGACCCCAGCCAAATCAAACAATTCCTAGGGGCTCTAATTCAAACAAAGGACGGCCTCGTCTTCCCCTCCAAAGAGAGGGTCCAAAACATGCTGTTTCAGATCCCTCAATATGTGACCAATCGAGAGGTGACGGTACGCAAAGCAATGCGCTTGCTAGGCATGATGGCGTTGTGTATTTATTTGGTACCTCACGCGCGCCTGCGCATGCGCCCAATGCAAGAGTGGCTCAACAGCCAGTGGTGTCAGGCCAGCGGACTATGGGACGATCTAGTGGTGGTCTCGCAGGCCTTAGTTCTCTCGCTACGGTGGTGGACAAAAGAAAACCTGGGAAAAGGGAAACCTTTTGCCACACCCGCGGCGGAAGCCACTCTAACCACAGACGCATCCCTCACAGGATGGGGGGCTCACCTATCCCATCAGACTGCTCACGGAGTATGGACTCCGAACGTAGCATCCAAACACACCAATCTTCTGGAGCTACTAGCGGTGTTCAAGGCGCTAAAAGCCTTCCAGGAACACCTACAAGGCAGGACAGTGATGGTCCTTACAGACAGCACCACAGCCATGTATTACATCAACAAGCAGGGGGGAACCCACTCTCCAGGACTATACAAACTGGCCCAAAATATATGGAAGTGGGCTGTCAAACAAAATATGTTCCTACTGTCACAACATGTAAAAATCTCGAGAATAACTGAATAAATAGTGAATACCGGGGTTGACACCTGATAAGAGAGGATACACCTTATTCCTATGCTTTAATACAGCGGTCAGAAGAAACGTGAACTCAGAGCCCACATAATAGGGGACGATTGGGATACTACCACGTTTAAAGACATCGTAAAAGGGGTTAGTTTAAACTCCATGTCGGGGTACAAATTAGAGGCAGAGATATTTGTGTCCAGCTGGTGTCTGTCTAGTCTGTCAAATGTCTGCTGTACGTGTTCTGTTGTATGTCACAGGTAAGAAATGTTGTCTTGTGTTGCTTGAAACTAAGTAGGGTTTTTACCCGATTCTATAGTTGAGAGGGAATCGCACATGGACTGATGTTCTTGAGTAAATTGTTGATATAAATTTTTTTCGCGGGAAAAGATTGGATTGGAGCTTGCGGAATTTGGTGCTCGCTCATATTGTTGGAGGTGTTGAAGTTGCATGGAGGTATTGTTAGAGACAGATTTAAACATGGAAGACATTACTCCATTAGCACAGCTATGTAAACAACTGCCGAAACATGCACCCAAGCTTTAGAAATATAGCACCGAGTGGGTTAAGGGTACTGCCCACAAGATGTTTATGCCGTGGCCACAAAATGGGTCTTTATGACGACTTACTTGCATGCCACATATACAGGCAAAAAACTAGAGAAACGCCTTTCTGTTCTAGAACTTTGGAAAATGTTCGAACAGTCGAAGGAAGAAGAGCCACCTACTGACTGGATATTAAATGTATGCACGGTGGGGGGTGAGATGCCTACCGCGCCACCTGCGCCCCCTGAAACAGAAATCGAGGGAAGTAAGTCTGAGGGACTCTACCCATTAAAAGAGCTCAAGGCAGCCACGGGGTATAGCAACCCCGCATACGAGTCACCTATGTACAGTAGTGATGAAAATAAAGGGAAGGATCAGGATAAGAATCTTATCTCTGTATTCCCGAGGGACAAGGAGAGACGTGTTGATGAGAGGAAGGATCAGGCACAGACAAGTGCATCTCTCGATAAAGAGAGGGAAAGAAATTGAAAGGAAGTGAAGACAGAACTGATGAGATCGCATTCGCAAAAGGCGAATGGATGGGAGGACAGTATTGCTGAAACTCGATGGAAAAGGAAGTGATGATGCGAGACTAAAGAGAAGTCAGATGAGGCACAGAGGTTAAGGGACGAAAGGATAAGAAGGAAAGATAGGCTGAGGTGAGAACAACTATATCATGAGGAGCAAGAAAAGCAGCTCGATCGCAAACAGAAAGCAGCCTATGACCAGTACAGACAGAAACATCTAAGGTTGGAAGAGCAAAGTACATGAAAAAAGGATAAGGAGACGAAAAGATGAGGAAGTTCGAAGGGTAGATGAACGTAGAAATGAAAGGAGAAGGGAAGAGGATAAGGTCAGAGAAGAGGCGAGGAAGCGCAAGGAATTTGATGATATTGAACGTAAGCGTAGACAGAGGGCACGCAGTCTCGACTATCTGGAGCAGGAAGTTAAAAAACCCGATCCTGTTGTATGGGAAGACCTTGAAGAATTCTTTCCTGCGTACGACCCAGTAGCAGGTATGACCAGGGCAAAAATTGAAGATGACTTCGACACCAGAAGCATCGGGGAAACGATCGATAAGACATTTGATGAAATGGGGCTAGAACAAATATCCCAAGGGGAAAGGGAAGACGAGCGCCTGGAGAGCACTAAGCTGTACGACACTGAGGATGTCACCCGAAGTAGTCGGAGCAGGAGACTGTCCTTGGACAGATTAGAAATCAGTAAACGATGATGACACAAGGAGTTGCAGGAATTGGGAACAATCAGTGTCAGACTCCGGAGAAGAGACGGAGTGTGAGACAAATAAAGGGAGACGGCGCAAAAAGCGGCTTCCAAGGGACAAAGGGGTAAAATGGTCAGATGCTGGTGAGTCTGCACCGAGGACATCAGAGTCTGCCACGCAATCCGACCAGCATGAAGGGACACCCCATGGTCAAAGGGGGGTGTCGGCACCCGCCTATGCACACAGGTTGAGGAAATTGCCAGGCAGATGGCGGTGCAGGAATATTACCCCAGCGGTAGAAGGGAGAGCTATGGGGAAGAGAAAGAAGGCTGCGCATTCCAATGTCTGCTATTGGAGAAGGGGGAGCAAGACCGCAATATATTCCATTGCCACACATGGATCGAGAAAACCTGAAAAACAAGCTTCCAATGCTGACTTCGGGAGCCGGGAAGTGGATACACGAGTTAGAAAAAATGACAAGGGGTGTCACATTAGCTATAGGGGACATTAAAGGTCTCTTGATCGCCATACTTGGTGAGAGAGCAGACAATGTGTGGACACGGGCAGGGTACCCTGGTGTAACCATAATCAACACTGCACACGAGGGAGCGCCATTTAATAATTGCAGAGCAGTTGTATGGAAATCGCTACAAGTGCTTTATTCGGACACTTCCGATATGGGAGCTATAATGACTCGAAAAATGAAGGAGTCAGAAGATCCGTTATTTTTATTTCCAGAATTTCCAAGACGCGTGGGTGCTCGAAACGCATGAATCTTGGACAAAATCTATACCTGTGTTTTACCACATTTTATGCCAAGGGTTGCCAGAACCAGTGCAGAAACAGCTCAAGAAATTGGTAAGGGTTGAGGCTAAACCTTGGGCTGAAATACAGTAAACTATCGCACATTACTGTAGATTGTTACAAGAAAAGAATCAGAAAAAGGAGGCAACTAGAAAGGGTGAGGAAGCGAAGCTGGTGCAAAAGAAGTTATCAAAGTATGCTCTTGAAGGAGCCATGCTAACAAACCCAGCTGAACAGAACATACAACCGGTGGCTAGCCCACAGCAGAATAACCAGGGTAATGTAGGACCGTAACCAAGGGGAACAGGATTTAGAGGAAGAGGATGGCAGAGTAATCAAGGAGGCTTTCAAAACGTGCAAACGGGCAGCTTAGATATGTCAAACGGACAAATGATCCGCCCATATGTTGGCTGTGTGGAATGACGGGGCATTTAGCGCGCATGTGTAGAAGCCAAGACGCGTGGCAGAATAGCCAAGGAATGGGAGCAGGCACAGCGAATCCACCTGCGATCTCACAACAGGACGATGCACAAAATCACCCAGTGCAGCAGCAAGCATCAGGCGTGCAGCAGGGTGCGCAGCAAGGTGTTCAACCCCCAAACATGGGGAATTGGCCACAAGGGCAATTTCAACAGGCACCACCGCAAACATCTCAGGGCACAAACTCCGGAAGGGGAGGCCGCCCAGGGAGTGGAGAGAATCCACAAGTGTACAGTGGGCCGAACTTGTATATGAACTAGGACAGCTCACTGGGAACCCTGATGTGCTCTATCCCATCAGTGACACCAGACCCTAGTAGGGAACCTATGGTGAATGTCGTCATAGGGAGTAAAGAATATTCCTTCTTAGTTGACACGGGTGCAACACGCTCGTGCATACGTGAAGGCAGATTTTCCTTGTCCGGCGAGACCATAGATACTCAGTTTTACAGGAGCTCACAGTCGAGTTCCCTTTACAGACGCACTCCCAGTCTCCACAGGAGAGTGCGACATGAACGTACCTTTATTATATTCACGTCAGACCCCAGTAAACTTTTTGGGTCATGACTTAATGACAAAATTGAACATGACAATCATGTTCACGGAGGAGGGCATAGTTTGCTCCACTCCAGGAATGCATTATTCAAACGTGTGCAAAATGATCAGGGCGTACTCTGGACCCACAGCCATGAGAGCTATAACATTGGAGCCAGAAGTTTTCGCATTTGGCATGCGTGTGCTTATGGCAGGATTGCCAGGCCTCGCAGATAGAACTATGAAAACCCCTGATGAGTTTCTAGTCAGACCAAGAATACCTATGCCTGAAAAGGAGGGACAAGTATTTCCCTTGATAAACGCAGCCGCAGTGCGAGGGGAAAGTAGCATTGGTCGAAGGCTACGATGATGAAGGCAGACAATGGTGCGCAATTAAAGCCATTGAAGGGTATCGATTGACTGACATCACCGATGACGATCTGTTTGAAGAACAACCAGACTCAGAAGAGACAAGGCTTGAAATGAGTCTCATATTTTAGGTAAAAAGGATCAAAAGAGAAGTACCTCAGAGAATGATGTTGGCACTGATACGTCCGGAATACTTTGATGACGACATGGCCCAGGTGCCTGTCTGATTATGGACTACAGGACCATATGACGTAGGCCTCCTGAAGGGGATGGGAGAAGTGAAAATTAAGCTGAAACCAGAAGCAATTTTACCGAGAGCGCGACAATATCCCATGTGCAGAGAGGCGGATGAAGGGATCGCGAAAACAATTTCCGCCATGATGGAACAGGGCATCTTAGTGATGTCAGAGTCACCCTGTAATAGTGATTTATCCCATCAAGAAATCAAAGGGGGGGTATTGGCGTTTAATCCAAGATTTAAGAGCAGTAAACAATATTGTTGAAGCAGAGTTCCCTCAAGTCCCTAATCCATCTACAATCCTATGTAACATACCAACCAAAGCAAAATATTTCACGGTGATTGACTTGAAAAATGCCTTTTTCTCAATTCCGTTGCACCGTGACTCTCAAGATCTGATGTCATTCACATTCAGACAAATGCGTCTGAAAAGCACAAGGTTGACACAGGGGTACTGTGAGTCCCTGTCCATTTTCAATAGAGTCCTACAGATGGACCTATGCAATATTGCATTAGAAAGTGTCGTCTTGCAATATGTGGCCCACATCTTGGCCTGCAGCTCCACGGAAGAACAATGCAGGCGCGATTCTAGTCCGCTATTGACTATACTGGCTGAGAAAGGTTATAAGGTTGACGAGGAAAAGCTGCAATATTGTCAACAGGAGGTGCTATACATAGGCCAGCTAATCTCACATGAAGGTAAAAAGGTGACCCCAGAAAGGGCTGAAGCCATCGTGAACACGGCTAAGCCGCTCACGATAAAGCAAATGCAGAGCTTTTGAGGCCTGTGCAATTATGTTAGAGCATGGGTCTTCGATTACAGCTCATATACCAAGCCCCCTTGCTCCAGGCCCTGAAGAATGCCCAGGTGACAAAGGAAAAGATTAAATGGACTGAAGCAATGGAAAAGGGATTTGCAGAACTCAAGAGTGATTTGTACGGCTCCAGTTCTCAGGATTCCTAATTATGCAGAGGAATTCTACCTGTTCTCACACACAGATGGCAGCGTTATGATGGCAGTGCTTGCGCAAAAAAACCTCGGGGTACAAGCCCCTACCGTATTACAATGGGAACCTGGACCCAGTAATGAGGCCACTTCCCATGCGAACAAAGCTTAGCTGCTGCAGCGTTCACCATAGAAAAAGCGACAACCATTGTAATGGGATGTTCTATGACGTTATACGTCGAGCACTCATTATTCGCCATTTTAGAGAAACCAAAGGGCACATTGACATCTCAAAGAGCTTCTGCCTATGAAGTGATTACATCTAATCCATCGATCAAAATAGTTTGTAAAACAGTGAAACCAGCTATGTTTATAGTTGAGCTAGTCACTGAAGGAGAGCCGATACATGACTGTGCAAACTATGAAGAATTATTTGATGAAATCCCCAGGGTGAAAGAAAATGCCCTGGTGGGAGGAGAGATTGTTTTCATTTACGGTTCGTCGAGAATCGACCAATAAGACGGACAAAGATATACAGGCATTGCTGTGATGAAACACATAGCAAACGGAGAATTTCAAGTACTCGTCGGTGCACACATACCATCTCGTTATTCAGCGCAGGCTGCAGAATTATTGGCGTTGATACTCGCCATTGAGAATCACGCATACCAGGAAGTAACATGTACAGTTACTCCGCCTATGTGACGTCCACAGTGCACGCAGGACTAGCACGCTGGAAAAGGAGGGGCAACCTCTGAGCAGAGTTCACGCCAGTGCAGCATGCAGCCTTATTGGACAGGCTGATTAAGGCACTACAGGTCCCAGTGGGCATAGCGGTCGTGAAATGCGCCGCCCACATGAAAGGGACAGATTTTGTCACACAGAACCCATGCAGTAGACACGGAAGCCAAGCGTATGGCCTCCAAAAGTGAGACTATCATGGAAGTGGATGTGGCGCGCACCCATGAGAGAATGATGGCACGTACCACACCTGAAACCTATAGTAATGTGAGGCAGGCACAACAAATGGAGCTTCAAGGGGAGGCACCACAGGACGAGAAGAACCCGTGGAAACATTGAGGGTGTTTTTTAAACCCCTCTGACGGATTGTGGCGGCAAATCAGCACTGGTAAACCAGTAATGCCTGTAGCCCTACTAAAAATAGCATTGGAGCAATTGCATTACCCATTACACATGTCAAAAGAGAATCTAGCTGCAACGCTCACGGAAGACTGGTTTATACCGAATTTAGCCGAGCATGTTGCATTCTTTATGGTGAACTGCCTAATATGCCAGCAATTCACTGCTGGGCACACATTAAAAGTAGTGAGGAGTCATCCCCCCGCCAAATGGGCCTTTTCAGCACTTACATATCGACTATGTCGACATGATTCAAGTGTGTAACAGGTACAGCTACTTAATTGTAGTGGTGTGTCCATTCTCTAGATGGATAGAAGCAGGTCCATGTACACGCCCAGACTCTACCTGTGCGGCCACATTCCTAGTGAGGGAACTGTTCCCTAGATGGGGGGGTGTGTGAAGTGATAAGATCAGATAATGGGGCTCATTTTGTAAATGCACTCTTTGAGCAGGTTAGCTTGTTGCTTGGTATAAAGCACAAGTTCTCGTCGGCGTATCATCCAGAAGGTAATGGTATTTGTGAGAGACTCAACGGCTTGTTAAAGGAAAATATTGCCAAGTTGAAGCTTAATCTAAAGAGGGGATGGTTGCACTGTCTTCCTCTGGCATTGTATGCTCTTCGGAACCAACCAGGCTCCGACCATCATCTTACGCCGCACGAGATGGTCACAGGAAGGACAATGAATACTCCCCTAACCCCTCGAGACAGAGCTAGATGTGATGCCCAGTCAACCCAAGAGGTCCTAGGTACTGAAATGAGCAAATATCTGAACTGCATGACATCCAGCCTTACTGTAATTTCAGACCAACTGCAGTGGCGACGAAAAGGGTGCAGCACAGCACAAAACACAGCAGGAGACACTGAAACAGACGCAGTTCAAGGTCTACGTGTTCCACTCGTCTTTCCTGGAGATGCTGTGTTGGTAAAACCACACGAGGAAGAGGTGGGTCGAGCCAAGATTCAATGGCCCTTTCATCGTAGAGGACTGCTCTCCTTCAGCTGTAAAACTGCAGGACAGGAGAGCATGGAGTTTTCTCAATGAAATTAAGCCCTATGTCGGAGAAAACCCTCTGGCTGCACCCCACCGCGAAGAGAACACAGACAATGGGGAAGAACCCCAGCACGTGCAGACGAGATCCATGACGAAGAAGGATGACGCATGAGCAGCAAAGCAAAGAAAAAAAAAGAACCTGTAGCAAGTTGTGGCTTAAAGGGGGATAAGGACATAAAACTGACACTCTGTGAATCTTAGTTGCAGGGTGAAGAAGAAAATTGTGCATGTAAGCCACAACACAGTCGCTGGCAGCTACTTGCCGTCATCGCCTAAGACTTCAGTGTACTGCCATAGTACAGTGATAAGGACACAAATGCTTCCACCACAGGCAATTCTAGATTAACTCATCAGTACACTTTTCTTTCGCTTAATTGAAGAGTGCCCAGCTATTGTTGGAAGAACCACTGACACTCTGACCTTTTTTCGAGATCCAGCAAACTCGGAACATTTAAGCCAGCTGTGGAATAAACTGAGTTATTTGGTCGCAATCCACGCGTCTGGGAAGTGCAAGGACTGTTCACATCAAGAAAAGGGCCTGTAATCCTGAACCCAGCAAGGGAGGACAAATGTCCCAGTCACCTGAAGACAGCCGACTGGCACACAACGTCCTCTTCCGCCTAGTCACTGACTTTCCAGAGATGGTGGGGAGACCTGTTGAGGTTGACGTCCTCACATTCATCAGAGATCCAGATAACGTCGCTCAGATGGGAACGTGTAACCCTCACTTGGTTCCCACGGAGGCGCGGGCGTGATCTGGACGGCAGTGGCCTCTTCGAAGGAGATGTTCAGCACCCTGAAGATGGAGTGGGCTGGGTTCCCAAATCTGGCTTGTCTGGCTCGGATGAATACCCTTCTGTGAGCGAAAAGGAAGGGTTAAAACTCTGCGGGTTTTGTGTAGATCTCCCGTTCCCCTTCTCACCCTCCTTGCAACCCTTCTGTAATTCCCTGTGGAGACTCACCTTAGGGATTGAAAAGGCGAGCTCTCCATCCTGCTTCTGATGCAGGGGCGCGTTGGGATCCAGTTACGTCACTGGATAGTAAGTTCGCTTGTCTGTTCCGGTAAGTACCGTAAATGTTTATGGCAAGCTTGAGTCTAAACTGTTCCTCTTCTCTTTTGCAGGTAATGGAAGTCTCCGGGATGAGGGCGGTTTCCGTCGAAAACCTGATTTCAGGTGAGTTTTGGTGTAGGCCCACTACTGTCTTTTCCTGTCTCTTTTTCCTTAGGGGCCGGAGTGCGAGAATGCCGAAGAAATGGAGCCGGCACGAAGCAGAAGCTGAGTCCGACCTGTAAGCAGGTAAGTTTTAAATAGTTCGTTTGCTACGGTTCTAGCATTCACTAATGTGATGTTTGCTTTTTCCCCATAGGGGCCGGGGTGCTGAAATGCCCAAGGAATGGCATCGACCCGAAGATAAGAATTAGCTTGGCAGGTAAGTGCTTCTTGGTTATTTTCCCCTTCTCACCTTGCTTTCTTCTCTTCGTCTCCCCGTAGGTGCTGGAATGCTGCAGGAGATCCGGATGGGCGTCGCAGAGCCCAAGGCGCCACGTGCTGGTAAGAGAAGTGCACCGAGATGTATGCGACGCGGTGAGTATTTAAAATGTCTTTTTGCAGGAACGTTGGCGCGCTGAATCCGGAATGCAGCTTTAACAGGTAAGGTTTGTTTTCACCTGTTTCTTCTTCCCTTTTCTATCCTTAGGTGTTTCCAGGATGCTGGCAGGCGTGGTCGAGGGCTGGAGCAGGAGCAGGCACGGTGAGCGTCCAGCTGCTATGAGCAGAACAACGCGAAGCGTGGTTTGCTGTCTGGGCGTGGCTTAAATAGCCTTTCAAGTAGTCCCAGGTATGTATCCTTCCACTGAAGGTATGTATCCTGCCACCAGCCACACCCGTGTGCTTAAGTAGTTCCTTTTTCATCTGGAAGTTGTAGAATGATCTGCCAGGTAAGGAAATGCAGCATGGTCTGCCAGGTAAGTTTGCACCAAACACTATTCCTTCCATATATTGTATGAGCCTGGCGCCGATGGTGCCAGGACTGAGTCCAAAGAGCCCCTATCTGGGGTGGCTGGGACTTCCCTAGTATACATGTTGCCTGCCTCTGAGGGTGCCGGGCCCTGTCTGGCTCCTTGGAGGTAGGCATCATGACAGAACGCTCCTCCATGGCATCATGCTGCAAGTGGAGCTGTCCAACTTTCAGAGAGATTATGAGGAGATTCCAGTGAAACCTTCTGCCGAGGGAAAGATCGAGGCAAGCACTTCATCTTTCCGCCGAGGGACAGATCGAGGGAGCTGAGACAAGAACTTGCCATTTTTTTCATTTCTTCACATTGAACAGTGTCCAGCATGTCCTCGGGACTGAAGCATATTCGAGGGGTGGACTGGGAACTCACCTACTTTGAGCATGCACAGTAAAAGCAACTCACCAAGGTATTAGTCGAATCTATTCCTTCCATAGTCTAGCAAGAGAACTGTATCCTGAATCGAGAGACAATAGTCACCCGCAAGAGGGGGACACGTGTGAAGCACCAGACACTTTGACACAAACTGTTCGAGAACCAAATCGAATTTGGGGGGAAAACAATAACATTGACATTGAATAAATAATTAAGATGGGCGCCCAGAACAGTAACCTGGTCCTCCCGCAAGCAGAGGGGCACCCTCGCTTCTCTGGAAGGAAATGCTGCCGTTTGACCTACCGTACTATCATGTATCTATGTATTGTGTTTATCATTATTTTGCTGTCATTGACAATCAAAACTGCATTTTTCCTTGGTGCACAAAGTGGTCCAATTTCAGTGCACCCATCTGATGATGTACGCATGAATCCTAAAAAAGCACCCAGACCCTATATAGTTATCCCAGTCCCGAGGAAATCTGATGGTAAGGCAAATGAACTGAAAATGAATATAATTAGCAGTGTTGCATACACACTTGAGGTAACGAATGAAGGGAAAAGCTGGAGACAGGGTCAGCACGGAATGAACGAAAACATAGCACTGACAACTACACGCACCAACACACTGAATGCACACGAATCAGGGCAGGTGTCGATGGCCACAAAACCTCAAGCGAAAGCAACAGAGAGCATGAGACTGCTTACCGAACAATCGGTCCCAGAAAATGAGAGAGACCGAAAAGAATCGAGAAAGGCCAACGAAAGAAGACTTAACAAAAGCCCTTAAGAAGAAAGGAGCGGCTGTAGGAGAATTCACTGCAAGGACACAAATGTTAATAGATCATTTATTCCCATTTATACCCAAAGCCAAGAAGCCGCATGAGGAACTGAAAAATAAGACCGCAGAGACTGTATTGCCCAGCACACTAGTTCCAACACAAGGAACAAGTACCAGGCCCACACCAGGCCCACGATCAGCCATACACTGGGCCGGCGACAGGCTGTTGGTTGATGAAGGCACTTACAGAGAGAAGAAAAAGAATGGAAAATGAGAAGGAGAGAACCGCAAAACCTCCACCCACCTCATTGATGCAACTAAAGAAACATGCTCCATGGACCAGAAGACCCGAGAGTCCCCCAGCCAGGAAAAGTCACACAGACGTGTTTAGAGATGTAGTTATAGCAAACTACAGGAAGACACTAAGAATCAAGAGAAGCCCATACGAAGATAACCATGAACTGAACGATTACCTGGATAGCATAGCACATCTAGGAAACATCTGGTATCAACACATGAAAGAAGTTGGAAGAAGATCAGAAGGAGAATGCTTCGTTTGCGCACTTCTACCGTACAGCATGGGGAAATCCAAGATCTTTGTGGCTGTAGAAATAGATGTCTCGACAGCATACTGTTTGTCACATGTAGCAATGTGCAACACCAGAGGACAGTTTATGGGAAGGGTTGCCTCATTGATATGGGCAACTGAAACGGATTACCCCGATGAAGATGACTACGTCCAGCACATTAAGACAAGATCACGTGATCAGGTATGAAAAGCCAGGAGTTAAAGGGGCAGGAATAAGATGGGAAATTAACCCAAGACTGAACGTCCAAGGAAAAGCTCCAGAAGAAGCTCAAATTTGGAAGAACAGAGGCCAGATGCAGATTTGGGGAACAGTGCTTTCCCCCAACGGATGGGAAGAAGTAGTGGTGATCTTCCGAGCTTGGATGGTCCTTGGAGCCTGCAAGGAGGCAATGGAAAACTCGGAGGTTGTGCCAACCTCTATGGCCAAAACTCACAAGATTACTGACATGGATCGAAGACAGAGGAGGACCCTTGCAGATAGTGCCACTGGAGAGCCCAAAATTGTGCTTCAGGAACAATGGCACAAGGAAGATGGGAGAGAATCGGAACTGCAGACGAATGTTTGAAGTCCAGGAATGACTCACAGAACCGCAGTTATTATGGATCATTACTTGGCGTGTGGATCCAAAGCATACATAAGACTGCCGAAAAACTGGGGAGGCATATGCACTATAGTGAACGTCCACATTCCTGCTCTAGTGATCCCGAAAGGCGACCTGAATATTGTCAGTTCCACGAAGGCAGATGCCCACCTGAGGAAAAGGAGATCTGTGAAACTGGCAAAACAAGTGAAGAGAGAAAATTATTTGTTTGTCAAATCGGAAGCATTTCATGCAATCCTGTATGAACACAGGCTTTTCAGCCTCACCTCATCAGTGTTCGCAACAATCCTCATGCCAAGATTCCAAGTTGGAGCAAACACTAAATGGTTGCAAAAAAACAGATGGGAGTTCTTGCAGACCATCAACACTACCATAAAAGGACTCCATGCGATTAAGGAAGAATTAAGAGCAATCCGATGACTCTACAGAACAGATATGTACTTGACATGATCACAGCGATGGATGGAGGTGTTTGCACAAAGATCGGAGAATCATGTTTCACGTTTATACCTTCTCACGATGAGGAAAATGGACCTTTAACTGAAGCCATAAATATGCTGACAAACCTAAAGAACCAGATGATTGATGAAACTGACGAAGTTGATAACAGCTGGTTTGGAACACTATTCTCATGGATCCCACAATGGATGGCAAACCTATTCAAGTTTCTGGGTGCCCTGCTATTGATGATACTACTAGGATTTTGTGTCATTAAGATAATAATTTCACAATGCCAGAAAACTGTAAAGAAAACCATAGGGATGAAGATCATGATCGATGTCAAACCAGGATGGAAGCTCAGAGACCTGACTGATGAAGAAATAAGAGACTTTGTGAAGGCCAGCAAATATGCGCCAGAAGGAACAAAGTTTGTGTATCCCAGAAAACGTAGAAATTATGAAGGAAAATGGATCTATTGCAGTCCAAATGGACAGTGCCAGCTAATGACCTAGAACAAAGACGAACATGTAAAAACAGCAGGAAGTTTGAAAGGAGTGATACAAATATGGACTCCAAAGAAACACACATTCACACTACCATGTGCAAACCCAGAAGATGAAGAAGTGGATACAGAAGAACCAAGTAAGACTAATCCAAAGGAGAAGGAAGAAGTGGTTGATGAACCGACCAGAGGGGGGGGAGTGTAGAGGAGGTCCCAGATATGGCCTGCACTCCAGCCGCCCATTTTGAAATACCAGGAACATACTCGCCAAGATATGTGACGTATGAGGAGCAAATAAACCAAAATAACCCAAGTCCGTGTAGCTGTACTGTTGGTTTCGGGTTCCTCGTTGTTTACACCTGACCTGTTGTCCAAGCGGGCTCCGCGGTCGCTTTCCGCACCGCAGGTATTGTTCTCTTCCTGCTCGTAACCTGGCTCGCCAGGTTCTGACATGCGGGTTACTTCTGAGTCGCGGACGCCGTTCCTTCTTGACTCGAGGTTGGGTTTGCCTGTTTGACGGTGCCGCACAAACCACTTGTGACCCCGCTCCGTTGCCGGCTCGCAGTCACATGTAGTCCACCCGCGTCCGCTCGCGGGTACTGGCTCGTAGTCATTGTTGGACGTTCAGGTTCCTTCACGTTCACAATAACCATAAAGCAGGATGGAAATATGCAACTGGCTAAACGCCTTATAAATAGGCTTGGAACGCAAGAAGCTAAGGAAACAGTACTGCTTGCTATGCTTAGTAGAAGAATGGAGCGGCAAGCGCCAACTATATATCTACCTCTAAAGAAGCACATTATACAAGTGCGACTCCATTTTACAAAAGCAGAACTAAGCTCAGAACGGCAGGGGTCAAACAAGCCAGCATTCATATACCAGCACAAAGCCAGATGAAAGAGCAGAATCGAAACTTAGCAAGAAGCAGCTCATGCCTGGGAATTTGAGGTCACCCAAGGAAGAGAGGAGAGCGGCAACTTCGAAGAATCGTAACTTAAGAGCATAGCAGCCTGCCAGTGAAGGTCGAGATAAGGAGGCCCAGGCAGGTAGCAAGGCTAAAGTAAGAGTCAAATACGCAAATAGAGGGAAAATGAGGCAGATTCATGGTGTACTGACACGTGACCAGCCAAGCGCGAAGAGGTACCAAAGTCTGATGTTATCCAAAACCAGAGGATGCCATAACTTCTCCTGATAAACTACAGTTTCGAGGCCATCCTCGGCCAACTAATTGACACATAGCCCTAAAGTACTGATTGAATGAAGGGAGGCAGGGTGAATCTTGGGGCATACCGCACCTGGGTGATCATGCTGCTAATTAAAGTGGAGATTTATGCCTAGGGGTGTAACCGACCCAAACACAATGGACCAATTAATCAAGGGTCCTATAGCTAGTAGAACCAATGAGACATCGTACTTTTAGTGACGTCTCACATGAGTAATTTAGTGGGATGGGCTTAGACGCCCATCCGTGAAGAGTTATCCAATCCCCACACTCCGTTACCATATACAGATATAGTACCTATACTTAAGTTGTCTTTTTAACCAATAGAATTGCATGACAAACTTGAGTTTTACACGTCAATGATGACGAGAAATTGCTATAACTAGTGCTGTCTGAATGAAGTTTAAGCCAAACCATTGAGTTGTCCTTATTGATTGGTGTTGGAGTAAGCAAATCCTGCACCCCATCCACCTCAAGGTGCAGCTATCTCGTCTTAAAGTACTCAAGGGTGAGCTCTGATCCCATGGGCCCGTCAGAGGTCACTCCTCCCTCCTGTACATGATCCCAAACAGTCACACAGGTTCAGTGCCGTCGACCGAAAAGGGATAAATCCCGATTTGATCTGGGTGTACCAATTGTTGCATATGCGGGAGAAGCCTGTTCGCAAGTGTTTTAGCAAAGATCTTAGCATCCATATTAATTAGGGATAAGGGACGGTAAGAAGACCTATCATTTGGTGGGCGTCCTGGTTTTGGTAGCATAGGGATGGCGGCTTCCGATAGCGATGCCGGCAGTAGCTCATTCTCAAGTGCCTCTTCCCACAGCTTCAGGAGTTTAGCGGCTACCATTCCCTTATACGTTTTATATAATTCAATGCCAAGCACGCCAGGGCCCGGGGATAATGCCTGTATTGGCTCTTCGATTTCTTCCAATGTACTCGGCCTATTGATTTCCTCCCTAACCTCCACAGAGAGAGCAACGGGGGAGCTTTCATTTAAATACTGGTCTATTTCTACACACGTACTTGTGTCCGCATTTGCATCTAATGTTGTATAGCATTTCTAGAATTCTTCATTTATTTCATCGGCGGATGTTAACAATTGGCCCGAGGTCCCGACGATGCAGTAATAAATTTGCACTCTTTGCTCACGCCTAACCATCCATGCTAGTAATTTCTCGGGCCCGTCACCCTCCCCGTACCTACGTGCTTGGATTGGCTTGGCTATGTACTGTACTTCCCGGTCTGCCAGATCTCGATATTTCATCAGGTTCCCTTTGTTCTCCAGCATGGGGTCTGGCATGGATTCACATGCTCATGAATATTCCCCGTCGTCAGGCCGGGAATCCTCGGTATAGAAAAAATCAGTATCAGTTTCGTTTCTGATCTGTCTTTCTCAGTAGTAACCAATCACTGGTCTCTGGATCATACTGCCCCCAGCCAATGACTGCCCTCTCCCTAAGCCCCACCCCTGGCTGCCATCCTCAGATTTTTACCGCACATTCAAGTGTTGGGAGTCCTCGTGCTTAGCTCTCGAGCTTTTGCTGCGTTTTCGCACTTTTTTCAGGAGATTTTCTCATTTTTTCGGTTAAAAGAGCCTCAAGCTCCACCGTTGCTACTTCCGATCAACGGGGATCCATTTCGGAGTTTTCTACGCCCCTCAAGGGTGAAGATTTAGTTGAGTTACGCTTTTGGAGGATTCCAGAAGTTCCGAGGCCTACCCCGGACATGGCCCAGGAGAAAGGGAGCTCGACGCCCGGGAAGCTATTCAGGACCTGCCCTGGATGCCAGCTTCAGAGCGTTTTCAAGGAGGACGAGCATTCGTTATGCCTCTACTGTCTCAATGAGGACAAGACGCACAAGGAAAAGGACTGCGCGTTTTGTGGAAACATGTCGGAGCGCACCATGAAGGATCGCCACCTCCGCCTCGCCAACTGGCTGGAAGGTAAGAGCCCGCCAGGTGAGAAGAAGAAGTCCGAGCGGTCTTCTAAGTCCTGTGAGGGTGCTCCGGCGACGGGGGCCCAACAAAAGGCTAAGCACTGCGAGTCCGCGGGCACCGGGAGCGCCGAATGGTCGGGCTCCTTGGCTGCCAGGCAGGGCGCACCCTCCCTGGCGCCATCGACCACGAGCCAACGCTCTGGCTCGGGTAAGAGGAAGTCCGAAAAACCCAGTGAAGCTTCTTGAGAGGCCCCGGTCGATCTCAAAGACTCCGGCAGAAGGGGAGCGAGGCTCGGACCCTCTCCTGAAGGTGAAGGCCCCAGGCGTACAGAAGGTGACGTTGGCCGTGAGTCACCCTGCTAGGACCTCGATTGAGGATGTCGCCGCGGCCCTGGCTCAGCCTGTGGAGGCTACACCAGTGGAGGCGCCCTCAGGTACCAGAGTCTCCCTGCCACCGCGGAGGGAGTCTTCTTTCAAGCCCATCGAGAAGACCCCCACGAAGTCCTCGTTGGAAAGGGGGCGGGTGGTGGCCTTTGTGGATACGGACATGACCTCTGAAGAGGAGCTCATCCAAGTCGTGGAGGAGACCCAGCCCATCGGGAGGGATCCCGACGAGGGCGACAGTGACGCAGACGAGGCTCCTCAAGAGCCCTCGCTCCCGTAGTTTCCGGCGCCGCAGGACACCTCGGCAGCCATTTTGTCAGCCATCCAGTCTTTATGCTCGGAGATAAGGACTAGGTTGCCCCTTCCCCCGACGGAGGAGCCTGAGCCAGACCCGACGGAGGATCGGGAGCCAGGACCTTTGGGGAGCCCACCGCTTAAGAGGAGGAGGACGCATCCTAGGCCTCCTCTCTCGCCTCTGCGGCCTTCTCTGCCTTCCTCCCCCGGTCCACTACCCACGGGGATGATACAGGCATGGACACGACTACGACGGGTACGGATAACGACGGAGGCGACGACGGGACGTGTCCCCCGTCGCCCCCTGCCCGGGCGCCCCCTCCCGACGAGATTGGATCCTTCCATGCAATGATCTCCAGGGCATCCGAGCTCTTCCAGCTCTGCCCTGAGGAAAAGAAGGAGGGGTTCCTTTACCAGCGGCGCAAGGCTAACAGGAAGACGGTCCTCGCCGTACCGCTTCTTGATGACATCTGGGATGAGGGGCTCGCCCTCCTAAAGAACCCTGCCACGGCTCCTGCGAAGAGGGACCGGTACGAGAAGAAGTACCGGGTCCCCGACGCTGCCCCCTTGTGCCTTAGGGCGCAACCTACCCCGGACTCGGTCGTTTCGGCGGCAGCCAAGAAGAAAGCGGGGGGGGGGGGCATCGGCCTCGACTTCAACCTCCCCTCCGGACGGCGAGGGTAGGAAACTGGATGCGATGGGACGACGGGTCATCTCATCAAGGCGACGACCATCAAGGCGGCCAACGCCCTGGCCATCGTAGCCCGCTACGACAGGGAGTTGTGGTTCAAGATCGCCCCTCTGTTGGACTTCCTTCCGGATGCCGAGAGGGCTGAGGCCCTGGAAATCTTGCAGGAAGGTGAGATTGCCTCGGACCACGCCATTACGGTGGCTACGGACATCGCCGACACCGGTTTCCGTCAGTTGGGCAACGGCGTTTGCCTGAGACAAGGATGGCTCAGGGCGACGGATTTCCGCCAGGATGTTCAGACCAAGGTTTTGGACATGCCTTTCGATGGGAACAACCTTTTTGGCAAGGCTGTTGATGAATCCCTTCAGGCGATCAAGACAGACACGGAGACGGCCCGTGCACTGGGTGTGCTCCAACAGCGACGGCCAACTTTCGGAGCTCCGGAGGCAGACAGGGTGCCTCCAAGGGAGCCGGCAGCAGCTCCTCTACTTACCGTCAAGCGGCAAGGTCTTCGTCGCAGGAGGCCTACAGGGGACGCGGCAAGTCAGGTGGATCCTGCCGTCGTCGCCAAGGTGGTCAAGGAGGCAAAGCGGCCTCCAAGCAAGATTGAACCGTCCGTCGGGTCGGGCCCCCGCCGAAGCACCCCGGTGGGAGGCCGGCTGACGAAGTTCGTCGGCGTGTGGGAGTCCATCTCCACCGACCGTTGGGTGCTGGACGCCCTGGCCCTGGGGCACACCCTCGAGTTCCAGAAGAGGTGCCCCCGCATTCCTCCCGTGGCCAGGAAGGAAAATCACATCCCTCAACTGCTGTTGGAAGTACAGGCGATGCTCAGGAAAGGTGCCATCGAGCTCGTCCCGAAGAGGCTTCGGGGCTCCGGAGTTTACTCAAACTTTCTCGTGAGGAAGAAAACAGGAGGATGGCGTCCCATCCTGGACCTGCGACGACTAAACAAATGCATCAAGGCACAGAAGTTCCGGATGGTCACCCGCCAGCACGTGCTGGGACAGCTGGAGGAGGGCGATTTCCTGTCGTCGTTGGACTTGGAGGATGCTTACTTCCACATCCCTATTCTAAAGAGGCACCGAAAGTTCCTCAGGTTCGTGGTCAAAGGGCGGCATTACCAGTTCAAGGCCCTCCCGTTCTGATTAAAATCGGCGCCCAGGGTGTTCACCAAGTGCCTAGCACCGGTGGCGGTGCGGCTGCGCCTGCAGGGGATCCATGTCTACCCCTACCTGGACGACTGGCTCATACGGGCAAGAACAAGGGAGCTCGCCGTGGAACACACTGCGAAGTCCGTCCAGCTGCTCACGGACCTGGGGTTCTCCAACTTTCCAAAATCCCACCTGGTCCCGTCGCAAGTCGCCCTGTTTCTGGGAGCACAGTTCGACACAGTGGCGCGGCGGGCCTCTCCGTCGGAGGAAAGGATAAGGACCATCCTAGGAAAGGTGCAACGTCTACTGGCCACGGACGTGGCCAGAGTGAGGTCTATCAAGTCCCTCCTCGGAATGATGTCCTCCTGCATTTACCTGGTGCCCCATTGCAGACTTCGGATGCGGCCCTTGCAAGAATTCCACGACGCCCACTGGATCCAGACAGGCAGCTTCGAGGACAGGATCTCGCTTGACGAAACGTTCCGTTAGGTGATACGGTGGTGGGGTGTCCGCGCTCATCTGACAGCGGGAACAGGCTTCCTAGCCCCAGCCCACCAGGTGAGGGTGACGACGGATGCCTCCATGGAAGGTTGGGGAGCGCACACATATATATCATAGGAATTGTCGTGATCCAGCAGGGGTGATCAAGCAGGATACTCCAAGTAAGAGATTGCAACGAAACAAGAATTGCAGTCAACAGTAGACCGTAGATAAAGAAACCTTCCCCCCCCCCCCAAGAGCACGGCCTGCAGGATATTAAAAAACCTGCCAGTCCGAGGGCTTGGGTGAAAAGTCGGAGCAGCAACAGAGCTAGGGAAAAAGACAAAGGTCATGGATTACCGTACATGTCATGTAGTGACCAAAACAACTCCTCGCCACACCTCCCCTTGTAACCCCACTCTTACCTGCGATGCCTTGTTGTGAGGGAGACGATAAACCTACTTGAAGGAGAGGCGAAAAGAGGATTCCAACAAGTTCCAAAAGTGCAGTTCAGTTCCAAGAAATGCACCAAAAGCGTCCCGAAAGCAAATCATTTAGTGCAGCAGTGTCCAAATGTGAAATTCCAGAAAAAACAGCAAAGCGTACCAAAATAAATCCCTTCGTGCAGCAAAAAGTTCAAATGTGAGATTCCAGGAAACGCAGCAAGATTTCCCAAAGTAAATCCCCAGCGGGAGGTTCTTTGATATCTTTTTGCAGTATGCAGATCACAAAGTGCAAAAAAAGAGGAACAAGCAGGCAAAAATAAAGGCATGCAGCTGGGATGCAAAGGATGGAAAACAGGAAGCGTCAAATACCAATTTAGGGGCAAGATGAAAATCAATGTCGAGTGGATGCCAAGTATCGGAACACCAAAGGAAACCACTGAACAAGGATCCAAGCGTCGGGAAGCAGACAAGGGAAAAACCGGAGAAAAGAGTCAAAAGCACAATCCAGGGTCGGAATACCAAAAACACACAGAAGTTATAGCGACTTAACTCAAAGGCAGAAAACAACGGTTAAGGAGGGCTGAACCTGTGTCGCCCCCCGTATTAGTAACAGCACTTCTGGGCAAACGGGAGACATGTCGCGTGCGAGTCACGTGACCAATCCTGTAGCGGTAACGCTAGGAAATGTAGTTTTTCCATCGTTGGCACTGCGTTAAACACCAAGGCAATCCCCCGGGCCTGGCAAAGGCGGAACCCTGCAGAGAAAGGAGGCAGTGGGTCATGACAGGAATCCATTCTGCATCGCTTGTTAATGTTAGAGGACATTTGTACCGCGCACTATCACCACCGGAGTGGTCCCCTGGTGCTCTGGCGGCTCTGAAAGAGGGAGGGAGAGGTGGGTTAGTGGGTGAAGGCTGGAAAAGTGCAAAATTGCAGTGATGTGCTGTTGGCAGCCTCAGCCCGGTGGTTCCGTCGGCTGGGGCCTGGGGTGTATGCGGCCGGTAGTCGTGTGCTGATGTGCGAGTCTGTGTGTTTGTTTTGTTGTTGCAGTGTAGTGAAGTTCGTGCGGTTTGTTGTGCTGGAGGTTTGTGGTTGTGTTTGGTTTGGAGTTTGAGAGGTGTATGCAGAGAAGGAAATTGTTAGTGGTATTGGTTAGTTGGTATCTCTACCCTGGATTGACCAGTTGGGCTCGTGTAATCATACATGACGGGGTACTTGCGCACCCTGTGCCTCAGAAGGTACGTGCCCGTTTTGCATTCGAGGCCCTTGAGCATTTAGCTGTCCCCTCCGTCCGCTCTCTCAATAACTTTGCATGCTCCTCACCCCCACCCACATGACCAGCGCACCTGCTAGTGTCCATACTTCAGATTGTGTGGTGATTGGTGGTATCTCGTCCATTCCACAACCCCGTGGTACCTAGTTGTAGCTGTACGGGCGGTGGGGGATGGTAAGGATTGGCTGGGGTTGTTGCCTCCGTCTCCCTGGGTCTCGCAGGTGGACCCCTGTGTCCAGCGTCAGCCCTACTATTCTGTCGGTTCTAGGGGCTTGTAAATGTCCTTTCCTGTTGTGTCATTTGTCTTACTGTTGTTTCGGTTTAGTCTCTGGTGTTGAAGAGGCAGGTGTTTAGTAATTTTCTGAATTTAAGGTGATCTTTGGTGTTCCTTATTACTTTTGGGATGTTGTTCCAGGTTTTCGCAGCGAAGTGGTAGAAGATGGTGCCTCAGAGTTTTTTCTTGATGTATGGTTTTAGTTTAGTCGGATTTCTTTGGTTGACCTGAGCGGTCTCGTTGGCTTGTAGATTGTTATTTTCTTTTGTAGGAGTTGTGCTCCTTGTCCGCAGATTGCCCTGTGCGTTATGCACATTGTTTTGAAGGTGATAGGGTGTTTTACTGGGAGCCAGTGTAGTGTTTTTAGGGCCTGGGTGATGTGGTCTCTTCTGCTCAGTTTGAGGAGTAGTCTGCGTTCGATGATGGGCCGCACATGCTATGTAATAATACCTGGGGCTCATGCGCTGTTAGACCACCAGTTTTGGCGTGAGGAACCTACAGCTGGGTTCACCGCATGTGTTGCGGCCTGCAGTTCTAAGTGTAGACCTTCAGTCAGCAGGGGCTGAATCTACAGAGCCAGGCACTGTGCTGCCCTTGGGTCCGGCTCAGTTCCTATTGTGTTCCTGCTCCCACAGCACAGCGTTGGGGGTGTATCTCCTGTGCGTTTTCCCATTTCTCCAGCATGGGGTCTGGCATGGATTCACATGCTCATGAATATTCCCCGTCGTCAGGCCGGGAATCCTCGGTAAAGAAAAAACCAGTATCAGTTTCGTTTCTGATCTGTCTTTCGTAGTAGTAACCAATCACTGATCTCTGCGTCATACTGACCACAGCCAGTGACTGCCCTCTACCTAAGCCCCGCCTCTGGCAGCCATCTTCAGATTTTTACCGCACGTTCAAGTGTTGGGATCCTCGTGCTATTGCTCTCGAGCATTGGTGCTATTTTTTCACGTTTTTTCTCAAAAACTTCGATTTTTTTCGGTCAAAAAGTGCCTCAAGCTCCACCGATTCTTCATCCGATCAACGGGGACCCGTGTCGGATTCGTCTACGCCCCTCAAGGGTGAAGATTTCGTCGAGCTACGCTTTTGGAGGACTCCAGAAGTTTCTCAGGCCCATCTTGGACATGGCCCAGGAGAAGGGAAGCTCGACGGCCGGGAAGCTGTTCAGGGTCTGCCCTGGATGCTAGCTTCAGAATGTCTTTAAGGAGGACGAACACTCCTTTTGTCTTTACTGCCTACATGAGGACAAGACGCACGTGGAGAAGGACTGTGCGTTTTGCGGCAATATGTCGGAGCGGACCATGAAGGACCGCCATCAACGTCTCGCCAACTGGCTGGAAGGGAAGAGGCCCTCGGGCGAGAAGAAGAGGAAGAAATCCGAGCGGTCTTCTAAGACCGTTTGAGGACGCCCCAGCGACGGGGGTCCAACACAAGGCCAAGCACCGCGAGTCCGCTGGCACCGGGAGCGCCGAACGGTCGGGCTCTACGGGCGCCAGGCAGGGCGCATCCTCCCCGGCACCATCAACCACGAGCCAACGCTCTGGTTCGGGTAAGAGGAAGGCCGAGCACCCGGCGAAGCTCCTGGAGAGGCCCCGGTCGAGCTCGAAGGCCCCATCGGAGGGAGAGCGAGGCAGTGTCCCCCCCTCCCCCCAAGGAGAAGGCGGTGAGCGCACCTAAGGTGGTGAAAGCCTTAATCCATCCGGCCAAGGCCTCTATCGAGACAGTCGCGGCGGCCCTGGCTCAGCCTGTGGAGGCTACACCAGTGGTGGTGACCTCGGGGCTCAGTCTCCCTGCCACCGCGGAGGGAGTCCTCTTTTATGCCCATCGACAGGACCCCCGTGAAACCTCCGACGGAGAAGGAAAAGGGGGGGCAGGAGGTCGTCGTGGATTCGGCCTCAACCTCTGAGGAAGAGCTGATCGAGGTCTTAAGCCACGGCGTGGGCGTGGAAGAAGACCAGCCCGTCGGGAGGGATCCCGACGTAGGAGACGACGATATCGTCGAGGGTGCCGACGGGGCCCCTGACCGCCCGTCGGACTCCCCTCAACCAGCGCCGCAAGACAACTCGGCGGCCATTTTGTTGGCTATACAGTCCTTATGCTCGGAGATAAGGACGAGACTGCCGTTACCACCAGCGGAGGAACCGCTCCCGACGGGGGACCCGGAGCCAGGCCCTTCTAGGAGCCCTCCCCCCTAAGAGAAGAAGGATTCACCCTCCACCTCCTTTTCAGCCATCGCGCCCTGTTCAGCCCACCTCCCCGTCCACGACTCGTGGGGATGATACGGGGACTGACACGGCCGCGACGGGTACGGACGACGAGGTTTACGACGAGGATCTGCCGTCGTCACCTCCCACCCGGGTTTCCCCACCCGACGAGATTGGATCGTTTCACTCCATGATCGCCAGGGCATCCAAGCTCTTCCAGCTCTGCCCGGAGGAGAAGAAGAAGGAAGGTTTCCTTTATCAACGGCGCGAGGCCAAGAGGAAGACGGTCCTCTCCGTGCCTCTACTGGACGATATTTGGGATGAGGGCCGCGCCCTCCTCAAGAACCCATCCACGACACCGGCTAGAAGGGATCGGTACGAGAAGAAGTACCGGGTCCCGGACGCGGCCCCCTTGTGCCTCTGGGCACAGCCGACCCCAGACTCCGTCGTCTCCGCGGCGGCCAGGAAGAAAGCGGGGGTGGTGCGGCCTCCACATCGATTTCCCCGCCGGACGGCGAGGGAAAGAAATTGGATACGATGGGACGCAGGGTCATCTCGTCTGCAGCGACGACGATTAAGGCGGCCAACGCCTTGGCTATCGTAGCCCGCTATGACAGGGAGCTGTGGTACAAACTGGCCCCCCTGCTAGACTTCCTACCGGACGACAAGAGGGCGGATGCCCTAGAGATCTTGCAGGAAGGTGAGGTGGCGTCGGACCACGCCATTACGATTGCGACGGACATCGCCGACACTGGATTTCGCCAGTTGGGCAACGGCGTGTGCCTTAGGCGGCGTGGATGGCTCAAGGCTACTGACTTCCGTCAAGACGTGCAGACCAGAGTCTTGGACATGCCGTTTGATGGAAACAACCTGTTTGGGAAAACAGTGGACGATTCCCTTCAAGCCATCAAAGCAGACACGGAGACGGCCCGGGCTCTCGGGGTTCTCCAGCAACGGCGGCCACCCTTTCGGAGCGGCGGAGGCAAGGGTGCCTCCAAAGGTTCCGGCGGCGGATTTTCCACCTACCATCAAGCGGCCCGTTCGTCGTCGCAGGAAGCTTACAGGGGACGAGGCAAGTCAGGAGGACCCCGCCGTCGTCGCCAAGGAGGTCAAGGCGGCAAAGCCTCGTCGAAGCAGGACTGAACCGGCCGTGGGGTCGGGCCCCCACCGAAGCACCCCGGTGGGAGGCCGGCTGGCGAGCTTCGTCAGCGTGTGGGAGTCCATCTCCACCGACCGTTGGGTGCTGGACGCCCTAGCCCAGGGTCTCGCGCTCCAGTTTCAAAGAAGGTGCCCACGCGTCCCCCCCTGTGGCCAGGAAAGAACTTCACGTCCCTCAACTTCTCTTGGAGGTAAAGGCGATGCTCAGGAAGGGCGTCATCGAGCTCGTCCCAAAGAGGCTTCGGGGCTCCGGAGTTTACTCAAGATACTTCCTCGTGAAGAAGACGGGAGGATGGCGTCCCATCCTGGACCTACGACGACTGAACAAATTCATCAAGGCACAGGAGTTCCGGATGGTCACCCTTCAACACGTCCTGGGTCAGCTGGAGGAGGGCGATTTCCTGTCGTCGTTGGATTTGGAGGATGCCTACTTCCATATTCCCATCCTAAAGGGACACCGAATGTTTCTTGGGTTCGTGGTCCAAGGGCGTCACTATCAGTTCAGAGCCCTTCCGACTAAGGCCGGCACCCAGGATGCTCACCAAGTGCCTCGCACCGGTGGCGGCGCAGCTGCGCCGAGAGGGGATCCACGTCTACCCCTACCTGGACGACTGGCTCATCCGAGCCAAGACGAGGGAGCTCGCCGTGGATCACACGGCAAGGACCGTCCAACTTCTCACGGACCTGTGATTCTCCGTACACTACGCCAAGTCCCACCTGGTGCCCGCGCAAGACGCACTGTTTCTGGGAGCGAAGCTCGACAGTGTCGCTTCTGGCCTCCCCGTCGGAGGAAAGGACGAGGGCCATTCTGGGCAAGTGTCAGGATCTAAGTCTACCTCCCCCTTCTCCTCACCTGACTCTCCTGAGGTGAATTCTTGACGGCCAGGTTCAGTCTTCTGGAGTCTTTTTTTTATCCTTGCACCCTTGGGTGCTCTAATCTTCTTTTCGTGCAGGTAAGGTCTAGCCCCTCCGGAGGCCACCTTGACAGAGGCAAAGACCTGTCCTAGGGGAACCCCAGGGGGCCAGCCTCCAATCTAGGGAAAAAGCACGAGGCAGAAAAAACCCTAGTTCATAGATGATCTGGATGATGATTCGAAGAGATGGCACAGCAGCTCTTGTTGTGGATCCAGAGACGTGAAATTACAATCCAATGGTAAAATAGATAAACCTCGCGGAGGCGAGCAAAACACAGCATATGACTGGGGTTACAAATTCAAGTAAGAAGGGAGCTGCCGAGCTGGCAGTGGACAAAAGGCAGCAGAAAAGGAGTAGAGAACACGGTGCGAAGAAGTGGCACTGCGTCCAAAAGGTAGGAAGTTGAACCAAAACTGCTGGTGGAATGGATAGGTAAGAGAGGAAAGGAAACGAGCGTAGTTCAGGCTCGCTACGGGAGGGCTGTAGAAGGAGTAGAAATCACGGAACGAAGATACGAGTAAACAGCACTCGGAGCGTTGAAAGAAACAGCAACAGAACGCGCCGAGCAGGGGGGCGGAGCCTGCTTTTAAAGGCATCGCGCCATGTTGGATGAGGACTAGAAAGATCCTCGGGTTCGGAACTTCCAAGGCATAGCGCCATGTTGGATGAGGACTAGTAAGATCCTCGGGGTCGGAACTTCCATCGACTCCAGCATTTCCAATCCTGGTTCCTGACAGCAAGGTGCAGCGGATGCTGGTTGCAGACATGGCCAGAGTGAGGTCCATCAAGTCCCTCCTCGGAATGATGTCTTCTTGCATTTACCTCATCCCCCTGTGCAGGCTCCGGATGCGCCCGTTGCAGGAGTTCCTGGACGCGCGCTGGATCCAGATGACGGGCAGCTTCGAGGAGAGGATCACACTCGACGAGAGTTTCCGACGAGCGATCCGGTGGTGGGGCACCCGCGCACATCTGACGGCAGGCATGGACTTCCAGACCCCCGGCTACCAGGAGACAGTGACCACGGATGCCTCCCTGGAAGGGTGGGGAGCGCACAACTGAGAATCTGCACGCGAGAGGCCTTTGTCTCCCGACGGAGAAGGCCCTCCATATCAACGTCCTGGAGCTCCGTGCAGTGTTTTGGGCCCTCAGGTCCTTCCTTCCGTCCCCCAAGGGCAAGGTGGTGAGGATCTTCACCGACAACACCACCACCATGTTCTACATCAGGAAACAGGGCGGAACCAGGTCCCCAGCCCTGTCCAGGGAGGCGCAGGATCTGTGGCATTGGGCCGTCGCCCAAAGGATGTTTCTGGTGCCGTTTCATCTGGCAGGGATAAAAAACACCATCGCCGACTCACTCAGCAGGGAGCTGCGCTCGTGCCACGAGTGGGAACTACGACAGGATCTAGTGGACCGCCTCTTCCAACGGTGTGGCACACCCCAGATCGATCTGTTCGCGACAGCGATGAACTCCAAGTGCCGGAGGTTAGCCAGCAGGTTTCCCCAGCCGAGGAGCATGGGCGATGCTTTCTCGTTCCCCTGGGAGGGCCTGTTTCTATACGCGTTCCCTCCATTGCCATTGCTGATCCGGCTCATCAACCAGCTCAAGAGGTCACGGTGTAGGATGATCCTCGTCGCACCTGCGTGGCCGAGGCAGATATGGTTCCCGGACCTTCTGGACTTGTCAGCGTCCCCGTCAATCAAGCTGCCAGTGGACGCGGATCTTCTCTCCAGGGAAGGAGGCGCCATCCTCCATCACGACCCGAAGTCGCTGAACTTGCAGGCCTGGCTCCTGCAGCGTTAGAGTTTGGAGGATATGACAAACCGGCCGACTGCAGAGAGGTTCTTGCAAAGGCCAGGGCGTCCTCGACTCTTAAATGCTACGGACACAAATGGAAGAGGTTCTCTGTCTGGTGCCACGCACAGAAGATTAACCCTCTACGGATTACCGCTCCCCAAGTACTGCCGTACCTACTGACGCTGGCCAAGGCTGGACTGGCGCACGCGTCCATCAAGATTCATCTTGCTGCGATCTCCCGATACACCAGAACCACGGGGCGGACGTCTTTGTGGTCTCATCGTCTGGTGAAAGAGTTCATGAAGGGACTGTTCAGATCGTTCCCGCCGGTGAAGGCTCTGGCCCCGGCGTGGGAGCTCAACGTGGTGCTGACCAAGCTCATGGGACCTCCGTTCGAGCCTCTGCACTCGGCTCCGTTGAAGTTCTTGTCGTGGAAAACAGCGTTTCTTGTGGCCATCACCTCCGCACGACGGGTGGGAGAGATCCAGGCCCTTTCCTGCAAGGCCCCGTACTTGACTTTTCACGACACGAGGGTAGTGCTCAGGACGCACCCCTCCTTCATGCCCAAGGTGCCGTCGGACTTCCACCTCAACAAACCCTTGGTGTTGCCTGTTTTCTTCCCGTCGCCTTAGTCGCCGGCTGAAAGGACTTTGCACTCGCTGGATGTGGCTAGAGCGCTGAAGTTCTACGTGGACCGCACGAAGTGTTTTCGGAAGACGTCACAACTCTTTGTGAACTTTGGACCTGTCAATCAGGGGAAGGCTCTCTCGAAGGCTTCCATTTCCAGATGGCTCTCCGGCTGTATCATGTACTGTCATCGGTTGGCAAACCGACCGCTGCCTGGCCGTCCGAGAGCCCATTCCACCAGAGCGATCGCAGCTACCACGGCGTTCCTATCTGGTGTGCCCTTGCTGGACATCTGCAGGGCTGCTACGTGGAGGTCGACGCACACCTTCACGAAATTCTACTGCGTCGATCGGGATTCCAGGGAGGAATCCAGGGTCGGCCAAGCAGTACTGCGCAACCTGTTCGCCTAAGGTGAGCCTGGTGAGGAGATAAGATTTGCTTAATGTTGAGTTTGATGTAATGCTTAATGTTGAGCCTTTGCCACCTCCCGTGGTTGTGCATGTGTGTACTGCTATGTATTCTTTATTCATGAGCATGTGAATCCATGCCAGACCCCATGCTGGAGGAGGAACAAGTTACTTACCTGTAACTGTTGTTCTCCAGCATGGGTCTGGCATGGATTCACATGCGAACCCTCCTGCCTACCCCTCTGCGGCTCTTCACTTGGTCATACTGCCACTTCACGTGCTACCAAATCTGAAGATGGCTGCCAGAGGCGGGGCTTAGGTAGAGGGCAGTCATTGGCTGTGGTCAGTATGACGCAGAGATCAGTGATTGGTTACTACTACGAAAGACAGATCAGAAACGAAACTGATACTGGTTTTTTCTTTACCGAGGATTCCCAGCCTGACGACGGGGAATAATCATGAGCATGTGAATCCATGCCAGACCCATGCTGGAGAACAACAGTTACAGGTAAGTAACTTGTTCCTTATAGTGCTGCACAACAGTAGGGCAGGGGCGGGGATGGGCTGTGCAGTCCGACTTGTCTGTGCGTTATCTCAGTGGGCACCTTCTATATTGATCCAGTCAAGCGTGGGCCGCGACGCTGCAGCAACTCCACCCTATTTCCAACATTCATCCACTTAGTTGAGGCACACCACAACGCAGAGCACACTAACTAGGAACAGTGCTGTGTCCCGTTTTTCCAAATTTGTGCTGGTAAAGATGCACCAAATATGGGTTTCTGGAAGGATTCCCTGTATTCACCTTGGCTGAGTTGGTATTTACTGCTCCGTATGAAATGGAGCGTGGAATGTACTTAAAATTCTATTAATCTCTCACCATCGCCGCGTGTAGTAAAGCTTCTAAAAGCAGTTAGGATTCATTGCGCACATAACATGTTCGCCCTGAGCAGCTGTGCGCTCTTACCGGCTGTAACGTGACCTGTATTTCCTTCTGTGCCACACAGGCCGGACCAGTGTTGCGGCCGCGGCCCCCGCTCACCAGGCAAAGTGCCAACACCTCCTGCACTTCAGTCACTGGAGGAGTCCCGAGTCGGTCATCAAAAAACAGGATCGGGTTATGGAACGCACAATGCGTTCAATCTGTATTCGCCCAGAGCTTCCACAGTTGGGCCGATCTCGCCTGGTTCCATCAGCTTCCCAGTCACAGCTAGACCGCTCGCGCCATGCAGCGGTCTACCCACCTCGCCTGTGCTAGTCCTCAGTCGACCTGCCCGGGGGTCGATGGAGAGAAAGAGGGCATCCAACAGCTTATATAGGCAGAGTGGTCCCTCCGGGCTGCACCAGGCAGGTTACGGGTTCCGAGGGCCTCCGGTGACTCTAGGGTGAAGTACTTCGCAGGCAGAGCCGGTAGGGCGTCTCTTCCTGGAGCCTCAGCTGAGGGACCACAATCTCTCAGCTCCGCCGAAGCTCCCGGCGGCGATTACACTCCCTCCTTCCACATAGATTTTACTGGTTTTCAGCCAGAGTGATCTTCATGACTTGCATTGTCCCTATTGTCGTCTTAGATGCAAATTAGCAGCACACAACAGGATTTATGTGCATTAAGGATTATGCCGGGGCCAGAGCAACTTTTAGGCCGCCATACCTTCTTGCTGTTTACCAGCGTCACCCCTGCACATGAGGTTTCAAGGATGGGAGGTAGTCAATATTGACTTGAAATACCACCACATCCTTCCTGATGTCACATGTAACCTCTTCCCCAGCCTAAGGGCAGGAGGAGTACACCAAGAAATTCCCTGCTTGCCGGGTGAAAATCTTTTCCGGAGGGATATCGTCGTCAAAAATGTAACAGTCATTTGGAATTGGTCCAATGATCTCATTACCTAAGTCAATAGAATAATTTTGGGCATCAACCGCCATTCCAATAAAGGTGTCTGCGCCCAAAGTGATACTTCTGTGGTCGCTGTTATCCACCAATATTGGAATGGTGTCATGTTCTAGGTCAACTAGGGTGTTGGATGTAAATACAAACCTTGTTATTGGAGGTGATAATTCAAATGTATATAAGCGTCCTTAGTTTTGAGGTTCTGTCCTCGCTTCATTTTTAGGGGAATTGTAAATTGTTGTACTTGTCCTGGGATGGTGACCTCTTCTCCCATTTGAAGTTCAACCGCATACGGCAGCAATTCAACTGACGGAAATGCTTTCTCAGTGTTGCCTAAACCCAAGGGGTTAGCCCCCAGTCGAAGCCCGGCTTTGTAATTGGGTCCAAATTAATGGTGAATAGATTTGCTTAAGTAAAAGGCAAAGGGGACATCTCTCACAACCCACCAATTATGTTCTTTGCTTTTATCACCAATGGACATTTTTTTTTTTTAAGCTTCTTCTGTTATTCAGGCATACTCTGGCGAGAACAGTTCCTCTGCCCCCATTTACCTGAATGGGGAAAAACAGCTGTTCACCCTTTCTCTGGTTGATGGTCAGACTTTGAGCTGGTTTTTCATCATCTTTTATCCTGGGATTTGCATTTTCTTCCGATTGTGGATTGGTATACAATTTCTGAGTATTTCCTTCCAGTGTGGAATGCCACTTAACCTCAGAAGGAGGTCATTACCCAGTAGACAAGGTGTGCACTGTGGAGTGACAACTATCACCGGGTGTTTCACCCTATGTCGCCCAATTTTGATCACCAGATCTGCAGTCCCTTGACGGAAATATCCTTTCCGTTGGAGTTTTGGAGTTGTCTAGGAAGAGGTGTGAGGGGAATTTGGTGACTTCCCCCCCCCCCCCTTCCGGAATTCATTTGGTCAAAGGCCTTTATGGATAGGAGGGTGACTTGGGATCCCAGATCTACCAGCGCTGATAATGCACATTGACCCTGTACCTTGACGGAGGCATAACATCTTTTTTCTCTCTCTTCAAGGGGCAAAGAAAATGTGCATTTTGTGCCAGCTTGGCAGTTAATTTTCTTATATTGAAATCTGACATTGTGTGATCTTGGACAGGTTTCTGTGTCGGAGTCCGGGAATCGGTAAAGAAGATTTTGCACCCAGATATCTGTGGAATGAGGAAGTCCTCTTTTTTTCTCTGCTTCTTTGCTGACCCCCTTTTCCTGGAGACACTTACCTAAACCTGTTTGGAGGGGAGGATCCCCCATTGCTTTTAGGGTCATCAGGGTGACATTGTTGAGGTTCAAGTATTGGTTGCTCTGGGACAGTCTGCATACTTACCCAGGCTAAGTTAGGGTCTTTTGGGACTCATTTTTCCTTGGGAGGGATCCCTCCATACCTGAAAGAGGTTTTCTTCCTTGAATTCTCCAGGTATTCTTACCCTTCAAACGGGATGATGCGGACTTCCTCCACAAAGTGGGTTCTCTTTGGCTCTTGATTTCTCCTACTTACCCCCTGTTCCCTAGGTTCCAGCTTTTCGGGGGTAGGAGATTTGTGTTCCAGTTTAGAGGTTTCCATAGGTTTTGCTCTGGTGAGAAAGGAATTTTCCTCTAAGGCTTTGCATCTCCCCTTGCCCTGGAACCTGTTGGTTGTCGGGGGTGGGGGGTTTCTTCCCGCCCGTCATTGCTCCGGGGCACCAGACCCGGGTGTAGAGCTGTACTGGGCAGCAATTTCTATTTGAGGGCTCTGCTGAGCCCTCAACATGTGACCCAGGGCTTGTGTCAGTTGAGAATTACTTTCTGGTTGGTAGGGGGAGTGGATTCATACCTTTGCTGCTCCCGGCAAGGGTAGCTGTCCCTTCTCCCAGAGTAGCTTGGGTATTGAGAGTTTCCCTGATAACCCTCCATCCTTGGTCTCCCTGATTTGGGAATCTATTGTCCTGAAAGCGGGTAAAGAGAGGATTGTTCGGGAAATTGGGGTTTGAAGGATATCTGGGAAGGAACTTAGGTTGGGGGGTGGAGTAGTTCTTCCCTCCTGAGGGAAGTTCTTAGGGAGTTTTCCTCGGACAGTACCTACCTGATTGGACCCCTCCCCTTTTGCCGGGGGAGTCCATACATGCCCCAAGATCGGTCTGTTACCCTTGTACATAGGGCTGATATAGGTGGCAGGTTCTGTCGGATACCATGCCTAGCCACCACCCTATTCGGTTGGATCAGAGGGTCTCCTTTGCCTCTCATTCTGCCTATTAGTATTAGCGGGAGGAGTATTTTTAGGCCCCCCATTTCCAAGTCCAATATGGGGGTATTTTTCACCTCGGCCACCTTAGCAACAGCGGGGTGTTTTCGAAGTTTTGGTGTTTTTTAGGGTTGTTTTCATTCTCAGAGGGCTTTTGTACTTTATAAATCCGGGTGGCTTGTTCTATCCCCCAATCCAGGGTCCTACGTTCATGAAAGTCCCTTACCAGTTGGGTCATAATGTAATTCGGGAGTGCACGGAAGTGTTAATGAACTTCCTGCAATTTGTGTTCACCCGCCTAGAAGTCTGGGAAATGCCTGCTTCAGCTCTTGCACAAACTCTCTAGGTGCGTGGTCTTCCCCACACTGCAGGTTGTAGGCCGCCTTGCGGGCCTCCTGAGGGTTCCTGTGAACGGAGAAATGCTTTAAGATAGCCGCCTTATACGTGGACCATCTTTGGTGATCTTGATCCTCCAGCCCTGCGAAGAAGCTGGAGTATTCCGGGGAGAATGTCCATTTGATGAACTCCATGGAATTTTGATCATTCTTGATACCAAATGACGTCATCATTTGGTCATACAGTTCTAGATGCTCCCATACTGAGTATTTGGCATGCTTGTGGTAGGGAGTGATAACGCTCTGTATGGCCTTTATTTGGTGAGTTGAGTATTTTACAAGACCTCTCTTCTGTTTGGCAGCCTTCCTTGTCCACTCACCCTCTGACACAGAGCTGCTACTATTGGTGGTCCACTCCCTGTCCTCTAGGTTGTCCCTATCTCTACGAGACTGGGAATCCCTCCCAGAATGACTCCCTGTGGTGCTGTGGGCTCTCAGGTTCACTTCCCTTGTACTCCCCTTTTCACACAGGAGAGTACTCATCTTCCTCATCCCTTTTTCCGGGTATGGTGGAGAACTACCCACCTCCCTGAATATTTGAAGGTTTTTAAAATACTCTTTGGAGGCCTGGACTGGACTCTGGTTTTTCTCTGTCTGCGAAGCAGACGAGGTGGTCGCTTTGTACCTTTCGTTTTTGCGTCTAACTCACTGATCTTCTCATCATAGGAGCCCTCATGGTCAGAAGTACATGCTAGGGTATTTTTAAATCTGGGTAGAGATGAATATCCGTCAGTGTCTGATAAGGACTGGCCTTCCGGCTCAGTTGGACTACGCCTTGAGTCTAGCTGCCTGTTAGGCAAGATTGTATGCAGTACCCTTTGGGCGCACTACAACAACCCTGACCTCCTGTCAATAGGGACCCAACCTTTGGTATAAGTCTGAACTACACAGGTTGGTAGTGTGGCTGAGCAGCCAGGCTTATCTCAAGAGGGGTCAATGTGAGCAGTAAGTTTGTAATACAGCCTTTCACGGTGACAGTTATTCAAATAAATACTTGCACTCAAGGTTTCTTGATGAAACAATTATTTATTAATTTAACAGTCAGATAAGCCTTCTTCAGAAGAGAGAAAATCACATGTAACTTAAGTATACTTCAACATACACTTGCAGTTGTTCTAAATCAGCTGATACACATTGGGGATGGCACACAGTCACTTCCAACACCCTCAGGTGACTTAAATAGCTAGGACACTGTGGACATTGATTTATCACTGATACATTTAGATTAATACTGTTAATGTGCGAAGGTTAGATATAGGATTAAAAGACAGGTTAACTCAATACTTAATAAACTGGTAAGTACTTTTAAAACCTTCCAATGCTAAGTAAATTAACCCTTTCCTGGGGGAAAGATAAAGGGACAGAGTCAGAGGTAGAAGAGTCTTCCAGGGAACCAGGCAAGCCAATGTTGAGCAAAGTGTAGGGAAGGTGAAGATCTTCTGGTACGTAAATAAGTCTTGCACAAAGTTTTCAAAAGAGTTTGTAGAAGTAAAGAACATTTGAAAGGCCACAAGCTGTCGGGCTTGTGAAGTGCAAAGATGCAAGCAACACTGCAAGGCAACCAAGAGAAGTCTCAATTGAGAACAAGCAAGGCTACACAACAAGAGGTAAGTTTACAGTACCTTTTGAAGGAAGAAAACTGGACCCAGTTGCACTTCTGTTCCTGTGTAGGTCTGCAGATCCTTTGTTCCTGGGCTTCACTCGTGGAGACAAGGACGACGTCTGGGGACTCCTGCACTACGAAATGGAAAGACAGCGGCAGCAATGGGAACTTCAGTTCAGATGCACTTCGCGGTTTCAGCTCCTCGCGTCTCAGCAAATGGCACCACCGGACTCTTGGCTGTCAAGATGGCTTTCCTTACATCTGGGGTCCAGTACTCTGTTGAGGTGGCACAGGCTCGTTCAGTCATGCTTCCTGGGAGTCTGGAGGATCTTCCTGGAGCTCTTGGCCAACTTAAAAGTGATGCACTCAAATCTGGTGTTCCTCTCACTGGCGATAGTTCCTGCAGCAGCATTGGAAGTACAGTCAGCTCCAAGAGGATGTTCAGACAAGTTCACTTTGGAGTTGATTGGTCCCACCAACTCAAGGGAAGAAGTCGTCCTTGCAGGGCCTCTCTAGTCGAGGCGAATTCAGAGTTTCAGCACAGCAGCAGGGCTTCACCGGGCAAACCAACGGTCCAGGAGTTGCATCAGGCGTCTCTTCCAAGTTCTTCTTTGGATTCCTTCGTTCCGGTGGTCGACTCTGCCTTCCAAGCCAAAAGCCTCGCCTTTTATGCAGGGTTCTCCCATTCATTCCAGCCCAGCTGTCAGTCACCCAGCAGGGTGGCTGTCCTTGCCAGACAGCCAGCCGGCCAATCACCTAAGAGTGCTTTCCTGTCTCCTAGGAGACTAAGCACAGGGAGTTTTAGGCACCGCCCTCGCTTCCTGCCCCTGCCAGTAACTCTGGAGCCAGAGGCGGGCTTCACTTGTGAATCCCGCCAAAGACTAAACGAACAAAGGGTTTGGTGTGCAGAGTAAATCTCAAGAAGGACCTTTCAGCAAGAAATGGTGAGAAAAGAAGACTGGGGCCATTTTGACGAAATGGGCACCCATGGGTGTTTTACCAAGGCTGCACTTGCAGCCCATGGTAAAAACACACAATGGTAGTAAAAAGTAAACCATTGCCACCAGCCATTAATTGTAGAATGGGTAACATAAAAATGTTACACTAGAAACTAGACAAAGGGTATACTAAGTAACCCCTCCAGCACCCTATAGTAAGATGGTGTGTGCTGGGTCTAGAAAGTTACAATTTGTAAGTAAAGTCAATTTCGAAGGGATTGTGTCCTCCGATGTATTCCACATCTTTGACAGTAATTACCACAGCTGTGCTGCTTCGGAAAACTTTTTCGGCGTAGGCGTCCTGCGTCGATGTTGATACGCTGTCCCTCGGCGGCCTCCGGCGATGGTCGACGTCACCGGATGTTATATCTAGGACGCATGACGACCGTACCCTCAGTTCCTTTTTTTCCGCAAACGTGTTAGCGTCGGAATCTCGGCGCGCCTCGGTTCTTCTAAATCTTGATGATCTCTTCGTCTTCTACCACGAAGTCTGGCTTCGAAAAGTGTCGGGACTGCGGTTCCAAAATGTCCATTACGGACCCGCACGATGTTTGCCTCTGGTGCCTTGGTGAAAGTCACGCCACCGATGATTGCGATGAATGTCAGTCCCTAACTTCGAAAGCCTTGCAGGAGCAGAAGAAGTTGTCGGTAGGTAGGGTTTCTAAAACCCGTAAGCCGAAGTCTACTGGTCTTTCGACCGACTATTCAAGGGGAGGCTCTCCGCGTCGGCGTAAGTCCAGGGGCTCTTGGTCTCTGAGTGGGTCCCGCCATTCCATTGCCTCTTCGAGGCATTCACGGAAGCGCTGTCACTGGTCGCCTTCCCCGTCCTCGTCGGAGGGCTCCGCCAGATGGCGGGAAACGCTCATCGCCGGCCGAATGGGATTCATTCCGCCAGCCGATGATGGCGATTTTCGAATCGCAGGGCAGCGTTCTGTCCGCGTCTTCGAGAGAAGCCGGCAAGGAACGAGCTAGGGCCACCGTTTGCACGCCTTCATGCTCGGGTGGTCGGCGCGATCATCGGGAACCGTCGAGGTCCCGATCGGACAAGGTGGATCGCCATAGCTGTGCCAGGTCCTTGACGCCCTCGAGACCGTCGGAACCTGTGAGGCCTCCTAAGAAGGCATTGACGCAGTCGGCGCCATGTCCGTCGAGGGACTCTCTCGAGGCTCCGGCTTGGAGGAAGTCATCAGCGCCACGGCCGTCGAAGGACACGCTCGGGGCTCCAGCCTCGAAGCCATTGCCGAAGTCGTCGGAGCCGCGGTCGACGCCGATTCCATTGACGCCTTTTGAGGAGAATTTACCGGAGTTGCCCCGGAGGGCTCTGGAAGCTCAGAGAAAGGCTGTCAGCAAGTCTGTGAGGCCTGTGTTTGAGCCCTACTCTGTTCCTCCTTCCAGGGTGGATTTGTTCCAACCCTTGGAGTACATTTCAGAGGTGGAGGACGGGTCTGATGAGGGGGTTGTGCCTCCTAAGGTTCCTGATGACCTGTTGTCTGGTCAACTGGAAGACCTTTGTCAATCCTTACATGATGCCAGTGGTCTTGATACCTCTCCGGAGATTGAGTTTGGCAGTCCTGAGCCTGGTACACCTGCTGAATCCTAGTATAGGCGCCTAATGTCGAGGGTGACTGAGTACTTGGGGTGGTCTGCTCCACCTGTTGATTTTCTGCAGGATTATCTGACAGATAACTTGGACCAAGGTCCGCCCACTGACCCGGTGTTGCCATTTCCTATGGCTTTGCAAAGAAGGGTGGCGGCGGCGTCTTGGACTGCTCCGGAGAGTCTACTGGCAGTGAATAAATCACTACCGAAAAAATTCCATCCAGCCAGTGGTGACCCCTGCTACTTGTCCAGGCACCCTACTCCGGAGAGTTTGGTGGTGCAGGCGGCTACGGTCCCAGCGAAGCAGGTTGCATACCCTACTATCCCTCCTGATGGGGACGACAAGTGCTTTGATGATTGGGCGAAAAAGGTATTCTTCTTCTGGGGGGTATGGCTTTACAGGCATCCAACTCTGTTTGTGCCCTGGCAAGATTCACTCACACACTGTGGAATTGTGTATCGTTGGTGGCTGAGCATATTCCCGAAGGGGAGGAACGGGATGGTTTTCTAGCCCTCGTGCAAGATGGCAAGGATGCTATGTGTGAATCTGTTCAGTCGGGTCTGGACATGGCAGACTGTGTCAGCCGGTCCATGGCGACGAGTACTGCGATACGCAGGGTTGCGGAAGTCGGGGTTTGCGCCTGATGTGCAATCCCGGCTTCTCAACATGCCCTTTTATGGTGTCCATCTTTTTGGCAGCAAGGCTGACGAGAGCCTTGAGAGGTTGCAGATCTTCAAAGCTGCAGCAAAGTCTTTGAGCGCTGCTGTACGCCAACCTCTGCCTTTCCGTCCTAGGGGACAGCAATGGAGGGGAGGTTCCTTTCGGTACTACTCTTCCTTTAGTAGATCGAGGGGAGCTGCCAGTCAAAGGGGCCAACGTAGGAGTACCAGAGGTGGAAAGCAAGGTGCTTGAGGTGCCGAAGCCGCTCAGGCAGTTGCCTCTTTGCCCTCAGGCACTGCCGCAGCCACGTCAGCCCAGTCATGAGGCCATGTCCCATGGCTCGCCGGTTGGCGCAACATCTTGTAGAATAGCGTGCCATTACTTCAGATATGTGGGTTATGGAGGTCATAGCCCACGGCTACTCTTCTTTTCCGGCAGAGGCCTCACGACAATCCACCGGGGAAGCTCTTTGAAGCGTCCGGATCCGCTCCTTGCGCAGGCAATACTGTCCCTGCTGGAGAAAGGCGCCATGGAACTGGTGCCTGTAGCGGAGAGGAACAAGGGATGGTATTCCCCATATTTTTTGATCCCGAAAAAAGACGGAGGCTTGAGACCCATCATGGACTTGCGTGGTTTGAACAAGCTCCTCAGGAAGGACAAGTTCAAGATGGTAATTCTTTCTCAAGTCCTCCAGTCCCTTCAACTACTAGATTGGTTGGTGTCTCTAGACCTCAAGGATGCTTACTTTCATGTGCCGATTCATCTGAAGCACAGGAAGTACCTGAGGTTCGCGGTTGGCGACTCTCATTTTCAGTTTCGGGTCCTGCCATTTGGATTGTCCACTCCCCCCCCCCCCCCAGGGTCTTCACCAAGCTGATGGTGGTGGTGGCAGCGTATCTCAGGAAAGGGGGGATTCACGTCTACCCCTACCTGGACGTTTGGTTGATCAGGGCATGCTCTCCCGAGCAAGCCCAGGATCATCTGTCCGTCACCTGCCACTCCATTCACAAGCTGGGCTTCTCCCTCAATTTAAAGAAGTCCCATTTGACACCTACCTAGCGGCTCCAGTACATCGGAGCAGTGTTCAACACATCCCTGGGGCTGTGTTCGCCACTCCAGGTGAGGGCTCATCACATTCTGCAGATGGTGGACAAGTTCCAACGTGCCCAGAGTCTCCCGGTGTTCGATTTCTTGAGGTTGCTCGGCTTCATGGCATCCTGCTTTTTCCTGGTGCCAGAGGCCAGGCTGCGGATAAGATCTCTGCAGTGGGCTCTCAAGATGCAGAGGTCGCAATTCTCCGGCAGGATGTCTGATCCTGTTCAGATTCCGCCCTCGGCAGCCCAGGATCTTCTGTGGTGGGCCGTCGAAGGCAATCTGATGAAGGGGGATCCATTTTGGCAACCATGGCCGGAGGTGAAGATCGTGACGGACGCATCTCTCACGGGTTGGGGAGCTCATGCCAACGAGATGACAGCCAGCGGCCGTTGGAGTCCAGACTCCATATCAATCTGTTAGAGCTGTGGGCTGTGGGCTGTCAGGCTAGCCCTGAAGACTTTTCTGCCGTCTGTGCGGGGGAAGAATGTCCTGATTATGACGGACAACACAGTGGCCATGCACTACCTCAACAAAAAGGGGGGGCAGGGTCACTTCCGTTGTGTAGGGAGGTGATGCAGCTCTGGTTTTGGGCCATTCAGCAGGAAATTTGGATCTTTGCAGTTCATCTGGCCGGAGACGAAAACGTGGCGGCGGACGCTCTGAGCAGGCAGAGCAAGGTCTCTCACGAGTGGGAGCTGGCTCAGGAAGTTCTTCTGGAGATCTTTGCCCTTTGGGGAACCCCACAAGTGGATCTCTTTGCCACCAGTGTCAACCGGAAGTGCGAGAGCTTCTGCTAGCAGGAATTTCCTCCAAGAGGAGCCTTGGGGGACGCATTCGTAGTGGAGTGGTCCTTCCCACTGCTGTACACGTTCCCTCCAGTCCCCGTCATTCCGCAGGTGTTGCAGAGGTTACAGAGGTTCGGTTCCCAGATGATCCTCATTGCACTGGCATGGGCCAGGAGAGCGTGGTACCCGGACCTTCTAGACCTGTCCATCTGCCCTCCACGTTGTCTTCCCTACCGAGACGATCTGCTCTCACGGGAGGGGGGTCGAGTTCTC
Source organism: Ambystoma mexicanum (assembly GCF_040938575.1). NCBI lineage: Eukaryota > Metazoa > Chordata > Amphibia > Caudata > Ambystomatidae > Ambystoma > Ambystoma mexicanum. Next base: position 156,297,812 of record NC_090925.1, read on the forward strand.
CATCCAGAGGTCAAGTCTCTCAGCCTTCATGCTTGGTATCTGAAAGGCTGAGGTATAAGGATTGGGACATCCCCGAAGACGTGATGGAGGTGTTGCTTTCGGCCAGAAGGCCCGCAACGAAATTCCTGTACCGTTGCCATTGGAGGAAATTCTGCGACTGGTGCAGGGTACAGAATGTGGATCCTTTTCAATTTTCCATGACTTTTGGTTTTGTCTTTTTTGCTTTCTTTAGTCCACAAGGGCCTGCAAGTAGGTACCATTAAGGGTTACCTGGCGGCGCTGTCCATATTTAAGCGCTCGTCTGAGGAATGTTCTTATTTTAAAATCCCTTTGATATCTCAGTTTCTAAACGGGCTAACTAATGTGTTTCCACCGTCGCCTTTCCAGGTGCCGGGATGGGATTTGAATTTGGTTTTAAAGTTCCTAATGGGAGCTCCGTTTGAGCCCTTACATTCTTGTCCGTTGCAACTATTGTCCTTTAAAACTGTATTTTTAGTTGTGGTTACTTCCGCACGCAGAGTGAGTGAGTTGCAGGCATTTTCCACCAAACCACCCTTCACTGTGTTCCATAAGGACAGTGTTGTTCTTATGGTGTGGCCTTCCTTTCTTCCGAAGGTTGTGTCGGAATTCCATCCGAGCCAGAAGGTAATTCTTCCGGCGTTCTATCCTCGTCCACATCCTGGTAAGGAAGAGGAGAGGCTCCATAGGTTGGACCCTATGAGAGCTTTGAGTTTCTATCTCTCACGGATGTCCCGGGTCAGAGTGGATGATCAGCTCTTTATTGGTTATGCTGGAAGGCGTTTAGGTCAGGCTGTTTCCAAGCAGACTTTATCTAGATGGATCATTTTGACGATCTCGGAGTGTTACTGTTTTGCGGGAAAGGACCCTCCAGTAGGTTTATGGGCTCATTCTACTAGGGGTATGGCTGCCTCTAATGCCCTACAGAGGGGTGTTCCGATTCACAATATTTGCGAAGCAGCCACATGGGCCTCTGTCCATACTTTTGTGAAACATTATTCCTTGGACTCTATCCATGGGCAGGATTTGGCCTTTGGTAAGGCAGTCCGCTATTCTGCAATTTGGTTGGGCGTTCTAAATTGATGCACTTGTAAATTCTTTTCCCACCTCCATACGTTGGTACTGCTTTGGGAGTCTATCAAAGATGTAGAATATGTCGGAGGACACAATCCATTCGAAGAACAAGTTACTTATCTTACCTGGTAACGTTCTTTCGATGGGATGTATTCCAAATCGCACCCTCCCTACCTGCCCCTCTACAGAATTTCTTATGCGATTGCAGCTTACATTTCCGCAAGGCTTTGTATAGTCATACTGGCAGGAGATTGCTGCACACGTTCTGGGGCAAAAAACACGACAACTGAAGCTATGGGCGTCGTGCGTCCTCGATATAACAACGGTGATGTCGACCATCGACCGGAGGCCCTCGAGGGACAGCGTATCGACGCAGGACGCCTACGCCCAAAAAGTTTTCCGAAACAGCGCAGCTCTGGTAATTACTGTCAAAGATGTGGAAATACGTCAGAGGAACATCCCATCGAAAAAACGTTACCAGGTAAGATAAGTAACTTGTTCTTCACTTCAATGCTCTTGGAAACAGTAGTTTTTAAAAGAGAAGGTATTTAAACTTTTAGGGAAATCTAAGACTTTCCTATGTCACTGCACTGAAGGTGATGTGTGTCACAATGTAAAAGATAAGGCCTATGGAGTTTGACTCCAATGTCAAAAGAAACGCACAGAATAAATCACAGAAAAATACATGAGAGAGTGGGAAACGGTCTCACTCTCTCCAGGTAAGAAATTAAAGTCCTAAAGTCGAGCAAAAAGAGCTGGGGGGGGGGGGTCTCTAAGGTAGAAGGGAATTGGCACATTTCTGATATCCATGACACTGCTTCATGTGTCCCTGTTCTTGCAAACTGGCAGGCATGAAGTTTCTCCAGCATGGGGTCTGGCATGGATTCACATGCTCATGAATATTCCCCGTCGTCAGGCTGGGAATCCTCGGTAAAGAAAAAACCAGTATCAGTTTCGTTTCTGATCTGTCTTTCGTAGTAATAACCAATCACTGGTCTCTGCGTCATACTGACCACAGCCAATGACTGCCCTCTACCTAAGCACCGCCTCTGGCAGCCATCTTCAGATTTTTACCGCACGTTCATGTGTTGGGATCCTCGTGCTATTGCTCTCGAGCGTTAGTGCTTTTTTTCGCGCTTTTTCACAAAAAACTTCGATTCTTTCGGTCAAAAGAGCCTCAAGCTCCACCGATCCTACATCCGATCAACGGGGACCCGTGTCGGATTCATCTGTGCCCCTCAAGGGTGAAGATTTCGTCGAGCTACGCTTCGGAGGACTCCAGAAGCTTCTCAGGCCCGGTCTCGGAGATGGCCCAGGAGAAGGGAAGCTCGACGCCCGGAAAGCTGTTCAGGGCCTGCCCTGGATGCCAGCTGCAGAACGTCTTCAAGGAGGACGAACACTCTTTCTGCCTTTACTGCCTTCATGGGGACAAGACGCACGTGGAGAAGGACTGTGCGTTTTGCGGCAACATGTCGGAACGGAAACCCAAAGGCATATGGGCGCTTTCTTACAGAGTGTAGAGGTTACAGTTATTACAAGGCAAGTACATGACAGACAAAGTTAAGATAATGGCATTTACAAAAAGATGGTGTGAACATAATAACATACAAAGTTTTCCAATACAGGTAGAAGCAGGAGGGGGTGGTGACGAGCTAGGTGGAAGAGGGTGCTTGGTTGCTTGAGCTTTGGGTGAAGAGGTGTGTTTTGAGTTGTTTCCTGAAGATCCAGAAAGAGTCTTTAGCTCTGAGTGGGAGAGGCAGTGAGTTCCAGAGTTTGCTGGCGAACGTGGCAAAGCTGCTGCAGCCTGCCTTTTTGGAGCCTGAATCTGGGAGTGGCTAGGCAGTGCTGATGGGTTGCTCGGGTGGGTCTAGAGCGTTGTCAGCATGATGCTGTTGGATAGGTAGGCTGAGGCCATCTGGTGGAGACATTTGTGTGCGAGGGTGAGTGATTTGAACATTATGCGTTCCTGTACTGGGAGCCATTGTCTAGTGGCAGAAATGTGTGCAGATTTGGGGATTTTGAGCGCAGCTCTGACTGCATTATTTTGTAGGACCTGTAACTTCGGAATATTCTGGATCTTCGTCCCGGCATACATTGCATTGCAGTAGTCGAGGTGTGTAAGGACTAAGGCTCTTGCTAGAGTAAGACAGCTGTCTGGTTAGAGGAGTTTTCTACAAGCGCTAATGACTCTGCATGTATATGCGGTGGCTGAGGTGGTGGCATTTACTTGTTTGTTGCGATTGAGCGAGGAGTCTAGGTGGAAGTGAAGCGTTTTTACCTCATTGGTGACTTTAATGGTGTGTCCATCTATGATGCAAGACTTAGAGGTGATTCAGTTTGGCGATTTTGTGTTGAGAGCCGATGATAAGCAGCTCGGTCTTATCATTTAAACATAGTCGTGCTGCACCATTCAGTCTTAGAATGGTATATGGCATTGAGGGTGGCCGTGTCAGTGTCTTGATCTCCTGAGATGGGTAGGAGGACCTGGGTGTTATCTGCGTAGTTGGTGTAGATGACACTCAAGACATTGAGGTGGTCAAAGAGTGGCTTTGTGAATATATTATGCAAGGTGGGGGCCACACAGGATCCTTGTGGCACTCCACAAGTGACTGAGGTGGGTGGGGCTTCGGCTTTGGGGGAGAAGACTTTCATAGTTCTGTCGCTGAGGAAGGAGTTAATCCAGAGTGTTACATTAGGGGAGAAGTTTGCTGCTGAATAACCCCAGGATGTTATTCGTTTGCAGACAAGCTACCTGATCCAGAATTTTCAATAGAAACGGTACCGTCGTTATAGGGCGGTAGTTAGTGGGAGAGTTGGGGTTCGAGGTTTTTTCTTTTTTTTTCTTTCCTTTTTTTAGTAAGGGTAGCACCCACGCTTTTTTATAGGTCAGAAGGGATGCAGTTGCTTTTGAATGAGGCATTGATAAGATTGTTGATGAATGGAGCGAGTTGGGGTGCGCAATCTTTGATGACTCTGGGTGGGCATGGGTCGCCTTGCATCTAGAAGGCTTTAGGCTACGGATGATCTTCAGGACTTCTAGAAAGGAGAACTCGGTGAATTCAAATTTGGGAAGCTCCTTAAGGAGGGTGGCAGTTGCAGTGGCAGAGGGGCGGTAGGGGTATGTGTAGTTTATCTAGGCTGTTCTTTTTGGCTTCGATTGTAGATTGGAGGCAGCTGTTTTGGTTTTGGAGGGCATTTTGAATGTTCTCGCACCAGTCTGCGTCTTTATTGCAGCTTTCTGGTGGTGGGATAGGAGTTTCTAATTTGGGGATTGGGCAAAGTTCCTTGGTGTTGGAGCTGGCTTTGGCTATTTTAGCAGCACCCTGTGCATATAATGTGGTGAGTTGGCTTGAGGTCCCTGGTAAGGAGGTCTTCACTCCGTGATCGGAGGGTGCCTTTCCATACTCTTAACTGGTCGGGGTGCCTCAAAGCCTGCTTGTATTTGGCCATCTCCTTTTCCAATCTCTCCGATTTGTTTTTCTCAGCCCCTATCGCTTGGTGATATATAGAGGCCTGAGTTTTCAACTCTGATACCAGTTCTTGAGTAGCTTCTAGTACTTTGTTTTGTGCCACTACTTGGTCACTGAGTCCCTTGTTCTCACAAATAGACTCCTTTTCCTTTTATTGTCTGGGCATATTCAGACTTCTTCTTTTGCAGGAGACTAATCTCCTCCCTTTGTGCACTTTTAGCCTGTGGTGCCTGTTCTGTCAACCTCTGCTTGCCTCACATTTTCCATACATATTTTCATTTTCTATCCTCATGGTCAGTCAGTTCCTGAGAACCTAACTCACTTTTCTCCATGTCCGTTCTTAACTGACACACTTCCTGACACAGGGCACTTGTCTCCTGACACAATTTGCTATTCTCTTCCCTGATGTGCTCTGTTGTTTCAGAGTGTTCAGACTTTGGCGCATCTGATCGTATTCCGCCTGGGAACTGACATCCCTTATGATCAACTGGCTATTCTCATCTTTCAGTTGTTTAATCTGCGTTTGAAATGCAAAAATGTCCTCCTCTAAACAGGCTGTATTGGCACAACTTGCTCACTTAATCACTTAACTGTTTCAACACGTGCTTGATTCTCCTCTTTCAGTGCAGAAAATTGAGCCTCACGCTCTAGATTCACTCGCTGTTGTCACTAACTCATCCTTCAACTGCTGAATGAGGTTTTCTAATTTTAACTCTGAAATTTGGCCCTGTTGCGCTTTTTCCTCTTGTTTCAACTCTCTGTGCTTGATCCAAAAGCACAGATTGGTTTTGCACAGAGGCTACACTATCCAGGTATCTTTCTTCCATGATCATCATATGGAAGTACATATATGTTGTGAGCTGAGCCATTTTAATTTGCACATCTCTGCTGGTCTATGTCATATAAAAGTCTGTCAGGGCCTGATGTAACATCCCATTATCCAGCCACATATCAACATTTGCAGAGGTAACCTCCTGCATCATTCTAGCCTGCCAGATTTCATGCTCATGTTCTACCCATTCACCCTTAAACTATTTGGATAGAAGGTGCTTCCTGGCCATATTGATTTATACAGTGCTCATTCTGAAATATGCTCTCTATTCAAGGGCAGAATCTCAACTCTGTTCCTGCTTAGTTTGTACTCACCATGATGAGTCCATGAACACTTATCTACACACCGCCCTGAAACCCACGGTCCGGGTCTAAATGGAGACAATGCAACACATCCACTGAAATCCAATTACATCTAAAGGAATAGTCTGCTGCTACTGCACTGTCTCGAGTGAAAACTCTCTACCAATCCTGGCATGAGCCCCCAGTTTTGTCGCAGTTCCTTTCCCCCCAATGAATGTGGTGCACAATAAATCACTATGATTTTGATTCGGTTCAATTTGGTAGGCCTCCAACCCGTCTCACACCCAACCCCAACAAGTACCCAGTGCCACAATGGACTACAAAGCAGACCAGTATGTAGTAAGAATATATTTATTAATGTATTTATTTAAACCAAGTTTGACAAACAGACTAACATCAGCCACCAGTGCTGCAGCAACACAAGACCAAAAATGACTTTCGTAACAGCATCGACACAGAGATAATACTGAGATATGCAGTCACAATTATTTTTCAAACCACCTACCAATACAGAAAAAGAACAGTTCAAGACACACAGTGATTGCTGATTTGGCTATAATACTTTTCTCCCAGCAACCCCCACCCTCGAACCATCTATTAGACTTTGCTCCGCTGAATTGAAGGCCAGTGGCAGAGAGTGGGAACACAAGGGGAAAATCGTTGTGGGATTCTGATAAAATGCACTCTTTGGAAAAAAGGGATTCAAGGGGCAAAATCGTTTTTCTTTTACTTCTTACCCTCGGTGCAGGATGAGGGAAAGAAAAGCAATGGGAATTGTGTTTTTCCACACCTAAAAATAGCAGGCAGGGCTTTGTGGTTTTGGTCAAAACACAATGGGAACTAGCGGCAATTTCGTTTTGCATCCTGCACACTCACGTGGAAACAAAGTTTTGGGATTCATTCTTTTGGCAGATGTTTGTCTATACCGGCTCAAAACACACTGGGAAGAGCTTTTTTGTTTCGAATGTCAACAAAACACATCCTGTGACTTATATAGGGAAATTAATTGATTTACTTTAAATATGCTAAGGATCTACACAGACAAACAGGATAATTTGCTATGGGGAAATCACTCGAACAATACTTAAACTGCAGGGCCAACACTATGTATGGCTTATGGGGATAGCTTTACTTACAGGAGAGGCCTTGGAATGGGCATCAGGGAACCGCTGAGACAGCAAGGGTGTCAGCCAAGGATTGTCTCTTTTGAATCCTCGAAGGGGTCCCAGTCAGCTACTATGTCTCCTGGTTCCTGTCTCCAATGCAAGATTTGGGCCTCTCTGCTTGGATGTTTTTCGCAAGAGTTCATCAGCAGGTTTCCTCCAGGAATAAGTGAAAAGGCTCAGTTTTAATGCAAACTGGTCTACTTATTGGGCAAATGACATCACAAACCGGTCATGATTCTCGCGAAAGGGATTGGTTGGTTTTCTCTACCCACCTCCCATCTGTGTGCTAATAGGACAAGGAGATGGGGGGGGGGATGGGGATGAGTTAGGACAGCTGTGGGATGAGAAAGCTTTGTCGTCCCACTTTGACAGGTGGGCTTGGCATCTATCAGGATGGCAAGTACCCTCATTTTTCAAATCTTTACATGTATGAATATATTCTTAAGAACTACATTTTAAGGCAAATCAGATGATGCTAGTCTGAAGACGTCGGCATGCCCCTCATATGCAGAGAAACGGTTTTTCTTCATTTACTCTGGAGCCGTATCAGTGGAAAATATGCCACTTCATAGTTCTCATGTTAATTATTTCCTTCAGCCTCACACCAACTTTCAAATCTTTTGGAATCAAGGGAAGGCCAAATCAACTTTTAATTAATAACTTTAGTTATTTTTATCACACAAAAATCGTTTTCGCATGGTTCAAAGGAGGTTACTGTCACAAAGTCTGGAATGACCGTTGTAGCATATATGCTGCCCCTTTTATGCAATATGTATTTTTCTATTCATTCAACTGCAGTCTCTTTCCTTTGTTCTCTTAAATTGCATTTACCCTTAAGCATGAGACCAGCCAGAAGCTGGCTCATGTTTGTTTGCCTCCCACTTCAAGGGCTGTGAGGGCCCTGATAGCAACTCTAATGGAGATTTTATGTGAATTGTGACCTCAAGGTCACTTGCTGAAAGAAGAGGCATGGCCTTATCTGTTAACATCTAAGCAGTGTATTTCTTTGTATATTTTTAAGTAATGGCCCTAATTGATTGACAACCAGACCCCCCTCTCCATGACAGCCGAGGAAAGGTCTTGGAGGTTAAGTTTAATCTTTGGAGAAATTACCGATCATGTAATCCTGCAAGCATTGACTTTTAAACTCCCATTCATTGCTTTTTACATGACATTTTATAAGGCACCTGCGCCTTATATATAGGTTATGTACTTCTTTAATTTCCCAGTTTCAAAATACGTGAGTAACACTTCTGGATTGTCCATATGTATAGAGCAGTTGTATGAGAAAACCATGTTCCAACTCTGAAAGTATAGTGAGCATTTCTCTTTGCATACTGTCATTTGGATGAGGAAAAACAAAAAAGGAAATTCTTTTATTTCTTGTAAATGCAAGAAGCTTGGTTTCAATTTAGATGACTGGAGCACAATCTGGTATTGCCTTGAAGATAATGTGCGCACTGCTGTCTTGAAGTAAAAGTGCAGCTCTCCATGGATTGAGTAAAAGGGCATTGTCAGCCATACATCTTTCTTTTCCTTGCTGTAATGCATTGCGCATATCTTCGCACTTTTGAGATTCAAGCCCACTTTCTTTCCTTGAGATTTTAGGCCTGTTTTTGGTTCAATAGGCCTCATGTCTGACATCACCATTTCTGGGCTGGCCTTATACTTCAATGGGCATTTACAAATCACTCTGGCCTCTTTATTTCTGTCATTCAGGGGCCATATTTTGCCCCACAGGAAATAACGATACAAAAGGCGTCGGCGCCCATGATAGGGGGATCCAGGGGTGAAACCATCACCCTATCTCAACTTTGTATTACAATTGAGAAGGGTGTCGCAGTGCTTGCCCCCAGACATTGGGAGCAGACCTTTCTGCACTCCTGCAGCGTATCGCTCACCGTGTCTGCTAGCTTCAGCCACGCCGTCCAGGTCTTCAAGAACCTCTGCCTGTAAAGAAGGAAAGGAAGAGAGAGAAAACAGAACAAGGCTCTTACCAGTCGCTCCATCTCGATCGTTCTGGAGTCTCCGCATCTGCCAAGCTGAAAAGGAAAACGCCAGGTTAGCCGCGCCGAGCAAAGGACCACGTTAAAGGCATTGCAACTCTGCGCAGCGCTAATACTCGGCTGAAGGCCCCTCTCTTGCGATCCATCAAAGCACCATCACGGGATCGCCGCTCCGGACCTGCCGCACCTGCCGAACAGAAAAGAAAGCATCAGGTTAGCTGCGCAAAGGGAAACGGCCTCATTAAAGACATTTAAATCTTACGCAGCGCTAATACTCGCCTGAAGGCTGCACTCTCTTGCGGTCCCTCGAGACACCATCACGCGATCGCCGCTCCGGAGGCACCGCACCTGCAGAATAAAGAACAGCAGGTTAGTTGCTCAGAAGAACAATACCGTATGTTAAGACATTATCGCATTACGCTAGCATGGAAACTCACCTTGGAATTCTGCTCCCCATTTTCGGAGAGGAGTCATGCTTCATTAGGTGCACCAAAGGGGAACCTACAAAGAAAGAGGCACAGGAGTGAACTTTGGGCAACTTGAACTCTAAAGCAATCCATACCAGGGAGCATTGGTATAAAGACTTACCCACTGAGTCATAGTTGTCTGGAACTCTTCAGGATCAGTGAAGTAACTAACTATATCCTTGAACTGCTACGCAACCCTGCATACAGTTGCAGGATGGAGAGTCTGCCATTCATAGCACTAAGGCAAATCTTTCGTGACGGAAGGGCAAAACAGAGGGGGCACGTGGAGCCATTCATCACTCCGCTACGTGTGACGCTGGTGGAGATGGTTACAGTCCAGTTTCGTTCGGCGCCCCTGTGGAGACCAGGTGAGCGTAACAAAGGATCAGCGCCCAGAAGAAGGGGACCCACAGGGTGAATCATTATCACCCTAAATAACTTGCTTTTAATTAAAGGAACTTTTTGTTTTGGTTAGCTAAACACATCGGGCCCCAAAGGCAAGAGACTTTCTAAGAAGCAAGACTTCTTAGACAGTCCAGAGAACTGCCATTGAAACTGTTTCTTGCTGGAGAATCCCGAGAGTACTGTGTTCCAAGCTCCCGTCTTACCCTGTGTCCAAAACGTGGGGAAGGGAGGCACATGCTACTGCATCCTGATATATCATTTGAGAACACTTCTTTCGAGGGGATTGGGTCCTCCGACGTATTCCATATCTATGACATGTAATCACCACAGCTGTGCTGCTTCGGAAACTTTTTCGGCGTCTGCGTCCTGCGTCGATGACGTCGATGCGCCGCCGTCGAGGACCTCCTCCGACGTCCGACGTCATCCGATGTGATAAGTAGGACGCACGACGCCAGTAGCCTCAGTTCCGTTTTTTCCGCGAACGTGTTGCTTCGTGTTTCTCGGTTCTAGCCTCGACTCATTGGAGTTCTGTTCTTTCTGGTTCTTCGAACCTGTTCGTTTGTGAATATTCCTTCGACGATGTCTTCCACTTCGTCTTCAACCCCGCGTCCGGGCTTCAAGAAGTGCGGGGAGTGTGGGTCCAAGATGTCGGTGACTGACTCGCACGATGCCTGCCTCTGGTGCCTCGGGGAGGCCCACGACACGGATGACTGTGTCGACTGCCTGTCGCTCACGTCCAAGGCCTTACGCGAACGTAAGAAGAAATTGTCGGTAGGTCGGGTGTCCAAGCCCCGGAAGTCGAAGTCGGCGGGGCTTTCGACGGATGATTCGAGGGGTGACTCTCCGCGTCATCGTCGGAAGTCTCGTCGGTCTTCTTCTAGGAGTCGGTCTCGCCACTCCTCAGCCTCTTCGAGGCATTCTCGGAAGCGCCGACACCGGTCGCCTTCCAGGTCCTCTTCAGAGGACTCTGCCCGGCACGTCGGTTACCCCACCAGCCGTGCGACGCCGGAGGAATGGGCTTCCTTCGGGAAGAAGATGTTGGCGATTCTTGAGTCGCAGGGTACTCAACCGTCCGCGCCCCCGAGTGGGGTCGGCCGTGTGAGGTCGAGAGCCACCGCTCGCAGGAGTGGTCGGCGCGAGTCACGGGAGAGGTCCCGTTCGGACAAGGAGGCTCGTTCTCGCCGTACCCGTTCCAGGTCCCGGTCCTCGACGCGATCGAGACCATGTGCGCCTGTGATGTCTTCGAGGAAGACATCGACGTCTGTGGCGTCGAGGGCGTCGACAGGCTTTCTCGAGGCTCCGGCTCCGAGGAAGTCGTCGAAGCCGTCGACGGTCAGGTCGTCGAGGGACACGCTCGGGGCTCCGGCTTCGAGGGCTGTGTCGACGCCGCCGATACTGGAGGCGCTGCATCTGACGTCGACGCCGATTTCCTCGACGTCGACGCCGATCCTCTCGGCGCCGTTGCCGGTTTTCTCGGCGTCGGCGCCGATTCGCTCGACGCCATCGTCGCCTTTCGTGTCGGAGGTGCCCCGTGTCTCGGGTGTTCCCCCTAGGAAGGCTCTGGTTAAGAGCAGGCACTCTCGGGTGCCTTTCCACCACTTGGATTATATTTCAGAGGCGGATGAGGATTCGGATGGCCTGGTTCCTAGTCAGGTGCCAGATGACATTGTCTCGGGCCATAGTCAATTTGACGATTTGAGGCAGTCGCTGCATGATGCCAGTGGACTGGACACCTCTCCGGAGGTGGAATTTGGTCGGCCTGAGCCTGGCTCCCATGCCGATTCCTCATACCGGCGCCTTATGGCTAGGGTGTCTGAGTATCTGGGATGGTCTGCTCCCCCAGGGGAGTTTGTGCAGGATGATCTGACGGACATCCTTGATGTTGGTCCCCCAACTGACCCGGTACTGCCGTTCCATATGGCTTTACAGCGTAGGGTGGCGGCGGCTTGGACTGCTCCGGAGAGTCTCCCGGCAGTGGGCAGATCCTTGTCGCGAAAATACCGTCCAGCCAGTGGCGACCCCTGCTACTTGACCAAGCACCCCACTCCGGAAAGTTTGGTGGTGCAGGCGGCCACGGCCCCGGCAAAGCAGGCGTCGTACCCTACCATCCCTCCTGATAGGGACGACAAACGTTTTGATGGCTGGGCGAAGAAGGTGTTTTCTTCTGGTGGTATGGCGCTTCAGGCGGCCAACTCCATTTGTGCCTTGTCGCGTTTCACGCACACTCTGTGGAACTGTGTTGCGTTAGCGGCTGAACATATTCCCGAAGGGGTCGAACGGGATGGTTTCCTTGCTATGGTCCAGGATGGTAAGGATGCCATGTGTGAGTCCGTTCAGTCGGGTTTGGATTTAGCTGAATGCGTCAGTAGGTCCATGGCGGCGAGCACCGTGATACGCAGGTTTGCGTGGTTGCGGAAGTCGGGGTTTGCTCCTGATGTGCAGTCCCGGCTCCTCAACATGCCCTTTGATGGTGAACATCTTTTTGGCAGCAAGGCTGACGAGAGCCTTGAGAGGTTGCAGACCTCAAAAGCTGCAGCGAAGTCGTTGGGCGCTGCAGTTCGCCAACCTCCGCCTTTTCGTCCTAGGGGACAGCAGTGGAGGGGTGGCTCCTTTCGCTATTACTCGTCCTTTGGTAAAGCAAGAGGAGCTGGCAGTCAAAGGGGCCAACGCAGGGGTACCAGAGGTGGACGACAGGGTACCCGTGGTGCCAAGGCCGCTCGGGCAGTTGCCTCTTTGCCCTCAGGTAACGCCGCAGCCGCTCCTACTCAGTCATGAGGCCATGTCCCATGGTTCGCCGGTTGGGGGACGGCTGGCGCAGCATCTTGTAGAGTGGCGTGCCATTACTTCAGATGTGTGGGTTCTGGAGATCATAACCCACGGCTACTGTCTTCCCTTTCGGCACAGGCCTCGCGACAATCCACCGGGGAACCTCTCTTTGAAGTGTCCGGATCCGCTCCTTGCGCAGGAAATTCAAGCCCTGCTGGAGAAAGGCGCCATAGAACTGGTGCCTGTAGCGGAGAGGAACAAGGGATGGTATTCCCCTTATTTTTTGATTTCGAAGAAAGACGGGGGATTGAGACCCATCATGGACTTGCGCGGTTGGAACAAACTCCTCAGGAAGGACAAGTTCAAGATGGTTACTCTCTCTCAAGTCCTCCAGGCCCTTCAGCTTCAGGACTGGTTGGTGTCACTCGACCTCAAGGATGCTTACTTCCATGTGCCGATCCATCCCAAGCACAAGAAGTACCTGAGGTTCGCGGTTGGCGACTCGCAATTTCAGTTTCGGGTCCTGCCGTTCGGTTTGACCTCCGCCCCGAGGGTTTTCACCAAGCTCATGGTGGTGGTGGCAGCGCATCTCAGGCAAGGGGGGATTCACGTCTACCCCTACCTGGACGATTGGTTGATCAGGGGGAGCTCTCCCGAGCAAGTCCTGGATCATCTGTCCGTCGCCTGCCACTCCCTTCACAGGCTGGGCTTCTCCCTCAATTTAAAGAAGTCCCATTTGACGCCAACACAGAGGCTCCAGTACATCGGAGCAGTGCTCGACACTTCCCTGGGGCAGTGTTTTCCTCCCCAGGTGAGGGCTCTTCACATTCAGCAGATGGTGCACAAGTTTCAGCATGCCCAGACGCTCCCGGCGTTCGAGTTCTTGAGGTTGCTCGGCCTCATGGCATCCTGCATTCTTCTGGTGCCAGAGGCTCGCCTGCGGATGAGATCTTTGCAGTGGGCACTCAAGACGCAATGGTCGCAGTCCTCCGGCAGGATGTCGGACCCGGTTCAGGTGCCGCCCTCGGTCGCCCGGGACCTTCTGTGGTGGGCCGTCGAAGGCAACTTGATGAAGGGGGCTCCATTTTGGCTACCCTGGCCGGAGGTGACGATCGTGTCGGATGCATCCCTCACGGGATGGGGAGCTCATGCCAACGGGCTGACAGTCAGCGGTCGTTGGTCTCCGTCGGAGTCCAGACTCCATATCAATCTGTTGGAGCTGAGGGCCGTCAGGCTAGCCCTGAAGGCTTTTCTGCCGACTGTGCGAGGAAAGACTATCCTGATCATGACGGACAACACTGTGGCCATGCACTACCTCAACAAAAAGGGGGGGGCAGGGTCACTTCCTCTGTGCAGGGAGGCGATGCAGCTCGAGTTCTGGGCCATCCGGCAGGAAGTTTCGATCTCGGCAGTTCATCTGGCCGGAGACGAAAACGTGACGGCGACGCTCTGAGCAGGCAGAGCGCGATCTCTCACGAGTGGGAGTTGGCTCAGGAGATTCTCCTGGAGATCTTCGCCCTTTGGGGGACCCCTCAAGTGGATCTCTTCGCCTCCAGTGTCAACCGGAAGTGCGAGAGGTTTTGCTCGCGGGAATTTCCTCCGAAAGGAGCCTTAGGAGACGCGTTTGTGGTGGAGTGGTCATTCCCGCTGCTGTACGCGTTTCCTCCAGTCCCCGTCATCCCGCAAGTGCTGCGGAGGTTACGGAAGTTCGGTTCCCGGATGATCCTCATTGCTCCGGCGTGGGCTCGGAGGACGTGGTACCCGGACCTTCTCGACTTGTCCATCTGCCCTCCACGTCGTCTTCCCTACCGAGACGATCTGCTCTCACGGGAGGGGGGTCAGGTTCTCCATCCAGAGGTCGGATCCCTCAACCTTCACGCTTGGCTTCTGAAAGGTTGAGGTATAAGGATTGGGACCTCCCTGAAGACGTGATGGAGGTGTTGCTTTCGGCCCGAAGGCCCGCAACTAAGTCTCTGTACCGTTGCCGTTGGCGTAAGTTCTGCGACTGGTGCAGAGTTCAGAAGGTGGATCCTTTTGCATGTGACATCCCCATGGTTCTGTCCTTTTTGCTTTCTTTGGCCCACAGGGGCTTGCAAGTGGGTACCATTAAAGGTTACCTGGCGGCGCTGTCCATCTTTAAGCGCTCATCTGAAGAATGTTCTTACTTTAAAATCCCTTTAATTTCACAGTTTCTAAAAGGGCTCACTAATGTGTTCCCTCCGTCGCCTTTCCTGGTGCCCGGTTGGGATTTAAACCTTGTTCTTAGGTTTCTTATGGGTGCTCCGTTTGAGCCTTTACATTCTTGCCCTTTGAGGCTGTTGACTTTGAAAACTGTGTTTTTAGTTGCGGTTACTTCCGCTCGCAGAGTGAGTGAGTTACAGGCACTTTCTGTTAAGCCACCCTTCACTGTATTTCACAAGGACAGGGTTGTCCTTCGAGTTCGTCCTTCTTTTCTTCCAAAGGTAGTGACGGAATTTCATTTGGCCCGGAAGATTGTTCTTCCGGCATTCTATCCTCCTCCGCATCCTGGTAAGGAATAGGAGAGGCTCCATAGGCTTGATCCTAGGAGAGCTTTGAGCTTTTATGTTTCTCGCATGTCCCGGGTCAGAGTGGACGATCAACTCTTTATTGGTTACGCTGGTAAGCGCTTGGGGCAAGCTGTGACGAAACAGACTTTGTCACGCTGGATTATTTTGGCCATCTCGGAGTGTTACCGCTTGGCGGGTAAGGACCCACCGGCTGGCTTGCGGGCCCATTCTACCAGGGGCGTGGCTGCATCTACTGCCCTGCAGAGGGGTGTTCCTATTCGCAACATCTGTGATGCTGCCACCTGGGCTTCAGTACATACATTTGTACGGCATTATTCCCTCGATTCCATCAGAGGGCAGGATCTGGCCTTTGGCAAGGCGGTCCTTTGCTCTGCTATTTGATTGGCTATTCTAAATTTTGTTTCTAAATTCTTTCCCTCCTCCTTGATTTGGTACTGCTTTGGGAGTCTTGTCATAGATATGGAATACGTCGGAGGACCCAATCCCCTCGAAGAACAAGTTACTTTCTTACCTGGTAACGTTCTTTCGATGGGAGGGTCCGACGACGTATTCCATATCGCTCCCACCCTGCCTTCCCCGCTGCAGAATTTCTGTTGCGATTGCAGCTTACGTTCCGCAAGGCTTTGTGTCGGACTGGCAGTTGACTAATGTCACACGTTCTGGGGGAAAAAACTACAACTGAGGCTACTGGCGTCGTGCGTCCTACTTATCACATCGGATGACGTCGGACGTCGGAGGAGGTCCTCGACGGCGGCGCATCGACGTCATCGACGCAGGACGCAGACGCCGAAAAAGTTTCCGAAGCAGCACAGCTGTGGTGATTACATGTCATAGATATGGAATACGTCGTCGGACCCTCCCATCGAAAGAACGTTACCAGGTAAGAAAGTAACTTGTTCTTCTTTTCTTGAGAACTATCACACAGCCATTTTGTATTAGTTGTGAGGTCTGGCAATAGGTTTCTTAGTATAGGCCCTTATTATTTTTACACAACACCACATGGACTGCCTTATTTTTCATTTGATGGTTGACGCTTGCTCCCATCTTAGATTTAGGTTTAGATAAGTTGTTTATCCATCCTGCATCCAGCATTCATTGCTCAAAAACACCCTTGAACTGTGATCACTTGTGTCTGTTACTTGTCACTATGAGTTCCTCACAGTGCCCTTTGAGCTCACTGGACTGGGAGGGCAGAGCAAGAAGAACTTGCCTTGTCCAAGAGCCCTAACAATCTGAGAGTCCAAAGCCGTCTGGAGTCCTGTTTCGCCACTTTGAACCTCGGGTCCATGTAAACCTAAAACTCACATGGTCCACTGACTTATTCTTGGGGATTTTCTACAATCACTTCTAAGAAAAATGCATCTCATATACTTATGATCACATCACAATTAGTATATTCCATGAAGAAAATGTTGAACTTCTCTAGTGCCCCCAAAATGGCTAGAATCTACATGCTTGCAAATTCAAATAGTTTGCAAAATGACTATATCCTTTTGCATTTTTTAGTGTGTTCATATCACTATGCAGTTTCTTTTTAGCTAGCCCTGATATAGAGAAGGAGATACAGAGCACCAGTTTAATGTCCCTTTTGCGAAAAACAAATGAAAACAAAATAGAATATTTAACTTCCTGTTCAATAGGTGATCAATGAAGATGACCTAGGCTTACAACATAATGGAGTCTTAATTCCATTAAAGACACAGAGGTGAGCATTATGCTTTACTCTCTTTATTGCCACTCTCGAGCAGCTTTCAAAATGATAAGTTATTACTTCTTTTCATTCTTCAAACTGTCCAAAAACAACCAACCACTCTGGACTGCAAAACCCCAAAGTCAACTGCTCTTTTGTAGTCTTGTGCAATCTGCAAATCAACCCTATCGGCCTAACACCTTAATTTGCTTTCTCGCAGTCTTTGATGCACCGGGCTACACAAAGTTTGGGGTCATTCAGGAACTAGGGATACAAAATCACTTTGTACTTGCTCTTAGTTTTCTGGACGATATTAATGTTACCCAGTCCTATTTACCACTTAGTCCTTCACATTGCACACACTCCTGAAGGACACAAGACAGCAACATCGCAAATTTTCCTGACAACTTGTCCACCGACAACTGATAGCTCTCCCGGTTGTTTCAGAGTTTGACGGAAAACCGCATCCACATCGCAGATAATTGAATATTTAATTGCCGGAGGCTTGCACAGCTTGACTCCTTGCAGCAAACGCACTACGGCTGGGTGTCTCTGCCCGGCTGGCTGTCTACTTTCTCGTGCCCTGCCGAAATAGCAGATCTTTATACTCCTATGGTTTGAAAAGCTTGGCCGTCCTGTGATAGGCTCGTCAAAGAATGGAGCACCTGTACTACAGGTGCTGAAACGCGATGAACACTGTGCAGGGTGCACCAGCTTTCCCATTTGCTACATTTGGCGCCATAGCTTTGTAGTGTGGAGGGTGCCCACGAGTCCTTACTGATTTGAGCAGCGAGACTTGAAAGCCCCTTCAGTTTCCATCTTTGCCCGAAACTCTGCAGGCCAGCAGTTGAAGATTCCCTGTGTTGACTAATGGGTGTTCTTGGCTGGTCGGGCTCGGGAGTAAATCTCACTGGTCCGAAATTATCCTCGGAAAATTTGAGAAAAGTTCAGTCAACACTGGAAACGACACCTGGGACTTCCAATGCAGCACTTCCAATGCAGCACTATCAACATTAGTTCCGCTCCGTTCCTGCAAACCTTCGGTAGGACTCTTGTCAACATAATAAATGGTGGTGGGGTGGAATGCGTAGTGGACTGGTCAGTTCCAGCTGTAGAGGAACACGTCTGTCCCTTGGGCTCCCGGATCCAGCCTCCAAGTGTAATGCCTGGGAGTCTACGTTCAACCTGGACGTGAAAAGATCGATGTGCATGGGACCCCAGACCTTTTTCAAATCTGCAAACATTGCTGGATGCAACCTCCAGTTGCTGGAGTCTGCCAGATAACGCAAATTCCAGTCTGCCACCACGTTCTGTTCCCCCGGAAGGTACTCTTCTGCTACTATCTTCCTCTCTAGACAGTGGTGCCAGAAATCCTTTGCCAGCTCGGC
The DNA here is from genome assembly GCF_040938575.1 of Ambystoma mexicanum. NCBI lineage: Eukaryota > Metazoa > Chordata > Amphibia > Caudata > Ambystomatidae > Ambystoma > Ambystoma mexicanum. The sequence continues at coordinate 156,315,945 of NC_090925.1, forward strand.
TAGTATTCTGGAATTGGTACCTCCCAGACAGTTGAGGTACTGGACTGCTGAGGTGTTCATCTTTAGCAACACGCAGCAATTGACTCGTCCCTTGGGGAATGTCCTGACTGCAAACAAGCCTCCTAAAAGCACCAGGCAATTTATTTGGAGCTTCAATACTTCTTGGGACCATTTGCCCCCTGTTTCTAACTCTCCGCATCTGGTTCCCCAAATGTCTCTTCTAGCGGCAAACTATATTGCTAAGGCTGGGGCATTACCGAAAATGGCTGCCCGTTCCAAGCCTCCATATGCTCCAGAATGGGGTCTGGTATGGATTCACAGGCTCATGAATATTCCCCATCGTCAGGCTGGGAATCCTTGGTAAAAGAAAAAACAGTTTGTTTCGTTTCTAAACTGTCTTTCTCCTGAAAACCAATCACTGAGCTCTGGGTCATACTGCCCCAGCCAATGACTTCCCTCTACCTAAGCCCCTCCTCTGGCAGCCATCTTCATATTTCTACCACACGTTCAAGTGTTGGGAGTCCTCGTTCTTAGCTCGAAGGGCGCTTTTTCGATAGAAATCCTTATTTTGTTGAAATTTGAGCCTGTGTGCTCCATCGTCTACTCATCCGATTAACGGGGATCCGTGTTTTGGCATCTTTCATCGCCCCTCAAGGGAAAAATCGTTCTTCTTGGAGGCTTCCAGAAGACCATCAGGCCTACACCGCACCAGACCATGTCGGAGGAGAAGGACATCGCTTCCCTCTTCAAGCTCTGCGCCAGCTGCGGTTTGCGGAATGTGTTTCTTGAAAGATGATCATTCCCAGTGCCTGTATTGCCTGCACCGTCGCAAGGTAGAAGATTGTGAGATCTGCCGTGGCTTCACCAAGCGCATGATGATCATCACGTCTTGACTGGCGACGTGGCTTAAAGCTGGGGCCTCTACCCCGGGTGGTTCACGGGAAGGCCGCATCAGGGTCCAGCCAGCCAGAGCAGGCTTCTGAGACCTTTGGGGCGCTCCATCCGTGGCGGCACAAAACCAGGCCAATCACTGCAAGTCTGCTTCCGTCGGGGTCACTGCGCAAGCGGGTCCTGCAACGGACAGGGCGCGTTCATTGTTTCAGTCAGCTTCGGTCTCCAGTCACCGCTCCAGCTCCTCGTCCAAGAGAATGTCAGCTACCCCAGGGAAGCTGCACAAGAAACCAGAGAAGGCCAAGCAGGACAAGATGGCCGACCTGACCGTGAAGGCCCAGGCCAAATCCTCTTCCTCTATCGAATTGGTGGTGGCCTCGCTTTCCAAGGCAAAAGGGGCAGACCCAGGCCCAGGGTGCCCCTGTGCAGCCAGAGTGGCTTTCCCTGCCAGGCGAGGGTCTTTGTTCAGGCCAATAGAGAAGACTTCAGGAGAAGAGGATGCCACACCTAAGCCCGGGACCGGCACTGGGGCCACCACCGCCGAAGGGGGACGGACACAACGATGGATACCGACGACGACAGGATGTCCCCTCCACCGCGGCTGTCCCCACTGGACGAAGTGGGATCTTTTCATTACATGATCGCCCGTACCGCTGAGCTCTTTCTTCTCTTCCAGGGTGAGCTGGAAGAAGGTTCTCTGTACCAGCGCCGGGAGGCGAAGAGGAAGACCATTCTGTCGGTGCCGCTTCTGGACGACGTCTGGGACGAAGGGCTGGCTCTGCTCAAGTGTCTGCAGTCCCAACCGTTGCCGGACTTAGTGGACTCGAGCGGCGCCAGGAAGAAGTCGGCAGGTTTGTCGTTGTCGACTTCATCTGCACCCCTGGACAGCGAGGGGAAGAAGTTGGATTCCATGGGTAGAAAAGTCATTTACTCAGCGGCGACGACGGTCAAGGCGGCCAATGCCTTGGCGATTGTTGACAGGTATGACCGGGTGCTTTGGTACAAGATGGCCCTGCTCCTTGACTTCCTCCCCGATGACAAACGGGTCGATGCGTGGGAGATCCTCTAGTAAGGTGAGGTGGCGTCGGATCACGCCATCACCGTGGCCCTGGACATAACGGACACAGGTTTCCGCCAGATGGCGAACAGAGTTTGCCTTCGTCGTGGCTGGCTCAAGGCCACCAACTTCAGGCAGGAGGTCCAGACAAGGGTCCTGGACATGCCGTTCGACAGAGACAACCTGTTCGTGAAGGCCATCGATGAATCCCTCCAGGCCATCAAGTCCAACACGGAGATGGCCCGTGCCCGAGGCATGCTGCAACAGCACCGTACGTCCTCTCGATCCATCCTCAAGAGGGAAGACCAACAGGTCCTCGAGGGCTTTCAGCGGGTTTCGTCCTCTTACCGCCAACCCTCCCATTCCAACAGGGGTCACTCCAAAGCCTTCAAGTCGTCAAGGCTCCCAGGGCGGCGCGTTGGCCACCAAGCAAGACTGAACTGGCCAAGGCATCGAGCCCCCACCCCTGCACCCTGGTGGGCAGCCGGCTGGCGGAACTTCATCAGCATGTGGGAGACCATCTCCACCGATCGATGGGTTCTGGAGGCTCTCACCCGCGGACACACCTTGGAGTTTCCGCGAAAAGTGTCAGCGGATACCACCAGTGGCCGACAGGAACACATCCCTCAGCTGCTGCATGTAAAAAAAAAAAAAAGGGGCGTAGTGCTACTTCCAAAGCGACTCTAGTTCCAAAACAACTCCGGGGCTACAGAGTCTACTCAAGGTACTTTCTCATGAGCAACATGACAGGGGGCTGGAGGCCCATCCTCTATCTACGACGACTCAACAAGTACATAAATCCCAGAAGTTCAAGATGGTCACGCTGCAGCACGTGATCAGCCAACTGGAGAAAGGAGACTTTCTGTCGTTGTTGGATCTGGAGGACGCGTACTTCCACGTCCCCATCCACAAGAAGCTGTTGGGGAGAAGTTGGACCCCCACCAGGGCTTCTGGGCGTCCGAGCTATGGGAGACCCCAACATCTCCCATTTTGCCCAAAGAAAATGCAGCAGAGTCCCAAGCAGGCAGCAACATGTTCCAAACTGCGTTTATTTCTGGGCAGCAAAAAAACACACAGAGCTTCGTGCACAGCGAGAATCCAGGTACCGTCTCCCCCGGAGCTGGCTTGCAAGCCAGCTTTGTAACGCACTGCAGGCTGACCTCACAGAATTGGACCAGCTCCCAGAAACCTATCTCATCCTGCTATTGGCTGCTAAGTGATAGGTTATCTATGTAGCCCTTATAGGAAGCCTGATCATTGGGCATTAGGACTTTTGCGTCAGTGGGTTGGTTTAGCTACGCCACCCCCATTACCTAATTCTAAAATTGTTGCAGTATGAATCTGTTCCCATCAGTTTTAGCTGAAACAGGCTTACCTAATTCTAAAATTGTTGCAGTATGAATCTGTTCCCATCAGTTTTAGCTGAAACAGGCTTTTCGCCCCTGGGCTCTGTGTTCATTGGCCCGAGCTGAGCCATTCTTGTTACAATTATGTTTCAAATGGTGTGCGAGTCTTGCGAAAATGTCTTTCGTTCCCAGGAAAAAAACACTGGGCTCTGGATGTTCTGCCGTAGCTTACTCATATTTGTGAAGAATTAAAATGTTTGTCTGTCAGAGTTCACTGTCATTCAAAGAAATTAATCTGATCTTACTGTGAGACCTTGGCTGCTCCTGGGTTTGCGAGGAGCATTGCTAAAGTCAGCACGAATCCCCACTGTGGCTGGTGTTCAGTGAGACAAATGCACTTGGCTGTGATTTTCCTGAACATGGCTTTACACTGTGCAATTAGATCAGGTTAGTTCATATAGGCATCTGCAAGCCTTTAGACAGGGATTCTTGTGTTTTGTAGATACTGGTATTGCTGCATTGGCTAATGTAGCATGGAAGTTGCAATGTTGGTGAAGTGGGTGTCTTTCAGCATATTTGTCACCCATGGGTGTGCTGGGGCCTGGTTCAAATGATAAGTGCGCTCCTTATTCTTCCTGCTGTCCTGTCTGTCGATGTGCCTGGGGTGAGGGGCAGGTGTTTGATCTCTATTTTCCCTCTTCAGTCCCCGCTATGGTCGACTTTGTCAACCACACCACCAAGCAACATTCACCTCCTTCCTGTCTGCATATCCTTGTCAATTCTTTGAAGTATTTTTATTTAATATTTTATTTATTTAATATTTATATTGCGCCGGTAGCTCGCGAGCCTCGGGGCGCAGAAACAAGGACACGAGAACGGACGGAACAGATAGTGATTAGACAGAGCAGACGGGACAGTCACATAGAATTAAGCTAACTGAGGCATATGCCGTGATGGCCGTTTATTTGAAGATATGGGTTTTTACCTGTTTGCGAAAACGCGAGTAGTTGGTTTCGAGTCTAAGGTGGTCTGGTAGGTTGTTCCAAAGGTTGGCTGCAAGGGTTGGAAAGGCTCTACCTAAGCCACTTTTGAGTTTGTGAGGTGACGTAGCAATTTTAACAAGTTGGGATGATCTCAGTGTTCTATTAGGAACGTATGGTTTGATCCTAGTTTTTAAGTAGATTGGTGCCTTTCCGTAGATGCATCTGTGAACGATGGTTAAGGTTTTGAAATGCACCCTATCTTCGATTTTCAGCCAATGAAGCTCTCTTCTGGAGTTGCTGATATGTTCTGTTTTAGTTTTGAGCTTGACAATTCTTACCGCGTTGTTCTGTACAATTTGGTAGCTTTGTAGGCATTGCTTGGAGGCACCCAGGACTAGAGCGTTGCCATAGTCAAGGCGCGATAAGATGGTGGCTCTTGCTATGGTCGCACAATTTTCCTCGGATATGAATGGTCTGATGGCTTTTATTAGACGGTGTCACGCCCCGATGTATTTTGAACACACCTCACAAAACGCACTCTCCCCTGAAGACTTGCCAGCAAGGATTGGGACAAGGTCAACGACGCAGAGTTTTGCCATCTCAACACTGGTTTCCATTCAATCGATGGCAGTTGCCATGGAGACGCGCTACGAGCATTCTACAGCGTCTCCGTTGCCGGCAACTAAAAGCTCCTCCTCAACACGCTCGATCACGTGACGGTTGACGGAGTCATGTGATCACCAGTCAGCGTTTAAAAGGGACGCGCTGACTACCTTCGACGCTTCACAGCTGATCCTGTTGGGCGTACTACGGATTTCGAACTAAATGTGCTACTGGACCTCGGATTGAACTTTGGACTCTGATTTGGCTTTTCCCTCTCGGTATAGTTGTTTTGGAACTTTGCCTCTACTGGATCTGACCATTTTCTGTCCCTGGATTGCTATCGGATTATCCCTTGTCATGAACTATGTTCTTGGACCACTCTGATTGATCTACGTTCCTGTCTTCCACGTCAGGTGGTGATTTAATCCATCCCGTCATCCTTGCTGGCTGCTTCTGACACATTTCCTTTATTAAGTCCTGAACAACTTCGCAGGGTAAGCCTTGTTCCAGAATTATTATAGTCACCTGCAAACTTGGGGTTCTTTGTTTTGACCTAATCACGTGTTTTCCTTACAGCGGTCATCAGGGGCACCTTCCGGCATCTACAGGCATTCCTTGTTGCGACTGACGAAGATCACCACCTGTGGCCTCAAAGATCGCTCGGTGCAGTAACTTTCCTATCTGCCCGAGTGGTACTTGGGGACGGAGGTCCCATCGGCTACACGACCATCAAGTCTTGACAGACTGTGAAGCCCTTTTCTGGTCGTTCAGACGATGGAACCTACTGCCGGGGACCCTGTGGCTGCTTTAATGCAAGCTCTTGCATCCCTTAGAACCGAAGTAGCGGCTGCTACTACCGCGATACATCATCGTTTAGACAATATCCAAAGTACCCGCAACCCTCTACCGGCAGATGCTGAATTTGGGGATCAGGCAACACCCCCACCAGTTCCCACTATACCTGCTACCCCACCTACTCCTGTGGTGTTACCTACACAGTTTCCATTGGCACCTCCAGAGAAATTTCAGGGTGATCCTAGAAAATATCGCACTTTCATTAATCAGTGCAAACTTCATTTTCTTTGCCGACCATTAGTGTTCCATGATTCCACTACAAAGGCAGCCTTTTTGTTATCCCATTTGACCGGGGTTGCAGCTACCTGGGCTAATCCTTTTCTTGAGAATAACCATCCAGCCCTTTATGATTTTGATCTTTTGGTAAGTGAATTGGCCAAAGTATTTGACACCAGGTACAAAGCCCAGTCTCGGGATCTGGAGCTCTTGGATTTATCTCAGGGCAGACAAACCTTAATAGAATACATCACACGCTTTAATCAATTATCAGCTGAGACTTCATGGCCCGAAAATAAGAAAGCTGTAGTATTTTACAAAGGTTTGTGTAACACTATGAAGGACGCCCTTTCTGTAATACCTTCCCTTCCTGATGCATATCCTGAACTAGTAGATTTAGTTCTTCAAGTAGACGCTCGAAAGACTGAACGTCGGGCGGAATCTGGCTTCTCAGGCAAATCCTTACCTTCTCCACCGGATGGTACAAGTGAACCCATGCAAATAGGTGGTCTACGAAGTCCCATCACTCAGACCGAAAGGGAGCGTCGGAGAACCGACAATGCATGCTTCTACTGTGGACTCAGTGGTCATTTTGTCAAAGAATGCCCAAGACGCCCAAAAAACAAGTCCTCGGGTTTTCAGAAAGCTCGTCCTTGAATATGGGGGACAAGACGAGCTTGATTCATAACCCCAGAGTTCCTACTTTTGGCCCAATAAGACCAGTGGTCGTTCAGGCAGTTCTTCAGCCTGATAGGGAGTGTTCACACACAGTACATATAGTAATTGATTCAGGTGCCACTGGTTGTTTTATTGATATACCTTTGGCCAAAACATTGAACCTTCCTTTAATAACCAAGGCACATCCCGAACCAGTTCAAACAGTGGACGGTTCCTCTCTCGCTTCTGGTCCAATTAAACAACAAACTGCCCAGATGGACGTAGTAATTCAGGGAAACCATAAGGAACAATTGTCTTTTGATTTGATATCCACACCACAGTTTGGAATAATCCTAGGCCTTCCCTGGCTGAAAAAACATAATCCCCTCATAGACTGGGGTACAGGACAAGTTTCTTTTGAATCGGATATTTGCCAACATTTTTGTCTATCGGAAGGTGAAGCAAACAATCCTGCAAGAGCACTTGGGGCCCTACATTTAGCTCCTGATGAGGAGAACGGTACATTTGAAACAGCTCATACAGTGGGTGCCACATTGTCAGGGGTACCCCCAGAATATCACGACTTTCATTCGGTATTTGATAAAACATCAGCGAAGATACTGCCTCCTCACAGACCGTATGATTGTTCTATTGAACTAATCGATGGGGCATCGCTCCCCAAGGGACGCATATATTCATTATCACCATCTGAAGAAACGTCCCTTAAAGAATATATACATCATGCACTACAGTTAGGACATATCAGGCCTTCCTCATCACCCGTTGCCAGTCCCATTTTCTTTGTTCCTAAAAAAGAAGGCGATCTCCGTCCCTGTGTAGACTATAGACGCCTGAATGCAATCACCATTAAGAATCGTTATCCTATTCCACTCATCTCTACCTTGTTGGACAAGTTAACCAATGCCTCCATCTATACCAAGTTGGACCTCAGGGGAGCATATAATTTGGTTCGTATGCGACCAGGAGATGAGTGGAAGACTGCATTCTGTTCTCGCCAAGGACTATATGAATACTTGGTGATGCCTTTTGGCCTTTGTAATGCCCCAGCCATTTTCCAACGACTGGTAAATGATATATTCAGTGATATTCTGGATGTTTATGTCGTAGCGTATTTGGACGACATATTGATATTCTCTCAAACATTAGCTGAACATGTCATTCATGTTAGAGAAGTACTCACAAGACTTAAGAAGAATTCCCTTTACGCTAAACCCGAGAAATGTCTGTTTCATACAGCTGAAGTCGAGTTTCTGGGTTTTCATCTTTCACCGGGGGGATTAACAATGAATCAATCCAAAGTTCAAGCTATCACAAATTGGCCAGTACCTGTTAATCTGAAACAACTGCAATCTTTCCTAGGGTTCGCAAACTTTTATCGAAGATTCATTGCGAATTTTTCCTCCATGGTCGCACCATTAACTGCACTGACCAGTCCGTCAGTACCGTTTCTCTGGACTGATGCACATCAAACAGCTTTTGACTCCCTTAAAACCTCATTCACCACGGCCCCAGTTCTGCAGCACCCAGACCCAGAGCTTCCGTATATAGTAGAAGCAGATGCTTCTTCCTTTGCTTTAGGGGCCGTCCTATCCCAGCCTTGTCCTACTACCGGAGCATTACACCCGGTGGCCTATCATTCCAGGAAGTTCACACCTACTGAAATTCATTATACGGTCACTGAAAAGGAACTATTGGCCATTAGAGACGCATTGTTGGTATGGAGACACCATCTTTTGGGAGCAAGACATCAGACTATCGTCTACACAGACCATAAAAATTTACAAGATCTAGCATCCCTGAAATGTGTCAATAGTAGGCAAGTTCGTTGGCACCTCTTTTTTGCTGCATACGATTTCATCGTCAAACACAGACCAGGTTTGTCTCATGGTAAAGCTGATGCTTTGTCCCGTTCACCTGGGGGGATACCTCTCCCTTCATATCCTGATACTCTGCTAGGGAAAGGCCATGTTGTTTGTACCTGTACTCCATCTCCTCCTATGTTAAAGGTCATACGCCAATGGGTTATACAACATCCTCAAGTATTGGATGATTGGGATACCGTTATGCAGGATGGATTGCCTTTCGTTCAAGGAAAATTGTTTCTCCCTACCAGTGACTCTCGTAACCAAGCCTTAGAATGGTCACATAATGCTCCAATCAATGGTCATCCAGGTCAGCGACGTACTCTAGACTTGTTGAAACGCTGGTGTTGGTGGCCATCGATGCGACGAGATGTGGAGACATACGTCAACACCTGTTCTATATGTGCACAATGCAAGACCCGGAAAGGTCGTCCATTAGGGTTGTTACATCCTTTGCCCATACCCCCGAAACCATGGCATACAGTATCCATGGACCTGATAACTGATCTACCACGAGTACGAGGCTATGACACACTTTGGGTGGTTGTAGATTCATATACAAAAATGGCCCGTTTCCTACCATGTAAAGGCATTCCTACTGCTCCCTCATTAGCTCGTATGTTTTTTGAATCAGTTTTTTGTCTGTTCGGGTTACCGAATGTCATTGTATCAGACAGGGGATCCCAATTCACCTCACGCTTCTGGTTGGCCCTTACCAAACTGCTAGGTATAGATGCTCGTTTTTCATCGGCATATCATCCCGAAAGCGATGGGCAAACTGAGAGAGTTAACCAGGTCCTGGAGCAGTATTTGAGGTGTCTAACTTTGCAATTCTAGAACACCTGGTTAGACTCTCTTCACTTTGCAGAATTTGCCTACAACAACGCCCTGCATTCGGCCACGGGTTTTTCTCCGTTTTTTTCACTCTATGGCCAACATCCTCGTACTTTGCCCTTTCCTGACTTGAATCCTGTCAATGTCCCTGTATCAAGTATCAGTACCCCTGCGGCAAATGATTGTGTCAGAGATCTCGCATCCGTCCATGCACAAACCCTTGTCCATCTCCAAGAGGCCCAGGCGTCTGAGTGCTGCCGCTAACAAAAAAAGAAAAGAGGCCCCGTCATATAAACCAGGCGAACGGGTTTGGTTGTCTACACGGCATCTCCACATACCGGGGTGTCGTAAACTGCTGCCCCGTTTCGTCGGCCCGTATAAAGTTTCTAAAGTTTTGAACCCGGTGGTCTATAGGCTAGCCGTCCCCACTTCTTGGAAGTTACACCCCGTTTTTCACACTTCTCTCCTTAAACCTTGTACTGTTGATACACGCATTTCTTCTGCCCCTGGCCCTGTGCCTGTGGTTTCTCAGGAGGATTATGAAGTGAGCTCTATTCTGGGATCCCGGATAGTCAGGGGAAAGTTACAGTATTTGGTAGACTGGTTGGGTTACGGTCCTGAGGAGAGGTCCTGGGTCCCGTCCTCTGATGTCCATGCCCCGTTATTGGTGTCTAGGTTCCATCGGGAAAACCCTTCCAGCCCACGGGGTCGTGGGCCTTTGAGGGGGGGCTCTGTCACGCCCCGATGTATTTTGAACACACCTCACAAAACGCACTCTCCCCTGAAGACTTGCCAGCAAGGATTGGGACAAGGTCAACGACGCAGAGTTTTGCCATCTCAACACTGGTTTCCATTCAATCGATGGCAGTTGCCATGGAGACGCGCTACGAGCATTCTACAGCGTCTCTGTTGCCGGCAACTAAAAGCTCCTCCTCAACACGCTCGATCACGTGACGGTTGACGGAGTCATGTGATCACCAGTCAGCGTTTAAAAGGGACGCGCTGACTACCTTCGACGCTTCACAGCTGATCCTGTTGGGCGTACTACGGATTTCGAACTAAATGTGCTACTGGACCTCGGATTGAACTTTGGACTCTGATTTGGCTTTTCCCTCTCGGTATAGTTGTTTTGGAACTTTGCCTCTACTGGATCTGACCATTTTCTGTCCCTGGATTGCTATCGGATTATCCCTTGTCATGAACTATGTTCTTGGACCACTCTGATTGATCTACGTTCCTGTCTTCCACGTCAGGTGGTGATTTAATCCATCCCGTCATCCTTGCTGGCTGCTTCTGACACATTTCCTTTATTAAGTCCTGAACAACTTCGCAGGGTAAGCCTTGTTCCAGAATTATTATAGTCACCTGCAAACTTGGGGTTCTTTGTTTTGACCTAATCACGTGTTTTCCTTACAGCGGTCATCAGGGGCACCTTCCGGCATCTACAGGCATTCCTTGTTGCGACTGACGAAGATCACCACCTGTGGCCTCAAAGATCGCTCGGTGCAGTAACTTTCCTATCTGCCCGAGTGGTACTTGGGGACGGAGGTCCCATCGGCTACACGACCATCAAGTCTTGACAGACGGAGGTGGTAGGCACAGTTTTTTTTGATGAACTGTACTTGGGCGTCCGCACCCAACGATGCTTCTAGCAGCATACCTAGGGTTTTAACCTTGCTTAGGACCGGAATGGGGGTATCTTTAATGTGGAAGGATGTGTAGGATGAGGGTAGCTTAGCACGAGCAGAGGATGAGCCGAAAATCATGAGTTCCGTTTTTTTTCCGTTTAGGCACATCCAATTGGAGTCCATCCATTGCTCCACGTGGTTGTATATCGTGGTAAGTTGCTCGCTATCTTTCTGATAATTGCCACTTAGTTCGAATACAAGCTGTGTGTCGTCAGCATAGTTAGTGAAATAGGTGTTTATGTGGTCTAGAACAAGGCATAGGTATTTTAAGTAAAGATTGAACAGTAGGGGTGACATACTGGCCCCTTGGGGAACTCCACAGAGGATTTCTTTTTCAAGGGAGAACTTGTCCCCCCAGTGCACTCTGGATATTCTGTTTTTTAGAAAGGACATTATCCATCTGATGGCTTCATCAGAGCAGTTGGTGGTCTTTTTTAGCGCATTCTGGAGTAGGTTATGGTCGAGGAGATCAAATGCGGCGCTGAGGTCGAGTAGAACGAGGAGGCCTGTCTTAACCTTGTCAATAATACCGAGCATTTTGGTCTGCAGATCTAACATGGCCGTCTTGGTACTGTGTGCGGGGCGAAAACCAGACTGCTGTGGGTGGAGGGAATTAGATTCCTCTACGTGTGCCTGGAGCTGCATGGTGGCGATCTTATCCATGATTTTGAGGATGAAGTTGCAGTTTGTTATGGGTCTGAGATTATTCGGATCGCGTTGGTCGAGATTGGTTTTTTTTACCAGAGGGGTTACTGTGACTTTTTTGATGGCATTAGGGACTTCCTGATCTCTAAAAGAGGCATTAATGATCTTTGTCAGGATGGGGGCGAAAATGTCTATGTTGTCCAATATTATCTTAGGTGGAATGATATTCTCTGCACAGGTAGTGGGTTTCATGGTCGCCAGTACTTTGATCATTTCGCTGTTGTTGATCTCTGTGAACTTGAAAGTTCCAATACCTGCTGTTGCAGTCTCAGCTGGCAGAGTAACTGTCGTTTTTTTGTTGGTCAGGGAATTTATGATGGCGTCCCTGGCTTTTGAAATTTTGTTGAAGAAGGCGATCTGGGTGGCATCGCATTCTTCTTGAGAGGGTAGGAAAGGAGGGGTAATGGCTTTGGGTTTTTCTATGGATTTGAGGATATTGAATAGTTTGCTGGTGGAATTGGTGGCTGTAGAAATCTGTTCGTTATAGAAATTTTTTTTGGCCTCGGTTATCATATGTTTATATATTATTTCGCTTTCCTTCCAGCGGGCTTTATTGGCTGATGAAGGATTTTTTAGCCATACATTTTCTCTGTTTCGTTTGTCCTTTTTTTGTTCTGCAAGTTCTTTGGAGAACCATTGTGGTTTTTTTTGGGTGGGTCTAGTTGATTTAGTTTGAAGGGGGGCAATTTGGTCCGTGAGTTTCTCGAGGTGACTAAGTAGATTTGCTAACGTTGTTTCGCAGGAGTCATTCTCGGTTTGGTTTTTATCCACCTCAGCTAGGCATTGTATGAGGTGGTTCCTATCAATGTTTTTGTAGTTACGGTGTGTCGAGAGGGTCGGGCAGTTAGGGGTTTTGGGTTTGGGAAGAGGCAGGGTGATGTGGAAGGATATGCTATGATGGTCTGACCAAATGCAGGGCTCAGTCTTAAACTCTCGGGTTTCGAGGTTGTTAGAGACGACCCAGTCAAGAAGATGGCCGTTGTTCATTGTGGGCTCTTGGTTGTTGATCTCAAAGTCAATGTTGTTTAGGGATCTTTGAAGTTTACTAGCTTCTTTGTCTTTTGTATCGCCAAACCAGCGGTTAAAGTCGCCCATGACTAGTGTGGCTGTGTTGGGTCCTTTAAGCATATTGAGTTGATGTGTTATTTCGTCGTTGAATTCTGGGGTGGACGTTGGGGGCCTGTATAGGACAATCAAGTTTAAACTACTGTTAGCCGTATCCATAATTGTACACATTGTTGTCGATGAACAGTACATGTTGGAGTGTTCTCCTTCTGCGTTCCACCACACTCACTTCCCTTTCATACTTCCTCGGATCACAGGGAGTGTCCACCTTTATTACTGCTGGCACCATGCCGCACACCACTATCTTCTCCCTTAGTCTGGCTCTTCCTTTCACCATATCTCTTATTTGCATTCCGATCTCATCTTCTGCTGTTCTCTCGCATCTTGCAATGTATCTTGATTTTGCACAATGATGCTGCGCTCGGTACTAGTGCTTCCGTTATCATCTTCAATCGGCCAGCCAGTCATGATTGCATCCATTACCATGGAAACACTAGCCAGTTCTCGACTTTCTCTGTTCACATGTGTTTTCTGCTGAACATTCTTTTGTGTGCTGGTACTTCATCCATTGTTGCTTCTGTGTCGCTCGAGGTAATTCCCCCCCTCTTTTCACTCCTATGTCTGTTTCTCTTCTTCCGTTGTTTTCCATCTTGGGGAATGTGTCATTCTTCACATCTTCCTTGGGCATCACCAACAAGGGCATGCTGATGCGCACCAACAAACAGTCTCCTCCCCAGTTCGGTGGTAGTTTCTCTTGAGCTGTAGATCCTTATGCTCAATAGTTGTCCATAAGCACTGATGATCCTGCTCTCATCTCCCTACTTTCCTCAACCTTCTTGCATCCAGCATTTTCTTCCACTTCTTTTCACTATTGTGCTGCTAATATTAAGGCTGGTGCCTTCACAGTATATGTCCTATATTTTTCTCTTTTTATTTTTTCCTCTCTTTTTTTTTTCTTGCAGCTTGCTCACTGGGGCATTTGCTAGTTTTTTTTATTTTATTTCTTCTCTTTCTGGCCACTTGCTACATAAAGTTGTTCTTCAATAAGCTGCCAGTAGTTGTTCATCATGGGTAGTGTCTTTATGTAATCATCCTCCATAGGGGATTGCCCTTTCTTTTTATTTTTATTTTTTCATCAATCTCAATGTTGCTGTCTGTTTGGAACACTTTGAGATACATGGGCGTCGTGCTCTGCTGTAGTAATTTCTGTTGTAGTTAATTCTCTCAAGGCATACGTTATTAAAGAGCAGTCAGGACAGCTCTCCCCAGTGGTGTCCCTACCAATTGTGTACATATGTGCATGTTGTTGGTTACTTATGCTATGTGTGTGATGTGTATGTTTTACTCCCTTTGTGTCTGCCCTTACCTCTCCTTACTTTTACAGCAGCTTTTTCCTCACCACTGACACTGTAAGTCTTCCTGCTTGGGGTAGGGAATGTTAGTAGGGGATACAGCGGTAATGTTCACTATTACATATCATTTTTAAATGACCACCCCCCCATTATTTTGTTCATCATTAACAGTCCCATCATGAAGATAATAGTCTTTATTGGCTTGCCCATAACCACTTACGCTGCTGGGTCCTTGCAGCTGATGAGATGATAAAGTTGCCTGCCTGAAAATCGCAAGAAAGGCGTTAATACGTTAGTACTTGTTAGTAACCTCAAGCTCCGTGAAGTAAACAATCACTAAGGGCAAAAATGAAACCTCCCCCCGGACATTTCTTGTTGAGGGTTTCTCAATGTGGGTCAGACAGTATATGCACAGTATATGCACTGTATTGAAGCTGGGGAAATGTTTGGGCGTTTTATTCAATGGAAGCAAGGAAATGTACTTCAGGGAAATGTGTTCTAAGGGGTCTTATTTTTCTGACACAGTGGGCAATATAGTGGGAAAGGCTTCTGAATGGTTGCATGAGTAGGCCTCAGGGTGATTAATGGGAGATAACATTAAGGAAATGTCCTACACAATTCTAACAGCATACATACGCAACAACCTGCATGTGCGAGGAAAAGAGAGAACAAAAAGTGTTACAGTGCCCAAAATATCATTTAAAACCTTTTTCAGCATGCTATGCACATTAGGGTGTTGGTTCCTATTCTAGCTGCTTGTGTGCGTTGGACCACAGGATGGCCATGTTTCCCTAACTCGAGAGTGTTCGTGCTGTCTTGCAGTTCATGAAAATCTCTTGCGTTGGCCCTGTTGATCGTTGCTCCCTCGTTGCCAGGGTGGCCACCGGTTTGTAGGGCTTGACGCCTTACACATCTAACAAAGTCTGTCAGGAGGGCAAAATGTCCCATTCTAGTCCCTAGCCATTGGAATTTTAGTCGTCCGTTGTCTTCAGGCCTGCCCTGAGTCCTTTATATCTGCCGAGAAATTAAAAAGCGCTTGAGACCTGAGAATTGACAAATTCTTTAATTTCTTGACCTAACCTTTCTACATTACTCTCACACTATTCGGTGTCCTAGTGGAAGGAGCCAATGGTACATTTATGCACCATCCTGTCACCACCTGGTGGGCGTTCAATGGCGGTCTGACCCGATCTTGTTCCACAATTCGAAATGTACCTGGAAAATGGGTAGGCACTTAATTTAGGTGAAGATACTCATGACACACTTTTATCATATACACGTAATTTAGGTGGTGGTGTGTAATTGGGCCTTTGAGTCTTGTATTTACTGTACTTTACTTTAAGCTATTTATATTGAGTGCCTTTGTCCCGGGGCATTAGGCGCTGACAAGCTAAACAGAGAAGCATCAGGGTGGTAAATCTGTCTTATAGGGTGGCTGTGTGTCTAAATTAAGGGGATCATGTTACTTAGTTAAGATAATTGCATGGTTTTTAAAATCTTTCTTCTATGGCTCCTCTCAACTTCTCAGGGCGTGCCCCGCAGTGAACTGCAGGCACTTTAAGCTGGTACTAATGAAATTTGCTACCAGGTATTCGCTATCTCCCCTGCCCTCTTTTTATTTATTTCCTCTTTTTCTTTCAATCGCAACCGTCACAATTTACTCCCATGTCCTGTATCCCACTACATTTCCGCTTGTTAAACCCTAGCCTATTAACTACTCATTTATTTAAGCCTAGCACTGTATTACTCCACTACTTCCATTACTGTTAAATTTAAACAATATATTTCTCCCCCCATTATCTACTCCCAAATTTTAATGCAACCATTATTCTCCAATTCGTGCAGCAATAACCTCTTTCCCTGTGTGTTTGCTAATGCATGTGTGCCAGTGCTGTGTTCAAAAGCGCTAGTGGCATTACTACTTGCACTGTGTTATTTTGTCTCCAAACCGTGTCTGTTGGGAACATGGATCATCCACCCTTTACCCCTATTTCTCTCCTCCCGTAGTGAACTGTCAATGAAATGTATGCCTCCCCCCTCAAGTGCACCTTCCTCGACCTTGTGTGTCATTTAATTGCACTGTTATTCGTGTATGCATGAGCCCAGTCTCCTCACTGAAATATGTGCGCTCAGAATGTAGCTTAATGTACTCTCTTGTAATGCACTGTCTTTATGCACCCCCCTATGTACCGTGCCCCTCCACTATACCTAAACAATCTTCCTTATTTTCACCATGTGTATGCCTGGTGTTGAACAAGTTATGGCTTTGTCTGTGAATAAAATGGTCATATCCAGTCTACTCGTGATGTCACAAATGTCCCTTCCCTAATGGATGAACCAGTCGCCCCACTGTTACCCAGAAAGGAAAATGTCTTGTTAGCTATCACCACCCCTATGCAATTGTCCTCCGCAGTATTGAGTGTGCGTGACCGGCCTGTCTCGCCTGCTCTGTCGGGGAGGTGGAGCATGAGCGTGTGTGGCAGAGTGAGACAAATCACGTTTGTCTTGGGCTGTCCTATTAAGAGTATAGTGTCAATCTAGTTCCTTTGAAAGGGTTTGTTTTATTATTTATAATGCGCAATTATACCCAAGGGTATCAGGGCGCAGCAGTTACAAGAATATGCGAAGCTTAGTTACAGGTATAGAGGTACACAATGGCAATAGGGAGTATATACAAGCATAATAGGGAAGGTAGACCATGTAAGCAGTAACAACAAAGTTACAAGGGTGGGCACACAGGTTACACGGTGTGCGGATAGCATAAAGGAAGCCATAGCATTTAGCTATCTCGGTGGTTCAGTTTCAACCATGATGGTACCTTGGCACGGAAGTGCAAGTAGGGCATGTCTACTCTCAGGTGGGGAGGTAAGGAGTTCCATAGTTTAGCTGCTTTTACCGGGAAGCTGTTACCTCCTATAGTAGCAAGTTTAAAGTGTGGGACGGAAAGGCAGTCTTTGTACGCAGTTCTGAGGGGTCTCAAGGAGGCTTGTCTATGGAATCTGTTGGTCAGGTAAATCGGGGCTGCATTGTTGAGAGATTTATAGGTAAGTGATGCCGTTTTTAGGAGTATTTTGTTTCTAGTCGATAGCCAGTTGTTCTGTTGGCTGAATTCTGAGATATGTTATCTTCTGGGGATGCCTAAGGCTGCTCTCAGGGCATTATTTTGGAGGGTTTGTAACTTGTTGGTAGTAGCCTTGGAGGTTCCAAGGTATAGGGCGTTACAGTAGTCAAGGCGGGAAAGTATAAGAGCTCTAGCGAGTGTAACGCAGCTAGTGTCTGAGAGAAATGGTTTGGCTGAGCGGATCAATTTGCATGTGTATGCCGATGATGATGCCAGGGAGCTCAGTTGTCTTTTGAAGGAGAGGTTAGAATCCAGGTAGAATCCTAGAGTTTTGACCTCATGTCCAACTTTAATATTGTTCCCATCTATCACGAAGGAGTTGTAGGCCGGCTTAAGTTTCTTTAGGCTAAGCGTGGTACCCAAGATGATAAGCTCCATTTTCTCATCATTCAGGCATAGTCCATGATTGGCCATCCATGCCTGGATGATGTACACTAGATTTAGCAAGGCCAAATCCTTTTCATAATCTCCTGAAAGCGGAAGGAGGATCTGGGTATCATCTGCCTAGTTTGTATAGGTGATACCAAGATGATCCAAATCATCGAAAAGGGGCTTGGTAAATATGTTGTAAAGTGTCGGGGAGACACAGGAGCCCTGTGTGGGACACCTCAGGTAATGGGTATCGGGTCTGCTGCTGCAGTGGGAGAGAAGACCCTCCTAGTTCTTCCGTTAAGAAAGGAGGTAATCCATGTGATGGCCTCGGGGGAGAAGTGTGCTGCTGTGTGGAGGTGTGAGCATAGGACCGAGTGGTCGACCAAGTCGAAGGCTGCAGAAAGGTCCAGGAGGAGTAGGGCACCTTGCCCTTTGTCCCTGAGTGTATCAATTTGAGCTTTCAAAATCCCTGATTGTCTGGATCCTAAGAGGTGGTGTTCTTCCAAGTGCTTCTGTATTTGTACATAGGCAACCTTGTCTAGGATTTTTAGTAAGAAAGGAATGGTGGTTATGGGTCGGTAATTTGTAGGTATGACTGGATCAAGGGTAGTTTTTTTTTTTTTGGTTTTTTTTTTTTTTTAGTAAAGGCAGTAACCAGGATTGTTTCAGATTAGTGGGAATGGAGCCAGTGGTAAATGAGGCATTAATCAGTTTAGTGATGAAAGGTGACAGATCGCGGGCGGCATCTTTGATAAGCTGAGCTGGACACCGATCTCCCTGGCAGTTGGAGGGTTTCAAAGACAGGATGATTTTTTGAGTTTGTTTGCAGCTGAAGGAGATTTTTTCCAGGTAGCCTCGCTGTTTCTCTTTTGTTGCCTTAGGTTTTTGAGGCATGGTGTGTACCATTTGTTAAGGTGCGTCTTCGTTTTACTCGGTCTGAGTGGGGCGATGAGGTCCAGTGCTGTGGCCATGGCCTTGTTCTATTCTTCAACTAGGATCTCTGGATCCAAGTTGTCCGAGAGTGTATCAAGTTTGGGGAGTAAATTTGGGATCTGTCTTTCTGGTGTAATGTTCTTCTCGTTTCTGGTGAGAGAAGGGGGGCCGTTGTGATGGGCGGCGATGTGGGTCTGTCAGTGGATAACCAGAACGAAACTAGGTGATGGTCGGTCCAGATTAGTAGTGCAATATTGGTGATGTTCGCTAGGCAGTTGTGGTCGGCAGCCCAATCAAGTATTCTACCTTTCGAGTGGGTGGGTAGCATGCTTCTTTGCACAAAGCCTAGTTCAGCAAGAGTGGTGACTATGGTACTAGATGTTGGTTGGGTCTGCTGGGTCGTTATATCCTACGTTAAAGTCCCCCAAGGTGAGGACTTGAGATGAGCTTTTAAGATTGCTAGCTAGAATGGCGTTAAGGTCTTCATCGAAGGTGCCGATGGGGCCTCGCGGGCGGTAGATCAGATGGATAGTAAGGGTTTGGGTATTAGTGAGTGAGACTTTAAGACTGATAAAATTTCCCAGGATTGGACATTGGCGGGAGTTACTATTCTCATGGATTGACTACATTTGTGTATAATGGCGACGCCCCCTCCTCTAGAGTTGGGGCGATCTTGCCTCAGGATAGAGTAGTTATCTGGGACTGCTAGCATGAGCACGGTGCCTGCTGCAGGGTGTAACCAAGTCTTGGTAATGGCGAGGAAGTCAAGATAGTCTTTGAGGATCACGTCTGCAATTTCTATGGCGTGCGCTTCTAAGGATCTGGCATTGATCAGGGCTCCCTTGATTTTAGGGCTAGCTATGTTTTGATGGTAATTATGTTTTTAGTGGTGGTTGTGTGACGTTTATCTTGAGTTAATTCGGGAGTGCTCTGACTGGGGCGGTTGTACAAGGTTCTAGAGGTGAAGTTGTGGGGTAGATTAGAAGTTTTAGTGTTGGGGTTTAGTTGAGGCGACTGCTCTATGGACTTCTGTGGGGTGGGCAATAAGCGGGCGAGAGGCTCGTAGATTTTAGCGATTCTAGCTCGAAGTCCTAGGTTCCTATCTGTGGTAGTACGAGGGAGACTAGGTAGTAACTGAAGGTTGACTGTGTCTGGGTAGGATGGTACCTGGTCGATGAGCATATTAGGAGGAGGCATGTTGGGTAAATGTGGTGCCATCTTAAGCTGAATAGCAATGTTCAGGAGAATGAGGACAAAGGCAAGTATGCTGGTAGTAGGTAGACACATTCTAAGTAGTGGTGAGAGTATAGGTGGGTATAAGTCTAGGCTAAGTTGGCGCCAGTTAGACCGATGTGTACTTGTACTCTGGGCCTAGGAAGGAAGTTCCACAGTGTGAATAGAAGCACTGGGGTTGCTATCAAATTTGAAACGGGGCAACAAGGCTAAATGCATCTAAATTTGAAATAGGGCAACAAGGCTAAATGCATCTAAATTTGAAACCGGGCAATAAGGCTAAATGCATCTAAATTCGAGACAAAACAACAAGGCTAAATGCATCTAAATTTGAAACAGGGCAACAAGGCTAAATGCATCTAAATTTGAAACAAGGCTAAATGCATCTAAATTTGAAACAGGGCAACAAGGCTAAATGCATCTAAATTTGAAACAGGGCAACAAGGCTAAATGCATCTAAATTTGAAACAGGGCAATAAGGCAAAATGCATCTAAATTTGAAACGGGGCAATAAGGCTAAATGCATCTAAATTTGAAACAGGGCAATAAGGCAAAATGCATCTAAATTTGAAACGGGGCAATAAGGCTAAATGCATCTAAATTTGAGACAAAACAGCAGGCTAAATGCATCTAAATTTGAAACGGGGCAACAAGGCTAAATGCATCTAAATTTGAGACAAAGCAACAGGCCAAATACATCTGAATTTGAAACATGCCAGAGAGGCTAAATGCATAGTGTGACAATTGGTTTAAGTGGGGCAAGACGGCTTGAGAGCATAGTGCGCCTCTAAATCGGAAGTAATGGTCAGGATAAGATACAGCCCAACAGGCAGGCCTAGTCTAGGGGTGCGTATGAGACACGTGAGATAGGCTGAGTAAATAATATTTCTCCAGCATGGGGTCTGGCATGGATTCACATGCTCATGAATATTCCCCGTCGTCAGGCTGGGAATCCTCGGTAAAGAAAAAACCAGTATCAGTTTCGTTTCTGATCTGTCTTTCGTAGTAATAACCAATCACTGGTCTCTGCGTCATACTGACCACAGCCAATGACTGCCCTCTACCTAAGCACCGCCTCTGGCAGCCATCTTCAGATTTTTACCGCACGTTCATGTGTTGGGATCCTCGTGCTATTGCTCTCGAGCGTTAGTGCTATTTTTTCGCGCTTTTTCACAAAAACTTCGATTCTTTCGGTCAAAAGAGCCTCAAGCTCCACCGATCCTACATCCGATCAACGGGGACCCGTGTCGGATTCATCTGTGCCCCTCAAGGGTGAAGATTTCGTCGAGCTACACTTCGGAGGACTCCAGAAGCTTCTCAGGCCCGGTCTCGGAGATGGCCCAGGAGAAGGGAAGCTCGACGCCCGGAAAGCTGTTCAGGGCCTGCCCTGGATGCCAGCTGCAGAACGTCTTCAAGGAGGACGAACACTCTTTCTGCCTTTACTGCCTTCATGGGGACAAGACGCACGTGGAGAAGGACTGTGCGTTTTGCGGCAACATGTCGGAACGGACCATGAAGGACCGCCATCAACGTCTCGCCAGCTGGCTGGAGGGTAAGAGCCCGTCTGGCGAGAAGAAGAAGAAATCTGAGCGGTCTTCTAAGACCTTTGAGGGCGCCCCGGCGACGGGGGCCCAACATAAGGCCAAGCACCGCGAGTCCGCTGGCACCGGGAGCGCCGAACGGTCGGGCTCTACGGGCGCCAGGCAGGGCGCACCCTCCCCGGCACCATCAACCACGAGCCAACGCTCTGGGTCGGGTAAGAGGAAGGCCGAGCACCCGGCGAAGCTCCTGGAGAGGCCCCGGTCGAGCTCTAAGGCAGAGGAGGAGCGTGGCAGTGCCCCCTCCCTCAAGGATAAGGCGGTGAGCGCACCTAAGGTGGTGAAGGCCTTGATCCATTCGACCAAGCCCTCTATCGAAACGGTCGCGGCGGCCCTGGCCCAGCCTGTGGAGGCTGCACCAGTGGTGGCGGCCTCGGGGCCCAGAATCTCCCTGCCTCCTCGGAGGGAGTCTTCTTTTGTGCCCATCGATAGGACCCCCGTGAAACCCTCCGTGGGGAAGAAGAAGGGGGGGCAGGGCGTCGTCGTAGATTCGGCCTCAACCTCTGATCGAGGTCTTAAGCCACGGCCTAGGCGTGGAACAAGACCAGCCCGTCGGAATGGGCCCCGACGCAGGTGACGACGACGACATCGTCGAGGATACCGACGGGGCCCCTGCTCGCCCGTCGGATTCCCCTCTGCCAGCGCCGCAAGACAACTCAGCGGCCATTTTGTTGGCTATACAGTCCTTATGCTCCGAGATAAGGACGAGACTACCGTTACCGACGGAGGAACCTCTCCCGTCGGGGGATCCAGAACCGGGACCTTCTGGTGTTCCCCCTACCAAGAAAAGAAGGATCCATCCACCGCCTCCTTTTCAACCGTCGCGCCCCGTCCAGCCCTCCTCCCCGTCCACCCGAGGGGATGATACGGGGACTGACACGGCAGCGACGGGTACGGACGACGAGGCATACGACGAGGATTTTCCGTCGTCGCCTCCCACCAGGGCTTCTCCGCCCGACGAGATTGGATCGTTCCACTCAATGATCGCCAGGGCATCCGAGCTTTTCCAACTCTGCCCTGAGGAGAAGAAAAAGGAAGGCTTCCTTTACCAACGGCGCGAGGCCAAGAGGAAGACGGTCCTCGCAGTGCCTCTGTTGGACGACATTTGGGATGAGGGCCTTTCCCTCCTCAAGAACCCTTCCACGACGCCAGCGAAAAGAGACCGGTACGAGAAAAAGTACCGGGTCCCGGACTCGGCCCCCCTATGCCTCCGGGCGCAGCCTACCCCGGACTCCGTCGTCTCCGCGGCAGCCAGGAAGAAAGCGGGGGGGGTGCGGCCTCCACGTCGACTTCCCCGCCGGACGGCGAGGGAAAGAAATTGGATGCCATGGGACGTAGAGTCATCTCGTCGGCGGCGACGACGATTAAAGCGGCCAACGCCTTGGCTATCGTGGCCCGCTACGACAGGGAACTCTGGTACAAGATAGCTCCCCTGCTGGATTTTCTGCCGGACGACAAGAGGGCGGAGGCCCTTGAGATCCTGCAGGAAGGTGAGGTGGCCTCGGACCACGCCATCACCGTGGCGACGGACATCGCCGACACTGGGTTCCGCCAGCTGGGCAACGGCGTTTGCCTTCGACGTCGTGGATGGCTCAAGGCTACGGACTTTCGGCAGGACGTCCAGACCAGGGTCCTGGACATGCCCTTCGACGGGAACAACCTGTTTGGGAAGACAGTGGACGATTCCCTTCAGGCCATCAAGGCGAATACTGAGACGGCCCGGGCCCTTGGAGTACTGCAGCAACGGCGGACGCCCTTTCGGAGCGGCGGAGGCAAGGGCGCCTCCAAAGGTTCCGGCGGCGGTTTCGCTTCCTACCGTCAAGCGGCCCGCTCGTCGTCGCAAGAGGCCTACAGAGGACGAGGCAAGTCTGGCGGACCCCGCCGTCGTCGCCAAGGAGGCCAAGGCGGCAAGGCCGCGTCCAAGCAGGATTGAACCGGCCGTGGGGTCGGGCCCCCACCGAAGCACCCCGGTGGGAGGCCGGCTGGCGGGCTTCGTCAGCGTGTGGGAGTCCATCTCCACCGACCGTTGGGTGCTGGACGCCCTGGCCCGGGGCCACGCGCTCGAGTTTCAAAGAAGGTGCCCGCGCGTCCCCCCCGTGGCCAGGAAAGAACTTCACGTCCCTCAACTTCTCCTGGAGGTAAAGGCGATGCTCAGAAAGGGCGCCATCGAACTCGTCCCAAAGAGGCTTCGGGGCTCCGGAGTCTACTCGCGATACTTCCTCGTGAAGAAGAAGACGGGAGGATGGCGCCCCATCCTGGACCTGCGACGCCTGAACAAGTTCATCAAGGCGCAGAAGTTCCGGATGGTCACCCTCCAGCACGTCCTGGGTCAGCTGGAGGAAGGAGACTTCCTATCGTCGTTGGATTTGGAGGATGCCTACTTCCACATTCCCATCCTAAAGGGGCACCGAAAATTCCTCAGATTCGTGGTCCAAGGGCGTCATTACCAGTTCAAAGCCCTTCCCTTCGGACTACGGTCGGCACCCTGGGTTTTCACCAAGTGCCTCGCACCGGTGGCGGCGCAGCTGCGCCGCGAGGGGATTCACGTCTACCCCTACCTGGACGACTGGCTCATCCGCGCCAAGACAAGGGAGCTCGCCGTGGTCCACACGGCAAGGACCGTCCAACTCCTCACGGACCTGGGATTCTCCGTGAACTACGCCAAATCCCACCTGGTGCCCGCGCAAGTCGCACTGTTTCTGGGAGCGAGGCTCGACACAGTGTCCCTTCTGGTCTCCCCGTCGGAGGAGAGGACCAGGACCATCTTGGGCAAGGTGCAACGGATGTTGGTGGCCGACGCGGCCAAGGTGAGGTCCATCAAGTCCCTCCTCGGGATGATGTCTTCCTGCATCTACCTCATTCCCATGTGCAGGCTCCGGATGCGCCCGTTGCAAGAATTCCTGGATGCGCGCTGGATCCAGACGACGGGCAGCTTCGAGGAAAGGATCAAGCTCGACGAGAGTTTCCGACGAGCGATACGGTGGTGGGGCACCCGCGCGCATCTGACGGCGGGCATGGACTTCCAGACCCCAGCCCACCAGGTGACTGTGACCACGGATGCCTCCCTAGAAGGGTGGGGAGCGCACACCGAAAATCTGCACGCAAGGGGACTCTGGCTCCCGACGGAGAAGTCCCTGCATATCAACGTCCTGGAGCTCCGTGCAGTGTTTTGGGCCCTCAGGTCCTTCCTTCCGTCCCTCAAGGGCAAGGTGGTGAGGATCTTCACCGACAACACCACCACCATGTTTTACATCAGGAAACAGGGCGGAACCAGGTCCCCAGCGCTGTCCAAGGAGGCGCAGGACCTGTGGCATTGAGCCGTCGCCCAAGGGATTCTTCTGGTGCCGTTTCATCTGGCAGGGATAAAAAACACCATCGCCGACTCACTCAGCAGGGAGCTGCGCTCGTGCCACGAGTGGGAACTACGGCAGGATCTGGTGGGTCGCCTCTTCCGACGGTGGGGCACACCCCAGATCGACCTGTTCGCGACGGCGACGAACACCAAGTGCCGGAGGTTCGCCAGCAGGTTTCCCCAGACGAGGAGCATGGGCGATGCTTTCTCGTTCCCCTGGGAGGGCCTGTTCCTCTACGCGTTCCCTCCCTTGCCTCTGCTAATCCGGCTCGTCAACCAGCTCAAGAGGTCACGGTGCAGGATGATCCTCGTCGCACCTGCGTGGCCGAGGCAGATATGGTTCCCGGACCTTCTGGACTTGTCGGCGTCCCCGCCAATCAAGCTGCCGGCGGACGCGGATCTACTCTCCAGGGAAGGAGGCGCCATCCTCCACCACGACCCGAAGTCGCTGAACTTGCAGGCCTGGCTCCTGCAGCGCTAGAGTTTGGAGGATACGACATACCGGCCGATTGCAGAGAGGTTCTTGCAAAGGCCAGGGCGTCCTCGACTCTTAAATGCTACGGACACAAATGGAAGAGGTTCTCTGTCTGGTGCCACGCACAGAAGATTAACCCTCTACGGATTACGGCTCCCCAAGTACTGCCGTACCTGCTGACGCTGGCCAAAGCTGGTCTGGCACACGCGTCCATCAAGATTCATCTTGCTGCGATCTCCCGATACACCAGAACCACGGGCCGGACGTCCTTGTGGTCTCATCGTCTGGTGAAAGAGTTCATGAAGGGACTGTTCAGATCGTTCCCGCCGGTGAAGGCTCCGGCCCCGGCGTGGGAGCTCAACGTGGTGCTGACCAAGCTCATGGGACCTCCGTTCGAGCCTCTGCACTCGGCCCCGTTGAAGTTTCTATCGTGGAAAACAGCTTTTCTCGTGGCCATCACCTCCGCACGACGAGTGGGAGAGATCCAGGCCCTTTCCTGCAAGGCCCCGTACTTGACTTTCCACGACACGAGGGTAGTGCTCAGGACGCACCCCTCCTTCATGCCCAAGGTACCGTCGGACTTTCATCTCAACGAACCCTTGGTGTTACCTGTGTTCTTCCCGTCGCCTTCGTCGCCGGCTGAGAGGACTTTGCACTCGCTGGATGTAGCTAGAGCGCTGAAGTTCTACGTGGACCGCACGAAAGGTTTTCGGAAGACGTCACAACTCTTTGTGAACTTTGGACCTGTCAATCAGGGGAAGGCTCTCTCGAAGGCTTCCATCTCCAGATGGCTCTCCGGCTGTATCATGTACTGTCACCGGTTGGCAAACCGACCGCTGCCTGGCCGTCCGAGAGCCCATTCCACCAGAGCGATCGCAGCTACCACGGCGTTCCTATCTGGTGTGCCCCTGCTGGACATATGCAGGGCTGCTACGTGGAGGTCGACGCACACCTTCACGAAATTCTACTGCGTCGACCGGGATTCCAGGGAGGAGTCCAGGGTCGGCCAAGCAGTGCTGCGCAACCTGTTCGCCTGAGGTGAGCCTGGTGAGGAGGTAAGATGCTTAATGTTGAGTTGATGTGATGCTTAATGTTGAGCCTTTGCCACCTCCCGTGGTTGTGCATGTGTGTACTGCTATGTATTCTTTATTCATGAGCATGTGAATCCATGCCAGACCCCATGCTGGAGAAGGAACAAGTTACTTACCTGTAACTGTTGTTCTCCAGCATGGGTCTGGCATGGATTCACATGCGAACCCTCCCGCCTACCCCTCTGCGGCTCTTCACTTGGTCATACTGCCACTTCACGTGCTTCCAAATCTGAAGATGGCTGCCAGAGGCGGTGCTTAGGTAGAGGGCAGTCATTGGCTGTGGTCAGTATGACGCAGAGACCAGTGATTGGTTATTACTACGAAAGACAGATCAGAAACGAAACTGATACTGGTTTTTTCTTTACCGAGGATTCCCAGCCTGACGACGGGGAATATTCATGAGCATGTGAATCCATGCCAGACCCATGCTGGAGAACAACAGTTACAGGTAAGTAACTTGTTCCTTCTGAGGCTTGTGGAATCTGCTTAGATCACATGCTGTGCATAGGCCGACATCTAGTGGAAGCTGCGGAGTATTACAGTTGGTTTTTCGAAACTCGAAAATGTGCGTCGACACAGGGCGTGCCAGTAATACTATCCCTAGTGTGACGTCCACTGTACCCAAGATCCCTCACGCGTCTAGGATCCTCAGATTGTTTTTTTCCGCCATACTGGTCGGAAGCATTTTGCGGAGTCCCCTGGCCTTAGCCATACTTTTGCTAAAATATTGATTTATTGACATCCTTCCCCATCCCAACGTCGAACTTCGACACTCTACGCCGGCTGGAGAAGAAATCGACCGTCAGCTGCTGCATGACGGATTTGGGCCTCGGAAGGCCTCTGGCCTCTGCCCGGGCCTTGGAAGGCCTCTGGCCTCGGCCCTGCAAGTAGGGAGAGTGGGGGGTTGGACATACTCTACACTCTTGGTATATAGGTACACCTTATACATTTCCTACACTTAACAGCCTGCTGCCTCAAGGTGCGTATGGAAGGTACCCCTTTTCAATTCTGCCCCAAGTGCAATCGCAAACACCCTTGGGTCGACAGGCACGCCACGTGCAATCTCTGCTTGCCGAGGGACCACCCCGAAGCAAACTGCAGAGCGTGTAGTAGGTTTAAACCTAAGACACTTAAGGACCGTTCGACGAAGCGTTGGGCCCACCACGTCAGGCAGGCTGCCATGGCAGCGGAGGGTGCCTTCAGCGATGGCAGAGACGCCGTGCTTTCGGACGGCGAGGGCATTACGGCGTCGAAAGACAGCCGAGCGCAGGTCCCCGACCTCGGAAGGTCGTCCGACAGGGCTGCTATGGGGAAGACCCCCGGCGACACAGGCGCTTCACACACCACCCACACTAAACACACAAAGTCCAACTGAGACTCGACGACGTCGAGTTCTCGGAAAGAGGCACAAACAGAACGGTCCGAATCGGTGTCCTCTGGGCGTTCGAGATCGCCGCATGACTCCAGGCAATCGTCCTCTCTTGCCAAGAGTGCCTCGCTCCCTAGGCTAACGGAAGTTCGATCGTCGGAAGACAAGACGACTTCCACCCCCAGGCCGCACTCCAGGAGTCGGAGCCCGCAGACAAGATCAGCACGGCCCCACGTTCGAAGGACAGGGACTCTACCCCCGATCCTCGACGCCAGGCGTCGAAAACCTCCGGAGCCACAAAGGGACAGGGAAAACACTTTTCCACTCACGGGGAGGGGGGAAAACCGCAGATGAAGCAGCCTCTGCACTCTTCCACACCTGTAAAACACTCCACTCCTCCTAAACAGGCAGACAAGACCAGGTCTGCTGATATTTCAAAGAGCAAATCTACTCAAGATAAATCCCCAAAACTTTCTGAGAGAGTCATTCCCAGTTCCAAAAAATGGTCCAGTGATGACATAGATAGGGTCATGTCAAGGATGTCTTCCTTGGCAGACTTTTACGATAAAAATCCAGACCATTTCCTTTCATATGATCCACAAGGGGTTACACCCTCAGGCTCTAACGATCCTATCCCCCCCCCCCCCCCGAGTAAGAAGCCACGGTTTGAGACACCGATGAGGTCTACAGACCCCTTTGAGGTACAACCATACTCACGACCATACTCACTACATCA
The DNA here is from genome assembly GCF_040938575.1 of Ambystoma mexicanum. Lineage (NCBI taxonomy): Eukaryota > Metazoa > Chordata > Amphibia > Caudata > Ambystomatidae > Ambystoma > Ambystoma mexicanum. The sequence continues at coordinate 156,344,360 of NC_090925.1, forward strand.
AGGAGAGACTTCCTTTGGTGAGGACCAAGATTTTGGCATGGTAGAAGAGCAAACCGCGACGGGCTACTATGGGGAAGATGAGGACCAAGAAGAGCAGGAAGACCCTGAAACCTACAGAGTAGATTCCCCGGTAGAAAAGGAAGCCCTGGTTACCGACTCCCCTGTCGATAACCAACCCCTCCTGAACGAGTTTCTCGCACGTGCAGCAGAACATTTCCATATTGACACCCATGGTGTCCAGGAGGAGAGGGACTTCGCCAAGGAGTTAGTAGGAGAAAGGAGGCCTGTTGCCCAGACCATCCCTATCCTCAAGTCTATTCAGCGAAGAATAGACCCATCCCTGGTGAACCCGAACCTCACCAGAGCAGTCAATCCCAGAGTTGAAAAACTTTTCAGGGCAGCCCAGTCTGACCCTCTCTATATAAGAGGACATCTGAAGCCAGACTCCCTAGTTGTCACTAACACTCATAAGAGGGCTGGAACACCCTTGTCATCGTCCGAAGCTCCTCCAGACAAGGAGAGCAAAAAACTATATGGTTTCGGCAGGAAAGTAGCCTCAACGTCCGCCTATCAGGCAAGGATTGCTAACTCCACCACCCTGTTGGCCAGCTACAACTGCCATCAGTGGGAAGAAGTCGCGGCACTCATAGCCTCTGCACCGGAACCCTTAAAGGGCCAGTTAGCTCGGATTTCCGCAGAGGGTAGAGCCGTGTCTGGTTGCATTTTAAAAGCAACCTTTGACGCCACGGACAACGCAGGCAGATTGATAGCAGAAGTCACTGTTATCAAGAGACATGCGTGGTTACGGCAGTCTGGTTTTAAGGCAGAAACCCAGGCATCATTGTTGGACAAACCGGTGGAAGCCGATCTGTTGTTTGGTAAGGCGGTCGAGGACGCACTGAAGAATGCCAAGGACGAATACGAGACACTCAAGTCCCTTGGCCAGTTAACCAATAAACCCCCTAACCAGAGAGGGAATAGTAATTTTTGTCGCCCACGCGGCCAAAATTCCCAGAGAGGATCTAACTATTCCCAGGGGCAGGGTACACAGTGGAACAACAGCCAACAGTCTACCCAGGGTTACGGCAGGGGTAATAGGGGAGGACGTGGTAAAGGCAGAGGCAGCCCCAGCAAAGGAGGCGGCACGCCTCCACCAAAGCAGTGACGCTCAGTTCAGGGTCCCTTCTCACGCAACCCCAGTAGGGGGACGCATTTCCAACTTCACCCAGGCTTGGGAAGGGATCACATCAGACAGATGGGTGCTGTCAACAGTATCCACAGGGTACTTTATAGAACTACTGCAGCGTCCCCGGAACCATCCTCCACGACAAAGAGTACACTCTTTAGAACATCAGAAGATTAAGAGGTAATCCCCCTCCTAAAAAAGGGGATTACATGGCAACCTTGGATATGAAAGATGCCTATTTTCATATTTCCATGTTCCCAGCGCACAGAAGGTACTTGCGCTTCAAGGTGGACAGTCGGCGCTACCAATTCAAGGTACTGCCCTTCGGGATAGCTTCAGCACCAAGGGTATTCACCAAGGTACTCGCGGTGGCGGCTGCACACCTACGCAGGGAGGCAATCCCGGTGTACCCTTATCTGGACGACTGGCTCATAACGGGGGAAACCCCAGTAATTTGCAGGACAAACATTCAAAGGACTATCGACCTCCTCCACGAATTAGGCTTCTCAATCAACGAGAAAAAGTCAAGCCTGGTGCCAAGCACCTCCAAACAGTTCCTAGGAGCAATCCTAGATACTCAAGAGGGGTTGACCTTTCCTTCAGAGGAAAGAATTCGGAATATACTACTGCAAATTCCGCAATATCAGTCCGGTCACCAAATAACGGTACGCAAAGCAATGCGTTTACTGGGCATGATGGCGTCATGTATTTACCTGGTCCCCCACGCGCGCCTGTGCATGCGTCCCATGCAGGAATGGTTGGCGAAACAGTGGTCTCAGGCAAGTGGTCAGTGGGACGATCTAGTGGTCGTTTCGCCAACACTAGTACAAAGCCTTCACTGGTGGACAAGAGAGAATCTTGCACAGGGAAAACCCTTTTACGATCCCGAAGTACAGGCAGTAGTCACTACAGATGCATGTCTGACGGGGTGGGGAGCTCACCATCTCCACCACACAGCTCAGGGTCTCTGGTCTCCCTCAGTGGCCAAAAACCACATCAACCTGCTAGAGCTTCTGGCAGTATTCAGAGCGCTTCAAGCGTTCGAGCCCTACCTACTAAACCTGTCAGTGCAAATCCGGACGGACAGCACAACAGCCATGTTCTACCTGAACAAGCAAGGAGGGACTCGTTCGCCAAATCTGTCCAAGCTTGCCCAGAAAATCTGGATATGGGCACTCAGACGGAACATCTTCCTGTCATCACAACATGTTCCAGGGGAGCTCAATTCCCTAGCGGATGCTCTGAGCAGAGACTCCCTCCCAGAGGAACACGAATGGGTTCTACACAGAGAGGTCGTAGAAAATATCTTCTCTCAATGGGGTTTCCCCACTATAGACTTATTCGCCACAAGCGAAAACAGACAATGCCCAGGATTTGCATCCAGGTTCCCCCAACCAGACTCCCAGGGGAACGCCCTGTGGATGAACTGGTCATGGATGTTTGCGTACGCTTTTCCACCAACTCTTCTCATCAGGAAGGTGGTGAACAAGATGAACAGAGAGTCGATGACGCTCGTCCTAGTTGCTCCCATGTGGGCAAGACAACTGGTTCCCACACCTACGTAGGATGGCGGCGTGCAAGCCCATCAAACTTCCAGCCTGGTACAACCTACTGTCCCCGTACCAAGGTCAAACAGTGCATCAGCAACCCAACTCAATGAACCTGGCAGCATGGCGCCTGAGGTCATAGAGTTTGGACATCTCAATTTACCACAGAGGTGTATGGACACCCTAAAGGAATCTAGGAAACCAAACGCAAGGCACTGTTAATTTGACAAGTGGAAGAGATTGGTTATCTGGTGCCAGCGTAGACAAATCAACCCAGTTGATTGCACTCCTTCCACTATTGTTACATACATGCTCCACCTGCTAGATGCAGGATTGGTTTTTAACTCACTGAAAGTACACCTGGCAGCCCTGTCGGCATACACCACTTCCCATAACAAGGTCTCGTGGTGGAAAGTACCAGTAGTTAAAGCCTTCATGTAAGGAGTAAAGAGACTTCACCCTCCTATTTCGAACCCACCACCAGGGTGGGACCTTAATGTGGTGCTATCTAAGCTCATGGGGGGCCCCCTTTCGAGCCCATGCATAAAAGCATTCTCAAACACCTGACTTATAAAACGGCCTTCTTAATAGCTATTACTTCTATAAAAAGGGTCAGTGAAATTCAGGCTCTGTCAGTGCAGGATCCCTTCTTTACTGTCCATAAAGACAAATTGGTTTTACGCACACACCCTAGGTTCTCACCTAAGTTTATATCTAAATTCCACGTAAACCAGTCCATCGAGTTTCCGGCTTTCTTCCAGGACCCTCAAAGCTCGGCTGAGGTGAAACTACACACCCTAGATGTGCATAGGGCGGTCCTCTACTATGTAAATAAAACCAGACCGCTAAGGAAAACAGATCAACTGTTTGTCTCCGTAGCTACAGGCAAAGAGGGGGATCGCGTCCAGCTGTGTTACTCACTCTCTGAAAGAACTCTGCCTTTCACACCAAGAGCCCACTCTACTAGAGGCATTGGGGCCACTCTGGCTTTCATTGCAAATGTACCCCTTGACACCATTTGCAAAGCAGCTACTTGGAGCTCAATTCACACTTTTACTCAGCATTACTGCATTGACACCCATTCCAAGGCAGATACACAAGTGGGACAAGCGGTTCTAAGACACTTATTTGCTCATGACCCTTCTCACATCCCACCTCCTTCAGGTACTGCTCGCTAATCTATGCACAGCTTGTGATCTAAGCAGATTCCACAAGCCTCAGAAGGGGTACATTACTCACCGTAATTGTATTTCTGATGCTTGTATCTGCTTAGATTCACATGCGACCCACCCTTCCTCCCCTCTGAGAGAAGGCGCATGGTTGCTTGTAGTCTTACCTTTCTATCTATCTGCTTGGATTATCTGTACTCTCGCTACTCCTCATGCTACCTCATATCAGAAAAAATACAATCTGAGGATCCTAGACGCGTGAGGGATCATGGGTACAGTGGAAGTCACACTAGGGATAGTATTACTGGCACGCCCTGTGTCGACGCCCATTTCCGAGTTTCTAAAAACAAACTAATACTCCGCAGCTTCCACTAGATGTCGGCCTATGCACAGCATGTGAATCTAAGCAGATACAAGCATCAGAAATACGGTTACGGTGAGTAATGTATCCCATATAATAATATACAGAAGTTCAAAGCGTATTTAGACAGTGTCCTAGTGTTCATAGACAATAATGGGGTGTGGGAGTATGTTGGCAATCAGTTACCTTATTGGAGGTAGAACGTGGCACTAGCGGGCTCGTAGGCAGAAGGCAGAGGCACCTAACAGACGAGGGGAGCTCCTAATCTGCTCCTTTCCGCTCCATGGTCCGAACAGGGGGCAAACAGGTGCCTTTGTATGGGCCTTCGTCGTGTGGTCGGCGTTTCCGCCTGCCGGCGGATGTAGAACGGTAAAAACAGCTTCAGTTGCTCAGCAACGAAGCCACGCGGCCAGAGCCTCACTCTGGTGCCGCGATGCGCCCGCCATTACGGGGTCAGTGGACGAATCTGCCAAGGTCAGGCGATTCACACAATGCGGTGCACTTTGATTTCGATGGAAGGCACGGCGTGCGGCTATTGCGTTAGGTGCTGGTATGCTCAGGCGCATACCTGTAGGATTCGGTTGATCAAACGTCACCTTTGATGTTTCCTGGGTGTCGAGGTGATCCGTTGCACGGCTGGTCCGTGTGTTGTTGGAGCCGCTCCTGGGCTCTCGAGAGGCTGGGGCTCCTGCCCGCCTCCGTGGTGTGCTGCAGCGATACTGAGGTGTGCAGGGGGCAAACAGGGGCCTTTGTATGGGCCTTCGTCATGTGGCCGCCGTTTCCGCCTGCCAGCGTATGTACAACAGTAAAAACAGCTTCAGTTGCTCAGTGGGGTTGTTCCCCACCAAGATGACCCCTCCCAGTCATATAACCGGTACTGTTGCTATTGTGTCAGTGTTCTGTATGGGTGCTGACTGCTGTGCAGTGCCCCTGGGTTGTGATGCTTACAAGTCCTGGGACGGTGCTGTCATTTGTTGTGTCTGTAACTGTAATGATGACATTGCCTGTGTTGGTGCTTGTGGTGTCTGCTGAAATGATCCCTCTAACTGTCCTTGCTGCTGCTTTCATTTCTCTCATGGAATGCATTCTCTGCTTACCATCTGTGTCATTAAATATTACATTCCCTGAGGTGCAGAGGGGTGAGTTCCCTCTTCCCTCTGCTCGTGCTGGTTCAGCATCTGCTGACTCCTTACCACTTTCCTTTCCATCATGCGCCACAGTTCAACTGTAGCCAGGTGTTTTTTTTTTTCTTCAGCTTCTTTCCCGTGTAAGTGCTATGCATGTGGGTCATTGGCGATTGCTACACGCTTCTGGAGAAGCTGCCTGTGGGCGGCTATGGTCTTATGTATTTGTCTTCAGTACTTTTGAACCATTGTACACTGTTTTTTAATAATTTATCTTGGCATGGGGCTGTGTCCTACATAACAGTTGAAGGGGAGTCATTTCTCTATTATGTGATACCTTTTACCTCACCTCAAGTTGAAAATTTCGATAGTCCGCTGTTCAGGAGCAATAGTTAGAAAATAGTGTAACATTTCTCCTCTTTTTTTTTTCCTTAAATTTCTATCATCCTTCTTAGCTCTGCACCTTAGCCAGTGCACTCCACGTGCAGCCCATCTTCACCAAACCATTGCCTTCTCCGGCACACCCCCACAATCTTGCGCATGTGTCTTCCACACACCATCTCTGGGTCACCTCTTCTCTTCTCTTCCTCTCCAAATCCACACCACTAGCCACTCACCGTCAAAAATCTGTATCCTATGCATCAATCTAAAGGTGACGTCACTAAACTAAAAACACAGTACAAATGAACAGACAAATGTGCATACACAGAACAATAACCCATTTCTTCCAACCCCACAAACGTCCCAAAATAAAACACCACAATCCCCACAGCTGTCTTCCCGCTACAACTGGAGCAAGGTAATCTACAATAAACTCTTATGATCTAACTGCGCACGCTGCGTCGCCTCACGTGTGATATGCCCCTCACCAGGGGAGCTTAACCATCTTCCGCACTCGGGAACAATCTAGCTACCTCCTGCAGGGAAACATCATCCACTCACTGAACTAAAACGCTCAATTAGCAGGGAACCTCATCTACTCATTGATCTACAACGTCAATTCATAGGAAATCCACACCTCCGTACATGTAATCGACATCCAGACCAACCAGCGCGGCACTCCGTCCGATACGTGCGGAGTCACTACCCCACCCAATAGCCTCATAAACACAAGAAGGGACCACTGCCACTGCTCCAGTCCCAACTAAAATTCACGTGCCGATCACCACCAATATGGCGAATTTTGCGACAATGTACAATCACCCACCACCCCTTTTACAATACCTCGCGCCACAGCTGTCTTAACTTGTTTGTTTAAAACTGCACCTGTGGCGTTGCCTCACGGATGAAACGCCTCTCTCCAGGAAACTTAACCAGTCAAACACCTTCCGCAATCTAGGATAGCTTCAGCTAACCAACCACTACGGGAATACACCATCCATGATCCACACTACAATGCCCAACTCACAGGTAAACCTCTATTTGCATACTTCTGCAGTCCAAGCCTGTCAAGTCTATAGTCCTGGTTATTCACCAGAACCTTTTACCTCGAAGACCGAACATCCCTACACACAAGCTCCAGTCATTATTCAGAAAATACAATTTAACATTTCTACCACATACTGTTCAACAATACTTCCTAATACTTAAAACATTTGCCCATTGTTACCCTACACAATCACACCCTCCCCTCAAAGCCCATGTTGTTGGTTGCTTGAACTTGTACTTACCTTTCCTATGCTGCACTGGCACTTGCTCTGCTACCGGACTCCCCATCAAGGTGCTTCACCGGGCCCCTTCTTCTGCAGGGCTCTCACCTGCCCTTAAGCGGGGCATTTCCAAGTGGCCCCCGAGGCCTTTACCCGGTGAATGCGTCTTCTGGTGGTCTTCAGGGGCAGGCGAGGGTCTCACAGCTTCTTGGTTCGGCGGTAGGGAGGGCAGTTCAATGCAGGGCTTGTGCAGGCAGTGCCCATTCTTACAATGAGCAATGAGCCTCACCGAGGGCACCAACTTGTTGGGGAGAAGTTGGACCCCCACCAGGGCTTCTGGGGGTCCGAGCTATGGGAGACCCCAACACCTCCCATTTTGCCCAAAGAAAATGCAGCAGAGTCCCCAGCAGGCAGCAACATGTTCCAAACTGCGTTTATTTCTGGGCAGCAAAAAAACACCAGAACTTCGTGCACAGCGAGAATCCAGGCACCGTCTCCCCCGGAGCTGGCTTGCAAGCCAGCTTTGTAACACACTGCAGGCTGACCTCACAGAATTGGACCAGCTCCCAGAAACCCATCTCATCCTGCTATTGGCTGCTAAGTGATAGGTTACCTATGTAGCCCTTATAGGAAGCCTGATCATTGGGCATTAGGACTTTTGCGTCAGTGGGTTGGTTTAGCTACGCCACCCCCATTACCTAATTCTAAAATTGTTGCAGTATGAATCTGTTCCCATCAGTTTTAGCTGAAACAGGCTTTTCGTCCCGGGGCTCTGTGTTCATTGGCCAGAGCTGAGCCATTCTTGTTACAATTATGTTTCAAATGGTGTGCGAGTCTTGCGAAAATGTCTTTCGTTCCCAGGAAAAAAACACTGGGCTCTGGATGTTCTGCTGTAGCTTACTCATATTTGTGAAGAATTAAAACGTTTGTCTGTCAGAGTTCACTGTCGTTCAAAGAAATTAATCTGATCTTGCTGTGAGACCTTGGCTGCTCCTGGGTTTGCGAGGAGCATTGCTGAAGTCAGCATGAATCCCCACTGCGGCTGGTGTTCAGTGAGACAAATGCACTTGGCTGTGATTTTCCTGAACATGGCTTTACACTGTGCAATTAGATCAAGTTAGTTCATATAGGCATCTGGAAGCCTTTAAACAGGGATTCTTGTGTTTTGTAGATTCTGGTATTGCTGTATTGGCTAATGTAGCATGAAAGTTGCAATGTTGGTGAAGTGGGTGTCTTACAGCATATTTGTCACCCATGGGTGTGCTGGGGCCTGGTTCAAATGATAAGTGCGCTCCTTATTCTTCCTGAAGTCCTGTCTGTCGATGTGCCTGGGGTGAAGAGCAGGAGTTTGATCTCGTTTTTTTTTTTTCCACTTCAAAGCACTGCAAGTTCCTACGTTTCGTCATACAAGGGAAGCATTACCAGTTCAAGGCTCTCCCCTTCGGACTGAAGTCGCGCCCAGAGTCTTCACAAAGTGTCTGACTCCGGTAGCGCCCATCTGCGAATACAGGGGATTCATGTGTATCCTTACCTCGACGACTGGCTCATCCGGGCCAAGTCAAGGGACATCGCCATCGATCACACGGCGAGGACCATCCGGCTAATGACGGACCTGGGGTTCTCAGTGAATTATGCAAAGTCCTGCTCAACTCCATCGCAGGACGCGCTGCGCTGTTCTTGGGATCCAGGCTCAACTCGGTGTCCTGCCTGGCGGCGCCATCGGAGGAAAGGATAGTGGCCATCTTGGGCAAGGCGTAACAGCTGTTAGCACTGAAGATCGCCACGCTGAGCATGATGTAGTAATTTATAGACCTGATCCGGCTCTGTAGATTGTGGATGCGTCCGCAACAGGAATTCCTGGATGCCCGTTGGATCCAGGTGTCCGGAGGCTTCCAGCACAGGATCACACTCAACGAGGAGTTCCTTCGAGTGATAAGGTGGTGGGGCGTGCGCTCAAAGATCGTCTGGGGCACGGCCTTCCAGAGCCCCCGGTACCAGGAGAAGGTCACGATGGATGCTTCCCTAGAAGGACGGGGAGCCCACACCGCGCATCTTCACGCCAGAGGCCTGTGGCTACCTGTGGAGAAGACGCTGCACATCAACGTACTAGAACTACGAGCAGTGTTTTGAGACTTAGTCGTTCCTTCTATCCCTCAAGGGCAAAGTGGTGAGGGTCTTCACGGACAATACCACCACAATGTTTTAAATCTGGAAGCAAGGGGAATCCCCAGTGGCACTGGCCCGTCGCCCAGGGGATGTTCCTCATTCTGTTTCACCTGGCAGGAGTAAAGAACAGTCGCCAACACTCTCAGCAAGGAACTGCGCTCTTGCCACAAGTGGTAACTTCCGCAGAATTAAGTGGACAACCTTTTCTGCAAGTGTGGCAGTCCCCAGATTGATCAGTTTGCGGCAGTGAACACCAAGTGCCGGAGGTTTGCAGCAGGTTCCCCCAGCCAGGGAGTATCGAGGGACACATTCTCCTTCCCTTGGGAAGGCCTGTTTCTGTACGAGTCATCCCCCCGCACCCCCCCTTTGCCTCAGTCAACTTGTCAGTCTGGAAAACAAAACCCCTAACCATCGTGTTGCCCCCCGCCCCCGGCCAAGCATGCTCCGGTCTAAGACAATCTTTGACAATCCCCTAGGGGATGGGGGGGGGGTGTGGATTCCTACACCCCCCTTGCTCTCGTATCTCAGGCTCTATGTGCACTGTGTTACTCCTAACTTACTTCTAACGACACACACCTATCTTACTACTGTGGACACAAATCACAAGACGCAAAGGAAACACATGAATCGATTCAATTATAACAATGGAATACATGTATTTATGCTAATACCAAAGCATAATTCAAACAGTGCTAAGACTCTAGCCAATTTCGAATTTGCACCTTTAATGCTTCTGGTGCAAATCTACCATGCAATAACTATAAGCCTTTCAGGTTCCTAATGCAAGCCTGTAATGCCAGCCTGTGTGGCAAGCGTGTGTTTCTAATGCAGCCTAATGCAAGCCTTAAACATCCAGCAATCCTCTCCTTCATACAGAATCAAACCTCTCCAATCCACACCATGCTTCACACTCACTCTCTCTTAAAACAATCTCTATCTGATCTCCCCTTTCCCATACTCAAATCTGTGTGTGAGTGTCGGACCAACAACTAGATGGGGGCACATAATAATCATGGGCGTAATTCTGGGGGGGGTGGACAGGGATGCCCGTCCCCCAACTTCTGTCCCCGTGCATTTTGGCTCAGGCACCTCCCCTTCAGATGTCATGTCCTTCCCAAGCCCATCAGCAAAGTTACCCCACTAAATGTAATCAATCAGTTTGTCTAGCCATGAACCATACTTCTCATTTGCTTGTGCATCTCTCTGTCTCCAGCTCTGTCTTGGTCTCTCCTCTTCCAGCTACTCTCTTCAATCAGTCAGCAGTGCCAGGCCCCTTAAGATCTGGTCACACGACTGCTTTTGCCAAGCTCTCTCTCAAAGCCATCGGATTCTGCTGCACCAGGACATCTTTCCCTCATTCTCAGGATTGCATTCTCCATCCAAACTCCATCAGCAACTAGCTTGAACAAACTCCATCAGTTTCTATTTTATTTTTAAATATCTTTATTGGCATTTATAATGGGTACAAGGGCAGTATGGGAGTGATTGCCAACTGTAGTATAAGCAATTATGGTTGCAAGTCAAATCATTAATAAACAGGAGCAGGTAAAACATTAAAGTTTCGAACAAAAAAGAAAGAAAAAACAACAATAAAAGTCTCCGGTGATCAAGCAAGATCGTTTTAAGAGGGGCTCACGGGAATAGTGGAGGAGAAAGTATCACAAGAGGGGGGCTAAGGACCTTGTATCAGCGGTGTTGAGGGATTAGCAAGGTGATAGGATCGATAAGCAATCAGTACGATAGGGGAGGGTTATTCAAGGAGGTTTATCGTCATTGGGGGGATGGAGCAGGGCCCATGTAAGGGCCTTCCAAGCTTCAAATGCTCGACTTGCGTCGTCGGGAGATCTGGCGATGCCTTCTTCCCAGGCCAAGGTCTCTGCACCGACCCAGCGTTCCAGCTCATTGAGCCATACTTGAAAGCTTGAGCCATCTGGTCTCTTCCAGGCCATGGCGATAGTCCTTTTGGTGAGGATGCAAGCCAGGTCCATAAGCTTCGTTGTGTGCTTGATTTTAGCTAGCCTGGGGTATGTTCTCAGGAGGCACTTTGGGGGTCCAATCATATCTAGACATGCCCGCGTCCCTGCAGGTTTTCTCAACTTCGGCCCATAGGTGTCGGGCCTTGATACATTCCCAGAACATGTGCATTAAGTCCGCTTTATCTCTGTCGAACCATGGGCAGTTGTGCTGGGGTTGATCACAGATCTTGGCAATTCTGTGTGGGGTGAGATATGAGCGGTACAGAACATTGAGCTGGATTAGTCTAAATCTGGAGTTCCTGGAAACCTCTTTAGGGAACGCCAGTGCTCTTTCCCATTCTGCAGCAGTCAATTCCTGTCCTAGGTCTTTGTCCCATTTGAGTTTTAGTTCAGAGCTGCGGGGGTTGGGCCTATCCATGAGAAGTCTGTATATTTGAGACACAGGCTTCCACCCATCGCCCAGGCTGTATAGAAGTGTCATGAAGGGGTTGGTCTCGGGCCGCATGGCCCATTTGGTTTGCGCTATTTTCCGGATCCTTGGGTACCAAAGGAATTGGCCAGTGGGTATATCATCTACTAGTTGCAAGGAGGTAAAGTCGCGGAAGGTGCCTTCTCCGTGTCGGTCCCCCCCAGGTATACACTCCTAGTCGTTCCCATAGTCAGATGGTCGCTAGGTCGGCGCTATTTTGGCATAAATCTGAAAGGAGCGGAATGTCAGGGGTATATGCATGCTTCAAGCGGAGGACCGATTTTGTTCTATGCCATATTTGTTTCCCTAGGGTGGCCAAGAAGGGGATCTCGTCTGCGAGAAGTTGGGGGGCCCAGATGATTTCCTTCATCCGGATTGGGACAATTGGGTGTTGTAGTAGTGCCGTTTCAGAAGTGATGTCATCGGCCAGCCATTTGGCTACGAAGCTGAGCTTGGCTGCCAAGTAGTACTTCTCAAGATCTGGTAGTTGGATGCCGCCTTGGCGGTGCGGGAGGGTCAGTGTGGTGAGCGCCATTTTGGGCCTGCCCTTCCCCCATAGGAAATCCTTAAGGAGTGTCTCCAATAGTCGGAAAAAGGAAGCCTTGATATAGTAAAACACATTTTGAAATCCGTAGAGGAATCTGGGGAGGACAATCATTTTGACGATGGACGCCCTTCCCATCATAGATAGTGGGACTCGAGCCCAGAACCCAATTGACTTGCGCAAAGGGGGCAGTGCTGCCGGTGTGTTGTGTTCATGCATGAGATCGGGTGTGTGATATATATTGACTCCTAAGTAGCGGAACGTCTTGGGGTGCCAGTTAACTTCCAGCGGAGGTAGGTCGTCTGGGTGTATTCTTCTTAGGCCACCCAAGGGGAAGAGGCAGGATTTGCTACTGTTGAATTGTATACCCGATACCCTGGCAAAGTTACAAAGGACATCTAACATAGTCGGGGACATTTAGGTGCGGGTCCCTTATGTAGAGAACATCGTCCGCATATAGGGATATTATGTGATCAGTGCCGTCCAGTTGAATGCCAGCATCAAATAATTGCTTTCGGAAGTAGATGGCAATGGGTTCAAGTCCAAGAATATAGAGCATGGGGGAGAGAGGGCAACCCTACCTAGTGCCCCTCTGTATGTCCAATGCTGTGGATATATGCCAACCAGATTTCACTCTGGCACTTGTTTTGGTATACAGGACTTCAATCCATCTGGTGAATTTCTCTCCGAAGCCAAATTCGCAAAGCGACGCCAGCAGCCATTCCCAGTAGATGGAATCGAACGCCTTGATGGCGTCCAAGGAGAGCAGTGCGTAGGAGCCAGAGCCCAGGTTGGTCCGGGATAGAACATGTTGGAGCCTGCGGAGGTTAGTGGTGGTGTTGCGGCCCGGTATAAAGCCGTTTTGGTCAGGATGCACTACCTCTCCTATAACCCTGGAGAGCCGCCTAGCTAGGATCGTTGTCAGGATCTTAACGTCGTAGTTGAGCATTGCGAGTGGGCGGTAAGAGTTACATTCATCAGCAGGCTTGTTGGGCTTGAGCATTGGAATCACCAATGTTTCACGCATGCTCCCCGGGAGGATACCACGTTCGTAGGCTTCTTGGGAAACCTTGTGCAGCAACAGGGTTAACTCGGGTTCGAAAGTCTTATAAAATTCGGTGGGTAGCCCATCGCTGCCCGGGGCCTTGCCAGTGGTCAGGGAATTGATCGCTTCAGTTACGTCTTCTTTGGTGATGTCTGCTTCCAGAGCTTTCCTGTGTGCTTGCGATAGTTTAGGCAAACCTATTTTGTCTAGGGTATCCGAGATCGCGCTTGGAGGCACATGGGTATCGTGGGAGTACAGGTTGGCATAGAATTGGTTGAAAGTCGTTGATGCCATGTTGGGACTGGAGTATTGTACCGTCTGTGCCTTTCAAGGATGTGGTTGGGCGTCTAGGATGCTCTCTTCTGCATAGCCAGGCCAGCAGTCTTCGGGGTTTGTCCGCTTGGGTTTGCGCCCTATTGGTCCTAGTGGTGTAATCAAACTTGGCCAACCTGTCCCAGGCCGCCTTGCATTCGATTCTAGCTTGCTTGAGTTCTTCTAATTTCAGTGAAGCGCTAGTTCCAGATTCCAGCCGTTCGATGCCGGTTTCCAGCCGTTCCAGTTCAGTTCTAAGATGTTTCCTGATACCCCCAGCCTTTGCTATGATTTCTCCTCGTGTCACTACCTTCAGGGCGTCCCAACCTGTGCGAAGGTATTCCACGCTGTCCTTGTTCTCCGATATGTAGTTCACAATAGACTCGCTGAGATCGTCTCTGAATGCTGGGTCTTTCAACGCTTCTGTGGGCATCCTCCATGTGGGTATGGGCGATCTGGGCCCTGCGGTGCTCAATTCTATCAGTAAGGAGGAGTGATCAGAGATGGTCCGGCCCAAGTATTTAGTCGTGTTGATCTGGGGGAGACTCTCTCTACCGGTGAAGATATAGTCAATCCTGGTGTGCAGGTTGTGCGGAGAGGAAAAGAAAGAGTAGCCTCGGGCACTCGGGTGTTGCTCTCGCCAGATGTCTACCAAGTCCAGGTGATTTAGCATGACATTTAGTGCTGCAGTGGATGCCGGTGGGCCCCCGGGGAGACGGGTGGATCTGTCGAGTTCCGGGTTGCAGACACAGTTAAAATCGCCCCCCCCCCCCAATAGAGTTTGTCCCTGTATTGCGTGATCTTGGCATACATTCGATCTAAGTGTGCAGGTATGTTATTGTTGGGCAAGTACGAATTTACGATGCATATTTCCATTTGCTCAATATGGCCCCACAATATTACATACCTTCCCTCTGGGTCTACGTCTGCTTTGTTGAGTTGAAAGGGAATTTGGGGGCTTATCCACGTGAACACCCCCCTGGCATATCTGGAGTACGAGGATCCGAACCCTTGTCCTCCCCAGTGGGTTTGAAGCGTTGCGGTGGACTCTCCAGTTAGGTGGGTCTTTTGCAGGAGGGCCAGGCCCACTCCTTTCCTGCTGAGATAGGATTTAATTCTGTTGCGGCAAAGGTAGGTGCCCACTCCCCTCACGTTCCAGGTGGCAGCTTTAATGTTTGTGGCCATGATACTAGGAGACAAAGTTCGAGCACCTGGTCTGTGATAGCCCGATTCCCCTCACTGATGGATCTGTGTTTAGGACGCCGCCCCTCATAGTTGATTAAGTTCGGCATGTATTCCAATTATTCACGTGTCTCTGGTAACTGAGTTGCTGTAGAACAAGGAGACTTATCTACATTTTCAACTTCTGCTCGAGCAGGTGGATAAACAACATGGAACAATTGTGAACTATCCTCAGCAGTTGCTTTGGAAGGGCAACGCTCGAGGGCTTCTGCTTCTTCTTGGCCTGTCCAGGTCATAAGATTCAGATTTTGTGCTGGCAACAGGCCGGCACTAGGTGCGGTGGTAAGGGTGGTGACGGTGCCCATGCATGGTCGTCTGAGCTCCCGTCTGTTGAAACACAATTCTATCTGCACAGTGGAGAAAGATCTGTCAGATGCAATGGTTCGGGTTTGTGGCTTGGCGAAGTTTCAATCATAGGATTAGCGATTCGTGCGTGGGCCCCCAGGTTCGGGCGGGCATTCGTCGCCATGGGCTAGATTATTATGCTCCAACCACATGGTGGCTGCGGCTGGGGACTCCAGGAAGATCGCTCTCCCTTTGTAGAGTATCTTGAGGCGTGAGGGGTATAAGAGCATATATTTGAGGTTGAGTTTGCGTAGACGGGCTTTGATGGGTATGAATGAGTTTCTGGCTCGTTGTACGTTGGGAGTGTAATCGGGATACATAACAATCTTGGAGTAGTTTCTTTTGATCTCACCACCCTCTCTCTCGAGAATTTAAGTATCATCTCCCTGTCCCAGAAATTTAAGATCTTTGCGATCATTGGGCGTGGGAGAGAACCAGGTGGGGGTCTTTTTTGAAGCGATCAATGAGCTCTCTCAATTGAGAATCCCTGCGTGAGCTTGCCAGGACCAATTTCTTGAAGTAGCATGGACTCCACATATTCTGTGGGGTTGGACCCCTCTGATTCTTCCGTTATTACAAGAATACGAATATTATTTCGGCGAGCCCTGCCTTCCGCTTCCTCGGATCTTGCCTCTAATCATGGCACCAGCTTTTCCAGTTCGTTTACTTTGGCTTTCATCTACGTGGCTAACTCTGAGGTGTCCTGCAGGTTTACCTCTACATTGTTTACTCTTTCGGTGAGATTGCGGGCGTCTTGACGTATGAGCTGCGTTTCGGCCTTGATTTCGCCTATTTTAGTTTCAATAAATGTTTGGAGTGCTGCAATAGCTGTAGTACCGGACTATTTTGAGGGTCAACTTCAAGTGGGGGTGACTCTGTTTGCGTGGTGATTTTGTGTTGGAGTTGTTGTTTGGGCTTTGTCCCAGAAAAGGAGTCCATGATTGGGGCAGATTTGTTCTTGTGTCTTGGGGTAGCCATCTTGTGGTGTGTTGCTTAGACTGTGTCAACAGGCTCCAGCCCGTTGTGTGTCCAGGCAGCCCCCAAAGTGGTGTGGTGTGCCCCGATTTTATCCTTGTAGCAATGAGCCTTGCCCAAGTGCCAGGTCAAGCAGCGCAGGCGCTAGGGGTTTATGTCACTTAGTATTTCAGGGCGCAATTAAGGTGCCACACTTCCATGGGGCTTAGCGCCCAATTAACTATCAGTGTCTGCAGGGGGGATTGAGCTGATCTCGCCAGGGAATGGCTTAATGTGGTGGGAGATCTGTCCTTCTTCTCATGCCCCGACACCTGGGTCTGATGGTGCCCCCGGGGGCCCTCCGGTTCAGCAAGCAAGGTCCCCCTGGCGAGCAGCTCTAGCAGAGGGCTCCGGGAGTGCTCTGGATAAAAGCCCCATCTGCGTAGCTTCCCCGTACGAGGGTCTCACCTGCGGGAGCTGTCTGGTTTTAGCTGCCGGTTCCTGCGGGGCATGTCACGGCGATGTCTCTCCCCCACGGGCCTCGCAGATAAATCAGAGAGGGTGACGCACCAGCAGTCCCCCCCCGATGCTGCAGCCTCTTCGCCAGCCCGGCCTCCCTGTGCCGCGAAGGCGCCAAGCCAAACCTTTCTTCGGCGGCTCCTCCGCCTCTCGATCGCTGCGCGGGCAGCCGAGACGGGCTACAGTGGGCCCGAGCAGTAGCGTCTGCAGCGTGTGAGCCCGCCAAGGGCCTCCACGTCCACACCGGTCTCTTGACTCTGGTGATCCACCAGCTGGGGCCCTGGCAGTGTTCTCCGCCGTCCCTGCCTCGGCGCCTCGTCAGCCCTCCTCGCCCGCGAAGGCCCCTCCCCCACCGGAGTCAGGATCTATCGTTGGGCCGATGCTGCAGCGGGACTCCTGGGGCTCTCTAGCAGGTCGCGTTCCGAGGGAAGGAAACTCCGATTTCCTTCGGATTTTCTTTGTCGCGGCTCTAGGGTACCCTCGGCAGCTGGTGGGAAGATTGTTAATGTGAAATAATAAGTTTGATAGCGGTGTCAGGATCAATTAAAAAAAACAGGACGGGAGCTCAGTGAGAATGCTGCCTCACTCCATGAGCTTGGCCTTCCCCCACTCCATCAGTTTCTAACCCCATCCTCCAACAGACTCTCAGCAACCAGCAAAAACTACAGCAACTATCGGCAACTAACAGCAACTCCCTCGAACTAAACACTCTCCTCTCTCTTCACATCTGATTATAGTTTCCAATGGCGCACTCATTTCTATGGTTACTTACATTCCCTACTAAGAATATCTATTCCCTTTGTGTCAGCATTAACAATTCCTTCCAGTCTGTGTTTGCGTGTACTTTCACTGCATGTTCCGTGTCAAAGAGTGTCAAAGTGACATTGGACATCATATCTCTTTCATGGCCATCTGTCTGCGGTCCCTGTAAAACACAATCTAATTCGATTCACTCCACTGTTGGCTCTCTGCATTACGAAATGCTCTTAGTGTCCGTTTTCAAAGCTACTCCTTGTGTGAAAAGGCTTCTCAACTCTCTACCCTCTCCATGTCGCGCTCCCTCTCACCTTTGTCTCTGCGGCACACAAGCTCAAACTGATTAGCCAGGCTGTCTCCACTCGGACAAAGGCGACCTCTTATCAACCAAAACTGTTTACAGATTCCTGGTACACTGTTAACTCAAAACAATCTTCCACGCACTGAGCCCAGTGTAAACAACTTCTATGTGTCTCCATCAGAAATGGCTCATAGGCCTTGTGCTAAATGCTTCCTAGCGTTTACTCTATTCTTCTCGCAATGCAAGCGCTAACTATATACAAACTCATTCTAAGTTCACTCCCAACATGCATACATACGTACATGACAGTCTCTTCATGTGTCTCTACAAAGCATACATGTGTCATCATACTAAATGGCTCTTTATGGCATTTTCAAATATGACTGTGTCATTTCCAGGCCTCATTCGTTCTCTCTCCTGCAAGCAATACGTTTCTCTCAGCCTAAGCGCTACAATGCAAAATACATAACATCATCTCTACATGTCATGCTGCAAATATACCTTGTCTCTAAAGCACTACATATGACAGTGCAAGTGTCATGCTATTGCAAACTCTAGTGTCTTAGGATATTTCGCTCCTAATGGCAAGCACTATATTCTAATGCAAACTTAACATTCTAAAAGCAAACCCTTCATACAACAGGGCCTAGTTCTCTCTTCAAATGTATAACATGTCAATGGCTAATGCGTAAAGTGGCAGTCTAATATGTGGATAATTTATAATGATGCTACTTCAGCAACGTATAATGAATAGCTAAATCAGGATACAATCATTCCCAAAGGGATAATACTGGGTAACAATGAGTAATGGTTTTCTATCAATGGGTAATAATGGGTATTGGTTCTGTAACAAAGAGTACTGATTCTCTCCAATGGGTCTTATGATTCTCTAATGATAACAATTCCAGGCTCCTCATTTTATCAGATTCCACAAACTTAGACGGTATCAGTGCACGATGATCCTCGTCGCATCAGCGTGGCCGAGGCAGATTGGTTCCCGGACCTTCTCAGCATGTCAACGTCCCCTCCAGTCAAGCTGCCAGTGATCGCAGATCTTCTTGCCAGGGAAGGAGGCGCAATTCTGCACCACGACCCAGGGTCCCTGAACCTGAAGGCCTGGCTCCCGCAGCACTAGAGTTTGGTGGTTATAAACTGCCGGCCGACTGCAGGAAGTTCCTTGCAAGGGCTAGGGCGTCGTCGACTTTGAAGTGCTACGGACATAAATGGAAGCGTTTTGACACTTGGTGCCCGTCGCAGATTAACCCTATGATGGTCACAAACCCCACCCCCCCGACCCGGTCCCCCAAGTCCTTCCGTACTTGTTGTCGTTGGCTAAGTCGTGGCTGGCCCATGCCTCCATCAAGGTGCACCTGGCGGCTATTTCCTGCTACAACCGTTCTCCAGGATGATCTTCCCTTTGGTTGCACCGCCTCATCAAAGTTTTCATCAAGGGACCGTTCCGTTCGTTCCGGCCCAGGCGTGGGAACTCAATGTGGTGCTGACCAGGCTCATGGGGGCCCCATTCAAGCCTCTGCATCTAGCGCCACTCAAGTTTCTGTCTTGGAAGACAGCTTTCCTTGTCGCCATCACCTCTGCCAGAAGAGCCGGTGAGATCAAGGACCTGTCCTGCAAGCAGCCTTATTTGACTTTCCACGAGACGCACCCCTCCTTCATGTCCAAGGCTCCATTGGAATTTCATCTCAACAAGCCCTTGGTGTTACCTGTATTTTTTCCGACGCCTTTGTCGCCTGCCAAAAGGACTTTGCACTCGCTGGATGTGGCTCGAGCGCTGAAGTTTTATGTGGCCTGCACAAAGAGTTTCTGGAAGACTTGTCAGCTGTTTCTGAACTTTGGTCCTGTGAACCATGGGAAGGCCCTTTCCAAGGCTTCCATTTCCAGATGCCACTCCGGCTGCATCACTCATTGTCACTGGTTGGCAACCCGACCGCTGCCTGGCTGTCCGAGAGCCCATTCTACCAGAGCGATCGCTGCAACAACGGCGTTCCTGTCTGGTGTGCCCTTGCTGAACATTTGCTGGGTTGCTACGTGGAGGTCGACGCCCACCTTCACGAAATTCTACTGCGTCGACAGGGATTCCAGAGAGGAGTCCAGTGTTGGCCAAGCAGTGCTGCGCGGTTTCGGACAAAATGACCTATCCAACCTAAAGTCTGAAAGAAGGTACCACCAAATATTCAACCTTTCTATGGGCTTTTGGTTGGTAGGTCATCTGAATTCGGTTTTGGGCTGTGGGGGTGTCCCCAACACCCGCTTACTATGCTGTAAGCGGGGTTGTCCGCTGCAGCTGTCCTGCAGTCCACATTTTTTTTAAAAAGGCTGCTTGGGTATCCCCCGCAACACCCCGCGCATCCGCCTAGCAGGCACCCGGAATCAACACGAAGCGCATCCTAAGATGGCCGCCGCCATCATTGTTTATCGCGTTGCCTAGCAACACTTACTTTTGGCCCAGAAGGCCACCGGCAGGCGGAAGCCGGCCCACTCGAGGAAGGCCCTCGAGAGTAAGGCCCCTTCCTGTTTGCCCCTGTTCGCCTCTGGAGCCGTGGAACCAATACTCTTTACCTGCACTGTCTGGACTCAACCCACTGTGAGTAAAGCATAATACCCTTAGTCTACCCTACGGTCCTCATGGGAATGTCTACTGCTAATTGCTAGCATAAACACACAAACTTGGTTAATTCACTTTTGCTAACTGTTTGTTGCTAATGTGCATGGTGCTATTGCTACTGCTATTATGCGCCATATCGCGCTGCACCTCACTGATGCCACTGCAACTGTGTTGTGCCCCATGGTCGCTTATAGACTACAGTAATTGTGTTGTGTCCCATGGTCGCTTATAGACTACAGTAATTGTGTTGTGCCCTGTGGTCGCTCATAGACCACAGTAATTGTGTTGCGCCCATGGCCATATATACACCACACTGCCATTTGTTTGCGCCCTATGGTCACTGCAACTCAACACTGTGTGCTTGACCTCACTCACTAGATAATAACACAGCAGACTTAGCAGCTACTCTGCCTGCGCACTACCCAGAAACTAGAACTCTAGCCATTCATCTAGATACAGGACTCTCACACATTATATAATGTTCCTTATACTATCCTATCTAGTATACCTGGCCACCTCACTCGCCCTACTGGAACGACTCACCATGTCGCCTCTTATAGCAACCACAATACAACAATCCACTACACAATGTAACATAGCCGACAGAAACCTAAGACTACGAGCAAGACTACCCAGAATCTTTGATCCTCTCATCAAATACAAAACTAACACCATTCGAGCCAAAAAGAAACCTACTCCCAAACCTTTCACCCATAACTACATTAAGCACAACAATTACCAAACAAACAAAGAAACAAGTGCCATTCCTAATGCAGCAATAAATACTGCTACACACCCAAACCGCACACCTAAACTCAAAGGAGCCTTAATAAACGCTAGATCCTTAGTCGCCCATGCCATAGAAATATCTGAAGTCATCTCGACTGAAGACTACGACTTCCTAGCCATTACAGAAACTTGGCTGCATGAGGCATCAGGCCCAGCACTATCCCTAGCTGTGCCCAACAATTATACTATCCTCAGAACGGATAGGTGCGGAGCTCGAGGTGGCGACTAGCCATCATCGTCAAAACTAAACTTGGGATGAGACTCGCCCCTTCACCAACCATTGAATCCTGTGAGATAATGTCTACCAAGACCTCAACAGCTAACTCTCAAACTCGTAACCTTTACTTGATATACAGACCTCCAGGTCCTATCAAGAATTTCATAGAAGACTTAACTACCATCCTATCAGAAAACCTCAAAGATACTACTCAATCAATACTACTAGGTGACCTCAATATTGGCTTCAATGATATCAACGACTCACAAGCCACAGCAGCATCCAACACCCTAACAGAACTGGGATACACCCAAAGAGTGTTTGAGCCCACCCATATCAAAGGGAGAACCCTTGATTGGATTGCTGACCACAACTGCAATATATCCACTCTCACCATCTCACCCCAAATCTGGTCAGATCACCATCTAATCTCATTCTCCTTGGACACTGCCACCCCTAAACTGCAAAAAGCGTGTGCACCACCTGCACTTACCAGAAACAAACAAAACATGACACTAGACAAACTACTTCCCGGCATCATGCCCACTTTGGACGCTTTACCTGACAACCTTAACCCTAACAGCCTAGTGGAAGAATTTAACAACATCATGAACAAAACCCTTGACGACATTGCACCACTCAAGCTCAGAAACAGCAAACCACAGAGCCACCTGAACAACTGGTTCACCCCTCTCCTAAAAAATCCGAGATTAGAAAAAAGGAAATGGGAAAATACGTGGAAAACTAACCCCACTCCAGAAAATAAACTGAAACTAGTTAACATCTCTTCTCATTATAAAAAAGAAATCATTTTAGCTAAACAAGAGACTTACAATAACAGAATTACACAAGCTAATTCAAGCACAAAAGAACTGTTCGCCATACTCCGAGAACTGGAAAACCCAATAACACCTCAAGATAACTGTCTTAAAGATAAAAAGTGGTGCTCTGAAATCCAGCACGCTCTCTCTAACAAAGTCCGAAACCTTCAAAAGAAAATAGAACTAAAACGTGAGACCTTAGCGTCCAATATATTACCGCCTACTAAGACACTCTCTAACTTCAAACCCACTACGCAGTTCCACTTCTCCAAAGTCTCCATACTAGAAGTAGAGAAAGTAATACTCGGTCTAAAACCCTCCAACTGCAAAGGAGACCTATGTCCAGCACAACTCATCAAGATGCCGCACGAGATCTAGCACCATTTATCACTAAGTTAATTAATGCCTCCTTTACCACAGGCATTATCCCCAGTAACCTAAAAGAGTCTTGGGTGCTCCCACTCTTAAAAAAGGCTACTTTAGACCCCACTATACCCACCAATTATAGACCTATTACTACGGTACCGTTCCTTTTGAAGATCCTGGACAAGGTGGCATATATCCAAATCCAGAATTTCCTGGAACAAAACCAACTATTAGGCTCCCGACAATCTGGCTTCCGCCCTCTTCACGGCACAGAAACTGCATTGATTGACCTTAAAGCTCAAATAGACAAAGTACGAGATTCTGGAAAACCAGCACTCCTCCTGCTACTAGACCTATCGGCCGCTTTTGATTTAGTGGACCATAAAGTCCTATGTAACCACCTAGATTCTGCAGCACACTTCTCTACTGAGGCCATAGCATGAATACAATCTTTCCTTAGTGACCGCACCATGAGGGTTTTCTCACCTACAGCAGCTGCAGACCCCATCCCTATTACCTGCGGTGTGCCACAGGGATCGTGCGTTTCACTAACGCTTTATAACATATTCACTAAGCCCCTGTTTGATGATTTGGACCATCTGGGTATCACGTATACTAACTACGCTGACGATACCCAGATCCTCCTCCCACTCACGGGGGTTTACGAAAAAGATCTAGCACTGGTGAACAAAATATACATCATCGTTCAGGCATGGATGGCAACCCATGGCCTATGCCTGAACGATGATAAAACTGAGCTTCTTATCCTAGGCACCGCACCCCTCATCAATAAACTAAGCACAAATTACTCCTCCTTTATCATAGATGGGAACTGCATACAAGTTGCTAAAGAAGTTAAAACATTAGGGATCTACCTTGATTCTACCTTATCATTCTCCAAACAGGTAAATTCCCTAGCTTCATCAACAGCCTACACATGTAAGCTCATTAGAGCAGGAAAACAATTCCTATCCCAGCACAGTTGTCTAACACTAGCCAGAGCCCTTATCATCTCTAAACTAGATTATTGTAACGCACTGTACATAGGAGCCACTAAATCCATCATCAACAAAATCCAGATACAGCAAAACAAGGCCCTCCGAGCGGCATTGAACATCCCCAGGAGAGAACACATTACAGAAACAAGAAGGAAACACAAATGGCTTTCCACCCATGAGAAAATCAGACTTAAAACTGCATCTCTCACATACAAATCTCTACACAACAAAGCCCCACAATACCTTAAGGACAGATTCACCAGATCACACTCCACAAGACAAACCAGACTTGCTTACACCAGTCGCCTCCAAGTACCTCTTGTTTAAACTGACCACCATAGGCGGAGCTAGCTTTCCAGTCAAAGCTGCTCAATTGTGGAACGAATTACCTACTACCGCGAGGCTAGAACATTATTTTTCCAAATTCAGGCAAATTGTAATTAGCTGGCTGACGACAGCTACTGCTAAATGAATATATGAAAATGCTCACGCCTGTTTGCTACACAGCATCTGTACCATATGATTGTAAACTTGTATTTGTAAACTTGCATCTGTAACTGGTAATTATCTGTAACATGTAACTGTAACCTGTAATTTATGCTCTAAGCTGTACATCTTCTTACTTTCTGCGCCCTTATACCCCAGGGTCTGGTGCGCATAATAAATACTAAACAAACAAACCAACCCCGCTAACTATACTATAAAGTATTGTGAGCGGGGGTTGCGGGGGACACCGATGCATCTGACCGTACAAACAAATAAAAAGGAAAGGACTCTGCGGTGCTGGTTCCCAATCACAGAAAAGAAAGTAGACTGGTGTTGCAGGGACACGGCGAGATGTAAGGTAAGTAAAGGGGTGGGTGTGTGGCAGCGGTGTGGGTAGGGGTTTGGGTGCATTGGTCGTTTCTCCCCTGAACATTCCCAAAGATTATTTCGAACAAATAATCTTCGGTCGTTTCTCTTTCGAACATTTTGTAAGCGGTAAAACAACCCCAAAACGTACTGCGCAAACTGTTGAAGGTGAGCCTGGTGATGAGGTAAAGGATTGCTTCTGTTGAGCCTTGCCACTTCCCGTGGTTGTGTAGTTATGTACTGCTGTGTATTCTTTATTCTTGAGCATGCAAATCCATGCCAGACCCCATGCTGGAGAAGGAGCAAGTTACTTACCTGTAACGGTTGTTCTCCAGCATGGGTCTGGCATGGATTCACATGCGAACCCTCCCGCCTGCTCCTCTGCGGCTCTTCTCTTAGTCCTACTGTCACTTTACGTGCTACCAAATCTGAAGATGGCTGCCCGAGGAGGGGCTTAGGTAGAGGGCAGTCATTGGCTGCCACAGTATGACCCAGAGCTCAGTGATTGGTTTTCACCAAACTGAAACAGTTTTTTCTTTTACCGAGGATTCCCGGCCTGACGACGGGGAATATTCATGAGTATGTGAATCCATGCCGGACCCATGCTGGAGAACAGTTACAGGTAAGTAACTTGTTCCTTCTGCAACCACAAGGTCCGTTCCGCTTTTGCTTCCTCGTCTAGCGGCACTAACTGATGATACCCCACGTCTCCTTGGAGGTGTCTGATTTTCAGTCTCAGTAGCGCCCTGTAATTTAATGGCCCGGGAAATATCGATTGATGCCAGAAGCGCCACTACCCTGGCTAGATTCCGAAGTGAAATACTCCTCTCACGAGTACTGATCTCTGTTCCTTCCAGATTGCCCTCATCTTCTGAGGCAGCAGCTCCAGAGTCACCTTCCTTGTGTCTATAAACCGAGGAACTCCAATCGTTGGTGCAGCTCCAGCTCTGATTTGTCTCGATTGATGAGAAACCCTAGTGAAGAGATGAGTGCATTCACCCAGTGCAGTTGTTCTTGTCACGCAGCCTTGTCTTGAGCTAAAATAAGTGTCATCTAGATACACTATTAATCGTATCCCTATGTCTCTGAATTTGGCTGCCACCCGACTCATCACCTTTCTTAAATGGACACGGTGCCGTGGCTTGTCCGAAAGGAAGACATATGAATTGCCAGCTCTCTCCTTTCCATCGCAACCACAGGAATCTGCAATGCTCCACCGCTATGGGGATTGTCAGGTAAGCATCTGTTAGGCAAAGTTTGTATGCAGTACCCTTTGGGTGCGCTACACACAACTCTGACTACAGGTATAGGAAACCCAACCTTTGGTGTAAGCTTGTACTACACAGTTTTGGTAACGTGTTGAGCAGCCAGGCTTACCTCAAGAGGGGTCAATGTGATCTGTAGGGGAGTTGCACAGAGATTCACAGTGACAAGTATTCAAATAAACACTTACACACAAGGTTTCTTGAATAAATAATTATTTAGTTATCAGTCAGAGTAAGCCTTCTTCAGAAGGGAGAAATATAAAAAGTAACACCCAAATACACTTCAATACTGTACACTCTGTTTCTAAATCGGTAAAGACCCTTTTGGGATGGCCCACAGACACAACCTACACCCTCAGGTGACTTCAATAGCTAGGGTGCTGGGGACATTAATATCTTACTGTTGGCATTTAGAATACTCTTAGAAGTTGGTAAAAGAAAAGGTTATTAGAACAACAAGAGACCACAAATATTCTTAAGCAGGCAAATACTTTTGGATCCCCCAAGAAGAGTTATCAGTACAACCAGCTAAGCCAAAGTCAATGGGCAAAAGTCTCATATAGGATGAAGCACTTCTGGTAGGTAAGTAGAAAAGTCTTTGCACAATGTTTTAGAAGTCTTTGAAGAAAAGAAGAATCAAATGTAGGACCACAAGCTGATTAGACTTGTGAGTAGTAGATGATGCAAGCAACTCTACAGTTAGAGGTAAGTTCTCTGACTTTTTTACAGTACCTTTTTGTATTGAAGAAAAAGTGCAGCAGATGACTTCTGTTCCTGTGCAGCTATGCAAATCTCTGTTCCTGGGCCTCAGTTGTGAGGACAAGAGAGGACTTCTGGGGACTCCTGCATTGCAATGGGACGGTCACCGCTCCCAACCGGCAATCTTCCCACCGAGTGGCACTTCGGTGTTTCAGCTCCTCGCGACTACCGCAAATAGCAACACTGCGGTTCCTGGCTGTCTAGATGGACTTTACTTGCTTCTGGGGCCCCGTACTGTGTTAGGGGGCTCAGGCTCTGTCAGTCCTGCTTCCTGGGAGTCCTGAGGATATTTCTGGAGCTCTTGGCTAACTTAAAAGCAACGCACACAATCGGGTGTTCCTCTCCCTGGCTATATGGTTTCCAGCAGCAACTCTGTGAAATTCAACCAGCTCTGAGAAGGATGTCCAGGTGGCTTACTTTAGAGTTGATTGGTCCCACCAACTCAAGGGGAGAAGTCATCCTTGCAGGGGCTTCTCGGTCGATATGAATGGGGGGGTCTCTAAGGTGGAGGGAATTGGCACATTTCTGAGAATTCTCCCTAACAGCATCCTTCAGATATAACCTCACCAGACAGACGTCCTGCCAAAGCAAGTCCAGAAGGAGGTGAATACCAAAGGAGGTGAATATCCTCCATCTTGAAGTGTCCGTAGACCAGCCACCCATTTTGTTATTTTAAGTTGATTACTGGTCTTGACTACCCTCTTCTGTGAACCAGACACATAATGCTGAAAAATCCTAGTTTGTCTACTGAACTGCGCTCTATAGCGCCTTTGTCCCGTAAACTGGCGTTCTCTGTTTGCAACAAACTCTCCTCATTTTGTTCTAATTGAATGGGACGGAGCTCTGTCTGGGAACGCTATTAAATTCTAAGATTAGGCCTCTCACTGTTTGCAAGAACCAAGAGTCGCTTGACTATTCCTGCCACCTCTCTGTACATAACTGTTATGAAGTTTGTTATGTGTTATCATTATGGAGACTGTGCCATGCAATGCTAGGAGGTATGGGAGCGTGGAATTGTTGCAGCCTCAAGGTTCTCATGAGGTCATAGAATATGTAGTTGCTTGTTCAGTCTTTAGGATTCTATATTTGTCAGTTATAGTTGTCCCTTGTTCACATAGGAGGCCTCTGATGTTATGGGGGTCTTTTTACTTGTTTAACTAAATAAATCCTTAATCTAAAGTCTTACCTGTTTCCGTGACTGGCTTCATAACAATAACCTTATCCTGCCCCCCACCGCAGGTACCTGATGCTCAGCGCACTCGCCAAAGGCACTGTGCTGCCTGTTAGAGACCTGACCTCTGGAATGCAGACTCCTGGTGGGGAAGAAGGCGTCCTGCTGCCTTGACTCCCAGTATTGGATCCTTGAGGCCTCCGCTGCACGTTGAAAAGACTGGCCCCGGCAAAAACCCGTTCAGGGAATATTTTTTTAATGGCTGCTTGAGCTTTGTCTAAGACTGTAAATGTACTGACAAATCTGGTCATCTCCTTAGCGAAGGCTTCCCTAAAGAGCATGCCTTGCACCACTTCACCAGCCTCATAGGTTGCTAAATCGCCCAATTTACCATCTATTTTCAATAGTAAACTTCTCCTTTCAGAGGAGGGCGCAATTGGCATTGCCAAGAAGACATACTGCCTGCTATTCCCAATTAGCTAAGTGTGGGCATCCAGTGGCTCACCCGTGTGTCTTAACTTTTCCACCAGATACATAATTTTAGCAATTGGACCTGCCAAGTCCAATAACTTATCCTGACAGTCTTCCCACGCCCGGTCAACCCCTTTCCTGACATCTCTGGTAGGTTTTGTGAAAGTCACCATTACAGCTTCCAGTTCCGGCGTGTTTAACTTTACCGGCCAGCTTTGGCCTGAGGCACTCGGCTCTCATACGATATCTTACTTCTTTCTCCAGTGGTTTCCTTATACGCTGGCCTATGTATAGAGCCACTTTAGGTGAGGGCCGCTAATCTGAGGACTGAGGATGCCTAATGGCCTCGGACTCGAACACGTCATCCACATTCTCATCCACCCCTTTATTCGGGATGTCTGTCTTAAGACTTTTGTGTTGGCCTTGCTCGCTGGGGTGTTTCTCTGCGCAGACTTCTGCATCTTCAGAATCCAATTCTTCAACATCAGGCAAGAAGTCTGTCTTGCTCCCTTATCTTTTTCACCTCTGGGGTAGGAGGTTTGGAACTGCCAACTTTAACATGAATGCGCTTTTTAATTTACAAAGTGCCGGCAACCTCCTGGGGCTTTGTATTTCCCTCTTTCAACTGGCCCGGGGGAGTAGAAGAGTGGGGCCTCTTCTGGGCTTCAGTGCTCCCCTCTTTTTTTTTCTTGCAGTGTACTGCAGACATACCCTCACCAGGACTGTTTGCCCTCCTTTTCTGTGCCCTTTCTTATCACTTGCTAGAAGAGACTAGAACACCTTCAAGTGCTCCTGGAATGGCTTGACCCCCTGGGAGACCACCAAAACAAAGGAATCTCCTAACAACTCTTGAAACTGAGGGATAAATACCTGTCTTCCACAGGGGTGTCCTCTACTGCCGCCTCCTCGCTCCATTCTGGGGAAGAGCTTATGGTCTCCATGGGCTGCTTCTTACTTTGAGAGTGGCCAACTTCATACACTGCTAGCCCAACAGCTGTTGTGCCTTTGCTTGAACTAAGCAAGCTACTGCTGCCTTTTCCCGACGGCCACTAGGACTGTCTGCTTTTAATGAAGATATTATCCCCAATGCGTGGGCCCGCCATTTAAAGCGCTCCACCTTCAGTGAGCCAGAACAATTGTAAGATGCACTGCAGCGTTCACGTGCTGGAAATGTTATAACTCGCTGCCGTTGTGGACTGCTTATTCACATGTACTCAACCGTTAAAAGTGATGAATTGCCGGATGCTAGGTACGCACATGCCATCGCTCGTCACCAAAGGATGTGAGCAGCACACGGGAGCTCCTGCGGTCCTACCGCCCAGCTGGACGTGACCTAGTTGGCGCAGCAAATACTCCTAGAAAGAATGCAGAACTGGTTGCCCACTGGGAGCGAGGTCGTCCACGGCTCTGCTTCCCATTCTATTTGAAATAAGGTGGGCCGTTGCACCCACTCACAAATAGCCTACGCGGTTGAACACTGACCACTAAACCAAATTCGGAACAATTTCTATCTTGCAGCATGCTACATTTTCCCACTTTATTTTAATTTTTTTTTAATTTTATTTTTTTATTTCTCCAGCATGGGGTCTGGCATGGATTCACATGCTCATGAATATTCCCCGTCGTCAGGCTGGGAATCCTCAGTAAAGAAAAAAACCAGTATCAGTTTCGTTTCTGATCTGTCTTTCCTAGTAGTAACCAAACACTGATCTCTGCGTCATACTGACCACAGCCAATGACTGCCCTCTACCTAAGCCCCGCCTCTGGCAGCCAACTTCAGATTTTGACCACACGTTCATGTGTTGGGATCCTCGTGCTATTGCTCTCGAGCGTTAGTGCTATTTTTTCACATTATTTCTCAAAAACTTTGTTTTTTCGGTCAAAAGAGCCTCAAGCTCCACCGACTCTCCATCCGATCAACGGGGACCCGTGTCGGATTCGTCTACGCCCCTCAAGGGTGAAGATTTCGTCGAGCTATGCTTTTGGAGGACTCCAGAAGTTTCTCAGGCCCATCTCGGACATGGCCCAGGAGAAGGGAAGCTCGACGCCCGGAAAGCTGTTCAGGGTCTGCCCTGGATGCCAGCTGCAGAATGTCTTCAAGGAAGACGAACACTCCTTTTGTCTTTACTGCCTACATGAGGACAAGACGCACGTGGAGAAGGACTGTGCGTTTTGCGGCAACATGTCGGAGCGGACCATGAAGGACCGCCATCAACGTCTCGCCAACTGGCTGGAAGGGAAGAGCCCGTCCGGCGAGAAGAAGAGGAAGAAATCCGAGCGGTCTTCTAAGACCTTTGAGGACGCCCCGGCGACGGGGGTCCAACACAAGGCCAAGCACCGCGAGTCCGCTGGCACCGGGAGCGCCGAACGGTCGGGCTCTACGGGCACCAGGCAGGGCACATCCTTCCCGGCACCATCAACCACGAGCCAACGCTCTGGTTCGGGTAAGAGGAAGGCCGAGCACCCGGCGAAGCTCCTGGAGAGGCCCCGGTCGAGCTCGAAGGCCCCATCGGAGGGGGAGCGAGGCAGTGCCCCCCCCTCAAGGAGAAGGTGGTGAGCGCACCTAAGGTGGTGAAAGCCTTAATCCATCCGGCCAAGGCCTCTATCGAGACAGTCGCGGCGGCCCTGGCTCAGCCTGTGGAGGCTACACCAGTGGTGGCGACCTCGGGGCTCAGAGTATCCCTGCCACCGCAGAGGGAGCCCTCGTTTATGCCCATCGACAGGACCCCCGTGAAACCTCTGGCGGAGAAGAAAAAGGGGGGGCAGAAGGTCGTCGTGGATTCGGCCTCAACCTCTGAGGAAGAGCTGATTGAGGTCTTAAGCCACGGTGTTGGCGTGGAAGAAGACAAGCCCGTCGGGAGGGATCCCGACGCAGGAGACGACGATATCGTCGAGGGTGCCGACGGGGCCCCTGACCGCCCGTCGGACTCCCCTCTGCCAGCGCCGCAAGACAACTCGGCGGCCATTTTGTTGGCTATACAGTCCTTATGCTCAGAGATAAGGACGAGACTGCTGTTACCACCAGCGGAGGAACCACTCCCGTCGGGGGACCCGGAACCAGGCCCTTCTGGCAGCCCTCCCCCTAAGAAAAGAAGGATTCACCCTCCTCCTCCTTTTCAGCCGTCGCGCCCCGTTCAGCCCTCCTCCCCGTCCACGACTCGAGGGGATGATACGGGGACTGACACGGCCGCGACAGGTACGGACGACGAGGTGTACGACGAGGATCTGCCGTCGTCGCCTCTCACCCGGGCTTCCCCGCCCGACGAGATTGGATCGTTTCACTCCATGATCGCCAGGGCATCCGAGCTCTTCCAGCTCTGCCCTGAGGACAAGAAGAAGGAAGGTTTCCTTTATCAACGGCGCGAGGCCAAGAGAAAGACGGTCCTCGCTGTACCTCTACTGGACGATATTTGGGATGAGGGCCTCGCCCTCCTCAAGAACCCATCCACGACGCCGACTAGAAGAGACCGGTACGAGAAGTAGTACCGGGTCCCGGACGCGGCCCCCTTGTCGTCTCCGCGGCGGCCAGGAAGAAAGCGGGGGGGGGGTGCGGCCTCCACGTCGACTTCCCCGCCGGACTGCGAGGGAAAGAAATTGGATACGATGGGGCGCAGGGTCATCTCGTCTGCAGCGACGACGATTAAGGCGGCCAACGCCTTGGCTATCGTAGCCCGCTACGACGGGGAGCTGTGGTACAAACTGGCCCCCCTGCTGGACTTCCTACCGGACGACAAGAGGGCGGATGCCCTAGAGATCTTGCAGGAAGGTGAGGTGGCGTTGGACCACGCCATCACGATTGCGACGGACATCGCCGACACTGGATTTCGCCAGTTGGGCAACGGCGTGTGCCTTAGGCGGCGGGGATGGCTCAAGGCTACTGACTTCCGTCAAGACGTACAGACCAGAGTCTTGGACATGCCGTTCGATGGAAACAACCTGTTTGGGAAAACAGTGCACGATTCCCTTCAAGCCATCAAAGCGGACACGGAGACGGCCCGGGCTCTCGGGGTTCTCCAGCAACGGCGGCCGCCCTTTCGGAGCGGCGGAGGCAAGGGCGCCTCCAAAGGTTCCGGCGGCGGATTTTCCACCTACCGTCAAGCGGCCCGTTCGTCGTCGCAGGAAGCTTACAGGGGACGAGGCAAGTCAGGCGGACCCCGCCGTCGTCGCCAAGGAGGTCAAGGCGGCAAAGCCTCGTCGAAACAGGACTGAACCGGCCGTGGGGTCGGCCCCCCACCGAAGCACCCCGGTGGGAGGCCAGCTGGCGAGCTTCGTCAGCGTGTGGGAGTCCATCTCCACCGACCGTTGGGTGCTGGACGCCCTAGCCCTGGGCCACGCGCTCGAGTTTCAAAGAAGGTGCCCGCGCGTCCCCCCTGTGGCCAGGAAAGAGCTTCACGTCCCTCAGCTTCTCTTGGAGGTAAAGGCGATGCTCAGGAAGGGCGCCATCAAACTCGTCCCAAAGAGGCTTCGGGGCTCCGGAGTTTACTCAAGATACTTCCTCGTGAAGAAGAAGACGGGAGGATGGCGCCCCATCCTAGACCTACGACGACTGAACAAGTTCATCAAGGCACAGAAGTTCCGGATGGTCACCCTCCAGCACGTCCTGGGTCAGCTGGAGGAGGGCGACTTCCTGTCGTCGTTGGATTTGGAGGATGCCTACTTCCATATTCCCATCCTAAAGGGGCACCGAAAAGTTTCTCAGGTTCGTGGTCCAAGGGCGTCACTATCAGTTCAGAGCCCTTCCCTTCGGACTACGGTCGGCACCCAGGGTATTCACCAAGTGCCTCGCACCGGTGGCGGCGCAGCTGCGCCGAGAGGGGATCCACGTCTACCCCTACCTGGACGACTGGCTCATCCGAGCCAAAACGAGGGAGCTCGCCGTGGAGCACACGGCAAGGACCGTCCACCTTCTCACGGACCTGGGATTCTCTGTGAACTACGCCAAGTCCCACCTGGTGCCCGCGCAAGACACACTGTTTCTGGGAGCGAAGCTTGACACAGTGTCCCTTCTGGCCTCCCCGTCGGAGGAAAGGACCAGGGCCATTCTGGGCAAGGTACAGCGGATGTTGGTTGCAGACGCGGCCAAGGTGAGGTCCATAAAGTCCCTCCTCGGAATGATGCCTTCTTGCATCTACCTCATTCCCCTGTGCAGGCTCCGGATGCACCCGTTGCAGGAGTTCCTGGACGCGCGCTGGATCCAGACGACGGGCAGCTTTGAGGAGAGGATCACACTCGACGAGAGTTTCCGACGAGCGATCCGGTGGTGGGGCACCCGCGCGCATCTGACGGCGGGCATGGACTTCCAGACCCCAGGCCACCAGGAGACAGTGACCACGGATGCCTCCCTGGAAGGGTGGGGAGCGCACACCCAAAATCTGCACGCGAGAGGCCTTTGGCTCCCGACGGAGAAGTCCCTCCATATCAACGTCCTGGAGCTCCGTGCAGTGTTTTGGGCCCTCAGGTCCTTCCTTCCGTCCCTCAAGGGCAAGGTGGTGAGGATCTTCACCGACAACACCACCACCATGTTTTACATCAGGAAACAGGGAGGAACCAGGTCCCCAGCACTGTCCAAGGAGGCGCAGGACCTGTGGCATTGGGCCGTCGCCCAAAGGATGTTTCTGGTGCCGTTTCATCTGGCAGGGATAAAAAACACCATCACCGACTCACTCAGCAGGGAGCTGCGCTCGTGCCACGAGTGGGAACTACGGCAGGATCTAGTGGACCGCCTCTTCCGACGGTGGGGCACTCCCCAGGTCGATCTGTTCGCGATGGCGACGAACTCCAAGTGCCGGAGGTTCGCCAGCAGGTTTCCCCAGCCGAGGAGCATGGGCGATGCTTTCTCGTTCCCCTGGGAGGGCCTGTTCCTATACGCGTTCCCTCCATTGCCACTGCTGATCCGGCTCATCAACCAGCTCAAGAGGTCACGGTGCAGGATGATCCTCGTCGCACCTGCGTGGCCGAGGCAGATATGGTTCCCGGACCTTCTGGACTTGTCAGCGTCCCCGTCAATCAAGCTGCCAGTGGACGTGGATCTGCTCTCCCGGGAAGCAGGCGCCATCCTCCACCACGACCCGAAGTCGCTGAACTTGCAGGCCTGGCTCCTGCAGCGTTAGAGTTTGGAGGATACGACATATCGGCCGACTGCAGAGAGGTTCTTGCAAAGGCCAGGGCGTCCTCGACTCTTAAATGCTACGGACACAAATGGAAGAGGTTCTCTGTCTGGTGCCACGCACAGAAGATTAACCCTCTACGGATTACGGCTCCCCAAGTACTGCTGTACCTATTGACGCTGGCCAAAGCTGGACTGGCGCACGCGTCCATCAAGATTCATCTTGCTGCGATCTCCCGATACACCAGAACCACGGGGCGGACGTCTTTGTGGTCTCATCGTCTGGTGAAAGAATTCATGAAGGGACTGTTCAGATCGTTCTCGCCGGTGAAGGCTCCGGCCCCGGCGTGGGAGCTCGACGTGGTGCTGACCAAGCTCATGGGACCTCCGTTCGAGCCTCTACACTCTGCCCCGTTGAAGTTCCTGTCGTGGAAAACAGCGTTTCTTGTGGCCATCACATCCGCACGACGGGTGGGAGAGATCCAGGCCCTTTTCTGCAAGGCCACGTACTTGACTTTTCACGACACGAGGGTAGTGCTCAGGACGCACCCCTCCTTCATGCCCAAGGTGCCGTCGGACTTCCACCTCAACGAACCCTTGGTGTTGCCTGTTTTCTTCCCGTCGCCTTCGTCGCCGGCTGAGAGGACTTTGCACTAGCTGGATGTGACTAGAGCGCTGAAGTTCTACGTGGACCGCACGAAGTGTTTTCGGAAGACGTCACAACTCTTTGAACTTTGGACCTGTCAATTAGGGGAAGGCTCTCTCGAAGGCTTCCATTTCCAGATGGCTCTCCGGCTGTATCATGTACTGTCATCGGTTGGCAAACCGACCGCTGCCTGGCCGTCCGAGAGCCAATTCCACCAGAGCGATCGCAGCTACCACGGCGTTCCTATCTGGTGTGCCCCTGCTGGACATCTGCAGGGCTGCTACGTGGAGGTCGACTCACACCTTCACGAAATTCTACTGCGTCGATCGGGATTCCAGGGAGGAGTCCAGGGTCGGCCAAGCAGTGCTGCGCAACCTGTTCGCCTAAGGTGAGCCTGGTGAGGAGGTAAGATTTGCTTAATGTTGAGTTTGATGTAATGCTTAATGTTGAGCCTTTGCCACCTCCCGTGGTTGTGCATGTGTGTACTGCTATGTATTCTTTATTCATGAGCATGTGAATCCATGCCAGACCCCATGCTGGAGAAGGAACAAGTTACTTACCTGTAACTGTTGTTCTCCAGCATGGGTCTGGCATGGATTCACATGCGAACCCTCCCGCCTACCCCTCTGCGGCTCTTCACTTGGTCATACTGCCACTTCACGTGCTTCCAAATCTGAAGATGGCTGCCAGAGGCGGGGCTTAGGTAGAGGGCAGTCATTGGCTGTGGTCAGTATGACGCAGAGATCAGTGATTGGTTACTACTACGAAAGACAGATCAGAAAC
Organism: Ambystoma mexicanum; assembly: GCF_040938575.1. Classification (NCBI taxonomy): domain Eukaryota; kingdom Metazoa; phylum Chordata; class Amphibia; order Caudata; family Ambystomatidae; genus Ambystoma; species Ambystoma mexicanum. The sequence continues at coordinate 156,379,892 of NC_090925.1, forward strand.
GAAACTGATACTGGTTTTTTTCTTTACCGAGGATTCCCAGCCTGACGACGGGGAATATTCATGAGCATGTGAATCCATGCCAGACCCATGCTGGAGAACAACGGTTACAGGTAAGTAACTTGTTCCATAGTTACTTTGTAACTTTTACAAAACATAATTTACATTTTACAGTTCATCAAAAACCAACGTTAAAACAGTTCAAATGCACCAGATAAATTGCACACATTAGAAGCATAAGGTTCTTGCAATAGTAGTACATGCTAAAAGAATAAAAACTATCTAAATTGGCCTAAGCAATACAGATTTGGCTAGAACGACATGGAGCTTCAAAGTACCAGAAACGTCCCCTGCCACAGATGTTACTAAAGTGCATTTAATTAAGAGAGTCCCCTTATTTACCACATTGTACAGATTCCAATAGGTACTGGTTGATCAAATAACACGCATTGGATCAGACCACTGAATATTCACAATTTCCATAATAGTCACAAGGGACTTATACAAACTCACTATCGACCGGTGCATTAATGTACATTTTTTCAGAAAAACAACATACTTTGAAAAATCTCACTACTGTGATCTGTAAGTTTACTCTTTTGCCGTCAAGCATATCCCGCCACAAAAGATCTAAATCGACAGTGTCAGTGTTGTGTACATACTTGCTAAAATAACTGATGCGCTCCCTCCTAAAGCCATCACATATGGTCAATAGATGCATCAGTGTTTCACAGTACTCTATTTGATTGCAAAATCTGCAGAGGGAAAACCCCCTTATATTACCATTTCTCCAGCATAGGGTCTGGCATGGATTCACATGCTCATGAATATTCCCCGTCGCCAGGCCGGGAATCCTCAGGAATCCTCGGTATAGAAAAAATCAGTATCAGTTTCGTTTCTGATCTGTCTTTCTCAGTAGTAACCAATCGCTGGTCTCTGGGTCATACTGCCCCCAGCCAATGACTGCCCTCTCCCTAAACCCCTCCCCTGGCAGCCATCCTCAGATTTTTACTGCACGTTCAAGTGTTGGGAGTCCTCGTGCTTAGCTCTCGACCTTTTGCTGCGTTTTCGCGCTTTTTTCAGGAGATTTTCTCTTTTTTTATGTTAAAAGAGCCTCAAGCTCCACCGTTGCTACTTCCGATCAACGGGGATCCGTTTCGGAGTTTTCTACGCCCCTCAAGGGTGAAGATTCCGTTGAGTTACGCTTTTGGAGGATTCCAGAAGTTCCGAGGCCTACCCCGGACATGGCCCAGGAGAAAGGGAGCTCGACGCCCAGGAAGCTATTCAGGACCTGCCCTCGATGCCAGCTTCAGAACGTTTTCAAGGAGGACGAGCATTCGTTATGCCTCTACTGTCTCCATGAGGACAAGACGCACAAGGAAAAGGACTGCGCGTTTTGTGGAAACATGTCGGAGCGGACCATGAAGGATCGCCACCTCCGTCTCGCCAACTGGCTGGAAGGTAAGAGCCCGCCAGGTGAGAAGAAGAAGTCCGAGCGGTCTTCTAAGTCCTGTGAGGGTGCTCCGGCGACGGCGGCCCAACAAAAGGCTAAGCACCGCGAGTCCGCGGGCACCGGGAGCGCCCAACGGTCGGGCTCCTTGGCTGCCAGGCAGGGCGCACCCTCCCCGGTGCCATCGACCACGAGCCAACGCTCTGGCTCGGGTAAGAGGAAGTCCAAGAACCCGGCGAAACGTCTGGAGAGGCCCCGGTCGATCTCGAAGACTCCGGCAGAAGGGGAGCGAGGCTCGGACCCTCCCCCAAAGGTGAAGGCCCCAGGCGTACAGAAGGTGACGTTGGCCGTGATTCACCCTGCTAGGACCTCGATTGAGGATGTCGCCGCGGCCCTGGCTCAGCCTGTGGAGACTACACCAGTGGAGGTGCCCTCAGGTACCAGAGTCTCCCTGCCACCGCGGAGGGAGCTTCTTTCAGGCCCATCGAGAAGACCCCCACGAAGTCCTCGTTGGAAAGGGAGGGCGAGGGGGTGGTGGCCGTCGTGGATAGGGACACGACCTCTGAAGAGGAGCTCATCCAAGTCGTGGAGGAGACCCAGCCCATCGGGAGGGATCCCGACGAGGGTGGCGACGGTGACGCAGACGAGGCTCCTCAAGAGCCCTCGCTCCCGTCGTTTCCGGCGCCGCAGGACACCTTGGCGGCCATTTTGTCAGCCATCCAGACTTTATGCTCGGAGATAAGGACTAGGTTGCCCCTTCCCCCGACGGAGGAGCCTGAGCCAGACCCGACGGAGGATCCGGAGCCAGGACCTTCGGGAGCCCACCGCTTAAGAGGAGGAGGACGCATCCTAGGCCGCCTCTGCGGCCTTCTCTGCCTTCCCTCCGGTCCACTACCCACGGGGATGATACAGGCATGGACACGACTACAACGCGTACGGATGACGACGGAGGCGACGACGGGACGTGTCCCCCGTCGCCCCCTGCCCGGGCGTCCCCGCCCGACGAGATTGGATCCTTCCATGCAATGATCTCCAGGGCATCAGAGCTCTTCCAGCTCTTCCCCGAGGAAAAGGAGGGGTTCCTTTACCAGCGGCGCGAGGCTAAAAGGAAGACTGTCCTCGCCGTACCGCTTCTTGATGACATCTGGGATGAGGGGCTCGCCCTCCTCAAGAACCCTGCCACAGCTCTTGCGAAGAGGGACCGGTACGATAAGAAGTACCGGGTCCCCGACGCTGCCCCCTTGTGCCTTAGGGCGCAACCTACCCCGGACTCGGTCGTTTCGGCGGCGGCCAAGAAGAAAGCGGGGGGGGCATTGGCCTCGACTTCAACCTCCCCTCCGGACGGCGAGGGTAGGAAACTGGATGCGATGGGACGACGGGTCATCTCATCTGCAGCGACAACCATCAAGGCGGCCAATGCCCTGGCCATCGTAGCCCGCTACGACAGGGAGTTGTGGTTCAAGATCGCACCTCTGTTGGACTTCCTTCCGGATGCCGAGAGGGCTGAGGCCCTGGAAATCTTGCAGGAAGGTGAGATTGCCTCGGACCACGCCATTACGGTGGCTACGGACCTCGCCGACACCGGTTTCCGTCAGTTGGGCAACAGTGTTTGCCTGAGACGACGAGGATGGCTCAGGGCGACGGATTTCCGCCAGGACGTTCAGACCAAGGTTTTGGACATGCCCTTCGATGGGAACAACCTTTTTGGCAAGGCTGTTGATAAATCCCTTCAGGCGATCAAGACAGACACTGAGACGGCCCGTGCACCGGGTGCGCTCCAACAGCGACGGCCGTCCTTTCGGAGCTCCGGAGGCAGACAGGGTGCCTCCAAGGGAGCCGGCAGCAGCTCCTCTACTTACCGTCAAGTGGCAAGGTCTTCGTCGCAGGAGGCCTACAGGGGACGCGGCAAGTCAGGTGGATCCCGCCATCGTCGCCAAGGTGGTCAAGGAGGCAAAGCGGCCTCCAAGCAAGATTGAACCGTCCGTCGGGTCGGGCCCCCGCCGAAGCACCCTGGTGGGAGGCCTGCTGACTAAGTTCGTCGGTGTGTGGGAGTCCATCTCCACCGACCGTTGGGTGCTGGACGCCCTGGCCCGGGGGCACGCCCTCGAGTTCCAGAAGAGGTGCCCCCGCATTCCTCCCGTGGCCAGGAAGGAAAATCACGTCCCTCAACTGCTGTTGGAAGTACGGGCGATGCTCAGGAAAGGTGCCATCGAGCTTGTCCCGAAGAGGCTTCGGGGCTCCGGAGTTTACTCAAGATACTTCCTCGTGAGGAAGAAGACAGGAGGATGGCGTCCCATCCTGGACCTGCGACGAATAAACAAATCTATCAAGGCACAGAAGTTCCGGATGGTCACCCTCCAGCACGTGCTGGGACAGCTGGAGGAGGGCGATTTCCTGTCGTCGTTGGACTTGGAGGATGCTTACTTCCACATCCCTATTCTAAAGAGGCACCGAAAGTTCCTCAGGTTCGTGGTCAAAGGGCAGTTCAAGGCCCTCCCGTTCGGATTAAAATCGGCGCCCAGAGTGTTCACCAAGTGCCTAGCACCGGTGGCGGCGCGGCTGCGCCTGCAGGGGATCCACGTCTACCCCTACCTGGACGACTGGCTCATACGGGCAAGAACAAGGGAGCTTGCCGTGGAACACACTGCGAAGTCCGTCCAGCTGCTCACGGACCTGGGGTTCTCCAACTTTCCAAAATCCCACCTGGTCCCGTCGCAAGTCACCCTGTTTCTGGGAGCACAGCTCGACACAGTGGTGCGGCGGGCCTCACCGTCGGAGGAAAGGATAAGGACCATCCTAGGAAAGGTGCAATGTCTACTGGCCACGGACGTGGCCAGAGTGAGGTCTATCAAGTCCCTCCTCGGAATGATGTCCTCCTGCATTTATCTGGTGCCCCATTGCAGACTTCGGATGCGGCCCTTGCAAGAATTCCTCGACGCCCACTGGATCCAGACGACAGGCAGCTTCGAGGACAGGATCTCGCTCGACGAAACGTTCCGTCAGGCGATACGATGGTGGGGTGTCTGCGCTCATCTGACAGCGGGAACAGGCTTCCTAGCCCCGGCCCACCAGGTGACGGTGACGACGGATGCCTCCCTGGAAGGTTGGGGAGCCCACACCGGGGGTCTCCACGCGAGAGGCCTTTGGTGCTCGGAGGAGAAGACTCTCCACATCAACATCTTGGAGCTCTGCGCAGTGTTCTGGGCCCTCAGGTCCTTCCTTCCGTCCCTCAAGGGCAAGGTGGTGAGGATCTTCACCGACAACACCACCACCACAATGTTTTACATTCGGAAGCAGGGCGGAACCAGATCCCCTGCCCTGTCCAAGGAAGCCCAGGATCTGTGGCATTGGGCCATCGCCCAAGGGATGTTTCTGGTACCCTTTCATCTGGCAGGGATAAAAACCATTGCCGACTCACTCAGCAGGGAGCTGCGCTCGTGCCACGAGTGGGAACTGCGCCAGGATCAAGTGGACCGACTCTTCCGGCGATGGGGCGAACCCCAGATCGATCTCTTCGCGACGGCGGCGAACTCCAAGTGCCGGAGGTTCGCCAGCAGGTTTCCCCAACCGAGGAGCATGGGCGATGCTTTCTCGTTCCCCTGGGACGGCCTGTTCCTTTATGCATTCCCGCCGTTGCTACTCCGGCTCGTCAACCAGCTCAAGAGGTCCCGGTGCAGGATGATCCTCGTCGCACCGGCGTGGCCGAGGCAGATCTCGTTCCCGGACCTTCTGGACTTGTCAGCATCCACACCAGTCAAGCTGCCGACGGACATGGATCTTCTCTCCAGAGAAGGAGGCGCAATTCTTCATCACGAACCAGAGTAGCTGAACTTGCTGGCCTGGCTCCTGCAGCACTAGAGTTTGGAGGATACGACATCCCGGCCGACTGCAGAGAGGTTCTTGCAAAGGCCAGGGCATCCTCAACTCTCAAGTGCTACGGACACAAATGGAAGAGGTTTTCTGTCTGGTGCCGGGCACAGAAGATTAACCCTCTACGGATTACCGCCCCTCAAGTATTGCCGTACCTTCTGTCTTTGACCAAGGCTGGCCTATCTCACGCTTCCATCAAGGTACATCTGGCTGCCGTCTCGCGTTGCACCAGAACTACAGGAAGGGCGTTCTTGTGGTCTCATCGTCTGGTGAAGGAATTTATGAAAGGACTGTTCCGATCATTCCCGCCGGTGAAGGCCCCTGCCCCGGCGTGGGAGCTCAACGTGGTACTACCTAGGCTCATGGGGGCCCCATTTGAGCCTATGCATTCAGTGCCATTGAAGTTTGTCGTGGAAGACAGCATTCCTCGTGGCCATCACCTCTGCACGACGAGTGGGAGATATCCCGGCCCTGTCTTGCAAGCCTCCATACTTGACTTTTCACGACACGAGGGTGGTGCTGAGGACGCACCCCTCCTTCATGCCCAAGGTGCCATCGGACTTCCACCTCAACGAGCCCTTGGTGTTGCCAGTTTTCTTCCCGTCGCCTTCGTCGCCGGCTGAGAGGACTCTGCATTCGCTAGATGTAGCTAGAGCGCTGAAGTTCTACGTGGACTGCACAAAGAGTTTCCGGAAGACATCACAGCTGTTTGTGAACTTTGGACCTGTGAATCAAGGGAAGGCTCTCTCGAAGACTTCCATTTCCAGATGGCTCTCCGGCTGCATCATGCACTGTCATCGGTTGGCAAACCGACCGCTGCCCGGCCGTCCGAGAGCCCATTCGACCAGAGCGATCGCTGCTACTACAGCGTTCCTGTCTGGTGTGCCCCTGCTCGACATCTGCAGGGCTGCTACGTGGAGGTCGACGCACACCTTCACGAGATTCTACTGCGTCGACCGGGATTCCAGGGGGGAGACCAGAGTTGGCCAGGCAGTGCTGCGCAACCTGTTCGCCTAAGGTGAGCCTGGTGAGGAGGTAAGAGTTGCTTAATTTTGAGTTGTTGTATTGCTTGATATTGAGCCTTTTGCCACCTCCCGTGGTTGTGCATTTGTATACTGCTACGTATTCCTATATTCATGAGCATGTGAATCCATGCCAGACTCCATGCTGGAGAAGGAACAAGTTACTTACCTGTAACTGTTGTTCTCCAGCATGGGTCTGGCATGGATTCACATGCGAACCCTCCCGCCTAACCCTATGCGGCTCTTCACTTTGTCATACTGCCACTTCACGTACTACCAAATCTAAGGATGGCTGCCAGGGGTGGGGCTTAGGGAGAGGGCAGTCATTGGCTGGGGGCAGTATGACCCAGAGACCAGTGATTGGTTACTACTGAGAAAGACAGATCAGAAACAAAACTGATACTGATTTTTTCTATACCGATGATTCCTGGCCTGACGACGGGGAATATTCATGAGCATGTGAATCCATGCCAGACCCATGCTGGAGAACAACAGTTACAGGGAAGTAACTTGTTCCTTCTGATGTCTAGTATTTCGCCCGTGCCCAAGACTTTAAATCTGAATCTAGTAAAATCCTGCCTCCATTCCCTATTTGGAAATTTGATTAAATAAGGAGCAGGCTCCCCCATCTTTTTGTAGACATCTATGATTTGGTGGTATAATTTGGTCTTCTGAACCTCGACCACAGTGAGATTCCAGTCCGCATATAGCAGTAGTGTTTTCACTTTCTGTGGATTTCTGATTAACAGATCTCTCTGCACCCCAAATTGGTCAAGTACTTTATTGGATTCTTCCATCAAGTCCTTCAGATATTTTGATGTGGGATGACCAGTCCTAATGCCCTTCTCCATAATATCGTATAACGTTGATGCATCGTTGGTTAACAGTTTCCGATAAAGACTTAGTCTACCCCATTCAAGGACACTCCGTAATGAATGCAGACCCAACTCATAACGAATTGCCATTAAGGGTACACATTTGGGCAGGCATTTTACCATTGATCTAACTATCTTACCTTTGTAAATTGCGACCTCACCCCTACACCACAAAGGGGCTAGCTCTAGTCCATAGCAAAACTGAGCCACAAATCTGCTTTTATATAGTCTAATACATGGCACTAAAGAAAACTTGCCATATCTCAGGTCTATTTTACGTAATTGGGCAATCGTAGTTCCTACCTTTTGCGTCCAGAAGGGTTCTAAAATTAACTTTTTTTTTGTCTCCAAAGACCGGATATCCTAGATATCTGAATGCTGTACTTATTGGGAGTTTTTCGTGGTTTAGGAACCAAGTGAATTTTTTTGATTGTTTCTTGCTGGATAAACAAACTATAACCGTCTTGGAATAGTTAATTCTGATAGCGTTAGCAGAGATGTAGTTATTAAAGGCTGATAAGAGACACTGAAGACCAATAGGCGTCAGATCATACAGGGTCACGTTGTCTGCATAAGCAGTCCAGACCAGCTTCGAGCCTTCAATTTTCAGAGAATAGATATTCAGGTTTTTAAAGCTATTACCCATATCAGAGAAGTACAAATTGAATAGGGTAGGAGCATAAATACAACCCTGCCTAAGGCCATTATTGACTATAATTTCATGGGATAAGTTCCCCTCAACACTAAGGCGAACCTTCAATCTGGAGTCTTCATGCATGTGGTACAGAATCGAGAGCAGAGCAGAGGGCATACCCAGGAGATCCAATTTTGCCCACAGAATTGACCTATCCATGAAATCAAATGCTGCGGTTAGGTCAATAGATGCAACATAGATAGGTGGACTTCCTGGGATCCAAGCTGTATTTTGCAGAATATTAATTGCAAGACCTCAAGCGTCGGTACCCACCTTTTTCCTGAAGCCAAACTGATAAGGTGACCCAATGTTAAACTTAATACTCCAGGTCCGAATGTGCTCCAAAACTATGCAGGCAAAGATTTTGGAATCAACGTCCAAAAGGGCAATGGGACGATAACTTGCCGGGGATGCCCTATCCCCTTTCTTATAGATGGGAACAATATACGACATTCTCCAACTAATTTGGATGACTTTCGTGTGGAGAATGTCTTTGAATAAAAAGAACAACATTTTTACCCATAAGATTGAGTTACCCTTCAAAACGCTGTTGCAGAGCAGGTTCGGTCCTGGAGCCCTAGATGAGGAACATTTAATAATTGTACCTTCAACATCCTTAACCCCAAATGAGATGTTCCAGGGAGTATTTAGAATACCGGGCGGGGGGCTCCAGGGTGTACTTGATGGTATGTATAGAGTATTTAAAGGTCCCTCCCATTTGTCAGAGTTCACACATACTGTTTGCGCTTTGTTTTGTGCAAATCCACCCTTGTTTATCAAAGTCCAAAATCTTTGTGTGTTTACATCGGCAAGGGATACCAACATGTCTACAGCGTCTCCCTGATATAATTTGGCACGGCGGCATCTGGCTTTTCTCTTCCATTTGTTTTTTAGCCGATTGAATTCTGACTGATCTATTATTAAGTTTGCGCTTTGTGACGGGTTAGGAAGCCACATATTTCACAATTACGCTCCTTCTTGAGACTTCATCTCATCTGAGAAGGCATGTTTATGAGGCTCTTGTCTAGTTGAGGCAGTTTTTTTATTATTTTTTCCTAATTTCGCTGAAACCATGGACTCAACATAACCCGAAAAGGAATTGTGGGTGTACAGCATTTTTTTGTGGGTAAATACAGTAGTATTAAAATCTTCCTGAAAGAGCAGGTTGACTTTGCCAATGTTAGATTTGTGCCAAACGATTCTGTTTTGTTGTGCATTAACACATACCAGTAGATTATACTTGTGTTTCTCAGCCATGTTTTCCGGTATTACTATAGAAATGTTCAACATTTTATGATCACTTTCTGGTGATTTGATCAAATTAAACCCATGGATGAGAGGAAAGGTTTTGGTACAAACAAAAATGTAGTCTATGGTGGAGCTCCACTTTCCACTAGACCAGGTGGTGGCGTCTGCTGTCTCCTCCATTAAGTTGTTGGCACATTGCATCCCCCATCCCCCAATAAATTGAACCCACTGCACCCCCTGAGAAGATTCTTTTGGTAACCCCCATAACATGCCTCGTCCCACCACCCTTCCCTTCATATACCTCATCTTCGATGCAGATTTCGGAATTAAAATCTCTGCACATTATTAGGTAAAGGTCGCTATCCAAGTCCAGGCATTGATGAATCATTAAAACAATTGAGTCAATGTAGGACTTTAGGTCACGGTCTGGTTGCCAATATGTGTTAATAATTAGGAGATGACTCGGGGTACACTTCCAGTCCACCTTAATCAGGATAGCAATACAGCCATTATTTATACGAAAGTTCTTAACAGTATTCAAATTGATATTATTCTTAATGGCGATAAGCAACCCCCCTGCTGGTCTCCCCATAGCTTGTTTTATGGCAGGTTCCTGAAAGATCGTAAAACCATCTAACGATATTACTTTGACTGGAAGGAATATTGTAGGAGCTCGGAACACGTTTTGGCCGAATACAGCAGAGGACGAGACCCCCTAGAGTTCCATGACAGAAATTTGTACTTAGCAGTACTCTAAGAGGAATTTTTCAAACCTTGGATCTTCACTAAGGATTCCTTCAAGGATTCAGCCAGTAATCTAAGTTCAGCTACTTCATTTAATAATTTCTCCGAGTGGGTATTGTGGCCACCTGATACAATGTTGTTACCCTGTGGCCCCAGGGGTTGTCCTATTCTTTCCCCTACTTGATGTGATCCCACACCCTGACTGAAATTTACAATGTCATAGCCAAATCTTTGCAGAGCCACTCCTTCGGTTAACACAAGTTCGTATGTAGCTCTAGAATAGAAGACAATCCTAACAGTCATATCTGGTAGGGTGGTTTTAATCAATGAGCTTAATGTCTCCGGAGGAGATTAGTGAGAGACGGGGGATCTCGCTGAACAGTGAGAGGATCCTTCCTCGATTTAGTGACTGGGGACCTCCCATAGTTAGTACAAAGTTCAACATAACACTAGGGTCATCTGTGTATTTCGGTTCCCTCCATTCTCTTCTATCTTCTGGCCAAGCATTCTGGGGCATTGTGTTCTGTTCTTCCCATTTGGATTGTTTCCCCACTTCCCAATCCCCACCGTCTCCCCCTCGAGTTTCAGACAGGACCTCATGCCCTTGGGAGGACCCGGTTACTTTTTCATGGACCTTCTCTTGAGTCCACAGGTCAAATTCTTCTCTTATCCGTTCTTCAAATTCCTTAGCTGATGGGGACAAGAGTCCCCCCCCTAGAGCTATCCTCATTCGCCTTAGCATGAGTGGCCATAGTATTTGTAAAGTCGCCCCCATGTTTTGTGACATTTTGCTGAGTATTTGTCCCAGGTACCAGAGCTGGACTTTTAGTTGCAGGCTGGGACGTATCCTTATGGAGTTCCACCCTTAAATTCTGGGTGTCCCTCTTCTGTGGTACCTCCCCAACCGTCTGGTTTGCAATGTCTCTCCGCTGCTCTGCTTCCTCAAGATTGCTGCCTATTTGCGACATGAGTAAAGGAATTTGTTTTCCATGCTTAGGCGGATTTTGAAGGAGTTAAGTAATGCTTCCTGCACCAGTTTTTTTATGTCTTCACTGTGCACCATGATAGGTTCTTTGGAATTTAGGTACATACTCCCCTTCGCCGACGCCATACCCACCCCCTCCTCCTGGACAGAGGTAAGGGTAGTAACTGGCCCCTTAGGGGCAATATGGTGAGAATCTTTTTCATGGTCTTTTTCCTCAATCTTGTTGGGAATCTTTTCCTTTGTTTTGGTATTAAAGAACTGTTGGATACTCCTTCCCTCTTTGTTTGTGTCAGATCTGGTCACATTCTGTCTTTTATTCTCAGGCTTTTTCTTTTTATTTATTTCAATTTTCTGGTTCTTATGAGTAGCAGTCAGTGTTTTCCCCTTATGTTTCATAGCCTCAGATAAGTTATTTGGGGCTTCATCGTATGCATTCCCTTGGGGATTCACCTCAATTTCTGGGGTTTTGGGGAAGACACCCTCCTTCCCCTCATCCCTACAGCCAAGGGCTGCCTTTACCTCTAGGGCTAACTTACTTTCTTCATTTAATTGTGTAAAATCTAAGGTACCTTCTTTGCCCGATAAGCTACAGATATCTTTGGTATTTGAGTTCTTTATCTTAGTGGCAGGTTGATTTAGAGGTTTTTTTGTTTGCTCTAATTTACCCCCCCCCCCTAGACTCTTTGCTCTACGTTTGAGGGCCCTAGCTCTCATTTTTTTTTTCTCTACGAGAGATGACATAGACAAAAGGGCGTTCATCTTCCTGATTTAGGTCTGTGTTCAGACAGGATTCCGTTCGCTGTTTCAAACAGCCTCCTCCTCAATTACCTTCAGTAATATAGATGGACTGTCAGGTTTATTTGTGATACTTGGGTCTAGGGTATTTCCTTATTGTCCATCGGGTCTTGGCCCCTAGCCTGTAGACTTTCAACCAACAGACTTTATCTTTTCTGAGTTGATATAAGTCTTATAAGTTCCTTCACCTCTTCAGACTTATTCTGCAGGTCCGTTTTGCTTTCAAAGGGTGCAGAGGGTCCCAAAGGAGGTTCTGTAGTTGCCCTCGGTTTACAAATCTCCAGCGTCTCTATGTGGTGTCTCAATTCAGGGTCCTTTACGGGACGCGAAAGAGCATAGAGATTATGGGCGTGTACAAAGCCCTCCAGCCTGCTGAGTTTCTCTGAGCACTCCACCACATGTATCTCAATTCTTGTAATTCCCCATGCGAGCTTTCATGTCCATTATCACGTCGGCAGCCAGACTCCACCAGCCTCCACCAAGCTCCAACAGGCACTTTCTGGGAACTTTATCTATAATAATGCTTGTCTTACTATTCTGGGTACAATTAAAACATAAATATAACTCCTACTGGAGGGCCTAATGAAAAAGGCACTTCTCTATTCTGAGAGCAGCAAAACAAAGCGGAAAGGACCCAGGCAGGATGTGGGTCATAGGGGAAGCTGAGCCCGGATTGGTGGACTGGCAGATTGCACAAGACTCCAAAAGAGCAGTGGACTTTGGGGTTTTGTAGTCCCCCGAGTGGTTGTTTTGTTTTTGGACGGTTTGAAGATTTTCTTTTTTACAATTTTGAAAGCTGCTGGAGAGCAGCCATAAAGAGAGTAAAGCATACTGCTCTCCTCCAGTCTTGACATAGAATGAGCTTTAGCAAGTAATGGTTCTAATTGGGTCTCTGAAACCCTCCAGCCTCCTTCCAAAAGGACAGCATCAGAGTGCTTTCTTAATGTCCATGACATTCTGGTACCCACAGACTGTCAGCTTATAGACATGCTCAGACATGAGATATGAACAGTCACTGGGGCAAAATACTTTCTCATTTTCATGAGTGCACAACACCATTTAAAAGATGGAGCAAGCACATGTTAAATGAGGCATGACCGCGAGGTATGGATTTAAAAGGCTTTAATTAAATATCACAACAGTCAGCAGACGCACCCGTGTATCACAGATGCCCAGCTCAACTGCTGAATACCTAAAGTAAACCACCTAAATAGAATACATACAAACTACGCATGAAAGAATGTGCTTACCTCATATAGAACTGAGTGCGAGGCAGACCCTGCACTCACAAAGAGTAAACTACAAACCTAACGCACCTCCCTCCTTACATGTGAGAAGTGAAACTTTACTAAAATTATTCAAGATAAAAGTCTTTGAAACGATCCAGTATTTTCTTTATCATGTTGCTTTATCATTCGACGCTGGGGTCTGAATTTTCTGAGTTTCCCTTGTCTGATTTGTAATAGTAATTGAGATTCTCTCTGCCTGTTCATTCATTTCGCAATCCATGTTGTCTTCCACATGGATTTTACCATCAGAGTTGATTGTGCTCTTGACCAATCTGGATTTTGACCAGCACTCCCCTCCTTCAAGTATAACACTACCTCGAATAGCTGTTCCTTTTCTTGGACCAAGAAACTTACTTTCTGTGCATTTTACTCCAATACGTGAATTTTTTATCAACACTAGATCTCCCTCAGAAAGCTTCACATCTTTGACACAGGAAGTGGTGTTAAATATTTGTCTATATTCGTTCTGGGCGTCAGATATTAAACTCATAATTTTATGCCCGTCTACCTCTACACATCCACCCTGGACATAATCTGGTAGCAGGTTGTCACCCTTTCAAGGACACGAATGGTGAGACTTTGGCAATGGAATGTGGCGTGGTGCGATAGCTCCAGACCATTTCCTTTAACAAATCTGACCACCCTAGTCCAGAATTAAGCGCTAATTGAATGCCACTTTTTTTTTTTGTTAAACTCTTTTTATTGAACTTTTCAAATTTTGCCAACAAGGCAACAATAAAAAGAAAGAAAACATTCCTCGCACCCCCCCCCCCCCAGGAGGACGAGCATTCAAAACCCCCCCATCTGCTCTCTCCCAGACAGTTCCTGCACCCTAGTGTAGCTCAAGAAGTCCCAGGCGCTGCGGACACCGTATCACTCTGTAGTCATCTTTAAGAAAAGTCATAATCTCTCCCCAGTCGGCAGCAGAGCTTTGCACTTTATTCTCCATGGCATATGTTGCCCACTCCAAGGCCACTATGTTCCAAACTTTCCACAGCCAATCATGTTCCCTGGGGATCTCGGGGCTCCTCCACATTTGGGCTATCAACAAAAGGGCCGCCAGAGTCAAAATTGCTTTCGCTTTCTCCCTGCTTCTGATCCTCCCTTCGTCAGAAGCCGCCCGGACACCCAGGAGGATCTGCATTGGAGTCCGTGTGTCTCCCGGGCCAAAAACCCTTTCCTGCGCCCTTTGTACCTCAATCCAAAATGGTGCAATCTTGGGGCAATGCCACCAAACAAGTTCTGCCGTGCCTACCAAGCCACAACCCCTCCAGCAGCTGTCCGATCTCGTGGGGAACATCTTGTGAAGACTGGCCGGGTGTAGTGCCATCCGAATAAGAGTTTATAGCATGCTTCTTGGAGCTGGGACGCTCTGGCTAATTTGGGTATCTTCTGCCATAGTCTTTCCTACTCCTCCCTACTGGTTTCCCTCCCTAGGGCCTTTTCCCATTTCTGCATGTAAGCCCACTGAGGATCAGATTGCGAGCTATTCAGGATCTTGTAAATATTGGAGATAAGGCCTTTTGTTCCATCTTTGGTCAGTAGAAATCTTTCAAATTGTGTCGGCTCCCTAGTTGCCGCCTTTCTAACTCCCGGGTGAAGTACCCAATGTCTTATTTGGGCGTACCGCAGTCTTTCCTTCTCCTGTATTGCAAATACCCTTTTACACTCCTCAAACGACAACAGTTCCCCTTCTCGAAACATGTCACATAACTTATCACACCCTCCCTCCTGCCAACTCTCAAAAGCCCCCCTCTCCAGGCCTGGGAAAAAGTTGCCATTGCCAAAGAGTGGTGTAAATGGAGACGGGAATGAAGTGATTCCCATGGCCCTTACCATGCTATCCCAGATATCCACCATTAATTTAGTTATAGTGCTTTCATAGAGTTGCCCCGGTCTATGTTCTCTAGGGAGCCCAAAGGACTTCCGAAAGGCTACGGTGGGCCACTGCTCTGTCCATTCTCACCCAGAGTTTCTCTTGCTGACTTTCTTCCCCTTTCAACCATTCCCTGATAATTCGTAGCTGAGTTGCCTCATAATACCGCCGAAAATTCGGCAAAGCTAGGCCTCCCTCCCTTCTAGATGCCATTAGCATCCCACCCTGCACCCTTGGTCTTTTCCCCTCCCACACAAAATCTTTAGTCATAGTCCCCAATTCCTTAAGTTTAAGGGCACAGGCTGCGGGATAGCCTGAAATAAATACAACAGTCGCGGAAGCATAACCATCTTCACAGCTGCTTTCCGCCCTAGCCAGGATACTCTAAGGCCTCGCCATCTTTGATAATCCCTTCGGATTGCTTTAAGAAGCGGGGGAAAATTCGCTGGGTACCACCCTGCAATTGTTGCAGTGATCTTTACCCCCAAGTATTTGATTCTGCCTGGACTCCACATTAAATGAGTACCTCCCTTCAACTCCTCAAGTTCTATTCCCCTAAGCGTTAGATTGAGGACTTCTGACTTGTTAGCATTAACCTTAAGTCCCGAGGCCTCTGCAATTTGTTTCAACAGGGACGAGCTAACCTGAATCGACTCTTTGGGCACCGTCAACATCAGCAACATGTCGTCAGCAAAAGCTGCGACCTTCTGTTGTCCCCCCCCCCCAAACGGGATGCCCCGTATATCCGGCTTTTCCCTGATCGCTTGCAGTAAGGGTTCCAGATACAGCGCATAAAGAATAGGGGATAGAGGGCAGCCCTGCTTAGTCCCCCTTTGTAGGTTGACCCTCCTAGTAGCCGTCCCATTCACCATTATTCTAATTGATGGAGCTTGATAATTAGCCTGGGCCATCGTGAGAAATTCCCCCCTAATGCCCATGTTTTCCATTACTCGAAACAGAAAAGACCACTCCACGCGATCAAAAGCTTTTTCAGCATCGAGTGCCACCAAGACCGCTGGAGTGGAAGTTCTCTGGACCTTTTCAACCAAAAGGGCCACCCGCCTGATATTATCCGCTGTTTGCCGGCCGTTAACAAAGCCCGCTTGGTCGGGGTGTATTACAGAAGGAAGGATGGCGTCCAGCCTGTTAGGCAAGATTTGAGTATATATCTTGGCATCTATATTGATCAAGGCAATGGGGTGGTAAGCTGCTCTCTCTTCCGGGTCCTTGTGCGGCTTGAGGACAAGTCACCTTTGCTTCCTCCATGGACGGGGAAATGTTACCTGTCTGTCGAAACGTGTTGAATAGGGAGGTCAGTTGCAGGGCCAACTGTGTAATGAACATTTTATAAAAGCTGCGGTATAACCGTCAGGGCTGGGGGCTTTGTTCACTGGAAGGGCTCTGACCACGCCCCTTACTTCCTCTTCCGTGATTTCTCGGTTTAAGGTTTCCCTCGTCTCCCTATCAATTTCCCGTAGCTGGACGGATTGCAAAAATGTATTGTGCGCCTCACTAAGGGGTTTTTGGGATGCATAAAGGGAGTCATAAAACCCCGCTATAGCCTCCTTCAATTCTTCCCTCTCTGTTACCCTCACCCCAGTGCCCAGTTTTAAGGCCGTAATGGCATTTTTCGCCCTTGTTCCCCTAAGTAGCCGTGCCAAAAGCGTATCCGTGTTATTTGCCTTTGCGTAATACTTTTGTCTCACAGCTAGGAGTGCCCCTTCCGCCTTCTTGGTACGTAACAATTCTAACTGGCCCAGCGCCTTCCTGTATTCCTGCAAGGCTATCCTGGATGGGGTTGCACCTGCTGGCTGCCTAGCCGCTTCAACCTCTGCCTCCAATTGAACCTCCAAAGCCCATAACTGCTTCACCCGAAAAGCGGTCGCAGCAATTAGGTCCCCTCTGATTGTAGCCTTAAAGGCGTCCCACCTTATCCCCTCTCCCGTATCCTCCGTTCTATTAATTGCAAAGAAGGTCTTAATCTTCTCCTCAATTCCTTCCAGAACTATTGGGTCTCTCAAGATCGCACTTGGGAACTTCCAGCCCCATACCCCCCTCTCCCTCCTACCCAAATCCATAACCACTGATACTACCTTATGGTCGGCTATTCCAATCGGTCCCATCTGCACCTCCCGGATACCTCCCACCAGTCCTACCGAGACCCATATGTAATCTATTCTAGATTGAGGTCCATGAACCCCAGATAAGAAGGTATAACCCTCCGCATCTCCCTTTACCTCCCTCCACACATCTCGCAACCCCAGGCTCCTGATCTTCTCCTTCAATTCAGCCGACAACACCGCCCCACCACCTCTCAAACCTTTACCGCTTCTGTCCCGTTCCCTATACCATGCGATATTCAGATCCCCCATTAAGATAATTTGCCCCCAGGATTGCTCTTCCAACACTTTTAACGCCGACTGCAGAAATTGTTCCTGACCAGAGTTGGGACTGTATACCACCGCAATTGTGTAAGGGGCATCCTAACACTTCCCCCTAACCACTAAGTATCTCCCCTCTTGATCTCTCGTGACTGCCTCCACTCTGAAATTAACCGTGCTTCTAATAGCTAGTGCTACCCCCTTCGTTTTACTGTGTCCTGAAGAAGCATGCAATATCTGATCAAACCCTCTCAGCTTCAACCGTCCCTAGTCTTTGGATAGCAAGTGCGTTTCTTGGAGTCCCATAATATCGGGTCTCTCCTTTCTCGTGAAATGCTCTAACTTCTTCCTCCTTAAAGGAGAGTTCAGCCCTCTCACATTATGCGTTACCCACTTAAAGAGTTAAAGTTTGAGACTTAGGTCTTCCTCTGAGCAACTGTCTTCTCGTCTTCCTCCTCCTAGAATGCCTCACCTCCTCCTCTCACGCCCTCCTTATTCTCCCCTCCCACCCCTCCCTGGAAGATCATCCCCTTCCCACTTGCTCACCACACCTAACTCCGGCATCACTGCCCTTTCCGTACCCAAAATGGTTGCTCCCCTCCTACCCGTGTCTTCAGTTCTCCTTTTAGAGGCCCACCACCCCTTTAGCCGCGTCATAAATTAGGAGCCATTGGGTGAATTACTCCTCTCCTCACTAGTATTTCCTTTTTGCTAGCCCATTCCATCTTTGCCACCTTTTCTCTTCTTCTCTCCCACTGTCGACCAGCTCCAAGGTTTCAGCCTGTTGCGCCCCAACACACCCGCACTCCCAAGCTCGTCAGGGTTTCCTCCAGTTCGATGTGAAGTGTGTTGTCCCCTTCCTGTAGAGTTGTCATACTTTTCTTGGCTCCTTCCCATTCAAAAAATAGGCCAAACAGGAATGTCCACTTATACCGTATGCCCTTCTCGTTCAATACTTTTACCAGCGGGCCCATTTGCCTCCTTTTCATGAGTGCTGGCCGCCAAGTCCTAAAACAAAGCGATCTGCTGACCTTCAAACATAATGGGCTCACGCAGTCTTGCTGCCTGTAGGACTGCTTCCTTCTGGGCGTATCTAGCAAACGCCGCCAGAACATCTCTGGGTCTCTGTTGTGATGTGCTTGTCTCTGCATGTGAAAGCTGGTGATGTCATGTGGAGTGTTGCCTTGTGAATATCGGAATGTGGACATTCAGGAGCAGCAACGTGTATCCTTTAACTGTTTTGCATTAAGTTTGTGTTACCAACTGAGTTTTGTAACAGATTAAGGATTGGTAAGCATGGGAGGTGCACACGAGGTTTGTGTGTGGATATATGCATGCAGGAATTGAAGTTAAAATCTAAAATGCTTTGGATTTAACGCATTTGAGGAATTTTTGGTTCAAAAGGACTCATTTGGACATTCTGAACATGCACAATATGCATATGCATTAAGTTTGTGTTACCAACCAACTGCAGCTGAATATGGACTCACATGGACTTGGAGCAGTTATTGACTTTGCTAAGAGTGATGGAAGTGCTCGAGATGCTGTAAGGAAGAGAGCCCGAGTGAGCTAGTAGTAACCCTTTTGAGGCATTTCAGGGTACGTTGCTTATAGCAACATGGACTTATAGATGCCAATGCCTATGGACTAATGGCAGCAGAAAAGAGTGTATGCTGAATGTTAGTGTGAAGATGAGTGGGAAGTGTAGTAAATTGCGGTTGAGGCAAAACGTACGGGACGAAAAATGCCTAATATCTGTGTTTAAGTGATGCTTTTAAGTAAGAGACAGTGAATGTGTAGTGTGGTCCCGACATCGAGTAATCAAGAATGCAGATGCCCATAATGTGTATGCGCTAAAGCTAGTGGCGTTATTGGTGGCAAGAAGCATTGAGGAACAATGACGGTTGGCAATCAGGAGATACAACATGTTCCCGAGTAAGATAGAAAATGATGATGTCACTGTGTTGAGCGGGAAGAACACTGCTCATTTGGGACTGATACTTGTGGGTACAAGGGAAATTGTAAGTCGACAGAGGAAGCACCCTAATTGTGCCTCCGCTGATGTAAGAATGCCCAGATGTAAAGATCTCGTTGGTAGAAGGTACAGGCTTCTTTTGTCCAAGCCATGGAAAATTAATGTATCCTTTTTTTCAGATGTACTGCTTTCTGTGTCGAAGGGAAAGCATTGTTGGTATTAATTAGAGCCAATGTAGATGAACCCAGAAATATGCAAATGTTAGGATGCTACAAGAGATGTATGAAGTTAACATAACCTGTAGTATGTGTATTGAGTATGAATGCACCGAGTGACATGTGAGCATGAAAGCCAGTTATGGATGGTCTATATATATTGAAGTTCAAAGATGTAATCTATTGAGGATGTTCAGGAAAATATGGACTTCATGGACGTTTTAAGTTTTAGATGATCTTAAGAATGGTGTTTGCGTCCATGAGAGAGTGTTTGAGTCCATGACGGTGTTCTGTCAGTTATCAATGATCTTGAAGAATGTCAGGATTACGTTGCCCAGTGGCGACAACGACTTTTAAGAAGCTGAAAGGAATGAGCAAGGTGTAAAACTAAGCTGCCAGAGGGCAGCATGGACTTTTAAGGCTCCATATGTTGGCAGTTTTACAGTTACAAGAATATGTAAATGCAAAATGTCCTATGGATGTGGTAAGAAGTTGTTGAAGTTCTAAAGTTGAGATAGCGTCTTCCAATGTCCTTGGTGTGCTCAAAGAGTTGAGTTGGGTAGAGGTAGCCGCCTAATGAGGTAGTCGGAGGGCGAGGCAAGTAGGGGATGGTAGCGCCTTCCCATGGTTCGCTTAGTTTGAAGTTGTGTAGGTATATCTCCTAGTGTATGGGGGAGATTGCGTAGGGATTCCTTCCTAGTATAGTGGGAGGGTAGTGTCTTCCCATATCTATTAAGTGTGAAGAAAGTGTAGGGATTACGTCCCGGTGCAATGACGCCTAAGTCCTCTTATAGCAATTAAGTTTGTGGTATGAAGTATGTAGAGGGATTCCGTCCCAGTATAGTGGGAGGTTAGCACCTTACCATTGCATATAAGTTTGAAGCATGTGTAGGGATTCCGTCCCAGAGTAGTATCATATAGAGGTGAAGTGATGCATTAATAGTTGTATAGAGGTTGAAGTGAAGCAGGAAGTTTCCTCAGTAGGATATTCGAAGTCTGAAGTTTGTTTGGGGACAACGTCCTAGTTATTTCTTTTGAGTTGCATCTCTCCAAAAGATGCCTGGCATTATGACACGTATTGTTGTGTTTGACCTCTCTTGTTTGGGTCATCATTGGAAAGGGAGGAGATGTGTTATAATGTACTTGTTGCCAGTGCATGACTGCAGGAATGCTGCTGTGTCCTAGCTTGGAACGCTCTGTGAGCCTGCGGAATGTTTGGCTATGAATCCAGCCCCGGGGTTCCAGCCTGGTCAGTTGAGCCTGGGTGATGGGACCCGGTGGTCTCTCCTAGATAATAGCTTATGTAACTTACAATAAAGTGCTTACAAATAACCCTAACACACCTCTCTGGTATAATGTCCATGCACACTTTCATCCATATACTGTTTATAGTACATGCTAAAACTTCATGCTATATCATGAAACAGTAAAAGATACATGGTAGACTTCCCTTCTAAGCCACACACTTGTGGTTCAAGGCTTGACACCTCACTTACACCACGAACGTTTGGCGCAGCTTGAAACTTGCACTGCTTCCACGTGTGAAATGCTCGTGGTGCTTAACTTCACGTGACATAGCCGGAGTAAGCTTCATATTCTGCTCAAGCGTTGCGGCATACAGACCCTTTCATAAAGTAGTTTCCGTTCACCTTGACATCTCTAATCTGCAAATCGTTCTGCGTGCACAACTTTTCCAGTGCTGCTTACAAGGGATCAAGAACGAAAAGAAACTAACCGGTTGAAATGTCACTAGCTCCTGACCGTACGCGGATTACTCCCCCCACCCCCCCCCCCACAGTCCGACGGATACGAATCTGTCTAGCTCTGACAGCACCTTGGCTTCCGATCCGAACCTCTTCCTCGTACTGCGGGTCTATCTTCAACACTTCCCATTCACCAAAACTGCCAGTTACTTACTCTTTCCAGGCCACGCCAAAGCACGTTTCAATTTGTTTTACTATGAGGATAATTAGGCTGCAACAACGCCCATTTCCGAACGCACATCAAAGGACCTACGGACGCACAGATACCGTATCAATACGTATTCTGGAACGGTGGCATCGTCATTCCATTTAGCACCAACTCCCCCACATGGCAGTGCGACGTCAAACGTGCACAAACAACTGAACCATGCAGAGCTCTCCAGGCCAACGGTCGCCATCCCAGTAAAATACAGCGTGCCGGTCCAAGTAACCCACTCGCAAGGCGCGCCAACTAACACGCTGCTCCTTCTGGCAATTTCGCAGTGTGACACTGCTAACATTGGCTCCTTGCCCTCTTAAGGTCCCTATGTCTCTATGGCACTATGCCTTTGTGCCTCTATGCCTCTTCACCTCCATGCTTTGCTACGGGCTTCTCATCTTGGACTCTTATTCACCCCGACTTGGGCCTGTGCACCAACATCCAATATTGGAGCCTATTTCCTCTTAGGGGCTTTGCTTCAATCTTAGAGCATGCACTGCTTTCCCCAATTAAAACTGCTCCAATCAAACTTCTTACTTCAATTTAGGGGCTTCACTTTCATACATGGTTACGTTTCCATGTTGGGGCTTAACAACTTTCCCAAGCTACTTCTACTTCAGAACCCCTTATATTCGCGCAGGGTGCCCTTAATTTCACCGCTTGCTTGACTCTGGGGCCACCCTTGTTTACTTCCAAGTCTCTTGCGCTCTATTTCACATATGCTAAGATTACTTCAAGCTTTATACTTCAACCTTGTGGGGCCAGCGCATCACTCTTGGCGTTTTAATTATCTTTTGGGTCTTCACTGGTTCACTTCTTCCACACCCCCTTATCTTCTGTTTCTAACCCCCTGTGCTCTTGGGCCCCTGGGTGATGGGACTTACTTTTGGATGACTGGGGGCAGTGGTCTCTCTGCTTCTTCTGCTGCTCTCCCACCACAGCTCCGCTTTCTTCCTCGCTGCATGGGTTCTTGAAAATCCTCGTCGCCAATATTATAAAGCAGCTTCTGTAGACTTCTTAGGGTTATTTGTAAGCACTTTATTGTAAGTTACATAAGCTATTATCTAGGAGAGACCACCGGGTCCCATCACCCAGGCTCAACTGACCAGGTGGAACCCCGGGGCTGGATTCATAGCCAAACATTCCGCAGGCTCACACAGCGTTCCAAGCTAGGACACAGAAGCATTCCTGCAGTCATGCAATGGCAACAAGTACATTATAACACATCATACCAAGAAGTCACTCCCTTCTGCATTCACCCACAATCACTTGGAGGCGCTACCTCCCTAACATAGGCACTCCACAACTATGGACACTTCAACAATGGCGATCCACTCCAATTCTCATAACTGTAAATTTTCAAACAATTTAAGCCCTAGAATTTCATGTTGCTTTAGGCAACATACCCTGAAATTTCTCAGTGTCACTTTTAACTCTCACACTGGCACTTAGTACCAATGCGCCCATGTTATAGCTGGGCAACACCTAACCTACAAATCCTCAAGTAGGTTACTCTAGCTCACACAAACCCATTCTGTTCACACACACACACTTATACATGCTAAGTTATATATCCAGGAAGTCCAACATGAGTCCTTTTAAGCTAAAAATCCTCAAATGCGTTATAACTAATGTATGACAACTCTTCAACCTCACTTCCTGCACATCTCCACCCACTCGAATTTCTAGTGCATCTCCCATGCATACTAATCCTTAACATTTCACACACTGTAAGGAATAGAAAAGGATACATGGGCTGCTCCTGAGGGACCAACGTTGTTTTTAAACATCCGACGTTAGTAATTTTCTACCAGGAGGGGAATATGCTGTGGTGTGTTTGTGTGCTGACGTTTGAGAAGAAGGGAGATATGTTGTGTCTATTTGAAGTATCTGTGTCGGTGCAGTGTGAATCAGTAAAAGAAGGAGATGTGTTGTGATGTGCTTGTCTCTACATGTGAAAGCTGGTGATGTCATGTGGAGTGTTGCCTTGTGAATATCGGAATGTTTACCCAAGGATTCCACACCAAGAGTTAGAGCTCCCCAGCCTGGGTGATGGGAGCCAGTGTTATGGCCTGTCCACTTATGTATATAACTTCATGTAACTGTGACTTAAGTACTTGTAATAAACATATAAGTAATCCCAAGAAGCCTTGAAGTCACTTTATAACGTTCTCGCTCTCTGGCCTTTGTTCAGATCAGTTCTCATTAGTTGAAATTGATCTTGAAAAGTCTTGGCCAAGTCCAGCTGTAAGGCATGGAGCTCCCCCAGAAATTCCTGTCTAGTCATCAGATTGCTCCTCCCCCATCCCCTGATCCGCATCTTTGCCCGACTTCTCCCGGGGCCCTCCCTTGGGGTGTGCACTGGCCAAATTGCAGGGAGTGTTCCAACCAAGTCACTTGCGGCTTGTGCCCCCTTCCCTCCTTTGCCTTTAGATTTGATAGTCATGTTGCTCCGGTCCCCGCTGTCCTCGCGGTAACACCGGTCCCAAAAACGGATCGCCGGTGAACTAGAGTCCACGCCCCCCCCCCCACTTCACACACAGGGGCTGGGAGTTAATGCCACAAAAGAACCAAGAATAGAGCTACTGCGGATCTTGGAAGACGCCAGAGAGGCTGGGCCGCGCCACCTCCTCCACCTCCTCAATCGAGACTGCGCAGGACTACACTGAGCACAACAGTTCTTACTTTTCCCCTTGATGGCACTCCCCAGACACCTTACGAAGGTCCTCCCTGCTCTCTCTGGGGAGAAAGTGCACCCCTGCTCGTCCTCTGTAGATGGCTCGCCTATTCCAGCGGGGAGTAAGGGATGCCGCCCTGGACCATCCCCAATCCCCCCCGAGGGCCGCACTGCACTGCCGCCCGCGATCCGATGCTTCTGCGGGCAGATCTCACTCCTTCCTCCCGCAGCTCCTGGTTCCAGGGGGGGGGGACCCACCAAGGGGCACTGCTTGGATTACACCCCTTCTGCGAGCCGGGTCCCCCGCAGATTCTGGCAGGCAGATACTTCCTCCCAACCTGCCCTCCCCACGCCGCGTCCACTCACTTAATATGGCGGTGCAGGATAAAACATCCGACCTCCTCCGCAGCCGCTTTCATTCGTCCCCAGGGCGCCTACTCCTTTCCACGCACCCCGGTCTGACCTGGTACCGCTCCGCTGTCTTGCGGCCCCTCAACTCCTCCAAACGTTCTTCCTCCCTCTCTAGGGGTGGGGTGGCCGAGCTCCTCGGGGCACACGGCATGAATCGCGCTCGCTGATCTTACTCCGGAGAGCCTCCCGGCACCCGACTGTGCTGCCCCGCGCCACCTCCTCACAAGCTCCGTCCAACGGCAGCTCCAACGACCGCACACGGGCCTCTGCTACCTTCACACCGGCGTCGTACGTGGGGTGCCGCCTAGACCGTCCGCTCGCACCAGTTCGCTCTCCGCTTCCACCCCACTCGCCGGGGGACCTTCCTAGATGCTATGGACACCTATTGACGGGGCGGTGGGCACCACTCTGCAACCGGGTCCGGAAAGCGCCGTCGGCACGTCTACACAGTGTCGGCGGCCATCTTGGAATCGGAATGCTACCTTTGATAAATCTACAAGCCCATTTGCCCTAGGATGGTACAGAGCAGTTCTTAAATGTTTGATCCCATAACGCTAAGAATTCTTTCATCTTTTGAGAGCCGAATTGCACCCCATTATCGGTAATGATCTCTGTGGGAAAGCCTTCTCTATAAAAGACTTCCTCAAAGAATGCAACTAATTCATTTGTAGTGGCTTCCCTTAGAACTTACCATTCTAACCACTTGGTGTGATAATCTACTAACACAACCATAAACTTGAACCCATCACCTAAACCTTGGATAGGGCCAATAATGTCAACTGCAAGTTTCTTCCAGGGTTTACTGGGAACTTGAACAGGACTGAAGGGAACTTCCCTGACAATTTTTCCTTTGTCAGCACTTTCACACTCCATGCAACCCCTCACTTTCTTCTCCACCACACTGTCCATTCCTGGCCACCAATGATTGTCTCAAAAGCCTTTTTGTGCCATTTATCCCTAAATGACCCTGATGAGCCAGGTCAACTAAACGGGATCTAATGCTTGAAGGGGGAACTATCTTGGAACCTCTTCTCAGTTTTACTCCATCTTTAGAAAAGTTTAATTCTAATTTGACTTCATAGAAGCGTTCAAAGCTTCTGTCTAATGTATTTCTGCTAGGCCATCCATTTTTTGTCCACTGTTTGACTCTAGTCAATAAAGTGTCACCTGCATCAACCTCAAACCATTCTTCCTTTCCCACTGCACATGCTGCCATATCAGAAATAGTTGTCTTCCTCAATGACAAATCTTGATATATTTTCAGCCTGTTCTGAAGGAAGTCTAGATAAGCAATCAGCAACCAAATTATTTTTGCCTCGAATGTAGCTCACCCTAAAATTATAACCTTGCAAACCAACCATCCATCTGGTGATCCTGGGGGCGCCCTTTGCCCAATCGCAACTGCTCAGAAGTTGTACTAATGGTTTGTGATCTGGTTTTATTAGAAACTTCTGTCCCCAAAGAAACAATTTGAAATGTAGAATGGCCCAGTAGACAGCCAATGCTTCCCTCTCAATTACCGAGTAGTTACACGCAGCTCCTCTTAAGGGCCTGGAAGCAAATGCAATAATGTGAGATAGCTTCCCTGAGACTACTTGGCACAGTGAAGCTCCTAAACCAGACAAACTAGCATCCACTTTGAGAACTTTTTTCTACCATTCACCATTCACGAAACCACCCAAAGAAGGGGCTTTTGATATGCTTTCTTTTATGGCGGTAAATGCTTCTGGGCACTCAGCAGACCATCTGAAGCTTACTCCCTTTTTAATAGATTCCATAAAGGTGAGGAAATAGTAGCAAACTTTTCTACAAATTTGTGGTAGAACTCTGCCATACCCATAAGATCTAAGCTGATCTTTATCGGTAGGGGCAGGAACTCCGCAAATATTCTCCACCAAATTGGTTTTTGGAGACACACCCTGGCCAGACACCTTGCGTCCTAAATACTCTACCTCTCTGAGAGCAATGCGATATTTTTCCCTCTGTACAGTAAGACCCGACACTTTTAGCCTTTGTAATACATTCCTCAACACATAATCATGTTCACTTTCATCATATCATCCTGAAATACAGTAACATTTTTGAGACCCTTTAGCACTTCTTCCATGACCCTCTGAAACACTGAGGCAGCGGATGCCAATCCAAAAGGCATTCGTAAGTATTTGAAGGTGCCCTCCGGTGTTACGAATGTTGTCACGTGTTGGCAGCTGTCAGACAGGGGCACTTGATGATAAGCTGCGGATAAATCAATTACCGAGAACCAACTCTGTTCTCCTATGTAGCAAGAGTCTCTGATATTACGGGTAGCGGGTGTCTCTCGATGAAAATTTTCTTGTTGAGATTTCTAAGATCAACGCACACTCTCAAACTCGCATTGCTTTTTGTGACAAGGACAACAGGAGAAAGCCATTCAGTTCCTTCGATACTTTCAATTACTCCTTTCTGGGTCAAGCTCTTCACAAAGCTGCTGATGTAGTTTCAGAGGAACCAGTCTCACTTTGTGTACCACTGGTTGTGAATTTTGTTTGAATCTTATATTGTGCTCAACATTTTTCAATTTTCCCAGTTACGAGGTAAAAACCTCAGGAAACTCCTTTGACCATTTGTCTTCGACTTCTGCAATTGTCACTGGTTCTGTAGCACTGGCTTGAATGCGGACGGCCAACTCTCTCTGTTCGTCCCAACCCAAAAGTGACTCTCCCTTCTTGGCAACTAATATCTTTGCAGAGCATTCTCTCCCCTTGTATGACACTCTCCCATAAAATTCACCAATCAGGGTGATGACAGATTCTCCGGAGCCACAAGGTTGAACACCAGCAGGAACTAGTATGTAAGGATCTTTACCAAGAACATTTCTGAAGGTATCCTCGGATATTATGGTCCACGGGGAAGCCGAATCGACTTTCATTTTGAGAGGGCACCCGTCAATCAAGAAATGATCAATTGGCCCATTGAAATCGCCTGACACAGCATAAATGTAAAAAATGTGCCTGGCATTCTTTTCTTGAACTGGTGGTTCTTCTGGCATCCTGTTGAAAGATTGATTTGCTGCCTGGTTTTCGGGGTCCCTTTGCTCAATAGCATTGATGGAGGATTCTTTGCGCATGTTCGCAAAATTACCTCTCCGCTTGCATCTGTAGCACTCCGCTAGTCTTGCCGGGCATGTGGGAACATTTGCTGAGTGTCTGTAGTTGCTGCACCTGGAACACTTTTGATTCCACCACTCCTTCCTTGTGGTGGTTCTTCTTTTAGGCATCACAGCACACACACTTTGTGCCAGACCTTGAGTTGATTGCTTATCTATTTTCATCACTCTCATGTATTGGGAAGTCTGTTCGATGCTGTGCGTCAATTCCACAGCTTGTTCTAACAAAACATCTTTGGCGCGTAGTTTCTCCTGTACTCTGAGACTGTTTGTGCATCGTACTAGCTGATCTCCCATGAGAGAGTCAGTGAGGTCCCCAAAATCGCAAGTGTGACTCAAAGTCCTCAATGATGCCACATAAGATTCAACTGATTCAGCATGGTCTTGGGCGCGCTGAAAGAACTTGTGCCTCTCGAAGGTTACATTCTTTTTTTGGTTCGAAGTGTTCCCCAATTTTCTTTATTGCTATGAGGTACTCATCGGCATCGCCGGCACCGTCCTCGACACCATGTGTGAGACCATCGAACACAATCAGACCCTAAATTGTGAAGAAGCAACGCTTTTTTCCTTGCAGAACTGGATCTGTCACCCCAATGGCCACAATATAATTTTCAAACATCCTGATCCATCTGTCCTATCTCACAGGGGGTGGCCAGGTTCAGAAAGAAATGGCGCAGGTGGAGGAATTGCTGCTGCCATGCTGTCAAACCAGTGCTTTTGGGTACACAGTGTCCAGGTGCTTTGTGAATACAAGGAATGTGCTCAGTCTCTGGAATGTTCACGCACAGGTATTATTGGGCCGGAGTTGCACTGAACAAAGATCTGAAGATTGTGTTCACGTCACAATTGTATGGTATTGTGACCTCACAATGAGACCTCAGCATTTAGTAGAAGCGTTTCTCTAAGGTTCAATTGGAATGTTCTCTGTAGGATCCCCTGTCATATCACAATGGACCTGCAGCATGTGCTTACAATCTGCCTTGACTGGGCAGGCCGTGTTGGTTGCCAGGCGACAATGGCACAGTGATCTCAAGCGTCAACAAAAGTCTTGGGATAACGGATAAGGCCCGCCTATGGATTGCGCAATGATGGAGGGAAGCCGGGCTTCCTAAAATGCATGTGTGCGAATTAAAAGCACAGCGTTAATAACATGCGCGGGTGTGCGCGCAGCTCTGGGACCTCCACCCCCCAATCGTGGCACCCCGCTCTGACCTGGTTGGCGGGGCCGCAGCATCTCCTGCCTGGTGGGCGGGGTGGGGCCGGACTGGATAAGCTGCTAATGCGCTGCTCAGAACTCCCACAGGCAGGGAGGAGCGGCGCCTCCAGGGCACGGCAGCAGCACGGAGACGGCGTCTTGGAATACAGCTTCTTCGGGCGACACTGTTTGCCTTAATAACAGCTCAGAGCAACTGGGTCATCCTCGTCGCCAGTGTTACATGAGGCATGACAGCGAGGTGTGGATTTAAAAGGCTTTAAAGGAATGGTTCAGTCAAATTTTTTTATTGCCCCTACGGTTCGGCTATGTGTTTTTAAGCCTAAGTCACTCGATTTTAGAAAAATGTCCTATGGACCTTAACCTGAGTTTTCGTCCATTAAACGCACACGAAAACAGGCACCAGGGAGCTGCCATTTTGTGATAATCCTATAATTTCCCCCATCGCCCTGGCTGACCTGCTTTTGCGGCACTAAATCATATCCCCCGCCCCTGAGCCTGTCATCAGCAGACGTGTACCGCCCATTTCACAACGCCAAAGCACGTCTCGTGTCAACATTCGCTGCGCTTCAGCTAATGACGTGTCGCCATGGAAATGGCAGGACGCCTCTTTCCTCAATAAGTATAAACAGACCGTTTCACAACACACAGCAGCAGATTTTCGATTCCATTCCTCTCTCTGTGTTACTTTGAGTATTCTGTGACTCGTTTCTGTGCTCTGGTCAGCTACCTTTGTTGCTTGTAGCCCGTGTGAATAGATACCAGTAGCACCGCTATCAATTATTTTAGTTTGTGTAACACACAATGGATACAATAATGCCCTACATGTACGAGCCCGAGTATACCGAGGAGGAACTACTGGAAAGGGAAACATGCGAAAACGATGGGTCTTCGGATGGCAGTTGGGAGGACGATTCAACAGCTGAAGAGCCTGGACCTAGTCGCATGGACGGTGTTTCCACCTGGTGCACATGCAATCGGTGCGAGCTAATGCCAACCGAGGACGAGAACTTCTGCTGCTGTGAAATCTCACGATGCGTGGCCAACATTTCGGAAGGCGAGCCACGACCGCAATGCATCACCGAGCTGCCAGACTTCAGGACAGCCTGCCTCACACGGTCCGTGTTGAGGATAATGATGGTGCTTATGCATGAACTTCGCGCAACTGTTCGTCCTCGTAATCCGAGTAACGAGTAAGTATACTCTGCTTGTCATGCCACTCCTATTTTATGGTCTTCTACTATATCCAAAATTACATATACATATCATTTAATGCATGAGTCGTTCAATAGTGTGCAGTGTCTAGATAGCATTTGTCAAAGCAGAATGCCATTAGTTACAAGATTTGTCATTGACAACAAACGTTTGTTAAACTTATCTTGGTCATTTAAAAACAGTTTGTTTCATTCCTTTTCACAGGTGGTACAGGCTGGTGGCCTATCGTTCCTTTACATGGTGGCTTCACGGGAGGCTTGGACACCGCCTTCGAAGAGTAATACCCGCCTGTCCCGAGTGACAGCGGTCAGTGCAGGGGATTTTCTCTCGCTGTGCTGCAACCTGAACACAAAGAGTAAAGTTTTGTATTTTTGTGTCATCAAAATAAGCTACAAAATAAAACGCCACATATATTTTAACAACGGTTGTTTCGATTTTTTTTAAAATCAATCAAGTGTGTCTCCAAGGATGGACGTCAGACACCTGTGCACGGAATGGGTGAAGTTCAGGTCGCTGTGAAGCGGGGTGGTCACTATCTAAGCTAACATAATATATTTTCAATAATGCATGCACTAAATAACACTTGTTCAAAGTCTTTCAGTCGGTTATGTCTCTATAAAAGTCACACATATATCAATACTATCAATTAACATTGGATTATACAGGCCTTCGGTCAAGGGTCTTGACCACTATAATACACTGTTTGAAGTGTGGGTCTGTGCTCACAAGAATCTCCGATATGTGGCATTTGCTATTGATAGGCAACGATATACTGCAGTAGGGGTCTAATATTGGGGATCTGCTAGGTGGGCATTATGGCATGGTCACTGGTCTGGCACATGAAGAGAATACCTTGCAGGGACACAGGGTCAGAATGGCAGTAACTTGCCACTGGGGAGGGTGCGTGGGCAAGGACACGTTTGTGGAGATGAACGAGCCATGTGCTTGGTTCAGGCCGGTTCACATGCAGGACCGTGATCTCAGAGAGTGATGTGTTACATTTATTAGCTGTTGCAAATACCTCTGGAGTTTTCCAGTCAGAGTGGGAATGAGGCTGTGGGCCATGTGCTCTGCGTGCTGTACTATCGTAGTGAGGCCTGGTCACCAAAATGGAGTGGAAAGGGGGTACAAAAATTGATGCCCAGTGTCCTGCTCAGTGTTCCCATCTACGCGAATGTCATGCAAAGTTAACATCACATAAGGGCAAGGGACGGGCGCAAACGGCCAAGGTGCCAAACAGCATGTACACTTCAAAAGGTATCCCACGCCCAGGGGCCATCGCTCACATGGCCTCCTCAGACCCCGTATCTCCAGGCAGGCCTCCCCTGAGGCAGGCCGCCCCCCTGCAATCCACATAAGTGTGTCTCCATTCAGCAGTCTTCCTGTGCCTTATCTGCACGCCCCAGGCCCATCCATCCCACCCCCTCTATCAAAGGCGGTTCGCACCCGGGGATGAGCGCTGGCATGGGGGACGGTCAAGATGGCAAACGGCCAAGGTGCCAAACAGCATGTACACTTCAAAAGGTATCCCACGTCCAGGGGCCATCGCTCACATGGCCTCCTCAGACCTAGTGTCTCCAGGCAGGCCTCCCCTGAGGCAGGCTGCCCCCCTGCAATAAACATAATACCACGACATACACACGTCATTCATTCACAAACACACCCCTGTTTCTAATACTTTATAAACCACTTGATATGTCTCATGAGAACATCTTTTTGCTTTGCAAGTCAACTCCTGAACCTTCTACCTGAGGAGCACTGAGACCTATGCTAATCTGCTCGTCGCCGTGCTATCTGTGACCGCTTCGAGCAAACTTGTCAGTGTGCAACCTGTGGCCATCTACCTGTTCTCCTGCAACATACTACTCGGCCTGCTGAATCCAACTGTTTGTTGGTCAAGGTAAGGCCATTTATCCTAGTCATATTTCGGTCATTTTTACATTTCAATCTATTTGCTATTACAGTACCCAATAGAGCTATGGTCATTGGTCTCATTGCTATTGACTTGAGTTTCAATTGTTATGCCATCAATAGATCTATTTATTTTCATCTGTCAATTGTCATCGAATTGCATCCTTCGGGGGTCCAGTCTATAATGTAAGCATGGTTCCTTTTCGTGCAGGACAGAACATCCAAGGGACGAGTCACATGTTCAGAGTTTAGTCACATAATTTAAAAAATGTCTAACATATGCAAATACTAAGCCGCACATGATGAACTGGTATAGTTCCGGCGACCAAAACAAACCTTGCATTGAGCATGGTATGGTTCATTTACTTTTTTATGACATTTTTATTCATCAAGGTTTTATAATAATCTTGATATTTACTTTTGAGAATTTTCAACAATGCCTGCCTGTTCGATTAGCGGTTGCCCTTTGAAGACCCATGTGAAGGCACTACAATGCATGTATTCCCGAAAACTGTTGATCGAATAAGAGAATGGGTCAGACATTGCGGATATCCACTGGATGAGCTGGAAAGTAGAGTCCAACAAGTCTTTGAGGACAAGGGGGGTGATCGATACCGCATCTGCAACCGGCACCCTCGAACATGTACACCACATCTTGGGTAACAAAGAAGAATAATCGGCGATCGACACGAAAATTGCTCGCAAACTCTATTCCCACTCTATTCGTCCACAATCCGCCACTGGTGAGTCGAGTGTCCGTTTTTAGCTTTAGGCCTTGCGGTAGTGTGTAGGTAGCCGAATGGATTCATTGATATTTCAGGTGTTGTTTCCAATTTGTAATACTTTCGACATTGATATGTGTGTATAGCTTTTTGAATAATGACATTTATCAATAGGTTATTTTTAGATTTCATAACCCACAAACGAAATCTATATATGGGCATAGGGAACTGTGCTATATTGCACATTACTCAAGTATTCTGTCTCCTTACATGGCAATTTTAAATATTGGCATTTCTTTATCAAACAATAATTTACCTTTACAACTACTTGACTATCCCTTGAATCTGAAGCAAGAACATTCTACTTCCGTCACGTGCACCCAGTTATCAACCACTTCTAGCGCATATCAGGTAATCATACTTGGCTATTCCGCTACAGACTTGTTTTATGCATGTCAAGTAATAGTTTGTATGTATCGTGTGATTATTTTACCAATTGTTTGGTTAGTGCTTTCCAATTGATATACACCTTAGTTGTAGTCCCCTGGTGTTTGTTTTCAGTTATAATTAGTGTTATCCATACTAATGCAAGTACTGTCTTTCAGGGAGATGCTGAAGCGTCCACCACATTGACAACAGCCCTAGATGTTCTTCAGCAGCCCGAGGTATGGATACTGACAGCTCAACTGACCGTGATCATCAGGACTGGAACACTTGTCGTTTGATTGTTCTATACCATGTTTCATTTGTGGTTAGCCGTTGATATGTACCTGTGCAGTCGACCCCAAGCGTGTGTTGCGTTTTCAATATTGTAATCCTTACTAATGCAAATACTATGTTTCAGGCAGTTGTTGAATCGTCAACCCACGCACTTGATGCGGAGCCTGACATTCAAGTAATTCCGGTGGAAGCGGGACCATGTGGATACGAATCGGCGCAACAGCTTTCGGAAGTGCGCACCACATTGACAACAGCCCTAGATATTCTTCAGCAGCATGAGGTATGGATACTGACCGCTCCATCGAGCGTGATCATATAACGTGATTCTATTTGCTATACTTCCCTATTAACGCAAGTACTGTGTTTCAGGGAGATGATGGAGCTTCCACTACAATCACAAGATCCCATTTAGATGATGCAGATGTAAAGAAATCGGAGAAATAAGTCGATTAAATCAGATCATTTTTAAACAATGCAACATTTGTGGTTATCTCTTTATATGTACCTGTGCCGTCGACCCCAAGTGTGTTATGTTTACGATATTGAAAACTATACTCACGCAAGTACTGTGTTTCAGGGAGTTGCAGATGCCTCCTCTT
This sequence comes from Ambystoma mexicanum, assembly GCF_040938575.1. Taxonomy (NCBI): domain Eukaryota; kingdom Metazoa; phylum Chordata; class Amphibia; order Caudata; family Ambystomatidae; genus Ambystoma; species Ambystoma mexicanum. Next base: position 156,413,883 of record NC_090925.1, read on the forward strand.
CAATACAATCATTCCTGGCAGTCCATGCAGAGCCAGAGGTATGGATACTGACAGCTCCATCGAACTAGGACATCAGAGCTTGAATACTTGTCGTTTGATTGTTCCACACAATGTTTAAATCGTGTTTGGCTATTGAGATGTACATGTGTGTTCGTCGTCATGTGCGTTTTATGCTAACAATATTTTGATGCACAGTAATGAAAATACTGTTTCATGGAGTCGATGGAGCCTCATTCCGTGCTATCTATGCAGATACAGAAAATGTAGTCGTTGCAGCGCAAGAGGAAGGGAGACATGCGGATACGTATAGGGGCAACACCGTGCAGATGTTGAAGGTCGAGTCAAAAAAGTTGCAAAGAAAAGAAACAAAAATAAGGTTAGTTACAAACAGTTCATAACTTTAGAAATGTTTTTGTGCTGGGGACTATTTTGTTTTTTTCCAGTCAATTGTACTATACTTTATCTTGTGTTTTAAACTGAACATCCCTTTTCCAATCTGTCCTCTAGTTACCCGTGGGTGTACGAACTATACATACACAGACAGTGAAGCGAATGAGCGATGTTGCTTGCTAGACCATTTACACTATGGAGGAACTATTAATTCAGACGCGGCATGTTGAGATTAGGGATGCTCATGTCCAATGGCCAGAACATGAAATGAATGCGTCCGGAGAATCCTGCAAAGTCGTATTGGACCATTGCTACAGTACGACCGCACTGCCGCAACAACATGATACTGGATGTATTGAAGATAGCTCTGAAGTAGTCGCAGATCAATTCACACAATCTACACCCGCCAAAAATTTGCCACCAAATAAGCTGTCGACATTGTTGTGTTCTCCCATCAATGTTGAGGTAGCAGATGTTGAAATGAGAGAATGAACCAGCAGCAGCATTCACCGACGCATCAGAACTTGATAGCAGCGATATTTCTTTCAAATGTGGTGATATGTCCTCAACGTCACAGGCCGAAACAACTTTGACCTGGAATGACAATCTAATGAAAGAGGGCAAATACATAGTATTCGACAGTTGTTTGATGGATATTATAAGTATGCTGAAATGTGGGCATTCCGTCAGAGGGAAAGTATGTGCGAAGCCATTGATTCATGTGACTCGTCAAGAACAAGGCAGTAACGTCACAATACATGCCGCCTGTAGATTACATCATACGATCTCATGGTTTGCACAACCGATGCTGGGGAAACTGCCAGCAGGCAATCTACTGTGTGCAGCTGCATCACTTTTTAGTGGCTACAGTTTTAGAAAGTTATTCAGTTTGTGGGACTCCATTTCATTTAAAAAACGCAGTACTACAAATACCAACATGATTATCTGTTTCCGGCCATTAGTGATGCTTGGAAAATTGAACAATTGTCTCTCGCAAGTACATTCGAAGGCAAACGATTCAGGCTAGCTGGTAATGGACCGTGCGACAGCCCTGGATTTTCTGCCAAGTACTGCACCTACCACTTTCAGGACGTGGATAGTAAGAAAATTGTGAGTTCGGTGGTTGTGCAGGTAACACAATGTACATCCTCAGTGGCCATGGAGAAACTAGGATTTATAAAATCAGTGGAATATCTGCAATCGAGGGGACTGCACATCGACCTCAGCCGCGGAGAGACACATTTCAATTGCCAAGACAATGAGAGAGCAGTTCCCACATATTGAACATCAATTTGACGTATGGCATCTTGCTGAATCAATCAATACGAAAATCTCGGCTGCAGGGAAAAAAAAGGTTTGGAAAGTATTTCAGAGTGGTCCCAATCTATCAGCAACCGTCTTTGGTGGAGCTCCAAAACTTGTGAAGGGTCAGTGGAAATACTACTTGAAAAATGGCGGTCACTGATGCACCACTGTACCAACGTGCACCGCTGGTCAAAAAACCTACATTTCCACCAATGTGAACATGGCCCTTTATCCCCAGTGGAGGCACGGAAGAAGAGGTGGTTGAATCCATCTTCACCGACACACAAAGCCATTGAGAAGATTGTTTTCGATAAGAGATTTGAGGGGACTGACAGAATTCTGTAACACAGGAGGTTTGGAGGTGTTCTACAATATGTGCCTAAAGTACAGGCCAAAGCGCTTGCATTTCAGCATACAGGGCATGAGACCTAGGACCCTACTTGGCGTCTTAGCCCATAACGAGAATCTCAGCCGTGAACAATCTAGGACTAAGGGTAATGTAAGGATGCCTCGCTACACTAAGGCCTTTTCAAAAAGAAGTAAGCAATGGGTGATCAAACCAGTCTATGAGGAAATGGAGTTCGACTTTGTCAAAAGCCTAATTGTTGCTGTATTCGAGAAACACAGATATGGAATTTTGAACGTTTCTGTGCAGAGCACTGATCCATTGCCACCCAACATTGCCACTGTGCCATGTCCACCCAAAGGAGAGCTGGTTGTGAAGTACAAATCCCGGTTTAAATAATTGTAATACGATTGTCTTTTTGTAAATAAATTTTATTGTACAGTGTGCATACAAAGTACGCTAACCCTAACCCCTACATTCACCATCCTGGGTGCCGAACTACCTGGGTGTCATCTTTGAATTCTCTCTCTATTCACCTCATATTGCTGACCTTGTCTATATGTGTATGTATATATTTTTGTTGATGTAACTAATTTTTGCAATCTCTTATGAATGCTTTGCACTGTTAACCGAGGGGAGGCTTGCGTATTGCAAATAATAAAACAAACAATAAATCTCACTTTCAACTCAACTCCTCGGGTACTTTATACTTTCCCTGACCTTCCCCAAAAAATTAAGTCTCAATAGTTATGGTTCTTTGGCGCTTCAAAGCTCGCAGACAACGAGGACAAAATGGGGGCCTTAGAACGCGCCAAGCTAGCCGTTGCAGATGGGAGAGAAGCCAGTTTGCATTTGCACATTGAGGCGCACTACATTGATGGATTCGAAACTTCAAGTTCTCACAGATGGCTTTACTACGGGATGTTGCAAAGAAAGAATGTATGCTCATTCCTAGTGAAGGTCAGCCTGAAGAGGCCCACAACTCGCACTGGTAGTATAAGGTTCTATTGTTTTTTGACCTTGAGAGACCGGGACCATGCAGAAAGAACTTCATTTGAAGGAGGGTTTGGGGGGAGTGCAATAACGTAAGAGACGATAAGGCAGAAAATTGTTAAACTAGACCGAGTTTCATGTTAGTTCAGTATACGAAAAATCGTCAAGAGCACAGTGGGATTTACGGACTGCATTACGCAGAGACACAATGGAAATTGCAAATATAATGTAAGTAACTCTTTAGACGCTGTTATACCGGAATGAAGAATTAATGAATGGATGCATTAATGAATGGATGAATGAATGAATGAAGAGCTTTGAAAACGTTTGTGGGATCGTCCTTGTAGCGGGCACAAGGGCATGCAGGTCCACATTCCACACGCATGTAGGCAAAAAGTCGTTTCTCATTGTGTACTAACCTCGATTTATTTCATTAGTTTTCGCATTGATTTTAGAGCCGAACATACTCCATTGCACTATCCTTGAAAGCAAATAGTTTCAGCTCTGCCGTAATAAATGAAATGAATAATATTAATAAAGATTGGCTGGCGAGACTAATTATACATTTTATGTTTTCAAAACGGGTATATACTGCCCTTTTGCCACTTCCACCCGTTTCAGACACCGGCAGACAGTTTTTTTTAACCGCCAGCTGCAGCGTAATGTAAACAACTGCACAATCCTGACTTTATGGGACGATCGCCAAGGGCCCATATGCCTTTACGCGGTACTAGCGGCTAGAAGCAACATATCGACCTTTACGCTGGCCTAGTGCCTACTTGATGGAACAGCCTTGCGGTTCAACGTGCGACAAAAGTGCTTCATTGAACGAAAACCAACACCCTGTGTACCATAAAGAAACAGCGCGTGACTCACAATAACATTTTACGGATTTGCGGATAGAGATAAAAGAAAATAAATGACTTTCGGAGTTCATATGGCAATTACTGAATATTCTATGAACATTTAATGTCAAATAAATGCACTTTACCAAATTTACCGTGTTGCTGTTTGATTTTAAAGTACAGTTTCATATTCCGATTTGTGGCGTGCTGTGTTGTGAGCTGTTCTGTGTTGGTTTCCGGGTTCTGTGTGAAGTCGCGTAGAAGACGACTGGGCGTGTTTGCCTACGCAGCACAGTAACATCACGGAGAGAGGCGGGGAATATGAATGTTTTGATAATGTCAGGCTCAGGGGCGGGGGATATGATTTAGTGCCGCAAAAGCAGGTCAGCCTGGGCGATGCGGCAAGTGATAGGATTATCACAAAATGGCAGCGCCCTGGTGCCTGTTTTCGCGTGCGTTTAATGGACGAAAACTCGGGTAAGGTCCATAGGAAATTTTTCTAAAATCGAGCGATTTAGGCTTAAAAACACATAGCCGACCGTAGGGGCAATAAAAAATGTTGACCGAACCATTCCTTTAATTAAATATAACAGGCAGCAGACGCACCTGTGTATCTCATATGCCTAGCTCAAATCCCGATTCCTAAAGTAAACATTCTAAATAGAATACATACAAACTACGCATGAAAGAATGTATAGAACTGAGTGTAAGGCAGACCCTGCACTCACAAAGAGTAAACTACAAACATAACACAGACTGTCAGCTTATAGACATGCTCAGACATGACATATGAACATTCACTGGGGCAAAATACTTTCTCATTTTCATGAGTGCACAACACCATTTAAAAATTGGAGCAAGCACATTCAATGTGTGCACGCTAAGCCCCTTCTGGAATACCAATATGTGGACCCTGTTGAGCAAATGGCACCTCATGCTTTCTGAGCAGAAGGTGCAGCTTTGCTAATGCAGCCCAAACGCTACTCTTATAGGGAAACATGAAGGCAGTCGTGATCTAACAGTACAAGGTAATTTCACTTTAGAGAGGAAGAGAGTGACACTTCTGCTTGTCCTTTCCATCCCCGCTCATAGATAAAGGTCCAGAAATACGGAATTCCCAGTCGAGGCTCAAGCAACATATGCCACAGCATGAAGAGTCTGGATCACCTGGGCAGAGGATGGCGAGATCAGCACAGACTGCAGGGTCAATTGTTACAGGAGGTACAAGGGCAGTTTACATGGAGACAGTCAAACTAGGAACCAGTTGTGAGTTCCGTTTCCAAACTGAATCTCGCTTCGAGTGGAGAGGTATTAAAAATACTCGCAGGTCATTGCCTCTCTGCGGTGTCATAAAGGCTGCTGCAGGGTCTGGCTACACACCATGCACAGAAATTCCTCCATCAGCCAGTTTAGCCTGTGGATATGTCTGGATGTGCCTTTAGTAGGGAAATAGCAAATGGATTGGGAAGACCCATGACAGTGCCTAGGACCTAGGCTGTCAGTCGCACCTGTATCTAGGATTCCCAAGTTAATCTATATATCAGTCTGCCATTCCACATTTAGGGCTCATTTTCCCATTCCCAACCAGAAGCCAATTTGCAGAAATACATGGAAGAGAACAAGACATTGGAGCAATACAAATTGTATGGGTGTCTTTAGTGAGATGCCACATGATCTATGCCATATGTATGCAAACAAGCAGAAGATTGATGTCTTGCAACCCCCTTTAGTCTTCTTTTGCCACCATTGATGCACACTCTTTTGGTACATTCTTTGTTGTGCTGATGCGCAAGTACCTGCTTTCTTCCTGCACGTCCCTTCTTTCCCCAATTCAATAGTTTCTACACCAGCTACTTCCTGTTAGATGACTATTTGAGAGCTCAGCCGCGACTCTGAGATATCTACACATGCCCAATGACTTGCTGCACAAATAAAAATTATTATTTATTATTATGGTGTTTATGGAGCGCAGGCCTAGCTTCGAGAAGCAAATAAATGCAACGCCACATTTTCCAGGCCCACTGCCATGAACATGTAAAATGAAGCATTATTTTGAAATGATACACATCGGGCACATGTGTTTGATATAGATTATACTGAATCAAATGCATTCATTCTTTCTCCTAGTGCATGTTGGGTACGTTTTTCTAAAGTCCAACTGGTGTGGGACTTCATAAGACTTATCTCTTGGTATTCTGTACCTAACCCTTAATATAAGCCTGTACTACACAAGTCAGTAGAATGGCTGAGTAGCCAGGCTTATCTTTGGAGGGAGTAATGTGAGCTGTATAGCAGTACACTGAAATCCGTAAACACTTACTCACTTGAAGTTATATTCAAATATATTTATATATACACAAGGCACACAAGCACATCTAAAATGCAGCAACTTACATGAACATTCAGTGTGAAATGGAATCAAGGTATAGAAGAAACAGTAATGCAGGTGAGTAACTTTTTCTATGCTTTACATATCCAGCACAGAGTGACATCAATTAAGGTCAGTATCAGCACTTTGGGAAACCAGTACAGCCAAAGTTAAACGGACAGTTTCAGTTCTGATGAAGATCTTCAGAGGAAAGGTTAGTTAACCCATCAGTGGTTCTTGAAGAAACACAGGAGCTCAAAGGGAGCCTACCTGATAGTGCACAAGCTGCAAGGCCTGCACAGAGGAGTTGACGTCATCTCTCAATTGAAAGAAATAGCACTTCTCAAGCCAGGAATCACTGAAAATGGCATACGGTAAGTACAACCCAAGCCCCAAAGTACCTTGAAAGTGAAGAATAAATTGTAACTGGCTTCCTTCCAGGTGCAGCATTGCAGAACCTGATTCCTGCTCCTTGGTTGTGGTGATGAAAGGGGGGCACCTCTGGTGGGCTTCTACAGCAGCACTCGGGAGAAGCGGACTGCAGCAATGGATTCAGCTCACTCTAGCGGCTCTTTGTGGTTTTGGCGCCAAGAAGAAACTAATAACGCTGGTAGGATTCTCTTCGATTGCTCTGTCCTGAACTGGTGAGGGGACTTTTGGTGAAGAATTCCTGCCCTGGAGGTCCACACGGATGCCTGCTAAATTTCAGTCGGATTCAATCTTCAGAAGATAATGCACTCGATAATGGTCCAGTTACCCTGGGTATTGGGATTCTGCAGCTCAGGAACGTCGCAGCAAGTCGGGGGATGGCCCAAATGAAGGACTTGAGGATAGTTGGTCCATCCAGCCTAAGGGAGAAAGTCGTCCTTGGCGGATCTTTCCTGTCGATGTGAAAACAGGGTCAGCACAGCTGCAAGGCTTCACCGGTGCTTCTGCGATCATGGAATGTGCTGCTGGCGTCTCTGCTTGTCTTCTGCTTCGGATTCCTTGTTTCAGTGGTCGACTCTGCCTGTAGTCCCAAAATCCTCATCTCTTATGCAGGATCCCATTAATTCACAGCCATGGAGCTGTCAATTACCTGGGAGGTGGCTGTCCTCTAGGACAGCCAGCCGCCCGTTAGAACTGTATTCAGCCAGGCATAGACAAAGGACAGTGAAGTTTCGGGCTCCTCCCTCACTTCCTGCCTTCCCAGACACACTGGCGAATGGGCGGGCTTCAGAACAGAAGCCTGCCAAAGGCAAAACTCACAAAGGACTCAAATATAGTCTAAAGGATAGAGTAAAAGCCCAGAAGGAACTGACAAATTAAAAATGGCGAACAAAGAATACTGGGCCGGTTGGGGGGATGCATTTTGAGAGAATGGTCGCCCACGGGTGCTGTAATGTAGCTGAGAAATCATCCTGCTAAGAACCTGAACAAAAGGCAGTATAAAGTAACCACTGCCACCAGCCATTTAAGCGTGTCTGTGTAACTAAAAGTTACATGAGAAGCGGGATAAGGAATTACTATGTAACCCCCAGCACCCCACATAAGGTGGTGTGTGCTAGACCCACAAAAGAAAAGGTAAGTAAGATAACATTTATCTTACATTTTCTTGTGAGAACTACAGTTCCCAAGAATAGTATTTAAACATTAAGAGAAGTCCAAGAGACCCCTTGGTGATCCTGCACAGAGAGGGTGCTGTGTATCACTAAGCAGATGCCTATGGAGTTTACCAAACTCCATTAAACATTAAGAATCAAAAATCCCAGTCACAGAAAAAGAATGAGTGAGTGGTAAAATGTTCCACTCACTTAGAAGATTAAAATCAAAGTCCAGATTCCACCAAAAGTGTTGGGGGGAGGGTGGTCTCTCAGGTTAAAGGGAATTGCACAGAAACAGAAGATTTTCCTTAACAGTGCATAATTCTAGTCCGTCTTGTGTTTTTTGCTCTGCAGGATTTCATGATGGACCTCATCTGCAGGAAGCACCTGTGGATCGGTCTGCGGCACAACGGGACTCAATTCCACTGGGTGAACGGCACTGCCTGCAACAGCACTGTGTAAGATACATGTGTTTCTTTTCCTTGAGAAAACAAAGAATGATCAGAACAATATTATTCACGCACAGGATCACCTTTTCAGAGGAAAAAGTAGAGTGTAAAAACACCAGTCCCGACATTCACTCCTTTGGTCAGGCTTGAGCGGCACACAGGTAATAGACCAGCACAAAGTTTGTTTGAATAGGTCTATTGCCACCACAAATAATGTATAGAAAGAGGCATCACAAAGTCACCAGGCTATCTAGTTGACTTTGAGTTAGGTACTTCTCTACAGTCGGGAGTGTACTGTGATAAACAAGGTTGGGCTCTGCAACAGAAGTCAGCAATGGTTTATTCTAAAGCCCAAGCGTCACCTATTTTTGCATACGACACTGTTTCTAAATGCCCATTAGCATGGCCTTGCAACGAGTTCCCATGGCTGCTTATGTTCCAATCTGTCATTGGATCCACTGTGCAATACTACACTTCGTTATCAATAATGTGGCTCTTTACAGATTCACTGTGTGCAGACTCCCCTGCGCTGGACTTAAATGTATCCAAGCTACTCTGCTTCAGATCAAACTGTGAAGTTGTCTCTACCCCCAGTGCCTTTACTGGAAAATTAACATCAATACATTTTGCAGGATCATTTGTTCACCACTCTGTATGTTTGTACATAATAGTCTTAATGATAACAAAATTACCATTCCTCATGCATATATTGTAACAGTTTTTTCAATTTTTCTTATTCAGTGTATGTCTTTTTATTGTTGCACCAATTTCATCCCTTGCTGTTTTTGAATATTGTTACATTGATTTCTTCCAACACGTGTACGTGTTTCTAGATTGCTTCTTCCTCAGGGAATACTCTTTACATGCACTGCGCCAGTCTTAATGGAGGATCAATCTGTGTTTTAGGCAGATTTGTAGTTCAAAGTCCTGTTCTCAGGCCGTTCATTTAGGATTTACATTGCTGATATCTTCATGGCTAGTCACTTTTTTGTGCTGTTATATCTTTACCGAGTGTAGCGCTTCAGCTGAGAGTTTCATCACACCAGCTGATAAGGAAAGAAGATACCAATTACCAAATTAACTCGATGAACCTCCTCAATAAGTGGACCTGCACATGTTAACGAAGCACTTAGTAAACATACAACAGCACCAAAAAAAGTTCTTGGGTATTAAGATTTCAGGAATGTAAATCCAGATTTCACGGACTGCAAACAGAAAGGAAATTAATGTAATGCCCTTCAAAAACAGCCCGGCATGAAATGCAACAATAATCTGACATCAGAGACGATACATTGAATACATACACTTTGACATTGCTTTTACGTTATATGAATAGTGAATTGGTAATTTTTCGTGTTAAGACTAAAGTCAATATACAAATACACAAAGCGCAGAACACATTTCCCTGTGAAATTTATTTTTATACGTGAATCTGTGCAGACTGCTTCATTTCCTGACATCTGTAGTATATTTAACACAAACCTGAATTGGTGGTGCTTCATTCCCGCTGTTCAATTTCTTCATTATGTGAATTGATTCTATTACAATCCGGCATTTTAATTGCTTCTGAAAAGTTGGAGAGCAAGCAGTAAAGTTTAATGGATTTCTTTTTGTTTAAGAAAATGTCTTTTCCCTTCACATAGCTCTCCCTTTATAACGCTATATCGCTGCTTTATTCAGAGCTACTATAAGCGGGTGAATTTCAGAATGCCATGAAACCAAGCAGCTTTTTCAGTCAAGTTGTTCTGCATGTTTGTTTTCATGTTTACTGAGTCAATATCTGCTTTCCTTTCCTTTATTCTGACCTGTTCTTTATTCTTCAGCTGCATTTTCTTTCATTTGTAAACTTTTTTTCCAGATGGCATTATTATTTTAGAGGTACTTTTTTTAATTTTATCTTTTTGGTGACCACGAGCAACCTTCCAACATTTCAATCACTGTAATGAAAACATCTAGTTAAGCTCAGGCGCAGTTGGTCTTTTTCTGCCTGACAGCATCACACCTCAGGGCGTTCAGGGCATCTACTTGCTCACTTGTTTCCCTTTCGTAGAAGCTGGACCAACCCGGCACTTTTTTGCTTATTTTATGGTAATCTGAATCCTCTGTACTGAAGAGGCAGTCCCTACTTTCTTTTGTGCAGCGAAAAGATCTGATGCTTTTGAATAAGCAGTACTGAAAAGGCATTTTTTGGTTATTTCTTGATGATTTAGGTACCTCCTATTTAATGCTCATTGGCATTTGGCCCACAGTGACAAAAATAGCACCTCTCCTGTTAGTGAAGTGTTCAAGTTGTGGCATACTTTGCTGGACCTGTGATGTGTATTGTCACAGGTCAAGCTTTTGCTGGCATTTTAGCATAACCAATCCCCACATTGTCAAGGTCTCACAGAAGGAGATGGCATAAGTATTGTTTTCCTTCTTGCAGCCTAGTGAGCAGCCATATTTTCAGGAGTCTCTGGAACGTCAAGTGGTCCTCCTGCATACAAAGACATCTGGGCATGGTCTCCCAGATGTTGGTGGACAAATCTACAAAGGAGGCGTGTCCTTAATGTACCTTCTTGTACCGTGAAACTTTCACTAAAGCTGCCTCACTAGACTTCGCCCGGAAAGGATTAGTAGGTTATACAATGGGTTTTTATTTGGATCTTGAGTTAGTCTGAAAGCCAGTGAAGGGTCCAGAGTGCCAGTGTGGTGTGTTGTCATCTTTTCAGCCTCAGAAGAAATTGGGCTGTTGCGGTATATGCTCTCTAGAGGCAGTTCCAAGGTCTTCTGGGATGGTTTGTACAGGATGCTGGCAAGACCCTGCATTGAAAGGACAAGAAAGAAGCTTCTGATGGTTCTATATGAGAACGACAAGCATAGTATGATGTGCTAGAGCAATCTTAATTGTAAAAATCACTTTTTCATGATTGCTTTGACTTGTGCCCTTTACCATAAGAATAATTATCTTTTTGACAGTTTCATTGGGCTGAGGATAGTCTCTAATTTACTTTGGTCAATGGATTATCATAGGTGCACTGTCTTAGATGAGCGTAACGTGATTTCTGTTTTGTTTGGACTAGGCTTTAATCTGTTGCCACTCGTCCAGCAGTCTTTTAGTGAAATTCTGGCTAGATTCAGTTGGCAATTGGTTTAGTATGGTTTTAGTTTTTAGGTGATTTGGATGTCATATGCATAGTTGGGCCCTTGTATGCTAATGATGGCCATTAAAGTGACCATGTAACTAACGAAGAGGCGCGGGCACTGCATGTGATTCTGTGAGAGATTTTGGTCATGTGGAGAGAAATTGGGTCATCCAGTTTAAAGCTTTACCTCCGGACCAGCTTTACTTAGTCTTTTCATCAGGATTATGTGGCCACTGTACTTGAGTGACATTTGAAAACGTTGCTCTTTTTACTCAGATAAAATGGCAATTTCATTTATAAACATTAGTGTTATCTTGTCCACTTACATTCAGCTGATACAGTTGCAGGAGGTGCTGTCTATTTTGTCACTGGGTGTTTGCTGGTCACTCAACAGGAGTCCTTAGAGCCACGCAATGCACTCAGTGTCTTGGGCTGATGCCATGTTCAGATGCACTTGGGCAGATGCCATTTCCAGAGTTTTTGTGGTCCTACGTTTGCAATAGTCACTTAGGAAATATGCAGCTGCAGGAGTCGTGGGTTCAGTCCTCCAAGAATCTCATATTACTCATGTTCCTCCCCTTAATATTGATCACAGTAATTTGCCATTTCCTTGTTCAGTATCCCCGATTGTTTGTTGGCATGTATGTGATTGTAAGGTGGGGGGGGTTATTCATACTGTATTCATACTGGCGTCCGTTACTCTGCCATGGTCTTAGTTGTATCGATCAGCTCACTTTACTTGCATCCATTTCCTCAAAGGATGCTTTTGTCACACAGTGGCCTGTCTGGGTAGTGTGCATATGTTTCTCCAGCAGGGGGTCTGGCATGGATTCACATGCTCATGAATATTCCCCGTCGTCAGGCTGGGAATCCTCGGTAAAGAAAAAACCAGTATCAGTTTAGTTTCTGATCTGTCTTTCGTAGTAATAACCAATCACTGGTCTCTGCGTCATACTGACCACAGCCAATGACTGCCCTCTACCTAAGCACCGCCTCTGGCAGCCATCTTCAGATTTTTACCGCACGTTCATGTGTTGGGATCCTCGTGCTATTGCTCTCGAGCGTTAGTGCTATTTTTTCGCGCTTTTCACAAAAAACTTCGATTCTTTCGGTCAAAAGAGCCTCAAGCTCCACCGATCCTACATCCGATCAACGGGGACCCGTGTCGGATTCATCTGTGCCCCTCAAGGGTGAAGATTCGTCGAGCTACACTTCGGAGGACTCCAGAAGCTTCTCAGGCCCGGTCTCGGAGATGGCCCAGGAGAAGGGAAGCTCGACGCCCGGAAAGCTGTTCAGGGTCTGCCCTGGATGCCAGCTGCAGAACGTCTTCAAGGAGGACGAACACTCTTTCTGCCTTTACTGCCTTCATGAGGACAAGACGCACGTGGAGAAGGACTGTGCGTTTTGCGGCAACATGTCGGAACGGACCATGAAGGACCGCCATCAACGTCTCGCCAACTGGCTGGAGGGTAAGAGCCCGTCTGGCGAGAAGAAGAAGAAATCCGAGCGGTCTTCTAAGACCTTTGAGGGCGCCCCGGCGACGGGGGCCCAACATAAGGCCAAGCACCGCGAGTCCGCTGGCACCGGGAGCGCCGAACGGTCGGGCTCTACGGGCGCCAGGCAGGGCGCACCCTCCCCGGCACCATCAACCACGAGCCAACGCTCTGGGTCGGGTAAGAGGAAGGCCGAGCACCCGGCGAAGCTCCTGGAGAGGCCCCGGTCGAGCTCTAAGGCAGAGGAGGAGCGTGGCAGTGCCCCCTCCCTCAAGGATAAGGCGGTGAGCGCACCTAAGGTGGTGAAGGCCTTGATCCATCCGACCAAGCCCTCTATCGAAACGGTCGCGGCGGCCCTGGCTCAGCCTGTGGTGGCTGCACCAGTGGTGGTGACCTCAGGGCCCAGAATCTCCCTGCCTCCTCGGAGGGAGTCTTCCTTTGTGCCCATCGATAGGACCCCCGTGAAACCCTCCGTGGGGAAGAAGAAGGGGGGGCAGGGCGTCGTCGTAGAGTCGGCCTCAACCTCAGAGGAGGAGCTGATCGAGGTCTTAAGCCACGGCCTAGGCGTGGAAGAAGGCCAGCCCGTCGGAATGGACCCCGACGCAGGTGACGACGACGACATCGTCGAGGATACCGACGGGGCCCCTGCTCGCCCGTCGGATTCCCCTCTGCCAGCGCCGCAAGACAACTCGGCGGCCATTTTGTTGGCCATACAGTCCTTATGCTCCGAGATAAGGACGAGGCTACCGTTACCGACGGAGGAACCTCTCCCGTCGGGGGATCCAGAACCGGGACCTTCTGGTGTTCCCCCTACCAAGAAAAGAAGGATCCATCCACCACCTCCTTTTCAACCGTCGCGCCCCTTCCAGCCCTCCTCCCCGTCCACCCGAGGGGATGATACGGGGACTGACACGGCAGCGACGGGTACGGACGACGAGGCATACGACGAGGATTTTCCGTCGTCGCCTCCCACCAGGGCCTCTCCGCCCGAAGAGATCGGATCTTTCCACTCCATGATCTCCAGGGCTTCCGAGCTTTTCCAACTCTGCCCTGAGGAGAAGAAAAAGGAAGGCTTCCTTTATCAGCGGCGCGAGGCCAAGAGGAAGACGGTCCTCGCAGTGCCTCTGTTGGACGACATTTGGGATGAGGGCCTTTCCCTCCTCAAGAACCCTTCCACGACGCCAGCTAGAAGAGACCGGTACGAGAAAAAGTACCGGGTCCCGGACACGGCCCCCCTATGCCTCCGGGCGCAGCCTACCCCGGACTCCGTCGTCTCCGCGGCAGCCAGGAAGAAAGCGGGGGGGGGGTGCGGCCTCCACATCGTCTTCCCCGCCGGACGGCGAGGGAAAGAAATTGGATACTATGGGACGTAGAGTCATCTCGTCGGCAGCGACGACGATTAAAGCGGCCAACGCCTTGGCTATCGTGGCCCGCTACGACAGGGAGCTCTGGTACAAGATAGCTCCCCTGCTGGATTTTCTGCCGGACGACAAGAGGGCGGAGGCCCTTGAGATCCTGCAGGAAGGTGAGGTGGCCTCGGACCACGCCATCACCGTGGCGACGGACATCGCCGACACTGGGTTCCGCCAGCTGGGCAACGGCGTTTGCCTTCGACGTCGTGGATGGCTCAAAGCTACGGACTTCCGGCAGGACGTCCAGACCAGAGTCCTGGACATGCCCTTCGACGGGAACAACCTGTTTGGGAAGACAGTGGACGATTCCCTTCAGGCCATCAAGGCGGATACTGAGACGGCCCGGGCCCTTGGAGTCCTGCAACGACGGACGCCCTTTCGGAGCGGCGGAGGCAAGGGCGCCTCCAAAGGTTCCGGCGGCGGTTTCGCTTCCTACCGTCAAGCGGCCCGCTCGTCGTCGCAAGAGGCCTACAGAGGACGAGGCAAGTCTAGCGGACCCCGCCGTCGTCACCAAGGAGGTCAAGGCGGCAAGGCCGCGTCCAAGCAGGATTGAACCGGCCGTGGGGTCGGGCCCCCACCGAAGCACCCCGGTGGGAGGCCGGCTGGCGGGCTTCGTCAGCGTGTGGGAGTCCATCTCCACCGACCGTTGGGTGCTGGACGCCCTGGCCCGGGGCCACGCGCTCGAGTTTCAAAGAAGGTGCCCGCGCGTCCCCCCCGTGGCCAGGAAAGAACTTCACGTCCCTCAACTAAAGGGGCACCGCAAATTCCTCAGATTCGTGGTCCAAGGGCGTCATTACCAGTTCAAAGCCCTTCCCTTCGGACTACGGTCGGCACCCAGGGTATTCACCAAGTGCCTCGCACCGGTGGCGGCGCAGCTGCGCCGCGAGGGGATTCACGTCTACCCCTACCTGGACGACTGGCTCATCCGCGCCAAGACAAGGGAGCTCGCCGTGGTCCACACGGCAAGGACCGTCCAACTCCTCACGGACCTGGGATTCTCCGTGAACTACACCAAATCCCACCTGGTGCCCGCGCAAGTCGCACTGTTTCTGGGAGCGAGGCTCGACACAGTGTCCCTTCTGGCCTCCCCGTCGGAGGAGAGGACCAGGACCATCTTGGGCAAGGTGCAACGGATGTTGGTGGCCGACGCGGCCAAAGTGAGGTCCATCAAGTCCCTCCTCGGGATGATGTCTTCCTGCATCTACCTCATTCCCATGTGCAGGCTCCGGATGCGCCCGTTGCAAGAATTCCTGGATGCGCGCTGGATCCAGACGACGGGCAGCTTCGAGGAAAGGATCAAGCTCGACGAGAGTTTCCGACGAGCGATACGGTGGTGGGGCACCCGCGCGCTTCTGACGGCGGGCATGGACTTCCAGACCCCAGCCCACCAGGAGACTGTGACCACGGATGCCTCCCTAGAAGGGTGGGGAGCGCACACCGAAAATCTGCACGCAAGGGGACTCTGGCTCCCGACGGAGAAGTCCCTGCATATCAACGTCCTGGAGCTCCGTGCAGTGTTTTGGGCCCTCAGGTCCTTCCTTCCGTCCCTCAAGGGCAAGGTGGTGAGGATCTTCACCGACAACACCACCACCATGTTTTACATCAGGAAACAGGGCGGAACCAGGTCCCCAGCGCTGTCCAAGGAGGCGCAGGACCTGTGGCATTGGGCCGTCGCCCAAGGGATTTTTCTGGTGTCGTTTCATCTGGCAGGGATAAAAAACACCATCGCCGACTCACTCAGCAGGGAGCTGCGCTCGTGCCACGAGTGGGAACTACGGCAGGATCTGGTGGATCGCCTCTTCCGACGGTGGGGCACACCCCAGATCGACCTGTTGGCGACGAACACCAAGTGCCGGAGGTTCGCCAGCAGGTTTCCCCAGACGAGGAGCATGGGCGATGCTTTCTCGTTCCCCTGGGAGGGCCTGTTCCTCTACGCGTTCCGTCCCTTGCCTCTGCTAATCCGGCTCGTCAACCAGCTCAAGAGGTCACGGTGCAGGATGATCCTCGTCGCACCTGCGTGGCCGAGGCAGATATGGTTCCCGGACCTTCTGGACTTGTCAGCGTCCCCGCCGATCAAGCTGCCGGCGGACGCGGATCTACTCTCCAGGGAAGGAGGCGCCATCCTCCACCACGACCCGAAGTCGCTGAACTTGCAGGCCTGGCTCCTGCAGCGCTAGAGTTTGGAGGATACGACATACTGGCCGATTGCAGAGAGGTTCTTGCAAAGGCCAGGGCGTCCTCGACTCTTAAATGCTACGGACACAAATGGAAGAGGTTCTCTGTCTGGTGCCACGCACAGAAGATTAACCCTCTACGGATTACGGCTCCCCAAGTACTGCCGTACCTGCTGACGCTGGCCAAAGCTGGTCTGGCACACGCGTCCATCAAGATTCATCTTGCTGCGATCTCCCGATACACCAGAACCACGGGGCGGACGTCCTTGTGGTCTCATCGTCTGGTGAAAGAGTTCATGAAGGGACTGTTCAGATCGTTCCCGCCGGTGAAGGCTCCGGCCCCGGCGTGGGAGCTCAACGTGGTGCTGACCAAGCTCATGGGACCTCCGTTCGAGCCTCTGCACTCGGCCCCGTTGAAGTTTCTATCGTGGAAAACAGCTTTTCTTGTGGCCATCACCTCCGCACGACGAGTGGGAGAGATCCAGGCCCTTTCCTGCAAGGCCCCGTACTTGACTTTCCACGACACAAGGGTAGTGCTCAAGACGCACCCCTCCTTCATGCCCAAGGTACCGTCGGACTTCCATCTCAACGAACCCTTGGTGTTACCTGTGTTCTTCCCGTCGCCTTCGTCGCCGGCTGAGAGGACTTTGCACTCGCTGGATGTAGCTAGAGCGCTGAAGTTCTACGTGGACCGCACGAAGGGTTTTCGGAAGACGTCACAACTCTTTGTGAACTTTGGACCTGTCAATCAGGGGAAGGCTCTCTCGAAGGCTTCCATCTCCAGATGGCTCTCCGGCTGTATCATGTGCTGTCACCGGTTGGCAAACCGACCGCTGCCTGGCCGTCCGAGAGCCCATTCCACCAGAGCGATCGCAGCTACCACGGCGTTCCTATCTGGTGTGCCCCTGCTGGACATATGCAGGGCTGCTACGTGGAGGTCGACGCACACCTTCACGAAATTCTACTGCGTCGACCGGGATTCCAGGGAGGAGTCCAGGGTCGGCCAAGCAGTGCTGCGCAACCTGTTCGCCTGAGGTGAGCCTGGTGAGGAGGTAAGATGCTTAACGTTGAGTTGATGTGATGCTTAATGTTGAGCCTTTGCCACCTCCCGTGGTTGTGCATGTGTGTACTGCTATGTATTCTTTATTCATGAGCATGTGAATCCATGCCAGACCCCATGCTGGAGAAGGAACAAGTTACTTACCTGTAACTGTTGTTCTCCAGCATGGGTCTGGCATGGATTCACATGCGAACCCTCCCGCCTACCCCTCTGCGGCTCTTCACTTGGTCATACTGCCACTTCACGTGCTTCCAAATCTGAAGATGGCTGCCAGAGGCGGTGCTTAGGTAGAGGGCAGTCGTTGGCTGTGGTCAGTATGACGCAGAGACCAGTGATTGGTTATTACTACGAAAGACAGATCAGAAACGAAACTGATACTGGTTTTTTCTTTACCGAGGATTCCCAGCCTGACGACGGGGAATATTCATGAGCATGTGAATCCATGCCAGACCCATGCTGGAGAACAACAGTTACAGGTAAGTAACTTGTTCCTTACTGCACATAGAGGAAGTGGGCTGTTCATGGTGGTGGCGCAGAGAGGGTTGGTCAGTTCTTCTGGAGTTATTAACCTGAATTCAGTCCAGCTAGACATGTTGCTAGTTGATAATAGTAGGATGCATCTAGTGTGTTTAGAGCTGTGAATTGGTTTTCTCATCTTGCCTATGAAGAATGTAATGATTGCGGCATTGCAGGCACTTGCAGGTTTTCTTTGCAGATCGTGGTTTGGAAGATCATGCTCTTTTGTTGGATGCTTCCTTGATGGTGGTTTTATAGGGTTTTGCTTTGGCTGTGAGGTTGAGTGTCCTGCAAAGGCTTCTGAGGGATGTGATATGTCATTGTTGGTGGGATTTCTTCCAGAAACCTTCTTGTATGCAGGTGGCCTGCTTTCCGTTTGAGTCCCTGTGTGTACCCAGGTGTGAGGCGGGGCTGTGTTTAGTCAAGGCTTCAGTGGTGCATCAAGCCATAAAATAAGTAATTTTCTATGCAATTCTGTAGGTTTGCAAACCAAATTGACACTTGTGTAGCAAAGTTAGCTCTTTAAGTTACCCTGTTCAATAAAAGCACAGCTTGCCCTGAATTCCTCTCTGGCTCTCAAGGCTCTAACCACCCTCTTCTCTCTTCATTGCAAGTTCAAAGGGGCCAATGGGGAGAGAGTGCAATAATAATCTCCTTCACTCTTGAGTGCAATAGTAAGTGCCAAACGCCTGTGAGTGCTAGGCAAGATTTCTTTTTTCTTTTTCAAACAATTGAAAACCAAAAGTAACCTGGATGATACTTTTATTACGCTAACTATATCCTCTTTGGCAAAGATATATTCTCTTTGGCAAAGACGTATGTAACTTTAATAAAAACAGTCATGCAAATCCATTCCTAACATTGTAAGTCGTTGGATAATGCAGAACTACAGTATTGCTTCTGTAAAACACTGCATTGTCTCCATGGTTTACATTCCAGTTTAGGTTGGTGTATCTAAATCTCATAGTATCAACTGCATTTTTCTTTTGTTGGGGAAGGTGTATCACATTGATAATTGAACACTTTTGAAAATGTACATGACCAAATGACCTGATCTGCTGGTTGCATTTATGGTTGCATTTATCTGTGCAACTGGTGCTCACTACATGAGCGGTTTTATACCAGTTACCCAGAAAGTGAGATGGCAGAAGACTACAATATTCCACCTAGTTTTACTAGTTCTCTGCCTTCTACACTGCTTAGTCTCTTACATAATGAATACCCAAGGCTAACTGGATGTTTACGCGAAAGAATGATCAATAGTTCCGCTCAGACTGTACATTGACACATCTGCTGCAATACCACACACAGTAGTTATCCTCCAGAGCTCACTTTGTTCTATGATTACATTATATATTATCACCTGCGGGAAAGAGTTGGCCAAACTGTTTTCAGAGTCTTTTTTTTTTTCAAATCTATTTATTTGTGTCCTTTCATGCAGCTAACCTTTTACATTTTACGGACTTTCAGCCAGAGCATGCAAAGTCCACTCCCCACTCGCATAGTCTAGTAGATTATGTTTGAAACTTTTTTGTAATGTTTCCATTTTTTGCAGTAAATGTCAAAGAAATTTCACTGTGCATAGCTGACTTCTGGGTGGCTGCCGTGTGCCAAACATAGTGGTGATGTTGGGTAAGATTTTCATTTTAGTGCTAAATCTCTACCACTTTTGAAACCCCCAGAACTTTTTGCGGGACTGGTTGATTATTTCTCCTTCTACCTCAGTGAGTGGGAATCTTTTTCCGCACCCAGTTTCTTTTACTCTTTTTATGAGTATCATTTTTAAGACTCCATAGTGTCTTTTTGATACTATCCTCTTTGACACCTTTTTGGCATATATATCTTATGCGTGGAGTGTTGCTGGTGCTGTGCCTAAACACTTTAGTTTCTGGAGTCCGCTTTCTGCTTTTTGCTGCTGGCTAAAGGGAGGAGAAGCCCACATCTTTTAAAAACAATTACATGGAGCGGAGCGAGCGTAGTGCGTGGAGTGTTGCTGGTGTTGGCGGTGATGGTGGTAGCAGGAGATTCACTCTGTGTAAGTACTGCCTTCAATTACTTTATTTATATTGTTTGAGCCGCTGACCGGAGTGCTTCCAAGTAACCCTCACGTGTGTCACTCCGGGGTGATATTGCATCTCTATGCAGCTAAACCTCTGCATCCGCTCCTTGCTTCCCCTCCCTCTTATTTCAGCTCTTCTATTGTTTTGCTGCACTTCTCATTTTCCACTGATGCCTGGGAAAATTGTTAGTAAAGCGGCCAGGAAATGCTCACTCAAACCACAAAACGCTATGCCAGCAATGAGATTGTGTGCAGGTGCAATTAAACCATCTAAGCCATGTGGTTCAGACGTGAGAATTGTACCGGCTGTGGAGGAGCCGGACGGTAATATAAACCGGGGCACCATTCGTGTAGTCTTTCATTGAGAAGCCGGACCCAGTATGGGGAGCTATTGCGTGCTGAGGCAGCTCAGGGCCCCCCCTCCGCTTTTATTGTTTCTGATCAAACTCGTACTGACTTTGGCAGCATTGCTAATTCATTGCTCGTGTTATGCTACACTTGACATGCATCTTTACAGCCTGGTTTTTTTCAGACGCAACCTGCACTAGAATTTGCAAACCCTCCAGACATCCTGCCCCTCCCGCCTACTTTGTCCTCTTTGCTGTCTCCATGCGCTGTGCCTGCAGTCATTATTGAGCAGCTACCGGTGACTTGTTACTGCTCTATCGCAAGACTATCTTCTACCCTGGAGCTGTAACCACAGTCTGAGGTAACTGACTTTTGGGAAGCAACCAGAATATCAAACGCTAACTTACATGGACACAACAGCACGGGCAACATTGATAATAGTGGCCCTTTGCAGTTAAAATATTATTTAAACTTTGTGGCACGATTCTTCAAGAACTGAATTTACAAAGTGCCATTATTCATTCATTAGCTAAGCATGTAAAATCACCATTGGTTAGGGAGGTTAATATCCCCTCTGTGGTGGAGCAGGCTAAAGCAAAGCCCGTTGGGACGGCCAATCACGAAAAATAAACAGCTAGGCAGCCTGAACTGGCAAAGAATAACTGTCGGTGAAAAATCGCCTTGTTTAGAGGAACCTGACCCAACGGAAGTGTCCACTATTTTTCAAACTAGAAAACAGAGACTTGTTAAACGCAGACCGCAAGCGCAAAAGAAATCTAACAAACAATCTAAACCGACAGAGCTATCTCCCGGCTAACAGCCTGCGCCAGGAGGAACCCTTGGCCCTACCCAAGACTCAAAAAAGCAAGGGGGAAGGAATTGAGACACCCGAGACGTACACAAAGGGAGGGTGGGATTTTGACCAGTTGGTTGTTAAAGGATAACAAATCTGCCTATATAGCTGAAATATCCTTGGATGACACTGGAACCTCTTGCAAACTCTTGCCAGCTGCTGCGAGTAAGCCTACTGGTGCCGCAGCAGATGGGGCAATAAAGCGTGAAAATCCTAAACGTGTCCAAACCCCTAGTCATTTCAAGGAAACCTTAACTCCCACCCCTGTGGCTCAACTCTTTGTTGATCCCTTAAAGTTTACAATTTCAATGACCAGTGCAGCCAAATCACAGAAATGGATAAACCGTGGTAAGCTCATTCGCATTCTGCACCGAATACCCCATTTAAGAGTGTTGAACTCGACCGACTGACTTTGTTGAACCCTTGCAAAAAGTAGGCGGCAAGATATCTTGTATACATTGTGCATTGCCTGATATTGCGCAATTAATACGAGCACAGAAGCCTATGCTTAAGAGCTTGGGGCTATACATCAGATAAAAATATATCCGAAGAGGGGCCGGTCGGGTGTTGTGTGAAATGTAAGGGGTTCTTCTCCAGCATGGTGTCTGGCATGGATTCACATGCTCATGACTGATCCCCGTTATCAGGCTGAGAATCCTCGGTAAAAGAAAAACAGTTTCACTTTCACTTGTGCCTCTCATTTGATTGCTGCATTTAGCCCATTTGGGCCTCTCATTTGATTGCTGCATTTAGCCCCTCTGTGCCTCACACTTGAATGCTGCATTTAGCCCATTTGTGCCTCTCATTTGATTGTTGCATTTAGCCCATTTGTGCCTCACACTTGAATGTTGCATTTAGCTCTTTGTGCCTCACACTTGAATGCTGCATTTAGCCCATTTGTGCCTCTTATTTGATTGCTGCATTTAGCCCCTCTGTGCCTCACATTTGATTGCTGCATTTAGCCCCTCTGTGCCTCACATTTGATTGCTGCATTTAGCCTCTGTACCTCACATTTGATTGCTGCATTTAGCCCCTCTGTGCCTCACATTTGATTGCTGCATTTAGCCCTTTGTGCCTCTCATTTGATTGTTGCATTTAGCCCCTCTATGCCTCACATTTGATTGCTGCATTTAGCCTATTTGTGCCCTGCTATCTGCATATTGCATTTAGCCCCTTTGTCCCTCAAATTTGATTATTGCATTTAGCCCACTTGTGCATCTGAGCACATACCCTACAACCCTTACCGATACACCATGAGCATCTTCACACTCTGCCTTTGGGCCTTCACCCATCTTCTGCTCCTATCCTGCCCTACCTCAAACTACCCTCCACCACACTACCAAGACCTTCTGCAACCCCACCCATACAGCCACCTTCCACTACACCACCATGGAGCAAGTCGATCTCACCAATGGATCCAGGACTGGATCTACTAGCAAACCACTAAGCTTACCTTGTCCGCCTAACAAACTCTAGATTGAGAGCCAGACTCACAAGACTACATGAGCCGCTGACTAGAACCCTCCCTGCCACCAACAAAAGAACCATCACACAACAAACCAGCTCTAATCGTACAACTAGGTCATCGCCAACCTCTATCAAAACCAGTCAAATTAAAACCACCACCCCAGCCCTTCCACTCAAAGGCGGATTAATAAATACCAGATCCCTAACAGCACATGCAACCAACATCTATGAACTCATACTGGCTAATGAGCTGGACTTCCTCGCCATTACAGAGACCTGGTTGCACGAGGCAGCTGGACCCCTATTATCTTTAGCAATCCCAGAAGGCTACACCATCTTGAGACAAGATAGAAAAAACATGCGGGGTGGTGGCATTGCCAACATTGCCAAAATCAGCCTTAACATGAGAACCACCTCCACTCCAGAAGTAAACTCCTGCGAAGCATGCTCTATCAAACTCCCACTTCACAACTCCCAGACCTCGACTATCCACCTTATCTATAGGCCTCCCGGCACTGTGGGAACTTTTGAAGAAGACATTAACTATCTACTTTCCACCAATCTCAAACCTCCACTCAGCTTCTGATTCTTGGAGACTTTAATTAATCTAGGCTATAATGACCCTTCAGACAAACAGGCCGTCAACGTGGTTAATATCCTCACTGAATTAGGGCTTACTGAAAAAATGTTGGAACCCACCCATAATAAAGGGAGAACCCTTGACTGGCTAGCAGAACATAACTGTTCCGCTTCCATTACCTCCATCTCCCCACAACTTTGGACAGACCACTACCTGATAACCTATGATTTACACGACACTAGGCCAATTCCTGCAGCCAACATGGCACCTTCATGCCATACCAGGAACAAAAAAAATATCACCAAGGATACAGTAATTCCTGCCATTCTACCCACCCTAAACCAACTCCATGAACACCTTGACCCAAAGCTGCTCGTAGAAGAATATAACCAAATTATAGAAATCACACTTGACAAAGTCGCCCCTCTAAAATGTAGGCCAAGTAAACCCAAAGCCCACGTCGACAAATGGTTCACCCCCAAACTGAAAGATCTCTGTCAACTCAAAAGAAGTTGTGAATCCAGTTGGAGACTTACCCCATCAGGTGACCATAAAAACAAACTCATAGAAATCTCCTCACAATACAAGAAGGAAATTATCTTGGCTAAACGCAACTCATATAACAAACACATCTCTTCAGCCAACTCAAGCATGAGGGAGTTGTTTGCTATCTTAAAGGGAACTAGAGTCGCCTATTCCCAACATAGATATATGTATAAAAGACAAAGCCTGGTGCACAGAGATACAACAAGCTCTAGCCAACAAAGTTACCATGCTACAAAAGAAAATATCGGTTAAGAAAACAGTCCTTAATCAACCACCTATAACCAACACCAACCCTCCCCCTATGGACCAAAACATTACCACCCAATTTGCAAAAACATCCGCCCAAGAAGTGGAGAAAGTCATCCTCTCTCTCAAGCCTTTCAACTGCCAAGGCGACCTGTGCCCCGCACAACTTATAAAAGATGCTGCGAGAGAACTCTCTCCCTTCATAACTAAACTTGTAAACTCCTCCTTCACCTCAGGCATTGTACCGTCCAACTTGAAACAATCTTGGGTACTGCCACTGCTAAAAAAAAAATCCTTAGATCCCATCATTCCCACCAACTACCGCCCCATCACGACAGTCCCCTTTCTATTTAAAATCTTAGACAAGATCGCCTACACACAAATCTAACCATTCCTAGAATGCCACAAGCTCCTAGGTGTAAGACCGTCTGGATTCCGTCCACAACATGGTACAGAGACCGCTCTCATTGATCTGACACCTCAAATCGATGAGCTAAGGGACAAATGTCAATTAGCCCTACTACTCTTGGATCTCTCTGCCGCGTTCGACCTTGTTGACCATAAAGTCCTTTGCGACCAACTTAATTCCGCGGCACACTTCTCTAAGGAAGCCATAACCTGGGTTCAATCCTTCCTTATCGAAAAGACCATGAGGTTGTTCTCCCCCACAGATGTGGCGGACCCTACCCCCATCTCATGCAGTGTGCCCCAGGGATCCTGTGTTTCCCCAACACTAGACAACATATTAACTGGTTGTCTACCCAAGATAAAAGACTACTGAAAGTAGCCTCCCTCACTCACAAATCCCTCAACAACATGGCTCCTCCTTACCTATCCGATAGATTGTAGAAAGATCCTCCAGACCCACAAGAATCTCCAATGCCAACACACTGATCATTCCCAGAACTCACGAAGGCTGGAGGTGCCAGCTTCCCCGTCCGGGCGGCCCAAGTATGGAACTAACTGCCCCACACTATACGTCAGGAGAAATCCTCCCCGAAATTCAGATCCATTTACATCAACCCAGCTAAACCAGCATCACCTACCCCCACCATCCTGTTGATATACCACCTGCAAACTGCTTTATATCATGTATATAATTTACTGTACCATTGATACAACCTGTATATATTGTTAATTATATGTGTAATTATGTAACTATGTAACCTATGCCTCGCATATCCTGTATTGCTGCGCCCTATTACCTTCGGGTCTGGTGTGCATTATAAATAAACAAACTTACAAACTGTATTTCTCCTCTAAACCAATCACTGTCCTCTGGGTCATACTCCCGCCCCCCCTCCCCTTCACCTCCCCCCCTTCATCCAATGACAGTCCTCTCCCTAAGCCCCTCCTCTGGCAGCCATCTTCAGATCTTTACCGCACGCTTCAGTGTTGGAGTCCTCGAGTTTGCTCTGTGAGCTACTTCTACGTTTTCTTTGCAGAAAAAGGTTCTATTTTTGTTCCGAAAGAGCCTGTGTGGTGGTCTTGGCATCTGTCGACTGCGGGGATCCCTTGTCTGTGAAGTTTAGCGCCCCTCAAGGAAGGTCCCTCTTCAAGTCCTGCACCAAGTGCGGGCTTCGAAATGTGTTTGTGGAGGAGAAGCACCTGCAATGCCTCTACTGCCTGAGCCGGACAACAAGGAAGGAGATTGCGAGCTATGCTGCCGTTCTCCAAGAAGACGACAAAGGACAGGCACAGTAGACTGGTGGTGTGGCTGAATGCCAAGGCCTGTGCCCCTTGCTCTGAGCAGGGCATGCCTCACCCAAGGCCGGCCGGTCCAAGGAGCGGTCTTCAAAGTCCTGTGAGGCCCCCTTATCCGTAGGGACCCATGATAAGGCCAAAAACCGCAAGTCCGGGTCCACTGGGGTCGCTGCGGAAGCAGGTCCCGTGGCTGACGGGGCGCGATCGACATCACCTTCCGCCTCCATTGCCAGCTGGCAATCGAGCTCCTCCTCGAAGAGAAAATTGTCCAACCCGGCTAAACTGCCAGAGAAGCCAGAGAAGCCGCAGACGGAGGGGAAGGCTGAGCTGCCCAAGAAGGCCCAGGCGACACAGGATAAGTCTTCATCGACGATGGAGCTAGTGGCGGCTGCTCTCTCGAAAGCTAAGGGGGCTGACCCCGAGTAGATAGCCCCCGCAGCACTGCAGGTATCCCTCCCTGCGAGGTGCAAGGCCGCCGTAGTGACTTTGAAAAAGGTCTGCCAGCATGCCAGAGATGGGGACACCGTCTCAGAACCCAGTTTCAGCCCCTCGGGGTGATAAAAGAGGGGCGGCAAGGAGTCTCTGGATCATTCCCAGGCTGTGGCCCAAGCCATGGAAATTTCGTCCACGGACGAAGAGGACCTGGAGTCCTTACACACGGTCCACGAGGACATGGGAGAGGACGACTGTGATGACGGCACGGGGTCTAGTGTTCCGATCATGCCAGTTCCACTGAGGGATGTGTCTCTGAGCATCCTATGAACCCTACACACCTTGGTGTTGGAGATCCAGAAGAGGATGCCGTTAGGGCCAGTCCCAATGATCCCAATGATCCCCCAGGCCTCCGACCAGCCACCAGCGAAGAAGAGGAAGCGCCATCTGACACCCCCATTTCAGCCTCCACTTCCGCGTCGGCCCCCCTGTCCCCCAGCAGACTGAGACATAGGTACGGATATGGCCACGACGAAGGATGAAGATATCATTGCAGCGGGCGGTGGGTCCCCGCAGTCTAGGGCATCCCAACCAGACGAGGTGGGGTTGTTTCATTCCATGATCGCCAGAGCCTTCGAGCTGTTACAGTTTGTGCCTGGAGAAACCAGGAAGGAGGGTTTCCTGTACCAAAGGCGCGAGGCCAAGAGGAAGACAATCGTAGAAGTGCCCCTCCTGGATGACATGTGGGAGCACGGCATGGCCCTCTTGAAGAACCCTTGCATGGCTCCAGCCAAGCGGGATAGGCTGGAGAAGAAGTGACTGAGATCGCAACCATCACCGGATTTAGTGTTTTTAGCAGCCGTCAGCAAACTCGTCCTCTTCAGTCCCTCCAGTCAGCGAGGGTAAGAAGATGGACGCAATGGGGAGGAATGTGATTTACAATGCGGCGTCCATCATCAAGGCGGCCAACGCACTGGCGATCCTAGCCAGGTACGACAGGGAGCTGTGGTACAAACTGGGTCCGATTTTAGAGTTCCTCCCGGACGACAAGAGGATGGACGCCATCACGCTCTTCCAGGAGGGAGAGGTAGTGTCGGATCACGCCATCACAGTGGCTCTGGACGTTGCCGACACTGGGTTCCGGCAGATGGGGAACGTTGTCTGCCTTCGTCGCCAAGGCTGGATGAAGGCCACACATTTTCTCCAGGAGGTCCAAACGAAGGTACTGGACATGCCTTTCAACGGAGATGACCTTTTCGGGAAGGTTGTTGGCGAGTCCCTATAGGCCATCAAGGCGGATACGGACATGGCCCATTCTCCAGCATGGGGTCTGGCATGGATTCACATGCTCATGAATATTCCCCGTCGTCAGGCTGGGAATCCTCGGTAAAGAAAAAACCAGTATCAGTTTCGTTTCTGATCTGTCTTTCGTAGTAACAACTAATCACTGGTCTCTGCGTCATACTGACCACAGCCAATGACTGCCCTCTACCTAAGAACCGCCTCTGGCAGCCATCTTCAGATTTTTACCGCACGTTCATGTGTTGGGATCCTCGTGCTATTGCTCTCGAGCGTTAGTGCTATTTTTTCACGTTTTTTCTCAAAAACCTTCGTTTTTTCGGTCAAAAGAGCCTCAAGCTCCACCGACTCACTATCCGATCAATGGGGACCCGTGTCGGATTCGTCTGCTCCCCTCAAGGGTGAAGATTCGTCGAGCTACGCTTTTGGAGGACTCAAGAAGTTTCTCAGGCCCGGTCATGGCCCAGGAGAAGGGAGGCTCGACGCCCGGAAAGCTGTTCAGGGTCTGCCCTGGATGCCAGCTGCAGAACGTCTTCAAGGAGGACGAACACTCCTTTTGTCTCTGCTGCCTACATGAGGACAAGACGCACGTGGAGAAGGACTGTGCGTTTTGCGGCAACATGTCGGAGCGGACCATGAAGGACCGCCATCAACGTCTCGCCAACTGGCTAGAAGGGAAGAGCCCGTCCGGCGAGAAGAAGAAGAAGAAATCTGAGCGGTCTTCTAAGTCCTTTGAGGATGCCCCGGCGACGGGGGTCCAACATAAGGCCAAGCACCGCGAGTCCGCTGGCACCGGGAGCGCCGAACGGTCGGGCGCACCCTCCCCGGCACCTTCAACCACGAGCCAATGCTCTGGGTCGGGTAAGAGGAAGGCCGAGCACCCGGCGAAGCTCGAAGGCCCCCATCGGAGGGGGAGCGAGGCGGGGTCCCCCCCCCTCAAGGATAAGGCGGTGAGCGCACCTAAGGTGATGAAGGCCTTAATCCATCCGGCCAAGCCCTCTATCGAAACTGTCGCGGCGGCCCTGGCTCAGCCTGTGCAGGCTACACCAGTGGTGGCGACCTCGGGGCTCAGAGTCTCCCTGCCACCTCGGAGGGAGTCATCTTTTGTGCCCATCGATAGGACCCCCGTGAAATCCCCCGTGGGGAAGAAAAAGGGGGGGCAGGGCGTCGTCGTAGATTCGGCCTCAACCTCGGAGGAGGAGCTGGTCGAAGTCTTAAGCCACGGCCTCGGCGTGGAAGAAGACCGACCCGTCGGGATGGATCCCGACGCAGGTGACGCCGACATCGTCGAGGGTACCGACGGGGCCCCTGATCGCCCGTCGGATTCCCCTCTGCCAGCGCCGCGAGACAACTCGGCGGCCATTTTGTTGGCTATACAGTCCTTATGCTCAGAGATAAGGACGAGACTACCGTTGCCGACGGAACCTCTCCCGTCGGGGGACCCAGAACCGGGACCTTCTGGTGTTCCCCCTACCAAGAAAAGAAGGATCCACCCTCCGCCTCCTTTTCAGCCGTCGCGCCCCTTCCAGCCCTCCTCCCCGTCCACCCGAGGGGATGATACGGGGACTGACACGGCAGCGACGGGTACGGACGACGAGGTATACGACGAGGATGTACCGTCGTCGCCTCCCACCAGGGCTTCTCCGCCCGACGAGATTGGATCGTTCCACTCCATGATCTCCAGGGCATCCGAGCTTTTTCAACTCTGCCCTGAGGAGAAGAAGGAGGAAGGTTTCCTTTATCAGCGGCGCGAGGCCAAGAGGAAGACGGTCCTCTCAGTGCCTCTATTGGACGACATTTGGGATGAGGGCCTCACCCTCCTCAAGAACCCTTCCACGACGCCAGCTAGAAGAGACCGGTACGAGAAGAAGTACCGGGTCCCGGACACGGCCCCCCTGTGCCTCCGGGCGCAGCCTACCCCGGACTCCGTCGTCTCCGCGGCGGCCAGGAAGAAAGCGGGGGGGGGTGCGGCCTCCACATCGACTTCCCCACCGGATGGTGAGGGAAAGAAATTGGACGCTATGGGACGCAGAGTCATCTCGTCGGCAGCGACGACGATTAAAGCGGCCAACGCCTTGGCTATCGTGGCCCGCTACGACAGGGAGCTCTGGTACAAACTGGCTCCCCTGCTGGACTTCCTGCCGGACGACAAGAGGACAGAGGCCCTGGAGATCCTGCAGGAAGGTGAGGTGGCTTCGGACCACGCCATTACCGTTGCGACGGACATCGCCGACACTGGGTTCCGCCAGTTGGGCAACGGCGTTTGCCTTAGGCGGCGTGGATGGCTCAAGGCTACGGACTTCCGTCAAGACGTTCAGACCAGAGTCCTGGACATGCCCTTCAATGGGAACAACCTGTTTGGCTAGACAGTGGACGATTCCCTTCAGGCCATTAAAGCGCCACCTACCGTCAAGCGGCCCGCTCGTCGTCTCAGGAGGCCTACAGAGGACGAGGCAAGTCTGGCGGACTCCGCCGTCGTCGCCAAGGAGGTCAAGGCGGCAAAGCCTCGTCCAAGCAGGATTGAACCGACCGTGGGGTCGGGCCCCCACCGAAGCACCCCGGTGGGAGGCCGGCTGGCGAGCTTCGTCAGCGTGTGGGAGTCCATCTCCACCGACCGTTGGGTGCTGGACGCCTTGGCCCGGGGCCACGCGCTCGAGTTTCAAAGAAGGTGTCCACGCGTCCCCCCCGTGGCCAGGAAAGAACTTCACGTCCCTCAGCTTCTCCTGGAGGTAAAAGCGATGCTCAGGAAGGGCGCCATCGAACTCGTCCCAAAGAGGCTTCGGGGCTCCGGAGTGTACTCGAGATACTTCCTCGTGAAGAAGAAGACGGGGGGATGGCGCCCCATCCTGGACCTGCGACGTCTGAACAAGTTCATCAAGGCGCAAAAGTTCCGGATGGTCACCCTCCAGCACGTCCTGGGTCAGCTGGAGGAAGGAGACTTCCTGTCGTCGTTGGATTTGGAGGATGCCTACTTCCATATTCCCATCCTAAAGGGGCACCGAAAATTCCTCAGGTTTGTGGTCCAAGGGCGTCATTACCAGTTCAAAGCCCTCCCCTTCGGTCTACGGTCGGCACCCAGGGTGTTCACCAAGTGCCTCGCACCGGTGGCGGCGCAGCTGCGCCGCGAGGGGATCCACGTCTACCCCTACCTGGACGACTGGCTCATCCGAGCCAAGACGAGGGAGCTCGCCGTGGTTCACACGGCAAGGACCGTCCAACTTCTCACGGACCTGGGATTCTCCGTGAACTACGCCAAATCCCACCTGGTACCCGCGCAAGACGCTCTGTTTCTGGGAGCGAGGCTCAACACAGTGTCCCTTCTGGCCTCCCCGTCGGAGGAGAGGACCAGCACCATCCTGGGCAAGGTGCAACGGATGTTGGTGGCCGACGCGGCCAAGGTGAGGTCCATCAAGTCCCTCCTCAAAATGATGTCTTCCTGCATCTACCTCATTCCCATGTGCAGGCTCCGGATGCGCCCGTTGCAGGAGTTCCTGGACGCGCGCTGGATCCAAACGACGGGCAGCTTCGAGGAAAGGATCACACTCGACGAGAGTTCCGACGAGCGATCCGGTGGTGGGACACCCGCGCGCATCTGACGGCGGGCATGGACTTCCAGACCCCAGCCCACCAGGAGACAGTGACCACGGATGCCTCCCTGGAAGGGTGGGGAGCGCACACCGAAAATCTGCACGCAAGGGGCCTTTGGCTCCCGACGGAGAAATCCTTACATATCAACGTCCTGGAGCTCCATGCAGTGTTTTGGGCCCTCAGGTCCTTCCTTCCGTCCCTCAAGGGCAAGGTGGTGAGGATCTTCACCGACAACACCACCACCATGTTTTACATCAGAAAACAGGGCGGAACCAGGTCCCCAGCACTGTCCAAGGAGGCGCAGGACCTGTGGCATTGGGCAGTCGCCCAAGGGATGTTTCTGGTGCCGTTTTATCTGGCAGGGATAAAAAACACCATCGCCGACTCACTCAGCAGGGAGCTGCGCTCGTGCCACGAGTGGGAACTACGGCAGGATCTAGTGGATCGCCTCTTCCGACGGTGGGGCACACCCCAGATCGACCTGTTCGCGACGGCGACGAACTCCAAGTGCCGGAGGTTCGCCAGCAGGTTTCCCCAGGCGAGGAGCATGGGCGATGCTTTCTCGTTCCCCTGGGAGGGCCTGTTCCTCTACGCGTTCCCTCCTTTGCCACTGCTAATCCGGCTCGTCAACCAGCTCAAGAGGTCACGGTGCAGGATGATCCTCGTCGCACCTGCGTGGCCGAGGCAGATATGGTTCCCGGACCTTCTGGACTTGTCAGCGTCCCCGCCAATCAAGCTGCCGGTGGACGCGGATCTGCTCTCCAGGGAAGGAGGCGCCATCCTCCACCACGACCCGAAATCGCTGAACTTGCAGGCCTGGCTCCTGCAGCGCTAGAGTTTGGAGGATACGACATACTGGCCGACTGCAGAGAGGTTCTTGCAAAGGCCAGGGCGTCCTCGACTCTTAAATGCTACGGACACAAATGGAAGAGGTTCTCTGTCTGGTGCCACGCACAGAAGATTAACCCTCTACGGATTACGGCTCCCCAAGTTCTGCCGTACCTGCTGACGCTGGCCAAAGCTGGACTGGAACACGCGTCCATCAAGATTCATCTGGCTGCGATCTCCCGATACACCAGGACCACGGGACGGACATCCTTATGGTCTCATCGTCTGGTGAAAGAGTTCATGAAGGGACTGTTCAGATCGTTCCCGCCGGTGAAGGCTCCGGCCCCGGCCCCGGCGTGGGAGCTCAACGTGGTGCTGACCAAGCTCATGGGACCTCCGTTCGAGCCTCTGCACTCGGCCCCGTTGAAGTTTCTGTCGTGGAAGACAGCGTTTCTTGTGGCCATCACCTCCGCACGACGGGTGGGAGAGATCCAGGCCCTTTCCTGCAAGGCCCCGTACTTGACTTTTCACGACACGAGGGTGGTGCTCAGGACGCACCCCTCCTTCATGCCCAAGGTACCGTCGGACTTCCATCTCAACGAACCCTTGGTGTTGCCTGTATTCTTCCCGTCGCCTTCGTCGCCGGCTGAGAGGACTTTGCACTCGCTGGATGTGGCTAGAGCGCTGAAGTTCTACGTGGACCGCACGAAGTGTTTCCGGAAGACGTCACAACTCTTTGTGAACTTTGGACCTGTCAATCAGGGGAAGGCTCTCTCGAAGGCTTCCATTTCCAGATGGCTCTCCGGCTGTATCATGTACTGTCATCGGTTGGCAAACCGACCGCTGCCCGGCCGTCCGAGAGCCCATTCCACCAGAGCGATCGCAGCTACCACGGCGTTCCTTTCTGGTGTGCCCCTGCTGGACATATGCAGGGCTGCTACGTGGAGGTCGACGCACACCTTCACGAAGTTCTACTGCGTCGATCGGGATTCCAGGGAGGAGTCCAGGGTCGGCCAAGCAGTGCTGCGCAACCTGTTCGCCTGAGGTGAGCCTGGTGAGGAGGTAAGATGCTTAATGTTGAGTTTGATGCAATGCTTAATGTTGAGCCTTTGCCACCTCCCGTGGTTGTGCATGTGTGTACTGCTATGTATTCTTTATTCATGAGCATGTGAATCCATGCCAGACCCCATGCTGGAGAAGGAACAAGTTACTTACCTGTAACTGTTGTTCTCCAGCATGGGTCTGGCATGGATTCACATGCGAACCCTCCCGCCTACCCCTCTGCGGCTCTTCACTTGGTCATACTGCCACTTCACGTGCTTCCAAATCTGAAGATGGCTGCCAGAGGCGGTTCTTAGGTAGAGGGCAGTCATTGGCTGTGGTCAGTATGACGCAGAGACCAGTGATTGGTTGTTACTACGAAAGACAGATCAGAAACGAAACTGATACTGGTTTTTTCTTTACCGAGGATTCCCAGCCTGACGACGGGGAATATTCATGAGCATGTGAATCCATGCCAGACCCATGCTGGAGAACAACAGTTACAGGTAAGTAACTTGTTCCTTCCTTGGTAACCCTCCAGTAGCACAGCTCTTTTCGCTCCTCCAGAGGAAAGGCGGGCAGGTCTTCAAAAGGTTTCTCCTCCTCCTCCTACTGCCAGCCATCCATGATCAATGACTCAGTAAGCCTACAGAAGCCGTTCGCAGGCCTACGATGGCAGAGGACAGCGTAGCAGGCGCCGAAGCAATCTTGAACTGGCCGGGACGTCGGGCTCCCACCTTTGCAGCCCGGGTTGTACCTGTGCTGATGGGTGCTGGCCAGATGGGTGCTGGATGCTCTCGCCTAAGGACATAGCCTGGAATTTCAGCACAGGTGTCTGCTGATACTGCCTGGGGCCAGTCAGGAGCAGCACATCCCTCAGCTCTTAGAGGACGTGCAGGCCATGCTATGAAAAGGGGTGATCGAGCTGGTTCCCCAGCGACTCCGGGGCACTGGAGTATATTCCAGATACTTTTTTGGTCAGAAAAGACGGGGCTGGAGGCCCATTCTAGACCTACGACGTTTGAACAAGTACTTCAAGTCTGAGAAATTCAGGATGGTCACGTTGCAGCATGTGCTCGGCCAACTGGAAAGAGGATTTCTTGACGTTGCTGGACCTGGAAGACGCCTACTTCCACGTACCCAATCACAGGAAACACTGAAAGTTTCTGCGCTTCATAGTGCAGGGACAGCACTACCAGTTCAAGGCCCTACCCTTCAGCTTGAAGTCAGCCCCCAGAGTGTTCACAAAGTGCCTGGCACCGGTGGCGGCCCATCTGCGCCTACGGGGAATATACGTATACCCGTACCTCGACGACTGGCTCCTCTAGGCCTGCTCGAGAGAGTTGGCCTTCGGACACACGGAGGTGGCCATCAAGCTGCTGATGGATCTAGGATTCTCAATCAATTATCCAAAGTCCTGCTTAACGCCATCGCGGAACGTACTGTTCCTGGGAGCCTGACTCAATAGTGTCCTGCCTGGCATCACCCTCGGAGGAGAGGGTAGCGGCCAGTTAGGGGAAGGTGCAGTGGCTGTTGTCGATGAAGACTGCTATGGTGCGGATCATCAAGTCGTTGCTCGGCATGATGCATCTACCTTATCCAGCTCTGCAGGTTACAGATGCGACCTCTTCAGGAGTTTCTGG
The DNA here is from genome assembly GCF_040938575.1 of Ambystoma mexicanum. Lineage (NCBI taxonomy): Eukaryota > Metazoa > Chordata > Amphibia > Caudata > Ambystomatidae > Ambystoma > Ambystoma mexicanum. The sequence goes on from NC_090925.1 coordinate 156,448,576, forward strand.
ACACTCGCTGGATACAAGTGTCCAGAAACTTTGCAGACAAGATCACTCTTGATGATTAGTTCCGACGGGCGATAAGGTGGCGGTGCGTCCGCTCCAACATCGCCTGGGGTTTCATAACCCTCCATTCCAGGAAACTGTCACAACAGATGCTTCCCTGGAAGGCTGAGGAGGCCACACCGGGCGTCTGCACGCCAAAGGCCTGTGGTTGCCGGAGGAGAAAGATCTCCATATTAGCATCTTGGTGCTACGAGCAGTGTTCTGGGCCCTTAAGTCATTCCTTCCATCTTCGAAGGGCAAGGTGGCGAGGATCTTCACAGACAACACCACCACAATTTTTACATCAGGAAACAAGGGGGCATTTGATCACTGGCGCTCTCCAGGGAATCCCACGACTTGTGGCACTGGCCCATCGGACAAGAGATGTTTCTTGTCCCACTTCACCTAGCAGGAGTCAAGAACACCATTGCGGACTCCCTCCGCAGGGAGTTGCGCTCCAGCCACGGGTGGGAACTTCAGCAGGGCCAGGTTGTAATGCTGCATATTCGCTATTCATGAGCATGTGAATCCATGCCAGACCCCATGCTGGAGAAGGAACAAGTTACTTAACTGTAACTATTGTTCTCCAGCATGGGTGTTACATGGATTCACATGCGAACCCTCCCTCCGTCCCCTCTGCGGTTCTTCTTGGTCATACTGTCACTTTACGTGTTTACCAAATCTGAAGATGGCTGCCATAGGAGGGGCATAGGGAGAGGACTGTCATTGGATGGGGGCAGATTGACCCAGAGGACAGTGATTGGTTTAGAGGAGAAATACAGTTTGTAAGTGAAAGTGACAGTTTTTCTTTTAACAAGGATTCCCAGCCTGACGACTGGGAATATTTAGGAGCATGTGAATCCATACCAGACCCATGCGGGAGAACAATAATTACAGGTAGTAACTTGTTCCTTGATGCAAATTTGCACGGAAGACAGTCACATCCCCCTTTTGCCTGTTAATTTTGAAAAACGAAAAGGGATGGGCATGGCTGAAGAGTTTTCTCGTATTCTGGCTCTTGAGCCCAAGTGAAATATTTGTAATTCTCACCTGTTGAGGCAAAGTGGCTCTATTAAGCTGCTAACAGTACAATGTTATACTGCTCCAGGAGACATGGCTGACTGTGCCAATAGTGATGGATGGGTTTCATGTTTATGAAGTCTTAGCTGATAAAGGATCAAAAGGAAGACCTTTTGGAGGCCCTTTTAATTTGGGTGTCTAACGCCTTTAAATCTAAAATTATTTCTGATGTTTGTTAATCTGCTTAGAATCACATGCTGTGCATAGGTCCGACATCCAGTGGTCACTGCGGAGTATTGTATTTTGTTTTTCGTAGTCGAAAAGGGACGTCGACAAGGCGTGTCTGAAACACTATCCCTATAGTGACGTGCGTTGTACCCACAATCCCTCACGCGTCGAGGTCCCTCAGATTGTTTTTTTCCGCCCAGCTACTGGTCGCCTTTACGCGGAGCTCCTCGAGAGACATTGCAGATTTCATCTCCTCGACCTTTGGTCGTTTTCCTATTTTAATATAGAACGTATCGATCCCCCCCTCGACGCTGTTGTGAAGCTGTCTCCGCCGATCTTCGACGGAGGGGACGAGCGGAGGAGATCCTTCGGCGTTGCCGAACACGTGGCCTGGCCTCGCAGGCCATATACAGTAGGGAGAGTGGGGGTCGTGGGACATCTCTGGTTCTTTTCTGAGAATGCCTTTCCTTTTCCCCTTCCTTTCCCTTGGGGTGGTTATCACGATTAATTGCCTCGGCTATGGAGAGGACACCCTTTAGGTTTTGCCCGCTTTGCAAGGGCAAGTTTACTTGGAAGGACAAGCATTCACGGTGTAACCGCTGCTTGCCCCTCGATCACAAAGAGGAGGGTTGCACGGCTTGTCGGCTTCTTAAGCCTAAGACTCTAAAAGACCGTAGGGTCAAGAGGTGGGCGGCCTACGCTATGTCGAAGGCCGACGCTGCACCCACCGTTGCTACCTCCGACAGTGACGAGGAACGTGATACCACGACCTCCGCTACAGAAGTCAAAAACCCCCCTAGAGAGCGCACACGCGCTTCGTCGTCTGTCCCCGGCCCCGACGGGCTCGGCTCACGCCCTGCTTATGGGGATGAACACCCCGGCGACATTGACGCACATAAGACCACACATAAGCACACAACCCATGGCTCTTCTTCGTCGAAGGCGAAGAGAGCATCAGCGCCCAAGGAGACGCAGGTTCCACCGGCGGCCTCCTCGGACCGTTCGGGTTCGAAGCCCCTCTCGCAACTGCAGCCGCGACCAGCGACTGGGCTTTCGGCAAATAAGGGCGTCGCCCCCAAATCATCGGCCGGCGCGCATCAGCAGAAAGCGCATGCCGCCGTAGAGCGATCGACACCCATAACGTCGAAACCACAGCCCTCCGCTGACAAACGAGTCGCTGAGAGCTTGGCGAGGATCGTGGTAGCCGACGCCCACAAGCGTACGCCGAAAGACACGTCGAGCGCTACGCAGAGGTCGAAAGACACGCCGAAAAAGCCCGAAGAAAGGCAGGGACTATCTCCTTCAGTCGAGGGGATTCCCAACACACCTGAAGGCTTTTCGGAGGGCGACGGGACACTTTCCTCGACGTTGTGGGAGAGGTCGAGCCGTTTTCAGCTACAAGACGCTATTTTTCCCCCCGCTAGACCGCTCAGGGGTACCCCATGAGACCATGGAAAGGCTCCATCTCTGCATGGAAAGAATGGAGAGGTTTATGAATACCCAGAACCCTCCCACTCCCAAGAGAATAAGAGAAGGGCCTCAGGAGGACCCCAGGGCCAAAATTCCGAGACTAGTCAATCCCCAACAGGACACAGCCTCAGACTTCCATAGTGTGTATGACCTCACTGGGGAAGAACATTATTGTGAGGAAGAGGAAGATTTTATGGATGAGGAAGAGGGACGGAACCAGGAGGAAGTTCTGGAAGACAGCCCAGACTTGGTAGGAGAAGGCTTCGGAGAAAATCCAGAAGAAGGACCTTCTCACCCCTGGCAATCCCCTTCTATATATTCCGACACTGATGTCCTGAACCTAAATCCTCCAGACAATTCACCTATTAGAAACACATCTCCCATTGACGATCAGCCCACATTTAATGCCCTGTTGCGCAGAGCAGCAGCACATTTTGAACTGGACACTGGGGAGCTCTCTCCTGAATTAGACTTTGTGGAAAGAGTAATTAAGGAGAAACCCCCGGTCAGTCAGACCATTCCCCTCCTCGCTTCGGTGAAGAGAAGAATCATCCCTTCGCTGTCCACACCCGCATTAATCAGAGGGGTCAATCCTAGAATTGAAAAACTTTTCACTCCTTCACCCTCAGACCCGCTGTACATCAGGGGACATTCCATTCCGGATTCCCTGGTAGTAACCAATACAAGAAAGAGGGCAGGGGTACCACTTTCCACCAGTGAGGCACCACCTGACAAGGAGGGCAAGCGGTTATATGCCCTTGCAAAGAGAGTTACATCCTCGGCTGCCTTTTCGGCAAGAATTGCGAACAACAATTCTTTGCTCGCTAGCTATGCGGACGCGCAGTGGGCCAAACTGCGCAAAGACGCCGAAGAAGCGCCGGAACCTTTACGTACACGCCTGCTTACAACTATTGGCGAAGGAACCCAGGTCAACCAGAGTATTGTAAAAAACTCTCTGGATGCTGCAGAAACAGCAGGACGTTCCCTGGTTCAAGGAATACTCCTAAAACGCCACGTATGGCTGCGCAACTCGGGGTTCAAACCGGAGACACAGGCGTCTTTAATAAATAAACCTGTTGAAGACTCAAACCTCTTCGGGAAAGCGGTGGATGAGGCTCTGGGGATGGCTAAAAAAGAGTTCGATACTATCAAAACTCTTGACCAAATCTCTAAGCCCTCTACCAGGCGCGGCTATGGCAACAAACTCTTTTTTCGTGGCCAACGCCAACAACAAAACCAGCAGCAACAGTACCCTGCCACCAATTTCCAGACCAATAGTGGGCAGTACAGCCAAAGAGGCCAGCGTCGGGGCAAAGGAAGAGGCCGGGGGTCCACCCCCAGAGGCTCCCAAGCCCCCAACAACACCAAGTGACGCGAAGATTCGCGTCCCCTCCCATGCAACACCGGTCGGGGGCCGGATAACATCCTTTCTTCCAGCATGGGAGGGTATAACGTCAGACCGCTGGGTAGTTTCCACCGTAGCCCACGGATACTGCATCGAATTCAACAGTTCCCCAACATACAAACCCCCGAGGGGACGTCGCATGACACCGGAACATCTTGCCATCCTTCTCCAAGAAGTACAACAACTGCTGGAAAAAGGAGCCATAGAGGTCGTACCTCTATCTCAGGTAACGGAAGGTATTTATTCAGTGTACTTCCTTGTACCCAAAAAGGATCTAACCATGCGCCCTGTATTAGATCTGCGCCCAGCGAACAAGTTTATCAAACCCCAAAAGTTTCGTATGGTGACATTACAAGAAGTGATCCCACTGCTATCACAGGGAGATTACATGACAACATTGGACATGAAAGATGCATACTTTCATATTTTAATGTTGCCAGCGCACAGAAAATACCTCCGGTTCATGATAGAGGGCAAACACTACCAGTTCAGAGTGCTACCCTTCGGCATAGCATCAGCACCAAGGGAATTCACAAAGGTGCTGGCAGTGGCAGCGGCCCACCTGCGCAGGTTGTCCATCCCAGTTTACCCTTACCTCGACGACTGGCTCATAACAGGGGATTCTTACGAAACATGCTTCTCCAATACCCAAAAGACTGCAGACCTTTTGTTCCAGTTGGGCTTCTCCATCAACGAAAAGAAGTCCAGCCTAGACCCCAGCCAAATCAAACAATTCCTAGGGGCTCTAATTCAAACAAAGGACGGCCTCGTCTTCCCCTCCAAAGAGAGGGTCCAAAACATGCTGTTTCAGATCCCTCAATATGTGACCGATCGAGAGGTGACGGTACGCAAAGCAATGCGCTTGCTAAGCATGATGGCGTTGTGTATTTATTTGGTACCTCACGCGCGCCTGCGCCCAATGCAAGAGTGGCTCAACAGCCAGTGGTGTCAGGCCAGCGGACTATGGGACGATCTAGTGGTGGTCTCGCAGGCCTTAGTTCTCTCGCTACGGTGGTGGACAAAAGAAAACCTGGGAAAAGGGAAACCTTTTGCCATACCCGCGGCGGAAGCCACTCTAACCACAGACGCATCCCTCACAGGATGGGGGGCTCACCTATCCCATCAGACTGCTCACGGAGTGTGGACTCCGAACGTAGCATCCAAACACATCAATCTTCTGGAGCTACTAGCGGTGTTCAAGGTGCTAAAAGCCTTCCAGGAACACCTACAAGGCAGGACAGTGATGGTCCTTACAGACAGCACCACAGCCATGTATTACATCAACAAGCAGGGGGAACCCACTCTCCAGGACTATCCAAACTGGCCCAAAATATATGGAAGTGGGCTCTCAAACAAAATATGCTCCTACTGTCACAACATGTACCAGGGGAACTCAATCTGCTGGCAGACAAACTCAGCAGAGATTTCCCCCTGCCCGAAGAGTACGAATGGCGACTGCACGAAGACATCATCTTCGACGTCTTCACGCAATGGGGATTCCCAGAAATAGACCTGTTCGCAACCCTGGAGAACTCACAATGCCAAAGTTACGCCTCCAGGTACCCCCAAAACCAATCCAAGGGAAACGGTCTGTCGATTCAATGGTCAGGGAAATTTGTTTACGCTTTTCCCCCGACACCCCTTCTCAACAAGGTGGTGCACAAGATGCACCAGGAACAAGTGACCATGATACTGGTGGCCCCAATGTGGGCCCGACAGCCATGGTTCGCTCACTTGATGGAGATGTCTCTATCTCCCCCAGTGAAACTCCCCTGCCCATACAACATGCTGTCACAAGACAAGGGCAGGACTCTGCATCCATGCCCCCAGAACATGAACTTAGCAGCCTGGCTCCTGAGATCATAGAATTTGGACATCTACAGCTCCCGCAGAGATGCATTGACATCCTCAGGGAAGCCAGAAAACCTAACACTCGCCACTGCTATTCTAGCAAGTGGAAGAGATTTGTCATCTGTCTGGTGCAGAGGAAAGAGCATCAACCCGATTGACTGCTCTCCCACACATATTGTTCTATACCTGACCCATTTTTTGGATTCAGGTCTAGTGTTCAATTCCATCAAAGTCCACCTAGCGGCACTTTCTGCATACACCACTTCCCAACTCAAAGTGTCGTGGTGGAAGATCCCTGTTATAAAGGCCTTCATGGAGGGAGTAAAGAGAATACACCCCCCGATAGCTGACCCAGCTCCCGGATGGGACCTTAACGTGGTACTTACCAGACTCATGGGCTCACCATTTGAACCCATGCACAAAGCATCTCTTAAAGACCTCACTCTTAAGACTGCTTTTCTAATAGCTATCACCTCCATCAGGAGAGTAAGTGAACTACAGGCTCTTTCTGTTCTAGACCCCTTTGTTACAGTTCACAGAGATAAGGTGGTTCTACGCACTCACCCAAGGTTTGCTCCGAAATTTATCTCAAAATTCCACGTAAACCAGTCTATAGAACTACCAGTGTTCTTTCAAAATCCTTCCAACTTGGGGGAAAGGACTCTGCACACACTAGATGTCCGCAGAGCGGTCATGTTCTACATGGAAAGAACCAGACCACTGAGGAAGACTAATCAGTTCTTCGTCTCGGTGGCAGCAGGAAGAGAAGGGGATGCAGTTTCAAAGTCCACTATTTCTAGATGGATTGTTCAATGCATCACTCTCTGCTATACTCTTGCTAAGAGAGAACTGCCCTTTAAGCCAAGAGCACATTCTACTCGAGGCACGGGGGCGTCCATAGCATTCATTGCAAATGTTCCCCTTGAGTCCATCTGCAAAGCGGCTACCTGGAGTTCTGTGCACACCTTTACAAAACACTACTGTCTAGATGCACACTCTAGATCTGACTCCCAGGTGGGACAGGCAGTATTAAGACATCTTTTCTCTACTGTTCCTTCTCATAACCCACCGCCAACTCCGGGTACTGCTCGCTAGTCTATGCACAGCATGTGATTCTAAGCAGATTAACAAACATCAGAAGAGAATGCATTACTTACCGTAAAAGCATTTCTGATGGTTGTATCTGCTTAGATTCACATGCGCCCACGCTTCCTCCCCGCTCGGATGGAAGGAACATAGACTTCCTTTATATCTCTCTTTTCTGTACTCACTCACGTCTAGAAGGCTCCCTCAGGGCAGAAAAATACAAACAGAGGGACCTCGACGCGTGAGGGATTGTGGGTACAACGCACGTCACTATAGGGATAGTGTTTCAGACACGCCTTGTCGATGTCCCTTTTCGACTACGAAAAACAAAATGCAATACTCCGCAGTGACCACTGGATGTCAGACCTATGCACAGCATGTGAATCTAAGCAGATACAACCATCAGAAATGCTTTTACGGTAAGTAATGCATTCTCATCTTCCACTATACCATGCCATGGTTACTAGTCTTTCCATCAGTTTTCTTAATTGAAGAGATGTTCCATCGAATTTTTTCCATCCATTTTTTTTCATCTAATGTGGTTTAATACCACTTTCCATCGGAAACCTGTTTAACACATTTTTATCTTATTTTTAATTGGGGGGCCCCCCAAACTCCTGTTGTCCAAATGTAACCATTTAACCAACTCAAATATACATCCATTTTCGATGGAAAAATATTAATTGAAAGAATTTTTCAATGAAAACATTTTTCGATGGAAAATCTTTGAATGAAGACTGTACCCCCCATCCCATAATGTTATGGTTGTGGAACTTCTAACGGGAAAGGCTAAGGTCAAGGTATTGATTATTAATGTCTATGCTCCTCCCGGCCCTGGTACATTGGATGCAATTCATGAATCCATTGAGGAAATTCTCTCTAAGTGGGACAGTGGGTGGTTGCAGGGTGCTTTCCTACTAGTTGGTGATCTGAACGCTAGATGCATGGACGATTCTCAGGGCCCTGATCATAAACATTTCTTAAGTCGAAGTGTGATGCGTCGAACAATGGGTAATGAGAAGGGAAAGAGTTGAATAGGGTTCTTGAAAGAATGGGATTTGGCCCTAATCAATGGTAGGATCCCGGGAGACGTCCCGGGCCAGTTCACTTGTAGTGATTGACGATCCAGGGCCACATTGGACTATTCTTTTAGCAATAGTGTGGCCCTGGACCGGATCCGGGAGTGAAGGGTGACCCCGGAGGCACATAGTGATCAGTTTTGTCATTGAGCATGGACATACAGTTGTATGAGAATAGTTGGAAAATAAATGAGGGCCTCGTCCAAAACCATGCAGGAAATAGTATTTATTGTTCTGTGGAGAATCTCCACAAAGTGTCACGAGGTGCACATAATGCCCTCCAATACGATTTGGGTATTTTGGCTGATTTTTCCCCAGATGACTTTGAAAACTGGAAGAGTTGAGCCGAAGGATACGGGCGAGGTCGGGGGTAATCGCCTGGCCATCCTGGTGGATGGTCATTCAAAGACCTTCGACATCACCATTTGCAATGCCAAGCATACATTAAGACGGACCGTCAGATTTATTAAATGCTTTAAGACCGACTCGCCCGAAATATTAAGTCTGGTACGGTGAGAGAAAAATAGATATAGGAATTGGCTTAAGCATTTGGGTTTGACCATCAAGAATGCTCAATGGCAGTAAATGCAGGGTGCCCTTAAGTCCGGGAACTCGCGCAGTATTTGGCAAATCCTCTCGCAAGTCCAGGGCAAAGGGTACGAAAACATCATAAAACCTATAGAAGGTGGAGTTTGGGAGGAGTATTTCAAAACAGGCAACAACAAAGTTAACACATCGGCCTTGGCGGACCGTGATCCCGGATGCATGTGGCCAGTGAAACTTATTCATGACTCACTGGTAGAAACTATTATCAAATTTAAAAGCTCACAGGCACCTGGTCCAAATGGCCTGTCCAGTTTGGTCCTGAAGACCTCCCCCGATGCCTGGACCTAGCTTCTTTTGGTCCTGTTTAAGAAAATTAGTCTTACACACAAGATACCGAATTCTTGGCAGCAGTCTATATTGGTCGCCATTTATAAAAAGGGGGACACTAATGTCCCAGACAATTATAGGCTGTTGGCAATGTTAGATGTCACAGGCAAACTGTATGCTCTACTGTTGCTAGGTTGAACTTCAGAGATGGACGGATGCAGCAGGGGTGCTCTATCAATACCAAACTGGCTCCGACCGGTTCCGCAACTGTACATATTAGGCTGCTGGATACTTTGCTCAGAAGATCGGCCTGTAAAGATAGCCCATCTCTATATGTCACAGTCGTGGACTTTATGGCAGCGTTTCACCGGCTAGACCGAGATAGACTGTGGTCCAAATTGTGGATACTGAGATGCCCTAAATGGTTGATACATGCTATCAGGCTTTTCCACTATAATAACTTTGCAAGAGTGCGTTTGGATAATGGGGAAAGTATGTCTGGGCCTTTAAGTATAAATGAGGAAGTCCAGCAAGGATCCTTGCTGGCTCCTCTATTGTCTAACTTGTACATTACTGATTTGCCTGCTTGTCTGCTAAAGAGCTCTAATTGTCCCCCAATATTGGGGAGGGAAAAAATGGGGTTCATGTTGTATGTTGATCCAATTTGACCATACGTTTAGTGGGATGAAAGCCATGGTAAACGAAATTTGACTATGCGCAGAAAAACTCTTACATTACATCTCTCAAAGGCCAAATGTATGTTAATATTTCAAAAAAGTATATAAAACAGCTCTGAACACTTAATTGTGGGTGAGTGACTGTGAGACTTTCTGATGCTTGTTCATCTGATAAGAATCACATGCTGTGCATGTAGTCCGACATTCCCTTGCCTCCTTATCCCTAAAATCTACCCTCTTCTTATCCCCTACCTTACCTCCTTCAACATCTGCCTCTCCTCAGCAACCTTTCCCTCTGCTTTCAAGCATGCTACGATTATTCCCATTCTGAAGAAACCTTCTGCTGATCCACTTCTCGCCTCCAACCTCAGACCTATCTCTCTTTTTCCATTCCTCTCTAAGCTTCTCGAGCGCCTTGCCTACTCTCAGCTCTCATCCTTTGTCACTACTTCCTCTCTCCTACCTCCCTCCCAATCTGGCTTCCGTCCCAAAACATTCCACTGAAACTGCTCTCACCTCTATCCTTAACTCCCTCCACTCTGCTCTCCATGCCAAGCAATCCTCTACCCTTATTCTCCTTGATCTCTTGTCGACCATCCCCTCCTTCTCCACACTCTTTCCTCCTTCGGGTTCAAAGGCTCTGTTCTCAAATGGTTATCCTCTTGCCTCTCTTCGCGCTCTTTTGCTGTATCCTGGGGTGGCCAGACCTCTCCTACCTTTCCTCTTGATTACGGTGTACCCCAAGGTTCTGTACTTGGTCCTTTCCTCTTCTCTCTTTGCCCCTGTTATCTCCTCGTTTGGCATCTCCCACCATTTCTATGCCGACGACACTCCTCTTTCTCTCTTTCTCCTCCTTCTCAACAGACCTTCACCAAAAACTCTCTTCCTGCCTTACTGCCATTAAGAACTGGATGTGCTCCAGCTTTCTCAACACCGACAAGACTGAAGTCCTTTTCTTTCCCTCCAACTCTCTTGCCCCTTCCTCTCCTCCCCCTTTCATTCACTTTCCTCTCTCTAATCTCCCTATCTCTCCCCAAGCTCGTAATTTAGGCGTTCTCTTTGACTCCTCTCTCCTTCTCCCAACATATTTCCCTCACCTCTCGCACTTGTCGATACCACCTCTACAATATTCGCAAAATCTGTCCCTCCCTCACTTTCCACGCTACAAAACTTCTAATCTTCTCCCGCCTCTTCTATTGCTCTTCTCTACTCTTTGGACTAACTACATCTCATCTTGCCCCCCCTTAAATCCATCTACCACTCTGCTGTTCGTACCCTATGTCTCCTTACCTCCCGTGACTCCATCTCTACTTCGCTCTCTTACCTTGGCTGGCTACCATTTCACTCCCAGCTAAAATGTTACTTTTGGAAGAAAGCGTCCACGGTTGAGAGGGCCCTAGTTCCACCGTAAATAACCGCGCAACCACAGGACCGGACGACACCCGACTCTGAGGAGATTACCGAAAGCATTGCTAGGATTACTTCAGCGGATAGTCAGAAGCAACGGTCCAAGAATTGGAGATCCAAGGACTAAACCTAAGGATTCGTCGAAATCCAGGGATAGGCAGAGGGATTCATCGGAACCCACGGAAAGGCCTAAGGACAAACAGAAGGACACGCATCAACCTTCGGTCCCCCGAAAAGACTTTTCGGAATGTACTGGAGGGATTTCTTCAATGTTAAAGAAGAAATCTCGACGTTCTGAGATGATAAATCCATTACAGGAACCCATTCCACCCATGGACCACTCTGGTTCTTCTATTTGGACCAGGGAAATGTTTGAGGGTTGTATGGAAAGGCTAGAGAGGTTTGTAGAACTCTGAGAAGTCCACACCCAAAAGGCCATAGAGAGGAGAATTCCGCCTCTCCCTGTGGTTAAGCTTTAAAATGTCTTTGACCCTTCTCAAGAGGAGGAAGAAGAAGAATTTATCTGACCTCACTGAGGAGGAAAATCCTGTGGACCTATACAATCGGGATGAATATCCCTTTGCTAACACTGAGGATGTTTATTTGGACTCCACAGAGGGTTGAAGGACAACCCCGACTCGGTTGAGCCTCAGCCTTGGCAGTCACCTACTCCAACACTGGAACCTGATGCCTTGTGCTTGGATTCCCCCAACCACACCCACCCGACAAGCCTCCCTGGTTGACCACCAAAAGACGAAAGACCTCTTATTCAGCCGAAAATTCTCCATCAACGAAAAGAAGTCCAGCTTAGACCCCATCAAGTCAAGCAGTTCCTAGGGGCTCTAATGCAAACGACGGCTCAAAGGACGGCCTCCTCTTCCCCTGCAACGAGAGGGTCCAAAACATGCTGCTTCAGATCCCTCAATATGTAGCTAGTCGAGAGGTGACGTTACGCAAGGCTATGCGACTGTTAGGAATGATGGCGTCATGCATTTATTTGGTTCCTCACGCGTGCTTGCGCATGCGTCCAATGCAGAAGTGGCTCAATAGCCAGTGGTGTGCCAGTGGACAATGGGACGAACTAGTGGTCGTCTCTTCAGCCCTCGGTCTCTTGCTACAGTGGTGGTCGAGGGAGAACCTCTTGAAGGGGAAATCCTTCACCACCCCGCAGTGGAGGCCACTCACTACAGACGCAACTCTCACAGGGTGGGAAGCTCACCTGCTTCAACAGACAGCGCACAGAGTTTGGTCGTCAGACATAGCATCCAACCACATAAGCCTGTTGGAACTGTTAGCAGTATTCAAAGCACTGAAAGCTTTTCAGACACAACTGCAGGGGAAGACGGTCCTGATCCTCAGACAGCACAACAGCCATGTACTATCTGAACAAACAGGGGGGCACTCGCTCTCCATGGCTGTCCAAACTGTCCCAGAACATTTGGAAGTGGGCTTTCAAACACATGTTCCTGTTATCACAGCATGTTCCAGGGGAACTCGATCTTTTGGCAGACGTACTCGGCAGAGATTTCCCACTACCCATGGAGTACGAATGGCGATTACACGAAGACATTGTCTCCAATGTTTTCGCAAAATGGGGCATCCCAGCGATCAACCTGTTCGCAACTCTGGAGAACGCTCAATGCCAAGACTACGCCTCCAGGTAACCCAGAACCACTCCATGGGGAACAGACTCTGGATCACATGGTCAAGGAAATTTGTTTACGCTTACAACCCCCTCCCCCCCCCCCCAACTCCCCTACTAAACAAGATAGTGCACAAGATGCACTTGGACCCAGTCACCATGATATTGGGCCCGCCAACCTTGGTTCGCTCATCTGATGGAGATATCTAATGGAGATGTCTCTATCTCCCCCAGTGAAACTACCTTGCCCATACAACATGTTATCTCAGGACAAGGGGGAGACCTTTCACCCATGGACGCAAACTTTGAACTTAGTGGCCTGGCTCCTGAGGTCATAGAGTTCGGACACCTACATCTACCTCAGAGATGCATGGACATCCTTAAGGAAGCGAGAAAACCTAACACCCGATATTGCTATTCCAGTAAATGGAAACGCTTTTTTATCTGGTGCAATACCAAGAGCATCAATCCCATTGACTGCTCTCCTACTCGCATTGTATTGTACCTGACTCACTAGCTTGACTCAGGCTTGGTTTTTAATTCCCTTAAGGTTCACTTAGCTGCTCTCTCTACACTACGTCACAACTAAAAGTGTCATGGTGGAAGATTCCAGTTATTAAGGCTTTCATGGAAGGGGTCAAGAGGATTCACCCCCCACCCTCCCCCCATTTTCAAATCCAGCTCCTGGTTGGGACCTGAATGTGGTATTAACCAGACTTATGGGGTCTCCATTTGAGCCCATGCATAAGGCAAGTCTCAAAGATCTTACCTATAAGACAGCATTCCTAGTAGCAATCACTTCTATTGGACGAGTTGGTGAACTACAGGCCCTTTCAGTTCTAGATCCTTTTGTTACAGTTCAGAGATAAGGTGGTTTGGCGCACTCCCCCTTGTTTTGCACCTACATTTATCTCCAAGTTCCATGTCAACCAATCAATAGAACTGCCTATTTTCTCCCAGAACCCTACTAACATGGCTGAAAGAAGCCTACACACATTAGATGTGCATAGGGCAGTCATTCTTTACCTGGACCGAACTAAACCACTGAGAAAGACAAACCAATTTTTCATTACAATGGCAGCTGGTAGAGAAGGGGATCCTGTCTCTAAATCAGCAAGTTCAAGGTGGATTGTCAAATGCATCACACTCTGTTTATCTCTTGTTAAGAAAGAACTGCCCTTCAAGCCTAGAGCACACACTACTCGGGGCACTGGGGCTTCCATAGCATTAATTGCAAATGTTCCCCTAAAGTCCATTTGCAAAGCGGCAACCTGGAGTTCTGTACACACCTTTACAAAACACTATTGCCTAGACACTCACTCTAGATCTGATTCTCAGGTGGGACAAGCAGTATTAAGACATCTTTTCACTACTGTTCCTTCTCACAACCCACCTCCAACTCCGGGGTACTGCTCGCAAGTCTATGCACAGCATGTGATTCTAAGCAGATTAACAAGCATCAGAAGACATGTATTACTTACCATAAAAGCATTTCTGATGATTTTATCTGCTTAGGTTCGCATGCGCCCACCCTTCCTCCCCGCTCGGATGGAAGGAACATGGACGTCTTACAACTTTCTCTTTTTTCTGTACTCAGTAACGATGGTCATAAGGCTCCCTCACAGCAGAAAAAATACAATCGGAGGGACCTCGACACGTGAGGGATTTTGGGTACACTACACGACACGTAGGGATAGTGTTACAGGCACACCCATGTCAACGTCCCATTTCGATTCTCGAAAGACAAGATACAATACTCTGCGCTTACCACTGGATGTCGGACTATATGCACAGATTGTGAATCTAAGCAGATACAATCATCAGAAATGCTTTAACGGTAAGTAATGCATGTCATATTTGCGTCTTGATGTAAACCATAGAAATAACTATGATGAAATCGTAGATTCCAAAACTAGGAAAGCACGCAAGTCAACGCTTCTATGGAAATTTGTTAATACCGCAGGGTACACGACTCAGGGAACTTTGACAAGCAATGTTACTGCCCCATGATACCACATGGGTTGCTATAGTGATGAAGGAGGTCGGTTGGCTGGATCGCCTTGTGAGCAGGTTCTGGCATAGTGCCCATAATTTATCATTATCGTGCCCAGTGGAATATCTCTGGCTTGAATTGGGCATTGTCATTAAGTACCCAGTTGCTTAAAAGGAGAGGGGCATTATATGTACAATCTCTAAAATGTCACTGGTATGTCAATTATTGAACAAACTTGGTTTGGGTGGTGAAAATGAAGGACCAACTAGTAGGAATACTTTTGAATTATTAAATTTGGCCTTCTTTGATGAGGAAAGCTGGATGCTGTATCAAGATTCTTGGAATAATTTTAATCGCGTAAAAGCATCCTTTTTCAGAAAGCCTAACACTTGGGACTGGACTAAAAATAACACCCACCTGTCGACCCTAAGTAATTATAGTCCTGTTGCTCGGGTATCTTGTTACCTGCAACTGGAGCCCTAGCTCTTTTTAAGTCCTAGCATGGCGTTAATGCATTTTATGTTGAGATTGAGAATCAAATTACTCCCATTATTAACAATCAAAGGACCACAATTGGGCATTGCGAAAGAAATGAGGCTGTGTCGGATCTGCAAATCAAATGCTCATTTGGAATCCGTAAAACATGTACTGACACAATGTAGTGCTCTTGGGTCAGTATACATATGTTTATTGGGCAGTAGAATGCATAGTTACGAATCAATTAGATCAGAGTTGATCTACTGCCTAAACACTGACTCCACAGAAATGCACATTGCACTTTATTCAGTCTGGAAAGCTGTGGAAACATGCCTGGCAGTATACACACCTTCTAAATAGGTCTTTAAAGTAGATATGATATGATATGGCATTTATAAGGTGCCTATACACAAGTGTTTCAAGGCGTGACGAGGCAAGGGAGTGGAAACTGAGGGAAGACGGAGACAACGATCCTACTAGGCCAGGTGAATTTGAGATCGCGCAAGTGCAGGAGAGGGGGGGGAAGGGGAAAAGTGCGGTGAGGAGGGGCAGGGCAGTATATAGGATAACAGTAAAATAAAGACAATAAATAGTACCACCAGCTGATGGCAAGTGCAAGGTTAAGTGCAGACATCAGTGGTCACGTGCTAGTAGGGGCTGTAGGGATACAGAAACGGTCCCCGAGTGCAATGGTTGCCAGGGGGCAGTGCAGGTGTGCAACTGGCGGGGAGGGGACCGGTAACAAGTACACTTTCAGATTCAGCCAGGAGATCAACAGGGGAGAGGAGGATAGAAAGCAGAAGCAAAGAGGACGGTCTTAAGGTGCTTCCGGAACCGGCGATGGTTCTCAAGTTTCAGAGAGGCAGGGAGGCTGTTCCAGAGGTAGGCTCCAGCAGAAGAAAGAGATCTACCACCAACTCGCTGCTTGGTGAAGCGACTGACCCTGAGGGAGTTGGAGGCGGATGAGCGAAGAGCTCGAGACGGAAGATATTTAGGAAGAGAGAGTTGAAAGTATGGAGGTCTTAGGCCCCAGAAAGCCTTGTGGACAATACAGAGGGTTTTGAACTTAGTCCTAGCCGCCACTGGGAGCCAGTGCAGGGATTTCAGTCCTGGAGAGATACGATCCCTGGGCTTGAGGCCAAGGACCAGTCTTGCAGTCCTGTTTTGGATGCGTTGCAGAGGGCGGAGAGTAGAGGCGGGCAGATTTAGAAAGAGGCTGTTGGAGTAGTCCAGCCTAGAGAGAACCAGAGCTCTGGAGACGGTGAGCTTCTGGGGGAATGAGAGGAAAGTGAGAATACCTCTGAGGAGGTGCAGCTGGTAGTTTGACATCTTAGAGACGTCGGAGATGTGAGGAGAGAAGGAAAGTGTGGAGTCTAAGATGACCCCAAGGTTTTTAGCCTCACAAGTGGGAGCAGGAAGAGGGCCAAGAGAGGCCGGCCAGAGAGTGACCGGAAAGGATGGAGCAGGTGTGCCGATGAGGAGAATCTCGTCTTACTGGCATTAAGGCAGAGATAATTGGCGGCACACCACTCCTGGATGGCGGACAGACAGACAGAGATGAGAGACGGAAAAGAGGTAGCCGAAGGTAGCCTGAAAATGAGCTGAGGGTCATCTGCATAGCACTGACATTATGGGCAGAGAGTGGCAACGAGGTGGGCAAGAAGTGCCAGGTATTGGTTGAACAGCCAGGGAGAGAGGTTAGACCCCTGGGGAACACCAGAGGTAGAGGTAGAGATAGAGATGGAGGAGAGGAAGAACCCAAGTTGTACCTGGGAGGGTCGATCAGAGAGGAAGGATGTCGGCCAAGCCAGGGCCTGATCGGTGATACCCAGGTTATCACAGAGACGGTTGAGCAGGATGGCATGGATGAAATGGTGGCTTTGACTGCCCATTTCTCTCTATAAAGTTTGTATTGTATTGATGATTAGGTTTTGAGGCGCTTCTGTAATTTTCTTATTTACGCCTTTGAAAAGAACTGTAGCTTTAATAATTAGATGTAAACATTTTATTGTGTTTTATTCATACTCCATTTTACTGCTCATTTTATCTGTATTTCTATTGTGTTTGTACTAATAGATTTGTTAAAGTTCTAATTAAACCATAAACACATAATAATAAATACAAATATATATCATATATTTTATTGTTGCTGGGTTGCCCCTTGGGCTCCCCTTTTAATTTTCTCTGGCATACCTTGTGTGAACTACTGTTCACAAGGGTAGAAAGGATAGTGTTATCCTCTCTACATTTTCTTTGGGTGAGACCAGCACCCCCACGCTATGTGGAGTGCCTGGAGGATAGTGTATCCCCTT
This sequence comes from Ambystoma mexicanum, assembly GCF_040938575.1. NCBI lineage: Eukaryota > Metazoa > Chordata > Amphibia > Caudata > Ambystomatidae > Ambystoma > Ambystoma mexicanum. The sequence goes on from NC_090925.1 coordinate 156,466,132, forward strand.
TCTCCATATCACTAACATTTCTGTTACAGTGGCAAGTTAACCTAAATGGCTCATGGCAGTGAACGTTTTTACTAATTCGGTGAACCTTTACTGCAGGCTGTTTCCACAGCTGCGTTAAAGGCACCCAAGGGTGCTAATTTTACCGAAATCGCCTCCTGTCTTCTTAGTTCGCCATTTTAGTTTCTTGCCCTTTCTTGGTCTTTCCCCTACTTTTTAGGGTGGAAAATTTCCTTTGTGCAGGTTTTGTCTTCAACGGGAGCCCTTGGGCAAGCATTCGCAGGCTCCAGAGTGTCTGTGAAGGCAGGAAGAGAGGGAGGAGTGTGGAACTCTGCAGCCCTTTGTCTTCCAGCTTGCCAGCTGGGTTCCAGTTCCAACTCGGAGGTTGGCTGTCCTGAAAGGACTGCCACCCACTCATGTTTGAATGTTGCATGCCTTTGTGATTGACTGCGTTCCTGTATAAAGGTCCGATCCTTGAATCTGAAGAAGTAGTCGACCACTGAAACCAAATCCAAAGAGGAAGATGAAGAGAAGCCGGCTGAGACGATTTCTTGAGACCGGGATAGCCTGCTGTGTAACCTTCCTTCCAAGTGACGTGGGATCCTGAAAGCGACGACCCCGACCCAGAGCCTGGCGAGTTCCGCTCAAGATCTGCATTTTGAGCCATCTCACGTCGTGCTGCGACCTTGCGTGCTGCAATACACCAATACCTTGAGCCATTGTGCGGTGCACGGTCACTTTGGTGGCATCCTGCTGGAATTAAAAGTTCCCCCGACCAGAGTGCTGGACCCGATAAGTGATGAGAATCTGACCAGCGATATTCATTCTTCTGCTGGCTCCTGAAAAGGGTGCCGAAACTACAGAACCGCATCCAGCTGCAAAGAAACTCTAGCTTGGAGCCTTCCCCGTTGATCCCTGCTGCAAAATCCATACCAGTGTCCTATCTTCGTGACAAGGAATTCATCAACCAGGTTTTTGACTGCAGATCCTGAAGACGTCCTGCTGCAAACTCTTCTGTACTGAGGTACTCTGTTGGCTGGGGTATTACCTACCTTAAGCCTTGTGTGATTCCTATGTAGCTTTCATGTGATTGGGAATTCCCCTCATCCAGTTCACCCAGGCCCACTGCTGGAATCCTCCTAAGGTGTCTTCTCTGAAGTCCCTGGGCCCTAACTAACTACCGACCTAATTATTTTGAAGATACTTCCACAGGAACTCTGACTCTTCCTACATCTGTGCCTATCCAATGCACGCAGGCCCCCAGGCATGATTGAACCAGCCAGGATATCAGGCCCCCACCCATGCACCCCGATGGGAGGCCGGCTGGTGGACTTCGTCAGCGTGTGGGAAAAACTCTCCACTGACTGATGGACCCTCTCGCTGACAGACACACTTTAGAATTACAGCAGAAGTGTCTGTGTATACCCCGGTTTCCCAGCAGGAGCAGCACATCCCTCAGCTTCGGCAGGAAGTACGGGCCATGTTGAGAAAAGGGGCGGTAGAGCTGGTTCCAAAGCGACTCTAGGGCTCCGGAACCTACTCCAGATACTACTTATTAAAAAAGAAGACAAGGGACTGATATTATATGATGGGTTATTTATAACGCTCTTAATACCCAGAGGTTTCTATGCACGGACCTGGGGATCGAACCTGTGTTGCACTGTGTCGTCTTGCTTCCAAGGCAAGCACGTTGCCGCTGAACTATCCTCCTGATGGCCCATTCTCGACCTGCGATGACTCAAGTACATAAAGTCCCAAAAATTCAGGATGGTCACATTGCAGCACGTGCTCGGCCTACTGGAGGGGGGAGACTCCCTATCGTCGCTGGACCTGGAGGACGCTTACTTCCACGTCCCCATTCACGAGAAACATTGAAGGTTCCTACTCTTCGTCGTACATGGAAAGCACTACCAGTTCAAGGCCCTTCCCTTTGTACTGAAGTCGGCGCCCAGGGTATTTACAAAGTCCCTGGCACTGGTGGTGGCCCATCTGCGTCTACAAGGGATACATGTGTACGCATACCTCGAGGACTGGCTCATCCATGCCAAGTCAAGGGAGATCGGTGTCGAACACACGTGGAGTGCACAGAAGGGGCAGCCCTAGAGGCGGAACCTGAGGCTGAGGTATATAGTATATCACAAAAGGGGGTAGCCGCCAGACAAAGTTAGAACATACTATTGATTTTGTATGTTACTATTTAAGGCCAAGTAGTTGTGGTGTACTAAGAATCACCGATGGTCCATCCTTGTGATATAATCTAAGGGACCCTATGGGGTGGAGACTACAGGCACATTAATTGGAACATGTATACACAATGTTGACAAGAGAAAAGCTTTTTAGGTGCAAATTTATTACATAAAGCTTCTCGTACCAGAGCAGCAATAATCAAGGGGGGAACATCCTGGTACATTTATAAACAGGCAGATAGCATTAGAGCATGTGTCAAGTGTTTTCTGCAGCAAAGGTATATCAAAAACATAAATTGTAGTGACAAATTACTCACATACATTTGCATAACATCATAAAGGAAATGAGTATAAGGAAAGAAATATAAGGGTGAGTACATTTTCAAGAACTTAGAAAAATGAAACCCAAAATTAGACTGCAGCAAAAGACAAGCAGGTCTAGTGGGAACTAGTTAGTGGTGCACAAATGTATTCTGTCGGGAACAAGAAATTCCCGGAGGTGTATGTAGGACCAGCGAGGGTGAGGCTGAGCCCTAAGACGTTTCGGCTTCCAGGTGTGGTGCCTTCATCTGGGCCAAAAGATTGTGTCTCCCTCTTGAGCGCCATCGCCCAAAGCATGTTCCTCATTCATTTTCACCTGGCGGAGTCAAGAACTCCATCGCTGACTCCCTCAGCAGGGAACTTCGCTTCTGCCACGAGTGGGAACTTCAGCAGGATCAGTTGGACAGTCTCTTCCTCATGTGGGGCAGACCCCAGGTCGACCTGTTTGAAACAACGACGAACTCCAAATGCCAGAGATTCGCCAGCAGGTTCCACCAGCTGAACAGCATGGGGGATGCGTTCTCCTCCTTCCCGTGGGAAGGCCTGTTCCTGTACCTGTTCCCTCTGTTACCCCTCCTATTCATGAATCGACTCAAACGGTGCCAGTGCAGGATGATCCTCATCGCCCCCGCGTGGCTGAGGCAGATTTGACCACCTCAGCCTGTCAACGTCGCCTCTGCTCAAGCTGCCACTGGTCGTGGATCTGCTCACCAGAGAAGGAGAAGGAGGTGCAATCCTACATCACGAACCTGGATCGCTGAACCTGAAGGCTTGGCTCCTGAAACTTTAAAAATTTGGTGGGTATGAGCTTCTGACAGACTGCAGGGAAGTCCTTGCCAGTGCCAGATCGTCGCTGACTCTTAAGTGCTACGGGCACAAGTGGAAGCGTTTTGTGACGGTCACGGCCCCGCAGATCCTTCCATACTTGTCGTTGGCCAGAGCGGGGCTAACTCACGCCTACATCAAAGTGCATCTGGCAGCTATCTCCCGCTACACCAGGTCTCCGGGACGGTCTTCTCTTTGGTCACACCGTCTAGTCAAGGAGTTCCTCAAAGGACTGTTTCGATTGTTCCAGCTGGTGAAGGCTCCTGCCCTGGCGTGGAAACTCAATGTGATTCTGACAAGGCTCATGGGGGTCCCCTTCGAGCCTATGCATCAAGCTCCCCTCAAGTACCTTTCGTTGAAGACTGCTTTCCTCGTGGTCCTCGCCTCTGCCAGGAGAGTAGGTGAGATCCATGCCCTGTCTTGCAAGCGGCCTTATCTGACTTTACACAACACACCGGTGGTGCTGCGGACGCATCCCTCCTACATGCCAAATGTTCCGTTGGAATTCCATCTCAACGAGCCTTTGGTGTTGCCTGTATTTTTTCTGACGCCTCGTCACCGGCTGAAAGAACTTTGCACATGCTCTGAAGTTCTATGTGGCTCACATGAAGAGTTTCCAGAAGACATCTCAACTTCTTCTGAACTTTGGTCCTGTGAACTATGGGAATGCCTTGTCCAAGGCTTCCATCTACAGGTGACTCTCCGGCTGCATCAGTCATTGTCACTGGTTGGCAAACTGACCGCTGCCCGGGCGTCCGAGAGCCCAGTCTACCAGAGCGATTGCTGCGACAACGGCATTCCTGTCCGGTGTGCCCCTGCTGGACATCTGCAGGGCTGCTATGTGGAGGTCCACAAACACCTTCACAAGATTCTACTGCGTCGACAGGGATTCCAAAGAGGAGTCCAGGGTCGGCCAGGCAGTTCAAGTGAACTGGTTGCGTAGAAAGTGAGCCTGTTCTGGAGGGAAGAGTATTTGCTTCTGTTGAGCTGTGCCACCTCCTGTGGTTGTGTATGTTGTACTGCTGTGTATTCTTTATTCATGTGCATGTGAATCCATGCCAGACCCCCTGCTGTAGAAGGAACAAGTTAGTTACTGTAACTGTTGTTCTCCAGCATGGGTCTGGCACAGATTAACATGCAAACCCTCCCTCCTGCCCCTCTGCGGCTCTTCTTGGTCATACTGCCACTTTACCTGCTACCAAATCTAAAGATGGCTGCCAGAGGAGGGCATTAGGGAGAGGGCAGTCTTTGGCTGTGGGCAGTATGGCCCAGAGCTCAGTGATTGGTTTATAGGAGAAAGACCGTTTGTAAGTGAAAGAGAAACTGTTTTTTCTTTTACTGAGTATTCCCGACCTGACGGCAGGGAATATTCATGAGCATGTGAATCCATGCCAGACCCATGCTGGAGAACAACAGTTACAGGTAAGTAACTTGTTCCTTGTGTCACACACAGAAACCAGACACCCACAACCGAGAATGCGAGGTGACTCCTAACTCTATTCATACAGGTCCCACCCCTAGGTTGTACTCACAACACACATCCCCTGGCAATGCTCCAGTCAGTCTGACAGAGCCATATTTGGTACCTCTACCCAACAGTAGGGTGGATGCCATGGGTGGTGTGCACCAAATGGAAAAACAAAGAACTGCACTGCTGGACCTCAGTGACAGAAAACACAGAGAAAACACACACAGACAGAAGTGGTAGGACGAGGACTAAGGCATTTCCAGAATCACAGTGTTTAAAGATACTTACTTGTTAAAGAGGTGGTTTGGTAACTGGCCCTCTGAAAAAAGGAGCAATTGCAAACGTTTTTACCATCCTTTGAATGTGTTTTGCCATTCTTAAAAGTGTATATATAAGGGTATTTTACTCACCTGTGAATTGGGTCCTCCTCTTCCCAAAAGTAATGCTGTTGGCTTCACTTTACTATTTCTGTTAGGATATAAATGTAGAAGTTCACCAACTGGGTCTTACTTCCCCTGACATGTGTAAAGTATGTCTAGAATAATTCTGTGTTGGGTTTTACCCACCTTGAATGGCGGTGTGCCTGTCTTAATAAGTGTACTGTAGGTTTTGCTAACCTTAGTCTGCCTTGTTGCCATCCTAAAATAGTGTAAGAAGTTATTGCTTACCTTTGTCTGTGTTCGACTGATCTGACAAGCAACTAAGTGTTAATTACAACATTGGCTCTTACTTACCTGGTATAACTGAGTGTCATCCTGAATGTAGTTATAGGTTTATACTGTTCCATGAATTTGTGTTTCACTATTCAGAAAAGTATCCTTGTTACAGGGTTGTTTTACTCTGATTCCGTAACTTGGTGTCACTGCATGACTGTGACAGGGTCTACTACCCTTGAATTACTGTAAGCAATCTAAAAGTAACTTATGGTTTAACGCCCCCTGAATATATGTTTCTGATGTTTGTTAATCTGCTTAGAATCACATGCTGTGCATAGGTCCGACATCCAGTGGTCACTGCGGAGTATTGCATTTTGTTTTTCGTAGTCGAAAAGGGACGTCGACAAGGCGTGTCTGAAACACTATCCCTATAGTGACGTGCGTTGTACCCACAATCCCTCACGCGTCGAGGTCCCTCAGATTGTTTTTTTCCGCCCAGCTTCTGATCGCCTTTACGCAGAGCTCCTCGAGAGACATTGCAGATTTCATCTCCTCGACCTTTGGTCGTTTTCCTATTTAATATAGAACATATCGATCCCTCCCTCGATGCAGTTGTGAAGCTGTCTCCGACGAGCAAGATCTTCGACGGAGGGGACGAGCGGAGGAGATCCTTCTGCGTTGCCGAACACGTGGCCTGGCCTCGCAGGCCATATACAGTAGGGAGAGTGGGATCGTGGGACATCTCTGGTTCTTTTCTGAGAATGCCTTTCCTTTTCCCCTTCCTTTCCCTTGGGGTGGTTATCACAATTTATTGCCTCGGCTATGGAGAGGACACCCTTTAGGTTTTGCCCGCTTTGCAAGGGCAAGTTTACTTGGAAGGACAAGCATTCACGGTGTAACCGCTGCTTGCCCCTCGATCACAAAGAGGAGGGTTGCACGGCTTGTCGGCTTCTTAAGCCAAAGACGCTAAAAGACCGTAGGGTCAAGAGGTGGGCGGCCTACGCTATGTCGAAGGCCGATGCTTCACCCGCCGCTGCTACCACCGACAGTGACGAGGAACGTGATAACACGATCTCTGCTACGGAAGTCGAAAACCCCTCTAAAGAGCGCACACGCGCTTCGTCGTCTGTCCCCGGCCCCGACGGGCTCGGCTCACGCCCTGCTTATGGGGATGAACACCCCGGCGACATTGACGCACACAATACCACACATAAGCACACAACCCATGGCTCTTCTTCGTCGAAGACGAAGAGAGCATCAGCGCCCAAGGAGACGCAGGTTCCACCGGCGGCCTCCTCGGACCGTTCGGGTTCGAAGCCCCTCTCGCAACCGCAGCCGCAACCAGCGACTGGGCTTTCGGCAAATAAGGGCGCCGCCCCCAAATCATCGGCCGGCGCGCATCAGCAGAAAGCGCACGCCGCCGTAGAGCGATCGACACCCGTAACGTCGAAACCCCAGCCCTCCACTGACAACACTGGGGAGATCTCTCCTAAAATAGACTTTGTAGAAAGAGTAATTAAGGAGAAACCCCCGGTCAGCCAGACCATTCCCCTCCTCGCTTCAGTGAAGAGAATCATCCCTTCGCTGTCCACACCCGCACTAATCAGAGGGGTTAATCCAAGAATTGAAAAACTTTTCACTCCTTCACCCTCAGACCCGCTGTACATCAGGGGACATTCCATTCCGCATTCCCTGGTAGTAACTAATACAAGGAAGAGGGCAGGGGTACCACTTTACACCAGTGAGGCACCACCTGACAAGGAGGGCAAGAGGTTATATGCCCTTGCTAAAAGAGTCACATCCTCGGCTGCCTTTTCGGCAAGAATTGCTAACAACAATTCTTTGCTCGCTAGCTATGCGGACGCGCAGTGGGCCAAACTGCGCAAAGATGCCGAAGAAGCGCCGGAACCACTACGTACACGCCTGCTATCAACTATTGGCGAAGGAACCCAGGTTAACCAGAGTATTGTAAAGAACTCTCTGGATGCTGCAGAGACAGCGGGACGTTCCCTGGTTCAGGAAATACTCCTAAAACGCCATGTATGGCTGCGCAACTCGGGGTTCAAACCGGAGACACAGGCGTCTTTAATAAATAAACCTGTTGAAGACTCAAACCTCTTCGGGAAAGAGGTGGATGAGGCTCTGGAGATGGCTAAAAAAGAGTTCGATACTATCAAGACTCTTGACCAAATCTCTAAGCCCACTACCAGACGCGGCTATGGCAACAAACGCTTTTTTCGTGGCCAACGCCAACAGCAGAATCAGCAGCAACAGTACCCTGCCACCAATTACCAGACCAATAGTGGGCAGTACAGCCAAAGAGGCCAGCGCCGGGGCAAAGGGAGAGGTCGGAGGTCCACCCCCAGAGGCTCCCAAGCCCCCAACAACACCAAGTGACGCGAAGATTCGCGTCCCCTCCCATGCAACACCGGTCGGGGGCCGGATAACATCCTTTCTTCCAGCATGGGAGGGTATAACGTCAGACCGCTGGGTACTTTCCACCGTAGCCCACGGATACTGCATCGAATTCAACAGTTCCCCAACATACAGACCCCCGAGGGGACGACGCATGACACCGGAACATCTTGCCATCCTTCTCCAAGAAGTACAACTACTGCTGGAAAAAGGAGCCATAGAGGTCGTGCCTCTATCTCAGGTAACGGAAGGTATTTTTTCAGTGTACTTCCTTGTACCCAAAAAGGATCTAACCATGCGCCCTGTATTAGATCTGCGCCCAGCGAACAAGTTTATCAAACCCCAAAAGTTTTGTATGGTGACCTTACAGGAAGTGATCCCACTGCTATCACAGGGAGATTACATGACAACATTGGACATGAAAGATGCATACTTTCATATTTTAATGTTGCCAGCGCACAGAAGATACCTCAGGTTCATGATAGAGGGCAAACACTACCAGTTCAGAGTGCTACCCTTCGGCATAGCATCAGCACCAAGGGTATTCACGAAGGTACTGGCAGTGGCAGCGGCCCACCTGCGCAGGTTGTCCATCCCAGTTTACCCTTACCTCGACGACTGGCTCATAGCAGGGGATTCTTACGAAACATGCTTGTCCAATACCCAAAAGACTGTAGACCTTTTGTTCCAGTTGGGCTTCTCCATCAACGAAAAGAAGTCCAGCCTAGACCCCAGCCAAATCAAACAATTCCTAGGGGCTCTAATTCAAACAAAGGACGGCCTTGTCTTCCCCTCCAACGAGAGGGTCCAAAACATGCTGTTTCAGATCCCTCAATATGTGACCGGTCGAGAGGTGACGGTACGCAAAGCAATGCGCTTGCTAGGCATGATGGCGTCGTGTATTTATTTGGTACCTCGCGCGCGCCTGCGCCCTATGCAAGAGTGGCTCAACAGCCAGTGGTGTCAGGCCAGCGGACTATGGGACGATCTAGTGGTGGTCTCGCAGGCCTTGGTTCTCTCGCTACGGTGGTGGACACAGGAAAACCTGAAAAAAGGGAAACCCTTTGCCACACCCGCGGCGGAAGCCACTCTAACCACAGACGCATCCCTCACAGGATGGGGGGGCTCACCTATCCCATCAGACTGCTCACGGAGTGTGGACTCCGAACGTAGCATCCAAACACATAAATCTACTGGAGCTACTAGCTGTGTTCAAGGCACTAAGCCTTCCAGGGACACCTACAAGGCAAAACAGTGATGGTCCTTACAGACAGCACCACAGCCATGTACTACATCAACAAGCAGGGGGGCACCCACTCTCCAGGACTGTCCAAACTGGCCCAAAATATATGGAAGTGGGCTCTCAAACAAAACATGTTCCTACTGTCACAACATGTACCAGGGGAACTCAGTCTGCTGGCAGACAAACTCAGCAGAGATTTCCCCCTGCCCGAAGAGTACGAATGGAGACTGCACGAAGACATCGTCTTCGACGTCTTCACACAATGGGGATTCCCAGAAATAGACCTGTTCGCAACCCTGGAGAACTCACAATGCCTAAGTTACGCCTCCAGGTACCCCCAGAACCAATCCAAGGGGAACGGTCTGTCGATGCAATGGTCAGGGAAATTTGTTTACGCTTTTCCCCCCGACTCCCCTTCTCAACAAGGTGGTGCACAAGATGCACCAGGAACAAGTGACCATGATACTGGTGGCCCCAATGTGGGCCCAACAGCCATGGTTCGCTCACTTGATGGAGATGTCTCTATCTCCCCCAGTGAAACTCCCCTGCCCATACAACATGCTGTCACAAGACAAGGGCAGGACTCTGCATCCATGCCCCCAGAACATGAACTTAGCAGCCTGGCTCCTGAGATCATAGAATTCGGACATCTACAGCTCCCGCAGAGATGCATGGACATCCTCAGGGAAGCCAGAAAACCTAACACTCGCCACTGCTATTCTAGCAAGTGGAAGAGATTTGTCATCTGTTGCAGGGGTAAAAGCATCAACCCGATTGACTGCTCTCCCACACATATTGTTCTATACCTGACCCACCTATTGGATTCAGGTCTCGTGTTCAATTCCATTAAAGTCCACCTAGCGGCACTTTCTGCATACACCACTTCCCAACTCAAGGTGTCGTGGTGGAAGATCCTGTTATAAAGGCCTTCATGGAGGGAGTAAAGAGAATACACCCCCCGATAGCTGACCCAGCTCCCGGATGGGACCTTAATGTGGTACTTACCAGACTCATGGGCTCACCATTCTTACCCATGCACAAAGCATCTCTTAAACACCTCACTCTTAAGACTGCTTTTTTAATAGCTATCACCTCCATCAGGAGAGTAAGTGAACTACAGGCTCTTTCTCCAGCATGGGGTCTGGCATGGATTCACATGCTCATGAATATTCCCCGTCGTCAGGCTGGGAATCCTCGGTAAAGAAAAAACCAGTATCAGTTTCGTTTCTGATCTGTCTTTCGTAGTAATAACCAATCACTGGTCTCTGCGTCATACTGACCACAGCCAATGACTGCCCTCTACCTAAGCACCGCCTCTGGCAGCCATCTTCAGATTTTTACCGCACGTTCATGTGTTGGGATCCTCGTGCTATTGCTCTCGAGCGTTAGTGCTATTTTTTCACGTTTTTTCTCAAAAACTTCGTTTTTTCGGTCAAAAGAGCCTCAAGCTCCACCGATTCTCCATCCGATCAACGGGGACCCGTGTCGGATTCGTCTGCGCCCCTCAAGGGTGAAGATTTCGTCGAGCTACACTTTTGGAGGACTCCAGAAGTTTCTCAGGCTCGGTCATGGCCCAGGAGAAGGGGAGCTCGACGCCCGGAAAGCTGTTCAGGGTCTGCCCTGGATGCCAGCTGCAGAACGTCTTCAAGGAGGACGAACACTCTTTTTGTCTTTACTGCCTACATGAGGACAAGACGCACGTGGAGAAGGACTGTGCGTGTTGCGGCAACATGTCGGAGCGGACCATGAAGGACCGCCATCAACGTCTCGCCAACTGGCTGGAAGGGAAGAGCCCGTCCGGCGAGAAGAAGAGGAAGAAAGCCGAGCGGTCTTCTAAGACCTTTGAGGACGCCCCGGCGACGGGGGTCCAACATAAGGCCAAGCACCGCGAGTCCGCTGGCACCGGGAGCGCCGAACGGTCGGGCTCTACGGGCGCCAGGCAGGGCGCACCCTCCCCGGCACCATCAACCACGAGCCAACGCTCTGGGTCGGGTAAGAGGAAGGCGAGCACCCGGCGAAGCTCCTGGAGAGGCCCCGGTCGAGCTCGAAGGCGGAGGGGGAGCGAGGCAGTGTCCCCCCCTCAAGGATAAGGCGGTGAGCGCACCTAGGGTGGTGAAGGCCTTAATCCATCCGGCCAAGCCCTCTATCGAAACTGTCGCGGCGGCCCTGGCTCAGCCTGTGGAGGCTACACCAGTGGTGGCGAAAAAGGGGGGGCAGGGCGTCGTCGTAGATTCGGCCTCAACCTCGGAGGAGGAGCTGGTCGAAGTCTTAAGCCACGGCCTCGGCGTGGAAGAAGATCGCCCGTCGGATTCCCCTCTGCCAGCGCCGCGAGACAACTCGGCAGCCATTTTGTTGGCTATACAGTCCTTATGCTCAGAGATAAGGACGAGACTACCGTTGCCGACGGAACCTCTCCCGTCGGGGGACCCAGAACCGGGACCTTCTGGTGTTCCCCCTACCAAGAAAAGAAGGATCCACCCTCCGCCTCCTTTTCAGCCGTCGCGCCCCTTCCAGCCCTCCTCCCCGTCCACCCGAGGGGATGATATGGGGACTGACACGGCAGCGACGGGTACAGACGACGAGGTATATGACGAGGAGGTACCGTCGTCGCCTCCCACCAGGGCTTCTCCGCCCGACGAGATTGGATCGTTCCACTCCATGCTCACCAGGGCATCCGAGCTTTTCCAACTCTGCCCTGAGGAGAAGAAGGAAGGTTTCCTTTATCAGCGGCGCGAGGCCAAGTGGAAGACGGTCCTCTCAGTGCCTCTATTGGACGACATTTGGGATGAGGGCCTCACCCTCCTCAAGAACCCTTCCACGACGCCAGCTAGAAGAGACCGGTACGAGAAGAAGTACCGGGTCCCGGACACGGCCCCCCTGTGCCTCCGGGCGCAGCCTACCCCGGACTCCGTCGTCTCCGCGGCGGCCAGGAAAAAAGCGGGGGGGGTGCGGCCTCCACATCGACTTCCCCACCGGACGGCGAGGGAAAGAAATTGGACGCTATGGGACGCAGAGTCATCTCGTCTGCGGCGACGACGATTAAAGCGGCCAACGCCTTGGCTATCGTGGCCCGCTACGACAGGGAGCTCTGGTACAAACTGGCTCCCCTGCTGGACTTCTTGCCGGACGACAAGAGGGCAGAGGCCCTGGAGATCCTGCAGGAAGGTGAGGTGGCTTCGGACCACGCCATTACCGTTGCGACGGACATCGCCGACACTGGGTTCCGCCAGTTGGGCAACGGCGTTTGCCTTAGGCGGCGTGGATGGCTCAAGGCTACGGACTTCCGTCAAGAAGTTCAGACCAGAGTCCTGGACATGCCCTTCGATGGGAACAACCTGTTTGGGAAAACAGTGGACGGTTCCCTTCAGGCCATTAAAGCGGACACCGAGACGGCCCGGGCCCTTGGAGTTCTGCAACAACGACGGACGCCCTTTCGGAGCAGCGGAGGCAAGGGCGCCTCCAAAAGTTCCGGCAGCGGTTTCTCCAACTACCGTCAAGCGGCCCGCTCGTCGGCTCAGGAGGCCTACAGAGGACGAGGCAAGTCTGGCGGACCCCGCCGTCGTCGCCAAGGAGGTCAAGGCGGCAAAGCCTCGTCGAAGCAGGATTGAACCGACCGTGGGGTCGGGCCCCCACCGAAGCACCCCGGTGGGAGGCCGGCTGGCGAGCTTCGTCAGCGTGTGGGAGTCCATCTCCACCGACCATTGGGTGCTGGACGCCTTGGCCCGGGGCCACGCGCTCGAGTTTCAAAGAAGGTGTCAGCGCGTCCCCCCCATGGCCAGGAAAGAACTTCACGTCCCTCAACTTCTCCTGGAGGTAAAGGCGATGCTCAGGAAGGGCGCCATCGAACTCGTCCCAAAGAGGCTTCGGGGCTCCGGAGTTTACTCGAGATACTTCCTCGTGAAGAAGAAGACGGGGGGATGGCACCCCATCCTGGACCTGCGACGTCTGAACAAGTTCATCAAGGCGCAAAAGTTCCGGATGGTCACCCTCCAGCACGTCCTGGGTCAGCTGGAGGAAGGAGACTTCCTATCGTCGTTGGATTTGGAGGATGCCTACTTCCATATTCCCATCCTAAAGGGGCACCGAAAATTCCTCAGGTTTGTGGTCCAAGGGCGTCACTACCAGTTCAAAGCCCTCCCCTTCGGACTACGGTCGGCACCCAGGGTATTCACCAAGTGCCTTGCACCAGTGGCGGCGCAGCTGCGCCGCAAGGGGATCCACGTCTACCCCTACCTGGACGACTGGCTCATCCGAGCCAAGACGAGGGAGCTCGCCGTGTATCACACGGCAAGGACCGTCCAACTTCTCACGGACCTGGGATTCTCCGTGAACTACGCCAAGTCTCACCTGGTACCCGCGCAAAACGCACTGTTTCTGGGAGCGAAGCTCGACACAGTGTCCCTTCTGGCCTCCCCATCGGAGGAAAGGACCAGGTCCATCCTGGGCAAGGTACAGCGGATGTTGGTTTCCGACGCGGCCAAGGTGAGGTCCATCAAGTCCCTCCTCGGAATGTCTTCTTCTTGCATCTACCTCATTCCCATGTGCAGGCTCCGGATGCGCCCGTTGCAGGAGTTCCTGGACGCGCGCTGGATCCAAACTACGGGCGGCTTCGAGGAGAGGATCACACTCGACGAGAGTTTCCGCCGAGCGGTCCGGTGGTGGGGCATCCGCGCGCATCTGACGGCGGGCATGGACTTCCAGACCCCAGACCACCAGGAGACAGTGACCACGGATGCCTCCCTGGAAGGGTGGGGAGCGCACACCGAAAATCTGCACGCGAGAGGCCTTTGGCTCCCGACGGAGAAGTCCCTCCATATCAACGTCCTGGAGCTCCGTGCAGTGTTCTGGGCCCTCAGGTCCTTCCTCCCGTCCCTCAAGGGCAAGGTGGTGAGGATCTTCACCGACAACACCACCACCATGTTTTACATCAGGAAACAGGGCGGAACCAGGTCCCCAGCGCTGTCCAAGGAGGCGCAGGACCTGTGGCATTGGGCCGTCGCCCAAAGGATGTTTCTGGTGCCGTTTCATCTGGCAGGGATAAAAAACACCATCGCCGACTCACTCAGCAGGGAGCTGCGCTCGTGCCACGAGTGGGAACTACGGCAGGATCTAGTGGATCGCCTCTTCCGACGGTGGGGCACACCCCAGATCGACCTGTTCGAGACGGCGACGAACTCCAAGTGCCGGAGGTTCGCCAGCAGGTTTCCCCAGGCGAGGAGCATGGGCGATGCTTTCTCGTTCCCCTGGGAGGGCCTGTTCCTCTACGCGTTCCCTCCTTTGCCATTGCTAATCCGGCTCGTCAACCAGCTCAAGAGGTCACGGTGCAGGATGATCCTCGTCGCACCTGCGTGGCCGAGGCAGATATGGTTCCCGGACCTTCTGGACTTGTCAGCGTCCCCGCCAATCAAGCTGCCGGGGGACGCGGATCTACTCTCCAGGGAAGGAGGCGCCATCCTCCACCACGACCCGAAATCGCTGAACTTGCAGGCCTGGCTCCTGCAGCGCTAGAGTTTGGAGGATACGACATACCGGCCGACTGCAGAGAGGTTCTTGCAAAGGCCAGGGCGTCCTCGACTCTTAAATGCTACGGACACAAATGGAAGAGGTTCTCTGTCTGGTGCCACGCACAGAAGATTAACCCTCTACGGATTACGGCTCCCCAGGTACTGCCGTACCTGCTGACGCTGGCCAAAGCTGGACTGGCACATGCGTCCATCAAGATTCATCTTGCTGCGATCTCCCGATACACCAGAACCACGGGACGGACGTCTTTGTGGTCTCATCGTCTGGTGAAAGAATTCATGAAGGGACTGTTCAGATCGTTCCCGCCGGTGAAGGCTCCGGCCCCGGCGTGGGAGCTCAACGTGGTGCTGACCAAGCTCATGGGACCTCCGTTCGAGCCTCTGCACTCGGCCCCGTTGAAGTTTCTGTCGTGGAAAACAGCGTTTCTTGTGGCCATCACCTCCGCACGACGGGTGGGAGAGATCCAGGCCCTTTCCTGCAAGGCTCCGTACTTGACTTTTCACGACACGAGGGTAGTGCTCAGGACGCACCCCTCCTTCATGCCCAAGGTACCGTCGGACTTCCATCTCAACGAACCCTTGGTGTTGCCTGTGTTCTTCCCGTCGCCTTCGTCGCCGGCTGAGAGGACTTTGCACTCGCTGGATGTGGCTAGAGCGCTGAAGTTCTACGTGGACCGCACAAAGTGTTTTCGGAAGACGTCACAACTCTTTGTGAACTTTGGACCTGTCAATCAGGGGAAGGCTCTCTCGAAGGCTTCCATTTCCAGATGGCTCTCCGGCTGTATCATGTACTGTCATCGGTTGGCAAACCGACCGCTGCCTGGCCGTCCGAGAGCCCATTCCACCAGAGCGATCGCAGCTACCACGGCGTTTCTTTCTGGTGTGCCCCTGCTGGACATATGCAGGGCTGCTACGTGGAGGTCGACGCACACCTTCACGAAATTCTACTGCGTCGATCGGGACTCCAGGGAGGAGTCCAGGGTCGGCCAAGCAGTGCTGCGCAACCTGTTCGCCTGAGGTGAGCCTGGTGAGGAGGTAAGATGCTTAATGTTGAGTTTGATGTAATGCTTAATGTTGAGCCTTTGCCACCTCCCGTGGTTGTGCATGTGTGTACTGCTATGTATTCTTTATTCATGAGCATGTGAATCCATGCTGGAGAAGGAACAAGTTACTTACCTGTAACTGTTGTTCTCCAGCATGGGTCTGGCATGGATTCACATGCGAACCCTCCCGCCTACCCCTCTGCGGCTCTTCACTTGGTCATACTGCCACTTCACGTGCTTCCAAATCTGAAGATGGCTGCCAGAGGCGGTGCTTAGGTAGAGGGCAGTCATTGGCTGTGGTCAGTATGACGCAGAGACCAGTGATTGGTTATTACTACGAAAGACAGATCAGAAACGAAACTGATACTGGTTTTTTCTTTACCGAGGATTCCCAGCCTGACGACGGGGAATATTCATGAGCATGTGAATCCATGCCAGACCCATGCTGGAGAACAACAGTTACAGGTAAGTAACTTGTTCCTTCTGTTCTAGACCCCTTCGTTACAGTTCACAGAGATAAGGTGGTTCTATGCACTCACCCAAGGTTTGCTCCGAAATTCATCTCGAAATTCCACGTAAACCAGTCTATAGAACTACCAACGTTCTTTCAAAATCCTTCCAACTTGGGAGAAAGGACTCTGCACACACTAAATGTGCGCAGAGCGGTCATGTTCTACATGGAAAGAACCAGACCACTGAGGAGGACTAATCAGTTCTTCGTCTCGGTGGCAGCAGGAAGAGAAGGGGATGCAGTTTCAAAGTCCACTATTTCTAGATGGATTGTTCAATGCATCACTCTCTGCTATACTCTTGCTAAGAGAGAACTGCCCTGTAAGCCAAGAGCACACTCTACTTGAGGCACGGGGGCGTCCATAGCATTCATTGCAAATGTTCCCCTTGAGTCCATCTGCAAAGCGGCTACCTGGAGTTCTGTGCACACCTTTACAAAACACTACTGTCTAGATGCACACTCTAGATCTGACTCCCAGGTGGGACAGGCAGTATTAAGACATCTTTTCTCTACTGTTCCTTCTCATAACCCACCGCCAACTCCGGGTACTGCTCGCTAGTCTATGCACAGCATGTGATTCTAAGCAGATTAACAAACATCAGAAGACAATGCATTACTTACCGTAAAAGCATTTCTGATGGTATCACATGCGCCCACCCTTCCTCCCCGCTCGGATGGAAGGAACATAGACTTCCTTTTATATATCTCTTTTCTGTACTCACTCACATCTAGAAGGCTCCCTCAGGGGAGAAAAATACAAACAGAGGGACCTCGACGCGTGAGGGATTGTGGGTACAACGCACGTCACTATAGGGATAGTGTTTCAGACACGCCCTGACGACGTCCCTTTTCGACTACGAAAAACAAAATGCAATACTCCGCAGTGACCAATGGATGTCGGACCTATGCACAGCATGTGAATCTAAGCAGATACAACCATCAGAAATGCTTTTACGGTAAGTAATGCATTGTCATTCTATTCTAAATGTGTATGAGAAGGACTGACTTAGAATTACTGTTGGTATTCTGAACTAGGTCTCTGCTTTGGTCTGTGTACCTTGAAGAATTGTGTTGTGTTTTGTGGGATACATTGACCCACTCAGCAGAATTCCCTTCCACAAACAAGCTGCACTTGATCAGTTAACGGCAAAATGGCTGCACTGGCTCCTTTAAGCACCACTGCCTCACATCTGTTTTTCCAAAGACCTCTTGGGCAAGATGGAACAAGGGGGCACACCGAGAAAGCCTGCCAGTGTGTTTCTTACATGCACCCAAGAAGAAAATGGAAAAGCAGCACTGCTTTGCTGCTAGCTCAACATTTCCCCTTGAAAAAGGGAAATATCTTACATTTAAAATGATGCCGCTTTGATGCTCTTCATCTGTTCGACATTACTCTGCTTTTATCAGTGAGACCCTACCATGCTCATCCATATTCAGATTGTGCTCCAGCAGAAGAGAGCCTTATTCCTGAATGGCAGGCGGTGTCAGAACGAGTCTGGGAAATTAACAGATGCTTTACTTTCAACCACACGGGAAAACGCTTGACTTTTGGGCTACAAAATGTCAAAAATCACTGCTTCAAAAGAAACCTTAGCTCTAACGGCATGCCAATTTCAGTGGACCTGTGTCTTAAATAGATTGCTGTATAAGTGAAACTGACTAGGGCTGCAAAACAATGTTGGGAAGTCAGAAGGAAGAGAAAACCTTTTGAAATGGTCAGCCCAGCAGACTTCACCATGTGTTAAAATGCACTTTTGCAAATAAGGAAACATGCCTGTTTTAAAAGGGTAATGTTGAAAGATGGCCCTGTCTTGGCCTAGCAATGTAAAGGGGGTTTTACTGGGAAACATATGGGAGGTTTTATTTGAACAGGCTTGCTGCTGATTCAAAACAAAATAAAGAAATACATGTTTTTGGCTGTACTGGTAAATCCAACCAAACAGGTTTCTGCCATGGCCCAAGGGACATTTGGGTGCTGATAATAGCAGTGCCCTACCCGCAAAAGAAGCCACACTAGATTCTGGGACACCAACCTGTTAACTGCCGCCCTTGAAAACTTTTAATGGACCAAGAAAAAGAAATATCACACGCTCGTCAGACTTCTGTCTGGGCTTCAGATTGAGACAATAGATCTGGGACACCGAAGTGCGATTTCTGGAAGTGACAACCACCAGTCACTCAAGCTGGACAAACTCCAGGGCAGCCCTGGGCTTAACTGACATTTGGTGGTAGCCTGAAGAAAGAAATGGTCCCAGTGGAGGACAAAGGATGCCAATTTTGGCTTTAAAGACTAGTTTATTAATACAACTTGGAGACTTTTATCTCCGCAATTGGACAACGCAAAAATGCGAAAGTTTCACAATCTAGATGCAATTTTGATGGCTGTAATTCAAGACGTGGTAGCCTTCAGTGGCATATAAGGGACAGAAATGTCAGAGAATTGGATATCCTGAGGAAAGTGTTTATGGTGCCACTTTGAAAATCAAAATTAACATGCCTTATGATAATATGTACACCTGTATAAAGTTATAGAATTTTAGGTATGACATTTCTCACTGAAAAAGACGAAAAATTATCAGACGGATGAAACAAAGTCCTACAAACGGGAGAATTGGACTGTCGTGCTCTGCGTCAAATATGTAATCTGCCAATGGGATTTGTTAAAGTGCCACAACTGTAAAAATGTTTAATTTATGTTGAGATTGATGTTTGGCAAAAAGGACTGTGGGAAGGCTTTGCGCCTCATAAAAACACAACCCCATAAGCTGAGTCGCATCCTTGAAGAGGCAACCAACATTGACTGCCCTGTCCAGTTCTTGGGGGTAGGTCTAGCTCGGTTCTGCCCAACAATAAACCCGGTGATGTCACCCGCTTTTATAAAAAGGGTGGGAGCTCAAAGGGACAGGACACTTTCTCCTAAATTTCCAGCGCCTGCGTATCCAGACATTCCAGATCCACCTTTGCAAGATTCCAGACTCTACTGCTAGGCCAAAGCATAACTGACCCTGTCCAAGCAGGGCCAATTATCCAGAAAACCTCACAAAAATCCCAATAGCCAAGGGGAAAAGCTGTGGTACACTTGGGGAGCCTCCTGTGACCAGATCGGCCTTTTGATCACTACCTGCATGCCCGCTGTACCCTTGCCATCCAGTGACCAGACTTGCCCAGCTGCTTGCTGTTAGGCGTGTCCGCCGCTATCCATTGACCAGAGCTTTTGAGTCCAGAACCGTTTGACTGTCCAAATCCCTAAACTCAAGTGCGGATTGTGAGTATTTCCCCATCCCATAGCCACACATAACCTACCCCATCTTGATACTTTCTTTGTTCCACTTTTTAAGTAATCCTATCCATACCCTGATTCCTTGTTAAAATTGTTAGAATTCTCTGTGCATCTTGTCATTGATCTCCAAGCGTAAGCGCCAATTTTCTATTCATTTCTGTCTTGCATAGATCATAAGTCCTTAGTCATATTTGGAATAATCAAATTAATTCCCACATCAAGTTGAACGCGTGGTGAAAAGGTTGACGTTGAGAATCAATCTTGGAACATACCGTGTCTTTCTTTAACCATATAGTCTAGATAATTTAGTTTAAGTAAAATGTGTCTTTCCTCTTTAAAACCAATTTTTCTTTTCTTAACTGCTTTATTTTACCTAAACCGAACCTCATTCCACCTTGAAAATCTCATCCAATTCTTCAGCTATAGCCACTCTTTCACTTCTGTATTTATCCCTATGATGTGCATCTATCACCGAGCCTAACAACTGCATTCCGATTCTGTGTATTTCACCCGTTTTTGTTAAACATTTTAAATTTAAAACTGAAAAAGAGAACATTTCAACTTTTCAACGTGTGAATGTGGCTGCACTGTTTGCATTTCAGGTTGCTTTTTGAACTGTATGCCTTTTGTGATACCTTACCTTATAGTTGCTAGTGATATTACATCCCTGAGACTGTGATAAAACATATGTATATCATTATTTAACCGCACATATAATTATTTGTCAAATTCCAAGTGTCATTTATGCCATTGCAAAGGGTTTTGATTCCCTGCAGTTTCTTTTTATCCACTCAGAATTCCAATAATTGGGGTTTGAGGGAACATTGCAGGGGGGAACCTTAACTCGGTGCTATCTATCCTAATTGAAAAAGTTTTCCTATTCATGTGTGCTTTGGATATGTTCTTGTAGAAGGTTACCCAAGTGCATTTCAGTGGTTTTCATTGTAATTATCACCCCATTGGTGATTGCTGCTTAATATAAAAATTGTGTGATTCTCTTTGAATTTAAAATAAATACATATTGTGTTACCACCCACCGGTCTGGTTCATGGTCCATTGTGACCCGGGTTATTTGTAAAAGTGGGTGTGAGACGGGTCGGGTATCGGCTCAATTCGAATTTGCAGAAAACAAAAAGCATTCTTATTGCGCGCAACATCTAAGGCTAAGGACAAAGGTCCTGGTCCGGTGTGTGACGTCCGATTGGAATCTTTCACAGTTTTATATTGTGTTTATGACAATGCACTTACTCCAAGATTTACCTTGGCCTAATTGTTTGTATAAAAACCTTTATTTTTTTATATTGTTTGCAACAGGTTCTTTGTACTTTCCTACTGCCCTCTCTGCCTCCTAAAATGAGTCTGCTGCTCTGTCTATACTACCAAATACTTAGGTGGTACAGCCTTATTCTAAGAGTAGAGTTTTGTACTGTCTCAGTTGTATGGTTTTACTAAGCCTTTAGTTGGACTTCAGAAAAACTGTCCTAACAGGTGACATGCACCATTTTACACATTGTCATCTGTTGCTGTGGGTTGAGTGAATTTCATTTAGGGCAAGTAGGTAAACTAAACTACTTAACCTGCAGATCTAGTGGAATTTTAAATAATTTGCAAAGCCTGATTCGTCTCACTAATATCTTACTTCAGCGGTCCACAAAAATGCTGTATTACTCATTCGTTTTGGATCCATATAACTTCTGGTGACATTAAAAATATTAGTATAACATTGCTAATCAAATTTCAGTTTTTTCTAATCAAGAACATTTTAATTAGCACACTCTGCTAATCAATTTTTGAAAACGAATGTATGCCTTTGCATGCATGTAGGTAGCTTCAGTTAGGCTATGGTTAAGTGCACTTACTGGGCATTGGCATCCGTAGAGGGGTCAGACATTGAGCCTAAGTGAATGAAGATTAATTCCAATGTATCCTTGGGGAAGTTCTATAAATAGAGGTCAGTGTCTTGGTTGGTTTGGCCTGGCCTGGTGAGGGGAATAGGTGTGTGATGGAGCAGGATGGGCATGACTGCATGGCATGGCCTGTCCAGTCCAAAGATGTGGGGTAGAGACATTTGATAGCTAGAGAGATGGTGAATACCATGTCAAGTTTATTGCTTGTGTTGTGGGTTTGTACTGTGATGAGTTACTTAATGTATATGGTGTCGAGCAGTTTGAATGGAGTCTGTTTTTCTTCTTCACTTTGCTTCTAGGCCGGCTGAGGTCTCTGAGGGAGATGTTAGTTTTGAAGTTGTGGAGATGTTGTCAGGAAAAGATAAGTTGGTTTGAGGTGGTCAGTAGAGTAGATGGAAGGTATTGTCTGATCATGAGTGAACAGGAATTGCAGGGTGAGGAGTTGCATGCATGCATGCATGCTGGTGTGGTATGATTCTAAAGGAGTCATGTCCATGAACCCTTAAGGACCAAGCCCAGTCTCACTCTTTACTTTCTGGCCCTTGTGTTGGATGCTGTGGCCTGTAGACACTTTATTTATTCATTTAGAAAGCACACTGGGCCCGGGGGCATCAAGGCGCTGGTTACACAATATGCATTTTATGAACATGAGCTTAACATATTACACAGTAGTCATTTGATGAAGATACATTGGTAGTATGGGGTGTGTTCATGGCAGACTCAACGAGAAAATAAATGATTTGAGCTGTTCCCTCAAAACCCAGTAGGATTGTTCAGCTCTTAATTGCAGAGGTAAGTCATTCCAGCACTTGGCAGCAGTCACCGGGAAGCTGTCCCTTCCCGATCGTGTTTTTTTAAATCTTGCGATAGTCAGTTTATGGGAGTAGGCAGAATGGGTAGGCCTGGTAGGTTGGGATTTGGAGAATCTTTGAGAAAGAGATCTCTGAGCAGAGTTTGATGGGCATTTATGTATGATGGTCAGAGACTTAAAGGTGATTTAAAGGAAATGCAGACATTCAGAGGGTATGCAGAGGTGGGGGTGAGCCATTGTTCTGTCTAGTTTGTGAGTAATAGTGACGTGAGCAATGTCTGCTGCATTGAGTACTGTGGAATGAATATTAATGAGCATGTGGTTGCATTTGTGTTTTGGAGGTGGAATGTGGGTTGCGATGAGGGGAATGTGGAAGAGGCTTTGTGGATTGTAGGTGCATCGGATCCAGATATCGACTGGATGCATGCATATGTGGATGATGGTAAGATGGGAAGGGTTGAGTGAGGTGTGATGCGCCTGCTGCTGGCCTAACTAGAATGCGTAGAGGTGGGTATTGTTCCCTTTTCAATAGCAAAAAGGACAAAATGGGGAAACTCCATTGTCTTCGTCGCCCCTTTGTTTGAGGCACCTGGGTGACTGCAGCCACGGGATCATGATCTACGTGTTAAGGTAACGAAAGGAGTGTGGAAGGCAAAAGGTGCAGGAAAACATTACCAGTGATTGTCCGGTAGATGGGGCAAAGACTGAAAGGAACCTACAGAATGGAAAGAAGGGATGAAGCAGACAAAATGAGGTGAAATATTAGCATTGATTAGCAGGTAGGTGGGGCACAGGTCACATGACCATGATCCCCTTGCATTAGCTGACCAACAGCAAAAAATAATGCATGATGAACATGTAACCCCTTTTTTATGTAATTTGTGTATAGTACCGTGTGAGTGAAGGAAAAAAGGTGGAGATATGTGTTTGAATACAGCAGAGAAACACAATATATTTCACATGAGTGTTAGGGAAAATGTCTCTGAAGGCAACGTTCCCTCTATTTATGGACCCCCCAAATCTTTTGCTTTTGTTGCAGTTTCCTGACTTGACGTTTGCCAGTGGAGCACAGCCCTAAGCGGCGCATCCCTGGGTTTTCGCTCATTGTTACGGGGAAACTGACATGTCCTTCAGGCTGTCGGTACAGAGAAACATTGTTTCTCTTAAGACTTTGGACTTTGTCACTTTTGGTAACATTTTTATCATTGCTCAAAGCACATTACTGTACAGCGCAATGGGGTCCTTGCGTTTTCTGGCCTTAGTCATCCACTAAGGATTTTTCGGTGACTGGACAATGTGCCTAGGAATGGACTGGTGGCAGCAGTAGCTTTTACATGTATTTCTACAACTTTTTACCGAACCATACCACACTTTCTGCGTTTGGCTAATTTCTGTGGGTAGTGTCTGTCATGGCCGTGCCACAATGTCTTTGTCTATTCTTTTGGCCGTTTTGTCTGTTGGGCTTCCCCCAGTTCTTCATGACCTGGAACTTCCTTATTTGGCAATGCAGTTGCCTGCAAAGGCTGCTCTCGCAGGCTACTGCAGGTCACCTCTGTTGGTACCCAGGATGTGGGCTGGGACAGTTTGGTCCCAATCCACACTACTGGTGCCAGGATGTCTGGCGTGCACGAGAGCATGAGAGCCACAGTGGTCCCAGATTGGACCACTACTTGCGTACATGAGTGGGGCAGATCTTCATTGGCCGGCCGAGTGCGAGCACTCACCGGACTTGTGGATATGAGCAGGGGTACTGAATGCAGACCCGCAGATCAGCAACATGTGCAAATCGACCTGTGGACAGAGCCAATTCTCCAGCATTGGATCTTTCATGGATTCACATGCTTTGAATATTCCCCGTCGTCAGGCTGGGAATCCCCGGTACATTATATAGACCCTTTCCCGTAGGAAACCTTTTTCGACGCTTATGCGTCCTATCCACCTCGTTTTGTATCCTGCGTGCCCGTGACGTCAGGACGTCATGATATAAATACAGGCCCCGCCCGCGCTCCCTCAGATTTCAACCGTCTTTCAAAGTAGTGGGATCCTCGTGTTTACTACTAGTGAAAACTAGGTTGTTTTTTATTTTTTTGTCTATTTCGCGTAAGCGAAGTTCAAATTCTGGAGAATTATGTCTGGAAAGGCGTTATTTCGCCCATGTGCAACTTGTGGCCTCAAAAAGGTTTATGAAGGAGACGGCCACATGGACTGTATCTACTGTCTCCACCCGCACCACACGGCGGATACATGTGAGATATGCCAGGGTTTCTCCCAAAAAACCCTTAAGGACCGAAAAAGAAGGCTGGTTGACTGGCTTAATGACAGAGCGGGTGCCTACCCGGCTTCGGAAGTTGGCTCCACGGCCTCCAGGAGCAAGTCGGAGCCTCCATCGAAGAAGGTGCGGCCAGCAGAAATTCGCGCTGAGGACAAGCATAAGGGGAAACAGGCTGGATCCTCCTCATCACATAAAAAGCCCTCCTCCTCCTCCTCATCATCTAAGACGGAGAGGCTAGCGCTGTCAAAATCCTCCTCAGGGGACCGTCCCAGGTCTTCCGTGAGTCGGGAAGCTTCAGCCGGGAAGTCGGCATCGAAATTGACGACGAAGTCTAAGGGCTCGACGACGACGACTTGCTCGTCGACCTCAGTGTCATTGACGATGCCTATTACCGTTCAAGCAGCAGCGGTTGGGATTCCTTCGTCGACGGAGACTCAGTCTATGGCTTGGCTGCCTGAGGTCTATGACCCGATCCCCCCGGAGGTCTTACTGCAGCCAGACACGGCCTGCTTGGCGGAAGGGGAAGGTGACATGGTTCTGCAGCCATCGGATTTAGGCTTAAGGCCTTCCACGTCGACGGCGACAAGTGCGAGCGGGGGTATGGTACCTATATCATCCACGTTACTGACCCCCCAAACGGTTTTGTCTCTGGATGTGCTTAATACTCTTCAGAAGCTACTACAGCGGATGGATACGCAGTTCCCTCAACCTGGGACGTCATCGTCACTTTTGTCTGTACCTTCCGTCGACGAGCAAACTTGTACTGCTCGCTCGTCGACGAAACACCCATCGGCTCCCCAGGCGGCGAAAGATCGTCCTCGAGCTCAGGAGGAGGGTGAGTTGTCGGAGTCCGACTCTATACGTGATGACTCGGGGTCAGACATCTCCCTGTCACCGTCGAGGGACCCGACATGGAATTCGGATGTAGAATTGGAGTCTACGAGGAGCCAGACACAGCCATCTCCCCCTGATGATGTGGGAGCCTTCCATGCAATGATGGGGAAAGCGTGTTCCGAATTCGGCTTGATTCCTGAGGAGCAGAGGAAAGACTGTTTCCTTTTTGACCATATGGGTCAAAGGAGAAAATCGGTATTTGCCATTCCAATCCTTGACCATGTGTGGCAAGAAGGTCTCAAGACGATGCGCCATCCGTTCTCGGAACCAGCCATAAAGGGACGGATCGAGAAAAAGTTTAAAGCTCCGGAGTCCACTCCAAAATGTCTAACATCACAGCCTCTGTCTGACTCGGTGGTGTCGGCGGCAGCGGCTAGGAAGGCCAGGGTCCAGCAAAAATGTTCAACGCCACCGGAAAGCGAGGCTAGGAGGCAGGACGCATTTGGAAAGAAGGTGCTCTCGGTCGGAGCGACGACAGTAAGAGCAGCCAATTCCTTAGCGATCGTGTCACGATATGATAGGGAAATGTGGCACAAATTAGCCCCTATCCTAGAACACCTGCCAGAAGAACACCGGAAAGCAGCTATGTTACTGGTGCGGGACGGTGAAGAGGCCTCGAACCACGCTATTAATATCGCAGTTGACCTAGCAGAGTCTGGTTTCAAACAAATCAACCATGGAGTAGTGCTTCGTCGACAAGCGTGGCTCAAATGTACTACTTTCCGTCCTGAAGTACAGTACAAAGTCCTGGACATGCCATGCGAAGGGGAGCACCTGTTTGGCGAAAAGGTTGATGAAGCGCTAAAAGGGATGAAAGAAGACACGGATACTGCTAGGTCCCTCGGCGCCCTTCAAACGGGTAGAAATTTTCGCTCTTTTCGCCCCTTCAGAGGTGCTTCTGGAAACTCCCGCTTTGGTGCCTCGAGGGACCGTGGATTTAACAGGCCCTCGTACTCTTCGCAAGGGTTCAGACGAGCGTCCCAGTCGGCACGTGGAAGCAGGGACTATCAATCCTCCAGGCGGCGAGGCTCAGGTCCGTCGTCAACGAAGAACAAGCAAACCAGCAACCAATGACGGCCTTCGAACGTCCTGGGGGGTCGAGTCTCTCATCACTTCGACCGATGGAAATGCATCACCAGAGATCGATGGGTCCTAGACACGATTCGCATGGGTCATGCGCTACAATTCAAAGACAAGCCTCCGCGTCTTCCTCCTTTATTCTCGACACAGCCCCACCTCCAAATCCTACGACAAGAGGCGGCGCTTATGTTGCGAAAAGGGGCGGTAGAGAGAGTTCCTGTGGTACAGGAAGGCCAAGGAGTTTATTCCAGGTTCTTTGCTGTCAAAAAGCCAAACGGCAAATGGAGGCCCATTCTGGACCTAAGGGTACTCAACAAGTGGCTAAAGAGCCAAAAATTCAAAATGCTAAAACTCCAAGAGGTTATCAGATCGGTGCAACCCATGGACTATCTATCATCACTAGACCTTCAGGATGCTTATTTTCACATCCCAATACGCCCACGACACAGGAGATATTTAAGATTCGTCGTCGGGAGAAAGCATTTTCAGTTCAAGGTCCTCCCGTTCGGACTCAAGTCCTCCCCCAGGACGTTCACCAAGTGCTTGGCCCCTATAGCGGCCCATTTAAGGAAGGATGGTCATCATGTCTATCCATATCTAGACGACTGGCTAGTCAGAGGGTCATCCAGGGAACAAACACGAGACAGTCTACGAGCCACAATGTCCATATTACAGGAACTGGGCTTCGCAATAAACTTCAACAAGTCCTCAGTAGAGCCTTCGAGGACCTTGGTCTTTCTAGGAGCGGAGTTTCATACACACACAAGCCTGGTGAAACCATCCAGCGAAAGAATTCAGAAACTTCAAAACAAGGCGTCGGAATGGAGAGGCGGTACCAAGGTCTCTGTGCGCAAGTACATGTCCCTGCTAGGGACCATGTCGTCCTGCATTCCGTTAATAAACAACTGCCGTCTGTTTATGAGGCCTTGCCAGGAATTTCTAGCGGACCGTTGGGCGCAGAGCAGAGGTCGCTGGTCCGACAGACTGGTCGTCGACGAACAACTAGTTCAAGCACTCGGCTGGTGGAAAGTGTCTACTCATCTAACGAAAGGGATGCCTCTACTGGAACCAGAGTTCCAAAAGACGGTGGTGACGGATGCATCGCTGAGCGGATGGGGAGCTCATCTGGATATGTTACAGGTACAAGGCCAGTGGTCTTTGCAGGAGTCCTCTCTGCATATCAACCTGCTAGAACTGAGAGCAGTGCGATGGGCTCTGAAGTCTTTTCTTCCGCAACTGAGGGACTCGGTGGTGCGTGTCATGACGGACAACACCACTACGATGTTCTACTTGAGGAAACAAGGAGGGACACGTTCCAGGTCCCTATCGACGGAGGCACAGAAAATCTGGCACTGGGCCCTGCAACACAACATGCAAATCTTAGCGTTTCACCTACCAGGAGTGAAAAACGTGGAAGCCGATGCTCTCAGCAGAGAAATGAACGAAGTTCACGAATGGGTGCTGAACGACCAACAACTTCAACAAGTATTCAAGGAATGGGGACACCCTTCCATAGACCTGTTTGCAACGAAGAACAACAAGAAATGCCATCAGTACGCAAGCAGATGGCCTCAGCAGGACTCACTGGGGGATGCGTTCTCATTCCCATGGACGAACAAATTCCTGTACGCATTTCCTCCTTTTCCCCTTGTCCGGAGGACGTTGCAATGGATCCTCAGGTACCCATGTCGGGTAATTCTGGTGGCCCCATACTGGGCCAGACAGGTGTGGTTTTCAGACCTACTACACTTAGCGGCGGCGGAACCGATGAGATTCCAGAAGACCCCCGACCTTCTGTCTCGACAGGAGGGTGTCGTTTGGCATCACGACCCGGACAGCCTCAAATTGACGGCCTGGCTCCTGACTTCGCCGAATTTGGTCGGCTAACGATTCCGGAGGACTGTCGACGTATCCTGCAAGCGGCAAGAGCACCTTCCACAAACGCCTCATACGCGTACAAATGGAAAAGGTTCTGTCAATGGTGTGAGGATCAACCAGGTTTGGCCCCGCAATCGATTAGGCCGGAACAGCTCCTTCCATACTTGCTGTTATTAGCTCAAAAGGGCCTGTCGGTGTCGTCAATAAAAGTACACGTAGCAGCCATTTCCAGGTTTACTCGTCGACGGCACTCGGCACCATTGTTCAGCGACCGCCTGATTAAACACTTCCTTAAAGGCCTCTTTCGGAGTTTCCCTCCAGAGAAGAAATTTCCACCGGAGTGGAGCCTCAATCTGGTCTTAACGTCTCTTATGAAACCTCCTTTTGAGCCAATGTCATCATCGTCTCTAAAGTTTCTGTCGTGGAAATTGGCCTTCCTGGTGGCCATCACTTCAGCCCGACGTATTTCAGAAGTTCAAGCTCTAATGGTGGACCCACCATACTTACGATTTTTCAAGACCAAGGTAGTCCTAGCCACTAACCCACAGTTCATACCAAAAGCTCCTTCGGTGTTTCATAAACACTCTTCTATCGTGTTGCCTACGTTTTTTCCGGAGCCATGCTCGGGAGCGGAGCGCATGCTACACACATTGGATGTAAAAAGGGCTCTCAAGTTTTATCTTCATCGTACGCAACCGTTCAGAGAAACGAGACAGCTGTTTGTGGCCTATGGGTTGGGTGCTAGAGGAAAAGCCATTTCAAAGCAAGGACTATCAAGATGGGTGTCATCTACCATTTCGTACTGCCATTCCAGGGCAGGAAAGCCTCTTCTACGACGGCCAAGAGCTCATTCAACTAGAGCAGCGGCATCGTCGACGGCACTGTGGGCCGGAGTCCCTCTAGGGGACATCTGCATGGCGGCTACCTGGGCGTCTACACACACCTTTACCCGCCATTACTGCCTGTCGCAGCAACATGCCGAAGACACCCGGATGGGACAGGCAGTGCTTCGACACC
Source organism: Ambystoma mexicanum (assembly GCF_040938575.1). NCBI lineage: Eukaryota > Metazoa > Chordata > Amphibia > Caudata > Ambystomatidae > Ambystoma > Ambystoma mexicanum. The sequence continues at coordinate 156,495,458 of NC_090925.1, forward strand.
TATTCCAGTAAGGTAAGCCCCGGCTGCGGGGTTGCATCCTGTGGAATTTATGACTGTATGTGGTCCGTTTTTTCCTATGTAAACTATTACTGATGTATACATGATCATAGGGAACGGCCTTTTGCGAAGAAAGTATATGGGTTTGCATGCACACCTCCTCTTGGGGGTAGTACTGCTATGTAATCTATTCAAAGCATGTGAATCCATGAAAGATCCAATGCTGGAGAAGGGAATAGTTTCTTACCTGTAACTCCATTTCTCCAGCATTGGTATCTTTCATGGATTCACATGCGCCCACCTGCCTCCCCTGATCATGCAAACCGGTTCCCCCACTACTTTGGGGGCCGAAATCTGAGGGAGCGCGGGGGCGGGGCCTGTATTTATATCATGACGTCCTGACGTCACGGGCACGCATGATACAAAACGAGGTGGATAGGACGCATAAGCGTCGAAAAAGTTTTCCTACGGGAAAGGGTCTATATAATGTACCGGGGATTCCCAGCCTGACGACGGGGAATATTCAAAGCATGTGAATCCATGAAAGATACCAATGCTGGAGAAATGGAGTTACAGGTAAGAAACTATTCCCTTATCTGGAGGCGCTGAGCAAAACAGAGGACTATCCTGAGATGCGCAGAAGAAGGTTGGCCACCTGAGCCCGCTGCTGCACGGTAGCGCCCTGCTTTGCGCTCTATCTCAGAAGACCTAAGGTGCTTCAAACCTCTGGAGTGGTGGGAATAATCACTCTTGACGCATCCTGGTTGCCCTGCAAAAGAGCTTGTTTGGTAGTGTTCCTCTGCCATCTGGTGGACTGTCCAGCTCAAACATTGCACCCGTGCGGAAGCGTCGCCACATCCAGTTTTGCCTCAAAACTTTGGGGAATCCTAACTTGCACTGCAAAGCACCTTTTCACTGAATTTCATTGTCCCAGCAGCTTTGGGGCACAAGAGCGAAGGTTGCATCAGATTGCGAGAGTTCGGTGCCCTTGCATCACTGCACAACAGTGATAGTCGATGAAGGTGATTTTCCAGCATTCCTTCTTGTGCCCTGAGACCAGCTGCATCAGTGTTTTCTTTGATCTTCAACCAAATCAAGAGATACAGATCCTTTTGCAAACTGTACCCACATCTGCACCCGCAGCGCCTGTGCACTTTGAAGCCAAACTGAGGGCAGGAAACTAACCTCTGACGACCCCTTCCAGACCTGCTAAGATTGGACCAACACAGAGTTGAGGGCAGTGGGTACTGAAACCACTTACAGTTTACCGGCGGCCCCTTGTTCATCCATAGCATTCTACGCACAGAGGATTCCTTGTGGTCCGCTCTTTGGCTTGGGTAGACTCTGCTTCCTAAAGCGAAGTTGGGAATCAAATTTGTTCATCGCAGCAGATCCTCCCCTACTCTTGGAACCTGTTTTCACCCTTCAGAATTCTGTCCCTCACTTTGCCCGCTCCTTAGAAAGGTACTTTGGGACTTTTATGCATGACTCGGCGCTTTTACGCACGCATCAAACACCGAGCACAAGGGCTCCATTCCTCGTAGGGTTGGACTTATATGGTTAGGAATTTCCATTTCTGAAGATTGTCAATGCTATAAAGATTGCCTGCCTTTTTCCCTTACGTATTGGTGGAGTTTCCAATTTTATCACATTGACTCCAGAGACTATACATATTTTACATGGTTTGTTGCTTGTGTGGTAGTTTTACATTGCTTTTCATTATTTATTGGTGTTTATTCTTGTGCCTTAATTTTTTTTTTTATTTTCATATACTTCTGTCTAAAGGTAATTCTTAGTGTTTCACTGTGTGCTCATAAGGGAGCTGTGATCACCCTCACTCCTCCTGAGACTTAGCCTTGACCGCGCTCCAATCTTTTGTGAAGTGTCCTGGCTATCTTCTCAGAAGTGTCCCCCGTTTCACTAGAAAGGGTGGACTGCGACATTTCTGTCCACCAGAGCAGAGTTTAGAAATCCATTGTAGCAGAGATCTACACACTTCACATTGGCCAATACTTTGTGGTGGGTCATTGTCAAGGGTTTTGACCCATGTTGAATCAATAGACTGGGTAGATGTGGGGATGAGCTGTCGCCGCCCATTATTCTATCCCAGAACAAACTAAATCAATAGACTGGGTGGATGTGGGGATGAGCTATCGCCGCCCACATTCACGCCAGAATAGGAGAACTGCGCAGTTGGCTCGAGACCACTCCAAAGATACAACCTTCTTGTGGGGGTTTCCACATCACCACTCTACTGTAAGGATGCCATCAAAACAATGTTAAGCAAGGGTCCTATACTATCAAGCAAAAGACCACTCTATTGAAATGCAGTAATTCAAGACAACTCAAAAATGGATGCAGTACCGACAAATTCCCCAAGGTGGCGCTCGCGGTCTAAACTCTGACAGGGAAACTGTATTTAGGAGTTGCAAGAGGGGCAGGGACTTCAAAGCTTGTTAATTGAAAATCTAGCCACCTGCTGTTCCCAGAGGCCAAGAGGCTGGAAAACCTTAACACCTCAGATTCCACCCCAGGAGGCAGGATATCACATGACCCTGTTGATTGATTGAGGAGAGACTTCCAGGCAGCCTGCTGGAGCCCACACAAAAGGCTCTTTCTGTTGAATGGGGTATGTTAATTTTGAGTGTTTCCTGTCAACCGCCCTCTGCCAGCAAGGAGAGACATGTGATCACTGACCCACCCAGACTTCTGGAGGCGGACCCAAACACTGGGGGAGTTGAATTGCAACAAATATATATTTTATATAAACAGTGATAATTTATTGTAACCAAATGACAGGAATGGACAACTTTGAGAGTCTTAGTTTGAAAAATGCTCTCACGATTTGAGTTCAAACTCCAATTTGTACCATGTTCTGGGGCAAAACCCCGCTAATTATGATTATTGTAGACAATGGGTTTAAGCTAGAGACATGGAAAGTTACTGGGATATATGTGGAAGGTAAATGTACCTTTGTATAATTTTTGATGAAAAACCAATGTTGCAAAACCCACTAAAATTGAAAATAAGTTGCCATTTTTGAATGCAAGCTCCTAGAAACGCCAGAGTCGGGACAGGGACTATCTTTAGTAATATATGATGTGTGTATGTGATGTCAAACAACTGTGTACCTGGGAAATATGTATCTGGATCAGGAATAGATTTGTGTGCACATTGACCAGGGGAGTGTCATTTCTGCAGGTCATAAAAATGACATCACTCTGACACACTATCCCTTCCCAAATCAGGGACCAAAGAATCTATTGACCTATCAAATCAAGAGAGGGGCAGGCTTAGGGATGCTAGCCTCCACCCACTTTTTAAAACTCATAAAAAGAGACTGCTGGGACAGGTGAGGACATTCAATTCCATTTGCTGCGGAGCATGCTGACCGACGACTTCACATCCAGAGATCCAGACTTCAAATCCATCAATCTCCAGAACCTGTAGCAGAAATTAACTCCAGAATTTGTAGCAGAGAGGCCTGAATCCACCAGCTGAATCCTCTTCAGCAGGCCTCAAAACCAACCAAACTATTCAACAGCCGGGCGAGCTGTTTGAATTTTTGCCAAGAATTTTTGCAAGAACCTGTAGCAGTATCCAGAAAGCAGTGCTGTATCCTGAACCTGAGAGAACCACAAACCAGACCGTTGTGAGCAGATCCGGTGCTTGACAGACCCAGAGAGCAGAGCTGACCCAGATAGCCGGGACTTCAGAACCACCCGCCGGAAAGTCCCGTCCAACCTGACCAGACCGTGACGAGGCCTATTTCAAATTGATATTGTGAGTACCTAGCAGAACTGTGCAGAACCAATCTCTTAGTTAAAATAATCTAATCCAAACTATTTTAACCTAAGTAGAATATCCTCCTAGAAATCGTGTCATCTATCATTTTTAAAGCTGCAAACTGTCACCTGTCATTTTGAGTTTACTTTAAATCTGAAAATCTACCTTTATTAAATCGTCCGTATCTCTGGAACCGTTTTACTTTCATTTTAAAGCTGTGATTCTAGGCTTTCCAACGAACCTAGAACCGACTTCCTACTCCTTATACTTTTTCCGCAATCACGATTTACGCACTCGCGAAATTTACTGCGATTTGCAATTTTGGCTCAAATTCTCCACTTGTCAAAATAGCAGCTCCATTCTTTCTTTTGTTAAAATCCGTTTGCAACTTGGTAATAACTCGTAGAGCATTGCTAAAGTGAGCCTGAACTAATATCAACACGCATCTCCCACTCACCCTGAATCTCTAGAGGGAATTAAAATCCGTTGGCACATTTTCCCATCCATTGCCATCACATTTAAAAAACATTTTGGGCCTGTGTTTCAAACTACTACCTGTTTCCTCTAAGCTTGCTGGGGGGGGGAACTGAATTTCGTATTGTATTTGATTGCATTCCTGAGAATGCTCCTCTTTCCATCTCCTTCCATTTCTTACATTGCATAGGGGAGGGGGGTGAATTGCCAGAGAAAAAGTGATTATCTTATCTTTTGCTAAAATCATATCAAGTATTTCTGTACTGCATTTTATTCCTCATTACTTTTCCCTTGAAACCATAAAAGTATTTTTGCTACTTTATCCATCCTATGCTAACTCCTCATTGATTGTAAAGAAGTGTGCTAGTGCCAGATTACCCATTGTTGATCAACATCATATGTCCTAGTGTACTATCAGATATTAATTTATTATAAAGTGTGATATATATATATATATATATTTAATTTTTCAAATAAACCTTTTAATTTGCAAAACAATCCTACTTCTTGGCTCTGTGGGGTCAAGGGGATTATAAGAGGGGGGTGTTATACAAGGGTTGTCATCCAGAGTACTGAACTGGACATAAAAATACATCAATAAGGGTTTTCCTCAGCATCCCAGACTAGGCATTGATTTAGCTGTAGTGTTGATTGAATATCGCTTACATCATTATCTTGAAATAATGACCCCTTCCGAGTTCTGGTTCTTCATTCCATTAGAAATGCACATTTTTGACTGCGTGCAACTATAGTCACTGGACCCATCGCCTCTGAATTATCTTGAATACATTTGTACATAAAACCTCGTAAATCCTGGAGTTCACTGTTCCCTCCCGGCTGATTACAGAGGTTTTCTAATCGAAACGTGTGAAATGCAAACACATGCCAAAATAAAGCAGCCTCACAACTTGGTAATATTTTGACTTTGGGCAAGTGGCATGCCCCACTGACATAATACTGTCGCCCACACATCAGCATTCATAGTGCTAGGAGGGTGTAGAACATGACTCCTGGGATGCAAACTTTTTTCCTCTGTTTTTGATTACACATGTCAGAATGTCTGTGATTGAACAGTGGGGCAACTTTGCAACACCTATAGTACCTATGAAGTGCCTAGTTCCTCCATCTGCAGTAATTCTGTAGCAGGATTCCTGTGCTCCAACCATATATACACAGGTTAAAAACCTCAGTGGCAAGGAGGGCTGGAAGACCCTACCCTATAAAAGCCAGTTTTATAGAGGAAATGCATAATAAACACAAGACGTTGTAAACCTGTAGAGAAACTCGTGGACGTATAAAATAAGATTGAGTGCATAGGGGGCTGTGAAATGCTCACTTTCTAAGAATACTTCATACAGCCCTATTAATAGTTTGGGAAGCTGCAGGCTTATTAAACTTCGCCCTTAGAGAAAAACGTAAATTACAGATAATTACATTCCATCCTTCTGCCAGCCAGTCCAATTACATTCCATCCTTCTGCCAGCCACTGTAATAACTCCCAGCTCTTCAGTACCAAAGCCTAGTCGGGCTTTACATTGACTGACCTACAAGCAGACTTTCTCTTTAGTGCCAATCCATCAGAGGCTGAAAGCCATAAACTCCAGCACAAGCCTGCTATTGTATGTTGGTGGAATGCTGGGAACAGCATCCCAGGAGCCTTTACAACCCCCCACGCTATTCCTTGTACTTATTCAGTTCCTCCCTTACCAGGAACCAAACTGCTCCTCTCCGGCTCCAGATACCTCCTCCCCTCACAGGAACATAGCTGGCAGTCACAACTGTCAAATTATGTCCTTGCCACACACTTATTTGTTCTGTACTACTGTCACTCCTAGTCTCCTAGCAATGGGTCCTCCCGTCTGATATACTCCTTGGACACAAAACTGGCCCCTAGGGTGAGGAAGCTGTCAGTACATTCCAGCAGGCTGTCCAGTGAAATCGGAGTCATATATTCTTGTTTTGTATTGTGTTTTTGGTAAACAATACCTTGCACAAATTGATACATACAAATATGAAATACAAATCCATTCCATTAATCAGTACAATCTAAAAACATTTTACATCATTAACACAGACCAGTAAAATGTTATCATATAACGCTGTTAAAAAAGCACGTCCTTATTAACCTTTGCCAATTCATCAAAAATATTTTTAAGACATTAATCAAAGCTAAAAGAAGAGACATTTGTGTGCCATTAATTAGCCTCTGCCAAAGATGGCTACCAATAACGTAAAAATACAATTGACATGACGTTTAAATAAATACTATTCTAGAATCAATCAATGCTTTAAACGCAATAACCAAGTGATAGTGTTTCAGTGCCAAAGTCAGAACAAAGTCTACAGGTTCTCAGTTCATGGGGTATGTGCAATTGGGGGGCTTAAGATCTCAAGTGTTGGCAGGCAGTTCAACCAGAATTTAAGGTACCATCTACGAGCTGAAGGTGACGGGAAACCTCTGTAGGTATGACCTTAGTTGTTCCATAGGAGTATACATCATAGTCTGTTCCCTGCATCTTCACAACCTTTGTAGATCCTCCATACTCCAAATTCTGTCCCAAGTCTTAAACATTTCTTTAAAACAATCAGAGACTGTCGTTTTTATATCCATAAGGGAGATAACATTCAAACATCTCTTTCTAAAACTCTTAATAACAATATTGGTGTTTGAGCTCATCATTTGTTTTAGGTGGTTATTTATTCCAAATCCATCACTTTCACAGATTTTCCAACAGAGAGATGGACATATATACATTTCTGAGGCATATTTCTTGTGGAATCTTCTTAGATCACATGCTGTGCATAGGCTGACATCTAGTGGAAGCTGCAGAGTATTACAGTTGTTGTTTTCGAAATTCGAAAAAAAGGGACGGCGACAGGGCGTGCCAGTAATATTTTGCATAGTGTGACATCCACTGTACCCATTGTCCCTCACGCGTCGAGGTCCCTCAGATTGGGTTTTTCCGCCATCGTAGACGGACGCTATTTTGCAGATTTCTCCTTTTGGCTTACCGCCATTGATTTATACAAATTATTGATGGTGATGACTACTGGGATCATCCGACAACGGGGAAGAAACAACAGTCCTAGACTCCTGTCGACGAATATTTCCGGCCTTCGAAGGCTGCTTCGGGCTTCAACCCACACAGTAGGGAGAGAGGGGGGAGGACATTCAAAAATGTATTTGCCCCTTTTTGTACATTACACTCGCCTAGTTGCCGTGTCATTCCGTTATGGATAGGACCCCTTTCAAATTGTGCCCTAAGTGCAACATGAAGTTCCTGTGGGTCGCCATAACCTGGTGTGCAAACTTTGTCTCCCTCGTGATCACATCGAAGGGACCTGTCGAGCGTGTAAGCTCTTTAAACCCAAGGCGTTAAAGGACCGCTTAACCAAACGCTGGGCCCACCACGCCATGCAGGTCGAGGCCAGCATGAATGTGGATGGGACTTTCAGCAATGGCAGCAACGCCGTGTTATCCGATGGCGAAGGCGACGGGGATACTCCGGTTTCCCAAGCGCAGGCCCCTGACCCCATCAGACTGGCAGGTGGCCTTGTTACGGGGACGATACCCGACGGCAGTGGCACTCACCTTCCACTAAGTACACAACCCACATCCGAGACTCAACACGTGTGTCGAACAAAGGCCAACACACGATGTCTAGGGAGAGGTCCGTAGAATCACTGTCCTTTGGGCACTCGAGGTCCCGATCGCCACATGACAGGCCCCGACTGTCGAAAGACAGAACAGATGTCTTGAGTAAATCCATTCCTGAACGTTGCACATCAGGTGACGAGACTTCGGCTCAGGCTGTAGCCGAAGTTCGACGATCTTCGTCGAACACTGTAAAAAACCCTATACAGGTGTGACTAGGCCATTTGGTTGAAAAGCACGCCCAGAAGGCCTAGTAAAAGGTAGGGAGTCCAAGAGGAAATCTTCTAAGACCCCTCGGAGGGAAAGGTCCTAAGAGGATAGGTCCCTTCACACGAGTAAGGACCCCCAGGAATCCCTGTCTTCAGTCCTAAAGAAAAAGGCCCAGCCTTCACCTCAAATCCCACCCACTCCTCAAGATCAGGGACTTCCATTTCACCCTATGTCCATTCCTAGCTCTGCTCAATGGTCATGTGAGGCTATTGATGGGGTCATGAGAAGGATGACCTTCATGGCAAACTTTTATGAACGAGACCCTTATTATGGTTTTGATTCCACCCCTCCCACAACAGCGGCCTCTGGTTCTCAGATCCCTGAACCCCATTCTAAAAGGTCTTGCCCCGATACCATAGCGCAAGACCCCCCAGTCATTGACCTGTATGACCCGGACACTGACAATGAGGACCTCTATGCATCTCAAGACCACACAGACCCTTACTATGGGGATGATGATGATGAGTAACATGGACTTTCCCGTCTATCAGGATCCTCCTGTGACGGATTCACCTATAGATAACCAGCCACTATTAATTGACGTGCTTTTCAAGGTATCTGAGCATTTCCCAATAGCAACGCAGGAAACTCAACAGCACAAGGATTTTGTTGATGATATTTTGGGGGATAGGAAGGTTGTCACTCAGTTCATTCCCCTCCTGAGGTCTGTTCAGTGAAAAGATACAACCCTCGCTGGAAACACCTAATCAGAAGCGGGTGCTTAACCCCAGCATCAAAAATCTTTTCATACATGCCCCATGTGACCCTCTCTATATCGGGGGACAGCTCAAGCCTGACTCTTGTAGTTACAACAACAAGGGAGAGAGCAGGAACACCCCTAGCCGCCTCTGAGGCACCTCCGGACAAGGAGAGTAAAACGCTGTATACGATGGGGAGGAAAGTGGCCTCTTCGGCTGCCTTTCAGGCTAGGATAGTGTTGAGATAGGACCGACGCCATAAGGAGTTTAACAAAAGGCTTTATTTAAGTTAAACTATGCACAGGCAGCAGGCGCACCTTCAACTTAAGGTCCTCAAGGCAAACTGTCTGCCAGTTCAAAGCATGCAGTACATACACATTCCGAGAGAATCCTAGGTTGCAGGAATTCTCGGAATGTGTATGCATGAATGGGCCACAGCATAATAAACACTCCAAAGGTCTGTAACACATATAAACAAAATTATGACATTTAAACCCAACACATCTCCCTCCCTTAATGTGGAAGAATTTTAGCTAAACTATTCAAGGTAATAGTCTTTAAAATGATCAGGCAGTCTCTTTGTTCTTTTGCAGTTGTCTCCAGCATTGGATTCATCCTCCACTTGCTCACTAATGTTTGTAGGTGATTGATATGCAACTCCTTCACCTCCTGGTTCCTCTTGACTCTCTTCATTGACATTCTCTCATTATATTTTCTCTGTTCACATTTGGTGCACATTTGACCAATTTAGACTTCGACCAACACTCGCCCCCTTCAAGAATGACCACGCTACTTCTAATAGTTTCAACTCTCTTGGGACCTAGGAATTTGCTTTCTGTACACTTCGCACCAAAACGTGGGTTTTTGATTAACACATAATCTCCCGACAACATCATCTCTTTTACATTGAAATTAGAGTCGAATCTCTGTTTGTACTCATTCTGCGCATCATGAAACAAATTCATTACTGTCTTATCTACATTCATACATCCTGATGCCTCTAGCCATCCAGGACATAACCTGGTAGCTTGCTGCCTACCTTTTAATGACAAAAGGTGACACCTTGGTTAAGGAATGTGGAGTAATACGATAACTCCACACCAATTCTTTTAACCCTTCCGACCATTCAAGACCTGAGTTGAGAGCCAGCTGAATACCCCTTTAATGAATCTATTGGCCCTCTCCACCAATCCATTCGCTCTAGGGTGGTATAGCGCAGTTCTCAAATGTGTGATACCATACCTGACCAAGAATTCATTCATTCTCTGAGCACAGAACTGCACCCCATTGTCTGTTATGATCTCTGTGGGAAAGCCCTCTCTGTGGAACACCTCTTCAAATAATGAGACCATTTCATTCGTAGTGGCCTCTTTTAGAGCCTTCCACTAAACTCACTTGGTGTGATAGTCTACAAGTACTACCATAAACCTAAAGCCATCGCCCAAACCTTGTATCGGGCCAATTATATCCACATCTAATTTTTTCCATGGCTCACATGGAACTTGAAGCGGCACTTCTCTGACTACTTTTCCTTTATCCGCTTTTTCATATTCATGACAACCCCTCACCTTTTTTTCCATCATGCTGTCCGTGCCTGGCCACCAATACGATTATCTTAACAATCTTTTGGTACGGTTTATTCCCAGATGACCTTGATGAGACAGATCTACTAAGTGGGCCCTAATACCTGAGGGAGGGATAATCTTGGACCCTCTCCTGAGTTTGATTCCATCTTCAGACAAATTTAGCTCTTGTTTCGCCTCATACATACGATCGGAATTCCTATCTAGGGCATCCCTGATGGGCCACCCATTAATTGTCCACTCTTTCACCCTGGTGATAGATGGGATATGATATGGCATTTGTAACGCGCCTATACACAAGTGTTTCAAGGCGCGAAACACTTGCATGCATCTGCTTCTAGCCATTCATCTTTCCCCACTGCAACTGTTGACATGTCTGAAATAGTTATATATTCTTCAATGACTATTTCTGATGTGCCCTCAGTGTGTTTCACTGGCATTCTAGACAGACAATCAGCCACCACATTTTCTTTACCTGGAATGTGAACAATCTTGAAATGGTATCCTTGCAATCCCACAATCAATCTAGCACTCCTGGGAGAGCCTTTCGCCCAATCACAGCTACTTAACAGTTGAACCAGCGGTTTATGGTCAGACTTCACCAAAAATTCTTGCCCCCACAAAAAAAACTTCAAATGTACAATGGCCCAGTACACCGCTAATGCTTCTTTCTATTACTGAATAATTGCATTCAGCCCCATCCCCCAGATTCCTGGAAGCAAAAGCAATCCCCTGACATTCTTTCTCCAAGTCCACTTGGTACAATGAGGCTCCTAACCCAATCAAACTAGCATCGACCGTGAGCACGGTTTTCCTACTGCTTACAAAACCACCAAGAGATGGTGCTCCTGATATCCCTTCCTTTATAGCAGCAAACGCTTCCTGACACTCAGGAGCCCGTTTGAAACTCACTCCTTTTTTCAATAAGTTCCTTAGGGGTGCTGAGATAGTGGCACATTTTTCCACAAATTTATGATAGAACTCTGTCATACCCATAAATGATCTGAGTTGATCTTTATCGGTAGGTGGAGGTACTTCACATATATTCTTCACAAGATTGGTTTTAGGTGATATACCATGACCTGACACTGTGTCCCAGGTACTCAACCTCCCTGAGACCAATGTGACATTTTTCTCTTTGTACCGTCAGCCCTGAATATTTCAACCTTTGAAGAACATTCCTCAATGCCAAATGTTCACCCTCTGAATTAGCAAAAACCAAAATGTTGTCTTGAAACACAGTAACATTCTTCAGACCTTTAAGTACTTCCTCCATGACTCGTTGAAACACGGAAGCAGCTGATGCTAGTCCGAAAGGCATGCCCAAATACTTGAACGTGCCCTCCGGAGTGACAAAAGCAGTTACATGTTGACATTTGTCCGATAGCGGCACATGGTGATATGCTGCAGAGAGATCTATTACTGAGAACCAATTAGGTTCACCAAGTGTAGCCAGAGTCTCAGAAATTCTGGGTAGAGGGTGCCTTTCAATGAAAATGTTCTTGTTAAGGTCCCTGAGGTCGACACATAGTCTCAGGCTACCATTGTTTTTCGCTACTAGGACCACAGGGGGAGAGCCATTCCGTTCCATTGATGGGCTCAATCACACCTTTTCGAATTAAACTCTGAAGTTCCTCACAGAGTTGTTGCCGAAGTTTAAGTGGAACAGGCCTCACTTTATGCACCACCGGCTGTGCATTAGGCTTGAGCCTTATGTTGTGCTCAGTCATTCAACCTTCCTAGGCTGGACGTGAAAACCTCAGGAAACTCTTTGGACCACCTGTCCTCAATGTCCGCAATAGTTACAGGTTCTGATGCACTTGCTTGTATACGGACACCTAATACCCTTTGCTCTTCCCAACCCAGTAATGACGCTCCTTTCTTTGCAAGCAGAATTTTTGCCGAACATTCTCTCCCTTTTTAAGATACTGTGCCATGAAACTCGCCAATGAGAGCAATGTCTGAGTCTCCATAACCGCAGGGTTGTACTTCAGCGGGAAGAAGATCAGGAGTCTTGCCTAGAATATTCTTGAAGGTATCTCCTGAAATTATGGTCCAAGGCGAACACAAATCCACCTTCATCTTGATTTGACACCCATCAATCATGAAATAGTCAACTGGTCCCTTGGCATCACCTGATACAGCATCAATCTGGAACACATGCCTAGCATTTCTCTCCTGGACAGGCGGCTTATCTGGCATTCTTTGCAGGGGCTGTTCTGTGTCTTTGTTCAAGACAATTCACCAAAGCATCTTTACACATATTCGCAAAATGACGCTTGCACTTGTAGCATTCTGCAACTCTTGCGGCACAGGATGGAAAATTTGATGAATGCCTGGTACTTCCACATCTAGAGCACCTCTGATTCCACCACTCCTTCCTGGTATTCCCTTTCCTCTTTGGCATGACTGTACATACCCCTTGTGCAACGCTGTGTGATGATTGCTTGTCAATTTTCATTGCCCTCATGTATTGAGAGGTTTGCTCAATGCAGCGTGTCAACTCCACCGCCTGCTCTAACGACACATCCTTGGCAAGCAACTTTTCTTGTACCCTGGGACTGTTGGTGCAGCGCGCTAGTTGGTCCCTTATGAGGGAGTCTGTGAGGTCCTGTTATATATAGTCTTGTACTTTGTCACTGGCCTGGAGTGATTGCCAATAGAATGTGATGTATGATGCAGCCAGGAGAATGTTGAGTGCATCAGTGTATGAATGTTCTGAGTGAGTCAGTTGGGGGCCTGAGCTGGAGTGAGTGGTTGGCCGGTGGGTCTTCTCCTTCATGTGTACTGTACTACCTATCCCTGTCCTTGTCCTGTCATCCAGACTACTGTAAATACGAGAGTAACTGTAACTGTACATATTGTACCAATAAAGCATACCTGGAAGAACATCAGTCTCCACAGCTGGTCTGTGTGTCCCTTGTGACTAATAAGAGACTTTATTACATTGGCGACGAGAGTTAAAGAACCCAGGAATATGGACAAATACAACTTAAAAGGACAGAGTGCAACTGAGGAGCTGCAGCTACAAAAATGTACAGTAAGGAGAGCTGTGGGGGGGAAGCAGCCTAAGAGTGACCCACCGTTCCCCCAAAGACTCAAAAATAAACATCCTGCCAGCTCCAGGGTTGAAAATGTATAATGTGCCACTGGACTCTGGGAGGGAGGTCCCCAGTAACCAAAAACATTTCCCCAGAGTTCCCTCATGGAAAGGCGCAAAATAAATAAATAACTAAAAAGAGGAATATGCCCCAGAGATCTTAATGGAGACAAAAAGGGCCCTGCTAGTTGGGAATTGACTTTTTGAGCCCCGTTCAAATTAATAAGTAAAAAGATAACTCTCAGCGTAGGAGTTGGGGGTAGTGTGTGTCAATGAAATGCAATAACTTCATGGGAGCATTTTACAGTTTCATTGACCACCCTGTACATTCTGCAAACCACTGGGTGGCGCCAGAGCTCCATGCACTCAGAATATTAACTGTGAAAATAATACATAAAGGCAGTGCACAACCCGTAATGAAAGAGATTTTTGTTGTGCCAAGTTTTTTGTGTGTATTAAACATTGTCTCCCATGTGGAATGAACATGGATAAAGTTTGGAGTTTGATTTTATCAAAGATCCTGCCTGAATTTCAAAAAATGCTCCGTGTAATAGTTACAGCACAGGCCCAGTGAGGTCTGTCCTCCTCCAGCCCTTCTATTGAATGATGACGCGTGTAAACATTCAGTGGGTGATAGTGATCCATGGAATGCGGAGCAGACAATGGAAGCCTGTGATGCATGGCAATTTCGTTCCTTCAACTTAATATGGGTTAATGGAGAAAAAAAAGATGCTGAGTTCGCCATCGTGACGTGCAAACATGTCCGGGAAATGAATAATTTCAATGATTGCCTTAAACAAACTGGTGGTATTGGGTGCAGGAAGGAACACTTGCAAGACAAAATGTTATTTTATCAACAGAACTGAAATTTCAACGTGGGGGAGATAAGTAAAAGAAGCTACAAGAAAATATATTTTCTGTTGGCTCCAAAATAGTGGATTTAATGGTTTTTGGCAAATATGCAAACACTTGCTGCCGTTTGCGTACCTTAAGAAAGCTTTAGTTTGGGGAGCTGAAAGGAACATTTTGCAAGACATTTTCTTTATTATTATATAAATCAATGGAACTAAAGGCACAACGTGAGCAAGGAGCATACTTGTGAAATAAGCTACGAGAAACCCCTTCCCTTGGCATCATTATTTTGGATTGAATTATGTTTGGCAATAATGCAAACGTGACAATTTACATTTTTTTCTTTATTTTGATTTTTTTTTTCTTAATGAATCTGGAAAAGCCACCATGGACTTATGCAACACTTATCAATATAAATGGAAAAACGAATTTAATTTTTTTTTTAAGCACAAAGCAATAATAATATATATATTTTTTTATTTTCTCAAATTTCCACCATCATCAAGAAATGTTTATATACTCAATAATGTATGTTATGGTTATGGTGTTAAGGGTCTGATTTACCCTTTGGAGAGTTGTTGAACAAAACAATAGTTACATTGGATACCCTGCAATTGACTTTGGGCCATTGTCTTGCTCAGTTTGTGTGATGTTGTGGCCCACTGTTATGTGTTCCATCCCGGCCATGACACACGTGTTGTAGTTCATGGTCGCGGTGCAGGGTAGTGCTGTTAATGTGTACTAATTAATGGGTATTCCTGTTAATGTGTACTAATCAAATAGTCTTGGAGATATTTGAAGCCAGGTGAGAATTTTAAATTTCCACCAGAGCCACAAAGAAAAATATGGCGGTATGTATACTCTTTTTTGAGGTATATGTTATATGCGTACGCTCTAATGTGAGATGCTTGAGTGGCCAACCGACTGCATAAGGGTTGCGTCATGAAAGAGTTTGGGCAGCTGACTGAATAAGGGTTGCACCATAAAGAGTTTGGCCAACTGACTGAACAAGGGTTGTGCCTTAAAAAAAAAAAAATAAATAAATAAATAAAAATAAAAAAATCTTCGGTTATTGCCGGCAAATGTACATTCTGTATATATATAGTGCGCACTTCTGCATTAGTTACTGTTAAGCATTCACCATTGTTCCTTTAGTAATAGTTTTAAGCTTAAGACCTCCGGTGCTGCCAGGAGCACCCCATCTGTTACATGTAGTTCATCTGTGTGAGATTCTGGTTGTGTTTAGATTTATGAGTGGGCGAGTGATGTGCATTTGGCTGACCTCCCTCCACCCCGAATGAAAGGATGATGTTTGTGTGTATGAACCTGATATGAAAGGGAGATGTCACGCGTGGGTACATCCGGTATGAAAGGGAGATGTTATGTTGTGGTTGAATCTGGTAAGAAAGGGAGATGTTATATATAGTCTTGTACTTTGTCACTGGCCTGGAGTGATTGCCAATAGAATGTGATGTATGATGCAGCCAGGAGAATGTTGAGTGCATCAGTGTATGAATGTTCTGAGTGAGTCAGTTGGGGGCCACATAAGATTCCACATTTTCTGCACTGTCCTGTGCCCGTTGAAAGAAGTTGTCTTTCAAATGTCACATTCTTCCTGGGTTCAAAGTGATCTTCCATCTTTTTCAAAGTAATTACATACTCATCAGTGTCTCCAGATCCGTCCTCCACCACACGTGTGAGGCCATCGAAGACAATGTGCCCTTCCGACCCAAATTGTGTAAAAGAAGTGCCTTCTTCCTGGCAGAACTATACCTATCGCCCCCAATAGCAACAATGTTATTTTTGAACATCTTGACCCATCTGTCCCATCTGACTGGGGGCCCTCCCAGGTTCGGAGAGGAATGGTGCATAATGGTGCTGCCGCCATTATGTCAAAGTCAGAGGTGAGCTCTTGGTCTTGCAGTCTGACACTGAACAATGGCAGAAGAGGATGAGCTGGAAAGCCTGACAAAATCCAAGAACTTGATGTGATGAGCACAGTCAATTATGACATCACAATGGGCATCGGCGCAGGGTATGATCTGCTCAGGGCTCTGAACAGGGTGCTCAGCAAAAAACCACTTGTTGCATCACAATAACTAAATGGAATGTCAAAACTCTGTCCTGCAGGAGAAGGCTGTGCCAGTTGCTGGGCAACCACCTGCAGTCTTTGAAATTGTTTCAGGTGGAAACTTCCCCTAGAGGCCTTGAGATTTCCTTAGCATTTCCCAAAATATATAAAACCTCTTGTGTGGTTCACATACGAGAAAACACACACACTCCGTCATGAACGGGAGTATGGAGTCTTTTCCAATGCTGATGTGGGCTCCACCCCCTATTTATGGGCAACACCCTCTGACCTGGAATGTGGGGCAGCGCCTGGTGCACCGGCTCAAAATGCTGAGTGCGCTGCTCTGAACTCCCATGTAGGGAGGAGCAGCGCTCGTAGGGCACAGCGGGGTGCTGCAGTCTTCAGTAGGGGAGTGCTGCTGGCTTTATCCTTCCTTTTCTTTCCTTCTCAGCTGCGGGCGGGGAACAGCTGAGTGTAAGTAGGGCTCGTCCTCGTCGCCAGTGTTGAGATAGGACTGACGCTGTAAGGAGTTTAACAAAAGGCTTTATTGAAGTTAAACTATGCACAGGCAGCAGGCGCACCTTCAGCTTAAGGTCCTCAAGGCAAACTGTCTGCCAGTTCAAAGCATGCAGTGCATACACATTCCTAGCGAATCCTAGGATGCAGGAATTCTCTGAATGTGTATGCATGAAGGGAACACAGCATAATAAACACTCCAAAGGTCTGTAACACATATAAACAAAATTATATGACATTTAAACCTAACAGACAGCTAATAACTCCACTCTTTTGGAAAGTTATAACGCCATAAATGGGATGAGGTCTCCGCTTTGTTGTCGTCAGCCCCTGAACCCCTTAAGACACAATTGGCCCTTGTGGCAGCAAAAGGCAGGGCAGTTTCAAGCTGCATGTTAAGAGTAATCTAGAAGCCGCAGACAACGCGTGCAGAATTATTGCGGAAGGAAACATTAAGCGTCACGCTTGGTTATGCCAATCCGGCTTCAAGCAAGAGACGCAAGACACACTTCTCAATATGCCCATTGAGCCCAACGTACTCTTTGGAAAGGCTGTTGAGGACGCCTTGAAAACTGCTAAAGAGGAATATGAGACACAGAAGTCATTGGGCCAGTTAACCAATAAATCCACTGGCCAGAGGGGTAATGATAATTTTGGTCGCTCACGCTGACAAAATTCCCAAAAGGGGTCAGGCTACAATCAAAATCAGGGAACATCCTGGGGGAACAATCAAGGCCAGGCCTCTCAGAATTACCAGAGGGGACAGTGCAGATCCCGCGGCCGGGGCAGGGGCTCCTCCTCTAGAGGTGGTGCCACCCCTCCAAAACTGTGACAACCCGCTTCAGGTGCCCTCCCCTGTCTCTCCAGTAGGACGGCGCATTCCAAACTTCAGCCATGCATGGGAGGGAATCGCCTCAGACAAATGGGTGTTGTCCACCATGGCGGGCAGTTATTGTGTGGAGCTCCTTGAGCAACCCCAGAACCATCCCCTGCGCTATAAAACCCACTCCAGAAAAGACCAACGCATCCTCCTCGAGGAAATCGCCACGCTGCTCCAAAAGGACGCCATAGAAATCGTCCCGGCCAACCAGGTAAACAAGGGTATGCATTCAACCTACTTCCTTGTGCCAAAGAAAGATCTAGCAATGCACCCAGTATTAGTTTTACGCCCTGCAAACAAATGTGTCAAACCACAAAGGTTCTGCATGACTAGGCTACAAGAAGTAATCCCTCTGCTAAAGCAGGGGGACTACATGGCAACACTGGATATGAAAGATGCCTATTTTTATATGTCAATGTTCCCAGCGCACAGAAGATTCTTGCGTTTCAAGATAGCAAACCAGCACTACCAGTTCAAAGTGCTGCCCTTTAGAATAGCATCTACTCCAAGGGTATTCACAAATGTACTGGCGGTGGTGGCAGCACACCTGCGCAGGGTGGCAATCCCAGTGTACCCTTATTAGGACGACTGGCTGATTACAGGGGTGTCTCCCCAATGTTTCAGGCAAAACATTCAAAGAACTATCAACCTTCTCTTTCAATTGGGCTTCTCCGTAAACAAGAACAAAATCAGGCCTAGTGTCAAGCACAACCAAACAGTTCCTAGGAGCAGTAATAAACTCAGAAGAGGGGTTGGTCTTTCCATCAGAGGAAAGAGTCCAAAACATGTTACTGCAAATACCTTGTTATCAAGCCGGCCGCCAGATAAGCGTACACAAAGCGATGCGTTTGCTAGGCATGATGGCATCTTGCATTTACCTGGTACCACACGCATGCATGCGCCAATGCAGGAGTGGTTGGCGAAACAATGGTCTCAGGCAAGCGGTCAGTGGAATGATCTAGTGGTCGTTTCGCCAACACTAGTACAAAACCTTCGCTGGTGGACAAGAGAAAATCTGTTGAAGGGAGAAACCCTTCCACGATCCGGAAGTGCAAGCAATTGTGATGACAGAAGCCTCACTCGCCGGGTGGGGTGCTCATTACCTTTGTCACAGAGCTCAGGGTCTGTGGTCTCATTCCACGGCACAGAACCATATCAATCTGCTGGAACTACTGGCAGTGTTCAAGGCCCTTCAGGCATTTGAGTCACACCTAGCGAACCAGTCAGTGCAAGCCCTGACCGACAGCACTACGGCGATGTGTTATTTATTAATTTGTGAAGCGCACAAAGCCCAGAGGCAGCTAGGCGCTGTGAAATTCTTAGATATGGTTGCAGTTTACAGAACTTAGAAGACCATCGTTTCATTACATATTACACCTTGACAGTATATTTACATCAGTTACATCAACAAACAGGGGGGAACACGTTCTCCAAATCTGTCCAGGCTTGCGCAACAAATAAGGGAATGGGCACTCAAACGGAAAATATTCCTATCGTCACAGCACATTCCAGGGGAACTCAACTCTCTGGCAGACTCACTGAGCACAGGTCCCCTACCCGAAGAACACAAATGGGAACTAAACACAGAGGTCGTAGAACACCTATTCTCCCAATGGGGTTTCCCCACAATTGACTTGTTCGCTACAAGCGAAAACAGTCAATGCCCAGACTTCACGTCCAGATTCCCCCAGCTAGACTCCAAGAGGAACGCCCTATGGATGAATTGGTCAGGGAAATGTGCTTATGCTCCCCCCCCCCAACTCCTCTAATGAACAAAGTGGTGAACAAGATCCACAGGGAACAAATGACATTCATCCTAGTTGCTCCTATGTGGGCAAAACAACCTTGATATCCAGATCTGCGCAAACTGGTGATGTGCGATCCCATCATGCTCCCGTGCATGACCATCACCTAGCACGGGGGATTAACAGTGCACCCTCAACCTCACTCAATGAACTTTGCAGTATGGCTCCTGAAGTCAGAGTTCGGACATCTCAACCTACCACAGAGGTTTATGGGTATCCTTAAAGAGGCACGAAAGCCTAACACTAGACACTGTTATTTCGACAAGTGGAAGAGATTTATAATTTGGTGCCTGTCTAAAAAAATTACCCCCATAGAATGTACCCCTTCCCACACTATATGCTCCACTTCATAGACTCTGGGTTAGTATTCAACTCTATTAAGGTCCACCTGGCGGACTTGTCGGCTTACACCACCTCACACAATAAGGTATGATGGTGGAAGGTGGCGTAATCAAGGCATTCATGGAAGGAGTAAAGAGGCTCCACCCCCAATTTCAAACCCGCCGCCAGGTTGGCTTCTCAATGTAGTACTCGCTAAGCTCATGGGACCCCCTTTCGAGCCAATGCACAAGTCAAGTCTTAAACACCTGACTTACAAGACTGGCTTCTTAGTGGCTATTACTTCCATAAGAAGAGTTAGTGAAATACAAGCATTGTCAGTGCAGGATCCTTTCTTTGTCATACACAAGAACAAACTGGTTTTACGGACACATCCTAGGTTCTCTCCTAAATTAATCTCAAAATTTCATGTGAACCAGTCCATGGAGCTTCCGGCTTTCTTCCAGAACCCCCAAAGCTCAGCTGAGGTAAAACTCCACACACTAGATGTAAGGAGAGCGGTTCTTTACTATGTTAACAAGACCAGATGGCTAAAGAAAACAGACCAACTGTTTGTCTCCGTAGCCCCAGGCAGAGAAGGGGATTGCATTTCCAAGAATGCCTTCTCCAGATGGATAGTCTGGTGCATACAAATGTGCTATTGCCTGTCAGACAAGAGACAGCCTTTCATGCCGAGAGCTCACTCGACAAGGAGCACAGGAGCTACTCTGGCATTTATTGCAAATGTCCCCTTAGACAGCATTTGCAAAGCAGCTACATGGAGCTCAGTAAACACTTTCACTCAGCACTACTGGATTGACACTCATTCCAAGACAGATACACATGTGGGACAAGCGGTTCTAAGACACCACCTTCTCCTAAAACTGCTCACTAATCTATGCACAGCATGTAATCTAAGCAGATAACACAAGCCTCAGAAGGGATAGATTACTCACCGTAATCGTATTTCTGATGCTTGTATCTGCTTAGATTCACATGTGCCCACCCTTCCTCCCCGCGGAGAGAAGGCGCATTGATGCTTATGAGCTTGTCTGATACAGATCTGCTTGGATACATCTGTACTCCTGCTACACTTCATGTTACCTCATGTCAGAAAAATAACAATCTGAGGGACCACGACGCATAAAGGACCATGGGTACAGTCGATGTCACACTGGAATGCCCTGTCACACTGGAATGCCCTGTCGACGTCCCTTTTTGAATTTCGAGCACAACAACTGTAGTACTCTGCAGCTTCCACTAGATGTCGGCCTATGCACAGCATATGAATCTAAGCAGATACAAGAATCAGAAATATGATTGCAGTGTGTAATGTATCCCATATATAGACCACCAAGATTGTAATCCGAGCTCAGCCTTATTACAGTTATAGGGACAAACTTGGGTATGTTTAAGGCTTCCTTCAATACACGCCCCTCGAATAAGTCAAAAAGGATCCGTTGGGGAAAAGAGATGAATTCAATACCATATAAAACCCTCAATGTTACTTTTAATCTATAAAAATGGTTTAAGCCACTATGCACACAACCTTCTAAACATTGTCTTAATTAGGGATGTACAAAGTCTCAACCTTTGAACCTCTTGTGTTTTTCTATTGGAGAGTACGAAGCCAAGATAACAGAACTCATTTGTTTCCTGAACACTCGAGTTGTTGACATACTATTTATACTTTCTCCTCACCCTCTTTTTTGAGATCGCCATAATCTTCGACTTCTGAGGCTTCACTGTTAAATTCTTCTCAAGATAACCTACTACTCCATTCAAAGCTTGCTACACACCTGCTACTGGAAAATCCAGCAACAAGTCATCTGCATATGCCATAATATTGACTTTCAAGGCAGCTATTTTAGGAGCATACATATTCCATTCCAAACTCCATGACCACAAATCTGACATGTAAATTAAAAAATGTTGGGGCCAAAACACATCCCTGACGAACACCCTTGTTGACTGGTATTCACTTGATAATGCTCCCTCGGCATTCAATCTTATCTCACAGTGTTGTTGGAATGTAACAGCCGAATAAGTTGGAGTATGCCTAGGTTTTTCAACTTGTCCCACAGCAATTGACAATCTACATTGTCAAAAGCTTGAGACAGATCTAATGTAGGTACATATAGCGTTCTTCCTGTGGCTTTTCTTGCCTGTGCCTAACATGATAGCAGTGTGTTTCCACTGAGTATAATACCTGTTCCCTTTTTATACCACATTTGAAGTGGACTTAGTATTTTATTTGTTTTTATTCATTTCATGACCTCCCATAGAATCATATCAGATAAAATCTTTGACGGTACACCCGTCAAAGAAATTCGTCTGTAACTGTACGGGTCCTCTCTGGGCCCATTTTTATAGATTGGTATACCAGTTACAGCATGCCATGTTGAGGGTAGATGATTACATGTTATATTCGAGAAGAGTCTACTAAGTATTTCCGTCAACAAGAGTTGTTTTTTAAAAGACTGTTTATCCATCCGGGGCACAGGCTATAGAACTGCAACTTTTCAATTATATACAATAAGCTCTTCATCAAAATTGCAATCCCATCTGCAATCCTCTATTACACCAATCTTCCTCAACACCTTTTCATTTTTGTTGTCCTGCCAGAACTTCACACTAAAGAACCTTACCCAATAATTTTCTGATATCAACGAAGATTGTTTTCTGACCTGCACCTCTTATCTAAAGTTCAATTTTGCCCATAAAACTCTTGAAATGTGTTTGATATCTGCAAATAGTTTTTGATTTAACTCTATATAGCAACTCAGTTTATGATTTCTTAGCCAGTTATTTTTCACAGAACGAATCTCTGCAAGTATAGACTTTATTCACCCCCTGTTTTCTTAATCAATTTGACTTTCTCAGCAGCAATCTATCTTATCAAACACAGAAAACCTACTGTCCATGTTCGCGTCTGATGTCGCGCATATTTGCCGCAATAGATAATGAAAATGTTTGGGAAAAAAAAACATTTTTTATTTATTTTTTTAAATATGATAAAAGGCAGATAGAGAGCGGTAAGGACAGTATAAATACTGTAAGTTGGAGATCAGATACATGAGAAAAGATGAGTGAATATGGAGTAAAGGCATTTTGATGCTCGTATGGCGCAAGAGACTGCCAGACAAACATGATACCACAAGAAAAGTGATATGCCGATAAAAATATGATGAGCATGATAACCGATAAAGTGTGCACGGATGCAGATATCGGCAGAAAGTAAAAAGAGAGCATTGGATGGGGTTGTCATGTCATGTACAGCCTATTACATGTAAGGTATAGAACTGAGTGAATGCTGAAAGTGAAAGTTAGGTAGGGTTGTCATGACATGACAGATGTGGAACATGAATAATGTTCATATAGATTAGAAATCGGAATGTAAAATGATGAATGCATGTGGAATAAAGGCATATTGATGCTCGTATGTCGCAAGATACTGCAAGAAAGACATGATGCTATAAAATAAATGATATGCCCCCTGATTATGGGTATGTGCACCCGATTTTTATAAACTATGTATTTTGGTTGGGATAATGGGTACCAAATTACTATGTAATATTGCACTTGTATCAAACACTTGTGCCATAACTATTGATGGGTATACTCATCACATGCCAATATGTTAAAATGATTTACTATCACTTGTTGATGTTTGAACTATCACTATTTTTTGTTACAAACAGCCTTGAGAACGACCTGATGGTCGAAACACGTGTCGGCTGTACTTGAATTTAAAATCATTCACATTTCGGACATTATTCCTTTTGGATTTGTTATGAGAGAGGAACCCTAGTCAAAGAGTATTGGATACTATGACTGATTAATCTGTTTTGCGCAACCTAACTATACAACATAACTACCCCCTCTGAAAATATGTTTCCACTCAGACTCTTTTCTCATCCAACTCCCTCAGGGTCAGTCGCTTCTCCAAGCAACAAGTTGGTGGTAGATCTCTTTCCTCGGCTGCGGCCTCTCTCTGGAACAGCCGCCCTGCAACTCTGAAAAGTGCAAACGATCTCTGGTTCCGGAAGCACCGCAAGACCTTCCGCTTTACTTCTGCCTTTTCTCCTCCTCTCCCCTGCTGATCTGTCTGCTTCTGCACCGTGTACCTGTATTACCCTCTGATTTCGGACCCGGGTCCATGCCCTCCCAGCCTCACTACCTCCCGGCAACCCTTGCACTTGGGTCTGTATCTGCTACCCTACAGACCCCTTACTGGCACTTATCAAACACCCCTTGTCTGCACTTTAATCCTGCAGTTGCCACCTTGCTGGCTGCTCTACCTTTTGTTATTGTTATGCCTTGTTCAGCACTTTCCATTTCTACCCTCTCCCTTGCACTTTCCCCCTTCCCTGCACTTACACGATCTCAATGTCACTGGGCCTAGTAAGATCCTTGTTTTTGTCCTCTCATGTTACCCTCCCTCATCACGCTCTGAAACTCGTGTGCAATAAAAATAAAAGGGGACTGGATAAAAACTCAGGACTTAGCCGTGGCATATAAATCAGTCTCACACCTGCTTTTGATCAGCAGGAAATTGAATGATACAAGACCATACTTAAGGACATACTTAAGGACATTTCCAAACCGTCAATCGCGACAAACATTCATGAGAGCACGGCTAAATATTATCTCCACAAATGAAGTTAGAGCAATCAGAGGGATCTCAACCTCTAGCCTGTGCCATTTTTGTGATAAGAGAGATGAAAAGGAAACCATCAGACATCTCCTATTGGACTGCATAGGACTGGAAAAAGAGAGATCAACTCACATGTTACACCTATTTGAGGGCATATCCCATTATGATGAGGAGTTTTGGTGGAAACGCCTAATGGAGGGAGAGAGAACGCACAAAACCATCGCAGTGACCCAATTCTTGCAGAACATTGACTTAACGAAAGCATAGATGTGGACTTTATCATATCTTCTTTCTGTCTTCTCCAATTCTGTATTTTTCGTTCTCTCCTTCTTTTCTTTCCGGTGCTGGGATGACTCGGCCTATACAATCATGGATATTTTCATGAAGGATGTAAGAAATGTTGTAAATAAAATGTGAAAACATTTTAAATTAAAAAATAAATAAATAATAATAAAATATATATCATATTGTTACATTCTCAGTACCTAAGCCTTTAATAATGTGTAGTGTTTTTATTTCATGCAATATGTTGGTATTTGATCTGACTTCAAACACTGCTGTCTCATAGAGCCTTATAAAAGACAGCAAGACTACATTTAACGCAACCAAGGGACTGCTCCCTGCTTCAATGATCTTGTCATGTATCCTATCTTTCTCTGAACTGGAAGGATTTGTTATATCGGCTCCAGACTGTATAGTAATTTTTGACCTTTCAGTTTCTGGTAGATCATCATTAATAGAATAGTTTGTTTTGGTAGGACTACTGATACATTCTGATTCTTGAGTATCGGAAGAGTCAAATAATGTAGGCGGCATACTTAGTCTCGTTGATGGTAAGTCAATCGCCAGCATCTCCTCCTCAAGACTAATACAAACATCCATGAGAGATAAAATGGCCTGCCACTTCACCTCAGACAAAACGGAACCAGAAATGTTGCAAACAGTGACTTCCTCATTTACTAATGTTGCCATAGCTGATTCTGAGTCTGCTGGAACTGCTGCCAGCCTCTGAGAGTAATTTTGCACCCGAGGATAGAATGCAGCCATTTTTTCTCGTTCAGATGGAGCTTTAGATTTCTCCGCTAAAATGTTTGATAAAACATAATTATCTAACAGAGTCTTGTCATCACTTCTCAGGTTGTAATGCTTTTCTCATGTTTATTTAATAAAAACACGGTGGAACTATGAATTCCTTAAGTAGCTCGCCAACTGTTCCCAGCTTATTAATAGCACTTCTGCAATATAGACTTCTAAATCACTCCTATTAGCCGCAGTCATGTTCTGTCACCTTGGCTCCAAGAACTCAGCTCCGCAGTGACCAAGGAGACAGTTAAAAAAAAAAAAAAAAGAGGAAAACTCAGCTCAAAGGGCAACCTCCCCACAGTTGCCGAGGTGAATAAACTGTATTAGTTGCAGTGCGCTGCCTTGTCAAAGTCTTCCACAGAAGAATATGTGAGGAATAAAAGGTTTCCGTTGCAGACGGTCACAATCACTTGCTTATTTCGGAATCTGATGGGGATATAGTACTCACTGTGCCACCATTGGCATGAAAATCTGCTCAACGGCCACAGAGTGCTCCCAACCGGGATGCCCGCACCCAAACACTTTACACTCTGCTCTCTCCGCTACGCTCCGCGGAGTATGCTCCTCCTCTTCCTCACACAGCTGAAAAAGTGTAGACAGACTTCAGCCAACAGCGCTCTCTCTCTCTGAAAATAGCAATGCATGTGTTATGGCTTTTATAACACACATATACACAAGTGTTTCAAAGCACGAAAATGCTTCCCTCCAGAGTGTGCTCACTCTCTTAGTGATATCATACACAGGTACGAGTCAGAATATGTAGCAACCTGGGACCCAACATACAGCGCAATAGGTAAAAGATAAACACAATAAACCTACAAGCTGTGACTGGTACCAAAATGATTGAGATCTCAGTTTTTAAATAAAATGCGCACCTGGAAGTACTGAAAGTACAACTGTTAACAGAGGAGAACATCGTCAGGAACGTTCGTTTTTCATCAAGGATTGTCTCATGCCGGCGGGGCTGAATCGCAGTGGAGCTGACTTCCGAGGAGGAGGAAGTCCCATGCGGCAACACAGATGTTGCCTGACTCAAAAAAACATTTTGATTGGACCTGACACCCCGGCCCCTCCCCCGCATCCCTGCTAGGCAGCTACTTCTACCCATAGTGCAGCGCCCCCGCGAGTACTGAAAGCAGTGTTGCCAGGTCCGCTTATTATAAGCGACTTTGGGCTTGTTTTTGCCCAAAGTCGCTTATAATATTTGGAGGTCGCTTGTCGCGTTTTTTGTCCGCTTGTTGGGCCGTCTGTGCGCGTGTGATTGGGCTTGTTTATATTGCTGTTACGCCCATTACACGTCGCACAGAGCGTCCTGCACTGGGCTGCTGGCAGCATTTGACGGCAATTGCTGCTTTGTCTTGCTCTCGGGTGCGCCCTGTATTTTAAATATGCTTAAGTGTTTGGCACTGATGGGATCGTTACTTGCCCACCAGGTGGCCCATCAATGCCAAATGCCTAAACATATGCAAAAAAAGCGCACTTTAAAAGTTTTGTCATGCAGGCAGACACACTGACATGTAAAGATGTAAAGAAGGGGATTGGTTTAGTTTAGCAGGCGTCACTCTATAGCAATATTATCCTGGTGATATCCCCAGTGCTGACGCATTATCCACTAACATCCTTTATTTATTTATCTTTTTTTTGCAAGACTGGGTTAGAGGATTATTGGAATCTATATACAACATTTTCTCAGAAAGATGTATTCAGGAAGGCCATGTTTCTTTTCAGCTTCCAATTGGCCATGTTACAATATTATATAGCGCCTTGGATTAAGGCGCTATATAAAACAATAAATACAAATATTTCAGGGCCGTATTATTTTGCAATCTGGGACTTCTAGTCACCATGCAATAAAATATTGTTGTTCTAACACACTATGTCAGTGTTCTGTCTATGTACGTTTTTCTTGTTGTGTTATGTTTCTTACTTTTGAGACCTTTCCACAACTTTTTAGGTGCACGCTGGTTTTTTCCGCTTATTTGGATGGGAGTCAGCTTGTTTTGGGCTTGTTTTTGAAGGGCATTCAGCTTATATTTTCCGTCCGACCTGGCAACACTGACTGAAAGTACAACTGTTAACTGAGGAGAAGGTCGTCGGGAACGTTCGTTTTTTCATCAAGGATTGTCTCATGCCGGCGGGGCTGAATCGCCGTGGAACTGACTTCTAAGGAGGAGAACGTCCCGTGCAGCAACATGGATGTTGCCTGACTCAAAAGTAATTGTACTTTTTTAGTTAGTCAGAACGAGTGTTCTGACTGGACTCTGCAAAGGCAGAGCTGTATCATTGGAGCGTTAACATTTGAATATTAGCATTGCATACACCCACAGGCTGACATCCCTCCTCTCTTATTCCCTAGAACCTTTTTGATTGGATCTGACACCCCGCCCCTCCCCCGCATCCCTGCTAGGCAGCTACTTCTACCCAGAGTGCAGCGCACCTGGAAGTACTGAAAGTACACCTGTTAACTGTTTACTGGGTACGGTGTTCGGTAGGTAGCAAAGCCTTATTTTTAGAATCTTTTTTACGTTTGATAGTCTCCTTTTTTAACTGAATATATATATTGTCTGCCTACTCTCTAGCTAGCTTTTAAGTAGTAAGAAACAACGGAACTACGTTCCACCAAAAATACCCAGGAGAAATGGTATGACCCAATTCACCACAAAATGAAGCATGCAAATATTGGTATGCTAGAACCCAGAACCAATCGAGCATGCAAAAGAAAGATAATTTCTCAAGCTGGGCTGCTGACTGAGTGCAAATTAGCAAAAATGACAACATTCTTTAGCAAAATTGAGCAACCTAAAGTGATCGAAGTTCCTATACCGTCGATGACTTCTAAAGAAATTGAATGTAGTACATTGGAAATCATGAATGAGTTAACAGCTGCTTTTCCCTGTATCAGTAGTAAACTACTATCACAAGTGATAAGCTCAACTCCATCTAATCAAGAGCTGATTAATAATTCACCTGATATTTTGGGTATACCTGAGAGCATGAATCCTGTAACTCAACCTGGGTCTATATTTGAAGATATTGATTGTGAAAACACTAAGGTTTTAAACCCTGGATAACGGTTCGAAATAGACCCAAGTTCTGGCCTAATTGTTATTGGCCAAACACGTTTGGCCATTAACAACAAAACAATGGAGAAACAGGAAAGCCGCAAAGAAAAGAAAACTAATGATCGTAAAATAGAGATCTTAGATGAGACAAGTTTCATGAATATGAATACAGACGAACTATTCCAAGCACTTGAAAATGTTTTAGTCACGCTAGTTGAAAAATGTGACTCAACTGAAAGCAAATTGGCGATACATTCCTTATTATTATATGATATTAGCACAAGAAAGCAATGTAAGGTCTGTGATCAAAGTACGAACACTACTGCTGAAATTGTAGAAACTGCAGTGAATGTAGATATTGGTAGCCGTGATTTGACCAAAAAGAACATGCCTGATAAATTTAACAATGAGTACAATGTTAAAGAATATAGTTCACCAAAGGAGTAAATAAGGAGAAATGTGAATATCAATGCACTAAAAGACAAGGTAAAATGAAGAGTATTGCAAGTAGAAAAAATTGACATAGCTGAGTTTGTTGTCCTTTACAGACGGCAAATATTGGCACTATGGTCTTCCATTGTCCCCCTGCGGATGATAGTGTCGGACGATTTTAAGATAGTTGATCAGATGGTGAGCTCTAATAGGATTGTGACTAATGTGTGGTGTAGGGAATGGTCAATTCATCAATTTATCTTGAGCCAAGGCAAATTGTTTGAGAAATTAGGATACACCTGCATTGAAAGCTGTATGCCAAAAGTAAAATATGAAGAAATAACTAGTAAACATAAACATACAAGGTATACCAATGAGAACAAAGTAAATAACGTAAATACTATAATGTATAAGACGTCAAGTGAAGAAACAGCTACTAGACCGATTGACAAAACAATCCCTGATGGATATTGGCAGTGGCTCCCTGTAGCATTTAAATGTAATTTCGATATGCGTCCCTGATGAAAAAGAAATTATACTATCTTGGAACACTTGGGGAAATGCACATTAGACAGAAGATGATGAGCTTTTAGATAACATAAATATGTTCAGAATTATCGCATTGCAAGAGACATGGATTGTCAAAGACTGCGTACTGGATGGATGTAGTAATTTCACATGCAATGCCACGCAAGGTCCCAGAGGACGACCCAAGGGGAGGACTCATGATCTCGATTAAAAAGCCATGGAGCGGAATAAAACATAAAGAATCCACCAGTATGGTATTAATAGTAACAGTATCTTGTACCCCCTTGGCTAATCATAAAATGGTATTCGTCAACATATACAATCCACCAGGTGGGAAATATAATAAAGAGAATATATCTACAATCTCTAAAATTCTAGAAGAACTTAGCAATAAGGTCCCACTTATGATAGTGGGCGATTTAAATATAAAGCTTAATTGTGAATCTGAGGTTATTACTGAGCAAAGTAACTCTGAACCTTTTGTTATACAAAATAAATCAAGAGAAAGTAAGGCATGGACATCCTTATTTAATAAATATCATCTGACTGTGCTAAATGGGAATACTCCTGGCGATGCTATGAAAAATGTGACTCGGATCTGTGGGAAAAGTATGAGTACCCTCGATTATATGATTGTGAATGGAAGTGCCCAGGAGTTGGTATGCGATATGGCTGTCAGATGTAGAGAGGAAAGCGATCATCTGCCTCTATACCTGCTGTTAAGAGAGAAAGTAAAAAATAGAAACGTATATCAACGAAATGGCGAGATTGGAGTAAATACAGCAGGAAATTGTATAAAATAGAATCCAAAGAATATTCAAAAAGGCAATGAAGTGGCTGTCCAACTGCTGGACACATTTATTCTAAACCATGAACTTGCTCCTATGAATTCGGAGAGTAAGATCTTTGATGACTTTGAGAAGGTAACTAATAAAATTAAAGCTAAAGTCATGGCTAAACGTAAATATAGGTCACTAAATGAAAAATGGAATTTGACCCATCATAAGAAATTTGACAATGACATCCATTCAAGAAAAAAATTTGCTAAGATCAAATATTCGAGTATGTATTAATAAGAATGAAATGGGTGGAACTGAAAAGATGCGTGAACTTAAAAGTCAGTATAGAGTTGGAAAAAATCTCATCTGAAAAAGAAACAAGATGAGATTTGGCTTACCCTGGCAAATGCAGCAAAAAATAAAAACGATCGGGAAATGTGGGACATTATTAATGGAAAAAAAAGGAAAAACTCTTCCGGTTAACTGTATCCCTGAGAGCGGCTGGATTGCACATGTTAAAAAAACTCTGGGGAGTGAGACAGGCGATGTACTAAGCTATAACAAAGATGTGATGAGCTGGAAGGGAACATATTCCGTAGCTTCTCTGACATTACTGATAAAATCATTGCCTAACGCGAGAGCCGCGGGACCTGATAGTACATGTAATGCTCTCTTGAATCAATCCCCAGAACGGTGGGCCAATGTCCTATATATCCTGTATCAGTGGATCGGAAAATTTTGAAAGGTCCCAGACTCCTGGAAAAAGAGCATCATCCTTCCAATTTATAAAAAAGGCGCTCATAAAAATCCGGTAAATTATAGAATGTTAGCCATGCTAGACATCCCTGCTAAAATCTTTGCGAAAATAATATTAATTGAGCTAAATCAATGGATTTCTAACTGTGCGATCCTAACAGTGAATCAATCTGGATTTAGAGCAAGGTCTTCCACTTCTCATAACCTAAATATATTAGTTAGCGCAGTGGAATACTCATGGAAGACACGTAGACTGCCTGTCTACGTTGCCTATATCGATTTTTCAGCTGCCTTTGATACGGTCTCCCGAACAAAATTATGGGCCAAACTGGAAAAATGGGAAATTCTGTATGCCTTGCTCTATATGATACAACTACTTTATCAGGATACTTCCGTTAGAGTGCATTTAGATCTCTAAGGGAAGCTGTCAGATGATATACCCAGCAACGCTTTTCAATTTATATCTGGAAGATTTCTTAAGAGAGGTAACACAAGGCCAAATGAATGACATTAAATTGGGCTTAACGAAGCTTGGATGGCTCTGCTATGCCGACTACCTCCTGTTAGATTATACCCCTAAAGGACTCCAAGCAAAATTAAACGAACTTGAAAGATTTGCCAAAGCGAATGATTTAGTTATTAATATCGACATAACTAAAATTATGAAGTTTACATGCAACAATGAGAAGACTAACAAATATATGGCAGATAGACAAGAGAAGGATTGAAGTTGTAAATGAATATAAATACCTGGGCATTATTATTGATAACAAACTTAAATGGGAAAACATTGGATTGAAACTAAAAGAAAGTTTATGATTGCTACTATGCCTTTAAGTAAATTTATTGGTAGCCAAGGAAATATTTCCATAAGTACTGTGCTGAAACTTTACTCTGCAAGAATTGTTTCTTGTATGGTGGATAGTGCCGAAATATGGGGATGCTATTTTAAAAATGAGCTAGAGAAATTTGAAGCAAAAGTTTTAAATTTTTTATTGAGGATGCCCAAAAATGTGTCATATGAATATATACTTTTAGAATGTGAAGCAAATAGTGTCAACAGCCGTATTCAAGTTATGACTGTTATGTTATATACCAAATTGACAAGACTCAATAAGACTTTTGTCGTGAAGTTAATGGAGCAATTCAGAGATGGGGAGAATATTATTAGTTTTATAACATTATATAAATGGAGAGAGATACATCAGAAATGGACAGAGAATGATACTTTCAGCTGGTTGTTATTGAGTATTGCACAGATAAAAGAAGATATATGTATCAGATTATGATCGAAGGGTAGTCAATTTGGCGACAAAAGCAAATAGTGGGTATTTTCTCGAGCATTTGATAACAAGAGACAGTAAACCTTCTTATCAAAATGCATACCCGGAAAGTAATACGATCAGATGGTACCTGAAGTTTAAGTTCAACGTATGTAACGTAATGACTATACTTGGAGCTAAAATTGGCATCCCGAAAGATCTTAGATATTGTAGATTGTGTGGGATAAATATATCAGAAACTCCCTACCATATAGTATGCGAGTGCGAGTCTGAACTGGTTGCGCAATCTCCATCTCTTGAAATATAACAATAAGTATGAATGTAATGGTTTAGACATGTGGCAAAGACTACTTAGTGGACATTATATAAATTTAATATTTTATTTGATGAAATTTTATGTGATGATTTTAGACATTTTAACTGAGCTCTCAAATGGAATTTATGCGTCTTGGAACAAAATGTATTTTATCTATGATATGTGATGATTTTATATGGCTATATGCAAAACATTTTTTTTGTTATAAGCATATTATTAAATAAATAAATAAAATGCAAAAAAGCACCATGCATTTTCCTTTGGACAACAAATGGCATTGGAACAAGAAGACATAATGCACACAAATATGCCCTCCGATATAGAAGGGGCCAAGTATATGCCTACTATTTATTTAATTTTTTATTGTAAAATAGTTTATTACAAATCTTTTTTTACATCCAAATTCATCATAACATTTAAAATTCAAATCATCATCGTCAGTGTCAAAAAATGAATCAGTCAATCATCTAAGTCCGATGGTGATGGCACATTGTCCAGATAATCAATTGTAGTGCAGGACAGCATGCAATTTTGACTTGACAGTATATGTGCCCACCACTCAATCATATCAGAATTCAACGGAGCAAACTTGCCAAGATATTTTGATCTTTGAAATGAAATCTCCAAACATTCTATCACCGAATGTTTTAGAGAGTCCGTTGTAAGATCACAAAATCAACATTTGTTTGTAGCAGCTTCAATAGAATGCCTCTGAAATAACAATTCCCTTGTTGGAAGTATATTTAGACGCAGTCTCAAGAACTGGCCACGATGATATTTAGATGGGAATTTAAGTATTTCGGGAGCTCATTTAAACCACGAGCTTCTCCTTCCAGAGGCAAGCTAGATTCCAGGCTAGCTCTTTGATCGGTGGTTTTAATCCAATCACAAAGTGCTTGTTTTTTTTGTTGATTTACATGGATTCTCGAGCAACATTTGTGTGCTGCTACCAGCGTCGATAAGATAATTGTTTAGCTTCTCGGACCAGATTTTCAATAAATTATTACCTGTTGCACTTTTCAATATTTCATATGCGATTTGCTGTGTCGCATGTCAAGATTTTTCTTAATAAAGAAACTGGTTTCATATCACATGTGAATGGAGTGATTGCAGCCCCAATTTGTATCTCATTGATTTTATAGATACACAATTGGGCAAAAGTAAAACCTTTCGCCAGAATTGGCCTTCCAACACGGGCCAAATTTTGCTGCTGATATTAAATCCTGCCTTGCTTCCTAATGTAACAACTTTTTAACAGTAGAACATCATTATTGGCCTGAGTGAAAACATTCCATAACGGAATGTAGTTTTGCACCCTATAGTTTCAGATTATTCATTTTTGATGTTAACTCTACAACCCATTGATGTTCTCTGATTTGACTCCTATAGTAGTGAAATGTATTGGCCATTGTCCCAGAGGATCTCTTTTCCCTGGTACTAACACCTGCCCCACCACTGCTTTATCTCTATATGCCAACATCCCATTCACATCCAATCATGATCCATGAATTAGTATCTTTGATTTGCTTCAACTGGCAGCACTGATTTGCATCACATAACTGTCCCTTGTGTGATGCAATGTGTTTCTCTTTCCAGATGTGGAATAACAGATGAAGGCGAGTGTGTCTACATTGGATCCAATGCTCTGCGAGTGTCGGGATGTTCGCTGATAAGACCATACATATGTAACAAGAGGCCGTGTCTCTGAAGGAGCTCAGCTGGAAATTGGAGGATGCAGAAGATGTAGGCATTCAATAATGAGAATCAACACATTTCGATTACACTTAACCTTTTCTCCACGCACAGCTTTGCTCAAGCTCAGAGAGTGTCCCCAATGTAAATACACTAAGAAATGTAAACCTGCTGTGGGATCCATGACAGTAGTTGGTGCTGTGTGACGCAGATAACCCCCAGATACTGGATGCAGACAACCTGCTAAATCCTATTGCAGATGCATGCCTTCCACTGGGACATGACCTACTGGCCAGTGGTACAGCTGGTAGGATTTTGTGAAAAGCGTGCATCTCAGAGTACATTTGTCAGACCCCAATACAAATACTGCCACGGAGAAGGGTTTAAGTTAAATGTACATTTTGTAGCATATATTTTTAAATGCCTCATTCATTATTTTTTTTTCTTCTTTATTGTGTACTTGGTTTAAAAATGAAACCTTAAGCACATAATCAGATAAACCGACATTAAAAAGAACAGCCAGAAAAAATACACATGTACATATATCGAGATACAAAATACATTTCCTCTTCACGTCCTACAGTGCCTACAATTACTTAAAACAGCAAAGATGTCTTTAAGGTGAGTAGAGAATTTGCTACAAAAGTAAAATGGTACAAAATAGAATGTTAGTCACACTTGAATTACGGCACTTTGCCTAGTATCTCTCTCCATATGTAATAAGCGACAGATGCGTATGCAATAGGTTCCACACCATGTATGCAGTTTCAGAATTGGTCTGTTATAACGTTTTCCAATCTGGAAAGAAGGGTAGTATAACTGCAGAGAATCAACTGTTCAATATAATTGTACAAATGCTGGAACGTGAGGTAGAATAAGTTATCATAGAAGCTGGCTATACGTAGTGAATAGAATGCAGGCAAAGCGCCACTGTATAGAAGCTGGATATTGGTGTCATTAATTTTAGTAAACCGGGACCCATGAAGAGGAAAGGCGAGAATTGTGTTGCAGCAAGAATAAGCTGGAAATCGTGGAGTTGTGTGCGAGGGTATCAAAATTGAAGCAGCCAAGGTCAGTTATCTATTCTTGAAAGGAGTGAACGTGCAAAGGATGAATGATCTCTTCTAAGATGCAAAGAAAGAATATTTAAGAGTGGCAGGTTTTTTCATTTAAGACCTTTAAAAACCTGCAAAATGGACAAATCGTGGTCCCCTGTCCCGTGAGCCGAGGATGAAAATAGAGTTGAACTGGAGTCCTAGAACAACAATAGTGAGTGCCTGCACTCCCATATATTCCCAGAGACAAGGATACTTTGCAAGGCCAAGTTCAAAGACCATCTTAATGGCTGAAGACTTGGGTGATGAGAGATGATGGGCTAATTGGGTGGGGGGT
Organism: Ambystoma mexicanum; assembly: GCF_040938575.1. Lineage (NCBI taxonomy): Eukaryota > Metazoa > Chordata > Amphibia > Caudata > Ambystomatidae > Ambystoma > Ambystoma mexicanum. Next base: position 156,531,443 of record NC_090925.1, read on the forward strand.
AAAGTCTAGTCCACCTCCTTACACCTGGGTCTGGGCTTGCGTGCTGCTAAGTGAACCGAATGTTCCAGACATGGCACAAGCGTGACAACCAATTGTAGAGGGCTGTATAATGAAGGTCCTTATAGTTTGAAGACCAAATTGAGAACTGTGTACTTAATGATTTTTATGATGACATGTTTTAGAGGTAGGCATATATTGTCCACCTGACAGTGGGCAGCCAATTCCAGGCCTAGCTCCTATAGAAAGTATACTTATTTATTTAAATTCATATAGTGCACAAACAGCCCTTGGGCATCGACACTTGGATGTTCCCCTTGAACCAATTACAACCCCTCGTACGTTTTTCATTATTTGCCACGTAGTATGACGTCCCCTCTGTATTTTTAGTATTAAGTCTGTTTTGTAAAGAAATCATTGAGAGGCTGAGCAAACGTCAGTTGATGATCGTTGTAAACTCCCTGTTTTAGAAAATTTTTAGTGAAACAGTATTTTTGCCATCTTCCTGAGTTGCTCCGGTTATTTGGACTCCGAGTCAGAATTCTTTGAAATGTGCGAATTCCTCTCTACCTTAGAGACCCCCAGCAGGTTTTCTGGATTTTATGACTTTTAATTTTTAACCTGGAGAGAGTGAGAACCTTTTTTTCCCCACTCTCTCGTGTATTTTTCTGTGATTTTGACTCTGTGTTTCTTTTGACTTTGGAGTCTGCAAACTCCATAAGCATCATCTTTACATAGTGGCACAGAGCACCTTCAGTGCAGTGACACAGGGAAGTCTCTTCGATTTCTCAAGGATTTTAATACCTTCTCTTGGTGAAACTACTGTTTCCAAGAGCAGTGAAGTGAAATTACTTTACTTTACATTTGTAACTTTCTAGACCTAGCACACACTATTTTACAATAGGGTGCTGGAGGGGTTACGTAGTATCCCCATTGTCTAGTTTATCATGTAACAGTTTTAGATTACCCTTTCTACAATTAATGGCTGGTGGCAGTGGTTCACTTTTAACTACTGTAGTGTGTTTTTACCGCGGGCTGCGTTCGCAGCTGTAGTAAGGCACCCATGGGTGCCCATTTTGTCAAAATGGCCTTGGCCTTTTTTTTTTTTGCCATTTCTTGCTGGAAAGGTCGTTTTTGAAATTTACTCTGCGCGCCAAACCAGGTTTGGTCCCTTTGTTTGTTTTGTCTTTGGCAGGATTCATGAGTGAAGCTCGCCTCTGGCTCCAGGGTGTCTGGCAGGTGCAGGAAGTGAGGGAGGTGCCCAAACCTCCCTGTGCTTGATCTCCTTAGTACAGGAATGCACCCAAAGGTGATTTGGCCGGCTGGCTGTCGGGCAAGGACAGCCACCATGCTGTGTGATTGACAGCTAGGCTGGAATGAATGGGAGGAACCTGCATAAAAGGCGAGGATTTTTGGCTTGGAAGGCAGAGTCGATCACTGGGCGAAGGAATCCGAAGAAGAACTGGGTAGGGACGCCTGCTGCAACTCCTGGACTGTTGGTTTGCCCGGTGAAGCCCTGCTTTGCTGAAGCTCCGAATTCGCCTCGACTAGAGAAGCCCTGCATGGACGACTTCTTCCTTTGGGTTCGTGGGACCAATCAACCCCAAAGTGAACTTGTCTGGACATCCACTCGGAGCTGGCTGTACTTCTACTGCTGCTGCTGTTGGAACCGAAGTGCCAGGGATAGAACACCAGATTGAGTGCATCGCTTTTATGTTGGACCTGGTTTGCTGGAAGATCCTCCGGACTCCCAGGAAGCCTGAGCCACTTCAACAGAGTGCTGGACCCCAGATGCGAGGAAAGTCTAGAGTGGTAGCCGAGAACCGAGGTGGTGCTATTTGCTGAGACGTGAGGATCTGAAACCACAAAGTGCCGCTGAATTCAAGTTTGCTCATTGCGGCTGCTGACTGTCCCATTGCAGTGCAGGAGTCCTCCAGACATCCTTCCTCTTGTCCCCACGACTGAGGCCCAGGAACAACAGGATCTGAAGATCTGCACAGGAACAGAAGCCAGCTGGAACCATTTCTTCTAACCAAAGGTACTGTAAAACCTAAGAGGTCTTACCTCTTGTTGTGTAGCCTTACTTGTTCTCAGTTGAGACTGTCTTGGTTACCTTGCAGAGTTGCTTGCATCTTTGCACCTCACAAGCCTCCCAGCCTGAGGCCCTACATTGATTCTACTTTTTCTACAAAGACTTCTAAAACATTGTGCAAGACTTTTACCTACCTATAGTGCTCCAGCTCACCTAGACTTTTGCTAACTTAACATTGGCTGGCCAGGCTCCCTGAAAGACTCTTCTTGCCTTCTGACTTTGTGCTTTACCTTTCCTCCTGGAAAGGGTTTATGTACTTTGCATTGGAGGGTTAAAAAGTACTGCTTCAGAATATTTGTGTAACTATTGTTTTATTATTGAACCCTTTTCTTTGACGCCAATCTCAGTATTGCTCTAGCTGTACCAGTGATCTATTAATGTCCACAGTGTCCTAGTTATTAAGTCACCTGGGGGTGTAGGAAGTGTCTGTGTGCCATCACAAATGGGTAATTACTGATTTAGAGAAACTAAGAGCGTATGTTTTGGAGTTTGTGTGTTACTATTATATTGCTCGCTTCTGAAGAAGGCTTATTCAACTGACTGTTAAATAAATTAATAATTGTTTAATCAAGAAACCTTGAGTCTAAGAGTTTGTTTGAATACTTGTCACTGTGAATCTATGTGTAAAACCCCTACTGCTCACATTGACCCCTCTTGAGATAAGCCTCGCTGCTCAGCCACACTACCAACCTGTGTAGTACAGACTTATACCAAAGTTTGGGTTCCTATTTCCAGGAGGTCAAGGTTGCTGTAGTGGACTTAAAGGGTACTACACACAATCTTGCCTAACACTCTGCGATCCCATCCATTGCATGCGCTTTACCTTAGGGCCATAAACTCAGCAATGTTTGTAGACTTCTTGTCCGTTAGATCAGTTGAATTAGCTTGTCCAAAATGTACCTGCATCATGGCGTTGTTAGTAGTGACTCGTACTCTGTTGGCTGACTGCTACAGTGGATGGCTGAGTCAAAGGCGACTCTTCCTGGTTGTATATAAAGTTATCTTCATATTGATTCACAATATTTTGTCGATTTTCCTGCTCAGCCTCCCTCTTTCAATTAACATTGTGGGCTTCAATGTGCTTATTGAGCTGCATCTGATAGTCTTGATCACTCTCCTTAGCGTATATTTCTATTATCTGAATATCGTGTTGAGACTTAGATGATGCATTCGAGACACAGTTATTGGAATGTACTATATTCTTGGTGCTCTGTATGTTGGAGGCAAAGCCAATCTGAACAGGGGGAAGAGCAATCGAAGTGGCAGGCTCGCCCAGTTCCTTTTGTTTGGTATTCACCCCCCCCCCTTTTTTTTCTGATGAGATATTTGTACATAATTGCCTGTTTGGTACTTTTGTTGTTCTTCCTCTGGTACCACGCAACAGAATTTAAATCGGCCACCTTGTTGTTAATATTGGTCGCCAAATTAGAGAGGACTCTGTTGGAGTTAAAGTATTCCAATACTAGATCAGTCATGGTGTTGATCTTATTGTCCATGGTCTCTGTGCGTGCTGCAACAGTGTTCAACACTTCAGTAACATTATTCATCCTGATTTTCTTTCAGTATTTCTTTTGTCTCTACTACCACACTAAAGTTTCCCAATTTTGCATTAATCACATTGCACCGGTTAGTCAATTGGGTTAATAGTTTTTCAAGTATGCCAAACATATCTTCAGACGAAGTGCTAGCGTTTGCTGCATAGCTTAGGGCCTCTTTGACTGTGTCATCCTGCAGAGAGCTATTAGACCTAATGAAATGAAAGGTAGCGACTGTGTGGGTGTGGAATGGAGTGTTCTGTTATCCTGATTGAGGGTTAATGACATTAAGTCTGATGCAGGGTTAAAAGCCCTTTAAGGCAATGATTTTGCATAATTGGAGTATCCCTCCATGGCCTGTGCAGCTGACAATACGATACACAATGTTACCGGGCTGGTGGGTGGATCAGTGATAGACTCCCCACTAACATCAGTCGGCCCCAGGTGATCATTAATCAAGTCCACCATATTCCTTGGAGTAGGGGTAATAATAGCCAGTACAACAGATTCTATCATCTTAGTACCAGTACATGAGAGCTTAGCACTTAATTCCTCATTAAACTGCACACAAGTCTCCAGAAGCTTCATGTAAGACAGTGTCGGGGTCCTGATAAAAATCAGTGATTTTAGTGTTGTGCTTAGTACAAGGCATCAGTTCTCCAATGGCAACAGTTTGTTGTGGGCAGCCATTTGATAGGCGCTGTGTGCTGCTGGAAGCTTTCTCTTTAGCTACTGTCAAATCGATCTGATCAGATTCACCTCCCTTCCCCCATATAGATTTAGGGTCAGGTGCAATTGTTTTCTACTTCTGCTTCAGAGCTGGTCATAAGCAGAGGCGATTCTGGCGCCAGATTAGTTGCTTTTCGCATGACTGTGGCACACTTAGAAGCATGTGCAGTGGTAGTTGCATGTCAATTCCTTGTGACAGGCTATAGCAAGCACTTTGAAGGATGGGGTTCAACTGCGTAACTTGTAAACTGAGTATTTCCCAGTCATGGGGTTACCGGTCAATGTTGGCCCGATTTATGCAGGTTGCCAAAGAAGGTAGGCGGGTTCTCCAGCATGGGGTCTGGCATGGACTCACATGCTCATGAATATTTCTCGTCGTCGGGCTGGGAATCCTCGGTAAAAGAAAAAGTCAGTTTGTTTTGTTTCTGAACTGTCTTTCTACTAATAACCAATCACTGGTCTCTGGGTCATACTGCCCCCAGCCAATGACTGCCCTCTACCTAAGCCCCTACTCTGGCAGCCATCTTCAGATTTGGTAGCACGTAAAGTGGCATTAGGACCAAGAGAAGTGCAGCAGAGGGGTTGGTGGGAGGGTTTGCATGTGAATCCATGCCAGACCCATGATGGAGAACAACAGTTACAGGTAACAGTTACAGGTAAGTAACTTGTTCCTTTTCCAGCATGGGGTCTGGCATGGATTCACATGCTCATGAATACAAGAATACATAGCAGTACACACATGCACAACCACGGGAGGTGGCAAGGCTCAACATTGAGCATTTTAATAACTCAACATTAAGCATCTCTTACCTCCTCGCCAGGCTCACCTTCAAGCGAACTCTATGTGGAGTGTGGTATATGTTGCAAAGTCCTCCTCTTCCTCCAGCTGGTCGCAATGGAAATGGAAATAAACACTGTAGAAATCCACTTCAATGCAGCAGCGACAGCCTCCACCGAAACACTCTGCACACTCTGCTGGTAATGGGAACTAATAAACTGGGACTCAAATCTGTTGCATCGTGTCCCGTTGTTCTCAAGGCTTCCTCCACACATTTAACTCTTTGAGTCCTGATGCTGCCTGGAAACTGAAAAGGAGTGACGATAGAACTTTACATTGCTTACAGTTTTGCTGTGTTGCTGGAGTGCCAACTCCGGTGTTTGGCTGTTTATCCATACCGTTCGACCCAGGCCTAACGCTTGTGTGCCTATAGGGAGCCTTTCCCAAGGTCTCTGAAAACGTTTTGACCCACAAAAGCATCATATCTACTTGTAATTGAGGAATCCTCTGGAACATTGCAGTTTCTGCTCTGTTGCCTTACCTTATCAATCTGACTTTGAAGAACTCCTACCTAGATAGGGATGGACTGCTGAAGCCTTGAAGCCATTGAAAAGTATTATAAGTCTTTGAAAGTATTGAACTGGTGTTGCTGGTACTGACTAACCCTCTTGATTCCTACAACTGAACATTTTGAGTTGCTATAACAAGTGATTTTACTTACCATTGACCTATGTTCATGAGATGTATAATTGCCTACTATTGGTTTACTCACTGATGTATTGCTTATATTTTCTATATTTTCTATTGTGTTGATGAGTTGGAATTGTACTTGCCTGAACAATTTTGCCTCGTCTATTTTACTATAACTAAAGTGTGTAAGAGTTTCTTTGGGCCAATTGTATTTGCCTACAGCTCACATCCTCCTCCTAAAATAAGCCAGGCAGCTCTGCTATTCTACCAAACCTAGTAGTACAGCCTTCTACTAAGAGTTTGGGCCTGTATACCATGGGATAGTTTCATAAAGTCTCACCTTTGGTAGCCTTTAGGAAATCTCCCCTAACACACCCCTCAAGAGTATAGCCTTCCCTCTGCGTATGTTACCGCAACAGGCAAAGGAGGTATATCTAATGACTGTGCCTCTTTTACTTTTATGACTGTTGGAGTTTGGTTGGTAGAAGTGTGAGGGCTGAGTGGGCTTTGCCTCCTGCAGGACAGAAGTCAATTGGTCAGTCACTGTGTACCAAAATGATTGCTCCCCCTAAAGGAGTGACTCTGTAGCAGAGTAAACGATCTACCTTGAAAGGGGGAGACCCTGTATCATAATAAAACCTCCCCCTTGATTGAGGAGACTTTGTTACAGAATAAAATGTCACAGAATAACCTCTTCCCCATGGAAGGCAATAATCTGTAGCAGAATAAACCCCATCCCTTGAAGGGAGAAACATCTCTGGGCAGACTCTGTATCAGAATACTCTCTACAGCTTAAAGGGGGAGAAACTAGCATAATAAACACTCCCACGCTAAGGGGAGACTGTCAAAATAACATCTCCTTGATGGGGAAGACTTGGTAGCAGATTACATTTTCTTCCTTTATGGGGGAGATTCTGCAACAGAATAAACATCCCCTTAAAGGGGAGACTGTATCACAATGAAATCTCTTACATGGAGGGGTAGACTGTTCATCAGACTAAACTCTCCTCTTTTTAGGGGGAGACTTTGTAGCAGAATAAACTCTCTCCTTTGTTGGGGTGGTTGATAAAAGATCCCAATAAGAAAGAAGGGTTCACGTGGCGTACGCCATATTGTTGAATTGGTGGGGCAGTGATGTAGATGAAATGTTGCCACACAGGGGATACGCACTCAAAGGCATACAGGGGACAAATGAGTGACAACATAAGCACACAACGGGGAGTCCCCCAGATGAACCATTTTGAACCAAATAGGTCTTTAAATTTGGTTCAAAATGGTTCATCTGGGGGACTCCCCGTTGTGTAGATGAAATGTTGCCATTTAGCATGTTTCTAGTGTAGTTAATGGGAATGGGATGAGTTTTACTTTGTTTTTAAGTTAAATTATTTAGATTTGCACAACATAATGTCAAAGCTGGGTGGGGTGTGGTGTGGCACATAGCGCCTAAAGTTGGGCAGTGAGTAGCTGCATATGTCACGTGACAAAGGTGATTTGTAAAGGGAAAGCCATAGTAAGAGGATGTGGTGGTCTTGAAAATACGTGCACAGACATACATACATGGGGGTCTTTAGGGACATATGTTTAAGACAGTTGGAGGTACATGGGGATTTTACAAATTTGCATGCCGCATAGTTGGGGATTGTGCAGGGCCAGACGCCTGGGGTTGCGAGATGAACTTGGTGTGACTGAGAACTGATTTAGCAAGGTTGAAGCGTGAGAAAGGGCAGCTGGGTGGCTGCGATAATATCAGATGGTCCGCTAAAGCCAGGCTCAGGTTTTTACGACTTGGCACTATTGTGGAAAGGAGATGCAATCTTTTTAAGTACATGGGAGCCTGTTATTCATTGTGCAGGGAAGTCCGGCCATCTGATTGAGTTAGTTGTGACTGAATAATAAGCCCGGTGCAAGGGCTGCTTAATGGCAGAGTTGACAAATGGTTTATGGGTTTTGATCTGTTTCTCAGGATGTGCCATGTGTGTTAAATTGGTAGTCGTATAGATCAGCGCAAAATAAGGATGCCAGCCAGTCTGGGTCGAGAAGATATTTATCGCCAGTGCCAAGGGAGCGTGTTTATGTATCCCCCTCCTCACATTGTTGAAGTGTCTTTGCAAAGACCATATGCAGCACGTTCAGGGTTAGAGCTCTACGCCCAGATGGAACTTGTAATGAATTATGTTTGTTGTGTAACTATGGGACGATGTCATGACATACTATGGAAAGCTCCCAAAAAGGGGTGTGCTATAAATATGAGCTCATGCTAAGATATGTTGAAAGGGCATGGTAGTTAAATAAATGTTAACCAAAAACGTGATGGGTGGAAAGTTTTGAATTAATCTGAGCCACAGGCTCTGCTCTGGGAAACCTTTCACACCATCGTTTTTAGCCTGTCTGTCTCATTGCAAAAAAGGGACCAGCCATATGCAAATCAGTCAGGTGCTGCCACCAATGGGAGCAGCCCTGCCCTAACTGCTAGGCCAGGTCCCGTCTGCATGGAAACACGAGCAACCCCAGACATGTTTTGGCCTCATTGGGCCTCATCAGTGAGGTGAAGCTTGGTTCCCTATGGCGCAGCCAGCAAGGGACCCACGTCTGGGCATACCCTCTTACATAGGGAGACAAATTATTACCAAAAAAGTGATGGGTGGAGACCAACAGGGGGCGCAGACAGAATGGAAGCCAAATCCACCGTCTCCCTCTGAGCTGCGAACAACCCTAAAAAAGAAAGGCAAGCACCGAGCGATACAACAGGGAAGTTGACCGGAGGAGACACTGCAGCCACTCTCCAAAGCTGGACTTTTGCAATGCAGGGAATCGGAAATTCTCAGTACGGACTAAACATGGCCTGGGCCCTGCAACGAGTTCAAAGCACAGTGAGTGCAGGGATCCAGTGAAAGCACTGGGAGCAGACACCCGAGACCCTGCCAGGGATAAGAGACGGAGCCCCGGGATAGCGATCTGAGATGCTAGGGAAGGTGAGCGGGCCGGACTCACATCCCGGTGGCCGATGGGAAACATCAAAGTGGTGCACCCCGCACAGGGTGATGTGGCCGGTAGCCCCCGACGGAGGAGCCAGCCATAGGGCCATAGATTTAGGCCCCACCGTGTGTAAGTATCAAAGTATCATCACAAGGCGGGAGGGGGCGACACAGCAAAGCACCCTGGGCCCGCACCCGATCGGGAGCGGTTAGTGACAGGCGGGAGTCACACTAAGGCCCCTAACAACACCAGCAATCTCCCCCAGCAGATAAGGAGCAAGAGGAAAAGTTGGAAAGCAGTGCGGGGGAGGGGGGGTGTTTGATCTTCCAACGGATCGCAATAGAGGAGGTAGCTCAGGAGGCAAGCCTCCAGTAGTGTTAAATACGGGAGGAGGAACAGACAGCACACAGCAATGAGCGCATGCCCATTGCCCATGCAGAGCTGCAAGAAGGGGGTGGGGACTGGAGCTGCCCACACTGGAGTGCAAGCTTGCAAGCCTGGGAGGCCCCAGGGAGCCATTAAACAGATTCGGAATATTCGCCGGCCACCTGGGCCACAGCGTGATGAGGAGAGGGCCACGCACAAAGTGGAATCCCACTGGGGATCCCCCTCTTGTGAACAGATGAGCAACTACGGGCTCTCAGCGCTCACTGGCCACGATAAGCAAAGCAAGAAGAAGCAGATGGAAGCACCCTTACAGGCGAGATAACAGGCACGCAGAACCCATAACAGTGGCACTGGGATAGGTGAGGCCCAGTGGTGAGAGCACCTAAGCCATGAATCTGGACCTCAATGCCGCCAGGACGTTGCAGATCTTTCGCAGAGAGCTGACAGATTTATCAGTGGCCCAGACGGAAAATGCATGGCCGGTGACCAGGGAGGACTAACAGGGCTCAACTAAAGCGGATATACATAATGCTCCTAGAGATCAGGTCTATAAAAAACAGCCTCACTGGGGCGATCACTGAACTAAAAGGAAGGGTTGACAAAGTAGAAGACAAACTTGAAGCTAAGGAAAGGGACATTGCCCTCAAGCTTGATGATTTAGAGACCTGTGAAAGGGGGTCCAACATCAGGATCATGGGCATGAAGGAGCCACAGGTCGAATCTGCGGCTGCCCTGGAGCAACGAGTGAAACTGCTCATCAATTCACTCTTTGGAGACCCACCCATCCCGGAGATAACATTAGATGGAATCCACTGTGGAGGAGGCCCACCCAAAGGGCTGAGGTCAGTGCTGGTGACGTGCCACTACTACAGTAAAAAAATGGACATACTGCAAAGAGCCAGAGCGAAAGGGGACATCACCTTTGAGGGCTCACAAATTTGCCTATAACAGGATCTGTCCTCCATGCCACTGAACAAGAGTAGGGGATGTCGCCCATTGATACAATGGCTAACTGAACGAAACATACACTACCTTTGGGGGTTGCTGTTTGCATTGACCTTTGAACATCAGGGCAAGGAGTACAGGTTCATGACGCAGGAAGAAGCGGAGCGGGTTCTGCAACATCTGAGGGCAGAGGACAGCAACGCGGATGCCATGGAAGCAGAAAGGGAAAGAAGGATTTGAAGAAAGGATCCCCCTCTTCAAGCAAGCAAGGAAGTATCGGGTGAGGAGCAAAGGGATTATTTCAACAGTTTTGGCAGTTTTCAATGCCCAGGAGAAGATATGGCCACCGCTGAACAAGTACAGGAGCTGGTCGCTGCTGTCCAAAGACTCACCCTCTAGGTCCAGAACCTGAAACCGAGAACACTGTACTGAGACAGTTGTTTACGGCCAGAGAGCACCATCCCTCTGATCTCCCTACCATGGGTTTGCCCTCGGGTAAATACGATGGGTCTCCAAAGAAACTAAAAGAGTTCATTGAGGCTTGCATGGTTAATTTTACCTTTCGTTCTGGGACTTATGCTTCAGACCATGCTCGGGTAGGGTTCATGGTATCTAATATGATCAGCAATGCCATGGCCCTCTCTGCCAATCCCATCCTACAGGACTCTGGCATTCCTGAACCTACTCAAACCTTTGAAAGACCAGAAGTGGTCTATTCAGCCTGCAAAGACTTGTTGGACATTCAACAAGGTACTTCTGATCTATTGTCTTACATCACGACTTTCAAACTCACTGCTGCCGAAGCTGGATGGCCAGAGTCGGCGCAGTACACCATATTCAGAAGGGGTCTTCAAGAGGAGATCAAGGACGAATTAGCCCGCACTCTCCGTCCCAATAAATTTGTCGACCTGCTCTCCCTGGTCCTCCAAATAGATTATCCTCTGACAGAAAGAAGAGCCGAAAGAAAGAAGAGCAGAGGAACATTTTTGATGTCCCCGGAAACCACGACTTATGTTCTTCCACCCAGCAGAGCTGCTAGGGAAGAACCGATGCAGATTGGAGCGGCAGAAGGACCCCTAAAACCAGAAGAAAGAAAGCGAAGAAGGGAGAAAGGGTTGTGTATGTACTGCGGATCCAATACCCACCTCTTATGTGACTGCCCTGAGGTTCCACCACGCCGGGCGAGAAGGGACGGGTTACCGGGGACACAGTACCGGTCCATCTCATACCTTTTCCGTTACCTCTTCACATAACAGATTAATGGTTGTATCCATTCAGATCCCGGTCGATAAGTGGAAGATTGACGCTTTAGCCCTCATTGATTGTGGAGCCGCGGGCAATTTTGTTGACAGTCTGGGCTGAAAAGGAGAAGATCCCTGGGCTCAACAGAAGGGTGGATCAATCGGTCGAAGGAGGGGATGGGAGACCTCTCAGTTCCGGTCTGATAAAACAAACCACTGAGGTTCTGGAGGTATCCGTGTTTCAACACCATGAGTCGTTACACTTTGACATCATCCTTGCTGCTCATTTGCCAGCCATTTTAGGGATCCCTTGGCTGAGGAGATATAATCCCACGATTGACTGAGCCAAGAATCTTCTGCTGTTTGACTCAGAATATTGTATACAACAATGTTTAGAAGACGCACTAAAGGCACCCTTGAAGGCCAATCTTCCAGTACCTACTGATGTAGTGGGCATACACTGTATACCGTCCGACCTCAAGGAATTCACTGATGTGTTCAAAGACAAGATCCCTAAGGACCTTCCACCTCTTCAACCTGCGGATTGGGCGATTGATCTCACCCCGGAGGTGTTCATTCCGTTGGGTCACATGTAGCCACCATCTCTTCCTGAAAAGCAAGTACTCGCAGAGTGTTAGGATTCCAACCTTCAGAGCGACCTCATCTGATCCTCTCAGTCCCCTGCAGGAGCATCATTGTTTTTCATACCAAAAAGGGACACTTATGAGCTTAGGCCAGGCATCAATTACAGAGGCCTCAACAGGGTCGCCATCCGTGATCGATATCCAATGGCACTCATCAGACACATCCTGGAGGCCGTACAAGGGGCCGTGGTGTTTTCTAAATTAGACCTTCATGGGGCTTACCATCTCCTGCGAATAACGGCGGGAGAATAATGGAAGATCGCCTTCCGGACTCCTTTTGGTCATTATGGGTATCGGGTGATACCATTCGGATTGGTCAACGCCCCAGCCATCTTTCAGTGCTTTATGGACAGACTCTTTTTGGACATCTTATTCCATTCAGTCATCGTTTATCTTTACGACATCCTGGTTTTCTCTTCTTCACGACACGAAAATCGGATCGACCTCCATGAAGTCTTACTTCGCCTTCGGAAGAATCAACTCCTGGTGAAACCAGCAAAATGTCTATTCAAAGTCACCTCGGTGCCTTATTTTGGGGATATACTGTCTATTTAGGGTGTTGAGATGGACCACTGCAAAGTGACGGCTATACTTAAATGGCCCACTCCCGCATTGGTAAAGGATGTGCAGCGGTTCTTGGGTCTCGCCAACTTTTACTGTAAATTCATCCCTGGTTTCTCTCGAATTGTCCTTCCCATTGCTTCTCTCCTGAAGGATACTCCATTCATGTGGGGCGAGCTGGCAGAATCCACCTTTCAACACCTCTAAACAGGAGGAGGGCGGGTGAGGTTAGTCCGGAGGAGGGGAGTAGGAGAGAGGGAGAGGTGGTTTGCTGTTGGCAGCTTCAGCTCGGTATCCACTGAGTGCTGGCCTTTGGTGCAAGTATCTGATAGGGCGAGACCTTGTGTGCTGTGGGTGCGGTTTGTGTTTTTTCTGTGGTGTGGTAAAGTGCGTGCGGATTGCTGGGAGAGAAATGGTTGTGTGGGTTAAGTATGCAGAAAGTCGAGGGTTGGGTTAGTGGAGTCTGTATCCTAGTGCCAGGTTTGTTGTCAGGTACTTCTGGTTCCATTCGGGCTGTATCCCTGTGGGTGGGATTGTTGCAGGTTCATTATGGGCCGTCACTATGGTGGTGCTGCACTGATCCAGCTTTATCGTAGTGAGTATTGTATGGAGTGCCTACCATCTCCTACCATGGAGCGATAGGGGTGTCCGAACCTTTTCCTAGGGTGTGGAACTGGGTTGGTAGTATCTGTTCTCTTGTTGTCTAATGTGACCCTGGTCGGTTGAGGCTTTGAATGGTTCAGAGTCGAAGTGCTGTTGATGGGGCATCATAGCGTATCTGTCTAGGTCAGCCTGTATATTCAGTCGTTGGTTTCCTCCTGCAATGACTATCTTTAACCCCTTTTTTTGTGATTTCCGTGGGTTGACTTCCTTGGGCTGTTGTTTAGTTGTAGTTACTGTGTAATTGAGCATTGTTTCCCGCTATATCTTGGTGGACATTGTGTAGTGTGGTTGGTAATTTTGTTTCTCACCCTCTGGGTTGGTGCTAATGGTACAGGGTTTCCTGTTCCCTTGCTATCTGCTGTGATTAGGTCTGTCGTGGGTGGTTCTAGCTTCTGGTCATGGTCCTATATGAGTCGTCCGGGTGTTTCTGTCCTTTGTCTTGCTTATGTAGTCGGTTTTTGGTCCAATTACGGCTGTCTCCCGGTGTGTCGTTTGGTATGGCGTGGGATATTTTCCTTAAGGTTTTCCATTGGTTGCTTGGTGTGGATCCGGGCCTGTCTCTTCGTTTATCGATGTTTTAGTTGTGTGCCCCCCTGTGGCCGGGCTTTCTAGTTATGACGTGAAGAGCCAGGTTTTGAGTAGTTTCCTAAAATAGTAGGTGATTTCTTGTGTTAAGGATGTACTTGGGGAGGTCGTTGCAGGTTTTCGGCGCTTAGTGAGAGAAGGAGGATCCTCCAAGTTTTCTTTTGTTGTAGGGTGAGTAGTGTGAAATTAACTACTCAGTGATTGGAAAGGTGCTCCTTGCCATAAAATTGGCTTGCGATGGCATCTACCTCCTCAAAGACTCTCGAAGATGTATCCATACGTCCGCACCCTATGTTGGAGAAATAGCACATATTGGCATATATGGGGGGCATGCCCATTAGCACAAACTTACTTGAAGGATGTCCTGGCATGGATACGGGACATAGAAAGCATCAACAGAGACCTATCACCGTTATTGGTGGTGTTTAGTATTGAGGCAACCTACGCTGAATACAGTCTTCTCCCACACATGCAAAGGAAATTGTTACTGGCGGCCAGAGTATGCATCATGCTCCACTGGAAGGGGACCCACCCACCAACACGGCGTGAATGGTTAATCAAATCACGTAAAATATATGAAATGGAGAGCCTCACAGCGATGCTATTAGAATCACACACGTAAATCGACACGCAGTGGCTGCAGTTTATGGAATACTACCGTCTGCATATCGAGGGAGGCACGCTACATGATTGATGCTCATGCTACCCGCACACCCTCTACACAACCCAACCCCCTGAACATATCACCAGTACACCCAGATGTTCCGCACAACAAACCCGTGATACCCATGACCACCGCTTGGCATTGTTTCCACTGGCACCATTAGGAGGGATGGAAGGGAGGGCAGAGGGGGAGGGGTAAAGGAGGGAATGTTGAACATGATTGGACACTTGTTTTTTGGTTGAATGTTCACCATGCATGTTGTTAGTTATTATTGCTTTTGGGGTTTCGATCCCGATAGAACTGTCAAAAACGCTGAGTTGTACTGCATCGCATAAGAAATGCCTAATAAAACATTTTTTAACAAAAGTGATGTGTGGAAGGTTTTGAATTAATCTAAACCATTGGCCATACATGTCCAATAAGAGCGTGGGAATTAAAGGAGATGGGTACACGTGTGGGGTTCAAGGAGACTCAGGTTAGTTTGACTCCACAGCATCGTCTAGCTCCTCCCGGCGGTTTGTGCAAAAAACTTGCTTTACAGACAAACGTGCACTTGCTTCTTCAGAAGTGGGCCTACTTTGGTGATCAGAGGTCCATCCGCACACCTTAAAGAGGAGAGACTATTAGAATACACTGGGTATCTAGCAGAATACAGTCTCCCACAAGGGTAGACGCTGTAGTTAATAAACTCTCCCTCCTCAAAAGGGAGCCTTTGTATTAGAATAAATTCTTGTGGGTGGTGGGTAGACTCTTTAATGGGGAAGACACTCTAGCAGATTAAACTCTCCCCTTGATGGTGGAGATTCTGTATCCAAATAAACTCACCTTCAAGGTTATACTTTGTAAGAGAATAAACCCTCTCTTGGAGGGGAGCCCCTGTATGAGAGCAAACTCTCCCATTGGATATCGGAAGCTCTGTAGCAGAAAAAAATCTCTCCTCTTTGATGGGTGAGAATGTAGCAGAATAAACTGTCCCCCGTGAAGTGGAGACTCTATCAGAATGATCTCTATCCCATAGAGGGGGAGACTCCAAAGTAGAATACATGTTCCCCCTTGTTGGGGTAGAGTCTGTAGCAGGATAAACATTTCACTTTAAAAGGATGTCTCTGAATAAACCAGCCTCCCTATTGATGAGGGACACTTTGTATCAGATCAAATTCTCCCCCTTGATGGCAGGGGGGGAGTATGTAGCACAATAAACTCAGCCCCTGGAAGGGGAGACTCTAGCAGAATAAAAACTACCACCTTAATTGGTGAAATTATGTAGCAGAATATACGCTCTCTCCCTAGATGCAGCAGACTCTATCAGAATAACCTCGACCACTCTCCCTTGATGGGAGCGACAGAATCAGAATAAACACATCCCCATTCTGTAGCAGAATAAACTCTCCTGTTGTATTGGGCAGAGGCTGTAGTAGAATTAACTCTCCCGCTTGCAGGGGTAGACTCTGTAGCAGAACACTTTATATCTTGATTGGAACCTCTGTATCAGAACAAACTGTTCTCCTTGGGTTGGGGGTGGTGTGGCAAAATAAACTCTCCTGCATGGACGCAGATACTAACTGAATAAAATCTCCCCATTTTTGGGGGAGACAATCGGAATGCATTCTCTCCTTTAGAAGAGAGACTCTGCATCAAAATATACATGGATGGGTAGCCTCTGTAAGAGGATAATATCTCGCCACCCTTTACAGGGAGACTCTTTGGCAGAATAATCTCATCTTTGATGGTGGAGACTGCATCAGCATAAACTCTCCCCAAGAAGGTAATATTCTGTAACAAAATAACCCTCCTTTTTGATGGGTGAGAGTCCGCCAAATAAAAGTTCTCCCTTGAATGGGAGACTCTGTAACAGAATAAACTCCCCTCCATGGAAGGAGCCTCTGTATCAGAAGGAACTCTGCTTCTGTCATAGATTACAATCTGCCCCTTTATGGTGGAGACTCTCTAGCAGAATAAACCTTGTCTTGATGGTGGAAATTCTGTATCAGAATGAACTTTCTCCCTTGAATGTGAGGTTTAGGTAGATAACTGTGTGGGGGAATTCATCGAATTCAATTTCATCAATTTTTTAAAATGGATTAGGACATCAAAATAAGTGGTGGTGGGTTTAGGGTAATACATAATGTGGGGATTGGGGGCTTATGGAGGGGGGGTGTGGGGGTTGTCCCCTGCATATATTTTCAGACAAATCTATCCCCAACAAAATGTGATGAAATTAATTTGACCAGATCACATAGAACTGAATGGGAGACTCTGTATCAAAAGAAACTCTTCTCCATGGGATTGGATGGGGGGTGACACTGCATCAGAATAAACTCTCCTCCCTGGATAGTAGACCCTGTAGCATAATCAACCCTGTTACCTTAATTGCAGATTGTTAGGCAGAATCATATGCAGTTCCCTTTGCGAACACCACATACAATTAAGACTACAAGTGACAGTACAAATTCACCTTTGGTACAAGCCTGTACTACACAGTAAAGTGGTAGCGATGGCTGAGCAGCCAGACGTATCTCAAGAGTAAAGTGAGCAGTATCAGAAGTTACACAAAGGACAACAATTACTATGGTTCAAACAAACGCTGACTCAAGGTTTCTGAGTAAAAGAATATACATTTATTTACACAATCATTTGTAAAACGGAACACTAAGTAAAGCAGCAGAAGATCACAATCTTAATATACTACACAACACTCAATGAATTCTGGACAAGTTGAACTCAAAATGAAGTGTGAGCAAAATGCCACTCCAGCAATTTAAAAAGGGAGGGAAAGACGAGGTTATTCAAAATCAAGCAGCACCAACAAGTAAGTAGGCATGGCAATCTAGAAAAGGCTTACTACAATGAGGATTCAAATGAATAGGCCCGGGCCAATGTTAATGGTTCAGAGTCTTTGCAGAGGATCACACAGTTCAGAGTAGTTTGCGGTTAAGTCTTTGCCAAGAGTTCAAAACGAATTTGGCCAGAAGAAAAGTTACTTAAAAGAGTAGAGAAGGACAAGCCCTTGGATTGGCGAAAGATTTAAAACACTTTCACCGCGGTCGGACGAAACAAAAACCGGGTTTGAACAGTACCTTAGAAGAAGAATGCTGTAGCTGACACAGAAGTTCCTGGCAGATCCTGCAGGCTCATGGTTCCTGAAGCGACTGTCAGACTGACAAAACGGAGGAAGACTGGATGGTCCTGCACTGCCCAGGGAAGAAACCAGCAGCAGAGCAAAGCAACTAATAAAAGGTGCGCTTCTTAAAACCCAAACAGGGTCCGGTCCTCCTGGCTATCCGGTTCACTTCAGCCATGCACAGCAAATTCGACCAGGGGAGGGAGGCCTTGCTTGGTGTTTGGCAAACTGGTTGGTCCCATCAGCTCAAGGGAAGAAGATTCCTTGCAGATCTTCTCTGTCGTCAACATTTAGGAGATTAGGACCCGCAGCAGAGTTTCACCAGGAGGTTCAGTAGTTGCAGCAGTCCTCTTCCTGCACCTTCTCTTCGGTTCTCTTGATCCAGTGGCCTCTCTGCCTTCCAAGTCCCATAGACCTGCTTTTTATGCAGTTTTCCCCCATTCACACAGCCTGGCTGTCAATCACACATCAGGGTGGCTGTCCTGGCAGGACAGTGACCTAGCCAATCAAACAAGAGTGTGACTTGGGTCTCCAAGGAGACACTGTGCAGGGGGCCTAAAACACCTTCCTCACATCCTGTCTACCTAGACTCTCTGGCGCCTAAGGAGGGCTTCTGTGCAGAAGCCCGCCAAAGGACGGCGAACAAAGGAACCAAACCTGGTTTGGCCCGCAGAGTAAAACACAAGAAAGACCTTTACAAAAAGAAATGGCAAATAAACCCAGCCGGAACCAAATAAAATTAAATGGGCTCCAGCGGATTAAAGTTCGAGGCTACTAACCAAGCCTAAAACAGTACCAAGGCTGTTTTCATGGACCCCGGTAGGAAAAATATTGTAGATACCACTGCCACCAGCCAAATCTTAAAGAAAGGGGAACGAAATACATGCCCCATGAGAAACCGACAAAAAAGGATAACTATTAACCCTTTCCATTTAAAAAGACTATTAAAGTCAATGGCAACTTTACATGTTCTGGGAGACAGTAGTCCGTCCCAGAAAATGGAGTTTAAAGTGGGAAGTCTGAAAAAGACAACCCTGTGTCACTGCATTAAAGGTGCTGTGTGACACACAGTAAAAAGATGCCTATGGAGTAGGTGAGGGTCCACAGTCTATGAACACAAAAATGTAAAACACACAGCAAAACACATGTAAGAGTGTGAAAAAAGACTCACACTCTTACCAGGTGAAAAAAAAAATCCTAGAAATCCAACAAAGCTGCTGAGGGACTCAGTGGGCAAGGGAAATTAGCCATTCTGGAGCATTCTCCCTAACAATTATGTAGCAGAATAAACTCTTCCCCCTTGATGGAGCAGCCTCTGTATCAGAATAAACGTTCCCATTTGAAGGAGATACTCTTATCAAATTAAAATCTCTCCCTTGATGGGTGAGACTGAATCAGAATAAACGTATCCCTTAAAGGGTAGACTCTGTAGTAGAATAAACTTCTTTTATGCGGTAAACTCTGTAGCAGAATTAAATCTTACCAAGAAGGGGAGCCTCTGTATCGGAATATGTTCTCCTAGAGCTGTAGCTGTGTATCAGAAGTGGAGTCAAAACTCACCACTTGAAATGGAGACTCTGTATCAGAATAAACCATCCTGCAGGAATGGGCATACTCTGTAACATAATAAAATCTACTCCTTTATGGGTAGCCTCTTAAGCACAACAAAAAACCCGATCGATGGTGGAGACTGTAACAGAATGAAACCCTCCCTCTTTATGGTTGAGTTTCTGTAGCAGAACAAACTCTCCCCTTGAAGGGGGGATTATGTAGCAGAAGAACCTTTTCCCCTGGAAACGGAGCCTCTGTATTGGAACAAACTCTGTTCCATGGAGTGGGAGACTATATAAGAATAAACTCTCTTTTAGGGGTGCCTCTATCAGAATAAGCACTCCCATTTGATGGGAGACCTCTGTAGCAGAATACCCCCCACCTCCCCTCGATGGGGTAGAGCATGTAGTGGTATAAATTGTCTGCCTTAACAGGGTGGCTCTGAATCAGAGTACACTTTTCTCCTTGGAGTGGGAAACTCTAAAGTAGATTAAACTCTCCCACTTCTCTCAAATCATGCCTTTTGATGGGGGACAGTCCGTAGCAGAATAAATGTTCCCCCTTGAATGGGAGACTCTATCAGAATAAACTCTCCTCCATGGAGGGGGGAGTCTTTGTAGCAAAATAAACTATCCCCCTCTCTAGCAGAAAAAACCTTCCCTTCACGCTGGAGATTCTGTATCAGAGTAAATTCTACCCTGGAAGGGGAGACTGTAGCAGAATCTCCTCGATGGGATTCGGGGGTCTCTGTATCAGAAGAAACTCTCCTCGATGGGGTTGGGGGACTCTGTATTAGAATAAACTCCCCTCCATTGCAGCCTATTCTCTGTAGCAGAATAAACTGTCTGCCTTGAAGCTGAGTCTCTGTAATAGTAAACCTCTTTGTAGTAGCATAAACTCTCCCTTCAAAAGGGTGTCTCTGAATCAGAATGCACTCTCCTCCCTGGAGGGGGAGGCTCTGTAGCAGAATACGCTCTCCCCTTTCCAGTGTAGTCTCTGTAGCAGACTAAACTCTCCTCTTGAAGGTGAGACTTCTCATACAGACCCCTGATTCCTCCTTCCGTCCCACACTCTGGCCGCACTCCATGGGCCCCCTCCCAGGTCAAAGACCTTGGTGTCATCTTCGACTCTTCTCTCTCCTCTCCTCACATCACGGACTTTGCCAAGAAGGCCCACTTTCAGCTGCATCCCCTCAAAGTCCTTCTCCTTTTCCTCACCTTGCCCCAGAAACTCAATGTCTCCAGAGCTCTTGTCCTCTCCAGGCTGGACTACTGCAACAGCCTGTTCCTCAATCTCTCAAGAACCTCCCTGTACCCCCTTCAACTAATCGAGAATAGGACTTCAAGACTTATCCCTAGCCTCAAACCTAGGGACTGCATCTCTCCAGCCTTAAAATCTCTCCACTGGCTCCCGGTTGCTGTGAGGATCAAGTTCAAGAACCTCTGCATCATCCACAAGGATTTCTGCAGCCTGGCACCCTGCTACATCCAACTCTCTCTCCCTAAATACCTCCCTGCTAGAGCCCTATGGTCTTCCAACATTTCTACAGATCAGATGCTTTGCCAAGCAGAGAGTGGAGTGCAGATCTCTCTCCTCTGCAGTTGCCTCCCTCTGGAATTGCTTCCTGGCCCTCTCAGACTTGAGCTGGAGCTCCTTAAATTCCGGAAGCTTTTCAAGACCTTCCTTTTCTCTTCCTCATCTCTCTCCTCTGCAGGTGCCTCCCTTTTGGAAAGGCCTCCCTGCCCCTCTCAGACTTGAGCCAGATCTCCTTAAGTATTGGAGGCTTCTCAAGACCTTCTTTTTATCTTCCTCCTTCCCTCTCCCCCTCCCCTGCTAATGTTCCCTGTCTGCCTCTTGACTGGCTGCCTGGTTCTTTCAGATTCCTCCAGGGCACCAGGCCCTCCTCGTCCAGTCTACCCCTGCACTTGGTCTTCCTTGAACCCCCGCCCCCCACCTGCACTTGCTCTTCCAGGACCCCTCCTCCTGGACTAGCCTGGCTGGACCTGCACCCCTCATGCCCTTCCAGCCACTTACCTCACATTTAGCTCATGGACCTTCCTTCCCCTGCACACTCTGCATTCCCCTGGCACTGGCCACCTGGCCTCCCCCGGCACTTTCTTCTCATGGGCCCTTGCACCCTGACCAGCACGGCCCCCATGCACTTCCTGTCCCCCTTTCCTTGTTACGCCTTGTAACACTTGTGTAAAGGCGCATTATAGATCTACCCTATAACATAAATCATACAGTGACGATTTTGGGTAACTTTTTCATGTAATATGTTTGTCACATTTTGTGTAACCCTTTCAATTTGGGTCAATGTATGTCTTATACATGGGTCTGGTGTCATTTTGTTCCACATTTCCCCAACTCTAATGGTATACTGCCCAGATATGCAATTCCTAAGGCATTTGGAGTGTATTAATTGATCAAGTTCTGTACGCTTTCATTTGGGGATATTGTACATCCTACAGACATGAGTCTAGCGTCATTCCGTTCCACATTTCACCCACGTTAATGGTATACTGTCCAAACTGCAATTTCTGAGGCATTTGAAGTCTATTCACTGGAGTTCATTCACTAATGAAGCTCTGGATAAGTGACCATTTCGTGTAACGTTTCATGAGTCTGGTGTCATTCTGTCCCACATGCACCCAACTTTGATGCTAGCTGGTCCAAATTTACAATTTCAAAGGAGTTTGAAGTGTCTTAACTGATTGAGTTGTGTGATGAACTTGTGTAAGTGACAGTACCGTGACTCTTTGACTTGGTGCCATTTTATGCCCTAAAGATATGGGTCTGCTGTCATTTCGTCCTGCATTCCTCCAACTTTGCTGGTATACAGTCCAACTTTTGAGTTCCCCAAAGGGGTTGTGCGAACGAAGCAAGCCCTTGATGGGGTATCCCTACAAGCGCCCAAGCTGCCGAGATCAACACGCACCAGTCGCCGGGGGATGGGGGGTTGGTCGACAAAGGCACCAGTACCCAATAAATTAAATAAAATAAAAAACTCTGCTCAGATGAGTGGGGGACTCTGTATCAGAATAAACTCTCCCTATTGATGGGAGAGACTCTTTGGCAGAATAAACTCTCCCCTTGATGGGGAGGCCACTCTGTAGCCAAATAGACTCTCCACTAAGAAAGGAAGTCTCTGAATTAGAATAAACTATCCTGCATTGCTGAGGAGACTCTCTAATAGAATGCAGTATCGCCCTTTATGGGGGAGACTTTGCAGCAGAATACGCTTCCCCACTTTTTGATGAGACTCTGTAGTAGAATAAAATATCTCCTTGAAGGGGAGATTCTGTAGCAGGCAAAACACTCCCTGGAAGGAGAGCCACTGGATTGGAATAAACTCTGCTCCATGTTGTGGGAGATTGTCTAGCAGAATAAATCCAATAAAGTCTCTGCCATTGGGGGGGTAATGCTGTAGCAGAATACACCCCTCGGCCCCCCCTTGAAGGGGAGCCTGTACTCTCCCTCTTTATAACGGAGACTCTGTATCAGAAAATATGCTCCCCTGGAAAGGGGGACACTGCATCAGAACAAACTCTAATCCATGGAGGAAGAAACACTGTAGCAGAAGGTACTGTCACCCTTGATGGGGATACTCTGAATCAGTTCAAAATGTCCCCCTTGATGGAATGGTCTCTGTTGCAGACTAAAGTCTCCCCCTTGAAGTTGAGACTGTGTATCATAAAAAACGTTCCTCTAAGAAGTGAAGACTATGTAGCAGAATAAACTTCCCCTAGAGAGCGGACACTTTGTATCAGAATGAAACTCCCCCCCCTTGATCGAGGGAGACTGCAGAATGAAGCCCCCCCCCTTGTTGTGGAGGTTGTATCAGAGACACGTCTACCCCTTGAAGCAGGAGATTGTGTATCATAATAAACTCTCCTTTTGGTGGGCGATTCTAGCAGAGTAACCACTCCTCAAAAAACAACCTTTTAAGGGTTAAGACTCTTTAGCAGACTACATTTTCCCCCTAGAAAAGACGACTTTGTAGCAGAATAAATTCTCTGCCTTAAAGTTGTGACTATGTATCGTAAAACAACTGCACTCCGTGATGGGGGAGACTGTATCAGAATAAATCCTACCCTTTGAAGGCAGAGGCTCTGTTGCAGATTAGACTGTTCTACTTAGTTAGGGACTCCACACCCATATAAAACCACCCCTTTGAAGGTGGAGATTCTCTATCAGAATAACCACCCAACCCCAACTCCCCCCACCATATCCTCCTCATTAAAGGGGAGCTATATATCAGAATAACACCTCCCTAATGAAGGTGGAAACTCCTTACTGGAATACATTTTGCATTTGAGGGGAGCTTCAGGATAAATTCAGACTCTGTATCAGAATAACACTTCCCTCTTGAGTACAGGGGTCTGTAATCTTTGGCTCTCCAAATGTTTTGGACTACAGCCCCCATCATTGCTAGTTTGCATAGTCAATAGTGTGAGGATCATGGGAGTCTTAGTGCAAAACATCTGGAGAGCTGCAGTTTGTAGGCACCTCCTGTAGCTGACACTAACATAATAAAACATCCAACTTTAGGGAAGGGTCTTTATTAGACTTCTCCATCTTGATGGGAAAGATTGTATCAGAATACACTCTCTCCCTTGATATAGTGGCTCACTAACTGAATGAAGTCTGCCCCTGTAAGGGCTATAATCTGTGTTAGAAAAATCCTCCTGTTGGAAGGCAGTGACTCTAAAGCAGAACAGGCTCATGCTTGAAGGTAGGGACTCTGCATTAGATTAAAAGAAACCTTTCAGGGGAGACTTTGCATATGAATAAACTCTCTCCCTCAGAAGAAGACTCTTTATCAAAAGAAAACATTAGCCTTCTAGGGGGGACTGTGTATCGGAATAAACTACCCCACCCTCACCCCCTTACTGGGAGAGAATCATTAGCAGAGCAAATGTCCCCCATTTGAAGAGGGGGCCTATGGATAAGAATAAATACTTTCTATGATGGGGAGACTCATTTATAGAATAAACTCTTCCTCATGAAGGTAGAGACTATGTAGAAGAATATACTCTACCACTTGCAGGTATGGTCTCTGCTTCAGACCCAATCCTCCTACTTCAAGTGAAGACACTTTTTCAGATTTAAACTTCACCCTTGAAGGGGGAGACACTGTAGCAAAATACCCCTTCCCCTCTTCATGAGGGAGACTGGATCAGGTTAAACCCTTCCCCTTGATGGGGAGAGTCGGTAGCATAATATCTCAACTTTGAGTTGCATGCAACAGTAAAGGGGGAGACTGTGTATCAGAATCAATCCCCCTCCCCCTTGATGCGCGAGATTCTGAAGCAGAAGGTAACTCTTCCCCTTTAAGAGCGAGACTGTGTCATGATAAAACAATCCCCCTTGATACTGCAGACCATCAGAATGAATTGTCCTCTTTAAAAGGGGAAACACACTATCAGAATACACTCATCCTCTCTGAAGGTATATATTGTTTGTTGAATAAATCCTACCTTTGGATGGGGAGACACTGTAGCACTGCGTTGAATAGGGAATCACTTATGAAGTTGCGGTTGGCAAAAGTCTTCTGATACCATGGGACAACTCAACAAATCAGTATGTAAATGCATGGAGCTCGCGTGTGACACCTCTACAATGATAGTAGAAGCTGACGCGTACACCAATAAGACATGCTGATTTTCTGCTCACAGCAGCTTGAAGGGTGAATGCCTCAACAGAATGCCTCAACAGAAGTCAAATTTAACATATATGACATTTTGAGAATACTTTACTTATGTGCACAATATGGCATGAGTAGCTAAATCATTCTTCTGACATTCTCTGGAAATGGGCATATGCTGGCGATAATGCCTACATTTGGAGCAATCTCATTGGTTGCTTGCATCCACTCAAGTGCTTATAACAGCAAAATGAGCTGCTGGCCCATTTACCTCAATCCCTTATTTGTCATTTTCTCCAGCATGGGGTCTGGCATGGATTCACATGCTCATGAATATTCCCCGTCGTCAGGCTGGGAATCCTCGGTAAAGAAAAAACCAGTATCAGTTTCGTTTCTGATCTGTCTTTCGTAGTAATAACCAATCACTGGTCTCTGCGTCATACTGACCACAGCCAATGACTGCCCTCTACCTAAGCACCGCCTCTGGCAGCCATCTTCAGATTTTTACCGCACGTTCATGTGTTGGGATCCTCGTGCTATTGCTCTCGAGCGTTAGTGCTATTTTTTCACGTTTTTTCTCAAAAACTTCGTTTTTTCGGTCAAAAGAGCCTCAAGCGCCACCGATTCTCCATCCGATCAACGGGGACCCGTGTCGGATTCGTCTGCGCCCCTCAAGGGTGAAGATTTCGTCGAGCTACGCTTTTGGAGGACACCAGAAGTTTCTCAGGCCCGGTCATGGCCCAGGAGAAGGGGAGCTCGACGCCCGGAAAGCTGTTCAGGGTCTCCCTGGATGCCAGCTGCAGAACGTCTTCAAGGAGGACGAACACTCTTTTTGTCTTTACTGCCTACATGAGGACAAGACGCACGTGGAGAAGGACTGTGCGTGTTGCGGCAACATGTCGGAGCGGACCATGAAGGACCGCCATCAACGTCTCGCCAACTGGCTGGAAGGGAAGAGCCCGTCCGGCGAGAAGAAGAGGAAGAAAGCCGAGCGGTCTTCTAAGACCTTTGAGGACGCCCCGGTGACGGGGGTCCAACATAAGGCCAAGCACCGCGAGTCCGCTGGCACCGGGAGCGCCGAACGGTCGGGCTTTACGGGCTCCAGGCAGGGCGCACCCTCCCCGGCACCATCAACCACGAGCCAACGCTCTGGGTCGGGTAAGAGGAAGGCCGAGCACCCGGCGAAGCTCCTGGAGAGGCCCCGGTCGAGCTCGAAGGCGGAGGGGGAGCGAGGCAGTGTCCCCCCCCTCAAGGATAAGGCGGTGAGCGCACCTAGGGTGGTGAAGGCCTTAATCCATCCGGCCAAGCCCTCTATCGAAACTGTCGCGGCGGCCCTGGCTCAGCCTGTGGAGGCTACACCAGTGGTGGCGACCTCGGGGCTCAGAGTCTCCCTGCCACCTCGGAGGGAGTCCTCTTTTGTGCCCATCAATAGGACCCCCGTGAAATCCCCCGTGGGGAAGAAAAAGGGGGGGCAGGGCGTCGTCGTAGATTCGGCCTCGGAGGAGGAGCTGGTCGAAGTCTTAAGCCACGGCCTCGGCGTGGAAGAAGACCGGCCCGTCGGGATGGATCCCGACGCAGGTGACGATAACATCGTCGAGGGTACCGACGGGGCCCCTGATCGCCCGTCGGATTCCCCTCTGCCAGCGCCGCGAGACAACTCGGTGGCCATTTTGTTGGCTATACAGTCCTTATGCTCAGAGATAAGGACGAGACTACCGTTGCCGACGGAACCTCTCCCGTCGGGGGACCCAGAACCGGGACCTTCTGGTGTTCCCCCTACCAAGAAAAGAAGGATCCACCCTCCGCCTCCTTTTCAGCCGTCGCGCCCCTTCCAGCCCTCCTCCCCGTCCACCCGAGGGGATGATACGGGGACTGACGCGGCAGCGACGGGTACGGACGACGAGGTATACGACGAGGATGTACCGTCGTCGCCTCCCACCAGGGCTTCTCCGCCCGACGAGATTGGATCGTTCCACTCCATGATCACCAGGGCATCCGAGCTTTTCCAACTCTGCCCTGAGGAGAAGAAGAAGGAAGGTTTCCTTTATCAGCGGCGCGAGGCCAAGAGGAAGACGGTCCTCTCAGTGCCTCTATTGGACGACATTTGGGATGAGGGCCTCACCCTCCTCAAGAACCCTTCCACGACGCCAGCTAGAAGAGACCGGTACGAGAAGAAGTACCGGGTCCCGGACACGGCCCCCCTGTGCCTCCGGGCGCAGCCTACCCCGGACTCCGTCGTCTCCGCGGCGGCCAGGAAAAAAGCGGGGGGGTGCGGCCTCCACATCGACTTCCCCACCGGACGGCGAGGGAAAGAAATTGGACGCTATGGGACGCAGAGTCATCTCGTCTGCGGCGACGACGATTAGAGCGGCCAACGCCTTGGCTATCGTGGCCCGCTACGACAGGGAGCTCTGGTACAAACTGGCTCCCCTGCTGGACTTCTTGCCGGACGACAAGAGGGCAGAGGCCCTGGAGATCCTGCAGGAAGGTGAGGTGGCTTCGGACCACGCCATTACCGTTGCGACGGACATCGCCGACACTGGGTTCCGCCAGTTGGGCAACGGCGTTTGCCTTAGGCGGCGTGGATGGCTCAAGGCTACGGACTTCCGTCAAGACGTTCAGACCAGTCCTGGACATGCCCTTCGATGGGAACAACCTGTTTGGGAAAACAGTGGACGATTCCTTTCAGGCCATTAAAGCGGACACCGAGACGGCCCGGGCCCTTGGAGTTCTGCAACGACGACGGACGCCCTTTCGGAGCAGCGGAGGCAAGGGCGCCTCCAAAAGTTCCGGCGGCGGTTTCTCCACCTACCGTCAAGCGGCCCGCTCGTCGGCTCAGGAGGCCTACAGAGGACGAGGCAAGTCTGGCGGACCCCGCCGTCGTCGCCAAGGAGGTCAAGGCGCCAAAGCCTCGTCGAAGCAGGATTGAACCGACCGTGGGGTCGGGCCCCCACCGAAGCACCCCGGTGGGAGGCCGGCTGGCGAGCTTCGTCAGCGTGTGGGAGTCCATCTCCACCGACCGTTGGGTGCTGGATGTCTTGGTCCGGGGCCACGCGCTCGAGTTTCAAAGAAGGTGTCCGCGCGTCCCCCCCGTGGCCAGGAAAGAACTTCACGTCCCTCAACTTCTCCTGGAGGTAAAGGCGATGCTCAGGAAGGGCGCCATCGAACTCGTCCCAAAGAGGCTTCGGGGCTCCGGAGTTTACTCGAGATACTTCCTCGTGAAGAAGAAGACGGGGGGATGGCGCCCCATCCTGGACCTGCGACGTCTGAACAAGTTCATCAAGGCACAAAAGTTCCGGATGGTCACCCTCCAGCACGTCCTGGGTCAGCTGGAGGAAGGAGACTTCCTATCGTCGTTGGATTTGGAGGATGCCTACTTCCATATTCCCATCCTAAAGGGGCACCGGTGGCGGTGCAGCTGCGCCGCGAGGGGATCCACGTCTACCCCTACCTGGACGACTGGCTCATCCGAGCCAAGACGAGGG
Source organism: Ambystoma mexicanum (assembly GCF_040938575.1). NCBI lineage: Eukaryota > Metazoa > Chordata > Amphibia > Caudata > Ambystomatidae > Ambystoma > Ambystoma mexicanum. Next base: position 156,559,734 of record NC_090925.1, read on the forward strand.
AGCTCGCCGTGGATCACACGGCAAGGACCGTCCAACTTCTCACAGACCTGGGATTCTCCGTGAACTACGCCAAGTCTCACCTGGTACCCGCGCAAAACGCACTGTTTCTGGGAGCGAAGCTCGACACAGTGTCCCTTCTGGCCTCCCCGTCGGAGGAAAGGACCAGGTCCATCATGGGCAAGGTACAGCGGATGTTGGTTTCCGACGCGGCCAAGGTGAGGTCCATCAAGTCCCTCCTCGGAATGATGTCTTCTTGCATCTACCTCATTCCCATGTGCAGGCTCCGGATGCGCCCGTTGCAGGAGTTCCTGGACGCGCGCTGGATCCAAACTACGGGCGGCTTCGAGGAGAGGATCACACTCGACGAGAGTTTCCGCCGAGCGGTCCGGTGGTGGGGCATCCGCGCGCATCTGACGGCGGGCATGGACTTCCAGACCCCAGACCACCAGGAGACAGTGACCACGGATGCCTCCCTGGAAGGGTGGGGAGCGCACACCGAAAATCTGCACGCGAGAGGCCTTTGGCTCCCGACGGAGAAGTCCCTCCATATCAACGTCCTGGAGCTCCGTGCAGTGTTCTGGGCCCTCAGGTCCTTCCTCCCGTCCCTCAAGGGCAAGGTGGTGAGGATCTTCACCGACAACACCACCACCATGTTTTACATCAGGAAACAGGGCGGAACCAGGTCCCCAGCGCTGTCCAAGGAGGCGCAGGACCTGTGGCATTGGGCCGTCGCCCAAAGGATGTTTCTGGTGCCGTTTCATCTGGCAGGGATAAAAAACACCATCGCCGACTCACTCAGCAGGGAGCTGCGCTCGTGCCACGAGTGGGAACTACGGCAGGATCTAGTGGATCGCCTCTTCCGACGGTGGGGCACACCCCAGATCGACCTGTTCGCGACGGCGACGAACTCCAAGTGCCGGAGGTTCGCCAGCAGGTTTCCCCAGGCGAGGAGCATGGGCGATGCTTTCTCGTTCCCCTGGGAGGGCCTGTTCCTCTACGCGTTCCCTCCTTTGCCACTGCTAATCCGGCTCGTTAACCAGCTCAAGAGGTCACGGTGCAGGATGATCCTCGTCGCACCTGCGTGGCCGAGGCAGATATGGTTCCCGGACCTTCTGGACTTGTCAGCGTCCCCGCCAATCAAGCTGCCGGGGGACGCGGATCTACTCTCCAGGGAAGGAGGCGCCATCCTCCACCACGACCCGAAATCGCTGAACTTGCAGGCCTGGCTCCTGCAGCGCTAGAGTTTGGAGGATACGACATACCGGCCGACTGCAGAGAGGTTCTTGCAAAGGCCAGGGCGTCCTCGACTCTTAAATGCTACGGACACAAATGGAAGAGGTTATCTGTCTGGTGCCACGCACAGAAGATTAACCCTCTACGGATTACGGCTCCCCAGGTACTGCCGTACCTGCTGACGCTGGCCAAAGCTGGACTGGCACACGCGTCCATCAAGATTCATCTTGCTGCGATCTCCCGATACACCAGAACCACGGGACGGACGTCTTTGTGGTCTCATCGTCTGGTGAAAGAATTCATGAAGGGACTGTTCAGATCGTTCCCGCCGGTGAAGGCTCCGGCCCCGGCGTGGGAGCTCAACGTGGTGCTGACCAAGCTCATGGGACCTCCGTTCGAGCCTCTGCACTCGGCCCCGTTGAAGTTTCTGTCGTGGAAAACAGCGTTTCTTGTGGCCATCGCCTCCGCACGACGGGTGGGAGAGATCCAGGCCCTTTCCTGCAAGGCTCCGTACTTGACTTTTCACGACACGAGGGTAGTGCTCAGGACGCACCCCTCCTTCATGCCCAAGGTACCGTCGGACTTCCATCTCAACGAACCCTTGGTGTTGCCTGTGTTCTTCCCGTCGTCTTCGTCACCGGCTGAGAGGACTTTGCACTCGCTGGATGTGGCTAGAGCGCTGAAGTTCTACGTGGACCGCACGAAGTGTTTTCGGAAGACGTCACAACTCTTTGTGAACTTTGGACCTGTCAATCAGGGGAAGGCTCTCTCGAAGGCTTCCATTTCCAGATGGCTCTCCGGCTGTATCATGTACTGTCATCGGTTGGCAAACCGACCGCTGACTGGCCGTCCGAGAGCCCATTCCACCAGAGCGATCGCAGCTACCACGGCGTTCCTTTCTGGTGTGCCCCTGCTGGACATATGCAGGGCTGCTACGTGGAGGTCGACGCACACCTTCACGAAATTCTACTGCGTCGATCGGGACTCCAGGGAGGAGTCCAGGGTCGGCCAAGCAGTGCTGCGCAACCTGTTCGCCTGAGGTGAGCCTGGTGAGGAGGTAAGATGCTTAATGTTGAGTTTGATGTAATGCTTAATGTTGAGCCTTTGCCACCTCCCGTGGTTGTGCATGTGTGTACTGCTATGTATTCTTTATTCATGAGCATGTGAATCCATGCCAGACCCCATGCTGGAGAAGGAACAAGTTACTTACCTGTAACTGTTGTTCTCCAGCATGGGTCTGGCATGGATTCACATGCGAACCCTCCCGCCTACCCCTCTGCGGCTCTTCACTTGGTCATACTGACACTTCACGTGCTTCCAAATCTGAAGATGGCTGCCAGAGGCGGTGCTTAGGTAGAGGGCAGTCATTGGCTGTGGTCAGTATGACGCAGAGACCAGTGATTGGTTATTACTACGAAAGACCGATCAGAAACGAAACTGATACTGGTTTTTTCTTTACCGAGGATTCCCAGCCTGACGACGGGGAATATTCATGAGCATGTGAATCCATGCCAGACCCATGCTGGAGAACAACAGTTACAGGTAAGTAACTTGTTCCTTCTGGTTCGTACATGTACCACTATGCTGGCATCTAATGCACCTGAAAAGTGCTTGAACTGAGCCCTGATTAAGCTAATCAAAACATTTACATTTTATATTCAAATTGAAAATTCATTTTTTAACTTAAACTGAACTGTTAAAGAATTAAGCATATTTTCCTAGCAAAAAAAATTGAATACTGGGCTTTAGTAACTACGAAAGAAAACTGCAGATACTATCTGAAAGTGACAACTGTGGCTTCCTAACAATTCACTGGTAAGTATTCTAATTGTAATGATGTATGCAAAATACAGGTCACATGTTCTCTTTTGTCGCTCTTTCATACTTGTGTGCTTTTGGAAGTAGAATATATTTTTCATGTCAAGACTTTTGGACAGCTCTGGCCTATGTTGTCAGAAGAAATGTGAAAACAAGTATCATGGTCAAGGTGGTTAGCTAGTTCAAAAGCACTTGAAGCAGCAAACATTCCACGATCAGACCATTTATCCACAAGCTGGGGGTAGATCTCTGTCTTCGGCTGGAGCCTCCATCTGGAACAGCCTCCCTGCCATTCTAAAACTTGAGGAGAACCATCTCCGGTTCTGGAAGCACCACAAGACCTTCCTCTTCTGCCTTCGCTCCCCCTCTCCCCTGCTGATCTGTTCTCTCTTGGCACCGTGCACCTGGCCACCCTCTGTCCTCTGGGCCCAGGTGTATTCTCTGAAAGACACAGGGAACCCCACACTTTGGATGGGAGTATTACTTTGAAATTAGATAACGGAAAAACATCCAAAGGAAACAACTCAAGAAATGTGGTATCAAGGATTTTATTAAACCTGATACTAATTTAATGTATGAAACAAATCATGATTAAATCTGCACTTGTAAAAACAATTTACATAGCAGGAAACAATTTTTATTTAAAAAGAACACATCTATATAGTAAAAATCATCTTATTCAGTCATCCAAGCATTCAACCTCATCCATCCTTTAGACAAACCACTCATACCAAACACCAATAAATGTACAATATAAAATATATAAGAAAATTCATCACAATTGATTCATCTGAAAAGTTTATAGAAAGAATATGAAATCAGTTTGACAGGCCACAATAGGTAACATCAGTGGCCTAGGCAATTAAGATGGGTCCCAGAAGTTTCTGACCACGACCTCATCTTAGTCCAAACTCAACCGGTTTCGACGTATATACTTTAGTGTAGTGACGTCTTCATCAGGAGTAACAAAAGTATATTCTTCATGCACACTATGGAAGGCTGTACGTTTCTTCCTTTAATTATAAGCTGGGTCCACTTGTATGAACTAAATAACAGCGTCCCAGCAGAGGTTCCTGCATACAAAGGAATGCAAAAACGCCAAAATTCCTCCCGGAAGTGTCTGAAAACTCGTTCAACCGGCGGCCGTAAAAATGAAGATGACTCCCCGGATCCAGGAAGAGCTGCGCCTGATATTATGTGGGCCTAAGCGAAGGAACTCTCAGACTCTCACAGCAGCTAATCACCCGTACACCAGCTGGGTCCAATTGTAAGTGGCGTGCAACCTCTGGGCCCAGGTGCCTGCTCACCCTGCCACCCTCCCGCACTGCCTCTGGGCCACCCCTTGCACTGGGGTCTGTATCTGTACCCATACAGCCCCCCCCTTTTTCTTCCTGCACTTATCAGACCTACCCTGTCTGCTGCCTTAAACCTAGCACTTGCAAATTGCTGGCTGCACTACCACTGTTTGTTTCCTTTATTATTTATTATTATTTATGTTTCTCATCTTCGTACTTTCCACTTCTCCCCCTTCCACGCACTTTTCCCCTCCCTCTCTCCCATGCATTTGCGCGTTCTCAATGTTACTGGGCCCAGTAAGATCGCTGTTTTGTTCTCCCCTGTTCCCCTCCCTTGCCTTGTCGCGCTCTGAAACACTTGTGTACGCGCGTGATAGAAATAAAATATCAATATCCCACTACACTGTCAATGGCAAGAGATGATGGGTTATATTTCTTTCCCGTTGAATAACATTAGGTAGCATACAACTGTTTAATTTCTGCCAGCACTTATTCTGACAGTCCTTCACATGGGAGGACAATGCAGCAGCAGTTCTTACCATGCATCTCTCTTGGTACCCCTGGCACTGCTCTTCTGATTACTTATTAGGGCCAATATGGCATACAGCGGGGGCAATCGAAGGCGTAAATGTGGTGCCTCCATTCATCAGTATAGAAACAATAATGGTTCAGGTATGCGGCTCCATGATACAAACCTGAGTTTCACTGATGTACGCCAGATGGCTGATTACTAGTGTTGTAGTCCATAGGCTTTTTCCCCTCTCCTTTGTGAGTGTACATGAGAAGACCAGCAGTGTTTTTGTCTTCATGTGCAACTCGTGTCATTTGGATATTCAGATGTTCTTGGGTTTAGAGATGAAATTACAGTCAAAGGGTGCAATTTATACTTGAACTCCTCTGGCCGGAGGGCCATAAATCATGATGTAAAGGGTTGCATCTGGCCGCGGGCTGTATGCTGTGCACCCTTGTTTTAGGGCATTTCCATCCCTGTTTAAAACTGTTTGCGGCCCATAATGCCAACCTAGCTCTCGGTCTACCATGATGCCGCACCCTTACTGCTGCTTGTCCCGCGGCCAACACCCTTTCAATGAGTTTCTCGTTTCCATGCTGTGCCCACTTAACCATATTCACTTGCATTCCCCGTTTACTTGCCATGTTTCTCCATCTTTACTCCTGCTCTTCAATGCCCTCCTCAAAAACTTCTCTGGTCTGGCCTCCCCTCGACTATGCAATATTGGCAATCTCACACCATACCTCCCAGTCCTTAACCTCAACCCCCTCGCTCTTCTTCTTCTATTTTAAATGGGCTGCTTAATGCACATTGAGTATGTAATAAATCGCACTCAAAACGCGATACTTTTCTCAGACTCAATTTCCTCTTCTCATGTATCACCGAAACGTGAACTACTCCTGCTTCCCTTTTTTCTATGGTCGAGGTGCGGGCTGGTTTATTATACCATTTCTCATATATCCCTATCCCTTGCTCTCGGCCTTTACCTCAGTTTCCTTCATTTGAATATAATTTCATCTTTCTCCAAACCTTATCCCCTGGCATTTCTTATTGTTTATTGTCCTCGTGACTCTTTTTGCAATGATCTAGGCTCTCTTCTGTCGGCCCCTCCCGGTTTTCTGGCCCTTCTTTCTCTCAGGGGACTTTAATATTCACTGCTCATCTTCTAATGGATTCCTCATCTATGATATCCCTATCTCAGAATAGCTGTTCTCCTGAAATGTTTCTGCCACCAGGGGCATACCTCAGCTTGGCGTTGGTTCCACCCGATGCCTCTGCGTGCCTCTCGCCGGACATGACGTTGGGCCAGTATATATGGTGGCACCAGCCCCTTGGCCTCGGCTCCTTTTTTTCTGGGGACTCTGTTTGTTAGTGGTAACACGCTCATAGAGCTTTATTTTTTTCTCTGATGCTATGCGTACTCCGTCAAAGGCCCTGGGCTTCAAGCAGTGAAGAATACGGCCGACAGATGTCGGTCTCTGATCTGCACTGGATTTTCTTCTTCTGCTTGAGCGAGGGCCAAGACGCCCAGGATTGTGGGTCATGCCAGTCTATGCACCAAAAGGCCCTTTGGGAAAGAGCATGGAAGATCTTCATATTCGTCCACAAGGCGAAGGTTGAGGATTCATTCAAGGTTGCATATTGCAGAACGACACTCCGAAGAATGGGCGGTTCCGTGCAAGGAAAATAAGACACATCAGAAGAGGACCCACTCTCCGAGTGAGTCCTCCCAGCGACATTTAGAAGAGCCACCACTCCAGGGATTCACTTAAGTGGCCGGTGCATGTGGTACTTTCGACCCAATCCTCAATGGCGGTTCAGCAGGAAAACTTCTGCTTGAGATGTTGGACATCTTCACCAAGGAGACGGTTGATCATGCCTCGGCACCTGTGGCACAGGCAGAGGTGCCGTCGGCATCGGCTATGGGACTGAAGGGTTCCACCACATCAGATGTGACCAGCAGGTTTCCCTCTGTGGACCACTGCTGCATGCTTTAGGGCTAAGGCCTGGACCAAAAAGAAACCATGTACACTTGGGGCCGACAGGCCCCACCCTCCTTTGCTGCTGCCTCTGGGCAGCTCCGGCATCATCTTTAACATCTTTGGCACCATGGGTACTGCAGCTGTGTGTGAATACATCCCACTCCCTATGGATGACTTTGTCAAAGATGTAGTGTAGAGCAGGAGCCAAGTACCTCTACCGGAAGTTCCGCCCCCATGTTGGCTATATGTTGGGAACCGGAAAGTGCGGCATGCACAATATTTGTGAGGATGCCTTTACCGCGAAGAATCCTTGAAACAAGGAATCCTTTGAGAAAACCCTATATGCATGCACAAAGAAATAACTGTCTTGTGAAGGAAGTTCCGGAACAAGTGTGAAAATGAGTGAGAGAAAAGACTGGTGACATCACACGATGCAGAAATGATGCACCTAGAAGAGATGCCAATGAAGGAAGAATATGGACCATATAGAGAATTTGATGACAAAGTATGGATGTTCCACAACACACTTTAGCAAACTTGAACCCCTTGAAGGAAAGGGCTGGATGTGTGGTGCAGCAGAATAAGAATAGCTGTCCGTGAAGGAAGATTCAAAAGGCTTACCTGGGCCAGTGTCAAGAGTCGGGGCCGCCGAGAGCCAGGTTATCTATGCAAGAAGATACATGAACGTGAGAAGCAAGCTGAGCTCCTGTTTGAGGTTTAATGAAAACCACCGAGTGCCAAGATTTCTTCATTTAATAGTATTAAAATGCAACAACAAAGCTCAAAACGTGGTCTACCTTCACATGGTCAGATGAAAATAGACTTTGGGTCGAACTGCATCAAAACCAGAAGATAAGACCATGCCACACACCCATTTATTCCCGGGCACAGCAAGCCTCTACAAGGCCAAGTTCAAAGTCTTAATTGAATGACAGACTGCAGGAGTGATGATGGATGTTGGGCTAATTGGGTGGGGAGGCATGACCAGGCCAAACCTCCCAGAACCTGAGTCTGGGCTTGCGTGCTGCTAACGAAAGTGGAATATTCCAGAAGTTTACAAGCATGCCAACCAATCGTATAGGGCCACGTAGTACATAGCCCTATATTTTGAGACGCCAATAGGATGCTGTATATTGACATGACATGGAAGATGACTTGCACTTGGGATGGGCTTAGTTGCCCACCTGACCTTAGAGACACAATCACAACCCTCACCCATATAGAAGGTATACTTAGAGGTTCTCTTTAAGCCTATCACATGCCCTAGTAGGTTTCCTTATTTTGCCACGTAGAATGACGTCAGTAGTGATGAATTGTTAGTATAAAAGCTGTGTTTTTCATAAAGTGCTTTGAGAGAAATCGAGTGAGCATCCGTTGATGATCATTGTAACTCCCTGTTTTAGATAATTGTTAATAAAACAGTAGTGTGTATTGCCAACTTCCTGAGTTGGTCTGATAATTGATGTACAAGTATTATCTGCATCCCCATCCATCTCAGATACTGCTACCTCGTCTTAAAGGCCCCCCATCCGAGCACAGTTTCACGTTGTAGCAGGAGAGGATGGTTCAGATCCGTCAACCTAGTAGGTTTTTAAGATCTTCGGAATATCGGGCATCCTCTGCCATTTAGATGGAGTATTGCGAGACTTCCTGTGGAGAAAGGCTGATATAGAAATTCTTGCAAGATAAGAAGATACAGGTGGGACGGGTCCCTCTTTCACGAAATCCCTCCTGGTTTCCACAGGCGCTGAGCGGACCTAAGGCGACAGTGGCTGATTGGAGGAGGAGACGATCCTGAGGGTCAGGAGCCAAAATGGGAATGGTGAGTAGATTGCAGAAAGTGGCAAAGTGAGCAAAAATTGGGGAATGTGGTAATAGTATAGAGAAATGGGGGGTTGGTTGAGAAGATATATGATGAGGAGTGTCAAGACGAGGATCGTATAGATAAGCCCAGTGTCCTACGCTCAAGAAGCGTCTAGAAGGAGACATTCCGAAACACAAGTGGGTACCTAGGCGACACATAGCTATATTTATGAAAGGGAATGTTTTAGACTCCTATCGGAGTAGTTTAGCGGCGAGTGATAGTAGCGAGGAGCGCTGGGGAAATACATGTTGAGGTCGACCAGTTTGTCTGTGTATTTTATGTATAGGAAAAGTGAAGTGTTGAAGAGGGACAAACAATAGGTTTTGTTAATTAGAGATTGAGGTTAAAATCTTATCTATTTAGTCATTGTCGGTGTCAACTGGACAGGTAGGTTGGAGTAAAGTGTGAAGTAGAGGTTTTGACCAGCGACTGTTGCTCAACGCTCATATTTATTTTCCGAAGCGTATTCTTGCGTAAAGTAACAGTAAGTATTGACAGTCAATTGAGACTTGTCACAATGGGGGATGTTACTCCACTAATGCATCTTTGTAAGCAACTGCCAAAACACGCACCCAAGCTTAAACAGTACAGTGCAGAATGGGTTAAGGGTACTGCAGATAAATTGTTCATGCCATGGCCGCAACGGGGATCGCTGTCAAAAGCGGTTTTGCAACACATGACCACATACTTGCACGCTGCATACACAGGAAAGAAATTAGAAAAGAGGTTAGCTAGTCTAGAGCTTTGGAAGATGTACCAGGTGGAACAGGAAGATCTGCCTCCTGAGGAATGGATGCTTAACCAGTATAGGGAGGAAAGTGTTGAGCCTTCTGCTCTCCTTACGGTGCCTGAAGTAAATGGCGATAGTACAAAAGATGAAGGAGTGTATCCACTGAGGGAATTAAAAGCAGCTACAGGATACAGTAATTCGATCAATGAACTGCCTGCTTATAGCAGTGACGAGAGCCCACTAAGGATTCCAGAGAAGGAGAAGATCTCTAAGGTCTTACAAGACAAAGAGAAAAGTGAACGACCAATTGTGACACTAGATATAGAACGGGAGATTCATAGATGGAAAGGAGAAAAAGATAAAGCTGACGAGATAGCACTCCGTACAGAATGAATGGATGGGTGGACAGATACTGCTCAAACTTTATGGGAAGAGTATTGAGGAAGTAAGGAAAGGAGAAGATCAAAAAGAGCAAGATAAAGAAGACAGGGAAGGAGAGAAACAATTGAAAGGATGAGTATAAACAGAAGAGTAGACAAAGACGAGAGCAGATGTATGAGGAGGAGCAGCTTAGAAAGGAAGAAGGAGCAGAGGAGCAAAGAAAATATGACAACAGACAGAGCAATTGAAAAATGATCTAGGTTAGAAAAGAAGAGGGAAGATGAGGAAGAACAAAAATTAAGATATAAAAGAATGCAAAGACAGGGATGAAGAGGTGCGTAAAGCAAATGAAAAAGGAAAAGAAAACACAGGACGAGGAAAGGGTTAGATGGGAAGCAAAGAAATTAAGGGAATTCAATGAAGAAATTAGTAAAAAAGGAGATAGAGGTTACGCGACATTGATCGCATTGAGAAAGAGCTGATGGAACCAAGCGCAGTAGTATCATGGGGCGACATAGAGGAGTTTCTCCCATCACAAGAAGTATTGCCAAGACCATCTAGGGTAAACCTAGATGAACATTTTGAGATGGGAAGTATCAGAGATAAGATTGATTAAACTTAACAGGAGATGACGACAATAAGTGCCCAGTCATGAGGTAAAGAAGGAAGCCCATTTAGTCTTGAGCACAGAGCCTTGTCTTTGGACAGGCTGACATTAAACAGAAATGAGAAAAATGAAAGCCATACTAGTTGGGGACAAGATATGTCCGATGAAGACAGAGAAACCTTCTGTGGGGAGAAGGGAGAGTGTGTATGTGGTTGGTAGGGATGCTTGCAGACAGACAACGAAGTGAGATAGTCTGATTTAGACCAACCTAAACATAGGACACCAGAGCCTATGGTGTGCTCAGGGCGATTTAAAGGATGAGCACATAGTGAGAGGGGGGAATCGCCACCTGATTTGAACAAGTTAGAACATTGCTAGGTAGAAGGCGATCATGAACCATCGTCCCTACTATGCATAGGCAGAAGATTGGAGACTATTGCGTATTTGGGGGTTTTGTAATTTCCCTTACTGGAGAAAAAAGGGGTGAGACCGCAGTATATCCCCTGGCCCCAGATGGATAAGGATAATTTAAGATTTAAACTTCCCAGCTTAATAGCGGGTGCAGGGAAGTGGATTTATGAGCTAGAGAAGATGACAGGAGGAAGCCATAGGGGACATTAAGGGTCTCCTAGCAGCTATTCTTGGAGAAAGGGCTGATGACATTTGGACGAGAGCAGGCTATTCAAGTGTTACAGCGCAGAACACAGCTCATGACGGAGCACCATTTAATAATTGTAGGGCGGCTGTCTGGGAAGCACTCCAGGTACAGTATCCAGAAACATCAGATATGGGTGCAATTATGGCATGCAAAATGAAAGATGATGAAGAGCCGCTTGCTTACACTCAAAATATTCAGGAATGCTGGACTTTGGAAACGAGGGAGCTGTGGGGGAAATCAATACAAGTATTTTACCACATTTTCTGTCGAGGATTGCCAAGGCAGGTCCAGAGACAGCTCAAGAAATTAGTGGGAATGGAAGCAAAGCCGTGGGCAGAGATACAGTTGACTATCGCGCATCATTGCCGATTGTTGCAAGATACGGAGGACTTCTTTGTATCAGGAGGGATTCATCCCTGTGAACTTCAGCACCTTTATGCATTATGCAGTGACTTATGAGCTATCTATATAGCCTGGATTCGATAAAGGCAGCTCTGCCGAAACACGTGTCATCCACAAAGGCTCTAACATCACAAAAATAAACAGGAATTGATTAATCATCACTACTTGCCATTCCATTATTTTTCGGCGCACTATCAAGGGATAGCTCAACACAACCATTATATATTGTCACAAACGGAGTGGAGGGACTCTAAGTCTCCGTAGTAGCTAAACCTGGTGCGACGCAAGATCTTTAACATCACCTCAACTCTCATGGACAAACCCTTTTAATTTAACGGGGCGCGTAGGTACTGCAGCAGGTGTCATCACAAACAGTCCCTCACCAAGAATTCAATAATGTACAGAATGGGCAATTCTCAAGAGGGGGGACGTCTTATCCTCCATCATATAGTTCACAAAATAGGGGTGGTTTGCCCAAGATCAGACAGTGTATCAAGCACACGCGTCACAAACGTAACAGGCTTTGCAACCACAGCAAGCACCATTGAATCAGCTGCAAGGGCAGGCACAGCAGGCACCCATGCATATAAAACAGAGTGTGAACACAGGACAGTTATTGACTCCTAGAGTAGGGGGTGCCACTGTCATGGGAGGGAAGTCCTTTTACAGGCACATGAATAGGTATGTACCCACAATAGGACAGCTCACAGGGTGAATTGATGTGTTCAGTACTATAGGTGACAACAAATCCTCAAGAGGAACCAAGGGTTGATGTTACCATAGGAGGCAAATCCTTTTCTTTTTTAGTAGACACTGTGGTAATTCGCTCATGTATACAAGAAGGTACATTTTCATTATCGGGAAATGCCATGAATGTGCAAGGCTTCTCTGGAGTTACAAGTAGAGTTTCTTTTACTGATAAATTACCAGTCTCCATAAAAAAGTGACATGTCCGTTCCATTATTGTATTCGAGAAAGTCACCAGTTAATATTCTGTGCAGAGATTTAATGACCAAGTGAAATATGACGATTTTCTTCACTGATGAAGGCATAGTGTGTTCCACCCAGGGATACATTATTTAAATGCCATTAGAGCCAGAAGTCTTTTACTATGGGGTATGCATTTTGCTGACATGTCTACCCGGCTTAGTGGGCAAAATTATGAGGATACCTGACAAATTACTGTTTAGGCCACAGGTTCCTATGGACGAAGAGGGGGGACAGTTTATTGCCCTGGAATTGTAGACAGTCGTAGTACAAGGAGAATTGGCCATGCTCACAGGAACTGATGACAAGGGCAGGCCATGGAGAATGGTAATTGCTATTGGGGAAGGGTATAGATTAACTGACGTCACTGTTGAGGATATGTTTAAAGACGATCCATCAGACGATGAAGTAGTATTCGAAATGAGTATTACATATTGGATCAGAATAGAAAGAAGGGAGATCCCACAGCAAATGATTATAGTGCGATAGCGCCCGGCATTTTTTGATGAGGACATGGTAAAAGTGCCAACTTCTTTATGAACTACAGGCCCCTATGACGTAGGCCTATTGAAAGGGGTGGGAGAAGTTCAAATTAAGCTGAAACCAGGAGCAATTTTACCTCGAGCAAGGCAGTATCCGATGTCTCGAGAGGCGGAGGAGGTTACTATTGGCCTCATTACAAGCATGGCGGTAGCTGTGCCTGTATGGCAGGCACGGCTACTGCCATGCTTGCTCCTGGCACCGCCTCCCGCAATTGGGCAATAACCGGTCCATTACAAGATGAGTGGGCCGGTAATTGCCCGTTCGCGGGTGGCGGTAATGCCGGGCTTCCGATCCCCATTCTGTCCCACAGGACAGAATGAGGGTGGGGAGCATGGTTGCAATGGCACCGTTATCAACGGTGCTGGCGCAATCACGTGTTCTGCTCGCGGGTGCCGCACAGCCCACCAGGTAAGACCTGGCGGGCTGTCAGGAACCCATAAGCAGAACTCACAATGTGGCGGCCCAGTATGAACGGTGCCAGTGCCTTACCAGCACCGTTCATACCGTGGCTGCCACCCTTGTAATGAGGCCCAATATCAGCGATGATGCAACAAGGCATCTTGGTGACGTTCGAGTCACTGTGTAATACAGCAGTGTATCATGTGAAGAAATCGAAGGGAGGGTCATGGTGTTTAATTCAGGACATGAGACCAATTAACCAGATTGTAGAAGCAGAGTTTCCTCTAGTTCTAAATACTGCAACGATTTTATGTAGCATTCCCACAGAGGCACAATATTTTACAGTGATTGACTTGAAAAATGCGTTTTTATCAATCCTGTTGCTTAAGGATTCCCAAGACCTTACGTCATTTACGTTCTGTCATACTAAGTTGAAAAGCACTCGTTTGCCCCAAGATTACTGTGAGTCTCCATCGATCTTTAATATGGTCCTGCAGCTGGACCTAAGCAATATTGATTTTCCAGGTATTGTGCTGCAGTACATAGATGATATTTTGGTTTGTAGCACAACAGAAAAAGGTCATACGAGATTTGATTCAGTTAATGACTATCCTAGCAGACAAAGGATATAAAGTAGACAAAGAGAAATTGCAATATTGCCAGAAAGAGGTGTTGTACATAGGTCAGTTAATCTTGCATGAGGGAAATAAAGTTAAACCTTTATGAAAGGTTTATGAAAACCCCAAAACCGCACACGATAAAACAAATGCACCAGTTTCTGGGATTGTGCAACTTTATTAGAGCATGGGTATTTGATTATAGTTTGTACACGAAACCCCTTTTTGCAGGCTCTAAAGAAAGCACAAGTGGACAAGGAAAAAATAGAATGGACTGAGGAAATGGAGGAAGGGTTTGAAGAGTTGAAAAAGGCAATTTGCACAGCTCCAGTTGTCGCAATTCCATATTTTTCTGAGGAGTTCTTATTTTCGCACACAAATGGAACAGTTATGACAGCAGTGCTTACACAATGGAACACACTAGAGTATAAGCCTGTGACGTATTAGAGTGGGATTCTAGATCCAGTTATGAGAGGACACTTTCCTTGTGAATAATCACTGGCAGCAGCCATGTTTGCTATTCAGAAGTCTACAAGCATTGTGATGGGGTGTTCCATGACTTTATTTGTTGAGCATGCTCTGTTTGCTGTTTTGGAGAAACCTAAGGGTACACTGATGTCCCAGAGAGCTTCTGCTTATGAGGTGGTCATATCGAATCCGGTGATCAAAATAGTCGGGTGTAAAATAGTGAACCCTGCCACGTTTGTAGCTGAACCTCTTTCAGGGGATGAGCAAGTGCATGATTGCTCCAACTATGAAGAATTTTATGACAAGATTCCAAGGGTAAAACAAAATGCTCTAGCAGGAGTGTAGATTCTCTTAATTGATGGGTCTTTGAAAATGTATCAAACTGATGGAGAAAGGCATTCGGGTTCAGCTGTGATAAGGCACAGAGCTAATGGCCAATTTGAAGTAGTGCAAGACTACCGTCTCACTTTCAGCACAGGCTGCAGAATTGGTGGCGCGTATTGTCATGCTCGAAAATCATGCAGAGCAGGAAGTGACGGTGTATAGTGACTCTGCCTACAAAAGGAGGGGCTACCTCTGAGTGGACGGCACTCCAGTGCAATACGCTGCTTTATTGGACAGGCTCATTAAGGCACTACAACTCCCAGTAGCCATTGCAATAGTTAAATGCGCAGCACATACTTGGAGGACTGATTTTATCTCACACGGAAACCAAGCCGCAGAGGCTAAAAGCGTTGCATATTCACCTGATAGTTCTAGTTTCGATAGTCCAGAGGTAAAAGAAAAGATGGTCACAATTATGATTGTAAATGAAGGGTTTAATCATTTGTCTAGAACACAGTTCATGGAAGTCCAAGGCTGTGCTGCACAAGAGGAAAAGGAGCTGTGGACACAGTGGGCGTGTTCTTCATCCCCATCTGAAGCATTGTAGCGGCAGGACAGCACTGGAAAGCCAATGATGCCTGTAGCCTTATTAAGGGTAGCGTTAGAACAGCCACACTACCCAGCACATGTAACTAGGGAGAGCCTCACAGCATCTATTGCAGAGGACTGGTTCATACTGAACCTTTTAAAACATGTTGCTTGTTATGTAGTAAATTGCATCATATGTCAACAGTTTACTGCTGGGCACACATTGCAAACAATCGGAGGAGGGATTCCTCGACCAAATGGTCCTTTTGAGCATTTACATATCGACTATGTTGATATGCTGCAAGTATGTAGTGGATACAGGTATATGATAGGAGTAGTGTGTCCCTTTTCGAGATGGAATGAAGCTGGTCCATGCACACATCCTGATGCCACTTGTGCTGTAAGGTTTTTAGTCTGAGAAGTCTTTCCTATATGGGGAGTATTTGAGGTACTGAGGTCCTACAATGGCCCCCATTTTGTAAACTAGGTATTCGAGCAGAACAGTCTATTGCATAGTATTAAACATACATTCTCTTCTGCTTATCACCTGCAAGTGAACGGGATATGTGAGAGACTCACGTTTTCTCAAGGAAAGAATAGCAAAGCTCAAATTGACACTGAAGAAGGGATGGCTGTATTGCCTACCCCTTGCATTATACTCATTGAGGAATCGGCCTGGGTCGGACCACTACCTCACACACCATGAATTAGTTATAGGAAGGCAAATGAGAATGCCCCTGACACCTCCATCGAGGAGTAGAAGTGATGCCCAGACAACTGCAGAACTGTTAGGGAACGAGCTACGTACGCATTTAACATGTATGACCGCTAGTATCTCTGTCATTTCAGATAAAGTCAAGCTGAAGGGTGTCAGTCTCAGGACACCAATGAAGACTATTCAACAACCGGACCTGAAAAATGATGTATAACTAAACTCTTTATTGGCGATACAGTTTTGATTCACAACTTCACTAGGAAGTGGCATGAGCCCCGATGTAGTGGTCCGTACATCTTCATCCGACTCTTCAAAACAGATACATCCTGGATATGATCACAGCTATGGACAGAGGTGTTTGTGCCAAAATCAGAGAATCCTGTTGCACATTTATACATTCTCATGATGAGAATGGCGCCTTGACAGAGGCCATAACGATGTTGACAAACTTGCATGTCAAGGTGGAAGATGAAGTGGAAGACGTTGCAGATGACAGCTGGTTTGCATCGATCTTCTCATGGGTTCCACAATGGATGGCAAATATCTTCAAGTTCCTTGGAGCCCTGTTGGTGATGATCTTGTTTGGATTCTGTGTGATCAGGATAGTAATCACACAGTGTAAGAAGACTGCAAAGAAAGGAACAGGAATGAAGATCATGATCGATGTTGAATCTGGGATCAAAGCCAAAGATTTGACAGATGAAGAAATGAGAGACTATGTAAAGGCCAGTATCCATGCACCTGAGGGAACAAAGTTCCTGTATCTGAGGAACCACAAGAAGTATGTGTGAAGATGGATCTACTGCAGTCCGAATGGACAATGCAGTCTAATGACTTGGAGCATTGTTGAACATGTGAAATCAGCAGAATGTCTGAAGGGAGTCATAAAGATATGGACTGTCTAGATATGAAGACTGATGGGAGAGTGGTCCATGAATCGCCCAGAAGGGAAAGTGTAAAGGAGGAGCCAAGTACCTCTACCGGACGTTCTGCCCCCATGTTGCCTCCATTGAGAAAACCCTAGATGCATACACAAAGAAATAACGGTCTTCTGAAGGAAGTTCCGGAAGAAGTGTGAAAATGAATGATAGAATAGAAGTCACACAAAGCAGAATTGACTCACCTAGAAGAGATGCAAATGAAGGAAGAATATGGACCATATATAGAATTTGATGACGAAGTATCAAAGTAAGAAACATTTTCGGGATCAAAATGAAGATTGCACTTGCGAATAAGCACTGAAGAAAATGCAAAGTCATTTTACAATTGTAAAGATGGAGTAACGCAAGTAGACAAAGTAATCATGAGGCTGGCTATGTAGTGAATAGACTGCAGGCGATGAGCCAATGTGTGTGTGTATATATATTTCTGAGGCTTGTGGAATCTGCTTAGATCACATGCTGTGCATAGGCCGACATCTAGTGGAAGCTGCGGAGTATTACAGTTTGTTTTTCGAAACTCGAAAATGGGCGTCGACACAGGCGTGCCAGTAATACTATCCCTAGTGTGACGTCCACCGTACCCAAGATCCCTCACGCGTCTGGGATCCTCAGATTGTTTTTTTCCGCCATACTGGTCGGAAGCATCTTGCGGAGTCCCCTGGCCTTAGCCATACTTTTACTAATTATAGAAGTTTAAAATTATTTATTGACATCCTTCCCCACCCCAACGTCGACCCTCGACGACGGCTGGAGAAGACATCGACCGTCGGCTGCTGCACGACGGATCTGGGCCTAGGAAGGCCGCTGGCCTCGGCCCGGGCCTAGTAGGCCGCTGGCCTCGGCCCTGCAAGTAGGGAGAGTGGGGGGTGGTACATACTCTTCACTCTTGATATATAGGTACACCTTATATATTTCCTACACTTACCAGCCCGCTGCCTCAAGGTGCGTATGGAGGGTACCCCTTTCCAATTCTGCCCCAAGTGCAACCGCAAATACCCTTGGGTCGACAGGCACGCCACGTGCAATCTCTGCTTGCCGAGGGACCACCCCGAAGCACACTGCAGAGCGTGTAGTAGGTTTAAGCCTAAGACACTTAAGGACCGTTCAACAAAGCGTTGGGCCCACCACGCCAGGCAGGCGGCCATGGCAGCGGAGGGCGCCTTCAGCGATGGCAGCGACGCCGTACTTTCGGATGGCGAGGGCATTACGGCGTCGAAAGACTGCCGAGCGCAGGTCCCCGACCTCGGAAGGTTGTCCGGCAGGGCGGCTATGGGGAAGACCCCCGGCGACGCAAGCGCTACACACCCTACACACACTAAGCACACTAAGTCCAACCGAACCTCGACGACGTCGACTTCTCGGAAAGAGGCACAGATAGAACGGTCCGACTCGGTGTCCTCTGGGCGCTCTCGATCGAGATCGCCTCATGACGCAAGGCAATCATCCACTCTTGCCAAGAGTGCCTCGCTCCCTAGATTAACGGAAGTTCGATCGTCGGAAGACGAAGACGACTTCCACCCCCAGGCCGCGCTCCAGGAGACCGAGGCCGCAGTTAACACCAGCGAGGCCCCACGCTCGAAACAAGATACCTCTCCAGACCCTCGACGCCAGGCGTCGAAAGCCTCTGGGGCCTCCAAGGGGCAGGGAAAACATTTTTCCACGCACGGGGAGGGGGGGAAACAGCGGAAAGCACAGCCTTCCACTCCTGTAAGACCATCCTTCCTCCCTAAGCAGTCAGACAAACATAAACCTACTGGGACATCATCATCCAGCAAGGGTACCCTTGATAAGTCCTCTAAGTTGCCTACTAAAGTCATACCCTGTTCCAAAGAATGGTCCAGTGAAGACATAGACAGGGTCATGTCAAGGATGTCTTCCTTAGCTGATTTTTATGACAAAAACCCAGAACATTTCCTTTCGTATGACCCTCAAGGGGCCACACCCTCAGGCTCCTCTGATCCTATCCCCCTAAGTAAAAAGGCCCGGTTCGAAAGACCTGAACCCTTCGAGGTGCAGCCTTACTCTACTCCATACTCTACTCCACACCCCAGTTACCAAGGACAGCCTTTCCCTGAAGGGGACCAGGAGTTTACAATTATGGAGGAACAAACCGGGACTGAATACTATGCGGATGATGAGGACCTGGAGGAGGTAGAAGATGAACAGGAAATTTACAGAGTAGATTCCCCGGTAGAGAGCGAAGCCCCAGTTACCGACTCGCCAGTTGATAACCAGCCCCTCCTTAATGAAGTTCTCGCTCGCGCAGCAGAACATTTTCACATCGACACCCACGGTGTACAGGAGGAAAGGGACTTCGCAGAAGAGTTGGTGGGAGAGAGGAGGCCGGTCGCTCAGACCATCCCTATCCTTAAATCCATCCAACGTAGAATAGATCCATCCCTGGTGAATCCTAACCTCACCAGAGCCGTCAACCCCAGAGTCGAAAAACTTTTTCGGGCAGCCCAGTCTGACCCTCTTTATATAAGAGGACATCTTAAACCAGACTCCCTAGTGGTTACCAACACTCGGAAGAGGGCTGGGACACCCTTATCGTCGTCAGAAGCTCCTCCCGACAAGGAGAGCAAAAGACTGTACGGGTTTGGCAGGAAGGTAGCCTCAACGTCCGCCTACCAAGCAAGGATTGCAAACTCCACTACCCTGTTGGCAAGTTACAACTGCCATCAATGGGAAGAGGTCGCGGCGCTCATAGCCTCTGCTCCTGAACCGTTAAAGGGCCAGTTGGCTCGGATCTCGGCAGAAGGGAGAGCCGTGTCTGGTTGCATATTAAAAGCAACTTTCGACGCCGCGGACAACGCAGGAAGATTGATAGCAGAAGGTACTGTTATCAAAAGACATGCGTGGTTACGGCAGTCGGGGTTCAAAACAGAAACCCAGGCTTCATTAATAGACAAGCCGGTGGAACCCGATCTATTGTTTGGGAAAGCGGTCGAAGACGCACTTAAAAATGCCAAGGACGAGTACGAGACCCTCAAATCCCTTGGCCAGCTTACCAACAAACCCCCTAACCAGAGGGGGAACAGTAATTTTCGTCGCCCACGCGGCCAAAATTCACAAAGAGGCAACTATGCCCAAGGACAGGGTACACAATGGAACAACAACCAGCAGTCTACCCAGAGTTACGGCAGGGGTAACAAGAGAGGTCGTGGAAGAGGCAGAGGCAGCCCCAACAAGGGAGGTGGCACGCCTCCACCAAAGCAGTGACGCTCAGTTCAGGGTCCCTTCTCACGCAACCCCAGTAGGGGGACGCATTTCCAACTTCACCCAGGCTTGGGAAGGGATCACCTCAGACAGATGGGTGCTGTCAACAGTGTCCACAGGATATTGTTTAGAATTACTGCAGCGTCCCCGGAACCACCCTCCACGACAAAGAATACACTCCTTAGAACATCAGAAGATCCTTCTCGAGGAGATCGCCATTCTGCTAGAAAAGGACGCGATAGAACTCGTCCCAGGACACCAGGTAAACAAGGGTATCTATTCAACTTACTTCCTTGTGCCAAAGAAAGATTTGACAATGCGCCCAGTATTGGACTTACGGCCTGCCAACAAGTATGTCAAGCCCCAAAAATTCCGTATGACCACGCTACAAGAGGTAATCCCCCTCCTAAGAAAGGGGGATTACATGGCAACCTTGGATATGAAAGATGCCTATTTTCATATTTCCATGCTCCCAGCGCACAGAAAATACTTGCGCTTCAAAGTGGACAGTCGCCACTACCAATTCAAGGTACTGCCCTTCGGGATAGCTTCAGCACCAAGGGTATTCACCAAGGTACTGGCGGTGGCGGCTGCACACCTACGCAGGGAGGCAATCCCAGTGTACCCTTATCTGGACGACTGGCTCATAACGGGGGAAACCCCAGGAATTTGCAGGTCAAACATTCAGAGGACTATCGACCTCCTCCACGAATTAGGCTTCTCTATCAACGAGAAGAAGTCAAGTCTAGTGCCAAGCACCTCAAAACAGTTCCTAGGAGCAATCCTAGATACTCAAAAAGGGTTGACCTTCCCTTCGGAAGAGAGAATTCGGAATATACTACTGCAAATTCCACATTATCAGCCAGGTCAACAAATAACGGTACGCAAAGCAATGCGGTTACTGGGCATGATGGCGTCATGCATTTACCTGGTCCCCCACGCGCGTCTGCGCATGCGTCCCATGCAGGAATGGTTGGCGAAACAGTGGTCTCAGGCAAGTGGTCAGTGGGACGATCTAGTGGTCGTTTCGCCAACACTCGTACAGAGCTTACACTGGTGGACAAGAGAGAATCTCGCAAGGGGAAAACCCTTTTACGATCCCGAAGTACAGGCAGTGGTGACTACAGATGCATGCCTGACTGGGTGGGGAGCTCACCATCTCCACCACACAGCTCAGGGTCTCTGGTCTCACTCAGTAGCCAAGAACCACATCAACCTGCTAGAGCTTCTGGCAGTATTCCGAGCGCTTCGGGCGTTCGAGCCCCATCTGCTAAACTTGTCGGTGCAGATCCGGACGGACAGCACGACAGCCATGTTCTATCTGAACAAACAAGGAGGGACTCGTTCGCCAAATCTGTCCAAGCTTGCCCAGAAAATCTGGATATGGGCACTCAGACGGAACATCTTCCTGTCATCACAACATGTTCCAGGGAAGCTCAATTCCCTAGCGGATGCCCTAAGCAGAGACTCCCTCCCAGAAGAACACGAATGGGTCCTTCACAGAGATATCGTAGAAGATCTCTTCTCTCAGTGGGGTTTCCCCACTATAGACCTATTCGCCACAAGCGAAAACAAACAATGCCCAGGATTTGCATCCAGGTTCCCCCAGCCAGACTCCCAAGGGAACGCCCTGTGGATGAACTGGTCAGGGATGTTTGCGTACGCTTTTCCACCAACTCCTCTCATCAAGAAGGTGGTGTACAAGATGAACAAGGAATCGATGACGCTCATCCTAGTTGCTCCCATGTGGGCGAGACAACCATGGTTTCCACACCTACGCAGGATGGCGGTGTGCGAGCCCATCAAACTCCCAGCCTGGTACAACCTACTGTCCCAGCAACAAGGTCAAACAGTGCACCAGGAACCCAACTCAATGAACCTGGCAGCATGGCTCCTGAGGTCATAGAGTTTGGCCATCTCAATTTACCACAGAGGTGTATGGACATCCTAAAAGAATCCAGGAAACCAAACACAAGGCACTGTTACTTTGACAAGTGGAAGAGATTCGTTATTTGGTGCCAAAATAAACAAATCAACCCAGTTGATTGCACTCCTTCCAACGTTGTAACATACATGCTCCACCTGCTGGACGCAGGTTTGGTTTTTAACTCTCTGAAAGTACACCTGGCAGCCCTCTCGGCTTACACCACATCCCATAACAAAGTATCGTGGTGGAAAGTACCAGTAGTTAAAGCCTTCATGGAAGGAGTAAAGAGACTTCACCCTCCTATTTCGAACCCACCGCCAGGATGGGACCTCAATGTGGTGCTAGCTAAGCTCATGGGCCCCCCTTTCGAACCCATGCATAAAAGTAGTCTCAAACACCTGACTTATAAAACGGCCTTCTTAGTAGCCATTACCTCTATAAGAAGGGTCAGTGAAATTCAGGCTCTGTCAGTGCAGGATCCTTTCTTTACTATCCACAAAGACAAACCGGTTTTACGCACACACCCTAGGTTCTCACCTAAATTTATATCTAAATTCCATGTAAACCAGTCCATCGAGCTTCCGGCTTTCTTCCAGAACCCGCAAAGCTCAGCTGAGGTGAAACTACACACCCTTGATGTGCGTAGGGCGGTCCTCTACTATGTAAATAAAACCAGACCGCTAAGGAAAACAGATCAACTGTTTGTCTCCGTAGCTACAGGCAGAGAGGGGGATCGCGTCTCTAAAGGCGCGATCTCGAAGTGGATTATCAACTGTATACAGCTGTGTTACTCTCTTTCTGAAAAAACTCTGCCTTTTACGCCAAGGGCCCATTCTACTAGAGGCATTGGGGCCACTCTGGCTTTCATTGCAAATGTTCCCCTCGACACCATTTGCAAAGCAGCTACTTGGAGCTCTATTCACACTTTTACTCAGCATTACTGCATTGACACTCATTCCAAGACAGATACACAAGTGGGACAAGCGGTTCTAAGACACCTGTTTGCTCATGACCCTTCTCACATCCCACCTCCTTCTTCGGGTACTGCTCGCTAATCTATGCACAGCATGTGATCTAAGCAGATTCCACAAGCCTCAGAAGGGATACATTACTCACCGTAATCGTATTTCTGATGCTTGTATCTGCTTAGATTCACATGCGACCCACCCTTCCTCCCCTCCGAGAGAAGGCGCATGATTGCTTGTAGTCTTACCTTTCTGTCTATCTGCTTGGATTATCTGTACTCACGCTACTCCTCATGCTTCCTCATGTCAGAAAAAATACAATCTGAGGATCCCAGACGCGTGAGGGATCTTGGGTACGGTGGACGTCACACTAGGGATAGTATTACTGGCACGCCTGTGTTGACGCCCATTTTCGAGTTTCGAAAAACAAACTGTAATACTCTGCAGCTTCCACTAGATGTCGGCCTATGCACAGCATGTGAATCTAAGCAGATACAAGCATCAGAAATACGATTACGGTGAGTAATGTATCCCATATATATATATAGGAATGTATAGAACGCACTTTAGCAATTTGAACCCCGTGAAGGAAAGGGCTGGATGTGTAGTGCAGCAGAATAAGAATAGCTGATGGCAAATGAAGATTCAGAAGGCTTGCCTGGCCCAGTGTCAAGAGTCGGACCGCCGAGAGCCTGGTTATCTATTCGAGAAGATACATGAACGTGAGAAGCAAGCTGAGCTCCTGTTTGAGGTTTAATGAAAACCACTGAGAGTGCCAAGATTTCTTAATTCAATAGTATTAAAATGCAACGACGAAGCTCAAAACGTGGTCTACAGCCTTTGGCTAGAGCTACACTGAAACCAGAAGATAAGACCATGCCACACTCTCTTTTATTCTCAGACACAGCAAGCCTCTACAAGGCCAAGTTCAAAGTCTTAATTGAATGACAGACCGCAGGAGTGATGATGGATGTTGGGCTAATTGGGTGGGGAGGCATGACCAGGCCAACCCTCCCAGCACCTGGGTCTGGGCTTGCGTGCTGCTAGCGAGTGGAATATTCCAGAAGTTTACAATCATGCCAAACAATTGTAGAGAGCCACATAGTCCAGAGCCCTGCAGTTGAGAAGCCAATAGGATGTTGTATATTTTCATGACATGGAAGATGACTTGCACTTGGGATGGGCTTAGTTGCCCACCTGACCTTAGAGACCCAATCACAACCCTTGCCCATATAGAAGGTATACTTAGATGTTCTCTTTAAGCCTATCACATCCCCTAGTAGGTTTCATTATTTTGCCACGAAGAATGTCAGTAGTGCCAAATCTTTAGTATAAAAGCTGTGTTTTTTCATAAAGTGCTTTGAGAGAAATCGAGCAAGCGTCCGTTGATGATCATTGTAACTCCCTGTTTTAAGACTTCCTGAGTAGGTCTGATTATTGATGTACGAGTAATATTTGCATCCCCATTTATCTCAGATACTGCTTCCTCGTCTTAAAGGACACCCACAAGCACGGGTTCAGTATGACATCTATGACGAGGAGGGAAACCAGGTCCTCTTTGGGGTTGAACCTCTGGATTCTAGGGAAGCAAGGGATTTCCCTTAAGAATTCTATAGAGAAGGTGAGGACATGCTGGGCCTGGCAGAGGACCTGCAATTGGCCAGTGGCCTTGACACCTCACCAGAGATTGACATTTTGCCAGCTCCCACCCCAGGAAAGCCTCAGGCCACGTTCCAGCGCTTGATGCTAAGGTGGCCAATACTTTGGGGTTGTCTTCTCCATCCAGGTCCAGGGTTCATTACAAACTTTGCAACATTCTGGACTATGCCACCAAGAAGGAGAGGCTCCTACACTTCAATATGCAGTGGAGGCCCCCGTACTGGAGGTGTGGGAGAAATCTGCCTCTGTTCCAGCAGTGGATAAGGTACTGGTGGGGATACATGGTCCTGCTCTCTCAGACCCAGGCTTTCTCTCCTTTCATGCTTCACCTGAGAGATTGGTGGTTCAGGCCACGACGGCAAGCCAGAAGACTTCTACCTTTATGTTCCTTGCTCCGGACAAGGAGAGTAAGATGTTTGACGCATGGGGCAAGATTGTTTTGGGACTCTGCCAGACTTGCACTGCAGCCTGTGAATGCCTCTTACTCCCTTGAGAAATTCTCCTTTGGCCTTTGGACGGCAGTGGCCAATGTTGCTGAGCTCATTCCGCAGGGAGAGATAAGGGATGGTTTGCAGTCCTTGGTGTATGATGGCAAATAGGAGGCACACCAGATGCTGTAATCAGGACCGGGTCAGGTACCACACTTGGCCGAGGATGCCAGAGTTTACGGCTGATGTCCCCAAAAGGCTGTTGGGCATGCTTTTCTACAGCCAAAACCTTTTGGAGTTAAGGCATTGATGCCCTCCAAAAGGTCCAGTCACCCTAAGGAAACGACTAAGTCCTTGGGGCTTGCTGTCCAACAGCCTTCTACACAGCCATCATCTCAGGGCAGGGGTTTTCATCCCTTTCCCTCCTTTGCCCTGAGGGGCTGTGTTAAGTCTGCCCTATGAAGAGCGCAGGGCACGCGCATCCAGAGAGGACGAGGTACACAGAGGATTGGCATTGCTGCAGCCACTGTCCTTGGCACACCCCACGGCGCCAGACCTCGGTGTCCAGTGATAAAGTAGCCTGGGAAATGGCTGCCAGGGGGTGACATTTCCTCAAAAAAAATGCACAGTAAAATCGAACTCTTTTACCAAATATTCTAGGATTGGAGTATATTTTGTAAAATTATACCCCTCCTAGAATATTTAAGGGAAAGTATTTTAGGGGTCAGGAAAAAAATTGCGCCTAGCTGGTGACTTTTTCAATGGGGCCATTATGACATGGAACCACCTTAGTGAAGGGCTTTGCCACTCGTCACCCGTGGGGGTAGGCTTTCCTTCTTCATTCAGCAGTGGTCTTGAACCACATCAGACACTTGGGCCTTGCAGGTCATTTGACAGGGATATTACCTCCCATTCCTAAAGCACCACCTGGCCCACGGGCCACCCCTTGTAGTGACCCCATCCTCCAGGAGAAGGTCTGCCAGATTCTGTCTGAAAGTGCCATCAAACTGGCTCTGTGCTCATGACGAAGCACGGGCTGTTACTCCATCTATTTTCTGGTGCCTTAGAAGCACTGAGGCTTGCGCCCCAAGTTCAAGATAGTTACACTGGCTTTAATTCTGCAAGCCCTAGATCTGCAGGACTGGTTGGTTTCCCTGGACCTTCATCTGAACCACCTGAGGTTTGTGGTGGGCTGGCATCATTACCTGTTCAAAGTCCTGCCATTTGGCAGTGGTGGCGACTCAACTCAGGAGGTAGGGCATTCATGTCTTTCTCTCCCTGGATAACCGTCTCATCCAAGCTCGCTCCCCTGATCTAGTGTCGGAGCACCTACTCAGCACATGCACTGTTTTGCACAGCTTGGGCTTCTACCCAAACTTAATGTCTCAGGTTTCGCCGTCACAGTATCTCTGAATTATCGGTGCAGTCTTGGACACCCACCTGGGTAGGACATTTCTGATCAGGTAGTGAACATCTTTCGCATGTTCAATGTCCTCCAATCCCAGGTACAAGTCCCAGCCTCGGATTTCCTGTACCTTCTGTGCCTCATGGTCTCCTGCATCCTGTAGGTGCCGGAGACAGGGCAGCGCATGAGATCGCTTCAGTAGTTCTCCGTTGCCAATGGTCACACTTTCAGGGCCACATGTAGGACCACTTGCAGGTCTCGGGCCCGGTGGCTCAGGATCTCACGTGGTGGGCCATACTAGACAACTTTCTGAGACATGTTTGATTTGCCTACCTTGGCCCAACGTGACGGTGGTCATGGTTGCATCTCTGACTTTTTGAGGCGCTCATATGTCAGGCCTGACTGTCGGTGGACTTTCTCCTGCGGAGTCTTGGGTACTGTGATGAATCTTGCAGATCCCTCACCAAAACCCTACCTAAAGTGTCCTACTAGGAGAGGGCAGATGCTTCCTGATCCCAATCCTGAGAGTGGTATACTGCAGGAGGATCACCTGTGCAGAAACGGGACCCAGGGTAGTGAGGAGAATCCATGGGATAAGACACAGTATTTTTCCTCTAAAAGAGATACCCTTACCACCCTGCCAGAAAAGGTTGTGGCTTATTGTCAATCTAATATCTTTCAGCCTTCTGTTAAAACTAAGGTGGTAAAACCTGGTAAAACCTGAGATTGTAACACTCAAACCTATTACATCAAAAGAACAAATCTTTTGTATATCTAACAACAAACGTCCTCATCAATAACAAAGGTATACTACAAAGAATGGCGGAAACATCTTCTCTACATCTTTTTCCTCTAATAAGGTTAAAACTTACAATCCCTCTTTTGAAAAGACTAAGGGAATTAAATCTACACGCAATTCCTTAAAAAAGTAGAAAAACCTGACTTCACTAAAGTGGACTGCATATCCCAGAATCCTATAGGGACTGAGATGAAGAAGAGGGCTGAAGAGGAATGTAGAAAGGAAGGACAGGCAATTAGACTTAACAGTCTTTTAACAAAAAGGGCCTGCACCTGGAGTCATTTGCCCCAGATAGACGTGCTGAGGTTAAAAATCTTCCCAGGTGCGCCTAGTGGCTGTGACTGCAGGGCGTGACCATGCTGCAACCCGAGGCCTGTGTACAGAAGCAAGCCGTGGAGCAGAGGAGTTTCAGGAGACTCTGTGGTTGAGGCCGGACTTAAGACGCCTATGCTGCTGGGGGGTGTAGGTCCCAAGTGTGCCTAAAGTAGTAGCAGAAGCAAACAAAGTCAGGAAGTGGAAGCAGCCTGCAAACAGTGTTCCTGGGGACGGTGAGTGAAGCTTCGTGTGCAGGGTCCCTTTAAACCCTTGCCAGTAACAGTTGCCAGCTCTATAATAACACACGTAAGAGTGGAGCGAGTAGAGGTTGTTTGTCGCTGTGAAGAGTCCTGTTAATAATGAGAATTGATCCTGCGCACTTCTAATGCAAGTCGGAGTGCTCGCTTATAGAAGAAAGCTTTCATTTTCCATTGTTTTAAGCGTTATCTGAGTGGTCGTGTGCCTCCAGTAACCTAAAGCTGACTTAATCAAAGTGTTACAAGGTATATTTCATCAATGAGCGGTTGTGTGTGAACAATTGTGATTCCCGACTGGAAATAGAGTATAACTGTGTTGATAAATGTTAATGTTAAAGATCATTTATACTGCGCACTTTCACCACCGGAGTGATCCCCTGGCAGATCTGAAAGGAAAGAGTGAGGGGTGGGCTAGTAGGGCATAGCGGGAAGAGGTCGAGGGAGAGTTTTGATGTCCTCTTGACGGCTTCAGTTCGATTTGCACCGTTCGCTGAGCATAGGTGCTATTTACGGCTCGGTAGACTCCCATGTGCTGAACTATGTGTGGTTTGTTTTGTTGCAAGTAGTGTAGTGCATGTGGATTGCTGTTCAGAGAAGAGTTTGGATTTGTTTAGTGTTTAAGAGGTGTATGTGGAACTTGAGGTTTTTGGGTTGGGCTAGTGGGGCTTTTCTTACCTTGTTGGTTCGGACTTCTGTGCTCAGCGTCTCTGCCCATGTTGTGTGCTGGGTGTTTGTAGCGGTTCCTTCGCCGGATTCTGCGCATGGTGGTGGCTTTCCTCTCTGTCTGCCGGTCTGTGTTCATGAGGCTGTGAAGGCCTTCCCCCACCCCTGGGTGGAGATGTGTCTGGTTGACGGGTTAGCTCTTAGATTGCCAAAGGGTGTACCTACCATTGTCCCCCCAGCTGCTTGGGCGAGGACCCCACCCCCTGAGGATCAGGTGCTCTAAGCACTCCAGGGATGCCAGTTAATTGGGTAATGCTCCTCCCTCTGCAGTCATGGTGCTTTTCCCTGTGGTGAGTATGGTTATTGTTTGGCAGTGGGTCTTTTCGGGATCCCTCCCTGGCTTCTTCCTTCCATGTATGCTTGCTGCAGAGTGGTGTTTCCAGCGTTCTATGTGATTAATTTTTAAAAATGTTTACAGAGAAGCATTTTTTACCGAAACTATAGTACTGAAATTATTTGGCGGTCACCCCCTATACCCCCCATTTCCCTATGTTTTTAATCCCACCCCACACCCAAACCCCATATATATTTAATTTTAAATTCTGTATTTTTTCAGTGATGTAGTTTTGTTAAAAAAAGCCTCACTTTAAAAGTTTTAGAAAAAATCACTGGACCCGTGGTGTCTGTCTTTCCTAGTCGTTTCCATCTGATTCTGAGGTGAATAGCCAGGTTTTAAGTAGTTTTCTGAATTGTAGGTGATCCTTCGTATTGCGTATTTCTTTCGGGAGGGTCTTCCAAGTTTTTGGTGCAAGGTGGGGGAATGATGACCCCCCTAGTATTTTCCTTGTGTATGGTTTTGGTTTGAGGTGAATGTCGTTGCTTGATCTGAGTGGTCTTATCGGTATGTATATGGTTATTTTCTTTTATAGGAATTCTGCTTCTTGGCCATGGATTGTGCTGTGCATTATGCACATTGTTTTGAGCATGATTCGTTGTTTGATTGGCAGCCAATGTAGCATTGATAGTGCTCAAGTGGTGTGGTCCCTTCGCGGTAGTCTGAGGAGAAGTCTGGCCACTGCATTTTGGATATGCTGCAGTTTCTTTAGCAGGCGTTCTAATTTCCAAGGTATAGGCTATTGGCATAGTCTATTCTGGACATGATGAGGGAGACGATGGTAAGTGTTTTATGGGCGATGTAGAGGAATGGTAGGATCCTTTTTACCAAATGCAGGAGGAAGAAGCATTTCTTGACTATTGAGTTTACTTGTGGTTCTGGTGTTAATTTGGTGTCTATTAGGACTCCAAGGTTTTTTACTGTTTTCAATGGCGTCGGTGCTGTTCCTAGTTCTGTGGGCCATGGGATGTAGTGATTGTTTTCCTTGTTTTTAGGTATAACCATTATTTCTGTTTTGCTTGGATTGAGTTTGAGGCTGTTTGTGTTCATGCATTCATAGATTTCTTGTAGACCTTCTTCCAGTGTTGAGTTTTCTTCTTGTGCGTCTTCGATTTTTTTGTAGATGATTTGCTTGTCATCTGCGCAGTTGTATCACCTAAAGCTGGTACTCCACAGTTGGCTTTCCTTGGAGTGGATTTAAAAGGTTTAATCCAGATGTTTTACGTTCTATCGGGTAGGAATGATGTAATCCAGATTAGGGCTAAATTGGTGATTCCTATTTCTTCTAGTCTTTTGATGAGCATGTTGTGGCTGACTGTGTCGAATGCTGCAGAGAGGTCCAGTAGTATCAGAGCCAAGTTTGTGTCGGAGTCCATGTTTGTCTTTAGATCATCACAGATTGAGTGCTATCTCCGTCGCTTTCTTAGGCCTTAAACCGACTTGTGTCTGGTCTAGCAGCTGGTGTTTTTCTACGTGTTCCTTGTTAGTCCGTAGACATAGGTTTCAAGTAGTTTTGCTGGGTAGGGAATCTTTGAGATCTGGTCTGTAGTGGTCTTCCACGTTGCCTGCCATGTCCTTGAGGAGTGGTTTGATGCACGCTGAGTTGAATGATCGTGATTCTTTCCCTTTTGCATAGTTATTTTTGGGTGTTGCTGGTTTGATGATTGGTTTGATGATTCAGTTGTTGTAGTATTTCTTTTTGGCCTTTTGAATTTCCTTTTTGTACGATCGGATTTGTCATTGATATTGTGATCTTTTTTACTGGTCTTTTTTCCTCCGTTCTAGTTCCAGCTTCTAGTTGTTTCTTTTCATGGTGCTGAGTGAACTATTTTGCCATTGCTCTCTTTCGTGAAAGGTTTTTCCTGGGAAATGTCGATTGTTTCAGTAATCCATTCATGAAGTAGGTCTGTATTTCCATCGAGGTCGACTTTATCCAGATTAGTGCTTGATGCGTTTGTGAGTTTAAGTTGTTTTATCAAGTTACTACCTTTGTTGGTCTTCAAGTTTCTTTTCATGACAGTTGGACGTTTTTTGGGCTGCCTGTCTGCTTTAGTAGGTAGCATGATCAGAAATGGGATGATGAGGTGGTCACTCCAGAGTATGTGTATTGGCAGCACAATGGTGATACGGTTTTTGTTGGTGAAGATTGCATCAAGCATGTGTCCCGCTGTATGTGTTGCTCCTTTAACTAACTGATATAGTTTAATTGTCTTGAGTTGCTCGACTAGCGATTTTTGCAAGTTTGCATTTTCTTCTTCAAACCAGATGTGGAAGTCCCCAAGGATTATCGGGTGTTCATGTTGGTTGGCTAGATTGGTGATGGCTTCTGTGAAGGTGTCGACAAAAGCTGCGTCGTATATCGGTGGTCTGTAAACCAGAACAAATTTAAGGTTTCTGTTGATGTTCACTGTCAGGTAGAGGATTAGAGATTTGCATGTTTAGTGGTTCATCTGGTTTTATTTTCAGATGCTCCTTGTATGCTATTGCAAGTCCTCCTCCTCTTTTTTTCATTCCTGTTTACCTGTGAGCACTTGAAGTTGTCGGGAAGGCAGGTGCGCAGTGAGACTTTGTAGTTTTCATCCAGCCATGTTTCTGTAATGAAAAGGATGTCGATATTGCTGTTGCATGATAGGTCATAGATTTCTGTGGCATGTGTTGACATGCTCTTGCATTGATAAGGTTGCCGTGGATCCTTTCGGCATGGTTTAGTTTAGTTCTCAATATCAGCTTTGTCTCTCGGTTGTCAGGTTGGTCTGCTTCCATGTTGCTCTCATGATTTGATGATTGTTCAGTTCGTCATCGAGTAGGTCTGCTAAATTAATTATTGGGTTGCTGATTTCTTCTGGTTCCTCTTCTAGATTTTGTTGCGTTTGATGAAGGTGTCCTCGTGTTTTTGTGATATATGGAGTAATGGTGTCAATTTTATTCTTCTTCCTTCTCGCTGTTTCTGTTCTTTTTCTGCTTGGTTTGTCTAGTGACGTTGGTGGTGTTTAGTTGTTCTGATCGGTTGTCAATTGCAAGGTACGGTGTAGGGTATAGAGACGTTTCTCTTCTCATGTTTGTTCTGTTACCCATCGTGATTGTGCAGGTGTGTTCTGCATTTGTGGTTATGTCCAATGGATGAGAGACGTTTGCGCAGGTGTGTTCTGCATTCGTGGTTATGTCCAATGGATGAGAGACGTGGTGTCGTTCTATTTGGTTTATTCCTTGTCTTGTTTTTCTTTGGCACCGTCCTGTTGTGTGCAGTAGCATGTTGCAGTCCTCAGTGGTAAATTAGTTTAGAATTTTGAAATTAGGTTGCAGGGGCGGTCGCCCATGTGCAGCTCCTTGGAGGGTTGGGATTATGAAGGCTCTTGGCTTCTTTGTGTTGTGATTATAGGTATAACGGTGTAATCTGGGTGGTCTTGTGGCTTGATATTTGGGGTGGTAATCAGGTAGGTGTGGGAGGCTGTCGGCAGGGGAATTGACTGGGACAACCTTACCTTAAAGTTGGTTTGTCTTGGGGGTGGAGTAAGAGGAGGCCCAGCCTTGAATAGGATTATAGGGTTGTTGTTGGGCTGTCTGGCTATCTAGCTGGGGGAGTGTCAGAGGAGTTACCCACATTGTCAGATAGAGTTCTAATGTACCCCTTTCCTGGGTAAGGTGGACCGAAAGTGGAGAGGAGTTTGAGTTTCTAGGGGTAGCACTGAGAGCAAATCACTTGGTGGACATTTGGTTTGGAGGGGGGAGAGAGGGCCTGACCTGAGCTTCAAATTAGTTTGAGATCCACCTACAATCAATTACCTTCTGTGGTTAGTTGGTAGTGGGTCTGATGTCAGACTATAGCATGTGGGAGACAGACCTAACTATGGTTTTTCCCAGGATAGTTGGAGAAAGCCTAAGTTTCAAACCATAGCAGCTAATGAAAACACACCTAGATTTGAGTATCCTGGATAGTGGGAAAAAGGCCTAGGTTTCAAAATATAGTAGCCCATAACAGAGCAAACACCTGGATTTGTCTTTCTGATGTCTGGCTTGCAACTATGGGTGGAGTAGAGCAGTGTTCTATGTTTAGTGGAAAAGTTGTGGGTCGGGTGAGATTACGCCTTGGCAACCACAGAAATGGCTGGGAGGGACCGGGGAAGTACAGGGGTCAAGCGGCCTGGAAAAATACTAAAACGAGGAACCCAAAACCATAACCAGGACACTAGGTGTTCAGGGCACCATTCATAATATGCAACTCTGATTTAAGCGGGAGCACTGAATCTGATCTCACACTGGAGTGGAGAGGAGAAACCAGGAAGGAGCCTCAGATGGAGTGACACATGCTGCAGATGCAGCCAAAATGTGATCAATGCACAAAACACAATTCAAATATAGTAATATGCAACTCCAATTGAGCAGGAGCTCTGAATCCGATCTCGCACACCTTGATATGATGCTGGTCACTGCTGGAAAAGGGAATTAAATACTTTATAAGTCTTTAAATTTAAAGATCCTCTTTAAAGTGTGGTCGCGTGCACCTAAATCTGTTTCTATTGGGACGATTAATCCTTGTAACATCCAGAACAAGTCTTCAATAAATGTAGAAGTTAAACTGACGAAAAGAACACGCATTGCCCACGCCAGTAGGCAAATCCTTTCTATGGTGTAGGATTTATTCACCCGCATGCTGAGGTTGTTAAAGTTGTTGAAGGTCCAGTGTCCTCTGATACAAGTGTGACATTACTATCCAAAGCTGGAAGTGAGGAAATACATCTTCAGGGTAGCTACTGGAACCACAAAGTTGTTAATGGAGCTGGGTGCTTGTAAGAAAATTAACTGAACAATATGTACTGCTGAGACTGTTGAAGTTGCAAGAGGAGCAGTCTGGAATCAGAGGCAGGTTATATTGGTGGCAATAAAACCGACAAAAGAGACAAAGAGAATGCCCTTTTCTTATATCCTAGAAAAGAGTGCCTTGCCTACCGGTCGAGGTCGAAGAGTCTTGTCTTTTAAACACCTAACAATTCAAGTTGGAGTAGAACTGTGGTTATGTATAATACTGTAAGTGCATCTTACCCTACAGTTGGTTGAAGTAGTAGATATACTGTGGAACAAAGGGGCCTATGCCCACGGTAACAATAGTAGAATGGGGTTGTCAAGAAGAAAGCAACACTGTAAGAAGATGAACCCTAACAATTATACCAAAGATACTGCAGAGGTTAAAAACTACAGAGGAAGTTGTTGAAGCAAAAGTTGTTTGTTTATACTGTGAACTGTGGCTAACCAATCCTGGAAGGAGGTTATCCTCCAGAATTGCCATTGGTGCTGTTTTCCTGGCTAGAATGGAAGGGAAACCTTTCAACAGAAAGCTGCAGAACTTGTTATTAGTGGATTTTTGTTTGGCAAACTTTTATTTCATTTTGTAATATACAAGAACTGGTTCAAGACTTTACTTTTCTTCGGTACATTTGGGAGACATTGGGCCTCATTACGAGTCTAGTGGTACGTGCCAGTAAAACCATCAGGCTGCCGCCGAACCGGTGCAGTTTTTCCAGTGCCTGGCTCGACGGAAACACCGGGGGATTACGACCCTGGTGATCCTGGAAGTCAGCCGCTGAAAAAAATGTAAATCCCCATTCTCCAGCATTGGATCTTTCATGGATTCACATGCTTAGAATATTCCCCGTCAGGCTGGGAATCCTTGGTAAATTATATAGACGTTTTCCAAAGAAATAATTTTGACACTTTTGTGTCCTATCTACGTCGTTTTGGGCCGCGTACGCCTGTGCCACTAGGACATAGAGGTATAAATAGCCCCGACCCCCGCGGCTTCCTCAGATTTCAACCGTCTTCCAAAGTAGTGGGATTACCTCGAGTATCTACTATTTTTGCTAGGTTGTGAGTTCTTCGACTTTGTTCGAAAATGTCTGGAAAGGCATTGTTTCATCTGTGTGCTACATGTGGTCTTAAGAAAGTGTATGAAGGCGATGGGCATATGGACTGTATTTACTGTCTTCACCCTCATCATTCGGCTGACACGTGTGAGATCTATCAAGGCTTCTCCCAGAAGACCCTGAAGGACCGAAACAGACACCTGGTAATTTGGCTCAATGACGGGGCGGGTGCGTACCCTGCATCGGAGGTAGGCTCTACTGCCTCGAGATCTAAATCTCCGGTATCCCCTCGTCGCTCTGTGTCGGCAGAGCCTCCGGCGAAGAAACCCCGTTCATTGGATAAACGCCCCTCTGATAAACATCCTGCGAGGGACTCTTCGTCAAAGAAAACTTCATCTTCTTCCTCCTCATCAAAAAAGGAGAGAAAAGATCTATTGAAAACCTCCTCAGGAGACCGCCATGTGTCTACCTCGAGTCGAGTGTCGTCGACCCACAAGTCGATTTCAAAACCGGCGGGAACGCCCCAAGACTCTGCGCCACAAACTTCGTCGTCGACGACGGCCCGATCGTCAACGCCTTCTTTGCCATCTGTGCCTTCTCTTCCCATGATCACTTTGGCGGGTCAAACAGTGGTTATGGAGAAAATGTCGTTGACGGTGGCACCTTCGGTGGGTTGGCAACCAGAGGCTTTCGACCCGATCTTGCCTGAGGCCTTGTTGCAACCAGAAGCGGCCTTCTCCATCTCATCGGCGGAGGATGACTGTGGTTGGTCGTACAGCCAACTGATCTGGGGTTACAGGCGACCAGTTCGGTGGAGCTCTCGAGTGGAAGTGCCATTCCAGTCACCTCTTCCTTGCTGAACCCCCAGGCAGTACTGTCCCTGGAGCTGTTGAACACATTACAGAAGCTGTTTCAGCGTTTGGACACACAGTTGCCTCACACTAGTGTCCCGACGGTACTGCAGGCTACGCCGGTCGTCGCTGAACCAGGTCCGGCTCCTCGCTCGATGACCAGAATGCCTACAACTTGCCCGGTTGAGGAGGATCGTTCTCGCTCACACTCGGAGGAAGGAGAACTGCCAGAGTTTGAGTCAGAACGTGAAGGGTCTCTTTCAGACGTCTCATTATCCCCCTCAAAGGACCCGACATGGGAGTCGGATGCGGAAATTGACACTCCAAAGAGCCCGGCGCAACCATCACCGCCGGATGACATCAGTGCCTTCCATGCGATGATGGGAAAAGCGTGTGCAGAGTTTGGCCTAGCCCCGGAAGAAGAAAAGAAAGATTGTTTTCTTTTCTATCATATGGGCAAAAGAAGAAAGTAGGTGTTTGCTATCCCCATTTTAGACCATGTCTGGCAGGAGGGGCTGAGAACCATGCGTCATCCTTTCTCAGAACCGGCGATAAAAGGACGTTTAGAAAAGAAATTCAAGGCTCCGGAGTCAACTCCCAAGTGTTTGTCGTCTCAACCTTCGCCGGAATCGGTGGTGTCCGCTGCTGCGGCCAGAAAGGCAAGGTCGCAACACAAATGCACGACCCCACCGGACGACGACGCCAGGAGGCAGGATGCTTTTGGCAAAAAAGTGTTGTCAATCGGAGCAACTACAGTAAAAGCAGCCAACTCCCTGGCTATTATGGCTAGGTATGATAGAGAGATGTGGCATCGTCTGGCTCCTATCTTGGACCATCTGCCAGAGGAACACAGGAAGTCTGCTATGCTGCTAGTACGTGAGGGGGAAGAGGCTTCCAGTCATTCGATAAATATAGCTGTCGACCTGGTCGGAAGCAGGTTTTAAGCAAATCAATAACGGCGTAGTGTAAAGGACGCAAGCCTGGCTTAAGTGCACAACTTTTAGACCTGAGGTGCAATACAAGGTGCTTGATATGCCATGCGAAGGGGAACAACTGTTCGGGGAGAAGGTGGATGAGGCCTTGAAGGGCATGAAAGAAGATTCTGACACTGCTCGTTCACTCGGAGCCCTCCTGAGTGGTAGAAATTTTTGTTCCTTTCGTCCTTTCAGAGGAGCATCAGGTAACTCCCGGTTTGGATCACCTAGAGACCGAGGTTTCAGCAGGCCCTCCTACTCTTCCCAAGGCTACAGACGAGCAGCCCAAGCTACTCGTAGAGGCAGAGATTATCAGTCCTCAAGAAGAAGAGGCGCCTACTCGTCGTTGGCGAAGGATTAACAAAAAACCGAGCAATAAGTTTCGAGACGTCCTGAGAGGCAGAGTGTCTCGTCACGTCGACGAGTGGGAGCGCATAACAGACCAATGGGTTTTAGACACAATACATTTGGGCCACACTCTACAATTCAAGGACAAGCAGCCACACATTCCACCTGTGTTCTCGCCACAACCCCATCTTCAAATGCTAATGCAAGAAGTGGCGCTTATGCTGCAGAAAGGGGCTATAGAACTCGTACCGGTGGCAGAAAGAGGACAGGGAGTGTACTCCTGTTACTTCGTGGTCAAGAAGCTCAATGGAAAATGGCGTCCCATTCTAGATCTGCGAGCTCTCAACAAACTGCTAAAGAATCTAAAGTTCAAGATGCTTACACTTCAAGAGGTTATCCGATCGATACAACCAGGAGATTTTTTGTCGTCGCTAGACCTTCAAGACGCATACTTTCATATACCGATGCATAGACGACACAAAAGGTTTCTGCGGTTCGTCGTCAGACAAACCCACTATCAGTTCAAGGTCCTCCCATTCGGACTCAAGTCGTCTCCCAGGACGTTCACGAAATGTTTGGCTCCAGTAGCAGCTTGGCTAAGAAAGGAAGGTGATCATGTTTACCCATATCTGGACGATTGGTTAGTAAGGGGATTATCCCCGGCCAGGGCACAGTAAAGTCTAAATGCCACTATGTACCTCCTACAGCGTTTGGGCTTCACAATAAACTTCGAAAAGTCCTCCTTAACGCCTTCAAGGATCTTGGTCTTTCTGGGTGCGGAGTTCCAGACACAGTCAGGATTGGTGAAACCATCTGTGGAGAGAGTCCTGAAACTACGGCACAAAGCATCGGAGTGGAAAGTCAACACCATAGTGTCAGTGCGACGGTACATGTCCCTGCTGGGGAGCATGGCATCATGTATACCCTTAATCAACAATTGTCGTCTCTTCATGAGACCGATTCAGGATTTATTGGCGGATCGATGGGCACGGAGTCGGGGGCTTTGGTCAGACAAATTGACCATCAACAGAAAGCTTGTGCAGGCACTTCAGTGGTGGAAAATCTCCAAAAATCTAACAAAAGGAATGCCCCTACTGGAACCGGTGTTCCAGATGACAGTGGTGACAGATGCTTCTCTGACTGGATGGGGAGCTCATCTGGATTCCCTACAAGTTCAAGGTCGGTGGTCGTCGGAGGAGTCCAGCCTTCACATCAACGTACTGGAGTTAAGGGCGGTGTGTTGGGCCCTGAAGTCTTTTCTGCCACGCTTAAAGGGATCAGTTGTACGGATAATGACAGACAACACAACAACGATGTTTTATCTAAGAAAGCAGGGAGGAACTCGCTCCAGAGCTCTGTCGACCGAAGCCCAGGAGATATGGCATTGGGCCCTCCAGCAGAGGATGTATCTGTTGGCGTTCCACTTGCCAGGAGTCAAAAATTTACAAGCAGACTCTCTCAGCAGAGAGATGAATCGACTACACGAATGGGAATTGAACGACCAACAACTACACTGTGTCTTCGAAAAATGGGGTTGTCCGGACCTAGATCTCTTTGCGACGAGAGAGAACAGGAAGTGCTCTCAATATGCAAGCTGGTGGCCACAGCAAGACTCACTGGGGGAAGTGTTCTCCTTCCCGTGGACGGACAAGTTTTTGTATGCGCCCCCCCCCCTTCCCGCTCATACAGCGGAACCATTGAGGTTCCAGAGGATCCCGAACCTGTCTCAGGACAAAGGAGCAGTGTGGCATCACGACCCAGACAGCCTCAGCCTGACGGCCTGGCTCCTGCCTTCTCAGAGTTTGGAACGTTAGCAATTCCATCTGACTGTCGTCACATTTTACAAGCTGCAAGGGCTCTGTCCACGAACGTTTCGTATACGTACAAATGGAAGAGATTCTGCATGTAGTGCGGGGATCAGCCAGGTTTACATCCACTAAACACTAAAGATGGGTGATCATCTGCCCCCAGGGAAGGGGGGCAAACAAAAAAAGATTTATTTTTTTAAAAACTTCGTTTTGGGTGGGGTGGGTGCGGGTGGGACCACTAGCCACCAAGGATTTTTGCAATGGGGTGGCCCTCTCCACCCCCACCCTAAGTGAATCGGGGGCACCTTATGTAGCCCCCCGTGGCGGCAGATTTCTGCCCCTAGGAAGGGGTACATGAGATGCTCCCATCCATTTGAGGTGAGGGGAGAGGCCACTGCAAGTATTGGCAGCCTCCCCCCAAGCCTGGGGCAGTACATTTTGCCACCCCCCTGGTAGGTGTCCCTCCGAGGTAGGTGCATCCACACATGTGAGGTACCATTTTCATCGGGACACCTGTGGGAACGCGGTTGTTGTCGACGTGTTTCGGTGGGTGGGCAGAGGGAAATGTCTCTGAAATTTGGTGCAAAAAACACCATTTTCCGACATTTCACTCTGGCCACCCACTGAAACATGCCACCAACAACACATGTCCTACCATCCTGCATTCCCACAGGTGCGCTGACCAAAATGGTACCTCACATGTGTGGGTGCACCTACCTGGGCGCAAAGGGAAAAGGCTAACACACTAGTAACCCCAAGCCTTTCGGCAGAGCAGATTTTGCTCATGTGGACAACATACAGATTTGGGCCTAGGGTGTTGAAACCACCAAGGAAAACAGGGAACCCCATGCATTTCCAAAAAGAGGACACCTGTGGGAATCCACATAGGTCTGATTTGCGCGACTCGCCCCAGACTGTATTACCCACAATCCCGAGCAATGTCTGAAATTTGGTGAAAAAACTACAATTTTCAGACATTACCCTCTTGGCACCCACCGAAACACGCCGCCAACACCACATGTCCTACCTTCCCGCGTTCCCACAGGTATCCTGACTTAAACGGTACCTCACATGTGTGGGTGCACCTACCTGGGCGCAAAGGGAAAAGGCTAATCCACTGGTAACCCCCAAAGGGTTTGGGGAGACAACTTACAGATTTGGGCCTAGGGTGTCGAAGCCACGAAGGAAAACCGGGTACCCCATGCATTTCCGAAAAGACACCCGTTGAAATCCACAGAGGTCTGACTTGTGCGAATCGCCCCAGAATGTACCCACAATCCCAGACAAAGTGAAAATTGTGTTTTTTCCACCAAATTTCAGACTTTGGGCCTCATTCCGATATTGGTGGTAGTCATGGCGCTATTTCCGCCATGACTGCCACCAATAACGGGTCCGGCACTGGTGTTGTTCAATGGGGACCTACCGGTGTAGTCCGACCCTGTTGGGACCGGTAAGTCCTCATTGAACAAGCCATACCCATTGAGCCCCCATAGGGCTCAATGGGAATGGGGAAGGCGCTAATTACAGGCCTGCTAATTGCAGGCCCGTAATTAGCAGCCTGGTCCCCTAATGGAATCCATAAGGGATGTGTGGTACAACCACACGTCCCTTGCGGTTCCCGTTAGGGGACCTTGGAATCGGGCGGTAGAGGATTACCGGCACTGGTCTCCTTACCGGTGCCCGGTATCCCCTACTGCCCCACTCGTAATGACCCCCTTTGTCAGGGATTGTGGGTCATAAATTATGGGGCGATTTGCGCAAG
The DNA here is from genome assembly GCF_040938575.1 of Ambystoma mexicanum. NCBI lineage: Eukaryota > Metazoa > Chordata > Amphibia > Caudata > Ambystomatidae > Ambystoma > Ambystoma mexicanum. The sequence goes on from NC_090925.1 coordinate 156,600,429, forward strand.
TCAGACCTCTGTGGATTCCCACGGATGTCCTATTTTCGGAAATGCATGGGGTTCCCTGTTTTCCTTCATGGCTTCAACACCCTAGGCCCAAATCTGAAGGTTGTCCGCATGAGCAAAATTCCTGAAAATCTGCTGTGCGAAAAGACTTGGGGTTCTCAGTGTTTTAGGCTTTTCCCTTTGCACCCAGGTAGGTGCACCCACGCATGTGAGTTACCGTTTTCGTCGGGAAACCTGTGGGAACGCAGGAATGTAGGCCATGTGTTGTCGCCTGCCTGTTTCGGTGGGTGACCAGAGTGAAATGTGCGGAAATTGTGTTTTTTTTTTTTTCTCTCTCATTTTCCCGATTTCCCCTCAATCTATGGAATCTTTCCCTACATAGTTGTTACCTGACCTGTGCAAATCACCCCTTCCTAAACTTGGAATATTGTCTACTTTTCAGAACTGTATGCATTTCTGGCTTCCCATTCAGCTTTCCTACCCTTTTCTTCCATTCCGTCCACGCATGTCATATTGGACAAAAAATGCCAAAATCGCCTACCTCTCACAAAACGGCTGATTAGTATATCAAAATATGTTATTTTGGTTTCCACTCAATCTGTTCTTGAAAGCCTGGAAAATGGTGAATCCAGCACAGTAAATCATTTGTTCCCAGCTCTTACAAGGAAAACAATACAGGCTTCTTTGTACAACATTTTATTGGCATTTTCTGAAGAAAAAAAATGTTTTCTCCTTTTTGGTTATTTTCTCTCACCCCCCAACAGCAAACTAGGATTCCTGGGTGGTGTTATGAACGCCTACATGTGGGAAAAAAGGGGCCAACTTTGGCCAAGATATCTCATGTAACAAAGAAGTTACAAGGGATTGAATGGCGACATACCGAAATCGCCAAAAAAAGCCTTGGCACTGGGGGAAAATACCCATGGCAGTTAAGGGGTTAAGACGGTAAAGCCCCAGAGGAGATATCATTTGTAAGGTAGCTCAGTTAGTTAATGCTCCAAATGCAGATTGTGCACAGGAATATGTAACACCTGTGTTCAGCACCTGGCTTAATCTTCCGGTGGGATAATAGGCAGAGTGAATGCATTCAGCTTCTGATGCAACACAGCATTTTCCAGGTGAATTGGTTCAGAAAAAGTGGTAGAAAACACTATTACTGTCGCTTTACTAATTGCCAAGATTTTCGTGCATCTTCTGGGTGGAGTTCGGGAGCCGAGTGGAAACACCAGCACCCCCTGTATTTCCCGCTCCACCACAGACAAATGCGGCCTTACTGCCAGCATGGATTCTCATGCTGAAAATAAGGAAAGGGATTCCTCTGGGATCTGCTTGGAAATGAAACCTGGTAAAAGCGGGCGGAGTCCAGAGGAAGCCATTGTCAATTCCGCCAACAATTGCTAATTGCGCGAGGTATTTACACTCTTCCAAAGTGGAAAAGCAATGTGATTTCACCTGCCTTTTACGCTAAAATCTTCCATTTTGTGGTGGAAAAGTAAAAACGTGCGCCAATGCAAGTGGTCCACGCCATGCAGTTTACTCTACGCCTTGATGCTTGGGGGTTTTGCGTGATGCTACACATGTAAGAAATAAATAAATACATTTAGCATGACCCCAGATAAATGGCAATTCGTGATCAGAATGAGTGAGCATGGCATGTCGTTGGTAAGAGGGTGTCCTGTGCTTCTTGAGTGCGTTGGCAAATGCCCTTAATTGCCATCTCGCTTTAAGCAGGTGCTTAAACCCATCAGTGTGGATTGCGCAATATTAAGTCGACAGAGGTATTTCAAATGGCCAATTTTGCTCTTTGGGTGACATTGTCAAAGTGGGAGAATGTTGCCCAGCATGTGCCACTTTCTCTGTGGAGTGAATTGTGCCCACCCCGAGGAAGAAGTGTGAAAAACCCACAAGGGCACTGTGCCCTGCTCTTTCTGTGTGTGTCTTCCACACAGGGCGACATATGCCGACTCAGTCCTGGGTAAGTCTTAGGTGGCAAGCCTGTACCCTAGTTGATGTGGCAAAGGATTCCAGACTTCTGAGGCTGATAACATTGGTTGCATTGAGTTACATGTCACCTGACAGGTATGTGTGATAAAGTTGCAAAGCAGAGCTGTAAGTGGGCTAAAGCAGGAGGCAATGTCTGCCCACCCTCAAAGGGTACGTACAACCAAAAGTAATAGGCCCACCCCCCATCATGGCTGTAGGGGCCAGGCTCCAAACCAGGGCAAGTTTGCCCCCCAATCATCCATGCCCACAAGTAGGGTACCCTTCATGCTCCAGGAACCCTGTTGAGCAACCTCTGTGCTTTCCAGGTGATACTAACGTTATTTAAAGCCAGAAGTCTAAAAGGTAATCGCTTAATTGCAGCTTGAAATTAGCTCCTGGCGTGATCAAAATGTCTTAACCAAGTGTGACATCATCCCCTTCATTTATAAGCATTATGTGTGTTCTTGTGTTTCTTCATCCACTGAATTACTGTTAGAAACAAAGGCAAGAGTTGTGCCTCTTGTGTAGGCATTAGGAAGGCAGTTGCCAGTCTCAGGCATAATATGCCCATGTTCTTCCAACATTGGCTAGCTGTTGCCCTCTTATGGCCAGGTAGAACCATCATGGCAGTGACTGGCAAATGCCTTTCCCCTGCAGACAGAAAAGCGGAAATAAGAGGCCAATTCAAGACACAGAACAAATAGAAATTAAGGCAGACTGCAGCTGCCATTGCTGTGTTAGGGAGAATATGTTGAGTGTTCAAGCAAGGAGGTATGTATTAAGCAAGCAAGCAGTGAGACAAGGGAGAGGCAAAGAAAGGCCAGAGGGGTTCTTTGAATAATGTAACAGGGCAGAGGACCCATGTTCTGCCGTCCTAGGAACATATGAGAGAATCAAATAGATCAGCCTTTGCAGCAAATGTTAAACGTGAAAGGAACAGAGTCCAGCTCTGCATTCAGAATAACAAAGGCAAAGAAAGGCTAGGCTCTGAAGCCAGCATGAGATGGAAAAAGAGGGACCAGACTCATCCTGAGAGGCTGGCCCGGCCCTCGCAGGGGCACTAGAGGGGCAGCCCACATAGCGGGCTGCCCCTCTGGCCACCCCCCTGGGTCCACATACACCCCACCTACTAGGCATCCCCCGGATCCGACACATCCAGCCGTGAACCTGGGGAGTGCTTATAAGGGGGTGGGCTTGCGATCGCTCATCCCCCTTGTTTGCTGTAGCCCCCACCCCCGGAGGACAGTCAAAGCAGCAACATCACACACCTGGTCCTTCTACTCCCAAAACAGGGGTTACTCAGAGGTACAAACAAGATTTCCTCTTTCTTTGAAACCCCCATCCTTCCATTCCAAGAGACACACACGTCTCCTTGCCCCATACAAAAAAAGTAGCAACTTACAGTTGGTAGAAAAGGCTGCAACTCCTTTATTTGGCAGGAGTCCACTTAAAGGTGTCCCCAAGATGTCCCCTGTCCCCCCAGATTTTATGTCTCCTACGCCCCTGATGACAGCTGTCAGATGAGTTATTGATGAAACTTTAAAGTGATCTAAACTAAAAAGTGTGCTGGATTAGCAAACATAAAAAGGATTGTGGCTAAAAAGAATACAGATCTCAGTTGCTTTTTATCCCACAAAGTAAAGCTAAGAAAGTAATGTATTTATGTTTGATGCAACAAGTTTGGTTTTTCTTGGATTTTTAATTAAGGATACATTTTGCTTGGCTGAAGCTGCCACCCTTTGAAGTGGGCAAACAGGTTTTTCCCAGGGGGAGGGATATCGTATCAGCTGAAACTCATGGGGAGGTTCTAATGGTGGGTTGCCCCAGACGTTTGTCTATAGAAAGAGAATGAACAATAGCAGGCCATTCAGTCCAGGAAACGGAGGTGTGAGAGGGTCGTAAATGGCTCCTGGAATGAACTTCCACAAGGAGGGGGATGCTGCTGGACTCCCAGGAGAGATAAAGGGGTGGAGCCAAGCGACCATCTGCTGTTAAAGATGAAAAAAGAACAATTTTGAAAGACCCATAACTTGGGATTCAAAGTGGTAAAAAAGATACCAATGACAGAGTTCTAATTTTTGGCTGCACGTTTTAAGAGGCTGCAGAATTGTGTGACATGTTCTGGACAGGAATGGCAATATATGTGGTTTCATATGAAATGTATTAATCCTAGAATTGTGAAAAGTTACACACACATCCCTATGTTAAACGCAAACATGTGTGGAAATTTGCATGAAGTTTGGATATTGTGTTTATAGCGAAAAGGACAAAATTCTGTAGAAAGTTGAAACAAGATCCCACAGCCACGGGATTTTGAGGTACAGATGCTACATAAAATATGGACTCTTTGTGTGTGATTTGTATAAAGATGACCAATGCAGAAATATGTAGTTAGTATAAAATCAGATTTTGAGACCAGTAGCTAAAGGGAGGTCTCTGAGAACTGTAAAGCAAACCATAAAATGTGACATCATCCGGCCTTAATCCAATCACTCAAAGGCAAGGCAAAGATACATTTTTAATCCAATCCCAGCTCACAGGGGCAAGCTTAGCTAAACCGGCCCATACAACCACTTTGTGATGTCATTTTAAAGCATAAATAGAGACAGCTGACAACACATAGGGACTCTCCGATCCACTCACTTTCCTGATTCCGGTGAAGCACTTTGATCCAGCCTTTAACATCCTTCCAGATGCCAAGACTCTTGCCAGCAGTAGAGAACTATTGATTTCAGCAAGGTCCAAATCCTCAAACTTATTCTCACCACCCAGTGAAGCGCTGTGGGGTGTGGAAAGGCCTTTTGAACCCGTATCCTGAAATTCTCTGGCTTGCTACTGTGTGGGAGTAAGGGGTCGTTTAGGCCCCCCTCATGCATTCAGTACAATGTACATCACTTGCTCGACCAACAGTGGGGGACGCCTCCAATGCCCTTACGTTATCGAACAGCCCTTATGCTGATGATGGCGTAGGTGGGACTGTTGCAGAGACACTTGGCATCCATTTTGTGCACCCTCGACTCCATTTTGGACTAGGCCTCACTCTGATAATACGAAAAGGCTTCTCTCCCCTCTGCAGCGCCGCGCTCACGGCCCCCACCTTTTCTCACTGTGCCTGAAAGCTTTGCAGCTCCATTCTCACGCTTGAGCCGGAGGTAATTGCAACAAAACAAATGTAACAGCTCGCCCTTCCTCTGAGAACACTGTCCCATGTGTGAACCGGCCTGAACCATGCCTTGTAGCTCATCCAGCTCCACAAACCTGCCTTTGCCCTCTTACCCCCGTCTGTTGGAAAATTACTGCCAGTGTAAACCCTGTGTCCCCGCAAGGTATTATCTTGATGTGCCAGACACGCAACCCTGCCATGAAGCCCACCCCAGTGTGCCCCCAACTAAAATCAGACCTCTGTCACAGTATATTGCACCCTAGAACTAACAAATGTCAGCATGCCCCCTAGTTTCTTTGATGTGCTCAGACCCACCCTACGATCGATGTTATCACACGTGTCAAGACCCCTAAGTCCAGTACTCCATATAAGTCATAATGAGTAATACAGTGATTATATGTATACAATTTAAAGGTTTCTGATGATTTGCTCAAAGGAGCTGTAGTGACTATTATTTAGTGCATGTCAGTATCTCATGTTAGCTTAGTTAGTGGCCACCATGCTTCACAGCGACATGACCCTCACCCCGCCTGGACACACACAAACGTACCTCGTGACGCTCACCCTCCCGCCAACCGAACAGCCAATCTGAAGGGAGCAACCCCTAAGGATACATATGTTACCTAAGTTTTACCCAATCCTGTGTCTATGTAGTCCCTTATGTGATGATGTTAACCATGACGATTTTTGCCTTCATAAGTTCATGTATTTGTAATGTTTGCCAGAGCACTCTCGGGCAGCAGAGTTCTATGGATGCCAATTTTACATAAAAGACAACTAACTCTCGCAGCCTGGTCTCTTAATCTCCCCGTTGGGGTGTGTCGTATTTCCTTGCATTGCACGTCTAAGATGGGGATGGGCCTTTACATTTGTTGAACCCTCGCAACATGATTGGGACATGTGCCTCGAGGCCTGTGCTGTGCGGCGCGATCCGGGACACCCCCCAGCAAAACCATCCCCTCCGCGTTTGACCAGTTTGTGCGCACAAACGAGAGGGTGCAAGGGTTCCCGCTTACCAAATACCCAACTAAAAACTGCTCGCCGAGGCGGGTCACGGCTTGGTTGGGGTGCGGACCAGATTGTGGATAGACTGAACGGTGGCTCAAGGACCACCCCACTGAACACGTGAGTACCAGCTTGCGAGACTTTGAAAAGAAAAAATAGGGTTTTGGAGAAGGGGAACAGATAAAGGAGTGGGTAAAAATAAAAGTTACGGTATGGTTTAGGATCTGTGTGAATGTCACTGAGGCTTTTTCTTATCTATCCTTTATATGGCCATTAGGTTTTTGTGGCAAAAAGAGGTAAAGAGAAATAAGGGAGCCTAGCCCGAACGGGGTAGAAGGCGGCGCCACGTAGCATTGTCTTGTCCAGTGCAGGTAAATAAGTGAAGATAAAGAGAAAATAGTAGGAGTCTCATATATTTAGTAGGCCCGGAGTAGTAATTTAGAATATTCTTTTTCCGTGTGAGCATGTTCATGTTATGTATTTGTGTTTTTATGTTCATGTACGACAGTGTTACATGTTGGTTTGTTAAGTAAGTACCTATGTATCTGTGAATTAAGGTTGATCAGGAAATTCGGTGATGAAATGTGTGAATAATATGATGAACCGGTTGAATAGTGGCAACTAATGAATACCTTTTGAAATATTTTGTGGTCCCAGTGAGGTGGTGTAAGTAAAAAGGTTCTTGAAATATTGTTGGCACCAAAGGTTAAACAAGGTTGAATAAGAATTGTCACAAGATAGATTGTCGGCCTTTTTGATTGTGTATTCATCCTCAGAAAGTGAAGTGACCAAAAATAAGAGTGCAAATACGCTACCATGGGAGGGACAACACCATTAGCACACATTTGTCAGCATCTCCCTTTGTACAGTGAGAAAAAACAAAAGTATCATGATCAGTGGGTGGGGGAAATAAAAGGAGACAGTGTAACGCCTACATGGCCGGAGGGAGGGTCCTTCGACAAGAGGGTATTGGATCTAGTATCCACACACTTGCTCGCGAAATACAGGGGAAAGCAATTGCAGAACAGAAGGGAAGTGCTAGATTTGTGGCGAATGTTCGAGTAAGTAGTGCCTAGTAGCGAGGTAAGTAAAGACATACTAATTGAGAAAGAGACGGTCCCAGGGGGAGGAGATGGGGCTGCAGGAGGAGAATGCACAACAACCAAAATAGAGCATGACCCTACTAAAATATATCCGTTAATGACCAGACCTGCAGTGGGATACAGTGAGCCCATATATGTGCCAGCGTGCACCCCACCAACACCCCGGCATCGGCCACCGCCCTGCCCCCGTATGAAAGAGGAGGGCTGTACGGCCCAACCAGTGCCTCACCTGTGAATTTGGCACCGTTAACAGGAGATTTAGACAGACAGCTTGCGCATGCTCGTTTGGAGATAACACGGTTATGAGCCCTGTGCGACAGGGGCCAGATGTTGCCAGGGGGAGGGGAAGTACCACCATTAATGTTGGGTGACCTCACAGGGGGAATCCACACCATCCCCGCCGGCGCCAATACCAAAAGGGCAGGAACAAGTGTGGCAATCGGGTGAGTTCCTATTCTTTTAAATGGCAAAAACCTGCAACACCAGACAGCCAGAGAGGGGAGGGGCAAGAAGGAGGGGAGCAAGAGGAAGAGGTAGAAGAAGTATGGAGTGATTTAAATGAATATGAAGAGGGAGCAGCAGCGGCGGGATCTCCGCTGCCATTTCCCTTCGACCAAGAGGATGACAGGGTGGCACCAAGGTGGCAAGGGAGGTTAAGCAGAGAGTAGGGAACATGCTGGTGAGTAAAACAAAGAAGGGAACGGTAAGTAAGAAAAGGAGGGAAAGCAAAGCTACAAATGCCTCTGATACACAAGGAGCTGGGAGGCCCCACTACATACCGTGGGCGCAGATGGATAAGAATAACTTCTTGAAACTTCTCCCCCCACTTTCGGGTGGGCCGGGGAAATGGACACATGCATTTGAAAAGAACACAGCCGGAGTACCATTGGCTATAGTAGATGTGAAAAGTTTGCTGGTGTCCGCTATTGGTGATCAAGCAGACTCAGTGTGGGTGAAGGCGAGGTTCCCGGGAGTGACAATGAGATCTGACCGCCATGACGGATCACCATTTAACAACGTTAGAGCACAAGTATGGGACGCGTTGCAGAGAACGTTTCCAGACATTCCAGACTTACACCTAGTGATGCAGTGCACTATGGGAGAGGAGGAGGAGCCTATGCAATTTATCCTCCGGGTGCAAGACCTGTGGAGAAGTGAAACGGGTACGGCGTGGGACCAATCTACTGCCTTGTAATACTTTATAATAAAGAAAGGGCTCCCAAAGGAGGTACAGAAGGCCTTGGATAAAATAGCTGGGATAGAAGCCAAGAGATGGCCTGAAATTCAGAGCATAATTGTGCATCATTGTAGGAGGATCAAAGAAAGAGAAGGGGAGATAGCACAGCGAAGGTTGGCAGACGAGGCGAAGTTAGTGCAAAAGAAATTAGTGAAGGTCGCAGCGCTGAAGGCCACATCAACTGACAGACAAGGAGAAGGAGAAGAGGGAGTGGGAAACACGCCAGCCAGAATGGCCGCAACATGGGCTGAAAATAGACAAGAGCAGTGGGACGGAGAGGAACAGTACAGAGGAACCCAATGGCAAGGGAGGCCAGCAAGAGGATGAGGTGGGTACAGAGGACCAAGGGGAGGATTCGGAGGAATGGGAAATAGAGGATTTGGAGGGCCTGGGATGAGGGGAGGATCGCAAGGGTCGTGCTGGAACTGCGGGAGGTGGGGGCATTATTCAAGAGAATGCAGAATGCAACCTATGGGTTACTACCAAGGACAGCCCCCCATGGGAAATGAACAACAGTATGGTCACCCACACCCAGGCAGCCCCTGTGGGTTACCTATGGGAGGAAATGGGCAGAACGAGCAATATTATGATGAGCCCCAAATGCAACAGAGACAGCAGCCCCAACAACAACCACAGCAGAGAGGTATACCACAACAAATGGCAAGACAGAATACTATGGCCAATGTGAATAGTAATATATTTGCAACATCAGCTAAAGGCTTACTGGCACCTTTTCGCGGTGTAGCAATGGTGGGAGATACGGATTCTTTGTTCCAGGAACAGAGACATATGCAGATTAGGACAGCCCACAGAGAGCACTTGCGTGTCCAGTCCTATCCACTACCCTACGTGCAGAAGAGGAACCACTAGTGGGGGTGGAGATAGGGAGCAAACAGTTCATCTTTATGGTGGACACGGGAGCCGAAATATCGTGCCTCATGGATGGCCGGTTTCCTCTCTCGGGAAGAAATTTGGAAACGCAGGGGTTCTCTGGGGCTATTTTAAAAGTTCCTTACACAAAAGATCTTGATGTAACAGTGGGGGGGAAAAACAGTGCGAGCACCTCTACTGTACCATGAAGACTCGCCAATAAATTGGTTGGGAAGTGACCTCCTAAGTAAATTAAACATGACAATCTCCTTCACTGAGAGGGGAATAGTTTGCTCCACCCCAGGAGTGTGCCCAGTGCGGGCAATGTTGATGATCAGTACAATGACAAACGAAGTTGCAGTAAGGGGGGTGCCTATTGACATTGTATTGTATTGTATTTATTTTGTTTATATAGCGCTTTACTCCAAAGCGCTGAACATTTTAACAACTTGATACATATAACATTATAACAGTAGAAGCAAATTACAATTATGAATCAGTCCAACAAAACAGTAAGAAGAGCAATCAAACTGAAGGGAAGAGGGAGAGTAGTGCAGTGGGACTGAGAGGGAGAGGGAGGGGTGAGGAGGAGAAGGAGGAGGGAAACGGAAGGGGAAAAGGGTGAGAGTGGGGTGCTGCGGGACGGGAGGGAGATGATCGAGGGGAAAAAGATAAGGAAGGAGGGGGGAGCAAGAAGGGGGAGGGCTTTCATGGCGGGGAATGGAGAAGGAGAGATTTAAGGGAAGTGCGGAATGAGGAGAAGGTAGGAATAGAGCGGATTGAGAGAGCTAAGGAGTTCCAGTGCAGGGGGGCTAGCAGCTGGAAGGAGCATAAACGGGAGGGGGCACAAGGGGATGGAGGAACATGGATATGTTCATTTACGGCATCAGGGTGTTGGCACGGGTGGTGCCAGAGATAACAAGAAAAGAATGGAAGGTACCTTCAGATTTTCTCTTCCTCCCAATTGTGAACACAGATAATGTATCTGGGACAATTTCGTCAATTGATCTAGAAGGGGTACATGTTTCAAGCAAACGTATTGCAGTAATAGGACTGGACATGCATGGATGCGAGTCGAGAACCGTGCTGTGCATAGACCAAAACATAATGTTGCGCGACTTAAGTGATGAGGAACTGTTCACTGACAATGAGAGTGATGGGGAGATACTAACGGAAATAACTGTACCATGTGATATTATGATTCAGCACAGGGAAATACACAATCCGCTCATGGCTAGTGTTAGTGTGCCACCTACAATATTTGAGGAGGACATGGAAACGGTCCTGCCAGAAATATGGACCACAGGCCCCCATGATGTAGGAAACCAGGTGCCATACACCCCAGAGTAAAACAATACCCACTCTCAAGAGAGGCAGAGGAAGGGATACGAGAAACAATAAACACACTACTACAACAAGGGATAATAGTGACATCAAATTCACAGTGTAACACAGCGATTTTTCAGTTCAAAAAAGCAAAGGGTGGGACTTGGAGGATGATCCAGGACCCATGCCCACTTAATAACGTCATACAGAAAGAGTATTAGTGCCTAATCCTGCATCAATATTGTGTAGTACACCTAAGGAAGCTACCTGTTTCACAGTGGTGGATTTGAAGAATGCCTTCTTCTCAATACCACTTGACCCAAGCTCCCGGTACCTCACAGCGTTCACACTAGGTGGAAACAGATATGAGTATTATAGATCACCACAGGGATACTGTGAGAGCCCAAGCATTTTCAATAGAATCTTACACGAAGATCTTGGAAACATTGATGTAGAAAGCACGATAATACAGTACATGGATGATTTACTCGTCTGCAGTAAAAGTGAAGAACAGTGCAGGGCCGACTCAATAGCATGTTAAATTGTTGTTAAATTGTTAAATTTGTTAGCCACAAAAGGGTACAAGGTGGACAAAGGAAAACTGCAATATTGCCTAGTTGAAGTACGGTACTTAGGACAGCTAATTTCAAAGGATGGTAAAAGGATATTACCCGACAGGGCAGCCGCCATATGATCATTCCAAAAACAGTGAAAAACATGCAGAAGTTTCTCTGCATATGTAATTACTGCCGTGCATGGATACTTGATTACGCAGCATACACACGCCCACTGCTACAAGCACTGAAGGAAGCACAAAAGAATAGCATCCCAATAAAATGGACAAATGAGATGATGACACAGTATTTCAAATTGCAAGATCTCATTGCACGCGCACCAGTTCTCGCAAACCCAGACTATGACAGGGAATTCTACTTATTTTCACACTGCAATGGTACTCTAATGACTGCAGTGCTGACACAGAAAACGTCACTAGGCCATAAGCCATAGGCCTATTACAGCGGTACATTAGACTCAGTAATGTAGGGCCACTTTGCATGCGAACAAGCTCTTGCTGCAGCGGCCTTCGCAATAGAGAAAAGCGCCACCATCGTAATGGGATGCTCAGTGACCCTATATGCAGAACACTCACTCTTTGCGATTCTAGAAAGGTCCAAATCAACACTGACAACACAAAGGGCCACTGCCTATGAGATAATAATCTCGAGATCAAACCTTCATGTGGTTAGGTGCAAGACAGTGAACCCAGCAACATTCATCACAGTAGAAGATATCCAGACACATCATTGCGCTACATATGAGGGAGAAGAAGATATTCCCAAAGCAAATGAAAATGCATTACAGGAGGGAGAAATATACTTTGTGGACAGGTCAGCATCAATAGACGGTGAAACAGGAGAAAAGCACGTGGGGGTAGCAGTTGTAAGAATGGAACAGGAAGACTATGAGATTATTGTACAGAAACATCTACCCTCTCATTACTCAGCTCAAGCAGCGGAATTGACATCGCTAATTGAAGCGCTGCACACTGCTAAAGGATGTGCGGTCACAATATACTCTGACTCCGCCTATGCTACGACAACAGTACACTCAGGGCTCTCATGATGGCGACGAAGAGGGTTTCGAAGGCCAGATGGTTTGCCACTTCAACATGCTGCATTACTGAATGAACTAATAGAAGCATTAGCAGAACCGTCAGTAGTAGCTTTGGTGAAATGCCAAGCACACACCAAGAACACGGACGCAATCTCATTGGGAAACGCGGCAGCCAACGCAGCCGCGAAGGACGCCGCGTATTTCACTATCCCACACGCAATAGAGTGCGTTGTCAAAACACCAAGCACAAATACATCAGAGGAGGGATACAGCCATACACCAATTTCCCAAGTAATAGAGCTCCAGAGACGTGCACATGTAGAGGAACAAGAATTGTGGGCCAAGAGAGGTTGCAAACAATCGCCAACAGACTTAATATGGAGACAGGAGCTAACGGGGAAAGTGGTAATGCCAGTAGAGTTACTAGAAATAGCATTCCAACAACTACATTGGGCGACACAAAATGAAGCACCCGGTCCTAGTTGTGGTGCCAGAGGGAACCCCCTGTCTGTTAGGGAATGACATCCTCCGCAGGCTGTCTCCCCTAATACATTGTGTAAACAAAGTCCTCTGGACCCAGACCCACAGGCCAATTAAATTAAAGCAAAGCGTCAACCATGTGAGTCTAAATGGCACCTGCCACATGGAGGAACAAAAACCGGACCTAGTTAGGTTCTTCTTTCAAAACAATGACGCACCCAACGTAACCGTCATAACTGTGGGACCACCAAACGGTGATGTGAACTCTTCTCCATTTCTGCAAATCAGCCTCCCTTCCAGTCTCAAGTGGCATTCCACCCTGGAGGGAGATACATTGAAATTTTATACTGATTTACAATCCAAAAATCCCAAGTCCACAGCCAAAATCGATATCAAACCAGCACAAAACTTAGCTGGCATTCTGAAAAAGGGTGAACAGCTCTTCCTCCCGATTCAGTTAAAGGATGGGAAGGAGTCTGTCCTCGCCTGAGTTGACTTGAATAGCGAAGAAAGCTTCATCAGGGAAGCACTATTAAAAAAACTCCCAAAAGACCAGACCCTACCCGCCGTGGAGTCAGTGCAGCAAATGGGTACTGGACATGGAAGAGCCCCACTCCAAACATCCTCTGCTTAGCAGTTGTATGATTAAAATTTCTAGGGATGACAAAAGCATAATAGATACTTGTTGGGTTGTGCAAGGTGTTCCTTCCACCTTTTATATGAGCCGTGACCTCCTCAGCCAACTTGAGATTAATTTGGACCCTAGTTATTAATGGAACTTCAGAAATGGAGGAGAGGTGACCATCCCATGACTCACCTACAGAACCCACCTGTTAAAACCATTAGTGAGCATAGATGGGGAATATTGCCAATTGTAATCAATGCATGTGTCTTTCCCACTGCTGACATCCCCAGATGATGTGTGGACACAGTAGTGGGAAAATTTCCATAACCATGCTATGTTCTATCTTCTAGCATTTGGACTAAGAATCATCCCAAGAAGCACCAATAAGGACCGCTCGGGGACTGGGAAGAAGGAGCCCAGAGTGCCGCTCCATACTCCCAACCAGAACCAGCAATACTCCCAGCCAGAACTAGCAATACTCCCAACCAGAACCAGCAAGGAGAGTGGGTCGCCTCAATCACCGATGGGAGAAGTGACTGAAGTTCTCCACACAGACAGAACTGGACATCCCAATCTCCCGACTTCCCCTTGATGGGAGGTCAAAATCAAGTCAGGAGGGGGGCTCTCTGGGATGCATTGACCCACGCTGCTGTGCTATGCGGTATCACTCTAATACTTATGGCGCAAGAAACTGCAACAACGGTGGCAAAACTCTTGTGCGTGCCAAAAACCTACAAAAACCGTGTTCACAAAAAGATAGATGCACAACCAGCCACCCATGGTGCATGTGTGGTGGAATAGAGCAAACCCTGCAGAAAATGTGCCAGTGGCTCCATGACCAGCAAACAGAGTGCAGAGAGAACCAGCACTTTGCAAGTGAAACCCCAAAATGCGCCTATAAATGACATTTGGTTTGTTGCTAAAAACTCCAAAATGCCTACAGTACAACACTTCTTAACATTCAAAATCCTGCTTGGCGCTAAAATTCATGTAATCTAATGAAGCATTGCGAACATACAAAGTCCTAATGTGAAGAGCAAAACATTTCATCAGAAAAACTGGATTGTCCGTAAACTGACAGCCCCTGCCAAAACCTGGGTGCAGTACCTTGGGCTACCTGAATGACAGCTGTCCGATGAGTTACTGATCAAACTTTAAAGTGATCTAAACTAAAAAGTCTGCTGGATTAGCAAATATCAAAAGGATTGTGGCTAAAAAGAATATAGATCTCAGTTGCTTTTTATCCCACAAAGTAAAGCTAAGAAATTAATGTATTTATGTTTGATGCAACAAGTTTGTTTTTTCCTGGATTTTTAATTAAGAATAGATTTAGCTTGGCTGAAGCTGCCACCCTTTGGTAGTGGGCAAACAGGTTTTTCCCAGGGGGAGGGATATCCTCTCAGCTGAAACTCACGGGGAGATGCTTGCCCCAAACTTTTGTCTATAGAAAGAGAATGAACAAGATCAGGCCCTTCAGCCCAGGAAACGGAGGTGTGATAGGTTCGTAAATGGCTCCTGGAATGAACTTCCCCAAGGAGGGGGATGCTACTGGACTCCCAGGAGAGACAAAAGGGTGGAGCCAAGCGACCATCTGCTGTTAAACATGAACAAAGAATAATTTTTAAAGACCCATAACTTGGGATTCAAAGTGGTGAAAAATATACCAAGGACAGAGTTGTTAATCTAATTTTTGGCTGCACGTTTTAAGAGGCAGCAGAACTGTGACATGTTCTGGACAGGAATGGCAGTATATGTGGTTTCATATGAAATGTATTAATCCTAGAATTATGAAAAGTTACACACCCATCCCTATGTTAAACGCACACATTTGTGGAAATTGTGTTCATAGCGAAAATGGCAAAATTCTGTAGAAAGTTGAAACAAGATCCCACAGCCGCGGGATTTTGAGATACAGATGCTACATAAAATATGGAATCTTTGTGTGTGATTTGTGTAAAGATGACCAATGCAGAAATATGTAGTTAGTATAAAATCCGATTTTGAGATCAGTAGCTAAAGGGAGGTCTCTGAGAACTGTAAAGCAAACCATAAAATGTGACATCATCCGGCCTTGGTCCAATCACTCAAAGGCAAGGCGGAGATTCATTTTTGATCCAATCCCAGCTCACAGGGGCAAGCTTAGCTAGGCCGGCCCATACACCCACTTTGTTATGTCATTTTAAAGCATAAATAGACAGCTGACAACACCTAGGGACGCTCTGATCCACTCACTTTCCTGATTCCGGCGAAGAACTCTGATCCAGCATTCTACATCCAGCCTTTAACATCCTTCCAGATCCATATGTCAAGACTCTTGACAGCAGTAGAGAACTATTGATTTCAGTAAGGTCCAAATCCTCAAACTTATTCTCACCACCCTGTTACGCTCACCCGGCTCCCACAGGGGCATCGGTCAGACCCGGACTGCTGCGGCCTCCACCAACATGATGCATAGTGCAGAGATGACAGACTGGACTCGCCCTCCTAATCTCATCTGCTTGACCCGTAGAAGGATTCTCCTGCAAGTGGAGAGAGGAAGTTAGCCACCCGTGGATTCTAGAGATGGCACTTCCCTGCTCTCCCCACTAATCCCCTCCGAAATCCCCTTCCTGTACTCTCACCTTATATTCTTGAAAGATGAGCTCTCCATCCTGCATGGATTGCAGGGGCGCATAGACACCAGTTGCTTCACTGGTTAAAAGGCGTTGGGGCGTTCCGGACGAGAGTTGACTCTGAGGTTCCTGGCGAAGACCAGTAAGTATAGAGTTCATAAAGTTCAATATGTCCGATGTTCACTCGTGTCCCATTCCTTTCTTATCTTGCAGTGGAGTTCGAGAAAAGATGGTCTCGTGGCGGTAGATGGCGTTCAGGTAAGAGTCTGTATTACCCGATGCTGTCCGGTAAATGATCCATGTATTTAACGTGTTGTTTTCTCTCCGTTTTCAGATGCAGCGTTTGAAGATGTGAAGAGTTAAAGGAAAATGCCTCCGGTGGTAAATCAGGTAAGTCTATGGTGGGAAGAGAGATTGCATTTGTTGGCTCTCTCGGCTCACCTGGTTGTTTCTTTTGTCCCCAGATGCCAGAGCCGGCGATGAAATGATGGAGGCAGCGCCGGATCAAAAGGCGCTGTGAGGACTGGTGGGTATGGCGCGGCGCTGCAGCTGGTGATGCGACGCGTGTAGAAAGAATGTCCTTTCCAGGTGCTGAGATATCATGGTTCCGGAATCAGGTGAGAAACTGGAATAAAGTTCGTTTTCTAACCTTGCCTTTTCTTTCCTTCTTCTCTAGGAGCTCCGGATTCAGGATGGGCGTGGCATAGGTCTGGAAGCTGACTTGCAGGCATGGTGAGCGTTACCCTGCTGGATGCAGAATAACGTGAAGCGTGTGTTGCTAATCGGGCGTGGTTTAAATAGCCTCCAAAGTAGTTCCAGGTAAGAAGTTCCCTAGAACCACGCCCGAGTAAAAAATAGTCCCTGTAGCAAAATAGTCTCATCCAGGCCTCATGTTGGCTTGGACTCACTAGCAGCATGGTCTGCATCAGGTAAGTAAAGTCTATGAGCCTGGCGCCTAAGGCGCCAGGACTGAACCCAAACAGCCCCCAGCCGGGGCTGTTTTATTTTTTTAAACACCTTTTATTTGCCTTTTCAATAAACACATAGGCATTGAACAGATTCAATTCCCCCAATCCCCTTAACATCCCTTCTTTCAAACATTTTAATTAACAGTCCAATACAACAATCCTTCAGTGCTCCCCCTCCCCACCCTCCAAAATAAATCCCACCTCTGAATCGCCCCAACCTACCCAACCCCATTACCTCTACCCCTATCCAACTCCCCTCCCTCCCCCTCTCCCTTCCCGAAACCAAACTCCGATGCTCTTTCGCCACAACAGCCCAACGCCCCTCCTAATAGTTCATTAAGGGTGGAATCAGCCCCTCACCAATCCACTCTCTCAATCTCCCTCTCTCCCATCTGATTACATCT
Source organism: Ambystoma mexicanum (assembly GCF_040938575.1). Classification (NCBI taxonomy): domain Eukaryota; kingdom Metazoa; phylum Chordata; class Amphibia; order Caudata; family Ambystomatidae; genus Ambystoma; species Ambystoma mexicanum. Next base: position 156,617,816 of record NC_090925.1, read on the forward strand.
CCTCCAATTCCGTCATCTCACGGAGGGCGCAGCTCATTGTCTTTTACAAGGTCATTCAACAATTGAGACCAGTGAACCGTTACCTCTCCCATCTCCTCCTCCACTTTTAGGTTCCGCAGAACCGTCAACTCTGCTAATCCCCACCTTCGGACATCTTTCCTCCAGAGCTGAATTGACGGACCTAGGGAGGACTTCCACGCAATCGCCAACCGGCGCTTCGCCAGTACAAGCAAAAACCGACCCATTCTGTTTCGTACCTTATTACGTTTCCCCCGGTAGGATCCCCCACAGACAGGTCTCCGGACTTCTTTCCAGGCCGGCTCCCAGTAGCTCATTTATTCCCTTAAGCACCTCATCCCAGTATTTTATTATTACCCCACATTCCCAGACCATGGGCCAGAAGTTGGGGTTTTAATAAGCATCTGGATGCCTGCTTCCGGAGCTGATGGGCTTGGTCCTGATGCCCGGGAGTAGGCATCATGACAACCCAGTGAAGTGCTGTGCGGTGTGAAAAGGCCTTTTGAACCCGTATCCTGAAATTCTCTGGCTCGCTACCACTAGGCTTGCCTGAGGAACTCGCTACCCAGCTGAATGAAATATCCACAGACTAGGAGGGCTGATCCTGTGCAAATCCGGTGCCGGCCTAGCTGACCCGATCCCGTGCCTGATGTGCTGTTCTTCCTAGACCAGATCCAATCCATGACCAGAACTGATGGTCCAATTTAATAACTTGTCCTATGAGTATTAATAGGAAGAACTGTGACCCGTAGTATATTTGCATTGTCTTATCCCAATCTCATCCCGTCCCATCTGTAAGTCAGAACCATCGTATTGCTAGAACTATCTTTGTGCTGACTCTTCTCTCATCTCTGTTCCTAAACCCTAACTTCTTATTGATTGATTAAGAAAAGTAATTCCCAAACCAAACGGAAACTAGAGTATCACACATGAATTGTTATGATCGGCCGTGAATTACCTTCCTGTGTGGCATTCTCCTTTCTGTAGTCCTTAATATAGCATAAGAAAACCTACATGTCATTTCTAAACCTGAATTTGTTTCCCATTCTCGTGCCTATTTTATAATATCTGTATTTACTTTACCTGCATCAAAGTTGATTAGAAATAGCCCGTCAAGTGTACGTAAGCGTGATAGTGCTACATAGCTCATGCCTTCTTTAAAGACTGTGCTACCAGAATCTATTAATGCTTTATCTAGGGTAAGACCTTGTGATTTGTGAATGGTAACTGCGTAAGCTAGAGTTAGTGAAAATTGTTCTCTGCGTACACATATCTTTGAAAAGAAGAAAGTGGGCTCTTGAGCGTCCTATCCTTTTAACTTCTGATAGTTTGTCAAAGAGAATACTGACAAATTGAATGTTGTTGTCACATGGGTATGTTTGAAAGCCAACAACTGTACCAAGTGCTCCATTAACTAGTCCTTGCTCCACGTCAAGGTTACGTTTAAGCATTACTTTACAGTTTAAAGATAATTTTAATATTTTCTCCAAACCAGCTGTGTTGGAGATAGTTTTCTAGGTTATTTAGTCTTGTTGTGGCTTGTTGACACATGGGTAGTGTCATACCATGTACGTCCAGTTTATTTGTGGAGCAAATTTCAATTATTGGTTGCAATTCTTTTTTCAATATTGTTTCATTGTTTTTTGAATAGCTTGCAAGAGTTGGCATCAAGGACATACAATTGACATTTTTGTGTGCTAATTGTTCCATGACATCAGTAGCACATGAGTTATGGCCATAGAGTGCATGGATGTGCCTGGTTTTTAATATTGCTTGTGCTTCTTGAGATAGTACACCAACTCTAATACTTTTTAAAATGTTGGGTATTTGAGGCCTGCAGACTAGCATATGTTTTCTGTTAATTCTCTGTATTGGAACTGTTGCCAAAGGTTGACATTTCCTATGCTGCCAAGAGTTTTATGGCACAGTTTCTGCCCTAAGGTTTTAAAAATAGGTTCAGATTTTACTGGTGTCAATTGAAGAAGCTCTCCAAAAACAATAATGTGTTTTCCTCCAAAGAGCTGTTCGTAGTCTGTTTTGAGGACCTCTTGTAATCTGAGGTGAATCAAAGCCAACATTAGGTTGGAGACCATGCTCACCTCATCTATTAGCAACATTTTCATTTGTCCATTGCAGCTTCTGTGGAAAGTTTGTAATAGTCTAATTTGTTTTGGTGTTCTACTGGAAGGAGTAGTAATCGGTATAAAGTGACACCGCCCATGTTGCAGGCAGCTAAACCTGTGGGGGCAGTTACAACAGCTGGCAGTTTGTTGGTTGTCAATTGTTGAAGGAACTTGCTGATGATTTTGATTAAGAATGTTTTGCCTGAACCAGCTTCACCACTCACATATATAGCAGTATAGGTTTGTAGTCTTGGCAGGTACATTTATTATTTGATGTTCCACACCATGTTCATTTTGTTTTATTTTTTGGAAAATGATACGCTGCTCATTGTTCAGTTGTGATTTTAGTACAGCAAAGTCTTCTGTAGCTTGTTCATACTGACACATGTGGCCTCATTACAAGTTTGGCGGCAGCCATGCCCTTAGTAAGGGCATGGCTGCCTCCAAACTCGGGTCCGGTACCGGGTTCCTTGAATGAGGAATTACCGGGCCATTCCGACCTTGGAGGACCCGGTAGTTCCTCATTCAAAAAACTCATCCCCATTCCCATTTGAGCCTCCATAGGGCTCAATGGCAATGGGGAGGGAGCTAATAACAGGCCCGTTATTAACGGCCCATTATTAGCTCCCTGGTCTCCTTGCGGGACCCGCAAAGGACGTCTGGTCTGACCAGATGTCCAGAGCGGGTCCCGCAAGGGAACCTCGTAATAGGGCGGAATGGGTTCACCGGCACCAGCACAATTACCGGTGCCGTAAAACCCATTCCGCCCATCTCATAATGAGGCCCATGGTGTTTTCTACTTCTATCATGGCTAATTCTGCCTCATTTGCTAGTAGTGGCTCTCCAAGTGGTTCTTGGCTTCCTGTTACAGAAGGTTGACTACTGTTGGGCATGTCCACTTGTAGTTGGGACTGGAGTTCTTCTTCGTGTTGCTGTTCATTGTGCAACATTGTTTGGTACTGTGTAAAGGGCCTCATTACGACTTTGGCGGTAGCCATGCCGATATTGGCGGCATGGCTGCCACCAAAATCGGTTCTGGGTTCCCAGAATGGGGAATTACCGGGCCATTCTGAGTTCGGAGGGCCCGGTAATTCCTCCCTCCAGGAACCTGGGCCCGGACCTTCCCCATTCCCATTTCAACCCCCATAGGGCTGAATGAGAATGGGTGAGGGAGCTAACAACGGGCCAATTACGAGCGGCCCATTGTTAGCTCCCTCTTCCCCTCGCGGGACCCGCTCTGCATGTCTGGTAAGACCAGACGTGCAGATCGAGTCCCGCAAGGGGACCTCGTAATGTGGCGGAATGGTGTTAACAGGTCTGCATCCTTTTGCGGCACCCGTTAACCCATTCCGCCACTCTTGTAATGAGGCCTTATGTCTGTTATAGTGCTTTCATTTGCTTTGAAAGCGTCTTTATAGGAGTCGTATGTATCCAGTAACTCTTCTTCTTTTCTCCATGGTTTAAAAAGTTGTAGCAGGGACATGTAATACAGTTCTTGATGTTGAAGAGTTTTTAATGACAATTTGATATGATTAATTAAGCTGTGTTTGGTAAGTTTCACTAAGCTGCCTTCACAATTTACCACTCTCTATCTACACTTCTTTTCATCTGGTTTAACATTATTTTTGTATGTGAAGTTTTCGACTACGTGGTAGAGACACATGGTTTCCAAAGTGGTACTCCTGTTTGGGTAGTATGTATCTAGTAAATTGTTTTTCAAAATGTCTTGGCTGTTGGGATCATTTTTGTCTATTGTTTATATGTCCTTATATGATTTGAGAACTCTTTTTCTAGATTTAGCAGGACCAAGACTTAGCCATACTATATTGTCAGATTTTCCATACAAGGCAGTACTGGTTAAATGGTCTGCAGCTGCACAGCAGCCACATTCTCTATGAGAGAGCATTTTTATGCCTAAGCTGTACAATTTCTGTGATAGTGTTTTGTCAGATGATAGGTCACCCCAGAGGTCCTGAAGCTCTGTTTTCTCTGATTTGGTTAAGTAGGCTGTGACATATCGTGCAACTGCAGTGGAATTGTCTGCAATGTACTGCACATCTATATTTGCATTCCATAAGAGGGCAATAATTTCATTGTAATCATTGATGTATTTTGATTCTTCTGTTCTTTTTATGTAATATGTGTTCTTAGGTGATTTACCTTTGACACTATGGGCCTCATTAAGAGTTTGGAGGCAGCCATGCCCTTAATAAGGGCATGGCTGCCTCCAAACTTGGGTCCGGGTTCCTTGAATGAGGAATTACCGGGTCATTCCAACCTTGGAGGACCCGGTAATTCCTCATTCAAAAAACCCATCCCCATTTGAGCCCCCATAGGGCTCAATGGGAATGGGGAGGGAGCTAATAACGGGGCCATTATTAACGGGCCCGTTATTAGCTCCCTGGTCCCCTTGCAGGTCCTGCAAAGGACGTCTGGTCTGACCAGACATTCACAGCGGGTCCTGCAAGGGAACCTCGTAATAGGGCAGAATGGGTTTACAGGCACCATTACCGACGCCATTAAACCCATTCCACCCACCTCGTAATAAGGCCCAATGTCTGACTGAAGACATGAAGTTGTTTACTTGATCTGTTGCTGAAACTGGTCTAGGGAAACCAAAGCGGTATTTGGTGTAGTATTTCCCTTTTTTTAATATTTTCGATGACAATATTTCCCACATTTGTGTCTTTGAAATTGTAAACTTTGTGCATGAAGTTCACTATGTTTGTGAAGGGATTTCACAAGTGACATATTTTTGGATGAAATGAAAAACAGTGGCATCACTGTCCTGACCAAATTTAGGAGCATCTTTAATCCATAATAGCATGTGGATGTGTGCTGCTCCTCTGGCTTGGTATTCTTTTCTCCAAAAGAAGTGTTGAACTTCTCAGAGGGGAGGAACAGTCTTATTACAAATCAAGTCTAGCATAGCAATGAAGTGAAGATGGAAATATCTTGATAGATTTACAGGATCTAGAGAGCAGAGTTCTCCTGGTATTTTTATATCTGTTTGTTTTATTTTTGTTTGCTATGCGTATGAAATTGTGTAAATCTTCCCATGCATATTCTGCACAACTTAATGTAACAAACCAAATGGTTGGGCCATGGTTTCTTATCATACAGCGTACATCTCTGTGATGTCGGAACCAGTATTCATTTGTACCCTGCATGTTTTCTAAAAGATTTGTAATACTTAACTGTAAAACCTCATCTTTTTCTTGCACTTTTTGTAATAATTGCATAGCTGACATATTTTGAAAATGGGTACCTGATTTTAATGTGTGTGCGACTCCGTAGCATAGAGTTGCTCGTTCCCTTTCAAAGAGAAGGTGGAATATGTATTCCACATTTTGTCTGAATCTAGGGTCATCAGAATACATTCGTAGAGAGCGATATTCTGATGCTGTTACCTGTGTGGGTCTATCATCGTACCTTCCTCCTTTTCTAGTAGGAAAGAGTAGAGAAAAGGCCCATGCTTCTATACTTTTTTCCCATATGCTGATTGGAGATCCTCTGGCTTGTAGCATTTGGTATGTTTCCAGTGCATCATCTATAGTGTCTTTAGAGTGTAAAGGATGAATTGTATAATGGTCTAAAATATTGGATTCTGTGGCAGGATTTAGAAGTTCAAATTGACCAGTTTCTGGTGACTCTTGAATTATTTCAATTGCTTCTCTCAGGTTTTCTTCAATATTAATTTCTTTGTAGTATTCATTGTTGTTTTTTAGATATTGCAGGGCTTGTCTAACTTTATGTAAGTCCACGAGTTGTTGCCAAAATGTTTTGTCTTTTGTAGGTATGCCATTTTCTAAGACAATTAAATATTGATCTATTGGCCGTTGGACTCCTAGTTTGTGTACATTTTCTTTGAGATCTAATGGTAAATAAACTACTTAACTAATTCAGAGGGAGGTCATTTTGCTGTTTTTGTTTGGAGGCGTATTATTGCTTGAAATGGGTGCACTGTTTAAATTATGATGCTCTCATATAAATGTAGTTGTTGCAGGAGTTTTGGTAGTGGGAATAATCCCAAGTTATTTGTGATAGCACGTGAAGGTTTTTGGTTGTTGTCAAGTTTTGCAGTGCCGTAATTGCAAATTATTAAGGGATCAGTAATGTCGTATTTGTTTACTGCTATAAGGTAGAGAGCTAATTGTAATCATTTTGAATCTTCATATTCTTCTATTTTGTACGTTATGTCTATAGTTTTTGTGATACTTTTATAAGAAGTCCTACGGCAACACACACCCACACACATGGTTTGGTACTTCAGCGGAGGTACTTTTAAACTTTAGTATTTCTTTTTCGGATGTGTTTAATAGAAGGTTGCTATTTGTACAGTAGTTGCTAGGTTGTTGTACATCCTATTTCATTTTGTAAGTGCCTTTCAATTCCAAAATATTACCTCTGGATATACTCTATTTCTTCGAGTAGTTGCTTGGCTGTACCATGTAGAAGATTGTTATTTAAATTGGCTAGTGCTAAACCAGGACTTTTAGCATAGTAGAGTTTTTGAACTAGATTTCCTATAGTTGAATGATGTGTTGATATAATTTTGATATGATGGAAGGTGCTTTTGCAAATAGGTCCTGAAATGCAGGCTAATGAATTTCCTTGTAGTCCTGTGTATTTGTGCACTGGATAGGCATCCATATTTTGTAGTAGTTTCATTTTGATTTTGTCTTTGCTTTTTACATACTGATTGAGGAACTGGCGTAAAGATTTGAAAGATTTTATGGCAATGTTACACATTGATGTGCACGGCCATTTGTAGACTGGATGTTTTGCTTGAGTAGAATGGGGAGGTGATAGAGTTTTCTGGGGATATTTTTGTGAGCAGAGTTTCTTATTCCACAATGGTGTTAAGTTTTTCATACCCTCTTCCACTGTTATGTATGGCAATTGGGTTTGTTTGCCTTTGTTTATATGCTTCTTCATTAAAATATGGTTCTGTGATCGTGGTGTGACTTCATTCACCTCCACAGATGTTTAAGAAGCTATTTTTGTTGATATTCCGTTTATTGAGAATTCTTTTTTGTAGTTTAGTAGTTAGTTTTGTTAGTGGTTTTATCCTGTTTAAAACTAAAATAAATAACTTCTTTTTGAGAAGGATTGCACTGTCTACGAGAGCTTCTAGGAGTAATTTTCTACGGTAGGTTTTAAGGGTTGTGGATGATTTCTCTCCTGTTTTTAAATGGTTCTGAAGGACTCTGTGGTGGAACATTTTCTGTAAAACATTTTTTTAGTATGCTAACTTGCCACTACATCAAGATTTATAGGTGCAGCGTTAGCAGTAGTGGTAGCGGAAGTCTTGTTAATCACTTTCTGTTTGGTTTTACATTTTGATAGAGGAGGGAACGTTTCTGTACTGGAAGCTTGTTTTGTTTTGCTTAATGACTGTATTAGCTGTTTTGTTTGAACTTTTTGTACAAAATCTGCTAGAGATGGATGTTTATTTTGGACACGTTTATTTTGATTTGCTCTACTTCTGCGTTGCTTTCTACAGAGTTGCTTTTTGGTAGGCACTCTTTGGGTTCTGTTGGAGAAAAAAAAGAAAGTGTGGGTTGGGCTGTTGTGCAGAGTATGCATGCTTTGGGCATGAGTGTCTGAATATGATGTTAAGTATGATTGTGGAGGTGTGCGATTGTGCAATGGGCAACTACATCAAGTTGGGAAGGCTATTCTTGTATGTGTGTGTTACTATACTGGGCATCAGATGACAATATAAAGTATGCAACTCGTAAGGAGAAGCACTAATACTACATCTAATGGTAAAGAGTTAATATATTTGTTTCTTCCACAATACTAAAATGCTAGCGTGTTTGAGTAACAGTTCGAACATGATGTTAGTTTTGTACTTACATTTTTGTATGGAAAGAGTAGGTTTCTTCTAAGTCCTTGTTCGTACTTCAGACGCTGCTGCTTTTCAGGAGAGTGGTCTTCACTGAAATTGTAAAAGTAAGAAGTTAGTGAATATGTGTATTTATAGCACTTTTGTTAATGTAGACATTGTTTTGCACTTTCCTTTGCCTATGTGAAATCCTCTATATTTTATTTAGAATCTGTTAGTTGAATATGTTTTTCAAATGAGTATAATAGTAAACGTATAGAGCACACTTGTTTTTTTAATGGATGTTAAGAGATAGAAGAAATAATCATATGCATTTTCTGCTATTTTTACAGGGTAAATGGCAGATATTGTTCATAAAAGCATTCAATGGGCCTCATTAGGACCCTGGCGGAGAGGGTGTTACGCCAGCGTAGTGCATGGCGTACCTCTCCGCCATACTACGAGTTCCCGTAGCGCCATGGCGGCCTTTTCCGCCTGGTTTTACCAGGCGGAGAAAACCATGGCGCTACGGGACCTCGTTGTTAATTACGCCACCGTATTTTACGGTGGCGTAATTAACTCCTTCCCCACTCCCATTATACCCTATGGGGCAAAAATGGGAATGGGGAAGGGCAGAATGGGGATTGGGGATTTACCGCTCCGCCGAGGTCGGAATGGGGCGGTAAATCCGCCAACCCCCATGGCGCTATCGGCGGCTTTCCGCCATGCTTCGCGGTGCATTTAGCACCGCGAAGTCCGCCTGGGTCCTAATGAGGCCCAATGTATGGCTTTGTGAAGATGTGGGAAATAAAGCAGAAGGATTTCATATATAGGGAGTGGTGTTGTTTGATCTGGGAGCCTTTCTAATGATATTGTCTGCGTGTGTGCTTGAATGAAGATGTATGTACTCATCCTGGCTGCATGTAATTTTATAATACACTGGACAGTCTTTTTCATAATTATACTGTTATTTTGCCCCTCTTATAATATGAAACAATGGGACTCATTCCGACCTGGGCGCAAAGGGACACCGGGCACCGTTAAGGACATTGGTGCCGGTAATCCCTTTGCGCCCTATTCCGAGGTCCCTTAGCGGGAACCACAAAGGGACCAGGGTGCAAATAACGGTACCGCAAGTTGCGGTACCGTTAATAGCTCCCTCCCCATTCCCATTGAGCCCTATGGGGGCTCAAATGGGAATGGGGATTGCCTTTTTCAATGGGGACTTACCGGTCCCTCCAGGGTTGGAATGGACCGGTAAGTCCCATTGAACCAGGTCGGAGTCGGACCCGCTTTTGGAGGCAGCCATGGCGCAAATAGCGCCATGGCTACCTCCAAACTTGGAATGAGGCACAATATTTTTTTAGATAGGTGTGTGTGTGTAAACTGAAAGGTTTGCAATTACACTTCATCATAGCAGATGGGAGAAATGACAGTAAGTTCATTTTACAGTTTATACAGGGTAAGTGGCAGTTACTCTGTTCATATTTTTTTAAATTTTATTTTACATTTTTAAAGCGCTTACACAGCCCGCAGGCATAGAGGCGCTGATACAGGAATTGTTTGGTTTTTAGTTGCGTAAATATGTTGTCTTAGTTGCGTATTTATAACGTGCTTAAACACCCAGAGGCTTCTAAGCGCTGACCCGGGAATCGAATCTGTGTTGCTTCGTGTCGTTTTGCTTTCAAGGCGCGCACGTTGCCGCTGAGCTATGCTCCCGGGATGTATTGTATTACCAGAAGAGGTGTACATGTACTGTGTAGAAAATATTCATGCCTGTAGTCTGTGTTCATGCATGTGGATGTGCATGAATCTGCAAGTAGAAATCTTGGGGAGTTTTATAGTAGTTGTTCCTGTAGGTCCTTTGCAGTCACAGCCGAATTGTACTGAGAGTGATCAATAGTATATCTAAAGTGCTGATCTGTGATGACAGAGTTAGATGTAGAGTTCTTGGATGTGATTGGTGGATGATTGTTGGACATGTATCCGAACTCCAGAGTTATTTTTTCCCGTATTGCGCAGAGACAAATGTGGCTCTGTTCTTTTTCATTTGGTCCACAAATGGAGAAAGCAAGGCGCAATGTTAACAAGGCTGTTTGTGCCTTTTTGAGAGATGTTGGTATGTCCTCTTTTCAAATTGAAAACATTGGGCCTCATTCTGAGTGCAGCGGTAAGGGGTTAACGGAGCTGGTAAGGATGCCGGTGCCGTTAACCCTGTACCGCATCATTCCGAGGTCCTTTAGCAGATCCCGCTAAGGGTGGCTGGTAAAACCAGCCGCCCTTAGTGGGAGCCGCTAAAGGACCAGGGGGCTAATAACGGGCCTGTTATTAACGGGCCCGTTATTAGCTCCCTCCCCATTCCCATTGAGCCCTATGGGGGCTCGAATGGGAATGGGGATGGCTTACCTAAATGGGGAAATACCGGGTCCTCCAAGGTTGGAATTACCCGGTAAGTCCCCATTCAGGGAACCCGGACCCGGTATGCGGTAAGAGGGTAGCCATGGTGCTAATAGCACCATGGCTACCTCCAACCTCGGAATTAGGCCCATTATGTTTTGTAACACACACATTTTTTGCAGAGATGGAGTACATCTTACTTATGCCAGCAATCAGATTTTTCTGCGAAATATACAAAATGCATTGCAACCGTTTTTGGAATTACAGCAATCCATTTTGCAGTAGGTGTTGACCATTTGAAGTTTTTGAAACACAAAAAACCACCACAAAAAGGCTCTTTTCAGAGCCACCACTTCCTCCCAGAGAAAATTGCAATGGTTGTGACAGGGCAGCACTGCACAGATTTTAGATGTCCGCGGACTTGTAAAAATGCACTATTTATGTGTCACTTCTGTTTTTAAACTGTGAAAGGCGGCTCTGAAAAGAGCCTTTGTTTTTTTTTTTTTTTTATATATATTTTTTTTTTTTTAAACACGACACACAAGGAAAGGAGGGGAAAGGAGGGTAAGGAAGGGACACCAACTACAGAGATAAGAAAGGGCAGGTGGAGAGAGGAAGATGTAGGGTGGACCTTATTCAGGTAGGTTGCAGACCTTCTCATGCTCATTGACCGCAGTCTTGAAAGCAGTCCGAAGGTTCTCCCCCTTGCAGAGTACTGCGTCGCAGTACATGCACAATATTGTGACCCTCGAAAGGTAAGGGTCAACAGCATCATGAATGGGCTGTGAAGCAGCTGGAGGGAGGCACTGTTCCACAGTAGTGTCTTTTGTGGAGACAGGAGTGGAAATGGAGGATGCTGCAGAGGAACTCAACCTACTAAGTTTATTGCAAGGTACAACCTTACGAATAGCCCCACCGTGGAATGACTTTAGGTGTCGCTTCATTGATGTAGTACCGAAGCTATACGAACCAGGCTTGCCACGACTCAGCACCATGTGGCACTGAGTGCAGATCACCTTGTTCGCATGAGCTTTTGACTTTCCATCAACGGTGGTAAATAACCGCCACACCCAAGACTAACGATGAGTGCTAGTAGTAGGGACTTCCACTACCTCATCCTCTTCATCCGTCTCCTCTGCATCCTCACGCCTGTTCCCCTCTGCAGGACCTTGGGGACGTGGTGGTGGTGCTGATGCGGAGGCAGTAGCAGTAGAAGCAATTTGGGATGCCATCTGGAAGGTTAATAACCAGGAACCAGGAACCAAGAACAGCAACCTGCACAAGTGTCCTGTTGGGGGGGCCCCGGACAGTGTCCGCAAATAAGGACACACGCACAGCATGGGTGCGGTCACATGATGACGTCGCGGCCACGTTCGCAAATGCGCAGTGACGATTGTGTGCATGCACGCGGCTGTTCTACGGACAGTGTTCGGGTCCCTGAACAAATTAAAAGTGCGACACACGTGTGGCGGACAGTTGCGGAAAGGCGCGAAGTTCGTAGGACCCAAGTGTGTGATGCGCATGTGCGCGGGTGTTCTACGAACAATGTTGAACTCCCTGAATAAAATAAATCTGCGTCAAAACTTTGCAGACAGGCGGACGGGATATCTGTTCTATGGATATATTCATTCTGGTTGCGGACATTACAAACAGCGGGGGTGTTATTAGGACACCCCCATTTTGGGTGATTGCGGAGAGGCGGACATCTTGTGTGTTCTAAGGACATCTCCATTTTAATTGCGGACAGTAAGAACAGGTATATTGTCCTCAGGACACCCCCATGTTGGTTAATTGAGGACACCACGGACAGCCGCGCTGTCCACGGACACCCTGACTGCTTTTTAAAAAAAAAATAAGACACAGGCATATACTAAGAACACACTTAAAATGTTATTATTTTTAACAGTAGAAAAATTAGGAAAGAGAGGGGGAAGCAGAAACTGAAACAAACACAGGGGAATTAGGGGTTTGGACATGATGTATGGGAGGGAAGGAAGGGATGGAAGTCTCATTGTACCGTTTTTCTTGGTGGGGAGGGTTTGGGGATAATTGGCTGGGGCATGGAGAGGGGGAACAGGTACATGTGGGACAGTGGTATTTAATGTATTCCTTAATATGGTCCACAACACACTCTTTTAGTTGATTGAAGTGTTGCATTAACAAATCAATTTTTAGTTCCATTTGTTTCAGAGGATCTTCTAATATCTCTTTTGGTATATTATTTTTATTGGTTTTCTGGTCTGTTAAAAAAAAATTGTTAAGTACAAATAAAGTAATGGTTATTAATTGGCTTATATAGAGAAAGGTTGTGGCTACTATTTTTATCACTATCTTCACTCGTTTCCTCTTGTGGGAAAATTTCTTCCAGCCATTCCAAAGTACTGGACATTCCTGTGTTAAAAAAATAAATATTAGTTTTAGTGTACATAATACAGAAAATGTATACGAAATAAATGTAGTGTACTTACTACTTTTTTTTACAAACCTTTGCTGTTACTGCTGTGTAAGTATGCTCTTGCTTCTTGCTGTGCAGTTTCTGTGAGGTAATTCAGTTGGAGGCATATTTATTTTGTTTTGGTATATTCCATTATATTGGAAATGCTACTTCAGTGGATGATTGGTGTCTTACATATACAGTTTCCACTTCTTATTTATTATTACATGTAATGTATTTATGTGGTGCTTTTTGAATATTTTTGATGTTTTTATTGGATGATGCAATAATGTAAGATACCCCCGGAGTTTTTGGATAGTGCTGATGGTGACCACATCTGCACGCGGGTATGCGCACGGTCCGCGGACATCAAAATCACTAGCAGGACAGGGGGTTTAGTATATTCTATGTTATGTAAATGTAAGGTAAGGAAGTCTTAGTAAACATTTATCACATTACCATTATCTATATTTATATGCAGTGAAATAAACTTAGTTAAAGGGACGTTATGGTTAAGTTGCGCTACTAAAAACCTATGAAATTCAATGAAAAAACGTTGTTAAGGGGACGTTATTGTTAAATTGCACTACTAAAAACCTATGAAATTCAGTGAAAAAACGTTGTTAAAGGGACATTATGGTTCCAAGTAAAACCGAAAACCCCCTGAAATTCGCCAGTTATGGTAAGCTAAGCAACCATAACTCGCGCTACCACCGTGCACTGCTAAGACTAACACCCAGGACATCAAAGATGACATCACAATTGTCATTGATGACATCACTGATGACATCACATGTGAAATACATTTTGATGAAAAGTCCCTACAAGGAGTTGTGTTTATATTGTTGGTAACAAGATGTCAGGGTTGATCATGAGACCTATCGTGAACTACTTAATCTATTAAAGAATGTACTGATCTAAAATCATTGTATTGGAGTGTTGTTGTTAATACAGAAACCTAATCATATATAAACATAGGCAATGACTGCAGCATGCACCATAGAAGTACACTATTTATAATATTGTAATTTGGGATAGTACAATAATGAATGCTAACTTAGTTTTGAGTAATGTTAAACATGTAATAACTAGCTAACAATTCAAGACTTACAACACTTGTGCTGGTACAAACAATACATAAAATAACCACAATGCATACAAATCAGAGGCACATACAGGGAAACTAAAATAAGGAAGAAAGAATCAGCATCATCAGAAAATGTTAATGACATTAAAGTTTATCTTCATGTATACAAATGAATTGTGTGTTTGGGGCCTGCTCATTTCCCCATGTATGTGCACCATGAGCTGAGACCAAACCCTAAGGAAAGTACTTAAAGGACATATGACAAGGTCTAGATATATAGCACCTTTTTCAATTTTAATATTCTGTCAGTAAACAAAACCACCTGGCCTATATATGTCAGTGAACAAAAACTAGTGGCCCAGATATGTGATATCAGTGACGTCATCAATGACATTTGTGATGTCATATTTGATGTCCTGGGTGTTAGTCTTAGCAGTGCATGGTGGTGGCGCGAGTTATGGTTGCTTAGCTTACCATAACTGGCGAATTTCAGGTTTTTTTGGTTTTACTTGTAACCATAATGTCCCTTTAAGAAAGTTTTTTCCTTGAATTTCATAGGTTTTTATTAGTGCAACTTAACCAAAACGTTCCTTTAACAAAGTTTTTTCATTGAATATATATATATATACAAACATATTTATTACACGCGATTACTTGCATGACATACATAATGTCTCACTAATAGGATATAACACTTGTACTACAATCCTGAATGCATGCTCATCTGGGCATGTTACACCTTCCCCACATATAATAACACACAATACCTGAAAATAATGGGTGTTAGCATCGTTCTCAAACTGTTGCAAATGCACAGATATATATATATGACACATGGGCATCGATATTGCTGTACTTCATGTAAAAATCAATACTTTTCCGTTGCTCAAAAGTTTTAAATTCTCTTTCACTGTACACCTTTGCACAGAAGAAAGACTCATATACATATTCTTTCATTACAAACGTCAAATTTCTTGAATGAACCACCTAAAAGTCGGCAACTGTACATGTGTAAATAAATCTGCATCTGTAAATAAATGTCAAAGGCATTTGTAAATAAATATTACATGCATGCACATCCCATAGTGCAACTCAGTAGAACTCGAACACCATCCAACTGCAAAACAAAATATGTACAAACTGTAGTTCTGCATAGTGTCACACCTCGATTCACATGACAGTTCCGTTGAAGTTGTGCAATTCAAATATCCACACGTTTCACTAAATATTTTCACCACGTGAATACTAATGCAAACAAGTATTGTGGCCAGGCAGCATATTACTTTCATGACAATGCAGTATTTAAAACGAAAAGCAAACGGCACCCTCTCAACACTTGGTGCCATACATACATCATGCCTCTAGCATCGGCATACCAATCGATCAGTATAGTCAAATTTACTCTCACCCATTTAAAATGTTGTCTATCACAAGTTGCTGCCTTTCCAATTGCAGCACTTTGAAACATTGCTGCAGCTTCTTTTATGGCACCTGTGATTGGATGGCCTCTTGTAGTAGAATCATTAAAAAAAACAGATGAATGGTATTGCACGCAAATATTTGCCATACCTTATTCCATACGAAATCAAAGTCACAGACATTTTCTCACCCAAACATTGTTGACTGTGTATGGCTTCAAGGCTTTTCCTTGTTCCGCTTGTCAAGCCTCGTTGTTGAGGTCAAATTCATATTCTTTCCTTCATCATGATTGCCACGTACATGACCGTGATTTACTCGCTGCACAACGCATATCATCTTAGACATAAACAGTTTCACGTGATGTTACGATCAAGCGGAGGCCAAATAAGGTAATGAAGATACTTTATTTAAGATAATGGGAGCGAGAAACAGGCACTGCCTCCAGCTCAGCTCCAACAGTCAAAAGTGGTTCCAGAACTACATGTAGTTCTGGAACCCCAACAAAAGAAAACAATAACGTCACGTACATCGACTCAACACATCTCCCTTCTTACACATTGCAAACTAATAATACCTAATTGCATTACTCACAACAGAAATCCTTGAAGCGAACAGCAATTTTCCTGATTCTACCTTTAGGGATGCCCATGACCATGGGCTGATCATTCACCCCATTTCTCTCATGGTGGACTTTATTTTCCTCCACTTCTACATTCACATTTCCACACTCCACCACCACTTCATCATTCCTCTCAGCCGAACTTTTGACCAACCTCCCTTTTGACCAAATCTCCCTTCCTTCTACAATTACCACACTGTTGCGAACTGCTGCAATTCTCTTTGGCCTTATAAACTTGCTTTCCAAACACTTAGACCCAAATTTGGGATTCTTTATCAGCACTAAATCTCCCACAGCCCACTCCAATGTCTTGACATTTGCAGCCGAATCAAACCTTTGCTTATACTTATACTCACTTTGAGACTCTGTAATCAGTTTCATGACTTTCCTGCCAGTCAACATGCCAGTCAACATTCACACACCCTGATAACCCCAATCAACCAGGGCAGAGCTTGGTGGCTGGCTGACGGTTTATAGTCAAAATGTCAAAAACAAAAAAGTTGAAAACAATAATGTTGAAAAAAAAGTCGAATGTTTTTTTTTTTTAATTGGGGGGGGTTCCCCCCCAACCCCCTGTCTATTTTGTATAGCTAAACCCAACAAAACATAAAAATAAAAAAAAAACGCATTTGTTTTCTACATTTTTTTTTACTTTTTGCAGTCGACATTATGACTGCACACCCTGGCTGACGGCCCTTCAACAACACAAAAGGAGAAATCTTGGTGATGGAATGCAGTGTGATGCAGTAACTCCACACCATCTCTTTCAGTATCTCTGTCCACAACAACCCCGAACTAAATGGCAACTGTATCCCGCCTTTGAGAAATCTATTGGCCCTTTCAACTAATCCATTCACTCTGGGGTGATACAATGCTGTACGCAAATGTCTGGTCCCAAAGCGTGTAAGAAACTCCTTCATTCTCTCCGAACATAACTGGACCCCATTGTCTGTAATTTCAGCTGGAAAGCCCTCTCTGAAGAATATATCCTCAAAGAACGGTATCACCTCATTTTTAGTGGCTTCCCTCAAAGCCCGGCACTCTAACCATTTAGAGTGGTAATCAACCATCACTACAACAAACTTAAAACCATCCCCTAAACCTTGTATGGGGCCCATAATATCCACAGCAACCTTCCTCCAAGGTTCACTCAGAACCTGTACAGGAGAAAGCGGAACCTCTCTCAAAACTTTCCCTTTGTCACTCCTCTCACACTGCCTGCATGAATGGACCTTGCTTTACACCTCACTGTCCATCCCCGGCCACCAGAACGATTGCCTCAATAATCTCTTCGTGCCCCCCAAACTTGGGTGACCCTGATGGGCTAAGTTAGCCAACCGACTCCAGACCCCCGAAGGAGGAACCACTTTGGAACCTCTTCTCAGCCTGTTACCATCTTCAGAAAGACTTGTGGGGTCATTACGAGGTCGGAGGTAGCCATGGCACTACCGCATACCGGGTCTGGGTTCCCTGAATGGGGAATTACCGGGCCATTCCAACCTTGGAGGACCCGGTATTTCCCCATTCAGGGAACCCATCCCCATTCCAGCCCCCATAGGGCTCAATGGAAATGGGGACCATGCTAACAACGGGCCCATTAATAATGGGCCCGTTGTTACCATGCTTGTCCTTTAGCTGATCCCACTAAGGGCGCCCGGTAAAACCAGCCACCCTTAGCGGGACCCGCTAAAGGACCTCATAATGCAGCGGTAAGGGGTTAACGGCACCGGCATTTTTACCGGCGCCGTTAATCCCTTACCTCCAACCTTGTAATGACCCCTTTAGTTCCTGTTTTACCTCATAAAATCGATCAAAACTGATCCAAAACCTCTTTACCAGGCCACTCTCCAACAGTCCATTCTTTCCCTTTAGACACTGTCACATCCTCTCCATCCGCCTCAAGCCACTCTGCTTGACTCAGAGCACTGCCCACAACATTAGCAATTATCATGTCTTCCTCCCGGATCATTCCTGCAGATTCCCCGACCACCTCAACCGGAAGACGAGACAGACAATCAGCTACAACATTCTCCCTACATGGTACATAGCACATCCTGAAATTGTACCCTTGTAAACCAACCATCCACCTGGAGATTCTGGGTGAGCCCTTTGCTCACTCACTGCTACTCATCAACTGCACAAAGGGTTTACGATCTGTCCTGACCAGAAATTCTTGACCCCACAAAAAGAACTTGAAATGTAAAATCAGCCAGAACCACAGCCAGGGCTTCCCTTTCTATCACATAATCTTTTCTCTCAGCACCCCTTAAAGGCCTAGAAGCAAAGGCAATGACGTGCTCCTCCTTTCCTGAATCAATCTGAATTAATGAGGCACCCAAGCCTAACAAACTTGCATCAACGGAAAGAACAGTCTTTCTGCCACACACAAAACCACCCAAAGATGGGGCATTCTCAATGGCTTCCTTGATTTTTAACAAAGCTAGTTGGCACTTATCCAACCAATTGAAATTAACTCCTTTTTTCAGCAAATTCCTCAAAGGACTAGATATGGTGGCAAATCTGTTGTCAAATGTATGGTAAAACTCAGCCATACCCATGAAAGATCTTAGCTGTTCTTTATCCAGTGGCGCAGGAGCTTTACATACGCTCGCTACCAGAATAAACTTGGGAGAAACTCCTTGTCCCGAAATGTTGCGCCCTAAATACTCCACTTCTTTCACCCCAATCCTGCACTTGCTCCTCTGTACAGTAAGACCAGACTTCCTCAACCTTCCCAGAACACACCTCAACACCACATCATGTTCCCTTTCACTATCAGCATACACCAGTATGTCATCTTGGAACACAGCCACATTCCCCACTCCTTTCAACACTTCCTCCATCACCCTTTGGAACACAGAGGCAGCCGAGGCCAAGCCAAATGGCATGTGGAAGTACTTAAATGTTCAGGAGTGATGAAAGCAGTTACATGCTAGCTTCTCGCAGATAATGCACCTGATGGTAGGCTGCTGAAAGGTCAATTACTGAAAACCAACTAGGTTCTCCAAGTGTGGCTAGTGTCTCTGCAATAATCGGCAAAGGATGTCTCTCTACCAATATGTTTCTATTCAGTTCCCTGAGGTCTACACACAGCCTCAAGTTTCCATTGCTCTTGGCAACCAGAACCACAGGGGATAGCCACTCAGTTCCTTTGATACGTTCAATGACTTTTTTCTGAGCAAGATTAACCAACTCCTCATGAAGCTGCTGTCTCATTTTCAAAGGGACCGGCCTTACTCTGAGCACCACTGGTTTAGCTTTGGGTTTCAATTTAATATCGTCTTCAAAATCTCTCAGCTTTCCTAGATTCTCGGTGAACACCTCTGGGATTCCTTAGACCACTTGTCATCCACCTCCGCAATGGTGACAGGAGTCACCGCACTTGCCTGGATTCTTACTCCCAGTTTCTTTTGTTCTTCCCAACCTAAGAGTGAAGCACCTTTCTTGGCAACCAAAATGTTGGCCATGCACTCCCCTTCTTTATAGGATACATGGCCCTGGAATTCCCCAATCAACTCAATGGTGGTCTCACCTTAGCCACAGGGCTAAACCTTGGCAGGAACTAGATCCTGCACCTCTTTATACAGTGTGTGCTTGAGAGTCTCCTCAGATATTATGGTCCATGGAGATGCAGAGTCAACTTTCATCTTAAGACTGCACCCATCCACTGTGAAGTCATCTACCGGACCACTTGTTTCATCTGATACAGAAGAAATCTCGAAAACATGTTGGGGTGAACCTTCTTGACTGGATGCGTTCACACTGGTTACCCTAGTAGATGGTTGATTTGGTAGATCATCGTTGTGTTCTCTCTGATCCACCATGTTAATAGAGGACTCTTTGCACATGTTCGCGAAATGGCCTTTGCGTCTGCACTTGAAGCATTCCGCGAATCTGGCAGGACAGGTCGCATTGTTTGCAGAATGTCTCATGCTCCCACACTTGGCGCACTTCTGGTTCCACCATTCTCTCCTTGGACTCAGACCTAGTGACTTTTTCTTTGGGCCAACTGCACAAATACTTTGCGTCACTTGCTTCTCCACTTTCATTTCCTTCATGTATTGTGATGTCTGTTCAATACTGCGTGTGAGCTCCACCGCTTGTTCTAATGACATATCCTTGGCCAGAAGTATCTCTTGCACTCTTGGGCTGTTGGTGCATCTAACCAACTGGTCTCTAATTAACCAGTCAGTAAGATCTCCAAACTCGCATGTGTGACTCAATGTCCTTAAAGAGGCCACATAGTACTCAACCAACTCTGAATTGTCTTAACTACTCTGAAAAAACGTGTGCCTCTCAAATGTGACATTCTTCCTGGGTTCGAAGTGCTCCTCAATTTTCTTGACTGACAGGGCATATTCATCAATGTCACCTGCACCTTCTTTTTGTCGAGCCACCAAACCACCGAACACACAGCGCCCTTCGGGACCTAGGTTGTGGAGCAACACAGCTTTTCTCCTGGCAGCACTATATCTGTCACCTCCTATAGCAATAAGTAGTTCTCAAACGTGTGCCTCTACCTCTCCCACCAGATAGGAGGGTTGACGGGCTCTGCCAGGAAGGGTGACGGTGGTGGAATTGCAGCAGCCATTTCCTCTATCTCTCTGCTTAACAGCAACCACTTTTGTACAATTTGTTACTGCACCTTGGTTTTTTCTTAATTCTCCCTGATTGCTAACACCGCAATGCCTGAAGTACAGCAGGCTAGTGTTGAATGTATGTTGAATTGTCAATGTCCATTAATCCACCTTATTAACTGATGGATGGCCAACACACCAGATTTGAGAACTTAATCTGGTATAATGTTAGTTACTGTAAGTTCCAGAGTTGCTGCGCAATGTCACAGTTGCCTCCAAGAACGTTCCTATTGTCCTTATATTTCCAGCTGATGCAGATTACAGGAATGTGCTGCATTGCATATCAGCGTGCGTCACCAACGAGAGGCTCTGGTGCTCATCCGACCAATGAGAACTCTTGAATGAGCATATGCAGAAACGTGGCTCTACGCAGCGTAGTTCAGCTCCTACGTGCTTGCACACGCACAGAGCCACCTTGCGTGCCGATCAGCTCGCAAATGATCTCGAGGGCACTAATTTGGGGCCGTTAGGATCCTCCCTCCTCTGCCGCACAGCGCTCCCCTCCTGACCTGATTGGGGATCCTTTGCAGCACCTGTTGCCCTCCGCTAAGCTCCTGTCTCCGTTTACAGCCGCTCGCTGCAGTCACCACTTGGCCTCGCTGCACAGGGTTCCAGAAAGGGGCTGCCGTCCGGCGTGACTCTTTTCACTTCCAGCAGTCCTCGTCGCCAGTGTTACGATCAAGCGGAGGCCAAATAAGATAATGAAGATACTTTATTTAAGATAATGGGAGCGAGCAACAGGCACTGCCTCCAGCTCAGCGCCAACTGTCAGTGGTTCCAGAACTACATATAGTTCTGGAACCCCAACAAAAGAAAACAATAACGTCAAGAACATCAACTCAACACGTGACATTCATTCCATCACCAAGTTCACAAATCATAATGACATCACCATCGTTTGCGAGGATGTGGTCATCTGTCTTCCCCAACGGTCAACATTGGCTGCACCATCACAACACTTTTAAATGGTCATAGTTTCAATGTAAACAACAGTGTGTGCTCATTGTAAAAGTTCTCCCCTGCACGTAACGAAATTCAGTGTATATACTGCACCCGCATTACTCTGCATTCATGAGCGTAAACCCCCAATTCCGACATTGACAGCGATTACTTTTCTTGCCAGCACGTTCGCAAATCTTTATTTACAGTGAACATTTCCCCTGGCAGCAACGCGTTTGCCAACCTTTATTTACGGTGAAAATGTCCCTTGGCAGCACGTAGTAATAAACTGTCTCACTTTATATATGGTGACTGTTTCCATTATAGCACGTAGTAATAACTGTATTACCAAGCAAAGTTTCCATTCCCCGACAGCACACAGCAATAGATTGTCTTACTTAACGTTTCTCTGACAGCACGTAGTAATAATTGTCTCTCCAAGCAAAGTTTCCATTCCTCGAAAGCAGACAGCAATGCAGTGTCTCGCAGGGCGAATATTCAATTTTTCTTCTCCACTGGTATTTCTTTATGATTAAGGTCACACTCCTGTAGAGAATTGTGAAGCCAAGTTTGGCAGCCGCTGTGTCAGCCCGTCTTTAACACAATGAATTATGATCTTAAAACTTTGAGATGATTTCCCTTCCTCTCTTAGCTCGCTTAGTATCCCATCCTCGTTTCCACTTGTAGTCTTCTGGTTCACCTATATATATATATATATCAGTAAAAAAACTTTGTTAAAGGGACATTATGGTTAAGTTGCGCTACTAAAAACCTATGAAATTCTGTAATGAAACTTTGTTCAAGGGACATTATGGTTAAAAGTAAAACCGAAAACCCCCTGAAATTTGCTAGTTATGGTAAGCTAAGCAACCATAACTCATGCCACCACCGTGCATTGCTAAGACTAACACCCAGGACATCAAAGAGGACATCACAAATGTCGCTCTTTTTTTCCTTTAGTGATATATCTTGGCCAGTAATAGTTAGGAACAAAAAATTCAAAAAGTACTATATTTGTAGACTTATACTTAAGGAAAATACACACTTGAAAGACAGCAATGCTTTCTGTGTATGAAGAGAATCAGTAAGGTTATCAACCCTTTCTTATTGTTCTGCTATTTTTTTATTACTGTACTTTCTCTGGATATGCTCATATTTGTATTCGCATTACTTTCAACTGCATTACAACTTAACCATAACGTAAGAACACAATTTACCAGAAACTAGTAAACTTCATTTTTCTTATATATTTCTAAACTTTCTGTATTAGGTACACTAAAAGTAACATATTCTTTTTGTTACACAGAAATGTCTTGTACTTTGGAATGGCTTGAGGAAAATTTCCCATGTGAGGAAATGTCTGAAGACAGTGATACTAATGGTAGACACTTCTCTATATCACCAAATTAATAATCATTACTTTATGTGCACTTAACATATATATTTCTCTTTAACAGACCATACAAACATTGAAAATAATATACCAAAAGAGAAATTAAAAAATATGGAACAAAAAATTGACATGCTCATGGAAAATGTCAATCTTTTGAAACATTTTGTGGAGGACCACAAAAAAGAAAAAATTAAATATCATTGTCCCAGATGTACCTGTTCCCCCTCTCCATGCCCCAGTCAACTATCCCCAAACCCTCAGAACCAAGCAAAACGTTATGATGAGACTTCCATCCCTTCATCTCCTCCAATCCATCCTCTCCAAATCCCCAATTCCCCTGTTTGTCAGTTTCTGCTTCCCCCTCTCTTTCCTAAATTTTATATCTGTACATAATTAAAAAAAATATGTGTGTTTTAATTCAGTCCTTTGTGTCTTATTTTTTTTTAGAAAGGCAGTTAAGATGTCCGCGAACAGCACGGTGTCCGGGATGTCCGTAATTACTCAAAATGGGGGTGTCCTAAGGACACTATACCTGTCTGTACTGTCCGCAGGCAAGATTAAACTGTTCTTAGAACACACTAGGTGTCCTGAATGTCCGCAATTAACCAAAATGTGGTGTCCTAAGGACACTATACCTGTCGGTACTGTTCGCAATCAAGACGAAACTGGTCTTGGAACACACTTGGTGTCCGTAATGTCTGTAATTAACCAAAATGGGGGTGTCCTAAGGACACTATGCATGTCCTACTGTACGCAAGCAAAATGGAATGTTCTTAGAACACGTGCGGTGTCCGGGATGTCCGTAATTAACGGAAATGGGGGTGTCCTAAGGGCACTATACCTGTCCGCAATGACTGTAGAACATCTACGCACATGCGCACCACACCCATAAATCCTACGAACATCGCGCCTGTCAGTAACTGTCCGTCTCACTTGTGTTGCACTTTTAATTACTTTCAGGACCCGAACACTGTCCGTAGAACACCCGCGGCACGCGCACAATCGTTCCTGTACATTTGGTGTCCTGCGGACACCCGTTCCCTTGGCGGACGTGTTCGCGACATCATCATGTGACCGCACCCACGCTGAGCGGGTGTCCTAATTGCGGACACTGTCTGTGTCGCCGAGCATTTTAAAAGTAATTTTTCAGACAATCCAAAGTATTTTACAGTAAAAATTCACCATTGCACATGACAATGACCCTGACTTTCTACATACTTTTTGGAACTTTTTGAGCCTTTTTGGGGTGTTCGATCTGTCCGCAGACAAGCGGGGGTGTCCGTGAAGCGCACACCAGCACCCCTATAAAAGGCCATACCCGAGAGCTGAACTTTATTGTGTCTTCCTACTATTAAAGATAACCTGTTTTTGGTGTGCTGCCTTTGCTGCTGTTCTTCCACCTGGTGCTACATCTGCCTCAGCACCACCCCCACCACCACCACCTCCCCAAGGGCCTGAAGAGGGTAACAGGTGTGAGGATGCAGAGGAGGATGAAGAGGATGAGGTAGTGGAGGTCCCTACTACCAGTACTCGCTGTGAGTCTTGGATGTGGCGGTTATTTACCTTTCATTGTGATGTACCAAAAGCATGTGCGAACAAGGTCATCTGCAACCAGTGCAAAATGGTGCTGAGTCGTGGGAGGCCTGGTTCGTACAGCTTTGGTACGACATCTATGAAGCGACACCTAAGGTTGTTCCATGGTGGGGCTATTCGCAAGGTTGTACCTTGTGATCAACGTAGTAGGTTGAGTTCCTCTACCACATCCTCCGTTTCTGCTCCTCTCAACACAAGAGACACTCCTGTGGGAGAGTGTATCCCTCCAGCTGCCTCACAGGCCATTCACAATGCTGTTGACCCTTACCTTTCGAGGGTCACAATATTGTGTATGTACTGCGACGCAGTACTCTGCAGGGGGGAGTGTCTTCGAAGTGCTTTCGAGACTGCGGTCACGGAGCACCAGAAGACCTGATACCTACCTAAGTAAGGCCCACCCTACATCTTCTCTCTCCACCTGGCCTTTCTTATCCCCGTGGTTGGAGAACCTTCCTTCTCCAGCATGGGGTCTGGCATGGATTCACATGCTCATGAATATTCCCCATCGTCAGGCTGGGAATCTTCGGTAAAGAAAAAATCAGTATCAGTTTCGTTTCTCATCTGTCTTTCTTAGTAGTAACCAATCACTGGTCTCTGGGTTGGTTTATAGTGAAAAAGTCGAATGTGAAAATGTCGAAAATAAAATGTAGAAAAAAAAAGTAGCTTTTTTTTTGAAGTTTTTTATTCGAAATGGGGGTGTTCCCCCAAACCCCCTTTTTTTTTTTACTCTTTTTTTTATTCCCAGACACCAAAATAAATATATAATTAAAAAAGAGGGAATTCGACTTTTTTTTTTCGACATTTATTTTTCAACATTTTCATTCGACTTTTTTTTCGACATTTTGACTGACCACACTCTGGATCATACTGCCCCCAGCCAATGACTGCCCTCTCCCTAAGCCCCGCCCCTGGCAGCCATCCTCAGATTTTTACTGCATGTTCAAGTATTGGGAGTCCTCGTGCTACAGCTCTTGAGCTTTTACTGCGTTTGCGTTTTTTTTCAAAGAGTTTAATCTCATGTTTTCAGTCAATCGAGCCTCAAGCTCCACCGTTTCTACTTCCTATCAACCGGGACCCGTTTCGTCGTGTTACGCTTCTTCGAGGATTCCAGAAGATCTGAGGCCTACCTCGTGGACATGGGCCAGCACAAGGGAAGCTCGACACCCGGATCCAAGCTGTTCAGGAACTGCCCTGGATGCGGATTACAGAATGTTTTCAAGGAGGATGAGCATTCGAGATGTCTCTACTGCCTTCACGAAGACAAGACGCACGTGGAAAAGGACTGTGCGTTTTGCAAGAACCTGTCGGAACGGACTATGAGGGATCGTCGGACCTGCCTCGCCAGCTGGCTGGAGAAGGGCTCAGCAGGTGAGAAGAAGCAGCGGTCTTCTAAGTCCTGTGAGGGCGCCCTGGCGACGGGGGCCCAACAGAAGGCCAAGCACTGCGAGTCCGCGGCCACCGGGAGCGTCAAAGGGTCGGGCTCCTTGGCTGCCAGGCAGGGCACACTCTCACCGACGCCATCAACCACGAGCCAACGCTCTGGCTCGGGGAAGAGAAAATCCAAGAACTCGGCTAAGCTTCGGGAGAGGCCCCGGTCGATCTCGAAGGGATCAGCCGAAGGGGAGCGAGGCGGTGACCCCCTCCCCCAAGGTGAAGGCCTCAAGCGCGCCCAAGGTGGTGAAGGCCTTGATCCACCCAGTGAAGGCCTCTATTGAGGGAGTCGAAGCGGCCCTGGCGAAGCCTGTGGAGGCTAACCCAGTGGAGGCGAACTCGGGGTCCAGAGTTTCCCTGCCACCATGGAGGGAATCCTCTTTTCAGCCCATCGATAAGACCCCTGTGAAGACCCCGGTGGAAAAAGAGGGGGGGCGGTGGCTGTCACGGACACGGATACAGCCTCTGAGGAGGAGCTGGTTGAAGTCGTGAAGGGCCTCAACAAGAGGTTCGAGGAGGTCCGGTCCCACGAAGGGAACCCTGAGGAGGCGGACGAAGAGAGCGACGGTGGCGCCGACGAAACTCCCGTGGAGGAGGAGCAACCGTCGCACCCATCGCAGCCAGTGCCCGAGCCTCAGGACAACTCGGTGGCCATTTTGATGGCAATCCAAACCTTATACACGGAGATAAGGACGAGATTGCCTCTCACCCCTATGGACGACCTGACAGAACCGCACCCGTTGGGAAGCCCTCCGAACAAGCGGAGGAGAGTTCACCCCCCCACCGTTCCAGCCCTCGCGAACTGCTCAGCCTTCACCTCCTTCCCCTGAGCCTAGGGATGACACGGGAACGGATACGGCCACGACGGGGACGGATGACGACGGTGTTGACGATGGGATGGGCCTGCCATCACCAATCCCTCGGACCGCCCCGCCGGACGAAATTGGCTCCTTCAACGCCATGATTGCCAAGGCATCCGAACTTTTTCGTCTCTGCCCGGAGGAACAGAAGAAGGAAGGTTTCCTATATAAGCGGCGCAAGGCCACGAGGAAGACTGTCCTCGCGGTACCATTGATTGACGACATCTGGGAGGAGGGACTTACTCTCCTGAAGAACCAGTCCACGATGCCTGCCAAGAGGGACCGATACTAGAAGAAGTACCGGGTCCCCGATTCCGCCCTGTTGTGCCTTAGGGCACAGCCGACCGCGGATTCGGTCGTCTCAGCAGCAGCCAAGAAGTAGGCGGCTGGGGCGTCATCTTCACCTTTGACCTCCCCATCGGATGGCGAGGGAAAGAAGCTAGACGCCATGGGACAACGAGTCATCTCGTCTGCGGCGACAACAATTAAGGCGGCCAACGCCCTTGCGATCGTGGCCCGCTACGACAGGGAGCTGTGGTATTATATCGCTCCTCTGCTGGACTTCCTACCGGACGACAAGACGGCGGAGGCCCTGGAGATCCTACAGGAAGGTGAGGTGGCGTCAGACCACGCCATAACGGTGGCCACGGATATCGCTGACAGCGGATTCCGCCAGTTGGGCAACGGTGTTTGCCTTCGACGGCGGGGATGGCTCAAGGCAACTGATTTCCGCCAGGATGTGCAAACCAGAGTTTTGGACATGCCCTTCGACGGGAACAACCTGTTTGGAAAAACAGTGGATGAGTCACTTCAGGCCATCAAGACCGACACAGAGACGGCTCGCGCCTTGGGAGTGTTGCAGCAACGATGGCTGCCCTTTCGGAACGCCGGAGGCAGACAGGGTGCCTCCAAGGGATCCGGCGGCGGCTCCTCAACGTACAGCCAGGCGGCCCGCTCCTCGTCGCAGGAGGCCTACAGGAGGATCTCGTCGTCATCGCCAAGGTGACCAAGGTGGCAAGGCCGCCTCCAAGCAGGACTGAACCGGCCGTAGCGTCGGGCCTCCACCTGAGCACCCCGGTGGGAGGCCGGCTGGCGAAGTTTGTCAGCGTATGGGAGTCCATCTCCACCGACCGTTGGGTGCTGGATACCCTGGCCCACGGGCACACTCTCGAATTTCTAAAGTAGTGCCCCCGCATTCCTCCCATGGCCAGGAAGGAAAATCCCGTCCCTCAACTACTGTTAGAAGTAAGGGTGATGCTCAAGAAAGGTGCCATCGAGCTCGTCCCGAAGAGGCTCCGGGGCTCCGGAGTATACTCAAGGTACTTCTTCGTCAGGAAGAAGACAGGCGGTTGGCGTCCCATCCTGGACCTGCCGCGGTTAAACAAATACACCAAGGCGCAAAAGTTCAGGATAGTCACCTTCCAGCACATGCTGGGACAGCTGGAGGAGGGCGACTTCCTATCGTCACTGGACTTAGAGGATGCTTACTTCCACATCCCCATTCTAAAAGGGCACCGAAATTTCCTCAGATTCGTAGTCCAGGGGCGGCACTACCAATTCAAGGCCCTGCCTTTCGGGCTGAAGTCTCCACCCAGGGTGTTTACCAAGTGCCTCGCACCAGTGGCGGCGCGGCTGCGCCTGCGGGGGATCCACGTCTACCCCTACCTGGACGATTGGCTCATTCTTGCAAGGACAAGAGACCTCGCCGTCGAACACACAGCGGAGACGTCTATCTTCTCACAGACCTGGGTTTCTCCATCAATTACTCGAAATCCCACCTGGTCCCGTCGCAGGTCGCACTGTTTCTGGGAGCTAAACTCGATACAGTGGCGCGATTGGCCTCGCCATCGGAGGAAAGGACGAAGGCCATCTTGGGCAAGGTGCAGCGCCTGCTGGCCACGGACTTGGCCAGGGTAAGATCCATCAAGTCCCTGCTCGGAATGATGTCCTCATGCATCTACCTGGTGCACCTGTGCAGGCTACGGATGTGTCCTCTACAAGAGTTCCTCGACGCCCGTTGGATACAAGCGACGGGCAGCTTTGAAGACAGGATCCCGCTCAACGAGGGTTTCCGCCAAGCGATCCGATGGTGGGGCACCCGCGCGCACCTCACGGCGGGCGGACTTTCAGACCCCGGTACATCAGGTAACGACAGACGCCTCCCTGGAGAGATGGGCAGCACACATCGGAGATCTGCACGCGAGCGGCCTTTGGCTCCCAGAGGAGAGGTCACACCACATCAACATCATGGAGCTCTGAGCCGTGTTCTGGGTCATCAGGTCGTTCCTCCAGTCCCTCAAGGGCAAGGTGGTGAGGGTCTTCACCGACAACACCACCACAATGTTCTACATCCGGAAGCAGGGAGGCACCAGATCCCCATCCCTGTCCAAGAAGGCCCAGGATCTGTGGCACTGGGCCGTCGCCCAGGGGATGTTTCTGGTGCCCTTCCATCTAGCAGGAATAAAGAACGTCATTGCCGACTCACTCAGCAGGGAGCTGCGCTCGTGCCACGAGTGGGAACTGCGTCAGGATCAAGTGGATCAACTTTTCCAACAATGGGGCAAACCCCAGATTGACCTGTTTGCGACGGTGACGAACGCCAAGTGCCAGAGGTTCGCCACCAGGTTTCCCCAGCCGAGGAGCATGGGCTTTCTCGTTCCCCTCGGATGGCCTGTTCCTGTATGCGTTCCCCCCCCCCGTTGCCGTTGCTGCTCCGACTCGTCAACCAACTCAAGAGGTCCCGGTGCAGGATGATCCTCGTCGCACTGGCGTGGCCGAGACAGATCTGGTTCCCGGACCTTCTTGACTTGTCTTCGTCTCCCAGTCAGATTGTCGACAGACGCAGATGTTCTCTGCAGAGAAGGAGGCGCCATCCTCCATCACGACCCGGAGTTGCTGAACTTGCAGGCCTGGCTCCTGCAGCACTAGAGTTTGGAGGGTACGGTATCCCGGTGGACTGCAAGGAGGTGCTTGCAAAGGCCAGGGCGTCCTCAACTCTGAATTGTTACGGACACAAGTGGAAGAGGTTCTCTGTCTGGTGCCGTGCACAGAAGATTAACCCTCTGCAAATTACAGCCCCTCAAATGCTGCCGTGCCTGCTGTTGCTGGCCAAGGCGGGGCTAGCTCACGCTTCTATCAAGATCCATCTTGCTGCGTATCCCGTTAGACCAGAACTACGGGACGTCATCCCTGTGGTCTCATCGCCTGGTGAAGGAGTTATGAAGGGACTGTTCCGATCGTTCCCGCCGGTGAAGGCTCCGGCCCCGGCGTGGGAGCTCAACGTGGTGCTGACCAGGCTCATGGGGCCGCCATTCGAGCCTCTGCATGCGGCACCGTTGAAATTTCTATCGCGGAAAACAGCATTCCTTGTGGCCATCACCTCTGCACGACGAGTGGGAGAGATCCAGGCCCTATCCTGCAACCCTCCATACTTGACTTTCCACGAGACGAGGATGGTGCTGAGGACGCACCTCTCCTTCATGCCCAAGGTGCCGTCGGACTTCCATCTCAACGAGGCCTTGGTGTTGCCAGTTTTCTTTCTGTAGCCTTCGTCGCCGGCCGAGAGGACTTTGCATTCGCTGGATGTAGCTAGAGCGCTGAAGTTCTACGTGGACCGCACGAAGAGCTTTCGGAGGACATCACAGCCTTTTGTGAACTTTGGACCTGTGAATCAAGGGAAGGCACTCTCTAAGGCTTCCATTTCCAGATGGCTCTTCGGCTGCATCATGCACTGTCACCGGTTGGCAAACCGACCATTGCCCGGCCGTCCGAGAGCCTATTCGACCAGAGCGATCGCTGCTACTACGGCGTACTTGTCTGGTGTGCACCTGCTGGACATCTGCAGGGCGGCTACGTGGAGGTCGACGCACACCTTCACGAAGTTCTACTGCATCGACCGGGATTCCAGGGAGGTGTCCAGAGACGGCCAAGCAGTGCTGCGCAACCTGTTCGCCTGAAGGTGGGCCTGGTGAGGAGGTAAGAGTTGCTTAATGTTGAGTTTATGTAATGCTTAATGTTGAGCCTTGCCACCTCCCGTGGTTGTGCATGTGTATACTGCTATGTATTCTATATTCATGAGCATGTGAATCCATGCCAGACCCCATGCTGGAGAAGGAACAAGTTACTTACCTGTAACTGTTGTTCTCCAGCCTGGGTCTGGCATGGATTCACATGCGAACCCTCCCTCCTACCCCTCTGCGGCTCTTCACTTGGTCATACTGCCACTTTACGTGCTACCATATCTGAGGATGGCTGCCAGGGGCGGGGCTTAGGGAGAGGGCAGTCATTGGCTGGGGGCAGTATGACCCAGAGAGCAGTGATTGGTTACTACTAAGAAAGACAGATCAGAAACGAAACTGATACTGATTTTTTCTTTACCGAGGATTCCCAGCCTAATGACAGGGAATATTCATAAGCATGTGAATTCATGCCAGACTTATGTTGGAGAACAACAGTTAAAGGTAAGTTACTTGTTCCTTACCCTCCTTTCCCCTCCTCTCCTAGTGTGTCGTGTGTAAAAACAAAAATCCCCCCCAAAAAAGGCTCTTTTCAGAGCCACCTTTCACAGTTTAAAAATAGAAGTGGCAAATAAATGGTGCAGAGAGGTACCACGTCCAGCCACTTCATTCCACGCACTCCATGCCAGTGCACTTCCACATGAGGGAATCCAAGATCTGCAGCTACTCCACAGCGTTCTGCATGCACCTCCAACCAATGTATCCATGAGTCTCCCAAAATCCAGATAATCTGTTTTCTGAAAAACACAGCCACAAACTCTCTCCTTACACAACACACCCAGTAAACTTTACTAACCAATCCCTTGCTCTGCTCATTCTCATTTGCAAGCCTCTCCACTCCAAAATCCCTGTATGTAATACGCGCTGTCCGTGGACTACCGTCCCTGGACATATCGAAAATCTGAGCGTGGTGAATGTAAATTTAAATAGTGTGCCCCATTTCCCCTTTGAGGTTGGCTCTGAAAAGAGCTGTTTTTCTTGTTTTTTGCAGATGCTTGACAGACACCTGTTAATTTGTATTTTTTTTTCTTTCTTACTTTACTCCTAAAATCTTCACATAACCTTCTCCAAAGCAACCCTTACATTCCAAAACAGCATGGCATTTCCCAAAAAAAGATAAGGAAATGCCATCTTCTTTAAAATAAATAGCATTACTGGAATCAATATACTCAATATTACAGAAGAACATACCAGCTCTAAGCATGAAAGCACACATGCCTCGGTTCATTGCACACCTAGCAATGTTTTGCTGAGGACAAAAAACAGAACTATTGTCCCATATTGCCCTAGGTACTAATCCAGAAAGAATTATATATTTTTTTATTTAAAGCATTTAGCGTAAAAAAATACAAACTTTTGCTTATATATAAATTTTTCCCTCATCCACATACGCAAGCCAAAC
Organism: Ambystoma mexicanum; assembly: GCF_040938575.1. NCBI lineage: Eukaryota > Metazoa > Chordata > Amphibia > Caudata > Ambystomatidae > Ambystoma > Ambystoma mexicanum. Next base: position 156,650,014 of record NC_090925.1, read on the forward strand.
CCATTATTTTCCTTCTTTCTTAGTTCTGCATCAGATTGGATCCAGGTTTGGCTATGTGTTCAGAATCCGTTTTGACCATTGTTTTTTAAGCCATTTCAAGTCTCTTTAACATTGATTCAAGGAAGATTCCTAAGGCTTTAGTAGTTTTCCTATTTGGATTGTCATATAGGGCTGACCACCATAAGTCAGAGTCTAGATCACATACTGGAGGCAATGTTGGTTGTAATAAGCATCCCCTTTCAGTTCTAAGTTCTGGCCAAAACATGATTAGGTGTCGAGTCGTTTCATCTTCTTGTTTGCACAGTCTACACAGTTTTTCTTTTGCCAGTCCATATCTGAACAGGTTTGTCCTTGTTCTTAGCATGTTCAGACGAAAACGCATTATTAGGTCTCTATGATTCTGATTAGCGCTTTTTGCTAGATATCCTGGCAATATCTGTGGGCATCTAGTTATCTTTTCAGACAAAGTATGATGGCTCGTAATCACTTTTACACGTTCTGTTTCTGCCCAATCGATTGATAGCAGAAGTAATTTTACCCTCCTTGGATGTTGACACAGGGCTCTCATTGATACGTTCATATTTTGCAGTAATTCCTTGCATTTCAGTTTCCATTCGTCCATAGGCCAGAAGGGAAGTTTTCCTCCTTCCTTCTTTAGTATTTGATATTGTTTTGGACACTCTTCCAGCGAGATTTTTCTATAGGTGGGCAGTGTTTTCCAGACTATTCGAGCTTGCATAGAGTACAATCCCAGCTCATGCCGTATAATACTTATTTGTGCACATGTAGGAATTTTCAGCAATTTATAACAGAATCTAGCTTCAAGTTTGTCCCACATTTCCCATGGTATCCTCAGGGCCGTTTCTCCTGCGTATGTTATGGTAGGTATTACTTTAGCGTTGAAAAATTCTACAATAGGGCGAATGGAGAATTTACAGAACTTTCTTTTCAAAATTAATGCCTGCGATGTTAGTTGATCCATTTTTTTCTGTAGATGATTGATCCAAGGTTGCTCACTCCAATTCGCACTCACGATTGCTCCCAAGTATTTTGTGTCTTTCACTATTTTTATTGCTTCATTCTCTATGTGCCATTTGAAGACTTTCTTTGTATTGGGTCCCGGTTTTGCAATTATCATTATGACTGATTTTTCTGGATTAATTTTTTGTTAAATTTTTTTCAAATGAGTATTTAATGCTTCCAGTTTCCTCTGTAACCCAATTTGGGTTTTGTCCATCACTATAAGGTCATCTGCATATAGTAGATGACCTATTTTCGTTTCTCCTATTTTAGGAGAGCAAGCTCTTAATGGTTCCAGACAGTCTTTTGCATCCAAGATATAGAAGTTGTAGAGTATGGAAGCTAGTGGTAATCCTTGTTTTAGCCCACACTTTGTTGCGATAGCCTTTGTTAGATTTCCCTTTCTATCCAATTTCACACGCATCGATGTATTTGTGTGGAGAGTTTTGATCGCTTCTATCAGATCTATCGGACAGCCTTTTTCTGACATTTTAGCCCAGAGAATTTGTCGGTCCACTCTGTCGAATGCTGCTGCCATATCTGTTGAGGCGATGAAGAGTTTTTGATTTTCTTGGATGGTCTTTGCTTTTAATAAGTTTAGGATTAGGAGGTTCAGACTACAGTCTATGTTTTCTACGAAACCTGCTTGTCTATGATCGAAATTACCAGAGGTTTGAATCCATTCCTTTAATCTTTTTAGGAGTATACCAGCGAAGAGTTTACCTATTGCGTCCAGAAGTGATATTGGACGATAATTCTCTGGACACGCTCTGTCTCCTTTTTTGTGTATTGGAATACTAATCGATGTTGTCCAAGAAGCTGGAATCTGCCTTATTTTTACTATTCGTGTAAAGAGTATAAAGCACATGTTTGCCCATACCTCTGGGGCTTGTTTTAGTATTTCATTTGTCAGGCCATCTGGTCCTGGGGCTCTGGATCTACTTGCTTTTGTAATCAATGCAAGGATTTCACTTTTCGTAAATTTGATGTCCCAGACATTTTTCTTGTTGGTTACTTGAGGGAATAACTCATTTGCAAGCTCACAGTTGTATTTTGCTTCAAAGTATTGTTCCCATTTGTTTTCATGTATAGGATTAAGTTGTTCTTCACCTTGCTGGTTTCCTTTTTGATTTAGCAAAGACCATAAGTATTTTGCATTTTTATTTCGGGTTGCCATAAGCATCTGTTCAGAGTCTTTTTGAAACAGTATCGCTCTATGGGATTTGATCCAATTTCGATGCCCTTTTTTTAATGCGTTACTTTTTGTTGCCATATCATCGCAAGCAATATTCTGTTTTTTCAGGGCTCTTAGGTCTCGTGCTAACTGTCGTTTTTTTTCCGCTATTTCAGCGTTAAAGTGATGCACCCTGTTTTTTGTGTTCCTCTTCTTAGTTTCAGTGGTCACTCGGAAAATTGTGAGACAAGTTTCATACTCAACATCTTTTCCTGTTGTAGATTCCCATTTATTTATTGATTTGGTTAGCAAAGGAATCGCTTTGGTCGTTATTCTCAATCTATTTCGACCCTCATTTGTTTCGACTTCAGTTGGCCAAACTTTCCTTTGTTCCTTGTCATTTTTATTAGCAATATCTGCCTGAGCAAGTGAGCATTAGGATTTTATGATCACTTTTTATGATCACTACTTTTTGTTGGTATAATGTTTAGAGACATTATTGTGCCAAAAGTTTCTCGATCTACAAAGAAATAGTCCAGAGTTGAAAATAAATTGTACGATGCCCATGTGGGGTTTCCTTCTAGATCTCCTTGAACATTGCCATTCACTTGTAAAAGGTCACGGTTCTCCATTTCCATTTGCCATTTTCTCACTCTCGATTGTTTTTGTCGATTGTGACTCGTCATCTTTAACTGGTTGTACTTATTTTTATCGCAGGAGATGTTGAGATCACCACACAAAATTAATGCTGGATTATCGTATTCTGATCTCAATTGATCCAGGTGGTTAGTAAGTGTTTCCAATAAAGTTTGTCCATCTTTGGACTTAACATTCCAATACAGGTTAAAGATGATTAGAGTGTTTTTTTCCCTCTTTCGTTTAGATTGCCATTACCTTCTGCTTCTTGTTGCAGAATTATTTGTATCTGAGAGGATGGTTGAATCGTGCGTATTACATTTCTACCATACGTATTCTTTATGATGGTCAAGAGGCCTGCTGCAGAAGGTCTACCTTTTTTTTCCTTTGAGAGCTTTGTTCAGGTAACAGGTCGCACCATGTAGGTGTTGTTTTTCTTGCAGCCAGCACTCTTGAATACAAATAATGTCTGCGGTCATAATTTCGTTATTTATTTTTTCCACCAAATGATGAAACCCTCTTGTGTTCCAGGAGGCGAATTTTATTTTGATTCGGGGATCCTGGCCATCGCTCTAGTTTTTTGTTTCTTTTGATTTCGTCTTCAGTGTTTCCGCTAGCCATCCCCATGAGCTTTCTGCCTTAATTTTTGTTTCAATGGCATGCTCAGTCTTCAATTCGGAGGCTAGGTTCAATTTCTCATTTCCTTTGATTTTCATCCGAAGACCGTTTGGGCCCTGTAGTACTGTCGGAGAGAACCGTATAGGTCTATGATCCTCTTCATCATCACTTTGGCCCTCGCAGGCATGTTTTGGTTCTTTGGAGCTTTTTTTCTTTGGTATATTCTTTTTTGGATCTTTTTCACTCTGTTGTTGATTTTCTATTTTGACATCAAAACCCAGTACTCAGAGATCGTCTTCTGCTAGCCATATTGAGTTCATGACCGCCTTTGATTTTAAGTGTATGCATATTCTGTCCGTATGTTCTTCGTTCAGGAATTCTACAATTTTTATGTCTTTTGGTTCGATAACTCTCAACTGAGGGACATTATGCAATAGTTTCATTAAATTTGATCTATTTAAGATCAAACCATCCTTTGCTCTTAAAACTCTCTCCATTCTTAGTTTGTATAAATGGTTTTGGTTATTGGAGGGCTCTGGTTTGTTCTTATCGCTCCATCTATCCTTGGTCTCATTGCGTTCATAGGAGCTTTTCAATCCCGAGCTCTTATTCATGTTAATGCTCTTTCTTACCCGACCTCTACTAGATTGTTCAATCATGGCGTTAAGCAGATGTTGTTGCTTTTTTTCCAAATCGTTTTTCTTCTCAATTTGCATTCTTTTTTCGTGCAGAGTTTGAAAAGAAAAAGCCGGAGATTCTATACAATCCATTAATTTGTTTTCCTCATTTCCAGGAACTTCACAGTCCTCCATTGACTCTTGCGAGCTTTCATTCTCATATACTGATAAGAGTAGTAGGGATTCTTGGCTACTTGACTCATTTGGGGAGCTTTCTAGGGTGCTCTCTAGTTCCACGTCTTTGATATATTCTCGATCCTGTTTTTTTGTTTGTAATAGATCATCCTTTTTTTTGTTATATGCACTTGGTGAATAGGATTCTTTGTCTCTTGTCCTATAGGCTTTAGATTTCTGATAAACTGCCGTGTTCCTTCAAATGTCAATCGTTTTTGGTTTGGCAAGTTTTTAGGTTTTTTGTCTAATTTTTCCACGACTTCTTTCTGTCTTTTTTGTTTTTTTTTTAGTCGTCCTTTGGTTTATCAACCTTATCTGGTTGTTTTAATTCTTTTATATTTTCAAAGGAGAATAATGGATAAGTACCATTATGCTGGTTTTGACCGTCATTATGATGTGTAGCTTGGACCGTTTGCCCGTTGTTCAAGGCATCTTCCAAATTTCTTTCATTTCTTTGATTACCTGTTTGCAGATTTCGACTGTCCATTTGATCTATCACACAGGTACTTGCTGTTTCAGTTTTTCTACTCCTCAAGTCCGTCACAACTACCCTTCTTTGTTCCTCGCGCGGCTCTGGATTAGTGTCCAGTTTTTCTTTTAGGGTGCTTTTGTTCTCAGATTGAACGTAGTCTTTTTGGCTCTCTAATTTAAGTAGCTTAATAGTGTTACTGAAACAGTGCAAGAAAGCTCTTATCTTGCAGAGCCTCTTCAACTAGATCACTTGGGGTCTTGATTATGCCATTTTCTGACTCTTTTTCTCGTGTCTTTCTTTCTTTTTCGATCTCAAATTGTTTTTCCACCTTATTTAATTTGGTTTGTATTTGAGCCAAGACGTGGGCTTGATCCTTCCAGTTTTCGTGTAGTGCTTCGTATAACTTTAAATATGGACCAAGAGTTATCGTCATCATTGACCCTACCGCAGCTTGCATGTTTGCACAGATGTCTATTAATGGCCATGCATTTTGTGATGGAACTTGGTTTCTTCCAAAATCCTTTTCTTTCGCTTCCACACTGTGTGGACTAGGCACGATGTGTTGTTCATCATCCGGCTGTGTGGCCCAAGTCGTGCCGCTACTTATTTCTTGAGGAACATCCTCATTGGATATTCGTGGTGGAAGAAAGACATCGTCTTGCAGTTCTGAAGTGATTTTTTTGTTCATTTCCTCTTTTGCAATCATATCACTTTTGTTTTAATTTTTTTTCCTTTTTTCCTGGACCATAAAAGCAGTAGATTTATTTACTTCCACCTCTCCATATTGCCTTTTTGTTCGAACTGTCTGTGGAGTTGAGGGGTGTCCAGTCAACTGGTCGACTGCAAACTGGTCGACTGCAATTTGGTCGACACCATTTGGTCGAATGCCAAATGGTCGAATTTTTTTTATTTTTTATATATATGTGTTTTGTGGGTTTTCGTGTGGGGAAAAAAAGAGAAAAAAGAAAAAAAGGGGGTTGGGGGGGGACCCCCCCAAAAAAAACCAAAAAATGGGTAAAAAAAATAAAAAATAAAAAAATTCGACCAAATGGTGTCGACCAAATTGTCTGTCGACCAAATGTTTTCGACCATTTGACTGGTAACCGAGTTGAGGTGCTTATTGGTGCGTTTATAGATATTTTTTGAGCTTCGTCCAATTTATCAGTTTGCTTCTGTTGGTCAGAAGCTGCATTTTTTGCGGGAACATTTTTAATTCCTTTGGTCTCTATAATCACTTCGTCAGTAAGTATTTTGCTGGAGCAGCTTTTATCTATTTCTGGCTGTTCGTCCTGAGACATTGTTTGCTCACATCGGCCAGATGCTAAAAGAAGGTCATGGTCTGACATTTCCATTTCAATTTTCTGCTGTTTGGAGTCCATAATTGTAGATACCAAGATATGATCTTTCTGAGAGGAGAGTAAGTATTTCTTTTTGAAGTGCCATCTTATGGTTTTTATTCCAGAGAGGGACGAGGCTCGTGGTTTAAATTTACGAATAGGAACTTATTTCAGAGGGCCGCCTGCCCCATTGGTTAGATTTGTTCTTATATTTATTTTTTCTTGTGTCACGAGATTAGCTGATTTTTGTTTATTACATTGTGCGAGGCTCTTTTCCAGAGCACACATTGTTTCTTTGTTGTGGGAGGACAATGGGTTTGGTTTGTTCTTCTCACACAATTTCCTCCGTGCATTTTGTTTTACTGCTGTAATTTTCTTTTTTGTAGCTTGGGGGCTTTCCATGCCGTCCAAACATACTGCAGCTTCAATACTCTTGTATAGAATACTTGGAATGAAAGTTTTTGATGCTTTGGTTTTGTTATTGGTTTTATTGTTCATTTTTTGCCTATTTGCAAAAGAGGCTTCTTCCTGTGGAAGACAGAAGCCTTCTTTCCTTGATAGCTCTCTCGTAGACACCACCCCTCTCTCAGCAGCAAGTCTCCAGTCTGCGATCGCTCCCCTGTACTTTGCTCGTCTCCGCAAGCTTTACTTGAGTCTGCTGTCATGACTTCATCGTCATATGCATGCGGGTCTCCATTAGTCCCGTCGCATACCACAGACTGCGACCCGACCAGTCTGGTAGAGGAGCAGGGCAATGGTGAGAAGTGAAATTTATCCAGGGCGGGTAAGGAGTTAAACGGTGGGGTGGAAAAGGGAGGGGTGGCTGAGGGGGGGATCGGGGAGACAGCAGTTTGGTTTGTGTGGATGGTACCATTAGTGGGGGTGCGGGTGCAGCAAGGAGCAGAGAACATGGCTTACCTTGATTTTTTGCACCACTCGTTTCCTCACCTTTGTCTCCCATTGAGCCCCCGGCACCGGGCAACTTCGAGCGACTACGGGTGTTGGGTACCTGAAAGCTTACCGCATCGCCTAGGTTCACGGTCGATGTAAAATCCATATTGAGCCTTTAGCTTCGCACTGCGTCAGTACAAAGGATCCTAGATATGAGTTCTTAAATCATATAATGGTCGGCGGACAACTGTCTTAATATTGCGTTCCTTCAGCACCTAACAGCCGCACAACAGCCTGTGGGCTTGTCTCCACCGGGCTTAGTGCCACAAGGGTGGTAGCCTCAGTCCTTTGAAGGAGCCCGGAATCACGTGATGGAATCACGTGCAGATGGTGCCACGCCTCCTCCAGGAAGCGTGTTAGCACGTCGGTGCCGGCAAGAGCCTGGATTAGCTTGCAATGCCGGATCTGTAGGTAGGTAGAAGCTGAATGATACTTTTTGCCAGGGTTAGCACACACTGGCCGGGCGGCAGCCTCAGTCCTTTGAAGGAGCCCGGAATCGCGTGATGGAATCACATGCAGATGGTGCCACACCTCCTCCAGGAAGCGCGTTAGCACGTCGGTGCCGGCAAGAGCCTGTATTAGCTCGCAATGCCGGATCAGTAGGTAGGTAGAAGCTGAATGATACTTTTTGCTAGGGTTAGTAATTAAAAAATTACTTTGGCATTTGGAAGGATGTTCAATACTGCTTGAACCAAGTGTTCCAAATCTGCCAACAAAGTAAGGGCACTGACATAGCCCAAATGGAAAGCACTATAATGCAAAACGACCACATGGGGACTGTTCATCCTGCCCATATCTTCACAAACTTGTACAATTCCCTGTACATTGCAATCAGGCAGAGTGCTCCACACCACCTCCACTCCTTTAACATCAATTGTTTGCCATATGCCTGCATTGAGCATACTGCTGTAAACCATGCACAAACCTATCTACAAGCACCAACACCCTGACTTTCTCCACCTCTGCCATCTTCACTACACTCAGTCTATTTCAACACAAATCCACAACCTCAACATCTGATTGGCTGATCCCTACAGTCCCCTTTCCATGCTGGATTTGCTGGAAAACCCCGGATGTGGCACGCCCTGTCTGTGGACAGCCGCGGTGTCCACGGACCGCATAACTCTTGGACAGCCCTTCTACCCTTTCCATATCACTCTCTGTGCCATTCCCTCATTGGATACAGCTAAGCAGTCACTCTGAGTACAAGTTTCATATCATTGGAAAGCACCTACTACAAAAACTACTGTACAAGTCTCCACGATTTCTACTTACAGCTGCATGCATATCCACATGCATGAATACAAACTACAGGTATGCATATTTTATTCAGAGTACATGTACAACTCTTATGAATGCATATAAACAGAGTAACTGCCACTTAACCTGTATAACCTATAAAATGAACTAACTGTCATTTTTTACCATCTGCTATAATCAACTGTCACTTCCAAACCTGTGTGCTATCAACATTTTTTTTACACACACAGCGATCTAAAAAATTATAATATTAGAAGATGGGAGAAATAACAGTATAATTGTGGAAAAACACTTAGTAGTGTATTATAAAATTACAAACAGTCAGGAAAAGCTCATGCATCTTCATACACTCACACAGATAGACACTATCATTGAAAAGCTCCCAGCTGCAATAACACCACTGCCTGTAAAACACCTCCTTCTGTTTTATTACTCACACCTGCACAATTGCGTACATTCCATGCTTTTCTATATAGTTTGTCATTTACCTTATAAAAATTGCAAAATAAAAATACCATTATTTCTTCTTTCTCCTAACATTCTATAACACAGCTTTAAAAAACCAAGTCAGTTTCATACACTTAATATTCTACTCTTTTGCAAAGCATGTTGAACTAACATATTGTAAATAAAATATAAAGGCTGTACATAGTCAAATGAAACTGCATGCACACATTATGTTCAGATATCAAACAAGAATACTACTACAAAAACATAAAAATCCAGGTCTAAATTAACATCAGTGCTATAAGCACACAACATTACTAACTTCTTTCTTTTACAATTGCAGTCAAGACCACTCTCCTGAAAAGCAGAAGCATCTGAACTACAAACAACAACTCAGAAGAAACCTACTCATTCCACAAATAAAGAGAAGGTACAATACTACCATAATATTCTTACTGTTACTCAAACACACTGTCCGGTTGATTCATGTAATTTGTGCACCAAAAAAACAGATTTGTGCACCATTCTGCCCACAAATCCCCATTTGTTAAACGGGGATTAGCAGACAGAATGGTGCACACATCCCAGTTTTTCAGAACGCAAATGACATAACTCAGCCCCTAGAATGTTAGTATTACAAAACAAAGAACTGTTTTCATTCTATACCATTAGATTTAGTATTAGTGCTTCTCCTCACCACTAGCTTACTTTCTACTGTCATCTGAACCGCAGTATAGTAACTCACAAATAAAAGAATAGCCTTCCCAACTAATTGTAGCTGCCCAATGCACAATCACACACCACCACATACATCCTTGCCATCATACTCAGACGCTCATACACACAGCACACATACATTGCAGAACAGCCCAACCCATACCTTCTTTTTTTTTTTTCAACAGACCCCAAAGAATGCCTACCAAAAAGCAAGTCCATAGAAAGCAACGCAGAAATAGAGCAAATGAAAATAAGTGTCCAAAATAAGCATCCATCTCTAGCAGAATTTGTACCAAAAGTTCAAACAAAACAGCTAATACAGTCATTAAGCGAAACAAAACAGGCTTCCTGTACAGAAACTTTGCCTCCTCTATCAAAATGTAAAACGAAACCGAAAGTGATTAACAAGAATTCAGCTACCACTACTGCTAACACTGCTCCTATAAATCTTGATGTAGTGGCAAGTAACCATACCAAAAAAAGTATTTTAGCTAAAACCTTCCACCACAGAGTCCTTCAGAATCTTATAAAAACAGGAGACAAATCATGCACAACCCTTAAAACCTAACGTAGAAAATGAATCTTAGAAGCTTTGATAGACCGTGCAATCCTTCTCAAAAGGAAGTTATTTATTTTAGTGTTGAATGAAACCACTAACAAAACTAACTACTAAATTACAAAAAAGACTTCTCAATAGACGGAATGTCAACAAAAATAACTTCTTAAATATCTGTGGAGGTGAATGGAGTCACACCACGAGCACAGAACCATATTTTAATGAAGAAGCATACAAACAAAAGCAAACAAACACAATTGCCATAGATAGCAGTGGACGAGGTTATGAAAAACTTAATAACTTAATAATACCATAATGCAACAAGAAAACCAGAACGTCCAGTATACAAATGGCCGTGCACGTCAATGTGTGACATTGCAAAAAAAATTCCAAATCTTTACGACAGTTCCTCAATCAATATGTGAAAGGCAAAGTCAAAATCAAAATGAAACTACTACGAAATATGGATACCTGTCCAGTGCGCAAATACACAGAACTACAAGGACATTCATTAGCCTGCATTTCAGGATCTATTTGCAAAAGCACCTTCCATCATATCAAAATGATATCAACACATCATTCAAATATAAGAAATCTAGTCTATAAACTGTACTATGCTGAAAGTCCTGCTTTAGCACTAGCCAATTTAAATAACAATCTTCTACATGGTACAGCCAAAGACCTACTCAAAGAAATGGAGCATATCCAGAGAAAATATTTTGGAAGTGAAAGCCACTTACAAAATGCAATAGCTTTACAACAGACCAGCAACCATTGTACAGATGGCAACCTTCTACTACACACATACAAAAAAGAAATACTAAAATGTAAAAGTACATCCGCTGAAGTACCAAACCATGTGTGTGTGTGTTGCCGCAGAACTTTTTATAAAAGTAACACAACAACTATAGACGTAACATACAAAATAGAAGTCAATGAAGATTCCAAATGGTTTGAATTAGCTCTCTACCTTATAGCAGAAAACAAATATGAAATAACTGACACCTTAATACTTTGCAGTTACTGCACTACAAAACTTGACAACAACCAAACTCCTTCACGTGCTATCACAAATTACTTGGAATTATTCCCACTACCAAAACCCCTGCAACAACTCAATTTATATGAGAGCATCATAATTCAAACAGTGCACCCATTTCAAGCAATAATACGCCTTAAACCAAAAAAAGCAAAATTACGTCCCTCTGAATTAGTGAAAGGCATTTGTGGCAAAGTAGTTTATTTACCATTAGATTAAAAGAAAATGTGCACACTCTGGGAGTGCAACGTCCAATAGAGCAATCTTTAATTGTATTAGTAAATGGTGTACCTACAAAAATACAAAGAAACGTGGCAACAACTCGTAGACTTACATAAAGTTAGACAAGCCTTGCCATATCTAAAAGACAATAATAAGAAATGAATATTGAAGAAAATATCAAAAAGTCACCAGAAACTGTTAAATTTGAACTTCTAGATCCTGCTACAGTATCCAATATTTTAGACCATTATGCAATTCACCCATTACACTCTAATGACACCATAGATGATGCACTAGAAACGTACCAAATGCGACAAGCCAAAGGATCACCAATGAGCATATGGGAAAAAAGTATAGAAGCATGTGCTTTTTCTCTACTCTTTTCTACTGGCAAAGGAGGAAGGTACGATGATAGACCCATTCAGATAACAGCATCAGAATACCGCTCATAACAAATGTATTCTGAAGATCCCAGATTTAGACAAAATGTGGAATGCATATTCCACTTAGTCTTTGAAAGTGAACTAGCAACTCTGTTACGGAGTTGCAAACACATTAAAAACAGATTCCCATTTTCAAAATATGTCAGCTACGCAATTACTACAAAAAGTTCTAGAAAAAGGGTTTTACAATCAAGAATTACAAATCTATTAGCAAACATGCGTGGTACTAAAGAGTACTGGTTCCGACGTCACAGAGGTACTTTTATGATAAGAAACCTTGGCCCACCCACTTCGTTTGTTACATTAGGTTGTGCAGAATATGCATGGGAAGATTTACATGATTTCCTACGCATATCAAAAATAAAACAAACATAGATATACTAACACCTGGAGAATTTTGCTCTCTAGATCCTGTTAATGTTTCAAGATATTTCCATCATCGCCTCATTGCTATGCTACACTTTATTTGTAATAAAACTGTTCCTCCCCTCGGAGAAGTGCAACACTTATTTTGGAGAAAAGAATACCAAGCCAGAAGAGCACCAAATATCCACATGCTTTTATGGATTAAAGATGCTCCTAAATTTGGTCAAGACAGTGATGCCACTGTTTTCCAGTTTATCGAAAAATATGTCACTTGTGAAATTCCATCAGAAGCAACAAATAGTGATCTTCATGCACAAATTGTACAATTTCAAAGACACAAATGTGGGAAATATTGTCGTTGCAAATACAAAAACAAAGAGAAATACTACACCAAATGCTGCTTTGGTTTCCCTAGACCAGTTACAGAAACAGGTGAAGTGAACAACTTCATGTCTTCAGTTAGACATATTGTTAAAGGTAAATCACCTAAGAACACATATTACATAAAAAGAACAGAAGAAGCAAAATATATCAATGATTACAATGCAATCACTGCCCTCTTATGGAATGCAAACATATATGTGCAGTACATTGCAGACAATTCCACTGCAGTTGCACGATATGTTAAAGCCTACTTAACCAAAGCAGAAAAAACAGAGCTTCAAGACCTCTGGAATGACCTATCATCGGACAAAACACTGTCTCTGAAATTGTACAGTTTAGGCATAAAAATGCTCTCTCATAGAGAATGTGGCTGCTATGAAGCTGCAGATCGTTTAACCTGTACTGCTTTGTATGGAAAATCTGAAAATATAGTATGGCTAAGTCTTGGTCCGGCTAAATCTAGAAAAAGAGTTCTCAAATCATACGACAACATAGAAACAATAGCCAAAAATGATCCCAACAGCCAAGACATTTTGAAAAACAATTTACTAGACACATACTACCCAAACAGGAGTACCACTTTGGAAACCATGGGCCTCATTACGACCCTGGTGGAATGGGTTAACGGGTTCCGCTAATGGGTGCGGACCTGTTAACAACATTCCGCCGGTAGTAATCGGCCCGTTGTTAGCTCCCTCTCCCATTCCCATTGACCCCTATGGGGGCTCAGATGGGAATGGGGAAGGTCTGGGCCCGGGTTCCCAGAGGAAGGAATTACCGGGCCCTCCATACTCGGAATGGCCCGGCAATTCCCCATTCTGGGAACCCGGTAAAGGAGCCCTGTTTGGCGGCAGCCATGGTGCTAATAGCACCATGGCTGCCGTCAAACTCGTAATGAGGCCCCATGTGTCTATACCACATACCCCAAAACTTCACATACAAAAATAATATAAAACCTGATGGAAAAAAAGGTAGATACAGAGCGACAAATTGTGAAGGCAGCTTAGTGAAACTTACCAAACCAAGCTTAATTAATCATATCAAATTGTCATTAAAAACTCCTCAACATAAGGAACTATATTACATGTCCCTGCTACAACTTTTTAAACCATGGAGAAAAGAAGAAGAGCTACTAGATATCTATGACTCCTATGAAGACGCTTTCAAAGCCAATGAAAGCACTATAACCGACGTAAACTTTACACAGTACAAAACAATGTTGCACAATGAACAGCAACACGAAGAAGAACTCCAGGCCCAACTAGATAAGGACACTCCCGCCAGTAGTCACCCTTCTGTAACAGGAAGCCAAGAACCACTGGGACAGCCACAAATAGCAAATGAGGCAGAATTAGCTATGACAGAAGTAGAAAGCACCATGTGTCACAATGAAGAAGATATAGAAGACTTAACTGTACTACAATCAAAACTGAACAAAGAGCAGCGTACCATTTTTCAAGAAGTAACAAAAGAAATTGTACATGGTGTACAACATGAAAATAATCTACCTGCCAAAATTACAAACCTATACTACTATACGCCAGTGGTGAAGCTGGTACAGGCAAAACATTCTTAATCAAAATCATCAACAAGTTCCTTCAACAATTAACAAGCAACAAACTGTCAGCTGTTGTAAGTGCCCCCACAGGTTTAGCTGCCTACAACATAGGCGGTGTCACTTTACACCGATTACTACTCCTTCCAGTAGAACACCAAAACAAATTAGAATATTACAATCTTTCTACAGAAGCTGCAATGGAACTACGCAGAGTGTTAAAACAAATGAAAATGCTACTAATAGATGAAGTGAGCATGGTCTCCAACCTAATGTTGGCTTTGATTCACCTCAGATTACAAAAAGTACTTAAAACAAACTACGAAGAGCTCTTTGGAGGAAAACACATTCTTGTTTTCGGAGATCTTCTTCAATTGACACCAGTGAAAGGTGAACCTATTTTTAAAAACTTAGGACACAAACTCTGCCGTAAAACTGTTGGCAGCATAGGAAATGTCAACCTTTGGCAACATTTCCAATACAGAGAATTAACAGAAAACATGTGCCAGTCTGCAGACCTCACCTATGCCAACATTTTAAAAAGTATTAGAGTTGGTGTACTATCTCAAAAAGCACAAGCAATATTAAAAACCCGGCACATCCATGCACTTTATGGACATAACTCATGTGCTACTGATGTCAAGGAACAATTAGCACACACAAATTTCAATTGTATGTCCTTGATGCCAACTCTTGCAAGCTGTTCCAAATTCAATAAAACAATGTTGAAAAAAGAAATGCAACCAATAATTGAAATTTGCTCCACAGACAAAGTGGGCGTACATGGTATGACACTACCCATGTGTCAACAAGCCACAACAAGTTTAAATACCTTAGAAAATTCTATCTCCAACACAGCTGGTTTGGAGAAAATATTAAAATTATCTTTAAACTGTAAAGTAATGCTTAAACATAACCTTGATGTTGAGCAAGGACCAGTTAATGGAGCACTGGGTAAAGTTGTTGGCTTTCAAACATACCCACGTGACAACATTCAGCTTGTCAATATTCTCTTTGACAAACTTTCAGAAGTAAAAAGGATAGGGCGCTCAACAGCTCGATTCCTTCTTTTCAAAGACATGTATCTACGCAGAGAACAATTTTCTCTAACTCTACCATATGCAGTCACCATTCACAAATCACAAGGTCTTACCCTAGATAAAGCATTGATAGATATTGGTTACACAGTCTTTAAAGAAGGCATGAGCTACGTAGCACTATCACGCTTACGTACACTTGACGGTCTATTTCTAATCAACTTTGATGCAAGTAAAGCAAATGCTGATATTCCTTGCATTTTAGAATACAATAGACTACGTTCACTATACACACCCCATCTAAAAACCTATCCTGATCCACAAAAAGCAAAACGTTGTAAAAGAAAACTACTTCAAACAGAAATGCAACAGGATCTCACTGCAAATTGTCCAAAGAGAGTAAAAGAAGCTAATACTTCATCAATTACTACAACCAAAGAAGAATCTAATACTCAAAGTAACTCGGGTACTTCTTCAAAGAAGCAACACACACTCCTAAGAAATGACTTGGACACAGAACTATCTGGGCCATTCAAATTTTCAAATATAACTGGTGTAAATTGCTAAGCGAATGCAGCAATAAATATTTAATTTCAATTTCCACCAATTGTTGACAACATTTACTTACACAGTACAGACCAATTGTGTTTGCAAATGTTGGTCCTTCATAGAAATGCAAGCAATAATCCTGACAACACATATAGTGTTCATGTAATAAGACAAGAATTGGACTACTGTGCTGGAATGGTGAAATTCACTATAAACTCACAAGAAGATCCACAAGAATTTCTAATGTACTTACTACAAGTACTGGAAAAAAATAAACATACCTATAAATTAAATCTTCCAGATCTCATACATGTGGAAACATACATGCATTCTGTGCAACAATATGCAACACAAACAAATCCCTAATGAACGTTTTGTGTATGTATCCATACCTAACTGTGAATCAGTTCCATTTCAGCAACTTGTTCAAAATGCAAACCATGGCAGATTATGTACTTCCTGCAATTCAGATAATCGCTCCACTTTACTAATACAAACACATAGTAAATACGTAATACTAATGCTTCTACGTTACAATGCAGATGGTACCAAAAACAACTGCAAGCTGACTGGATTCAGCTCATGGTCAAGTATCACTTAGTAAGAAAACCTTCACAACAATAGGTATAATCTACCATGCAGGAACCACAACCAATGCAGGTCACTACACTGCATAAATAAAAAAGAATTGTGGATGGTTCGAATGTAATGATAGGACCATTACTTTAAAGCAAAGATTACCAGCAAATCTTATAAACGCTTATTTAATATTCTTAAAACCAAAATGTAATAACTAATCTGTGCAGAAACATTAATGAAACTTCAATTAGAAAACTATAAACAGTTAGAATACGCCAACAGGTATCTAACTGCCCCAAGAGTCTGCAACAACCAAACAGCTAAATCAATACCACTGAAAAATAAGAAGAAATAAACAGTTAAAATACGTCAACATGTATCGAACTGCCCCAAGAATCTGCAACAACCCAACAGATAGATTAGCAACTTGAGAATATAAATAAAAAACTATAACCAGTCACAATTCAACAAGTACCTAACAATCTGCAACTAGCCAACAGATAGAACATTAGCCAGAAACAACAAGTAAACACTGAAAACACAGAAATAAATGTACCAAAACAAAAAAAGTTTTTTTTAATCCAACATGGATTTTTTTTCCCCACAGACCCAATGATTTAAGCAACAAACACAGAAACTGAGCAAATTGCACAGTACACTGGTTTGTAAACTACTAAATATGAGGGTCGAAATGAATCAGAAATGTCTATTATTCAATGTTATAAGTCTTTATAAACTACCAACACTAACATGATCTTTTCTTTTATCACAGAAATTTACAAATAATATATCTGCTCCAGTTACCAAACCAAACAGTAAGTATATTATAATAAATACAACTCATAAATACTGCTCAATAACACAACCATTGAAGCAAGCATGTAACCGTACACCACAATACAAAATGTTTACTTCCATGGATATGTTATACTGCAGTGCTTGTTACCAAACTCTACAATCTTAATGACATGACGTAGCCAAAACTTCACATACAAACTATACAAATCAAACAGCACAAACTGTAGATTTGCAAATATTTCATAGATATTCAATTCTATGGATGTGATCTATGGGTGTGATATGCTGCGGTGGTTGTGGCCAGGGCCTAGAGTCTTGGGTGCATGGCCTACGGCCTACGGTTTTCGGCCATGCACCCAAGACTCTAGGCCCTGGCCACAACCACCGCAGCATATCACACCCATAGATCATACACATAGAATCAAACAGCCATGCACCCAAGACTCTAGGCCCTGGCCACAACCACCGCAGCATATCACACCCATAGATCATACACATAGAATCAAACGGCCATGCACCCAAGACTCTAGGCCCTGGCCACAACCACCACAGCATATCACACCCATAGAATCAAACATTTTAACTGGCTATATGGGCTACTGCATTCATTTTTTATGTCCGCAGACAGTGTGGCTGTCCACGGACATGACAAACACAACAGGATTTGCATACAGCACGGACAGGTATAGTGTCCTTAGGGCACCTCCATTTTGGTTAATTGGGAACATTCCGGATACCGAATATGTTCTAAGAACAGTTTCAACTTGCCTGCGGATAGTACAGACAGGTGTAGTGTCCTTAGGACACGCCGATTTTGGTTAATTACCGAAATGGTTAATTTTGGTTAATTACGGACTTCCTGAACAGCGCGGCTGTCCACGGACATGATGAACACAATGGGGGTGCCTGCCACCTAAATAAATACAGCATTTGACCCATCTCTTACTCCTCCACCCTCCCCAAACACTCTTACACAACAACACACTTGCCAAAGTTGTAATTCTCCCCCGTTTGTCACCTAGATAGCACTAATCTTTTGTGACCTACTTTTTGGTCATTTTAAAAAAACTTAACAGATTTTCACCAAATTTACCAAAGAATGCTTTCGGGACCAAGCCGCTGCTCCTTGCGCATTCAGTCTATGGGAAAAAAGACATTTTGGGACCCCTCTATAACTTTGCCCCCCCTGGACCAAACCTCACCAAACTTTGCAAAAAAATCCAGAGTGGGCCATATACTTTTTTGCAAAGTTTGGTGAGGATTTGTCCAGGGAGAGAAGTTATAAGCCACCCAAAAAGTGCACTTCCTATGGGATGAGCAATTTAACCATAACTACACAGCCACTACCGTGGCTGTGTAATATGATGGAAGAATAAAGGACTCTTGAAGCCAGCAGGAACACAGAAGTACGCTTCATTAAGTTACAGGGATTGGAGAGGAATGGAAGTGGGAGCTATGGTGGATACATCTTTCCAGGTTAATCTCCCATCCTGTGTCTAACCATCACTCCTGGAACCCTAGGGTGACATGGGGCTCTACACAGCTATCATTCCATGGATTGCATATAAACACAATATTCAAGCCCAATACTACAATTTTTAATCTTCAAATCTTCCATTTCTTTTCTTAGATCATTATATGCTTTGTAGCTTCCCGAAATCTCTGTAGAGAGGCCTGCTGAGTTCTTTTCTAGTTGTCCAACTCTTCCATCCAGGTTAGACACCTGACCATTCAGGCCTTCATCTCACCAACATCCTGGGAAACCTTCAACAGCATCATGTAGGTATCTTGAGCGCTAGGACTCTCCTCTATATCAGCCTTAGTTTTCTTGGAGGCAGGGTTCTCAAGGGAATCAATCTTCTTTTTGGTATTAATATTAGTGATATCAGGGCCACCTTGCTCTGAGTAAGTGCAGCCAGACAGCGCGGCTCTGGGTAAGTGCAAAGAGGCAGGGGACTGTAGAGGTTACAGTTGCAGGCCCTACTTGCGTGGTAGGACCGGGCGCAGTGCAGGGGAGACTGATCATGAAGGAGACTGGTACTCAGTGAGACTCTAAGGGTAGCCAAGCAACCAGCCGGCGCAGCAGACAGGAAGGTCAGCAGGGGAGGAAGAAAGAGAAAGCAGAGGAGAAGAGGAAAGTTTTGAGCTGCTTCCGGAAATTCAGGTGGTCCGGCTCACGTTTGAGAGGGGCAGGGAGGACATTCCAGAGAGAAGCACCTGCAGAGGAGAGGGATCTACCCTCCACTCTCTGCCTGGAGAAGCGTCTAACCCTTAGAGAGTTGGAGGTAGCTGAGCGAAGGGCTCGAGAAGGAAGATATTTTGGAATAGAGAGTTTGGATATAGTGCAGGCCCCAGCTCCAGAAAGCCTTGTGGATGATGCAGAGGCTCTTGAACTTGATCCCTGCAGCCACTGGGAGCCAGTGGAGAGATTTCAGGGCTGGAGAGATAGTCCCTGGGCTTGAGGCCAAAGATAAGTCTTGCAGTCCTGTTCTGGATTAGTTGCAGAGGGGGTCATGGGGAGAGTAGAGGAAGGCAGATTGAGAAAGAGGCTGTTGCAATAGTCCAGCCTAGAGAGAACCAGGGCTCTGGAGAAGGTGAGCTTCTGGGGGAAAGTGTGAGAGAAGCCAGTCTGAAGCCAGATTGATGGTCATGGAGACAACCAAGAGATTCAGTGTGGAGAGTTAGCCGGGAGATGGGCAGGAGTTTTCCCACGAAAGGAGTGATAGAGATCAGGTAATAGTTTACCAGACGGGTAGGATCGGCAGAAGCCTTTTTGAGGAGGGTTGCAAAAGGAAGTGCTTGAGGAGAGAGGGGAAATATCCAGGGGCAAATGAGTGATTTCAGAAATCGGACAGGGCTGGGGCACGGGTGTCAATGTGGTCCTTGAAGGTTCTCGAGGAGCAGGGGAGCACCTGTTTGGGCGACACTTTCATAGATTGGACTTGTCTAGAAACATTGTCAGTTGTTGTCAGAGAGAACGAGAAGAAAGGAGGAGGAGAGAGAGGGTGAGGTACACGCTTGAGGTACACCCGTAGAAAGTGGTAGAGGGGCTTAAACGTGGGCGGAGGTGGTAGCAGGAGGTGGCATAGTAGCCAGAGAGAAGAAGGTGCCAGAGAGGCGGCGGAAGAAGGAGGTGGCAGAGCAGCCAGAGAGGTGCTAGTAGGGGTAGCGGGTGAAGGAAGTTGATAAGACGCGGTAGGCGACTATCGGAAAGGAGGAGACTGGGCTGCTGGTTCAGGACCAAGACAGTGCCATTCAGATAGACATTAATGATGGTCTTGGAGGAGTGGAAGGAGCCCAAAAGGACCTCCCACCGAGGGCCACCATTAATGGGAGAGGAAGAGATAGGAGAGAGAGCAGAGACCATATGAGGGGTCCATAGGTCTGGAGAGGGAACGACAAAGAGGATTTCGTTTAGGACCTGTCTGGAGGAAGCACTGATCTGGATATCAGCGATAGGTAGGCCAGGGTTGGAGACCAGGATATCCTTGTTGAACTTTTTCTTACCAGACTTAGTGAGAGGGATAGGATAGGAGATAGAGAAGCAGTTTGGGAAGGTGGGAGGGATTGAGATTACCATAGAGGGTGCGAGGAGGCAAGAAGGGAGCATGACGGAGGAAAGAAGAACAGCCCAAAGCTGAGCCCCACAGGACGCAACAGAGGGGAGGGATTGCACAGAGGGAGGCATACACACAGAAGGCAACAAGCAGATAACCACAAGGGAATGCAGGAGCAGGAGAATGAAGGCAGGGGGAACACACTGTAAACACCCAGATTCAACAGTCCGAAAAGGATGGAAAAATGAGTTAGTTTCAACACAGACAGCGATGTTAAACAAGGAAAGTGAACGTTCATAGAGAGATGGCCAAGCAATACAGTTCACTGAGATGCTATGAGTGGTGTAGTTGAGCAATAGAGTAATTAGATGGGTGGGTAAGTTTAGTGGAGTGCAGTGCTTGCTGCACCCCCATGACCCAGCACACTTACTTTATTAGTCGCAGCAGATACCATCTGGCGCTGTTTCTATGGAGCTGCCCTTAGCCTTGGAGCCCTTCACCGCAGGGGGCTGCAATGGGCAGTGGGGCTGCCTTACCAGGGTCCAATAAGTGGGTGGCAAGGTCAATCAGGGGTCTGGGGAAGTGTGGGAGGAGGGAAGAACCAGGAAGGAGCAGGGGCAGAGGGGAATCGGGGGAAGAGGAGCCACGAGCCAGCAGCAACAAGGCACACAAAAGTAAATTAATTAAATAATGGTGCGAGCGCAGGTTGAAGAAGAAACTTATTGCAGGATTCTAGAAAAAATGTGAGTCGTGCAATTAACGGCTGGGCTAGGCACTCAGCAGTGTCTCAGGAAGTGTGCAGCAGGCCAATCAGGGGCCCGGCGAGGGGTGGGAAGAGAGAGGAACCAGGAAGGAGAAGGTGCAGAGGGGAACAGGGGAAGACCAGCTGTGAGGTGGCAGCAATAAGGCACACAAAAGTAAATTAATTTAAATAATGGTGCGAGTGCTGGATGAAGGAGAAACTCACTGCAACCTTCTAGAGAAAATGTGAGCTGTGCAAAGAACAGCTGGGCTAGGCACTCAGCAGTGCCTCGGGCAGTGTGCAGCAGGCCAATCAGGAGTCCAGAGAGGGTTGGTAGAAGGGATGAACCATGATGGAGCAGGGGCAGAGGGGATCGGGGAGACAAGCCGCGAGGCGACAGCAACACAGCACACAAAAGTAAATTAATTAAATAATGGTAGGAGAATGGGACAAAGGAGAAACTGACTGCAGCCTTCTAGAGAAAATGAAGGCAAGTACACATATCTGAACAACAGAACAAATAGATAGAAATCTGAGCAAAGCCTGTACTATGTATTAAGTTACCAAATGCCCTTCAGTCAAACAAATGATTCTTCATTAAATCTTGTTTGAAGGAGACCAAGGTAGAAAGGCTCCTGATGTCAGGTGACAGAGAGTTCCACAGCCTGGGGGCTGCAATGACAAATGGGCAGTCTCTTACTGGAGCCAATTCAGCTCTAGGCACATACAGCATGTTAGGGGAATTCGATCTCAGTGTTCTGCAAATTGGCTGCTTAGAGATGCTCTCTGATAAACAACTTGGAGCAATGCCAGATAGACTTTTATCAAAAATGGTAAGAAGTCTAAATGATATCCTGGATTCCACTGGTAACCAGTGGAACGCTTGTCTGGCATGGCATATGGGTTCTCTCCTGCCTATAGCTTCAACCTCACGTACAGTACCGTTTTGAATCACCTGCAATGTAGCTAACTCACCTTAACTGATTCCAAATATTAAACTACGACAGTAATCCAGTTTTACCCCAATAATTGTTCTTGTCAACGTTGAACAATTCTTGGAAATAAAAGGTTGAATCTGACTTAGTTTTGGTGATAAGCTGGAGTGGATACAACGTTACTCACTTGAGCCTTCCTACGCGTTTCCGAATCTAGGTAGACGCGCAGAGATTTCACTATATCCAATGCTTATATTTAGTGCATGTGGAATGTACCCAGACCAAAGGGAAATTGCCAAACATTAAAGGCAAAAGACAATTCTTAAAGGAAAAACTACATTTAAATATAGGGATTTTAATTAGATTGACATATTGGGACCCCAGCATACATCTACATTCTTATGGCAATAACTTTCACAATTTGCTATCTGCACTTCTAGAGCATGATTCCCACTTCTGGATTAATTCATGCTTTTCAGTAGAAGCATAAACTCTACGACCAGCACAGTAAGCAAGTCTGAATATAACCTGAGTTGACCCTTCGGTGCTTAAAATAACCAGTACAACGCATTTCATTCTGATCACAGGCAGCAAGTGCCTAATGAGCAAGAATGTGTTCATGAGGCTGGAGTTCAATTCTTATTTCAACATCCAAGCTGCAGTGTCCAGCTCTTGTTTGAGCTCCTGGTAAGGCATACGTAGGCCTCAAATACAGGATATTCAAGTAGTGTTGATAGAAAGGCGTAGGCTAGAGACTCCAGAGGGACAGCGCTGCTAGGAGGGGGCCACCCAGCATAGTGTTCTCAAATAAAATGTTCTACTTCCATGTGCGTCCCACAAAAAGGGTCATCACCTGATTGCCCGTGTTCTGGCCTGCAAGGGCCTACGGTCCCATTCCCACACCATCATTTAGCTTGCTCACGCCTACTTACCATCCACCTTTACTTAATTACCACCAAGCCAACTATGCACCCAGTTACCTCTAGCACCATGCATATTCCCATGACTAGGACTCCTCTCTGCTGGCCTAATAACTTCCATTCTTTCTGCTGCTCACACTAACCTAGTTGAATTGCCTGAACTTGTCATGTTGGTCACTACCGGTCAACTTGCTCTTCCTGTTGATCGTCACCTGCCTAATTGCTGCAATTTTATATTTTGGCCGATATCGGTCTCAATGCATGAATTCCTTTCTGTTGGTTGCCAATGGCCTAATTGCATGAATTTGTTCTGTTGGTCACTACTGGCCAAGTTGCTTGATTAGTCTGATTACTTGCATTTTTTATTCTGTTGGTTGATACTGAAATAACTACATTAATTCTTTTTGGGTGGTTGCTACCAGCCTAATTTCTTGATTGTTTTTGTCAGTAGCAGCTTTTCTGCCAAATTGAATAATTTTCTATTTCCTGTTGGTTGCTTCTGGTCCAATTGCTTGCAACGCCGACTGCTCTCCTTTTCCCATACACTGACCATGATTCCTCACCTACCCATGCTGTTGCTCAATTACATCTCTCTATAGCTATTATCAGGGCTGTCTGCCAGCTTGATTCAACCATCTTATTTCTCCAGCAACCCATGTTCTTTCTTTGTATCTTACTGTGCCGGCAACCACTGTGTTCTCCAATTGTTCTGATATGACATTATATGGCATTTTTAACGTGCCTATACACAAGTGTTTCAAGGCGCGACGCGGCAAGGGAGGGGGAACAGAGGGAAGACAAACAATGATCCTACTAGGCCAGGTGTCATTCAGATTGCGCAAGTGCATGGGAAGGGGGAGGGGGAGAGTGCAGTACATGGGATAAGGATAAAAAAATAAGTGAGGTACAGCCAGCTGGTGGCAAGTGGAAGGGTAAGTGCAGACATCAGGTGTCAAGTGCTGGTAGTGGAACTGTAGGGATACAGAAAACAGTCCCTGTGCGGGGGGTTGCCAGGAAGGCAGTGCAAGTGTGCGACTGGTGTGGGAGGGGACCTGGGCCCGATATCAGAGGGTGGCTAGGTAACCAGTGCAGTTTCAGTTTCAGCCAGAAAGTCAGCAGGGGAGAGGAGGAGAAAAAGCAGAAGCAAAGAGAAAGGTTTTGAGGTGCTTCCATAACCGAAGACGGTTCTCCTCAAGTTTCAGGGAGGCTGTTACAGAGGGAGGCCCCAGACAGGGAAAGAGATCTACCACCAACTCGTTGCTTGGAGAAGCAACTGACCCTGAGGTAGTTGGAGGTGGATGAGCAAAGAGCTCGAGAAGGAAGATATTTGGGAAGGGAGAGCTGAAGGTATTGTGGCCCCAGGCCCCAGAAGGCCTTGTGGACAATGCAGAGGGTTTGAACTTAATCCTCGCAGCCACTGGGAGCCAGTGTAGCGATTGCAGTCCTGGAGAGATACGATCCCTGGGCTTGAGGCCAAGGACAAGTCTTCCAGTCCTGTTCTGGATGAACACATTGTTACCTGATAAACACCTGTAATGATGTAGGCACTGCCATTGGACTCGAGGACCATCTTCCTCCATGTTCTGTCAGTGTTTGCGAGTGTCTCTATCGCTGCAAATATGGTGGGGATCCCTACATGGATATGGCCAATACCGAAGTTCCAGAATGCCATAAATGCCCTGGTAAGCGTCCACGCCAAAAGACACTCTTTCGCGTCCTCCCAACCAATGCTTCAACATCTCCCACAATGTATTTATTTATTGTGTGAATGAGTTAAGACAATCGTTAAACTCGGCTGCATTTGATTTAGTTGACCATACAGTCCTATGCAGCCACCTAGACTCGGCAGCCCACTTCTCTAAAGAGGCCATAATATGGATCAAATCCTTCTTGAGTAACCGAACTATGAGAGTCTTCTCTCAATCAGCCTCGGCAGACCCGATTCCCATAACCTGTGGTGTACCTCAAGGATCTTGTGTGTCACCTACCCTTTACAATGTATTCACAAAGCCACTCTTCGACTAAATGGATCATCTGGGTATCGCCTACACTAACTATGCAGATGATACCCAGATCCTCCTTCCGCTTTCAGGAGACTACGTCGAGGATCTAACCCTAGTGAATAAAATTTACAGCATCGTTCAGGCATGGATGGCCACACACGGCTTATGCCTGAACGATGACAAAACTGAGCTTATTATCCTAGGCACCCCAACATACATATCCAAACTCAGCCCGGATTATGCCAATTTCATTATCGATGGGAATAACATAAAAGTAGCAAAGGAAGTGAAGACCCTAGGCTTTTACCTAGATGCCACCTTGAACTTTGCTAAACAAGTTAACTCTCTAGCCTCAACTACTGCATACACATGCAAACTTATCAGAGCCAGCAAACAATTCCTTTCTACAGACAGCTGCATCACGCTCGCCAGAGCCCTTGTACTTTCCAAATTGGATTTTTGTAATGGATTATACATTGCGGCTAACAAACAGACCATACATAAAATCCAGGTCCTCCAGAATAATGCCTTGAGAGCAGCTCTCAAGATTAACAGAAATGAGCATATATCCTCGGTAAGAAGAGAATACAAATGGCTATCCACTTCTGATAAAATTCAACTCAAAATTGCCTCCCTTACCCACAAGTGCCTCAACAACAAAGCACCACCCTACCTCAAGGATAGGCTACATCTAAGAACCTCGACCAGACCCACAAGAACAGCAAACGCAAACTGCATACAAGTCCCGCGATTTAAACTCGCTACTATAGGAGGGCACAGCTTCCCAGTCAAGGCTGCGCAGCTGTGGAACTCACTACCCCATGGCATTAGAGAACCCCAGTCCTTTGTGAAATTCAGACAGAACTTGACCAATTGGTTGAGAGCCAACGACACCTAACTACCCTGACTTGCTTGTATCCGTTGACGATTTTACCTGAAGTTCGACTTGCACCCCTTCACTAGGCTATTTGTATCTGACTTTCTTCATGCACTGGAATGTTCAGGGTGCCTGTATATTATTACTGTATATATTATTATTTTATATTCCTCTCAAGAATACCTGCACATGTAAAACCTTGTTCTGGACCTAGATCCTGCCTTGTATATATCTGCCTAATGTAAATTGTCTGATGACCATGTATTGTCCTACTTACCATGTACCTGTAACTAAGCTGAGCATATTCTTGTCGTGTGCGCCCTGATGCCCCAGGGTCTGGCGCGCTCTATAAATAATAAACTAAACTAAACTAAACATAAGCAAACAATCAAAATACAAGATCAAAGCATGTCTAGCACAAGTTTATTTTCATACAATGTTGAAAGCAGTTTCAATAAATTCCTTAAAGTAATTAGCAGCCTATCATTTGGATTATTTAATACATTCCATCACAAGTCTTCCCAAGTTAAAAGTGGGTGAATACTAAAATAGAATTAATTTGAAAATCTCTGCCCAGTGGGCAGATGAAATTGAACAATCAATAATAAGGTTTGTTTGTTTTAATATTTGCAATGCGCCCCAGACCCGAGGGTATTAGGGCGCAATAGGCATCAAGAGGGTTGTTCAGCTTCAATTACATTGCTGTACAAGGTCATACATTTTATATAATAAGTTGTAGACAGGCAGTATGTACAGAATACAGACACAAGACAGGCGGGTTACACACTACGGCAAAAACACAGTAGACAGTATATACAGAAGGTACAGGTGGAACAGGAATTGCATTATGTATGTAGTAAGAGGTCAGAGGTCATTTTCCTTGATCCAATGGATGAGGTTGGACCTAAAGCATAGGTATGGAAGGTCTTCCCTCAGGGGCGGAGTGAGGGAGTTCCAGTATTGGGCAGCTTTGACCGGAAGCTGCTTCCACCAGTCTTTGTACGTTTAAATCTGGGCACCGTTAGGAGGTTGGCATTAGCAGATCTAGTGGGACGGTTGGAGGGTTGTCTCGTAAATCTGGCTATGAGGTATTGTGGGGCGGCATAGTGGAGACATTTGTGTGTCAGGGAAGCTGTTTTGAGGAGGATTTTGACTTTCATGGAGAGCCAGTTCTTGGATCTTCTGAGGTCAGAGATGTTGGCTTTCTTAGGAATACTTAGGGCTGCTCTCAAGGCATTGTTTTGTAGAATCTGAATCTTGTTGGTGATGTGTTTATTACTCCCTACATATAAGGCATTACAATAATCCAGTTTGGATAAGACAAGGGCTCTTGCTAGGGTGATGCAGTTGTTGGGGGAGAGGAAGGGCTTGGCTGCTCTGATTAGTTTACTGGTGTAAGCAGTAGATGAGGCCATGGAGTTGACATGTTTTTTAAAGGTTAACGTGGAGTCTAGGTAGAATCCAAGGGTTTTGACCTCCTTGGCTACTGTAATGTTATTGTCGTCTATTTTGAAGTTGGAGAAAGTTTTGGCCTAATTTGTTAAGGTTATCAGGGTTGCCGTGAATGAGAAGTTCCGTTTTGTCATCATTCAGGCATAGACCATGAGAGGCCATCCATGCCTGGATGATGAGGTACACTCTATTCACAAAGGCCAAATCCTTGTTGTAATCGCCCGTCAACAGGATGAGGATCTTTGTATCATCGGCATAATTAGTGTAGGTGATACCCAGGCTGTCTAGATCATCAGAAAGGGGCTTTGTGAAGATGTTGTACAAGGTGGGGGACACACAGGAGCCCTGAGGCACACCGCAGGTGATGGGTATGGGGTCAGCTGCAGCTAAGGGTGAGAAGACGCGCATTGTTCTATTGTCAAGGAAGGATTGGATCCATCCTATCGCTTCTTGTGAGAAATGGGCGGCAGAGACCAAGTGGTTGCATAGGATCTTATGGTCCACTAGGTCAAACGCCGCTGAGAGATCAAGCAGCAGCAATAGTGCTGCCTTACCGTCGTCTCTCAATGTGTTTATTTGTGCCTTAAGGTCGATAAGCGCAGTTTCAGTTCCGTGTTGTGGTCTGAAGCCTGACTGACGTACTCCTAAAAGGTGGTTACAATCCAGATATTGTTGGATTTGGAGGTAAGCCACCTTATCTAGAATTTTAAGCAAAAACGGGACTGTGGTGATAGGGCGATAGTTTGTGGGTATGGACGGGTCAAGTGTTTGTTTTTTAAGTAGTGGGAGGACCCAAGACTGTTTCAAGTTGTTGGGTATGGTGCCGGTGGAGGAGGAGGTATTTATGAGTTCGGAGATGAATGGGGAGAGGTCACGAGCAGCATCTTTTATGATTTGGGCTGGGCAGGGGTCGCCATGGCAGTTAGAAGATTTGAGGGTAAGGATGACTTTTTCAACTTCTGGGATGGATACTTTATTGAAGTTGAAACAGGGTATGGGTAGATTGGGAGGTGGCAAAGTAGGCTGGGGCAGAGGCGCAGAAGTTTTGTTAGGCTTGGGGGCAAGGAGGAGAGTTTCTTTTTTGTTGTTGATCTTAGCTTGGAGGGTCGTTACCTTGTTAGATAGGGCACTCTGAATACTAGTGCACCATATTTTGTCCTTGAGACAGGTGTCCGGGGCTTGGATGGGTGTTTCTATCTCTTTAAGGATTGTGAACAATTTTTTAGTACTTAAATTAGTTTGAGTAATACGCAGGTTGTATGACGATTGTTTGGTGAGGATGATTTCTTTTTGTTAAGGGTGGCTATTTTACTAAGGTTGTATTTGTTAGTGTCAGAGGGATCTTGTCTCCAAATTTTTTCACTTTTGCATTTTTCTAATCTAATTGCTTTCAAGTGGGGAGAGAACCAGGTATTCGCATGTTTTTTGGGTTTGCTGTTTCTAATTTACAGTGGTGCTATGACATATAGGGAAGATAACATTATTTTGTTGTACTCCTCTACCAAGGTGTACGGATCTGTGTGGTCAGGAAGCAAATTCAAAGTAGGAAGAATCAGGGGAGTGAGTTTTTCAGCTGTGATATTTCTTTTGTTTTTGGTGGGAATGGAGGAGCTATGCTATTGGCAGGTAGGGGAGGTGTGGCCTCTAAGGAGAAGGAGATCAGGTGGTGGTCGGGCCAGGGCTGCAGTGTTATGGAGATAAGGGATGTCTGGCATTTATGCTCTGCTATCCAATTGAGGATCCTTCCTTTAGTGTGGGTCACACCTGTCACTTTTTGGGTGAACCCTAATTCCTTGAGGGAATCGTTGATAAGCGTGGCGTTATGATCTAATGGGTTGTTGAAACCTAGGTTGAGATCTCCTAAGAGAATGCATTTTGAGGAATTTTTAAGGTTGTCAGATAAGGTATTAGTTAAGTCATTTTCAAAGGAGCCTAAGGGGCCAGGAGGTCTGTATATGAGGTGGATAGACAGGGTCTGGGTGTCGGAGATGGTCAGCTTGACAGTGAGGGATTCACATGAGTCTGTGTTTTGTGGCGTTGTGGGTCTCGAAGCTAGACTGGTTTTGGCAATTATGGCGAGGCCTCCGCCTCGGGATTTGGTGCGATCTATTCTAAGGAGAGTGTAATCCTCGGTAATGGCTAGCATGATCGCTTGGCCTGCTGCTGAATTAAGCCAGGATTCAGCGATGGCGAAGTCCATTTTTTCTGTCTGGAGTAAGTCAGCTATTTCAGTGGCATGGGCCACCATGGAGCGGGCATTTATTAGGGCTCCTTTTATGCTAGTCTGTGTAGATTCCATTGGTAGTACCTGGGTGTTATGCTGGTACTTCGGGTGGGTGTTGATGTCTCGGTGAGCGTGCTGTTAACCTGGAGTGGGTGCTGGGTATTGGTGGCTTTGTGAGTGGAGGTTTTGGTATTAGGCAGTGGGCCACTCAAGGTTCTGGTGGTGTTATTTATGAGAAAGCATGAGGTTTTAGCTAAAGGTTCGTAGATTCTAGGGAGTCTGGCACAGAGTTTGAGGTTTCTCTGGTGGAAACTGCATGGTTTAGTGTTCAAATTATTCTGACTCAGGGGTTTGCTGTAAAGGGTCGCAGGAGCTGCTAAAGGCAGAGTGTGTGTCATGGTAGGATTTAGTATGCTAATTAGGTTTAGGATGATCCTCAATAGGACAGTATAGATAATTGGCAGATACATGATTTGCAGTAGACAAAGGCAACTAGCTAGGGCAGCAGGCAGTGGGCAAGATCAGGTACAACTGATCAGAATCAAATGCATTGGAAGTGGGGTGTTTGGGTATGGTCAGGCTAGACATAAAATGGAAATATATCTAATGGCATGGCAGGCTAGACATATAAAATGGTAATATATCTAATGGCATGGCAGGTTAGACATATAAAAAGGCAACATTTCTAATGGCACGGCAGGCTAGACATATAAAATGTCAATATATCTAATGGCAGGCTAGACATATAAAATGGCAGTATATCTAATGGCACGGGCGGCTAGACCTATAAAATGGCAGTATATCTAATGGCATGGCAGGCTAGACATATAAAATGGTAATGTATCTAATGGCATGGCAGGCTAAACATATAAAAAGGCAATATTTCTACTGGCACGGCAGACTAGACATATAAAATGGCAGTATATCTAATGGCATGGCAGGTTAGACATATAAAAAGGCAACATTTCTAATGGCACGGCAGGCTAGACATATAAAATGTCAATATATCTAATGGCAGGCTAGACATATAAAATGGCAGTATATCTAATGGCACGGGCGTCTAGACCTATAAAATGGCAGTATATCTAATGGCATGGCAGGCTAGACATATAAAATGGTAATGTATCTAATGGCATGGCAGGCTAAACATATAAAAAGGCAATATTTCTACTGGCACGGCAGGCTAGACATATAATAGTCAGAGAATCCCACGGGGAACGTGTGTTGAGGCCAACATCCTTTTGAGTCATCCCGGGCCTGATCAAGGAACAGGCTAGGCAAAATCCATATGGAGGAAATGGGCCAGATTCACAAGGTAAACAATGATGCATGTGCATTTAGAGTGGTACATTGTGCCATATCATTATGCAGGGATATAGCGTTGGCAATTTCAATAGATGACATTAGCCAAAAAATGGATATAATATCCTTACATGGCGTGTATGTATTTATATTAACAGATATAAACAGCATCGTCAATCAAGGAAGCA
Organism: Ambystoma mexicanum; assembly: GCF_040938575.1. Classification (NCBI taxonomy): domain Eukaryota; kingdom Metazoa; phylum Chordata; class Amphibia; order Caudata; family Ambystomatidae; genus Ambystoma; species Ambystoma mexicanum. The sequence goes on from NC_090925.1 coordinate 156,681,225, forward strand.
ATTCCTCATCGCCGTGGTCAGGATAGAACAATTCCATGGAGAATATCTAATCAAAGTCAGCACAAGATACTTGGAGCACAGCGGTGCAAAGTAATCCCTCAAATACAATGGGTGAGACAATATTGAATTGCTTACCTAGTGGGTTTTGAGAATGTTTATTAAATCAGGGATTCACCTTGCGTGTGAGAACTGTTTAGAAATATACATCGAACTGATCTAGCAGTGGCTCTAGATGAGAGAGGGGGGTGGTTTCCATCCAAGAGACCCTTGTCTCCCATAGTGTGTGTATTGCCTGGTGCACTTGGGGTGAATGTTGCTCAGCAGCACTCAGGAACATTATCCTTCCACGAATTGCAAAGAGAGGACACAGTCTCCTTTGTTCAAAGATGGGTGTAACGACCCAGATTGGACTATGCCCAAAACTATGGAGAGGCATGGACAAGACAGGGGTCAGTGGTATGTTTTTAGAAGTTAAGTGTTTAGAAGTCATGATACGTGTTTTAAATATGGAGGACATTGTAGAGAATGATTATAAAAATCTTGTTTTTTCTCTTTTTTCTCTTTTCCTCCTTCTTGGTTCTAGTGGCTTACACAGTAACAAATTTGATCCATAGAAGCATGGAATCTTGCAACTGAGAAGAAATTGTATTTTGAACATTGAACGACATTTACTACATATCAAGCAGAATTACTTCAATAAGAACTGTTTGTTTTTTTTTTAAAATGTATATGTCCTGATGAGGTGCACTAGATGGGAATGGCATATGTCTGTCTAGTTGCCCGCAACTCGAGCAGACATCACCACAGAGCCCACTCCTTTCAGAGTTGGGTTTAACTTGGGTTTATATGATTAAAAATGTGGTAATTGACATATGTTCATAAGCAAGCATTTTTTTAACATTTACCTATCTGTGACTTTTAGAAAAAATATTGTCAACTATGCATTCTCAGTAGATAGAACTAGTCTCACTAGATGGGAGTTCTGATTACAGAACAGAATTATTAAAATTGCGGTGTTTTGCACAAATACGTTTGGTTGTTAGTATGAATGGGGATGAAAGTGGATGTGAGAAATGTGTGAGATGTGATCACTGGTTTGATATGATATGTATTTATCTAGATATGACTTGTGTTTTTCTAGATCTGGTTTTTAATAGATGATATGTCAATGTGTCTACATGTGTCTTTTTGTAAATGCTTTTTCATAATGATATTTGATTTATGAATAAAACGAATGAACTGCAACATATACACTGCCTCTGGTCTAGAACACATGCTCTTGGAGTAGGGCCGTTGTTGGAAGGGATTGTGTGGCGTTTTTTACGCATGAATTGTATTACTAATGAGCGAAGGGTTTGCACTTCTCTACGGATAATTGCATTTTTGTCTAGACATATAAAATGGCAGGATATCTAATGGCATGGCAGGCTAGACATATACAGTGACAGCATGGCTAATAACATTACGCGCTAGGACCATAGGGTAGCAGTAGAGCTCGCTAATATGGTTTGTTGAACACAGAAAAAGTAATATGGCCGGTTAGGGGGGTGGGCTAGTCGCGTAGAGTAATCTTAAGTCCCAGCGAAGTGGTGGCTCGATACATATTTGTATTGCTGATTTCAACGTTAAGTTATCTAGCAATGCAGGTAATATAAATCGTATTAACTACGTATTTATGAAGGAGAGTACATTGATTCTCAATAAGCTTTGGGTAGATAGAGCACAAATTGTGATATTTCCGCAAACGCTGTACGCGTAAACCACGAGGCAAACTGATTCGGCAAGCATGCGAAGAAGACTAAGACCGTAGCGGCCGGCGCAGGGGTGTGTGCCAGGTCCTTGCACCAGCAGTGTTTACGAGGTCTTCAGAAGTCGTAGGTGGGGCGTTGGAGTCATTGGTATGTTCATGGATATGTGGCTTAATATGTCGAGTACTTATATATCCGCCTCCATCCACGGACAGCCAGCAGAGAGCCGATGGGCCTTAGCCAGGCCTGGTGGGCGCCTGGGCGGACCTGCCGGCTCTCGCCTTCCGGTTCTTGGGGTATCATGAAGAGGGGTTGGGTGGCCAATGGGAGCAACGTTGTATGTTGCTAAGCAGCGGGTGCAACAACACGAGCGGCCATCTTAGGGACATGGAAGTGGCGACGGCTTTCTTTCAAATCGTAACAGGATACTCAAACAGCGACTTAGTAGGGCTACTGAATAGTGCAATCTGACACATGAAATTAAAGGCAAGATTGCGAGTAAGGCAGAGACTTGTATTCATCCTTACCCATGGCGTGCATGACTGAGTGCAGCAGTCGTTATTGGGCGATGAGGAAGGAGGCTCCTGCCCACCCTTCAGGACGATGGCGTGCGCGTAGCATAGGTGCTTCAAAGTTTCCACATTTAGATTACAGCAACATCTCCCGGAATGAAGGAGAAGTGTAACAACATCCCCGCGACGCTGGGATTCTTTGAGATGTTTGTCTCACAAAGTACATTTGTTCCTATTTGCATCTGACCGCGTTCACTTTAGGATTTTAAGATTTTGCCCTGTGAACGCCATGTATGTAGCTCACTCAAGGAAGGGATGGTGATAAAGAGATTCACCGGAGGTGATTATTTCATCTTGAAGACGTGTTTCCGCCTCCATGTGCTGACATGCCGGCTGACGGTGATCTAGCATCCACATGTTGGGTTATCTGATGTCTTCACTCTGCCCAGCTGCACTTACATCAAGTTCTCATACCTGGCAACATTGGTTTGGAAATCGAAAGGTTCTAGTAGTTTAAGCATGGCCTCATTGTGCATATCAATAAAGACATTCGCTTTATTCTCCGTGAACGCAGATAATCCCAATTGAGGTCTATAGATCCAATCTGGGGTGGGGCTAACCTTGAGATGCCTGTAGTTTGTCCTCGAAGTATCAATTCTCATACGTGTAATTGCAATAAAGATAACGCTGTTAATGCGAGCATTCCTAGTAATCTCCCCACTATAAATAGCCATGGTATGGCAAGTTATTTGCCTAACACTTCCTGCCAAAAATCGGATTTATAGCACCTTACAGACTGTCATGGCGTGTGCTCCTTCTTCCTCACATCTAAAACATTTGCCCTTTGTCACGCTCTTTATTTATGCCAATCATTCTGCAACATAGTGCAATCTACAGATAATTAAGTATTGGGGTTTCACAAAAGAGGGCTTGACAGGCTTGGTAGTGGTGGCGGGGGGGCGGGGGGTTCACCAGGGCTTGCAGGGGGGGCCCCACATTTTGTATTACGCCACTGGTGGGCCCAACTACATTAACGTTAGGCCCCACTTGTTAGGGCATCCTGGCTAATCCCAGCCATAGATATCTACAATGTGTGCCTAGTGTCGGCAAACCTTCAATATGTGATGAATGGCTGACATTTGGACTTAACAAAAGGAGCAGCAATCGCCTGTGAATTTGAAATCGCTGATCCACTCTCAGCTCAGCCATTCCTCACACTGTGTGATTCCAGTCTTCTTTTCCCAGATCCGATAACATTGGAGGCCCTTTGAAATAGTCTCACACCAGCATATATCATTATTTAAAAAATGTATTCTTATGCATCAGCTTGTGCTGCCCAGGCAGGCAAGATACCGATTTAATTAAAGTATACACGACCCGCAGTGCACCTGTTCCATCACAAGTTGGTGAAATCAATAAAAAGCTAGATTAATTAAAATTAATTCAGTTCGTTTTCAGTGACACAAAAAAAGGATTGCAATAAATGCTGCACAGAGGCACTGCCTGCCTACAAATGTGCAAAGGTGTGAACAGCAAAGTTTTGAGCATTCCATCCTCTTCACAGCCCTTTGCAGAGCAACATTCGAATTATTTCCTATCCGGACATTAAAACTGTTACTGTGGTGGTCAGAGATGGCCTGTGAAGTGGCTCTATTGGAAATAAAGTGTAAGCGTCAGAGTTACAGAATTTACGGGCACGCTGGACTATAAAGAACTACAGGATTCATAGGAGTAGAAATGGCTTACTGCAGAGCAGGTACAATTCTGCTGAGTAAGAGTGCGCAGACACACTGCTGAGATAAACAGGTTTTTAGAAAAAACATATTATTTCTGTTGACCTTTCAAAATGAGGGCATTGCGTGTTTAAAGAGCAGATATGTTGATTAACGTGTTAATAATGGCGCCCTTTTCAACATGGCAGCCATGATGGCAAAATGGCTATATGCCTTTTAGATGTCTCCTGTCCTAAAAGTCGTCTGGAAATGATCTCATACCTAAATTTAAATATAAAAAATGCCTCAGCAAATATATACATCTTAAATAATAAAAGGGGGTGAAGCCCCCTTTCACCCACCAATTATTGTTCCACTCCCACAACTGCCTTTAATTAAAGGCATGGTCTAGTAAAAATTTTTATTGTCCCTACGGGTCGGCCATGTTTTTTTAAGCCTAAGTGGCTCGATTTTGGAAAACTTTCCTATGGACCTTACCCGAGTTTTCGTCCATTAAACGCACGCGAAAACAAGCACCAGGGAGCCGCCATTTTCTGATAATCCTATCTTTTCCCCGATCGCCCTGGCTGACCTGCTTTTGCGGCACTAAATCAATTCCCCCGCCCTTGAGCCTGACATTATCAAAACATTCATATTCCCCGCCTCTCCCCGTGACGTTACTGTGCTGCGTAGGCAAACGCGCCCAGTCGTCTTCTGCGCGACTCCACACAGAACCCGGAAACCAACACAGATCAACTCACAACACAGCGCGCCACAATTCGGAATATGAAACTGTACTTTAAAATGAAACAGCAACACGGTACATTTGGTAAAGTACATTTATTTGACATTAAATGTTTAGAGAATATTCAGCAATTGCCATATGAACTCCGGAAGCCGTTTGTTTTCTTTTATCTGTATCCGCAATAACTGTTCCGTTTCATCTTGAGTCACGCGCTGTTCCTTTATGGTACACAGGGTGTTCATTTTCGTAAAAAGAATCACTTTGGAAGCACGGTGAACCGCAAGGCTGTTCCATCAACTAGGCACTAGTCCAGCCTAAAGGTTGATATGTTGCTTCTAGCCACTAGTACAGCGTAAGGGCATGTGGGCCCTTGGCGATCGTCCCATAATATGGTGATCGTGCTCCAGTTGTTGACACGAAGCTGCAGGTGTCTGCTGAAGAATCCATCCGCCGGTGTCTCAAACAGATGGCAGTGGCAGAATGGGATCAAATACCTGTTATGAAAACAAAAAAATGATAATTAGTCTCGCTAGCCGAACTTCATTAATATTACTCATTTTATTTATTACGGCCAATCAGAAAATATTTGCTTGCAAGGATAGTTCAATGGAGTATGTTCGTCTCTAAAATCAATGCGAAAAGTAACGAGATAAATCGAGGCTAACACACAATGATAAACGACAGTTAGTCTACATGCGTGAGGAATGATATGATATATGATATGGCATTTGTAACGCGCCTATACTCAAGTGTTTCTAGGCGTGACGAGGCAGGTGGGGAACAAGGGCAGACAGACAACGATCCTACTAGGCCAGGTGTCTTTCTGATCGCGCATGGGGAAGGGCTGTACATGGTTAGTTGAATACAAATTAAATAATAGGGCCAGCTGGTGGCAAGTGCAAGGTAAATGCCGGGAGAAGGGGCTGAAAGATACAGAGACAGTCCCGTAGTGCAGGTAGGCAGTGCAGGGAAAAGTGGCTGGGCCAAGGACCGAGATCGGTGAGACCAGTGGACCTGCATGCCCATGTGCCCACTACGAACAGTTTTACTTGCTTTTCCTAGCTCTTCATTCATTCATTTATTCATGCATCCATTCATTAAATCTTCATTCCGGTATAAAAGCGTGTAAAGGTTTACTTACATTATATTTGAAATTTCCATTGTGTCTCTTCGTAATGCAGTCTGTAAAACGGACCGTGCTCTTGACAACGATTTTTCGTATACTGACCTAAAATGAAACTCGGTCTAGTTTCTGAATTTTCTGCCTTATCGTCTCTTACGTTATTGCGCACTCCCTTCAAATGTAGTTCTTTCGGCATGGTCCCTGTCTCAAGGTCAAAAAACAATAGACCCTTATACTTCCAGTGCGACTTGTGGGCCTCATCTGGGCGCTGTCCTTCACATTCTTTATTTGCAACATCACGTAGTATAGGCATCTGTGAGAACTTGAACATTAGAATCCGTCTATGTAGTGCGCCTCAATGTGCAAATGCGAACTGGCTTCTCTCCCAAATGCCACGGCCCTATTGGCTGGCGCGTTCTAAGTGCCCCAGTTTTGTCCCCGTTGTCTGCGAGCTTTGCAGCCCAAATTGAGACATTTAATTTTTGGCGGAAGGTCAGGGAAAGTATAAAGTACCACAGGAGTTGAGTTAAAAGTGAGATTTATTGTTTGTTTGTTTTATTATTTGCAATACGCAAGCCTCCCCTCCGTTAACAGTGCGCAGCATTTACATTTACATGAGATGAGACATGAGAAAAATATATACATACACATATGTGAGGTGAATAGAGAGAATTCAAAGATGACACCCAGCTTGTTCGCCACCCATGATGGTGAAGGTAGGGGTTTGGTTTACAGGTACACTGTACCATAACATTTATTTACAAAAAGACAATCGTATTGCAATTATTTAAACCGGGATTTGTACTTCACAATCCGCTGTGCTTCAGGTGGGCATGGCACAGTCGCAATGTTCGGTGGCAATGGATCACTGCTCTGCACAGAAACGTCCAAAATTCCATATCTGTGCTTCTCTAACACAGCAACAATAAGGCCTTTCACAAAGTCGAACTGCATTTCATCATAGACTGGTTTGATCACCCATTGCTTACTTCGTTTTGAAAACACCTTAGTGTAGCGAGGCATCCTTACTTTAGCCCTAGTCCTAGATTGTTCACGTCCGACATTGCTGTTATGGGCCAAGACCGCTAGTAGAGTGCGATGTTTCATGCCCCGAAAGCTAAAATGCAAGCGCTTTGGCCTGTACTTTAGACACATATTGTGGAACACCTCCACATCTCCTGTGTGACAGAATTCTGTCAGTCCTCTCAAATCTCTTGATAGAGTTTTGTCGAAAACAATCTTCTCAATGGCTTTGTGTGTCGGTGAAGATGGAATCAACCACTTCTTCTTCCGTACCTCCTCTGGGGACAAAGGGCCATGTTCACATTGGTGGAAATGTTCATTTGCTGTCCAGCGGTGAACGTTGGTACAGTGGTGCATCAGTGACCGCCATTTTTCAAGTAGTATTTCCACTGACCCCTCACAAGTTTTTGAGCTCCACCAAAGATGGTTGGTGATAGAATGTGACCACTGCAAAATACTTTCAAAACCTTTTTTTTTCCCTGCAGCCGAGATTTTCTTATTGATTGATTTAGCAAGATGCCATACGTCAAATTGATGTTTAATATGTGGGAACTGCTCTCTCATTGTCTTGGCAATTGAAACGTGTCTATCCGTGGCTATGAGGTCGATGTGCATTCCCCTCAATTGTAGATATTCCACTGATTTTATAAAACCTAGTTTCTCCATGGCCACTGAGGATGTACATTGTGTTACCTGCACGACCACCGAACTCACAATTTTCTTACTATCCATGTCCTGAAAGTGGTAGGTGCAGTACTTGGCAGAAAATCCAGGGCTGTCGCACTGTCCATCGCCGGCTAGCCTGAATCGTTTGCCTTCGAATGTACTTGCTAGAGACAATTGTTCAATTTTCCAAGCATCACTAATGGCCGGAAACAGATAATCACGTTGGTATATGTAGTACACTGCTTTAGAAATGAAATGAAGTCCCACAAACTGAAAGAAAGCCTCTAACTTTCTAAAACTGGAGCCACTAAAAAGTGATGCAGCTGCACACAGTAGATTGCCTGCTGGCAGTTTCCCCAGAATCGGTTGTGCAGACCATGAGAACCTATGATTTAATCTACAGTCGGCATTTATTTTGACGTTACTGCCTTTTATTTGACGAGTCACATTAATCAATGGCTTCCCACATACTTTCCCTCTAATGGAATGCACACATTTCAGCATACTTATAATTTCCATCAAACAACTGTCGAATACAATGGATTTGCTCTCTTTCATTAGACTGTCATCCTGCGTCAACGTTGTTTCGGCCTTTGACGTTGTGGAGATTTCAACACATTGGAAAGTAATATCGCTGATATCAAGTTCTGATGCGTCTATGGATGCTGCGGCTGGTTCATTCTCTGTCATTTCAACATCTATTACTTCAACATTGATGGGAGAACACAACAATGTCGACAGGTTTTTTGGTGGCAAATTTTTGGCGGGTGTAGATTGTGTAAATTGATCTGCAACTACTTCAGAGCTATCTTCAATATATTCAATAACATCTTCTTGTGGTGGTGCGGTCGCACTGTAGCTATGGTCCAATGCAACTTTGCTGTAGTCTCCAAACACAGTTAATTCATGTTCTGGCCATTGGACATGAGCATCTTGAGCCTGAACACGCCTCGCCTCAATTAATAGTTCCTCCATAGTGTACACTGTCTGGCAAGCCACATCTCTCATTCGCTTCACTGTCTGTGTGTGTATAGTTCTGACACCCACGGGTAACTGGAGGAGAGATTGGAAAAGGGATGTTCAGTTTAAACACAAGATGGAGTGTAGTAGAATTGACTGGAAAAAAACATAAAATAGTCCCCAGCACAAACATTTTTTTAAAGTTATGAACTGTTTGTAACTAACCTTTTTTTGTTTTTTTTTCTTTGCAACTTTTTTGACTCGACCTTCAACATCTGCACGCTGTAGCTCCGATCCGTTTCCGCATGTCCTCCCTTCCTCTTACGCTGCAACGACTATATTTTCTGTATCCGCATAGACAGCACGGAATGAGGCTCCATCGTCTCCCTGAAACATAGTACTTTCATTACTATGTATCAAAATATTGTTAGCATAAAACACACGTGAGGACGAACACACAGGTACATCTCAATAGCCAAACATGATTTAAACATTGTGTGCAACAATCAAACGACAAGTATTCGACCAGTGATGATCTATTTCGATGGAACTGTCAGTATCCATACCTCTGGCTCTGCATGGACTGCCATGAATGGTTGTATTGGAGAGGAGGCATCCGCATCTCCCTGAAACACAGTACTTGCATTAGTATGCTTTTCAATATTGGAAACACAACACACACTTGGGGTCGACGGCACAGGTACATATAAAGAGATAACCGCAAATGATGCATTGTCCAAAAGAATCAAGGAAAATCCAAATATGATCACATTTCATCGACTTATTTCAACGATTCCTTTACATCTGCATCATCTAAATGAGATGTTGTGATTGTGGTGGAAGCTCTGCCGTCTCCCTGAAACACAGTACTTGGATTAGTATGGTTTTCAATACTGGAAACATAACACACACTTGGGGTCGAACGCACAGGTACATATAAAGAGATAACCGCAAATGATGCATTGTCCAAAAGAATCAAGGAAAATCTAAATATGATCACATTTCATCGACTTTTTTCAACAAATTATTTACATCTGCATCATCTAAATGAGATGTTATGATTGTGGTGGAAGCTCCGTCATCTCCCTGAAACACAGTACTTGGATTAGTATGGTTTTCAATATTGGAAACATAACACACACTTGGGGTCGAACGCACAGGTACATATAAAGAGATAACCGCAAATGATGCATTGTCCAAAAGAATCAAGGAAAATCTAAATATGATCACATTTCATCGACTTTTTTCAACAAATTATTTACATCTGCATCATATAAATTGGATGTTGTGATTGTAGTGGAAGCTTCGTCGTCTCCCTGAAACACAGCACTTGCGTTAATAGGGAAGAAAGTATAGCAAATGGAATCACGTTATATGTTCACGAATGATGGAGCTGTCATTATCCATACCTCGTGCTGCTGAAGAATATCTATGGATGTTGCAAATGTAGTGCGCACTTCCGAAAGCTGTTGCGCCGATTCGTATACTTGAATGTCAGGCTCTGCATCAAGTGCAGGGGTTGACGCTCCATCAACTGCCTGAAACATAATACTTGCATTAGTGAGGATTACAATTGTGAAAACATAACACACACCTGGGGTCGACAGCACAGGTACATATCAATGGCTAACCACGAATGAAACATTGTGTAGAACAATCAAACGACAAGAATTCCAGCTCTGATGATGACGCTCAATGGAGCTGTCAGTATCCATACCTCCTGCTGTTGAAGAACATCTAGAAATGTTGTAGATGTGGCGGACGCTTCAGCATCTCCCTGAAAGACAGTACTTGCATTAGTATGGATAACACTAATTATAACTGAAAACAAACACCAGTGGACGATAACTAAGGTGTATATCAATTGGAAAGCAGTAACCAAACATTCGGTAAAATAATTACACGATAGAATAAAACTATTACTTGACATGCATAAAACCAGAATGTAGTGGATTAGCCTAGTAAGATTACCTGATACGTGCTAGAAGTGGTTGATAACTGCGACCACGTCAAGGATGTAGAATGTTCTTGCTTCAGATTCAAGGGATAGTCAAGAAGTTGTAAAGGTCAATTAATGATTGATAATGAAATGCCAATATTAAAAATAGCCATGTAAGGCGACAGAATACTTGAAAAATGCTCAATACAGCACAGTTCCCTGTCCCCATATATATATACATTGCGTTTGTGGGTTATGAAATCGAAAAAGAATATATTGATAAATGTCATTATTCAAAAAACTATACACTCATATCAATATCGAAATTATTACAAGGGATAGAACACCTACAATATCAATTAATCCATTTGGCTACCTACACACTACCGCAAGGCCTAAAGCTAAATCCGGACACTTGACTCACCGGTGGCGGAATGTGGACGAATAGAGTGGGAATAGCGTTTTCGCGCAATTTCCGTGTCGTTCGCCGTTTATTCTTCTCTGTTACCCAAGATGTTGTGTACATGTCCAAGGAAAAGTGCCGGCTGCAGATGCGGTATCGATCACCCCTCTTGTCCTGTAAGACTTGCTGGACTCTACTTTCCAGCTCATCCAGTGGATATCCGCAATGTCTGACCCATTCTCTTATTCCATCAACAGTTTTCGGGAATACATGCATTGTAGTGCCTTCAGATTTAGCATGGGTCTTCGAAGGGCAACCGCTAATCGAACAGGCAGGCATTGTTGATAAATCTGAAAAGTAAATATCGACATTATTATACAATCTTCAAGAATAAAGATTTGATACAAAAGTAAATGAATCATACAATGATCAATGCAAGGTTTGTTTTGGTCGCAGGAACTATACCAGTTCATTATGTGCGGCTTAGTATTTGCATAAGTTGCAGAAATGTATAAATGATGTGACTAAAAACTGAACATGTGACTCATCCCTTGGATGTTCTGTATTGCACGAGAAGGAAACATGCTTACATTATAGACTGGACCCCAGAAGGGTGCAATTCGATGACAATAGACACAGATGAAAATAAATAGATCTATTGATAGCATAGCAATGGAAACTCAAGTCAATAGCAATGAGACCAATGTCTCACCGAAGTAGAAAACATCATCCTCAGGATGAAACCATCCAACTGCCAAGGTGACCCGTGCCCAGCTCCCATCATTAAGGACTCCGCCCATGACCTAGCCCCATTCATTACAGCCTTCATTAACTCATCCTTTGAAACAGGTATTGTCCCGGACAACCTTAAAGACGCCTGGGTGATCCCGCTACTAAAAAAACCTTCCCTTGACCCAAGCATACCTACGAACTTCCGACCTATTACTACAGTACCATTTCTGCTGAAGATACTGGACCGTGCAGCTTACCTGCAGATCCAAAACTACCTTGAATCAAACAATCTTTTAGGTCTACGACAATCCGGATTTCGGCCCAGACATGGGACCGAAACGGCTCTATTAGACCTAAAAACCCAGATCGAAGTCCTGAAGGACAAGGGCAAATTAGCAATGCTATTACTCCTCGACCTTTCCGCCACATTTGATTTGGTTAACCACCAGATCCTTTGCAGGCACCTCCACTCTGCTGCCAACTTCTCTCCCTCCGCAGTGGCCTGGATCAAATCCTTCCTGAGCAACAGAAATATGAGGGTCTTTGCACCTTCCGCTGCCGCAGTTCCCTCCCCTATTCATTGCGGTGTTCCTCAGGGTTCTTGCGTGTCACCTACTCTTTACAATATCTTTACGAAACCACTCTTTGATGTGCTTGATTATCTTTGTGTCTCCTACACCAACTATGCGGACGACACCCAGATACTCATTCCTATCTCTGGTGATTATCTTGCTGACACCAAGGCCCTCAATGACGTCTACTTGGTCATCCAAGCCTGGATGGCCCAGCACCAGCTATGTCTGAACGACAATAAGACGGAGCTACTTATCCTGGGTACATCACAACGCTTGAGCAAACTTGAGCCATCCTATCAGTCATTCATCATAGACGGCAACTCCATACAAGTCTCAAAAGACACTAAAACACTAGGCTTTTACCTGGATTCCACCTTATCCTTGTCAAGACAAACTAATGCAGTCAGGTCCACCTCCGCCTACACGTGCAAACTCATTTCAGCCTGCAGACCATTCCTCACCACCCACAATAGCGTCACACTAGCGAGAACACTTATCATGGCAAAAATAGATTACTGCAGTGTTCTATATTTAGGCACCAGCCAAGAAAACCTGTCCAAACTCCAAACCACCCAGAACAATGCAATTCGAGCGGCCCTGAACATCCCTCGTAACCACCACATCTCAGAAGCCAGAACTAGCCTTAAGTGGTTACCCGTGAAGCAGAGAATTTCCCTAAAAACGCTTGCCCTCACGCACAAATGCCTAGTCAACAAGGCTCCGATCTATCTCTGCAGTCGGCTTTCGCGCCACTCCACTGCCCGACCACTAAGAATTGCTCAGACTCACTGCCTTACTATCCCTAGGTTTAAGCTCCAAAAAGCGGGAGGCACTAGCTTCCCTGTCCTAGCCTCCAAACTTTGGAACACCCTCCCCGCTGCCATCATAGCTGAAGACTCCTTCAACACCTTCAAGAATAAAACCAAATCTTGGCTCTTTGACCAGCAATAGTTGTGTTAGACATCTGTCCTACTTACCCAGACCGCCTGTTCCCCTGCACGATTTCCGGTCTGCTACCTTCCCAACTACCTCAGGGATACTTCCTCTGCGGAGCTTAGGGACACTGTACCATGTGTAATATTTGTAATTATTAAGATTGTTATTATGCTGTATTGGTATACTTTTATTGTAATTTATCTCCCTGTATGTTCTTTTCTTGCAACCCTGTACAAATTGCGCCCTGATGCCCCCGGGCCTGATGGTCTGCGCGTTATAAATAAACAAATACAAATACAAATACAATGAACCTAGCACTATTGTGTACTCAACTCGTAAATAGATAGAAATTTAAAAATCTGCGAAATATGACTAGGATACATGGCCTTACCTTGACCAACAAACAGTTGGATTCAGCAAGCAGAGCAGTATGTTGCAGGAGAATAGGTGGGTGGCCACGGGTAGCACACTGATGGGTTTGCTCTAAGCGGTCACAGAAGTTCACGGATAGCACGGCGACGAGCAGATTAGCGTAGATCTCAGTGGTTGCCAGGTAACACGTTCAGGAGTTGACTTGCAAAGCACAAAGATGTTCTCATGAGACATATCAAGTGGTTTATAAAGTATTAGAAACAGGGGTGTGTTTGTGAATGAATGACGTATGTATGTCGTGGTCTTAGGGGGGCGGCCTGCTTCAAGGGGAGGCCTCGCTGGAGACATCGGGTCTGAGGAGGCCATGTGACCGATGGCCCCTGGGCGTGGGACACCTTTTGAAGTGCACATGTAGTTTGGCACCTTGGCCGTTTGCGCCCCTGACAGCCCCCCATGCCAGCGGGCATCCACCGGCGCGAACCGCCTTTGATACAGGGGGGTGGGATGGATGGGCCTGGGGCGTGCAGATAAGGCACAGGAAGGCTGCTGAATGGAGACACACTTATGTGGATTGCAGGGGGGCGGCCTGCTTCAAGGGGAGGCCTGGCTGGAGACACGGGGTCTGAGGAGGCCATGTGACCGATGGCCCCTGGGCGTGGGACACCTTTTGAAGTGCACATGTAGTTTGGCACCTTGGCCGTTTGCGCCCCTGACAGCCCCCCATGCCAGCGGGCATCCACCGGCGCGAACCGCCAAAGATACAGGGGGGTGGGATGGATGGGCCTGGGGCGTGCAGATAAGGCACAGGAAGGCTGCTGAATGGAGACACACTTATGTGGATTGCAGGGGGGCGGCCTGCTTCAAGGGGAGGCCTGGCTGGAGCCACAGGGTCTGAGGAGGCCATGTGACCGATGGCCCCTTGGCGTGGGACATCTTTTGAAGTGCACATGTAGTTTGGCACCTTGGCCGTTTGCGCCCCTGACAGCCCCCCATGCCAGCGCGCATCCACTGGCGCGAACCGCCTTTATATCAATATATAGTATATCGCCTTTATATCAATGATAGTATATCGTGCTTATCAATAACAAATGCCACATACCAGAGATTCTTGTGAGCACAGACCCACACTTCAACCGGTGTATTATAGTGGTCAAGACCTTAAGGCCTGTATAATCCAATGGTAATTGTTAGTATAGATATATGTGTGACTTTTATAGAGACATAACCTACTGAAAGACTTTGAACAAGTGTTATTTAGTGCATGTATTATCGAGAATATGTTATGTTAGCTTAGATAGATAGTGACCACCCTGCTTCACAGCGACCAGACCTTCACCCATTCAGAGCACAGATGTCTGACGTCCATCCTTGAATGGAGACACACTTGATTCATTTAAAAAATCGAGACAACCGTTGTTAAAATATATGTGGTGTTTTATTTTGTATCTTATTTTCATGACACAAAAATACAAGACTTTAAAGATTATACAGGTCAGGTTGCAGCACAGCGAGAGAAAATCCCCTGTACTGACCGCTGTCACTCGGGAACGTTTCTCTAATGGCACGAACGGCACAGGCGGGTATCACTCTTCGAACGCGGTGTCCAAGCCTCCCGTGAAGCCACCATGTAAAGGAACGATAGGCCACCAGCCTGTACCACCTGTGAAAAGGAATGAAACAAACTGTTTTTAAATGACCAAGATAAGTTTAATAAACGTTTGTTGTCAATGACAATTCTTGTAACTAATGGCATTTTACACGGACAAATGCTATCTAGACAATGCACACTATTGAACGACTTACATGCGTTACAATGATATCTAGATGTAATTTTGGATATAGTAGAAGAACATGAAATAGGAGTGGCATGACAAGCAGAGTATACTTACTCGTTACTCGGATTACGAGGACGAACAGTTGCGCGAAGTTCGTGCATAAGCACCATCATTATTCTCAACACGGCCCATGTGAGGCAGGCTGCCCTGAAGTCTGGCAGCTCGGTGATGCATTGCGGTCGTGGCTCGCCTTCCGAAATGTAGGCCAGGCATCCCGAGTTTTCTCGGCAGCAGCAGTTCTCGTCCTCAGTTGGCATTAGCTCGCATCGATTGCATGTGCACCAGGTGGAGATGCCGTCCATTCGACTAGGCCCAGGCTCTTCATCTGTTGATTCGTCCTGCCAACTGCCGTCCGAATCCCCATCGTTTTCGCGTGCTTCCCTTTCCAGTAGTTCCTCCTCGGTATACTCGGGCTCGTACATGTAGGGCATTATTGTAGCCATTGTGTGTTAAACAAACTAAAATAATTTATAGCGGTGGTACTGGTATCTGTTCACACGGGCTACAAGCGGCGAAGGTAGCTGACCAGAGCACTGAAACGAGTCACAGAATACTCAAAGTAACACAGAGAGAGGAATGAAATCGAAAATCTGCTGCTGTGTGTTGTGAAACGGTCTGTTTATACTTATTGAGGAAAGAGGCGTCCTGCCATTTCCATGGCGACACGTCATTAGCTGAAGCGCAGCGAATGTTGACACGAGACGTGCTTTGGCGTTGGGAAATGGGCGGTACGAGTCTGCTGATGACAGGCTCAGGGGCGGGGGAATTGATTTAGGGCCGCAAAAGCAGGTCAGCCAGGGTGATCGGGGAAAAGATAGGATTATCAGAAAATGGCGGCTCCCTGGTGCTTGTTTTCGCGTGCGTTTAATGGACGAAAACTCGGGTAAGGTCCATAGGAAAGTTTTCTAAAATCGAGCCACTTAGGCTTAAAAAACATGGCCGACCCGTAGGGACAATAACATTTTTTACTAGACCATGCCTTTAAACTCTTTAGTCAGCCCTAAAACTCCCTGCTTTACTCGCACATATTGTAATCAAATGGATCACTCGTTGCATTTAGATGGCAGTGGCCACTAGAGGGCAGTAAAGCTACATGAATGTTGCCTTCAGAGGCGAGAATGCGGTACACCCCGTTTTGGTGCGCCACTTTGGCCGCAGAGCTCCTTTTTATTTACTTCCATTTGTATTCATTTGCATTTGTAAAGCGCCTAAGCCCAGTGGCATCAAGGCGCTATTGCAAAGCAGTTGCACTGTACATTTTTTTTTAGGAGAAAAAAGACCAACAGGCATACAAAAAGAAAACTGTGTTGCCAGTGGTAGGCTCTTATCTCCTCAGGTCTTAGTTCAGGCGGGCAACAGGTTAGGGCGAAAAGCCAAGTTTTAAGGGCTTTCCTGAATGCCCTGAGAGATATCTCTGCTCTTAACGTGGGTGGCAGGGAGTTCCAGTGGGATGCCGCCACGACCGGGAAACTGGCACCTCCTCCTCTGGTGCGCTTGAATTTTGGCTGTGTGATGCAGTTTAGATGGGTGGCCCTGGCTGGTCTGGACTGATTAGATCTGATGATTTTCTGGGCCAGATATTGAGGGGCTGTGTTCAGAAGGCATTTGTGATTGATGGTGAGGATTTTGAACTTGATCCTTTCCTGGATTGACAGCCAGTGTACCTCTTTTCTAGCAGCAGAGATGTGGTCTCTCTTGGAACTGTTTAGTGCTGCATGGAGCGCATAGTTTTGTATTATCTGCAGTTTACAGATATTCCTCTCAGATTTGCCGGCAAATAGGGCATTGCGGTAGTCAAGTCTTGCTCCAGTTATTGAATGAGCTATGGCGAAGCAGCTGGATGGGGTCAAGAATTGTCTAGCTGCATTTCATAGTTTGTCAGTGTATGCTGCTGAGGATGCGATTGCATTGACTTGATTAGTGAGGGAGAGAGTGGAATCTAGATGGACTCCCAGGGTTTTCAGAGACGCTGCCACCATGATTTTGATACTGTCGATCACGAATGCTGAGTATTGGGTGGGCAGTTTCTTTAGCGTCACTGGTGATCCTACCACTAGGATCTCTGTCTTGTGGTCATTTAGGCAGAGATGGTTCTCAGCCATCCAGGTTTGAATGGTTGTGTAGAGAAGGAGCTAGATACCCCTACCTCAACCACTTCACCCATATTGCCTATATGTTGGGAAGCAGAGTGTGAGACACGTGCGGTGCCAGTGAAAATACCAATACCTAGGAGAATCCTGGAAGCAAGGTTCCCATTGAGAAAACCATACCTACATACGAGACAGTATGATGGCCATTTGAATGAAATGCCAGAAGTAAGAGGACAAATGAATGGCGAAGATGAATGGTGACATCATGCAGAGCCAAGCTGACATAAATAGAAGAGACATATGATATGGCCTTTATAACACGCCTATACACAAGTGTTTCAAGGCGCGACGCGGCAAGGGAGGGGGAACAGAGGGAAGACAAACAACGATCCTACTAGGCCAGGTGACATTAAGATTGCGCAAGTGCATGGGAAGGGGGAGGGGGAAAGTGCAGTACATGGGATAAGGATAAAACAATAAGTGAGGTACGGTCAGCTGGTGGCAAGTGCAAGGGTAAGTGCAGACATCAGGTGTCAAGTGTTGGTAGTGAAACTGTACGGATACAGAAAACAGTCCCTAGGTGCAGGGGTTGCCAGGAAGCAGTGCAGGTGTGCGACTGGCGGGGGAGGGGACCTGGGCCCAAGATCAGAGGGTGGCCAGGTAACCAGTGCAGTTTCAGTTTCAGCCAGGAAGTCAGCAGGGGAGAGGAGGAGAAAAAGCATAAGCAAAGAGAAAGGTTTTGAGGTGTTTCCGGAACCGGAGATGGTTCTCCTCAAATTTCAGGGAGGCCCCAGCCGAGGAAAGAGATCTACCACCAACTCGTTTGCTTGGAGAAGCGACTGGCCCTGAGGGAGTTTGAGGCGGATGAGCGAAGAGCTCGAGAAGGAAGATATTTGGGAAGAGAGAGCTGAAGGTATTGAGGCCCCAGGACCCAGAAGGCCTTGTGGACAATGCCAAGGGTTTTGAACTTAATCCTCACAGCCACTGGGAGCCAGTGCAGAGATTTCAGTCCTGGAGAGATACGATCCCTGGGCTTGAGGCCAAGGACAAGTCTCGCAGTCCTGTTTTGGATGAATTGCAGAGGGTGGATGGTAGAAGCAGGCAAATTTAGAAAGAGGCTGTTGCAATAGTCCAGCCTGGAGAGAACCAGAGCTCTGGAGACAGTGAGCTTCTGGGGGAAGGAGAGGAAAGGAAGAATACCTCTGAGGAGGTGGAGCTGGTAGTGTGACTTCTTAGAGACGTCGGAGATGTGAGGAGAGAAGGAGAGTGTTGAGTCGAAGATGACCCTGAGGTTTTTAGCCTCACAGGTGGGAGCAGGAAGAGGGCCATGGGAGGCCGGCCAGAGAGTGACAGGAAAGGAGGGAGCAGGTGTTCCGATGAGAAGAATCTCGGTTTGACTGGCATTAAGGCATAAATCATTGGCGGCACACCACTCCTGGATGGCGGACAGGCAAAAGAAAAATAAGGGCAAAAAGGCTTCTTTTTTGTTTAAGGGGGGGCCTGGTACTGAAAGGCAAAGTACACTAAGAAGCAAAAAGGAAGCAACCAGGATACCCCTCCCTTAGGCGCGGTGAAGGTGGGGAAACCTATTCTGGAAAAATAGTGGTTAAATCAGACTAGTTATACAGAATCACACTCGGAGCTAAACAGCTAAAAGAAAATTTAATAGAAACAATTAGACATAAGTCTTAACAGTAACAGAAACATTATTGCATCAAAAGAATTGGTTGATGTGCAGTGTTAAATATGCAGCACATTTACACTGTCAACACAGGTTTGGTGTTTCTGGCTTGAAGGACTGGTTGTGATGTTTATCAGTCAATTACATTTAGTTTGAACACTAATGTCATATTGTTCAAAAAAGCTGATTTTCAAAGGCTTCAAGCTTTCTTCAGGACAACAGAACGGTGTACTTAGGAATGTGAATATTAATCTAAAAATAATGAAAAGAATGAAATTAAAAGAGTGTGATTGTGTTCAATTTTTAATTAAATGTGGGCAAAGAACAGGTCTAAACCTCACCTTTAAAGAATGGCGTCTAGGGAGACGGAGGTGGAAACCGGAACTGACTTATATTCAGGTTGTTAGGTGCAATTAAAGATACCTAGAGTGATGGAAAACGTTAATAGTCATATAGCTAAAGGGGACCTCTATTGAAAGTTGTTAAACAAATAGAGCACGGTATAATTACCTGGTTAGGTTGTTTTTGAGAAGCACACCAAGGGTGTGTGTAGAAATGCAGATCTGTCATGGAATGCCGGAAAAGCCGTACATCAATGGGCCAGGCAAAATGGCTGGATATAGGCTATGATTGCCAGTTGTTGCGCAACAAAAATGCACCTTATTGGATCCTAAAAAAGTTAGGGAAAGGGAGGACTGTAACTGTACTGACCAGTCCATATCTATTTTATGCACAAAACTAGACTAACACATTATTGTAATGTTTAAACACGCGTGTCGTAATTGCATGTTGTTGTACTTAAAAGAAAGACTGCCAAATAGACCAATCACATATGCCTGATCAAGCTGAAGAAAGCTTGAAGCCTTTGAAAATCATGTTTTTGAACAATATGACATTAGTGTTCAAACTAAATGTAATTGACTGATAAACATCACAACCAGTCCTTCAAGCCAGAAACACCAAACCTGTGTCGACAGTGTAAATGTGCTGCATATTGAATACTGCACATCAACCAATTCTTTTGATGCAATAATTTTTCTGTTACTGTTAAGACTTATGTCTAATTGTTTTTCATGTTTTTAACATGTTGTTTCTATAAAATTTTGTTTTAGCTGTTTAACTCCGAGTGTGATTCTGTATAGCTTGTCTGATTTAACCACTAGTTTTCCAGAATAGGTTTCGAGGGGATTGGGTCCTCCGACGTATTCCATATCTATGACAGGTAATGTCCACAGCTGTGCTGCTTCGGAAAATCTTTGGCGTCTGCGTCCTGCGTCGATGACGTCGATGCGCCGTCCCAGAGGACCTCCTCCAACGGCCGACGTCACCCGATGTGATAAGTAGGATGCACGACGCCCATAGCCGCAGTTCCGTTTTTTCCGCAAACGTGTTTGCTTCATGAATCTCGGTACGCCTCGACTCGTTGGAGTTGCTGTTTTCTATTCTCGGTTCGTTGAACCTGTTCGGTTGGTTGTGAAGACCTGTTCGTGGCGATGTCTTTCTCATCTTCGACTCCGCGTCTGGGCTTCAAGATCTGCGGGGACTGTGGGTCCAAGATATCGGTCACAGACTCGCACAACGCCTGCCTCTGGTGCCTCGGGGAGGCCCACGAGACGGACGACTGTGTCGATTGCCAGTCGCTCACTGCGAAGGCCTTGCGGGAAGCTGTCTAAGCCCCGGAAGTCGAGGTCTGCGGGGCTTTTGACCGATGACTCGAGGAGTGACTCTTCGTGTCGTTGTCGGAAGTCCGGTGGGTCTCCTTCCAGGAGTCGGTCGCGCCACTCCTCCGCCTCTTCTAGGCATTCCAGGAAGCGCCGGCATAGGTCGCCTTCCCTGTCCTCTTCCGAGGACTCCGCCCGTCGGCGGGTCGCTTATCCCTCCATGCAAGCGGCACCGGAGGAATGGGCTTCCTTCGGGAAGCAGATGCTAGCGATTCTAGAATCTCAGGGCACCGGTCCGTCCGTGCCTCCGAGTGGGGTCGGTCGGCACCGGTCGAGAGACACCGCCTGTCCACCTTCGGGCTCGGGTGGTCGGCACGGCTCACGGGAGAGGTCCCGCTCGGACAAGGGTAGCCGTTCTCGCCTTGCCCGTTCCAGGTCCCGGTCCTCGACGAGCTCGAGACCGCGTGATCCTGTGCCGTCTTTGAAGAAGACGTCGACGCCTGTGGCGCCGAGGTCGTCGACGATTTCTCTCAAGGTTCCGTCTTCGAGGGGGTCGTCGGCGCCCAGGTTGTCGAGAGACACGCTTGGAGCTCTGGCTTTGAGGACTGTGTCGATGCCGCAGATGCTGGAGGCATTGCAGCTGACGTCGACGCCGATTCGCTCGACGTCAATGCCTTTTCTGTCGACGCCGGCACCGACTCGTTCGGCGCCCTCAACGCCTTTTCTGTCGACGCCGGCGCCGACTCGTTCGGCGCCCTCGACGCCTTTCGAGGCGATGGTGTTGGAGGGGCCCCGTGGCACGGGGTTTTCCCCTAAAAAGGCTATGGCTAAGGTCCGGCACTGCTTTAGTCCGCAGAGGTCTTCCTCTCCTCGCCTGGAGTACATTTCAGAGGGTGATGAAGGCTCTGATGGCGGCCTGGTTCCGGTTACAGTTCCAGATGACCTTATCTCGGGCCATAGCCAGTTTGATGACCTGATGCAGTCACTGCATGATGCCAGTGGACTGGACATCTCTCCGGAGGTGGAGTTTTTTCGGCCGGAGCCTGGCACTCATGCCGATTCGTCATATCGGCGCCTTATGTCTCGGGTTTCCGAGTACTTGGGTTGGTCAGCTCCCCCAGGGGAGTTCGTTCAGGATGATCTCACGGACATCCTTGATCTCGGTCCACCCACTGACCCAGTTTTGCCTTTTCATATGGCTCTGCAGAGAAGGGTGGCGCCGGCTTGGACTGCTCCGGAGAGTCTCCCGGCAGTGGGCAAGTCTTTGTCGCGAAAATACCGTCCAGCCAGTAGCGACCCCTGCTACTTGTGTAGGCACCCCACCCCGGAGAGTTTGGTGGTGCAGGCGGCTACGGCCCCGGCAAAGCAGGCGTCGTATCCTACCATCCCTCCGGATAGGGACGACAAACGTTTTGACGGCTGGGCGAAGAAAGTGTTTTCTTCTGGGGGTATGGCGGTTCAGGTGGCCAACTCCATATGTGCCTTGTCTCGTTTCACACACACTCTGCGGAACTGTGTTGCATTAGCGGCTGATAATATTCCCGAAGGGGACGAACGGGATGGTTTCCTTGCTATGGTTCAGGATGGCAAGGATGCCATGTGTCGTTCAGTCGGGTTTGGACTTGGCGGATTGTGTCAGCCGGTCCATGACGGCGAGCACCGTAATGCGCATGTTTGCGTGGTTGCGGAAGTCTGGGTTCGCTCCTGATGTGCAGTCCCGGCTCCTCAACATGCCCTTTGACGGTGAACACCTTTTTCAGCAGCAAGGCTGACGAGAGCCTTGAGAGGTTGCAGACCTCCAAAGCTGCAGCGAAGTCGTTGGGCGCTGCAGTTCGCCAACCTCCGCCTTTTCGTCCTAGGGGACAGCAATGGAGGAGAGGTTCCTTTCGCTATTACTCATCCTTCAGTAAAGCGAGAGGAGCTAGCAGTCAAAGAGGCCATCGTAAGAGTGCCAGAGGTGGAAACAAAGGTACTCGAGGTGCCAAGGCCGCTCGGGCAGTTGCCTCTTTGCCCTCAGGCAACGCCGCAGCCGCTACCACTCAGTCATGAGGCCAGGTCCCATGGTTCGCCGGTTGGGGGAAGGCTGGCGCAGCATCTTGTAGAGTGGCAAGCCATTACTTCGGATGTGTGGGTTCTGGAGATCATAACCCACGGCTACTGTCTTCCTTTTCGGCAGAGGCCTCACGACAATCCACCAAGGAACCTCTCTTTGAAGAGTCCGGATCTGCTCCTTGCGCAGGAAATTCAAGCCCTGCTGGAGAAAGGCGCCATAGAACTGGTGCCTGTAGCAGAGAGGAACAAGGGATGGTATTCCCCTTATTTTTTGATTTCAAAGAAAGACGGGGGATTGAGACCCATCATGGACTTGCGCAGTTTGAACAAACTCCTCAGGAAGGACAAGTTCAAGATGGTTGACTCTTTCTCAAGTCCTCCAGGCCCTTCAACTTCAGGACTGGTTGGTGTCTCTCGACCTCAAGGATGCTTACTTCCATGTGCCGATCCATCCCAAGCACAAGAAGTACCTGCGGTTCGCGGTTGCGACTCGCACTTTCAGTTTCGGGTCCTGCCGTTCGGATTGACCTCCGCCCCGAGGGTTTTCACCAAGCTCATGGTGGTGGTGGCAGCGCATCTCAGGAAACGGGGGATTCACGTCTACCCCTACCTGGACGATTGGTTGATCAGGGGGAGTTCTCCCGAGCAAGTCCTGGATCATCTGTCCGTCACCTGCCACTCCCTTCACAGGCTGGGCTTCTCCCTCAATTTAAAGAAGTCCCATTTGACACCAACGCAGCGGCTCCAGTACATCAGAGCAGTGCTCGGCACGTCCCTGGGGCAGTGTTTTCCTCCTCAGGTGAGGGCTCTTCACATTCAGCAGATGGTGCACAAGTTTCAGTTTGCCCAGAATCTCCCAGCGTCCGAATTCTTGAGACTGCTCGGCCTCATGACATCCTGCATTCTTATGGTGCCAGAGGCTCATCTGCGGATGAAATCTTTGCTGTGGGCACTCAAGCTCCAGTGGTCTCAGTCCTCCGGCAGGCTGTTGGACCCTGTTCAGGTGCCGCCCTCGGTTGCCCGGGACCTTCTGTGGTGGGCCATTGAGGGCAATCTGATGAAAGGGGCCCCATTTTGGCTGCCCTGGCCGGAGGTGACGATCGTGACGGATGCATCCCTCACGGGATGGGGAGCTCATGCCAACGAGTTGACAGTCGGCGGTCGTTGGTCTCCGTCGGAGTCCAGACTCCATATCAATCTGTTGGAGCTGAGGGCCGTCAGGCTAGCCCTGAAGGCTTTTCTGCCGACTGTGCGCGGAAAGAGTGTCCTGATTCTAACGGACAACAAATGGGCCATGCACTACCTCAACAAAAAGGGGGGGCAGGGTCACTTCCGCTGTTCAGGGAGGCGATGCAGCTCGAATTATGGGCAATCCAGCAGGAAGTTTCGATCTCAGCAGTTCATCTGGCCGGAGACGACAACGAGACGGCGGACGCTCTGAGCAGGCAGAGCACGATCTCTCACGAGTGGGAGTTGGCTCAGGAGATTCTCCTGGAGATCTTCGCCCTTTGGGGGACCCCTCAAGTGGATCTCTTCGCCTCCAGTGTCAACCGGAAGTGCGTAAGGTTTTGCTCGCGGGAATTTCCTCCAAAAGGAGCCTTAGGAGACGTGTTTGTGGTGGAGTGGTCATTCCCACTGCTGTACGCGTTTCCTCCAGTCCCCGTCATCCCGCAAGTGCTGCAGAGGTTACGGAGGTTCGGTTCCTGGATGATCCTCTTTGCTCCGGCGTGGGCCCGGAGGACGTGGTACCCGGACCTTCTAGACTTGTCCATCTGCCCTCCACGTCGTCTTCCCTACCGAGACAATCTGCTCTCACGGGAGGGGGGTCAGGTTCTCCATCCAGAGGTCAGATCCCTCAATCTTCACGCTTGGCTTCTGAAAGGTTGAGGTATAAGGATTGGGACCTCCCTGAAGACGTGATGGAGGTGTTGCTCTCGGCCAGGAGGCCGGCAACTAAGTCTCTGTACCGTTGCCGTTGGAGAAAGTTCTGCGACTGGTGCAGAGTTCAGAATGTGGATCCTTTTGAATGTGACATTCCCATGGTTCTGTCTTTTTTGCTTTCTTTGGCCCACAGGGGCTTGCAAGTGGGGACCATTAAAGGGTACCTGGCGGCACTGTCCATATTTAAGCACTCGTCTGAAGAGTGTTCCTATTTCAAAATTCCTTTAATTTCGCAGTTTCTGAAAGGGCTCACTAATGTGTTCCCTTCGTCACCTTTTCTGGTGCCAGGCTGGGATTTGAACCTTGTTCTTAAATTTCTTATGGGTGCTCCGTTTGAGCCTTTACATTCTTGCCCTTTGAGGCTGTTAACTCTGAAAACTGTGTTTTTGGTTGCGGTTACTTCCGCTCGCAGAGTGAGTGAGTTACAGGCACTTTCAGTTAAGCCACCCTTCACTGTGTTTCACAAGGACAGGGTTGTCCTTAGAGTTCGTCCTTCTTTTCTTCCGAAGGTGGTTTCGGAATTTCATTTGAGCCAGAAGGTTGTTCTTCCGGCGTTCTCTCCTCCTCCACATCCTGGTAAGGAAGAGGAGAGGCTCCATAGGCTTGATCCTCGGAGAGCATTGAGCTTTTATATTTTGCGCATGTCCCGGGTCAGAGTGGACGATCAACTTTTCATTGGTTACGCTGGTAAGCGTTTGGGACAAGCTGTGACGAAACAGACTTTGTCTCGGATTATTTTAGCTATCTCCGAGTGTTAGCGCTTGGCGGATAAGGACCCTCCGGCTGGCTTGCGGGCCCATTCTACCAGAGGAGTGGCTGTGTCTACTGCCCTGCAGAGGGGGGTTCCTATTCGTCACATCTGTGATGCAGCCACCTGGGCTTCAGTACATACTTTTGTACGTCACTATTCCCTTGATTCCATCAGAGGGCAAGATCTGGCCTTTGGCAAGGCAGTTCTCTATTCCGCAATTTGATTGGGCATGCTAAATTTGTATTCTACATTTTTTCCCACCTCCTTGCTTGGTACTGCTTTGGGAGTCTGTCATAGATATGGAATACGTCGGAGGACCCAATCCCCTCGAAGAACAAGTTACTTTCTTACCTGGTAATGTTCTTTCGATGGGATGGTCCGACGACGTATTCCATATCCCTCCCTCCCTGCCTTCCCCGCATCGTCAGGGGAAAACAGGGGAAAGGCAGAGAAGGGGGAGGACATGTGGCCGAAGAAGGGCCAGAGGAAGGGCACGGAGTAGAGGGAGGAAGGGGAGAGGAGGAAAGAGAGGACAGGATGTCCTGAGATTTAGAGATGAAATGAGAAGCCAGTACCGTGCAGAGGGCCTGGGAAGGGACAGGAGAGGTGGAGACTGCAGCAGGATTGGCCAGTTCCTTGCAGATTTTAAAGAGTTCAGCTGAGTTGTTAGATGCCGCAGATACAGGGACTTCGATGTGGGCTCTCTTCTTGATGAGGACAGAGAGCCGGTATTGCCTTTGGAGCAGGAGGCAGGCAAGTTTGTCAGAGGATGCACATGAAGCAAGCCATTTCCTTTCAGCCACCCTGCACTTGTGTTTAAGGGGGACGAATTCTGAGTCGTACCAGGAGTTCCACTTGGCCTTGGGCTTCAAGCAGATACTCATGACAGGGGCAAGAACATAGAGAGTGTCAGATATAGCAGAGTAGAGCATGGAAAGGGCTGTATCGGGGTGGGAGTCAGCCAAAGGGGGACGGGGGCGAGAAAGTGGTAGCGAAAGCCTCAACTGACACGCGCTTCATGGGTCGGATGACCGAGAAGGTGGGTGGCAGTGATGGAGTTGGCTTGGCCTGAGGGGTAGAGAGGATGAGCTAGGACGAAAGGAGAAAGCGATCACTCCAGAAGAGAGGAGTGGTGAGAGGGATAGAAAGGGGAAGGTCAGAGGAGATCAGCATGTCCAAAGTGTGCCCTGCAAAGTGAATCAGGCCAGAGGGGAGAATAGAGAGTGAGAGAGTCGTAAAGGTCGCAAAAGAGTCCAGAGGAAGGACAAGACGCATCCAGGTGGATGTTGAAGTCTCCAAGAAGGAGGAGTTGAGTGGTCGAGACCAGGAGGGAAAAGGAGAGGTCCGCCCACTCAGAGAGGAAGGAGGAGATCTGACCAGGTGGCCAATAGATAGTAGCCACAGTAAGGGAATGGCTAGGAGAGAGAGAGAGCCTGCAGACAAGGCATTCGAAAGAGAAGTAGGCCTGTGTAGGAATGACAGAGGCAGGGACCCACTTGCAAAAGATCAGGGTTACACCCCCTCCGGAACAGTTGGACCTGGGCGTGGAGAGGATCTTTTGGCCGTCAGGGAGGAGAGTGTCAAAGCTTGTGACAGAGCTGGCCGTGAACCATGAGACCGAGGACATTGAGGTCAAGTTACTCCAGAAGGCGGCAGATGTCGGAGGAGTGTTTGACAGCTGAGCGAGAGTTTATAGTGGCAATATGAAGAAGGGTGCTGTCCTTGAAAGACTAACGGGAGGGGTACAGGTCAGAGGTACGTCCTGCAGGAGTGTGGAAGAAGCCCAAGGTGGGACAGAAGCGGAGGGAAGAGAGGGCAGCGAAACCAAGGAGGAGATAGCAGGCGAGGAAGCTGTGGAGGAAGAGAGGGGACAGCAGGAGAAGAAAGGAAATTGATGAGGCGTGGGAAGCGTCTATCGAAGAGCAGAAGTTTGGCCTGGGGCCTTGGACCAAGACGGTACCATTCACATAAACATTAATGATGACCTTAGAGGAGTGGAAGGAGGCCAGGAGGGCTTCCCACCGGGTACCACCATTAATGGGAGAAGAGGAGGGGGAGAGCACAGAGACCATATATAGGGTCCATAGGTCTGGCGAGGCAATGACAAAGAGGATGTCGGTGAAAGTTTGCCTGGAGCAGGCACTGGTATAGGTGTCAGCAATAGGGAGGCCCTGGTTGGAGACCAGGATATCCCTTTTACACTTCTTCCTACCAGATTTAGTGAGGAGAGCAGGATAGTCAATAGAGAAGCAGTTAGGGAAGATAGGGGAGACAGAGAGCACCATAGAGTAGGTAGGGAGAGGAGAGAAGGAAGGGAAAGGGAGAAACACTGGGGAAGGACACAAGGCAGGGTGCAAGCAGACGAGAGAGAGAGAGAGGCGAGACAAGTTGAACAATTGGACAAGACGACAGACGTTAAAGATTATCACAGTGCTCCCTAAATCTGAGAATCCAGAGAGGGGAAGGCCTAGGTTTCACAATGCAGGTTTTAAATACTCTCACAATGCGCTTTTAAAAACAAGAGAAAAACACCCCCAAGTTTGTAATACCTGAATAGAGGGAAAGAGGCCTAGGCTTCACAATGCAAGTTTTAAATACTCTCACAATGCACTTTTCAAAACACACCTAAGTTTGAGATACCAAAATTGAGGGAAAAAGGCTTAGATTACACAATGCAGGTTTTAAATACTTTCACAATGCACTTTTAAAAACACAAGAAAACACACCTAAGTTAGAGAGTCTGCTAGGTAGTCAGGGGTGGCGTGCGGGTTACCCCTTGTTGATGGCTGGCAACTGGCTTCTGCTGCATTCACCTGCAGACACAACCAGGAGCCGCCTCTAATGGGAGCCACCCTTTGCCTAGGGGCCCTTAGCCATAGGGGCTGCCGGGCAGGGGCTGCCCTGTTGAGATAAGAGAAGTAAGAAGGAGAAGCCAATCAAGGGGGGGAGGGCGGGCAGGAAGGAGGGGAAAGAGCAGAAGGGAGCAGCGAGGGAGACGTCAATGGGAACAGGGGCACCAGTTAACAACACAAACAGGCAATGCAGAACTAGAGAATGCAGATATTATATAAGGCATCAAGAAAGTATCGAAGATAAGTGACATCCTGGGATCAAGATGAAGAAACGTATACTACAGAAAAGATGAAGATATCAAGTCATTTTACAGGTGTACATATGCAAAGAAACGCAAGTAAATGAAGTATTCGTTAGGCTAGCTTTATAGTGAATAGATTGCGGCATGCGCCAACATGTACATGTATATAGAAGCGAGTAAAGAATTGATATTTACACTACGTGTTATAGCAGAGCTAGGCTAAAGAAGAAAGGCCTCTTTTCCAGTATGTCGCACTTAGAAAACAAGTGAATGACAAAGTGAATCTCAGAAAGGCGAGGCTGGATGAGCCAAGAAGCCAAGGCCATATCAGACTGGGCTGAGCAGACATTGGATACAAATCGTGTGAAAGAAAGAAGCTCCTGTTCAGGAGGCATGGACAAAAACAAGAAGACATCAGAGGTCTATTAAAAAATAGTATTTTAATACACTAGAAGCTCGATTTTGTGGTCTTCAGTCAAGTGGAGGGGTGAAGTTGGACGAGCATGATGGTTACACCTAAGCATGGGGGCAGAGCGTGCCTTCAATCCCCTGAATTCTCCAGAGCAAGAGAACACTCCCAAGGACAAGTTAAAAGCCCTAATTGACAGCAGACCCCTGAGGTGATGATAGATGAGTATGCTAATTGATGGGAAGCTATGGTTAAGACTAGCTCACCAGCACATGGAAGCCCAACCTGCGTGCTGCTAAATGTAGGTGGAAAAGAACTGACGGAGCTTAGAAGCCAACCAATGATAGGGAGCCGCATGATTAAGGGTCCTAAAATGTGTGCAGCCAATGGGACATTGTATATTTAGTGACGTTCATAGTGACCTGTTTAAGGGGAGGGCTTAGTTGCCCCACCTGATGTTAAGAAACAAATCACTTTCTTCCACTGCCTTAGACGAATATGGATTGTATACTTAGATATTCCCTTAGACCCTATCACTTTGTTCAATACGTTTTTGTAGTTTGCCACACAGGATGACGTTAGTAATACGTAGGTTGACGTCACCTATGACGATTTTCTGTTATAAAAGTATGCTTTTTTAAAGATGCATTGAGAGAGAACTTACGCTGTGTTGTCCGTTGTACTCCCTGTTTTAGATAATTAATATTAAAACAGTTATCCTTTTGCCAACTACCAGAGTCGTTTCGATTATTGATGTTTGAATAATTTCTGTATCCCCATCCATTTCAAGGATATTGCTACCTCATCTTAAAGGGCTGTAAGCTCCAGTTCAGTTGAGTAAATGGTGTTGATGGTCAGAGAGTCATCCTCATAGGATCCTGATAGAGGGAGGAGTATATGGGCGTCATCGGCATAGTTGGTGTACGCTATGCCGAGCCCATCCAAGAGGTCAGAGGGGTTTAGTGAAGATATTGTAGAGGGTGGGGTAGACACAGTACCCTTGTGGGACAACACAGACGATTGGATTCAGGGCGCATTAACCGAGTCGGAGAAGACTCTCATGGATCTACACTCAAGGAATGAAGAAACCCAGAACGTGGCTTCTTGGGAGAATTTAGCGGCTGCGGTGAGATGGTGGCATACGTTTTTATGGTCTACCAGGTCGAAGGCCACCGAGAGGTCAAGGAGGAGGATGAGAGCTGGCTTTCCTTTGTCTCTAAAACTGTCGATCTGGTTTTTAAGATCTAGCAATGCTTACTCAGTTCCATGTCCAGGTCTGAAGCCTGGTTGGCGCTTACCCAAGATGTGGTTAGATTCAAGGAACAGTTGGATCTGGTTGTAGGCTGCCCTATCCAGAATTTTTAGTAGGAAAGGAACAGTGGTGATCAGGCGGTAGTTGTTGGGGGCTGACGGGTCTAAACTAGCTTTATTCATCAGGGGGAGGACCCATGATTCTTTTAGACTAGTGGGTACATGGTTAGAGGCGAATTATGCATTAATAAAGCTAGTTATGAAAGGGGCTTGGATGTCTGTGCAATCCTTGATAATGGTTGCTGGGCAGATATCCCCTTTGCATTTGGATGGTTTGAGTTTTCTAATAATGTTTGCAGTCTCCTCTTTTCCGAGACATCTCTGAATTGAAATGTCATGGTAGGTGGGCTGGTAGAGGGGAGGGGGACCATGGGTGTGTGGGCGGGCACCTTTCCTTTAATGAGATCTTGTTTTAGCAGTATTTAT
Source organism: Ambystoma mexicanum (assembly GCF_040938575.1). NCBI lineage: Eukaryota > Metazoa > Chordata > Amphibia > Caudata > Ambystomatidae > Ambystoma > Ambystoma mexicanum. Next base: position 156,711,922 of record NC_090925.1, read on the forward strand.
TCCTGTAGGGAATGAAGTTTAGATCTCATGGCGGTTTGAATGCTGGTGCACCAAGCCTCGTCTTTTAAACTGGTTGATATGGAGCTGCTGGCATTTCTAATTCTCTGAGAATACAGAAGATTTCTTGCGAATTAGAGCTGGCCTTTGCGATTCTCATTTTGTTCAAAGCAGTTTTGGGTGTGTTGGCAGGTGCCTTTTTCCACGCTGCCTCAGCTTGTCGTTTTTTGGTTCGAAGGGCTACAAGGTCGGGGGTGAACAAGCGTTAATATGGGCAATTGGCTTTGTTTTGCGTGGGGCCAGTGGGGCAACAGCGTTTACTGCCTTGGTTAGCGTGTCAGCGTAGATGTTTGCAAGTACGTTAGGGTCTGTGGAGGCAATGTTCTCTCGCAGAAGTGGTGTAAAATGTGGGGATAGTGTTTCTTTATTCAAATTTTGGGTACTGCGGCTCCAGGTTGGGGAAAGGGCCTGGTAGTGCATTGGGGCGCCTTAGATGGAGAGAATGTGATTGAAAGTGTACAAGTGTGAGGGGGTTCCACTGATGGGCCCATAGGTCAGTGCTCACTCTCTAGTACCTGTAAGACAAGATAGCTGCACCATGTGAGGAATGGGGGCGCAGGATTCACTTACTCCAACACGACTCAATGATGAGGACTCAGTAGTTTGGCAAAGGGAAGTTTGTTTAATGACAAGTACATCAAACAGGGAAACAATTGGAAATCAGCATCGTTGCGATCACCCGTCTCGCTCCAACTTCCACGAACTTCATGCAAACAGTACCTTTTATACCTAAAACTCATCATCACTGACGTCTAACTCTACAAATTCGTCATGCAATATAATTGGTTAGGAAAGGTAACTTAAGTATAGGTGCTATATCTGTATATGGTAACAGAGCATGCAGATTGGATAACTCTTATCGGGTGGGCGTCTATGCCCATCCCTCTACATCACGCGCGATAGACGTCACTACAAGTACAACGTCCTATTGGTTATAGTCTCTATAGGACCTTAGATTACATGGTCCATTGTGATTGGGTGGGTTACACCCCTAGACGTAAATCTCCATTTTTAATTAGCAGCCTGCAGACTGGACACCCAGGTGCCCAGTGTCCCAAGATTCACCCTGCCTCCCTTCCATCAATCAGTGCTTTTGAGCTCTGTGTCAATTAGTTGGCTGGGCATGGCCTCGAAACTGTAGTCTCTTATCTGGAGAAGTTATGGCACCCTTAGATCTGGGTGACATCAGACGTTGGTAACTCTTCGCGCCTGACTGGTCACATGTCTGTTTACCGTGAATCTGCTTCTGTTTCCAGCTTTTCGTGTATTTGATTCTTCTTTAGCCTCGCCACCTGCTGGGCCCCCCTTATCTTGACCTTCACGGGGCAGGCTGGTATGCTCTGAAGTTTCATTTCTCCAGCGTTTCCACTCTCCCCCTTTCCTTGGGTTGACCTCGAATTCCCAGGCATGAGCTGCTCTTTGTTGAGTTTCGATTCCGCTCTTCTTTCTGGCTTTAGCTGGAATATGAAACCTGGCCTGGTAGGCCTCTGGCCGCCTGGGCATACTTCTGCTTAACAAAATGGAGTCACACTTGTATACTGTGCTTTATTGAGGTAGATATATGGTTGGCGCTTGCCGCTCTATACTTCTACTAAGCATTGCAAACAGTATCGTTTTCTTAGCTTCTTGCGTTCCAAGCCTATTTACATACGTTAACTAGTTGGCTACTTCTATCTTGTCTCATAGCACGTTTCCTTACGTTTCAACATTGTCTCTTTTCCTGTGTCCATTACATCTATTTTCCATAACTGCTTGCACTGACGTGCTATCCTTGTTAGCCGTTTTTGTTCACTCGTGAATCTGTCCAGGCCCTTGTGTCATTTCCACTGGCCATCCATTAAGGCTCTTTGGGTCTCTTCATGGACCGTCTGTAGGTACTCTTCATTTCGATCTCAGCTGCTGGTATGGTTGTCCAAGAGGGTATCGCGTAGCCCATGGTTGTCTGGTTATGGGCGCTTCAACAGGTACGGCTCTTCTGATGTACACTGGGCAGAGTCCCAGCGCCTCTCTGTTGGTTCATTTGCTTCTCATTCGTCACATACCTTGGCGAGTACGCTCCTGGTACCTCGAAATGGGGGGCAGGGGTGCAGGCCATGCCTGGGACCTCCTCTACACTCCCCCCTCTGGTCGGTTCATCAACCACTTCTGCTGCTTCTTTTGTATTTATTTCCTTAGATTCTTCAGTGTCTTGATCATCGTCTTCAGGGTTTGTACATGATGGTGTGAATTTGTGCGTCTTTGGAGTCCATATTTTTATCACACCCTTCAAACTTCCTGCGGTTTTTACATGTTCATCTTTATTCCATGTCATTAACTGGCATTGTCCATTTGGGCTGCAGTAGATCCATTTCCCTTCATACTTTCTTTGTTTTCTGGGATATGTAAACTTTGTACCTTCTGGCTCAAATTCACTGGCTTTCACAAAGTCTCTTATTTCTTCATCAGTCAGATCTCTGGGCTTCCATCCTGGTTCGACATCAACCATGATTTTCATCCCAATGGCTTTCTTCGCAGTTTTCTGGCACTGAGTGATGATTATTTTGATTATGCAGAATCCTAGCAGTACCATTGCTAGCAAGGCTCCCAGAAACTTGAATATATCCACCATCCATTGTGGGACCCATGATAGCATGGCTCCAAACCAGCTGTCATCGTCCACCTCATCACTTTCATTGATCATCTGGTTCTTTAGGTTTGTCAGCATACTTATGGCTTCTGTTAGGGTTCCATTTTCTTCATTGTGCATTGGTATAAATGTGCAACACGGTTCTCTGATTTTTGCGCAAACACCTCCATCCATTGGTGTGATCATGTCTAGTACATATCTGTTCTGGAGGGTCATCAGTCGGATTGCTCTTAGTTCCTCTTTGATCATGTTAAATCCTTGTATGGTAGAGTTGATGGTCTGCAATAACTCCCATCTGGTTATCTGCAACCATTTATCATTCACTCCAACTTGGATGTGCGGCAGGAGTAGTGTTGTGAATACTGTTGAGGTGAGGCTGAACAGCCTGTGCTTGTATGGGATCGCATGGAATGCCTCTTCTGATTTGGCAGAAAAGTAATTTTCTCTCTTCATCCTGGATACCAGTTCCACAGATCTCCTTTTCCTTAGATGAGCATCTGCCTTTGCGAAACTGTCCAAATTCAGGTCATGTTTTGGGATCACTAGTGCGGTAACGTGGACATTCACCAGTGTGCATATGCCTCCCCAGTTCTTCGGTAATCCTATATATGCCTTGGATCCACATGCCCAGTAATGGTCCATAATAACTGCGGTTCCTTGTGTCATTCCTGGGGCTTCATAAATTCTTCCGCAGTTTACATTCTCTCCCATCTTCCTCGTGCCATTACTTCTGAAGCATGGTTTCGGGCTTTGCAGTGGTACTATTTGCAGGGGTCCTCCTCTGTCTTCGACCCATGTTAGCAGCTTCACCAATCTTGGCTATAGAGGTTTGCATAACCTCTGCAAATTCTCTATTGCTTCTTGGCAGGCTCCAAGGACCATCCAAGCACGGCAGATTACTACTCCTTCTTCCCATACATCTGGGGAAACCACTGTTCCCCAAATCTGCATTTGGTCTCTGTTCTTCCATATTTGAGCCTCTTCTGCAGTTTTTCCTTGGACGTTCAGTCTCGGGTTTATTTCCCATCTTTTTCCTGATCCTTTAACGTCAGGGTTCTTGTATCTGATCATGTGGTTCCTGGTGTGCGCCCTGTTTCTTGTTTTAATGTCCTGGACGTAGACATCTTCATCTGGGTAATCCTTTTCGTTGGCCCATATCAACGAGGCGTCTCTTCCCATAAATTGTCCTCTGGTGTTGCACATTGCTACATGTGACATACAGTGTGCTGTGGGGACATCAATTTCTACAGCCACTAAGATCTTGGATTTTCCCATGCTGTACGGTAGAAGTGCACAGACGAAGCATTCTCCTTCTGATTGCCTTCGTCCTACTTCCTTCATTTGCTGGTACCATATGTTGTTTCCGAGATGGGCTGCGCTGTCCAGGTAATCGTTGAGTTCATTGTTATTGTCGTGCGGGCTTCTCTTGATTCTCAGCGTTCTTCTGTAGTTTGCTATAACTATGTCCTTGAATGCGTCTGTGCTGCTTTTCCACTCTGGGCGTCTTGGTGGAGCAGGTTCCCATGACTGTATCACTGTGGTAGGAGAAGGTTTTGCGTTTCTTTTCCTTCCCTTTTGTAGTCTTTCATAGACTTCCTCTAACCACCATTGGCTCACCAACTTCATAACGCGTGGCTGTGTTGTAGGCCTGGAGCTTGTTCCTTGCCTTGGAGCTGGCGTGCTTGCTGTTATAGTCTCTGTAGTTCTATTTTTCAGCTCCTCATGCAGCTTCTTTGCTCTAACTATGAACGGGAACAAATGATCTATCAGCGTCTGTGTTTTCTCTGTGAGTTCCTTTGTGGTTACCTCTGTTTTTTTAGGGATTTTGCTATGCCCTCTCTTTGGTTTCTCACTTGGTTCTTCCTGGTTACTTCCACTATTTTCTGGGGCTGGTTGTTCGGTAGGCAGTTTCTCCTTCTCTGTTGCCCTTGTTTGAGGCCCTGTTGCCATTGACACTTGCCCTTGTTCGTGTGCATTCAGTGTGTGCGTGCGTGCAGTGGTCAGCGCTACATTCTCACTCTCTCTGTGCTGACCCTGTCTCCAGCTTTTCTCTTTATTCATCACCTCGAGTGTGTATGTGCCACTGCTAATTACATTCAATTTTAGTTCGTTAGCTTTACCATCAGTTTTCCTTGGGACTTGGATAACTATATATGGTTTGGGTGCTTTTGTGGGGCCCGGGCGTTCATTATCTGGCGGGTGCACTGAAATTGGGACGCTTCGTGCACCGATAAAAAATACAGTTCTGATAGTCAATGACAGAAAGACAATAATTACCACGCATGTACACATTATGCACTTATAAGACATTTGGCAGCATCTCCTTCCAGGGAAGCGGGGGCGCCCCTCTGTTGGCAGTAAAACCAAGTAACTGTTCCGGGCTCCCATCTCGAACATAACTCTATTTTCAGCGTTTACTTCTTTTTATTACTCTGATTTCATTGCTCAAGAGTTCGTGAATTACTAAAGTGACGAGTGCTTCTCAAGTGTCCCCCCTCTTGCGAGTGATGACAGTAGTCTCTGGGTATGGAGTACAGTTCTTTTGCTAGACTATGGAAAAAGGTTAGGCTAGCATCTTTGGCACGTCACATTCATTATGCATATCTATAGCAGGTAAAGTCCCAGTGCACCCCTCGAATTTGCCTTGGTCCTGTGGACCTGCTGGAACCTGTTCAATGCGAAGGAATGAAAAGATGGAACTGCTAAAAATCACACAAAAATAAAACATTGTAAAAATAAAAACAAAAATAAAAGTAAACATGTAAAAATAAAAAATAAGAAAAAATAGAAAAAAGTAAAAAGGAAAAATAAGATGGTGTAGTTCTCGTTGCTGCTCTTATCGATCTGTCCCTCGGCGAAACGATGATGAACTGTGTCTCTATCTCCTCGATCTGTCCCGCGGCGGAAAGTCTCACTGGAATCTCCTTAAGTATTCTCGCTGGAAGGTAGATAGCTCTACCTGGAGCATAATGCCGTGGAGAAGTGTGCCCATGTGTGGGATATTGGCTGGATCTCTAAGAAAGGTGATGACGTCAACGTCTGCTGGCCTTCCCACCATTTCTGGATAGTCTGTGACTAGTCTGAATAGGACATTATGGGCCAGCTGGGTGTCCTCGGGTGACAGGGACATTTGTCCTGTTTTGCTGGGTCCTGATCATAAGCTTTTCTTTTGACTCGAACAGTCTCTGCACTTTCCTGTTGCGTGGATTGCCACTAGGTAATTTAGTTTAGTCCACAGCTGGTTCAATTGTGCTAGGTTTCTTGGGTCTCTGATGAAAGTGCGTGTGTCTGTGGTTCTTCCGACAAGTGCCGGACACTTCTCGATTATTTGAAAAAACAGCGTGAAGGTGAGTTCATCAATGTCTACCGGTGGTGGAAGCATTTGTGTCCTTTTCACTGTGCTAGGGTAGCTCTGCTTCCACGATGACAGTCAGCAGTTGGCAAATTACTTTCTTGTTAGCAGGATCTCGAATAAAGTCTATGACACTGGTTTCTCTCCCTATGAGTGACGGATATGTTATCAGCACCAACTGGAAATAAGTGAGCACATCCCACGTGAGGTTTCTGCTGGGAGCTACCATAAGTTCTGTAAATGAAGTCTTTACACTGGTTGCTTCTGGATACTGTGTTAAGCTCTTATTTGCAGTCTATCAGAGTCTTGATTCTGTATACTACTTGAGTGTGACGTGATTCAAAAGTTTGTTTTATCAACGTTGTTGTGGCTTTGGAAGTGTAGTTCTCTCCTTCACCCTGCAACTGTGGTGCACAGAGTGTCCGTATTATTGTTCTTTATCACCTTTCTCTGGTTTGAGGAAATGTCCTGTTTAAAAGCCACAATTTAAAACGGAGTTCTTTTGCCTTTATTTTGCTGCTCATGCGTCCTTTTTCCTCTCCATGGATCTTGTCTGAACGTGCTGAGGTTCTTCCCCGTTATCTGTGGTTTCTTCGTGGTTAGGTGCAGTTGGAGGGTTCTCCCCTATATATGGTGTAATGTCATTTAGGAAGAGCCATGCCCTCCTGCCCTGGAGTTGGACAGCTGAAGGAGTGCAGTCTTCCACGATGAAAGGGCCATTAAATCTTGGTTCGTCCCACCTTTTCCTTGTATAATTCTTGATTAAAACAGCATCTCCAGGGAAGACGAGAGGCGCACATAGATTTTGACTTGGATCTGTTTCAGCACCTCCTGCTGTGTTTTGTGCTGCGCAGAACCCTTTTCACCGTCGCTGCAGTTGGCCTGTAATGACAGAGTTGCTGGATGTCATACAGTTCAAGTATTCCTGTATTTCTGTCCCCAGGACCTCTCTTGTTGGCTGGGCATCACATCTAGCTCTATCTCGGAGGGTAAGAGGGGTCCTCATCCTTCTGCCCGTGACTATCTCGTGCAGCGTGAGATGATGGTCGGAGCCTGGTTGGTTCCGAAGTGCATACAATGCCAGTGGTAGACAGTGCAGCGATCCCCTTTTTAATGTGAGTTTCAACTTGGCTATCCTCTCCTTTAACAAGCCGTTGAGCCTCTAACATATGCCATTCCCCTCCGGATGATACACCGACGAGAACTTGTGCTTTATACCAAGCAACAAGCTGATCTTCTCGAATACTGCATTGACAAAGTGAGCCCCATTATCTGACCTCATTACCTCGCACACTCCCCATCTAGGGAACACTTCCCTCACTAGAAATTTGGCAGCACAGGTAGAGTCTGGGTGTGTACAGGGACCTGCTTCTATCCATCTAGAGAATGGACACACCACCACAATGAAATACCTGTACCCATTGCACACTTGAATCATGTCGACGTAATCGATATGCAAGTGCTGGAATGGCCCATTGGGCCGGGGAATAACTCCTCTCATTACTTTTAATGTGTGCCCAGCGGTGAATTGCTGGCAGATAATGCAGTTCACCATGAAAAATGCAACATGATCCGCTAAATTCGGCGTGAACCAGTCTTCTGTGAGCGTTGCAACGAGATTTTATTTTGACATATGTATATGGTAGTGTAATTGCTCCAATGCTACCTTCAGTAGGGCGACAGGCATTACTGGTTTACCAGTGCTGTCTTGCCGCCACAATCCATCAGAGGGGCTTAAAGAGCACCCACAACGCTTCCATAAATTCTTCTCCTCCTGAGGTGCCTCCCCTTGGAGCTCCATTAGCTGAGTCTGCCCCATGTTGCTACAGGCCTCGGGTGTGGCTCGTGCTACCATCATCCTCTCATGGGTACGTGCCACCTCCACATCCATGAATGTTTCATTCTTGGTTGCCATACGCTTGGCTTCCGTGTCCGCTTCATGATTTCCACGTGACACGAAATCTGTCCCTTTTGTGTGGGCGGCGCATTTCACGACCGCTATGCCCACTGGGAGCTGTAGTGCTTTTATCAACCTGTCCAATAAGGCTGCATGTTGCACTGACGTGCCGTCTGCTCGGAGGTAGCCCCTCCTTTTCCAGCGCGCTAGACCTGCGTGTACGGTGGATGTCACATAGGCAGAGTCACTGTACACTGTTACTTCCTGGTCTGCATGATTCTCAATGGCGAGTATCAGCGCTAATAGTTCTGCAGCTTGTGCTGAATAGTGAGATGGCATTCGCTCACCGACGAGTACCTGAAACTCTCCGTTCGCTAGGTGTTTTACCACGGCCACGCCTGTGTATCTTTGTCCATCCTCTTGGTCGATTCTTGAAGAACCGTCAATGAACACGATCTCACCACCCGCCAGGGCATTTTCATTTACCCTGGGGATTTCATCATAGAATTCCTCATAGTTTGCAGAGTCGTGTATAGGTTCTCCCTCTGTGACTGGCTCAGCTATGAACGTAGCTGGATTTACAGTTTAACATCGAACTATTTTGATTGATGGGTTAGAGATAATCACCTCATAGGCGGATGCTCTCTGTGAAGTCAGCGTGCCCTTTGGTTTTTCTAGTATGGCGAATAATGAGTGCTCGACTTACAAAGTCATGGAGAACCCCATCACAATGGATGATGCCTTCTCGATGGTGAATGCGGCGGCAGCTAGATTTTGTTCGCATGGGAAGTGGCCTCTCATTACCGGGTCCAGACTCCCGCTGTAATACGCTAGGGGCTTATACCCCAGCGAGGTTCCCTGAGCGAGTACTGCCGTCATAAAATTGCCATCAGTATGTGAGAACAGGTAGAATTCCTCTGCATAATTTGGAATCCCTAGAACTGGGGCCTTACAAATCGTCCCCTTGAGTTATGCAAACCCCTTCTCCATTGCCTCAGTCCATTCCATTTTTTCTTTTGTCGCCTGGGCCTTCTTTAGGGCCTGAAGCAAGGGCTTGGTAGAAGAGCTATAATCGAAGACCCATGCTCTGACATAATTGCACAGGCCTAAGAAACTTTGCATTTGTTTTATCGTGAGCGGTTTAGCCGTGTTCATGATAGCTTCAGCCCTTTCTGGGGTTACCTTTTTCCCCTCATGTGAGATTAGCTGACCTATGTATAACACCTCTTGTTGACAGTATTGTAACTTTTCCTTGTCAACCTTATATCCTTTCTCAGCCAAGATAGTCAGTAGCTGGACAGAGTCGCGCCTGCATTGTCCTCAGTGACGCTGCAGATCAGAATGTCATCCACATACAGCAAAACGACACTGTCTACCACAATATTGCTTAGGTCCATTTGCAGGACTCTGTTGAAAATGGACGGAGACTCACAATACCTCTGTGGCAATCTTGTGCTTTTCAGATGCATTTGTCTGAAAGTAAATGATGTCAGGTCTTGCGAATCACGGTGCAACGGTATTGAGAAAAAGCACTTTTTAAATCGATCACCGTGAAATATTTTGCCTCAGTGGGTATGTTGCATAGAATCGTAGACGCGTTAGGGACTAGAGGGAACTCAGCTTCAACAATATCGTTTAGTGCTCTTAAATCTTGGATTAAATGCCAAAACCCTCCCTTTGATTTCTTGACGGGGTAAATCACTGTGTTGCAAGGTGATTCTGATGTCACTAGGATGCCCTGCTCCATCATGGCGGAAATTGTCTTCGCGATCCATTCATCTGCTTCTCTGTACATGGGATATTGCCATGCTCTTGGTAAAATTGCTCCTGGTTTCAATTTAATTTTCACTTCACCTGCCCCCTTCAGGAGGCCTACGTCACAGGGCCCTGTAGTCCATACTGTGACAGGTACTTGGGCCATGTTATCATCAAAGTAGTCTGGATGTATCAGTGCCAACATCATTCTCTGTGGCACCTCCCGTTTGATCATTTTGACCCAAAATATGAGACACACTTCAGATCGTCATCGGTGACGTCAGTCACTCGATACACTTCTTCGATGGCGATAACCGCGTACCATTGTTTACCATCGTCATCGTATCCTTCGACCAATACCACTTTCCCTCGCACTGCGGCAGATTATATCGTTAAGGGAAATACTTGTCCCTCTTCTTCATGCATCGGTATTCTTGGTCCGAATAGGAACTCATCAGGTGTCTTCATAGTTCTATCTGCGAGGCCTGGCAATCCCGTCATGAGCACCTGCACGCCATATGTGAAGACTTCTGTCTCTAACGGTATAGCCCTCATGGCTATACGTCCGGAGTATGCTCTGATCATTTCGCACACGTTTGAATAATGCATTCCTGGAGTGGAGCACACTATACCATTCTCAGTAAATGAGATTGTCATATTCAACTTTGTTATCAAGTCCCGACCCAGGATGTTTACTGGGGTCTGACGTGAATACAATAAGGGTACATTCATTTCACGCTCTCCTACAGAGACTGGGAGCGCGTCTGTAAAGGGAACTCTACTGTGAGCTCCTGTGAAACTCTGAGTATCTATGGCCTCGCCGGACAGGGAAAACTTGCCTTCTCGTATGCACGAGCGCGTTGCACCCGTGTCAACTAAGAAGGAATATTCTTTACCCCCTATGGCGACATTTACCCTAGGTTCCCTATTAGGGTCTGGTGTCACTGATAGGATAGAGCACATCAGAGTCCCCCGTGAACTGTCCTATTTCATATATAAGTTCGGCCCACTGTATACTTGTGGATTTCCCCCATTCCCAGGGTTGACTCCCCCTCCGGAGTTAGTGCCCTGAGACATTTGCGGCGGTGCCTGCTGGGTTTGTCCCTGTGGCAAGTTCCCCACGTTCGAGGGTTGAACCCCTTGCTGCGCACCTTGCTGCACTGTGTGATTCTGTGCACCGCCTTGTTGTGGGACGGCAGGCTGGTTCACCATGCCTGTTTCTACTCCTTGGCTATTTTGCCACATGCCTTGTTGTGGGACGGCAGGCTGGTTCACCATGCCTGTTTCTACTCCTTGCCCATTTTGCCACATGCCTTGGCTCCTGCACACGCACGCCACATGTCCTGTCATTCCACACAGCCAACACACTGGCGGTGGTCGGGCCATCTGTCCATCTGGCGTAGCTGGACTGCCCATCTGCACATTTTGAAATCCACCTGGGTTATTCTGAAAACCTCCCTGGTTACCTTGAAACCCTCCCTGGTTACTCTGCCATTCTCTTCCTCTGAATCACCTACCCCTTGGGTAAAATCCTGCGCTACCCTGATTATTCTGGGATGGGTTAGCGGTCGATTGTGCGCTCGGTTCAGCTGGGCTCATCAGCATGGCTCCCTCGAGAGCATACTTTGAGAGTTTCTTTTGCACCAGCTTTGCCTCCTCACCCTTACGAGTTGCCTCCTTTTTTCGGTTCTTTTCCTGCAACAATCTACAGTAATGTGCAATAGTTAACTGTATTTCAGCCCAAGGTTTAGCCTCTACCCCTACCAATTTCTTGAGCTGTTTTTGCACCAGTTCAGGCAACCCTTGACACAATATGTGGTAGAATACAGGGATAGATTTCGTCCAAGACTCATGCGTTTCGAGTAACCACGCGTCTTGAAAACTCTGGATATAAATCAACGGATCCTCTGACTCTTTCATTTTTCGAGTCATTATAGCTCCCATATCAGAAGTGTCTGGGTATAGCGTTTGTAGCGCTTTCCACACTGCTGCTCTACAATTATTAAATGGCGCTCTGTCATGGGAAGTGTTAATTATGGTTACCCTAGGGTACCCTGTCCGTTTCCATACATCGTCTGCCCTTTCACCACGTATGGCGATCAGGAGGCCCTTAATGTCCCCTATAGCTAAGGTGACACCCCCTGTCATTTTCTATAACTCATGTATCCACTTCCGAGCTCCTGATGTCAGCATTGGAAGCTTGTTTTTCAGGTTCTCTCGATCCATGTGTGGCCATGGAATATATTGTGGTCTTGCTCCCCCTTTTTCTAGCAGCGGGAATTGGAATGTGCAGTCTTCCTTCTCTCTTCCCATAGCTCTCCTGTCTACCGCTGGGGTAGCATTCCCGCATTGCCGTCTACCTGGCAATGCCCTTAATCTGTCTGCATAGGCAGGTGCTGACGCCCCCCTCTGACTGTGGGGTGTTCCTTCATGTCGGCCGGACTGCGCGGCAGACTTCAGTGTCCTTGTTGCGGACTTGCTGGCGTCTGACCATCGTACCCCTCGGTCCCTTGGAAGCCGCTTTTCGCACCGTCTCGCTTCTTCGTGTGCCTCATCCTCTGTTTCCCCACCGGAGTCAGATTCAGAATGCTCCCAGTTTACACAACTCCTTGCATCTTCTTCGTTCTGCCCAATCTCCAGCCTGTCTTGGGAAAGTCCCCTGCTCCCACTACTTCGGGTGACATCCTCAGTGCCATACAGCTGAGTGCTCTCCAAGCGCTTGTCTTCCCTTCCCCCTTGGGAAATTTGTTCCAACCCCATCTCATCATATATTTTATCAAGTTTCCCTGATGCTTCTGGTGTTGAAGTCATCCTCGATATTTGTTCCACTTGCACCTGGTACCGAGTCATTTGCAGGAAAGAATTCTTCTATGTCTTCCCATTCTACAACAGGATTGGGTTTTTTAACTTCCCGCTCCAAATATTAAAGATCCAGTGCCCTCTGTCTGCGCTTACGTTCTATTTCCTCATCTACTTCCTTGCGCTTCCTCGCTTCTTCTCTAGCCTTATCTACTTCCCTCATTGTTTCGTTTCTATGTTCCTTCGCCCTTCTAATTTCCTCATCTTCTCTTATCTTCACTCTCTTCTCACGTACTCTTTTCTCTTCCTCCAACCTTTGCTTATTCTGTTTGCGATCGAGCTGTTTCTCTTGCTCTTCGCGATATAGTTGTTTTCGCTTCAGCCTATCCTTCCTTCTTATTCTTTCGTCCCTCATTTCCTTCTTTTTCTCTCTCCCTTCTTTGTGTCTCATCAGACTTTTCCCTCGGTCTCACATCATAACTTCCTTTTCCATCCAGTTTCAGTAACATCTGTCCTCCCATCTATTCGTCCTTTGCGAATGTTATCTCATCTGTTCTACCTTCACTTCCCTTCCATTTCTTTCCCTCTCCTTAACGAGAGGTGCACTAATCTGTGCCTGGTCCTTCCTTTCATCATCCCGTCCCTCCTTGTCCCTCGGGACTGCAGAGGCAAGATTGTTTTCCTGATCTTTCCCCTTATTTTCGTCACTAATGTACGTAGGCGACTCATATGTGGGATTGCTATACCCCGTGACTGCCTTGAGTTCCCTTAGCGAGTAGAGTCCCTTTGACTTACTTCCCTCGATGACTGGCTCAGGCGGGGCTGGTGGCGCGGTAGGAGTCTCACCCCCCTCCGTGCATACGTTTAATATCCAGTCTGCGGGTGGTTCTTCCTCCTTCGTCTGTTCAAACATTTTCCAGAGTTCTAGAACAGCGAGGCGTTTTTCTAATTTTTTGCCTGTGTATGTGGCATGGAAGTAAATTGTCATATGTTGTAAGACGGCTTTAGATAGGGACCCATTCTGTGGCCAAGGCATAAACATCTTGTGGGCGGTACACTTAACCCACTCTGTGCTGTACTTTTTAAGTTTAGGTGCATGTTTGGGTAACTGCTTACACAGATGCGCAAGTGGGGTGACCTCCTCCATTCTCAATTTCGTCACCAACAATATTTATGCAGGTTTTATCCTACCAATAGTATGAGCGAGCACCAAATATGCAAGCTCCAATCCACTCTTTTCCCACCAACATGTATACTACCATTTTACTCAAAAACATCAATTAATTGGCGATTCCCTCTTAGTTAGAGAATCGCGTAAAACCAAATTTCATTTCAAACAATCAATGATACAGTTCTTTTACCTTTGACGTACAACAGAACACGTATGACAGACACTTGACAGACTAGACAGACACCAGCTGGTCATATATATACCTGCCTTCTAATCAATACCCTGTCATGGAGTTTAAACAAACTCCTTTTATGCCATCTTTAAACGTCACTGTAGTCTAATTGTCCCCCATTATGTGGGCTATGAGTTCACGTTTCTTCTGACGGCTGTATTAAAGCGCAGGAACAAGGCGAATCCTTTTATTTTTATCTCGGGTGCCCCCCTGGTATCCTCTCGTTTTTCTCTCGGGTGCCCCCCCGTTAACCACTCTTTATCTCTTTATGCTTGAGTCATTACCCCTTATATATATACAGTCTTCTCTACTTCTGACTATTTAAAAAAAATAATGTTTTCTCCGCCACCCTCTGTTACCTTTCCCTTACTTGTTCTAATGCCTACAAGACATTTGCCAAAGTAACAAGTTTATTGTTTCACTCACCGCTCGCATCTTTTCCTCTCTGGAGCCTCGGGATCACTGCCCCTTCCTCTTAAGCCTCTTGCGGTCTTTTCGTCCGAACCGCTGCTCGTGGGAATGAGAAGGGTTATGCTTTGAAAGGCAGGTTCCTTCAGACCCACTGCAGATTTTATGGACTTACACTATCATTGTCCATGGGAAGCTTCTCAGTCTACTCAGCCGGAATTGCGAAAGGACTCGTGATATTGCCGAAGACCTAGAGTTACTTCGTGCCGTCGGTCTATAGGTGTCTTGGAATTATATAATCAATAATCGATGTCCGTAACCATCCTCACGCTACCAAGTGTACAAGAGGGAGGGGGTTCCACTGACGGACCCATAGGTCAGTGCTCACTCTCTAGTACCTGTAAGACAAGATAGCTGCACCATGTGAGGAATGGGGGTGCAGGATTCACTTACTCCAACACGACTCAATGATGAGGACTCAGTAGTTTGGCAAAGGGAAGTCTGTTTAATGACAAGTACATCAAACAGGGAAACAATTGGAAATCAGCATCGTTGCGATCACCTGTCTCGCTCCAACTTCCACGAACTTCATGCAAACAGTAACTTGTATACCTAAAACTCGTCATCACTGACGTCTAACTCTACAAATTCGTCATGCAATATAATTGGTTAGGAAAGGTAACTTAAGTATAGGTGCTATATCTGTATATGGTAACAGAGCATGCGGATTGGATAACTCTTATCGGGTGGGCGTCTATGCCCATGCCTCTACATCACGTGTGATAGACGTCACTACAAGTACGTCGTCCTATTGGTTATAGTCTCTATAGGACCTTAGATTACATGGTCCATTGTGATTGGGTGGGTTACACCCCTAGACGTAAATCTCCATTTTTAATTAGCAGCCTGCAGACTGGACACCCAGGTGCCCAGTGTCCCAAGATTCACCCTGCCTCCCTTCCATCAATCAGTGCTTTTGAGCTCTGTGTCAATTAGTTGGCTGGGCATGGCCTCGAAACTGTAGTCTCTTATCTGGAGAAGTTATGGCACCCTTGGATCTGGGTGACATCAGATGTTGGTAACTCTTCGCGCCTGACTGGTCACATGTCTGTTCACCGTGAATCTGCTTCAGTTTCTGTCTTTTTGTGTATTTGATTCTTCTTTAGCCTCGCCACCTGCCTGGGCCCCCCTTATCTTGACCTTCACGGGGCAGGCTGGTATGCTCTGAAGTTTCGTTTCTCCAGCGTTGCCGCTCTCCCCCTTTCCTTGGGTTGACCTTGAATTCCCAGGCAAGAGCTGCTCTTTGTTGAGTTTCGATTCCGCTCTTCTTTCTGGCTTTAGCTGGAATATGAAACCTGCCCTGGTAGGCCTCTGGCCGCCTGGGCATACTTCTGCTTAACAAAATGGAGTCGCACTTGTATACTGTGCCTTATTGAGGTAGATATATGGTTGGCGCTTGCCACTCTATACTTCTACTAAGCATTGCAAGCAGTATCGTTTTCTTAGCTTTGTGCGTTCCAAGCCTATTTACATACGTTTACTAGTTGGCTACTTCTATCTTGTCTCATAGCACGTTTCCTTACGTTTCAACATTGTCTCTTTTCCTGTGTCCATTACATCTATTTTCCATAACTGCTCGCACTGACGTGCTATCCTTGTTAGCCGTTTTCGTTCACTCGCGAGTCTGTCCAGGCCCTTGTGTCATTTCCACTGGCCATCCATTATGGCTCTTTGGGTCTCTTCTTGGACTGTCTGTAGGTACTCTTCATTTCGCCTCACTTGCTGGTATGGTTGTCTAAGAGGGTATCGCTTAGCCATGGTTGTCTGGTTATGGGCGCTTCAACAGGTACGGCTCTTCTGATGTACACTGGGCAGAGTCCCAGCGCGGCTCTCTGTTGGTTCATTTGCTCCTCATACATCACATACCTTGGCGAGTATGCTCCTGGTACCTCGAAATGGGGGGCAGGGTTGCAGGCCATGCCTTGGACCTTCTCTACAAAAGAATATGGTGATCAGACCATGGACATGGCGTGATGTCTAGGATAATGCTCTGACTGTTAAGGTCAGCCCCCAGTCCAATGTCCTGCCTTTGTTATGTGTGGGTGTGTTGATGCAATGATTGAACCCCAGGTCAGAGAGGGAATTGGCCAATTAAGTGGCATGAAGATCTAACGGGTCATTAAGACCCAGGTTCAAGTTTCCTAGTATGATAGCTCTGGAGGTGGGCTTGATGTTGGCTCCAATAGTTTGCAAAAGGTCTTCCTCAAAGGATCCGATAGGGCCAGGTGTGCGGTACATGGTTTGGATCGTGATGGAGTCAAAGGATCAGGCTGAGAGCTTGACTGAGAGCTGTTCATCATTGTCTACTCTAGATCAGGCAGTTGGCCTTATGTGTAGGGAGTCCTTATAGATAATGACAACTCCCCCTCCTCTAGTATCAGGTCTATCAGATCTCAGGATTGTGAAGCCAATGGTATGGCTAGTGATAGGGCGGGGCCAGATGCTTGGTGTAGCTAAGTTTCTGTCGCCGCCAGTAGGTCTAGATTATGGGCTGTGATGAGGACATGGATGTCGAGAGCATGTGCAGGTATCGATCTGATATTTACAAGTGCTGTGTTGTTGAGAGGTGGTGAGCCTCCTAGTGATTGCGAACAAGGAGGGCTGGAGATATGTTCTTTGGGTGGTTTGGATGGTGGGGGGCGAGGTGTCCTGTGGCGGATGCTGGTTATACACAGGGCGCAAGCGCTTGGAATGTGGTTATTGGAGGTTGAGGAATATATCAAGGGGGTCAACTATGTGCGTAGGTAAGCTCCTGTTTTTTGGTCTGAGGGAAGAATTCAAGTTCCCAAGGGGTAGCCTGCGTGAGACGGGAGGGTGGGTTCTGGCACCCAGTCTTCTGTTTCTCCACTTTATGTGGTCAGGGCTATCAAAATGGGCTCGGTTGGTATATTCTATATCTCAACCTTCTATTTCTGGTGGCAAGTGTCAGTAAGTGGGCTGCTGTGCCGGTCATAGATGGTAAACAGCTATTGCGGGGGAATTGCGGACTGTTGGCAAGTGTGTTTGCTAGGAACAAGGTGAGTGGGGCTGTGAGCCGTACTGGCTCCTGGAGCGTCAAGATTGTAAAGCTGGAGGCAGGTCTGCACTGCATACTGGGCATAATGCAGACTGTTGCAGGGGGGGCTGGCACCATGTTCTGTTAGCGTACGAGGAGGGTGAAGCTGTTTCATGGGCCGTATTGTTGTGGAGGCATAGGTCAGGGCCTTAGGTACGGGGAACTTGTTTTCTGAGGTGGTCATATTATTCGTGCATAGCTGAGCAGATGTGACTCGCTTAATTATGGGCGGCGGCAGACCATAGTCGTCCATGGCAAAGGATGGATCAGGGGGAGGGTGGATCGGGATCACTGGAGCGTTGTTAAATGAGGGGTGTGTATGGGCAGTGAGTGTGGGCCTGCAGGCCCCAAGAAACATGCAGGCCGCAGAGAGGAAGGGGGAGGGCAGCTGTAGCGGTATGTCGCGTGCACAATATAGTCGCATGACTTTGCGGAGACTTGTTGCAGAATAGCAGATTGAGTCAGGTGCGGTGACCGGCTTATCTGCTGGGATGCTTGCACCTGGGAGACATGGTCTGAGCAGGGTCTTCCTGGGCATGGGCAGATCGTAGCGGAGAGCGAAAGAGAGCTGCTGGAGCCTTGAGATACTACCAGCTCCGCCATCTGGCAAATTGGATCAGCTGTACTTGAGGGCCATTCCGACCAATCAGGTCGATTGCTGTTCATGTCTGCTGGTCCTGGAAGTCTGTTAATTACGGCGGTGGCCATCTTCAAAGATGTTACATCGTTGTAGGTGTTTATCGATTTTGGATACTTGCGGGGGTCCTGGAGAGTCCTGTGTAAGTCCCAACGTGGACTTAGAACGCAGCGCAGCAGCAGAGAGCTGCTGGAGCCACGCGGGCAAAGTGGTGTGAAAGCCAATTCGTTGCAAGCCTTTTGGCGCATGGGTTGTTTGGACGTGGCTGACACTGTAGCCTATGTGCAAACGACCTTCGTGCCAAATGGGCCCTCGGGGCTTGCCCTACCCCTGATGACTCCTCATTTGTACACATGTCATGGATACTAATTGTGGATAGCCATAAATCCAAACTGAATTTAAATAGTAAACTATTAGAAGTAGGCAATCCAGCCTAAGTATAATGGGTTCCCACTTTAAAATCTTAGTCCTTCTGGTGTAACTTTTCTACTTTACTCCAGTGCACAGTTAAATTAAAATACATATATATATATGTGGTGGGTCAAGTAGCCCAGCCAAAAATGAATGCTGAAAAAGCATATGCTTTGACGCAGTAGTCACACGAGCTTGCTGCTTAGACGCAGTAGGCGCACTAGTTTCTTGCTTTGACGCAGAAGTCACACGAGCTTGCTGCTTTGACGCAGTAGTCACACTAGTTTGCTGCTTTGACAGAGTAGCCACACTAGCTTGCTGCTTTTCAATAGGAAGCCATTCAGAAGCATTCTTATTCATAGTAAAATCTTTTTCATTCCAGACTTGGTGGGCAAAGAACATGTTCCTTCTCGAAGGAAGGCGGTTTATCCTCCATCATGAAAGCCCATATTTACAATCTCTAGAGGGCCGTTTGAGATGGGCTGCCTTTCCAGGTGTCCTGCATCCGTCATCCATGTTTAAAGAGGAGGATGGCTAAGCACTTGTAGAGGCCTGGAAATGGGCGTTACCCCAGGCGTTGCAAGAAATAAAAGTTAAGGGTTGATGAGCAGTTGATGCCGCCATGATATTTGGAGACTTTAGAGTGAGAGCTGTGTCCTTATGTGAAAGAAGGTTTTGAAGGCTGCACTGGCATTGCTCCCTTCTTCTTATGGATCGTCCAGACGCTTGCAACAGGAAGAGCACTGAAGCCAACGAATCTTACAACTACTCTCTTTCTATGTACAGCACTGACTGGTTTTCAATGCGATATAAATCTTTAAAAAGTAAAACGACACATGACACTAAAAGCATTGACTACATGCACTCTTTAAAATCGCAGACAAAAATTAAACTCTAAAAATGTATACAGTACTAGGGTATTGGGAAGGGTACTTGCACTGATCAGCGAGGCGCTGTGCAGCACCAAAACGTCCCGTGCCCAATGATCACCGCGCCCTACTGGCTACGACCAACAGGGTGTGCTGAAACGAGACCTGTAGAAAAAACATCCGCGCGGAAACGTCCCGTGCCCAATTCGTCGCGCCTAAATGTCCGGTCCCGTGAGATTGTGAATAAATGAAATAAGCATCTGACAAGGAAAAGAGACGACATTCAGACCTGACTAGATTGGTGTGGGTAAACAAGGAGGACTGGCAAAACATGAAAAAGGATTGAGCTGACAAGGGTGTTACAGGCTTGTCCTGCTCCCCCCCCCCATACCAGGGCTCATCCAGCACCCCCACGCCGCCTCCTGCTTTACAGGCACTCAGACACAAATAATACACAAGAGGCCAGAAGTAGGGTGAAAAGCACTGTAATGCTAACACACACCAGTGCTTGGGAGGGCTGCATTCGGCTCTGCCCCTTTCAGGTCTGGCTCATACTTATGTACAATGGAGCAGCTAGGTCTTTTCTCCACCCATTAACAGCACGTATTATAACAAACAGGTCATTTTGCCGAATAGGGGGAAGAAAGTACATTTCGTAACAGCAGGCTATTTCTGCGAGGCATCCTCTGGCAGCCTTTGGACTTGAGCCAGCAGCGTCATCACCGTGTACTTCTCAGGAGGGGCTGTTCATGCCCGTCTCTGAGGCCACATGGCATTCCACAGATCAGCTGTACTCTGCTCGGCGACATCCCTTGGCACAGATGTTCAGATGTTAGGCCAGTCTCTTAGGCCAGTCTGTTTGTATCCGATGAGTCTCAAAGAAACCAAAAGAAAACGCAGAATCAGAAATGAAATATGTAACAAGGGGACGACCATCGGCTGGGTTAAGAATTATTATTGTGCGCATTTAGTGGGCTAAATACATCTGCATAGTTTGCATACATAGTTAAATGCCACCCATGCTATCTACACAAGTGATATCGAAGCAGAAAATGCTAATTAATGCAAAAGCACCATTCAACAAATCTCCACCCAGGGTAGACAGTTCTGCTTGCACCTACAAATTGACGGCCACTTTAACAGAGATTTACCCATGATCCTCTCGCTGTGCATCACAGAACAACATGGTCCCTTTACTATTTCTCTTTCAGAGCTCGGGCAGAGCTGAAAAGCTATTTAGCCAGAGCTAAAAATGCTAAAAAGGGCCTCCCTGTAGAGCCAATCATACAGATCCGGAGCCTGACAGACATCTGCACTCACGTGGCCAGTATATAAATCTAGCGCCTTGAATGACATGCCAGTATGGACAAGTGCTACGAGATGTAACTCAGATAAAGATACAGACACACATCCAGAGAATAGTGTAGAACAGACATGTATTGCTTCGAAAGATCTTGATGAAGCTAAGTTACCAGCATGCCAGTAGATTGGGTAGACAATGAGAGTCGGCAGCATGCAAGCAAATACAGTATCCCACTGTATAAAAAGTGGAAAATGGTTCATTATTAAAAAATGTGTCGAGCGACCTCTCTCCTTGGTAATTGGACAACAAAGAATGTGATCGCCATTGATCTTAAAATCATTGCACACCCACGTTTCCAGCAAAAGGAAAATGCTGCTAGTCGAAAAAAAAAAGAAAAGCCCACAGGATGACATAAAAAGATCTAAAACCACAGGTGTTACATGAGAGCCATTTGACGTGATCCCCAGAAAAGGACCGTCAATGATTTCTAACTCCCAAAGAATCTGGAACCCAGCTTCCTACCGCACGAACAGGTCTCTTCTCTGTTACTTTAATTAAGGGAGGAAAATAGACTTGTCTCTTTCTGTCATATGACTACACGCCAATAAGGCCTTGTCTGGCTGAAAAGCTGCCGATGGGACGATCTCAGTGGGCAAGGTATTAAGAATGTGCTTATGACACATCATCAATTGAAAACCTAATGCTTTAAGTTCAGGGAAAGAGGAACTCAACAGTTCCACAACTATTGGTGAGATGCATTCTACCACGACCCAGTTGGATGGACTATCAAGTTCAGGAAGTTCAATGTGAGGAATATCATCTGAGTCAATAGATTTCAGCCACGATATTTGTCGAAAACAAATCCAACAAGAAGCTGCGACTAAAAGGATTCTCTGCTGCAGGGTTTAACTCATCCTGTTTTGCCTATTTCCCCAAGGGTGGATGAGCTTCAGCAGACTAATGCTCCTGCGAGCCTCCAGCGCAGATGGCGTTGCAGACATTTCAGGTTGGAAAGAGGGAGATACCATCCTTAGAATGATAGACAACAGACTTCACCCCAGGGATAGAGGAAATAGACCACATGTTAGATGTGAAGGCCCACGGAAGTGTTTGCATACCTTCTGATGGAACTGGTCTACAACAATCATCGCGGACAATCGAAGGCACCGCACGTCCTTCAGTGGATGAGCCTGCAGGAAGGTAGCTAAGATCCATGCCCTCCATCATCGTTTGGAACCATCTGTCCACAGGGCCCCGGAATTGGACTTGGCAAATGGTACCATCCTGAATTGTTTTAGAGACGACTGTTAGAGCAGGTGGTGCACACTATTTGAAGGTGCACTGACAGGCCCCATCTAGTTTTGTATTCTAAGAGAAGGGCGCCATTTTATGCTCTTCCACTTTTTTGCTAATAGTAGGTAACATGTGTCTCCAATGTCTCCTTTTACGAGTCGTCAGAGGCTCTGATGTTGATTGCTTCCTCTTCTGCAGGTGGCGGTGATGAGGCAGAGACCACGGGCCCAGCCTCAGGTAAGGGCGTATTAAGCACCTGATCTGACCCAGATGATAGTGTAAGGGCAATAGACGGACTGATGCTACAAGGAACCAAAACTGTTTGAGAGGCCGATGGAGTAACCTGACTACACTGGCCTCCCAAACTGGAAGATGCAATGGTCTGGCAAGGCTGGTTCAGTACTCTCGAATTAGATGGAGCAGCCTCATTGTAACTCTCCAACATTACTTCGACCACTCTGGCCAAGATCCTCTTCATGTCATACTGCTCTTTTGCCACGCTGGAACACAGTGCAAACACCGCTGTCACCGTGGCTGCCACCGCATTCAGTCAAGCTGCTGGGAGTTCCACCTCTTCAAATGAAGTCTCTGTGCGTATAGAGGAGTAATCCAGCTCTCTCTATCACTATCACTATTAGAGAACTCTCAAGATGAAACAATTCTTTCCAGGTCCGCCATAGCCGAAAGGTTGGTGCTGGTAATATTGTCATAGTGATCCGACATATCAATTGCCGTGACAGGTGCTCACAAAGAGTATCTTTGTAAGCTCAAAGATTTAACAAAGAATTGTCATGTGGGATGTTTTACCCATGCAACCGAGCCCTACCACAAAAACTGTGATTACTGGCATTTAAAACATCATGATGGCCAGAACTCCCCAGAAAATGCACAGGGAAAACATGAAGAATAGGCTGCCACACATTTTTGCCTATGTTGTGAGCACAGGAGGGCACTGCCTAAAACCACCATTGGGCTACACACACAGTAGCCTGAAACCATTGGGAATGGCAAGGCTGATTGCCAAAAGCAACCCAGAGCTGTTGGGAATTCATTTTCTTGATGTCAAAAAGTTGCTAAAATCATGGGGGTGCAGTACCAGCTTTGTCCACAAACCGGCGCCAGCGGTCTAAACTCTGACAGGAGAACTGCTACTTCAGAAGGTAATCAGCCTCCTGAGACAGCTGGAAACTTCAAAGCCTTTTTGGTTAATTAAAACAAATTTAAACACCTGCTGTTCCCTGAAGACAGGCTGATTCAATTAACATTGCAAGAGGCTGGGAAACCTTCTCACCTCAGAACTACACACAAGAAGCCAGGACATCACATGGACATGCTAACCAAATGCAGAGTGGCCCCCTGGCCTGCTGACCTCACCCAACACAATAGACCCTTGCAATTGAATGGGGTATGTTGATTTTCATTGTGGACTGTAAACAGAGCCCTGCCTGGAAGGAGAGACATGTGTTTCCTGACTTACCCAGTTTCTGGGGGTGGGCTCAGACACTTTTGTGGAATCATATTGCAGCAAATATATGTTTAAGTTAAATGCTTCTAAAATATTGTATTAAGCTTACAAAAATGTGCAATTTGGAGATCCTTAATCTAAGAAATGTACCCACAATTCAAGACTTGATTCAACTTTGTACCATGTTCTGAGGCAAAACCCCGCTATTTATTGATATTACAGACACTGGGTTTATGCTAGAGACCTAGTAAATTAATGGAATATGGGTAGAAAGGCGGTGTACATGTGTGCCATTTTTGGTAAAAGTCCGATATTGGTAAAACGAAAATAAGTTGTCAATTTTGAATGCAAGCCCCCAAGAAGATCAGAGTTGGGCCAGAATGTACCTTAAGTAATCTGTAATGTGTACATGTAATGTCAAACAACTGTGTATCTGGGAAATATGTGTAGTGATGAAAAATGATTTCTAAGGTAAAAGCAAAGGGGCGTTTCTTCAATAGATCGTAAATGGCTGACATCACTCTGACACACTATCCTTTCTCAAATCAGGGACCAAAGAATCCTTTGGCCTATCAAATCTTGAGAGGGTTGGGCATGCAGAATTAGCCAACCCACCCACTTTCTAAACACATAAAAAGAGCCACTGGAAGCCAGATAGGACATTCTTTTTCACTTTCTGCAGAGCATTTTGACAGACAACTCCACATCCAGACTTCAGACTTCACATCCAGAGACTCCTGACTCCAGAACAAAACTCCAAGAACTCTAGAGCCCAACAGCTGAACTCCTATCAGCAGGCCTTCAAAACCTAGCAACCAAACCAAACTATTCAGACAGCCGGGATGAGCTGTCTGATTCTGGCTAGTACCCTGTGCCAGTACCCAGAAAGCAGTGCTGAATCCAGAACCACAGACTAGACCAGAAAGCAGAGCTGTACCCAGACCAGACCGTTGTGAGCAGAACCGGTGCCCGACAGACCCAGAGGCAGAATTATCCAGTGAGCAGAACCAGGCAGAGACCGTCCGTGGCGAGGGAACCGTAGTCCAATCCTGACCCGATCCGTGACGAAGTCGCATTCCTGTCCAACATACAGTGTGAGTACTCAGCTAGGACTGTGCCAAAACCCAATCTCTTAGTTTAAAATAATCTAATTCAAACTATTTTAACCTATTGAGAACTGCATAGAAATCTTGTTTCTCTCTGTCAATTCAAACCTGAAAACTCATCTGTCATCCTGAGCTTTAAAATTTCAAATCCGAAAAACTACCTTTACTAAATCGTCCGTATCTCCGGAACCGTTTGTGATAAAAGCGAGATTTAACTTTTATTTTGAAGCTGAGATTCTAAGCTCTAAACCGACTTGCTACTCCTTATGCTTCCTCCGTAATTGCGCTTGACGCACGCGACTAAATTGCCGCGATTTGACATTTTGCTTCATTTCAGCCACGTGTAAAAATATTTGTCCTTGCTTTCCTTTGCTGATATTCGTGTGCCACCTGACAATCATTCATAGAGCATTGCTAAAGTGATCCTGAACTAATACAAATTAGCTGTCACCCACCCTGAACCTCTAGAGGGAATTAAAATCATTTTAGCATATTTTTCACTTCTTTGCATACCACCTTTAAAGTACTTTGCCTGTGTTTAAAATCATCCCTGTTGATCTAAGCTTGCTAGGGGGGGAACTGAATTGGGATGGTACTGTGATTGTATTCTTGAAGACTGTGTGTGTTACTTCCACCTCCTTACATTGCATAGAGGGGGGGTGAATTGCCAAAGGGGGAAAAGTGATTATATTATGTTTTGCTGAAATCATATCAAGTTTATTCCTGTGTTGCTTCTTTTCCACCTTGCATTTCCTTGTACCATATAAAGCATTCTCAGCTACCTTATCCTATATACTACTCCTAAGTAATTAAACCAGCGTGCTAGTATCACCTCATCCATTGCTGATTACTGCTCATATTCACAAGTGTGATATCAATTATTAATTTATTATAAAAGTGTGATATATCGTTTAATTCTCAAATAAGCCTTTTAAATTTGCAAAACAAACTTACTTCTTGGCTCAGTGGGGTCAGGGGGATTCTAAGAGAGGGGTGTTATATAAGTGTTGTCATCAAGAGTACACGACTGGACATAAAAATATATAATTAAGGGCTTCCCTTGAGCAATCCCAGACAAGGCACTGACTTAGTGGGACGGCTTGACTGGAGTCTTTAACAGTCATTGACAACAGTTGGTGAAGCGTTTGGTGCTAATAGTGCAATGACGTTATTGACTATTAGGGACCTGGAACGAAGTTGCTAGAATTTCACTTGCCCCAATTAATGAGGGAGTCGTTCCAAAAAGGCACGTTATTTTTGTGTGTGCCACAGGTGTAGATTCCATTTTGTCTTTCTTGAGGTGCGGAATTTCATTGGTCCAGCAGAGGGCAGAGGAGGGACTGCGTATTTGTTTGCCGGTACGTGCTGAATTGCTGCGCAAAGCATAGGTAGATTTAATTTAGGGTTAGGTTAGTCATTAACTTTAGAAACAATACAATCGCCTCATCCCTCTACTTTTCCTCCACTAGTCCATGAGACTGCCAGACTGTAGATGCACTCAACTCTGCACTCACCGACGCGCGCGCTGATGTGTGTGGGCCTCTATTTAAATACTGCTGAAGACCTTGTAAATGAGTGCCGATCCTTGAATGCTGTACATGGCTTGCCAATGCCAGCCAGTCAGTCCACATACTCCAAGAGCTCATAGGAATTAACTCACCAATGTAGAGGCAATCTCCCAGACTGTAGATGCACTCATCCCTGCACTCACAGACGCTGTCTGCATTTAGCAGGGTAGGTGAGAGGGCATATGGTGGAAGGGGCCTATGGAGTAAGAGTACAGTGCTCCCCGCACTTCGCATGTTGGACCCCCACCCCATGCAATCCCTGGCACTTGCCCTCCTGGCCTCCCCTGAGCACTCGCCTAGCCCCTGGGGCCCTATTCCCTCCCCCTACTTCACCACCTCTTCTCTTGCACTTTCTCCTCTTACCCTGCACTTCCCTTCCCACCCTAGCACTTTCACATTTGTGCATAATGGCACTACCCCCTATCCCTTGCACTTCTTGTTACTGCACTTGCACGATCCGAATGACACAGGGCCTAGTAGGTCCATTATTGTTTCTTTCCCCATTGTTCCCCCCCCCTTTTTTTGTCTTGTGGCGCATTGAAACACCATTTGCTGTATAGGTGCCTTACAAATATCCAATAAATAAATGAAATACATTTGGTATTTCGCATGACTACAAAGCAACAGATCCTAAATGGAGAGGGACATATCTGAATCTAACCTAAAGATTTTGCAACACTGCTTGTACAAATTGGGCCAGAGAGCTAGCATCTATGGTTAGTGCTTGCAAGAAGCAGATGGAGAGCCCCTCGTTGATGCCCTGGCTATGCCTTCCGAGAGAACATGCTTCTGAAAAGCCACCAAGGCCACCTTGGCTTGCACAGAATGAGCATGAAGTCCCTTGGGAGGAGACATTTCAAAATGGAGATATATCTCTTGATTAAGATGAACGTCTGCTAGTACTTTGGGGATGAAGGCCAGAATTGTGCTAAGGACCACCTCGTCCCTTTGGATCATGGCGTAAGGCTAACCCAGGAGGCCGATTTAACTGCTGACACAAAAAATATTTTCCAAGTTGTTGGACTTATGTTCACAGTGGCCCTTGGCTCCAATGTTATGTTAGTATATTTATAACACGGCATAGCCTGAGGGCATCAAGGCGCCATAAAATGAAGATGAAAAGAGCCTACAATGAGAAAGTAATTTTATTCATTATTCAGGAATAGGGCGGTTTTCAACTGCTTTCTAAAGGCCAGATGATTTTCAGTTTTGTGTAGCTGTGAGGGTAGGGCATTCTATGCCCGTGCTGCCTATACATGAAACGCGTGGCCGTATTCACAAGCTTGCTTTACGCGATTTACCACCAACAGCCAGGCCTCGGATGATCGCAGATTTCTTCTAGGTTGGTAGATATTCAATTTGTCTTTCAGGTAAACTGGGGCATTACCACAGACACACTTATGGCAAATGGAAAGCATCTTAAACTGAATCCGTGCTGATAGTGGCAACGAGTGCAGTTTCTTCTGTGCCGCCGAGGTAGGTTCTGAATGCTTCATCTGATATATAGCATAATTGCTCCTTACCTTGGATACCGCGAGTACCAATGACGGAAGGGCCCCTATCTGATGTCTCAGATGGCGCCCTGTGAGTGAATCCCTCTGGTGCCGCTGTTGCGATGGTGGGCGGGGAACAGACTCCACCTAGCTGTGCTCCCGCCGCGGCGGACGGTCAGGGGGGATGGCTTCAGTCTCTGCAATGAGTGCGAGAGGGGGATGAGGGGGTCCCCTTGGTGCCCTCTGCTGGACAAGTGGGGTATTTGCAGACTACACAACAACCAAGTTACCTTGGAATAGATGAGACCACCTCTCAAGGCATGTTAGATGGGGCTGAGTTAGAAAATGCAGAGCATGCCCAGGATATAGAGGATCTGAGAACTAACACTTCAGTAACGGATGGCCAGACCCATACGCCACATGAACAGAATGAAATAAAAGCAATGCAGCAAACCTCGGTCCCGCTCAACAATCTGATAGACACGCAGGTGAAGACACTAAAAAGGAAAGAAAAAGCAATGAGAGCAAGGGCACTATGGCTGCAATTACAGGCCAAGAAATTTACAAAAGATCTACAGAACTCCGGGACCGATACTCAAAGGCCTCAGCGAGCTGCCCGGTTGTCTCCGGATATAATGGAACTGGATTCAATTATGAGTCTGCATGAACAAAGATGGGAGGCAAAGCATGAACAAGGAGAAGGAAAGAGGCCCATATTGCGCCTAACATCAACGCCATTAATTAAACAGATAGAACAGAACCTCTAGTTCATATTGAAAGACCCGACACCAGACCTTGAAGACAAAAGCGATGAAATGGCCAGAGAAGAAAAGGACCGGCAAAAGATCAAGCTTGAGATGCCTCACCACTCGGCATCTTATATAAGTCGTAAACTAATATAGCCGCCAATCATTTTGGGAAACCTTCCTTTGCTCGTTTGCCGACAAGAATGTTTGAACTGCAAAACCTCTTCATCACAACCACGTCAAAATCCTTAATTCCATTTCTCAAACTCCATGAGGCAAACGTGGACACAATTAAAGATCAGATCACATTAATAGCCCTCATGCATACAAAACAGATACATATTGAAAATGTCATTGTGCAGATTCAACATCGATTAGAACAAGAGGCTGAAACAAGCCATCTATGGCAATCTAGATTCGCTGACAGCGCTAGTGCAGACCGTACGGAGAGAATACAATCGACGACCGCTCTGATATTCTTAATGAAGGAGATGGCAAAAATAACAACAAAATTGACAGAAACGCAATCTCCTGTAACGGGCCTCACTCATACAGAGCCAGTTTAGCAGCAAGAGCTTATGGTCAACACTAAAGACAAGGGAAAGGATGTAACATTGGTCCAACGACAGACAGTTGGAATGCAATCGCTGCCACAGGTACATAATGATTTACAGACTTTTCAAATATTTACGAAACAGAGTGCGACAAGGCCCCTGGTAAAGACAAAGATTAATGAAAAAAAAACAAGGAAATGACATACAGGATCACGTGCCTTTCTAAGGAATCTTTCCGTCCCTCAAGGCACTCTGCATCCAATGATGGCTCAGGCTATCAGACAAAGAACCACAGAAACAAACCAGATAGAACACACACAACCATGTCAGTGCTCCAAACACAAAAAGCGGAGGAAGCAAGGCAACAAGCGGAACTATTAGAAATCTCAACGTACGAAGAGATGTCTGCCACTGATGAGTCAATACAAGCTCAAAAACCCACTATAACAGAAGTGATCATACTAGATCAATATCTAGAAGTACAACTACCAGCAACCCATACTATCGATTTAACTTGCGAGGAGATATCGGATGATGAACTGGAGGAGCCCGAGTCTTCTGTGCCTGTAGGCGCTGGTGAATTAAGACAAAGCCTACTAGAGAAGAGCACACAAACAAGAAAACGGGAAAAAAAGTCCAACCAACACTTTAACAAGCCCTCCAAAGCGTGAAGAGAGACAATTGGCGTATCCACAGCTGAAAATACCCATTTTTATAGACCCTTGAAAAGTACAAGAAAAATGTGTGCTAACGGTCAGAAAACTCAAACAATCAAAAATCAAGGTGAGCTTAAATCGCACCAATATACTACGTTTATTAGGAGCAATCCCAGACCTGAAACATATACGAACACAGAACATTAAACTGGTGAATGTGTGGATGGAGAGTGCCTTGATACAATTGAATTGGAACTGAACAATCACAGCACAATGCATGAAATCCTAAAAACGACAAAACAACTTGAATATATAGAATTCAAATGCATTAAAGGCCCAATACTTCCACCAACAACACGAATGTCGCCAACTGATGCAAGTCCGAGATAAAACAGGATTTATTTTTCGTGAATCATCTGAGAGAAGCCTACATACAGATTACACGAGCTGTGATGACTCATACGTATCAACCAAAATGCATAGACAAGAGAACGTGCATTGTAAGACAATGAATGAGAGCCATGATATGCAGTACTTCATAAGGGGAAAAACATTGCCAAAGCAATGAAGGAATGAAAACAAGTGCACATCTGTAACAACTAGCACCCACGAAATACTATGAAACAAAGCTGGTTTCATGGAACACAAGGTGCTATGGGCACTTACTTCAGCAGATGCACCTGATTTTGGCAGGACGTCACATATTGAAACTATACATACAATACACTCTATTGCAGAGCACGGAGACGCACAAATATTCATCTAGCAAGCAAAGAGAGATTCCAACCTTAGTTGTGTTCAACTTATATTGGAATCCAGTGGCGATTAATGAGTTGAAATTTATAGATGCGGTCATGACTGAGCTTGATCTTATAAAAGCAAAATACAGCAGGATTGCTATCCTGATATGTGGTGACCTGAACATACCTCTGTGTGATAAGATGGGGAACCTGAAAGAAAGAGCTAAACTGGCGGGGAGAGAAAAAACTTGGGTCAAAGAAATGGACATGAGAAATCTGATCAGTGTCGGAAACTACCAGACCCAAGAAAAACAAATGATTATGACATGGACCCAGCAAACATCAAAAGCCATATTACATTATATTTATATCTCATCAGATATATTGAATGCAAGACGGAATATGGAGATTATTCAAACAACGAAAAGCGATCATCACATCCTAACATTGACGTGGGCAGGATATGGAGACCAGAGACAAAACCAACCACTGCCAACAATGTAACTTAACATGCAACAAACACGATTACGGATCAAACCAGGCCAGATAGACGATCTTCCAGGAAAATTTCAATTTTCAGAGAAAGCCCCTCTGGCCAAGTTGAATTACGAATGGCTCCTAGACCCCTATCATCGGGCGAAGAAAAGTGCTGCAACTACTAAGCAGTGTCATAATCACACATTTCATCTTCAAATTCAGGAAAAAAAAGAGAACTTATAAGAGTATGCAGGTCCCTCCAGAAAACCAACAACAAAGTAAACTGGATAGCAATAAATGCTTCTAAGCAGAGATATCAGAACTGGACAGAGATGTATAAAAACACTATGTCACAGAAGGATGCTGAACAAATGCTTCAATGTCTCAAGAATAGAAATACTTGTGACCTATGGAGTTTCCTGAATCCAATATACATGACTCAACGTAAGCTTATCCAAAATGTGACAGAAAATTGATGGAAAGACTATTTCTCAGTATTGTACAGTAGAAGGCCAGGTGCAGTGGACAATCATGGTCCTAGTGCAGGTGTCAAATTACTAGAACCAAAGAAGAAATCATGCAAATTGTCAATAAGTTCAACACATCACAGGCACCTGGGCCCGACGAGCTGTCGAACAAAGTCATCAAGGAGGCACCTGAGAAATGGGCAGATATTATGGTCCAAATGCTTACCATAATAAATCAATATAATCAAATATTATCAACATGGAGAATAGCCACCTTAATTCCGATCTATAAGCAGGGCGACAAAGAAAAACTGGCAAACTATAGGCCCATACCCCTTTTAGACCCACTCGGAAAAATATTTGTCACCATATTGCTGCAGGATCTATCTGCCTGGGCCATTGAAGAAAATCGATTTGCCAAGAGACAGACAGGCTTTGTCCAAAAAGTGGGGATCAATATCAATCTCCTCCTTCTTAATCTTATTAAACAGGAAGCCATTTTCAAAAAGATAACAGCTTGGATGACATTTGTTGATCTTCATCTAGCTTTTGGTACAGTAAACTGACAACTATTGTGGAACAAATTGGAAAAATGGAAATGCCCGAGAAACATATTACAACCTATCAAACTACTTTACTCGTGTACCAAGGTACGAGTAAGGTTGTCTAAAGACGGTGTGCAAACAGCATATATTGGGACATGGAACGGTCTCAAGCAAGGCTGTCCCTTGGCTGCAACTCTTTTTAATTTGTTTACCGCAGATTTGGAACAGGAAATTATATCATCAATAATAAAGCCACCAACAATAAACACAACATCATTGCCTTTGATGATGTACACTGATGATATCATGCTGCTTGATAAAACATCACAAGGTTTACAGTATAGTTTGGGTGCAATGGTATCATTTATGGAGAAAAATGAGCTAAAACTGAATACTTCTAAAACTAAACTATGTCCATTAATAAACCAAACCAAAAGAGCGGATGCCAATGTTAAATATCGGCAGCCACCCACTAAGTCTAGTCCAGAGTTTTAAATATCTGAGGATCACGATTAATCAATCAGGTGATGAAAAAGAATAGGCTGAGCAGCTTCGAAAGAAAGCATATGCCCTGGCCAGGCAAGGTTGTGCTATCCATGGAAAATACGGTAAATTCTCCTTTTGTCCAATTGTTACTTTCTACAGGAGTAAAGTAATTCCAGCAATTGTTCATAGGAGTGAAACTGTTGTGTATGGCTTGGCTTTGCAGAAGGAATGTTATGATTTCATGTGGAGTGTTTATGTCTGAGTGTTGGAATGCATGGGTGAATGTTCTAACCTGGTCAGTTGGTCAGGCAGAGGCCTGGGTGATGGGCTGCCAGTTTATATGTCACCTCTGAAGCTGGTAATAAACCTAGCGAATCGACCTAAGAAGGCTGGGACCCGCTTCATTTCATAAACACTCATAAAACCTCAGATAATCATCTAGTCAAAAATAGAGGCGATATTTTGGAGGAAAATTATTCATTTGACATCTTTTCCCACTGCAATAATATGTTTCGAGCTGGCCATCCAATCATTGTTGTCAAGTGTAACTTGGAAGAAATTGATCTTGGATCGTAAGATGATTTCGAAAGAAAGGATCCCAGCAATTGACATATTGAGGGTAAAGACCAATCCCGTATTCGCAAAAGCTTTGATTGAATGGAATCACCAGATGGTACAAATTCTTGCTCAAGAAGACATATCAGCAGAAATGCTGATTAATCAGCCGAGTACGCAAAAAGAAAACTCCTGCGGAATGATTGGCTAAGGACCATAGAAGAGAAAGAAAGATACAAAGAAAACCTGACCTGCGAAGTGGAAGTAAGAGCAGTCAACCACCTACCTGCATATTTGAGGATCTTTCCCAATAAAAGAATAAGATCTTTATTTATGAAACTTCGACTCAATGTTCTCCCCACAAGAGCCAGATTGACTTTAACTGAACAACAAGACCCTAAAATACAATATTGTAGGTTTTGCAAAAACAAAGCAACCACTGAAACTCTTTATCATGTTTTCATGACATGCACGGAACTACAGGAAGAAAGAGCTCTATGCAGGTCATACTTTAATATCAGTAATGAAGTTCTTAGCCCTGAAGCGAGATGGGCCCAAATATTGTTGGGGCAGGAAAAAAAAATGATATTTATTGTAATAAAATTCTGGATGAAGATTATGACCTCTGCATTAGTCTAAAACTAGAAATAAGAATCAGATAATGATATAAGAATTGTTTTATGAAGAATGGAGAAGTATATGTTAGTTTTTGAGAAAGGACTTGAAAATCTATGTTACATATAATGAAAAGTTTGTATATAAACTAAATCATTTTAAATAAAAGAAATTCAAAAATAATAATACGGATGGCCGTGTTGTATATCTTTTGCAGTTCTTGAATGAATGGCGCCTCCCAACAGAGCATTACAATAGTCTATACGAGGGAGGATCACCGCTCTGACTAGTTTGACACGATTTCCAACGGACACTAGTGGGGCAACTTGCCGTAGCACTTTGAAGTGGCGTCAGGTAATAAAATCGTGGCAAAAATGTTGCAGGTAAAAAATAATCGCGGTAAAAATGCTGTGGTTTGACCCGGTAAAAGTGTACCCCATTATACCATTTAAGGGGAGCAGGGTTGCGGGGGGTCCCCTGCTCCCCTTAAATGGTAAAATGGGTCTGAGGGTTGTGGGGGTGTCCCCGCATCCTATACTTGATTGTTGCCCAAAAAAACACTGCATTTTTGCCGCAATATTTTTAATTCACAGGCATTTTTGCTGCGATTATAAGACATGGAACCCTTGAGGTGGTAGTTGGTGCTTTTGGTAATGGCTGCCATGTGGGCGTCACTGTCCAAGCTGTCTTCCAAATAGGTGCCTAGGGTCTTTACCTTATGTGCTACCATAATCTGACTGCCATCAAGTTCAAAACTAGCATACACCTGACCCAGTCTATCTCTGGCTTGCCGAGGGCTGAACAGCATAAGTTCAGTCTTTGTCGCATTCAGGCAGAGCCAGTTAGTTGACATACAGCACTTAATGGTCTGATAGACTGAGTCCAGTGTTAATTGGTCCTTTTTGTGGTTCCCACTGATCTCCAGAGTAAGCTGAAAATCATCAGCATAATTGCAGAAGACTATATCTAGGGACTTCAGGTCCCTGCATAGTGTGAGGATATAAATGTTAAACAGCAAGGGGGAAAGACAAGCCAAAGGTGTGTGTGCGCCAGGGTGAATAGAACACATTACGGCCTCGAAAAGTGTGAGGAGCCCGATTGTTAGGAAAGATTTCTCTTTACTGCACCTTTCCTTCCATTTATATGAACCTCCAAACCCTTTGCTTTTTATTTTTGATCCTGACCTGTACTTTTTACAGTGCAGTGAAGTCTTAAGCTTCACTACACTGTCTTTTGCTCATCTATTATGGGGAACTGACATGTCCTTCTGGCTGTCAGTACTGGGAAACATTGTTTCTCTTAGACTTGATACTGATGTTACTACTTTGGTAACTTTTTATCATTGCACAATGCATCTTACAATGCAGTACAATGGCGTACACTTTTGTTTTTGCCCTAGACGAACACTCAGAGGATTTTTGGTTACTCTAGGTTTGCTAAATGGACAATCAGGTGGCAGCAGAGACTTTTAACAATGTTTTGGAGCTTTTCATTTTAGCCTTATTGTGTTTACCGCGTTTGGCTACTAACTGTGGCTAGTGACCAAACACGGCCATGCCACAAGGTTTTTCGCTTGTCCTTTGGCCATCATATCTTTTAGCCTTATTCCTGGCCTGTGAAGCCAGGAAAATCCTTATATGGACTTGCAGTGCCCGGGAAAGCAGCGGCTTTTGGTGGGCTACTGGAGGGCTATGTGTGTTTGCTGGCAGGATGTGGATTGGGACTGTCTGCTCCCAATTCACAAACTGGTTTCAGTGTGTCTGAGTGATATGCATGGGTGTTCCCATCAGTGGTCCTGATTGGACCACTGCTGGGGGTGTGTGTGGGGGCTAGTGCTACTATTGGCTAGTGGGAGTTTCTGCTCTTAACTGGTTTTTTGGTTAAGAAGAGGACCCCTGCACCCACTCAGGAGAGATCCTGGATAAACCTGAAGGAGCCAAGACTTCTGTCCAGCTGTGAGACCCGTGAGGAGACCGGTGACTCATCTCAAGGAAGCCTGGTGACCAACATCTGCTGCTGTCCTGGAAGAACCCTGTCTTACTGTCAATCACCAGCAGTTCTGCAAGCGAGCTGCGACCCATCGAGGGGAGCGAACATCCATTCCTGACATCTGCTCTGTATTCTGTGAAGAAGAGCCCCGGGACCACCCGTGGCTGACCAGCTCTGAGTTTGGGCTACTGTGCTGCTGATGTTGCAGTTCTGAGTTGAGGCCTGAAACTTGGGGGGTCCTCATCTTGAATGACAAAATGTACCTCAGCGAAATCTTGGAGTCCTAGCATCAAAGGGACCCGAGATAGGAGGGAAAGTCCAACCGCAACAATTGAGTCCTTTTGGGTCACCGTGCTATGGTGACCGCCATCCAAAACAGCTCACCGGAGTCGAGTCCAGTCCTAAGAGGTTTCCTGCATCATGTCTTGTGGCATTCTTCCACCGAGGGCCTTGCACCAGCCAAGGACACTGACCGGAGATCTGCTCGAACCTGAAACCCCTGTGAATCAAGAGCTGAGGCTGATGGCGGGAAAAGTGACTCTGACCTTCTTCCATGACCTGCCAAGTCCTCTGAAGAATTGGATTCCATGGGGTGAGTTACAGTGGTTCTTACCTGTCCCTTAACTCCCTTTAAAAGTTTTGCTAACTTTTTATAAACTTTTATAACACTTTGGCTTTGCCATTGCTTGCTTGCACAAGCCTTCTAAAAGTCGGGGTCACTTTAGGTGACTACCATAACGTGCCCTCTAACCACTGGAATCATTCACTGGAGCCCAGAGACCCTACCTTCATTTTACCAGTCTTACAAACGGTGTCAGAACTTTTCCTGAACTTTTGGGCATAAGGCCCCAAACAACTTAGGGAAGGACTTTTGAAGATAGGGCTAATTCTCAGTGGACCTGTAGTGCATAATCTAATCCATACTTTCCTTTACAGGGATTTGACCTGTATTATGCCCTACTCTAGTGACTGTATATATGCATTCTATACTTCTAGCTGATAGTAGTCATGTTTCATAGTGTTGTTTGGCTATAAATAAATAACAGTGTTGTTATACATATTGTCTAAGTGTAATTTGCGACTCCCTTTGTGTGCTCTCATTGTGGACCCTTTACAATTGCACCACCTCTTGAGACTTAGCCTAGACCACTCGTCACTGCTACCTTGAACTGGTTTGGCTACAGCTCCCAGAGTTGTCACTGACACAATATAATGAAGGCAAGTCCCTTTTAATGCACACTAGAGAGTGAATACAACCCTCTATGGAAATAAGCCAAGAGTTAGCTTGCAAGGATAACAAGGTTTTAATTGTACAGAATACAAGAATTAAGCAAAGGACTCTGCTGCTTGAGAACATGCTGGTCAATCTTAGCAGAAGCAGAAGCTAAAGAAGCAGTGTGACATCATCACATAAAGCACAAATATGGCCACTGATTGGCGCACCCATATACATGGGCCTGCTCCATAGGGGATGTCAGGCTACGATTGGTAGGTTTCTCTGCCATCTATCATTCTCCACTTGGGTTGGCTTGGCTCATCTTGTCTGCTGGTGAAGGTCAGTTGCTCACAAGATACGTTGTCTAAGCTAAGCCTGCTACTACATCATTGTGGCATGCACCTGGGCGGTTTGGAACTCGGTGCCAGGGGGGAGGGAGGAAGAAATACAGTCAAACTGACCCACACATTCTGGGCTTCGTTGATACCGCTCCTTTGGAATCATACAAAAATGTCGACCTGGGAATTGCGACAGCCGAAAATGCTGTCTTTTTATTTTTTAACTCCCCCTTACACCACATATATATGTGGGGGAGTTAGAGTATAATATTAATATGGGAGGGTTGCGGGGGGTCTCCCCCTGCAAATATATGTGGTGTAAAGGGTTAAACATGTTCAGCCGTCGCAGTGATCCCATAGATCCGCTCCTTTCACACCCAAGATCGCCACCCTGGGTTTTGATCTATAATTCATCCCTCCCTGTACCTTGTGTTACAAAGGATGTATTTTATGCTGGGGGGGGTGAAACAGTCGCACATGCTTAAATCTTTTATGGCCACTTGATTTGTGCTAGGACAGGAGGGGGTCGATTGCTTATCATAGAATGCAGGGGTGTTGGGTGGCTTTGGGCTGGCTGGGTGGGGGTTGGAGGCCTTCTGGCAGGTTAATGGTGATGTATGGACGCTGCGCAGAGTCTGGTGTTGTCTCACGCTCATGCAGAGCACACAATACTAAATGTTTACAACAGT
The DNA here is from genome assembly GCF_040938575.1 of Ambystoma mexicanum. NCBI lineage: Eukaryota > Metazoa > Chordata > Amphibia > Caudata > Ambystomatidae > Ambystoma > Ambystoma mexicanum. Next base: position 156,749,552 of record NC_090925.1, read on the forward strand.
GAAGGGACATGGGGGGGGAGTGGACTTCTGTGAGAACTGGTGTCGCAGATCCATTCTGCCTTAATGATGTTGGTCCTAGTGAAATCTTTCCATGGAACTCAGCTGGTGCCATGCGCGGTCATGCAAGTCTGTGCTTTCATCATAACTACAAAATGGTGTTTCTTTCTATGTGTCTCCTAATGCAATGCACCTACTGTTCACGCTATATTGCTTTCACAATGAATTTTATAATGTGGTTCTCCCCCTATAAGCTCCACTATCTCATAGGGGATTTGCCTCACCTGAAAGCGCTTAGGGGTTGGGATACACTAATTTCCATCCCAACAATAGGTTGGCCTTCTATAGATCTGTCCCCCAGGTCAGAGTATGGAAAATCAGTCCCAACACCGATCAGGAGGGGAGAGATATTGAAGACCTTCAAGATACTTTGGAGAGTGAGTGGAGAGCAAGAACAAGATGCTCTCAGCATTACTATAGGGCCCCAATAATGACAGGCACATCCTGCACGAATGCATAGTAACGCAATATTAAACAATCCCACAATGAATGACAAAACCTCATCCAGGTTGCAGGACACATTATTCAGATCACACCGAAGGCACTGATGGCAACATCTGGACCATTTGATCAAGCCGTGGAGGAACGTTTCCTAGCAGCCATCATAACCTCCATGTTATACCCAAGGAGTCCCAGGTAACCTGGGGTGAGGTGCCCAGGGACCAAGTGGAGAAGCTTAGAGTCTAAGCGAAGGGGTGTAGAATCTTGCCTTCCATCTGCAGTAGAATAACTGTGGCAGGGGAACTAGTGGGAGGGGGGGAAAAGACTCATAAGGTTCAAAATCTGGAACCTGGCTGGCCACCACAAGACATCCTAGATCATCCTGCAAATCCTAATGGATTGTACTATTAGGGTGGCCCTTTGGATCAGAGGAAAGGTGTAGAGGAAAAGTCCATCTCATGAGATCTTCACTATGTTACGAAGGGAGTTAAGATGCGTGCCGAGGTGAGATGTAAACTGGTAAACTGGGTACACTTGGAATTAAGATGCGAAGCAGACATACCCACTAATGTGAACCCTGAGAATATCTTGTGAAGAATCAGATGATATATGATATGGCATTTATAACGCACCTATACACAAGTGTTTCAAGGCACAATGCGGCAAGGGAGGGGGAACAGAGGGAAGACAGAGACAGCGATCCTACTAGGCCAAGTGTCAATCAGATCGCGCAAGTGATAGAGTTCCTACTTGCGATTAACTCAATACAACCTACTCAGGAAACCCAGCTCCTGGTTTAACTCTCCCTAAAGATGAAGCGCCTAATGGCAAATCGAGTGCGAGGAGACCTACTCCTACACAGAACCCACATGCCACCAGAGGGGATTTGGTAGCCCCCTGCTTGTTCAGGTAGAACATGTTTGTGGTGTTATCAGTCAGAAAATTAACTGATCAGCCTGTGATTTTTACAGAACTATTTTGAGAGCATCGCATCTAGAATATTGATATGGCACTCCTGCTTCTCGGGTAACAGGTTGTGAACCTGGAGACCACCAATAGTAGCAACGTTGAGTCTGTGTTGATGGTAATGAAAGGAGGTTCCAGGGAAAAGGGAACTCCCACAAACAGGTGAGAGGTTTCATTCCAGCATAAACATCCTAGCCTCATGCCCTGGTCGAATGCAATCAATGGATTTTTGTATTTTATATTAAAGTTTTGTACTGTGCAAACTTGCAGTGGAACTACTTCAAAGCTCCAAAAGGGAAAGACATAAGACATGGGGTCAGCATCAGCGACAAAGACACGGGCATCATGGGCTGGGGCTACAGACCCATGCTATCTTTGTAAAGTAGCATGGCAACATATGTCAGATGGAGATGGGGTGGGTTTACAGAGACGGTAGCAAGGTAAGAGTTCAATGACAGGGTGCATACTAGGCTTATTCATATCTAAGACATAGGGAGTTGCAGCAAAAATCTAATAATAAGGTGGGTGCACACTTAGAGAACCTTTCAAAGGGTAGGCAGGTTGGAAGTTCACAGGAAAGAGCAGCGGTTGTCTATTTGGATGCAGTGCTCTTCATTGCTAGTGGACTAGTGAACTAGTAAGTGCATGAACAGGAAAAGAGGGTAGCAAAGTTGGTGATTCTTGGATTCCTTAAGATCGATGTGCTATTCGGCTAGCCACCATTTCGATAATTCCTTTGAACCACTTGAGGTTGAGTTCTGTTTTTAAGTTAGGGGATCTCCCTGTATATCTCAGTCTGTTGAAGTGGTAAACAGATAGCTCTTTGTGCTGTGTGGCCCTTGAAATTCTCTTTTTGAAACATTTGCTTAAGTCAGTGGTAGAACTGTGCCAAATCAAGTAGTAGGACTGTGACCTCAGCATTGCAGCTGGGGTGGATTGAAAACCACGTGGGTGAAACAGGAAAAAGAAGGCGATGCCCAGGTTTTCTTTAGCATTTTCTTTCTCAGTCAGCAGGAAAATGTATATATTGCCTAGACTTGCTGATGCTAACGCCACTAGAATTCCTACCTAACATCTACCTGAACAGATGTTGCCTCAACAGGACCCTGGAACTAGACAGTTGTCATGTACAGAATTGGCTAATTTACTTCAAATCCTGTCTTCTCTTCTCTGTCCTGACAGAGTGGTTAAGGTATGAATAGTCTCTGATCCTTCACAGACCAAAGGTCCCATCATGGGATATACTGTGTGATGTATCCCGAAGGCAGGCAGGAGCAGCCCCATGGATGCATTTGAAAGAGGATGCAAATGTTTTTCAGCTGAATTCTCTAATCTACTGGAAGCCACACCCGGTTCCTCTGAACAGCTTGGACATGATTACCTTTTCAACATCCAGAGACCAATCAGTTTGGAGCCTCCTGGCGTCTGCTACTAAGTATCATTGAAGGAATCCCCATTAGTCTATCACAGTAGTTCAAGTGAATAGCCACTAAGGTTCCTACTACAACTTTACACTTCTCCACGGGCAGGAATGGGCAAATCATGTATCGCCACCTAATATTTCAAAAACATACCTTGTGAATGGCATGCACCTTCAAAAACTATACTCTCTGAACATTTTACCTAAGATAACAATTTGACATGTTTTCCAAATATCAGGGGGAGATGGAGTATGAGGTGAGATTCTTTCTTAGTGTTATCAGGGCCTCCTCCATCTTCCCTTGGCTAAAATGAAGCCAGCTAGAATCCATCCATGCTAAGTCATGTAGGGTTCATAAATGTACAGCCAGATCTGTACGATGGTAAAGTGAAGAGGTATGCTTGCACTGCAAAAATTACAGTTCCAGAATGGTGAATATATATTTGTAAAAAGTAGTGGAAATGTTAACAGTAAAAATAAAAGTAGAGGATCTCCAATCTCGACCATTCCCGCTTACTTTGATCTCTGGTTTAAGTACCGATTCAAGTATTTGGGGTTGTTTTTTCTGAGGATTCAGAAAGTGAGTTTCTCAACATCGAGCCAAGGGTTTTCAACCCTGGTGAGATGTGGTCTCAAGGTTCAAGACCCTGGATCAGCCTTGATTCTTTATTTTGGATTAATTGTAGCTGTCTTAGTTGCTCTTTTGCTCAGAGGTGGATAGAGGCTATTACATTAGTCCAGGTGGGATCGGAGTGGAACAAGCACTCTAAGTGAGGTTAGTAAACATATAAGGTGACATCCTATTATTAAATGAAACCTTGATACAATTCACTATCCTTGACTTTGTCATTTTTCTGTCCTTGTTAGTTGAATTAGTTAGTTGAATTAGTTGCACGTGCACACACATAGAGACATTACACTTTGTTTTTATCTTGTTACCAACACGGTTTTTTCGTTTGGTTTTTAGGAAATTAACCAATGAACTATTTCTGAAATTCCAATTTGGGAGATCTATATAAATCAAGTCCTGAAGACGGGTCCGACGCATGCCTGATAGCATTAAATAACTAGCTACTGAGCATGTTTAACCATCTTTTGCCAGGACCCAGAAACACACTCTTTGGTGTCGACAAAGTCAAGGACAGAAAAACCTGACAAAGTCAAGGATCGTGAATTGTATCAAGGTTTCATTTAATAATAGGATGTCACCTTATATGTTTACTAACCTCACTACATCACCAGTATCTGACGAATGTGTTCAGTTCAAACCAACTGGTCAAGATAATTGATTTTCAGTATAGGTTCTTTTATGGAATGTTATGTGTAAACAAAATGCATTTTTGTCCCTCTTGTTTTAATATACATTTTTCTAAGTGTTTTGTATCCATGAATTAAAATATGTATTTCTCTATGTTTTCTGTCGCAAATAATTGACCGACATGAAAGGTAGCACGTTGTGCAACTAGACACACCTGGCACGTGTGTAGGCGGGTAGCTGTTTTTGTGGTATTCTCTTTGTCCTATAGATTTATAGTAGTCCTTTGCCACACAGCCCCCTAAAAAAGAGGACTCCGCAGCTCTAACTGCTTCATTTCACATCTTGACAGAATGTCCTTTATTCTCCTCCAGTGTCGAGAATACCTGAGCAACGGCCATGTCCCAACATATACATATAAATATCAGTCTCTGAGAAGCCATCAGGGAAGATTTCTTCTAGTTTGCTGTACGGTAAAGACTATGGAAAAGAAAATGCCCAGATGGACCAGAGTGACCTGGCTGCCCCCTGTGGGCTGGACGCACGAGCTAACCAGTCATGCAAGTAAGGATAAATATTGATGCCCTGAAGTCTTAGATGGAAAGCTGTGTGTCATCAGCATAACACTGGAAATGAGGAGAGAAGTGGTGGAGAAGAAATGACCCAGCTGCAGCTGTAAAGGGCGGTTAGTAAGGGAAACAAGTAAGCCAGTACAGTGCTCTGTCCATAATGCCGAAGGTATCATGTAGCCATTTAATCAGGATAGAATGGTTGACCGTGTCAAAGGTGAGGAAAGATCAAGGAGCACCGTCCTCAATTGTACTACGATCATAAATACCATATATACTTCAAGTATATCATTCCACCATATTACAAGTGCAGTATACTCCTGCTAGAGTACCTATAATTATTATACACACTGGCCACAACCACCACAATATAATTAAACCATATAAAAAGTAAATACAATACACCTTCAAATGACAAGTCTCACCCACAACCCACCACCACCAATCCAAATGATGTCAGCGGACAGCAAAAGTGTCTGTGGACTTGGCGCACCTGCACACCCTTTTTTTCATCCATAACAACTGCTCCATGTCCACTTTATTCCACGCACCCACCCTTTCCAGGCCCTCTTTCAGCCACCAAACAACCCCAAATGTGTTTTCCTGACTTTTTTCTCAATGCGCTGTCCGCGGTCACCTGCAAACCCCTTTTTACCTAAAAAAACACCTCCATATAAAATATATTCCATTTCCCCACCCTTTCCAGGCCCTCTTTTGACCACCAAATAACCCTAAATGTGTTTTCCAGAATTTGTGTTCACTGCACTGTCTGCGGTCAGTGGTGGCTGTCTGTGGATCCAACATGGCGACTGTTTCAAAATATCTGACACACCTCATGTTTTTTAACAGCCAATCAGTGGGCACTTATGATGTCCACAAACATCACGCCGTTCTCTGATTGGTCCATAGGTGTCTGTAAACCTTGAATCAGGAAGGGAATCCACGGACCGGACCCAGATATCACTAATTCTTTTTCACCTACATCTCTTTCGGGCCTACTAGGCATTGCCTTCGGCCATGGCCACTCCATATTTTAAAACACTACCGGGCCTTCGGCCAGGCCAGTGGCCACTGGTTTCAGCCGTGTCCACTGTACATGTTTCTCCTCTCCTTTGGGCCCACTGTATCTTTTACAACACTACCAGGACACTACCCATGGCCTTTGGCTATGTCCACTGTATATGTTCCCCCAATAGGTTTCTTTTCCAGTCAGTAGGTTGCCACAGCCGGTGGCTGTGGCCACTATACATCTCTTTTGGGGCAACTAACCAAGTCCTTTGGCCATGCCCACTCTATTTTAAAACACTATCGGGCCACTAGCCATGGCCTTTGGTCTTGTCCACCCCACATGTTCACTCTCTATCTTTGGCACACTAGGTCCCACTCGCCATGGCCTTTGGCTTTGGCCGTTTCCACTTTCTGCCCCCAACCTCACTGCAGCTGTTAACATCCTTTTTTTCTTTATTTTTATGGTTTTAATTTTCCCCCTAACTGCAGTTATAATAGCAATATACTACAAATAGACGTGGTTATTTTTAGTAATCTGATAACCGTGGTTATCTAGTAAAACAACGAAAACAAAATGCTTCCCTGCCCTCCCAGGAGCTCACCAAGTGCCCCCTTTATCTGGGCATGCTCCCGACACTCTCCTCAATTCCTCCTCACTTTCCCAGTCCTCTTCTACCCCCCCCCAACACTTGTTGTTTCCCATGACGCCCTTTCATTCTCATTTTCTTTGATAGGCGAGATGATCCTGCTGAAAAACCGCAGCTAACAGAAAACTTTTGAGCATTGCACTTGGTCCCCAGGCCCCCCTCCAACTCGCAAATTTCACATGATGTCCTCTTCCTCTCCCCCACCTCTAGCCTAATTTCATTTCATCCTTTTTTCACCTCCCAATGGCATTTTTCTGCCTTTTTGTACTTGGTTATCTCTCGCATTAAACAAGGCTTTCTGCTGCAAAGCACCTTTGGGAGATATCATTATAATTTTAGGAGAAGCCGGCTGCCACTACTCCGTAAAATATTTAAAAAACGACTGGATGCCATAACCCCAGCCCCACCTCTCGCTCCCCCGGAAATCGAGTCAATGCTTCGTGCCCAAGTTGATTTGCACCTGATCCAATTTCCTCCAGCGGTTTTCGCAGTGTTCGCATGAGCAAAGATTGGACTTTTAACTCTATGGGAAAATGAATGCGGACTAGGCCGAAATCGCTTTTTAAAATGTTCTTAATAACTTAGTTATTTTTTAACAAATCTTTCCCAAAATGTCCATGGGGGGGGGCCTATGAGTAAAATTGTGGCTGCAAAATTTCCGCCATTTCTGTCATACGAGTCAAAGGTTATTAGCAATTCATTTTTCGGGTTTCCTATGGAACTTGATACTGAACTATAGTGTGGCGACTGCCGCAATATAATATATATCTCAAACAAAGAAAACTATCAGATGCCCCTTAATATCTTGTCCATTTGATCACATTTGTACTGAAAAGTGTGCAAATGATGAGCTATACTTGCTTAAATTACCCAATGTATATTTTGTAAAACTTAACAGTAATGCAAGAAAAGCTTGTAAATAATCATAACTGCTGGCAATTTCTCAGAGTAACTTTCAGTTTCACTGTCTTTCAAGGTTACAGATGGGAAAATGAATATGCAAATCAGGTTTGGTTCCAACGCAAAAGGGGGAGTGCAGCGTGAAGTGGCCTGACACAAGAGATCACACCATAACAGTAAACCACATCACTTCAGCACTGGACCCCATGCAAGAACAAGCAATTGCTATATTTAATGAGCACCTCTGGGCATACCTGTGCCATGTAAGGACACTTTCCACACCTAAAAAGATGGCTAAAAAGGTTTGGATTAATCTGAAATACTCACAATTTCTCTGGGCGGCCTCCAGTCCATAATTTTGTAGCCCACTGTGCCATTATAGAGGAGAACATCCAAGTTCAAATCAACCAGGGTCGCATCTCAAAAAGGACAACCACCCTAATCTGCCAAGTCACCCACTTTTTTATGCGATCATGAGCAACCCCAGACATATTTCGGTCCCATTTAGTGTCACCCGTAATGTATAGCTATGGGCTTGCGGCACAGTGATCTTCAAATCCTTGCCTGGGCACACCTGTGCCACTTAGGGAAAGATTACAACACTAAGTAGTGATAGATGGAAAGTTCAGATGTAATCATAATCATTGGCATTTGCTAACCAACGATGGCCAACAAGGCCAAAACATGTCTGAGTTGCTTGCGTTCCAATGCAGAAGGGGTGGGTCCAAGTAATCTGGTCTCGACTGAACCAGCTGTAATGGCAGAGTGGCTTAAACACGAATGCAATGAAAAGCTGCCCAGAGCTAATGGCAGCGGCAATGACTATGCAAAAAATGTGCAACCCATCAGTATTGTGCTTGGGTGCACTATAAAGCAATCTATGCAAACACGTTTGAGTTTCATCACTACAAAACCTCTGTCCATGGGCAGGGTCGGACTGGGGCATACAATTGTCTCAGGCACCAATGAAAAAGTAGCCCACATTTGAAAATTGCAAATCATTCCTATTGTGACAGACTGCTTGAGTAGTACCCACGGCGGAGGTTGTTTATTCAATAACACTGGTCAAAACTACCAGTCACATGGTGAAGTAACGTATCAAACTGGCACACATGGTCCAAAAAGTGACCCACACTAGCATTTAGTGTGTTTGGTTCGGGCACTGCCCTATTGCCCTTTAGGCCATTCCGAGCCTGCCCTGGAGTTTGCAAAATACCTTGGCACTGAAGGGATTCGGATTTTGGACAATTACACATCTTGTGCAATATGGGATTAGCTGACGTGTAACCCGTGGGCGTGCAGGTATCAGTTTCCAAAGAATCCTGTCTCTGGCAATAGTTGTTTGCATGCATGCACCGGATAAGTTCCTCCATGTTTGCAACAGGCTGCACAGCACTGAATTGCTCTGGGTGGCTTGAAAGCGTTAGCGGCCATTTCCCTTTCTGAAGGCTGTATCCTCCTGCAGTGACGTCATGGCAGAGGAGTATGGAATTCATATCACCTGCAGTCACATTACCTCAGGGAGACGTGGACGTTTCTCTGCTGCTTATATTTTTTTTAATATTTTTTCGGAAGAGAGGCAACATGTTATTTTCTATGTTGTATATTATCCCCTCTTTTCTCTCCTCTACAATCTTTGCAGGCTGTTCCATGGGGACAGCGAAGGGGGTGGAGAAGGGACGCTGGTGGGGCCGTGCACAGCATATTATAGTTGGGTCCCTTTCATCTATGGGGTAGATTCAGGGGTGGATGGGCCTATAGGGAGGGAACTCTGGACATTTCCTGGGAAGCCTCTGCACCCCAGTCCTTTTTTTGTTCGGTTACCTATTGTGTTTCCAAATGTTCTCATAGGAAAGGGTTGAACGCACTGCGTCATATATAGGGCCACATTGTGAAACATATTTCCAGGGCCTCTTTGGATCCCAGTCCACTCCTGGGTATATCCACCCCAGAGTTCCGAGTGGCACTGTAGACTGCTGGAGCTTAACTCTCCTTTATTAATCAGGTGTCACGCGGAACCACTTTGTGGAATACACCCTACTCATCAGTGTGTCTACAGCTGATCAGCATAGTCACTGAACTGATGTCTGTGAGCGTGACTGATCAGCATATAGTCACTGAACTGATGTCCGTGATCAGCATAGTCACTGAACTGATGCCTGTGAGCGTGATGTCTACTCATCCATATGTCTACAGCTGATCAGCGCAGTCACTGAACTGATGTCTGTGAGCATGATGTCTACTCATCCATATGTCTACAGCTGATCAGCGCAGTCACTGAACTGATGTCTGTGAGCATGATGTCTACTCATCCATATGTCTACAGCTGATCAGCGCAGTCACTGAACTGAAGTCTGTGATCAGCATAGTCACTGAACTGAAGTCTGTGATCAGCATAGTCACTGTACTGATGTCTGTGAGCGTGATGTTTACTCATCCATATGTCTACAGCTGATCAGCGCAGTCACTGAACTGATGTCTGTGAGCGTGACTGATCAGCAAATAGTCACTGAACTGATGTCTGTGAGCGTGACTGATCAGCATATAGTCACTGAACTGATGTCCTTGATCAGCATAGTCACTGAATTGATGTCTGTGGGCGTACTGATGTCTGTGAGCGTGATGTCTACTCATCCATGTGTCTACAGCTGATCAGCAGTGACTGAACTGATGTCTGTGAGCGTGATGTCTACTCATCCATATGTCTACAGCTGATCAGCACAGTCACTGAACTGATGTATGTGATCAGCATAGTCACTGAACTGATGTCTGTGAGCGTACTGATGTCTGTGAGTGTGATGTCTACTCATCCATATGTCTACAGCTGATCAGCGTAGTCACTGAACTGATGTCTGTGAGCGTGACTGATCAGCATATAGTCACTGAACTGATGTCCGTGATCAGCATAGTCACTGAACTGATGCCTGTGAGCGTGATGTCTACTCATCCATATGTCTACAGCTGATCAGCGCAGTCACTGAACTGATGTCTGTGAGCATGATGTCTACTCATCCATATGTCTACAGCTGATCAGCGCAGTCACTGAACTGAAGTCTGTGATCAGCATAGTCACTGTACTGATGTCTGTGAGCGTGATGTTTACTCATCCATATGTCTACAGCTGATCAGCGCAGTCACTGAACTGATGTCTGTGAGCGTGACTGATCAGCAAATAGTCACTGAACTGATGTCTGTGAGCGTGACTGATCAGCATATAGTCACTGAACTGATGTCCTTGATCAGCATAGTCACTGAATTGATGTCTGTGGGCGTACTGATGTCTGTGAGCGTGATGTCTACTCATCCATGTGTCTACAGCTGATCAGCAGTGACTGAACTGATGTCTGTGAGCGTGATGTCTACTCATCCATATGTCTACAGCTGATCAGCACAGTCACTGAACTGATGTATGTGATCAGCATAGTCACTGAACTGATGTCTGTGAGCGTACTGATGTCTGTGAGTGTGATGTCTACTCATCCATATGTCTACAGCTGATCAGCGTAGTCACTGAAATGATGTCTGTGAGCGTGACTGATCAGCATATAGTCACTGAACTGATGTCCGTGATCAGCATAGTCACTGAACTGATGCCTGTGAGTGTGATGTCTACTCATCCATATGTCTACAGCTGATCAGCGCAGTCACTGAACTGATGTCTGTGATCAGCATAGTAACTGAACTGATGTCTGTGAGCGTACTGATGTCTGTGAGTGTGATGTCTACTCATCCATATGTCTACAGCTGATCAGCGTAGTCACTGAACTGATGTCTGTGAGCGTGACTGATCAGCATATAGTCACTGAACTGATGTCCGTGATCAGCATAGTCACTGAACTGATGCCTGTGAGTGTGATGTCTACTCATCCATATGTCTACAGCTGATCAGCGCAGTCACTGAACTGAAGTCTGTGATCAGCATAGTCACTGAACTGATGGCTGTGAGCGTACTGATGTCTGTGAGCGTGATGTTTACTCATCCATATGTCTACAGCTGATCAGCGCAGTCACTGAACTGATGTCTGTGAGCGTGACTGATCAGCAAATAGTCACTGAACTGATGTCTGCGAGCGTGACTGATCAGCATATAGTCACTGAACTGATGTCCTTGATCAGCATAGTCACTGAATTGATGTCTGTGGGCGTACTGATGTCTGTGAGCGTGATGTCTACTCATCCATGTGTCTACAGCTGATCAGCAGTGACTGAACTGATGTCTGTGAGCGTGATGTCTACTCATCCATATGTCTACAGCTGATCAGCACAGTCACTGAACTGATGTATGTGATCAGCATAGTCACTGAACTGATGTCTGTGAGCGTACTGATGTCTGTGAGTGTGATGTCTACTCATCCATATGTCTACAGCTGATCAGCGTAGTCACTGAACTGATGTCTGTGAGCGTGACTGATCAGCATATAGTCACTGAACTGATGTCCGTGATCAGCATAGTCACTGAACTGATGCCTGTGAGTGTGATGTCTACTCATCCATATGTCTACAGCTGATCAGCGCAGTCACTGAACTGATGTCTGTGATCAGCATAGTAACTGAACTGATGTCTGTGAGCGTACTGATGTCTGTGAGTGTGATGTCTACTCATCCATATGTCTACAGCTGATCAGCGTAGTCATTGAACTGATGTCTGTGAGCGTGACTGATCAGCATATAGTCACTGAACTGATGTCCGTGATCAGCATAGTCACTGAACTGATGCCTGTGAGTGTGATGTCTACTCATCCATATGTCTACAGCTGATCAGCGCAGTCACTGAACTGATGTCTGTGAGCGTGATGTCTACTCATCCATATGTCTACAGCTGATCAGCGTAGTCACTGAACTGATGTCTGTGAGCGTGATGTCTACTCATCCATATGTCTACAGCTGATCAGCGTAGTCACTGAACTGATGTCTGTGAGCGTGACTGATCAGCATATAGTCACTGAACTGATGTCCGTGATCAGCATAGTCACTGAACTGATGCCTGTGAGCGTGATGTCTACTCATCCATATGTCAACAGCTGATCAGCGCAGTCACTGAACTGATGTCTGTGATCAGCATAGTCACTGAATTGATGTCTGTGAGCGTACTGATGTCTGTGAGCGTGATGTCTACTCATCCATATGTCTACAACTGATCAGCAGTGACTGAACTGATGTCTGTGAGCGTGATGTCTACTCATCCATATGTCTACAGCTGATCAGCACAGTCAGTGAACTGATGTCTGTGATCAGCATAGTCACTGAACTGATGTCTGTGAGCGTACTGAAATCTGTGAGCGTGATGTCTACTCATCTATATGTCTACAGCTGATCAGTGCAGTCACTGAACTGATGTCTGTGAGCGTGATGTCTATTCAGCCATATGTCTACAGCTGATCAGCGCAGTCACTTAACTGATGTCTGTGAGCGTGACATCTACTCATCAGTGTGTCTACAGCTGATCAGCGCAGTCACTGAACTGAAGTCTGTGATCAGCATAGTCACTGAACTGATGGCTGTGAGCGTACTGATGTCTGTGAGCGTGATGTTTACTCATCCATATGTCTACAGCTGATCAGCGCAGTCACTGAACTGATGTCTGTGAGCGTGACTGATCAGCACAGTCACTGAACTGATGTCTGTGAGCGTGATGTCTACTCATCCATATGTCTACAGCTAATCAGCGCAGTCACTGAACTGAAGTCTGTGATCAGCATAGTCACTGAACTGATGGCTGTGAGCGTACTGATGTCTGTGAGCGTGATGTTTACTCATCCATATGTCTACAGCTGATCAGCGCAGTCACTGAACTGATGTCTGTGAGCGTGACTGATCAGCAAATAGTCACTGAACTGATGTCTGTGAGCGTGACTGATCAGCATATAGTCACTGAACTGATGTCCTTGATCAGCATAGTCACTGAATTGATGTCTGTGAGCATGATGTCTACTCATCCATGTGTCTACAGTTGATCAGCAGTGACTGAACTGATGTCTGTGAGCGTGATGTCTACTCATCCATATGTCTACAGCTGATCAGCGCAGTCACTGAACTGATGTCTGTGATCAGCATAGGCACTAAACTGATGTCTGTGAGCGTACTGATGTCTGTGAGTGTGATGTCTACTCATCCATATGTCTACAGGTGATCAGCGCAGTCACTGAACTGATGTCTGTGAGCATGACTGATCAGCATATAGTCACTGAACTGATGCCTGTGAGCGTGATGTCTACTCATCCGTATATCTGCAGCTGATCAGCGCAGTCACTGAACTGATGTCTGTGATCAGCATAGTCACTGAATTGATGTCCGTGAGCGTACCGATGTCTGTGAGCGTGATGTCTACTCATCCATATGTCTACAGCTGATCAGCAGTGACTGAACTGATGTCTGTGAGCGTGATGTCTACTCATCCATATGTCTACAGCTGATCAGCACAGTCAGTAAACTGATTTCTGTGATCAGCATAGTCACTGAACTGATGTCTGTGAGCGTACTGAAATCTGTGAGCGTGATGTCTACTCATCCATATGTCTACAGCTGATCAGCGCAGTCACTTACCTGATGTTTGCTAGAGTGAAGTCTACTCATCAGTGTGTCTACAGCTGATCAGCGAAGTCACTTAACTAATGTCTGTTAGCGTGATGTCTACTCATCAACTCATCAGTATGTCTACAGCTGATCAGCGCAGTCACTGAACTGATGTCTGTTAGCGTGATGTCTACTCATCAGTATGTCTACAGCTGATCAGCGCAGTCACTTAACTGATGTCTGCGAGCATGATGTCTACTCATCAGTGTGTCTACAGCTGATCAGCGCAGTCACTTGATGTCTGCTAGCGTGAGGTCTACTCATCAGTGTGTCTACAGCTGATCAGCGCAGTCACTTACCTGATGTTTGCTAGAGTGAAGTCTACTCATCAGTGTGTCTACAGCTGATCAGCGCAGTCACTTACCTGATGTCTACTAGCATGATGTCTACTCATCATTGTGTCTACAGCTGATCAGCACAGTCACTGAACTGATGTCTGTTAGCGTGATGTCTACTCATCAGTATGTCTACAGCTGATCAGCACAATCACTTAACTGATGTCTGCGAGCGTGATGTCTACTCATCAGTGTGTCTACAGCTGATCAGAGCAGTCACTGAACTGATGTCTGGGAATGTGATGTCTACTCATCAGTGTGTCTACAGCTGATCAGCACAGTCACTGAACTGATGTCTGGGAGCGTGATGTCTACTCATCAGTGTGTCTACAGCTGATCAGCACAGTCACTGAACTGATGTCTGTTACAGCTGATCAGCACAGTCACTGAACTGATGTCTGTGAGCATGATGGCAAAGCATCTTGTGAGGACATTCCAGGGTTTTGAGGAAGGGCGGGTATGGGGCACCTCCTGTTGAGCTCTAGATAATAGGGGGGCAGGGAGAGAAGTGGGGCAGAATACAGTGCATTACGGTGGCTCAGAAGCGCAGCTGGAACTCATCTCTGCCCCTCTAGGAAATTCCATCATTTGAGAGATTTACCAAAACAAGCACTGACAAAGCCAGTAGTTTCTTCATTCAAATATGCTTAATTTTCACCACAGCCACATCAAAAGCATGCACCACCCTCAACATAACACAATGGACAACATATGCATTTAGTTTTAAATGATTACAATCTCCTGACCAGACATACCTATGTTGGTAATCATTCCTATAGCTGAGTTCCCTGATCTTTGCGTGGTGGTGAATAATGGGGTCAGTCGTATATATTTGGTGGATGAGGATCTCTGCCTAAAGGATTGTTGTGGCAATCATTTGCAAGTATCTAGGCCCAGTCTCAGGTCTTGCTTTGCACGAAAGCCATACAGGCCCTCACATCTGCTTGGCTGCATAATGAGCCCTGCAGCTCAGTGATTGCACTCTGGCTGAAAAGAGTGTGCAGATTCCCAGTGGGACTGGTATTTATGATGTATAAAGCACAGCATTCACCCAATGCGGGCCTCTTGGCGCTAGGATACAGGTTCAACAACAATGGTCAAGTTGACAGCACATTAGATGGGGCTGATGAATAGATGGGTTTTCATGAAAATTGTTTTATACTGTATAAGTGTGGGTGCAGGCGCCTGGTGACCCATGTCATAGCCCCCCAATTAGGAAAATTAAACTTTATCAGAACAGGGACATCTGGACAGTTGTACCTCTAAAAGAGGCTCCTCACGACTGTAGGGACCGTACAGGAGAGCATGGGTGGAATTTAGATGCAATGGAATAGAGTGCCAGGCCGCAGAGTGGCTTGTGGATTATGCATGAAGATTTCAAGAGAATTATCTTCCTTACTGGCTGCCAGTAATGCAGGTAGATTACACACCCTGAAGTCTAGCCTGCAGGATAAGGCCTAGAGGGGTGATGTTGGCATAGGGCAGTCTGGAGGTGACTAAGGACATGATCGCAGTTGTACGATGACCTCTCCACGCTCTCCCAGCATCATTCAACTTGCTCCGGCAGGGGAGCCATTCATTACTGTAAGCCTCTCAGGGCTTGGGCACTCCTTGGAGCCTCGTGCGCCGGTAGGTGTGTGACTAGTTTCATTTGTACATTGTCTGCTTCCACGCGGCTATGGGCTGCCAGCAAGACTACTCAGCCCCTCATTTCACAAAACGAACATGTGCATTGGCAGCGCAAGGCTGAACTTACTCACTGAAACATGGCCTCCATCTTCATCAGCACCAGAGTGCCTCCAAGGGTTGTTGCGGCAAACAAACTGCCTCTACACAGATTGGGCCACTATTTCCTACATCTGGCCAATCGGTAGCCAGCAGACAACAAATGCCGGCCCCCAGCACCAAGACCACGCACAAAGGCTCCTGTCTGGGCCTATCCGGGCCTTGAAGGACTCGGAGGGCCCCCCTCCTCTTGCACCCCGCAGCACTGCCTGGGACAGCCACCAGGCATGCAGCCTGTTACCCCATGAACTTGGGCCTCTGGAATTGTGTGCACCCCTCAAGAATACCTGTGAGTCATGGCTGAACTTTGTTATCTCTCTTCTTTTTCTCCACTAACCTAAGCAGGTGTGGACCAAGGTGTGTCCATGCATGTGAACATAAGCTCCTTAAATCAGTAACATGTCATGCAAAGGATGGGATGCAGAATAACTCTTACACCAAATAATAACACTGACTCAGGAAGTTGGCAAAGTCTCATCCAACTGTTTTAATATCAATTGTCTAAAACAGAGAGTCACAACGGACATCAACTGACGTTTGCTCCAGTTCTGAAACATTTTGCATAAAAAACATGTATATACTAAAGATTCATCCTACTTGACGTCATACCACGTGGCAAATAAGAAAACCTACGGGGGATTGTGGTTGGCTTAAGGGGAAAATCTAAGTATACTTCATATACATGAACGGGTTGTGATTGGGTCTCTACAGTCAAGTGGACAACTTATGACCACCCCTAGTGCAAGTCATCCATGACAGGTCATAGTTAAACAGTATACCATTGGCCGGTAAGATAGCTCAGCGGGTTGAGTACCAACTTCGGTTGGGTGATATTGTATGTAAATATGTGCTCTGTAAAGCGCTTTGGATTAAGGCGCTATATAAATAACACATCATTATCATTATTATCCTTATCATTATCTTCAAACTATGAGGCCCTTCGTTATGTTGACACGCTTGTACCCTTCTGGAACATTCGATTTACTAGTAGCATGTAAACTCAGACTCCAGGTGCTAGGAGGTGGACTTGACCATGTCTCCCCTCCCAATTAGCCCTACATCCTTCACCACTCATGCAGGAAGATTGCCTTTGAACTTGGCCTTCGGTAGTTTCTCTTCTCTGCGAATATAAGGGAGTGTGGGCACACTCTTATCACAGTTCTAGTCTGCATGCCCAACTCCTATTTCCATCCTTGGCTCAAATGACAGGAGACCACAAATCGGCCCATTTTCTAGCATTTAAGTGTCTTGAATTAATAACTAGGCAGTCATGGCGTTCTCTCTTTGCAACTTAATAAGGAATGATTCAGCATCTCACGTTCCTGTTCTTCAAGAATAGATAACCAATTCTTGGCTGCTCCAGCCTTTGACACCAGACCAGGCAGTCCTTTCATGTTTCTCAGCTACTTTTCTTACTGCGACACAGCTCTTGATTCTTCTTTCTCTGTGGGTTTGAGCTTACTAAAATTGTGACATCGAAGTCCAGATTCTATATAATGGCAGCACCGCCTGTAGTCTATTTACTACATATAGCCAGCCTTTATGAGTACTTAGTCTACTTGCGTTGCTGCATCAGTACAGTTATTAAAACAACTTGCATTTTCTGCAGTGCTCTTCACACGTGCAATCTTAATTTTGCACGTGAAGGTTTACTCTATTCTTTACTTCGTCATCAGATTCCATAAAGTCTATACATTCTCTTCTTCAGCCCTACTCAGTGCGTCACGCTCATCTTTTGTGACGTCACCAGCTTCTCTTTCTTTCTTCTTCATATTCCTTCAGGGACTTATTCCAAGAGATTGTCATCTCTTCGGCGATACATCAGAAGAGGTTTTCTTAGTGGATACCTCTTCTCGAAAGGCTTTCTGCGGAATAGGCACAACCACTGGTGTCATGCATGGCGCAACTTCAGGTTTCCAGCATATGGGTAGAATTGGGGCAGGACTTCCTGCAGAGGTATTTAGCTGCTCCTCTACACTAGCCTGCCTTCTCTTCCTTACTTGATCCTTCTTTTCAATGCATTTCTATGCCTTTGTGCAAATTCGAATCCTGGTGTGTTTATTAACATCTTTGCACCCTTTTGTAATGCATTCTGTGTTTCTGGTGTAATTGGAATCCTGATGTGTTTTTTAACATCTCTGCACCCTTGTTCAGTACTAAAGAACTCCTATTACATCTGTTTTCTCAGTTACTTCTCTTGGCTACTAGGCCACCTGGTGAGTTTGTGCTCATACTGGGCTGGGCAGCCCCTCCTCTATCCTACTTCTATCCTCCGACGCACATATGGCACTCACCATCTCCCCTATCTTTATTATTTGCTATACTGTCACCTATCCTCCCTTTCTCACGAAGTCTGGAAGAAAAAAGCTCAAAATAGACATCCTGACCACTAACCCTGGCTTACATATCGCAGACACCTATGTCAGCGCAACTTCCAGATTTTCACTGATATCCTCTTTTCTGTCCCCTCTCCAGATCTATGGACTCCTCATCTCATCTCTACTCTCTCTCCTCTCACATATTCACCCATTCATGGTGGCACTAGATGGGAAGTACTCTCTGCGGGCTTCGCATCATCCAGGTGTCTCATTAATGTCTATCAGACTGGCACTATCTTGGATCAGGGTCCTTAACCAAACCTCCTCCTCTCTGACTGATGCCTGCCGTCTCTCATCAACTTCCTTCGCACACCTGCTACCCCTTCTTGCCCTCTCACTGTCCCCCCTCCTCTGACTGGTGTACCATGCCCCTGTATCCCCACCCTCAGAAAATCTTCAAAGGTGGTGACCTCTTGCATCTAGGCACGCCGATATCTGCCTCTTCCTTTAAGACCTTGACCTCGATATCCTTGCTCTTACCGGGACGTGTTTCAATGCCAGCTCAGTCACTGCTTTGACTCCCTTCTCCCTGATGGCTTTAAAATCATCTCCAAGCCTCGACCGAACCATACTGAGTGAGTCCCTTCTTCCCTCATATTCACCCAGCCTTACTCTTCCTTTGAGAGCCTGGTTTGCAAGCTGGTCATCTCTCCCACCTCCTGTATGACTATTACCACTATCTACAGGCCACTTGGCTGTTCCTCTCTGAATTGGGCTGATTTATCCCCCTCTCTCTTCACAACCACCTCTAAACTCCTTCGCCTGGGTGACTTCAACATCCACCTTGACTCCTCAATCATGGCATCCACTCTCTTCCATGACCTCTGCACCTAGCTCTTCCTCTCCATTCTGCCTTCTGGTCCTACCCTCTTGGCTGGATACACTCTTGATGCCATCATCCACACTGATCTTTCACTCTCCCCCCCACTGATCACCTCACTCTCCTGGTCAGACCATTCTCTCCTCTCCTCTCCTCTCACCTGGGTCCTCTCAGACCTCTGACCGCACCTCTTCCAGCCCTACCAACCTCGTTCACGAACATCCGTCGGATGAAGCGAGTGTCAGCTGCTGCCTTCGCATCTACCTTCACCCCCCCTCCTCACTACCTCTGAATCTGCGCTCAGCAACCTCCATCTTGCCATCACTAATACCCTTGACACCCAGTCATGAGGATCTGCCTGAAACATGCCTCCAAATGTAACATCTGGTACGACTCCGAACTTGCAGCCCTGAAACACAAGTGCAGAGCTACAGAACAAAAGTTGCAGACCTCAGGCTCACCCTCTGACAAACTGGCCTGTCACCTGATCCAAAGGCAAAACTGACTCTCCATTCGCTCCAAGAAAAGGGCCCACATCCAGGCTCATGTCTCTGGTGCATCCAACAACACAGATGAACTCTTTAAAATCTGCAAGGAACTAGCCAACCTTCCGCAGTCTCCTTCTCACCTCTTCCCTCCAAGGCCCTCTGCAACGCACTGGCCACACGCTTTACTGCAAAAACTCTGTACATCCTGACCACCCTTGCTTCCATCTTCCCCTCCTCTCCCCCACCCCCTACCACCTATGGCCTTTCATCCCCCCTTTGCTTTTATCTCCTACTTCTCTCCTATCATACCTGATGGGGTCACCAGATTTGTCCGCTCCATGAAGGTCTCCTCCAAACAGGTCTCCCCCTGTTCCTCCAGAACCTTAAAGGATAATATTGGCTCTCTTGCCCCTTCACTTACTGATTAATGCAACCATTCATTTGCTACTGCATCTTTCCCCTCCTCCCTCAAGCACTCCTTTGTGCGCCCCCTCCAGAAAATACCTTCTGCAGACCCGTCTTGTCTAGCCAATGACCTCCCCATCTCTATCACCCCCTTGCTTGGGAAACTCTTGGAGAAGCTGGTCTTCTCCCAACTGTCGCAACACACTGAATTTGTTGGTTGCCTGCACAACCATCAATCTGGATTCCGAGCATCCAGAGGCACGGAAACTGCTCTTCTGAACACCTGTGAGGATCTACTTGCATCTCTTAACTCTCCAACTGTTCTCATCCTACTTGATCTCTCCTCTACATTTGATACAGTCAACCACTCTATCCTCATAAAATGGCTGTACGATACCCTAGGTATCTTGCAGCAGGCACTGGATTGGCTGACCTCGCTCCTCAATGACCATCCGTTCCAAGTTATTCTGGGCTCTTTCTCCTCCCCCACCTCTATCTCCAACTGCAGTGTCCCCCAGGGCTCCAACCTTTCTCCCTGGCTCTTTAACACCTATCTTGCTCCGCTTGCACA
The DNA here is from genome assembly GCF_040938575.1 of Ambystoma mexicanum. Classification (NCBI taxonomy): domain Eukaryota; kingdom Metazoa; phylum Chordata; class Amphibia; order Caudata; family Ambystomatidae; genus Ambystoma; species Ambystoma mexicanum. The sequence continues at coordinate 156,770,170 of NC_090925.1, forward strand.
CCTCATTTCCACCTTCTCCCCCAACTTTCAGTGTTATGCAGATGACAAAAAACTCTTCTTCAATCTTCCCTCTGATCCTCTCCATACTTCTTCTATCATTCCTGACTGCCTATCTGCCATCCAGCCATGGTGTACTGCCAATGAGCTCTGCCTCAACGCCAGCAATATTGAGATCCTTCCTATTGGGACTCCTGCTCCCTCTTTCTTCCCCTTACTCTGGCCATCTTCTATGGGCTCTTTCCCTTCTCCTTCATCTTAAGCCAGAAATCTTGGAGTCATCTTCGACTCCTCTCTTTCCTCCCTCACATTCAGGACTTGCCAAGAAGGCCCACTTTCAACTTCCCTTGCCTCACTTTCCCTCAGAAGCTTAATGTCTCTAGAGCTGTGGTTCTCTCTAGTCTAGAATACTATACCCACTTCTTCTCTATGACCCCTCCAGCTAATCCAGAATAGGGCTGCTAGACTTATCCTTGGCCTCAAGCCAGGGACTGCAAATCCTGCCCTACAATCTCTCCACTGGCTCCCAGTTGTTGCAAGGATCAAATTCAAATCCCTCTGCATCATCCATAAGGTTATCTGGGGCCAGGGACCACGCTATCTACAACTGGCTCTCACTAAATACTCTCCCTCCAGATCTTTACGTTCCTCTGGCACCAACTCTCTGTGTGTCAAGCAATTTGCTAAACAGTGAGCTGCTGGCCGATCTCTCTCCTCTGCAGGCTCTCTCCTATGGAACGGCCTCCCCCTTCCTCTTTGTCTTGAGGCGGATCTCTTTAAATTCCGTAAACTCCTCAAGACCTTCCTTTCTCCTCCGCCTTCCCTTCCTCCCTCCTCTGCTGAGCCCCCACAGTTGCTGAGATTGTTGACCAGGGCCCTTTTGTGTCCTCCTGGGTCCTGCCTCCCAACCCAATCGCCTTCAGCCTTTGGCCCACCCCCAGCACTTGCCTTGGAACTCACTGGCCTATGCCAACACAGGCCTGCACTTACTTGTTTATTGGCAGCTGACCACTCTCACCAAGTCACTTAACAGCTGATTACCCCCTAGCACTTCCCGCTTTGGTACACCTAGCACTTACCCCCACTACCTCATCCCTTCTCTCTCTCTCTGCACTTGCATATTCTGCATGCTCACAAGGCCTAGTAGGCCCGCCTCTATCTTTCATTATTGTTTTTGATTATTATCCCCATGATCCCTCCCTGTTGCCCTGTCGGCGCTTTGAAACACAATAAACTTCATGTATAAGTGCCTTACAAATGTACAATGAATAAATAAATAAAATGAGGAAGCATACAAGAAGTCAGAGGATCCTAAATTGTGCCAGCAGGTTTGGACTATCTTATTTATCTAGGGGCAAAAAGAGTTTATTGTCAAGAAGGATGTCCAGGTTTCACACTGAAGTGCTATGGTGAGGCATCAGGCATAGAGCTGAGGTGCAGAGATCAGAAGTAAGTTGTTTATGCCCATTGGCAAATAAGATAAGCCCTATTTTACCCAGATTGAGTTAAAGCAGGTTATCAGCCTTCCAAAAGTAGATATGGCTCATGCAAGATTGAAAGGTTTCCCAAAGAGGTTTAATCCTGGCTATGTAATTGTATGAGCATCTGGCTGTCATCTGAGTAGTTGTAGAAATCCAGTCCATAGGAGCAGATGATATAAAACAGGAGATAACACAAGATGGAAAAGAATAGACTTCCGAGGGACTTCGCAAATCAGCATTAGTGCAGGAGATAAGTACTGGGGAACGGTACGTACTGGGTTTGTAATGTCAAGTATATTGTGGCAAAGAGTGTCAAACGCTTTAGATAAAATAAGACGGATCACAACAGGGAGGGAGGGAGCTCATAGAGATAGAGAAATGAAGGGAAGAAGATGAGAAGGAAAAGCAAGTGTTGGTAAAGAGGGAACAGAGAAAGTGGGAAATAGAGCGGCTCACAAGAGAGCGCATACGCAAGGAAGAGGAGGAGCGCGCAATCTGAGACATAAAGACACGGTGGACACTGGGCATGGGAGATGACAGAATGGGAGGGGGTAGATGAATGGAGCCCGAAAGCACGTATAGACAGGATAGGACTGCCGCCGTATCAGAAAGGACAGGCATGGGGTCCTGTGGGGGAGGAGGCAGGCAAGACTTGATTGACATAGACATAGACTTCACAGTAAAGCCCAACATAAACACGACCTCCAGGAGGCTGAGCTTTGTGGACGACTTTTGCAGTAATATGGACACCGACTCAGAAGAGGACGCAAGGGGAAGTGGGGACGAGGGAAGCGGGCAACCTAAACATAAGTCAACAGCAGCATTATTCTATCATATATTTTGCCAAGTGTTACTAGAACCGGTGCAGAAGCAGTTTAAGAAATGAGTAGGCATGGAGGCACAACCGTAGCCAGAAATACAGCTCACGATAGTACAACATTGTAGGCTACTTCAAGAAAATGGAGGAAAAAGCTTCGGAGAAGAAGCACGAGGAAGCAACATTAGTGTAGAGGAAGCTATCTAAATATGCCATGGAAGGAGCAGTACTGACAAGCACGGGAGGACAAGGGACACCATAGCCACAGTACGCACTGCTGCTGGCAGGAGGATGATTCATGGGCGGGGGAATGTGCAGCATGAGTTTCGAGGAAGAGGGGTGCCACCTAGAAGACGCAGGTACGGAACACAGATACATCACAACCAAGGGGGATTTCTATGCTGATGACACACAGCTCTTTCTTTCCTTTCCACACTTTATTGATGACATCCACCTTAAACTTAACACCTGTCTCCTTGCCATTCAACCTTGGATGTCAGACCACTTTTTTGGTACTCAATGCCACAGATACAGAGGTTATTTTCTTTCTTCCCACTACTATTTCTCCCTCTCCGTCCCCTCCAATCATTTCATTTCCTTCTTCACAGTTACCTATTTCTTCCGTGGCCCGAAATCTGGGTCCCTATCTTGGTTCAGATCTTTCTTTCAGTCACCATATTTCCTTATTTTCCTGTTCCTGTCGATTTCCTTTGTACAACATTCGAAAAGCATTTCCCTTCATGGCTTTTAAGGTCACTCAAATAATGGTGTCTGCTGTGATCTTCTCACAGCTTTTCTACTGTTCTTCCGCACTCTTTGGACTTCCTTTATCTCGTGTAGGTCAGTTGAAATCTGTATTTAATACTTCTATTTGTGTTCTCTGTTTGCTTTCTCCTCATGATTCTATCTCATCTTCTTTGATTGATCTAGGATGGTTCTTTCCATCATTGTTTAAAATTATATTTTCTATGTCTAGTTTTTAAATCTCGATATTGCCTTGCACCTGCTTATCTTTCTTCTCTTATCTCATTTTACTCTCCTTCTCGTCCACTTCGTTCTGCTTCTCATTGTCTTCTTATAGTTCCTCGCCCCCCTGTGCTCAATCTCGTTTCTGCTCTCTCTCCGTCTTTTGGCACCATTACACTGGAATACTCTCCCACTTTCTCTTGGTTCCATCACTGTTTATCCTTTCGGGTCTCTCTGCAATCCTACCTCCCCTCAACTGGTTAATGAAGGTTACTGTAATCGCAGATGTATGCTGTGTTTTAAATGCTAATTTCATTTTATTGTGCCGTTCTTGTTCTTATGTTCAGCCCTTTGGTGTAAGGTGCTATATAAAACCATATAAATACAAATATATCGCAAGTGAAGGCTGCACGTGTGTATATGAGGCGCGAAGAGAGGCAGACTGGTGAATGAACTTTTGAAGTAAAGACAGCTGTGAAATCAGCAATACTGAGTAACGAAGTGGTCCGGCAAAAGGAACTAGCCCACTCAAAGGTCTCTGTGAAAAGTACATTGTTTGTAATGGTAAAGGGAATGAACTGCAAAAGCGAAGTAAGCAAAATGAACTCTTAGAGGAGGGGAGAGTGAAAGTTGAACCTTGAACTTTTAGTCGAAGTGGTCCTGCAAAGGTCTGTAAAGAAAGCTATGCACATTTGAAAGTCTTCCACATCCGATAGTTGTCTGAGGCTGATTGAGGGAGACCCGAATTGTAATAAGCTTGGTGAAGGGAGCCACCTTTTAAGTTTTGTTGAACTGTGTTCTGATAAAGTCTGAGCCCGACAGAGGGGGGCCCACGTGAACTGTGTTTTGAAGAGGTCTGAGCCTGACAGAAGGGGACCTACGTGAACATTTTGTTGAAATATTATTTGGAAGTCTGAAGGAGGGATTAAAACGTGCATGGCCAGGCGGGCCTTGATCCACCTTTTGGAAATGTTTATTGTGTTGAAAACATGAGCCAGAGTGTGTCATCCTGCCTACAAGGACCACCTTACTTTAAAATGCACGTGTGCTGCCACTGGGAGCCAGTGTAGGCTCTTCCTGTGTATCGTGATAGGCTGAAGTTTAGGAATCCCCTGGACCATGTGTATAGCATCATTCTGGAGAACTTGGAGGCGCCTCATACAATTTTTATTATGTCCAATCATTAGAACATTACAATAATCGATCCTTGGCATGATTAACGCATGACCTCTTTTCTCCCTGATCGACCCTCCCAGGTACAACTTGTGTCCTTCCTATCTTCTATCTCCTTCTCCACTTGTAGTGTCCCCCAGGGGTCTAACCTCTCACCCTGGCTTTTCAACCAATACCTGGTAACTCTCGCTTACTGCATCTCCATTTTCTGCTCAACTTTCCAGTGCTATGCTGACGACACCCAACTCATTTTCAGGCTCCCTTCAGCCTCCTCCTCTCCTTCTCTCATCTCTGATTGTTTAATCACCATTCAAAACTGGTGTGCCGCCAACGATCTATGTCTAAATGCCAACAAGAACAAGACCCTCCTTATTGGTTCTCCTTCCTTTCCTCTCACTCTCTGGCCGGCCTCCCTTGGCCCTCCTCCTACCCCCACCTGCGCTGCTAAGAACCTCTGGGTTATCTTTGACTCTACACTTTCCTTCTCCACACACATCTCTGATGTCTCCAAAAAGTCAAACTTTTTACTTCACCTCCTTAGAGGTACTCTGCCTTTCCTCTCTTTCCCTCAAAAGCTCACTGTCTTCTAAGCTCTGGTTCTTTCCAGACTGGATTACTGTGACAGCCTCTTTCTAAATCTACCTGCCTCCACTCTCCGCCCTCTACAACTAATCCAAAACAGGACTGTGAGAATTGTCCTTGGTCTCAAGCCCTGTGATCGGATCTCTCCAGCCCTGAAATCCATTCAATGGCTCCCAGTGGATGCAAGGATTACATTTAAAACCCTCTACATTGTCCACAAGGCTTTCTGGGGCCTGGGTTCAAAATACCTTCAACTATCCCTCTGTAAATACCTACCCTCTCGAGCCATTCGCTCCTCTACTTCTAATTCCCTCAGGGTTAGTCGTTTTGCAAAGAAACGAGCTGGGGGTAGATCCCTGTCTTCGGCTGGTGCCTCCCTTTGGAACAGCATCCCGGCCACCTTGAAACTTGAGGAAAACCATCTCCGGTTCCGGAAGCATCTCAAGACCTTCCTCTTTGCCTCTGCCTTTGCCCCTCTTCTCCCCTGTTGATCTGTTTCTTCTCTCTGCATTGTGCACCTGGCCACCCTCTGTCATTCGGGCCCAGGTACCTACTCACCCTGCCACCCTCCTGCACTGCCTCCAGGCAACCCTCTGCACTAGGGTTCTGTATCTGTACCCATACAGTCCCCCTCCCACTTTTCTTCTGAACTTATCAGATATACCTTTCTCATTAACTTTCACCTGCCACTTGATGGCTGCACTATCATGGTTTATCACCCCTATTTATTAATAATTTTATTTTATATTTATTTTTGTTTTCTCTCCTCTACTCCAAACTTTCCACTCCCTCCTGTTTCCCTTTTCCATGCACTTGCGCTTTCTTAAATGTCAAAGGGCCTAGTAAGATCACTGTTTTCTTTTTTGTTCTCCCTTGTTCCCCTTTGCCTGGTCGTGCTCTGAAACACTTGTGTACAAGCGTGATATGAATAAAATATCATTTCATTCACGAGAGTCTTGCAATTGGCCTCCGTTACATATGGTTTCACCCTCTTGAGTAGACTGAGAAGATATTTTGCTTTGATCCAGACCTGGTCAATGTGCAAATTAGAGTTCAAAGAGGAGTCAAGAATGACACCCAATGTTTTAACTTGATCTATCGTTTTGATAGACTGTTTATCAATAAAGAAGCTCTCATACTAGCCGTCCAATTTAGATCTGTCCTGAGGGGATCCAAATGGCATCAGCTCTGTTTTAGTGGCGTTCAAGCACATCCCCTGTGTGGCCATCCAGTATTGAATTGCTGAGTAAACTTTGTTTATGTGTTCCGCATCCTCTGTATACATGTCGCTTAACTGAAAGACAAGCTAGGTGTCATCCGCATAGTTTGTAAAATGCACACCCAGCCTGTCTAAGAGTTCACAAAGGGAGCAGCAAAATATATTAAATAAGGAGGGGGATATGCACGCACCCTGTGGGACTCCATATTGTAATAATTTGTATGGGTAGTAAGCATGACCCCACACTTTACGAGATTTACGGCAAGTCAGGAAAGACATTAACCAGGTCATGGCCTGAGTGCAATAGGAGCGCTGTAGGGCCAGACCAGCCAATAGTTTCCCATGGTCGACAAGGTCAAAGGCTGCTGATAAATCCAAGAACATCAGCATCCCCGCCTGGCCCCTGTCCATAATCTGAAGCATGTCATTCTTCATGTTTAAAAGTGCACTCTCAGTCCCATAGCCAGTTCTAAACCCGGATTGATTACAATGCAGTTTTCTGGATGATTCCAGATATTCTTGTAACTGGTAAGTAGCTGCCTTATCCAATATTTTTTAAAGAAATGGCGCATTAGAAATAGGTCTAAAATTGGCCGGCACATTCTGGTTGAGGCCTGGCTTCTTCAACAATGGGGTCACAGAAACCTTTTTTAGTGTCTCATGTACACAGGATTTCCTAAAGCTAGCATTAATCAGGCGAACTAGAAAAGGTAGAAATAGCTGTTTGTTATTTAAAATAATCTTAGAAGGGAGGAGTTCTTCTTCACATGTTGATGTTTCATCTTTTCCATCCTGTGTAAGAGCACTTCCTCTGATATGTCCCTGAAGGAGAAGGTTGGAAACATATTTTTAGCCGACTCTACACCAAGGTCCTGTTTAAGTGTAGAGGACATATTGTGCAAATTTGTAGAGATTTGCGATAAAGCTGATGATATTTTCAAAGCAAAAGCTTTCTGTATAGCATCACAATCTGCGTCTGAATGATCTTTCTGTTGAGACATAACCTTGGGTTTCTCTAGCTCTCTAAGAGTCTGGAAACGTTTACTCATATTGTTTTTGTCTTGGGCAATTTGGTTATCCAAATACATGCCTTTAGCTAGAATAATCGCCTTTATATATAGCTTCTCCAAAGATTTCCATTTGTCCCCGTTCCCCTCTGATTTCAACCAAGCTCTTTCTGCCCTTCTCTTTTTCGATCCAACAGTGCAGGAGTATACCATTTCTGGTTATTGCACTTCTCCCTAACCGATTTTAATGTTACCGGCGCAACTTGGTTAAGGAGTGTGGTAAGGTGGTTGTCAAATTCTGCTACTAAGTAATCAGGATGGTCTGTGTCCTGCGTGTGGGCCATGAGAGTGTCGAGACATAGTTTTAAATCCGATTGTTGTATATTTTCAAAATTACGACAAGAGACCTGTTGATAAGTATTCTTTTCCTTGGTTTTAGAGAACGGTATAAGAAAACCAAAAGGAAAAAAAAAGTGGTCAGACCAGATGCACGGCTGGGAATCCACTAGCCCTAAAGGGAGGTTTTTACTGGCCATCCTGTCCAGCACGTTCCCTTGTCTGTGCCTGGGGTTGCTCCCATTACCCACAATGAACTGATTAAGTGTGAGTTGTTGTACTTGTCTAGAGGCTTCCGGGTCAAGTGGATTCCCCAACCATCTGTTGAAATCCCCTAATATGATGATAGAAGTATTAGGTTTACGAGTATATGCCAGAATATCTGCTAGCTCATCATAAAAGGTGTCAATCTCTTGGGGTGGCCTGTATAGCAAAATTATGTGAAGCAAGTTATTGGGTGTGGGGGTAGTTTTGATAGATAAAATCTCACAAACCCTGCAAGCAACAGGGGTCTGGAAAAACTTGAGATGCGTACACGCAATAATCACTACTCCTCCCCCTCTACCCTCCTCTCTATTCTGTGCAAAAAATGTATATCCAGGAGGTACGGCTAAATCAATGTTCGGCTCACTTGACTCTGACAAGCAGGTCTCAGTGATGGCCATGACATCGATAGCTCGGTCCACTATATAGTCTCTTACATCCAGGCAATGCTTATCAAAGAGATCTGGTATTTAGGAGACACATTTTCAGTGTCTCAGAATCCGAGCCACAGGTGATGATTTTCCCAAAACAATCATTTGCCCCATTCCTAGAAGGCCCTATATTGGTACACCCCCCAAGGAAGGCCATATTAACCTGAATAGGGTCAGCACAGCAAGTGTGCAACCCCTACCTCTCCGTTCATGTCTCCGACAGTAAGAGTCAACAAAAAGGTGTCAGCGCCAGTGCGTTGGCGCAGGCTAGAGCAGATTTACTAGTCACTGATGTGCCTAAACCTATATATAACAAGAAATGAACTACCACTCCACTAGGAAAGTATGTTGCAGTAAACCCACAATAGTGATAGAACGTGCGATGCTGAGATAAAAATTCTAAGAACAGTGTTAAAACACAGGGCTACAATACAGCGTCTAGGCACAGCTACAATTTCAGAAGGTATGAGTATGTGGTATGCTAATAAATACGAAAAGAAAGGTTTCTTGCTCCCGGATATCTTGCTTGTAGTTTGTGAAATAATTATTTCTGACACCTTAGTTAGTATGAATTACTTCGTTTATTGTTCGTTGTTTTTCAGTGATTTTTTCTTTTTAAAATACATGTGTTTATGAAAAACACTCTTTGGAACTTGACAAGCAAGTTAGGTCAGCCGACACGTGTTTCGACCATACGGTCGTTCTCAAGGCTGAACAATATTCAATTAGTGACAAGGTAGTGACATATTACATTATTTTCAGCAGTGGTGTTTAAGGTGATGTGCAAGCATAGTGATAGGTAGTGACATAACAAAAACACGTTGATATGTCGATATACAGAAGGTTTAAAATTGGGAGAAAAGGAGGGAGGAAGAGACAAGAAAAGTAAGTGGCTGGTTGAAAATTGTGCTAAGAGTAAGATAGATTGAGGTAATTGCCTCTTACCCAGTTGCGGTTTGCTGTGTGCCCAAAATGGGATTCTGTAATATAAACTGTCCTTTACGGCAGTCCTGGCTCCTGTTGGGCCCTGGGATGAGAAAAAATATATGTATATGGGGGAAGTAGGGACTTGCAAAATGTTCCCCCCAAGGTGTATCCATGGTCCCATTTGTCTGGTTGGAAATATTGGCTGTGGTCATTGCACATGAACATGGTTCAAAACATCAAGTGCTTTTCTTGAATAGCCCTTGTGTGTTCCCACCTTGTTGGTGTGTTGGCGGCAGTGCTAGCAATATCATCAAGATATGTAACTGTCCAAAGGTTGGAAACAGATGGTCCGGGATGTACATCAGGGGCTCTTTGAGAAGTGCCACTGTGTTTACCCAGCCATATAGAGCATTGAATTGCATATCCTAGTGTTGATTAGTGAAAAAGGAGAATTATTACAATAAGCCCTTACTGCTATCCATTGCCCATGTGTGGGCACGGAAGCTTTGTGTCCCTTGGGTGGGATGGGAGGCTTACCTCTATGTTCCGTCTGGTGTCCTGGGCGGTGCTCCGCTGCTTTTGCACACCGCGCTGGGTGCCGCCATTAAAAGCTGTGCGTTTCCTGTTGACTCACGTCAGTCTCGGGTCGCGCATGCGCAGGGTATAGTGTCTTAACGCTGGTCCCGGCGCATGCGTGTCTTGGTAAGCGACTTACGCATGCGCCGCGGATCAGTGAAAGGCACTCAACGGATGAGTGCTTGTGACTTGGAACGGGGGTGGGTGGTCCTAGCCAATGGCTGCGAGGTAGGAGGGATCTAAGGGGAGCCTGAATTAATAATGCAATTAGAAATCTCTGTGAGGGCTGAGGAGTAGGAGGAGAGGTAAAAGATGGTAGAATAAATATAGGAGATTGTAGACATAATAGTGGAAGAGAAAGTTTACAGGAAGACATTTAAATCATGGTCTTTATTAAGGCCATTTTTCACACATCTGAAATGACAAATTAAACGTGCTTCCTCTTGTCTTAGTTTTCGGATTCTGTCTCCTCCTCTTGGGCCCAGTCGGACCGTCTTGAGTCCGATGAACCTTATGTCACTCTTATTTTCCATTTGGTGGTTCTTCTGCCAGTGGTTTGCCAGTGGCAGTTTGGGGTCTTGTGAATGTATGCGGTTCATATGTTCTCTGATCCTGAAGCGTGTCTCACGAATGGTGCTGCCTATGTATATTTTGTTGCAAACACAGATAATTGCATATATTACAAATTTGCTTCTACAATTAATGTGCTCAGTGATGTTAAAAATTGGGCAGCCTGAGAATTTGGCACATTTGGTCTGTGTTGCATGCTTACACATTGAGCATGTCCCGCATTTCGTGAAACCAATTGGTGTCATTTTGCTGAGCCAGTCCTGTGACACGATATGCTTGTCTGCAAGAAAAGAGGGGCTCAGTAGGGTCCTTAGGGTTGGTGCTCTGCTATATGACATGCTGGGATATGTTTTTAGTTGCGGCTTGATATGTTCGTCCATTAGGAGAAGTCCCCAATGTTTACTCAAGATTTTTTGTAGTGCATAACTGTCTTTGTTGTATCTCGTTACAAATCTTATTGTTGGATTGTCATCATGTCTTCTGGGTTTGGGATAAAGCAATGTTGATCTCTCTGTTTGGCAGGCTTGTTTTCTTGCTTCTGCTAGGTTCACAAGAGAATAGCCCCGACTACTGAATCTCTGATCCAGCAGGTTGCATTCTTCTATGAATGATTTGTCTGTGTTGCAGTTCCTTCTTGCCCGGATATATTCTCCTTTCGGAATGTTACGAATGACACTTTTTCTGTGGCAGCTTGTTGCATGCAGGGTGGAATTTACTTCCGTTGGTTTCCGGTAAGTACTGGTAATGATTTTGTTCTCTTTTATTTCAATCTTAAGGTCGAGGAAGTCAATTTGAACATTGCTGATGTGGCTGATAAGTTCTATACCAAAGTCATTGGCATTGAGATAGCCCATATATTCATTGAGTTCATCTTTAGTTCCCTTCCAAATTAAGATAATATCATCTATGAATCTGGCCCAATTGACAATGTGCCTGGTGAATTTGTCTTCTTTCATTGCATGTTTGAGTTCATAGGAGTGCATGAAGCAGTTTGCTAATGCAGGAGCATAGCTGGCTCCCATAGCGATCCCTTTGGTCTGTTTGAAATATTCTCCATTGAATATAAATATATTGTTCTTGAGAGAGAAGTTAAGGAAGGCTTTGGTCATTTCCACTTGGTCCAGGTGTGAGGCTGATTCATGTTTGAGTAGAAACCCCATGCTGTTTATGGCTAATTCATGGTCTATTGATGTGTATAGGGCTTTGACATCTAGCGTAGCCATTAGGAAATGCGGTTCCCATTTGATTTTGGCAAGGATCTCCAAGGTATGCATAGTGTCTCTCAGGTAGCTTGGTATTTTTATGACCAACGGTTGTATAACATTGTTGATGTATCTGGCTAATGTTTCGGTAATTCCTCCTATACCACTCAGAATTGGTCTGCCCTCTGGAATAGTGTTGAAAGCCTTGTGGACTTTTGGCAGAAAATAAATAGTCGGCATAATGGGGTGATCTGTCCTAAGATAACTGTACTCCTCATCTGTTATCAGCCCCATTGTTTTGTAATTAGTTAGTAGTTCCTGATGTTCTTTCAGAATTTTCGCCTGTGGGTTGTTTTCCAATTTGACATAGTTGCCGGGTGTTTCCAGGTGGTTGAGTGCCATTTTGATGTAATCCGATTTGTCCATTATTACTATGTTACCACCTTTGTCAGCTTCCTTGATTATAATATTGGTTTCCTCTCGCAGATTTTTGAGTATGATCTGTTCTTCCTTGGTTAGGTTGCCCTTGGTCTCTGTTTCATGGGTCCGTTGGTCTTCCAATTTGTGTAGATCCATGGTTACTGCTTGGTGGAAAGTGTCGATATAATTTTCTGCATATAGTTGCGGCGTGAATCTAGATTTAGTTTTTAGTTCCGGAATCATCATTGCTATATTCTGGATGCCCAGTTCTTGTAAGCATTCTTGCTTGCTTTTGTCGTTATCAGCCAGTGTACTGAGGAGATGAATGTCTTCAACATCCCCGATGGTAAGTGGGCTTGGTTTAGGTGTTATTTCTGGTGGTTTGTATACCGATGTCTTAGTAGAAAAGAATTTCTTAAGCTTAAGGCGTCTTGTAAATTTAAATAAATCAATTTGTATGTCTACGAAGTTGTTCCTGCTGGATGGGGAAAATGAAAGTCCTTTGTTGAGCACTTTCTTTTCAGCATTTGTGAATTCTCTATTGGACAAGTTCATGATTAGATTTTCTTCTGTCTCTGTCCCACAGTTTTCTGTGACTGGGATCTGGTCTGTCTTTGCTCTATTTCTTCTTCCAGCTGTCTTGCGTTTTCTGACTCTTCTTCCTCCTCTGCTTCTTCTTGTTGGGTTCCTGTATTTGTCAAAGGTTTTGCGAAGGATACCGTTTTTTTGTTGTTTTTGGGTTGTGATTTCAAACGACTTGCTTTCTTGTGTAGTTTGATTTGATCTAAAAAAGTGCGTTTGGTTGGTGGTATCTCTGTTGTTTTCCCACATAGGTCTGGTGTTTCCTCTGGTTCACTGTCAATTTCGGAGCTAGCCCCTGAGCTGTTTGGGGTGCTTTCTTTGGATTTAGATAGTTGTTGGTTCTGGTTATATTTAGATTGATAGGTGAATACTCTGTCTTCTCTATAGTCTTTGTCATCTCTGAAGAATTTGTGCAGTTTTCTCATTTTTACTTCATCTTGGTGTGTTTTCAGAATTCTATACATAGTTTTGTAATTTTTCTCTTTGGTAGTTTTTGGAGCGTTATAATCTTCTATCTCTTTCTTTAGTTCTTCAATTTGAATCACAACCCTATCATGTTTTCTTTTGGCGTGTTCTATTAGTAGTTCTATCATTCTAGTTGATCCAAGTATTAAGTTCCGTTCCCATTCATCTGCTAGATCTGAGTCCAGTGGGTCGTCAAAGTCAGGGAAAATAAGGATCCTCAGGCCTCTTGGTATTCTCTTCTGTTCCGCGTATTCCTGCATTGTTGTTTTTTCCCAGAATTTGTTGATTTCTTTTTTTGATAGTTTTTCAAGCCTCATAAATTTATGTTTGAGGTCCTCTTGTAGGTTGTTGTCTCTAAATGCGTTGTCTGTCGATCCTCGAGGTGCAAAAAGTGCCCTGATGTCCTCATTCCTTGACATCATATATTCCGCCATTAATTCGTTTTATTTTCCTGTTGCAATTATTGGAAAATTCCTGGTGCTTGAGCATGGGCTGGTTCCCTAGTGTGAAGATGAGGTGAGTTTTAGGCTCTAGGAATGGAACCTGCCAGTGCTAAGCTCCAATTATGCTGTGATTGCGATTTTGGGCAAGATCACAGGAGCGGTTTTGGGGTTTAGCCTAATCCCCAGTTTGGTAAATTAGAAAAGAAAGGTTTCTTGCTCCCGGATATCTTGCTTGTAGTTTGTGAAATAATTATTTCTGACACCTTAGTTAGTATGAATTACTTCGTTTATTGTTCGTTGTTTTTCGGTGATTTTTTCTTTTTAAAATACATGTGTTTATGAAAAACACTCTTTGGAACTTGACAAGCAAGTTAGGTCAGCCGACACGTGTTTCGACCATACGGTCGTTCTCAAGGCTGAACAATATTCAATTAGTGACAAGGTAGTGACATATTACATTATTTTCAGCAGTGGTGTTTAAGGTGATGTGCAAGCATAGTGATAGGTAGTGACATAACAAAAACACGTTGATATGTCGATATACAGAAGGTTTAAAATTGGGAGAAAAGGAGGGAGGAAGAGACAAGAAAAGTAAGTGGCTGGTTGAAAATTGTGCTAAGAGTAAGATAGATTGAGGTAATTGCCTCTTACCCAGTTGCGGTTTGCTGTGTGCCCAAAATGGGATTCTGTAATATAAACTGTCCTTTACGGCAGTCCTGGCTCCTGTTGGGCCCTGGGATGAGAAAAAATATATGTATATGGGGGAAGTAGGGACTTGCAAAATGTTCCCCCCAAGGTGTATCCATGGTCCCATTTGTCTGGTTGGAAATATTGGCTGTGGTCATTGCACATGAACATGGTTCAAAACATCAAGGGCTTTTCTTGAATAGCCCTTGTGTGTTCCCACCTTGTTGGTGTGTTGGCGGCAGTGCTAGCAATATCATCAAGATATGTAACTGTCCAAAGGTTGGAAACAGATGGTCCGGGATGTACATCAGGGGCTCTTTGAGAAGTGCCACTGTGTTTACCCAGCCATATAGAGCATTGAATTGCATATCCTAGTGTTGATTAGTGAAAAAGGAGAATTATTACAATAAGCCCTTACTGCTATCCATTGCCCATGTGTGGGCACGGAAGCTTTGTGTCCCTTGGGTGGGATGGGAGGCTTACCTCTATGTTCCGTCTGGTGTCCTGGGCGGTGCTCCGCTGCTTTTGCACACCGCGCTGGGTGCCGCCATTAAAAGCTGTGCGTTTCCTGTTGACTCACGTCAGTCTCGGGTCGCGCATGCGCAGGGTATAGTGTCTTAACGCTGGTCCCGGCGCATGCGTGTCTTGGTAAGCGACTTACGCATGCGCCCCGGATCAGTGAAAGGCACTCAACGGATGAGTGCTTGTGACTTGGAACGGGGGTGGGTGGTCCTAGCCAATGGCTGCGAGGTAGGAGGGATCTAAGGGGAGCCTGAATTAATAATGCAATTAGAAATCTCTGTGAGGGCTGAGGAGTAGGAGGAGAGGTAAAAGATGGTAGAATAAATATAGGAGATTGTAGACATAATAGTGGAAGAGAAAGTTTACAGGAAGACATTTAAATCATGGTCTTTATTAAGGCCATTTTTCACACATCTGAAATGACAAATTAAACGTGCTTCCTCTTGTCTTAGTTTTCGGATTCTGTCTCCTCCTCTTGGGCCCAGCCGGACCGTCTTGAGTCCGATGAACCTTATGTCACTCTTATTTTCCATTTGGTGGTTCTTCTGCCAGTGGTTTGCAAGTGGCAGTTTGGGGTCTTGTGAATGTATGCTGTTCATATGTTCTCTGATCCTGAAGCGTGTCTCACGAATGGTGCTGCCTATGTATATTTTGTTGCAAACACAGATAATTGCATATATTACAAATTTGCTTCTACAATTAATGTGCTCAGTGATGTTAAAAATTGGGCAGCCTGAGAATTTGGCACATTTGGTCTGTGTTGCATGCTTACACATTGAGCATGTCCCGCATTTCGTGAAACCAATTGGTGTCATTTTGCTGAGCCAGTCCTGTGACACGATATGCTTGTCTGCAAGAAAAGAGGGGCTCAGTAGGGTCCTTAGGGTTGGTGCTCTGCTATATGACATGCTGGGATATGTTTTTAGTTGCGGCTTGATATGTTCGTCCATTAGGAGAAGTCCCCAATGTTTACTCAAGATTTTTTGTAGTGCATAACTGTCTTTGTTGTATCTCATTACAAATCTTATTGTTGGATTGTCATCATGTCTTCTGGGTTTGGGATAAAGCAATGTTGATCTCTCTGTTTGGCAGGCTTGTTTTCTTGCTTCTGCTAGGTTCACAAGAGAATAGCCCCGACTACTGAATCTCTGATCCAGCAGGTTGCATTCTTCTATGAATGATTTGTCTGTGTTGCAGTTCCTTCTTGCCCGGATATATTCTCCTTTCGGAATGTCCTAATGGACGAACATATCAAGCCGCAACTAAAAACATATCCCAGCATGTCATATAGCAGAGCACCAACCCTAAGGACCCTACTGAGCCCCTCTTTTCTTGCAGACAAGCATATCGTGTCACAGGACTGGCTCAGCAAAATGACACCAATTGGTTTCACGAAATGCGGGACATGCTCAATGTGTAAGCATGCAACACAGACCAAATGTGCCAAATTCTCAGGCTGCCCAATTTTTAACATCACTGAGCACATTAATTGTAGAAGCAAATTTGTAATATATGCAATTATCTGTGTTTGCAACAAAATATACATAGGCAGCACCATTCGTGAGACACGCTTCAGGATCAGAGAACATATGAACAGCATACATTCACAAGACCCCAAACTGCCACTGGCAAACCACTGGCAGAAGAACCACCAAATGGAAAATAAGAGTGACATAAGGTTCATCGGACTCAAGACGGTCCGACTGGGCCCAAGAGGAGGAGACAGAATCCGAAAACTAAGACAAGAGGAAGCACGTTTAATTTGTCATTTCAGATGTGTGAAAAATGGCCTTAATAAAGACCATGATTTAAATGTCTTCCTGTAAACCTTCTCTTCCACTATTATGTCTACAATCTCCTATATTTATTCTACCATCTTTTACCTCTCCTCCTACTCCTCAGCCCTCACAGAGATTTCTAATTGCATTATTAATTCAGGCTCCCCTTAGATCCCTCCTACCTCGCAGCCATTGGCTAGGACCACCCACCCCCGTTCCAAGTCACAAGCACTCATCCGTTGAGTGCCTTTCACTGATCCGCGGCGCATGCGTAAGTCGCTTACCAAGACACGCATGCGCCGGGACCAGCGTTAAGACACTATACCCTGCGCATGCGCGACCCGAGACTGACGTGAGTCAACAGGAAACGCACAGCTTTTAATGGCGGCACCCAGCGCGGTGTGCAAAAGCAGCGGAGCACCGCCCAGGACACCAGACGGAACATAGAGGTAAGCCTCCCATCCCACCCAAGGGACACAAAGCTTCCGTGCCCACACATGGGCAATGGATAGCAGTAAGGGCTTATTGTAATAATTCTCCTTTTTCACTAATCAACACTAGGATATGCAATTCAATGCTCTATATGGCTGGGTAAACACAGTGGCACTTCTCAAAGAGCCCCTGATGTATATCCCGGACCATCTGTTTCCAACCTTTGGACAGTTACATATCTTGATGATATTGCTAGCACTGCCGCCAACACACCAACAAGGTGGGAACACACAAGGGCTATTCAAGAAAAGCCCTTGATGTTTTGAACCATGTTCATGTGCAATGACCACAGCCAATATTTCCAACCAGACAAATGGGACCATGGATACACCTTGGGGGGAACATTTTGCAAGTCCCTACTTCCCCCATATACATATATTTTTTCTCATCCCAGGGCCCAACAGGAGCCAGGACTGCCGTAAAGGACAGTTTATATTACAGAATCCCATTTTGGGCACACAGCAAACCGCAACTGGGTAAGAGGCAATTACCTCAATCTATCTTACTGTTAGCACAATTTTCAACCAGCCACTTACTTTTCTTGTCTCTTCCTCCCTCCTTTTCTCCCAATTTTAAACCTTCTGTATATCGACATATCAACGTGTTTTTGTTATGTCACTACCTATCACTATGCTTGCACATCACCTTAAACACCACTGCTGAAAATAATGTAATATGTCACTACCTTGTCACTAATTGAATATTGTTCAGCCTTGAGAACGACCGTATGGTCGAAACACGTGTCGGCTGACCTAACTTGCTTGTCAAGTTCCAAAGAGTGTTTTTCATAAACACATGTATTTTAAAAAGAAAAAATCACCGAAAAACAACGAACAATAAACGAAGTAATTCATACTAACTAAGGTGTCAGAAATAATTATTTCACAAACTACAAGCAAGATATCCGGGAGCAAGAAACCTTTCTTTTCTAATTTACCAAACTGGGGTTTAGGCTAAACCCCAAAACCGCTCCTGTGATCTTGCCCAAAATCGCAATCACAGCATAATTGGAGCTTAGCACTGGCAGGTTCCATTCCTAGAGCCTAAAACTCACCTCATGCTAATAAATACAACTCACCTCAATAGAAGACGCGGAATGTTAAGCCTCTGGCCTCCCCTCCACCTCCCTTACACAAACCGGCACTAACCGGCCCGTTAGCACCAGGTGCGTTCGCGCCTGCGTTGTAAATTTAAGCTTCAGGAAGTCTGGAAATTGCAGTTCCCAGAACTTCCAGCACACGTGCAGAACGAGTTTTCTGCTTTAAATTATGTGCAGCTAATTTCAAAAGGATAGAATTAGTGAGGCAAGCACCATAAGGCAGCAGCAACAGAGTGTGTCAAATTATAAAATACACTACAAATTATACACTTTTTTGTACGAGAGATGGGGCAGGCATGTTTTTGTTAGCATAGGCCATTTTGATTCGATAAACTTCACTAGGACTGTTTTGTTTATCGTTTGATGGTCAAGACTACTCCCATCTTAGTTATAGGGCAAAGTAGGAGTTTTTCCAACCCCAGAAACTAAGGTTTTACAAATTGTACCCATTGTGTCAGTGTCAAACTTATGATACCATGACTCCCTTACAGAGTTTACAACTGTAGTTAGTCAATCGTAAGAGACTTTGGAATGTATGTAGATTTGTGGGGTTCTCCAATTCCAATAGAGCTCCAACCTTCTTTTTCTGGGGGTTAAAACCCTCAAATGTGATCATATTTTGCCTGCATTTCTTAATTTATTCGACGTGTGGCAGATCTCCTCCAGGTGTTCTTCCACAGTTTGACTTTTGATTAGTAGGTCATCGAAATTCCCTCTTTCTATGAGGTCAGCCATGGCTTTATGTACGTATATATTGGACCAGATTCGCAAAACCTCTTTTGGCTCAAGTGAGAAGATGTGCCATGCTATGAGGGAATGGAAATGCTTTTTGTTTTCTTGGGCATTTCACCAGTCTTGCTGAAATGCGCTCCCAGCATATAATGTATGAAAGTGTGCTGGACAGCGTATTTTGCACTATTTTACAGTCCCTCCAGCAACTGTCAGGTCACCTTTCAGAATAAGGTGACCTGAGCATTTCTGCAATGAGCGCAAATGAAACATGAGATTTCTCTTCGCTCCTTTCATTTGCGCTCATTTCTGAGAATCCAGCCCATTGAACTACTTTCCACTATTAATATACCCAAAGGGGGTCTGGTCCATGCGTATTGTTGCCTCCCAAACTTAAAGGCGGTTTGTTTCTGATTTTGATCTCCAGCGTACAACTGCTGGTAATCAAATGTTTTTAATCCATCCCTTGAAGTTGAGATTCACGCTTATCCAATAGATTAAATGTGGGAATCATCTGATCCTACTGTAATATCCAAAGCAATCTTTTGCAGATGAAGTTTCTTTCTTGAGTTAAACAAACTTTGGAGAGAACCAATTAATTACTTTTAGTGAGTTGAATTGGGAAGACCACAAACTTTCCTTTCCTTTGTAGTGTGATTAAAGTGCGAATGTTATCCACTGAGTTATCCATCAGTTTACCTTGGTTGTCGCTGGAGGTCTACAGCAGATAGAATTTCAGTGAATTTACCTGCAATGTGGAGAACCACTCATTTTTTACAGTGAAGTCATAGGCGCCATTCAAACTAATATATTTAGCAATTTTCTTTAGTTTGATCAGGCAGTGCGTTTCGGTCCAAAGGACCTGGTTCACTCAATCTATCGGAGGTGAACACATCCGACTCAAATAATTTCCTAGTAAAACAGGTGTGCTGCGAGAAGCCACGACCATCACTGGATCGGTGAGTCGATGTCACTCTATTTTAATTTCCTTTTCAGTAACCCCATCTACTGAGAACTCCTTTCTATCAAAATTAGTTTTCTCCCCAGGAAAGGCTTGAGGGTAATACAGCAACTTTTCCCTCTTCCTTGGTTCACAGTTTTCCGTACTTCTTGAGATATCAAGTTCATCTGAGATCTTGAAGGTATGAGAACCAATAAGTCAAACTGTCCTTGAAATTGGATAGGTTGTGAAAAACATTTCATCATTTATCTCCAATTTACAGAGAAAGTGTGTGAGTGGATAATTCAGACTGCATTTTGTTGATGTTTGGAATTTCATGAGCTTGACCTTGGGCAGCCCCCTCAGGGGCCTCTACTTAAGGGTCAGACTCACGTGCGTTGGACAAGGATTCTGCAGGAAAGAAAATACACTTAGATATCAATATTCACCCAGGTGCTCCCTCCTACCCCTTCCTCAGATCCCAGATCACTCACGCTTGGATTGCAGTACCGAAAACAACCTGCAGAGGAGGGACAATCCTATCCTCTTGTTTTAATGTCTCTGGAGACATTCTTGGGTTTACTTATTTTTGGGCCTTCTGTCTAGGATTTATTTTGCTACTCTCTTTTCATTCAGGTTCTTTGTAGTACTTCACATGACTCAGATTCTCTTCTGTTTTAGAGGAGACATTACATTTAAGAAAGAAGTAACGCTGGATTTGATCTCCAAGAGTTCTGCTTTTTTCAAATGCAATTGTCACATTGTTCTCCTAAACTTTTGTTTTTATTTTTCAAGGAGTAAAGAGGGTTTACTATTGGTCTTTGCCAGTTTTTCACCAAACTCAGGGGTCTTTTCACATAAGGTTAAAAAGAAGCTTCAACTAAGGCTTGGCCTACATGTTCTGTTGCTTCCTCCTTTCCTTGTGTATTTTTAACTGGAACAATTTCCTATAGTCGTTGTTCACCCTGACCTGTCGATTCATTGTATCCAAAGTTTCCATTCGCACTAGCATCTGGATTTCCCTGTTGGGGTCTCATCATGTGATCAATGTTCTCTGTCAAATGTTTAATCTGCTGCTTAAGTTCTGATCATTGTTCTGTAGCTCTAGACTGCATAGTGGTCTTTGGTCACATCTATGCTCCTCCCTAGAAGGATAACTCTCTCTCTCTCTGAGTATAGCAGGTTGGCAACTGATAACTCTTACATGTGATGTTTTGTTGTTAGGCGATCCTCTGCACACCAGTCCACTACACATCAGAACACTGCTCACATTCCCCCAACATCTCCTCCCACGGTTCGAGGCTCAAGTGATTCGGTGAACCCAAAGGACCGAAAACTCCGTAAGATAGGTAAGACTCTTTAGATCCTTTGGTTTACCTGATTGTATTGTGATTGCCTGGTACTTAACCTCGTTCCCTTTTGACAGCAGCATCGGTGTTCCAGAGGATCCGTGGATCTGGGAAGACATCTCTCACCTGTGGCCTCAAGGGTCGCACAGCGGGTTTCTATTAGTTCCCCTGTTCGCCTGTTCCTTCCCACACCTGACACTCGTAATCTGGCCCTTGAGTGGTCTCATGAAGCTCCCTTTAATGCCCATCCCGGTCAAGAGCGCACTTTAGATCTTCTCAAGCGCTGGTGTTGGTGGCCCTCTATGAAGCGCGATGTAGAATGTTATGTCAATTCGTGCGCAGTATGTGCTCAGGCTAAACATCGGAGGGGTCGACCGGTTGGGTTGCTACTTCCGCTTCCGGTACCTCCCAGGCCTTGGCATACGTTGAATATGGATTTCGTTACCGATCTCCCCAAGTCGAAAGACTTTGACTCCATCTGGGTAGTGGTGGACACGTTCACAAAAATGGCTTGTTTTGTTCCTTGTAAAGGTATTCCTTCGGCCCCGGTCCTGGCGGACTTGTTTTTTGAACATGTGTTCATGTTATTCGGCCTCCCTTCGGTCATTATATCCGATCGAGGATCACAGTTCACCTCTCGGTTCTGGAGGTCGTTGACTAAATTGTTGGGCATTGATACCAGGTATTCTTCGGACTATCATCCTGAGACCGATGGGCAGACCGAAAGGACGAATCAATCCATGGAGCAGTATCTTCGCTGCCTTATATTGCAACATCAGACATCCTGGTTGGCCGTTTTACGGCTTGCTGAGTTCGCGTACAATAACGCGGCTCATTCAGCTACTGGTTATTCTCCTTTTTACGCCCTCTACGGCCAAAATCCCAAGGTCTTGCCGGTCCCTGATGCTTCTAGTTCTTCGAATCCTGCGGCTACGACATGTCTTAGGGATCTGTCTGCTGTACATGCTAGTACTGTGGTTCATTTCACTGAAGCAAAGGCTTCTATGAAGGCCCGTGTGGATGGCAAACGTCTAGCTGCTCCTCTCCTCTGGTGGTGGGTTCTAGGGTCTGGTTGTCTTCACGTCATCTTCGCCTAGTGGGTTGCCGGAAATTGCTACCTCGTTTTGTCGGCCCGTATGTAATCTCTCAGGTTGTGAATCCGGTGGCTTTTCGTCTAGTGCTTCCTAGTTCTTGGCGTATCCATCCTGTGTTCCATGTCTCCCTCCTCAAACCTTGTCCTGATTCCGTCCGTCTTCGAACCCCTGTTGCGCCGGTCTCCCTGACCTCTCCTGATGTCTTTGAGGTGTCGGCCATTTTAGGGTCCAGATGGTTTAGGGGTAGGCTCCAATATCTGGTGGATTGGAAGGGTTACGGCCCGGAGGAGCGTTCATGGGTTTCCGCCTTGGATCTGAACGCCCCTCGGTTGGTGGCCCGCTTCCATAAGGATCATCCGTCCTGCCCACGGGGTCGTGGGCCGTTGGGGGGGCTATGTTAGGCGATCCTCTGCACACCAGTCCACTACACATCAGAACACTGCTCACATTCCCCCAACATCTCCTCCCACGGTTCGAGGCTCAAGTGATTCGGTGAACCCAAAGGACCGAAAACTCCGTACCAGCTTTGGTGTACGGGCTCGATTGCAACCCTTTCTGCATTGGCAATTGCCTTGGAGAACATATAGCAGAAGGGGCGGCGTTACGTCTTCACGTCGATCATGTGATCCAGTGTGGCGTTCCTCACGTGACCTTGTTGGACGTCACATGACCCAGAGACGTCACATGACCCAGAGACACACAGTATAAAGGTTTGAGAGACAGAACACTCATTGCTTCTCAGCTGTCTTCAGACCCTGTTTGGCGTTACGACTTGCTCCTTGTTACATTGATCACGGAACTCTACCTCGGACTCCTTCGGATACCCCTTTGTACCTTTGCTTGGAACTGTTTACCTGTTGCCGGATTTTGGACTTTACCTCGACTTGTCTTTGGATCATCCCTTGGTACCTTGCTGAACTTCTACGCCATTTCCCTTCTTGGGATTCAAGTCAAGCCCTCTCTCCTACAGGTGGCTGATCCTACATCCACGCTAACCTGCGGTTCTACTATTCCAGGGACCGCCGCATCATCTGAGTCTCGAACCTCTCTACTAGGTTACCTGGGTTTCCCTAACACCAGATAGGTAAGACTCTTTAGATCCTTTGGTTTACCTGATTGTATTGTGATTGCCTGGTACTTAACCTCATTGCCTTTTGACAGCAGCATCGGTGTTCCAGAGGTTCCGTGGATCTGGGAAGACATCTCTCACCTGTGGCCTCAAGGGTCGCACAGCGGGTTTCTATTAGTTCCCCTGTGCGTCACTTGGGGACGGAGGTCTCATCGGTCTACACGACACTCAAGTCAGAACATTTGTCTCCACTTGCACTGGTACTGGGCTCTATTATCCTGGAACATAAGAGAAGGATAATGTTCTTGCTAGTTTGCTCTATAAGGCAGTGATTGACTTCTCTCCTTGGGAAAACCCTGACTTGGATTTACCTGCAAACCGAATCCTGGGTTCTGAGCATTTTCTCTTGGGAGTAGGAACATGTTAGTAGCCCAGAATGGACCTACAGCCAAATACTAATGTACATTTCTGATTTTGTGGGATGAGTATTTTGCATGCCAGGTGCAGGACTAGTTGGCTGGCTCTGAACAAAGGGTCTTCTCGGTCTGTTAGGATGCTTAACAGCAGAGGAATACATTGTTTGTCTCCTGACTGACAGTCTTAATGGTGGCTAGACGAGGCATTTGTTTGGGGTTCTTTTCTTTGCTTTGGGGAGTTATTGGGTTCTGTACTTCATAGATCCTCAAAGCTTACATGATTGTCTACTCAAGATTTGAGTCTTCAAAATTACAAACTAATTAAGTCTATGCCTATTTTGGAAGGCCGTGGGAGAATGTAGTTTTAAAATTGCGACTTTCAGTAACCTGGGCCAATGCACACTTGAGTTCTTGAGCAAACCCTCTAGGAGATGATACTCATCACTGGGCATACCCGTCCCACTCGGGTGACTTTAGCAAAAAAAAAGGAGGTGATGGCTGGAAGGTTTAGAATAAATCATAACCACTGGCATTGCTCGGGGCAACCTGCCAGACCATCATTCTTCGCTGGCCAAGCCATTACAAAAGGGGAAAGACCATATGCAAATCAGGCTTAGTCTCACCTCAAAAGGGACAGTCCAGCAAGAACTTGTTGGTCACATCACTTCTGCATGAGACCACAAGCATCCCCAGATATGTTTCAGCCTTGTTGCGTCTCATCAGTCAGGAGTAGCTTGGATCTCTAGGCCCAGCTGGTATGGGACCCACGTCTCGGCATACCCATCCCACTCCAAGAGGGTATGCCGAGACGCGGGTCCCTTGTACGTTGCGCCAAAAGGAACCAAGCAAAACCTCACTGAGGAGGCCCAACAAGGCTGAAATATGTCTGATTTTCTATTTCCTGATTGGCTGGAGCTGGTCTCCCTAGGCCTCGGACCCAATCTGGTTCTCAGCTCTCTGTGAACCTCTTCAAGGTGATGTGAAACGATTATGTGTCTGTATTGTATCTGGTTGTGTACCACCTTTGCCTATGAGAGTGCATTGCCATGTTGCAACACTTCTTTTACTCCTCGTCTGGCTTGCTGGGATCGGCTCTCCTTTCCCACCATGGGTGAATTCCCATTGTCTGGCTCGGCTGCATTACGTGCTTGTAGTCCACAAAATCAAGCTCTTGGGTCTGAATTTATGAGGATTTATTTCATGTTTCTGCAGCTGGTCCCTTGTCATCTAGAGTTTGGAATGGGACCGTTTATCTCTGACCTTGGCTGTGAGTCTGCCATGCTCTCTGTGCAGCCTGAGTCAGCTCCACTTGTCTTGTGTTCTGTGGCTTGAGGCCTTCTGTAATTTTCCTTAGACTTATAATAGGATTTCTACATGCTTGGGCTATGCTAATTAACCTATAAGTTAGTCACACATGGTCCTGCCAGGCTACATATACACTCTTGTAGTTCCATAGGGTTATTTGCCATAAGCATCTGCAAGCTTGCTTAGGATCTCGTGTTGCCTTACGTTTCTGCTTTACTGTATTTGGCTAATGAGAAAAATAATAAAGCTTTGACTATATCTGTCCTCTAGCTATAGAACCCTCCATTAGGGTATTCCCATCCACAATCTCTGTTGTGTCCCCTATACCTTTAAAGATATGCAGTGGATTAGGTCTAAAAGGCTGACTGAGGGGGCACCTTTCTGAGTTCGTGTCAGGCAGTGGTGCACTTGGTCTTTATCCGAAATATGATGGGTGGCTTTGAGCGGTCCGGGCTCTCTGTCATGTCATGTTCACAGGGCAGAGGAGGGGCATTCCTGGGACCCGCTCTTCAGTCACCCATCTCCTGGAGTGCCTCTCGTCCCTCTGAGAGTCAAGGGGAGACTGTGTGGAAGGGGGATGCAGCTGAAGAGTGAATGGGAGTGTAGGATGAGCCAGTACAGTCCAAGTGACAGACCGCAAAGCATGTTGAAAGCCGGGCATGTCTACATATGAGACATTCTCATGGTCTGATTGATTCTGTCCTGTGCAAGTGTGATGTGTAGCTGCCCTACACGCTGGCACCTATTACCTATCTGCATGATCATGAGGTTGTAGGCATTGAATGGTACAAATGGGCAAAGATCAACGTAAGAAAGAGGGCGACATGCAACATATTGAAGATAATAATGAGTGCAATGAAAAGCAAAAGGGTTTGGACACAATCCACAGATCCCTCCACCCCCCATTCTCGCCTGAAGTCCATTGGGGAACTGTCTCTTCGTATACTGCACCCATACAACCATTGTAACCTGTAAGGGAACCCTACCCGGGTTTGCATCTGAATTCTGAACTTTGTCCTCTGTATATAATGTGTCAGAAATATCTTCCTTGCTATTTATTAAAGGCAAATACCCTACCCTAGCCCAAAGTCACCATGAATGGGTCATTCTCCCCATGTTCTGTTGCACCGGCAGAATGTTGCGGCATATTGCGGCATGCACATTGCTTGGAAGAACTTCCTTCAACGGTTGTGGATGACGCATTCACTTTGCAAGCCAACACAGACATGATTCGCTCTACAATAGTCTCTGACCCCAATCTGCATCGCCATGGTGAATTTAAAGAAGCCATTATGCAAAGTAGTCATTTTCTCATTGCCCTTTGCCACTGGTTTTATAAACCCGTCCAAACTCTGCCTCAACTGCATCAATGCACACAGAGTGGTCAATTTACAGGTGTGTGGGGTGTTGAAAGTTCTCTTTTGCTATCAAGTCTCCCCTGACCAGCTCATGGGTTTCTCAGTAACTCACACGGCGTGGTGTTGCCTTTCATGGTTGTTTTTTTGCCCACCTTTAAACCCACAGATCTTCACGTCGGCAGCCAACGGGCGTGCATTTGCTTAGACCTCTACAGGAACATCTCGAGGTAGGTCATGGAAGATTCCACCAGCTACATCATCACATGTAAAGACACAGGCATTGCTGCCAGTCAGCGTCCATGCTATGCACAAGTGCCTGCTTCCATGTGCTCCTCATACACACAGATGTGCAGTGTTCAATAAGGCCTCTGAGAAAACAAGGCTGCCCATGTTACTTTTCACCGCCAACACGACAGCATTATCAAAAGGCATCAATGGGTTCTCTTCTTATGCTTTGTTCAACATTGCTCTCAACCTGTGCTTCACCCTTTTCCCAGCCTACTACCTAGTTAGTACGTTTCAGCTTTGTGAGGTTCCAGTTCTCCTGCACAACACCATTCACCTTTTTCTGCACCAATAAGTGCTACAAAAGAAGGCTCACATTACAAACGGACTAGACAAAGGGCACTCAAAAGCACAATCATATGTGCATTGCTAACATAATGAAAGAAAGCCAGGAACTTACTACCGGGTTCTGTGCTTGCACCAAAAAGGTGGCGTTGAGCTAATATTGGCAGGATTGCCTGCTCTTTGTGGAGTTTTCGTACCATCTTTGTTTGCAGCCGGGTATTTGGTGCGACTTGCCAGCAAATGTCAGAGCCTTTTCAGGTTTCCAGCCGTCAGTCTTTAGACAGCAGAGTTCGCCCCCTAAATCGCTCAGACCATACATGGTCAGAACTATCTCCTTAAATCGCATATACTACATTATTGGAGGCTTTAGGCAGAAGAGATAACCACCCCCCACCCCAACCAAATCACACATACTATAGTCAGGCATTACACAGCAGAGCTAGCCCCTAAAGCACACATGCCATGGTCAGGCATTACACAGCAGAGCTAGCCCCTAAATCGCACATGCCATGGTCAGGCATTACACAGCAGAGCTAGCCCCTAAATCGCACATACCATGGTAAAGCATTACACAGCAGAGCTAGCCCCCTAAATCACACATACCATGGTCAGGCATTACACAGCAGAGCTAGCCCCCTAAATCACACATACCATGGTCAGGCATTACACAGCAGAGCTAACCCCTAAATCACACATACCATGGTCAGGCATTACACAGCAGAGCTAGCCCCCTTCACACATACCATGGTAAGGCATTACACAGCAGAGCTAGTCACCTAAATCACACATACCATGGTCAGGCATTACACAGCAGAGCTAGCCCCTAAATCACACATACCATGGTCAGGCATTACACAGCAGAGCTAGCCCACTAAATCACACATACCATGGTCAAGCATTATACAGCAGAGCTAGCTAGCCCCCTTCACACATACCATGGTAAGGCATTACACAGCAGAGCTAGCCACCTAAGTCACACATACCATGGTCAGGCATTACACAGCAGAGCTAGCCCCCTAAATCACACATAGCATGGTCAGGCATTACACTGCAGAGCTAGCCCCTAAATCACACATATGGCATCATTTGTGACTGGGCTTTAGACAGCATAAACTTGCCCCTAAATACTACACCCTGCAGGGTCAGGCTTCAGGTGGTGACATCCTGTAAATGATACATACTCTACCGTACATGCTCAAGCTTTACATAGAAGAGCTACCCCTCCTCCCCTTTCCCCCCCAACTGCGAAGCCCACACACCACAGAATGTAGGAAATGACCAGGCAACGAAAGGGAGCCCACGTGTCCAAAATGGGTTTTTTCATAGCTTTTGCAGCCAAGGGTACACAAACAATTCTCTGGCCCTTATCCTGGAAATCGCACTAAATTGCGTAAAAAGTTGCAAATATTAGACCACAAATCCGTCAACACACCTTACTCAACAAAGGCCGTTGCTCTTTCGCTTCCTCTCCTTTGTAGTGTTCATAGCAGTTAAGGGGTGAAGCAGTACCTTCCTAGCTCCAGAGGTCACCCTCTGGGGACAGTACTTGGTGCAAATGTAATCCTAGACAGCCACGCCTAATCTCTGAAAACACAGCCCTCAAAACCTGGATGAATTCTACACACCTGTATTTGCCCTGCTTTCATCATTTAGCTGCTGTCAGCACTTTTTTAAGGAACTCAGGCAAATATGTTACATAGCAAGGGGGCCAGAGACCCTACAGATTTGAGATTGCAGTGTCATTAGCTTGCCCATCCTAGGACTCCCAGTTCCACTCAATCAAACACCCTTTCTTCCACCACCATCTAGCTGGCTGCTCTTCACGTTCCTACAGCCACCAAAACCCTTTTAGGTACAGGGATGACGCATGCAGCTTCAGGGAGCTCTTTGAGGAATCCGCACTCCACCGTTTATATTTTCTGCTCCACATTTCATCATCAGAAACCTCCTGCAGAGTTGCAGCTTCACTCTGAAACTGTAGTTCTGATGCTGGTTAACAATCTGGTAAATCGTGGCAGTTGAGGGTGAGTGGAATTCAGTTGTGGCTGTAATACCTATGTAAGGGGAGTTTGGGGGAAACCGCAAGGTACAAGGATTAAGAAGGGGGGATTCCAGGGCCTGCCCCGACCACCTGACGAACATTTTGTGCTGCACTGAACGGACAAACATACAAGCAGGTCACGGAGTACAGCAATTGAGAATTTTAAGAGTGAGGTTAGAGGCAACCCTCAGCCTGCCAACCAACTTACATACAAAGGCGAAGTGGGTACCTACGGTGCAAGGTATGTATTTGAAAGAGGAAGACCGTGGCAATGTGAGATAGTGAATCGGGAACGGTCTGCAAGAGGCCAGTGCTAGGAATGCAGGGTTGCAGTTTATTCTGTGGTATATGGTCTACTCTCCTCCCCCCGACTGACTCCATTTTAAGATCAACCAGTTTACACTCCACACGCTAATCCCCTGCACATGGCCACCATGTTCTCCTGTTTTGCCCCATCACTCTCCCATACAAAAGAAAACCACCATTTACCAGCCTGCCAGAACACTCAGATCCAGCAACGACATCTGCCTGGAACCTAAACTATACACAAGGAAAAAACTTGGTGGATCACCATTCTCTTGCCTACCTGAAAAAATGTGGATCTCCCTCCCCAGAGAAATACGAAACATTAAGGAGCATCTAAAAATCAGAAAACTCCTAAAAATCTGGTTCTTCAACTCAGAACCAAATGAAAGCGAATGAGCAACACCCGCACACCTCAGAAAGAACACACAAATGGCAAGACGGAGGACTAGTACAAACCACAACAAAGTACAGAGCGGTGGATAGACGTCCACGTGAGAAGGAGACCCGGGTTTACCCGTTCCCATGGAGGACCCTCACCAGAGGCTAGGGAGACAGATGGTAGCGTCCTAGCTTGAACCACATCAGAGGACATTGGAGTTGAAGGGGAAAGAGTGCCACCCAAACAGATAAACTACAGGGCCCGGGAGCTCAAGGACACAGGGAATAGGTCCCCCTCAAGGGGCCCAGGGAGCGGGCTGCACCATACAATATTCCAGGGGGAAAAAAGCATTGTAGGCATCCATTTGTCTGAACAAGGGGTAGAGGGGTTGGAGGACGCATCACCACTAAACAGCCCTGCTGACAAGCCACAACTCTGCACAGAATACAGGAGGAAGACCGCTCCCCACAGCACACAACAGTGAACAACACTGGCAGGGACACATGCCACAGGTGGCCAAAGCAGAGCGGGTACGATGGAGCATCACCACTGAACAACCCACTAAAAAACACATCCCTCTGCTTACACCTCCTCAACTCTAAGCAAAACACAACCATACCCATGCAGTACAATCAAACCGTACACACTTCTCTACACAGCAACAATGAAACAAAACACGTATAGCCTTGCACAAGAGCACATGACAACTACCGACGTAACACCCCGCCTACGGTCAGCTAATGGTGTAAACCGAACTGAAGCTGCCAACAGCACATCACAGATCTCTTGGGCTTTCTCCCTTTAAGTCCTACTAACTTACCCTTCCCTCTTGCTTTTCAGATTCGCCAGAGCACCAGGGGACCACTCAGGTGGTCATAGTGCAAAGTATAAATATCCTTTAATATAATAGAACACAAGTGGCTAACCCGACCAAAAAGTGCTGTAGTTTATCAGATCTTGGACTCTGTATAATATACTGCACCAAACCCACTCAACACAGATTGGCACACAGGAACTGCATGACTCCAGAGGTTCCGCATGTGCATTGTGCCACCAATGACACCCCTCCCCCTTTTCTTACAGAACCTTCCAGAGAGATGGCACCAAACGTGGTAGAAGGGATACAGACCAATTACATTGCCATTCCTTTCATAAAAAGACTTCAGCGTGTATGCATAATGTTGTTTTGCGTCCACACTTCATGTGAAACATATTAATAACCAATGTCACCTGGAATGTTGCTGTGCACAACAGCAAGACTGATCATTCAGGCATAAGCTATGTTATTTAAACAAAGGTCTGGTAGCCCCTCTACCAAGAATGAACATGGACTATTAACCTGTTCTATTGGTACGTTCCCACTCGTGAGGGTCTACAGCCACGGTGTAGCTCACTGCACCTTTCACAGAGAAGAAATATCCATTTGCATATCACTCTGGTCCCACCCACCTGGGCAGTCCAGCACCGAAATGCTAGGCAATTCTCCTCTGAACAAGAGTACCAACAGCAACCCCAGACATGTGTTTCGGCCTTGTCAGGCCTCATCACTATTAAATGCCTCACTTACAGAAACCCCAAGGTATGGAGGTTAAGGCACTCAGGAACACATGTCCAAAGTCTTGCCTAGATTAGTCAAGGTCTGGGGGGTTGGTGGGGGGCAGCCACTCCCAGGACAGAACTGCATGGGAACAGTCCACACAACCAGATGGGGAGGGAGAGTCAGACGAATGCAGGAACTGCATAACTGTATTGATATGGGGAAACAAAGAGAGACTAAGCTGGGGATGCAGTAAATGAAAAATGAATAAGAAATACAAAACAGAAGAAAAAAAGAAGGTACAATGAAAAGAATAACGTATAAGTGAATATAGGACACAGAAGAATGAAAAAGATAGAAAACACGACAGAACATGAAAATAATAGGGAAGTAAAAATTAAAGCAGAAACAGGTAAAGAAATATTAAATCAACTAAAGGATCACGAGAAGGTGGCAGAAAGAAGGAAAAAGGGGGACCGAATGTGAATGTTTGTTCATGGGACCGGGTAATGTGTAAATGCATTAGGGGTGAGTTTAGGCCACGGAGGGAGGGGTCTTTTAGGAACTCAGTTGAGCATTAACTCGTTATTTACCCTCAATAGATTGTGGCACTCAAGCCATGTTCAGGCCACTAAGCAAACTCTGCAACAAGCAGTGTCCACCGCCCACCTCTGGACCTTGTCTTGTCCATGGGGACTGCGGAGGAGGGCGTATGTGGACACTGGGTTGTGTATATAGCTGGGCAGCGCAGAATCGTGTCATAGAGTTACGGAGGAGGCGACCTGTGCAACCCTCAACATGTGGAAGACCTCGCTGTCCCACCTGTGCCTCACGCTCTGCCTGCTCCATGCCGCTGCACCAACACACCCAGAGCCGTAAGCATGCCTTTCCACCCTTTTAAGAGATCTTCAGTAAATGCTAAACCAGGTCACTATGATTTGTTAACAGACCCCCCCCTGCATGCTTCTCCTATTTCTGGGATTGCATGTGTTGGGTCAGAAGCGATGCATTGAGTGAAATGTATGTTTGCATAGCTTAACTAAACGGTGTGCATGCAGATAAGAATGTGCATTGATACCTCGCTATCCCTTCAACTCTCTTTTTAGTTGTGGCAAATAGTAGTTGCTATAGCACCACCTATAATCCAAAATGATTGCATTAGAGTACAGTTAGGAAGAAATGTCATATGAGGAGTGACTCAAAGCTTGGTGTTGTTTGGTAATTTATCCACCCATTGTCTGCCCATAGCCTGCCTTCATTCACTCGATTTATAAGCACTGTGCGTGTCCTTCACTGAAGTCCTGTTAAAAGTAAGCATTGGCAAAGCCAAGAGTTTTGTGTAAAAGTATTAAGCTTTTCCCAGGCACTGCCATTAGAAGCCCAGGCACACACACCATTTTGCAGCTTCTACTAATGATTGCCAGTTAATACCACTATGGCAGTGCTTGGCATGTGCCTTTTGCATGCCTACATAAAAGATAAAAGTCAAAACTGTTGGCCTAGTTAATGGATTACCTTTTCTGTTAATAGTCCAACATTTCAACTAAGCTGATAAAGAGTTATGCCCCCCAACAAAACAAATTCATGTAACTTATATGGCAGTCTACAGAAAAACAAACAAGTTATTTGCTGCATGAACATAAGGAGAAACAAAAACCTATCTTGGTGGGGGTCAATCAATCAAGCAGCCCGCTCTTCCCATCACTAGGTTTCCTCTACCCATTTAAATCAGTGACCCGCTTGAGTATCATTAAGGGCCAACCCATTGTTTCGAACCAGGAACGATACACGGTCAAGGAACTGAAAACAGACCATTTCCAAATTCAAAGTCACTTAGAGAAAAATTACTTGGCCAAAAAATTAAAACAATTATTTATTTTCGCATTTATTAAGCACACTAAACCCTTAGGCATCCAGGCGCTGTTACAACCAGTTACACTTCCATAGCAGACACGAGGGATAGCAGCAACAATCAGCTAGCATGGACACCAACGGTCTAGTTGACGAGACATGTTTTCAACCCTGTTCTGAAGGCCCAGCATGATCGCACTGCCCTTAAATAAGGGGGGAGGGGAGTTCCATTTTTGTGCCGCTACAGATGGTAGCACCTCCACTTCTGACTCGCTTAGATTTAGGCAGTACCAGCCTGTTGGCATAAGCTCTCTGATAGGTCTGGAGGACTGGGCTTTAATATATTTGGAGGTGAGGTATGGTGGGGCAGCAATCGAAAGGCAACCGTGTGTGATCAAGAGTGTCTTAAAGGTGATCCTTTCCTTAATTGGGAGCCAGTGGGCCTTCCTTCTTGCTTCCGAGATGTGCTGTCTTTGGGGTATTCTGCAGGAGATTGGGGAGGCGCAAGCTGTTTCTGTGAAGACTTGTATTGCTCTGTGAGCCAAGAAGGTTGCTACCTAGGATATGGCTTTGTCTGAAAAGTTAGTTGCTGAGGTGAGGTGCTGGCAGAGAATATTGTGGTCGACCAGGTCGAAGGCAGCAGAGAGATCTAACAGGAGGAGTATAGCAGTCTTACCTTCATCTCTGAATGGATTTTCTAAGTCCATCAAGGCTGATTCTGTCCCATGATCCGGTCTGAAGCCTGATTGGCATAGACCAAGTAAGTGGTTGGATTATAGATAATGCTGGATTTGCAGATATGCAGCCCTGTCTAAGATCTTGAGCAGGAATAAGACTATTGTGATTGGTTGGTAGTTATTTGGCTGGACCGGGTCAAGCAAGGTTATTTTTAAGAGGGGTGGGGGGCACGCTTCCTTCAGTGAGGTAAGAACTGTGCTGGCGGCAAAGGATGTACTAATGAAGTTAGTGATGAAGGGGTTGTGCGTTTCGGAACAATCTTTGATGACAGAGGCGGGGCAACTCTCTCCTTTACATCTTGAGGGTTTTAGACTTTTGAGGATGGTACCCACCTCATTTTTTGATACCTGTCGGAAGCGGAAATTATCTAAGTTTGGGGGTTCAGGATGTGTCGGGATGGGCGGCTGGGTCTTGATGGCAGTTTGTGTGATAGCAATTTTATTTAGGAGGGCCTCCTTGATAGCGGCACACCAGGCTTCATCTTTGAGAATGCCTGGGGGGCTGGTGCCAGGGTTTCTAATTCCTAAAGGATAGAGAAAATCTCCTTCGTTTTAAGTATAGGAGGAGACCTTAGCCTGGGTGACGGCTTGTCTGTAGCACGTAGCTATGGACTTAAACAGAACATTGTGGGCATTGGTTTTGTGTTTCATCCAGGCAGCTTCTGCCTGATGCTTCTTCGCTCTCAGAATTTGGAGGTCCTCGGAAAACCAGGAATTGGAGTGGGAGAATGCTTTAGCCTTACGTGGAGCCAAAAGGGCGACTGTTTCCACTGCATTTTCTAGAGTTTTCTGGAAGAGGTTTGCAAGTACTTCAGGGTTGTTAACCCAATGTGCATGGTGGTTTGGGTGTATGTTGGTAAGGAGCGGGTTGATACTCTCACTAGAGATTTTCCTTGCACTTCTAGCCCAGGTGGGTAGCAGCTGGGTGCTAGTGGGCCGATTGTCCAGGGGCAGAGGGATATCAAAGCTTTAACTAAATGGTCAGACCAAGGGCACTGGTATATATCGGTGATGTTGACCAATTAGTTCACGTCTCCCAGCCATTCCAGGGTACGGCCTTTTGCATGAGTGGGTACATTGGTACATAGTGTGAAACCGAATACTTTTAGCGCTGATGAGGAGGCATGGCGGTGTGTAGGGTCATTCAGACCTAGGTTAAAGTCCCCTAAGAGAATGACTTTAGATGTTGGTTTAAGGTTGGCATTAAGGAGATGGGTTAAGTCATCCTCAAATGAGTCAATGTGGACAGGTGGTCTGTAGAGAAGGTTGATTAGTATGGAGCAAGGATGTGAACTGGCAGGTTTGAATGAGAAAAGGTTGCAATCACCTCTAGTTTGGCCTGGCACTCTCTGATCTTGAGGGTGTCTTTGTAAATAAGGGCAACCCTGCCTCCCCTAGCATCCTGCCTATCTGTTCTTAATATAGAGAACCCAGTGTGGATAGCAAGGGATAGCGCAGGGATGGAGGCTGGGTAAAGCCAAGACTCCATGATGGCTAGAAGATCCAACTTTTGCAAGATGAGGAGGTCATGGATGTTCAAGGCGTGTGCTGGAACTGATCTTGCATTGATCAGGGCACCTTTGAGGGGGCTAGGTTTCATGTCATGGAAGTTCACAGAGGTCTGGGGTGCCAGGGAAGTGGTTGGTAGTGTCTGCTAGATTTGTCAGAGGAAGGGGTGTGCATAGGTGGTGCAAATAAACTGGGGCAGGTAGTGATAGATGGGTAGCGTCTGTTGAGGGCTGTGGAGTTCGGCAAGATACGGTTAGCCAGCCTGACATTCTCAGGAAGATGGCCTGCGTGTAGGTAGAGTGTATGTGGGGTCCTCTGCATAGTATTTCTCAAGGTCAGGGATGGCGGGCGTGTGAATGCGGTTTCTGGGAGGAAGGAAGGCCAGGGGGTGCACTTAGCAGTAGGGCAGGAGGAATACTGGGTAGTAAGCACATTATGTTGAAGTAGGCATTGGGAGGAACGGTGCAAGGATTTGCATGCTGCCGTTCGCCTGATACCACGTCCGGCATGATGCTGGTGCCCTCGTTGGGTGCAAGGCATCTGGGATCACTCACAGTGGGTCCACCCGCAGGGGGCTGAGATGGCAAGGGATTTCGAGGATGATGTAAGCAAATTACAGCGTGCGGCTTTGCAGGGCTAGTTCTTCGCTTAGGCATGTTGGTGGTGGGAGAGGGTGCTGTTAATGTCTGTGCTATTAGTGGCATGCAGGGGCGTGGGTTGACAGACTACTGAGCAGACCAATACAATTTAAAGAAGTGGCATTAGATGCAGAGGCATATGTATGCTCACCTTGGGCTGGTGCTTTGAGGGTGCTTTTTGAATTGTCGGTTCTCTGCGGTGCAGCATTAAGTTAGACCCTCATGCTGGGTCCAGTAAGGCTGGTTTCTCGTTTGCAGGACTGGCTGTGGAGTTGAAGCGACGTTGGAATTGTGTTAAAGGGGGCATCTAGACTGCGATCCAGCGAGCAGCGGAGAGCTGCAGAGTGCTCTGTTGGCCTTGGTTCGTCGGAAGCCTGCTCCACCTTCCGTCTCCGGTGTTCGCCTACACATTGAGGAGATGGTTCTTACTCCTGCAAGCCATGTAGCCACAATGTGGTCTGGGGATGCAGCAGAGCAGCAGTGAGCTCTGTTGGCCTTGGATCACGGCCTTTGAAAGCCTGATCCACCTTCCGGCTCTGATGTGGGCCATCAATTAGAGACGATTCTGCCCAATGAGCCTTGCTGTTCAAACGAAGTGGAGACCTTGGGGTTTCATCACGGGATAGATTCACCTACACGGCAGGGAGAGCGTTCTTGCTCCTCTTCATCGCCACCGCACTGAGGAACCTGGGATTGCTCCCACGTTTCCATTTCCCTTCTGTCTATCGTCTTACTCAGGTTTCCTCTGCATGATGTCAAGTACAAAGGATTTATTAACTTTTTACGGAGCAATGTTCAAGAAGATAACGAAACATAAATAAATGAAAGCCGGGTCATCATAAGAAGAAACCCAGTGGGTCTGGGTCAAGATTCCAAATGACATGGTATTTTGGCTGGCATTTCTCTACTCAAGAAATGCTTCTTTCTCCTGCGAGCGGCAAAAAGGATCCTAGCGTTCGTGCCATTCGCCAACAAAACACTTACTATCATCCCTCTGGTCATGTCCAGAGTAGATTATGTCAATAGCCTATACCTGGGTATGCCTGAACGACTTCTAAAAAAGAACTAGAATGCATACAAAATGCGGCAGTCAGACTCCTTCTCAAACTACCCGAAGAGAACACATCACCCCCCGCTAAAAATACTACATTGGCTACCAATAAACAACGAATAAAATTCAAATCAATGTGCATCACGCACAGAGCATTACACAACCAAGGCGCAGAATTCCTGAGAGATAAATTACGCCTACACCAGCCAACAAGAACGCTCAGATCAAGCAACGACATCCGCCTGGAACCGAAACCTTACAACAGAAGAAAACTCTGAGGATCCTCTTTCACCAGGCACCGAAAACTTGGAATGACCTACCAAAGAATATACGCAACACAAGAAACCACCTTGTATTCAGGAACCTGCTCAAATCCTGGCTCTTCACTGCATAACTGGAAGACCACCAACAAGAACACCCACAGTGTTAAAACAACGATGAATAAAGATACCAATCCCGGTTCCCACCAAACAACCCAAACACGAACATAATCCAAGGAACGCACTCCACGACATACCATAAGACATAATGATAGCCACAAGAGGAGGACCCTAAAGACTGAACACATAGACAGACCAAGACGGAAACGCTTAGACGACTCATCCACAACATCCCGGCCTGTACCACACCCGAAGTTCTGGCAGACATATTCACATAGATAGTAGGGAAAAGTGAACACCACAACACCTGCTCCGATTTGTAAACAGAACAGGCACACCAATCCCACTATACATAGTTCGTTAGAATACAACAGGGAGTGTGCCGCGCTAAAACCCTCTACAGTCAGAGGGTCAAGAAAGGATAGTAGCAACTAGTCTCACTGGTAGGAATATAATTTAAACCGGACAAGATGTGCCACAACCAGGATTCTCACCCCACTAACCCTACCTTCAAATCTCTGCTTACCTAACTCTGCCGAAAATGCGCACAACCTACTCTCGCCTAGCAAACACTTCACCACACTGCATCAATAACAAACTAACAACACATAAACACCAACAGCACACGTGGTCTCGCCCCGGGCCAATACTGACACCAAAGCACAGCGTCGGTGTACACCGAGCTGTAGCCGCCAACAGCACACCACCTCTCTCACTCTCCTACCCCCGACTAACCCACTGCACGCCCCCCTTCTTATTTACAGATCCACCAGAGCGCCTGGGACCAACTCTGTTGGTGACGGTGCGCTATATAAATACCTTTAACATTTGACATGACACGTCTGCAGATACTGTTTGGCTTTTGTTACTGCACAAGCATCTGCGGGTCATAAACCATAGTTCGCAGGACAAACACAATGGAAGCACAGAATAGAAGATGAGAAAACGTATATAGAGCAGCACGGGTCCAATAAAATTATTTCTTTGATGACATTTGCAAGCTAAAGAAGTAAAACAACAAACAGGTTCATTTCCACTGTGCAAGTTTAGACGTAATTGTTTATTTGGTCAAACATTTGATTGGACACTTCAATCTTCCGATGTTTTTAATTGGTGGCTTCAACATGCGAGAGTGACCCCTGTTTTCAATACCTGTTGGCATTGTGATAAAAGCGCGTTTTTATTTTTGTCTCTTGGATGGTACAGATGCATCATCAGATTCGGTCCAGCTCGTTCAATATTGCAATACGAGTTATAATACTGCTGCGGGGTGGGAGCAGCTGGTAATGTACCGGAGTTCTACTTATTCTGCGCTCCTGTGGAAATACTGCATCCGTCTTCAGCGTCACTTCCGTTGGACAGCTTGCGGTCACTCTTTTCCCACGTGTTCACCAATTATTCACGAGTTTCCACAGAAGCTGACAAGAAAGAGGCGCATGCGTTCCTACACCTACCCATATCTGTGATCAAAGGGGGCATATGAAGACAGTACCCACAGAATGGTGTGATTAGTTGTGCAAATAATGGAGTACCTTGCAATGGGTGCGAGTACTGGGGCATATGGTGGATAAGCACACGGTGGGAGTACTTGGGTATGTGAAACCAACACCTTTCAAATGCTGTGAATCCTGGGATTTAAAATTACTATAGATGGCTAATGGCTGATAAGGCACATGATGCATATAGCTGGGACTGTGCTGGCACTGCCAGGCAAAGGGCATATCATAGTAGTAGCTAGGAAAAGGTTTGCTCACACCTGATCATAGGATGCCAATAATTTCCAGATGTTGAACCTGGGTGTCGAGTATCAATTGGAAAATGGTGGCAATAGCCAAGATATGCTGCACGTACCTGTGCGAGTATGACACCAAAATCTGGCAGAGGAGAATCTGGTCACAGGACGGCAATATCTGGCATGAGAATTCTCAGTATATCAGGCAGAAGTAGCAAACAATGTTGTGCCTGGAAATACATGAGATGGTTATCCCAAATTTCTGGGCATACAAAGACAAAGCATGGCCTATGGCAGCAGCACATGGTCATATGATGCAGTCAGTACCAGGGCATATGATGTCAATAATTGTGAATACCTGGGCATCTGCTGGACATCTCGGAGTATAAAACTTAAATACCTGGCAAATGTTGGTAGTACTTGGGCATATATTTCCAATACCTGACAACAACACATTCTCATTAAACAAAACTCAAACCTGATGGCTTTGAAAAATGCTCCTTTTTGGCAGTCCCTTTAATCGAGCAATCAGTCTGTACTCAATTGTTTTGGGCATTGTTTTGGGCAACTCAATGTAAACAATTGTTTACTTTATGGTCTTCAGTATTAATGAAAGATTTAAAAGGACAAAAATAAAACACAGTACAAAACATGGCCCATGACGGGGCATTTTGCTAAACCGACAGTCTTGCAAAGAGCTCAAAGGCTAGTTTTGAACAGTGCAGTTTGCTTGCTATAACGTTATATCACCACATTTGCAGTGGAAGAATTTACTTTACATCATGGACTTCAATGTATACGTTTCTCGGTGGAGGATTATGATAGCGTAAGGGACTGGCGGTTAAGCGGCAACTTCAGAACCAGAAGCCACATACACACCATCTGATGGTCAAGATGAGCAATTCTTACATTGTGCATTTAAAATGCTTAAAAACATCGTCAAGTAGGTAATTTGACCCGCCCCCCCCCCCCCCCCCCCCAACACCCAGAGGATTTGGGAAGTCTTAATTTATTAATGGCAATACATGGAACATGATTCCATAGCAATTTAAGAAGGGAGTCAAGTTTTTTGTAAAAAGTGGCGTGAATTACAGTGGGGATCATGGATAATGAACAGAGGATAATGAGACTGATCATCATTTTAGTAGTATCAAGACATCCTCACCAAGATAGGAAAAGAGGTGACCATCTTGAAGTCATTTCAGAAACTTTTTCAATTAGAAGGTTAGTGTTGAGATTAATACTAGTGTGAACATCTTTAGCAATTAGAAGCCCTAGATATTTAATGTGAGAGGGTTGCCATGACATGCCAAACAGAGGGGTACTGGTAGGGTTACACGCATTAGTGAGTGGCAGGACCTCAGATTTATCAAAATTCAATTTGTATCCAGAGATAGTGGAAAAGTTGTTTATGGTAGTTATTAAGTGTTGGATGGAGGAGGCAGGATTAGAGAGGTAAAGTAGGATAAAGTCTGCATATGAATTTCTATATTATTTATAAAAATACCTTTGATACTAGTGTTCATTCTGATGCTTTGCAGGAGGGGTTCTAAAGCAAGATTGAATAGTAAGGGAGAAAGGGGACAGCCTTGGAGAGTTCCTCTTTCTATTTGAAAGGAGGGGGAGAGAGAGTTATTTATAAGAATACGAGCGGAGGGAGAAGTGTAAGTAAAGAACTTTGACTAGATTGATAAAGTACGGAGGGAGGCCATGCCAAGTTAAAGAGTGGAACATGAAAGACCAAGAGACACAACCAAATGCTTTCTCAGCATCAAGGGCAAGGAGGGCTAAAGGGTCATGAGAATTTTGAGAATAAGAAAGCGTGTTAAATAAGAGTCTGGAATTAGATGGGGTGTGGATCTTTGATAAAACTAGATTGATCAAGGTGTATAAGTTTGAGAAGGTATAGTTCTAGGCATTTTGCAAGGATTTTAGAAAACATTTTTTAATCTGAATTGATAAGAGAAATGGGACTATGGTTTCTAATTAATGAGGGGTCTTTATCAGGTTTGGGAAAAAGTACTAGAAGAGCCTCACCAAAGGAGCCAGGGCTTTGACCATTTTCAACAAAGTAGGAATACAATTCTAATAGTTTTGGTGCAATGGAGTCAATTAAAGTTTTGTACAAATCTGTGGTGAACCCATCTGGACCAGGAGCTTTGTTGGGTTTGAGGTTGAGTAAGGATAGTTTGATTTCAGTAAGGGAGATAGGTATCACAAAGCTTTTGTCCCAATCATCTTTAAACATTTTGAATCCCACCTTGATAGTGCTCTCCTCTGGAATAATATTGAAGCTAGCATTATTTCCCTGCTCTCTCTTTCCCACTTCTAAATGACCTCTTCCTGGCCCAATATAACTACTTTCTCTTTGCTACACCTCTTTAAAATTATCTGGAATAAACTCCCCATCAATTCTTTCTCTAAAACCAACCCAGACCACATCTTTCTATGGCTCAAGAAACAAAATTCCACTAAATCCAATCTCATCACTATTTACAGAAGGTACCCATCAGGCATCAAATTTATCAAACAACTATTCCACAATTCAGAAGAAATCCAATTTCCACAAATTTGTTCACAATACAATATTGCTGCTTCGGATCTTCCCTTTCACATATCCCCTGTCAAATCAATAACTAAATCCCTGCCTACATTGAACCTAAAATCTCCATCTTTTCTGAATTTTTTAACTAGTAGTCCCAGTATTAGTGCTGTCAAACTGTATACATTGCTAAATGATCGCCCTTCTCCTAACTCACTCAATCTTAGTATTATCAGACAATGGGAAACACTGGGACCTTCAACCTACCCCGGACTTTTGGACCAAAATTTGGAAAATGTGTCAACCCGTGGCCCGCCAATCTTACCCAAACCTATTTTTTCATTTTTCACTGTGCTTTTCTTACCACTCTGCATATCGCCAAAGCTGTCGATAATTTATCCAATAACTGTTGGTCATGTCATGAACCTAATGCTGACTTTCCTCATTTAATTTTAAAATGGAAACATGTTCATGCTTTTTGGTCTATGATTTGGTCACGCATGCAATTAATCTTTCATTTAGCAGAGCCTCTCATACTCGCTAACCTTATGATTGGTTCTATTGTTAATCCAGCTATAAGTCAGTTTGATTCTCCTACTCTGTTTAATTTGTTGTTAAGTATTGCGTTTCAAAATATTACTTATAATTGGAAGAATGCAACTAACCTATCTTATTATACCTGGTAGAATTCATTCTGCTCCACCCATCGGATAGAAAAATGTCATGCTTCTTCTTTTGACTGTTTGCACAAATTTAGCAAATAATTGAATGTGTTTATACAATACCTCAACACTCATGATTAAAGATCATGCACTTTTAGTCAATGTTATTCCTGCCCTATCCTTTCCTATTGTCTTATGTTATGTATCTGTGTCCGCCCCCTGTTTTGTCTTATTTACTATTCAACTTTAAAAAGTTCATTCATCCTAACTTGCTCAATTTGTTTTAGATCAATTGTATTACTTTTGATACTTGAGACCATACAATTGTCTAAAAATGGTTTACCTGTTCTTGTACTATTTGCTTTTATGCTAATCTAATAAAAGAAATTAAAAACACAAAAAAAGTCAAGTAAATTTTATGGACATAACCAAGCGCAATTGCAAGTGTCAATGCAACATCTCTGTGGATGATGTGCAAAATGTCAAGAGTGAATAAAATGGAAAAAGAACATAAGGTAACCCCTACAAATGGACTATGAATAGGTTACATAGCAACTGCACAGGCAGGACTGGCCCTTTACCTGTTATTTCAAAACCTGTTCACAAGAATTCCATCACCCCAGTGAAGGGATGCCTGCAATTCATGAAGTCCCATGTATCGCAGCACGCTTGCCTTTCTTGTCCCCTCCCTGCATGCAGTCTTGATCTTTCCTCTTAAACACATACCTCCCCTCTTTGGTGTGGGCTGGCAGGTCCCTTCTTGCAGGGTCACCATTGCCAGAGCTGCTGCTGCAGCCAAGGAGCCGCAGGTGGACAGATGCCCTTTTCCTGCAAGAGATGCAGCTTAATTGCTGGCACAGAACTCTGTCGCCCTCTCCACAGCGCCATTGCCCCGCTATCACAGCTGGAGACAGCATACGCACAACAGCACT
The DNA here is from genome assembly GCF_040938575.1 of Ambystoma mexicanum. Classification (NCBI taxonomy): domain Eukaryota; kingdom Metazoa; phylum Chordata; class Amphibia; order Caudata; family Ambystomatidae; genus Ambystoma; species Ambystoma mexicanum. The sequence goes on from NC_090925.1 coordinate 156,813,333, forward strand.
CTATCCTTCCAGTCACCCACACCTGAACACCACTACCAACACAGTCAGGAGTGCATAGGGCCACAAATAGCACTATAAACAATGGCAGCAATCTGAACATGGTCACAGCTAATAGCCCACAGCAACATAGCTACTGCACCAAGATAAACCACATGAAGAATGGGAAGATTACTGGTTCTACTGCTTGAACTAGCCTTGTATTACAACATTCTGCGCTCAATTTACTGTATAAAACCATTCCACATATAAAAACTTGAAAAGGTTATATTGTTTAATGAAATATATAAAATTGCGAACACATGACCTAGCATTAGGTAGGGACCTATTAAGCCATGTGGGAGTTCTGGTGACATTTTGAAACCACAAGAGTGTTCATTTGGGCCACCAGAGCTTCTTGGTGGCTTTATAGGACAATACTACATTAGTTTAGTTTAGTTTGTTTATTTATAAAGCGCGTCCGAACCCTCAGGTAGCTGGGCGCATAATCATGTGCACAGCAGAGTTACATATCGTTACACAAAACATCATAATACAACAGACAGAGCATACATTGGTTCAGGCTCTGAATGTTTACATACAAAAGTAGAATATATCGAGAAGAGTATGTACAGAGAGTAGGCACAAAATAGTTGCATTGGCGAATGAGGACAGGGTTACAGGTTGGTCCTGAATAGGCTGTAGATAGGGTAAGCATTGCGGATTGCATTACAATTATATTGCAGATAGAAAGTGGCGGCTGGCCGGTCGAGTCGGTGAGAGTCAAGATGTCTAGGCTAGTAGTCATGATTTAACCATAGCTCTGAATGGCCAGAATGCGGATACATGTTTGACCATTATGTATGTTCTCTCGATCAAAACGTATAGTATGAACTGTATAATAATTGTATTATACCAATTTCTAAGAGCTCCTCATTGGGTTGGCTAAGGGACCTGCACCAGATAGAGGTTTGTGTGGGAGACTTGGAAGAAGAATAAACCACAGTTTGACGAGGGCAGCCAACTACTACACCACCACACTGCCGATATATATCGCACCGCACCCAAGTGCATGCCAAGTGAAGCTGTTTGGCTGTCCTCTATGCTTCACGGTGTCTGGATACCTCTGTAAATGCAACGGCGACTCGGCCAGAGGAAGGACCCCAGTGTTTTTTTAAGCGAAACGCAGCATTGGGAATTAGAGATAGCGACAAAAACGTAGCGTCACACGAGTGCCGCTGGCCCCGCCCCCTTGCTGGATTGTGCACTACAACTAGGTGCGGGCTGTCGCACCCGCGCGCGCACCCAATTGGACGCCAAGTGAAGCTGTTTGGCTGTCCTCTATGCTTCACAGTGTCTGGATACCTCTCTAACTGCAACGGCAAGTCGGCAAGAGGAAGGATCCAGTGTTTTTTGCAGCGAAACGCGGCATTGGGAGTTAGAGATATCGACGACAAGTAATTAACTTTTTATCTGCTTTATTGAACTCTGCTGGACTTTACTATCGTTGAGGCTCCTCTTCGGGGAGCTCAAACCTCGTTTTACTTGCTTGTAAGCACGCTAAACTTGTGCTTTCTTTCCTTTCATCTCTCATTGTAGCGTCACACGAGTGCAACGGCCCCACCCCCTTGCTGGATTGTGCACTACAACTAGGTGTGGGCTTGCGCAACCGCGCGCGCACCCAAGTGGACGCCAAGTGAAGCTGTTTGGCTGTTCGGGTGTGTGGCGGGTGCAGGGCCCCCCCTCGTTGGTTCCATCTTACCAGTTTTCCCCGTAAATTAGTTTTTCCACTCGAGTGATAAGGAAAGTGGGACGATAACTTTGATCTGTGAATCCAGGTAGGATTTGTGCATTCATACCTCTCCTTGAGATAATTCATGTATTGGATTTGAATAGGATAATCATCTTAAATATTTGGGGAGTGCGATTTAAGGGTATTGTTTTCCTTCCTACGGCAGCGTGGGAGGTTACCTGATTGGTTCGCTCTCAAAAAGGAAGTGATTGCATAATGTATAGCGCTGTTGGGTTACGGCACCCTTTAGTAGCATCAAAGGGTGCGCTGAGTAATCCCTATTCCCAAGTATTCTGATAGGGTCCCGTCCATCTGATCTTAGTATCCCAGAGTTTGTCATAGTAGGTGGTAATTTTACAATCCCTGCACCTGCAGCTATGTCAAGAAGACGTAATAGCATTGAATATGTTTACACTCGTCCCATTTCAGCAGGCCCGGCAACAAGGAGTTCTACAATACAGGGGACGAGGCTGTATGATGACATATTATCCGCCCTCCTCATTTTTACTCTGGTAAAGAATACGTTGCGGATGGCTATGAATATGCCCTTGCCTCCCTCTCCCCCAGAACCTAGCGATTCATTACTATTGGACGTTGAGGCCATGGCACACTCCTCGATGTTATCATTGGGTGGCAATAGGCAAGCTCAACAGGAGGAGGCCTCTAGCTCCTGTTTATTTGGCACCTTACCAAAAAACCCTATAGCTTCTCTGCCGGAAAGCTCGTTGTTGGACACACCTCCAGATTTCTTTTCAGCTGACGTTGATTTGCAGGATCTATCCCAACACTTACATGATACACCAGACCCATTGCAATCTGAACAGTTGGGGCAGAAATATGATATAATGGGGACTCTTCTATTAATTCTACAAGAACTAAAGGTGCATTCCACCGGCTTTATGGAACTAAGAATCCTTATGGAGAGACAAAGCTCCTTAGTGAAAATTGATTTGGAGGCTCTGGAGCTCCTGCCGTCAAAGATTGATATGAGGCCGTTGACGGTGGGAACCCCAATAGCAAAGCATCCGGTTAAAAAATCCGACTCTAAAGCAATTCAATCTACACTTCCCACTATTGTTCCACAGGTACAAACTGCTTTGGAGCCCAAGACCTTAATATGGCAGAGAAAAAGGGGATCTCGGCAGAAAAAAGCAAAAATGCTCAAAAAAACAAAACAACATTAAAATCCTTTGTATACAACCAAAAGAACAACATTTCTAAACACACCTGGATCAATTTTATGAGAGGAAAAGGAGCATATGCCCGCCACAGAAGTAGAAGTAATAGAGTGCTCCGCCTCCAATTCGAACGGTAACGGGGGGGTGTATACTGTTGCGACTAACACAATATCTGATGAAATGACTCATTAAAAATCCTCAAAGGAAATGAACCCAAACTTAAAAGGGGCACAACTGGATAGTTGCCTTAAAGTGGTCTCAGCGCAATCTATGGGCAATACGAAGGCATCCGTGGAAACATGTGAAAATTACGGCCTTTTTGCAAAGGCCAATACTTTTAATCAAGAATAATTGCTTGTTTCTCCAGCTGCTCAAGCAATTGATCCTCGAGTAGAGTTGCCCATAGTAGGGGCCTCAAATTCGCCCTGCTTCCAGAAGCCAGCTGAATGTCCGCAAACGAGCACTGTCCCTCTTGTAGACAAAGTTCTCGGGGATGAAAGACTGGTAGGGGATCACGAAAATCGTGAAATGAGCAAGGTTGATCTGATACAGCTAATGCGCACTGCAGTTACTGAGGCAATTAAGGATAGGTCCTCTCAAGACATCCCCCCTCACATCGGGCGATAGGTTGGTGAAATTCAAAGTAAATCCTCTAATGACATCACTCTGGCACAACCCAAAGTTTTCCGGGAGTTCCCGGAAGAAGTGGGTGATCCCAGCACTCCAATTATTGTTTCGCAACCTTCTCAAAAAGTACTGGATAATGTTGGTCAAGTTGACTTGCCTCCATCTCTTAACCCTACGCTGCCTCCCCCGAGAGTATCACAGGGGGAAGCAGTAATAAGGTTTCGTAAAATCTATTTGGACACGGATTTAAAACACATTCCGTGGAGGAAACCTTGTTTCCTGGACTCTCCAAGTATTCTACTGTATCCTCTATTCGATTGTGCCATGCAACCTGCTATGAATAGGGAAAGATCCCTCTTGCTATTGAATGATATTCCTTCACTGGCTAATATGACCTCGGCAGATATTAAGAGGGTAGATTTCATCCACCCCCACTGCTTTGATCATGTGAGGTTAGTTTTTCATTCTAAACTGGTTTATCAAAATGTATTATTGGAATTAGATCAGTTTAACAAGAGGGGCTTTGACATCCTGATATTTGGTGATGGTTTGCAACAGCAAAAAGGTTACATACAAAAGGATTTATTTTGACCTGTGCATCCTGGGGGGGGGGAACCCAAAAAAAAGACCAAGAGAGCCTCCAGGATCAGGAAACAAGTTGGAGATGGTTAGCACTGAGTCTACGAGACTCGATTTCACAGCTCCAATCTCTAAAACAGCAAATGTAGAACTAGGAAACACAATATCCATTCTTTGTTGGAACTCACGAGGGAATTCACATCTTTCTTCCTCTATTGAACTATGTTCTAAATTAAGAACCAAACGCATATTGTGTATACAGGAGACATGGATGATGACCCCAGCACAGCTGGATGGCTTTGAGTGTTACCATATGTTAGCCTCGAAAGGCAGGATAGGCCGGCCTTCGGGAGGCCTCCTCATCGCCATAAAGTTGGGCAGGGGCCTCCAATTGGTTGAAATGTTTAGGATCCCGCCCTACGCATTGGGGGCATTTTTGAAGGTGGATAGCAATACACAGCTTACTTATTTGTTGGTTTGGAATATATACTGGTCGCCCGGTTCAAATTTAAACGATCTGGTTACAGAAATGGAAGTAATAATGGAGAACTGCCAGATCAAATATAAAGGAATTCAATTTTTAGTGATGGGAGATCTAAATACTAATATGAAGCGCTTTTTTGATGAGGCAGAGGACCAGGCAGCTCCATGAAATGTTATGAGAACAAAACTGGGTAATATCAGCTCTCCGCCTCAGAACTGGGTTAATAAAAACTGTGATTTTATGTGGTGGAATACGTTATGTAAAGCTTGGGGATTAAGATCAGTTCATCAGATTTTGAGCCAGGATGAGCCTTATATTACTTGGTCATTGGGGCTCAGATCATCCGGAATTGATTACATCTTTGTATCTGAACACATTTTTTATTTTGTTGAAAAATTCTCAGAATGCCCTACTCTGTTGAGCGATCATAGGATGCTTGAGCTCCACCTGTCTATCCCTGGAGTAACTGTTGTGGGTAAATATATGTCTAATGAACTGGCCATGAATCCCGGCAATAATAGGATCATTTGGCATCTGGGCAATGTTCAATTATGCAATAACCTCTTTCGGAAAGATCCTGCTGAAACACCCTTTGAGGAAAAGCAAATAAGGTTTACACATGATCAGTTTGAGCCCTATGTAAAATTCCTCATAAAAAGTTCTATAAAGACAACGGACAAGAAACACTCAAAGACACGGCATATACATAAATATGATATTCTAGACCGGACTATCGAAACACTACTACGCAGCTCATTAAGGAAACTCAAATTATTAAACATTTTGGAAATCTCAAGGGGAGAAGGTGCCAAACATTTGAAACAGATTTATAAAAAATTGGATAAAAAACTATAAGCACATGCTGCTTCAAGGGGATAATGAGGATATGTTGCGCTCACTTACTCATAATTCAGTGAGACAATTCTGGCACCTCATAAATAGGACTGTTAAACCTACCCCAGATTACAACCTCAATCCCATCGATGAACAGGTATGGGCAGGGCATTTTGCGAACGTATACGCTAGTTCGGAACCTATACTTTGCCCTACTGAATCTATGTTAACAGCTCAGTGGGGATGCAACTTTTCAATTGCTGATTTCAGGGAGAAGATAGTCTTGGCCAGTTCGTCGAGAGCTGCGGGCCGAATGGACTTTCAAACGCTCTGCTTAAGGGTGATCCCAATACCTGGTCTAAAGCCCTATTTCTTCTCTTTGAAAATATAAGTCGAACAAACATCATCCCCCATTCTTGGAATCTGTGTTATATTATTCCAATCTATAAGAAGGGCGATAGATCCTTAGCGGCAAACTATCGCCCAATTGCCTTACTTGATTCGGATTCCAAAATCTTTGCTGGCCTCCTTCTTCTAAAAATTGAACAGTGGTCATCTGAGAAGGAAATTATCTCGCCAGCCCAATTCGGATTCAGGAAGGGAATTGGGACGATGACAGGGGGCCTTTTGATTTATTTGTTACAAGAAATGGGTTGGAAAGTAGGGTCTTCACCAGTTTATGTAGCTAGCATGGATTTATCCTTAGCTTTTGATTTGGTGGATCGAAACATATTATGGAGGAAATTGTATGCTAATTCATCTTCATGAAGGTTCGACTATCCACATCCGTTTAAATAACAAAGGACTTCTTTCCTCACCTATTAAAACATCTAATGGATTAAGACAAGTGTGTATTTTTGCTCCAACACTGTATAATCTGTATACATCGGATATTGGCCCATTCTTATTGAAAGCTTCTTTTATTCAACCTAAGCTGGAAAGTCAAAAGAGGTGTTGGGGTTCCTATGCGGACGATTTCTTATTGTTTGATAGAAAACATGTGGGTCTCCAGCGCCTGCTAACAGCTTTTGCATCTTACATGACGTCAAATGGTCTATCGGTAAATGCACAAAAGTCCCATATTCTTTGCTTCAGTCGAAAGCAAAAGTTATTACATAAAAATAGGTTCCTAAATAAAATCAAATTAGGAATAAAACACTCAATGATATATTTGGGACTTTTTGTTTGCGATAAACCGAACACTGCTCAACCTTTAAATCATTATTTGATGAAACTTAGGGCATGCATTACTCAAATTCGCGCAGTGGATCGCACATTCGGCTCCTTTTCTTACCTCCCGTACTTAAGATATTACAAACTAAAAGTAATTCCCAAAAACTTACATGACACTGAAATGCAATTTATAAATGGCAAGTTGCACATGAATATACTGGAGGCAAGGATCCTTAGAGAAACGTTATTTTGCTTACCAAAATGCATTCCATTAGTAGCGATGCGTTATGAACTAGGTCTTCAGTCACTTAAAAGTATGGTGGAGTGGAAATGTCTACAGTTACTTCGAAATCTCGTAAAATATTCAGGAAATAATCTGTATAGCGATTTGGCTGGTATGCTCAAACAAGGCACACCCAAATCGATTTTTCTCGAGAAATTAGTGAACATTTGTAAGAACAAACTGAGTTGTGCCGGCACATCGCTGAGTACTCTTGTGCACAATCCAAACAAAGTAAAACAATTGCTCCAAAATAATGATTGGGCAAGTACAACGGATAAACTATCCCACTATAGATTAAACTCTCATATGATCAATTACTATAAACATATGGGAAATCCGGAACCATTCCTTACCTCTTTTCCTAACAGAAGGCGGAGAAATATCTTTACGAGATTTCGATTTAATGTACTATTAACGGGGGAAATCATTACAGCAAGAGCCAAATTTTTGGTGGCTCCTATATTGTGCAGACATTGTAAGAATACAGAGGTAATGGAAACATTAAGACATTTGATGATTGAGTGTCCAGTGTTGTCTCAAAAAAGAACATACTATTTTGAACGTTTTGTCTCAAATGCATCAAATGTGGATTTGGACCTTTTGTGGAATTGTATGCTATTTGACAAAAGAATTCCCCTGCAAATAGCTGTTCTAAGATTCCTAAAAATAGAGTGTGGCCTGGAGTAGTATCTAACCATGTTTTCAGTTTAGTGGAAAAGAAGAGTACTAACGCACTGTGTCCAGGATTTTGTGTTTTAAATAGGCTGCTAAATGTAGTTATGAATTTTAGCATTTACACACTGATACTGGAATCATTAATTGTATATATCTTCTACTAGGATTCCCGGTAGCAATGATTAGTCTGCTTTTTTTCTCTTTATTAGATAAAGCGATATATCATAAGTATGACTAAAGGTTTTATGTAAAGGTAGGAAGCATTGCACTTAGGAACCTTTTGTAAATAGGCTGATCAAATTATTTATGAATTTCAGTGTCTGTTTGTTATTTTAATTGTGAGTATTGATTCTTTGTGGGTTATTTTGAATCTGGGTTGAAATATTAATTTTGCGTATTGATTTTTTTTATGTGTCTTAAGTACTATAGGATTGGTAATTGTTTGGTGATTTTATGCTGTTATTTTCTGTGTACTATTTTGGAAAACTTTTTTTAAAACCATATACAAATAAAATAAATAAAAAATAAAACATTGCACCCATATCAAGGCACCCTCTTGCAATGTGTTTTGGTTGAAATTGGCAAACTGATTGGAAACAATTTATCACGCATCCTTCTTATGGGGCATCTTAGGGCTGGTATGCTCGATTCATCATTTTACAGCCTGTAGCTATGAATACGCATGGCTTAGCATTTGAAAGATCAGAAGCGGCATGAGGTTGCAGAACATGGACGTATTGCAGGTGTACACAGACAGAAATGTAAAGTACTGGCAGCACATGCAATAATGAGATTCCCTGCAACAGCGTAATAGATGGTCAGATTTGCTGCATAAAAATCAACATAAGCGGTTAAAAAAAAGACCCCGATGTTGGAAGCAAGCTCCAATTGTGACGGAGACAGGATAGCGCTTCACGTAAAGCAAGCACAGTCTACTGCTCACAGCGAGAACTTGATTGAATCCCCTCAAATCCAGCCTCCGTCCGTGCCTTTAGTTACGATTGACGGTATAGGATTGGCAGAGAATTCACAAATCGCAAAGAACAATCTCGAAGAAGATGACCAAAGAAAAGCTCCACATAAATCCCTTGGGAATTTAATCATTCCAAAGAAAGAGGATTCCATGGACGAAAACGAGCTTGAGATACCGTTCGGAGATGCCTCCCGCCAACATCTCCTGCATTATCAAAAGATTCCTAACAAAATGAAAAATATCATTGGATGGAAGAGCAACGTCAAGATAAATGGAGCTGTGCGCATTAATCGGTCTTTCCTAATGAACGCGCTTTTCAAGATTCCATCGCTTAGAAGTCTAGTAACTAATGACATCGAGTGGATCAGAATTCCTAATGAAAATAATAACCGTATGTTGTCCAAAATGCTATCACCTATAATAGCGAAACTGATTTGGGAACATCAGATTGATCTAGTGATTTTAGGGCTGGAAATGGTCGGATTCCCGCACATTAAAGAAGCAATGGACTTCTTAGAATTCCAACCACCTCCTGTGAAACCAGTTACTATTACTAATGAAAATTCAACCTGTTCTAATGACTCCAATAAAAACATGATGGAACAACTCTCTGCACTTACAAATGCATTAAATGGGCTCAAATGGCTTGAACCATTGATCAAAACAGTCGCAAATACAACGCTTCCACCTGCATTGTCATAAATTCATGACCTTAAGATCGCATCGTGGTATTGCTGTGGCTTCCTAAACCTGCTAAAATGGGGAGGGACATTGGCGGAATCGTCCCCACACATTTTGCTGGTCCAGGAGACTATAGCTGTAAATAAGCTAGAACTTGATGGTTTTACTTCCTGTTCTCACCCCGCGACCAAAGGGCTAGGAGGTAGACCTTCAGGTGGATTAGCTGTTTTGATTGATACTAAGTTGAATTTTATGATCAATAATGTATATGAATCAGATCTTTTCATCTTGGTGGATCTCACATTTGATGTAACATCAAACGGAAATTTGTTCCTAATTTCTCTGTATTGGAACCCTTGTCAATACCCTATTGAAAGAGCTTGCAAAATTTTGAATGATGCTCTCAATGAGGCTTTCACTAAGGCACATTTGGCGGAAATCATCATTGGAGGTGATTTTAACGCATCATTTAGTAATAGTTTGGTTCAAAACTCATTATACTTCCAGTCTTCAATTCAAAAGGGCAATGTTTGGAGAAATGTTCTGAAATGGTGGGATCTGTATTTGGTAACACCTGCAAGTAATCACATGAATTTTCACGTGGAAATGCAGAGGTGCAAAATCATGGATCGATCACATGTTTTCTTCCAAGTGTTTCTCTGGAGGGGTTTCTGCGGTCACTACTATTGTGACCTTCTTGGGAGATCATGTAATGATAGCATTATCAATATTTCAATACTTTAAACTTTGCCCTCCTGATCCACATCTGACGCTAATTCAATGCGATAGACCATGTATTTCAATCAACTGGTCTCCAACCACTTGTAGGAAATTTACTGCGCTAGTAAATCGAGATCTCTGGAAAGGTTATGCGAGTAATCATCATGATAACGTTGTAATTCTAGAATGGAACTTAAAGATGATAGCATCTCATCTGTTAAAAATTTCTCAGACGAATCGTTCTCATAACACAAGTAAAAATCAGGGAGTACAATTTAGTGTTGAGGTAGCCGCATTTAAAAGGAAGAGAAATGCTGATCTTCGTGAGGCAAGGAGGTCGAGGTTGAGTTTCCTCAATTCCGAGTATATACTAAGAAAAAAGAAGATTATATCTACCTATAAAGGCGCATTAAGACAGATGCGTGTACTAAACAAAATAAAGCAAAATCAAACAATGGTTAATCTTCTATGTAATTGTAAAACCAAAGACATCTGGAAATCTATAAGATCGATAGATAAAGAAGAAACACGTGAATTTGACTCAGGAATTGATGGCTCAACTTGGACCTCCTTCTTTCTTTCTAAGTTTGCTCTACCTGATGAATTTAGACCTTTTGAACCCCCCCCCCCCCCAAGTGTCAACTAATTCCGAATCGGTGTCCTTGGGGACAGACCGATATACTCAATGCAATACAAAAATTGAAGGGATCCAAATGTGCAGGTCCTGATGGTCTCTCACCCTGTCTGATTAAGGATGATCCGCTCTTCTGGACACCTATCTTTGAGACCATGTTTCAAGAAATCTTTAGATCAAAAATGATTCCAAAATCTTGGCTTACGTCAATTATTATTCCACTTCACAAAAAAGGGTCTATTTCAGATCCTAATAACTATAGACCTGTGGCTATTATTGATGTTGCTGCAAACATTTCTGCCTCCCTTATTTTACAAGAACTAGAAATGTTTTGCCGAAAAAATAACTGTTTACGCCAAGCCCAAGTAGGGTTTCGCAAAGGTATGGGTACCCCCCTCAATGCTTGCATTCTTGGAAACATCATTGCGCATGCTACTTGTCCTGCCGATAGTCCCATCTTTGTTGCTTCCCTCGACTTAAAAGGAGCCATTGATTGCGTGATAAGAAGCAAGCTTTGGGAAAAATTGCATAAAGCTAATTTCCCACAATACCTGATTACTTTAATAGAAATGCTGCACTATAAAATTAACTTTAAGGTAAGAATTAATCGGGAAGGTTCTCTCACTGAGGCTATTCCAAGTTGGACGGGGGTTAAACAAGGATGCAACCTTGCAGCTATCCTTTTTAACCTCTACTTGGTCGACATTGAAGAAATATGGAATACTGACAAATCTTTTGCAGTTCGTATCGGAGCCTTCTCCCTATCATGGCTAGCGTACGCAGATGATATCCTGCTGTTCGATTGTACGCAATCAGGACTTCAAATGAAGCTAGAAAGTTTTCTGCAATACTGTAACATTAACAACTTAACTGAAAATCCTCAAAAATCTAACATAATCATATTCTCTAACAAGAAAAAAGTACGGCATTTTACTTGGAAGATTGGTGCCTCTCCCATTGCAATTTCCATTAACTTACCTTATTTAGGACTCATCTTGACAAATAAAATGTCATATAAAAGAATGAAAGAACTCCTAATGGTCAAGGTCCTCCCTTTAAAGTGCCAAATGAAAATTTGACTGCATAAAATCTGTAAATTTTCGTTAACTCCACTTTTCGAATTCTATCTGAAAAAAGTCGAGGCAATGGTGTTGAATTATTCCTTTACGATTTGGGGCCCCTCCTGGATCAATTGCAAGGTTGTGAAACCAGAAATAAAATTGTGAGGCTTTTACACCAGACAAAGAGAAATACACCAACACGGGCTTGTAAAGATTTCCCAGAATCTTTATTACAAAACTGAACAGTTACAAAACAAAGTATACAAATATCTATTTGGCTGCCAGTACATCACAAAGAACACGGGTGAGTTCAGTATGAGCAGTGAGCAGGATTTGCTAGCTGGACGTTGCCGTATTTATACAAGTTTCAGAGACGATGTCCAGCCTCCTGCACGTTAATAATCCACTAGGGCAAGGGTCCGCGCCTGGGTTTCTCTTCATTTACATAATTTATACAGGTAGCTGGCTCCAAATACATTTCATCAATAAGGCTTGCAAATCAACACTGTTCCTTATTCTTAACCACAATGCAGTACATTTATCCATTATAGCACAAGACAACATGTTTCCATATATACTGCTTTGGTTGACATTGTTATTCATGTGTACTGGCGATTCGACATTATGGATGCATGTAATTCTCTGATCCTAGGTCAATCAAAGGACAAGGTCTACATGACCTGAACATGTAGCCTGCAGGCAAGTTGGACATTAACCTGTCTACAGAGGTCGAAGAGGTTAATACAAGGAATAAGGGAACACAGATCGGCATTTTTGGTTACAGGGTGACTTTCATGGTGACTAACCCAAAATGGCGGTTTTGACCTAAAATGGCGGCTCGGTTAACCTAAGGTCAAGACCTTGCAACGCGGATTCCCTCGAAAAGCGGCTTGGCATAGGCCAACATATATAATAAAGGAAGAACAATATTATATCAGATCTAACAAGGTGTTCTGTGGAAATATACTTTGGGTTTAGCAGCTTCATTGCCTAATGCTGTTAAACATGAATTAGGCCTTATCTCTTTATCAGCTAGATACAATTGGCGTTTACTCTTGAACTTTGCCAAAATGATGGTTCCACCCAAAAACTCCTTGTATACTGGGTTAAATAAGATGTTAACTAGTAATAACCCTCCATCTATGGTACAATATAAAGCAAGAATGTTTTCGCTACTTGAGAAAATACACAGTCCTGTTGAAGATCTAGAGTTGTTTCAAATGAAAATTAAGAAAAAACTGTTTCAATGTGATTGGGCGGATAATTGCTCAAAGATGCAAAGTTATTCCTCATTTGCTGAATACTCCAAATTTCTACATAAACAATCACCACGTATGACTTATTTAACATTGTGTCCTTGCTCTAATGTACGTAGAACTTTCATGTTATTCAGATTACATTTATTTCATACAAGGGTCTGAATGAAATATTGACACAAAGATACATCTGACAATAACACGGAAATATGCAGATTCTGTAATTTATCAAAGGAATCTTTACAACACCTTTTTATTTATTGTCCGTATTTTGAAAATGATCAGCGTAAAATTATGAAATCATTTTTGCAAGCAAACATGATACTAGCTACAAAGTGGATCTGGCTAACATGTATGTGGGGAGCTACAAATACCTCCATAATTAAAACAACTAGGTTGGCAAATGTTATTGCGAGTGAAATCGAAAGAACTAACTAGAGAGAAAAAAAAATACGGGTGGTTGTTATCAGTTGATTTATGTGTCAGGATTATTATAAGTTGAAATTTTATATTGATGTTATAGTTTAACTATTGTTTTTATAGGTTGTGTTTTTGTCAGCTTTTAATTGTATTTTATTTACGAATTATTTGTAAAGGTCTTTGTACTAAAAACAAATAAAGTTTTATAATGGTAAAAAAAAAAAATTGGTCTAAGAGGAGATGATCAGCCAATCAGGAGACGGAAGGAGTACACAGCTGATCATAGATGGGTGGAAGGAGAGGTCGCTTTGTGTCGGGCGGCCATTTTAGAAGGGGAAATCACCACGTTGAACGAAATGGAGATCAGTGTGCAGGTAGCAAATTGGGCAATAACGCAGGCTATCCCAGTAAGCAACTTAAGAAATGCTTCTTGCTCTTAAATTCAAATCAAGTTGATGAAAGATAGATGAATCGCTGGGAGCAGGTGGATAATTAGGTGCAGGGCAATATGCTCCTTGCTTACCTATGGGAGCGTCATGGCGAGGTGGAAATGGTGCTCCTGCAGCAGTGCGCGCAGCCAAAGAGCTCCTGCTCTGCTAGGCTGCCGGAGGTGTGATCGCACAGTCAGCTGTGCCTTAGGTCGTGCCTTGGTGTCGGGCCGGCGCTCGCCTGCCACGTGTATGCTGATTGGTCTAAGAGAAGATGACCAGCCAATCAGGAGAAGGAGTACAGAGCTGATCATAGATGGGCGGAAGGATAGGTTGCTTTGTGTTGGGCGGCCATCTTTGAAGGGGAAATCACCACATTGAACGAAATGGAGATCGGTGTGCAGGTAGCAAATTGGGCAAAAGCGCAGGCACTGTGTACCTGGCCACCCTGTGTCGCCTGGGCCCAGGTACCTGCTCACCCTGCCACCCTTCTGCACTGCCTCCCGGGCCACCCCTTGCACTGGGAGTATCTGTACCCATAAAGTCCCCAACCCCCCCCATTTTCTTCTCTTTATGCACTTATCAGACTTAGCCAGTTCTGCTGCCATAAACACAGCACTTGCCACTTGCTGGCTGCACCCCTGTTTATTGCTCCATGATCTATTTATTTGTATTTATTATTATTTATCTGTTCTCCTCTGCTCCACACTTTCCACTCTCCCCCTTCCATGCACTTTTCCCCTTTCCCATGCACTTGCACGTCCTCAATGTCACTGGGCCTAATAAGATCGTTGTTTTTGTTCTCCCCTGTTCCCCTCCCTTGCCGTGTCGTGCTCTGAAACACTTGTGTACGAGCGCGAGACAAATAAAATATCATATCATATCAATCCACAAAAGCACATATGTTGTCCCACAATGTTATACAGTGTTTAAATGTAAACGATTATTTCACAGGACACTACGCACATAGTTATGTACGGTGCCATTCACAGCACAGGCATCTAAGTTAAAGGAACAAACTGAGTTCGACATTGCTGGGAGATATTCAACTCCTGCTAGCCCAGGGGAGCCCGTTTGGCTTCTTAACAACAACTCCCAGGAGTGACTTCCGACTTCTCATGCCAACTGGATCCATAAAAACATGTGTTTGGAAACGTGCGCAGACGTGCATTAGGCTACATGCTTAAAGTATTTCAAGCATAAGGAGTCCTGGATAATGAACCAAACGGTATAGCGTGCACCACGTGTGGAAGTCGGAGCTATTAGACTCGCTTTGTACTTGCTCCTGGTTACCCAGTGATGGCTCCTGATTACTGGGTGAGGTTGGATGGCCAAGAGGTGTTTTTCCCCTGGACTATTGATAGTCTCTTGCCTTCAAAATGACCTGTAGGGGTCCCGGCGCCAACAGACCATGCCTAATGCGTGACACTGATACTGCCCACGTACGTAGAACTCAAGAGATCGCCACATCAGACGTGTTTACATCACAGCAAGATACTTTTAAAAGTGGACATATGAAGCAAAACCCAGATGTTGTGATGCCTCAGCGTTATCCCCCCCCCCCAAGATCATCAACTGCAATAATCACTACAAGTGACAAGTGTGCCAGAGCCGGTTTATGGTCATTGATTCGAATCCCTGTCATCGAGGTGCTTTTACATCGAATTTTTTCCATCTAAAAAATTAGCATCAAATGCATATTTTTTTTGGCCTTAAAAATCCCCCTAAACAAAAATTAATCCTTTACCCCCAAAAAACATGCATATGATACAAATGTTTTAGATGTAAAAAATTCGATGCAAATGCATTCAATGGTATGGCGTTTGATGCAATGACCAGATACCGCCAGAGAGCCTCATCAAGAGAACTCCATTGTGCGCTCTATTCGACAGCACAAACGATAGGGAAAGGGAGAATAAAACCATGAGCCGCGTTTACTGGCACTCCTCCTGCTAGAGGGGGCGGTGCGAGGGGGAGGTTAAATAACTCAGCCAGTTTCAGCAAGATCAGTCATCATCACTGTCGGTCAGACTTCAGAAAAGAGGGCGCTAGACGATAGCAGAGTCTGAATGTTCAAGCTGCCCTCCACATGATCGAGTTGCGACACCCGCAACACCCACACCCCAAAAACCAGGGCAGGCATGCAAAATGCGGCATGGATTACCACGCTTCAAAGCAAATTAAGGGTACATATCCCTACCACTCCCCAGGATTTCTGCCCCCACCCCCATTTTGCAGAGAATGGGAAACACGAGAAGCAGGGCAGGAGGGCTGGCTCACTTTTCTTATCACTGCTGTCCCCGTCACAAGTAAACCGCTGCAAACTGCTCACTCACACAGCCTTCGAGATGCAGCCGCTTCCCATCTGCTGCCTTGCCAAAGAGCACACATTTATCCAAGAGAAGTGCCCAGGAATAGTCAGAGCTGTTCAGCAAAGCCTTAGAATGGCTCTCGTCAGACTTAGCAAGGTGGAAAGCTCCCTGAACCCCACGCTGGCAAATCACCTCCCACAAACCATGGTCAGCATACACTACTTCCCACGTTGAAGCAAAGTATGGGGTTAAGTGAGCCAAAATACCATGCAAGTGCACTGACCAGTCAAACCACAAATCACTGCCGCTCAGAGTAATAATTAGCGAAAATGACCATCACAATGTGGATCAGAGCAGAATTTGCAATCTTGGCCAAAAAGCAATGGGCCTCATTACGAGTTTGCCGGTCCGGATACAACGGGACCGGTAAGCTTGCCTTTCATTCCGCCAGGTCTGACCTGGCGGAATGAAAGGCACCCGCGAGCACAGCTTGCCTGTAGCACCAGCACATAATGCACTGTGCCGGTGCTACAGGCATCACCATTCCCATTGAGCCCTATAGGGCTCAATTGGGAATGGGGATCGCCCGATTCCGGCACCTGCGAAAGGGCAATTATCGGCGGTGCTACAGGCATCACCATTCCCATTTAATTGGGAATGGGGATCGCCCGATTCCGGCACCTGCGAAAGGGCAATTATCGGGTCTGGAATACCACGGTAGTTGCCCATTCGTGGGTGCTGCACTTTCTGACAAAGTTTGGAGGTAGCCTTGTCGGTTTTGCCGGCAAGGCTACCTTAAAACCTTGTAATGAGGCCCAATGTCTTATTTCTTCCTAGTGGGTGTTAAGTGCGGCCCATAGTGTCCAGCCCACAATTGGGGAAAAAGAACACACACGGCCATGTCGCAACAAAGAATGCCAGGAGTCTGGTAGCGAGTATTCGTCGCGCCAACGGACTGCCGAGCGCGAGATACTTCCCATTGCGCGTTCCCATCGGTGGGAAGCACTCCGTGAGGGAGATGCGCAGCTCTATTAACCATGTCAACAGATCCCTTATAATGATATAAGGGGGAGGATTAGCAATATCGGCCTCATGCAGTTTGATTAACCCCTTAACTGCAATGGGTCCCCTCCCCAGTGCCAAGGCCTTTTTTGGTGATTTTGGTATGTCGCCATTAAATCCCTTGTAACTTTTTTGTTACATGAGATATCTTGGCCAAATTTGGCCCCTTTTCTTTCCACATGTAGGCGGCCGTAACGGCACCAGGAATCCTAGTTTGCTGAAGGGGGGTGCGAGAAAAGAAACAAAAAGGAAGAACATTTTGGTTTTTTCCCGAAAATGGCAATAAAATGATGTACATGAAGCCTGTGGTTTTTTTCTTGTAAGAGCAAGGAACAAATGGTTTGCTGTGCTGAATTCACCATTTTCCCGGCTTTCAAGAACAGTTTGAGTCGAAACCAAAAAAAGATATTTTGATATGCTAACCGGCCATTTTGTAAAAGGTAGGCGATTTTGGCCAATAGGGCTGCGTGGACGGAATGGAAGAGAACGGTAGGAAAGCGGAACGGGGAGACAGAAAGGGATACATTTCTGAAAAGTACACAAAATTCCAAGTTTAGGAAGGGGTGATTTCCGCAGGTAACAACTATGTAGGGAAAAATTCCATAGTCTGGGGAAAAATTGGGAACATGACAGAAAAAAAGGTATGTGGTGGACATGGTTGGTCCGGTAAGGCAATGGCTTCTGTGAATTTTGAGAAAAGCAATGCTCTGCTACATTCCCCTGACTCTCCCAGTTAGGAAATCACACATTTCTTGTAATATTTCACAAAACAAAACAAGCAATACCACAAGCCAAAAACTGAGCCACAGCCCTCCACTGCAAATGAATGGGGAGAATCTCATGTACTCCTTCCTAGGGGCAGATTGAACAATAGTGCCTCAGATCGAGGGAGAAAAAGAAGAAAACTTACCTTCTGTTTTCACCACGGCAGTTCTACCCATGAGAAAAGGGTGTAATGAAGTGACCTCTTAGGCTTCTTGTTGGTTGCTTCATGTTTATTCGCATCTTCTTGGTTACAGTTGTAAGTGACTTCAATCCAGCACTCCAACTAAGTCAATGCGTAGTATGGGATGCCCAATGGAAGCCCTTATTTATATATTTTTATGTCCAAGTTCTTTAAATCTGGATGATGAACCCTTATATAACGCCCCTCTCTTTGGATCCCCCGACCTCACTAAGCTAAGAAGAAGGTTTGTTTTGCAAATTAAAAGGTTTATTGGAAGAATTGAACAATATATATATATCACACTTTTATGAATAGAATAATATCTGAATAGCACACTTATGAATATGAACGGTAATCAGCAGTGGGTAATATTACAATATCCACAATCTCTTTAATCAGTAAGGAGTAGGAATAGGAGAATAAGGTATCAGAGAATACTTTGTATGGTTCAAGGAAAGCAAGATAGGAAAAATGTAACACAGAAATAAACTTGATATGATTTCAATCAAAAGATAATATGATCACTTTTCCCCTGTTACTACTCACTCCCCCCACTATGCAATATGAAGAGGTGGAAATGAGGGCACACAGGTTTCAGGAATACAATCAATAATGCAGTTCAATCCCAGTTCCCCCAGCAAGCTTAGAGAGAACAGGTATGATTTTAAACACAGGACAAAATGCTTTTGAATGTGATTGCAATGAATGGGAAAATATGCTAAAATGATTTTAATTCACTAAATGGGATTCAGGATAAGTGAGAGTTACTTTGGATTGGTTCAGGTCAACACTAGCAATGATTCATGAATGATTATCAGATTGAAACCGAATTTCAGCAGTTGAAAACAAGAAACAGCTATTTTGACTTGTGGTGAAATGGAGCTAATTTGCAATTCGCGGCAACTTTTCAGAGTGCATGAAACGCGATCACGGCAAAACTATAATGAATTGGAATGTTGTTAGAAAATGTAGGATCTTAGCTTCAGAATTACAGTTAAATTTTGGTTCTAGGACGTGCGGTTCAAAAGTTACAGAGGTGTTTGTGAAGGTAGATTTTTCAGAAATAGTCAAGATTTCAAAATGACAGATTGCACTTTAAAGATTTGGAATCAATATGGACTTATACTAAGGGCTATGAAACTACAAGATACCCAACGGGACACCCACCAGAAACAGGGCGCCTTCCGCTCTGATTGTTGTGCGTCAAGACACTTGAAAAAATATCAGCGCATAGATGATTATCGCTACAGTGATCAAGATTTATGTGGAGGAGAGAAGAATTTAGGATGGACAAAAGAGGTTCTATAACGCAGTTCTGGACAGGTCGAAATGGAGGGAATAGTATTACTTTAAACTGAGAGATTGGTTATGTACAGTTCTCGACTGGATACTCACTCCTATGGCTTTGGAATGGAGTGGGCCCTGTCAAAGATCTGGTCAAGGGTTTGGCTGGGATTCTCATGCCACCGGACAGGTCTCAGGCACTGGGTTCTGCTCTCAGCACTGCACTGCGGTCTGCGCGGCCTCTTTGACTGGATCTGACGGGTTCTGGATACAGCTCTGCTTTCTGGGTCTGGGTTCTAGCACAGGGTTCTTGGCTAGAATGGCAACACAGCACAGCCCGGCTGTTGAATGCGAGAGCCCCTTGGAAGTTTAGGGGTTAGAATCAGGTTGCTAGATTCTGCAAGCCTGCTGAGAAGGGTTCAGCTTTTGGGATAGGCCTCTCTGCTTTAAAGTTCTAGAGTTGGTTCTAGAGTCTATGTCTGGATCTTTATCTGGAGCCTTTCTTCTTGCAGGGTGCCTCGCCAAGAAATCAGTTGAGGAGTGGAAAAGTGTGTGTCTTGTCTGTCCTCAGCAGTCCCTATTTATGTATTTCCAAAGTGGGTGGAGAGGCTGATTCTACTATGCCCAACCCTCTAAGGATCTGATAGGTTAGAGGATTCCCTGTCTCCTGATTTGAGAAGGGAGCAGTGTGTCATCCTGTGTCATGTTTATGGCTTAGGGGAAATGCCCTCCCCTTTGTCTCTGTACAGCATATCTTATTTTTCATAAAACACATATTTACAATATACACAACTTGTTAATATTACATAAATTACATGACAGATTAATTAAGGCACATTTCTGTTCAACTCTCATCTTCCTAAGAGCTTTGGTTCAGAAATGACCACTTTTTTGCACTTTGGTGGGTTTCTCAATATTAGTTCTGCACCAATTTTTAGACATGCATGCACACCCCATCTGGGCACATTTCTGTAATTTTTCAGTGCCTGGCATAAACACAGTAGCTACAATATGAATACATTCTGGGGTTTTGTCTCAGAACATCGCACAGAGTCCAGCTTAGTCTTAAACTGTGAGCATATTTTTCATTTTAACAATCTCAAAGTTTCACAATTTTTGCCAGTTCGTTACAATATTTTAGAAGCATTTTCCTTAAACATATATTTAGTCTAATGTCAAATCCATATCCCAGTCTGGTCCGCCCCACAGCTGGGCTGACTCAGAGGGTCACATGTCCTTCTTCCTGCCAGCAGTTTGTTGTCATTCACACCCGAGTTAGCATTTCTATTTCAGCCCAAGGACTCCTTTGTTTCTTTCTCCAGACAGCACAGGAAATCTCCTCCCCTCGTGATTAATATGCCAATGCGAAATGATCTCCTTTTGGTGGGAATGAACAAGGTGTGAGTTTCCCAGGGGAAGAAGGCCTCTTGGAAGTTTTAACTGAATCAGGTTAACTTCTGGTCAATTGTAACATAGTTTCTTGTGAAAAAAAATACATTTATAAATTTAAAATGAGCAAACCCATCTTTACTTCCAGTCCTTTTTCAACATGAAAAACAATGTGTGGCACTCTTATATGGCATTTTGATGGAACTCTCTTCTTTGGCATAGTTTGAGTTCAATGTTCACTTTACACATAATGGTTTTAAAACGCCGGCTTCTGGTAGAGTTGAGTAATGGTATTACACCAATTTTTGACAGGTTTCTTCCAGCAAGCAATCCTCAAAAGTATACTTTGTTCAACTATAGATACACTTCTGTATACCTTATATTTATGTAGCTTCTAGAAGGAGAATGATGTTGCCCCTCCTACAAGGAGTTTGGATCTTTTTGGGTGGTTGGTGAGCCATGATTGTTGCAAATTTGACACCAAATAAAAACAGATTTTTGAAAACAGCTTTGTTTCTTTTGCAATGATTTTGCTCTGTGAATAGCCAAATGATGGGTTTTGGCAGTGGTCTCCTGTGTTACCACTAACATAGGCACAAAGTAGATGGTGGCCTATTTTTCAGGTTTGCACTGTGTACTCTCTGGTGATTTCTAGCGAGCAGCATGCTTTCCAGTGGCCATTATGATGGTTTCTGCTGCCAGCAATGCACAGTGATGTTGCAGGGCTTGGATTAGTGGGTAAATACATCCCACAAGCCCCCCTCTTGCGATGGCCGTTGATCTTCCATCAATGGAAATTCGCAAGACTGGGATGTCAGCCTCATCTCTCCGGATTCCAAAAATGGCAAAGTTCAGCATCTTTTCCTCCATCAGGGGTGGATCGATCGGTTCTCCTCGCCAGTCCTGATGGGAGTATTGAGCGATACTCCGGGCCCCTCTGATCTTAGCTCCCAGTCCCCGGGTCATCCTCCTTGGTCAGTCTCCATGGTTCATATATATATATATATATATATATATATATATATATATATATATCTCTCTCTCTCTCTCTCTCTCTCTCTCTCTCTCTCTCTCTCTCTCTCTCTCTCTCTCTCTCTCTCTCTCTCTCTCTCTCTCTCTCTCTCTCTCTCTCTCTCTCTCTCTCTCTCTCTCTCTCTCTCTCTCTCTCTCTCTCTCTCTCTCTCTCTCTCCCCCCCCCCCCCCCCCCCCCCCCCCCCCCCCCCCCCCCCCCTAGGGTGACAAAGCAAAAAACAAATTTGTAGACATTTCCCCACCACTATTAATGTAGTGGGGCGGACACATACATTTTATAAATCAGGAGACATTTGCATTATTGTATTTTATAGACTATATGTGGAATATTTTAGGGATGGAATTTTATGGATCTGGAGTGGCCCCCTCTGGGGTTCCAGAAGACTCCTCCAGTTGCTGCAGAGTGTGCCTAGGATGGCAACACTTTAGCTGAATAATATGGACCCACTTATCTTCCCCCTCTGCCAAACTGCCTTTGGGGATGCAGATTTTGTAGGCGACTGGTGAGATCTTGTTTACAATTTTGAAAGGTCCCTTCCAGGTAGGCAGAAATTTCCGCTGTTTGGCCTGGTTCCTTTGGAAATTGTATAGATAGACCTGGTCTCCCACAGTGGATTCTTTTCGGGTAGTCTTAAAGTCGTAGTGGGTCTTCATGCTGTCGGCTGATCTTTCTAGATTCCGCTGAGCATAGGCAAAAGCATGCTGAAGGTGTTTCCTTAAATTTTCAACATACTCATGAGTTGTGGAGGCATTGATCAATGTCTGCTCTTGGGTCCTGTAAAGCAGATGCTGGGGAAGCACCATCCTGCGTCCAGTCATCAGCTCAAACGGTGACATTTTTGTTGCAGATGAAGGGGTAGATCTGATGGCCATTAGGACAAGAGGTAATTGAATATCCCAACTTGGCCCAGAATCTGCCACACATTTTTTTAATATGCTCACAATGGTTTTGTTGTATCGTTCTACTGCACCACTAGAGGCTAGCCGTTAAGCAATATGTAGCTTCCTTTTAACCCCAAGTATCTCCCACATCTTTGTCATTACTTCGCTGGTGAAATGGCTACCTCTGTCTGACTCGATCCTTTGGGGTAGACCAAAACGCGAAAAGATGTGGTTAATCATCAAGGCAGCTGCTGTTTCTGCCTTGCAGTTTGGGGCCGGGAGACATTCCACCCATTTAGTAAATATGGATGTCACGGTCAACATGTACTTATTCCCCCTAGAGGAGCAAATCACGGGCCCAATGAAATCTACTTGCAAATCTGACCATGGCAGTGTCATCCCCCTCTTTTGTAGAGGTGCACAGTGTGTGAGGGATGTTGGCTGAAATTGTGCACACACAAGACACCCCTTCAAGTATTGGTTGAGGTCCTGCCCCATGTGTGGCCAGTATGCAACCTCTCTTAAGATTTCAAGTGTTGTATGAAACCCCCTATGACCGGCTGTGGCCGCATCATGGGCGTGACTTAACATCAGGCTTCGGAATGAGGTAGGAACCACCCACTGAACATGGCCAGCTAGGGATTTCCTCACCAACAAACCGTCTTGGATTCAGAACATTTTTTTGGACATTTCATCAACACTCTGAGGGCCTCTTTCCCAATGTAATCGGTATCCGTCAGAGGAAAGTTCTCAGGGTCCTCAATGTGTTGATAAAACTTACCAATTATCGGATCCCCTTTTTGAGCCATAATCAAATCAGCATCTGGGGTCTCCTTACTCCATTGTGCAGTTGAAAGATCATTGTGAGCATTTGTCTGGGACCTAGTGATAGCGGTGACCTGGATTTCCCCCAACAGGGACTCGATCTCAATTAGATCCCCTTGATTGGCCCCAGTTTTGGCCAGCTGATCAGCTAAGTCATTTCCAGTTTTGTCTGGTCCCTCTACTTTGGAATGACCCTTGATCTTTTTCCAGTAGATGGTCATCCCATTCGAGGTGACCAGATCATCAATATTTTGAATTAATATCCCTGGTTTCAAGGGTTTGTTATTAGCACATAGCATGCCTCTGGTTTTCCAGTTAACCAGGTGCTCCACGAACCCGTTCCGCACATAATCCGAATCTGTGATTATGACCAGTTTGTGTAGTTGATGTTGGACAGCAGTGAGGATGGCTTGATGCACAGCCATCAACTCTGCCACTTGACTACTTCGGGGACCAATCTTGTAGCCAGCAGAGGGTTCTAGGGACTCATTCACCCATGTATTCCCTATGCCGGCCACAAGTTATTTTTCCCCGTTGTTGTCAACATGGTAAGAGCATCCATCCACATAGACAGTGGGCATTCCCTCACACTTGTCTTCTTCAAAGACTTTGTGTGGGGAATTAAGGTATGCCTCCATGTTGTCCTTGATTTTTAGACTCTCGTCCTCGAGACAGTTTTCTCTTTCACAATCATGCAAGTCAGCCAGACCTTGTGCGAGGGGACTCTTCTTGTTTTGGCCATATCTGACCTCCACAGGAAAGCCTTGCATTGACAGAATCCAGGAAGTAATTCGGGAATTACTCACATTTCCGGCCCGGATTCTGTCACTTTGGAGATATTGCAGAGGCTGGTGTGGAGTCTCCACTACGATGTGTTCCCCCTGGATGAACGGGTGGTAATTCTTCAATGCCCACACCGTTGCCAGGAGTGCCTTCTCACAATCGTTGAATTTTTCCTCCACAGAGGATACATTTTTACTCGCATAGAAGATTACTTTATTGACCTTGTCATGCTTTTGGTATAATACTGCAGTCAAGAATGTATTAGAGA
The DNA here is from genome assembly GCF_040938575.1 of Ambystoma mexicanum. Taxonomy (NCBI): domain Eukaryota; kingdom Metazoa; phylum Chordata; class Amphibia; order Caudata; family Ambystomatidae; genus Ambystoma; species Ambystoma mexicanum. The sequence goes on from NC_090925.1 coordinate 156,837,890, forward strand.
ACCCTGTCTCCAAGAAGAACTCCTTGTTTCTGACAGGGTAAGCTAGGCAAGGCGCTTGTGAGAGGCTTCTTTTGAGTTGTCTTACTGCCTCGGCTTGTTCTGGACCCCATTCCCACTTGACCCCCCTTCAAAAGATGAATCAGGGGTGTGGTGATCTCTGCGTAGCCCTCAATGAACTTTCTACAGTAATTAATCAGTCCAAGGAGGCTCCTTAGTTTCTGCAGAGTTGTGGGGTCCTTCAATTTCTGGAGTGCTTCCACTTTCTTTTCCTGGGGACAGAGACCCTGAGGAGTAATCTCATGCCCCAAGAAATTAACACGTGTTCTACACCACTGTGCTTTCTAAAAGGAAAGTTTTGCTCTGGCGGCCCTCAACTGTGTCAGAACAGAACGGATCTCCGCTATGTGTTCCTCCACAGTTGAGCTCTTAATGAGGATATCATCTACACAAGCCAGGTTACCCCTTTCACCCAGGTAGGGCATGGCCTTATGTAGAAAAATGTTGAACTCATTGCTGGAGTTGAGGTATCCGAAGGGAGTCCGGGTCCATGTGTACTGCTGGACCCAAAGGTAAACGCCAGCTTGTATTGGTCCTTCCTACTGACAGGCACAGTCCAGTATCCATTGGTCAGGTCTATTGCAGTGAATACCTGTGACCCCTGGATCTGGGCCAGCCCTTGGTCAATGTAGGGAAGAGGCCATCGGGAAGTATGGACCCGTTTGTTGAGCTCCCTAAGGTTGGCGCAGAGTCTCCACTGGCCGCTTGGCTATAATATCCCCAGCACCGGATTACTGAAGGTGCTGTGGACTGGACGGATTATCCCACGGGACTCAGGTTCTTAATAATTTCAGTAAGGGACTCCATTGATGCGAGAGGCAAGTGATATTGCTTCACAAACACTGGAGTCATACTAGGGTCCGTGGGAATAGTTGTGTGGATGTCGGTGCGACCACAGTCATTTGAGTCCACCGCAAAGAGATCTTGAAAATCCAAGAAAACATGTTTCAACTTTTGCTTCTGCTCCAGAGTCTCACAGGCCTCAGCTAGGTTGACTCTCTCTTCAACCATCTGCCTGAAGCCTGGAAAGACTTCTGGTTTCGCTATCTCAGCAGCCTCCTCCAGCTGGGTGGAGAAGTCCCTGGTCAACGTGCTGATGTGGACAGGTGGCTTCAGGTGGGAAAGGCAGCCCTCATGGACCTGGAAAATCACCTCATCCCTCCTGAAGTCACAAGTCACAGCTTCTTTACCATAAGGGCAGGAAGTGTACACCAGGAAGTTCCCCCCATGCCGGGTAAAGATCCTGTCTGGTGTTGGGTTGTCATCACTGTCACTGTCAAAACAGTCCTTGAGGATTGGTCCTAACAGTTCATTCCCTAAATCAATGGAAAAATGTCGGTCTTCAACCGCCATTCCAATAATGGTGCCTGCGGCTAGAGTGATACTCTTTAAGTCGCTGTTATCCCACACTATTGGAATGGTGTCATGTTCTATATTGACTAATGGTGTTGGGTTTACCCCCAACCCTTGCTGTAGGAGAGAAGCATTCAGATGAATATAGGCATCAGGGTTTTTCAACTTCTGTCCTCTTTTAACTTTCACTTCCAGGGAGAATTGTCGGGTCCTTTCTGCGATGGTGACTTCCTCTCCAATCTGAATTTCAACTGCATAAGGTAGCAATTGAACTGACCTAAATGCTTTCTCTGGATCATCAAAGCCCATGGGTTTATCTGCTAATCGGGACCAAGCTTTGAAGTTTATTAGGTCCAAACTAATGGCAAAGTGATTGAGAATGTCACTGCCTAAGTAAAAGGCGGGAGTGACGTCTCGCACGACCCAACAATTATGGACTATGCTCTTGTTGCCTATGGAGATTTTGAGCATACACCTGCTTGGCAGGAGATGTTTGGAATTGGGTGTTTCCAGATCCATTTCCCATTTGTCTATTAGTCTAAATGTGGGAATGGCTGGATCTTTTGGGAGTTGGCGGAACATGGCTTCGCTGATGAAGCTCTTACCGTTGTACACACACACTCGGGCGAGAACAGAGTCCTTCCCTTCATTTAACTGAACAGGGATGAACAACTGCTCTCCAATTTGTTGAATATCAGCCAGGCTCTGAGCTGATTTCACATCTTTCTGAACTATAGGAGTGGGAATGTCTGATTGTGGATTGGTAAAGAATTTCAGAGTGTTTCCTTCCAGTGTGGAATGCCACCTTAAACTGGAAGGAAGGTTGATTTTCAGAAATAGAGAGGACCCCCCCATCACCAGTCTGTTGTCCTACTGCTATTACTGTCACGTCTGGAATTTGGTTGTTCTGGAAGTGAAATTCTATTTGGTCAGATTTTTGTTCAACCATGTGGCACGTGCCGTTTAAACTAACATGGTTGACACTCTGTTTCAATTTTATTGGTCGGCTAGTATGGGTCCAGAGGAACTTGTTTACACAATCTATTAGGGGTGACAACCTTCGCAGGAGGTCATTCCCTAGTAAACAAGGGGTGCCCTCTGGAGTCACTACTGTGACCGGGTGTCTCACCTTGTGTCGCCCAATTGTAATGTCCAAATCTGCAGTCCCCTCGACGGGAATTTCCTTCCCATATAGTTCTGAAGTTGTCCAGGAAGAGAGGTAAGAGGAATTTGGTCATTCTCCCCCCTTCCTGAATTTAGTTAATCAAAGGCCTTTTTGGACAGAAGGGTAGCTTGGGATCCAGTGTCCACCAGTGCCAAAATTGTACCCTGCCCCTGTACTTGAACCGGGGCATAGTATCTTCCCTCCTTCTCCGCAAGGGGGCACAGATAATGCACATTTTTGGACGACTGGTGGGCTCATTTTTTAGTTTTGGACATAGAGAGAGAAGAGATTTGGGCAGAATTCGGTGTAGAGTCTTGGGAATCTGCAAACAAACGTTGGCATCTGGAGATAGGAGAAGTTTTGAGTTCCCCTGGTTCTGGGCCGCCCCCCCTTTTTGGAGGCAGTCACCAGGCTGGGTTTGAACCAGGGGATTTTGGTGTTGTTGGTCCTGGGATGGATTGATGGGCGGCGCTAGCTCAGACCCCACATCTACCCAGTCTGGATTTGAATCCCTTGGGACCCATTTTTCTTTGGGAGGAGTTCCCCATCTCTGAAGGAGAAGATCATTTTCCCAGGATCCTCTGAGGATCCCTCTCCTTCAAATTGGAAGATCTTTACCTCCTCCTCAAAATGGGTCTGTTTGGGTCCTTTGTTTCTCCTACCCCCTCTCTGCTCCTTGGGTGGCAGACTTTCAGGGGCAGGAGATTTTGTTTCCAGTTCCTGGGTTTCCAGGGGCTGTTTACAAGTGGGGAAGGAAGCTTCCTCCAAGGCTTTACATCCCCCTTCCCCTTGTGCCTCCTCCCTGGGAACCGGTGAGTTATCGGGGTGCTGCCCCGTCATTGTTCTGGAGCACCAGGTCCAGAGTTCGGGGCATTCTGCGCTGGCATGCTCATCTGAGGATTCTGCCGAGCCCTTAGCATGCGACCCAGATCCTGTGCCATGTTCTGGACCTGGCGCTCAAGCTGTGAAACCCGCTCAGGCTGATACAGGGTTCTGTTTTCTCCCCTGGGCTGATCCCGGGAAGGGTAGCTATCCCTTCTCTGGTAGTACCCCGGGTTGGGAAGATTTGGGTACCCCTCTACCCTTGGCCTCCCCTCTCCCGGATTAGGTTGTCTGGGCTCAGGAAAGTGGAGAAAGAAGGATGGATGATTTTGGGGTTGGCAGTTCTGTGGGTACCTGGGGGAAAAGTTCTGCCCAGGATTTGGGGAATTTCTGCCCTCCTGGGGGAAGTTAGGAGGGAAGTTCCCTGGGTTAGGTGCTCGGTTGGATCCCCCCCTTGGGCTGGAGGAGTCCACACATAACCTAGGATGGGTAGGTTTCCCTTGTAGCAGGGACTTACATAGTCAGGGGAGTGAGGGATCCCATTTGTGGGACTACCTCTTTGACTCCCTGTCTGTGACTGGCCCGAGGGCCTTCTGCGCTTGGAATTATTCTGTTCAGGCAAGTTTTTTGGCCCCCCCCATCTCCAAATCTAAAATGGGGGCAACCTTTACCTCTGCCACCTTAGCAGCGGTAGGGGTGCTGGACGGTTTGGGGCTTTTCTGAGCATTATTTTTATTTTCTATGGGCTTCTGCACCTCATAGATTCAGGTGGCCTGTTCAATGACCCAGTCTAGTGACCTTTTCTCATGAAAATCTCTCACTAGCTGGGTCATGATGTATTTGGGTAAGGCATGGAAAAATGTATTAACAAATTGTTTACTGTCCGTGCGCACCCTTTTGGTAGTCTGTGCAAAGGCATGCTTCAACTCCTGCACAAATTCTTGTGGGGCCTCATCCTCCCCACATTGCAAATTGTAGACTGCCTTGCGAGCCTCTTGGGGATTTCTATGAACAGAAAAGTGCTTTAAGATGGCCGCCCTATATGTGGACCATCTTAAATGATTTTGGTCCTCCAGCCCCGCAAAGAAACTGGAGTATTTTGGGGAGAAGGTCCATTTTACGTACTGAATGCAGCTACTGCTGCCTTTCAAATGGAATGTCTCCATCATTTGCTCAAAAGAGCTCTAAGTGTTCCCACACAGAATACTTGGCGTTTTTGTGATAAGGCGCGATGACACTCCTTATTGCCTTGATCTGTTTTAAGGGGTCCTTTAGCAAGGCCCTTTTTGCCTTATTGGCCTTCTTGGTTCGGGTAACCCTGGTCCATTCATCCTCGGACTCAGAGGCACTGCTCCCAGAGGTGCCCATCTGATCTTCCAGGTGTTCCCGGATTCTGCGAGCCTGGGAATGGCTGGCAGAATGTGGGGACCTAGTCTCCTGTGTCCTGGGACGCTCAGAGGAGTCTTCTGCTTCCTCCTTGCTCCCAGGATTTGATGAGTACCCCCCACCCCCACTGACCAAACTGGGCAGAAGTTTTCAGGATGCCCTTAGTGGGCCTACTCTCCTGGGGTTCCGCACTAAATTGCACTGTACTTTGGTGCCCATACCCAGAGGCCCGCCCATCCATTCCTGGGAGGTACGGTTCTATGAGCCCCATACTTCTGACTGGATAGTAATATGCCGTCCCCGTGGCCCTGGGCTCATGTGCACCAGGGGACATGGGAGTTCATAGTCCAGGGACTGGGAGAGATGGAGGCCTCTGGTACGAGGGCTCCTGAGGTTATGCTCAGGTGTTTCCCTTTCCCAGCGAACCTCATCTCTATCAGCCCCTGCTCCCTGTTGCCATGCAAGAGCCTGCGCTTTCTGTTCCTCAATCAAGGCCTTACTAGACTATCAGTTTCTCTTGCATGGCTACCTGTCGCTGGAGCCTATCATTGTGCTGACAGAGAGCCTCATTTTCTCTCTGTGCCCCCTGGTTTGTCTTGGTGTACTGGGCCAGTCTTTGATGCAGGAGGGTTACCTCCCGAGTCCCGTCCATACTGGCCTGCTCCTTTCTTGCCAGAGCATTTTCCAGCCTCCTGGTGTGCTCTAACAAGTTTTGATGCTCTTTTTGGAGGTCACCCAGTCCCTAGAGGGCCAGGTGATTTTCTTCAAGCTTCCCTTTTAAGTGGCAGACTTCCTGGCCTAAGGTATCCCTTTCCTGAGCAAGAGCCTGCCTCTGTGCCGCCAGGTCGTCCCTTTGTCTTTGAAGTGCACCAGCTTTCTGGCGCTCTTCCTCAAATTCTGCCTGGGTGTCCAGGTCTTTCAGAAATAATTTGTTGCTCTCTGCCTTTTCCCTATCTAGGTGGCTTTGCAGGGTGACTACCTGTTCTGCGCATGCCCAATTGAAATCGAGTTGTTGCTCCAGCTTTTTCTGGCTCTGCAGTAGGGAGTCGAAACCTTCTTGATACTCCTGCTGCAAGGCCAGAATTCTGGTATCCTGGTCTGCCCTTTCCTGTTGCAGGATACCAATGTCCTCTTTTACTTTAATTAGATGCTGCCTACTTTCGTTTTCTGATTCCTGGCTCCTCTGCAGCCTCTGCTCAGAAGATTCCAGATCAGATTGGGCCTTCTCTAATGCCATCAGATGCCTACTTGCCAGATCTTGGCCTTCAGCACATTTGTCCTGTATGGCTCCCATATATAAATATAAATATGCCGCTACCCTGGCAATCTTGTTGTGCTCATTCTTGGCCTTAGGGGCCATGTATAGTTCACTGAGGGCCACATGTAAGGGACCCTGATCTCTCCAGATATCTAACCCATTTGCAGTGACCTGTTGTGTGATCGCCTGCAACCACACATTCTGGTCCTGCTCAGTCCACTCACCTCTCACAAATAGTTTATGTAACAGGTGCTCTCTAGCTATCTTGATGTCTACCAATGTCGCCATTCTGGAATTTGATTTCCTTCCTGATTTACAGAAGTTTATTATTTTATTTTGCAAAACAGACCGTTTCCTGAGAGTGTTCCCTTTTGAGGGGTGCTTTTACAGCGTAACAGAGCGTGGTAGCCCAACAGGATTTATGTATCCTATTAGTTAGCCCACTGTATTAAGCTGCACAAGTGGTAGACCTAACCCAGAAGTCCCGCTACGAGCCCCCAATCTGTAAGTGACTTCAATCCAGCACTCCAACTAAGTCAATGCATAGTATGGGATGCCCAATGGAAGCCCTTATTTATATATTTTTATGTCCAAGTTCTTTAAATCTGGATGATGAACCCTTATATAACGCCCCTCTCTTTGGTTCCCCCCGACCTCACTGAGCCAAGAAGAAGGTTTGTTTTGCAAATTAAAAGGTTTATTGGAAGAATAAAACAATATATATATCACACTTTTATGAATAGAATAATATCTGAATAGCACACTTATGAATATGAATGGTAATCAGCAGTGGGTAATATTACAATATCAACAATCTCTTTAATCAGTAAGGAGTAGGAATAGGAGAATAAGGTATCAGAGAATACTTTGTATGGTTCAAGGAAAGCAAGATAGGAAAAATGTAAAACAGAAATAAACTTCATATGATTTCAATCAAAAGATAATATGATCACTTTTTCCCGTTACTACTCACTCCCCCCACTATGCAATATGAAGAGGTAGAAATGAGGGCACACAGGTTTCAGGAATACAATCAATAATGCAGTTCAATCCCAGTTCCCCCAGCAAGTTTAGAGTGAACAGGTATGATTTTAAACACAGGCCAAAATGCTTTTGAATGTGATTGCAATGAATGGGAAAATATGCTAAAATGATTTTAATTCACTAAATGGAATTCAGGATACGTGAGAGTTACTTTGGATTAGTTCAGGTCAACACTAGCAATGATTCATGAATGATTATCAGGTTGAAAACAAGAAACAGCTATTTTGACTTGTGGTGAAATGGAGCTAAATTGCAATTCGCGGCAACTTTTCCACATGCGTGAAACGCGATCACGGCAAAACTATAATGACAGTTACATTTCGGTTCTAGGACGTGCGGTTCAAAAGTTACAGAGGTTTTTGTGAAGGTAGATTTTTCAGAAATAAAGTCAAGATTTCAAAATGACAGATTGCGCTTTAAAGATTTGGAATCAATATGGACTTATACTAAGGGATATGAAACTACCAGATACCCAACGGGATAACCACCAGAAACAGGGCACCTGCCGCTCTGATTGTTGTGCCTCAAGACACTTGAAAAAATATCAGTGCATAGATGATTATCGCTACAGCGATCAAGAATTATGTGGAGGAGAGAAGAACTTAGGATGGACAAAAGAGGTTCTATAATTCAGTTCTGGACAGGTTGAAATGGAGGGAATAGTATTACTTTAAACTGAGAGATCGGTTATGTACAGTTCTCGACTGGATACTCACTCCTATGGCTTTGGAATGGAGTGGGCTCCCGTCAAAGATCTGGTCAAGGGTTTGGCTGGGATTCTCTCGCTAGCGGACAGCTCTCAGGCATTGGGTTCTGCTCTCAGCACTGCACTGGGTGTGCGCGGCCTCTTTGACTGGATCTGACGGGTTCTGGATACAGCGCTGCTTTCTGGGTCTGGATGTGGGTTCTAGCACAAGGTTCTTAGCTAGAATAGCAACACAGCACAGCCCGGATGTTGAATGTGAGAGCCCCTTGGAAGTTTAGGGGTTAGAATCAGGTTGCTAGATTCTGCAGGCCTGCTGAGAAGGGTTCAGCTTTTGGGTTAGGCCTCTCTGCTTCAAAGTTCTAGAGTTGGTTCTAGAGTCTATGTCTGGATCTTTGTCTGGAGCCTTTCTTCTTGCAGGGTGCCTCGCCAAGAAATCAGTTGAGGAGTGGAAAAGTGTGTGTCTTGTCTGTCCTCAGCAGTCCCTATTTATGTATTTCCAAAGTGGGTGGAGAGGCTGATTCTACTATGCCCAACCCTCTAACGATCTGATAGGTTAGAGGATTCCCTGTCCCCTGATTTGAGAAGGGAGCAGTGTGTCATCCTGTGTCATGTTTATGGCTTAGGGGAAATGCCCTCCCCTTTGTCTCTGTACAGCGTATCTTATTTTTCATAAAACACATATTTACAATATACACAACTTGTTAATATTACATAAATTACATGACAGATTAATTAAGGTACATTTCTGTTCAACTCTCATCTTCCTAAGAGCGTTGGTTCAGAAATGACCACTTTTTCGCACTTTTGGTGGGTTTCTCAATATTAGTTCTGCACCAATTTTTAGACATACATGCACGCCCCATCTGGGCACATTTCTGTAATTGTTCAGGTTCCTGGCATAAACACAGTAGCTACAATATGAATAAATTCCGGGTTTTTTTCTCAGAACATCACACGGAGTCCAGATTAGTCTTAAACTGTGAGCAAATTTTTAAGTTTAATAATCTCAAAGTTTCACATTTTTTGCCAGTTCGTTACAATATTTTAGAAGCATTTTCCTTAAACATATATTTAGTCTAATGTCAAATCCACATCCCAGTCTGGTCCCCCCCCAGAGCTGGGCTGACTCAGAGGGTCACATGTCCTTCTTCCTGCCAGCAGTTTGTTGTCAGTCACACCCAAATTAGCATTTCTTATTCAGCCCAAGGACTCCTTTGTTTCTTTCTCCAGGCAGCACAGGAAATCTCCTCCCCTCGTGATTAACATGTCAATGCAAAATGCTCTCCTTTTGGTGGGAATGAACAAGGTGTGAGTTTCCCAGGGGAAGAAGGCCTCTGGGAAGTTTTAACTGAATCAGGTTACCTTCTGGTCAATTGTAACATAGTTCCTTGTGAAAAATAAGCAAACCCATCTTTACTTCCAGTCCTTTTTCAACATGAAAATCAATGTGTGGCACCCTTATATGGCATTTTGATGGAACTCTCTTCTTTGGCATAGTTTGAGTTCAATGTTCACTTTACACATAATGGTTTTAAAACGCCGGCTTCTGGTAGAGGTGAGTAATGGTATTACACCCATTTTTGACAGATTTCTTCCAGCAAGCAATCCTCAAAAGTATACTTTGTTCAGATATAGATACACTTCTGTGGACCTTATATTTATTTAGATTCTAGAAATAGAATGATGTTGCCCCCCCCCATCAAGGAGGTTGGATCTTTTTGGGTGGTTGGTGAGCCATGATTTTTGCAAATTTGACACCAAATAAAAACGGATTTATGAAAACAGCTTTGTTTCTTTTTCAATGATGTTGCTCTGTGAATAGCCAAATTATGGGTTTTGGTAGTGGTCTCCTGTGTTACCACTGACATAGGCACAAAGTAGATGGTGGCCTATTTTTCAGGTTTTCACTGCGCACTCTCTGGTGATTTCTGAGGAGCAGCATGCTTTCCAGTGGCCATTATGATGGTTCCTGCTGCCAGCAATGCACAGTGATGTTGCAGGGCTTGGATTAGTGGGTTAATACATCCCACACAGTTAAATAGATAAGTTACACAGAACAAAGACACTGGCACCCATCACCCAGGAGGCAGGGGCTCTCTAACTGTCTGGGCTTGGAACCCTCACCACAAACATTCTCTCATCCACACCATAACATTTCACATGACATCACAGAATGCAGATTTTAGCTTCCTCTCTTGTGCCCAAGGTCACACAATTTTGGTCATCATTGCTATTGGCCTTTCGCCCGATCATGAACTCTTCATCAGTTACTCATCTTCTACTGCATTCCTCCTTCTCTTCACTGGCTCCCTTTTCGTTTGTGTCTCCATTAACTTTTACTTGCTTTTAAGAAGCGTTCAAGTTGCTTCTCCTTACGATTTTTCTGTTACTTGTACCGTGTGTGCTCTATCACATCTTTGCTCTTTCTCTGCTAGCTCATATGATCTGGGAAGCCCTTCCTCAACGGTCCACTTAATTGCCTTTCTCCACCCTGTTCATGAGATTAAAATTACTTTTGACTTCCCGCTCTTCAAATTGCTGAATCATATACTGCCATTTGTATTAACTTTTCATTCATACCTACCTTAAATTGCCCTGTTTTTGCTAACAAGGCATACAGCCATCAGGTCTTCCATGATACCGGCCATAACGGGGTTAGGGGATGCAATATTTGCTGTGCCAATCGGAGCCAGATATTGATTCTAGCAATTCTGTGCTAAGCAGGTCTAACAGAACCACGACTTGCTGTACCAACTAGGAAATGCAAACTAGGCATGATGGATTCTTGTCTGGGGAATGTAAAGCCGCCAAACAGTGATGACTGTACCTTCTGGAGTAGGCTCTGTAGGCTTAAGTGGGCATGAATAAAATCCACCCTTGCACTGCTAAATGAGAATAACGGATTCGAGCTTTTTGCAAACTAAACGTAAAGTAAAAAAGGTCTAGCGTTACTTATAAGGCATAATAGAAACAAAATTTACTGGACTAATACAGCACGTGGTTATTCTCTGTTAAATTGGCATAAAGTACGGCCATACTGTGGCAACTGTGACCAGTGTGCAGTGTCAATGCTGTGCCAACTAGACTGAACAGAACCTGGTCAAACTGGGACTTGTATAATTTGCCTGGGCTCCACTTACTAGACAATATGGAATGAAACCACAATGCACTTAATGGGCAAAGTAGATCACGGCCAACATGCCAGGTTCAATAGATCTCAACCACGCTGCGCTACCTGGACAATGCTGCGCTACCTGGGAAGAATAAGCGCCTGCAGTGTATACTGGAATTTTGCCATAATGCCCTCACTGGGTATACATTTGTGGAAGTAGCTGTGCATATCACGGTACAAGTGCGATAACTGGCATATGGTGCTGGCTTTGCCTGCCACAGAGCAACAGTGAGAGTACTTTTGATGGCAATACCAGACATTGATGAGAATCCCAAGGCATCAACTGCTAGCAAATGGTAGGGGTGCCTGTGTATATGATGGTAATGTCTGTACCTGTCCAATATCTAGACTGAAATTAGAACTACTGGCTTGATGAATGCTTTTTTTGCATTCTGGCACCTTTGTGTTCCTTCTTGTAAAGCCAGGAAAACAAATACGAGGAAAGATCTTTAAAATCTGCAGAATTATGTAACCTTCTGAGAAGCTGCTCCACTGTGAAAAGTAATTTTAAAAAAGGTGCATGCAGACTAATTCAATGTAGATTTTTTAAATTAAATCTATAAAAAAAATAGCTAAGGTTGCATGTATTGATTTGGTTCCTTGCAATGGATTCCAAGCATGTCGGACAATCCGAAGCGCCAAATTAAGCAATTTTCAAAACCATGGCGAGCAATTTCGCTCCTTGTTATAGCCTAGCAGCGCCTGTTGCCATGTCACCAACAGCTACTAAGAGCAACTTTTTCTCATCACCTAACTTTTTTTGTAAACAATGGGCCTCATAACTTTGCCGGGATCTTGGCGGTAATTCTGCCAGGATACTGGCAAATGGTAACCCTGTTACCGGCAATCTGTCCCGTGGCATTAACGCTGGATTACGAATGCCGTTAAGGGTTGTAAATCCCCATTCCAAGGAATCTCATGGGATTCCATGTGGGGATTTGCAGTATGGTGGCGGTAAAACCGGCTATTTTTGCCGGTCTGGTGGTGGAATTACATCCAGCTCAGAGCTGGAGGTAATTCCTCCACCTCACTGGCAAACTTGTACTTCGCTGGTGCAGAAAAGTGCTGGTATACTGTGATACCGGAACGTTAATTCCATACCGGAAAGTTAAAATGAGCCTCAATCTCTGCACCCCATCAGGCACTTCCACCGCCCCAACCATACCAAAGTCACAACATGACGGATTAACCTCAAGAGCGCAGGTCGGAATTAAAGGGACAATGGGCCTCATTACGAGCATGGCGGTAGCCATGCCTGTATGGCAGGCATGGCTACCGCCATGACCGCTACGGGCACCGCTACCCACGGTTGGGCTATAACTGGCCCATTACGAGATGAATGGGCCAGTAATTGCCCATTCACGGGTGGCAGTATTGCCAGGCTCCCTGTGGAATCAGAAAATACAATATTAGGCTTTTACACCATGCAAAGAGAAATACACCAACACAGGCTTGTAAAGATTCCCAGAATCTTTATTGCAATACTGAACAGTTTACAAAACAAAGTACACAAATAGCTATTTGGCCGTCAGTACATCACAGAGACCACCAGCAGGTTCAATGTGAGCAGTGAAAACAAATAGATGTGCCCTTGCTAGTGAACAATACTCAAGGCAATTGTTTTGGTGGACCAGTTCAAGTATTTAGGCTGGTCCAAAAGAAATTTTTAGTGAAATGGTTAGTCTGCTAAGTGGCAGATCCAAATAGGGGGTCAAGAACATGTACAAGGAACTCACTGTGTCAAGAATACAGAAATTCAAAAACAAAATTTTATTTTCTCATACAAACTAACATATAGTGCATGGATTTTTAAAACAGTGCTGTAAGGTACAGCATACATGTGCGAAAACAATAGTAATTCATAATGACATCAAATAACAAAAGAAAATTGTAGTATATACAACAAGGTGAACATAAAATCCTGTATGATCAGTATACAGATAGATTTCAATAGTTTCATTATTGTATGACAGTATACATGTTAATATATATGAATGAGTGTTTTCTGAATAAATCCAGAGAAAAAAATATAAAGAGAAACAAAACGGACAGGCTAAACAGCTTCCCAAATTTCATAAAGTTTCCTAATTCATAGGATATTTCCTGTTTATGATTAGCATTTCTTCTAATTGTGACAATAAATGTTCCAGGGTCTTAGGAAAAACAAGATATCTTTTAGGCCAACGTGGCAGACACTGAAGGTACAGAATCTGGTACAGCAGCGAACCATACAAAACAGGTGTTCCCAGTTCGTATCACGTTTCGGCGGATGTGCATCAAATTGCGTCCGCCTTCATCAGGGCTCCGTGGGGGCGACCCTGTAATATATATACAGGACTCCAGGGAGTATAATTGTGGAGTGCCAATACTCTATAGAGCATAGAAAAACACAATAGAGGTTCTCAAGACACCGTGCTGGCAGTTTACCTGCCGGTGCTATAGATCCCAAGTTCTCGGTTCCGATTCACTAGGAGACCAGGGGCTGAGCGAGGGACTTCCTCTGGCTTGGTCCTGCTGGGAGATGCGGACCCTTGCAGTGGAGGATGAGCTTTACATCATGGTGCTGTGTAAAGGGCAAAAACAGGAGAACGAGGTAGTGCACGAGGACCTGTTGCTGGGAAACTTCTTAGTTATAGTGGAAAAACTAAAGAGCAGTGCACAGCCATGAATAAAAAATTGGTTATCAGTAATGAATCAAGGATTTCTAAGTGAAAAAATATATTGAGCGGGGTACCTACTAATCACGTAACCACTGTTGACTGCAGGGAGAAAGGGTTCAACGTGCTGATGATATTTCTTTGGATCAGTCAACTGTTGATTATAGTAGTTTCCTGGATGAGTCAGGATAGCTGAGGGAGAGAGGGGAAAGAAGAGAGAGGAGGACACGAATGAACTGGACAATCGAGGTAGCCCACAGTGTTGTAGCTACAAAACATTATTCTGGGTGATTACAGATTGTATCAATTCGAAAGATAGTGCGGGAGGAGAAATATGAAACTCCCGAAGGGGAGTACTGACAAAAGTTGGTGCGGACACGTGTAGGTGGCGCAGGTGGCATTAGTAGTTTGCCGTGAGTGAAGAGTAATCCACCATTCGTATGGGCACTGGCCATGCATGTGCCGACATTTTAAGTGTGGCAAAAATGTGTATTAGTATTTGCTGTAGGGCGACGACCGGCGTGTGTTAGATTACATCCAAAAAACTTGCATCTAAAAATCCACCGCGGAGGCAGGTACGATACCTTAGCTTGAGGAACAAGCTTGCGCATCTCCAGAACAAGGAACGTGCTGTCCGGCTAGCGTGGACTGGTGCTGAGCATTCTCAGAGGGTCCGCGAGCGCTGGGAACCATTGTCTAAATGACAGTGTCCCTAGCGACCGCGCGTACGTGGAGGGGAAGGCTCCATGACGCGGGCCAATTCCGTGGAACCAGGAAGTGTGGTTCGGTGAGAGGGCGGGCGCGCGCTTTCGCCGACTTGTTTATTTGTCCATTTCCATGGCGACCCGTGTGGCGCACGGGTCTGCAGCACATAGAGCGGTGCACACGAAAGCGGCCCAATGCTCAACCCTCATTGCGAAATAGTGCGGAGCAAGAAAGAACTTGCACATGTATGTATGTATATGCCTATATACGACCTGAAATTGTGGGATGTACACGTAGTTCTCAGTTGGGAACCAAAGGTGGGTGGGGCAAGGAAGGCTGGTGCCAGGGGAGGCTTGTGTTGGCGGTGAGTGTGATGTGAGCAGTGAACAGGAATTGCTAGCTGCACATCAGCATATTTATACAGTTTCTTCGTAAAGATGTCCAGCCTCCTACAAGTTAATCATGTACTGGGCTAGGGTTCACACCAGGTTCATTCCTAATTTACATATCTCGTGCATGTGGTTTAAATCTTAATACATTTACTAATGATTACTATTATTCTCTGGGTTTAACTTTACAGTCTTTACACATTTGCTTCAATGCAGGTCAAACAGGTGTTTCGCATGTCATGTTTAAATAGCATTATTGTTCTTGTATACTTGTAAGCTAACATCGCTGATTCAAATAATCCCCTGATCCCGAGGTCAACAAAGGACAAGGTCTACATGACCCTAACATGTAGCCTGCAGGCAGGTTGGACATTAACTCGCCTACAGAGGTTGAAGAGGTTAAAGTAAGAACAAGAGAACACAGGTCGGCCATTTTAGGTCACAGGGTGACTTTGCATGACAAGCCAAAATGGTGGCTTTAACCTAAAATGGAGGCTTGATTAACTTAGGGTCACGACCTTGCGATGCTGATTTCCTCGCAAAGCGACTGGGCATAGGCCAATATATACAATGAGGACGAAACAATATTATATCAGTTTTAACAAACCCTCCTTTTGGCCTATGCCAAGCGCTAAACTACTTCCAATCACTTTACGACTAACTCCACATTTCAACGTCTATACACCCCAAATCATTATCAGACATATCTATTGCCATTAGGTCAGACACTATTGTTTCTTTCAATACATACTCCTTGGAAACCTTATCTGGGGCGTATATTTTGTGCCCTAACACACTTGTTGCTTGCGCGCAACATCCCCCTAATACCGAACATATACCAGGGAGACACTGTATACAACAACAAAGGAACAGTAAACTACCCAAGATAATCAACAAGGCCGAAAGCAACTTCCATCCCCACGACCGTAGGAGATCCCAAAACCATGCACTAAGTTCCCAGTTTCCCTCAGGAACATGCACTTCCGAACTAAGAACATGTAGATTTTGGATTACCCTAAAGATCGTTGGAGAGGAGTCTGGTTCGTAAACGCAGCAAGCGGACCCCACTCATTTACATACTCCTCCACGCTCTGCCAGAATGACATCTAATGCCATCCGGTTCTGAAGAGCTACTAATCTTATCGCTTTCTGTTCTAACGTCATATTATAGAGTATGTCAGTGGTCCGGTTGATGGTTCTCTCCAATACTCTCGCTAGTCCCCTGATATATTCTGAATTCATAATCTGCCCAAAAAATGGCACAAAGGATTTCATTATGTCTCCTAGAGTTTGCACTGGAGTATCCCCCTTCACATCTCGTCGTGGACGAGTCTTCGAAATTTCTGCAGTACTGGCAATAAATACCCCAGGTAATAGAATCCCTAAATAGCAAGTTCCTTGCCAATCCCTGGTCAACCATGGAAATGCCACATTACCGCAAATGAAATAGACAGGTTCACCTACATACAGAGGTCTGTTCTCACTAATCAAATTCGCAACGTTGGCGCGACTTCTAAAATCACCCATTGACCGTGTTCCATTCCTCTATATGCAGAAGGAAACTGAATCGGGGCTTTGGTTAACAGACTAAGATGGAGGCGTGGCATCCTTATTGCCTATAGGAGCCATTTTGAAAGAGATCAAAGACTGAAAAGGACAAGGCAATCTATCAGAGGGCCTAACAGAAGCAACGTTTGGCTTACTCCTATTTGCAAAAAGCGAGCATCAAAACACACTTTTCAAAACTATTCAAATTTGTACCATCAAAGTTCCCTGAGATGCGGTCATTCCAACGGCCAAAGAATAGTGCTCTAAGAGAAGCATAACAAGCCGTTGTCAAAGGTAAAGGATGAATGTACCAACCTAGCCCCTTATCCCCATGTTGCGGTAAATGCGAGCAGATCCAGCAGTTGGTCCTATTAAAAATTGGCATTCATTATTAACAAAAGAGTATTATTCTGATAGTTCCATCTATGCGAAGAATCTCTAGGTGACAAGGTATGCAATTGCACGGAAGGAGTGGGTATAACAGATACATTTTTAACAGGTAAAAAGTCCTCTAGCGGATATACTTCCTCCAGATACTACAACCCAAAACCAGTAGTTACTAAAAACCCAGTCATTATCACAATTAGGCAATAATACGTTTTCGGGGTCCCCTTACACGCATGATCATTGTCTCTGCTAGTCACATATTTATCTAAAGGTTCTGTACGAGCGGTAGCGAGTGCAGGCAATGTAGTCTTCAATCGAAAAAACACCAATTGTTCGTTTGCTGGCGACTCCAGTCGCGCGTCTTCTTAATGTCTTTCCCACAACTCTTAGCCAACAGAATCCCTTCGTATAGTCGGGCCAAAAGGCAAGCCCTCAAATGATTTCTCCAATTGCACAGTCAAGCCTTGCTGTAAGTCTATCTTCTAGGACATAAATTATATTTCACAATTTCCAGTGCTGAAGGATCAGAAAGTAGTGTGTCGTCACTTCCCACTGGAGGTGGCGAGTGAACGGAAATGGGATCAGAAAATGAATGATCCGCAAGTACCACTGTTGGAGAGTGCGGAGACGAGATGGCTGGCCTTACGAACTCTGGAACGGTCTCTGATACTCTCTCGTCAGTTGTTGCTGTTTCGGGCATGTTGGTTACAGCATTAGAAGGAGATTCTGTGTCTTCTGTATCGTATGGCACGGGATGCGAGATCCATTTGGTGTGCGTCGCGTCTATCCAATTCTTCCTCCCTGCTACCCGCACCGCAGTCTGGGTGACTAGCAGGACTTGGTAGGGACCCCTCCACCGAGGTGCAAGGCAAGACAAGCTTTCGAAAACTTTCGTGAGGATCCAGTCTCATGGTCATAGACTGACCGGGACCCTCGTACCGTACAGGTAATGCCTCTCGCACCTGGTGATAAATTGAAAATAGATTTTTAGTCAACTGGTTACAGTAGTCTGAAAGAAGCACATTTCTCTACATCCCGCAATGAGCGGCTCTTTGGAATACCCCAAATATTAGCAGGCCTCCCCATCACTACCTCAAAGGGAGAGAGCCCAGTCTTAGTTTGAGGGGTTGTTCTCATCGACAGCAACACGATCGGTAAGGCGTCCGGCCATTTTAACTTGGTGCCAGCACACGTCTTAGCGAGCTTTTTCTTTATAATGCCGTTATGTCTTTCCACTAATCCGGCACTTTGGACATGTCTGGCCGAATGGAACCGTTTATCAATCTGCAATCCTTCACATATTTGTAGGATTACAGCAGCGATAAAGTGTGGCCCATTATCCGACCAGATGACTCTCGGCAGCCCGAACCTAGGAAAGAACTCTTTCAACAGAGTCTTTGCCGTGGTTATGGCCATTGCATCTCTAACAGGGAAGGCCTCAACCCACTTGCTAAATGCACAAATAACGACCAACACATATTTAAGATTGTTACAACGTTCCATTTCAATAAAATCAAAGTGGATGACCTCAAACGGAACAGAAGGTGGAGCGAAACTTCCTCTAGGAGTCAAGGTACCTTTTCCTACATTGTGCTGCAAACAGACCATGCACCCTCGGACAAAGCGCTATGCAATTTTGAAGATTTTATCATTAGCCCATACACTGTGTAACATTTTGGTCAGTTTACGCGCACAAATATGGGTCGGACCATGAGCCATAATAAACTTCATTGTAATATAGGCATCAGGGAGTAACCATTTTCCTCCAACATTGTCCACCCAACACCCATCATCATCCAATCTCCCTGCACCCTCGACCCATTTCTTGGTCTCCTCTACAGTAGCATCTGCTTCAATGTCCTTTACAGAATTCACCAAAAGTGTAAACATTTACAGGTTCCCTTACAGCATACATTTCTGAACTAAAATCAGTGGCAGTTTGTTTAGCTATCTGATCAGCGAAAGCATTCCCTTTTCCTATATCATCTGTAACTTTCTGATGTGCTGTACATTTTACAATGGCTAACTGAACAGGGAGTACAAGCGCTGAAAGTAATCGCACTATTAAAGTGCCGTGCTGTATTTTTGTGCCATGTGAGGTCAAGAAACCCTGTTCTTTCCAAAGTCTACCGAAGTTGTGAACCACCCCAAAGGCATAGTGGCTGTCGGTATATATATTTACTGTAAGCCCTTCAGAAAGTTCACAAACTCGAGTTAATGCTATAATTTCTGCGGCCTGCGCGGAATTATGCATGATTCTTTTGGTTTCCACAATCGTGCTTAAGGTAGTGACGGCATAAGCCGCCGTGGATGTACCATTCAGAAGTTTGAAACAAGAGCCATCACAAAATAACTCTCCTTGTGAGTTATTCAAAGGCGTATCTTTCAGATCGATTCTACCTTTAGTCTCTTGTTCTGTAGTGTAAAGGCAATCGTGTGACGTTTCGTCACCATCAACAGTATCTTGCGGGACAGGTAAAAGTTCAGCCGGATTTAATACACAACACCTCTGAATTTGAATGTGGGGAGCAAACAAGATCAATTTGTATCTTGTCAATCATGCGGAAGTAAGGTGTTGTGTTTGAGTTCTATTTAATAGAATATCTACAGAGTGAGGTACCATTAGGGTTAACGCATGACCCAGGACCATTCCTTCGCTCTGTTTTACAGACGCAACAGCAGCAGCGACAGCTCTCAAACATCTCGGCAAAGCGCATGCAACAGGATCAAGGACGGATGAGAAATAGCTGCACGGCCTGTTCTTCCCTCCATGTTCCTGCGTTAACACAGCCAAAGCACATCCATCACGTTCATGCACATACAACACAAAGGCCTTTTCATAATTTGGAGTTCCTAAAACCGGTGCTGAACACAGCGCGGTTTTTGAGTAAATCAAATGCTGTCTGGTGTTCCAAAGTCCATGGCAATGGCAAAGAAATGCCCTTCTTTGTCAAAGCCAGCATTGGTTTAATCGTTAACGAAAAATTAGGGATCCACAATCTACAGTAAGAAGCCGTACCTATCAGGGCTCTAACTTCCTTCTGTGTATTTGGGACAGACATGCCAGAAATAGTTTTTATTCGTTCAGGTGTCAACCTTCTTCCCTCTTTTGACAGGAGATAGCCTAAATAGGCGACCTCCTGACAACAATATTGAAATTTTTTGAGTGAAGCTTTATGACCATGTTTTGCTAAATGACTAAGCAACAACATGGTGCCTTCTTTACAGGCACTTTCAGAATCAGCAGCCAAGAGGTGATCATCTACATACTGTAGTAACGTGCAAGTAGTAGGCAACTCGAGAGTATCGAGTTGCTCTTTCAATGCTCTACTATAAATACTTGGACTCTCAGTGTACCCTTGTGGTGCACGAGTGAATGTAAACGAGCGTCCACCTAGGGTAAACGCGAACAAATACCTACTATCCTTGTGTGTAGGTATGCTGAAAAACGCATTCTTGAGATCAACAACGCTAAAGTGAGTGGCAGAGGCCGGAATCATAGTTAGTATCGTTGTTACATCGGGTACAATGGGAAATTGAGGAGCCACAATTTTGTAAATAGCATGCAAATCAATTATAAACCGAAAAGGAATCGCATTATCACCCATCTTGTACACCGGCAAAATCGGGCTGTTACACAAACTACCTGTAATTTCATCAATCACTCCACGATGTACAAAGTCAGAAACTATACTTTTCAAAGCTTGTTCGCCTTCAACTGAGATTTTATATTGTGGAATGCGAGGCAGTTTAACTCCATGTTTCAGAATAATTTTAACAGGTTCAATTTGAAGAATGCCAACATCATTATCATCAATTGCCCATAATCTTTCCGGAATGTTACTGAATTCTGGCGGTAAAGGTCGAGCCAAGAACTGAGAGGCGAATGATTGCTGAGGTGAAATGGTTAACCGAACTCCGTCCGGGGAGCAATGTATTACTGCATTCAATTCCTTCAACAAATTTAACCCCAGCAAATTCTCTCCACGGTTTGTAGTAAGTAGAAATGGACACTGCTCTGTGAAAGGACCCACTGTAATCGGTACCGGCAAAGAAACTGGGCAAACTACAGGTGTGCCCGAAAACCCTACGGAAATGTTGGATTGCCCTGACAGTGGAATGTTTGGAACCCCCGAATAGTCAATGGAACACTTTTGTGCTCCCGTATCTACTAAAAATAGATGTTTCCTATTTCCCACCGTCATCTCAACGTAGGGACCTTTTTGATGAACGGGAATAGGCGTTGGTTCCAAACCCTGCTTCGGGCAATCCTAACGAAACAGAATGTCATCAAAAGGAAGTTCTTCAGAGAGGTACGCGGCAGAAGGATGATCAAATATGTTTCTATTATCCACACTCGATACTTGTTTATCCTGCGAAAAAGGTTGCTGTGATTCTGGCATAAACTGGCCTCTACCAGGGCCCCCTGCACCTGGGCGACCTCTGGATCGTCTACCCATGTTCCCCAATGACCTTTGCTGCAAGGCCGGACATTGTGCGCGCCAGTGACCTTCCTGTCGACAATAGGCACACTGGTCAATGGTTACCGGAGCTAAGGGCATACTTCCCTGTGGACCGTATTGACCTCTAAATTGCGTACTACCCCCTCTAGGGCTTCTAACAATCTGTTGTAATAATACTTTTGTTTTCAGGTCACCCTTTCTTTTCTCAATTTTTTCTTTTTCATTATTCACACGATTCTCATAGTATTGAGCCATGTGCAATACTTCTGATTGAGACTTTGCCTGCCAAGCGCTTTCGGAGGACATAATCTGTAACTGGATGTCAGGCAGCAATCCACGTACAAATTTGTCGACAAATAGCCTTTTCCCTGACTTTGTTCCTAAGTCTTGTCCACTGAAATCCTAAAACACTTGTTCGAACCGATTAAAAAATTTGGTAGCACCTTCAGACTTTCCTTGGACACAGGCCGTAAGCTTGTCACAAATTATTCTTTTTTCGGGAATTACGGTTTTTAATTTTACAATAATCCTATCAGGCAAAGTTAATATCACTTGAGGCGGTCTCTCGCCAGCTGGTCTTTCTCTGTCGAGCCTAACCATATTATCCCATGTATCTCTTAGCCCAGGTACATCATCTACAGTCCTAATCTGTTTCCACAAATCAACTGGCAGGAGTACGGGAAATAATAAATCAATATCACTTAGGGTGAATAACGATGATTGTAAGACCGACTCTATTTCTTTATAGAACCCCGTCGGATTCTTTCTTATATCAGGAATAGATTGCTTTATGGTGTTCACTTCCTGTCTCGAGAACGGGATGTGAACAAACTGCGATACATAATATGTAGGAATGTCCACAGCGACTATACCTCCTGCAGCATCGGCCGCAATCTCAACTTTTGGGACAAATGTCGGAGGGACCTCTCTCATAGGCAACTGAGAAGTAGGTAGCTCCGAACGCTTACTAAGCAACAGAGCCAGATCAAGCGCTAAATCGGTCGAAGGAGTATCAATCGAAAAGGCTCTCTTATAAACACCCAATAATTCTGCGGGACAACAAATCTTTCTTTTTACACACTCATCCTGCAGGTATTCTACCATAACCTGTATCACTTTCTTTTGCATTTCTAACGTATACTGACTATACGTGTCATATACTTCATCTGGAGTTATCGTCATATCCGAAATCCATCTTATCGCATCCTTTGTACGAATTCGCGCTTCCTCACCTATCAATTCACGGCGAGGAGAAAACCGTTTCTGTAAGAATATAGCGCCTAAACTATCACCATCTGCTTCTTCATTCTGTAACTCTTCCAACTCCTTCCTATAGACAAAAATCCTCCTGACGTGCTCATATACTTTCTCTGCAGTATCTCTAGACAACGCTAAGGTGTTCAAATCCGGTAACCCTTGTGGGAGATCTACATCGTTTAATCTATTCCACATTATCCTCAAATGAATCCCTAACCCTTCAATAAAAACATTTTTCTCAGGAATACTTTTTAGATTTTCGAGTGTGGAAAAAACATCAGCTTGTTCACCCTTCTCCATACAATGTTTAGCCCATGCAATCAATTCATTCTTTTTATCTGGGGACACAGTATTACGAGTCACAACCCTTGATCCCATTCCCTGGTCTACTACAAGAGGTGCAGAGTCACTTGGAAGAGGGAGAGTAGGCACATTCTGAATATCAATAAGTGGAGGCAAGGGAGCAGGCAAAGGAGCGACGACTGGAGGAACAACAGGAAGAATAATAGGAAGGAACGGGGGAACTATAGGAGGGGGAATAGCGACAGGGAGAGGCAAAGCACCAGGAGGAGGAATGTACGGGTGTGGCGCAGAGGCATCAGGCCTTCGTTCATGCAAAAGTTTGTTAATCAATTCATCGGACATGTGAAAATCTTTCGAAGGGTACATTTTCTGAATGCCTAATTGAAACGCACTGTCTGTGTTCCTAACTGATTCCAATTGTTTATTTTGATCATAGAACAGTGCCTTTTCGGCATTCGTCATATGTCAATGCATATGTTTCTCTCTACTCTTTTGTTGCTGCAATGCTTCTGTTTTCCAACTGTGCAATGCGTCAAATGCTGCAGGTCTAGCCTTTTTCTTTATCAATACAGATTCTAAATATTCTAAACGAGGGATTTCAAAGCTACCATTGCTTGGCCACCGAAGATTAGAGTTATGTCTGGTCTGTCTGTGCCTAATATCATTAAATGCTATACTACCAAAGCCTTTCTTACAGTACATAGTACATGCCGGCGACCCCTCCTGTGGTGCAGGATGGCTAAATTCTAAGGATTGTCTGTCACCGGGGAATAATGCCCTGAAGCAGGCAGACAATTTCTCAGGCATACCAGAATTCTGGTGTTACCTGGTAAAATAATTGTGCTCGCGAGTACAATGCGCCAAATTCAAATTGTCAGGGTTAAATTAAGAATCGGGTCACGATTCACCTGACCAAAGGACTGGGAGGCCTGATTGGGTTACTAAGGACAATCTAAGGACCCACGTGTCTGGTGATTTCGGCAAATGTACCCTTCTCGATAAATGGACCCTCGTCAAGACGTCGTCTCGGGCTACAGCTCACTGTTCAGGGATCGGATTGTGCTATTCTGTCGAGGAATTTGCTTCTCATCCAGAGGGGCCGTTTTGTTGGCACTGTCCGATCCCGGTCCGATTGCCGAGCCAACCTTCAACGAGACGAAGTCAATCTTGAGGGTCGCTATTCGGGCGCCATCTGTGGAATCAGAAAATACAATATTAGGCTTTTATACCATGGAAAGAGAAATACACCAACGCAGGCTTGTAAAGATTCCCAGAATCTTTATTGCAATACTTAACAGTTTACAAAACAAAGTACACAAATAGCTATTTGGCCGTCAGTACATCACAGAGACCACCAGCAGGTTCAATGTGAGCAGTGAACAGGAATTGCTAGCTGGACACCAGCATATTTATACAGTTTCTTTGTAAAGATGTCCAGCCTCCTACAAGTTAATCATATACTGGGCTAGGGTTCGCGCCAGGTTCATTCCTAATTTACATATCTCATGCATTTGGTTTACTTCTTAATACATTTACTAACGATTACTATTATTCTCTGGGTTTAACTTTACACTCTTTACACATTTGCTTCAATGCAGGTCAAACAGGTGTTTCGCATGTCATGTTTAAATAGCATTATTGTTCTTGTATACTTGTAAGCTAACATCGCCGATTCAAATAATCCCCTGATCCCAAGGTCAACAAAGGACAAGGTCTACATGACCCTAACATGTAGCCTGCAGGAAGGTTGGACATTAACTCGCCTACAGAAGTTGAAGAGGTTAAAGTAAGAACAAGAGAACACAGGTCGGCCATTTTAGGCCACAGGGTTACTTTGCACGACAAGCCAAAATGGCGGCTATAACCTAAAATGGAGGCTTGATTAACTTAGGGTCACGACCTTGCGATGCGGATTTCCTCGCAAAGCGACTGGGCATAGGCCAATATATACAATGAGGACGAAACAATATTATATCAGTTTTAACATCCCGATCCCCATTCTGCCCAATAGGGCAGAATTGGGGTGGGGAGCACGGATACGCCGGCACCGTTGAGAGCGGTGCCGGCGGCATTACGAGTTATGCTCCCGGGTGCCGCACAGCCCGCCAGGTAAGACCTGGCGGACTGTCAGGAACCCGCAAGCAAAACTCGTAATGAGGCGGGACGGTATGAACGGTGCTGGTGCCTTACCGCCACCGTTCATACCATCACCGCCACCCTTATAATGAGGCCCAATGTCAATGTGTATTGGACTAATCGGAATTACTATACACAATTCAGGCATTATATCCTCATCCCCTTACTTTGGGAAAGAGTACTAAAGCATATCTTCGATTCCCCGTGGAGAGCACCAGAAAGCAAACACCACAAAGACAAGTTTATCTCAAAAGCATTACATGGTCTACCACCACACAGAAGAACTGGGGGAAAACAAAGCAAAGTCATAACTAAAGACAAAACTAGTTCCCCAACTATGCACTCTGCACCCAACCTCACACGAATATGTGAAACCATATAAAGCACACTATGACCATTGCCCGCTTCCAAATATCTCGAAATTCTGAAAGATCAGGCACCATCCTTGCTGCCAAACTATGCAAAAACCTTCCATTCTATTTATTCAATATATAAGACCAGTTTCTATTGTGTAAGTGCGTCAAAATCTGACTGCCCCCTTCTTCCTAGCAAAGTAGGCAGAGCACCAAGATAGTTCACCCTCGGTCTCCCTCCTGTGGGTTATACGAACACAATATGAAAGACAAAAAGGTGTAAGAAGGCAAAGTAGCCGCCATGCATAGAGCCAAAAGCGACAACCCTCTTGCTTCCCCCCCGGAGGCTACACTTGCTGTCGATCTACCCCTCAACAAGTTAGGAAGGGGAACCACAGAGAAATCATAAGCTAATGTAATTGTCGACTGCAACAGTCTACTTATGGAAGCGTGGAGTGGGCCTCATTACAACTGTGGCAGTGCGGCACAGTACAACTCTGCAGGCCGGTGACGTCCCGCCCAGCAGGGTCTGACCTGCCGGGTGGAACGGCACCCGTGCCTGTCCAATATCTAGACTGAAATTAGAACTACTGGCTTAATGAATGCTTTTTTTCATTCTGGCACCTCTGTGTCCCTTCTTGTAAAGCCAGGAAAACAAATACGAGGAAAGATCTTTAAAATCTGCAGAATTATGTAACCTTCTGAGAAGCTGCTCCACTGTGAAAAAAGTAATTTTCAAAAGGTTCATGCAGACTAATTCAATGTAGATTTTTAAAATTAAATCTATTAAAAAAACTAGCTAAGGTTCCATGTATTGATTTGGTTCCTTGCAATGGATTCCAAGCATGTCGGACAATCTGAAGCGCCAAATTAAGCAATTTTCAAAACTAAGGCGAGCTATTTCGCTCCTTGTTATAGCCTAGCAGCGCCTGTTGCCTTGTCACCAACAGCTACCAAGAGCAACTTTTTCTCATCACCTAACTTTTTTTGTAAACAATGGGCCTCATAACTTTGCCGGTATCTTGGCGGTAATTCTGCCAGGATACTGGCAAATGTTAACACTGTTACCGGCACTCTGTCCTGTGGTATTAACGCTGGATTACGAATGCCGTTAAGGGTTGTAAATCCCCATTCCAAGGAATCTCATAGGATTCCATGTGGGGATTTGCAGTATGGTGCCGGTAACACCGGCTATTTTTGCCGGTCTGATGGTGGAATTACATCCAGCTCAGAGCTGGAGGTAATTCCTCCACCTCACCGGCAAACTTGTACTTCGCCGGTGTTGAAAAGTGCTGGTATACTGTGATACCGGAACGTTAATTCCATACCGGAAAAGTTAAAATGAGCCCCAATCTCTGCACCCCATCAGGCACTTCCACCGCCCCAACCATATCAAAGTCACAACATGACGGATTAACCTCAAGTGCGCAGGTCAGAATTAAAGGGACAATGGGCCTCATTACGAGCATGGCGGTAGCCATGCCTGTATGGCAGGCATGGCTACCGCCATGACCGCTACGGGCACCGCTTCCCACGGTTGGGCTATAACTGGCCCATTACGAGATGAATGTGCCAGTAATTGCCCATTCGCGGGTGGCAGTATTTCCAGGCTCCCGATCCCCATTCTGCCCCATAGGGCAGAATGGGGGTGGGGAGCACGGATACGCCGGCACCGTTGAGAACGGTGCCAGCGGCATTAAGAGTTATGCTCGCGGGTGCCACACAGCCCGCCAGGTAAGACCTGGCGGACTGTCAGGGACCCGCAAGCAGAACTCGTAATGAGGCGGGACGGTATTAACGGTGCCGGTGCCTTACCGGCACCGTTCATACCATCACCGCCACCCTTATAATGAGGCCCAATGTCAATGTGTACTGGACTAATCGCAATTACTATACAGAATTCAGGCATTATATCCTCGTCCCCTTACTTTGGGAAGGAGTACTAAAGCATATCTTTGATTCCCCATGGAGAGCACCAGAAAGCAAACACCACAAAGACAAGTTTATCTCAAAAGCATTACATGGTCTACCACCACACAGAAGAACTGGGGGAAAACAAAGCAAAGTCATAACTAAAGGCAAAACTAGTTCCCCAACTATGCACTGTGCACCCAACCTCACACGAATATGTGAAACCATATAAAGCACACTATGACCATTGCCCGCTTCCAAATATCTCGAAATTATGAAAGATCAGGCGCCATCCTTGCTGCCAAACTATGCATAAACCTTCCATTCTATTTATTCAATATATAAGACCACTTCTATTGAGTAAATGCGCCAAATTCTGACTGCCCCCTTCTTCCTAGCAAAGTAGGCAGAGCACCAAGATAGTTCACCCTCGGTCTCCCTCCTGTGGGTTATACGAACACAATATGAAAGACAAAAAGGTGTAAGAAGGCAAAGTAGCCGCCATGCATAGAGCCAAAAGCGACAACCCTCTTGCTTCCGCCCCGGAGGCTACACTTCTTGTCAATCTAGGGGAACCACAGAGAAATCATAAGCTAATGTAATTGTCGACTGCAACAGTCTACTTATGGAAGCATGGAGTGGGCCTCATTACAACTGTGGCAATGTGGCACAGTACAACTCTGCAGGCGGGTGCCGTCCCGCCCACCAGGGTCAGACCTGCCGGGCGGAATGGCACCCGCTCACAGAGTTCTTACGGGAGCACCAGCACCGTCGTTAACGGTGCCGGTGCTGCCGTGTCCCCATTCCCATGGAGTCTCGAACCTGTGTTGCTCCGAGTCGTCATGCTTCCAAGACGAGCATGTTGCCCCTGGGGATTCCTCCCAGCCCTAACGGGAATGCTGAATTACAATCGCCAGATCCTCAGTTAAACACATGCTCTGTAGCACCATCCTTTCAACTTACAGACGCGCAAGCAAAGACAAAACACCAATGCTTCCTGGAAGAGGGCATGGGGGGGCTCCGGCATTCACTCTAGCACCACTGCCATCTTCCCAATCAGGGAAACTATGGCATGCATCTCCAAAATGGGACTACCAACAATACCAGGGTATCCGGTGTCTGAACATTGAGAAAAATCTCCCCGGTCAGGGGAAATTAAGGGAATGCAAAGAAACCCCTCAGAGAATGTGGAAACATTGCGTCCACTTTGCATCTATTGTGGAGTATAAAAATGCTAGCCGCTTTGCATTTCTACTCACGGCAAAGAGATCCACCACTGGTTACCGAAACGATTACATATTCTGAAAAACACTCTCCTGGACAGACATTGCTGGAGAGCAGGGATTGGGGGTTGGAACACCCTGCAACTGCATTCTCTACCCCCAGAACATGAATGCTGATAGGGCCATGCCTCTATCTCGATTGTGCTGGCATTCACTAACTGGGACATCACTGTCATACCGAGTCCTTACAGGAAAACTCTGGATCTTGTGATAAAGAAAAAAACAAAAATACAACAGCACACAATTACTCTGAAAACGGTAATCCATTCTTTCTAGTTGGAGGGTGGCAGAATGTCCTCAAGTTCCAGGTGCATCTCTGCCGGGTATGATAACAGGCTAGCACTGCAACCAAGACCACTGGCGCCTTCTCAGAATTTCACAAACTGGCTCATATAGAAGACAGCAACAGTAAAAGATTGGGGCCTAGAGAAGCCTCAGGGTCGTGTGTTCACAGGATGAGTGCAGAAACAATGCAATATTTCTATGCTGTGGTTTCCTTATGCGTACACTCTGTGAGGGTTTCGTTTTTCTCGCTCTCTAGGTGTCACGTGCACTGCGGTCTCTTGATCCCATCGCAGTGTGGTTTGAACCGTTATGAGCGAGTGCCTTCTTAAGCTATATTAGAATTGTGCAGAACAGACTGGCACCCTAAAGAAGAATAGGTTCTATCCCAAATGGATTGGCCAGGTTTTCTGTTTTCCTCTTTTTTTAATGATTTTTATCATGCAATACAATTTCTGCCGTGCATAGAAGTAGTTAACTGTGGGTTTTAATCAGGCCCAAACAAACACAACTGAACTGCCAGCCTTCAAAAATCCTTCACAGTGAAAATGGGCCAATAAATGCAGATGGTGTGTGTTTCTGTAAGTAACACAAGGAAGAGCTATGTGAATGGCCAAGCATTGGAAATCAAAAAGCCCATCTTTCATTAAAAAAGGAAAGTTCAAATTGAAAAACAGCCTTTCGATTTATAGTGGCAGAAGAAATTCAAAGGCCCCTTCTACATGGAAAACAGGGTGTTCAAACACAAACTAAAATGGCTTGTGTATGGGGTTTGCAGTTTTTAAAGCAAGAAATTAGAAATATGTTCCCCTGCTAAAAGTGGGTGCTGACAAGATGCAATGTATTATTATAGATAATATGCTTCATTTGCGAAATACCGGAAAGAAACTTTCCATAGGGCCCAGACAGACCCTGTTTTTGTTGTTTGGCAGACTTCACACAAGATTCCCCACTGCAGACCTGTTGCCTTCTGGTCTGGACAGGTGATCCCCTTGAAGCTCACACATACCAGCTAATAACTGCAATACCAGGGTGGGGGCCATAGCTCAGGGGCAACATGTATCTTGGAAGAAAGAAAACGCAGCACAACACAGGTTTGAATCCCAATCCTGGGATTATTTATAAACTTTTTTTCAGATGGGTAAAAATGTTGTTTTGATGATAATGTAGGATATGTATTTTTTTTTAACTCTACCTTAAATAAGAAATTTGGTTTGTATTCATATGTTATGTAAAATGTTGAAAGGTTGGGAAAAAAAATGTCTTCAGCCAAAACAACAATACAAAAAAAAAATCCCAATCCTGCGCTTAGAAATCGATCTCTGGTATTAAGCACATTATAAAAGAACAATTATAATTACTAAAGTGACTATCAGTCCTGAATGGGGAAAAACATATAGAAGGGTTAGAGCCAAAATTGCAGTCAACTTCAGATAACAAGACCAAGAGCCAGATGTCAGCATGTGCTTATGGCATTACAGGGCAGAGGGAATGGTCTGCTGAATGAAAACGACCACCTCAGCCCACCAACTTCAAACAACAAAGAGGCTATTGGCTTTTACCAGAGAATATAAGATGTGCATACATGTAAATATTATACAGTAGTTTAAATGGGCTATCCTAACTGATGATTTTCTCAGCAACAATATGTCGCACTGCATCCATTCAAATGTCTTTTCAGAGATAATTTGTTGAAATAAAAGTTATCCTCATGCAACCTTTGAAATTGCAATAGCAAGCTAACATGTGTTTCTGGATGCCCTGAAGTAAGAATTAGAGAGCTGATGAAGGGTAGAATTAGGTATCTGGAGAGTAAAATGCATTTCTAATGATTATACTTTTAGTATAAACGGCAGAAAATTGACACACACCTGTGCAACATGGTGCGAATACGGCTGTCATTTTATTAAATCAATCATGATTAGCTGAAGCGGAATATATATGATGGCATTTATTAGTAAATTCCGAAGTTTTGCCATGAAGGTACTTTTTACCAAAAAGGGACATGGGGGAAAAAAGTGGGAATTTTAAATGCGAGTTGCAATATTTCTGTTCTAGACTCATAAACTAATCCTTAGAGTGAGGCTGGATTAAGGGGCGGAGAGAGAAGGGTTAACTGTCTGATCTTGGTTGGAAGAATTCTTGCAGGGCACTGTGGAAGCCTTGGTGCTGTCACTGGTATATAAAGTGGATACACTATGAGAGGGAGGGAGAGCTGCTAAAAATTACCAACTGAGAGCTGCCAAAAATCACCAAAGTAGATCTGTTGAAATTGCATCTGGGTGGAGATTAGAAGAGGGCAAGAGCTGTCTATTTTTGGGGAGGCCTAAAATCTGACTGGGCCCTATGGTGAAGTGCTGGAGACCATCCTTGACAGTGGTGTCCCAAAATGCAGCTGGCTTTCATGAACTTTAAAACAGAGGTTTTCAATAGAGCCATTTGGAACCAAATGTGTGGGGGACCTGCTATCCTTAATCATTTCCCTTTGTAGTGGGTGGTGGGGGGCAAAAGTGTGTAGATCCTTAGCTTATTTTGACTAAAATATAAATTAACTCCCCTACATAATTTTCCACTGTGTGATGTTTTGTTAAAATTAGAAATTAACAAAACACATTCCAGTGCATTTTAAATGAATCTAGCCTTTATTGCAAGTGGGTATTCCTATTTTTCCTGCTAACCCCGACTTCTTTAAGGAAGAGGGGTGTCAATATCCCTAAACTAAAACTCCCTAAACTAAACTGTCTATATCCCCAACACAGGCCTTTAAGTGTAGAGGGGGGGGGGGTCTGAAAATCCAACAATTCCAATCATCCCCATTTTTCTGTCAACTTCCCCCAACACAGGCTTTTAAGTAAGAGAGGTCTGAAAAACAAACTTCTAAACTGTCCCGACTCCCTAGACCTGGCCCTTGAATAAAAGGGTGTTGCATGTAATTGATGCCTAGGTTTTTGGGGCTGGGGGGAGAAGTGCTTTGCTGTGATACCTTGTGTATTCAACACTGCACATGTGATATATGTCACGCTTGAAAATCAGCCTGTGTTTATTTCAAAGCAACATTTTGGGATGAAATAATAAGTGCCATATGCATTTGTAAAAATCAACTGCTAGCCTTTTTAAGCGCACAGGAAAAAAAAATACTGCACTGCATAAGTAAATGGATTTTTGTTTACCATTGTTGATTATTCTTTAAATTGAAATCTGTGTAAAGTATTGTGATTTGTGTTTTTCAAACCAACTTGTGAGATTCATTTATGTAAAAAGAAGTTCAATTGTGAGCCACAGAGCAGGTGGCGTGTGTAATTTTAGTGCATTCTCCATTACCTATAATTCAAATAAATATATGTTTTGTACACAGGCCTGGTTCTTGGCTCA
Source organism: Ambystoma mexicanum (assembly GCF_040938575.1). NCBI lineage: Eukaryota > Metazoa > Chordata > Amphibia > Caudata > Ambystomatidae > Ambystoma > Ambystoma mexicanum. The sequence continues at coordinate 156,869,899 of NC_090925.1, forward strand.
TTGGTGGCACAGGGGCAGGGGGGAATCCAAGGTGGATGATACGAGCCGTATACACTTTTTGGCTGTGCCCACACTCTCTCCTGATACAGAAGGCAGCCCTTTCACAGATTATCTGCATACATCAACCATTGTACAGAGCCCAGAACCCTGGAGTTACTGGTATTGTTGAGAGGCAGATGAATACATCATTGATAGTGTCTGGCCCTCCCCCAGGTCCAAACCACACGGTGAGAAATGTTACTCTCTAAGACAACTGTACCGCCCTTATCCCAGGCAGGTACAGCAGGAGATGGAAATGATCTAAGCCAAAGATGGCAAGAGTAACCAAACTAACGTTGTGACAATACATGTGCATGCATTAGACACAAAGCAAATGTGCACTCAACATGAAGAACACGCAAACTAGGTAACATATGCATGTATGCATGAAGAATATTAAGATAGCATCCAGAAGACACGAAGAATACCAACATAAGCAATGTATACATTGAATGCAACATGAACACACAAATGTAGCTCACCAATAAAGAAACGCAACAGTACTGGACAGCCATCTTTTTCAAAATGGAAGCCGCAACATGCTTCTAGTCAAGTGAAAGGCCTCAAAGCTTCAGAAGAACACAAGATGCTGAAATCATAGAAAAACAGATCCATGCCGAATTCAGGCAGTAGCCGGAAACCAGAGCCAAGGTTACCGCGGAACAAGGGAAGGTCATAACTTTGCAGAGAAGGCACAAGATAGCAATGCCCAGGACACAGAAGTATACTCCCTGATAAGTTGAGACAAGCACAACCGATCACTGTTAGCAAGGTGCACACAAACTATAAGCCAAGAAAGGTCCATGTAGGATAACTCAATAGTGTCCCCAGTGGTAAACAAAACCATAACATTCACATTAATATTAGCTAAAATCCTAATAAATGCAGGGTAAAATAATTCCAACCATGGTCCCATCACACATGACCCATAATTGGCAAACACTGTATATTCATTAGAAATAAACACAGACAGGACACCTGCAGTACTCCCTACACAGACACCTAGACACGAGACAATGTACAAGGCAATGTAAAAAGAAATCACCCAGGCTCATGTCCTAGGAATAAGGGATAGTATTGTTTTTTAATTGAATGGAAAGCAGCTTACCCCTGTATGGCTCATGTCTTCTAAACCACAAACACCTTTGTAGGGGTTGTACTGGAATATACAGTAATGAATGTCGTTTTTGTAGTGTCCCACAATCAGTTGAGTCCCTGAAACATCTTGTGATGTACTGTACCCATTTTGAATTGCTAAGAATTAAGGAATTTGGAAGTTACTGGTATTCAGGATCGGAACTATCTAGGATTACTTTATGGAACAAGTGTATGTGGGGGAACAGTTCTATGCTGGTAATTAGTCTGACGTAAATACTGAAAGTGATAAAAGATCAATTAGTACTTGAATCTGGTTAGACCGAATTTGTTGAATACCAAGTGAATAATTATAATTTTTGTTCCTAGTAAAGTTTTATAAGTGTACACTATTGAGCACCCACAAAAATGAAATGAAAATGTATGTACATTTTATAATTGTAAATGAATTTTTAGATTTTGTATATAATTGAAACCAAGATGTATTTTTGTAAAGGTTCTCTGATGAACTAAACACAATAAAAAATAAATTAAAAAAACTATTAATGTTTAGAACCTGTTCCAATCTTCAATAGTTTGAAATTGAACCTAAACACACCTGTGCATCACTGTGGTAGGTAGTGAGAGAAGGGCCGAAACACAGATGTGCCGACATGCACTTTTTTGTGGATTGTACAAGGTGATTGGTTAACCAGGGGGTTTAAGATGTCCACAGGAATTGTCTCGAAATAAGAAAGCAGCTCCTGTGTGTCTGCTTGCCAGCATTGTCTAGGATGAATTATGCAAACAATATTAAGAATGAGGACTTTGCAAGGAGATTTCTAAATCAGCTGTAATCTAGATCAGTACAATATAAAGTGAAAGTTCAAAAACTGATTATTGATCACTGCCAATTAACATTCTCTACTAACCCGCAGCACCACTGAAGTATTGTGAGTTTTATTCTAAGCTTAATGCATTTACAAAATCGTCGCACGCGTGCGAAAACATGCGATTAGCAGTGCTACTGGAAAAATCGCAGTGCAAGTGCGAATATCGCAGGGAAACCAGCGCACATCTATTCCGTGTGCGAGTAAAATGTGGGAGGTGCGCTGAAAAAGTGTGCGGCGCACGCCGGGTCACAGGTCATCTAACGGCGTGCGCTAACGCCACAGCGAAAGTGCACATAGCGCGGCGCACATAACAAAAGTAGGCGGAACACGGGGCGTGACACGCAGAATGGGGAACAACTTGTGAAAATGTGGGCGTCACGGGGAAGTACAGGAGGCATGTGCGCCGAACGCCCACACGCTCGCCTACAACACGTATTCATGGAATCGAATAGGGCAAAACAGCGCACGGGCAAAGACGTGCACAGGCCTATACATGTCCGCCACACGAAAGCAGGCAGTAGCGTCCCTGCGCAGGAAAAAAATGTGCGCTAACAAAAAGCACATATATACAGCTCTGATGAATGTCCCATACTGTGGCCCTCTAGGACAAATGACGTGCAAAAGGGTACACGACAAAAAGGGACACCCGCTGTGTGAATAATAGCGTGTGCGTGTATTTCGGGGGTGCGCGGGTGTTTCCACACGCAATCGGGCCTGGGGGAGCGGGTACGTGTATTTCAGGGGTGCGCGAGAAGTTTCACACGCGATTGGCCTGGGTACGTGTATTTCAGGGGTGCACGAGAAGTTTCATATGGGATTGGACTGGGTACGTGTATTTCAGGGGTGAGTGAGAAGTTTCACATGCGATTGGCCTGGATACGTGTATTTCAGGGGCGCGCAAGAAGTTTCACACGCGATTGGCCTGGGTACGTGTATTTCAGGGGTGCGCGCAAAGTTTCACACGCGATTGGCCTGGGTACGTGTATTTCAGGGGTGCGTGAGAAGTTTCACACACGATTGGCCTGGGTACGTGTATTTCAGGGATGCGTGAGAAGTTTCACACGCGATTGGCCTGGGGGAGCACGGTACGTGTATTTCAGGGGCTCGCGGGTGGTTTCATATGCGATTGGCCTGGATACGTGTATTTCAGGGGTGCGCGAGAAGTTTCACACACGATTGGCCTGGGTACGTGTATTTCAGGGGTGCGCTGGAAGTTTCACACACGATTGGGCCCTTACTTCCAATCACACGAGCTGACACTCGGACGTGAAGTTTCTGGACGTGCACAATGAACATGCACCCGTGTACTGGGAAACGCCAGCATGCGTCACGTCACAGACGCGCTTACGCTGTAAGGGCCTTTGGTCCAATGAAATCGCGTACGCGTGCTAACGTGCTTACGCGCTAAGGGCCTTTCCTCGAATTACACGCAGACGTGCAAGATTTTCACGTGCCAAATCACTCCGTATCAAGCTGGCCACGCGTAAGCACACGGAAGACCACGCTCCTGCCCAGAAGGCCGAATTACTGCCCCCCAGAGCCCCGAGCATGCTTCCACCTGCCATCTGCTGCTGCCTGACTGCCTGCTGCCCACGTGCCCTGCTATTTGCTGCCTGCACATCAGCCAGGGGTGCAGTTGCTGTGACCACCCCTGCTGGAACTGAAGACTCCCGACTGGGATACCATCGCTCCACAGCCCAGCCCCAGGACCCAGTTGCCCACCCACACCTGCCTCTGGGGTTGCCATGTCGGGCACACCACCATCTGGCAGCACTGGCAACCCCCAGCCAGAGAGGCAGAGGGCCACCAGCTTCACTGCCACCGAAGTTGGTGTCCTGGTGGAGCAAGTCCTGGGGCAGTATGATGCCCTCTACGGACGTTCACGCGCCGACAAGGAAGGACGGACCCGGATCTGGATGGACATCGTGACTGCCATCAACGCGGAGGGGGTGGCAGTCCGCGACTTAGAACATGTCAGGAAGCACTGGGAGGACTTCAGGTCCAGGACCCTTAACAAGGCCCAGCGCCTCTTGAAGGCAGCGGATGCTAAGGGGCGCCGGGGCCACCTGTCGGAAGACCAAATGTGGGTCCTGGAACGCGTATGCCCAGCGCTCCAAGTCCAGGTCCTTGGGAGGCAGACCCGTCTGGAGTCGAGCGGTAAGTGTACATGCATACTGATTGTAAACTGTGCGTGTGGTGGTGTGTCAGTAGTGAGCAGGTAGCACATGTGGTTTCGTAGGGCCATGTATGGATGTGTGTACAGGGCCGTGAGGCTGACACATGCAAGTCCTCTTATGTGTGAGACACATGGATGTAGTATGTGTGGGTAAGCATGCAGGCCAAATGCAGATGTGTGAGCACACATGTTTGAATGACTGTGAATGTAAGTTGTCAAGGTTGTGGTGTCACACATGGATGCACGTGACACTGATATGTAGAAGGATGAATGGCAGATGTGACATGTATGCGATCTCATCACTGCGACAGTTGGTGGAGGTGTACACATGCAGGTAGGTGTGGTGGCGTGTGTGCATGTCTAGTGCACTCCCTGTATTTCATGTGATGTCTGGCTCACCTTTGGCTGCTCATGCTGTTGTATGTGTATGGATGTTGCTGGCTGTTGCCATATGGCTGTGGAATTGCTCATGTGTGTGAGTTGACATGCCATGTGTGTTGGGGATTGTGATGCCATGTCTGAAGTCATGACACTGCCACTCATGTGCAACTGTCATGGGTGTATCAGTCCATTGTACAGTGTCCTGATGCCTGTCTCCTATCTCTCCCTGTCTGCAGCGTCAACTGATGAAGAGGGCGGAGATGGTGCTGTGGAGCACAGCGGCGGGGATCACACCACCACCCGGAGACACAAGGCCCGGCTCCCCTCCCAGGTTGTCATCTTGTCGGGGAGTGAGGAGTCCGGTGCCGCGTCCCAGGCTGGTGGTGTGATCCCCGCCGCAGCTGCCGAGGGAAGGTCCAAGAGGCGGAGGTCAGAGTTGGACTCCTCGGCAGCAGAAGGGGCAGCTGAGACCCCACAGGGTCCGACGGCGGAAGACGGCACGGAGTCATCCAGGTTGGTGGGTGGTTTGGTGGGGAGGAAGCCGTGCAAGGGACAGAGACAGGGTCTGGAGATGGGGATTCCACTGTTGCAGCACAGGGGCAGGGACAGGAGGCAGCACAGGCCACCGCGGAGGTGCCTGTGTGTAATCCTGTCCCTGATCCTGTGACTGCATCATCTCGCACCATCAGGGATGCCTACGTCCAGACCCGTTTTCAGGGAGGGGATAGCCGCACAACAACTGGCCTTCCTCTCCCTGCAGACGTGGCTATCCGGGACCGGGTTGAGCCTGTCCTGAGTGTGGTGGCGACGCGTCAAAGGGCCATGCGAGGTGACCTGCGGTCTTTTCATGAGGAGACTGCAGGTCATCTCGTATGGCTCGTTGACCACGTCAGCCTACTGGGACAGGTCACCCAGGCTGGAATCCTCCGTTTACTTGAACTTGCTACGACCCCCTTCTCACCTGAACCCCCTATGCGCCAGTCGTCCTCCGTGCCATCTTCCCACCCATGTATCAGCTGTGTGCCCTGTGGAGCTGCCTCTGACCGTGCGGCCAGGCTGGTGGAGGACACATCCCTGCCACAGTCGGGAGTCGGACATCCAGCAGGGGTGGCCACCTCGACAACTGCACCCCAGCCGGAGGAGGATGTGCAGGCAGCAGAAGCCAGGGCACAGGCACAGCAGCAACAAGGTGGGAGCCATGATGGCTCGGGGCCTTCGACATCGGAGGGGCAGGCATCGGCCAGAGGGCAGGAGAACCCAGGACGGGAAGTGTCTTCCGTGTGGCAGCGGTTGGGCCACGCCATAGATGCGGCGCGGCAGCGGGCGGAAGAGGCACGGCTCACGATGGTCAGGGCAGAGAACTCCATGCGGAGGACCCTGAGGTGGGCCGAGTGCCTGGGGGTCCGGATGTCATCGTCCCTGCGAATCCTCGGGGACATGGAAGAGGACCGCCTCCAGGACATCGAGCAGGAGTTCGATGATGCCCTGGCCCGGGACATCCAGAAGTGAGCCGTCAGACTAGCCCGCTGCCCTTGTAAATAGTTCTTTAGTGTTAAGTTTCCTTTCATTTTTTCTTTATTTTGGTTGCGCTTGGACAATGCACCACGTTTCTGAATATATTTTTTTAGTAGGTAGGATTTTTGATAGGTTTCATTTCTTCAGTTGGGCTCATGGACCCTGGATTGTTCATCTGTATATAGTTCACCATTGGATTCTTCTCTTTATATTTTTTTTAATTTCACCATGAAGCAATGGTTTTCACTATCATTTTTTGCCTTGGATTTGATTTGTTGGACTGTGACTTTGGACACCATTTCTTTTGGATTTCTTTGGATTTTGATTTCTTGTTTTTCATTCTTTCACGGACATGCTGCTTTTCTTTTTTTATTCCCATTGTTGTTTGTTTGATTATAATTCCATTCATGTTGTGATTAATACATTTTTTTCTTCATACTTCGATGTGTGGTATTATCTCATTGGTTTCATGCATGTCATGATATGGGTTTTGACATTCACTTGCACCCATTGTGTATGTGTGTGTGACGGACATGTGTTCATTTGCATACTTGCCAATGGGGTTGTATCATGTAATTGCCTTTTCTATGTGGGTGGATGCAATACTTGGTTGGGTCTTTGTGCTGGGTATGCTGGCCATAAGGGCCATGATTGAGGATCGTCATGACCTGGGGGCAGGGGGACATGAGTGGGACATGAGTGGGGGCCTGCTGGCAGGTGCCCTGCACTGCTGGGGTGTGGGGGTGCAAGGGTACATGAGTGGGGGCCTGCTGGCAGGTGCCCCGCACTGCTGGGGGGTGGGGGTGCTGGGAGACATGAGTTGTTGAGCATATTCAAACGTGACATGTGGCTTGGCTGGGGGGCATGCACATGGTGGATGGGCTGCCTGCGGGACATGACCAGGGGTGCAGGGTAGTCCCCTGTGGTGTGGGCTGCCTGCAGGGTCCGTGGAGGGGGTAGAGGGGACACCTGGGAGGACCCACACTGCCAATTCACATGTAGGACTTCCCGCGCACCCCTGAAATACACGTACCCAGCCCAATTGCATGTAAAACTTCCCGCGCACCCCTGAAATACACGTACCCAGCCCAATCGAGTGTAAAACTTCCTGCGCAGCCCTGAAATACACGTACACCGCTCCCCCAAGCCCAATTGCATGTAAAACTTCCCGCGCACCCCTGAAATACACATACCCAGCCCAATCGCGTGTAAAACTTCCCGCGCGCCCCTGAAATACACGTACCCAGCCCAATCGCGTGTAAAACTTCCCACGCACCCCTGAAATACACGTACCCAGCCCAATCGCATGTAAAACTTCCCACGCACCCCTGAAATACACGTACCCATCCCATTCGCGTGTAAAACTTCCCGCGCACCCCTGAAATACACGTACCCAGCCCAATTGCGTGTAAAACTTCCTGTGCACCGGTAAAATACACGTACACCGCTCCCCCAGGCCCAATCGCATGTAAAACTTCCCGCGCACCCCTGAAATACACGTACCCAGCCCAATCGCGTGTAAAACTTCCCACGCACCCATGAAATACACGTACACCGCTCCCCCAGGCACAATCGCGTGTAAAACTTCCCGCGCACCCCTGAAATACACGTACCCAGCCCAATCGCGTGTAAAACTTCCCGCGCACCCCTGAAATACACATACCCAGCCCAATCGCGTGTAAAACTTCCCGCGCACCCCTGAAATACACGTACCCAGCCCAATCGCGTGTAAAACTTCCCGCGCACCCCTGAAATACACATACCCAGCCCAATCGCGTGTAAAACTTCCCGCGCACCCCTGAAATACACGTACCCAGCCCAATCGCGTGTAAAACTTCCCGCGCACCCCTGAAATACACGTACACCGCTCCCCCAGGCACAATCGCGTGTAAAACTTCCTGCGGACCCCTGAAATACACGTACCCCGGCCAATCGCATGTTACCACGAAACCCGTAAAACACGTTCCCCGTTTGGCGTTTGCTGTTTGGCAGTCCGGTAAACTGGTCCAGGGTTGGTGCAGCCCTTTGCGCTGGTTTGGGGATTTGGATGGCTTTTCGTTGCGCGAGGGCGTTCTTGGGGGCGTAACTGGCGCTGCTGCAGGGTCGCTGCGCCACTCTGCGCCACAGCTGGTTTTGGATGCGAAAATCCATGAATACGCTGTGCGCGGAAATTGATTTTGGCGCACGCGGCTGGCGCAGACATTCGCACAGGCTCACTGTGCGCCAGCCGCGTGCGACACTTTTGTGTGAAATTCCATGAATTACCCTGTAAGTTTTGCATCAATAAAAATGCAACATGTGTATGACATTAATAAAACATACATTTATTTTCTGAATTAAGTAAGGTGTGTTTAGGTTGTATTTTAAACCACTGAAGATAGGAACAGGCTATAAACATGAATAGTAGCCCCTTGCCAAGGTGCAAGTAATTAAATCCCAGTGGAGGGAAGGTTTCGTCCGGGCCCCCTCCTTTGGTGTATGGCTCATATCTTGATGACCTGTCAATCGTTCAGGGTTGGTTAGCAGAACGCCAACCAATTAGAATCGCGTTTTAGGCAGCACAGCAAATTATATGTCAACCAATAATGGGGTGTAGAGAGGATGTCTTTTATTTATTTTTTATCAATTTATAGGTGGTCCGAGGTGGAGCCATTAGATAGTCATAACCCAATGAAATGTTTTACACGTATAAGTTTATGTAGCCAATACGATTAACCAATCCCTAGTCACCGTAGGTTTTGTACCAAGATATTATGTTGTGATGTCAGTAATGACGAGTTTTGAGTATTTAATCATTTCTGATGCTTGTATGCTGTCCCCGCTTTATTTCGGATGTCAATAAAGCTGGGTTTTGCACTCCGTCTACTTCCGTAATTTACTCTGGTTTTGACTAACTCCATATACGCTGGGTAATCTGGCCCCTTGCTGGGCCGTTTTAACAGAATCCTCTTCTCTCTAGTGTGCAATGTAGGTATACAGTGGTGAAGAATATGCCCAACTACCAGTCGCAGCTGTAGACGCACCCATGACACTGCAAATAGATATGTCGGCCATGTGCCCATGAGTTCATAGCTAAATGCTTGTTGTTGCAGTCTCGCAATCCTTGGTTTTAGGGTTCCATGTGTTAATATCCCCGCAAAAATATCACCATACAAAAATATCGCCATATTTTTGCAGCGATATTAAGGCATGGAACCTGCGGAGGACACCCCCGTATTATTTTTAAAGGAGCGGGGGACACCCCCGCTCTCAAAAACCCCAATAATTATCCCCCCAAAAAATATCGCCTATGGCCGTTCCAGATGACCATATATACAGCAATATTTATGGTGGGTATAATATGTAGTGATACCCTTGGTTCTGGTAGTGATACAAATGGATCCTGGTGAAAGGAAGTTCTTGTACTGGGACCAGGTTAGATTTCCTGAGGGTGCTTCCTACGGTCATTGGATCTTGCAGTCTTTTCCTGAAAAAGGCAGCGTTCACTAGCCAGTCCATGTAGGGGTGGCAGTGAAATCCTGGCCCATGGATTAGACTCTCCAGTGGCTGCATCACCTTTGTAAATACCCTCGGACAGTTCCGAACCCGAAGAGCAGCACTTGAAACCGATAATGGTTGCTCCTGAAGGCAAATAAGAACTTTTAGAGTGATTTCTTGATAGTATGTGCAGGTAGTCATCTTTCAAGTCCATTGACCAGAGGCTGACCAGTGGGATGACATTCTTCTGGACTGTGAAGACCTGCATTGATCAATTCAATATTTTCATTCTCCACAAACCTTCATCACCAGAACATGACTGAATAAAAATCCTGCCTCCCGCTGGTACCAGAATAACCACATTTACCCCTGAGCCCCCAGATTGATAGCTCGTGTATCCCTGCCGAGTTTTCCTTTGCATTCTGGGACTTGCAGTTGGAAAGTGAAAAGCAAAGTACAAGTATCAGACTAGAAACATTAAGTACAAGTTTGGGTGAGCGACTGGTTGACGGGACTTGAGAGCGCTGATACTCTGTCATCTTTCAAAAGCCCAAAACTCTACGTCTGCTTACTTCCAAGGTAGTGAACATTTATTAGACTTTAAAAATAAAAGCCTGGTCGGGCATGCTGGGATTTACATGTAAGCTGAATACTGAGCCATGCCCTTGAGCCTTTCGAGTACGAGATGTGCAACGTCGGTGATTCTGCAGGGGGGTGCATGTAAATAAATGATTTTTTGAATTTTGAGGATGAGAACAGTCAACAGACCAATTAAGCAGCTGAACTCACAAATGAGGATACTTTGCTAGAGGCGTCATAACTTCATCCGCCCCCACGTTAGGGCTGGAACACGTTCTTTTATGTCGCACTAAGAAAGCAGTATAGCCATAGCTCTCAACTCACACGCTTTTGGCGGGTGTCACCCGCCTTGTAAAGGGCTGACTCACCCGCCAAGGCCCCTGCACGCCCATTCATTCCAATGGGCCTCTCACCCGCCAAAAACAAAATCAGGTGATTTCACCCGCCTTTGCAACACAAATGGTTGAGAGCTACGTATAGCTATATTCAACAATAGTATTAAAACTACTAAAACACCTTAGGGCATACACTGAATATACTATGGTGGGGGAAACCGGCACCCTTCTCGCTCTTGCACTGTCAGGATACAAACCTAAGCGTACGTCCTGCAGGAAACATTTCCCCCCATGAGCACCCCTATAAAGCCTCCGGACGGCCCCAAGTTGAACTGTTCACTCCCCGTGCCCGGGAAGCCGGGACACCACCTGCACGACAAACTGAGCATTGGACAAGCGAAGCAGCAACTTACCACATTACCCGCGCTGAGTGGACGTACCCGCAGCGCCAGCCAATAGAAGTAAGGACGCAGGCTCGTTTTTACGTGCCTCTGTTTACATCTTTTTTTTTTTAAACAAAATATCTTTATTGAGAAATCAAGGTTGATGCTAATTTGCCGTTCTCTCACATCGGCCGTGGGAACAGCGTGTCAACGACCAGTGCCGTTTCCAAGTAACCCGTGTTATTTCTGAGCCTTGTAATCTTGCATTTATAATGGCAAATGCACAAGAGTACACATAAAACAAGCATTGCCAAAGCCAACCTGTCACATCCATTTATATGTATTTGCGCTGGATGACATTCACACTTTCCATTACGGATGCCATCGCGCGCAGCATTTGACATTTATATGTATTAGCACGCAATGGGGACGGTTCCAGCCCCGCTCAGGTCTTATTAATGCCTGGCCCAACACATAGTCCTTTCCTGGGTGGCTCCGCCAATCCTGTCTTACAAAGTCCCATGTCCAAAAACCTGTGAACCCTCTCACACCAATTCCGTTCTTGCAAGAACGGCCTGCCCTGGTGTCCGAAAGCCAGTTCAGTCACTCCCATTTAGGGAAAATGGAACGAACAAGGCCACTCCATCAGTTATTGAGGAGTCCCAACCGTCCCTAGTGGTATCAGTGCCCGTGTCACCCTATCCTGGCTGAAGCAGCCAGTGGTTGTAGCTCACAGAACAGACTGCAGCGTGCCTCCTTCTCTGGGACCGCCCTAGTAACTCTGCCTGCGACAGAAAAAACTGTTAGAAACTTTGCTACCATCACATATGAGAAGAAAATTGGTTACTACGAGATAGACATGCATCAAAACAAGTACAATATTTACAAATCCACTACTCTGTCCTGCTCTCCTGGCAAAAACCCTGTTTACTCCCTTCCTGCCTTTGTCTTATCCTACAGCTGGGTGGGAGGGTGGGTGCTGCTGCCTGGGCTGGAATAGAGACCCTGCTCTCTCAGCCCAGGCTATTCATGCCCCCTGAGGTGCAGGCCGTTTCCGTCCGGACCCCCGAGGGGACAGGCACTGCGCCCCTCCCAGAGGAGGCGAGTCCACGGAGGGGGGCCAGAGGGGTGGCCCGCTATGTCAGCTGCCCCTCTAGCGCCCCCTGCGTGGGCTGGTGCACCTGCTGAGATGGTTGCCTCATACATTCTTGGTCCCTCAGCCTTTAACAGTGTTGGGGTCTTTTTGTCCCAATAAACTTCTTTATATTTTCTCTACGGAAGTGTGAGCGGTCATAATTACAACACCAACGTTTTGGCTTTTGTATTGGACCTGGTGGCACACTGACAGATAATAGTGGTACCACATGACCATAAGTTTGCAATAGCTGGAAAATTGTATTAGTACCTGGGCAAATGGATAATACCTGCACCAGTGCTTTATGTGATATGCACATACATGCCAACATTCTGGCGCACCTTGGAGGGAGATTTCGACAGAGAAATCGGGAGACATAAATGTACCCATGGGAATGCATTGGGGCTAGAAGTATTTTAGGTAGGAGAATGTGAAAAATAGCAATATTTTTCACTGAAAAGTCGGACGTCTCCGATGGCATGTATGTATGCATAATTGAGCTGGTGCTCTTGTGGGGGCTTGGGCGAAAAGGGGCATTACATGGCAGAGGGCAGTCACTGCAATAAAGAGGCAACACTTCCCTGATCTGAATGGTGTCTGATAGGCCATGCCCCTTTTCGGCCACAGCCCCGTAAGAGCACTGACTCGATTTTGCAAAAGGGTCGGGCCTAACAGGTGGCATTCATGTCACGTAGGTGTTGCACCCCTTTGCATCGAACCCCACCTTCGCACTGGGGGATGATGATACCTGCACCTCCAGTTGAAGGAGTGCTTGGATGAGGTAGACACAAAGGAAAAAAAGGCTAGGCTTTTTCTCTAAACCCTGAATCTCTCACTTATACACAAGAGCTTCATGCTTTAGGAAAAATGCCTTGGCTTATAGTGGGCTGGGGTCACCAGGGGCCTCAGGGAGCCCCAGCACAGCCCTGTCTCGAATGCAATTTTCAGACACTGCCGGGGCTCTGCCTCGCCAAGCCCTGCCCCACATAAAGCCTTCACCTATAAACAAACCAAAACTGTTGACTATGCAAATGCTTATTTTTACCAGGACTCCAGTGCAAGGAACAGATGCCGAAAGACACTTAGCACTTATAAATCGATTGGCCAAAGACTTGGTGAAGATATATTATTATACCCCGAGTTTATTTGCAGCAGCAGTTCACTCTCAGTAGACTGCTTTGAAATAACACTGGCAGGCCCGGCAGAGCACACATTTTGACATTATTGTTTCATAGAGCTAGCTCAAAGAGATCGGAGGAGGGTGTGGTTTGGGCGGGGATGGGCAGAATGTGGGTGTGAATGGCCATAAGGCTTAACATGTCCATGGGTAGTCAATGGTGGTCCTCTTGCATTCTCATATCCAGTGTCCGAATGTTTTATAGCTTTTGGCTAATGGAGTCAATGCTCTTTTGTGACTTCAGATTGCATTAATCGTCCTAAGCATTTTGGAGAAAGCACTGTGTGAGTTACTTTTCAAAGCTATTTCGGGACAGCAGAATCTGTGGGCATTAGCACACAATGTAAAGAAAAGGTGCTATTTGTTCATACGCGAGCATAACATTTCCAAATGCACACTGCACAGATAATTTTGTTTACTTTTAAAATATATTCCTTCAACAATGAATAGGGCAAGGAGCTTGAAACGTGACAAGCTTGTGAAGTACAAGGAGGTGGACAGAACCCTCTTGCGAGTAAGCCTCTCGCCTGAAGACATTAGATAGTGACTGCGAGTAGCTTGGCTATCAAACGCATTTGAATCTGAGTCGTGGTTCCAGAGTGGTTCCATGTGATATTTTCGCTGCCAAAATATCGCAATGCAAAAATAACACATGGACCCTGCGGGGGACACCCCCGCTACCACCACATCATTTTTTTATGTGCGGGGGACACCCCCGCAACCCCCGCTCCTAATATTTTCGCCACCAAAAATATCGCCTATGGCCGTTCCCGACGACCATATTTACGGCAAAATGTTTGGTGGCGAAAATATTACCTGATATCTCCAGAGCTGGGTGGACTCCTTCACTGTTTTGCAGATGGGTGTTGAACAGAAGGCAGTTTAGTTTCCCACGAGCTTGAAAATCTACTAGAGGGGCCCGACCTGACATGGCTAGAATGAGACAGATATCAAGATGTAATAAATAGTGAGTGTGTGGTTTGTTGTGAGGCGGAGTGGAGCCTGAGCTGCGCAGCATTGCGCAGGAATAATGACAGGCACACTGATGTGGGTCTTGCAGGTCCCTGCTCCGGTCTGCCTGAAAGTGCTCCAAGCCTGTACTTTTCATTCACTCTGCACGTCGTCACGTGCAACGTCACAGCATGCGATCATGTGACATAACACCCCTCCCAATTTTTATAACAAGAAAACATTCTCGACAACATGTTGAAACAAACAGCGCAAGTGAGAACAGTAAATATACAGCAAAAACCCTCAGCGTCTTGGGACTGGTGGCACACCATGAGGGGAGTCAATGCAGGACCATGTGGGAGGTGCTGTATCTACCGCATGCCAAAGTTCAGGTGCCCAGGTCATAATCCCTCAAGCGTACAGGTTGCACTCTCTGCTCACGGGTGGGGTAGCACCGTTCAGGCTCGGCACTTGGGAGATCTCCTACCTGACTGTCATGCTCCTGGGGTACCTTCTCTGCTGCGCTCTCTCTGCTCTCTCTCTGCTGGGCTCTCTCAAACCATCATCCTCTGTGTCGCTGGTTTCGGGGTGACAAGCTGCCCCGGCCCCTTCGTGCTCATACGAGCCAGTTTGTAGACCTTGGGGGCCAGAGAGCTTGCGGAAGAAAGTTCCTTGTCACCAGTCCATGGTCATCAGCTGCCGTTACTTGCAAGCCTTGCACCTGGACCACCTTGAGGGGCGTTTGCTCATGTGTGAGGGACATTTTCCCTATCAGGTGTCAGGCTCTCACCAAAACTGTGTCCCCCACTGCCAGTTTGTGTTCACGTAGGTCTCGGCGTGCATTTTCCTTGTTGATTATTGTCTCTCTCCAAGCATGGACCTCCTAATTGTCTATAGTTCCTGGAGTTCTCCCCTCCAGTTCGGGTAGGATGGTGCTGGGACATCTTCGGAAGAGCGCTTCTGCCGGTGCCACACCAGTGGAGCAGTGGGGAGTTGTCCTGTATTCAAGAAAAAAATGGAAGAGTGCTCAATGCGCAATGCAGACTGTTTTGTTCAGGGTGTGCATGAAGCGCACAGCCTCTCCATTTGCACGGGGCCACACTGGAGTGATCTTTCGGTGCGCTATCCTCCTTTCTGTTAGGAACTCTTCGAGGCCTGAGCTCTGAAAAGGCGACCCATTGTCTGAACAGACAGTTCTGGGGAAGCCGTGGGTGGCAAAAAGAATTTCCATCCCCGTTATTACGAGGGCTAGGGAGGGTATGAACTCAACTTCGGGATAGCGAGACCATTGGTCTGCCATTACAAGAAAATGGGAGTCTCGCTGCGTGTGGAACCGAAGTCCACGTGGACTCATTCCTACAGTCCCTCACTCCTGTGCATGCATTGAATGACTTGTTCCTTCTCTTTCGGGGCGTCTGCTTGGCACCACTTGCAGGCACAAATGAACTCATCTACGTTCAGCTGTAGGGCGGGAAACCAGACTTTGAGTCTGAGGTGGATTTTTATTTTCGCACCCCTTTGGTGGCCATGGTGCGCCAGGGCAATTGCTCTCTCCGTGAGTTCGGCAGTGATCACCATGTGATCTCCGCTCAGAAGGAGACCGCCATCGGTGAAGGTTAGTTCATTCCTCACCATCCACAATTGTTCAAGTGTCGCCTTGGCTTCCTGGTTTCGATTCCCCACCCCCGCAGCACACCCGCGAAAAAAAAAGAAGAAAAAAAACGGGGGCTGCAGGGTTGTCCCCCGCAATACCCCGCTCACTATACTTGATAGTATAGTGAGCGGGGTTGTGGGGGAAACCCCTGCTGCAGCCCCAGTAAAAGAAAAAGAAAAAAAAAATGAAAAGGACCCTGCGGCGCCGGTTCCCGATCATGGAAGTGAAAGGGAACTGGCGCTGCATCGACTCAGCGTGAATAAAAAGGTAATTGGGGTTTGTTTATGTTGGGGGTGTGGGTGGGGGTGTGTTGAGGGTGTGAGTGGGGGGTGTGTCATGGGTGTGTTGTGGGTGTGGGTGGGGGTGTGGGTATGTATGTGTGTTTGCATGAGAAAGGTGCAAACTTTTGGTGGTTCGCACCTTTCTCATGCAAACTTTCATTCAGAACGCGGGCAAATCAGCCACGGTCGGATCACGTAGATACTGTGATGACACCCCCATCGCACAGCTTGTGCTTCACGTTCAATTTTAGAGTACCATTGGTTAGTTGGGGAGAGGGCTCTGCTGGTGTACGCAACAGTACATGGGGTGCCGTCTTGGTTGGCTTGCGTGAGGATGGCCCTTAGTCCAAACCGGCTAGCATTGACAATGATTTCAGTGTCTTTTCACGGGTCAAAAAAAGCCAGGGTGCATTCTTCTGATAGGGCACCCTTAATGTCGTCAAAGGATTTCTGTTCTAGGGGCATCCATTTCTATGTTGTGGATTGTTCCATGAGGTTTCACAGGAGCTCAGAGAGCATGAAACGGCACAATAGGTGACCATTCCTAAGAAGCTTCGAACTTCTGACACGGACTCTGGATCTTTGGTCTCCCGTATGTCTCTTACTTTTGCCGGATCAGCTGACAGTCCTCCCTCTTGGAATATAAAACCAAAGTATGATATCCTTCTCTTGAGGAACTCACACTTCTCGCGGTGAGGGGTTAACCCCAGTGACTGCATTCTGGTTAGTACCGTTTCTTGTTGTTCCAGGTTCTCGCCTTCTGATTTGGCATGGATCAAGATATCATCACTCACGTTTAGGGTTCAAGGCAATCCCACCAGGGCTCAGAGTATAGCGTTTTGAAAAACTTCAGCTGCCAACGAGATGCCAAAGTGTAGTCTCTAGTACCTGTACAGGCCAACATGCTTTGTGAACGTAGTGATGTGTCGGCTGTCTGGGTGAAGCAGCAGCTGGTGATACCCCGATCGGAGGTCGAGTTTGGAGAAAAAGGTTGCACCATCCAGTTCACTGATGATGTCATTCAGTGTTGGCGTTAAGTGTCACTCTCTTTTTCTTTGCTTTATTAGGCGATCTCATGTCAACACAGATGCGGACACTGTCAGGCTGCTTTGGTTTTTGGGCAATGACTATTGGGGACACACAGGGGGTGGATCCCTCCACCCTCTCTATGACGTCAAGGTTGACAAGGTTCTGTATCTCCTTCTCCACTTTGTCACAGAGATGGAAGGGGGCACGACAGTGTTTTAACACCACCTGCTGGATGGTGTCATCAATATGGAGGCAGATTGATTCTCCCGCCATTTGACCAATGCCCGTGAACACATTCTGGAATCTGTTCAGCAGTGTTTGCACATCGTCTAGGAACATGCCATATGTAAAACAGATGAGCTGCAGGGCTTATGCTGCCACACAGCCGAGTAGAGTTTGGGTGCCTACTTTGGACACATAGAAACGGGCGCCTATGGAGACATCACCATGCGTGACGGGGACTATAAAGGTGCTTTCTAGGGGTGGTGTGGTTTTGCTTCCGAAGGTGAATATGCGCACCTTTGTTGTTTGGAGTGGCGGGGGTCCTGGCAATCGCCGGTATTGTTCGTAGCCCATAACGCTGACAGATGCGTTGGTGTCAAGAAGTACTGGAACGGGTGTGTCCATGATAGTACTGAGCACCTGGGTTGGCGCTTTCCCCTGCCTCCCACCATAAGCATGGCTGAGGTGAAATAGACATCTTCATTTTTGTCCCCCCTGGCCCTTTCCTTGTAGTTCCATCCTGGTGTCCACCGACGTGGTGTTGGCATTCTGTATGGCCCGCTTCGGGGGAGTACCTCTCAGACACTCTTTGCCACGTGATACACTGGCTGGGGTGCCGATGCTCTGCAAACTCTTGTGAAATGGTTTTGGTTACCACACCTGTTGCATGTGTACCCCTTGGCTGGGACGTCTTGCTCATGTGGAAAGTCGTATCCACATTGCGGGCAGGGGGCAGAGGTGGATGCGTTCTGGTGTTTTCTTTGTCGCCAGGCATTCCTTCCCCCTTGGCTCTTGGGTGACTGTTATTTTCGACAGAGAATACATCCTATAGCTTTACCGACTTCAATGCTGACTCCATTTTCGAGGCTCTGATGTCCGCCAGCTCATGGGATCGCCTGAGCTCGAGTATTCTGGGGAGCGTTATTCCAGGCTTGCAAAGGATTTGCCTCTGCAGGTTGATGGAGTGGCATCCGATGGTGATTTGGAGCCTCACCTCCTCTACTTCATTCTCCCAGGCGCAGGTTGCTGTGAACTGCCTCAGACGGCTCTGATACTTGTCCAGGCTTTCATCACTCTGTTGCATGGTGGTACGCATGATGAATTTCTCATAATCAGTGATGATCATGGAAGCAAAGTAGTCTGACAAAGCCTTTGCTCATTACAGCTGCGCCGTGCAAGTCCCTGGTGGGGTGCAAACTCCTAAACAGCTTGTGGACTGCTGAGCCTGCTGAGTATATGAGCGTAATTTTTTTTGCCAGGTCCTCCTTCTCCCCATAGCATTGAAGTCCATGTCCAGGCGTTCATGCCATAATTCCCACCGTGACCCTAGGTTGGCCGGTGCACCATCTACGTCAATTTTGCATAAGGGTGCGCGCGAGCCTCGCTGATGGGATGTGCCTCCTTGTGGGCGCGGTGTGGGCGCAAGAGCCTTCTCAGGTGACATCTCCCTTGAGGGTGTTGGCGTTTGTCAGGTAGTGCAGGTGACTGAAGTAGGGTGCACAGGTACTCCAGGCAGAGCCCCAACCCTAATTATCTTGCCCTCAGATAGTGGGTGCACAGGCACTCCTGAGAGGAGCCACAACCCAGCTACAGGTGATGATCGTGGCACTACAGGATTGGGGTCGCAAGAGCCACACCACACCCCTCTTCTGGGATGGCCCTGTGGGGACATGGGGTGCCGGTGGACAAACTGGCTGTAATGAGCCCAGGCCTAGTCTGGGATTTCCAAAAATTAAGGCGATTGCCTCAGCTTGACTATGAGGAGAAAGGTGGCTAAAAACAAGGCCTGGAGCCTCATAGCGGCATTTACAGAATGCGATGCGTTGGAATGGCGGGCTGTTTCTCAGCACGCATTGGGGAATCTAGACACCGCGGGCCTGCAGAGCTAGCAGGGGCGAGGCCTGGATTGCCTCGTCGCCATTTGAGGTGGGCCTCTGCTGCACACCGGGGTGACGTAATAATGACACCCACACTGATATGGGTCTTGCAGGTCCCGGCTTCGGTGTGCCTGAAAGCGCGCCAAGCCGGGCCTATTTATGTACTCATATGACATAACATGGTTCAACTGGAGGTGTCATCTGGAGGAGTAGGGAGTGCCCCGGGCACACCCGCTGGGGGGTGTCAGCCAGTGCCCCATTTGCGAGGTGAGCTACACCGTAACTACCCAGTGCTATACCGCTCTCTTGATTCCACTTGGTTACATGAACTGAGGAGGATTTAAGCATGCCAACCGATGCTCCATCCAATTTGATCTGTTACAGTGTGCCCGGGCATCAGGCTGTCTCAGAGATGCTGGGAGTTATTGGAAGAGAGCTGTGAACCAGGGTCCCCCGCGCACATGCAGGGAAATAAAGGGACAGCATCGGAGGTAGAAGAGGTGCTATGCAAAGCACTATCAGCTCAACATCAACAAAACAACACGGCCACAGTCTAAGACGTTCTGTGGAACTCTATATCTTGGTGGCACTAATCCTACGAGATATCACTACACGTTTTGTTATTAGCGGAAGAGCGCTACAAAATCCAAAGAAATCAAAAGGGTAATATAAAAGAATGAATGCCCCCTCCAACGACGAATCAGATACAATTGCCACAGAAGCTAGAAGGCGGGGAGAACCCACCAGCAACCTCTCACTTGGAGGTGGAAGACACCGCTTCAGCTACTAAAGGAGAGATAGCCCACATGCTGCAGGAACTGAAAAGTGAGATATTGTATTTTTTTTAAAACCTAGCCGCCTCTATCAAAGAGCTGCCAACAAGCTTAAAAACAAGAACTTTCAGCTAAACAGGGTCAGCGACTAGAATCGACTAGAAGGCGAGTCCCAAGATGGAGAAAGTAGATCCCACAAGAACAGTATACATCTCAGAAGAATCCCGGTCTCTGTCCAGAATTCTGAGGTGAAAACATTTATCTGTGAACGTTTTGATGAAGTCTTAGGGGATGAAGCTCTTTCGACCTTGATCCTCGACAGAACCAACCAAGTCATTTCAACATTTAAGTAACAAAAAATGTAGTGCTGGACACCCTCACCAGAGTCCACTACTTTCATGCTAAAGAACAGACCATGAAAGCTGCGAGAGGCAAACAGTTCATAGTGTTCCAAGGACCAGAAGGCTTTTTTGAAGACTTGGCTCAGTCGATCCTCGAACAGCATTGAATGAGACCAATCATAGACAAGTTGAAAAACAGCCCATATAAAACAGGCCTTTCTCTTCCACTCTCCTTTTGTACAAATGGGGAACAGCTCCACTGTACTAAGTTCGAGGATGATGCAACTCTTGCGGACTCGCCTCAGACTCATCTGCTAAGCCACAATCTTTTTAATCTCAGCTTTCCTCCCAGGGGTCTGCTAGACCAGCTGGTTGAGTATCTCATAGAAGAAGACAAAGGAAGAGATTGTTGAGAAGGCGAGAGTGAAGGTCAGATGGAAATCGATTCATTCTCCTGTTTCAGTAATCCATATTCTCCATTCCTATCACTTATTCTCAGTAGTCCCCTCTCCTCCCTCACATATTACTGGTTCCTCTCTTGACTTAATGTTTCCATCCCCGGTTTCTACTACCACTGTTGCTGCTCTCCATTTTATTACTCAGATCACTTTCTACTTTCCTTTTGGATTATTCCTTCTCCTCCTCCTGTTCTGTTCTTTCTTCAACTAAGTCCTTTCTCTGCCGTGATCTTTGTGCCTTTGACTCGTCCATATTTATTTCTGCATGTACTTCTTCCCTGTCTTCCCTACCTTACTTTGCTCCTCTTTCTGCTGACTCTGCCACCTCTTCTCTTTTCTCATCTATATCTACGTCTCTTGACTCCCTATATTATGAAACTCAATTTCTTCCTACCCGGAAGCCTCCTTAGCCTTGGCTCATGTCCCAACTTCACTCTTTGTGGCATACACTTTGTTGAGCTGAATGTCATTGGCATAACATAAGTCTTTTGCGTACTCAGATTCCGTTACTCTTGCCGCTTCTCACTCTGCTTACAATACTGCTCTTCGTTCTACTAAAGAATTTGTATTATTCAGACCTTCTTCATTCTTATGCCTCACATTCCCATTGTATCTTCCAAACTCTGTCTTGCATTCTTTCTCCCCCTTCTCCTGATCCTGCTCTTTCTCTTTCTCTGTCTGCCGGTGATCTGGCCCAATACTTCTCTTCCAATGTCACTCTTCCCTGCAACTCTATTTCGCCATCTTCCTGCTTCTTCTGCTCTTTGCCACTACTGCCAGATTCTTTGTCCACCTTCAACCCTCAATCTGATTTGGACACAGCTGCCCTGTTGGCTAAGACTCACCCTACTTTTCTCCCTCTTGATCCCGTGCCCTCTACTCTTATTCGTCTTCCCTTTCTCACAGTTTTTTTCAATACTTCTCTTCCAAACTCTGTTTTTCCTTCTCCTTTCAAATATGCCACTATTCTTCCTATCCTCAAAAACCTTCTATGACCTCTTTTTGTGCTTCTAGTTTCCACCCTATCTCCCTCCTTCCAAATCTTTCAGAGCATATTGAACGTGATGTGCACTATATAATCTCTTCCTTTATTTCCTCTAACTCACTACTTCCTCACTTTCAATCCGTCTTCCACCCCCCCCACTCCACTGAGAATTCTCTACTCTCTGTCTGTAACTCTCTTCTTTTTGCATGCTGCACAAAATACTTGTCTCTTCTAATCATCCTTGATCTATCAACGGCATTTGATACTGTTGATCATGCTCTTCTTCTTTCTTCTCTTTCCTCCTTGGGTTTTTCCTGTCCTCTACTAGCCTGGTTTAAATCTTATCTGGCCGATCGCACCTATTCTGTCTCTTGGGCTGGCAATGTTTCTCCTGTTTTTTCTCTCTCTCACAGTGCTCCACAAGGCTCTGTCCTAGGTCCCCTCCTCTTTTCACTGTACACTCGACCTTTTGCGGCTATCAGCTCTTCCTTTGGTCTTTCAAACCACCTCTATGTGGATGATACCCAACCTTTTCTATTCTTCTGTTCTTTTTCTTCTCAGATCCATGCTACCATTTCTTCCTGTTTATTGGCCACTCAATCTTGGATGTCCGACCACTACTTGCTATTAAACCCCTCCAAAACTGACGTTCTATTTTTTTCTGCCTCCACTATCCCCCTTTTCCCCCAGACTCTATTTCCTGTCCTCCCTCTCACCTACCTATTTCTTCTAGTGCTTGTAATCTTGCTGTTTAGTTGGACTAGTATTACTGGTCCTAACATAGTAGGATTTACAGATCACTTTACTAAGACTTCGAGGTTACCTCCTAAGAATTATTTTGACATGTACTGGCAAATAGTGCATTTTAAAGCACCTACTGCCTGTTGCATTGCTGGAAACGTGGTTCTGAATAAACATTTTTCTAAAGAATTTGGGGCCTCTTCCCTCCCCAAAAGGGATTTTCTAGGACATGTTATGGCAAACATAGGTCATACGTTTGAGCATTTGACGAGCGCTTCGTAGAGAGGTGTGGGTGTTAACTATGTATTTAAATATTATCAACTCATCATCCACGTGTCAGGGTATCAAATGCTGACAGTGTAGTGTAGGTGACACTAAAAGTAATATTTCTGTTCAATATAATGCATGGTGGCATCAAACAATCTTCACACGCACAAAAAGCAGCATATGCAAATTATTTAATAAAGGAAAGTTGGGTATGCAGCAGTTCCCCCTAACCATGGAACAGGACTGCACCCCAAGCAGGAATGAGGGCCACGGGGAGATTGTGTTGAAGGTACATGGATTTTGTCTGACCTCCATACCTTTCAGATAGTTATCTCTGGGGAGCTGCTAGATACACAGCAAAGTCACCCGCGCGCCACCTGGCACGGGGCCAGCCTTACTAGTGCTTTTCTGCTGCCGTGTTTCTCCACCTCTTTTCCATGTGTTTAGCTCTAAAGTCGTGGCCCTGCACAATCAGTGGCAGCCTTACACAAGGGGAGCAGGGCAAGGTGGCGGCCAGTGCTGCCCACTCCAAAAGGCCTCTCAGCCAGTGGCCTCATGCAGAGCTCCTTCAATGTAGCGCACCAGGCCCACTTATCAACGAACATCCTGCAAGTTCCCTCTCTTGGCTGGAGGCAGGGCGGGGGGGCACAAATAACTCTGGGTGGGGAAAATCTAGATAGTTCTGCGGGTTGAGTTCTAGTTGTAGATATTGGAGTCTAACCTCTTGCTTGAATCCCTGCATTGCTGTCTCAGCATTTCGCCCTTCAAACATCAGCAAATGCTTGCTTGTCAGATTAATAAGTATGGCCCACATATGGCAGTGTCAAGAGCCAATACAGCTGCTGCCGTCACTTTATAAATGGGTAATAATATTAATAAGGAAGGCTGTCTCTTCACTGACTGCCACTTCCCAATGGCATGTCCTCACCAGAATGCTCAGTCGGATTGTTACTGCTAGCAAGACCCCAGGTTCTGCACCCACATAAAAAAGACCAGAACCAAAAGGAAGGAGCATCAGTGACTCTTCCCCTCGGTTTCTCATCACCATCCGAAGCCGGGGGCAGCCAAGCAGAGCCCACTCACCCTAGGATTAGTGGAGTTTTGCTCAAATATTTCCTACTTTTCTTGCAATACAATAATTTGCAAGATGTTTTGGAAATTGAACTCGGTAATTGGAAGCTTGCTGACCGGGTGTAGACCCCACAGCTCAGTGATACATACAGCAAAGCACAATCTCACAACTCAACTTAGGGAGACTCTGGGGAGGGGCATAGGGGATGCCACAAAGCAAACCCCGGAGGCTGTATACATAGAATACCCCAAGTCGCAGTTCACCTTCCATAGCCTGCTAAATCCACTTGTCAAAAAGCACACTAGAAGAGGGAAAACAAGTTAGTAGTGTGTACCCACCATGGACATTTGGCGATCAGGGGCCACAGACTGAACATTAATGAGCATGTGGACCACTAACTAGACCTGACGACCCACAGCATAACTTGCAGAGCTACCTACACACTTACCCTGGGGAGAGGGGGGGACTAGGGGACCTCTGAGACACCTGGGAGCTGAGGACTGCGCAGGCACATCACTTTTAAGGACCTCACGCCTATCATTCCAGGACCTGGTAGCTTCCATTTTGGATCGGTCTGATAGCAGGATGTGCCTTAGGTCCACAGAGTCGTAGGTCCATTCCCCAATCTAATTGTCTATAGAAAGATTAACAAGACATGCCCGAGGTTTGTAGGAACACTCAGGTCGACACTTGGCAATGGGTAAGGAGTTCCCAGGGCCAGCCAATCCATAACATCTCTGCAGTTACCACTTGTAATGCACCAATCAGTTTACAGAATGTCCACATTGCACCTATCCCCACATCACCTAATAGGGGAGCACATGGATGTGTCGTGTTCCATGCAGCTAAGGTGTGTGGAGGGGAAATCAAGGAGGCGTGGAGAGAAATAGGAGGAGGAGGAGGTGAGCATGAGGGAGGAGGCTGGGAAAGAGAGAGTGGAGAAAATAAACCATGAGAAAGGCGATGAAAAGAATGTTTGGAGGTTTAAAAGATTATAAGCGTGGAGATGCTGGAGGAGGAGCAGGGATAGGGAAAGGCTAAGGAGGAGAGTCCACTGGATGAAGGAAGCGAGGAGAAAGAGAGGACCAGTGCTGAAGATGGCAGCTTCGTTTTTGGTCCAGCAAGGGAGGGGTCTTGCCACCGTGGCAGTTAGTGAATTTACTCAAATTTTGAATCAAGCCAGAAACCACTGCGAATTTACCTAAGCCACCACCGGCCGGGGGAGGGGAGAAAGAGAAGAATAAACTGGAATATGAAAATCGACCCACGTCGGCCGGGAGGAAGAAGAACCTGGCAACTGCTTCCATGAAGAACACAGAGGACACCCATGTCCCAACTGGTTTATTACAGAATCTGCCCAGAAGGACCTTTGTACTTCAGGAGTGATAAAGGTGTGGGCTGGGCCACTAAAAGCATTACAGAACTGTGAGAAATTGATAATAAATCAACTAAGTATTACACTAACTCTGAACCTGGACCTTTGTTATCTCATTTAACTTGCACTCAAGATGAAGGTTCCTGTTTGGAGTATGAGAAGAAGCTCACCCACTTGTTTTGCTGTGTTCTTGTGATTATGCTTGCATCTGCCATGCTTATGTTTGAGGTCTTGCTTGGAGTGTGAGAAGAAGCTCACCCCCACTTGTTTTGCTGTGTCCCTTGTGATTATACTTGCACCTGCCATGCTTAGGTTTGAGGTCCTGCTTGGACTGTGAGAAGAAGCTCACCCCACTTGTTTTGCTGTGTCCCTTGTGATTATGCTTGCACCTGCCATGCTTATGTTTGAGGTCCTGCTTGGAGTGTGAGAAGAAGCAAGTCACTAGATGTACATTTTCAGAGCCATTTTAAACCAACATGTAACTATTACACTACCTCATTTATAACATAACATGGAAGCTGCAGTAAATATATTTTAAAGCATCAATCAAGTCAAAAAACGTTCAAATGACATTAACAGATGGCGGCCGTCATTTGGGAAATAAAAATGGCTGACAAATTCACCACACAATACAGATTCAGCCAGAGTGCAAAAAGTGATGTGGTTGGGTGGGAATGGGAGGAAAATCCGATAGATTTCACTTAGCAATGGGCGTTAAATGGGTGGGACAGGTTCATAGCCAAACTACATTAATCCATCCTCATATGCCACCTGCATTGAAAAGCATTACAAATCTACATTCAAAGCCCCTATTTCAAGTTCTTATGTTAAAACTCTTATTTTAATGACAATAGTTTCGGCTCTAAAGGTACCGCTTTCAGCGCACCTAATAGCCAAAACTAAAAATAAACATACACTCCCCCGAGCCTGCCAGAACAACATGTCAAAAATGGTGAGAAATACACCTCAGAGAAGAAGGAATATGGGACAGACGTCCCCCTGCA
Organism: Ambystoma mexicanum; assembly: GCF_040938575.1. Lineage (NCBI taxonomy): Eukaryota > Metazoa > Chordata > Amphibia > Caudata > Ambystomatidae > Ambystoma > Ambystoma mexicanum. The sequence continues at coordinate 156,896,093 of NC_090925.1, forward strand.
CTAGTATTATTAAGGGAGGGAGTAGTGTTACACAAAAGGTACTTGTATCCACAGAGATTGACCACTGATTGTTGCTGTGACAACTGTGAGTAGCAGTGGAAGTGGGGTGGGAAAGTTTCCTCACTTGCCTGAAAGGCTCAGAAAGAGCCAGTAAATATGTTGTTGTGTCCGAGAATTAGGCTAGAAAGCAGCAAAAAGGAGAATTCCTAAAACAGGGATTGCAGAAGCCTGTGCCTCACCTCCATTAAATTCAGAAGATGTAGGTGCTCGGAAGGATTGCATTGTGCATGATTTGAGTGAATATACAAGCACACATTTGCGTTGGGGGCGAGTGGTACCTCGATCATTACAGCATCTCTGGGGCAGCTTATACAAGGGCACTGGCTGTGCTGGTGCCAGATGACCTTTGAAAATTAGACGTACCGTGCCAGCTTGGTTCAAGCCAGCGATAAAGGCTGTGCCAATCTATTTTCACCTTCCCACACATGTTTTCTCCCTATATTTACTTTTGACTGGATCCTGACCTGCAGGCAACAGATGCCAGCTTGCAATTTCCACACACCTCTGACCCTTCAATGCACTGGTGACACAATGCTGAGTTTGCTTCTGAGAGTTTTCTGAGACCTTGTTTGCACAGCTTGCATCAGAGATGACAAGCCCAAGGTTGCCATCAACTGAACATACATCTTTCTGGCTGACAGATGGAGTGGAGTTCATAGATAGACACATGAGTGATTAATGCAATGCTGGTTGGGGACATCTGCTGTTGAATGCTTGCTATCAGGCAATTGGCATTAAAAGAAAATATATTGTCACGCTGGCTCTGCCTTTTTCAGAGGGGGAGAAATATGGCTTCCATTTCCAGAAATTCCCCCACCAGTGGAGTTCATGCCCGGCGGGCATCTGCTTACACAGCATCCTTTGGTCCGCACCTGTCCTGATGTATGGGGGATCAGTCAATCTATACCTTTTACTCATGTTTCTCTGTCTGCACTTAAATATCTATAGCTCCTTTATTTCTCTCTGAATCACCCCAATATCCTGGGGATCAGCTTATCCCAGTCTTTGTATACCTTGTACACATGATTCCTTATTATTATTATTAATATTATGGTATTTAGTGAGTGTGGAACTAGCTTTGGGAAACAACAGAGCACTTTACAAGTCATGGGGGAAGGACGCAGTGAGCGAAGCAGAGATGCAAGGGTGCTAGGAGCTAACAATGGGAAAGGGGGAAGGTGTGCACGTGGGCAGAAAGGGGTCTACAAGCAACCAGGGGAAGAAACAGGGGGGAGCAGATCGCCTTGTCTCAGGTTAGGTGTGGACCTAGGTGTTAGGGAGGAACCATTCCTTGAAGAGGAGGGTCTTAAGATCCTTCCTAAAATGTAAATGCCCCTCAATTCACACACTTTTGGTGGGTGTCAACCACCTTGTAATCAACGTATTAACCTGCCAAGCCCCCTACACGCCCATACACTTGAATGGCCTCTCACTCACCAAAAGCAAAATTGGATGTGTTCACCCATCTTGGAGACACATACGATTGAGAGTTATGAATGTAGAAGCAAGGGGTGAGTCTCGTGTAGGCAGGGAGTAGGTTCCAGCATCTGGGGCGTAGACAGAGAAGACACGTCTTCTGGTTCTTTCCCTCATGCATCAGCAGAGTTCATGGCTGCACACGTCTGTACTGCTGGTAGGCCGTAGGCCTCTGGAGAAGCTGAGCTCGCCAGTGAGGAAGCTTGGGGAAATGAGGGCGACCGCCTTGTAGACGATTCAGCAGTATTAGAAGGTGATACATGCGTGTAGCAGTAGCCAGTGGACTTCCATGATGGTCGGGTGATGTGGTTGAGTTTCCAGAGTCCTTTGGTGAGTCATGTAATGTAGCAGCATTTATGAATCCCATCTTTGTCAGGCCTGCAGCTAGTGAGGGAGAGTGCAAGGGGAATCCCAGCTGGGAAAGCCCCATAGGTCTGGCGACATCCTGCAGCCAGTTATGCAAATCACAGCTCTGTATTCTCCAGGCTATTGCTGGTGACGTCAGTGAGGCGAGTCAAAGATATTTTTCATGGTTTCCTATATGACGCCTTCCAGCATTCAGGAATGTACTTCTCTTATAATACCTGATTTTTGCTACGTACTCACGGATATCAATACTCTCCACAACTTCATGGTGTTGTTATGAATCCTTATTACACAAGAAATGAATGCAAAAAATACAATAATAGTAATAACGATGATCACATTAACATAATACTAATAAAAGGTACCAAAGGAGAGAAATAGTAGTATTGATACTAATTATTACTAATTATAATGGTAATGTCTGTCTTTCTTGTCCCTCCATGTCAGGAAGTACATGCTTTTGGTGCCAACTGTGCTTCATGGCGAGCACACGGAGAAGGCCTGCGTGCTCCTCACACATTTGAATGAGTCCCTCACTTTGAACGTCATGCTGGAACTCACGAAGCAGACCGTGAGCCTCGTCCAGGATTTTGTGGCTGAAAAGGACACGGAGCACTGCTGGGACTTGCAGGTAAGGATGGGCCATTGGGGTATGATAGAAGCTTTGACCACACCAGGAACGGACCCTATTGTGCTTGGGTGGCTGCTACATAGAGGGGCGGCTGCTTCGTTCTTTATTGCCCCCCGCACAGGTAATGCCGCTTGGGTGGGGTTGCGCACTCTACTGCTTTTGCTCCACACTGGACCACATCCTGGTCACTCTCTTTTCGCAAGGGCGGCCTGTGTTTCTTCTTTCACCTTTGGGGAATGCCTCACCTGCCCTACGATGCTGTACTCCCCACCTCCCTGGCAGAGCTGTGCTTGTGGAGCCGGCACATTCTCCCTCGGCGGGAGCAATCTACTGCTGCTTTCTGGCAATGCCACAGGGCTGCGGTGTGCCCCTCTCTCCGGCCGCACAAGCACCCTCGCTGCAGAGGGCGGAGTCTGCCGGCTAGGCACTGGGCACTCTCCACCTCCTCTCTCGTGACGATTGGAGGTTGCTTCATTTCCCTGAGCAGGGAACAGTTCAGGCCCACTTCCACCTTTCTCGTGGCATGACGCATGCTGTATTTTCTCCCCCAGCGGGGACAGCTCCTCTCCTACTTTCTCCCGTGGCAATGGCTGCAGCCCCCCTCATTCTTTCCCCCAGCGGGGCCAGTACCTTCCCTCCTTCCCTCATTTTGAACAAAAGAAAAGAAAGAAAAAAACATCAGAAGCCGCAGGGACAGGGAGCCCCGCGGTGGTTCTACTCCTCATTGCCAAAGATGCTGCTAGAGACCTATCACCATTTATCTCAAAACTCATCAACTCCTCATTCTCATCAGGTATTATACCAAGTAATCTTAAGCAATCTTGGGTCCTCCCCCTCCTCAAGAAGCAATCTCTAGACCCGGCCATCCCCACAAACTATAGGCCCATCACCACAGTGCCATTTTTACTAAAGATTCTAGATAGAGTGGCCTACTTACAGATCCAGAAATTCTTGGAACTGCACCAACTCCTAGGCTCACAGCAATCAGGCTTCCGACCACAGCACGGAACCAAAACTGCACTCATTGATCTTAAGACAAAGGTCAACGAGCTGAGAGACCAAGGAAACATGGCCCTGCTTCTCCTTCTGGATCTCTCTGCAGCTTTCGACCTGGTGGATCACAAAGTGCCCTGCAACCACCTAGAGTTTGCAGCACATTTCTCACCCCAGGCTCTAGCATGAATCAAATCCTTCTTAAGTGAAAGAACCATGAGAGTCTTCTCCACCTCAGCGGCGCAGACCCCGCTCCTATTACATGTGGTGTACCACAAGGATCATGTGTCTCCCCTACTATGTATAACATTTTTACTAAATGTGAAAGCCCCTGTTTGATGATTTGGACCTTTTAGGTGTCATCTACACTAACTATGCAGATGACACCCATATTCTCATCCCACTTTCTGGGGATTACAAACAGGATTTGGCCTTGGTGAATAAGATGTACCTCATCATCCAGGCATGGATGGTACGTCATGGTCTTTGCCTGAATGATGTCAAAACGGAACTTATCATTCTGGGGACTACACTGAACATCAGGAAACTTAGCCAAGATCAGGGATGTCATTTAGGGGTCGCAAGTGCGACCTCTGAGGTATCCCTTGCGACCTCTGTGGATTCCCTTGCAACCTCTGTTAAAAATTTTTAAAAAAAGTTTTTTTTTTAATGCAAGCTCCTGTGCTGTGGCCAGCACCATGTGGCTCTTTACTTCTGGAGTGGCTGGCTTTCTTGTTCAGGCCCCTTAAAAAAAAGAAGAAAAATAAGAACAGGAGTGTCACAAGTTTAACACTTTCAGCACTGACCCTAATTAAGAAAGAATAGGAATACCAAATAATGTGTCTTTCTGGAATCCTTTACAATAATTGCTAGACTCATTAAAGGTTATTTCAGGCACACTTCAGGGTGTGAGTCACTGATTTAGTCTGTTCTTAAATGCCTCAACTCAGCCTTTCATCCTTCTGAGGTCGATAAATGAGTACCAACACAGGTTGGGTGATATTGGGTGTATATTGTTTCTATTTAAAGCTCTTAAGCGTAAGTGCTATATAATAACACATCATTATCATTTGGTCATGGACGTCGGCTTGCATTCACAGTAATTTGGTAATATGGACCTATACACACTGATCTTAACGATAATATGGCGATCCATTCTTGTATGAAATGTACATCACATTATAGTGATGTCGTAACCATATTTTTCGTAGTGTACAATGCTATGTGATGCCACTTCCTGTTTTGTCAACGGCTGAAAGGTCATGTTGCATTGCTTCCCGCGATATCACTTCCGGGTGAGGTCAAATGACATCACTTCCTGTGATGTCATCAGGGGTCAAGGGTCGTGTGATGTCACTTCCGCTACCCCTGGCATTTTGGTGAAATGACGTCCCTGGCCAAGATTACACAACTTTTGTCATAGTTGGCCATACAATTCAAGTTGCCAAGGAGGTAAAAATACTAGGTTTTTACCTCGACTCCTGTCTCACCTTGGCTAAGCAAGTAAACGCTATGGCATCCTCCACAGCCTATACTTGTAAATTGATCAGATCAGCTAGACCTTACCTCTCAACAAATAGTTGCACCACGTTTGCAAGAGCACTCGTGCTGTCCAAACTTGATTATTGCAAAGCCCTCTATTTGGGGTCTAATAAATACATCACGCAAAAAATCAAAATACCGCAAAACAATGCCCTTAGAGCGGCACTAGGAATCTCCAAGAGCGCTCAGATATCATCGACTAGAAGACAATATAACTGGCTTTCCACAGTCGACAAAATCAAATTAAAAACTGCTTCTCTAACTTTCAAGTGTCTCAACAACCTAGCACGAAGCTACCTAACAGAGAGATTTAAAAGAAGTTACATCTAGATCCACCAGAGCTGCCGATACAAACTGCCTATCAGTTCCCCTGTTCAAAATGACCACAACTGGAGGAAACAGCTTCCCCGTCAAAGCTACCCAGCCGCGAGCAGAAGGCCAGAGGACAAGGCCTGCACTCCTCTTTGCAGCTCCGCTGCGAGTGCCTCCATCAGCTGTGCTCGATCAGCTGGCAGCAGAATTCCATCTGCTTTACGGAGCTCCAGCTGATCTCGCGCACATTGCGAAGGCCTCCGCCTTGGAAGGCATGGGCACCGACAAAGCATCTTTTGAATTTGGCACCGAAACGACGCCGCTTCCCGCCCGCAGCCTGATACGGCTTCCCGCCCTGCCGGCTCCACCCCCCCCATCATAAAGGGAGACGGGGCTCACCGCCAGGCGAAGCCGCGAGGAGAAGGCCAGAGGACAAGGCCTGCACTCCTCTTTGCAGCTCCGCTGCGAGTGCCTCCATCAGCTGTGCTCGATCAGCTGGCAGCAGAATTCCATCTGCTTTACGGAGCTCCAGCTGATCTCGCGCACATTGCGAAGGCCTCCGCCTTGGAAGGCATGGGCACCGACAAAGCATCTTTTGAATTTGGCGCCGAAACGACGCCGCTTCCCGCCCGCAGCCTGATACGGCTTCCCGCCCTGCCGGCTCCACCCCCCCACCATAAAGGGAGACGGGGCTCACCGCCAGGCGAAGCCGCGAGGAGAAGGCCAGAGGACAAGGCCTGCACTCCTCTTTGCAGCTCCGCTGCGAGTGCCTCCATCAGCTGTGCTCGATCAGCTGGCAGCAGAATTCCATCTGCTTTACGGAGCTCCAGCTGATCTCGCGCACATTGCGAAGGCCTCCGCCTTGGAAGGCATGGGCACCGACAAAGCATCTTTTGAATTTGGCGCCGAAACGACGCCGCTTCCCGCCCGCAGCCCGCAGCCTGATACGGCTTCCCGCCCTGCCGGCTCCACCCCCCCCACCATAAAGGGAGACGGGGCTCACCGCCAGGCGAAGCCGCGAGGAGAAGGCCAGAGGACAAGGCCTGCACTCCTCTTTGCAGCTCCGCTGCGAGTGCCTCCATCAGCTGTGCTCGATCAGCTGGCAGCAGAATTCCATCTGCTTTACGGAGCTCCAGCTGATCTCACGCACATTGCGAAGGCCTCCGCCTTGGAAGGCATGGGCACCGACAAAGCATCTTTTGAATTTGGCGCCGAAACGACGCCGCTTCCCGCCCGCAGCCCGCAGCCTGATACGGCTTCCCGCCCTGCCGGCTCCACCCCCCCACCATTAAGGGAGACGGGGCTCACCGCCAGGCGAAGCCGCGAGGAGAAGGCCAGAGGACAAGGCCTGCACTCCTCTTTGCAGCTCTGCTGCGAGTGCCTCCATCAGCTGTGCTCGATCAGCTGGCAGCAGAATTCCATCTGCTTTACGGAGCTCCAGCTGATCACGCGCACATTGCGAAGGCCTCCGCCTTGGAAGGCATGGGCACCGACAAAGCATCTTTTGAATTTGGCGCCGAAACGACGCCGCTTCCCGCCCGCAGCCCGCAGCCTGATACGGCTTCCCGCCCTGCCGGCTCCACCCCCCCACCATAAAGGGAGACGGGGCTCACCGCCAGGCGAAGCCGCGAGGAGAAGGCCAGAGGACAAGGCCTGCACTCCTCTTTGCAGCTCCGCTGCTCGAAGTCTGCCGTTTACCACGGACTCTTGCTGGAATCACAAGGTAAGGAGTCCCGCACTCCGGAACTACCCCACACACTCGCAAAAAGGCGAGACCGTCTACGCACACGTACTCTACCTAGCGTATTGGTCACTCTGCCCATCCCCACAAGTGCACGCAATGCACGACTACAGTCGAGAACCTTACCTACAACTAACCGAAAGGCCACCTCCCCAGTACTGCATCTATACCACAAACTAAGCCACACAACGAAGCTGACCCCACTTATCAAGCACCACCGTGAGCCATTTGCATTGGATACAATGTCTAAGACTCTTGTTAATGTGTCACTCACACGTATGAATGAAATTACCGCTATCTGCAAATCTTCTACCACTGCCTTGCTACCTAATGATGCAAATGCTACTTTATCTGTGTCTATGACCCCAGAAAACATGCCCCCCACTGGTTTGAATGAAATTACCGCTATTTGCAATTCTTCTACCACTGCCTTGCTACCTAATGATGCAAATGCCACTTTATCTGTGTCTATGACCCCAGAAAACATGCCCCCCACTGGTTTGAATGAAATCACCGCTATTTGCAATTCTTCTACCACTGCCTTGCTACCTAATGATGCAAATGCCACTTTATCTGTGTCTATGACCCCAGAAAACATGCCCCCCACTGGTTTGAATGAAATTACCACTATTTGCAATTCTTCTACCACTGCCTTGCTACCTAATGATGCAAATGCCACTTTATCTGTGTCTATGACCCCAGAAAACATGCCTCCCACCGGTTCGGATATGCCACCCTCGACCATCAATGTCACCCCTGAACCGCACCTCAAATGTGCCCTCATCAATGCCCGCTCCATCAATGCGCATGCACTAGACATCCACGACCTTATTACCACCCTAGATCTAGATCTTCTAATGGTCACCGAAACTTGGCTACATGAAGCCTCAGGCCCCGCCCTATCCCTCGCTCTCCACCTGGCTATGCCATCACGAGACAAGATCGCATGACCACTGGAGGCGGTGTCGCACTCATAGCCAAAGACTCAATCACCATCAGAAAGGCTGACAAAACTATCAACAATAACAGCAACTACCTTCAACTAAAACTCACCATCTCGCACCAATGCACCATCACCCTACACCTCATCTATCGACCACCAGGCCCCCTAGGAGACTTCCAGGCCTCCATCACCCACCTCCTGGCGGACAACCTCAAAAAGTCATCCAAAGCCATTTTCCTTGGAGACATCAACCTTGGCCTGAATGACGCCAAAGACCCTACAGCCAAAGCACTTGACACATCTCTAGCCACCCTAGGATTCATCAACACCATCAACAACCCCACACACGCCCTAAGCAGATCACTAGACTGGATCGCCCACCACAATTGCCCCATCACAGTCACGGGCAACACCCCACCCCATGGTCCGACCACCACACCATCACCTTTAACATCCCCACCACTACAACCACATCCCACCCCCCTCCTCCCTTGCCTCCTGCCCTTACAAGGAGTGCCCGTCAACTGACCAAAGAAAGACTCCTACCCTTCTTACAGGGACCTGCCTTCACAGCCCCATTCTCCAACGACCCGGAAACTCTGGCAAAAAATTATGATACGGCCATCACAGCAGCAATCAATACCATCGCCCCACTTAAACTTCGGAAAACCAAACCCACTAGACACGCTAATGCGTGGTTCACCCAAGACCTTCTAAAACTACGCTCCGACAAACGGGCAGCATTAGCTCTTTGGCAAACATCACGGGATAAGAAAGACAAACTCAACTTCAAATCCCTTGCAATTAATTACAAGAAAGCCATCATTAAAGCCAAAGCTAAATCCTTCGAAGAGAGAATTACTAAGGCCGAGTCGAACACCAAGGAAATGTTCGCCATTTTCAGGGAACTTGAGAACCCCACACCCACCCCCCAAAACTTCACTAAGGACAAAGACTGGTGTGACAACATCCAAACAGCCATGCGCAATAAGATCAGCTCTCTCCAAGCCAAAATATTGAACACCAAACTAACACTCTCCACCCACACTACACCCTCCCCACCACCACTGCCCCCATCACCCACTGAGGCCCCACCCACCTTCTCGTTTAAAACCATCCAAGAAAACGACATGATCAACATTATGAAAAACATAAAACCCTCCAATTGCAAAGGCGACCCCTGTCCTGCCTCCATCATCAAAGACTGCGCAGACACCTTGACCCCTTTTCTAACAGCCTTCGTCAACGCCTCCTTCACCACAGGGAGAGTCCCCGCCTGCCTAAAGGAAGCATGGGTCCGACCCCTCATAAAGAAACCCACACTTGACCCCACCTCCCCTAATAACTACCGCCCCATCACCACTGTCCCTTTCCTCCTCAAGATTCTAGACAAAGCAGCCTACCTGCAGGTCCAGCACTTCCTTGAAGAACAGAACCTCCTTGGACTGAGACAATCCGGCTTTCGCCCTAGGCATGGGACAGAGACCGCCCTACTCGACCTAAAAAACCAAATGGACGACGCAAGGGACCAAGGCAAACCTGTCTTGCTCCTTCTCCTGGATCTGTCGGCAGCTTTTGATCTTGTAGACCACGACATCCTTTGCCACCACCTCTCCTCCACAGCCAACTTCTCTCAAGAAGCCATTACATGGATCACCTCCTTCCTCCAAGGCAGGACCATGCAGGTCTTCTCTGACCTAGCCACGGCATCACCCTCTATCATGCTATGTGGGGTGCCCCAAGGCTCCTGCCTCTCCCCCACCCTCTACAACATCTTCACCCGCCCCCTCTTCCTCATCCTTGACGCCATGGGCATCTCTTACACCAACTACGCCGACGACACACAGATCCTTCTCACTCTGACAGGCGACTATGACACGGACTCTGCTACCCTCAACAACATCTACAACACAATTCAAATGTGGATGGCTATCAACGGCCTCTGCCTAAACTCCGACAAAACTGAGCTCCTACTCGTAGGCTCTCCTGACACCATCAAGAAACTTGACGCTCAGTTCAGCCATTTCACCATTGACTCAATCACAATCCCAGTACTTGACACGGTAAAAACACTAGGCGTCTACTTAGACTCCAATCTATCCATGACCAGACAAGTAAACGCCATTGCCTCCTCGGCCGCTTACCATGCAAAACTCCTTAACGCAATCAGACCTTATCTGTCAAAAGACACTTGCACTAACATAGCCAGGGCCATAACCGGCTCGCGACTTGATTACTGTAATATTATTTCCTTGGGACCTCCAACAAAAATCTTGAGAAGCTCCAAGTAATTCAGAACAATGCATTACGCGCTGCACAAGGCATTGCCAAGAGAGAGCACATCACCGCTGCCAGAAAAGCTTCCCACTGGCTCCCCATAAAGGAGAGGATCTTATTCAAGGCTCTAAGCATCACCCACAAATGTGTCCATCTTGCCGCCCCAATGTACCTTTCCCAGAGGATCCACCTAGTCTCCTCCACAAGACCCACTAGATCACCCTATGCCAGCATGCTCTCATTACCCAGGGTAAAAAGGACCAGAGCAGGGGGCTCCAGTTTCCCGTACCTCGCTGCCGTACACTGGAATACCCTCCCTAGCTCCCTGCGCTCTGAACCCTCACTGACCGCCTTTCGGAAAACCCTGAAAACGACCCTGTTCATTTAACAATTACATGGCCTAGCCCTCATAATTGTATTGTATGATGTATTATGTGGTATATCTGATCACAGGTCACTGCCTCACTGTAACCCAAGGCACAACCTGCACACATTGTAACTAAGTCTTCCTTGCAAGTAACAGTGCCACAATGCCCCTGGGCTGCCTGCGCGCTATATAAATTTAATAAATAAATAAATAAAATACCCAGTTGTGGAACTCCCTCCCACACTCATTAAGGACGGACCAATCATACCCACATTTTAGAACAAATGTGATTAAGTGGCTTAAAGAAAATGACCGATAGCCCAGCCACACGACCTAGTTGACCTAGTAAACAAATTGGACTTTTTGAACTTCGTGCGCGACCCGCACCTGCACTGCACTTCGACTACCTATTGTATTGAATATTCATTTTTAATGCATATGTATTACCTGCTGTATTCATACTAATCTGCATTTTTGCCTTTGTAACCTATGTAACTATAAGCAATTTGTAAGCCTAAAGTATTCTTGTTCCTGCACCCTGATATCTTCGGGTCTGGTGCGCGCTACACATAAATAAACAAACAAACAAACAAACAAATGTAGTGGGGGCCTGCTATGGACATCCAGCAGGCCCCCATGTTGCTATGGACACCAGCACTTTGGAGGCCCAGTGCCTCTGGGGGTTTGGGCTTGCTCTGGACATCCAGCAGGCCCCATGGTGCTATGGGACACCAGCACCATCTGGAGTGGGGGCAGGGTGAGCTATGCCCACGACCATGCAGACCTCTGCCACCTTACTGGCACAAGGGTCCCACGGCATCATGGCCTGCAGGCTTGTTGTCACACAGTGTGTGCCTCCAGGCCTACATGACTGAGACACAGACTCAGTCGGTCCTCTTTGGGAGTCTGCAGCCGTTCTGGTGCACGTGTCTGCAGAGGCTCCTTTTATTAGCTTGGTCATGGCCCATGTTAAAACGGCAATACACAGGGGAGGGACACGGTCCCTTAAAGGAGCAACACACTTTGGAGGGTCACACACAACACCTGGGTCTTATGAGCAGAGGGGACATTTGGTGAATGAAGAAGGTCAACGAATGCTGCCAGTTGCGCTACAGAAGTGGACCCTGGTTATGCATGCAGAAGGCAGTGATTATGGAACATCTAACTAAAGATCACGATGCACCATAGCTCAGGAGGTGGGAGTGACTGGCTATACAGATATGTGCCACCCATAAGCACCCGGGGAGTGGAGACATATAAGGAGGCTAGAACCACTTGCTGATATTGGACAGTACAACCCCACGTCCCATCCCTCCGTGTGGCGCCACTCCACCTTGCAGCCATTTCTTCATCCTTCACCCAAGCCGCCCCTTCCCCCCTGTCTCTTGCTTGTCCTTCCACCGTTTTGCCACTCCCTTTGGCACCCCACAAACCTTCCCCAATCCTCCACCAGCGACATTCTCCCACTCACCTGCCTGCAGTCTTCTCCAGCCTTTTCCTCTGGCATGCTGTGTCCACACTTTGGAGTTGTAGAAATAGTTTTACCTTTTACTATTTCTCCCATCAGACATTTTGAAGATATTTTTAATGTAAATCGTGCACACGTGACAGATGTGGTCCGGTTTCCTTTAAAAAAAAAAAAACACTTGTAGCACCCGAAGACAAAATCACCAGGGCAATAATAGCATTCATAACGGTGCTGGCTAGGCAGACTTGGCTGTTTTCAGGCCTGAGTCCAAGGATCTCTCTTCGCTCAAAACGTCCAGGGCTCAGGCTCAAGCCAACTTGCCAAGCATGCAATTAACACTACCCTAACATCACACCTGCCACACTCAAAGCACACAGAGTGAACATACCTAGAGTCTCATCGCAACCTCTTCCATGTCAGTGACCCCCAACTACCCGTACATGCAAACCCCATCTTCACACAAGAGGACAGAAGGAAACAGGGTTTTATTTAGCTACTTTTATCTGTTAGAGATAACTTTTGTGATTTAAAAAAAAAAAAAAACTCTTCTTTTTCCAGGTTCCTGCAATGACTTCTCTCCAGGTGGCCTATGTCACCCTCCACGGGAAAGGAGACACTGTGGAGTTCCACGGCAAGAGGTCCATCCTGCTTGAGCCCTCAGACAGTCTCATGTTTGTGCAGACAGACAAGCCCATCTACAAACCTGGACAGGAAGGTGAGGCGGGCAGACATGTACACTGATGTGCTCCGTTATAACACAAGCCTCACCCTGGTAAATCATTCTCCAGTGTAAAGCAGTCCAGTGGCCGCGGATCAGTGGCAACACCCAGATAGCCTCACCTCAGGGGTCTTTATCTCCTCCACGCCGCAAGTGGATTTGATATCTACATGGACCTGTGGTAGCAGCTTTGCAATTGGAAGACACTTTTCACAGCTAGACAAGAAAGCGGCTCAGTTTGGCTAGTGCAGTCAGGCAACCCCAGCTGCCCTCTAACCTCATGAAGAATTGACCAAACACAAAGATTGCTCAGCAAATTGAATAGCAAAGATGTGAAAGGAGAAATAGAATGAAAACAAATATTGATGTAGGTAATGACGACAATAAGCTGGGTTTCACCAATACAAAGGGACACATGTGTCCCTTATTGTCCTGGTCGAGGCCTTAGCTATGCCAATGCTTGACAGGTGGTGATATCTAGGTTTCACCTTTGCTGCATGGGAGGCTGGGCATTCTCCATTGCCGATGGCAAATTATGCAATGCCCTGCCTATTGTGCTCATGTGTACCCGCAACCACTTGGCTTTCACATGCTCAATTAAGACGCTACTCTTTTAGACTGGTGTAGGCTGTCCTCTGGACGTCTAATAGTGCCAAGAGTCCCCTGGGCAAATGTGCGCTTTATAAAACCTGATAGCATAACATACAAAAGCATCAATTTCCAATTACACTGCCTCTGTAACCGCAGAGACTTATGTCCCACTCATGAGCACTAGTCAGAGACCCTAACAATGTTATCGCCCTGAGGTGGGTTTTTTGCAAGTTGTTTCACTATGTGGCTTAATGCAAGACCATCTGTCCCTGTGGGACTACCTTACTCCATTAACACTGGATGTTGTATATTGTGTATGCTCCACAGCTCATCATGCCACTCAGAGTAGTCAGAGTGTTACATTCAGAACCTCCATGAGGTCACCAGAAGGATCCATAGGGCCGAGCTATCATACGAGAGCCAAGAGCTCCTAGATGCTAGAGCGACCCCCTGCCACATCCCTCATATGGATGCATCCTGCAGCTTCATACACCCCCAGGCGACCCACAGACTCCCCTCCTGCGTTAGAGGGCATACAGAGCAGGGGCAATCCCCCTTGCTCGCCCTACTCTCTTTTCTGTGCATCTGGATTACAGAACAGAGGCTAACAATGCATGCTTCATACAAGTTAGCGCCATCTCTGGGCCCTGGTTCACATGCCATAATGATGAAATAATAATCATTGGTGGGACCCACGAGAGAAATCTCTTTAAACACTTATCTCAAACATCCTCCATATTATAGTGCAATTGGTGTCAGGATCTTAGACCCAAACAATGGTCACTGCCTCATCTGAGTCTCAATCCACATCACCGGTACTGATGTCAAGTGATCCTATGCATTATTTTACTTTAAAACCTTCTTTCCATGTGGGTATTCCATAGGTGATTTAAGCAAAGATCCAGGACTAAGCCTTGAATGGTGGATGGGTGGAAAGCTGTTGTTGTGACCTCAAAGTGCTTCGAAACCTGTCACTTGATGCACATTGGGGAAATCCAGTGACCAAGGTCTAAGTGTTTCTCCCCCACAGTTTGTAGCAGAGATTGCCTTTCTGTGTGTGTGCACGCGCACATGTGCACGGTTGTATAACTCTTCTGCATCTGTCTATCGCTCTTCACATTCCCTCCCCTTGCCCATCCTCTTCTTGATAGATAGTATTGAGCTGATCCATCCATCTGTAGCCAAACAAAATGCGCCCAAACAACATATTTTTCACTATGCAGAAACTCATGCACAGGGACGTACTGTGCTGACGATCCATTACAGGGCCAAAGTGTGAGATGGTCAAAACCTCAGCCCGGTTGTTTCTAACTACTACAGTGCCCCCTGCCCCCTGTTCCATGGAAAACAGAAAAATGCAATGCCTCACTGCCATGATCCCCTTCCCTTTCATATCACTCTCCTTCTCATTATAAAAACCTGCTCTCAGTGTCGTGCCTCTCAGGGGCACCGTTCCCTTGAAGCATGGTTACACAGGGTCTTGTGCTTGTGGATTCCATCATAAATGTAGGTTCTTATACCTGAAGTCATGTCCTTCTTCCCTGGGGCATCATGGCGGCTTCACCCCATCACACCTGGATTCCCCTCTCCATGTGTGGTACCAGCTACCATCATTTATACAGGGACTGCAGCTTCCAAAGGGCCTCCAAGTAGGGAGTCTCCATGATGGCAACACAATATAGGAACCTTGACGTAGGAGTTTCCATGGTGACAACACCAACTGTCCCAACATGATCCAGCAATGGTAGTATAGAAAAATCAGGAATCTGTCCCTTTTCTAAACAGAGGCTTCTCAGCCTGTCTGACATCATGTTCCTGGAGGCGACGGGATCTGTCCAGAGCACAGAGCATCTCTGCTGACCTTATAGATTCCCCTCAGTGTCGGACATCGGCTCTGTCATTATATTGATTTTCCTATTGTTTAGTCAGCAAGTGCAATCTCAATTTAAAGTAGATGACAAAGACTACCCCAAGTGGTCCAATAGAACTCATAGTTTACCAGTGTTTCTCCTTAGCATCACAGCACAGGGCCCACAATGTAGCTCAGTGCCTGTTTCTAAACAATCACAGCCTGAAAACCCTTGCACCGGTATAAGGATCCATGCCTGGCTCCCTTTAACAAAATACATTCAATTACAATTGTGTGAACTGCAAAGAAAAAAAATATATATGTTTCTACTCAAGAGGTGCAGATTTCCTCAATTAAAATATCCATTCCATGGATATTCTCCACCATCTACTCAGGCAATGTATTTGTAAGAGAGTTTCAAGACCACTCTGAGAGACGTCTTCCCAAGTAGTTTCAGTTAGTCGACTAAATGGATTTCTCTTGCGCCCGTGAAATGAATGGAGGTCAACATCATGAGGCCGTATCACCTGCAACCAAGCGCTTTTAAAAAAACCAATCACGGGTGGGGGGCGTGGCCAAGCGCCGAAGTGGATGGCTGCCGAATTCCGAGCTCTGACTCGGCATCAAGTTTTAAATGTTTCTGTGCGCATAGCTCTCAACTCTCACGCTTTTGGCGGGTGTCACCCGCCTTGTAAACAGCTGACTCACCCGCCAAGCCTCCAGCACGCCCATTCATTTCAATGGGCGTCTCACCCGCCAAAACTAAAATCGGGTGTTTTCACCCGCCTTCGCGACCCAAATGGTTGAGAGCTATGTGTGCGCATATATCGAATATTACAGTCCTTAAACCTACTTTGCGTTCTTAGAACCTCTGGCAGCTATTTTGGAGCAGGAAGTGTGCCCTTTGTGACGTAGTGTCGAGTGCCTGAGGAGCTGCGTTGTATGGAAGGCGTGGCCTGTAGAGCAGCAGGGTTGCGTTAGAGTGAAGCCGTTGCTACACGTCAGCTGATCGGCATGCGAAGCGGAGCGGCTCCGCTGTTGTCAGGAAGCACGTTTGCTTCACAACATAGACAGTTTTTCCTCACGCAAGTAAATCTAAGCCCATAATAACTGTGAATAAATAAATATAAAGTATTTTTAAGATATAACAAGGTACGCCAACAATTATTGCTATTTATAAAAAAGCAAATGAGAGGAATTAATGGAATTTGGTGCATTTATTCTCTTAAATTCATGTTGGAGGTCTCATTCTGGGCTTTAATTTTACTTTTAAACAAGTATGTCTGGATAACATTAAACAAGGAAAATAAACATGTGAAGAGCATGAACACATGTGATGTGCTTCTCGGTATGTATATGATACTTTCTTCCGGATTTATTAAGCTCAGCTAATTTTACAATTAATGTAAATTGGTGATAAAAGGTATTAGGACTTCTCAAGTGAATTAAGCACCTGGAATACTTTTTTCTGAAATATAATATTCAATAACTGAATTGCCTACAATAAACCAAGCCACACATGCTTATAGTAATCAATTTATAGAACAAAGTCAAGACGACCTTGCTGCTGCTTGCATAGTTAAAGGCTAATGTGGCTGCCATATGTTTATGAACAACTTACAGTGTGAACACCGTAAATTGAGGCCAGTTCATCGGCATAATCTTATCAACATCTTTGTGGAGGAAACTACGTATGGGGCAATAAAGAGCTCTTCTGTGCTCCTACCTAAATCATCGATAAACAACCTTTTCAACCTTTGCAGAAAGAGTCGTTGCTTCAAGTAATATCTGCAGTGCCTCAATATGGCCTCAAAAAAGGGGCAACTTAAGGAAAATGCACTGATGTCTAATTCAATGCCCCAAACTACAGGAAAGTGACTCTCCTACGTCAAAGGAAGATTTGCAAGATAATAATATTATGCAGGCTATCCTATTGGAAACGAAATCCCTTAAACCCTTCATGAAAGCCACAACGGCCAAATTACAAATGCTTGATGATAAGTTTTCTACATTTGAAACCAGGATAAACGAAGTGGAAAGAAGGGTGAGCGACGCAGAAGATGTTGCAGGAAGGGTGCAGTCGTTGGAAAACACAGTTCTATCCCTGCAGAAGCAAACTGAGAACCTAGAAAATAGGAATAGGAGGAACAACATACGTATAGTTGGTCTTCCTGAAAACATTGAAAATGACAATCCAACACAGTTCATTTACCATATGCTTCCAATACTTTTGGATCTTCCCACACCTCCGCAGTTCAACATCCAGAGAGCACATCGCATTGGTCCTATAAATCCATCTTGAAATATTCAGAGAACTCTGATCTTCGCTTTACTTGATTATACCTATGTCATGCTCATATTGGAGAAAGCTAAACAAAAGAAATCTCTGATATGCGAAGGTACCAAGATCTTCATATCCCAAGATGTCTCCAATACCACAGCAGCGAGAAGGAAAGAACTTTTGACGTTTAGACCAGTGCTACGGCAGCTCAATGCCAGATATGGGATGATTCACCCAGCATCCCTAAAAGTTACACTTAATGGCCATTCGTACACTTTCCAAGACCCACTAGACTTGCGCAATTTTATTCAAAGCAATAGAAGAGAAGAGATGGATACTACCAGACCGCATACTTGAAATGGAAGTTGCACACGGAATGTTCTGTTATATAATATGTTTATTCTGCCGGAATAGGGCACTGAGTGGCCCATTCATACCTGGCTCTCAATCTTTAATAGACTTCATATGAACATGATTTGGAGTGGCTGTATGCCACTACTCTCTCATATACTATTAGGCTGTTATGCAAATTACAAAACTCCATTTTCACCATGTGTGTCCCTCCCTCTCCCTCTTGTTCCATTCCCCTATGTGTTTTACCTTATCAGCCTATTACCATAAATACAAGATTGCTTATATCCTTTGCATTGTAACTCATGGCACTTAACGTTGTAATATCGAATGTTAAAGGATTACATAATCCTGTTAAAAGGCAAAACATATTGTCACACCTCAACAGAGCTAAACCATTCATTGCATGTCTACAAGAATCTCACCTCTCACAGAATGAAGCTGCCAAATTGAAACAATTATGGGTGGGTCAAGTTTTCTCAAGCGCAGCAGATGTGAAAAAGAATGGGGTGATTACCCTTATTAACAAACATCTTCAATGTAAGGTAACATCCTCAGAGACAGATGATGTTGGTAGATGGGTTTTGGTGAAACTGCTGATTGATTACAGTGAGTACTCCATTTTAAATGTATATGGCCCCACTAATTCAGACCCAGAATTCTGGACTCATTTAAGAAATCACATATCCAAATTGTGTCCCAACAACCTAATAGTATGCAGAGACGTTAATGAAATAATTGTTCCCATCCTTGATAAAAAAAAATCAAATGTACGATCTAAAACCACCAAGTCCCACCTACAATTTGTCAACTTTGTGTCTGAGCTGGGTCTTATTGATACCTTGCGTATTACCCATCCCTCAGATTTAGACTATACTTTTTTTCTCTCCTCCTCATAACTCCTTCTGAAGGATAGATTATATTTTTATATCTAAATCAGATGCAAAGATAGAACCCATTGTTCTGTCTGACCATGCCCCTGTTCATATTACATTGTCGGATACTCAAAACACACATAAATATAATAGATGGAGATTTCATTCAGCCCTTTTGAAGGATCAAGAGTTTGTTAAATCTGTACACCTGCTGCATTCATATTTTTTTGCAAAAAAATCTCCTATAGATACATCAGATGCATAACAATTGGGATTGCTATAAAGCAGTACTTAGAGAAGATATTATAGTTTATACGGCGGCTAAAAGGAAAAAAACTTAAGAGAAACAGAAGATATTCTCAAACAAATCAAACTACTACAATCACAATATATGCAGACTAATTCTACCCCTATTAATCAAAAACTCATCAAACTGTAAATCCAATATTATAACTTAACTACCAAATACTCTTGTGCAAATCTTTTAAAATACAAATCTAAGATATATCAGTTCTCTAACAAATCTGGGAAGCATTGGCTTCATACCTCAAATTTAAAAAAGATAAAGCAAGGATTACGGTCATAAAAGACCAAAATGGCAATAGAGTCCTCATTGATGAAGATATATTACAAGTATTCTCAAAATGTTATCAAAAATTATATTCGTCTGAAACCCTCCCTAGTAGCATGCATGCATCAGACTTTCTTAAAAATACACATCACAATTCATATACTAATCCCAACTTCCAATTTCTAAACAACCCCTTATCGTCAAGTGAAATCTTTAAAGCCATAACAAATCTCCAAAAAGGCAAATCCCCAGGTTCAGATGGTTTTTCTATTCATTATTTCACTCATTTTAAGGAAATATTGGTTGCCAAGCTTAAGGAATTATATACATCCTTTATTAATAATAAAAAAAGCCACTGGTTCCTTTTCTGAAGCAATGCTGATTGTATTTCCCAAACCCAATAAAGAGCCTGAACTAGCCCAAAAATATAGGCCCATATCCTTAATTAATACTGATTGTAAGATATCTGCCAACATGTTTGCCAATAGACTTCTTCCCCTTCTTCCAAATTTCATTAAGAGTGATCAGGTGGGATATGTCAAGGGTAAAACATCTTTAGCGAACATTAGACTATTCACTTATATTATTAATATTATTCATAATTCACCTAATCCCTATGTGGCAATTGCAATAGATGCTGAAAAAGTGTTTGTTAGGGTCGAATAGGATTTTATGTTTCAAGCTCTGGCCTGGCATTGGATCCCTGATTCATTTATATCAATGGTCAAGGTATTATATTCCAATCCTACAATATCAATTTTTATAAATAATCAAATGTCCCCACAAATTCCTCTACATAGAGGCACTCGTCAGGGATGCCCTTTCTCCCCTCTTTTATTTTTCTTGACATTAGAAGCAATTAGACAAGAAAATACTATACTTGGTTCAGTTCAAAGATGTGAAGATCAAAACGGTTGCATATGCTGACCATGTACTACTTCTATTAAAGACAGCAGATACTTGTCTACAACATCTGAAACACATCATTACACAATTTTCTAGGGCATCAGGGTATAAACTTAACACGGACAAGTCTGAGGTTTTACCACTTAATATACACTGTGCAAGTCGTCATTGTTCGAACCTTGGTATGAAATGGTGCCCAAAGGATATTAAGTATCTAGGTAGCCAAATCTCATCATCAATTAAGAATATTGTTAATATAAATACAGCTAACATCATTACCAAGGTGAAAGAACTGACACATACTTGGTCACCTCTTTATCTTTCTTAGTGGGGGAGATTGGAAGCTGTTAAAATGATGATCTCACCTATTGTATTTTCTTTATATGCTTCCTATTCCCTTTCCTGCACCTTTCTTTAAATCTTTAGACTCCTGTGTCCTCAAATTTCTATGGGGGAAAACGAAAAGAAGGATATCATCGTGTAGCCTTAAGAATCCTCGGGCGGAGTAGGCTTCCCAGATTATATAAAACATCATGTTGCTTTTGTTCTAAAACAAACACAATTTTGTTTAATTCCTGATGGTACTGACCTGCCAAAATGGTTGCTTATAGAGAGAGAGATGGTCTCCCCTCATGTTCTCCTTGACTGCCCATACATCAATAATAATAATAAATGCTTTGCTAGCCAGTATTAATATTGCCATTAAGTATTTACGTTCATAGCTAGTTCTACTCCATACAAATAGCTCTAAGCTTATCTCTCAGTATATTTGGATGAACCCCCTAATAAAAATTAATAAGAGAACGATTTGTTGGAGACCAGAGCTATCTCTCTGCAACAAGTATATAGAACAGTTGTTTCCACAAGGTACTCCATTAACTTTCGAAGAATTTACAGCTAGATTTCTGGTCCCAAAGTTTTTCCTCCAGAAATAGGTTAATCTAATGCGATTTTGGAAAACTATGAAGTGCTAGTTATCAATTCTAATAGCTATCAAACTCAAAGACTACCCCATTTATCCAATCCTAATGTTACAGCATCTATGTTTTATAAAGTTTGCTCCGCTCCGCTACATCAACAAATGAAGTTCTGCTTAAAAGAGGCTTGGAATCAAGATTGCTCCCCCAACATCACAGAACTTACATGGCCTTGTATATGGACCAATATTTCTAGAAATATTGTCTCTGCTAGCTTGCTTCAAACACTGCATTTTTTCCACCATAGGGCTTTCATTACCGCACGCATGCTTTTTAAAACTGGAATATCTCAAAATGGCAAATGTTGGAGCTGTCTAAATTATCAAGGATCTTTCAAGCATATCATGTGACTATCTCCTTTGATGTTTTATTCCAGGGTAGCGGAATGATCCAACACACTATTGATAAAAATACAGGTTATTTGTTTGATTTATTTCTTGCCATAGCCATCCATATTATTACCTCAAATTGGAAAAACCCTAAAGGTGTACACTTTAAAATGTGGTGGAACTCAGTTTGTATTATACATAGGATGGAAAAGTGCAATGCCGTTTCCCCACTCTTATTGCAAAAACACCTATTAAAATGGCAATCTTTCCTAGAATTTTTGAACAATGTAATACCCAGTTAAGATTAGAGAATATGATCAAGCATTATTAGTTCTGACTCTTGTACATTATTCCCCCTTCCTACCCTCCGTATGTGCATGCTAGTCCTGTATGTCTTGTATGTCCATATGTTTTATCTTACAAATATGCTATATAACTAGTAGATTATTAAAAACTGCATTTTATGCATTCGAATAGAATATTATGCTAACTGGTTCTATTGTTGCTTAAAATTAAATGTTAATGAACTTTCCATACCATAGCCATGTGTGGCATTGGACTATTATATTTGCTGTTTCAAATGGTATATCAATCTTATATATCTACTGGATTCAATAAAATACTTAAACACAAAAAATTCTGCTCCAACCCGCGGTAGGGTGGGAATTACACTAAGCATGATGAAAAATAAAAGAAAACCAATCACCATTGCATACGAGAATATAGCGCTTGCCCTGGTTTGATCGCTGATCGTGATTCTCTTGGTTGGGAACCAGGGGCTAATACTAGACATGGACATCTTTGGTGGCACTCCTGTACTAATGGTCTCCTTCTCTATTTCAGTTCAGTTCCGTATTGTGACGATGAAGGATGACTTCCGCCCTGTGCATGAGACGGTAGGTGGGCATACTACCAAACAAGCGGCACAATTGCCAGAAATTGAATCCCGCCATTTAGAAATCACAGAGGCAGGGGGATCACAGGGCCCTGCTCCGTCCAGAATTAATTCAGAGCAAGGGTCTCTACTGACTATTAAACAAAGTCTCATCTAGAAACTTTGTTGGACTGGACTAAGGCAAGACCAAGCAGACATCTGATGGAGCAGGAGATTCTCCACAGACTCCATCAAATACTCCAGAAACAGTCAAGCAAACGTCCTGGGAGAGTGCTGTTTGGCAGGAGCCAAGATTTTCTCCTAATGAATAGCGAATCGTGCACCAGCTTTAATATCTGATACATTTGCTATTTCAGTAGAAAATGAACTGATGGGCTTTTCCAGCGATTGCTTTTCAAGAATAGAAAATAATGTCTTCCATATTGAATTAGTTCAGTTTACACACACATTGGGCCTCATTACGACTCAGGTGGTAAGGGGTTTACGGCAGCGTAAACAGCGCCGACCCTTACCGTCTGATTCCGAGGTCCCTTAGCGCCATGGCGGATTTAACACCTGCTTTTAGCAGGTGTTAAAATCCATGGCGCTAAGGGACCATGGTGTTAATTACGCCACCGTAATTTACGGTGGCGTAATTAACGCCTTCCCCACTCCCATTATGCCCTATGGGGCAAAAATGGGAATGGGGAAGGGTAAATGGGAATTGGGGACTTCGCCCCGCCGACCTCGGAATGGGGCGGTACCACCTGGGTCGTAATGAGGCCCATTGATCGTTTAGTTAATGGACTTTATTATCTTTATAAAAAGTACATATTTCTATTTCCCTAACTGATGAATGTTTGTTAAAAAAAATCACTTTTCTAATGGGTTGAAATGTTTTTGCAACTAGTTTATTTATTTTTTCTTTTTTGACAGTGCACAACGTTCTGGAAAAATTACAGGGTTTTCAATTCACCAGCAAAGCCAATGTTTGGCAAATTACATTAACCCACCTGTATTATTCTATTATCAGGGATGATTCTATATCCTGGCAATTCCATATAACTGCTTTGTGTGCCAAAAGCATGTCGTTCACTGGAGAGGGTTGGGGGTCATATTGATCCTAAAAGTACACAATCTGGTCCCATTGAAAATGCAGAGGTGTTGCCAAATGACTCATTACCATGGACCCCCTAACTCCTATTTATCAGGGAGCGCTGGAGACTAGTAAGTAGACAAGGACTGCCATACTTTAGATCAATGACTGGATTGCAAGGAGTGGCAAGAGAAGCAGGCATTGGCATTGGTTAAGACGTGAGGCTCCAGGGCAGGTCTCATCTCATTCTAATCACCAGACCCAAGTCATCTCAGGTCGAGGAATATAGCACTTGGGTGTAAGAGAGAGGGAGTCCAGTGGCACTGCAGACCCAAGTCATCTCAGGTCGGGAATGTATGTCTTGGGTGTAAGAGAGAGGGAGCCCAGTGGCGATGCAGACCCAAGTCATTTCAGGTCGAGGAATGTATGTCTTGGGTGTAAGATAGAGGGAGCCCAGTGGCGCTGCAGAACCAAGTCATCTCAGGTCGAGGAACGCATGACTTGGGTGTAAGATAGAGGAAGCCCAGTGGCGATGCAGACCCAAGTCATTTCAGGTCGAGGAACCTATGTCTTGGGTGTAAGATAGAGGAAGCCCAGTGGCGCTGCAGAACCAAGTCATCTCAGGTCGGGGAATGCATGTCTTGGGTGTAAGATAGAGGAAGCCCAGTGGCGATGCAGACCCAAGTCATTTCAGGTCGGGGAACGTATGTCTTGGGTGTAAGATAGAGGAAGCCCAGTGGCGCTGCAGAACCAAGTCATCTCAGGTCGGGGAATGCATGTCTTGGGTGTAAGATAGAGGAAGCCCAGTGGCGCTGCAGAACCAAGTCATCTCAGGTCGGGGAATGCATGTCTTGGGTGTAAGAGAGAGGGAGCCCAGTGGCGATGCAGACCCAAGTCATCTCAAGACGAGGAATGTATGTCTTGGGTGTAAGAGAGAGGGAGCCCAGTGGTGCTGCAGCGGAGCGCTACATGACAGCGGCACACAGTAATAGGACATTATAATAGGGATGCAACTAGAAGGACGGGATATAAAAGGATGCATTTGGAAGGATATGGAGAGAGGGTCTGCAGTGGGTTACAGGCAGGAATTACTAATTAGCTCGATCCGGTCTCTTTACTGCAAAGATGCCGAAAAATTACTTCTGAAATTGGAGCAAATATCCGAAAACTGGAACCTCAACAGAAAAGCACCTACACATATATATCCCATAGGTGCCTCTGGTGAAGCTGTATGACCTTCACGGCTGCACTGTTAAGTCCCTGGGTCTGACTCCAATCTTCTTCAACTGTGGGAGAGGAAGCAAATGTGTCCAGAATCCCCTCCCCAAGGCGCCAAATCCTAGCCATGAATGGAGATGTCCTGTGAGGAGTGGGATGACTGGGACTCAAGTAACCTGTCTTAGAGCAGCGCTGGGGGAGCAGTGAGAGTCCATTGAAGCATATTATGAAGACAGGGATGGGTGGAGAATGTGAGAGCTCTTCGGGGGTTTAAGTGAGCCTGGGCCCTGCTCCTTGAAATCACACAGCTTCTATCTCCCCAGCATGGTGAAGCAGGGGTGCAGAGTATGCATTTGATTCTGTAGTCTGCATAAGTCACCTATGGCACAACACATCTTATCTTATGCAGCGCTCCTGCATTAGACCCCCTGGAAGAAAGAACTCGCTGGTGAGGGACAATGGCCATGCACCTTTCTCTAAGACATCTGAATACCCACAGTGCTTCGCAAACTCACCCTAAGAAGGACTGTTTAACAAGGGGAAGATGCGCTCTTCAATACCCGAATTGATACATAAATATCGTGTTGCTTTCAAGATTTATTTTCGTTTTAAAGCGAGGTTTTATTTGGGAATTTATCAAAATGCGACATGTGACAATGGCCTGCTATGGCTAGGTCACTCCCCCAGTCCTTTAGGTCATGCTTGTTGAAAAGCTTCCTGCATTATGACAACTAAGTATTCTTTCATGATGATTTACTCCCCCACCTTTTACATCCCACTTTAGGTAACCACACTTTTCACATGCTCCTTAACGCAAAGCAGTGCTGTGTGATTGAGTGAGACTCAGTGGATGTGTATATGGCCAGTGTTGTGGGATTGAGTGAGACTCTATGGGAGTGTATATGGCTAGTGATGTGGGATTGAGAGTCTATGAGAGTGTATATGGCTAGTGATGTGGGATTGAGAGTCTATGGGAGTGTATATGGCTAGTGATGTGTTTTGATTGAGAGTCTGTGGGAGTGTATATGGCTGGTGATGTGGGACTGAGAGTCTATGGGAGTGTATAGGGACAGTGTTGTGGGATTGAGAGATGGGAGTGTATCGGGCCAGTGTTGTGGGATTGAGCGTCTATGGGAGTGTATAGGGCCAGTGTTGTGGGATTGAGTGAGACTCTATGGGAGTGTATATGGCTAGTGTTGTGGGATTGAGAGTATATGGGAGTGTATAGGGCCAGTGTTGTGGGATTGAATGAGACTCTATGGGAGTGTATATGGCCAGTGTTGTGGGATTGAGGGAGACTCTATGGGAGTGTATATGGCTAGTGATGTGGGATTGAGAGTCTATGGGAGTGTATATGGCTAGTGATGTGTTTTGATTGAGAGTCTGTGGGAGTGTATATGGCTGGTGATGTGGGACTGAGAGTCTATGGGAGTGTATATGGCTAGTGATGTGGGATTGAGAGTCTATGAGAGTGTATATGGCTAGTGATGTGGGATTGAGAGTCTATGAGAGTGTATATGGCTAGTGATGTGGGATTGAGAGTCCATGAGAGTGTATATGGCTAGTGATGTGGGATTGAGAGTCTATGAGAGTGTATATGGCTAGTGATGTGGGATTGAGAGTCTATGGGAGTGTATATGGCTAGTGATGTGTTTTGATTGAGAGTCTGTGGGAGTGTATATGGCTGGTGATGTGGGACTGAGAGTCTATGGGAGTGTATAGGGCCAGTGTTGTGGGATTGAGAGATGGGAGTGTATCGGACCAGTGTTGTGGGATTGAGCGTCTATGGGAGTGTATAGGGCCAGTGTTGTGGGATTGAGTGAGACTCTATGGGAGTGTATATGGCTAGTGTTGTGGGATTGAGAGTCTATGGGAGTGTATAGGGCCAGTGTTGCGGGATTGAATGAGACTCTATGGGAGTGTATATGGATAGTGATGTGGGATTGAGTCTATGGGACCGTGTCGGGCCAGTATTGTGGGATTGAGTGAGACTCTATGGGAGTGTAAATGGCTAGTGATGTGGGATTGTGAGTCTATATGAGTTTATAGGGCCAGTGATGTGAGATTGATTACGACTCTATGGGAGTGCATGTGACCAGTGATGTGGGATTGAATGAGAGTCTGGGGGAGTTTATATGGCTAGTGATGTGGGATTGAGGGATGGGAGTGTATAGGGCCAGTGATGTGGGATTGAGTGTCTATGGGAGTGTATATGGCCAGCGATGTGGAATTGAGAGTCTATGGGAGAGTATACGGCTAGGGATGTGGGATTCAGAGTATGTGGGAGTGTATGGGGCCAGTGATGTGGGATTGAGAGTCTATTGGAGTGTATATGGCCAGTGATGTGGGATTGAATGAGAGTCTGTGGGAGTGTATGTGACCACCAGTGATGTGGGATTGAGTGACAGCCTGTGCAAGTTTATATGACTAGTGATGTGGGATTGAGAGATGGGAGTGTATAGGGCCAGTGATGTGGGATTGAGAGATGGGAGTGTATATGGCCAGTGTTGTGGGATTGAGTGAGACTCTATGGGAGTGTATATGGCTAGTGATGTGGGATTGAGAGTCTATGAGAGTGTATATGGCTAGTGATGTGGGATTGAGAGTCTATGGGAGTGTATATGGCTAGTGATGTGTTTTGATTGAGAGTCTGTGGGAGTGTATATGGCTGGTGATGTGGGACTGAGAGTCTATGGGAGTGTATATGGCTAGTGATGTGGGATTGAGAGTCTATGAGAGTGTATATGGCTAGTGATGTGGGATTGAGAGTCTATGAGAGTGTATATGGCTAGTGATGTGGGATTGAGAGTCCATGAGAGTGTATATGGCTAGTGATGTGGGATTGAGAGTCTATGAGAGTGTATATGGCTAGTGATGTGGGATTGAGAGTCTATGGGAGTGTATATGGCTAGTGATGTGTTTTGATTGAGAGTCTGTGGGAGTGTATATGGCTGGTGATGTGGGACTGAGAGTCTATGGGAGTGTATAGGGCCAGTGTTGTGGGATTGAGAGATGGGAGTGTATCGGACCAGTGTTGTGGGATTGAGCGTCTATGGGAGTGTATAGGGCCAGTGTTGTGGGATTGAGTGAGACTCTATGGGAGTGTATATGGCTAGTGTTGTGGGATTGAGAGTCTATGGGAGTGTATAGGGCCAGTGTTGCGGGATTGAATGAGACTCTATGGGAGTGTATATGGATAGTGATGTGGGATTGAGTCTATGGGACCGTGTCGGGCCAGTATTGTGGGATTGAGTGAGACTCTATGGGAGTGTAAATGGCTAGTGATGTGGGATTGTGAGTCTATATGAGTTTATAGGGCCAGTGATGTGAGATTGATTACGACTCTATGGGAGTGCATGTGACCAGTGATGTGGGATTGAATGAGAGTCTGGGGGAGTTTATATGGCTAGTGATGTGGGATTGAGGGATGGGAGTGTATAGGGCCAGTGATGTGGGATTGAGTGTCTATGGGAGTGTATATGGCCAGCGATGTGGAATTGAGAGTCTATGGGAGAGTATACGGCTAGGGATGTGGGATTCAGAGTATGTGGGAGTGTATGGGGCCAGTGATGTGGGATTGAGAGTCTATTGGAGTGTATATGGCCAGTGATGTGGGATTGAATGAGAGTCTGTGGGAGTGTATGTGACCACCAGTGATGTGGGATTGAGTGACAGCCTGTGCAAGTTTATATGACTAGTGATGTGGGATTGAGAGATGGGAGTGTATAGGGCCAGTGATGTGGGATTGAGAGATGGGAGTGTATATGGCCAGTGTTATGGGAATGAGAGTCTATGGGAGTGTATGGATCCAGTGTTGTGGGAGTGAGAGTCTATGAGAGTGCATATGGCCATTGATGTGGGATTGAGTGAGTCTCTATTGGAGTCGATGTAGTCACTGATGTACAATTGTTGCTCTGTTGAAGTTATGGGGCTAAGGGTTTGAGGACGTGAGTCAGAGGTGTTGCTGAATTGAGTTGTCGTAGAGAATGAGTGAGATTACATGGAAGTGTGTGAGGTCAGGCCAGTGATGGGGGAGATGGTGAGACTCCATGTAAGAGATACAGCAGGGTGACGTGGAGAATGTGTGCGACTCCATGCATGGGTCAGATCAGGTGTTAAGACCCATCAGAAGTATTATCTGATGCTAGTATCTAGATAATAACTTTGTTTTATTTTAATTTTCTTTCTAGATCCCTTTGGTTTACATTGAGGTAAGTTATGCTTTGGTGATTTGCCTGTGCTCTGTCAGACATTGATTCTTGCCTCAGAGGCGTTCCCAGAATGTTTTAGATCCACTCCATGATTTCTCTGCAACTGTCCAAAGGGACTGCCATCCATTCCAGAGGGCTCAAGTAATCCAGTTCTGAGTTTTCCCAATTAGTATACTGGGGGAGGAAGTGGGTACAGTGTATGTTACTCTATACCGGGTTTGGCACTCGCCCACATTTGGGAGCGACATGGACATACCTAGATTGACCGGGCGAGTCTCGAATGTCGACTAGCCATGAGCAGAACGCACACATTCTGCTTAAGGGGCATTTCCTAAGTATTCCACAGGGTTCAGAGTTTTATTGGAAAAGTTCACTGTATGGAAAACACAATTTCTACCCTTTAAAAAAAATCTGGTTAAAATAAATCTTTTTGTTCCCAAATTTCCAAAAACCCATAACATTTAAACTCATTAAGTGGGGAAAATCCATTATGGTACCATCCATCCGAGGTAGCAATAGAGATGTCATAGTTACTACTCCTTTGAAAGTGCCAGGCGAGTATTAAAGATTTGGTGAAAAGCCTTAGGGAGCATCTTGATTGGCTGCTCTCCCCAAACACAGCTGTGAATCCCTGAAGCAGCCAATGGTGGCCCCTGAGACAGATCTTCTATTGTGTCCTTCTTGGGCTTCCGTACTGCAGCTTATGTTTTAGTGGCCCTTGTTCTCTAGCAGATGGATTATGGGAATGATCTTACCGCCTGTGGTAATTATTGCGTGTGGTAACGCGTATGTGTTCTGGAAATTTCCTTCACACAAAAGCAGAGTTTTGATAATGAAACTCGTAGTTTGGCAGAGCGGCAAAACAAACAGTATTCAGAAGTACCGCATGTTTTTACTGCTACCTCCATACTTGTAATCACCTCCCAACTTCTTTTTCCATGTGGCAAATTATAGATTTGCGACATATATTATTCCGTGGACTATTGCATCCTTATCAGGTCAAAAACATTGTATACATTGCTTCATTTTTACCTTCACCCAAGAGTTAGAAGCAAAATTACAAAAGCTGCAAAAGTTTATAATTTATTTCATGAAATAAAGGGGGTGCACCAGTACATCCCTCCAAATTCATGAAAAAAAGCAATAGGCATCACAGATGCCCACGGTCCCCCCGCCTAACATTTTATTCTATGTTTTGTTAAGAGTATTTGTAAAGCGCATGTATGCCGAAGACATCATGGCGCTAGAGGAGCATAGGGACGGCGGCAGAATATAAACAGGCCTAAAATAGTCATGTTTTCAGGGGCCGCCGAAGACAAGATGTTCAGCAGTAGCTCGCAGGGCCAGCGGGAGGTCATTCCACGCTTTAGCGACCAACACAGAGAAAGCCGGGCCACCTATGCGTGGAAGTCTGGCACGAGGAACAGATAGCAGGAGGGCAGATTGGGAGCGAAGGGGGCGGGTGGGAACATAACCTATAAACTCTTCTTGAAGTATTCCGCTCCCAGTTTATAGAAAGCCTGATAAACAATGCGCATGGACTTGAAGTGAATCTGCTTGTCAATGGGCAGCCAATTAAGTTGTCTGAGAAGCGGAGACATATGCACTCGGAAAGGCAGATGCAAAACAGCTGGAGTAGCAGCATTTTGGAGCATCTGAAGCTGATTGGTAAGATAGCGTTGCTGCCCAAAGTACAACGAGTTGCAATAATCGGTTGTGCTAAGAACCAGTGCGGCCACCACCGGGGCATGAAACTTGGCTGGAACGAAGGGGAGCACTTTCCGCAGGATGCGTAATTCGAATTTTCCAGATTTACACACATCCACCACCTACTCCGTCATAGATAAGGAGGATGACATTTTTACTCCCAGATTTTTCACTGAGGGGAGGGGAAGGGACACGGGCCCAAGGAAGTAGGCCAGAAATCAGCCGTCCAAAGAGAGAGAGCACTGGAGGTACCCACAACAAGCACCTCCATTTTGTTGCTATTCAGTTTTAGCCAATTGGCTGCCATCCAGGCATCCAAGTCCTCTAAACACCTCCTGAGCTGAGCCGCAGTATCTGTACGAGTGAGATCCAGACGGACCAGAATCTGCGTGTCATCAGCATAACAGTAATATCTAAAGTAAATTGCGGATCCCTGAGGCACCCAGCATGATAATAGCACAGATTTGGAGCAGAAGGGAGGAAGCGAGGCTGACTGGGACCGGTCTGTTAGGAAAGCAGAGAACCAGTCCAACCATGACCAGACATACTGGCATCCAACAACCGGGACATTTACAAAGTAATGATCCCTCTCTGTATTATTACACATTTTACAATCGCCCTAGGATCTGTGACCCTGCAGAATCCATACCCATCCTCAAAATGAGGTTAGAATTAGATAATAATAAAAGGCTAAAATCAAGATCCTGGATTTCTGGAAGTCTGCCTCAATTACCGCCTGGATGGTGGTACCTTGAGCATGTCATTACTGCATGCATTATTTCTGAAAGTCCGCCTTCATCACCGCCTGGATGGGGTACCTTGAGCATATCATTACTGCATGCAGTATTTCTGAAAGTCTGCCTCCATCACCGCCTGGATGGGGTACCTTGAGCATATCATTACTGCATGGAGGATTTCTGAAAGTCCACCTCCATTACTGCCTGGATGGGTACGTTGAGCACGTCATTACTGCATCAGGTAACAGTGGGTCAGATTCCTTTGGAGATGGGGCAATATAGTGATGCCCTCATGCACACTCTCCTGCAGTAGGTCTGCCTCTTTCATTGCTGTTGCTGCGCCTTGACCATGCACACATGATATGGAATGGAATGTTCCTTATGTCCAGGTTGCTGTTTATGTTGTCTATGTGTCTTCTGTGGCTTCTCTCCTGGGTTCCATTGTGAATAGCGCTTGGTTGCTGGTTAAGTTGCTAGTGATGTTGTCTATTAATCTTCTGTGGCTTTTATCCTGGGTTCCATTGTGAGTAGCGCTTGATTGCTGGTCAAGTTGCTAGTGATTTTGTCTATGAGTCTTCTGTGGCTTCTCTTCTGGGTTCCATTGTGAATAGCACTTGGTTGCTGGTCAAGTTGCTACTGATGTTGTCTATGAGTCTTCTGTGGCTTTTATCCTGGGTTCCATTGTGAGTAGCACTTGGTTGCTGGTCAAGTTGCTAGTGATGTTGTCTATGTGTCTTCTGTGGATTCTCTCCTGGGTTCCATTGTGAGCAGCGCTTGGTTGCTGGTCAAGTTGCTACTGACGTTGTCTATGAGTCTTTTGAGGCTTCTCTCCTGGTTTCCATTGTGAGTAGCGCTTGGTTGCTGGTCAAGTTGCTACTGATGTTGACTATGAGTCTTCTGTGGCTTCTATCCTGGGTTCCAATGTGAGTAGCGCTTGGTTGCTGGTCAAGTTGCTGGTGATGTTGTCTATGAGTCTTCTGTGGCTTCTGTCATGGGTTCCATTTTGAGTAGCGCTTGGTTGCTCGTCAAGTTGCTAGTTATGTTATCTATGAGTCTTCTGTGGCTTCTCTCGTGGGTTTCATTGTGAGTAGCGCTTGGTTGCAAGTGGTGCTGAACTGGGGTACACCTTATTCTTAATTAAAATGGTTCCCATCTACTTGGAATTGTCATTGATGAGCACATACACTACTTGCTGATGTGGTTTTAGTGCACACGCTACTTTTCTTTGCACTAATATTTCATCATGGATGTTTTCCCACCCCTGTCCCAAGGAGACATGTGAGCCCCTGCTTATTTTGAAAGGGGAACACATTTTGTGCAGAATTAGTCTCTGTTGCAAATCCTGGCCCGTGAGAGCTTCTGGGTGTGCTGCAGAGGTTGCAGGACACACCAGCAAGTCCCTGTGCAGCCTCAGAGTTACAACCAATTAACAAATTGCCAAACTCTAATCCCCTGGTGTTTCCTCGTAAAGCTGTATGATGAATAACCCTGGAACATTCTCCTTTCAGGATCCACAGAGGAACCGTGTGGGCCAATGGCGGGATGTGGAGACTACAGGCGGCATCGCACAGCTGTCCTTTCCACTGGCCTCAGAACCTTTACAGGGAGTGTACAAAGTCGGGGTGCAGAGGAGTCAAAAGTCTCCAAAGGAGTATCCTTTCAGTGTGGAGGAGTATGGTAAGGAACATTGGGATTAGAGCAGAACCCTAGACAGACAAAAGGGTTTGTTGAGGTGTAAGGGTAGGAATGTATGGCAAATTCTAGTGGGCTCTGCAAAGCAAGGTGGGGTGTTAGCCTCCGGGAGGCATGCAAAGGCCTTAGGCCAGCGGGACGGCATACGAAGGCATTAGGGCCACCAGGACGGCATACAAAGTCCTTAGGCTACCAGGACGGCATACGAAGGCCTTAGGCCACCAGGAAGGCATACGAAGGCCTTAGGCCACCAGGACGGCATACCAAGGCCTCAGGCCAGCAGGACGGCATACAAAGTCCTTAGGCCACCAGGATGGCATACAAAGTCCTTAGGCCAGCAGGATGGCATACCAGGGCCTTAGGCCACCAGGAAGGCATACGAAGGCCTTAGGGCCACCAGGACGGCATACAAAGGCTTTAGGCCAGCGGGACGGCATACGAAGGACTTAGGCCACCGGGACGGCATACAAAGGCCTTAGGCTACAAGGACGGCATACGAAGGCCTTAGGCCAGTAGGTCGGCTGTCTGATTATTCGTGTACCCCAGCAGCATTGAGTTTGCAGGGGTGCATATTATGCCCCTGGGAGTGAGGAAAGAGCTCTCTAATGTTCACTGATGTGAGCACATATTTTAATAAATCCCTATATCGTCTATGGGATGTTGTGTGAGGTAAAGGAAGTCTAATGCAGAGGCAGATTAGGGGAGAACTGTAACCTACATAGTGATGGCAAGGGACACTAAGGGACCTTTAGGGTATATAGAGATCAAAGGCATACGGAAAGGGAAATTTAAGGTTTAAAAGGATGGCAGGAGTAGACAAGAGAAAGGTAGGGTATAGGGAGATGGAAGGCATACAGAAGGAGAAAAGTAAGGCACATAGAGAAGTCAGGAGTCCAGGAAGAGAAATCTAGGGTACATACAGATGGGAAGATTACAGAAGGAGAACGGTAAGGTGTATAGAGATTCCAAGAGTCAATTATGGGAACATCGGGCTATACCGAGGTGGGAGGCATAGGGAAAGGGAATTCTGATGCATGTAGAGATGGCATGAGTAAAGCAAGAGAACAGTAGGGAAGGCCGAGATGGGAGTCATAGGGATAGGGAATTGCAATGCATGTAGAGATGGCATGAGTATAGCAAGAGTACAGTAGGGCATGCCATGATGGGAGGCATAGGGAAAGGTAATTGCAATGCATGTAGAGTGGGCATAAGTACAGCAAGAGAACAGTAGGGCAGGCCAAGATGGGATGCATAGGGATAGGGAATTCTAATGCATGTAGAGATGGCATGAGTACAACAAGAGAACAGTAGGGCATGCCGAAATGGGAGGCATAGTGAAAGGGAATTGCAATGCATGTAGAGATGGCTTGAATAAAGCAAGAGAACAGTAGGGCATGCCGAGATGGGAGGCATAGGGAAAGGAAATTGTAATGCATGTAGAGATGGCATGAGTACAGCAAGAGAACAGTAGGGCATGCCAAGATGGGATGCATAAAGATAGGGAATTGTAATGAATGTAGAGACGGCATGAGTAGGGCAAGGGAACAGTAGGGCATGCCGAAATGGGAGGCATAGGGAAAGGAAATTGTAATGCATGTAGATATGGCACGAGTACAGCAAGAAAACAGTAGGGCATGCCGAGATGGGATGCATAGGGATAGGGAATTGTAATGAATGTAGAGACAGCATGAGTACGGCAAGAGAACAGTAGGGCATGTTGAGATGGGAAGCATAGGGAAAGGAAATTGTAATGCATGTAGAGACGGCATGAGAACAGTAGGGCATGCTGAGATGGGAGGCATAGGGAAAGGGAATTGTAATGCATGCAGAGATGGAATGAGAAAAGTAGGGCATGTCGAGATGGGAGGTATAGGGAAAGGGAATTGTAATGCATGCAGAGATGGGATGAGTACAGCAAGAGCACATATTTTAATAAATCCCTATATCGTCTATGGGATGTTGTGTGAGGTGAAGGAAGTCTAATGCAGAGGCAGATTAGGGGAGAACTGTAACCTACATAGTGATGGCAAGGGACACTAAGGGACCTTTAGGGTATATAGAGATCAAAGGCATACGGAAAGGGAAATTTAAGGTTTAAAAGGATGGCAGGAGTAGACAAGAGAAAGGTAGGGTATAGGGAGATGGAAGGCATACAGAAGGAGAAAAGTAAGGCACATAGAGAAGTCAGGAGTCCAGGAAGAGAAATCTAGGGTACATACAGATGGGAAGATTACAGAAGGAGAACGGTAAGGTGTGTAGAGATTTCAAGAGTCAATTATGGGAACATCGGGCTATACCGAGGTGGGAGGCATAGGGAAAGGGAATTCTAATGCATGTAGAGATGGCATGAGTAGAGCAAGAGAACAGTAGGGAAGGCCGAGATGGGAGTCATAGGGATAGGGAATTGCAATGCATGTAGAGATGGCATGAGTATAGCAAGAGTACAGTAGGGCATGCCATGATGGGAGGCATAGGGAAAGGTAATTGCAATGCATGTAGAGTGGGCATAAGTACAGCAAGAGAACAGTAGGGCAGGCCGAGATGGGAGGCATAGGGATAGGGAATTGCAATGCATGTAGAGATGGCATGAGTATAGCAAGAGTACAGTAGAGCAGGCCGAGATGGGAGGCATAGGGATAGGGAATTGTAATGCATGCAGAGATGGAATGAGAAAAGTAGGGCATGCCGAGATGGGAGGCATAGGGAAAGGGAATTGTAATGCATGCAGAGATGGGATGAGTACAGCAAGAGCACATATTTTAATAAATCCCTATATCGTCTATGGGATGTTGTGTGAGGTAAAGGAAGTCTAATGCAGAGGCAGATTAGGGGAGAACTGTAACCTACATAGTGATGGCAAGGGACACTAAGGGACCTTTAGGGTATATAGAGATCAAAGGCATACGGAAAGGGAAATTTAAGGTTTAAAGGGATGGCAGGAGTAGACAAGAGAAAGCTAGGGGTATTGGGAGATGGGAGGAATCCAGAAGGAGAAATGTAAGGTATATAGAGAAGTTAGGAGTCCAGGAAGAGAAATCTAGGATGGGAAGATTACAGAAGGAGAGCAGTAAGGTGTATAGAGATAGGGAATTCTAATGCATTTAGCGATGGGATGAGTACAGCAAGAGTACAGTAGGGCAGGCCGAGATGGGAGGCATAGGGAAAAGGAATTGTAATGCATGTAGAGATGGGATGAGTACAGCAAGAGCACAGTAGTGCAGGCCGAGTTGGGAGGCATAGGCAAGGGAATTGTAATGCCTGTAGAGATGGCATGAGTACCGTGGGAGGCTTGCAGCGTGAAAACTGCAATGTATATAGAGATGGTGAGAGTCCAGTAAGAGAATATTAGGGGATATAAAGATGATGATAGGAGAAATAATAAGAGAACACTATAGCATATGTGGATAGAAGGACTATAGCAAATGAACACCACAGTATGCTTAGATGGCAGATGCATTCATATGGTAGGAATATGCAAATGAACACTAAGGTATATTTTATTTATTTATTTATTTCTATTTATATAGCGCACAGACAGCCCAGGGGCATTGCGCTGTTACTTGCAGGAACTTAGTTACAGGGGGTACAGGATTGGTAGCAGTCATTGGCACATTATGATTGCTACAAACAGATTAATCATTACAGCTCATGCATCTTTGGTTATTACATTACAGACAGTTTATTGGCATGGAACTGGGAGGAGAACAGTTCAAGAACACTGATGTTTACTGAAATTTGAAGCATAGGGCAGAAGAAAACGAAGGAATATAGACATGGTAGGAATACTTAAGGCCAACACAGGTATATAGGAGTGGCATGTCGTAGGGAAAAAGAAAGCTGTACAAGTAGCGGAAAAAGCAATGTTTAGATGGTTCTACATGGTTTGTTCGTGCCATTTTGTCAGGGGTGTATGTTCGCAATTCTTTCTTTGCAAAGCAGTTCCTTGCAAATAAAATGTGGGGCAAGACCACTGCAACACCCACCACATCACCAAACCATCATTAAATACCTAAACCCACCCGCCATATTTGTTTGCAAGGAAATGTGTTGCAGAATTGCAAACAAGTGGGCATGGACCAAATGTGCCTTCGATGTAATGGGCATAAACGGTTTAGAAACCCCTACGGACATCATCACGAGTGTGGCGGTAACGGTAACAATAGGTTAAGGAATTAGGGCCTATTTGTAAAATTGTGAAAAGGCCCCTGAAGTTTAACATAGAAATTATTGAGCATTATGTTGTCATCCACACCTAAATGAAGCCCATATGCCTAGTAAATACCCTTTAACTCTGAAAAACCCATGCAACCTTGGGGTTCCATGCTATTAAATTGAACATAGGCATAGCAAAAAGACGTCAGTTTTGAACTAGTATTTCTACTATGTCTATGGTGCAAGTAGCCCATTGCACAGTTATACTGGGGAAAATGCTGGCATGTTGCGGCAAAGCCCTCATAGGTTTATCTTTACAGGTGCAACTGCTCGCATAATGCGGCAACTAAACCATCACACGTCTGCCCTTAAAGGGCAAATGCTGGCATTTTGATGCAAAGCAATCACAGGTGTGTCCTTACAGGGATGAAATGCGGGCCCTATGTTGCAAAGCCATCACCGTTGTGTCCTAAGAGGGGCAAATGTTGGTAAAATGTGGGGCAATTCATCACTTGTGAGTCCTCACAGGGGCAAATGCTGGCAATATTTGGGCAAAGCCATCACGGGTATGTGCTTAGAGGGGTGACATGATGGCATTTTGGTGCAAAGCAATTACAGGTGTAATTTAAGGTGGGCAAATACTGCCAATATTTGGGCAAAGCCATCACGAGTATATGATTACAGGGGTGAAAAGAGTGCATTTTGGTGCAAAGCAATCACAGGTGTCATCTAAGATGGGCACATGCTGGAAATCTTTTGGCATCACCATAACAGATGTGTTCTTACGGTGCCAAATACTGTCAATATTTGGGCACAGCCATCATGAGTGTGTTCTTATACCGGCAACACTGGCATGTTCGTTTGTTTTCTGCGCTGCATAGCTGCATGTGCTGCAACTATCAAGGCATCTATGTGCTTATCTGCATGCATGTTTCATGGTTGATCGTGTGTGCTGTTCCCTGTTTCTCTTTGCCCTTATTTCTTCACACTGAAATATCATCCAATGAAAGACATTGCACCTTCTCAGTGACTAGAAATACAACATAACCAGCAATTTAAAAGGTCAATATTTATACATTACATTATTTGGCGCCCACTGGTGGCATAATTGCTTGGACTTCATGTCGTGAAGGCAATCCCGAGTGCTTCCCTTCAGTGCAGGAACAACCAGACATGTGGGGTGGGGACCAAAACAAGGCGTATCTGATACCCTCCTTCTCACGTCCTTTCCTCTGCAGGGCACAAACAGATCAGAATGTGTAACGTTGTGACTTAAATAATTATGCCAGTAGCTGCATGTTCTTTACTGTACATAATCCATGCCCCTCCACAATGCAGGCAATGACTGTGCCCACAGTATTGGCCTTTGCAGTTGTTTGTTGCATTCTGCATCTATAGGCACACATTTGTATCAGCCCAAGTTGTAGGTCCAGTCGCCGTGTGTCCTTATTAGGTGAGGTGTTGGCCTCTGCAGCCTGATGGAATACGCCCATCATTTTACATGGGCATCCGAGGCACAAAGCCCACAGCCTATACATGCGGCTACATCTCTCTAGCATCGGCATGGCAGCAT
This sequence comes from Ambystoma mexicanum, assembly GCF_040938575.1. Lineage (NCBI taxonomy): Eukaryota > Metazoa > Chordata > Amphibia > Caudata > Ambystomatidae > Ambystoma > Ambystoma mexicanum. The sequence continues at coordinate 156,934,977 of NC_090925.1, forward strand.
CAATAATGTTACCACATCCCTTCAAATCCCAATTACCCACGGCCGCCAATGGTGCTCGGACTGTACCACTCTGACATAGAATGCAGACATACATGGCAAAGAGGGCATCAACATTCACTTAAACCTGCTAGTTAGTGAAGCAAGGAAGATCTAGCAGTGTGAAGTCCACGTGCAGATTTCAGACTATGAAATATATGAGCAGCAATAAATGCCTTAGAACTTACCTCTGGGACAGCTGAAGTAGCTGCTCAACTGCTTAATTTTCATGCATATATTATCCCATCCAACCAGGGAAGGCCCCCCGTTGCGAAATATTGAAATACCCCAAGAGCTCCATATGCAGGGACTCCTGTGGTTGTTTCAGCATAACAGGGACCTTCTCGTAGATGAAATCCCATTTTCTGATTTCAGCATCGAGCCGCCTTTCAAACTCTTTAACCATTTCCACTCCAACCAACAACACACACCCTATCAAGAGGAAGGGTCAGAGAGACAGAAAGAGAACGCAAGAAAGTGGGAAAGAATATCAGCGAGGGAGGCAGAGGGGGATTTATGAAGGTGGAATAGAACAAAAGACAGATAGAGCGATACAGGAGATAAGATAAAGAGTGTTATGGAGAGGTTGACTGACAAGGATGAATGACTAGAGCAAAAGAGAAGGACATGGATGAAGGAGAAGGACGAGGATGAAGAAGACTGATGAACAAGGATGAAGGGCTAAGAAGAAGGACTAGGATGAAAGATGGCTAAAACGACAGAGGAGGACAACCGAGAATTACTTGGGTGAAGGAAAATGACAAGGATGAAAGAGAGGGACTAGTATGATGAAGACAGACACAGCAAAGATGATCAACTAGGATGTACAACTAGGATGAAGGAGAAGAATTATGGCAAAGGTGAAGGATTAGGACTAAGGACAAGGATGGATGAGAAGAACTATGGTAAAGGAAAAAGACTAGGATGAAGACCTGCGATAAGGTAGAAGTACCAGGATGAAGGAGAAGGACGAAGTCCAAGGAGCAGGACTAGGACTAAGGACAACACTGAAGGTGGAGTAGGCTGAAAGTAATGGACAAGGACAAAGGAGAAGGATTACCACAAAGAACTGGGATGAAGGGGGAGGACTGGGCTGAAAAACAGAACTAAAGGAGAAGGAAAAGGATGGATGAGAAGGACTAGGATAAAATAAAACTGATCTGAAGGAGAAGGACAAGGCTGGTTTGAGGAGGACTTTGGCAAAGACAAAAGGCTAGTAGGAAGACATGCGATTAAGTAGAAGAACTATGATGAAGGAAAAGGATGAGGTTGAATAAAAAGGACTAGGACTAAGGACTAGAATGAAGGAGGATTAGGATGAAGGAAAATGACATGGACAAAGGCGAAGGAGTAGAAAAAAGGAAGGATCAAGTACATTGGAGAAGAACTAGGATTAATGAATAGTACCAAGGAGAAGGACCAGTAAGAAGGACTAGGATAAAGGAGACTGACTGGGATGAAGCACTGCACTGAAGGAGCAGGACTAGGATGGGTTTCGAAGGACTAGGATTGAAGTCGAGGATGAAGGTGAAGGATGGGTACTAAGAACTCTGACAGAGGAGCAAGTGTACAATCAAGGTGAAGAACTATGATGAAGGAAAAGGCCATAGAACAAGAATTAGAACAAAGGATGTGGATTATGTTAAAGGGTGGGAATGAAGTGGAATGTCTATGATGAAGGAGAATAACTAGAATGAAGGAGTAGGAAAGGTATGATGGAGAAGGAAAAGGATGATATAGAAGGATTAGGGAAATTGAAAACATTTTCATTGGATGTACTAAAATAAATGACAATCTATGATACAGCCAACATAAGCCTATAGCATTTCCATATGTCATACCAAGCATATATTGTGTTTCTCACCGCCCTTCCCCTAAAAATAATGCTTGTAGCTTTACAGAAATACCACATGGCATATTCTTCTGTATAACAATTACCACCGACCCAGGCAAACTCCTCTTAATGATGCAGATCTCAAGAATTACAGCATGCGGTGATGGGCAGTGCTGCATGCAGTAATGTGTTAAGTAAATTGGCTGAAGTAATAACGCAGGCCTTAGCAGTAGAGTAATGTACAAGGGCACCGCTGGGCTTGCTTCAGCTGAGCTGCAGCCGTGCTCGTTGAGGAAGCTAATTTATAGGAGCAGTAATGCAGGGACATTAACGCTCTCTTTACCTTCACAGTTTTACCAAAGATTGAAGTTGTCACCACAATGCCCAAGACGCTCACCATCCTGGATGAAGAATTTAAAATGACGGCTTGTGCCAAGTGAGTGAACCAAAATAAAGTATATTGTGCAGGCGATGAAGGTGTGTTTAAGTCTTCACGACTTCACGACCATTGACCCTTCTCCCCCACAGAAGGGCTTCGATATGTTCAACAGTCAATGAGTCGTCTCCGTGCTCATGGATCTACTCAGAGGTGGGAGTAAGGGGCGCTGGAGCTTTCATACACCTTCACCTTTTTGAAATATTCTTTGGAGCAACAAAACGCTGACATTTAGGGGAACATTCAATCTACCCACTGTCTCTCTTCAACATAATTGGCAACTCTGATGCGGTATAAGAACCATTTAAATATATAAGTAAAGAGCGTGAATTTCAGTCTCCAAACCTATTGAATCAAGGCCCCTCTTGGAAGGTATCCTCTCAACATTTTAGAGGTGATCTTTGGGTTTCCCTTATATTCTTTGTCTATGGGGGATAGCATGACTTATTCACCCTGGTCACTCTAAAGAGGGATCCTCATTCTGGGGGTTTGGTACCCCTCTCCCCCTCTCTATGAATTTCCCCCTCCAGGAGTAAGAGCTGATTTTTGCGGCTTCCCCTCACATGTACTTGTTGGCCTCCTTATGGTCAGGTTGATTGTATTGGTCACAGACGGGGGACCTTGTTAAGTAGTTGGCCTCCTTATGGTCAGGTTGATTGCACCGGTCACAGACGATGGACCCTGTTAAGTAGCTGGCCTCCTTATGGTCAGGTTGATGGTATTGGTCGCAGAACGTGTACACTGTTAAGTAGTTAGCCTCCTTATGGACAGGTTGAGTGCATTGGTCGCAGATGATGGACCCTGTTAAGTAGTTGGCCTCCTTATGGTCAGGTTGATTGCACTGGTCGCAGACGGTGGACCCTGTTAAGTAGTTGGCCTCCTTATGGTCAGGTTGATTGCACCGGTCACAGACAATGGACACTGTTAAATAGCTGGCCTCCTTATGGTCAGGTTGATTGTATTGGTCGTAGAGGGTGGCCATGTTAAGTAGTTGCCCTTCTTATGGCCAGGTTGATGGTATTTGTCACAGACTGTGGACACTCTTAAGTAGTTGGCCTCCTTATGGACAGGTTGATTGCATTGGTCGCAGATGGACCCTGTTAAGTAGTTGGCCTCCTTATGGTCAGGTTGATTGCACTGGTCGCAGACGGTGGACCCTGTTAAGTAGTTGGCCTCCTTATGGTCAGGTTGATTGCACCGGTCACAGACAATGGACACTGTTAAATAGCTGGCCTCCTTATGGTCAGGTTGATTGTATTGGTCGTAGAGGGTGGCCATGTTAAGTAGTTGCCCTTCTTATGGCCAGGTTGATGGTATTTGTCGCAGACTGTGGACACTCTTAAGTAGTTGGCCTCCTTATGGACAGGTTGATTCCATTGGTCGCAGACGATGGACCCTGTTAAGTAGTTGGCCTCCTTATGGTCTGGTTGATTGTATTGGTCGCAGACGGTGGACCCTGTTAAGTAGTTGTCCTCCTTACTGGAGAGATAAGAAAGGATTTGGAGTTTGACATGAATGTCCCTCATGCAGTAGATTCATAGAATTCTGATCCCCACACAAGCTTAAATATTACTAAAATAGAAATATGAGAGTCCATGGGGATAGTTGGCTAGTATTGCATCTCCTCCGATGCCGCTGAATGCGTAACCTACTTCGGTTTCTGCTCTTCTTCTCGGTAGGTACACCTATGGGAAGCCGGTGCCAGGGGTCATGAAAGTCAGCGTCTGCAGGAAGTATCGCCAACGCTATAGCAACTGTTATGGGAAGGAGTCGCAGGCTGTCTGTGAGGATTACTCCCGAACAGTGAGTACACTTTCCACATTTTTTAAATATATATTGAACATTTTTACAGTTTAACAATGTTGGGTTAAGAAAAAGTATAGGTGATAAAAGCAACATGTGAGAAAAAGTCCATAAAATGATCAGATACGAGCATAAACTGTGGCTGGGGCAGAGGCGATCATATCTGGGGACCAGAATGCGGTTAAATTGGGAGCGAGGCCTCAGGGCAGCAGGAAAGGGCAGTATAAAGTTGGCATGGGCAGAAAGAGGTTTGACCACTGGAAGAAGGCCTGATCCTCTGTTTACATACCCTGTTGCTGTGCCATAGTAAGTAATTAATGCCCCCAACCTGTTTGGCTACAAGGAACTAGGCTGCTGGTGATTCTACCCACTCCCCCTGGCTCACTGCTTCTACTCACTCGCACTGGCCCACTCCTTCTACCCACTCCCCCGGCCCCCCTCCTGAGTAGGTTCGGGTAGTCGAACGTGCCATGTGCATAAGTGTGGTTGGAAGTGCCTGCACCTGAAGGGATAGGGAATACCTGAGTAATCCCATAAGAAGAACAATCGCCAGTTATAAACATGCACTAAAAAGATTCACAAACAGCAGGGTAAGTATGTGTGTGTTCTCATGTCAGGGACTGTATTACAGCTGGGATCTGAGTAAGAGTGCTGAGCACCAATAACATTGCAGTGAGTCAAACCGTGAAGGAAATGCTTATCATAGAGTTATCTTTACATAACATTCCCTACACAGACACATAGAAAACTCCCTTTATTGTATATTCACTTGCACTCACTTATTAGCAGTAAACTAGCTGCAGGCGGACAAAAAACAAATGATGGGGCAAGTATTGCGGTGAACGTAAAACCGGCAGTCATGTGGCAGTAATTCTGCTACCGCTGCATTATCGCACCACCGTCCAACAAGTTTGGAGGTATAGAGGAAGACTTGCCTCAAGGAAAAAGCTGGAGACAAATCTTCTTTATTACTGCCAAAGATCGACATATTTACCTCACTGTAATTCCCCCGGCTGTAAATCTGCCAAAAGTCTTCATGGAGTCCTATGAACTCCAAAAATGGGGAATACCCACCATTCGGAATACAACAGTAAATCCACAGGTCCGAGTGGTGGTAACGATATCCCATTTCGGCAGTAATTTGGCAGATTTACCCCCAAATTACCATCAAACTCGGAATGAGGCCCATTGTCTTTCTTTGGTGCAAGTTGTTATGCAAAGGTAGACCCTTCCGGGCAAGGCCCTGCAAGGATTCCATCCTCTGGGTAGCGAGGGTCTGGGCCAGAAGGCAGGAATGATTTGAATCATCAACCTACCCTAAAATGAGGGCAGGCGGACGTACAATGCTCTCTGCTACGAGAGCCTTGCTCCTACTCTCAGCGACTGTTTAAAGGCTCCAGCAATGAGTCACAGCAAAGTTTCCAGATGACACGAGTCCTCTCTCCAGCAAGGATGTACTACCTCATTATGAGTTTGGCGGTAATTCGGCAGTAAATCTGCCAAATGAATGCTCATTTAACGTTACTGCCACTCGGTCACACGACCTTACCACAGGATTATGGGAGGTGTTAGGGCAGTTTAATTCCCTATTTCTGGAGTCCATGGGACGCCATAGGGGTTTTTGCGCATTTACTGTGAGCGGTAATTCCGCAGATGTAAATCTGCTGATTCTGATAGGAAAAGTGGAGTATTTACCTGAAGTTTTTTGCTGGAGGTGAATCCTCCACTTTTCCTCCAAAGTCAGAATTTGACATTGTGGTAGAATTGACAGTAAATCCATTATTACCAAAAAAAGTTGCAGTAACAGAATTACCGCCACTTTTTTACTGCACCATCAAACTCGTAATAGTTCTGCAGGGGATGGGCCTCAAGGAGCCTAGGAGGCGCTGATCGCCACAGTGATAGCAACTGCACTGACATGCCCTGTGGCCCTACGGAGTCCACGTCCACCGAAGCACTGATAGTAATGACACAGGCTCCTGCAAAGAGCTGGCAACACAGTAAGGGGAGAAGGCGAGCAGTTAGATGTTTATGTTTAGTGCCCTGGAAATATTATTTTCGTAAAATGGAGATACAAGTTAAGGAGGAACCATCTGTGACTGGAATAGAGATGCTTCACTCCCCCTCTTCTGCCCCGTCTACCTGTTGATTCCTCTTCCTGCTCAAACCCCCCAACATTAGCAGAGACCACCTGCCTACAAATAGAAGGGGAGCTGACATGGGGTGAAACCACAGGAAGGGAACATAAAGAGATTCAGCTCATTAATAGTACTTTACACATGAACACATTGCATTGGCTAAGCATGCTTATATATGTAAGGTGTGTTCTGGATATATGTGTTTTTGTACATATGCTTAACCTATGAAACATGATCTTTGGAGGTCAGGATTTACTACTTATATTTACTTACTTTAATAGGGGTACCTGTCAAACATTGCACCCCCAGAGCACTACCCACATCAGGGATTATTTTATACTCAAGGCAACAAAATGGGGGATGCCTCTTATGTACTGGTGTTTCTTCCCTTCTGGGATGCCTCTTATGTACTGGTGTTTCTTCCCTATTGGGATGCCTCTTATGTACTGGTGTTTCTTCCCTTCTGGGATGCCTCTTATGTACTGGTGTTCCTTCCCTTCTGGTACAACGATACCTATATCTTTCAGGACGGGGCGTCCTGATAGTGACATATCTGATGGATTTCAGATGAGGGGCTAACACAATATGGCCAGTGAGGTCTGATCTATAAGCCCTGTAAGTGTAGACCTCAGAACCTGAACTGAGACGGAGGGGAGGACGGGTAGCACCGTAGTATTCACATGGCCCCAATGTGTAAATAATGCAATATAGGCCCACACCTTTCAGAAGAAAAGTGGGCCTGTGGCAAAGGACCATGGAATGAAGCTACGACATAATGTTAAAAACGGTGAGACCTCCAGGTCACCACTGTTCTATGAAACAGACCGATCAATACAATCTTTTCTAAAGCTGTACCCCACCATGAGAGTCTTGTGACTGGTGCTATCCAGTCAATTCTTTCACTGTCAGTTTCTAGCTGTCAAACATAGCATGGACATCATGGGTAGTCCACATCACTCGTTTATAGCAGTTAGAAAAGAGGAGGAGTAGCAATAGACATGAACTATTGGGGGTAATTGAGGAACAAAGACGGAGTATGGGAGGGGAAAGCAAGTAAAGAGATGGTAGAAAAAGGGAAGGTGGGGGGAATAGACAGTAGACTTAAAGTGAGCCACACAGAGGCGCAGAGAGTCTGAAACATGGCCACGCAGAGAGGGTGGGGTGAGTTGTGTGATTTGGGAACCAGATGCTAGTCTACGTATGGGAAGAGGTGAACGCCGCAGCTACCAAGAGGGTCGGGGGAAAACACCAGGAACAATAGTATATCCCACTGTAAGATTGCCCCGAGCAATGACTGCTCAATGCTGATCTCCACTGATGAACAATGTGGACTGGTGTATGTTAGAGGAAAGTGTGTCTGATCATGAAACCACCTTCACAATGTTAATACTGAAGCTCAACAAGTAACTGGTCTGGGTGAATTCCTGCCAGAATTCAATATCAAATACTGCAGCACTATCCCCCTACTTCCAAAGGCAAGTGGGACCATGACATTAAGGCAACAAGACATGCCCAGTGGACACAGCCATAGACCTTGGACACCTTAAGATACAACCCGCAAAGGGACATCAACATCTGCTTTGATTATTGGTCAATCTCGCTTTCTTACTATTAACCTTAAGTTCCTAACTTCCATTTTCCCTCTGAGATCCCAAAACAATTGGGAAAAAGCCAGAACAGTTTATGAACTTTCAACATTTTCAATATATACAAGTATATACAGTGATGTTGCCTGATCACAAGAAGGCACTTGGTTCATAAACAGGCTCTCTCTACAGAATATCATGAATACGATTTTTGTGCACAAACTGATTTTCCAATATAATACAGCTTTATAGACCTTGGGAGTGGTCATTATCAGGCAATACTGACCCACCCCCATGTTATGACACAAGGCAAAACAGATGGCCATATGCTGAGAAGGGTAATTATCCCAAGCAATAAGGAATCCTCTTGGAAAATATTTTCCAATTTTATATAGAATTTGAAAAGATATAGGTAGGAGAAATTTTGGTTTTCCAGTCCTCGACTTCTATCAGAAGTCGTATGTTCCTCATCAATATTTCAGATGTGTTAAGCTCTAGAGACATGGGAAGACAGTGTGATATGAACATCTGTAATCTTGAAATGCAGTAGGCCCCTTCCATGGGAAATACATGAGGCCCAGAATAAATGTACTCATGTTGCAGACCCGCAGTTATCTGTTGTCTACTTCAGTCAAGGGAAATAGTTTTTTGTGAAATCACCAATAATTGAAAGCAAAAAGTTTTAACTCAATAATAAAGCATTTCTTTGAAGAACGTGGATATCCTCCGGAAGGGGCTACCTAGCTCTAGTGTGGGGCAGTCGTGCAGACACATCTCAATCAGTCAAACTTGAATATAGGATTCCGGAAAGTGAATACCTGAGGCTCCACTCGCTGGGAGAAGGACTACCTCCATAGGATCACTTTCAGGCTAGCAATCTACACACAATACCATCAATATACAACGTGAACATGAGCAGATTTTATTTGGCCCTGTCATCATCCTTAATAAAGTTGCATTTACAGAGAATATGTAGAACTAAGGAATACTTGGTTGCACGGCCACGTTATAATTATAAAAGAATCAATTTAGATGACAGCCGTCATCAACTGCTCTGATTTGTGAGGCTGTCTAAAGAAAAGGCTATATTTCTGTAATAATTGTACTCCATTGTTCATGAAATAACAGCGCTTAGTTATTGACAGTAAACCCTGATATGGAGAAAAAAAGCGTTCATCAAATCAAAGGTTCTCCACCACTAACGCTCCTAAACCTTTACAGATCTTGGTTGAAAATTCCCTACGGCTTAAGGGAATTGTTTTGTAGAGCACAGCTGGCAGAACAATACAATATCATATCCTGATTATGAAAAGTGAAACCTTAGGTGTCCTACCTGCTTAATCTCAGTGAAGTGCTGGTGCTGATGAAGGCAACACATCCACCAATAACAACTTTCCATATGTTTACAGATGTGTAAGGGCATTTTGAATGGTTTTATAGTGAGGTGTTATTTTGCTCACCATCTTCATTATCCATGCATAACCTCCTCTGCTTTTCTTTTTGTCTACCTTTCTGTTTGAGGTCTTTTGTTTAATTGAAAGGGGATATTTCAGAAAAAGCCAGTTGCAAATTCTCCAACGATCACCTTAGTTTTAGTTACTAGTAAGGCCTAATGTGTGAATATGCTGATGAGCTGTACCGATAACTAATTGCAAGCAATGTTTTGCATTGTATCATTAAGCTATTGTTTGTTATTGATACTTTAGATCAAGTTGAAATTGTTTACCCTATTTCCAAAGCCTTGGTTCAATTTTGAATAAAACGATAATATGTAAAATATAGCAATTTGTAACTAAAATGTCGATGAATCTGAAAATCCTTAACAGACTCCTTCGTGGACATGTGGAAGGGTATAAGCCGTAATGCAGATCTCTCCATGTGGACAAAATGGTTAATGTCTTAGAGAAACCACGGCTATCTTTGGAGGACCGTGAAGAAATCAGGGATAACTCGATTTGTCTAAGATTATAAAAACAAGTTGGGGAGGACTGGGCTGAATGTGTGAAACAGTTGATATCAAACGGGTAAATTGCAATGTAAAGGCCACGTAGCAGCAGCTCCTGTACCTTCTAACTGACGTTATCATAGGACAGTGCATTGAACAATTTTTAAGGTATTTGGATTGAGCAATTGTGTATACAAATCTAGCATATAAAAAAATCTAACCGTGAAAGGTGGTGTCTCTCTTAGTAGGAAATTGTGCCATGCATAGTTGAAATTAATCAACTGCATTTATTCAGTATTCTGTGTGAACATGGGTATGTAAGACTGTAATCATTCAGGCTCACCAGCATCAGGGATTCTGGCCTATGCAAGACTCTTTTCATCAACCTTACAAGCTGCACTGATTGCGTATAAAGCAGGTAGGGTACTAATGCTGCAAGAGTCAAACTCAGGATGGTAATCCCCTTAACAATAATTAAGTGTGCCCTTATGTCATGAGCTAGGAGCCTTCAACCTTTGGTTCTATACATGTTTTGGACTACAAGTCCCATCAGACCAACCGTGCAAATTCAAGGTGAAGGGTCATGGCAGTTGTAGACCAACCATCTGGAAAGTTGGAGGTTACTGGCCCCTGTCATAAGTGATATGAATGTAACTGAAACAGGTTTTGCTAAAGACAGACGTGGAATGCACTAATGAAATTGACACTGATGTCAGAAGAAGTGATGTTGCACAAGACAAACAGCAGTGTACACGGATGGAGTGAGTTCATGTTCAATAAGACACCAGAAGGTCTGGTCAATATTTGCACTCTTTCTCCAGTGGTGAAGGGCGGGAGCAGGTCCAAAGCTCTTATTCTTAGCTAATAGTTAATAAAATGCTTTTAGGCACAAACACAATCTTTCTGAAGACTAACCTGTAATGTTCTCTCATTCACTTGCGTTGCATAATAGCTTCTGCCGTGTCACCTTTTGTTGGGTAATGATGCACCTGCAGGAATTCGACAGGTGTCTTCCTGTGTGGGAAGCTCAAGTCCATCATAGTTGAGCGCTTATGCTGACAAAACACGATCTATGTGAACATGTTAAAACATTAAACATCAATACTCATCTTTGCAGGTGGATAAGAATGGGTGCTTTCATGAAGTGGTGCCAACCAAAGTATTCCAGATGAAGCGTTCTGGTTATGAGGATGAAATCAAGGTCACCGCCACAATGGAGGAGGAGGGGACAGGTACTGTAAACCTTATGAAAACAGAAATCTCACGTTGTAGAATGCAAACTGTTTGAAATTGGGGTCTCATTTTGAATTTGCCGGTATCCTGGTGGTAATTCCAGGCTCTCAGTCCAGCGGTATCACTGCCAGATTAGGAGTGCTGGTAACGGTAATACTGGTGGCGGTAGTACTGGCTGTCTTTTGCCGGTGGGGTGGAGGAATTACCCAGTGAGACTATGAGTTCCAAATGACTTAGAATATTACAATGTAGTTTGCCCTAGGAAATGTGGACGTCTAAACAAACAGCATCAATTTGTGAAACTAGTGCCAATTGGGGTGGCAGAACTATGCAGATGGAACACTTCTAACTTAATTTATTTATTGTAATGTGATACAGTTTTAAACAAATTAAAACTTTACACATTTAACACATAAACTCAGCAAAGAGCAAGATATTAGTTACATTACTTGCTTGATAGTCAATACATGAATTGGTCAGATGTCAAGTAATCAATTCAGCAAGCTTTCTCGTATAGCTACAAAGTACATCATGAATGCATTGATAAATAAAGAAGAAGACACATTAATCAACAGATCACCCAAACAGAAGGTACGCAAGAGGGAAAAATGATGTTCGATTAACCAACCAAGCCTAAGAGAGATCATTAGGTTCAGAGAGAGGTAGGATACCTCCTACTGGTCACAGCTGCTCATTTGTTTTACTGCAATAGACCAGATATTAAACAGTGCAATATGAAGCCTAGAGTTAAGTGTGTTAATGCAATAGTGCCAGAACTCATTAGATCCCAAATGGTCAATTTTGTGCACATACATTCCAAAATATTTGGAATAATAATGGGTCATTAGTGGGCACTGTGTTAACACGTGTCTTGCGGTTTCGGGATTAGTTACAATACCAAATATTCTGCAATTTCTTATAGAATCTCTAGACACTTCGTCCCAAGGTCTGTTTGATAAAGTGGGTAAACAATTGATGTGCATCAAAATAATTAAACGTCTCAGCGCAGGGGAGGGACAGAGATTGAGGTACAGTTGGCTTTTCTTGAAAGTATAGAGGACATAAGTCACAAAACTATAGCTTCTCACAGTAGCCAAGTGCCTGTAGTTCTCCTGCCAGTCCCAAAGCGAAATAGACTTATGGAGATGATAAAACATCGTTTGATTATCTTGGCCCCAACATGGGGACCAGCCGCTTACCTCACTGAGCGTCAACATATCTTTCTCCAGTTTAGACTGTTTACTGGCTCTCATGGCATCTTTTGCACATTTCAGTAGAGGGTTAGTAGGATAATTCTTAATCTTGATGTATAACTCGGCTCTCTTGCGTAATACTATGGATTTAAGGGAAAGGAGCCCCAGTTCTAATCTCAATGTTGCAATAGGGATACATTGGGGAAGACCTAGTATACGTCTCCAAAATTTCCCCTCCAGGAGCTGAAGCCAGTCTAAATTCAAGTTAATCAATGATTCAAGGCCATAAATGACCATAGGTATAAAGCACTGCAGATAAAGTTGTCTTGCACCCCAAATAGAATAACCACTCTGCTCCTGGGTAAATCTGCAGATCTAACTTAATGCGCATAGTCAAAGAGTTTGCTTTGCTGCAGTGTTCCAGTGATGAGATGTGGTCATGTCAATTTCCTCCATTTTCTCACTCAGGCGTTGAGATCATTGGTGAGGGCTCCAGCAAGATCAGCAACAACATTGGCAAAGTGAGCTTCCTGCACGTGGACCCCTACTTCAGGAAAGGACTTCCTATTCACGGGCAGGTAGGTATCAGAATTCCAGCTACCAGAGTCTTAATATTATCCTGTAGCAGGGAGCCTCTCCGGAATCATCCCTGAGAACAGGTTTACCTTTGTGGCGGGGAAAGAGAATACCATTCTGCATTCATACCATTTAACCGTGTGAAAAATATCAGCCACAATGCGCCAACCATGCATTGTTACATTGCCACAAAGTTCTGGACATGTGTTTGGCTGCCTTGGTCTGGTTCAATTCACAATGTGCGCAACATAGACCGCTCCCGCTCCATCCCTTATGATGGCTTTCTGTCTCAGTTGGATGCCGTGCAGCGAGGACAGACACAATGGACCATGGGTATCTTCCATGGAGACTAATGGACTCTGAGTGCATCCCATCTGTATTATCCCATGCAGGCATCTAGAGCCTGTGAGCAAAGCATTGCCCCTGTCTCTGTTGCACATCGTGCGGGAAGTCCGACTCGATGGACCACGAGTGCCCACTTTCAGTATGTCACTCTAGCCATGCTTGGTACATGCTGTGCTTTACTGGGATGAACACACCTGGTGCATCAAGATCATTGTGTCTCTTTTCAGTGCCACAGATTAATAACCTGCCACGTGCACTGCGCACAAAGAGTGTAAGCAAGATGGTCTCCAAGCCTCTTTTGTCTCTGTGTTAAAATGAATCTAAGGACACATTCAGTGAGGCCTAAGTCCCTCTTATTTAGATGATGATGCACTATACATTATGCATAAGCTTTATGAAGCATAATCTCCTTTTTCTTTAAACCAATTTATTAACAGAAGAAATCAGTGTCACAAAGAGATACAATAGACAATTATCCATACAAATATATTGAAAAAAATAATAATAATAACATTCATTAAAAAAAAGTTTTAAAAGAAATAAAAATAATAATAATAATAATAATAATAATAATAATAATAATAATAATAATAATAAATAAAAGGGGGCAGAAAAGGTGTGATGCAAAAGTCAAAAAGCAATAGCAATTCAGAATATTGACCTGAAAACAACCTTCTAGAAAACTTTGGCATAGCAACAAACCAAGAAGCAAAAGACATGAACATTATAATGAGTATATTGAAACATGCATGTCTACTTATCTGAATACAGGTAAACTCGACACAGGAAGCTCCAAGGACTGGCTAACCCTTATCCAAAAAGGCCTTCCATATTTTATCAAAAATACGTCCTTCCCCATTCACAGAATATATCACATTTTCAATATTGCTTGTGCGATACATCTCCTCCATCCACATGTTCAACGTCGGGTGAACATCTGATTTCCAATTTCTCAGGATCAGTTTTTTCGCCATCATGGCCCCACGTAAAATCCATGTAATCTGATGTTTCCCTAAGTCGTCCAGCATGGTGGATTCCCCCAGTATTAGAGTCTCAAAGTCAAATTCCAAATCTGCATTGACAAACTATGGAACACATGCAATGGGAGTGTCACAGGGTGAGGATTTTCTGGTCGGATGTGACAAGTATGATGAGCATAATCTCCTTCTATCTCTGTTATACCACACGGTGAGGGTAAGCATGATGGAACATTACTCACTTCTCACTCTATTGTGCTACCTCCTGGGAAACAGACCAAATGAGGTCTGTTGCTCTACCTTATGGTTACAGCATGTACTGGTGACAGACTTAGTGGACCAAGAGTCACTTCTTTATCATTCCAGGCCACGTGCATTGGACAGACACCATGAGTCATTGACTCTGCCACATTTTCAAGAAGAACAGACTCAATAAACAGCAAAGCCCCTTTGATTCTGTTACCAAATGAGGATAGAAGGGAAAGCTCAAAGCATGTGGAGACTCTTTGGCATCTGTATGATCAAGCGTGGCCTTTCTATGTCTGTACTACTCATGTGGCGGGAATATACTGAATGGACCAGACTTCTTTCAGTTTCTATCCCACACATAGACCAAGATTCTCTTCTGTCTCTGATGCAGCTTTCAAGCTGAATTGACACGATAAGTCACACCTGTGTATGCAGCTGGGGGCACGGGAGAGCCAAGGAACACCATGAATGATGCTCCCCCCTTCCACAATGTAGAGGGGGATCCACTTGATGGGACCATGAGTCCATCCTGTCCTTAGTTTACCACATAGAAGACAGGCAGGATGTGCAATGAGTCTCCAGTATACTATTTAATGTGAGAAATGGAATTAGGTTGAAAAATTGGGGTGCAAAAGCACAGGCTTTAATGCAACTTTAATGTTTGTTCATTGTAACTCCTCCGAACAAAACCAACCCGCGAAAATTGACTGACGATGCAGATCCTTCTGGTTTTCACCAAAGAGGGTTCCATTTCCTGGCACTGGAGGCCAATCCCAAAAACCTTTCACTTCCCTTCTTCCCTTCTTCCTGCACAGGTACAATTTGTGGACTCCTCCGGGGCTCCCATTGCCAACGAGACGGTGTTCGTTTACGGAGGGCGTGACAACAGCGACATAAACTGCACCACAGACCAGGAGGGAAAAGCTTCCTTTGCCATCGACACCTCCTCTCATAGCAGCCTTTCTGTTCACCTACGGGTAAGGAAGCACCCAAAACCAGAAGTGGGTGAGGGGTCAGTGGGGGGGGGTGGGGAAAGAGGATTTAACTAAGGAAAACAGATTTATTTGTCAAAGCTGAAACAGTTCAAAGGGACAGGAAAAGACTGGCTGATCCGCCTAGTGGTCAAACTCCACATCATCATGGTCACTACACTCGGTTTACCCCTAAGTGGTGGCTCTTATGATGCAGAATCTATACATGTTTTTGTATCTCCCTTCTGAACCTCTCCACTAAATGTGACATAAATATGGTAAGTGGACCAAATAAATTCCTAGGCACCGAAACCATGCAGTGCGTATTAGGCTTCTTGGCACAGGGCGCCCTGTTGAGTTAAGGTG
This sequence comes from Ambystoma mexicanum, assembly GCF_040938575.1. Lineage (NCBI taxonomy): Eukaryota > Metazoa > Chordata > Amphibia > Caudata > Ambystomatidae > Ambystoma > Ambystoma mexicanum. Next base: position 156,950,665 of record NC_090925.1, read on the forward strand.
GAAAACAAAGCTCTGTTCTACAGTTTACAAATTGAAAGATATTATTCTGCCACTGAAACAAAACAAATTAGACTCAAATGAGTGGAAACAGATGTGCACATATTGATATCTTTCTCAATAATTAATACATCTTACTGCTATGCACACAAACACGCAAACACACACATGCATGCACACACACACACATACACACACATGCACACACTCACACATACATAAACTAAACAGTTCACCTTTGAATTAATTTAAAGAACATGATATGAGCTTCACCTGTGACATACCTGAAGCTTTTTGAGAAATTCTAAAAAAAACATTGCAATTTCAACTTTGGTGTAATCGTATTTTTGGGACTTGAGACGGGTTAAGAGAAATTGGGTTTTTACTGAAGTCAGCAATTCTTGCCAATTACCAACAGTGCCAGAATGTCCATGGCCTAACTCTACCTAAGAAAGGTATCCATATAGAGCAATTACATAAGTGAGGCCACAGGATGCTGATCCACCTTGAGGTGCAGTGGAGGCTCTGTGAGAGCTGGCCTTTGTCAGTGGACAGCGCCAAGAGTCACGTTTGCAGGCAGTCAGAGCTATACAAGTGCATTACACAAACATTCATACATACATTCTGAGAGACAGGCATCTACATAGGATTAAAAGATCAAACCACAGCTACAGTGCTAATGTGGAAATACGGTTTGGGTATGTTTGGCCGAATTTGTTTTGACCGCGGCAAACTGACCGCAACTTATTTGCTCAGGGCCCAGGGTTGGTATCTTGCAATATATGTGACCAAATTGCCCGAAGGCCAAATCACCCATGCAAAATTCAACCAAATTGGTCATTAGGTCAATTGTTTTAGGTCAAAAAGGCTAATATCGGAAATACAGAGTAAGGAATGTGTTAGGGTAAAGGTCAGGCGTAGATCGTGAACAGCCCAGGAGAATGGTTTCATCCTTTTGGGTGTTCTAACTTACCAATGGTGAGTGGCTAATGGCATGCAACCTTTTCATGGGATCTCCTCCTTTCTCTGGAAGGAGTTGCTGAAATCTAGCAGTTTAGTTTTGCTTCCATTTCTCCAGCCAGTAATAATGTATTCAAAGGTGTCCCATCGTTCAGTCCTATCGAGAGCCGCTAAAATGCATAGCGTGTTCCTGAGTATAAATTCCCCCTCTATCTGACACTTTGCAGGGCCCTAGTCTGGTGACACACATGTCATCTCCGTGCCATTGGTGAGGCTAGACTGCTGTGCACCACAAAATAACAAGCTGCTTAAGCATTGGTGTAATTGCATGCAGAGCTGATTTTCCTGTACCCCAATTGCAGACAGGACACCTGAAACATCCGAATCTGTTAGTTTTGTGCAATTTTCATTTGTTTATCCACAAGAGTCCAGAGATCAGCGAACACCACTAATGTCTTTCTTTTTGTGTATTAGATTCTGCATCTCTCTTTCTTAACCCGTCCGCCCTTCTTTCACTGGATAAGACTCTTCCACATTTGATCCTAAAGTTATTTGAAAAACGTGTCAACACTCAAGTGTGAATTGAAGTGAAAACCCATCAGTATTAAGGCTGACACATAAAGTCGATTCTACCTTTTGCAAACAGTGGGTCTGAAGCAGGGGTCAACATTTCAAATTGCAAACTACTAGCCAGGCATACAAAGTCACTAGTCCCTTCAAGCCTCCGCATGCACACATAATTCCATTTCATACTTGCCAAGAGTTAATTTTCACAAACCAATGGCTAGTGACGAGTGCATACTTTGAGGCCTGTCATAAAGATGCTGTTTCGCCATTTTTGCAATAACAAATTGTTGATGAATGTACCCAACGGTAATGCATGATGGATAGAAAGTGTCCAGATTGATGCCATGTGAGCTATTTGTTGCACAGTCGTGGGTGATTGTGCACCTTCTGTTGCTTTAATGGTGTTTGGGTTTATATGTTCTTAGGTATCCTATAAAAACTCACAATACTGTTCGGATCACAACTGGGTCTCACCTTCATACAGAGACGACTTTCGAATGGTCAATCACTTTTACTCCAAAAGCAACAGCTACGTGAATATCCATCCAATCTACCACACTCTGGAAGCCGATCACGAAGAGCAGATCACTGTGCACTACATCCTGCAATCGGAAGGCCTCGGAGAGCACACAGAACCAGTCTTTCATTATCTGGTAAGTACACTAGGAAGAATTTGGGAATGGAGTTTCAGCAAAGGAATGACTTTAGGCGTCTCACAGCCAGTCTTGGGAGGATCGCTCACGGGCAACGAGCTTGCCTTGGAAGCAGGAATGGCGCAGAGCAACACAGGTTCGAACAACAGGTCCGCACGTAGAAACCTCTGGGTATTAAATGCTTTATAAATAACCAATTATAATTATAATATGAATATCATCCTCCTTCTTCTTCCTCTTCTTTTTTTCTTGGTCTTCTTCTTTGGTAAAGTTGTAGTCAGACGGGCATTTAGAGTGCTGTTGGAGACTAGAACCAGGAAGTTGTTCTCATATCAGGGATGACTATGACAGCACATGTTGAAGTTGTGGTGGTGGCGTCCATTTTCTTTCAGCTCCACCCCTTACAACACGTAATCTACCTCAACCCCTAAAGATGACACAGCAGATTCAATTGGGGTCTTAGTTAACAAATGCCTCTTTGGAAAGGCCACCAGCCTATCAAAGCTTCCTTGGAAAGACCACCAGCTTATTAATGCCTCCTTGGAAAGGCCATCAGCTTATTAATGCTTCCTTGGAAAGGCCATCAGCCTATTAATGTCTCCTTGGAAAGGCCATCAGCTTATTAATGACTCCTTGGAAGGGCCACCAGTTTATCAATGCCTCCTTGCAAAGGCCACCAGCTTATCTCAAGAATGAAATGATTCTCTCTAGTTCTGGCCAGCTTCTAAGAACTCAGCATAAGGACCCTGTGCCAATCCCCATGTTTCGGAAAAGCAGAATTAACTCTATAGTGGTATTGCACAAACTTTGCAATAGTTCACATGAAGTTAGCATGAAGGCAAATGTATTGTAGTGCAAAAACATATTGTTTCAATGCAATATTTAACAGGGGCAATGTTTGCCCTAGTCCTATTAATGTGCCCTGGCTAATAAATGCATGAAAATAATGTTTATTTGCACCAGGACAATTTTTGTCCTAATGCTAAATATACTTCTACTAGTGCACATTTCCTGTAATACTACATCAAAGGTTTGAATTAAAGAGGATTTCAAATAAATATCTAAAAATATCAATAAGATCACTGTTTTGTTCTTTGTACAATGTATTATATCTGATACCTGGGCAAAAATTGTTTGTGAATTATTCAAAAACATTATAAAAACACAAAGATGCCCGGATTCCAGGACCAGAGCGATTGTTGTCCCCATCTATAAAAGGGGCAATAGTTCTGATCCATTAAATTATCGGCCTATCGCCCTTTTGGATGTGGACAGCAAGATATTTGGGGATTACCAGAGAATCTGCAGAGAATCTGCTGGCAATAGTTATATATCTGTATATCCCAATTCAGGCTTCACATGCAGGGAAATGTATCCAGTGACATCCCGATTTACAGGGGTGTGAGGCAGGGCTGCATGATAGCACCATGCCTCTTTAATTTTTACCTTGCAGATTTGGGGTTTATCCCTATCAGTCCCTGCTCTGCCAGTCCTAAAATAGGATCATGTAAGATCAATTGGATAGCCTATGTGGATAATATAGTGTTGTTAGACTATACTCTGGTAGGCCTACAAAGAATGATCACAGCCTTTCAGAAATATGCAGAGACAAATGCCCTCATAGCAAATCCAGAAAAAAAACAACAATTACGATTTTCTGTAGCCCACTAAAAAAGATTCCAGAATTTGCCTGGAGGTTGGGTAATGTACTTCTTCCAGTGACCAAATAGGTTAAATATCTGGGCTTCCAATTAAGGTAATTTCCTTCATTAAAAAAGTTGGAAGAAGAATTGGAGAGTAAGATATCACAACTGACGGGTCAAATTAAAAAGATCATGAACAAATATTGTAGATTCTCGATGCTACCTCTTAGTAAATTTTACAAGAGAAAAGTAAGAGAACTGGGTACACTTGGAGGGGCTCCTGTGGAAGAAAGTGCTGCGTATGACGGGGTCCCTTCCAATGGCCCAGTTACGATATGAGCTGGGATTGCAATCTTTACGTGTGTATTTGGATTGGAAGCTGCTTTCACTCTGTAGACAGGTGGTGCTATCAGGAGAGAATTTGCTGTACAAGGACTTAAGAGACTACTTGAATCAGGGCAATTGTGATTACTTGGTAGATTTGAAAATGGATATATGTGCGATTCTGTTGAAATGTGAGCAATCAGAAATGATCCTTATGGAGAATACAGATAAAGTAAAGTGTGCCATATTGAAAATTGATTGGATTGCGACAAGGGCAAGCTTTGTAGAAATTAAATGATGTAGTACTATGCTGATAAGTGATAAATTGAGAGGGTTTGTCTTGCCATACCTAAGAAGATTCCCTGACCGCAGGTGGAGAACAGAACTTTTGAGGTTCTGTTTAAATTTAACCGTGACCAAAGAAATTACGAGGGTTCGGCAGACGTTGGAGCCTCTGGATACTTTCTATGACCTCTGTGGGGAAGGAATACCTCAAGACTTGAAACATCTACTCGTGACTTGTAGTTATACCCGATCATTTAGGCAAAAATATCTAGCGCGCTTTGTACATAGGGAAGAATGCCTTAAAACGGAAGAGTTTTGGATGAGACTAACAGTGGGGAAGGAAACTTTTATGTTGCTCGAACTCCTGAGATTATTAAATAAATCGAAATTGGCGAAACTAAAGGAATAATAATAGGGGGTTTTATGTGCTGTTTGGAGGTAATGTTGTCGCTACCCATTTGTTTTTTAGCTTGTTTTGTTATGTAAATTAATTTGTTGTGAAAAGTCAATTTGTTGAGTATAACACAAATACAAATAATTATTATTATACTGCATGGCACCTATTGGCTGCCAGTCTTCAAGGTTAGTGGACACCTACATATTTAGTTTCATTCCATGGATATAGTGGAACATTGTTTACTTTTGTAATTTATGTATTGTCAGTGTGAGAAACCTAATGGTATTCTCCCATTTACTCCCCCTTTTTACCAATCTCCATTCCCAGTTCCTCCGATCTCAGTCAGAAAACAAAGGAGTATACAAACTCTCTGAGAACTACCTGTACCACAATGCCTCAGATACTGAGAAAGAGCAGGGAAATGGGAGGAAAGAACCCAGGCATGGGACTCGATATTCCCCCCTTTCACCTACTCAAGCCAGAACCCTCTCCTCTTTAGTCAGGAGTCACTTACCTTCATACCCCATATCTCCCTCCCCAATCACTGGGACGAAGAAGAGCAAGCAAAGAGGAAAGAAGATTTCACATAGGGATCAACAGGGAACAGCTTCCTATGGAGAACGGCCATGTTGTCACCTTAATGAAGTCAGGCAAAGTCAGGCAATTCATTTCAATCATCCACACCTGACTTCACTTAACCAATATGCAAAGTATAAAAGGTGTGGTTCTAAACAGGACAGTGAGTGATCTGGGAACCTGTTTCACACTGAGGAGACCGCAAGGCTGAGGAATGCTGGACCAGAAGCAAGGAGGAGCACAGCGTGCCAGATCACCGACCCACTGAGCGAGAAAGGCTGCAGCACGGCAAGGGAGCAGTACCTCCCGAAAGCTGGAACCAAGCAAAGAACTTGCTAGGGACATTGTGTGAACAAGTGCTCGTTCCCTTGGGGTAAAGAGAGCCCAGGCGTCGGAGGGGTTGCGAGAGTGAGCCCTGATCCCAAGGCTGAAGGAAGGAAATTGTTACAGTGCTACGCGGCAGCCAGTGAGTGTCCAAAGCTCAGAAGAGCGCGGTACGCGTGTGTCTGAGGATTAAGTAAACACAGTGAAAGAAACATTTTTTTTTGTAAAGTACATTGCCACCAAGGAAAGGGCATGTGAGAGCAAGATTGCTGAAAGCCAAGTAAGAGAAAGATCAGTATATAAAGGGTGCAGAAGCAGTGCATTCTGGAACTGGAAGTTTTAAGTGTGTGAATATAAAGAGGCAAGAACAAAGCATTATGGGACATGTGGTCTGAAAGTGAAAAGTGAAACTAAAACTACCGGAAACACAAGCCCCAGCCAGGATATCAAGGGGTTCCCAGACAGCGCTGGGGAAAAGATACTGTGCATATTCGAAAGGCCCTGATATTAGGAAGTAAGAAGGAAATAAAGGAACTTTCTCGATCTGTGAAATCAAAGGTCTGAGTCCGGTCGAGGGGGACCCGGGATGAACAGTAAATCACCCGAGAAGTTGTATATGTGAAAATCCTAAGAAGAAAGGAACTGTACTGTTTTGTCGTGTTGCATCATGCCCTCTGAAATAAGAGACTTTGAATGACAAAGAGACTTTGGCACAGAAGGTCCTGATGTTGAAGTCTTGAACTGCAACCTTGTGCTAGCGAAGCCAGGAGTGTGCTAAGCTCGTGTGTGCTGCCTTGCCCTGTGCTGAAAATGCAGGGAAGGAAAGCCAATGGCGTGAATATCCTGACATATGATTTCTTGAACCCTTTTCTTTTGCATAACATTGTTTCGCACACTATTTGTATTTAGAAGTAAGGATTGGCAATAGGTTTATTAGTATAGGCCTTTTATTTTGACAAGGCACCACTAGGACTGCATTATTATTATTTGATGGTCGTAGCTTAGATTTAGGATTAGATGGGCGTTTTTCAAACCCACTTGAAGTTCAATAAACACTCTTGAACTGTGATCACTTGTGTCTGTCTTACTTTTTGATACCATGCCTTCCTTACATCAGTTGAAGAGAAAAACATCAGGTGCCCAATTATGGAATAATCAGCATCTGTGTAGACAAACAATTATATTCACAGGGCAGGTAGCAAAAGAGTAGTGCAGTGCATTTTACAGTCTGGCCGACCATTTTGCCCAGTGGTTCAAGCAGAGGTGTTGCTGGGGTTGGGGTGAGCCTGAGGGGGTTACAGCCCCGGGTCTTTTGGTTGTAGCCCCAGCTAGAAGCTCAGGGGCTACAAACAAAAAGCTAGCTAGCCTTGACTCCCGACAGTCCTGACATTAGCATAGCTCTGGATATTTTCCAGACCCAGCAACACCCCTGAGTTCAAGAGATATTTTAGCTGGGATGTCTCATCCAGAAGGAGGAGACCATGTGGAGTCCCTCCCATCAGTCAGTGGTCCTTTGATGGGGTCCTCATGGCTGGCTATGAGTATGGTCCACTTGGATCTCCCCCCACATGCTATAATGGTGCACCTCACAGAATGCACCCAATTTTGTACCAGCTCTGATATGATCCAGAGTGGAGTGGTGATCCTCCCTGTGCCGCCGCTTCTTGATATTGATTTAGCATTTGAAGCGCATTGGGGGAGAGCGGAGAGAAGTTCAACTTTGTACAGTCAGAGAAGTCGAGCATTCACATATTGGCTGGAAGGGAGCGATCACCCCAAGATCATTCATAGAAATTATAAGTCCCCTCACAAATAAGGGGTTAGGACAGAATTGCACTTTTGGGGTTCTCATGCTCCACTTTTTGGACCCCTTAGAATTTTAGATTTTTCATTGCTGGCTTTCCTGGTTTTGTGACTTTACTTTTCTGGCCAGAAGACATCTTCTGAAGTTCCGCTACCTCTGTGACCCTTCTTCTGGAGTGCAATGGAGAGTCCATCTGTCTCCCAGTGCATGGAATTCTACCATTTACTTTCGCCTTTGTTGTTATGTGGCAGCGTAAATCACTTTAAGTGGAGTGCTGTGGGGACACGTTTTGTCCCTTTTTCTTTTTTTTAAAGTATCTTTTGTTACTATTTTGAGTGTGTCCAATGCAGGCTGATGGCAGTGAAACACTGTTCAGTATTTTTCTGGGTGCACCATTGTGCACCTTAGTTTTCACTGATGAATGCACTTTTCAGTACCATATGTGAAAAATGTCTGAATCTTGTGGTTTAAAGCCTGCACATTTTGTTAGGTGCCTCTATGCCTTCACAGCTTAGAGATAGCATTATGAGGACATGCATTTTCATTGGATTCTTGCAAGCAGGCTGGGAGAATGATCTTGGCCCCCGGTGATCCCATTAGAGGTAGGGAAGGGGGCTATCCAGCCCCCGTTGCAATCTGGCCAGGGTAGTGTCTTCTTGTATAGGTGCGAGATAGCTGGTTGTCCAGCACTAGATAACCCCTACCTGTTTGAATGCACTGGCATAGCGGGGGCCCCCACAGTCCCCACAGTGTTGGGGGCACTGCTGCACCATATCCTGGGGGGCCGTCAAGCTTCAGAAAGACCTTCTTTCTTTCTGTCGTCAGAGTGCCTGAACTCTGACTTCAGAAATGAAAGTTTTCTTTTCAGATTCATTCTTTTTTAAATCAAAGTGCATGTACTCTGACTTCAGAAAGAAATGTTCTTGTTGTAGCGCTGTGATCGGGCTCCACTGCGCATGACAGGAACCAGGAAGCTCTCCCTGCATACTGGTTCCTTTTATCGTGTTGGAGGCTCTAGTGTGAAAGGAAAGTAACGCAAAAACCACATGGAAAAATAATCCAAAACGTCAAATAAGCACTGCACCTCTTTGCAAGGGAAAAAAAGGGTTTTTACATGCAAAGAGGTCTCAGGTTGTCCCGTAGAACCGAAGTGACATGGAACTCTCTGATTTTTTCAAAGGGTTACATTTTTTATAGCATGATAAGCCATAGTTAACAATACTAACATAATAATGGGATACAACGTAATCCCTCCACCCTCATTGGCTCCTACCTATATAACATGCTAATGCCCCCCTATAGTCCCTGGACCGATTGTCCACATCTAATCTAAGCCCCTATATACGTGGTCTCCTACATTGTCACTTGCAAATCCAGGTACGTGATTTTCTGGCTTGCCCTTCTTGAAATATTCATGAATTGAGACCCTCACGTGATGTGCACCCCTTCATTCCAGACACGATCAAAGTAAACTGACAAGGCCAAATCTTCTTTAATAAGACAATAGGCCTTCTCATTAACCCAGACACCATGGCGCCCACAAGCTGTATCTACGACCTTGTCCTTTAATTATTGGCATCACCTCTGCTCCTCCTATACCAAATAACGGAACGTTCCAGACCCAACCCCCGCTTATTTCCTTCCAACCCCAGGTGCCCGATAATGACGTCACCAGTGCACCACTATGAATTTCAGGGATTGATTTGCTTTTGGTTGTGTGTCTACCTTGCTCATTGGCATCACAAAAAACATATGCCCTGTTCTCATGAATGTGTCCTTCAAAGGGCACACTCAAACCAGCTCTCCTGACAGCTCACATTCCGTTCCCATCCTATTTAGGCTCTGCAGCTGGATACAGTCGGCGTTTATTTGTGCACTGCTGGTGTTTCTGACCATGCCTTCTCTCCTAGGGAGCGGAAAAGGGGATTTGTTTTGGAGCTGAGCTCCACAGAAATGTAGCTCCACATCAAGGACTGCATTATATTCTGTTCAAACTATACCAGGCCTTAACTTCCAATATGTTGATTCTTCTGCCATGTTAACATGCTGACCACAATTCTAACACAATAACGTTCTGACTCCATCTTTCACTTGCTTCAACTCTTCCTGCACCTCATCGCCCTTCATAACTTCGAACACATCAACTAAACACTGTGCTTATAATGCTGCCCTACCTATAACCTCTGCAACTGCAACAGTAATACACTTGTTGCTCTCTCCATGTAGCCATATGTAAGCATCTAATATGTGTCAAACCTAGTTAAGAGCAATACACGCACCTTCTGCTGCGCCATCCTTAGTCTACTCCGACAATATGTCATGCTGATATGTTTTTCTCAACCTAAACTTTTTTGCCTGGCTGGGATACTGTACATGCATCCCAACATTCCCCCCTTTAGTTAATACTCTAGGAACTTACCCTGCTGCCTCCTTCCTCCTATAATCGTCTTCCTTGGGTACCCATGCCTTACACACATGACAAACTCATCCCCCCGGGCATTCTCTTCTCGGGGTACCAGTCATGAAACAGCACCCCCATTACCTGCTAAATCAACCCAGAACTCGGCATAGTTCTCTAGGTATGGTGGGGTGTGGTCAAAGTACCAGGAGGTTCCAAGGCCCACTCTATTTCCACCATCCTTGGCCTTACAGCCCCATCCCATCAATTAGTATGCTTGTACTTGTGTTTTATGAGAGGAAGAGCTCTACCTGCCCTTACCGATACCATTATCATGGCACTCTTTGGCAACATCTGCATGCAGCACCTTAGCATCATCTGGCATGAACAAAAAAGCATGATCAGAAAAACGATGATGGAAACTAGCATTTTTACAGCTATTTCTAACCATGACGTGGCCCATGAAAACATTGAATCAACCCAGTCCTCGGCTTTGACCCCCGCTTCCTACTCCATTGCAAACCTTAAGTTGTGCAAGGCCCCCATTGTATGGGACAAGGACCCATTATCTGCATCATTTGGAGAGATATACATACAGCAGGACAGACCAAGTTCCTTGCATACGCCCCCTTTCATAGCCGTAAGCAAATCCAGAACATATCTGTTCTGGAGGGTCATAAGCCTGATTGCGCTCAGCTCGAGTTAAGGCCCTGTCCTATCTGGTCAGCCATCTGAAGCATCTCCCATCTGGTGGTCTGCAGCCACTTGGCATTGGCCACTGTCAGGCTTTATTTTCAATCTGGAAACTGTCCGCGGAAGCTGCAGAACCTCCACAGTCCCCTTTGGATGCTAACCTCTCAACTGGTAACAAACACTTTAGCTGAGAGCATCCCCAAGGGAAAGGGGGAAAATGGGACAAAATAATAAACTTCAGGTGTAATTCAGCTTCTTTAAATCACTCAACCTGTAGAAAACAACAAGAGATCATTTAAAAAAATAACCTTCCTTTTCCTAATGTATCTTCTCTTAAAATATGAGAAAAAAGAGAAAACACACCATACCTGAATATCCTCTTATGATAACTTAGAGGAAGTATTTTCTTACTGATAGAGTATAGTGTCTCTTTCACTATTTTTCTTCATGAGTTCTTAATTGGAAGACTGCTGATTGTATTCTCATTAAAAGTTCCATGAAAAAACATTGACTGGCAGTTCTAATTCCAACATTCCCATTCCTGAACGCACGCTTAAATAGTCATCATAAGATTATCTTCTAATGGGCACTGGAAGAGTAGTGTTCCCTGTAATAACTATTTTAAAAATGAATTCCAAAATATCTAATCTCTATAACTTTGAAAAGAATGTCAATTCTTTCTTAAAGTAGTTGTTATGCTCAAAATGTTGAAAACAATGCTTCTTGTATCCTTGAATAAACTCTACACATGTAAAGGAAAACAGCATTCACTTGAATTGAGTTGCACACATGCATATGAATGTAGCGCTCCTTATTTCCTCTTGTAAAATTAATTACTTTTGGTGAAAAGAGAATAGAGTTCGCTCAAATGGCAATACGCATGTGTGAAAAGATAGTGCTCCTTCTTTTCTTATGTAAAATGGTCCACACATGTGAAAAGAAAATATAGAACACTAAATTGAATAATATTCAGAGTTCCAGGCAAAATGTCCTTACAACAAATGTCTTCAGAAGAAACACGCGCAAGGTTAGTGTGTTAATAGTTTAAAAACAAAACGCCACAGAACCGCACTCACTCCTAATACGCTGTTACTTGTGCAGACAGCGCGAGATTACTAACCTTAACCGACGCTATGACAAGCACTGTGAAAACATACAGGGATCATAAATAATTACTTACGGCCGAAAAATAACATGACGCTTAACCTAAACACAAGCTTCCTCGCACTAAAATAACACGAGCTGAATTAATTAAACAGTCCAAAAAATAATAAGTAAGTAAACTAAAGAACAATTTCTTTTTAAATAAAGTCTTTCCAAAACAAAGGGAATCAGGAAACTTAGAATAAAACTATGTAAAAATCATAAATCTCTCACAGAGCAAATAAACTTGCTTGCTTCTTTCTTGTAAAAGAACGTTTCTGTTTCTTCTTCTTAGTTCTCCAAACACTTTCCTGATCCTAATAACATTAACCTAGACATAAGGCCCAGTTAATGTTTATAAATCTTCATAACTCCAAACATAAGTCCTTCCTGCTGGGCTGCTGACAATGAAAGGCAGTTTAGAATGTTCTGACAATGCCTTTCTTTTACTTCTGACCAATCATTGATCTGATTTGAAGTCTCCATTTTGGCTTGGGAAGCTCTCCACACTCTGCACTTTAAAGTTAAGGCCCAAACCATATTTTGTGTTAATCACATACTCATTCAACCAAACCCCATGAAACATGACAGCCGCAGTCTAGATTCCTGGCACCAGAAGGGATGTAAAAAATGTCTTGGTTTTTGTAAATAATCAATATTGATCCGGGATTGCTTTTAGTTTTTCAAAGAAGTCTTTGAACAGGTAATTTGATCTCTTCTGATAACAAACTCTTGGTGAGCAATGAGCATACTCATCGGATGGGGGCTTAGTTCGTTCTGGAGCCGGCACATTTATCACTGACAGATGGGAGTCTGGAACTGTCAAAACTGCTGAGTGCATGGTGGGCAGCAAGCATATACCCCTCCATGATGGTGGGAGTTGTAGATATTGTGAGAAACCAAAAGGTGTCTCAACACTTAGTCCCTTGGAATCTGTCATCCAGGTGGCCAGGACATGGCCATTGCTTTGGATCAAGTTTCCTGGGATGTACCAGAGTGGGAGGATCACCTGGGTGAGGGGTACCTGGGGAGTAGGAGTGGGGCACCCAGAGGTGAAATGCGGTATCCCCCCTCTTGTTTCCCTGATTCCCCATCATATTATTACCTAGGAACTTTATCCCCCCTTTTCACACAACCCCACACTATTACATGGACGGAGTGCTCTGGGGGAAGACAGACTCAACCCCATCCAGTCTGTTTTACGTGTTCCGACATCAGAGTCAAGCACTTGCCTACAACGACTTACACCTGAATCCCATTATTCTTCCCCACTGGGATAAAAGGCGGAGCATGGGAGTACACAGAGAGCGAGGCGAAAGGCACGGAGGAGCAAAACTTCCATGGTGGTAGCAGTATCGCAAATGAGTGGTGGCAGACCCGAAAGGTGATCAACTATCTCAGAATGGTCGGTGAACAGCACAAGCAAAACCTAGCAGGAATACTGAGCAAAGCTTCAAAATCTGTGCACGATATCCGGGGCCCTCCTGCACGTCTGCTGGAGGCAGACAGGAGTTACAGCCGCCAGAGTATCGTCCTTGGTTCGAGGAGCAAAACCGCTGATAAAACAGCTTCATGTAACCAGTGAGTTGGAAGGAACTGTAAGATACCGGCGTGTTTTGAAGCAAAGGCTGGGAGCAGCAAGATTGTTGCAACGTGAAAGGCTTTTTGAAAGGCCCATATTCAGAGATTGATTGATTTGATTCCTATTTTGCGCTACGTCGCCCATAGGCCTCAAAGCACTTGAACATGACAGACAAAACAAAAATGGGTAGCCACAACAAAGAGAGAAATAGAATCCGTGGAGGTCAAGGGATAGGCATATCAGGCGAATTATAATGACTAGTCAGGAGTTTTATTAAACAGAAGGTTCTTAAGGCCCCTTTTGAAGTCTGTAAGAGAAGTTTTTTTTGCCAATGCTCAGGTGAGAGTTTGTTCCATAAGGACGGCACATGACAGTCAAATGTAGTACCTCCAAAGGTTTTTAAGTTTAAATCTGAGCTGAGATAGCTTGGATGGATCATAGGATCGTAGACAACGGACTGGAATGAGACTGGTAAGACGTTTGGACAGATATTGTGGTGCCACTCCATTGCGACACTTAAAAGCAATGGAGAGTACTTTATGCATGATCCGATGTTTAACCAGTAGCCAGTGTAAACCTCTTCTGGCCTCTGTGACATGATCTTTTCTAGAAAGGCCACATACCGCTCTCACCACCCCATTTTGAATAACTTACAAACTCTGGATATTAGTGTTTGCTGTACCCAATAATAGACGATTACAGTAGTCTAGTCGTGAATTAATCAAAGATGAGGCCAGCAGAGTGCTCTTCATTTTAGAGATATATGAGTGAATATGGTGAAGAAATTTCATGACATATCCACAAGATGCACTAACCTGGGCCACATGTGGTTTCATTGACAGTTCCGCATCTTGGGTGATACCCAGGGTTTTTCCCTTCCCAGATAGGTTGATTTTATTCCCCGCACGAGGACGCTTTCATATTCTGATGACAGTTTATTAAAACATTTTTCCAAAGCTATAATCAACCACTCTGTTTTGTCCATATTTACTGCTAGGGCATTCACGCACATCCACTCTTGAATTGCTTCATTTACCGCATTAATGGTAGAGACGTCTTTAGTGTAGCAACCTGAAAATTCAAAGACAACCTTGGTGTCATCAGCGTAATTTGTATACTGGGCACCCAGGTCATCCCGAAGATTGAGAAAGGACATTATATAAAAGTTAAAGAGCAGTGGCGAAATAAAATATCCTTGAGGAACTACGCAGGTAATGGGTGTAACAGAAGAACTGGCTTTTTCCACAGCCACTCTTGCATTTCGTGTAGTAAAAAAGAAGCGATCCACTGGGTGGCCCTGCTGGAACAGTGGGTCTGGTGCTCAACCTGGAGATCAGCAACAGATGATCAACCAGTTCGAACGCGGCAAACAAATCCAGCAACATAAGCAGTGCTTGCTTGCCTTGGTCCACAATACCCGCAATGTTAGACTTAAGGTCCAACAGTGCTGTCTCAGTCCCATATCCAGCTCTAAAGCCTGAGTGTCTGGGATTAAGGAGGTTGTTCTTCTCTATAAAATCCCTCAGCTGTACATAGGCAACATAGTCCACAGTTTTTAGCAGGAATGGTACATTCCTAATAGGTCGATAATGTTTTGCATTATTAGGATCAATATTATTTTTCTAAAGGAGCAGAGTAATCCATGCTTCCTTAAGCCTAATATGAACGACAGCCTCTGCAAAAGGACAAGTTGACCAGTTTGGTAACCCATGGAACCAGGGTAACCAAACGTGTCTTTGAATATGCTAGCGGGGCAGCTATCCCCCAAGCACTAAATTCAAAAACAGGGCTGGCTGGCTGCTCTCTCACTCCTAAGCCTAATTGATCTGCAGTAAGATGAGAATTAGTCTTACTATTTAAGCAAAGATTATTTTGTTTAATAGCAATTGTGTGTTGATGTCCAGTAACTTTGTGATTAAATTCATGATGAACGATGCGATTCTGGCTCTAGTGTCAATGATTGTTTGTTTTAAGTCAACCACTGCTTGTTTATAAATAGCCAGAGTTACAGGTGAAGGGGACGTTCACCAATCTCTCTCTGATTTCCTCTTAAGAAGCTGGGAGACAACAGTGGTATTTAAAAACCAAGCACTCTTAGTAGATTTACTTTTCACTAACTTGTGTTATTCTTGGGGCAAGGGTGTTCATAATGTTGTTAAGAGTATCCATAATGTGTTCAGCTAGCTCATCAGACTTATTAAAAGTATCTGCAGAAAGCAGTTTATTTTGCAGCTGAGCACACACTATAGAAGGTGTCATCTTTTTTAAGTTACGTGCCATCACACATTTTTGTTCCTTACTAATTTCCTTGGACGAAGTCAACAAGGGCTTTACAAGAGTACATTTTACCAATGAATGGTCTGACCATGGACAAGCAATAACTTCAGTGTCCAGCGGCGTTACCTAGTGGGCTAAAACCCAATCAAGGGAATGTCCGTCCCTATGCGTGGGTACCTGTATGTATTGGGAATAACCCACTGCATTAGGGTATGAAGAAGAGAAGTTCCGCGTGTGTCCCTCTGATCATCTGCCCATAAGTTAATGTCACCAATGACAATCACAGGGGTATTATCCTTAGTCACAGTATTAATAAGGCTAAGGAATTGTTCTTCAAGGATAGAAGAGATAGAAGGTGGATGATATATGACGACAACAGTCAAAGAATAATTTGTATTCAACTTAATTTTTGCCACCAGACTATCACATCCTTCAGGACACGGATGGGCATTTATATGTATGTCAATACTTTTTTTTACAATAATAGCCATCTGCCCCCTCTACGGCCAATGCAATCTGCCCTTAACATAATGTAATGGGATGGAATCGCCAACGTGACAGCATCTGGAATGGAGTCTGTTAGCCATAATTCACTAATAGCTAAAAGGTCACAAGAGGTATCAGACAAATAGTCTGAGACTTCAACTCCAGATACGGGTGAAGGCTAAGCAGCAAGACGAAGTTGCTGTGACACATAAAAGTGGAGTGGTCCGACAACTAGGGTGCCCAGTCGAAGGTCTCTGATTGGGCGTCTTTGAGTGAAAGTGCAGAACTGAATGAACTAAATTTGAAGTGGTCATGCAAAGGTCACAGCAAAACCCCTTTGCAGAATCGAAGGGCTTCAAACTTGTTGTTGATCATTAAGGTGAAGAGGCTTGCGTCCGATCGAGGGGAGCCTTTACTTGTGAGACATTTGTGAGAAAGTACATGAACTTGAGCCCGGCTGAGGGAAGTCCACGTTAAAAGGAAAAGAGAAAGGTCTGAGCCGAATGGAGGGGGACCTGAAGTATTTGTTGTTTGTAACATTTAAAATGTGAACTGTACAGCAGGAATTCCCAGTTGAGAGACTCTTGATCGACACTGAAAGAACTTTCCCACACCATTTCGATATATAGAGTAAGGTTTGGCAATCGTTTTTTTTTTAGTATAGGCCATTTTTGTTTTGACACGACATGACTAGGACAGTGTTTTCTTTATTTTGATGGTCGTAGCTTGCTCCCATCGTTAGCAATTAGGTTTAGAATAGGCATCTTTCCAACTCATGGAAAGTTCAATAAAAACACTTGAACTGCATTCCTTGTGTCTGTCATGCTTCTGATACTATGCCTTCCTTACAATATGCATATTGTCCACACACTCAGTACACATCCATCAATGCCGATGTACCTTTAGTCAGGTCAGGGATAAACAATGTCTTGTTACAATGGCTGTGTGTTCCTATGGGCATAGTGCCATTTCCATGGAAACAAAAAGAATACTCTGCTGGACTCTGTACTTTGGCTGGTGTTTCGTTTACCTCGATCGATGTCAATTTTTGCATGTAGTTAATCCATGTTCTGCCACAGTTCTGATTCACACATGCCACCACGTCTTCAGGAAACCCCAGTAATCCCCCGCTGCACAGATCGCTACTCCTGCCACCCATCAATTGTTGGAAAACAATGCTCCCTCCATCTTCAGAAATTGTCGTACTTTGCACCAGACGTGTTCTTTCTTATGGGCACATTCTTCATCATCTCTGTCCATTATTACTGCTTGGGCAGTGTGCCCTTGGAACAAACTTTGTACTGTGCACAGAAACTAGTGTACCAAACACTGGGCTATATGAGGCAGCATTTCTTGAGGTATAAACAACATGTGTGCACTCATCGCATGAGGTATCAAAGAGCATGCATAGCAGCTCTCATTTGACCTCTCCCTCCCCACTTGGCGCATCTGATTATACCACATGTTGTACGATTTGGGGTGGTGCACATCAGCCGTAGTGTCAAAAATGACTCCCTTTTGCTGGTTGTACTCTATCTCTTCCTCAGTTCCCCCCTAATTCGTGTTATCCCCAAATATACATCTGTTTCATTCCCATACCCATTTTGGCATCTGGTTGTGCGCAAGATCCAGCCTCAAGCCAATGACAGAATGGACACACAACAACAATAAGGTAACGGTAATTACTGCACCTGTGAATCATGTCCACGTAGGCAATATGAAGCTACCGGAATGGACCAGTGGGACGGGGGAATGTGCCGCTCAACTTCCTGAGTGTCTGGCCAGTGTTGTAAAGATGACACATTGTAAAATTGGGAAAAGCTCCTGTGCACTGTTGGTGAATTGCATCTATTGGATTTTTGGATTGGAGTTACCCTACAGAATCAATTGCAAACTGTTTTGGATTTGGAACCCAATTTTTCACAGAAGGTGTGCTATATCATGCATGTTTTACAGGTGTTAGAGGCAAAATCACCATGAGGAGTGTTCTACATGGTGGGTGGGTGGAGGCCTTTGTGCAGCCAAACAGAGAAATGGTTCCTTACTGTAGCATTGCATGTTTTACTGGCATTCAGGACAATGTCAACATGAACAGTATTCTCACATGGTGGTACGGGATTTGGGCAAGCAGTTGTGCAGCAGCAATAACATGTATTCTTCCTGTGACAGTAGATTTGCACTGGCATTAAGGGCAAAGCCAACAAGGGAATGTTTGTACATGGTGATACTGGCACGTACTGACAGAACTAGCATGAACATATTGTTACAGTGGGTGATATTACTAAGCATGCACAGAGTTGGCTGGTACCTTTAGGTGTCAGGACTCAGGAGCCAGGCACAGCCCTGTTTTCTATGCACTACATGAACAAATTAAGGTTTGATTAAAACATATACTTCTTTCATATAGTGCTGTGTGCGGCGTGCCCCTGCACAACATGATCATCACGCAAATTGCACATACGTGGTGGTTCAGTCCAGCATGGAACGAGTCACGGCCAAAGCTTAGGGAGGTGGGGGGCTCAGCATAGCTCGCAGAGGGACCCCCACATTTTGTGTTACACCGCTGATTGAATGGTGCAGATCCTTACTACTGGAGGTCTGGTTTAGGCCAGCCTTTGAGAGAACGTATTATTAGTGAGAGACACTGCGTTCCTCAGTTTCTTCTTGGAACTTAAAGAAGACTGCTGCTGGAAGATAGGCTGCTGTTAAAGGCTCTTGTACATGCCATATTGGGGGGCCCTGCTCCCTTGGTCTTCTGAATCTGGGCTGGACTCTGCATACAATTCCTTCAGTACTCCCTAATGGTTGGCCTGGCTTCTCTTTGCTGAGTATTTTCCAGGCCTTTTGCTATGTTACCTTGCTGCAAACTCCCCCTGGATTAAGCTCCTTGATGTGGGGAGTCTTCCTGGCATGGAAGTCGAGTGGCTTGCTTTCACCCCGACACAGCTCCCTTTTGAGATGTCTTGGTTTGCTGCCTGCAGTTGCCGCATTTTAGGACCATTTGATCCTGGCTGACTGCCCCTTCCAAATCCCTTTGATCAGGTCCCTTCATCTTCATGGTGTCCTCTACTTTGTGGCTGCTCCTTCTGGCTTGTGAGTCGTCACCCTTGGTACACAAGCAATCCTTTCATCCGCCTGGCATGTCTTTGGTCGACGCATCATGTCTCTTGACACGAGAGGACTTCTCCAGGCTGGGAAAATCAGCCCTGTGCTTGCCATTGTCTCCCACCATTCCTCGGCTGAACTTGCAGTGACTACCATGATTCCGCTACATTGCTTAGAATCTAATCCCACAGCTCTGGGAGGAGTGGCATCCCCCCACCGCATATTACCATTGATTTGCATTAGTCTACGTCCTGCTCTGCTTCCTTCCCTCTCTGAAGGCAGGAGATCTTTTTGGGGGCTCTTCTCTAGTGCTCCCCGGGTTTGGTTGGTTCTTCGGCTGCACCTGTAGGCTTGTCTCGTTGTTTCCAACTTTTACAAACTTTTGAACTGCTCCATAATAGCTGGAAATTGGAACTTTCCTGGACTGTGAGGTTTTTCTCCCCAATTCCCTCTCTCCCTCGTGTCCCTGAAGTTCCCTACCAAAAACGGTGACATTAGAAGGTATCAGTGATTTTTGAGGGAATTGTCATAAACCTACTGCAGTTCATTCTGTTCCCTTGGGATATCATTGGACACTGTATTAAGAATGTCGTTACTGTGTTCCAGAGTGTATTCAAGGGGTGAAGAATTTGGACCTAAACTGGCCCAGTTCAGAGTGTCTTTATTTACTGCATCTTTAGGAGGCCCTCTGGGCCTGGTTTGTCATTGTTTTAACCTGTTCAGCCCTGTATATTGAAACTCCCAGCGACTGAGGCCGGTAGAGAGACTCCCAGAACCCCCCGTTTTGCATATTTGCATATTAAAAAGTAACTTTGGGTCTCACCCTATGTTACCAGGGTAATCCAGACGTGGACCCCTTGCTCACTGTTCTTAGAGAGGCACAGCTCCACCTCCCTGATGAGGCCCAACCAGGCCGAAACACGTGTCTGGGGTTGCTGTTGGTACTCTTATTCAGAAGAGAATTGGCTAGCATTTCGGTGCTGGAGTGCCCTTGGTGAGGTCAAGCACTGATATGTTGTGGATATTTCTCTTCTGTGAAAGGGATAATGAGCTAAACAATCTGGTTGAGACTCCCTTGCGACTGAGGCCGATAGAAAGACTCCCAGAACCCCCTGTGTTGCATTCCTCTATATAATATATTAAACGTGCCAAACATTTTCCTTTTTAGGTGTGCGTATACGGTAATATTATAGAGGTTGTGGGGAACAACTGTTCAACCCAAGTACTGATATGAGATTTCAGGATTGTGTATGTATTTACCTGTCAAAATAGGAAGACAGTTGTTCTCCCAAATCCTTAATATTATATTGTACTGGTGTGACGCTAGGCATAGCCCATACATGGGTTTAGGAGTGAGAAGAACCTGCATTAAGGCCCTGTTCCTGTTTCAAGACATACACTGTTTTGTTCCTGATAATTATCAATATTATTATTAGGGTATTCAAGTGCAGGCCGAGCTTCGGGAAGCAACAGAGGACTTTACAATGAAAGGGGGAAGAAAACAGTGAGGGAAGCAGAGTAAAAAGGGGTGGGGAGCTAATAGGGGAGGGTGAGGGTGGGCAATTGGCAGCAAGGGATCCATAAGCAACCAGGGTAGGAGACAGTGGGGAGCAGATCACAGAGTCTCGGGTAGGGAGGAGAGTGCAGGGTGTGTGGACCTAGATGTTAAGGAGGAGCCATTCCTTGAAGAGGAAGGTCTTGATGTCTTTCCTGAACTGTAGAACGGATGGGGCAAGTCTGATGTTGACGGGCAGTTGGTTCCAGAGTCTTTGAGCGTAGACAGAGAAGGCCTGTCTTCTGTTTCTTTCCTTCTTGCACCATCGTAATTTAAACTTCTCGGTCAGCAAGGTTTCGCTGTAGAGGATTTATTTCTGTGAGAGTTTACAGAAGTGTTGTGTTCAGGCTATAGTACTTATTTGAACTTGCGTTATTTAGCGTGTAATTCTTTGATGAAGAGGGTATATTTTTCGGTATACCTGTGAAGTACATTCTCTTGGGCTACATTTTGGGACTAACTGTATCCAGCTACCAGTGTTCGGACCTCGCTTGAGTGCAGCCAAGACTGTTCTTCCATCGCTACACCATACTGTATACAAAAAAGAGAAGTCCTGCCTATAATACCATTCATTTGCACATTATTCAGATGCAATTGTATTTTCATATAAGGCTAACTGGCAGCATACCATTTACTGTCATGTGTAGCCTACCTGTGTACACAAAAAAGCAGTTGCAAACTTAATATAGTTAGTTGGTGTAAGTCAGTTTATTACTGATTACTGACCCACCTTTTTAGCAAATATATTCATGTGTTAAAACCTATACAATGTGAACAATGTAAGTAGAGACACAATTCAAATGCACAGGGTACAATACAAGTGATCTCAAAATGAGAGACATTGACATATTGTGTGAGCCCAACAGGATAAAAACACCCACAAGCATTTACTTCAAATTGGAGGAATTAACATGATGTTTGAGCCCAAAAGAGTAAAATAAACAACCAGCATTTACTTCATGCTAATATGAGTATCTACACAAAACCCGGTATTACTTCATGCCAATTCAGTTTGTGTCACAATTTCGAGAATCATGCAGAGACCAATATATTATCCACAGTGTTGGTTATTTTCACATGCGGACTAGGAGTTTTAAAAAAATAACCAAAGTGCATTGCTTCATGCAGATTTGTCATTTAGAAGCTCCTTATCTGAGCCAGGCTAGAGGGCGACCTTGTAAAAACCATAGACAGAGCTTGGCCTTGGTTGTGGTTGTAAACATTACTACCCTTAGAATAGATGTTCTCAAATCCCTCAAGAGCGGACTGTGGAAAACTCTCCCTTAAAGTGGAGTGGGTCATTACACATCGGGCGGTACCAGTATTTCTGGCAGTATTTGTGACACACTGATGGAACTAGCATGGACTGGAGGCAGGGTTCAGATGTATCACCTCTGGCAGTGTTTCAATTTTGAGCAAAGTCCACGTATGGACTTAAACATTCCTATCTGTTATAAATGTCTCTTTTTAACTTTTTGAGCAAGTGGAGAACTCAATACAAATGATGCTGTTGAGACAGTAAAAAAACGATTTAAGATGTCATGGTATGGGGATAAAATGTTGGGCATATCTGATACTCCTTCTTTCACCTTACCCATGTAATGCATACAAGGGTAATGGCGCAATTCAGCATTTAAAAAAGGTACACTAATGGCATGATACTATACTGTACATTATCCATATACACCATTACATTGAAGGTAGACATCTATTTCTTTTCTTTTAAATATAATGCAGGTTTCAATTGATGGAGGTGTTTTTTCCGGAATACCATCAGATGTATTCCAGAAATACCATTTCCATCAGCTCTAAACTCTGAATAGGACAGTCTTGCAGAAGTAACACTAGCAGTGGTGGTACTTTCCGCCCGCAATATTTCTGCAGAACAAAAAACAACCTACGCTCAATGACTCGCAAAATCATGTTCAACACACTTATTTTCTCAAGAAGCACTGAGTAAATGTATGGGCATCGCTTTCACCATGAAGATATCTTTTAACACAAGTATTTATTCCTACCTGGAAAGACAAGCTCTTAGATAGGGAAAGGAGTTCTCTGTCCCCTTTGTTGTTCATTGTTTCCAACATTTCTGGCCTGTGAATATGATAAAGATGGTAATCCCCCTTTAATTCAGCACCAAACACTTCTTCAACAATTACCTCTTCTACATTCCTTTCTTCAGACATTGGCTTGTTCATCCATTTACTTCTTCTGCCTACTCTTCTTCATGCCTACACCTCTTCATGCCTACACCTCTTCATGCCTACACTTCTTCATCCATTTACTTCTTCATGCCTACTCTTCTTCATGCCTACACCTCTTCATGCCTACACCTCTTCATGCCTACACCTCTTCATGCCTACACTTCTTCATGCCTACACCTCTTCATCCATTTACTTCTTCATGCCTACTCCTCTTCATGCCTACACCTCTTCATGCCTACACCTCTTCATGCCTACACCTCTTCATGCCTACACCTCTTCATGCCTACACTTCTTCATGCCTACACTTCTTCATGCCTACACCTCTTCATGCCTACACTTCTTCATGGCTACACCTCTTCATGCCTACACCTCTTCATGCCTACACCTCTTCATGCCTACACCTCTTCATGCCTACACCTCTTCATGCCTATACCTCTTCATGCCTACACTTCTTCATGCCTACACTTCTTCATGCCTATACCTCTTCATGCCTATACCTCTTCATGCCTACACTTCTTCATGCCTACACTTCTTCATGCCTACACTTCTTCATGCCTACACTTCTTCATGCCTACACTTCATGCCTATACCTCTTCATGCCTACACTTCTTCATCCATTTACTTCTTCATGCCTACTCTTCTTCTTACCTGTCCTTCGCCTGCATTTTCGCATTGTCGAGGTGGCAATGGATATGGTGAGGTTAGCTGTAAGGTTAGGGTTGTGGTTAAGGACAGGTTAGGGGGAGTTTATGGGTGGGAAAAGAAGCAGCGTTTCCGAGGGTCTCCCCTGTAATGACCTAGTGAGTTTTAGAAGAAGTGAAAAGCTGAAGAAGTAAAGGTATCAAGAGGCAAATGTGACAAAGTCAATGTATGGTGAAGTGGAAGGTGAAGAAGTAAAGGTATCAAGAGGCAAATGTGACAAAGTCAATGTATGGTGAAGTGGAGGCTGAAGAAGTAAAGGTATCAAGAGGCAAATGTGACAAAGTCAATGTATGGTGAAGTGGAGGCTGAAAAAGTAAAGGTATCAAGAGGCAAATGTGACAAAGTCAATGTATGGTGAAGTGGAGGCTGAAGAAGTAAAGGTATCAAGAGGCAAATGTGACAAAGTCAATGTATGGTGAAGTGGAAGGTGAAGAAGTAAAGGTATCAAGAGGCAAATGTGACAAAGTCAATGTATGGTGAAGTGGAGGCTGAAGAAGTAAAGGGATCAAGAGGCAAATGTGACAAAGTCAATGTATGGTGAAGTGGAGGCTGAAGAAGTAAAGGTATCAAGAGGCAAATGTGACAAAGTCAATGTATGGTGAAGTGGAGGCTGAAGAAGTAAAGGTATCAAGAGGCAAATGTGACAAAGTCAATGTATGGTGAAGTGGAAGGTGAAGAAGTAAAGGTATCAAGAGGCAAATGTGACAAAGTCAATGTATGGTGAAGTGGAGGCTGAAGAAGTAAAGGGATCAAGAGGCAAATGTGACAAAGTCAATGTATGGTGAAGTGGAGGCTGAAGAAGTAAAGGGATCAAGAGGCAAATGTGACAAAGTCAATGTATGGTGAAGTGGAGGCTGAAGAAGTTAAGACGCGCATGCGATTAAGATGCACAATGTCATTATGCTGATAGGTTACATCCAATGACAATACCGCAAGGATATGCTTATAATGATGCCATGGCCAGATCTAACTTACATCTTCAATTCTTATTTTTTTTTAAATCTTAAACTTTATTGTGCAAATTGGTTAATTAAAACCTTATACACAGACTTATTCCATAATAATTAAACATATTTCATATATAAAATGCCAAACCAATCACATTGTTAATAAGACCCTCATATTGCCACCTCTCCGTTGAAGTGAGGACTTGTTTATGGATGTGGTGTGAATGGCACAAGCTATGTACCCAGCAGCTTTAGAGGTTTCAGCGGATCATAGCATGACGTTTGCTCCAAATTTGAACCCTTGCACAGTAATCATGTATGACATGAGGGTTTCGGGCCGTTCATTTAAACCTAAAAATTATTATTTCTAGATGTATGCCCCATAGACATCTATCTGGCCTGTGAGGCAGTTTAGGAGCACGAAATGAGGAACGCCAAGTGCCTAACAGTCCAGGAGGTGTCTTCACAGTAGGTGCGGGCCTCTGATAAAGGCCAGGCATGTGCTGTGCAGGCCAAAAGCCAGCAGGGACTACTCACCCTTCATCCTTCTGAGGTCGATGAATTGAGTACCACTATATAGGGAGACAATAGCTATTATTAGAGTGCTTAGAGGTGAGAGGAATCAGGCATGAAGCACTATATAAAAACCTGGGATTATTATGGTTATTTAATCTACAAACTCCTTTTTCTTCCTAAATATTGCTCCTTAGGCCTCACATGCACCCCATGCACCTAGCTTTAGTATCTAAAGTAATGGAATTCTCTTTCTTCTTTCACACCCAGATCATGGCAAAGGGAGGGATTGTCCGCCATGGCAAACAGACGGTCAGTGTGCCCCGGGAGAAACAAGGTGAGATCCGGCACCCTTTCTGCTCAATCCAGACTCATGTGTTACGCTTCAAGCAACCTTTGGAACCCTCCCAAAATCTTGAGGGAGGACTATGAGAATGTCATTAACCAGAGATCTGGGAAATAAGGGTTAGGAGTAGGTCATATCTAAGGTATTTGATGTTTAAGTGTTGCTATTGTAAAAACATAGAACTTCCGATTTCATTATTTGAAGAGAATATAAATTATCCAAGACGATTCTGTTGTACAGTCATTGCACCCAGGGAAGTTTGCGTGGCCAGTCAGATGGGTGGGAACGGGGGCAGAGTCCAAAAGTAACGGCCCACGTTCCGTAGCCATCTGCATGCCTCTGCCGCATGACCGCCATTTCTGTTTTTCCTGCTGCCCCAAGCCTATCGCCCCCCTCAATCCCACAGAATCCCTCCCCATTGTCAGCTCGTGTTGCTCCAGTCACGCTGTCCAAGTCATATTTTCCATCCAACCATATTGATTTGTAGTTTTATTTTAGGGGGATTGGGCACACACGAAAGTTGTGATCGCAATTGCAATTAAAAAACAAACACTATTAGCACCCCTGAAGGAGCCGCGGGTGATGGTAGTTTTAACTGCTTAGGTCTACCTTGCTCCGTCTAGCGGGGTGATAACCACCGTGTCCTCCTGACATAGCAGTGTTTGCCACTAACTGATTCTCTAGCTGGCATAAAAGTGTCTGCTTTCCCACCACAGGTGTTGCCGGCACTATCACAGTATCCCTGCCGATCAGCAATGATATCGCTCCCACAGCCAAGATGTTGGTATTTGTTGTCCTTCCCAGTGGTGAGGTGATTGCAGACGCCAAAACCTTCAACATAGCCAAAACCTTTGCCAACAAGGTAAGAGTTAGGGTCAATGGATAAACGGGGAAGCTAATGAGGCCGGAGGTCAACAACAGCACGGTGGGGTGATGGGGTTCATGAATAAACATGAAAAATAAGGATTAATTGAAGACTGGCAAGGAAATGCTATGAGGCCTGTGAATGAAATGGATGTGTAGACACTGGTAAAGTCAAAGGGATGCAGAGCTTCTCCTTCAGATAGATTTGGTCTCATGGGAGGGACTAAGGGCTAGTGAGCCTTAGAGCTCAGTGGGTTATCATAAGGATACAGAGTCTTTAGGACTTAATGAATTGGCACAAGGTACACAGCCTGTCACCTCTAAGACATATTGAACTGACCCAAGGTACAGAGCCTGTCTCCTCTAGGTCTAGTGGACCTAAAGCACTAGCACTGGCACAAGGATACAGAGCCTGTCAACTTTAGGGCGTAATACATTTGCACTAGGCTACTGAGCTTTCCACCTCTAGGTCTGATGGATTAAATGAATTTATACAGGCATACAGAGCTTGTCACCTCTAGCACATAATTAACTGGCAAATGGTACCGGGTCTCGCATGTCTAGGACTAGTGGACTTGATGAACTGGCACAAGATACAGAGCCTGTCACATCTACGAAATAATGCAGACTGGATTATTGCAACGCTATCCTGGCTGGAACATCAACAAAAAACATAAACAAACTTCAGCTGATACAAAATAATGCACTCAGAGCAGCCTGGGGTCAGAAACGATCCGACCACATCTCACAAATTAGACGCGAGGCGCACTGTCTCCCCATCAAAGCTTACATCGAGTTCAAACTCCTACTATCACCCCCCCGCTGCATTCACTATACTGCCCCCCCTTACCTATCCAACTGCATCACAAAAAAACCACCACGCGTAGACTATGCTCTCCTCTTCATCTGCCCTGTTTATCCCCAGATTCAAAAGAAAGAGAGCTGATGGCTCCAGCTTTACCACTATCACCCCCACTCTGTGGAACGCCCTACCCCAGTGTATCCAAGAAGAAACTTCATACCCTCTCTTTCGAAAAAAACAAATACTAGTAACTGCATTTGCTGTAATGTTAGAAACATGCAACTGCTCTTGCTCCGATTGTTCCTTATATAGTTGGCCACATACAAACTAACTGCAATTTCTACTTACCTGTACTGTACCGTTTTTCCTAGCGCTGTGATACCTCCGGGTCTAGGCGCTACATGCAAATGCAATAAATAAAAATAAATAAAATAATGAACTGGCACATGGGTACAGAGCCTGTGACCTCAAGGACATGATGAACTTGCACAGGTAGAGCGCCTGTGACCTCTAGAACAGGATAACATCCTGGCACAGCAATACTGGATTAAAAGACTCAAGCAATGAAAATGAGAGCACTCTGGCCCTCGCTGCAATTGGCTCTAGAATATCTCATGCTTGACCTGTGCTAAAAATAGAGCAAAAGTGCCCGTTTTGCTGATTATGCATTAAGCAAAAGAGCAAACGGGGTTTGCCCCAATCCATATCACTCGGAGATGTTTACAGTGGAGTGCAATGGTTTTACCCATTTGTCTGCCAGTCTAAAAGAGAATGGAAGAAATAGGGCTTGCCTCAAATTCATCTAGGAGCCAATTACATAACATTCTGAAACAATTCAAGAAAACAGAGGCCACACACGTATATTTCTTTTTTTTTTCTTTTTCTCTGTTTATGCCATAAAGAATAACAGCAAACACAAGCCGTGTCAATTTCCCACTGTGAATGACAGCATTTTAGTTGAGGCCACATCTGGGTTTGTTCATGGCACACAGCAAACATAGTACATACATCAGGCTGCTTCCTTTTTGCCCCAATGTAAACATCTTTAGGATGGACTGAAGGGAAAGTGGAATCCATGCCACATTAATCAAGCAGAAAAATCTACTCCTGTCTGCATTTGACTAATTTCTAGCACTGGTGCACGCATGACATGATATCTCTCTGGCGGCTCCGCCATTGTAGTGCGCGGCGTCCTTGTACTTTATTTAGGTATTAAAATGTAGCACAAGTGAATGGTTGCAGCAGAAACATGCTTTTGAAGTTGGAAAATAACATGTCACGGCAGCAGCCTCTGGCATCCCTGCAAACCACCTAGCAAAGCAGTCTGTCAGGGAAGTAACAGCAGAACGGTATCCCGCCGCTGAAATGTGCTGCAAAATGGAGACTGCCGCAATTCTCACGGGCCCGCCCCGTACATGTAATGACAGCACTTCCATCCCTGTGGGCAGATGAGCTCCGCTGTGAAGGAATTGGGGGCCGTCTTCGTATGTAACACATCCGAACAACACTGCCAACCCAGGGTCGCAATAGTTAAGTGATGGAGGGCGCTGAAGTGATGGCAAATGACAAGGACATGTATAATCTCGACCAGTGGTAGAAATGTACCGAAAAAAGTACTAGAGCTGTGATCTCGGTTGGGGACAAGGTGGGCAGTAGCATAGTGCAACATGTGACAAGGTGTTGCAGCCAGAGCGTTGCAATAGTCCAAGCGACTACTAACTAAGGCTCCTACTTCAATGTAAAAATGTTACACTTGCACAGGAACAGGAATGGACAAATCCTCCACACCAAGCTGATATTTAAAACGAATTCCTTGTGAATGTTATGGACCTTTATCATTTTACCTGACATAATAACGTGCAGGTTTTCCAAAAACCTGAGGGGGATCGTGTGTGAGTAGAGATTCCTTCTCCGGGTGTGAGTACAGATTCCTTCTCCAGGTGTGAGTAGAGATTCCTTCTCCGGGTGTGAGTAGAGATTCCTTCTCCGGGTGTGAGTAGAGATTCCTTCTCCGGGTGTGAGTAGAGATTCCTTGTACGGGTGTGAGTAGAGATTCCTTCTCCAGGTGTGAGTAGAGATTCCTTTTCCCAGTGTGAGTAGAGATTCCTTTTCCCAGTGTGAGTAGAGATTCCTTCTGCGGGTGTGAGTAGAGATTCCTTCTGCGGGTGTGAGTAGAGATTCCTTCTCCAGGTGTGAGTAGAGATTCCTTTTCCCAGTGTGAGTAGAGATTCCTTTTCCCAGTGTGAGTAGAGATTCCTTGTCCGGGAGTGAGCAGAGATTCCTTGTCCGGGTGTGAGTAGAGATTCCTTCTCCGGGTGTGAGTAGAGATTCCTTCTCCAGGTGTGAGTAGAGATTCCTTTTCCTAGTGTGAGTAGAGATTCCTTCTCCGGGTGTGAGTAGAGATTCCTTCTCCAGGTGTGAGTAGAGATTTCTTTTCCCAGTGTGAGTAGAGATTCCTTGTCCTGGTGTGAGTAGAGATTCCTTGTCCGGGTGTGAGTAGAGATTCCTTGTCCGGGTGTGAGCAGAGATTCCTTCTCCGGGTGTGAGTAGAGATTCCTTCTCCGTGTTACCAGTACTGCTCCATCTTTCCCAATTGCTTTAAGATCGTAAAGTAACAAGGTGTGCTTTAACTTCAAAAAGTAGCATTCCGGAATGGTGAATATGGTTGTAAAAAGTAGTGGAAGTATTTAATGGAAACAAATTAAAGTAGTGGAACACAGATCCCGACAGTTCTCGCTCTCTTTGTTCTCGCTCTCTTCGATCACTCTTCCTGACTTGCCCTCAGTAGAAAGGGTTGTGGGAGCAGCAGAACTGCGGGGGGAAAAGCAGGCAGAGTGAACAGCACATGGTTTCTGGGGGGAAGCACCAAAATGCTTTAATGCAACCAGAGCACCCGGACACCACACCCACATGGAGGTAGGGTTGATAAGTACAGCAACTTTCTGTTATTCCTCATTCCATGTTCTGCAGCCCAGCCACAATGCACCATCCTGTTATTACAGCATACAGCCCGAGATACACTGTAAACCCTGACATGCATGTGTATTCAAGGGTCCCCGTGCCTCCAGATCGCCTTGGTGTGTTTCACCCCCTGTCCCCTCTTTTCATGCCCATTCACACCAATGTCAGTTCCTCATTTCACATCTCTTAGCCAGATATACAAGTCGGCCTTCTAGATTCTGCCAGGAAACAGAGAACCTGGAGTCACTAGAGCATGCCACATTGCTTTCCCATGGTGTAACTGACTTGAGCGCCAGACATATGAGCAAGTTAATTGAAGCCTGCATGAAGCCTGCAACACACTGGACTTGAAGGAAATATGGTCCTTCCTATTGAGAGGGGAGAATCTTACGGCTGCGGTTTCTTTGTTGAACTTCTTAAAGGAGGTGTTTGAGGGGTCAATTTGATCCTTTTGGACAAAGACTTGTTTCGAAGGTAACTTTTCCTCCTTTTGCTCAATTCTTTCTTTGGATTCTGTGATTTGATTCCTGAGTCATTTCTATCTTTTGCGTGTAAATGTTTGACATATGATAAAGGTTTGAAATAACACAAAAAGTAGGAGCGGATCCCTTCCGTTCCTGTATGAGCTCACTCCAGATACCCCATCCAGGGTTTCAACCAATGTTTAGAATAATCATCTCAATTCTTTATCAATAGTTATGATTTTGATTTTTAATCAAGAGTTCACAGTTCATTATGTGATCATTTGCATATCATCATTCAATCCTGATTGTTCAGTGTCACATCATTTTTTAGCCAATGCATTTCGGACTTCCGTCCATCATCAGGGCAGTTAACACTATTGTTAATTTACCAGAACAGATCCCATAATTTCACAATGTTAATGTATTGTGTAAATCATTCCCCATTACCACCATCATGTTGTGAGATACACCAAAAAGTTAATCATAGTTACACATACCCGGTAGTTGTTATGGTCCAAGGTGAAATTTAGCAAATCAAAACAGAAAAAAGAAAAAAATTTCATTGCAACACATTATTATCCATAGTTATGTCACTTATTCATTATTAGTAACTTAAATTCTCTACCTGTCTCACTCCTGTACCCAGAGTGTTGTTGTTTCACTCTGTTTATAATCCTGAACAGCTCACAATACCTGTAAAGTCAAAAACTAACAATTAGCCACCCTAGCTGTTCTAATTCTCTTGTTCTACATCGTGATTCCAATCCCCTTGCTTACCTGCTGCACTCTGTGCTCTGTACTCGTATTGGTAGCTCAATAGGAGCTGCCGCCATTGTTCAGTGTGTCTTTAAACACTTATCGTGCTGCGCATGCGCATTGTGTTCGACCCTGTTATCTTAACGTTATCATTCATTCGTGCTGCAAAATAGCATCTAATGGTTTGATTCTTACCTGAGGGGTCGCATCATTCGAAAGGGTTGAAAAACGTGTCAAAACTAAAGAAATAAAGGATTTTAGTAGCGATGCGCGGGAGCTTCATTACCGCGCATGTGTATCTGTTGTACACTCCATTTTCTACTGTCGCGCATGCGTATAGCCTACTTTGGGTAGTATTACTCGATCTAATCAAAAGTGACTATTATTTGGATTCTATCGCAATATCGGTGGTTACAACGGACCTAGTAGTTAGGTCAAATCCTATTCTGTAAAAAACGTGCATAGAAAACTACATAATAGCATCTTTAGTATACTAATTGGTTATACATCAAAACTGCATTAATCACAACCTCCACCTCTGTCACGTGCATGTTAATTTCACCAGATTCTCAGGGCATCACAGTGTCATTTTCTTTGTAATACCAACACTCCATATTAAACGCACATGTGCAATGTGTGCATTATTTACATCATAGTTTGCATTTACATCTCTCTGGTCCAAAAGCTTGGGTCCACGGGTTGGCAGCATGGTCCCTGCCTTACGTCCCGCAGTGGGTGTTCCCTCCGGGACATGTCGTGGATCGCCGCTGGTGGAACCATCGGTATGTCTTCATTTGTTCATACTGTCAGTTAAAACCTTACAAGAAACACATCAGGTTTATCTCCTCATTAATACCCCCTGGCCTGTGCTTTGTATGTCTGCGTTATGACTCCATAGCAGAGCGGCAGTGCTGCTAAATACCTGCTGCATTGCACAGGTGAGATCCTTTGCTGCCTGTATTGAAAGGGAACGGATCTAGAACTGGTCTTTAATCGGATCCAGCAGATTCCTCTGCAGCGATTTCCTCGCAGCTCATTTGCTCTAATTTTTTTTTTACCACATTTGACTGCAAATAAAGCAGGGGGAGACCCCCCTGCACTCCTCCCTCACACCCCAACCTTTCTAAATACCTAAATCCAAACCCCCATCTGTATTTAGCAGAAAATATGGTAGAAAACTTATGAGTAATTGGCATGTAAGTAAATGGGGTATTACCCTTGCACCCAGACCTCCCATGTGAACTCATTCCATCTATGAACTGTCATCCTTTCCCGCTGCATAGAAACCCTGGCCCCCTACAGACACGTGGACTTCCAGGAATGTGATCACTTCTACATTCCCACTGGATCTCGCATGTTCCCATCAACATTCTCTTAGTGCCTTGCAGTAAATCATTTTGCACTTGACATGTTATACAACACCAATAACATGAAATTAAACATTTAATTGAAACCATTCCCACTCTAACAGCTATTCTAGGCAGAAGGAATCCCACTCAGCCGCCATAGCTAAAGTGCCCCTCCCCCATGGGCCAGCCAAGAACCATTAATAGGAGATCCTCCATGTATGCATGCACACTTCACTCTAGAACAATCCTCCATGCGACTGTCTCTTATGATTCCAGGTGGACCTGCACTTCTTCGCCGCTGAGGGCCTCCCTTCCTCGCCTACATCGCTGCATCTTGAAGCCTCCCCGGGATCCTTGTGTGCCACGCGTGCTGTCGACAAGAGCGTCCTGCTCATGAAGCCAGAGGCGGAGCTGTCGGCGGACTCAGTAAGATTCATTTAATTACTGACCCTTGGATACATTTCACAGGTTCTCCTCCACACTTCTGGAATTTAGGAGCTTCCAGATCCAATATAATGTCTCAGTTGATTGGTCGATAGAGCCGACAATGGAGGAAAATAGGGACCGAAGGTGTGGAAGGCGGCCATATCTTCTGCAAGTCGAAAGCAGGTATATCGTTGACATGCGTGGCCCATGACTCATTGTAATTGATTTTCATTACCAGAGTTGATCATTTGCACAGTCCTCTCTTGTCATACATGAGCGCATGTCGGCAGTTATCATGATAGTGACCGGCCCAGAATGCTTTGTTGCATGAATTCAAGGAGCAGGCAATGTCAGGTGTTCAGTGCCTGTATGTCTATTATGTGAAAGCAGGAGTATAGACACTTTGCAGGAGCGGTGCAACACTTTCCGCAGGAGAGTATCAGCACTTCCCAGTTGGGTGCTATGTACTTTGGGAATTATGAGTACCTGCAAATGTATTTTGTACTTTCTTATTTTTTAATCTTTGGTTGGCCTAAGCCTTAAAGATGTGCAGATCCAAAGAAAAATGAAAAAAACACGGTCCAAGGTCATACATGTGAATGGCAAAGATAGATTAGTTACAAAAAACAATGTAAACAATTCCATTAGAACCCTGAAAGGGGCCGCTGGCCAATCAGGATGCTCAGATCGTGTGCTGTATTCTATGGTTCAAGCCTGCGTTCCAAGCAGCCAGGCTGCTGTTGGCCAGTGCCCTCTTCCCTCCACCGCTTCTCCTTCCTTCCTCTGAATTCCCCACTACGTCCTAGCATCTGTACAGTTACCTACGCGGGTGCTAAGAGCACGTTTTTATCAACATTTCATCAACATTGAAAACGGGGCATTTCTTGTTTTTCAAATGATAGACACCATTAGCACCCGTCTAGGTAACTACACGGATGCTAATGGCGTTATTACCCTCGACGGTGGGCCCACCCTGTGTGTAACGGTACCGCCGCCTGTACTTAGGGACCCTTGCTTCGCTCGGGCAGCGGGCCATTATCGACAGGGCCGGCTCGCCGCTGAGGGTATTGCCTCAGTCTAAAATACCAAATAGCCATTGGTTGCAAGGCTTATGCAAATGCAAAGAAATCATAGATGCCCTTCCATTGGCTTCTGTATTATAACAGATGTATTGATTGAGACAAATTGCCTCTGCATGTTAAGCTAATCCTAAGAATTCCACAAAGTTATTATAGGGATATCAAAACATGTTAAGCATCCTTGCTTCTTTGTACTCCATTTTCTTTCCAAATTAATTTCGAGACATGTTTTCTTTTTCTCAAAACTGACAACCCATTTCCTATTCATGCTCTCCACCCCCACCCCCTCCCTTTCTCCCTCTATCTCACTGGCTCATCCCATCTCCCCCGCTCATTTCCCCCTCTGTCTCCTTCGCCTCCGTTGATATCCCCCCACACAAACTTTGTACCTCTGTCCCGCCATCTCTTTCTTACTATCCCTCAATGGCTGTTCCCAATCCTCTCTCCTCTCTACCTTTATCCTCATCGTTCTCCTGTCTCTTTTTCCCTCCCATATTTTTCCTTTTCTGTCTGTCTATATCTTGGTGAATAGAGTTCATTCTTCAAAGAGGTTCGAAGTTTCAGGTCTCAGTTTGCCGGTGGATATTTTGATGCATCACAATGATTTCTGAGAGAGAGTACTCTCTCCGTGAGAGCCCTAGAAAGCTCACATATCTGGAATGGACTGCTTGAGAAGAGGACCGTGAGAAGGTGTTCATTCCCCCTGGGTCCCAGGCCGGCGTGCCTTAAACCCTCAAAGAGAAGATCTGGGGCTGCAGCTGGTTACATGGAAGGACCAGCTCCATTGAGGCTCACAGGGACCATAAGAACAGATTGAACTGGAGACTTGCTGAGGGACTCTGCTGAATCTCTGGCTGAACGGCCCTCACTAGGGCTTGTGTGAGAGCTTTGGAACCTCCAGAGGAGGTATAGTTAAAGTCTTTAGGGGTTCTCTGGTTCTGCTCGATTGAGGCTCACAGGGAGCATAATAACAGATTGATCTGGAGACTAGCCGAGGGACTCTGCTGCATCTATGAGGAACAACCCTCGCTGGGGCTTGGGTGAGAGCCTTGAAACCCCTGGAGGAGGTATAGTTAAAGTCTTTAGGGGTTCTCTGGTTCTGCTCGATTGAGGCTCACAGGGAGCATAATAACAGATTGATCTGGAGACTTGCCGAGGGACTCTGCTGCATCTATGGAGGAACAACCCTCGCTGGGGCTTGGGTGAGAGCCTTGAAACCCCTGGAGGAGGTATAGTTTAAGCCTTTAGGGGTTCTCTGGTTCTGCTCCCTTGAGGCTCACAGGGACCAGATGAACAGATTGAACTGGGGACTTGCTGAGGGACTCTGCTGAATCTCTGGAGGAACGCCCCTCACTGGGGCTTGTGTGGGAGCCTTGGAACCCCCAAAGGAGGTATAGTTAAATTCTTTAGGGGTTCTCTGGTTTTGCAGGAGGTAGACACAACCCTGCATTAGCACCACGTCTGCTAAGTGGCCTGGATAGTATATAATGCTAGAGTCCTGGGCAAGATTGCTGCATAAGACCAAAGTGCCAGCCTCCCCATAGTGTCTCATTGGAAGCACAAATTCCTAGCCCATAGACCCATGGGCTAGGGTGGGACCTGAATAGGCAATGCCCTAGGATAGGGGGTCCCAAAGTGACAGAAACCTAGTGTGTCTTAGGTACAGATCAGACCCAATCAGATTAAAACCATCTTTAGATATAGGTACCTCAAAAGAAATACAGTAGCGCATCCCATTGTGATAACCCTGAGATGGGCGTGGGTGGAGGAGTCAGGTACTGGGAAGTACTGTGTTACCCACAGGCCTTATGCCTACAATAATGATTAATAAATGTACTCACTAATTTGTATGGTTCAGGGCCCCTCTCACCTACTTCACCACTGTTCCAGGACCCAAAGTAGAGGCACACTTCAGGGTTTATAAACATAGGGGAGAACTACATTCCACACATAGTTACCACATAGGGACCCTCCAAATGCATCCCTCTTGTACTCGTGGAAAAGAGGCGCAATGCTGCGCTCCTAGACAATGTAAGTAGGTGTATCCGGTGTACATAGTATATAGCCCCGGAAAAAGGCAAGGATCACCAAAGCAACGGCCCACGCATGCACTGATAATTATACAGTCTTCCCAAAGCATGGTTCTAAGATTCTGATTAATTTCTATTGCTATGAGGATGTTTTCTCCCTCTCTCCTTTACTTCTGTTCATATGGATGAAATATATGTATATGTACATGGTTATTTAACAGTCCTATCAAGGAGATGATTTTATCTGTTCTGTCTTGATTGATCTGTTGTGATACTATTATTATTATGTATAACGGTTTTATATTTTGTGTATCGAATACTATTTTTAGATCACTAATGTTTGATGTTATTATGTGTAAAGTTTTCTACGTTTGTATAAAACTGTATCACATTAATAAATATAAATATATTGTACTTATGTGTTATAGTCAAAGAATGTACACATAAAGGAAAATAATAGAACCAGAAGTCAGATAAAAGCAAATAGAAACTATAAAGTTAAAATTAGGAATAATATAAATGGCACAGTTGCATATAAAATGCATAAAGTACATAAGATAGAGCACATAAAATAAGGTTACAATCCAAGTCTCAAGCCAACAAACAATCAGACAGACCAACCCAAGTTGTTCACATTATTTCCCACAATTTCACAATTTGTCCCAATTTGTGATCTATAAGCAATTGATAGACATCTAGGGGTCCATTTCCCCCCCTTCACCCATCGATGGCATATAGTTCCGCTGCACTCAATATGGACTATGACTCAGCAAAGGACAGCAGGAGCTGCCCGAAGAATAGCCTGACTCCATAGAGGGCCAGCTGTAGGCTTTTATTACCTGTGTTCAAACACCTGATCCAAAAGGCACTCTCGCTGATGGAAGTCAGGTTATGGACTTAGTCACCCAGGCATACCATGATTGCTGATGTCATAACAGGGCACTCTGTTAGAATATGCTTTCCAGTTTCGGGGCAGCTGTGGATTTTGCAAGCACGACAGAACATTTCCACATGCTTCAGATTCCCAGCTGCCCCAATACTCGCTAATATTGAGCTACAGAGTTTACTAGATGGGCAAAGCATGAGATACCGCTGTGCTCGCCCTGGGGTGTACAGTACATGTAAACTTGTAAGATCTTAACCTCTGGAGATGTAAATGCTCTTTTTGCCTTTCCCAGTACAGCATTTTTATCCTGAACCCCTTTCGGAGCTCCCAGTAGTCAAGTTTCGATTTCTGAGACCAGTTAATTAAGCTAAAAGATTTAAGATGGACTTGACAAACACTCGGTTCTCTCTGACTTCCATGTCCTTGCCTAGCAGCCTTAAAAGGTCACATTGGGGAATACTTACGGTCTTCAGATATAATGTGCTGCATTTCAGCAAGAGCATAGTACCCATTGAACAGAGACCCAATTCCGGACGAATAACCTCCATCGGGACACAGGCAGGTAGACCCACGATACGGCCCCAGAAGCAGGCCTCTGTTCTAGCGACCCAAGACATATCCACTAGGGTAAGAGCTTCTAGACCGTACAAGACGTGCTGGAAATAGCATTGCTTGCACAGCTTCAGAAT
Organism: Ambystoma mexicanum; assembly: GCF_040938575.1. Lineage (NCBI taxonomy): Eukaryota > Metazoa > Chordata > Amphibia > Caudata > Ambystomatidae > Ambystoma > Ambystoma mexicanum. The sequence goes on from NC_090925.1 coordinate 156,988,452, forward strand.
ACCTTTAAACCTGTAACCTGCAGAATTCTTACTGAAAGCAGTAACCAGCGCTGTTAATTACACTGCTTTCCGTTCTCTAGCGGCTTCACATGTGGGGATAGTTCCATTTGCTCTCCAGCTCTACACCCAAATATCTGTAGCTTTCGGTATAGTCAATACTGGTCCCCTCAGCCATCAGTACTGGGCGAGCCATTGTTTTTTGCTTAAATAACATGAGTCTTTTGCCTGTTTATAACCAGCCGATTTTCTGTAGCATAGCTCCATAATCCTTCTGCAGGTTTTCTCATGCCAGCGAAGGTCACATCCACTAGGAGAAAATCATCAGCATAAGCCAAAGATTTGATATGCTCTGAGCCGATCTTAGTGGGGCAAGTATCCAGCTTCTCTAGATATTCTGGTAAGTCTGCTAGGTACATATTGGACATAAAAGGGGCCAATCTGCACCCCTGTTTGACCCCTCATGAGTTGGCCATAGGCTATGACAATGTCTCTTCATTGTTCAGCCTGACCTGCACAGTATTATTAGTATGGAGCAATTTTACAAAATGTAACAATACTGCAGGACAAAGCCTCTCCCTGGAGACCAGGTCAAAAGCAAACGTAAAGTCCACAAAGAGCACATACAGGCCGTGGCCACCCCTAGTGCTTGTGCCCTCAATTAGCAGATCCATGGTTCCCAGATTGTGTATGGTGGAGGAGCCCGGGCGGAAGCCCGTCTGGAAGCTGTGCTATTGGAATCCGACCATGCCTGGAGGCGATCCAGTATAAAGGAGGTGAACAGTTTACCGGGTACGTCTAGCAGAGCCAAAAGACGATAATTGCCCGGAGACATCTGGTTGCCTTTCTTATACACTGGAATTAGTATCGCCGACGCCATGAGACAGGAATCCTGCCTTCCCAAATCTCGTTCTTAAACGAGGTTTTCAGCATTGAAGCCCAGGGGCATTGTTTAACACTACAGCAGCCAACCCATTGTAAGAGGATTCAATTCAACACTACAGCTAAGTCAACGCCTAGTCTATAATACTGAATGAAAACCCTTATTGATATATCTTTATGTCCAGTTCATGCGTTCTGGATGACTACCCCTATATAACACCCCTCTCTTGGAATCCCCCTGACCCCACTGAGCCAAGAAGTAGTTCTGTTTTGCAAGTTTAAAAGGTTTATTTGATAATTTAAAATATATATATCACACTTTATAATAAATTAATAATTGAATAGCACACTTAATCTGATATGATAAAGATCAACAACAGAGAATCTGGCACTAGCACACTTCTTATAATCACTAATGAGTTGACATGAAATGGATAAGGTAGCACACTGGTAAATAGGAACAAAAAGTATCATGTGGTAGAGGATGCTTTATGTAAGCTCAGGTGGATGCAATATTCAATGAATGCAGTACAGAAAATACTCAATATGATTTCAACCAAACAATGGAATCACTTTTCTCTGGCAATCCCCTCCCCCCCTTGATGCAAGGCAAGGAAATGGAAGGAAAACACACAGTTCTCAGAAATGCAATCAAATGTGATTCAGTTCACCCCAGCAAGCTTAGACTACAGAAGTTTGAAAACACAGGCCCAAATTGCTTAGATATGTGCTAGCAATGGATGAGAAATATGCTGGAAATGCTTTTAATTCCCTTTCAGAGGTTCAGGGTGAGTGGTATCTAGTTAATATTAGTCCAGGTTCACACTAGCAATGATGCAGGGATAGTTAGCAGGTTAAACGAATTTCTGGCAAATGGAAGGCAAGCAGCAGCAGTTTTTACATGTGAAGAAATTTGTAAATCGCGGCAAAATTCGCGGATGCGCCGAGCGCTATTACAGAGGAACCACAAGGACTATCTCTATCGTTTTGGGGTCCTAGGAAAGCCTAGGATCTCATCTTCCAAATGAAAGTTACTGCAAGTCTCTAGCACAAACGGTTGCGGAGTTATGAGCGATTAAATAAAGGTCGTTTTTCAGATTTGAAATTTTAAAGTTCAAAAAGACACGTGCAGCTTGCAACTAGGAAATGACAAGTGACAGCTTTGCAAATGACAGGTGACAGGAGACAGTTCTACTTAGATTAAAATAGGATTGAATTATATTATTTTAACTAGGAAATTGGTTCTGCACAGTTTGGCGGTACTCACAAGAGATTTTAAACAGGAAGGCGGCTTTGTCACGATCTGGTCAACAGGTCTGGACTTCGGACGGTCTCTGGGCACAGCGTCTGGTCTCTGGAACTGCTCACAGCATCGGGGTCAGCACTCTGGATACAATGGCCTTTTCTCTGCTAGGCACCGGTTCTCTGGGTCGGGTCCTGCCTTCTCTTTAGATATTTCTGTCACCGGGTTCTTGCAAAAGTTCTTGGCAAAATTCAGACGGCTCGCCCGGCTGTCTGAAGAGTTCAGTTGCAAAAATATTTTGAGGCCTGCTGACAAATACTTTTGCTGGCAGTGGCCTTTTTGGTTAAGGTTCTGAAGTCTCTGTTTATCTTGGAGTCTAAGTGTTGGCTCTTTGAAGATTGATGGAGGTAAGTATGGATTTTTCCGGCAGAGCGTCCCGCTGCAGATGGAATTGAAGGTCTCTATCTGTCCTGTCTGTCTGCTTTTATGTGTTTAGAATGTGGGTGTGTTCTAGCATCACTGACCCTACCTCTCTCTCAGCTTCTAATTGGTCAAACTTCCATTTATCATTTGATTGGGGAATGAACTGTGAGTCAGAGGGATGTCATTTTATGGCTTGCAGATAGGACACTCCTCTGTCAGATTGCACACATTCTATATTTGATAATAAAAGACATATTTCACAGTTACACAGTTGCTTGAAATTACATATACATGGTGTGGCTGAATTTAGCCATGTCTCTGTCCAAATCTGCTGTTTCTAAGAGCTTGCATTCAGAAATGGCACATAATTGACTTTTTAACTGATTTTTCAATTTCTGACATTGACCCAACTTTACATACATGTGCGCAGGGAGTATGGACATTAACTGATGAAGTTTCAGACTTTTAACATGCATACATTTAGAGTAATATCCACTTTTCCGCTAACACCCCCCTGAACATGCCACCGGGTCGAAAAACCTCTTAAAATGTGGGCAGAAAAATCACAAGAATTATGGTATCATTTATAAAATTTTCACATGTCCGCTCTATGAATGATCCATCTTTTTAAAGTTATGTTCTGGCTCCAAAGGGGTGTGGTTTCCTCTCAGCACAAGGTAGAAATACTGGTTTTTCCAGTTCTGCCAAGCCAGCTTGCTCTCACAGGCAGTGCTCCTCCCCTTTCCTCAGGAGGAAGCCACTTTTTACGACCATTTACGACTCCTGCCAATAAAACCTTTGCCTGAGCCAGGACAGGGCTTTGTTCACTTTCCTGCAGAGCACAGGTAATTCAATTATCAGATAGATGGCATATCCTTAGTGTGAGCAGCAAAAAGGCAGATGGGCCTGGGAACACAGTTGTGACTCAAGTTTCACTCCTGATGGGGGTAGTTGCCAGGCAGAATTGGAATCTCTTTAAGCCAGTTTCAGATAAAATGTCACTTTTTGTTCCCCAGTTCCTGCATTCAAATAAAACTAAACATTTTTACATATGCAGCTAGAATGCTGATTCTAAGTGCAAAACTATGGCATTTCAACAGTTACAAAGGCATGTGACACCAAACATAGGTCACTCATTTCATCTAAACATTTTCGATTTTAGTGTCTTTAAATCCAGTGCAACTTAAACTGCTGACTCCATAGCAGTTTTGTTATAAGCACTGTTTTGGGCTCTTCATTTCCCAGATTTTGTAAGCACACAAAACCTCATTCTGCCAAATGTCTGCTGGTGTTCAGTGAATATTTTGCACATGTTGCAATGTTTAAAATAGACACTTTGGCTTGCCTTCAGAGGAACACAGGGTGGTTTTAAAACGCCGGCTTTTGGATAGTGGTGAGTACTGGTACTGCACCCATTTTTGGGATTGAAGAATGAATTCCCCACAATTCTAGGTTGCATTTGGCAATCAGCATTGCCATTCCCAATGGTTTCAGACTACTGTGCGGGTAGTCCAATGGTGGTTTTAGGCAGTGTCCTTCTGTGCCCATAACATCGGCAAAAATGGGTGGCAGCCTATTCTTCCTGCATTTCCCTGTGCATTTTCTGGGAAGCTCTGGCCATCATGATGTTTTCATGTCAGTACTGCACAGTTTTGAGGTAGGGCTCGGATGCATGGGTAAATACATCCCACAAGCCCCCCTCTTGCGATGGCCATTCGGTTTCACTGATGGGACTCGCAAGATCTGGGATGTTTCCTCATCTTCTTCCAATAGATGGCACAGTTCAGCATCTTCTTCTCCATCCGGTCGGATCGATCGGTTCTCCTCGCCGGTCCTGATGGGAATATTGGGCGGTACCCCGAGCCCGTTGCGTCTCAGCTCCCGGTCTCCGGATCGTCCTCCTTGGCCCGTCTCAAGGTTTTCTTTCTCCTAGGACGACAAAGGAAGAGCGGCAATACCTACTCATAGACGTTTTTCCACCACTGTTGAGATAGTGGGGCAGCATATGCATTTCATCATCACGAAACATTACATTCTTATTTTGAAAAAAAAACAGTATGACTAAGAGACAGTTTCATACAAATCACAGTATGTTAGAGACTAGATGTGGTATGTTTTATGATTGGAACTGAATTAGTCTGATACAGTACCCGCTAGGATTCCAGAGGATTCCTCCAGTTGTTGCAGAGTGTGCCTGGGATGGCAACATTTCAACTGGTTTATGTGGACCCACTTGTCTTCCCCCTCTGCCGAACCGCCTTTGGGGATGCGGATCTTGTAGGCCACAGGGGAGATCTTATCGACGATCTCAAAGGGTCCCTTCCATGTAGGCAAAAATTTGCGCTGCTTGGCCTGGTTCCTTTGGAAGTTGTATAGATAGACCCGGTCTCCCACCTGATATTCCTTCCTGGAAGTTTTCAGGTCATAGTGGGTCTTCATGCTATCAGCTGATCTTTCTAGATTCCGCTGAGCATAAGCAAAAGCATGTTGGAGGTGTTTCCTTAAATTCTCTACATACTCATGAGTAGTGGAGGCATTTATCAGTGTCTGCTCTTGGGTCCTGTAGAGCAAATGCTGAGGAAGCACCATCTTGCGCCCAGTCATCAACTCAAATGGTGACATTTTGGTTGCAGATGAAGGGGTAGATCTGATGGCCATTAGGACCAGAGGTAATCGGATATCCCAACTTGGCCCAGAATCTGCCACAAACTTCTTTAATATGCTCACAATTGTCCGGTTATATCTCTCTACTGCCCCAGAAGAAGCTGGTCTATAAGCAATATGCAGCTTTCTCTTGACCCCCAGTATCTCCCACATCTTTGTCATTACTTCACTGGTGAAGTGGCTACCTCTGTCTGACTCAATCCTTTGAGGTAGACCAAAACGGGAAAAGATGTGGTCAATCATCAAGGCAGCTGCAGTTTCTGCCTTGCAATTTGGGGCTGGGAGACATTCCACCCACTTGTTAAACAAGCATGTCACAGTCAACATGTACTTATTCCCCCTAGCCGAGCGAATCACAGGGCCTACAAAGTCGATTTGTAAATCTGACCATGGCAGTGTCATCCCCCTCTTTTGGAGAGGCGCACGGTGCGTGAGGGATGATGGCTGAAATTGTGCACACACAAGACACCCCTTCAAGTATTGGTCGAGGTCCTGCCCCATGTGTGGCCAGTATGCAACCTCTCTTAAGATTTCCAATGTTGTGTGAAACCCCCTATGACCGGCGGTGGCCGCATCATGGGCGTGACTTAACATCAGGCTTCGGAATGAGGTAGGAACCACCCACTGATCGTGGCCAGCTTTGGATTTCCTTACCAGCAAACCGTCTTGAATCCGGAACATTTTTGGACATTTCATCAACACTCTTAGGTCCTCTTTCCCAATGTAATCGGTATCCGTCAGGGGAAAGTTCTCAGGGTCCTCAAGGTGCTGGTAAAATTTACCAATAATTGAATCCCCCCTCTGAGCTGTAATCAAATCAGCATCAGGGGTCTCCTTACTCCATTGTACAATTGAAAGGTCGTTGTGAGCATTTGTCTGGGACCTAGTGATAGCAGTGACCTGGATTTCCCCCAACAGGGACTCAATCTCAATTAGATCCCCTTGGATGGCCCCGGTTTTGGCCAGCTGATCAGCTAAGTCATTTCCAGTTTTGTCTGGTCCCTCTACTTTGGAATGACCCTTGATCTTTTTCCAGTAGATGGTCATCCCATTCGAGGTGACCAGATCATCAATGTTTTGGATCAACTTCCCATGTTTCAAGGGTTTGTTGTTAGCACACAACATGCCTCTGGTTTTCCAATTAACCAGGTGCTCCACAAACCTGTTCCGTACATAATCCGAATCTGTGATTATGACCAGTTCGCGGAGTTGATGCTGGACAGCAGTGAGGATGGCCTGATGCACAGCCATCAATTCTGCCACCTGACTACTTCGGGGACCAATTTTGTATCCAGCGGAGGGTTCTGGGGACTCATTCACCCATGCATTCCCTACGCCGGCCACCAGTTCTTTCTCCCTGTTGTTGTCAACATGGTAAGAGCATCCATCCACATATACAGTGGGCATTCCCTCACACTTGTCTTCTTCAAAGACTTTGTGTGGGGAATTAAGGTATGCCTCCATGTTGTCCTTGATTTTCAGACTTTCGTCCTCGAGACAGTTTTCTCTGGCACAATCATGCAAGTCAGCCAGACCTTGCGCGAGGGGACTCTTCTTGTTTTGGCCATATCTGACCTCCACAGGAAAGCCTTGCATTGACAGAATCCAGGAAGTAATTCGGGAATTACTCACATTTCCGGCCCGGATTCTGTCACTTTGGAGATATTGCAGAGGCTGGTGTGGAGTCTCCACTATGATGTGTTCCCCCTGGATAAACGGGCGGTAATTCTTCAATGCCCACACCGTTGCCAGGAGTGCCTTCTCACAATCGTTGAATTTTTCCTCCACAGAGGATAAAGTTTTGCTCGCATAGGAGATTACTTTATTGACCTTGTCATGCTTTTGGTATAATACTGCCGTCAAGCACGTATTAGAGAACCCCGTCTCCAGGAAGAACTCCTTGTTTCTGACAGGGTAAGCTAGGCAAGGCGCTTGTGAGAGGCTTCTCTTGAGTTGTTTTACTGCCTCGGCTTGTTCTGGACCCCATTCCCACTTGACCCCCCCCTTCAGGAGATGAATCAGGGGTCTGGTGATCTCTGCGTAGCCCTCAATGAACTTTCTGCTGTAATTAGTCAGTCCAAGGAGGCTCCTTAGTTCCCGCAGAGTTGTGGGGTCTTTCAGTTTCTGAAGTGCTTCCACTTTCTTTTCCTGGGGACAGAGACCCTGAGGAGTAATCTCATGCCCCAATAAATTAACACGGGTTCTACACCACTGTGCTTTCTGAAAGGAAAGTTTTGCTCCGCAGCCCTCAACTGTGTCAGAACATAACGGATCTCCGCTATGTGTTCCTCCACAGATGAACTTTTGATGAGGACATCATCTACATAAGCCAGGTTACCCCTTGCACCCAAGTCAGGCATGGCCTTGTGTAGAAAAATGTTGAATTCATTGCCGGAGTTGAGGTATCCGAAGGGAGTCTGGGTCCAGGTGTACTGCTGGCCCCCAAAGGTAAAAGCCAGCTTGTATTGGTCCTCCCTACTGACAGGCACAGTCCAGTATCCATTGGTCAGGTCTATTGCAGTGAATACCTGTGACCCCTGGATCTGGGCCAGCCCTTGGTCAATGTAGGGCAGAGGCCATCGGGAAGTATGGACCCGTTTGTTGAGCTCCCTGAGGTCGGCACAGAGTCTCCACTGGCCGTTTGGCTTCAATATTCCCAGCACCGGATTATTGAAGGTGCTGTGGACTGGACGGATTATTCCCCGGGACTCAAGGTTCTTAATTATTTCAGTAAGGGACTCCATTGATGCGAGAGGCAAGCGATATTGCTTCACAAACACAGGAGTCATGCCAGGGTCCGTGGGGATTGTTGTTGTGTGGATGTCAGTGCGACCACAGTCATATGAGTCTACCGCAAAGAGATCTTGGAAATCCAAGAAAACTTGTTTCAACTTTTGCTTTTGTTCCAGAGTCACACAGGCATCAGCTAGGTTGACTCTCTCTTCCACCATCTGCCTGAAGCCTGGAAAGACTTCTGGTTTGGCTATCTCCGCGGCCTCCTCCAGCTGGGTGGAGAAGTCCCTGGTCAGAGTGCTGATTTGGACCGGAGGCTTCAGGTGGGAAAGGCAATCCTCATGGACCTGGAAAATCACCTCATCCCTCCTGAAGTCACACGTCACATCTTCCTTACCATAAGGGCAGGAAGTGTACACCAGGAAGTTCCCCCCATGCCGGGTAAAAATACTGTCTGGTGTTGTATTGTCCTCACTGTCACTGTCAACACAGTCCTTGGGGATTGGTCCTAACAGTTCATTTCTAAGATCAATGGAGAAATGTCGGTCATCAACCGCCATTCCAATAATGGTGCCTGCGGCTAGAGTAATACTCTTTAAGTCGCTGTTATCCACCTCTATTGGAATGGTGTCATGTTCTATGTTGACTAATGGAGTTGGGTTTACCCCCAACCCTTGCTGTTGGAGAGAAGCATTTAGATGTATGTAAGCATCAGGGTTTTTCAACTCTTGTCCTCTTTTAACTTTCACTTCCAGGGAGAATTGTCGGGTCCTTTCTGGGATGGTGACTTCCTCTTTAATCTGAATTTCAACTGCATAAGGTAGCAATTGAGCTGACCTAAATGCTTTTTCGGGATCATCAAAGCCCATGGGATTATCCGCTAATCGGGACCAAGCTTTGAAGTTTATTAGGTCCAAACTAATGGCAAAGCGATTGAGAATGTCACTGCCTAAGTAAAAGGCGGCAGGAACGTCTCGCACGACCCAACAATTATGGACAATGCTCTTGTTGCCAATGGAGATTTTGAGCATACACCTGCTTGGCAGGAGATGTTTTGAATTGGGCGCTTCCAGATCCACTTCCCATTTGTCTATCAGTTTGAAGGTGGGAATGGCTGGATCTTTTGGGAGTTGGCGAAACATGGCTTCGCTGATGAAGCTCTTACCGTTGTTCACACACACTCGAGCGAGAACAGAGTCCTTCCCATCATTTAACTGAACAGGGATGAACAACTGCTCTCCAATTTGCTGAATATCAGCCAGGCTTTGAGCTGATTTCACATCTTTCTGGACTATAGGAGTGGGAGTTTCAGATTGTGGATTGGTATAGAATTTCAAAGTGTTTCCTTCCAGCGTGGAATACCACTTTAGACTGGAAGGAAGGTTGATTTTCAGAAATAGAGAGGACCCCCCATCACCAGTCTGTTGTCCTACTGCTATGACTGTCACGTCTGGAATTTGGTTGTTCTGGAAGTGAAATTCTACTTGGTCAGATTTTTGTTCAACCATGTGGCAGGTGCCGTTTAAACTAACATGGTTGACACTCTGTTTTAATTTTATTGGTCGGCTAGTCTGGGTCCAGAGGACCTTGTTTACGCAATCTATTAGGGGTGACAACCTTCTCAGGAGGTCATTCCCTAGTAAACAAGTGGTGCCCTCTGGGGTCACAACTATGACCGGGTGTTTCAACTTATGTCGCCCGATCTTAATGTCCAAGTCTGCAGTCCCCTCAACGGGAATTTCCTTCCCGTCAAAGTTCTGCAGTTGTCCAGGAAGAGAGGTGAGAGGAATTTGGTAATTCTCTCCCCTTCCTGCATTCAGTTCATCAAAGGCCCTTCTGGACAGAAGGGTGGCTTGAGATCCCGTGTCCACCAGTGCTGAAATTGTACCCTGCCCCTGTACTTGTACCGGGGCATAATATCTTCCCTCCTTCTCCTCAAGGGGGCACAGATAATGTACATTTTTGGACAACTGGTGGGCTAACTTTCTGGTTTTGGACATTGCTAGCGAAGAGATTTGGGCAGAATTCTGTGGAGAGTCTTGGGAATCTGAAAGAAAAATTTGGCAACTGGAGATCAGAGCCATTGTGGGTTCCCCTGGTTCCAGTTCTGGGCCGCCCCCCCCCTTTTTGGAGGCAGTCCCCAGTATGGGTTTGAACCCGGGGATTTCCTTGCTGTTGGTTCTGGGATGAGATGGTGGGCGGCGGTAGCTCAGTCTCCACATCTCCCCAGTCTGGATTTGCATTCCTAGGGACCCATTTTTCTTTGGGAGGAGTTCCCCCCTCTCTGAAGGAGAAGATCCTTTTCTCAGGATCCTCTGAGGATCCCTCTCCCTCAAATTGGAAGATCTGTACCTCCTCCTCAAACTGAGTCTGTTTGGGTCTTTTGTTTCTCCTACCCCCCCTCTGCTCCTTAGGAGGCAGACTTTCAGGGGCAAGAGATTTTGTTTCCGGTTCCTGGGTTTCCAGGGGCTGTTTACAAGTGAGGAAGGAAGCTTCCTCCAAGGCTTTACACCCCCCTTCCCCTTGTGCCTCCTCCCTGGGAACCGGTGAGTTATCGGGGTGCTGCCCCCGTCATTGTTCTGGAGCACCAGGTCCAGAGTTGGGTGCGTTCTGCGCCGGCATGCTGATCTGAGGGTTCTGCTGCGCCCTCAGTATATGACCCATATCCCGCGCCATGTTTTGAACCTGGCGCTCTAACTGGGAAACCCGCTCAGGCTGATACGGGGCCCTGTTTTCTCCCCTGGGCTGATCCCGGGAAGGGTAGCTATCCCTCCTCTGGTAATACCCCGGGTTGGGAAGGTGTGGGTACCCCTCCACCCTTGGCCTCCCCTCTCCCGGATTCAGTGGTCTGGGCTCAGGGAATTGGGGAAAGAAGGATGGATGGTTTTGGGGCTGAAAGTTGGGTGGATACCTGGGGAAAAAATTCTGCCCAGGATTTGGAGAGTTTCTGCCCTCCGGTGGGAAGTTAGGAGGGAAGTTCCCTGGGTTAGGTGCTTGGCTGGATCCCCCCCCTTGGGCTGGAGGAGTCCACACATAACCCAGGATTGGTCTGTTTCCCTTGTAACGGGGACTTACATAATCAGGAGAGCGAGGGACCCCATTTGTGGGGCCGCCTCCCTGGCTCCCTGTCTGTGACTGGCCCGAGGACCTTCTGGGCCTAGCATTATTAGGTGCAGGTAGGTTTTTAGGCCCCCCCATCTCCAAATCTAAAACGGGGGTGACCTTTACCTCTGCCACCTTGGCAGCAGCAGGGGTGGTGTTGGCTTTGGGGTTTTTCTGGGCATTACTTTTGCTATCTATCGGTTTCTGCACCTCATAGATCCGGGTAGCCTGTTCAATGACCCAATCTAGGGATCTTTTCTCGTGAAAATCCCTCACGAGCTGGGTCATGATGTATTTGGGCAAGGCATGGAAAAACGTATTTATGAACTCTCTACTATCTGTGCGCACCCTTCTTGTGGTCTGTGCAAAAGCACGCTTTAACTCCTGCACAAATTCTTGTGGGGCCTGATCCTCCCCACATTGCAAATTGTAGGCTGCCTTGCGAGCCTCTTGAGGATTTCTGTGAACAGAAAAATGTTTCAAGATGGCCGCCTTATAGGTGGACCATCTTAAATGATTTTGGTCCTCCAGCCCCGCAAAGAAACTGGAGTATTCCGGGGAGAAGGTCCACTTTACATATTGAATACAGCTTTGGCTGTCCTTCAAATGGAAAGTCTCCATCATTTGTTCAAACAACTCTAAGTGCTCCCAAACAGAATACTTAGCGTTCTTATGGTAAGGCGTGATGACGCTCCTGATCGCCTTAATCTGCTTTAAGGGGTCCTTCAGCAAGGCCCTTTTTGCCTTATTGGCCTTTTTGGTTCGGGTAACCCTTGTCCATTCATCCTCGGACTCAGAGGCACTGCTCCCAGAGGTTCCCGTCTGATCTTCCAGGTTTTCCCGGATTCTGCGAGCCTGGGAATGGCTGCAGAATGTGGCGACCTGGTCTCCTGTGTCCTGCGCAGTTCAGAGGAGTCTTCAGATTCCTCCTTGCTGCCAGGATTTGATGGGTACCCCCTCCACTGACCTAACTGGGCAGAGGTTTTCAGGATGCCCTTAATGGGCCTACTCTCCTGGGGTTCCCCACTGAACTGTACTGTACTTGGGTGCCCATACCCGGATGCCCACCCCTCCATTCCTGAGTGGTACTGGCCTATGAGCCCCATACTTTTAGCTGGATAGTAATCTGCCATCCCTATGGCCCTGTGCTCATGTGCACCAGGGGACATGGGGGTGGCAGAGTCCAGGGACTGAGAGGTATGAGGGCCTCTGGTACTAGGGCTCCTGAGGTTATGCTCCGGAGTTTCCATTTCCCAGCGAACCTCATCTCTATCCGCCCCTGCTCCCTGTTGCAATGCAACAGCCTGCATTTGTGCCTTCAGTTCCTCTGTTAAGGCCTTACTCGACTCTATCAGTTTCTCCTGCATCGCTACCTGTTGCTGGAGCCTATCATTGTGTTGACAGAGGGCCTCATTCTCCCTCTGTGCTTCCTGGTTGGTCCTGGAGAACTGGGCCAGTCTTTGCTGCAGGAGGTTTACCTCCTGGGCAATGTCCCTATTGGCCTGCTCCTTTCTTGCTAGAGCATCTTCCACCCTTCTGGTGTGCTCTACCAAGTTCTGGTTTTCTTTTTGGAGATCACCCAGCCCCTGGAGGGCCAGGTGATTTTCTTCAATTTCCTTTTTTAAGTGGCAGACTTCCTGGCCTATGGCGTCTCTTTCCTGACTAAGAGCCTGCATTTGTGCCGCCAGGTCGTCCCTTTGCCGTTGAAGGGCACCAGCTTTTTGGCGCTCCTCATCAAACTCTGCCTGGGTATCCAGGTCTTTCAAGATCAGCTTGTTGCTCTCTACCTTCACTCTATCTAGATGACTTTGCAGGGTGGCTACCTGCCCCGTGCATGCCCTGTTAAAGTCTAATTGTTGCTCCAGCTTTTTCTGGCTCTGCAGTAAGGAGTCCAAACTGTCTTGGTGCTCCTTCTGCAGGGCCAGAAATCTAGTATCCTGTTCTACCTTTTCCTGTTGCAGCACATCCATATCCTTCTTTATTTTAATGATGTGCTGCCTACTATCATCTTCTGACTCCTGGCTCCTCTGCAGCCTCTGCTCAGAAGAGACCAGGTCAGATTGGGCCTTCTCTAACACCATCTGTTGCCTATTTGCCAGATTTTGGCTTTCAGCACATCTATCCTGCATGTCTCCCATATATAGGTACAGGTAAGCTGCTATCCTGGCAATCTTATTGTGTTCCTCTTTGGCTTTAGGAGCCATATATAGCTCACTCAGGGCCACATGTAAGGGACCCTGATCTCTATATATATCTGACCCTGTTTCAGTGACCTGTTGTGTGATGGCCTGCAACCACGCATCCTGGCCCTGTTCGGTCCATTCACCTCTCACAAATAGCTTATGCAAGAGGTGCTCTCTGGCTATTTTCATGTCTACTAAGGTCGTCATTCTAGAGATTGGTCTCTGTCCTGACTTACAGAAGTTAGTATTTTATTTTTGCAGAACAGAACTTTTCTTGGAGTGTCCCTTTTGAGGAATGCTTTACAGCGTAATGCAGCCTGGTGATCCGACTGGATGTATGTATCCCGTCAGTTAGCACACTGTATTAAGCTGCACAAGTGGTATTCTAACCCAAACGTCCGGCTCGAGCCCCCAATTTGTAAGAGGATTCAATTCAACACTACAGCTAAGTCAACGCCTAGTCTATAATACTGAATGAAAACCCTTATTGATATATCTTTATGTCCAGTTCATGCGTTCTGGATGACTACCCCTATATAACACCCCTCTCTTGGAATCCCCCTGACCCCACTGAGCCAAGAAGTAGTTCTGTTTTGCAAGTTTAAAAGGTTTATTTGATAATTTAAAATATATATATCACACTTTATAATAAATTAATAATTGAATAGCACACTTAATCTGATATGATAAAGATCAACAACGGAGAATCTGGCACTAGCACACTTCTTATAATCACTAATGAGTTGACATGAAATGGATAAGGTAGCACACTGGTAAATAGGAACAAAAAGTATCATGTGGTAGAGGATGCTTTATGTAAGCTCAGGTGGATGCAATATTCAATGAATGCAGTACAGAAAATACTCAATATGATTTCAACCAAACAATGTAATCACTTTTCTCTGGCAATCCCCTCCCCCCCTTGATGCAAGGCAAGGAAATGGAAGGAAAACACACAGTTCTCAGAAATGCAATCAAATGTGATTCAGTTCACCCCAGCAAGCTTAGACTACAGAAGTTTGAAAACACAGGCCCAAATTGCTTAGATATGTGCTAGCAATGGATGAGAAATATGCTGGAAATGCTTTTAATTCCCTTTCAGAGGTTCAGGGTGAGTGATATCTAGTTAATATTAGTCCAGGTTCACACTAGCAATGATGCAGGGATAGTTAGCAGGTTAAACGAATTTCTGGCAAATGGAAGGCAAGCAGCAGCAGTTTTTACATGTGAAGAAATTTGCAAATCGCGGCAAAATTCGCGGATGCGCCGAGCGCTATTACAGAGGAACCACAAGGACTATCTCTATCGTTTTGGGGTCCTAGGAAAGCCTAGGATCTCATCTTCCAAATGAAAGTTACTGCAAGTCTCTAGCACAAACGGTTGCGGAGATATGAGCGATTAAATAAAGGTCGTTTTTCAGATTTGAAATTTTAAAGTTCAAAAAGACACGTGCAGCTTGCAACTAGGAAATGACAAGTGACAGCTTTGCAAATGACAGGTGACAGTTAGGAGACAGTTCTACTTAGATTAAAATAGGATTGAATTATATTATTTTAACTAGGAGATTGGTTCTGCACAGTTTGGCGGTACTCACAAGAGATTTTAAACAGGAAGGCGGCTTTGTCACGATCTGGTCAACAGGTCTGGACTTCGGACGGTCTCTGGGCACAGCGTCTGGTCTCTGGAACTGCTCACAGCATCGGGGTCAGCACTCTGGATACAATGGCCTTTTCTCTGCTAGGCACCGGTTCTCTGGGTCGGGTCCTGCCTTCTCTTTAGATATTTCTGTCACCGGGTTCTTGCAAAAGTTCTTGGCAAAATTCAGACGGCTCGCCCGGCTGTCTGAAGAGTTCAGTTGCAAAAATATTTTGAGGCCTGCTGACAAATACTCTTGCTGGCAGTGGCCTTTTTGGTTAAGGTTCTGAAGTCTCTGTTTATCTTGGAGTCTAAGTGTTGGCTCTTTGAAGATTGATGGAGGTAAGTATGGATTTTTCCGGCAGAGCGTCCCGCTGCAGATGGAATTGAAGGTCTCTATCTGTCCTGTCTGTCTGCTTTTATGTGTTTAGAATGTGGGTGTGTTCTAGCATCACTGACCCTACCTCTCTCTCAGCTTCTAATTGGTCAAACTTCCATTTATCATTTGATTGGGGAATGAACTGTGAGTCAGAGGGATGTCATTTTATGGCTTGCAGATAGGACACTCCTCTGTCAGATTGCACACATTCTATATTTGATAATAAAAGACATATTTCACAGTTACACAGTTGCTTGAAATTACATATACATGGTGTGGCTGAATTTAGCCATGTCTCTGTCCAAATCTGCTGTTTCTAAGAGCTTGCATTCAGAAATGGCACATAATTGACTTTTTAACTGATTTTTCAATTTCTGACATTGACCCAACTTTACATACATGTGCGCAGGGAGTATGGACATTAACTGATGAAGTTTCAGACTTTTAACATGCATACATTTAGAGTAATATCCACTTTTCCGCTAACACCCCCCTGAACATGCCACCGGGTCGAAAAACCTCTTAAAATGTGGGCAGTAAAATCACAAGACTTATGGTATCATTTATAAAATTTTCACATGTCCGCTCTATGAATGATCCATCTTTTTAAAGTTATGTTCTGGCTCCAAAGGGGTGTGGTTTCCTCTCAGCACAAGGTAGAAATACTGTTTTTTCCAGTTCTGCCAAGCCAGCTTGCTCTCACAGGCAGTGCTCCTCCCCTTTCCTCAGGAGGAAGCCACTTTTTACGACCATTTACGACTCCTGCCAATAAAACCTTTGCCTGAGCCAGGACAGGGCTTTGTTCACTTTCCTGCAGAGCACAGGTAATTCAATTATCAGATAGATGGCATATCCTTAGTGTGAGCAGCAAAAAGGCAGATGGGCCTGGGAACACAGTTGTGACTCAAGTTTCACTCCTGATGGGGGTAGTTGCCAGGCAGAATTGGAATCTCTTTAAGCCAGTTTCAGATAAAATGTCACTTTTTGTTCCCCAGTTCCTGCATTCAAATAAAACTAAACATTTTTACATATGCAGCTAGAATGCTGATTCTAAGTGCAAAACTATGGCATTTCAACAGTTACAAAGGCATGTGACACCAAACATAGGTCACTCATTTCATCTAAACATTTTCGATTTTAGTGTCTTTAAATCCAGTGCAACTTAAACTGCTGACTCCATAGCAGTTTTGTTATAAGCACTGTTTTGGGCTCTTCATTTCCCAGATTTTGTAAGCACGCAAAACCTCATTCTGCCAAATGTCTGCTGGTGTTCAGTGAATATTTTGCACATGTTGCAATGTTTAAAATAGACACTTTGGCTTGCCTTCAGAGGAACACAGGGTGGTTTTAAAACGCCGGCTTTTGGATAGTGGTGAGTACTGGTACTGCACCCATTTTTGGGATTGAAGAATGAATTCCCCACAATTCTAGGTTGCATTTGGCAATCAGCATTGCCATTCCCAATGGTTTCAGACTACTGTGCGGGTAGTCCAATGGTGGTTTTAGGCAGTGTCCTTCTGTGCCCATAACATCGGCAAAAATGGGTGGCAGCCTATTCTTCCTGCATTTCCCTGTGCATTTTCTGGGAAGCTCTGGCCATCATGATGTTTTCATGTCAGTACTGCACAGTTTTGAGGTAGGGCTCGGATGCATGGGTAAATACATCCCACACCATCAGGGCCTGGAGCTTTGGATGATTTAAGTTTTTTGATTTTATTTGAGATAGATTCCAGATGGATCGTAAAGCGGCCTTCGCGCCAGCATCCTGTCTCGACGTGTTTGTGTTCCAATGGGGACGTCTCAACATGATCAATCCATTGAGCTTAGCTCATGGGGTTAATAACTTTGTCCCCAGGCTACCCTTGGCTGCTCCCAATGCCAGCTATATCATCCTTGTATCTCCCGGGCACAGCACTCAAGCCATCTTTCACCATCTTTCCTGTTTTAGAGAATAGCGCCACCATTTGACCCAATATTGGTAGCTATTTTTTATTATTTTGATTTGCGCAAAAAGCGCTTGAGGCAGGGACCTTACTCTTTTCTGATCTCTAAGTCGTTTATCATAGCGATGGCATTTGTAAGACTGGGGTATTGGCCATGGTGCTCTAACCTTTACAGCTGCTAATATAGCGGCTGAGAACCATCCCTCGATTTCATCAACTGTCATGTTCATCAAATCAGCAGGGACCATATATTTGCCAGAGCTGTGGGTCAACCATGCTGACAAGCCTTATGTTACTCTCTGACCAGCTCACACAATTGCCAGCATGGTTGACCCACAGCTCCCCGGACGGTAAGTGGATGTCTATAGATGCGTTCATTTCAACCTCCAAAGTTAGGATGGCATGGTGATTTCTCTCGTTATGCTGTATCCTCTACAAAGGCAGGATTGGCAAAGAAGTAATCGAGCATAACTTGCTTACTGCCCACCCTCCACGTAGTCAAACCTGGGATGTCCATTCAGCATAAACCAGTCAGTCAGGAAATTCAACCATTTGACACCCTGCACATTATGCTTAGGGACAGACAACCATACTGGAAAGACTGGCAACATAACCACAGGGAATAATGGTGTGGGGGCATCTACATCGTGCATTAAAGTCCCCCTCCCCAATAAGGATAGCACCACCCCTGCTGTCCCATGACCATCCAGCAATTACATTTGCTAAGGCTTTCTGGATGTCATCCATCTGTAATACCCCAAAGGGGTGATAGAGACAGACACAGAGGCCCCAAATGTATTTGATTGCTACTTCGTCCACTAGAGCGTAATGCATGCAGTTGGTCAGGAGAATCCTAAGCAATTTGAAAGGATTTCTAAACCCGTTCAGGAGGCCGCCATATGGGCGTCTATGACTCTCTTTTTTCGTAAAGGCCTGGATAATTTCAAAGCCATCAACAAAATAAGGCTCCTGCAACCAAGTCTTGAAAATGTGGTTGTCTGCAATGCTTTTCACTGAGACCCGAGTGCCCATCAAAATCGGTAAACCCTCTGGTATTCCCGGAAGAACTAGAAATCCTTCAATGATCCTTAGTTGTTATTGCTGGAAGTGCTGCCGCCAATCTCTAAACTCTCTGTACCTCATCAGTTTTTGCCTCTCCATCCATCCGACCATCAGGCTTCTGCTTAAATAAGAAGTTATTGCAAAGGGTTTTTTGGGAGTGCAGAGTTGGGTGTCTCAGGGTTTATGTCCAATTCGATGCCAAGTTTGAACAGTTGATTTTTATGGTTTGGGATCCGCAATATCGAATTAGAGACCCTACAGTTGATCCGAGAGACATTTGCGTTAGGGCATTTGAGAGGCTCAACAAATGTAAAGTCTTCAGAGACTAATACTCTCACAGAAGGCATTCGATGTAACAGAATAAGAAGCTCTGATCACTTGACCCACTTGTTTCTCTACCGTTGGCAAGTTCTTTTGATCGTGGAGGCAGATGCTTCCAAGTCAATCTTTCCACCTGTCTACCATTCCCGCAGTCGGTTTGGTGGGTGGCCATGGTGCTACACCTCGCTTTGTTCTTTCAGGGTTTGAGCAGGTGTTCTGCCTCCCTTCACAATACCTTTTCTCAGTAGGAATTTCCACTTCACCCATTGAGTCATCGTCTGAGTCGTTGCTGTCAATTGACTTGTCATTGGGCAATATCCAACTAGTTAATGTGCCTGCTTTTTTTAACGTTCTTCTTTTCTGACGAGCGCATGTTTTCCATGCTCTTTTAGATTTCTTACCCTGTGTGGACAGCTCCAAAGGGACAGAGCCGGTCTTTTTCGGTGCAGAGAGTTGTTTTATATTTGCCTTCTTGGCCCGTCAGTTCTCTCAGCGTGTCAAATGGATTGGGGAGTGCTCAGAGACCTCCTCACAGTCAGCTGCCCCCGAGATAATGACCATCTCTCCTCCCGTCGCTGCTTTAGCAGTCACCGCTGCGCAGGCTCGCACTTCTTTTATTTTGTCAAGAATTAGTCCATTGATCAGCGGTGTCTTTGTGGGCAGCAGAGAAGGAGGGGTTAAGAGTGGAGGAAGAGAGGAGGGGATAGCTCTTACACTCACAGAACTCTCTGCATTTGCCCCCATCTGATTATCACTTATTCACCCACATAGTTTGAGAAAGATCTTCATAGCAAACTGAAGGGTTGACAGGCATGATTGAATCTCGCTAAGCTGTTCAACTTGAGTAGAGTGGGTAGAATAAGGGACAGAGACATCCACATCTGGGCAAATGTTAGGTGAGTTCGATAGCCTGACAGCAGGATCTCGTTTGCTGTGTGTCGAGTCTTTAGGCACTGTTGGTGGTTCCTCCAGATTGATAGTACAAGATGGTTTCAGTTCTCTGCGACCCAGCAGGCTCTCCTGGACTGAATAGCAGAGATCCAGGAGGGAGTTATTATCAATATCGCCCAGGTTTGAGCTGGCTTCTTCTATTATTATATTCGGTAGAGACGGTCAGGTCAGGAGGCTCATGCTCAATATTGTTGATTTGAGCCACAACTTCCACCTGTGATACTGGAAAGAAGGATGTCATTAGGCCAGGAGGTGTGTCGTTGAATTGATTTGGGATGTTGTTCTCTTCCGAGCTAAGACTTGTCTGTAGGCTCTAGGGTTTAGTTGCCAATTAGGAGCATTTGCTTGTTCCATTGTGGCCAGCTGCTACATGCATACGCGTGTTTACAGGCATCACCAGACCACCTCTGTACTTGAAAGACCTAGTCCGCGTCTTTGTAAGAAAAACAGGTCAAAAGGCCCACTCGCGGAGGCAAAAGAGTGTCTAAGAGGCAAACTATACAGCAGGATGCACTTGCCTCTGAGGCGCTACTTAGTGTCTCCTCCGAGCCACAGATTTTAGATAACAATTACAAACAGTTCTTTCTCTCTAGGGATGCAATCGACAAAACTTCCCAATGCAATCAATGTAAACAGGGAGAGCAAAGGGCCCAGCAGAAAGCTCCCATTGTATTTTCAGTTAGTGGAGCTTTACAGGCTCATTGTTGTGCATCCAATGAACCTCACAGGCAAAGTCAGTCAGCAAGAAGATTAGCGGTATTTCCGCTAAAGCCGACGCCTTTCGCCTCATGCAGACTGCAGACTGAGGACTCTCACTTGTCTGCCTCACTTCGCAGTTTGCTTTGCGGGAGGAAGTGCTTAAGTAAAGAAACAGCAAGCTGGAGGCGGAGCCCCCAGTACGTCCACAGCAATGGTAGAAAGACGAGCTGCACAGCAACACTGCAGACTGTCACTTGTCTGCCTCACTTAATTTAACGTGAAATTACCCATGATGCAATGTCCCCATTGTCAATGTTACAGTTGACTACTTCATCAAAAGGGTGTCAGTTGGCTTCTCCTTTGGCCACACGGATGCTCTTCCCGCTGAATAACATGCAGCAGGATGGTTGTTGTGGTGGAAGACACTTGCTGGCAAGTTCCTGGTTTAATTTATTGGTATCCTCCAGCTGAACAAGCATGCTTTGCGTTGCTTTGCATGATCAGGTTGTTGCTTGCTCTAGTTTCTGTGAACAGGATTGACTGTTTCCCAGACCCTAGAAAGATGGCATTCACAAAAGACTCAGCAAACTCCTTTGGGTTCTAGGGTTAATTATTTATTTGGAATGAATTAATTTCACAAAATGACCTTATTTTCTTTTTGCTTGAAACTATATGTAACTGGTCAAATCTTGGATGTAGAAACTCTGGAGGTGCTAGTTGTGACTGTGTCACATGTTTGCTGATTTTGATATATTTATTTCCTGGTAATTTGGAGCAATAGTTGTTACGTCAGTTAGGGCTGTCCCCTCTCAGAATCTTTACGACTCATTGTCAGGGTTTTTTATCCCAAAAATCTCAGATATTCGGCATAAAACCCTAGTTGTTTCTCATGGAGCAGTCAGGTGCTGGCTGAGAAGCCTGTACCTTCCTCTTCTCACTTTTGGTCTCAATTTCCCATTTTTTCACATGAGGATATTTTGACCACTGCTACCAAATTAAAATTGGCCTCCCCGTTGGACCCAATTCCAATAAAAGTGCTAAGGAGATAATGCCAGAGTTGGCACCCTGGGTTGCCAGGCAGTTAACAAGTCTTGTGCTAATTCTGACCATTTTGAAACAGTTTTGAAAAAGGCACTGGTATTAAATCTGCTAAACAATCCTTTTCTGGACCCCACAATCCCAGCCAATGTTCATCCTATTTCTCTTTTGTCCTATTTTATGAAACTCATGGAGTCTCTCTTCTCTCCGCTACTGATCTCTTTTCTTGACAACTTGTTTAAACTTTTTTTATTTTAGTCTTGGTTCAGGCCTGGACGTAGTACTGAGAGTGTCCTTGTGTCTGCTGTGGATGACCTGACACAGATGGCAGACCAAGATTGAGTGGGCGGCTTGATTTTGTTATATCTGTCAGTCGCTTTTGACACTGTCGATCATCCCACCTTATTGGCCCGCCTTTCCAAGGCAGGTCTCTTGGGCCCGGTTCATGCCTGGTGTTCTTCTTTCTTGGCTGACAGAGCACAAATTCTTTCTCTTGCCCCTTTTTCTTCTTGCTCTGTTTTTCTCACTTGTGGTGTTCCTCAGGGGTCCGCCTTGTCTCCAATTCTGTTTAATATTTACATGCAGCCTCTTGTTAGTTTGATCCACTCCCACGACTTTCATTGTTACTCCTATGCTGATGAAACTCATATTATTGTCAAGCTTAACCTGAGGGATCCCAGTTATCTGTCTCAGTTTAGGTGTTTTCTGGAGGCTATTGGCGACAACTGGCTAAAGGTGAACAAAGACAAGGCTGAAATTCTGGTGGTTGGGTCTTCTTCACCTGCTTCTCTGTGATCCCCTCCCTGTTCCCGTCTCTGTGGTTAAGGGCCTTGGGGTAATGATTCCTTCCTCTCTTAGAATGGAGTCAAAGATCAGTGATGTCTGCCAGTCTGGTCACTTTCATCTTAAAATTCAAAGCAATATTCGTCCTTTACACCCACATGCATTACATGCTCCGGTAGTGGCAGAACTGGTATCGATTAGAATTGACTGCTGCAATTCACTATACCTTGCTCAGCCCAAATATCTGCTAGGTCGTCTGCAGCTTTTGCAAAACCTGGCAGCAAGGGTTGTTGCTGGCACTCCCTTTGGATCCCATATTCCTCTGTTCCTCTGCCAACTTCATTGGTTTACTGTAGCAAAATGGGTCACCTTTAAATCTTTCTGCATTGTGCCTCAAGTTTGTTTTGGGCAAGGAGCAGAGTATCTACAATCTACATGTCTGCATTATGCTCCCAGTAGGTGTCTAAGTTCTCAGGATAAGTGTGTGGTTCAGGTTCCTCATTTTAGATTCAGAACTGGTGACCGAGAACTTTCTATCGTATCTGCAAAACTATGGAATTCAATTCCATATCATTTAAGATCTACAGAAATTCACTTAGAGTTTAGATGTGCTCTAAAACCCTTTCAATTTTAGATTCTTTTGGTTTGGTGATAGTGCACTATGTAAGTAAGTTTAACACAACATACCATCCTCTTCTCAGTCAGGTGAGCTGACTTACAGTGTGTTTGAGATGGAAGCTGGGGCACAAAGGCATAATGCTCCACTGAAGAGGGAGCTGCTGGGTAACTTTGCCTTCATGCATCAATAGGCGGTAATATTCCATTTTGTATCCACAGGTGTATGATCTGCTCCCGGTGAAAGACTTAACTGGATATAACCATGGAGGGCGGTTCCTGGAGGAAGCCAACACCGAACCCTGTATTAATGCTGACCCAATCTTCATGAACGGACTCTATTACAACCCCTCCAGCTTAAGTTCAGAGGGAGATACCTACGATATAATGAGGGTGAGTCTGATCCCTTTTTTGACCACATGTCCACACACTCCTCATCTGATTAATGACATGACGAGGGGTAACCCGAGACTGAGAAAGGACCCAGATTGGAAATTGAGAGACAAGGCTAAAAGTGGAGGTGTAGGAGCCAAGAGATTTGGATATGGAGGGCGACATGTCAGTGTCAATCACCAATGTAATAGATATGTCAGGAGGTGCTACATATGTGGTAGCTCACAGCATATTGCCATGGACAAAAAGTGTACAGAGGGTAGGTTTTGTGGTAAGAGAGGACATTTAGCAAAGTGTTGCGGATTGAGGTCTGCTCAAAGAGGAAGTGTGGAACATTAGTGAGAATGTTGGTTAACAGGATAGTGAGGATGGGCTGTATGAGCGATTAGAAGTTGTGAACTTAGTTAATGCTGTGATTGGATTTAATGTAAAAAAGCCTAGAACAAGGATCAAGGTGCATGGCGTTGAATAGTGGTGCAGATTATACATTGGTTGGGAGAGAGACATGGGAGACAAAATTAAGATGTTGTATTCTACCAGAAGTTAATGTGAAAGCAAATGCGTATGGTGAAAAGCCCATTGAAATAATAGGAATGATGCAAGGTCAGATAGAGTTTGAAGGAAATAGTACTATTGCAAAGGTGTTTGTGACAAGCGCAGGAGGGAATTTGTTTTTGTGGTTTGTCAAGCAGCTTTAGGAATTAAGCTTGAACCCAATGCTCAAAAGCAGTTATATACAAGAATGGTAGGAGAAATTGTTAAGATTGGAGGCGAAGCTGGTCACAAAGATGTAGGTGGTCACAAAGATTTTCAGACCTGGGTTCCAAGAGTGTTTGAAACAAAGTAGGATTTCTGAAGGTGTTTATTCACAGGATAAAGTTGAGGAGAGGGGCAATTCCGAAGGTGGCCAAGTTAAGAACAGTGCTAGTAGCGCTCAGGAAGGAAGTTGATCTGGAACTAAACAGAATGTTACAAGAAGGAGTAATTAAGAGAACTGATGCTTCTGAATGGATCAGCCCCATTGCGATTGTGAGGAATACCAATGGAAAGGTGAGGATTTGTTCAGCGAGGTAGCTCGATCGCAATCAAAGCTGAATTATCAGGGGCTAGTGTATTTCTGCTCCTTGAGCTGAGGTTGGTGTATCACCAAGTCAGATTGCATCCAGAGTCCTCAAAGTTGACCACATTTCTAATGCATGTTGATATGTTTAGATGTGTGAGGATGCTGTTTTGGGTGATAGCAGCAGCAAGTGTGTCCCAAAAAGTGATGCATGAAATATTGGGAGATGTTAAAAGATTCAAGTACTATCAAGATGCCATACTAGTCTGTGGGTGTGATGAAAATGAGCATGATGCATGTCTGAAGGAGGTGTTGGAGAGATTAGGAGATGCAGGACTAACACTGACATTGGAGAAGTACACATTCTGGAAACATGAAGTTGATTATCTGGGATATATTATTTACTTGTATAAATGCCTTACACATGCACAATAAATAAATAAAAGAGAGCATGGTCAGGTACATAACAGACATGGTTGAGCCTAAAATAAAATGGAAGTCGCATCTCTTTTAGGCTTGATTCAATATTATGCTAAATTCATCATGAATTTATCAAGTAAGACTAGGGCAATGAGGAGGCTCACTTGAAAAAGAGTACAATTTGTGTGGTCAAAGGAACGTGAGATGGAATTCAAGGGTGTAAAAAATGAGAAAGTGAAAGCACCCATTATGATAGGGTACAGAGATGATTTGAAAACGGTGGTATACACTGATGCCAGTGAGTTTGGACTTGGGGCGGAATTCATGGAAGAGGATGGCCTGAGACAGTACATTGTAGTGTTTGCTTCTTGGATGCTTAAAGAGGTTGAGTCTCGGTACTCAATCATAGAGAAGGAGGCATTAGCAGTGGTGTGGGCCATTGAAAAATGTAAAGTATATTTTTATGGGAGAGTTTTTGTTGTGAGGACTGATCACCAGCCGTTGGCTGGGATATTCAATAATAAAGGCTTAGATGGGGTGTCAAGAAGGAATTGTTAAATGGGTGACAACATTGCAAGGATTAGATTATGTGGTAGAACATGTAGCAGGAAAAAAGAACGCTGTGGCAGCTAGTTTGTCTAGTGACCTGGTGATAAATGGAGAAATTATGGAAAGGTTGGACCTGGATGAAGATGTTAAGGACATATTTGTGGTTGAACAATCACTTCACGAGGTGTCTTGGGTCAAATCGTCTTTGGAGGATGATATTTATCAAGAAGTAAAAAAACAGCTTGAAAACAATTGGAAGGATGATAAAGATAGGTGTGGGGGTGAGTGAGTGGGGGTGAGGGAGGAACTCAAGAAATGCAAATGGGTGAAGGATGAACTGTGTGTTCAAAGAAAGTATGTGTGTAGGGGAGTCTGCAAATGACAGAGGGAATGAGGGAAGAGGTTGTGAGGCTAGGTCATAAAGGTCACATGGGGATATCGAGGATGAAGCCAGTGGTAAGGACCAATTTTTGGTGGCCAAATATGGATGAGTTCATTGCATTACAGATTAAAGAGTGTAATGCGTATAGGGAGAGTGACAAGATTATGGAGACTAGAGTACCTCCCATGATGGTACCAGAAACTGCTGAAGTACCTTGGCCTATTCATTTGTTGGGTCCTTTGGATTTTGCTGGAGCTCAATGTTGTTACTAGATTGTGGTGTTGGATCTATTATCTAAGTGGCTCGAGGTGGGTATTACCAAAGATATCATGTCAAAAAGTATTATAATATTTTTGAAGGTGTGCTTTAGAGGAAAGTTTATCTCATTAGTTTGTTGAGTGGCAATGGACCACAGATCAAAGGAGTTTCAGGAATGGTTGAAAGATGTGGGCATTACACATTGCCGGACCTTGTTATATCATTCACAAAATAATGAATGTGTGGAGACTGTTAATGACTCCAATCAAGCATTCCCAGTGCCTTGTCTGGGATTGCTCAAGGGAAGCCCTTATTTATATATTTTTATGACAAGTTATAATCTGGATGATAAACCTTTATATAACGCCCCTCTCTTTGAATCCCCCTGACCTCACTGAGCCAAGAAGTAGGTTTATTTTGCAATTTAAAAGATGTATTGGAAAAATTAAACAATATATATATATTACACTTTTACAATAAATTAATATTTGATATCACACTTAACAATATGACAGTGATCAACACTGGGTGATGTTACACTAGCACACTGATTTAATTACTTAAGAGTTAGTATAGGGAGGAAAAGGTAACTGAGAATGCTTTTATGGTTTCAAGGAAAAACAATGAATAAAAGAATGCAGTACAAAAATAACTAGTAGGGTTTCACAAGAGATAATATGTTCACTATTCCCCTGGTGCAAATTCACTCCCCCCCCTATGCAATAGAAGATGGAAGGGAGAGCACACAGTTCTCAGGAATACAATCAAATGTAGTTCAGTTCCCCCCTAGCAAGCCTAGAGAAACAGGGATGATTTTAAACACAGGCAAAGTACTTTAAAGGTGGTATGCAAAGAAGGTAAAAATGTGCTAAAATGATTTGAATTCCCTATAAGAGATTCAGGGTGGGTGATAGCTACTTCAAATTAGTTTAGGATCACTTTAGCAATGCTCTATGAATGATTTTCAGGTTGCAAACGAATTTCAGCAAAGGAAAGCAAGAAGCTGCTATTTTGACAAGTGAAGACATTTGAGCCAAATCGCAAATCGCAGCACTTTTTCCGAGTGCGTCGAGCGCGATTACGGAAAAAGTATAATGAATAGAAAGTCGGTTCTGGGTTTGTTGGAAAACCTAGAATCTTAGCTTTAAAATGAAAGTTAAATCAAGGTTCAAGAGATACAGACGATTTCGTGAAGGTAGATTTTCAGAAATGAAATAATGATTCAAAATGGCAAAATTACACTTTTACAGGTTGAAAATCGGAGAAGGGACACACGATTCCTATGATGCAGTTCTGGACAGGTTCAAATGTTTTGAATCAGATTATTTTAAGCTAAGAGATGGGTTCTGCACAGTTCTAGCTTGGTACTCACACTATGAATTTGAAATAGGCCGTCAGGGTCTGGTCAGGTTGGGACTGGACTCCAGGCGGTTGGTTCTGAAGTCACAGCTATCTGGGTCACCTCTGCTCTGCTGGCCTGGTCTGGATCTCTGGTTCTGCTCACAGCGGTCTGGTCTGGTCTCTCTGGATACAGCACTGCTTTCTGGGTCTGCTACCGGTTCTGGCAAAAGTTCTTGGCAAGAATCCAACAGCTCGCCCGGCTGTAGAATAGTTTGGTTGGATTGCTGGATTCTGAAGGCCTGCTGAAAAAGGATTTAGCTGGTGGTCCAGGCCTCTCTGCTTTAAGTTCTGGAGTGAAGTTCTCCGTCAGAGTGCAGCGCAGGAATTCAGTTGAAGGTTGGAAAATGAATGTTCCAGTCTGGCTTCCAGTGGCTCTTTTTATGTCTTTTGAAAATGGGTGTGGATGCTAACTTTCTTTGCCCAACCCACTCACGATTTGATAGGTCAAGGATTTCTCTTTGACCTGATTTGAGAAGGGAGCAGTGAGTCATCAGGTGTCATCTTTATGGCATACAGAAAGAACACTCCCCTTTGCTTTTACCTTAGAAAATCATTTTCATAACTAAACACATTTCCCAGATACACAAGTGGTTGACATTACATATACACATCATATATCACATAAGGTAGTTTCTGTTCCAACTCTGATGTTTCTAAGAGCTTGGATTAAGAAATGACAACATTTTGCACTTTTTGGTTGGTTTACCAATATTGGATTTTTACCAAAAATGACACAGATGTACACCACCTCTCTACACATATTCCAGTAAATTTTCATTTTTCTACCGTGAACCCCGTGTCTGCAATCTCCATAGTTCATGGGGTTTTGCCTCAGAACATGGTACAGAGTTCTAATACCTCTTAAAATGTGCACAGAAAAATCACAAGAATAATGATATTAATTATATATTTTTGACAAGTCCATACTATGAATTATCCATCTTTTTTAAAATGATGCTCTGGCCCAGAGGGGTGTGGTTTCCCAAAGCACATGGTGGAATTTCTGGTTTGTCCAATTCCTCCAACTCAAGTTGCTCACAGAGGCACTGCCCCTCCCCGTTTCTCTCAAGAGGAAGCCATTTACGACCCCCCCTAATTTAACATTTGCCTGAGCCAAGGAAGGCTCATTGTTCAGTTTCCTGCAGTCCCCAGCTGCTCCTCCCCTAATCCAATCAGAGAGGTGTCATCTCCCTTTGGTGGGGGCAGCAGAATGCAGCCAGGCCTGGGAAGAGTGGCTGAGCAAGTTTCAACTCCTGTCGGGGGTAGCTTCCAGGCAGAATTCAATCTCTTTAAGCCAGGCTTCAGCTAAATGTCACTTTTGTTCCCAGTTTTTCTTCATCCAAATCAAACTTACAATTTTTACACATGCAGCTAGAATGCTGATTCTAAGTTCAAAACTATGACATTTAACAGTTGCAAACTATGTGACACTCAACAGTAGGTCACTCATTTATTTTAAACATTTAGATTTTAGTGACTTTCAGTCCAATTTCACTTCAGCTGCTGAGATCCACGGCTCAGCCAGTTTCATTATGAACATTATTTTGGGCTCTTTCTCTTTCCAGATTTTGTATGCACATATGAATACATTCTGCCAAATGTCTGCTGGTGTTCAGTGAGATTTTTGAATATCTTGCAATGTTTAAAATAGGCATTTTTAGCTTGCATTTCAGAGAAACAAAGGTGATTTCAAAGCGCTTTTTTGAACCAACCGGCACTGCTGTTTTTCCTTTTGCACACATTTCACCCATGGCACTCCTGGCCCATCACGCTCGCACTGGTGGGTGGTAGGTCAGGCGACCATTTTGGTGTGCGCAAAAAACGTGCGGTTTTCCTGGATCCTGGCACAAATGTGGGCTTTTCCGCCATCTTGGATTTCCTAAGCCCACAGCACCAAATGTTGCAGCATAATAACTCGAACATGGGTCATAGCCCCTGACAAGACATTCCATAGAACTAACATGGATGCGGTGAGGATGTTGGTGAGTCGCATGATAATTGGCAAATGTCGCTAATGCAGAGAATGTTTCAGTATAGAGTAACTTCCCATGGGACCACAGGAGTATCACCATTTGAGATATTGAGGGGTTGCAAGCCTAATACAGTGTTAACTCCTGGGTGGTTAAATAGATCTAAATTGATTGCGTGTGATGTTGAAAATGTAAGGAACAAAATAATCAAAAATGGAGAGAAGTCCAAGGAGAGGCATGATCACAGGTTTGGATGCAGCAGCAGAATTTTGTATCCTGGAGAGAAAGTTAAAATAAAATTGCCAAGACAGGGAAATAATTGTGAGACTAGATATTTGTGTGTGAAGAAGATTTGTAAGGACTATGGAAATTCTGTAAAAGTGAACAGTGGAGCAGTGTGGGACAAGGAACGAGTGGTCAAGGTTAAGTGAATCAGCAATGTTGCATATTGTACCAATTGACTACTAAAGCTTGTATTTCCTATTTGCTTTGTTTTCTTTTTTTTAGTTCTTTTTAAGCTGCTCAAGTCTTGTTTGTATTGTTATAGTTTAGAGTGATTTTTCCATACTTTAGGTGTGGATAAAGTCATCCACCATCTGTGGAATTATGATGAGAAGGGAAAGGAGGTATGTTATATATGTGGTATATGTTATGATGTAATTGTCAACTTGCTCAGTGGGCTACAATGTTATGTCTTGAAAGAAGGAATGTTAGAGGAGATTGAAGAGAGAAGGTTGGAGGATGGTGCTGAGAGGGTGGAATTGTACTGCAGTTGTTGTATGCTACTTATTCATTAAAGCCACGCTGTTCACCTGTGCTGAAGGAACTTCCCTTAGTTTTAGTTAGCTTCATCCAACATACCTTTCAGAAGATCTCAAACTGGATGCAAATTAACTGGTAATGATTAAACCAGGCTAAAACCAAGCTTCTTATGATTCCTCCCAAGTCCATGAGATGGAAATAAATCTCACCTACCAAGGAATTGTGTTTAGCGAACTGTCATATTGAGATCGCAGATGAAGTGAAATCGTTAGACATGATTCTGGATGCGACTTTAACAGTGACTTGTCAAATGAGAAGTCTTATTAGTTTACCCAACTCTATTTAATGGTCCTAAGGCAGCTAAGGCTGTTATTGTGAGAGCAACACTTGGGCTGGAAAATTAGGTGTTATTCACAGGGCAAATGCTGGACATGTCTGGTCTTGTAGAAAGCACTCGGGAAGGCTGCTTAAACTGTGCTGGATCACTGAGGCCTCCAAGAGAAACACAGAGAATGTCAGAAGTGCATTTCACATGTCAAGTTTAATATGTGCCTACATTTCACCATTGACTCTGCATTTAAAAAAAGAAAATTAAAATGAATCAGCATCCGTACCACATAAATAGGAGTAAATAAAGGCGATGTGGTCGTGAAAATCTCCTCTTTGGTTTGACATCAAATTCACCATAATGGCCAGAGCCATTATTGGTTGTAAGATTGACTTGTGTAAAAGTCTCTACATTGGCTCAACTAAACAAGAGATCCATCATCGCCAGGCTCTTCAAAACATGGCAACTCACTTAATTGCTAAGAGCCATAGATGGGGTTTCATTTCTCCAATCTTGATCAACTTCACTGGCTCCTTGTTAGTGTCAGTATAGAGTTTAAACTTCTGATGATGATCCATAAAACAGTCTATGGGTCTGTGCCGATCTGTCTGAAGAAACGTTTTGTTCAATATGTGCCCTCACGAGTCCTGAGATCCTTTAGGCAATTAAATCTGCAAATTCCCAGATTTCAGAAAGTCAGAGCTTTTGAAAGATTTAGCACTGTTTTTGGTGCCAGATTGTGAAAGTCTTCCTCTCTCCATCAGACACATTTCTGATCTTTTATGTTTTGGAAATAAGATAAAGGCTTTTCTTTTTGATTCATATTGCAATGTGTTCTCTCTATTTTGATACATTTCTTCTGGATAATGAGTGGTCTTCAGAGCAATCAGAAGCCTTTGGGTAGTAGTGAGTACCAACCTCTGGTACAACTATATGCATCATGTTAAAATAGAACAGAATAGAATAGTGCTATCTCAATGTTTTTATTTGTATTGCTTTCGCTTTGATATGCTATGTTATTTATAACGCGCTTAATACCCAGAGGATTCTAAGCGCGGTCCCGGGGATCGAACATGTGGTACTCTGTGTTGGCTTGCTTCCAAGGCGAGCACGTTGCCCCTGAGCTATCCTCACGAGCTTAAATGCAGCATAAAGATTTTTTTAAATGATTTGAACAGTCCAATTATCACATTCATCTGGCCAGGAAAGCGGTGTCCTACGTGCAGGAGCAAGTTAGGCAGGACAACCTGGCCTGGCGGGATGGTTCTCCCTTATTTTATAGGTAGGTTCTATCTTCAGCTGTTGGTTTGGAGCAGAAATAATCAAACCCAGGATCCAACCTGAAGGTACAGTTGTTTTTTCATGCATTCCAAACACTTTCACATGCTGAAAAAACAAAATGTAGGTTAATTCGGACACTTGTTGCATATGGTAAGAAGAAAGGGAAAACAATGGTGCCCCGACGTTATTTTCTGAAGCACCAATTTTGAAAATACCAATCTCCCTCTGATTTTGTTTCCCTGGCAAGCCTGGTGGGAACCGGTGGGGATTATAAATATAAGGCAGCTATATGATAGCCCCATAATGAAGTCATTTCCAGGCGATGCTACATGGCCAAATTTTAAGATACCTTTTTTCAATTTTTTCCCCAATATTTGCAGTTTCAGAGTTTCATTTTAGATAATCCATCAAATGTTTGTTGTTTCCAAGATCTTTGTTTAATCTCTGGTTTTGATGATAAGAAGGGGCATCTCTGGCCTATGCGCTTTTGCAGCAGAATAGGAATGTCAGTAATTCTGCATCGTGAAGAAATGGTGCGTTGGTGGGAGAATACTTCTTGATGAAGTTGATCGGGTGAGTTTATGAGTAATGACTTATCAGGTTCCGCTTAGTGCTAATCTCAGACACATCCAGTATTATTGTGAGAATCGGGTATATTATGACCCAGACAGATTGAGGAAATTCTTCCCTGGTACCACTGGGGAATGCTGGTGTGGTGGCCTAGGTATCAGTAACTGGGACCATATATGCATGACTTGTACAACAATTGTGGCGTTTTGGATAGTTTACCTCACGAATATTATGAGAGTGTAGGTCATTCGGGGGTCTTTAAGGGCCCCCTAAGGTTTTTGGGAATTGGCCCAACCAACGCTTTTTACATGTTGTCTGAGTCCAAATATTTATTGTTTTTCTAGTCACCTGCAATCCCACGACCTATCATTTGAACAGTTGCCTTCAATGTACATTCCTCAAATCGATGTAAAAGGTGAAATGCATTATTAATTCAGAGAAGGGTATTTATTACATTAATGAAGTACCATTGATCATATGAACACAATGTGCTTTGTGACTTTCTACATTTAATTAATGTATCATTTTATTTCTGTAAGTAATAACATTGTTTTT
This sequence comes from Ambystoma mexicanum, assembly GCF_040938575.1. Classification (NCBI taxonomy): domain Eukaryota; kingdom Metazoa; phylum Chordata; class Amphibia; order Caudata; family Ambystomatidae; genus Ambystoma; species Ambystoma mexicanum. The sequence continues at coordinate 157,021,034 of NC_090925.1, forward strand.
ACTAATGCATTATGCTAATAAGAAAATGAAAGAGACTAATGCTTGAGAGCTGTAGTTAGAGGTAAGGTATATATTTCCTGCAGTGTCTACAGCACTGAAGGCAGAAGTTCACTTCTTGGTGAGGTCACTTCTTTCAGGCATCACAGTCAGTGACAGCCAGATCAGCCCACTGAGGGCAGGGTGTCACCAGAGATCAGCAAACACCAAGGGGTAATGCAACTTGATATGAGTAAATCCATGTGGATACACAGTTGGGATTCACTTCACTAATTGCAACACAAGTGGGTTTGCTTGAGATAAAGTCCATCTTCATTAGCGCAGACACAGCATTATAAATGGTACAAGCCAATCACATTAAAGCAAATGTTGTTCTCTTTTCAGCTCATGGGATTGAAGGTGGTTACCAACAGTGCAATCCGCAAGCCACAAATCTGCACCCCGCAAATTCAGTATTCGGGGTATTCTCCTGGTAAGGCAAAAGTGATATATTTTGACATTATTCTCGCTTGGAAACCTTATCAAGGCAGGCTGGCAGACAAGGTGTTAAAGTAAAATCCAGTGATGTAGATGTCTCTGTAGACTCAGTCATGGAATGGCACAGATAGCTCTGCTTTCACCCAAACCCAACTCAGCCAACATCCTTCAATGGGTCTTGTTTAACTACAGGTTCTCTTCATCACTCTGATTTTTACTCTCTTGGTCCAGTCCTTGCTTCACTACACAAATGATTTCCTTTTAAGTTACTCTAAAGCCATTCCCCTCCCTGTGGAGGTGGTCCCCTAAATGATTCAGTGATGATGCCGGTGCAGAGTGATCAAAGCGAAATACAGCTATAGGTAGGATGGAGGGCAAGGGCTATGATAAGGAGGACAGAAACGAGAAATATGAAAATCACCACTCAGAAAAAAAACAAGAGCACATTTATATTATGCCTTCATAAAGAGCCAAGCTCCAAAGAGACCTTCACTCCCACATCCAACTTGTAGTGAGAAAACAGCATGGGAGTAGTAACTACTTAAAAACATCCATCGTCCCCATGACCGAAATCAAGCATTCAACTATAGCCCGGTTATTACATTGATTCACAGACACCCAGGCTCCAACACCAATCTCATCCTGGATGATAATATTCCATCCTTTTTGTCTAGTCTCCTTAATCCCTCCAACAGACTTTGATCCAAGGTGATGTTAATGTTTGCCTTAATACTGTGAAATACAAGCAGCCCAGAGCTTCTTAAACACCTTATTTGATCTCAGCATCACATCATGAGTTATAAGCCCCAGGCACAAAGAGGGACCTCCGCTGGATAATATCTGTATATTCAATGTCGAGCTCCGTATCCCTAACCACATACCCATCTTCCAGACCATGAGCTGGTCTGCAGCTCATGGGACCTGCAGAATAGCTCCACATCTACTAAGTAAAATCAGGACTATCCAACCGGTCCCAATCAGATCTGAAAATAGATTTTATTATTTTATTATTGTCATTATTATTATTATTATTATTATTATTATTATTATTATTATTATTATTATTAGGAAATTCATTGATTACGGACCTAACTTCAATAAGCAGTGGAGCACTTTACAATTCATAGGGGCAAGTGCACTGTGAGGGAAACAGATTGCAAGGGATCAATCCAAGGGACCAAGAAGATAACAAAGGGAGAGGAAACAAAGAGGAGCAGATCGTCCAGTCTCCGGTTAGGTGGGGCGTGGAAGGGGTGTGGACCTAGGTGTTGAAGAGGGGCCATTCATGGGAGAGGAGTGTCTTCCAATAATCCCTATGTAGGAGCGAGTGGTGACTCTGGTGATGATGGGAGAGGAGGTTCCAGATTCTGGGTGTGTAGATAGAGATAGCCTGTCTTCTGGTTCTATCTTTCCTGCATTGTCGGAGTTCACGTCTTTACATGTTCTGCCGTCTTGTGGATCATTGGTGTCTGGAGATGCTAAGCTTTTCAGCAAGGTAGGTTGGGGTCTTCAGGGTGATGGTTTTTAGATGATGTACTAAGTTTTGAAAGTGAAATGTGCTTGCAGTGGTAGCGGTTATATAAGGGTCAGGGTGGTGTGATATAATTTGCAGAGTCCTTTGAGTCATGCTGCAGCTGACAAAATCTCTGGGGTGCCAGGTAGGTCACTGTAAGGCCTTCCAGGAGGGCATTACCACCATCCATGTTGGATAGGACCAAGGCTTGGATAATAGGTCTGACGTTGTTTACTGGTATGAAGGGCTTGCATTTCTGCAGGTGGGAAAGCTGGTAGCAGGTCATTTGTGCCATTCCTTGCTATGTACTCCTTGAAAAAGAGGTGTCTGTAAATGTTGGGCCCAAGGGACATGGCACAGGTGGTCAGGTGTGGCGTGAAGTCCATGAGGTTCACAGTGGATAGCCAGGTCTGGATGTCAGTGTTTTCAGTGTTGTTGGTCAGCAGTACAAATTCGATCTTGGAGTGGTTGAGCTTGAGGTAAGCACTGTCAATTCAGGACTAGATTAAAGTGAGGAAGGCCTTGCACCTTTTGATGTCTTTGATGGAGGTGATTTTGAGATAGAGGTGTGGTTCAACTTCATATTGTTTGATGTGGATGTTGTGTGGAAGGAGGGTTCCAAGCGGTTTCATGTAAAGGATGAAGATCTCAGGGAGAGGCAAGATCCTTGCAGGAATGGCACGAGTTGGTGATCTTCATGAACCAATTTGGACAAATTGGTGGTCATTAGAGAGATAGGATTTGAATCATCTAACAACAGTCTCACTGATTCCCTTGCAGGGATGTAAAATGTTGGTGAGTGTCTGGTGGTGTACTGTGGCAAATGCAGCTGAGAGGTTGAGGAGAACCAGGAGGCAAGGATGGTCATCATCTAGGATGTCAAGGGCATCATCGATCACCTTGATATTAATCATTCCTGTACTGCATCTGGGTCTGCAGGCAGATTGGTAGGACTGAAGAAGGTTGTTGTCATCGATGTGTTGAAGAAATTGCTTGGCTACTGCTTTCTCAATGATTGTACGTACGAAAGGAAGATGGGCAATGGGGCTGTAGTTGGTGAAGTTATTCACGTCTACTATTGGTTTCTTGAGAAGAGGCAGGATTTGTTGAGCCTACAGAGTCGATGGGAAGCGGCCTTGATTCAAGGAGCAGTTGATGATTGCCAGGTAAGAAATATGTGATTCTGTCAAAAGGGTCTTTAGTACGGAGCTACAGGGGAGTTTGGCTGGGTACAATGTGGCCTAGTGAGATGCTAGCCTGGCAGTCAGGACTTCTATGGTGAGTGTCTTGAAAGTTAGCCCATTAGTGGCGGTTTTGAAAGATGGGATGTGTGGTGTGCTGTCAGTTGTAACATTGGTGCTTATGTTATAGCATGGCTGGTGTTGAGTTATTGGAGGCGTGTGTCACAGTTCTGCGGTGTCTGAGGTAGGTCAGCCCCTGTAAGGTAGAGGTTGTCATCGATTCCCGTGAGAGCTTTCACTGGGAAGTTATAAAATGATCTCAAGGGTTTCCAATGGGTTTTCTTGACTGGGTGGTGTGACTAATGTCAAAGGGGGTTGGCAGATAGTCCGAACAGTCGAGCGGAATTAGAGAGCTGTGACAGAGGGTGGGCAGGACAGTGATGATGAGGTCGAGGAAATTACCTTTCCTATGCTTTGGGTTCAGAATATCAAGAGGGCAACTAAGAACTTCCTTATTGGTTTTGAGTTGCCAGTGATGTTGAAGATCTTTAATAATTATAGTTCTTTCTTCAAATAGTATCCCCTCAGCAACCTCCCCTGCTCCAATGCTGTCAATATTTTAGTGACTTACTTCTTAAATGACTGGAGCTCTGCATATCATTGTCCCACTTGCTGTGGATGAAATCAAATCTTCTGCCAAGACAACCAACAAATAGTTTGACAATCAGCCTAGTATGTTAAAACATATACTGACAAATGATTAGCACAAATAGAGAATATCTCTATGCTGTAGTGACAAATCAGCCTTCGAAAACATGACCATTGGCCATTGTCTATCACTACATTGTTGCGGACGAAAAGAGAACTTTCCCTCAAAACCGCTCACACAGACATTCCACACAAATCATCCGAACTGCTGGTATATTGCTGAGACCATAGTGCAACCAAACAAGCAAGTTCTAACTCTACTTCCTCCCAAAGCCTAGCACGCAAGTCGGAAACAACTTTTCAGGACAGCAGTGCTAAACAGTGGCCTGAACAGTCTTCCACTTCACATCAGGAGGCTCTACCCGCCCTCTCCTCCTCTCCTCCTCTCCTCCTCTCCGCGTTGAAAAAGATCTGCGGCTGAGGCATCATGCATACTATAAAATCAACACAAGTGTCTGGAGTGCAGAGCAACTCCTGCTCTGCCACTCTGCAGAAATAACTAGCTCCTACTCAGGATCCTCCCCTTACCACCTTCTGCAACACCTGCCTGTCTACAGGAAAACTACCTAAATCCCTCAAAGGAGCTTACATTGCACCTCTAGTAAAGCAGCCTAATCTTGACATGGACAAACTCAACAACTATTGACAAAAAACTCTGCAAGTCAAATTTAGCAATTTACATTCACCAATTTCCAACTTTCCAACTGAATGTGAAAGTTTCCCAATGGTCCACTGTTTCTCCAAGGGTCTTCAGTCATAGATCCCAATACTTCTTCCCCATTTCAGCTTTATGCAGATGATGTGCAGATCTCCTTTTTACAACACCGCCATCTCTGACTGTCTTGAAACCATCTAGGAAGGGAAAGTGGACAATACAGGGTGCCTTAATGCAAGAACGGTGAATTTGTGTTCTTTGGAATCCCCACCCTCAATGAATTATCCTTCCATTGATTAAATAGGATGGTCTCTGTCTCTGAGGATAATGAATTGACAACACTCTTGGGCTCATTTATGTGACCTCGCCTACCATGTAATCCCTCAAACAGATAAACACACACATCAACCACATTCCATGATTCATATGCTGAGGACATTTATCCCGCATTTGAAAATGACCCAAAAAATCGACCTCATCTCATCTTCTGAGACTTGGTATGTTGCAGTGGTCTCTACCTGGGTCTCAGCAAAGCTATGAACAACCGACTTCAAATACTTCCAAATAGAGCAGCCAGACTTACATGAGGGTAACAAGCATGCAACCAGACCTCCCTTGGTCTCAGAGCTCTTAGATGACTCACTATTGATTTAAGGATTATGTTGAAAACCTTGTGCGTCACATAGGTGAATGTCTTCCCAGAGGGCCTCAAATACTGGGATCTGCACAAAGGTATACCTCCCAATCAGGCTCCAATCATTGTTCAAGAAACTAACAAACAGAGTCTGTGGTATGGAGAAAGCTGCACCCAAACTCTGGAATGCTGACCCAAAAGATCCAAGAAGCAATGCCAACGATCTTCTCTTCAAATAACATCTCAAAACCTGGCTTTATAATTTAACCCTACCCTCAGATGCCACTCTTGAGGCTCCTGTGGCCCTCCCTTGCTTTGCCCTCACCTGCAGGATGGTATCATCCTTCCCTGGATGCTCATCATGCTATCCTACTTCACCAGGAACTTATAGTGTAATTAAACTTCTCTGATGAGTCTCACATAAGTTCCATCTGAAAACCAACTTTTGCTGTGAATTTGTGCACAATCTTTAGTCATATCATGGCAGTTATTTGTTTGGGTTTTATACTAATAGGTGTATGTAACATCACATTCACCTCAATCATATGTACCCACTAGGGGCTGCCATCCCATCACTGCCTGAAATATTAGCTCTGTATATCAGTGCCAATCCTAACTTGGGTGCTCTTTGACTGTATACTGCACTATCATCTTTGTGCTTCGAAGAATCATGGTTAGTGATGAAGTGCATCACAGAAAAAATAATAAAAATAAATAAAATTACAGTCAAACAGGTAGCGGTTCTGCGTGTTTAGGAGAGATACTGCCCAATCCTCTGCCCTAGGGGTCCCTTTGCATCTGGTGGATCAGCAATGAAGATGATCTCTCTGTTGAACTCCATTCTCCTCATAAGAAACAGCTATGACCAACCACTCAATGTAGAAGTGGAAATAGGATTTGGGCACTGTCTGAAAGGAGCTCATCATCCCAGATAGATCCCCACTGCTCTTGCCACATCCAGCGAGTGTAACTAGCACACCACCCCTGCTGCAAAGTCAGGAATAAAAGGTAAAAACCAGTTTATGCTCTAAGTGAAAGGAGGTTTTAAGACTTAGACCTGTTTTCTAGAGAGGACATGCCAGGACAGACTCTAAGACATGCAGCAGAAGACAGAACTAAATGCATCTGCCTCTCTCTTCTGGCCGAAGAGATTTCCACTAGACAGAAGGTGTTGAGAGTGAGCATTTTTAAGCAAACAACCTGAAGAAGTACAAATCAAGGGCCCTGGAGCAAATGCTTGAACCAGGGGCCCATCACAGGCATGCGCTGGGACTTTTACGGCAGGGCACATATAAGACAAATCATCTGCCGACTCTTTCACCTAAACCTGGGTGATGGTGCACCCATTGACAAGGTGATCAGAATGGTAAGGATGGGTGCATGTCTGGCTGTGTTGAGGTATGATGTTATTATCAGTGCACCCTATGCTATTTATTATGTTATTCTGATGATATGTTATTATCATTTATTCATAGCATTTAATGTTTTTTTTAAATTTATTATAAGCCTATATTATTTTACATTAAAACGTTTTACGTCTGCAAAAATAAAATATATACTTGAACATTTTCATCCCAAACTTTTCATAAAATCCATTATCAATTAATAAATACATTGACAGCTACAACATGCGTTGTCAATAGTAAACATCTGTTTAAAACCATTACAATATTCATCATATTTTTAAGTCTTTGTATAAAAAAAATGTATAAAAATGACCCATTTAGATAAAACACCTATAAGCATTTTTTAAATACTTATTATTTGCAGTCTTTAGTCATTACCTATACAAATCTTACCAGAGCAACTTACAACGACTCCAAAAAATAGAAAAGTTTTAAAGAACAGGTTTATGGACAAACCTTTTCAAATAATCAACTCTGTGTTCTGTGATGAATCTAAGGGTGTTGTCCCTTCTTTCCTAGGGTGGTCCTTCCCAATGGGGTTAGTGCAGTGTGTCCGCAGTATAATAGTCCCCCTGGGGGTGGTGCACTGAGGGATGATCACATGGGGAGGCAATCCCCCATTGGGATTGGGGACTATCATCACCAGAGAACGTGGTGTTAACCCGCTTTGCCAAATCCAAGCCCTTTGATAAATCCTCCTGCTCCCTCCGCAGATGGAGCTAATATATTATTACTCCCAAGTTAGTCAACACCCTTTACCATATCCAAGCCCTTTGATAAATCCTCCTGCTCCCTCCGCAGATGGAGCTAATATATTATTACTCCCAAGTTAGTCAACACCCTTTACCATATCCAAGCCCTTTGATAAATCCTCCTGCTCCCTCCGCAGATGGAGCTAATATATTATTACTCCCAAGTTAGTCAACACCCTTTACCATATCCAAGCCCTTTGATAAATCCTCCTGCTCCCTCCGCAGATGGAGCTAATATATTATTACTCCCAAGTTAGTCAACACCCTTTACCATATCCAAACCCTTTGTTAAATCCTCCTGCTCCTTCCTTAGATGGAGCTAATTTATATTGTTGCCAAGTTAGTCACCCTAATGTATATAACAACATTGAAAATCCAGACAATACAGAGTATTGCACATGTAGCTTTAAGGCCGGTACTGTAACGGAGAAGATGGCTAATATATATTGTTGCCGAGTTTGTCAACCCAAATTATATAACAGCAATGAAAACCCAGATGATACCAAGTACTGTGCATATAACTTTAAGGCTGGTACTGTGATGAAGAAGATGCCCAGGAGGAGATGGTTCACTCGCGAGGATCCGAGTGAGTGGTCTAGAACCCAACGGCCAGTGATTGGCTCCAATACATCAGTCCGATACGGGAGATCCATGGCAGTTCCAGCTCAAATGAAGGCACAAAGGAGATGCGAGAGAGTGAGAGCTGTCCCCGAAGAGGAAAAGCGGGAGCCATACCCGGCCATGAGACGAAGCGCAGAAGAGATGGAGCGTGAAGCCAAAGGGAAGCCTAAGTCTGCAGTGATGCTGCAGACCCTGCTGGACATCCCGAACACCACCGGAGCATCCAGGAAGATCGCAGCTGCCCGGGAACCACTGATACTGGCCAGAAACTCAGGAACTGAGGAGAGAGGGTCTGGGACCCTGAGTTAAACCAGGGACAGTTGTATTCTTGGCAGGAGAGTGAACCAAGCAGATACAGCACAACCATTGAAGTCTGGGACCTTAAATAAAGAGAGGATCTGGGACCCTGAAGAGAATCAGAGAGAAATATATTCTTGGCAGCAGGGCTGGCTTTAGGGCAGGGCCAATGCAGCGACCTCCAGGGCACCATTAGCCCCCGCCAAGCCAGCACGGGTGAATCTTTAAAGGGTTCCCCCATGCTGGAGCAGTGGTTGAAGGCATTTCAGGTGCCCTATTAAACCGAAATGTGCCCCGCTCGTGCGCTGATGCCAGCTTGAGAGCAGGGTACATTTTATCCCAATAGGGCATGGCTGTCAAACCAGCATGGGGCAGTCTTTGAAAGGCAGCCCCATGCTGGTTTGACAAGCGCAGCTCTATTGAAGCAATTAACTCCCGCTCCAGCACTGAGCAGGGAGTTAATTATTAATTAAATAAAGCACCACTGCTAGTTTTGCAGCAGCGCTCTATTAATTTGACACCCCCACCCCTCCCTGAGGGGTTCCAGGGGACGGAAGAGGGGGTGCCAGATTTTGTTGACTCACCCGAGTTCTGGCAGAGCTAAGGCCGGCGCTGCTTGGCAGGGGAGTGAACCAAGCATAAACACCACAACCGTGTTGCACATGTGGGACCCACAACCAAATGCAAGAGAGTCTGGGACCCTAACCAAAGACCATGAAGAAAATCAGAGACAGTTGTATACTTCGCAGGAGAGTGAACCAAGGAAATACAACATAACTGTGCATGTCTGGGACCAGCACCCAAAAGCAAGAGGATCTGGGACCCTCATCAAAAGAGAGGGTCTGGGAGCCTGAAGTAAACAAGAGAAAGTTGTATACTTGGCAGGAGATTAAACCAAACAGATACAACGGAATTGTGCGAGTCTGGGACCGCACTCAAAACCAAGACCCTGAATCACATGAAAGAGAGAGAGAGTTGTACACTTGGCAGACGAGTGAACCAAGTGGACACAACGCAACATTGCGTGTCTGGGGCTTGCACCCATATATCCAAAGAGGGCATGGCACTCTTAGAGAAGCAAAGAGACAATCCAACAGAGATCACATGATTGACAAGAGAGTGAACCAATCTGGGCCAAGAAGTTGTGATTCTGAGACCCGCACTCACATTAGAGAATGAGTATAAGAAGGTCAAGAACCCTCCTGAACCTGATGACTTCTTTTGTTTCCCTTGAGTGAAACAGAATTTGATGTGAAGCCATCTGATTGTTCGAAAAATATTGGTAATGCCATGCTGTGACCACATTTCTGAAAGAATTTCAAATATTTCTATGATAATTCAATAGTTTGCAAGCACTCCATGTTTGAATTCCAACCCCATAAAGCTGACTTCCTCTTCATTCCTTATAAATGCTGCTCTAAATCATTCTCTTGGCGTTGCAATATTGCAGAAAATGCTTGTTTCAATGTTTGTACATGTGTTTAGGCCCTCTCTCATTCCAAACATCTTCACAAACAGTTGCTCGTTAGACCTTGAACGTGGTCTTCATTGGCATCAAATTTAATTCTAGACTAAGGTATTGCATGGGGCAAAACTCCAGTAATCCCAGGATAATTCTCCAATATTGAGCCGCAATCATCGTAATCCATTTAGGAATCCAACTCTGCTACATATCGACACCATACAGGGCCTCATTACGGGTACGGCGGTAACCGTGCTGGTGCTACCGGCAGGTTGCCACCGGACCTGTAATGATTTACTGGTGCCTGACATTCCAGTGCCACCAGGCGATTAGAACCCGAGCGGCTCGGAAAGTCAGGCACCAGTAAATTGTAAGTCCCCATTCCCATAGAGTCCTGGGAATGGGCACCACTGAAGCACTAGCACCTTTGTTAATGGTGCCAGAACTTCTTTGAAAACTCAATGGGCGGGTGCCACTGTTGTTTCCGGACCAGCACACTTAGAAAATGAGGCCAATGGTTATTATCTACTGTTTATAACCAAGTGAGGCCAAATTCCACCAAAGGACTCAATTTCACTTATCAAAACATTGGGGGTCATTCCGAGTATGGTGGTAGCCATAGAGCAATTAGCTCCATGGCTACCTCGCATACCGGTACCGACTCCGGGTTGGTTCAATGGGGACTTACCGGTCCATTCCGGCCCTAGAGGGACCGGTAAATCCCCATTGAGCAAACCATTCCCCATTCCCATTTGAGCCCCCATAGGGCTCAATGGGAATGGGGAGGGCGCAAATAAAGGGCTTGCGAATGGCAAGCCCGTTATTTGCGCCCTGGTCCCTTAGCGGGACTCATAAAGGACATGTGGTCCGACCACACGTCCCTTACGGTTCCCGCTAAGGGACCTCGGAATTGGGCAGTAGGGGATTACCGGCACTGGTCTCCATACCGGTGCCCGGTATCCCCTACCGCCCACCTCGGAAGGACCCCCATTGTGTTGAAAAAATCATAATTTTGGTCTTTTCTATATTCATTTTGTGTTTATACTCAATAGAGTATTTTAGAAGAGCTTCAATACTTCTCTGCATCCCAATTTGAGTTTCAGCATGACCAATTAATTTGCACATCTCAACCACTGAATGCCCCAAGGTCCAATATTTTGGGGAAAGTACTTAACCATATTTAGTTCTTCCCTTAAGTCTGACAAGTAGAAGCATCATTCCTTTGTATTGTTTCGTCATACTCGGAAGAACTAACCCTAGGTAGTAGCCCAATTCATACCAGTAAGAAACAAAAAAAAATGCAAACTATGTTTATTACATAATTGCTTTTCAATACAAGGGATTGCAGTTGAAAGAATTGTGCTTATTGGAAAGTTTTCTAGGAAGACATTTTATGGACAATAATCCGGTTCAATCCTAGTCCTGGGACCAACTATGAGAATTACAATTTGGAGCATGGATCTGCTCAGTTGCATACTGTGCATTGTTTGGTTGTTTGGTGGTAGTTCCAGGCATTAAATTAAACAATGTGCATATAATCATTCATCCCCTAGCCATTGACCTCAAAGTCATGTCTAAGGCAAACCAACTTCAGGATATCAAGCATAACCCCCACAATATCCTTGGAGTCCTTTTTGTAATTGTATTTTTTTATTTGTACAGAGCTTATAGATAGGTGAAGTGCTTCAAAGCACTTCAAGGTGGGAAGGGAGCAAGGGAATACGGTAGTCATTCTTAGGCCTTGAGATTTACGAATTATCTAACAAAAAAACAAACACAAAAAATCTTCATTTATCTATGTCCAACATTAGGTTTGTTGACAAGAAACACACAGATCTGCATTGCTATGGAAACAGAGTTGAGAATCATCATTTTTTGACCTTGACAGAAAGAGCTAGAAAAAGACCACAATATAGTAAACTATAATGACATAGCCAACACCAGGCAAACATTCATGGTCATCTACAGCTTGTATAATACAATGTGTGCTTAATTACCTTTCAGGCATTGAATGCAAAGCGTAAAATATTCCTTTCTGCAAATAACAGAGAAAGACTACATTGGTGTCTGCAAGAGATATCTTTCTCTGAAAAATCTTTGAGCAGCACAGATCCTGCAAGTCATTTTAGCCTTTCACATCTGAAGAATTGAGCATTAAACTCCATGAGTCCCCTTAAGACATTTATATACGTCATAATTTACTATGTGAAACACTAACATGCCATCACACCAAGTGTTAATAGGGAGAGATGGCATGCACCAATGTATTGATTGGTAAGACATTCAACCACAGACTGACTCCATCACAAAGCAATATCTCCAGGAGTCTTTGAAATCAGGCTTGGTTAGTGGGATGCTGTCATTGGGTTCCATATATTTAAGTGTGAGCATGTTCATGATGGACTAGTATGGCCACCATGTTAGTGGCGTTTACCTGTGCTGCATGCTGGTAGCAGCAGGGGTGTGACAGGAGGAGCTTGAATACATCTCGCTGAAACTGATGGTCCCAATAGATAGAGGGCATAGTCTTCTCTCTGTTCTATGCTCCCTTTCTTGTATCACTTTATGTGAGTTGCAGGCAACTCTCTGGACCTGCACAGTTCAAGAACTGGCGCTGAGATATGTCTCACTGGCGGCAGCTGATGCTGGATGAATGGACATCTACACATCAAATGAAAGCCCTGCAAGGGTTCAGCTGTCTTCCTAAGCTAGGAGACTGGATCTCGAGGTATCTGCAAGTGTGTTGTGAGGGTGTATTTTCAACCACTTGGATATTAGATTCAGTGAGTGCAGGGCACAAAGATCTCTAAGAAAGAGGAAGTGCAGTAAAACCCAGGGATATTGCCCTGGTTCCCAATGATCAAAGCTAAATAACTCAAGAGGGAGGTTTGGGCATCAGGGCTGGAATGAGAAAGGCTGAATGGAAGTAATAAAGATTACTACTAAGTAATCAAGAAATTACCTCCTCGTCCCTTCATTGTGCCATTCCTTATGTCTTTGAAGGATATAGCAACGCTGTTTATGTTAGGTGATACATCTGTAACAAAAATGAAAATCCATTCTTCTTATGCACACTTGTAATGTTAGAAATATACATATATGACACATAAGAAGTTGCTTACGTCATGCCTTCAGCAAGAAAGAAAGAACCTTACATAAATAATTCCAAAGAGACTTTCTCTCCCACGTCCACCCAATAGTGAAAGGACAGCACTGAAGAAGTCGACCAGGTAGTGGCTATAAATATATTTCTGAGTGGCACCCCCTCCCCCCGCCCAAAATCCACAATGCCCCTGGTAGATCTGCAATGAACTTGACCTGGTCATTCCCTTCCAGCATTCTCTCTCAGGTTACAGTGAGCACCAACTGCTCGAAGTAGCAGATGAAGAGTTGTACCCCAGCCTAGAAGCCCCAATGGTGACAAATAGGTTACGGTAATGTTGGTCATATGCTAGGTTTCCCAGACCCATATTCTGCTCCAAGTGAAAGGAGGCTATATCCTTGGGCTAAATCATGAACTCCAGTATGAGTGCCAGCAGGCCGGGTCAACTCTAAGGCAGGCACTAAACACATAAGGGATCCCATCTTTGCCGTACCTCCTGCTGAAGTGATTGTCACTAGACAGATGGTCTTGCATGTGAGTGATTGTATGCAAACATCTGGCAGACGTTCAAAGGAGGGAAGATGGTGGGAAGCAAGAACTAGGTGCTCACCAGAGACATGGGCTGTCAGTTTCACAACAGGGCATGAACAAAAGAAGTTCTTGATGTCCCTAAAGGGGACAACTTTCCAAACTCTTGTTAGATGAAAGGCCACCATACCTTTGGGAACCCCTTCCTGTATTCTCTGAAGTATCTAATGGCAGCCATTGAGCTGTAAGTGTTGGCACTGAAAAGTGTATCTAGAAGGATCTGTATCACCATAAAAGGACCACTATTCCAAGACACTGCATCCATATTCTGAACCAAACCTGAAAAAAGGCCCAGGAATGGTTATATAATTTCCTGGTTGATAATGAAGTCACGCCCCAGAACGCTTACCCCAGAAAAGATACATTCCGCTAGGGAAAAAAGGCCAATACATTTCTTGCCAGCACAATAATAAGGATGCAAGCAAAGAACTCTGCTGCTCGAGAACGTTCTGCTGAAAAATGGTACAAGTAGAAGGTTATATGGCAGCACATCATCATTACATACAGTAAGAAACCTGCGTGGCTGGTTGGTGAGACCCTATATATGGGCCTGCTTCATAGGAGATGCCAGGCTGCGATTGGCCCCAGCCCCGTCCGTCCCTCTTCCATCACGTGGGGTCAGCTGGGCTCCTCGCTCCAGGGAGTGAAGGTCGTCTTCCTCATACTATTGCAAGACAATCTATCATTATCGCGTGCACTTGAGAAACTCTTGCACTGTCACAGGGGGAGGAGCATGGTCACGCTGACCCACACATTCTTTGCTCAGTTCACATTGCACTTTCCTCACCCAAGGTTTCCACCCTTGCTTTGGACTAAAATCAGGGCTTTAAGTGGGCCGGGGCCTGCCGGGGCTGGGCCCTGGCAGTCTCCGAAATTTCGTTTTTAAGGTGGGGCCCTGCCAGGGCCCACTAATCTCCCCTGGCAGCCCCGGCCACTACACAAAAAGGCTTTTTATTTTACAGCCTGAAGCTCACGCTCGTGTGCAGGTGCTTCAGGCTTCAGAAAAAAATCCCTTTCAGACATAATGGTGGCGCCGCACTTACGAGGCATCCTTTTAAGCAAGAGATGCCCGTGGGCCGGCGCCATCATTATGGAGAAAAAATGAGACTGCTGGAAGCAGAGGCCTTGCTTTCTAAATACTGAAGCTCCCGCGGATTTGCAGGAGTTCAGTCATTGGGAAAAAGGTCTCTGCTTCCAGCGGCGTAAGACTTTCAGCCTCAATGGTGACGCTGCCTCTCCCCAGCCTGAAGCTGAATAGGCAAGGCGCTGTCCCCTGCCAGGCAAGCCTATACAAAATAAATGCAGAGATAGGCACCCTCTCCCCGCAGGGGAGAGGGTGCTGATCTCTACAAAAGGCTGTCTGGCAGGAGTGCCAGTTGCCCATTGAGATGAGGCTCATCAGGGGGTGTGGCCTAATGGGCCAGAGGGACTCCCGCCATTAGGCCACACCCCCTTGATGAGCCCCAGCTCATTTTGGAGTGCCACTTAAGGCACTGACTATAATTTATTCCACCATATACCTCATATTACAAAGTGTGTTATTATGGGATAAGGTGAAATGGTTGTGTTCTTTCAGATCTTCTATGACCACTGATTTTACGGTTGGTGGTCTGAGGTCACCTATTATCGCGGAAATCAGGGGTCTTGGACCGAGTCAGTTGTGGGTGTCATAACCCCTGGTGGATTGAATGGGGGTTGGAGGTCTGCTGGTGGCCGGGCTGTGATGAATGTGTGCAGTGAGGAGCCTTGTATGATCTGCAGCCATTTAGTATTAGTTGTGGCCTGTATACCGGGTAGCAAAGAGAGATGCAAAAGATGTTTCAGCAGAGTTGAACAGCCAGTATTTTTCATGTACCTCCTCAAGCAGGGCTGGTGAATCTTTTGGTAGATAGAGTTTCTCTTCTTCATCCACAGCTTGTCATATTGGCTCTTGCCGGGTGACGCACGAAATTCTGGCAGTGGAATTGGGTTTTGTTCTTAGACTGCTGTGGAAACTGTTGGTGTTGTATAAGGTATTGGCCCTCCCTTTCAAATGTTCTTCTGGGATTACCAGTAGTGATGAGTGTAGTGTGGCCAGAGAACAGTAGCCCCTCCATGATGGTGGAAGGTGCAAGTACTCTTGTTGGCCACACACCTAGTAGTAGTCCATCAGGGCCACTGTGTCGCTCTCAAGTCTGGAATCAGCAATGTTCTGTTGCATTGCTCGTTGGACCCGACAAAGACAGTTCCTTCACTGTGGAAGCACAGCTCATAGTTCTCCACTCAGTGCTCTTTCACTGGCTTCTCCATTGCTGCAATCCATGTCAGTTTTGCGACATGTTCTGCCATATTTTTGCTCATGTTCTTCCCACAAACGCCAAATTTCTTTCTTCGTATCCCAGGAGGTCTTGAGCTTGGCAACTGAATGTCCTTTTCTGCCACCTGTTGTTTACATATTTCACTCTGTCAATCATTAAATATGGCTGTTGTAAGCAGTTGAGGTTCTTCTGGTTGTTTTTGCATTTCAGGGCATCTGGATCGACAAGCTCTAGTCGCACGCTTTGTGCCTGGAAGGAGCCTTTTAGTCTACATAGTGCAAGATGAACTAGGCATTGTGCCCTTATAATTGGAACTTCTTGTGGTACTAAAACCTTGGGTGCCCCTGATGCATGTGGTATCAACGAGCATACATAGCAGCTAGTGTTTGTTGTTTGTCTTCCTACCGCACTCATGTCAGCATACCAGTCATTTGAATGCTTGGAATGTCATATATTCAATTGGGGGTTTCTTTTAGGGTACTGCTGATGAGTTTGGGGTGCCTTTATGGACATCTGGGATGTGTAGCCAATATCAAAGCCCCTTCACTTTTACTGCAAGCGAGATGGAAAAGACCACTTCGTAAGGGTCATGGAACCTAAGGTTGTTCCATTTGCGCACAAAGCTCCTTACCTATATCATGTCACTTGGTAGCAGTGGTTGGGCGGGTGTGGTATCTGTGGTAGGTTGCCCTGCAGGGCCCTGTGGACTTTCTGGGTGAGGTGGCACAATTTGTTGGGAGACATACTTAATCACACGTGTTAAGGTCGTTAAGTATTCTTTAAATTCCTCCCCCTGAACCTTTGCAGCTCTATGGGAATCTGATGCCCTTGTGACTGGGGAGATGGGTGTGTGCATTCACCTGCCAGTTACTATTACATGTGGTGAGAGGTGATGGCCTTTACTTGGCTGAGTGTGCAAAGTGAACAAGGCCAGGGGCAAACAATGCACCCAATTATTTTTTAAGTTGGCGCAGAGTATCGAAAGCTTTATTTTGAGCAGGCCTTTATTTGTTCCACAATGCTGTTTGCTGGGGGGGTTGTACATTGAGCACACTCTGTGTTTAATGCCAATTAGTGCTGTGATCTCTTTGAAGAGTTAATTGAAGAAATTGGGTGCCATTGTCACATTTTAATGTATCACACATGCCCCATTGAGGGAAAACCTTGCACATTTGCAAAATGCAGCAGCGCATTTGGCATCCGTATATGCACAAATACCGGCCTCAACCCCACATTAGAAAGGACACAATGCAACTATTAGGTATCGCAATGCATTGCATTTTTCTCCCATGTCTGCATAATCAATGTGCAACTCACAGAACGGCCCAATAGGGCGAGGCATTGTGCCTTGTATCATCCGGAGCACCATGCCAGTGCTAATCCAGAAGGGAAATCAGGAGCCAGCAATATAATACATTAGATAGTATTTATGTAAATAGGTGTGTCTTCAGGAGCTTTTTAAACCTATTCAGGGAACTGCATCCCCTCAAATCGGGGGAAAGAGAGTTCCACAGCTTCGGTATAGCACTATAAAAAGCACACTGGCTCACCACTGCAAGTTTGGTACATGAACCGATAACAGATGCATGTTATTAGATCAGAGCATCCAGCATGAAGGGAGCCAAGAAATGCTGTTGGTAAAATAGCTTGGACTGCAACCAGTAATTGTACTTTTACACGTACGCAGGAGTGACTTGTGACAGGGATCTTTAAATTGAATTTAATGATATCTGCAAAGTGCACATACCTGCTTCCTCCCACAGGCTGCCCTCAGTAATACTCTGCTCCTCCTCCAAGAAGTCACCAGATGACACTTGTTCCATCAACTCACTTCAAGAGTCAGACACTGACTGGTGTATCACCTGCCTCCCTGAATCTCTGCTACTTTCTTCCACAAAACTGAAGACAGCTTGTGTCTTGCACAGGCTACCCTCATTCAGATTCACTGCCCCCATGCCCTCTTGCATGTGTCACTCAGTGGCACCTGTTTCATCCACTCGTTTCCAGAGATGGATACTGACTCAGCCACTCTACTACTTCCTTCCAACAATAATCATGCATGTGGGAGTCTGGCACAGACTACTCCAACAGTGCTTTACTACTTCTAGCCCTCCTCTCAGCTGCCACGAGATGACATGTCTCTAGCCCACTCACTTCAATAGAAAAACACTGACTGGTAATCGCCCATGAACTTGAACTTCCTTCCACAAAAATCTAAAAGCATTAGTCCGACACAGGTTTCCCTCCTCCCTCAGGAACTCCCCACTCCCTCTCTGATTTGTCCTGGATATCACCAGAAGACACTTGTCTCGTCTGTTCACTTCCAGAGACGGACACAGACTGGTGTATAGCTCACTGCTGAACCGTTGCCATTTTCCCCCAAAAGAAAAATCACATGCGCATAAGTGTCACACATAGGCTGGGCTCAGAGATTTCCTTCTCTTCCTGCTCCTCCTCCAAGTATGTGTCTGGCATGTGTCATCCTCAGGGATTCTCTTCCCCGCCTCCCAGGTGTCCCCTGATGACACATGCCTCATCCTCTCACTTCAAGAGATGGACACTGACTATTGTATCACCAATCTCTCCAAATCTCTTTAGCTTCCTTCCACAAACATCATGCAAGTGTATATTTGACACAGGTCCCACTCAGGGGTCCGTTGCTCCTCCTGCTTCTTCCTAAGTGGAGCACAAGCAGGAGACGGGCATTTATTTTTCATGGCACTTGTGACGCTTATTGTCACTAAGACACAGAATGCCTGGTTTCTCATCCTGCCTCCACGATCACTGACATGTTCTGCAGACATCTAGCGGTTGCGCATAAAATCAAGAGTCACAGTGTGTATCACACGCAGTCACCCACTGTGCCCAACCTCTCAGTGAATCCATCTTCCTAAACTAACACCAGATGGCACTTGTGTTGTTCCCCCACTTCAAATCACTGATTGGTTCACATGCCATAAACCTCCCCTATATCAACCTCTCTGACCGATTCTCCAGTCACTGTTACTCGTCCCTTTCATTCTTCCTACTCAACTGTACTATCTCCATTCTAATTCATTAACCCTGAATTTCCTTAAACCACCTCCTGCAATGACCTCCTGCCTTTTTGGAAGCTGCCCACCACTGAAATGTAGCTTGAACCACATGCTTCCCTTGACATGGAATATAGTCGAACTAGGTCAAACGTCTTAAATGTTTTGATGAAGTTATACCTTAATTGTATTACCTGAAATTGGGTTAGTTCGAGTTTTCTAGTAAATAGGTTTGCCCAGACATAGACACTGGGACTGTGTTTGCTACATTTCTGCTCACCTTGGACCCCTCATGTGATCCTGTGAAATGCTGGGCATTTGCAGAGCTTACAGCAGAAAACTGAATTGCATAGTTGTCATAACCTGTATGTGTACTGCTGAGGGCATTAACCCGTGAGATCTCAGGGCAAGCACCCCTTACACAGAAATGATAATAATATTGATAATGAAAAAAGTCATCAACTGGTGATTCTGGATACATTACCGTGCTCCAGGGATGTCCATCCCATGTGTTGTGACAGTCCTCAGGAGAAGGCTTGCAGAGATGTATAGACTACCTACGATATATCAGGCTGCCCAAGTCAGCAGTGAAGACTCAGCACTGAGGTATAATACACTTTGCTGCAGAAGTACTAGATACCTCTCTCGTAAGGACGTTTTCCTCTGAGAAGCAATTACCATTAGTCCTTCTGGGCTGATTGAAACCACGTCACTGTAAGGTTTTTCTGGTGGCCAACATACCATGCAGTGTCTTGCATTTAAGCCAGATTGAAGCTAGAGTCAGCCACCAGTGTCTTTTTTTCTCAACCCTGACTCGCAAGCCAGTTCAGGTAGGGTTTCCTACCATGGATATTGCATAATGATGGGCAGCTCCTCTTAGGTACCAGCTGCTTCAACACGTTATTAAACATGGATTGATTTAGATGTTAATAAGTGTGATGACCCAGGGGAGTGATATGGCACTCCTCCATTGGCCAATTTCCAGTCCATACACGTTGGTATGTCTCATAAATCCAATTAAAGGCCCAGGAATTAACCAAGTAGGGGGGGGAGCCTCGTGCCTCCCCATTCCCCGCTGCCAGCATGGCTCACCACATGGTTCACTCTCCGAGCACCACGCCATCTGCACCCTCTCATCACTGGAGCACGACGCTGTTTGCACTCTCTCATCACTGGAGCACCACGCTGTTTGCACTCTCTCATCATTAGAGCACCATGCTGTCTGCACCCTCTCATCACTGGAGCACCACGATGTCTGCAGTCTCTCATTACTGGAGCACCACGCTGTCTGCACTCTCACCACTGGAACACCACATTGTCTGCACTCTCTCATCACTGGAGCACCATGCTGTCTGCTCTCTCTCACCACTGGAGCACCACGCTGTCTGCACTCTCTCATCATTGGAGCACCACGCTGTCTGCTCTCTCTCATCCCGGGAGCACCACGCTGTCATCCCCACCACCCGTATTGCTCCACTTCTGCCTGGGCTGCACCTGAGAGACGCGGCCAGGCACCAAAATCCATTACCCCAACCCCCCTACTCCTTACCTTAATGTGGTTGGGTGTGGCTGGCACCTCCCCCTGCCTCCCCCTGCAACCTCCACCTTTGCAGGGCCACACCTGGCAATCACGCCGGTTTCTTACCCTAAAGCCCCCCTGGCTGCCTCCATTATTTTGCTAGGCTGCACATGCCAGAAGCAGCCTACCTGTTCACAAAGCCTTGCCCTCTGTCCACATCATGTGCTTGCTGGGAAGAAGCCAGTTTCTAGCAACACTCCAGGGGATTGCCTTTTGTGTTACCCCACCTTGATCTCCTATTTGCGTGAGTCATAAAATAATTGTATACGTTGCTCTCAGGCTGTGCCTAGAGTTTTAAGCCCATAAACCTTGTTAAGGTTCCTGTCTGTGGTTGGGCCTTCAACTCAGTCTCCCAGGCCCATAGCCCCTGGTACAGCCCTTGGGCTGAACATATGAAGCTTAAATAGAATCCTTTGAATGCTGAAGGAACATTCTCATTGGGCAATCTACACTCTATAAGAACTGCTCTATCCTGCAGATTGTTTTGAATGCTATATCCCAAGTCAACTTGTAGGGCAGAGACTACCTGTACTCAATTCCCTGCAACCACTCAGGCAGATTTTGGTTCTGCCAACTTCTATATACTTGAATATACACTGTGGGCCTCATTACGTGTTTGGAGGTAGCCATGCCCTTTATAAGGACATGGCTGCCTCCAAACTCGGGTACGGGTCTGTGGTCCCTGAATGGGGAAATACCGGGCCATTCCGACTTTGGAGGGCCCGATATTTCCCCATTCAGGGATCCCTGACCCGGACCATCCCCATTTGAGCCCCCATAGGGATCAATGGGAATGGGGAGCATGCTAACAACGGGCCCGTTAATGACGGGCCGTTGTTAGCATGCTCGTCCTCTCGCGGGACCCGAAAAGGATGTCTGGTCTTACCAGACGTCCAGAGCGGGTTCCGCGAGGGAACCTCGTAATAGGGCGGAATGGGTTTAACAGCGCCGGCACCTTTACCGGCGCCATTAAACCCATTCCGCCAGTGTCATAATGAGGCCCTGAATCTTTCAAAGAACAACTTGGGTTATAGTAGCTTTATAGACATTGCCCTTGTGCCATACTGCGATTTGACTACTTTGCGAAATATTAAAATAACATATTTTTGTTCACTATCACAACTACAAGACCTTTTTTGCCACCATGACCCTCATTCGAACATGGCAGTGAAAATGGCGGTAATTCTGCAGGGTTTAATTCTGCCAGCGGAATTAGCTCCAACTTTCTGCGGCCTCTAATTTTCGGAGGAGTGGTAAAATTAGTAGTAACTGATTTATGGCCACTATTGCCACTTCCCGCCATACTCGTAATGAAGGACAATGTTCGGATATCCTTATTGACCTCGAGAGGTAGCAAGATAGCAAGATAATTGTGCAGGTCTTGACATTCAATTGCCTCTGCTGACTCTTTCACATAAACATGGTTGGCATTTGCATTGGCCACGGTGACACGGTGTGGAGAGTGGTAAAGTGGCGTGCTTGTCTGGCCATGTTTGGGCCTACGAGATTTATTATGTCATTATGATTTTATGTTATAACTCTGAATTCACAATGTTTATTTTTTTGTACTGTTTCAGCATACTCGGAGCAACCAACTACAGGTATTAGCCCATTTTAAATCAAATAAACAGCAAATACATTGCCAGCCATGTTTGTTCGTGGCAGTGGTTTTCCATAACAAAGAATTTAAATTAAAACGTGCTAGGCTTTAGTGGGGGTGAGGGGTTCCTGCTAAGAGTTTTTATGGACATTACCCTGCTGCAATCATGTCCTTTGAACCGAGTTTGAGGATAACATCCTGAAGCATTGATCTGATACTGTGCATGCTCTGGCAATTGAGTGGGAAGCACATAAGCCCCACGATATCCAATCGATCATCGAGATCTTCAGATGCCTTCATAAGACATTGGGCCTCATTCTGAGTATGCCAGTCCGGTAGTAAGGGTGCCGGTGAGCTTCCGGCACCATTACTACAGGACTGGCAAACTCTGTGGTTCTGTGGGCGGGTTTTACCTGGCGGGCGGACCGGCACTCGCGAGCAGACCGCGACCGATGTACCGGCACCATTCACGAATGGTGCCGGTGCATCTGGCCTCCCCATTCCCATTGAGCCCTATGGGGCTGAAATGGGAATGAGGAGTAATAAAAACCGGCACCTGGCAATGGGGATGTACTGGGTCCCGTGGGCCCGGAATGCCACGGTCCGTCCCCATTGCCGGATGCCAGTAAAAAACTGAATCTGACAGAATCAGAATGAGGCCCATTGTGTTTGTTGCCAAGAACACACATGGATCATTCACCTACGGAAACAGAATGTTGCATCATGCAACCTAGAAAGATGAAGAGCAGGATCTAAGATGAAGGCATAGCCAGCAACAATCACACCTTCATGGTTGTCTAGATCATGTGTATAATACCGTTTTGCTTATTCAACTTTCCCTGGAATTGAATGCAAAATCTAAAATTGTTATTTTGGCTGATGGAAGAGGAAGACCACCCTGGTGTCTGTCAGAGATGCCTTTCTCCAGAAAACATTGACCAACAATTTGAAACCTGCAAGGCTTTCAAGCCCTCCACAGCTCAAGGAATGTGTATTTAACTTTCTTTAAAGGCTCTTAGGATATAGGTACACATGCTAATTTTCAATGGAAAGCATTTAAGTCCCATCACTCAAAGGGTAGATGACACACACCAAGGTATTATTCACTAAGGCATTCAGGCATGGACTGACTCCAACACTGAACACTTTTGAGAAAGAAAACACCAAAGAGCCCTTGAGATCAGCCTTTATGGGTGGGACGCTGGCATTGGATTCTTTATTCAGAGGTCAGGTGGGGTCTTACATACTCCTACACTTATGGTCCTCATGATAAGTAGACACTGATGATCCTTCAGCCTTACAAAACTCTACTCCCTTTCCTTGATCACATCATGTGAGTCCATGCCATTTTCCTTTTCTGTCACGATTCAGCAAGGTTTTGGACAGAGACATGTTCCTTAGTTACCACTGATTTCGGGTCTGCATGGAATCCAACATGTCATGTAGAAGCCCTGCAAGTGTTGTAGTTGCCTCCTCTTGAATTTGGCTGGTGAGATATAACCCTGTTTTGTTTTTGAGCTAGGACGTTGGTTCTTGAGTTCTCTGCAAGAGCCTTGTGAACCCGTAGTGACACCTATTTGGACATTGATTGAAGTTGGTGCAAGACACAGTGATTTCTAAGAATGAGGATGTGCAGCACTAGAGTGCGGTATAGCGACTTGTGAGCAGATACCCACACAAGCACTTTGCAACCTATATATGTTTTAATATTCACTAGTGAATCATGTGATGTCCTGGCTTGAGGAAAGGGTACCAGAGTTTTTTTTTTTTTACAGAAAAATAAGTATTTCAAAAGGAGTGCCCTGAGACTTGAGCGACCATGTGCTTCACCTGCTCTGTGTCCATCTGCACCCAACACATCATCCCCCATGTTCTGCTGCTCATGGCTAAACTGTTACACCCTTCTGCCGATGGTCGCTTTGGCAGCAGCGACGAGTAGGTACCGTACTGCAATGCCACTCACCCAATATGGCCGACTACTCAAGAGTCAACTGTGCAAGCAACGGTATAGAGGTTGCACGTTTCTTGCATTCGTTCCGAAATGGTCACGTGATGCCTTATAGTGTAACCAGGAAGTTAAGCAATCACGTCGCTACACTCCAGCACAGCGCTTCGATTATCCCCTCCTTAGACCACCAATTGATCCTCTCTACAGATTGATGCGTCCCTTTGTAGCGCTCTGTACCATCGCTGGGAAGTGAGTTTCCTGGGAGCGCCCATCAATCTTTTCCCATTGTCTTTTTCCAATTCCCAGTGTTTATACTAATCTCTGGCTTCTGTTTTCCGGACAAGGTCTTTCCATTTCCTTAGGCTGAACAAACCGCTGCATGTCGGGGTTCGCCCTGAGTATCATTGAATGCATTAATCTCCGTCTCTGGAGTAAGTTTACCATTTATTCATTCAGAGCTCTTACTTTTCCATCTAGAGCCGATACTCACCTCTCCTGTTTTCTGCTCAGGACAAGTCACGCCCTCAGCCCGCTTCCCGATTGTAATCGAACCGAACACCGGAAGCCGACTGCCGAACAGATCCACCTTCGTGTACAAGTAGGGTTTTTTTTTCCCCGGAGGGTTTTCCCTGGGAGTTGTGTTTTCTCCCTTGCCGAGATTTCTCGTCGGCAGGGAGAGAATAGAGTTTCCCGGGAGACCTTTCCCTTCATCCATGTTGCTGCCCTCGGAACCTACCGGCTGCCCAGGTTAGTGATTCCACTATTTGGTTACTGTTCATTAGATTACCAGGTATATTGTCATCAAGGCGTAACAGTTAACAGTTAGCGACGCCCGTAAAAAAAAACTAAAAATATTTTTTTTTTTAGGGGTAATATAGGTAATTTACCTTCATTACCTACTGGGCGGCTGACAGTATTCCAATGGAGCAACAGATTCAGCAGCTAATGGCTGCTATGCAGTCTATGTCTTTGGAGATGCAATCTCTGAAGCAAGACAATGCGCAATTGCGGCAACAAGTCGCTCAAGCCTTTTCTGAGACTCCCCCCACAACCCTAAATACTGGCAAGTATGATGGTGACCCTCATAAACTCAAGGAATTCCTTGATAGTTGTATGGTTCAATTTACCTTTAAGGCCCGTTTCTTCCCGACTGATAAAGATAAGGTCGGATATGTGATCTCGCATCTGACGGGTCCTGCATTGGCTTGGGCTACTCCTTTAGTAACTTTGGGGAATGCCATATTGGATTCATTCCCGGCCTTTACCAATAGTTTACGATCCATGTTTAGTCGAGAAGAGATCTCGGTGACTACTCAGGAGAAACTATTCAATTTAAGACAGGGTAATAAAGACCTCATGAATTACATCACTCAGTTCAAACAACTCTTGGCTGAAACTGGTTGTCCGGATGATGGTCTTCTCACCTTATTCCGCAGAGGACTTTCAGAAGAGTTGAAAGATGAAATCGCCAAGGTGCCTCGACCAGAAAATTTAGCAGAGATGATAACGCTTACTATGCAGGTTGATTACCGCCTCCGCGAGCGCTACCATGAGAGGAGAAAAGGGAGGAGCAATAAACCCTTTACCGAATCTCAATCTTCTACAAGCAAACCTCAGGTTGCGGATGAACCTATGCAGATAAGGATAGCTTGGTGTCCTTTGTCAGCTAGCGAGAGAGAAAGAAGGATGAGTCAGGGTTTATGTATGTACTGTGGAGCTTCTTCCCATGTACTCAGGGATTGTCCTATTGTTCCTCCTCGTCGGATACGGAATCCGATGCAGGGAAACTCCAAAACCCTGACGTAAGGGGAACTACGGCAGGAATAACTAACCAGAGTTCCCCAAAGAGAATAGCTACTTCTTTGGAAGACACCCTGACCGAACACCCTATGTTGATACTCTCCCTGATTATCACCTTACCAGGCTTGGAGATACAAGGAGTTCCGGCTTTGATAGATAGTGGTGCGGCTGGAGATTTCTTGGATGATCAGTGGGCAGCTAAACATGGGATAACCAGATCCGCCAAGTCCTGTGTCACTCCTATTCAGGGGGTAGACGGGGACCCTCTGAGCTCCAGACCCATTAGAGAACAAACAACCCCTCTAACATGCTTGATCGCCACTCACAAGGAGACATTGGTATTCGATTTGATAAAGACGGCTCATGTTCCCATCATATTAGGGCTACCATGGTTAAGGACCCATAATCCCTTTATAAATTGGGCAGCTGGGACATTATTCTTGGTTTCTGAATATTGTGTATCCCACTGTCTTTCTCAAGCCTCTGTTGGGATTCAGATTCCTTCAATGTTGGCAGACTTTCCGGTAGTGCCTTCAATCGGAATGCTAGGTGAAATCCCAGTATGCCACCAAAGATTCAAATCAGTATTTGTCCAACCAGATTTCCCTAATCTACCTCCTCATCGCAGGGATGACTGTCACATTAACCTTCTCCCTGACCTACCCATACCCTTTGGTCGAATGTACATATTATCGCAGCAGGAAAAGAAGGCCCTTAAAGAATATCTCCAGATGAATCTTCGAAACGGTCTTATAACCAAATCTAAATCACCAGCAGGAGCCTCTTTAGTTTTTATCCCTAAGATGGATTCGGATGAACTAAGGCCATGTATAGACTATCGAGGGTTAAACAAGGTCACTGTAGCTGACAAATACCCCATGCCTCTTATCCCAGACATTCTTGAAGCCGTTCAAGGGGCTTCACTCTATACCAAGCTGGATTTATGCGGGGCGTATCATCTGATTCGCATCGCACCTGGTGATGGATGGAAGACTGCATTCCGGACCCCATTCGGTCACTATGAATATCGAGTAATGCCATTTGGGTTAGTGAATACCCCTGCAGTATTTCAGCGATTTATGGACCACCTATTTGCTGACGTCCTCCTTCATTTTGTAATCATCTACTTGGACGATATTCTGGTGTTCTCACAGAATTTAGAGGAACACATCAAACATGTGAATCTAGTGTTGGATCATCTCAAGGCCAACCAACTGTTTTGCAAAGTAGAAAAATGTGAATTCTACAAGGAACAGGTTCCTTACTTAGGGTTTGTTCTATCAGCCTGGGGAATTTCCATGGACCCTCGTGTAAGATTTCTGCTATTTTGGATTGGCCTCCCCCCACTAATATTAAAGAGGTTCAACGATTTTTGGGATTCACAAATTTTTACCGGAAGTTCATCCCAGGATTCTCTAAAATCATTCTTCCCATCACCAGTCTTCTGAAGAAGGGAAAGACCTTTGTATGGGACGATCCCGCTCATAAGGCATTTACTGAACTCAACGGCCTATTTACTTCTACCTCCTTCTTGCTTACTCCGGATCAATCTCGTCCTTTCTTTGTTGAGACTGATGCCTCTCACCAGGCCCTAGGAGCCATACTGTTGCAAAAAGATGATCGTGGGCAAGAAAGACCAGTCGCGTACCTATCTAAAACCTTCTCTTCCTCAGAAGTGAACTATTCAGTCCTCGAGAAGGAATTGTTGGCAATCAAAAAGGCCTTTGAAGAATGAAGACATCTTTTGCTTGGGTCAGTTCACCCCGTAGAAGTCTGCACCGATCATCGCAACCTCAAGGTGCTGCAACAGGCTCACACCACTAACAGCCGACAGGCTCGATGGGCCCATTTCTTCTTACCATTGCAGATAGAATTTACTTTCCTTCCAGGTAATCAAAACTTTCGAGCAGATGCACTTTCACGAAAGGATGCTCATATCAAGAAATTTCACCCAGAACTGCTTTTTCCTAAAGCTAGATTTTTGGCGTCTATCACAGATTTTCTACAAGCACTCAGACAAGAGACAGCCCGCAATGAGCTGATCTGTAAAGACCTGGCAAGGACCCATTCGCTTACCAGAGACAAAGAATACTATTTCTTTAATGATCAAGTTTTTGTTCCAACCCCGTTGCTTCAAAGGGAAGTACTTTTTATGTGTCATGATTCTAAGGCGGCAGGACATCGAGGATATCAAACTACCCTAGATTTAATCACACGTCATTTTTGGTGGCCGGGTCTGTCCAGAGACGTTCATTATTATGTATCAGCATGTACTATTTGCTTACAATCTAAAACTCCTAGGAACCCACCATTTGGTCTACTAACCTGTATGCCCATTCCAGACAAACCATGGCAAGTCATTTCCACAAATTTCATTGTTGATCTCCCTTTGTCTTCTGGCTACACCACTATTATGGTGACAATCGACTATTTTACGAAGATGGCTCACTTCACCCCACTAAGCAAACTCCCTGGGGCGGCGTTGATGTCTAAGATCTTTGTATCTAAAATTATTTCCAGACATGGTCTTCCTAACATGATTGTTTCTGACCGGGGTCCCCAGTATGTCTTGCAGTTCCGGAAGGGTATTTGCCAGGTGTTGGGGATAAAAAGAGCTCTCAGCTCGGGATATTATCCCCAAACGAATGGACAAACAGAGCGCCTCAACCAAACGTTAGAGGGCTATTTATGTTGCTCTGTTTCGGCTGCTCAAGACAATTGGGGAGACCTCTTACCTTTGGCAGAATACGCTTACAACAATGCCAGACATTCGGCCCTGAAGACCAGTCCCTTTTTCTGCTCTTATGGTTTCCATCCATCATTCGAACCTTCAGTCGCTAAATCCTCCTCCAACTGTCCAGGAGAAGACAGACTTGTTGATAGTATTCATAAGGGACAGCAGCTCGCTTGAATAACTCTGCAAACTGCTCAAGAGCGAGCTAAATGGGTAGCCGACCGTCGTTGCAAGACTTAGCATCCATTCAAGTTGGTTATGCAGTCTGGTTGTCTTCCCGATTTCTCCCGAAACATTTGATTCCGTGCAAACTATCACCCAAATATTTCGGGCCCTTTAAGGTAGTAGCATTAGTTGGTCCTGTTGCGGTTCGATTGGCTTTGCCTGACCCTTGGGTCCGTATTCATCCGGTCTTTCACCTTTCTCAAAACAAATTGTCCGTGAAAGATCGATTTCAACGCACCCCTGTTACACATCCCCCACCTATAATGACCAATACCGGACCAGAATATGAGGTGGCAGGCATTTGTGATTCCAGATATCATCGAGGCCAGTTACAATTCCTAGTAGATTGGAAGGGATATTCCCCTGCCGAAAGGACTTGGGAGCTAGCATCAGGGGTGCACGTTCCTTCGTTAGTTCAGAAATTCTTTCGTCTTCACCCGGGGAAACCGGGATCACCTCCCCATAGGGGGGGGCATACTGTTACATCCTTCCGCCGATGGTCGCTTTGGCAGCAGCGACGAGTAGGTACCATACTGCAATCCCACTCACCCAATATGGCCGACTACTCAAGAGTCAACTGTGCAAGCAACGGTATAGAGGTTGTACGTTTCTTGCATTCGTTCCGAAATGGTCACGTGATGCCTTATGGTGCAACCAAGAAGTTAAGCAATCGCGTCGCTACTCTCCAGCACGGCGTTTCAGATTCTCCCCTCCTCAGACCACCAGTTGATCCTCTCTACAGATTGATGCGTCCTGTTGTAGCGCTCTGTACCATCGCTGGGAAGTGAGTTTCCTGGGAGCTCCCATCAATCTTTTCCCATTGTCCATTTAAAATTCCCACTGTTTATACTTATCTCTTCTTCTGTTTTCCGGACAAGGTCTTTCCATTTCCTTAGACTGAACAAACCGCTACATGTCGGGGTTCGCCCTGAGTATCATTGATGCATTAATCTCCGTCTCTGGAGTAAGTTTAACATTTATTCATTCAGAGCTCTTACTTTTTCACCTAGAGCCGATACTCACCTCTCCTGTTTTCTGCTCAGGACAAGTCACGCCCTCAGCCCGCTTCCCGATTGTAATCGAACCGAACACCGGAAGCCAACTGCCGAACAGATCCACCTTCGTGTACAAGCAGGGGTTTTTTTCCCCAGAGGGTTTTCCCTGGGAGTCGTGTTTTCTCCCTTGCCGAGATTTCTCGTCGGCAGGGAGAGAATAGAGTTTCCCGGGAGACCTTTCCCTTCAACCATGTTGCTGCCCTCAGAACCTACCGGCTGCCCAGGTTAGTGATTCCACTATTTGGTTACTGTTTATTAGACTACCAGGTATATTGTCATCAAGGCGTAACATAAACATTCTTTCAGTAATTCATGTTCTTTCCATGTGTTTCATTCTTTACATGTTGAAGCACGTTCCATTGCTTCTGTTTTGAGGTTTGAGCCCCCAAGAGCTTCAACCATTTTTTGATCAGTTCTTGGAAATGTAATATTTGGACTCAACATCAGCTATCAATCCGTGGAGGATGGGCCCATGTCCTATCCATTTGGAAAGTCCCCCTTGGTACTCGCTCAAGTGATGGTTGATGACACCTGCACACCTATTAGGATACTACATCAGGTTGTACTAGGCCTCCTGTCTATACTCTTGTAGCTTCCTTCAAGCTTCACTTCTCTCTGGTTGGGTCTTGAAGACATAGATACCGCAAATTGGCAGACATGCCCCTGGGCACTTGGACTCCTACTCTGTGCCTGCATTGGTCGGATCTCAAAAAGCAAGGCTGAAAGAGACCCTGATCAGCGATATGACCTTGGATAGGTTAAAGGATCCCTTTCAGAGTCTCATTAAAGAGGCTTTTTTCACACCTCTTGCCCCTATGATACCCCTGTTTACTTCCCATGTCCTGGAACAATGTTCAGTCCAGCTGCATTCCCGTTCCATCTTGGTAACCCTGGTTCTCTATCAAGCCTTGGCGAGGGTGATCAGGATACAGGTTTTTTATTATGTTAGAGGGGTCCAATGAGTAAGCTTTCCGAAAGGATGAAGTGCTTCCTCTTAATCCAGGAGGTGAGAATGCTGTGGAATGTAGCTACTGTGCTATCTTGATATCTGAGCACTGGGGAATCTCCACTCAGGGATATTTGCAGAGGGTAGTTATGAGATATGGGAAAAGCCTAACTAATGCCCAATCTTTTACATAAAGCAAGAGCGCAAATACAAGGGATACGAATATGAACTTTGTGGCTCAGACATCTTCCATTCTAATGTAGTCACTTCTGCCGAACATGAAGGCAAGAGCCAGCTGCCCCCACTACTGCCCTTCTCCATAGAAAGAAAAAGCAGATGGTAGGAAGGTTTACCATCTCTCTCCACCTGGCAAATGTGAATGCCTTTCTGGCATGATACAATAAGCTCACGTGGAACTATCAAATAGCATGAACTTGCAATAACTCTACACATGAGCAGGTACAAATCTGCTATTATGCTATGTAGTGCCCTTGGCCTTGTGATCACAGCCAATAGACGACTGAGCGGGTACCAGTCCAACTCACTGTGGTCATTTTTTTTATTGCCATTTTGCTACATATATTGCAGCATTTTTTGAGGAGTGCAGGTTAAGGGACAATCTTTTTTTTATATTTAAGGGTAGAGGAAGGGGTGATGGGTGCAGAATGGGACACAGTGGTTGTTAGGAAAGATTTCTCTTTTTAGCAACTTTCCTTCCATTTCTGTGGACCCCCCCAAACATTTTGCTTCATCTTTTTGAATCTGACCTGAACTTTATGCAGTGCATTGAAGCCTTCGGCTTCCCTGCACTGGTCTTTGCTCATTGTTATGGGGAACCTGACACCTCCTTCAGGCTGTCAGTACTGAGAAACTTTGTTTCTCTTAATCTAATGAATAATCTTGCCACTTGTTGGTAACACATTATCAGTGTCTAAAGTACCTTGAAGTATCGCGCAATGGGGCCATTGTGATTACTTCAGCCATACACACTCTCTAAGGAATTTCTGGTGGTTGTACAATGGGCCTTGGGACAGACGGTGCCAGCAGAAGCTTTTTCTTATATTTGGGTAACTGTTTACCATGACATACCATGTTTATCACCTTTGGCCCAAGACTGTGGCTGTTGTCTAAGATGGGCGTGCCACAATCTTTTGTCTATTCCTTTGGCCATTTCGTCCTCTGGCCTTCCCCCTACCTTTCCAGGTGCAGGATTTCCTTATTTGGGCATGCAGTTGCCCACGAAAGCCGCTTTTTTCACGGGTCCCTGCAGGTCATGTGTGTATGCACCCAGAAAGTGGGCTGGGACTATCGGGTTCCAATCAACATTACTGGTATCAGGGTGTCTGGTGTGCATGAGAGCATGAAGAACACAGTGGTCCCTGATTGGACCACTGCTGGTATTCATGCATGGGGCAGATCTTCTCATTGGTGGGCCAGGTGCGAGCACTCCCCTAACTTTGGATATGAGGAGTAGTCCTGTGTCCATTCCAGCAGATCAGCAACAGATTCGAATGCATTTGTAGACGAAATCAAGTATCCTAAAGAGTGGGGTAGAACAAAGGACGATCCTGAGACACACTGAAGAAGGTTGGCACCCGAATCCGGTTGTTGTCCCGGTCGAGCCCTGCTTTGCGATTCGTCTCAGAAGACCAGTGAATGTGCTTTAAACCTTTGGAGTGGTGGGACCAATCACTGGGCCATCCAGAGGACTGACCTTCTGAAACCTTGGGTACCATGCACGAGCGTCGCCGTTTCTAGCTTCAACCCGAGGTTAGGGAATCGCAGCTTAGTATTTAGTATTTAGTATTTATAAATCACCTGCTGACCTAATCATATTGACCGAGTCAATGCTATTACTTTAGGTGCTTTCAGGTCTGAAATATTAAGAAAGCTGTGTGCTGGAAGAGGTATGTTTACCGCTGGCACAAATACTGAGCTAATCCAAAAGGTGTTAGATTGGCAAGAAAATAGGACACTTAGCTTGATGGTGTGGATGACTGTAATCAGGATGGTAAAACCTGGTTACCAGGAGGACACAATAAGGGTGAAGCAAAACAAAATGATGCGGTTCAATAATGTCAACCCCTCACCAAGATTTACAGTGACTCTCAAACACTTTCCATTAGCCAATTTTAAGAATTGTGGAAGAATGTTTGCGGCGGAGTTCATCGCTGTAACTCACTGGGGTATTATTTTAGCTCTGCAGATGGGTGTTTTTCCTTTTATTCACTAATGCCCAGATATTTCTGGAATTCTTTGGTATCAGGGTATTCAGCATGGATTCACCCTACCTTTTGCAATTTTAGATATTTATTAGATCTATTCCAGTTCCTGAATTCTCGCACCAGGCGATTGTTATTCCTATTTCTTTCTGAGTCAGATATAATGGATTTATTTAATAGTTTCACATTTTTTCGTAGATCTCTTTTCCCGGCCCAAGTTTCCTGACCAAAATGGTATTTATGATTTTTTTAAAAATATTTGGCACTCCCCATCTGGGGCTAATCCAATTCCCATATAAATGATTTGAAGCAATCAAGGTGACATTCCCAGACTAGTCGATCCTGGCTAAAGGCCATTTCCTTTTCTTGTAGTTTACTGTTCAACTTTTGAGCATTCCTGTTAAACGTGACCAGTCTTTTACTACCCAGATTTACCACTAAACTGGAAGGATAGCGTGTTTTGGGGTTATCACCTGGGAATATTAGTTTTAAGGTTAGCATGTTATAATTACTTTTATTTGTTACTTTTATCTCCATGTTCCCACATCTCTCAAATATGTCTCTTGAGACGATTATATAGTCAACGATAGATCTCAATTTATTATTCTGCCGCATGAGGGCCAGAGTCAGATCTCCCTCCACACTCCCATTACAAATTAGAAGATCCCAATCATCCAGAAAGTGAAGCCACTTTTTTCCATTAACCAATTTAAGGGAATTTTTATTTTCATTCCTTGATGTGTAAAAAGGTTGGAATTTAGATCTCCAGCCATTAATTTTAATCCCCTTCCTCATGATCTAAACCCTCTACTAACACTTCAGCAATCTGTCCCAAAAATCCCTACAAGTCACAAGGCACAGGATTGTAATACAAATGTATTACCAGCAGACATCTCAGCACCCCCTCTGAATGGAAATATAATAAAGAAGGTTGCCACCCGAATCCGGTTGTTGTGCCGGTCGAGCCCTGCTTTGCGATTCATCTCAGAAGACCAGTGAATGTTCTTTAAACCTTTGGAGTGGTGGGACCAATAACTGGGCCATCCAGAGGACTGACCTTCTGAAACCTTGGGTACCATTCAGGAGCGTCGCCGTTTCTAGCTTCAACCCGAGGTTAGGGAATCGCAGCTTATCCTGCAAAGCACCTTTCTCCCGGATTTCAATGTCCGTGCCCCTCTGGGTCACGGAATAGGAGGGTTCATCATACCATGAGAGTTGGGGGCCCGACAGTGACAGTCACGGAAGATGATTTTCCTGCATTCCTTCCTTTTCCCTGAGACTTGCTGCATCCGTGTTTTCTTCATTCTTCAACCTAATTGAAAGTAGCAACTCCTGTCCCATACCGGACCTGGGTCAGCACCTGCAGTGCCTGTGCACCTGAGAAGTGAACCAAGGGCGGGAAATCGAACCTCTGATGACCAACTCTAGACCTGCCAAGTCTGAATCAAAAAAGAGCTAAGGGCAGTGAGTAGTGTAGTCACTTACCAGTGGCCCGTTGTTCATCCAATGCATTTACGCACAGAAGTCTATTTTGGCCTACCTTTTGGCTTGGGTAGTATCCGCTCCCTAAAACCCTCAAAAAGTCAGGGACAGCTTTGTTCACCGTAGCAGATCCTCTCCTAACTTTTGGAACCCGTTTCACCCCTTCAGAATTCTTCCCCTAACTTTTCCTGCATCCTAGGAAGTACTTTACGCATGACTGAGCGCTTTTACGTGCGCATCGAAGATTGGGCATAATTATCCATTCATTTTAGGACTAAACCCATAAAGTTAGGGTTGCCAACTCTGAAGGTTGCCTGTGCTATGAAAGTTGTTCACCCTTTTCCTTTACAGGTGTTAGTGGAGTTTCTAACTTTCTCGCACTGACTCCAGGGAATGTGTATATGTCACATAGTGTGTTGCCTGAGTGATATCTTTTGCTATTGAATTTCATGATTCATTTGTGTTGCCATTGGGCCTATAATACATAGCATATGTTGTCATATACGACTGTCCAATTCTAGTTCATGGTATTTTGCTTTTTGTGTTCACCATAGACCTCTTATCACTCTCACCCCTCAATAGACTTATCCTTGACTGCTCTCCAAGCTACCGTGAATTGGTCTGGCTTTCTTCACAGAAGTGTTCCCCTGTTCATCCAACAAGGGTGGCCTTCTCCACCAGGCCAGAGTTTAGAAACTAATTCCAACAAATTGGTGTACAGGGGTCAGATATCTTCTCCCCTCATGAAATGAGTGGGTGAGGATAGGATCTGAGGCTCTCTGATGTTGTACACTGGTGCAGTGCCTGAATTATAGTTACACGGAAACACTGTGATTTTCATCGTTTAGTATTTATAAATCACCTGCTGACCTAATCATATTGACCGAGTCAATGCTATTACTTTAGGTGCTTTCAGGTCTGAAATATTAAGAAAGCTGTGTGCTGGAAGAGGTATGTTTACCGCTGGCACAAATACTGAGCTAATCCAAAAGGTGTTAGATTGGCAAGAAAATAGGACACTTAGCTTGATGATGTGGATGACTGTAATCAGGATGGTAAAACCTGGTTACCAGGAGGACACAATAAGGGTGAAGCAAAACAAAATGATGCGGTTCAATAATGTCAACCCCTCAACAAGATTTACAGTGACTCTCAAACACTGTCCATTAGCCAATTTTAAGAATTGTGGAAGAATGTTTGCGGCGGAGTTCATCGCTGTAACTCACTGGGGTATTATTTTGGCTCTGCAGATGGGTGTTTTTCCTTTTATTCACTAATGCCCAGATATTTCTGGAATTCTTTGGTATCAGGGTATTCAGCATGGATTCACGCTACCTTTTGCAATTTTAGATATTTATTAGATCTATTCCAGTTCCTGAATTCTCGCACCAGGCGATTGTTATTCCTATTTCTTTCTGAGTCAGATATAATGGATTTATTTAATAGTTTCACATTTTTTCGTAGATCTCTTTTCCGGGCCCAAGTTTCCTGACCAAAATGGTATTTATGATTTTTTTAAAATATTTGGCACTCCCCATCTGGGGCTAATCCAATTCCCATATAAATGATTTGAAGCAATCAAGGTGACATTCCCAGACTAGTCGATCCTGGCTAAAGGCCATTTCCTTTTCTTGTAGTTTACTGTTCAACTTTTGAGCATTCCTGTTAAACGTGACCAGTCTTTTACTACCCAGATTTACCACTAAACTGGAAGGATAGCGTGTTTTGGGGTTATCACCTGGGAATATTAGTTTTAAGGTTAGCATGTTATAATTACTTTTATTTGTTACTTTTATCTCCATGTTCCCACATCTCTCAAATAT
Organism: Ambystoma mexicanum; assembly: GCF_040938575.1. NCBI lineage: Eukaryota > Metazoa > Chordata > Amphibia > Caudata > Ambystomatidae > Ambystoma > Ambystoma mexicanum. The sequence continues at coordinate 157,057,171 of NC_090925.1, forward strand.
GTCTCTTGAGACGATTATATAGTCAACGATAGATCTCAATTTATTATTCTGCCGCATGAGGGCCAGAGTCAGATCTCCCTCCACACTCCCATTACAAATTAGAAGATCCCAATCATCCAGAAAGTGAAGCCACTTTTTTCCATTAACCAATTTAAGGGAATTTTTATTTTCATTCCTTGATGTGTAAAAAGGTTGGAATTTAGATCTCCAGCCATTAATTTTAATCCCCTTCCACATGATCTAAACCCTCTACTAACACTTCAGCAATCTGTCCCAAAAATCCCTACAAGTCACAAGGCACAGGATTGTAATACAAATGTATTACCAGCAGACATCTCAGCACCCCCTCTGAATGGAAATATAATAAAGAAGGTTGCCACCCGAATCCGGTTGTTGTGCCGGTCGAGCCCTGCTTTGCGATTCATCTCAGAAGACCAGTGAATGTTCTTTAAACCTTTGGAGTGGTGGGACCAATAACTGGGCCATCCAGAGGACTGACCTTCTGAAACCTTGGGTACCATTCAGGAGCGTCGCCGTTTCTAGCTTCAACCCGAGGTTAGGGAATCGCAGCTTATCCTGCAAAGCACCTTTCTCCCGGATTTCAATGTCCGTGCCCCTCTGGGTCACGGAATAGGAGGGTTCATCATACCATGAGAGTTGGGGGCCCGACAGTGACAGTCACGGAAGATGATTTTCCTGCATTCCTTCCTTTTCCCTGAGACTTGCTGCATCCGTGTTTTCTTCATTCTTCAACCTAATTGAAAGTAGCAACTCCTGTCCCATACCGGACCTGGGTCAGCACCTGCAGTGCCTGTGCACCTGAGAAGTGAACCAAGGGCGGGAAATCGAACCTCTGATGACCAACTCTAGACCTGCCAAGTCTGAATCAAAAAAGAGCTAAGGGCAGTGAGTAGTGTAGTCACTTACCAGTGGCCCGTTGTTCATCCAATGCATTTACGCACAGAAGTCTATTTTGGCCTACCTTTTGGCTTGGGTAGTATCCGCTCCCTAAAACCCTCAAAAAGTCAGGGACAGCTTTGTTCACCGTAGCAGATCCTCTCCTAACTTTTGGAACCCGTTTCACCCCTTCAGAATTCTTCCCCTAACTTTTCCTGCATCCTAGGAAGTACTTTACGCATGACTGAGCGCTTTTACGTGCGCATCGAAGATTGGGCATAATTATCCATTCATTTTAGGACTAAACCCATAAAGTTAGGGTTGCCAACTCTGAAGGTTGCCTGTGCTATGAAAGTTGTTTAACCTTTTCCTTTACAGGTGTTAGTGGAGTTTCTAACTTTCTCGCACTGACTCCAGGGAATGTGTATATGTCACATAGTGTGTTGCCTGAGTGATATCTTTTGCTATTGAATTTCATGATTCATTTGTGTTGCCATTGGGCCTATAATACATAGCATATGTTGTCATATACGACTGTCCAATTCTAGTTCATGGTATTTTGCTTTTTGTGTTCACCATAGACCTCTTATCATCTCACCCCTCAATAGACTTATCCTTGACTGCTCTCCAAGCTACCGTGAATTGGTCTGGCTTTCTTCCCAGAAGTGTTCCCCTGTTCATCCAACAAGGGTGGCCTTCTCCACCAGGCCAGAGTTTAGAAACTAATTCCAACAAATTGGTGTACAGGGGTCAGATATCTTCTCCCCTCATGAAATGAGTGGGTGAGGATAGGATCTGAGGCTCTCTGATGTTGTACACTGGTGCAGTGCCTGAATTATAGTTACACGGAAACACTGTGATTTTCATCGTTTAGTATTTATAAATCACCTGCTGACCTAATCATATTGACCGAGTCAATGCTATTACTTTAGGTGCTTTTAGGTCTGAAATATTAAGAAAGCTGTGTGCTGGAAGAGGTATGTTTACCGCTGGCACAAATACTGAGCTAATCCAAAAGGTGTTAGATTGGCAAGAAAATAGGACACTTAGCTTGATGATGTGGATGACTGTAATCAGGATGGTAAAACCTGGTTACCAGGAGGACACAATAAGGGTGAAGCAAAACAAAATGATGCGGTTCAATAATGTCAACCCCTCACCAAGATTTACAGTGACTCTCAAACACTGTCCATTAGCCAATTTTAAGAATTGTGGAAGAATGTTTGCGGCGGAGTTCATCGCTGTAACTCACTGGGGTATTATTTTAGCTCTGCAGATTGGTGTACAGGGGTCAGATATCCTCTCCACTCATGAAATGAGTGGGTGAGGATAGGATCTGAGGCTCTCTGATGTTGTACACTGGTGCAGTGCCTGAATTATAGTTACACAGAAACCCTGTGACTTTTCATCGCTTAGTATTTATAAATCACCTGCTGTCCTAATCATATTGACCGAGCCACTGCTATTACTTTAGGTGCTTTCAGGTCTGAAATATTAAGAAAGCTGTGTGCTGGAAGAGATATGTTTACCGCTGGCACAAATACTGAGCTAATCCAAAAGGTGATAGATTGGCAAGAAAATAGGACACTTAGCTTGATAGTGTGGACGACTGTAACCAGGAGGACACAATAAGGGTGAAGCAAAACGAAATGATGCGGTTCAATAATGTCAACCCCTCACTAAGATTTACAGTGACTCTCAAACACTGTCCATTAGTCAATTTTAAGAATTGTGGAAGAATGTTTGCGGCGGAGTTCATCGCTGTAACTCACTGGGGTATTATTTTGGCTCTGCAGATGGGTGTTTTTCCTTTTATTCACTAATGCCCAGACCTTTCTGGAATTCTTTGGTATCAGGGTATTCAGCATGGATTCACCCTACCTTTTGCAATTTTAGATATTTATTAGATCTATTCCAGTTCCTGAATTCTCGCACCAGGCGATTGTTATTCCTATTTTTTTCTGAGTCAGATATAATGGATTTATTTAATAGTTTCACATTTTTTCGGAGATCTCTTTTCCGTGCTCAAGTTTCCTGATCAAAATGGTATTTATGATTTTTTTTAAACATTTGGCACTCCCCATCTGGGGCTAATCCAATTCCCATATAAATGATTTGAAGCAATCAAGGTCACATTCCCAGACTAGTCGATCCTGGCTAAAGGCCATTTCCTTTTCTTTTAGTTTACTGTTCAACTTTTGAGCATTCCTGTTAAACGTGACCAATCTTTTACCACCCAGATTTACCACTAAACTGGAAGGATAGCATGTCTTGGGATTATCACCTGGGAAGATTAGTTTTAAGGTTAGCATGTTATGATCACTTTTATTTGTTACTTTTATCTCCATGTTCCCACATCTCTCAAATATGTCTCTTGAGACGATTATATAGTCAACGATAGATCTCGATTTATTATTCTGCCGCATGAGGGCCAGAGTCCGATCTCCCTCCACACTCCTGTTACAAATTAGAAGGTCCCAATCATCCAGAAAGTAAAGCCACTTTTTTCCATCATCCAATTTAAGGGATTTTTTATTTTCATTCCTTGATGTGTAAAAAAGGTTGGAATTTAGATCTCCGGCCATTAATATTAATCCCCTTCCTCACAATCTAAGCCCTCTACTAACACTTCAGCAATCTGTTCCAAAAATCCCAACAAGTCACAACGCACAGGATTGTAATACAAATTTATTACCAGCAGACATCTCAGCACCCCCTCTGAATGGAAATATAATTTAGCTGCAAGAATGCCATAGTGTACACACCATGCTCCAATATGTTAAAGCCATCCATTGTTAGTTTATGTAGTAGCCAAGTCTCCTGTAACAGTATTATGGCATAGGTTGCAGAGATGTCTTTCCTGTACTTTCCGATGTTTTACTTGAATCTAACTGCAGTGGGCTGGCCGTTGTACTGGAACCATCATCTGTGGTTTTCTCCTTTGGTGTTGTACCGTTGTTTTCAATTCCATCTTCAGTCTCATTTGGAGCCATCGAGAGATCTAAATTCAGCCTATATTTTCGGGAGCTATTGCTGTTTCTCATGTGCTTTCTGTTTCTTTTTTTTCTTTTCCTAATCCGTCCAATTTCAAAATCTCTGCTAACCTCTTCCTTTGTTCCTTCCACCACATGGCCAGCGGCAACTTCCTTTTTTTCTAACCCTGCAATCGGATCATCTTCAAGGGCTGGCTCCTGCACAACTACTCGTCTGTCTGAGTCTTTAGATGTACTCTGCTGCTGACCCTTAACGGCCCTGGGCTCTAGATCCAATTAGCTGGGGCTTGGGCCCTTTGTGTCCTGCTGGACTTTTGCTCTAACTGTATTAGAGTGTCTTTCTATAAGGTTCTGGTTGAGTTCCAATGTAGAAGTCAAAGACCGCACTTTGTGGTTCAGATCTTCTAGCGTGTCTGATGTCATTTTTTTGAAAATTCTGGGTCATTCTACTGTTTTTCCAAGTGCTCCTCTAGCATACTGACCAGTCTATCACCACCCTGATTTACCACTAAACTGGAAGGATAGCATGGCTTGGGCTTATCACTTTGGAACATTAGTTTTAAGGTTAGCATGTTATGATCACTTTTTTGTTACTTTTATCTCCATTTTACCACACCCCTCAAAAATATCTCTTGAGACTATTATATAGTCAATGATAGATCTCGATAGAACATTCTACTCTGTTTTTGCAGGTGCTCCTGTAGCATACTCAGCGTTATTTTTATATCACTGGACTGCAAAAAATTTGCTGATACAATGTCTTTTATATTATCATAAAGACTCACTAAGGAGTTTAGTACTACGTTTAGAGCGGAGATCGATGGAGAGGTCAGCTTGATCCTGTCGTCCATTTCTTTTAGACTTTCATGCAGAATTTGTCTAGATACAGGGCCGGGGTAAGCAATAGAACTATTTACCGGATGTTTAGTCAGGATTGAATAGGATTGAATCATGGCCTGTATTGTAGACCCCTTCCAGATCCCCTTGTGTGTTTATTTCAATAACATCAATGATACTTAGACCTGTGGAAAGAAGTATAGGGACGTCCATTTTTGCAAGGGATTCCAGTATACTTTTACCAGAAATAACCAATCCTCAATCCCTTTCATCCTTCTTTAAAGGTTATCTCCTGTTGGTCGAACATGTTCCTAACTTTTAGACTTGCTCATATTACCATGTTCCATTCCTGGTAGTTGCATAGCCCCAGAAACGTCACCCTGTGGTGTATGGTGCATCTGTACTTTAATAAGTGAATTTATTTGATCTGTTTGAACAGCCGGAAGCTGTCTACCAGTAATGTTGTCTCTAGTCATTTCTTGCATAACCAGCAGGGTTTTCACTGTACTCAATGGTAATCCTTTCGGAATCGAAGCTGAGGTGTTTCTCAGTGCATTCCGCCAGGTGACGTTTCCCGTCCTGGTGGCACTCTTTCTATTATCTGGTGTTTGACGTATGGCAGGGCAAGTCATTATCTCGACTTCTGCTCCCGCAAGTCTGTCCAGTGTTTTACTCACAGACCGGGGGACAGCAGCTTCTAAAATGTCCTTGCTGACACCTATCAAGTCTGTACCTGACTACTAACGAAGCTGTATTTACTTCATTCGAAGCAACGCTCATTTCAACACTGGTCTCCATGAATACTTATTTAGTCGAGTCAACTTGATTCCTTTTCACCAAGCTCTGAGAGTCTAGGTTCGTTTTTACTTGGGAAACGCTTCCCAGCTGTTTTTTGTTGCTCCGCGGGTCATACATACACAGACACAGAGAGACGTTTCCGACTTGTTTTTCACCGCGAGGAAACAGTATTTTGAATTTTCTGTTAGTTTTGAAAACGTGAATCTGCTTTTGATTTTATTAGAGGATCAAAGGAAAACCCCGCAGTCACCCCCAGCAGATTCTCGTTAATTATATTGAGACACCAACACTGGCTAATACTATACTTCAGCCTTCTTGTTTGCAAAGTCCTGGCTCTGGAAAACTACAGGCATGTGATCGTGTTGGTCTTAAACTTGCTTTTATAATTATACTGTTCGCACAGTTCATAAAACTGACATGGCCAGAGTCTTACCGGCCCCACGCCACTCGCCCGCTGAACCGCAAAACCGCAGCCACACGTGTACTCACACTTGCTGTGAACGTGTCATCCGCCATTAGCTGAGAAGCACTAGCTTGCAGGGGTTGGATACTCAAAGAGTATATCAAATATCAGGGTAGTGCATTTCTGAAAACATCTGTGCAGATCATGAAGCTTTATGTTGATCGCCTGTTGGTGGGCCCCCATTCGGGCAGATATGAAAAGATGTTCCACGATGAACCAGAGCCTTTGGGTCCAATATATATTTTGTAAAGATGTCTGTTTTCTCCGAAATCCTATGAGTGATAAAACATACACATGTCAGGATACTAAAGAGTGCTTTCACAATATGGGTAGAGTTTCTATGGGAAGATAGAAAATCCTAAAAGTCACTCAAAAGGCTTTGGACACCAAAAGACCAAGGAGATTTTGGTTTTCTGTGTACATGGGGAACATCATATGAGCTTAGTACTACTGCCTGCAAGTCACTTTTTCAAACTTTAGGACCATGAAAATTGTGTATAGCTGAAGCCATTGTTGCTGGAAGATAAGCCTACTGAAGTTGTTCTTTAATCACACAGTGTATCCGGCATTGCAACCCACTTACATCATATTTAGACGACAAGGGTAGCGATGCTTTACCTTTCCAGAAAAAGTGGTTAAAAAATTGAATGGCGCCAACCTGGCTTTGATTAGCACACACATTTAGCACTAGATGGCAGCACAGTTAAAGAACACACAGGAAAGGCACTGGAAGGGTGAAACAGTGGTCTTCAAACTGTGGGGCTGGCCCCCCTAGGGGGCCCAAAGGATGTCCAGGGAGGAGCAAGGCTCTGTAACAAGCAAGTACTATGGTTCATTATAATAGGAAACATAAGCAGTAATGGTATTTGGGGGAGCACGGCAACAATAATTTTGCTTAAGGGAGGGGATCAGTATAAAAAAAACGTGAATACCAATGATGTAGGCTGACAGAGACATTGATATATTTCAACACTGGGTGACGAAGAGATCCCAAAACAAAGTAGCAGAGAGAGGTTGACACAGGCCGAAAGGAAGACAGCACAGGTCCATCTAGGTCAGTGTATGTTAAGCTGTTGATAGTTAGTAAGCTAGAAATAATTATAAAGCAAAAAGCCAAGAAGAGAGCATCCTGAAAAATGTGAAAAGCCCACAATTCAGGAAGGCAATATGAATAAGGTCGATGTATCTGAAAGATGTGTATGTCCATATTCCTGCACAGATAAAGCACAAGAAACATCCAGGTTTTACCATCAAAGAAACACACTAACTACCAGGGTATAACTTCAGCACTGATTCTGTTCAAGAAGTACCTCTCTGAAGTCACAGAAAGCATTCCATGCACATCTATAACCTTGGCTACTGCTCGCAACATGGATTCAAGTTGTGTCAAGGAAGCACTGACCGCCAAACAGCTACTACAAAATGTATTCAAGTATACCGGAAAAGTCAAAGAGGACCCCTTCACAAAATTGCATTTACAGGAAGGAGATCTGTGTCTGCTTTTCCATTGCCATCCTGGCACGCGTAATGCCCAAGATATTCAACACCAACACCAATATCATCATCATACTCATTGTGCCAACATGGCCATACCACTTAACTAATTATTGTCTAACCAGAGTTAAGGTCAAGATAGGACACCTTAACCTTAGCCTAGAGGCATGTGTAGGGGTTAGTAGAATTCTGCCATCTGCTCATGACTCTGTAGAGCAGAGAAATAATTCCAACCGCAATGCTACACTGTGCACTGAAATTGACAAAATGCATACACTGACACGAGGAAAAGACGGTTTAGCTCACACCAAATCCAATGGAACAAGTAGATAAGGGACTTAAGTACCACTACTCCCTCAGACACAATTGATGACACAAAGGAAACCTATGTGCACCAGATCATTACTCAGAACCACCCTTAATTGGAGGGTCTTTAAAGTGATTTGTCAATGAACTCTATTGATAGTAACTTGGGAACTCATTATTGTACACATGTAACTCATCGAGACTCCCCTTGTGCCCATTCACTTTTCCAAGAATCTCATTTCAGTCACAACAATCCCATCAGCTCACAGACTTAAAGAACCTTACCACCTCTCTGTGGGTTTACCCTACATTATTTCTTTAATGAGAAAAGGAGACGCTATGGCAGAAACTATCTTCCATTCCACCAACAATGTCAACATTCCAGGCCATAGATGTGCTGTTTTATTCAGAGTTCTCGTTGGCTGGTGTGCATGATCTTACACACATTAGACACAGGGTATTCAGACATTGTACAGAGTGATTGGCAAGACTCTGTAGTGTGCAACTGTTCTTTATCATTTTTGGAAACCCCTTTTGGCGGAAAACGTTGCCCAAAGCCAATTTAACAGCACGGGTGGTAACATGAAACTGTTTTCAGTTTTCAGGAAAACAGTCCCTGGTGACTCCTTAAGTTAAAGTCATTTAGAGAACAACAGCTGGAGCTTTCTTAAGACACATGCCAAGCTGCCACACGGAGGGTAACATCACGCTTATCACATGTTTGAACATGATAACTGACTAGATGCCCGGGTGTCACACCTACTCAAGAAATAGTCAAGATTGTTTTCACCTCATCTTCCACCCAAGTGGGCACACATTGGGCACATAATGTGAGTATATAACTGATTAATGCTGCGTAAGGGAACATTACCTACTTCTAAAATAGCTTTGCAGCTTGACATTTGTCATGGGTTCCAGGAAATCTGCCTCAGGTACCCACTAGGTGGAAAAGATCAGCACTATTTCAAAGGATTTGATGAAAACTACGGAAAAGTAATACAATATTCCTTAGAAAAATCACAAGATTGTAGAATAAAGCATATCACATGAATCCCGAAAATATGTAAAGCTACGAAACTATTGTTACAGGTAAGTAACATTTACCTGTCTGCAAAAGGGCTCCATACGTTCAGGAATTGATCTGCAAATATGTGTCACTTTATTGGGGCATGTTTCATGACTGTATCAGTGAACTGTCTGCAACAGCGATTTAAATATAGCAGTGCACAGAGACTGTGTATTACCGTACCACTTAAATTGATTTACTTGGGTGTGAATATCTTATAGAGGCTGATACGGGAAGGGATTTTATCACAGTGCAAGTTGCACATATAGATCCTGCTGTATTTTGTCAAGTCACATTTCCTTTTTTTTTTTTTTAGCAGGTGCCAGTGGACGAGTGGCATCACGGGACTCTATTACATCTCAGTTAACTATGCCATCAGTGATAGAGACAGTCCGTAAATACTTCCCAGAGACCTGGATCTGGTCTTTGAAGACACTGGAGTAAGTACACAAAATTAATTTCTTGTGTTTATTTATTACAAGGTAAACATGACCGCCTTCAAAAGGGCGTTATTATCTCTGAGTCAACCTGCAACTCCGATGCACACCTTCATTGTTTTTATTTCTGCCCAATGGCAGTTCATTATCATGAACCAATTTCCAAGTACCCTTGATTTCTGACTGGATATGTCTGACATGCTCACCTTTCTCTATCAATCATTTAGTGCCTTAAGCTCATGTATAGTGCACATGATCTGCTTGGCGCTACATCACAGTAGTATGACCTACTAATTTTCTGAACGGGCATGCCTCTAGTTCTGATGTGAAGAGCAGATAAGGGAACACATAACACTGCATTGGATAGGGCCCACCAGTTTGAGTTAAATATCAGCCTCTTATTCAAATCTTTCATCTAATTTGATTTTTTTTTTACGGCAGTGAACATATAAGGTTCCCATCTTCACTGCCTGCATCCTGTTTTTATGCACTTTTAAGGGAGTTCTGTGATATATTTGGCAAGTTAGACATTCTATAGGAAGGTAACCATTTGGTTGGGAACTCTATCGGTCAAAATATCTTCATTGATTAGTTTTAAAGTTACACATGCACTTAGTCACTATTGTATGAATTGGAGACTGGCAGGTGATCGGCTCTTTAGCGTGATCATAAAACTATTTGACCATCCTGTCATCACTATGAGATACAGCTCATGATAAAGATTGTGATTTGTCTCTTACTAATTAATGAAGGTCAGCTCTTGTGAAGAAGAAGAACCTACCAACATCAGGTGAATTATTAAAACCTGCACTTGGCAAAGAAAGAAAACAAGCTCTCTAGAAAGTAAATGTTCTTGGTGCAGGATGAGATCTGGTGAAAGCAAAGAATTGGAACCAGCTCTTTGTGACCGGCTTGCACCAGATCTTAAGAACAAGCTACACCTCTTGGCGAAGAATAGGATCCAGAAATTGATGAAATATAGAATCCACTAAGTTGAAGAGCAGAGGATTTCTGTTTGATGACGCAAGAGCACTAGCACCTGTTGCATTACAAAATGCAGCTATTTCTGAAGAAAGAACTAGCTTGTGGTAAAGAATGAGAAGTAGCTCTTGGTGAAGAACAAGAACCAGATCTTGGTAGAGAATTAGAGGCAGCTTTTGGTGAACAATGAGGACCAACTCTTTGTGAAGAACACACAACAGCCTTTGGTGAAGAACGAGAAGCAGATCTTGGTGCAAAAGAAGAACCCAGCTCTTTGTGAAGAACAAGATGAAACATCTGGAGAAGAATGAGACTCAACTGTTGGTGAAATATGAGATTCCATTCAAGTGGAGAACGACAAAGCATGTCTTGATAAAGAAAAAGAAACAGCTCTTGATGGGGGCCAAAATCTGCTGTTTGTGAAGAATGAGAACCAGCCATTGGTGAATGGAGTGAACCAGCTCATAGGGAAAAACTTGAACACTACTCTTGGTGAATAACAAGAGCCATCTTACCTTCCGAGCTGGATTGTATATTGAAGGAATTTAACACATTAAAACACTGCATTTTTCTCTTATAGAGATTTCTCCTTCTACCACCCTCTCTGTGGCAGCAGTGATAGTTGTGTCCTTCAGTTAGTTAGTTCATTTGATTTTAAATTGGCAATCTAATTATTCCTATGAGGTAAAATTCTATCATTTCAGTTTGGATGTGTTTTCCGGGGCAAGAATTTGCATTACGCTGGCCCAAATTATGACTCGGGTGATCAAGGTAAAAAATATGTGTCATCTTAAATACCCCCTTTCTTGCCATTTCCACCCAATTATGAGCTGGGGTTGCATGAGAATTATACTGGAGGAGGTACATAAAATGTACTGCACAGGATAAATGTGGCTTTTCCGTGCAATGATATCTATGCATCGAATGCAGTAAATACCCATGTGACGCCAACACGTAATTAGGTGGATTTTGTTCTTAAAAATAGGGATATTTAAAAGACTACAAGTTAATGAGGGTCTATTTCATTTAAGATTGGTTAAATTCCCATACAACTCGTTCTTTTGAATATCATTTTATTGGTTGGCGTTTCTGTATGAAACTGCCCATAAATCCAAGCATCCATTGAAATACATTGAAAGCAATCAACTCCCCAAGTAGAATGAGACATGCTCCTAAAAAACAAAAACATTTATTTTACAAAAATGATATAAAATAATTGTGTAATATATATTCCTCGTTCATGTGTTTTAAGTGTTGTCCAATGACATTTATTTATTTGGTATTTCTTATATTTTGGTATTTTTCGTGAACATTTTTGTGAACTGTGGTTCTCTAAATTATCTCCCTTTAGATCGTAAGTTAAATATGCATTACGCCCAGAAACCTTCTAGCACTACGCTCCCCTGTACCTTAAATGTAAAATCTGGAAATAATGTGGAAGCTTCACAGAAGCTGTCTCCTTTGAGAGCACAGTGGCTGGAGAGTGCCCCACTGACTCCAGAAACATACTATAAACAGCTTGCCCGCCCAGCCGCAGGGGAAGAATGTAGAAGATTCATCAGACATTGGAAAAGAGATCCGAACCCTATCAAGCATCTAGATGTGAATTAGGACAGAGAGAACCCACCCATGACCTGACCCTCTGAAAGAACATTAGAGCTGGAACAGAGTCACTCTCATGTGTGTGCTTGACTAGTGACTGCCCGCCACATTCTCAACAGCCTATCCCAGCAGACTTGGCCTTTCAGAGGAACAGACCAAGTGCCAGAGGGCTGGGTAGGAGAGGGCGTTCACAAGAAGGCAGGTGTATGCAACTTTTCATTTAGATTCAAACTATTTTATTCAGGAATTTAAAGAGCGGTGAACATCTTGAAGGTGGTCAAAATGGCAAACAAAACGTTTAACACTTCTTGCTTCAAAAAGATTCCTCAACAGGAGATGATTGGATTTCTGGTGGGCTTTTCCTGGGAGGCCTCAGGCAAAGCAGCACCACTCATGAGTTCTAGGAGTCAACATTTAAATTACAAAGTATGTTGCAGCATGACTCATAATGTCTCCCAACCTCCTCTGCTATCTTCTAGCATACTTGGTCTTCAACTCCACCAACCACATCTCCTCATTCCCCTCCTGCTCCTTAATGTACAACTCCTAAAAGGTCTTGTTTCATCATGCACCCCACTTCTTCTGCTGACCTTCCACTGTCTCACATCCTTTATCTCATCCTGCACCTCGAGTTCTTTATGCATCTTGCCCTTCTTGCACCTCTAGCTCTTTCTGCACCTCCAACTCTTCCTCTTTCTCCTGCACAGTCAGCTCTCTCTGCACACCACAATTTCCTGCACCTTCGGCTCTCTCTGCACCTGTGCACTTCTCGCCCTTTCCACTACTCCAACTCCGCACACTTACCACTTCCTCAGGCTTTATACCTCCCAATATCCTTCGCTAGGTCAGGTCTTCACCACGGGAATGCATTGCGGGTGAACATTGATGTGTCAGGGACTGACACACAAGTTAATGCATCTTCATGTTCAGGTGTATCTAGCTGATCTCGGCATGTCTTGCGCTTGTGTCTTTTTACGCTGAGCCTTTTAAAGGTGGGCCTTCCATCTTTATTTTGTTGAAGCAGTATCCGCACATTGAAGTGTAGACATGTGCCTGCGCTTTCGTTGTCCACTCCATGCTTCCTTCTCTACTCACCGTAGCAGTGGTATGTGGTGTGTATGTCTATATGTGTGTATCGTAGGCAAAAGTTAATTTTCCCACCACCGCCACAATATGAACCCCAGGTGTCCTGAATATATCATCCCCCTGCACCAGAAGTAAGCTCACTTCTTCACATACATGGCCTGCCCACCAGATTCACAAGCAGTCCTTTTGCTATCTTGTTTTAGGTATTCTATTCATAAATTGAAATTAAGTCAACATATTTGACCACACAAGCTATAACATACAGGTAGGATTAGCAAGAATGTCCAAATCGGGCAGAATGAGGAATACACCTATGTTTCAGATTAGGAAAAATCTATATCAGGTATAATTAGAAAGAATGATGATCAGGAATCCTCATTCCGCAGTCCCTGCCCTCCCACCTTAGACACACACAGAGCCCCACACATAAGGAAACCCACGCACACACAGGGCAATCCACACACAGGTCGCCCCCCCCACACACAGGGTGAACCCCCACACAGGGTAAACCCCCCACACAGGACCAATCCCCCACACAGGGAGAACTCCCACAAACACACAGAGCGACCCATACTCACACACAGAGAGCCACAGACAGAGAAACATTGGGTCACTTTAATGAAATACAGTAAGAATCTATTTAAAGTTTGTTGAAGAGAGGTTATCACTTCCTTCCACCAACCCCACTAGTTCTGCCTAAGAACCCCCCAATATGGAGATGGAGCTACTGTTAGCTATGCATGTTTTATCTCTGCCTATGCCGTCTTCCAACCGCATCCATGCCACCTTCACTTTACAGAGACTCCTGCTTAAATCATTGAATGTAAGATGGAGTGGGTGGCTTTACTGCTGCCACCTCTAGCTGAAGATGGTGGTATGCACTGTCTACTGTGAGGGGTCAGTAATGCGATGATTTGTTATCATATGCCATTTTATTCTTAAAGAACATGTATTAAAATTGCCTCACTATCCCTACTCTGCAGTTGATTTCCTGCCTAACCAAAGTTAAAGGGGAACACTCTTACACAGGATAACTGGCCCTCACACTAAGCAACAATATACAAAGATAACATATGGCACTGTCACATCACATGACCGACATTCACAGTCTCTGAATAACCTTCTAATGTCCTGGGTGATTACCCTTCCCCAGGATTCGAAGGCAGGCCTGTTGGTGTTCAACCAAAGAAATACATGTCTCAAATCAGTTCTTGGAATATCAAAGTTAATGACAAACTTTGTTCATCAAATTTCCACTAGAAAATCTCTTCTTCTTGGTTAAATATCCACTCTCTTCTTTCTCCAAACAACACCAATGTTAATCCGATCCACGATGCGTTGTCACCTTCTTCAAGAAGACGTGCCACAGTTCAAAAGAGATGCAATATTCACAACTACCATTGATTCACAGTTCTTGGTTAACAGTTAGTCTTGTTTTGGTTACAGTTCTGGGTTTCACAATGGTATATTTGTCAGGGTGACTTCTTAGTGCTGCTGCTTCAAGTTAGACAACTTCACTTCTACTTCATTCACTATGAGAACAGTCACCTTTGTCTCACAGTACTCTTCTTTGTTGGACTACTACAATATTGCATCCTATGGCAACCAGATATACAACCACAGCTTCAGTACTTTGGGCTACTACCACAGTTTCAATTATTTGTATTTTCAGGCAGGCTGCGACAAGATATGCTTCAAAGTACTTCTACAACTTTAAGTAGACAAGGCACTCTTCCTCTCAATAACGTTCTTCAACAGGGCAGCCTCTTTGTCTCTCTTGTCTATAACAATGTGGGTTTACCTTTTAAGACTCACTTCTCTGTCTTCCACAGTCGCCGGCACTATAGGTTTTGTCAACTTCAAAATAGTTTTTACAAGCAGGCAATTTCTCTTCCCCAACATTACCTGCACCTTTCTGCCAGTTATCAATATAAGTAATTAACCAGAAGCCTTGGTGACACTCTCCAAGCCTCTTGTACACTTGTATTTTAGGCCAAAAAACTGGTATTATTTTTATTGTGACATTTAGTTTATAACAAACTTTTATTGCATTTCACCCATTTCATTTAAAAAACGAATCATGAACTTTCCCAAATCCTTAACGCCTATACCAACCCCCATGATTTAACAAAATTCTAAGTTAACAAAAATGTCCTTAAGCAGCTGACAAAATTGCGTCCATGAAGTCAATTACTGCACATATTAACTTAAAATTGTTGCCTGCTAACATCATAAACCACCACTCTTCCATGTTTCCGTTTAGGGGGGCGAATTTGCTTAGGAAAATATTCCTTTGACTATTTAGCTCTAAACATTCTGTAATCAGGTGTTAAGATGATTCAACAGAAGTAGAGCAAAACCTACATAGACCTACATAGGTTTTTCTGAGTGTCCTTATCGTGTTTCAAGAACAGCATCTCTTTTGTTTTATATAGATTGAGCCGTAGCCTCAGAAACTGGTCTCTGTGATAACGTGAGGGAAAAGGTGTTCGCTATGTTGGTAGTTGATCAATTCCTCGTGTGACAGGACTATTATACAGTGATGACACTAACTTTGTTTGTCACTGTTATGAATCCAGTTCCACCTCTTCAACTTTTTCTTTGCAGCCAGTGGGTTGGAAAAGACTGTCTCCATAGTAACGTCTGCATAGTTCAAAATGTTATACATTTTATCTGACCAAACCTTTAATAGACCATTGTGAGGTTTCTCTGTTGTCGGAGCTAAAATGCAGTAAGGAAGTGGTGTTGGGATTATATGTATTTTCCTTAGAATAGCAACAGATTTCCAAAGAACAGTACCGTTTAAAGATTCTAGTCACAATTTGTATCGGATTGCTGTCATTGAAACATTAGAGGGTAATTTGAAAAGTTTCTGCCAAAAAAACCCTCTAAATAATCCCAGAATTCTTTACCTATATTCAAGACAGCTTCACTCCCAAAGCTGATAGTTGGTACAGCTTTTTGTGAATAGAATAACAACACTGGTTTTAGGGTAAATTTCCCATAAGCTGCAGGTAATTTTGCACCTTGGAGAGACACATTTTGCATTCAAATTATTAAGTCTTGGGAACAGTCCCATTCATGGATCGATTTGTTGAAGAGGACTCCTAAGTATTGTATGCATTTAGTGGCCTCAAGGTATTCGCGTGCGACACTCCATTTAAAGTTTTTGCCCCTTTTCCCCAGATGTGATCCAAAGGGTAACATTTTTGATTTTTTCACATTTATTTCAAGGTCATTTAGATGTAAATATCTTTGGAGATTGGTTAGAAGGTGTTGCAACCCAATATGTGTTTTATCCATCAGCACAAGGTAGTCGGCGTAAATAGCCCAACTAATTTGATACCCATTTATTCGAGGTGGAAAGAAGTTAGTTTCCTTCAGAGCAATCAGTAGGTCAGAGATGAACAATTTAAAAAGTAAAGCCACTAAAGGGCACGCTTGCTTTACGCCCTTTTCTGTTGAGGTCACCTTGTGCATTGAAACAAACTCGAATAATGGTGTTTGAATGCAAGGCAATCAATGGATGCAGTAGGTCTACAGGGCATTAGCATGTTTTCAATTTTGCCACAGTAAATCTCTATTGATGCTGTCAAATGCTTGCCGAAGGTCTACAAAGGCAAGAACTAGACTTTTCCCCCCTTTTAAGGCCTCTAGTTTCAGTAGGTTGAGAAGGATTAAGTTTAATTAAGTGACAACACCATTTGTAAACCCTGTTTGACGGCAATCTATCATTCCAGCACTGGTAGCCCGCGTAGCAAGTTTTTTTTGACGAAATGATGGGAAAAAAATCCAATAATATCAAGTTAGGCAATCAGGCAATAGTTGGAGGGATCGTCCCGATTGCCTTTTTTAAAAATTGGTGCTACCACTGCGGATGACCATGACGCAGGGAGTTATTGAAATCTTTCGAAATAACACTTATATAAATGGTGTCCAAAGGCTTTTGTTCATCTTTAACATGATGTTTGTGAGGCCATCTAGCCCGGCAGCCCTTGAGGTTTTTAGATTTTCAATTGCCTCTAGGATGTCATCTGATGATTCGCAAACGTTCCATGGGGTCAAGCATACTACTTCACAAGGTGTTAAATCTGCGGCCGAGCTTTTAAAAACGTTGGAAAAATGAGTCACCCATACATTGGAATTGTCTCCGTTGGCCATCATTGTGTCTTGGTTCAGAGACCCTTCATTTAACATTGTCCAGATATATCTGCTATGATGATTTGCAATTAGTCTAAGGATCTCTTCTGCTCTTTCCTGGTCACGAATTAGGGGGAACGATTTCAACCAATTACAATATTTCTGTCCCCTTTTCATAACTGCCCCAGGTATGTTGCTAGAACCAGACTTTTTAAAGGATTTTATATCTTTGTGCAGAATCTTTTTCGCTTCTCTGACTTTCAGACTGAAAGGATGTTTGTTGGATTAAGAACTGATTTTAAAACCACATTTCCCGGTTTAAAATTGTGTGAGCAACGGGGCATAGTTTACTTGACTGGACGGGGAGATCATGTTTAAAGATATGTTTGCAGTTAGCTCTACTGTGTCACGCTTTTTAATCCGTATTCTGTTGGCACCTTGATTTATTGCTAAATTTGCAGTGTAACTGACGGATGGCTGCTTATTATCCATTTGCCATGTTAACTTGACAGCATTGTTATCACTACTGGTTAATTTTATAGTTGTCAGCTGGACTATTCGATGTATCAGATTTGGGAAATACCAGATATAGTCCAAGGTTTTATGGCTTTGGTTTCTGTGCCAAGTGTAGGCTGCAGCAATATCCCCCCTTGTGTGACCATTTAACATGAACCAATTCCTGATTTCTAATTCGGTTTCCACCGTTGACCTTGCTCTAACTTGTGGTTGAGCTGATTTGCATCCGAAATTCTCAATTGCCTGTTGTTGTCAAAGCTGGAATAGTTTAAGTCACCACAGGTGATGATGGTGGGATCACTGAATTCAATCATACAGTCATCTAGTAAGGAGGAGACCGATTTGATATACTTCCCTGAAGAAATCATCACTGAATTCCAATAGATACTTACTATAAGGATCTGTCTGATCATATTAGAATCGGGTTGAATGCATTGCTGGGTTGTGCCTTGTACAAACATATTTGGATTGACGGATTTCACCACTTTCCAATTGTTGTTGTTCTTTATCATCGTCGCAGGTCCAGAGAAAGGGCGTCCAGTGCGTTTTGTTCTGGCAGCATTCAAAAAAATTGAATATCCATCACGAGTTGGTAATTACTGGAGCCCAAGTTTCCTGGAGACAAATCACAAATTTTTTTTCAATCATATGTCAAGGTTCATGAAATAAATACATGAATCTTCATGTATTCCACAATATCAATGAGCACAAATCGCCATGCTGCTTGATGTTTAGCTAATGTCGATTTGCTTGACGACCTTTGGGAATTGGCAATCTTTTTGGGAGCTCGGTTCGATGGTATGATTCATTACTATCAGGAAGCTTATCTTTTGTGTGAATCTGTAATTTGCTTTTCCTAATTCGTTGGCTGACTGGGCCTCAAAACCATCTCAAGAGCTCACAAGACGAGTTGCCTTTGGATCACTGACTGGGGATAACTCAAATCCAAAGAAAAGAAGTCAATCTTTTGCATCTCTCTGCGTTTTTTCAATAAATTGGGATTTTACATGTAAGAAAACCCAGTCAGAACGATTTTCAGAGGCATATTCTACAATGGTGATGTATTCAGATCTTATTGTGCGCAACAAGAGAATGCAATGCAGCAACTTTATTGTATTACCCCTATTCAAATTGACCTCATTCTTCTCCTTGAGCATGTTCTCCAGTTCTAATTTCCAGTGGAAAGCAGTTGATAAGTGGTTAGGAGGAAAGTCCATGTTTGCTGATTGAGCGCCTTATTTTTGCATTTGTATGTTTGGGTTTAGTTTCAAAATCAAATTTTTGTCCTGAGGTACATTCGCTTTACTAGAGACGTTCCGCCTTTTCTCCGGTGAGGGTAAAACTGAGAAGATCTCTTTTTGCTGACTTCTTTGAGATTCAACATCACTTTTAGAGGCTGTGACAGCAGCCTTCGTAAAAGTTTCCGGTCTTCTTGAGATTTCAGATGTCTGAATGCTGTTATTGATTAGGTCATCAGCAACTGTATCACCAACAGTACAGACTTCATCATCATCGAATGAGTATGTGGAAAGATCACATAAGTCAACGGAGGTTGGCGAGTCAGGACTCGCCATGTTTTCAAACTTGTCTCTGATCTTTTATTCGGGTGGGGCAAATCACGAGGAAGATGCTGGGGCATAGTTGTGGTTCCTGGAACATTTTTTGTTTTAGTCGGGCACACAGTATTTGCTGGACGCTCAAACAACCCAATTTGCGGAGAAGTTGTCAAGTTCCTAATACATTTTTTGGAGTTGTTTGAGCATGTCTTTGGGCCAACGTGCGCCCTTCCTTTTCTTGCTGTTAAGGGTCTGTTGGGTTGGCCAGCGAGCATGTGATTTCCATTAGATAATAATGTTTTTCGAAGTTCCAGAGAAAATTCCAAAGGATGGTTTAATGCCAATGCTAGGCAAATCGGCAGAGGCTGAGTTTCCTGGAACACATCCGTGTAGAAGAATTGTCTCGGCCGAAGCAGAAGCAGAATTTGCACTTATGTTACACATTGAGGCATTCGTCTCAATCAATGCTGGTTTTAACGCAGGATTGGTGATTGGGGCAGGAGCTGTAGCCTCTTCCTCATATTTAGAATTTGTAACGGTAGTGCCAGGAACATCAGAAGGAGGAGAAGCTATCGTAGCATGTGTGTCACTGATTCCTCCAACTGCTGGAAGAATATCACTTTTTGACAAAGAAGCTAAAAAACTGTTATCAACTTCAGTTTGATTGTTTCTTAACTCTTGAAAAGGTTGGTTTCAGTGTGAATAACGGGGGACTCTTGGCTTGGGTATTGCTTGATTTCTTCTTCTTTAACTGTTATACACTTTAACTTGTTTAAATGAGAGGTACGCCATGTTAGGATAAAGAATAGCATTCAGTTTTCCTTTGAAAGTCAGGATTAGGTACAGGTGAATACTCTTTGATGTAGTTTTCACAAGTTAAAGATGGTAACCTTTGTATTGTCAACGTTAGGTTTTCAGCAATGGCTTTAGCAACGTTCCCTCTCCTTAATTAGGGAAATGCAACCACTCCTTTAAGCGCTAACAGTCTTTGAATAATGGAACAATGGATTATAGTAACGTTAGCTTCTTACTTGAGTGCTACATTTCCATTATTCAGTGTATGCTAGAGGCAACAAACAACTTCTATTCGCTTGAAGTCTTATGTGAGTTAACAGGGAGCTAGATACGGTTGCTGGCAATGCTCACGCAATGTGTTCAAATGGCGTGCTTCACACACTGGCTTCTTAGACACTTGCTCTGCAAGTTGTACTGCCTTCCCGACTTCTCCCACAACTTCTACTGCTTCTGGCCCGATGGGGACCCACATCCTTCTTTTGAAAAGGTATTGCCAGTCTGGCTACACATTTTGTGAAGCTCCTCTTACACCTGATAATGACTTCTTGCCTCAGTCTCCTGCACGTCCACAGCTCGAAACCACAGGAATTATGCTCACATGGAGCAAGACAGCTCTCCTGCATGTCTTCCTCTGCACCGCCTCTGCACTTCAGAATATGGGCAAACAGGACCTCCTCACCTGCGTCCCATTGTGTTCTTCCACTTCTGCTTGGTATGCCAGCCTTGTGCCTTCTTTCTTTTGCTACAGCTCGCATTCCAGTCACAGTTCCAGCCCCTTCCACTCCTTTCAATGGCCTGCACCTGAGGGGGCCTTTTATGCCTTCCAGGTCCCTTCAGGTGTAGACTATTAGGCTTAATTGCCTGACTACAGCAACAGTATGCCTCTTCAGCCATCTTCCTCGTCTCAGTCCTGCTGGGATTATGGGACTTCAACAAAGTTAGTACTTTCAACTTCGCCAGTTTGACAAACATTGATCAAAAGTGTGGGATTACGAGGAAAGTAAAACAGGGGAGTGTCCCAGTCTTCCTGGACAGTCCCCTTCCCATGTGATCCTCCCGCAGTACTCCACCCCAACGGTGGGCGTCGGGAAGTGTCTGCCTTTCCCTGGCCAAATGAGGAGGCTCTCAGAAGCTCTCAGACCAGGTTCTGGTAGGAATCACCACTGATTCATCACAGTTCCCTCCTACAGGCCATTAGAGACGGTAAAGAAGTACTCTTTGCTTGGCTCTCATTTACACCGATGGGAGGGAATTTCTTTGACTTCTCAGAGATCTGGGAGAATAGGAGTGGAACTGTCTCTGCAATGTGCTGCTGTTGGTACCGGATACAACAAACGGTTGTGACTCTACCTCGTAGAGCGGAGAAATGGCAGAAGCTCAGCTTCCACCAAATGGCCTAAACATGAGCTTTAGTGCATTCTGCAGCTGGGAGGTTTAACCAATTTTACAACCAACACATATCCCCCTCCACACCAGTCACTTCCTAAAGCTTCACCATAGACCCCCTTTCCTTCACAAAACACATAGCTGCTGTCACCAAAACATGCAATCTACAGCTACACCCCTGATGCAAGATAACAAACAGCCATTACACTGACAAACTTCATATTGCAGTCCAGGCACTAGTTCTGGCCAATCTGCACTACGGAAATGATATCCTCACTGGACTCCCAACAATCCTCTTGCCCTCTGCTAATGACACAGAAAGCAGCCCTGTGAATCATGCTACACCTACCCAAACACTTACATAGTGCCTCCGCTCTCTTCCAGCTCCACAGGCTGCCATTAACCCAGAGAATTGCTTTCAAAGGACTCAGAATCATATACAACGCCTTGCATCTAGAATCCCCATCCTACCTTCACAATAAACAGAAAACTATCCGCCCATAAAAACACAAGACAAGCCAGCCACAATCTCCTACACATTCCAGCGTGCAAGCTAACCTGCACACAACAACAAGTCTCACCCAATTGGCACCCAGAGACTGGAGCGCTCTTCCACCCCTCATCCATGCCACACCCTCCATCCTCTTCTGCCAAAGCCTTAAAATGTTAAACTGTCCCTGCATCTAACCAACCAGATCACCCACTGCTATCCTTTGACAATCCTAATCTTCCTGTCCTGAAAACATTGTTACTTCATTTTCACTTCCTATCTTTTGAACTTTGTAAGTCGCTCTGATACCCTCTGGGTAGAGCCAGAGGCTGAACAGGTACAGTGTTGGAATTAGCAGTGCTAACTTCCCTTCCAGACATCCAAAAGTGTCAGAAACTAGGTAGGCAACAGTCCTGCAAATTTTACAAAAGTATGAACTTTCCTCACAAATACAGCACGCACAGATAATACATTGGCATGGCCAGCACACTCTTCCCTCACAAATAAAACAGGTGTGGAACATGCAGAGGTGTGGCCAGAGCAGGCTTTCGGCCAACAGGTGAAACCTGGACCGGGAAGTGTAAGCTTCCCTCACAAATCTATCATGTACTGAAAGGGTAGAGCCAGAGGAAGCTTTCCTCACAAATAAAACAGGTGTAGAACATGCAGAGGTGTGGCCAGAGCAGGCTTTCGGCCAACAGGTGAAACCTGGACAGGGCAGTGCAAGCTTCCCTCACAAATCTATCATGTACTGAAAGGGTAGAGCCAGAGGAAGCTTTCCTCACAAATAAAACAGGTGTAGAACATGCAGAGGTGTGGCCAGAGCAGGCTTTCGGCCAACAGGTGAAACCTGGACCGGGCAGTGCAAGCTTCCCTCACAAATCTATCATGTACTGAAAGGGTAGAGCCAGAGGAAGCTTTCCTCACAAATAAAACAGGTGTAGAACATGCAGAGGTGTGGCCAGAGCAGGCTTTCGGCCAACAGGTGAAACCTGGACCGGGCAGTGCAAGCTTCCCTCACAAATCTATCATGTACTGAAAGGGTAGAGCCAGAGGAAGCTTTCCTCACAAATAAAACAGGTGTAGAACATGCAGAGGTGTGGCCAGAGCAGGCTTTCGGCCAACAGGTGAAACCTGGACAGGGCAGTGCAAGCTTCCCTCACAAATCTATCATGTACTGAAAGGGTAGAGCCAGAGGAAGCTTTCCTCACAAATAAAACAGGTGTAGAACATGCAGAGGTGTGGCCAGAGCAGGCTTTCGGCCAACAGGTGAAACCTGGACCGGGCAGTGCAAGCTTCCCTCACAAATCTATCATGTACTGAAAGGGTAGAGCCAGAGGAAGCTTTCCTCACAAATAAAACAGGTGTAGAACATGCAGAGGTGTGGCCAGAGCAGGCTTTCGGCCAACAGGTGAAACCTGGACCGGGCAGTGCAAGCTTCCCTCACAAATCTATCATGTACTGAAAGGGTAGAGCCAGAGGAAGCTTTGCTCACAAAGAGCTTCAGTATCAGCATGGGCTAACACCCTACTGCACAGAGAGCATGGACAGGTCTAGTGGCAGATTCTCTCTCGCACATATACAGCATCAGTAGGACACGAACACGTTTCTCTCCCACACATTTCAGTATGGACAAGTGGGTGTTTCTTCATAATGTGAAGTCAAGCTTCCCTCACAAGCAGGCACAACTAGAGAATGGACAGTCAGCGCATGTTTGTTTCCCTCAGAAGTGGGTGCAAGCACAGTATGGGCATAATGATTACATATTTCCCCAGTGAATGGGTTCATGGACAGCATGGGTAGGTCCGGGCTAAGCTTCTTTCACAAACAGGTACCACATGGGCAATGCCAGTGCAAGTCCCATGCAAACAGGCACTGTTATAGCATGCGAGCACCAGTGTAAGTTTCCATTACAAACGTACACAAGTACATCATTAACAGAGTAACTGTTTGCAAGGGCCTGTAAAAACATCTCTCATAAATGGCCACATGTATTGCACCAAATGGACCACTGCAAGCATCCCTTACATGCTGGTACAGGTACAGCATGTGAAAGGCCAGTGCAGAGTTGCCTCCTGAAGTGATACAGATACAGTCTGGTCAGAGCCAGGACAATCTCCACTCACACATAGAACTGGCACTGCATAGACAGTGTCACTGTACATTTTATTTGCAAAGAACCAACACGCCATGAGTGCTGGTTTTATGCAGCCTGCCAGGGGGGGGGGCATACCTTTTTTCATCATAAAATTACCATCTAGGATATATTTTTTGTGCTCTTTTGTTTACTTTTGTTCATCGTGCCTCTGAACTCTTTCTTCATCTATTCTTTGATAAGGTGGCTGAGTGGGGATTGTTGAACTTAGATGATCAGCTTCAATTAGTCTTCCACACTAGACCACTGGCTGGGCTTCCTGGTCTTGTTACGTGACGAGTTATTTTCTGGGTTGAGAGGGAAGAAACCAAACATGGTCTCACTGTCCTGGAGGAAATCTGTACTTTGCATTCCGTTTCAGTTTTTGTAACGCTTCCCGTTACAGTGGTTATCCCTACTCTAGACGTGGAACGCCGGTGTGAGGGACGCATCGCTTGCTTAGTGTGTGTGTTGTGTGTAAGCTTTGCATAGGTGATTGATATTTAATTCCTTTCGGTGTGGTTTTAAATTTAGCCAGAATCTTCTGCTTATTGATATCGAATTGCATAAATGTATACCCATGGCTGAACACAAGGACAGGTTCCAATGCTTCAGTGGCGCTTTGGCCTCAGTAGTTAATTTGTGGTCTCATTTGGTGGCTGGAATAATGTTGGTGTTACAACAGAGATCTATCTTCTTATATAACAGTGATGTGTTAGTGTAGTCTACATTGGATTTCAGAGCCTTTGTACTCAAAGCATGAAGGGTCGATCAGGCAGTAGTCCTTAATTCCTTAGCCAAGCTCAAACCTCCAATTGATGGTGAATCAGAGTCTTTAAGTGATCAGTAGCCCTCTTGTTGTCCAGTGATGAGATAACTCTTTGCTAATAGGGGGCTAAATCGTACAGAACACCACACTTGATACGGAGACACCTAAATCCGATTCCCAAGTTAGGAATGTTGCAGAAACAATGAGTGCTAAATCTTTGCAGAAGTGCGTGAAGCATTTCATTGTACGAGAAATTGATCCAACTAAGCCTAGATCTTTAAAGACTGCAAAACAACATTTTCAAGTAATGGTGGAAGGAAACATGGCATTCTCTTTTAGTGAAACTTTCACTTTTTTATGCCTTCTCAGTCGACGTTTCTATGCAGATTTGTGAGCTCCAGAGTTCCCACTCATTTATAGTTCAAACGTTTGTTTTTGACCCTTCAAACTCTTGCAATTCTTTTTTTCCTGCCGTGAATTTCAATGGTGCCTCTTCTTATATATTTCTAGTGATAAATCAGCAGTTAAACATGTGTGAACCCCTGGTAATTGTTCTACTCCGTCAGCCAGTTCCTCACCTATTATCAAGCCATTGTTTGTGATGAATCAGAGTGAATCCTGGGATCATTTACTGAGAGTGCCAAATGAAAGATATGGTCTGATTTGATTCCCAAATGATCCCTCCATGTCAGCCGAATGGCTGGATGATCCATTACTCAATGACCTCGTTCAAAAATACCTTTGGACATTTGTACGTCCTTGCTCTTTCATTGATTTCTTAAGATCAAACGCCTCCAGAAGATCGATACACATCATTTGGGTGGGGGGGGTTCCTGAATAGGGGAATCCCATGGATTGTTTTCCTTTTAAAACAGGACAGTAGTCATGAAAGCCCCCTCAGACATCCCCAAATAATTAACAGGAGAGATGTCATGCATCATTTTCTTTTCAAAAGACTGAAGTTATCATCAGTGGCACTTTGGAGAATTGCATTTGACTATTCAACCCCCCCTCCACCAACTGTGTTTGGGTGCCTAGAGAAGTAAGTAGAAGGGATTTGCCATCTGTGCTTTCTTGGGAATGTCTCGAACATGCCCAGACTCACCCTGACACTGTAGAAGTCTCAAGGCCTGAACCCTGCTAAGTCAAAGTCAGACTTTCTGTCCTTAAGCAATTTGCACAGAGACACACCTAGGGCCTGGTCCAGTATAAAATCCTT
This sequence comes from Ambystoma mexicanum, assembly GCF_040938575.1. NCBI lineage: Eukaryota > Metazoa > Chordata > Amphibia > Caudata > Ambystomatidae > Ambystoma > Ambystoma mexicanum. The sequence continues at coordinate 157,083,136 of NC_090925.1, forward strand.
GTGGTAACCATGACATAAAATGCAGGCAGGATTAATAATCGGGATGTTGCTGAAGGGTAATGTCATTGTCGAGGTAATCTTGTTTATGAGGGACACTCTTCCTCTCCTCTTGCTGGCGAGGTTGACTAAATGAATTAGGTAGAACAAAGAGTAAACGTGTTCTGGCATAACGGAGTAGTTAATATTTGTTGTCATTTGGACATGGAATGAGCATCCATGAGAAGGCAACTTGCCCTGTGGTTGCTTTCTGTCTGATCTGGAGGATGGTGCTGTTGGGTATCTAGTGTGCATTGGAATTTATCCTTCAAAAGGCTATAAAGGTTCCACTTAGGACTGTGATTGTATTCCCACCTTAAATAGCTGGTTTGCTTGAGTTATTTTGATATTAATATTATTTACTTAAACCTCATTAAAAGAGAAACCTGGTAAAATCATATAAAATGGGGGGAGATCTTGGGGCTCTTACTTGTCCCAGTGATTCTGGCCCCCATGCAGGAGTGGCCCCTGAACATCACGCTTTACCTTATGATCGAGGCAATAGTGACCCTTAAAAGTTCCCGAGCACCCGGTCCAAACAGGCTATATAATTTGGTCTCAAAAACTTCCCCAGAAGCATGGGCTATCATCCTTCCGTTATTGTATAAAAAGATCTGTGTGGGAGATCAGATCCCATCTTCATGGCAGAAGTCTGTATTGGTACCTGTTCACAAGAAGGTGACAGGAATGTCCCGGACAACTACAGGCTGCTGTCCATGTTAGACGTGACCGGTACACTGTTTGGAACATTCCTGCTGAAGTAATTTCAAAGCTGGGTGGAGGCCTCTAGAGCCTTGAGTAAATATCAGTCAGGCTTTCGACCAGGCTCTGCAACTACACATAAGATAAGGAAGTTGTAAATGTTAGTCAAGAGCACCAGGGAGAAAAACAAGCCTTCTTTATGCGTAGTTTATGCACATTTTAAAGCCACTTTTGACTGTGTTGATTGTGCAGAGTTATTACAAGAAATGGGTTGCCCAGGCTGGTTGGGTTATGCAATCCAGCTGCTCCACATAAATACCCAAGTCGGAATTCGTTTGGACAACGATGGCAGAATGTCAGGATTGATAGACAATAGCAGGGGGTTCAAGCAATGCGGTGTGCTGGCTTCCCTGCTATTTAATCTTATCATAAAGAGTCCTTAGTTCTCTGAAAGTGTTGCACTCAGATTTAAACCAATGAACTGTTGGCACAAACACCATTTTTTATTTAGCATATGGCCACTGAACCAGTGCATTTGTTGCAGTATGCACAAACACTAAAAATTAACAAGAAATAAAAAAGAATGCATTCACTTTTAGGGCATTTTTAGACCACGGAGCCTAGTACTCTGGTGGCGAACGAAGTCTGTCAGAAACCCAGCAACCCCTGCAGTGGCTATCCACATACCCTTCACCCTCCCCTGCACAGCCATTGAGATCTCAGTAAGATACAACCTTCCTGCAGGACCAATGTGATGACAATGTGTTCATCCATATACATTGTGCCAGGTTGGTCGCCACCTCGGGGGATGCCTCTGTTGCCTCTACTCCGATTTCACTTTTACCACTTTTATAACTTTGAAGTTTTATCCGGGGTGACGCGCGACTTTGGCGTGCTTGGCATGACTTATAATTATGATTTAAGCTTTAATGTAAAACAGCAATACATGATAGTCATTCATTGATGCATTGCCCCTGAAGATGGACATTCCTGGATCAAGTCAAGCTGTATCGCACAGCATTTAGTTGGTCTGGAAGGATTGAGTCTGTATTTAGAATAAAGGATTAAATCATTGAAAAGAAGAATGTTCCTGCCAAAATATTCATTGGAATGAAAAATAGTGGAAAAGTAGAAGCATTTAGTCTGAGCGCACACCGTGATTGGAGAGGATTTCTCCAAACTGTTTTTTGTGGCTCATTATGTATCCCTTCAGATGCTAGTGGGATCGGGTGGCACCTGTAAGAAGAATAAACAAGAGTAGTATTTGATCACTTTTTCTGCAAATGCATGTTGCCTGCCTGCGAATTTCATTATGCTAACTCTACTTTTAACCATAAAAATACAGCAACTCTCGCATAAATATGTACAACAGCTGGGCTGGCTCTAACAAACACACTCCTGACAACGCCACTCTCAGCCCTCACAAGAGAGACAGAGACAACATTGATTGATTGATTGATTCAAAGAGAGACAGGGAGAGAAGAAGACAGAGAGAGAAAGTGAGTGGATAGGGGAAGAGTGAGAGCGCAAGATGGTTATATGTTAGACCCTACCTTCCCATAGGCCTCCATTTGAAGGCTAATTCTTGGGGCTAATTTGCAAATGTTCATACAGTATATAGCATTTCTACAAGTTGCCAGCCCAGTCATGATTACGTCAATGTTTTGAAAAGAAAAGGATGCTTGAAAAAGGATTTAACGTGTTGCAAATTAATTTAGGCAGGGCGCTATTTTCTCCATTACCCTGAACCCCATTCAATTTCTAGCCACAGAATATTATCCCTGTCCAGTAGTTGGTAAGAACAATACATATTTTTCTTTACCAAGAATCTTACCAGGAAATCTTAAAAGAGAAGGCTATAATTTAAGGACCTGTCGGTTATTAAAAAGTTAAAGACACCGAAGGACGATGCCGGCAAGAAATGTGTGTTCCGTTTCGTGATTTTCCATTTCACTTTCAAAAGGAAGGCAATTCTACCTCCCATTTTCCCCAGGGTTATAGATAATTTAGATGCAGGTAGAAGTGTTTTTGAAAGCCGTGTTACACAGGATGATCAAGTTTTGCTCTAAAGATCATGTTCTAAATATCGTTTTTTTCTACCTAACACGCTTTCAAAAGAAGTAATTTAATAGAATACACTGATAAAAAGTATGGCATGCTGGAATTAAGGATTTGGAACATTGCAATAAAGGGTATTAGTACCCGGCGTGAAAAGAAAAAGACTTATCTCTGATACATTCCAAGCCTTACTGCATGGTAATCCCGAGCAAGCAACGGCGTGCAGCTCGCTCCGGTGCCAACAGCATTTTCATTCCAGAAAGGCCACCATTGAAAGGGAGAAGGGCATACGTGTAGTCCCTTCTCCCTGTTCCATTGCGGGCATTTTTTTTGTTTCCTTTTTTCTCAATTTACTTCAGAGGCCGCCATGGAAAGGGAGAAGGGACAACATGTAGTCCATGCTCCACTTCCATGGCGGCCATTTTCTTTGTTTATTATGGCTGCCACAGAAAGAGAAAACAGACTATGGTTTCTGTCAGTGGCGGCCATTTTAGTACCTTTTTAATTTCCGGTTGCAAATCGCAACGCGTCTCGCAGCCGGGAAAACAAAAAACATTAGTACCCCGGTCTAACGTGCTGGGGAACTAATGGCAATATGCCCCTCAACTGTGGGACATTACCGGATAAGGTAATGCCCCCGGGGCCTTCGTTAAGGCCCTCACTAAACTCGGTCCTGTAACTATGGGGCATGTTGCCTAATTCGCGATAAGCCAATCAGGTGGCTGGAAACTGCGGGCTACAATACACATCATCTGCCCGCTGTTCCCAATCACCTGAGGCCCTTCCCCAGGTGGTACATTTTTAAAATTTTTTTGAACCTCTCCCTGTTGACTCACCACCCCCCCAAACCTCTCCTTACCTCTTCCCCACCCTGCCCTTCCCCTATGCACATGCTGGACTGGTGCTTTGAGCTCCAGATCCGGCGCCCCCCCCCTTCCTGGCTGCCTTAGAAATGGAAAAGGAACCTGTCCCTATGGCGGCGGCCATATTTACTTCACATTTGTTTCCTCTGGAAATTGGCATTGCTTGCTCAGCCGATTGGCGTTGCTTTCTCAGCCAATCTCCAGAGAAAAAAATAAACAATTTCCACCCCAGATAAACCCCAGAGTGCAAATGGTATTCACCCCCATGGTGGGGGCGGACATGGCTGATAACGGCCCAGAGCTCTCACTGAGGCCCAAGCCAACTAGCCATATGCGTCCTCCAACGCAGGGCTGAAAGCCATATTGTTAAATGTGACAGATGACATCCACTAAATGCTTGGTCGCTGTGAAGAAGCCCTTTGAATAATATGTTTTGTTTGGAGTTTTGGGGGGTTCGTAGAGCCCCCTAATCATTACATATTGATGGTGGATTTTATGCACTTCTATTGCATATGGTGTGGCATATGAATAACCTTTCATTGCTGAGAGAGAAGTAACAACAGGGAAGCTTGTACATTCCTTCCCCTGCTCACTCTACCCACCTCGCATCCCACCTCATCTGCTATCCCTGCACTGTACCAGGGGTGGACTGGGAGTCATAAGTGAGCCTCAAAAGGTTTTTCAAAGTGATCCTGGTACTATTCACACAGAGCTGACGGCCACTTCCACTTCCATGGCGGCCATTTTCTTTGTTTATTATAGCTGCCACAGAAAAAGAAAACAGACTATGGTTTCTGTCTGCGGCGGCCATTTTAGTACCTTTTTGTATTTCTGGTTGCGAATCGCAACGCGTCTCGCAGCCGGAAAAACAAAAAACATTAGTACCCCGGTCTAACGGGCTGGGGAACTAATGGCAATATGCCCCTGAACTGTGGGATATTACCGGATAAGGTAATGCCCCCGGGGCCTTCATTAAGGCCCTCACTAAACTCGGTCCTGTAACTATGGGGCATATTGCCTAATTCGCGATAAGACAATCAGGTGGCTGGAAACTGCGGGCTACAATACACATCATCTGTCCGCTGTTTCCAATCACCTGAGGCCCTTCCCCAGGTGGTACATTTTTTAAATTTTTTGAACCTCTCCCTGTTGACTCACCCGCCCCCCCCAACCTCTCCTTACCTCTTCCCCACCCTCCCCCTCCCCTACGCACATGCTGGACCTGTGCTTTGAGCTCCAGATCCAGCGCCCCCCCCTTCCTGGCTGCCATAGAAATGGAAAAGGAACTTGTCCCTATGGCGGCGGCCATATTTATTTCACATTTGTTTCCTCTGGAAATTGGCGTTGCTTGCTCAGCCGATTGGCGTTGCTTTCACAGCCAGAGTAAAAATAAACAATTTTCACCCCGGATAAACCCCAGAGTGCAAATGGTATTCACCCCCATGGTGGGGGCGGACATGGCTGATAACGGCCCAGAGCTCTCACTGAGGCCCAAGCGAACTAGCCACATGCGTCCTCCAACGCAGGGCTGAAAGCCATATTGTTAAATGTGACAGATGGCATCCACTAAATGCTTAGTCGCTGTAAAGAAGCCTATTTAATAATATGTTTTGTTTGGAGTTTTGGGGCGTTCGTAGAGCCCCCTAATCATTACATATTGATGGTGGATTTTATGCACTTCTATTGCATATGGTGTGGCATATGAATAACCTTTCATTGCTGAGAGAGAAGTAACAACAGGGAAGCTTGTACATTACTTCCCCTCAGGGGTGGACTGGCCCATAGGGAACTCTGGAGATTTCCCGGTGGGCCTCTGCACCCTGGGCCTCTTTTCTGTGGTATTTCCAAATTTTCTCATAGGAAAAGCATTGGGCTTGCTGAAAAGGTGTCATACAGGGACACTTTGAACTTTATTTCCAGGGCCTCTTTTGGTCCACAGTAATTATTTCCAGGGCCTCTTTTAGTTCCCAGTCCAGCCCTGCTTCCCCTGCTCACTCTACCCACCTCGCATCCCACCTCATCTGCTATCCCTGCACTGTACCAGGGGTGGACTGGGAGTCATAAGTGAGCCTCAAAAGGTTTTTCAAAGTGACCCGGTACTATTCACACAGAGCTGATGTAGGCATGGCAAGCTGGGATATTGTAGGATAATGTGAAAAAATGTGCAGAGTTGGCCCTGACTACACAAGCAGATCTTGTCTGGGTTGAATCCACCAGATCCTCGCTCGCATCAAAATGAGCCCGGTTTGGTGGAGTTTCATTGTTGATGGGGACGAGCTAGCAGGGGAGCTCACACTGCTGCTTGAGCCCTAGAGATCTGGGTTGTAATCACTGCATCAGCACTTGCTCAGAATATTTGCATGATTCTGTGCAAATCACAGTATCTCCCTATATCTCCCACCGCCGCTAATCAAGAGCGGGTGCCATGTAATTCGGTCCCACTATATGCAGCACGCACTGCCATCCCAGCAGGGTTGTTGTGGTCTGATCCCAAGAAGACAACTCACATCAAACTGCCCTATGTAGCGCTTCATGTCAGAGATCCTCCAGCTGTAATACATGCTCTCTTCAGAGTGCTCTGATTCTCCTTAGTATTAGGTCTCCAAAATAAGACCCGAAACGTATGTCCTCTTTCTTTGCATAATTAATAAAATGTGTGCAAAGTCTACATAGCTTCAGGGATGTTAAGATTGTTTTGCTTAATCTTTTACTCCTTTCCTTTCTTGCCAGTTCTACCGGGAAGGCTGAAGTCCCGCTGACCATCCCAGACACCATCACTGAGTGGAAAGCTAACATGTTCTGCCTGTCACAGGAAACTGGCTTTGGCCTCTCCCCGACTGTGTCTCTGACTGCCTTCCAGCCCTTCTTCGTGGATGCCACCATGCCATACTCTGTCATCCGTGGCGAGGCTTTCAAGTTGAAGGTCACTGTGTTCAACTACCTTGTCCAGTGCATCAGGGTGAGTATGTGGCAAAAACCAAACACCAACAGCATAGGAGATGGGCGGCAAAAATACTGCTTCATATGTGGAAGGTAGCTGAGAAAGCCTTCCACAATGCAAATGAACGGCTCACCACTGGCATCAAGAAATTCAACCACATCACCATAGTCCTGAGGGTGCTACGCTGGCTCCCACTCCAAGCAGGCATAACCTTCCCAGCAATCGCATACAACAACCACTCATGCCTGAGAGGGAAACTCAAGCTATCAGAGCCCAACACTTCATTCACGCCCAGAAATCTCCATACTCAAAACCAAGAACTGAAGGGAGGGATACGCAAGGAAACAGACATTATCTGGCTATGCACCGAGAATTTAGGACAATCTCTCACCCAATAGCAAGCAAGCTCCCTCTGACATTCACTAGGAAATAACTGAACATATTAACCTTCTGGCAACACCTCACTGACCCCTGAAAACATGGCCACTGCCCCAAAGTAATGCCTGGCTAGCTCTCTTTATGAAGAGCGTTCGGGTGCATGCCAGCTAGGCTTGCTCTGTGTAAAAGCCTAAACAAATACATAGATACATCTATACACATAGATTTGGGTCATGGAAACTCAGACTCTTAAGGGCGCAAAGTCAGAAATCCCACTGTCAAAGCATTTTGGAGGACATATGGTTTCACTACATGAGGTGGGCATGGACGTTGGATAGGGTGTCAGCTTTAGAGAGGTATCTCCCACCTGCAGAGGGTACTCCAGGTCCTAATCAGGGAAGGGAGTACCCAGACATCAACACCACGACACTACTAAATCCCTTCTCCTAATGGAGGGCTGAGAACTCTCACAAATTAGCAGAGTGAACAAGAGGGATATAGGGAAGGGCTGCCCATGCTGGAGTCAGAAGAGGTAACGATGGAACGCTAGATAATCTCAAGGATGGAGAGGTACAAAGAATTCCAGATGCATAATGTGATGTCTCCCAACACCTATAGGTCTCCTCAGTTGTGCACACACGAAATAAGATGAATATACACTACTATGTTCCACAAGCCTTATTCATAAGGGTGAGCCATAAGGGTATAGCATAGAAGCGGGAGTCTGTATTCTTTCGGACTAATGTGAGTAGATGATATGACTTCCCTGCCCGTTGAACATGCGTCTATAAGCCAGTGGCTCTCCAGATGTTTTGGATCATGCCTCCCATGATTCCTCTCCATTGATTATGCTTGCCAGGGCTGATGGGAGTTGGAGTCCAAAACATATCAAGAGCCAATGGTTGCTGCCCTCTGCTCTATTAGAGACATGTTATGCTCACAACACTACTGTGACGCAGGTTTCCGTACCATATATTAAGAACATTGAAGTAAGGGCTCCAGTGAAACAGGGGAAAGAAATGTACTTGCATCTCAAGGAAGTCAAAATTATGGTCGAGACCAGTTTAGGGCTAGAATGGATATAGGTTTCTGTTCCAGTGTTAATGGATTGAAACAACCAATGCTTTTAATGAACTGTGGTTCATGTGTAACACTACATTCAGGGTTTTGGGATAAGAATAAGTATGGAATACAGGTCCAGATATCGAGGGTGTTGCTTCCTCCAGATATCGAGGGTGTTGCTTCCAGGGAACTCCTCTAGGGCAGTATATCCACTATTGGTGTGCAGGCGTAGGGAGCTCCAAGGAGTTCAGTGATTACAAGGTTTCAAACATGAGGACTACAATGTTGAACTTTTTTTAGGGATGTGCAAATGCACGTTTGAATATGAAGGGTTGGATATATCAGATTATGTAAACCATTCTCGCCTTATGGGGCTTTAATACACTGAAAGGCTGGAGAGATTTCAAAGTGTCTGAAGGGCACTGGGATTGTGAAGAATGTCACTGACAAGGAGCGTCCAAGCAGATGGACAGCATCATGGAGTGTTCATACCTTCCCGAAACCGATAAACGCATGCATCAAGCATCACAATATCATGTAATGCACTGGTGATAGTCACATATCAGTTCTTGCAACACAGACCTGCGCATCACCCTTTTCTCTTCTCCCCAGTACACACAGTTCTTCCCCCATGTTGCTATGGCAACCAGTGATCAGTGCTTTCGCAAAGGGCCACCTCACTCCAGGGTGGAAGATGATTTCAGCTGCTATAGATGTTCACACATGTTCAAGGGAGGCCCCCGCTCCCATGCACTATTTCAGTTGCCATATAGTGGGCCGTGCCTGCCCACCGGCCAAGTTGCAATGTTCAGGGGCACTGCATTCTTCCACCTTGCTCCTATGCTATTGCCCTCCTTGCAAATACCAGCCCTGGGATATCAGTATGTAGACATGTCGCATGGCTTTCATTTCTGCTGCCCAGATTCAATCTCCACCCCCACATTCCTTGCTTTTCTCAGCCCACTTGGCTTGCAGAAGTCCACCATGCTTAGCATTGTGATGTGGCATGCAGGAGGTCTCTTGGGTATGTCCAACCAGCCATGTAAAATACTTTACCTCTACTTAAACTCGACCAACATGAGTCTGTTTGTTGCAACATAAGCACAAAAGCGATTAAGTCCAGTGTTCGTATTGCAGTGAATTGCCACACGTCACTCAGCCTTCCTGTACTTTGTGGAATGGACTCAGCAAGCAGAGATTGTTCTGGATTGTTCCTCGTGGACAATACTTGAATCTAAGGGTGCTTGAGCTTGGATCCCCATCCCCTTTTATGTCATGTTGTTTTGTGTTATTCTATGTGGGATTTCTATAGTTCTCCTATGTTATACCACCGCAAATCTTAATTGCAGGAATTTCTAGAATATCTAGTAGAGTTTGAGAGCCTTTGTGAGCTCCACAAATGATGTCTGACCTTAAAGAGTGAGTGAATCCCCCAGCTTGAAACCTTCTAGCCTTCATATAGCTTTTTACGCTGTGTGCTCCAATGCAGTTCCTCTTGCAATGGTGTTTTTCGAGCACGGAGCTCCTGTCATTTTCCTCTGTATCCTGACCACTGCCTGTGTAGCCCTTATAAGAGAACCTTTCCCTTGAACAACATCTGCAGAAACAAAGTCCCCCATCACCCTCCCCAGTGTGACTGCTGAGGTTGTGTTGGGCCTCTGGATTTAGTTGTTCTTATTCCTTACCTACGACAGCTAGTTATCCTTGCGTACATTGGCGAAACAGAATTCACTATGATGCGTGTTCCCTTCAGTGGTGTTAACCATTCACAAATCTTCTCCAAAACTACTGAGTACCAGAGCATGGTTTCGATCAATAGCTCTTTTCTTTTTCAACACAATGTAGCCACCCGAATATCTGAATTGGAAAAAGACCTGACTTTTGTCACACAAATATGTGACTATGTCCAACAGCCTTGACACTGGGAGTTGGGTCTCCACAGACGCACCATTATATATGAAATCATAAGGAGAGATAATCCTTGGGTGCTGTACATAGAGGTTTCACATTATGTTTGAGCATTGGGAATTTTTGAAAACCCTGACAAGGGAAAAAGTCTGTGTGATATAAAGCATCTGTAGGTATTGAGCATTTCAAGAATATGGAGATTTCATGGAAGAGATGTTGTCTCAGCAGTCATGGGACAACTCTCGTATAAGTTCAAAGACAACGGGCCTCATTCAGAGGTTGGCGCAAAGGGATACTGGGCACCGTTAAGGACATCGGTGCCGGTAATCCCTTTGCGCCCTATTCCGAGGTCCCTTAGCGGGTCCTGCAATGGCCGCCTGGTTTTACCAGGCGTCCTTAGCGGGAGCCGCTAAAGGACCAGAGAGCAAATTGCGGTACCGTTATAAGCTATTTCCCCATTCCCATTTGAGCCCTATGGGGATTTTTCTACGGGGACTTCTACGGGGACTTACCGGTCCCTCCAGGGTCGGAATCGACAGGTAAATCCCCATTGAACCAGGTCGGACCCGGACCCGGTATGGGAGGTAGTCATGGCGCAAATAGCGCCATGACTACCTCCATACTCGGAATGAGGCCCCCCGTCCTTTAACATTGTGTGTATTATAAGAGGCTTTGTTCTGGGGTTCTAGAGCAATGGCAAACAGGAGTAGGAGGGAGGAGCCTCCCTGTCTAGTCTCTGTGTCTAGTGGAATCAACTAGACACATCACCATTAAACATTACCTGGGCTGTGGGTTCCCTGTGCAATAGATAAAGCCAGCCCAGGAATTCTAGACCCCATTTTACATACAAGATAAAGGCTGTTTCATGTGGGGAAAGTAGCTCCCAGCCTCTAATGACAAAGGTATCCAGATGCCCTGTCACAGCCGAGGCGAGACATCAATAGACAAATCAATATTGATAGAAGCTGGGATTAAATTGGCGTGAGCCTACAGGATGGGCTTAGTAATGGCACAGCTAGTAGAAGGGATCGTCCCTAGGCCCTTCACTTCTCTCAGTCCTTCCCCCTCTCCCATTGGATCAATTCTGCCTCCATGTCAGAAAAACAATCTCTCATTGTCTTTAGGATTGATAGTGCCTCGCGTTTCTTTCTCAATTTGGTGTCTTTCTTGGTTGTGACCAACGTCCTCAATATGAAGCTTTGGTCATCCTGGACTCTCCCACCAGGTACCCTCCCCTGATAACCTTCGGTCTTCTGGTGGGAGTCGGGTGCTGCACAATGTGTTGCTTGATGGAGCACAAGGTACCACATGGTTCTCCACCTGGTTGAGCCGAGCAAGTCATCACACTTTTGCATATGAACAAACGTCTCTACTCCTGATCTCTGACTTGGTTCCGGTACTTGGGGTGGCTCTGCCTCCACCGGCTGGAAAGGGATTTTCTAGCTCAGGCTGCGAAGGACACTAATTAAACTATTGTGAAACATAAATTTTGATGGATGACCCAACCCATGTGATTAGCTCCTCCTTACACATACGTAAGCGGCCCAAGCGCGTTTAGTGCGCTGTGGTATTGAGAATGACATACTGTTTGGTTCTAGAGGGAAAGGTAAGTGAGGGAGCTTTGTGGGGTGCACTCTAAATCAAGCAGCACCTTTACTGCATAGCCGGCTTTGTCTGAGATTGTCGTTCTTCATCTCTACAGGTCCACATTACGCTGGAGAAATCCAAAGAGTACCACGCAGAACCCACAGTACCAGAGGAAGAGGCGCATTGCATTCCTGCAAATGAGAGGGTCACTGTCTCCTGGGCTGTAAATCCAATATCCCTTGGTGAGGAAGCTCTCTTATAGCAGGTCCTCCTAATTATTACCAAAAGTCCTAGGTCTACTGCATGTCTGAATCGCTTCTGCTTCCAGTGAGAAAATCTCAGACTTTAACAATCCCAGGTCAATCCATACAAGATACTAGAATCATCCGAGTTCCTCCTTGATCACTTCGGCTGCTTCCTGTGATGTGATTTCTGACCAACTCAGATCCCATGTCCAATAGAAGAGGCGTGACAGTGATGACTCCATGATCAGGGAACAGAGGGATGCACAGTTATGCTCCAGGTTCTGGTCCATGTTTGGTTCTGTCGGAGAAGCATTGACATTGATGAGGAAATGACTGCAGAACAGAGAGATCTGATCCTCTCCCTGATTCTTGCTGCCTCCTGAAGAGTGAGTCATTATGGTGGAAAGTGCATCTATAGAATAAAGCACGCCATGGATCCTACATAGTCCCGTGCATGCTTCTCTCATAGTGACGAGGAACTTCTATAGAAATCAGGCAAGTCCTGTTAGTGGAGCAATGGCTCTGAAGAGGTGATCCCTATAGACTAGAGCTGCTAATTTCCCCCTGCCCCAGAATCCCTTGGGCTTCAGGTAAGAGGAGATTTTATGCAAAAGAAATAACTTTGTAAAAGAGAGATCCTAAGGTCTTTATGACCTGGAATGATCATCTGTGCCTTCTTTGAGAGACCCTCACACAGTGATAGGACAATCATAATATTTCATTTTACGTGGGTGCCATGTCTTATCTACGATTATCGAGGGCAACATCATTCTCTTTCCACATCTTCTACTCATTTGTTTGTCTTGTTCTGCTCATTGCAGGGGATGTGAAGTTCTCTGTTAGTGCTGAAATGCTCCAGGGAGAAGGACTGTGCGGAAACCTGATTGTTGCCCAACCAACAACTATACGAAAGGACACTATCATCAAATTGCTTCTGGTCGAGGTACTGCCCGGGCGGCTTCTGCTGCTTCCACTTCCTGTGTGGTATCCTTTCCCTACTTCTGCTTGCAATGCATCCTGGGGTACATGTCAGATTATACTTTTCACATCACACTCCTTGAAATACATCACACATTCCCTTTAGAAATAGTATGCATCCGATGAAACCTCCTAACGTGACCCCTTTGTGTCCTTTAGATTGATTTAAGACCGATCTTTCAAAACCCCCATATTCAATCTTGGAATATGATATAGGGTTGAGTGAGGTTAATTCACCGAAAAAAACAACTGGGTGGTTTCCTGATCCAAAATTGTCTTTTGAGGCAAAATGAAGCCACCCATGTTTCACCCAAGAATTTCTCTCAAAATTTTGCATTTTAAAACTGTTAGCCCTGATTCAATGTTTGCTAACATTGAAAATAAATCACCAAGCCTCATCTATTCCTATGACACCTTCTTTGTTTAGTGTGACCTCTCCCTCACATACGCTATAGAACACATTCTGGCACACCTCCACATTTACCCACAAATGTTCCTCTTTGGACCTCATTACAACTTCAGTGGATTTACCGCACCACTGAAATTTCGAGATTGAAGGTGAAGTGCACGAGTCACCTTGAGCATATAGCTGGAGGTAAATCCTCCACTTTACCACCACACATCTGTATCAGAAATACCACTTATGGTAAATCAACAAAAATCCCCATGTTATCCAATGGACTTCAAAAATGGTGATCAACACTACCTTACCACCACTTGTAATCCAACAGTAAATCTGATGGACCAACTAGTTTGGTGGTATTTCCACATAAGATTTGTGAAATTACTGCTGTACTCATAATGACGCTCAATCCATATCGTGATGCCTATGCATGTTTCTTTTGCTCGCCTGATGACCACTTTTCAGTCAAACTCATGCTATTTATTCTCTGTTGTGTGTTTTCCTTTCTACAGCCTGAAGGAGTAGAGAAGGAAGAGACCATCAACACTGTGATGTGTGCAAAGGGTAAGCTAGTCCAGCCTGATGTGCGTTATGCAGGTTTAAACAACACATACACATCACTCTGCTAATTAACCTCAATAGCAGCTCTTTGCTATCCCAGAACTGGGACCAGCAGGGCTCTGCCAAACCTCCTCACTCCCGACCTGCTCCAACTCCTGCTAAGATAGTGCTTGGAGTGATGTGTAGTTCTACCCATGAAGCTCACTCCACTGCAGAGACACACACAGAGCTCTGCTAAATTACCATTATACTGACCTGCAGCACCGTCTGCGTTTACAGTACTGGGACGGACACACTGCTCTGTTACAACGCCTGACTGCAGCAACCAGTACTATTCTAACACTGGAGCTCATCCATAGTTCAGAAATAGTGCCCACATCTCAACTCAACGTGACCTGCCGCACTCTGAGGTCCACACACAGCTTTTCCAATGCACCCCAACTTCTAGTGTACCTTAATCCTAATGTGTATTAGCTTTGCTATCTCAGAAGTCAGACCACCACACAGCTCTATTGGTGCACCTCTACCCTTCCTTACATGTGTCACTGCTACTGGTATTACGTAATATTATCCCCAACACAAATATCGCCGTATATACAGTTATCAGGAACAGCCATAGTGGATATTTTTATTGCCGATAATATCTGGGGTTTTTGGCAGCAGGGGTTGCAGGGGGGTGTCCCCCACTCCTTTTAAAATAATACAGGGGTTGCAGGGGTGTCCCCCGCAGGTTCCATGCCTTAATATCGCTGCAGAAATATGGCAATATTTGTGTATGGCGATATTTTTTTGGGGATATTAACACATGGAACCCTACTACTTTAGTGCTCATTTGCCAATATGGCTCTTTCAAAGCACCTCAAACCTATGGTGGTACAGCCGATATTAATCATTTTTCATACTGGTTTAAAACACCAGCTTGGCCTCTGAACGTGTCCTTTTTCCATGGCCCCGCCCTCAGCTCCTCAGAGTAGAAATGTCACCAGGTTGTAATGGCCATCAAAACTGTGCACCAATCAAGTGCATTTTTCTGAGTGGATTTAAAGATTGGCAGACTACTGTCCTACATTGTGTGTGGCAGATGCAATGCATTCATGTGTCTTGCCTGTCAGCAACCTTTATGATAGCTCTCAGATCACTCTACTCAGGGTCCAAACATGGATGTGCACGGAAACCAAGCATCCCCCCGTAGGCCCGATTCTGTGGGCGTGGCAAAGTTAGAAAAAGTGACGCTCAGCGGTACAATTAGACATTTCTAAATAGCCACCATTTTGTACAGCAATTCAAAATGTGCAGCCTCACATGGAATCTGCCACATTCGTCCAGTGCTCCATGTCAGCGATTTACGGCCTGATGCCAACCTTGGGGACTGTTTCTGATGTGCCTGCACACATTTAAAAAGTGTTGTTCCTTGAAGGAACGACACTTTTCTACATTCCACCAGATCCTCTTGGAATCCAAAAGAAGCAGATTGGAACCTTATCCCCCACTATTGTTCGCCAGCATTGGTCCTCACTTCATTGTCGGAAACCGCTGCAACTGCTGAACCACTAAGGCAAGCTCATTCTGCTCACCAGTGCCACATTGACATAACATAGGTGCATTGGTGTAGAAAAGAAAGACACCTCACAGTTGCCAAATGTTAACCCTTTTTTAAATAAATCAAAAAGTAGTGATCTGCAAAGAGAATGCCCCCACAGTCCCTGCCCTGCATTAATGTTGGACATTAGGACCATTGGCGGGCACGAAAATCAGGGTCATGCAAGAATTGGGGCTTTTATGTCAGTACCCCACATTCTTTCTTTTACAGAATATGGTGCTTTTAGGAAAAGTGTTGTTATGATATGATCATTTATAACACGCCTGTACCCAAGTGTTGCTAGGCGCGACAAGACAAGGAGGGGGAAACAGAGGGAGGACAAAACAACGATCTTACTGGGCCTTGTGTCATTCAGATCGCGCAAGCGCAGGGAAGGGGAAGAGAAAGGGGAGAAGTGCAAAAAATGGGCTGGGCATTGGGAAGTGCAGGTAATCAAAAGTGCAGCCAGTGGTTGGCTCAGTGCAGGTAATCGGAAAGTGCAGCTAACAGGTGCTCATAAGTGCAGAGAGAGGGGACTGTAGGGTTACAGATACAGTCCACAAGTGCTGGGTGCAACTGGACAAGCAGGGAGGTGTGCCCAAATTCAGAGGGTGGCCAGGTGACCAGTGCGTGGAACAGACGCATCATCAGCAAGGGAGAGGAAGAGAGAAAGCAGAAGCGAAGAGGAAGGTCTTGAGTTGCTTCCAGAGCTGAAGATGGTTCTGCTCAAGTTTCATAGAGGCAGGGAAGCTGTTCCAGAGGGAGGCCCCAGCCGAAGACAGAGATCTGCCCCCAACTCTCTGCTTGGAAAAGCGGCTTACCCTTAGAGAGTTGGAGGTGGATGAGCAAAGAGCTCAAGAAGGGAGATACTTAGGAAGAGAGAGTTGGATTTAGTGCGGATCCATGCCCCAGAAAGCCTCGTGGACAATGCAGAGGGTCTTGAACTCGATGCTTGTCGCCACTGGGAACAACACATTTCTATTTTTACCAGACATCTGAATCTGGCCCCCATTGTTTCCAGCATGTACTTGAAGTGAAGACTGTAGCAGTAAGAAGTAGGTGAAATGCTGGACTATTGGGACATTTACCTGGAATCCAACTAGAAAGTGAATGCATTGGGCAACCCAAAGATGGAGAGCTCTGTGCCAGACAACCCCTTTATTATTATTATGGTATTTAATGAGCGCGGACCTGGTTTTGAGATGCAACAGAGCGGTTTACAGAGGTATACACCAAAACAGATATATAACAGAGGGCTTTACAGAGGTATACACCAAAACAGATATATAATAGAGGGCTTTACAGAGGAATACACCAAAACAGATATATAACAGAGGGCTTTACAGAGGTATACACCAAAACAGATATATAATAGAGCGCTTTACAGAGGTATACACCAAAACAGATATATAACAGAGGGCTTTACAGAGGTATACACCAAAACAGATATATAATAGAGGGCTTTACAGAGGTATACACCAAAACAGATATATAACAGAGGGCTTTACAGAGGTATACACCAAAACAGATATATAATAGAGTGCTTCACAGAGGTATACACCAAAACAGATATATAATAGAGGTTTACAACATTACAGATGCATAATGTAGCACTTTTCAGTGGTCACAACAGAACAGATATACAGCGGGCGGTAGGATACAGAGGGGCACAGAGGAGGGGTACAGCTGTACCGGGTGGCAGGGAGGATAGGACCGTCGGTGTATAGCGAGTCAGATGGCGCGAGGAGTGATGTGATGTCCTAGGTTTTGAGGACCCCTTGTGCATCAGAGCTGACTATTAAAGATGGACATTTCTCTCACTGTGTACTTGTTGTTTTGCAGAAGATCACCCAGTGACCGAGACGATTTCCCTCAAGCTTCCAGAGAATGTGGTGGAAGGTTCCGCCCGAGTCTATATACAAGTTGTTGGTGAGTGACTGATGAGAACCTCCCTCCCTCAGGTCTCCCTCTCTCTATCTGCTAAAGTATTCTGGTATCCTCGAACCATCAATTTATAGCACTTATTTCCTGGTTTGAAAAATCTGCGTCTCTAAAACTGTCAATTTCTC
The DNA here is from genome assembly GCF_040938575.1 of Ambystoma mexicanum. NCBI lineage: Eukaryota > Metazoa > Chordata > Amphibia > Caudata > Ambystomatidae > Ambystoma > Ambystoma mexicanum. The sequence goes on from NC_090925.1 coordinate 157,100,506, forward strand.
TTTCATCCTCTTCATATATAATTTGTTTTTTCCTGGAAGATGACAAGTCCACGATCAGTGATATTGTGTTGAATTAAGCTAGCTTATGTGACACAATGTGATCCTAAATTGTGATTTTCTGTTTTCCTACTTTGTCCTATCTTATGATATGTGAGTATATGTTTTCTTTTTTGTTATGTTTTCCAATGCACTTTCCTTCATCCTGTTCAATGTCTATTTTCAACCGCTGCTATCTCTGCTTCCTTTGTTTGGCAATAGTTTCTAGAACAACATAGACAATTGTGATGAATCTGATGATGTCATCACTCCTTTCCCTGGGATAGCCTCTCCCCAGGTTTCCTGGGGATGGCAGCAGCTAACTGATCCTGACCCTGGGTGCGGCTATATGAGGAAGGACCACCTTGGGGAGTGGTGGCACTCAGGGGTATGGGGTGACATTGTTTGAGGGTCTGGATACCCACAGGCAGCGCCAGGAGTGCCAGAATAGGATTACGGACACATGACATATTTTGTTGGAGAGTGTGACAAAGGAAAGATGAATTTAATAGGGGAAAGATCTCCTAGATTAGGGATAGTGAGGCATTTCCCAACCCCTTCTTGTTTCAATAAACGTGTATGGCCAAAACCTTTGTGCCCGTGTGTCATTCCTGGCTCCTCACATGATACACAAATGTTCTTGAAACTGCAGTCTCACTCAGATATACAGTCTGCTACTTTCTCTAGTAATATGCCTGCACTGGATGACTGGCAGAGCAAACATTTTCTAAAGTTAAATCTTACAAACATTGAGATCCTTTGGTTGCAAATCCTTCACTGGGTCCATCATCTATTTGGCCTATCTCACTGGGCAATAGTCCATGCCTTTTACAGTGGTGAAAAATATAGGGATCTTTTTAGGATCCACTCTTTAAATAAATCCTAGACTTGACAAGCAATCAAGACCAGTTTCTACCACTTGCAACCATTATAACACCTTTTCTTCTGCTTGGATCAACCTCAGAAGATGCACGTGGTCATAGCATAGCGCCAGTCTGTACATGGAAACAGTGGGCCTGTGCAGTGCCTTCCAGACACTGCGCAGGTGAGTGAGGCCCCACACAAGACCCTCCAGGGCTTGTTTATTTAAGAATCCGAGACCTGGTGTGCCTCCTAGTACCGGCGCCCCATGTGGTCCCATCTCCCTGCTCCCATCCGCTTCACTTATTCCTTCCCTCCCTCCTCCCGCCTCCCAGACCACCCCCGTCCCATGATTGGCCCAAAGGCTGTGTTTACTAGGGCCTTAGAGGCCGCAGGACCCGTGCAGACGCCATTCTTCCAGGCGCTGCACAGGTGAGTGAGGCCCCACACGAGACACTCCAGGGCTCGTTTATTCAAGAATCTGAGGCCCGGTGTGCCTCCTGGTACCGGCACCCCACATGGTCCGATCTGCCTGCTCCCATCCACTTCCCCTATTCCTCCCCTCCCTTCTCCCGCCTCCCAGACCGCCCCCATCCCGCGATTGGCCCAAAGGCCGTGTTTACTAGGGCCTTAGAGACCGCAGGACCCGTGCAGATGCCATTCTTCCAGGCGCTGCACAGGTGAGTGAGGCCCCACACAAGATCCTCCAGGGCTCGTTTATTTAAGAATCCGAGGCCCGGTGTGCCTCCTGGTACCGGCGCCCCACGTGGTCCCATCTCCCTGCTCCCATCCGCTTCCCCTATTCCTCCCCTCCCTCCTCCCGCCTCCCAGACCACCCCCTCACCCTGATTGGCTCATTCTACACTTTTAGAGCCATCTCCCCAGGGCAGCCCTCTGCCCAGCAGCCCCCACGACTAAGGACCACGAGGCAAAGGGCGGCTCCTACATTGGCGGCTCCAAGATGTGTCTGCAGGTGTCCGCAGGGGACGCCAAGGAAGCCAGCAGCTAACAGACACCAACAAAAACTGTGAGTGTGGCATTGGTGGGGAGTAGAGCAATCACTCTACTCCAGAAAACCCCTGCCACTCTATCTTACCTCCCTTATTAGCATGTGCACAATTAGATAGATTTGTGAACATTAGCCTGCGTCATGTCTGGTTAGAATTATGAACGTTGGCATGTCCACACTTAGATAGAATTGTGAATATTAGCATGTCCACACTTAGATAGAATTGTGAATGTTGGCATGTCCACACTTAGATAGAATTGTAAATATTAGCATGTGCACACTTAGATAGAATTGTGAACATTAGCCTGCGTCGCATCTAGACAGGATTTTGACTGAAGGATAGCATGGCCGCACCTAGATGAAACTTGAATGTTAGCATGTGCCACACTCAGAGCTGTGAACTCCAGCCTGCGCCGCATCTAGATAGAGCTGTGAATGTTGGCATGCCCACCCCTAGATAGAATTCTGAACAGTGGCCTGCGCCGCATCTAGATAGGATTGTGAAGGCCAACAAGTGCCACACTTAGACAATACTGTGAATGTTAGCACGCTAAAGGTCAGGTAACCCACTAACCAATATAACCTCAAACTCTGCATACTTATCTAACTCAAAAACTCACAAAACCATCTCTCGCACCACAAGCCGCACGCACTTCACAACACTGCAACAACATATAACGCGGAGCAACAAAACACGCGGACTGAAACCGATCCAATACCTGCACCAAAGCTCAGCATCTAGTGTATACCAAGTTGAAGCTGCCAACAGAACACCACTCCTCTCACTATCCTACTCCCTCTTCACCTTACTAACCCATCCCCCCTTATCGTTTACAGATCCGCCAGAGCGACTGGGGACCAATTCCGTTGGTGACGGTGCACGGCACAAATAGCTTTAACATTTAACATTTAAAATTTAACATTACGACCCTGGCGTTAACCAATGGCGCTATTAGCACCATGGTTAACGCCAGTAACTTACCGAATCCGCCATGGTGAAATGGGGAATTACCACCCCATTCCAAGGTTGGCGGAGCGGTAATTCCCCATTTACCATTGGCCCTTCCCCATTCCCATTTTTGCCCCATAGGGCTCAATGGGAAAGTGGAAGGCGGTAATAATGGTACCGCAAATTGCGGTACCGTAATTACCTTCAAGGTCCCTTTGCGGGTCCCTACTTTAACGGCTGGTACAGACCAGCTGTTAAGGTCGGGAGCCGTAAAGGGACCTCATAGTAAGGCGTTAAGGGGTTAACGGCGCTGCAACCTTTTACGACGCCGTTAACCCCTTAACGCCTGGGTCGTACTGAGGCCCTGTATCTACTTTGGTCCTCCTGGTCTTTTGATGCATTGGCTGCAGTGTCTATGGAATTCTAAAGCCCACCTAGTTTATAGCTTCACTCTAAGGAACCACATCTCTCCAGTTGGGTAGAAGCTGCATTGTTTGTCAGATGGCCGGTGGGTGATCTTGAAGTCAATGTCCTTTGAGCTCTGGACAGCAGCTCCTTATCCATTCTCTCTGACAGATGTAGGTTCCATAATCCAGACAGACATCTTTGCACCACTTCTTCTGTGTTGATCCGGCCGTCACAATAGAGATTTTTCAGTAGAGTGCCCTTCTTGTTGGAAATTACGCCAAGTGTTTTCGTTCACAAGCAACTGAAAAGCAATCTCTTTTCACATTAACTAATCTTTAGTTTGTTTTGTGATACCGACAGGCAGTGTCAGAAAGGGCTGTTGATGATCTTTATTGAGGGCCCAGAAGCCATACCTCCAATTTTGCATCTTCAGTCCTCCCTGGAGCATTTCCAAATATTTGTAGAGTTGAAAAACCACACAAAGCAATCAGCAGAGCCCATCCTATACAAGAAATGCACAACGGTTTCACATGTATCGTCCATAATCTGAACCGCAACTCAACATGACTGCATATCGGCTTACCCATGATTGGGGCTTTGCCTAATGGTCGACCCATGTTGGTCGACAGTCTTTTGGTCAACCCCAAGTTATTCCCCCTCAAGGTGGTCGACCCTTTCTTTTTTCAATGAACAGTTGTATAATGGTTGGACCTTAGGGGGTCGACCAATGCAACTGCTCAACTAAAGGGGACCCAATCACCCCACTTTCCTGCCTCCTCCCCGTTTATACCCTCACTCTTTTCTCCTATGAAGAGGGTTTCCCCAGTGCTCCCCTTCTCAACCACAACCCTCCCTCCCCTGCCACTGCCCTTTCCAATCCCCTTCATCCTCTCCTACACCGCCACCAACCGCTGCCCCACCACACTGTCTTTTTACATTTGTCATGGGAGGTCCTCCTGAGCCTGCCTATCTTTGTTCCCCATTCCCCTGATACTCCTCTTTCCTATATTCTTCCCCTAACCCCAGTATTTCACTGTCCCCTCACATCCCAATCCCTACTACCGCACACCCTTGTTTGACCTGCTTCTTACCCCCCAGCATCCACCCCAATACCAGTCCACTGTTTTCCCACACCTCACCCTCCCGTTAGCCCTCTTTCTTCGGCCTCATCATAAACTACTCTATCAGGGAGACATGTCGATCACCTTTACCAGTCGACTAGTCTAGCCTGACTACTGCCCTTACTGCGATAGATTTCCATGGATGCTCTCCTGACATAATTATGCTAGTCTTCTCCGTTCTGCCCCTCCCCTCAACTTCATGGTGGTGATTACTGATGTCTGTCTATTACAACAAAGTTAAATCATGTCACCATTTCCACAAAAAAGGTAGCAGACGCCCTTCTCCAGAAACAACATGGCATGATAACCTGTTGGTGTTTTTCCCACTTTAAGAGTCCGCAGCCATCGCTTTTTGCTCACTGTACTTTTCACAATGGAGGAATATTAATTTGCATATCAGTCTTTGTCCCGCCCACAAGGGCAGTCCAGCAACGAAATGCCTGGAAAACCTCCTTTAAACGAGTGCCTACAGCAACCCCAGACACCCCCAGACACGTGTTTCAGGCTTGTTGGCCTCATTAGTGAGGTGGAGCTGTGCCACTCTGAGAACAGTGAGCAAGGGGTCCACGTCTGAGTTCCCATCACCCCCTGACTGTGACAGTCTGCTGCTGACCCTGGGGTAATGGCCAAGCTAGAGGCCAATCCTGGGTATTCCCCATATGGCAAAAACCCTGTTTGTCGTGTGACCTCATTCTTAGATTCTTCCGGGCGACATGGACCTTCTTCAGTTCTCCCATGAGTCTCTAGGTGTTGAGGAAACAGCAATGACACAGGTCTTCCCTTTATGTCACTCTGCATCTCCCAGGCATACCAGTCCACTTCTCTCTCAGAACCAGGCAACGTCTGCAGCTGTGATCCCTTACCCTCAGCAATGTTGATGATCTTGGTCCATGCATACACCACACTGGTGTAGCCGAGATTTGCCGACCTATAGTTTCGCCAAAGGCATTTCTGGCTTCTCTTTTTTTCTATGCAGATGGTATATTGGTGTAAGCAATATATGCGGTGTGGAGTGGACATCTCTATCATGAAAACACATTGAAACAATGAGCAAATGGAAAACAGGTGCATGCTGGAACTTGGAGTCTAAGTTCATACTGCCCTGAAGGAGAAATGCTGTGTAGTGGGGAATCGAAACCTAAGGCCCTAGAAGGCAACATCCATAGAGACAATGAAAAAATAATAGTGCAGAGACACACTGCATCATGGAACTTGAAGGTCCTAAAGGCATCAAGAGTAATATACAATGTGGCAACCAAAGAGACAAGGATTAGAGTTCCGAATCACCTAACTAATCAGCTTATCGTAATACAACTCTATTCCCTTGCCCATGCCCATAATTATAAGATTTTGCCAGGGCAAAGAATTTGCCAAAGCAGAAAACTATCCCAAGTGTCTGTCCTCTGGCTTCCACCAAACAGGTGTGTCAGGGGTCACCAGAAATTACAAAAGTATTCAAAAAGGAGTGTACACAGGTGCAAGAAGTAACGCAATTTTATTCAGGGCCCCAGATGCAGCTGGGACAGCAAATTCAAACAGAACGCGGACAGAACTGCATTAAAAGGCACTGTCAAAGAACTACTCTCAAAATGAAAACTTTTATAGAATGTAAAAAAATTAGCATTTGCGATTGTGTGAAAACATCTCCCCACCAGAAATGATTGTTCGTAGCACTTTGCACCCATATAGAACTACATATGTTGTGATTGATCATTGGGTCATGAACCTTCCCACGCCGCCCTCAATTACAATAATGTGACGTCACAATTCACCCCCAATTCCCACAACACAAAATTATGTAATTGATCCATTTGAGACGACCAGCGGAACTTTATTATTTTGCCCTGGTCGCCTCTTCATGCCTCCCATGGAAACGGCTACCCACCAGGACACCATCAGAGCCTTGACCCCCGGATATACTATTGAATAATTAATGCATATTGTGAACATTCTAGCCCTCTTCCCAGGGAAAATGATCTGTGGGTGCTTTGAAACTGATGTGGGTATTTCCAGCTACACTAGAAAATCACATTACATAAATGATCTTGAATTATAAAATGGTCATATATATATATTCATCATTCACTGGCAAACCCTGTATGCTCTAATCAGTTGACCTCGAAAAATAACCCCTGTTTGCTTCTCTGAAGGCTTTGCTGGGGGTTGCATGTTCTGTACTAATGAACCGGCCGCAGTGGGCTTTGCCGCAAGCAAAATGTGTGCACATGTTTAAAGCAGAAGCAGGCTCTTGGGGCCTATTTACCGCACTTCATTCTACTATTAAGTTTGATTATACTTACCTGTGCCCCAGGATTTATGGATTTGTTTTATTAGGTTTTCAATTTTGCAGATATCAGAAAGAGCCCTCCTCCCCATTTTATAGCACTACTCTATCAGCTGATAAATGCGTTCCTTCATACCACGCTGGACTTGCATTTTGATTACACAGGTCACCCCACTGCGACCTTGGTAGTTATCCAATGGTTGTCGATGAAACAATGTTCTTATTTGAAAGCATTATGCCTCATGCAGGCACCTCAGGATGTTGCCCTTGGCTACCTTGCCATCCAGTTTCATCTTTGCCATCCCGACCTTAAGCAAACAACCATTATCTCTACTCATCACCTCTGAAAGAGACCGTCTTTCTTCCCAGCAAAGTATCAAGCTTTCAATCGCAGATCCCTCTATTTTCAAGTCTCAAATTTATGGAACTGCCTTCCTTCGAGACTCTGTCTTCAAGTAGATTTTTGGAAATTCTAACCAGTTACACTTTTTCTTTTCTACTTTTCCACTTTAACTGCTGATACTGCAAGAATTTCTTTTGCCTGCTCTAAAATCCATGCCACCCCACCCACCTCTCGTCGTTCTGAAAGGGGGACTTGACATAGGCAACTGACATCACAATGCTGGCAATTTTTTTTTCCCACATGTCTTTACACCACATCTATATGGCTGTTGAATTTGTGTCACTGCCAATCAGGAACGCACTGTAAAGATGACCACATTAAATATAAATGTGATACAAAACAAAGCTTGTGCAAAGCCAACAGTTTGAGCTTTTGGGTACACACAGAACAGGTATTTTCGGTGTTGCCATAATTGCCACAATTCACTTCTTTCAAACACCTTTCTCATGTACTGGGTGTGAAACTATAAATCTGAAAGTTTTAACTTTCCCTAGTGACTGCTTAAATATTATTGATTTATCGTCCGCCAACGGAGACACCTATGTGTTTGGATGAAATATCAGGCATCTTGTCAAATTTTAATACACCGAATAGCCATTCAGTTATATTAGCAGATGTTGACAAATGGCTGGGTAACCCTAAAGGTCTGAAATCTATTGAATTAGAGCAAATATTATGTAATTACGATTTCACTATATTGAGAAAAGAACCAACACATTAACACAGTAACGCCCCTGATTGGGTTGTAGCAGAAATGTACATCTACAATTACTTGGTATTAAACCTTGTGTCTAGTCAGACCATTACACAGTGATCTTTGAGATACTTCTTACTAAAAAGGAACTTCATAGACCTAATAAGTTGCAAACAGTCACTAGTAGGAATTTTAATATAATTACATCTGACGAGTTACAGAAATATATCAATGAATTAATGGCTTCTACATCGGACCATGAACTACCTACTATATCAAAGTCTGATCAAAGGAATCGTGAGTTACTTGATCAAATTGCACCTCTGAAAGAAAGAAATGTCAGGGAAAGAGAAAATAACCACACGTGGTATACACCACATCTTGCCTCCTTGAAACAAGATAAGAGGAATGCTGAATGGCTGTGGATTAAATCACAATCCCCAGAGAATAAAGCGAAATGGAAGGTTATAGAGAAAAGCTAACGGACAGAAATCTTCCAAGCTAAAAGGGCTTTTTTGGCTCCCAAATTTCCAACTCTGCCAATGATACTAAGAAATGATTTGAGATTGTCAGATCATTGGAAAAACCCAAAGCCCAAATAAAACATTGTATTCCGAATAATGTGGATTGTGAAGCAATACACAAAGCTTTTTCGGATAAAGTGTATAAAGCACAATGTACTATTGCTAACACAAAAGAGACTAATAGTAATCTTACTGTTAAGAGTCCAACTTTTCAATCTCGTTCTCATGAAAACCCTCCTTTCTCATTTTAGACTATTACAGTGGACTCTCTTACTAAACTCCTCAATGAAATGTGCCCTACTATTTGACAGATGTATATTCTACCTTCAAAAATTGTTTTACAGAATTTAGATATTTTTGCGCCTTTCCTGACTCGTTTTACAAATGCTTCTTTTTTTAGGTAATGATGTGCCTGACTTTCTGAAAAGTGTCACAGTTACCCATTTACTTAAAAAAACGAATTTTGATCCTAGGGTGTATTGTAACTACAGACCCATTACCAATGTCCCATTTCTGCAGAAGGTAGTTGATACGGTGGCGGCTATCCATCTCCAACAGCATTTTGAGAAATCAAGCATCTTACACCAGCGGCAGTCCAGTTTTAGGAGTGCCCATGGGACAGAGACTGCAAAGCTAGATTTACAAACAGAAATGCTAGATTATATGGATGATAGTAGATATGGGCTGCTGATCTTTTTAGATCTTTCAGCGGCCTTTGATCTTGTTGATCATTCCAAACTTCGAACATATATCCAGGAAATTGGTAATTGTTCCACAAACACGGTTAAATGGCTTTGGACAATTCTAAGTAATAGAAAGTCTGAGACTTTTGGGGAAAATGCTTCATCTAATTCAGAGTCTATTACATGTGGAGTTCTGCAGGGGGCCTGTTTGTCCCCCACCCTCTTTGATGTCTTCTGTCGATTATTGTGTGATCTCTTGGATTCTATGGGACAATATTTGACCAATTATGCTGATGACACTAAGATTCTTTTAGACTGAGTGGAGAATACACAAAGGACACAGAAATGTTTACGTCCGTATACGACAACTTTCCTATTTGGATGATGGAAAATGGGCTTTGCGTTAATAGTCGGAAGACTGAACTTTAGATTTTTGGCTCAGTCCAAGCAAGAGAAAAGCTAGGAGTGGATAATGATAAGCTATGTATTGACTAACATCTAATACATAAAGTAAATAAAGTAAAAACACTTGGGGTTACCATTGACGCATGACTTAATGCAGATGCTCAAGTTGTAAGCGTGACAAAAACACACAATATTATTTCAGGCTATTACGCCTGATAAAATGCTTTTTTTCACCAACAAACTGTGTTACTCTAGTTAGGGCTTTAGTCATGCCAAGATTAGACTATTGCAACGTATTGCTAGGCAGAGCAAGAAAACGTTGTATCAAAAGATTGCAGATTCTGCAAAATGATGCTGTTAGAATTACAAAAGATGTACCAAAGCCAGAACATATATCATAGTACAGAAGAGAACTGCATTGGCTTCTTGTATAAGCGTGAATAGAATTTAAAATCAACATCATGACTCACAAATGTTTATTTGGTGATGCCCACAGATATCTGAATACACGTATTATTGTCCAGGATTCTATCAGAAATACTAGATCGAAGGACTCCAGGCGATGGACATGCCCTAGATCCCGACGGGTTAAGGGAAAAGAAAGGTCTTACCCTGTAAACTGAAGACTATTCATTCTTTTAGGCTGACTTACTACTGATAATTCTCTATTATATTTCCCATGCTCTCGATCCATCTTTTCTCCACGCCCTGATGCCTACGGCACATTACAAATAAATAAATAAATGGTAGTAACTGGCCATAAGATGGCTACATCTGGATAATGTTGTGAGTAGCAAAGCATATGTCAGTGTCCAGCAAATGCCTACCTAATAGCAAAACACAAGCCACAATTGTTGGCTTTGAAAAGGCTTGTTATTAATTAAGTGCAGGGAACATATGCAAGGACACACATACTGCCTAGATAGCAGCTCCTGAAGGCCCATTCAGTTAAGACTTTTATGTTACACCAGGGGCTCATTTGCAACTGCAATTAAGCAATGAACTCTCTGAAAGCTGCTTATAATTGACCACTGGCAGGTCCCATTAGCACAAAGCTTGATGATACTTCAAAGCTCAGGGAGATCCCAGGAGGATCTGTTTTGACCAGGGAGGGGCAGCTAGTTGGTGGGAATGGTCATAGGGATTAGTAGGTCCAGGGGTGGCCAAAATGTGTGTAAAAACCAAACAGCACCCACAATCTATGTGCCCACCTTCACACCCCTTCTCTCTCCTATTTGTTCTGCAATGCAATACTCTGGGTTTAGACGTGGTGCTAAAGCACCAGCGAAGAGACACAACTCATGTAAATTAGGACTGGAAAAAGTGGCTTTGGGCAATCAAGGAAAGGCTTCTAGATCTTAATGCCCCTAATTTGGTGGTTTCTATCTGCGATGTCTTTGCAGGAGGTCAAGAGTAGGCTTTACTCCGTAAGATGTCCAGTGTAACTAGTGGCAGGCTAACAGCAAGGTATTTAGGAAATAAATCATTGAATAGGGCGGAAACATATCTTCATATAGTCGAGAACTTCAATCAGAAAGTTCTTTCTTTGAAATTCCGAATGAATGGTCCTCCTCTTGCATCCATCACCAAGCGATGGGACTGAACGTCATCACATTCTTGCCATGTTTGTCCTTTGGATGCAGAAAGAAGTATTCCCTTTATTTTGTATGTCCTCTGTGATAAGCTTTAGAAGCAAGTGGCTGGTGCCGTTACTTAATCCTGAGGCCACTAGAACACGGATTGAAGCGCTTTCAATCTACTTCACCTGGGTCAGTAATGTTCAGTGTTTCAGCCTCTCTGGTGCCTGGAGGAGACAGGCCTGCTATATCAAATATGTTTTTAAATATTTCTTTGGGATTTAATGAAACTATTTTTATCTGCGTGTAATTTTATGTTATCTATGTATGCGGAGAGAAATACGGAAATACGACTGACTGACTTTGGGTAATTTCTTTGTGTACCTGTGGGGAGCAAGGCTCGTGGTATATAGTAAGAGCGCCACGGCGGAGGGAGGGGTTCCATTTGGCAGTGGCACCCTCTTTCATGTTCTGCACCCGTTGTCACTGTCTTAGTTATCCTAGTGCTACAGGCCACGGTGTATCAATGCAGCAGCTCCTTCCTGTCTTCACTGACCCCAGGCTGGCTAGATTTCTCACGGTGGTGCTCCCTGTACGCCCGCATAGAATGCGGGCTCTGCCCACTCATTTGGTCGCCATCACTTTGTTCTGCCCCTGGAGGCAAACACTAGGCGGAGAATGTAGGGCTCGGGTCTTTCTTGCTCTCTATGCTCCTATGCTCCTATGAGTGAACTCTCTATATCTCTATCAGGCGCCCCCTGTCCTCACCCCTCCCTTCAATTTCCCATCTCCCTGCTGCAGTATAAGAAGCTCTCCATGTCATGCACGCCTCTACATATGTGTCATGATCCGTCTGTCCATCCATATCCATCCATCGACCGACCCAACCGCCCATTCATCCATCTATCATGCACCCATCCATCCACCTGTCCATCAAACAACCCACCCACCCATCCATCCATCCACCCACCCATCCATCCATCCATCCATCCATCCATCCATCCATCCATCCATCCATCCATCCATCCATCCATCGATACATCCATGAATCCAGCCGTTCATCCACCCACCCATCCATCCATGCATCCATCCATCCATCAATACATCCATGCAATCACCCGTTCATCCACCCATCCATCCATGCATCCGCCTATCCATCCATCCACCCATCCGTCCATCCACCCTATCCATCCGTCTGTCCGTCCATCCATCCATCCATCCATCCATCCATCCATCCATCCATCCATCCATCCATCCATCCATCCATCCATCCATCCATCCATCCATCCATCCATCCATCCATCCATCCATCCATCCATCCATCCATCCATCCATCCATCCATCCATCCATCCACAGTCCATTCTTAGATCCACCTCCTCTTAAACCTTCCCTACACATACATAGTCCCAGTATAAGGTGATCAGGTTACTACTTGAATGACAGTCTAGGCAGCAAACCGAGGAGGCCTTTTGCCGCCCACCAACTGGAAAATAAGAGATGAAGCAACAGGTTCCTTTTCAACATGGCGTCTGCATGATTGGGCACAAAATACCAGAACTGAGTTGGAAAACTCATGTGCAAACTCTGCAGCACGAGATAGGGTGGTGATGACCTCGGATAGCTTTGAGTACCTATATCAGGGCCCGGGTGGCTTCCGGCCTGTACTCTACCGCTTTCCAGCCGATGCAGGCTGCGGTGTGTTTGCAGCCAGGTGCACCATCATGTTGCTGTTCTCTCATGTGGTTAATTCTAAGATCAGTGCAAGTGCTTCTATCGCTGAGAAGTGTAGCACATACACAGACCCTGCTTGTGTGTGAGTGACGCTTCATCACGTGGACTCTTGACATTGATGCATGGGTGGTGTTGGTATGCATAGTTTGCAGTACTCCGGATCATCTGCTTCGCCTCGACATACTCAGGGTCAATGCATGTCCATGTGTTCCTTATCATAGAAGGGGCACACTCTGTAAAAAGCAATGCAAGACTAAATGAGGGGTCAGTAAAGTCTAATCTGGTGCATCAGGGAGATCCAGTTTGTGAGTGTCAATGAAATAGGGCGCTCTGCGACAGGTGATGTGTCACGTGACTTGTGCGCCATTCTCCTCTTCCCTGCAGGAGACATCATGGGAGTTATGATCCACAACTTGCAGGACCTTCTGCAGATGCCCTACGGCTGTGGGGAGCAGAACATGGCCCTATTCGCCCCCAACCTCTACGCCATGGAGTATCTGAACAAAACCGGGCAACTGACCGAAGAGATCAAAGCCAAGATCATTGGGCATCTGATAAGTGGTGAGTGATGCATGAGAAGCCAACCTTCGCCATTGGAGATCAATGGACAGGCTAAGGACAGGTCTGCACTGCATTGAAGAAGCATTGTGTCCCTGTTGTCTACATTAGACACAGATTCATGACAGGGATTCAATGCTGTGTCTGAGGCATGGGGAAACTGACAGGAGTTACTCACCCTGGACTGGGGAAGGCTGGGCCGGCGAGAGACGCCAGCCCAAACCAAGGAAGACCGTAGCGACCGTAGCGAAGAAAATATCTCAGTGGAGGGTGCAGGGCCCCATTCCAGGGTCATCATCACTCGTAGCACCCAGGGGAGTGTGCTCTTGGGTGCTAATAGGAAATCAAGCCAATTGGTTAGCATCAGAAAAAATAAAAGGACTTTAGTGACTTTATTATATCTGAGGTCTTTCCGCGTGGTCGGGACGTGGAGAAAGTAATCACCAGAGGACAGGTGGCCGTGGGTCTGTGGCAGGAGAGGTTATAGGTATGTGGAGAGTAGAGGGCAGTGGGAAAAGAGGGAGGAGAGTGCAGGGAACGAAGTGGAATTCAGAGCCCATATTGTTGGACGAAAAACAAAATCCCGAATTGAGGCAGTGGTTCAGGAGGCAGGAATGGAACGTGGACATATGCCTGCAGATACTGCTCACGTTCCTGGCATGAGTGCCGGGCACCGCTCCGCAGGGTGCTCATTTTGTAAAATCCCCTGTTTGATACACCTGGGAAAAGAGAGGAGGGTTCATAGTCTAATCACATTGGGAAGAGCATGCAGTGAACAGTCATAGTGCATACATGTGCACAGCTAGCAGAGCAATATCCGTGCTTACTTGCAATCCATGCTACTCTAAGACCAATGAAGACCATGCATGGACTAGTGCATAGAAAGCACACTGCAGTAAACACCTGGGGCCAGATTACAAAGACTTTGCACCGGTGCAAGTGCAAAGCTGCGACGCATTAGCACTAGGGCAAAAGTTTGACCTAGTTCAAAACACTGGAGCCATATTCGAAAACATTTGCACTGTGACAAGTGACATTTTCCAAGCATTATTTGCCCTAGTGAAAAAAACCTGCACTTTCAATGCATGTTTGTAACAGGGAAAAGTGTGTCCTAGTGCTAATTCAATTCCATGTTATCACTAGGGCACACTTTGCCCTTTTGCAGAAATGCATTGACTGGGGACACTCCCCATGTCATGTATAAAGAGGCATGAGTCAGGTGCTAACCTAAGGATGTGCTCATTTTGTCCCTTACTCCAGGTTACCAGCGGCAGCTGCTGTACAAACACAGTGACGGCAGTTACAGTGCTTTTGGCCCCCCTGGCGAAGGCAACACATGGTGAGTGATCAGCTGGGACACTGTGCCCCCCCTCCACCCAACTCCCTAAACCATGGCTGTGATACAGGGGGTTCAGGACCCCACCTAAACCATATGCAGGGGGTAGAGGGATGTGGAAGCGGAGGCATGTACGAGTTCATTTGCCCACACCACTGCTAATGTGACTTACTTTAACTCATGCTCCAAAGTGGTACTATTATTTTGGAAGGATACCGGGGCAACTCTTATGAGAATGAGGGCTTGTTGCTAAGATCCCTGTGGCTAAGATGGGCCATGCAGGACAACATGTAAGCAATATATAGTTTATACACCAAAGGAGTGCAATCATATAACTATATGTGCACTCAGGCTTTACACGGCTCAAAGATGTATGCAGTGCTATGTATATCCTGGCTGTACTGCAAGTGAGAATCTAGAAGGCTCAAGGCAGGGCTTTGTGGCTAGAAAACAAGAATAATTGAATGAAACACATTTGGGAAATAGCAACACCTTATATTCCAGAATTCCTGGAGGAATCCAGCGTGACGTGATCGATATAAACACCATATGTGGTATGAGGAAACACCATTCAATTTGTCGATAATGCCTATAGCTGCATGCTGATTGGCCGGTAATGGCCAGGGGTCCATGTTAGAGGCCAGAGTGAAGTGAGGGTGTAAAGGGGGGGCACGCAGGGAACTAGACACTTGGTAGGAGTTAGTAGAAAATGGCGCCTGCACCAGTGCACAAGTTCATGGCAGACTCAGGGATGGAATGCAGGGTGTATTGGGCAATTCGGCCAGCGCTTCTCTGCACCTGATTGGCTGGTGCCTTCCCCAGTGTGTGCTAATTAATGATAACACAATAGCTCTTAGGATGGAGGCTTTAAGATCTATTTCATTTATGGTCAATGTATAACTTCTTCAAAATAGAGGAAAACATCTTAGTTGACCTCAGTCATGCGCGGTGGCGCAGAATATCAACATTGTTCATGGTACTTCTTCAGGGAAACGAGAGACTGGAACCTCATCTATCACACGTAGAGAGGCCACCAACATGGCATAAGGTGCACTGCACAAGACTGCTTTACAATTCATCGCAATCCTGTGGCTTAGCAATCAGAACTGCATCCGTGCAAGCAAACCAGTGGTCATGAGACACAATATCTGATGAAAGAAACACGGGATTGTGTTGAGACAAAGGGGCCAGGGTTCACAGCTTTTTTACATTTTGTGATTATTCAATATGTCTTTATGAATTAAAATTACTCCAAGATTCTCTGGCTCTTAAGGGCATACATAACATAAAATATCAAAGTGTATTCAGCCCCCCTCCATGGGTCTGAAATTAATTTTAATATTGCTGATTTCCATTTATTGTAAATGTTGGTCATGTACACATAAATAGTGCTGTTTGATATTTCTGTGTGCACAATCAAAACTGAAATAAATGTTGATCAGCGCAGTGACATTATTTGAAGGCTCACAAGTGGACAGGAAGGTTCCCCCCCACCAAGGGATGTGTGATCTTTTTCAGGGGCATTCCTTCCCGTTCAGGATCCATTAACTCGAGGCTGTCTCTGGAATATTATAGCCAGAACCAGGAGACTGTACCTTGCATTTAGCAGCTTGTCAGGCATGTTGTGCCATTATTGGGGCAATTGAAGTTGTATTTAGCATATTAATAACACCTACAGCTTACATACATGGTGACCATACTAGACACATGATGGCATTATTGTGGCACAGAAGGCTGTTCGTAACATATCATGGTAGCACCTGTAATTGTAGGATTACACTGTAACATGTGGCTGTACAGGGTATATAATGGCATGACTGGGCATGTAAGACTGCACATCAAATATGGCAGCCAAATACAATTGGTTTTTGGCAATGCTTGAGGACCCTTTGGACAGAAGTGACCTTTGCAGCGGTACCTCACAAATCACACCCAATAAGAAGCAAATATGCTTTTGGGAGTGTTCCTCTCCTTTTGCTGTCCATGCATAGTTCAGACTGCTGGCGGGGTCCAATGCATAGCCTCAATGAGGACCACCGCTCCCCTCGGTACAGGTGGACCAACCTTCCTAACCAACCTGACAGGTAGTTTTCCCGTGCTCTGGTCAGTGTCAGCTATTAGTGATTACCTTGGATTCCTGAATTTTGGAGGTTTCTTCTGCCCGCGTCCTCTCCACTGAGTCTATTGACATGTGCGCTTCTATAGGTTATTGCATTGCCAGCAAGAAATACTCTCATTCTCTCTCACACACTCTAACTATCTACCCTCAACCCTTCTGTTCCCTTTCTTCTTCCTCACAATGTCTCCTCTAGGCTCACTGCCTTCACCCTCAAGTCCTTTTCCATGGCCCGTTCAGTGATCCACATCGATGGGAAGCACATTTCGGACGCCCTGCTCTGGCTCTCAGCTCGTCAGAAGAGTAACGGATGCTTCCAGAATGTTGGGAAGCTCTTCAACAATGCTATGAAGGTGACCAGGGTTCTGGGATGGGCCAAAATTAGTTTGATTTCGAGAGACAGAAGGACAATGTGAAAAACAGAATCTGCCTGCGGAAGAGAGAGCTAGAGAATGAGCGAACCTACGAATGAACGAACGAACGAACGAACGAACGAACGAACGAACGAACGAGAGAGAGCTTACCTATGAGGTGTATGTGCATGGATGACACAACGCTACTTTAACGCCTGCATGAGGTGCAAACAGGGCCAATCATATTGCGAAGGAAATAAGTAGCATATCTGGGGCATTTATTCTGTTTGGTTCTTTCCTCTGCCCTTGATGATTTGGTACTTCTGTGGAACTCTAGAACTTTCTGATCAAGGTGTATTTGCCCTGGAAGATAAGCATTAATCCGCCTGAATATCCAGAAAAAGACACCATAAGCACCAGGCATTTCTGCCCACACTTTCCAAGTGTATCTAGAGTAGCTAAGTCAGGAAATCACTTCTGCTGGGCGTGTTCCAGTGATTTCAGGGCCCACTGGCCAGCAGAACTGATTAACCTTGCGGCTGCTGGCCCTTCAAGAGACTTTGGTTTGAATGGTAATAAAACAAAATAGCCTGAAATGCCCTTAAATTCGAAAGGTGGTGGGGTAGGGGTGGTGGGGTTGGACATGGTAACACACAGGGGTCAAATATGAAGGTGGGAACTTTTTCCGAAAATGAAAATTAGGTTACTACCTGTAAATAGTTAAAAACTTCACCCATTGAGAACTCAAACTTTAATATTTAACCTACTGCTTTATCAAACATGAAACAAACTGAACCCAACATTGCAGAAACAGTAAATCTCTACCTTGTATGTATGACTTATGAAGCACAAACCTGGTGGAGAAGCAACTGAGCGCCGTACAAAGGGGAAAGACCCAGAGGCTGCCAGTAGGATGCCGGGTAGCAGAGGACCTGGGATGGGTAGAGAGCGCAGAGGATGGAGAACCTCAGAGGGGAGAAAGGGTTCAGTGGAGCTGTGAGCGATTGGTGGGATGCTCTTTGATCAGGAGGGTATTCATGTCCTTCCTGAAGTGTATGATGAAGGAGAACAGTCCTATCTGCATTGGATTGCTTTTTCCGGGGATCGTGTACACAGCAGGAACAGACCTGTTTCCTGATTTCTTCCACCTCCTGCAATTCTGATTCCAGCTTAGATGGTGTGACTATTTGTGGTGCATTATCCTCCAGAGATGGTGCTTTTCTATGCCTAGTTGGGTGGTGTTTTGGTTGTGACTGCTTTGTAGATGATGCAGAAAGTCTTGAACTTGAAGCATGCTTGAATGTGTAGCTAGGACAGCACCTTGAGAATGGGGGCAAAGTGTTTGAATTTTCTTAGTCCTGTGATGAGGCATGCTGCAGTATGCTGGGCAGCTTTCAGATGGACCGATGTGGAATCTGGTACTCCTGTGAGTGAGGTGTTGCCACAGTTGGGTTGGAGATGACCGGGGCTTAAACGACCAATCTGAAACTCAAAGCATGGGTAACAGGCTTAACATTGTGGAGGAGTGCAATCTGGGAATGCATCTGTAAGTGGTTTAAACCATGCACTCCACCTAAGTCAATGCCTAGCATGTGATGCCCAACTGGAACCCTTAATTATATATTTTTATGTCTAAAGTTCTTTAGACGCCCCTCTCTTTGAATCCCCCCCAGTCTCACTGAACCAAGAAGTAGGTTGTTTTGCAAAGTTAAAAGATTTATTTTATGAATTGAACAATATATATATCACACTTTTATGAATTTGAAAAATATCTAGATATCACACTTATATTTATACAATGATCAGCGTTGGCTGGTATTACAATCAACAATCTCTTTAATCAGTAGGAGTATGGATGAGAAGAATAATGTAGCAAGATTGTCCTCTGGCCCCGGCTTTGTTCATCGCTTTTTTGGGGGACCTCAAAGAGTCAGAAGAAACCGTAAGAGCCTTTCCACCAAAGCTGGGTAAGGATAACATATCACGCTTATTGTATGCAGACAACTTAATATTACTAGACCAAACCCAAATCGGCCTACAACGCCAACTTGCAAACTTGGCGCAATATATGGAATGGAACAACCTGCAAATAAATAAATCGAAAAATGAAAATACTTATTTTTTGGGAAAAGTGCCAAGAAGATCCAGGCGGGTTTCAATTGGGCGCTGGACAAAGAAGAAATCGAAGTGGTCCAAAGTTTTAAATACTTAGGAGTCCACAACGACCACTTGGCAAAGGAAGTAACAATGCAGGGGATTGTATGGGAAAATACAAAAAACCTTGCGGCCCAAATGAAAACCATAGACCGAAAATATGGCAAATACTCCTTAGTCCCAATGATAGAGTTCTATAAAAGGAAGGTGGTGCCAACCTTGACCTATGGCATGGGAGCTACTCTGAGCATGCCAAAGGACATCTGGCGGAAACTAGAGAGCCATATCTGGAAAACGGTCCTAGGACTGCCCAACGCTACCTCAATGGTACTTATCAGAAGAGACTTGGGTCTACTTTCCCTAGAAGTGACAGTGGGGTTAAACGCTATGCAACTCTGGAGGAACACTCTTATACAAGACAGCTTGCCTATCTATAAGATACTCGCTGACGAAATGACAAACCATCACTTGGATATCTTAAATAAATGGACAGATAATCTGAGAGAAAAGCTTACTGAGATCGCGTGCACTGAAGAGGATCTAAAAAACAACCCAACGAGAGTGAAATCAAAATTGGAAGCTCAGGATTGGATAGAAACCTTGGAAAAAGCCCAGATGAATAAACTGACTAAAGATCTCCCACCAAATTTCAACAAATTAAAAGAACCAATGGGATACTGTAATAGATTTCCAAACAAGCAACTCAGAAAACTGTTCATGAGGGCGCGCTTCAATCTCCTTCCGACACGTGAAATCCAAGCTATCAGGAGACAAACTAATGAAAAGGCCTGTCGTCTCTGCAACAAACAAGACAAGCTAGAATCGATAAAACACCTTCTGATATACTGTCCATACCTAAGAAAAGCAAGAGCCACATACCTGACTAGCCTGTGGACAGATCGTTCGGGAATATTAGAAGATGCAGATATAACTTGGTGGAACAGGCTGATGTCAGGGGAGAAAACAAAATGGACTATAGCAACTGTAAAAATCTTGGAAAGTGCATTTGAATTAATTTCCTCAAAAACTTCGATGATGACCGTCCACGAGGTCCCTGATGTGGAGCATGGACTTTAACAGGGGAGATTGGACGGCCAGGGAGAAACCGTCCCCCGTCAGAGCTTCAACTGTCTGACTGTTGTATCTTTCATTTCATCGTGTGGCTCTTGTAAGATGACCAGCATCACTTTTGTAAAAATTACTAAGGCAATTACACACGAATAAATAAAAAAAAAAATAATAATAATGTAGCATAGAATAAACTTTGTGTGGGTCAATGAAATGCAATGATAGGAAATTAATGCAGCACAGAAATAATACTTTTGTGTGTTCAATCAAATGCAATGTAATCACTCTTTCCCCCTGATGCTACTCGATCCCCCCTAATATGGAATATAGAGATGGAAGGAGAGAAAAGAGGTTTCAGGAATAAACACTACAAATGCAGTGTCAATCCCAATTCCCCCAGCAAGCTTATAGAGAAACAGGAATGATTTCAAAACAGGTCACTTGCTTTTGAATGTGATTTTAAATGAATAGGGAAGACACTAAAAATGACTTTAAATCACTAAATGGGATTCAAAACTAGTGGGAGCCACTTTGGATAGCTTCAGGTAAACACTAGCAATGTGGATTGAATCACTGGCAGATAGGAAACTGAATTCAGAGGTTGAGTGCAAGAAATAGCTATTTTACAGGTGATGATATTGAGCCAAATGCAGATTTGCGGCAAACTTTTCAGGGCGTGAGAAATGTGGTTACAGAAAAAGTAAAAGGGGTTAGAATGCAGTTCCTTTGAAAACTGAGGATGTTAGCTTCAATTTGGCACTTAGATTCCGTTTCTAGCATGTACGGTTCAGAAGTTACAGAGGTTTTAGTAAAGGTCAATTTTTCTCAAAAAGAGTCAAGATTTCAATTGAAAGATGCATTTTTGAATTACAAACAAGAATTTTGTTAACACTAAGGTTGGTTATGAAGATGCAAGAATACCAACGGACAGCCACCAGAACAGCGGCGCCTCAGCTCTGACTTTTGCCCGCCAAGACACTTGTCCTTCTTCAGCAAAAATATTAGCGCAAAGATGATATTATCACTACAATTATCAAAGGACTATATGGATAAGGGAAAGATTCAGAAAAACAAAAGAGATTCTACAATGCAGTCTGGATATGCTAAAATTATTTTGGATTGGATTACTTAAGGCTAAGAGATTGGCTATGGACAATTCTATGCTAGATACTCACAACTATGGTTTTGGAATAGGCCCGTCAAAGATCTGGTCAAAGGTTTTGGACTGGAATCTGCTAGCCACCAGACAGGATTCAGGCGCTTAGTTCTGCTCTCAGCAAGGCACTCTGGTCTCTGCACAGCCTCTTGTTCTGTATCTGATGAGTTGATTCTGGAGTTACAGCTCTGCTCTAATGGTTTGGATCTCTGGTTTCTGGCAAGAGTTCGTGGCAAAAAGCAGAAAACAGCACAGCCAGGCTGTTCAATTTTAGTGTGCACCTTGGAAGTCTGGGGTTAAAATCAGATTGAAAGATTTTTAAAGGCCAAGCTGAGAAGGGTTCAGCTTTGGAATTAGGCCTTTTGCTTTCATAGTTCTGGATTCTGGATCTGGGTTCTCCTGCAGAGCGCTTCACCAGTAAATCAGTTGATAGGTCAATGTGTCTGTGTCTAGGTCCTAAACAGTACCTATTTATCTATTTCCAAAAGGGGTGGGTAGGCTGATTATACTAACCCCTCCCTCTAGGGATCCGAATGGTCAAAATATTTCTCCTTTCCTGATTCGAGAAGAAAATCTAGTTTCATAGTGATGCTGCAATTTACAATACAGCGAAAAACCTCCCCTTTGTTTCTACACAGAAAACCTATTTTTCAGATAAAGCATATTTACAATATCACCAATTTGCTAATAATACATATTCACATCATATATTAAAGAGAGCACGTTTCCGTCCGAGTCTCATCTTCTTAAGAGTTTCGGTTCAAAACTGACAGTTTTTCGCACTTTTGGTTGGTTACCCAATGTCAGATCTGTACACATTTTTCCACATACATGCACACGACATCTGGGCATAATCCTGTAAACTTTCGTATTCCTAGCATGATCACAATTGCTACAATATCAACATTTAAGTGGTCCGGTCTCTGAATATCGCACATATTCTAGAGTAGTTTCAAACTGTGAGCAGAAATTTCATTTTAACAACACTATATTTACAGATTTCTACCAGTTTTGTTCAGAGTCTTTTTCAAAAAGATATTTTCTGTGCTTTCAGAATAAACAAAACTGTCTGTCCCCACCTCCAAGGTTTGGCTTGGCCAAAGCAACCTGAGCCTCTTCCTGCCAGCAGTTGTTTTCTGTCGACACCCGAATTTGCATTTCCTTTCAGTTCAAGAAGCCTATTGTCTCTTTCCCAGAGCAGCGGAGCAAATCCCCTCCCACCTCCATTAACCACCCCATTCCAGTTTCTGAGCTGAGAGCAGGGGGGAAATGCTTTTGTTTGGGAGAAACTGTGGAATGTCTTTGAAGTCCAGTGTGCTACCATTAATTCACTTTAAAACACTGTATAAAATTGGGCTTTTCTAAAATACAATTTACACCTTCTACAAATATCCACACACATCTCTTCATTCCAGTCTTTTTAAAACATAGAAATCGAATTGTAGCAACCCATATTGCTTTTAATGGCAAGTCTCTTCTTTTCAATAATTTCATTTTAAGACACAAGCTTCAAACTAACAGTATAAATTCATGACAGCTTTGACACAGTCGAGTAGCGGTACTGCGCCCATTTCTGACATATTTTTCCCTTGCAAGCACCTTTTGAATGTGGATTGTTTTATGATGAAAGGTGTTTCTCCTGACATTGTGCATATGGGGGTTCCTTAAATAAGGTGATGGTGAACACCCCACATGGATGTTGGATCTTCTCTGCTGTTTGGGAACCATGATTTTGTACTTTCAACAGCCAAGGAAAAACGGATTTTAAACACTTCTGGATTTTCCTGGAAATGCAGCACTGCCTTTTCAAGCAGTTTTATTTTACTCTGTGGGCAGCCGAATGCCAGGTTTTGGCAGTGTGGTCTCCTGTTTTACCACTGACATAGGCGAAATGGATTGGTGCCCTATTTTTCAGGTTTCACTGTGCACTTCTCAGCGATTTCTAGTGCACATATGGCTTTTCGGCGGCCATTCGGTTGTTTTGATGAAAGCAGCGCACAGTGATGTTGCAGGGCAGAGCTTCTGGGTCAGAAAATCCCACACTGCATGGCGCTCCTTGGCAGTGTGTATTTTGAATGTGAGATCAAGTAAACACGAGAGGTTTTGCACTGGGTGAGAGTTGAGGTGTGAAAGAGTTTCATGTCATTCATGCCAATTGTGGACTTGGCCTGCTTGGTGGGGTTTCCTGGGAGATTTAATCGTGTCTTTGTAAGCTTGAGCTTCAGGTAGGTAAGTGACACCCAGGCTTGGATGAGGGACTGACTCGGTTGTTAATGAGTTCCTCCATGTGCCAAGGTGTTGAGGGATTATGTTTGTTGAGTTTCAGTAGTGCATTGGTGTTGGTGGTCTCAGTGGTACGCTAATCCGGGCATTGGCATTCTCTAAGAGGTCAGATGTGAAGGCCAAGGTGATGTTTCCTTCCAATATTTCTATGGGACAGTTCATGAAATAGTGATGGGAAGTCTTGGTCAGTTTGGGTTTCGTCCCTATGGGGGAAAGGTGTGGTGGAGCATGATGGGTAGTGGTGCATGGTCTCTCTAGTCTGAAGGCAGAGGGTAACATATGCTTTTGCTGGAGAGAAGGTGAATACCTGGTTGAGTGTGTTGTCTTTGTTGTCGGTTAGTTCTGTGATAAGATGCATCACAAGTTTTGCCCACTTAGCAGGCCCCACCCACCTAGTGCCTTCCTGGTTGCTGCCCTTTTTTCCATACTTAGGGAGACCTCTAGCCTCTTTTCCTTTGCAGAGATGGGGAGCAGGTGCAAGTGGGTCTAGGTCACCTGGGCTAAGCCCCGCCCACCTGGTGCCTTCCTGGTTGCCACTCTTTTCCCCACTTAGCAAGCCCCACCCACCAGGTGCCTTCCTGGTTGCCACTCTTTTTCCCTACTTAGGAAGCCCTCCAGCCTCTTTTGCTTAGCAGATGGGGAGCAGGTGCAAGTGGGTCTAGGTCACCTGGCCTAAGCCCTGCACACCTGGTCCCTTTCTGGTTGCCGTTCTTTTCCCCAGTGAGCAAGCCCTGCCCACCTGGTGCCTTCCTGGTTGCCACTCTTTTTCCCTACTTAAGGAGCCCTCCAGCCTCTTTTCCTTTTAAGATGGGAAGCAGGTGCAAGTTGGTCTAGGTCAACTGGCCTAAGCCCCACTCACCTGTTGCCTTCCCACTCACCTGTTGCCTTCCTGGTTGCTGCTCTTTTTCCCACTTAGCAAGCCCCGCCCACCTGGTGCCTTCCTGGTTGCTGCTCTTTTTCCCTACTTAAGGAGCCCTCCAGCCTCTTTTCCATTGCAGGGGGGAAGCAGGTGCAAGTGGCTCTAGGTCACCTGGCCTAAACCCAGCCCATCTTCTTAACCCTGCCTCTTCCTTTCTGCTCTTAACTCTTAGACCAAGGGCGTCTCTCGCCAGGGCGTCTGTAGCGAAGGGCAGATGAAGAAAAGGGCAATTCATGTGCGAACCAAGAGGACCCAGGGCCCGAACCCCTGCTCAGACAGCAGGTAAGCATGCACCAACATGTGTTTTCTCCCTACAGGCCATCCCCACCCTCTCTGGTGCCCTGTGATGTTCCCTTGTGCCCCCCTTCTCGCACACAGATGTTGCCTGTTTTGCTTGATTCTTCTACCCTGCTCCCCCTCCTCCACCTCCAGCCTACTTCTGCAGGAGTCTGTCCTTATACATTCTGGTTTCATCATCACCGTCTTGTGGCCAATGCTGCATTTTACTTTTATGGACTTCATTGATTCATGGTGCGTCACCCTTTCTCAACTCTCATGCTGGACTTCCTTTGCATCTTGTACTCATGGTGGCCCTGAATCATGCTGTTCCCATCTTCATCTTCTATCCTGGCTTGCAACATTATGTGTTACTACTGACTTCCGCAATTGTATTCACTCCCCCCTCTTGCTTCTCCACTCTTTTTGACTGCTTACTCTCTGTTCTCTCCTCCTCTCCCTTTCTCCCTTTTCATATCTCCTCCCCTTACTTTCTTCTATACACTTACTCTATCAAATTGTCCCTGGACCTAGTATGATAGTAACCTTGTCTGTCTCCTCCCCCTCCCCTTTTTTGTCCCCCCCCCCCCTCAGCACTATCTGAAATGTCATCAGGCCTAGTACGATAGTCGCTTGTTTTGTTCCTCCCCTTCCTTTCTGCACCCCTCTGCCTCACGTTTTGATTTTCTCCGGCTCTACCAGAAATGTTGTCAGGCCTAGTATGGTAGTCACCTGTCTGTTTCCATTTCCTTCCCACTCTCCCCCTCCCTTCCTTATCTAAGTCTCTTGCACTATCTCTATCTGAAATGTTGTCAAGCCGAGTACGATAGTTAATTTCACATCCTTGCTGTAAGAATGTCATTATATTTTCCCATGTTCCCTCCCTTGCCTTGAAGCCCTTTGAAACACATTGGGCTTCATTACAAATTTGCCCGTCCGGGACTATGGTACCGGAAAGCTTGCTGGTACTGTAGTTCCCGGACTGGCAAACTATGAGTTCTGTGGGTGGGTGCCTTCCCGCCCCCAGGGTCGGACCTTTGGCTTTGTTGGTTTGGGGTGGTCGGTGGAACAGGTGGATGGTAGCTGAGCATTGGTGATAGGGAAGTGGCAAGTAAGGAGTTCCATTGAGGCTTGCCCTGTGAGCTCCGCAAGGGTGCTTGTCCATGAGGTGTTGTGGCTAATAGTGAGCCCTCCGCCAGTCTTACCTTGACAGTCCTTGTGTATGATTCTGTAGCCTGTGGTTATGAGGACATGAATGATGTGTATGCTGGTGGATGTGTGCCTTGTCTATGTGATAAAGCCTGCATCTATGTTGTGAGCAGTGATGAGGTCAGCAACGTCTACTGCACGCAGTACTGTGGAATGAGCATTGATGAGCATGAGACTGCATGCCTGTTTGTGTGGTAGAATATGGGTGGTGATGAGAGGGATGTGGATGAGGTTGTGTGGGTTCAAAGGGGGTGAGAATAGGGTGCAGACTGTGAGTTTGAATGTAAGGGTGAGGTTAGGGAGCATAAGGGGTGAATGAGGTGTGATGCACGTGCTGTTGGCTTATCTAAAATGCATAGAGCAGGGGTTCTAGCCCTTTTCAGGCCCCAGAAAAAAAACAGGATTTGCTCCTTTCATCATCTGCACTTCACTTTGGATGTCTGGGCAAGAAACCTGTGATCTAACAGTTAAGAAATGAAAAGAAGGGGTAGGGCTACGCAATTGGGAGCGGCAGAGGTCACGTGACCTAGATCCATTTGTGCCAGCTGACCAACTGCAAATAAAAGAAAGTTGCAAAGCAGCTTAAGTCGCGAAAGAAAGAGGTGGGACTAAGAAAAAGAGTGCCAAAAAAAGGTATCAACACATTTCTAGTGATTCACAGGTGGGTGAGGAGGAGTTCACGTCACCTAGATCCAACAGCTGACCAACTGATTTCGTTTGGATTGTTGTTAATCTGTTCTTGTCTTAATATGTTCTTAGTGTTTTGTGTTTCTGGTATATTGTTGCTGTTTGTGTACTTGTTTGTACGTAGCATGTGAGTGTTAGTAGCGGTTTGGTGTGGAATGTGAAAAGACAGCAGTAAGAGTACAGGTTTTTTTAAGATCGTTGTTTGTATGTGTTTATGTTATTTACTGTAATGTGACTGTTAGGATTATTGTTTAATTGGAATGTGTGATTTTAGAATATATTGTACGTCAGATATACATCAATGCTAACCGCGTGTTTTTAGTGGTTATTTGTGAGGGTGAGATAAGGTGCCAACCATGCCTGTTTTATTTTATGTTTATATTTGGTGTTTAATAATAGGTTAAACTTTACCAGTGCCATTCCCAGCATTTGTAGGTAGACTAACCTTTTATAGGTAGTAACCTTAACTTTTAAAAAAAGAATTCCCACTGATTTGCTTCTTTTGGCTACCACATTGTATTATACACGTGTTATTGTGAGCATATTAATCCAAGTATATTTTGGTTGGCGCTCTTGTGTATGGCTCTTGTGCAGAATTTGTATTCTGTGTGTGTTATCCTGAGGATATTATTCCAAGTGTATTGTTTTGAGAGCAATGTTTTGAGTGAATTCTGTTGAGTTCATTCTGTTGAGTGGTTGTTTAGATTGTATTGTTTTAGCTTATTTGTATTTGTTTATTATTTGTATCCCACACCTAACCCTGAGGTAACTGGGTGTTGGAGAACTTAACATGTTACACACAAAAAGAATATTTACATAAGAGGACATACATAGTGATGCGGAAGGGTTAACCTGGGATACATAGAGGTCTGACCTTCAAAATAAGTACAGTTAGGATGAGATCAAAGGAATAGTAATATAATAATGGGGCTGTGGGGATAATGGGGATACATAGAGGTCTGACCTTCAAAATAAGTACAGTTAGGATGAGATCAAAGGAATAGTAATAGAATAATGGGGCTGTGGTGCAGGATCCCTGGGAGTCCTCAGTTATTAGGCTTGTTTTGATTTGCAGGTATTGTGTTGAGTGTAATGTTGTTGGTCATGGTGTGCTAATGGTGTGGGCTTGAATCCAGGGTATGTTGTGTATGACTATTGTGCTAACTTGCACTCCATGCATGTCATTCCAAGTGGATTATTTTCAGTGTATTGTTTTCCGGTAGTGAGTTTCTTCATGATATGTTCATGGTGTGGGTATGCCAGCAGTGTCTGTTGTGTCTGAATATTGTGCTGCATTGTAGTCTTTGCATGTCATTATGTGCATATTATTCCAAGCATATTGTTTTGAGAGTATTGTTTTGGGTGTATTGTTGTTGGTCAGGGTGTGATCATGGTGTAGGCTTGCACGCAGGGCCTTTTGTGTATAACTATTGTGTTAACTTTAACTTGTAGTTCATGCATGTTATTCCAAGTCTCTTATATTCAGTGTACTGTTTTCAGTGTACTGTGGTTTGTCATGGTGTGGTTATACAAGCAGTATCTGTTGGGTGCCTATTCTGCTGCATTGTATGCTGTGCATTTTTTTCCAAGTGTATTGTACTACGTTTTTCTTTTGTATATATTGTTTTGAGTGCATTGTTGTGAGAGTATTATTTTGAGCATGTTGTTTGGTGTGCTCACAGTAAGGGTTTTGTATGCAGTAAGTGTTGTGTATGACAGTTGTTGTAACTAGTTTTACATGGATGTTATTCTGAGGGTACTGTTTTGAGGGTATTTATTTCAGTGTATTATTTTGATGGTATTGTTTTTGGACAGGTTATGCCAATGGTGTGGATTTGTATGCAGTGCCTGTAGTATGTGACATTTGTGTAGAGTTGTGTTCTATGTAGGTTATTTGGAGTGTGCTGTTATGAGTGTGTTGTTTTGGGTGTATTGTAGTTGGTCAGGTGTGGTCATGGTATGGACATGTATGCAATGGCAATGGTGCATGGCTATTGTGCTGACTTGTAGACCATGCATGGTATTCCCTTGAGTATTGTTTTGAGCATATTGTTTTGAGTCAGGGTGTGTTCATGGTGTAGGCTTGCATGCAGTGCCTGTTGTATATGACTATTGTGCCATATGGATCCGGCCCATGAGTCTTAGAATGCTTTAGTGTGAGTGTATTATTCTGAGTTCTATGTTATGCTAATGGTGTTTGTGATTGCACACTTCTGCCATTTGCACGATCTCTGGGCACTCTGGTGGGCCTTGGAGAGAGGGGGTTATAATACCTTTACATCTGTTTACAGGTCTCTTCGTATATGTTTGGTGTCAAGAGCATAGAGGCGTTAGTGTCCACAGATAGGAGCCTTGTGTGACCATTGTGTTAGGATGGACTGGCCGGCACAGTGATGTGTACGTTCATTGTAGAGTTGTAGTGCTCAGTTGTCTGATGTGGATTGGGAGGGTTGTTTAATTGCTGCACGCAGTGGCTTAGTTGGAATGCATATAGTTTGAGTGTAGAGGTAGCGAATGCTAGGGTGCGGTGGTAAGTGGAGGGCATAGTGGGCTACTTTGAGAGTCCATCCATTGTGGCCAGGGTGACTTCTCCATATGGATGACCTTCAGGTGAGGTATTTGTGTGGCGATGTCCTGCGGCACCCTGATCTGAGCTGGTATCTCTGGCAGGGGTTAGTGTGCAGCATCTGATCCTGGATGGTAGTGGGGAAACAGGGGAAGGAGTGATGACTCAGGGAGTATGCAGCACTGGGGACCAAAAAGACAGTGTTTGAGAATAATTCCAGAGGAGAGTCCAGTTCAGGGATTGCAGAGAGGGCAGAGTTCTGCTGGGTTCCCTAGAAATAACCCAGCATTCTGCAAGCTCAGGTGTGATATCCAAGAGGCAGTCACAGGAATGACATTGGGAGTCGAGGAGCAAATAAAGCAGTTGGGCCTTATAACTGCCTTTGGAAACATGGGGCTGAATTACAATGGGCACCAGTGAGCTAAACCTCCAAAAATTACAGTGAGAGACTGTAGAAAAATTACAGAGGGATGCATTATTGAGAACCAGTGGATATAGTCACAGTGGGGCACCAGGGAGCAGGATAGTATAAGCAAAGAAACTACAATGTTGAGCAGGTTAGTTTAGGGTACCCACAATCCAGCCACATTTAGCAACGCATGGCATGGCCTAAGAAGGCATGATGAGATCCTGATCAAACCTAACAAAGCATTAGAAGTCATAGCAAAGCTCTCTGCACTCCTACCAATGTCTTCTCCAGACAGATCCCATTCCATGTTCTCACTTTCCTCATGTCAAATAATCCCTGTCTCTCTGTCTCTCTCTGTCTCTCCTCCTCTCTCTCCCCCCTATCTCTCCTTCCTCTTTTTCCTCCCCTCTCTCTCCACCCCTCCCTCTCTCTCGCTCTCTCTCTCTCGCTCACACACACTCGCCTCTCCTCTCCTCTCTCTCTCTGTTTCTCTCTCAAATAGATCCATTGTAAACTGTGTGCAGTAATGATCTGGGAATTTGCAGTCTGGAGACTCCACTCATTGCCATACGCAGAGTGCTAAGTGTTATGCGAGGCATGCATATTTGGTTCCGAGAACAGGTTTCCTGAAATATGAGGAAAACCTCAGTAACTCACTTCACCTTTTTTAGTATGTTTGTTTTTAGACTGTGTTCCTTTTACCCGCACCGGCCAATTCGTAAAAGTGATTTGAGAGAGCTTTTAGATGGAACATAGTCTATGAGGTTTTCTAGAGGTAGTGGAGGGGACAGGAAGGATAGAGACAGGGCCGATCTTACAACAGATTGCACCCCAGGTGGGAAGCATCGTCGGCGCCCCCCCTCACCCGACCTGTGATCTCTTGCATGTGTCATGGGCTGAGCAGCAGGAGTGGGGACTATGAGTTAACAAAATTGTCAATGCTCGCATCTGCTGAATTTCATGAACCTCAGAAAACAGCAATAAGAGGGTCAAACCCGAACAGGCCTGGTTATGTTAGTCTGCTTTTGCTCTTCATTTTTAGTAACAATGGCCAGTTTGCTGCTGTGACTCAGGTCAGAGAATCGATAATTTCAGATCTACACTAATGTCATTCGTACGACCTCAAACATTTAGCCACTCTTAAAAGGTGATGAACTGGTCTTGAACAGTGTTACTCGAACCTCCAAGAACAAGCACCATCAACATACCCACCGAGAGCTGTACAAGCCCGTCTATCTCAGCGTTAAAATACATGCATTTATGCAATATGTATTGCATCAAATATTTCACGGGAAGTTAAATATATTTAGGAGGGACACACGTAAACAATATCACTACTCCATGTGAGTGGTAAAGTGTACTTTAAACATATGCAGAGAGTTGACATGCATGTACAATTCAACATAGCTCCCAATGTTAATGTTGGAGAGGTGACGTTCTAAAATTATGACATTACAATGTGGACTTTGCATTGAAACACACTTCAGTTCATTACCGCAGCAAAGAAATGGCAGTTCGAGTGTTGGGGTTTGTTTCGCTCATGCTCGCGAACTCTCACAATTCTTAAATGTTTCTTTCGTGATCACTCATTTTAGCTCCCGACAGCACCATGAAACTGTAAGATCTCAAAGAAAAACGATATCTACCATCCCAACATGAAAACAAAAACAATCAAATTCTTAAAGGGTGGAAGGCAACCTTTTCTTGGGACTCGTTAAGTTTACTTTTTGCAAATTACTAGTCGCATGCTGCTTGAATAACAGCGGCCCTTGCATATTGTGCAGTGTATAGACGAATTTCGTTTCAAGGGACATGGAGTACTGCGGGTATCAGGGGAAGCATCTCCAGTGTACCCCAAGCGTAGTGCGCTTTGCCCTCCGCCCTCACCCCCGAGCCTTGCAGCCTTGCGCTTTTTCACATTCTCCATTATGGTAAAGAACATTGTCCCGAGCTTGGGAGAGAAATGGACTATGCAGAAGGAGCTGCCTCCCCAGGGTGTGTTTAGCTGCTGGTGTATTAAATGCTGAAATGGGTGGCATCAAGAGCCCCACGCTCTGAAACACCTTTTGCGCACTGGTTGGTCACATGACAGAAAGTGTGAGCAGGTGATTCCCCAACACTTGAACCATTATTTAGAGACCTGGCTTTGATTAATGTAGCGTTAGCTAGTCATGGCCATTTCTCCGTGTTTGTGTTAAAGGAGATCGGAAGCTGCACCGTGCAGGTATTTTAAAGGCCCTGAATTGATGCTACAGCATGTCGCCCCCAATGGAACAAAGAAAGTGAAGCATGCATCCTGCAAGTCTGGGTATTTGCATTATACGGAAGACGGGCCAACCGTCCACGGAGACGGTTTCTATTGTAGTCGCTTTCCCAAGCCAGCTGCTGTGCAGACTTCACTCAGCTTTTGGTCCAGCGCCTGCATCCATCCTTCACACCAAACTGCACAAGGCGCGTTCGTGTAGGTGTTTGTTTATCTCGTTAGACTGGCGTGATTGCTATTCCAAACAAAAGAAGCACAATGACAAAGAAGAGTATAAGACAAGTCTGAGCGAACATGTATGAAACTCTTGCACTAAAATAAAGTCAGCAGTGCGTGCCCAGGAAAGAGGGAACGACGAAGAATATGCTCGGGAGCGGGAACTAGGGGGGCGTAGTAACCCCCAAACCGGCCCAAGTGTGGTACCGGCCCCCAGGGCCTCACCCTCTAAGTGATTTTGGGCCGGCCACGGGCTGAATGGCCGACAGACGGACCAATCCAACCCCGCTGGAAAGTGCAACTGACTAAGATCTGCTGACAGTGACACTCTGCGCAGGTCTTCCGAGAACCGGCCTTTTGATCTCCTGAGGAGAGTCCACCACCAGTGCTCGCTTCCTTTTTCATGACTACTTGAGCCTTGACAAAAGTGTCTAGCTTTGTGGCCTCCAGAGGCTGTTCTTGGATGGCCCAGTCATCTCCGCAATACCATTTTAAAATAAATAAAACGCCTATGCAGCAATAGGCCTCGCCTGCGAGGACGGGAGCAGGAGGAAAGAAGTGTGCTTGCCTCGGCAGGCTGTAGTTACTGACGGGTGTCCTGAAACAAGGCCAATCAGTGAGGGCAGGATGCAGCAACTGTTTGTATTTGCTGATTCTGCTCCTGCTTGGCAGTGTGTGCTTGTGATGGGAACAACTTCAGTATTTAGTGACCCACTCGCTCCTCTTTTCCGTAATGGCCGGGCATGCCCAGGAAAGAGGGAACGACTAACAATATGCTCGGGAGCAGGAACTAGGGGGCGTAGTAACCTACAAACCGGCCCACGCGTGGTACTGGCCCCCAGGGCCTCACCCTCAAAGTGATTTTGGCCTGGCCATGGGCTGAATGGCCGACGGACGGACCAATCCAACCCCGCTGGAACTTGCAACTGTCTAAGATCTGCTGACGGTGACACTCTGCCCAGGTATTCTGAGAACCGGCCTTTTGATCTCCTGAGGAGAGTCCACCACCAGTGCTCACTTCCTTTTTCATGACTACTTAAGCCTTGACAAAAGTGTCTAGCTTTGTGGCCTCCAGAGGCCGTTCTTGGTTGGCCCAGTCATCTCCGCAATACCATTTTAAAATAAATAAAACACCTATGCAGCAATAGGCCTCACCTTTGAGGACGGGAGCAGGAGGAAAGAAGTGTGCTTGCCTCGGAAGGCTGTAGTTACTGCCGGATTTCCTGAAACAAGGCCCAATCAGCAAGGGCAGGATGCGGCAACTGTTTGTATTTGCTGATTCTGCTGCTGCTTGGCAGCGTGTGCTTCTGATGGGAACAACTTCAGGATTTAGTGACCCAATCTCTCCTCTTTTCTGTAATGGCCGGGCCGACAACACCAGCCAGCCCCAATCGATCCACATTTTAGTTCATGGCCTGGATGGTGCCTGCGGCGCCGGCACCACCCGGGGCCGGGGGAAGGTAATAAGGCAACAAATGGTGCTCATTTATTTGCCAATTGCCCTGCCCTGCCTGAGGACCGAGGCCAGGCCTGTTTCTTGGCCCGGGCGAGGCGGGCAACTGCCCAGGGCGTAATAGCCCCAGGGGGTGCAATTGCTCCGGTCCCTGGAGCCTCTGGAGGGGATGGAATTCCCCAGTTTGTGGGGCAGCGCATTGACGCGGGGAAAGTTCCGCAGGTCAGGTGCTGGCGCTGCCCCTTCCGACTGTAATGTCACGTAGTACATAAGTACTACGTGACATTACAGAAGTCAGAGGCTCCCTCTGACCACTTTCGTGCCACTTGGGGTGGGGGTTATAAGCACACCAATAAAAACACTTTAGGTCCCCCTGCAGCTAAGACCAGCCCCTTCCATCACAATGCCGGCAGGAAACTGCTAATGGTGGCCCATTAGTCACTAAATGGTTTTGTGCTGGCATTGAGATGGGAGGGGAGGTGCAGTGGGCTGTGGGGAGTGGGCCTTGCAGGGATGTACCGTAGGCCCCGACATGGTACAAACAGAGACCCGTTTGGGCCCAGGGTGCGTCCCTGCAAGCCCAGAAAATGGCCCAAGAAATTGTTTAAAGCAGCGCTATTTCTTTCATGTCGATTCTTTTCCAAACTATACATCAATTACACTTTAAACCACTTCCGTGGCAATGGTGATGAGTTACTTCACTATGCGGATAATAGTTTTGACCAGTGTTGCTGAGCAAATATTCTTTAAGCCACCAACCGGTTAATTTATTTATTCATGCAATGTTTGTCGGGTAAATGGAGACGGATAATTTATTTATTTATGCAATGTTTGTCCGATATCTGTATCCGACAAATATTGCATAAATAAATATGCAGGTACCCGACAAACATTGCATGAATAAATAAATAATCCTGGTCCATGTATCCTTACAACAGCCAAGACTTTACTGTATCAAAGCATACACTTGATTCCCATTCAAAGAATGTTAAAGTGATTGTATATTGGGTTCAGGTGTCTCCTTGTCATTGCCCTTTTGACTTAGGTTGCCTCCAAACCCCCTTCAGCATCTTGTGTTCTTTGTTGGTTGTATATACTGCATCCTATGCCATATTCATGGCCTCTTGGTGTGCCCAGTCCTCATTATCTGCAGCCTAAGTGGGACTGGGGCATAAAATTGTCTTGGGCACCAGTGAAAAAGTGGCCCACCGTTGCAAATGGCAATTCATTCCTTGTGTAACGGACTGTTTGACTTTGGGTAGGAGTTCCTTAACGGTGTAGTTTGGGAAGGGTGCACAGGGTGCAGTGGGAGTGGTGCGCGGGGTGCAGTGGGAGTGGTGCGCGGGGTGCGGCAGGAGTGGAGCGCGGGGTGCGGTGGCAGTGGCGCATGGGATGGAGTGCGGGGGACGCATTCCTAGTGTTTCACCCTGGGCACCAAATGGACTAGAAACTGCCCTGGCCGAGGCCACAGCCTGCAGCAGTGCCAGTGGTAGAATACATGTGTAACACGTTAGTTTCCTAACATTATAAAAATGAACAGGCACATTCATTTTTATAATGTTAGGAAACTAACGTGTTACATGTGTATTCTAGCACTGGCACTGTGGACTGCTGGTGCAGCGCCCCCTAGAGGCTGATTGACGTCAGTCAGCCGCCTGGGCTGCTCGATGCAAAGACCGGCCCTGGATGGAGAGAGAGGCAGAGAGAACCAAAATGGCGGACGCCTTCCCCAACTGTACAGAGCTCTTGCAGCTCTCTGGTGTGAGGCTGGTCCCTTTGAATAGGTGTGCTCTTTTGATGTCTGGGCCCAGGACGGCTGCCTGTTGTGCGGCTGTCTCTGGAGGTGGTTGTTACTTACCCTTAAGAGAGATGCATGTCTTTCAGGTTCCTGTCCTGTAACTTTGGCAGGCTCAGCCTGTCTGGCCAGAATACACATCACCTTCGACAGATGAGCTGACTCACAGGAGCTGACACATGTGTGATATCAAATTGGATGTGGCTACATGATTATAAGCGGGGCCATGCATCATGCCTGGACTCAGGCATGGCTTATTTTAGAGTTTACCCTGCCACCAGAATGGGCTACTTATTATCATAAACGTTTTGGTGTAGGGGTGCATATCTTAAATATAGTCCCTATGCTGCAGAGACTTGGCTGTTTGATCCAGTTGTCAAATGGGCACCTGTGACCTCTAAACATGCTCTGTGCCACTGGCAGAGGAGGCGTTGAAGATCAGGATACTGATGCAGCAGGGTACATTAAGTGTTTATGAACAGGGATTCTGATCAGCAGATTACCCTTTCAGAGATGAAATTACCTGCACCATTTTATTAATTAATATAAATTGCAAAAGCTAGGGCTTTAGCTCCCTTGCCAGATGGCAATTTATCAAAGCATGCCTCACCAGGACCTCATATCAGCGTTCACAGGGGCCAGAACATCCGATGATGTGGCTGCTCAGTCTCTCTTTGTCCACGTCTTCCCATGGACCTTGGGCAGGCTTCTTTTCCTTGAGTCAGGGTTGGTTTAGTCAGCTCATGGCTTCACACAGTCACCACCTTTTGCCAAGTGGTGGACTCCCTGCTAATGACGGAAGTGGCTTTACACGTGCCTCCTTCTCAGGTGACCGCTCAGGACAGAGCAGACTCAGCTCCAGTTGTGTCTGCCTCTGCCATCGCTGTTGCCTCTGCTGCATGATGTTAGGCTTTTTATATGAAATGCAAATTGTATTCTTGCGTTTCAACCATGCTGATTTGTAAGGCTCTTTGGTTGTTTTTCTCTTGCGTCCGGATCCGTTCCCACCTAACATATCTCCTTAATTAAACCTCTTTGCAGTGCTGAACTACGTTCACCAGTCCGTTGATGCTAGCGGGATTGTTGTTACACTAGCCTTTCATTCTGTACGTTTGGGAACTTCTTGCAACATGTTCCTCTGACTCTGTGCTTGTGTTGACCAATGTAGGGCCAGTCTGCCAAGGTGTCACTAGTGCGCTGCCTGGCAAGGTCTTTCTGTTGGGTACTTGTAGGGAAGGTATATCAGTAGACTCCAGCTGATGCAGAGGTATTGTCATCATATAAGGATGTATTAGAGATGCCTGATTAGGGAATGTGATTGGTTGGACACCGTCTTGATGGCATGTTTCTGGGTTTCTTTCAATGAGGTTCATCCATACCCTTGAGGCTGCAATACCAAACCTTAGTGGGGGTGGTGCTCCTGCTGTATCCCATTCCATCCACTCTCTGGGAGGCACATTGCATAGAGGCCGGACCTACCCAGTCCTTCATAACTCACCCTCAGGAAATAATATTGGGGAGTCCATCCAAATCACTACAGCATATGTAGATACAGGGCCTCATTACACAGTAGGCGGTAAGGGTTTACCGGTACCGGTATTTTACCGGTAAAATACTGGTACCGGTCAACCCTTACCGCCTTACTACGAGGTCCCTTTGCGGGTTGGGGAATTTAACGCCTGCTTCTTGCAGGCGTTAAAAACCAACCCGCAAAGGGACCAGGGAGCTAATTACGGTACCACAATTTGCGGTGCCGTAATTAGCACCTTCCCCATTCCCATTATGCCCTATGGGGCAATAATGGGAATGAGGAAGGGCAATGGGAGAAGGGGGAATTACCGCCCCACCAACCTTGGAATAGGGCGGTAATTCCCCTTTCCACCAGGCGGTGCCGGTATTTTACCGGCATGGACCAAGGTGCTAATAGCACCTTGGTCCACCGCCATCCGTGTAATGAGGCCCACAGTCTTTCCTAAAAGGTGAATATCTCAAGCTTGGCTGATCGGAATGTCAAATATTTCAAATAGTGACGCAGAAACCGTTAAGAAATGCAGCACAAAAGCATGTATTTTTCAGCAATGATTTTGAGCAGGACTTGATTAAACTTCCCCAAATGTGACAAGGGTGTTCAGATCTGGTTGTGACTTATGCACACCAAATATGGTTACCTAGAATATATGTGAACAAGAGCTACAGAGGAAATCTATTTGGCATTTTCCTGTGTTGTGTCATGTAAACATATCTATAGAGTCGCGACCGACCAAACAGTTACAGTTACATGACATTTTACATAGGAAAATTAAACTCCTGTGGCTTTACTTCTCATCCATGTAATTTAACAACCAAATTTGGAAGACAAATGATCCATCCAGTTCCGAGCACTCATGCCGCACTTGGGAAGTGCAGAGAAGTGCATTGGCACAGTTTTGTAGCAGTACTTGTTTGGAGTGTTGGAGATTTTGCTCTTTTGGTGATTGGTACGTCCTCGGAGCGCAGAGTTTGGAATTTGTCTACTCTCACCGGAAACTGCTGAAATCCGCCCCACCGCGCAAAGCGCGCATTGGCACAGTTTTGCAGTTTGGCAGTAGGCGGATTTGGCAGTTGGCGGCTGTGGCTATGCCAAGGACTTTAGAACTTCATACTGCCGCTGGACCTCTGAACAGTTGTGAGTAGTTGAAAGTTCTTCTATTTATTTTACATGTTCTGCTTCGCTCCTATAACACCTTTAATGGAGGGTGAGTGTCTGTGCTTATCAGCGTTGATCTAACAATTCTTGAAGTAACCTGGTCGCAAGTGCTCAATTAAGTGCATGGACA
The DNA here is from genome assembly GCF_040938575.1 of Ambystoma mexicanum. Lineage (NCBI taxonomy): Eukaryota > Metazoa > Chordata > Amphibia > Caudata > Ambystomatidae > Ambystoma > Ambystoma mexicanum. The sequence continues at coordinate 157,138,825 of NC_090925.1, forward strand.
TGTTTCTGAAGTGGTGGGAGGGAGCAAGTATCCTGTCCAGTACTGACCAACCGACCAACTGCAGAAAAACATAGAGACGTACCGGTGGAAGTTGTAACATGCTCGGGTTCTCTTACCCCTGTTCTGGTGCAAGGTCCTTCTGAAGAGGCCATGGTGTCTGAACTACTGACCGATTTGGGGGACCACATCTAAGCCTCAATTGAACAAGTCTGAAGTTGGAAAGGCCTGAAAGAAATATAATAACTTGGAATCTGGTAAAATGACACTGATAGCAGGCCAGAGAATTACAAAATTATTTCCGCATTCTGGAACTACACAGGAGATCCTACACATTAGGAGGTTGTGCTTTGATAACAAGTGTAAAGACTGTCAGTTGGATGTAGAGTCTTTGAGACACCTCTGCTCAATTTGTACATGATATTGTATATTTAAATGAAAATGTTTTCTGGCATATGATTTTTGGTGGCCAATCTATAACTTTATTAATCAAAGCTGCGTCTTTCTTAACGAATTTGAAGCTAATTGATTAATTGTAACATCCTCGTACCTGTTTCTTTTTTGCTTTGCGTTTATATAGGTACAATTTTATGGAATTGTTGATGTCTAATATGAATCTTGTATTGGATATATGCATTGTTGTCATATAAAGTATTGTATGTGTCCTTTTTCTAAGGTTATTATAAACCAATACAATAAAAAAAGCTTTAAAAAAAACGTTTTAATGTACAAAAAGGATGTTGGAAAAAAGGTGTTTTTTTATTTAGCTTTCAACTGACCCACAAAAAAACAGGATTGTAGAATGCATATTTCAAAACGGTGTGCTTTGATTTGGGGGATTTTTGGCAAACAGCTAGCCCCTACCCCAAACAGGTGATACCACACACATTCATTATTTCATTATTATTATTGGGCTATGTGTTGAGTGCAGACCTAGTTTCAGGAAGCAACAGAACACTTTACACGTCATAGGGGAAGTAAATAGTGAGGGAAGCAATGCTACAAGGAAGAAAGGAGTTCAAAAACAGGGAGGAGGGAAGTAACCAGAGCAGGAAACAGTGGGGGGAGCAGTTCGCCCAGTCTCAGGTTACGTGTGGCGTGGAGGGTGTGTGGACCTAAGTGTCAGGAGGGAGGAGCCATTCCTTGAACAGGAGCTACTTCCTGAAATGTAGAAGTGAATGGGGTGATTTGCACTTGACGGAAAGAAGGTTCCAGAGTCTGGAGGCTTGCATTGAAGAGGCTTGGCCCCTCGTTCTTTCCCTACTGCACCAGTGGAGTTCAGGTCTGCACATGTCCGTACTTCTGGTGGACCATACTCCCCCAGAGTCGTTGAGCTAGATATAGACAACAGACAAGGGACACAAGTCCACACCATGGGCAATAACAATGAGATCAGAAATTGCGAAAATGACATGCACCCAATACAGATCAACACAATATCCATTCTCAAAAAACTCTGCATGCAAGCCCAAAGCATGAGCACACCATGACCCACACCAAAGCCCTCAGAATAATATGCTCGGAATAACATGCACAGAATACCGTTCAGTCCAATAACCGTATAGAAAAGACACTGCATACAAAAAAACCATGTCAAAAACCAATCAATCATAATAGTATGCTCAAAACAACACACAAGAAACTAAAATAATCAGAATAGTCATACACAACAGGTACAGCATACAAGCCCACAACATGACCAATACAAATATGCAAGAAATTATCTCAAAATAACGCACATATACAGAAATCAGCGCAATCATCGTAGGCCAGGGAACAGGACACAAGCTCACAACGTCACCAATAACAATGAGTTCATAATATTCCCAAATTACATACACGTAATGCGTCAATCACAATACCCACGCTCAACAAGAATTGCGTGCAACCCTGCGCACGCAATTACCAACACCAATGCCCACGGAGTAATACACTCAGAATTATAAATTCAAAACAATATGCATGTGATACCATTCTGCACAGTAGCAGTAGGCATAAGAAAGAGGACATCAGGGGAAAAAACAACAGGTGGTTTAAAAAAAAGTGAAGGTCACTATCAATACAAGTTTAAGTCCACTAATGTTGGGAAAGCCAACTAAGGCACACACACTTTGCACCAATAAAGTATTCCCCAAATCCAATAACGGACATCACACTAGAAGTGATATCTTAATTCACACTGCTCTACTACTTCACAACACTAACTCTAGCCATTTTGTAGCTCACATCCATGCAATAGTTAGAATGAGACTTATGAAGAATTGGAGTCCCGTGGAACAAGGTTTGACTTATAGTAAAATGGATGTTGTTTGTATTAGGGAACTACTTCATTGAATATTTGTCCTCAGTACAAATTCAGATTCTTTCTTCTTTTTGCACCAGTAACAGATTGGTTTGGTGTCACAGGGTGCATTTCAGGGTTCCTTGTTCTGTGATGTAGATCATGTGTACCTGCGCACGCCACTGGGTACAGTTAATAGAGCCACGATTATTGATGGTGATGGTTAGGAAATATTTCCATTTTGTCTGTAATTTTCCTTCCACGTGTGAACCCCCAACTTTGTTGCTGTTGTCTGACCATCCTAGCCTGACTTTTGCCAGTGGAGCCCAGCCTTCTGCTGTACTCCACTGGGCTTTTGCTCATTTTGTTACGGGGAAAATGACATGCCCTTCAGACACTGGGAGACTTTGTTTCTCTCAGTCTTTCACTTTGTTGCTGGTTCTTAGCAACATGTTATCAGTGCATAACGCACATTCCAGTACAGAGCGTTGGAGTCTCTTTTTCATTTTTCAGGCCTTAGACACCCTCAAAGGATTTTTTTGTGAATGTAAAAATGTGCCTTGGACAGAGCTGGTGGCAGCTGTTACTTTGTGTGTATTTTCAACTCTTTTCAATGGTCCATACCACATTTACTGGGTTTGGCACAGAATAGTGGCCAGTGCCTAAAATGGCCATGGTACATGATCCTTTGTTCTGTTCTTTGGCCATCTTGTCCGTTTGCCTTCCCCAGGGCGAGCAGACCTGGCAAATTCCTTGTTTGGTCATGCAGATCCCCGTGCAAACCAAAGCTTTTGCAGGCTTCTGCATGCCTTGTGTGTGTGCCTCCAGTATGTGGGCTGGAGCTATCTAGATCAACATCCAGGGTGCCAGGATATCTGGTGTGCTGGGATGACTGTGACCACTGTGGTCCATGATTGGTCCACATCTGGGATGGCTGTATGTGAGCAGATCTCTCATTGGTTTCTCTTCGTTTTGGTGCAAAGGAGATTTTGGATAAGAGAAGGCATCTTATTCAAATACCGTTCCAGGTCGATCCTCTGAGTTCACACCAAACCTAGTAAAGGAGCCAAGTATCCTGAATAAATGAAGCAGAGCCGTGGAACCACTGGTGACCTGCTGGAAGGTTTGGCAACCTGTTGTCCCATCGGACCCCCTGTTTCTTTTCGCACCTAGAGGGCCTGAACGGGTGCTTTGACCCATTGCAATAGTGGGATCAACTATTCTTGGCACCTCCAACTTAACCTGTCAGCGAGCCTTTTCGGAAGTGTTCCTGGACCGCCAAGTGAAGTGACCAGCTCATACAGGACCTTTGCCCTGGAACCACCGCCGTCTCGAGTTTCGATTTCTACCTTTGGATACTGTAAACTCTGGGTCTAAGGCACTCTCCTGCCTAGATTCGTATACCTAGCATTCCTTGTTCTGGAATTAGGAGAGTCCACCTGAAACCGAGCATACGCTGTCACCATGTCACCCAGCTGTGATGATGAAATATGTGAGTGCCTGGCTGCTCTGCCCCCCTTGTGCACCCCCTCCTTAAAAAGCCTTCTGCTGATCCTACCTGTCCGGCTAACTATCACCCGATCTCTTTCACTACTTTCGTGGGCAAACCTCTGGAAAAACTGTGCATCTCCCAGCTTAATCTTGACACTGGAACTGTTGTTTGTGTCCATGATCATCCGTCTGGCTTCAGAGCACCCAGAGGCATTTAAGCCACTCTTCTGACCACCTGTGAATATTTGCTTTCCAATCTTGACTCCAGCATCCCTTCTGTCCACATCCTCCTTGGACTTTCCCCTGCTTTCGACAGTCAATCACATCATCCTGATCAATCGACTCAGTGAGAACCTGTGCATCACAGATCAGGCTGTGGAGTGGCTGACCTCTTCCCTCCTGGACCGACACATCAAGGTCCATCATGGGTCCTTTCTCTCCACCACCTCTCCCTCTACATGTGGTGTTCCACAGGGATCCAACCTCTCACCATGGCTCTTCAATATCTACCTGGCCCCTTTGGTCCACCTAATCTCTACCTTCTGCTCCAACTTCCAGTGTTATGCGTATGACACGCAGCTCTCCTACAGACTGCTCCCCTCTCTTGCGCATTCCTGACTGTCTATCTGTGATTCAGGGGTAGTGCGCCTCCCTGCTCATCTCAAAACCTGCACCGGACCACCTGAATTTTCCGGAAGCAGCTCAAGACTTTTCTTTTCTCCTCTGCTTTCTCTCTCTACCTCCCCTGCTGACCTCCCTCCCTATCTGTCTGCGGCATTGACTGGTTTCTTGGATAACTTCAGAATCTCAATTGGTACCACGCTCCTCTATGACCAGTCTCCCCACACTGCCTTTAGGCCTGTCATGCACTAGGGGAAAAAATGAGAATACCCTTGCTAGAGAACAATGCTCAAAACAAATATATGATTGGACGAGTTCAGGTATTTGGGCTGGTCCAAGAGGTTCAATAACGGAGGTCGGTCTGCTTAGTGGCAGGTCCAAACAAGGAGTCAAAGAAATGTACAAAGTGCTCACTGTGTTCAATGGAATTATGTACAAAAAATTCAAAAAATTCAAAAGCAAAGATGTATTTGCTCATACAGACTGACATATAGTGCATAAATTATAAAACAATGCTGTGAAATACAACATACAGATCCAAAAGCAACAATATTACAGAATGACATCAAATAACATAGAAAAAATGTAATATATACAACTTGGTGAGAATGGAGACCTATATGTTGAGTATACATGTAGAGTTCAACAATTCCATTGTTGTAAGACAGTATGCAAGTCCTTATAGAACTGTGAATGTTTTTTGTGAAAACAATCCAAAATTGAAAAATTCGAAAAGAATGGAAACAGGAGGGGCTAAAGGGCTACCCAAACTTCAAAAGAAAATCCTCATTCATTGGGGATTTCTTGTTTCTAATATGTATTTCTTCTGATTATGACAATGAATGTTCCAGGGTCATAGAAAAAACTAGATATCTATTAAGCCTAGATATCTTTTAAGCTAACGTGGTAGAAACTGAAAGTGCAGAGACTGGTATGACTGGGAACCTTTCAAAGCAGGTCTTCCCAGCTCCTATCACGTTTCGGTGGAGATGCATGAGGTTGCGTCCGCCTTCATCAGGGCTCTGTGGGGGTGACCCTGACTCCAGTGAGTATAATTATGGAACATGAGGAAAACCTTCAGTAATGCTCAAAACACTGTGCTGGCAGCTTACCTGCCGGTGCTTAAAATCCCAAGTTCTCGATTCTGATTCCACTAAGAGGCCAAGGCTGAGGAAAGGACCTTCTCCAGCTAGGTCCTGCTGGAAGCTGCGGACCCTAGTTACGGAGGGTGAACTCTACATCATAGGGCTGTGTAAAGAGTAAAAACAAACATAGTGCTGTATGAGGCAAAAGGAAGCCGGCCCATATTGCTACAGTGCTCCATCATGAGAGGAAGATGCATAGTTCTGCATGACAGAGAATTTGAAAATAATATATAAGGGTACCTGTCGATCGGGCAACGAATGAACCGATGCTTGACATTGTTGGTAAAGCGTGCAGTGATGATTCTTGCAATCAACCAACTGGGAACTTGGGATGAATCCTGCATGGGCCAGGAAATCTGGGAAAAGTGAAAAGAAGGGGTAAGAGAACCGCGAGGGAATGGGGAAGGGAGGCGAGAGAGAGAGAAAGAAAGACAGGAGAACAGATGAGGCTAGGCAAGGGATATTGGCCTTCAAAGTGCATAATGCAGAACATTATTGTGGGTAGATCCCTACTCATTCTCCCAGGATGAGGCCCCCCTGTGTGTAGCAAGCGTGTCGAATCCCACGTGGAGCCCGCTGTGTAATGTTACTACGAACTAGTACAAACAACGTTGGTGATACGGGTGATGTGCCTAGGAGCAGAGAAAGTGGTGCACCCGGCCTTAGAGGATGTCGCCTGGCGTGTGTAAATCATTTAAAAAGTACAGGGAGAAAGTGTTCAATATTTATTTGAGGAGAACCCCTGCTCGCATAAAAATCACGTTGCCAAGTGGAACATTGAAAGGAGGTACAATACCTGTGCTGGGGGCTCGGCCCAGATAGAACACCAGAGCAGGAAAAACCGCGCAGAAAGACTTGCGTGGAAAGCTTCTGATCGTGTTCAGAGCGTACGTGAGCGCTGGGAGCCAGAGACTAAATGTTGGCGTCCCTAGCGACCGCGCATGCGTGAAGCAGGAGGTTCCACAGCATGAGCCAATCATGAAGGACCAGGAAGTACGGTCCGATGCGGATGCGGACGTGTGCTTCCAGCTGGTTGGTGTATCTGCAGATCACCATGGCGACCCGTGTGGAACACGGGTCTGCAGCATATCGCGCGCTGAAAGGGTGAGGCCGCTGCGTGTGGTGGTGTGTGCCATAGCTGTGAGGTACCCACTTCGTGCTGTATGTAAATCCAGCAGGTAAGTAGGGAAATAATGCGAACGGACCGGGGGGTGCGGTCCGGTGCGGGAGCGGATGCGTGCTCTCAGTGGCGAGCGGCCATGCAGATCACTATGACGTCCCGTGCGAAGCACGGGTCTGCGGCGTAAAGGCTGCTGCACAAAGGAAAACCCAGTAATCGTCTGTCATATCAGATAAGCTATAGTCACGTCTGGGGCTCCTGTGCTGAATGGAATATATCGGGGTGCAGAGTGCACATGTGTTGCTGCGTGGAACCCCACGTGAGTGTTATTATGGACGTTGGGCAAGGCGAGCTCGGCGGGGGGGAACAAAAGGGGGGAAGGGCGGGCGGGGCAAAAACAAGTTAGAATGAAAGTGTGCAATGTTCCGCAACATATGTGTGTGGAAAGCATATTTCACAGACCATAAAGTCACGGAAGCATTCAGAAGGGTCCGGGCTACTGGTGCCTCATAGAAAAAGAAACAATTTAAAGAAGTGCGTGAAAGATCTCATTTAAACCATGGTGGTACGTATCTAGGTGGTGAATCCACCTAGCTTCTCTTTTCAACAGGGTGTAGTGAATGTCGGGCCCACCTTTGATTTTCTCCACCACCCACCACAAAATGTCGTTGGGGGTGTGGTTCATGGTCAGGTAATGCTCCACTAAGGGGGCTGTCAGTTTTGCATCTGATTTTGGAGCGATGTTCCGAAATGCGTGTGCTGACTGTATGCATGGTTTGGCCTATATACCTGAGGTCGCAGGGGCACTCGATACAGTAAATGACATTTTGACTTTTACAATTGGAAAGGTCTCGAAGGGTCCATTGTCGTTCACCGATGGGGAAGGTTTTCATTTTTCTGGTGAAATTACAGGAGACACAGCTACCGCACGGGTGATGCCCTTGTATTGGGCGGAGAGTGCGGGAGCCAGCCAAACTGTATCGGGTTGATACAAGGAGTGTACCAAGTGTTATTTTATATTTTTGGCACGTTTGTAAGCGAACCTTGGGGGCTGTTCGTCTGGTAAGTTCAAGCGTGCAATGTGCCAATATTTATTGACAATTCTCTTAAGTTGTGCCGTGTGCTTGCCAAAAGTGACCACACATGTAGTGCGATCCTCTGCTGGTGGTGAATTTTCAAGCTCTGGATGGATGAGGTTATCCCGATTTGTGTTACGGGCTCGTTTCTTGGCCTGTGCGAGTAGTCTTTTCGGGTAGCCCCTCCTAGCTTGTAGACGGGTGGATAGCGCTTCTGCATGATTTTTATAGTCCACAACCGAGGTGCAGTTCCTCCGAATACGGAGGAATTGTCCATAAAGCAAATTGTCCTTTGTGTGCGCTGGATGGTTGCTAGTGTGATGCAATAGAGCGTTCCTGTCTGTGGGTTTCCGGTATAGATCACATTGTAGGGAACCCTCTTTGTGTCTGATTATTAAGTCCGAGAAGTTAATCTCGGCATCGCTATGGTCGAAGGTGAATTGTACGTCCTGATTACAGGTATTGAGCCATGTCCAGAAAGTCTTGAGCTCAATGTCGGTCCCTGTCCATATAAAGATCACATCATCAATATATCGGTACCAATTGGTGATCTGTGTCTGCCATCGGTTTTGGTTAGAGAAGATGTAGTCATTCTCAAATTTGGCCATATACAAAATTGCTAGACTGGGGGCAAAAGCCGCACCCATAGCTGTGCCTTTCATCTGTAAGTAAATTGCATTAGCGAAAGTGAAGACATTTTTGCATAATGCAATCTCCATAAGTTTGAGTAAAAAGTTCATCGGAGTCCTGCTTGGGTATGGGTCAGCAGACATCCACTCCCGAGCGCACTCAATAGCTTCAGCTTGAGGAATGTTGGTATATAAGGACTTTATGTCCATCGTTACCAGACGTTGAGTTGTGGGGTCAAAAGGGAGGCCTTCAAAGATAGAGATGGTGTATGTTGTGTCCTTTAGGTATGTGCGTGTTTGCGTGCTGATGGGTTGAAGAAAGTGATCCACAAACTTACAGAGGGGCTTCAAAATGGAACCGCAGCCGGATACAATGGGGCGGCCAGGCGGGTTCAGTGGCTCTTTATGTATTTTAGGAAGGGCATAGAAACAAGGGGTTCTCCCTGTTTATCTGCTTAGAAAAGCTGCCTCCTTCTCCGAAATCCAGTCTCTTTCTTCTGCATAGGCAACCGCGTCACTAATTTCCTTGCAGAGGTCCTTTGTAGGGTCTTTGCGAAGGATACTGTAGCTATCCCTGTCATTGTGTAATAAGAGCACCATGTCCTTATACTCTTTGCTGCTCATTATTACCACACCCCCTCCCTTGTCTGAGGGCTTGATGACAATTTTTTTATTGTTCTGTAGTGCTGTCAGGGCCCTTCTCTCTGCTGCTGTGAGATTATTGATTCCGCATAGTTCTGGTTTTCAGGCGGTCATGCACTAGGGGCTGTAACTGTAACCTCTACAGTCCCCCGCCTCCTTGCACTTACCCAAAGTCACAATGCCCTGGCTGCACTTACTCAGAACATTGTTGCCCTTATCGCACTTTCCCCTCCCCTCTCCCTTGCACTTTTCCCTTCCCCTTCCCCTGCTCCCTATGCTACCGCACTTGCACAATCTGAATGACAGTAGGCCTAGTAAGATCGTTTGCTTTGTCTCTCTCTGTTACCCTCCCTTCTCTTGTCGCACCTAGAAACACATGTGTACAGGCACATTATAAATGACTTATCATATCATATCATGTCATGTCAATGTGTATTCATGACAAACAGCCTGATGGAATCCAAATTAAATCCAGCAGCCATGATCTGCCATGAGCTGCCCTTAACAGTGGGCTCCTATGACCAAATTATTTATATGTCATGTGCCTGGGCCGGTGGCGCCTGTGGAATTAATGGAGGACTTGCCACCATTGATCTGCTCCTCTGCGTTCCCACGCTCTCCCCATGAGCGGTCTAGTTGTTGTCCATCATGGCCCCGCTGGGAGGCTCATAATCCCTCTTCTCCCGGTGGTTAGCGCGTTGCAACCTCAGTGCGATTTACTTTGCTATGGATCAGACGCTAGTACCTTCCTCTTTGTTCCACACTGGAACACCTTTTCTTTGACTTCCTTTTGCTTTCTCCCATCCGGCAGCTGGCCTTTCCCCCTCTTGGTGCGGCACTCTCTCTCTCTTTCTCCGCTAGCCTCCATCTCTGGGTTTCTCTTCCTCTTATCTTTTTCCTCTGTGAGGGCTTTTCGCTCGCTTTCCTACGTTCTGCCTTTTCTTTTCCTTTTTGCTGCTCTCTTCCCCCTGCTTGTAGTGTACTTTCTGTGTACCCATCTTGTCATATTCTGGCGTCTCGACTGGGTTTCTGGTTGCCTTGGCAACCCACCTTAACTTCTTCTGGGAGTCCCGTTTCCTCGACTCCCCTTCTGGCTCAGTTTTTGAACTCTCCACCGGCTCGCTGGGAGGTTTATCGGCCTGCTCCTTTTTTACGGATCTGATCCTACGGATACAGAACCACCTCTCGATCACAGACCTCTTCTGGGGCAGCGCTTCTCTACCACACTTCCTGTCTACTGGGGTTTTTTATGCCGTTGCAGCTTTTTCCCCATTACTGGTTATCCCGAAAGAGGGGTCATAGGTCTGCAACCTGACAAGCAGCCATTGTGGCTTCCTCTCGGGGTAGACCGTACCTACATAAAAAAAGGACTATCGTTCGAGAAGACACTCTACGAAGTTGCACCTTGACACCAGCACTTCAGGTAAGGAGGAAGAGGTGATAACTGATTCTGGGGAAGAGTCCAAGGAAGTCGACAATATAACTGTACAACCCGAAGGCTTGGTGGCAGATTGATTGGTAATATATATATATATAGCTATATATGATTTGATATACTAGCCTCTGAGAAGATACACTTGTGATTTCCAGTGAGACCACAAGATATCAGGCACACTTGTTTATTTCCATCTGAGGGTGGGTATTCCTGCCATAACAGAAGGAAGAGCAGGGATATGGTTGCACTTTGTTCTCTGCTGGGAAGGCTTGACATCTTTCACAGAGGAATAGGACATTTCCTCTTCCTATAGGGGACTGGGTGGGAGTCAGTGCTTCAAAGGGAAGTCTCCCAGCACAATGGGGATGTCACACCAGGGAGGGGAATGACAGTGGTATTTGTCATCCAATGGAGACAGGGAGTGGGGATGTTTAAAGTGTTTGATTTGAAGAAAGGATTTGCGCCTAGGAGAAGAGTTCCACCATCTTTGTAATTCCTAAGTCGCACACACTTCCTTGCATCCTCCCCACTTCCTATCCACAAGTCACTCTGGAAGCTGAGATCAAAAGGCAAAACTCATGCTGGAACAGCAAAGGTTTGCCCTTTACAGCAGGGTTAAAATGGACCAATCTGCTATGGAAATAAATGAGTACATACAAGGCTGACCCCCAATCCGGCCCTTATTTGAATACATTCTGGACTCATCTGAGGGAAAGATTTTTCCTGAAACCTTATAGTGGTATCAGTTCGCCAAAAGTCCCCCACCACTGGGGTGAACATAAGGATCGCCCAGAAGTAAGACATGCCCCACCCACTCCCAGAGAATAGTTGGTGTGACCTGCTGCTGGAAACCCTGCCTGCTGCTGGACCACTGCCCTCTAGGCCTCTGCCTACTGAAAGTATACTCCTGAAAGTGTCCTCTGGCATCCTTTCTGTTTAGGAAGGGCAGAAGAATGACTTGCATTTCCCTCGAGACCCTGAATGGATTTCAAAAGCAACCCAGGTTCAAAAGAAGCATTGTTGGGCTCTGTTTACCACTTTATATGGCGTTTGAGCCAACTCGATTGCTCTCAAGTTGATTATGAGCCATGAAAAGACACAACACAGACAGACCTGTCTTTGACATTCTACATTTTTCAAACCACTTTGGTCTGCTCAGATGAGAACAGTGATGCAGACTCACTTGCTGAACATTGCAGTTTTGAAGTTAAGCTATATTGGAACCTTACATAAATACAGCCTTAAGGTTGGCACCTGCATTGTATATATGTGTAAGTGCTTCCATTTTAGATGATCAATTGTTGCCCCTCTCAAACTTGAGCCGGGCCACCTGAAGTTCCAGAAGCAGCTAAAAACGTTCCTCTTCTCCTCTGCTTTCTCTCTCTCCCCCTGCTGACCTACCTGTCTGCTGTACCGACTGGTTGCTTGGCTACCCTCAGAGTCTCACTGGGTACCAGGCTCTTTCTTGATCAGTCACCCTTACACTGCCTCCGGGCATACCATGCACTTAGGTGTTTTAACTGTAGCCCTACAGTCCCTTGTTCTCCTTGCACTACCCAGAGCCACGCTGCCCTGGCTGCACTTACTCAGAGCATTGCTGCACTGTTTTCCTCTCCCCTCTCCCCTGCACTCCCCACTCCCTTTCCCCTTGCACTTCTCGTTCTTGCACTTCTTCCTCTGTCTTCCCTCCCTTGTCTTGTCGTGCCTAGAAACACTTGTGTACATGTGTCTACTCGAAATTGCCTGCTTTTTTCCAGCTTCTCCGAGGTGAAAAGCTGCTTTTGCTGTCAAACTGGTTGGACCAATCCCAACCAGCTTGTTGCCACAGTTTAATCACCGTCGTGTTAAACCATCGACCCAAGAGGATCTTCACATCTCTTGTTGCTAAGTTTCTTCCGAGCGTCAAGTCAGTTACCACTTGCCGAAGTGTATCTGCGTTGCCTTCCATCACACCGGGTGGATTGTCTCAACACTGAGCCGACCCTCTAGAAAACAGGCAGAAGCCTGGCACGATGCTGTTGAGGCCCCAGGAAAAGATTTTAAAGGTATACAGATTGATTGTGTCTGCCTGGCCTGGTTTTGTTTGCCCTGTTGCCAATTAAGACCCTACTCCTTAACTCTTAAATCAAATATACTTCAACTTGAACACTCTGTAAAGATACCGGCCTACATAGCCCTGTCTTAATACCTAGTGTGCCACTTTCAACCAAGAGTCTGCATATTCTCCGCAGTCCATTACAGGGGGCCTTTAAGTGTCAAGGGTGAGGTATCTTGTCCTTGGGATTGCCCCCCTGTTGCCAAGGATGAGATACCTCGTCCTTGGCACTTAAGGGGTTAATGAAAGAGAACACGTTAGAAGGCATTGAATGGTGAAATACCGAAATCACTAAAAAAGGCCTTGGCACTGGGGGGTGAGGGTGAACCCATGGCAGTTGAAGTATTATTTATAGGAATTCATTGGATATTTTATTCATTTTTCAGTTTCACAGTACTATAGTTGTTTTGGGTGCTTTCTTGCTGGCTAGCATAACCCCACTGAAGAGTACAGCCTGCCATAGGCCTGCGCTACCCTAAGAGGGTAAGGCGGTGTAATATTCCTGCTCTGCCTGTTTCACCTTCGCGAGTGAGCTTACTGTTGGTGTAGTAGTAGTGGGTGGCTGAGTAGGTGTTTACAAACCGCCACGTGTCCCTGTATTCCTGCAGAGCAGCAGACATTGTATTGCACCTGTAGTCCTGGATGTATCATGCGGGCTAGGGGGTGGAGGACAAAACTACATGTAACAGAATGTAAAGAAAAAACTGGAAGATAATCAAACAAATGACAAGCGACATGTCAGCATGTTTGAAAAGTATGAGATAACAGAAAATCACTTTGGGGTACCTGGAGGTTCTGGCACTACATGAGGCACCCACAAACTCAGAGCCATGCAAAAAGACCTGCAACTGGGACCACTACATGAGGCACACAAAAAGCCTTGGGGTGACTAGATGAGGCACCAGAAACCCTAGAGCCGTATAAGAGTGCCTTCACTGTGGGGTGAATACATGGGCCCCCAAAAAACCGAGAGTCAGGCAAGAGGAATTGCAACTGGGATCACTACTTGAGGATCAACACTTCTCAATAGACATATTGAATGTGTCAGCACATGCTATAACCAAAGTCCACGTTCCAAAAATTGGGCACCATTGTGCTGACTATTAATTTCACCTGTTACAGTGCTTAGAAGCAGTAAGACTCCTGAATGAAGCGCTACATGAAGTTGTGATTTAATCATGAATATTGAGAGTGGGATGTATATCTGTTTGTATATGTCTTGGAAGACCCATTAATCAGCAGACTACGAGCTAGGATGCCAAGCAGTATTCATTTGGGTCATGGTGTAGTGAAGAGGTGCTTTTTTACACCACTAGAGGGGTTCCTTGTTGTCTCCTCATTCAGAAATCTGCATGTATGTCGACTCGGCTGGACATGACATAGTGGATGCGCTCACTCAGACCAACCATACTGTGTATGTAGGAGGGCAGGACCAATTGTTCTGTGAGATTTTTTAAATTGGGAAATCAACTATTTTCTCCCGCTGAGACTTACTATGGAGACCTTTGCTTCCCCCTCGACTTTCTTACATTTAATAAAGGGGCATGAAAAACACAAAAAAAGATTTACAAAAGCAGTGTTTCTATTGTATTTCTTTTTATTAGTTTAAACAAAACGATAAAAAAAGAAGTTTGTGTTCTAACAATGACATCAGTTAAAACCTTCACAGAAAGTATTTATCAGTATTTTAAAAGTTGGCATAGTTTATCAGAAATATTTTAGCGTTTTTCTGAGTCTCAATGGTGCTGTTATTTAATTAAAAAATAATATTTAGGTTGCAAAAACGTGGGCTCGTTAATGAAAACAGTGTTAAAAACGATTGCTTTCTATGTAATGAAGCTCTCCTTGGAAATGATGTTGTGTTAAACTCAATGATCAGATGAAATCTTAAGAAACACACCGTAAAAGGGCTGACAATATCATGTGATCTTGAGGTGAACAAAGATAGGCACTTGAGACACCTGTTCCCTATTCAGACACCAGGAAATGCAGCATTTATTCCAAATATGTGCGCCAAGAAAAGGGAATATAGGTGCGCATGGAAGTATGTTTTGCAGAGGGAGTTCCTTCATGCCAATGGTATGGGGGTGTCTGGGGACTCTGGGGCCGTGGGCATCAAATATCAGAAATAGCATTTCAGAAATGTTGTGAACCATTTTTTTTTTAAAAATGACTCTTAAATAGAATAAATTATTATGATCCAAATCAAAACAAGGAGGAATTCATGTGGGCCGAATTAATCCTATTATCTTGTTCCCCTCAGAAACTACTTATGGATTAAGATTAGGGAACTTGGGCTCTTGCTCTCTTGAAACTATGCTTAATGAAGGAGTAAAGCCTGATTGCGTCCTTGCTCCTCTTCTTTTTAATCTTTAGTTGCCTGATATTGACGCAACACTAGGACTTGCTTCAAACTTTGATGTTAGGTTCTAGCAAATGTTTACGGCTGACATATGCAGATGATATGTTTAAGGCTGACATATGCAGATGATATGTTTACGGCTGACATATGCAGATGATATGTTTAAGGCTGACATATGCAGATGATATGTTTACGGCTGACATATGCAGATGATATGTTTAAGGCTGACATATGCAGATGATATTGTGATTATCTATCTGATTCCAATTGGTCCACAATGGAGTCTCAATGCTTTAAATAGTCATCGCAGGCTTAACCTTCTGCCCAGAAATGATAAAATAAACTCATATTATGCTATTGAGGAAATTAACACATTTTTATTTTACCAGGCATTTGCACCATTAACCCCCAGTTGTGAGACAGCATTCCAATTATGTAGGTTTCCAAATCAATTCCATCCAGGATAATAGGCGGTTCTATGGTAGGATAAAAACCAAAATCTTGCCTTTACTAATCAAAATAAAGTAATGTTAAAAAAAAAAAAAAAAAGCTTCTCTGCAAAAGAGAATTCCGGCTATGTTGTATGGTAGAGAAATGTGTTCATAAATAGATAAACTGAGGATGGGTAATATGGAAGGATTGATATGGATGTATTCATTATATCTACCTTAATCCGTAGCCATCCGCACTGAACAGAGTCAGCTTTCTTGTTACGCAATTCCTATGTCTAGATGCTGCAAATTTTACTTTAAGATTTATTGGACATTAGATTTACTCAGTTACTCATAGACTTAAGACTATCTTTTCTAAACACTAGGTAGGGTTATTGGCGAAGATACATTTTGATAGCATAAGAGTTTGCAAGGGACATATACCCATTCCAGTGAATGACATGAGGAAATAGATCTGCTTGTAATTGCAAAAACTGCTTGATCTGCAAAAATTAGGATAATCTAACTAATAATTGTTTTTGCAATAAGTACAATGTTTTCATGTTTTCGCCCTGATACAGGCATATGTTAAATAATGTCCTGTCAAACTAGTTGCAAGAGACTTCATATGATTTTGACGGAACATCCTACTGACTCTTGAAGCTAAAGGGGCCCGTGAAGGCCTGAGCAGTCATGTACACTCTGGCATCTGGTCTTTTCATCAAAATCCAAGGCATCTAAGACCTTTCCATCGAATTTTATTCAACGAAAATACTTTGCAACAAAATGCATTTTCATTGAATAAAATTTGATGGCAATTCGATAGATTTTTGTAATTTAAAATTAGGGTTAGGGTATGGGGTAGGGCAAGGGTAGGGGTTAGGGCAAGGGTAAGGTTTAGGGTTAGGCTTAGTGTAAGGGGTTGTTTAGATTTAGGGTAAGGGGTAGGGTAAGAGTTAGATTTAGGGTTAGGGTAGGGTGTAGGGCAAGGGTTAGAATTAGGGTTAGGGTAAGGGGTATGGTATGGGTTAGAATTAGGGTTAAGGTAAGGGGTAGGGCAAGGGAGGGTTAGGGTTAGGCTTAGGGTTTCATTTGGGTTAGGGTTAGGGTGTGTGTTTTGGGAGTTGGGTGGTTTGGGGGGATCCCTCCACAAAAAAAAATGCAATGTTACATGAAACTGGCCAGTGCCAAAATCCAAGATTTCAGCACTGGACAGCTCCATGTAACATTTTAACGTTACAAATAAATGTATCAAAATGCATTTTTTTACATTTAAAAGTCCATGGGCCTCATTACGGGTAGGGCGGTCCAGAATTAACAGTGGCGGTAAACCCGCCGCCACTGTTAATTCCGGACCGCCCGATCCCGACCCCTGCAGGCGGAAGGTGATCTTCCCGCCAGGTCTGACCTGGCAGGTTGAACACCGCCCGCCTGCAGGCGGACGTGGAAACACCAGCACCATCACGAGATGGTGCCGGTGTTTCCATGGTCCCCATCCCCACTGAGTCCTATGGCACTCAGTGGGAATGGGGATTAACACCATTCCGCCTCCGTGACTCCCGGGGACACCGGGGCTGTAATGCCCTGGTAATTCCGGGAGTCACGGAGGCGGAATGGTAATACGAGTCCGGCGGTAACCAGGCGTTTTTTACCGCCGCAGTTACCGCCGGACTCATAATGAGGCCCCATGTCCTTCTGAACTTGCCCATATATATATTCGATGGACTGGTTTCGATGGAAATGCACTTTTATATGTAAAAGATAGCATTTTGATGGAATGGCATTCAATGCATTTCCATCGATGGATTTGCATTTCAATGCATTTTTATCGATGGAAAGACCATAAACCGTACACTCTTGTCTGTGTAAAAGTTGAATCTCAGTCATAACTTTCAAGCATGTACTCATTGGGCCACATTACGAGTTTGGCGAGCCGTGCCTGTTTTACAGGCATGGCTACTGCCAAACTAGCTACTGGCACCACCACCCGCGATTGGGCAATAGTCGACCCATTACGAGTTGAATGGGCCAGTAATTGCCCATTGGCGGGTGGCGGTATTGCCGGGCTCCTGATCCCCATTCTGCCCATAGGACAGAATGGGGGTGGGGGCACCGTTGACAACGGTGCCGGTGCAATCACGAGTTCTGCTCACAGGTGTCGCACAGCCCGCCTGGTCAGACTTGGCAAGCTGTCAGGCATCTGCGAGCAGAACTCGTAATTCGGCGGTACGGTATGAATGGCACCATTCATACCGTATCCGCCAACTTAATAATGAGGCCCATTGAGTGTCCTCACCTCACGGATTGTAGAAATTATATTTTCAATCATTCGGTTTCAAATGTGGCTCAATTACAGACGGATGAGTTTGGGGTGGACGACAGAAACCTTTGCTTATCTTCATTGCTGTTTTTTATGATGTATTGGTTTGGATGTGGGACTTAACATTTGTTAAACTGATTTTTATCTGTTTTGTGTACTGTTTGGTATTGACCACATGCACAAATAAATAGACAAAATGACACATTTTATGTTTTTCTCCTGCATGGTTTGCCATTAACACAGAGCATTTGAGCTTTCCTGTAGGAATGCCAGAGAGGCGTGATATACAGGCGTTGCCATTTTCAGTAAAAATCCATTGGAATTGTTGGATTTTTTAGCTGTTGTGTATCTGTGTGCCTGTGGGTCTCCATTTAAAGGGGAGGGGCCAGAGAAACAGGTTTCCATGCACGCGCTGCATCGTGGTTGAAGTCTCCTTCTGCTTCTCTTATCCACAGGGTTGTGTTGAAGATGATACGACCCTTGCAGCTTACATCACCATCTGCCTATTGGAAGCAAATCTCCCTCCGACGGTACGTAGAGACCTGGCCTGGGTCATGGTGTCTGGACAGTTGCTTTTGGGGTGGAGAGATACACCTTGCACAGGTCTGAATGTCTTATACATGTGATTAGGGGTACAGTAAGCAAAGCTTCTGACTATCAAAGGTTGGTTCAAGGACATATGGAACATTAAGAAAAGTAGGCCCAGCACAGCAAACTATGGAAGGGTTAAAGCCCTGTGCTCCTTTGGGAGGGAATAATGGGGAGAAAGTCCTGTGCTCCCATGGAAGGGAATAAAGGGGCTAGAGCCCTGTGCTCCTGTGTATGGGGAATACAAGGGATACAGCCCTGTACTCCTGTGGGTGGGAATGAAGGGGATACAGCCCTGTGCTCCTGTGGGAGGGAATAAAGGGGATAAAGCCATGTGCTCCTGTGGGAGGGAATAAAGGGCATAGAGACCTGTGCTCCTGTGGGAGGTAATAAAGGGAACATGCTGCATGATTTTGTGGGGGGAATACAGGGATTGAAGCCCTGTGCTCCAGTGGGGCGGGTGGAATAAAGGGGATACAGCCCTGTGCTTCTGTTGGAGGGGAATAAAGGGATAATGCCTCATGATCCTGAGGGAGGGAACACAGCGGTGAAAGCCCTGTGCTCTTGTGGGAGGGGAATAAAGGGATGACACCTCATGATCCTGAGGTGGGAACAAAGGGGCGAAAGCCCTGTGCTCCTGTTGGAGGGAATAAAGGCTAACGCCTCATGCTCCTGTGGAGAGAACAAAGGGATGGAAGCCCTGTGCTCCTGTGGGGGGGAACAAAGGGGATAAAGTCCTCTGCACCTGTGGGAGGGGAATACAGAGATATAATTACTGATCATGTGGGAGGGACCAAAGGGGTCAACACCCTGTGCTCCTGCCAGAAGGAACAAAGGGGATAACGCCTCATGCTCTTGTACAGGGAATAAAGGGGATACAGCCGTGTGCACCTATGGGAGGAATAAAGCCTCACACTGCACTTTTGGGCATGAGACTAAAGGGAACAAAGCCTTGTATTCTTTTAGAAGGGAAAAGAGGAAGAAGCCTGTAGTCATGTAAAAGGGAAGAATACACTGTGCACGTGTGTGGGTGGGAGGATGCTGGTATAAAGCCTTCTGGTCCTCTAGAAGGCAATACAGCCCTGTGCTCTTGTGGGAAGTAATACAGGGTATATAGCCTTGTTTTACTGTAGAAAGGAAGCAGGCCCTATACTCCTGTGAAAAGTAAGTTGCACTGTGCCCCTCAAGAAGAGAAAGTCTCTTGCTCCTGTAGGAGGGTCAAAAATGGACAACCTATGTGGTCCTGTCTAAGGGGATAAAAGGAATACACCTTGTGTTCCTGTAGAAGGGAACATGGCCCTGTACTTCTGTAACAGGGAAGAATGATTCCTTCTTCAGAGGAGCATGTAAAGCCCTTTGTTGCTGTCGAAGGGAATATATCCTTGGTCACCTATGGGAGTGAATCAAGCGAATACAACCTTGTGCGGCTGTAGAAGGGTACACAGCCCTGTGCGCCTGTGAGATGGAACAATACACTGTGTCTGTGTGGAAGGAATTCAAGCCTTCTGTTCCTGTAGAATGGCAAATGGGAATACATCTGTGGGAGGGAATTAAGTAAATACAGCCTTATGCTTCTGGGGAAGGGAACATGGCCCTGTACGCTTATGAAATGGAAGAATACACTCTGCCACTGAGGAAAGGATGAAACTCTTTAGCTCCTTTTGAAGGACCAATCCCACACTCTTGTGGGAGAGAACTCCTTGCACTCATTGAGGGGGGATAGCCTTGTGCTCCTGTGGAAGGGAAGCTGACCCCATTGTTCTGTGGAAGGTAAGAATACACTATGCCCAGGAGGGCGGAGTTAAAGCCTCTTGCACATGTAGTAGGGAATGTTGCCCAGTTCTACTTTGAAAGGTAAGAGTACATTCTTGCATCTGAGGAGGTAAAGAATTGTGTTCATGTCGAAGGAAATAAAACAAATACATTCCTGTGCTCCTGTAGGAGCATATAAAAGCAATAAAGACTCATGAGCCTATAGAAGGGAACAAGGCATTGTACCCCTGTGCAATGAAATAATACAGTCCGTCCGTGAGGAAAGAATGAAGGTCTTGCATTCCAGTTGAAGGGAGTAAACCCCTCAGCTCTTGCAGGAGGGAATATGGCCCTACCCTCCTGTGTGAGGGACTGCAGCCCTGTACTCTTGTAGAGGGGACTCTGGCACTGTTGTTCTGAGTAAGGTAAGAATACCCTTTGTCACTGAGGGAGGAATTAAAGAATTGTGATCCTCTCAAGGGCAATAAAGTCCTACACCCTTACAAATACAGCCTTGCACTCCTGTGGAAGGCAAGAAAACATTGTGCCTCATTCTAGGTTTGCCGGTCTGGAAACAAGCTCACTGGCACCCTTGTTTCTGGACTGACAACCTATGTGTTTGCCTGCTGTGGCCGCTGTGCCCGACAGGTTAGACCCTGCCGGGCGCAGCAGTCACGGTAGGCAAACCCTTCAAGGAAGCACCGGCACCGTTAGCAACGGTGCCGGTGCTTCCTTGCCCCCAAACCTACACAATTTGCCGGCGCCTGACTTCCTGGGCCACTGGACTCGTAATGAGCCGGTGGCACCGGGAAGTCAACCCACCGGTAGCACCAGCAGGGTTCCGCCAGACCCGTTATGAGGCCCATATTGTGCCCTATGAAAGGTGGCAAGGACCAATGCTCCTGTGGAGGGAATAAACCTCATGCTCCTCTGGGAGGGTATTCATTCCTATAATCCAGTGGAAGAAAACAAAATATTCTACCCTTGTAGAAGCCGATCAGCTCCATGTTCTTTTTAGAGAGCAATCGCTGTGCTTCTGTGTAAAATGAGAAAGAATTCTGCTCAGTAGATGGAGCAGAAGCACAGGGTTTCAGTGAAAGGAATGTAGCCCTCAGCTTCCATGGGCTAGTAAACCATATCATTCCATGGAAAATTAGAAGTTACTGCAATTGCACCCTCTTGAGAGATCTAAAACCTCATAATCTGGATGGAGCAAACAATCTGCTCTTGCAAGCATTTCACGTTACTAGGGCAATGGATAAAGCCTTTGGCGCTTGTGGGGGGATACACTATAACCCCTGTTACCCGGGAGATCACAGTTCTTCATGATGAATGGTGGCTCCCATGCCTTCTGGGCTCTGCTCTTCTGCTCCGGTGGCGCGGGACTTCAAGTGGCGGATTTGGTAACTCCCTATTCCTGTGGAAGGACTCCACAGGAGTGTTGAGGCGGAAGCACCATCGCCGTTGTTAATCGTGCCGGTGCTTCCGTGATAACTCTGCCTACCAGTGCTGGCCCCTGCAGGCAGACTTGTAGTGATGTGGTCCGGTAACCTTAACGGAACCCTTGTTTCCTGACTGCCACACCCGGAATGAGGCCCACCCTGGCCAACCAGAGGAATATTTACTTCCCAAATGTTTCTTTTCATCCTGTAAATGAACGTAATATTTGTCAAACAATTCATACATTGATCCCAACTAATTGCTCGGGTGACACTTGCCCCTTATCTGGAGTTGAGGAATGTGCTCAGTGTGGCACTAGCAACCTTAATTACTGCTATTGTCAATTGCTTGTTTCAGGAGGGTGATGATCAATTCCAGTGCTTAAACTAAAGGTCAATGTCAATTGTCTTGTTTCTGCTCAAAGTATAGAAAAGGGTCCCATCTTCTCAATTGCAAAGCTTGTCTGAAGAGCATCTGTGGGTCAGAGATTACCATCACTCGATGGAAGACCAAGAAGAAAAGGGATGCTGCCTTTGCTTTAGCTGCCCCCCCAGGCATGGAATGCCTTAATGCCCTCACTAAGAGTCATATCATCCACCGAGGTCTTTAAGAAAAAGCTTAAGACAGTACACTTCTCTTAAGTCCCTCCAGCCTCACGAATTTCCGGAAAGTCTCTCAAGATTATTCTTTTGTCCATGCGATTATCTGCTTCTCCCTCTTATATGTGGTCTGTCCAGTTCAGTGTATGTATGTTTGCGCCCTTAAGCCTCAGGGTACCTGGTGCGCTTTACAAATCCATAAACATAAACATACACACATAAACCGTCCTATTTCTCACTGTCCAGTGGTACTGAGAGCGCAATCCTTCATCCAAGAGATATCTTACCCTGTTTATTGAGATGCATGGATCCAATGAACTTTTGATCCTGTATCGAGTCGCTGCTTTCGACACAGTGGATCACACTCTTTTGCTGGACTGGCTGTGACTCTGTTTTGAAACATTTCATTAAATCCCTCTTACATGACAGAAACCCACCAGTTGAAATCAATTCTTTTGAATCAGTTTGCACTTGTCAGGAATGAGGGGTGGGGTATCACAAGGTCCATGTATAGCTCCTACTCAATATGTATCATTTCATTAAGCCTCTACGTGAACTGCTGACACGCGGCAGCATTTTATTGAGCAACTGTGCAGATATTAAACAAATAATATTCAGGTTGAGTGATAGTGTGGAAACAACCTCGCTCTCATTCACACCCTGTTTAAAAGCATTGCACTTGGATGGGTTATAATTGATTAGGGCTGAATCAATCTACAGCAAAACAGAATTACAAATACCTCCACTTGATCCTCAGGGTTTACCGCAGGTTCACAAGTGGAGATAGGAGGGTGTAAATCCCCATTTTCTGAAGTCCATAGAGCCGATGTTACTATGGCTTTCACGCCCAGGCTGGCGGGTGGACACACCCTTTAATGGCCTGAAAGCCCGAGCTTTGCAGGCCGAAGCAAAGCAAGGGACTCAGCTCGGGCTGTGGGCTGTTAAAGGCTGTGTCCGCCCACCAGCCCTGGCGTGAAAGCCATTCACCTCCCGGGGTTCTACGGGGTGCAAATTTCATTTACAATTTTGCATCTGAAGATTGGCCTCGCTGCATCCGATCTTTCGATGCAAAATGAAGAAAAAAATGATGGCCACCAGCATATGGAAAAGGGACTAAGCGGCCAGCAGAGGGAGGACCTCGGGACCGCAGTGCAATGCTCCGGTCTGCAGGTTAGTGATGGGGGTGGGGAGGGGAAACAGGATATTGTGGCAGGTTTTTGGTGCCTCACCACAATGCAAAAAAAGAGGAAAAAAAAGCCACCCCGGGAAGGGTCTTCAGTGGCTGGGACAGCGGGTAGTGATTGTGGCTGAGCGCTCTTTGCCGGGTGCGAATGATGTTTAGGTGTTAAGGAGGAGGATTTACCTCCAGCATTTTGCTGAATGTAAATCCTCCCCTTCAAGCCCGAACTCAGGATTTGTTGGCGTGGGAACAATGATGATAATTCCATTACCACCACTTTTTTCCGTGATCCGAAATACTCGCAATGAGGGACAGTGCATACGTACCCTGGGGGATATGCTTAATGCTTTGGTTTCCAGGAGCACCCAAATGAATGCACTTATCAGTTAATCAAATTATTATCTTATGGTATGAAAACTAGATTGGCCTTTCATGACAGACGCCACATGCGCAAACCACAACTCTCGCAATCCTTGCCACAGAGACTGATTACTGCAATCTTCATTTACTAGGTGCAAATAAAAGCATAATGGCCCGTATTCCAGAGTTACAGAACACAGCTGCCACAATAGTCCCTAATACCCCTTGGCGAGGCCATACTTCTCTATCCTGCGTAAGCTGCACTGGTTACTAGGGAAGGATCATGTTATATTCTAAACCCTCAGGCCAACCCATAGGGCTCTTTATGCGCCACCACCTGAGCACCTGCAAAATAAAGTGCTCTGGTCTGTTTCACAAAGGACACTCGGATCTAGACAAAAGGTCTGGTGTCTGTACCATCATATAGGAAGAAATAGCGATGGGACGCTCTTTCTAAGTTCAGGCTCCAATGCTGTGGAATTCACTCCGGGAGGATATTCATAGGCAGCAGAGGTGTTGCTAGGGGGGTGCTAAGGGGGCTATAGCCCCTGATCTTTTGGTTGTTGCCCCGGATAGAATCTCAGGAGCTACAAACAAAAGGCTAGCTAGCCCCCAGTCCCGACACTTCTGACATGAGCGTAGCCCCTGGTCTTTTGCAGACCTAGCAACACCCCTGATAGGCAGAGAAGCTTCTCACTTTTTTACAAGAGTTCGAAGACACATTTGTTTTGAACTCCTTCCTTATCCTTCTAATCTACTGCTTTTAGCTGACTCTACATCGCTTCGATACCCATTGCATTGTTATGGGCTACATAAGCACTACATGTTCAGTGTTCCTTGGAGGATATTAAATACCGTACTTGTGACCCGCTTTTAATTCAGACGAATGAGATTCCCCAGATTTCCGATATTTGATGATGTGCCTTGCCCTGACCTCTGCCAGCTCAGAACCCTCTTCTTCTTTCTTCTAGCACCCGGTAGTGCGCAACGCCTTGTTCTGTCTGGACACAGCCTTCAAGGACACGTCCAATGTCTACACCAAGGCTATCCTGGCTTATGCATTCACGTTGGCTGGAAGGGATGACAAGCGGGCGGAGCTGCTGAAGTCACTGGATGAGGTTGCTATCAAGAAGGGTAAGTGGAAGGTAGTGCATAGGAACCGGCTCCTCACATCTGCTGGGCTGATGTGCTGAGCCATTCTTTAAACAATGAACACAGTGGAAGATAAAGATGAACCTGCAATGCCTTGTGAGTATTCACATTGTGCAAGTGCAGCAAGAAGAGGGGAAGTGGAGGTGGGGGTAAATGCTGGAATGTCTGTCCTCGTGGGAGAGCAGCAGATGAAGTGCATAGTATGGTAAGTGCTACGCGGACTTGAGCCGCATTCGGTAGAAAGTGCAACCCTACAAGATGGAGGCCGGTGGCTGCCGAGGCAAGTGCTACAAGGTAGGCAGAGGCTGGGGCGATTGGGTGTGGGAGGCCAGATCCCCGAATCGAGACATAGTGACTGTGAGATTAGAGGGAGGAGGGAAGGAGGAGGTGAAGATGAAGGTCTTGAGGAGCTTGTGAAATTTAATGAAGTCCTGCTCAAGATGAAGAGGAAGGGGCAGGCTGTTCCATAAGAGGTAGCCAGCTGAGGAAAGGGATCGGCCTCCGGCCCTCTGTTTAGCAAACCGCTTTACACACAGAGAGTTGGTGCCAGAGGACCATAGAGGTCTAGAGGGAGAGTATTTAATAAGATAAAGTTGCAGATTGCGTGGTCCCAGACCCCAGAGAGCCTTGTGGATGATGCAGAGGGATTTGAATTTAATCTGTGCTGTAATCCGGAGCCAGTGAAGAGTTTTTAGGGCAGGAGAGATGCAGTCCCTGTGCTTAAGGCCATGGATAAGTCTTGCTTCCCTATTCCGGATTAGCTGGAGGGGTTGTAAATTGGAAGAATGTAGATTCAGGAGAAGGCTATTGCAGTAGTTAAGCCTAGAGAGAACCAGGGCACTGGTAACATTGAGCTTCTCGGGGAAAGTGAGAAAACGGAGAATTCCTTTGAGAAGGAAGAGACTAAAGTGGGACTTCTTGGCAATGTACTGACTGTGAGGGAGGAAAGAGAGAGAGGAGTCGAAGATGCCTCCAAAGTCCACGTTTCTGGCTTCAGATGAAGGAGCAGGGGGAGAGCCCATAGGGGATTGCAAGAAGGGAAAAAAGAGGAAGCTGGGGTCGCAATAGGAATGATCTCGGTCTTGCTGGCATTGAGGCAGAGATCATTGGAAGTACACCAGGACTAGATGGCAGATAGACTGTCTGGGATGATGGCAGATTCAAGTGGGTTAGCAGGAAGTTTGAAAAAGGGTTGTGTGTCATCTGCGTAGCACTGGAAGTTGGCGGAGAAGGAGGAAATGAGGAGTGCCAGCTGAAAAGGTTAAGTGTTGAGGAGCCAGTGGGAGAGGTTTGTGCCCTGGGGCACACCACAGGTAGAGAAGGAGGTAGGTGAGGAGAAGGTGCCCAAAATGACTTAGGACGAACGTTGGATTCTCGGAATACAGATTGAGGGTTGTGGAGACCACCAGCAAGTTCAGTGTGTGAAGTTGTGGAAAGGCCAGCTTCTCCAGCAGCTTCCCAAGGAAGGCGGTGATCGAAATAGGGTGGTAGTTGGCTGGACAGGTAGGGTCTGCTGAAGGTTTTTTGTGGAGGGGGCACACAATGGAGTGCTAAAGGGAGGATGGGAAGAATCCAGTGGTGAAAGAGTGGTTGCAGAGATCAGCGAGTACAGGGGCAAGCAAGCCAATGGTGTCCTTGATGGTTCCTGAGGATCAAGGGGAAACCTGTTTGGAAGAGACCTTCATGGAGCAGACAACCCTGGTTACTTCTTTAGATGTGACAGGGGAGGAGGAGAGAGAGGAAGAAGGAGGGTGAGAAGCCGTAAGAGGCAAGGGAGTGAGAGACAGGTTGGGCGTGAGGGTGGCAAGGGTGCCACCCTTCACTCCTGTTGTGGGATTTCCCGGTTCTGTCTTGACTGACACTTTTTCCCCTGGGTCTAATTCTTGGTGCTCTCATCTTTATTCCTATCAATCGGGTTCAGCAAAGTACTTGGTTCCCCTCCTGCTTCCTGTCCTTATTGCCTCCAGTCTTATTTTAATACGTTGTCTTTGAAGAGTATTTTTCTCTATTTGCATTTTCCTGGTTTTCCGATTTCTTTAGTTTCTTCCTTTCCTCTTCGTCTTGCCTGTTGTGCAGGCAGGTTTATAGTGAAAAAGTCGAATGTAAAAAAGTCGAATGACAAAATGTCGAAAAAAAAAACGAATTTTTTTTATGACGTTTTTCATTCGAAATGGGGGGGTTCCCCCCAACCCCCCTTTTTTATTTTTTTTGTTTTACCCATTTTTTTTTATTCCCGGACCCCAAAACAAATATATAATTAAAAAAAGGGAATTCGACTTATTTTTTCCGAGATTTATTTATCGACATTATTGTTATTCGACTTTTTTTTTCTAGATTTTGACTGACCACCGTGCAGGCACCATCCGTTTTCCCTATTCGCTGTTAATCATGCCGATCATTATAGTTCTTCACTTTCATTGTCTCTCTTTTCAAACATTTTCTCTAGTTCTCGTTCCTTGTTCTGGTCCCTTCTTCCATATGTTGTCCTAATACCTTTGTGCCCTGCACATGTATGCAGTTCACCTTTACATGCTGTGCTCTTATTCCTGTGATTTCCATTTCTTCAGGCTCCCTCCCTCTGTTCAGCTCTTTTGTGTGTCTCCTTGTTTGCCCTTCCTCAGTCTGTTCTGCCTATTCCATCTTCTTCTCTCCCATGTTGAAGTCTATTTCTCCAGCTGTTTTTCCTACTTAATGTTCTCCTTCTGGTTCCTGCGCTCTCTTCTAAAGTGTTAGCAATGGACATTGAAGTATTAGATTTAGGAGAACAATAGCTGTCAGCAGAGCACGGATGGCCCCATGTACACATCCCAGAAGAATTCATATGTATCCCTGTTTATACATTGGCCTTTCTCACTGGTATTTGGCCAGGGACTTCAGAACAATGTCCTTTAAAGCTTGGCCTCCCTTTGTGGGAGTCCCTCTACGGGTGCACAGTATTCATGTGCCCACCTAATACTTGTCTGTTCTCTGAATTGCCTGCCTCCTGTGATCAGAGGAAGAGCCTGGCCACACCATAGGCAAACCCCCAGAGTGCCAGCTTTCTCCACTAAGATAAATCAGACTCGAAGCTTTCTGAGGGATGCATCTCTTTTCTTTCCTTAAGATGGGTTCAAACACTGGGAACGCATTAAGGATACCAAAGACGAGGAGCCATTACCCTCCTTCCGGTTCCACACACGCGCTCCCTCCGCTGAGGTTGAAATGACAGGCTACGTCCTGCTGGCTCGCCTCTCCAAGCATCCCGTCTCCAAGGAGGATCTGAAAGAGTCTTCTCAGATTGTGAGATGGATGTCAAAGCAGCAGAACGCCCAGGGAGGTTTCCGGTCCACGCAGGTGGGTGTGAAGTGTAAGTCTGTGTGTGTATGTGTGGATCCCTGCCACCCACTATCAACCACCATAACAGAGTCAAACTGTGTATGAGCTGCCTTCACAGGGGTTTCTCAATCGACTCTTCTTGCTACGTCACATCTGCTATTCACTCCACCATTGCGTACTCTCCAGCTTCTTAAACTTTCCCAGTATTCCCCAGCAGACGGAGAGGGCCTCAGGACTCCTGCTACAATCCATGCTTTCTACAAGCTTTCATTTTACAGTGCTGTAACAATACTATAGGGAAATAGAAATCCATGTGCCCAAATTCGTGCCCCTTCAAAGAAGGATCCAAAGCTCTTTTGAATGGTGGGATCCAGGAGAAAATGCTGCACCTAATTCTTCAACTAAATTCTTCAAATGGAGTTGGCAGGTGGGTTTAACGAGTTGCCTGTCTGGGAAGACTATCCTTTCTGGATGACTAGGGAGCTGTGGCACAATGACACTTGGCCTAGTAAGATCTTTTGTCTTGTCCTCCCTCTGTCTTCCCTCTCTTGTCGCGCCTAGAAACACTTGTTTACAGGCGTGTTATAAATGATTTATCATATCATACCTTTAAGAACATTTTCTTTCCTAAATTGGGATAGCAGCCAGATTCATAAGCGTTTTTGATCAAATATCAAGCAGTTTGAGATCTTGGACTAATGAGCTAAGCAAGAAACTCCTTTTGATCTGAACATACTATGCTGTGGTTCCTGCCTCACCCAAGCGTCAGCTGTGCCATTTGGATTAGCACAGTGATGCATGTGAAAAATGTAGAGAGGCTTACATGTAGCTGCCTCACTAATGTCCGCCAGAAGCATGTTGGTCCTCGGCGAGGCTGTTGTGTCACTTGGATGATTATCCTGTAGGTTTTACAGAAGCCCTCTTGTGTCCTTCTGGTGGCAACTGTGAATACATGCACACATCCATCTGAATTGGTAATATTACCTTACCGCCATTGAAATCCAAGTAAGGATCCTCTTTACACAGTAATTGAATCATCCTTGGAGTGCATGAGATTGGCCCTCATTAGAGGTTTGCCAGTATCCCCCTGGTAATTCCAGCGGAATACCGACAAATTAACCTCTCTGTGCCTGAAATGCCAGAATTACCAGCATATTAGAGTTGCCAGCAAGAATAGGTAAACACTCATTCCAAAGGACTCCATGTGGTGATTGAGAGTATTACCTGCACCAGTAATACTGGTGCCGGTAATACTGGCTGTTTTTTGCTAATGGGGGCCTGAGTTACCTCCAGCTCTTGGCTGGAGGTAAATTGGGTAACCCCCACTGGCAAACTTGTAGTTTGCCGGAACTGAAATATGCCAGCCAATGGAATTCCTGGCACATTATTTCCGGACCGGCAAATTTAAAATGACGCCCCTTGATACCAGAAAATGGAACCTTCAAAGATAAGTAGGACGAGCTGCAAGAATTAAGCCATTCTGACAGACGGTGCTGCCCGGACCATGGAAGGGGCAATGTTCAGTTAACAAGCAGAAGTTGGATTTCAGATGGGGCTTAATATTTCACATCGAGACTCCCAACCCTCCTAGTATCCAACATTAGCTCCATGTAAGAAACCGTGACAGCGTGTCTGCCTCTCATTGTTTTCAGTTGAAAGGGGCCCGAGCCTTAGGAGGGGCCCCCACAAACTGCTCACATTTTGCCAGGCAGTAGTCTTATAGGACAGCAATATATTCCTTTTCATATGACTTTCATTCTGGGGCTTTATATGTGTGCCTTACAAGCTGTGTTTGCTGGAGCCCTACAGCCAGTCACTTCCCTTGGGGTATGCAGAGGTTCTATCACCTCCCCATCAGCCACTTACTGACAAAGAAGGATTTATAGCTTTTCAGTGGGCATTAAGTGTTTCAGCTCCTGGAAGACTCTCCGTCTCTTTGAAATCAGCAGCTATTATTTCCTGGCTATATGTGCCGTCATTATAATATGTGCCCCCCATGGGTGCCTCTGAATGTTTTCCACTCTAGGCAAGGGGGGCCCCCAACTATCAAGTGGAAATTGGCCCCCACAAGCCACAACACATCTTCAGCTGGACCTGCTAATAAAGCACAACTTCAAAGGTAGCTGTTCTAATAGTGCAGTTGAGTGCTTTGTGACACTGAATATGAAATCATGAGTCCTCCGCCCTACCGCCAGAAAACAGCACAATCAGTCTTATGGACTCCAAAAAATGGGGGCTGACACCACCTACCACCACTTATAATCCCATGGTAATTCTGCAGGACCAAGTGGCGGTAACAATAAATCCATTTGGCATATTCAAGCAGATTTAATACCGAAATATTGCCAGAAATGTTAATAAGTCCATACGTGGTCCCCTGGCTTTACACCTAATTGAACACACTGGGGGATGTTCCCCTTTTTGCAGGTGTAGAAGGTCCACTGAATGGGGTTCATATTTTTGCCTCTACTTTCCACCTGCAAACAAAAATGCATTTATGCCAGCCTCTGATTCTGAGGCTCAGGAAATCGCACGAGACCTAAGAACTGTGCTACATTTGAGCGCATTCTAAAAGATGGCGGCATAAAAGGAACTCATATGAAGGCCTCCGTCCATTTGCATGGTGGGAGGAGTTTACAAATCCTTTTGGAATTTGGAGTAAAGTGACACATAACCCCAGGTCAGCCCAAATGTTTGTGACCTCTCTGAAACTCAAAATTGCACAGAGGGCAGTGCAGTACATTTGCTGCAGCCTCCTTCATGCAATTTACACATTTTTAGAAAGGGAGGGCCAGTGGGACTCATTACAAGCTCGCCGGTCCAGGAAACAAGGGTGGTAAAATGCTGGTGACAGAATTACTCTATTCCCCTCCCCCCAGCACAGCTGCTCTAAGCGTGTGGAGTTGAAGTGGAGCACTTAGCTGGAGGTCAATCCTCTACTTTAACTGCAAATATTGGCAGATTTACCACAGCGGTATAATGCTTGCGGTAACTCTGCCAAAATCCCAATGCAGAAAGGAGGATTAACACCGCCTCCCCCCCACTCGTAATCCAGCAGTAAATGTTTTTATAGTGAAAAGTATATATAAATCACATAACTAAATGTTGCTGTGCTTTTAAGCAATTCCTGCGATATTTTAACTTTTTAAGAAATATTTTCAAATAAGATATTTGGATTTTACTCTTGATCGTTTGATTTTTAATTACATGATATTAATAGCGACATGTTTTAAGAAATATGTACTGACTATATGTACATGAACTAAGATGTAGGTACATGGAGAGCTGTATTGACCTCATCCCAGCCAACCAGAATGTTTAGAGTGCAGTCGATAACTATTGCTATTTACTGCGATCTGAACATTCGGTTTTCAAAAGCAGACAGGGAAACAACAACGCAATTGCCAGGCACGGTTTCTTTCACCAAGACATCCCTCCATGAGAAGACCTTTGTTTATGCAACATCCTATTTAACACACAAAAGAGAAAACTAAAACATGGGAAAATGCTTTCTGCTTCTCATAGAAAAACTGTTTACTATTAAACAACACCCAATGTATGCTTGTGTTAAACCTGTTTCAGGTCAACAAAGTGTGTGATTAAAATACTTAATTCATGAGATCATCTGTTATTTCAATATTACAAAATAAAACCATGTTTAATTTACTAACTCAGTTGCCTATTTACTTTACCCAGTATTAAAATAACGTTTTTCACTTCACCACCTAAACTTGAAAACATGTATTGCTACTAGCACTGTTTGCTAGTAGCATTATATACCTCGGGAAGGGTCATTATCACTTGGGATAATGACCCTTACCAAACCTATGGCCCTTGGCTTTGCCATGGGCCATAACTTGGTAGCGGGTCATTATCCCACGATAATGACTGATCCCTCAATCTATAAGAATACATAATTTGATGTATAAAAAGCCAAAACTGGCTGCAATAAACCAAATAAATAAATAAATAAACATAATCGGAATTTAGTAAATAGTCAAAAGAAAAAGGGCATACAAATTAAAAACACCAAGAAAAAAGCAAAATAATATGGCAGTAGGATACATTAAAGGGCAATGAAGGGGACAGTGCAGGGCAATAATGTGGGCTTTGCTCCATTAAATACTAGTGAAGGGAGGAAAAGTACTGTGAGAAATATTTTTTCAACTTTACTAAACATTTAAAAATATTAATGTACTGTATGGGACAGACGTCAAATGTACATAAAATCTGATTTAATTAAAAAAACACTTGCGCAGACACTTCTGTTATTGCGTGTCTTTTACTGCACCCAGTTCCAAAAAATAATTGCGCCCATGCTATGTGTTAACCATCTCTGCTTCCTCTTCCCCCCTTCACTGCTCTAAACCAGGACACATGCGTGGCCTTCCAAGGAATGGCGGTCTACGGCGAAGCCACCTTTGTGAAGAATGGGGCGAGTGCTGTGACGGTGTGCTGTGAAGCCAAGGTCGAGACACAGTTCCACGTGGACGATGGCAACCGGCTCCTTCTCCAGAAAGCCAAACTGCCGCATGTTCCGGGAGAGTACATTGCAGAGGTGCAGGGCAACGGATGCGTCTACGCACAGGTGGGTTCACCCTGGTATGCCACAGTAATGGAGAGTGGGGTGGAGCATGGGCGTAAGGGTGACCCAGAATGCAGGTCTGTAATTAAGCTACGGGGAAGCAGTGCCATGGGGGACCTGCCAGTACCGAGGGACTAGATTGGGCATTTCAGTTTGTTACCTCTGATAGTCCTTTTGACCAGGGTGCAATTAAACCAACCAGCAGTCGAAAGCTTGAACCACCACCACAGCCAGAATTTTAACATTTTGCACAGGTGACTGGTGATGGCCACCCACTGGTGTGCAGTTCAATGCCAGCAACTTCACAAGACAGGTGGAATATGTTGGTATCAGATTTGCATAAAGAGAACGTCAGAAACCCTCTTGAGAGGCACTAAAGCTAATACCCACTCCGTCCCATGCTACTAGCTCGCTTTCCACTCTGGCCTTTCAGAGTCAATAGCTAATTGGGGTACCCTCATGTCTAAGGTGACCAGAATTTAAAGATAACATGCTGGGAAAGGCATTACAAACAGGACTCCAGCAAAGGGCTGTGGCTACCATGACTGCACTTCACTATTAGGCAGTAGGCACCACAACTGCATATCACTATTAGGCAGTAGGCACCACAACTGCACTTCACTATTAGGCAGTAGGCACCACAACTGCACTTCACTATTAGGCAGTAGGCACCATGACTGCACTTCACTATTAGGCAGTATAGGCACCATGACTGCACTTCACTATTAGGCAGTAGGCACCATGACTGCACTTCACTATTAGGCAGTAGGCACCATGACTGCACTTCACTATTAGGCAGTAGGCACCACGACTGCATATCACTATTAGGCAGTAGGCACCACAACTGCATATCACTATTAGGCAGTAGGCACCACAACTGCACTTCACTATTAGGCAGTAGGCACCACAACTGCACTTCACTATTAGGCAGTAGGCACCATGACTGCACTTCACTATTAGGCAGTATAGGCACCATGACTGCACTTCACTATTAGGCAGTAGGCACCATGACTGCACTTCACTATTAGGCAGTAGGCACCATGACTGCACTTCACTATTAGGCAGTAGGCACCACGACTGCACTTCACTATTAGGCAGTATGCACCACAACTTCACTTCACTATTAGGCAGCAGTAGCCACCATGACTGCACTTCACTATTAGGCAGTAGGCACCACGACTGCACTTCACTATTATGCAGCAGCTAGCATGAATGCACTTAACTCGTGGGCAGTGACTACCATGCCTGCTCTTCAGTATTAGGGAGTAGGCACCATTACTGCACTTCAGTAGTGGGCAGTGGCTACCATGACTTCACTTCAGCAGTGGACAGTGGATACGATGACTGCACTTCACTTGTGGGCAGTGGCTACCATGACTACACTTTAGTAGTCAGCAGTGGCTACCGTGACTGCACTTCACAAGTGGGCAGTAGCCACCATGACAGCACTTCACTAGTGGGAAATGAATACCATAAATAAACTTCAGTAGTGGGCAGTGACCAGCATGACTGCACTTACTAGTCGGCAGTGGCTACATGACTACACTTTAGTAGTCGGCAGTGGCTACCATGACAACATTTCAGTAGTGGGCAGTGGCTGCCATGACTACACTTTAGTAGTGGCCAGTGGCTACCTTGCCTGCACTTCACTAGTGGCAGTAGCCACCATGAGAGCCCTCCACTAGTGGGCAGTGACTAGCATGACTGCACTTACTAGTTGGCAGGGGCTACCATGACTACACTTTGGTAGTCGGCAGTGGCTACCATGACTGCACTTCACTAGTGGGCAGTAGCCACCATGACTACACTTCAGCAGTGGACAGTGGACAGGGTGACTGCACTTCAGTAATCAGCAGCAGCCACCATGACTACACGTTATTAGTGGGGGGAAAGTGGGTTTTGGTGTTCAGTCATTGGTTGCATATACACAGTGTGGATTTGGCTGTGACAGTAAGCATGTTCAAAACAAAGGAATCTTTGCTCCGATTGCTGTTTCCGGCCTCATGATGGCACCCCTGAAGTGCCAAGGACGAGATAGCTCGTCCTTGGCACTTAAGGGGTTAATGGAGGAGAAACTGTTAGAAGGCGTTGCATGGTGAAATACCGAAATCACCAAAAAAGGCCTTGGCACTGGGGGGAAAAACCCATGGCAGTTAAGAGTTGAAGTTAACTGAAAGGTTAGGGGTTTGAGTCCACCCCTGGGTGGCTAACTGTGTTAAGTCAAAATTCACTAAATTTCCCAAACTATATTTGGTTTATAATTATTAGTAAATATGTTTCATGAATGTGAACTCTACTATGATTGATTTGTATCTGTTATGTTTAAGGTTCCTTGAAAACCATGAGCACAATAAATAAATAAATACAGATATTAGTAAAAGAGTGACTTGTGAGTATTTCTGCTAGTGGTCAACCTCCCTTTCCACAATCCCAGATTGGGGTTACACAGAG
Source organism: Ambystoma mexicanum (assembly GCF_040938575.1). Taxonomy (NCBI): domain Eukaryota; kingdom Metazoa; phylum Chordata; class Amphibia; order Caudata; family Ambystomatidae; genus Ambystoma; species Ambystoma mexicanum. The sequence continues at coordinate 157,173,892 of NC_090925.1, forward strand.
CTCAATTCTGTGACGTCTGGTCACTCTACCCAGTCATTTCACTTATGGGCTAGGCACTTCACTTGGTAAATCCCACTCTTAAATGGAACCACTTTAGTAGAAGTTGTACGGTGGACCTTCCCATCTGCAGACCCTTATAAGTATATATCGGGATTCTGCAGACATATAATCCAAAACAAATTATAAGCCTAGTAGCTGTCAACCCTATTCTTTATGAGAAAATAGAATTTCTCTACGAGTGCACAGTGCCTTGCTTTTGGGGGAGGGGAGGGGTAAGGAAGCATGAAGGGGGTGCATAGAGAGGGGAGTGGAGAGACGAAGATTATTGACGAGGACAGAGGATGAGTGGGGGAAGGAAGGTGCTTGGGCAGCATTGGAGGGTGTGTGTGAGGGGTCATTGGGGAGATACCATTATAGAAGGGTGAGACCAGTGATATTCGGAGAGATTAGAAACGCAGCTCTAAGTGGAAACTTGCAGTTGTGAGATTATTAGAAGAGATACTGAGATATTTGGTGGCAGGGGGTAAAGGGTAATAGGGTGTAAGTGATTTGCAAGATGGGCAAGTCCATCACTCAAGCAGTGAGAAGCATGCACCATTTTAGTGTAGGAAGAAGCCATCGTAATGTTTCCAAGTGACACTTTCTGAACGCCATTTCACTGTGTGCCTTCAGCCTGCTTTTAGAAAGAATATGAATAGGAAGGGGGTACAGAGGGGACCGGTAAGAGTGCAAGTGACAGGAACAGGAGAATGGACAGAGTGGGCGAGAGAGTGGCCCCTTTTGGCTTAAATATCATCTGACTGACAGAGCTGAAAATGAATGGCTTTTCCCTGTCAAACTCTTGCAGACTTCCCTCCGTTACAACGTCCCTTGCTTGAAGGGTGACACCCCGTTTGACTTGGCGGTCTGGACTGTACCTGACACCTGTACCCAGAAGTCCCAGAAGAGCTTTGAACTTCATGTAAATGTCAGGTATGTTCAATGTGGTCACACACAGGGGTGCAACGCAATCTACCTGATCTTCCTGCTCATCACACCTCTAGCCTGGCTGAGAACACTAAGTGGCGGGCAGATATAGGGGTGCAAGGCAATCAATCTGACCTTCCTGCTCCTCACTCCCCGAGCCTGGCTGAGAACAGTAAACGGCGGGCAGACACAGGGATACCAGGCAATCAACCTGAATCTTCCTTTGCAACACTTGGCATCACTCTGGCATCTCATTACAAATTTACAGAGCAGGGAGGTGGAGGAGCAAGTGGTGTGATACAAAGGGGGGGATCAGAATTCCCGGGGAGGGTTCATGGCCCATATACGCATGGCGAAAGGGGCAAGAGTGAGTGTGAGTGAGGACTCCCCTGCCAGAAGCAATGCACTAAGTGTGATCACTCCAATGCCCTGCCGTGAAAGCTCAAGGGCATAAATAGGATTACCTGATTGGCAAGCATTTCTTACAACATTAAGGGACTGATCCACAGAACGCTTTCCTATGGCATTGCGCCATTAAAGAACACTTCCATGAATCAGGCTCCATATCTTTGAAGAAGTCATTGACACTGTCTCTTAACTTAAACCTACCTCCTGTAAAGGAGATGTCTTTCCACCCTCTTTATTTAAAGATCATATCCTTACTCTTGCTCCATGGATTGCCACCTTTGTCAATAGATATTTTCAGGAATCCTATATCCCTGAGAACATAAAGGAGGCTTGGGTCACACCTCCGCTTAAGAAGGAAAACCTGGATCCTGTTGAGGTGGGAAATTATCGTCCAATTACCAATGTTCCCTTTATGTTGAAAATCTTAGACAAAATTGCATATTGCCAATATCAAACATTTATCGAGGAACACGACATACCAGCCACTCAACAGTCTGGGTTTTGTCCCAATCATGGGACTGAGACTGCGCTGCTGGACTTAAAATCTTATATTGCCTGTCTTGTTGACAAAGGTCATACAGCCCTGTTGCTGTTATTAGATCTATCCGCCGCGTTCGATTTAGTCAATCACCAACTTCTGGTGGATAGACTAATTACAATCGGTCAATGTTCATCTGAAGCATCAGCCTGGTTTAAATCATTCCTGGGCCCACAGAACATGAGGGTAACAAAGGATAATGCTTATTCCATGGCATCCCTATTACTATGTGGTGTTCCGCAGGGCTCGTGTCTTTCGCCTTTACTTTTTAACATCTACTCATGTCTTCTCTGCGCTCTTTTGTCAGCCATGGGCATTTATTTCACCAATTATGCTGACGACACGCAGATTGTCATCAAACTCACTGGTGAGTATTTAAAACAATCAGAGCATATTAATTACATCTTTGCTGAAATTCAGAAGTGGATGGCACTAAACTCTTTAGCCCTCAATAATGCCAAAACTGAGCTGTTGATCTTAGGCACCCAGCAGAGATTAAAGAAACCTGACTCAAAATATGACAACTTTTTGATTGGTCAACATGGTATTCCTGTATCTAAATCTGTAAAAACACTGGGGGTCTATTTTGTCCCTCAGTTATCTTTCACCCGTCAGACCAATTACCTTAAATCCTCCTGCCATTATTATATCCAGCTTTTATGGCAGATTCGTCCATATCTGTCCAAAGAAACCCTTGCTCTGATTGCAGCTGCAATTGTAAACTGTAAATTGGATTACTGTAATAGTCTGATGATTGGTACCTCGCAGGCCAATTCTAAAACCTTGCAGGTCATACAGAATTGTGCAGTATGTGCCGTAATGGGCCTCAAGCGCAAAATGCATGTCTCTGATGCCAGGCGCAGCCTACATTGGCTGCCAGTGCAACAGCGATTACAACATAAAGGTTTAACCATTGTATTTAAATGCCTTTATGGTAAAGCTCCATCTTATCTTACTACTAGGTTAAAAAAGAAACTAGTTACCCGTCCCCTGCGCTCAAGCAGCAATATTGTCTTGGTTCAACCTCCATTTACCCTGAAAAGATTTGGAGGTGCAAGCTTTGACTACTGGGCGCCGGCGCCCTATGGAACCTACTTCCCAAATATCTTGCTAATAGTGATTCCTTGTTTATCTTTAAGAAACAACTGAAGACCTTTCTGTTTGACGAAGGTTAGGACTCGTCTGTTCTTCTGGTACAGTGCTTTCGTACTGAATCTTGAGCCCGCCATATTCTACCATCATTTTGGCCACTGTGAGTACTGTATTCTCTCGGTTATTTGTTCCTTTTGTTTGTTTTGTTTGTTTTTGTTGTCTGTTGTCTGTCTCCTCTCTTCTTCTGTGTGTGCCCTGAGGCCTCCGGGTTAGTGGCGCAATACAAGAATTTAGATAGATAGATAGGCATATGGAAGACGGGCAAACAATATAACACACTGCAGTTAGTTGAATTGATGCCACAAGCATTGCTATGCCAACCAGATATTTTGTTTTCTTTGACAAGTCATCAATAATTCTTTCAGACCAAGACATTTGTTTCTGGTTATTTATTGTTGCTTGTTCTCGCAGATGAGGAACTACATCTAAGGGTGGTTCCCTAAGTATGTCCTCAAGGTCTTCTGCCACCTTAACTCAGGTCCACCGATCAGCAGCTGGACATTTGGTGGTTGACCACCTACAGTCAGGCTTGCCCGATTGCCCAATATTTCCTACTCATATGGAGGCCTCAAGGCGGCCATTATATCTCTCTCCCTCTGGGAATTCCTAAGTGACCTGGCATGAATGGTCCCTCCCATGATGGTTCACAGTTTTCCCTTTTCATCTGAGTTCAGCCTTGCCTGTGTCCTCTTTACCAGTGTTCACACACCCGTCCTCCTATCCCTTTGCTCACTCCAATATTCTCTTGTTACTGCTCCAAATCTTTCCTACTCGTCATTTTTCATTTCCTCTGATACCTCGTTATAATCCTTTCCACTCCTTACTCCTCCTCTCACTGCTCCTCACTAGTCACCATTACGTTCAGTCCTCCTCACTTTCCCCCTTCCTCCTCTTAATCCCTCTCACTTCTCACCCATCCCCTCTTTCTCCTCCTCTAACTCCTTCTCACTATTCTTCCCTCCTCCTCTGACTCCTCCCTCTACTCTTCCTACCATTATATTCTGCCCTCCTATTTCTCTTCTGATGCCTCTCCCACTCATACTCTCAATGGGCCTCCCACTCCCCCATCAAAATTACCTTCATTCAAATTACTCTCTCTCTCTCACAACCAATTGGTACCACTCTCTTATTTGCAACACCTTACTGTCACTTTCTCCAAACATGCCATTGCTTTTCTTCACCTCCTCAACTACCCTCGCTAGCCCATTTGTCATCCTGCAAATCCTACAACCTCACTCAAACAACTCTCCCTGAACAAGGACTCTCCTCGGCATTTATATCCATCCTCTTCGGGCCGGAAAATTTCCATAGGCTCCCATTGGGCACTAGGGTCAATGTCTCCCTGGGCCTATCCTTGCTTTGTCTGAACCAAATCTCTCCTATCTCCTCCTCTTGTTAGCTAGAACTTTTCCTAGGAGGTACAGAATGCCTACGCAAGATTGAGAGGGGGCCTTGTCATGCGCTGACATAGCCACAGTTGACAAAACTTCTCTTCTCTCTAGTACCTGCAGCAGGTGCTTTGGCCTTATGTGGCCAATGCCATCAAATGTGTCACAACCAAGAAAGGCAATTTGTTTGTGCCATTTGTACACAGACTAATCATGAGAGGGCTTACCTTAAAAGGAAAATTGAGCTAAATGAGGTTGCATTACTTGAACAATCCTGGCAGGGCTAAACGCATGTAGTTCTCTCCATTACTTTCCTTAGCAACCTTTCTTAAGCAGACAGATCTTTTGCTGTGAAAATAAGACATTGTTTTTGGTGTGTGATATAGCATTTTCATCATAAACAAATAATGATATTCATTAAGTGTATCGGATTAATCAAATTCTTTAAAGTACTCAGCGCTTCGTGTATACCTTATTCATCAATGTTTTGCCGGGTTCAGATTGTTTGTTTATTTATTTGTAGCGTGCGCCAGACCCAGAGGTATCGGGGTGCGGAGACAAAGGATATTTTAAGCTTACAAGGTTACATAGTATAGTATAGTAGAATTTACAAATGTACATCTTACATGTTAAGGTAAGTAGCTAACAAGGTTCCATAGTATAGTACAGTGGAATTTACAAATGTACAAGTTTACATATTACAAATTGACGTGGGGGGCTTATAGAGCTACATAGTGTAGCACAGAGGAATTCACAGAATTACATATTCCCAGTTAAGGTATACAGTGTACAGGTAATAGTACAGGGCATAGCAGAGTTAGCAGGAGTATACAATAAGTAGGATGGCAGTCATGTAGGGTAGGGACTATTGGGGAGGGTTAGAGGCCCTTCTCTCCCTAGTCTGGATTTAGCTATCATTGGATTTAAGCCAATTGATAATGTTACACCTGAAGGGTCGGTATGTTTGGTTTTCCCTCAGGTGTGGAGGCAGGGAGTTACATAGTTGGTAGCTCGTTTGAAAGCTGGAACTGTCAAGCAGTTAGTGTAGGTTAATCTTGTGGGTCGGATAGACGTTCTTTTATTAAACCTCTTAGTGAGTTATGGGGGTGCTGCATTGTTGAGGGCTTTGAAGGTTAAGGAGGCAGTTTTAAGTTTGATTTTATCAAGAGTAGACAGCCAGTTATTATTACTCCTTACTGATGAGATGTGATCTCTTATGGACATTCCTAACGCCGCTCTTAAGGCATTGTTTTGGAGGAGTTGTATTTTCTTAGTGCTATATTTGTTGGCGCGCACCCAGCAAGTCCCAGAAGTCCCGCTTTGCCGCGGGAGACTCTGCTGCACTGCTCCTTGCTCTGCTTACCTTTTATTGGATTACCTACAAACGAAAAGGATTTACTCCTCACTACAACAACCAGAAGGTGAAGGACAACACGGACTTTGTTTAATAGCACCTTTAATACTTTGCTGAACTTAGTATTGACATATATTTCCCCTTTCCTTAGGCTTCACTTCAATCAGAGGAGGAGGGACTACATAAGGGAGACTGCGCGCGCACCGCGCACGCGCACCCAGCAAGTCCCAGAAGTCCCGCTTTGCCGCTTCGCCGCGTTCGTCGCGGCAAAACGATGAAGGTCTTTTCTGCCTCTGTTATTATTGGCACTAGTCCTCCCTTTCAGCCACTAATTTGTTTTTCAATACTTTGCGAAACAAAAAATGAAACGAGGTATAAATTCTTTGAAAACCGGAATGCCGGTTTTAACTTCAGCACACAACACCAACGGTGTGAGCTTTTCTCACACTTCAACTCATGAAGGTCTAAAAAAAAAAAAACCCCGCTTAAGCTCGACTCCCCGTGGATGTGCTATCAGATCCACAAAGAGCAGAGCTGAGCAACTATTGGGTATGGACATTCGTTCATTTTGCAGGGACAATAGCTGTGGGAATAACATCCCATGCATAACGGCTACCCCTTCCATGGGTACAAAGGACTCTTCGCAAGGATTTGCCACGGATAAAATCGTCATTGGAGAAGGCTCAAGTGGACAAATAATGCCCGCGAACAATATGGTAAAGAACCTTGATGGTGAGAATGTAAATCTGTAACAGCTCTAGGCCCAACAGTTCCGTTTGCAAAAGAGAACGTTTCTCTTACTGATAGCATTTTGCTAACAAATGTTCTAACTGGCGTTGTCGCCCCCTCTAGTGAAATAGCCAATATGTCTGTCTTAAATGTTAGCAATTCATCTAGCGCTAAAACATCATCTAGTCCTGCTTATAAGGACATACCTATAATTGATTTGGATGCAAATGTTTCGGCTTTCTCACCACATACTGGCTCTGACAACTTATCCAAGTCACCTACGCTTTTCACAAATATTAGCGCTTCCAATTCTGTGGAAAATGTGTCATTTAGTGCTCCAACCCCGAGAAAACTGGCCGAAAAAAGCTCCTTTGTTGCTGGTTACTGTGACACTCAGAACGTAAGCACTGGCATTGCACTTACGTCTATGAATAATGCCATATTGGCTTTGGCAAAGTTGTTCGAAGTGCTTGTTATAAAGGCTGAAGTCCACTCAAATCAGCTTAACCAGTTACTTACTGAGCAACTTATAATTTCAAACAGTTTAGAGAAACTGAGCCACTCGGAAAAAGTAACAGTCATGAAAAAGTCCGTAATGTCCCAGACCTCCGCTGATGCTGTTCCTTCTGTTCAAATATTTCAGCCCATTCCCTTTATCCTGGACCCTATAATTGACCTTACAGAAAGTATGCAAGAGACAATAACTTCACAAAAAAAGAAACCATCTTACTCCCTCTTTGGGGCTCAACCCACTGTTTCTGACACAGTGAAATTTTGCCCCAAAAAGAATCCCGTAACAAAAGAAAAAAAGAAAGCTAAGAATATAAAATCTGTCTCCAATTGCACCTCCCAAACCAAAGCTTTCATTAACAAACTGTCAACCCCAATTTCATCCACGGTTTCGGCCTCCAAAGCCATAACAAAAAAATACTTCCAACAAATGCAGGCTAAAAAGGCAAAGTTACTGCCTGCGCCTACTGATCTTGTTATGGTATATAGTCCCCTAAGCAAATTGATAAGTGTGGCTGACCAGATGTCTCAAAAAGCTGTCAAAAAACCAACATCAAGCACCCCGCCCCCCTTTCTGTTCCCACCACCTGTAATTTACCAGCAAGTGGCTCTACTTGCAATGCCCCGACGGTCCTGAAAACAGTGAATGGAGAAACCCGTCGAAAACAGTTAAGAAAGGCAGTTGATGACTATCTGGCATCAAAATCTGTTTCTGAAAACCTAGTTTTTGGGCATAGCACATCTACTGCGCCCCAGGTTCCATCCCCAGCAGTGGCTTCGAACTCCTTAAAAACAGGAATGCCTTTTTTATTTGATGCAGGGAAAACTGGGCCTTTGGCTCCTCCTTATAAAGGAGAGATTGCCGATGTCCCTAATTTTGTGACTGTTAGTGACATGGAAAGACTGGTCCAGACCACTCTGACCAAGTTCTTAGAGACGTCTACTGCCCCTCAACCTCCCTTAGTGTGCAATGGTTCTCACTCAAATCCCATTAATCTGCCTATGCCAGTTAAACAGAAACCCGACTCTGTGCGCTTTAAACGTCCTGCAGTGCACTCACTGACCCTTAGCTGTCAACCGCTGCCTATCAAACAATATAATCTTAATCGGGCCTCAGTGTTGTCCATTTTCCGAGAGATTCCAGAGCTAGACGACATTGGCTCCATCGACATTGAACTTGTCGAATTTCCAGAGCCAGTAAAACGGTCCTCTGTAAATCTCTGGATTAACTCGAGGGTTGTGGTAAATGCTATCTGGGCGGTGAAGTCCCAATTTGTAGACCTTGGCTTCACCCTTTTGCCATCGCCTGATGCCCCAGTAAACACACCTATACATCAGCAGGACATACAGTTGAGGCAAAAAATGAAGAAATCTCAAATACAAACTGTAAACTCCTGCAACTGTCAGTGCCAGACTAATCAACGTTATCAATGCAATCCCCTCAATACTGAATATTTCCTTTGTCAGCTGGAATTCCAGAGGGAATCGGCACCTTTTGAATAATGACACTTCTCAACTGCTGGGACATGATGTAATTCTACTTCAGGAATCTTGGCTAACTAGCACACCGTCGTGGAACAATTATGATGTTTGCTTAGTTCTAGCTGTAAAACGCCCTTTAGGGCGTCCAACCTCTGGCTTGTTAACCGCTGTCAAGCAGTCATCTTGTTTAAAAATTGAAACGTGGTATTGTCCGAATGATTTTGTACAGATGTCGAGAATTGTGGGAGAAAGCTTCACATGTGCTGCAATTAACATCTATTGGAACCCAATGGGCATCTCTGATGACTGCTTTATGGATGCGGTGAATAAGGCCATTGATATTGTTAGTTTAGATGCACACACAGATCTAATTTATTTAACAGGTGATCTAAATTTACATTGCTTGGACCCTCGATGTCATTTAGAACAAAAACGCCTTAAAATGTGGTCAACTTTTACAGTTTCTCGCAATCTTTATATGCTAAATGGCGCTTTTCCACAAGACATTCCACCTAGACCAACTTGGCACCGTGCACGTAGCAAGGGGATCATTGATTTCACCTATGTCAATGCTCATATGCTAAATCAAGTCACTTTATTTCAAATTATTCATTCTGAAGCAAGTGACCACAATATTTTGCACACTGCATGGTGCCTGAATTTGATCAAATCTAACATGAAACCTACATATTTGAAGGGATCTTGTAAGGTAAATCCAGCTAGGAATCGCCTGATATGGTCTGAAACTTCCCTGAAAGCTTTTAAGACATGCTATCACGCAGAACTAAAGATCAATGCTGAGAGCGATTATCCATCAGATGTTGTGTACTCTAATTTAATGCAGCTCTTCCAGCCGAGCTCAATAGCCCATAAACAAAAGCAAACTCTGCATCTACATTGCACTGATCATGAAATCAGACTTGAGAAAGCTCTGGTACGGGCCGAAAAGAGGAAAGCCTTAAAACTTCCCTTACACTCTCGTGTGGTTGTCCTCTCCCGCATAAAAACAAAATATAGAAATTGGGTAAGAAGTAGGAAGGCTAAACTCTACCAAACTGACGGTAGCAATATGTTGCTATCCCTGGCATCAAAAAACACTGCCCAGTCTTGGAATATTATAAACCAATCAACAGCAGGCCACCAGGTTGCCGTACAAGCAAATGAAGTATCAGAGGGCAAGTGGATACGCCATTACTCCGAGCTATTCGCGCTTCCTCGGTCTCCCCCTTCTGTACCTGTGGTGGATCCTGAGCTTCCCTTCCAACTCCGCTTTAACAGGGATGACATATTATATTTTATAAAAAAAGCAAGCAATTCCAGGGCTCCCGGTCCGGATGGCTTATCGAACGTACAATTGAAGCAATTTCCAGAAATTTGGGCAGACATATTATATCTTATGTTTAACACTATCAACACCTCCCGAAAAATTCCAAGCTCATGGAAACAATCAATTGTTGTTCCGATTCACAAGAAGGGTGATCGAGCCAACCCGATTAGCTACAGACCGATCTCTTTGCTCGATGTTTCGGGCAAGATTTTTTGCCGCATTATTCTTAGAGAACTCAATAATTGGACCAAAAATCATTTTAAAAGGGATCCTCTTCAATATGGGTTTGTCACTGGACTTGGCACGATCCCTAATATTATTACCATCAAGATGCTCAAGTCACAATACGCATCTAGGAAGCAAACTCTGTATTTTGCGTTCATTGATTTCCAATCTGCCTTTGACTCCATAAATCGTGACCTACTATTCTTTAAGCTAAAAACATTGGGTTGTCCAACCTCTCTCTTGGCCCTAGTTATCCAACTACATTCGAACACCACTATGAGAGTTAGGCTAACGCTCGAAGGCCTCCTTTCTGCCTCCTTTTCCACCTCTGTGGGCTTAAAACAGGGATGCATTCTGGCGTCGATTTTGTTCAATCTTTTTATTTTTGACATGGGTGTCTCCTTTCTTGGAATTACAACAGATGCTCCGGAGCTGGGTGGCCAGCGCATCCCCTGGATGCTTTATGCTGATGACCTTGTTTTAATATCACAAACTCCTAGAGGCCTCCAGAACCTGCTGTCTGCTCTATCAGATTATGCAGAGTCAAATTACCTAACTGTAAATCTGTCCAAGTCTAAGATCATGGTCTGCAGACCCCTTGGTAAACAAACATTTTTTAAGGGGGTTTGGTGCTTGCATCAGGAAATAATTGAAATAATGTCTGAATATAAATATCTGGGCATCTACATTTAAAACACCGTCAGTGATGGTACATTTTTGTACACCTTACAGTCAAAATTAATGTCTCTGATATCGCAGGGTAAAATTCTTGTACATAAGTTTGGGAAATTCACACTAAAACATCTCATCATGTTTTATGAGCAAAAGGTGGTCCCCATTTTACTTTATGGTAGCAAAACAAATCTATATTCAAATGATAGCCTATGGAACAGACTGGAGGCCACCTTTTGGAAAAAGGTCTTGCTACTCCCAAATTGTTCACCCCTGCCCATTTTGCGGTTTGAACTAGGGCTGAACTCCTTATGTAGTAGAGTTAAATGGAAAATGTGTTCTTTTTTTCGCAAATGCTTACTTGGAGTCACTGATAACAATATTTTGAGCACGGTAGCTCGCCATCTGTCTGTCTCCACTTTTGACTTTCCCTTAAAATGGCGAAATCATGTTATGGACATCCTGGTTGAGGCCAATATCTCGCTACAATTTCTCATTGAATATGCGATCCGAGCGAAGAAAAAGTACTATCAATGGGATTGGATCAAAAATTATGAATCATGTGTAAAATACAGAGACTTTGATGTAAATTGTTTTGGGACAAAATGCGTGGGTCAACCAGCTGGTTATATTTTGAAATGTCCATCTGCAAACATCCGCAATAAGTTACTGCGGTTGAGATTAAATTTGTGGTTAACGGGTGAAGTGTTGGTGAGGCGAAAAATTATTCCTGCCAATCAAAATTTCTGTAGCTTTTGCGAGAACCAATGTGCAAAAGAAACCTTGCCACATATAATTGTCTCCTGCCCTTCTCTGCAGGCCTTGCGACAGAAACATTTTAACAATTTGTTGAATTTGTACATAGAAAGAGACGAAAGTGAGATTTGGATCGTTTTATTTAAGAGCGTTCGATTTTCGATTATGAAGGCCTTGGTGCACTTTCTGGAAGCTGTGCTACCTGCTGAAATATGCTTCTAGTATCGATGCAATTTTTAACATATTTTGCAGCTCCCTTGTTAATTGTAAAAGCACCATAAGCACCTTCTCCTTAGATTTTCTTACAAATTATTTTAGTTTCTCATTTAACTGCTCTTTTATATCTCTTTTTGTCTGTTTTAATTTGTAATTCCTTGTTTTGTATATTTCTGATCTTATCATGTTGTCACTATGTTAAAAGGAAATTGTTATTTTACATGTTAATATTTTTGAAAAGTTGATTAATTCAGCTTCATCAAAATAAAAAATAAAATAAAAAAATATATATATTTGTTGGCACAAATGTAAAGAGCGTTACAATAGTCCAGCTTAGATAGCACAAGTGCTCTTGCCAATGTGTTACAACTACTTGTGGAGAGGAAGGGTTTAGCTGATCTAATCAGTTTACACGTGTAAGCCGTGGCAGATGCCATAGCATTTACTTGTTTTGTCAGGGTGAGACCTTCATCACCTTAATTGTGGTGCTGTCTATGATAAAGGAGTTATAATTATGGCCCAGTTTGTTAATATTGGGTGGGGTCCCCAGGATGATGAGCTCAGGGTTTTCATCATTCAGGCATAGGCCATGGAGTGCCATCCATGCCTGGATGATGAGGTATATCCTATTCACCAAGGCCAAGTCCCGATTGTAATCCCCTGTAAGTGGGAAGAGAATCTGAGTGTCATCTGCATAGTTAGTGTAGGTGACACCAAGACAATCCAGATCATCAAAGAGGGGCCTGGTGAATATGTTATACAGAGTAGGGGAGAGGCAAGAGCCCTGGGGGACACCACATGAAATGGGGATAGGTTCGGCTGCTTCTGAGGTAGAGAAGACTCTCATAGTTCTTTCGCTCAAGAAAGATTTGATCCACGTCATGGTGTGTTGTGAGAAGTGTACAGCCGATTCTAATTGGTTGCAAAGGACAGTGTGGTCCACCAGGTCAAACGCTGCTGAGAGATCTAGCAGGAGTAATAAGGCACATTTACCCTGATCTCTCAACTCGTCAACCTGGGCTTTAAGCTCGATGAGTGGCGTTTCAGTTCTGTGCTGAGGTCTGAACCCTGATTTGCCGATTACCCAGGAGTTTGTTCTGTTCCAAAATTCACTGAATCTGTAAGTATGCCACCTTGTCTAGTATCTTAAGGAGGAATGGGGCTGTTGTGATTGGCCTATAGTTTGTAGGTATAGCAGGGTCGAGAGTTTGTTTTTTCAGAAGAGGAAGGACCCAAGATTCCTTAAGATTACTTGGAATAGTGCCTGGGGTAAATGATGCATTAATAAGCTTGGAGATAAAGGGTGAGAGATCTCTTGCTGCGTCTTTTATAATTTGGGCAGGGCATAGGTCTCCTCGGCAGTTAGAAGGCTTAAGAGAGAGTATGATTTTTTCAACTTCTAATATTGTGGTTTTATTGAAATTAAAGCGAGGTTCTGGTTTAGGTGTGATTCGAGTATTTTTAAGTTGGGTGGTGGGTGTTGGTACATTTAGTTTTTTTTGTCGATTTTTACTTGAAGCGTGGCAATTTTGTTGGTGAGTGCTTTCTGTATATCAGCACACCATGTCTTGTCTTTAACACAATTATCAGGTGTAGGGATAGGGTTTTCTAATTTCTTTAGTGTAGCAAAAAGTTCCTTTGTACCTGATTTGGCCTGTAGCATCCTGTTGTCAAAGCTTTCTTTTTTTGGCTCGTCATATTTAATTTTTATATTTTGTGGAGATATTGGTAAGGTTCTCTTTGTTCATCTCAGAATGAGTAGACCTCCATATGGATTCACTTTTTCATTTTTCTTTACTCAGTGTCTTAAGATATGGTGTAAAACAGGCATTAAGGTGCGCTCTTGGTTTACTGCTCCTCATTTTTAAACGGGCAATGGTATCAATAGCTTTTGATACAAATTTGTTGAATTCATTCACTCAAGTAGATGGATCGAGTGAGTCTGGGAGTGAATCTAACGCAGGGAGTATGAGAGGTAGAAGCCTGTCTGAGGTTATGTTCTTTTTATTTCTGGTTGGCATAGCGGGTGCTATGGGATTGTTAGGGATTTGGTTCGTTTTGGCATCTATGGTGAAGGTTATAAGCGAATGATCCATCCAAACCTGGGGGCTGATGTTAGTGATGTTGATGTTGCAGTTGTAATCAGCTATCCAGTCCAGAGTTCTGCCCTTATTATGGGTAGGCTGAGTTACTTTTTGCAAGAAGCCGAGTTCAGCAGGGGCATTAGCGATGGATGTGGCTTGGGTATCATTAGGGTCATTGTAGCCTAGGTTCATGTCTCCCAGTAAGAGTACCTGGGATGCGTTTTTTAGGTTGTCTGACAGCAGAATGGAGAGGTCCTCTTCGAAGGAGCCAATGGGGCCCGGGGGCTTGTAGATAAGATGTATGGTAATGGTTGGTGAGTCTGAGATAGGTAATTTTATAGTGAGGGATTCACAGGAGTTAGCGTGCATTGGAGCTACTAGTCTCATAGCTAATGTGGATTTAGCTAGAACTGCTATACCCCCACCGCGGGTATTGGCTCTATCTTCTCTTAAGATAGATGCCTTTGGTGGCTACATAGTCGATATGATAGTGTTAGAATCATGTTTACCATTTAGATATTTCACCATCTTGTCAATCCATGGTCATTTCATATGTAAAGTTCTTGCTGGCAAAGGTCTGCACGTGATACTCCAATTCTATTTTAATAGGGCACCTTATTCAGAGATCTTTGGGGAAGTTCAATCCTTGAAACATGTTCTCGCCCCACTGTCCATGCTGTCAGCTTAGAACATGTTTTTATCATGGTTAATTGAGTACATACATAATGACTACTATCCTCAATCTTCTGGTTTTACACTGCTCGAACACCCTGAGAACCCATCACCAAAATGTTAGCTTCTACCGACTTGCAACGCTTCTGTCTAAACAGATCCCCGCTACTCCTTGACGAACGTGTATGATTTTGTCATGTTCTAAGCAGTCCTCCAGTTCATCATGTTGTGAACTGACAACCTATGTTCAGTCCACTTTCTCAAAGCATCCTCCATGTCATCTCCTCGCTGTCAAGCTGTCCATCAAAGATTACCCCCATGTTATCCCACCTATTAGGCATCCGGTGCACCCTACCCTGGCTAAAGGCAAATGTGGACTACCATGTACAGCTCCAGATCAGCATACATATTACAAAAATCCCAAATACAAACAATTTTATCAGGTAAAATACATCACAATGTTCATACGTATACAATATCATATAGTGCAATGTGAAATGTGCAAAATTCTACTTGTGCCTCACACCATAAACCGACCATGCATATGTGTGATGGAATACATTTACTAATACATAGAGATCACCAATATTTGAAAATCCTGAAGACATAAGCTTAAGTCTAAAACATCCTCATTGATGTGAAACAAACATCATCAACATTGGAAAACAACCACAGTCTACTAGGCGAGAAAGATATAATACTGTCTTCCAAAGGTGCGCTTTTTCAAAGGGTTTAGTAATTTTCCTTCATCCTAATTTCAACAACTGTTTTCATCAGGACAGCTGTATCCATTTACTTGATGGAAATTCAAGGCATGTGAATGAGTCGGTTCTTGTACCATGATCCACCGACACAGTATCCCTAGACCATCAAGATGACATGTTCTAATTCTGGATGCTTGAAACGAAAGGCAATCAATCCCCCCACCATGGCAAAGGAGCCTCCAGGTAATTGGCCCAAATTGGTCATCCAAAGCATGTCCTTAATCCTACATGTGGACCGATGACTTCTCTAAGCCTCATGCCGCAACGCCAAAAATGCTTGTGGACAAACAAGGAGCTCTAAACTCTTCTCCCAATACATATGGTGAGCAGATATATCATCTCTTGGTGTAGAGTTACTGTGAGCCACTATATTTGCAATTCTTTCACTCTCCACTCCTTCTCGCCACAGGCAATCTATACCATCTTACTCTGGCTTCACTGTACACTCATTGCGCCTACCTCATCAGTTACATAGACCCACTCAGCCCCTGTCACTTAACCATATTTGAAGGATCGTAGAGCCGGTGACATTCAACAGAAGCCACCATCTTGCCCTGCTCTCATGTCGGTGGGGCAGCACCAGTCACTAATGGGTATCTGAAGTTCCTGATCACGTACGTGTATGGCACAGGACCACCTGGGATCGCACTTGGTTCTCACATAACATTCTCACTCCAGAGTGGGCATTTAGACTGAAAATGGCTGTAGTGGCCCTAAAAAAGGAGCCTGAGCCAGAGGAGTCTCCTCCCTGCCCGGTAGGCTCCAGCATACTACAGCCTTTTCTGACCCGACAAAGGCATTTATGAGAGTGTATAAAGAGTAATCTTGGAGGCACATATTTGCAAAGCACCAAACAGAAAGGTGTCCTGGGGAAGGATCACCATTTTAACAAGGTAGACCATTCCTTTGGGCGTGAGTGGAGCATTCTATAACTGAGATTTATGTTTTTTAACAGGAGCTTTTCATTGATCATGTTGACTATTTCATCCCCGTCCGGGTGACCAATCAAAACAAATGAGGGGATGGCTGGGAGGTTTAGAATGAATCTTATCACTGTCATACCTCAGGACAAACTTCCAGACAATATTTCTTCGCCCTGCCAAGCCATTACAGAAAGGGAAAAGACCGTATGCAAATCATGCTTGTTCCCCCTCCCCCAGTAGGGGCTGTCCTGCATGAACTGCTTGGTCTTTCTTTTCTGCACAAGATCACAAACAACCCCAGACATGTTTCTGCCTCATAAGCAGTCATCAGTGAGGTGCAGCTTGTGTCTCTATGCCCCCTCGCCGGCTCAGGACCCACATCTGGGCATACCCACCACTCTCTGGGTGACTATGCAAAACAAATGAGGTGATGGCTGGAAGGTTTCAAAATAATCATAACCTCTGACATAGCGCATGGCAACCCTCCAGACCATCGTTCTTCAGCCTGCCAAGCCATTCCAGGAGGGGAAAGACCATATACAAATCAGGCCTGGTCCCACCCACAAACGTGGCAGTACAGCCCAGACTTCTTGGTGATATCCATTCACCACAAGCCCACAAGCATCCACAGACATGTTTCAACCTCATTGGGCTTCATCAGTGAGGTGTAATTTGGGTGTATATTTGCATGCTCGTTTTCGTTTGCAACAGTACAGAATACTCAATAATGTAGACATGCTCGCTCATTCAGAGAATGTCTGCCATGGCGCAGCATTGTGATTGTGCCTACCTGTGAGTACAACATGCCTACTTTCAATGCTTGCAAATACAACGTGTGCCAAGGCGTCCTTTTACGAAAAGAGTGGTTGCATACAAACACGATTTGAAATGTGTGCCATTGCTGAATGTTACTGAAAGTCCGGGGGTGTCCACAAGATTGAAAAAATCCCACGCTGTTGCTAACATTCAGCAATGGCACACATTTCAAATCGTGTTTGTATGCAACCACTCTTTTCGTAAAAGGACGCCATGGCCCACGTTGTATTTGCAAGCATTGAAAGTAGGTATGCCGTACTCAAAAGTTGCTTGGGCCTGGCCTTCACAGAGTGAGCTCATAGGTTCCCACCCTGCAACTCAGTCCCTGCTTTCTTTGCATAAAGTGCAGAGTCCCTGCTTTCTTTCTGTAAAGTGCAGAGATGATGGGCGAGACAAATGCCTTGGTCAGCCTGGACAGGGAAGCCTAGAGCACATGTCTACCACCACCAACTCCCAAGGTCCCAGAGAAGATCTCACAACTGCAGAGCCCTAAAACAGGAGGCGAGGGGATGTGGGAATCACAAAGGTCTGCAGCAGCACAGCCCTATGACAGGAGGTGTGAGGGGGAGTCACAAATGTCTGCAACAGCACATCCCTCTGACAGGAGGCATGGGTTATGTGGAGAATCACAAATGTCTGCAACAGCACAGGCCTACGACAGGAGTCGTGGGGGATGTGGAGAGTCACAAATGTCTGCAACAGCGTGGCCCTCTGACAGGAGGTGTTGGTGATGTGGAGAATCATGAACGTCTGCAACAGCTCAGCCCTATGACAGGAGGCGTGGGGGGATGTGGAGAATCATGAAAGTCTGCAACAGCGCGGCCCTCTGACAGGAGGCGTTGGGGATGTGGAGAATCACAAATGTCTGCAACAGCACAAGCCTACAACAGGAGTTGTGGGGGATGTGGAGAATCATGAAAGTCTGCAACAGCACAGCCCTATGACAGAAGGCGTGGGGGATGTGGCGAATCATGAACGTCTGCAACAGCACAGGCCTACGACAGGAGTCGTGGGGGATGTGGAAAGTCACAAATTTCTGCAACAGCGCGGCCCTCTGACAGGAGGTGTTGGGGATGTGGAGAATCATGAACGTCTGCAACAGTAGGACCAATGGAGTATACTTACCACATACATTACTGAGGCTAAAAACCACCTTGCCCCAGTATCTTTGTGGCTGCCTCAGTGTGACAGAAACACTGGATGATGCAGTGGAGGTAGAGGCGTATATCCCATTAAGAGATAATGGGAAAGTTACAGAGATTGTTGTGTAAAACTGTTTGGGAATTTGGACTGCCTTCTATAAGTAGGGAATGTGGCCAGGTGACATGAAGTAGTGGTAAGGCTACTGGAGCACTGCACAAAGCATGGCAAGAATCAATTGAGCATGCGAAACAAAAAGAATTAAAATATGACATAAAATGAAGAGCATTGCTTTAAGGCGAGCATAGATCACAATTTAATATAAAGGGCTTCAGTAACTAAACACAGTGTTATTTTCTCTCATTTAAACAACGGTTTCTTAGGAGCAGGGGAGGTGTCCTTTAACCCTTTGAGTGCTGTAAGATGAATATGCATCCTAATTCACACTGGAAATAATTGAAGTCCTGGCATTCAGACCATTGGAATCGTACAAGGATGCCATTCCCCAATCAGGAAACATTCAAAGACAAGGAATTTCCATTTCTAAATCTGAAAATATCTTGACAGATAACACATGCACGTATCAAAGGCACGCGTTACGTTGTGTGATTATGACAGATTCCATATTGCTTCAAAGAGCACACGTCATATATGGAATTGGATCTATCTACTTAAAATCATGCAATTTCCTTCACAGCCCAGCATGATATGAATCAAGCGTTAAAGTATAGACCAAAATAATGACTTTTTCTCTGTTCTGAATGACGACTTCTTGTTAAAGGGTTAACACAGCTCACTAATCTTAGCTCCGGCAGATGCCATAGCACAACCCAAAATGATACCAGGGCTAATGGAATCAAACAGCTTGATTTCTACCTATATATGCCAGTATAAATACTGGAGCACCTGCCGGTCGTAATGCAGTTCCCTAAAGAGAGGGGCCTGCAGTCTGACTTCTATTTCCATTACTCCATGGCATGAGGATTGATGGCAGTCCATCTTCATGTAAAGCTGTGCATGCTGAGGGCTTTATCTCACTGCCAGTGTTACACCCGGTCATGGGTAGTTGGAAAAAGGACTTCCAATAGCAGTTTTCTGTAGGCAAGTGGGGCATGGGACTCCTGTCCTCTAGTCTAGACCCCTCTCCTCTGTGGGCAGCCACTGTGAGGGCCCCACAGCAGGGAAAGAAGACTTGCCTGCTCCCTTTTCCTAACCAGCTTCACTGCCTAAAGCAGCACAGGGTGACATCAGGGGTGGGGGGGGCTCCCTCGCTGCTGGCAGGATCTGCACCAGCTGCCCCAGACAGCAGGGCACAGAAAATATGTACGGTAGCGGGATAGCAGGCTGACAATAGACACATTCCAATGTATCCTTGGCCTGCCTACAGCTCTCCTCTCTATAGTAGTTGAGCCTTGGAAGTAAAAGGGAAAAAGGGATGCTCTATGTCTCTTCTACTTTCAGGACAGTATCCCTGACCTACCCCCTTGTTGGAAAACTTGCCATAAAGTGTTGATTATGCTCTTGTTATGTACTTGGTGATAGCTTTATTCAATGAAAATACCCATATAATGTGACTACTTCGCACTTGATGACAATATCTGGAATGTGCTGTGAATACCTGCTAAATCATGCAATACATAACATTTGATGTTAGTCCATGGCATATGTTATGTTAATAGTTTTTTATTTTGTGCCAAATCCTCCCCGTAGTAGTTTCAGGGAAGCTAGGCTTGTCTTTGAGTGTCGTAATGTGCCTACGCCAGGTGTATAGAGACCATAGTTTGCTAGAGGAAAGAGAATGAGCAAGGGTGTTAGGATGGATTTTCAGAATCAGCCCTGTGGGCAGATTCTGAGGGGCCATCCTATTCTGATGGGTAGGGACAAACACTAATGTCTAGCCAAACTACTGGGTAGTGTGGCTGAACAGCAAGGCTTAGACTTGGGAGCGTGTGAGAGTGATGAAGGCTTCCATTAAGCACACACACAGCCCTTTTAATAATACTAATTAGGTTGAATGTGTGAAAATACAGTTATTTATTTAAGCCTTAGACAACTCTTACAACTTACAAAACACAGGTAACGTGCTAAAACATACACTACTAATATATACATATTCACCTTGCTGCACTCTGCTAAAATCAGTAACATTTCACTTTGAAACCCAGAACTATTGTTCAATGTGCTGTAAGTGTAGTTAAGCAAGTGAATACAAAATAGAACCAGATAACTGATCATGACTTTGAGAACTAAAAGGTTGAGAAGAAAGAAGTTAGCAAACATGCAAAACCTTAGAACTTAGGTTATAACCTTACAAAGTATTTTCCTAGCTAGAAAAGAAGCGTCTACTGCGCTTAGAGTTACAGGTCCCAAAGAAAGTCTGTTCATGAGGCTAAGAGTCTCTTTTAGGAAGTAAGTTGCACAAGTGTTGACTTGAGCCAACAGGTTGTTGTAAGTGTTTCAAAGTTCAGTAAAAAGAAGAGAAACATCTTTAAAAGAGCCTCTCCCAATCAAGCCACCTTAGGGGAGAGCCAGGGCAGGATACACAGCCAGAAGACCTATGTACAGAGCTAGGCAAGGGAGAGATAAGGCTAGGGCTTTAGGCTCATAGAACCCTTTTTAAAGAGAGGTGCCAAAACAGTGATGTTTACTCAGCCTCTGTACTCTGATTGGCTCAGGGACCACCGTGGAAGTTCCTGAAACTGCAGGGCCTTCAGGATTCAAGTCTTTGTTCAATTAGAGGAAGCTCATTGGTCGCGAGTGCAGATATCTTTTTAGGCATCGGGTTCTTGGGTCTGGCTAGTTCGTGATTCCATGCTCCGATAGACAGGTACTGGATTCTGGACAGCGGGACACTCAGGACACAGTGAGTTCAGGAGTCCCACTCCAGCAATGACCACAGGGGACCCCCAGGATGAGAAACAGGAGGTGAGTAGCGATGGTAGCTTGAACTAGATTGACCCTTGTGGTGGAAAAAAGAAGCTGGCCTTGTAAGAATTTACAGGAAATGCTTTTAGTTCCATAAACTGAGGATCTCGGGATTCCAAAGGCACAACTTGGGATAGCAACCCTTGCAGCAAAGTAGCCCATGAGGACTTCTGACTAGCCCAGAGGAGGGTTCTGGGACGGTTCTGAGCACTTCCAGCAGCTGGGTTTTCAAGACGAGGTCGGGAACGGTTGTTCCCACCAGTCCAGGGGTCGATTCACTGGTGAAGTTCTTCTTGAGATCTACAGAGAGACAGGTATTCGCCGGGCGAACAAAGAAAGGCCTCCAGGTGATATTCCAATGATGTGGTCTGGGTCTTCAGAAAGCTGCTCTCCTTTGTAGGGGTCTTGTGGGGGAAGTGAGCAGAAGTGTTTGGAGAGTTCAGAGATGGGCGGAGCTGAACCTACATTCATTTTTGATTCCCGCTGGAGAGGGGGGTTACGATTCATTTGCTTCTACATCTCAGTTAACCACGTCGGGAGAGACTGCAGGCCAGCGGCCTTTGATGTCCCTATGACTCCCTGTGGCCGGAAGGAGAGGTACTTGGTCTCCCTATTCTGCCTGACGGCATCCCCACCTTCCAGAGAGAGTGACGTGGGTGTGTCTATCGAACTTGGAAATTGGATGCAGTGACTGCTCTCCGACATACTGTGATTTAGAACTCTGACTTGATAAAACCTCATAACTTGGTCACATCGTGTTATGAAGTGCGGGGAGCTGTGCTTGCTTCATTGAAAGGTTCTCTGCAGGTCAGCATACATTGATTTCTAATACTGACAGTAGAAGCAGTACTAGTCTTGTACCTGTGTGCTTGGTAGCCAGGAAAGTCACCTTGTAAACAAATGGCTTACAACCTACGGAAAAACAAAAACATAAAGAACCAGTAAATTGAATGGTTATAAGAGGGCCGCCTCTGCTGCTTCTCCTATAAGGAGTGGAGAACATGAAGGGGGACTGATGGGGGAACCACAGGGCCTGAACCCCCCGGGTTCTTCCCAGGGTCAAATCACAAAATATTTTAGATCTAGGAGTGCAAAGCCCACCAGAGTGCTGGTAGAATCAGTGGCAGTGAAGGAATGTTTGAATATGTCGACGGGAGCACTTTCACTGGGAGCTACTTCCAACAACACAGGGGTATAGGTGGCACCACGGCTGGCTCCTTCGAAGTCCACCCGATCATCATTCCATCACAAAACCCAACTACCAGAAACAGCTTGTTAGATTCTTCATCGCAATCACCACTATATTACCCCACCCATAAACAGCGTTGCAAGCAGAATAAACAAAAGAAAGCAGCAGCAAAAAAGGGGGAAGTTGTTATGTTATCTGCACTTGATCAGTCTGTACTATTGAACGCAACCATAGTGTCGGCGGTTAGTCAGAGAAAGTTGACAAAGCGACAGAGAAAAAGTGAGTCCCATCAGAAGAAATGATGCCAACCGAGTGTGGGCACATTGACCAGTTGGCTACTCAAGGATGATGAGGCGGCAGTACCTTCCCCTCGAACTTTCTATCAGAGGTCGTGCTGTAGCAGTGGCCACTACTAAAGAACCCAAAGCCATAATTACAGTGACCTAGAATGTTTCTTCTGGACCAGGGTGCAGCTCTGATGTGACCACCAGTGGAGCAGTGGTGTGCCAGGCTCCACGGCCAGCTGTACCTGCCAGGGGTTCAGTATTGGACCTTAGGAAATTCCCCATTAGGAAAACTGGCACGAAAGGAATGTGCTCACACATTAACATAAATGAACTGCTTAAAACCTGTTGTAAAATCCCACCACTTCACATTCTTAGCTCAGCTAACTTTGACTTTGTAGAACCTATGAAAGCCTGGGGGGGAGGCGGGCCCAGAGTGCACTGTGGCTTGCCTTTTACAGCCTTACTAATCCGAGCCCAGGCTGAGTCCCTGGAATTTCTGGGGTTCAAATTAGATAATGACCTCAGTATCTCGATGTATGGCAACTGCTGTAATTGTTGTGTTAAGTTCTATAGCTCTACGGGAGGGGTTTCCCAGGTAAAGAGCAACTCTACTACCTCAAAAATGGATAATGTTCCGGGGCGGTAGTCGCTGAAGAGTATGTTTGCAGTGGTGGAGGGGCCGCCTAAATGAAAGCTAACTTGGTCCTCTTGGAACACTTGAGGCCATACTCATTTTCTCCAGAGGGGGCCTTCTGTGGAATTTCTATTAAATCATGCGATAGTCATGTTGCTGGAAACATGGTTAATGGACCGGTACCTGCTAGATGGTTTCCATGTTCACCAGATCAGGGCAAGAAAGGTCAGTTGGGGAACCCGTTTGGTGGGTTGTTAATTGGTGTTAGCAATGAGTTTAAGTCGCGAACAAACCTCCCCAGTGACTGGGAGGGAAGTGTGTTCGCTCTTGAGTTTCTATTGAGGGGCCACCACTTTTAAAAGGGGTACTGGTGATTAATATCTATGACCCTCCGGGCGGTGACTCCACGGAAGACTTATTCGCTAACGTGGATATCTTGATCATACACTGGATCAGGATCCTGAGTGAGGATGGCATTATTTTGGGAGGTGATCTGAATGGTAGGTGTGGAGAGCATACGATTAAAAAGAATTTCAGAACCATCACCTCCAAAAAGAAAATGAAGAAGAAAGTGGTAAATGGAAAGGGGAAAAAGTGGCTTCGGTTCTTGGCTGAATGGGAATTGGTGATATTAAGTGGGAGGACCAAAGATGATATCCCTGGGAAGACCACCTGGTTGGGTGGGACCCAAAGGGCAGTCCTAGATCATGTTTGCTGCAATAATGTCTTGACCGACACAATGAAATCACTGTCTGTTGACAGCATAGCAGTGAGCGATCATGCCAGAATGAGTGTTTAATGGTCATTGGAACTCCAAGGCCAATCATTGGGGGCCGAGCTGATTTAGTGCCCTTGCAGGCGGGCAACAAGCTGATGTGGTCAAAAGGAAATGTTGCAAGAGCTTGCAAAATGGTGCAACATGTGATGTATGAAAGAATGTCTGAGCACTGGTTATCGGTGCTTGCTTTCAGCACTGGGTCTAAGAGGGGTAAGGTAATAATAGGATCTCGTAAACTGTCCACTCATCGTTATGATCCAGAAATGAAAATAGCCAAAAGATTGTTAGAAAACACCTACGAACCCTATTAAATCTGGCTCCACTGCCCTCATTGTGAAGTTTGAAACTTCTAGACTAAAGAACTAATATAGAAATTGAGTGGGAAGGCGAAAAAAAGGAAGGGAGGATTGGTAATTGTCAGAGGCTGCTTGAGACATTGCAGAGTTGTAACACATAGAGAATGTGGAGGATATTGTCCTCGGTCAGGAGATCTTCTTGAACCCGATCTTGGAAGGGACCCGTGTAAAGTTCATTGAGAATAAAATGTATGATGCAACTGACGAACCTGAGATAAGTGGACATCTGGTGAGGAATTGGCCCATTTCGTTTAACTCTAGAAATATTTGTGAACATCTGACAAAACCTAAAAACTCTAGGGCCCCGGGGCCTAATGGTCTATCAGGGGGACGTCACACTATGGGCAGATGTTCTGTTCCCTCTGGATGAAATCGATTGGCCCCGGAAAAATATTGCTTGCTGTCAATGCTCGATAAAACTGGCAAGGTGTTCGCCTCCTATGTTCTGGAGCATTTGCAGGACTGGTTTAGGGACGTTAATATTCTGCACCCCTTCCAGACTGGTTTTCGTCCAGTTCAGGTACTGTCCACAATATTAGAGCGTTAGACACGATAATATCGTAGGCAAGGGCTATATCAAGTGGTTATGTGTACATTCCTTTGGTGGATCTCAGATCTGCTTTTGATCAGGTGGAGCGTAATATCCTCTGGAGGAAAAAGAGAAAGTGGGGATGCCCTAGTTGGCTTCTTGACGTGATTGTGGCCCTGTACATGGCCATCTGCCAGAGGAGATGCAAATTAGCAGGGGGGTGAAACAAGGGTGTATGTTAGCCCCCCTACCCTTTAACATCTATTTGGTGGACTTGCTGGGTAGGCTGATGGCTGGGGGGGTTGCTTGCCAAAGATTGGGACCACCTCTATTGGCGGGATGCTGTATGCGGATGACCTGGCAATGTTCGACCACATGCTATCGGGTTAAAGGCAATGTTGAACAAGCTGGGAAACTATGCAAGCGAAAACCAATTGACGATAAATCTGAATAAAACCAAAGTAACTGCTGTCCAAATTGGGCCTCAGTTACGACTTGGGTCAGACTGGGAATGCTATGTCCCCCCCATGTTAAGCTCTTCAGTGAATTGTGCAATGCTATTGGCTGGTCTTCCGACTTTGGCCGATGTTCTGTTTTTGCTATGCTAAAGGGGGCGTTTGCATGCCGGTTGACGAAATGGGATTGGCAGCGTAATTCTGATCATCTCTCTACACTAAAGGGTTACGATAGTGTGGTACAGGTGGTGCACAGTTTTATGAAACCCAAATGCTACTTACTGCTCTGTCCTGACCCCAAAGTACGGAACTTTCATCTAAAGTTGCGCTCAAACCAATTACCAGTAGTCACAGTTTGTGGTGCCAGATGGAAATTACCGGCGGAAAAAAGATTCTGTAGAAGCTGTGGGATTAACACTAACCAAGAGTCAGCCAAACATGTCCTCAGGAGTACCCAAATATGGACGCCCTTTTATATGGTAACACTGGGCCCTTTTGTACATGATTATAACTCCATACAATCACCTGAGTTCTGGGTGTTCTGCCTAAATACAGAGTCCATGAAAGTTCTTCTACCACTCTACAGGGTCTGGACAAGGGGTTTTCCCTACCTCTGTACATGTGATGCAGGGAAAGCACATCATTGCTGTAATCTTTATGGGTGTAACCATATTAGGGAATGACTTGGAGCTCTTGATCAATTCTATGTACTGGGCATGATTTTCGAGTGAGATGCTGTATGGAAATGAGAAGAGGGACAGGTTTTAGAAGTAATACTGTGTAAACATTAAATCATTCTTTGTATTGTATTGTAAATAAGTAGATTTTATAGATTTTATAGATCTATGATACCAACGTATATGTTATTTCTCTGTTTGTATTGAGTAATGTTGATTGGAAAAGTTATTTTGAACTATGTACAATTATATCAAATAAATAAATACATTTGTTGGGGTCTTGACTCCAATGATGATATGAAGAATGACTGCAGGATTCCTCCTTTTATTCAGGGTCCAGGTTGGAATTGCCTTCAGTTCACCAATGACAAGGATTGTCAACATTCAAACTAGCAAGAACGGTCTAATCATGACCAATTCTGACCACTGCGTCTACCCTGCAACAGACACACCTGGGAGGGTTGTGGACTGGGTCCAGACAGACCCAGCCTCCAACATCCGTCCAAACACACAGACCCCCACTGTGTCTGCAAAGACTGGAGCCCTCCCTTGGAAATGGCTTACCATATGTGGAAAATCCAGCAACTGCAGGGCAGGAAGAAGGACAAAAGACAGGCGACAATCTTGTCGCACAGCCATTTAGTGTATATGGTGCTCTATTTGAAATTAAGCAGTAAAATGCAAAAGTGCACAAGACTACAACAAAATAAACACTGCAGAACTATCCACTGCCACCAGCCCCTCCTGGATGCATCATGCAAGTAACCACAAAGTTGCTAATAACAAAGTTATTGGGACTCAAAATGACCCTACTGCACTTCACAGAAGGTATCTTTGCATGAAAAATAAACAAATAACTAAACTTTGGGGAACAGAGTTCTCCTGCACTGATAGTCATAGGGACTGGTCAGTACCCCCGAACCATATAAGCTTAGCACAATAAGTGGAGCAAAAATACTTTGCTTACCTTCAAAAGTCAGGAAAGGTTCAAAAGAATACCTAACAGAAGGGCGTCCCTGATATCTGATGGAGGAAAAGCTGCAAAAAGTAACTAATGGGAAGGGAGGGAAGGGCCAGATGTCTGTCCTCCATTATGCAGTGACAGCCTGGAATCCTTCTGTTAACGTATGCTATGTTACTCTGCTTTGACTATTACCATAAGGACATGGCGGACATGGCATGCTTTGTTGCTTGTAAAGCCCTCTATGCCACAGTAAGGTAAAACAGCCCCACAGGATTGACAGGCAGGGTGGGAATCTTTCTAGCTGCAAGCCAGCAATGTGAACACCAGCTCACTCTGCAACAAATATGAGGCAGCAGTCGTTATTTAGATTGAGCCTGCTGGCCACCGTAGAATTGACTGGAGCAAGATCAGTGTTTCAGAAAAAAAGAGAACATTGTTCAGAAAGAAAGACGGACACCCTAAGTCACGTATATATTGACTCCTACCATTTAGACTCATCGAGAAATGTAAGCTTTGGCCCGTATGTTTAAATCTGTGGTAGATGAACAGAAACATATGGTAAAAGCTGGGTAAGGGGCAAGAGAATTCTATCATGTTTGCAGTATTAAGATGTAAATATAATCTAGTCTTTAAGTCTATCTAGGCAAAAAAGCGGTGCTAAATTTACTTTGGTTTATTTTGAAATGTATCTGTTTGCGATATAAATATTAATGTTCACTGGTTTCATTAATTATTGTGTTATATGTTTCTTTGGAAAATGTTCACATGAGCACCAATATTCCCAAAGACTGAAGTGCCCGTCAGCTTACCACCCAGCCAATGTGGGAAGAATGGGTGTGATAGAGAAGTGAATTTGCCCCAAAGCAGAACAACATGCTAGAGAAATGCTGATCTGGGCAGATTGCACTCCTAGAAACACAATGTAAATGCCTGCCTCATGTACAGAAATCTGATATTGGATGGGAACGTCTGGCATGATGTGATCATATGCGTGATTGGATGGAATGTCGCGCCTAGAAACACTTGTGTACAGGCGCGTTATAAATGACTTATCGTATCATATCATGTCTAGACAATTAGACAATTAGTGTAAGTATCTGGCACTTGATACTAATATCTGGCATATGACCTGCGTACCTGGCATTTAATGGAAATGCCAGGTATGTGATCAGAATGCATTGGATTTGATAACACCACGTGGTACGTGGTGTGAGTGTCTGAATTTGGACGACAATACCTGATGCATAATTTGAGTACCTAAGCATTGTATGAAAATATCCATCTGGTGTGAGATTCTGACTTTTGATCGCAGAAGATTACATATGATGTGAGCACTTTGACATTTAGGGCCTCATTACACGGATGGCGGTAAGGGTTTACCGGTACCGGTATTTTACCGGTACCAGTAAATCCTTACCGCCTTACTACGAGGTCCCTTTGCGGGTTGGGGAATTTAACGCCTGCTTTTTGCAGGCGTTAAAAACCAACCCGCAAAGGGACCCAGGGAGCTAATTACAGTACCGCAATTGTACCTATGGGGCAAAAATGGGAATGGGGAAGGGCAATGGTGGAAGGGGGAATTACCGCCCCGCCAACCTTGGAATGGGGCGGTAATTCCCTTTTCCGACAAGGCGGTGCCGGTATTTTACCGGCATGAACCATGGCGCTAATAGCGCCATGGTTCTCCGCCATCCGTGTAATGAGGCCCTTAATGTGGTCTCGGGAGGTTAGCTCAGGGGCAACGCGCTCACCTTGGAAGCAAAACGACGCGATGCACCACAGGTTCGATCCCCGGGTCCGCGCTTAGAAACATCAGGGTATTTAGCGCTATAAATAACCAATGCAATACCTGTGAAGGATGCCAGTACCTGGCATGATGGGACTGATTGGATTACTAGTGATGCTACATGGCTAGTGGACATAATCTGAGTGCCTATACATTTGGCGCATATTCCTGCTAAATGATGCGAGTACCTGGCATATGGCATCAATCCTATGTTGGCACTACAGCCCATGAGGGAACTGCACCACAGCTAATCATTTGTGTTCAACCTGAAAGGGTCAACAGAGGAAGGTCACAGTGTGTGTGTGTGTAGGGGCCACGTTGTGGAATGTGCAGGACAAAACCCCTTCTGTTTCAGGAAGGGCGTGAAGAACTTCTTTTTCAAACAAATCCCCTTCTGTGACAGGAATGTGATCGGGACCAGCAATCCTTTTTCCTTGGGTCCAAGCCTTTCGGCATCTAAGACCTATTTTCGACTTCTTGTTTACATCAAATCAACCTTTGTACGGTTTCTACCCCTCCCCTATTCACAGATTCCCCCTTTCAATTCTCTCGTCTCACTTTGTTCTCCTTTCCAGGATCCTCACCAATTGGTATTATCCCACGCCCAACCCTTTATTACCCTGCATCTCTACTAATGGAGGAGATCAACTGGCACCCTTCTCTCCTTGCACTCCTTCCTCCCTGCCTTCTTGTCACCCCTATACTCCTCGTAGGCTACTTACCTGGAGCTCTCTGTGCCACCTTTGTTCCTTCAAACGCACTGCCTGATTTCCTCCCTCACTGCCCGTCTTCCGGCATGTCCCTTCACATCCTTCCTCCAACCCCTCACCTCTCGCTGCCCTCTCTGCCCTCTGTACCTGGTCTTCTGCTACCTGTATAATAACCCCGATTTAAAAGGCACTGCGTGTCATAATGAAGGTAATCATACACGTGCATAAGATGTGTGGTGAATACAAATTGTAATGATCGATTTGATGAACCACCATTATCTCAGGCACCTAATGCCACCCTTGTGCCAACAGGTGGATCCCGCCATCTGTGAGTGTGTGAAAGCTCAGGATTTTTGAGTTTTATGAATACAAAATGAATTGGGTCATTTTGTTTCTAAAAGGGAAGACTGCTAATCAGAACCACTTTTATAAATGCTCCATGCCAAAATTATAGTGCACACATTGGCCTTTTCTGAGACAACCTTCTGGCACCCTCAGCAGCAGTTTTGCAAAGGCACACATGTGTACTCCTCACAGCTGCTGGAACATAGCGTTCCTGTGGGAAGAGGTATCTTTTTAATCTTCTGCATCTATGCTTCCAAACATAATAATAATATTCCTTAGTCAGTCTGGTGGCATTCAAGTCTTTAAATATACGTTATTCCTGGTTGTGAGATGGTGACTACAAAGAACATAACATTTATACTGCCACAGCAATGTGATAAAACACCAGCGTGAACTCTTTGAGCAAGGCCCAGCTACAACAAGACTGATGTGTGTTGGTGACTGAGCTGACTGTCTACAACTGCCACGTGGAACAATTGCCACAATGCTGTCCCTTTAATCCCCCAGAGGAAGGCCAATACCTTCCTCCCAGGGCAATGGAAGACTACTTGGTGTCAGTGTTTCAAATGCAGCACTGAAATAACATAGCAACTTCTACAGCCGGGTGCTGACCTCTGGAGTCCCCTTGAAGTCAGCAGGCATGGGAAGGAGACCTACTTACAGTAGCCAGGAGGGAGAGGTGGGCTGAGGGACGAGTATCATTGTCTTGGTTTCTGCTAGGGGTCTCTACTACTTAATTTCTCCCATTTCCCGAGGTCAAGACATGCGGGCTATGATGTCAGAAGGCAAAGGGCACTTGTTACAGCAGTCTTGCTTTGCACCAATCCCTCACTACATTTTGCATTTTATATAGCCACTCCTTCTTTGATTCATCTTTGGACTCCAAAAGAAGGAGGATTACTGTGGAGTTCTGCTGGTGGTGCACTGGATCAAGGATCCTGATAACTAAAGGTTAAAGACCTCCATGTAGGAACCATTCACCTTCCTGGAGTGGTAGTGCAGAACTAAGGACTCGCCTTTTTCCTGGAGAGTTTGGATTAGGCCTCTCAGCAACCCACAAACAGCTATCTGTCATGATTCCCGCATCGAACCACATGTGCACAACACCACCCTGGAAATTGTCTGCCTGTAATAAGCTTCTTCATGCAACATGATGTTACTGCTTGGACCATGCCACATGCTGAAAACTGGCAACCAGGTCATCTGTAAAGAGTTCTTGTTCCCCAGGTCCACCTTTTAGGACCATAGTGACATTGACAACCCCCTTGTCTACCTTGTTTTTCCACTAAGACATATCCTTGAACTATTTACATGGTTGACAAGTCTCCTTCCTGAACACTTCTGCTGATTAAACCAGCGTGTATATTTGGACCAAGTTATGCATTCTTTGTGTTTTTGTACAGGTGTGGGCGTGTAGTATTTAGTTAAGGTGTTGCATTGGTTGGTTTATTGAAGTTCCTATATTTTTATAGAACCATGATCAGGCATTATTTTATTTTGGGACCATTGTAATAAAGTTGTTTGGTTTGCTGCTGTTAACAGCTCACCGCCTGAAGCCCCATTAAGAAATAGCCTCAGGGATGTCATTTCACCAAAATGCCAGGAGTAGCAGAAGTGACATCACTCGACCCTTGACCTCTGGTGACATCACAGGAAGTGATGTCATTTGACCGCACTCCAAAATCACATTGCTGGAAGTGATGGAAAACAAGCTTTCACCCTTTGACAAAACAGGAAGTGGCATCACAAAGCATTGTTCTTAAATACACTATGATAAATATGGTTATGATATCACTGTAATGTGATATACATTTCATACAAGAACAAATCACCATATGTATCATTAATATCAGTGATCTCATTTGGTAATATCTAGACTCATATTACCAAATTACTGTGAATGTAAGCAGACATCCAAGGCCAAATGATAATGATGTGTTATTATATAGCACTTACGGTTAAGCGCTTTACCTAGAACAACTATACATACAATGGGCCTCATTACGACCCAGGCGCTAATGG
Organism: Ambystoma mexicanum; assembly: GCF_040938575.1. Taxonomy (NCBI): domain Eukaryota; kingdom Metazoa; phylum Chordata; class Amphibia; order Caudata; family Ambystomatidae; genus Ambystoma; species Ambystoma mexicanum. The sequence goes on from NC_090925.1 coordinate 157,205,671, forward strand.
GTTAACGGCGCCGTAAAAGGCTGCGGCGCCGTTAACCTATTAGCGCCTAATTATGAGGTCCCTTTGCGGGACCCGACCTTAACGGCTGGTGTAGACCAGCCGTTAAAGTAGCGACCCACAAAGGGATCTTGGTGCTAATTACAGTGCCGGCACCGTACTTAGCGCCTTACCCATTCCCATTGAGCCCTATGGGGCAAAAATGGGAATGGGGAAGGGCCATGGAGGAAGGGGGAATTACCGCCCCACCAACGTTGTAATGGGGTGGTAATTCCCCCTTTCTCCATGGCGGAGTCAGTGGCCCTCATTACGACCCAGGCGGTAAGTGATCGAAATTACCGCCATGGCGTAATGAGCGTTAACGCCATGGTCCGATGGCGATAAGAGTGCCATATTACGACCCATCGCGCACGAGCATTACGCCATGGCGGTAACGTAAACTACGCCATGCCGTAAACAGCCCTTACCGCCCTCGTTAACAGCGCAGGGTGACCTACCGCCACCCATCATTGCGCCGACCGTAGTCAGCGGTCACCGTAATTAGCGGTGACCGCAATTAGGCGGAACCGGAAATAGCGTAATCGCGGCGGAACGGGAAACAGCACAGCGGTCATCTTAAAAAACACAATCCATTGCCATCCTACCCAACCACACCACAACCAACCCTCAAACCCTGACATTCCCATAACCCACCCATTTCCTCAGCCAACCATGCCTAAAGTTGTCAAGAAGGCATGTGACAGGCAGCGGCAGGAGCGCTTCAGTCGTGAGGAACTGCAAATGCTTGCAGACATGCTCCAGGAGAAGGCCGATGTTGTCTTCTCCACTGAGATGACCCGGACAGCCATAGGCCGCAAAAAGGAGGTGTGGGAACTTGTGGCACAACGTGTCAGTGCTGTTGGAACCACCCCACGCACCTCCAAACAGTGCCGCAAGAGATGGGACAACCTGCGGATCAGGGTCCGGGGCATTATGTCTGCCAACCGTAACCTGGCCCTGGGAACTGGCGGGGGAGCCGACTCCCCACTGAAGATGCAGCCATGGGAGGAGACATGTGCCTCTCTGATTGGCATTGAGTGCATCGAAGGTGTCGGCGAGATGGAGAGAGGGGCCCCGACATCTGGAGACACAGGTAGGTGCCTCATATCCAGCCTTGCAAGACACCCTGATACACTTGCACGTGACAATCACAATATGGCAGACGCAACACATCAGCAGATGAGCCACACCCTGCGCAAATGCAGCATGTACACTGTACAGTAGGCAGACACACACCTGCATGCAAAACCGAACCTAAAGGGAGGCAACCTGTATGTCACGGGCTACTAACTCCACCATCTATCCATTACACTCTTCACAATGCCTGCTCAATGTCCGCTGAACCATCAATAACAGTCACCCTCCTCTGCTCCACCACAGGCTCGCAATCGGACACTGGCAGGGACGACAGCACCAGCACCCCAGCCAAGAAGGCCAGGAAAGTGGGAGAAGGGAACCATGCATCCACCTCTGCTGGACCCAGGCAGAAACCACGCCAGGCTGAAGAGGCCAGGGCAGCAAAGTCCCCCGAGGAAGGGGTTGTGACAGCGCCTGCAGCCCAACAACACCCACTGTTGCCCACTGAGGGCAATGTGTCAGCAGGGAGCAGTACTGTTGGGGAGACTGCAGCCATCGCTGCCTGCTCCGACAGTGATGTGGAGGATGACACTGGACTTGACCACAACACGCAACTGCACTCACCACACCTATCCCCAATCAGCCATCATGGAGATGACACCCAGGGCCCATCGCCAGCTAATTCATGGCCAGCAACTCCAAGCCCAGTGGGAGTTGTGGAAGATGGGAGTAGTCCCATTGGTCCCCCATTGGCACCCTCCATTGGGCCAGAATTCCAGCTGTCGCTGGAGCAGATTGCCAACAGGCAGGAAGCACTGGGCACACTCCTCACGCAGCATGTTGTAGAATGTGGAAGTGCCAGTGCAGCCATGGAGAGGAGTGCTGATGGCATCAGGTCTGCCATTCAAACTGCCAGCAGGGACATATGCACCGAACTTGCTGCAGTGCGGCAGATGATGAGCCAGCTCATCCAGACAATTCTGGACACATGCCGTACTGAGCAGCCCGGTACATCCTCAGCTGCAAGTTCAGCACAAGCCTCTCCCGTCCGCAGGTCATCCAGGACCCTGAGAAGCACAGGCAGGGGGGCCCCAGGTTCCGGGAGAGGGGGCAGTCAATAGTGTGCTAAACTATACACACTTCACCACGGGCACTGTCACATGTTTGCAGGGTGTTCAGGGGGGAGGGGGAGGGGGGAATTGGATGTGTTGGAGTGTTCAGGGGGGAGGGGGAGGGGGGAATTGGGTGTGTTGGAGTGTTCAGGGGGGAGGGGGAGGGGGGAATTGGGTGTGTTGGAGTGTTCAGGGGGGAGGGGGGAATTGGGTGTGTTGGAGTGTTCAGGGGGGAGGGGGAGGGGGGAATTGGGTGTGTTGGAGTGTTCAGGGGGGAGGGGGGAATTGGGTGTGTTGGAGTGTTCAGGGGGGAGGGGGAGGGGGGAATTGGGTGTGTTGGAGTGTTCAGGGGGGAGGGGGAGGGGGGAATTGGGTGTGTTGGAGTGTTCAGGGGGGAGGGGGAGGGGGGAATTGGGTGTGTTGGAGTGTTCAGGGGGGAGGGGGAGGGGTTCTGTTATACCTATTCAGAAGAACAATACACTTTTTCTTTTCTCACAAACGAAAAGTGTGGACATTGCTCATTGCGTATGTGTGCTTTATTGTTTTACAGTCCACAGTGTTGACATACCAGACACACACAGTGCCCCAAGTGCCATCCATATGTCACACACTCGCTGTGTGTGCTAGAAGTATCGGTCAATGACATTCTGACGCATTATATGCCCCTCCTGTGCATCGCTGCCTCCCTGAGGTGCTGCCCCATCCCCATCATCATCATCCCCATCATCAGGTGGTTGTGGTTCTGCGTCAGGGGGCAGAGGCACGTTTCGTCTGATGCACATATTGTGTAGCATGACACATGCCATGACGATCTTTGCAACCTTCTCATGGCGGTACAGGAGTGCCCCGCCAGACCTGCTGAGGCAGCGGAAACGTGCCTTCAGTAGGCCAAAAGCATGCTCTATCACCACACGGGTACGTGCATGGGCATGGTTGTAATCCTCCTCATGCTGGTTCGATGGGTTCCGCACTGGTGTGAGGAGCCACCTCTTCAGGGGATAGCCCGCATTACCTGTAAAATGTGAGAAAAGAATGTGTCAGGAACGAGATTGATATGTGAACATGACGCACAACCATGCCTTGATTCTGACTGTTACTGTGCACCAATTGGAGTTGTGGTTATGGATTTACACTGTGCAACCAGTATGTGTTCATGGCTCTCATGTACTGTTTTGCATGCAAAAACACAATGCAGGGGGGACGATTGCCTTGTGAGTGGCCATCCACTGTGTCCGTTCAGGCCGTCATTCATGTGACCTTGCACGTGTCCTGTGAGCTTGAAGCTCACATGATAGCAACATTGATGTCTGGCTCATTATGACCCCAGTGAGCATTACTGGTGTCAATGGGGACAGTCTGTGGGTCTTGAAGTGGTGCATTGATGTTCCTGTCTGTCATGTGCCTCCTTTGTGCGCAGTTGTGGGGGACAGGCCTTTCAGTAGTTGGTGCATGGTGACATGCATGTTGGTGTTTTTCTTTAGGGTCAATGCGGTCACAATTGGCACAATGCACTTGCAAATGGTTGTGTCGTTTTTGGGATGCACTTTCATTCACATGTTGGGATGATTAGGTCAGGCATGATGTGTACACTACTCTGTTGACGGCAGTGCTGCCACAGGGAATGATCTGGCTACTGCTAGTTGCACCCATGTGACGTATGCATCACCCCCCTGTATCTGCCAGATGAAATATGCATTGGTACGTCATTCAACACCCACTTTGCATTTCCATGCTCATGACATTAGACTCACCGAGTAGGTAGGATCTTGGGCCTGCATGTCGCTCCATGTAGCGTGGTATTGTTGAGTTCCGCAGGACCATAGAATCATGGGTTGATCCGGGGAATCTGGCACAACAATGTGTGATGATCCTGTTGGAGTCACAGACCATTTGCACGTTGATTGAGTGGAAATGTTTACGGTTGCGGTACGGTACCTCCATGGCATGTGGGACCACCAATTCAACATGGGTGCAGTCAATGGCACCAATGCAACCAGGTATGCCGGCCAGTGCATGGAAACCCACTTTGGTGTTGGCAATCTCCTGGGCAGACCGTGGTAATGAGATGTGGTCATCTGTGTGCTTGAGGAGGGCATCGAGCACTTGCATCAGTGTACGCGAGAATAATGGTTGTGATATGCCATGCAAGTGCCCCACTGTGTGCTGGTAGGTGCCTGTGGCCAGGAAGTGGAGCACGGACACTACCTTCAGTAGGGGGGGGTGGCAGTGGGTGTTTCAATCATGCTGACGATGTCGTTGTGTATCATGTCCACAATGGTGGTGATGGTGTCCCGGTCCAGTCGGTACAGGGTGTGGATCTGCTCAGCGGTGAGGTTGAATGGGCTGGGTCTGATGCGTGGGATTGGGGGCTGCCTGCGTGGTGGCACTGGCTGTGCTGGTGGGGCTTGCTGGGCCTGCCTTGCCCTCCTTCTCCTCCTGCGTCTCCTCTGTGCAGCCTGTTGTTGTTGTTGTTGTTGTAGTTGCTGTTGTAGCACTCGCATTGCTATCAGGTCCTCCAGCCCCAACATTGCTAGTCCTATTGGCATCATTGTGGAGTGTGACTGGGTGTGGGAAGGGGTGGGGTGTGCTCGTTTTGTACTTCCTGAGTCTGTATTGCCTTCACCTGTGCTGTTTCTGTGCACCTGTGGCAGCTGCATTCACTTTACATGGCCCTTTACGGTTGGTTCGCGATGGCGTAATTAGCACCATGGCGGTAAGGTACTTAACGGGCTGGTTGATGGCGTTAGGGGCATGTCCGCTTGGGTCGGCATTCGCGTACCTTTCCGCCATGGGGCTAAGTACGGTGTGGATGTTCGCGCGCGCGCGCCCTTGGCGCAGTCAGCAGCAGCGTTAGCTACGATGCCGCTAATGACATCGTAGTTTACGGTCACGGGTCGTAATCGGCCCTAGCGGAAGACGATGGCGGTAATCGTTTACCGCCATCGTTTTTCCCTTTGCGCCAGGGTCGTAATGAGGGCCAGTAACTTACCGGCATGGACCATGGTGCTAATAGCACCATGGTCTTCCGCCAGGGTCATAATGAGGCCCAATATTACCCAACCTGTGCTGGCACTCATATATAGACATCAGAAGGATGAAAGGGTGAGTTGGCCAGGCCAGGATTCTAACCTCCAACCTGCAGATCACACACACATCGTAGCAGCGAGCGTTCAACCCACTGAGCCATCTTACTAGCTATAGCTATCTTACTGGCTATAGTAAAATGAGCAATTTCATGTCTGAATGTTGTCAAAGTCAGAAAGCAAATGGGACTGTGCACTGGATACCATTAAAATGGTAACTGAGATTGAACAGCAGGCCAGTTCATCTGCAGTTCTGGTGCAAAGTTGACCACATGTCAAGCCTGTGTGGATCTACCTTTCAAGCAAAATACATACCATTTGGAGGGTTCATAACTGTATTAAAGAATTTAGAGTAGCGCAGGGTAAGCAGTGCACTCACACAGCATCCCGTACTCTGGGCACTCGTTACATCATACATTCAAACATCCTGAACAGCATGCCAGGGAGATAGGAAACAGACATATTACAACAAAGAATTAATTGTGGCATAATGAAATCACGGGCCATTTGATGTGCTATGGCCAAACATTTCTACACTGTACACAAGCTTTTAGGCACAAGGATTTTGGCAAGTGACAGAGGACACAGAGCTGGAATGTCTTGTGATGATCGTAATAGAGACAGCGGCAGAAAAAAAACATGCAATAACTGCAACTTGCGAAAAGCGAAATACATATAGTTTTTGTCTGTGTTGTGACTATGCAGTGTTTAAGAACAGACTAAATCCGACTCAATCGGTGACTCACCCCTGAAGTGTCCCTAAAATAAACCTTTCATGAGTCTAGCAATTATTGTATCGAATTCCAGAAAGACAATTTGTTATTCATATTCTTGCTTATTTAGGGTCACTGCTGCCACCCCGGTTTTTTTTTAATTTTTTTAAGAGGCCTGAACAAGAATGCCAGACACTCCAGAAACAAAGAACCACATGGCATTGCCACAGCCCAGGAGCCTCAATTTATTTAAAAAAATGTCTTTTTTTGGGTAGCAAGGGAGACCACAGGGGTAGCAAGGGAGACCTGTGAAGTCGCAATAGCGACCCCTGGCAACCCCCAAATGACGCCTCTGAATAGCCTGCCCTACCAAGAGTCGCTGGAGGTACACCTGTCGGGCTGTGCCTATTTCACCTCAATGAATAGGATCAGTGTTGGGTTAGTAGTAGTGTGGAGCTGAGTAAGTGTGTTAGCCACTACACATCTCTGTACCTTCACAGATCAGGAGTCATTCTGTCACAATGATCAACCCCTTGATAGAAAAATGCCCCAAAAAACTACCTATGTGACTATGAGTTTAGATGATCATGGTGAGTTCCTCCTATGTTTGGCACTTCACGCACACAGAAGAAACTGTAAAGTTGCATAATGTTGTGTTTTACAAAACCTCCACAAACAAATAGTACCAATTATTGTTTTTGAAGGAACAGTACTTTTGCAACCATTTTATAATGGCTTGAGGGCCCACAGTCATTGATCAATTACCTAATAGGCAAAGTAGGCACCGGCCTATGGGCACCACCCACTTTAGGGACCCCACCAGTGCTTAATTTGTGCTGGTTTTTGCTGGGGCTGGACACTGGCACTCTTTTTTTTCTGCATTTCTCAGCTGAGCAGGCCATTTGTCACCAGCAGCAGCAAGGCAGATGCCTTTTTTTTCCTTTCTTTCAAATCATATCGGTCTACCAATGTGTCCGTGTGGCTACACTCTCCTGTTGACTTGAATTACAGTTTTTTTTTTAACTTGCGTGCCTGTGTTTGGCAGCCAGGGCCCTAGCGCAGACTCAGTGAGTCTAAGACACATCCTGGCTGATGCGCACGGGCAGTCAGGACCAGGACTGGTAGTCATCAGAGGCTCAGAGCGGGTCCTGCGGCATCAAAAGGGAACCTGATTTTTGGTTGTCCCCATCCTCTGTGTTGAAGTCGATCGGTTTGCTTAAGGTAGGTAATAATAAAACCAATTGTCAACAGACTATTCAGTTTGTGGTGTGTGATTAGTTGTATTTTTCAAGTAGCAGTTGTACATATGGCAATACTGTAGATGGAGGGGAAATTCCACGAGCATGGCGCCTTTACAAAATGATGTCATTTATATCGATGAGGGCGAGCCAGTAGCTGAAGGACAATGCATCTGTGCATAGGTGGTGGAGGAATGGTGGCAGTGAGACAAACACAAAATATTTTATACACGGCACCGAGGTATGAATTTGCTATTCATAAATGATGCTGTTTCTCATCAGGGTAGGGTAGGTATGCTAAGGCGAAAGCTCCCATAGGTGGTCAAGGGTGCCCTGTTAGTGCTACTACCCCCATGCCAGCTTTTGTACCATACAAGGAAGGGAACACCACCAGCTAGACATGCTTTCAACTCAGCCCATGCAGGGCTGCAGTAATCTAATACAGAACGGTTGTATTAAGCAACACATCATCAAAACCTGTTGGTTGGCAACATTAGAAACGTGTTAAGAGATCATTTGCAAGGGGGGACCTGAAATTTCAAAGGCCTAGGGGCCTCCACAGAGTTCAAACCGGCACTGCCCATAGTAAGAAGAAACATAAAGTCTCCATAAACTGAGCCATATGGATCACATATCATTATTATTAGTCAAAACCATGAACAAATCACCTAAAGAAATGATAATATTGACAATAGTTCACATAAAAAAACATAATGCTATTCAACATAGCTGTAAACAGGGGTGTGGCCAACAGACATGCTATGAGGGTGTGATTCCTCGTCGCTCCTGGGGCCACCAACTAAATCCTGCTTTAAATCATGCATTCCCGATTCATTAGACAGGCGAAATAAGGCTCTATAAACAGCAGATCCTCTCCACAACGGGCCGCTGCAATTTGGACCAAAACCGGTGTGTACTTTGGGAGCTATACAGTGTCAAAACAACGTGGACCCCCGGTGAATGCGAACTAAGATGGCCGCCAGGACTGTGGGTGGAGTGAGGGGTGCATAGAGACGTTGCGACTCTGTCGCTCCAACCACCCTGTGGGTTTCGCTGTCGACACGACTCCCCAGCCTGGCCAGGATGAGCAAGTACCGGTTCCAGCCAAAGGGAGGCTGGTGGAGAGGCGAGGCGAAGCCCAACATAGGCGGGCACCTGCAGACGTCCTCCTGTCAGGAGCGCCGCGACGGAGCTGGCCCCACCACAGTCTCATGGCCTGAGTGAGATGTGATGCATGCCGACTGCACTGAGGTGACGCAGCTCACCCGAAACGAAAAGACATAACTGGTAACACAGACACACCTGTGTAACCAGAAGACTCCCTGGGCGTAAGCGAACTGGACAGGCAACGTTGGAGGGGAAAGGAACTCCTGTATCTTCCCAGCAAGTGAGTGGCAGGAAAAGAGAACTGTGTTTAAGAATTAAAATTCACAAACATAGCTGCAGTAGCACCTGTACCCCGGCACGACGGAACAAACCGTTACAATGCAAAGAATATATGCTTGAGGTGCTACTGAGATCGCTGATTGCAGTACTCAGGAAGCAGACTGCTGAGGTGAGCTCCATGTGGTGTGTGACTGATCGGCATTAGCAAATCAAGCAGTATCTTATTTCATCGGCGCACCGAACAAGCTATGAGTTACATTATGATACGAATGTTGAGCACCTAGAAATTACACGGTAAAACAAGCGCTTTGCCCACACCTAAGTGAAGTACACCTGCACATCCTACAATACTACCACGTGTGGCCACTCACTGTACTACGAACTGGCGGTCGGACTGGGTGCTGCTCTGTATGTAAACATAAGTGGCGGACACCAATGAGCAATGAGCAACAGGGCATTGGTAAGAACACTCGGCGCTAGCCACTAAATACCGCAGCTGACCCCGCTTCCACAAGACCTGCACGCCTAGTCCATGACACCCTAACACACCATATATATGAACTCAGTGAGACCGATCTACTGCAAAGGCACTGGTAGTGGTGTGCACGCCCAAGACATAAGCTGTCAAACTGTCACCGTTGCGCCCTCGAACACTATGGATCAAATGCTGTTCTACACAACCTGATTTCCACTATTCACGCGGTTGAGATGACACGCTCACTCATGCAACGACCCCACTAACCCAACATTGTTTATACTGCTGAATTCAACATCTAAACTACCGACTGAGTGGAGGGAGCGGCGCAAAGAATAACGCTCAAGCCTGAACCATGAAAAGCTGCCTGCATAGAAAGAAGGTGAACTGGAACTGGAGAGCCGACCAAACAGTGAACCAAACAGCCAGTATCATTGTACCACAGATGCAGACACCAAACACTGATTAAGGCACTGACAAGAGCAATATAAGTAAAGACGGAGATCTGATAGATTGATCTCCACAAAACCCTGGAACAACAGAGACAAGTGGAGTCATCCTGGCCCACACACCTCACCCAGAGCATACACCTCGTTGATTTTAGTGACGGCACAGAAGACGACTGAGGAGGAACTAAATAACGACATATTAAAGCTTGATTGTTCACAATGGGGAAAGACAGAGCGAAGAACCAGACAATGCAGAGCAAGATAGAACAAGGCACTCTCTCTGTCCCGCCTCCACAACCGATGCAGACTAAAGCGAGCGACATATAAAAAGTGGAGGATGGAGCTATATCCCTAAGGGATGTTATGAATGCCATTGCCAACTCAAGAACCTCCATCAAAAAAAAGATGGACGGCATAAGTGCAGAGGTATCGCTACTGCGACACAAACTGCAAAAACTCACGGCCCGCACCGGTGAAGCCGAGTGGCGCATATCAGAAACTGAGGATGGACTAAGAATTGTAAACCACCAAATGGCTGAAACACTGGCCCGTCTCAAGGCACTTGAAGAGCGTGTGGAAGAAGGGGAAGGCAGAGTGAGACGGAATAACATCCGGATCCTTGGCTTGCCAGAAAAGTCTAAAGGTCCGAGCATGGCGCTGTTCCTTGAGCAATGGCTGGCAGACCTGTTCACTCCCAAGACCCTATCAAAATTCTTTTCTGTCAAAAGAGCTCACTGAATCCCAACGGGCAGACAAGTACCTGGACCCCCCCCCGCACACATTCATAGCAAAACTCCAGAACTATAGGGATCGGGACGCCGTACTACAGATGACCAGAACAAAATGCTCCATCACGTATAATGGCTCCAGGATTGCCTTCTTCCCTGACTTCACCATAGAGGTACAGAAAGCGAGATAGTCCTTCGATCCACTTAAGAAACGCCTTCAGACTCTCAATATAAAATATGGATTGCTATTCCCTGCACAACTGAAAATGTACTTCAATGGCACGACTGTGCACTTTACAAACCCCAGAGAGGCATGGAACTGGGCCAAAAATCATCTGGAGGGAGACTGGAGACCGAACCGCAGGAAAGACAACGGTAGAATCCGGGCACGACCAGAGAGGGCACTACCTGAGAGACCACCACAAGAACTGGAACTACTGCCAAACGGAGAAAATAACTGACACAAGAAAGTAGTCACTCTGATAATATGATAATATAATACACATCAGGAAGTAAACGATGGCAATGTCATATTTATACTCTATCAAAATTATGTAGAATAAGCCACCATAATAGTTGGCGGGCCAACCAAACAGACCCCCACTACAGTTACAGTGCGAATACTGTACACCAGTGATTGTACACTGGAGTAAATGGAACATTGAGGGTGGACTTGTTAGTTTAATAGTTTATGTTCTGGTTTGGGCAACAGATACTTCAGGTTGGGTGGAAGTATAGGGAGGGGGGATAGGAAAAGTTGTGGACGTCTGTTCAGGCATCAGATGCTGCAAGTTGAATGGGTTATGGGGAGGAGAGTGGGGAATTTCTTAACTGTGGTTTTTTATGGGCCCGGAATGCACAGCATGCTTACTCCTACGAAACTACACCACACTGCGAGACAACAGTTTGAGCTTCTTCTCAAAACCTCATACATACTGCTCAACAGAAGCCCTTATACCTCAGATGGAAACACCTGGCTCTGAAACAAAAGCCCTGTGACTCCTGTCATGGAATGTCAATGGTCTGGGTGGTGGGATTAAGTGAAGACTTGTCATCCAAGCTCAAAATAGGCACTTGCCGTATGTGGCGTTACTCACCGAGACCCATCTAGCGGGCACAACCTGCAGTCTATTTAAATGCAGCAACTACCGCATGGCACTGCATGCTGGTTTTACCACAGCCTCGAGAGGGGTCCTTATACTTATCCACAAAAGGGTACCCTTCATACTTTCCAAGGTGTCGCAGGACATAGGGGTTAGATATGTTTATATGACCGGGACACTGTGGAACAAAACCGTAACAATATTATCTGCATACTCACCACCCACATTGATGTCTACATTCATGGAAAATATAACTCCCCTGATAGTCAATGATACCTCAGACACACTAATCCTTGGAGGTGATTTTAATGACATCCTGAATGTGGGAATGAATCGCACGCAACTAAGGGCCATAAGCCCTGACACTCACACGAAACTGGGTACCTTCACCAGGGCATTGGGGCAGAGAGACGTATGGCGCGACCTCCACCCTGAAACCCGGAAATACTCATTCCACTCAGGCGTCCATGCTTCCCTCTCAAGGCTGAATTATTTCTTCCTACCAATCACGGATATACACTAAGCGTTCAGCGCTACCCTACTCCCACGCGGAATCTCTGACCACTCGCCCCTACTAGTAGAATTGACAACGATGAGGCCACTTCCTCCACCCTCCTGGTGACTTAATAACTATTATCTGGGTTTTCCATAACTTGTAGAACACATCCAAGAGACCACAAAGACCTATTTCGAACTAAATGCAGGGTCAATTGATGACACATGGGTGTTATGGGAGGCATACAAACCAGTGCTGAGAGGAGAGATCCTCTCCTCGACAATGGCACATAAGAAAGTACACTAAGAGAAGGTGAAAGAAGTGGAAACACAGGTGGAGCAAGCAGAACAATCACACCTGGCACTAGATCTACCTGAGACTAACCGCACAATAGTACTCGCCCAAAAGAAAATGCAAAATATAGCCCTAGACAACGCCAAGCAAGCTCACAGAGTGATGCAGGCCAGAAAATACAAGACAGGTGACAAGGCAGGGAAAATGCTAGCATGGCTGGAACGCAGAGATGAAGGGCACAAACAGGTTAAAATGATAAAACCTGATAACGCGTAACCGTTGTTAACTGACCAGGATATTGCGGAAGGTTTTGCAGCTTATTATGCTGAACTTTATAAATCCCCTGAGACCCCCGCTAACACCTCTGTACTAGAGGAGATTACCCTCCCCATCCTAAAGAGCGCAAAAAATGACCTACTAGATGCAAACACCACAGAAGAAGAGCTGGTGCTAGCCATATCAGAGCTCCAAACCGGGAAAACACTGGGCCGAATGGCTTCCCGGTGGAAATATGGAAGAGAATAGAATCCAGCGAAATAGTCCCTCACCTTCTACGCATGTACACACACTCTAAGACACAAGGCCAATTGCCCACAGACCTGAGGAAAGCTACCATAATCGTGATACCTAAGCCCGACAAACCTCCAGAGAAATGTAGCTCGTAAAGTACTGGCAAACCAACTACAGAAAGTTATTATGTTACTGATACATCCGGATCAGTGTCGCTTCATGCCCAAAAGATCCCCACGTATGAGCATACATAGGCTGCACGCAGCGCTAGAAAAGTCCCCTATTCTTCAAGGTCCCCTAGCGCTATTAGCGATAGACTTCGAAAAGGCTTTCGATTCGGTCTACTGGGAGGCACTGTGGGAAATAATGCGCCGTATGGGATTAGGGGAGAAATGTATGGGATGGGTACAGCTACTATATAAATCCCCTGAGGCTGAGACCAGGGTAAATGGGTGGCCTTCTAAACGCTTCAGACTGGGCAAAGGGACACGACAGGGCTACCCCTTATCTGCAATGCTCTTTGCACTGGCAATAGAGCCACTGGCTATATTATTAAGGGACACACAGACGTGGAAGGGATTTCGATGGGCAGGTGACTGGGAGGACAAGATCTCGTTACACGCAGACGATCTGCTTCTGTATCTGTCCGACCCCATATCCCCCTGTCCAACAGTAACGCTCCTACTGGAAAAATATGAATCCTTCAGTGGCCTGAGGGTAAACTGGTCAAAATATATATTATTTCCGGTGAAGGGAATAGAAAGTGCTGTTCCACAAAACTGCCCCTTTTGTGTTGAGAGTAGCCATTTCCGATATCTGGGGGTCCAGATCACAACAAACTTGAATGAATATGTAGCGAGGAATCTCCATCCAATCATAGACCGATTTGCTGAAGATGTCAAACACTGGAATGCTCTACCGCTGACCCTACTGGGGAGAGCAGCATTATTTAAAATGATGGCCTTGCCACGATTCTTGTACATCCTCCAAAATGCCCCACTACACATCCCCACACAGGAATTTCACAGGATTGACAGAACCCTCAGGCTAGCACTCAACACCCTGCAACGGTCCATCTGGGAGGGAGGCATTGGGCTGCCACGCCTACAGACATACTACTGGCAAGGCCAAATGACAGTGATAAACAACATGCTACTCGGAGATCCATCGCTACCACACATTAAACCCGATGTCACAAGAGGAGCGACAATAACCCCACTGGAGTCCCTGTATCAGAAAACCAACAACAACACCCCCAAAATGATGTCATCCCACCGGACAATAATCTGGGCAGAGGCACACAAACACATAAACTGGGAAGGGAAAATCACCCCTGTGCAGCCACTGTGGGCAAACAAACACATTGCTGAGCTGGATAAACTCCCGAAATGGCAGAACTGGATAGCAGCGGGGATAACAAAAGTGGGTGATGTGATCACGGATGGTGGGGTCGTACCCTTCGACAAGTTGGTTGGTAAATTTAACCTCACTGCTACTGACTGGTACCAACACACACAGCTAAGTCATGCCCTACAGCGTCACATCCCTGATCTGAGCAATATGGCAGACTGCACTACCATAGAGAGGAACCTAGTCTTAGACCGAATAGATGCCAAAATCACCTCTGCAATGTATAATGCTCTTATCTCGTTCACTATGCCTGACTTAGTTAGTCTGAAATCCAAGTTGGAGAAGGATGTGGGAGAGATCCTACCAGAAGACTGGATAACAATCTTAATGTACCCAAGAGAGACAGCCATATCAGCCTGACTTCGCCTCATCCAGCTAAAAATTCTACATAGAATTTACTACCCAAGGGTCGCTGGGGTAAAATCACAGACCCTAAGTGCCTACGCTGTTGCCAGGAGGAGGGCACATTCTTCCACATACTATGGGACTGTTCACACATCAAACTATACTGGCAACAATGCTGTGATACACTGTCTAGGGTACTGGGCTGTACTGTGGCCAGAGATCCAAAACTGATGCTGTTGGGTGCAGAGGACGAGGGTGCAATGTCACGCTATGATAAATTACTGTTTTCAACCTCCACAGCACTGATCAAACGCAACATAGCTAAACTGTGGGGGTCTAATGTAACTCCGGAACATGTACAATGGTTAAATGACGTAGACGCATGCATAGTGATGGAGCAACGAGTGTATGCGGCCAGGGTCTGCCCTGGGAAAGCCGATAATATCTGGGGGAAGTGGAAGAACGCTCATTAGGATACCGAAAATTGTATACCACAGGCTCCATACAACGGCCGAGAAAGTGTGGACTTGTAATACTCCTATTACTTTGTGCTACCGAACCGAGGACTCGTGAATTGTTAGAATGTTAAGGTTGATGGACTCCACCGGAGTCAATGTTTTATTTGTATTTTGTAATGAGAAAACCAATAAAAGTGTTATATTAAAAAAATAAACATAGCTGTAAACATTTATACTGCAATAAAAAAGATAAAACAGCACAACCAAGTCATTATGAGACATGAATATATAGATAAAGTGCAACCGTGCAGCCAATGACGAAAGTGCAATGAGAATGTTACTCTTTGTGGATAGCTGGGAAGTTAGTACAAATTGATAGCACACCTAGTACTAGTACTGGGAAAGTGCTGCAATGGACAGACCAAAGACCCAATCCGCTGTGGAAGCAGGGCCCAGAGTAGCAGTGACTTCTCTTTAGCACTAGACGTAGTGTGCCTAGGACTTCCTCTCAGTAAGGTATTGGTGAACATACTGCAATTTGAAAAATGTTTTTAGTCAGAGCTCAGACTTACAACTGTTTTATCAAGACACACAATGAATGTGGCCATGTTGCCCTTCTCTTTGCTAGCGGACTGTAGACACAGAATGAGATGAATCAGGACCTTGGCATATCTCGCTGTGGTGGTTGTGGACATTTTGTCTTTCCTCTCTCCAAGCACGCCAAAGACACTAAAGGAGAGGAAGCATGGCATTGAGAGATGGATATAGTCTCATGATAGGTGTGAGGTGTCATGTCTTTGCCATACTGGAAGTGCAATGCTGGTCTTTACTGCACCATACTTGCTTTGCAAGGAAATTATCGCACAGTGGGGGAACTGCGGGGAAGTGGGTGTATGGTGCGGGATAGTGCGTGGGTAGTTAGCAGGGAAGGGGGCATTTAGAGTGCAGGGCCAATTACATCCTATGTTGTTGTGGAGGAGGAAGAAGCAGTGCTATGTCAGGAGATCATGGTTAGTGCAGGCAGAGGGATTATCATTGGGAATGGAGAGAAAACTCAGGGTGGGAACACACAGCCTTGCGAAATCAGCCTGCTTTACTTGTGATCACTTTGCCCTTCCCTCGGATACCACATGCTACTCATCAGATCAGAGAAAGAATGGCCTCGTTAGATCGCCCTTCAGACATCATGTCTCATTTTATCTTCATAAATGAAAGAGGTGAGGCAGGAGCTCTCTCAGCGGTGTGTGGTTCCGCTCTTCCTCCCCGTGGTATTACACCATAGACACAGGAGGAGAGACACGCCTGCATCACTGTAATAGCGAATTAGTGAGCAGGGTGTCTGCCCACCTCTATGGTACTAGAGACAGGGAAAGGAGTGGGTCCATTCAATGTCACTCCATTGAGTCTGGGCCCCTGTCCTTTTAAGGACGCAATGGAAAAGGGAGTGGAGCCAACCCAAGATCTACCTGCCGCGGGTAACACGCTTCCGCTCCCTGGTAGCCAAGTATAGATGCAAGAGGAGATAAAGTCATTGAAGAAATATCCTTATTATGCACTCTCTATGCACTTCTCCCTTTCACAAAACTTACAAACACAGAAGAAGTGATCGACAGGCCATTGGATTCTCCTTGCAGTGTTGTCGTCTCTCTGCCCTCTCTGATAAGAATATTCTAGACACAGGGTGACAGAGTCAGATGCACAAGAATATCCCTACATTGGGTGGAGCCTCGGGGTGCCTTTATGTGGTACCATTCCATAAGTGCAGCAGGATAGAAAGTTGTTCACTACCGGGCTGTCTGTTAGCACATGTGGCTTACCTGAACTTGACAAGCATTGGCAACGCCAACAGCTTGGGCTTATTTTAAGGCATGGGAAATGCACTTTCCAGGGACGGACATAGTGGTAATAAGTGGCTATTGATAGTAGCAGGTGCAATATGGTGTGAGTACCTGGGCATCTAATAGCAGGGCCTGGAAAATGCATAATACGTATACACAAGCCAAAACTGTTGGCTTTGCCAATGCATGTTTTAAACCGGACTTCAGTGAAGGACACGCATATTGCTAATAAATCCCTGTCAAGGAATTTGTATTACACCAGTAGCACAATCAAATCATTAACTCTCAGAAGACTGCTTTGAAAAAAACATGGGCAGTCAGTCGGTGGGCAAATAACCAAACAACACCTACAAGCTTTATGTCCCTCCTCATAGGACATGTCCCCCTATCTATCCCCCTATGCCCCTAATACAATATCAGCTTATGTGTGGTGCTAATGCGCCACCTAATAGCCAAACTAAACTTGGGAGAGAGCCTGACCCCACTGGCAGGAAAAACAATACTGGAGTGGCCTTCTAGTAGCTTTGGCCCTTCTCTCACTTCTTCTCTCTTCATTAATGTGATATAACATGAGGCAAGAGAACCTCAGACAGCTGGAACTTAAGATGCTGCAATGGACACTTCTAAAGTTGAAAAGTCTCTTTCAAAAATAGAAATCATGTAAATGTGGGGTAAACCATGGTTTTGGTTGAATTCTGCTCTACAATATTATTATTATATTATTATTATTATTATTATTATTGTATTTATTGAGCGCTGACCTAGCTCCGAGAAGCAACTGAGTAATTTACAGAGGTATACACCAATACAGATACACAACAGAGTGTTTTTCAAGGGTTACAACAGACCCGATACACCGTGGGGTGTAGGAAACAGGGGGCACATCGGTGGGTGTTACAGCTGTACGGGGTGGTGGGGAGGAGGGAGGCAGGTGGCAGAGGGGCAAAGCGATGGCCTAGATGCTAAGGATGAGAGATTCCTTGAAGAGGTGGGTCTTGAGTTCTTTTCTGAATTGTAGGAGCATGGGGGCGAGTCTGGGAGCTTTCCAGAGCTCTTGGATATTTGCTCTCAGAGTGACATCCACTTTTACAGTGTATTAAATACCTGACATGTCCTTTTGTGGTTCCAGGACTCCTTGTAATGTAAGTTTCCCAACCCTTTTCTATGTCCCTTCCAGCTACACCGGTAAACGCCCATCCTCAAACATGGCTGTCTTGCAGATGAAAATGCCCTCCGGTTACATACCTGTGAAGTCTACGGTGAAAGCGGTAATGCTCATACATCTCTAATTTCTTATACTCTTTTGAAACGGGGCACATGTGTTGGTCTACTGGTGGAATTTTCACTGCATTCCTGCATTTGGCTATATGAGTAGTAGGAACTCTTTCTCTTGATGCAATCTTGCTGTCTTGTATTTTATGTTTGTTATTTCACTTGTTTCTTGTCTGCTTGTGAATCCTGCTTCTGTTCTTTCTGGTCCTGTCACAAATCCCCATCTTTTGGCCTCACTTTACACTGTTCTTTACTTGTTTGACTCTTAGGTAGAGTCAAATACATTCCTCGTAATATGTGGGATGAATTTCATAGTCCAATTGTTTACTGATAACCTTTGAGCTACGCAGATACTCCAGCCTGCGATCTACCTTAGATTAATAACCTGTTACAAATCTTCAACCACACTAAGATTATTGTGATCTCCCTACAAGCGTGGAAGGGTTCAAACATCCTTAGAATATATGTAAGATATGGATAATGAACAATCGGACGTTGTGATCCTTTAGTGGTCTATGCTGTGTCTTCCCTGTCTTTTGGTTATCAGCACAGAGTTGTGGGTCTCAGGCCTGTTAGCTGTGTGTTCTCTTATGCCCTACAGTCTAAGATAGCCCATGTCTATCCCCCTTCTTCAGAAGTTTGAATATAGCAAAGTGCTCAGGACTTTCCTATAGCTTCCTGTCCTTAAGTGGTGTATCATGTGTCAGTGCTGTTGCCTTAATCTTCCCTGAGTGGGTTCCTTCTGCCATCCTACCCACCCAGCGCTACTCTACTGCTCCTTCGAGAGCATGGTGTGTAACATTGTCACCTCTCCCTCCTCCACCCTGACCATTGCTACCATGTCCCGGCCTCCAGGCGCTACCAGCCTCTTCCTCTCTAAATGGGCTGATTTCTGTTCTTCCATACTTTCTTCCACCTCTAATCTCCTCCTCTTTGGGAATTTCAACATCCAATTGGACTCCCTATCCAATTGGACTCCCCTGTCACAGCTACCACTGGACACACTCTGGATGCCCTCATCCACTCTGACCTCTCTCTCCCTCTTCTGCTCTGGTCACCCCTCTCTCCTGGTCAGACCATTCTCTCCTTTCCTCCCACCTTGATCCCTGGGGCCCTCTGACCGCCCCCACAAAGCCCTGCCGACCTCATTCACTAACATCCACCCGATGAAACAAGTGTCAGCTGCTGCCTTCGCTTTGACCTTCATCCACCCTTGCCCCCCTACCTCAGATTCTCCCACTGACTCTGCTCTCAGCAACCGCCACTTGGCCATCACCTACTCTTAACCCTCAGTCACGAGGATCCGCCTGAAACCTGCCTCTAGGCATAACACCTGGTACTACAACGATCTTGCGGACCTGAAACGAAAGTGCAGAGCGGCAGAACGGAAGTGGCAATCCTCTAGCTCATCCTCTGAAAAAACTGGCCTGCCACCTGCTTCCAAGGCAATACAGACTCTCCATCTGTGCCAAGAAAAGAGCCCACATACAGGCACGGGTTTCCAGTGCATCCAACAACACAAATGAACTTTTCAAGATATGCAGGGAACTTTCCAACCCATCTGCGGTTTCCTCCTCGCCGTCTCCCTCCCAGGCCCTCTGCAATGCACTGGTCACACATTGCCAACAAAACTCAGAACATCCTGAACAACCTTGTTACTCGCTCTCCCAACCCGTCCCGTGCCCCCCTGCCTACCTTAGCCCCTGACTCTCCACCTTCCTCCCTCTACTTCTTCTCCCCTGTTACACCTGAAGAAGTAACCAGAGTTGTCTGCTCTATGAAGGCCTCTTCTGAAGAGGTTTCCCCCTGCTCATTCAGAACCATCAAGGACAACATTGGCTCTCTTGCCCCCACCCTTGCAGATCTCTGCAATCATTCTTTTGCCATGGATCATTCTCCTCCTCCTTCAAGCCCTCCCTTGTGTGCCCCCTCCTGTAAAAACCTTCAGCAGATCCTACCTGTCCTGCCAACTACTGCCCAATTTCCATCACTCCCTTCCAGGGGAAACCGCTGGAGAAGTTGGCCTTGCCCCAACTCAACTCACACACCAAACGTGTTGGTGGTCTCCACGACCATCAATCTGGATTCTGAGCATCCAGAGGCACAGAAACTGCTCTTCTGAACACCTGAGAAGAACTGCTCTCAGCTCTGGACTCCAACTCCCCAGATTTCCTCATCCTGCTCATTCTCTCCTCTACCTTTGACAAGGTCAACCATTCAATCCTCATACAAAAACTCCACGATACCTTTGGTATCTCGGAATGGGCACTGGACTGGCTGACATCCTTCCTTACTGACCGCTCGTCCCAAGTCATCCTGGGCACCTCCTCTCTTACTTCCTTCTCGACCTGTGGTGTCCCCAGGGTTCTATCCTATCCCCTTGGCTCCTTAACATCTATCTTGCTCTGTTGGCACTCCTCATCTCCTCCTTCTCCCCCAACTTCCAGTGTTATGCAGATGACATGTAACTCTTTCTCAAACTTCCTGCTGACCCCCTTGCACCCTCCATCATCCTTGACTGCCTATCTGCCATTCAGTCCTGGTGCACCTCCAACGATCTCTGCCTCAACGCCTCTAAAACTGAGATCCTTCCCATTGGGTCCCCTGCTCCCTCCTCCCTTCACTCTGCCCTACCTCCATGTGCTCTCTCCATGTTCCTTCTTCTCAAGCCAGAAACCTTGGAGTCATCTTCGACTCCTCTCTCTCCTTCTTCCCTCACACTCAGGACATTGCCAAGGAGTCCCACTTTTAGCTCTTCCTTCTCAAAAGAATTCTCCCTTTTTCTCACTTTCCCCCTAGAGGCTCAATGTTAACTGAGCACTGGTTATCTCTAGGCTTGACTATTTCAATAGCATCCACCTGAATCTACCTTCTGCCACTCTGCAACCTCTCCAGCTAATCCAGAATAGGGGAGCAAGACGTATCCTTGGCCTTAAGCCAAGGGAACGCATCACTCCTGCCCTAAAAAGTCTTCACTGGCTCCCGGTTGCTGCAAGGATTAAATTCAATTTGCTCTGCTTCATCCACAGGGCTGTCTGTTTTCCGGGGACCCCACTATCTTCAACTTTTTCTCACTAAATACTCTCCCTCTAGACCTGTACATTCCACTGGCACCAACTCTCTGTGTGTAAAATGGTTTGCTAAACAGAGGGCAGGAGGTTGATCTCTTTCCTCAGCTGGATCCCTCCTATGGAACAGCCTCCAACTCCCTATGCGCCTTGAGCAGGACTTCCTTAAATTCCGGAAGCTCCTGAAGACTTTCTTTGTTACCTCCTCCTTCCCATCTTCTCTCCTCTGCTAACTTCACAGTTGCTGTGATTGGTATCCTGGGCCCTTATGCATCCCCAAGGCCCCTGATCACCCTCACCCAATCGCCGAGACTTCTGTCTACCCTCAGCACTTGCCTTGGCACTCCGTCCACCCTGGAGGCTCGCACTGAGACCCAACACGGCCCCAGGCCGTGTAGCACTCACCACATCATGCACTTCATCTGATGCTCACTCACAAGCACGGACACTCCAGCACCTACCCCCTCTGCCTTCTTCTTCACCAGGCATAGTAGGTTTGTCCTTTTTCCTTTCCCCTCCACTGTTTTTTGTGTATTTATTGTGTTGCACTCCCTCCCTTTGCCCTGTGGGCGCTTTGAAACAGCATGTACTTGCTGAATAAGCGCCTAACAAACAAGCAATAAATAAATAAAATAAAATAAATAAACTGTTCCTGCCTTTGACATGGTACGTTCTCAATGAGTGGATCAATATACATTGCCCTTTATCTTTTACTGTCACTATTTCTATGTCACAGCTTGTGTCTTCTTCTCTTTTATTTGATAGAAGTTCCCATATTACTTTACTGTTTGTGACTTTCATTTTAATGAGATGTTATTGTCCTGTCACATGTGTCTGTGATTTCTGTGTTGCTGTGTTGTAGTTCCTGGCTCATTGTTGGCTCTTTGTCCTCTCTCTGAAAGAGGCTGTCCCTCTAGATGTAACTCAGTTCCTGGTCTTGGAAAACCTCTTTCCACTGTTCCTGGGACAACACACTGAGGTCATTGCTGATGTTTCAGAACATTATGCTTCCATCTGACCCCATAGGACAGGGATGCGGTCAGGTCAACAAAACAATGACGGTGGAAATAAAGAATCCCCCTTAGGATACCGCTCTCCCCACCCCCCACTGCTCCAAAAATCAAATAAATGTGTACCCTTACCCCACCTAAACTAATACAACTTAGTGCTAAATGGTATCTAGTGATAATGTCCCCATACACAATGTCCCCATAAATAATGTCACCAGGAAAAGTCATTGGCGACATTATATATGGTGACAATAAGTATGGGGACGGGTTGCGGGGACGTCCCCTGCTCCCCTTGTAAAAAAAAAAAGAGGGTTGTGGGGGTGTCCGCTGCATGTTCAGTGTAATGTCTCCACAAACAATAGTGACATTTTTGTCAGGAAACATTTTTGCGGCGACATTATTACATGCAACCGTGCTAAATGCTGCAAGATGGCTGTTAACTAACTGCAGTGAAATGGCTGCGGCAGTGACGTGGCCTGGAGAGCCACAATTCAATGGGCTTTCTAAGTGCCTCCGGAACCATGGGAGGTGAAACGCCCATTATTGAGCTGATCCTGTCCATCAATTATCTTACTAGCATCCGGAATCATCATCGGAATCATCATTGGAATGTGTGTGGCACACGGGGACAGAGTCTTGGGTCCCGAGCTGATGTTAGTGGCTGACCGGAGAGGCTTTGAGGTGGAGCCGAGCTGGGAGTGCGGCAGCACAGACCGGGGGCCTCTACCCCACAAGCTGCTTCGATCCGCAATTGCTCAGGAAGGATCGTGTGTGAGGGGAGAACTGATCTCCCGCCCATAAACGAGCTCCGAGCACCACCGAAGGGGAGGCTGCTCCCATGCTTGTGGGTCTCCCGGAGAGTCCGGCCTGATGTGCAAGTGCTGAAGGAGGGGCTTGGCCTTAGCCCAGAAGTATGTGCTTTTTTGTGCGGGCTCACTCCTGCATCATCACGACAATGGCGGCTCCAGTCGTCTCCTGAGTGGAGTTCTCTTGTGGCGCTCCAGGCTGCATAGTCCGGCTGGTGTCCTGAAGACCACCTACAGGTGTGGGCTGCTGGCTCCTCGGCCTGGGGAAGCACTCTGTATAAGCAGTGGGGACCGTACAGGCGGTTACCAGACACAATGTTGTAGTGGCTAGAGACCCAGGGCCAGGTCCCACTAGGGCTGAGAGTGCAATTGGGACCAACAAGGACTGCTGCTATGCCCCGTGAAGTGCTGCAACCTGCAGTATTGCTGGAGAGGTTCTTATCCTCTTGGATTGCTGAACCCTATCCCCTGGCTGGGTGATTGGCGCAGGGGCCCGGGGTGCACACGGTCTATCATAGGAGTCCCCTGGATCTGGTTTCCCCACGGTGGTACCAGTGTCTAGTTTGAGAGTCTGTCGTGCTGATTATGCATGGTGGTCCACCAAATCTGCTCCACAGCACTGGATGGCTGACATCAAGGTGGGAATACAGAACAGCATGGCAGAATTGTCTCACAAGATCATTGCCCTGGACAAGCGAGTCGAAGCCTCCGAACAACGCCTGGAGGATGTGGAAACAACATCATGCGAGCAATCATATGAGGCCAGTGAATGGGCATGATGAGTGGAGACCATGTAGGCATGCACAGATCTCCTCAACACTCAGCAGGAGGACACAGAAAATCGATGCCGTCGGAACAATGTGTGCATACATGGCATCCCGGTCCAGGTGGTTGATGCAGAGCTGGCAAACTATGTGGGAATCTCTTTTGACAGCTCCTTAAGCTATCTCAAGAAGATATTGTCTCTCTGTCGGGATCTGGCCGGTCTTTCCTCCTGATGTACTCACAAGAGTCCATTTCTTCTAAGTCAAGGAGCACATAATGACTTTGCCAGGCCGAGATAAACCTCTGTGGTTTCTAGGTCAAGGAGCACATAATGACTTTGCCAGCCCGAGATAAACCTCTGTGGGGCTAAGATTGCTGTACACCTGGGCCTGGACCTTGCGGTGTTGAACCTGGCCAAGAGGAGGGCCTTAATACCTATGACAGAATGACTATGGTAGAGGTGGATTCCTTACAGGTGGAGCTTTGAGATACCCCTTCTCTTCAAAAATGCTTGTCAGAGCTGGGCGATTAAAACTATGAAAGACGCTGAACAGATCTTGGTGCCTGCAAGCCCTGGGCCATTGCCCTAGTTTGGGCGCTTTGGGTCACCTTCTCCGAGAGGATCATTGAAATTGGGCCCATGGACTAAGGTTGGAAGGAGCCGTAAGCCCAGGCAATTCCGGTGAGGTCAGAAGAAACAGACCTGATTGACAGCCATGATGTTTTGGGGTTTCACTTTCTGGTCTTTGAACACCTAAATACCAGGGACTTTGCTGATGTTCATTCTTCTGACAAAGGATGAATGTTAAGGTGGGGGGCTAGGGTTAACAATTGTTGCATTTTGGGTAATCCAGGCATTGTCTCCTATGGTTTCAATTTCGTCCTACAGTTTGTTTCTAATGTTCGCTAAAATTGGTGGTTGGGAACACAAAGTTGGAAGGGGGATAGGGAGGGGTGGAAGGAATTCATGTTGTTGAAAAAGTAACAGAGCAGACAATGGCAGGGTAGACTGTCTCACTACAATTGGCATTGGGCAGAGCGGATTTGCAGGCAGTCTAGAGCTTAGCGAATCTCATGGTACAACTTCCTGATAAAGGGGGTGGCCGATTGTAATGTCTAGGGCCTGAACTCCCCCGTGAAGAGGAAGTCTGTTATGTCAAAATGTATTGATCTTAAGGATGTGATGGTTTTCCTACAGCAGACTCACTTTCTCAGATCAGATGAGCATAGGCTTTCACATAGGAGGTTCCCAAACCGTTTTTATGCTCTGGTGGGGAAAAGAAGAGAGAGGTGGCAATACTGATGTTCAGGGAGACTCCATTCATTAAATCAAGTATCCTCCATGACCCGTGTGGGAGATTTTTGTTAAGGGTCTGTTTAATGGGAACATTTTCACATTCTTCTCGGTCTACCTACCTAATGAGGAAGAGGACCTCTTTTTGGCTGACCTATTACCTAAAGACCTGACTTTCTCAGATTTTAAAGTAGCTATGGGGAGGGCGACTTCAACCTTGTCTCGGATCCAGGTGTGGCAAAAACACACCCACCCTCCCACACAGATTAAAGGGATGCCTCAACCCTGGCTAAACTCCTCAGCCAAGTTGGTCTTATTGATATCCGGAGGTTCAGAAACGGTACCTGCAAAGATTACGCACATTTTACCCATGTCTGCAAGAGCTTCTCCACGATAGGCGCACTCTTGGTGACGTCTTCCCTGGCTCCTTGTATCCCAGACGTTAGCATTGGCCCAAGAATACTCTCAGACCCCGCTCACCTGAACAGGGATCAAAATTAAGGTTTGGTAAGCAGGAGCTAAAAGCAACTCCTGAGTATCCAGCATTAACCAGTGACCAGGAGCTACCACTGAGGAACCAGGATCTAGTAGATAGCATTCTGCAAATCTAACTTCCACAAAAAGATGCAAACACATCACTTGGTCCATTATTTATGACCCATTATGCTTTAAATGTTGTCTATATGTGTCCTAATGCTTATTTATAGATTGTCACAAATGCAAAGAGTTAAATCCACATAGGTGTATTTGTTTGGCATCAGTTCATCTGGGGAACCAAAAGTATTTCTTGCCAAGCTACCCAGGCTCTCCTAGTCCACAGGCAGGAGCTAAATAGCTCTTAGCTCCCCTCAATTTTGAACCCTGCTGAACCTTGGAATCAGGGGCTTGGAGCCCCTGGCTCGATGTCCTTGGAGGCTATACGACCCAGTACTGAAGGATAGGGTATTGTCCCAGGAAATAGTCCAAGGCCATCACAAACTCTTTCGACACTAACAAGGGGGGGGTTGCCTATGGAAGTTGTATGGGACACCATGAAAGCTGTTGTTCGGGGACAGCTTATAAGTCACACAGTGAGGTATACTAGGGCATGGCACATAGCCACTTTAGGGGCAGAGGTTGGCAAGAGGACAAAAGAGCATAAGGATACAGTGACATTAAAACCTATGCATAACCTGAGAGTGGCTAGTGCCAAGGTTGAAGTACTGCTGGCTGAGAGTATGGTGCAGATGATGCTAAAAATTCAACTGTATTATTATACCAGGTGCAATAAAGACTGTAGGTTCATGGGCTTGCTAGATGTTAGTCCCGTAATAATATTCTGGCCTTAAAGGATGATGAGGGGACCCACCAATATGACGACCCCTCTAATGTAGAGCTCCTATAATGCCATCACTCTTCTATAATGTTGGCCGCACCGGTGGATGCAGCATCTGGATCATACTATCTGGAAATGGTATTCACTCTGGGTTTAGATCAAGAGGTGAGTGGCGGCCTGGATCAGCCTATTCAAAAGGAAGAACTTGAGCTTTCCATTAAGGGGCTCAAGTCTATTGCACGAGGCAATAGACCACCCAGGGTTTAAGATCCTGTCTTCAGTGAATTACCTCTATCAGCTGTCTGACACATTGGAATACTCAGGACATCGCTTAGCTGGGCTGGGGTTACATTTAGTGCCTACACTTTTATACCACTTTCTGGCATTCCGAGTCCAGGTGCCAATGGGGCACTTCCAAGTGCTACAGAGCAAAATCTTTCAAATGCAAGGGTAGGCGAGCGCAACTCTCGAAAAAATTCCTGGTGAGGAATGCTAGGCTGGGAAGAATGTGGGTACCAGATCTCTACAGGTACTATTTCGCAGCTCAGCTTTCACATGTGTTCACATGGGGTCAGTAATTATCTCACCCTAGATGGCTACATATAGAGACAGGGTATCACTGGTCCTCATAGAACAACACAGTTTTGTTGATTCTAAATTATATCCTAGGGTTTTCCTTCTCATAAGCACAGCGTTTGCCTAACTTGCGTGTTGGCATAAGGGTCTGGGGAGATGGGGAAGAGCTTGGGGTCAGGACACCCTATCTCCAGTTTGGGGTAACACAGCCTTCACACCAGAGATTTGGAGGAAGGGGTTCGAGAGTTAGGAAGGAAGGGGCTCATGGAACGAGCACAGTTATACTCTCTGATGGAGCCCCAAGGACCTTTGCATATTGCAAGAAGACATTTGGCCTGGAGGAAACCTGAAAGGTCCAGATATGCTCATCTGTGTTATTGCGCCTCGAATACAGAAGTAAAGAATAGGGTGATCAGGGACATATCTGTTCATGAACGCACCTACCTAGTGGAGCTGTCTAAAGCTACGATTTCCACCCTGTAGAAATGCTTACCTTATATGTTAGATTGGGGACAAGACTTGGATATCTGTGTTGGGAAGAAATCCTGGGATTAGAATTGGGCTAGGAACCACCGGATTTCCCATTGCGCTGCTGACAAAGAATGCCAGTTAAAGCTGACACCATATGTGAGGAGCCAGGAATGAGACACGGACAAGGGGACTCATAGCTTCGGCTATAGACTTTTGTGTCAAATCAAAAGGTTTGGGGAAATGCCTTGCTATCCCTATCCCAGGACGCATTTCCATACCTCAACCAAAAAACAAAGGAGTCTGCCTGTTTTCAAGATGTCCAAAGTAAAAATATGTCCTGTGTCTGAAATCCTATTATGGCCCTCACACTCCACATATTAACTCTAAGGTGCAAAGGATATTCTGTCTGTATCTCAATGTGCACACATGTTCCACTTCAACAAAAAGATGTAACTACAACCAAATTTTCCAAGTGGACAATGTTCACAGTGCCACAGAATGCCTCCTTTCCCTAAGTTCCTGTTACCAATATGCAATGTTCATGTAGCCCAAGAGGATGGCTTCTCCCTCTTGGCACACACACAGTTCTCGGGGAAGTGGTTCCCTTCCACAGGTATCTTTTTGCAGGTAAGTTCAAAACAAAGAATCACGTTTCAAATAGTTCAAGATCCTAGGGCATGTGACTTCCTAAGAATTCTCCTGTAATTTAACACACACTTGATTTAGTCTGGTATATTCTTCTGTCAGGACTTTCATACCATCATTTTATTACACTTCTCTTCACCTGGTGTACTCGCCTGCCAGGACTTTCATATCATATCTTTGTTACAATTCTCTTTTACCCATGGAACAATACCAGCCCAATGTTGGCATAGTATTTATTGAATGGTTATCTCCTACATATACCATGCTTTTTCCCCTACCTCATGTTCATTCAGCTTTACTCGTTTTTCTCTTTCTATCCCTTTAAGATGCAGGTTCAATGAGCCGTTCGTGGAATAGCTTATAGGTCTTTTACTTCACTTTGCTTAATCGTGGTATAGCTGTTAGATTTATTAGCTTCTTCACATATTTCACTTTAAGTTATTTCTAGCAGCGCGCCATTTCAGGCAACCTGTGACCCCTCCCTGCTTCCAGGGGCTTACCGGGTGCTCCAAGTGTCTTTCACACCTCGCTGTTTGTATCAGATTGTGGCCTCGGCAGGTGACCTGTCATCTGCTGCCCCTCTGCTGTGCCAGTCTTCGGTTTCTTTATGTGTTGTTGAGGAAGCTGGTATGGGATTCTGTCAGGAGTATTAAGTACTGCTCCCTGCATCTTCCTCATCTCAGAAATGTGGACTGTCTTTACCTGCGGATTAGAGACAAGTTCAGTGTTGGTTATGAATGAAGATTCCTGTTTAAATTTGCAATATGTCACGTAGTATTGTGGATTTACTGCGGAGTAATTATCTTCATAACCACATCCTGTCCTGATATTACCTCAGAATCTAGAGGGGAAGGGTGTTGGATCTATGTTTTTCTTTTCAAGTAGGTGAGGGAACTACCATAGGCCTCATTATGGGTGTGGCAGCCTGGAAAAAAGGGTGCTGGTAAGCCACTTACTGGCACCCTTTCTAGGTCGCCACACTATGGCCCTCATTACAACCCAGGCGTTAAGGGGTTAACGGCGCCGTAAAAGGTGGCGGCGCCGTTAAACCCTTAACACCTGATTACGAGGTCCCTTTGCGGGTGGCACTTTAACGCCTTATTTAAGCAGGCGATAAAAAAACAACCTGCAAAGGGACCTAGGAGCTAATTACGGCACCGTAATTTACGGTGCAGTAACTAGCGCCTTCCCCAGTCCCATTGAGCCCTATGGGGCAAAAATGGGGAAGGGCCATGGCAGCATGGTGAATTACCGCCCCGCCAACCTCGGAATGGGGCGGTAATTCCCCATTCCGCCATGGCGGAGTCGGCAAGTTACCGGCATGGACCATGGTGCTATTAGCACCATGGTCCAACACCTGGGTCGTAATGAGGGCCTATGAGTCTGCCTGCAGGGTCTGCTGCACCCGGCAGGTCTGAACTGCTGGGCACAACGGCCCTGGTAGACAGACTTGCCATGGAAGCAGCGGCACTGTTAGCAATGGTGCTGGTGCTTCCGAGCGCCCATTGCTGTGAAATCCTGTGGGACAGCACAGGAATGGGGACTTACCAAATCCGACGCCTGACTTCCCGCTGAGCTGGAACTCAATGTCCCAGTGGCATCGGGAAGTCAGGTGCCGGATTCAGTGACACAGGTTTGGCGGCAACCCACCGGTAGCATCAGTGGGTTACTGCCAACGTTGTAATGAGGCCCCATGTCTCATCTGGAGAGTTTCTCCTATTCCCATGAGGGTGGTCTCCCCCATTTGTACCTCCTGCAGATAGCCACTCACAGGGTCAGGATCAAGTGCTGGCTGCCTTCCCCTGGCCATATGAGGGGAAATTAGTGATGATAATGCCAGATTCATCACAAATCGATGGTTTCTCCTCCGGAAAGGCTCCACAAAATGCGACAGGGATACCCTAATTTGTGTTTGAGAGGTTGTGGCGAGGTTGGGACATAAATGCATATGTGGTGGTTGTCCGCTAGAGAAATATAATTCTGGAAAGAGTTTCTCTCCATCTTAAATCTATCACTCAAGTCACTTTACCACTGGGCCCTCTCATAATAATGTTGGGGGACATGTGGGATGGGGTCTACCTGTTGTGGGATGCTGCTTGGGTCTACTTTCCCATCTTTTGCAAGCCGCTAAAATCACAAAAGCGCCCCATTGGAAATCACCTGTGGGGCCTTTCATACCGATGTGGTGGACCAAAGAGTGGGAGATCCTGACGGTGGAGAAAATCACAGCTCTGTCCACAGGTTGTGACATGGTCCCTGTTTATCACTTATGTTAACGATGCACTCCCTACTGTTTATAGGCCCACAGTCTATAAGTACATGGCTTTATTGTGACTGCTGATAAAGTATGTGAAGGCTGTTGGTAATTTGAGGCAGACCCAAGTTGGAGGGTGGTCAGGGGGGTAGTCTTTGGGTTCTTAATTCAGGGGGGGTCCGTGGGCTGAACTTTGGGATCGCTCTGCCAGGTCATATGTGGATCTGTAGATCGAATGTCGTTTGCCTGCCTTGTTGTAAATTAAGTAAAGGTGTTAAGAAAAAAAATAAATGGCCACAGCAAGGTGAGCTTGTTACGGAACATAGACCATAAATTCTATACCTCATTAACTCACATTACCACAATTGTGTGATTCTGGAAAAAAGCATGGTTTCCTAGCAAATCAAGCTCCTGAATATAGAGTATTAGTATGTATATGGGCATTTATGTTTATGATACAGGGCTTGCTACTGAATCTCATCCCCCTTCTCTTTGGTTTATAATATCAACAAGCCAGTACCCTGTGCTACAAGAAAATGCATTCTTTGTCATGAAGGTGGGTCACTAGTTGCATGTCACATAGGCCTGTTTGTGGTATATGTTTGGGATTCTAATGTTGTTGCAATCTTCTTCTTCCATGTTACCTGCTTTCAGCTGAAAAACCTACACTACGTCGGCCGGACAGATGTTCTTCCTAACAGTGTCACTATTTACTTGGAACATGTAAGTGTATTTCTGATTTTGCCAACGGGGGGTGGTGAACAAGTGTTCTTATGTGTACAGCCACATAATCTTGTTTTCTCTACCTTAATGTATGCACATATAAACAATCTCTCAGAAGAGATGTACACTGGCTTAAGATCAATGACAGGATCCTCCTTAAAACTCTTTCTCTCACGTCCAAATGCCTGAATAATATAGCGCCACCTTACCTTGTAGATAGAATAAACAAGAGAATCACCACCCACCCCATGAGACCTGGCAACGCCCACACTTTAGAGGTCCCCAGATTTAAATGTACCACAGCTGGTGGCTCTAGCTTCCCAGTCATAGCATCTCAATCCTGGAACGCACGCCTGGCAGATCTCAGAACAGACCAACCTTACTACAGATTTAGACGAAAAGTCCTCACCTGGATACGAACCAGCAATGCCTGAACCTGCCGACCTACTGACCCCTTAACTTATCTCTTTCCTGTACTTATACCTTGACTGCACCTGCCACCTAATGCTAATGCCTGCTAGGCCTTGCTGTGCTCAATGTATCTGTTACTATCTTACCACCTGACTGCAATCTTGGAATACCCATATGCGACCACTGCCTGCTAGGCCTTACCGTGCTCAATGTATCTGTTACTATCTTACCACCTGACTGCAATCTTGGAATACCCATTTGCGACCACTGCCTGCTAGGCCTTACCGTGCTCAATGTATCTGTTACTATCGTACCACCTAACCGCAATCTTGGAATACCCATATGCAACCACTAGAATCTTTGAAAATTATGTGCCTGTTATTTCCTGTATGTACCCATCTACCTTGTAACTAAGCTTCACGTATACTAATATGTTTGCGCCCAGCTACCGGTGGGTTTGGTGCGCTTTATTAAATAAACAAACAAACAAACAAACAAATAAACCCATAACAACATAGTCAACATTAAAATTCCTATTTGAGTAACCATAATAAGGAATCGCCATGTGATTATGAGGATAAAAAGTAGAAAGCCTACCTGGGAAAAGCACAACAATAGCAATGCAAGCGCCAGAAAAATATAACTTTCTCAAAATTCCTAGTTCAGAAATTAGTATAAGCATTCGTCATGGACATAAACCCCAAGCACGGAGCGCAAACTCTCAACCTTAGAACGAACCCTACAGAATTGGATGGTTGAAGCACCATAGCCATGGCTGGTATTTCCTGTAGGAAAGTGTTATGTACCTCGGGTGGTAAGTGATGCCATGTGGGGCCATGTCCACTCCTGCAAATTCTAACTATCTTAGTTAGTGTTGCATTGATTCACGTACATCGAATTATTGTACAACCTGAAGATACCTCACCAGGAACAATTTGTGGGGCATGTGGTTGCTCTGCAGATTTTTGGATTGATACTGCAAGAGGAGGCAGTATTATTGGCACTCCAGATATAAATCTATTGGTGTTGTTGAGTTGTGGCGTCAGGCCCCCCCCTCCTTCTTTCTCCATTCAATTAACCTTTTCTGATGTCTTGTGCCACCACTAGATGATATGCCGAGGATTCCCGGCTCTGATATTGTAAACCAGACTACACCGAGCAATGGACAGCGCATCACAACGTAATATGTCTACAACAGGAGTTATACCAGCTAGTTGACACAGCAGACAGGGCTCTTGGGAGTGGTTCTGACCTGAGACGAATATAGACTAAAAACTCTCATGCACCCAGGTATCTCTTTCATCTCACTCTCCTTCTACGGAAGACAGGCCTAGTAGATTATGAATTAAGATAGGGAGTATTCAAACTTTGTGGATAAATGATACTACAGTTCTGTCTGAGCTATATTAAAACTGCTTTTTTGTACTAAATGTTAATGCAACAGTGTTATTATCTCCTAATTTGCCAAAGCAAGCCTCACTCAGATTGATCTTTAATATTCAAAGATCTGCAGTGAGCTCCTTTAGGCCAATAAATGGCTCTTTTGGCATCAATTTGTCTTTCATTTACGTAATTGTAAACATCACAGTTAGTCCTATATGTACTAGTACTCAAATATGTGTCCTGTCAACACTCTACGCACCTTATATAGTCTATCGAGGAAATTAATTTTCCATATTTCATCAAAGTATCTTAAACGTTTCTTTGATGCATGATTGTTGGTTCTTCTATGAACTCAAAACATCTTGGTTCTATGCAAAAAATTGTGGAGTGGTGGGCACATGCATAATGGCGATCTTGTTAGCACTTGAATAACCAATAATGGTGCATGGATGGTGCATAGTTGGCACAACCGGAGTCCCAGGTGAACTGATTGCCCTTTTTTCCTATGGATCAGCCAGATAGACACACACCACTCCACTAGCCAATCGAAAGGACAACAGTGACTGCGAGGTGGAATGTCAACACACTCTCTGTGAGAATTCATTAGAAGACACAGTTGAATTGTTACTAGTCAATAACAAACCAAGCCTCCTCCCTCTATATATATATATAGGGATCTCTAAGCTTTATAAGCCATCTAGAAATATTGAGACCCCACTTTAATGTTGCCTCCTCTTCACGAAATCCCACCAAACTTTGCAAAAACATTTATATCTAGATCTAAAATCTTATGCAAACGTTTGTGCAGATTCATCAAATGGCAACACATTTATAAGCCTTTACAATATCTAATTGTGTTCCCTCTTGACAAAACAACACCACACTTTCCAACACTATTCTGAATCAGGTCTAGAATGGATTCCCAAAATGTCATGCAGTTTCATTCAGTGGCACCAAAGTTATAAGCCATCCAAAAACTGCTTTTCACCAACCCTGTAATGCACAGATAAGCATAATGCCCCAAACATCTACGATGTTCACTGACATTACAGGAATACGCAAACTGTTTGTGCACAGCGGAGAACAAAAAAGGCCAATTTTTTGGCTTTGTAAGGCCATATCTCTTCCCATCCTCATCACCCCTCACCTCCCCAAAGATTGTTTGATAAGTTTGACAAGTGCAATGTTGTGTTTCCAATATGCCTTTTACTGCGTTGTCTGCGGACAGCGGGTGCTGTCGGCGAATACAACAAGGCAGGCGTTTCAAAAAATCGGACGCACTTCACGCTTTTCACCATCCAACCAGTGGGCGTGTCTGATGTCTGTGGGCATCACGTCGTCCCCTGGACCAATCGCACACCCGGCTGCAGCCCAAACAGTGAAGTGAGACCGCGGACTGAACACAGACAGCACTCATTTTTTTCACCTACTTTTTGGTCGTTTTAAAAAAATACTGGATGTATTTACACCAATTTTACAAAATCACGCTTTCGGGACTAAGTCGCCGCTCCTGGCAAAAATTCTGTGAAAATCCATCTAGTGTTGTTTTGGGCTGTAGGCATGAGCATAATTCTTGTTCCTATTGCATCTAGCGAAAAAAAACACACATTTTGGGACCCTGCCTATAACTTTGCCCACCCTTGACGAAACCTCACCAAACTTTGCAGGATATACCTGACAGGGCCATATACTTGCATAGTTTTGTAAGTATTTGGTTGATGCAGATGAGGTGGAGGAAGACAGCAGGGATTTGTTCAGGGGGACAAAGTTATGAGCCCGACAAAAAGTGCTCTTCGTACAGGTTGAACAACTTAACCATAACTACAGAGCTGCTACCACAGGCCCTGTAATATATGTTACGTGGAGGCTGGGATTTGCAGGTTGAAAGGAAAGGTCCAAAGGAAGAGTTTGAGGGGAATCTCCACCAAAGGTAGGAGGGCGATCAAGGGGGGAAAACACTAAAATAAAATATAAATAAATGCAAAGCCTTTTCATGAACGGCACAAGGTGCAAGTTAACAAAGGGATGGGACATAGGTTCAAAGTTTCAATAAGCAAAACAATCCAGGTGACCAATCCAAGAGAGGTAATGTTGAGCAATGCATAAGGCAGAAACTAAGTCCAGGGTCCAGAAGAGTAGTCCAAAGTATCAAGTACAAACGTGGTCCAGGGGCAATCCAATTAATAAAGCCAAAGTTCCACAATCTAGGAGATCTGAAGAACAAGACCAAAAGGCAACACCACTCACGGATGAAATCCAACTGAGAAACTATTTCATGAATCCACTGTGGTTTAAAAACCTTGCGAATCAGGCTGGCGATCCTTGACGTCACACCGGGCCCACTGGACCTTGAGCAATGTGGTCCCGTGCACTGCCAGAGATGTGTGAGGTGTTGGAGATGCCGGATTCTCCATGGGAGGTGCCAGGTGCAGACCACATTGCTGGAGCATTCGTGAAGAGGCCATCCTGCGAGTCCTCCATCGATGAGTAGAGTGGCATCCCAGGAGGCACCATGCCTGCGGTGTTGCTGGTGCACAAATGTCAATAATAAAGCCAAGGCTCAAAATTTGCATTAATCATTGACTAGTGATAACTTACTATGATGTGATAAAGAAATGATGTGCAGTGTGCCTGCGGATAACTAAAGGGATGAGTGAATTTGTGTGCCTGGTCAGTAGCCTGCAATATGAAATGTGTACCCCTTATAATTGACGGCTGGAGAATTGACAAGCTTTCCTTGGTCACATGGTAGGTTATCTAGACTACTTCCTGCTGTCTCAATCATAGTAGAAATTCTGTCATCAGGCCTCACTGATCACAATTGCTTTTCTTTGGAGCATGTTACTGACCCAATTAGGCACTCACTTTTTCACCTGAGAGAGAATACTGAGCCTCATTGCAAGCTGGTCAGTGCGGAAAAATCGGTGGTAATACCATTTACCGCTGCAATACTGCACTGCCCAACTATGAGTTCTGGGGTAAGGTGGAGGGAAAACCTCCAACAATAAGCTGGAGGCATTTGTGCTACCTTACTGCCCAACATCACCTGATTTGGCAATATTACTGCTAGCGGATTTATTGTCAGCGGTAATACTGCTGAAATTCCCCATGGGATGCTATGGACTCCATTTGGTGGGGAGTAACACTGCCTACCACCACTTGTAATCTGGCAGCAATACTGCCGGAGAAAGTGGCAGTAACAGCAATATCTATGTGGTATCTCTGCAGATTTACCACCAAGATACCACCAAACTTGTAATGAGGCCCATTGTTGTTCTGTATATGGGACCTGATGGTAAATCTATCCTGAAAGACACACTCAGGGAGTGCATGCCTTTAAGTGAGCATTAAATTTGGTCTTCCAAAGTCTTATGCATGTCCTCTACGGAGTTCATAAGGGGCTGCTGCAAAACAATAGCAACAGATCATGGAAAGCAAATGTGTTGGCTCAATCTAGGCGGCAGGACAGCTTTGAAGCACTTAAACAACAATACTAACCTACCCCCACACTCCCGTTGTTGAAACGGTTGACTACGGCTAAGTACAACTTATATAAAATGTTCTTGAAAAAAGCAGTCCCTCTTTCGACATCTATATAAACATTACAAATGTGGTGGGAGAGTGAGCAGAGTGATTGCTTTAATATTAAAGAAACAACACACTGGAGAGCAAGTGCCATCTCGTAAAGATACACACAAGATACAAATAATTCCATCATTTCTGATCCTATGATGATTGGATGTCGCTTTATGTTCCTCTTTAGGCAGCTTTTCAGCTGTTCAAATTGCTCCTTGTCAGGGAGATTTATCATGTTCATGTTTCCTTCTGTCTCCTAGTGACACCACCAGCAAATCTTGCTGGACTTCTGGACCTTTTTCTTTAACCCTGAATGAGTGGAGCCTTTTTCCACTAATTCATTCTTATGGGCTCTGTCTTTTGAAACT
Source organism: Ambystoma mexicanum (assembly GCF_040938575.1). Classification (NCBI taxonomy): domain Eukaryota; kingdom Metazoa; phylum Chordata; class Amphibia; order Caudata; family Ambystomatidae; genus Ambystoma; species Ambystoma mexicanum. The sequence goes on from NC_090925.1 coordinate 157,242,359, forward strand.
CTGTTCCTTGTATTTTACTATCCTTTGGAGTCTATGTTTCCTCCATATATTTTAAAGGCATCTGTATTTTATAATTGCAACATACAGCTCCTTACGGGCAGTGTTGCTGGAGACCCTTGGGGGTCTTTCTTTGAGATTCTTTCTATTATCCTAGAGTAACTACAGGATCTCTCCTAAAAAGTTTTAGTCTGAGAGATTGGCACACACCACATTATGTGGAGTGCCAAATGGAGAGCTAGTACCCCTTCTTTCTGCTTCTGTGATATTTTAGTCACACAGGCAATCTCCTCGTTATGGCTGGTGGCAGTGGATGTGTCCTACCAACTATTGTGTGATTTTTCTACTGCAGGCTATGTCCATAACACAGGGGCACCTCCTGAGGACCAACTCAGGGGCTTCATTCTTTTTTCGCCATTACTAGCATGGTTGTTCTTTGTCAGCTCTTCTTCTACCATTCTGGGAGGGGGCGGCCGGTGTGTGTTTTGCATTTGGCGGGAACCCTTGGATGTCCCCGCCTAGGCTCCACAGTGTTTGGGAAGGCAGGAAGTGGGGGTGGAGTTCTATAACCCCCCCTGCCCTTTGCCTGCCTTATTGCCTGAATGAGACTAGCTCCCACTGGGGGTCTGGCTGTCCTGATTAGACAGCCAAACACCCCATTCAGTAAACTGCTGTGGAAGATTGCAGAGGAGTGAGTGCTGGAACTGTATAAAAGGTGAGGCTTCTGGAGAGTAAAGCAAGTTGACCACTGGAAGCTGAAGCAACGGAAGAAGAAGACAACCAGAAATGCCGGCAGACCCTTTGCAACACTGTGAAGAGACCACTGTGGTCATGACCCCGTTTTTGATATGACTCAGGAACTCCGAAAAGGGCGACGCCTTACCTTTGACTGATTGGAACAACCAGTCCCAAGACGATCTTTGAATTGAGTCATTTCCAAAGATCATGTGTGCTTCCAGAGCTGCGGAACCCCAGTACCAGAAGAACTGCTGCCCATTCCGAGTGCATCATCATGGAAAGGCTGAATTCATTCAAATCTTTGTTGAGCCCTCAAGGACACTCCAGAGATCTGATCCAACTTGCCCAGACCGACTCAGCAGAGTGTGAGACAGAGAAGCGAAGAGGATTGACCGGGTGAATGGCGTCCTTTGTTAGTGCTGAAGAAAAGTCGCCAAAACAGCTCAGTAACCCGAGAAGTTGTTGAAAGCCGTGCCAGAGGTCATCCCTCTAGACTGCTGCTGAGAGATCCCATACATTGTCCTGCTTTCATCATCAGACCAAGGAATTTGGAAGATGGGTCCAGCGCCGCCACATCAAGGAGAATCCAACCATGACAATTTCTTCAAACCTAAGGTACTGTGGGGAGAATGGTGTTGCTTACCTTGATCTGTGATGTCGCTCCAAAGCATTGGAGTGCACCCTGAATGTGCCCAGGCCACCCCCACTCTTACCTTTGACCCAAGCTGCTGCTTGTATCCCTTTAGCAAGTCCTTAACAGGATCTCCAACATTGGTTTTAAACTTGCTACGTTGAAAAGACTAGAGACTGGAAAGTATCCACAGGAACCCCTTTTGTATTCTTTGAGCCCTTTCCGAACTGCCTTTATCTACAGTTTCGTTTTTGGATTTGAAATACTTGTTGTGTGAAGAAACCATCTCTAGAACCTTGAACCGTGCTAGTATAACCCTAACCAACCATTTTCCTTCCTAAAAGTCACTGGGCCTCATTCTGAGTATGGCGGTAAGGGATACCGGTCACCGTTAACGAGACCGGTGCCGGTAATCCCTTACCGCCACATTCCGAGTTCCCTTTGCGCCCTCGTCCTTAACGCCTGCTTTTAGCAGGCGTTAAGAACGAGGGCGCAAAGGGGCTTTTAAGCCATAACGGTGACCGTAAATTACGGTCACCGTTATTTGCAATTTCCCCATTCCCATTGAGCCCTATGGGGGCTCATTTGGGAATGGGGAAGAGCCCTGGGGAATGGGAAATTACCGCCCTGGTCAACTCGGAATAGGGTGGTAATTTCCCATTCCACCAGGGCGGTGCCGGTACGGGTCCGGCGCCGACCAAGGCGCTAATAGCGCCATTGGTTAGCGCCAGACTCGGAATGAGGCCCACTATCTTAGATGTGTATACAGAGTAAATGTCTTTACCATATTTTTACTAAGATTCGCAAGAGCGGTAGTTACCGATAATACGATAGAACTGGCATACTTGTCAAATTGCTGCTACAATTGTAACCACAAGCATTCCTAAACTAAGAAGTGCCCTTTGAAGTAGATCCTAAAGAATTCCTAAGTATTCTAGTGTTAACGTATGGAGTATTTAAAGTGATCCTGATGTAGATATACTGAATATATACTTTTATATCAATTATATGTATAAGTGTTTCTTTGTGCATTTCTAACTATGTCCAGTGCACTTACCTACAGTTCACAGCTTCCTCTTAAGATAAGCCTGACTGCTCTGATACTCTACAAGGGTTCCAGCTGTAGTGCAGACAGATAAAATGAGTTGGGGATCTACAAAGGACTGGGATAGTTTACTAAAGTCTTACCTCCTGGTGGGGTTCTAGGAAAACTCCCCTAACACTCCTTGACAGGTCAAGGTATATAGGGAGCCAGAAGACACTGGACCAATCCTAAAAGAATCAACTAGGGCTATGTATTCCAATACTACCTAAACTAGAGAGGAATCCAACAATATGTCCCAATTTCACCCCATATCTTTGTTAAACCTGTACATGAAAATGTACTAAACAATTATTGCCATATGTTTACAACAGCACATTTCATCACCGATGCATGCATCTCAGATAGGTCTTGCTATGGGGCGATCACCTAGAGACAACACGAGAAAGCTCTTACATATTCTCCGGGAAGAGATCTTCTCCTCCTTTCACTTGCTCATCCTGCCCAAGGTTCTGGGAAAGCATTTGACAGGGTTGAGTGGGAGCACTTATTTAGAATTCTACAGCAATTTGGCCAAACTTCGCAGGATATACCTGACACCGTTCCTTGACAAAATAAAATGTTTCTATAATAATGCCTCCAACAGGCTTATTTGTAAGTGCCATATGTCTGTCTTCTTTCTTTTTCACGTGGTGAATAATCTTAGAAGCCCACTTTCCCCTCTTTTGTTCTTGTTGACCCTTGAAATGCTGTCCATTTGGTTCCAAGGATAATACTTATGTTAAAGGGATACAGCCATTGTAGGGCATTACCAAAATAATGTTAAATGTGGAAGACATGTTAATGACATTGATGAATCCCAACATCCTGATAGGAGCACTAATGCAAACAGTCAATCATGTTCCCCGTTTTTAGGATGTAAAGTTAAATGGTTAAAAGTGTGTGTCTTCCCTTTTCGACAACTGCAACCTTTGCTGATATTGCGAATATCACTTTCAATTGGCACTGAAAGGTCTCAAATACTTGTTGATTACATTTTTACGAGGACTCGCTGATATGGTCTTGGATAATTATGACAAATTTTGAGAGAAATTATTCAAGATTTGGTTAGATGACAAAAGCTCAATCTATCTACGTGTGGTAAAGTCCAGGTTGGCAAAATGACTTTGATTCCAGAATGTAATTAGTTATTTGAAATGTTACCACCATGGCCCTATCTACAATTATTTTAAAGTCTGCAAGGGATCGGAGGCGTTTATCTGGGTCACTGATCCATCGAGTTTGAGCCTGGATAAAATCTGTGAAGGCCCCAGGTCAGGTGCTTCTTGGTCCTGTGCACCTTCCCACACTGGACTGAAATAGAAACAGAAATGGGACTTGGTCCTTTTTCTATTTACTATGGTGGCACCCATTTTTGTTTGTCTTTCTTTTTGATGTGTGATCAAGCTCGATCAATAATGTCAGACCTATCTCCCAGCAAACAAGCCCATTTAAACTATTCACAAACACACAACACTGTGTGCCAGTATCAATGCACTCGTACAAGGATTAAATGTGTCAACATGTAATGGTATCCATATAGTCTCATAAATTCACCATTTATTGGATAAGCAAGTGGGGTTTTTGTTTGATACGTGATTGAACATATTAATTGAGCTTTCGCCTCTGTAACCGTTTTGCCGTTTGCCAACATGTGTTTCGACCTCTGTGGTCTTCGTCAAGGCAAAATTAAAAAAAATATAACAAACTGTGGCTCAATATTGACTGTCGGTCATTTAGTGCATGAGACCCAATAGTGACTACATCATGTTAACATTACACTAAATCAGTCTTTAGCAATATTTCACATTTGGAGCGAAAGAGGCAAACGTAAGTAGGAAAAGAAGAGAAATGGAAGGAAGAGAAACCATAATACGTTAATTCATCACTTGTGGTAATATTCATGGATTCCTGATTTAATAATACTTAAAAATAAATAGTTAAGGATTGTTAGTCATCAGTGTATAGATGATACGTTATGCAATGACATTAAATGGTCAATAGCATATTGGATTACCTTATGATAATTCATCAGTACATTTCATGAGTCATTTGTCAAAGCATTATTTGAGTGAGGAACTTTATAATGTGCAAGGATAATTATGTCTAGTATAGTGCATCCTTATGATATACTAGACTCCAAATTCACAATCTGATTACCATTACATGTTGACACATTTACTCCTTGGATGAGTGCATGTATACTGGCACACAGTGTTGTGTTTTTGTTGTTACTTCTCTAGGCAGGGGTTAGCCTAGCAGTGCCATAATCTGGAGCTGTGTCATTTACTCTCATTGAAAGAAGCATTCAATTCTAAACCTAAGCTCCTGCACATACCTGGCCATATCCTGTGATGCCTTTTGTCAACCTTTAAACTATTCACACACTCCGGATGAAGCCCTGTTGTGTCAGTGTGAACAGCTATCAACCCTTGTTGAGATGGAAAACAAGGTCATTGACAGTACTGAGCCCTCACAGAGGCCCTTGTGTCTCAGACTTACCTAGGCCTGTGCTGGTTGACCCTTACTGGCCCTGTTCACCCCCAGAAGTAGAGGTCATAGCTATATACTCCAATGCATATTCTATAGCATTGCGTACCCTTTAGTAAGATACACCGTCGTCTGTGCTCAAAAATAGATGAGAAGTGGAATTAGACCATGTTTTCAAAGCTCTGGAGTGGAACAAATTTATGAATTGCCACGCTGAAGGGAATGAGGGAAGTGCAGACAAAATGTGTAGAGTTTAAATTAGTTCACAGCTGGCAGTTGTCTCTCCAAAAAGTGTGTGTGGCTGATCTGAGGCCTGGTAAGTGGTGGGGATGTGGACACCAAGAGGCATGCAATGTACATGTCTTGTGGTGTTGTCTTCATTGGGAACCTTTGGTCTTAAATGTCAAAGCCTGTTAATACAGTTTCAGTGAGAAGGCCTACATGAGAAGCAAGAGAGATTTGATGACATGAACCATCAGACACCCTCCAGTTTCCCACTCACTGGTGTAGATGGATCAGAATAGATGTATCAGCTGCCAAACATTGTTATAGAGGTTCTGGAAATTGCCCTCTTGCCCCCAATACCAACAGTGACTGTGCAAAATGTCTCTCACTGGATCATTTGGAAAGATGATATACAGGGCACGGGAGGACATCTTCAGGAAAGTCGAAGTTTGGGAGGATTTCTTTCTCAGTCCACAAGATGGTGGTGACAATTGAGAAGCTTGACCTTACATTGATTTGAGATTGATTCTTCATGCCCTCCCTACTTCTGACATTTGTTGAGTTATCCAGACTGTGCAAAACCCGCGTAAACATGTTGTGGCAAATGTGCCTTCTAATAGGAGCAGTTCCCGATATAAAAAGCCTTTCATTGACTACCACCTAGTGTTAATGGATGTGGGTGATGCAGTTATTGCATTTGAAGATATGCATATTGTTACCAACACAATTTGATTGTATTAACCTTTATGATATTATATCTTGAACTCCATCATATATTGTTAATTTATACATGACTGCTATATGCACTCAGAAGACCACAGCTATCTTTCCACACTGTTGATGAAATCATTAATAAAGATGGTGTATGTGGACTATGCTGACCTCAACCATAGGTCTGATGATTTCCTCTCAAAATTATTAAATTTGGCTTTCAGCTTCTTGAAGTTTGAACAGCTAACATAAAAAGAAATTCCTTTATGGTTCATATAGTTTTATTATTTTCATGTATATTTTTTGTGGGATATTCTTATACATATTACACTTATTTAGTGCTTTAAAATCTCGTACTTAGGCCACTTTTCTTATATTGCCTTAATGACCCCAGGAACTAGACTGACCGATAATGCAACCAGCAGTCGGGGTATTCACCGACCATAACAATCCATCCACTGTGTGCAAGGACATCAATTTATTGGGCCTGTCACTGAATGTAAGCAGTGGTTTATTGTGACAACTCTGTCGTGCACACTTCTGCAAATATGCAAACAGCGGAGAAGGACCTTTGCGGCCCCTTCCCATCTTACCTTCCAAAAGTGGTTGCTGGATCTTGGGTTGATTTTAGAAGGTCAAGCCATACTCGGCACAATCTAAGGATTTGTACAGATGCCATGATCATCTTAATCTGCAGGCATCGCAACATGGAGATCTGTGCATGGTAGTAGGGCAGCCGCACGCATGCCGTAGTGTTCAATTCTGCCAAGCAAGGTATCTGCAATAGCTGAACTTTCCAGACTGGATTTGTTCTGCTCCCTCCAGGTTCAGGATTAGCCTCTTAGTGTTTTGTCCTTTGTGTAGGATTGTGTGGGTCTATCAGCAGCATAGATTTTCTATCAGGGTGGTTTTGAAGACAGTCCTATATTTCCGTTCCCTGTGCGTCTTTCTCTGTGCTGCGCTTCCAGATATTTGGATCAATGCATAGCATTTTGTGTTGTCACTCTCAGGGTGGTTTTGAATACAGTCCTATATTTCCGTTCCCTGTGCGTCTTTCTCTGTGCTGCACTTCCAGATATTTGGATCAATGCATAGCATTTTGTGTTGTCCCTTTTGCTCTATCATGAAGAGCTTGTGTTATTCTCCCACTGTGGTGCAGAAGCTTGGATGATGTTCTGTTGGAATAGCACCAGTGTCTGTCCTCTTTCTCCCTTCGTCTGACTGGGCCTTCTGAAATGCAAACACAGCATTTAAAAAGGGAAATAATAAATGTGGTTCCGTCTCAGACTTGGGAGCTCTGACATTGTACTAAGTGTTTCACCAGATGCTTGCATAATCATATCCCATATATAGCTTAACACATTAAGTACATAACTATAATCTTGAGGCTTGGAATACCCCCCTATCCCTTTGCCACAACTTTCTAGCAATGCATTGACAACGTTTCAAAGACATTTTTGCTTTCTCAGGTTGTGTTTATATAATGTTAACAGTTGTTTTTTTGTTAGCAACATGAAGTAATTGGTATGTCTAGACTACACCATTGGTTTGAGCTTCAACATAGATTTCCATAGATGTCAAGGCCACACGTTCAACACCTGTGCTCATCACTTTTTAAAATGAAATGAATGAACTAGGAATATTGTGGTTACAATAATACTAGCAGGTACCGAAAGTAGAGGCTAAAAGCTAAACGGCTAAGCAAATTGAACATCAAGCATTACGAACTGAAATCCAAATGCAAGCACAATCCAGAGAGGAAATAGAATCTGGAATGGAAACTAACATAAAATCTGAAACTGAAAACAAAGCCGAAACAGCAAAGGTCTCTCTCTTGTCTTCTTCAGGTCTCCAATGCCACCTACTCTTTCCATTTCACCGTTGAGCAGGACTATGTGGTTTCACATCTCAAGCCATCTGTCATCAATATATATGATTACTATGAGAACGGTAAGCTTTCATATCAACTCCACTTGCGTGAAATGGGGCATTAATCCCCGGGGATTGACTGTCACTGACATTTTAGTTTTCTTGATGAATGACAGTGCTCATTGAAGCATCAGCATTATGTATGTGCTTACTCGCTAATTAACGAGCAGGTGGGTCTTTGCATGACTGAGGCAATAGTTGGTAGATCTGCTGAAGGTGTGGCAGGGGGTGATGTTACTCTACTTAAGCAAATTGTTATGGGTGATCACCTGTGCTTTATGTGCACAGTCTAGCCTGTGGCTTTGTACTTACGTGACCCAGGCCTGCATTTATTGAGCATTCCCCCCTTCCTTTATCTCACAGCTATCCTGAGATACCCTTCTAGCCGGTAAGAACTGCCCTTGCACATACAGAGTATTCACACAAGCAACACACCACTCCAGCCTACCTTATGACTCCACACTCTGTGTTTGCTATCGGCTCCCACCGTGTGATCCCAACAGGCGGGGAAACCCTCTCCCTTTGATTTTAGCACCCCAGGCAGCCCACAATTCCGGGAATAAACAGAAGTGTCTCTTATAAAGAAATTAATATACCAACCACATTGAGCCAAGCAAGGATGGGGACATATTGCTTCCTCAGCCTTGAATGGCTCATTGGGCAAGCTGGCTGGAAAAATGGGTGTGAGGTAATGTCAATGTTAGCTTAATGACTCCTACAACTATTCATGGTTTAGCAGCAACAAGAAAAGCCATCTGTATTTAATCCTCAGATTAACGTGATAGAAAATGTAATAGTACTCATTGGAGTAATCTTCCTCTACTATGACACCCAACATGTGTTTTCTACCCATCACCACCCAGCCATCAGTACCAGTATCCCATGCCCCTGCTACCGGTGATATTTCTGAAAGGGCAAACACCCCTGTTCCTTTTCAGAATAAACACACCTCAGACCTCGTGAGTGTTGAAGCAGAGTTGTGAGGTAGTGTGGACATCCTTGAGTTTTATTTATCTACTATATTTGTTTTAGACAGACATCTATATTGTTGCTTTAGGAGAGATATGCGTGCATTGTCTTTGATGAATCCCCTGACGTGCTGCTCTTCCTTTGCTCTCCATTGCAGATGAGTCTTCCACTGTGGAATACAATGCACCGTGCATGACAGGTAGGATATTAAGGAGCCACTTGGATGGATCTGAAGTGTAGATATTCTAGCTGGAGGTGTAATTCCCCATTTGCATCATCACAGCTTTTGAGTTTCGCATGCTGGGAATCCCTCAATGGATGACCTAGTGTTTCTTCCTTTTGTGAGTGATCAAATGGGCTAAACATTATTTTCAGATGGATGACGAGGTACATGAGAGTGTGACGTTAAGGTACATTCAAGAGAATGCGTGAGTGCAGTGTACAAACCTGAGCACATGCCTGGTTCAGTGTTTAATTGGTGACAGAGTGAGTTCCCACTCTATGAAGAATACCTGACCAATGGCTGATAGCTCCACCCAACCCTCATATTTCCCTCCTGAGTTCCTTCGTTTCCTGTTCCCGAACCCATCCTTGCTACCTTGGCTATTCCAAAGCCCAACCTCTAACCCTTTGGGTCCGTCCCTAGGTACGGCATGCCATTGCTTCCCAGCTGGGTTCACAGCTCCATGCATGTGTATGTACAGTTCTTGTGTTTCATAAGCCTGACAATGTATCAGTTCTTTGGCAGCAGGATGATGGAGGAGCAGCTGGATGGGTTGCTCAATGATCAAACCACACAACAGACATGTGCCTCCATAATGCATTGATGTGTGTAGTAGAGGGAGAGTGGATTGGAAAATGGCTTGTTCACTGGAAAGCAATAGGTGTTTCCTCTTCAATGCAGAATAAAAATAGTGTCCCTCTTTGGTGAACATCTCAGAAATAAGTTGGTTGCACAAAAATCCCATTTTCTTAGTGAACATCTATCTCTTTATTCTCTGTCTTCCAGATCCAGTAAAGGTTGCAACTGCATAGATAGCCGATGCATAAAGAGGAGATGCGGGTACATAACACAAAACAAAAGCACATGCAATGGTGGAGGTGGAGATGCTACCACCACTGATGCGCAGCGTCCTGAGCACTGTAGAGTCATCCTGTTTGGTGGGCGATGGACAACTTTGCAAATCTCAATAAATGGCCTTCAATAACAAGAGTCTCTGATGAGTAATGTCCTGTCATTTATGATGCTGAAAGGATGATGAGGTAGATGGTTCATGATTGCCTGTGGGTGAGGGTGCTGTCTGGCTTGGGAGATGTGGTCTCTTCTCGGGATGCACAGTGCTGCTCTTAGCGCATTGTTCTGGGCGATCTGGAGTTTATTTACATTTTTTGAGGAGGTGCCTGCTAAAAGTGAGTTACAGTAGTCTAACTGTACCTAGACCTAGGTGACATGTAGTGATGAACATTAGTTTGCACAAAGGGTGCATTTATCCTGCATAGCTTTATGAACAAAACAGAGTGGCTTGCAATCAACAAATCGTCGGACCCAAAGTCTATTTAGGCTGCATGGAGCAGTACCAGGGGAGTGGGGGCGGGGGAGGTTTGCTTGCCAGTTTGATGTAACTGATGCCGATTGGCAACAGTTACTCGTGTGTGTATGGGAGAGGTCATTGGGGATCATGGACTAATTGGGCCAGTCGGAGAAAGAACATGAAACAATAAACGTCCAGGAAGATGCTAAGCAGAGGCAAATTGTGGGATACATTTTAGCTGAAGTCAAGGAAGACAGGAAAAGCTAGCTACATGGGACACAAAGATGAAATGAGACCACAGCAAGGCCACATACAGGCACACTACGTTAGACCTATGGGGCCCGCATTTCTTCATACCTGAAATGTCATGCTATGGTCTGAAATACCTGCAAGCACATTTACATTATCCATGGGTAGATCATCAGAATGAGGTCATTTCTGTGAATGGCTCCTTGAAGAACTTTCATTCGCGTCGAAGACAGAATGAATACAAATGTGTGTCTACCCTGAAAAAGACCTGCAACAGAAAGGGCAGCAACCACAAGACTGTCAATAAGTAAAACAAAGGCACAGCAGAGCCAGTGGGAAGAGGCTGAGGAAGCAGAAACTACTGCAAGTCAGAAAGGGGAAGATGAATACTCCCACCCACGCCAGTAAGGCTGAGCGAACACCATCTTTCCAAACACTAATGGCAAATCTTCAGAAAGATCTGCCTTCCTTTCCAGGCTCTGCTGCCATGGCTTCCATGGCGGCTGTAGCAGTAACACATGCAACAGGACCAGAAAAAGCCACTTATGGGGCAGATGAAGTCAGGCCACCATTCCACAATCGTATGCCCCCTCATCAGAAGAGCAGAAGGAGCCTGGGAATCCTATGAACATTTAGGAGACGCAACCAGGGGCAGGTGATGCAACCCCGGAGTATCAATAGGTCCTGGACCATTGGAGAGAGAAAGCAAAAAAGGGAACCTCTCAGGGGGAATGCAAGAGGGTACATTGGGGAAGGTAAAGTTGGAGTAAACAATTGGCGGAGGTCACCCTTTTCTTTGTTCAATTTCACTCTCCTCGCTCCACGCTATTTATAAGCCACATAACTCAGGCTAAATGTGGCCATTCTTAATCCGCTAGCCACCCACGTGAACTGTGCAAAGTAATTAAACATTATGTTATTCCCTCTCCAACCTATTTATCTTCTTTCTCTATTGGCCAATGCAACGCTTTTAATATGTATCTTGTTGATGAGATTCACACTAGTCAGCAAGAGATTTCTGCTAAAGTTCATGTGTCTAGCACTATTTGTTGCCCTGCTTACTTGTGTTCAGTTCCTACTTTTCACTTGTCTCTGAATCTGACCCTTTCTGGATTCTTTTCATGATGGAAGCCCCCTGCGATCCTGCGGGTGCTCTGGGTGCAGGTTTCAGCAGAACTAGGCCTTTACGTATTGCCTCAGTTTGGCTTCCTTTAGGGAATGCATCTTTCTAGTCTATTAGTAATTATTGAAAGTGAAACTTATCTTCTTTTTGTGAAAACTGAGTAACCATTTGCTTTATATGTGAATGTACTTTCAGGTTTTTGTGTTAGGTAATGTGATGACATAGTTGGCTATGCTGTGAACCAACGTCATGGCAAGGGGCGTAGTATATCGATGTGAAACAGCTTGAGGGGCGTGTATTATGATTTGCTGCCACCAGGGCACTTGAACCTATGGCGATTGATCAACGGATAAGATTATCACAAGATGGTGGTGTCCACTCCATGCGGTACACATGTCTAAATGTCAGAAAATCTACGGTACGATGCATTGGAAAAGAACTGTGATCGATCGATATGTGCCCAGAAATGCATGCCCTACCCATACATTTCCTTCCTGAGAGAACGTCTCCTTTAAGCCCAACACTGTCCCCAGATCTCCAGGAGGTTCAATATTAATGCTACAATAAACCTGAACCATGGGAAACACCATAGTGTCCCGGTAGCAGATCTGACCTATTGGAGTCCACAAGCACAAACTGAGTCCGATCCTGTAGAAAGGAGGTAATCCAGGCCAGGACACGACCACCCACACCCAAACGCGAGTAGAAGATGTTACTCAGCACTTCATGATTCACAGTATCAAATGCAGATGAGAGATCAAGGAGAAATAGAAGGCAGACAGCATAGGAATACAGCAAATGCCTGGCGTCACCTTAACGTTGGCTGTCTCTGTGCTAAACCAGGGACAGAAGCCGGATTGATAGCCCCTAATAAGACAGTGTTTAGGTAAGAAGAGGTAGGAGAGATTAAGAGCTGCACATTTCTCAAGGAATTTCTCCCCAAAATGCAAGGCAGTGATAGGCCAGTAGCTGGCATATTCCAGGCGTCCAGTCCAGGCCGCTGATGCAATGCACTGCATCAAAGATTGATCCTTGTCAGTAAATATGTAAGGGTTACGTCAAAGTGTTGCAATCCATAACAGCTTTTTCAGGTTTTCTGCATAGCTCACACCTTTCCCAGTTGCATGGGGTGTATTCGAGCCAGTCCTATGATTTTTGACATCCAGCACCATGATTTACAACGTACAAACTAAACTCCAAGTTCCATCATTCAATTCAAAGCCCAAACCACAGCTTGAAATAAGACGCTACATGTGACTTCACACATTTAGAAGATATCAGTTGCACTTGTGTTATGATGTACTGCTTACTTAAACATTATTTTGAAACGTTATTTTTTAATAAAAAAATCTGTTTGCATCAGGTCGAAGATAAATGTACAACATTGTTTTGCATCAAACACACAGTTACGTATTTATTATAATAATTACGAAAACAATACTTACATACATTTTTGGCAGTCCATTCTGGCGATGGAAAATGCAGTTCGTTCTCTTTCAAGCTCGATTGACGAATGAAACTGCTATTTCTGGCCATGTGTTGCTTGCAAGTTTATGTTATCTATTTTACAGCTTTGTAAGTAAATACTAGCCTGGGAATTTTTAATAGTAACATTTCAGGGACGCCAGATAATGAGACTGTTCATTCAGGTGTGGACATTTCAAGTCCCTTTGGCTTTCGGTTTCGTCCTTTACAACAGGGATGGAAAATATGATGTTCCTATATCTATTTAGACATCGAGTGAAATATTCAGAGAGTTATTTTTCTCCTCACCATAACGTAATACATTTTTTAAACACTACTATTATTATCTCTATTTGTAAGGCTGAAAGTCTGTTAGTTTGTTCTTTATGCAATTCTACACCGATCTGCACCACATATTGCATAGTGACTTATTAGAACCCTCCAGACATTACTGGCTACCTGACATTTTCACACCCCGCCGCTCTCCCCAGATTTCACGGTTGCCTGAAATCAACAAAACAGCAATGTGGTCGTAGAAGGACCTGGCAGAGCTAATTTCATGCATCTCGATGTGAGGAACAAAACTCAAAGTCCCATTTGGGACCTCAAAAACAGTTTTCAAGGCCCTAGGACGTACCGTTTCCTAGATATTTGCATCAAACACACAGAAATACACTGCGGTGAGGTGACAGGTGGTGAGAGCACACAGTACGTCCCAGTTTGCTGCAGCACACCAACTCTGGCTGCATTGCATTGCACACCTCATCCTTCCCCAGATTTCACGGTTGCCTGAAATCGACAAAACATCAATATGGTCGTAGAAGGACTGTATAGAGCTAATTGAAGACCATGCATGAAGAAAATAAATGCAGATTCTGCGAGCAAAAAATCAAGGGGCGACTATATACCATCTCATTATGGAATGTCCCAACCTCTCTGAATACAGGAAACGATTCGCGAGCACAATGAAATTCCAGAAAACAGGAGATGGTAAAGAAGAAATGTGGCACCAAATAATGTCTGGGAAAAACATGAAATTGATTATCATGATAGTACAATTTTGGAAATATAACATGGATAAAGAAACAGCATAACGTATATAGACGATCTAATGTACATACACAAAGATATCTGTAGAAAAACTAACACATAAAAAAATAAAGTATAGAGTTAATTTCAAGCGTTTCCATGTGAGAAATACAACTATTGAAAACTGCGTTTCAAGGCCCTATAACACAGCGTGTCTGAGATATTTGCCCCACAACACACAGCACCGCGTCAGGGTAAGGTGACAGATGGGGAGAGCACACAGTAGGTCCCAGTGTGCTGCAGCACGCCAACCCTCGCCTCCCCTCCATGCCTAGACCAGGGAATGTACTTCGGGGTGGAAAGCACATCAAGCAATAAGCGACTCAGAACAGCGACCTACAGGATACATTTTTCTTTTCACTAATTTCAATCCAAAATAGTGTGTTGTACGTCTGTACACAACTCATGCGCAAAATGGGTGCTTTTTGCTAGTTATATATAGTAGCTGATCAAGTACAATAATTCATTAAAATAGATACAAAGAGTAAATGCACAGGCTGGAGAGCCTTCTTGTTTTATTTCTGGTCTGCTGTGTTGTGATGCAAATATCTACGAAACGGTACGTCCTAGGGCCTTGAAAACTGTTTTTTGGGGTCCCAAATGGGACTTTGAGTTTTGTTCCTCACATCGAGATGCATGAAATTAGCTCTGCCAGGTCCTCACCACATTGCTGTTTTGTTGATTTCAGGTTGATAGCAAAGTGATTAGCACTGTTTTTCACAGTCAATGTCTTTAAAAAAAATGAATCACAAGTAAATATTGTGATGAATCCGATAGTGTCGTCACTCCTTTCCCAGCAATGACCTCCCTCTCCCCATGTGGCCAGGGAACGGCAGCCTCTATGATCCTGACACAGGGGTCGGCTATGTGAGGGAGGATTACATGGGTCTAGACAACCTCCGGGGAAGTGTCATGGCATGATCGAAATAGACATGGTAGCCCCCTTTTTCTTCTGAGGATATCCCATCCATGCCCAATGGCACATTGTTACACTGCCCCTCATCTACCTAGGAAGAGCTTTGAAAACCTTTTTGCCAGATCTGTATACAAACCATCAAAAAGCGACTTGGCCTTAAAAACTGTTAAGATGGATTTCTAAATTCTGACCTGGTGGGCAGAGGTTTAGGAGGCCACCCTAGTTTAGTGAACAGGGGAACCTTCTGGACAAAGCAGACTAATCTATGGTAACTTGGCAGGCGGTCAAGACAAAGTGTCAGGAGGGGTGAGAGTGATTGGAAGCCCACAGTGAGTATACATAGTAAAACTCCACAGATTACTCTTAGACAGATGTATATCAAACATACATTTATTCTAGGGCGTTACAACAATGCACAAATAAACCACAGTAATAATAACTAGTACCACACACGCTTTTCACTATGAAACATATATACAAAATGCGTTTAGCCTAATGATGATAAAAGGGGAGAAAATAGCCACAACCTGCAACCGAAGAGGTAAGTTCAACACAGATCGCGCACTAGGCAGTTCTTAGAAGTCAATCCCTATCTTATGCAGTCCAGCCCTAAGAGATGAGGAGCCTTATGCTGAAATGTACAGCAGTGTGTTAACAATGTGTGTTCATGCATAAAGCGAAAAGATGGTTCTCTTCTGGGAGTTGAAGCTGTTCAGGAAGGGGGTTGAGGTGATACAGAATAAAGCCCTACTCCTTGAGAAGGGTCTACCCTTGCAGATAGAAAGACTTTGGAGTTCAGGAATAGCTGGGAAGCGCAGGCTAGCCCAGCTAAGGTGAGTATCTTTTGAGGGATTCTCGTGTGTAAAAACAGATGGATCTGCCAGGGGGCCACCGGTAAGTGATGCAAGTACTCACCGACCCTTCACACAGTCTGGGCCAAACTTTGCCAGTCTAGTCCAATCCACTAGTAGGTTGCACCCCTGCAGTTACAGGATGCTCTGTCTCTCAGCAGCTGCGGGACAGGACGATCGTCTGTGGTGGCACAGTGGCCTTGCTCAGCTCTCAAAGAAAGGAGAAGGATAGTTCTGGTGCAGAACGTCTCAGGACACTGTGCGGCAGGTCTGCAGGCACTTACAGCGATAGTCACCACAACGGGTGCCAAATCTTCCAGAACATCTACGGCAGTTCCACAAGTCTGCTCTTTTGTTCATGATACTTGGGTCCTTCTGTAGTTCGGTGTGAATTTCAGGTGATTGACCTGGAATGGATACAGAGCTCCTTCTCTTATCCAAGATTCGTTTTGCACGCAAATCTCGGATAACCAATGGAAGATCTGCTCTCTTGCATGCTTGCCAGGTATGAGCCAATCGTGGCCCACAGTGGTTCCAGTCATTTAGGCCTACCAGACATACTGGCACCAGTAGTGTGGATTGGGACCAGACAGTCCCAACACTCTTCCTGGGCACTAGCACACATGACATACAGTAGCCAGTGAAAGATGCAGTTTTCGTGGGAGGCTGCGTGCCCAAATAAGGAATACCTGTGTCTCTTGACCAAGGGGAAGGCAGAGGGACAAAATGGCCAAAGGAAACAACAATATACTTTGTGGCACAGCCATTTTCAGCACTAGTCACAGTCTTGGGCCAAACGTGGTAAACGCGGTATGGTCTATAATAACGAGGTAAAAATACTTGCGCTGTACTAAAGGGTACTTGACACATATATAAAAAGTTACCAAGTTATGGCAACTTAGTCAAAGACTAAGGGACAGCCTGAAGGACGTTTCATTTTCCCCATAACAAATGAGCGAAAGCACAGAGGAGTGCAGCTGAAGGCTGTGCTCCACTAGAGGAAAAAGTCAGGTTATGTAAGCCAAACAAAAGCAAACCATTTGGGGGGTTCATAAAAAGAGCGTAAATTGCACTTAAGTGAAATAAAACAATAAGAACCTTTGACCAAACTTCATATGCAAGTCGTCAAGAATGGACTTTCATTCCCATAAGCATGAGAATACTGGGACTAGGAAGAAGGATTGAGTAATACAGATCACCCAAGGCCAAGAGCACAAGCCGCGCTCTAGTTGTCATGAGCGCTTACCTACTGCGAGGACATTTAAACAGCTGAGGCAGCTGATGAAGGAGAGCTGCTTGCGGGAGAGGACTGTATCTCTCAGGGGGTTGACAGCATTACGTGGCGCTGACCGGCTCTGCATGAAGGAGAGGGGAAGTTTACCGAGATAGAGGGAGCTTGCTGCACGGACTCCAAAAGCTGAGAGAAGACTTCTGGGTATTTGCAGGGGTTAGGAGGCATACTCTACCTTACCGGACCTCGGGAAGACGCTGAAGAGCCCAGCAGGAACAGTGAAATGCAGAGAAGCCGAGAAACAGAATCAGCGAGCAGGACACAGAGAGCTTGTCACCAGCTTACTGTGACAGAGACACAATATGCCAGGAAGTACCGGTGAGTCCAAGAAAGTGAAAGAGGCAATCTGGGGCATATTGGCAGACATGCCAAACACCACTTAAGAATAAAACAGCCCTTGAAATAAAACTTGCAAGTGAGCATTGCTATAAAAGGGGAAAAGTAATCAATATAAGAGACTTACAACAGTGTGAGTGTATGCTATATACACATGAAAGAAGTCCTGGCAGAGGCATATACCAGGCAGACACTATACCAGAAAAAGCTAATGTAAGAGACTATAATGTTGGAAATGTGTGCAGGGCCCGCATATGAAATATCTGGAAGGAGACTATACCAGGCAGATGCAACTTGCAAGAGTGGTCATAAAAGAAAGTCCCTAACAGGAGAATATACCAGGTGGATACTTATTGTGAACAAGTGTCTTTATAAAAATGCCATGACAGGAAAGCATATCAGGCATGAAATTTAACACTGCGTAAAAAGGAATTGACTCAAGAAATCCTATCAGAGCACATCAGGAAAAAGGCTGAGGAAATTCTGATGAAACATACGGACTCCTTACTAATTCCCTGCCTAATGTCTCCTCCCAAGTAGCCAGGGAAAGGCAGACGCTTTCTGATCCTGACCTTGGCAGTGGTGTTTTGTGGGAGGATCAACTGGGGCAAGAAAAGGCCCAGGAGAATGAGAGGACTCTGTCGGATTAGACGCACTATTTGTCTTCCTTTAGGGAGGATGGCTCCGCAATGACAAAGTGTGTAATGGCTTGTTGTAATAACCATCTTGCTGTTCCACAAGACGTACATATGAATAGGGGTGAAAACAATCATGAACCCCTAGATCCTGGGGGAAATCAAAACCCCTTCTAGAATACTGGAAATCTGTAAAGCTAAAGACATCCCTAACACCTAAAAGTGCAGTGAAAGGAAATTTGTGAATAACACAGGCTTAAAATAATTTCCTTTCCCTTTACAATCCAGGCTAATGGCTTATCCTTCTGATATTCCTTTCAGGAATGTTAAAAGGGAATAACATGGATTTAAAAGTAAAACAAGAGAACTCAAAACCCTATAATTTCCATTAGGGACTTCAAGTCACATAATTTCCTAAGTACTGGGACAAAGAAGAGGGCTAAAAAGGTACACTGTTGCAGAAGTAGTCAGCTCATTAAAGCAGATGACCCACACCTGAGGAGACAGAGGCTTAAAATGCCCCCTCAGGTGCCAGTCAAAAGAGAGGAGGTGGAGTTGTTGTTGAAGAAGCAGAAGCAGAGTGGTTCATGCTGGCAGCCAAGGCAGAAACTGGAGGAGAAAAAATATGCCAGGACCACTGTTTGGCAGATATCAGCTACAAGCTCTGAGAGTGTCTGTTTCTTCAGAAATGTGAAGTGCAGAGGTCTTGCAGCGGGAAGCGTGCAGGAGGAAAGATTGCCCCCTGGTGATTCGTTCTGCAGAGGCTGATCAGTGGGAAGCGCGCAGCAGGCTGTCTCAGATGGCTGGCATGCATCTGAGGGCCTCAAGGCAGTCTCCGGTGGCTGGTGTGCACAGAGGTCCTTAGGAGCAAGAGAAGCTCCAACTGGAAGTAGTGTGGGGGCGAAGGTGCAGTTTGCCAGATTGTGAGGAGCCACAGCAGCAGAAGTCCTGCACGCGGTGAGGGAAATGGAGGCACAAGTCTTACCCAGTGGTATCACAAGCTGTCAGTGACCCTGGAGCCCTCCTTACCTGCTAACGTGTCAGAAGGAGGCGTTCAGCAGGTGAGCAATGCTCAGGTAGAAGTAAAAGTAGATCAGAGAGCCATTCTGAATATCGAACTATTACAAAGCAGCAGAAGCAGCACTCGCGTATGAGCGAAAGTGATTCCAAAGTGAATTTTGAATACCAAACTATTGCAAAGCAGCAGAAGCACTCATGTGTGAGTGAAATTGATTCCAAGGTGGATTTTGAATATCAAACAAACTATTACAAAGCAGAAGCAGCAGCATTCGAATGTGAATGAAAAGGAGTCCCAAGTTTTTTTTTTTTTTTTAATACAGAACTTTGGAAAAACCAGCAAAAAACTATTGTAACAAAGCCAAATGACTGTAACCTTAAATGTGTGAGTCTGTGGAAAGCCCAGCAACCCAAGGGGGTGACTTGGTTGAATGTTGATACTTGCAAGCATTGCCTAAGCCAAGAAAGACTAAGACCAAGGCAAATACATGCTAGAAAATATGGCCAAAAGCAGAAGTGGGCTAATGCAAGATATATAAGCTCTGACACCTGTTGCCCATATTTTGTACAACATATGCTAAAAGCTGGGATAAACACACATTGCCAAGGGAGAAGCAGGAAGAGAGTGGGGAAACAGAAGTGGCAAAAGGGCTGCCCTTCTGGGAAAAGATATCCAGAGGGAGATTTGCATCATTTGCAAAGATGTATGAAAGGGTGAGTTTTTGAAAGTTTTAAAGCTGCAATTTGTCAAAGATTGTGAAACTGCTGTGAATTTGTTATCAGTTGACCTTAACCGCGCACGCATTTATTGTTTTGAAATGTCGTTTGGGCAGGGGAGTATACCAAGATGTCAAATCTGTGAAGAAGTGAGCCTGGCATGGGAGGACACCAGGTGTGAACTGAGGTTGTGGGCCTGGCATGGAAACATACCAGGTGGAAGTTGAAGTGCTACAAGTTTGTCCTTATAGAGACGTTTATGTTGTTTGTGGTGCTAAATTAAGAGCAGCTTGAAACTGTTACAAAGAAGCTGTATTGTTTAAAACAAAATACAAAGGTGGCTAATTATCCTGACCAATTATTGTTGCTACTGATGAACTGAGAATCCGTTCAAGGAAGAGGAAGAACTTTATATCTTCGGTATTGGAGCTTTTTTGTTGACCAAACTGAAGTTGCATCAAACTGTGTTAGAACTTTGTTGCACAGCCGGTTTTCCTTGTTTTCTTCTCGTGAACTGTGAAGCAGAATCAAGTTTAAACCTGGGGAAGGGGGGTTGCCAGGTTATGAAGAGATACTGTGGTTATATTGTGAGCTCAATCATTATTGTTTTGAACTGCCATGCTTTTCCTTGTTTATTTGTCATGTATATCAGTGTGAGGGACAGATATCCTTTGTTAGAGTGGTTCCTTGAGTTTATTTTAGGCAGGGAAATCCTCATCAGTGTAGGGATAATGAGGTGTTCATCTAACCTTGGAATATAATGATATGGCATTTGTTGAGAAAAATGCACAACGTGGTCCACCTCACATTTCTGACCCCTCGCAAAATATATTAAAGGAGACGAGAAACCTGGCAGGAAACTACACCAGGTATCCTAACGTGGCAAAGTCCAGGAGTCAAGTTGTTTTGTGCACCAGTCGTGTGGAAGCACAAGAGACTGATAATCCTGAACGGAAACCAGAGTGAAGAGAAACCCAGGGAAGGGAACCACACTCTGGAGAAAGGAACTCTATCCTTTTGGAATGTTTTGTGTTGGCGTTAAACATTTGCTTTTTCAATATGTATATGTCACTTAAGGCCAAAGACATTTTCCCTTTTCACTTTAGAGTTGTTTTGTTAGAATGTGAGGGTCAGAATAGAACTTTGGACACATGACGTTTTGCTTTGGACATTCTGACAGCTGACATATCCCTGGACTTAGGGAGGGAAACTCCTCTAGGGCAGGGACAGAGAGGCCTTTTCCAACCCCCTTTTATTTTAATAAAAGTCCTTGACCAGAATTATGACCCCTTGTGTCCGAGTTTCATTCATGACTACTCACACTATTTTCTAACACAAGAAACATGTTGCTGAACTAATAGCAATAACTGAATATAATAGTTACTGGGATTTGAATACAATAGGAAAGAATCACAAATTAGGGATGGGTGGAGTCACATGGGGAGTGGCGGATGGGAGATGGGAGGAATGGAAAGTTACTATGGGTCAATGATGTGACAACATAAGCTGGACCTGATCAATACACAGCACAAAGGCTACATTGATATCTATGAACCTTTGTGCTATGAAGTCTGGCTGTAAAACTGTGTATTCAAGAGTTCTGGGGAAAATTAGATATAAACAGAGAACGATGCAATCAACGCAACACTTCCGGCAGACAGATAGGGGGTGGCGGTGACAGGTTTTCCTAGTAAGACAGATGTAAAAATAGGTGCATAGTTGGACAGATGTATAGAGTGATAGACAGAGGCATAGATACAGAAGGACAGACAAAGATGTTGAGAGATATGTATAGAGGGAGATGTAGACAGAGAGATGGATGGAGAGATGCATACAGGGAAACAGATAAAGTTAGATGGATAGAGATGCAATCAATGGATAGATTGATAGATACAGATATACATAGGGCTACATTTTATTTATTTTTTTATTTGTATATGGTTCAATGAACCTTTACAAAATAGCACATTAATACAAAAAAATTTAAAAAACCAGACAAAATACAAAACATCTCAATAAAACTGATAAAAGTACAACAAAGCTTTAACACAGTTTCCAAAAGAAAACAACCCAATAAAAAACAAATTTTAACACTGAAATAACAAAATCTCTTTCTCAATTACTTTCAAAAACTCTACCAAAGCAAAGATTAATGCTCTCTCGTTTCCTTGCATGAGTCGAGTCCAAAGAGATATCATAAAATCTGCGTAATTCACATTTATGAATCGTAGAAAAAGCTTAGTCCGTACATCTCTAAAATGTGGGCATTCTAAAATCAAATGTTTTAACGTTTCCTTCTGTTCAATACACCTCGAAAAGCGACACTTAGTGGCGCCTAGATTAGTTTCTGCAGTTCCCCAGAATTTTGTTCGTTCGAGAGTATGATATTGATTTAATCTAAATCTCATGTAATACATTCTGGTTTTATTACACAGAAATAACGCTATATAATCACAACAGCCATCTCTTTTATGTAGGAATTTTGCATATTCCTTATAGGTACTCAGAGTTGATATTTCATCTAGAGTTTTACACCAGTCGTTCGCAAATAATTTATGTTTAACATAGTTAGGACGGATAAGCAAATCCTTAAGATCAATGCCCACATTTTTTATAATTTTAGCCATGGTTTCAAGGTAGCTAGTGAACGAACTGGATGAACAACCCTTCGTGAATTCAAAAAGATCCTGATATAAAGAATTATCAGGATAGTTAAGAATTTTGGAATAGTTTGAGAGAGCCCGCCAGGTGAACCTAGTGGATAGAGAAATCAATCCCAACTCATGTCTAATAACACAGTTCGGGATTGATATAGATAAACATAAAGCTCTTTTCACCAAAGTACCTTATATGGAATCAAGTTTCTTATGTAAATTACCAACACAAATATCCATAGCATATAGAAGAATAGGCTACACCTTCAACGTAAGAAACTCTAATAACGGAGTCATTGAAAACTTACACAACTTATAAAAAATAAATTTCATCTGACTTAAGAGTGGTCTGGCTTTCAGCTTTAAATATTCCACCCATGACTTTATACTATTCGTGTTGCTCAGGCGATATCCTAAGTAAATGGATTCTTGTAGTTCGCACAGACGAGTCCCCCCGATATTCCAGTTGAACTTTTTGAGTTTCTTATTTGATTTAAAAATCATTATACATGTCTTGGATGAATTAGGTCGAAGATTATGTTCATACGCGAAATCTGTGAATATATTTATCTTAGCCTGAAGACCAGCAGGTGTTAAATCGAAAAAGATAAGGTCATCTGCAAAGGCTAGCCAGTGTATTCTTAGTGAGCATAGCCTTACTGGTAACGTAAGAGTGGATTCCCAAAGTTTGTCTATGTCAGAGAGATAAAGGTTGAACAGCAGGGCTGCAAAATTGCAGCCCTGCTTTAAACCAAGATGACGTTGCACAGGTTCAGTTAAAGAACCACCCTGAGTTAGACAAATTCTACAAGATGTATTGGTATGAAATTTCTTGATCCAATAGATCAAATATTCCGGAATTCCCAACTTACGCATTTTGATCCATAATACATTGCGCACGACAATGTCAAACGCAGAAGACATGTCAATGGATGCAATGTAAATTGTGCTCAGTTCATTTTTATTCGCTCCGGCAAACAGATGTTTCATTATGGTGGCATTTAGTGTTGTTCCCATCTGACGTCTAAATCCCACTTGGCATTTTGAATAGGTCTTATAAGTTGCTAGATGTTTAACAAGCTTCTTACCTGCATCCGGAATCTTCTCGCCAGCATCCCTGAAGGAAGACTTCAATTTAAAAGCATCGCGTTGCTCGCTGCAGCGCCACGCTTCACTCACCTGTCCTGTCCTCGAGACATCTCCCGGCTCCATCGCGGCTGTCAGCATCGGACGCCACATCTCTGCACCTAGGGGAGAGAGGAAGAAACAAAAGGTGAGCAGAAGGACACACAGAAGGAAAGCCTGATTAACAGCCATAATACTTACCGGCTTTTCTTCCACATTTCGGGTCAGCGCCGCCCCGTTGGCAGGTACCGTACCCCGGCCCCTATGGGGAAAGGACTAGAGACATTTCAGAGGAATGATAAGGACATCTAGAGGGATCGCCCTCATTACTACTCACCTCGGCAGGTTAACCCCTCGACGCATCGCCTTCATTCTGCACCTGAAATAAAGGACAGATCACAGGTGAGAAAGACAGCATAAATGGGGGCCTCACTTGAACTTTGAACTTGCATACTTACGGCGCATCGCTCAGGAAAGTCAAGTGGATTTTGCCAGCGCCATTCTGAAAACCAGTGAAGTAACTGGACGAACGCGCGCCCCTGCACCAGAAGCAGGATGGAGAGTTCAACCTTCCAAACCATAAGGTGAGCTTAAACCGGGTTTGGAGGAATAGAGAGGAACAGAGGGGGGAAAGGGGGAGCTAGCACACCATTCTGCAGACTGTTAATCCACTTTCTCATCTGCAGAAGGATATTCCTACGGGCCAAGGAAGCACGATTTGGAGGTCCTGTCCAATCAGTGTTCGGGGTCCTGCGCATCACGCTAGAAGAGGCCGCAGTAATCCAGACTAGATCAGCGCCCCTGTGGGAACCAGGTGGGCATTACAGAACGCAAAGCCTCCCTACAAATTCCCACCCAGGCTCTATGGAAACTTCTGAGACTGACCAACTGGCCCAACTACTGGGGGAATTACGGGCCGAGGTACACGCTGCTCGCCAAGAGACTAATACCCTCAGAAGAGAAGTGATTGTAACAAGGAAAAGGACTGATGACCTGGCTAGACAGCTTTTGCAAGGTCAAGCTGGACAAACTCCTTTACCCGGTTCCGGGGGGAACCCCACTCCTGTGGTTTCCAGCAACCCTGTGCTGATTAATCTACCTGCAAACATGCCGCTGGCCCCACCCGAACGCTTTGCTGGGGACCCCAATCGATTCGCTGTATTCATGAATCAGTGTCGTTTGCAATTCCTATGCAGACCCGGGGCCTTCCCTAATGATCAGACCAAGGTAGCCTTTGTGTTGTCATATCTCAGCGGCTGTGCTGCCAATTGGTCAGTCCCACTGGTAACTCAAGATGACCCGATTCTTCGTGATTTTCAAGGATTTCAAACAAGCATGGAAAGGTTATTTGCTCGACATTCCCAGGGACAGGCTCTGGATGACGAACTTCTATCTCTGTGACAGGGCAATCAAGACCTTCTATCCTACATTGCAACCTTCAATAGACTAATTGTGGAAACTGGTTGGCCAGAGGATAAAAGAATCACGTTATTCTATCGAGGTCTACGCGGAGAACTTAAAGATGTCCTGGCACAAGTTGTAAATCCGCCCCAAGAATGCACTGAATATATGGACTTAGTGGTCCAGTTGGATCACAGGCTGCAAAACAGAAAAGCAGATCGGTCCAAGTTTGAAACCCGGGTGTGGGCCAAAACCCACGCTAACCCCAAGGGGGCTGATGCCTCGGAGCCTATGCAAATCGGAGGAGTTAAAGGACCCCTAACTCAAAAAGAACGGGAAAGAAGACGACAGATGCAATTATGCCTTTATTGTGGGTCCTCAGGACACTTTCTACGAGATTGCCCGGTTAAGCCGCCCAAGAAGGTGGTAGGAGCCGCTGATAAAATCCATGGAAACTCTGTATCGGGAAACGACCAAGCCCAGCAAGCGTAGGGGTCCGCTTACCGAGCTTGAAAACTAACTCTCAGACCTCGCATTTCATTGTGCCAATGGTCCTCATAGATCCGGAACAGCCAAAACGGTTGCATGCTATGAAGGCATACATCGATAGCGGGGCTATAGGAAACTATGTGGATCGAGAATTGGTCTCTAGGATAAACCTCCCTCTGCGTCCTAAAACCAGCAAAGATGTCATCACCACTGTAGATGGAACCGAAATTGCCTCTGGACCGGTAACACATTCCACAGCTGACGTGACACTTGTAGGACTGGATGGCCATCGGGAGGCAGTTGTGTTTGATGTGATCAAGGCTCCACAGTTTCAGCTTATTCTTGGAGTCCCTTGGTTAGAGACACATAATCCTCGAATTGATTGGCGAGCGAAGAGAATAACCTTCCCGGATTGTGCACAAACCTGCTACCCAGAAAATCCAAAGATTAATCTAGCATCAGTAACCTCTGTCCCCGTGCAACTACCTCCAGAGTACCAAGACTTTCAGGACGTCTTCCAAAAGGAACAGGCCAACACGTTACCTCCCCACAGATCGTACGATTGCCAAATCGATCTGGTGCCCGGTGCACAACCCCCTTATAGCAGGATTTATGCCCTTACTGAACCTGAGAATCTGCATTTGAGACAATATTTAGATCAATACCTCGCCAATGGTTTCATTCGCCCGTCAAAGTCCCCGGCATCTTCAGCTTTGTTCTTCGTGCCTAAAAAAGAGGGCGACCTTAGGACTTGTATCGATTACCGCGCATTGAACCAGATAACTGTTAAAAATCGTTACCCTCTGCCTCTGATCCCTGAACTCCTTGACCAGGTGAAGGACGCTTGCGTATACACCAAGTTAGATCTCCGGGGGGCTTATCATCTGGTACGAGTAAAAGAAGGCGACGAATGGAAAACGGCCTTCCGTACAAAATATGGACTATTCGAATACCAGGTGATGCCTTTCGGGTTGTGCAACGCACCTGCTGCCTTCCAATTCTTCATGAATGATGTCCTTCG
The DNA here is from genome assembly GCF_040938575.1 of Ambystoma mexicanum. Lineage (NCBI taxonomy): Eukaryota > Metazoa > Chordata > Amphibia > Caudata > Ambystomatidae > Ambystoma > Ambystoma mexicanum. The sequence continues at coordinate 157,269,040 of NC_090925.1, forward strand.
GGAACTCATCGATGTCTGTGTTATCGTGTATATCGATGACATTCTTGTGTACTCCTCTTCGGAATCTGATCACAGAAAACATGTCAGGGCCGTCCTAGAGAAACTGCGCCTGCACAAACTGTTTGCCAAGCTGGAAAAATTTGTTTCCCATACCACCGAGGTTGAGTTTCTCGGATTCATCCTGACACCTAAAGGGGTCCGAATGGATTCACGGAAAGTGGATGCCATCCTCAAATGGCCATCACCTAGTTCAGTGAAAGGTGTCCAAAGCATGCTTGATTTTGCCAACTTTTATCGCAGGTTTATCCCGGAGTTTTCACGTGTGGTGCAACCCATCACTGCACTCTTGCGAAAAAATAAACGTTTTGAATGGACCGAGGAAGCCGAACAGGCCTTTCAGGAGTTGAAAGCTAAGTTCACGTCCGCACCTATTTTGAAGCACCCGCGTCCAGATCTCCCATATATAGTCGAAACCGATGCGTCCAGCTTAGCCATGGGAGCTGTCCTGTCTCAGAGAGACCCTGAAACCAACCAACTGCACCCCGTAGCATTTTGGTCCAAAAGTTCTCACCGCCGGAGATAAATTATGCGATTACCGATAAGGAACTATTAGCCATTAAGTCCGCCTTTAAGGCTTGGCGGCATTATCTCCTCGGCGCCCGGCATACCATCACCGTGATCACTGATCACCGAAATTTACAATATTTAAAAACTGCCAAGGCCCAATCGTCTCGACAGCTCCGATGGGCTTTGTTCTTTGCTGAGTTCGATTTTGTAATCACCTACCGCCCCGGTTCTAAGAATGGTAAGGCGGACGCTCTATCCCGAATTGGAATGGAAGAAATAGACACAAACTCAGAACCTGCGCCGATAATTCCCGAACAAAGAATTTTGGGAATAACCACTTTACAAACCCTTGAAGACATTCAAGCACGAGTAAAACAAGTCCTGGACTCTTCAGCCTTGCAGGATTGGATCAAAAAGGGGTCTAACTTTTCAGTCAAGGATGGCTTATCTTACTTCCAAGGACGCTTATTTTTGCCAGAAAAGGAATTGCAAGAACTGGTTATTTCCCGTCATCATGACACCCTGATGGAAGGACATCCTGGCATTGCCAAAACTGAGGAAAAGGTTAGACGACAATTCTGGTGGCCTTCCTGGCGAAAGGATATTAAATCTTTCGTGATGTCCTGTGGAGTTTGTGCCCAAAACAAAGGTCAAAAGACAAGACCCGCCGGTCTTCTTCAGCCATTAGACATTCCACCAGCACCTTGGCACACCCTGTCACTAGATTTTATCACGGACCTGCCCTCTTGTAATGGTTACAATACTATTCTGGTCGTGGTGGATTTATTTTCCAAAATGGCCCACTTTATTCCGTTGAAAGGATTACCTTCAGCCTTTGTTCTTGCCAAGGAATTCCTCGAGAATATCATCCGTTTGCATGGATTCCCGTCCATACTAGTCTCCGATCGGGGAAGCCAGTTTATTTCTCATTTTTGGAAAAAGTGTTGTCAGCTGGCACAAATCGACGTAAGACTCTTGACCAGCCACCACCCACAGACCGATGGTCAGACGGAGAGAACGAACCAGACCCTTAAACAATTTCTACGATGTATGTTGCACCAATCGGAGGGTAATTGGAAGGATATTCTGTGGGTGGCTGAATATGCTTATAATAACTCGATACACTCTGGAACGGGTCAAAGCCCCTTTTTTACCCTATATGGACATCACCCTCGTACTTCAGACTTGGACTCACCTTCGAGCCTTGAAATGCCCGCAGTGGATCATTTGCATTCTACGATAACTCAAGCCTTCAAGGATGCAACTGCACATTTGCAACATGCAAAAGAGAAATACAAAAAGAATGCGGATCTACATCGAAAGGAGGCGCCTCCGTACCAAATTGGGGATCAAGTATGGTTGGCTACCAAATACTTATCGCTCAAGGGACCTCAAACTTTTAATCCAAGGTATTTAGGCCCTTACTCAATCAAAGCTATAATTAACCCAGTAGCAGTCAAGCTCGATCTACCAGCCAACATGCGGATTCACCCCGTTTTTCATGTGTCACTTTTGAAACCAGTACAACCAGGAACCAGATTAATAAAGCCACCAGACCCAATCCTGATAGATGGAGAGCCAGAATTCGAAGTAAAGAACATTTTGGATTCCAAAATCTTAAAATCAAAGCTTTTCTATCTAATTGATTGGAAAGGGTACGGGCCTCAGGAAAGGTCTTGGGAACCCAGTGATCACGTACATGCACCTCGGCTGGTAAAAAGGTTTGATCGGAATTTCCCAAACAAACCGAAACCTCCAGAAGGAACGACCTTGGGAGGGGCCTTGGGGGGGAGTGCTGTCATGATGCCTACCCCCGGAGCATCAGGCCAGGCCCAGCACCCCCGGAAGCAGGCATCATGCCCTCGGGTAAAAGCCCAGGGACTCTTTGTACTCAGTCCTGGCGCCTTTGGCGCCAGGCTCATATTGGACATCAGTCCTGGCGCCATAGGTGCCAGGCTCATAAAGGGAGGTGTTTTGTGCACTTACCTGATGCAGACCATGCTGCACGCTTCAGGCCTCCCTGAGACCTGAAAGGGACTATTTTTTCATAGGGACTATTTTTTCACTCGGGCGTGGCCAGGGAAGGATACATACCTAGTTGGGGAAGGATACATACCTGGGACTTCTTTGGAGGCTATTGAAGCCACGCCCAGACAGCAGCTCATGCTTCGCGTTGTTCTGCTTCCTGCAGCTTAACGCTCACCGTGTCTGCTCCTGCTCCTGGACTACATACAGCCACGCCCGTCTTGAACCTGGAAGACCTGCAAGGAAGGAAGAGAAGAGAAAGGTGAAAACCAAGGATTATTTCAAGCTTCTTACCTGAATCCGGAATCTTCTCGCCAGCATCCCTGAAGGAAGACTTCAATTTAAAAGCATCGCGTTGCTCGCTGCAGCGCCACGCTTCACTCACCTGTCCTGTCCTCGAGACATCTCCCGGCTCCATCGCGGCTGTCAGCATCGGACGCCACATCTCTGCACCTAGGGGAGAGAGGAAGAAACAAAAGGTGAGCAGAAGGACACACAGAAGGAAAGCCTGATTAACAGCCATAATACTTACCGGCTTTTCTTCCACATTTCAGGTCGGCGCCGCCCCGTTGGCAGGTACCGTACCCCGGCCCCTATGGGGAAAGGACTAGAGACATTTCAGAGGAATGATAAGGACATCTAGAGGGATCGCCCTCATTACTACTCACCGCGGTAGGTTAACCCCTCGACGCATCGCCTTCATTCTGCACCTGAAATAAAGGACAGATCACAGGTGAGAAAGACAGCATAAAGGGGGCCTCACTTGAACTTTGAACTTGCATACTTACGGCGCATCGCTCAGGAAAGTCAAGTGGATTTTGCCAGCGCCATTCTGAAAACCAGTGAAGTAACTGGACGAACGCGCGCCCCTGCACCAGAAGCAGGATGGAGAGTTCAACCTTCCAAACCATAAGGTGAGCTTAAACCGGGTTTGGAGGAATAGAGAGGAACAGAGGGGGGAAGGGGTGAGCTAGCACACCATTCTGCAGACTGTTAATCCCCTTTCTCATCTGCAGAAGGATATTCCTACGGGCCAAGGAAGCACGATTTGGAGGTCCTGTCCAATCGGTGTTCCGGGTCCTGCGCATCACGCTAGAAGAGGCCGCAGTAATCCAGACTAGATCAGCGCCCCCATGGGAACCAGGTGGGCGTTACACTTGCTTCCATACCATCTATACTGAAATGCAACCTTTTAGGCCTGCACATATTATGGAGAACCACCAAATCCCCAGTTTGGCAAGATTCAGTGAGGCCCTTCAAATCTTTGCCACACACTATCTTTTAAAGGGCTATGTGAGTGAGGAGATGTGCACTAACCACTTTTTCTTATGATCCTGCTCTTCACTCAAAGGTTCATGTACACAAGTGTGATAATGCTTGATATCTACCTATGAGTGTATGTTTGAACTATGATGGAGTAGTGAAAGTCACTTTTCAACGAGAATCTGAACTGAGCCCTCACAGTTTTTGAACATCAGCATAGATGATTGCAGATGGACTCTGACCATTTTAAAATTACTTTCAGACCTTTTTTTAACAACAGCAGTAACTTTTTTGATATTGTTTTGGTGATGTTCTCTACATAAAAAATGTGATGCTTCATGTCAGGAACTGGTATTGCATGACCTTTGATATTCCCACATGCATGTCTGTGGCTATCAATTATATGGCTATCAATTCGATTTGCAATCCCCTTGATTGCAGAGGTTCTAGGATTTAATGAAATCACATTTCTCCATGGTAACAGGGGATGAACATTCTGGCACTTGCACCATGACTGAACTCACTAGTTCTTTGGTGTCCATGTCCTGCAAGTGGTGAGCACAGTACTTCAATGTAAATTCAGGACTGTTGCACTGTCCATCACCAGTAAGCCTAAGCCTTTTGCCTGCTATCGGTTTGAGATTCCAGGCCTGACTAATAGCGGGAAACAAGAACTGTCTCTTATATTTGTACATGCAGTTTTACCAATGAACTCAAGTCCTAAAAATGTACAGAAACATGAGATGTTACTAAATGTTGAACCACTATATACCACAGCACGAGAACCAAGTACATTTCCAGCTTGTACTCTTCCAAGAATGAGTTGAGTAGGCCACAGCAATGTTGAATAATTTTGCACACTGTTCCCCTTGATCTTCGGGTTGGTCTCTTGACTTGTCGAGTAAACTTCCCGAATGGTTCCCCACAAATCCTTGCATGTTTCCGATGGTTGCATTTAATTATTTTTATAATCTCAATCAGGCAGCTGTCAAAAATAATGTATTTTGGTTCCCTGCAATATAGTGGTTTCATATTCTATGATGGTGGATAATTCCCCCACACTACCCATGGTGTACTCAGGGTCATGCAAATTGTTGTTAATCAAGTCAGAAGATGCCTCAGTGATATCAATCTGTAATATTTGTAGAGTTTCTGACTGTATTGCTAAAACAGGGAACATTGTCTTTGTTTGACAAAAATAGCTTTGAAGGCGCAGATTGGGTCAGAGAATTGGCAGGTATGGATAAATCTTCTGTGTTCTCTGTCAGATCCGGTGGATGTTGTGTGCTATAACAATGATCCAATTTTACTTTCCATGTCTCGCTGGTGATATTCATTCAAAATTCTGGAAACTGTGCATCAGCATTCTGATTCTGAACCTCATGAAGAGCATGTGCAAACTCAAATTTTAGTTGCTCACAAGTGACATTGTTTTGACAAACAACATCAGCTATCAGGACCTTTCATGGTTAAGTCTCTTTTCTACAAAACGACTCTTGCCTCTGAGGACCTGATGTGTTAAAAAATAACCAACAAAAAGTTCCTTTCCAATGTACGTTGGGTGATGACTTTTCAACCCTGGATCCCCCTCTTCCGGGCTCGGATCCACAAAAAGTTCCTTTCGATATCAGGACCTTTGGGGGTTAGATCTCTTGCTTCCGAGGGCCTGGTATGTTCAAAATTATAAACAAAAGTTCCTTTCTGATTATACTTGTGTAATGAATCTTCATGTCATGCCTGATATGCTTTGCTGTCAGGGCTTTCTTATAAAGACACTTGCTCACAAGAAGCATCCACCTGGTAAACTCTCCTGCCGGGGACTTTCTTTTATGAACACTCTTGCAACTTGCATCTGCCTGGTATACTCTCCTGCCAGGGCTTTCTTGCATAGGAGTGTTCTTATAGTTTTAAACTGTCTGGCATACTCTTCTGCCAGGGCTTATGTCACATATGCACTTTCATGTATCTTCAAACACACTTTAAAATTCCTGGGTATACTCTCCAGCCAGGGCTTTCTTATTTGGTCTCTGCACATACATTTCCAATATTGATAGTCTCTTACATTAGCTTTTTCTGGTTTTGTAGATGCCTGGCATTTGATTCTGCCAGGACTTCTTTCACAAGTATATTGTATACACTTACACTGTTGTGAGTCTTTTATATTGATTACTTTGCCCTTTTATAGCAATGCTCACTTGCACATTTTCTTTCAAGGGATGTTTTATTCATAAATGGTGTTTGGCATGTCTGCCAATACACCCTGATGTCCCAGTTTCCCTTTCTTGGACTCAATGGTTCTTCCCATAGTATTTTGTCTTTCTTGCAATAAGCCGGTTACAATCACCCGGCAACCCGCTCGCCGCTTCTGTTTCTCAGCTTCTCTGTCCTTTGCAGTTCCTGCTGGGCTCCTGGACATCTTCTACTGCTCTGGTAAGGTGGAGGTTGCCTCCTAACAACTGCAAATGCCCAGAGTTTTTTTCTCAGCTTCTGACGTCCCTCCAGCGTGTTCTTTCTCTTTGCAAGCTTCTAGACCCTGGTCTATCAGTTCACTCAGAGAGATGCAGTCCTCTCGCACCAGCAGCTCTCCTCCATCAGCTGCCTCAGCTATGTATATGTCTCTGCTGTAGGTAAGTGCTCATAACACTTAGAGCGCGGCTTGTACTCTTGGCCGTGGGTGATCTGTATTACTCCATCCCTCTTCCTTGTCCCAGTATTCTCATGCTTATGGGAATGGAAGTCCATTCTTGATGACTTGCATATGCAGTTTGGGCAAAGATTCTTAGTGGTTTTCAAGGGAAAGTTGGTTTTTGATGGTTTGTACACAGATTTGGCAAAAAGGTTTTCAAAACTCTTCCTAGGTGGATGAGTGGAGGTGTAACAATATTCCATTAAGGCAATGGGTATGAATGGGATATCCTCATATGAAAAAGGCAGGATACTGTGTCTCACCCAATGATGCCATGACACTTCCCCGGAGGTTGTCTGCCCCCATGTGATCATCCCTCATATAGCCACCCCCTGGGTCAGGATCTGGTAGTGGCTGCTGTCCCCGGGTCACATGGGGGGAGATCACTGCGGGGAAAGGATTCATCACAAAAGTTACTCAGGATTATTTTATTTTAAAAGAAATTGACAGTAAAAAACAGCGCTAATCGCTTTGCTGTGTAACAGTAGCAAGACCAGAAATAAAACAAGACTTTCCAGTATGTGAATTTACTCTTTGTATCTTTTTGAATTCATTTTGTACTTGATCAGCTACAACAAAAAAGCACCCGTTCTCCCCACAGGTTGTGTAGACAGACGTAGAAACACTCTCTTTAATTTGGATTGAAATTAGTGAAAAGAAAAATGTATCCTGTAGGTCGCTGTTCTGAGTCGCTTATTATTTGATGTGCTTCCCACTATGAAGTACACTGAACTGAGTGTGGGTGCATGCGGCTGGCTTACATTCCCTGGACCAGACATGGAGGGCAGATGAGGGTGGGCGTCCTGCCATATACTGGTATCTACTGTGTGCTCTCCCCACCAGTTGCCTTACCCTGGCACAGTGCTGTGTGTTGCAGTGTTTTGCAGAGCAAATATCTCCGAAATGGTGAGCCGTAGAGCCTTGAAACGTGGTTTTCAAGAGATTTGTTTCTTGCATTGAGATGCTTAAAATGAGCTCTGTCTGGTTCTTCTACAACCATAGTGCTGCTTTGCCAATTTCAGGCAACCGTGAAATCTGAGGAAGAGGTGGGGTGTGAAATGCCATGTAGGCAGAGTTGGTTTGCTGCAGCATACTGAGACCTACTGTTTGCTCTATCCACCTGTCGCCTCACCCTGCCCTTAAAGACAGTCAGTACTGGGAGACTTTGTTTCCCTTAGTCCTTTCCATTGTTGCAATTTCTTTGCAACATGTTACCCGTGCACAAAGTACCTTATAATACAGTGTGCTGGGGTCTTCCTTTCGTTTCCAAAGGCCCTATACGGCCCTATACACCCTCAAAGGATTTTTTGTTAGAAGTACAAATGTGCCTTGGACGGAGCTGGTGGCAGCTGTTATGTTTCATATATTTTTAACCCTTTCTGTGGACCATTTCTCATTTACAGCATTTGGTCCTGGATAGTGGCTTGGCCCCAAAATAGCCATTGCACAAGGTTGTCCCTTTGCCTTCCCCAGGTCGAGCAGACCTGGGACAGTCCTTATTTGGTCATGCATTCTCCCACAAAACGCCAAGCTTTTGTGGGCTTCTACATGCCTTGTGTGTGTGCCTCCCGGATGTGCGCTGGACTGTCTAGTTTCAATACACATCATGGGTGCCAGAGAGTCTGGTGTGCTGGGAATGACTGAGACCACTGTGGTCCGTGAATGGTCCATGTCTGGTGTGCCTGTATGTGAGCAGATCTCCCATTGTGTCCTCTTCATTTTGGCGCTAAGGAGATTCTGGATAAGAGAAGGCTCCAAACACCCATACCAGGTCAATCTCTTGATTGACCCGCTGGAAGGTTTGGCACCCTGAGCCCACTGTTGCCCCACAGGACTCCTCTGACTCTGATCGAACTTGGAAGGTCTGCAAAGGCGTGACACATTTGAATAGTGGGACCAACTATTCACGGCACCTCCACCTAACCTGCAAGCGAGACTTCTCGGATGTGTTCCTGGGCCAACCAGCGAACGGACCAGCTTGCGCAGGACCATTCCTCTGAAAACCACCACCGTCTCGAGTTGACACTTGACACTTGAGACTTTGCATGGTTACCAGTCATTTTGTCGAAAACAAATGGCCGAATAACAAATTGATCGAATGAAAATGTTCGAAAACCAAATGGTTCGACAACAGATATAAACAATGTAAACAGGTCAATACATCGAAAACAAATGATCGAAAGTCAAATGGTCGACAAACGAGTGACTAATGCGGAAAGAGTATGAGCAAGATAGAGATGGCCATTAACATAGAAAAGGGTCACAGGAAATAACATAAACAAAAGAGTAAAGCACCTCATATGACACCAGTGATCACAGATGACGGTTAAAAACAAACAGTCAGTACGCCAGGAAAGTGACAGAGACAGCAGCTGATGAAACACTCGAGTGTACAACGTATACATGAATAAAACAACTGTGAGTTACACACAGTAAATAAGCAAATTACAGAGTGGTTCACACAATTTTATATTACTAATGGGGGGGCTTCCCCCCAGCCCCCTGTTTTTTTTAAAACATTTTTTATAGAAATACGAACCTTCCGAACAATAGAATAAGTAATCAAACTTTTTTTTCAGCATATATATGTTCGATTTTACATTTTTGACGTAACAAACCTATAAATACAAACTCGTGTACCCAAAAAACAAGTGAATTATTTAGATTCATTTTATTATTTTGCTATTTCAGATACTACTTGAGAGAGAAAAATGGAATTCATAAAATCCCAAAGAGGCGCCGATCAGTTAACGTATGAAGGCTACATATACAATAAAGAAAGCACAAAGCACGAAAAAAACTATTGGAAGTGTAAAGAGTACACCAAAAATAAATGCAAAGGAAGGGCGATTACGGTTGGCGAAAACATACATTTAACCTGCGAACATAACCACATGCCGGACAATACAGAGGTTTTCATAAAGAAAACACTTAACACATTAAAGGAAAATGTCGAGAAAAATACGAATGAAGCATCAACTTCTCAGGTTAACAAGGCATATGAAAGTTTACCGCTACATATAATGGCACAGATGCCAAACACAACTATAAAACGCAATATAAATCGCCTAAAACAACAGAAAGAAAACTTACCCATGGCACCAGTAAGTTATGAAAATATTGTTATACCAGAGGTATTACAGATAACAGAAAAGGGAGAGCGTTTTCTATGGAAAACTTTGGAAATAAAGAAGGAAAAAATGTTAATTTTTACTACTTTTCAAAACTTAACACATTTAGGCAATTCAAAGACTTGGCATGGAGACGCTACATTCAAAACCTGCCCTACACCATTTCATCAGTTTTATAGCATTCACGGCACATTAAATGAAACCGTTACACCTCTAATCTACGTTTTAATGCCAGGAAAAACAGAAGAACTGTACAGCTGTATATATAAAATAATACAAGAATCATTGCCTGAAAAAAACCCGGAAACTATAATCATGGACTATGAACAGGGACAAATGAACGCTTTTTCTAAAATATATCATGAAACACACATTCAAGGCTGCTTTTTTCATTTTGGCTTGCTGCACAAAAACCCAGACTCATTTAAAAGTGGAAAAGGTTGCTTTAATGTGACAGGCCAAAGCTTACAATTAAACGCTTACCTGGCTCCATGGCCTTACAGACTAACAAAATATTTAACAACCAATTAACTAATTACACATTTTCATTTCCCCCAACAATTAAATAATTAAATAAAGCCATTTCCTCCCTAACTGTCCCTTGGACCTTACCATCTCCTTACCCCTTTTCCAGGTGTCCCGCTTTCTCCCTGGGGCCATGCCCCTCCAGGCTCAATACCTGTTCCCCCGGGGTGGCCCGCTTGTGCAAACAGCACCACCCCATCCTTTCCCCTGTCATTCCCTCATTGTGCTTCCCTCCCCCCACATCAAAAGGGGCCATGCCCCCGGAGCCCAAACCCACTTCAATACCCCTCAAACTCCCCTCTACACCAATCTCCCCCTTCCTATGACCAGCAGCCAGTCTGACCTGCCACATCAGCAACAGAAATTTCACATCAAAACTTCACTAATGCCCCAACCTGTCACACAAAACTACCAGCCAATCGCCCCTTAACCTGCAACAAAAAAACCCCTAACAACTCGCCCTGGGACGTAAACAAAAACCCCATCCATACCAACATACAATGGTCCTCCCCCCCTTTAATAAACCAGACCCCTGACCTACACCAAAATGAAGGGGTGGGAGGGTGGGACAATCGCCAAGTCCAACCGTCACCTGCCTCCCGAACCTTCCCTGGCCCCTTAAATACCCCGAAGGGGCGCTCTGCCCCCCCACGGCCACTCGCTGGCTGTGTGCAGCGCCAAAAACTTCCCCGGGGGGAAACGCTTCACATTCCCCCCGGGGCCCCCCTTTTGGTCAATCACTGTGGAGAAGAATTCAAAAATTAGGGTTACGAACATTGTACATAGGAGATACCGAATTTTAACACCAAATCAAACGATTGTACGCTTTAGCATTTGTAAGAGAGGACATGGTTACTACGTATTATGATACTTTGATTGCTTCTAATTACTCTACTAATCATGAGGAACAGTTAAGCACTTTACTTGACTACATGGAAAACACATGGATTGGGCAACTTACGAGACATGGAACAAGACGAAAAGGGAAATATGAAATTAAAATATAGAATTGCTACACATCAGTAATTAAATAAAAAACAAGAACGAACAACGTACAGGAAGGATGGCACAGCAGGATAAACAAAGAATTCAATTCAAACAACCCAACCTTATGGCACTTCCTTAAAAGTCTGAAAAATGAACAAAATAGACAAGAAATAAAACTGTCCCAGACACTGTCACTCGGAAACCGACCAATGGCAAAAAGGAAATACAGAGACCATGAAGAGAGAATATCAAGCATAGTGCAGAATTTTGAAAATACGGAGCCAATACAGTACCTTGAAGCAGTAGCATATCATTTGAAATGTTAAAAGAAAATAGAATTAACGCACCAAACAGAGAACGCCGGCTCCATGCAGGAAAACCATTCCCAAAGTACATACATCCAGAAAATGAGAATCCAATGTACAATCCACCAAATCCATTGATGCATCCATCCACGAAAAATTCCATCGAAAAATGCAAGCAGAAAGCAAAAATCCCATGTCAAATCCACCAAGTCCGTTTAAACATCCATCCACGAAACGATCCAACGAAAAAATGCATCCAGAAAGTGGAAATCCAATGTAAAGTCCAAAGAAACACAGCGACCAGAAGTTGCAAAAAAAACATCTGTTGATGAAAAAAACAGATCCATTTAAAAAACAAATCAAAGACACGATCCAATGCGAAAAAAACCATCCAAAAGAAAAAAAAACCATTGCAAACTCCATCGGATAATCCAAGAAAAAAAAATCCATAAGCAGGTCCGGAGCTCGAGCAACAGGCATCCAACCGGGAAGAAGGAACTTCTAAAATGGCGTCTACATCGCGAACGTACCACGTCATGCGTAACAAACTTTATACAAGTTGAATTTACAATAGTATTGAAAAATGGTCAAATAGCACCACCTAGCGTTAAAACTTAGAAACACACTTATAACTTTTTTTGTTTAATAAGCCGTTGGAAATATTTAATTATTTTACAAGTAACACTACAGAATGTTTAAATTAAATTAAAAAATTACAAATACAAACTGTATTAATGTACCATATTTAAATAAAAAAAATAAAAAAATTACAAATACAAACTGTATTAATGTACCATATTTAAATAAAAAGTATGTATAAATAAAAAAATTACAAATACAAACTGTATTAATGTACCATATTTAAATAAAAAGTATGTTTTGTATTTAATAGGTTCAAGGTATATGCTTGCATTTCGACCAAAAACAATATAAACAACCAAAATGTATTTCGACATTATTGTAATTCGACCATATTTATTCGACCAAATTAATTTAGACCAGTTTTCAGTCGACCATTTGTCTGGACACCACTTTGCATATCATAAGCACTCGGTCCAAGGCACTCTCCTGCTCAGTTGTGTACACCTAGGCAGCCTAGGTCTGGAATTAGGAGAGTACGCCTGAACCTGAGTGCAAGCAGTCACTGTGTCGCCCAGCCGTGATGACAAACTTTGAGGGTGCGCTGCTGTGCCCCCCTTTGGACTGAGACGTGCTGCGGTGTAAGAGATTTGATCCCATCACCAGGAGAGGAGAAATTGCCACTGTCCTGCCACAGAATCATCCCTGGAACTCAGGCTCTGAAAGACACAGAGCCACACAATTGCAGCATTTGAACCCGCAACCGAGTGGACTCGACTGCCGAAGTTTGGTCAGGAGTGTGCCTTGGGTCAGTGAGTACTTGCAACCCTTAACGGTGGCCCCTGGCGCACCCATCCACTTTTACGGACGTGTGTTCCCTGAGGACCATTCACCTTTATCGAGGTAGCCTGTGCTACCGTCCTATTCCAAACTCAATAAACCTGTTTTGCCCTCTTAGGGAGACTCCCCTCGAATAGTGGGAACTTATTCATCACTGCCTGACCCACCTTCCTGAGTCACTACAGCCCCTGCAAGAGACCCTGTTTTCCGATGTACCGCATGATCGTGTGTGTCTACACTGAAAGTGCTTTTGAACGCTAGGCTCCCCTCTTCTTTGGAACTGGCCTGCCTCTTAGTTAGGATTTGATAAGTGAAGGACTGCCTAAAGTATATTCGCACTGTATGCTCCTTTAGGCCAATTGTAACTGTATATTTGTTTTATTGTAGTGTTGTGTGGGTTTAATCATTGCTACTGATCTTTGCTTGTGTTTGATTTAAAAGGCCTTTAATACATGTATATGTATTTTCGATATACACCTGACTGAGAGTAATTTGTAGTGTTGTTGCTGTGTGTGCTCATTGTGGACTTTCGATCACCCTCACCCTTCCTGAGACCTAGTCGTGACCGCAACCAATGCTACCTTGATTTGTCTGGCTTGTCCAGTAAGTTACCCTGTTCCAAGAAATTAGGGTGGCCTTCTGAACCTCTGCCCACCAGGTCAGAGTTCAGAAATCCATCTTAACAAATAACTAGGAAACGGTATGTTCTAGAGCCTTGAAATGTGGTTTTCCTCACCTTGAGCTGCATAAAATTAGCTCTGCCAGGTCCTTCTACGACCACATTGTTGTTTCGTTGATTTCAAGCAACCGTGAAATCTGGGGAGAGCGGCGGGGTGTGAAAATGTCATGTAGCCAGTAATGTCTGGAGGGTTCTAATAGGTAACTATGCATTATGTGGTGCAGATCGGTGGAACGGTGTAGAATTGCATAAAGAACAAACTAACAGCCTTTCTGCCTTACATATACAGATAATAATAGTCTTGTTTTAATAATGTATTATATTATGGTGAGGAAAAAAACAACTCTCTGAATATTTCACTCGATGTCTAAATAGATATAGGAACATCATATTTTCCATCCCTGTTTTAAAGGACGAAACCGAAAGCCAAAGGGACCTTGAAATATCCACACCTGAATGAACAGTCTCATTGTATGGGGTCCCTGAAATGTTACTATTAAAAATTCTGAAAATAGCATTTACTTACAAAGCTGTAAAATAGATAACATAAACTTGAAAGCAACACATGGCCAGAAATAGCAGTTTCATTCGTCAATCGAGCTTGAAAGAGAACGAACTGCATTTAGAACAGTTTCAGAACAACGTGTTGCTCATATTCCCACACCTATGACTCCGGTCGTTAACCACAGCCACAGTAAGCAGACATTAACAGTGGAATCTACTGATCAACCACCCCAAAGTCCACTTAATCCCCATCCTAAGATTGCAAAAACAATATCTGCATCTGCTGGGACTGGACTGAAATACCTATTACTCAATACACGCTCCCTGGTTAAGCACTGTCATGAGGTAGCAGACCTCATTGTTCAGGAAAAAGTGGATATATGTGCACTTACTGAAACATGGCTGCATGACACCGCCCTCCACTCCTTATTATTGGCCACTCCAACAGGTTATTCCTTCTTTCACTCTGATAGACAGGAAAAACGTGGCGGTGGTGTGGCAGTGATCTATAGAAGTACTATTAATATACACGAATCTGTCAAACTAGCTGTGGATCAATGTGAAACTCTCTTTCTCAAATTGAGCCTTTCTGCTACAGTCTCTCTTAACCTTTTGGTGCTCTATAGACCACCAGTTGATACTCCCTCCTTCGAAGAACAATTACTGGCCTTTATTGGCATGTATATTAACCTCTGGGCTGACAATCCCTTGGATGCCTTGTCCATATCCCTAGCTGATTCCCTGCTCTCCTTATCCTTTACTCAGCACGTTAAAACCCCCACTCATACTGGGGGCAACATACTTGACTGGGTCATAGCAAAAAATGTCCCTATCATCAACATGGATGTAAATCCATGCATCTGGTCAGATCACTTCTCCATAATCTTTCAGACTAACCACAATTGTATTCTGAGAAAAGATAATCAGCCTACTATTCCTGTTATGTCAAGGAACCTACGCAAAGTCACCCAAGAAGCCTTTCGTACTACGGTCATTCCTCTATTACCCCCTTTAGAGATGACCATGCCACTCTGCGACTTTGTAGCTAACATAAGATCCGCATTTGACACCACTTTAGAAATACTAGCCCCACTGAAACCCTCCAAAAAAAAAAAGGATAAAAACGCTCCCTATACTCCATTCTCAGTTGAAATTACTGAGGCCCGTTCTAAAAAACGCAAAATGGAACGACAATGGCACAAACAACCATCCGAGTCCAGTCTGTATGCCTATAAGCAGGCGCTTTTACAGTATAAATCCCTTACTCGTTCAACGAAAAAATTGCATCTTAACTCTAGGATCTCTAAAGCCAAATCTAGCTCCAAAGAGCTCTTTGTCATTCTTCAGGAGCTCAAAGGTTGTTCTACCATGTCAATGTCCTCAGCAGACAGTACTTGGTGTCAAAACATCCATAACAGCTTCACCAAAAAAACTCTAACTCATCAAAACAATATTATTTCTCAGGTCAAATTATTGACTAATACCTCCTCCATTTTCAATAACATGGATTCGCCAATGATTCTCATGTTTTCACCTTTAAACCCGTTTCTACAGCCGAAGTTATCGACATCGTCGTAAAACTCAAACCCACTTCCTGTAGGGGAGATGTTTTTCCGGCCTCCTTATTTAAAGATCATATTCATACCCTTGCCCCATGGGTTACTACCTTTGTTAACAGATCCTTCAGTGAATCATATGTCGCCGAAAGCATAAAAGAAGCATGGGTCACTCCTTTGCTTAAGAAGGAAAATCTGGATCCTGCAGAGGCAGGAAACTATCGCCCAATCACTAATGTTCCCTTTTTGCTGAAAATCATAGATAAAATCGCCTACTGTCAATACCAAACTTTTGTCGAGGAACATGATATTCTAGCCTCTCAACAATCAGGGTTTCGCCCCAATCATGGGACCGAGACTGCACTGCTAGATTTAAAATCCTACATTGCTGGCCTTATTGACAAAGGGCATACCGCCCTGTTACTATTATTAGACCTATCCGCTGCGTTCGATTTAGTCGATCATCAACTACTGGCGGATAGACTAATCACAATTGGCAAATGTTCCCCTGAAGCTTCTGCCTGGTTCAAATCTTTTTTGGGACCACGGAACATGAGAGTTACTAAGGATAATGCTCACTCCATGGCATCCCTACTATTATGTGGTGTTCCGCAGGGCTCATGTCTCTCGCCTCTTCTCTTTAACATCTACTCTCGTCTTCTCTGCGCTCTTCTGTCAGCCCTAGGCATTTATTTTGCCAATTATGCTGACGACACGCAGGTTGTTATTAAACTCACTGGTGAGTATCAAAAAGATGCTGAGCACATCAACTCAATCTTCACTGAAATCCAGAAGTGGATGGCTCTAAACTCACTGGCCCTCAACAATGCAAAAACAGAACTGTTGATTTTAGGTACCCAGAAAAATCTGAAGAAACTTGACACAAAATATGACAACTTTCTGATTGGCCAACATACAATCCCTGTATCTCAGTCCGTAAAGACCTTAGGAGTTTACTTTGACCCGCAGCTATCTTTCACCCGTCAGGCCAATTATCTCAAATCCTCGTGTCATTATTATATTCAACTTTTATGGCAGATCCGTCCTTATCTGTCTATAGAGAACCTTGCTGTGATTGCAGCTGCCATTGTAAACTGCAAGCTCGATTATTGTAACAGTCTAATGATCGGTACCTCCCAGGCCAACATCAAAACCTTGCAGATCATACAAAACAACGCAGCACGCGCAGTAATGGGCCTTAAGCGCAATATGCACGTCTCTGACGCCAGGCGTAGCCTTCATTGGCTCCCTGTGAAACAGCGCTTACACCACAAAGGCCTTACTACTGTGTTTAAATGCCTTCATGGCCAAGCTGCATCCTATCTCGCTACCAGGATCAAAAAGAAACCTGTCACCCGTCTCTTGCGCTCAAGTAGCAACACCGTCTTGGTTCAGCCCCCATCTATCCTGAAAAGATTTGGGGATATTAGCTTTGACTCTTGGGCTCCAGCTCTCTGGAATGCTCTCCCTAAATACCTCTCTAATAGTGAGTCTCTGCCTATCTTCAAAAAGAAATGGAAGACCTTCCTGTTTGATAAAGGATAGGTCCTTTTCTGTCCTCTTAGCGTAGCTCTCTCGGTTCTCCGTTATCTTCTTCCTCACTCTGCTGGTCTTTATGAGGTTTAGATTTCACCAGTTTTCATGTCTTTTCGTTCTCTTTGTCTGATATTGTTTTCTGTTGTTTCTGTCCCTTTCCTCCTCTTGTGAGCGCCCTGAGGCCTATGGGTTGGTGGCGTAATACAAAAACATAGATAGATAGATAGATTTATATGGCGACTGCCAAAAATTAATTTAAGTATTGTTTTCATAATTATTATAATCATTATGTACCTCTGTGCTTGATGCAAAACCATGTTGTACATTTATCTTTTACTTGTTGCAAACACAGGATTTATTATTAAAATATAACGTGTACAAATAGTTTTTAATTAGGTAGTAAATCATAACACAAGTGAAACTGATATCTTCTAAATGTGTGAAGTCACATGTAGCGTCTTATTTCACGCTGTGGGTTGGGCTTTTAATTGAGTGATGGAACTTGGAGTTTAGTTGGCACATTGTAAAACATGGTGCTGGACGACAAAATCACAGGACTGGCTCGAATACACTGCCATGTAACGAGGAAAGTTGTGAGCTATGCAGAAACCCGAAAAAGCTGTTATGGATTGCAACACTTTGACGTAACCCTTATATATTTACCGACAAGGATCAATCTTAGATGCAGTGCATTGCATCAACGGCCTGGACTGGACGCCTGGAATATGCCAGCTACTGGCCTATCACTGCCTTGCATTTTGGGGAGAAATTCCTTGAGAAATGTGCAGCTCTTAATCTCTCCTACCTCTTCTTACCTAAACACTGTCTTATTAGGGGCTATCAATCCGCTTCTGTCCCTGGCTTAGCACAGAGACAGCTAACCTTAAGGTGCTAGATGATGCAAGGCATTTGCTGGATTCCTATGGGGTCCGTCTTCTTTTTCTCCTTGATCTCTCATCTTCATTTGATACTGTCAACCATGAAGTGCTGAGTAACATCTTCTCCTCGTGTTTGGGTGTGGGTGGTCGTGTCCTGTCCCCGTTTGCCTCCTTTCTACAGGATCGGACTCAGTTTGTGCACATGTGCTCCAATAGGTCAGATCTGCTACCGGGACACTATGGTGTTTCTCATGGTCCGTTTTATTGCCCATGTTGCTTAGCATCAATATGGAACCTCTGGCAGACCTGGTGACAGTGTTGGGCTTAAAGGAGAAGTTCTCCCAGGAAATGTATTCGCTCAACGGGTAGGGCATGCATTTCTGTGCATATATCAAACGATCACAGTTCTTTTCCAATGCATCTTACCTTCGATTTTCTGACATTTAGACATGCCGCATGGGGTGGACACCGCCATCATGAGATCATTTTATTAGTTGACCAATCACCATAGGTTCAAGGGCCCCGGTGGCAGCAAATCATAACACACGCCCCTCAAGCTAACATTGCCATTTCAAACCGATATACTACGCCCTTTGTCATGACGTTGGTTCACAGCAAAGCCAAACTTCCGCTGGCAGCAACTACACCCTCATGTTACCTAACACAACACCCTGAAGATCCATTCACATATAAAGCTAATCTAATATTTACTGAATTTTCACAAAAAGAAGATAACAAGTTGCACTTTTCAATAATTACTCAGACTACAAAGATGCAAAGAAGCCAAACTGAGGAAATAGGCAAAGGTCCCCTTCTGCTGAAACTTGCAGTCAGAGGATCGCATGTGGCCTCCGTCATGAAAAATTGTCCAGAAAGGGTCAGATTCAGAGACAAGTGAAAAGTAGGAACTGATCACAAGGAAACAAGGAACAAATTGTGCTAGACTCATGAACTTTAGGAGAAATCTCTTGCTGACTAGTGTGAATCTCATCAACAAAATACATATTAAAAGAGTTGCATTGGTCAATAAAGAAAGAAGATAAATAGGTTGGAGGGATTAACACAATGTTTAATTACCATACACAGTTCACGTGGGTGGTTAGCTGATTGAAAATGGCCAGATGTAGCCTAAGTTATGTGACTATGAATAGCGTGAAGCGAAGAAAGTGAAGTTGAACAAAGCAAAGGGTAACCTCTGCCAAGTGAATACTCTCACTTCACTCTCCCCAATGTACCCTCTTGCATTCCCCCTGAGAGGTTCCATTTTTTGCCTTCTCTCTCCAATGGTCCAGGACCTATTGATACTCCTGGGATTACATCACCTGCCCCTGGTTGCATCTCCCAAATGTTCATAGGATTCCCAAACTCCTTCCTCTCTTCTGATGAGGGGACATAAGATTGTGGAACGGTGGCCTGCCTTAATCTGCCCCATAAGTGGCTTTTCTTGGGAAGTGGCCCGGAAGTGGCTGTTAGGCTGGTGACTCTGTTCTTTCAAGATCCTGTCAGCTCGCGTGGATATTTACTTTCAAGCGGCCCTGTAGCTCTGCCCCCTCATCTTTCTAACACCTTAAGAGGCACGCGCACCGGGAAGTGGCTCGGAAGTGGCCGTTAGGCTGGTGACTCTGTTCTTTCAAGATCCTGTCAGCTCGCGTGGATATTTACTTTCAAGCGGCCCTGTAGCTCTGCCCCCTCCTCTTTCTAACACCTTAAGAGGCGCGCGCACCGGGAAGTGGCCCGGAAGAGGCTGTTAGGCTGGTGACTCTGTTCTTTCAAGATCCTGTCAGCTCGCGTGGATATTTACTTTCAAGCGGCCCTGTAGCTCTGCCCCCTCTTCTTTCTAACACCTTAAGAGGCGCGCGCACCGGGAAGTGGCCCAGAAGTGGCTGTTAGGCTGTTGGGCTGTACCATGCGTGACCATGCGTCACCATGCGACCATGCGTCACGCCATGCTGTTGGGCTGACCATGCGTGGCCATGGTCTTTCAGCGGCTTTCGTGAGGGCCGGGTACTGAGAGCACTACATACAGGAGCCTGCGGTTTAGTTTTTGCAGTATTGCTTTGAATTGCCTAAAACGTGAGCATTCTTTCCGGTGTTTATTCTTATTTGTACATCTAAACCGGGATTGAAGGTCATGCTACTGATGAATTGGTTTTTCATGTTACATCACCTTTGGTAAATATAAATACAGATACAGCAGTGGATGTATACAAATATTTTGTCAGCTGCTGAGGTAGCATGTATACAGGAAGGAGTGTTCTGACACCAGTGTTTATCTAAGCACACCTCCTTCTCTGTCTCCGTGGAGCGCATTGTGTACTTTTTTCTTGTTACTAGAATGAAACTGAATCTCTGCTCGAGTAAGAACAAATATGGAGGCGGGGGAATGTATGACGACATTCTCTCTGTTCCTCTAGTATTCACTCCGGTTAAGAATACAATGAGGCAGGCTCTGGCTATTCCTCTGATCCCCTCCCCCTCCGTTACGGATCTGACCATGTTGAGGTTAAAGCGGGAGGTTTTCCTCCTCCCTTAATTGACTCTGTACATCCTGCTATTGTGCCCTTGCAGACACAGTGTGAGCCTCATGGTAACAGCGAGATGCTTGTTAGGGGGATAGACTCCTCTTTCTTAGACTCTCTGCCTATTTTTTCAGAGGGTGTAATTTCACTTATGGCTCTCTCACAAAACGATGTAGACCAGTTGGGGGAGGAGGAGGATCATGTGTCATCAGCCCAGGTGCCGAGCGTTGCGGGGACTCCATGGGAGGGGGAGCCGTGCCATTTCATGAATACGAGGATTCTTAATGAAATGTCAGAGCCTACTATCTGTTTAAGATCTATCCTGTCAGTATTGCTTGAAATGCAGAGTGTTGGTGGTATTTGTCCATGCGGGTGTGCACGTCCATGCATGCTGAATCCCGTAGATGGATCCCCTAAACCTGTTGGGATAGGGGCTTCTGCAACAGCCCCTGAAGCTTTGGCAGGAATGATTCCAACTAATTCCATCCCTGCCGAGATCCCAAGTAAGGGTAAAGCTGTGCCTGAGCTAAAGATCCCGGGGTTGGAGGAGAAGGGAATACCCAAGTAGCGTTGATGAGGTACCTCCATTAAAGCAGGCCTCAGCTAGAAAAGGCAAGAACAAAAAAAAGAGACCTCAGCTCCAGTCTGAGAAAGGTGTTAATTGACCTTTTCGTAGATCCTGGAGACATTTTATAAGGGGAGATGTCATGGCTTCTCAGGGGCTGGAGGCTTAATCTGATTATGTTGGGGAGGAACAACCTGAACGTTGTCCTGCCTCCGACTCTCTTAGCTCTGCTATGATACATAAAGGAGCAAAAAATAATAAGACCTCGAAAGGTAATACAGCGCATGTCAGTGCGTCTTCCGAAACCAAAAGGGGGGCTGGGGTGTATCGCCTCTTCAACAAAAAAATCATCACATGTTGAGGATGTGACACCCCCAGCTATTCCTCCTCACTCAAAAATGAATAACAGTGAGCCCACAATTGATGGTGGTGGTCTACCCACGGCTACGAATGAATGCTCGCCTGACCTACCACCCAGAATAAAGCACACAGATAGTGAGGTAACATTGCCGCCCGGCCTTTCTACTGAATCTTTAATCATTCCCAGCCTGCGTTGAAAGTATTATTCGAGAGAAAGAGAATGTAGGTGTTGTGGCATACAGCTCTCTGACTGACCGGGAAACTCTTCTCTGTAGTCAGGATCTGGATACACTGGTTCGGCAATCATTCATTGACATACTGCAAATTCCTATACATACTGGGCCATCTCAGATCCAATGGCAGCTCAGGGTCTACGGAAGAATAAAGAGCGGGTCACTATAGAGAAGTGGACTGTACCAGAAGCTGGGAATTCTTTACCCATTGATCTGTATATGGGGGAACAAGGGAGCAAAACACCGGAGAATACTATGCGGGCGGATGAGTTGGTTCACCCTGGCAGAAACTGTGGGGATTTACAGATAGAGTGTGGAGTTCCTCCAGGGAGGGAGGTGACACCCCATAAATCCATCAATCATAGTCAATTTGAAGACATCCTCATTAGCCCGACGATCCAAGTGTTATGCTACACTTTATGTTCGCACATAGTGGTCCTGCCTCCCTTTATTGTTGGAGAATTCTGTAATTGTTCAATGAGATCACTGGCTTGACCCTCATTTCGTCAGGGGATATCAAGTTGGTGGACGTCAAACACCCTGAGCGCTTCGACTATGTGCGGATGGTTTTTGAGTCACGCACAGTGTATGAGGCATTATTGCAAGAGGTGGAGTCCTTTAACACATTTGGCTATTATCTCCTCAATTACGTTCCGGGTTTTCTTAATCCACGTGTTGAGAGACAATCGGTGGGCCAGGGAAAAGGTATTTTGGATGACCTACAAGGAAGCCAGAGCATGCATCAGGGGGCCGGGGGTGTTCAGTGATCCCAACCTCCAGTGGTTGGCCCTGAGTCTATGTGAGTCCATCTCATAACTCCAGGGGCTTAAACCCAATCTTTAACCGAGCCGGGGGATTTTCCCTGGTGTCATGGAACACTAGGGGGCCTTGGTATCTTAAAAATCCAGCGGAATAATGTTCTCCCGTAATGAAATTCTCTATAGTGTGTCTTGAGGAAACCTGGATTACTTAATCCTATGCCTTGGATGGTTTCATAGTTCACTCAGAACCGGCGAGAAGGGGCCTAGAGAGACCCTTTGGAGGTCTGATATTGGCCATTAGAAGTGATATTAATCTGATAGTAAAATAAACCTTCATATCTCAAAATGGTGTTTATCGGTATTGCTAGAGTTAAATACTGGGTCTCGCCCTTGCACTATTTTAGTGGTGAATATCTATTGGAATCTGGATACCAACTTGTCTGAATCTCTCGCATCTCTAAACTGTCTATTTGAAGAATGTCATGAACTGTGTCCGGACCTACAGGTTATGGTTGCTGGCGATCTAAATGTTGAAATAGAAAGACAAGGGGGCACTGGCACTGCTCTGGGAAGGTATCTTGGTATTTTATTTGGTCTTACAAATAATACCATAGAAGGTGGCCCTAAGGGCAGTTCACGGAAGCAGCTGCAGGGGCAACTATGGTGTAATTTTGTTTACAAACTGGGGCCTTTATTGGGCAAATTATTTGCTAAGCAAATCGTCTGATCCGTCTACCTGGACAAATGGTACTGTCCCCACCACTATTGACTATGTGCACCTGTCTAAACGTTTGTTGGATTTGGCTCTGTCATTCACCCTTACGCAAACTGACTGCAGCAACCATAAAATGAGCAAGCTAATGTTTGCAGGGTATTGGGGTCAAAGGAAATTGGGCATCTATCCCTTCCCCCTGAATAGTAACATGGCACACAAACGTATTGCATGGCACACAAACGTATTGCATGGCACACAAACGTATTGCATGGCACACAAACGTATTGCATGGCACACAGATGTTTACAAACTGAATGCTGTTGTTGTGTCAGACTTCGCCACCATGGATTTAAGGAAGAAGTTAACCCTTTACAACCATGAAACCTTTGGTCATTATGTTGACACTTCAATAAAGAAGGTAGTGACTCCAGTGTGTGTCAATATCAGTAAAACGAAACATAAACATATATATGATGCAAAGGTCAAACATTTGAAAAACTGCAGACTAAGGGAATTAAGGCATCTCTGCACCTCGTCCTTTTCATTGACAGAAAAGGTTGCATTGAAGAAGAGGGTTAGCAATAAATGTAAAAATCAAATAAAGAGTCATCGGGCCTCCCTTTATTTATTTATTTTATTTATTTGGATTTGTAGAGCGCGCTTACAGCCCTTGGGCATCGAGGTGCTGGTACAAGCAGTTTGTAAGCAGGATTAATTCAAGGTTATGTTATCAGCTCCCGACATTGGGAGTTCTTAGTTACACATCTAGTTGACGAAAGACAGTGAACATTACATGCGATGATTGATCAGTAGGGGGAAGCAATCATGCGAATAGCCTGTTTTTGACAGCTTTGCGGTAGGCTATGTGGGAGTCGATAGATCTGATGTGCACAGGAAGAGCGTTCCAGTGTGAAGCGGCCATAGCCGGGAAGCTGGTACCGCCTGCGCATCCCCTATGTGTTTTGGGGGTGGTAATCCTGTTTGCGTAGGCTGTTCTGGTGGGTCTATTTATCAAACTGATAGTGAAAATATGCTTACTGCCTTGAGGGTTCCCCCCCTAGGCAATTTTGGGCTCTGATTAACTGTAAAGGATTCTCCCAAATTACAGTGCAATCCTCTGTAATATTGGAGGAGGCGTGGGAAGGCCACTTTTGCTCTCTCTATGCTCCCTCAAGGATTGCCTGCTTCTGTGAAAAACTCAGCCTGGAAATTTAAAATATTGCCGGATGACATTAAATCTCTTGTAGTGAAGGCCTCTATGTCTCGGGCCGCTGGGCCTAATGGTCTGGCTAATGTCATTCTTAATGGGAATGTTGATTTTTGGTCTAAAATTCTTTTTAATCTCTTTAGTGATATTGTTATGTCAAGGTCTATCCCGGAGTCGTGGCATATTTCATACATAGTGCCGATATATAAGAAGGGAGATAGATCTTGTCCAGTTAACTATAGGCCAATGGCACTCCTGGATGCTGACCCCAAAATCTTTCCCAGCCTTTTGCTGAAGCACATCCAGGAGTGGTCGTATAACAATAACATCATGTCTAACTTTCAATTTGGGTTCAGAATGAATGTGGGGACAGATGCAGGAGGGTTTTTATTAAAGATCTTGCAAGATAAAGCCTGGAAGGCAAACAGTACACCGATTTATGTGGCCTCGGTTGATCTTTTCATGGCTTTTGACCTGGTAGAAAGAACTATTCTTTGGTCAAAACTTCAACATGCTGAGCTCTCCTCGCCCCTCTTTTTATCGTGTATCATCTCCATGAGGGTTCCAGGCTCCAAGTGCGTATTAATAACGCCAGTGTCTTGTCTCATTCCATCAATGCCTTAAATGGCCTTCGTCAAGGGTACATTTTTGCACCCTCTATTTTCAATCTATATGTGGCGGACGCAAGCATTGTTTTACAAAATGCTGCTTTATCATCTCTGATGGCAGAGGGAGTCAAAGTGAGTTGGACAGCATATGCGCATGATTTCATGTTTTATTACCATACCCCTGGGGGTCTTCAAGATCTGTTAACGGCATTCAGAGAGTATACGCTGTCCAATTCTCTGAACATAAATGCAAAGAAGACAGTCATCATGCAGATTCATGGTAGGTCTAGTGTGTTGAAGTATTCATGGTTCCTAAATCATGATAAATTGGTAGTGAGATCTTCCATACATTATCTGGGTTTCCCCATCTTTGGAGATAACAGAAAAGCACATTATGGGCACTATCAAGCGGGGAAAGTTTGTCCACAAATAGCACAGCTTAAAAAGATTGATAAGAAGTATGGGAAATGTACATTTCTGCCCACTCTCCACTATTACAAATGCAAGGTCATTCTGATTTTTTTGTGCAATGGTTCATAGCTTTTGCTCTCTTGGGCTAGAGGTGAACTATTTAAATACGAAGCATGTATTTTGAGGTCTGTCCTGAGATGTCTTCCCCTTGGTTATGAGCTATGAGCTTGGACTATTATCGCTGGAAAATGGAATAATGTGGCGAAGGATCTCCCTTTTTGGGAAGTTGATAACCAGCCCTAAATCCTCTCTGTATGATTTGATGGGGAGGGGCCTGTGCAATGGTTCCACCGCTTCCGGTTACCTAGGTGATTTAAAAACAGAATGTCTGGAACCTCTGGCAAAAATGGGGGCAACCTATGAGCTCCTTATTTTCAATCCCAGGAAAGTAAAATAACTCTTGGAGTATATGGATTGGAATAACACCATGGGGAAGGTTTTAAAAACCAAGCTCTACCATCAGTTGGTTTCCCATTTCCAAAAAGGGGGATCCTGAAGCTGTATTTGTATCAATTTCCTGAAAAGCATCAGCACCAGGAATTTATGTGTTTCAGGTTTAATGTACTCTTGACTGGAGAGATTATAGACTTAGGGGAGACAAGGGGGGGTGAACCCTCGGTCTGTCCGTTTTTCCAAGGAAATGGTTGTACTGAAACTAAGACATCTTCTTATTGACTGTGTTTCTCTAAGACCTGAATGCATACAATGTTTTAGCAATTTTGTGATAAATCCCGAAAGTGCAAACCTTAACAATTTGTGGTGGGAAATGCTTCAGGGCAAAATGGTCTCTCTCCAGGCTGCTGTTGTCCGCTCTTTGACTAATGCGTGCATATTGTGCCTAAAGCTTGGATGTTATTCACTCTCTCTTGCTGTGTAATTACTTATTGTATTATCACGTATTGTATCTATAATGTTTTATATGGGATACTGTATAGACTACTCTCTGTACGTCGGATGAGGTTTTGTACTTGCATGAATTTGTATAGGATTTCTTCACAATCTCGTATATGTAATTGTGTTGTAAAAATTCAAAGAAGTTCTGTTGGATAGAGGAATCTAGGAAATGATTTGATTTAGAATGAATTGGTAGGATTCTGATTGTGAATTAGGTTGTTTTTAATTTAATTTTTTTGCTTAAATAAGTTCAATTTGTGAACTCCGCAAATATTGATTTGTTTGTTTTATTCATGAACTGTAATGTTTGTACAAGTTTGCTTATTTGTGTTTTTATTCTTATTCTTTTAACTTTTGTAAAGGTTGCATGCAACCAAAAAGAAATAAATAAATAAATACATAATTAAATACGGCTTTTCCTGGTCCTTTGCATGTGTTACTGTTGCAGTCGCCATGGCAGCCATGGCAGCAGAGCCTGGAAAGGAAGGCAGATCTTTCTGAACATTTCCCATTAGTGTTTGGAAGGATGGTGTCTGCTCAGCCTTACTGGTGGGGGTGGGAGTGTTCATCTTCTCCATTCTGGCTTGCAGTAGTTTCAGCCTCATGCACCACATCCTGTTCCCACTGGCTCTGCTGTGCCTTTGTTTTAATGCTATTCTTGTGGTTGTTGCCCTTTCTGTTGCAGGTCTTTTTCAGGCTAGATACACATCTGTATTCATTCTGTCTTTGATGCGAATGAAAGTTCTTCAAAGGGCCATTCACCAAAATGATCTCATCCTGATAATCTATCCATGGATAATGTAAGTGTTTCTAGATGTTTTTGAACAAAGTAGGCCTTTTCAGGTCTGAAGAAATGCGGGCCCTTTCCATTGTCTCTTTTCATCTTTGATCCCCTATAGCTAGCTTTCCCTGTCTTGCTTGACCTCAGCTAAAAATGAATTTCAGCTTGCCTCGGTTTGGCATCTTCCTGGAAGTTTATTGGTTCGCATTCTTTCTCTCATGATCCCCGTTAGTCCATAATCCCTGCTGATCTCTCCAATACGCACGCAAGGAACTGTTGCCAAGCGGTTTCAGTTATATCAACCTGACAAGATAACCCTTCACCCCCCCGTACTGCTCCATGCAACCTAAATAGACTTTGTGCCCCATGATTTGTTGAATTCAACCACTGTTTTTGTCCATAAAGCTATGCAGCATAAATGCACCCTTTGTGCTAACTAATGTACATCACTGCATGTCACCTAGGGTGTTCTTCACATCTGAGAAAGCCTCAGTGCCTGTCTTGTAGGCAGACCTTCTTAATTTCAGCAGTAGATCCTTCTCTTATGTCATGTTAAGTCTCCATGATGAATTTTCTCAGTATCTGTGCCTCCTTCCCAAAACTGCCACATTCAGAAAGCAGCTGAAGACATAAAAACATCCCTAAATCATGGCTCTTCATGATCTGTTATGCTCTCAATTCAAAATAGTTGTGCATTACAAGTACACAATGAACTTGGTGTTATTCATCCCTTCATCACCATCTATACCATTCAATAAGGACCCATTCTTCTCTTAATCTTTTCTCCACCATCAATTGAAGACTTTCATTACTTATTTACAGCTTTACCATCACCATCATCCACAGAACTCAATTATTTTGATTTGAATTCTTCGCGCTTTGATCACCATCCATGAGGGACAATCATTAGGCCATTAGTACCTGAAAAGTTCATGGCCATCTAAAGCAGTACATCATCACCCATCTTGCTCTTCCGTTCTTCTCCACCATGAATGGAGGACAGTCATGAGTTATTTAACTCTTAATTTCTTTACCACCGTCCATGATAATTAATCATCACGCATCTATCTCTCAATGAGATCACCACCCAGGGCGACAGATAGTAATGACCCCATACCTATTGACAACTGTAGCACCATCACCCACAGGCAATCATGCACAATCTAACTCATCATCCTTTCAGCATCAAGGACAGGACATTACTCATCAGAGACTCTTGTTATTGAAGGCCATTTATTGAGATTTACAAAGAGGTCCATCGCCCACCAAACAGGATGACTCTGCAGTGCTCAGGACGCTGCGCATCAGTGGTGGTAGCATCTCCACCTCCACCATTGCATGTGCTTTTGTTTTGTGTTATGTACCCGCATCTCCTCTTTATGCATCGACCACCTATGGAGTCGCAACTTTTACTGGATCTGGAAGACAGAAAGAATAAAGAGATAGATTTTCAGAGTGCCACTAAGAAAATGGGATTTTTGTGGAAGCAACTTATTTTCGAGATGTTCATCACAGAGCAATACTATTGAGGATCACCCTTATGTTATCAGCCATTTTAATGAATCATTGAAGAGGAACCACCTATTGCTTTCCAGTGAACAAGCCATTTTCCAATCCACGCTCCCTCTTACTGACACATAAACAGGCAGCCAACTGCTACTTTTTATCCCTCTACTACACACAGCAATGCATTATGGAGGCACATGTATATTGTGTGGTTTGGTCACTGAGCAACCCATCCAGCTGCCAAAGAACTGATACATTTTCAGGCTTATGAAACACAAGAACAGCCACATATATGTACATACACATGGTGTGAACCCAGCTGAGAAGCAATGGCACGCAGTACCTAGGGACGGACCCAAAAATTTAGAGGTAGGGCATTGGAATAGCCAAGGTTCCCAGATGGGTTCGGGAGCAGGAAAGGAAGGAGCTCAGGAGGGAAATAGTAGGGTTGAGTGGAGCTATCAGCCATTGGTCAGGTATTTCCTCAAAGAGTGGGGACTGACTCAGCCACCAATTAAACACTGGAACAGGCATGTGCTCAGGTTTGTACTCTGCACTCATTCTCTTCAATGCAACTTTAACGTCACTCTCTCATACACCTCGTTATCTATCTAAAAAAAAACTTTAGCACATTTGATCACTCACAAAAGGAAGAAACACTAGGGCATCCATTGAGGGATTCCCAGCATGCGAAACTCAAAAGCTGTGATGATGCAAATGGGGAATTACACCTCCAGCTAGAATATGTACACTTGAGATCCATCCAAGTGGCTCCTTAATATCCTACCTGTCATGCACGGTGCATTGTATTCCACAGTGGAAGACTCATCTGCAATGGAGAGCAAAGGAAGAGCAGCACGTCAGGGGATTCATCAAAGAAAATGCACGCATACCTCTCCTAAAGCAACAATATAGATGCCTGTCTAAAACAAATATAGTAGATAAAATAAACTCAAGGTTGACCAGACTACCTCACAACTCTGCTTCAACACTCACGAGGTCTGAGGTGTGTTTATTCTGAAAATGACCAAGGTAGCAGAGGCACGGGATACTGGTACTGGTGGCTAGGTGGTTGGATGGTGACAGGGCTCAAAACACACGTTGGGTACCAAAGTACAGGAAGATTACTCCAATGAGTACTATTACATTTTCCATCATGTTTACCTGAGGATTAAATGCAGGTGGTGTTTCTTGTTGCTGCTAAAGCATGAATAGTTGGAGGAGCCATTAAGCTAACATCGACATTACTTCACACTGATTTTGTCAGCCAGCTTGCCCAGTGAGCCATTCAAGGCTGGGGGAGCAATATGCCCCCATTTTTGCATGGCTCAATGGGGTTGGTATATTAATTTCTTTATAAGAGGCACTTCTTTTTACTCTCCTAATGGTGGGCAGCCAGGGGTGCTCAATTTAGCACATAACCAGCAAGTAAGACACAGGGAGAGGCGTTTCCCTGCTTCCTGCCTGTTGGCATCATCCTGTGGGAGCCAGCAGAAAAGACACCGTGCGCAGTCGTGAGTTAGGCTGGAGCGGATAAATATGTGCATGTGTGAGTGAGAGGGGGTTCCTTGTGTGAACACTCTGTATGTGCAAGGACAGTTCTTGCCAGCTAGAAGGGTATCTCAGGATATGATATGATATGGCATTTGTAACGCGCCTATACACAGGTGTTTCAGATGAAGGCAGGGAGGTGCAAAACCATTTTGTATGACAATCCTGCAATGATATGTATGGCTGCCAGACAAAGTGTTGCGGAGTGATCCTGGCATATTGGCAAAATCAGCAGGAAAATGTGTTCTTACAGTAGCAAAAGAATAGTATGGGGCACAACATGAATGTGTTCCCACAGTTGCAATACTGGCATTACAAGGCTCAGCCACCACAGGGTGGTTCATGAGGCTTGCATGCTGCCATTATTAGGCACAGCGACAAGTATGCTCTTAGAGTGGAAATACTGCGGTTTTAGGCAGAGACATTGCACGCGTATTCTTAAAAGGACAATGCTAGCATTAGAATGCACAGGCCACAGAAGTGTGTTCATAAACTGGCAATGTTGGCATCATTAGACACAGCCATCATGAATGCTTTCTTAAAATACAATGCTCACAATATTAGGTGTAACCACCATGCGTGAGCTTTTGAAGTGTTTATATTGGCATTATTTGGTCCAACTAACATGAGTGTGTTCTTACAGTAGCAAAAGTAGGATACGTTGGTACAGATAATACGAAGGTATTCTTATAGTAACAATACCGGCAACTTTGGGCACAGGCCACTTTACACTGGCAATGATGGCCTTATTAGGCACAGCCAGCATATTTGTGCTCTTGCAGTGGCTATAATGACATATATTAGCACAGCCAAAAATAAAATGTCTTCTTTCAGTGTCAAAATATTGGCATGTATTTTTGTCACTGCACAGGAATCATGAACTGGGTTGTTCAGCGACAACACCAACATAGAATAAGCAAAGGCAGCAGGGACATGTGTTGGGAATTGTGTGCATCTAGTCGCCTGGCATCTATTGAAGGGTTCATTAATTCACCTTTGGAACTTAGTGTTAATGGGCTTTTTACCCAATAATTGTTCACACAATATGTTGTAATATGCACTATTTTAGCACATTCTTGTTAAAACATACAGCTGAGGAAGCATTCGGCTTTCATTGGGGCTGCCCTCCTCTAGCTCTTCCATAATTGGTGGCCATGCTTTGCCCTGTTCCCTATGATGAGCGAGCCACCACCAGGTAACACTGCTATCTTGATTCGATGGATTTTACCTACTTCACTTTCAGAGGCTGTTTATAGCCCAGCCCTTCCTGCTCAGGAGTTCCTGAGGGAAGATCTCAGGCTATTCTCCTATTTCCTGAGTTGTTATATTGTCTTCTGCTCTAAAACCCACCTCTTGCCAAAAAGATTCCAGCTGCTAACTTAGCAACCAATGCTATTTCTAGACAACCCCTTCCAAAGTGGACCAGTTCTCCAGAATGGGGAGTTTTGAAGTGTCTTTTATAGGGTGCCGAA
Organism: Ambystoma mexicanum; assembly: GCF_040938575.1. Classification (NCBI taxonomy): domain Eukaryota; kingdom Metazoa; phylum Chordata; class Amphibia; order Caudata; family Ambystomatidae; genus Ambystoma; species Ambystoma mexicanum. Next base: position 157,300,744 of record NC_090925.1, read on the forward strand.
GAAACTCAAACAATGGTTCATTTCTCCATGGTTTCCCCATGAAAAGTAGAAATCCTGGAAGATTTGCCACACTTACATTACCTTGGTTACACGCCAGATGGAAGTTTGCACCATGTTTGACAAAACATGGTAAAAGGCTTGGTCCATCCTAGATACCCCTCTCCTTTCACTAACAGCTTCAGAAACGTGATGGCTTGAACTTGTTCTTTGGAAGTCTGATCCTTTGCCATGTTTGCCAAAAGATATGAGCCCAAAGAGCTCATCTCACATATTCTAATTATCATTTCAATTAGCATTCAACATACATGCACACACGTTTGGGCTTATCAGTGATTATCATGGAAGGTGAAGGCATACACATGTTCCGGTGCATTCAAGCAATGGCTGGTTGGAAAATGGGAGTACACAGAACATTGCAGATGGCCAAAGTAACGCGAGGCCTGATCTTTGAGCCACGCATGAGAACCCATAATCATCCCAGAAGTGAGCACAGATGATGTCTTGACTGGATGTCGGTGATAAGTCCAAATCCAGGAAGTGGCAGACAATCATTAGAGACACCATACAAGGACATTGTAATATATATGGATGACTGTAATGCCATTAGAGCACCTAAATTACATGTTTGCTAATATGGCATTTCCATGTTCAAGAAGCATTGATACAAAAGGATTGCACAATAAATGCAGGGCTGGACCATTCATGTGCATTCCAGGAGTAAGCACAGCCTGCTTTGAACAAAGCCACAGGCTAGACTGTACACATTGAGCACAGATGGTCACCCATAACCATTTGCTTAGGTAGAGTAACATCACCCCTTGCCACACCTTGAGCGTATACAACTAGCATTATCTCGGTCATGCCACGATCCACCTGCAACTTAATTAGCGTATAGGCACATAAATAAAGCTAAAGAATATTAAGAAAACTAAATATTAGTGACAGTCAACCCCCAGGGATTAATGTCCCATTTCACACAAGTGGAGTTGATATGAAAGCTTACCGTTCTCATAGTAATCATATATATTGATGACAGATGGCTTGAGATGTGAAACCACATAGTCCTGCTCGACGGTGAAATGGAAAGAGTAGGTGGCATTGGAGACCTGAAGAAGACAAGAGAGAGACCTTTGCTGTTTCGGCTTTGTTTTCAGTTTCAGATTTTATTTTAGTTTCCATTCCATATTCTATTTCCTCTCTGGATTGTGCTTGCATTTGGATTTCAGTTCGTAATGCTTGATGTTCAATTTGCTTAGCCGTTTAGCTTTTAGCCTCTACTTTGGTTACCTGCTAGTATTGGTGTTACCAAAATAGTTCTAGTTCATTTATATGGTTTTTAAAAGTGATGAGATCAGCACAGTTGTTGGACTTGTGGTCTTGAAATCTGTTGAAATCTATCTGGAAGCTCAAATCAGTGGTGCAAACTAGATTTACCAATGACTTCATGCTGCCACACAATCAAAGCCACTGTATAAACACAACTTTAGAAAGTAGAATTGTCTCTGTTGAGGCAGGGGACAAAGAGTGTTCCAAGCCTCATGATTATAGCTATGTACTTAATGTGTTAATCTATGCATGGGTTGTTATGATGATGCTAAATGTGGTAAAACCCTTAGTACAATGTCACAGCTCCCAAGTCTGAGACATCATCACATGTATTATTCCCCTTTTTTTAAATGCAGTATTTGCATTTCAGTTGCCCAGTCATATAAATGGAGATGCTGAAGCTTAACTAACAGGACAGACACTAGTACTAATCCATTAGAACATCATCCAAGCCTCTGCACCACAGTGGGAGACTAACATGCTCTTCATGAAAGATCAAGTGTGACAAAACAAAATGCTATGCATTGATACACATATCTGAAAGCGGAGCACAGAGTAAGAGTAAGACGCACAGGGAACGGAAATCTAGGAGCTTCTTCAAAACCACCCTGATAGAAAATCTATGCTGCCGATAGAGCCACACAATCCTACACAATAGACAAAGCACTAAGAGGCTAATCCTGAGCCTGGAGGGAGTGGAACATATCCACCCCGGAAAAATCTGCTATTGCAGATTCAGAACTTGGCAGAATTGAACACTACTGCAGCCATGCGGCAGCCCTACTACCATGCACAGATCTCCATGCCGCGATGCCTGGAGGTTAAGATGATCACGGCATCGACGCAGATCCTTAGATTGTGCAGAGTTCAGCTTGACCCCCTAAAATCAGCCCAAGATACAGGAACCACTTTTGGGAGGGAAGATGATCTGCGGTGTGCCTCAGCATCAGTTTTTAAAGCACTAAATGAATGTTATAATTATAAGAAAGTCCCACACAAAATAAAAACGAAAAAAATACAACTATACCAACCACAAAAAATGTTTTTAAATTTGCTGTTCAAGAAGCTAAAAGCCGAACTAATTTTGAGAGAAAATCATCAGACCTATGGTTGAGGTCAGCATAGTCCACATATACATTTAACAGTCCCATAGATTCCAAGATGTAAAATACTGTATTGCAGGCGCCACCATCTTGTTGATTGTTAGGAACACTTCAAATTATTGCTAAACATCAAAATCAAATGCTAGAAATGAATGTGCAAGCTTGAATAATACGAAAACATGCTAAATGGAATTATATGTGTCTCGTGTTAGAGGTTGTCTTTGTTCATGTATCTTTATTAATGATTTCATCAACAGTGTGGAAAGATAGCTGTGGTCTTCTGAGTGCATATAGCAGTCATGTATAAATTAACAATATATGATGGAGTTCAAGATATAATATCATAAAGGTTAATACAATCAAATTGTGTTGGTAACAATATGCATATCTTCAAATGCAATAACTGCATCACCCACATCCATTAACACTAGGTGGTAGTCAATGAAAGGCTTTTTATATCGGGAACTGCTCCTATTAGAAGGCACATTTGCCACAACATGTTTACGCGGGTTTTGCACAGTCTGGATAACTCAACAAATGTCAGAAGCAGGGAGGGCATGAAGAATCAATCTCAACTCAATGTAAAGTCAGGCTTCTCAATTGTCACCACCATCTTGTGGACTGAGAAAGAAATCCTCCCAAACTTCGACTTTCCTGAAGATGTCCTCCCGTGCCCTGTATATCATCTTTCCAAATGATCCAGTGAGAGACATTTTGCACAGTCACTGTTGGTATTGGGGGCAAGAGGGCAATTTCCAGAACCTCTATAACAATGTTTGGCTGCAGATAACTCTATTCTGATCCATCTACACTAGTGAGTGGTCAGCTTGAATGTGTCTGATAGCTCACATCATCAAATCTCTCTTGCTTCTCCCGTAGGGCCTCAGCGACAGCTCATGGCTGTTAATGTCCCGGTTCGCATCCCAGACAAGGGGTGATCGCTATTGGGGCTCTATCTTTGGAGTGCAAATAATGTAAATGTTTTTTTTTTTTTGCTGCGCATATTGATGAAGCCCGATCACCCATCAAAAAGAAAGAAAAATGGAGATGGCCACTGCCATGATAAATAGAAAAAGGACCAAGTCCCATTTCTGTTTCTATGGCAGCCCAGTGTGGACAGGGGAAGGTGCAGGACACCCAGAAGATCCACGCCAGCAAGTAAATTGGAGGGCGAGGTAGGGATTGGGGATGATGTGAAGCTCGCGAGGGGAGGGAGGAGCGCTGAGGAAGGGGCCCGGCAGAGGCACTGAAAAAAACATGTTCACACCCGGAGAAGAGGCTGGGTGGCTATTGGAATCTTGGGAAAACTCTCAGTTTACACCCACGTCTCCAGCCTCTTGATTGGTTGAACATGATTCAATGTGTGCAAATTTATACTTGCTACCCTCAGGTTTCTCAAAGTGTTGCAATTGATGAATATCCAACAATCAATTTCTTTTTTGTTTTTATCCTTTTTCACACAGGCTTTCAAATGTATGCAATTTCCATTTGTGTGAGTCTGACAAAGAAAATATTTGTTTTAGGGAAGCAACAGTAGGCATTATGACGTAATTCCCAATATCGAGAATGAGAACCACACCAACCTGTAACCAATCCTGCAACTGGGAAATGTTCACCACAATTTTAGGTTTCCAAGTATTTCATATCCTCGCGTACAAATGTAGACGGGGACCCAATATATCCTAGGAGTTTATTAGGACGTAGCTATGACATATGGTGATTGCAATCAGGTAAGTGAGTATGTGAAATATCACCAAATAATTACCCTTTAGCCATTGGATTACACATCAAAGATCATTAAATTAGCATCCAATCACGGAAACCATCCATGCTATCAAAGGCCTTCACCACTGGGGTGACATGGAGTTCATCCAGGCTCAATCTCGATGGATCAGTGACTCAGATAAAGGCCTCTGATCCCTTACAGGCTTTGGTGGTAACATTTCAAAAAGTAAATTACATTATAGAATCACAGTCATTTTGATACCCTGGACTTTACCCCACGTAGATAGATTGAGCTTTTGTCATCTAACCAAATCTGGAATTATTTTCTCTCAAAATGTGTCAAAATTATCCAGGATCATATCAGCGAGTCCAGGTAACATTTTAATCAACAAGTATTTGAGACCTTTCATTACCAATTGCAAGTGATATTTGCTATATCAGCAAAAGTTGCAGTTGTTGAAAAGGGAAGACACACACTTTTAACCATTTATCTTTCCATCCTAAAAACTGGGAACATGATTGACTGTTTGCATTAGTGCTCCTATCGGGATGTTATGATTCATCAATGTCATTAACATGTCATCCACATTTAACATTATTTTGGTAATGCCCTACAATGGGTGTATCCCTTTAACATAAGTATTATCCTTGGAACCAAGTGGACAGCATTTCGAATGAGTGAGTTTACTGAACCCAAAGTTTCGACTTTCCAAAAGTTCAACAATTTTTTTTTTTAATTTCCCGCAAATATATATGTGGGGGGAGACCCCCCACACCATCCCCATCTTACCCCTATGCATTTTTTATGTACTTTACCCCTCCCACATATATATACGCGGGAAATTGGGGGTCGAACTTTTGGGAGTCAAACTTTTGGGGTTAGGTAAAATTGTTCTAAACCAGCATTTCAAGGGTCCACAAGAACAAAAGAGGGGAAAGTGGTCTTCTAAGATTATTCCCCATATGAAAAAGGAAGAAGCCAAATATATGCCAGTTACAAATAAGCCTGTTGGAGGCATTATTATAGAAACATTTTATTTTGTCAATGAAGGGTGAACCCAGGCCAAATTGTTGCAGAATTCTAAATAAATGCTCCCACTCAACCCTGTCTAATGCTTTCCCAGAACCTTGGGCAGGATGAGCAAGTGAAAGGAGGAGAATATCTCTTCCAGGAGAATATGTAAGAGCTTTCTCGTGTTGTCTCTAGGTGATCGCCCCATAGCAAGACCTATCTGAGATGCATGCATCAGTGATGAAATGTGCTGCTGTAAATGTGTGGCAATAATTGTTTAGTACATTTCCTTGTCCAGGTTTATCAAAGGTATTGGGTGAAATTGGGACAGATTGATGACTCCCTCCCTGCTTTAGTTAGTACTTGAATGCATAGACCTATGGATCCAGTATCTTCTGGCTCTCTATATACCTTGACATTTCAAGGATCCATTGGACAAATACAAATCTTATGGAATTCTATAGGTAGTCTACCCTCCCACAGAGCATCCTCAGTGCACATGTTGTGTGTTGCGTGCCTGATCTCTGTTCCAGATACAGAGGCGGTCAATGCTTTCCTTCCAGATTGATTCTGGGTGGGGAGAACTGTAGAGCTTGTACAACTATCCTCCAGGCATTCTGATATGTTGCCATAAGAGGAATTTGTAGTATTGTAAAATTGTGCCTATCCACCTCTAGTCATCATAGGAGCAGAAATGATGGAATTATGTCCATCTTATTTGTATCTTTAAGAAAGGGCACTTCCTCTCCAGTGTGTTGCTTCTTCAATATTAAAGCAATCACTCTGTTCACTTTCCCACCACATTCTTAATGTGTATATAGAAGTCGAAAGATGGATGGCTTGTTTAAAGAACATTTTGTATCATTTGTACTTAGTCCTAGTCAACCGTTTTGTGTGGCGGTAGCGCTTAAGTGCTTCAAAGCTGCCCTGCCGCCTAGATTGAGGCAACGCATTTGCTTTTCATGATCTGTTGCTTTTGTTGAGCAGCAGTCCGTTATGAACTCCTAAGAGGACATGCATAAGACTTTGGAAGACCAAATGAATGCTCATTTAAAGGCATGCGCTCCCTGAGTGTGTCTATCAGGGTAGAGTTACCTGCAGAGCCCCTTTAAAGAACAATACTATTGCTCAGGTGAAAAGGTCAGGGCCTAATGGGGTTAATAACAAGCTTCAAAGAAAAGCAATTGTGATTAGTGAGGCCTGATTGCATACATTTCAAAAAACGATTGAGACAGCAGGAAGTAGGCACGTCCAGATAAACTACCACGTGAGCCAGGAAAGCATCTCAATTCTATAGCTGTGGATTATCAGGGGTACACATTTCAAGTTGCAGGCTACTAAGCAGGCATACAAATTCACTTGATCCTTTAATTTCTGCATGCTTTGATCGCGGCATGTGTTAATCACCTCAAAATAAGTTATCACTAGCCAATGATTACTGCAAATTTTGAGCCTTGGCTTTATTATTGTCATTCGCACACCGGCAGCAAAAGTGGCCACTGCACCTCCTGAGAGCCCACTGTACTCATTGGTGGACTGCTCTCAGCAATGCGCTCTGCACCTGGCACATACCGTGGAGAATTCAGAATATCCAACACCTCGCAAGGCCGTGGCAGTCCATAGAGCCGCATTGCCCAGGGTCCAGTGTGCAATGTAGGCAGTCATGTGGCACTCTGGGCCCAGGGTGACATTAAAGATTGCCAACCTAATTTGGGGAGTATTTAAACAGCAGTGGACTCATGAAACCCAGCTTATCAGCTAGAATTCATCCACAAGTGGCATTACCTTTCAATCTTTTACTTTGGACCTCCTGGACTTGATACTTTGGACTACTCTGCTGGACCCTGGACTTGGTTTATGCCATTTGGATTGTTCTGGATTACCCCACTTGGATTGGTTACCTGGATTATTTTGCGTATTGGAATTTTGAACCTACGTACTTCTTTGTTCCATCCCTTTTGACTTGTGCCCTCATGCCACCCGGGAAAAGGCATTGTGTTTTTTTTGGTTTATTTAATATAATTTTATGGATTTTCCCCCCTTGATCATCCTCATAGCTTTGGTTGGGTTGTCCCTCCTCCTTTTTTCGCTTTCCTTTCAACAGGCACAGTGTTGGACGCCAAGTAACTTTTAGATATATGTATACCGATGGAGGGGGCAGGGTTTTCCACTCTCTGACTAGTAACTAATCATCAGTGTCTTCTCATGAATCCTTGGCGAGAGCCCATTGACATTCCTCCTCCCGGTCCCTTTTTTCCTCTCGATTAGCTAGTGGTTTGTGTCTTTCTGGCTGATCAATAGGAAACAAGTGCTATCTGGTTCACCTGGGACTCACGTCAATTATGCACCATTCATGCACCATTATTTTTTATTCTAGATCTAAAAGATCGCCATTATGCATGCGGCCACCACACCACATGTTTTTGCATAGAACCAGGAAGCTTTAAGCTCATAGAATATCCAAACATGGTGCACAGAAGAGAGGTTTAAGTTACTTTGATGGAATATGGAAAATTAATTTCCATATGTAGACTATATAATGTGTGCAGAGTGTTGACAGGAGACACATTTGAGAACTAGTACAAACAGGACTAACCGTGATGTGTAAAATTACGTTACTGAAAGAAACATGTTAAAAGAGACATTTATTGCCCTGAAGAAGATCACTACAGACCATCGAACACTGAAGATCAATTGGAGTGAAACATGTGTTGTTCACGACAGATCTTTTACTATTTAAGATTTTGGAGTGAAACACGTTATGGCAAATTGGGAGATGGATAAACTATACAATTGCAGATGTTACATTGGTCTTCAAAGACCACATGTTATATATTGTTTGGTAAGGGCGCATTGCTCAGAAAAAACTTCATGTTATGTTATTGTAGTAAATGTTCAAGTAAAACTGGATAAGTACTTTATTTGTAATTAGACACCACATAAAGGTATGGTGTAACAAAGAGAAAAAAGGAGTGCTTTCGTTGGAGTAAGGGTATCCCAGGAATTGATGAAGTTTCCTTGGATATATAATTTGTTGAGAAATAAGGGATATTTTATATGTTTATTAAGAATGATGTGTGTAAGTGAAACTTATTAATATTATGGTGACTCAATAGAATTTTGAATAACACACTACAATTTATTGGACAATTTGTAATAAATCTAAAGAATTACAAAGGATTGTGAATTGGTTGCGTGGCTGTTTATGATACTTTTCAAAAAGAATATGCTTGTTTGTACTCTGCATGTGGAAGCACACGCTTAGTAACACTGTTGCAGCAACAACATTTAGTAAAGAAAGCAGGCTTCATAGCATCAAAACAGCAATTAGCTCAGATAGGACTGTTGTATCAGTCCCCCACAAAGTTTGAATACCTCCTATCTTAATTGGCGATCTACGCTTGTCCCTGGGGCTGTCTTCTGTAGACCGAGAGTGAGATGACAGAGACAATTGGGTGCTTGAGAGTTTGCAGTCTATATTCGACTGAAGTCAGAACCACTCCCATGGGTCCTATTTGTTCTGTTAAATAATAGGTTTAACTCCTGTAGTAGAAGTAGACATATTAGGTTGTGATGTGCTGCCCATTGCTCAGTGTAGTCGAGTTTTTAAGACCAGAGCTGGTAAACGTCTGCAGAACATCTAGTGGTGGCACAAGACATTAGGAGAGGGTACTTAGATGGAGAAAGAGGGACGACAATACCAATAGATCTATACCTGGAGTGCCAATATTACTACTTCCTCTGGGGGTATCCTTCCAGTAATCTACACCGTCTACTGAGCAATAACAATCCTCACAAATTGCTCCAGGTGAGGTGTGTTCAGTATATACAGTCATTCCATGTACAGTAATCAACACAACACTTACAAAGATAGTTATAGTTTGCAGGAGTGGACATGGTCCCACCTGGCCTCACTACCCACACGAGGCACATGACTCTTTCCTACAGGAAATACCAGCCATGGCTATGGTGCTTCTACCATCCAATTGTGTAGGGTTTGTTAGAAGGTTGAGAGTATGCGCTCTGTGCTTGGGGTCTATGTCCATGGCGATTGCTTATGCTAATTTCTGAACTAGGAATTTTGAGAACCTTATATTTTTCTGGCACTTGCATGGCTTTTGTTGTGCTTTTCCCCAGTAGGCTTTCTACTTTTTGTCCTCAATCATATGGTGATTCCTTGATATGGTTACTCAAATAGGAATTGTAATGTTGACTCTGTTGTTATGGATGTTACTGTTTATATGTGCATACATTAAGGTAGAGAAAACAAGATTATGTGGCTGTTCACATAAGAACACCTGTTCACCACCTCCCTCTGGCAAAATCAGAAATATACTTACATGCACCAAGTAAATATTGACACTGTTAGGAAGAGCATCTGCACGTCCAACGTAGGGTAGGTTTTTCAGCTGAAAGCAGGTAACATGGAAGAAGAAGATTGCAACAACATTAGAATCCCCAAACATATACCACAAACAGGCTAATGTGACATGCAACCAATGACCCACCTTCATTACAATTTCTTGTGGCACAGGGCACTGGCATGTTGATTTTATAAAGCAAAGGGAAGGGGAATGAGATTCAGTAGCAAGCCCTGTATCATAAACGCAAATGGCCATATACATGCTTATACTATGTATTCAGGAGCTTGATATGCTAGGAAACCATGCATTGTAGTCATGTGAATTATTGAGGTATAGAACATATGCCCACCTTGCCACAGCCATTTCACTGCAGTTGGTGAACCACCATCTTGCAGCAATTATCACTGCATTCTGATAATGGGGGTTGGGTAAGGGTACGTGTATTATTGATTTTTGGGTTGTTGTGGCTGAGAAGGGGTTCAAGGTCTTAAAAGGGCATATGGAAGGCAATGAAATGTCCCAGATCCTTTATTTTCGCCATTCCTTGTTATGGGGTAAGATAAATGCATTATGCTGTGAAACATCAGCACAGACCTCACTGTGTTGTCCCAGGAATAGAGGAAATACGTTTACCAAGAGAAGGAACTGAGCTACCTCCAGAGGACGTGTCTATTTCAGAAACAGGATAAGGAGCCAATAGAGAACCAGGAACCACAACACAGCAACACAGAAATCAAAGACACGTGGGACAGGAGAATAGAGTCTCATTAAAATTAAAGAGACAAACAGTGACAGTAAAAGATGTATTTTGATCCACTCAGTGAGAACTTAGACACATAGTATAGCACTTAAAGACAGGAAGCTATCTGAAAATACTGAGAACTTTGCTGTACTGTCAACAAACCACGAGTGAAGAGAGCTAAGGGGGCGGAGTGAGTTTCCCGCCAGTCGCTGCTCACCACTGGAACGCCCTCCCCGTAGGCCTCCGAGCACAACATTCCTGCAGAGCCTTCCGCAAAGCCCTGAAAACCTGGCTGTTTATCTGAACTGTGCCCAAAATCACCTATGACTCTTATGTATGTACTGGCAAGCTTTGAATGTAACTGGTTTGCAACAGCACCAAGATGCCCTTGGGCTTAGGCGCTTTACAAATGTAAAAAGTAAATCAATAAAAATAAATAAATACTGCTGAAGAAGGGGGATAGGTATGGGATAGCTTAGACTGTAGGGCATAAGAAAACACCCAGCTAATAGTCCTGCGACCCACAACTCTGTGCTGATAACCAAAAGACAGGGAAGACACAGCATAGACCACTAAAGGATCACAACTCACATCTGATTTTTCATTATCTATAACTTATATATATTCTAAGGATTTTCAAACCCTTCCACGCTTGTAGGGAGATTACAATTATCTTAGTGTGGTTGAAGATTTGTAACAGGTTATGAATCTAAGGTAGATACCCCAGGCTCGAGGAGCTGGGTATCTCAAAGGTTATCCGGTCAATGCAAGTCATCCAACATATTGCGATGAATGTATTTGACTCTACCAAAGAGTCAAACAAGTAAAGAACAATGTAAATTGAGGCTAGAAAGATGGGGAATTGCGACAAGACCAAAAACAACAGGAGCAGGATTCAAAATCAGACAAGAAACAAGTTAAATAACAAACAGAAAATACAAGACAGCATTAAGATTGCATTAAGAGAAAGAGTTCCTTCTACTCATATAGCCAAATGCAGGGATGCAGTGAAAATTCCACCACAAGATGAAAACATGTGCCCCATTTCAAAAGAGATTAGAAATTAGACATGTATGGGAGCATTACCGCTTTCACCGTAGATTTCACAGGTATGTAACCGGAGGGCATTTTCAACTCCAAGACCGCCATGTTTGAGGATGGGCGTTTACCAGTGTAGCTGGAAGGGACATAGAAAAGAGTGAGGAAACTTAGATTACAAGGGGGCCTGGAACCACAAAAGGACATGTCAAGCATTTAATACAGTGCAAAAGGTGATGCAAGAATGCCACTTTGAGAGAAAATATGCAAGAGCTCTGTAAAGCAGAATTCAATCCAAACCACATTAATATGATTTCTGTTTTTGAAAGAGACTTTTCAACTTTAGAAGTGTCCATTGCAGCATCTTAAGCTCCCAGCTGTATGAGGTTCTCTTTCCTCATGTTATATCACATTAATGAAGAGAGAAGAAGTGAGAGAAGGGCCAAAGATACTAGAAGGTCACTCCAGTATTGTTTTTCCTGCCACTGCAGCCAGGATCTCTCTCTCATTTGTAGTTCGGCTATTAGGTGGCACTTTAGCACCACATGTAAGCTGAAACTATTGCGTTAGAGTACATATAGGGAGAAGTGGCATATGTGGAGGGACACACAACTTGTAGGTGTTGTTTAGTTATCTGGTTCCCGCCGAAAGACTGCACATGGCCATGCCAATCCCTATTGCCATTCCCACCCAGTTCTTGAATCAAGCTTTACCATCAAACTTTGCAGTCGAAGTGCCTGCCAGTGTTTTTTCAAATCAGTCTTCTGAGAGTTAATTACTTAATTGGAGTTGCAATCGTGCTTTTGGTGTAATGCAGACTGTTTTCAGCCATTCGATGTATAAGCACTATGCATGTTCTTCAATGAAGTCCTGTTAAAAACAAGCATTGGCAAAGTCAAACAGTTTTGGCTGTGTACAAGTATTAAGCATTTGTCAGGCACTGCAATTAGATGCTCAGGTACTTCCACCATTTTGCACCTGCTACTATCTATATTCTTATCAGAGATGGCGGAGAGGCCACACCACTGCAAGGAGAATCCAATGGGCCTGTCCATCTCTTCTTCTGTGTTTGTAGGTTTTGCGAAAGGGAGAAGCGCAGAGAGTGCATAATAAGAATATTTCCCCAGTGGGTGTATCTCCTCTTGCATCTATATGTGGCTACCAGGGAGCGGGAACGTGTTACCCGCTGCACGGAGATCTTGGTTTGGTTCAACCCCCTTCTAGAAAAGGACAAAATGGCCACAAACCAACCCCCTCAGTACACACATTGAAGGTTTTATTTCACAGCCCATTTCGACTCCCACATTATTCCTTGAAGAGGGGTACCTCTCTTTCACCGCACACCCTGTCTCAAGCACCTATGAAGGGGCAGTTCCACTCACCCCTTAACCTCTCCCATCCTAATGATCATCCCCATGCCTGCACTTACCATGATCTCATGCATAGCACTGCTTCCTCCTCATGCACACAAACATTTGATGCCATTGGACCCACACCCACATTCCCCCCTTCCCTGCTAACTACCCACCCACTATCCCGCACCATACATGCACCTCCCCACAGTTCCCCCACTGTGCAATACTTTGCTGCAAAGCAAGTACGGTGCAGTTAAGATCTGCATTGCACTTCCAGTATGGCAAAGACATGACACCTCACACCTATCATGAGACTATATCCATCTCTCAATGCCATGCTTCCTCTCCTTTAGTGTCTATGGAGTGCTTGGAGAGAGGAAAGACAAAATGTCTTCAACCATGAGAGCGAGATATCCCAAGGTCCTGGGACAGATGGAGTTAAGGCTTGAGAGAAGGTCTTCACGGGTGTTCAGGAGAGCAGTTTTCGTGCATCTGGATGCTCTTGAGTCAAACCGGTGGTCATGGAGAAATGGAGACAGTCAACAGATTCAGCGTGGTGGATCAGTTGTGAGATGACCACGTTTTCCAAGATGTGGGTAGTGGAGATAGGGCGGTAGTTAGCCGGGCATGAGGGGTCGGCAGATGGCTTTTATAGGAGAGGGTGCAGACAGGAGTGTTTGAGGGATAGTGGGAAGATGCCAGTGGCAAAGGCATGGTTGCAGAATTCAGCCAAGGCAGGAGCGAGAGAGGAAATGTTGTCCTTGATAGTTCTGGAGGAGCAAGGGAGCACATGTTTGGAGGAGAATTTCATAAAGCAGACAGCTTTAGAGACCTCATCCGGTGGTATGGGCGAGAAAGAGGAGAAGATGGGGGAGGGAGATGGGGGAGGCAGAGAGGGGGTTTTGACTAATAAAATGCTTTGATAATCATGATTAAGAAAAGGTGAATCAAGAGTAATGATATTACAGGGCTGTGTCCCAATGAAAGTGCAATTACTTTGCAATATGGCTCAGATTACGAAGACCCTGTGTTTCTTCATAGCGTGGCCTGGAAGCCATTATTAAATGGCTGCAAAAGTACAGTTCCTTCAAAAACAAGAATTGGTACTATTTTATGTGTGGAAGTTGTGTAAACCACAGCAACATGCAACCTCACAGTTTCTTCTGCATGTGTGAAAAACCATGGCTGTCGGAGACTCTTTAAACCTATAGTCACACAGGTAGTTTTATGGGGCATCCTTCTATCAAGGGGTTTATAATTGTGATGGAATGACTACTGCTATGCAGAATCCAAGACATGAATAGTGTCTAACCCGCCTACTCAGCTCCACACTTCTTCTTAACCAGCACTGATCCCAATCAAAGAGGTGAAATAGGCACAGCCTGACGGGTATACCTCCAGCGACTCTTTTGGTAGCGCCGGCTGAGGGCAGGCTGTATCTTCTGGGGGTAAGCGGCAGTGAGTTGGTAACAGCAACTTGATGACAATGGTTCCAGAATAAAGTATTGTCTGTTCAAGGTTCTATAAAAATATAGCAACTTCAATAAGCCAACGAATGCATCACCCTAACTAAATACTACAAGCCCACATCTGTAAAAACACACAGAGAATGCGAAACTTGGTGTGAAAGGACACTTTCTTTCAAGTTTTCCAACAAGGGGAAGCACAGGGATACTGTTCACCAAACACACTGAGCGTTCCTGCCCATCTACTACAACTGGGGGTCGAGGGCAAAGGGTAGGTCAGGGATACTGTCCTGAAAGTAGAAGAGACTTACAGCATCCTTGTAGTCTCTTTTCCCTTCCACCTCCAAGGCTCAACTACTATAGAGAGGAGAGCTGTAAGCAGGTCAAGGTGACTCTTGGAATGTGTCTATCGTCAGCCTGCTATCCCTCTACCATACATATTTCCTTTGCCCTGCTGTCTAGGGCAGCTGCTGCAGATCATGCCAGCAGCGAGGGAGGCCACCCCTGCTGTCATCCTGAGCTGCTTTAGGCAGTGAAGCTGGTTAGGAATAGGGAGCAGGTGAAGTCTTCTTTCCCTGCAGTGGGGCCCTCACAGTGGCTGCCCACAGAAGAGAGTGGTCTAGACTAGAGGACAGGAGTCCCATGCCTCACTGTCTATAGAAAACTGCTATTGCGTTTTCCCACTATCCATTACCGGGTGTAACACTGGCAGTGAGATAAAGCCCTCAGCATGCACAGCTTTACTTGAAGATGGACTGCCATCAATTCTCATTCCATGGAGTAATGGAAATAGAAGTCAGACTAAAGGCCCCTCTCTTTAGGGACTGCATTAAGATGGGTAGGTGCTCCAGTATTTGTGCTAGCATATAAAGGTAGAAATCAAGCTGTTTGATTCCATTAGCCCTGGCATCATTTTAGGTTGTGCTATGGCAAACGCCGGAGCTAAGGTGATTGAGTTGTGTTAACCCTTTAACAAGAAGTCGTCATTCACAACAGAGAAAAAGTAATTCTTTGGGTCTATACTTTAAAGCTTGATTCATATCATGCTGGGCTGTGAAGGAAATTGTATGATTTTAAGTAGATAGATCCAATTCCATATATGACGTTTGTTCTTTAAAGCAATATGGACTCCTTCATAAGCACACAACGTAACCTGTGCCTTTGAAACGTGCATGTGTTATCTGGCAAGATATTTTCAGATTTAGAAATGGAAATTCCTTGTCTTTGAATGTTTCCTGAGTGGGGAATGGCATCCATATAAGATTCCAATGGTCTGAATGCCAGGACTTCAATTATTTCCAGTCTGAATTAGGATGAATATTCATTTTACAGCACCCAAAGGGTTAAAGGACACCTCCCCTGCTCATAAGAAACCGTCATTTAAAAGAGTGTAAATAACATTGTATTAAGTTACTGAAGCCGTTTATTTCAAATTGTGATCTAGGCTCGCTTTAAAGCAATGCTCTTCATTTTATGTCATATTTAAATTCTTTGTTTCGTATGCTCAATTGATTCATTACCACTACTTCCTCTCACCCCGCCACATCCCTTAATTGTGATATGTCATCTATAACGTACCTATACACAAGTGTTTCAAGGCGCGACAAGACAAGGGAGGGAAGACAGAGGAAGGACAGGACAACGAGGACAGGACAACAATCTTACTAAGGCTTGTGTCATTCAGATCGTGCAAGTGCGACAAGGCAAAGTGCAGCGGAAGGGAGAGGGTGAAAAGCAGGGGAGGGTAAGGGGGGAAGTTCAGTCAGGGCAGCATTGCTCTGTGTAAGTACAGCTGAGGCAGCGCGGCTCAGGTTAAGTGTATGGGGCAGGGGACTGCAGAGGTTACAGTTACAACCCCTAAGTGCGTGGAAGGCCCGGAGGCAGTGCAGGAGCGACTGATTGCGGAGGAGCTTGGTCCCAGTGATACGCTGAGGGTAGCCAAGCAACCAGTCGGTGCAGCAAACAGGTAGGTCAGCAGGGGAGGGAGAGAGAGAAAGCGGAGGAGAAAATGAAGGTATTGAGCTGCATTGGAGTTACAGGTGGTCTGGCTCAAGTTTGAGAGGGGCAGGAAGGCTGTTCCAGAGGGAAGGACCTGCAGAGAGAGATCTACCCCCCCACTCTCTGCCAGGAGAAGCGTTTTACCCTTAGATAGTTGGAGGTAGCTAAGTGAAGGGCTCGGGAAAGAAGCTATTTTTGAAGAGAGAGTTGGATGTGGTGAGGGCCCCGGGCCCAGCAAGCCTTGTGGACGATGCAGAGTGTCTTGAACTTGATCCTTACATCCACCGGGAGCCAGTGACAAGATTTTGGGGCTGGAGAGATATGGTCCCTGTGCTTGAGGCCAAGGATAAGTCTCTCAGTCCTGTTCTGGATTAGTTGAAGAGGGCGGAGGGTAGAGGAAGGCAGATTGAGAAAGAGGCTGTTGCAGTAGTACAGCCTAGAGAGAAATAGGGCTCTGGAGACAGTGAGCTTCTGCGGGAAAGTGAGAAAGGGAAAAATACCTCTGAGGAGGTGCGCTGGTAGTGGGCCTTCTTGGAAAGGTCTGTGTTGTGAGGAGAGACGGAAAGAGTGGAGTCTTAATTGACACCAATGTTTTTTGCCTCACAGGAAGGTGATGGAAGAGGGCCCAAGGAGGGCGGCCAGAGCGAGAGAGGGAAGGTGGGAGCAGAGGTACCAATGAGAAGGATCTCAGTCTTACTGGAATTAAGGCAGAAATCGTTGGAGGCACACCAATCCTGAATCATGGATAGACAGTCAGGAATGAGCGAGGAAGGAGAGGAGGCTGAAGGAAGCCTGAAAAAGAGCTGAGTGTCATCCGCATAACACTGAAAGTTAGAGAAGAATTAGCGATCAGGTTTGCCAAAGGGGCCAGGTAGACATTAAAGAGGGTGATAGGGAAGAACCCTGGGGAACACCACATGTGGAGAGAGAGGTGGTGGAGAGAAAGGACCAAAGTTGGACCTGGGAGGGGCAGTCCAGAAGAAAGGAGGTCAACCACTCCAGGGCCTGATCCGTGATGCCAAGGTTCTTGCAGAGTTGATTGATCAGGATGGCGTGATTGACCATGCTAAAAGCATGCAGGCAGTCCAAATTCCCAAACAATTTTACACAACAATCTCTGTAACTTTCCCATGATCTCTCAATGGGATATATGCCTCTACCTCCACTGCATCATCCAGTATTTCTGTCTCCCGGAGGCAGCCACAACAATACTAGGGCCAGGCAGTTTTCAGCCTCAGTAGCTTATGTGATAGGTATACTCCATTGGTCCTGCTATTGCAGATGTTCATGATTCGCCACACCCCCCACGCCTCCTGTCAGAGGGCTGCACTGTTGCAGACTATCATGATTCTCCAAATCTCCCCAAGACTTCTGTCAGAGGGCCGCGCTGTTGCAGACTATCGTGATTCTCCACATCTCCACGCCTCCTGTCAGAGGGCTGTGCTGTTGCAGACTATCATGATTCTCCACATCCCCCATGCCACCTGTCATAGGACTGTCCTGTTGCAAACTTTAGTGATTCCCACATCCCCCGTGCTACCTGTCAGAGGACCGTGATGTTCCCGGCTTTCATGATTCTCCATATACCCCCACGTCTCCTGTCAAAGGCTGCCATAGTGCTGTGCTGCTGCACACTTTCGTGATGCCCACATCCCCTCGCCTCCTGTCTTAGGGCTCTGCAGTTGCGAGATCTTCTCTGGAACCTTGGGAGTTGGTGGTGGTAGACATGTGCTCTAGGCTTCCCTGTTGCGGGCTGACCAAAGTATTTTTCCCTCCTGTCCTCTCTGCACTTTACAGAAAGAAAGCAGTGACTCTGCAGTTTATGGAAAGAAAGCAGGGACTGATTTGCATGGTGGGAACCTATGAGCTGACTCTACGAAGGACAGGCCCAAGCGACCTCTGAGTACGACATTCCTAATTTCAATGCCTTTCTCTTTGCAAATAAAATGCTGTGCCATTGCAGCCATTTACGAAAATGGTGGTTGCATAGAAACACGATTTGAAATGTGTTCCATTGCTGAACATTACTGAAAGTCTGAGGGTGTCTACATGAGTGAAATATCCACTCTGTTGCAGGTAGGCACAATCACAAAGCTCCGCCATGGCAGGCCTTTTCGGAATGAGTGAGCATATCGACGTGAGTGAGTGTTCTGTACTGTTGCAGGCATTTACTGACAAGCGACAATGAGCATGTAAATAAATACCCAAACTAAACCTCCCTGATGAAGCCCAATGAGGCTGAAACATGTCTGGAGATGCTTGTGGGCTTGTGGAGATGGGACGTGAACAAGCAGCTAGGGCTGGACTGCCACTTTTAGGGTGAGACCAAGCCTGATTTGCATACGGTCTTTCCCCTTCTGTAATGGCTTGGCAGGCTGAGGAACAATGATCTGGATGGTTACCCGGTGCAACCTCACAGTTTCTTCTGCATGTGTGAAAAACCATGGCTGTCGGAGACTCTTTAAACCTATAGTCACACAGGTAGTTTTATGGGGCATCCTTCTATCAAGGGGTTTATAATTGTGATGGAATGACTACTGCTATGCAGAATCCAAGACATGAATAGTGTCTAACCCGCCTACTCAGCTCCACACTACTACTTAACCAGCACTGATCCCAATCAAAGAGGTGAAATAGGCACAGCCTGACGGGTATACCTCCAGCGACTCTTTTGGTAGCGCCGGCTGAGGGCAGGCTGTATCTTCTGGGGGTAAGCGGCAGTGAGTTGGTAACAGCAACTTGATGACAATGGTTCCAGAATAAAGTATTGTCTGTTCAAGGTTCTATAAAAATATAGCAACTTCAATAAGCCAACGAATGCATCACCCTAACTAAATACTACAAGCCCACATCTGTAAAAACACACAGAGAATGCGAAACTTGGTGTGAAAGGACACTTTCTTTCAAGTTTTCCAACAAGGGGAAGCACAGGGATACTGTTCACCAAACACACTGAGCGTTCCTGCCCGTCTACTACAACTGGGGGTCGAGGGCAAAGGGTAGGTCAGGGATACTGTCCTGAAAGTAGAAGAGACTTACAGCATCCTTGTAGTCTCTTTTCCCTTCCACCTCCAAGGCTCAACTACTATAGAGAGGAGAGCTGTAAGCAGGTCAAGGTGACTCTTGGAATGTGTCTATCGTCAGCCTGCTATCCCTCTACCATACATATTTCCTTTGCCCTGCTGTCTAGGGCAGCTGCTGCAGATCATGCCAGCAGCGAGGGAGGCCACCCCTGCTGTCATCCTGAGCTGCTTTAGGCAGTGAAGCTGGTTAGGAATAGGGAGCAGGTGAAGTCTTCTTTCCCTGCAGTGGGGCCCTCACAGTGGCTGCCCACAGAAGAGAGTGGTCTAGACTAGAGGACAGGAGTCCCATGCCTCACTGTCTATAGAAAACTGCTATTGCGTTTTCCCACTATCCATTACCGGGTGTAACACTGGCAGTGAGATAAAGCCCTCAGCATGCACAGCTTTACTTGAAGATGGACTGCCATCAATTCTCATTCCATGGAGTAATGGAAATAGAAGTCAGACTAAAGGCCCCTCTCTTTAGGGACTGCATTAAGATGGGTAGGTGCTCCAGTATTTGTGCTAGCATATAAAGGTAGAAATCAAGCTGTTTGATTCCATTAGCCCTGGCATCATTTTAGGTTGTGCTATGGCAAACGCCGGAGCTAAGGTGATTGAGTTGTGTTAACCCTTTAACAAGAAGTCGTCATTCACAACAGAGAAAAAGTAATTCTTTGGGTCTATACTTTAAAGCTTGATTCATATCATGCTGGGCTGTGAAGGAAATTGTATGATTTTAAGTAGATAGATCCAATTCCATATATGACGTTTGTTCTTTAAAGCAATATGGACTCCTTCATAAGCACACAACGTAACCTGTGCCTTTGAAACGTGCATGTGTTATCTGGCAAGATATTTTCAGATTTAGAAATGGAAATTCCTTGTCTTTGAATGTTTCCTGAGTGGGGAATGGCATCCATATAAGATTCCAATGGTCTGAATGCCAGGACTTCAATTATTTCCAGTCTGAATTAGGATGAATATTCATTTTACAGCACCCAAAGGGTTAAAGGACACCTCCCCTGCTCATAAGAAACCGTCATTTAAAAGAGTGTAAATAACATTGTATTAAGTTACTGAAGCCGTTTATTTCAAATTGTGATCTAGGCTCGCTTTAAAGCAATGCTCTTCATTTTATGTCATATTTAAATTCTTTGTTTCGTATGCTCAATTGATTCATTACCACTACTTCCTCTCACCCCGCCACATCCCTTAATTGTGATATGTCATCTATAACGTACCTATACACAAGTGTTTCAAGGCGCGACAAGACAAGGGAGGGAAGACAGAGGAAGGACAGGACAACGAGGACAGGACAACAATCTTACTAAGGCTTGTGTCATTCAGATCGTGCAAGTGCGACAAGGCAAAGTGCAGCGGAAGGGAGAGGGTGAAAAGCAGGGGAGGGTAAGGGGGGAAGTTCAGTCAGGGCAGCATTGCTCTGTGTAAGTACAGCTGAGGCAGCGCGGCTCAGGTTAAGTGTATGGGGCAGGGGACTGCAGAGGTTACAGTTACAACCCCTAAGTGCGTGGAAGGCCCGGAGGCAGTGCAGGAGCGACTGATTGCGGAGGAGCTTGGTCCCAGTGATACGCTGAGGGTAGCCAAGCAACCAGTCGGTGCAGCAAACAGGTAGGTCAGCAGGGGAGGGAGAGAGAGAAAGCGGAGGAGAAAATGAAGGTATTGAGCTGCATTGGAGTTACAGGTGGTCTGGCTCAAGTTTGAGAGGGGCAGGAAGGCTGTTCCAGAGGGAAGGACCTGCAGAGAGAGATCTACCCCCCCACTCTCTGCCAGGAGAAGCGTTTTACCCTTAGATAGTTGGAGGTAGCTAAGTGAAGGGCTCGGGAAAGAAGCTATTTTTGAAGAGAGAGTTGGATGTGGTGAGGGCCCCGGGCCCAGCAAGCCTTGTGGACGATGCAGAGTGTCTTGAACTTGATCCTTACATCCACCGGGAGCCAGTGACAAGATTTTGGGGCTGGAGAGATATGGTCCCTGTGCTTGAGGCCAAGGATAAGTCTCTCAGTCCTGTTCTGGATTAGTTGAAGAGGGCGGAGGGTAGAGGAAGGCAGATTGAGAAAGAGGCTGTTGCAGTAGTACAGCCTAGAGAGAAATAGGGCTCTGGAGACAGTGAGCTTCTGCGGGAAAGTGAGAAAGGGAAAAATACCTCTGAGGAGGTGCGCTGGTAGTGGGCCTTCTTGGAAAGGTCTGTGTTGTGAGGAGAGACGGAAAGAGTGGAGTCTTAATTGACACCAATGTTTTTTGCCTCACAGGAAGGTGATGGAAGAGGGCCCAAGGAGGGCGGCCAGAGCGAGAGAGGGAAGGTGGGAGCAGAGGTACCAATGAGAAGGATCTCAGTCTTACTGGAATTAAGGCAGAAATCGTTGGAGGCACACCAATCCTGAATCATGGATAGACAGTCAGGAATGAGCGAGGAAGGAGAGGAGGCTGAAGGAAGCCTGAAAAAGAGCTGAGTGTCATCCGCATAACACTGAAAGTTAGAGAAGAATTAGCGATCAGGTTTGCCAAAGGGGCCAGGTAGACATTAAAGAGGGTGATAGGGAAGAACCCTGGGGAACACCACATGTGGAGAGAGAGGTGGTGGAGAGAAAGGACCAAAGTTGGACCTGGGAGGGGCAGTCCAGAAGAAAGGAGGTCAACCACTCCAGGGCCTGATCCGTGATGCCAAGGTTCTTGCAGAGTTGATTGATCAGGATGGCGTGATTGACCATGCTAAAAGCATGCAGGCAGTCCAAATTCCCAAACAATTTTACACAACAATCTCTGTAACTTTCCCATGATCTCTCAATGGGATATATGCCTCTACCTCCACTGCATCATCCAGTATTTCTGTCTCCCGGAGGCAGCCACAACAATACTAGGGCCAGGCAGTTTTCAGCCTCAGTAGCTTATGTGATAGGTATACTCCATTGGTCCTGCTATTGCAGATGTTCATGATTCGCCACACCCCCCACGCCTCCTGTCAGAGGGCTGCACTGTTGCAGACTATCATGATTCTCCAAATCTCCCCAAGACTTCTGTCAGAGGGCCGCGCTGTTGCAGACTATCGTGATTCTCCACATCTCCACGCCTCCTGTCAGAGGGCTGTGCTGTTGCAGACTATCATGATTCTCCACATCCCCCATGCCACCTGTCATAGGACTGTCCTGTTGCAAACTTTAGTGATTCCCACATCCCCCGTGCTACCTGTCAGAGGACCGTGATGTTCCCGGCTTTCATGATTCTCCATATACCCCCACGTCTCCTGTCAAAGGCTGCCATAGTGCTGTGCTGCTGCACACTTTCGTGATGCCCACATCCCCTCGCCTCCTGTCTTAGGGCTCTGCAGTTGCGAGATCTTCTCTGGAACCTTGGGAGTTGGTGGTGGTAGACATGTGCTCTAGGCTTCCCTGTTGCGGGCTGACCAAAGTATTTTTCCCTCCTGTCCTCTCTGCACTTTACAGAAAGAAAGCAGTGACTCTGCAGTTTATGGAAAGAAAGCAGGGACTGATTTGCATGGTGGGAACCTATGAGCTGACTCTACGAAGGACAGGCCCAAGCGACCTCTGAGTACGACATTCCTAATTTCAATGCCTTTCTCTTTGCAAATAAAATGCTGTGCCATTGCAGCCATTTACGAAAATGGTGGTTGCATAGAAACACGATTTGAAATGTGTTCCATTGCTGAACATTACTGAAAGTCTGAGGGTGTCTACATGAGTGAAATATCCACTCTGTTGCAGGTAGGCACAATCACAAAGCTCCGCCATGGCAGGCCTTTTCGGAATGAGTGAGCATATCGACGTGAGTGAGTGTTCTGTACTGTTGCAGGCATTTACTGACAAGCGACAATGAGCATGTAAATAAATACCCAAACTAAACCTCCCTGATGAAGCCCAATGAGGCTGAAACATGTCTGGAGATGCTTGTGGGCTTGTGGAGATGGGACGTGAACAAGCAGCTAGGGCTGGACTGCCACTTTTAGGGTGAGACCAAGCCTGATTTGCATACGGTCTTTCCCCTTCTGTAATGGCTTGGCAGGCTGAGGAACAATGATCTGGATGGTTACCCGGTGCAATGCCAGAGGTTAAGATTATTCTGAAACCTATCAGCCATCACTTCACTTGTTTAGCATAATCACCCACAGTGGGATGGGTATGCTGAGATTTGGGTCAAGAGCCTGTGGGACCTAGAGACCCAAGCTACACCTCACTGATGACTCCCTATGAGGCCGAAACATGTCTGGGGATGCTTGTGATCCTGTACAGAAAAGAAGTGACCAATCTGTTTGTACCGGATGGACCCTTTTAGGGTGGGACCAAGCCTGATTTGCATATGGTGTTTCCCCTTTCAGTAATGGCTTGGCATGGTGAAGAAATATTGTCTGGAAGTTTGTCCCGATGTATGTCAGGGATAAGATTAATTCTAAACCTCCCTGCCATCCCCTCATTTGTTTTGATTATACATACTGACAGGGATAAACAGCCATTTTCAGTGTAAATGCCCACTCTGGAATGCAAAGCCTATGTGAGAACCAAGTGCGATCCCAGGAGGTCCCGTGCCATACACGCTGTGCTCAGGAACATCAGATACATGGTAGTGACTGGTGCTGCCCCACCAACATGTTAAGATGGCCCCTTCTGGTGAGTTCCACCGGCTGTAAAATCCTTCAAATACAGTTAAGTGATGCGCTGAGTGGGCCCCTGTAACTGATGACGTGGATGCAATGAGTGTACGGTCAAGCTAGAGTAAGATGTCATGGATTGCCTGTAGCGGGAAAGAGCAGAGAGTGAAAAAAATGCAAATAGCAGCTCAGAGGAACTCTACTTCCAGGGGAGCAGGAGCTACTGGCCTCCTGGTGCATGAAAGATGCTGAACTGGAGCTGTGACATGGTAGTCCACATTTGCCTTTACCCAGGGTAGGGTGCAGTGGATGCCTAATAGGTGGGATAAAATGGGGGTAGCAGAGTGTTTGTGGTGTTTGGAGGAGCTGCAGCTACAGTGTGTTTTCCATTGCAACTGTTGGAGGAGGAGACTACTGCTCAAAAACCCACCACTAACGCGAAGCGTAGAGGAGTGCAGCAGAGTGTTTGTGGTGTTTGTAGGAGCTGCAGCTACAGTGTGTTTTCCATTGCAACTGTTGGTGGAGGAGACTACTGCTCAAAAACCCACCACTAACGCGAAGCGTAGCGGTGTGCAGCAGAGTGTTTGTGGTGTTTGGAGGAGCTGCAGCTACAGTGTGTTTTCCATTGCAACTGTTGGAGGAGGAGACTACTGCTCAAAAACCCACCACTAACGCGAAGCGTAGCGGAGTGCAGCAGAGTGTTTGTGGTGTTCGTGGGGTGAGCTGAATACTGACAAGGTAAGCCAATGGACACCTTGAACAATGCCCCAGCAGTGCCCCCCCTCTCCCTCCCTCCCTTAGTTACATCCCTTCATCTACCTGCTTCAATATCATTCCAACAACATGCCTTGTCACGATCTTTGACAAGGAAAACAATACAAGGAACTGTTTCTATCCCGACACTGACTATGCAACCACAGACTCAGTTGCAACATCGACGTTGCAATTCAACAGTAGATCAACTCAGCCACCGCCTGGTGTCCGAGTCTCAGGATCTGAACCGTACAGTCACTGTAGCCTCAAAAACACACCCACTTGAATTATATGACCCGGCAAGACTAACTGCTCTTAACAAACACAATGAAAAAGTAAAAGCAAAATCACATCCGTCACTAACCTGCGTTGATGTGACCGGATTGGAGTCGGTGGACTTGGCGGGTCGATCTGCCGGTTCTGATTCGACAGCGGTCTTAGCTCCCAGCGCTGCCGTTTTCGTGGCGGACGCTGTGGTACCCTCCCTGGCCGCGGTCTCTGAGGAAAATGCCGGAGGCGAGGCCAGGTTGGGAGGAGGGTTGGGATGGCCTGTCGAGGGTTCGAGCGGGCACGGCCGCCCCTTGGAGTTGTCGGAGGGCGGAGGGGGGCGGAGTGCTTCCGGGATCTGCCCCCTCTGCTCTCCCCCTGGCAGCCGCTTCGCTGGAGAGCGACGAACCTGCTGTGGGGGGAGCGAGTCCCGTGACCCACCCCCAGGACGTCTCGTCGATGGCGAAGGGGTTGGCCTCTGCGGAGGCCGCTCGGGGATCCCAGAGAGACTCCTGCTCCGAGGGCAGTGAGCGGGAGACAGTCTGCGTGAGGGAGGATAGCGCAATTGAGCACGACAGACTTGCTTGCTCCTGTTGCTGTTTGGAGAGTGAAGTGTAGAATGCATTACAGGTTGTGAACAATGGAATCCAGACCGATGAAGTCTGAGGAATGCCGTTGACAGGCACCAGTAAAGTGGAAAAATTAATGAGTCACCAAAAAAAAAGCACTTCTAGTTAACACCATGCACACTGCTTTATGGAATGACACAAACAAAAATTGTGAACAACTTACAAACGACTCGGACAAATCCATGAGTGCGCAGACTTTTAGTTCTGCAGACGGACGCAGAAACTCATTGGCAGTCGCTGACCAATTACTGACAGACTTAAGACTCTTGAACGAGAAAGTACAAAAGGGAGGCTCATTTGATACATCTAATCCTGTACTGACGGCTAACTGTGCTCAGCATAACAACTTTAGCGACTCTAATACCACAAATGAAATCACCACCATGAACCAATTATCTAAAGAACAAACAAGTGTGATGTGTGGTGCAACAAAACGCCGGCGACTGGACATGAGCGCCCAAGGCGACATAATGTCCTCGCAGAACCGAGTACAGATAAGCGATTTTAAAAATCGTGAAGTGAAACGTACACGGAAATTGCTGTAAGAACCATCAGGAGCGCCAGAATAGATGAACAGATCACTTCTTCCTCTTCTGAGGATAACTCCTCTGATTCATCAATTGCTGAAAGAGCATTTCCCAAAGTAAGAAGACTAATGAATGTAAAATTGTCTCAAGTTCACCCAGTAAGACAGAGACCATGCTCAACAAGCTCTCTAGCAGAGAAGATCAGCTCAGAAATGTTACCAAAAATATCATCAGCTATCACAATAGCTACGGCTCCATTTGTAAAAATGTACGAACAATTTAATGACAATTATCGTGATCAAAACACAATAATAGCGCTAATCAATTCAAAAACTGTTAATATCGAATGTGAAATACGAGAAATGATGATTCAGAACCATGACGACATACAAGCTCTGGTGAAAGCGAATGATCTATTAAAAGAACAATTGCGGTGCTCAGCTGAGGACAAGAAATTGTTAGCCGAGGTGGCAAGAGAAGCCCTCTCGATTCTTAAAAAGACTCAGCTGGAGAACATTGCAATAGCAATAGGATCTCAGTCCACCGATAAACACTCTAACAGTGAGCGAGTGGAACGAAAATGTTCTTGTACTTGTGAGGCTGAAAGAGAGATTATACGACAAACCAGTTTGATTACGGAGAGGAACTTGTTTCCAACGTGTAGGATAGGTGAATCAACATGCTCCGATAAACTGCAAGTTAATGGATTAAGAAGGAGCAGTTTGGAACAAGTTAATTTTGATAATCCTGAGACCTCAACACTAATTGACCTCACAGAGCTGTCTGCGACTAAAGACGATGCTGAGATCAATATACAAGGGCTAAGTGGAATAACAAATAATAACCAAACTGATCTTGCGACAATGGATATTCTCGTCGCCACATCCAATCAAGAGATTGAGATTTGCAAGGAAGGCTCTTCCACCAATGCTAAGATCACCGCAAATCCAGAAGCCATGATTTGCAATGCTGAGCCTGAAAAGACACAACCTTCTTATCCAATATTTTTTTTAAAAAATCAAGAAGTACAGATTCCTCAACAAAACTTGACACCAAAACATGGGAAGTGTAAAAAGAAAACAAAAAACATATCATGTCCAAAAAGAAAAATTAGAAATGGTTCTCGAAAATTTCTAAGGAATCTGAAATCGCTAAATATAGAGGTGCAGACAGCCGAAACAACAAGCGACTCACCCGCAGTAGACACCCATCAACGAACAATGACCCTCAAAACTGACAGGATCCAAGAGGTTAGTAAAACTCAAAAAAATAAGGAGGAAGGATCTGATGAATTGCTGGACCTATCAACCTACGAAATAAGTGATGAGGAATACGTTGAGAACGACGAATTGCCAGACCACGTCAACAAACATCAAGTGTCCCATCTTGACTCACCCTCCGATAAAGGTAGACAACTGTCCGTGCAAATGCCACCGAGACCGACAAAAAAACAATTATTAAGACTGGTGGAATTTGAGGATTCTCCGAAGCCCATAGAATAGTCTCTACCACCAACTTCTGCGCTAAAGTCACCAATGAATCTTAAATTCCTTACCTTAGAAGAAAGGAGGAAAACTATTGAAACAAAAGTTCTGATGTCGCAACCCCCTTTTCTTAATGAGGGACCAACGAAAATCGAAAAAAAGAGAATTGACTTCCAACCTGAAAAAATTGTGAAAACAATGCTGCAAAATCAAGCCAACAACTCTAGGTACCATCAGAAAAAAATGGACACAAGTCAGAATGAAGAATTCCAATCTGCAACATACAACAAAGAAACTCAAGAGAAAAAACATGTAAAAAAATCACCATTAAACTATATTTATTTTTTATTTTATATATTTATATAGCACCGACTGCCCACGGGCATCGGGGCGCTTACAAAAAGACATGTACAAGCTCAAGATAGAGCTAGAAGAGGCGACGGGACGGCAGACCGATTTATACCAGTTAGCTGATTCAGAGTGGCCTAGACGAGGGATTACTTGAAGAGCTCTGTTTTGACTTTTTTGCGAAAGACCAGAAGGTTGGACTCCAATCTAAGGTGCTTAGGTAATTTGTTCCAGTTGGAGGCTGCTCGGTTCGGGAAAGCTCTGCCCAAGCCGAGTTCTTTCTTGAATTTCAGGGGTGTTATCAATCCATTTGCCTCTGATCTTAATGCCCTACGAGGATGGTAAAACGTGAGTTTGGACTTCATGTAGGCAGGTGCTTTGCCATATAAGCACTTGTGAGTAAGGCACATAGACTTGAATTGAATATGTTCCTCTATTCTCATCCAGTGAAGGTCTCGTCTAGCTTCACTTATATGTTCACTTCTTGACTTCCTTTTGACCATTCTGATCGCGTTGTTCTGGACCAGTTGGAATTTTTGGATGTTATGCTTACTAGCTCCTACCAGGAGAGCATTACCATAGTCTAGACATGACATGACGGTCGCTCTTGCAATTGTGGCGCTGTTTTTCTCACTCAATAGTGGTCTGATGGCTTTAAGTAGCCGGATGTAGTAGTTACAATTTTTACTAACATAGGTCGCCTGGGCATCAGAATTGAGAGATGCTTCCAGCGTCATGCCTAAAGTTTTAACCTTGTCTGTCACTGGGATAAGGGTCTCTTTGATTTTGAAAGCCTGATATTCTGTGGAAAGTTTGGCACGTGCCTGAGTAGAGCCGAATACAATTAATTTGGTTTTGTTTGCGTTCAGGCACATCCAGTTATTGTCCATCCAGTCTTCGATGTTACCATAGAGTGTATTTAGAGTCTTACTATCTTTAGCGTAATCCCCAGTCAGTTCCAGGACCAGCTGAGTATCATCAGCATAGTTGGTGAAGAATATCTGGAGTGTTGTAGTAGCTCACATAGAAGCCGGATGTACAGATTGAAAAGTAAAGGGGATAGACTAGCTCCCTGTGGAACCCCGCAAAAGATGTTAAATTCGGAGGAGAATTTGTCGCCCCAGCGTACTCTGGATATTCTGTTTTCTAAAAAGGATGTTAACCAGCTTATAGATTCCTTAGAACAATTTGCGACCTTCTCCAGTGCTTGTTGCAAGAGCTGGTGGTCAAGCAGGTCGAAGGCGGCACTCAGATCTAACAATATTATTAAACGAGCCTTTCCCTGATCCATAATTTCCAGCATTTTGGACTGTAAATCCAGCATGGCGGTTTTGTATTTTGTTGGAGCGAACATATGACTCTGACGATGGAATAATCTTAAACAGAGCCAATGGCCCTCATCACAACCCTGGCATTAAGGGGTTAACGGCGCCGTAAAAGGTGGCGGCGCCGTTAACCCCTTAACGCCTGATTACGAGGTCCCTTTGCGGGTTGGAGATTTTAACGCCTGCTTTTTGCAGGCGTTAAAAACCAACCCGCAAAGGGACCTTGGTGCTAAGTACGGTGCCGCAATTTGCGACACCGTACTTAGCGCATTCCCCATTTCCATTGAGCCCTATGGGCCAAAAATGGGAATGGGGAAGGGCCACGGCGGCATGGTGAATTACTGCCCCGCCAAACTCGGAATGGGGCGGTAATTCCCCATTCCGCCATGGCGGAGTCGGTAAGTTACCGGCATGGACCATGGTGCTATTAGCACCATGGTCCAACGCCAGGGTCGTAATGAGGGCCAATGTCTTAAGTTTATTCCACCACATAAAACGACTGAAAAATATCTCATCCAAAGACATAAAAACAGTGGAGTTTCTAAACGAATCACAAATGGACAGAGTCCTACTGCATATTCATGACGGAGTCATCATAGATTTGATACTAGAAGGAGAAGACTCCCTCATTGAAGTAGGCTTTAAAGTCACTGATTGGACCATGGGAAATGTGGACAAAACAGTTCCACACAAGTCCGACGGACGCGTCCTGGACAACAGAGACGGCACAGAAAGAGACTATAACGTGCACTGACAAAAAAAACAAGCACACAATACCTAGTGTCGTCGAGAGTCTGTTAGCAACAAAGTCAACTAAAGACATTGAGCCACCCGCAGATTCAGCTTCTGTCCTAAGACGATCTATAAAAAACACAATTCCGTGTGGTAAAGAGGAGAGTAACACCACAAAAGAAACTCCACAGAGCCCGATAATTCAGAATGAAGTAAACTGGACCTGAATAGCTAGTGCATTAAATGCAAACAGTAACAGCTAATGCTTAAGGACGGCTGATGATGAGCTGACAAATATCGGCTCATGGAACACAAGTGGTCATCTTCATCTCTTTCAGGATCAACTTAATGTCTTAATGAATTTAGATATTCTATGTCTGCAAGAGACGTGGTTATCGACAACACCAATCACCGCCGATTATGAAATAGCCATGAATCCAGCAATAAAACCTAAAACAGGCCGACCTATGTCGGGGCTGATAACATTAGTCAAAAAGCAATCTAGGCTCTGAATAATAAAATCAACTAATAAATCATCCTACATTCAAGTGACAGTGATTGACAGTGCCGTCAGACAAACTGGATCCTCCAAACCACTATTGACAGTAAACATCTATTGGCAGCACAAAACCACTGGGACCTGGGATTTCTCTGACGATTTATGTGAAATCATAGATGAAATGATGACACAGCATGACGATCCACAAATAATCATTTGTGGAGATTGGAATATTGACTTCCTGAACATGAATACTAACAGAAACAACAAAAAAGAAGTAACTAAGAGACCAAGATGAAAAAACCTCGAGCTGCCAGCTGATCACTGGATAGAAAAAATGGGAATGAGACAAATGAGAATGTTAAACGGAAACACACCTGGTGACATGCCCGCTCAGGCTACTTGGAAACGGGAGAATCAACAATCGATCCTAGACTATGTTTTTGCCTCGAACAGTATGGCTGAAAAAATTGTGTCACTGAAAATAACTAACATGTCTCACAGTGATCATAACTTGGTGACTCTAGTGATGAGTAACATTGTTCAAAAAAATAATAACGACCGGTACAATCATGACATAGAAGTAGAACCTGGACGTTCCAGACTAAGATTAAATGCTGGAAAAATAGTTAACATCAAGGATGCAATTAAAGAAAGTTGCGATATGAATTACACCCCCCTTCTGGATCAATACAAAGAAGTGAAAACATCTAATAAAAACAGTCAATTCAGGCCTACTCACATCTATGATCATGAAATTGTATCCAAGAAGCGACTGCTACGGAGAAATATCCAAGCTCTCAAAACCATGAGGGCTACAACTATTGAAGAGGAAATCAAAAAACTAAAAAGAAATTATAAAAACTGGATACAATCGCATAAGGCAATTATGGCACAAAACGACGCAGAACATATGCAAGCTAGCATGAGGAAGAAAACATCAAAGGAATTTTGGGCAATCATAAACAATACTGAAGCTCGACAATTCGCCTTCACAAGTTTAGTGGTAAATGAAGAACAGTGGATTGAACATTACACTAAGCTCTTTAAACGGCAGAACATCTGTGATCAAGTAAAATTTGATGAAGATAGACCATGGAACATCATAATAACTAGAGATGGCATCATTCTGAACATTACAAGATTAAACTTCTCAAGGGCTCCTGCACCTGACGGCCTGACCAATTTCACACTAAATCAAAATCCGGAAGAATGGGCCGACATGTGTGACGCCTTATTTGAGATCATCTTAAGAGAAAAGAGAATTCCTGCTTCATGGAAGTGCGCGGTCATAGTTCCAATTTTCAAAAAAGGAAGTCGTAGTGATCCCAGGACTATAGGCCGATTGCCTTACTGGATGTAATTGGAAAGATCTTTGCAACACAGCTTCGAATTCAACTGTTAGCATGGATCAAGATATCTGGCAACTACGATATTAGGCAAACCGGCTTTGTAAGGGGTGTTGGCTGCAACCTAAATCTAATAATAATTAACATAATGAAAATGGAGGCAATAAAAAAAAACAACCCATGTATCTAGCCTTCGTGGATCTAGCACATGCTTTTGATGCAGTAAACCGGGATCTGCTATGGAAAAAGCTAAAAGAGAAAAACTGTCCCGAGGGCCTTATTCGTGCCATCAGAGAACTATACCTGGAAACCAACATAAAAATCAGGCTAGATCGTGGCGGCACCCAGTCAAAACCAATAACCACAGAGTGTGGTGTTAAACAGGGATGCCTCTTAGGAGCAATCCTGTTCAACTTTTTCACACACGATGTGGGACAAGCCATGAGTAAAATCACATCGTTCCCACCCAGACTGAACGGGACCCCAATAAATTGGATTCTATACGCAGACAATATTGTTCTCTTAGATCTAACCCGAATTGGCCTACAGCGAAAACTGCAAGCGCTAAGCAAATACACAAGCGAAAATGGTCTCGAAATTAACATCGCAAAGACCGAAATACTAGAACTAAAGAACTTAGGCGGCCGAAAAAAAAACAACGAGAAGTTCCAATAGAAAATTGGTAACGATAAACTCAGGACCGTGGACCGAGCTAGATATCTTGGTATCATTATAAGCTCAAACAGAAACGACGATCCAATGATAAAAGAAATCAACTCCAAATGTAAAAATGTTACCAACCAGGGAATAAGGATTAACAACAAATATGGGAAATCCAGTATTAAACCAGCACTGAAATTCTATAAAAGTAAGGTTGTCCCATCCATAATTCATGGAGCTGAGACCTTGTTCGAATGTTCGTACAAAATATGGGACTCGTTCTAATACACATTCTGGAAAAGAATTCTAAACTTACCTAATTGAACACCGCTGGCTTGTATTAGGTTTGAGCTGGGTTTAACATCCATAACTGCAAACATGTTGTGGAACTCACTATCACTATACAGGAAAGTGTATGGAAGAGATAATATTCCACAATTCCAGATTCTGAATAAAAGTTTTGAGAAAAATTATCAATCGATACAAGGAACATGGGTGACCAGCTGCAACAATTTGCTAGAAACTCTTGAAACCTCAAATGACACGCTATGGTGTAACCCAGATAAGGTGAAAAGAAAACTCTGGCAATGCGATTGGATACACACATTACAGCAAAGAAAAAAGCACAAGTGTATGATGCTGGTACCACCTGAAGTCAAATCTTACAACACCTTATCTAAATACCTGATCAAATTTCCAGATAGAACTCAAAGGGATTTATTCTTGAGATTCAAACTGAACCAACTCGAAACAAAAGAAATACTAAAACAAAGGAAAAAGAGCGAAGTGAATGACATAAAGTGCAGACTATGTCAAAACACTGATGAAAACTTAAAACATCTAGTGCTTTATTGCCCCGCTCTGCAAGATATGAGACTAAAATTATTTAGAGCTGAAATTGAAAAAAAATCGACTTGGGATGCGGAACAATGGTGGGCGGCCATATTTGAAGGTGCAAACAACAACCTTCCCCCTCATCAATTTCCTGAAAATGATATTGGGTACACTTCAGAAGGAGTCGAAACCAACCGAGAACGTTGTCTCCATTGATCATACAAGCTTAGCCGGAACTTGATACCCAGATGACTCCGTGACAACGAACTCAAAAATCAATGCATGTCTGCCAAATGACCTTGATTTAACTACATCAACGAGAGTAAGGAGATCATGATGCTCGTCATAAAGCAGGGGAAACAAATCCATGATGTGCTTTTCTGTGTTTTTAGTTTTATGGTTAACTATTGTACAGGATTTATTCTTCTTATTTTTTGGTTTTCTTTTTAAAAGTTTGTAACAAACTGAATAAAAATAATTTTAAAAGAAAATGGGGTAATCTTTGAGGACAGAGATGCTTCAAACATGATGGGAAGTCCTGAGGGTGTGGTAATATTGCTTGCTTAGCCCTGGGACTGTAGAGGAAGAGCTACGGCAACTCCCCCAGCTCATATATGAGTTCAGAGAGCCATATTGATAACCTCACTGGCAAAAAAAATAAACAAAGGCCTTCAGATGCTCCCGTGGAAACACTTTACAATCCAAGATAAGCTGTAGCAGGATAAGGCGGCTTGGTAGCCAGGAGATGGCATGGAGGATGCTTTGTGAAAGAGGACTGAACATAGGTGGACATTTCACAACATCATGAACTGGAGGTCTAGTTAGAACAGGTCAAAATGATACACGTGTAGTGGGGGATCTGTTTAAGACACCATAGGTGGAAGTCGGTAGAGGCAAACATTTTGGTGATAGATTCTCATGGTTTTCCAGAAGTGTAAAACCAGAAGATTGAGGATAGTGGTAATTTGAAGAGCAAGTTGCAGTCGAGGTGCTAGCCGTCACCGCAGTGTTTTGCTGCCTGACCTGAAAAGTGTTCAGCATTCTATTACTTTTGCCTGGATCAGTGTTTGACTCTCCCACCTGGATTGTACTAAAGGAGCCTGGGTGTGCGTTAGAGTGCGCATTTGCAGAGTGAGTTGCAGTGGAGGTGCTGCCATTCACTGCAGTCCCCGCTGGACACCCGGGGATACAGCGGTGAGAATTTTACATTATTTGACTGTCTTACTGAAAATATGGTTGTCACAGCAAGCTTGAAGGGGAAGTAAAAACACCCACCACCTCTACTACCGCACTGCTTTGCATTACGGAGCAGGGTAGAAAGACCCATTGCCTCACTGGGATCAGGCAAAATTCTAACACAGTGCCCACCAAAAAATCACAAAGCTCCTTCAATGGTCTTTCTTAGCTCACCGCTAAGTATTCAGGAAATATCTCTGTCTAAATTGGCTGACTCTCAAAAGAAAAGGAAGGACTGCACAAAGATAACAGGCTTTTCGCCTGTTATGCCTAAAATTACCACAAGTGAACTGGCTCCCACTGCAAAGGTGACAATGGCCATCTACGTCCATGGCCTTTGATGATAACAACTCTTTGTTAAATCTTTGCATGAATCTGCGGCTGTATTCTTCTGGCATTCCTATCAAAACCAATAAGCCAGGTATAAATGTGATGGCCAGTACTAATTTATCAGCCACACCTGACTTAAATAGACTTGTATCTTCCTCGTTGGTGGAGTCTGAAACCTGCAAAAGCAGCTGTGAAATTAGGAAAACGTCTTCCAACTATGCAGCAAAATGTATATCTATTAAACCAAGCATGGACATCCTAGCGGAAACAGTTGATGCAATTTTTGCCCTTTGTTCGATATTGGCTGATGAACAAAGAGAAACGAAAAAAATATCCTGGTCAGAGTTCTCCTCCGAACTGAAAGAACTACGTGTCCTCAAACGCAAAGCTGTGAGCAAATGGCAAGGATCTCCACAGGATTCCACGCTAACCGCCTACAGAACTCTTGCTACTCAATACAAAAAAGCTATAGTCCTAGCTAAATCCTCATTTTACAATGATAGGATTACTAACGCTACCTCACAATCTAAAGAACTATTTGCCACCTTTAAGGAACTGTCCACACCAGACACCAACTTACAAGAAGTCGTTAAAGACGAAGCCTGGTGCACGAGTGTACAAACAGCCCTGATCAATAAAATGTAACTTTTACAGAAGAAGATATATGATCATTACAAGGACCTCTCCAAATACAATATGCCAGCATCTCATACGACTAGCAAGGATGCAAAAGAGAAAACACTCTTCTCATTTAGAGAAGTAACGGAGGCCGAAGTTCTGGACATAGTATGGAAAATCAGACCATCCAATTGAAAAGGTGATGCATGCCCAGCTAAACTGTTCAAAGAATGTGCAGACACCTTAGCCACATTCTTTAAAACTTTCATTAATGCCTCATTCAACTCTAACACAGTCCCTGCATGCTTGAAAGAGGCATGGGTTTGCCCACATCTGAAAAAACCTTCACTCGATCCTGAGATAACCAACAACTACAGACCTATCACCACCGTCCCATTCCTGCTGAAAATTCTGGACAAAATTGCTTTTACCCAAATCCATCAGTTTCCTAGGCAAGTGGCAATCTGGCTTCTGCACGGCCCATGGGACAGGATCTGCCCTACCTGATTTCAAGATACAACTCAGTGACATTATGGACAAAGGCAAGCTGGCACTTCTCCTCTTGCTAGATCTATCGGCTGTGTTTGATCTCATTAACCAAGATACTCTCTGTAAACAACTCAAAAATGCTGCCCATTTCTCTTCTGATGCGATAGCTTGGATCTCGTCTTTCCTCAAAGGGAGACTTATGAGGGTCTTCTCGGACACTGCTTGCGCAGCACCCACTACCATACACTGTGGAGTCCCGAAAGGCTCCTGTACTGCACCGACCCTATATAATACTTTCACCTTACCCCTTTTCAATGATTTGGGGAATCGCGGCATAGCATACACAAACTATGCCGACGATACCCAAGTCTTACTCCCCCTAACAGATCCTACAAACAAGACTCAGATGCCCTAGTTAGCATTTATGCAGCCATCCAGACATGGATGGCAGCAAATGGTCTTTGTCTCAATGGAGAAAAAACAGAGATCCTCTTGGTAGGCACCAAAGAGACACTCAATAAACTCGACCCCCAATACATGACCTTCAACATTGACGATACGCCTATCACTGTATCACCGTCAATCAAAGCCCTTGACTCCTCCTTGACCATGACGCGCCAAGTCAGTGCCATTGCCTCCTCAGCAGCACTCACCACAAAAATCATCAACGCTGTCAAACCTTACTTGTCAACCGAAAACTGCCTTGCAATAGCCAGGGCTAAGAGTCGGTGCCAAACTCGACTACTGTAATGCCCTTTTCCTGGGAACCACCTCTAAAAACCTTAATAAGATACAAGTCATGCAAAACAACGCCCTCAGGGCAGCACTGAGCATCCCTAAAAGGGAACACATCTCTCAGGCGAGAAGAAATGTGCACTGGTTGCCAATCAAAGAGCGCATCCTATTCAAAATCATGGCCATCACACACAAGTGCCTCTCCCGCACTGCCCCACCTATCTATCTGAAAAGATCACCCCATCATATCATCCCGGCCCTTTAGAATGCACCACTCCAACCAGATCTACGTCACCTCCTTCAAAAGAACTAAAGCAGGAGGCTCCAGCTTCCAACATCTAGCACCCAAAACTCGAATGCCCAGCCCAC
Source organism: Ambystoma mexicanum (assembly GCF_040938575.1). NCBI lineage: Eukaryota > Metazoa > Chordata > Amphibia > Caudata > Ambystomatidae > Ambystoma > Ambystoma mexicanum. The sequence goes on from NC_090925.1 coordinate 157,337,740, forward strand.
AGACCTCAGAAATGAAACATCAAATACAGTCTTGCGTAAAGGGCTGAAAACCAAACTCTTCAATTAACTATACTATGTAGACCTACCACCACCCATCTGTAATGTTGAACAGCTCCGGCACTCCTATGTAATGTTAACAATTTATCACTAATAACTGTCTGTTATTTGTCCTGGCTCCATTGTAACCTTGGACCCGTCTTGTTATATTTTTCCACTGTAACCAAGGAACCTCTATTGTCCACTCTCCTGTTGTCATTATTGTCTGCACTGTCATCTAACTGTACTCACCTCGCAACTAAGTAAGCATACTGTAACAGTGCCACAATGCCCAAGGGCCGGTGTGCGCTTTATAAATGTAAATAAATAAATTAAATACAATGGGAGACTGAGACGTTTAGATACCTGGGGGTTGATGTATACCACTCTGTTGAGGTCGAATACAAGCCGAACACAGAGAAGGCAGTGGCTAACATTGAAAATAGCATCAGGTTCTGGGCAAAGCTCCCTCTGACCATGATGGGGAGAGTAGCACTGTTAAAGATGGTGGTGCTGCCTAGACTGTTGCACTACTTCGCAAATATGCCATGGGTGATACCCAAGCGATTCTTTGACAAACTCCAGGGTATATGTAGAGGGTTCATATGGCACAATACTAGGAACAGAATAGTGCTATGGAAACTGCAAAACACGTATGACCAGGGTGGCATTAAATTACCTAATTTTGAGATCTACTATCTGGCCAGCCAGCTGCAGTATGTTGCGAGGTGTTTATCAGAGGACTCTACATCAGAGTCCAGATTGTTGAGAGCTAAATGTGTCCCATGTTTTCTAAAAGAATAAATATGGTTGCCGAAAACACAGCAGGTTGGAGGAACAAGAACGTTAGACTTAGGATGAACGATTTGGCGAAGGGCTTGCCTTGCCATAAAGAACCCAAACCCATGTTCCCCACAGATGCCGCTAGTGGCACTGAATGGAGTGGATGAGCAATTGAGGAAGATAGTCCGGAAGCACTGGGAACCGATTGGTATAGCAAAGCTGGGGGATGTATGGCAAGATGGGAAGGCAGTGGAGTTTGACACACTGGTAGAAGACATTGGTTTACACCAGGGTCAGTATATCACTAATACTAGGTTGGTGCGGAAGACAAGAGACACTTGGTCAGAAATAGTGCTGGAGCTGCAGCCCGACACGGCCATAAAAACCTTTTACGATGTATCAGATGGAAGCCATGAGGTCTCCCGAATTTATGAATTGCTGATGTCAAAGGTGGGAAGCGAAGTGCTCCATTTGAGACAGGACTGGGAGGAGGAAGCCGGAGAATCTATGAGTGACGGGTTGTGGATGAGGGCCAAGGGATACCACAAAAAAGTGTCCAGGAATGCAAGGTTGCAACAAATCCAGTTATTTGTTACCCATAGAGCGTATATGACCCCTCAGAAGATTGCACAGTTTAAGAATGCAGGAATACAAACATGTCCTAAATGTGGGGAGGTGAACGTGGGACTGGTGCATATGTTCTGGGCATGCCCGGAAATAAAGAGATTCTGGGGGGAGGTGGCCCACCTCTTGAAGGAGAAAGGGATTAATCTGGAGGTGGAATCTTTGTGGGCGTGTATGGTAGAGGGGTTTCCTAGGCCGCGTAGGTTGATAAATGCGAGTAAACTCAAGGACCTGGCCTATATACTTGCTAAGCACAGGATTGCCATGGGTTGGAAAGAAAGCAACAGACCAAAAGCAGAAACTTGTAGGCACGACTTACAGAAATGGGAGGATGTGGAAACGGTAGTGTGGAGCGAACCAGTCAATAGAGGGTGGAGGGGAGTGGAGACACTGACAGCCTGGAGGCACCCAGCGGCTACACTATCTGGGTCTGCTCAGACTTGTCTAGTAGACGATGATTCCTCAGGGAGCAGAGGGAAGGGGTCCCCAGATAGAGTTGGGGAAGGTGGTGTTGAGGGGTAGTCTCGGGATAGGGGAGGGGGTAATGGGAAGGCGGTGGACATATTATGAAACTACACAGGATAATTGGAAATCACATTTGTTGTTCACTGTCTGTTTTTTTCTTTTGTTGTGTTGTTTGTTGGAATCAAGAAACATTGTTTTAAAAAAAATAGATTTAGTGACTGGGGAAGGATGAAGGGGCCACTTACTAGGTTGAACATCTGTATTTGTTTTGCACAGGCTGAATACAGATTTCTGGCACAAACTCTTAAACCCCTGAGCTAGCTTGCCCGCAAATGAACTGACATTCATTTCAAAGCTCCCTCTGAAGTGAGTCCTGGTTTCAGTGAACACTGTGGCTAACTCAGGTATGGCCTAGCTCAGCTGGCTAGCGAAGGCCACACCCACTGGTGGTGTCCATGACTGCAGCTCTGTGCGGCCTGTGCCAGACCTTGGTGGAGGGACAATTAATAATTTCACAGTTGGTGGATAACTCCTTATTTGAAAATGATCTTGAATTCAGATATTTGTTATCGAGATTTACATTGTGGACTATATGATTGCCCATTGCATATGTGTAGGGATGTGCAGTGTACGTACCGTGGCATCTCTCATATATTTAAAATGATTTTACTCGCCTCTAAGTGTTATTCACAGATCCTGTTTGGCCGATCTTCTCGCTCTCCCAACATCAACTCCCTGAATCCTACTGTCCACTTTCTGACACTATGGTGCCTTTTGGGACACAAAGCTTGTACATGTTTTTTGGTTAATTATCCATGCATTGACTGCTCATGGCCATGCTAATCCCCGTGGACTTTTCCACATGCTTTCTGCCCCTCTCCACCAAAAGCACGTCCTCCGTTGATATTTTTGAGCTAGCTTTATTAAGCCTTTCTATCAAACTTTGTGCTTGAATTGCCTGCCATTGTTTTCTCAAAGCAGTCTTCTGAGACTTAATGACTTAAGCGCTACTGGTGTAATAAAAATGTCAACCAGATCTGCCTTCACCTACTCGATTTATAAGCACTATGCATGTCCTTCACTGAAATCCTGTTAAAAACAAGCATCGACAAAGCCAACAGTTTGAGGTTGTGTATCAATATTAGGCATTATATGCCCAGCTACTCTCACCACTAGTTTTTCTCATCTGCAAAATGTGTAATGTCCCAGATCCCTCTCATGAACTTCTTTAAAACTTACTTTTCTAATCCATACATGTTGAAAACATGCTTTAAATGCACTAATCTGGACTCATTGTATTCAACATTTTAGTAGGTGATACTCCCAATCCCCTCGTAGAATGGTTGGGATCAGGCACTGCGCTCAGTCGTTTGGCGAAATATGGGGCCTCTTTGAAAAAAGATTTCCAGGGCCACTTTTGGGTCCTGTCAAACCGGATATTAAATTATGCCTCTTATTACAAACGATTTGTATGTATATTGGCCTACGCCAAGTTGCTTAAAATTGTACGCGAATAACTCTCTGCAGCAAGGTCTTGACTTTAGAAATTGATGTAAGCCGCCATCTTGAATCAAGCCTCCATTTTAGGTTAGAAACCGCCATTTTGGGGTTTTATACAAAGTCACCCTGTAATCTAAAATGGCCGTCTCGTGTGTCCTTGTTCTTGCCTTAACCTATCCAACCTCTGTAGGGGAGTTAATGTCCAACCTGCCCTCAGGCTACATGTTAGGGTCATGTAGACCTTGTCCTTTGTTGACCTCGGGAGCAGGGGATTACTTGAATTAGCAATGTTAAAACTACAAGTATACAAGAACAGTAATGCTATCCGAATATAATATTTGAAACATTGTTTGGTCTGTATTAAAACAATATGTAAAGAGTGTAAATGTTAAATTAAAGAATAATGGAGTGTGTTAGTAAATGTATTGAAAAATAAACCGCATGCACGAGATATGTAAATTAGGAAAGTGAACCTGGCGCGACCCTAGCCCAGTGCATGATTAACCTGTAAGAGGGCTGGACATCATTTTACAAATTGTATAAATGCGTCGATGTCCAGCTAGGAAATTCTCTCACTGCTCACATTGAACCCTGCTGGTGGTCTCTGTGATGTATTGACGGCCAAATAGCTATTTGTATACTTTGTTGAATACTGTTCAGTTTTGTAATAAAGATTCTGGGAATCTTTATAAGCCTGTGTCGGTGTATTTCCCTTTGCTCGGTGTAACAGCCGTAATATTGTTTTTTTTTTTCTGATTCCACAGGTCCCAGTCCGGCCCTGGACGTGAGCCAGCTTGAGAACTGCAATGCAGGAGAGGCGAGTATGGAAGAGTGGTGCCAACAACAACATTGGCGTGTGGAAACAAATGGAGGCAGAGCATAGGCGGGGGCTGATAACCCTAATCTCCTAGGAAACGTTCTAGCCCAGAAGAGGAGGAGACAGGAGTGACCCCCCTCCCTATCCTGTCCAAGGACAGACTTAGGGTACCAACCTTAGAATGTGTGCCACACCTGTGAGAACAAGTAATAATAAAGAACCTATGAGGGAATTATTGATGACTTGTTAAAGGACACAACATATCTGGTTGGCATAGCAATGCTTGTAGCATGCATTTAACTCACCACAGTGTGTCATATTGTTTGCTCGTCTTCCATATTTTCCAAAGATATAGGGCCTCATTACACGGACGGCGGTAAGGGTTAACGGTGACCGTTAATGGTAACGGTGACCGTTAACCCTTACCGCCATACTACGAGGTCGCTTTGCGGGTTGGGGAATTTAACGCCTGCTTTTTGCAGGCGTTAAAACCCAACCCGCAAAGGGACCTTGGTGCTAATTACGGCACTGCAAATTTGCGGTACCGTAATTAGCACCTTCCCCATTCCCATTATGCCCTATGGGGCATAAATGGGGAAGGGCAATGGTGGAAGGGGGAATTACCGCCCCACCAACCTTGGAGTAGGGCGGCAATTCCCCTTTCCGCCAAGGCGGTGCCGGCAATTTACCGGCATGGACCAAGGTGCTACGAGCACCTTGGTCCACCGCCTACCGTGTAATGAGGCCCATAATGTTTTAAAAAATGCTTGCCAATCAAGTAATCCTATTTATGCCCTTGAGCTTTCATGGCAGGGCATTGGAGTGATCACACTTAGTGCATTGCCTCTGGCAGGGGAGTCCTCACTCACACTCACTCTTGCCCCTCTCGCCATGTGTATATGGGCCATGAACCCTCCCCGTGCATTCTGATCCCCCTTTGTATCACACCACTTGCTCCTCCACCTCCCTTTTCTGTATATTTGCAATGAGATGCAAGAGTGTGCCAAGAGTTGCAAAGGAAGATTCAGGTTGATTGTCTTGCACCTCTGTGTCTGCCTGCCGCTTTGTTTTCTCAGCCAGGCAAGAGGAGTGAGGAGCAGGAAGATCAGGTTAATTGCCTTGCACCCCTGGGCCTGCCCGACGGTTAGTGTTCTCAGACAGGCCAGAGGAGTGAGGAGCAGGAAGATTCAGGTTGATTGCCTTGCACCCCTGGTTCTGCCCGCCACTTAGTGTTCTCAGCCAGGCTAGAGGAGTGAGGAGCAGGAAGATTCAGGTTGATTGCCTTGCACCTCTGTGTCTGCCCAGCGGTTAGTGTTCTCAACCAGGCTACAGGATTGAGGAGCTGGAAGATCAGTTGATTGCCTGGCAGTCCTATATCTTCCTGCCACTTAGTGTTCTCAGCCAGGCTACAGGAGTGAGGAGCAGGAAGATCAGCTTGATTGCCTGGCACTCTTGTGTCTGCCTGCCACTTAGTGTTCTCAGCCAGGCTAGAGGAGTAAGGAGCAGGAAGATTCAGTTTGATTGCCTTGCACACCTGTGTCTGCCCAACTCTTATTGTTCTCAGCCAGGTTAGAGTTAGGAGCAGGAAAATTCAGGTTGATTGCCTTGCACCCCTGTGTCTGCACACTGCTTAGTGTTCTCAGCCAGGCTACAGGAGTAAGCAGCAGGAAGATTCATGTTGATTGCCTTGCACCCCTGTGTCTGCCCGCTGCTTAGTGTTCTCAGACAGGCTAGAGGAGTGAGGAGCAGGAAGATCAGGATGATTGCCATGCACCACTGTGCCTGCCCGCCGCTTAGTGTTCTTTACCGGGCTCGGGGAGGGAGGACCAGGAAGATCAGGTTGATTGCCTGGCACCCCTATATCTGCCCGCCTCTTAGTGTTCTTAACCAGGCTGGAGGAGTGAGGAGCAGGAAGATCAGGTTGTAGTTGTGTCCTAGTGATGGCCATGTGATGGAATCCATGAGACAATGTGACTGGAAGGGTGGAAGTGCAACATGAACAGATATGATCCATGGGAGGACACGTGAGATGGGTGCAAGCGTTTAGACAACCAATGGCGGCACGGACCACCTTGAACCTACCTGACATTTACATGAAGTTCAAAGCTCTTCTGGGACTTCTGGTTACAGGTTTCGGGTACAGTCCAGACCGCCAAGTCAAACGGGGTGTCACCCTTCGAGCAAGGGACGTTGTAACGGAGGGAAGTCTGCAAGAGTTTGACAGGAAAAAGCCATTCATTTTGAGCTCTGTCAGATGATATTTAAGCCAAAAGGGGCCACTCTCTTGCCCACTCTGTCCATTCTCCTGTTCCTGTCACTTGCACTCTTACCGGTCCCCTCTCTACCCCCTTCCTATTCATGTTCTTTCTAAAAGCCGGCTAAAGGCATACAGTGAAATGGAGTTCCGAAAGTGTCACTTGGCAACATTAAGATGGCTTTTCCCTAAACTAAAAATGAGTAATGACTGGTGCCTGCTTCTCACTGCATGAGGGATGGATTTGCCGATCTTGCAAATCACTTACACCGTATTGCCCTTTACCCCCTCCTGCCAAATATCTCAGTATCTCTACTAATAATCTCACAACTGCAAAAGTCCACTTGGAACTGTATTTCTAATCTCTCCAAATATCACTGGTCTCAACCTTCTATAATGGTATCTTCCCAATGACCCCCTTCACACACACCTTCCAATGCTGTCCAAGCACTTTCCTTCCCCCACTCATCCTCTGTCCTCTCCAATAATCTTCTTCTCTCCACTCCCCTCTCTATGCACCCCCTTCATGCTTCCTTACCCCTCCCATCCTCAAAAGCAAGGCACTGTGCACTTGTAGAGAAACTCAATTTTCTCATAAAGAACTAAATTGACAGATACCCATGTTATAATTTGTTTTGGATTATATGTCTGCAGAATCCTGATATATACTTATAAGGGTCGGCAGTTGGGAAGGTCCACCGTACGACTTCTACTAAAGTGGTTCCATTTAAGAGTGGGATTTACCAAGTGAAGTGCCTGGCCCATAACTGAAATGACCGGGTAGAGTGACCAGACGTCCCAGAATTGAGCCCTCTGTAACCCCAAGCTGGGATTGAGGAAAGGGAGGTTGACCACCAGCAGAAATACTCACAACTCACTCTTTTACTAATATCTGTAGTTATGTATGAATTTATTTATTTATTGTGCTCCTGGTTTTCTAGGAATCCTAAACATAACAGATCAAAATCAATCATAGTAGAGTTCACAATCATAAAACATATTTACTAATAATTATAAACCAAATATAGTTTGGGAATTTGGTGAATTTTGCCTTAACACAGTTAGCCACCCAGGGGTGGACTCAAACCTAACCTTCAGTTAACTTCACCTGTTATTAATTGTGTGTGCCATTATGAAGCCTGAAGCAGCAATCAGAGCAAAGATTCCTTTGTTTTGAACATGCTTACTGTCACAGCCATATCCACACAGTGTATATGCAACCAATGACTGAACACCAAAACCCACTTTCCCCCCACTAATAAAGTGTAGTTATGGTGGCTGCTGCTCATTACTGAAGTGCAGTCACCCTGTCCAATGTCCACTGCTGAAGTGTAGTCATGGTGGCTACTGCCCACTAGTGAAGTGCAGTCATTTAGCCACTGCCCACTGCTGAAGTGTAGTCATGGTGGCTACTGCCCACTAGTGAAGTGCAGTCACCCTGTCCACTGTCCACTGCTGAAGTGTAGTCATGGTGGCTACTGCCCACTAGTGAAGTGCAGTCATGGTAGCCACTGCCGACTACTGAAGTGTAGTCATGGTAGCCCCTGCCAACTAGTGAAGTGCAGTCATGCTAGTCACTGCCCACTAGTGAAGTGCTCTCATGGTGGCTACTGCCCACTAGTGAAGTGCAGACAAGGTAGCCACTCGCCACTACTAAAGTGTAGTCATGGCAGCCACTGCCCACTACTGAAATGTGATGGTAGCCACTGCTGACTACTAAAGTGCAGTCATGCTAGTCACTGCCCACTACTGAAGTTTATTTATGGTATTCATTGCCCACTAGTGAAGTGTTGTCATGGTGGCTACTGCCCACTTGTTAAGTGCAGTCATGGTAGCCACTGCGGACTACTAAAGTGTAGTCATGGTGGCCACTGCTGAATAGTAAGTGCAGTCATGCTAGTCACTGCCCACTACTGAAGTTTATTTATGGTATTCATTGCCCACTAGTGGAGTGCTTTCATGGTGGCTACTGCCCACTAGTGAAGTGCAGTCAAGGTAGCCACTGACCACTATTAAATTGTAGTCATGGCAGCCACTGCCCACTAGTAAGAGCAGTCATGCTAGTCACTGGCCACTACTGAGGTTTATGGTATTCATTGCCCACTAGTGAAGTGCTGTCATGGTGGCTACTGCCCACTAGTGAAGTGCAGTCATGGTAGCCACTGCACATTAGTAAAGTGTACTCATGGTAGCCTCTGGCCATTACTGAAGTGTAGTCATGGCAGCCACTGCCCACTACTGAAACGTTGTCATGGTAGCCCCTGCCAACTAGTGAAGTGCAGTCATGATAGTCACTGCCCACTACTGAAGTTTATTTATGGTATCCATTGCCCACTAGTGAAGGCTGTCATGGTAGCCACTGTCCACTAGTGAAGTGCAGTCATGGTGGTTACTGCCCATTACTGAAGTGTATTTATGGTATTCATTGCCCACTAGTGAAGTGCTGTCATGGTAGCCCCTGCCAACTAGTGAAGTGCAGTCATGATAGTCACTGCCCACTACTGAAGTTTATTTATGGTATTCATTGCCCACTAGTGAAGTGCTGTCATGGTAGCCCCGGCCAACTAGTGAAGTGCAGTCATGATAGTCACTGCCCTCTACTGAAGTTTATTTATGGATTCCATTGCCCACTAGTGAAGTGCAGTCATCCTATCCACTGTCCACTGCTGAAGTGTAGTCATGGCAGCCACTGCCCACTAGAGAAGTGCAGTCATGGTGGCTACTATCCACTAGTGAAGTGAAGTCATTGTTTCCACTGCCCACTACTAAAATGCAGTCATGGTAGCCACGGCCCACTATTGAAGTGCAGTCATGGTAGCCACTGCCCACTACTGAAGCACAGTCATGGTACCTACTGCCTAATAGTGAAGTGCAGTCATGCTAGCTACTGCCACTTCTGAAGTGCAGGCATTGTGCCACTGCCCACTGCTGAAGTGCAGTCGTGGTGCCTACTGCCCACTACTGAAGTGCAGTCATGGTGCCTACTGCCTAATAGTGATGTCATGGAAGCCAAAGCCCTTTGCTGAAGTCCTGCTTGTATGGCCTTTCCCATCATGTTATTTTTAAAATCTGGTCACCTGAAAAATGAGGGTACCCCAATTAGCTATTGACTCTGAAAGGCCAGAGTGGAAAGCGAGCTAGTAGCATGGGACGGAGTGGGTATTAGCTTGTGTGCCTCTCAAGAGGGTTTCTGACTTTCTCTTTATGCAAATCTGATACCAACATATTCCACCTGTCTTGTGAAGTTGCTGGCATTGAACTGCACACCAGTGGGTGGCCATCACCAGTCACCTGTGCAAAATGTTAAAATTCTGGCTGTGGTGGGGGTTCAAACTTTCGACTGCTGGTTGGTTTAATTGCACCCTGGTCAGAAGGACTATCAGAGGTAACAAACTGAAATGCCCAATCTAGTCCCTCGGTACTGGCAGTACCCCCAAGACACCCGCTTCCCCGTAGCTTAATTCCAGCCCTGCATTCTGCCATTCTGGGTCACTCTTACGCCCATGCTCCCCCCACTCTCCATTACTGTGGCGTACCAGGGTGAACCCACCTGTGCGTAGACGCATCCGTTGCCCTGCACCTCTGCAATGTACTTTCCTGGAACATGCGGCAGTTTGGCTTTCTGGAGAAGGAGCCGGTTGCCATCGTCCACGTGGAACTGTGTCTCGACCTTGGCTTCACAGCGCACTGTCACAGCACTCGCCCCATTCTTCACAAAGGTGGCTTCGCCGTAGACCGCCATTCCTTGGAAGGCCACGCATGTGTCCTGGTTTAGAGCAGTGAAGGGGGGAAGAGGAAGCAGAGATGGTTAACATATAGCATGGGTGCAATTATTTTTTGGAATTGGGTGCAGTAAAAGACACGCAATAACAGAAGGGTCTGTGCAAGTGTTTTTTTTGTATCAATTAAATGAGATTGTATGTACATTTACCCGCTGGCCACACAGCACATATTAATGATAGTTTAAATGTGTAGTAACATTTTTAAAATATTTCTCACAGTACATTTCCTACCTTCACTAATATTTAATGGTGCACAACCCCACATTTCTGCCCTGTACTGTCCCCTTTAGTACCCTTTAATTGCTACTACTTCATTTTATTTTCCTTTTTTCTGTGTGTTTTTAATTTCTATGCCCTTTTGCCTTTTACTATTTATTATATTTCTATTATGTTTATTTATTTATTTATTTAGTATATTATAGCCAGTTACTGCTTTTGTTATGCATTCACATCAAATAATATAGCCATATAAATTGAGATGGGTCATTATCTCGGGATAATAACCCGCTAACAAGTTATGGGCCGAAGCAAATCCAGGGGATATAGGGTGGGTAAGGGTCATTATGCAAAGCGATAATGACCATTCTAGAGCTGTAAAACGCTACTAGCAAACAGTGGTAGTAGCTATACATGTTTATGAGGTTAGGTGGTGAAGTAAAACACGTTATTTTAATACTGGGTAAAGTAAATAGGCAACTTCGTTAGCAAATTAAATGTGGTTTTATTTTGTCATATTGAAAAATCCTAGTTGCTCACATAAATTAAGCATTTTAATTACAAACTCGTTTGACCTAAAACCTGTTTAACACAAGCATATATTTGGATTTTTACCATGTTTTAGTTTTATCTTTTGTCTGTTAAATAGGATGTTGCATAAACAAAGGTGTTCTCATGGAGGGAATGTCTTGGTGAAAGGTACCGTGCCTGGAAATTTCATTGTTGTTTCCCTGTCTGCTTTTGAAAACCGAATGTTCAGATCGCAGTCAATACCAATAGTTATTGTCTGCCCTCTAAACATTCTGGTTGGCTGAGAGGAGGTTGTGACAAATCAACTTCTGGGGCACCAGTGGTCCAAAGATGAATATCGGTTTCTAAACCATCAATCAACCCCACACCTCTAGTACACCTGAAGGGATCTGAACAGATTGGAATACAAGTAAATTATAAGACCTCCTTGTCCAATTCGGGTACTGGGTAACGTGGACGGAACGGCAGGCTTATTGTTGCGTGTATCATTGGTTAGTTGCAACACAGAAAAAAACATAATTATTACCCAATGATAAAAGGGACTGTCCAGTCAAGGTTGGATAAAAATATTTCCTTTATTATTACTAAGACAGACAGCTCCAGCACACTACAATTACAACCCCCACTCCAAAGGAACACATAGGACAGACAGTTTCACAAAGAAAGGGATGCACTCTGAATACTGACAGGAGGGTAGTTGGTAAAGTAATCAGTTTTATAGTTCAGGAATATTTGGTTTCAGCACCAAAGGGGCAAAGGGTCGTAACTGTCTCTAGGAGCCCTCAGAGAAGGACCAGGCGGGCAGAACCACAATGTACCTGGTGCTGAAGAAGTTCATGGTGCTCGACAGCGTCAAGGCAGTTCCAGTGTGCTTTGCAGCCCTTGAGACAGAGTTAGTGGTGGGAGACAGTTGCAGGTACCAGGTGACAGGCAGTTCGACAAGCTGGACGGTCGTCTGCAGACTGTCCGGCACGGCAGCTTGGGGCCAAGAATTGTTGTCTCTGTGCAGGTTCGGGGATCTGGAATGCTGGTCGAGGCATCTCGGACGGCTCTCATGACTGTGCCGTGACAACAGTCAGTAGTGCAGCTGGATGCGTTTCGAGGAATCGACTGTCTTGAAATTGTGCTTAAAAAGATGGATGCTGGATTATGCTTGTGTGGCACTCCACTTAACTTATTTACAGGGCTTGTGTCGTTTGAATCAGATGGCCAAAAGCGCAGGAGGGTGTTAGCAGGCAACAGACGTGTCCTTTGTCCAGAGACTCTCCAGCACATCCCACCTAGGAATCTTGCTGTCAGAACCTAGCAGGGCACGCTGTGTGCTTGCTGGGTACCGTTCTGGAGCTGCTGGATGGGTCCTCTGAGTCAGGTATCTCCCTCTGTTCCCTGAGAGATGTTTAAGGGAGGGATATTGCATCCCACTTGGAACTCCTGGCTTCCTTCACTGGCGGAAGATGTAAGGTAGACTGTTCCTTCAACTCAGGTCCAAATGAGTCCTTCTTCTTACTCCTTGCAAAGTCTTCACAAGATCTGCTAAGTGAGGAGGTCAGCCCTCTTTTAAAGCCAAATGGGCCCCAGCGATTGGTGTAGGCTAGGCCCACCTTAATAAACCAATCCTGTGTCCCCACCAACGATCTTCGGTGAAGCTTCAGGTCAGAACCAGGGTGCTTGGCAACAGACGGGGAAGGATGATGACATATACTTCTAAGTCCCACCCATCTTCCGGTATGCTGTACCACAAAGTGTATCCCTAATTAACTGAGCCTTATACGGTGCTTGATCACAACATGGGCCTCTTTTGAAGTAGGGGGTTGCAGGCAGACTTTTGCCTCCTCTTCGCCTTCAAATACTTCCCTGCTCTGAAAGGAGTGGTACAGACAGGACATTCACTGCCCTTTTCATACCAAGGAAGGGTGTTAGTACCAAGTTGACACATTGCATTACAAAGAGGTGTCTGGCGTTTGGTCTCCATTGTCACTCCCTGCACACAGGCCTTCCCTGAGGCCTGCAAATTAACATTCTTCAGGATTTGCAGCCACCAGCAAGGTTTCACAACAGAGATGCAAATCCATGGTGTCTTGAAATTCTAATCAGGCTGCCCATGGCCAAAGGAGTTTTGATGTGCCCACGGCTGTCAGGTGCCAGCTACGCATGACAGAGGAGGGCGGCGTTGGTAAGCTGAGTCTGGCTTGTGCTGGATGTCCATATCTAATACCTGTAGGGATTTAGCCCACTGCAAAAGCCTAGGATTCTCCCGTTGCATGGCCATTAACCATCGCAGAGGCATATGGTCGTTCTGGATCGTAAAGTGAGACCCAACGATGTAGGGTTTCAGCTTCTTAATGGCCCACACAACAGCATACACCTCTTTTTCTAGGATAGCCCACTTCTTTTCCCTTTTTGTCAACCAACTGCTAATGTAGGGGACAGGTTGCTCTACCCCTTCAGAGTTCAGCTGTGCTAACAGTGCTCCAATCCCAAAATCGCAGGCGTCTGTCTGGATAATGAATTCCTGACCATAGTATGGCACTTTCAGAACTGGGGTCCTGCAGAATCCAAACTTTAAATCCTGAAAGGTGGTTTGACAGGCGGGGATCCAAGTTACCTTCTTTGGTATATTTTTGTTTGTTACATCATCCAGAGGAATGGCAATGCTCCCATTCCCTCTGATGAACGACCGTAGTACCCGGTGAGACCTAGAAAGGCTCTCACCTGCGTCTGGGTGGTGGGGATGTCCCAATCCTTCACAGCCTGTACCTTTGCTTCAAGAGGTTGTTTCTTACCTCCGCCGACCAGGTGTCCTAGGTTAGTCATGGTACCCTGCGCTATCTGCCACTTCATAGCCCTCATAGTGAGGCCTGCTTTCTGCAGTGCCTGAAGCACATGTTTCAGGTCAGATAGATGATCCTCCCAGGTGTGTCTGAACACGGCAATGTCATCTAGATAGGCAACACTGAAGTTTTCCAGCCCAGGCAAGACCTGGTTAACCATCCTCTGAAAAGTGGCAGGGGCATTCTTCAATCCAAAGGGCATCATAGTGAACTGATAATGTCCTTCCGGGGTTGAGAATGCCGACCTCTCTTTCGCTCAATCTGTCAAGTCAACCTGCCAATACCCCGCTGTGAGGTCAAAATGTACTTGGCAGCACCGAGCATGTCAATGAGCTCATCTGCCCGAGGAATGGGATGAGTATCTGTCTTTGTGACAGAATTGAGCCCCCTGTAGTCCACAAAAAGCAAACTTCAGTCATCCCACTGCTGGTCTTTCTAGGGACCAGTACCACTGGGCTAGCCCAGGGGTTGTGGGATGGCTATTTCACACTTAGAGACAACATCTTGGAAACTTCCTCCTTGATGCTGTCCCTGACCTTATCTGACATGCAGTGAATTCTACACTTCACAGTCTTACTGCCTATAGTGTCCACATCATGGGTGCATCAATCTGTGCAACTGGTAGTCAGCGAAAACAGACCATCAAACTTTCCCAGTAAATGGCAACAGTCTGTCAGTTGCTGTTCTGACAGGTCCGTTGCAAGGTTGATACCTTCAACTGACCCATCTGTGGCTTCAGTGTGCAGGAGGTCTGGGAGGGGATCGGCCTCCTCCTCAGTCTCTCCATCAATCACTAACGCCATGACCAAGTCATCCCGGCTATAATGGGGTTTTAGCTGGTTGACGTGAAAGACCCTGCACATCTGTTTAGGTCCTTTCACATTAATGAGATAATTAACCTCACTGAACTTTTCCAGCACACAGTAAGGCCCAGTCCACTTGTCCTGAAGGGCACTGGGTTTGACTGGGTTTGACAGGCTCCATAATTCAAACCCACTGGCCTGGCACTCCTGACACTGTGGCCTGGAGAATAGACTGTCATTGAGGCATTTTGGTCATGCCAGTGCTCCATCAGCTCCTGTCTGGCCCTTAGATTTTTTGTTGACTGTTCCATGGCCTTTGCTATTCTAGACTGAAGGCCAAGTACATAGTCCACCACATCTTGTGATTGGGATGAGGGTATGTTTTCCCATCCCATCTTCACTAGACTGAGGGAACCTCGTACAGGGTGTCCAAACAAAATTTCAAAGGGGCTAAACCCTACTCTGTTCTGTGGCACCATCCTGTAGGCGAACAGAAGGCATGGCAGGAGAATATCCCATTTTCTCCAAAGGTGCTCTTCCAAGCCACCTATTATGCCTTTCTTGGTCTTGTTGAACTGCTCAACAAGCCCATTGGTTTGTGTATGAAAGGAGGTAGAGAACCGGAAGGTGACTCCACACTCTTCCCACATATCTTTCATATATTCTGATATGAAGTTTGATCTCCTGTCAGAAACGATTTTCTAGGGGAATCCAGGAAAGGAGAATATCCCAGTCAGAGCCTTTGCAACCCTAGGGACTTTGATGCTCCTCAGAGGGACAGCCTCAGGATATCTTGTGGCGTGGTCCACCACCACCAAGATATATTAGTTCCTTGACCCACAATATCCATGCATATTCTCTCAAAATGCCGTCCAACCAGGGGTAGTGGAACTAAGTGGGCCTTTGTGGCACCCCTTGACTTGCCAGAAGCTTGACAAGTTAGGCATGGTCGGACATATTCCTTAACTTTTACGCCAAACTGCGGCCAGTAAAAGTGCGGAGACAACCGGTCTGATGTCTTAGTCACTCCCAAGTGACCCGCTTGAGGAATTTTATAAACCAAATCCAAAAGGAACTTTCTGTGGGATTGGGAACCACCAACATTCTGGTATACTCGCCCTCAGAATCCTTGGGCTCACTGTAGAGGAGCCCATCCTCCCTGTACACGTTGAAAAGTCCAGGGACCTCCCGCTTAGTCTGCTCCTCTGCCTGCTTCCACAGACCTGCCAGAGTGGGACACTCTTTCTGGGCTGTGAAGGAGTCGGTCTGATCAGGCCCCCAGCTGATGCAAACTCATTCAGCTTGGGCAGAACCTTAAGATCTGTGCTCACCTGGTCCTCACCTCAGTTTCCTGCGCTGTGCCAACCAACTCTGAAGTCACGGTGTCCCCTGCTACCAAAGTAGGGTCCTGCGTGGCTACTAGTCCGTCTCCCACAGGAGTAGGCAACTCAGTAGTCTGGAATAGGGGCGACCGGCCATCTTTGGCCCTCGATTGTGTAGCTGCTGCGACTTTATCGGGATCAGGAAGCTCATTACCCAACAGACATGGGACAGGGATGGAGTCTTTCACCGCAACAAGGCGCTGGGTCGTTACACCTCACCAGCTGAACTCTACTATCACCAAGGGGAATTTACAAATCCACTTACCCGCAACTCAGGCCCATCAATATACTGGCCTGGCTGTACCAACTGTCGGCTGACAGAGGTGACGCTAGCCACGGTGTCTCGGACTGCAAGTGTTTTGTGTCCATTGATGTACACATGCTCTAGATAGAGTTGAGTATTATTGGCAACTGGGGTCTCTTCTGGAGATCCGGTACCATTCCCACTCAATGTAACCAATCTACATTCGGCCACTACCTGGCCTAGTGGGAAATCCTCCTCTGAGAGCCCCACACTAATGATGGCCTCCTCCATTAGTCCAACATTCACTATGGCTTGCTTGGCTAGGCCCTTGCAAGCAGGATCCCCTTTCCCATGGCCGAGCTCCTTGCACAAGAAACAACATTTGGGTGGTGAGAATGCAGGTGTCCCAGTGTTAGGGGTGCCCATGCTCTTCTTTTCTGTGTGCACAGCTGAACTAAGGTGTGGGGGTTTCCCTTTGCTTTTTTTGGGACCTGACTTGGAATAGGGTTGAGTTGGACCTTTGTCCTTCCCATCCTTGTTTACTTTTTTGTTTGCTGATTTCTGTTCCGGTTTGATTTGCTTGCCTGAGTCCTTGTCTGGACTTGAGTACTCACAAACGAGTCATCACCCATTGCAAGCTCCCTAGGGTCTGTGATAGTCTTGTCCATAAGATGCTGGTGTAGGTCAACCTCACAATTTTTCAATACATGCTCACACGCCATCAAATAGTACATCCCTTTAAATGTGTCAACTTTGTTACCAGTCACCCACCCACTCATATTTCAACTACAAGTGTGTGAGCTCTTAAAATGTTTGCCCACTTTTCTTTCCATGCTCTCTGAAGCTTTTGAGATACTGTTCTGCAGTTTTACAGAAGTTCCTGTGGAGGGCTGCATTCATGCTCTCATAAATGAGCCTTTCCTCAGGAGTTAACTGAAGAATTGCATCAGTCCCTGGTGTCGGTAAGCGACTCATCAGGGCTGCACCCCCCAGTACCTCATCCACCTCCTGCAGCTGGAATGCCATCTTGAGCACTTCAAACCAGTCAAAAATATCCTTCCCCACTTCATAAGCCTGTACTAAATCGTTGAGGATGTGCCGTCGGGGCTTGCCCCAGGCACTCTGGTTTGAGCCAAGACTGCTGTTCTTGCTAGCTGTTCTTCAAGCGCCAGCTTGCGCAGCTCTATGGTGACCTTGTGCCACTGTTTCTGTTCCTCTAGCGCTAGTCTCCTCTCCTTGAGCAGGAGCTTTCTAGCCGCTACCTCATTAATAGCTGGAACAATTACTGGCCCAATTAGAGACTGTGCTGAGGCCTGGGACCTGCGGGATGCCGCACCAGTCCCTGTCCTCACTAACACTCTTGAGTGTTGAGAAACCACACTTGCCCCATGGCGGGATGATGACGAGAAACACTGCTCATGCGGTCATCCTCGTAATTTACCCCCTTCAGAAGGTCTTGTCCGTTCTGGTACACAGGCCTAGTCCATCCCCTGGGGTCTTCTCTCCAATCTTGGGGAAGTCCCCTCTCTTGACATTAAGCGCACAGGACATCCTTGGTCATGCCTTTTATAGTCTCCATGTGAAGCTCCATGATTATTTCTATTACCTAGCAGTGACTAAACGTTGTCTGCAACAGTACTTTTATCGTTGGGTGACTAAGCTGTGCACAATGCTCCAAATGATCTGACTGCTTGCCAACAATGTAAGAAATCAACTTCCAGGCACCAGTGGTCCAGGGATGAATATTGGTTTCCAAACCATCAATCAATCCCACACCTCTAGTACAGCAGAAGGGATCCAAACACATTTGTATATAAGTAAATTATAAGACCTCCTTGTCCAATTTCGGCAAAATGGACGGAACGGCAGGATCATCTCTGCAAGGTCGTGGATCGTTGGTTAGTTGCAACACAGAGAAAATACAGTTATTACCCAATGATAAAAAGGACTGTCCAGTCAAGGCTGTATAAAAATATGTACTTTATCATTACTACAACATACAGTTCTAGCACACTACAATTACAACCCTCAATGTAAAGGGACACAGAGGACAGACAGTTTCACAAAGGAAAGGGATGCACTCTGGATACTGACAGGAGGGTAGTTGGTAAAGTAATCAGTCTTATAGTTCAATATTATTCGGTTTCAGCACCAAAGGGTAAAGGGTCATAACTGTCTCTAGGGGCCTTCAGAGAAGGACCAGCGGGCAAGAACCACAATGTACCTGGTGCTGAAAAAGTTCTTGGTACTCGACAGTGTTGAGGTGGTTACAGGGTGCTTCGTAGCCCTTGAGACAGAGGTAGTGGTGGGAGACAGCTGTGGTTACCAGGCGGCAGGCAATTCGGCAAGCGAGGCTGGACAGGCGTCTGCAGGCTGTCCGGCACTGCGTCTCGGGCCAAGAATCGTTGTCTCTGTGCAGGTTGGCGGATCTGGAATGCATCTCAGACGGCTCTGGTAACTGCGGCGTGACAACAATCAGTGGAGCAGCCAGATGCAGTTCGAGGATTCGACTGTCTCAGAATTGTCCTTAAAAAGAGGGACACTGGATGATGCTTGTGTGGCACTCCTCTTAGCTTCTTCGCAGGACTCATGTCCTTTCAAGGTGGACGGCCCAAAGCTCAGGATGGTGTTAGCAGTCAACGGCCTACTTCTTTGTCCAGAGAATCTCCGGCGCTTCCCACCTAGGAAGCTTGCTGTCATAACCTAGCAGGGCACGCTCTGCCTGCTGGCTGGGTACCGGTACTGGAGCTGCGGGACAGTTCCCCTGAGTCTGGTATCTCCCCATGTTCCCTGGGAGATGTTTAGGGGAGGAATCTTGCTTCCATCTTGGAACTCCTGGCCCTCCTTCACTGGCAGAAGATGTAAGGTAGACTGTACCTTCAGCTCGGGTCCAAAGAGTCCTTCTTACTCCTTGCAAAGTCGTCAGATGATCTGCTAAGTGAGGGCTTCAGCCCTCTTTTAAAGCCAAATGATCCCCAGCGATTGGTGTAGGCTAAACCCACATTAATGGACCAATCCTGAGTCCTCATCAACAATCTTCATTGATGCCTCAGGCCAGAACCAGGGTGCTTGGCAACATACAGGGGAAGGATGACAACATATACTTCCAAGCGCCACCCATCTTCCTGTTGTTGTACATCAAAGTGTCTCCCTTAATTAACTGAGCCCTATGCGGCGCTTGATCACAACATGGACCACCTTTGAAGTACGGGGTTGCAGGCAGACCTTCGTCTCCTACAATTCACATACTTCCCTGCTCTGAAACGAGTGGTTCCAGACAGAACAGTCACTGCCCTTTCTTAACAAGGAGGCGTGTTAGTACCAAGTTGACACATTGCATTACAAAGAGGTGTCGGCATTTGGTCTCCATTGTCACTCCCTGCACCCAGGCCTTCCCTGAGCCTGCTAATTAACATGCTTCAGTATTTGCCGCCACCAGCAAGGTTTCACAATGGAGGTTTCGCAACTCGCTAAACCCACCGCCAAGTCCATTTGAAGAATTTAGTTGAAGAATTAGGTGCAGCATTTTCTCCTGGATCCCACCATTCAAAAATGCTGTTGGTCCTTCCTTAAAAGGCCACGAATTTGGGCACATGGGTTTCTATTTCCCTAGAGTATTGTTACAGCACAGGTTCTGTAAAATGAAAGCATGTAGAAAACATGGATTGTAGAATGAGTCCTGAGGCCCTCTCCATCTGCTGGGAATACTGGGAAAGTTTAAGAAGCTGGAGAGTATGAAATGGTGGAGTGAATAGGAGATGTGACATGGAAGGAAGAATCAAGTGAGAAGCCGCAGCTCACACACAGTTCCACTCCGTCCCTGGAAGGCAGGTCCAGGGGCACAGAAAGATAGATCAGGGCACTACACTCTGTTATGGTCATATATTGAGGAGATAGGCTGGCTGATAGTAGGTGGCAGGGATCCACACATACACACACAGACTTACACTTCACACCCACCTGCGTGGACCGAAAACCTCCCTGGGCGTTCTGCTGCTTTGACATCCATCTCACAATCTGAGAAGACTCTTTCAGATCCTCCTTGGAGACGGGATGCTTGGAGAGGCGAGCCAGCAGGACGTAGCCTGTCATTTCAACCTCAGCGGAGGGAGCGTGTGGGTGGAACCGGAAGAAGGGTAATGGCTCCTCGTCTTTGGTATCCTTAATGCGTTCCCAGTGTTTGGACCCATCTTAAGGAAAAAAAAGAGATCCATCCCTCAGAAAGGTTATAGTCTGATGTATCTTAGTGGAGAAGGCTGGCACTCTGGGGGTTTGCCTATGGGGTGGCCATGCTCTTCCTCTGATCACAGGAGGCAGGCAATTCAGAGAACAGGCAAGAATTAGGTGGGCACATGAATACTGTGCATCCATAGAGGGGATTCCCCCAAAGGGAGGCCAAGCTTTAAAGGACATTGTTCTGAAGTCCCTGCCAAATACCAGTGAGAAGGGCCAATGTATAAACAGGGATACATATGAATTCTTCTGGGATGTGTACATGGGGCCATCCTTGCTCTGCTGACAGCTATTGTTCTCCTAAATCTAATACTTCAATGTCCATTGCTAGCACTTTAGAAGAGAGCACAGGAACCAGAAGGAGAACATTAAGTAAGCAACACAGCTGGAGAAATAGACTTCAACATGGGAGAGAAGAAGATGGAATAGGCAGAACAGACTGAGAAAGGGCAAACAAGGAGGCACACAAAAGAGCTGAACAGATGGAGGGAGCCTGAAGAATCGGAAATCACAGGAATACTAGCACAGTATGTAAAGGTGAATTGCATACATGTGCAGGGCACAGCGGCATTAGGACAGCATATGGAAGCAGGGGCCAGCACAAGGAAAGAGAACTAGAGAAAATGTGTGAAAAGAGAGAAAATGTCTGACAAGAGAGACAATGGAAGTGAAGAACTATAATGAATGGCATGATTAACAGCGAATGGGGAAAACAAATGGTGCCTGTATACCAGGTAAGGCTAAGAGGAAAGGAAGAAGCTAAAGAAATAGGAAAACCAGGAAAATGCAAATAGAGAAAAATACTCTTCAAAGACAACGTATTAAAATAAGACTGAAGAAGGCAATAAGGACAAGAAGCAGGAGGAGAACCAAGTGCATCGCTGATCCGATTGATAGGAATAAAGATGAGAGAACCAATAATTAGACCCAGGAAAAACAAGTGTGAGTCAAAACAGAACCAGGAAATTTAACATTAGGAGTGAATGTTGGCTCAGCACATCAGCCCAGCAGATGTGAGCAGCCGGTTCTAGTGAGCCACCTTCCACTTACCCTTCTTGATAGCAACCTCATCCAGCGACTTCAGCAGCTCCGCCCGCTTGTCATCCCTTCCAGCCAACGTGAATGCATAAGCCAGGATAGCCTTGGTGTAGACATTGGTTGTGCCCTTGAAGGCTGTGTCCAGACAGAACAGGGCATTGCGCACTACCGGGTGCTAGAAGACAGAAGAGAAGGTACTGAGCTGGCAGAGGTCAGGTCAAGGCACATCATTAAATCTTGCAAATCTGGGGGATCTTATTCGTGGGAATTAAAAGTCGATCACAAGAAAGGTATTTAATATCCTCCAAGGAACACTGAACATTTAGATCTTATGTAGCACATGACAGCCCAACAGGTATCAAAGAGCTGTACAGTGAGGGAAAAGCAGTAGATTAAAAGGATAAGGAAGGAGTTCAAAACAAATGTGTCTTCAAACACTTTTAAAAAGTGAGAAGCTTCTCTGCCTATGAATATCCTCCCAGAGTGAATTCCACAGCATTGGAGCCTGAACTTAGAAAGAGCGTCCCATCGCTATTTTTTCCTATATGATGGTACAGACAACAGACCTTTTGTTTAGATCCGAGTGTCCTTTCTGAAACAGACCAGAGCACTTTATTTTGCAGGTGCTCAGGCAGTGGCCCATAAAGAGCCCTATGGGTTGGCCTGAGGGTTTAGAATATAACATGATCCTTCCGTAGTAACCAGTGCAGCTTCCGCAGGATAGAGAAGTATGGCCTCGCCAAGGGGTATTAGGGACTATTCTGGCAGCTGTGTTCTGTAACTCTGGAATACGGGCCATTATGCTTTTATTTGCACCTAGTAAATGAAGATTGCAGTAATCAGTCTCTGTGGCAAGGATTGCGAGAGTTGTGGTTTGCACATGTGGCGTCTGTCATGAAAGGCCAATCTAGTTTTCATACCATAAGATAATAATTTGATTAACTGATAAATGCATTCATTTGGGTGCTCCTGGAAACCAAAGCATTAAGCATATCCCCTAGGGTACATATGCACTGGCCCTCATTCCGAGTATTTCGGATCACGGAAAAAAGTGGTGGTAATGGACCATCACTTTTCCCGCGCCACCAAATCCTGAGTTCGGGCTTGAAGGGGAGGATTTACATTCAGCAAAATGCTGGAGGTAAATCCTCCTCTTTAACACCTAAAAATCGGTAATATCAACAGAATTCGGTAGTTCCTTCAAAATTCCCGTGGAGCTCTATGGACTCCAAAGAATGGGGATTTACACCCATCTATCACCACTTGTAATCCTGCTGTAAAACCACAGTACCAAGTGGTGGTAACTGTAATTCCATTGGGCAGTACTTTAGTGGCAATTCCACCATACTCGGAATGTGGGACAGTGTCCTTGGATTTTATGCATGTATTTGACGTCAGAATTGAAGAGTGCTGTTTTTCAATTTTTGCTTTTTGACTGATGGCACCCAGCAGCTAGAATTCTGCTGTAGGTTGATTCAGCCCTAATCAATTATAACCCATCCAAGTGCAATGCTTTTAAACAGGGTGTGAATGAGAGCGAGGCGGTTTCCACGCTACCACTTGAACTGGACTTGATTTGTTTATCATCTGCGTAGTTGTTCAATAATTTGCTGTTGTGTGTCAGAAGATCATGTAGAAATGACAAATTGTGTAGGAGCTATA
The DNA here is from genome assembly GCF_040938575.1 of Ambystoma mexicanum. NCBI lineage: Eukaryota > Metazoa > Chordata > Amphibia > Caudata > Ambystomatidae > Ambystoma > Ambystoma mexicanum. Next base: position 157,360,941 of record NC_090925.1, read on the forward strand.
CATGACCCTTGTGATACTCCACCCCTCACACCAGACAGGCACAAAATGATTCAAAAGAATTTACTTCGACTGATGGGTTTCTGTTATGTAAATGGGATTTTATCAATTCAGAGTCCCAGCCGGTCCGGAGACTCAAGCCTGTCCAGCATTATAGAGTGATCCACTGATTTGACAGCAGCAACTCGATCGAGAATCATAAGTACTCTGAATCCATGTGCCTCAGTAAACAGGAGGAGATTTTCTCTTAGATGAAGGATTGTGGTCCAAGTACCACTGGACCGTCTGAAACTGGACTGTTTATCTCTGAGCAACCGATGTTCTTCAGAAAAGGTTTGCAATTGAGAAGAAGGAACCTTTTCCTATACTTTGAGCAGAAACAAGACATTTGATATTGACCATTAGTTTAAGCTTTGGAATGGATACATGAATCGTGTTTTTTTAGCACTGGAATTATCCAAGTCTTTTTCAGAGATTTCGGAACGGCACCCCCCTGAAACAAGCAATTAACAATAGCATCAATTAAGGGGGCTAGTGCCCCCTCAACACATTCCTTAACTACAGATAACGGGCAAGGATCACCCAGGCAGTTAGTTGGGTTCAATGTATTAATTGTTCGGCAAATATCATCTCCGTTTACAGGATGAAAAGACATGTTTGGAATGGGAATATTAGTCTGTTTGGCCAGGCTATGCTCAAACAATGTCTCAACATCTGCTTCTTCCTTATTCGAATGGTGCTAACCTCTCCAGATGTTTAATCTAGAAAGAAGGATTGAAGATCTGTGCACCAGGTAACTGAGTAAGGTTCCCAGAGTTCTGTGTGCAGTGGTGACGTTGTGAAAGACACGTTCTGTAAAGAACATCTTTTCAGAAGAGGTTGGGTCTGAGTACATGCAGAAATGGCAACCATCACTGGAGATCAACAGCTGTCCAGAGCGCCTAAGGCTCTGTCTGAAGAAGAGCAGAGCCCAGAAGGGCACTGGGAGCCACCATTCCTCATGAAGCACAAGGATTACTGTGATCGCCCGCATGAGCCAAAGGCTTTGAACATTGCCCTAGTAACGCGAGGATCGTACAAGGACAGAGTGTTGGCTCCATCCAGATTATGAGGTTTTAGATCTCGCCAGAGGGTGCAGTATCTTCTCATCTTCTGTGCAATGACATAGTTTGCTCGCCCATGGAAGCTGAGGGCTAAAGTTCCTTTCACTAAAACACCAGGCTTCAGCTCCATCTACTTAGCAGTGTTTTTTCTCCTCTTCCAGAGAAGCACACCGATTGCTCTTGTACAGGAGCAACCACCCTGTTTCCCTTCCACATGGAGGAACACAACAGGAACATGGAGGTGATCTGCTTCCACGGGGGCAAATGATCTATTTTCCTTCCGCCGGATTAATGAAATGTATATCCTCCCAGAGGAGCAAGAGGCATTACTACCTCCAAACATTGCTGCCTTTTCTAGGGAACAATGTTCCCTTGCCTTCCACAGGAGTGCGAGGCTGTATTCCCTCCCAGTAGAGTGTAGGACTGTATTGCCCTCCATAGGATCACAAGGCTTTAATTACTCCATTAGTGACAAAGTGTACTCTTACCTTCCACAGATCAACAGTGTCTGAGTCCCCTCTACAAAAGCACAGGGCTGTAGTCCCTCACACAAGACCTCAGAGTTTATTCCCTTTAGCCTTCATTCTTTCCTCAGGGACAGAGTGTATTCTTTCCTTATACAGGAGTACAGGGCCTTGCTCCTTTCAATAGGACCATGAGTCTGTATTGCTTTTGTTTTCTCCCACAAAAGCACAGGGATGTATTCACTTTATTACCTTCTACATGAGCACAATTATTTACGTCATCAGAAGCACTGTGTGCTAATCCCCATGCATCGGTGTAGGGCGTCCATAGGTGCCTGGTGGTCTACTGTGTCGAAAGCAGTCCAGAGGTCGAGTAGAACCAGGAGGCAGAAGTGGCCGTCGTCAAGGATGGTTATGGCCTAGGCCCTCTCACGGAAGTAGAGGGTTGTGTTCCCTTCTACAGCTGCATAAAGATGTTTTCACTTTATTCACTCCCCTGGGTACACAGGGATATATTCCATTCTACAGCAGCACAGGGCTTTAATTCCTTCCTCAAAGGACAGTCTGTTCTTCCCTTTAGCAGGAGTACAGAACAATGTTCCCTTCTACAGAACCACAAGGTGTCTTACCTTTGTCCCCTTCGACAGGACCGCATAGGTTTATCCCATTTAGTCCCTCCTAAAGGAGCAAGAGACTTTCATTTTTCTTCAGGGGCACAGTGCATTTTTATCTTTAACAGGAGAAAAGAGCATTCTTCCCTTCTAAAGGAACACAAGGCTATATCCCCTGCATTCCTTCCCACAAGAGCACAAGGCTTTGTACCAGCAACCCCCGCCCCTGCAGTGGCACAGTGTATTCTTCCCTTTTACATGACTACTGGCTTGTTTTAACTTTTCCCCTTGCACGGGAACACATGGCTTTGTTCCCTTTAGTCTCATCCCCCTAAAGTTCAGATATGTATTCCCAGCATCGGAGCACAGGAATGTGTTCTCTGTATCTCCTTCTACAGAAGCACATGGCTGTATCCCCTTAATTCCCTCCACATGAGCACAAGGCCTTTTTACCCTCCCACAGGAGCACATGGCGTTATCCCCTTTATTTCCACCTACAGGAGCACAGGGCTGTATCCCCTTAATTCCCTCCACATGAGCATGAAGCCTTTTTCTCCTCCCACAGGAGCACAGGGCTTTATCAACTGTATTCCCTCCCACAGGAGCATGATACGTTATCACTTTAGTTCCCTCCCAAAGGAGCATAGGGCTTTATTTCCTCCCACAGGAGCACAGGGTTGTATACCCTTTATTGCCCTCCCACAGGAGCACACAACGTTATCCCCTTTATTTCCTCTCACAGGAGCACATAGCTCCAGCCCCTTTATTCCCTCCACAGCAGCATGAGGCGTGATCTCTTGCTTTTCCTCCCACGGGAGCACAGGGTTTTATCCGCTTTATTCCCTCTAAGAGGAGTACACGGCCTTATCCCCTCTATTCCCTCACACAGATGCACAGGCCTTCAATCCCTTTATTCAATCCACAGGAGCATGAGGCATTATCCCTTTACTAGCCTCCCACAGGAGCACATTGCTTTATCCACTTTATTCCTTTGCACACAAGCACAGTGCTTTGTCCCCTTTATTTTCTCCCACAGGAGGAGTGGGCTTTATCCAATTTATTCACTCCCACAGGAACACAGGTCCACAGTCCCTTTATTCCCTCCAAAGGAGCATGCATGAGGCGTTGTCCCTTAAATCTCCTCCCACAGTAGGGCTAGGCTTTATCCCCTTTATTCCCTCCCAGAGGAGCACAGTGTTGTATCCCCTTTATTCCCTCCACCAGGAGTGCAGGGCATTATCCACTTTATTCCCTCCCACAGGAGCACAGGGCTTCAGTCCCTTGAGTCCCTCCGCAGGAGCATGAGGCATTATCCCTTTATTCTCCTCCCACAAGAGCACATGGTGTTATCCCCTTTATTCCATCCCACAGGTCTTTAACCCTTGCATAGTTAGCTGTGCTGTTGCTACTTTCCTCAATTTTGCATGTGTCCCTGAACCAACCTTTGGTAGTCGGAATCCTTGCTTAATGTACACCTAATCACACTGTATGAGGCATTCACATATTGGCAGGTTTATCTATCTTGCCACCCCAAAAGCAACTGTCCAGACACCATGACCCAGGCCAGGTCTCTACGTACCGTCGGAGGGAGATTTGCTTCCAATAGGGAGATAGTGATGAAAGATGCAAGGGTCGTATCATCTTCAACACCACCCTGTGGATAAGAGAAGCAGAAGGAGACTTCAACCACGATGCAGCGCGTGCATGGAAACCTGTTTCTCTGGCCCCTCCCCTTTAAATGGAGACCCACAGGCACACAGATACACAACAGCTAAAAAATCCAACAATTCCAATGGATCTTTACTGAAAATGGCAACGCCTGTATATCACGTCTCTCTGCATTCCCACAGGAAAGCTCAAATGCTCTGTGTTAATGACAAACCATGTAGGAGAAAAACATAAAATGTGTCATTTTATTTATTTATTTCTGCATGTGGTTAATGTCAAACAGTACACAAAACAGATAAAAAATCAGTTTAACAAATATTAAGTCCCACATCCAAACCAATACATCATAAAAACCAGCAATGGAGATTATCAAAGGTTTCTGTCGTTCATACAAAACGCATAAATCGGACAGATTGTGAGTCACATTGGAAACAGAATGATTGAAGACATCATTTCTAGAATCCATGAGGTGAGGACACTCAATGAGTACATGCTTGGCAGTTTTTGATGAGACTCCACTTTTGCACAGACAACAAGAGCGTACATGACTGCTCAGGCTTTCACGGCCCCCTCTAGCTTCTAGAGTCCGTAGGATGTTCCTTCAAAATCACGTTCTTTGGAACAATCATTGCAGTGCTGTCTTGTTAATTTTAAGTAGGTTTAGCATTTTTGTGTTGGTGATCTTTCAAGTCATCTACATATTTCTGTTTGTTTTCCGGACATATTTTATTTTTAGTACCAATAAACACATCTTTTTTTGTAATCCACTGTGAAATTGTGTTTACTGACATACACATGAATACGAATATGGCTGATGTGTTTCTGTGCTGTTCAGGAGAAGGCTGCCTGTGTGAAGGCTTTTTTATGCAGATTTTTGAATGGGCAGACAGCAGGGAACCACTTATACAGTGATATTTTAAAATAGAAATTGCCGAAAACCTTTTTCAATGAATCCGAAATACCAAAAATGAAGAATGCAAAAAAACATATCAAGTAAGAAAGAAAAGATAAAATCATGTTTTCCCTTTTATAAAACCTATAGCTCTTGAGTACTTTTAGTACCTCAATAGTAAAACGTGTTTTATGACCGCTATCAGTCTTTATCAACAGGACTCAGATGAGTGTCAATCATGACTGTCTACATATCTACCCAACAGACATCATCTCAAGCCGCAGTTCCCTTGCAAACAATCATTAGATCTTTTGAGGATTGCGTTTCCTTCTGGTTACAGAGAGAACAAAAGATGACTCTAGGCAGACATTTCTCACAAATCACCTATGTTGATCAGATTCAAGCGAAACATTAGAAATTCTGGCCTCATTTTCGAATTTGGGAAGCGTGTCAGATAATTTGACATAAATCCTCTCGGTCTGTCATATATCGATAGAGATCTGGAAACCGCCAACCCTCGCACTTTTGTTATGGTTTGGACCCAGTCCATTTGTGCGATGGCCCTCTTAACGCCCATTGGAGTTACATTTAAATCAGTCATTGACTGATCAGCTCATACTAACATATTTTTCCAATTGGACCAAAACAGGGCTAGAACACCCCTTTAAAACGTGATGTATATCCTCATATAAAGAATCAACCTGTGGTGTCATTATAAGTCTATACAATGTAATAATTGTTCAAGTCATAAGCATTTGTACCGATTGACGCCCCAGTTTATATCTCAGGCTAGCTATGGAAAGGCTCTGAGGACGACACAGAACCGTTCTCCAAATCTTTCCTTCAAAGCTGCTCCAATTCAGTACTCCTGATTCAGAATAGTTATCCAGACCTTAGAGCAAACATGGAATGACCTTTGGTTTGTCGAATCTTATTAAAGGACAAAGCAAAATAAAGATAGTTTTCTCATTTGAGGCCCAGCAGCCGCAAGGTTAATCAGTTCTGCCCTGAAATCACGGAGAATACACTCAGCAGAAGTGATTTCCTGGCTTAGCTACTCTGGATAAACTTGGGAAGTGTGGGCAGAAATGCCTGGTGCATGGGATGTCTTTTTCTGGATATTCAGGTGGACTAATGCTCATCTTCCAGGGCAAATACACCTTGATCAGAACGTTCTAGAGTACAACAGAAGTACCCAATCATCAAGATTAGAGGAAAAAACAGAACAGAAAGAATACACCAGATATGGGGCCTCAATACAAGCTGGTGCTACCGGCGGGTTGCTGCCGACCTCGTAACACCGTTTTGCGCCTGAGATCCCAGTGTCACTGGGACATTACAAGTCCCGGCAGCCCGGGATGTCAGGAGGTGGAAACTGTAAGTCCCCATTGGGACTCCACAGGAATGGGGACACGGAAGCACCGGCACTGTTGCTAACGATACCGCAGTGCTTCTGTAAAAAACTATACCTGCAGGGGCCGGTGCTACCGGCATGTCAGACCTGCTGGGAGCACCAGCCTCTGCAGGCATTATCGTAGCCTGGTTGTCCAGAAAGGGTGCCGGTACGTTGCTACCAGCACCCTTATTTCCTGTCCGCCAGAACTGGAATGAGGCCCCTGGTCATTATTTCCTTCCCAGCGTGAATGGCCCAGTTTGCAACTCATGCAGGCGTCTCTGTTCATCAGTTAAAGTGGTTGTTTCACCCATGCACATACACCTCATATGTAAGCACTCTCTCGTTCTCTCGCTCTCTCTTCTGTAGGCAGAAGCTGTTGTTCACGTTGTCGCTCACTCTCACAAAATCAAAGCCGTTTTGCCCCATCCCAGAATCCCGGTCACCTGCATGGCGTTGTTGAAGAGCTGGCCCACATTCTGGAAGCATCCGTTACTCTTCTGACGGGCTGAGAGCCAGAGCAGGGCGTCCGAAATGTGCTTCTCGTCAATATGGATCAGTGAACTGGCCTTGGAAAAGAACTTGAGGGTGAAGGCAGTGAGCCTTGAGGAGACATTGTGAGGAGGAAGAGAGGGAACAGAAGGGTTGAGGGTAGATAGTTAGAGTGTGTGAGAGACAATGAGAGCATTTCTTGCAGGCGATACAGCAATCTATAGAAGCGCACATGTCAATAGACTCAGTGGAGAGGACGCGGTCAGAAGAAACCTCCAAAATTCAGGAGTCCGAGGCAATCACTAATAACTGACTCTGACCGGAGTACAGGAGAACTACCTGCCAGGTTTGTTAGGAAGGCTGGTCCACCTGTACCCAGGGGAGCCACGCTCGTCATTGAGGCTATGCATTGGACCCCGCCAGCAGTCTGAACTATGCATGGACCGGAACAGGACAGGAACACACCCTCAAACCACATTTGCTTCTTATTGTCTGTGATTTGTGAGGTGCTGTTGCAAAGGTCACTTCTGGCCCAAGGATCGTCAAGCATTGGGAAAAACCAATATGATTTGGCTGCCATGTTCGATGTGCAGTCTTACATGCCCTGTCATGCCATTATATGCCCTGACAGCCTCCCCATGTTACAGTACAATCCAACAATTCCAGGTGCTGCCATGATATGTTAAGAACAGCCTTCTGTGCCACAATAATGCCATCATGTGTCTAGTATGGTCACTATATGTAAGCTGTAGGTGTGCAGGTGTTATTAATATGCTAAATACAACTTCAACTGCCCCAATAATGGCATAACATGCCTGACAAGCTGCCAAATGCAAGGTACAGTCTCTTGGTTCTGGCTATAATATTCCAGAGACAGCCTCGAGTGAATGGATCCTGTAGGGGAAGGAATGCCCCTGAAAAAGATCACACATCCTTGGGGGGGGGGCCTTCCTGTCCATTTGTGAGCCTTAAAATAATGTCACTTCGCTGATCAACATTTCTTTCAGTTTTGATTGTGCACATGGAAATGTAAAAAAGCGCTATTTGTGTGTATATGACCACCCTTTAAAATAAATGGAAATCAGCAATTTTAACATTCATTTCAGCCCCCTGGAGGGTGAACAGATAATTTCACTCCCAACCTCAAAGCGTGCTGTGAATTAATCCCACTTCAAAATCTTAGCTGGAGCACTTCTCGTAGCCATTCATTTCATGGCCCTGAATGGCGGGACCCTCCTCCGTTCCAGGGGTCTGACAATCAGAAAGGGTGATCACTCACCGTGCTATACCCCTATATACAAACAGAGGAGTCCATACTGGGATGTGCTTTGGGTATGGGGAGCTGTTAATTTACATGGACCTCATGCCCTCATTTTGAATTATGACCCAATTGAGTTCAGTGATATTAGGAACAGGTGGGGAGAGGTGTTAGGAAATTGTGTTTATAACTTAGAACTTTGTAGCCAGAGGAAAACAATACAGAATGAACTGTAGACAGCTGTTTCTACACAACAAAGTGTCATAGCCCCAAAGCATACCTCCGCCCTTTTAAATGGATTTGGGCTTTATGCAGATTACATGGTTATGCAATGCTTTGTGCTGTGGTGGTGGTCTTGAGTAACTTCACAGGGCAAACAAGTATATTGTGATGGGGTCAGAAAAGTGGAACTGCAATAAACACAATTCCATTAATGGAGTCAACGACACAGCAGCTAATATTAGGGATCACTCACACATCATGTCTTCCATTGTGTGCTAAAGACACTGGCCGGCAGGCCATCAAGCTTGGGTCCAGCAACAGGCTTCCTTTTAAATGGTCCCATCAGAGCAGCTCACCATGGCCCTGGTGCCTGGCGCATCTTAGAGAAGCTGGAGTGCCAATGGGCAAGGGCATCTCAGAGTGGCTGCAGGTTTAGTCTTTGTGAATCGGGTGCACCCCTAGCACGCCCCCGGGTATCTCCTGATGTGCACCCTTCCACATCTTTGTGAAGTAGGCCCCGTAGATGCAGCTAATGTTTCCCAATGCGTCTTAGAGGCTCACCACTCTTGGCTGTTGTCCAAATGAAATATTACCTCGAGGAGCAACATCCTATAAAATCTACACTTTGATATTCTGTGTTAATTATGCCCTTCAAGGACAGAGAATCTTGGAGATTTAAATTCATAAAGAAATATTGAATAATCACCGAATGTAAGAAAGCTCTGAACCCTGGCCCCTTTGTCTCCACGAAATCCCATGTTTCTTTCATCAGATGTTGTGTCTCATGACCACTGGTTTGCCTGCACGGATGAAGTTCCGATTGCTAACCCAGAGGATTGCGATGAATTGTAAAGCAGTCTTGTGCAGTGCACCTTATGCCATGTTGGTGGCCTCTGTACGCATGATAGATGAGGTTCCAGTCTCTCGTTGCCCTGAAGAAGTACCATGAACAATGTTGATATTCTGCGCCACCGCGCATGACTGAGGTCAACTAAGATGTTTTCCTCTATTTTGAAGAAGTTATACATTGACCATAAATGAAATAGATCTTAAAGCCTCCATCCTAAGAGCTATTGTGTTATCATTAATTAGCACACACCGGGGGAAGGCACCAGCCAATCAGGGGCAGAGAAGCGCTGGCCGAATCGCCCAATAGAAGCCTGCATTTCATCCTATGGCGGCATCGTTCGCCCCGAGTCTTCCTTGACCTTGTGCACTGGTGTAGGCAACCTTTAGCACTAACTCCTGCCACCAGTCTAGTTCCCTGCGTGCCACCCTTTACACCCTCACTCCGCTCGGGCCAGTAACTTGGGCCCCCGGCGATTACCGGCCAGTCAGCATGCAGCTGTAGGCATTATTGACATTTTGAATGGTGTCTCCTCATATTGCATATGATGTTTATGTGGAACACTTCATGCTGGACTATATGATTGCATTCCTGTGGTGTATAAGCAATGCATTGCGTACACGTTGTCCTGCATGGCCCATTTTAGCCACAGAGATCTTGGCAACAAGCCCAGATTTGCACAAGCTTTTCCCCTGTCTTCTTCCAAAGTAATAGTCCCACTTTGGGGCATTGAGTTAAAGTAACATGTTAGACTAAGGTATATTCGCAGTGGTGTGGGCAAATTAACTCTTGCATGCCTCTGCTTCCACATCCCTCTACCCTCTGCATATGGTTTAGGTGGGGTCCTGAACCCCCTGTATCACAGCCATGGTTTAGGGAGTTGGGTGGAGGGGGGTCGCAGTTTCCCAGCTGATCACTCACCATGTGTTGCCTTCGCCAGGGGGGCCAAAAGCACTGTAACTGCCATCCATGTGTTTGTACAGCAGCTGCCGCTGGTAACCTGGAGTAAGGGACAAAATGAGCACATCCTTAGGTTAGCACCTGACTCATGCCTCTTTATACATGACATGGGGAGTGTCCCCAGTCAATGCATTTCTGCAACAGGGCAACATTTGCTCTAGTGATAATACGGAGCGATAGTTGCACCCTGTTGCAAAAATGCATTGAAAGTGCATATTTTTGGGGTCTCAACTGAGGTCTCCCTTGCTACCCCTACAATTTAGATTGAGGCTCATGGGCTGTGGCCAGCAGCATGTGGCTCTTTGTTTCTGGAGCTATAGCTGGTAAGATAAATCAGTGGGTGGAGCGCTGGCTGCTGCAATGTGTGTGTGATCTGCAGGTTGCAGGTTCCACTACCAGCAAGGTCAACTCAGCCTTTCATCCTCCAGAAGTGGATAAATGAGTACCAACACAGGCTGGGTGATATCGTATGTATATGTATTCTATAGGAAGCGTTTAAGCGTAAGTGCTATACATTAACACATCGTTATCGTTTGGCCTTGGACATCTGCTTGCAGTCACAGTGATTTGGTATTATGGGCCTATACACACTGATATTAATGATATATATGGTGATCAATTCTTGCATTAAATGTATATCATTTTACAGTGATATCATAACCATATTGCTTGAAGTGTACTAATAAACAATGCTATGTGATGGCACTTCCTATTTTGTCAAGGGGTGAAAGGTCGTGTTCCATCGTTTCCTGTGATGTCACTTCGGTGTCGGTCAAATGACATCACTTCCTGTGATGCCATTAGAGGTCAAGGGTTGTGTGATGTACTTCCACTACCTATGGTAATTTGGTGAAATGACATCCCTGGCTTATACCATGAAAAATGCCATTTGTCAAAGTGCAAATGTTTTCGAATATGGCCCCAATGTTTTTTTAACTAGGGAAAACTTTTGCCCTAGTGCTAATGCACCGGTGCAAAGTCTTTGTAATCTGGCCCCAGGTGTTTACTGCAGTGTGCTTTCTATGCACTAGTCCATGCATGGTCTTCATTGTTCTTAGTGTAGCATGGATTGCAAGTAAGCACATATATTGCTCTGCTAGCTGTGCACATGTATGCACTATGACTGTTCACTGCCTGCTCTTCCAAATGTGATTAGACTATGAACCCTCCTCTCTTTTCCCAGGTGTATCAAACAGGGGATTTTACAAAATGAGCACCCTGCGGAGCGGTGCCCGGCACTCATGCCAGGAACGTGAGCAGTATCTGCAGGCATATGTCCACGTTCCATTCCTGCCTCCTGAACCACTGCCTCAATTCGGGATTTTGTTTTCCGTCCAACAATATGGGCTCTGAATTCCACTTCGTTCACTGCACTCTCCTCCCTCTTTTCCCACTGCCCTCTACTCTCCACATACCTATAACCTCTCCTGCCACAGACCCACGGCCACCTGTCCTCTGGTGATTACTTTCTCCACGTCCCGACCACGCGGAAAGACCTCAGATATAATAAAGTCACCAAAGTCCTTTTATTTTTTCTGATGCTAACCAATTGGCTTGACTTCCTATTAGCACCCAAGAGCACACTCCCCTGGGTGCTACGAGTGATGATGACCCTGGAATGGGGCCCTGCACCCTCCACTGAGATATTTTCTTCGCTACGGTCGCTACAGTCTTCCTTGGTTTGGGCTGGCGTCTCTCGCCGGCCCAGCCTTCCCCAGTCCAGGGTGAGTAACTCCTGTCAGTTTCCCCATGCCTCAGACACAGCATTGAATCCCTGTCATGAATCTGTGTCTAATGTAGACAACAGGGACACAATGCTTCTTCAATGCAGTGCAGACCTGTCCTTAGCCTGTCCATTGATCTCCAATGGCGAAGGTTGGCTTCTCATGCATCACTCACCACTTATCAGATGCCCAATGATCTTGGCTTTGATCTCTTCGGTCAGTTGCCCGGTTTTGTTCAGATACTCCATGGCGTAGAGGTTGGGGGCTAATAGGGCCATGTTCTGCTCCCCACAGCCGTAGGGCATCTGCAGAAGGTCCTGCAAGTTGTGGATCATAACTCCCATGATGTCTCCTGCAGGGAAGAGGAGAATGGCGCACAAGTCACGTGACACATCACCTATCGCAGAGCGCCCTATTTCATTGACTCTCACAAACTGGATCTCCCTGATGCACCAGATTAGACTTTACTGACCCCTCATTTAGTCTTGCATTGCTTTTTACAGAGTGTGCCCCTTCTATGATAAGGAACACATGGACATGCATTGACCCTGAGTATGTCGAGGCGAAGCAGATGATCCGGAGTACTGCAAACTATGCATACCAACACCACCCATGCATCAATGTCAAGAGTCCACGTGATGAAGCGTCACTCACACACAAGCAGGGTCTGTGTATGTGCTACACTTCTCAGCGATAGAAGCACTTGCACTGATCTTAGAATTAACCACATGAGAGAACAGCAACATGATGGTGCACCTGGCTGCAAACACACCGCAGCCTGCATCGGCTGGAAAGCGGTAGAGTACAGGCCGGAAGCCACCGGGGCCCTGATATAGGTACTCAAAGCTATCCGAGGTCATCACCACCCTATCTCGTGCTGCAGAGTTTGCACATGAGTTTTCCAACTCAGTTCTGGTATTTTGTGCCCAATCATGCAGACGCCATGTTGAAAAGGAACCTGTTGCTTCATCTCTTATTTTCCAGTTGGTGGGCGGCAAAAGGCCTCCTCGGTTTGCTGCCTAGACTGTCATTCAAGTAGTAACCTGATCACCTTATACTGGGACTATGTATGTGTAGGGAAGGTTTAAGAGGAGGTGGATCTAAGAATGGACTGTGGATGGATGGATGGATGGATGGATGGATGGATGGATGGATGGATGGATGGATGGATGGATGGATGGATGGATGGACGGACGGATGGACAGACGGATGGATAGGGTGGATGGACGGATGGGTGGATGGATGGATAGGCGGATGCATGGATGGATGGGTGGATGAACGGGTGATTGCATGGATGTATTGATGGATGGATGGATGCATGGATGGATGGGTGGGTGGATGAACGGCTGGATTCATGGATGTATCGATGGATGGATGGATGGATGGATGGATGGATGGATGGATGGATGGATGGATGGATGGATGGATGGGTGGGTGGATGGATGGGTGGGTGGGTTGTTTGATGGACAGGTGGATGGATGGGTGCATGATAGATGGATGAATGGGCGGTTGGGTCGGTCGATGGATGGATATGGATGGACAGACGGATCATGACACATATGTAAAGGCGTGCATGACATGGAGAGCTGCTTATACTGCAGCAGGGAGATGGGAAATTGAAGGGAGATTGAGGACAGGGGGCGCCTGATAGAGATATAGAGATGCTAGGCCTAGTGTTTTCCTCCAAAGGCAGAACATAGCGATGGCAACCAAAGGATTGAATTACATCCCGATAAAAATAGATATCTATGCTTAAATCCCAAATACATATTTAAAAAAAAACATATTTCATATAGCTGGGCTGTCACCTCCAGACTGAAACACTAAAAATCACTTCCTACGGTGAAGTAGATTGAAAGCGCTTCAGTCCGTGTTAAGTGGCCACAACTTTAAGTAACCGCACCAGCCACTTGCTCCTAAAACTGATCGCACAGGACATACAAAATAAAGGGAATACTTCTTTCTGCATCCAAAGGGCAAACATGGCAAGAATGTGATGACTTTCAGTCCCATCGCTTGGTGATGGATGCGAGAGGAGGAACATTTAATCGGAATTTCAAAAGAAGAAGTTTCTGATGGAAGTTCTCCACTGCCTGAAGATAAGCTTCCACCCTATTCAAATATTGATTCCCTAAATATCTTGCTGTTAGCCTGCCACTAGTTACTCTGGACATTTTACGGGGTAAATCCAGTTATCTTGACCTCCTGGAAAGCCATCACAGATAGAACCCACCAATTTAGAGACATTAGGATCTAGAAGCCTTTCCTTGATTGTCCAAAGCCACTTCTTCCAGCCCCAATTTACATGAGTTTTGTCTCTTCAATGGTAGCACTTCGTCTAAGACCAAACTAATGCATTGCAGAACACGTAGGAGGGAGAAGGGGTGTGAAGATGGGCACATAGATTGTGGGTGCTGTTTGTTTTTTACCCACATGTTGACCATCCCTGGCCATGCTAATCCCTATGGTAATTCCCACCTACCAGCTGCCACTCCCTGCCCAAAACAGATCCTCCTGGGATCTCCCTGAGCTTTGAAGTATCATCAAGCTTTGTGCTAATGGGACCTGCCAGTAGTCAATTGTAAGCAGCTTTCAGAGAGTTCATTGCTTAATTGCAGTTGCAAATGAGCCCCTGGTGTAATAAAAAAGTCTAAACTGAATGGGCCTTCAGGTGCTGCTATCTAGGCACTATGTGTGTCCTTGCATATTTCCCTTGCACTGAAATACTAACAAGCATTTTCAAAGCCAACCGTTGTAGCGTATGTTTAGCTATTAGGACACTGACATATGCCCTGGTACTCACAAATTTATTCAGATGTAGCCATCTTATGGTCAGGTAGTACCATTATGGCAACGCCTTGAAAAGACCTGTATTGTGGTTCCACAAAAGCTCAAACCGTTGGCTTTGCCAGGGCTTAGTTTTGTGTCACACTTACATTTCACGAGGTCCTCTTTAGAGTGCATTCCTGATAGGCATTGACACAAATTCAACAGACATATAGATGTGGTGTACAGAGTTGTGGGAAACATAATTGGCAGCATTGTGATGTCAGTTGCCTATGCCAAGTCCCTCTTTCAGAGCAAGCAGAGAGGCAAAACACATTACCCCAGTATCAGCAGTTAAAGTGGAGAAGTAGAAAATGAAAAGTGGATCTGGTTAGAATTTCCAAAAACCTACTTGAAGACAGACTTGAACATGGAGGGATCTGCGATTGAAAGCTTGATACTTTGCTGGGAAGAAAGACGGTCTCTTTCAGGGGAGATGAGTAGAGATAATAGTTGCTTGCTAATGGTCTGGTTGGCAAAGGTGAAAGTGGATGGTAGGTTAGCCAAGGGTTTAACCCAGAGGTGCTGTTAAACGAGAACATAGTTTAATTGGTGACCACTGGATAACTACCAAGGTCGCAGTGGGGTGCCAGAGGACAGACGCATAGTTTTCTGCTTTGGCAAATTCTTTGCTCTGCGAAACTTCTTATAATTATAAGCATGGGAAAGGGAATAGAGTTGTATTACCATAAACTGATTTGTCGGGTGATTCGGGACTCTAATCCTGGTCTCGTTGGTTGCCACATTGTGTATTACTCATGATGCCTTTAGGACCTTCAAGTTCCATGATGCAGTGTGTCTCTGCACTATTTGTCTATCAATGTCTCTATGGATGTTGCCTTCACATCCCAGGGTACAGTGTTTAACTTCACACTTGGGTTCTCCAGTTTCTAGGGACTTAGGTTTCGATCCCCCACTCTGCAGCATTTCTCTTTTTGGGCTGTATGAACTTAGACTCCAAGTTCCAGCATGCACCTGTTCTCCAGTTGCTCATCGTCCCAATGTGCTTTAGGAATTCTAATTCCCAGGTTCCACAGTATGCAGAGGTTCTCATATTGTTCACTTTATCAATGAATTCTGGCACCACGTTCCAGCATGCAACTGGTATCTTTAAGAGAATGTGCCAGAGAATCTTTACACCAAGGCCCAGCATGGGCCGATTCTCTTTATTTTCACTTTCTCAATGTACTCTTTGACAATAAGGGCCGGAAGGTAAAGGTTTTCCAGTTCACTTTTCAAAGTGCTCTGGGAACTGCGACTCGAACGCCCAACATGCAGCCTTCGCCTATTGTTCTCCGCCTCAAGGCGCTGTAGGAACTCTGAGTCCAAGCTCCAGCATACAGCATTGCTCCTTATGCTCACTTTCTCAATGGCTCACACTGTCAGGGCTTGGCCTCAGAAGCTTTTCTTCCATTCCCGTTGCCTTTGCGATCATCTCTTCTGCTCACCCCAAGCGTCTAACCATGAATCCTTTCCCCCATCTCGGTTCCGTTTCTCGCTCTTTTTACATCTCTCGATCTTCTGTCCTTCACACACCTTCCCATCAGGACACATTGCAGTGGAGGTGCATGGCTTCTCTCCTCCACCTCCCACTCTTGCCCTGGCCTGGGCTGACCATGCATGGCTTCGCTCCTCCACCTCCCACTTTTGCCCTGGCCCAGGCTGACCACGTATGGCTTCTCTCCTCCACCTCCCTCTCTTGCCCTGGCCCGGGCTGACCATGCATGGCTTCGCTCCTCCACCTCCCACTCTTGCCCTGGCCCAGGCTGACCACGCATGGCTTCTCTCCTCCACCTCCCACTCTTGCCCTGGCCTAGGCCAAAACAATGCATGGCTTCGCTCCACCACCTCCTACTCTTGCACTGGCCCGGGCTGACCACGCATGGCTTCTCTCCTCCACCTCCTACTCTTGCCCTGGCCCGGGCTGACCATGCATGGCTTCTCTCCTCCACCTTTCACTCTTGCTCTGGCCCGGGCTGACCACGCATGGCTTCTCTCCTCCACCTCCCACTCTTGCCCTGGCCCGGGCTGACCATGCATGGCTTCGCTCCTCCACCTCCTACTCTTGCCCTGGCCCGGGCTGACCACGCATGGCTTCTCTCCTCCACCTCCCACTCTTGCTAGGCTGACCGTGCATGGCTTCGCTCCTCCACCTCCCACTCTTGCCCTGGCCCGGGCTGACCACGCATGGCTTCTCTCCTCCACCTCCCACTCTTGCCCTGGCCCGGGCTGACGATGCATGGCTTCGCTCCTCCACCTCCTACTCTTGCCCTGGCCCGGGGTGACCACGCATGGCTTCTCTCCTCCACCTCCCACTCTTGCCCTGGCCCGGGCTGACCACGCATGGCTTCTCTCCTCCACCTCCCACTCTTGCCCTGGCCCGGGCTGACCATGCATGGCTTCGCTCCTCCACCTCCTACTCTTGCCCTGGCCCAGGCTGACCATGCATGGCTTCTCTCCTCCACCTCCCATTCCTGCCCTGGCCCGGGCTGACCACGCATGGCTTTGCTCCTCCACCTCCTACTCTTGCCCTGGCCCGGGCTGACCACGCATGGCTTCTCTCCTCCACCTCCCACTCTTGCCCTGGCCCGGGCTGACCAGGCATGGCTTCTCTCCTCCACCTCCCACTCTTGCCCTGGCCCGGGCTGACCATGCATGGCTTCTCTCCTCCACCTCCCACTCTTGCCCTGGCCCGGGCTGACCATGCATGACTTCTCTCCTCCACCTCCCACTCTTGCCCTGGCCCGGGCTGACCACGCATGGCTTCTCTCCTCCACCTCCCACTCTTGCCCTGGCCAAGGCTGACCACGCATGGCTTCTCTCCTCCACCTCCCACTCTTGCCCTGGCCCGGGCTGACCACGCATGGCTTCTCTCCTCCACCTCCCACTCTTGCCTTGACCCGGGCTGGGGTTCTTGTCTAGTCCTCGCTGATGCTGAAAGGCTCCGTATCTGACTAGCGGGTCCTTTCGCCTGTGATTTTCCACGGTCTTGTTCCTCACTTCTGCACCCCAGTTTCCTTCGGACTCCCAGGGCAATAGCCAACAATGACGCCCTCCTTTCCATGCCATTAGCCTTGTCTTCCTCTTGCGGTGCCAATGAACGGATCATGGGACATAGCCAGGAATGAAGGAGTTCAGGCTCCATGGTATGTTTTATGTTAGGGAGGGCACTTTCATAGTTTCTCTAAAGTTTATGTAGTGCTTTGGTCAGGTGACCCAGGGGTGCACATTGGAATCCCCACTGTACAGACAAAGGGCTCAGGGAAAGAATCCCATACATCAGGCACAGGACTGGGAAGACACTCTTCCAGTGGCTCTCACATGTAATATGATGGAGACACTCCTTCAGTGGCTCTCACATGTAATATGAAGGCCAAAGCCATGCCGTTGTTCTGGTCTTTTTGCCTAAGGGGGAGCTGGACCCTCTCTACAGGGGTCAGTGATGCCGGCTGAAGGTCGGCTATACACTCCAATCAGATGATCTCAGTCTTAGGCATGCTTAGGCATATGCAGTTCTGCAGTGCCCAGGTATGAACATGTACCAGGCAGCCTGCAAGATCCATGCATCCCCCAGATTCATCCTGGAGTCTCAGGTAAATCAGAGTGCCCTACGCATGCATGTAAAATGCCCAGTTCATGAGTTCCAGTGTCTTTTCATGCCAGAGATATCCACTCCCCACCACATATATTGCTTACACCAATTTACCATCTGCATTTTGTGGCAAAAAAAATAGAAAAAAAGAGAAGCCAGAAATGCCTTCGGCAAATCTCAGCTACACCAGTGTGGTGTATGCATGGACCAAGATCATCAACATTGCTGAGGGTAAGGGATCACAGCTGCAGACGTTGCCTGGTTCTGGGAGGGAAGTGGACGGGTATGCCTGGGAGATGCAGAGTGACATAAAGGGAAGACCTGTGTCATTGCTGTTTCCTCAACACCTAGAGACTCATGGGATAACTGAAGAAGGTCCATGTCGCCCGGAAGAATCTAAGAACGAGGTCACACGACAGACAGGGTTTTCTGGAACTTAAAAGTAAATCTCAGATGTTCATTACAATGTTTACATGTAATGCCTGGGGGCAGAGTGTTAGTCACTCAAAGGAATGCTTTGCAGAAAAATACATTGCTAGACTTGGGCACCTTTGCAATATGGGGAATACCCAGGTTGGCTTCTAGCTTGGCCAATACCTGAAGGTCATCAATAGGGTACCACATTCAGGGAGTGATGGTGACATGCTTTAACTTTGTTGGAATGGATAGGAATCAATAATCACATCCATGATGTTGAGGGGAGGAGCAGAGCGGAAAGGACCAGTAATATGATGTCCGGAGAGCATCCATGGACATGTATCGTAGTGAGACCAGTAGCCAGGCTGGACTAGTCGACTGCAGAGGTGGTCGACCTGTCTCTCTGAACGAATAGTTTATGAGGAGGCCAAAGAACGAGGGCTAACTGGAGGGTGAGGTGTGGATAGGGAGCGGGCTGGGGTTAGGGTGGATGGTGGGATCGTCAAGAAGCAGGGCAAACAAAGGTGCGAGGGGGTCGGGAGTGGATTGTGAGGTGGTGGTGCAGGGCTCAAGTCGAAGGTACATGCAGGGGGCGGAGGCCCCCCACTTTATTCCGAGAGTGGACTCAGTCCCCCCAGCTAAAATGAGAAACATTGAATGTGCTCTTTGAATTTAAGCCAAACTCGGGGATAAAACCGCAGTAGTCGGGTTTGTAGGCCGGACACTTCACCACTGCACAATGTAACCTGATGAAGAATAACAAACAACTAAAGATGAAATGTCCCATTTCGGTACAGCAAGTCCTATGGAAAACATTTGTATTGGTTCTTGGGGTTTAAAACAGTCACACCTTGTAACGTTCTCAAAAACACTATTAGAAGAAAATGTCCTCTCTTGGTTTTTTGTGTGTGTTGATTTTATGAAAAGCAAATGCCATTCATCCTGTGCAATTCAGGTGTTTATGCAAAACCAATTTAATGAAATGTGCATATTTGACCTTGATATGATCATTTCTGGCTACATCACATCCCATTCGTCTGTTGATGAGTCCCCCCACTTACATTTTTAGGACTTGACCCCTGGGGTGCTGGAATACTGTAGTGAGGGGAAGGGGATAGGAAAGAGGAGTATGAGGGGAATGGGCACCATAGAAAGGCAGGTGTGGGGGGACCCCCGATGACAAGTGAAAACACATTGAGGTGGGGGCAGAGGTAGGAGGGGGTCTAGAAGAGGATTAATGGGATTGGAAAGGGGATGCAGGGGAAACCCTCTTCATAGGAGAAATCAGTGAGGGTAGGAAATGGGAGGAGGTAGGGAAGTGGGGTGATTGGATCCCCTTTAGTTGAGCAGTTGCATAGGTCGATCCCTAGGATCCAACCATTATACAACTGCTCATTGAAAAAAGAAAGGGTCGACCACGTTGAGGGGGAATAACTTGGGGTTGACCAAAAGACCACTGATCAAAATGGGTCAACAATTAGGCAAAGAACCGATCATAGGTTTGCCGATATGCAATCATGTTGAGGTGTGGTTGAGATTATAGATGATATGTGTGATACCGTTGCGCATTTCTTGCATAGGATGGGCTCTGCTGATTGCTCTGTGCGGATTTTCAACTCTACAAATATTTGGAAATGCTCCAGGGAGGACTGAAGAGGCAGAATTGGAAGTATGGCTTCTGGGCCCTCAATAAAGACAATCACCGGCTCTTCCTGGCACTGCGTGTGGGTATCACAAAACAAACTCAAGTTTACTTAATGTGCAAGGAGACCGCTTTTCAGTTGGTTGTGAAATAACACATTTCAGAGGTTTGAGGGTTCATCTGCTGCAAATTCCAACAACAATGGCCCTCTCTACTGAAACATCTCTATTGTGGCGGACGGATCAGCACAGAAGAAGTAGGGCAAAAATGTCTGGCTGGATTATGGAACCTGTATCTGTCAGAGAGAATGGATAAGGTCCTGCTGTCCAGAGCTCAAAGGACATTGCTTTCAAGATCGCCCACCTGCCATCTGACAAGCAATGCAGCTTCTTCTCAACTAGAGAGATGTGGTGCTTTAGAGTGGAGCTATAAACTAGGTGGGAAGTTAAAATGCCATAGAAACTGCAGCCAAGGCACCTAATGACCAGGAGTAGATACCGGTCCCATGTACAGACTGGAGCTATGCTATGACCGCATGCATCTTCTCTGGTTGATCCAAGCGGTAGAAGAGGTTTTATAAAGATTACAAGTGGTAGACACCGGCCATGATCGCTTGCCAAACCTGGGATTGATCTACGGAGTGGATCCGAACAAGATCCTTACTTTTGTCACCACTATAAAAGGCGTGGACTATTGGCCAGTGAGATAGGCCAAATAGATGATGGATCCACTGAAGGATTTTCACGCAAAGGATCTAAATTTTTGTAAAATGGAATTTTAGAAAATGTTTGCTCAGCCAGTCCTCTTGTGCAAGCATGTTGCTAGAGAAAGTAGCAGACTGTATATCCGAGAGAGAATGCAGTTTCTGGATTACTTTTGTATTGCCTGTGTGGTTCTAGAAACGATTGCCATGCAAAAGAAGCCGAGATGGCGGAGGTTACAGCTAGACATTGAGTAGGAGAGGGAAACTGCATAAGAAAATATAACAAAAAAGAAAACATGTCAACATAACATAAGAAATTAGGATGAAGGAGAAATTTGGACATTTTGAGAGAAGCAGATTTTCCAAACCAGAAAAATAAGTGTTATAAATTGATGGTTCGAGGATACCAGAATACTTTAGCAGATGGGGAGCGAGAGACCTGAGGGAGGGAGGTGCTTATCAGTCACTCACCGGCAACTTGTATATAGGCTCGGGCGGAACCTTCCACCACATTCTCTGGAAGCTTGAGGGAAATCTTCTCTGTCACCGGATGATCCGCTGCAAAAGAACAGCAAGTACACAGTGAGAGAAATGTCCATCTTCAACAGCCAGCTCTGATGTGCATGGCGTGTCCGGCCCAGAGCGCCCCATCTTTGGGTTCCCCAATACATACACTTTCTCTATTGGAATACAGGGAAATTTCACAATAGTATAGCGTTTCACTTATTTATTACCGCTAGTCTTCACTTCAGACAGGTGCATGCTGTAAACAGTGGGGGATAGATTTAGTTTCAGAGGTTCGTGTAAAAATAGAAAGTGTTGTCCCCCGAAGGAACAACACTTATCCTAAAAGCACCATATTCTGCAAAACAAATAATGTGCGGTACTGACATGATCGCCTCAATTCTTGCATGACCCTGATTTACTACCTGCCATCGGTCCTAGTGACCATTCATTAATGCAGGGCAGAGACTGCGGGGGTATTCTCTGTGCAGATTGCTACTTTTGAATTTAATTTAAAAAAGAGCTAACAGCGCTTTGGTATAAAGCGCTATATAAACCTAATAAATACAATACAATACATAAGGCTACTGTGAGATGTCTTTAACATACACTGCACACGTTTTCATTTACAATCCAAGCATTTCCCAGGCAGCCACACCACGTGTCAGATTTACTGAAAGCTCAAAGACACTTTCATGAATCAGAAACATAGCACATATTTGTGAAATCCTCACAGTGACAGTGGTGCTCAAGCAGGCAAACCAAGAGATTTTAGCAGCCTTTGCTGCTGAGAAGCACAGGAGCTCCGCTCCAATCTTTCCACCTGCCTCAAAATGGTGGTGCTTGAAAGTGTGCTTCCACAGGTTCAGCTTCAAACCTAGTGAGTGACATGCGGAAAATGGTGGTGCTTGAAAGTGTGCTTCCACAGGTTCAGCTTCAAACCTAGTGAGTGACATGCGGAAAATGGTGGTGCTTGAAAGTGTGCTTCCACAGGTTCAGCTTCAAACCTAGTGAGTGACATGCGGAAAATGGTGGTGCTTGAAAGTGTGCTTCCACAGGTTCAGCTTCAAACCTAGTGAGTGACATGCGGAAAATGGTGGTGCTTGAAAGTGTGCTTCCACAGGTTCAGCTTCAAACCTAGTGAGTGACATGCGGAAAATGGTGGTGCTTGAAAGTGTGCTTCCACAGGTTCAGCTTCAAACCTAGTGAGTGACATGCGGAAAATGGTGGTGCTTGAAAGTGTGCTTCCACAGGTTCAGCTTCAAACCTAGTGAGTGACATGCGGAAAATGGTGGTGCTTGAAAGTGTGCTTCCACAGGTTCAGCTTCAAACCTAGTGAGTGACATGCGGAAAATGGTGGTGCTTGAAAGTGTGCTTCCACAGGTTCAGCTTCAAACCTAGTGAGTGACATGCGGAAAATGGTGGTGCTTGAAAGTGTGCTTCCACAGGTTCAGCTTCAAACCTAGTGAGTGACATGCGGAAAATGGTGGTGCTTGAAAGTGTGCTTCCACAGGTTCAGCTTCAAACCTAGTGAGTGACATGCGGAAAATGGTGGTGCTTGAAAGTGTGCTTCCACAGGTTCAGCTTCAAACCTAGTGAGTGACATGCGGAAAATGGTGGTGCTTGAAAGTGTGCTTCCACAGGTTCAGCTTCAAACCTAGTGAGTGACATGCGGAAAATGGTGGTGCTTGAAAGTGTGCTTCCACAGGTTCAGCTTCAAACCTAGTGAGTGACATGCGGAAAATGGTGGTGCTTGAAAGTGTGCTTCCACAGGTTCAGCTTCAAACCTAGTGAGTGACATGCGGAAAATGGTGGTGCTTGAAAGTGTGCTTCCACAGGTTCAGCTTCAAACCTAGTGAGTGACATGCGGAAAATGGTGGTGCTTGAAAGTGTGCTTCCACAGGTTCAGCTTCAAACCTAGTGAGTGACATGCGGAAAATGGTGGTGCTTGAAAGTGTGCTTCCACAGGTTCAGCTTCAAACCTAGTGAGTGACATGCGGAAAATGGTGGTGCTTGAAAGTGTGCTTCCACAGGTTCAGCTTCAAACCTAGTGAGTGACATGCGGAAAATGGTGGTGCTTGAAAGTGTGCTTCCACAGGTTCAGCTTCAAACCTAGTGAGTGACATGCGGAAAATGGTGGTGCTTGAAAGTGTGCTTCCACAGGTTCAGCTTCAAACCTAGTGAGTGACATGCGGAAAATGGTGGTGCTTGAAAGTGTGCTTCCACAGGTTCAGCTTCAAACCTAGTGAGTGACATGCGGAAAATGGTGGTGCTTGAAAGTGTGCTTCCACAGGTTCAGCTTCAAACCTAGTGAGTGACATGCGGAAAATGGTGGTGCTTGAAAGTGTGCTTCCACAGGTTCAGCTTCAAACCTAGTGAGTGACATGCGGAAAATGGTGGTGCTTGAAAGTGTGCTTCCACAGGTTCAGCTTCAAACCTAGTGAGTGACATGCGGAAAATGGTGGTGCTTGAAAGTGTGCTTCCACAGGTTCAGCTTCAAACCTAGTGAGTGACATGCGGAAAATGGTGGTGCTTGAAAGTGTGCTTCCACAGGTTCAGCTTCAAACCTAGTGAGTGACATGCGGAAAATGGTGGTGCTTGAAAGTGTGCTTCCACAGGTTCAGCTTCAAACCTAGTGAGTGACATGCGGAAAATGGTGGTGCTTGAAAGTGTGCTTCCACAGGTTCAGCTTCAAACCTAGTGAGTGACATGCGGAAAATGGTGGTGCTTGAAAGTGTGCTTCCACAGGTTCAGCTTCAAACCTAGTGAGTGACATGCGGAAAATGGTGGTGCTTGAAAGTGTGCTTCCACAGGTTCAGCTTCAAACCTAGTGAGTGACATGCGGAAAATGGTGGTGCTTGAAAGTGTGCTTCCACAGGTTCAGCTTCAAACCTAGTGAGTGACATGCGGAAAATGGTGGTGCTTGAAAGTGTGCTTCCACAGGTTCAGCTTCAAACCTAGTGAGTGACATGCGGAAAATGGTGGTGCTTGAAAGTGTGCTTCCACAGGTTCAGCTTCAAACCTAGTGAGTGACATGCGGAAAATGGTGGTGCTTGAAAGTGTGCTTCCACAGGTTCAGCTTCAAACCTAGTGAGTGACATGCGGAAAATGGTGGTGCTTTATGTTATTTTTGTTTAGAATCCGCTTTTTAGCAGAATTGCTCTGCCACCATGTAGTCTACTTTAGTATTATCTCTTTAAGATGTTCTGAGGGGTAGGTGCCCTCGGTAGCACGGTGAGTGATAGCAGCCACAAGGAAGACATCAATTGTAGTTTCGGGCTCCGCTCGTGCACTAACTACGTGCCTTGCGTGACGCCCCATTTATATAGAACACGGAATAACGTCACACTTGCCCGGAATCTTAAAGGGACCTCACCACACTAGCGACTTCCAGAAAAGTATTTAAAAAACAAAACCCAACACTTCGGAATGAAGGCCACCTTTTTTGCCCATGCCCAACACCTCACGAGATGCCTTAGGTTCACACCTATTTTATTGCAAAAGCGATGCTGTGCATGCAACCTCGGCAACGGCTGGCTTCTCAGTGGTTGTTTTGGTCACTGGGGGCCAATTCTGAAGAGGAGTTATGATATGATATAAGTCATTTATCACGCGCCTGTACACAAGTGTTTCTAGGCGCAACAAGACATGGAAGGAAAGACAAAGGAAGGACAAAAGAAATGATCTTACTAGGTCTTGTGTCATTAAGATTGTGCAAGTGCAGGGGGAAGGGAGAGGAGAAGTGGAAGGGGGAGGGAGGGGGAAGTGCAATAGGGCAAAGCTCGAGTATGTGCCACCGGGGTGGCCGGCTCTGAGTAAGTTCTAGGAGGCAGGGGACATTAGAGCTGCAAATACAGTCCCTAATTGCGCTATAAGCCTGGAGGCAGTGCAAGGGGGGCTACTGGTCGTGTAGGAGCCTGGTGCCCATTAAGGTTCAGAGGGGGCCAGGTACCCAGTTAGCGCGGCAGACAAGTGCATCAGCAGGGAAGAGAGAGAGAAAAAGCAGAAACGAAAAGGAAGGTCTTGAGTTGCTTCCGGAAGTTTAGGTGCTCCTGCTCAAGTTTGAGAGAGGCAGGAAGGCTGTTCCAGAGGGAGGCACCAGCCGAGGAGAGAGATCTAACCCCCACTCTTTGCCTGGAGAAGCGTCTGACACATGTGGCCCAAACAAAGTGGAAAGAAAGCACAATGTAGGCTAGAGATCTCCAACCTTTGGACCACTAGATGTTTTGGTCTACAAATCCCATCAGCCCTTGCAAGCAAAGTCAATGATAAGGGACCTTGGGAGTTGTAGTGGAAAACATCTGGACAGCCACAGGTTGCAGATCTGTGATGTTGGCAGTCACAGCATTTAGCATTTCTACTTTACTGCGGGTTCCCTCTGCCATCTTTTAGCCTCCTCATGTAATACCCTTTTAAGGCAGTGTAACACAAAACCTAACACTGTGGAATGAATGCTGTTTTTCTTTTCTACACCAGTGAAACCTGAAGGGTGCTATACTTTAGCACCTATGTTATGTCAATGTGGCACTGGTGAGCAGAATGCGCTTGCACTAGTGGTTCAGCAGTTGCCACGGTCACTGGGACGGTTTCCGACAGTGAAGTGAGGACCTAGGCTGGCGAACAAATAGTAGCGGATTAGGTTCGAATCTGCTTTTTTGGATTCAAAGAGGATCTAGAGCAAGGTAGAAAAGTGTCGTTCCTTCAAGGAACAACACTTTTGTTTATTTTTACATGCACTTCAGAATCAGTCCCCAGGGTTGTCATTTCTTTATTTTATTCATTTATGTTTACATGTATAAAGCTCACTAAGCCCAGGGGCATCAAGGAACAGTTACAATTCAAGTTACAGAAGCAAAAGTTATGATCATTAGATACAGACAAAGTGCAAGCTCAGGTACTGCCTTTCGTGAAGAGCCAGGTTTTCAGGAGTTTCCAACATGCCAAATAGGATTGTGCTGCTCTTATGTCAAGAGGGAGGACGTTCCAGAGTTTGGCTGCCATAGCTCAATAGCTGGATGCCCCTGCTCTGGATAGCCTGAATTTTGACGTGAGTGGGTGGTGGATGTAGGCTGTTCTGGTTTGTCTGAATGATTGGGCTTTGGTCATCTTCTTGAATCGGTAAGGTGGTGCCGAGTTCAAGAGGCATTTATTCCTCATCTTCAGTGTTTTAAAGGTAATCCGGTCTCTTATGGGGAGCCAGTGGGTGTTTCTTCTTGCTTCTGAGATGTGGACGTCCCTGGGGATGTTAAGGACAGCATGCAGTGCATTACTCTGTATGACTTGCATTTTTTGGATGTTACAAGTGGAAGTACCTGCAAATAGCGCGTTGTATTAATCAAGTCTGGAGCCAATGATTGCTCGGGCAATAGTAAGGCAACTGTCAGGAGAGAGGAACGTCTGAATGTGTTGATGAGTTTGGAGGTGTACGCTGCTGAGGAGGCAATGGGCTTTGCAAGTGTGATAGTGCATGGCATCAAGGTAGACTCCAAGGGTCTTTACTGATGTCGAGACTTGGATTATGAGGCTGTCAATGGTGAAAGAAGAATCCGGATGATCACCTTTTTTTGAGTGGCTAGCGATCGCACAAGTAGGATTTCTGTCTTATCATCTTTCAGACAGAGATGGTGTGTGACCATCGAGGCGTGGATGGCTTGGTAGACCGCATTAAGGGCAGCAGAGTCAATGCTGTGATTGCTCGTGAGTGGAAGGAGAATTTGAGTATCGTCTGCATAGTTGGTGTAAGTAATGCCTATAGAATCTAGACGGACAAAGTGGGGTTTTGTAAAGATGTTGTTCAGGATTGGGGAGATACAGGACCCTTGGGGTAAGCTGCAGGAGAGAAGAGTTGGAGCGGCAATTACATTATCAGCAAAGACTTTCACTGATCTGCCCTAATATCGCCATATTTTTGCAGCGATAAGCCATGGAACCTGCGGGGGACACCGATGCAACCCTCATAAATCTTGGAACGGAGCAGAGGACTCCCCAGCAAGCCCCATCTCAAAAACCCCATAAATGATCCCCACTAATAATATTGCCTATGGCCTTACCCCACAACCATATATATGGCAATATTATTAGTGGGGATAATATTACCTGATACCCTTCTAAGAAGGAGACGATCCAGCTTGTTGCTTTGGCTGAGAAGTTGGCCACCAATGTGAGGTGCTGGCACATGATCTTGTGGTCGACCAGATCAAATGCAGTGGAGAGATCTAGAAGTAGTAATATGGTTGGTTTTCAAGTGTCTCTGATCTCATCTATCTGGTTCTTTAGGTCCAGTAAGGCAGACTCTGTGCTGTGCCCTGGGGAGAAACCAGAGTGTTGCATCCGAGAATTCCGTTTGATTCCAGGTAAAGCTGAATTTGAAGGTATGCAGCTCTGTCTAAGATCTTGAAAAGGAAGGGCACCGTGCTTATTGGCCTATAGCTGGGTCCAAGGTCGTTTATTTAGTAGGGGTAGAACCCAAGCTTCCTTTATAGTGGCAGGGACCTGGCATGTTGTGAACAAAGTGTTAATGAAAGTGGTGATGAATGGGTCCAAAGCTTCAGAACACTCCTTGATGATAGCTGCTCACATCACCTGTACATCTCGATAGTTTCAAACATTTCAAGATTTCAGAGACCTCCATTTGTGTGACCTCGTTGAAATGGAAAGGGGGTATTCTGGCTTAGTAGGGGTGGCAGGTTGGGGAGGAGTTGGCACTTATGGTAGCTTGTTTAGCATCTATTTATTCTTGAAGGGTGGCTATTTTGTCGAGGAGAGTATCCTGTATTTCTGTATCTTTGTGCAACAGGCTTTATATTTATTAATGCAATTGTGGGGAGGTGTGGATTCTAGTTCCCTGAGGATAGTGAAGGTGTCGGATTTGGCATTAGCTATTCTGGTGCTGTATGTGTCAGTTTTAGCTTGAAGTATAGCTTGTTTGTACGCCTTGTGGCAAACAGCCACTTGTGAGTGTCAGAGGGGGTATTTTTCCAGTCGGGAGTAAACCAAGACTTACGGTGTTGGTTGGTTTTGTTTTTCGGGGAGCCAACGGGGCAACGGCATCGACTGCTTGTAACAAGGTTTTGGAATATAATTCTGCTAAGAGGTCAAGATCAGCCAGGGTCAGTGCCTCGGGTTGTAGTGAGTTAAGAAAGGGCAGTATGCAGTCATTGGTGAGGTTACATGAGCGAAGTGCAATAATGGGAGTCAACACTAAGGTGGTGCGTGTCATGTTACAGGCACCATTGTGAAGGAGCTAGCATGGTGGTCCATCCAGGGGAGGGGCTGATTGCATAGGATGCAGATTTGGCATTTAAGGTCAGCAATCCAGTCCAAGGTGCGACCTCCAGAATGGGTAGGGGCTGCTGAAAAATGGAGAAATCCTAGGGCACTGAGTGAGATGTCTAGTGATGTTGCCTTTGTGTCATCTGGGTCAATAAGACAAAGGTTGAGATCTCCGAGAAGAATACATTTAGAGGTGGGCTTAATGTTTGCGCTAAGCGTGTGGAGGAGGTCTATTTCAAACGAGAGTAATGGTCCCAGAGGGCGGTAGACTACACGAAGAGTGATGGTTGTATTATGTGATAGGGGTCATTTTGCAGTGAATATACCAGTTAGGCATTGTGGTGCTGTTGAACTGCCTGAAGGGCAGGGTGTCTCTCACAATTAGTGCTAGCCCCCCTCCTCTGGCATCCAGTCTGTCGCTGCCAAGGATAGAGAACACCTGTGGCAGGGCGATAGACAGGGCAGAGCCAGAGGCGTTGTGAAGCCAAGTCTCTGTAATGGCTAAAAGGTCCAAGTTGTTTGCTGTAATGAGGACATGGATGTCGAGAGGATGTGCTTGGATCAGTCTAGCATCTAGGGCACAGATCAATGGAGAGGCAGTAGTTAGTGAAGTTTGGCTGGCTTTACGATTAGATGCGTTTGTTAGAATGCAGGAGGTGGCGTAGTTAGAGGCATGTGATGGCTAGAGTTCAAGTTGACTGTGCTCTCAGGGTTTGCGTGGTTACCTGCTGCTCGGCCTCATCGGGCCATAAGGCGCTACATGGACCGGTGAACGAATGTGGCAGGTTCCATGTCAGCCCGCCACTTTCAGATTTGCTCTACAAAATGGTGGCTAATTAGAAACGTCTCAATCTACCACTGAGCGTCACTTTGTCTAACTTTGACCCACCCACAGAATCGGGCCTTTTGAGGTGGGGTAGAGGGGTGCTCGGTTTCCATGAACTTTCTGAGTAGAGTGATCTGAAAGCTGTCATCAAGGTTGCTTACAGGCAAGACAAATTAATGCATTACATTTGCCATGTGAAATGTAGGACAGTAGCCTGCCAATCTTTCAATCCACTCAGAATAATGCACAGTTCATTGGTGGACAGTTTTGATGCCCATTACATTTCGACTCTGAGGAGCTGAGGACGGGGCCATCGAAAAAGACCTGTTCAAAGCCCAAACCGGTGTTTTAACCAGTATGAAATATTATTAACATCAAGCAACAGAGACCTCAGATGTACCCACCATAGGTTTGAGGTGCCAAATGCAAGGAAGGGTAGCGGTGCACCAGTAGAGCTGTGTGGTGGTCTGACTTCTGAGATAGCAAAGGTAATACACATTAGGATTAAGGTACACTAGAAATTTGCGGTGCATTGTCAAAGCTTTGTTTAGACCTCAGGGTGCAGAAGGTCAGGTTGAGTTGAGATGTAGGCACTATTTCTGAACTATGGATGAGCTTCAGTGTTAGAATAGTACTGGGTGCTGCAGGTAGGCGTTGTCGCAGAGCAGTGTGTCCGTCCCAGTACTGTAAATGCAGAAGGTGCTGCAGGCCAATATTATGGTGATTTAGCAGAGCTCTGTGTATGTCTCTGCAGTGGAGTGAGCTTCGTGGGTAGAACTACACATTGGTCCAAGCACTATCTTAGCAGGAGATGGAGCAGGTCAGGAGTGAGGAGGTTTGGCAGATGACCCTGCCGGGCCCAGTTCTGGTATAGCAAAGATGGGTGCAGGTTGGTATTAAGGTTAATTAGCAGAGCGACGTGTATGTGTTAACGCACATGAGGCTGGACTAGCTTACCCTTTGCACACATCACAGTGTTGATGGTCTCTTCTCTCTTTACTCCTTCAGGCTGTGGAAAGAAAAACACACAACAGGGAATAATTAGCATGAGTTCGACTGAATAGTGGTCACCAGGAGAGCAAAAGAAACATGTACAGGTGCCACGATATGCATTGAGAGTCATTATGAGTACAGCAGTAATTTCACAAATCTTCTGTGGAAACACCACCAAACTAGTCGGCACGGCAGATTTACCGTTGGATTCAAGTGGTGGTAAGGTAGTGTTTATTGGACACCATTATTGGAGTCAGTAGAATAACATGGGGATTTTTGTGAATTGACCATAAGCAGTATTTCTGCTACAGATTTGTGGTGGTAAAGTGGAGGATTTACCTCCAGCTATGTGCTCAAGTAGACTCGTCCACTTCACCTTCAATCTCGAAATTCAGTGGTGCGGTAAATCCACTGAAGTTGTAATGAGGTAAATGTGGGCGTGTTCCAGAATGTAATCTATGTTGTATGTGAGGGAAAAGTCACACTAAACAAAGGTATCATGGAATAGATGGGGCTTTGTGATTTATCATTTTAATTTTAGAAAACAATGAATGACATCAGGGCTCACACGGTTACAATTTACTATTTTGCCAAAAAGCAAATTGTGACCCTTTTTTGGTCAAATAATTTTCAAGCATTTGATTTTCTTATTTAACATATTAATTTGTTTAAAAAAAAACTATGCCGTGGCAAATTTTTCGGTGAGAGAGGGGTGACTTTGCAATTCGCAACCCAAGAGAATTTTGGATCAGGAAACCATCCATTTAATTTTTTCGATGAATTAACCTCACTCAGCCCTACATCATATACCAAGCGATCATCTGGGGGTAACCAAAGAGCTGTCTTAAATCCCAGGTGTCCTTGGCTGTATCCTTTATCTGAAGTGAACGTGTGATGTATTTCAAGGAGGGTGATATCAAAAGTATAATCTTACAGCCCCCCCCCAAGATGCATTGCAAGCAGAAGCGGGGAATGAATCCCATCCCATGTGGAAAGTGAAGCAGCAGACATCGCCCGGGCAGTACCTCAACGAGAAGTGATTTGATGATAGTGTCCTTCCGTATAGTTGTTGGTTGGGCAACAATCAGGTTTCCGCACAGTCCTTCTCCCTGGAGCATTTCAGCACTAACAGAGAACTTCACATCCCCTGCAATGAGCAGAACAAGACAAACAAATGAGTAGAAGATGTGGAAAGAGAATGATGTTGCCCTCGATAATCGTAGATAAGACATGGCACCCACGTAAAATGAAATATTGTGATTGTCCTATCACTGTGTGAGGGTCTCTCAAAGAAGGCACAGATGATCATTCCAGGTCATAAAGACCTTAGGATCTCTCTTTTACATAGTGATTTCTTCTGCATGAAAGCTCCTCCTCCCTGAAGCCCACAGGATTCTGGGGGTGGGGGAAATGAGCATCTCTAGTCTATAGAGATCGCCTCTTCAGAGCCACTGCTCCACTTGTAGGACTTACCTAATTTCTATAGAAGTTTCTCGTCACTATGAGAGAAGCATGCATAGGACTCAGGGCGTGCTTTGAAAATATTTTTTTTTCTATAAATGCACTTTCCACCATAATTACTCACTATTCAGGAGGCAGCAAGAATCAGGGAGAGGATCAGATCTCTCTGTTCTGCAGTCATTTCCTCATCAATGTCAATGCTTCTCCGACAGAACCAAACATGGACCAGAACCTGGAGCATAACTGTGCATTCCTCTGTTCCCTGAACATGTGGGTATCACTGTCATGGCTCTTCTATTGGACATGGGTCAGAAATAACATCACAGGAAGCAGCCGAAGTGATCAAGGAGGAACTCGGATGATTCTAGTATCTTGTATGGATTGACCTGGGATTGTTAAAGTCTGAGATTTTCTTACTGGAAGCAGAAGCGATTCAGACATGCAGTAGACCTAGGACTTTTGCTAATAATTAGGAGGACCTGCTATAAGAGAGCTTCCTCACCAAGGGCATTTGGATTTACAGCCCAGGAGACAGTGACCCTCTCATTTGCAGGAATGCAATGCGCCTCTTCCTCTGGTACTGTGGGTTCTGCATGGTACTCTTTGGATTTCTCCAGCGTAATGCGGACCTGTAGAGATAAATAATGCAAATCTCAGACAAAGTCAGCTACGCAATCAAGGTGCTGCTTAAGCCCCCTGAGTTACCTTTTCCTCTAAAACTAAATAGTATGTCATTCTAAATACCACAGCACACTAAATACAGTTGGGCCCCTTACGTATGTGTAAGGAGGAGCTAATCACATGGGTTGGGTCATCCATCAAAATATATGTTTCACAATAGTTTAATTAGTGTCCTTCGCAGCCTGAGCTAGAAAGTCCTTTTCCAGCCAGTGGAGGCAGAGCCACCCCAAGTACCGGAACCAAGTCAGAGATCAGGAATAGAAACTTTGTTCATATGCGAAAGTGTGATGACTTGCTCGGCTCAACCAGGTGGAGAACCATGTGGTACCTTGTGCTCCATCAAGCAACACATTGTGCAGCACCCGACTCCCACCAGAAGACCGAAGGTTATCAGGGGAGGGGGTACCTGGTGGGAGAGTCCAGGATGACCAAAGCTTCATATTGAGGACGTTGGTCACAACCAAGAAAGACACCAAATTGAGAAAGAAACGCGAGGCACTATCAATCCCAAAGACAATGAGTGATTGTTTTTCTGACATGGAGGCAGAATTGATCCAATGGGAGAGAGGGAAGGACTGAGAGAAGTGAAGGGCCTGGGCACAATCCCTTCTACTAGTTGTGCCATTACTAACCCCAACCTGTTGGCGCACGCCAATCTAATCCCTGATATACGCCAAGAAAATACATCTGGGGTGAACATTCTATCGATATTGATTTGTCTATTGATGTCTCGCCTCGACCGTGACAGGGCGTCTGGATACCTTTGTCATTAGAGGCTGGGAGCTACGTTCCCCACATGAAACAGCCTTTATTTTGTATGTAAAATAGTGTCTACAATTCCTGGGCTGCCTTTGTCTATTGTACAGGGAATCCATCAGCCAGGTAATGTTTAATGGTCATGTGTCTAGTTGATTCCACTAGACATGGAGACAAGAAAGGGAGGCCCCTCCCTCCTTCTGCTTGCCATTGCTCTAGAACCCCAGACCAAAACCTCTTTGGATACACACAGTGTAAAAAATCTTTTGTCTTTGAACTTATAAGAAAGTTGTCCTATGGCCGCTGAGATCACATCTCTTCAACCCAGGAAATCTCCATATTCTTGAAATGCTCAGTACCTACAGATGCTTTATAACACAAATATTAATTATCTTGTCAGGTTTTCAAAAAAATCCATATGCTCAAACCTAATGTGAAACCTCTATGCACGGCACACAAGAATTATCGCTCCTTATGTTTTCATGTTTGATGGTGCTTGTGGAGACCCAACTCTCAGTGTCAAGGCTGTACGGGATAGTCAGAAAATTGGGTAGGCAAAAGACAGCTCTTTTTCCAATGCAGATGCTCGGGCGGCTATCCTGCATGAGCGCTAACATTATAAAATTGAGCCTTTTAAAAATGTGAGCTTTTATATTGTTTTGAAAAAGAAAAGAGCTATTGATCGAAACCATGCTCCGGTCCTCTGTAGTTTTAGAGAAGATGTGTGAATGGTTTCCCTCTCGAGGTTTTTGTATGTGGTACAGAAAACAGAATTTAAAATCCACAGGTTCTACTTCACTCCACCTGAGTGGGAAGTATAGAAATTACTGAGGAATAATGGCACCCTAAGAATTATGTGAACACCACTGAAGGGAATACGCATCATGGATTCTGCCTCGCCAATGTCTGGAAGGATAACTAACTGTCGCAGGTAAGGAATAAGAACAACTAAATCCAGAGGCATAACACCAAATCTGAAATTACACTGTGAAGGGTGACAAGGAGACTTTGTTTCTGCAGATGTTGTTCAACGCAGTGATCGGGATATGGAGCAAGACGACAGGAGCTCCGTGCTTGAAAAACACAATCGCAATAGAGGAACAGCATTGGGGACACACGGTGTACTAAGCGATAAGAAGGCTAGAAGGTTTCAAGCTGGGATATTCACTCACACTTTGAAGTCAGACATCATTTGTGGATCTCAGAAAGGCTCTCAAACTCTACTAGATGTTCTAAAAATTCCTGCAATTAAGATTTGTGGTGCATAATATAGGTGAACTATAGAAATTCCACATAGCATAACACAACACAACATGATATAAAAGGGGACGGTGATCCCAGCTCAAGACCCCTAGATGCAAGTATCGTTCACGAGGAAGTATTAGCCAGAACAATCTCTAAATGATATGACATGCTTGCTGAGACAATTCCACAAAGTACTGGAAGGCTGAGGGGCATGTCGCAGTAGGGCTTAATTCACTGTGATATGAACACTGGACTGAATCCCTTATGTGCTCATGTTGCAACAAACAGACTGATGCTGGTCCAGTTTAAGTAGAAGTAAGGTAAGGTATTTTACATGGCTGGTTGGACATGCCCAAGAGACCTCCTGCATGCCACATCACAATGCTAAGCATGGTGGACTTATGGAAGCCAAGTGGGCTGAGAAAAGCAAGGAATGTGGGGTGGAGATTGAATCTGGGCAGCAGAAATGAAAGCCATGCGACATGTCTACATACTGATATCCCTGGGCTGGTATTTGCAAGGAGGGCAATAGCATAGGAGCAAGGTGGAAGAATGCAGTGCCCCTGAACATTGCAACTTTGCGGGCAGGCACGGTCTACTATATAGACTCGTTAGGGGCAACGTGCTCACCTTGGAAGCAAGATGACGCAGTGCAACACAGGTTCGATCCCCGGGTCCACGCTTAGAAACCTCTGGGTATTAAGTGCATTATAAATAACCTATCATATCATATAATATCATATATGGCAACTGAAATAGTGCATGGGAGCAGGGGCCTCCCTTAAACATGTGTGAACATCTATAGCAGCTGGAATCATCTTCCACAGTGGATTGATGCGTCCCTTTGCAATACGAAGGATTACTGGTTGCCATAGCAACATGGGGGAAGAACTGTGTGTACTGGGGAGAAAAGAAAACGAGTGATAATGAGGACTGTGTTGCAAGTTCTGATCTGTGACTAACCAGTGCATTATACAATATTGTGTTGCTTGACATTTCCGTTTGTCAATTGTGGGAAAATATGAAAAGTCTTAGAATTAATGTGTAAATCCGTCTATTAGGCTGTACATCTTCGTGGATGCTCCATGTCAGTGAAATTCTTCAAAATACCAGTGCCCTTCAGACACTTTGAAATCTCTATAGCCTTCATATCCACACGTGCATATGCACATCCCCACAAATTAGTTCAGCATTTTAGCCGTCATCATGTTTGAAACCTTCCAATCACTGAACCCACATATCACAAACATCCCTGGGGAGCCCTATGTCTCCACCCCAATACTGGATTGATTCCCCTAAAGCAGTTCCCTAGATCCAACACTTTGTTACCCCAGATATCTGAACCTGTATTTCATACGTATTCTTATCCCAAAACAATGAATGTAGTGTTACACATTAACCACTATTTATTAAAAAAATGTGTTGTTATAATCCATTAACGCTGCAACAGAAACCTATATCCATTCTAGCCCTAAAATTCTCTCAATCATAATGTTGTCTTCCTTGAGATGCAAGTACATTTCTTTGCCCTGTTTCACTGGAGCCCTTATTTCAATGTTCTTAATATATGGCACGGAAACCTCTGTCACAGTAGTGTTGTGAGTATAACATGTCTCTAATAGAGCAGAGGTCAGCAACCTTTGGCTCTTCATATGTTTTGGACTCCAACTCCCATCAGCCCTGGCAAGCATAATCAATGGAGAGGAATCATGGGAGGCATGGTCCAAAACATCTTGAGAGCAACAGACTTATAGACCCATGATCTACAGGCAGGGAAGTCATATCATCTACTCACATTAGTTGGCAAGAATTCAGACTCCCGCTGCTATGCTATTCCCTTATGGCTCACCCTTATGAATAAGGCTTGTGGTACATAGTGGTCTATATTCATCTTATTTCGTGTGTGCACAACTGAGGAGACCTATAGGTGTTGGGAGACATCACATTATGTATCTGGAATGTTTTGTAGCCCTCCATCTTTGAGAAGATCTAGTGTTCCATCTTTACCTCTTCTGACTCCAGCATGGGCAGCCCTTCCCTATATCCCTCTTGTTCACTCTGCTAATTCGTGAGAGTTCTCAGCCCTCCGTTAGGAGAAGGGATTTAGTAGTGTCGTGGTGTTGATGTCTTGGTACTCCCTTCCCTGATTAGGACCTGGGGTACCCTCTGCAGATAGAAGATACCTCTGTATAGCTGACACTCTATCCAACGCCCATGCCCACCTCATATAGTGAATGGTATTTCTGACTTTGTGCCCTTAAGAGTCTTTGAGTTTCCATGACCCAAAACGATGTGTATAGATGCATCTATGTATTTGTTCAGGCTTTTTCAGAGAACAAGCCTAGCTGGCATGCACCTGAACGTGCTACTCAAGCATAACCTTGGGGCAGTGCCATGTTTCAGGGGTCAGTGAGGTGTTGCCAGAAGTGTAAGATGTTCAGTTATTTCCTAGTGCATGACAGAGGGAGCGTGCTTGCTATTGGATGGGAGATTGTCCTAGATTCCCGGTGCATAGCCAGATAATGTCTGTTTCCTTGTGCATCCCTCCCTTCAGTTCTTGGTTTGGAGTATGGAGATGTCTTGGCTTTGAATGGAGTGTTGGCCTCTGATAGCTTCAGTTTCTCTCCCAGGCAGGAGTGACTGTCATATGCGATTGCTGGGAAGGTGATGCCTGCTTGGAGTGGGAGCCAGCGTAGCA
The DNA here is from genome assembly GCF_040938575.1 of Ambystoma mexicanum. NCBI lineage: Eukaryota > Metazoa > Chordata > Amphibia > Caudata > Ambystomatidae > Ambystoma > Ambystoma mexicanum. Next base: position 157,398,188 of record NC_090925.1, read on the forward strand.
CTCTCAGGACTATGGTGATGTGGTTGAATATCTTGATGCCAGTGATGAGCCGTGCATTTGCATTGTCGAAGGCTTTCTCAGCTACCTTCACATATGAAGAAGTATTTTTGCCGCCCATCTCCTATGGTGTTGGTGTTTGGTTTTTGCCACATACTCACCCTGATGCACTGGTCAAGGTAGTTGAACACAGTGACCTTCAACTTGAAAGCCTCGGCACGGATGACAGAGTATGGCATGGTGGCATCCACGAAGAAGGGCTGGAAGGCAGTCAGAGACACAGTCGGGGAGAGGCCAAAGCCAGTTTCCTGTGACAGGCAGAACATTTTGGCTTTCCACTCAGTGATGGTGTCTGGGATGGTTAGCGGGACTTCAGCCTTCCCGGTAGAACTGGCAAGAAATGAAAGGATTAAAAGATGAAGCAAAACAATCTTAACATTCCTGAAGCTATGAAGACTTAGCACACATTTTATTAATTATGCAAAGAAAGAGGAAATACGTTTTGGGTCTTATTTTGGAGTCCTGGAACTAAGGAGAATCAGAGCACTCTAAAGAGAGCATGTATTAAAGCTGGAGGATCTCTGACATGAAGAGCTACATAGGGCAGTTTGATCTGAGGGGTCTTCTTGGGATCAGACCACAACAACCCCGGTGGGATGGCAGTGGGTGCAGCATATAGTGGGACCGAATTACATGGCACACGCTCTTGCAGCGGAGGGAGATATAGGGAGACACTGTGATTTGCACAGAATCATGTAAATATTCTGAGCAAGTGCTGATGCAGTGATTACAACCCAGAACTCTAGGGCTCATGTAGCAGTGTGAGCTGCTAGGGCTGCTAGTTCAACAATGAAACTCTACCAAACTGGGCTCATTTTGATGCCAGCGAGGATCTGGTGGATTCAACCCAGACAAGATCTGCTTATGTGGTCAGGGTCAACTCTGCCACATTTTTCACATTATCCTGGAGTATCCCAGCTTTCCATGCCTAGATCCGCTCTCTGTGGCTAATAAACCAGGCTCACTGCAGTGCGCACCTGAGTGCACAGCAGTGATCAGTAATGGCAGCAGCCGTGAGGTTACTATGAATCCCTACTACGCCTGCCCTTTCCACATGCACAGGCACAGTTAGCATCCATAGGGATGCTGTAATGTGGGGGGAGACGTGTGTGGAGTACCTGCATGGAGCCTTACTCAGAAAACGTCCAGAGTGGATTTCCCACTCAATATCTTAAGCCGTGCTCGTAATCCCTAGCAACGTAACACAGGGGTGGTAAAGCATGTGGTCATTTCTGCATCATTTCCTGTTTCTATGCAATGTGCTGGGCTCATTAAATTGTATGCATGGCATTTATAAAGCACAAGCCTAGCGGAGTCTGCTGCAGAGTCTTTTGGTCCAGTGACAGTGCAGGACTCTATTCGCTTTGCTCCAATTTACCTGAAGAACTTTCCAGTCCTCTTTCTATTACCATTCAGTTTACTCTCAAAATACCCAGGAAGCCGCGGAGCGGCTGCGAAGTCTGCTGCAGAGTCTTTTGGTCTTTGGCTCTTAGGCTATCAGGCCCTGCCTGCTCCGTGCTGCCGCCTCGTTCATCCACCTAAGAAGACCGAGGGACTCCCGGGAAAGACTTCCTTGCCGACTGCCTAGGACTGCCTAGGACTGCCTACGAACAGTACATCAAACCAAACGTCCTTGCGGTGAGTGACTCTTCCCCCCCTTCCCCGCTATCCCCCCACCTCCTTCCAGTGAGTGATAGCACCCCTTCCCCCCGGTCGCTGCTCCTCCCTTCAAATTTCAGATGCAACCAGTCTGCCCCTCCCGCGTTTCGGCGCCCGGCCACCAGCTCCCACCGTACTCAGAGGACCGCCTCGCGGCGTGTCCCCGGAGGTTCCCTCCCTCGTCTGCGCACAACCGCTCCCATGCCTACCCGCTGCTGAACCCGTCTGCGCAACTGCATGCTACACGCTACAGAGCACCCCACGCAGACACCCCGTGCGCGTCTGCTCTGGTAGTCTAAAACACTCGTATGTAAAGCGTAGCAACTGTAGTGGACAGAAAGTAATACCAAGGGCAGCTGACTGCATCTAACCCCCGGAAGGACTCCAACGGTGTGAACACAAACCCCCCTCTGTAATCATTTGTGGGATGGACTCCTTCACTGCAACACTGTCAACATTGCAGACACTGTGTTAAATCCCTCATTACTCATTGACTGTAAAACTCCATACCCAAATTTTCCTTTGTGCCCATAGAAACAACATCGTATCCTGCACTAAGAAAGATCCATTGTAACTTAGGCAGAGTTACATCAATACAGCAACCTATACAGCAACTGGCACTTCCCCATTCTGGTCAAACGAAAGCACCTCCACTGTAAGAACACCACAACCAACCAAAACAAAAGAGACCAAAGAGATCTCCTCCATTTCAATCCTGTCCAGAACATTGTGCGGCAACGCATTGCTGAAAGCGAAAATCCCAAACAACCAAATCACAGGAGACTGCAGGGGCTTGTTCCCCTTTGATCCTGCGCCAGGTGCTCCAACAAGTACCGGCCAATGTGAACACCCGAAACCACTGGAACACAGGAGACAGGAGGGGCTTGCTCCCCTTTGATCCTGAACAGAACACTCTGTTCCACCGTACTGGCCAATGCGAACATCTGAAACAACCGGAATACAGGAGACTGCAGGGGCTTTCTCCCCTTTGATCCTGATCAGAACATTCTGCTTCACCACACTGGCCAACACGAACACCTCAAACAACTGGAATACAGGAGACTGCAGGGGCTTGCTCCCCTTTGATCCCGTCTTTGATCCTGTGCCAAGAAACTGCGAAATTTCCACAACACAGGACACAGGAGACTGCAGGGGCTTGCTCCCCTTTGATCCTGTCTTTGATCCTACGTCAATAAATTGTGAAATTTCCACAACACAAGACACCGCAGGGGCCTCACCCCCTTTGATGCTGCCCAGCACATTGCGCAGCACTGTAACACCAAAAGTGCCGACTTTGATCTTGAACATACTCGAACACAGGAGATTGCAGGGATCCGCACTGCTCCGATTCTACCCAAGCCGCTGCAAAACCCCTAAAGATGCCAAGAATTCACATGTCTGCCTCATCGCAAAAAAAACAGACAGTACGGCCAAACACAAGGCTCAGAGGGAAGCTTCATCTAGACGCCTCACAAACAACAATGGAACAAGCATTCCAAAAGAAGAACTCAAACAAACATTCTTTTGAAAATCGATCCCCCCAAAGCAATCCTGAAACACCGACACCAGACCTTGAAACAATCAAACAATCAGAAGATTTGGAACAAAACATCGCAGGAAATCTAGATGATCCCTCACCCCAACCGGAACATGCACAAACCATATGCCCAACTGAAATAAATCAAGAGAAACAAACCATCCAAGACCAACAGATCCCAATCAGCTGGGGCCCAACTGAAAATCAACAAATTACATAAAAAAATGACCAAATCAACCAACCAACCCCTGACGTGCATGCTGAAGAAAACGAGAACGCCCAAGCCGTCATACAACTGGAAATGCAACACGATTTGACGGGCTTAACCAAACGGAGTGAGATAGCTACAGATCCAACCCTCACAGAATTCCAGCCCAAAACACCAATGAACATTGCTCATAATCTGACCAGAGAAAGTCAATCAAATATAACTCAAACATCGATGGACACCTAACACCAAACAGAAAATGAAGAATTATCTAAACAACTAACCCAAACGAAAATCCAGGGACCGCTGATGGCTGGGATGACCAAAAAAGAAAAAGCAAAACAGGCAAAATTACAGTGACTACAAACCCATGCTGTGCAAAAACTGCTAAAAGAACCTCTCAACCCTGCCTCGAATGCAGTATCAGGCAAAGCAGCCCGTCTATCCCTAGACATCACTGAGATAGAATCAATCATGAAGAGTGCAGAAAGAAGAAAATACATTTTCGGCGATCCAACACAAACAGCAATATCGCCCTGCACTTCGACGCCACTACCAAACAAACCGAACCAGCGGAATTGTGAACCTCACGAAAAACAAAGATCCCATAAAGAACCACCACATCATCTACATCTCAAAATAAAAAAGGAACAAAAAAGAACGCAATTCGTGTATGATGTCGAAGAATCTTTTCATACGCCAGCGCAAGGAAATGATACAAATCACTGAACCACAATAACAGGTGACAGAGAAAGACACTCTCCACAGAATGACAACGAAAATCAGAGACTCCCAACGACAATGCTAGAACTGCAAAATATGCTGCTAGCAGTGGTCTCCCAATCCATGGTACCCTTCCTCAAATTACATGGAGCAATAAAAGACAATATACGAGATCAAGCCACTCTGTTGGCAATGATTCATACCAAACAAATACACACAGAAGATTTCGTAAACACAATAGGAAAACGCCTAGATTCTGAAACAGAACAATCGCGAATTTGGCAACAAAGACTTTTCGACAAAGAAGAAAAGATTCAGCTTTTCAAAGAACTCATGACCCTGTTCAAAAACCAACAGCAACAAATCCTCACATCTCAGAATATAGAAAAAGAAAACATACCAGCTTGTATGATACCAGAAAAACTGAACCTTGATCAACACAGATCAACACCAGATGAATCTTCAACATCCTCACTGACCCAGAAAACAAACCCATTGAACGCATGCAAACGACCTAATAACTACAACCGGCAATGATACCTTCGGGATCTTTGGCCCGACTAAGAAAACTGCCAAAGAACCAACAAGGAAACCCACTAAACAAACGCAAAAGTAAATGGGTTCACGAGCCTTTCTCCGAAACTTGTCAATACCAAAGCCGGTCCCGGAAAAAACAGCCAAAAACCCAACTACAGAAAAAATATTAAAAAAATCAACCCAAGAAAACTACATTGAAACAACCGGAATCACCAATACAAAATCAAAGCAAAAAACCACCAGCTGCAACTGCAATAACATATAAGGAACGAAACTTGGAAATAGACGTCCTACTCAACCTAATGACGCACGAGGAGCCATCCACACAAGAAAAACTGAACACGAAAAAAGAACTGAACGACCTAAGTCAAATAGTCATTGATGAATATCAACCAAACTACTCTGTCAGTCATGTGATCTCGTGCGATGAAATCTCAGATAGATCACTGAGCGATTCAACCTATATCTCATTACACCACTCAGCATATGACGAAATCTCCTCAACCTCCCTAGCCAATGAAACAAGACGTAGCACTGAAACCATCCATTCAGCAACCAATGCAACGCAAGAAAATTCCGGAACTGAACACCCGAGAGTGCACACAGATCTACCACAGCCAATATTCCTGAACCCCTATCAGTCAACAGAGAATTACACGGTGCAAATAGAAAATATCACCAACAGATCGACCAAACTGGTCCTAAACAGAGCAAACATCTTAATATTGTTTCAAGCAATTCCAAACTTGAATCAACTTCGCTCCAGAGAGATCGTCCTACTCAACTTTATCGATGAGAACTCCAACGACAAAATATCGCTGAAATTGTACAACAAAACAACCATGGACCAAATCTTAAGATCAAGAGATGCACTACACAAACTTGGCTTTAGCTGCACATCCAACAACCAAACAAAAAACGGAGAAAATGACCTTGCAACAATGCACGACTACTTCAAGAAGACCACGGACTACACCTCCAAACGAGAACAAATTGTGGCAACTCACAATGACGACGAACGCCAACTTGGACGCCAACATACCTGCGAGAACGGTACAACCAAACAAGATGAAACCAGGCTGAGCTATAACAACGACCGTCCGATCAGACGTCAGTATCGATCAGTAGACAGCCTAACTTACTCAGACGACACTGAACTGAGCAACATCTCATAACCACCAACTGACACAATAAACACCTAGTCCCTGTGCTCATGGAACACACGAGGAAACTCCCACTTGTTCAATGACCCATCACCAGAAGTTGTCTCATACCAGATCATCTGCTTCCAAGAAACATGGCTCTCCAACACTCCATGCTGTGACGGATTTCTAGCCTTTCTCAACCCAGCTCCACCAAGAATCAAAGGTAGACCGACTTCAGGTCTCCTAACATTAATCAAGATCGACCTCACATGATCTATATTAGAAACTTCAAACATCAACCCGTGGATACAAAACACAATCATAAAAATAACAACAAGAAGAAGTCCAGATTCCGACCAGTCTACAATTCACCACGAAAGGAAAATTTCAATAATGAACTTGTACTGGAATCCAGCTGCAATTACTGACGAAGCTTTCTTGGACGGTGTCTTCATAACAATTGACAACCTCTCCTGCAAATATCCAGGAATCCAATTCATAATATGCGGAGACCTAAATCTCCACTTATGGCAAAGGGACGGACAATTTATTCCCGATAGAAATCTAACAATCTGTGGAAAAAAATGGACAAAAGAAATTAACATACGCAATCTCCTACTGATCGATTATCCCACAGATGAAACAAATAGACCTCTACATACCTGGTCCCGAGGCAAAACATCTGCCATAATCGACTATATCTATCTTTCGAAGAATCTGAGAGCCACAGCACAAACAGCAATCACAATGACAATGACAAGAAGCGACCATAATCAAATAGTCGTACATGGACAAGACATCCCGCACCGATCACAGCCAAATCGACCTACCCCACTCGAAGTCTGCACAGCTGGGAAAAAACTATGCATACCCCAACAAGCAATAACCTCACTTACAAGTCAATTCATACAAACCGCATTACCTGAAGACCAGAAATTAAACTACCAATGGCTAGTACAACCTTTTTACAAGCCAACCATACAACAAACCTCACAACCTCATCGGCACTCCTACAATAAGGAGGTTACCGAAAGGAAAAGGGCACTGAGGAAAACTGTGCGACAACTGAAGAAAGGAAAAGACAACGGATCGCTCACCAAAATAAAAGCGGCAAAACAAAACTACAACAATTGGATCGAAACGCATCGCATGATGATACTTCAAGCTGATGCAGAAGCAATCTTACAAACCTACAAAACACAAAACCTGCGTGACCTATGGAACCTGCTGAACAACAACTCAGCACACCAACACAAACTGATAGGAAATGTGACAGAAAAACAATGGATCGAACATTACACCAATATATACAAAGCCCGTCCATCAGAAATTGAAGTCAAAGCAAAGAGACAGGACATAAAATGGACAGTAATCTTCAACTATCAAGACATCTCAGAAATGATACAAAAACTCAACATCTCCCGTGCCCCAGGCCCTGACGGGACATCGAATGCAATGTTAAAGAAAGATCCGCAATCATGGGCCAACCTAATGAGGAACATCATGACACTCATAAACAAGCTCAACCGGATACCAACATCATGGAAAACTGCCACCATCATACCCATATACAAACAAGGACCGAGAGAGGATCCGACAAATTTTTGCCCACTTGCACTACTCAACCCCCTAGGAAAGCTGTTTGCATCGATCCTACTAAAAAAACTCAATCAGTGGGCAACCGAGACACATCGCTTCTTTGCAAGATAAACTGGCTTTACCCCAAATGTGGGGACAAACATCAGTTTACTCCTGCTAAACCTGATAAAACACGAAGCAATATACAACAAAACAAAAATCTACACAGCTTTCATAGACTTACACATGGCATTTGATGGGATATCTCGGCAAAAACTCTGGAACAAACTTGAAAAGTGGAAATGCCCAAATAACATCTTGGGGTCAATCAGACAACTTTATTCAAATACATCTATAACAATAATAACTCTGAAAATATCAACTGAAAATGGACTCAAACAAGGATGCCCCCTCGCAGCAACACTCTACAACCTTTTCACTGCAGACATTGAGATTCACCTACAACCCGCCCAAGATCAATTCAACACCGGTCAAAATCATGACATATGCGGATGACATCATTCTCCTGGATAAAACACCTTCAGGTCTGCAAAACAGTCTCAGTCAACTAAGCAACTACATGACTCTTAACAAACTCACCATCAACACAAAGAAGACAAAAATCATGCAACTGACCAAATCGATCAAGAACAACGTGAAGCAATTAAAAATCTATCTTAATAACAATCAGCTTGAAGAAGTAACAACATTCAAACACCTGGGAATCCACATAAATCAATCCAAATCCAAAAATGAGTGGACCTTGAAACTAGAACAACGGATCCAATCTCTGGCTAGACAAGGCTGCGTGATCCAGCGAAAGTTTGGGAAATTTTCTTTTAAACCCATAACCACATATTACAAACAAAATGTGATTCCAACAATAGCCTACGGAACAGAAGCCATGATAAACGCAATGGGCTACGACTGGACAAAGCTAGAAGCTTCCTTCTGGCGTAACATCCTGCAGTTGCCACCCTCTTTCCCCATGCCCAGGATCAGGCACGAAGTAGCAGTACAGTCCATTAGCTCAATCATACTATGGAAACAACTAGATTTATACCGCACAATCCTCACTGATGAAAAAACACCGGCAATTCAAATACTCAAGACCCATGAAGAAGCAATGAACAATACAATACTTGTCAAATGGAAAAACAATCTCGAGCAACACATGAAAACAAAAGAAATTTCCCACGAAATGCTCATGTTACGCCCACAACATGCCAAAACAAAAATAATGAAAAACGATTGGATAAAAACCCTGGAAGAGAAAACAAAATACACCCTCAATCTACAATGCAAGACAGATATTAGATCCATCAACAAGCTACCAACCTACCTGACCAGCTTCCCCGACGCCAAAACGCGATCAATATACTTGAAAATTCATATGAACACAATACCAACCCGCGTCTTCTAGCCAAAACCAGACAAATTCCTGCAACTGAACACTTCTGCCACTTTTGATCCAATACTCAACAACCCGAAACACTTTTCCACCTACTAATGGAATGTAACAAACTTTCTGAACAAAGAACCAGAATTGGCGCCTACTACAGGATTGGGGAACAGACGATGGAGACAGAAGAGAGATGGACAATGATGCTTAACGGCAGATCGCACAAACTCATTTTCACAATATGCCAATTTCTACAAGAAACTCTTAATCTTGGCAAACCTGTAATGAGTTAAATCTATACCTTGGAATACTGGAGACAAATGAAAAGTTAAAAAAAAATTAAACTATAACATTTAAAAAAAAAAAAAAAAGCACAAGCCTAGCTGGGAAGCAACATAGCAGTGCACACACGTGGTGTACCCAGGGGTTGTAAGTAGGATGCAGTGTTGGGCTGGCCTACAGGGAACGTGGGAGATCCCAGGTTTTGCAAGGATGGTGCAGTGGTGGAACGGCGCTCAGGGAGCGTGGGTGATTTGCCAGTGGGCCAGAAACATGTCTTTCAAAAACACAGCCACCTGCATCTAAATTATCTGTAACCCTGGTAGGATTGCCTCCGTTTTAAAATTGAAATGGAAAATCACTAAACGGAAGGCCCTCTTTTTGGAGGCACCGGGTGTGTTGCATGCAGAATAAATCGTCTGTCCTACAGTGTTCTTAATGTTTTAATAATAGACAGGTCCTCAAAGTATTAGCCTCTCTTTTAAGATTTCTTGGCAACCAAACATGTGTATTGTTCTCACCAACAACTGGACAGGGATATTAATCCTGGGTCATGCTGCAACATACTGTGGAAATTAAATGTTGACTCCTACAACTCATGAGTGGTGCTGCTTTGCCTGTGGCTCACACAGGAAAAGCCCGCCAGAAATCTGAACATCTCCTGTTGAGGAATCTTTTTGAAGCAAGATGTTTTAACATTTTGTTTGCCATTTTGACCTCCTTCGAGTTGTCTACCTCTCTAAAGAATCCTGAATATAATTGGTTGAATCTAATCTAAAAGTTGCATACACTTGCCTTCTTGTGAACCCTCTCTTCTACCCAGCCCTCTCGTGCTTGGTCTGTTCCTCTGAAAGGCCAATACTGCTGGGATAGGGCCATTCACTTGTCAGGCAATGTGGCCGGCAGCCACTATTCAAGCACACACATGAGAGTGACTCTGTTCCAGCTCCACTGGTCTTTCAGAGGGTCATGCTTTGGGTGGGTTCCTCCGTCCTAACTCACAGCTAGATGCTCGACGAGGTGCTGATCTCCTCTCCAATGCCTGATGAATCTTTACATTGTTCCCCTGCACCTGGCGGGGTGAGCTGGTCATAGTATGCTCTCTCAAAGGACACAGCTTCTGTGTAGCTTTCACATTATTTCCAGTTTTTATATATAAGGTACTGGGGAGTCTAGTGCTAGAAGTGACTTGTGTCTAATGTTTATTTAAAATATGATCCCAAGGGGATAATTTAGAGAACCACAATTCACAAAAATATGTATGATACCAAAATGTCAAAAATACCAATGCATTCATGTCATTGGACAACACATAACAGACATAAACAACAAACATACATCATAATAATGATTTTATAACATCTGTCTAAATACACTATGTTCCTTTTTTCTAAGCATTTCTCGCTCTGCTTTGTGAGTTGACAGCTTTCAATGTATTTCTATGGATGCTTGGTTTTATGGGCCGCTACATACTGAAACGCCAACCAATAAAATGATATTCAATAGAATAGGTTGTATGTGAATATGTCAAATGTTAAACGATTTAGAGCCTCATTAGTATGCTATGTTTTGAATACCCCTATATTTTTAAAAACAAAATACACCTAATTATGAATTCACATTAGATTGGGTATTTACTGCATGGGATACATGTACATTGTGGCATGTGCACGAGTGTGTGGAAGTGCACGGATGCAGGGGGATGGCTAACACAAGTGGTACTAACAAAGACATGTGTTTTATAGTAGTCATAGATGCACTGGCAGGCCCAGGTATAGGGCACAAATGATATTGTGTAGCAGTAGTGAAATATACCGTGTAACAATGATGATATAGACACAGGGCCTGCGTGTGGGAAATACTGACGTACCGACATAGTGGAAGTGGGGCCTAGCATTTTGAATTCCATGTTGGAGGTGAAGCAGTGAGATACAATGAAGAGTTCAAATCATTTTCCCTTTCACAAGCCTCAGCAGTGAAGCTTAGAATGATAACGTTCATGCCAAACAGATAATGTTTTAATTTTATCAAGCTGTAGGCCTCAGAAACCAGAAAGGAATGTGAATGCAGGGCAAGGGTAGGGCTGCAACCGCCCTGAAGGGCACACCCATGGGAGCCAGTTTATCTGTCTTAAGTTGCCAAAATGCTCAGTCTAAATTTAGGGCACCAGCACCCCCCAGAATAATGACCATCCCATATGAACTTATAGACGGCTGGAAAATAGAGTATTTATATCCATCAAAATTAGACCAATTAACATGGTCCCTCGAGAGAGAGATGGGAAGTGAATCGAGGAGGGAAAACTGATAAGGGAGGAGCGAGAAGTAGAACCTTCTATGATTTGTGATGCGAGGAGCAAGAGGTGATGCCAACAAATCCAGTCCTACGAGCGGGAGGCATAATTGGACACCCACATGTCTGCTATCCAGAGAAGCACACTAGTATGTCAAAGGATAACTTGACCTCAGAGTTGTCCACTGAGCGCATGCTAACAACCATGTGCACACCATGTAATTAGGCTGAAGGGGCAGGTAACACCCAAGGTAACTCACCAATCCAGTAGCTGGGAACCAAGATGACTGAACAGGTGATCCATGTGTTAGAGGGCAGGGGTAGATTAGGATGTGCTCAAGCAGTCAAGTGAATATAGGGGACTGGTATTATGTATATAGGTGGTAGCCAATGAGGGTGGGAGACTAAAACTGTATATTGGTTGCATCATAAGTGCTGATTTCTTCCCTTAAATTCTCATACTGGCTTTGAACTAACAGAGAGCTCTGTGTCAGTTTGGTTCCACGGGACCTTCTGTCAATTCTTTCCTTTTTGTATACAAAATAAATCTTGTGTTCCTTGCAAAGAGGTGACCCAAGCCTTTTTCCTAAAATGAGTGTTTTTTATTGTCTGATTGTCTGGAAGTCTTGCCTTACAGTACCTTATGCGGTATGTTTCTAATTCAAACCCAACCCATAATTGGGTGGAAATGACAAGGTAGGGGGTATTTAGGATGATACATATATTTTTCCCCTGATCACCATAGTCATAATGATGGCCAGAGTAGAGCACATTCTTGCCTGGGGAATACGTCCAAACTAAAATGATAGAATTTATATATTTACCTCAGAGGAATAATTGGATTGCTGAGATAAAATCAAATTATCTAACTGATTGAAAGACACAACCATCGCTGCTCCAAGAGAGTCAGGGGTACAATGAAAACTGTCTTTAAGAGAAATCTGCAGTGTCCTAACAGCTAAGGCACGTCAAATTCCCTCAATATACAACCCTCCTCAGAAGAGGAGATGGCTCTTGTTCTTCACCAAAAGCTTGTTCTCTTTCTCCACTTAGAGCAGGTTTTCATTATTCACCAAGAACTGTTTCTCCTTCTTCACTAAGTGCTCGTTCTCATTCATCAACATAAGTCAGTTGTCATTCTTTGCCATGAGCTGAATCTTACCTTTCACAAACAGCTGATTATTGTCCCTCATCATGAGCTGTTTCTTTTCCTTCATCAAGACATGGTTTGCAGTTTTTCACCTGAATGGAATCTCATATTTCACCAAGAGCTGATTCTCATTCCTCTTCAAATGTTTCATCTTGTTCTTCACAAATGGCTGGTTCATGTTCTTCACAAAGAGCTGGGTTCTTCTTTTCCACCAAGAGCTGCTTCACATTCCTCACCAAGGGCTGTTGCGTGTTCTTCACAAAGAGCTGGTCCTCAGTCTTCACCAAAAAGCTGGCTCTAATTCTCCACCAAGATCTGGTTCCCATTCATCACCAATGGCTGTTTCCTGCTCTTCACAAAGAGCTGGTCCTCAGTCTTCACCAAAAGCTGGCTCTAATTCTCCACCAAGATCTGGTTCTCATTCATCACCAAGGGCTGTTTCTTGTTCTTCACAAAGAGTGGGTCCTAAGTTGGTCCTCAGTCTTCACCAAAAGCTGGCTATAATTCTCCACCAAGATCTGGTTCTCATTCATCACCAAGGGCTGTTTCTTGCTCTTCACAAAGAGCTGGTCCTCAGTCTTCACCAAAAGCTGACTCTAATTCTCCACCAAGATCTGGTTCTCATTCTTCACCAAGGGCTGTTTCTTGTTCTTCACAAAGAGTGGGTCCTCAGTTGGTCCTCAGTCTTCACCAAAAGCTGGCTATAATTCTCCACCAAGATCTGGTTGTCATTCATCACCAAGGGCTGTTTCTTGCCCCTCACAAGATTCTGATTCTTGTTCTTCACCAGAAGCTGGTTCCTTCTCTTCAAACATAGCTGATTTGTGTAATTCAGCAAGAGCTAGTTCTCTTACCTCATTAAATACAAATCTTCTGTTCTTCAACTTAGTGGATTCCATATTTCATCAATTGCTGGATCCTATTCTTCTCCAAGAGGTCTGGCTTGTCATTAAGATCTGGGGAAGCTCATCACTAAGAGCTTGTTCTAATTCTTTGCTTTCACCAGATCTCATTCTACACCAAGAACATGCTCATACTAGAGAGCTTGTTTTTTTTGTTTTCTTCACCAAGTGCACATTATAATAATCCACCTGGGGTTGGTAGGTTCTTCTTCTCCACAAGAGCTGACCTTCATTAATTAGTAAGAGACAAATCTCAGTCTTAATCAAGAGTTGTATCTCATAGCGATGACAGGATCCCCAAATAGGTTTATGATTGCGCTAAGGAGCCGATCACCTGCCAGTCTCCGATTCATACATTAGTGACTGAACATCACCATCTTCTGATGGATATTCGGTGGGAAGCACTAAAAATAATTGAACGTTTCTGTCAAGTTCCTGGAGTGTATTTACCACACCCACAAACAAAACCATTCACAAAAATGTCTCCATACTGCTGTACATCTATTAAATGTCTTATTGGGAATGTGTGTGCTTCCGAAACATGTGCTACTCCCAGTGATCCCTCAGAATTGTGAGTTTGCAGCACTTTGGCAGAGCAGCAAGAAGGCTTTTGAACTGGCACATCCCGTGTTCTTTTTTATATATATATATATATATATATATATATATGGTGTTTCCATAGGAAGACCATTTTTTGGGTGGCTTATAACTTCGCTCCCACTGGACAAATCCTCACAAAACTTTGCAAAAAGAGTATATGGCCCACTCTGAATTTTTTTGCAAATTTTGGAGAGGTTTGGTCCAGGGGGGCAAAGTTATAGGGGGGGTCCCAAACTTTTTTTTTTTTCCCGTAGACATAATGGGAAAAACCTTTGCGCACGCCTACAGCCCAAACCGCTGGACCAATTTACACCAAATTTGCGGCAGGAGCGGGGGCTTGGTCCCGAAAGCATGCTTTTGCAAATTTGGTGTAAATCCGTCGAGTAGTTTTTTAAAATGACCAAAATGTAAGGCAAAAAAAATAGTGATTTCTCAGTTCGCTTCGCGCACGGACTTCCCGTTTCGCTCCGCGGACAGTGCCCTGATTGGCCGAGCGGCTTGCGTGATGTCTGCGGACATGCGACGTGTTCGCTGATTGGACGGCGTGGTGCGAGAAGCGCATCAGATTTTCTGTGGCGCCCGCCATCTTGCATTCACGGACGACTGCGGACAGCGCAGTGAAACTTGGATTAAAAATTGTATTTAGTGGAGTGTGTTGGTGTGTAAGAGTGTTTTGGGAGGGTGGGGGAGTATGAGATAGGTTCAATGTTCTGTTTTTATATGTGCTAGACACTTTTGTTGTGTTCGATTTTTCTGCAGACAACACGGCTGTTCTGAAATGTTCATAAATAAACAGAATGGATTCAGTGTCAAGTTGAAAGTGTTCTAAGAAGACTCGCGGGGTCCTGGAATGTTCACAGGGGGTGTCCTGAAGACGTTGTCTGTATTGTTCGTTGTCTAGCTGAAAGTGTTCTAAGAACACTCGCTGTGTCCTTAAATGTTTGTACATAAAGAAAATGGGGGTGTTCTGAGGACGTTGTCCATATTGATTGCTGGCAAGTTGAATGTGTTCTAAGAACACTCACGGTGTCCTGAAATGTTCGAAAATAAACAAAATGGGGGTGTTCTGAGGATGTTCTCCGTATTGTGTGCCTGCTTAGCTGTATCCAATGAGGGAATGGCACAGAGAATGAAGTGGAAATGGTAGAACGGCTGTCTAAGAGTTACGCGGTCCGCGGACAAGGCGTGCTACATTTGGGGTTTTCCAGCAAATCCAGCATGGAAAGAAGACTGTAGGGATCAGCCAATCAGATGTTGAGGTTGTGGATTTGTGTTCAAAGAGACTGTGTGTCGTGAAGATGGCAGAGGTGGAGAAAGACAGGGTGTTGGTGCTTGGAGATATGTTTGTGCATGGTTTACAACAGTATACTCAATGCAGGCATGTTGCAATGAATTTTGATGTTAAAGGAGTGGAGGTGGTGTGGAGCACTGTGCCTGATTGCAATGTACATGGAATTGTACAAGTTTGTGAAGATATGGGCAGGATGAACAGTCCCCATGTGGTAGTTTTGCACTATGGTGCTTTCCATTTGAGCTATGTCAGTGCCCCTACTTTGTTGGCAGATTTGGAACATTTGGTTCAAGCAGTAATGAACATCCTTCCAAATGCCAAAGTAATTTTTTCTGGATTAGTACCTAGGGCAATATGGGGCAATAGTTCCGTTTTTTTTTCCTCAGCAAAACAATGCTAGGTGTGTAATCAACCGAGACATGTGTGCCTTCATGCTTAGAGCTGGTATGTTCTTCTGTAATAATGAGAATATTGATTCCAGTAATGCTGTTTATTTTAAAGAAGATGGTATTTCCTTATCTTTTATGGGAAATGTCATTCTGTTTTGGAATGTAAGGGTTGCTTTGGAGAAGGTTATGTGAAGATTTTGGGAGTAAAGTAAGAAAAATAAAATAAAAAAATACAAAATAACAGGTGTCAAGCAGCTGCAAAAAAACCCCCAAAAAACGGCTCTTTTCAGAGCCAACCTCAAAGGGGAAATGGGGCACACTATTTAAATTTACATTCACCACGCTCAGATTTTCGATATGTCCGCGGACATGGCGGTAGTCTGCAGACATCGAAATCACTAGCTAGGGGTTCAGTATGTTCTATGTTACATGTATAAAGTCAGGGATATTATGGTTAAGTTGTGCTACTAAAAACATGAAATTCAGTAAAAAAAACTTTATTTATTTATTTATTTATTTATTTATTTATTCGCATTTGTATAGCGCACTTGCAGCCCATGGACATCGAGGCGCTGTTACAAGTAAGTGTTGGATTCTTAATTAGCAGATATGCATGAGACCAGAGGTCTTATGGATACAAAATTACAGGCCTAGTTGCAGGTGAGGCATGTTATTGATAATACAGTAACAGAATGCATTCAGGTACGTTTCATACAAAGAGCTTGGTTTTAACAGCTTTGCGGAAGGCTTGGTGGGATTCAATCATTCTGATGTGAGGTGGCAGTGCGTTCCAGTGGGTGGCGGCCCGAGTGGGAAAGCTGGCGCCGCCAGCGCGCACCTTGCGTGATTTGGGCGTGACAATCGTGTTGGAATAGCACGTTCTTAATGGTCTGGTGGCAGAATGCTTGGAGATTTTTTGGGTCAAGTATGGTGGAGCAAGTTCATGGAGGCATTTGTGGGTGAGGGCGAGTGTTTTGAAGACAATCCTCTCTTTCACCGGGAGCCAATGTGCCTGTCTTCTGACTTCTGAGATGTGGTCTTTTCTAGCGGTACCTGTGGCCGCCCTAAGTGCATTATTTTCAACTAGCTGAAGTTTGGCCAGGTTCTTGTTGGAGGTCCCAACGAGTAGGGCATTACAGTAGTCCAGCCTGGATCCAATTATTGCCCTAGCAATGGTGAGGCAATTCTGGCGTGACAGGAAAGGTCTGGCAGCGTTGAGGACTTTCGAGTAATAGGCTGAGGAGGAGGCAATGGCATTGACCTGTCTATCCATTGACAAGTCGGAGTCTAGGTATACTCCGAGTGTCTTCACATGTTTGGAGACCTTGATGGGAATGTTATCAATAGTGAAGGAAGTGTACTGTTCACCGAGGTTCCCCAGCGTGGAAGGTGCTCCTATGAGGAGGAGTTCGGTTTTTTCACTATTAAGGCATAGCCAGTTATCTTCCATCCATGATTGGATAGTGGAGTAGATGGTGGTAAGGGTTTTAGTATCCGCCAAGTAATCGCCTGTGAGTGGGATGAGGACCTGGGTGTCATCCGCATAGTTTGTATACGAGATGCCCAGGGAATCGAGGATGCTGAACAGTGGCCTCGTGAAGAGGTTGTAGAGCGTGGGCGCGATACATGAGCCCTGAGGCACACCGCAGGTGATGTGGCTAGGGGTGGCACAGGCTGAGTCGGAGAAGACTTTCATGGCCCTTTCTTGGAGGAAGGAGGTAATCCATTCGCAAGCTTTGGGGGAAAAGTTAGCTTGGGTAGCTAAATGGCGACACAAGGTGTTGTGGTCCACCAGGTCAAAGGCGGCGGATAGATCCAGGAGCAGAAGGAGAGCAGGTTTCCTGTGTTAAAGGGACATTATGGTTAAGTTGCGCTAATAAAAACCTATGAAATTCAATGAAAAAACTTTGTTAGAGGAACATTATGGTTAAGTTGTGCTACTAAAAACCTATCAAATTCAGTAAAAAAAACTTTGTTAAAGGGACATTATGGTTCAAAGTAAAACCGGAAAACACCTGAAATTCGGCAGTTATGGTAAGATGGGCAACCATAACTCACGCTACCGTGCACTGCTAACAATAACACCCAGGACATCAAAGATGACATCACAAATGTCATTAATAACGTCCCTTTAACAAAGTTTTTTACTGAATTTGATAGGTCTTTAGTAGCGCAACTTAACCATAACATCCCTTTTAACAAAGTTTTTTCATTGAATATATATATGTATATATATATAGATAGATAGATATAGATAGATAGAGATATAAATATATATATATATGTATATTGTTATGTCTTACCTATCCTGGTTCATTAGCTGTTTCCTAAGTATATGTGAGCCTGTGCCTGGAATGCTTGTATTATAGTGTTCCATCTAGAATGTTTTGGTGTGAGTGCCAAGATTCTCCTAAGTATATGTGAGCCTGTGCCTGGAATGCTTGTATTATAGTGTTCCATCTAGAATGTTTTGGTGTGAGTGCCAAGGTTCTGTCATGCCTGCGCCATGGGCGCATACATTTACGATCAATATGGACCTTATTTCACATTTGCGAGACTTTGGTGCTTTTCTATTTTCTCCAACAAACTACACTTACCACAATGCACTTGGCTATAACCATCTTTTCCTGGCCATTCCTATTCGCCATCTTCGGAACTACAATCCCCAGAAGCCCTAGGGATCTCCTCTGCTTCCACCAGCTCAGGAACAGAGAGGGAGGTGGCCGATTGTATTCAGGTGTGCTATCCAGGTGCGGCCAATTAGCCTGCCTCTGTGCTGGGCAGGGCGGTATAAAAGCTGCTGCCTGCAGGGGCTCAGTCTCTTGCATTAAGAGTCCTTCCGGCACCTTGTTTGCTTCGTGCTACGTATCTTTGTTTGCGGTTCCTCTGCATAGCAGCCGATCACGCTCCGCTGCCACCTTCCGCCATTGCCTTCCAGGGTCCAGCCTTGCAGCCGATCACGCTCCGCTGCTACCTTCCGTCCTTGCCTTTCAGGCTCCAGCCAAGCAGCCGATCACGCTCCGCTGCTACCTTCCGCCATTGCCTTCCAGGATCCAGCCTTGCAGCCGATCACGCTTCCCTGCTACCTTCCGCCATTGCCTTCCAGGATACAGCCTTGCAGCCGATCACGCTCCGCTGCTACCTTCCGTCCTTGCCTTTCCGGCTCCAGCCAAGCAGCCGATCACGCTCCGCTGCTACCTTCCGTCCTTGCCTTCCAGGCTCCAACCAAGCAGCCGATCACGCTCCGCTGCTACCTTCCGCCATAGCCTTCCAGTCTCCTGCCTTGCAGCCGATCACGCTCCGCTGCTTTCTACCTACTGCCTTTGTCCGCTGGGCTTCCAGCCTAGCAGCCCTCTACAGTCCTTTGCAGCCTTCTACAGTCAGCGGCCCTGCTCCTCTGGGCTTACTCCTAGCTGCCGGTCCTTCTGACTCCTTGCCGCGCAGCCCGCTTTTCTCCGCTGCCAACAGCCCTTGTCCTCGGGGCTTCCTACCTTGCAGCCGATCACGCTCCGCTGCTTGCTACCTACAGCCTTTGTCCGCTGGGTTCTCAGCCTAGCAGCCCTCTACAGTCCTCTGCAGCCTTCAACGGTGAGCGGCCCTGCTCCCCTGGGGCTTACTCCTTGCTGCCCGGTCCTTCTGGCTCCTTGCCGCGCAGCCTGCTTCTCTCCGCTGCCAACAGCCCTTGTCGTCGAGGCTTCCTACCTTGCAGCTGATCACGCTCCGCTGCTTGCTACCTACAGCCTTTGTCCGCTGGGTTCTCAGCCTAGCAGCCCTCTACAGTCCTTTGCAGCCTTCTACAGTCAGCGGCCCTGCTCCCCAGGGCTCACTCCTTGCTGCTCGGCCCTTCTGGGCTCCTTGCCGAGCAGCCTGCTGTACTCCACTGCTCTAAGCCCTTTCCCTCTAGGCTCTCTGCCTTACAGCCCTGCTCCTGTGGGCTTGCTCATTGCTTTCCTGATCCTCTGAGCTCTCAACCGTGTTCCTTACTGTCCTATGCTATCCAATCCTGTTACACGACTTTCCCTTCATTTCCTTCTGCTAGTTTGCTATCAACGTCCTTTTCCTGGATTTGTCTGTAAGTATCTTCTCTTGTACTGTTCGTAGGCCCTTTTGTAGAGAGCTTGTCTGTTGGTTTCCATCAGGCAACCTCTGCCCCTTCCCTTGTCTTGTTTCTACGTTACAGACACCCATAGCTGTTGTTCCAAGTCATGAGCAATCAGCGTGGGCCTCTGTTATAGCAAACTGTGCAGAAGGCTAGAGTTTTTCCTAAGGTCCGTGGAATACTCTTTTCCTATATCTGCATACACCCCTAGAGGGAATCCATTCTGTTGTATCTTATTCCTTGCTACACTTGACTACTCTTCGTTCTCATTACTTTCAGCTGTGTGTGTACTATTCTGTCCACCTTACTTCGGCACAGCCACCCGAAACCCTTCCCGGGTGTCCTGTGCTACTCTTAACAGAGTGCCATCCGTAACAGGTTCTCCCTGTTCAGTTGGGAAATGAGCTGAACAGAGGGGGGACCGGAGGATGCTTTCCTCCCTTATGTACTTATCCTGCCTGTAACTTATTACCTCTGACTTATGTACCATGAACCCACTAAAATCTCCTAACTAAACCTGGTCTCCTGGCTCATCATTGCAACCCCTCAACTTGCGTTGTAACACTGGCGACGAGGATTATTGTTTCCAAGGGACAGGCATCAGTAAAGAAAGGCAGGAGCAAGGAAGGAAAGAAAACAAGTAAGACCCAGGACATGCAGGACAAAAGGACCACAGATGACAACAGCGGCATTGAGTGGCCAGCAGGCAGAAGCAGGGACCTTGAAGCATCCACCGGTTCCCCCCACACCCCGGCCCCTCAAGGTGAGCGCGCCCCATGTCCTGCATGTCCTGCATGACTGATTAGTGAGGGACATTTATAGTGATTTTGGGGGGCTGCGCTGCTCACTTTCATTTGTTCTGCATCTGCCACAGCAAGGGCTTCTTCATATATAAGGCATAGGCGCATTTTTAGTTTGGCGCTTCATAAGAAGTCAGTGGCGTGTTATTGGCAGAGCAAGGAGTCGGGGGAACAAAAGAGAAACTCTGCTTATCAGCAGAGCGCATAGAAGCAGCCGGGCATTTGACAGCACGCCCACCTTCATAAGACTTTTACAAGCTGCGTTTGAACAGGCTGTAAAAAGGAGCGGCTGCAAGTCATATTAACACTGAGTAGGAGTTAAAGGCGCAGCTGGATTGACTGTTCATTACCTTCGGCATTACTGGAACGTTACATGTACTGCAATGACTGAAAATGAAAGCGGCGGGCATTTATTTTCTATTAGCATTTCCATTTTGTCTGATCGGATTTTCAGGAAAGTGTTTCTGCCTTTCTATTTTCTTGAAAGTGTAATGTGCGAACTCAAAAT
This sequence comes from Ambystoma mexicanum, assembly GCF_040938575.1. Classification (NCBI taxonomy): domain Eukaryota; kingdom Metazoa; phylum Chordata; class Amphibia; order Caudata; family Ambystomatidae; genus Ambystoma; species Ambystoma mexicanum. The sequence continues at coordinate 157,419,344 of NC_090925.1, forward strand.
GTTTTGCCTTATGTACATTGCAATTTTTTTTTGTGACATTGCCATTTTATTGAGCTGATATTTAAGAGTTGAAAGCAACATGCAATGTACCCATGCAACGTTTCTTTATATTGTAAATGCAAAGGCCATCACATGCTAAAATGTTGTTTGGAAAATGAAAATGAAGGCAATGCATCACTTTGGGAATGTGATATATGAAAACATGGGTCACATTTTGCAGGCATTGTGGCGTAGTTTATGGTTTGTTATATGGCATTCTATAACATGCTTCTGGGAAAGGAGTTTCCTGTTTTTTGTGCCAATAGCGTTGGCAGGAGTGTTGATTTACAGTGGCCATGTGCTGTGGGTCTCTTTATGGTGTGAATATAGTTATTGGTGTGTGCCAAACTGTAAGCATGAGTGTTACCCAAGGGTGGGCAATTGAATTATTTTTTGGAGCCATATGGTGGCTATGTGCCAATAAGCAGTGTTTTATTATGGTGCCAATGTGTTTTGTTTGGCAAGTGTTTTAGTAATTGCATTGGACCTAAAGTTATGGTGCCAATGTTGGTTATTGGCAAGTTTTAATTGGAAATGGCTATGGCACCAATGTTTTTAGCAGGTTTTAAGTGGTAATGGAATGGAATTAATGCAACAAAAAGAAATGGCAGGTAACAAAATGTATAGTGTAGTTTGCAGTAACTAACCCACAGTTACATATCAACAAAGACTCTGCAGGCATAATATTTTGAATTTTTATTGCGGCGCACCTAATTTTCGGATTATCAAAATTCGTTATGCTGAATTCGTCTTGTTGTTTTTGTGTGGATATTGTGAGTGCCATAGAACTACTGCATTTCTTTGATATGTTCACTTTGACAATGTTTTTATTAACCTAACAATTTTTCCACAGGTATATGTCAAAACTGAACTTTGCAAGCATGATTTTTGGGACTCGCTATGGTGGTGTAACTAACTTAAAACGTTTTATATTCCCAAATTTTTCAAGCTGAATTCGTTCATTAGTTTATTTAACAAACTGTGTAGGTTATTAATAAGTCAGCTGTGTGATTGTGGTTGTGTGAATGTCTGTTTACCAGTATGAGAGCATGGTTTGCTCATTGTCTAGTAATAGGTTAGTTCCTTGACCTTTAAGCATGCCTATGTTTAATATGCTTAGTTGTGGCGAGCATTCTCTTGTTCAGGTAGTGAACTTGCATAGGTTCAAATGTTAATGTGCTCAGTGGTGAGCATTGGTGTTTCAAGGTTAGTAGCTAGGTTACAGACCTGGTTTTAAGTTGGCACATTTTTGTGTCAATGGGCCTCATTACGACCCAGGCGGTAAGTTACCGCCTGGGCCGTGACTTTACCACCATGGCGTAAACTACGTTTACGCCATGGTGGTTGGCGGACTTACCGCCCCATTCCGAGGTCGGCGGGGCGGTAAGTCCCCAATCCCCATTTACCCTTCCCCATTCCCATTTTTGCCCCATAGGGCATAATGGGAGTGGGGAAGGCGTTAATTACGCCACCGTAAATTACGGTGGCGTAATTAACTCCATGGTACCTTAGCGCCATGGATTTTAACACCTGCTAAAAGCAGGTGTTAAAAGCGCCATGGCACTAAGGGACCTCGTAGTTGGCGGTAAGGGGTCGGCGCAGCTAACGCTGGCGTTAACCCCTTACCGCCAGGGTCGTAATGAGGCCCAATGTGTTAGTTAATTATTGATCATTTGGTTGGGTATCAACATTGGTGCTATTTGTCACCGTTAATGTGGTTGGTGCTCAGCAGGATGTTATGTGGAGGCAATTTGTGTCTCTAAATGATATGCATTAGGCAGATAGAGGGTATTAACCCTGTAGTTTCTTTCAAGAAGCTTTTGATGTTGGAGAATGTTGTAACAGGGTTAATGATATGATGTAGGTGGTCAGGTTTGTTTATTAGATTGTGGGCTGGTTCCCTGTAGCTGAGTTCCATAAATGGCCATTATGGTTCTGGTGAGTGTCTTGTAGTGGATTAGCTATTTTTAGCTATATCATGGAATTGGAAGGGAATAGCATATGACTATTAGTGGTTTGCTGGATGGGATATGGAAGGATAGTTTGTTTTAGATATATTGTCCATTTATGACTTTTCCTTCTGTTTCCTTCCTTCTTTGTATTGTCATGTAATGGGGGAGATGTGTTATGTCTTACCTATCCTGGTTCATTAGCTGTTTCCTAAGTATATGTGAGCCTGTGCCTGGAATGCTTGTATTATAGTGTTCCATCTAGAATGTTTTGGTGTGAGTGCCAAGGTTCTCCTAAGTATATGTGAACCTGTGCCTGGAATGCTTGTATTATAGTGTTCCATCTAGAATGTTTTGGTGTGAGTGCCAAGGTTCTGTCATGCCTGCGCCATGGGCGCATACATTTACGATCAATATGGACCTTATTTCACATTTGCGAGACTTTGGTGCTTTTCTATTTTCTCCAACAAACTACACTTACCACAATGCACTTGGCTATAACCATCTTTTCCTGGCCATTCCTATTCGCCATCTTCGGAACTACAATCCCCAGAAGCCCTAGGGATCTCCTCTGCTTCCACCAGCTCAGGAACAGAGAGGGAGGTGGCCGATTGTATTCAGGTGTGCTATCCAGGTGCGGCCAATTAGCCTGCCTCTGTGCTGGGCAGGGCGGTATAAAAGCTGCTGCCTGCAGGGGCTCAGTCTCTTGCATTAAGAGTCCTTCCGGCACCTTGTTTGCTTCGTGCTACGTATCTTTGTTTGCGGTTCCTCTGCATAGCAGCCGATCACGCTCCGCTGCCACCTTCCGCCATTGCCTTCCAGGGTCCAGCCTTGCCTCCGATCACGCTCCGCTGCTACCTTCCGCCATTGCCTTCCAGGATCCAGCCTTGCAGCCGATCACGCTCCGCTGCTACCTTCCGCCATTGCCTTCCAGGATCCAGCCTTGCAGCCGATCACGCTCCGCTGCTACCTTCCGTCCTTGCCTTTCAGGCTCCAGCCAAGCAGCCGATCACGCTCCGCTGCTACCTTCCGCCATTGCCTTCCAGGATCCAGCCTTGCAGCCGATCACGCTTCCCTGCTACCTTCCGCCATTGCCTTCCAGGATACAGCCTTGCAGCCGATCACGCTCCGCTGCTACCTTCCGTCCTTGCCTTTCCGGCTCCAGCCAAGCAGCCGATCACGCTCCGCTGCTACCTTCCGTCCTTGCCTTCCAGGCTCCAACCAAGCAGCCGATCACGCTCCGCTGCTACCTTCCGCCATAGCCTTCCAGTCTCCTGCCTTGCAGCCGATCACGCTCCGCTGCTTTCTACCTACTGCCTTTGTCCGCTGGGCTTCCAGCCTAGCAGCCCTCTACAGTCCTTTGCAGCCTTCTACAGTCAGCGGCCCTGCTCCTCTGGGCTTACTCCTAGCTGCCGGTCCTTCTGACTCCTTGCCGCGCAGCCCGCTTTTCTCCGCTGCCAACAGCCCTTGTCCTCGGGGCTTCCTACCTTGCAGCCGATCACGCTCCGCTGCTTGCTACCTACAGCCTTTGTCCGCTGGGTTCTCAGCCTAGCAGCCCTCTACAGTCCTCTGCAGCCTTCCACGGTGAGCGGCCCTGCTCCCCTGGGGCTTACTCCTTGCTGCCCGGTCCTTCTGGCTCCTTGCCGCGCAGCCTGCTTCTCTCCGCTGCCAACAGCCCTTGTCCTCGAGGCTTCCTACCTTGCAGCTGATCACGCTCCGCTGCTTGCTACCTACAGCCTTTGTCCGCTGGGTTCTCAGCCTAGCAGCCCTCTACAGTCCTTTGCAGCCTTCTACAGTCAGCGGCCCTGCTCCCCAGGGCTCACTCCTTGCTGCTCGGCCCTTCTGGGCTCCTTGCCGAGCAGCCTGCTGTACTCCACTGCTCTAAGCCCTTTCCCTCTAGGCTCTCTGCCTTACAGCCCTGCTCCTGTGGGCTTGCTCATTGCTTTCCTGATCCTCTGAGCTCTCAACCGTGTTCCTTACTGTCCTATGCTATCCAATCCTGTTACACGACTTTCCCTTCATTTCCTTCTGCTAGTTTGCTATCAACGTCCTTTTCCTGGATTTGTCTGTAAGTATCTTCTCTTGTACTGTTCGTAGGCCCTTTTGTACAGAGCTTGTCTGTTGGTTTCCATCAGGCAACCTCTGCCCCTTCCCTTGTCTTGTTTCTACGTTACAGACACCCATAGCTGTTGTTCCAAGTCATGAGCAATCAGCGTGGGCCTCTGTTATAGCAAACTGTGCAGAAGGCTAGAGTTTTTCCTAAGGTCCGTGGAATACTCTTTTCCTATATCTGCATACACCCCTAGAGGGAATCCATTCTGTTGTATCTTATTCCTTGCTACACTTGACTACTCTTCGTTCTCATTACTTTCAGCTGTGTGTGTACTATTCTGTCCACCTTACTTCGGCACAGCCACCCGAAACCCTTCCCGGGTGTCCTGTGCTACTCTTAACAGAGTGCCATCCGTAACAGGTTCTCCCTGTTCAGTTGGGAAATGAGCTGAACAGAGGGGGGACCGGTGGATGCTTTCCTCCCTTATGTACTTATCCTGCCTGTAACTTATTACCTCTGACTTATGTACCATGAACCCACTAAAATCTCCTAACTAAACCTGGTCTCCTGGCTCATCATTGCAACCCCTCAACTTGCGTTGTAACACTGGCGACGAGGATTATTGTTTCCAAGGGACAGGCATCAGTAAAGAAAGGCAGGAGCAAGGAAGGAAAGAAAACAAGTAAGACCCAGGACATGCAGGACAAAAGGACCACAGATGACAACAGCGGCATTGAGTGGCCAGCAGGCAGAAGCAGGGACCTTGAAGCATCCACCGGTTCCCCCCACACCCCGGCCCCTCAAGGTGAGCGCGCCCCATGTCCTGCATGTCCTGCATGACTGATTAGTGAGGGACATTTATAGTGATTTTGGGGGGCTGCGCTGCTCACTTTCATTTGTTCTGCATCTGCCACAGCAAGGGCTTCTTCATATATAAGGCATAGGCGCATTTTTAGTTTGGCGCTTCATAAGAAGTCAGTGGCGTGTTATTGGCAGAGCAAGGAGTCGGGGGAACAAAAGAGAAACTCTGCTTATCAGCAGAGCGCATAGAAGCAGCCGGGCATTTGACAGCACGCCCACCTTCATAAGACTTTTACAAGCTGCGTTTGAACAGGCTGTAAAAAGGAGCGGCTGCAAGTCATATTAACACTGAGTAGGAGTTAAAGGCGCAGCTGGATTGACTGTTCATTACCTTCGGCATTACTGGAACGTTACATGTACTGCAATGACTGAAAATGAAAGCGGCGGGCATTTATATTCTATTAGCATTTCCATTTTGTCTGATCGGATTTTCAGGAAAGTGTTTCTGCCTTTCTATTTTCTTGAAAGTGTAATGTGCGAACTCAAAATGTTTTGCCTTATGTACATTGCAATTTTTTTTTGTGACATTGCCATTTTATTGAGCTGATATTTAAGAGTTGAAAGCAACATGCAATGTACCCATGCAACGTTTCTTTATATTGTAAATGCAAAGGCCATCACATGCTAAAATGTTGTTTGGAAAATGAAAATGAAGGCAATGCATCACTTTGGGAATGTGATATATGAAAACATGGGTCACATTTTGCAGGCATTGTGGCGTAGTTTATGGTTTGTTATATGGCATTCTATAACATGCTTCTGGGAAAGGAGTTTCCTGTTTTTTGTGCCAATAGCGTTGGCAGGAGTGTTGATTTACAGTGGCCATGTGCTGTGGGTCTCTTTATGGTGTGAATATAGTTATTGGTGTGTGCCAAACTGTAAGCATGAGTGTTACCCAAGGGTGGGCAATTGAATTATTTTTTGGAGCCATATGGTGGCTATGTGCCAATAAGCAGTGTTTTATTATGGTGCCAATGTGTTTTGTTTGGCAAGTGTTTTAGTAATTGCATTGGACCTAAAGTTATGGTGCCAATGTTGGTTATTGGCAAGTTTTAATTGGAAATGGCTATGGCACCAATGTTTTTAGCAGGTTTTAAGTGGTAATGGAATGGAATTAATGCAACAAAAAGAAATGGCAGGTAACAAAATGTATAGTGTAGTTTGCAGTAACTAACCCACAGTTACATATCAACAAAGACTCTGCAGGCATAATATTTTGAATTTTTATTGCGGCGCACCGGATTATCAAAATTCGTTATGCTGAATTCGTCTTGTTGTTTTTGTGTGGATATTGTGAGTGCCATAGAACTACTGCATTTCTTTGATATGTTCACTTTGACAATGTTTTTATTAACCTAACAATTTTTCCACAGGTATATGTCAAAACTGAACTTTGCAAGCATGATTTTTGGGACTCGCTATGGTGGTGTAACTAACTTAAAACGTTTTATATTCCCAAATTTTTCAAGCTGAATTCGTTCATTAGTTTATTTAACAAACTGTGTAGGTTATTAATAAGTCAGCTGTGTGATTGTGGTTGTGTGAATGTCTGTTTACCAGTATGAGAGCATGGTTTGCTCATTGTCTAGTAATAGGTTAGTTCCTTGACCTTTAAGCATGCCTATGTTTAATATGCTTAGTTGTGGCGAGCATTCTCTTGTTCAGGTAGTGAACTTGCATAGGTTCAAATGTTAATGTGCTCAGTGGTGAGCATTGGTGTTTCAAGGTTAGTAGCTAGGTTACAGACCTGGTTTTAAGTTGGCACATTTTTGTGTCAATGTGTTAGTTAATTATTGATCATTTGGTTGGGTATCAACATTGGTGCTATTTGTCACCGTTAATGTGGTTGGTGCTCAGCAGGATGTTATGTGGAGGCAATTTGTGTCTCTAAATGATATGCATTAGGCAGATAGAGGGTATTAACCCTGTAGTTTCTTTCAAGAAGCTTTTGATGTTGGAGAATGTTGTAACAGGGTTAATGATATGATGTAGGTGGTCAGGTTTGTTTATTAGATTGTGGGCTGGTTCCCTGTAGCTGAGTTCCATAAATGGCCATTATGGTTCTGGTGAGTGTCTTGTAGTGGATTAGCTATTTTTAGCTATATCATGGAATTGGAAGGGAATAGCATATGACTATTAGTGGTTTGCTGGATGGGATATGGAAGGATAGTTTGTTTTAGATATATTGTCCATTTATGACTTTTCCTTCTGTTTCCTTCCTTCTTTGTATTGTCATGTAAGGGGGGAGATGTGTTATGTCTTACCTATCCTGGTTCATTAGCTGTTTCCTAAGTATATGTGAGCCTGTGCCTGGAATGCTTGTATTATAGTGTTCCATCTAGAATGTTTTGGTGTGAGTGCCAAGGTTCTCCTAAGTATATGTGAACCTGTGCCTGGAATGCTTGTATTATAGTGTTCCATCTAGAATGTTTTGGTGTGAGTGCCAAGGTTCTCCCTGTTCAGTTGGAAAATGAGCTGAACAGAGGGGGGACCGGTGGATGCTTTCCTCCCTTATGTACTTATCCTGCCTGTAACTTATTACAGTGACTTATGTACCATGAACCCACTGAAATCTCCTAACTAAACATGGTCTCCTGGCTCATCATTGCAACCCTTCAACTTGCGTTGTAACATATATATATATATGTATATATATATTTAATATGTGAAAAGAGATGGATCTCTGGCCCAATGGCTCTGAGTAAGCATCTTCACAATGGTGCAGATTTATATGGGGAGAATACAAAACTATACAAAAAAGATCTAGAGTTTGTGTTACATCATGCACTGGATCTGCTCCTCTGAGACCGCTAAGACCGACTCCTGTCTTCAATCCCTGGGTAGATTCTAAATCCCTCTGTTCGATAACCACAGCACACTATGATTATCCCTGTATGAAGGGATTGACTGGTGGATCTTGCCTTGCACAATAACAACTTACACTCTTAAGTCATCACACATCCCTCCTGGTCAGCACATTGAGGGCTTCTTTCACTTTAAAACGAATCAATAAAGATATATTGACTGACAGAGTTCCTAACCAAATGGTGACCTTTCTGTAGAATGTCTAACTTGCCAAATATATCACAGAAGTCCCTTAACAGTGCATGAAAACAGGATGCGGGCAGTGAAGATGGAAACCTTATATATTTACTATGAAAAAAGGAAACATAAATCAAATTATATGAACGATTTAAATAAGAGGCTGATATTTCATTAACATTGCATTTTTTTTTTACTGGTGGTCCCTACCCAATGCTGTGTAATTTGTTCCCTTCTCTGCTCTTCACATCAGAACCAGAGGCATGCCCGTTCAGTAAATGAATAGCTCATACTACTGTGATGTAGTGCCAAGCAGATCATGTGCACTATACATGAGTTTAAGGCACTAGATGGTTGCTAGAGAAAGGTGAGAATGTCAGACATATCCAGTCAAAAATCAAGGGTACTTGGAAATTGGTTCATGATAATGAACTGCCACTAGGCAGAAATAAAAACAATTATGGTGTGCATCAGAGTTGCAGGTTGACTCGATATGATAACGCCCTTTTGAAGGTGGCATTGTTTACCTTGTAATAAATAAACACAAGAAATTAATTTCGTGTACTTACTCCAGTGTCTTCAAAGACCAGATCCAGGTCTCCGGGAAGTATTTACGCACTGTCTCTATCGTTACTGTCACATCTCTAACATTCCCCCTCATAAGCATTCGTTCACTGACAGCTGTAAACAAAACAAAAATGGAAATGTGATGTGGCAAAATGGAGTAAAATCTATATGTGCAACTTTCAAATTGCACTGTGATAAAATCCCTTCCCGTAACAGCCTTTATGAGATATCCATGCCCACAGTACAGTAATACAGTCACTGTACACTGCTATATTTAAATCCCTGCTAGAGACAGTTCACTGATACAGTCATGAAACGTTCTATACAATTCTTCTACTCAGTCAGACCCCGTGGCCTTTATTCAGCCACATACCATGAAACATGCCCCTATAAAGTGGCACATACTTGCAGATTAATTCCTCAACCTATGACACCCTTTTGCAGACAGGTAAATGTTACTTACCTGTAACAATAGTTTTGCAGCTTTACATATTTTCTGGATTAATGTGGTATGCATTATTCTACCATCTTGTGATTAGTGAATTATTTTCTTACTTTTCTGTAGTTTTCAGGAAATCCTTTCAAAGAGTCTGGTTCTTGGCCACCTAGTGGGTACCTGAGGCAGATTTCATGGGAACCTGTGACACATAGCGAGCTGCAATGCTATTTTAGAAGTAGTTCATGTTCCCTTTTGCAGCATTAATCAGTTATATACTCACATAATGTGCCTAATGTGTGCCCACTAGGGTGGCAGCTTAGGTGAAAACAATATTAACTATTTCTTGAGCAGGTGTGAGACCTGGGCATCCAGTCAGTTATCATGTTCAAAAATGTGATAAGCGTGATGTGGCGCGGGTGTGGCAGCTTTGAATGTGTTTTAGGAAAGCTGCAGCTGTTGCTTGTTCTCTAGATGACTGTAATTTAAGGAATCCCCAGTGACTGTTCCCCTGAAAACTGGAAACATTTTTGTTTTCATGTTACCACCCATGGTGTTATGTTGGCTTTGGGCAAAGCTTTCCACTAACAGGGGTTTCCAAAAATGATAAACAACAGTTGCGCACACTGCAGAGTCTTGCTATTCTCTCTGTGCAGTGTCTGAATAACCTGTGTCTAATGTGTGTAAGATCATGTAAACCAGCCAAAGAGGAACTGTGAAAAAAAACATCACTTTTATGGTCTGACTCTGGAATGTTGACATTGTTGGTGGAATGGAAGATAGTTTCTGCCATAGTGTCTCCTTTTCTCATTAAATAAATAATGTAGGGTAAACCCACAGAGAGGTGGTGAGGTTCTTTAAGTCTGCGAGCTGATGGGATTGTTGTGACTGAAATGAGATTCTTGGAAAAGTGAATGGGCACAAGGGGAGTCTCGATGAGTTACATGTCTACAATAATGAGTTTCCAAGTTATTATCAATGGAGTTAATTGACAAATCCCATTAAAGGCCTTCTAATATGTGTCCATCATTGTGGTTCTGAGTAATTATCAACATCAATTTGATGAAGAAACAGAGTCTAAAAGGAAGCTACCTGTACTGGTAATGTGTGTCTCCTGCCAAGAAGATCAAAAAAGATCTGTGCAGAGGCCACAATATGAATAAGTGTCCTTGGTATCTTTGACACATAGCCTATTATCCGTACGCATCCATGACAGGATCTGCTGCACAGCGGACATCGTGAAGTGCTTGTCTCAAGTGCACTGATTACACTGGAGGAGACTCAATATGGTGTATTCCCCTACAGTCTTTTTTCTCCACTGCAAAGAAGAGTAATTAGAAGCCATTTTGCATCGCAGGGAGCCCTTCTGTGGCTTCCAAATCCAGAAAAAGCCTGGCCATTAGCTCTAGTGAAATCTGCTGAACAGATGGGAGGAAGATGGGGAGGAGATGACCAGAACATCCTGTTTCCAGAGCCTGTGATGGACAGGACACAAAGGCCATGTGTAATATTCTGACATGAGAAGTAAAAAGGCACCCTGCCCTTTACATATGGTGGTGTGCCTGCATCACCAGGGTGGAATCTGTCTTTTTTCATTTCATAGGGCGAGGCTCTGGAGCTGAGGAACCTCTTTCCAGTTTGCATTTGTCTCTGGAGGAATGGTCCTGCCATTGGATTCTGGTTTATTGCATGGAATGCACAAGAAGCCCCATTCGTCCAACACTAGTTCTTGACTGACTTAGTGCTGAGATAATGCCCAGGGGCTTGGTGACATCTCTTTTGCACTTGCTAGCTGTGTATCTGTCTCATTTTTGAAAAGCGTTTTCCCACCAAAGGGGAAGCTAAGGATTTCGTTATCAGCCTCTTTGCAGATATGTGTGGAGTTAAGCCAGGCTGGACATTGCTTATTCACACCATGGCTCACCCAGGTGTGGTACATCCCAGAGTGCGGCCAACTCACTGAAGCCATTAAAGAGGCCCACCATGCCCCATTCTGCACCATTAGCCCCTTCCACTACCCTTAAATATAAAAAAGAATGTTCCCTAACCCTGCACAACCCAAACATGCAGCAAAAATTGTAGCAAAATGGCAATGCAAATAAATGAGGCAGTGAGTTGGTCCGGTACCAGCTCACCCATCTATGGGCTGCGCTGATATGGTTAAGGGCAATGCATAGCATAGTAACATGTGTGTACCTGCCCATGTGTAGAGTTGTTGCACGGTCCTGCTGTGTGTTAGTTCTGCACCTTCCACGTGAGCTTATTGCATCATGCCAGCAAGGCATTCACATTTGCCAGCTGGAGAGAGCTGGTAAATCCTCCTATCATCTGCTTTTTCTTTCTGTGGAGAAGGGCAGTAGTGGGGGCAGCTGGATCTTGCCTTCATGTTCGGCAGAAGCGACTACATGAGAATGGAGGATGTCTGAGCCACAAAGTTCATATTCGTATCCCTTATATCTGTGCTCTTGCTTTATGTGAAGGAGTGGGCATTAGTTAAGCTGTTCCCATAGATCAATAGCGCCCTCTGCAAATATCCCTGAGTGGAGATGCCCCAGTGCTCAGATATCAAGACAGCACAGTCGCTACATTCCACAGCATTCTCGCCTCCTGGATTAAGAGGAAGCACTTCACCTTTGGGAAAGCTTCCTCACTGGACCCCTCCAGGACAATTAGAAACCTGTATCCGTATCACCCCGCCAAGGCTAGCAAGAGAACCAGGGTTACCAAGATGGAACGGGAACGCAGCTGGACTGAACATTGTTCCAGAACATGGGAAGTAAACAGGGGTATCAGAGGGGCTGATGTCATAGACATTGGTACAAGAGGTGTGAAAAAAGCCTCTTTTATGAGACTCCGGTCACTCGTGTCAGAAATATCCACCTCTTTCTCTGAGGACTCCGTCACCCCTTCCTCCCCTTCCTCCTCACCTGAAGGTCTCCACTTGGGGTCTGGCTTCTTTTTCCCTCTGGATCGGTTTCTCCTTTTTTATGGAGATAGGGCCTGCCACGGAAGGAAGCCACAGTGGCCACTTAAGTTAGTGGATCTGTGGCCTAGCTCCCGTGACCGCCTGGGAAATGGGGAAAAAGCCTTAGGCACAAAAAACCCCAACAAACAGAGGAACCGTTGGTAGCAGGAAGAATCGCTGAATGGAACTGGCAACATTTCAGAAGGTAAGTTAGACAACGGAAGGAGAATCAGCAAAGGTAGGACTCGTCAAAATGAATGTCTATCAGTAATGACGATCAAACAGCAATGAAGAAATAGGAGATGAGGAGAAAGCTTGTAAGAGGAGACGAGGTAAGCACAGACTGGCCAGAGAACAACAGTGGGTGGAAGACTGCTGGAAACAGGTAGGAGAATGCTGGAGCGAGAGCAAGCAAGGAGGGAGGGGCTGCAGGCGGGAGGCGAGAGCCAACAAAATAGCAAGTAGTGGAAATAAAGTAAGAGGGCATAGAGGACAAAGCAGAAAATAGGAGAGGGAAAGCAAGCGTATCACAGCTAAGGAGAAATAACCAGGGGAGCGAAACAACACAGGAGGAAATCCAGGACGTTGAAACGCATCCGCCGTCGGGAAGAAACTAGTAATATACTTCCGGCGGCGGTCGCGTAGCAGGAAACAACTAGACCAGGCACCACAAACGTAGGTAAAACGTGATGGGGAAATGGAGGCACCTCTTCCATCTGTTCCAAACTCGACACCTACCAAAGGGCATGACAGTATGCCCCCTCCTGAGGCTCAGCTCCCCAGGCTTGCTTGGATGACATCGGTGCTATTTCCGCACCAAGAGAGGGGCATGTACATTATTTTTTGGCTCCCAGGAGTTTTCCAACCAAGGGTAACCCTTCCAGTTGACCAGATATTCCAGCCTTCCTTGATGATACCTAGAATCACATATCTGGGCTACCTCATACTCATCTCCTGAAGGGTCAGGAGGCACCCTTACCTTCTTAGAGGTGCGCCCCCACTGGTCTGATTGGAATGTGCGTAACTGAGAGGAGTGAAATACAGGATGAATACGTCTCAGACAATTTGGAAGCTTGAGATGGAAAGATACAGGGTTTACCTTATGTGTTATTGCATAGGGCCCTATATTTCTGGGAGACAGCTTGGATGGGTGTACCGACCGGGGCAAATATTTGGTGGAGAGCATAACTTTAGACCCAACTCTCCAATCTGGTACTGGCCTGCGGTGGTTGTCGGCCTGGGACTTATTTCGGTTACAAGCCTCTTGAAGACTTATCCTGGCCCTACCATGGGCTTCCTGAATGAGAGCCAAGGAGGTTTCGACAGATGGGACCTCAGAACCTACCCTGATGGATGGTAAAATAGAGCGTGGGTGATAACCATAGGTGCCGAAGAACGGACTGATTCCCAGAGCTGTGTGAATCGAATTATTATAGGAAAACTCTGCAGTAGGTAATAATGCCACCCAGTTGTCTTGTTGTTGGTTTATAAAACAACAGAGATATTGCTCTAGAGTGCCATTGAGACGCTCCGTTTGGTCTGGGGATGGACACCTGATGATAGAGCCTTCTCAATAACCAGACCTTCACAGAAAGCCCTCCAGAAACGAGAAGTGTATTGACTCCCACGGTCTGAGATTCTTTTAGTAGGGATCCCGTGGAGGTGAAACACATCTTTATAAAATACTTCTGCCATTTCAGCTGCAGTGGGAATCCCGGGTAAGGGGGAAAAATGAGCTAACTTCGAAAAGGAATCTATAGTCACCATTATGCAAGTATACCCTTAGACACTGGTAAGTCCACAATAAAGTCTGTGGAGATGTTGTTCCAAGGACCAGATGGTACTGAACTGGGCTCCAGCAGTCCCAAAGGTTTTTGTGTCTGATACTTGCTTCGAAGGCAAGTGGTACAGGACTGCAGATTTGAGCGGTATCTTCCTCCATGTTTGGCCAATAGAATGATCTTTTGAGAAGATCTATCATTCCCTTGAGACCGCGATGTCCGGCTATTCTTGAATCGTGACACCACGTAAGCGCCAATTTTCTCAAGGACTGTGTGGGTAAGTACAACTTTCCTTCCACCAAGTAGAGTCCTTCTTTTACGTCATAATGGGTGATCTTGGGAAGATCATCTACCCCAAAAGGTCCGCAAGAGGCTTCTCTTACTTGTTGTAGAAAAGAAGAAAGTAAACAGATTTTCTTAGACTGGGGGAATATGAATTATTTTACCGAACCTGGATTGGGAGTGTGGTCATTGCGCCGAGACAGTGCACAGGCCAACATGTTCTGAGATCCGGGAATATAGGTGATACTGAAGTCAAATTGGGCAAAAAAAATTGCCCATCTAGCCTGTCGGGTGTTATAGCACTCAAATTGTCTCAACACTTGCAGATTCTTGTGGTCAGTGTGGATAGTAAATGGGTGTTCCCCTCCTTGGAGTAAGTGTCGCCATTCCAAGCAAGCCAGCTTCTTTGCCCAAAGTTCCCGTTATATCAGAGAGTAGTTCTTTTGACTGGCATTGAGCATTTTCGAGAAGTAGGCTATGGGATGTTCCTTGTCTTGATACTTCTGCAGAAGGGCAGCTCCTACTGCCGCTGGGGAGGCGTCTGTCTCCAAAATGAAGGGTAGACATTGTCAGGTTGTTCCTATGGTCATACAGCCCATCCACATCGTTATGTGGGCGGACTGCCATTGCGGTCCTGCTTTCCAGTTAGGGGAAGTGACGTTGGGCGAGGGTGGGGGCTACAGGGTTTTCAGCAGTTACTGCCATGCATGAATAAAGAACGGTTAGCAGTTATCCTGGCTCCCGCGTGATCATTCCTCCGGCCGGTTCGAGGGACCGAGCAAAACCTCACATTTGGCGACGAGGGGTGTCCGACACCCACCCGTGCCAGAGGGATGCCCGCTGTCGAGCAGTCGTAGCGCGTTGGCGCACCTCCACTCCTGAGGCCCTGAAGGCATGCAGAGGACCGCGGTCGAGCGGCGTGGCGCGTCGGCACTCCTCATCTGAGAGAGGACCCACCATGGAAGGAGGACTCATCCAGCACCGCGAGTGAAGCGGGTGCAAGCTCTCCCATCACACCACGTCGGGTGTGCCCTGGAGGCCACGAGGTGGCCCCAGCAGACTCGTACTATATCGCGGGTGCGAAAGACCGGTGGGGGGTGTCTGTACTTCTGCTCTCTATATGGTAGAAGAGAGGCACAGAGGACCCCAGCCAAGATTCTCTATTACGGTAGCAATGGACGAGCAATCAAGGCCTAGCTTCTCAGGAGGTGATGCAGGCTGGTTCTTAAGTACAGTGTAGTCCCCAAGCCCCCACAAAGGAATGTCCACACACTGTATTGGTTAGAACACAGTCTTTATATAATCAATATTCAAGGTTATGTACACTTATCATAATAACTCACTTTGTACTTAGGAAAATCAACAATGGCAAATATATACACTTCTAAAGTGGTACCACCCTTTGTATTAGATCTCATTAAAGTGCATTAACAATACTGTAACAATGTCACACAGATCAATAGAGTGAAACCAGCAATAGAGAGAGGAGAGAAAATAAGATGGTTGAGCAATAGGCAGAATACAGGCCCCTACCACTAGACACAGTTCTGTGTGGAGATCCCCCCACCTGGGCAACCTGTAAAATAAAGGTATATCACAAGCCCAGTCCATATATTGTTCTGCAAGTCTTATTCCCTCCTATAATGTTTTTACCCCCCCCAATGTACCTGGTGGAGTCGAGTTCTTCGAAGAGGCGTCGACAGATCCTTCTTGAGCGACCCCCTTTCAAGCGGGAGTCACGGATCGTCGAGAGGCGTTGAGAAACGTCGAGGAACTCGGCGTTCGGCGGCGGGGAATCAACGGCCCTTCTTGAATGCCTTCCCTTTCAAGCGGGAGACACGGGGCGTCGAACGTCCGTCGACAAACAGGGTAGAACGGCGTCGATGAGGCGGCAGCTTCGTCCGAGCGGTGCTCGTCGGCGTCGGAGCGTCGGCGTCCTGCAAGGCAGAGGCGTGCGGGGCACCTCGGTGACAATAGTTCTGGACCGCAAAGATTGTGGAGACGGAGGCCCAGCAAGGGCATCGAGTCGTTCGAGTCTTTGTGGTCTTCGGGTGGCGGGAAACCCACCGGCAGGTTTCTCCTCGGCGCGTTGGTCGTCCTCGACTTTCTCCGGCCGGATAAAGCGGTCGACGGTGCGGACGAGGGAGTCCTTCGATTCGAATGTTCTTAGGCAAAGGAGCGGGTGGCTCCGGTCGTCAGTGGCACGGCGTCAAGTGGTTCCCACGGCTGGGCAACACAACTTCGACGGGCCTCCAGCGGTTACACAAACCTGCGAACCCTGGTCGACGGCGATGGACTTCGACGGCGGCGATGTCCGGGTGCTTCACTTCGATCTCCTCGGCGGTCCCGTCTCGGGTCGGCAGCCTTTCGAGGGTCTGTCTTCCAGGGCGCTTCGGCGAAGATGGAGCGGTGCTCGATGGTCCCTCGGAGCACGGGAAGAGGGCGCCTTACCAGGTCCTCTCTCGGGTCAGTCTTCGACGATTTCGGCAGCCTTCGGATCGGTCGAAGCAAATGCAACAGCAAGTCTTCTTCTTCCAGCTGGACGTCGAGGATCAGCAGTTCCAGTTACTCTTAGAGTGAAGACTCAGCTTCTGAGCGCTTCTGAACGCTTATGAACGCTTCTGAACGCTTCTGAACGCTTCTGAACCATTACCAGTGGTGAGAGGTCCCCAGATATACTATTCTGTCTCTCATCCACACTGCTGGCATACACTCAGCAGCCAATCATACAGGAGGGCATTCATGCAGTCAGTAAGCCAATCAGGCACACAGTGCATTCAGGCCACACTCCTCCCTTTCAGACACTCACAACAAGGAATGTGGATTGGGACAAGTACCCAGCCATTCAACACTACGCACTGCATTCAGGCCAGTTTCGGGCAGGGTTGTCTCAGTCTTTGTCTCTCATGCCAGAAACCAGACAACCACAACAAGGAGTGTATTTTGGTCACACACTCCATTAACCCAGGTCCCACCCACAGGAGGTACCCACAACATACAGTCACTGGGAAGGCTCCAGTCAGTCTAGCTGGGCCTTCACAACAACACCATATATGGAACTTCCACCCAACAGCCAGTCAGGGGGAAGGGACAGAGTCAGGGCTTCCCAGGACTTTGGGAAAACAAGATAACAGGCAATAGAAAGCAAGAGGCCACAGGGGCCATCTTGTTTCCTATCAGGAATCAACTGATCCCAATGGCAGGGCCTGGGTATCCCAAAATGGAGGACACCCAGAGCACCTGTCAAATTCAGCATGGAGCTGCCCCCAGCCCATACCCTGCTTGGTGGGCCACCCACAGGTGCCCAAAAACATACACTAGGGGTACAGGGTTGTACCCCTACCCATGGGTGCCATAAGGGTATCCCATGGGTCTGTTCACCAAACTAAAAGAGAGAGCTGCACTGCCAGGAGTCCCACATGGACTCCTGGGCAGAAAACATGACAGAACACACGGTAAAAAGCAGTAAAGGACAAGGATTCAGAGGCCCTGTCCCTCTGATGCATTTCCAGCATCACAGCGGGTGACACCCCTGCCTCCCCCGTCACCTCTCCACTTCCACACGCTGCTGTAGGCGACGGAGACCGAGGAAAAACCCTGCAAGGGTCAGGGAGGCCCATCACAGCCTACCACGGTGGCCCAAAGCACGAAGTGGCGCACCCACCCCAACCGCAGAGCACTCGTGGCTCCCACAGGTCACATGCTCCACGTGGAGGAAGCACGTGAATCAAGACCACAACACAGCGACACCACAATGCCCTGCAGAAACGGCGGGCCCTGAACAGAGCACGCACACCACGCTGACGTGGACAAGCCAACACCACCATGTCAGCTCCAACAAGCCCAGCAGCATCCTCATCAGGCGGATCAGGAGCCATGACGGATGATCCACAACTAGCACAAGGATCAGGTAACACCTCTCAAAACATGCCCATACCTGGCCCATTTGATGTCAGAGACGCCTCTAATCTGGGACCCAGGTGGGTCATATGGTTAAGGGAATTTTAATCGGGAGCAATTGGCCTAACCGATGACGCAAGGTTGAAAAACACCCTATTCATGACAGTAGGCCCAGCTGTGAGGGACATAGCAGGCGAGCTTATGAATGTAGATACTGTCACCTATGGAGAACTTCATGGGAAACTATCGGAATACTTCACTCCCCATACCAATATCGACTACGAGCGCCACGCATCCCATACCACTAGACAGGAAAAAGGGAAATCACTGGACAATTTTGTGATGCGCCTATGCATCAAGCTGAAATACTGTGAATTTCACAAATATTCCAATGAAGAGCATTGAGATCCCAGGTCATAGCCGGCTGCATATCCCAACCATTCAGGAAACAATTGCTCCAAAAGCAAAGGTCCATTGAGGAAATCCTCGCCTTAGCTAGAATGGAAGCTGCAGTCGAGTCGCAGTTGGACAGTTTAGGCAAGGTCACCATCCAAAACCCAACACCCTACTCGGACACCATCAACAAATTATATGCTGCCCCCTCACAAGGCGGAAAACACACAGACGCCACATGCTACCGATGCGGGTACGAATAGCCACACGTGGGTGATTGCCCTTCTGTGGGACAGAAGTGCGCCGCCTGTGGCGGAATGGACCACTAAAGAGCCGTGTGCAAGAACGCTCCAAGGACCAGTGCCCAGCAGACCGAGACAACAGGAAAGAAGGAGAGGCCCGCGGCTCAGCCCACCCACTGGGAGAGGAGAAGAAGAACAGATGGGACCAAGGAGAGAAGATAGAACCCGGAGGAGCTCGTATGCAAGAGAAGACAGAAAGTCAGCAGATAGCTCCAGACGGTCGCAGAGGAGGAGATTAATCCGCTACATCGAAATGCGGTCTCCATCAGGCAGCGAATCCCAGTCATCAAAAGATGATCAACGGAAAAAGTGGTATGTGTGGGCGCTCAACAATTCCACGGCCACCCAACACAGTCCCACGCTCACACTACAAGTTAACAACAGCCCACTGGAATTCCTCATTGATACGGGGGCGACAGTTAACATAATAAGCGAACAAGCATACAACTCGCTCATTAGCCCACCAAAAATCCGGAAGGCAACATTGGACATCTATCCATACGGAGCCACCACTCCGCTACCCTGCAAAGGGACTATCTCAGCATGGTGCGTGCACAAATCGCACGCTGCGAAGATCCCCCTACACATTTTAAAGACAGAAGCCAACAGCGGGTGCATCCTCAGCTTTAAGACGGCAGTCGAGATGGGTCTGGTACACATATTACATCAACTCATGGCCCACAAATACTTTGCCAGACCCGAGGCGATATAACACTAGTTTCCGAATCTATTCAAAGGACTGGGCAAACTGAAACACAGGAAGGTGCAGCTGCATATAAACCCGGACATACCACCAGTCGCTCAGCACTATCGAGGGATACCCGTGAACATACAACACCAAGTCGAGGAAGAACTAGACAAGCTCATTAAACTCAACGTCATTGATCCAGTCTCGGGCCCCACCCCATGGGTATCCCCCATCGTCCCCGTCCCCAAAGAGTCACCCGATGGATCAATACGCCTGTGTGTAGACATAAGGAGGGCCAATGCAGCAATCAAAAGGGAGAGACATCAGGCGCCCCAGATCACTGACATGATCCACCTCATTCATGGTGCTCAAGTTTTCTCCAAATTGGACCTCACAAAAGGCTACCGCCAAATTGAGAGCACACCCGAATCCAGGTACATAACCACATTCGTCACACACCTGGGCCTATTCCAATACAAGAGGCTCAGTTTTGGGATATCTCTGCAGCCAAAATTTTTCAAGAAGAAATACACAGAGTCATCAGGCACGTGCCAACCTGCCTGAACTATTCAGACGATGTACTGGTCTTCGGGAAGACAAAGGACGAGCATGATACAGCTCTTCACAGAGTGTGTGAAGGGCTGGAAGCGGCTGGCTTAACACTGAACAAAGCCAAGTGCGTATTCGGGAAAGGCTCATTACGTTTCTTCGGCCACATCTTCTCCAGCAAGGGAATGCGGCCAGACCCGGACAAAGTGGCAGCGCTCAATTCAGCCGCACCTCCGACGACCACGACAGAGCTCCGGTCTTTCCTAGGGCTGGCCAGCTACTGCTCCAGATATTTAAAGGACTATGCCACAATCAGCACCCCCCTGCGCCTACTAACACGCAAAGACCAACCCTACACCTGGTCCACAGACTGTCAGAGGGCATTCGAAGCGATACGTGATGCCATCACAAAAGCAGAGGACACGGCCTACTTTGATGCCAAATGACACACAGAAGTAGTCGTTGATGCCAGCCCTGTTGGCCTGGTTCCATATTAACACAAATAGATCCTCACGAACCCACGAACGTACACATAGTGGCATACGCCAGCAGAAGCCTAACCCCCACGGAACAGGCGTATTCCCAAGCGGAAAAGGAAAGTCTGGCGGTGGTATGGGCATGCAAGTACTTCCACCTGTTCCTATACGGTAAGGAGTTCACCATAATAATGGATCATCAAGCCCTACTCACAATCTAGGGGGACCCAAAATCAAGAATGCCACCGAGGATAGCCAGATGGGGTCTGCGCCTTCAGGACTACAAGTTTATCATAAAGCACCACCCGGGAAAAGAAGACAACCCGGCAGACTACTTATCTCGCCACCCAACCGGGCCCACCAGCCCTCAACCATCCATTACAGATGAATACCTCAACTATGTCGTCCACCACCTGCAACCCTTGCCCGTGGGGTGGGCAGACATAATCACACAATCGGAGCAGGACCCGGCGCTCCGAAATCATACGCGACTGCATACAAGAAGAAAGAAGAGCGCACATGCGACAGCAAGCGACACAAGAACCAGAGGATGTCCAAGAAGACGTCAAACACATAGACCAAGTTCGAGATGAACTCTCCATAGTCGACGAACATGTAGTCCTAAAAGGATGCAAGGTACTCCTCCCAAAATCACTACGAACCAGAATGATACAAGTAGCACATGAAAGTCACCGAGGGGTGGTCGCCACCAAGCGGCTACTAAGAGAAAAGGTGTGGTTCCCTAGATTGGACGCAATGGTGGAAGAGATAGTAGGCAAATGCCCGACGTGCGCACAAGTAGCACCAACCCCACACCCAAACCTACTGCACATGTCACCGTTAACTGGACACGTGTGGGAGGAACTGGCGGTGGATTTCTTTGGACCTCTGAGAGACGGTACATATGTGTTGGTATTAATAGATGAACACTCAAGATATTTGGAGGCACAAATCGTCGACAGCACCGCTGCCTCCAGCGTCATCCCAGCACTGGACTGCATGCTGTCCACATATGGAATACCCCAAATCATAAAGTCGGACAATGGAGCACCATTCATGAGTCAGGATTTTGAGAACTTCTCGAAATATATGGGGTTCCAGCACCGAAGAATAGCACCCAGATGGCCGCAGGCAAATTGCATGGTTGAGAGATTTATGGCCAACATCAAAAGAGCCCTAAAAATAGCGGCCATACTCAACAAGCCTTTTGAACAAGCACTTTATCAGTTCCTCAGGGATTATCGGCACACACCCCATAGCACGACGGGAATATGCCCTGCTGACCTGATGTTCCAAAGACCAATCAAATCACGACTACCGGAAGACACCCACTCAGCAGAGGCAACGCCGTTAGAACAGGAGGCCAGATCCAAAGATGACACAGCAAAGGCCAAGATGAAAGAGACAGCGGATCACAAAAGGAGAGCACAAGAGTCAAACATCGAACCAGGGGACCAAGAGTGGATGTGACAGCCGAAACAAAGAAAGGAGGACGCCACGTTCGCAAAAGAACCATTGACCGTCACACAGAGAAAAGGAACAATGATCACGGCACAAAGAATGGATCAGTCCTCAGTGACTCGGAATGTATCGCACTTTAAGCCCCGGATAATCCACCAGGAAAACGTGCAGGACAGAGCAAGAAACAGTGGCGACGACAGAAGTCGGGACACCCCCTACCTAGGAGACAGTGAGGCCTCGGGAAGTGAAGACAACCTGATGCAACATGAACAGACCGGGTGGATGCCGCAAAGGTCAGGAAGACCACAGAGAAGTCGCATAAAACCCCACAGACTCATAGAAGAGATGGAGTGAGGATCAGCAAGCACCTCGCATGTTAAAAAGGGGGGAGATGTCAGGTTGTTCCTATGGGTATAACAATGTGGACGGACCGCCATTGCGGTCCTGCTTTCCAGTTAGGGGAAGTGACGTTGGGCGAGGGTGGGGGCTACGGGGTTTTCGGCAGTTACTGCCATGCATGAATAAAGAACAGTTAGCAGTTAACCCGGCTCCCGCGTGATCATTCCTCCAGCCGGTTTGAGGGACAGCGCAAAACCTCACAGACATTTGTTAGGCTGACGTAACACAGGCGCCGAACAAAAGGAATGCTTGAGATGACTGAAACTGTCCTCAGCAGTTTGAGACCATCTAAAGGGAGCTGAGGACTTGTTAAGTAGAGAGGTGATTGGCAAAACCATCTGAGAAAATCTGGGTATGAATTTTCTGTCAAAATTTGCGAGACCAAGGAATCTCTGAACTTCTTTTACCGTAGTTGGGGAAGGTCATTCGAGAACCTTCTGGGGATCCATCGAGATGCCGTGATCCGAAAGGATAAAACCCAAGTAAGCGACGGAAGTAACGGAGAAGACACACTTTTCTAATTTACGGATAGATGATTTTCTCGCAGTCTGCTAAAGACCTCTTTGACATGCTCCTCATGTTCAATCGGAGTACGTGAAAAAACCAATATGTCATCTAGGTATACAATGGTTGTTTGACAAAGTAAGTCGGAAAACAGACGGTCCATGAAACTCTGAAATATGGACGGGGCATTCACGAGACCAAAGGGCATTACTTGGTATTCATAAAGCCTGAAAGGGGTACGAAAAGCCGTCTTCCACTCGTCCCCTTTCTTGACTCGGAGCAGATGGTACGCATTCCGTAGATCTAACTTGGTGAAGATTGTAGATCCCTGGACGGCCTGGATTATCTCGGCTATGAGTGGCATGGGGTACCAATCCTTAATGGTTACTTTATTTAGGCCTCTGTAGTCGATACAAGGTCTCAACTCCTTTGAATCTCTTTTGGGTATGAAAAACAGGGATGCCCCTGCAGGTGACTTGGAAGGTCTGATTAATTCATTAGTAAGGTTGTTATCCAAATAGTCTTAAGGTACCTCTTTTCCTCCAAGGACAAGGGAAACATTCTGCCAAAGGGTACTAAAGCTCCGGGTGTAAGATCAATGCAGCAATCTTCATCCCTATGAGGGGGTAATTCCAATGGGTTCTTTTCTGTTACTACACTTGAATACTCACTCAGATAACTCGGTAAACAGTGTATGGCACTGGACTCAGCACTGCAGACTGTCTTGATGGTTTCGAATTTGGGTTCCGGAAGGCAGTGCGTTTTACAATAGGAGGAATAGAAACTCAAGGTGTTCTTGGTCCAATTGATTGTGGGGTTGTGCTTCCGAAGCCAACCTATACCAAGAATGAGAGGGAAATGAGCGGCACAGATAATGTCAAAGGTAAGTCTTTCCGAATGTTGTTGGATAATCACTGTGAGTTCTTCGGTGGTATGTGTAATGAGGCCGGAGCTCAGAGGTTCACCATCCATGCCTTCCACCTTCTGACCACTCGACAGAGCATAAGACGACATGGAAAATAGCCACAAAGGAAGGCTGCAGAGACTGACCACATACCTAGACCCAAACGAAAGCCTCAAGTGACTCTCCCACTCGTACGTACCAGACAACATATCCAGACCGGCAGACACATCTAGATAGACATTGGCCCGCGTCACATCTGGATAGGATCGATTGAAGGATAACATGCCCGCGCCTAGAAAAACGTGAATGCTAACATGTGCCACACCTAGAGTTGTGAACACCAACCTGCGTGGCACTCAGATGGAGTTGTGAATGTTGGCATGCCCACACCTGGACGAGTCTGTAAACACTAGCCTGCGCCACATCTAGATAATAGTGTGAATGTTGGCATGACCACACCTGGATGGGGTCCTGGACATTGGCCTGTGCCGCGTCTAGATGGAATGTGGGGGCCAGCGGGTGCCGTACTCGGACGGAACTGTGAATGTTGGCATGGTAAAGGTCAGGTAACCCACTAACCAATATAAGCTCAAACTCTGCATACTTATCTCACTCAAAAAGCTCACACAACCATCTCTCGCACAACAAGCCGCACGCACTTCACAACACTGCAACAACACATAAGCCGGAACAACAGCACACGCGGACTGACTCGATCCGATACCCGCACCAAAGCTCAGCACCTGGTGTATACTGAGTTGAAGCTGCCAACAGAACACCACTCCTCTCACTATCCTACTCCCTTCTTCACCTTACTAACCCATCCCACCTTTATCGTTTACAGATCCACCTGAGCACCTGGGGACCAATTCCGTTGGTGACGGTGAGCGGTACAAATACCTGTAACATTTAACATTTAACATGATCTTCCTTCTTGGCTAATCTCGGCAAGCCCTTCTTGTCCGCCCATAGGGTGTCAATAAAATTCCCTGCGGCTCCGCAGTCTAACAGTGCTTGGGAATCTATTTCAGTATTTCCCACCTTCAATCTTACAGGCACAACCATGAGGCGGGAGTCCTCAGCCATCATGGAGGATGTCACAGAAAGAGTGGTATTAGGACTTGCAAGAGCCCCTCAGTAGTTTGTCCTAACACTTACTGAGGGTGCTCGTTTCCCAATCATTGGGGTGGTACATCCGGACAGTCTCTTAACAAATGGGTAGAGGCCCCACAATACATACAAAGACTCCCATCTCTTCGTCTCTTACGTTTTTCGGGAGTAAGAGGAGCACTAGTAGTTCCTATCTGCATTGGTTCCTCTTTGGACTGTCTTGTAGTTGGTGAGGAAGGAGGAGGATTGGCTTCGGAGAATGGCACAAAACTTCTTGTCTTCTTCCTTTCTGTGCGACATTCCGTCTTTCGGAAATCAATGTGAAGTACCACAGTTAAAAGGTCTGCGAACGTCAGATGTTGGGCTATGCGGGCTAGTTCGTCCTTCAACTCTTCTCTTAAACCTCTGCGAAAGATTGTGTATTGAGCCTGTTCCTGCCAACCTGCTTCTTAAGCCAATGGTTTGAATGAAGTGATGTATGATAGTAAATCGGAGTTCCCTTGTCGGATATCCAAAAGGTCTTCAGATGCTAGATATGTGCTTTCGGTTCTCAGAAAGGTCTGTTGCAGAAGAGTCTTAAAGGCACTGTAGTCCTGAAGTACTGGTTCAGACTGGGATACTAAGGGGGTGGCCCATCCCAGGGCATTGCCAGTCATGTGGGTAATCATAAATCCCACCTTAGTATGGTCTGAAGCAAAAGTACCTGGTCGAAAGGCAAAGTGAATATTACATGCCTCCAGGAATTCCTTGACCCTCTTGGGTGAACCATCAAATTTTCCAGATACTAACGGTAAAGGAGGAAGATCCGTAGTGGGTTGTTCTCTCGCAGTCATTCTTTGTTGGAGGGCAGCATTGGCATTCTTAAGGTTTTGTACCTCTAAATTCAGATTCTGGACTGCCGCCACCAATTCTTGCACCTGCTGAGGTGTTGCCATACTAATTTTTGGGCGTTGCAAACAGTCACTCGGGTCAGAAATATCCACCTCTTCCTCTGAGGACTCCGTCACCCCTTCCTCCCCTTCCTCCTCACCTGAAGGTCTCCACTTGGGGTCTGGCTTCTTTTTCCCTCTCTGGACCGGTTTCTCCTTTTTTTTATGGAGATAGGGCCTGCCACGGAAGGAAGCCACAGTGGCCACTTAAGTTAATGGATCTGTGGCCTAGCTCCTGTGACTGCCTGGGAAATGGGGAAAAAGCCTTAGACACAAAAAAAAACAACAAACAGAGGAACCATTGGTAGCAGGAAGAATCGCTGAATGGAACTGGCAATATTCCAGAAGGGAAGTTAGGCAACGGAAGGAGAATCAGCAAAGGTAGGACTCGTCAAAATGAATGTCTATCAGTAATGACGATCAAACAGCAATGAACAAATAGGAAATGAGGAGAAAGCTTGTAAGAGGAGACGAGGTAAGCGCAGACTGGCCAGAGAACAACAGCGGGTGGAGGACTGCTGGAAACAGGTAGGAGAAAGCTGGAGCGAGAGCAAGCAAGGAGGGAGGGGCTGCAGGCAGGAGGCGAGAGCCGACAAAATAACAAGTAGCTGAAAGAAAGTAAGAGGGCAAAGAGGACAAAGCAGAAAATAGGAGAGGGAAAGCAAGCGGATCACCGCTAAGGAGAAATAACCAGGGAGCGAAACAACACAGGAGGAAATCCAGGACGTTGCAAAGCATCCGCCGTCAGGAAGAAACTAGTAATATACTTCCGGCGGGGGTCGCGTAGCAGGAAACAACTAGACCGGGCACAACAAACATAGGTAAAACGTGATGGGGAAATCCATGGAGGCACCTCTTCCATCTGTTCCAAACTCGCCACCTACCCAAGGGCATGACACTCTGAAAGTGACCCTTTAACCTATCCAAGGTCATATCCCTCATTAGGATCTCTTTCATCCTTGCTTTCGGAGATCTGACCAATGCAGGCACAGAGTAGGAGGCCAGATGCCAAGGGCATGTCGGCCAATCTGCACTATCTATGTCTTTAAGACTAAATCAGAGGGAAGTGAAGCTTGATAGGAGCTACAAGGGTATAGACAGGAGTTCCATTACAACCTGAGGTAGTATCCGAATAGGTGTGCAGGTGCCCTCAACTGGCTGGAACTGTAAGAGCAACCGTCACTTGAACAGGTACCAAGGGAGACTCTCCAAATGGATAAGAGACAGGCCCGTCCTCCTGGGATTGATAGCTGATGTTGAGTCCAAATATTACGTTTCCAAAAACTGATCAAAAAATGTTTAAAGCTCATGGGGGCTGAAACCTCAAAACAGAAGCAATGGAACATGCTTTAACATGTAAAGAATAGAACACATGGAACAAAATGTGCATTACTGAAAGAATGTTTAGCCATGAGTAGCAGAACATGGGGATTGATGTGTTGGGTGCAGATGGACTCAGAGGAGGTGAAACACATGGCCGCACAAGTTTCAGGGCACTTCTTATGATATTCTTAATTTTCTGGGTGACTTCTGAGAGGAGGAGTCGGAGGAGCAAAACATTATTGTGTGCAGTCTGTGCCAGACTCAAGCATACCTCATTATTTGTGGAAAGAAGTAGTAGAGTGGATGATAAACAAGTCAGTATCTATTTCTAGAAACGAGTGGACGAGACAGGCGCTACCGGGTGGCACCTGCAATGGGATTGATAGATGTCTGTTTGCTGGAGTTTTTTCAGCAGGTACTTTTTCTTCCAAATGAGATTTTGCATGGACTACTTGACAGGAATAATAGACAATTTCTGCACAACAATAGAGATAGAGGAGTGTGTTGACCCATCAGTCTTGGGTCTCCTCCACTTGGAAGGAACTGGTAGCAGTCCACCCCCGAGTTCTGCTCCAGTCATCAGGAAATGGCAATTGGACTCCCTTCTGTCACCTTGTCCTTCCCTATTTCTATCCCTTTTTTTCGTAGGAAGTGACTCACGACCAGGATGCTATGAGAGAATTTGCAGAGGGTGGCATGTGTGCTCTTCTGGCAGCAAATGGACTAGTTTCCTCTCCAACAAACATTGTTAGTGGGTGAAGAATGGATTCTGCCAGTGTCAGTATGAAGGTTGAGAGGACAGGGGTCCAAACACTAATGTTTCTTTTACAATGTGTCCTCAGGCTAACAACCAGGAAATCATATAACCATCCCGGTGTCTTTTTCCAGGTTTGTGCTCAGATTCAGGGCATAGTGTCTTGAAATAGTGATCCTTTTATGGTGCTACAAGTCCTTCTAGGTGCATCTTTCAGTGTCAACACTTACAGCTCAATGGTTGCCATAAGATACTTTGCAGAATCCAGGAAGGGGTTCCCGAAGGTATGGTGACCTTTCATCTAACAAGAGTTTAGAAAGTGTTCCCCTTTAGGGACATCAAGAACTTATTTTGTTCATGCCCTGTTGTGAAACTGACAGCCCATGTCTGTGGTGGGCACCCACCATCTTCCCTCCTTTGAACTTCTGCCAGATGTTTGAATACAATCACTCACACGCAACACCTTCTGTCTAGTGACAATCACTTCAGCAGGAGGTACGGCAATGATGGGATCCCCTTGTGTGTTTGGTGCCTGCCTTAGAGTTGACCCGGCCTGCTGGCACTCATACTGGAGTTCATGATATAGCCCAAGGATATAGCCTCCTTTCACTTGGAGCAGAACATGGGTCTAGGAAAGCTAGCATATGACCAACATTACCATAACCTATTTGTCACCTTTGTGGCTTCTAGGCTGGGATGCAACTCTTCATCTGCTACTTCGAGTAGTTGGTGCTCACTGCAGCCTGAGAGAGAATGCTGGAAGGGAATGACCAGGTCAAGTTCATTGCAGATCTACCAAGGGCATTGTGGATTTTGGGCAGAGGTGGGGGCAGTGCCACTCAGAGATATATGTACAGCCACTACCTGGTCGACTTCTTCAGTGCTGTCCTTTCACTATTGGGTGGACGTGGGAGAGAAAGTCTCCTTGGAATTTTTATCTAAGGTTCTTTCTTCCTTGCTGAAGTCCCATTCTGTTCTCTCAATCTGAGTTGGATGTGGGAGTGAAGGTCTCCTTGGAGCTTGGCTCTTTCTGACAGCATAATATAAATGCTCCCTTGTCTTTTTTTCTACACATTCCTAAGGTTAGATGTATGAACCAGCAGAATATAATATGGGGAGCCTGTTGCTACTTTTCAGATCTTCCCTAAGACAGACAGCTCAAGTATATCCTCAAATTAAAAGCCGGTGGGGCTAGGGGATGAGGAGTTTAGGAGGAGCTGACAAAGTCTTGATAACTGAGTGGTGATCTTCATTATTCCCATTTCTGTCCTCAGTATCATAGTCCTTGCTCTCCATCCTCCCTATAGCTGTAGTTAGCTTTGATCACTCTGAACCTGCATCATAAATCTGGATGAGGCCATCTTTTAGGGGACCACCTCCACAGGCTTTAGAGTAACTTAAAAGGAAATCATTTGTGTGGTGAAGCAAGGACTGGACCAAGGGAGTGAAAATCAGAGTGATGAAGAGAACCTGTAGTTAAACAAGACCCATTGAAGGATGTTGGCAGAATTGGGTTTGAGGTGGAAGCAGAGATATCTGTGCCATTCCATGACTGAGTCTACAGAGAGATCTACATCACTGGATTTTACTTTAAAGCCTTGTCTTATATCGCTTCTGGTCTTACCGTCTAAAGATGAAGACATAACATGCACCACATTATCAGGGTGTGCGGAGCAGATTTGTGGCTTGTGGATTGCACTGTTGGTAAGCACCTTCAATCCCATGATCTGAAAAGAGAACAACATTTGCTTTAATGTGATTGGCTTGTACCATTTATAACGCTGTGTCTGTGCTAATGAAGATGAACTTTATCTCAAGCAAACCCACTTGTGTTGCACTCTACAATTTGTGAAGTGAATCCCTGCTGTGTATCCCACATGGACATACTCATACCAAGTTTCATTACACCTTGGTGTTTCCTGATCTCTAGTGACACCCGGCCCTCACTGAGCTGAACTGGCTGTCACTGTCTGTGATGCATGAAAGAAGTGACCTCACCCAGAAGTGAACCTCTGCCTTCAGTTGCTGTAGACACTGCAGGAAATGTATACCTTAACTATAACTACACTTCCCAAGCATTAGTCTTTTTCATGTTCTTATTAGCAGAATGCATTAGTACAAACAATATCATTACTTACAGAAATAAAATTATACATCCATAAAACATAGAAAGCCGAAATGCACAGTCTTTATCATTAATATAATAAATACCCTTCTCTAAATAAATTCTGTATTTCACCTTTTACATGAATGTACATTGAAGGCAACTGTTCAAATGATAGGTCATGTGATTGCAGGTGACTAGAAAACCAATAGATATTTGGACACAGAGCACATGTAAAAAGCGCTACTTGGGGCCAATTCCCAAAAAACCTTAGGGGGCCCTTAAAGACCCCCGAATGACCTAAAGTCTTATAATATTCATGAGGTAAACTATCCAAAACTCCTCAATTTCTGGACAAGTCATGCATATACGATCACAGTTACTGATGCCACCAGCATCCCCAGAGGTACCGGGGAAGAACGTACTCAATCTGTCTGGGTTATAGCACGCCCAATTAAAGCGATAATACTGGAAGTGTCTGGGATTAGCACTAAGCCAGTCCAGGTTGTTCGGCCTAACGTGTTCCTGAGCGAGCGCAGAGTGCAGTCAGTGGCAGTGGCAGAGCGGCCTAGACACTTATTTTTCTTTGGTGGAGAGGAACTGTTGCTAGAGGAGTGGTCTGTGTGGAGCACCAGATTCTCCCATTTGTCCGCTAAAGGAAAAGAGAATTTAAGATCTTTTCACCTCTTTGCTTTACATAAGGTTCGGCTTACAGAAGCTCTGTTGTTAGATGGATATACATTCTTTTTAAACCATGCAATAAAAGGAGAGAAAGGATGACCAGTGACAGGTCTATTATTTGGCTTCCGTAAGGATCTTCACATCTCGGCTGCAATCTGGGACCATTCATCCCCATAAATCCAAGCAGTAGAATTATCCTGGGATACTTCTTATTATCCTTTTTTAGAATACTCTTTACTTATCAAGGTTTATTTCAAGCTGACAGGGACTACTATGGAGGCTATGTTTAAAACGATTGAAGACATCTTGGACAAATGGCAGACTCTTCGGGTTTTCAATAGTATTAACATATGTGGCGACTTATGTTTTAAAAACTCTGAATTTTATTCTACAAAGGTATCTTCAAATAGTTTTTCTAGAATGAGAGGTGTTCGTGGATGCATTTTTCTCAGGCGTGAGACTTGCACCGGGGTGAATGGGAATGGTGCTGGAGATATACCTCTGCATTATACTTGGAGGTATGGTCCTCATGTTGCGCTGATCGACTACATCTATGTTTATAGAGAGTTATATCAGTTATGTAAATCCTTTAAGGTTCTGAAATCTGGTTGTAGCAATCATTGCTTATTGATACTTACTTGGGGTATTAAGTGTAGGAGATCTAACGCCTGGAATTATATTCCGTCTATTAGTGTGAATACTGGGGGAAATAGGCTGATTTGGAGTGGGAGGAATGTCGCAAAATTCAACAGGATAGTCAATGTGGCAAACACGAAAGGAGAATTAGATGTGAATCATGAGGCTTATGGATATACCCAATTCTTAATCGCTCTCTATAAACATTTAAATGGGAACCAATTTCCCAACTGAAAGAAAAGGCATGTATTTGATAGAGGCTCAAGACAAAAAACAAGCCATGCAAACAAAATGGCATTTTTTATTTGGTAATGGTATTGTTAATAGCTCAGTTAACTGGAAACATTTAAAACAACAATACAGAAAATGGACTAAACAGGATGAACACCTCCTTCTACAAAAAGATTCGGAACTCATGCTTTCTACTCTTTCGGACAAAAATGTGGCTGTTTTTTGGAGATTGACTAATCTCCATATGGCTGATCAGCAATATGCATGTACTAACCCTGTCTCAGAAAATATATGGAAAATACATTTTACAAAAATACATTCATTGACAACCTTACCCATTTCTGCTTATGACTCCCATGTAAAGAGTGTCTTTGAACCATGATTTTGACCTTCTTTATAGGCTAATTACGGAAAGTAAAAATGTGCAAACACCGGCCCCAAATCCTTTTTAACGAACGCCATTCATAAAGAAAGCCCAGTGATGTGGGCAAACATTTTAACATCTATTTCTCACCACATTGTTAGCTCTGGCAACATTCTGAGCTCTTGGAACTTCTCCATTACTGTCCCAGTACACAAAAAGGGCAATAGGGGTAATCCTATAAACTATCATCCTAGTGCGCTCCTTTATGTTCCAGGAAATTGTTTTGCAAAACTACTAGAACAAAGATTATTTGTGTGGGCAACTCAATTTGGCAGATTTTACCCCTTTTGAACTGGCTTTATGCCATCCACTGGGACAGTCCTTAATGGCTTTATTCTTGATAGAATCAAAGAAAAAGCAAGTGCTGGAAACATGGAGGTATATGTGGCTTTTATAGATTATTCTAGGACTTTGACAGCATTGACCATAACTTACTATGGCAAAATTTGAAGAACTGAACCTGCCCTCTGATCGAAGCACTTCAGAACTACATAGCATTAAATCGTCTTGATGTTAACATAAATAAGATTTTTAAAAATCGGAAACACGTTAATAAAATATGCTTTTTCACTGGTTTCTGACTATAAGTTAGAAACTGTAAATTATTTTACCTATTTAGGTTAATTTTTAAATAATACTCGATCCAATTCAGGCAGGATCAGTAATCCGAAGCTGAAAACCACTAGATTAGCAGCCCAAGTCAAAGTCATCGAAATCCAGACATTTCTCCCTCCTGCCAGGAGATTTTCCAGGTCCAATGTCATTCTGCACTAACTTGCAGTTCAGTAATAAGGGTAAGAAATAATATGAAACACTGGCCGAAGATTGAAGATCCAATATTTATAATCACCACCTATTCCCACTGGGGTTACCAGGGAAACAAATCAGAGGCAGGTTCGTAATTTCGAAATTTGTGTTTCAGAAAATAACTTTGGGGTACCAAAGTTTTCCCTTTGTGTCCGAAATAGCCTACATTATTTCTTTTAGCACGTGAAGTGTTTGGAATACATGAAATAATGATCCCACTTTCAGATTGGATCCTGAGTTTGATTATTTCTGCTCCAAACCAAAAGCTGACCTAGAAAATACCTATCAAATGAGGAGAAGTTCCCACCAGGCCAGGTTGTTCTGCCTAACTTGTTCCTGTGCATAGGACTCTGCTTCTCTGGCCAGATGAATGTGATAATTGGACTGTTAAAATTATTTATGAAATCTTTATGCAGCATTAAAGCGATAGTAGTACAAATACAAACATTGAGATAGGAGATTGGAAGGCACTATAACCCAAAGTTTCTTAGAGCTCTGAAGACCACTTATGATTCAGAGAAAATATATAAAAATAGAGAGGACACATTGCAATATATCAAAAAGAAAAGCCTTTAACTTATTTCTTAAAGATAAAATATCAGAAAGGTGTCTGATGGAGAGAGGAGGACAGATCCACAATTTAGCACCCAAAACAGTGCTAAATCTCCCAAAGGCTCGGACTTTCTGTAATCTGGGAACTTGCAGATTTAATTGCATAGATGATCTCAGGCCTCGTGAGGGCACATATTGAACAAAACGTTTCTTCAGACAGATCGGCGCAGACCCATAGAATGTTTTATGGATCATCACCAGAGGTTTTAACTCTATCCAGATTGGAGAGATATGATCCCATGTATGGTTGCTAGCAATTGAGCGAGATGCTGCCATGTTTTGAAGAACCTGGAGATGATGGATCTCTTGTTTAGTTGAGCCAATTTACAGACTGTTACAAAAGTCAATCTTAGAACCAATAATGGCTCTGGCCATTATGGGGAATTTGATGTCAAACCAAAGAGGAGATTCTCATAACCAAAGCTTCTGCAGATCCTCATGCTCATGTGGTACAAATGCAGATGTATTATTATTTGATTTTTTAAATTCATAGTCATTGATAAAATATAGGCGATTATTAAACTTGACATGTGAAATACACTTCAGACATGCTCTGTATTTCCTCTTGGGGCCTCAGTGATACAGTACAGTTAAACCAGCCAACCTGAGTGGTTTCTGCAAGTCCAGACATGTCCTGCTGTTGCCATGTGGATAATACCTCATGCTCCAGCCCCAGTGTTTTTTTGGACAATAAC
The DNA here is from genome assembly GCF_040938575.1 of Ambystoma mexicanum. NCBI lineage: Eukaryota > Metazoa > Chordata > Amphibia > Caudata > Ambystomatidae > Ambystoma > Ambystoma mexicanum. Next base: position 157,453,201 of record NC_090925.1, read on the forward strand.
AGCGTTATTTGCCTAAGGACCATTAAATAGTAGTTAGTTAAACTAATAAGACTATTGATTTGACAAGTCATTATTAAAGTCGCATCCAGAATCATGTCTAACGATTTCACTTGATCAGAGATCTTAATGGGACAGTTAGGCAAACACAATTGTTTGGGAGGTGAGATGTCATCTCAAAAACTAGGGAGGGATCATAAGAAGCTCGGTTTGTAGCCTGATGTAATTCTTACAAGTTAATTGCCATCCATTTTGAGATCCTCTGACTGGTATGTTGGTTTGAAGCAAACATTATCCAGTTTGTATCCTTTCAGGTGAAACACTATTTCAGTATCATCAGAGTACTTTTGAAAATCTATGCAAATGTCCACCAATGTCCATCAAAAGGTTCTGCAGAGGTTATAACAAATGAGAGATGCCCAATCGTTGGGGTGACCCCATATGTCAAGATCTCACCCTACACAACATTTCCGTTAGGATGGCTGAAAACCAGCAACACGCAGAATCTGAGATTAAAGCAACCTCGTTTATGTGTTTTAATAAGGCCCAGTGATCTAGTGTATGAAATCTGAAGACAAGTCCAACAGAATGAAGATTTCTACATCCCCTTCATCGGATATTTTAAGAATGGTATCTTTCATGTCGAGCAGCAACCCTTGGGTGCTTCTCCCTGGGTGAAAGCCAGACTGATTATCTCCAATGTTCTTGGGGCTGTTATTTCCGTTTTATCCAGGATTTCTAAGAGAAAATGGGCGCTGGTTATAGATCTCTAACTACTCAAAATGTGTTGGTCTATTGCGGACTACTTTAAAAAAGGTGTGATTTATGAATCCTTCAGGCTTATAGGGATGATCACTTCTCTGAAGGAAGTGTTGATAATATGAGAGACTATATTAGACAATGGATCCGCCCAGTCCTTCACTACTTGAGACTGGCATGGATCCCCCAGAAAATTAGTGGGGTTTTAGATCAAAATTATATTCTTTGTTTCTGATGGCGATAAATCATTGAATACAAATTAAAAAGGTGATGCATTCTGAACATACTTGGAAAGATTATGTGATAAGGTATACGTCGAAACATGATTCTCAGGCTAAATAAGAAAGTTAATAATGTCAGGCCATATCAATTTTATTTTATTTTATTTATCAAAACGTATTGTAAGTTAAAGGACCATTCAATGGTAACCTGAACATTATCGGTTTTGAAAGAAGGATTTCTGTGTCCCTCTAAAATGTAGCTGCTTGGTCAATTTCATCAGCTACATATTTATATTTGGCCTCCAATATCACTCTTTTGTATTTGACTTGTAAACATTTAAGAGAGAGAGAGACAGTTACCCGCACAGGAATTCTGTCTGCATCTACATTCCAGCCTTTTTATATGGTATGATTTTTCAACGTGGAAAGCTCTTGAGTAAAAAATAAGTTGCCTGAATCTTTAACATAAATGAGTTTAACTTTAAATGGAGCCACTTTATCTATAGTTCGGCTGATATTATTGTTCTATTCATTCACCAAAGTGTTAAACAAGTCTTAGTTGGACTTTAATTCTTCTGAATTACTAAAAGTATGATAAGGACGGTTAGCAGTCAACTTTTGTTTGTCTCGTTAAGAGATAACAATAACAGGATCTATCCAAACCACCCACCTAGAGAATTGGACCACAAAGGTAAAGTTGTGCCAAACTGTTCATTCCAAACTTCGGCCTTTGCTATGCATATAAGGCAAGCCCAGACTGATGAAACCTAAATCACTAACATTCTGCTTAAGAGAAAAGGCTAATGGGTCCATCAGATCGTTGAAGTAAAGATAAAAATGTGGGTTCTTCCTTTCATCTATCTTCCTCTCTACCTGTGGTGTTCCTCAGGGGTCTAACCTCTCGCCCTGGTTTTTCAACCAATACCTGGCAACTCTCGCCCACTGCATTACCATTTTCTGCTCAAATTTCCAGTGCTACGCTGACGACACTCAACTCATTTTCAGGCTGCCCTCTGCCACCTCCTCTCCCTCTCTCATCTCTGACTGCCTAACTGCCATTCAAGATTGGTGTGCCGCCAATGATCTTTGTCTGAATGCCAGCAAGACGGAGATCCTCCTCATCGGCACACCTTCACCATCTTTTCCCCTCACTCTCTGGCCCGCCCTCCCTTGGCCCTCCTCCTACCCCCACCTGTGAGGCTAAGAACCTCAGGGTCATCTTTGACTCCACCCTTTCCTTCTCTGCCCACATCTCTGAGGTCTCTAAAAAGTCAAATTTCCGACTGCACCTCCTCAGAGGTACTCTGCCTTTCCTCTCCTTCCCCCAGAAGCTCATGGTATCTCAAGCTCTGGTTCTCTCTAGCTTGGACTATTGTAACAGCCTCTTTCTAAATCTACCTGCCTCTACTCTCCGCCCTCTGCAACTAATCCAGAACAGGACTGCGAGACTTGTCCTTGGCCTCAAGCCCTGGGATCGTATCTCTCCAGCTCTGAAATCTCTCCACTGGATCCACAAGGCTTTCTGGGGCCTGAGTCCAAAATACCTTCAGCTATCCCTCCGCAAATACCTCCCCTCTCGAGCTCTTCGCTCCTCTACCTCCAACTCACTCAGGGTCAGTCGTTTTTCTAAGAAACGAGCTGGGGGTAGATCTCTGTCTTCGGCTGGGGCCTCCCTCTGCAACAGCCTCCCTGCCACTCTAAAATTTGAGGAGAACCATCTCCGGTTCCGACAGCACCTCAAGACCTTCCTCTTTTCTTCTGCCTTCGCTCCCCCTCTCCCCTGCTGATCTGTTCTCTCTTGGCACCGTGCACCTGGCCACACTCTGTCTTTTGGTCCCAGGTACCTGCTCATCCTGTCACCCTCCCGCACTGCCTCTGGGCCACCCCTTGCACTGGTGTCTGTATCTGTACACATACAGCCCCCCCTTTTTCTTCCTGCACTTATCGGACCTACCCTGTCTGCTGCCTTAAACCTAGCACTTGCAAATTGCTGGCTGCATTACCACGGTGTGTTGCCTTTATTATTTTTTTAATTTATTGTTATTTATCTGTTTCTCCTCTGCTTCGCACTGTCCACCTCTCCCCCCTTCCATGCACTTTTCCCCTTCCCCCCTCTCCCATGCACTTGCGCGTTCTCAATGTCACTGGGCCTAGTAAGATCGCTGTTTTGTTCTCCCCTGTTCCCCTCCCTTGCCTTGTCGCGCTCTGAAACACTTGTGAACGAGTGCGAAATAAATAAAATATCAATCAATCAATCAAAATCCTGGAAAAGCAGAACGGTTGAATACAATTTAATGAAAACAATGATCTAATTAATCCAATTTTTCACCAAAGTATTATATTTTTGGGCCTGATAGACAATAATAACTTCCATTGATATGTTATTGTTATACTTTGATGTAAAAGATCACAGTTTGGCATCTTAAATTCAGCAAACCAAAAGATATTTGCACTGTTCTGATGTTTAAGAGGCACTCCCCCACCTCTACCTTCCAATCTGTTAGCCGTAATCAAGGAATAACCCACCCGAAGAGCTGCTGCAATCACTGGCCCTGAAAAATATTGAAGCCAGATTTCAATGGTTTCCAGCATATCAAGATTAGAACCTCCAATTCGGTCAAACTAGAGAGTTGGCATGGGCTGAGCGAGCATTGACAAGAGCCCATTTCATACAGTCAACAGAAGATTTGATGCCATTATCTCCCTGGTTCTCCTTGACTTCTGGGGAGCGAGGCAATGTATTTTACAAATCAGAAGGCACCAAAGAAGCATCCTTAGCACCAGCTTGTATCCTAGTCTCCTGGGTATGTGGGTATCCTTACCAAGAACCTACAGGCTCTGGTAGTAGATTGCGTGGTGAAATAGTGGTGCAGCATGGTTGTGGGTAGGTTGTTCTAATATGAACTACCTTAGGAACTGCTTCATTGCTATGTAAGGAATTGTTTTTTCTTAATATTCATATAGATAATGTTAAAAGATGTCTCTTTCGCCCCTGGTGCCTCAATATTATGGTGTGTGGATGTCATTCATACATTCATACGAAATAAAGATCTGCTTCCTGCAGGCGGTCGTTTATGGATATTCTAGGCAGTAAGGTCTGTTGTTGAGCAAGGAAATGTGCACAATCCAGGTGGGGCATATTTAGATATGTATCGAGATACACTGGACAAGATCGCTGGGAGTGATAACCCACTGGCACCTTAATCAAACACACAAGGTTTGGATGCTCAGTGTCACCCAGTTCACAGTATCGACTTCTAAGAGGCGTTGGGGTATCAGTAGTATCCTCCAGGTTAAATGTTTACTTCCACAGGGGTTGTGCCTCTTCTGAAATCATGGCCGATACAGCCCCTCCATGATTTAAAATATAAAACATGGTGGTTGTGCTGTCTGTCAACACTTCTGCCAGCTCCCCTTGCAGAACGCGTCTCTGGGTCTTCTAAAGGTGTAGAGGTACCTGTGTGATCCTCTTTGGGGGCTGAGCCTTTCATGAAGAGACAGTCATCAGTAAAGTAGAGAATAGATAACATGGTCAAGCCATGGGCTATTACGCCAGGAATAAAATGCATTGAGCAGTGGAAGCTGGTGAATGTTTCCAATACATGACATACATATTTCCCTATATATAAAGAGTGGAAGCATCCAAGGTTAGCAAGTGAGTACAGAAAAAACACAGGGGGTTCATCAGAGGTTTTTTAATCCATCTTTAAAGAGCCTCGTGCCCCTCCTATCCCCGGCCAGCCATCAGGCCCTACTAGAGGGGCCAGCCCCAAAGCTTTAATACCACTGCGATAGGGTATTAAATGAAAACTCCAGTATATGCCAGGTCAACCACAATCCGCAGGCAGGACCAGTTTCCAATTCATTTTCAGGATGCCTGCGGCCACATATATTTCAGTATTTCCAATGTTATATCATGTTATGTTTCTATGCTGTTGTACTACGCTGAATTGTAGTAGATTCCAAGCACGTCTCTTGTCCGTGGCATATTATGCCCCGACCCCGGGTGACGTAAGAGGTAGATAAAGCAGGAAAGGATTCTGCAGACGCAAGAGGGAGTCGAGTAGCACTAAATGCTTGCATGAGTATGGGTGTGTCTTTGTCCATTACATAATGACTGTTTTCTAGAGAGAGCCTACACAGAACAGGAGTGGAGTTAACATATGCCTTAGGATTCCAAGGCAGTTTTGGAGACTTTAAATGTGTCCCGTAACAGTTCATATGATGCACATCTATGCCCATTTTGACTAATTGTATTCCTGTATTGACTGTGGAGCCATGGCCTGGTCACCTGTCAAGCCCAAAAATTGAATAACATGGTTATTCAAGTACACTCAATGGAGTTACTGTACTCATGAACTCAAGTTAGATAAACTATTTGGCAGATGCATGGTTCTAGCAATATGAAGGTGGTGGTGCACATCACTGGTGGCTGCCCTACTATGGGCTAACAGAGAGGTGTAAGGTTCAAACCACAAGTCCAAGAGGAGATTCTCTGGAGTGGAAAGGTGAAACGAGGAGCTTGGGCAAAGGTTGCATTATAGACGATAAGCAAAGTAGAAGGTAGATAAGGTGGGGTGGAGGGTATATTGGACCAATTGACCAATTTGGGGGAGGCTCAGGAGTAACAGTGAGTGTGAAGTCATTAATCCGATGAGGACTGTGTGGAATGTGGACATATGTTCAAGAAGAAGTATCAAACTCACCTTCATTATATCGTAGGTGTCTCCCTCTGAACTAAAGCTGGAGGGGTTGTAATAGAGTCCGTTCAAGAAGATAGGGTCGGCCTTAATGCAGGGTTCAGTGTTGGCTTCCTCTAGGAACCTCCCTCCATGGTTATATCCAGTTAAGTCTTTCACCGGGAGCAGATCATACACCTGTGGATACAAAATGGAATATTACCGCCTATTGATGAGTGAAGGCAAGTGTCTTCCACCACGGGAAGCATCCTGCTGCATGGTAATCAGCGAGATGAGCAACTTTGTGGCCAAAGAAGAAGGAGCCAGCCCACACCCTTTTAATGAAGTAGTTAGCTGTACCATTTACAATGGGGCCATTGCATTGTGGGTAATTTCAAATTAGGCAGAATCTTAAATCCATGCTTTGAGTACGCTGCATAATTGTCAGTGCATTTGTGGGCCGTTGCTTTGGTGATCCTTGCCTTTTTCCTGGGCTCTATACTATGTACACCGGATACATTGACTAGGAGCGCAGCATTGCGCCTCTTGCCCACAAGTACAAGATGGATATTTGGTGGGTCCCTATGTGGTAACTGTGCCTCTGAATTTAGTGTGTTTAACAAATGAAACAATAAATAAATAAATACAGCCCGGACTAACCTGAACTACATAATGCTTGAATGTGTAATTCCATGCATAAGTGTAAATGTTTTGAAGTGCAACTGTTGTTTGCTCTGTATACAGCGCCTTGATGCCTCTGGGTTTAGTGTGGTTAACAAATGATAACATAAATAAATAAATCCCTTATGTATGCCCCTACGCACAATTATAAATCCTGAAGTGTGCCTCTACTTTGTGTCCTGGAGCAGTGTTGTTGAAGGCAAGAGACCCTACTGACCTATAAAAATTAGTGTGGACATGCATTAATCATTAATGTAGGAATAGGGTCTGTGGGTAACACAGTACTTCCCAGTACCTGACTCCTCCACCCAGTCCCATCTCAGGGTTATCACAATGGGATGCCCTACTGTATTTCTTTTGAGGTACCTACATCTCGGGCACTTTTTATTCTGATGGGCTGATCTGTACCTAAGACAAAATAGGTTCCTGTCACTTTGGGACACCCTATCCCTGGGCATTGCCTATCCAGATCCCACCCTAGCCCATGGGTCTATGGGCTAGGCATTTGGGCTTCCAATGAGACACTATGGGGAGGCTGACACCTTGGTTTTATGCAGCAATCCTGCCCAGGACTCTAGCATTATATACTATCCAGGCCACCTACCAGGCGTGGTGCTAATGCAGGGTTGTGTCTACCTCCTGCAAAACCAGAGAACCCATAAAGAATTTAACTATACCTCCTCCAGGAGTTCCAAGACTCTCACCCAGCCCCAGCGAGGGTCGTTCCACCATAGATTCAGCAGAGTCCCTCGACTAGTCTCCAGATCAATCTGTTCTTTTGGTCCCTGTGAGCCTCAAGGGAGCAGAACCAGAGAACCCCTAAAGACCTTAACTATACCTCCTCCAGGGGTTCCAAGGCTCTCACCCAAGAGCGAGGGTCGTTCCTCCATATATTCAGCAGAGTCCCATGGCTAGTCTCTAGTTCAATCTGTTCATATGGTCCCTGTGAGCCTCAAGGGAGCAGAACCAGAGAACCCCTAAAGACCTTAACTATACCTCCTCCAGGGGTTCCAAGGCTCTCACCCAAGCTCCAGTGAGGGTCGTTCCTCCATAGATTCAGCACAGTCCCTCGGCTAGTCTCTAGTTCAATCTGTTCTTATGGTCCCTGTGAGCCTCAATGGAGCTGGTTCTTCCATGTAACCAGCTGCGGCCCCAGATCTTCCCTTTTTGGATTTAAGCCATCCTGGCCTGGGACCCAGGGGGAATCAACACCTTCTCACGGTTCTCCTCTCAAGCAGTCCATTCCAGGTATGTTAGCTTTATAGAGCTCTCATGGAGAGAGTACTCTCTCCCAGAAATCATTGTGATGCGTCAAAACATCCACATGCAAACTCGGACCTGAATCTTCGAACCTCCTTGAAGAACCCACTCTATTCACCAAGAGAAAGAAAGAAAGAAAGAAAGAAAGAAAGAAAGAAAGAAAGAAAGAAAGAAAGAAAGAAAGAAAGAAAGAAAGAAAGAAAGAAAGAAAGAAAGAAAGAAAGAAAGAAAGGCAAAAAATGGGAGGGAAAAAGAGAGAGGAGAAAGGTAGAGGGGAGAGAGGATTGGGAACAGCCAGTGAGGGATAGTAAGAAAAGGATGGCGGATCAGAGGTACAAAGTTTGTATGGGGGGATATCAACGGAGGCGAAGGAGACAGAGCGGGAAATGAGGGGGAGATGGGATGAGCCAGTGAGATAGAGGGAGAAAGGGAGGGGGTGGTAGAGAGCATGGATAGGAAATGGGTTGTCACTATTGAGAAAAAGAAAACATGTTTCGAAATGAATTTGGAAAGAAAATGGAGTACAAACACGCAAGGATGCTTAACATGTTTTGATATCCCTATAATAACTTTGTGGAATTCTTAGGATTAGCTTAACATGCAGAGGCAATTTGACTCAATCAATACATCTGTTATAATACAGAGGCCAATGGAAGGGCATCTATGATTTCTTTGCATGAGCCTTGCAACCAATGGCTATTTGGTATTTTAGACTGAGGCAATACCCTCAGCGGCGAGCCGGCCCTGTCGATAATGGCCCGCTGCCCGAGCGAGGCAAGGGTCCCTAAATACAGGCGGCGGTACCGTTACACACAGGGTGGGCCCACCGTCGAGGGTAATAACGCCATTAGTACCCGAGTAGTTACCTATGCGGGTGCTAATGGTGCTAATGGTGTCTATCGTTGAAAAAAAAAAGAAAAAGTACCGTTTTCAATGTTGAAACACGCTCTTAACACCGCATAGTTATAGCATATAACTAGCATGTGCGGCTCCTAAGAGGTGAGGAGGAATGTCGAGAAAAGCCCCTCTTCCCTTTCCATAGCGACCAGAGAAGATGGGAAGCTGTGCAGCAGCCTGCGCCACCACAACAAACGGGTAAGTAGGGTTGGGGGGATTTGGAAAAGGTAAAAATAAATAAAAATAAGGGGACGCGGTGTGGGGGGAAGCAGGCGGTCGGGGTAACAAGCCATCTGTCGGCTTGGAACACGGGCTGAGATTGTAGGTTTCAGCCTGCGTTTCTAGCTACCTGATTGGCTGGTTCCCTCGTGCCGGGTGCAAATGGGATTGTTTACATTGTTTTTGTAACAAATCTATTTTTGCAATATACATGTATGACCTTGGGCATTGTTGTGTCATTTTTCTTTGGCTATGCACATCTTTAAGGCTTAGACCAAACAAAGATTCAAAATAAGAAATAGATGTGCAGGTACTCATAATTCCCTGAGTACATGGCACCTACCTGGGAAGTGCTGATACTCTCCTGCGGAAAGTGTTGCAAACGCTCCTGCAAAGTGTCTATACTCCCGCTTTCACATAATAAACATACAGGCACTGAACAGCCATCATTGCTTGCTCATTGAATTCATGTAACAAAGCATTCTGGGCCCGTCACTATCGCGATAAATGCCAAAATGCGCTCATGTATGACAAGAGAAGACTGTGCAAATGACCAACACTGGTATTGAACATCAATTACAATGAGTCATGGGCCACGCATGTCAACGACATACCTGCTCTCGACTTGCAGAAGGTATGGCCGCCTTCCTCACCTTCGGTCCCTATTTTCCTCCATTGTCGTCCGTATCGACCAATCCACAGAGACTTTGGGCCTCATTACAAGTTTGCCGGTCCTGTAGTAAGGCCTCATTACAAGTTTGCCGGTCCTGCCAGTAAGCTACCAGCACCGTTGTTACCAGACCGGCAAACTATGAGTCTGCAAGTGGGTGCCTTTCAGCCCGCAAGGTCTGACCTGGCGGGCGGAACGGCACCTGCTCGCAGACCTTGACGGATGCACCGGCACCATTCATGAATGCTGCCAGTGCATTCGTCCTCCCATTTCCCATTTGAGTGCTATGGGACTCAAATGGGAATGGGGAGTAATTTTTATCGGCACCCGACAATGGGGAATTACCGGATCTGCCGAGGCTGTAATGCCCTAGTAATTCGCCACTGCCGGTAAAAAAATGACTCCAGCAGCAGCCGTGCCATTTTTACCAGCATGGCTACCGCCAGGGTCATACTGACCCCCATTTTATTGGATCTGGAAGCTCCTAAATTCCAGGAGTGTGGAGGAGAACCTATCAATTGTATCCAAGGGTCAGTAATTAAATGAATCTTACCGAGTCCACCGACAGCTCCGCCTCTGGCTTCATGAGCAGGACGCTCTTGTCGACAGCACGCATGGCACACAAGGATCCCGGGGAGGCTTCAAGATGCAGCGATGTAGGCGAGGAAGGGAGGCCCTGAGCGGCGGAGAAGTGCAGGTCCACCTGGAATCATAAGAGACCGTCGCATGGAGGATTATTCTAGAGTGAAGTGTGCATGCATACATGGAGGATCTCCTATTAATGATTCTTGGCTGGCCCATGGGGGAGGGGCACTTTAGCTATGGCGGCTGAGTGGGATTCCTTCTGCCTAGAACAGATGTTACAATGGGAATGGTTTCTATTAATTTTTCATTTCATGGTATTGGTGTTGTATAAGACATCAAATCCAAAAGGATTTACTTCAAGGCACTAAGAGAATGTTGATGGGAACATGGGAGAGCCAGTGGGAATGTAGGTATGCAGATGTTTCATTCCCAAGGCAATAGGTGACCACATTCCTGGACGTCCACATGTCTGAGGGGGCCAGGGATTCTATGCAGCGGGGGAAGGAAGACAGTGCATGGATGGAATGAGTTGACATGGGAGGTCTGGATGCAAGGGGAATACCCCATTTCCCAGCAGGCCAGTTTGCTTGCAGCCTATTTACTAGAAAGTGGTTGACCACATTTTACTGCAAGATATAGTTTGGGGGGGATGGGTTTAGGTATTTGGAAAGGTGGGCAGTGTGAGGGAGGAGTGCAGGGGTCTGCCGTTGCATTTTTTTGCAGTAAAATGTGGTTAAAGAAAATGCAGCAATTGGGCTGCGAGGAAATCACATAAATAAGATTTAAGACCATTTCTAGATCAATTCGCTGATCAAAACAGGCAGCAAATCACCTGTGTAATGCTGCCTGCATTAAGATGCACCACCATTTTGGTATGGGATCATAAGGCAGACATACAAAACACAGCCAGGCTCAAAATATAGGGCCTGGGTTCCAGCTCCAGGTTCTGTGAATGAGGAATTACCGGGTCATTCCAACCTTGGAGGACCGGTAATTCCTCATTCACAAAACCAATCCCCATTCCCATTTGAGCCCCCATAGGGCTGAATGGAAATGGGGATGGAGCTAATAACTGGCCCGTTAATAACAGGCCCGTTAGTAGCTCCTTGGTCCCCCTGCGGGACCCGCTAAGGACATCTGGTCTGACCAGACGTTCTCTGCGGGTCCCACTAGGGGACCTCGTAATAAGGCATTCGATAATGAACGGTGCCTGTCCCTTACCGGCACCCTTCATTATGGGAGCGCCAGGGTCGTAATGAGGCCCATAGACATTTTAAGGCCGACTTGTATATCTGACTGAGAGATGTGAAATGAGGAACTGACATTGGTGTGAATGGGCATGAAAAGAGGGGCAGCGGGTGAAACACACCAAAGCGATCTGGATGCACGGGGACCCTTGAATACACATGCATGTCAGTGTTTACATTGTATCTCTGGCTGTATGCTGTAATAACAGATTGCAGAACATTGAATGAGGAATAACAGGAGGTTGGTGTACTTCCTAACCTTATTGCCATGAGTGTGTGCTACAGGCATGTACTCCGTCTGCATTTCTCCCCTGTATCTGGATACCTACCCACAATCTCTGCTGCTCCCACAACCCTTTCTCCCGTGAGGGCAAGTCAATGTTATACATGTCTTTGACATTTGCTATCACTTCAGCACCCTCCATCGCTTAACTTTTGCGACTGTAGGTGGGCAGTGTTGTACGGATGTGTTACATACGAAGACAGCCCTTTAATGTCTTGTTTCTATGCCCATTTGGTTACTGTGTAAGGACAGGCAGCCACCTGTCGCCTTTTTATTTTGTTGTGGGTTGCAGCTAACCACATATGCACAGAGGTGGGGTTAGTGCCAGAAAGGGCAGTTCCGGTTAGAAGATTAAAGAGGTTAACACGCCATCCTCCCAGCTCCCAAGTTTTATTGAACTATGTGTTTCATGTGTTGTATGTTTTGAACTCTGCCCCTGCGGATCTAACATTGGTAAGGAGGATAAACCATGCCTTGATTTCGTGCCTCAATAACCCGACAGCAGAGCTCATCTGCGCACAGGGATGCAAGCGCTTCAATTACATGTGCAGGGCGGGCCCCTTAGCTTTTCTGCAACAGCAACGGCCAGGCCTTGCCATTCCCCCATCCTATAAGCATGGTGGGTGGGAGGAAAACAAAACAAAACTAGTCCTCCTTCAGTGCGCGGCGTCCTTAGGCTGTGCTGCATGCACCTGAAGGTGAAAATCAGGCTGCTGGCCCGCCCCTTTCCATTGTCCCCTTTCATGGGCCTTTTTACCCCTTTCGCCTCCCCCTTACGCAAGGGGGAGGGAGGAGAGGACGCTTCCCCCGTTATTCGGGTGCCTCGTCCATTTCTTTTTCGTCAACATCTCCATATCAGACTCCCATTTCACTCCATTGTAAATATCTTTAAGTGGTATGGATTGGGGGGGGAAACGTGCACAAGCAGCAAAACTGGTGCTATGTGCACTTGCTCTACTTTTAGAGGTGAGAGGCTCTGTGCCAGTTCATGATTCCATAGGCATGGTAAACTCTGTAACTCGTGCCAGTTCATGATGCCCTTGAGGTGACAGGCTCTGTACCTTGTGCCAGTTCATGATGGCCTTGAGGTGACAGGCTCTGCACATCTTGACAATTCATAATGTCCTTGAGGCGACAAGCTCTGTACCTTGTGCCAGTTCATGTTGCCCTTGAGGTGACATGCTCTTTACCTTTTGCCATTTCGTGATGCCCTTGAGGTGACAGGCCTGTACTTTGTGCCAGTTTATGATGCCCTTCAGGTGACAGGCGCTCTACTTTGTGCCAGGTGAGAGGCTCTCTGCCAGTTCATGATGCCATTGGCGTGACAAGCTCTGTACCTCGTGCCAGTTCACGATGCCCTAGAGGTGACAGGCTCTGTACCTTGTGCCAGTTCATGATGGCCTTGAGGTGACAGGCTCTGTACTTCTTGCCAGTTCATCATGTCCCTGAGGTGACGGGATATGTACCTTGTGCCAGTTCATGATGCCCTTGAGGTGACAGGCTCTCTTCCTTTTGTGCCAGTTCATCATGTCCCTGAGGTGACAAGCTCTGTACCTTGTGCCAGATCATCATGACCTTGAGATGACAGGCTCTGTACCTTGCACCCGTTCCTGATGCCCTTGAGGTGACAGGCTATCTACCTTGTGCCAGTTTATGATGCCCTTGAGGTGACAGGCTCTGTACCTTGTGCTAGTTAATTGTGTCCTAGAGGTGACCGCCTCTATAACTTGTGTCAGTACAAATGTGAGATAAAATGGAGCTGTTTGATTCAAAATCAGGGGGGTGCTTATGTATATTGCTTGAGCCTTTTAATCAAGTATTGTTGTTCCAGTCCCTCAAGATATCCTGTTCTAGCGGTGTCAGGCACTATACCTTGTGCCATTTCATCAAGTCCACTAGTCCTAGAGGTGACAGGCCCTTTTCCCGTAGGCAGTACATTATGTTCAAGAGTTGACAGGCTCTGTATCCCTGTACTAGTTCATTAAGTCCTCAAGTTGACAGGCTCTGTATCCTTGTGCCAGTTCATTAACTCCTAAAGACTCTCAGCCTGATTACGGCCTGGTGGTATCCTGGCAGTAATACCGCCGGGATACAGCCAACGCAAAGAGCGTTGCCGCTACTCGGCTATTAGCGCCGGATCACGAGTAGCGGTATGGTAGCAAATTCCTATTCCCCATGGACCCAATGGGGTTTTTCGGCACAATTAGCGCTGCGCTAATAGTGCCGAAAACGGGTGGAAATTTGAGATTTCAAACTCCAACTTTCCGCCGACTCATGATTGGGCCAACCCTTAAATGCAGGGGTAATATAATTACTGACGCATTTAAGGGCTACTGCCAACCTTGGGATGAGGCCCTCTGTATCCTTGCGATTACCCACTGAGCTCTAACGCTCACTAGCCCTTTGTCCCTCCCATGAGACCAAATATGCAGGTGAAGCTCTGCGTCCCTTTGACCTTGCCAGTGTCTCCCCATCCATTTCATTGATATGATATGTTATGATATGATATGGCATTTATAACGCGCCTATACACAAATGTTTCAAGGCGCGACGAGGCAAGGGAGGGGAACAGGGGACAAAAACAATGATCCTACTAGGCCAGGTGTCATTCAGATCGCTCAAGTCCATGGGAAGGGGGGAAAGGAAATTGCAGTACATGGGAGTAGATGATAACAATAAATTAAAAAAATAGCAGCCAGCAAGTGGCTAGTGCAAGGGTAAGTGCGGACATCAGCTATTGAGGTCTGGTGGGGGGACTGTAGGGATACAGAAACAGTCCTCGATTGCGGGGGTTGCCAGGTGGGCAGTACAGGTGTGTGACACTGGCAGTAGAGAGCCCTGAGCCAGGGATGAGAAGGGTGCCCAGGTAGCCAGTGAATACCGGTTTCAGCCAGGAGGTCAGCAGAGGAGAGGAGGAGAGAAGGCAGAAGCAAAGAGATAGGTTTTGAGATCTTTCCGGAACCGGAGATGGTTCTCCTCAAGTTTAAGGGAGGCAGGGAGGCTGTTCCAGAGGGAAGCGGCAGCCGAGGACAGAGATCTACCACCAAATTGTTGCTTGGAGAAGCGACTGACCATGAGGGAGTTGGAGGCGGATGAGCGAAGAGCTCGAGAAGGAAGATATTTAGGAAGAGTGAGTTGGAGGTATTGAGGACCCAGGCCCATGAAGGCCTTGTGGATGATGCAGAGGGTTTTGAACTTAATCCCTGCAGCCACTGGGAGCCAATGCAGAGATTTCAGTCCTTGAGAGATACAATCCCTGGGCTTGAGGTTAGGGACAAGTCTTGCAGTCCTGTTCTGGATGAGTTGCATAGGGCGGAGAGTAGAGGCAGGCAGTTTTAAAAAGAGGCTGTTGCAATAGTCCAGCCTAGAGAGAACCAGCGCTCTGGAGACAGTGAGCTTCTGGGGGAAGGAGAGGAAAGGCAGGCCTTATAGCATTTCCTTTCCAGTTTGCTCTTAATCCTTATTTTTCATGTTTATTTATCAACCCGATCACCCCACCACCCCACCGTGCAGTTGTTGACCTCTACCTTCCTTAATTTGCCCCGTTTATCCATTGACCCGAACTCTTACCTTGTTGTCAAAGGTCTTGTCGATGTTGAAGGTTTTGGCGTCTGCAACCACCTCACCGTTGGGAAGGGCAACAAATACCAACATCTTGGCTTTGGGAGCGATATCATTGCTGATCGGCAGGGATACTGTGATAGTGCCGGCGACACCTGTGATGGGAACCAAGATACTTTTATGCAATCTAGAGAATCATTTGTGGCAAACACTGCTATGTCAGGTGGACATGGTGGTTATCACCCCACCAGCCCAAGCAAGGTAGACCCAAGCAGTTAAAACTCTTATCACCCGCGGCTCCTTCAGGAGTGCTAATATTTTTTGTTGTATTAATAGCAATTGCAGTCACAACCTTCGCGTGTGCCCAATTTCCATAAAAAAACTACAAATGAATATGATCCCATGGAAAATATGAATGGGACTAAGTCCCTTTTCTATTTTCATTGTAGTCCTCGGGAATATACGTGACTGGAGCAGCAAGAGCTGACGATGGGAAGGGATTCTGGGAGGCGATAGGCCTGGGCAGCAGGTCAAAACAAAAATGGTGGTCATGCGGCAAAGCCATGCAGATGGCTACGGAACGTGGGCCGTTACTTATGGCTAATATAACACAGGAGGTTACTTTTGGATTCGACCCCCGTTCCCACCCATCTGACTGGCCATGCGATCTTCCCTGGGTGCAATGACAGTATAACAGAATCGCCTTGAATAATTTATATTTTCTTCAAATAATGAAATCGGAAGTTCTATGTTTTAACAATAGCAACACTTAAACATCAAATACCTTAGACATGACCTACTCATGACCCTTATTCCCCAGATCTCAGGTTACTCACATTCTCATAGCAATTCCTCAAGATTTGTGAGGGTCACAAAGGTTACTTGAAACATAACACATGAGTCTGGATTGACCAGAAAGGGTGCCGGCTCTCACCTTGTTTCTCCCGGGGCACACTGACAGTCTGTTTGCCATGGCGGACAATCCCTCCCTTTGCCATGATCTGGGTGTGAAAGAACAAAGAGAATTCCATTACTTTAGATACTAAAGCTAGGTGCATGGGTTACATGTTAGGCCTAAGGAGCAATACTTAGGAAGAAAAGGGAGTTTTTAGATTAAAGAACCATAATAGGTTTTATATAGTGCTTCATGCCTGATTCCTCTCACCTCTAAGCACTCTAATATCATCTATTGTCACCCTATTTTGTGGTACTGAATTCATCGACCTCAGAAGGATGTAGGGCAGCCATGCCACAGTAAGAAATAGCTAGACTGGCTGCACCAAAATGCCAGCCGATCAACGTAAAACACTTATCATGTTTACTCTAACGTAATTGCACAGAATTAAATGCCATGCCACAATAAGAAATAGCTAGATTTGGTGAATTAAAATTCCAGTCTAGCCATGCAATAACACATATCATGCTTGTTTTACCATAGATGTCCAGTACAAAATGCCATTTCACAGTAGGAAATGGCTATACTGGTTGCACCCAAATGCCAGTCTAGTCATGTAATAACACTTATCATGTTTGCTTTATTACAAAGGCTCAGCAAAAAATGTAATTCCACATTATGAAATGGCTAGACTGGCTGCACAAAAATGCCAGTCTAGCCACATAATAACACATAACATGCTTGTTTTATCATGGGTAGAAGCCAATTATAAATACTGTAGTAGCGCTAGTAGCGCACACCTGCCAAAAACTGCTCCTCCGCGGCGTTCTAGCAGAGACTAGCTCATTCACACGTGCACCCAGCTACCCACACATCATAAACTCACTGATTCGCATACAAATTAAATAATGCATAGCACACCCTTGCATGCATGCAGGCATACATACATAAATCATAAACATGTAACACCCTCACACGCCTGTCCGAATCCGTCTTCCCTGAGGGACTACTCTCCAGTATGTGCCAGAGCAGCCAGGTCCCGTACTCCAGCCTCCAACACGCCGAAAGCAACCAGTATACACGAAAAGCTTCCTGGTTCACGTCATGCACAATAGAACCAGATCACAGCACTGCAACAGGAACATTTCTATCTGAAGTCATGCACTTTGACTTCAAAACGAATTGATCTGACTTCGAAATGACATTCTTTTTTCATGCACTCTGATTTAAGAAAGAAAGGAGTTCTTTCTGAAACTTCACGGCCCCCCAGGACATAGTGCGGCACGGCTCTCCACACTGTGGGGGCCCTGCTATGCCAGTGCATTCAAACAGGTAGTTATCTAGTAATGGACAGCCAGCCTATCTCGCATCCCTACAACAACAAGATACTACCCTGGCCAGATTGTGAGGGGGGCTGGATAGCTCCTTCCCTGTCAAACGTTGCATCACCGGGAATCTAGAACATCCCCCCAGCCTGCTAGCAACAATTCCATGAAAATGCATCTCCTTACAAGGCTGCCTCTAAATTGTGAAGGCAGTGAGGCACCTAATAAAAAGTGCGGACCTTAAACCACAAGATTCAGACATTTTGCGCATGTGGTACTCAAAAGGACATTGTCCGTGAAAACAAGGGTGCACGATGGTGCACTCAGAAAAATAGTGAAAAGTGTTTCACTGCCACCAGCCTGTTTTGGACAAAATCAAACGGGAACAAAAATATATTTTAGAAAAAAGAAAAAGGTACAAAACGTGCCCTCACAGCACTCCACTTAATGTGGCGTATCCTGCCACGTTACAACAAAGGTAAAAGTAACTGGTAGAATTCCCTGCACTGGCAGACAGGGGGACTCACCATTGCAATCCAGAAGAAGGGTTGCAGAGGTAGCGGAACTTCAGAAGATGTCCATCTGGCCAGAAAAGTAAGGTCACGAAACCAGGATAGCCAGCAAAGAAACATCAAGAAATGAAAGAGGTCCCAAAAAAGTGGAGCATTAGAACCCGAAAAGTGGAATTCTGTGCTCACAGCCCATATACAAGAAAACACATAATCTCTACGAATGATCTTGGAGTGATCGCTCCATTCCAGCCAAGACTTCTCTGACTGTACAAAGTTGAACTTCTGTCCGCTCTCTTCCACTGCAGGCTTCAAATGCTAAATCAATATCAGGAAGTGGGCGGCACAGGGTGGATCACCAGTCCACTCTGGATCATATCGGAGCTGGTACAAAATTGGGTGCATTCCATGAGGTGCACCATTATAGCATGTGGGGGGAAGATCCAAGTGGACCATACTCATAGCCAGCCATGAAGACCCCATCAAAGGACCACTGACTGACGGGAGTGACTCCATATGGTCTCCTCCTTCTGGATGAGGCATCCCAGCTAGATTATCTCTTGAACCTCTGGGCCAAATGGCCGGCAGATAGTAAAATGGACGGCTCGGCTGTGTTGCCACCTGCCCAGTGAAAATAATTGTTTGCCGACAGAGATGCTCATTATTCCATAATAGGGCACCTGATGTTTTTCTCTTTAACTGGCAAGTCAGAAATTACCAAAGTAATCAATGTTCCACTACATCCATGGAAGGCAACTAAAATATGTCAGATTCCACTAACCATGAAGACTGGCAGCCAATAGGTTCCATGCAGTATAATAAATTGTACAGAGGACAAAACAGTGAAAGTATTGTTGAACCTTTTAGATATTTATTTGAAATCCTATTTCATTCAAAACTTTGAGGTAGTATTACAGAAAATGTGCACTAGGACAAGTGCAATTAGCATTAGTAAAAAAAAAACCTGTCTTTGCGCAAATAAACATTATTTCTATGCATTTTATTTGCCAGGTCAAATTCAAAGGACTAGGGCAAACATTGTTAAAAAATGCATTCAAAAAATGCATTTGTTTGCACTATGGGACATTTACCCCAAGTGTAAAATGCGCTTGCACTAATGCAAAGTTTCTGCAATGCCGCCATGGAGCCCATTCTGGTTTTCTGAAATGTTGTGTGATGAATCTTCGGATGTCATCCCTTCTACCCTAGGGGGAGCCCCCTTCTCATGCGGTTAGGGCAGTGAGGCCACTAACCGATAGTCCCACTGGGGAGGTACTCAGCAGGAGGATCTCATGGAGAGGGATCCCCCTATGGGACTAGGGATGAGTATCTGAAGAGAATGCGGTATGCCCGCCAAATCACCTGACCCTAGACCCCCTTCCTACAACCTTAATAACAAAACCTTTCATGTTAGGATCATGAGTTACTGTCATCCTAGCATTCCCCTAGAAAGTACTGGGATGAGAAAGAAAAGGAATTACCTAAGTGAAGATCCCTTTCCCAGCACTGTGACGAAGAAGGACTCCATTGACTCAAAGTGGAGCCGAAGAGTACTGTGACGAGGGAGAAGTGCGGAAGCATAAAGATTATCTATGGGAACAACATTGCACAGTCTAGTGGTTACCAAATTATTTTTGGTCCAACAGTAGTTAAAATAGAAGAGGGCAACCAGGAAGTATTGTAAAGCCCTCCCTCGAGGAGCAAGGGGGAGGAATGGTGTGCTGTAAGAGAAGGGGGTAGTGTGCCTCCCAGATAGAGGCGGAATCTTCAACGCCGGTTGAGTGTGGAGAACTGAGGGAAGTTGGAGACTCCATCAATGGAGAAACAAAAGGTCAGAGGCTCCAGAGAGGAACCACGAGAGGGACTGAGGCTCGCAGACGGGGAGGCAAGAGCAGACCATGGCGCTGAGATGTTGAAGGGGCGGTCTTCTCCAGATCTGATGAGGAAACCGAGAGGCTGGCTTCAGGAAGCACCCGTGTGTAGCATGGCAGGAATGCATGGTTTGGTGAGAAAGGAGACACTGAAGTGAGTCTGAAGCTGCAGAGCCACTGTGGGAAACCAGGAAGAATCCCAGCACTACGGTAAAGCAAAGAAGGATCAGGGGATGTACGCGACCAACCAGAGTCAAAACCCTCAAAGAATTTGGGTGGCTAAACCTATGCTTGGGGGTGTCCAGAGGTTGCAGGAAACCCTGAGAAGCATAGAGAATAAAAAGGGGGCGAGAGAAGGCAACTCCTATGCAGTACAAAGAGAGAGACTTTTCCAAAACACGGTAACCAGGGAAATAGGTTCTGGGTTCCCTACGAGAAAAGGAGATATCAAGTAACAAGAAGGTTTCATCTTTCTTGTGGCAGTACTTGGGGGGAACGTGGCCCAGTGCTGCCACAAAAGGTGAACCATTAGGAGAAATACCAATGAGGACAGTACTTGGCAGGAGTGTAAAGTCTATATGTGAACCACAGCGAGATCCATAAGAGAAATACCCATAAAGACATTACTTGGCAGGAGAGCAATCCAAGTCTGTTTATGAAACCAAGAAACCAGAAGGAGAACCAGGGTCATGGACCCAGTGCAGCTTTGTCGGAGCACCCAAGCCATTATTCTTCATCGCAGCAGTTGGTAAGAGGAACCCAGGCCTGCCAAACAGAGCCAGGGACCCATTACAGCTTGGAAGAACATCCAAGCTACTCTTATTCATCGCAGTTCCTGGTAGGAAGAAACCGGGTCTGCCAACCAGGGTCGAGGACCATAGTAAACAGAGAAGACGCCTGAGAATGGCTAGTTGGGAGGGGAATGGAGACATGTACCCACCAACTGGTGAACTAAATCTGAACAAGTTTGGGGGAAGGGAGACCTCCCCCATAGTAGCTGGACTCTAAGCCTAAGGATGGCCGGGGAAGGGAGACTTTACCCCATCCATTTTTTAGAACTGCCAGGAGAGCCTGAACAAGGCCAGGGGAATGAGGTAATTCCCCATTCTGAGGAACTGTGCCTATCCAGAAGAAGGGAGTCATTCTTCTGGACCAAGAGGTCAGGAAACCATTTTTGGTTTACTTTCAAGTGTGAGTGACAGAGCTGGGATTCTGGCATTGGACATTGGACTTGTTGCTTTGGACATCCTGACTGAAACACTAGTTATTTTGGTTGAGCCAGGGAAAGCCCTCTTAGAGTTAGGGCAAGATCGTTTTTTGAAAAAAATGTATTTATGTATTTGACTTTAATAAATGTTTATGCCAACCACCATTACCCCTCTGTGTCAGAGTCTTACTTCTATACCCTTACAGTGGGGATTGGCACATGGACCTTATGCTGAGTTCATAGGAGCCGGCCAGAACAACAGAGCATCATTTCATTCTTGAGATAAGCTAGTGGCCTTTCCAAGGAGGCATTGATAAACTGGTGGCCCTTCCAAGGAGTCATTAATAAGCGTATGGCCCTTCCAAGGAGTCATTAATAAGCTGATGGCCCTTCCAAGGAGTCATTAATAAGCTGATGCCCTTTCCAAGGAGACATTGATAGTCTGGTGGCCCTTCCAAGGAGTCATTAATAAGCGTATGGCCCTTCCAAGGAGTCATTAATAAGCTGATGGCCCTTCCAAGGAGTCATTAATAAGCTGATGCCCTTTCCAAGGAGACATTGATAGTCTGGTGGCCCTTCCAAGGAGTCATTAATAAGCTAGTGGCCTTTCCAAGGAGGCATTGATAAGCTGATGGCCTTTCCAAGGAGACATTAATAGGTTGATGGCCTTTCCAAGGAGACATTGGTAGGCTGGTGGCCTTTCCAAGGGGGCATTGATAGGCTGATGGCCTTTCCAAGGAGACATTGATAAGCTGGTGGCCTTTCCAAAGAGGCATTGATAGGCTGGTGGCCTTTCCAAGGAGGCATTGATAGGCTGATGGCCTTTCCAAGGAGGCATTGATAGGCTGGTGGCCTTTCCAAGGAGGCATTCATGGGCTGGTGGCCTTTCCAAAGAGGCATTGATAGGCTGGTGGCCTTTCCAAGGAGGCATTGATAGGCTGGTGGCCTTTCCAAAGAGGCATTCATGGGCTGGTGGCCTTTCCAAGGAGGCATTTGTTCACCATGTAGAACAATTTAAACTCAATACAAGCCCTGATGGGGCACAATGTAACCATCTGCTCAAAATGGATATGCATTTGAAAATCCCACCTATCCATCTTACTGCTGGAAGTTGCAAGCAGTCCATTAGCCTTTCGGAAATCCCAATAATTGCATGTTCTGTGTCACATTCAGGGGTTGAGGTAGACAACGTTTTCTAAGTGATGGAGCTGAAAGAGAACTGACTCCACCACCACAACTGCAATGAGAATAACATCCTGGTTCTTCAGTCCAACAGTGCTATAAATGCCCACCTGTCTACAACTGTACCAAAGAAAAAAAAGAAGAAGAAGAAGAAGAAGAAGAAGAAGAAGAAGAAGAAGAAGAAGAAGAAGAAGAAGAAGAAGGAGAAGAAGAATATTCCTATTGGCTATGAGAAACTTAAAGTATTTCCTTGGCAGAAACTCTATTCCCAAATTCTTCCTAGTGTACTCACCAGATAATGAAAGACTGGTTCTGTGTGCTCCCCCAGGCATTCCGATGGCAGTATGTAGTGCACAGTGATCTGCTCTTCGTGATCGGGTTGCAGAGTGTGGTAGATTGGATGGATATTCACGTAGCTGTTGCTTTTGGAGTAAAAGTAATTGACTGTGCGAAAGTCGTCTCTGTATGAAGGTGAGACCCAGTTGTGATCCCCACAGTATTGTGAGTTTTTATAGGAAACCTAAGAACATATAAACCCAAACACCATTAAAGCAATTGAAGGTGCACAATCACCCACGACTGTGCAACAAATAGCTCACATGGCATCAACCCTGGACACTTTCTATCCATCATGCATTACCGCTGGGCACATTCATCAACAATTTGTTATTGCAGAAATCTTTATGACAGGCCTCACAGTTTGCACTCGTCACTAGCCATTGGTTAGTGACAATTAACTCTTGGCAAGTATGAAATGGAATGTTGTCTGCATGTGGAGGCTTGATGGGACTAGTGACTTTGAATGCCTGGCTAGTAGTTTGCAATTTGAAAATTTGACCCCTGCGTTGGACTAACTGTGAAAGGTAGAATCGACTCGGTGTGTCAGACTTAAAACTGATGGGTTTTCACTTTTATTCACACTTGACTGCTGACACATGTTTCAAATACTTTTAAGATGAAATGTGGAAGAGTCTTATCCAGTGAAAGAAGGGAGGATGGGTGAAGGCAGAGAGATGTGGAGTATAATACACAATAAGAAAGGCATCAGTGGCCTCAGCAGATCTCTGGACTTTCAATTGGGATACAGGAAAATCTGCTCTACATGCAATTACACCAATGCTTAAGATCCCTGTTTATTTGTGGTGGACAGCAGTCTTGCCTCACCAAAGGCACTGAGATAACATGTGTGTCACCAGACTAGGCCCTGCAAAGTGTCAGATAGTGGGAGGATTTATCACCCGGAACACGCTCTGCATTTTAGCGACTCACAATAGGACTGAACGATGGGACACCTTTGAATGCATTAATACTGGCTGGAAAAATGGAAGCAAAGCTAAACTTCTAGATTTCAGCAACTCCTTCCAGAGAAAGGAGGAGATCCCATGGAAAGGTTGCATGTCATTAGCCACTCACCATTGGTAATTTAGAACACTCAACGGGATGAAACCATTCTCCTGGGCTATTCATGATCTACCCTTGACCTTAACCCTAACGGATTCCTTACTCTGTATTTCCACATTAGCACTGTAGCTGTGGTTTGATCTTTTAATCCTGTGTAGATGCCAATCTCTCAGAATGTATGCATGAATGTTTGCGTAATGCACTTGTATAGCTCTCACTATCTGCAAGCGTGACTCTTGGCGCTGTCCACTGTAGGGCAAGACAAAGGCCAGCTCTCACAGAGCCTCCACCGCACCTCAAGGTGGATCAGCATCCTGTGGTCTCACTTAAGTCATTGCTCTATGTGGATACCTTTCTTAGATAGAGTTAGGCATGGACATTCTTGCACTGTTGGTAATTGGCAAGAATTGCTGACTTCAGCAAAAACCCAATTTCTCATAAACCTTCTTAATGCTAGGAAATAGGATTAGCCAAGCATTCCTAATACAGATTATTTTTAGAATTTCTAAAAAGCTTCAGGTATTTCAGGCATAAACTCAAAAATGGTTTTCGCAGGTAAAACTTATCTGTAATTGTTGTCTGAAATTTCACAAGTTTGTGCTACATTTTCTGAAAAAACCTGTCTTTTCCAATTTGTAGAAATGTTGGTAGAGTGCAGGACTTGAGATGTGTTCTTCCCATGCTGCCATTATGAACTGGGATTCCTCTTTGAACCAACTGTACAGCAAACTGTACTGCAGGAGTTTGAGGAACACAGTCAGAGTTTGTTTGAGGAACACAGTAACCCTTTCTAAAATAAATTATATTTAGCAATCTACAAAGTTATCTTTCTACGAAGAAGACATACAAAAAGGCCAAGTTTGGGTTTCAGCACAAAGTGATAATTACTGATGGAGCAGCACTTTCAATGCTCTGCATCATATTAAGGTTTGGATAATTGCTAGATCAGATGTGGCACTTGCAAACCATGGCCTAGCAAGGGACACGAGTTTTGGAATTCGCTAGGGAAAGCACAACTGTTCATATTTCTACCCTGCTCGACAGTAGCTGTAAAATGCAGCTGCAATTCCTGCCTGACCTGAAAATGGCTGCCTTGCGAAGACCTCAGCTGCTTGCATTACGTGACTAAACAGCACCAGAGGGCCCAATTAGGGAGAGCGAAATCTCTTGATTCATATCAATCTAGCAATGACTGGCAGAAAAAGGGAAGGAGGAGACAAAAATAGTCTACTTCTACCAATGTAGTGATTATCAGAGCCCACCTGTGCAAGGAACCGCTCTGATTATAACAGTGACTCATTGCATCATTTGATGAGTGGGGGTTTAATGTCTGTAAACCTTTATGGACAATAGGACTCATCTATTCTGGTGGCTGGACTAAATGCAGACTAATTTAAGTTTTCAAAAAAATGGCCAATACAGATGTTTTACAACAATTAAGATGAGTATTAAGACCCAATCCTGGAGAAGATATTTGCATTCTCGAAGTCGAATGGAATCTTTTATCAATGCACACTGGGGCATAGCCAGGAACTCTTGGTGTTGATGTACCAAGCACATTGCTGTATTTGAATGTATTTATGAAATATTCTTTACATTATTTGAAAGGTGGACTGTTTAGCTGATGAGTGTGTGCTGTGTGTTTTTGCGTGTGAGTGCATGCGTGTGTGTGCATAGCAGTACGATGTATTCATTATTGAGAAAGATGTCAATGTGTGCACATCTGTATCCCGTTATTTGATTTGATTTTGTTTTGTTTTAGTGGCAGAATAATTTCTTTCAATTTATAAACTGTAGAGCAGAGCTTTGTTTTCCACCTTAACTCATCAGGGCGCCCTGTGCCAAGAAGCCTGCTAGGCACTGCATGGTTTTGGTGCCTAGGAATTAATTGGGGCCACTTCCCATATTTATGTCACATATTAGTGGAGAGGTTCAGAAGAGAGACACAAAAACATTTATAGATTCTGCATCATAAGAGCAACCACTTAGGGGTAAACCGAGTGTAGTGCCCATCATGATGTGGCGTTTGACCACTAGACGGATCAACCAGTCTTTTCCTGTCCCTTTGAACTGTTTCAGCTTTGACAAATTAAACAGTTTTTCTTAGTCAAATCCCCTTGCCCCCCCATGACCCCTCAGCCGCTTCTGGTTTTGGGTACTTCCTTACCCGTAGGTGGACAGAGAGGCTGCTATAAGAGGAGGTGTCGATGGCAAAGGAAGCTTTTCCCTCCTGGTCAGTGGTGCAGTTAATGTTGCTGTTGTCTTGGCCTCCATAAACGAACACCATCTCGTTGGCAATGGGAGCTCCGGCGGAGTCCACAAGCTGGACCTGTAAAGAAAGAAGGGAAGTGAAAGGTTTTTAGGATTGGCCTCCAGTGCCATGAAATGGAAAACTCTTTGGTGAAAACCAGAAGAATCGGCATCGTCGGGCAATATTCATGGTGGGTTTTATTCAGGGGAGTTACAATGAACAAACATTAAAGTTGCATTAAAGTCTATGCTTTTGCACCCCAATTTGTCAACCTAATTCTTCTTCTCACATTAAAAAGTATACTGGAGACTCCTTGCTCATCCTGCCTGTCTTCTATGTGGTAAACTAAGGACTGGATGGACTCATGGTCCCATCAAGTGGATCCCCCTCTACATTGGGGAAGGGAGGAGCACCATTCATGGTGTTCCTTTGCTCTTCCGTGCCGTGAGCTGCATACACAGGTGTGACTTATCATGTCTGTTCACCTTGAAAGGTGCATCAGAGACAAAAGAGAACCTAGTTCTATGTGTGGGATAGAAACTGAAAGAAGGCTGGTCCATTCATTATATCCCCGCCACATGGGTAGTACAGACATAGAAAGGACAAAGAGTCTACACATGCTGTGAGATTTTCCTTCTATCCTCATTTGGTAACAGAATCAAAGAGGCTTTGTTGTTTATTGAGTCTGTTCTTCTTGAAAATGTGGCAGAGTCAATGACTGATGGTGTCTGTCCCATGCAGTGTGGCCTGGAATGATAAATTGCATGTGGCCTGGAATGATAAATAAGTGACTCTTGGTCCACTAAGTCTGTCACCAGCACATGGTGTAACCATAAGGTAGAGCGACAGACCTCTTTTGGTCTGTCTCCCAGGAGGTAGCACAATAGAGTGAGAAGTGCATAATGTTGCATCATGCTTACCCTCACCACATGGTATAACAGGGATAGAAGGAGATTATTCTTCATAAAGCATATGCACAATGCATAATCTAAATAGGAGGGACGTAGCGCTCACAGAATCTGTCCTTAGATTCATGTTAACACAGACACAAAAGAGGCTTGGAGACCATCTCGCCTACACTCCTTGTGCGCAGTGCATGCGGCAGGTTATTGATCTGTGGCACCGACTTCCCGCACAAGGTGCAACAGAGACAAGGGCAATGCTTTGCTCACAGGCTCTAGCTGCCTGCATGGGATAACACAGATGGGAAGCACTCACAGTCCATTAGTCTCCATGGAAGATACCCATGGTTCATTGTCTCTGTCCTCGCTGCACGGCATCCAAATGAGACAGAAAGACATCATAAGGGATAGAGCAGGAGTAGTCTATGTTGCGCACATTGTGAATTGAACCACACCAAGGCAGCCAAACACATTTCCAGAACCGTGTGCCACTGTAACATGGCATGGTATTACTATATCAAGAAAAGATGGTTGGATGCTTTCAGTTGGCGTGTTGTGGGTCGTATGTTTCACACGGTTAAAATGCAGAATGATATTCTCTTTCCCCACCACAAAGGTAAAGCTGTTCTCTGGTGGATGGTGGAGAGGCTCCCTGCTACAGGATAATGTTAAGACTCTGGCAGCGGGAATTCTGATACCTACCTGCCCGTGTAGAGGAAGTCCTTTCATGTAGTAGGGGTCCACATGCAGGAAGCTCACTCTGCCAATGTTGCTGCTGATCTCGCTGGAGCCCTCACCAATGATCTCAACGCCTGAGTGAGAACATGGAGGAAATTGACATGACCACAACAAGATGATCTCAACATCACATCACTGGAACATTGCAGCAAAGCAAACTCTTTGACTATGCGCATTAAGTAAGAAGCGTTCCATCTGCATAGTTCTGCCATCCCAATTGGCATTAGTTTCACAAATTCATGGCATTTGTTTAGACGTCCACATTTCCCCGGGCAAGCAATGAAGAGAAGCGGCAATCAACAGATTCACCTTTCAGTGTGGATGACATGTTTGTCTTTTTACGCTGCTAATTTGTGTACCATATTCATTGGGCAAGCCCAATTCTGGGTGCACATCTTTAATTAGGGGAACCCAAATGTCCTAGTACTGCTGCAGAGAACATTCTGTAAAATTGTTCTTTACAAAGATGTAAATGCCGTCCTTATTCTGTGTTGCCCTAGCAGCTCAACAGCTACTAAAGACTGGGAGAAGAATACTGATCATATTAGCGGGGTGCAATAACTTTTGCAGTGCTGCAAATGTCACACGGGATCAAAGATGTTTGATATATTGGATTAAGGTTATTCTGCTAGCTTTACATCATATTGTACAGGTTTAAATAAGTAAACATGTTTAAGTGAACATGTTTAACATGAAGTGTAACTTCATTGGAAATGATTGCTTTTTATGCTGCTTTAAATACTCGTAAAACCAAATAACTTCACTACTACATTTTAAAATTAATTACAGCACTCATGGAATACTCCCTTTTATAAATTGGTCACCAATTCTTTACCCAAGGAATTTACTGGTCCACAATAAATGTGTCGTTACTCTGCACCAGCAAAACACAAGTTTGCCGATGGGGTGGACAAATTACTTCCAGCTAAGAGCCAGTATTACTTGCAACGGTATTACCAGTGCTGGTAATACCGGCAATCCCCCAATGGGACTCCATGGAATGAGGATTTACCACCATCATCAGCACTCATAATCTGGCAGTAATACCGCTGGGCTGAGAGCCGATAAGGGTATTATCATTTGCTGGTATCCTGGCAAAATTACCGCCAGGATACCAGCAAAGTCAAAATGAGGCCCCAGCTTCAAACTGTTTGCATTCTACAACGTGAGATTTCTTTTTTCTAAGATCTCCGTGTGTAACATTTAAACACTGAACTAACAGGATCAAGTTTACTGGTCTTAAAATGCAGCAAGGGCTGTGATGTTCAAGGAACTGAAATAACATGGTGCTGACAAACTTCTCCCTCTCATCCTTCAAGTCCTTAATGAACAGGCACTATCATGCACTGACCCTACTGTTCTGGTTGATACTTTCAACCACACTGTGCTAAAAGCTCTTGACCTTATTGCCCCATCTAAACTGAGAAAACCTAAACCTCGAGCTCATCTCAACTCTTGGTTCACACCCCAACTTAGAACTCTAAGCAAAGAAAAACGAATGGTTGAATCACATTGGAAAAGTAACCCCACGAAAGTTAATAAATCTAGCATCGTTCTAGGAATGCTAAACTATAAGGAAGCCTGTACTCCAGGCTAAAAAAGACACTTACAACAAACATATAGAGCAAGCTAAATCCAATACTAAAGAGCTTTTCAGAATCTTAAAAGAATTGGAAACCCCTGACACGGCACCTGATACCTGCATCAAAGATAGCAATTGGTGCACTAATATCCAAAATGCACTCCTTGGCAAGATTGCCACCCTCCAAGTCAAAATGAATGATAAACAAACTAGTCTACAATCCAACTTGCAACCGAACTTTCTCCCAATTGTAAACAACTCTATTCCTGATTCACTGATTCTGTTCAGCTTCTCACCTCTATCTACTACTGAAGTGGAAAATATTATCAATAGCCTTAAACCCTCCAACTGCCAAAGGGACCTCCGCCCTGTGCCCATCATCAAGGAAGCAGCCCACAAGCTAGTTCCCTTCATTACCACACTTATTAATTCCTCCTTCAGCACTGGGATTGTACTGGACAATTTGAAGGATGCCTGGGTTATCCCGCTCCTAAAAAAAACAACCTTGTACACTAATATACCCACTAACTACAAGCCCATCGCCACAGTGCCTTTCCTACTAAAAATCCTCGACCAAGCTACCTACCTACAGATTCAAGACTACCTCGAATCTAATAAACTTCGGGGACTAAGGCAATCTGGTTTTCGGCCGCGTCACAGCACCGGAACTGCCCTTATCAATCCCAAAACCCATATCGAAGACCTAAGAGACAAGGGTAAACTTGCTCTACTACTTCTTCTCGATCTCTCTGCGGCTTTTGATCTCGTCAATCATCAAATACTGCGTCGACACCTTAAACTAGCTGCACACTTCTCTGATAAAGCTACAGCTTGGATCAGTTCATTCCTGGACAACAGATCGATACGTGTCTTTTCCGCCCTAGCAGCAGCTTCACCCTCACCCTTCACCTGTGGGGTACCACAAGGATCTTGTGTCTCCCCCACATTGTACAACGTGTTCACAAAACCCCTATTTGATATTTTGGATTATCTGGGTGTCACATATACCAACTATGCTGACGACGCGGAGATACTCATCCCAATCTCAGGAAGCTACTCTTCGACTCACTCTCTGTGAATGCTATCTACCAAGTCATCCAAGCCTGGATGGCGCAACATGGACTTTGTCTGAATGACGAAAAGACAGAGCTCCTCATTCTTGGCTCTCCCCAAAAACTTTCCAAACTGGACCCTGCGTTCAAATCCTTCATCATCGATGGTAACACTATCAAGGCATCTAAGGACACAAAAACACTAGGGATTTACATCGTCTCTACTCTATCTTTAGCTAGACAAACCAATGCAGTCTCCTCTGCAGCGGCTTACACCTGTAAACTCTTTACAGCTAGTCGCACCTTCCTATCACCAGCTAACAGTGTCACACTTGCCAGGACTCTCGTGCTGTCAAAATTGGTTATTGTAATGCCCTCTATCTGGGCACTAACCAATGTAACCTATATAAGTTAGAAATCATCCAAAACAATGCCATCAGAGCAGCACTCAACATCCCCCAGAATCAACACATTTCAGACACCAGACGTAATCTACGCTGGCTCTCGGTCCCTCAATGAATTTCACTGAAAACACTTGCCCTCACTCACAAATGCCTATCTAACCAAGCACCTTGCTACCTAGCCAACAGATTCACTCCCCACAACACTAACAGACCACGTAGAACTGCTCAGACTAACTACCTATCCATACCACGTTTCAACCTTCAAAGGTCAGCCGGAGCTAGCTTCCCAGTAATGGCAGCTAAACTTTGGAATTCGCTCCCCAACTTGCTAAGAGCGGAACCCTCCTTCTACAGATTCAAAAACATGGCCAAAGCCTGGCTGACCGCCCAAGACCCACCATCTACGTGCCAACCTCCTTCCATGCGTTAGCCACCTGCCTCACCTCATGTATATAGATTATGACTTTTATGTTCACACTGTAACTGCCCTATGTATATAACTGTAACTTAAAGTGTAATTGTAATGTTCTGTTTGCCTTTATCATGTTGTAACTAAGTGACGCGCCCGGATGCCCTCGGGCCTTAGGCGCTCTATACATAAATAAATAAATAAACCCTTCTCTCCAGGTACACTCAGTGAACATGCATAAGTTATTTAATTCCTCCTGTTTGTTTCAATGCCTGTCTGCATCATCCTGGTGGCAGTTAGTTGATGATATTAGCATTGGCTCTACGTTGAGTAGACGGTCTAAGCCCCCCCCTCGTCCATGATACTGGTTACAGTTGAAACACTGTGTTCATGTTGCATTCACTCAGGTGCACATTCTGTTTACAATGCCTGCTTCTTGCTTCACTACCCTGGTTACATGGATACAGTATGTATGGCTTGCATAGATTCTTGCTCTGCATAAGGTTTACAATACCTGTCCCCTCCTCCTCTATTGTGGCGGTGACCTTGATTACATCATCATAACCAGAACGCTTCATCTGGAATACTTTGGTCGACACCACTTGATGAAAGCACCCATTCTTATCCACCTGCAAAGATGAGTATTGATTTTTAATGTTTTAACATGTTTACATAGATCGTGTTTTGTCATGATAAGCGCTCAACTATGATGGGCCTGAGCTTCCCACGCAGGAAGACGCCTGTAGAATTCCTGCAGGTGCCTCATTACCCAACAAAAGCTGACACGGAGGAAGCTATTATGCAACGCGAGTGAATGAGAGAACATTATAGGTTAGTCTTCAGAAAGATTGTTTTTGTGCCTAAAAGCATTTTTATTAACTATTAGCTAAGAATAAGAGCTTTGGACCAGCTTCCGCCCTTCACCTCTGGAGAACGAGTGCAAATATTGACCAGACCTTCTGATTTGATATTGAACATGAACTCACTCGATCCGTGTACACTGCTGTTCTTCTGACATCAGTGCCAATTTCATTAGTGCATACCCTGTCTGTCTATAGCAAAACCTGTTTCAATTACATTCATATCACTTATGACAGGGGCCAGTAACCTCCGACTTTCCAGATGGTTGGTCTACAACTGGTATGTTCCCTCACCTTGAATTTGCGTGGTTGGTCTGATGGAAGTTGTAGTCCAAAACATGTGTAGAGCCAAAGGTTGCAGACCCCTAGCTTACGCCTTAAGGACCCAACTGGTATGATCCCTCACCTTGAATTTGCGTGGTTGGTCTGATGGAAGTTGTAGTCCAAAACATGTGTAGAGCCAAAGGTTGCAGACCCCTAGCTTATGCCTTAAGGACCCACCAAATTATTTTTTATCTGGATTGCCATCCTGAGTTTGACTCTTGCAACAAGAGTACCCTGCATGCTTTAGCCACAATCAGTACAACATGTAAGGTTGATGAAAAGAGTCTTGCATATGACAGAATCCCCGATAAGGGTGAGCTTGAAAATTTACAGTATTACATACCCATGTTCACACTGAATAATACTGAATAAATGCAGTTACTTAAATTCAACTATGCATGGCACAATTCCTTAGTAAGAGTGACACCACCTTTCACTGATAGATGTTTAATATGCTGTATTTGCATACACATTTGCTCAATGCACATACCTTAACAATTGTTCAATGCACTGTCGTACAATAAAGTCAGACAGTACAGGAGCTGCTGCAATGTGGCCTTTAAATTGCAAGTTACCTGTTTGACCTGAGCTGTTTCCCACACTGAGCCCAGTTGTTATATCCTATATGTTAGTTTATGCTTGTTCTGCTCTGCTAGTTTGGACTGTAGAATATAGAACTGTAGTATTTTGTAGTGTCAGTGAGGTTATGGTGGCAGACAGGTGAAGATTGCCTTGGAGAGGAAAGCATGGTTTGAACACACAGAAACATGCATCAAGGCTATCAGGGACTGTGAGAAGGATTTAGTGAACAGGTTTTTCAAAGTGAATTTGGTGAAGCCGAAGGAAGTATCCAAGGAAACGACAACTGTCAAGGGCAAGGACTGGAAGAGCAAGGAATTTACAAGACCTTCTGCAGAAAATGTTAGAGAAGACAATGCAAAAAAAAGCCTTTGCCAACTCTACATTCTGTCCCGCGCTGAACAAAACATGTTCGAGTTATGGAATGAATGGTCATTTTAGCACTGCGTGCAGAAATAAGAAAGCCGACCAAAGAGTTAAATGCGCACAAGAGGATGATGATGATGAGGGGGAGGAACAGGAAGTTGAGGTTGTCACAATGATCAGATGTAGTAGCAAATAGACTGCTCCCAAAAGCATGTTTTACATTGAATGTATTATTTCTGAGCTCACAGTTGATTCAGATTCTCTATATACTATAATAACATATTGAAAATGGCAAGAGTTGTGTAGAAAGGGATACAACCCTGTTTTGAAGAAGCCTGATATTAGGAATCCTTGTGCTCTTGAGGGCTCATTGATCGAAATGCTGGGCTACAGGCTTGCCTTAATTGAATTCAAAGGCAGGTTGGCTGAGATTAAAGTATGTGTGGTATTTAAAGGTGTGAATGTTTTCTGATGGGAAGATCAGGCTAAGCTTCAAATTAAACTAAATCCTGGTTGCCAGGAGCCAATTTCCAACTGAAGGCTTGTATTCAAACTATGTTGCATGCAGTGGGACACATACCTATAGCCTTGAGGGAAGATGTGAAGGCAGAACTAAATAGACTGAAGAGTAAAGGAGTAATTGAATAAGTGATGCTTAGGAATGTGTGTTCCCTATTGTGGTTGCAAGGAAACTGAATGTTAAGGAGAGAATCTGTATGGATTTGAGAGAGTTGAAAAAGGCTATAATGGTAGTTAAGGATGCCTTATGTATTCCCCATGTATTCCCCATGGAAGGGCATATTGTATTTTAAGATTACAGATGTCCATATCACACTGTCTTCCCATGTCTCTAGAGCTTAACACATCTGAAATATGATGAGGAACATAAGACTTCTGGTAGAAGTCGAGAACTGGAAAACCAAAACTTCTCCTACCTATATTTTGTCAAATCCTATATAAAACAGGAAAATACTTTATGAATCACTTTTTGTTATTTTGCAAAGCTGACTGCAATACATAAAAAGTTGTTTTCCAGTTTGATGCTGAATCTTCCTACTGACTGATATCAACTGATGACCAGTGGCATTCCAATTTCATACCAGTCAAAACCACCTTGAGCAAAATAAAACCACATTTAATTTACAAAAACTGTCTATTTGCTTGACTAACCGTTAAGCTTATTTTTGTTTCTCACCATTTTAACTTAAAACCTGTATTGCTATTACCACAATATGGTGAGAAACTAATGGACTCCAAGAGATTTCATTATTGCTATAGATAATGACCCTTCTCAGTGTATGGCTGACTGTTTTGACCTAGGCCATTACATAGGGTGGGCCATTTTTGCATGATAAGGACCACTCCTAAGGTCTATAAATCTATATTATATTGGGAAAACAGTTTATGCACATTGAACTTATTCATGATATTCTGTATAGAGAGCCTGTTTATGAACGAAGTGCCTTCTCGTGATCAGGCAACATCAATGTATATACATGTATATATTGAAAATGCTGAAGGTTCTTAAACTTGTACGGATTTGTCCCAATTGTTTTTGGATCTCAGAGGGAAAATGGAAGTTAGAAACTTAAGGTTAATAGTAAGAAAACGAGATTTACCAATAATCAAAGCAGATGTTGATGTCCCTTTGCGGGTTGTATCTTAAGGTGTCCAAGGACTATGGCTATGTCTACGGGGCATGTCTTGTTGCCTTAATGTCATGGTCCCATTTGCCTTTGGAAGTAGGGGGATAGTGCTACCGTATTAAATATTGAATTATGGCAGAAATTCACCCAGACCAGTTACTTGTTGAGCTTGGGTATTAACATTGTGAAGGTGGTTACATGATCAGACACACTTTCCTCTAACATACACCAGTCCACATTGTTCATCAGTGGAGATCAGCATTGAGCAGTCATTGCTCGGGGCAATCTTACTGTGGGATATACTATTGTTCCTGGTGTTTTCCCCCGACCCTCTTGGTACCTGCGGCGTTCACCTCTTCCCATACGTAGACTAGCATCTGGTTCCCAAATCGCACAACTCACCCCACCCTCTCTGCGTGGCCATGTTTCAGACTCTCTGCGCCTCTGTGTGGCTCACTTTAAGTCTACTGTCTATTCCCCCCACCTTCCCTTTTTCTACCATCTCTTTACTTGCTTTCCCCTCCCATACTCCATCTTTGTTCCTCAATTACCCCCAATAGTTCATGTCTATTGCTACTCCTCCTCCTTTCTAACTGCTATAAACGAGTGATGTGGACTACCCATGATGGCCATGCTATGTTTGACAGCTAGAAACTGACAGTGTAAGAATTGACTAGATAGCACCAGTCACAAGACTCTCATGGTGGGGTACAGCTTTAGAAAAGATTGTATTGATCGGTCTGTTTCATAGAACAGTGGTGACCGTGGGGTCTCTTGCCAAGTGGAGGGCTCTGGAGGTCTCACCGTTTTTAACATTATGTCGTAGCTTCATTCGATGGTCCTTTGCCACAGGCCCAATTTTCTTCTGAAAGGTGTGGGCCTATATTGCATCATTTACACATTGGGGCCATGTGAATACTACGGTGCTACCCGTACTCCCCTCCGTCTCAGTTCAGGTTCTGAGGTCTACACTTACAGGGCTTATAGATCAGACCTCACTGGCCATATTGTGTTAGCCCCTCATCTGAAATCCTTCAGATATGTCACTATCAGGACGCCCCGTCCTGAAAGATATAGGTACCGCTGTACCAGAAGGGAAGAAACACCAGTACATAAGAGGCATCCCAGAAGGGAAGAAACACCAGTACATAAGAGGCATCCCCCATTTTGTTGCCTTGAGTATAAAATAATCCCTGATGTGGGTAGTGCTCTGGGGGTGCAATGTTTGACAGGTACCCCTATTAAAGTAAGTAAATATAAGCAGTGCATCCTGACCTTCAAAGATCATGGGGGTCATTAAGACTTGGGCGGTAAGGACCCCTTACCGTCCTATTCCAAGGTCCCTTGGCGGGGACCGTACGGAACGTGTGGTATGACCACACGTCCCTTACGGGTCCCACTAAGGGACCATGGCGCTAATAACGGGCTTGCAAGTCGCAAGCCTGTTATTAGCACCCTCCCCATTCCCATTTCAGCCCTACAGGGGCACAAATGGGAATGGGGAATGGTTTGTTCAATGGGGACTTACCAGTCCCGCCAGGGTCGGACTGCACCGGTAAGTGCCCATTGAACAACACCGGTGTCGGACCGGTTATAGGAGGCAGTCATGGTGCAAATAGGGCCATGACTACCACCAATCTCAGAATGAGGCCCCATGTCTCATATGTTAAGCATATGTACAAAAACACATATATCCAGAACACACCTTATAAATATAAGCATGCTTAGCCAATGCAATGTGTTCATGTGTAAAGTAGGATTAATGAGCTGAATCTCTTTGCATTCCCTCCTGTGGTTTCACCCCATGTCAGCTCCCCTTCTGTTTGTAGGCAGGTGGTCTCTACTATTATTGGGGTGTTTGAGCAGGAAGCAGAATCAACAGGTAGAAGGGGGCAGTGGAAAGGGCGGAAGCATCTCTATTACAGTCACAGAGGGTTCCTCCCTAACTTGTATCTCCATTTTACTAAAGGAATGTTTCCAGGGCACTCAACATAAACATCTAACTGCTCTCCTTCTCCCCTTTACAGTGTTGCCAGCTCTTTGCAGGAGCCTGTGTCATTACTATCAGACGTAGGGCTCCGTACGGCCATAGGGCATGTCAGTGCAGTTGCTATCACTAAGCTTTCAGAAATACTGTGGCGATCAGCACCTCCTAGGTTCCTTGAGGGCCATCCCCTACAGAACTATTACGAGTTTGATGGTGCAGTAAAAACGTGGCAGTAATTCCGTTACTGTAACCTTTTTTGGCAATAACGGATGTACTGCAATTTTTACCACACTGTCGATTTACGACTTTGGTGGAAAAGTGGCTACAGGTAAATCTTCCACGTTTCCTATCAAAATCAGCAGATTTACATCTGCAGAATTACCGCTGACAGTAAATGCACCAAAATCCCCACGGAGTACCATGGTCTCCGGAAATAGGTAATTACACCGCCCTACAACCTCTCCCAATCCCTTGGTAAGCTTGTGGGACCGAGTGGCAGTAACAGTAAATGATTTTGGCATTCATTCAGCAGATTTACTGCCGAATTACCGCCAAACTCATAATGAGGTAGTACGTCCTTGCTGGAGAGAGGACTTGTGTCATCTGGAAACTTTTCTGTGATTCATGGCTGGAGCCTTGAAACCCTCGCTGAGAGTTGGAGTAAGGCTCTCATAGCAGAGAGCTTTTTAAGTCCCCCTGCCCTCATTTTATGGTAGGATGATGATTCAAATCATTCCTGCCTTCTGGCTCAGACCCTCACTACCCAGAGGATGCAATCGTTGCAGGGCCTTGTCCGGAAGGATCTACCTTTGCATAACATCTTGCACCAAAGAAAGACAATGGGCCTCATTCCGAGTTTGCTGGTAATTTGGAGGTAAATCTGCTAAATTACTACCAAAATGGGATACCGTTAACCCACTCGGACCTGTGGATTTACTGCGGGATTCCGAATGGTGGGTATTCCCCATTTTTGGAGTTGATAGGACTCCATGGAGACTTTTGGCAGATTTACAGCCGGGGGAATTACAGTGAGGTAAATATGTCGATCTTTGGCAGTAATAAAGAAGATTTGTCTCCAGCTTTTTCCTGGAGGCAAGTCTTCCTCTATACCTCCAAACTTGTTGGACGGTGGTGCGATAATGCAGCGGTAGCAGAATTACCGCCACATTACTGCCGCTTTTACGTTCACCGCAATACTTGCCCCATCATTTGTTTTTTGGCCGCCTGCAGCTAGATGAGCTAAAGGTTTTTTTTAGTAATTCACTTCCCCTTGGGCCGCCTTTATTTCTGCTATTCCATGTAACTCCCATTGCTTGTTTACTGCTAATAAGTGAGTGCAAGTGAATTAGATGATAAGGGGAGTTTTCTATGTGTCTGTGTAGGGAATGTTATGTAAAGATAACTCTATGATAAGCATTTCCTTCACGGTTTGACTGACTGCAATGTTAATGGTGCTCAGCACTCTTACTCAGATCCCAGCTGTAATACAGGCCCTGATATGAGAACACACACATACTTACACTGCTGTTTGTGAATCTTTTTAGTGCATGTTTATAACTGGCGATTGTTCTTCTTATGGGATTACTCAGGTATTCCATATCCCTTCAGGTGCAGGCACTTCCAACCACACTTATGCACATGGCACGTTCGACTACCCGAACTTACTCAGGAGTGGGTAGAAGGAGTGGGTAGAATCACCAGCAGCCTAGTTCCTTGTAGCCAAACTGTTATGAAGTGACTTCCACGCTTTCTTAGTTACTTCTTAGGTTTATTGCAGGAACTTAAGGACACAGTTACATGAAGATAAATAATAGAGAGTGTGGACTATATACAGCACTGGCCCCATCACCCAGGCAGGGGAGCTCTAACTGCCTCAGTATGGAACTTTCAGATAAACATTCCACCATCCACACAGTGACATTCCATGTGACATCACAGGCTCACAGCAAGACAGCATTACCCAGACAGCTACTACATAACACATCTCCTTTCCTTACCAGACACACACACAGGAGGTCACTACACAACACATCTCCTTTCCTTACTAGACACCCACACAGAAGGTAACTACACAGCACATCTCCTTTCCTCACCAGACACCCACACAGAAGGTCATTACACAACACATCTCCTTGCCTTACCAAACACACCCACACACAGGCAAAACAATAAAGAGTTCCACATAGACGCAGCCTATCAGGTGTAACCAGATTGGTCAACACGACCAAATACCACAGATCACCATGAGACACTGGCCAGACATCCCAAGCACATCTGCGTACCAGGCATTTGACTACTGATGACCTAAACAGAACTACAAGAGTACTATGCCAAACAGACTGCCTGGGGAAAATGCAGTCTTTGGCACAGCAAAATATAGGAAAAAATATATAAAAAAACCGAAGGCGCTACCTCCTTTAAATATCTGTGGAAACAATCCAACGCGACACTAATCTACTAAGTTTCTAGCGCTACTCCATACTGGCAGAGGCGCTACCTCTCGCACAACAGAATGTTCCACACGCTGGAGGCGCTACCTCCCTCGCGTACACTATGGTCAATGCTCACCAGAGGCGCTACCTCTCTTCAATACGATTCTTCGCATACGAACCGGAGGCGCTACCTCCTTCAAAAACCCTAGTGACACGGACATCAGAGGCGCTACCTCACTTCAGAACTTATTTTGCCACATCAACCGGAGGCGCTACCTCTCTCTAATACCAATTGAGCCACACTCACCAGAGGCGCTACCTCTCTCACTCGTGACCCACATACCAGAGGCGCTACCTCTAAGTACTCTACAATGTCACTCAAACCAGAGGCGCTACCTCATCTTCATACCAATCGTGACATGCACATCAGAGGCGCTACCTCTCATTATACCCACATCGGAGGCGCTACCTCCTGTTATAACTACATCGACACACACACCAAAGGCGCTACCTCTGAGTGACAGCCTGCCTCATTTTACCTTCATCCCCTTCTTTGTGCATCCATTACTACAGTCAACCTTAACACCGGCATAAAACATTTTGCACTACACAACTATAAAATGCATTTTTGTGACTGTAGTATAATGTAAATAAAATTTATAACTGTAGAACAACATACATTTCAACATTTTCGTCCCAAAATGGAAGACCTTAAACGCAATGTAATGACTGTAGGTCTGATGAAATTGCACTCGAAACTGTTGAACATTATAGTTTTAACACCTTTTTTTTCTAGAAGTCCATGTTGCAATTTGCAACGTACCCTAAAATGCCTCAAAGGGTTAATTACTAACTCTCTCTAACAACACACAAAAGTCACCTCCTAATCTCTTCCTAGGAAATTACTGATTCCTGCCTGCTCCTTATGACAGTCAGATACTAGTCCATAAAAGTACTTCCTGCAAATCCTCAAGACGATTAAACTCATAAATCGCATACTGATGAGCTTCCATTCTTGTTACATTCATCCACTTCTGTACCCCGCGTCCACCCACATTCTTTAGTACCACACCCATGCACTGTGCAATAAAATTGCATCTACACATGAACATAGAGTGCCTTAAAAGGATACACAAAGTTCTGTTACACAAAGTTCCCATAACACACAGGATTCTCCCTCCAAACCTGATACAGCGACGCTGCACACTCAACCGTCCCTCTGTTTTCGTTGGACCTGCAATACCAGGGCGGTCCATATTCCTCCGAAGCACCTCCTTCCCCCATCCGTTTTCCTTTCACATCGCACGTCCAGCGTAACCCAACGGTGTCCATTTAAATGTATTCCTCTTCGGCAACGCTCCATGCACTTCTCGGCTTCCTCTTCTCTTCCGGCTTCTTCCGCGTCGCACGTCCGGCGTAACACAATGTCAATATCAAGGCGGTCTACTTCCTCCGAAGCACCTTCTTCCCCGTCCGTTTTCCTTCCATGTCGCACGTCCAGCGTAACCCAACGGTGTCCATTTAAACATATTCCTCTTCGGCAACGCTCCATGCACTTCTCGGCTTCCACTTCTCTTCCGGCTTCTTCCGCGTCGCACGTCCGGCGTAACACACTGGCGGGTTCTTTCCTCTTCCTCCACAACCATTTTCGGCCCGCGTCCATTAGGCTGCCTGTAAATACGGGGCGACCTGACGCAATCTGACGCGACCTGCTCACCAACTCCAGCGGCACCTTGTGTGATGTCATCAATCGCCCATTTGCATCGGGCGTTTTAGATCTCCTCCGGCCAACCGTCACCCAGCCTGAGATACGCAGCACTTATTCTCATGTCCGGACACTCGCTCGCTTTGCGATCATCCCACATTTTTTTTTTTTTTTTTTCACCTTCACACTGTCTTTGCTAGCGACTTCAGTTTAACCTTCACTGTAATCCGACATCACAGCACTGTATGTTAATAGAGCACCACTCTGCTCACTGTTCCCGGTGCATTGAACCCCTTGTCCATACTGAACACATGGTATCCAGAAATCAGTGGATATTTCACAGTACTTCCACAAAACAGTCTTTGCCACTATAATGGGCTTGCTTCCTCTACCTGGGTCCCTTTTTTTTTTTACTTTAACTTTTTCCACTAAAAAAGAAAACTTCTTCAGTTTAGGGGCTTAACTTTCTGTGGCATCCCTTGATGGGCCAGCTTCTCTCTTCAACCAGCCCCTGGAACCCAGCTTTGTCTCCAACATGCGCTCTTGATCCCCTTAAGTGGGGCTCTCTTCCTCAGCCCCTGGACCCAGCTCTTCCCCCCATCTTATGGGCAGCAGGTCCATCAGGACATGGGGCTTCTCTTTTTATATAGAGCGCCTGTAGTGGGACTTCCTTGCTCCTCCCGACATTAGCCCTGGGTGATGGGTCTCTTACTTGTTTGTGGGGGCAGTGCTGACCTCCACTTTGTCCTCCTCTCTCCTGCACCCCCCGCAGCAGGTTCCTTCAGGCTTCAACTTCTTCTTATGTGCGCAGGTTCTTCTTAAAAGACATCCTCGTCGCCATTGTTATGAAGTGACTTCCATGCTTTCTTAGTTACTTCTTAGGTTTATTGCAGGAACTTAAGGACACAGTTACATGAAGATAAATAATAGAGAGTGTGGACTATATACAGCACTGGCCCCATCACCCAGGCAGGGGAGCTCTAACTGCCTCAGTATGGAACTTTCAGATAAACATTCCACCATCCACACAGTGACATTCCATGTGACATCACAGGCTCACAGCAAGACAGCATTACCCAGACAGCTACTACATAACACAAACAGGTTGGGGGCATTAATTACTTACTATGGCACAGCAACAGGGTATGTAAACAGAGGATCAGGCCTTCTTCCAGTGGTCAAACCTCTTTCTGCCCATGCCAACTTTATACTGCCCTTATCTGCTGCCCTGAGGCCTAGTCCCCAGATATAATCGCCCTGCCCCAGCCCCGGTTTATGCTCATATCTGGACCTTTTCTCATATGTTGCTTTTATCACCTATACTTTTTCTTCACCCAGCAATGTTAAACTGTAAAAATGTTGAACATATTAATTTTAAAAAAACTGAAAAGTGTGCTCACCTCTCGAGAGTAAACCTCACAGACAGCCTCCGACTCCTTCCCATAACAGCTGCTATAGCGTTGGCGATACGGCCTGCAGACCCTGATTTTCAGGACCCCTGGCATCGGCTTCCCATACGTGTATCTACCGAGAAGAAGAGCAGGAACTGAAGTAGGTTACGCATGCAGTGGCAACGGAGGAGATGCAATACTAGCCAACTTTCCCCCGCGGACACTCATATTTTCATTTTAGTAATATTAAACGTGGTGGGGGGCAGAATGTATGGATATACTGCATGAGGGGCATTCATGTTAAACTCCGAATCCTTCCTTATCTCTCCAGTAAGCAGGCCAACTACTTAACAGGATCCACGGTCTGCGACCAATGCAATCAACCGGACCATAAGGAGGCCAACTATTTAACAGGGTTCACGGTCTGCGACCAATGCAATCAACCGGACCATAAGGAGGCCAACTATTTAACAGGGTCCACAGTCTGCGACCAATGCAATTAAACGGACCATAAGGAGGCCAACTATTTAACAGGGTCCACAGTCTGCGACCAATGCAATCAACCTGACCATAAGGAGGCCAACTATTTAACAGGGTCCACAGTCTGCGACCAATGCAATCAACCTGACCATAAGGAGGCCAAGAAGTACATGCGAGGGGAAGACACCAAAATCAGCTCTTACTCCTAGAGGGGGCAATTCATAGAGAGGGGGAGAGGGGTACCAAACCCCCAGAACGAGGATCCCTCTTTAGAGTGACCAGGGTGAATAAGCCCTGCTATTCCCATAGACAAAGAATATAAGG
The DNA here is from genome assembly GCF_040938575.1 of Ambystoma mexicanum. Lineage (NCBI taxonomy): Eukaryota > Metazoa > Chordata > Amphibia > Caudata > Ambystomatidae > Ambystoma > Ambystoma mexicanum. Next base: position 157,496,082 of record NC_090925.1, read on the forward strand.
GCAACCCAAAGATCACCTCTAAAATTTCGAGAGTTTACCTTCAAAGAGTGGCCTTGATTCAATAGGTTTGGAGACTGAAATTGACGCTCCTTAGTTATATATTTAAATAGTTCTTATACCGTGTCAGTGTTGCCCTGAGAACGATTATGTTGAAGAGAGACAGTGGTTAGATTGACATGGACATCAAATGTTCCCCTAAATGCCTGCATTTTGTTGCTCCAAAGAAGATTTTAAAAAGGTGAAGGTGTATAAAAGAACCCACACCCCTTACTCCCACCTCTGAGTAGATCCATGAGCACGGAGACGACTCATTGACTGTTGAACATATAGAAGCCCTTCTGTGGGGGAGAAGGGCCAATGGTCGTGAAGACTTAAAAACACCTTCATCGCCTGCACAATATACTTTATTTTGGTTCACTCACTTGGCACAAGCCGTCATTTTAAATTCTTCATCCAGGATGGTGAGCGTCTTGGGCATTGTGATGACGACTTCAGCCTTTGGTAAAACTGTGAAGGTAAAGCGAGCGTTAATGCCCCAGCGTTACTGCTCCTATGAATGAGCTTCCTCAATGAGCACGGCTACAGCTCAGCTGAAGCAAGCCCAGCGGTGCCCTTGTACACTGCTCTAGTGCTAAGGCCCTCAGTATCACATGCAGCCGTGGCCATTGCTGCATGCTGCAATTCTTGAGATCTGCATCATTAAAGGGAGTTTGCCTGGGTTGGTGGTAATTGTTATACAGAAGAATACTTCATGTGGTCATTCTGTAAAGCCACAAGCAATATTTTTATTAAAAACAATTAAAACCATTTCCGCCATGAAATATCTTCTCACACCAATTTTGTAGTTTGAAAGACTTTATTCAAGTACAGGATTAATAACCCACCGGTCACATCAGAAACAGCTACATAACTGATCCTCTCAAATGCATCCTTCTTCTGTCCCCCTTCATTCTAGCATCCTATCATCCTACAACATTCCATATTCCATCTCTATATCTATCTGCCCATAAGTATAAACAAACCATAATACACTATAACAATGAGATACTACACGCCATAATTGCTTTTGGCACATATAGGGATGCTTTGCGCTACTTTGTTTCCAAACAATGTTACAAAGAGGAGAGAAAAGGGAAAGGGTGATGAAAAACATAATATATGCTTGGCATGACATATAGAAATGCTATTGGCTTATTTTGGCTGTATCATAGATTGTCACTTCCAATCACAATGCTATCTCTTTTTAATCATTCCCTATCATCCTTTTCCATCTCCTTCATTCCCCTTTCTACTCCTTCATCCTTCTCCTTCATTCTAGTTCTTCTCCTTCATCATAGACATTCCACTACACCCCCACCCTTTGACCTAATCACCGTCCTTTCTAGGTCTTGTTCTATGGCCTTTTCCTTTTCCTTCATCACAGTACTTCACCTTGATTCACCCTAGACATAAATCCTTATCCTTCATCCTAGTTCTTCTCCTTCAACCTAGTACTTCTTACTAGTTCTTCTCTGTTGTGATATTCATTAATCCTAGTTCTTCTCCATTGCCCTAGTTCCTTCCTTTTTCCTAGTCTGTCTGCTTTGTGCATGTCCTTTTCCTTCATCCTAATCCTCCTTCATTCTAGTCTTAGTCCTAGTCCTGCTCGTTCTACCTAATTTTTTCCTTCATCCTAGTTGTTCTACTTCATCCTAGCCTAATTTGATTTGCCATATTCCGCCTTATAGTCCATCTTCAGTTTTCATCCCAATCCTTCTAGTCCTTCTCCTCCAGTTCAGTTTGTCAGCCCAGTCCTTCCCCGTTATCCTAGTCCATTACCTTCAGCCTAATCCACCTTCATTCTTGTCCTTAGTCCTAGTCCTGTTCCTTCGACTTCATCCTTCTCCTTCATCCTAGTACTTCTATTTTATCGTAGCTCTTCATCCTAGTCTTTTTTCTTTACCCTATTTCTTCTCATCCATCCTTGTCCTTAGTCCTAATCCTTCACCTTTGCCATAGTTTGTCTCCTTCATCCTAGTCCTACATACTAGTTCATCGTCTTTGCCATTTCTGTCTCCTTCATCCAAGTTATTCTCGGTCGTCCTCCTCCATTGTTATAGCCATCATTCGTCCTAGTCCTTCGTCTTAGTCCTTTATCCTTCTTCATCTGTCTTCTTCATCCTAGTCCTTCTCCTTCATCCTTGTCCTTCTCTTTTGCTATAGTCCTTCATCCGTGTCTTAGTCAGCCTCTCCATCACACTATCTTATCTCTTATATTGCTTTATCTGTCTTTTGTTCTATTACACCACCATTAGTCCCCCTCTACCTCCCTCACTGACATTCTTTCCCACTTCCTTGCATTCTCTTTCTGTCTCTCTGTCCCTTCCCCTTGGTAAGGAGTATGTTGTTGGTCGGAGTGGAAATGGGGAAAGAGTTTGAAAGGCGGCTCGATGCTGAAATCAGAAAATGGGATTTCATCTACGAGAAGAACACTGTTATGCTGAAACAACCAAAGGGGTCCCTGCATATGGCGCTCATGGGGTATGTCTACATTTCGCAACGGGGGGGGGGCTTCCCTGTTGGGATGGTATGTGGCATGAAAATTAAGCAGTTGAGCAGCTGCTTCAGCTGTTCCAGCTGTTCCAGAGGTAAGTTGTCAGGCATTAATTGCTGCTCAAATATTTCATAGTCTGAAATCTGCACGTGGACTTCATACTGCTAGATCTTCCTTGCGTCACTAACTAGCAGGTTTAAGTGAATGTTGATGCCCTCTTTGCCTGGGCATGGCTGGCACAGTGGTGCTCTGTCCTGGTACAGGACAATATTCACATCTTTCTGCAAACAATAGTTATCAAGGGCCATACGCCCTCCTTCCCCTGGTCTCATGTGTCATGTATGTCTGCATTCTATGTCAGAGTGGTACAGTCCGAGCACCATTGGCGGCCGTGGGTAATTGGGACTTGAAGGGATGTGGTAACATTACTGATGCTGCCATGCCGATGTTAGAGAGATGTAGCCGCATGTATAGGCTGTGGGCTTTGTGCCTCGGATGCCCATGTAAAATGATGGGCGTATTCCATCAGGCTGCAGAGGCCAACACCTCACCTAATAAGGACACACGGCGACTGGACCTACAACTTGGGCTGATACAAATGTGTGCCTATAGATGCAGAATGCAACAAACAACTGCAAAGGCCAATACTGTGGGCACAGTCATTGCCTGCATTGTGGAGGGGCATGGATTATGTACAGTAAAGAACATGCAGCTACTGGCATAATTATTTAAGTCACAACGTTACACATTCTGATCTGTTTGTGCCCTGCAGAGGAAAGGACGTGAGAAGGAGGGTATCAGATACGCCTTGTTTTGGTCCCCACCCCACATGTCTGGTTGTTCCTGCACTGAAGGGAAGCACTCGGGATTGCCTTCACGACATGAAGTCCAAGCAATTATGCCACCAGTGGGCGCCAAATAATGTAATGTATAAATATTGACCTTTTAAATTGCTGGTTATGTTGTATTTCTAGTCACTGAGAAGGTGCAATGTCTTCCATTGGATGATATTTCAGTGTGAAGAAATAAGGGCAAAGAGAAACAGGGAACTGCACACACGATCAACCATGAAACATGCATGCAGATAAACACATAGATGCCTTGATAGTTGCAGCACATGCAGCTATGCAGCGCAGGAAACAAACGAACATGCCAGTGTTGCCGGTATAAGAACACACTCATGATGGCTGTGCCCAAATATTGACAGTATTTGGCACCGTAAGAACACATCTGTTATGGTGATACCAAAAGATTGCTCGCATGTGCCCATCTTAGATTACACCTGTGATTGCTTTGCACCAAAATGCCATCATGTCACCCCTCTAAGCACATACCCGTGATGGCCTTGCCCAAATATTGCCATCGTTTGCCCCTGTGAGGACTCACAAGTGATGAATTGCCCCACATTTTACCAACATGTTTCCCCTCTTAGGACACAAATGTGATGGCTTTGCAACACAGGGCCCGCATTTCATCCCTGTAAGGACACACACACCTTTGATTGCTTGCATAAAATGCAAATGTGGGATCGCTTTGCTACATTATTCGAGCAGTTGCACCTGTAAAGATAAACCTATGATGGCTTTGCCGCAAAATGGTAGCATTTTGCCCGGTATAACTGTGCAATGGGCTACCTTCACCATAGACATAGCAGAAATACTTGGTTAAAACTGACGTCTTTTTGCTATGCCTATGTTCAATGTAATAGCATGGAACCCCAAGGTTGCATGGGTGTTTCAGAGTTAAAGGGTATTTACTAGGCATATGGGCTTAATTTAGGTGTGGATGACAATATAATGCTCAATAAACTTTAGGGGCCTTTTTACAATTTTACAAATAGGCCCTAATTCCATAACCTATTGATATCGTTAGCGCCACACTCGTGATGACGTCACCAGAGGTTTCTAAACCGTTCTTACCCATTCCATCGCAGGCACGTTTGCTGGATGCACACGTGTTCGCAATATTGCAACACATTTCCTTGCAAAGAAATATGGGGGTGGGTTTGGCTATTTAATTACGGTTGGGGGGATGTCAGGGGTTGCAGGGGATCTTCCCCCGCATTTTATTTGTGAGGAAATGTGTTACAATAAAAAAGGGACCCATTTGGCCCGAGCAAATAGACACAAACAAACCACAAAAATTGCTTTCTCCACTACTTGTACACCTTACTTTTTCCGTACGACCTGTGTTTGCCGACAATATCCTGCCACGTCTATGTTCCTTAGTTTCCTTCTGCCTTATGCTTCAAATGTTGCTAAACATCACTGTTCCATATACCTTAGTGTTCATTTGCATATTCCTACCATCTGAATGCACCTGCCGTCTAAGCATACCTTAGTGTTCATTTGCATATTCCTACCATCTGAATGCACCTGCCGTCTAAGCATACCTTAGTGTTCATTTGCCACGTCCTACCATCTGAATGCACCTGCCGTCTAAGCATACCTTAGTGTTCATTTGCCACGTCCTACCATCTGAATGCACCTGCCGTCTAAGCATACCTTAGTGTTCATTTGCCACGTCCTACCATCTGAATGCACCTGCCGTCTAAGCATACCTTAGTGTTCATTTGCATATTCCTACCATCTGAATGCACCTGCCGTCTAAGCATACCTTAGTGTTCATTTGCATATTCCTACCATCTGAATGCACCTGCCGTCTAAGCATACCTTAGTATTCATTTGCATATTCCTACCATCTGAATGCACCTGCCGTCTAAGCATACCTTAGTGTTCATTTGCCACGTCCTACCATCTGAATGCACCTGCCGTCTAAGCATACCTTAGTGTTCATTTGCATATTCCTACCATCTGAATGCACCTGCCGTCTAAGCATACCTTAGTGTTCATTTGCATATTCCTACCATCTGAATGCACCTGCCGTCTAAGCATACCTTAGTGTTCATTTGCCACGTCCTACCATCTGAATGCACCTGCCGTCTAAGCATACCTTAGTGTTCATTTGCCACGTCCTACCATCTGAATGCACCTGCCGTCTAAGCATACCTTAGTGTTCATTTGCCACGTCCTACCATCTGAATGCACCTGCCGTCTAAGCATACCTTAGTGTTCATTTGCCACGTCCTACCATCTGAATGCACCTGCCGTCTAAGCATACCTTAGTGTTCATTTGCCACGTCCTACCATCTGAATGCACCTGCCGTCTAAGCATACCTTAGTGTTCATTTGCCACGTCCTACCATCTGAATGCACCTGCCGTCTAAGCATACCTTAGTGTTCATTTGCCACGTCCTACCATCTGAATGCACCTGCCGTCTAAGCATACCTTAGTGTTCATTTGCATATTCCTACCATCTGAATGCACCTGCCGTCTAAGCATACCTTAGTGTTCATTTGCCACGTCCTACCATCTGAATGCACCTGCCGTCTAAGCATACCTTAGTGTTCATTTGCCACGTCCTACCATCTGAATGCACCTGCCGTCTAAGCATACCTTAGTGTTCATTTGCCACGTCCTACCATCTGAATGCACCTGCCGTCTAAGCATACCTTAGTGTTCATTTGCATATTCCTACCATCTGAATGCACCTGCCGTCTAAGCATACCTTAGTGTTCATTTGCATATTCCTACCATCTGAATGCACCTGCCGTCTAAGCATACCTTAGTGTTCATTTGCATATTCCTACCATCTGAATGCACCTGCCGTCTAAGCATAGCTTAGTGTTCATTTGCCACGTCCTACCATCTGAATGCACCTGCCGTCTAAGCATACCTTAGTGTTCATTTGCATATTCCTACCATCTGAATGCACCTGCCGTCTAAGCATACCTTAGTGTTCATTTGCATATTCCTACCATCTGAATGCACCTGCCGTCTAAGCATACCTTAGTGTTCATTTGCATATTCCTACCATCTGAATGCACCTGCCGTCTAAGCATACCTTAGTGTTCATTTGCATATTCCTACCATCTGAATGCACCTGCCATCTAAGCACACCTTTATTGCTCATTTGCATATTTCTACCATCTGAATGCACCTGCTAAGCATACCTTAGTTCTCATTTGCATATACCTACCATCTGAATGCATCTGCCATCTAAGCATACCTTAGTGCTCATTTGCATATCCCTACCATCTGAATGCATCTGCCATCCAAGCACACCTTAGTGTTCATTTGCATATTCCTACCATAAGAATGCACCTGACATCTAAGCATACCAGTGTGCTCATTTGCATATTTCTATCACATAAATTCCCCTGACATCTAAGCATACCTTAGTGTTCATTTACCATAGTCCTTCTATCCACATATGCTGTAGAGTTCTCTTATTATTTATCCTATCGTCATCTTTATATCACCTAATGTTCTCTTACTGGACTCTCACCATCTCTATATACATTGCAGTTCTCACGCTGAAAGGCTCCCAACACTACATCCCCTTATGTTGTCTTACTGTACTCATGCCATCTCTACTTGCATTACAGTTCCCTTTCCTTATGCCTCCACTCGGCATGCAGCACTGTTCTCTTGCTGTATTCATGCCACCTCTACATGCATTACAGTTCCCTTTCCTTATGCCTCCACTCGGCATGCAGCACTGTTCTCTTGCTGTACTCATGCCACCTCTACAGGCATTACAGTTCCCCTCACCTATGCCTCCCATCTCGAGATGCCCTACTGTTATCTTGCTGTATTCATGCCACCTCTACATGCATTACAGTTCCCTTTCCTTATGCCTCCCATCTCGAGATGCCCTACTGTGTGCTTGCTGTACTCCTCCCATCTCTACATGCACTAGAATTCCCTATCACTTTGCCTCCCATCTTGACATTCCCTACTGTTTTCTTGCTGTACTCATCCCGTCTCTACATGCATTACAAGACCCTTTCCCTATTGCTCCCATCTTGGCATGCACTACTGTTCTCGTGCCACCTCTACATGCATTACAATTCCCTTTCCCTATACCTCCCATCTCAGCATGCCCTAATGTGCTCTTGCTGTACTCATCCCATCTCTACATGCATTACAATTCCCGCTCCCTATGCCTCCCATCTCGGCATGTCCTACTATTCTCATTCCATCTCTACATGCATTACAGTTCCCTTTCCTTATGCCTCCCCTCGGCATGCCCTACTATTCTCTTGCTGCTCTCATGCCATCTCTACATGCATTACAGTTCACTTTCCTTATGCCTCCACTTGGCATGCACCACTGTTCTCTTGCTGTACTCATGCCACCTCTACAGGCATTAGAGTTCCCCTTCCCTATGCCTCCCATCTCGGCATGCCCTACTGTTCTCTTGCTGCTCTCATGCCATCTCTACATGCATTACAGTTCCCTTTCCTTATGTCTCGTACCTCAGCATGCCCTACTGTTCTCTCGCTGTACTCATGCCACCTCTACATGCATTACAGTTCCCTTTCCTTATGCCTCCCATCTCGACATGCCCTACTGTGCGCTTGTTGTACACATCCCATCTCTACATGCACTAGAATTCCCTATCACTATGCCTCCCATCTTGACATTCCCTACTGTTTTCTTGCTGTACTCATCCCGTCTCTACGTGCATTACAATACCCTTTCCCTTTGCCTCCCATCTTGGCATGCACTACTGTTCTCATGCCACCTCTACATGCATTACAATTCCCTTTCCCTATACCTCCCATCTCATCATGCCCTACAGTGCTCTTGCTGTACTCATCCCATCTCTACATGCATAACAATTCCCTTTCCCTATACCCCCCATCTCGGCATGCCCTACTGTTCTCATGCCATCTCTACATGCATTACAATTCCCTTTCCCTATACTTCCCATTTCGGCATGCCCTGCTGTGCTCTTGCTGTACTCATTCCATGTCTACATGCATTACAATTCCTTTTCCCTATGCCTCCCACCTCGGCATGCACTACTGTTCTCTTGCTACACTCATGCGATCTCTACATTCATTACAATTCTCTTTCCCTATGCCTCCCCTCGGCATGCCCTACTGTTCTCTTGCTGTACTCATGCCATCTCTACATGCATTACAGTTTCCTTTCCTCATGCCTCCCCTCGGCATGCCCTACTGTCCTCTTGCTGCTCTCATGCCTTCTCTACATGCATTACACTTCCCTTTCCTTATGCCCCCACTCGGCATGCACCACTGTTCTCTTGCTGTACTCATGCCACCTCTACAGGCATTAGAGTTCCCCTTCCCTATGCCTCCCATCTCGGCATGTCCTACTGTTCTTTTGCTGCTCTCATGCCATCTCTACATGCATTACAGTTCCCTTTCCTTATGCCTCGTACCTCGGCATGCCCTTCTGTTCTCATGCTGTACTATGCCACCTCTACATGCATTACAGTTCCCTTTCCATAATCCTCCCATCTCGACATGCCCTACTGTGCGCTTGCTGTACTCATCCCATCTCTGCATGCATTACAATTCCCTTTCCCTATGCCTCCCATCTTGGCATGCCCTACTTTTCTCATTCCATCTCTGCATGCATTACAATTCCCTTTCCCTATGCCTCCCATCTCAGCATGCCCTACTGTTCTCATGCCGTCTCTACATGCATTACAATTTCCTTTCCCTATGCTTCCCATCTCAGCATGCCCTACTGTTCCCTTGCCCTACTCATGCCGCCTCTACATTCATTACAATTCCCTATCCTTATGCATCCCATCTTGGAATGCCCTACTGTTCTCTTGCTGTACTCATGCCATCTCTACATGCATTACAATTTCCTTTCCCTATGCCTCCCATTTCGGCATGCCCTACTGTTCCCTTGCCCTACTCATGCCGTCTCTACATTCATTACAATTCCCTATCTTTATGCATCCCATCTCGGCATGCCCTACTGTTCTCTTGCTGTACTCATGCCATCTCTACATGCATTACAATTTCCTTTCCCTATGCCTCCCATCTCGGCATGCCCTACTGTTCTCTTGCTTTATTCAAGCCATCTCTACATTCATTGCAATTCCCTTTCACTATGCCTCCCATCTCGGCATGCCCTACTGTTCTCTTGTTGTACTCATGCCATCTCTACATGCATTAGAATTCCCTATCCCTATGCATCCCATCTTGGCCTGCCCTACTGTTCTCTTGCTGTACTTATGCCCTCTCTACATGCATTGCAATTACCTTTCCCTATGCCTCCAATCATGGCATGCCCTACTGTACTCTTGCTATACTCATGGCATCTCTACATGCATTGCAATTCCCTATCCCTATGCCTCCCATCTCGGCCTGCTCTACTGTACTCTTGCTATACTCATGCCATCTCTACATGCATTGCAATTCCCTATCCCTATGCCTCCCATCTCGGCCTGCCCTACTGTTCTCTTGCTCTACTCATGCCATCTCTACATGCATTAGAATTCCCTTTCCCTATGCCTCCCACCTCGGTATAGCCCGATGTTCCCATAATTGACTCTTGGAATCTCTATACACCTTACCGTTCTCCTTCTGTAATCTTCCCATCTGTATGTACCCTAGATTTCTCTTCCTGGACTCTTTACTTCTCTATGTGCCTCACTTTTCTCCTTCTGTATGCCTTCCATCTCCCTATACCCTACCTTTCTCTTGTCTACTCCTGCCATCCTTTCAAACCTTAAATTTCCCTTTCCGTATGCCTTTGATCTCTATATACCCTAAAGGTCCCTTAGTGTCCCTTGCCATCACTATGTAGGTTACAGTTCTCCCCTAATCTGCCTCTGCATTAGACTTCCTTTACCTCACACAACATCCCATAGACGATATAGGGATTTATTAAAATATGTGCTCTTGCTGTACTCATCCCATCTCTGCATGTATTACAATTCCCTTTCCCTATGCCTCCCATCTTGGCATGCCCTACTTTTCTCATTCCATCTCTGCATGCATTACAATTCCCTTTCCCCATGCCTCCCATCTCAGCATGCCCTACTGTTCTCATGCCGTCTCTACATGCATTACAATTTCCTTTCCCTATGCCTCCCATCTCGGCATGCCCTACTGTTCTCTTGCTTTATTCAAGCCATCTCTACATGCATTGCAATTCCCTTTCACTATGCCTCCCATTTCGGCATGCCCTACTGTTCCCTTGCCCTACTCATGCCATATCTACATGCATTACAATTTCCTTTCCCTATGCCTCCCATTTCGGCATGCCCTACTGTTCCCTTGCCCTACTCATGCCGTCTCTACATTCATTACAATTCCCTATCTGTATGCATTCCATCTCGGCATGCCCTACTGTTCTCTTGCTGTACTCATGCCATCTCTACATGCATTACAATTTCCTTTCCCTATGCCTCCCATCTCGGCATGCCCTACTGTTCTCTTGCTTTATTCAAGCCATCTCTACATGCATTGCAATTCCCTTTCACTATGCCTCCCATTTCGGCATGCCCTACTGTTCTCTTGTTGTACTTGTTGTGATGTGCTTGGTTAGTCTGATGTGGTTTGTCATGTGATTTATGATGCCACCTGAGTGCCTGTGGAATGTTGATGTATGAGTGGGAGAATGCTGTGGTGAGTGTTCTATGTTGTGTCAGTTGAGCCCTCCCTCCCTGGGTGATGGGTGCCGGTGTCTTTCTCTCTCTTCATTGCTTATGTCTTAATCCTGTAACTGTAACTTATGAACGGAAGTAAACTTAAGAAGAAGTAACTCAAAACGGTGTGGACATTACTTTATAACAATGGCGACGAGGATGTCTAAAAAAAAAAAAAGAACCCATGTGCAAAGGAAGATGAAGAGAAACTAAGTAAAGTGATGAAGAAGCTAATGATTCAAGTCGCCTGCTGCGGGGGGTGCAGGATGAATCAGGACCAGAAGAAAACAGTTGACACCGCCCCCAAGGTCCAAGGAAGCAAACCCATCACCCAGGGTGGATTTGGGAGTAGGTTTAATGGATCACTATTAAGGGGGTCAGCAGCCCGCAGTGGTGGGAGTGATGCATCCCTGGACAAAACATGTTATGGATGTGATCCATTATGTTAAACGCTGCAACGCAGCTCCTCAACTAATAGGAGTGCTGTGTTGGGGGGCCCATAAGGGACTTCCAGGGACAGTGGGAGTTAAGTGAGGCTTGCCCTTAAGTTGTGTGCGTTCCGGCAGCGAGGTGAAATAAAGGGAAACAGGAGATAAGCCTGCTTTTCACCTTTCCTTAAGGGTGAAAAGCAGTCCTCCCGCAATGGTGCATGGTGACAGTTGAAGCCTTGGAGCTCCATGCGGCCTCATCCCCATCCTGTAGTGATGATGTCATCAACCCAGCAGGGGGACTCAGCGATTGTGTGGAATGCTGGATCATAAAGATTCTGTACTGTCAGAGAATGCCCGGTGCTCGGGAGTCCGTGGCTATCCAGTGAGCTGCGTCAGGGTTTCGAATAATGGACCCTGCAACGTCGTTCAGCGTGTCCAGGAAATGATTTTCCTTTCCGTGTTCCGGGTTCCTATATTAGCTGCGTCGTAGTTGGAGACTGGCACATAAATTGACTACCATTGCTTTGTCAGAGCGAAGGAAAGAGTGCTGCTTGAAATGATGGGGCAGTGTTGCGAGTATGCCTCTGCTAGAGTGGCATTAAATCGAACTTGGACTCGATGCAAGTAGGGTCTCATCGTAATGCAGCTGAGTCTGGTATGGCTGTGGGAATCCGGAAGAGACGAAATGAACACTCGTGGAAGGACGCTACACTGTCACATGAGGAGGTATATGTTGTGGCAATGAAGATGGAACCCCATTTTTCGTGAACAGAGAGTCTTATAGAATATAAATAGAGGCAGCCAACGAGGTGAATGAAGAAGCAGGGATGGGCCCAGCTGATGCCGCTCCGTCTCAAATAGTGAGGCGTTGTAGTGGCCAACCTATAAGGTGACTGTTATAGGTCGAGAAAGTATGATGAGCATCGTGCTACGTGTTAAAAGTCTAAAGTCGCCAGGTTTATTAATGCATTGCCAGTTTTGGGTACCTAATCATCTTTTAATGCATGTTAAGATGACGGTATTTCATTCAGTGAGATTTCTGTATTTTCTGGATAGGGTTGGGCTAACAGGACATTTGCCAAAGTATGAAGTAATATGGATGTTATGTGAAGTTATACTTCTACAACAATGTCGGAAGTGTATGCTAGGGCCAGTAAGCACTTTTGAGTTGAACGCAGTGGTTTCTGTGTTCATTTGAACATGCCCCGTGCATTTGCATATTTTGTAATTGTTGAGATTAGTTATGAAGTTTAGTGCTAACAGGTTTTGAGGATTTGCAGACCCTATGGACTGATGCTCATATGAGAAAATGCATATGTGAATGCAGAAGTAAGATGTGGAGCTCATTTCGGTGTGAGTGGTTAGTAAATTAGCAATTATGTTAGGGACCTAACATATTTCAAGGATTTGCAGGAATGTGGACTTCTGATTAGTTAAATTGTGCATAGCTGAATGCAATGCAGGATGATGATGCGAGGTGAAGCCTATGTGCATTGACCTATTTAACGTTTTGAGGATTTTTAGGAGTAAGCTGTTACACAACAACATGGACTTTTAGGCATATGTAACAATCATATCGAGATGTGAAGTAATATTGCATATGCTAGGTATAATATGTTGGAGTTTAGAAAGAAAATGTTAAATGAAGATGTAGGAATGTCATGTATATCCATGCACTTGAGAAGTATGGAAGTGAAGGCATGTCACTAGTATATTATCTAGTTAATAGGTATGGATGTATAAGAGAATGAGTGGGTGCAACATTCATTTTTTATTTAAGTATACGTTCTAGATATTAGGGAGGTAGCGCCTCCGTTGGTATTAACATTAGGTAGTTGCACTGTTTTGAAGAGTATTGTTAGGTGATAGCGCCACTTAGTAGTGCACTCTTCTTGTGCTTTTGGTAGCACTGTTAAGGTCATGGAGATTGCGTGGGTGATGCAACTAAGTTGAGGTAGCGCCTCTGTAAGTTTTTTTTGTGCGAGTAAGGTGAATCCTGAGGGTAGCGCCTTGTCAGGAATTTTAATGAGTGTTTAGTGAGAGTTGCACTAATGTGAATGGTACTGGAAAGTCTAGTGTCTTTGCTATGGCGGTAGTCTAGTGTCTTTGTTATGGCGGTAGTGCACTCTTTGGAGAATATGATTCTTGTCCTAAGGGACAGCTAGTAGAAGTCAGATGAAGCGGGTTACTGGTAAGGGACGCCCTCTAGTAAATACTATGTTAAAGTTGATGATGCTGTTCGAGGTGAAGAATCGCAGGATGATTTGTTCATCTTTATATGTTATGTGTTGATCCTGGAAAATGTATCTGGTCAGGGTTTAATTATGGGACTGGATTATACTGCCATTGAGAAGAGTGTTAGAGTCAACCATATGTTTGTGTAGATGGTCTTGGAGATGACTGGCCAGCATCTCCAAGCTGTTTTAGGAGTTTTACACCATGGTATGATTAGGTTTGTTTCTTGGCTGGTCCACCTATATATATATATATATATGTGTGTTTCTGAGGCATGCGTGTTGCTGGTTTTGTGTTAGTGAGCTGCAGAGTTTTACTGAATCTCTTATCTGTCTATGGTGATTTTGTTGTCATCCTGGATGACTAGTATTGCGTCGGGGTGACAAGTGGTGCTTCAGAGTGGCAGCCTGAAGGCTCGCCTGTGGCAGGGGCGAGCGGGAGGACCAAAGTTGGTTATGGTATTGTGGGTTAGGTATAGCCTTGGATCTGGGCTGGTTTGTGTCTAGAGTGGGAGTCTAGAATCTGCCCGTGGCAGGGGTGGATGGGAGGTGATTAGTGTTGTTGTTGATGGTGTTTAAGAATGATAGGCGGAGTTCTGGAATTGCATGGTTGTGGATTTGTCATGTAAAACTTCCATTTGCTTACTGGTTTGGATGTGATGTGTGTTGTTTTGTGAAAATGTTTGGTAAGGAGGGAGATGTGTTGTGAAGCTTTTGTTGCGAGTGTGTTTGGTAAGAAGGGAGATGTGTTGTGATGTGCTTGGTTAGTCTGATGTGGTTTGTCATGTGATTTATGATGCCACCTGAGTGCCTGTGGAATGTTGATGTATGAGTGGGAGAATGCTGTGGTGAGTGTTCTATGTTGTGTCAGTTGAGCCCTCCCTCCCTGGGTGATGGGTGCCGGTGTCTTTCTCTCTCTTCATTGCTTATGTCTTAATCCTGTAACTGTAATTTATGAACGGAAGTAAACTTAAGAAGAAGTAACTCAAAACGGTGTGGACATTACTTTATAACAGTACTCATGCCATCTCTACATGCATTAGAATTCCCTATCCCTATGCATCCCATCTTGGCCTGCCCTACTGTTCTCTTGCTGTACTTATGCCCTCTCTACATGCATTGCAATTACCTTTCCCTATGCCTCCCATCATGGCATGCCCTACTGTACTCTTGCTATACTCATGCCATCTCTACATGCATTGCAATTCCCTATCCCTATGCCTCCCATCTCGGCCTTCCCTACTGTTCTCTTGCTCTACTCATGCCATCTCTACATGCATTAGAATTCCCTTTCCCTATGCCTCCCACCTCGGTATAGCCCGATGTTCCCATAATTGACTCTTGGAATCTCTATACACCTTACCGTTCTCCTTCTGTAATCTTCCCATCTGTATGTACCCTAGATTTCTCTTCCTGGACTCTTTACTTCTCTATGTGCCTCACTTTTCTCCTTCTGTATGCCTTCCATCTCCCTATACCCTACCTTTCTCTTGTCTACTCCTGCCATCCTTTCAAACCTTAAATTTCCCTTTCCGTATGCCTTTGATCTCTATATACCCTAAAGGTCCCTTAGTGTCCCTTGCCATCACTATGTAGGTTACAGTTCTCCCCTAATCTGCCTCTGCATTAGACTTCCTTTACCTCACACAACATCCCATAGACGATATAGGGATTTATTAAAATATGTGCTCACATTAGCGAACATTAGAGAGATCTTTCCTCACTCCCAGGGGCATAATATGCGCCCCTGCAACCTCAATGCTGCTGGGGTACACGAATAATCAGAAAGCCGACCTACTGGCCTAAGGCCTTCTTATGCCGTCCTTGTAGCCTAAGGCCTTTGTATGCCGTCCCGGTGGCCTAAGTCCTTCGTATACCGTCCCGCTGGCCTAAAGCCTTTGTATGCCGTCCTGGTGGCCCTAAGGCCTTCGTATTCCGTCCTGGTGGCCTAAGGCCTTGGTATGCCGTCCTGCTGGCCTAAGGCCTTCGTATGCCTTCCTGGTGGCCTAAGGCCCTGGTATGCCATCCTGGTGGCCTAAGGACTTTGTATGCCGTCCTGCTGGCCTGAGGCCTTCTTATGCCGTCCTGGTGGCCTAAGGCCTTTGTATGCCTCCCGGAGGCTAACACCCCACCTTGCTTTGCAGAGCCCACTGGAATTTGCCATACATTCCTACACTTTACATCTCAACAAACCCTTTTGTCTGTCTAGGGTTCTGCTCTAATCCCAATGTTCCTTACCGTACTCCTCCACACTGAAAGGATACTCCTCTGGAGACTTTTGACTCCTCTGCACCCCGACTTTGTACACTCCCAGTAAAGGTTCTGAGGCCAGTGGAAAGGACAGCTGGGCGATCCCGCCTGTAGTCTCCACATCCCGCCATTGGCCCACACGGTTCCTCTGTGGATCCTGAAAGGAGAAGGTTCCAGAAGGTTATTCATCATACAGCTTTACGAGGAAACACCAGGGGATTAGAGTTTGTCAATTGGTTAAGTAGTTGTAACTCTGAAGCTGCACGGGGAATTGCTGGTGTGCCCTGCAACCTCTGCAGCACACCCAGAAGGTCTCACGGGCCAGGATTGGTAACAGAGACTAACCCTGCAGAGGTTGTTTCCGGTTCCAAAAGAGGCAGGGACTCGCATGTCTCCTTGGGACAGCGGTAGGAAATCCTGTGATGGAGTCCTGGTCGATCTGGAAAGGACACTACCTCACTGTGTTTATGTCGGACAGTGATAGAAATCCAGACCTGGATCTTTTCTCATACTGGCATTCTTTTTCACTTTGCATCTAGTGCCGTGAGAGAAGCTATGAACTGGATTCTTGGGACCCACTGGATTTGGTATTACCTTGTGCTGAGTATCAAGGTCAGCGGGCGAAAAACCCGCGGGATTGGACAAAGGTGTGTTTCTAGCTCTACGGTCAGAAGAGGGGAAAAACCTTACACTGTTGCACATGCCAACATTATCCATTCCATTTGGGAAACAGTAATCCTGTCCTGGTTTTAACTTTGCATTTTTTGACTTGTGAATACTGGATTTCCCCATTATGAACCCTGACCTGATATGCAGCGTTAAAACCAGAACTGGACAAAAGTCTCCCGAACGGATTGCATAATGTTGGCATGTATGCACTCTGTACATTTATTCAAACTAGACAAATCCCGAAATGGATTCCTATGTCATTCCCAGCTCATAATTCATATATAGTGCAAGGAGTAATATCTGAACAGTAATGCAGGCGGACCGTCAGAAATACTGCATGCGCTAATGCCATGCTCAAGGTACCGCCATCCAGGTGGTAATGGAGGCGGACTTTCAGAAATACTGCATGCAGTAATTACATTCGCAAGGTACTGTCGTACAGGTGGCAATGGAGGCGGACTTTCAGAAATACTGCATGCAGTAATTACATTCGCAAGGTACTGCCGTACAGGTGGCAATGGAGGCGGACTTTCAGAAATACTGCATGCAGTAATGACTTGCACAAGGTACTGACATACAGGTGGTAATGAAGGTGGACTTACAGAAATACTGCATGCAGTAATGACATGCTCAAGGTACGGCCTACCGCCATACAGGTGGTAATGGAGGCGGACTTTCAGAAATACTGCATGCAGTAATGACATGCTCGATGTACCGCCATACAGGCAGTAATGGAGGCGGACTTTCAGAAATACTGCATGCAGTAATGACATGCACAAGGTACTGCCATACAGTTGGTAATGGTGGCGGACTTTCAGAAATACTGCATGCATAAATGACATGCTCAAGGTACCGCCTACCACCATACAGGTGGTAATGGAGGCGGACTTTCAGAAATACTGCATGCAGTAATGACATGCTCAAGCCATACAGGCAGTAATGGAGGCGGACTTTCAGAAATACTGCATGCTGTAATGACATGCACAAGGTACTGCCATACAGGTGGTAATGGAGGCGTGCATGCAGTAATGACATGCACAAGTACTGCCATACAGGCGGTAATGGAGGAGGACTTTCAGAAATACTGTATGCAGTAATGACATGCTCAAGGTACTGACATACAGGTGGTAATGAAGGCAGACTTTCAGAAATACTGCATGCATTAATGAGATGTTCATGGTACCGCCCTCCAGGCGGTAATGGAAGCGGACTTTCAGAAATACTGCATGCCGTAATGACATGCTCAAGGTACTGCCGTCCAGGAGTAGATGGAAGTAGACGTTCAGAAATACTGCATGCAGTAATGACATGCTCAAGGTACCGCCTACCGCCATACAGGTGATAATGGAGGCGGACTTTCAGAAATACTGCATGCAGTAATGACATGCTCAAGCCATACAGGCAGTAATGGAGGCGGACTTTCAGAAATACTGCATGCTGTAATGACATGAACAAGGTACTGCCATACAGGTGGTAATGGAGGCGTGCATGCAGTAATGACATGCACAAGGTACTGCCATACAGGCGGTAATGGAGGCGGACTTTCAGAAATACTGCATGCAGTAATGCCATGCACAAGGTACTGCCATAAGGGTGTCAATGGAGGCGGACTTTCAGAAATACTGCATGCCGTAATGACATGCTCAAGGTACTGCCGTCCAGGAGGAGATGGAAGTAGACTTTCAGAAATACTGCATGCGGTAATGACATGCTCAAGGTACCGCCTACCGCCATACAGGCGGTAATGGAGGCGGACTTTCAGAAATACTGCATGCAGTAATGACATGCTCAAGGTAATGACATACAGGTGGTAATGAAGGCAGACTTTCAGAAATACTGCATACATTAATGACATGTTCATGGTACCGCCCTCTAGGCGGTAATGGAAGCGGACTTTCAGAAATACTGCATGCCGTAATGATATGCTCAAGGTACTGCCGTCCAGGAGGAGATGGAAGTAGACTTTCAGAAATACTGCATGCAGTAATGACATGCTCA
The DNA here is from genome assembly GCF_040938575.1 of Ambystoma mexicanum. Lineage (NCBI taxonomy): Eukaryota > Metazoa > Chordata > Amphibia > Caudata > Ambystomatidae > Ambystoma > Ambystoma mexicanum. Next base: position 157,514,679 of record NC_090925.1, read on the forward strand.
AGGTACCGCCTACCGCCATACAGTTGGTAATGGAGGCGGACTTTCAGAAATACTGCATGCAGTAATGACATGCTCAAGCCATACAGGCAGTAATGGAGGCGGACTTTCAGAAATACTGCATGCCGTAATGATATGCTCAAGGTACTGCCGTCCAGGAGGAGATGGAAGTAGACTTTCAGAAATACTGCATGCAGTAATGACATGCTCAAGGTACCGCCTACCACCATACAGTTGGTAATGGAGGCGGACTTTCAGAAATACTGTATGCAGTAATGACATGCTCAAGCCATACAGGCAGTAATGGAGGCGGACTTTCAGAAATACTGCATGCAGTAATGACATGCTCAAGCCATACAAGCAGTAATGGAGGCGGACTTTCAGAAATACTGCATGCAGTAATGACATGCTCAAGGTACCGCCTACCGCCATACAGTTGGTAATGGAGGCGGACTTTCAGAAATACTGCATGCAGTAATGACATGCTCAAGCCATACAGGCAGTAATGGAGGCGGACTTTCAGAAATACTGCATGCAGTAATGACATGCTCAAGGTACCGCCTACCGCCATACAGTTGGTAATGGAGGCGGACTTTCAGAAATACTGCATGCAGTAATGACATGCTCAAGGTACCGCCTACCGCCATACAGTTGGTAATGGAGGCAGACTTTCAGAAATACTGCATACATTAATGACATGTTCATGGTACCGCCCTCTAGGCGGTAATGGAAGCGGACTTTCAGAAATACTGCATGCCGTAATGATATGCTCAAGGTACTGCCGTCCAGGAGGAGATGGAAGTAGACTTTCAGAAATACTGCATGCAGTAATGACATGCTCAAGGTACCGCCTACCGCCATACAGTTGGTAATGGAGGCGGACTTTCAGAAATACTGCATGCAGTAATGACATGCTCAAGCCATACAGGCAGTAATGGAGGCGGACTTTCAGAAATACTGCATGCCGTAATGATATGCTCAAGGTACTGCCGTCCAGGAGGAGATGGAAGTAGACTTTCAGAAATACTGCATGCAGTAATGACATGCTCAAGGTACCGCCTACCGCCATACAGTTGGTAATGGAGGCGGACTTTCAGAAATACTGTATGCAGTAATGACATGCTCAAGCCATACAGGCAGTAATGGAGGCGGACTTTCAGAAATACTGCATGCAGTAATGACATGCTCAAGCCATACAGGCAGTAATGGAGGCGGACTTTCAGAAATACTGCATGCTGTAATGACATGCAATAGGTACTGTCATACAGGTGGTAATGGAGGCGGACCTTCAGAAATACTGCGTGCTGTAATGACATGCGAAGGTACCGCCATTTTCAGAAACACTGCATGCAGGATTTCCAGAAATCCAGGATCCGTATTTTAGCCTTTAATTATTATCTAATTCTAACCTCATTTTGAGGATGGGTATAGATTCTGTAGGGTCGCAGATCCTAGGGCGATTGGAACATTTTTAATAATACAGAGAAGGATCATTATTTGCGCTTCTCTGCATTACTTTGTAAAGAGCGGGGGAAGGGGGGCAGTGGGCATGTGCAATGCCTATTGCTTTTTCTCATGAATTTGAGGGGATGTACTGGTGCAACCCCTTTGCTTCATGTAAAATAATTATAATCCTTTGTGGCTTTTGCAATTTTGCTTCCAACTCTTGGGTGAAGGTCACAATGGAAGTGAAGTATACAAGGTTTGAGGCATGCTAATGAGGCAATAGGATATGATATGATAGGTTATTTATAACGTGCTTAATACCCAGAGGTTTCTAAGCGTGGACCCGGGGATCAAACCTGTGTTGCTCTGCGTCGTCTTGCTTCCAAGGTGAGCGTGTTGCCGCTGAGCTATCCTCCCGAGTCCACGGAATAACATATGCCATAGGTAGTAGTAAAAACATGTCACATCGTAATCAAAAGGCTGCTTTTGTGTGAAGGAAATGTCCACAACACATAAGTGTTACCGCAAGCAATATTACCACATGCTGTAAAAAAATTCCCATAATCCATCTGCTAGAGAAGACGCAGCATGGTAGCCCAAGATGGACCCAAGAGTAGATCTATCTCAGGAGCCACCATTGGCTGCTTCAGCGATTGACAGCTGTGTTTAGGGAGAGCAGCCAATCAAGATGCTCCCTAAGGCTTTTCACCAAATCTTTAATACTCGCCTGGCACTTTCAAAGGAGTAGTAACTATGACATCTCTATTGCTACCTCGGATGCATGAAACCGTAAGGGATCTTCCCCACATAATGTGTAGGAAACGTTTGTAATTTGAATTAAAATGTAATGGGTTTTTGGAAATTTAGGGACAAATAGATGTGTATCGAAATACAAGGAGATTGGAATAAGAAGTTTTTGACAAAACTCAGTTTTCACTGAGTAAAGCTCAAATTAAAAAATTTTTTTAAAAAAAAAAGATTTATTTTAACCAGAATTTTTTGAAAGTATGGAATTTGTGGTTTCCATACAGTGAAGTTTTCCAATAAAGCTCTGAACACTGTGGAATACTAAGGAAATGCCCCTTAAGCGGAACGTGTGTGTTCTACTCATGACTAGTCGCCATTCGATGCTCGCCAGGTCAATCTAGGTGTGTCCATGTCTCTCCCAAATGTGTGCCCCTTAGTGGGCGGCATGTGGGCGAGTTCCAAGCCCAGTACAGAGTAACATAGACTGCACCCACTTCCTCCCCCAGTATACTAATAAGGAAAACCCTGAACTGGATTATTTGAGCCCTCTGGAATGGATGGCAGTGCCTTGGGACAGTTGCAGAGAAATCATGGAGTGGACCTAACACATTCTGGGAACGCCTCTGAGGCAAGACTCAACGTCTGACAGAGCACAGGCAAATTAACAAAGACCAGCATAACTTACCTCAATGTAAACCAAAGGGATCTAGAAAGAAAAATAAAATAAAACACAGTTATTATCTAGATACTAGCATCAGATAATACTTCTGATGGGTCTTAACACCTGATCTGACCCATGCATGGAGTCGCACACATTCTCCACCTCACCCTGCTGTATCTCTTACACGGAGTCTCACCACCCCCCTCATCATTGGCCTGACCTCACACACTTCAATGACATCTCACTCATTCTCTACGGCAACTCAATTCAGCAACACCTCTCACTCACGTCCCCACACTCTTAGCCCCATAAGTTCACAACAGAGCAACAATTGTACATCAGTGACTATATCCACTCCAATAGAAACCCACTCAATCCCACATCACTGGCCATATACACTCCCATGGACTCTCACTAAATCTCACATCTCTGGCCCTATGCACTCCCATAGACCATAAGTCCCACATCACTGGCCATATACACTCCCATGGACTCTCACTAAATCTCACATCTCTGGCCCTATGCACTCCCATAGACCATCAGTGACACATCACTGGCCATATACACTCCCATGGACACTCACTAAATCTCACATCTATGGCCCTATGCACTCCCTTAGACCATCAGTCCCACATCACTGGCCATCTACACTCCCATGGACTCTCACTAAATCTCACATCTCTGGCCCTATGCACTCCCATAGACCATCAGTCCCACATCACTGGCCATATACACTCCCATGGACTCTCACAAAATCTCACATCTCTGGCCCTATGCACTCCCATAGACCATCAATCCCACATCACTGGCCATATACACTCCCATGGACTCTCACTAAATCTCACATCTCTGGCCCATAGACTCCCATAGACCATCAGTCCCACATCACTGGCCATATACACTCCCATTGACTCTCACTAAATCTTACATCTCTGGCACATAGGCTCCCATATACCATCAGTCCCACATCACTGGCCATCTACACTCCCATTGACTCTCACTAAATCTCACATCTCTGGCACATAGGCTCCCATAGACCATCAGTCCCACATCACTAGCCATATACACTCCCATGGACTCTCACTAAATCTCACATCTCTGGCCCTATGCACTCCCATAGACCATAAGTCCCACATCACTGGCCATCTACACTCCCATGGACTCTCACTAAATCTCACATCTCTGGCCCTATGCACTCCCATAGACCATAAGTCCCACATCACTGGCCATATACACTCCCATGGACTCTCACTAAATCTCACATCTCTGGCCCTATGCACTCCCATAGACAATCAGTGACACATCACTTGCCATATACACTCCCATGGACTCTCACTAAATCTCACATCTCTGGCCCTATGCACTCCCATAGACCAACAGTCCCACATCACTGGCCATCTACACTCCCATGGACTCTCACTAAATCTCACATCTCTGGCCCTATGCACTCCAATAGACCATCAGTTCCACATCACTGGCCATATACACTCCCATGGACTCTCACTAAATCTCACATCTCTGGCCCTATGCACTCCCAGAGACCATCAATCCCACATCACTGGCCATATACACTCCCATGGACTCTCACTAAATCTCACATCTCTGGCCCATAGACTCCCATAGACCATCAGTCCCACATCACTGGCCATATACACTCCCATTGACTCTCACTAAATCTCACATCTCTGCCACATAGGCTCCCATAGACCATCAGTCCCACATCACTGGCCATATACACTCACATGGACTCTCACTAAATCTCACATCTCTGGCCCTATGCACTCCCATAGACCATCAGTCCCACATCACTGGCCATATACACTCCCATGGACTCTCACTAAATCTCACATCACTGGCCATATACACTCCCTTGGACTCTCACTAAATCTCACATCTCTGGCCCTATGCACTCCGATAGACCATCAGTCCCACATCACTGGCCATATACACTCCCATGGACTCTCACTAAATCTCACATCTCTGGCCCTATGCACTCCCATAGACCATCAGTCCCACATCACTGGCCATATACACTCCCATGGACTCTCACTAAATCTCACATCTCTGGCCCTATGCACTCCCATAGACCATAAGTCCCACATCACTGGCCATCTACACTCCCATGGACTCTCACTAAATCTCACATCTCTGGCCCTATGCACTCCCATAGACCATAAGTCCCACATCACTGGCCATATACACTCCCATGGACTCTCACTAAATCTCACATCTCTGGCCCTATGCACTCCCATAGACCATCAGTGACACATCACTTGCCATATACACTCCCATGGACTCTCACTAAATCTCACATCTCTGGCCCTATGCACTCCCATAGACCATCACTGACACATCACTGGCCATATACACTCCCATGGGCACTCACTAAATCTCACATCTATGGCCCTATGCACTCCCTTAGACCATCAGTCCCACATCACTGGCCATCTACACTCCCATGGACTCTCACTAAATCTCACATCTCTGGCCCTATGCACTCCCATAGACCATCAGTCCCACATCACTGGCCATATACACTCCCATGGACTCTCACAAAATCTCACATCTCTGGCCCTATGCACTCCCATAGACCATCAATCCCACATCACTGGCCATATACACTCCCATGGACTCTCACTAAATCTCACATCTCTGGCCCTATGCACTCCCATAGACCATCAGTCCCACATCACTGGCCATATACACTCCCATTGACTCTCACTAAATCTTACATCTCTGGCACATAGGCTCCCATATACCATCAGTCCCACATCACTGGCCATCTACACTCCCATTGACTCTCACTAAATCTCACATCTCTGGCACATAGGCTCCCATAGACCATCAGTCCCACATCACTGGCCATATACACTCCCATGGACTCTCACTAAATCTCACATCTCTGGCCCTATGCACTCCCATAGACCATATGTCCCACATCACTGGCCATCTACACTCCCATGGACTCTCACTAAATCTCACATCTCTGGCCCTATGCACTCCCATAGACCATAAGTCCCACATCACTGGCCATATACACTCCCATGGACTCTCACTAAATCTCACATCTCTGGCCCTATGCACTCCCATAGACCATCAGTGACACATCACTTGCCATATACACTCCCATGGACTCTCACTAAATCTCACATCTCTGGCCCTATGCACTCCCATAGACCATCAGTCCCACATCACTGGCCATCTACACTCCCATGGACTCTCACTAAATCTCACATCTCTGGCCCTATGCACTCCAATAGACCATCAGTTCCACATCACTGGCCATATACACTCCCATGGACTCTCACTAAATCTCACATCTCTGGCCCTATGCACTCCCAGAGACCATCAATCCCACATCACTGGCCATATACACTCCCATGGACTCTCACTAAATCTCACATCTCTGGCCCATAGACTCCCATAGACCATCAGTCCCACATCACTGGCCATATACACTCCCATTGACTCTCACTAAATCTCACATCTCTGCCACATAGGCTCCCATAGACCATCAGTCCCACATCACTGGCCATATACACTCACATGGACTCTCACTAAATCTCACATCTCTGGCCCTATGCACTCCCATAGACCATCAGTCCCACATCACTGGCCATATACACTCCCATGGACTCTCACTAAATCTCACATCACTGGCCATATACACTCCCTTGGACTCTCACTAAATCTCACATCTCTGGCCCTATGCACTCCGATAGACCATCAGTCCCACATCACTGGCCATATACACTCCCATGGACTCTCACTAAATCTCACATCTCTGGCCCTATGCACTCCCATAGACCATCAGTCCCACATCACTGGCCATATACACTCCCATGGACTCTCACTAAATCTCACATCTCTGGCCCTATGCACTCCCATAGACCATCAGTCCCACATCAATGGCCATATACACTCCCATGGACTCTCACTAAATCTCACATCTCTGGCCCATAGACTCCCATAGACCACCAGTCCCACATCACTGGCCATATACACTCCCATGGACTCTCACTAAATCTCACATCTCTGGCCCTATGCACTCCCATAGACCATCAGTTCCACATCACTGGCCATATACACTCCCATGGACTCTCACTAAATCTCAAATCTCTGGCCGTATGCACTCCCATAGACCATCAGTCCCACATCACTGGCCATATACACTCCCATGGACTCTCACTAAATCTCACATCTCTGGCCCTATGCAGTCCCATAGACCATCAGTCCCACATCACTGGCCATATACACTCCCATGGACTCTCACTAAATCTCACATCTCTGGCCCTATGCACTCCCATAGACCATCAGTCCCACATCAATGGCCATTTTCACTCCCATGGACTCTCACTAAATCTCACATCTCTGGCCCATAGACTCCCATAGACCATCAGTCCCACATCACTGGCCATATACACTCCCATGGACTCTCACTAAATCTCACATCTCTGGCCCATAGACTTCCATAGACCATCAGTCCCACATCACTGGCCATATACACTCCCATTGCCTCTCACTAAATCTCACATCTCTGGCACATAGGCTCCCATAGACCATCAGTCCCAAATCACTGGCCATGTACACTCCCATGGACTCTCACTAAATCTCACATCTCTGGCCCTATGCACTCCCATAGACCATCAGTCCCACATCACTGGCTATATACACTCCCATGGACTCTCACTAAATCTCACATCTCTGGCCCTATGCACTCCCATAGACAATCAGTCCCACATCACTTGCCATATACACTCCCATGGACTCTTACTAAATCTCACATCTCTGGCCCTATGCACTCCCATAGACAATCAGTCCCACATCACTGGCCATATACACTCCCATGGACTCTTACTAAATCTCACATCTCTGGCCCTATGCACTCCCATAGACCATCAGTCGCACATCACTGGCCATATACACTCCCATGGACTCTCACTAAATCTCACATCTCTGGTCCTATGCACTCCCATAGACAATCAGTCCCACATCACTGGCCATATACACTCCCATGGACTCTCACTAAATCTCACATCTCTGGCCCTATGCACTCCCATAGACAATCAGTCCCACATCACTGGCCATATACACTCCCATGGACTCTTACTAAATCTCACATCTCTGGCCCTATGCACTCCCATAGACCATCAGTCCCACATCACTGGCCATATACACTCCCATGGACTCTCACTAAATCTCACATCTCTGGTCCTATGCACTCCCATAGACCATCAGTCCCACATCACTGGCCATATACACTCCCATGGACTCTCACTAAATCTCACATCTCTGCCACATAGGCTCCCATAGACCATCAGTCCCACATCACTGGCCATATACACTCCCATGGACTCTCACTAAATCTCACATCTCTGGCCCTATGCACTCCCATAAACCATCAGCCCCACATCACTGGCCATATACACTCCCATGGACTCTCACTAAATATCACATCACTGGCCATATACACTCCCATGGACTCTCACTAAATCTCACATCTCTGGCCCTATGCACTCCCATAGACCATCAGTCCCACATCACTGGCCATATACACTCCCATGGACTCTCACTAAATCTTACATCTCTGGCCCTATGCACTCCCATAGACCATCAGTCCCACATCAATGGCCATATACACTCCCATGGACTCTCACTAAATCTCACATCTCTGGCCCATAGACTCCCATAGACCATCAGTCCCACATCACTGGCCATATACACTCCCATGGACTCTCACTAAATCTCACATCTCTGGCCCTATGTACTCCCATAGACCATCAGTCCCACATCACTGGCCATATACACTCCCATGGACTCTCACTAAATCTCACATCTCTGGCCCTATGCACTCCCATAGACCATCAGTCCCACATCACTGGCCATATACACTCCCATGGACTCTCACTAAATCTCACATCTCTGGCCCTATGCACTCCCATAGACCATCAGTCCCACATCACTGGCCATATACACTCCCATGGACTCTCACTAAATCTCACATCTCTGGCCCTATGCACTCCCATAGACCATCAGTCCCACATCAATGGCCATTTTCACTCCCATGGACTCTCACTAAATCTCACATCTCTGGCCCATAGACTCCCATAGACCACCAGTCCCACATCACTGGCCATATACACTCCCATGGACTCTCACTAAATCTCACATCTCTGGCCCATAGACTTCCATAGACCATCAGTCCCACATCACTGGCCATATACACTCCCATTGCCTCTCACTAAATCTCACATCTCTGGCACATAGGCTCCCATAGACCATCAGTCCCAAATCACTGGCCATGTACACTCCCATGGACTCTCACTAAATCTCACATCTCTGGCCCTATGCACTCCCATAGACCATCAGTCCCACATCACTGGCTATATACACTCCCATGGACTCTCACTAAATCTCACATCTCTGGCCCTATGCACTCCCATAGACAATCAGTCCCACATCACTTGCCATATACACTCCCATGGACTCTTACTAAATCTCACATCTCTGGCCCTATGCACTCCCATAGACAATCAGTCCCACATCACTGGCCATATACACTCCCATGGACTCTTACTAAATCTCACATCTCTGGCCCTATGCACTCCCATAGAACATCAGTCGCACATCACTGGCCATATACACTCCCATGGACTCTCACTAAATCTCACATCTCTGGTCCTATGCACTCCCATAGACAATCAGTCCCACATCACTGGCCATATACACTCCCATGGACTCTCACTAAATCTCACATCTCTGGCCCTATGCACTCCCATAGACAATCAGTCCCACATCACTGGCCATATACACTCCCATGGAATCTTACTAAATCTCACATCTCTGGCCCTATGCACTCCCATAGACCATCAGTCCCACATCACTGGCCATATACACTCCCATGGACTCTCACTAAATCTCACATCTCTGGTCCTATGCACTCCCATAGACCATCAGTCCCACATCACTGGCCATATACACTCCCATGGACTCTCACTAAATCTCACATCTCTGCCACATAGGCTCCCATAGACCATCAGTCCCACATCACTGGCCATATACACTCCCATGGACTCTCACTAAATCTCACATCTCTGGCCCTATGCACTCCCATAAACCATCAGCCCCACATCACTGGCCATATACACTCCCATGGACTCTCACTAAATATCACATCACTGGCCATATACACTCCCATGGACTCTCACTAAATCTCACATCTCTGGCCCTATGCACTCCCATAGACCATCAGTCCCACATCACTGGCCATATACACTCCCATGGACTCTCACTAAATCTTACATCTCTGGCCCTATGCACTCCCATAGACCATCAGTCCCACATCAATGGCCATATACACTCCCATGGACTCTCACTAAATCTCACATCTCTGGCCCATAGACTCCCATAGACCATCAGTCCCACATCACTGGCCATATACACTCCCATGGACTCTCACTAAATCTCACATCTCTGGCCCTATGCACTCCCATAGACCATCAGTCCCACATCACTGGCCATATACACTCCCATGGACTCTCACTAAATCTCACATCTCTGGCCCTATGCACTCCCATAGACCATCAGTCCCACATCACTGGCCATATACACTCCCATGGACTCTCACTAAATCTCACATCTCTGGCCCTATGCACTCCCATAGACCATCAGTCCCACATCACTGGCCATATACACTCCCATGGACTCTCACTAAATCTCACATCTCTGGCCCTAAGCACTCCCATACACCATCATTCCCAGATCACTGGCCATATACACTCCCATGGACTCTCACTAAATCTCACATCTCTGGCCCATAGAGTCCCATAGACCATCAGTCCCACATCACTGGCCATATACACTCCCATGGACTCTCACTAAATCTAACATCTCTGGCCCATGGACTCCCATAGACCATCAGTCCCACATCACTGGCCATATACACTCCCATGGACTCTCACTAAATCTCACATCTCTGGCCCTATGCGCTCCCATAGACCATCAGTCCCACATCACTGGCCATATACACTCTCATGGACTCTCACTAAATCTCACATCTCTGGCCCTATGCACTCCCATAGACCATCAGTCCCACATCACTGGCCATAAACACTCCCATGGACTCTCACTAAATCTCACATCTCGGGCCCTATTCACTCCCATAGACCATCAGTCCCACATCACTAGCCATACACACTCCCATGGACTCTCACTAATTCTCACACCTCTAGCCATAGCCACTCCCATAGACTCTCACTTAATCCAACATCACTGGCCACAAACACTCGCATGGACGCTCACTCAATCTCACATCGCTAGCCATATGCACTCGCATGGACTCAATCCCACATTGTTGGCCATAGACACACCCACAGAGTCTGACACAAACCCACTAGTTTGCGTTAAGGGACATGTAAAAAGTAATGAATTCCCAAATAAAAGCTCACTTTAAAAGGAAAAGTCTTCAAAGCAACAATATATGTATGTATCAATTCGGGTAATGAAGGGCACATCTTCCCCTTGTCAAACTGTCCTTCTTAGGGTGATTTTGCGAAGCACTGTGGGTATTCAGATGTCTTAAAGAACACGTGCATGCCCATCGTCCCTCACAAGCGCATTCTTTCTTCCAGGGGGTCTAATGCAGGAGCGCTGCATAAGATAAGATGTGTTGTGCCATAGGTGACTTATGCAGACTACAGGGGCAAATGCATACTCTGCACCCCTGCTTCACCATGCTGGGGAGATGGAAGCTGTGTGATTTCAAGGGGCAGGGCCCAGGCTCACCTAAACCCCCGAAGAGCTCTCACATGCGCCACCCATCGCTGTCTTCATAATATGCTTCAATGGACTCTCACTGCTCCCCCAGTGCTGCTCTAAGGCAGGTCCCTTGAGTCCCATCCATCCCACTCCTCACAGGACATCTCGATTCATTGCTAGGATTTGGCACCTTGGCGGAGGGGGCTTCTGGACACCTTTGCTTCCTCTCCCACAGCTGAAGAAGATTAGAATCAGACCCAGGAACGTAACAGTGCAGCCATGAAGGTCATGTAGCTTCCTTCAGTAGAGGCACCTATGGGATATATATGTGTAGGTGGTTTTCTGTTGAGGTTCCAGTTTTTGGACATTTGCTCCAATTTCAGAAGTGGTTTTTCAGCATCTTTGCAGTAAAGAGACTGGATCGGTCTAGTTAGTCATTCCTGCCTATAACCCGCTGCAGCCCCTCTCTCCATATCCTTCCAAATGTATCCTTTTATAGCTTATCCTTCTAGTTGCATCCATATTACAATGTCCTATTACTACACTCGCTGTCATATAGTGCTCCCCTGCAGCACCACTGGGCTTCCTCTATTTTACACCCAAGTCATAAATACCTCAACCTGAGATGACTTGGGTCTGCATCGCCACCGGGCTCCCTCTCTCTTACACCCAAGACATACATTCCCCGACCTGAGATGACTTGGGTCTGCATCACCACCGGGCACCCTCTCTCTTACACCCAAGACATACATTCCCGACCTGAGATTACTTGGGTCTGCATCGCCACTGGGCTCCCTCTCTCTTACACCCAAGACATACATTCCCGACCTGAGATTACTTGGGTCTGCATCGCCACTGGGCTCCCTCTCTCTTACACCCAAGACATACATTCCCGACTTGAGATGACTTGGGTCTGCATCGCCACTGGGCTCCCTCTCTCTTACACCCAAGACATACATTCCCCGACCTGAGATGACTTGGGTCTGCATCGCCACTGGGCTCCCTCTCTCTTACACCCAAGACATACATTCCCCGACCTGAGATGACTTGGGTCTGCATCGCCACCGGGCTCCCTCTCTCTTACACCCAAGTCATATCGCCACCGGGCTCCCTCTCTCTTACACCCAAGTCATACATTCCTCGACCTGAGATGACTTGGGTCTGCATCGCCACCGGGCTCCCTCTCTCTTACACCCAAGTCATACATTCCTCGACCTGAGATGACTTGGGTCTGCATCGCCACCGGGCTCCCTCTCTCTTACACCCAAGACATACATTCCGCGACCTGAGATGACTTGGGTCTGCATCGCCACCGGGCTCCCTCTCTCTTACACCCAAGTCATACATTCCCTGACCTGAGATGACCTGGGTCTGCATCGCCACCGGGCTCCCTCTCTCTTACACCCAAGACATACATTCCCGACCTGAGATGACTTGGGTCTGCATCGCCACCGGGCTCCCTCTCTCTTACACCCAAGACATACATTCCCCGACCTGAGATGACCTGGGTCTGCATCGCCACCGGGCTCCCTCTCTCTTACACCCAAGACATACATTCCCGACCTGAGATGACTTGGGTCTGCATCGCCACCGGGCACCCTCTCTCTTACACCCAAGACATACATTCCCGACCTGAGATGACTTGGGTCTGCATCGCCACCGGGCACCCTCTCTCTTACACCCAAGACATACATTCCCGACCTAAGATGACTTGGGTCTGCATCGCCACCGGGCTCCCTCTCTCTTACACCCAAGACATACATTCCCCGACCTGAGATGACTTGGGTCTGCATCGCCACCGGGCTCCCTCTCTCTTACACCCAAGTCATATCGCCACCGGGCTCCCTCTCTCTTACACCCAAGTCATACATTCCTCGACCTGAGATGACTTGGGTCTGCATCGCCACCGGGCTCCCTCTCTCTTACACCCAAGTCATACATTCCTCGACCTGAGATGACTTGGGTCTGCATCGCCACGGGCTCCCTCTCTCTTACACCCAAGACATACATTCCGCGACCTGAGATGACTTGGGTCTGCATCGCCACCGGGCTCCCTCTCTCTTACACCCAAGTCATACATTCCCTGACCTGAGATGACCTGGGTCTGCATCGCCACCGGGCTCCCTCTCTCTTACACCCAAGACATACATTCCCGACCTGAGATGACTTGGGTCTGCATCGCCACCGGGCTCCCTCTCTCTTACACCCAAGACATACATTCCCCGACCTGAGATGACCTGGGTCTGCATCGCCACCGGGCTCCCTCTCTCTTACACCCAAGACATACATTCCCGACCTGAGATGACTTGGGTCTGCATCGCCACCGGGCACCCTCTCTCTTACACCCAAGACATACATTCCCGACCTGAGATGACTTGGGTCTGCATCGCCACCGGGCACCCTCTCTCTTACACCCAAGACATACATTCCCGACCTGAGATGACTTGGGTCTGCATCGCCACCGGGCTCCCTCTCTCTTACACCCAAGACATACATTCCCCGACCTGAGATGACTTGGGTCTGCATCGCCACCGGGCTCCCTCTCTCTTACACCCAGACATACATTCCTCGACCTGAGATGACTTGGGTCTGCATCGCCACTAGGCTCCCTCTCTCTTACACCCAAGACATGCATTCCCTGACCTGAGATGACTTGGGTCTGCATCGCCACTGGGCTCCCTCTCTCTTACACCCAAGACATGCATTCCCTGACCTGAGATGACTTGGGTCAGCATCGCCACTGGGCTCCCTCTCTCTTACACCCAAGACATGCATTCCCCGACCTGAGATGACTTGGGTCTGCATCGCCACTGGGCTCCCTCTCTCTTACACCCAAGACATGCATTCCCCGACCTGAGATGACTTGGGTCTGCATCGCCACTGGGCTCCCTCTCTCTTACACCCAAGACATGCATTCCCCGACCTGAGATGACTTGGGTCTGCATCGCCACTGGGCTCCCTCTCTCTTACACCCAAGACATGCATTCCCCGACCTGAGATGACTTGGGTCTGCATCGCCACTGGGCTCCCTCTCTCTTACACCCAAGACATGCATTCCCCGAACTGAGATGACTTGGGTCTGCATCGCCACTGAGCTCCCTCTATCTTACACGCAAGACATGCATTCCTCGACCTGAGGGGACTTGGGTCTGCATCGCCACTGGGCTCCCTCTATCTTACACGCAAGACATGCATTCCTCGTTCTGAGGGGACTTGGGTCTGCATCGCCACTGGGCTCCCTCTCTCTTACACCCAAGACATGCATTCCCCGACCTGAGATGACTTGGGTCTGCATCGCCACTGGGCTCCCTCTCTCTTACACCCAAGACATGCATTCCCCGAACTGAGATGACTTGGGTCTGCATCGCCACTGAGCTCCCTCTATCTTACACGCAAGACATGCATTCCTCGACCTGAGGGGACTTGGGTCTGCATCGCCACTGGGCTCCCTCTATCTTACACGCAAGACATGTATTCCTCGTTCTGAGGGGACTTGGGTCTGCATCGCCACTGGGCTCCCTCTATTTTACACCCAAGACATACATTCCCTGACCTGAGAGGACTTGGGTCCGCATCGCCACTGGGCTCCCTCTCTCTTACACCCAAGACATACATTCCCCGACCTGAGATGACTTGGGTCCGCATCGCCACTGGGCTCCCTCTATCTTACACCCAAGACATACATTCCTCGACCTGAGATGACTTGGGTCCGCATCGCCACTGGGCTCCCTCTATCTTACACGCAAGACATACATTCCTCGACCTGAGGGGACTTTGGTCCGCATCGACACTGGGCTCCCTCTATCTCACACCCAAGACATACATTCCTCGACCTGAGATGACTTGGGTCTGGAGATTAGAAGGAGATGAAACCTGCCCTGGAGGCATCAATATGGGGCTCCCAGGTGAACTCCCTGCTTTTGGCACCCTTAGCCGTTGTGTGGAGTTGCCAGGATATAGTATCACCCCTGCTAATAGAATAATACAGGTGGGTGAATTTAATTTGCCAAAAAAAGTGGTTTAATTTCGGCCCAAAATCTGCTTTTCTGGTGAATTAAAAATCCTCAAATTTTTCCAGAATGTTGTGTCCTGGCAAAAAAGCAAAAACAAATAAACTTGTTTCACAAACATTTCAACCTATTAAGAAAGTGTGATTTATTTAACAAAAAATCGTCAGTTAGAGAAATAGAAAGATTTAGTTATTTTAAAAGCTAATAACGTCCATTAACTAAACTATCAATGTGTGTTTAAAATGAACTAATTCACTACGGAAGAAATTATTTTCTATTATCCAAAACAAATCGCTGGACAAGCCCACCAATTAATTTTCTACTGAAATCGCAAAAA
The DNA here is from genome assembly GCF_040938575.1 of Ambystoma mexicanum. Classification (NCBI taxonomy): domain Eukaryota; kingdom Metazoa; phylum Chordata; class Amphibia; order Caudata; family Ambystomatidae; genus Ambystoma; species Ambystoma mexicanum. The sequence goes on from NC_090925.1 coordinate 157,530,634, forward strand.
CCTTGGCTCCTGCCAAACAGCACTCTCCCAGGACGTTTTCGTGACTGTTTCTGGAGTATTTGATGGAGTCTGTGGAGAATCTACTGCTCCATCAGATGTCTGCTTGCTCTTGCCTTAGCCCAGTCCTACGGAGTTTCTAGATGAGACTTTGCTTAATAGTCAGCAGAGACCCTTCCTCTGAATTCAGCCTGGACCGAGCAGGACCCAGTGATCCCCCAATCTCTGTGATTTCTAAATGGCGGGATACAATCTGTGGTGATTGTGCTGTGTGTTTGGTAGTATGCCCACCTACCGTTTCATGCACGGGGCGGAAGTCATCCTTTATCGTCACAATGCGGAACTGAACTGAAATAGAGAAGGAGACCATTAGTACTGAAGTGGCACCAAAGATGTCCATGTCTAGTATAAGCCCCTGGAACCCAACCAAGAGAAGCACGATCAGCGATCAAACCAGGAACCTCTACATTCTCATAGGCAATGTTGATTGCCTTTCTTAAAGCGCTTGCTTGCAGGTGATACGGCCTCGTGATGCTGACCTCCATTCATTTCAAGGGCGCAAGAGAAAACCATTTAGTCCACTAACTGAAAGTATGGGGGAAGAAGTCTCTCAGAGCTTCCCGAATGCAATGCGGTCTTGTAACACGCTAACAAATACGCTGCCTGGGTAGATGCGGGAGAATATCAATGCAATGGATATTTAAATTGAGGAAATTGGCACCTCTTGAGTAGAAAGATTTTTTATTTTTTTGCAGTTCACGCATTTGTAATTGGCCGTCTTTTGATAAAGGGAGCCAGGCATGGATCCTAATACCGGTGTAAGGGGATCCACGCTGCGATTGTTTAGAAGCGGGCGCTGAGCTGCATTGTGGGCCCTCTGCAGTGATCCTAAGGAGAAACACTGGTAAACTATGAGTTCTGTTGGACCACTTGGGGTAGTCTTTGTTATCTACTTTAAATTGAGATTGCAATTGATGACTAAACAATGGGAAAATCAATATAATGTCAGAGCCCCAGAGATCTTCTGTATAGATCTTGCCCGCAAGGATGTCCGACACTGAGGGAAATCTAAATGGTCAGCAGAGATGCTCTGTGCTCTGGACAGATCCCGTCGCCTCCAGGAACATGATCTCAGACAGGCTGAGAAGCCTCTGTTTAGAAAAGGGACAGATTCCTGATTTCTCTTTACTTCCATTGGCTGGATCATGATGGGACAGTTGGTGTTGTCACCATGGAAACTCCTACATGAAGGTTCCTATATGGTGTTGCCATTATGGAGAATTTACTTGGAGGCCCTTTGGAAGTGGCAGGCCCTGTATAAATGATGGTAGCTGGTACCACACATGGAGAGGGGAACCCAGGTGTGATGGGGTGAAGCCGCCATGATGCGCCGGGGAAGAAGAACATGACTGCAGATGTAAGAACCAACATTTATGATGGCATCCACAAGCTGAAGACACTAAGCAGGAGCATGGTGAGATATTTAGTCTGTGTAACCATGCTTCAAGGGAGCGGTGCTCCTGAGAGGCACGACACTGAGAGCAGGTTTTATAATGAGAAGGAGAGTGATATGAAAGGGAAGGAGATCACGGTTGTGTGGGGTGTTATCAAAGGCCTCAAACTAACAGAACTGAAGGGCCATGTGGACAAGGCCTACCTGTCATTACCAAAGGAATAGCAACATTGTTTTATTCACACATGAATAAGAAATTCAAGGGTCTCTTTCACATGAAAAACAGGGTTTTCAAACACTGATACAAAAACGTCTTTACATGTGTGTTTGGAAGTTAAAACTGGAAGGCTATGTGAAAAAAGGCCTATTTGTCATTACCAAAAGAAGAACAGCATTTTAATTGACCAAGCAAGATGAAATGCAAGGGTACTTTTCACATGAAAAGCAGGATTTTTAAACACTGGCACAAAACGGCTTTGCATTTGCAGTATAAATGTGATAAATGTACCCCTGCAAACATAACAATGCCATGGAAAAAGACATGGGACCTCATTATAAGTTTGCCGGTCCGGAAAAAAGGGTGCCCGTAAGCTCACCGACGCCCTTGTTTCCGGACTGGCAAACTATGAGTCTACCTGCCGGAACCGCTGTGCCCGACAGGTTGGACCCTGCCAGGCACAGTGGCCACAGTAGACAGACCGGTCATGGAGTCGCCAGCACCGTTAGCAATGTTGCCAGTGCTGGAACTTACATTTTTCCGGCACCTGACTTCCCCGGCTGCAGGGTTACCACTGGACTCATAATGAGGCTAATGGTGCGTGTTGACAAAAAGTAATGTATATTAAGTTTTGCATGCAAAATACCTACAGACATTTGAAAAAAAGCCCACTTTGTTTCTATGAAAATGTTTCTGTATGCCTGAGGCAAACCCTTTGCTTGCTGTGGGACAAATATCACAAAGAACTCCCCCATGCAAAGCCTGGTTTACAACTCCCCAGATATTTTACAACTACAATGAAATGTGGCTTGCTTGAAGGGTGTGGAAAATCAGGTGTCCTTTAGACTTACTGGCCCTCATTACGACCCTGGCGGATTTTTTCCGCCATCGACGGACTTTCCGGCCATGGCGCAAAGTCCCTTTACGCCATGGCGGATGGCGGACTTACCGCCCCATTCCGAGGTCGGCGGGGCGGTAAGTCCCCATTGACCCATTTACCCTTCCCCATTCCCATTTCGGCCCCATAGGGTATAATGGGAGTGGGGAAGGAGTTAATTACGCCACCGTAAAATACGGTGGCGTAATTAACACCAAGGTCCCAGAGCGCCATGGTTTTTTCCGCCCGCAAAAAGCGGGCGGAAAAATGACCATGGCGCTCTGGGAACTCGTAGTTGGCGGTAAGGGGTCGGCGCAGCTAACGCTGGCGCAGACCCCTTAGCGCCAGGGTCCTAATGAGGGCCACTGTCTCTGGAGGACAATTTCCCTTAGCTTGAGCATGACCACTATCAGTAATTGGGTTTGGGGCAAGAAACAGCGCATTACTTGTAAGAAATGAGATTGGAACTACATTTCCCAGCAGTATGTGGGCCAGCATGTAGTTCTATGTGCATTCGTGCTTCGAGCCAGCTACAGGTAATTATGGGCTTACTAAACCACCGGCCGCCCATGCACTGGTGCAGATAATGAAAGATTGTGCAGCACGGGCAGCCACAGCGTTTGTATGTGAGCAGACGAAGCACAAGAGTAGAATGCTGGCATACTGATTGAAAGGCCCGGGTCATGGCAGTGGGCAGCATTGCCCCAGGCGGTAACACGTTGTTTCGCGTGTGAGCAGACGAGGCGCAGAGCAGGATGTTTGCAGGCTGATTGAAGGGCTGGGCCATGGTGGTGAGCAGCGTTGGCCCAGGCTGTAACACAGCATCATACCGCAGAGTCCGGGTGATCTCACGAGTCACCCGGACATGCAGATAAGAGCCTAGCATTTCTTACGGTGTTGGGGCAGAGCTCACTGAGCTATGTTCATTTATGTATGAGTATGGCAAATCTCTAATCCTGTGATTTAAAAACGGTGAAATTAGTACAGAGACACGTGTTAGTGCATTTTAGGATTGATGCGTATCCTACATTAAGGAACAACATAATGGACACTCTCAGTTACATAGTATGATACAAATACCCGTTGGGAATACTGGTATCCTGAGAACGGATGCATGCTATTAGTTGCTTTGAATAGGGACATTAAGGACAAGTACCCCAGAAGATTGCATGTCAGATAGAAGTGACTTTTCCTAGTTAATAGGTTGAAGAGCACTTCTCAATGTATCTGTGCTGTGTTGCTTTTGTTGCTTTTGCTAGCCCAATGGGCCATGTGTATTGTTTCTTCATTTCAGGGAAATTCCCTGAATTTCTTGTTTGTGCCATACAGCTTGCTGCTAACCTCATGTCTTGCATTTGGGTCCATGTACGCTTTATGTTTGTATTCTGCTAAATCACGTTTTATGTTAAGTGAAGTCAATGTTCCTTCATGTGTGTGCAAGTGGAGGATGCAGGTAATATGATGCCTAGGTTATGAAGTTAGGCAGGAGTTATGAATGATTAGCAAGTATCAAGTGTGGAGGTCAGGATTAGGAGTATAGCAATTGAATGTGCTATAAGTATAGGTATGTATGTTTTCTCTTACCCACCTTTCCTTTATCTGTCCACACCCTTTCCCAAACTCTGTCTTCCCCCCACTGGCTGCCACGTGGTTAGCTGTGTTATTAAGATTCAGGCGCCCGTGCCAACCACAGTGGAAGGGCTGATCTATTCTGCTTCTGTGGTTCGGGAGAGGGGTCGATACCCTTTCATCCCTTTAAGATTTTGACAACCACAATGTAGAGGGGCTTTGTGAAGACCGGTGCTACCATTAAGAGAAGATGAACTTTGAAAGATATACAAGAAATGGATGCCTTCCAGATGGAAATAGTGGTACCCTCGAGATATAAGCAGACAGGCCTCGCGATATAAGTGGGTCGGCCCGGCTCATTCTCTACAGAGGGGGATCTCTGTGTAGAAAATGCATCCCCTCTTTACAAGCTGTAACCAACTTCAAACAGCCAACTTCAAAGAGACTATTTAGGACACTGGCCCAGAGAGACAAATGGCCTGGAGGCAGACAAGTTCATGTGTGCACAGGTGAAAATTCCCTTTGTTTAAAAGGACTATTATCATGTACGCCTTTTTCCCAGCAACCATAAGTCAGATTTTCATTATCTACGTGTCATTTTTGTAGATAATTTTCAGGTGATTTTGGTGATTTAAAATGTATCCACCTGTATCTCAGGGAACAGTAATGCTCCTCTAAAATGGGTTTCAGGCTGAATGAAAATGTTCCAAATGTGAGAATTGGTGAATGGGTGGAGGGTAAAAATAGGAATATGGGTAATAAATGACATGTTCATAACTGTTATACTTTCTGTAAAAATGACAGAACATTGCCACACGGCCATGCAGCATAGTGCGAACCTGGCTGTCATTTTATTTAATTTCCCATGATTAGCTCATAAGGAAAATACACATATAGTATAGTAGTTGCTAGGAAAAGTATGAGATTTTGCTGCATAACTAGTTTTTGCCAAACATTTGACACAAGAACAAATGGATATTGCAAATGTAGCTGCCATATGTCTGTTCAAGACTTTTAAATCAATCTGTAGAGAGATGGGCTGGAGTTTGGAGATGAGAGAAGGGGAAATCTTGCAGGATACTCCCTCTATATTGTAAAATTGATGAAGGTCGAGAGCTGCTGAAATTTACCATCAAAGGAGAGCTGCTAGAAATCACCAGCTGACAGCAACAAGGAAACACCAGAAGAGATTTCAGAAATTGCATTTGGGTGCAGCTGTCTATTGGAGCTGTCTGATGCTGGAGAGGCCTAAAAAACAGACTGAACCCTATGGTGGAGAGCTGGGGGCCATCCTGGGGAGAAGAGTGACCAGATTCCTGCCCTTTCCTTCTAGAGGGCCCTGACATGCAGAACGCTGCCCTGAACTTTAAACAGAGGTTTTCTATGTAAGTAGAACTGAGACCTGGGAAACCAAAAGGTGGGAGAGGCTGCTTGCCTTGGATACTTTCCCTTTATAATGGGCAGGGGGCAAAACTGTGTAGATCCTTAGCCAATTTAAGTACAAAATATTAATTTCATAAATTCCCCATTTGGCAGAACACAACAGTGTGATTTTTGTTAAAATTCAAAATTAGCAAAGCTCACTTACCAGTGTGCGCTGAAAAACTATAGCCTAAAGTTTAATTGGGTAATCCTTTTTGTCCTGTTGAGCCTGACTTCTTTAAAGAAGAGTGGTGTCTTTTTTCTTCAATAAGTCCAATCTTGTTGTCCAACTTTGCCCTTACACAAGCCATCAGGTTGGGGGGCGGTTGAAAATACCAAATTCTCCAATCATCCCAATTTTACCCAACCAGCTTCCCCAACACAGGCATTTAAGTGGAGGGGGTCTGGTATCCAAAATTCTTCAATCATCCCAATTTCTCTGTTAGTATTCCCCAACCCCGACCATAGTAGGGGGTTCTTAAAAAAAACGTTAAATCACCCTGTGTCTATTTTAAAGCAAAAGTGTGAGTGAAATAATAATTGCCATATGCAATTGTGATTTGTGTTCTTTTCAACGTACTAGTGTGATGTATTTATGTTGAGAGAAGTTTAGTGTTTTGTGCCACAGATAAAGTGGTGTTTGACATTTTAGTGCGAATTTCGTAACATTTAATTCAAATGAATATAAACATATTTCCTGTACCCTGGCCTGGTTATTGGTTCATTGGTAGCTCAGGGGGAGGGACCCAAGGGGTATGATATGCATCGGAAATAGGGCTGATGAAAAGAATACATTAAACATTTTGTTACACACCTTGAGTGGGGAGGGAAGGAACTCCCTAGGTTGAGGGTGGCCTCTCAATAAACCTTTACAGCAGTGAGGTATTGAATGTGTCTGAGTTCTGTGGAACCGGAGGGTCACTGTTGTATTTCGACAAAACAACCGGGCTGAGGTTTTCACCATATCAACACTTTGGCCATGTAATGGACTGTCAGCACAGCAAAGCCCTGTGCATGAGTTTCTGCATAGTGAAAAATATGTTCTTTGGGCACACAGTGCTTGGCTACAGATGGAAGGATTAGCTCAATAGGATCTATCAAGAAGAGGAGTGGTGGGCAAGGGGAGGGAATGTGAAGAGGGATAGACAGCTGCAGAAGATTTATACAACCGTGCACATGTTCGTGTGCACACACACACACGCGCAGACTGCTAGGAACTGTGTGGGGTGAAACACTTAGACCTTGGTTACTGGATTTCCCCAATGTACATCAAGTGACAGGTTTCAGAGCACTACCACCCATTTGTCATTCAAGGCTTAGTCCTGGATCTTTGCTTAAATCCCCTATGGAATACAAACATGGAAAGAAGGTTTTAAAGATAAATAATGCATAGGATCACTTGACATCAGTGACCATTGTTTGGGTCTATGATCCTGAAACCACTTGCACTATAATATTGTGGATGCTTGAGATAAGTGTTGAAAGCAATATCTCACTTGGGTCCAGATGAGCTAGAGTCCCAGCAAAGGTTGTTATTTCAACATTATGGCATGTGAACCAGGGCACAGAGATGGCACTAAGCTTGATGAAGCGTGCATTGTTGGCCTCTGTTGTAGAGTTCGCCTGTCCTCTGTAATGCCCTCGCATGCAGGAGGGGAGTCTCTGGGAGGCATGCCTGAGGGTGAATGAAGCTGTAGGATGCATCCATATGAAGGATGTGGCAGCGGTTTGCTCTAGGATCTAGGAGCTCTTGGCTCTCGTATGATAGTGCAGCCCTATGGGTCCTTCTGTTGACCTCATGGAGGTTCTGAATGTAACACTCTGACTACTCTGAGTGTCATGATGAGCTGAGGAGCATACACAAAATACAGCATCCAGTGTTAATGGAGTAAGGCAGTCCCACAGAGACAGATGGTCTTGCATTAAGGCACATAGTGAAACAACTTGCAAAAACCCGCCTCAGGGCCATGACATTGTTAGGGTCTCTCACTATGGGTCATTAATGGGACATATGATATGATAAGTCATTTATAACGCCCGTGTACAGAAGTGTTTATAGGTGCGACAAGACAAGGGAGGGAAGACAGGGAGGACATGAAAAACAATCTTACTAGGACTTGTGTCATTCAGATTGTGTAAGTGCGACAACCAGAAGTGTAAGGGGAAAGGGAGCAGGAAGTGCAAGAGAGAGGGGAGGGGAAAACGGCAGCAATGCTCTGAGTAAGTGCAAGGGACTGTAGGGTTACAGTTACAGCCCCTAAGTGCATGGTAGGCCTGGAGGCAGTGCAAGGGTGACTTATCGAGAAAGAGCCTTGTACCCAGTGAGACTCTGATGGTAGCCAAGCAACCAGTCAGCATAGCAGACAGGACATAAGGTAGTTCCGCAGGGGAGGGAGAGAGAGAAAGCAAAGGAGAAAAGGAAGGTTTTGAGCTGATTCCGGAACATCTGGTGGTACGGCTCAAGTTTGAGGGGTTCAGGGAGGCCATTCCAGGGGGAGGCACATGCAGAGGAGAGTGATCTAACAACCACTCTCTGCCTGGAGAAGGATCTAAGCCTTAGAGAGTTGGAGGTAGCTGAGCAAAGGACTCGAGAAGGAAGGTATCTTGGAAACGTGCATTGGATGTAGTGCGGGCCCCGGCACGAGAAAGCCTTGTGGACAATGAAAAGGGTCTTGAACTTCATCCTTGTACTCAGTGGGAGCCAGTGGAGAGATTTTAGGGTTGGAGAGATATAGTCCCTGGGCTTGCGGCCAAGGATAAGTCTTGATGTCCTGTTCTGGATTAGTTGCAGAGGGCAGAGAGTAGAGGAGGGCAGATTGAGAAAGAGGCTGTTGCAGTAGTCCAGCCTAGAGAGAACCAGGCTCTGGAGACCTTCAGCTTCTGGGGGAAAGTGAGAAAGGGAAGAGTGCCTTTGATGAGGTGCAGCTGATAGTGGGACTTCTTGGCGATGTCTGAGATGTGAGGACAGAAAGAGAGGGAGTCGAAGATGACACAAAGGTTTTTTGCCTCGCAGGAAGATGAAGGAAGAGGGCCCAAGGCAGGCGGCCGGAGCGAGAGAGGGATAGCAGTGGCAGGGGTCCCAATGAGAAGGATTTCCGTCTTACTGGCATTAAGGCAGAGATCATGGGAGACACACCAATCCTGAATCATGGATAGACAGTCAGGAATGAGCGAGAGAGGAGAGGAGGCTGAGGGGAGCCTGAAGAAAAGCTAAGTGTCATCCGCATACCAGTGAAAGTTAGAGGAGAAGGTAGAGATCCGGTGGGCCAAAGGTGGTAGAGGTTGAAAAACCAGGGCCAGAGGATAGAGCCCTGGGGAATGCCACAGGTACAGAGAGAGGTGGCAGAGAGAAAGGGACCAAGTTGGACCTGGGAGGAGCAGTCCAAGAGGAAGGAGGTCAGCCACTCGATGGCCTGATCCGTGATGCCCTGGTTCTCACAGAGTCGATTGATCAGGATGGTGTGGTTGATCATGTCGAAAGCAGGGGAAAGATCAAGGAGGATGAGGATAGAAGGAATGCTGGAATCAAGGTTAGAGAGAAGATCTTCATGGTGTTCAGGAGAGCAGTTTCCGTGCCTCTGGCAGCTCTGAAGCCAGACTGATGGTCGTGGAGACAACCAACAGATTCAGTGTGGAGATTAATTTGGGAGGTGGCCAGCTTTGCCAAGAATTTGCCTAGGAAAGAGGTGATGAAGATTGGGTGATAGTTTGCCGTGCAGGTAGGATCAATAGATGGCTTCTTGTTGAGGGTGTGCACAAGGAAGTCTTAAGGGGAGAGGGGACAGTTCCAGAGGCAAAAGAGTGATTACAGTAATTGGCCAAGGCTGGAGCAAGGGTGTCAATATGATCCTTGATGGTTTTGGAGGAGAAGGGTAGCACCTGATTGGATGACACTTTCATAGATCAGACATATCTAGAAACCTCATTAGGTGTTGTCGGAGAGAAAGAGGAGAAAGGAGGAGGAGAGGGAGAGATGGCCAAAGGGGCACAGAAAGAGGAAGAGGGAGAGGAAGAGGCAATAGAGGACAGGATGTACTGAGTTTTAGAAGATAAGTGAGAGAAGTGAGAGGCCATAGCTGTACAGAGGTACCGGGAGGGAACAAGAGAGGAAGAGACTGCAACAGGATTGGCCAGTTCCTTGCAGATTTTGAAGAGTTTGGCTGTTTTGTTAGAGGCCACAGAGACGCAGGCTTGAATGTGTGCTCTCTTCTTGGACAGGACAGAAACTCTGTATTGCCTTTGGAGAAGGCGGCAGACCAGTTTGTCAGAGGATGCGCCCAAAGACCTCCACTTCCTCTCAGCCACCCTGCACTTGCGTTTCAGGATGGCGAGGTCGGAATCATACCAGGAGTTGCACTTGGAGGTAGGCTTCAGCCAGATTCTTATGACAGTGGCAAGAATGTCCAGGGTGTTGGAAATAGAAAGATGCAGATCAGAAAGGGCTGTGTCACCTTGTGAGCCAGATGCAGGAGTAGGAGGAGCAGAGAAAGTAGAGGCAAAGGCATCCACTGACACACGCTTCATGGGCTGAATTACAGCGAAGGTAGGTGGCAGTGCTGGTGGGGATTTGCCTGAGGGATAAAGAGTTTCAGATGAGAGGAGAGTAGAAAGTGTCAGTCCAAGAGAGAGGAGAAGTGAGAGTGTTAGAGAGGGTGATGTCTGCGACATACGGCTCTGTGGGTGCAGAGGCAGTGTATAAGTGTAATTGGAAATGGAAGTGGTTTGCGCAATGGACCTGGATTATTGTCGTCATTACCTACATCAATATTATTTTTCATTCTACTTCTCCTTTCACATCTTTGCTATTCAATTTGCTGAGCAATCTTTGTGTTTGGTCAATTCTTCATGAGGTTAGAGGGCAGCTGGGGTACGTTGCCCGACTGCACTACCCAAACTGAGCCGCTGTCTTGTCTAGCTGTGAAAAGTGTCTTCCAATTGCAAAGCTGCTACCACAGGACCATATAGATATCAAATTCTCTTGCGGCGTGGAGGAGAGGAAGACCCCTGAGGTGAGGCTATCTGGGCTTTTCCACTGATCTGCGGCCACTGGCCTGCTTTACACTGGAGAATGATTTACCAGGGTGAGGCTTGTGCTATAACAGAGCACATCAGTGCACATGTCTGCCCGCCTCACCTGTCTGTTCAGGTTTGTAGATGGGCTTGTCTGTCTGCACAAACATGAGACTGTCTGAGGGCTCAAGCAGGATGGACCTCTTGCCGTGGAACTCCATAGTTTCTCCTTTCCCGTGGAGGGTGACGTAGGCCACCTGGAGAGAAGTCATTGCAGGGACCTGGAAAAAGAGGAACAACAGTTTATTTTTATTAAATCACAAAAGTTATCTCTAACACATAAAAGGAGCCCAGAAAAACCTGTTTCCTTCTGTCCCTTTTGTGTGAAGATGGGGTTTGCATGTACGGGTAGTTGGGGGTCAATGACATGGAAGAGGTGGGGATGAGGCTCTAGATATGTTCAATGTGTGTGCTGTGGATGGGTGGCAGGTATGATGTTCATGTAGTGTTAATTGCGGCATTGACAAGTTGGCTTGAGCCTGAGCCCTGGACGTTTTGAGCGAAGAGAGATCCTTGTACTCAGGCCTGAAAACAGCCACGCCTGCCTCGCCAGCAATGAATGTTATTATTAGCCTGGTGCTTTTGTCCTGGGTGCTACATGTGTTTTGTTAAAGGAAACTGAACCTACAAAATGGCTGATGGGAGGAATAGTAAAAGGTGGGGAGTCCTTTTACTATTTCTACAACTCCAAAGTGTGGCCACAACATGCCAGAAGAAAAGGCTGGAGAAAACTGCAGGCAGGTGAGTGGGAGAATGTCGCTGGGGAGGGTTGGGGAAGGGCTATGGGGTGTCAAAGGGAGTGGCAAAACGGTGGAAGGACAAGCAAGAGACAGGGTGGAAGGGGCGGCTTGGGTGAAGGATGAAGAAATGGCTGCAAAGTGGAGTGGCGCCACACGGAGGGATGGGACGTGGGGTTGTACAGTCCAATATCAGCAAGTGTTTCTAGCCTCCTTGTATGTCTCCACTCCATACATACCAACCCTCCCGATTTAGGTGGGAGACTCCCGATTTTTCAGTGAAAAATCGGCCGATTTTTCACTGTCTCCCACCTGAAATAGCTGTAGCCCCAATGCATTCCTATGGGGAATTTGTGGTCTCCCGATTTCCCTTTGGAAATCTCCCTCCCAGCTGTGTCTGAATGTTGGCATGTATGCCACTCCCCTGATGCTTATGGGTGGCACATATCTGTATAGCCAGTCACTCCCAACTCCTCAGCTATTGTGCATCGTGCCCTTTAGTTAGATGTTCCATAATCACTGCCTTCTGCATGCATAACCAGGGTCCACTTCTGTAGTGCAACTGGCAGCATTCGTTGACCACCTTCATTCACCAAATGTCCCCTCTGCTCATAAGACACGGGGGGCCTCGATGGAGCCGCTACCCAAGCAGCATAGGGTCCGTTCTTGGTGTGTGGTAAGCTTCTATCTTACCCCAGTGGCCCATGCTTACCTGCAAGTCCCAGCAGTGCTCCGTGTCCTTTTCAGCCACAAAATTATGGACGCAGCTCACGTTCTGCTCACTGAGTTCCAGCATGACGTTCAAAGTGAGGGGTTCAGTCAGGTTGGTGAGGACCACGCAGGCCTTCTCCGTGTGATCGCCATGAAGCACAGTTGGCACCAAAAGCATGTACTTGCTGACATGGAGAGACAAGAAAGACAGACATGAGCATTACAATTAGTAATAATTAGTATCAATACTACTGTTTCTCTCCTACTATTCCTTTTATTATTATTATTATGTTATTGTGATCATCGTCATTACTATTATTAGTATTTTGCCATCATTTTCATAGGTGTGTAATAAGGATTCATAACACCGCTATGTAGTTGGGGAGAGTTGTCACATGCGTGAGTACGTAGCAAAAAGCAGGTATTAGAAGAGAAGTACATTTCTGATTGCTGGAAGGCGTCCTATAGGAAACCATGAAAAATATATTTGACTCGCCTCACTGACGTCACCAGCAATAGCCTGGAGAATACAGAGCTGTGATTTGCATAACTGGCTGCAGGATTTCGCCAGACCTATGGGGCTTTCAAAGCTGGGATTCACCTTGCACTCTCCCTCTCTAGCTGCAGGTCTGACACACATGGGATTCATAAATGCTGCTACATGACTCACCAAAGGACTCCGGAAACTCAAACACATCACCCCACCCTCATGGAAGTGCACTGGCTACTGCTGCAAGCATGTATCACCTTCCAATCCTGCTGAATCGTCTACGAGGCCGTTGCCCTCAATTCCCCAAGCTTCCTCACTGGCAAGCTCAGCTTCTCCAGAGGCCTACGGTCTACCAGAAGTAAGGACATGTCCAGAGTGCAGACATGATTTCAGCTGGTGCATGAGGGAAAGAACTAGAAGACACGCCTTCTCTGTCAACGTCCCAGATTTGTTACCTTCTCCCTGCCTACGCAAGACTCACCCCTCGCTTCTACATTCATAACTCTCAATCTTATGTTTCTCCAAGGTGGGTGAAAACATCCAATTTTGTTTTGGGCGGGTGAAAGCCAATACAAGTGTAGGGGCGTGTAGGGGGCTTGGCAGGTGAATACATTGATTACAGGGCGGGGGACTTCCACCAAATGCGTGTGAATTGAGGGGCATGTATATTTCAGGAATGAGTTTAAGACTATTGTAGAGGAGCAGCTGCACGCCTCTGCAGGAAACCCTGCCCCCTACCTCCCATATGTTGGAGACCTGAGATTGTCCCGTATTAGACACCTGCAGTTGTGCCAATATCGCAGCATGTGTTCGAGAGAAGATACCCATTTAGACAACCCTACTGAATGTATCCCTGAAGTGATGACATCCTAAGGGAGGAACTCCCTGAGGTAATATGAGAAGGAACAGAGAAAAGAAGTCAGTGACATCACAAGAAGAATGCACAACTTCTAAGGATATTTACTAAAGAGAATGTATGGATCCTAAAGAAACTAATGACGAAGTAAGGAAGTAGTATGATGTCACCTCTGATGTATTTTTGATATAAGAACTATGTTTTGTGTGGAGATCGCTGAGAGAAATCGATTGTACGTCTGTTGATGTTCTGAGTTGGTTCGGTTATTACGATTCAGAATGTATCTGTGTGATCCCATCCATCACAAATGCACGTTCCTAAAGGGCCCTAAACTCACGGTCCTCTTCAAGCAATGGCTCCCCCTTCCACCTAGGTAGACAACTAACCAGAGTCAAGGTGATCTGCTCCCAACTGTTTCTTCCCCTGGTTGATTGCAGACCCCTTGCTGCCCAAGTACACACCTTCCCCCTCCCCCATTGTTAGATCGCAGTATTGTTGCATCTTTGCTTCGCTCACTGTATCCTTCCCCATGACTTGTAAAGTGCTCTGTTGTTTCCCAAAGCACGGTCCACTCTCAATAAATACCATTACATTAATAATAGTAAGAAATCGTGTATACAAACACTGGGATAAGAGGGTCCCCAGAATATTGGGGCACAAAGTGTGATTCAGAGAGAAATAAAGGAGCTATAGATATTTAAGTGTAGACAGAGGAACATAAGGAGAAGGTACAGATCGACTTGTCCCCCATACATCAGGACAGGCACGGACAAAAGGAAGCAGTGTAAGCAAATGCCCGGGGGAATTTCTGAAAATGGAAGCCGTGTTTGTCCCCCTCTGAGAAAGGCCGTGACAGCGTGACAATATCTTTTCTTTATTTTATTGCCAAATGTCTGATGGCAAACATTCAACACCCGATGACTCCAACCAGCACTGAATCGCCCATGTGTCTATCTATGATTTCTCTCTGTCAGTCAGGAAGATGAACCTTGGGCTAGTCATCTCTGATGCAGGCTGTGTAAACAAGGTCTCAGAAAGCTCTCAGGTGCAAACTCAGCATTGTGTCACCCACTCAGTGAAGGGTCAGAGGTTTGTGAATATTGCAAGTCGGCGTCTGTTGCCTGCAGGTCAGGATCGATGAAAAAGTGAATATAGGGAGAAAACATGTGTGGGCAGTTGAAAATAGATTGGCACAGCCTTTATCATTGGCTTGAACCAAGCTCTTACCTGTCACATTAAACTCCAGTTTTCAAAGGCCATCTGGCAGCAGGTAGCAGGTGCAGCGGGTGCCCTTGTATGAGCTGCCCCAGAGATGCTGTAATGATCGCGGTACCACTCATCCACCAGGTAGACATGTGTGTTTGTATATTCACTCAACTCATGCACAATGCAATCCTTCCTAGCGCCTGCATCTTCTGAATTTTGTGAAGCTGAGGCACAGGCTTCTGCAATCCCAGTTTTAGGAATTCTCCTTGTTGCTGCTTTCTAGCCTCATTCTCTGAGACCGCAACATATTTATTTACTGGCTCTTTCGGAGGTAGTTTTCCCACCCCACGTCCACTGCTAGTCGCAGTTGTCATAGTAACAAGGAGTGGTGAGTCTCAGTGGCTACACATACAGGGAATTTGCCCCTATTTCTACCTTTTGTGTAGCACTACTCCCTCCCTTAGCGAGACTAGTGCAGGGGGTCGACTAGCCCCTATTCCTTCTTCTATGAGGTGTATTTCTCATTCTTGTTGACAATGCGTTCCTGGCAGGCTGGGGGAAAGAGTATGTTTATTTTAATTTACTTAACCGGTGCACTGCTTCCTGTGAACCTTTATTTTTTTTGCCAGAATGGTGCCTTTTGGCTACCAAAGCGTCCACAATGGTTAGCCTTGTCATTTAAACCGTGTGTGCAGGCCACTGCTTTTGTTGTCTGTCTCCTTCCACTCCAGGGGTAGAACATGGCCTTACACAGGCAACCTCTTTGCAGG
The DNA here is from genome assembly GCF_040938575.1 of Ambystoma mexicanum. NCBI lineage: Eukaryota > Metazoa > Chordata > Amphibia > Caudata > Ambystomatidae > Ambystoma > Ambystoma mexicanum. The sequence continues at coordinate 157,546,009 of NC_090925.1, forward strand.
TTCTAACCAGAGCCTGGGAAGGGCTGCTGCGTACTTGGAAATGGTGAAGACTGGTTTATGACCAAGACAGATAATCCACAGCTTGACCTTGGTTGACATTACAAGTGCCTCTGAGCTGAATATCTAGGACTGGATAACTAGTCAGAGTTTGAATGATGCATACGGTTAGGGAGAATTCTCAGTTTCTGTGCCAATTCCCTTTAACCTTAGCGACCCCCAGCCCTTTGCCTCAATCAGGGACCTTTTTGATTTTAACCTCCTGAGTGAATGGTCCTTTTTGTCACCCACTCATGCCTTTTTCCTCTGACTAAAACTGTGTGTTTCTTATGTTTTTATGGAGTCTGGTAAACTTCCTAGGCATCTGTGTTTTATATAGTGACACACAACATCCTTTGTGCAGTGCAATGTTTAAAATCCTTTTCTTATGTGAACTATAGTTCCCAAGAATAGTAGGACAACTTTTGTATTACTTAACTTTTTCTTTTGTGGGTCCAACACACACCACCTTATGTGGAGTGATGGGGGGTTACATAGTAACTCCTTATCCCACTTCTCATGTAACGTTTAGTTACATTAACTAACTTGAATGGCTGGTGGCAGTGGTTTCATTTTACTGCCTTTTGTGCAATGTATCTGCAGGCTGATTTCTCAGCTGCAGCACAGCACCCAAGGGTGACCATTTTACCAAAATGGCCCCTGTCTTCTTTTCTCACTATATCGTGTTTGCTAGTTTCTTCTGGGTTGTTACTCTGTTGTTTAAACTAGGTTTAAACTAGGTTTGAGCCCAGGCTCCAGTGTGTCTGGGAAGGCAGGAAGTGTGGGAGGAGCCTGAGACTTCTCTGTCCTTTGTTTGTAGGCATGCCTGATCGAAACCAGTTCCAATTGGGCGGGTGGCTGTCCTAGAGGAAGTCCCCCAGCTGTCTGATTGACAGCTTAGTGCTGTGAATTAATTGGATTTCGCATATAAGGCCAGGGTTTTGGGACTACAGGCAGAGTCGAATATCAAATTCAAAGAAGAAGATGCAGAGAGAAGCCAGCAGCACTTTCCAGAACCAAAAAAGCACAGGTGAAGCCTTGCAGCTGTGATGACCCCATGTTCCCATCAACAGGGAAGCTCCGCCAAGGATGGCTTCTTCCTTTAGGCTAGTGGGTCCAACTAGCCTCAAGACCTGCTTCGTTCTGGGCCAACCCCTGAGTCGCTGAGACCTCCCTGGCCTGCAATTTACCTATACCCGTGGTACCTAGCCCATCGACAAGTACAACATCTTCCGAAGGGCGAATCCAGGTGAAACATCGCAGGCATCCAAGTGAGTCTACAAAATCAAGAATTCTTGGTCCAGAGTGCCCTCAACAGAGTTCAGGACCAAGCACATTCCAACCGGGGATATTCATTCTTCTTGTGCACTGAGAAAATGGCACCGAAATCACAAAGAGCCACTGATACAAGTGGAATCCATTGCTGCAGAGTCCCTCTCAAGACTGCTGCTGCAGAAGCCCACCAGACATTCCTCCTTTTGTCACCACGACCAAGATCAGTAACAAGGGTCTGCACTGCTGCATCCAGAACAAAGTCAGCTGGAACATCTACTTCAATTCTAAGGTACTGTGGGGCTTTGGGTTTAACCACCTTTAGCCAAATCTAGTGCTTCCTAACTTGGGTAGTGCTCCTTTCTATCCTTTTGAATTACTGCAATTAACTTGTGCAGGCCTAACAGCTTGTGCACCTCAGGTAGGCTCACTTAGCACCTGGATTTTTCTTCAAGGAAATACTAACAGTTCAACTAACTTTTTTTTAAAGAAGATTGCATCAGAACTAGAACTGTTCTATTGACTTTGGCTGTCCTGGCTCCTTAAAGGCATCCCTTCTGAACCCTGGCTTTGGCAGTGCTTGTTCCCTATAAAGGTTTTAATTGTTTGACACTCTTATTGCTGGGAAAATACTTCCTAAATCACTCTGGGAGAAAAGACTATTGTTACAGTCCTACAGTGTTCTATTCTACTCTAACACGTTTTCCTCCCCCAGTGCTTAACTGAGCCCAGCAGAGTATGCTGAGCACCGATTGGCTACTGATCTGATTTTAGCCACCTATCGTGAGCCGGTAGGCGAAGCTGGCCCACTCCTACCAAGGCCCAGGGAAACAAGGCCAATACCTGTGCTAGCCTGTCCTCAGCCTTCCTCGCCGTTCACCCAGAACCTCTGCCCTTTTTCTGGTCCACTACCCTGTGACCATCAGCACCGGGTACTGAGCCCTCGCAAAGACTGACTGCCACTGACTCTTTGATACAAACATGTCGCTGTAAGTCTAGCAATTCTATTATTGATTACTTGCGCTACACTGCCTTGTTTTACCTATGCTCCACTATCTACCTGTGCTATCTATTAGTATATTAGTAGTAACTATGCTGCAGTAGAGTTTAGGTTCACTCTGCACCTTATGCTTTTCCTCATATCCGTTCATTGCAAAGAACTGTAAAGGTGTAACTTATTGTCTGCAAGCCACAATATTGCCCACCATGATTGTAGCTCGAGCAAAGCGCAATGCCTCTCTTGTATAATCTGCCTCCCATCTAGCCTATCCGATTAAGGTTTCTCATCCTAATATTCACCTTAACCTAATTGCATAGTATGCCTAGCTTGTATACACGTGATGAAACTGTATTTTGTAGCTCCCAGTATTCTGCTAGCCAAACTGTATTGCCTACTGTGCTGAAACTGCTGTATCCTGTAGTACTTTTGGCAAACCGCATCTAGCCCCCCTGCCAGAACTGTTTTTCTGCACTCACACAGCTGAACTATATGATATGCCTTTGTTGCTCTGCCCTAGGCCACATGTGCCATTTTGAGTGTACCTATGGTCGCTTATAGGCCACATTTGCCCTCTTGACTGTGCCTCTTGCTGTTCGTAGGCCACATTTTACCATGCTCCTTACCAGGCTTACTTACCACTGTGAACATATGCGTGTTAGCACATTGTATTGCCCACTACGATCTGTGACTACAGCACTTGACTCTGACTATTGCCTAGCCTATTGCCTAGACTATTGACTAGCCCAGTAGTGAAGTTAGAACCTCTGAATAGTTGCTTTACCCTTATCCTAGTCCACTGTGCCCTAATCGAGTGACCGCCTACTGTGCCAGGCTTAGGATCTTGTGCTCTCAACCCACTTATCCATATGACATATTATATAGTAATACATCCTCAACTCTAGCAGAATGCATTTTAGCACAACCCTATTAACATACGCCCCACTGCTGTTATTACAGCTTATACTGGCAACTATGGACCAATTTAAACATGCACCCTGCCCTACTCTCCACAGAAACCCTAGGCTTCGTGCTAGACTCTTCACCCTCTACGAACCGCAGTTACCTAGCAACCCCTATATGAATCGCCGAACCAGACTAGGAGCTAAACGCAACCTAAACCACAATTACCTGCCAGCACCTTAATGAAAGAACCCATCCCGGTTACTTCTAACACCAACTGTCTACCTAATACAATCTCCATAACAGGAGCACTGATCAATGCTAGATCAGTCGTGGCCCACGCCACTGAAATAGCTGACCTCCTTACCTTAGATAACCTTGACCTCCTAGCAGTCACAGAAACCTGGCTACATGACGCAGCAGGTCCAGCAATACCCAAAGAGTACCAACGACTAAGACTAGACCGCCCTAACGCCAGAGGTGGTGGCTTAGCCATCATTGCCAAATCCAACCTGAATGTGAGGTTAACAACACTGCCCACCTTAAAATCCTGTGAACTCCTGGCCGCTAAATTACCAATATCCCCATGCCAAACCCTAACTATTTATCTCATTTACAGGCCACCAGGGCCCTTAGGCCCTTTCGAAGAGGAATTATCCAGCCTCTTAGCAGGCAACACAAAAAAGTAATCCCAGACAATGATCCTTGGCGACCTTAACCTAGTTCTTAACGACCCAAATGACAAACAAGCGCAAACAATCGCTACCATGCTTGAAGGACATGGCCTCACCCAAAAAGTCCTCACCCCCACCCACGACAAAGGGAGAATACTAGACTGGGTAGCCACCTCCAACTGCCCTACTACTTTCACTAAAATTACACCCCAGCCTTGGACTGACCACTTCCTCATCAATTTCTACTTAACACTTAACAAGATGTCCAGACTTGAAAAAACAATGGCACCATCTGTTCCCACTAGATCCAGAAAAAACATTACACCAGACAATAACCTACCCCTGCTCCTCCCAACCATCAATGCCTTGCTATTTGATTCTGACCCAGACACCATGGTTAAAATATACAAGGACACCATGGCCATAGCCATGGACACCATCGCCCCACTGAAAAACTGTAAAAGTAAACAACAATCCCACCTTAATACTTGGTTCACCCCCCATCTAAAAGAACTGAGACTCGGAAAAAGGAAGCTTGAAACTGTATGGCAACACTCCCCTACAGCTGAAAATAAACTTAAACTGAAATTGTGCGCTACACATTATAAGAAAGCAATCATCCAAGCTAAAAAAGAAGTCTATAACGACCGAATTTCCAAAGCATGCTCCAATACAAAGGAACTATTCGCAATCTTGCGAAAACTCGAATCCCCCATATCACCACCTGATAACGTACCCAAAGACAAGCAATGGTGTACAAATATCCAAAATGCCATTGCTAATAAAGTAAAAATACTACAAACAAAAATTGCTATAAAAAAAGCCTCGCTCCCTCTTAGTGAAATTCCCCCCACGCCCACGCTCAAACCTAACCTAACACCCTTCAAATTCTCTAACGTTTCCACACATGAAACTGAAAAAATCATTGCCTCACTAAAACCATCCAATTGCAAAGGCGATAACTGCCCAGCCCAGATAATCAAGGATGCCGCCAGAGACTTTGCCCCCTTCGTCACTAAACTCATCAATGCCTCCTTCTCATCTAGCACCGTCCCAGGTAGCTTAAAAGAGTCCTGGGTTCTCCCCCTGCTTAAAAAACAAACCTTAGACCCCTCCATCCCCACCAACTATAGGCCCATCACTACTGTCCCTTTGCTCCTAAAGATAATTGACAGAGTGGCCTATCTCCAAATCCAAAAATACCTAGAGACCAACCAACTCCTCGGCACTCGTCAATCGGGCTTCAGACCGCAACACGGCACTGAGACCGCCCTTATAGATCTCAAAGCCCAAATTGAGAAGCTCAACAATAAAGGAAACACAGCTATGCTACTCCTCTTTGATCTGTCAGAGGCTTTTGACCTAGTGGACCACACAGTACTCTGCAAACACCTAGCGTCAGCCACCCACTTCTCAAGTGAAGCCATAGCCTAGATCCAATCCTTTCTCGACAACAGAAGCATGCAAGTCTTCTCCACCTTAGACTCTGCAGACCCTATCCAGACAACATGTGGAGTCCCACAGGGCTCTTGTGTCTCGCCAACGATGTATAATATGTTTACGAAACCTCTATTCGACAAATTGGACAGACTGAGTGTCACCTACACAAATTATGTAGATGACACCCAGATCCTCATCCCCCTTTCAGGCAATTTCACTACGGATACAGCTTTAATAAACAAAATGTACACCCTCATTCAGGCATGGATGGCAACCCATGGCCTCTGTCTGAATGATGAAAAAACAGAGATCCTCATTCTAGGCTCACCCAACAACCTAAAAAAACTTGATTCCAACTACAGCTCCTTCATTATCGATGGCAATATAATCCCCGTCGCCAAAGAAGTGAAAACCCTTGGTTTCTATTTGGACTCCACTTTGTCCCTAAGGAAACAAGTGAACTCCCTGGCCTCATCCACAGGCTATACCGGTAAACTTATTAAAGCATGCAGACCCTTCCTCTCACCAGCTAGCTGCATTATCCTAGCCAATGCACTAATCCTCTCAAAACTGGATTACTGCAATGCACTTTATGCAGGCACAAATAAATACATCATCAATAAACTTCAAACCCTACAAAACAATGCGCTCAGAACGGCCCTGAACCTCCCAGCTAGAGAGCACATCTCGAATGTGTGGAGAAAATACAACTGGCTAAAAATTAGCGATAGGATCACCTTCAAAATTGTCACACTAACATTCAAATGTCTGAACAATGCAACCCCCCCATACCTTACGGATAGAATAATAAGAAAAACCACTGCACGACCAACCAGAACAGCCAACTCTTTCTGCCTCCAAACCCCTAGATTCCGACTAAAAAACAAGAGGTAATAGCTTCCCTGTGCAAGCAGCCCAGCACTGGAATGCCCTACCAGTTGAACTAAGAAGGGACCAGTCCTACAACAGCTTCAGGCACCATACCCGCACCTGTCTTCGACACAGTGACCTCTGAAACCCGTGACCCTGAGTATTGTGACCTGATGACACACATACCCCTCCACTCTTACATGTAAAATGTACATAATGTATTTACTGTATATAATTTGTTACATTTCCACCCTTACATGTAAAGAATGTACATAATGTAATTACTGTATACAATTTATGTTACCAACAATCTGTAATATGCAACCTGTAACCAAGTTCTAAGCATTCTTGTTATTCTGTGCGCCCAGCTACCCAAGGGTTTTCGGGCACCCTATCAATAAACAAACAAACAAAAAAACAAACAAACAAACAAACACTCAATATTGTATGGTGAACCATAAGGGCTACTACTGACCTTAACTGATGTCACTCTGTGTGCTGGAAATGTTTCAGTACAGCAATAATTTACTTACCTATATAACTGCAGCTTGAATAACTTGATTCTGAAATTCTACTTGATGATTACTATTAGTTGCTACATAACCTAGTGTGATTCAATCGCTTTATGTATGTACAAATAAATAATTTTAATATAACATTTATAGGTGTAGGTGTACACTTGCATACTTGTGATTACTGATTTAATTGCACTGCTCTACAGCTCACAGTTCCCCTTCTAAGATAAGGCTGGCTGCTCACCCACTCTACCGACTTGTGTAGTACAGGCCTATGTTAAAGGTTGTGCCACTAATACCAAGCACATAAGTCTTGTAAGGTCCCACAGCAGAAATCCCACACCAGTTAGACTCTACAAAATCTTACCTAATGCATGCTTCATGGTTTTTTGCTCCTGGATATTAAGTAAAGCAAATAATCAAAATCCCAAGTCAACCCCCACTCTTCCATTTTTTTTCACGTCCCCAATCCACTCTTGCTCAATATCACCAGCTGATTTGTAAATCTCGGTTAAGTGGGCCCTCCACATTTCTTCCGATATCAGGTTTATTTGGGACCCCGTTTGAACTTTATTGTTGTCTTTAATTAAGTTCCAGAAGTTGTGCGAGTTGTTACTAGCCATGACCGACAACATTTTACGGGCATCACTCTGGGAAATTAGGTGGCGGTGGGGTCATAGCCAAGCCTGTTAAGCCACATTCAGACGCTTCCTACTCATCCTGTCTTCTTGGCCGGTCTCCTTAAGGGAGATCCGTAGCTTTCTCCTTTTAAGCAAGATAACCCAGTCAAATGTGTGCCTGTGTAACATTTACCCGGTTTCCTGTTGGCAGCCGATTATAAATCTGCGCCCAAATCGCTTGCACACCCTTTCCATCAAACCCTTCCACAAAATAGCTTTTGAATTCACCGGAGGCCAAAATACTTCTAAAGGCTGTCATTTTGTACTCATTCCATCTTATTTTGTTTCTCCCCATGTTCACCTCTAGGTCAAAGGTGTAACCTCCCGAGTCCTGCTTACTAGAGGGAACTGTCCATGCAATTCTAAGTGGCAGATGGTCGCTCATCAAAGATTCCACCATGGACAGCGACTCAAACTCTGGTTAGATATCCTCCTAAACAAAAACATCATCTAGGATGTTGCTTTGAGACCCTTCACCCATGTGTGGTGTGTCACTTCGTCACCATTAATGTTCCCATTGAGGATTAATAAAACCCATACCTCCATGAGGTTCCCCCAGGCCCGCCTCCTACCCCGACCTATCTTTTCGATCCCAGAGATACTTTTACCAGCTGGCCAGTCCAAACACCTACTGGCCACGTCTCCACATGTTATGATAGAATGTAGGCCTCTACCAACACAACTAAACCGAATCTCTACAACTGATTCCAACAAATCCTGTTGGGTGATTTTTGCGTTGTTCCAGTAAATAAATATTAACAGGGTGTCAGTTCTACCGGGAAAGTTTTCTTTGTTCCAAACAAGTTTGATTCCCTGGATGTAGGGATTGGGATTGGCCAAGCTTAAATCATGCAGACCCTTCCTCTAACCAGCTAGCTGCATTATCATAGCCAATGCACTAATCCTCTCAAAACTGGATTACTGCAATGCACTTTATCCAGGCACAAATAAATACATCATCAATAAACTTCAAACCCTACAAAACAACGCGCTCAGAACGGCCCTGAACCTCCCAGCTAGAAAGCACATCTCGAATGTGCAGAGAAAATACAACTGGCTAAAAATTAGCGATAGGATCACCTTCAAAATTGTCACACTAACATTCAAATGTCTGAACAATGCAACCCCCCCCCCATACCTTAGGGATAGAATAATAAGAAAAACCACTGCACGACCAACCAGAACAGCCAACTCTTTCTGCCTCCAAACCCCTAGATTTCGACTAAAAAAAACAAGAGGTAATAGCTTCCCTGTGTAAGCAGCCCAGCACTGGAATGCCCTACCAGTTGAACTAAGAAGGGACCAGCCCTACAACAGCTTCGGGCACCAGACCCGCACCTGTCTTCGACGCAATGACCTCTGAAACCGGTGACCCTGAGTATTGTGACCTTATGGCACACATACCCCTCCACTCTTACATGTAAAATGTACATAATGTATTTACTGTATATAATTTGTTACATTTCCATCCTTACATGTAAAGAATGTACATAATGTAATTACTGTATACAATGTGTGTTACCAACAACCTGTAATAAGCAACCTGTAACCAAGTTCTAAGCATTCTTGTTATTCTGTGCGCCCAGCTACCCAAGGGTTTTCGGGCACCGTATCAATAAACAAACAAACAAACAAACAAACAAACAAACAAACAAAAAAACAAACAAACACTCAATATTGTATGGTGAACCATAAGGGCTACTACTGACCTTAACTGATGTCACTCTGTTTCCTGGAAATGTTTTAGCACAGCAATAATTTACTTACCTACATTACTCCTGCTTGAATAACTTGATTCTGAAATTCTACTTGATGATTACTATTAGTTGCTACATAACCTAGTGTGATTCAATCGCTTTATGTATATAGAAATAAATAATTTTAATATAACATTTATAGGTGTAAGTGTACACTTGCATACGTGTGATTACTGATTTAATTGCACTGCTCTACAGCTCACAGTTCCCCTTCTAAGATAAGGCTGGCTGCTCACCCACTCTACCGACTTGTGTAGTACAGACCTATGTTAAAGGTTGTGCCACTAATACCAAGCACATAAGTCTTGTAAGGTCCCACAGCAGAAATCCCACACCAGTTGGACTCTACAAAATCTTACCTAATGCATGCTTCTTGGTTTTTTGCTCCAGGATATTAAATAAAGCAAATAATCAAAATCCCAAGTCAACCCCCACTCTGCCATTTTTTTTCACATCCCCAATCCACTCTTGCTCAATATCAGCAGCTGATTTGTAAATCTCGGTTAAGTGGGCCCTCCACATTTCTTCCGATATCAGGTTTATTTGGGACCCCGTTTGAACTTTATCATTGTCTTTAATTAAGTTCCAGAAGTTGTGCGAGTTGTTACTAGCCATGACCAACAACATTTTACGGGCGTCACTCTGGGAAATTAGGTGGCGGTGGGGTCATAGCCAAGCCTGATAAGCCGCATTCAGATGCTTCCTACTCATCCTGTCTTCTTGGCCGGTCTCCTTAAGGGAGATCCGTAGCTTTCTCCTTTTAAGCAAGATAACCCAGTCAAATGTGTGCCTGTGTAACATTTACCCGGTTTCCTTTTGGCAGCCGATTATAAATCTGCGCCCAAATCGCTTGCACACCCTTTCCATCAAACCCTTCCACAAAATAGCTTTTGAATTCACCGGAGGCCAAAATACTTCTAAAGGCTGTCATTTTGTACTCATTCCATCTTATTTTGTTTCTCCCCACGTTCACCTCTAGGTCAAAGGCGTAACCTCCCGAGTCCTGCTTACTAGAGGGAACTGTCAGTGCAATTCTAAGTGGCAGATGGTCGCTCTTCAAAGATTCCACCATGGATAGCGACTCAAACTCTGGTTAGACATCCTCCTAAACAAAAACATCATCTAGGATGTTGCTTTGAGACCCTTCACCCATGTGTGGTGTGGCACTTCGTCACCATTAATGTTCCCATTGAGGATTAATAAAACCCATACCTTCATGAGGTCCCCCCAGGCCCGCCCCCTTCCCCGACCTATCTTTTCGATCCCAGAGATACTTTTACCAGCTGGCCAGTCCAAACGCCTACTGGCCACGTCTCCACATGTTATGATAGAATGTAGGCCTCTACCAACACAACTAAACCAAATCTCTACAACTGATTCCAACAAATCCTGTTGGGTGTTTTTTGCGTTGTTCCAGTAAATAAATATTAACAGGGTGTCGGTTCTACCCGGAATGTTTTCTTTGTTACAAACAAGTTTGATTCCCTGGATGTAGGGATTTGGATTGGCCAAGCTCTCTACTTCCACCCAGACCTTCTTAGATACACCTGTCAACAGTCCCACCACAGGGCACCCCCTGTCACCTCTAATAGCTGGTGTAAGAACAACAAAGTACCAATCAATGATGGGAGCCTCTGACAACCAGCACTCTTGGAGGGAAAACAAGTCATAGTTTAACAGATCCACACTGTCAGGCTGAAAAAAGTGTGAAAATCCCCTACAGTTCCATGAGCAAACGTACTGAAATGTCGCCCACATTTTTACGCCTGTAATCAGTGCGAGTTTGGGGGCGAACAAAATACTGACTCCCACTGCTGCATTCAAGCAGAGCAGGTGTTGCAGGGGTGTCCCCTGCTCTCCTTGGGCACAGTAATGGGAGTCGGGTGTTGCGAGGGAGTTAAAAAAAAAGCACCCTGCAGCGTCAGCTGTGATCCATGTTAGTGGGAGGATCTGACGCAGCAGGGATAGAGGAATGTTGGCGGCACACAGGTGTGTGCCGCCATAAATGTAAGTGGGGTGGGGTATTGGGGGGTCGGGAAGGGGAATGCGGGTCAGGGGATGCAGGCAAAGTGATCTATCTGATCATTGCGCCGTGCCGTAATTGGCAACGACATTTCCGTCGGCGCATTTACGAGCAGTGCCGTGATCACATCGATTTGTTCCAAGACATCAAGGCAACCTGTGTACACACACCACACGTGGTACCCCCTTAATGCTGGGCCACCTGGCCTCGCATTTATGGTGGCCGCCGCCCAGGACCAGTCTTCTTCCCCTACTGCGTGACTTAAACCCTCCACCCGCACTGTGAATTCTCTCCCATTATAACCAGTCCCTGAGGCCATCACTTCTAATTGGTAGTTTGTAAAGGGCAAGGCTCTAATCACGTCCGCTTCAGCCAACTCCTGATTGAGTACCATGCTGGAAGTGAAATTAAGGCTCACCTTGTCCATATTAAAACGGTAACAACGGTTATCCCTTGAGGATAAGTCAGCTAAGGCATGTGATTTCCACAGTATGGCCAACACCTTGGAGCGATTACAGACAACCTTCTTCTGATCCAGGGGTAGATTATACAGGACCACGTGGTTATTCACCTCCCCCCTAGTAATTTCCACTAGCTTGTCTAGGTCCCACCCTTACTGCTGATTTGCGTTCCTCGAGCGTCATAAACGGAGCTGGCCTAGGATTTAAATCCCTGACACGGGACCCCTGTTTCTATTAAATCTCCCCTTGCGCCTTGGATAACTAGGCTCTCTGTTGTGTTCCCCATGAATTGCACCTAACCAGCTCTTTCAAAAACCTCGGGAGGGGCCTGTGTCTGCCGTTTCCTCCCCACAATTTCCCACTCTATCTCGTTTTCCGAGTCACACCTTGTATCAAAGGAGTTAACAATTTGAAAATGCGATTCTACGGGGGCAACCACCATTTCCTCAATGTGGTCATCCTCCCTCCTCTCTTGTGATGAAGTCATTTGGGGACCCCCACTTTGTTCTACTGCCCGCTGCCGTCACGCTCTGTTTCGGGGCTGGGGTGTAGATTAGTTCTGGATGAACTGGGTCACCCAATTTCTGTCTGTTTTTCTTCAATCCATTTTTGTTCTTTGATTTTGGGCCCATTAAATTGTGAGGTAGCAACGCTTTGTCTTTTTTTTCCCCTTACTCCGGTTGAATATCTCAAACTTATCCGGCACTAAGGCTACCTCTTCCACACTTGGCTGGTCAGGTTCAATCTCATTTAACAAATCTTCAGCTACCTGAAGAGTAGCTGGGGACGTCTGGTAGGAATGGTGTGACCTTTCCCCACCTTCTCTAGTTGACACACCCTCCTCATGGTCTCAGGTTGACACATCCTCCTCATAACACATGGCAGTATTAACAACTTCCTCCACCACAAAAGAAGACATTGACAAGACACTCAAGGTGACGGGAAAAGTCACTGATGATTGCTGCAGTTCCGCCTGCCCCTGGTTTAAGGGTGAGTGGGCCTCTAAACATCTTATGTAGCCTTCGATATTTGAAATTTTTGTCATTATGGAAGCAAGCTTTTTTTCTTGATTTGCCACCACGTGAACTAGATCCTGTTAGTTATTCATTACGGACAGAGCAAGTTCAAAGTTCCCTGGCAACCGATGGCATTGTAAGCATCATCTGTCTCTAGTCCAGCTATGGTGGTTGTTTACCACACGGTGACTCTTATTCAAGGGCTGATTACAGGACTTTACAGATGCCGGTGGAACACCACCAGGAGACTGGATGGGACCCTGCAGTTTCTTTGGGTTGCCACACAGCGGGGGCCTGGCCATAAAATGCCATCTCACCTTTTGGGCCGCCACCCCCTCTGACCTGGGCAATTTAGGTACCTCCACCTTCGCTGACACCGCTTTAGGAAAAGCAAAACTGCAGCACTCTGCGTTACCCCCAAAAGGGAAAGGTAGTTTCACTGGGCCCACCGGTATTGGCTCCACAGGGGGAGAAAACTCTACGGGTTCGCCATCCTGAACCCGATCACTATTAACAGCAGCACCCAACTTTCTTCCCCCCAAGTTTTCTATTGTTACCCCTGTCTGTTTTTCTCATGCCTCCCCTCGGACTAGAACCTTTTTGAGTAGGGGAGTATGTAATGGAATTTAGTGTCCGCTCCTGCCCATCTCTTGGGAAAAATCCTCGCTGGAAAAACACTATTGTCAGGTCTCATGTATACGCCAAAGTGTAAGTGCTCAAAAGCCACCAAGCAAACCATCACCAAACCTGGCACTTCACTGAGTGCTGCTGCAGTAGACAGCAGTGTAAGTCGACAAGTCCTCTTTCCTCCTCTCTACCTCCTGGCAATTGGAGAGGCGGCTCGAAGGTATTACCCACAGTCGCTGCTCTACTGATCCATATAACACAGAAGGAAGTGCATTAAGGAGTTCACTTAAAGTGTATTTGCAGGAAGAGAAAAAAGAGCGATACAAAGGTTCCAAGAGAGGACTTTCACCCTTAACTTTCTCTCCAGATTAAGTAGCCACTTAGAAATGCTATTGGGGTTTATATTTGACGTTACCCACAGCAAGCAACACCAAAGTCAAGGAGCTTATGCGGGTGGTAGAGGGTGGGTAGGTTGCATGGTGGACTTGTTGTTTAATCAGGAACAAAAACGTAAACAACACACTTACTGACAATTCTCACCTCAATAGCGCGGCTGGCAAATGCACCTAGCAGAGACAGCGAGAGGCAAACGGCAAGCAGATCAGTTGTCACTCCGCACAGACTGCACAGACTGCCAGCTAACTCTCCAACTCTGCTCCGCTCAGCGGTAAAAGAGGGTTTTTAAAGTCAAGCTCCTCCTCAAGTCAATGGACACGGAAAAGACACTCAGGCTTCTCCAACTGCACAGACGCTCAACTTTCTCTACAACTCTGCTACCTTATCAGAGTTTTGAGTAATGTTAAACATGGAATACATAGCTAATAATTCCAAACTTACTACATACTTGTGTTAGTACAAACAGTACACATGAAGACTCACAATGCATACAAATCCGAAGCACATACAGGGAAACTAAAGTAAGGAAGAAAGAACAACATCACCAGAAAATGTCAATAACATTAAAATTCATCATCATGTATACACATGAATTGTGTGTTTCAGGACTGCTTATTGCCCCCATATATGGGCACCATAAGCTGTGACCAAACCCTAAGGAAAGTACTTTAAGAACGTACAACATGGTTAATGTCTATATATATATATATATTTTTTTTTTTGTTTTGAATTTTAATATTCTGACTGTCAGTGAACAAAACCACCTGGCCTAGATATGTCAGTGAACAAAAACAAGTAGGCTAGATATGTGATGTCATCAATGACATTTGTGATGTCATCTTTGATGTCCTGGTGTTAGTCTTAACAGTGCACAGTGGTGGTGCAAGTTATGGTTGCTTAGCTGGTGAATTTCTGGTGTTTTTCCGTTTTACTTGTAACTCTCAAAGGAGTTGGTAGGGCCTGGAGGGCGATAGATAATGGGCAACGTTATGGTGGAGGTATATGAGAATGTACGTTTGGTGCTGAGTAGTTCCCATGATGGTGGGGGGCTGTTGCAGAGATCCAGTGAGTCTTTGTAGATAAGGGCAACTTCACCTTTGTGATTTTGACGGTTGCAATGTAGGATGGTGTAGCCTTCTTGGATGGCAATGGTAAGAGCAGGATGAGCGGCAGGGTGTCACCATTGTTCCGTTACTGCTAGAAGGTCGATGTTCTAATTGACAATGAGGTTGCAAATGTTTGTAGCATGGGCTGCAATGGAGCGAGCATTGATGAGTGTGCAGGAAAAGGGTTGAAGGGCAGGGATTGGAGTGGTTACTGTGGTGTGGGGTGGAGGAGGTGGGGGTGTTGGGGCAGCTGTGGTGGGTACGCAAGCTGAGGCATGCAAGTCGGGACTTGAAGGTAGGTGGGTAGAGATGGGGGTGAGTTAGCTGGCAGTGAAGAGAGCCTTGATGTGGAATGGGTATCAGTACAGGGGTGGGTGGAGGGTGGGGGTGGAGTGTGGGGGGGTGTGAGCCAACCTGGGTGTTGATGGTCATGTTTAGTAAAGAGAGATAATGTTGGATAGTGCAATGAGATGTGTTGGCTGGGGCAAGCTAGGTATGGTGTGCTGGCTGGTAGGAGAGGGTGGGAAGAAACTGAGTGGGTTGAATGGGGCGTGCAGTGTGGCCAAGGGCATTGGAGAGTTCCATGCCTTAAAAAGGATTCACAATTATTAGTTTACTTAGTAGCTCTAGAGACAAAATGAGCGCTGCAATGATACTTGTGGAATAAGCTGGAGAGTTGTGGTGATGGCTGGTTGTGGGCAAAATAGATGCTAGTCTGCTGGTGTAGATTATTTGCTGGTGCAAAAGCTCTGCGCCATGAGGGACTAAGTGAGTGGTGTGTAAAGGCGAATTTTGGTGGTTGGAGGGGCATTGGTGAGGCAGTAATGTGAAGGATGGTGTGCACAGCAGCACTATGAGTGTTGCCTGCCTGAGGGAGGTTGGCAGGTTTGCTAATGTCAGAGTATGTGGGCGATGGGAAAGGGTGCTTAACTGGGGCCATGGCTACTGCTATCGCCAGCTGTGGCAAGGCTTGTGGATATACCGCAGGAAGCAGAAATGGACTCAGGGTGATCCTGGCATGGGGCAAGGCTTGCGGATATGCCACAGGAGGCAGAAATGGACTCGAGTTGGGCAGGGCATGCGATCCGGCATGCCGATACGTTCCAGGAAGCTTATGTAGCAGATTATCGTTACTATGGGGACTAGGGTGAAGTGAAGGGGCGATAATGCCATGGTGGTCACAAATACCATCATAATTCTGGAACTTAGTATGAGGTGGCTTACCTCAGTCATGACCTGTATTGGGGAGCTGGGACATCTGAGATGTTGTAGAGAAAAGCGGCAGTCCCCAAGTAGGCATGGGGACGCCTGGGACAGGCAAAGCTGGTTTGCCGACATGGGGGGTGCCAATATGCAGTAACTGGCCTTGCAGTGGTGCCTTTGTGAGTGGCCAGTTTCCTTGGGCTTCAATTAAAGCAGAAGTGGCCATTTTTAAAGGGTATTGGCCTGGTTTCAAAGAATACAGTCAGGTAGCAATATGAAGAGCTAAGATATATGAGGAGCACCATACCTCTCCTTCAGCGCAGTACCTGGAGAGGAAAAGAACCGGATTTACCAACCCAGATCTGGGACCCACACATAACGAAGTAGAGGAACCAGGGGGAGGAAGTCATCCTCTCTGGGATATTTGTACACTGAGAAGAAACCAGGGGGAGGTAGTGATCCCCTCTGGCATTTGTGGACACTGGAAGAAACCCAGGCGTAAGGAGTCATCCCCTCTGGGATATTTGTACAATGAGAAGAAGCCAGGGGTAGGAAGTCATCCCCTGTGGGATATTGGACACTGAGACGGCACCAGGGGTAGGGAGTCATCCCCTCTTGGATATTTGTAAACTGAGAGGAAACCAGTGTAGGGAGTCATCCCCTCTGGGATATTTGTAAAGTGAGAGTAAACCAGGGGTAGGGAGTCATCCCCTCTGGCATTTGTGGACACTGGAAGAAAACCATGTGTGGGGAGTCATCCCCTCTGGGATATTTGTTCACCGAGAAGAAAGAAGGGTTAGGGAGTCCTCCTCTTTGGGATATTTGTACACTGAGAAGAAACCAGGGGGAGGGAGTGATACCCTCAGGCATTTGTAGATATTGGAAGAAAACGAGGGGTAGGGAGTCATCCCCTCTAGGATAATTGTACACTGAGAGGAAACCAGGGGAGGTAGTGATCCCCTCTGGCATGTGTGAACACTAGAAGAAAACCAGGGGGAGGGAGTCGTCCCCTCTGGTATTTTGGACATTGAAAGAAAATCAGGGGAAAGGAAACCCTATAACTTGCAGATTTCCAAGAAATTTAAAACCCCTCAGTCCAGAAGGAGAGAGGCATGCTTCTGGACCTAGCAGAGACTTTATCCATAGTTGTTTATAAGTGTTAGGGACAGACATGGGTGTAATTTTAGAGGGGGCGGTGGTGTTTGTCCTCCCCAACTTTCATGGCACACTATTTTGTCCCCATTCATTTGAATGGGGCACCTTTTCTTCAGAGGTCATGTCCCCCCCAACATTTTCAGCAAAGTTTGTCCACTGGGGACAGAAGTACGATTGGACACGACTGTGGACATTTATAATTTTGGATCTTCTGACTCCTTAACTTATCACTTGAGGCAGGGAAACTCCTTGTAGCAGTAGGAATAGCTGGGGTTTTCCCTTTTGCTTTAAAGCCAATCAAAGTGTATAATTCCAAATGTATCACCTATGTATCAGTCTCATACGTCTGCATCCGTACGGTGCATACAGATGCAAGTGCGCCGTCCCAAACATGTGCGGAAATATCAGTTGAGAAAACTCTTTGAGAAAAGGTGTTAGGCCCTAGTGGTGATGCAGCTATCATGTGGTTTTGGTAGGCTGACATATTTGTAATAGAAATAGTTTTGCCACACTTTAAGGGGCTTTCGGTTGTTTGCTACACAATGAAGCAAAACATGTAGCATAACTGTTCTTTCATGAGTTATTAGATGTTGTAATGAGCAAGAGGTCTGCCATGTTAGAATAGGGAATTGGGAAAGGCTGCAGATTGCTCCACGCTATTCTGCTAGGCTGCAGTTTTGAGCTATGGTCGTTTAATTGAATTTTATTCCTGCTATTTCGCAGAAATCGCCAAGTAGCCAAGGTTAGTATGAAAAGGGATACTGAACAGTTTCCAGTCAATTGTTGTGAGGGAGGAAGATCCCATCGGCCAAAACAAAGCAGCATGTACCTTCGCAGACAATAAACGAATGAACACACAGGTGCTGTTTTGCAAAAAATCAGGGGGAGCGTGTTGCACGTTTGTGCCAACTGAAGATGCTGATAACGGGACACTCTCACATGTGATAAAAGCAGTATACAATTTAGGAGAGAGGATGAGAACAGAAGGAGGTGCAGAGGAAAGCACATGGTTCGACAATCTGTTCAGCTGGATACCATCATGGGTAAACGTGGCAATGAAAATACTCGTCCCAATCATCGTCTTTGTGCTCCTATTCTTCTGTGTGTGCCAACTGGGACTCCGGTGTTGTAAGAAAAGCATGCCTACCTCAGCTATGATAATGATGGTAACAATGGGCCGACCGAAAACGGTAGCTACCATGATAGATGCACAAATACAAACAGGGGAGTACACCACACCGCAATACAGGATGACAGCCATTTACAGGCAATATGGGGACAGGGTTGATAATTTGCATCATACAACGATAAAGGAACCAAGGGAGTTGCAATGGCACAGAGAGGTATGGGTAGACTTAGATGGAGATGGTGGGATCTACTTGACGTGTACACCAGATGAATATGCAAGAAGAGGGAATAGCTTGAGAAGCGTGTGCAGGGCATGGATGCCAATAAAGGGTACCCCAGCATAGGACGAAGCAGTTGCAGAAGCTGAGTACTACCGGAGGGAGAACGAAAAGAATAAAAAATAAATATTCGTAATTTTAGATGTAACAAAAGGGAGGAATGTGTGGGAGCGAGGGGCCGTTAGGCCCCTCGCATCCTTCACTTCTCAGTACAAGACCCGGACCAAGTGCCTCCAGTAGTGGGTTCACCCCTTGCCCTTATGCGATGTTAACTTTGGGTTACATTCGCGTAGATGGGACCACTGAGCAGGACACAGGGCATCCATTTTTGTACCCCCTTTTTGACTCCATCTTGGTGACCAGGGCTCACTGCGATAGTACAAAATGCTTCTCTCCCTTTCCTCGCAGCAGCCAGGTTCGGAGCACAAGGCCCCCACCCTTGTTCCCACTCTGGCTGGAAAATTCTGCAGCTCCATTCTCACGCTGAAGCCGGAGGTGCTTGCAACAAATAATAAATGTAACATATCTTTCTTCCTCTGAGATCACTATCCTGCTTGTAAACCAACATGAGCTAAGCACATAGCTCATCCATCTCCACAATAGTGTTCTTGCCCTCTTACCCTGGTCAGTGGAAACTTACTGCCATTCTGACCCTGTGTCCCTGCAAGATATTCCTTTCATGTGCCAGATCACTGACCATGCCATGATGCCCACCAAGCAGACCCCTAACTAACATGAGACCTCCGCTGCAGTATATCGTGCCCAGTACTAACAAATGCCGCATATCTGAGATTTTTGCATGTGTAAGAAACACTCATTGTATTATAGTGGTCAAGACCCTTAACCTATGACTTGTATAATCTAAATGCTATAGATGATATAGGCACCTGAATGACTTTTAGAGAAGACATGATGAACTACTGATAGTTTTTTTGAACCACTAATATTTAGTGCATGTATTATAGAGAATGAGTTATGTTAGCTTAGATTAGCTTAGATAGTGACCACCCTGCTTCACAGCGACCTGACCTTCGCCCATCCGGAGCACAAATGTCTGACGTCTATCCTCCTGCCAACCAAGCAACCAACCCGGAGGAAGAGATGCCACCCACACCTGAGACAATGTGCAAACTGACCAATACGGGATCCACGTAGTATCCTATGTTAGTTGCGTCATTTTACTCTATAAAATGTAATGTAACGTTAATTTTGTCGGAGCTCTCTCAGTGATCTAGATAAACTGTTCCTTGAACTCTCGCAGCCTGCTCTCTTGTGCCTTATTCCCTGTCCGGGGAGTGTCTGTTTTATTCTTTTTGCACGTATAAGACAGGGAGGGCACAAACAACAGTGCCCGCACTGCGAGTGTGAGCAATTGGTATTGTGGTGTAATTTAACTAAATAGAAGAAATGAATCACCAAGAGCAGGGCCTCATACATGTGAGAATATAACTAGAAGGTTGCTTACAGAGTTGGCATCATGTATTGAGATAGGAGTTGCAGAGTGTGCAGTTGCAAGGGGTGGAAAGCCAAAAGGCCCAATTATGGGAAGTGATTGTGGTGCTCCAGGGGTTGTAACAAAGTGTTGATATTGTTGATTTCCACTCACAATATGATTGGTCCATCTCTGTGGGATGCTACAGTCTGAGCTGGCCATTTTTGAGGGTGGTATTTTGATGGTGCTGAGAACGGAAACCTCCATCATATTGTTTAAGGTATAGCATTCATTAAGGGCTTAATATATTTATTTGCATTTATATAGCACACACACAGCCTGGGGGCATCGAGGCACTGTTACAAGATAACATCTTAGTTACAGTAAATACATATGGGGAGCTGGGTTACATTAGCCCAAACTCACATGGATTAGTTCTGTTACTTAGGTAGGAAGCTGGAGTTACATTAGCCCCTAACTTAGTTTGTCTAACATTGAATGACTAGATACATGCATATTCCTTCACACATAGTTCAATGTTAGTAGGCTACTTGTGTTAGTCATAAACATATCACGGTGGCAGTGTGTGGACTTGTAAGGCGAGCAGTCTGGTTTTGATTGCTGAGGGGGTCAGCTCTGAGGACCTGTGGCAGGGAGTTCCAGTGCCTGGCAGCAATAAACGGGAAGCTTGAACCTTGCACCTTCTCGGGCACGCATTACTTTGAGAACGGGCATTAGGTTGGTGTAAGGTGTTGTTGTAGGTCTAGATGTATTGCGGTAAGACGACTCTGTAGGAGAGGTAGAGGGGTGCTTTGTGATGTATGCATTTGTGCATGATTGGTAGCGTTTTGAAGAGGATGCGCTGGCGTACAATGTCAATGACAAGTAGCGAATGAAAATGTTAGGATTAAAATGAATGTTGCATTTGTAGAACATGCTAATTCTGTGTTTTTTGCCTGGAGTGCGCATTGAGATGGTACTCACATCAGTTGCACAGAACTGTCTGATTCTTCAGACCGTATTTACATTAAAAAGTGTTTTTTTCTTGCAATTTGTGCACTCTATTTTTGATTATTTTTGGATTACTTTGGGATGCTTTACCTTTACAGGTAGGTGGATTGGGATAGAAAGAGTGGAGGTAGGCTGGGTGGTTGGAGGTAGAGATAGTGGTGGTAAGGTGCATGGGTGGAGGCAGATAAGGGATACGGTGAGTGGGGTTCGAGAGTGTGGGTAGGATGGATGGGTGGGGGTAGAGAGTGTGGGGGTTGGGTGTGGTAGTGAGTGCAGGTAAGGTGGGTTGCTGGGGTAGAGGGAATTGGGACAGGGTGAGGGTAGAGAAAGTGGGGAGATGGTGGGTAGCCTAGAGAGTGTGGGTAAGGTGGGTGGAGGTTGGGAGTGAGGGTACAGTGGCTGGATAGGGGTAGAGAGTGGAGGTAGGGTGTGGTTAGAAAGAGTGGTCGCAGGATGAGTGGTGGTAGGGAAAGTGGAGGTAGGGTGGTGGTAGATAGAGTGGAGGTAGGGTGGAGTTAAAGAGAGTGGGGGTATGTGGGTGTAGAGAAAGTGGTAGTAGGATGTAGCGATAATGAGGGTTGTGTGGGTGGGTGCAGAGAGAGTGGGCAGTAGAGCGGGTGGGGGTAGAGATGAGGTTTAGAGGGGTGGTGGGGTAGGTTTTTGGGGGGTGGACGAGGTAGTGACAGTGCAGTTTTTTTAGAGAGCGGAGGTAGGGTGGGTGGGTAGGGAAAGTGGCGGTTGGGTGGGTGGGTGATGGTAGAGAGAGTAGGGGTTAAATGGGGTTAGAGAGAGTGGAGGTAAGGTGGGTGGTGGAATTAGAGTGAGTGCGGGGTAAGGTGGTTGGGTGGGGGTAGAGATGCGGCTAGGGGGGTTGGGTGGGGTAGAGAGAGTGGAGGTAGGCTGGGTGGGGTTATAGTGAGAGGAGGTAGGGTAGGTGGGTGTAGAAAGAGTGGAGGTAAGGTGGGTGTTGAGATTTGTGATAGGGTGGGAGGTTTAGGATAGAGAGAGTGAAGGCACAGTGGGTGGTTGTTGGTAGGGTTGATGGGTGGGGTTAGAGAGAGTGGGGGTAGGGTGGTGGTAAATAGTGGGGGTAGAGAGGGTGGGTGAGATTAGTCAGAATGGAGGTAGGGTGGGTGGGGGTAGAGAGAGTGGAGGGTTGGGATAGAGGTAGTGGGGGGTGAGTAGGGGTAGTTGGGTGTGTGGGTAGAGAGAGTGGATGTAGGGTGCATGGGGTAGTGAGAGTGGAGATAGGGTGGTTTGGTGTGGGTAGAGGGGGTAGTGGTAGGGTGGGTGGCGTTACAGAGATTGGGCATAGAGTGGGTGGTGGGATTATAGACAATGGGGGTAAAGTGGTTGGGTGGGAATAGAGAGGGGGCATGGGGAGTGGGTGGGGTAGTTGCGTGGGTGGGGTAGAGAACCTAGAGGTATGGTTGGTGGGGGTAGAGAGAGTGAAGGTATGGGTAGAGATTGGAGGTAGGGTGGGTGGGGGTGGAGAGAGTGGGGGTAGGTGGGGGTGGAGAGAGTGGGGGTAGGGTGGTTGAGGTAGAGAGTGTGGGTGGGTAGGGAGGGTGGATGGGGGTAGAGATTGTGTGGGTAGGGTGGTAGTACAGAGAATGGGGTAGGAAAGGTGGGTGGGGTAGGGAGTGTGGAGATAGAGTGCATGGGTGGCATTTGGTAGGGAGAGTGGAGGTAGGGTGGGTGGGGGTAGAGAGAATGGCGAAATGGTGGGTGCGCATAGATGGAGTGGGGGTGAGCGGGGTAAAGAGAGTTAGGGGTAGGGTGGGTGGGGGTAGTTGGGTGGGTGTAGGTAGATAGGGTGGGGATAGGGTGGGTGGTTGGGGTAAAGCAAAAGGGGCTATGGGGTGGGGTTGAGAGTGGAGGTAGGGTGGGTGGTGGCATTAGAGATAGTGGGGGTAGGGTGGGTGGTCAAAGAGAGAGTGAGGGTAGGATGGGTGGGTGGATGTGGGGAGAGTGGGTGGGGATAATGATAGTGGGGAGAGGGTGTGTGGGTAGTGGTAAACAGGGTGGATGGGTAGAGATAGTGGGGACAGAGAGTGTGGATGGTGGTAAACAGGGTGGGGCTATGGTGGGTGGGGGTAGAGGGAGTGATAATTGGGTGGGATAGGGTGCGATTTGGGTGGATGGAGGTAGAGATGGAAGGGGTAGGGTGGGTGGTGGTGTTAGAGAGAGGGGAGTGGGGTGGGTGGATGATGGTAGTTTGTTGGTGCAAAAAACAAGAAGAATAATGCAGCCTCAGGAGGACTTGTCAAAAGTAGCCCAAAATAGCTCAAGCAAACCCCAACCAAGGCATGTAATGGGGTGGAGAGGGTGGGTGGGGTTAGATAGTGGGAGTGGATTGGGGGTATGAGACTGTGCAAGTGGTGGGTGGGCGTGTTTGTAGAAAGGCAGTCTCATAAGGAGAAAAAACAAAAGTAGCCCTAAATAGCCCAATTGTCCATGAAAATAGCGCATTAGTACCCTCAGCGGGGGGAGCCAGTTAAACAGGGGGCTAGGAACGTGGGTTTGAAAGGCCGGTACAAGCCTGTGGTCCAAGCCGCCTGATGGCTGGCTCGCCTCGCTGCCCGCTTCCCCCCACTTTCTTTTCTTTACCACCCCCACCTTCTGCACTTACCTTATTTCGGCTGTGGTGACCCTTGGCACAGCAGCCACACCTCCCTCTCACCTTCCCCAGCCGCCATGGAAAGAGAAGAGGGGCTCTGTATGGAGCCCCGCCTTCCTTTCCATGGTGGCCATCTTTGAAAAGGATTTTACTTCCTACAGCGGGGCGCCGCGTGCGTCCCGTTGAAGGAAGGAACATCCTTTTTTTAGCACCCCAAGTTTCTGCTTTGGTAACTCCGGGTGCTAATAGCCTTCATCCCCCGTTAAAAGGGCTGGAACGGGGGATAAGAGCCCAGAGCCCTTGTTATCCACCCGAGCAAAGGTAGGGCCGATAACTTGGGCTGCCGGACCGTTATCAGGGATGAACGCCACAATATGACCCGACTTGCTTCTTACAAATCTGCTGATTGGAGCAAATATTGTTATTGAACTTCTCATTGTGTAGAGGGCAGAGGAGTTTGGAAAAAGCTATGTTAGTCATTTGTCAGTTTCATGCCATGGAATTGACCATTGCTATGACAACCAGACATCCTCAGTTTAGAGCACACATTCCTGCTCTCTCTCTCCTGTAAGAGTGGGTGCTGCAATTTTGTGCTACAAGTGCCATAAAAAGTAGCTAAAACTAATATTCTCCTGCTACTACCAAACTGGTTTAGAAAACTCCCATGTCCCCCAGCATTGTGTTCTACTGGGCCCCACTTCTCTGTCATTGGTTGAGGAACCCCCCCCCCAGCCACCCCAGCCACCCCAGCCACCCTCACCCAGCCTCCTTCTCTTCAAAAATCAGCAAAGGTAGCGAGTGGGCTTGATGCCTTAGCACAGGACCTGTGCTTGTCCTTAGGCGTCAAGAGACCAACTCCTCCCCCAGGGTCATGAGCTTGGGCTGGCTGTGAAAAGAGGCTTAACTCAAGTCAATGCCCCCCATGCCAAAAAGGCAGCGGCTTAGTGGACACTGCCTTATGAAGTATCCGCTTTTTGGGACAGGTACACTTTCCTCATCTGCGCTTGAATTCGGAAATGGTGTCTTGGCCATGAATAACAATGGATTGGACGATAATGATACTCCAGGGGTCATTATTTAACGATATGATAGGTTACTTATAACGCGCTTAACACCCATAAGCGCAGACCCGGGGCTCCAAGCTGTGTTGTTCCGTGTTATTTTGTTTCCAAGGCGAGCACGTTGCCGCTGAGCTATCCTCCCAAGACAACACTGTTGTAAATGAGTAAGAGATTCAAGAGAAAGTAGCTCTGATTGGATGGCACCTACAAAGGTTTTGTTTTCTCCTTTTTCATGCAGCAAATAACTCATTTGTTTTTCAGGCCAGTGTCATTTATATATTACACATATATTTATATGTTTTCTTGAAGGGCTTAAAGTTTGATCAGCTTATTGGAAATGTTGGACTACAAACAGAAAAAGTAATCGACTAAAAAGGACGTTGAGGGGGCTTTGTGGTTACAATGCATAATCGCATATGCACGCACACCGTTTAGATTAGCTAACCAGACTTAAATGCCCCTCTATATATGCATCGCTCGTAATCTAACACATGCAATCCCAGAAATGTGAGTAGCATTCAGGGCGGTCTGTTCCCAAACCATAGTGATCCGGTTTAGCATTTAGTAAAGACCCGTTATAGGGGTGGTAAGGCATGCTTACGGCTCTGGATGTGTCGGTGCAGCGGCATGGAGCAGGCAGAGCGCGAGGCACAGGTGGAACAGCGAGGTTTTCCACATGTTGAGGGTTGCACAGGTCGCCTCCTCTGCAACTCTGGGGCACGACTCTGCGCTGGGCAGCTATATACACCACCAGGCTCCCCAGGTGTCCCACCCTCCCCCGCAGTCCCCAAGGACGAGACAAGGTCCAGAGGTGGGCGGTGGGCACTGCTTGTTGCAAAGTTTGCTTAGTGGCCCAAACATGGCTTGATCTCAGCAATCTATTGAGGGTAAATAATGAGTTAATGCTCAACCGAGTCCCTAAAAGACCCGACCCCGTCCGCCCCCCCCCCACGGCCTAAAATCACCCCGAAAGCATTTGCACAATACCCGGTCCCATGAACAGACATTCACATTCTGTCCCCTTTTTCCTTCTTTCTGCCACATTGTCTTCTTCCGTTAGTTCATTTAACATATCGTTACCAGCTTCTGCTTTAATTTTTACCTCCCTATTTTTTTCTATATCGCTAGTGTTTTCTATCGTTTCCGTTCTTCTTCTTTCTTCTGTTTCCTCTATTCACTTCGAGGTTATTCTTTTCATTGTACCTTGCTTCTGTTTCCCCCTCTGTTTTGTGTTTGTTATACATGTTTTCAGTTACTGCAACCCCCCCGAACCCCCCAACTTGGTCTCTCTTTGTTTCCCCATATCAGTACAGTTATGCAATTGCTCCCCCTGCATTCGTCTGACTCTCCCTCCCCACCTGGTTGTGTGGCTATTCCATTCCCATGCAGTTCTGTCCTGGGAGTGGTTGCCCACCCCCCAGACCTTGACCAATCGGTTCCATGTGTTAATATCCCTGCAAAAATATCACCATACCAAAATATTGCCATATTTTTGCAGCAATATTAAGGCATGGAACCTGCGGACGAAACCCCCACCCCCCCCCCCCCCGCAACCCCTGCATTATTTTTTAAAGGAGCGGGGCACACCCCCACAACCCCTGCTCCACAAAAACCCCAAAAATGATCCCCCCCACAAAATATCGCCTATGGCCGTTCCAGACGACCATATATACAACAATATTTTTGGTGGGAATTATATGTAGTGATACCGACCAATCTAGGCCAGGTTTTGAACATGTGTATGCACCTGGCTTCTGAGCCCCTTCTCCTTCATGCCCTGTGGTTTCTGTATGGGAGATAGTTATAAGGTGTACTCCTGTAAGGCAAGGCCCATCCCCAGTAGTCTACTCAATCAGATGCCTAGCCTTTCTTGAGCCCCAATCAGCAGAATTGTTTTTTTTTTCGGTTTCCTTATGAATGAACATCTAGAGTCAAGCCCCCGCTCTATGGGGAGGCTACTCCATAGCTCTGGCCCGTGGAATTGGAGTAGTTGGTCTTTACAATTGGGGGGGGGGTAACTATGCCTTGACACTGGGGGCTGAGAGGCTGTCTGACCTTCTACATAAATCTTATTATTCATGTAGGTCGGGCTGTTTCTATACAGAGATGTATTTACAAGCAACACAGCTTGACTTCCCTGTATGTTCAGGGTGGCGCCCAGTGTAAGGGCTCTAGATGAGGGCACGTGGCTGTCTGTTTTCTTATTGACTGATTCCTAGTGGCATTATTGCCTAGCACTAGAAATCTGTCCACCCAGCTGGGCACACGGAATGTGCTTCTACAAAGTGCTTGATTTTGATGGTGAGATTCTAGCCTTTGCACCTGTGCTGGTAGAGTTAGGTTTAGCTAATGACATCGTTTTTGCCTGAATGATCAGTCTTGCGTTTGGGCACAGCAAAATTCTAAGGTGACATTGGTTATGGGTACTTTTCAAATGAGGTGTGGATGCAAAATGCTATATTATGCATATGTGCTGAAGTCTTTTCTTTAAAGGAATGGCAATGTAAGGGGCCCTTCTGCCACATTTGGTGACTTCTCTCTGCAAGGCTCTGTAAGAAAAGGGGTTGGAGGGGTTGGGGGGAGTCCTTGGTGGAACAATGCTGGAGGCACAAGAGGAACCTGTGGTGTTCATGGGTGCAGGTCAGAAGCATCTGGTTCCCGTGCACCAATCTGTGTTCAATGTGTTAGGTGCAGTATGTTATACACAGGGAAGAGCCCAATATCTGATAAGCTACAGTGCTTTCGGGTCTGGTTAGCTGCTTGTGTGGGGAGTGATGGGGCAAAACTGGAGAGTTTAGTCATGACTTGGTTACTGTTCATGTGGTAATGGCTAGACTTGTGCACGCCGTATGCAGGGGATCAGCGTGTGTAGTGTAAGCTGGTAGAGCTTAAGGGGAGTCAGTCGGGGGAAGAGGAAAGTAGACGGTACACAGCAGAATAAACTGCAACCCTGCAGTCCTAGCACTGGCCTCTTGCAGACCGGTCCCATTTCACTATCTTGCATTGCCACTGTCTCTCTCTTTCAAATACATACTTTGGAACGCAGGTATCCACTTCACCTTCCCATAGCTCTCAACTCACCTGCTTTTGGCGGGTGCCACCCGCCTTGCAAAGGGCTGACTCACCCGCCAAGCCTCCTGCACGCCCATTCATTCCAATGGGCGTCTCACCCGCCAAAAACAAAATCGGGTGATTTCACCCGCCTTTGCGAGGCAAATGGTTGAGAGCTATGCCTTCCTGTGTACATTGGTTGGCAGGCTGAGGGACACCTCAAAACTCATTCTTAACATTCTCAATTGCTGTGCTCAGTCAGTTCTGCGTGCATGTTTGTCCATTCAGCGCAGCACAAAATGTTTGTCAGGCGCTCAGGGCATTCCCCCAGAATCCCTCCTCATTTCTCACATTGGTGTACCTTACTATTTTGTAACGTGAAAGGAGAAGGGGCTAAAGAACCCTCTTTTTCTTTAGTACTTCAGCTGTGCATGTGTGATGCGCTGATGGTTGTCTCTGTGAATGATAAAGGAGAATGGCGGACTCAACTGGTAGTGTCCTCTTTTGGCTCTCACAAGGTCACATTAATGTTAACATATGAGCGCACAACACAGCGCGGATAGAGGGTGCCTGGCCTCTAGGACTCTGAGGCTCGTGCTCAGGTGAAAGTCCTGTTTCTATTTCTTACAGCCACGCACTCTGTACCTAGTCTTTCCTTTGTTTCTAGGCTCTCACTTCCGGGCTGATCATCCGGAGTTTATAGGTTCATCTCTGCCCGCTGTTCACTGGATACGCATGGTGAGGCTTCTGCCCCCAGAGTTATGAGCTTGTGTTTTCTTTAGTGTTCTTAAACAGTTTTTAGCTGTCACGTTTATTTTGGTTCCTTTTAGGTTTGGTTGCACTTCAAACCGGCGCATGACTGGGCGCTATATTCTTTCATGCACACCATCTGCTGGTGCTATTAATTTTATTAGCCTAATTTTATTTGTTTTGTGTTTAAAATAGTTTCCGTGTATTTACTATGCTGTACTTATCACAGCGCAGATAGAGGGTGTCTGGCCTATATAGGACTGCCAAGCTCGTGCTCGGGTGCCAGTCCTGTTTTCATTTCTTACAACCATGCACTCTGTACCTAGTCTCTCCTTTGTTTCCAGGCTCTCACTTGGGCACTGGTCTGGTAATACTATGTGCCTATATAAATCAAACCCTCACCGACAGCGCAGCAGGAAAGAGCTTGTTGCACTAAAAGTTGAGCATAAGTTAAGCCCACCTGGGCCTGGCAGGTCGTACCATTCCTTCGCGGTCAGTTACACTCGTCAAGCCCTTTTGGAGCTTGCCCCTTCAAATACGGTATACCCTAGTGAATTATTTCCTTTGTGCTCAATTTTGATTAATGACCAGAGTTCAGGGAAATGGGCATATAGTGTTTACTTGCTGAATACTGAAACTTGGTTATTACAACTGTTCCTTTGCTGCATGACTTAAATATGGAAGCCCTATTGTTTACCTTAGCTACTGATGCTTCATATTCCATCCTTCTTTTACTTGTTTATCGGCCTCCTGGCCCATATACAACCTTCTTGTGTCCATTTTTGGAACTGGTTGATTCACTGCAAATTAGGTTTTCCAACTTGATTCTACTCGGTGACTATAATATTAGGTATAATACACCTCTAGTTCCTGCGCTAGTTTATTTGTTTGACTCCTTTAATGATCTTGGCCTTCAACAAACTGTACTGGGAGCCACCCATGGACTTGGTGGCTTCCTAGATCTTATCTTTGCGACTGAGGACTCTATTAGAGTGTCGCCACTCAGGCCTGTCTTATGGTCTGATAGACCTAGCTCCCTTTTGGATTTTCTATCCTGGTCCAACTCCTACAGCCAGACCTCCTAATGTCATGAAACACAATTGGCGGAATGGGAATCTGTGTCACATGGTTTCATACATTAATTCTACCTGTAAAAATATACCCATTTTAGATTTGAGAGCACTCTCAATGATCTTGCATGAGGCTGCTGATCAGGTAGCCCCTCTTAAGAATACCCAGATGAGAAGATGTTCGTCGACTCCTTGGTTCTCTGAGGAACTGAAACCTACCGTCTGAAGTTCAGACTGGCTCAGCGTAAATGGCATAGGACTTATACCCCCGGGGAGAGGACGGTGTTTCAACATCTCACCCAGCGATATCATGCAGCAATTTGAACTACAAAACAGGCCTTCTTCACTCATAAAGTTGAGTCTGCACTCAATCAGTCCAAAGATTTATTTTCAGTTGTGAAATCTTTTTCCTCGGCCAGCTGTTTTGTGCCTGGGGTCAAATCTACTCAAGGACTCTGTGATTCTCTCTCAGAGCTCTTTGAGACTAAGATTGTTGACATTTGCAATCTTATTTCAGCAACCAACCGCATTATGGAACAGATGACTATGCCGGAGTCATTAGTTAGCTCTCAGGTGTGGTTGTGTTTTCCTGTGTTTTTCCCCAGAAGATATTGCCAGTGCTGTAGGCAGATTGAAAACAGCCTCTCCTTCTGATCCTCTTCCCTTTACTGTTCTCAAGGATAATCTACCTGATATTATTCCCTAGCTTACAATGCAAGTTAATCACTCTTGCCAACAGGTATTTATCCATAAAGCACTCAAATTGGCACTGTTATCCCACTCCTGAAAAAGCCATCACTTGATACCGCCAACTTGGTTAACTATCGTCCTATCTCACTTTTGCTGGTTCTGATGAAAGTATTGGAATCTCTTGTTTCTCCACTTCTCTCTTCCTTTCTTGAGTCTTCAAAATTCCTAAATTCTTTTCAGTACGGTGTTCGGCAAGGTCGGGAGACACAGAGTGTCCTGGTGACTGTAGTTGACAAGCTTACCATACTGTTCGACCAGGGTGGAGTTGGTGCTTTTACTTGATCTTTCTGCAGCTTTTGATACTGTACACCACGCTACCCTGTTGCACTGCATGGAATCGGCCGGCCTCTCTCGCTGCATCCTGGCCTGGTTTTCTTCCTCCCTTATTGATAGGTCTCAAACTCTTTCACTCCCCCCATTTTAATCTTCCTCTTGTGCGCTTTTCTGAAGTGTTCCTCAAGGCTCTGCCCTGTCCCCAATGTTGTTTAACATCTATGTTCAGCCACTGGTGGACCTCATCCACTGCCATGGTCTCGAGAGCTATGCCTATGTCAATGACACATAGATTTTGGTCCATTTAGATCTTGAACATGTTGAGGTATCGGAACGACTGTGTGTCTGCCTGGTGGGCGTGGGGGAGTGGATGGGTAGTAACTGTCTGAAACTTAACGGGGACAAGACAGAGGTTCTGGTGGTGGGATCTCCATCTGACACTGCTCTTTGGTCTGCCTCTCTATGGCCCACTGCCTTATGTGTTGTTCCTACCCCGGTGTCTGTGGTAAAAAATCTTGGGGTTTATCTTTCTGCTTCACTGTCTATGTCAGCGCAAGTCAGTGCTGTGTGTAAAACTGGTCACTTTCTTCTACGGGTTCTCCGAAGGATTTTGCCTTCCTTTTTGGCCCATCTCGACCGTTAGTGGTAGCCTCGGCCGTACTTAGTCGCATTGACTATTGTAATGCCATGTTTCTGGCCAACCCATTGGGCTGGTTCGCAGGCTTCAGCTTCTGCGGAATCTTGCGGCTAGGGTAGCTACAACCAGCCTTTAGCGTGCTCACATTACTCGAGTGCTTTGCGCCGTCCACTGGCTTCCTGTGGCCAAGAGGATTGACTTTAAGGGCCTCTGTTGTTTGGTACACGGAGCAGCATATGGGCAAGGGGCTGATTATCTCATTGTAGAATTCCAACCCTTTGACCCAGGCCGCCTTCTTCATTCCAGCAATGCTCTGCCGGTGACAGTTCCGAAGTTCCACCTTTCTAGGATAGGTGGTGGAGATTTTTCCGTTGCAGCAGCTAAATTGTGAAACAAATTACCCTTTGCCCTTAGATGCGTTGAGAACCATCTCCAATGTCATCGTCTTTTGAAAACACGTCTCTTTTAGGTTAGTGCTACTCATTAGTCTGCCCTTGTGTTTCCTCGAGCCCTTATGCCCTTGGGCGACCGTGCGTGTTAGTAACGAATGTTGATTACATAACATATGAGGAAAGCTACAAGAATGTACCTTCTTGTTCTTAATCTATCCACTATTAGATAAGCGGCACGCCAACGTCGACTAGGCATAGCCACACAGATAGGCAGGGCTAGATAGAATTTCCCTATCCCCCTTTTTCTTCTTGTTCTTCATTAAGTTGCTAATAACAACATCAGCCAGTACCTTTCTCATATCTTAACACTAATGTGGCCTTGTGTAAGCTAAGACGGGACACTACCAGTTGAGTTCGCCATTCTCCTTTGCCATTAACAGAGACACCCCACAACCTTCAGCGTATCACATATAACAAAAAGGGTATGCAGCCCCTTCTCCTTTCAAGTTACATGATATTGCTAGGGCACAAGCCATATCTAGGCCACTCCTAAGCAACTCACTCCTCTCTTCTTGTATGTACCTTGACATGTCCCCCAAACCCCTCTCATATAGGGAGCACAGCCACATGCCAAAATTAATTCCCCCTCAATTTACCAGAAATTTAACTTGCACCGGAGTTACAGTTTCAGAGTGATGCTGCAAAATCTGCATGAGGTTTTTCATGATGAAATGCAGAGCATAGCATCTAGAAGCTGCAGTGCGGATTCCTCAAAGTGCCCCACGAACCTGCATACACCATACTTTTATCAAGGGGCTGGCGGCAGATGCAGAAAAGTGAAGCGCAGCCGGCTGGCGGTGAAATAATGGATGTTTGGGTGGACTGTGAGGGCGGGGGGATCATAGGATGGACAATCTTATAACAATGCAATTTCAAATGTGCAGTTGCCCTGGGCTCCTTGCTATGTAAGAATATTTACCCGAGGTCAGAGTTTTGTGCAACAGCTAAGTGGTGAGACCAGGGCAAATACAGGTGTGTCGAATTCATCCGGGTTTTAAGGGCTGTGCTTCCAGAGATGTGGCTGTCTGCGATTACATTTGCACAAAGTATACACTGTCCCCAGAGGGGAACCCCTGGAGCTAGGAAGGTACTGCTTCACCCGTTAACTGCCATGAACACTACAAAGGAGAGGAAGGGAGAGAGCAACTGCTTTTGTTGAGTAAAGTGTGTTGACGGATTTGTGTCCTAGTATTTGCAACTTTTACGCAATTTGGTACGATTTCCAGGGTAAGGGCCAGAGAATTGTTTGTGTAGCCTTGGTTCTAAAAGTTATGAAAAAAACAAATTTTCGCCACGTGGGCTCGCTTTGGTTGCCTGTCATTTCCTACATTCTCTGGTGTGTGGGCTTCGCATTGGGGGGAGGCGAAGGAGTGGAGGGAGTATGGGTAGCTCCTCTATCTGAAGCTTGAGCATGTACGGTAGCGTATGTATAATTTACAGGATGTCACCATCTGAAGCCTGACCCTGTAAGGTGTAGTATTTAGGGGCAAGTTGCACCTGTCTAAATCCCAGTCACAGATGTTGTTGTTGTTGCGAGCTCATATAGCGCCGGTAGCCCGCAGGCATCAGGGCGCGTTGACACAAACAAAACACAAACTATCTAGTGATCTTAGTGGTGCAGCTAGAGGAGTAAAAGGTCTAGAAAGTGGAATTACTTGAAGAGGTGAGTCTTCAAGTGCTTTCGAAATTGTAGGTGATTCTCCTGTAGTCTCAGAGTCACTGGAAGGGAGTTCCACATCTGAACTGCCTGCACCGCAAAGGATCTGCCCATCGCTGATTTAAGATTGTGTTTGGGGACTTCAAGCAAATTTTTTCCAGCCGAGCGCAGCTGTCTCTTCTGCGTATGAGGTACGATACTCTTCTTCAGATAGCTGGGTGCTTTCCCAAAAAGGCATTTATGCACGAGCATGAGGGATTTAAACTTAATCCTCTCTTTGACTCCTTACGAGTGTAGCGCTTTTCTAGCCGTGTTAATATGGTCTCTTCTCGTAAGGTGCTTGATTAGTCTTACCACATCATTTTGAATGACTTGGCAGATATGTTGATCTTTAGCGCACGCGCCTATGAGGAGGGCATTGCCATAGTCTAACCTAGATAACACCACCGCCCTGGCAATGGTGACCAAGTTGTTTTTCGCTTAAAAAAGGTCTAATAATCCTCATGAGCCGCAAGTAGTAGGATGTGTTCTTTCGCAAGAGGTTGGCCTGGGCTTCTGAGTTAACAAAGGAGTTCATCATCATACCCAGGGTTTTAACCTGGCTGGATACTGTTATGATGGCCTCTTTGATCTGAAATGATTTGTACTCCTGCCCCCCCCACCCCCCAGTTTGTCTAGGAGGCGGCCAGATCCAAACATGAGTTCTGTCTTAGAATCATTGAGGCACATTTAGTTGGCTTGCATCCAATCATCCATTTTACTGTATATAAGTCCTATCTCTTTACTGTCTGCTCTATAAGATCCATCTAGCTCTAATATTAGTTGCGTGTCATCAGCGTAATTAGTGAAGAAAACTCCGGATTCCGTCAAGATGTCACACAGGGCATGCATATACAGATTAAAAAGCATAGGTGAAAGGCAGATGATGCCATATGTGTGATTTAGGAGCTAGCACTGCTGTGTAATGCCTGACCGTGGTATTTGTGAAAGGGGCTAGCTCTGCTGTGTAATGCCTGAACATGGTATGTGTGAAGGGGGCTAGGTCTGCTGTGTAATGCCTGACCATGGTATGTGTGAAGGGGGCTAGCTCTGCTGTGTAATGCCTGACCATGGTATGTGCAATTTAGGCGCTAGCTCTGCTGTGTAATGCCTGACCATGGTATGTGTGATTTAGGGGATAACTCTGCTTTGTAATGCCTGACCATGGTATGTGTGATTTAGGGGTTAGCTCTACTGTGTAATGCCTGACCATGGTATGTGTGATCTAGGGGCTAGCTCTACTGTGTAATGCCTGACCATGGTATGTGCGATTTAGGGGCTAGCGCTGCTTTGTAATGCCTGACCATGGTATGTGCGATTTAGGGGGCTAGCTCTGCTGTTTAATGCCTGACCATGGTATGTGCAATTTAGGGGGCTAGCTCTGCTGTGTAATGCCTGACCATGGTATGTGCAATTTAGGGGGCTAGCTCTGCTGTGTAATGCCTGACCATGGTTTGTGCGATTTAGGGGGATAACTATGCTGTCTAAAGACTGATCGCTGGAAACCTGAAAAGGCTCTGACATTTGCTGGCAAGTGGCACAGAATAACCGGCTGCAAACTAAGACAGTAAGAAAACTCGAGAGAGGCTGTGCTTTGTCCTGGAGCACTCCACAAAGAGCAGGCAATCCTGCCAATATTAGCTCAAAGCTACCTTTTTGGTGCAAGTACAGAACACGGTAGTAAGTTCCTGGCTTTGTTTCATTATGTTAGCAGTGCACACATGGATGGTGCTTTTGAGTGCCCTTTGTCTAGTCCATTTGTAATGTGAACCTTCTTTTGTAGTACTTGTTGGTGCAGAAAAAGGTCAATGGTGTTGTGCAGGAGAACTGGAGCCTCACAAAGCTGAAATGCGCTTGCCAGGAAGGAGGCTGTGAAACGGGTGAAGCACAGGTAGAGAGCAATGTTGGACAGAGCATAAGAGGAGAACACATTGATGCCTTTTGATAATGCCGTCAGTAAGTAGGCTGGGAAACTGGTGAAGCACAGGTAGAGAGTCATGTTGGACAGAGCATAATAGAACACATTGATGCCTTTTGACAATGCCGTCAGTAAGTAGGCGGGGAAGAGGGTGAAGCACAGGTAGAGAGCAATGCTGATCAGAGCATAAGAAGAGAACACATTGATGCCTTTTGATAATGACGTCAGGAAGTAGGCTGGGGAACGGGTGAAGCAAAGGTAGAGAGCAATGGCGAACAGAGCAGAAGAAGAGAACACAGTGATGCCTTTTTCATAATGATGCTGTGTTGCTGGTGAAAGGTAACATGAACAACCATGTTTTCTCAGAGGACTTGTTCAACACTGCACATCTATGTGTAGAAGGAGGACATTGGAGCAGGCACTTGTGCATAGCATGGACGCTGACTGGCAGCAATGCACGTCTTTGTACGTGATGCTGTATTTGGTGGAATCTTCCATGACCTACATGGAGATGTTCCTGTCTAAGCTACTCATGAAAAGGCACGTACGGGGCTGCAGATGTGAAGATCTGTGGCCTTAAAGATGGGCACGAATCCCCCATTAAATGCAATAGCAAGCCGTGTGAGTTACTGAGAAACCCATGAGCTGATCAGGAGAAGCTCAAAAGCAAAACAGTAGTTGTGTACCTCTGTGAATTGATGCAGTTAGGACAGGTTTACAAAATCAGTGGCAGAGGGCACTGTGAAAATGACTACTTTCCATAATTTATTCTTTAAATTCACCATGGCGATGCTGATTGGGGTCACATACTATTGTAGAGCGAATCATGTCTGTGTTGGCTTGCAAAGTGAATGTCTCATCATCGGCAACCGTAGAAGGAAGTTCTTCCAAGCAATGTTATTTTCCTTTGCTTCCATGAGCAGATGCCGCAATATGCCACTAGATTCTGCCGGTGCGACCGGAACATGGGGAGAATGACCCATTCATGGTGACTTTGGGCTAGTCTAGGATATTTGCCTTTAATAAATAGCAAGGATGACATTTCTGACACCTTATATACAGAGGACAAAATGCAGAAGGCAAAGGCAAACCCCAGGTAGGGGTCCCTTACATGTTATGGTTTATGGGTGAAGTATACAAGGTGGTGGTGCAGTTCCCCCCTGGACTTCAGGAGGAAGTGGGCGGTGGAGGGTCTGTGGATTGTGTCCAAACCCTTTTGCTTCTCATTGCACTCATTACTATCTTCAATATATTGCATTTCTTACATTGATCTTTTCCCATTTGTACCATTTAATGTCTACAACCTCATGATCATGCAGATATATAATAGGTGCCAGCGTGTAGGGCAGCTTCATGTCACACTTGTACAGGACAGAAACAATCAGACAATGGCCATCATTCCGAGGTTGGAGGTAAGTTCAGGTACTTTCCGGCATGGCGGAAAGTACGAGACCGACCTGGTGACAGACCGCTATTTGCGGCTATTTGCGGCCCATTACGACCTCGCGGGCACGAGCTTTTCGCCATGCTGGAAAAGTACCCAGTGGCATGCCGCTAAATGACCCGTAAAACCCCATACCGGCATGCTGCGAAAAGTACTTAACAACACCGCCACGGAAGCAGCGACGTCTGTAAATAACGGTGATCGTAATTTGCGGATGCCGTAAATTACGGTCACCGCAAACTAACGGAACCGGAAATATCGTCATCACACAGGAACGGGAAGGAGCGCGGGGGCATTTTTAAAAACACAATCCATTGCCATCCTCATCAGGCAGCACCCTTGGGAGCAATCTGAAGTTTGGGAAAGGACTACACACCCGGGACCAATGCCCAAAGCCCCGAAGAAGTCAGCGGACCGGCTCCACAAAAAGTGATTCAGCCCGGAAGAGCTGCAGGCCATGGTGGACAACCTGGCAGAGCACGCTGACGTTGTGTTCAGCACCAACATGCGACGAGAGGCAATACTCCACAAAATAAACATCTGGGCACAAACCGGCCAAAGGGTGAGCGCAGTAGGCACCACCCCCCCCACACCCCCAAGGACTGCCGCAAGCGGTGGGATGACTTGCGGGTGTGGGTGCGGAGCCTCCTCTCCACCAACTGTAGCCAGGTAATGCAGACCGGAGGGGGCCCAAGTTCCCCAGTGAGACTGGAGCCATGGGAGGAGACATGCGCATCATTGATCGGGACCGAATGCATAGAGGGCGTTGGCGGGGCAACGTCGTCTGCCGATGGAGGTGAGTGTCCAAAGTCAACACTGCCAATGGCATTTACATGATGTATACACCCCCAAGGGCCGTCAAAGGCACCTTGTCATGCTGCCTCCCCCCCATCCAAATGATGCAGAGCCAACTGCGACACAATCAAGGGCCAAGTGCAAGTACATAACGCACCTCAACCATAGTGCACTAACTGGCACATCCCATCATGCACACTGTGCAGCAGGTTCGGCAGTGTGCGAGTCAGACTGCACATTACCAGGGCAGGATGAGTTACTCCGACACCTGCGTACATATCATACACATGCATATGTACTAGTGCTGTTGCAACGCCCTCAGGAGCAGGCACGGCCGCACCTCTGTTGCTCATTAAATTCTCGATCCGCTTACTGCGCTGCAGGGGCATCTGAAACCGAAGTGCAGGTTTTGAGGATTTCAAAAATAATGAATCCGCTTCCTGGTCCCTTAAATCAAAGGGTGCCCAGTTATTGTAGTTGGGTGAGCGACAATTGGGACATATGAAGCCACCAACTTAAAGGAGGAACGACAACCCACAGCCCAGTGATATGTAGAGAACATCATCAGCCCTGGGAATGTTTCCAAAGAAGCCCCAAGAAGGCTGAAAAAGTGCAATAACTAGAAGAAGACGAGAACTTGTGAGAACTAAGATTTTCAAAAGTAGCAAAGCAGAAACCAATGAATGGAATATTGGTGATCTGGACATCCATTCGGTGTATTCACTTGATAAGAGGAACAAAGGAAGGGACTAAGTGTGGATCCCCCATTTGTCCCAAGAAGAAAACAGACTACTGTATATGACAATTTAATGTGGTTCTTTTACCCCTGATGAATTTCGGATGAAATCATTATCAATGCTAAAGGAAAGAAACATGTTGGGAGCATGGTTGAATGTAGTATGAATGAGTGGAATGAGTGGAGTAAGCACTGATAGGTGAAAGTGGTATGGACTTAGGTGGACCGTCTCAATTGGAGAGGGTTACAAATTATTGATCCATGGTGTGAATTCATTGAATATGAAAATCATAAATATTGAGATATGAAGTGATCACAGAATATTGTTATAATATAGTGTTATGATGTGAAAATGTATTGTCTGTTTTAGACTGATGTATGCACAGTCTAGATAGAATAAGAGTGTATACATTGTTTTTTAAGATTCTATGTTTTAGAGCGAAACTAATAAAAAGATATTTTTGATATATAACAAAGAGTATGTGTTGATTCTATGTAAAATAAACATATACAAGTGAATAGACACGAATGGCACAAGGGAAACAGGTGACCCTGTGAATATATTGTATAGTACCATAGTGTAGAGGGCTGTTCACACGTGGTCTAGAGAAATATTTCCTCTAGTCTTTCGATTGTCAAAAGGGCAACGCCCAAAAGGCCACAAACCCCAAATGACTGAAATGTGAATGCAGCCATCAATGTAATTAGCGTCTGTATTGCTCTCCCAGAGTTCACGGACAGCCATAAATCACCAGTGCAATTACAGAGCCAATACTTTGAACGCAGGAAGACGCAATAACTTGCAACCACACACTCTTAGAAAATAATGAGCACTTATACGGCTATTTATTCAAAGCTTAGAAGCAACCAGTGATAACATAGAAATAAATCACAGAAGAAACAAAGAATTCAAAAGAAAATATATCACCGTGAGCTTAACTGGATTCCACATCTCGCCAGAAGCAGCTGGAAGACCCCGATAACAGCCAGGCCGAGAGCAAAACAGCCCACAGGTATGCCGGGCGAAAGCGTCCTCCTCCGGCTGAAGTCTCACCTGACCGCTCAGGAGTTCCGCATATATGCACGCTTCAAAAGGGGTGGCGATTTCTCGAACCTTCTGGCAACGCACTTGCGCATTGATGAGCAGCCGTTGGTTGCCAGCTGGGTCAACCGACAGTACCCTCAAGGAGCAAAGTGCCTGCCTCCTCTAAAAACAAGCACCACGAAAAACAGTCCCATAGCTCATAACAAGACATAGCAAAGTTAGCTTTCCCATCAGCAATGTCCTTGACTGCATACCAGGTTTGGAAAGCATGTTTTCTTCAGCATCGTGAATCTAGCTCTTAGCAATCTGAGTGCAGCTTTTCACTGCGGCATGAAGTAGATATCCATCATGGCTCTGAGCGCTCCCAGAATGCACTGCGCACCAGCGCCATGTTTTGGCTCAAGCATAACAATTCCACCCTTGGATATTTATCTTCCATGGCCCAGTGGCAGAGGAGCCGGTCTCTGAAACCGACGAAATATTAAAACTAAATTAGGAATGCATTGAATACAACAACAACAAGCTATTATGATAGCTAATATAATGCAAATGCAAGCAAAAGCGCAACGTAGTGTACCCCTAACATCAGGAATCCATGAAAATAACCAATCCCACCAATACACCAGTATGATCTTGGGACACTTGAGAAATGAGATCCCTCAAACCTCGAATATGACTTTCAATGGATCGTGAATGGTCACTTGGATTGAAACAACACATACCTTCAATTGCGTTACAACCTAAATTATGCTTTAGCAATAGATAATCAACAGCAGCTCTGTTTTGCAAAGTTGCTTTTCTAATAACTTTACTATCAATGAGTAACTCTTCTAATGCCTGAGAAGTATGATTGTCATTTGACTACTAAACATGCTAATTTAATCAAAGATGTGTAACCCCCAGCAGCTAAACCCCAAACTCCCACTAACGAAAGGGTTAATGCTAGAACCTCAGCTCCTGATAGCAAATGCACATGTGAATCACAATCGGGGGGATAGACCCACAGACTCGAAAGTTGACCTTTTTCCTCGAGTTATCGCTGGGTGTAAAGGAAACATCATTAGTCCTAATCGAGTTAAGGCACATGGACCTCCGGAAATGTTAGCTGGAATATAAGTGTATGTGATGTTGCCACATAAAAAGAGCCATCCTGTTGGAAGTTTCACATGATTCAAATAACTGGCAGCTATCACTGTGTGATTACAAGACATAGGGCCTCATTACACGGAAGGCGGTAAGGGTTAACGGTCACCGGTAATGGTACCGGTGACCGTTAACCCTTACCGCCTTACTACGAGGTCCCTTTGCGGGTAGGTACTTTAACGCCTGCTGTTTAGCAGGTGTTAAAAACCAACCCGCAAAGGGACCAGGGTGCTAATTACAGTCCCATTGTTGCCCCATAGGGCTCTAAAGGGAATGGGGAAGGGCAATGGGGGAAGGGGGAATTACCGCCCCGCCAACCTTGGAATAGGGTGGTTATTCCCCTTTCCACCAAGGCGGTGCCGGTATTTTACCGGCATGGACCAAGGTGCTAATAGCACCTTGGTCCGCCTACCGTGTAATGAGGCCCATAGTGTTATTCACGCTGGTACATGTGCATGGCACTCGCGAACATAATCGTTGCTCAAACATGGTGTGATTTTGCTGTTTGGTTAAATCGAGCTGTTG
This sequence comes from Ambystoma mexicanum, assembly GCF_040938575.1. Taxonomy (NCBI): domain Eukaryota; kingdom Metazoa; phylum Chordata; class Amphibia; order Caudata; family Ambystomatidae; genus Ambystoma; species Ambystoma mexicanum. The sequence goes on from NC_090925.1 coordinate 157,586,955, forward strand.
GCATTTGCCAATTTCTTTTGCATTGCATGTCATAAGGTAGCACACATCACCTTGGATTATATTATAGGTTATATAACATGTGTCAAATTTCTCCATTTGCGATCGGTTTCCTGGCAAAATCTGCAGTACTCATAGACGGAAAAAGATTGCCTAATATCAGAATCTTGAACCAAAGAATCATTGTGTGTGACACCGAAAATATGCTTTAGAACCGGAACTGGCGTCGGCACTGCTACTAAGCACGTAGTCAATAAGGCTTCAGCATTGGGCACATCAGTAAGGCAGAAGTGCGGAATGTTGAGCACCTGTTGTGCCAAGTATATCCACATATTCTCCGTTTGGGTAATCATGGGAGAATGTTTCCACCGTCCTGTAAATGCCTCTTGCATTACTGGCATCAAGGTTGTTTTCACTTGCACCTGACGTGTTTGCCGCATTTCCTGAATCCATGTCTTCGGTCTGGTTGGCTTTTCGACATCGGCATAAGGCTGCTTTTGGACAACATTACTCATCACTATCAGTATCCCCTTGATCACTGGCACAGATGTGACATTTTTCATTGGTAGCAGCCTGCGGTTTAACTCTCCCAAATGAAGTCCATTTAGTACCACAATTACACACATGATCTACAAGGCAAACCCAGAAAAGAGATATCAGTGTTGTACATCACTCTCTCAGGTAACATGTGTTTGCGGGCACATATTGCCATTTCTTTCTACCGGGCTCCATTACTAAAACTACTTGGTCTTTGCCTGATGCAATGACATCTGCGGGCACTGGTGGGCCACTTGGCCTTTCCACCCACACCTTCGCACCCGGTACCATACTTTCTGAAGAGCCAAAACCACGATCCCCATGGGTAGTTAACACTGAGGAAGGCTCCCCCTTCTTAATCATGGACAACTTAACGGGAATGATAATCAATTGGCCACCCGATCACCCTTGTGGATCGGTAACAATTGGTCTCCACTATTCATCAGGATGACTTTGATCTCGCCTTGGTAATCGGCATCAATTACCCCTCCCAACACTTGAACTCCCTTTAATGCTAGGCCATATCTAGGGGCAATCCATCCCATATGCTCTGGGGGAATTTGTACTTCAGTCCCTGTTTCAATTACAATAATCCCTCTTGGGTCTAATCTGATTTCTTCATGGGAATGCAAGTCTACCCCTGCTGACTCTGGAGTCGCCCGATAGGGAGCTAAAGAACCTGGGGTAATTTCCCAGTACAATAGGGTTTCTCTGACTGAATTGGGTTGAATTTGTAAAGTAGGAGTCCTTAGCCGCATCAAAGTAGTTTCATGCTCATTCAGAGGCCTATTGTTTAGTACTTGCACCGCATCAAACACACGATCACGCCAGCCTGGCAAATTGCCATCTCCAGATTTGCGCAGCTGTTCTTTCAACAACCCATTCATTCGTTCAATCAGCTTTAAAGCAGCAGGGTAATAAGGCACATGGTATAGCCACTCAATGCTCTTTTCCTGGCAATACTCCTGTATCAGTTTGCCTTTGAAATGTGACCCATTGTCACTTTGAATCTGCAAAGGCACTCCATAATGTAGTATGATCTGATCTAACAACCTGATGGTGTTCAGTTGTGTTGCACGCTTGCACGGCAAAACCATCATGTATCCCTAATATGTATCCACAATAGTGCATGCATACTGACAACCTTAACTGATTGGCAGGGGACCGATATAATCAATCTTCCAAATTTCACCTGGTAGTTTTCCTCTTCGCAATGTACCCCAAACAATCTGAGGGATAGGTCTATGCTGTTGGTGTTGGCACACTGGACATTGCAAAATGATTGTTTTCACTACCTCTAAAGGAATACTGATTCCTCAACCTTGTGCCCACCTGATAGTAGCCTATTCTCCAAGGTGCCCACATTTCTGGTGAGCCCACTTGGCCAAACCCTCTAAATCGTCTTCCTGAACCTCCGCATCCACAGATGAAATCTTGGTGTGTTCGTCTGCAACAGAATTAAACCAACATTCTAATGAGTCTGTGGCACAATGCGCGTCAACATGATACACAGTGACTTCACTTTGTGATAACATTTCTGCAATATCTTGCCACAGTTCTTTTCTCCACAGCTCTTTTGAATGAATCTTCCACCCATTCTTTTGCCAGGTTGGCAACCACACCGCCAATCCATTCGCCACTGACCATGAATCTGTGTACACATGACATCAACCAGGGGTCTCTTGTTTCAATGCCTGGTAAACTGCATAAAGCTCTGAAAACTGACTGCTCTTCCCTTTCCCTGACGTTGTCAAAATCATTTTTGTCTTGGGATTGTACGACGCTGCTTTCCAGTATCGCTCAGTCCCCACATATCGGGGCTGAGCCATCCGTGAACCAGGCATGCTCTGTTTGCCCCACGGTCAAATCGCTGTAAGGTACTCCCCATTTCACGTGAGACTCGCGTTTTTCAGGCACTTCCGGTGTTATGTAATCTGAGGGCAGTATGTTGGCTACTTGCTCATGTAATTTCGCAACTCCACCCTTCCCTGATTTGGCTCTGTCTTCAATGTACCATTTCCATTTAATTATGCTGGCTTCTTGAGCATGTCCTATTCTATGTGTTTTAGGAGAGCTCAGTACCCATTGCATGATTGGAATTTCTGGCCTCATCAATACCTCATGGCCCACCGTCATTTGCTCGGTATCAATAAGGGCCCAATAACATGCCAGCAGCTGCTTCTCAAACGGAGTGTTTGAGTTACCAGCATCGGGCAACTTACGACTCCAGAACCCCAATGGCACACGTTTCCTGTCCTGTTTCTGCCACACACTCCAGTTAGCATAATTGTCTTGTACAGACACATTCAATTCTACTTCGCCTTCCTTCAATGGCCATAAATCAAGCACCTGCTGCACAGTGTCTTTCGCCATATCAAATGCTTTCTGCTGCTCTTCCCCCCACTGAAACTCATATTTCTTGCGTGTCACTTTGTAGAGGGGGGCCAATATCTGCCCTAAATGGGGAATGTGCTGTCTCCAAAACCCAAACAGCCCTATAAACTGCTAAGCTTGCTTTTTGTTCATTGGAGTGGTGAATTTAAGTATTTTCTGTCTGGCTTTTGGCACCATTTCTCGATGCCCATGATGCCACTGAATCCCTAGGAATATCACTGTTTCAGCTGGGCCTTGAATTTTATTTGGGTTAATCTCCCACCCTTCCTTCTTCAATCCTTCCATAATGACATCTAACTGGCTTTGCACACTGTGCTCATCCTTGCCCTGAATCAAAATATCATCAATGTAGTGAGAGATTTGTATGTCAGGTTTACACAGTATCTTGTGTAAGTGCTCTGCCACCAGCTGGTGACAGATAGTCGGGCTATGTATGTACCCCATAGGTAACCTTGTAAAGGTGTACTGACGCCCGCTCCAAGAAAATGCAAACTGCTCTTGACACTCTTCAGCAATTGGCACAGAGAAAAATGCATTGGCTAAATCGATCACTGCATACCAGGTCCCCTCAAACTTGTGGACATTCTCAATTAAGGTAATGGCATCTGGGACTGCGGGCACTAAGGGAGGAGTGTGTTTATTCAACTCACGGTAATCCACCGTCATCCTCCACGAACCATCCCCCTTTTTAATAGGCCAGAGAGGATTATTCCATGCGGTGGTGATAGGGCGTAACACACCCGCCTCCACATACTCTTTGATGGTGTCTGAAATTTCCTTGTGCCCCCCAGGAATGCGGTATTGCTTCATTGCTACCCGCTTAGTTGCCACTGGAACTTGCACTGGGGGCATCTTCAATTTTCCTACGGTAATGGGTGTACAGATCAATGCACTCACCCCAAACTGGTACGTTTTACCTCCAAGTCCCAAAGTCAACCCTTCCAGAATGTCAAAGCCAATTATATATTCAGGTATCTGGACAATCAACACTTGGTATGTCTGCCTATTCAAATTGCCTATTTTCATCTCCACTTTCATTTGTACTGCGGGGGTCTCCTTTCCCCTGAGACCTGTAATAGTAAATTGTTTGCCTTTAAATCGTGCTAGATTGCCATGAATCAGAGAGGCCTCCGCCCCGGTGTCTATCAATGCTCGCACCCCTTGTGTATTTCCTGGCCCCCAAAAAATCTTAACATCAACATGGGGCCACCTATCAACATTTATGCGAGCAGACGCTGCCGGAGCTTGGCCGTAGCCCTGTCAAATTTCGAATGAGTGTGACTTGACTCCGCCTCTAGCATTGCACTCGCCACCTTCCTCAAATCAGCGTATGTTGGCTGGTACGGGGAAGGTGTCCCCATAGACCCTTCTCCTTGTTCTTCCACAGGAGGAGCGGAAGGTGAGGTGTCCCCCTGTGGCTTGGTTACTATCTGTTTCTTAACCTGTTTATAGCGCTCTTTGGCTGTAAGTCCTCTTTTTTTGTATAATTCATACATTACTCTGGTTTCAATGCCATCAATTTCTTCTCGTGGCACACCATCTTTTAACAAAGCCAGAAACATGTCCTTTCGGGACACTCGGGAGTCTCTACTATCTTGCCTCCTGCCTTCGGTTCTTCTTTCACTACGCCCCTCTCTCTCCTGTTGCTTGTCATCATTCTTGTCCCACTCCCCTAAATCAGTGGGTTTGCCCGTCATACCTACGAGCAAAGTCATAATGACACTTTTGTACGCGGGTGGCGCAGTTCTAATCACCATGTTTCGAGTTGAAACTGAGAGCGGCACGGCCCCCATGTGTCCTGGAGCATCTACGTGAATTGCCTCTTTCATAGCATGCTCTCTGACTTTTTGAATTGCCTCTCTCAAAGTATACCAATCTGTGGTAATGGGGTATTTACGGTTACATGCTTGGGCTGCTAGGTGCAACAAAGACACCTGTGCATCTTGACCGTTGTCATCAGGGGGCGGCCCTGCCCTTAAGACCTCCTGTACATTGGTGTCAGTTGACAAGGGTAGAAAACGCGGTGAGTCCGTGGAATCTACCAACAACCCTGCAGCGCCCCCATCTAGCAATCTCACCATCCATGTCAATAAAGGTTCCCCTGATTTTTGCCTCAAACGGGTAATCCTTTCCCCAACCTCCTGCTGGGTGTAATCCTCCAGCGTGGTTAAATCCACAACTCCGCCCGCAGGATTCTACGGGTGGGGTCCGGCTCGCCGTCTTCTAACGGGCTTTGCCACCTCTGTTTTCTGCTTAATTTCCATCGTGAGGTCGGACTCATTTGCGGAACTACTCTCTGTACTGGTGGAGTCAAAAATACCACAATCCCACTTATCCGGATCCCAGTCCACACCGGCGGTAGCGATTACAGCTGCCACCTTTCTTTTGTTGACCCCTCCCCGTCTTTTCCTATACTTATACCTGGCTACTCTGACTGCTGCTCTCTCGGCCAAAGCCTTATATGTGTCAGCCTTATCTTTTAAAAGTTTCATTTGAATCTGCTGCATTAACGCAGTCTGCCTTTCTGCAGCCGGCTCTTTCTAATCGCAAAACCTCATTTTTCATTTCCATCTTCATTTGATGTATTTTCTTATAAGCATGCAAAAGAACCCAACCTCGCCTACCTAATGCAGCGCATTCTCTGCCACGTTCCACTGGAACTTGTTGCAAGCACACCATTACATCAGACGGATCAGCATCTCCCAATCCCTGATCCCATGTTTCACTTAGCCCTCCGCCGCATGCCCACGCCTGGGCCAATTTATCATATGGACTCTTAGTCCAGCCTGGAATGATAACATCAGAACATTCACCGCCAGCGGTAACGCTCTTTTTCCTGAACAAACTACTCATTATTGCAAACAAAACAAAACCTCTTTATGTCTATATTTTTTCCTTTCCACACTGCAATCGCTCCCACAAGCAAGCACACACCGGCAAAAGGAAAAAAAAACAGCATTACACAGTTCAACACTCACTGCCAAATGACTGTCGCTTGCAAGATAACCGAAGCCTATCTACGTTCAAACAGATTCTTGAATATTTGGAACAATTCATCACAAATATCCGGTTCGTGATGGCAAAAATGTATTGCTCTCCCAGAGTGCACGGACAGTCATAAATCACCAGTGCAATTACAGAGCCAATACTTTGAACGCAGGAAGACGCAATAACTTGCAACCACACACTCTTAGAAAATAATGAGCACTTATACGGCTATTTGTTCAAAGCTTAGAAGCAACCAGTGATAACGTAGGAATAAATCACAGAAGAAACTAAAGAATTCAAAAGAAAATACATCACTTAGCAAAATGAGTGCAGCTTTTCACTGCGGCATGATGTAAATATCCATCATGGCTCTGAGCGCTCCCAGAATGCAATGCGCACCAGCGCCATGTTTTAGCTCAAGCATAACAGCGTCTCATGCAATCACTCATGTCGTCCCTCTCTTCTACCCCCACAAGCACTGAGCATGAGAACAGGGAGCCCGAGACGAGCCGTCCAACCACCTCCACGGGCAGAGGCAGGGTCCGCCACATACCAGCCCGGACAAAAACACCCACCCCGGCTCCCCAAAGGTCCATGGAGGATGCACCACCCCAATCCCTCCCTGCATCGGCGCCTGCCACAATGCATCGGCACCTGCCACAATGCCTGAACCAAGGTCAGAGGAGTCGAGCATTGCTGGGGAGGTGGCAGCCACGGCCCCTGTGGAGAATGTGGACAGCCCCTTGTCCATCTCTGGGGCGTCCGAGGAGGACTTCTACCCCACAGTCCACACCCCGGAGCCCAGCAATGTCCCCCAGGCATCGTGCAGTGACACAGGGGAGCCTGAAACACCGGCCATAGTGCACGTGGCGATGCACAGGTAGACGGCGATCCCGGGCCCAGTTCCCCAGTTGAGCCCATGCCAGGGCATGTAGGCTCAATCCCCGGCAGGGATGTACCACCATCAACGTATGCACTTCGTGCGACACAGCTGACTGCCCTCCTCACTGGGTTGATTGAGGACAACCGCCAGGCCAGGGTGGAGTGGCTAGATGAAATTAGGGAAATGCGTCAGGTGGTCACAGAGAGCACCAACAGGTTATGCGACGTCCTAGGACGCATCGCAGATGCACTTGAGGCTGCGCATCCCAATCAGCTGCCTCTGCAGGAGTACACCCCTTCATCCAGTCCATCCACCCCGGCAAGCACACCGCGACGCACTCTGTGTTCTATGCAGTGCCGGGACATGCCTCCCCCGGGAGCATGGATTAGTCGGCATTGCTGCCACATGTGGCCTTATTGGACAACATGGGACTACTGTTGTGGAGTTGGGGTTGGGGGGGGTTTGTTGTGGAGTTGGGGGGAAGGGGGGTGGAGGGTGAGGGTTTGTTGTGGAGTTGGAGGGAGGGGGATGGGGGTGAGGGTTTGTTGTAGAGTTAGGGGAAAGGGCGGTGGCGGGGTGGAGGAAATGTTCACACTCATCCATTTGAATTTACAATACACCGTTGGAGTTGCAAAGTTTAACATGTGTGGACATTCATCATTGAGCATGTGTATTATGACGTCTGACAGTGTATGGTCTACAAGTATACACACACCCACTGCCCTGTGTGCCCATGTAATTCCGCCCTCTGCTGACTTGTGTTTTGGTATTTATGTCCAATCAATGTTTCCCACACAACATGTCCCTCCCGTGCACCGCATCCATGATGCTGTCTTGCCTCTTCCTCCTCCTCCTTCACTTCATCTTCATCTGGCGCTAGCAGTCCCATGTCGGGGGACAGAGCCACATTCCAAGGGATGCACATTTTGTACAGCTTTACACATGACATGGGGTCTTGGACACCACATTGCAGTAGATGGGTCCTCCACCAGTCCAGCTTCGGCAACTCATATGTGCCTTATGCAAGCCAGGTGGCTGCTTCATCTGCACGCATGCATGGGTATGGCCAGTATTTTAGGCATCCTTGGGCCTGTTCTTTGGGTTTCTGACAGGGGTCCTGTACCATGGTGTCAAGGAACAGCCACCAAAACCTGCATGTCTAGCCAATTAAGGTAAGTGTTTGGACTGTCATGGTGGAGAACTGAACTTGTCTGACATGGCAGCAGGTCATTGATGCCCATACGCATATGTCCATGGATGCATTTAGCCCATTCATGGCCCCAATATGTGTCCTGTGCAATGGAATTCTGTAGGGGGGCGCGTCTACAAGTTGGCCTATGAACAATGGCATGCACATCTCGTGGTACGTGCTTCGTTGATGCATGCAGCAGTCTTTATGTTAGATCCATGAAGTGCTGTGTACTGTGTGAATCTGTAGTTGGGTGTGTTGGCTGTAGTCAGTGGCTCATATTCATCATACTGCTCTGATCCATACTATGGTGAATTCCACCACTCCTATGGGTGTGCCGAACCGGTGATGTGGTGTGGTATCCCTGCTGCCCTCAGTTCAATCCACTCCCAGGGATGACTCTCCAGTGTGGTGACATGTTGGAGGCAGCCACATTCTGTATATGCAGTGTGTCTTCCTATATGCCCTTACGGTTGTGGGGGCCGCCAATGAGTGGTGCATGTGTTGCGGGATTTGGCCTTGTCAGATGTTGGTTATGTTGTGTTTGGTGTGTGCCTTACTCCATCGATGTGGGAATCTGTACTCATGTGCCGTTACACTGGTTCTGTGGCACAGTGATTGGTGGGGTGAACATTGTGCACTGGTTTCATCATTTCGACCCAGTTTGTTTATGCAGGCACCCACCTCATGGCCCCGATGCACTGGCATGACACAGTTAGACTGTGTTCCTGGATATCGAGCCCACCCATGTGTGATGTTCTTGGTTGCATTGCATTCCGTATGCACGTTGGCGGAGTGGCAATGCTTGCGGTTGTGATCCGCCACCTGCATGCCATGCAGGTCCACCTAATCCACGTGGGTGCAGTAAGGGGCACCCATGTCATTTGGCATGCCAGCCAATGCATGGGGGCCAACCTTTGTGTCGTATATCTCCTGGGTAGTCCATGTTAGGGATTTGTAGCCCCTCGTGTGCTTGAGGAGGTGACCCAGCACTTGGTTCTGCATCCGCAAAATGGACGGTTGTGACATGCCACTGTGTGCTGGTAGGGCCCTGTGGCATGGGTGTGGGGCACAGGCACCACCTTCAGTTGAGCAGGGATAGCGGTGTGTATTTGTATGCTGCTCGCTTATCTCGTAATTTCTCAGGCCAACTATGGTGTTGATGGTGTCACAATCAAGCTGGTAGGGGATGTGTATCTGCTCAGGGTTTACCTTGAGGGACCGGACCTACTGCGTGGGAATGGGGGCTGCTGGGGTGATGACGGAGGCTGCACTGGTGCTGCATGCTGGGCCTGTTTTACCCTCCTTCTCCCCTGTGTCTGCTCAGTGGTGGGGCCTGGTGTTGTTGGTGGTGTTCTTGAGGTTGTGCCCTTGCAGGCAGGGGCCTCCTGCTTCATGTACTGCTGCCACTATTGGTATCATCTTGCTGTGGGAGGTGGTGTGGTGTGTGGATGTGATCCTTTTCTGCTGTGTCAGAGTCCATTGCCTCCACCTGTGCTGACTGTGTGCACCTCTGGCCCTGGGAACAACAGCTCAGGGTTCTTTACTCCTTCTCTGCGATGCTTGTATGTACTCTATGCCCGTAAGGTACTTTACGGCCTTGAGGTGGCCGTTATTTACGTGTGCGCGTTACTTGTAATCAGCTCCGGTTTACGCCATGCCACTAATTTCGGCATGGTGGGGTGCGCGCGCGACCCAAGACTGATAATTACGGCATGGGACTTTACGGTACCGTAAATAGTGGTCTGACAGGTCAGAATAGCCGTAGCGGCAAGCGATGCTGGTAATCCTTTACCGGCATCGTTTTTCCCTTACCTCCAACCTCGGAATGAGGGCCAATGTCTCATATATATACATGCCCGGCTTTTAACATGCTATGGGGTCTGTCACATGCGCTGTACTGGTTAATCCTACAATGCCTTTCACTTTTCAGCTGCATTCCCCTTTCACATAGTCTGCCCTCGACTCTCAGAGGGGCGAGAGGCACACCAGGAGATGGGTGGCTTGCAGAGACCAGGGGTATGGAGTTGGGAATAGATGAGCATTTGGGCATGAGAGGGTTCGACGGCAGCCAGATGCTTGCCACCGCTCTGACTCAGCTTCTGTTCTGCTTGGGTTGCGATGGACATGGAAGAGTGTTGTCAGGGAGTATGGGGATTGCTGAAGCATGGGAGGTGGATCATTGAGTTTGTTCACCCCTTTTTGGCCACTCCAACTATCCCGCCAATCTCCCTGCGGCTCATGTTTGTCCTTAGGTCCTACTCCCTATCCCTCAGGTAAGAGTCACAACTCATTTGATGTTGCAGTTATACCATGGGAACCACATACATCTCAATGTTTCAAATATAGAACCCAACACATTCAGAAGACAGTCCCCTTCTCCTCATGTAAGCACCCCCCAAACAGCTCTCTGGGGTTTGCAGGGCTGTACTAGAAATTGCAATAAATGGAAAATGCTCGTTACCACACAATGCCTTATTTTCCCTCTTTCTGATCAGCCTTTCGTGTAATCCAATCCCTACCCATACACCGTGCACCTACTTATACAATCACGTTCCCTCTACCTCAATTCGATCAATATTCTTTCCATTTTAGTCAGTCTCCCTTTCAAGTTGCTGCTTCTACTGGCCCCTCGTTGTTATTCCTTTCAGCCACAGACTTCAGTCTGATTACTCAAGGAGCAGGAGCAATATGCCAAACTTTGGACAAGGTCTAGGCGCTGTATGACCTCTGTGGTATTGATTGGCACTGTATAAAATCTCAAAAAAGCTCAACACCATAACACAGCATTCCTTATACGTATAATTGGAGTCATGATCCATGACTTTTGACGGTGTGGGATATTGCTTGTTTATTTAAGTAGATATTAAAATCCTTGTTGATGTCAGTATTGTGGGAACACATACAAGCACTAACGATTCCAGTGCAAACACTCCTACATAGGTTACAGTTCAAGTATTGATCAGTACACATTCTTACAAATAACTATGTCAAGAAAGGTTTCATGGCACAAGCTTTATTTTCGGGTGGAAGAGGTCAGAGGTCTTTCCATTCGTGTATTTGTACTGCGCGTTTACCGTGTAACCAGCCCCTTTCTTGAGGTGAACTCGAAGGTTGGTACTTTGCACCTTGAAGGCAGGTAGACCCAAGTCAATTTCCATTACTATGATTTAAGAAGAGCTGTGCGAGACCCCTGAGAGATCATTGCGAGACACCTGAGAGATCACTGTGAGACCCATGAGAGAGATTTTTGCTTCTGGAAGATTTGCACAATCTTCCATTTGCTCAGTCAACTCCTCCATCAACATTCTGAATGATGCAGGGCATATAATTCACCTTTTAACCTTGACCTCGGCAGCGATTTTGGGACACACAATTGACCTTTATCACTATCAGCACCTGCCACAGAGCACCTGAAAAAGCGCATTGAGACAAAGCAAATATCATTGCTACTGTCCATTGGAGAGACAGAGAAGTGTACTGCGGTGAGTAACAACCAATTGAGGTATGGAAGTAGAGATTACAATGTTTGGTCAAATGCACACGGTGCTGCCCCGTCATCTTTTTATGCCGTTAGCACATGTGACATGTGTAGCAAATGTAAGCGATACCTGCAGTTGTGTTCATTGAAAGGTCATTTTCTTTGTACCTGTTGCTGCTGTTGTGGGCCATGGGCTGTGCCTCTGATATGAGCAGCAGCCCACACTGGATTCTCAGCTTTTTCCAGATCCCTCTGAGGCAATGCAATAATATGTGTGAAATATATGACTCGTGCCAAGTGTGCCAGTGTGATCGTTCTCAACATAAAACCTCAGTGAACATGAACTGTGTTTCTAATTCTTATAGTTAAGCTTTAACCACCCGATCCAAATCTTGGAATGGGTGGTATGGGCCTGTGGCCCAAGTTAAAGATCTGAGCATCTTGAGGGCGTTTAATGAGGGTGGTTGTCACGAATGCCTTGTATATTGCCCAGGGAGTGTATATGACAAACGCTACCCAACAATATAACCCTGTGTATGGTTAGAAAACCAATGCCAAGGGATCTATTATTTGGAAGAATGGACCCAAACATGTGCAGCAGATCTTCTAGAGCCGGAAAGGAAAAGGCAAATTAGCAACAGCCCTTTCTTAGACCAGAACAAAAAGATGATGTATAAATAACACCAACCTCAACTGAGATATAGCTAGCAATGGATAACACTGCACTGGCTGGCAATACAGGACAGAATCAACAGATGTAAAGGGAGACCTGAAGCATCTGGAGAATGAAAAGAAATATATAGACACAATAAGGTAAGGATGAACAGAACCAGAAGAAAAAGGAAGAAATGTCAGGTGATCCTTACCATGTGCTGAGATGGGGCAGCTTCTATAATGCAGCAGCAGTGTGGAGACGTTACAAGTAAGGCCTGGAAGCACTGACAAGGTGACATGACTATTCCCGACGAAACTCGTACGCCTAGAGGCCAGGAAGTCCTTTGCAGTACCCAACGAAACGGGGACGCTCCCCAATCACCGCTAAAGGTACACAGGAAGTCACTAATCCGTACCGAGATGATAGAGTGGAGAGTGGCTTCCGGACTTATAAGGTAGGGCAAGGATCCAAATGAAACAGAAGTCCGTTGAGCAATCTGGGACGGCAACTGGACGGACAGTTGAATATCCAAAAGGGAGGCGAAACCAATCCGTAATGAGTTCCGCATTGGCAACAGGAGATCTCGTAGAATCCAAAGGACAAGAGAGTGGCAGTCCGTATATAGTTCTGAGTCAGCAACTGGGTGGGCAGAAATGTATCAGGAAGGGGCATGACAGAAGCAAAGTCGTGGTTAAACGAAGCACGGTTTCGAAATCTTGCAAAAGTAGCAACAAACCCAAAGTGACTCTTAACAGGCAAGGAGTAGGAAGAGACGGAGTTCAAAGAACAAGCTAAGAATCTGGAAAACAGGAAACACAGTAAATCGGTAATACAGGACGTAACACACTTCAGCCAAAATCAGAAGCACTGACTACTCGACAAGGAGGAGCTTAAGAGCCGTGAAGTCACATGATTAATGTGTGTGTGACGTCGAGATGCATTAATGTTTATGCCCCAATCTGCATGGTAACTGCCACCGCGTTTCAGAGGGCGTATGTTTTCTTACTTCTGTAAGAGTTGAGTAATGACTACTATATTGCGGTGAACCATATTTGATCTGATTGCGAAGAGGCAGTAAGCGTGATTGTGTGCATGGTTTTGGGACAGTGGAATTAAACAAAGAGAGAATGTGATGGAGGACTGGAGGTACCACCTGAATTCCTGACAGTGGTTAACGCAATTAGCACCCATTGTCTGCTGGTTGCTACCAGCAAAATATTTTCATTCAATTAACGGGCGCCTCACACCTATCCGTTAATTGAAAGAAAATACTCCTCCAACATGGCCACCATAGATCAGGAAGGCAGGGAGCCCATCTTCCATTTCCATGGCGGCCACAAGGGAGTGGGAGCTGAAGCAGCAGCGGTGGCGGCATTTGCCGCAATAAGGTAAGTGTAGACGAGGAGGTGAGATTTGAACATAAGGGAAGGGACGGTGGGGGGGAGATGGCGTGTGTGTGAAGCAGCCATCAGGCAGCTCGGAATGCGGACTTGGTTCGGAAGATTCAGCCTGTGCTCTGAGCTTCCTGATTGGCTGGCTCCCCCCAGCCGGGTGCTTATGTGTCTTATGAGTTGGAGCATAGTGTAGCCAAAACCTACACGTTCAAAATGATGCTAAATGCCTTCAGAACCACTTCATACACGAATTTCCAAGGAAGATTTAAAAGTCGATAACTATGTATTCACTGCATTGACTCCAGGGGGACAACATGCAAGCACCTAAACTCTACCATCACTTTTGAAAATAAAAGACATATACATTTTCCGTAATTTAGCATTTTCTTACATTGCTCAGAATCGTTCCAGTTGCCTTTTTTTCTGCAATAATTTAGACTGCCACATAACTATTGTTTTCAGGAAAATCAAGCCTGTTATCCATTTTTCTGAGGTCTCTCCCACCAACGTTGCTGCTGCATTGCTACTGATCCTTCGCAGATCATATCCAAATTCTGTTCAAAGTTGAAAGCAACAAATTCAACAACACCCATCTCTCACAATGACCAATAACCACCCATGAGTGAATGGTAGAGAATAAACTTTGATTCAACCATCGTAGTCAGAAATCATCATCAAAATCAGCCAGATGGCAACCCATACTATCCATTTATGAGTGGCCTCCCACCCTCAGGACACCTGCCTCTCTATCCAAAAATACAAGAAACATGGGCATCCAGTTTGAACCAATGCTAATTTTAAGCCTACAAATCAACTGCTAAACTTCCTAAGTTCATTTATGGGAAAAAGTAATGATTCCATACTTGAGTTTGAACCACTATGTCGAGTTCATTGATCAAAGCAGTTGTTCTAAGCAAAATTGATGGTGCTGTTCTCGCACCCAGTGTCTCCCATTGGATGATTGATCTGTGATTTACCCCTCCCAGTACCTCATATCACTGGAGATGTATGTTGTTGCTGAGGAGAAATAGTCATGTGGGCTTCAGATCTGTAGCAGTCATTTTGTGGGGGTTAGGACCTGGGGGTCAAGTTCTTATCAGGGATCAAGAGGGCGTGGGGGTCGGGTTGGTGGTGTGCGACCATGACCGGTCAGGCGAGGTGGGGGTTAGATGCCCAATGGCAGGCGGGTAAAATGAATGGGCGCAGAGCATGAGACGATACTAAATCTTTGCAAAACTAAAGGGAAGAGAGGGAGATGAACTTCCATGGGAACAAGGCTCAAATGGAGCCAGCATGTTACGCTGTGCACAGACGGGGCTGCTGTACTTGGGAACTCGAGCAGGGTGTGCCTGCAGCCTGGTCTATTTGGACCTAATTCAAAATGGAGTTGCCGTGTATGAGCAGTCCTAGTGCTAGATGCTTAATTCTATGCACTGCCATGTCTTTATTTAATATCAGTGATGCATGCCACTCCCCCCTTGTGGGTTACAGGGCCTCATATGGGTTTTGCCTTATTTGGAAGCACCTACGGGGTGGGATTTACTCATTTCCATCCCAACATTCCGCCCTTTTGGTACTTCTACAGTAACAGACTCACCACCCCCCATATTTCAGTTCATTTGCCCTTCGTTCTGCTTCCTCCCATGCCGATGTCCCTTTTATAGGCATCCATGCTCAACAAATGCTTCTTAGAATTTGCCCTTGTTGTGCATATTGTTTGTGTGCACATCATATATATATATACATCCCCTGTCCCCTGCTAAATCTACCCAAACTTCTGTGTAATTTTTAGGGTCTAGGAGAGGCGCAATGGTTGTGTGGAAGAGGGTGTCGACCTCGTCCTCATGTCCCTGATAGATGGCAGAAAATAACAACAGGGTAAATTAAGGCTCAAAGAGCCGGAGTGGCAACTGCCTTCCCAAACTGTAGGGAAATACTGGTACACAAGGGACGGTTTGCTGGGGAAAAAGTTTGTCAGCTTGCCAATCAAGGCAAGACAGAACAACTAATGGTAGTGCTTGAGCGATAGTCCTGCTCACTTGGACACAGGATGGGAAGCTGATCTGGTGCTCTGTTAAGACGCCCGGACCCCACCGGTGGAGAGCCGGGGGGTAGGGGGAGGTGTCGTGTGGGATATCTAACCACAGGCGGTGATGGACATACTGCCTGACTGGAGGGCAGTCTATCTAGTGTGTGTGGTTTGAGTCACCAACAGCCTGACAGATGATGGGAGAAAAAGGGAGGAGGGGTATGGGAAGTCGGGCAACCAGCACTGTTAAAAGAACATGATGCTGATACTGCCACAAACACACAGGTCACCCTATGGAACCAGACCCATCCCGGGGGTCACAGTCCCTGTGGCTTATGTTCAATGTGCATCCAGACGGCTCGGAGCACTTCTCTGGACATCGGCTGGACCACTCCATGGGTTCAGAAACTCTTCACTAACTGTAATAACAAAAGAATAGTATATATGATCACCTGTCCGTGTCACCTGCGATACATTGGGATGACCGCCCGAGAAGTAAAAAAAGGAATTATTGAACATAGATCTTTCATCCATACCAAGAAACTGTCAGCACCCATGGTTCCCCACTTCCTGGCGGAAGGCCATACAGCTGAGTCTTTCCAATGGACCATCTTAGAAAAAATCTAGCGCCCAAAGCGAGGAGGCAACTACCACGCAATACTCTTCACCCAAGAACAGAAGTGGATTTTTCGCTTGAACACATGCAAGCAAGGGTTGAATGAAGCAATTCAGTGGCAAGAACTTGCAGTGTTACATCATTGAACTCTGACATCCCTCGAACCACTGCCCTCGGCAGATGGACCTGTGGGATGAACCGGACAACACATGATGCGCTTCCATCTTTTAAATGTTCTTCGTTTCCATCAAAAAATGTTTTTCTTTTCCATTCATCTTCTCCATTCGTTGTCGCCTTTCCTTTCACTTGTTTGATTTTTCTATCATTTTTTCCTGTTTTATGAAAACTTTTCTTTCCTTTGCTTCATTTCTCCTACGTTTCCTCATTTATTTTGCTTCATTGTGTATTCCATACACAACAGTTTTTGTTTTGTTTTCTTATGCCTCTCTGTCCCCCACCCCCACATTCCCCTTCCTTTCCTCTTGTCACCCCGCGCCACCACCTACCCACAACCCCCCTTGGTCTTTTGCTCCCCCCTTCCCCTCTCCCCCCCGAGCCTGCTCTGAACCTGCACTACCATATGGCAGCCCGTGGGGCACAGGGACCCCACATCCCCCTGCACGGCCCCCGCACTTGACATTCATTTGCCGTCTTTATCCAGAGGAGCTTTCTCTCCTCTCACGTCAATACGAGCTCCAGCCCTGCAGCACACACACCCACTGATGCGTGTGCCTTGATTGGACAAGTGCAGCCCACACACCCGTGTGGGCCGCGCTACGATTGGCCATATGCCGGCTGACACACCCGCCATGTGGCAACCCCTGATTGGCCCACGTGCCTGTGACAGGGTGTTGCCACGCGCCCTTGCCGCATCACACGCGGCTCTTAACCGCAGCGGCTGCTCACTACGCCTACAGCGTTGGGACTGAGCAGGCTGCAGCGGTTGTGTCCGTCCTGAGTCCTTTCAGGTATGCAATCCCCTCCCTCCATTCAGCGCCGCCGTCTGAGCACAGGCGCATCCAGCCTCTCACCGCTCTGTCGCCTCTGCTTCCTTCTGCAGGCATGATCCTGCAGAGAGCACTTTTCCGCTCCTAGCGGACCTCCTGGACAGTACAGCAACCCTACCCAGGTAGGCTCTTGCACTTGGCATCTCCTTTAGCACATCCCACGGCCCTCGCCTTGCTCCTCCTCACTTCCCCCCTTCCACCTTCACTTGCACAACCCCTTGCCACGCATCCCACTTCCTTTCCTTCTATCCTCACCTTCCCCACACTGTTTTTTTTTTTTTGTCTACGCCTTAGCCACCATTGTAGTGGTTTTTGCTCTAACTCAGTAAGTGAGCAACCCCTCCTTTTTTGTGACAGCATTTACTTGCTTTGTAACAGGTTCTCGAGCTGTGTTCTGGATGCACCATTGTTGCAACATTGCGGTTAGAGGTCAAATCATGCCCTCTCTGCAATGTGTTTCTTGTGTCTCCTACTCCAGGATCCCCATGCAGTCTGCCACCGCTGCCCTACTATGAGGACAGATACTATTCAGTAGCACACGAAGATTGAGCTTGTCCTGAAGAAGATGGTCGGTAATCACTAACAAACCATCGAAACCGGTCGACCTGACCTGTTGTGGCCCCACCACCACAACATTTTATGATACCCCCAAGACCAACAGGGGCTACTGCACGAAATTGCACAAAAAAACCCAGAAAGCATGGGTTTTTTCAGCACATCCCTTAGTTCGCGGGACAGTGCATTTTTAGTAAAAACTTTTTATCACTCAATCTACACTTTGGGCAACCATTCATGTTCAAGGAATTTTCGAGCCACCAGGGTGAATAAAATCATAAGGAAATCCCGATGCCTCTATTTTTGCACTTGTCATTCCTAGTCCTTTAGGTCCAAGACCACGAGATTTAATCCCCCTCACGTACTTTTTTATAACAGTGCTGGTTGCCCGACTTCCCATCCCCCTCCTCCCTTTTTCTCCCATCATCTGTCAGGCTGTTGGTGACTCAAACCACACACACTAGTTAGACTGCCCTCCAGTCAGGCAGTATGTCCATCACCGCCTGTGGTTAGATATCCCACACAACACCTCCCCCTACCCCCGGCTCTCCACTGGGGGGGTCCGGGCATCTCAACAGAGCACCAGATCATCTTCCCATCCTGTGTCCAAGTGAGCAGGACTATCGCTCAAGCACTACCATTAGTTGTTCTGTCTTGCCTTGATTGGCAAGCTGACAAACTTTTTCCCCAGCAAACCGTCCCTTGTGTACCTGATAGATGGCAACCATACGATTCTTAGGACCATCATCTAGTTCTGTTGGGATTTCTACTTCCTGTGTCTGTCGAGGTATTTTATTATTTCTGTTCCCAATTGTCACCATCATTCTTGCACTATTAAGTACTGTCTTGGCACAGCAACAGATACCCAATTGGCATGTGCAGAAAATCACCAAAATGAACATAGGGACCAGCATATTCACAGTTGTTCCAAGCCGGGATGGTACCCAGCCGAATGCCATGTTCAACCAGTCGTCCTCCTGGATCCCCACTTCCTTTTTCATTTTTACCCCAAGTTCATGGACCGCTGCAATGACATGCGATAGGGTCCCATTTTCAGCATCTGCAGAAGGTACGAATGTGCAACATGAACTCCCAATCTTTTGTAAACCCCGCCCACCATGGCTCTTAGGAGCTTGAGGACGTAGCGATTCTGCATTGTCATTAGTCTGAAAGCTCTCAGCTCAACTTTGATCACGTTGAACCCTTCTTCCATATCGTTTGCCAGCTAGATCAGTTCCCACTGTACAAATGGAGCCACATAGCATTAGCCCTTGTCTGGATGCTGGGCACAAGGGATGCAAATAATGTTTTGGCCAAATTGTACAGTTTATATTCATCGGGTATTTGTGCAAGTAGATTGGTTGAGTCTTGTAACAGATCATTTGAGGATCGCTTCTTTCTCTGGAGCTGATCATGGAGTTCTTTTTCTGGGAGGATGCGGAAGTCTGGAGGCGGAAAGGTGGGTACTGTTCCTGTGGTTTCAGGCAGCGCTTGCTCTTCATCTGGCAAGGGTCCCCCTTCAGGTGACCTTCGGGTACAACGAGCAGGGCTGAATGCAGCATTGCAAGCGAACAGTAGCCCCTCCATGATTGTGGGAGGTGTAAGTATGCTTTTTGGACCCATTCCCAGTAGTAATCCATCAGTGCAGCTGTTCCCTTTCAGAGATCCAGGATGAGTAATGTTCGATTACACCGTTTGTTTGACCCTATTGAGACTGTTCCTTCGCCATAAAAACAAAGTTCATAACTTTCTTCTTGGTGCACTTTCACTGTTTTTTCAATGGCTGTGACCTACGTTAGTTTTGCAACATGTTCTGTCCATATATGTGCACATGCTTGTTCTACAAGGGTTAGTGTGTTTTTTTTTAGTATCTGACTTTGCGCATAACTGTCATTTCAAATGGATTGTGTCCTCCCAAGTATTCCTCATCTTAGATATATCCTTACTTTTAGGTTTTGCCTCAGAAAAAATGTTCTCTTTCCAGCAGAGGGCACTCCACTCAAGGCCGCGGTGTCGATGTCCCTCGGTGGCATCCGTCGAGTATCGACTTCATCCACTGTATAAAAGCCTCGAGCGCGCCCGCTGGCTTCAGTTCCATTTTTCCGTTAGCTTCGCTTCGGATCGAGTCAAACAGCGCTTCAGTCTTTTCTGTGAAAAAAGCTATGTCGTCTTCTTCAAACCCTTTCACACCGAAGACAGGTTTTAAAACATGCCTAAAATGTGGAAAGAAGGTGTCCCTGACGGATCCACACAAAAATTGTCTTTGGTGCTTCGGTCCCGACCACCGTACTGAAGATTGTGGTTCGTGCCAGTCGATGACCCACAAAGCCTTAAAAGAGTGTAGAGGTAAACTGGCGATGGGGGAGGGTTTATCGAAGTCTACTTTACAAAAGAAAGACTCGGCCGAGTCTTCAAAAAAGTATCATAAAAAATATTGTTCAAGGAGTAGATCGAGAAAGTCTTCGTCATCTTAAAAGGCTAAGAAGTGACAGCATCGATCTCCCTCATTCTCTTTGACATCTTCCGAGGAGTTTATAGCATGTCCATCAAAGCATGACTCCCCGAGTAAATGGGAAGCTTTTCGAGTTTCCATGCTCAAACCTTTTGAGAACGTGGCCCAGACCCCCTCAAAAAAAGCTAAAGAAGACCATGCTCCTGTTCACAAGAAAAGTGACAGAGGAAGATCCAAAACAAGGAAAGCTGATAAAAAGACGTCGAGCGCGTCACCGAGAGACTCTTCTCGATCACCTCGTAAGACAGATCCTTCGAAGCATAAATCGAAGGCAGAGGGAAACAAAATGGCGTTGAAAGAACATACGCCATCGAAATCGTCACCAACGTCGTCGAAGACTTCGAAGGTCCTCGAGTCGACAACTCCCTCGAAGGAAGCTACGTCGAGTTCACGCTCGAAGACCGCAAAAGCTCCTTCAACGGTTTCCACTAATCCCTCGATGATTGCATCAAGGTCCTCGAAAGTTCCCTCGACGACGTCAAAGGATGTGATTAAAACTTAGGCGCCATCAACGTTTTCTTCGACGCCCAAGCCTTTAATAAGGGAAAGACCTGTATTGCCTGAAAAGGTTTTTCAACCTGAGAGTCGACATGATTTTTTTCAGAACCATGTCATCCATCTATGAGGAAGATTCATCGGAAGAGGAAGAAGTCACCTCTGCTGGTGTCAAATTTGGCACAAGATCTGTTCCAGAGGAGTTAATTGTTTATGTTTAACATTTATATAGCGCACCAGGTACCCTAGGGCTTAAGGGCGCTTCAAAACGAAACCTCAATCAAGCATTCAAGATCTGCAAGAATGTTTGCAAACAGTAAGTGGCCTGGACACTTCTCCAGAGTATGAATTTGACAAACCAGACCCATCAGAACAGG
The DNA here is from genome assembly GCF_040938575.1 of Ambystoma mexicanum. Lineage (NCBI taxonomy): Eukaryota > Metazoa > Chordata > Amphibia > Caudata > Ambystomatidae > Ambystoma > Ambystoma mexicanum. The sequence goes on from NC_090925.1 coordinate 157,608,064, forward strand.
TTGAAAAGGGGTAATGAAGACTCATGAGCAGGGTTACAGAATTTATGGGGTGGGGTAGGAGTTCACCAGTCTGTCAAGATGATGACATGATGGACATATTATCTGGAACATCCCAATAAGACCCCATTCTACCCTTTCATATTGCCTTACAGAGGAGGGTTAATTCTGCATGGGAACATCCCAAAGCAATAGGGGCAGTAAATAGAAAGTTTGTGGCAAAATATAAACCCTGCACATCTGATCCGGAATACCTCAGCATACACCCAACTCTGGAAAGTTTGGTAGTACAGGCAGCCACTTCCACAAAGAATGCAGCATACCCTTCAATCTCTCCAGATAGGGACGATAAAAAGGTGGATGCATGGTCTAGGAAAATCTTTACATCTGGCAGTATGGCTTTGAAGTCTACTAACGTAACTTGTACGTTGGCAAGGTTCACAAATTCCCTGTGGGACTGCATGTCAGCAGCAGCTGAACACATCCCGGAAGGTGAAGAACATGATGGCTTTCTAGCTATTATAAGGGATGGAAAGGAGGCGTCTGGAGAATGCCTTCAATCAGGTTTGGACACAGCTGACAGTGTCAGCAGATCCATGGCGACTAGCACAGTGCTACGTAGATTTGCGTGGCTAAGAAAGTCTGGGTTTGCTCCTGATGAGCAATCCAGGCTTCTTAATATGCCTTTTTATGGCTCGAGGTTGTTCAGTAGCAAGGCAGATGAAAGTTTGGAAAAGCTATAGACCTCCAAAGCGGCGGCAAAATCTCTCAGTGCCGCTATAAAACAACCTCGGCAATGCCCCTACACAGGTTCATCTTCCTGGAGGGGTCGTCGTTTTCGCTATTATTCCTCAATTGGAAGAGGAAGAGGGCAGGCCAATCAGAGAGGTCAAAGAAAATTTCCTCGGGGCGAGGAAAAGGTGCTAAATCTGCCCCAGCAACAGCATCTGTACCTTCATCTGCTGTTGCAGCTGTCGCAAAACCACTCTGAGGTTTTGACCCACAAGACCCCGGTGGGAGGCAGGATCTGAAGAATGGCGGGGCATTACTTCAGATGCTTGGGCACTGGAAACAGTATCCCAAGGTTACTGTCTTCCTTTTCTAAAGAAGCCTCAGACTCACTCCCCGGAATACAACTCTGCCAAACATCCGGATCCACTCCTGTTGCAGGAAGTTTTGACTCTGCTACAGAAAGATGCAATAGAACATGTACCTGTAACGCGAAAGGAACAAGGGTTGGTATTCCCCATATTTCCTTATTCCAAAGAAAGACGGAGGACTGAGACCCATCTTGGACGCGAGAAACTTGAACATGTTCCTTAGGAAGGACAAATTCAAGATGGTCAGACTTTCTCAGATCGTTCAGGTTTTCCAACTCCAGGATTGGTTGGTATCATTGGACCTTCAGGATGCTTACTTTCTTGTGCCAATCCATCTCAAGCACAGAAAGTACCTGAGGTTTTCGATTGGCAATTCTCACTTTCAGTTTCAGGATCTGCCATTTGGGTTAACCTCCCCCCCCCCAAGAGTTTTCACCAAGTTGATGGCGGTGGTGACAGCGAGCTCAGAAGAGGGGGGCTTCATGTCTACCCCTATCTGGACGATTGGATGATCAGAGCACATTCTCCAGAACAAGCCCTGGATCATCTGTCCAAGACTTGTCACTTCCTTCACAAATTAGATTTTTCTCTGAACTTAAAAAAGTCAAACATGATACCATCACAGAAACTCCAGTTTATAGGAGCAGTCCTGGATACTTGGTCGGGCAAAGCCTCGCCTCCCGAAGAGAGAGCTCACCACATTCTGCAGATGGTAACAAAATTCCAGAATGCCCAGTATCTTCCGGCCTTCGATTTTCTCAGGTTGCTCGGTATCATGGCATCCTGCATTTTTCTGTTGCCAGAAGCTAGATTGAGAATGAGATCTCTTCAACGGGCTCTCAGAACTCAATGGTCTCAATTCTCAGGGGAAATGTCAGATCTGAGGCAGGTCCCAGCCAAATTAGCACAGGATCTACAATGGTGGGCTTGCAGACATCATATCCTCAGAGGAGAATCCTTTTGGCAGCCATGGCCGGAGATAACAGTAGTGACGGATGCCTCACTCACGGGTTGGGGAGCCCATATCAACGATTTGACAATCAGCAGATGTTGGTCTCCATCGGAGTCCAAACTACACATCAATTATTTGGAGTTGAGGGCAATCAGACTAGCGCTGAAGGCATTCCTGCCCTCTGTATGGCGAAAGAATTATCTGATAATGACGGACAACACAGTGGCCATGTATTACCTTAACAAAAGAGGAGGAGTGGGGTCACTGCCGCTGTGCAGAGAGGCGATGCAACTCTGGCTATGGGCAATACAAGAAGGGATCTCTCTATCAGCAATTCATCTAGCCATAGAGCAAAATACAACAGCGGACGCTCTGAGCAGGCAGAGCACAGTCTCTCACGAGTGGGAGATAGCTAAGGAAGTCATACAAGAGATCTTCACCCTTTGGGGAACCCCTCAAGTGGATCTATTAGCGACTGTGGCCAACCGGAAGTGCGAGCTATACTGCTCCAGGGAATTTCCCCCGAGAGAAGCTCTAGGGGATGCGTTCATGGTGGAATGGGAGTTTCCACTTCTGTATGCATTCTCTACAATCCCTGTGATCCCTCAAGTAATCAGGAGGTTGAGAAAGTTCGGGAAAACCATGATCCTAATTGCCCCGGATTGGGCCAGGAGAACGTGGTACCCGGACCTTCTGGCCATGTCCATCTGCCCTCCAATATGTCTCCCAAGAAGAGAGGATCTTCTCTCACGACAGGAAGGTCATGTTCTCCATCCGGAGGTCAACACACTCAACCTTCACGCATGGCTTCTGAGAGGCTGAGATCCAAGGATTGGGATCTTCTGGATGACGTGATGGAGATTTTGCTTTCGGCCAGAAGGCCAGCGACCAAATCTCTGTATCGGTGTCGTTGGAACAAGTTCAGTAACTGGTGCAGAGAAAAGAATGTGGACCCATTTCAATGTAATATCCCCACAATTTTATATTTTCTGTTACATTTAGCCAATCTGGGGCTCCAGGTTGGGACAATAAAGGGATACTTAGCAGCGCTATCCATCTTTAAGCGCTCTTAAGAAGAAGAATCTTACTTCAAAATACCCTTAATAATTCAATTCTTAATAGGTTTAAATAATGTGTTTCCTCCAATACCTTTCCAGGTTCCAGTGTGGGATCTGAATTTGGTTCTAAAATTTCTCACGTGTATTCCATTTGAGCCTTTACATTCTTGTCCACTAAGGCTCCTTACTTTGAAAACAATACTTCTTGTAGCATTGACATCAGCCCACAGGGAAAGGGAGTTGCAGGCGCTTTCAAGCTGTCTTCCTCACACCATCGTTTATAAGGACATAGTAGTTCTTAAGGCTAAACCTTCTTTTTTGCCAAAAATTGTTTTGGTTTTTTATCTGTCACAGAAAATAACTTTACCTACTTTTTTCTCTCCTCCTCATGCAAGCAAGGAAGAGGAGCGGCTTCATAGACTAGATCCCAGAAGAGCTCTTAGTTTTTACATCTCAAGATTGGCAAAAATTTGTCGGTGTGATCAACCTTTCGTGGGGTACACTGTTCGCAAACTGGGTCTTCTGGCAACTAAACAAACATTATCCAGGTGGATAATTTTAGCCATAACAGAATGTTACAGATTGGCTGGGAAAGAACCACCTGATGGACTGAGAGCTCATTCAACCAGGGGCATGGCAACTTCAACAGCACTAAAAAGGGGTGTCCCTGTACAAGATATTTGTGCAGCAGCCACATGGTCATCCATGCACACCTTTATAAAACATTATGCACTGGACTCTACTTCTTCTCAAGGAAGTCTGTTTGCTAAATCTGTACTCCATTCTGTACATGACTAAAAAAGATATTGTACTCCCACCTCCAATACAAAACTGCTTTGGGATTCCATCTAAAATGAGGAATTCGTGGGAGGACACAATCCATTTGAAGAACAAGTTACTTACCAACTGTAATGTTCTTTCGATTGGATGGTCCTCCCACGTATTCCTCATCGACCCTTCCAGCCAACCCCACAGTGCAGTTTACGTGAATTACACTCTAAACTCTTTTAAGGCTTGGATCCAAAGAGGCACGCCATTAATCAAAATCAATTGGCTACCATATACGAAAAAACAGAACTGAAGCCAGCGGGCACGCTCAAGGCTCTTATACAGTGGATGACGTTGATACTCGATGGATGCCGCCGAGGGACATCAACGCCGCGGGCTCGAGTGGAGTGCCCTCTGCTGGAAAGAGAATAAAAATTCCGAGGCGAAACCTAAAGATAAGGATATATCTAAGATGAGGAATACGTGGGAGGAACATCCAATCGAAAGAACGTTACAGTTGGTAAGTAACTTGTTCCTCTTGCCACTTATTGTCCATATAATTTGTCACTTGTATAGCGTGGAATGCTTCTTTGAAACAGTTGGGGTATCTGATTTTGCATTTTTTTCAGGTCTGGCTCGTGTAGATGTAGATGAACACTGCATGCCTGGAAAAGTGCCTTTTACCCTACATAGTGCAAGATGAATCAGACATTGGGATTCATTTAAGGGTACCTCTCGAGGTATTACAAGTTTGGGTGGTCCAGATGCATGTGGTATTAAAGAACAAACCAAACAGGTCCCATTAAACATGCGCCTCCCCATCCCACTCATATCCGAGTACAAACGGTTAGAATGTTCGGGGTGGCGAAGGTCTTCCACTGCATCTCCTCCTAAGCCGTGATATTCATCATACTTATTTTGGAGTGTCTGTCGTTTCCTTCTGTTACTGCACAATGGGAACTTTCTTCTTTCCATCACTGCTTTGCGAGGAATACTCAGGTCACACAAAGAATGTTGTACACATGGTTTTAACAGTTGAAACATTCCATTATTGCTTGCAAAGTGTGGACCATGAATTAGTATATGTGGTGTTTGTGGCATTGTACACAGTTTTATTTGTCACTCCAAAAGCTTGTTCAATTCTCTGTACCTGGTCACTTTCATTCCTTCTTTCACTCAGGATTGAAAAGGGGGAGAATCCTCTAACCGTTGAATGGGAGGAAAGGTCCTTGAGGCCCCCTATCCTCCATTCCAACCCACGCACAGATTATGATTCGTCCACCGGCCACCCATGCGCCTGCGGCCAGGGATGCGGGATGGCTGCGGACGACCCAAATGCAGGCCCAAAATGGCCTGAAAGCTGATCTCAGACTCCATTTTGTACCACAACCAGACTCCATTTAGTACATGGTTCGACAGGCCTCATAGACAAAGGTTGCCTGCAGAGCTGCAGCTCTCCCCTCGTGATCGCACACAGCGAGCCAGTGATCTTACTGATCCTCCTCCCCTCTGCGTTCCTGTACAAGGCCTGTTCAAACGGGAGACTAGGCCCGAACAAGCTACATGACAAACACTGTATCTTTCAACTTCCACAGTTCATCGCTGACCTGTGAATGACCGGACAAAGGCTTGGGTTTGAGGAAAACAATTTATCTCCACAAACATGCCCCTCCCCTTGCAGACCCCACATTTACACTGTGGATAACCCCCCAACCTTGTTCTCCATATGAAGTAACAGATAGAGGCCCTACACCTGTGTGCCACTCTGTTTCACCCACACCGCTAATCCCACTGTAAAGGTTATGAATCCCCCCCCTGTAGAAATGTATATCCCGCCTGATATGCCACCTGACCTCGTGAAGCAGTCCATTTATTGTATAGTATTTTTACGATGATGAAACACGAACACCCAGAGTTATGTGCTATTTTTCTTGTGATGATAGAATAACGATTTGTAGGATTTACAGGGCATTATGAATTATAGTCAACACTGAATGACTATGCGTGGCAACAAGGGCCAATGTTAGCACAGAAGAGATTTATCAACTAGACATCGGCCGACCCAACGCTCCACCCTGACGAGTCCAGATGACCTACAAGCATCACTGTGACACCACGTGGAGCCTCACCAATCCTGAAGCTTGGACCATACATATTCTATACTGACTACCCCCCCATTGCCGAATCTCATCGATTCTTGCAATCCCTAGTTCCCATCTCATAAGTGACGTGGTTTTGTTACAAAATGTAGATGTTTTCTGATGTTTGGCAGAGCGCTCATGGAGTTTGCAGAGTTCTCTGCTTGCCTTATTTTGGTTTTTATAAACTTGACTTTTTATCTTCACCCGCACTTGGTCCTGGTCTCATTTCCTCCTGGCGTGTGTCCGTTATTGACTCTCATTGGGGAGTTTGGTATTGTATTTTTGGGGACGCTTACTTTCAGGTGTTGACCCCGGGACATGATTTGTCCCTTCGTTCCTTTTGGCATGAGACGTCCCCAACAACGGTGGAGACCCAGGGCGTGCCCCCTCAAGAGAGCTGCCCGTCTACGGCAACCGGTACACTTAGAAGTGCGCACGCAGCAGGACGAGAGGGTACAGGTCCCACTTTGCAAAACCCACCGTACCGCTCGCCGGAGGGTCTAGGATCAAGACAGACAAGTGAGTATCAAGTGCGAGCGACGCTAAGGGAAGCTAGAGAGGGGCTATAGGTGTACTATACAGAGTCAGATGAAGGGAAGGGGAGCTAAAAGAGAGTAAAGGGAACAATAGCTAAAGGAGGTCTTCTGGGTCTAATATATTCTTTCTATTCTTTCTGCATATGGCCATTAGGACAAGCTAAGGAGATTACAAGGTGAAAGAGGAATATGGGAACCTAGCTCCGCGAGGGGGTGGAAGGTGGCGCCGCATAGTGCTATCTCGACTTGTGCTGGAAGTAAAAACAGAAAATAAGTGGAATCAGTAGGAGTCTCATATAAAAGGAGGCACGGAGTAGTTCAATTTAGAAACGCTTTCTTCTTTCTTTATTGGGTAAAGAGGACATGTAAAAGGGGACAGACACGGGAGAAAACATAGACTACCAAGGGGTAGATAGCACGGGTAAGAGGGGACAGGCAGGAAGATTCATGTTTAGTGTTATATGTGATATGTATTTTGGTTAATTTCATGTGAGTGTTTTATTGTGTTTGTTGCAACTAGTGTCCACAGACAAGCTGTGGCATAATAGGTACTACATTACTGATTTGCATATTTTTAGATTAAGTGTGACAAATTGAAGATAGATTTTGAATACTGTAATGCAAAATTGATATACAGGGCACAAAACATTATAGTATCGTGAAAATTGCATTATTACAATATAAGTATTTTAAGGTAAAGGTAGGAGTGTCGGAGACAGAATGGGTGCAGAAACACCATTAGCTCACATTTGTCAGAGTTTGCCAGGGTACGCTGAGAGGATTACAAAATACCATGATCAATGGATCACAGAGTTCAAAGGGGGAGGGCTACCTCAGGTGTGGCTCAAAGGAGGATCATTTGATAAAAATGTACTGGACATGGTAACCACATGTCTATATATGAAAAACAAACACAAACAGTACCACAATAGAAGAGAGATATTAGATTTATGGAGGCGCTTCAAAGAAGTGCCTCCGATCAAATGTAAAGAACCAATCAAAGAACAGGCCTCATCTCCCCTGGCCTAAGGGAATAGTGGGAAGGAAGGGGAAGAGAAGGAAGGTCAAAAAGAAGTTGCACAATTGTATCCCCTCCTGCCAAAACTAGTCCCTGTCGAAGGGCACAGTGACCCACTATATGTGTCAAAACCTACGCCCGACCACACCTCAACCCACAGCACCTCCCCCATACGAGTGTCCGAGATCGGGTGGACAGGTGAGTACCCCGGCAATAGATGTTGAAAAGTTCACACAAGACTCAGACACAAGGTTAACAATGGCCCGAAGTGAACTATCCCGGATGAGAGGTATATGTAAGCAAGGAGGATCAGGCACCTCCAGACTAGAACAAACACAAATGTCAGTTGACAGGTCCACAGAAGAAAGATGGAAGAAGGGGGAGATCCTGTTCCAGATAAATGACACGCCTACAAGAATAATAGAGGTAGGTCAGGAAGCAAATGAGGAGGAGGCGGAAAAAGGGGGCATGACATCAGACAGAGAGGAGGAACTTTGGTACAACATAGAAGAGCAAGAACAAGAGGAAAGAAGACTGGGAATCGCAGCAAGTGGGGCATCAGCGGGGATAGGACAGACACCTTTGGGAAGGACAATGGATGAAAAGTGGAGCGGGAGGTTGAGAAACTGAATGGGGCAAATGGCATTATTGGGTAGAAAGGGAACAAAGGTAAGTACCGGGTAGACAGCAAAAAGCAAGCTGCAATTGCCACTGATACACAGTGGGGGAGTAAGACCTAATTATATCCCCTGGGCCCAAATGGATAAGGCAAATTTATTGAAATTGGTGCTCCCGCTTTCCGGAGGAGCAAGCAAATAGATCTACGCATTTGAGAAAAACACTGCCGTAGTCTCCCTGGCAAAAGGTGAAAAAAGGTTTATTAGAATCCGCAGAAGGTTACCAAGCAGACAGTGGGGGTCATTCCGAGGTTGGAGTAACTGTCCTTACCGGCATGGCGCAAATACTGTGTCCGTGTAGGCAAGAGCCCGCTTATAGAGGGCTAGTACGACCTCGCGGGCACAAGCTTTGCGCCTTGCCAGTAACGACATTGCCAGCATGCCGTAAAAGTCCCAAAAGAGGCCCTTAGCGGCATCATGTAAAGCGCTGATAGCACTACCAGCATGAATCAAAATGGCGTTAGCGGACACCGCTAATAGCGTTAATAGCGTTTACCGTAAATAATTGGAACCGGAAGTAGCGTCATCGCACAGGAATGGGAAAGAGCATGCCGGCCATCTTTAAAAACACAATCCATTGCCATCCTCAGCAGCCAGGACCTGTAGAACATTGCTGTGTGGCAAATCTATCCAGTACAACACTACAATGCCCAAGGCTGTGAAAAAGGGCACCTCACGCCAGCGTAAGGAGTGCTTCAATGAAGATGAATTAACCATGCTGGCGGAGACCCTGGCAGAGAATGCAGATGTCGTGTTTGCCCAGAGCCTCAAGAGGGAGGCTGTAATCCGAAAGAAGGAGATATGGACACTTGTGCCGCAAAAGTAAGCGCGGTTGGCAATACCCCCCGCACAACCAAGGACTGCAGGAAGCTGTCGGATGACTTGCGCCTGCGAGTCCGCAACATCCTCTCGGCTAATAGGAGCCAGGCCATGGCAACTTGAGGAGGAGCAAGCTCTCCCATAAAGCTGTCCCGGTGGGAGTACATATGTGCAAGCCTGATCAGCATGGAGGCCATTGAAGGCGTGGGAGACATGGAGTGTGGCGCAACATCATCGGCGGAAGGAGGTGAGTGTCCTTATAAAACACTGTAATGCAGAGTCTGATGATAGTGCACCAATATGTCTGCCTAAAGAGGCAAGCCATGGCCCAACACACACCTTCCCAGCATAGTTGTCGTACGCAGCACACACATGCAGATTCCTGCAGCAAGGCAATGCCATACCTTACACAAACCACACTAAGATGTAAATGGCATGAGTCACACTGCATGCAGGCCACAACAAATATGCATGTCACACAGCATACGTCTGCCCCAACATGAGTGACCCCGACGTATGCCTGCATTACCTACCCATATAGCAAGCAACGTGATCATCCAAACTCAACTGCCTATTACCCTCTATTGTGTAGATGAGCAATTATACAAATGTATGCATGATGCTTATCAAACCATCACTCATGGCGTCCCTCTCTTCGACCCCCACAGGCTCAGACCATGACAGTGAGGCACGGGACTCACCCCCACAAACAACCTCACCCCGGAAGAGGGCCCGGGATGAGGGCAACAGGCCTTCAACCTCAAAAGCCCAACACAAGGCTCGCCAAGCACCACAGAGGAAACCACCTCCAGATGCCACGGCACTGGTGCCGCCAAGGGCCGTCATGACAGAACCCGAAACTCTAGTCACACTGGCACAGGACACAGCTGAAGCTCCACTCTCAGCTGAATCCAGTTCAGTCGGGGAGGCGGCAGCCACAGCACCCCTGGCTGAGGAAAAGGCGCAGGAAGAGGTGTGGGTGCCAGTCGAGGACAACTCCTCCGAACTGCCTCATACACCAAGTCCAGCACCATCCCTCCAGATCACATTGTTAGACTCCGACCACGTCACCACCCCGGAGCAGTCTGGGGGAGGAGTACTACCAAGGGGCCATGAGTCCAATAGGGGAGCCCATAGAAATTGTACATGACAACCAAGCACCCTCCACCTCCACAGGTGTACCGGCGGGGGTGCAGCGGCAGGAGGAGCTAACTGCCCTGGTGCGACAATTTGTAAGTGACAATGCCCAATCAAGGCAGGAGTGGCGCGAAAACACAGCCTCTCTGGGCAAGATCATTTCTGATAACACCGCAGAAAACACAAGTAGTCTGTGCGAGGAGGTATCAGCCCTGCGGCAGGTCCTTGGCTGCATTGCTGATTCAATGGATGCTGAGCGTCCGGCCCCCCAAATAGAGCTGGTGGCCACCCCATCATCCTCCAGCTCAACACAGACTAGCCTACTATGCAGGTTGTCGCGCACCCTGTGCCACCCAGACATGCCGCCATCAGGTCCAAGGAGTGGCAGGAAGTAGACTGGCCAGCCTAATGAAGGCAATAGACACTTGTTGGGATATGTGTGCAGGAGTTGTGGGGGGAGCGGTAGGGGGATAGGCTGTGTGGGGGAGTTGTGGGGAAGGGGAGGGAGTGAGGGTGTGTGGGGGAGTTGTGGGGGGAGGGGGTGAGTGTGTGTGGGGGAGTGGGGTGAGGGTGGTGGAGGGTTGCTGCACTTTCATCTTCATTGGACATTTCAATCCACCCGTTGTGTTAACAAAATGACCTGAATGGACATTCATCATTGCGCATGTGTCATTTATTCATATACAGTGCATAGTATACATGTACCCCCACACCCAGTGCCCTCTCTCCAAATATCATGTCACCCTCTGCAGCCATGTGTGTCAGACTGACTGACGCACAGCACGTCCCTCCTCTGGATCGGCACCGTGATGATGTACAGCCACATCTTCTTCATCCCCTTCATCATCACCAGGTGGTAGCAATTCAATGTCAGGGGCACGTTCCGTCAGATACACATGTTGTGTAGTAGCATGACACATGCCATGATGATCTTGGCAACCTTCTCATGGCTGTAGAGAAGTTCCCCACCGGACCGGCTAAGGCAGCGAAACCGTGCCTTCAACAGGCCAAAGGTCTGCTCAATGACCACACGGGTAAGGGTGTGGGATCGATTGTAGTCCTCCTCGTGCCTGTTCTGTGGGTTTCGGACAGGAGTGAGGAGCCATGGCTTCAAGGGATGGCCACTGTCGCCTGCATGGGAGGCAAGAAAAGGTATATGTCAGTAGATTCATGATGGACAGCTGTACTAGTCACACATGCCTGCAGATTACTGTTGGTCACATGCACATGTCCCTGGTTGTATGCACTCCATTTTTAGGCCCTCAATGTGTCCTGTGCCATGGAATAATGGTCTGGGTTGCATATTCAAGATGATACACGGTGTGCACTGCTGTCTTGTTGCTCATGCATTGTGTATGCATAAAGCTGTGCCCATGTCAAATTTGTGATGTGTTGTGTTCTGTATGATTTTCTTACTGGGAGCGTTGGCAGTAGGCTCTGCAATATTAGGCATTCAGCGCTGATTTTTCCCATGGTGACATGCAGCATTCCTGTGGTTGTGGTGGCGTTGTGACAGACAGTGGATTCCCTTGGTGGTTTTGTACAATGCACCCCCATGGATGCTTGTCCTGTGTGGTGATTTGCTGGTGACAGCAACATAGTGCATATTCACTGCATGTTGATGGATGGTGTTGCAGAGGGTGAGGTCTGCTGATGGGTGGTGCACGTGTTGTGCGATGTGGGGTGGGTTACTGTTTGGCATGTTGTGGTAGGTGTCGACCTTAATTCATTCCTATGGGATTTGGTTGTCATGTTCTGTTTGGGATGCTTTGGGGCACAGTGTTTAGTGATGTGCACATCGTGCTGTCACATCAACATTGACGTCATGGTGGTGTGTGCATCTCTCCTCCCATTTCACTGCCATGTGCCTGTCATGCAACTTACCAAGCAGCCATCCCCGCCGTCCTGCATGTCGCTCCATGTAGCGTGGAGTTCCGCAGGACCATTGAGTCATGAGTTGATCTGGGATATCGGGCACAACAATGTGTGATGCTCTTGCTGGCGTCACATACCATCTGCACATTGATGGAGTGGTATTACTTGCGGTTGCGGTACACCACCTCCATGGCATGCGGGACCACCAACTCTATGTGGGTACAGTCGAGGGCACCGATACAATTTGGCATGCCTGCCAGTGCATGGAAACCAACTTTTGTATCAAAGATCTCCTGTGGAGTCCGTGGTAGGGATATGTAGTCCCTTGTGTGCTTGAGGATTTCATCCAGCACTTGGTTCAGAATGCGATAAAATAAGGGTTGTAATATGACGTGCATGTGCCCCACTTTGTGCTGGTAGGTGCCTGTTGCAAGGAAGTGGAGCACCGACACTACCTTCAGTAGAGGGGGGATGGCGGTGCGTATTTCAATGAGGCTGACAATGTCCACGATGGTGGTGATGGTGTCCCGGTCCAGACGGTACAGGGTGTGGATCTGCTCAGGGGTTAGGTTGAATGGACTGGCTCTGATGCTAGGGATTGGGGGCTGCCTGCGTGGTACCACTGGCTGAACTGGTGGGGCATGCTGGGCCTGTCTCACCCTCCTTCTCCTCCTGCATCTCCTCTGTGGTGCCTGCTGTTGCTGTTGTTGGTGGTGTGGCAATGCAAGCATGTCCCCCAGCACCAGTATTGCTACTACTATTGGGTTCATCTTGGTGTGGGAAGGAGTGTGGTGTGTGGGTGTGCTCCTTTTGCACTGGCCCAGACTCAATTGCCTCCACCTGTGCTGATTGTGTGCACCTGTGGCAGTTGGGAACACTGTACCTAGCATATTATGGTTGGTTCACGATGCCTGAATTACCGGCATGCCGGTATCCCCTATTTACGCCTTCATGATGCCGGTATTTGCTTGTCCGCCAGACTTGTGATTTCCTCCCATTAGCCACATGCCGGTACGATAGGCCGCGTGCCCGCGCCCATGCCGCTATTAGAGGCACCATTTTTAACGGTGCCTCTAATAGCGATGTCATGGGTCGGAATTGGCCGGAGCAGTATGCGATGCCGGTAATCCTTTACTGGCATAGTTTTTACACTACCTCCAACCTCGGAATGATCCCCAGTGTCTGGGTGAAAGCAGTTTTTCCTGGAATAACATTATATTGTGACCGCCATTGCTGGGGCATCCTTCAACACAGTAAGGGCGAGGGTATAGGAGGCACTAAGGGACACTTTCCCCGACATACCAGATTTGCAGTCTGTGATGCAGTGCACAATCGGAGAGGAGGAGGATGCGATGGCCTTCATTTTATGGTTGCAGGAGATGTGGCGGGCAGAGACAGGCACAGCGTGGGACCAATCAACCTCCCTATTTTATTTCATAATAAAACAAAGCCTCCCCAAAGAAGTACAGAAGGCGCTTGATAAAATAGCTCGGATAGAAGCCAAAGGGTGGCCAGAAATATAGAGCATAATAGTACATCATTGCAAATGAATCAAAGAGAGAGAAAGAGAGACAGTACAGAAGAGATTGGCAGACAAAGCTAAATACATTTTTTATTTTTTTTATTTATAACTTTTAGTTTCATACAAAAAAGACAAACTTTTTGTTACAATCATCAGTTCCTTTTACTCATCTCTTCTCTTGTTCCTTTCCGGAACTATCATTTTCCTATTATTTTTCCAATTGCAATGCGTCCATAAAGTTAATTATTGCACAAGTCAGTCGAGTGTTAGCACTTGACATTGAATACACCCACCATTCTTCCATGTTCTCATTCTGTGGTGCAAACTTATCGAGATGCTGGGAACGTTGTGTTGAAATCTTGGTACATTCGGACAGTAGATGTTTCACTGATTCTTTATGATTACCACAGTACCTACATTGGTTATCTAGAATTGTAGGGTCTCGTTTTAACAATTGCATCTCTTTAGTCTTATACAGATTTAGACGTAAACGCAGAAACTTATCTCGATGATACTGAGATGGAAACCTATCTAAATGTTTTGGTATCACATTGAGTTTCTGTGAGGCCGAGCCAAAGTCCATAGTTCAGGCTAGTTTTTTCCGTTTTTCATCATTCATGGTCCAATTCCTCTGACGCAGTTTGTTTTTTACAGTCTGTGGTCTTGTTAATATCGCTTCCCATGACACGCCTGCATCTTCAATTATAAGGGACAATTTTGTCGCCCAGTTATTTAGCAGGTCGGTTGATGGATGTTTTGACTTTGTCCTCCGTATGTCTTATTGGTGTGCTCCAGGTACCAGTTTGATTTTTCTAAGGATCATTATCGATTTCCACAGAACCATTCCATAAAGTGATTCAATCCCTAGTTCATAGCGGATTGAAGTTATTGATACATTCTGTGGTAAACCCAATATCCTCCGCCAAAGTTTTCCTTCTAACTTTGTCCATATGTCACAGGAAATGTTCTAACCTGCTTCACTTCCAAATGATATTGCTGGAACCACTTTTTGGCGATAAAAGGTCAGAACAGGTTTGAGAGTGAATTTGCCAAAAGCTGCATGAAGTTTTGCTCCCTGCATCGCAAAACTCTGCATCTTTTGAAGTTTATCAATCACCTACTGATCACGTTCTGTCTTCTCTTGGCTTAAGTCATGGCTTAAGTCACTTGTTAACTCTTGCTCTTCTCCATAGTTATTATCTGGCATGTCATCACTGTGAAACTTTATCGCCATGAGGTCTGAATCAGTATTTTCAAACGGTGAATCCTGCACAAAGTCTATTGCATCAATGTACATCGACGTCGAAGGAAGTACTAAGGGCTCCTGCTCATTATGATCGTGTTGTAGTAGATTAGACTTACTCTCAGCCATGACCGGTACCTGTTTGTTTATTTAAAATCATTTGCGTGTTTAACAAAGAGGCATCTACTAGTCTTGATGTAAGTAATACTAATGAGGGCACTGCATCACAGCCCACGTGTTTAACTCGCCGTTAATCTGAACATCAGAATTTCTTACCTCCTATGGGACTGTGACAATATTCGCGGGTTTCTGTCGACACAGCACAGATTTTTCCGCGTCTGCGGTCCTTGCAGGGCAGTGGCTGCCACCGCTGAAACCCGAGTCATCTGGATGCTTACAAGCAAGCGTTCGCTTCTGCGGTCTGGGCGTGCCAGCGCGGACTGGCGCTGATTGAACTCGTCACCGAACTCCGCTCCGCGCCCTGACGTAGATTTTATAGGGAGGTCCAAGAAATTAAAGGTCCAGTGTCTCTGAAAAACGTTGCTGCAGCTCCTCAGAAATAGTTCACCAACCAAGAGTTCTGGTGCAGACTGAACTTGTCACCGAACTCTTGGTGAAAAATCAAATGTTGGCACCCACAGTGCAGTGGCCCAATAACAGTCAGATGAATAGAAAAATGTAATCTTGATGGAGATGTTGGACAGCCAATGTCAAAGTACAATCGATACAACACTTTAAAGTCCCCAGGAGACTCGATGGCACTGTGCGTTCGTTCAAAACCTAAAATTAATTCAGACAAAACTAGTGAAGGTCACAGCGGCAGTAGCCACCCTGCCCACAGATAGAGAACGAGAGGAGGAGGAAGGGTCAATAGCAATACAAGCCAGAATGGCAGCAAACTGGGCAGGGAATGGACAAGAACAGTGGAACAGTGAAGAACAATATGGAGGGCCACTATGGCAAGGAAGGAGCGCCCACGGAGGAAGAGGTGGGTACAGAGGATCTAGAGGAGGTGAATATGGTACGGAGAGTATGGGGGACAGGGACCCAGAGGGGGACCTGGGAATTGCTGGAACTGTGGGAGGTGGGGATATTTTTCAAGGGAGTGTCGAAGCCGTCCCATGAACAATTACCCAAATGAACAGCAGTATGGTCATCCCCCATCTGGTAAGCACACACGGGTTGCCAATGGATGGTGGAAGTAGGGAAGAGCCACATGATCAGAGCTATACAGACGATTGCCGAGCACCCCCACAAAATGTACAATATCCACACTCACGAGAACACATGGCCCCTGTGCCCCTGTTTGAGCTAACCCTTTTGCCACCATGGCAAATGGTGGCCCACACCTTTTGGAGGAGTGGCAGTGCTGTCAGGTAATGTCTTTGCTACTGAAGGAAATAGAAGATATTCAGCATAATACAGCCCACAGAGAGCACTTGCGTGTCCAGTACTATCAACGACCCTCAATGCAGCAAAATTGGGAGTAGAAAAATCATGTCTACGAGAAGGTAAGTTTCCGTTATCTAATCTCAAAATGGAGACGCATGGGTTCTCTGGGGCGGTGGTCGAGGTTCCATACACAGAAGAATTAGATGTAACAGTGGGGGGCAAAACAGTATGAGCACCCCTATTGAATTACGAAGAATCACTACTAAATTTGCTGGGGAGGGACCTCCTTAGCAAGCTCAATATGACCATTTCCTCTGCAGAAAGAGGTACTGTGTGCTCTACCCCTGGGATCTGCCCATTGCGAGCAATGCTGGTAATACATACATGAGCCATGGCACCGGAGGTGCGTGGGATACCAGTTGACCCAGTCATGTTCATTCAAGGTCTAAAGACACTAGCATGAGTGGTACCAGAACTAAACACCAGGAATGGAGAGTGCCAACAGAATTAGTGTTTCGCCCTGTAGCACACCCTGAGATAATGCCAGGAACAGTAATGTCCCTGGATTTGCATGGAGTGCAGATGTCCGCACAGAGAATAGCAGTAATTGGAGTAGACATACATGGATGTGAATGGCGATCAGTGTTGTGTATCAATGCCATTACACCCCTGCAGGATTTATCTGATGAGGAAATATTTACTGACTCAGACAGTGACGGAGAAATAGTAATGGAGACATCAATTCACTGTGACATAATGATTCAGACAAAACAAGTGCCAGTACAATTCAAGTGGTGGTGGGTGCTCCACCAACATTTTTCAATGATGACATGCAACTTGTACCAAAGGAAGTGTGGACAACAGGCCCACATGATGTAGGGTTGTTCCGTGAGGTAACCCCATTAAAAATAAAACTCAAACCAGGGGGATTACTGCCCCGGGTGAAACAGTATCCCCGTCACGAGACGCAAAAGAAGGGATAAAAGAAACTATATCTGCCTTATTACAACAAGGGATTATAGTGCCCTCAAATTCACCATGTAACACTTGTACATACCCCATTAAGAAAGCAAAGGGAGGGGCATGGAGGATGATACAGGACCTACGCCCCCTCAATGACGTCATACAGAAAGAATTCCCACTTGTCCCAAATCTTGCGTCAATTTTGTGTAGTATACCAAAAGACGCTTCATGTTTCACAGTAGTGGACCTGAAGAACGCATTCTTCTCAGTGCCACTGCATCCTGAATCACAATATTTGACAGCATTTACACTGAGAGGAAAGAGATATGAGCATTGCAGGTTGCCCCAGGGGTACTGTGAGAGCCCAAGCATATTCAACAGGATGTTACATGAAGATCTTGGAAATATCGACACAAAGAGCACAGTTATTCAATATGTAGACAATCTCTTGATATGTGGGACGAATGAGGAGGACTGCAGGCAAGATTCTGTGACATTATGAACACAAAAAAGGTAGCAGGCGCCCGCTCTCGAAAGAACAAGGCATGATAACCTGTTGAGTGGTTATTAACCACATTGAGAGTTCGCAGCCATTGCTTTTTGCTCACTGTACCTTTCACAGATGGAAAATATCCATTTGCATATCAGTCTTTGTCCCGCCCACAAGGGCAGTCCAGCACCAAAATGCTATGGCAATTCCTCTCTGAACAAGAGCACCATCAGCAACCCCTACACGTGTTTCAGCCTTGTTGGGCCTCATCAGTGAGGTGAAGCTGAGCCTCTCTAAGCACAGTGAGCAGGGAGTCCACGTCTTGTTGCCCCCAGGTAACCTAGGGTGACCGACATTATGAACACTGCTGGCACACAAAGGCTACAAAGTGGACAAGGACAAATTACAATATTGTTCAATATTGTTTAACAGAAGTGTTGTATTTGGGTCAGCTAATATCTAAGGATGGCAAGAGAATAATCCCCGACAGAGTAGCAGCAGTGCGAGCCGTGAATAAGCCTAGGACAGTGAAGGATATGCAGAAATCTCTTGGCATGTGCAATTACTGCCGTGCATTGATCTCAGAATAGGCAGGGTACACAACACCACTTTTACATGGACTAAAGGAAGCATAGAGAGAGGAAGTAGCAATACAATGGACACAAGACATGCACACTGCCTTCAATACATTGATATAACTGATACATCCTAGCAAACCCAGATGATGAGCGCCAACTTTATTTATTTTCACATTGTAATGGGACACTAATGTCAGCAGTATTGACACAAAAAGCATCATTGGGCCACAAGCCTCTGCCATACTATAGTGGTATGCTAGACGCAGTGATGCAAGGACACTTTGCTTGCAAACAAGCTCTCGCAGCCGCGGCGTTCGTCATTGAAAAGAGTGCAACAGTTGTGATGGGATGTTCCGTGACATTGTACCTGGCACATTCACTTTTCGCAATATTAGAAAGGTCCAAGAATACACTGACTACACAGAGAGCCACATCATAGTGAGATGTAAAACAGTAAACCCAGCTACTTTCCTCACAGAAGCATGCACAGTGGAAAACATGCAAACACACGATTGTGCCACATACAGAGGGGAAAATGATGGTACACCCACAGCCAGTGAGGATGCACTGACTGAAGGAGAAGTTTACTTCATAGATGGGTCAGCGTCAATAAATACTGAAACAGAAGAAAAGCATGTGGGGGTGGCTGTGGTACACCTAGAAGAAGGTGAGTATGAAGTGATAGTGCAGAAACGGCTGCCCGCTCATTTTTCAGCATAGGCAGCAGAACTAGTAGCACTAATTGAAGCATTACACATGGCAAGAGGATGTGCAGTGACAATATAAACTGACTCTGCATACATAACTACAACAGTACATGGAGAATTGGCACACTGGGGGAGGAGGGGATTTCAGAGAGCAGATGGGCCTCTAGTGCAACACGCTGATTTGTTGGCATAACTAATCGAAGCATTGATAGAACCAACGGTAGTGGCATTAGTGAAATGCCAGGCCCATACCAACAATAATGACGTCATCTCGTTAGGGAACATGGCAGCGGACGTTGCCGACAAAGAAGCGTCATAACTAGTTAAAGAAACTACAGGTGAGTACCTCCTACAAAAACATGTAGAAGACGAAAAGAGGGAAGGATACAACTCCATGCCAATTTCACAAATATTAGAGTTGCAACAAGAAGCGTCAGACGAGGAAAAGGAGTTATGGGAAAGTAGGAAAGGTATCCAGTCATCCACAGATCTTCTCTGGTGACAAAACAACACAGGTAAAGTAGTGATGTCTCAGAAATGACTAGAAATAGCTTTCCAACAACTTCATTTTCCAGCTCACAATGCCAGACAACATATAGCGGCGGAGATTCAGGAAAACTGCTTCGTTTCATGATTGCAAGAGCAAATATCAAATTTTACTACATGCCAAATATGCAATTCAGGGATGACGCTAAGAACACTATGAGGAACACAACCCAAGCCAGCAGGACCATTTCGAGAGTTACACATCGATTACGCGGACATGGGTGAACAATGCAATGGATTCCGATACATGATAGTGGTAGTGTGTCCCTTTTCAAGTTGGGTAGAGACGGGCCCCTGCACCCACCCAGACGCAAGGTGCGCAGCCAAGTTCCTAGTGCAGGAAGTATATCCCCGCTGGGGAACATGCACCGTGATACATTCCGACAACAGAATACATTTTGTGAATGATCTGTTCAAAGAAGTGACAGCAATGTTAGGAATAACCCACAAATTGGGCACAATTTATCACCCACAATCAAATGGCATTGTAGAGAAAATAAACAGACTCCTAAAAAGCAGACTTTCAAAACTATGTTACACAATGAAAAAGAACTGGGTATACTGTTTGCCCCTTGCCCTATTTGAGTAAAGAAACCAGTCCAGCAAGGACCAACATTTGTCCCCTCACGAGTTAGTGACAGTAGACGCATGCACACAGCAAACTCCCCACTAAGAAGACAGTCAGATGCACACAGAAGTGCAACAGTACTAGGGGAAGAATTTCATGAGTATTTGACAAAACTCACAAAAGCAGCACGTATGATTGCAAAACTGTTTGTGCCCCCATTCACACAGGAAGCGGCAAACAACACTGTAACACCAGCCAATGATAGTCCTACAGGTCAGCTTATGCCAGGGGAGATGGTATATGTGAGGAGCTTTGTACTGCAGTGGAATACACCAAGATTTCATGGCCCATATGAAGTGGTGTAATGTACACCCACCGCTGTGAAAGTGAAAGGGCTGAGGAACTGGATCATTTGTCTGATGTATGAAAAGCATATGACAGTGTAACGCCAGAGGTAGAAACAGACAGGACAGAGGTGACATAAACTTAAAAGGAACAGTTAGAAAAATAATAAGCAATGTGCAAGAAATGAATGAGCAGGTGACGTCAGTAAGAAAATTTCAATGAACAAAGTTTATCATCTCTCTCTCTCTCTCTCTCTCTCTCTCTCTCTCTCTCTCTCTCTCTTTCTCTCTCTCTCTCTCTCTCTCTCTCTCTCTCTCTCTCTCCCTGAAATTAAGTTAATGGAAAAAATTGAAATTAGCGAAAAGATTATTTAAAATGCACACAAACAAAAATATATAACAAAAAGTTATTTATAAAATGACAAAGTATGTATGTATGTGTATGCTTACTGTCCCTTTATGTCTCATTGTGCAGGATCAACCATGGCAACAGATGGGGCCCCGATGTCAACAATGTTAGAGTAGATAGAAATGGAAATGTTAATTTTAACTTAAGAAGATATAGCTATGAGTGTGGTTTGTTCTTCTGTACTGTAATATTCTTTTCAATTTTGTTTGGTTTGGTAGTATACTGGGCCGTGCCATTTATATCTATAGATTTAAATGAAGGGGGAAATGGAACAAGCATGGTAAAGAAGGGGCCACATCTCATCTGGAACGGGGTAAAACTGATCTTGGAACACGGGAGGAAGAGAAATAACATACATCATGCAAATAGTACAGCCAGCACTACTATAACAGTGCGCTCCATTGCCCCATATAATGACTCTGAGTTCAACATATTTGGTATGAATAACCCAGACCCCTCTGAATTTCCCTGGTTAAATGATGATTCTGTCCCAACTGTATCACTTGAACCCTACACAGCAGAGGGATACAAGGTGCCCAAGTGCATGGTGGATAATGATGTACAAACTGCCGAAAGGTTCATGGCCCTATATAATGAATGGGAAAAGGGGGGGCAGGTGGGGCACCTTTAATGCAGCAGGCCAAAAAGAAAACTTGGGGACAAACAAGGGACAACAAGAGACGGAAAAGGGGGACGGGACGGAGAAAGTACGATGAATACCACGGGATGGGATTAGATACCAAAAAGGACATGCAGCACCCACACCAGTCCAATAAATGGTTCGCAGACCTGAGTTATACAGCAAAGCAAACAACTAATAAGAGCTGTTACGTGTGCTCTCTAATACCCCATGCCTCTGGTACTCCTAAAGTACTGTTACCACAGGAGTCGCCTATTGCAGATGCACAATGTCTCCTTCATCTTACATTATGCAGAATTAAAAATAGTTTTCAAGCACACACCGTCTCCTTTGAAATGCTGCAAAATGAAAAGAGTTGTTACTTGAAACCAAAAGGAGTGATATGTCTGAAGGAACCCTTTTTAGTGATCAAAGGAACATTATATATGGACAATAAATGTCAAGATGAACAGATAACATGCAAAGCAGAGGCACTACGAGGTCTGGCAGAAAAAAACTACAATGGATCCAAAGAACATGCGCCCCGATATGCGTACTGATAAGGAATGATCACATTTCAAAACTAACATGGGTAAAAGCCCTTGAAAGGCCATTCAAACTGCAGAAAGACATACCCTATGAACTTTGTTTCCTAGGAGAGGGAAAAGTAAATATGGGCACGAACAAGAACTGTAACAAAACGCTCATCATCCCAGACATGAAAAAAGGGCTGCTGCACTAATGGACACTTACTGAGTTTGCGGGAAACAGGAGTACCTGCACCTTCCACAGTCATGGAGGGGCACATGCTCTCTGGCAACGCTGCATTCTGCTCTGATGGTGATACCTGAAAGCCACATTCAAGGGGAGAAAAAGCTACCACCCGCCAACAATCGAGAACCCGTGCAGCTAACTGTAGAAGCTCCCATCTATGCCATATCTGGGGAAAGCATGCAGAGCACAGTATCACGAAGAAAGAGATCATCAAACTATACCTCCAAGGCATCTTCTGAACTTTTGGCGCAGATTCCATATCGATTCCGGCTGTTTAATTCCGCTGAGACATTCTTTGTTTCCCTCCCTCCAAGCACGGGCCAACGCAAAATGGCTCCAGATCACCCGTTGGCAGTTGATCCAACTGACAAATGACATGGAAGAAAGGTTTAACATGATCAAGGTGGAGCAGAGGGCCCTGTGGTTGATGATGATGCAGAACAGGTATGTCCTAGACCTGTTGACAGCCATGGATGGAGGTGTTTTCCGGAAAATCAGGAGTGCATGTTGCACTTTCGCACCCTCTACAAATGCGGACAATGGAACTCTGTCCCATGTAATAGCAGCGGTGCATAACCTTGGCGAGTGGATGAAAGGGGAAGGAGGGTTACAGCCAAACACCTGGTTTGATGAACTTTTTTTGTGGGTTCCTTCCTGGCTCGGGATGGCTGTCAAACTGCTAGTACCCACCATCATTTTCCTGCTCTTGATTTTCTGTGTGTGCCAATTAGGTCAAAGGTACTGCGCAAATGCAGTGCCTAACAGTGCAATGATGATGGTGACAATGGGCAACGCAAAAGGAGTGTTACAGATGACTCAAGAGGTGCAAGTGCAAATGGGGGAAGACTCCAGCTTAAATATAGATTGGCGGCATTATACTACGATGGGTATATTATCACATAACTATAAAGGAGCCCCGGGAGCTAGCTTGGTATGATGAGGTGTGGGTGGATCTGGAAGGAGATGGTGGATACATCTACATGACTTGTACTCCAGATGAGTATGCCAGGGCAGGGAAGAGCCTCAGAACCGTGTGCAGGGTGTGAATGCCATGAAAGGGAACACCTGCTTCGGATGAGGCCATAGCTGAGGAAGAGGAGCGCAAAAGGCTGGGTGAATTGCAATATTCGTTACTAAAGTAATGAAAGGGGGGAATGTATGGGAGGAAAGGTCCTTGATACCCCCTCCCCTCCATTCCAACCCACATATAGATTATGATTCGTCCACTGGTCACCAATGCGCCTGTGGCCAGGGATGCAGGATGGCTGTGTGACGACCCATATGCATGCCCACAGTGACCAGAAAGCTGATCCCAGACTCAATTTTGTACCACAACCAGACTCCATTTTCTACATGGTTCCACAGGCCTCATAGACAAAGGTTGCCTACAGAGCTGAAGCTCTCCCCTCGAGATTGCGCACAGCGAGCCAGTCATCTCCCTCACCCTCCTCACCTCTGCGTCCCTGTAGAAGGCCTGTTCACACCAGAGACTAGGCGCGAACAAGCTACATGACACTGTATCTTTCACCTTCCGCAGTTCATTTCTTCCTTGTGAATGACCAGGCAAAGGCTTGAGTTGGAGGAAAACAATTCATCTCCACAAACATGCCCCGTACCCTTGCAGACCCCACATTTATGACATACACTGTGGATAACCCCCCAACGTTGTTCTCCGTATGAAGTAACAGATACAGACCCTACGCCTGTGTGCCACTCTGTTTTACCCACACTGCTAAACCAGCTGCAAAGGTCATAAATCCCCCCCCTGTAGAAATGTATGAAGGGGCTGATTCTAGGAAATGAAACAAGAAGATCTTTACCTATTTTACTGCACACAAAGCTATTGGTCATATGTCTAGGCCCCATACTGTTGAACAAATCTTGCTCTTTGAAAAACACTCACCCTAATGTATGATATGTCAATTTACATGTTCGATATAATGCAAGGTATACAATCCAGATGCTCACTGGCTTTTCAAATATATGTGTGTTCACAAACATGTTCAACTTGCATATGGTTCTTAAATGTATATAATACTAGACGGTAATGTCACTAGGCTGTTATAGATAGAATTTACTTTGTAACATGGTGCTCATGATAAACATAAACATGTAACCTATATTATGATCATAGTTTGCATATTATTCGATGTACCTGCAACCACACTGGCCAAATTCTACCTTGCATTCTAATGATTCGTATGTAACCCGCAAAGTAGACTGGCTAGAGGCCACAGGACCCTCTCTCTCTGTTTACTCAGCCCCCACCTTCCTCCCCCCTCAGGCCGGGCTGATATCTGAAGGACCTTGTTTCACTGATGATGTGATGCTATAATTGTAACCTCTAACCCCTCTGTTGAGACTGCACCAAGCATCCACCCTCCCCCAAGTTCCCAGACCCACTATAGCACCATAAACTTGCTCTGCACCCCCAGGCTTTGGTTAAAGAAATATGGGCAACAAGCCTCTCATCCCAGCGCCTTTTGATGTACCAGCTATGTGCCCTCTGACCAGGTAGTATCCCAGCTCACCCCAACCCTGACTGACCATGGTGGCAATATATTTACTCCTATACTAACATACTATAAAGGTGTCCCCTATGAGATCTAACATAGAAGAGTGATAGAGGTATTGTCACGACCCTCGCCCAAAACCCCTTGTGGCAAACCCATTGGCCAGGTGGAGTCAGGACTCGGGCCTCTAGAGCCAGGCATCCTTTTCCAAAGCCCTCTTGGGGCCACTCTCATACACCATGAGAAACATGTGCTTGGGAACTACTTATTGAGTTGCCAGCCAACATGGAGGCATCCACATAGCTTGGTTCCCATGAACCAAGCTATGTGGTCTAGTGTTTTGGGTGTGGTAGCCTAGGGACTACTTTACCTGGACTATTTTGTTGGGGCTATTTAAACCACACCCGAGCAAGACAACACGCTTCGTGTTACTTTTCAGCTTGCAGCGTGACGCTCACCGTGTCCAGCTATTCCCTCGGAGAAGCAGAACCTACAAGGAGACAAAAGGAACATCATTAGCAGCAGCATTTTACCTACAGTCTTCACCTTCAACCACTCGCAACTTCTGAGAACAGCTTCCTTGAATCAGCACACCTCCCGGACAGCACGACCTGAAAGAGGAAGATAGATGCAACATTAAAGAAAGCAGTAGAGACATATGTAAATTACAAACTGCTCAAAAGACTTACCTAGCTGGTCGCCTCACGGCTGACACCATTCTGGACATTCTACTCGCGCTGAAGAACACTGCGACCTACAAGGAAGGAAAACACAGGTTAGCAAAGGCAAGACTTTGCAGCGCTGCGCATAGCGCTTACTTACCACATCAAAGCGCTCTTAATGCGCCATCATTTACCAGCGGGGCTCAACCAAGCCAGTTCACCGCGCTGAAGCTGCGTATACCTAAGGGAGGAAAAAGAGACATTCTAAATAAAGAAAGGCATGCAGGATAGCAACAAAACTAAAGAACAGCAATAAGACCTACCTGAACAATATCAAACGGCCGGCGTCAGTGAAGTAACTGGACCGCACACGTCCAAGAAAGACAACGCGCCCCTGCAAAGAAGGCAGGATGGAGAGCTCGCCTAATTCTACCACCAGGTGAGGAGAGGGCCCAGAGGGGCTGAAATCATACGGGGGTGGAGGAAGGATACTTACCCCTGTCGGTCAGTCTTGAACACAGCCCTCCTGTATTTTCAGGCAGAATCTTCCCCTCAGACCACATCTGGGCAGAGCTGAGAAGCATACCAGCGAGTAACCCGGCTGCGTGGCGTCCCTGTGGATACCAGGTGAGCATAACAGGTATCCTTGAAATGTCCCCCCCCGAAAAGCCACCTGACCTCGTGAAGCAGTTCATTTATTGTACAGTATTTTTAAGATGATGAAACACGAACACCTAGAGTTAAGTGCTATTTTTCTTGTGATGTTAGAATAATGATTTGTAGGTTTTGCGGGGCATTATGAATTATAGTCAATACTGAATGTGTATGCGTGGCCACAAGGGCAAATGTTAGCACAGCCAAGATGTATCAACTAGACATTGGCCGTCCCAGCGCTCCACCCCGATGAGTCCAGCTGACCTACAAGCATCACCGTGACACCACGTTTAGCCTCACCAATCCTGAAGCTTGGACCATACATATTCTATACTGACTACCCCCCATTGCCCAATCTCATCAATTCATGTAATCCCTAGTTCCCACATCATAGGTGATGTGATTTTGTAACAAAACAGAGATGTTTTCTTATGTTTGGCAGAGCGCATTCTGAGTTTGTCTGCTTGCCCTATTTTGGTTTTGGATAAACTTCAGTTTTTATCTTCACCCACACTTGGTCCTGGTCTCATTCCCTCCTGGGGTGTGTCCGTTGTGGACTCTCATTGGGGAGTTTGGTATTGTATTTTTGGGACTCTTACTTTCACCATGTTATGGGCTGGGGTGACCAATGTGTTAAATACAGAAGCAGATGAGTTGTCATTAAATGCTAATGAACCTATGGCATACAAGGTATCTTGTGAGTTTTCAGTCACATTTCTTGTTGACATTTTAGCACCTGGGGCTATTCTCGTTATATTTTGGTGTCAATTCGGAATGTTTGTGAGTACCTTTCCATTCCAGGTCCACTTATGTTCATCCCATATCCACTTCTCCCCTCCCCCGTTCTTTTATTTGGTCACCCCAGATAAAAGACGTTCCCCAGTAAATACCCAATCCAAACATTAATATAGTAAACAAAACAGCTACAAAATGCAAACCACAATGGTAGCTATACGCTCTAGTAAAACTAACTCTATTCCTACTGCTATCTACATTTAATTCTTCTCGCAGTGGTGTAATCTCCATGATTGTTGCACTTGTGTAAAGGTAACAAAAGCGATGGGTTTGAGAAGTCGGAGAGGGAGAAAGGTAGGGAGAGAGAAAAAAGGGAGCGAGAGAAAGAGAGAGAGAGATAGAGAGAGAAAGAGAGATTTAAAATGTCCTCTAGCACATGCTCTAACAGCAACTGCATGTGCTTTAGCACATTTTACATGCTTACTTATGTTAAGGTAGTTTGGACATTTTCAGTCGGTCTCTCTGGTGTGGCGTTGCTTGGGGCTCTATGGACATCAGAAAGATGTATCCAATACCTCAGCTCTTTCACTTTTACTGCTAGAGGGGTAGAGAACACCACCTCATATGGTCCATGGAATCTTGGTGTTCTACACTTCTGGACGAGACTCTTGACATAGATCCATTCCCCTGGTAGCAGGGGCTGAGTTGGGGAAGTGTCAATCAGGGTAGCGGTTGTAGTTTCTCTTTTTTCTGTGCATTCTGGTGGAATTTGCTTTGAAATGCATCTTAATGCTTGTGTGAGCTGTGTGAAATATTGCTTGAAGTCCTCTCCTAAAATAGAGGCAGCTCAGTGGGCATCTGATGCTCTCCTTACTGGTGACTGTGCCATTTGCATACGTCAACCAGTCACTATCTCATGGGGGGACAGGTATTTGCCCTTGCTGGGCTGTGTGTGCGATTGGAATAGTGCCTGGGGTAAGCAGCACACCAATTTTTTCTTGAGGGTGTTGCACAATTTGGACAGTCTACTCTTTAGTAGGCTGTTTATTTTCTCCCCCAATTCCATTCACCTTAGGGTGGTAAATCGAGCAATTTTGTGTTTCATTCCAAACAATGTTGTCACTTCTTTTAACAGCTCATTGGAAAGGTGAGTCCCATTGTTTTATCACAGGACGTCGCACACCCCCCATCGGAACAAGGAACTTTGTGGCACACTTGTAATCTGGGTGGACACAGGGCCCTGCTTCACCCATCGAGAAAACATACACACCACCACAATCAAGTATCTTGCACCGTTACACCTCTCTCCCATATCTGCGTAGTCAATGTGCAGTTCATGGAAGGGCTCTACAGGGTGGGGCAATATCACCCTTAGTGTTCGTAGGGTCATACCCGAGCTAAATAATTGGCATGTGGTATATTGGATAACCATCTCAGTGAGGTGCTCCTGGAGTTTGGGAATTAACCAATCTTCTTGGAGAATGGCAGCAATATGTTGCTTAGAACTGTGAGCTGGGAAGTGTAGCTGATCAAATTATGAAGGAAGGAGCTCAACAGACATCACACCTTTCTGTTGTTTGTTGTCGCCAAAGAAGGTAATTTGGCATTTGGAAGCAACCACGTTTCGGCCATATATCTATTTCTTTGGGTGGCGCTCTGCGTTGCAGCTCACAAATGTGTCCCTATTGGGAGTGAAGTGTATGCGTCTGCTGGTTGCGACGTTGATGAAGTGGCTAAAACATATTCAGCACTGGTTTCGATCAGCAAGTATGTTGCATGCTTGACTGCTGCGTTAGTGGCAGCATTTCTGTAGTGAAAAGGGGAATCCCGCACCCTTCCTTGGGGCCAGCCCTTAGTGCTGTAATCACTGCTAATCACCTTCCCACACAAGTAAGTTTATACGAAGTACAATGAACTCAGTCTGGAAGAAAGCCAATCACACAGAATATATGATGCTTGCATTTATTTCTATAATATCTAGTGAGAACTAAGCAGCAATTTACAATAATATGGGAATGAAAGTGTAAGCTGTATAATGCCAATTGTCAGTCACAGATGAATATGAAATTATTTTAGTCTTACGCTCCTAAATAATGTAGATGATGTCACGATCAGATCACACCCGGGAACCTCGCCGCTACAGGTGCTCGGCACTCCACGATAGAGGAGGGGAGGACTGGCCAAGCCCCCCACAGTCCTACACCAGAGTGGGGGTGTGATGCTAGGAGTCTCGGCCCAGATAGTGCACAGCTGGTCCTCCAGGCACTGTTCCTCTTAGTGCGCGCGTCTCACCAACAGCCCAGGATGAGTCCCTCCTTCACTGGCCCAGGTATAGTTCTCTTATTAGGGGCTGCACGTCAATCACTATGATGTACCAGCTCTTCGAGAAGCTTTTGGGCTCATCCTTCCGGGCAGTAAACATGTTTTCGCCTGGAAAGTTACAAGACTGGAAACAGCCAGTCTTGGCTCCCAGGCTTCATGCACGTTGTTTTGGGAAGGCCTGACATTTGTAGGGGAGGATTGGTCCAAAAGACCCCCCTTGCCTACATCCCTTCCCCAGGTGAGGGCCATGGCTCATCGGGCGTCCCCTCATACCACCAGGGCCCAGGTGGTGGAGGGCTCACCTGCTGAAGACATTGCCCACACGTATTGAATTTAGCTAGGCCTCAGAAACCATTTTGTCTAATAAAGATGGTGTGAGCTCAGCGCACTGTAGCGCGGCCCCCACCCTCGGAGAGTTTCAATTATCCCTGTGGCCACAGCTCCCTGGCAGATCCGCTGTGAGCCCGTTCCCACGAACAAGACGGACATGAGCTAGTGTAAGATACTAAAACTGTAACATTTCACCTTCCGCAGTGTATCACTGCTCCCAGCATGACCCGGCCAGCGAGGCCTGGGTGAAAAAGAGAACTGTAAAACGGTCCTCGGATAAAAGCAAAAGTTCCCAAATATTAATGCCAAGACTACTTGCAAAGCGTGCATTTCTCCACAAAACTTCTTCTATTAAGGAAACCTGTCATATGTATAAACATGGTAGAATGCATGCTTACATGACATTAGCAATGAAGAACCCACACAACTGAGTTGTGTGCTAACAATAAAAGAGCGTTCCAGGGGACTATTCGTTATGTGTATCCTTGAAAAGCTTACACCCCATGGTCCCGCGCCATAACCGAACTAATGCTGCTAGAGTGCAAGGGAAGGTGAATGTAACCATACAGAGGGCTCATGTGAAGGACGCGCGAGAATGCACCTGTCATGCGTGTATGTCTAAGCCCCTTATGTGCCACTACCGTCACATACGGTGGCGAGTCATTTTCTATGTGCTCCACCAACCTCACTACTACCTCACTTACTGCAAATGTATATGCATATAACTAAATGTTGTAGTTGTTAAAACATAGTGTACAAATAATGTGCTCAGACTGGCTATATTTGAGAGACATTTAGCAAAGTTAAAATGTATGTTTTCGAGTGATCCAAATGAGTATTATAGAGTGTTCAAATGTTTATGATGTTTTCACCTAAAGTCGGCAACACACGAGGAAGATACCTTTGTGAATATGTGCAAGGCCATTCCCCCTCCCACCCTGCGAAGACTGCCAAACAAGAGAGCAGAGGCCTGCGCCGCGCTGCTCCACCTCCCCCAACTAGGCTGGAGCCCTTCAAAGATTTGTAGTCCCATCTGCAGCACCCAAGGCCACGGCCTGCCACCTGCATTATTTACAGCACAGCAGTAAACCTCCGCCTGAATACACAAATCCAAACCCCACAACCCATAGGATCACCTTAGACTTATGGCCCCTGTACAATTAGGACACCCAATACTGTGGCAACATACAGCAGCTCATTCATAACGACTTCTAACAAGACAGAAAGACATGTACCGCCTGTCCCATGCCCTGAGACTTAGCCCCTCGACCTATGGTACCGGTCAACAGGACACTGGTAACCACGCACTGATGAATCATCATCAAACCCCTCACAAGGTGCATTCCTCCTGTGTTGCATTAACCTGTAGAATAACCTATTGGAAGATTTACTAAAGAAGATAATATTGCAATAACTGAATGACTGCGGTGTACATGGCCTAGGGCAAATAAGTCAGAAAAAGACATTCATCTCTGACACTGGCCACAATAGCACAACAACACCGCCCGGATGAACTCAGCTGACCTGCCAGGCCCAGCCCAACCCATGAGGCTGACCAGTGACGTCCTCCAGCCAAGGCCAACCACATCTCAGCAGCGCCTATAGCTAGTCATCGCCACCCAATCCCATTGAACTTGTGCCCCTTATAGTATGTAGGTTCTGATGACGTGTTTTGTAAATATATACGCCTGTCTTTGCTATTGTCAGACAGAGCGCTCTCGGAGTTTGCAGAGTTCTTTGCATGCCCTATTCTGATTGATAAACTCCCATTTACGCTCACACGCACTCTGTCTTGGCCTTATTCCCATTCTGGGAGAGTCCTTCATTGTCTCTCATTTGCGGGGAGGATCGTGCTGGTTGGGGACGCTTGCCTTCAGTGGTGACCCCGAAAGCGTGATTATTATTATTTTTTCCCAGTGCGAGCGATCATAAAGGGAGGAGAAGAGGGAATTTAGGACAGGAAACGAAGCGGGGTAAAAAAGGGGGCACGTAGGTCTACTAAGGACCATCTTAAACTTTCTTTACTTTTTCTTTGCATATGGCCATTAGGATTAAGAGGTGAATAAGAGATAAAAGTGACGGGAACCTAGCTCCGAGAGGGGGTGGAAGGCGGCGCCGCATAGTGCTATCTTGACTAGTACTGGGAATATATGAAGAAGTGGATAAAAGTGTCTGGCAAAGGGAGACACAGAGAATATATTAGTTACTGCTATTCTTTCTATTCTTTTCTTTAGGGTGGGGGGGAAAAATAAAAGTGAGATTAATACCAAACCATAGAGATAAAGTAAGAGACAGAGAGTTCTACTGTAAGAGTGAGGATCAAACCTATATATATATATATATATATATATATATATATACATATATCTGAATAAGACGGATAGGGACAGCCGGCCAGGGAGGAAAGGGAGGGCAAATTGAACTTTGAATAGAGTGTTACAGAGAGGTGTGTGCACATCGTATGCGTCAGGAGATAATTTGGTGTGATGGGTGTGTAAAAATGGTCATAAATGTATACCCATTGAGTGGTCATGGTAAGTGTGGCCGGACAAAGCTTTATAAAGACAAGAGTAATAAGGTGAAGTGAGTGTGTACCTTTTTGATTTCTGGGTTAACCTTGTCGAGATTACTGATGGTTTGCTCTTGTACGTGCCCCCCCCCAAAGAGAATAGAATAGAGACGGCGTACAGCCATTCTTATGGTGTGCAGGCAGGGGAAAGAACACGAAGGCCCCCACTATTGCGTAAGACATAAAATACGAGGACTCACATGGTGATACGTTTACATTACGATATTAAGATACATAGAGACACATAAGTACCAGAAGGGCACAAAGTATGAGGGCAGAAACACCCTTATCACATATTTGTAAGAACTTGCCAGGGTACGCGGAGCGGATTAAGAAATATCATGACCAATGGATTACAGAGTTGAAGGGAGAGGGGTTGCCCCAGATATGGCCCGAAGGGGGGTCATTTGACAAAAGTGTCCTAGATATGGTAGCCACATGCATTTGTTTGAAATACAAAGGGAAGCAGTTGCATAATAGGAGAGAGATATTAGATCTCTGGAGGTTGTTTGAAGAGATACCGCCGCCTAAGGCACCAGAATTAAATCCTGACCTACCATCTACCACTGACAACCCACTAATGATACAAAAAGATGCTAAGGCATTGCCCGACGCAGAGCCACCAATAGAAGTAATAAGTTTATACCCAATACTAAACAAGCCAGTGCCCGCAGAGGGGTACAGTGACCCCACTTATGTGCCTCCCCCGACAGCTACTACAACCCAAAGGCCAACGGCACCCCCGCCATACGAGAGTACTAGGTAGCGAGCCCAGGTGAGTACACCAAGGGTGGACATAGGAAAGCTAACAGACGATCGAGAGTCAAGACTCTCGATAGCCAAAGATGAGCTCTCGAGGATAAAAGGCATATGTGAGCGAACAGCACTTAATGCAGCGAGATCAGAGCACACGTCTAGAGCGCCGAGCGAGAGTAGAACACTTGAAGAAGGGTGGAAAAAAGGCGAGATACTGTTCAGAATTCAAGAAGAACCAACGCGAATAATTGAACTAGGGGCAAGAGAGGGATGTACTGACAATGAAGAAAGGCCTATAGGGGACAGGGAGGAGTTACTATGTGATATAAGAGACGATTTGGAGGAAAGCGACAGGTTGAGCATGGCAATGGGAGGGGGAAGCGAAGGGTTTGAGGGTGCATGTTCAATGAGAACACTGGATGATGAGTGGATGGGGCGATTAAGAAACAGGGTGGGGAAAATGGCATCATTGGGAAAATCCGGAGTGAAGACGGGTACAGATGCCACAATGAAATGGAAGTTGCAGCTCCCGCTAATACATAGGGGAGGAGGGAGGCCGAATTATATACCCTGGGCTCAGATGGACAAGGCCAACTTACTAAAGTTATTGCCCCCGTTATCGGGAGGGGCGAGCAAGTGGATATACGCCTTTGAGAAACACACTGCCGGGGTACCCCTAGCAATAGGGGATGTGAAGAGCTTGCTTGTATCAGCAGTGGGGGATCAGGCTGATAGAGTATGGGTAAAGGCTGGTTTCCCAGGAGTAACATTAGACTGCGACCGCCATGATGGGGCCTCCTTTAACACAGTGCGTGCAAGGGTGTGGGATGCCTTGCGGGAAACATTTCCAGATACCCCAGACTTACAGTCAGTAATGCAGTGTACAATGAATGACGGGGAAGATGCTATGGATTACATTTTTCGGGTCCAAGAGATGTGGAGAGCAGAAACGGGTACGCCCTGGTATCAATCTACATCTTTATTTTACTTCATTATAAAGAGGGGGTTGCCAAAGGAGGTGCAAAAGGCACTCGACAAGATAGCAGGTATTGAAGCGAAAGGATGGCCTGAGATTCAGAGCATAATAGTGCACCACTGTAAGCGAATAAAAGAAAGGGAGAAGGAGGTGGCGCAGAAAAGATTGGCAGATGAAGCGAAACTAGTGCAGACAAAGTTGCTGAAGGTCGCAGTAGCCGCGCTCCCACACAACAGGGAGGGAGATGAGGAGGAGGAGGGGCTGGTAGCAATACAAGGAAGGATGGCAACTAATTGGGCGGGAGCAGGACAGCGGCAGTGGAACGAGCAGGAGCAAGGCGGAGGTCCGCAGTGGCAAGAGTGGGCCCCTCGAGGGGGACGAGGTGGGTACAGGGGCCGAAGAGGAGGTGGACCGGGGTACGGGGGAATGGGAGGAAATGGATGGCAGGGTCCCAGAGGAGCGCAAGGGAGTTGTTGGAACTGCAGAAGATGGGGACATTACTCTAGGGAGTGCAGAAGCAGACCCAACAATGGGTTTCAAGAAGCAGAACATTATGGCCATCCCCATCCGGGGAGCCCATATGGTCTCCCAATGGGACAACAACAAAGAAACCCAGGCCAGGGGTACAATGAGCAACAACAGGGGCATCAGTACAGAACACAGAACCACCCACAAAACAATGACTATATGCAGTACACGCCAGGCATCCCTTTTGCGACAACAGCAAACGGAGCCCCCGCACCAGCCCCCTATAGTGGCGTGTCAGTGGTTTCAGGGAGCGTGTTCAACCAGGGGGGGGGCAATGAGACACCCCGCATAGGACAGCCCACAGAAAACACTTGCGTGTCCAGTTCTATCTACCACCTATGATGCATCAGAGGAACCATTGGTAGGGGCGCAGATAGGAGACAAGCAGTTCATATTCATGGTGGATTCGGGAGCGGAGAAATCATGTATTAGGGAGGGCCGGTTCCCGTTATCTAACCGGAAGTTAGAGACGCAGGGGTTCTCTGGGGCTGTAATTGAAGTTCCTTACACAGAAGCATTGGATGTAACAGTGGGGGGCAACACTGTAAAGACACCCTTACTGTATTATGAACACTCGCCAATAAATTTACTAGGGAGGGATCTCCTTAGCAAACTCAACATGACGATATCCTTCACTGAGAGAGGTATAGTGTGTTCATCACCCAGAATATGCCCATTACGTGTAATGTTGGTAGTACAGGCTCACACAACCACACAAGAAATACGAGGTTTGCCAGTAAACGAGGAAATGTTTATTGAAGGACTAAAGACACTGGCCCTCATAATTCCTGAGCTAAGAGGAATTGATTGGAGGGTTCCAGCGGAGTTCCTCTTCCGCCCAATAGTGTGCCGTGACACAGCTCCAGGGTCAGTGGTATCATTAGATTTGCATGATGTACAGGTATCTGCGAAAAGGATTTCTGTGATTGGAATAGATATAGAAGGATGTGAGTGGCGTACAGTACTGTGTACGAATGCCAATATTGCCCTAAGAGACTTAACTGATGAGGATCTCTTCTCAGATTCAGAGGGGGATGGTGAAATAGTAATGGAAATAGCAATGCCGTGTGACATTTTGATTCAAGCTAGGGAAATCCCTGTTCAGCTGATGGCAGTGGTGGGAGCACCACCGTCATTCTTCGATGATGACATGAGGCTCGTACCAAACAGGCCCCCATGATGTAGGGTTGTTGCATGGAGTACAACCTGTGATAATAAAACTAAAACAAGGAGCAATTCTACCCCGAGTGAAACAGTATCCATTGTCCCGTGAAGCTGAAGAAGGGATAAAAGAGACAATAAATGCACTACTAGCACAAGGGATAATAGTGCCTTCAAACTCCCCATGTAACACATGTATTTACCCAATCAAAAAAGCAAAGGGACGGTCTTGGAGGATGATACAGGATTTACCCCCCCTCAATGATGTAATTCAGATAGAGTTCCCTTTGGTCCTGAACACTGCATCAATATTATGCAGCATCCCAAAAACGGCATCACATTTCACGGTGGTCGACTTGAAAAACGCATTTTTCTCCATCCCCCTGGCTGAAGAGAGCAGATACCTGACCTGACAGGGAAAAAGATATGAACATTGCAGATTACCGCAGGGATACTGGGAGCCCAAGCATATTCAACCGCATATTACATGAAGACTTAGGAAACCTATCAGTTGAGAGTACAATCATTCAGTACGTAGACGATTTACTCGTCTGTGCATAGGACAAAGAAACATGCAGAAAGGATTCAATAACACTCCTGACCCTATTGGCCAATAAGGGGTAGAAAGTAGACAAGGGAAAGCTACAGTACTATCTGACAGAAGTTCTATACCTGGGACAGCTAATATCAAAAGATGGAAAAAGAATAATCCCCGACAGGGTAGAAGCAATAAGATCAGTAGGAGAACCCACAACAGTGAAAGACATGCAGAAATTCCTGGGAATGTGCAACTATTGCCGAGCATGGATATTAGATTATGCAGCATACACCAGACCCTTACTACAAGCGCTCAAGGAGGCACAACAGGAGAACAAAAAAATAGAATGGTCAGAAGAAATGAGCACCTCCTTTAAATCATTAAAAGAGTTAATTTCAAGCGCTCCAGTGCTCACTGATCCTGATTATGGACGCAAGTTTTACCTGTTCTCACACTACAAGTGAACACTCATGACAGCTGTACAGACACAGAAGACGTCCCTAGGACACAAACCTTTGGTTTACTATAGTGGCTGTGATGCAAGGACATTTCGCGTGCAAGCAATCGCTAGCTGCAGCCGCGTTCGCAATAGAGAAAAGTGCCACAATAGTAATGGGATGCCCTGTGACATTGTTTGTTTGTGGAACATTCATTATTTGCAATACTTGAGAGGTCAAAAAGCACACTGACAACACAGCGGGCAACCGCCTACGAGATAATATTGTCGAGCGCCAACATCCATGTGGTGCGATGCAAGACAGTGAATCCAGCAACATTCATTACAGAAGCGTGCACACTAGAGGACATGCAGGAACACAATTGTGCAACTTACACAGGAGAAAGAGGGGAGGACACAGTGGTGTGTGAGAATGCTCTGAGCGAGGGGGAAGTGTACTTCGTAGACGGGTCAGCATCAATTGACGTGGACACTGGAGAGAAACATGTGGGTATGGCAGTGGTGAGATTAGAAGACGGTGAGTATGAGACACTAGTGCAGTACCGCCTCCCATCACATTACTCCGCACAAGCAGCAGAACTGATTGCACTCATAGAAGCACTACATGCAGCTAAAGGTTGTGCAGTGACAATATACACAGACTCAGCTTACATGACGACAACAGTACATGGGGGTCTAGCAAGATGGGGGCGGAGGGGGTTTCGACGAGCAGATGGAACTCCAGTGCAGCATGCAGAATTGCTGAAGGAGTTGATTGAGGCCCTACAAGATCCCACAGCGGTAGCAATAGTGAAGTGCCAAGCACATACATCCAACACAGATGTTGTGTCTTTGGGAAACGCGGCAGCGGACGCTGCCGCCAAGGAAGCTTCCTACTTTCAGAAATATGAAGCAGGTGAGTACATGCTGCAGCACAAGATAAACGAAGAGCTCCCAGAAGGCTACAATATGATGCCTATATCACAAATACTAGAATTACAGGAAGGAGCAAGTGCAGATGAAAAATTGATGTGGACGAAATGAGGGTGCAGGCAATCGGCGACAGACTTACTGTGGCGACAAAATAACTCAGGAAAAGTGGTAATGCCAGTAAAGTTATTGGAAATTGCGTTCCAACAACTACACTTCCCAGCACACAATACGAAACAGCACATTACAGCAGAGATACAGGAGGAGTGGTTCGTGCCCTGTCTCCAGGAGCACCTATCTCGATTAACGCTGGAATGCACAACATGTCAGATATACAATTCAGGAATGACATTACGTACGCTCCGGGGAACAATTCCAAAACCGATTGGGCCATTCAGAGAGCTACATATCGACTATGTGGACATGGGAGAAAGGTGCAATGGGTCACGTTTCATGATCGTGGTTGTATGCCCATTTTCAAGGTGGGTAGAAGCAGGCCCATGTGCACGACCTGATGCTAAAAGCGCTGCAAAATTCCTAGTGAGCCAAGTGTTTCCGCGCTGGGGAATTTGTGACGTGATTCGCTCGGACAACGGCACTCACTTTGTAAATGAGCTCTTCAAGGAAGTAACTACATTGTTGGGAATAAAGCATAAATTGTGCTCGATTTATCATCCTCAAAGTAATGGCGTAGTGGAAAAGATGAACGGATTGTTAAAAGGGAGGTTATCAAAACTATGCTTTTCATTAAAAAAGAACTGGATTTACTGTTTGCCCCTTGCGCTATTTGAGCTGAGAAATCAGCCAAGCAAGGACCACCATTTGTCCCCGCACGAGATCGTGACTGGGAGACGAATGCACACAGCACACTCCCCACTGCGCGAACACTCAGATGCACACAGAAGCGCTGCGATATTGGGAGAGGAATTCACAGACTATTTGAAGAAATTAACAAGGGCAGCACGCGCAATATCAAAGCAGCTCTCTCCACCTTTCACACGAGAGGAAGGAAACACAACAGGGTCTGTTACGGAGCCTGAACCACAGCTACAGCTGATGCCGGGTGAATTCATTTATGTCAGGAGTTTTGTGCGTCGGTGGAATGCACCACGGTTCCATGGCCCACACGAGGTAGTGTTTTGCACGCCCACAGCAGTAAAAGTAAAGGGCCTGAAGTATTGGGTACATTTGACGTACGAAGGGCATATAATAATGTGCAGGAAGAGATAGATGAGGAGGCACAGACAACAGCAAACAATGCAAACGAGCAGAATGTCTGAATATGAACTTGTGTGTGTGACAGTAATGCACCTGAATGAAAAAGTGGCTGACAAGTATACTTGCATTTTTAGGATATTACAAAAAAAAAAACAACAAAAAACATTTTTTCTCGTGTGTACTTATATGTAATTAATGATGTGATAAAATTATGAAGTGTTTACTACCTTGTCTGTGCATCCCCATCCCTACAACCCTACCCGCTTCCATTCCCTTTCAATATATACTGGCACTGGTAGTGCCAACAAAATGTTTACATTTATGCACTTAATGCACTTTTATATCTCAAACAGGAGCTACCATGGCATCTAACGGGCAGCCTGCAACGGATAGATTTACTAGATTTAGAGAGTGGTTAACTGAGAGATGCAGATATTCGTATGAGTGTGGATTATCTGTGTGTATTACATTGTTTTTTACAATAATGTTTGGTCTGGTTACATATTGGTTCATAGCCTTCATCTCTATCGAGATGAACGAGGGGGGAGGGATTAACAGCACTACTGTGATCAATGCAACCACAAGTGTAAATACTAAGGAAGGTGATTTTTTGGTATGGGACGGAACTAAACTTGTATGGGGTTATTATACCACACCATCCAATGCTGTCATCTCAAAAAATGAAGGGCTACAGGGTGAAATGCAAAATAACACAGTGTCTCCGCCAAAAATATCTAATTACAATGCTTGCAGTTTAAATGACCGAAACCCGTCCGCCATATCCTGGTTGTATAACACCCCCACCAGCCAGCCTGCCCCCATAGCAAAAAACACACTGACAGACAACGTAAAGGAAGAAAAGGAAAGGATGAGAGCAACACATGAAATATGATATGATTATTGGGCAAAGGGGGGCGGGAAGGAGAAAGGGGGGCCCGTTTTGTCCATCGCCCATGAGGCTGGGAAGTATATGAGGAACTAAAATAACAGACAAAAAAGGGAAGTGGGGAGGAGGAAGTATGATGAGTACTATGGGTTAGGATTAGATAAAATGGAAGACCCACGACATCCCCACCAGACGAATAAATGGTATGCGGATATGAGTGCAACAGCTAAACAAACAACAAACGAGAGCTGCTATGTCTGCTCCCTCATTCCCCATGCTTCAGGCACACCCAAGGTATTGTTACCCAAAGAGTTGCCTATTGTAGATGCCCAATGTCTCCTTCATCTCACGTTGTGCAGGATTAAGAACACCTTCCAGGCACATGAAGTTACTTTTAGAATGCTGCAGAACGAGAAAACTTGCTACCCAAAGACGGTAGGAGTGGTATGTCTGGAAGAACCATTTTTTGTGATACAAGGGACACTTTTCTCGGACAACAAGTGGAAGGATGAAGAAGTAATGTGTAAAGCTGAAGCGCTGAGGGGTGTGGCACCAGAGAAATTGCAATGGATAGAAGAAACGTGCACACCAGTATGGAAGGAACACATTTCAAAACTAACTTGGGTAACAGCCATTGAAAAACCCTTCAAGCTGCAGAACGAAATAGACTATGAACTATGTTTTAAAGGAGAGGGGAAAACCTCCATGGGGACAAACAAGAACTGTAACAAGACCCTCACCATCCCAGATCTGAAAAAAGGGACAACGGCCCTGATGGACACGTATTGGGTATGCGGCAACCAGGCATACCTGCACCTCCCCCAATCATGGAGTGGCAGCTGCTCAATGGCCACTCTGCACTCAGCCCTAATGGTAATCCCAGAAAGCCACATTGATGGGAGCAAAAGGACACGAGAAAACACCCAACAGAGTGCGACCCAGCCGACTGCAGAGTCACAAATATATGTCCTGTCTTCCGGGAACAAGGAAGAGGTGCTGTCCCGAAACAGACGAGCATCAAACTACATATGAAAGGCATCGTCAGAGTTGCTGGCACAGATCCCAGACAGATATCGATTATTCAGCTCGGCAGAAACCTTCTTTGCCTCACTCATTCCAAGTATCCAAGCCAGAGCAAACGCAAAATGGCTCCAGATAACACGTTGGGAGCTGATCCAGCTGGCAAATGACACTGAAGAAGGGTTCAATGTAATAAAAGTGGAGCTAAG
Organism: Ambystoma mexicanum; assembly: GCF_040938575.1. Taxonomy (NCBI): domain Eukaryota; kingdom Metazoa; phylum Chordata; class Amphibia; order Caudata; family Ambystomatidae; genus Ambystoma; species Ambystoma mexicanum. The sequence goes on from NC_090925.1 coordinate 157,648,740, forward strand.
AGCTTTACGGCTGATGACCATGCAAAACAGGTATGTCTTGGGCCTGTTGACAGCGATGGATGGAGGTGTTTGCCGAAAAATCGGAAGTGCCTGCTGCACTTTCGTACCTTCTGAAGACGCAGACAACGGCTCCCTGTCCCATGTGATCGAAGCAGTACACAACCTAGGAGAAAGGATGAAAATGGAAGGTGGAGCAGAAGAAAGCACGTGGTTCGACAATATCTTCTCCTGTGTTCCCTCATGGCTGGGAATGACTGTGAAATTTTTGATGCCAGCTGTGGTGTTCCTCCTCTTTATTTTTTGCCTGTGCCAGGTGCGTCTTCGATGTTGTGCTAACGCAGTACCTAATGGTGCAATGATGATGGTGACAATGGGCAACACCCGTGGTACAATACAAACTGTGCAGGGAGTACAGGTACAAACAGGAACTGATGACACTCCCATTTATCAGCTAGTGCCCAGGTATCATGACAAGGATATCATAGACAAATTGTGGCATACCACCATCAGAGAGCCCAGTATACTAGAATGGTACCAGGAGGTGTGGGTAGACTTGGAAGGAGAGTGCGGATGTATATACCTGACCTGTACCCCAGATGAATATGCTAGGAGGGGTGAGAGCTTAAGGGGGGTGTGCAGAGCGTGGATGCCCATAAAAGGCACACCAGCATGGGATGACGCAATCATTGACGAAGAGGAGTGTAGGAGATTGGAAGAGTTAAAGAATGTGTTACTTAAGTAACAAAAGGGGGGAAATGTAGGGGAGGATTGGTCCAAAAGACCCCCCTTGCCTACATCCCTTCCCCAGGTGAGGGCCATGGCTCATCGGGCGTCCCCTCATATCACCAGGGCCCAGGTGGTGGAGGGCTCACCTGCTGAAGACATTGCCCACACGTATTGAATTTAGCTAGGCCTCAGAAACCATTTTGTCTAATAAAGATGGTGTGAGCTCAGCGCACTGTAGCGCGGCCCCCACCCTCGGAGAGTTTGAATTATCCCTGTGGCCGCAGCTCCCTGGCAGATCCGCTGTGAGCCCGTTCCCACGAACAAGACGGACATGAGCTAGTGTAAGATACTAACACTGTAACATTTCACCTTCCGCAGTGTATCACTGCTCCCAGCATGACCCGGCCAGCGAGGCCTGGGTGAAAAAGAGAACTGTAAAACGGTCCTCGGATAAAAGCAAAAGTTCCCAAATATTAATGCCAAGACTACTTGCAAAGCGTGCATTTCTCCACAAAACTTCTTCTATTAAGGAAACCTGTAAAATGTATAAACATGGTAGAATGCATGCTTACATGACATTAGCAATGAAGAACCCACACCACTGCAGTTGTGTGCTAACAATAAAAGAGCGTTCCAGGGGACTATTCGTTATGTGTATCCTTGAAAAGCTTACACCCGATGGTATCGCGCCATAACCAAACTAATGCTGCTAGAGTGCAAGGGAAGACGAATGTAACCATACAGAGGGCTCATGTGAAGGACGCGCGAGAATGCACCTGTCATGCGTGCATGTCTAAGCCCCTTATGTGCCACTACCGTCACGTACGGTGGCGAGTCATTTTCTATGTGCTCCACCAACCTCACTACTACCTCACTTACTGCAAATGTATATGCATATAACTAAATGTTGTAGGTGTTAAAACATAGTGTACAAATAATGTGCTCAGACTGGCTATATTTGAGAGACATTTAGCAAAGTTAAAATGTATGTTTTCGAGTGATCCAAATGAGTATTATAGAGTGTTCAAATGTTTATGATGTTTTCACCTAAAGTCGGCAACACACGAGGAAGATACCTTTGTGAATATGTGCAAAGCCATTCCCCCTCCCACCCTGCGAAGACTGCCAAACAAGAGAGCAGAGGCCCGCGCCGCGCTGCTCCACCTCCCCCAACTAGGTTGGAGCCGCTTCAAAGATTTGTAGTCCCCTCTGCAGCACCCAAGGCCACGGCCTGCCACCTGCTTTATTTACAGCACAGCAGTAAACCTCCGCCTGAATACACAAATCCAAAGGCGCCCCCTCTTAAACCCCACAACCCACCGGATCACCTTAGACTTATGGCCCCTGTACAATTAGGACACCCAATACTGTGGCAACATACAGCAGCTCATTCATAACGACTTCTAACAAGACAGAAAGACATGTACCGCCTGTCCCATGCCCTGAGACTTAGCCCCTCGACCTATGGTACTGGTCAACAGGACACTGGTAACCACGCACTGATGAATCACCATCAAACCCCTCACAAGGTGCATTCCTCCTGTGTTTCATTAACCTGTAGAATAACCTATTGAAAGATTTACTAAAGAAGATAATATTGCAATAACTGAATGACTGCGGTGTGCATGGCCTAGGGTAAATAAGTCAGGAAAAGACATTCATCTCTGACACTGGCCACAATGGCACAACAACACTGCCCGGATGAACTCAGCCGACCTGCCAGGCCCAGCCCAACCCACGAGGCTGACCAGTGACGTCCTCCAGCCAAGGCCAACCACATCGCAGCAGCGCCTATAGCTAGTCATCGCCACCCAATCCCATTGAACTTGTGCCCCTTATAGTATGTAGGTTCTGATGACGTGTTTTGTAAATATATACGCCTGTCTTTGCTATTGTCAGACAGACAGCGCTCTCGGACTTTACAGAGTTCTTTGTATGCCCTATTCTGATTGATAAACTCCCATTTACGCTCACCCGCACTCTGTCTTGGCCTTATTCCCATTCTGGGAGAGTCCTTCATTGTCTCTCATTTGCAGGGAGGATTGTGCTGGTTGGGGACGCTTGCCTTCACATTCCTGCCTTATCAATGCACCTGACTCGCAGAGCAAAGACGAGCAAGGCTGTGCAAAGCTGTGCCTGGCTCCCAAGGGCTGCGTAGAGCCTCTTGCAAAGGCTAGATGTTTATGTCTTCAAGAAGGGCCTTCGCAGTTAACCCCTTACAAGCATGCGGGCTCACCCAGTTCGAGAGGCCTGGCTGATTTCAGCATTTTCCTCCACGCTTCGAATAATCTCTAATGCACACAAGATATCTCAGTAGGTTAGTGCAAATGCAGGTTACTGCAAGCGCCTAGCAGCTTATCACAACAGTTTCCTAATGAGATTTTGTCTGTGTTTTGAGTATGAGCTAAGCATTTAACTATGGCTACTACAGAAAGTTCTAAAAGTGCCGAAATCAGAGTATTGAACAGCTTTGCATGTTGTTCTGGGGAACCATCTGCCCTCCTGAACCCCCTCCTTCTCCATCTGGATAGACATGCATGTACAGTTGTGTTTACGTATGTAGAATCAGAATAAATGGTGACAAAGCACCCTTTTAGCGCTCTTAGAGATTTGATTAGTGCTACAAGTTCTGCTGCTGGTGCGGAATAATGTCTGGGCAATCTTTTCATGATGTGTGTTTCGTATTCTCCTTCCTCTAATTGTACCACAGCGGCCCCAACATGTTTTTTACCGGTTTCATGAACAATAGAGGCTGATCCATCAACGAAGTACACTTCGCCATTTTCTAGGGTGCTATCTTTAGCTTTGGGAATGTCATCCTCCTCCCCCTCATATATGGCGCAGTGATGCTGTTGCAAATTCTCAGGAGTGCATGGTTCTGTGATGAATGTAGCTGGGTTCACTGTTTTACACCGTACCACATTTATGTGGGGACTAGACAGAATTATCTCATAGGCAGATGCCCTTTGTGTGGTTATAGTGGACTTTGATCATTCCAGTATTGAGAACAGTTAATGCTCAATGTACAATGTTACTGAGCAGCCCATCGAGAGATAGTAGAACCTTTTTTCGATAGCGAAGGCTGCAGCTGCAAGTGCTTGTTCGCAAGCAAACTATCCCTGCATAATGGAGTCAAGTGTGCGGCTATAATATGTCAAGGGCTTGTATAACATGGAACTTTGTTGTGTTGGTACTTTAGTCTTGAGGGTGCCATTTGAATGCGAGAATAAGTAAAACTCCTGCATATAGTCGGGTGTTGCCAAAACTGGAGCTGTTGAAATTTAATCTTTCAGGTCATTGAAAGCAGTCACCATTTCTGCTGTCCATTGAATGGTTTTCCCTCCATTTGGGCTTCCTTGAGACCTTGCAACAGTTGTCTGATGTATGCAACACTGTGACATCTCTGTCAGGTATTATTCTTTTGCCACCTTTAGAGATGAGCTGGCCCAAGTACTATACTTCTGGTGAAACATACTGGAGTTTCTTTCTTATCTACCTTGTAGACTTTTTTTGCCAGGAGTTGGAGTAAGACAATGGAATTCCTTCGACAGCTCTGTTTACTGTCACTACTGACCAGTAGGTCATCTATGTATTGAATGATCATGCTGGGCATATGAATGTTGCCAAGGTCTTTGTGTAAGATTCTGTTGAAAATGCTGGGGCTTTCACAGTACCCCTGGGTTAAGCAATGGCGCTCATATCTTTTCCCTCCCAGAGTAAATGATGTGAGATACTGTGACTCTGGTGAGTGGCACTGAGAACATTTTTTCATGTCCACTACAGTAAAATGGGTGGCTTGTTTTGGGATGCTGCACAAGATGGAGGACGGGTTAGGGACAAGAGGAAACTCCTTCTGTACAATATCATTAAGGAGGCACAAATCTTGTATCATTCTCCAACTCCCCCGTTGCCTTTTTGATTGGATAGATAGCCGTATTGCATCGTGACGTGGAGGGCCCTATAATCCCCTGTTGCAATAGGGCCCGCAATGTTTCCTGAATCCCTTCCTCGACTTCTTTGGACAAGGGGTAATGTTTTACTTCAGGCAGTATGGCCCTTGGCTTCAGTGTTATTTTTACTGGGGTCACCTCTTTTAGCATCCTTACATCATGTGGATTTGTAGTCCATAAGTGTGGCGGAACCTGCTGTAGATCAACCTCACAGAATGGAGGTGGACCACTGACAACGGCCAAATGGGGACTCTGTACTTTCCCGTCATTGTACCATAATTTCTCAAGGGATACAAATCTCCAATATTATTTCTCCATCAACGCTTGCATCCTCAAACAGTTCTTCATCTGAGAGCTCTCAACGCTATATTGTGGTGAATACACAACACTGTGCGCCATTGGCACCCATGGATATCTGTTCACAGTACCACAATTTGTTTGGCAAACACTTGCAACCCTTCCAACTCCAGGGGCAAGATAGTAACAGCAACCACCTCAGGGAGTGCTACAGGTCAGAAAACAAAATCAGCAGGCACTCTCCACTCTCTACTCTTTTCGTGGAAGTTAGGGCAAGCACTCGTATGCCGTAAATGAACATATCTGGGTTTACAGGTATCCCTCTTACTACCATCTCACTGAACACTGCATGTATCACTAGCATGGCCCAGAGGGGGCACATGCCAGGGATTGCGCAAAGAATCCCTCTATCCGTAAATGAGATGGTCATGTTCAATTTGCTGAGCAAGTCTCTCCCTAGTAAGTTAACACAGGAGCTTTCGTGATACAGGAGGGGTGTGCGTACCACCTTCCCATCTATTTTGACATCCAAACCTTCTGTGTATGAAACCATTACCACAGCCCAGAGAAACCCTGAGTGTTGAGAGTTTTTCCTGATAATGGGAGGTTGTTTTCACTTAGACACGACTGCTTTGCTCCTGAGTCCACCATAAAATGAATTGCTTATTTCCTATCTCTGCCCCCACCAGCTGTTCCTCTTCTGAGTTCAAGGTCATTGATAGCACTGGGCATGCAAGTGCTTGTTGTGGGTGTTCCTAGTCAGGATACGTATCTGTACCTGGAAATAAAAAGGGGGTCCCTCCCACCACAGTTGCTTCCTGATAGGGGGATGCTGCATCATTGGGTGCAGTGTTGAAACGGTGTCGGTTTCCTTCGACTTGTCTGTTGGGTCGGGCCTGGTTCTGTTGCACTGTCTGTTGATGTGGCAGTGCCGATATGGGCCGCGAATTCAGGGAGGCAGCCGAGTATATGCTTTGTATATTTCGTATGGGATTGCTGTGGCCCCTTGAGCGTGCACTGGTGTGGGTTCCTGTAAAATTGTTGATTGTAACCCTTGTTCCCCCTGTCCGCTGCAGCACTCTAGAAAGATTTCCCCAACTCCCCCATGACCAGCATTACCCCTGTGCTCCCCCTCTTTGTCCCTGTCTGCCATACCCCCCTTGTCTTTGCCCCCAGAACCCACCTTGTACTCGTTGTGGCCCTCCTTGCCATTGGGGTCCTGTATACTGTTGGTTTCCTCCCCACTGTCCTTGTCTGTTGTCTGCCCACACAGCTGTCATTCTCACCTGTGTGGCGATGGATGCACACCCTTCCTTGGCCAGCTGTTCTGATGGCTGTGCCACAGACACTGCTGCTACTTTCACAAGTTTGTTTTCAACAGTTTTCGCTTCCTCTGCCTGCCATCATTGGATAGTTTCCTTTTCACGCTCTTTGATCCTCCTACAATGGTATACTGTGATGCTTTGAATCTTGGGCCATGATGTTGCTTTCATCCTCGTTATCTTATCGAGTGCTTTTTGCACTTCCTTTGAGAGGCCCTGTTTCACAATGAAATAAAATAAGCACGTTGATTGGTCCCAAGTGCTGCCCATTTCTGCTCTTCACATCTCCTGTACCGAAAGATTGTACTGCACAGCATCTTCCTCATCTTCCATTGTGCATTGTATTATTGATTGTAAATCAGGATTGTCGGGGAAGGTACTCCGCAGTGCATCCCAAACTTGTGCCCTGATATTGTTAAATGATGCCCCATCATGAGAATTGTTGCTTAATGTTACTCCCGGGTACCCCACCTTCACCCACACTGATTCCTCTTGGTCTCCCACTGCTGATACCAACAGACTTTTAATGTCTCCTCTTTTAATGCGCACACGTGCAAGTACCGTCTAAGTACCGCTTTGCTGTGTGGTGCTGCTCTTTGCTGCTCTCTGCCCCTGTTTGCTGTGGGACTTTGTGTGGACTTGCGTGTTTCTCCTGTTATTGTTGTAGCTCTGTGAGTGGCTGAATCAGCGGAACACCCCCCGGCTTCACGGACTGAAAGCTCCATTACTATAAGACAGGCACGGCCGCGCACAGCTCGTGCGCACACGTGCAACTACAGTCTAAGTACCGCTTCACTGTGTGGTGTTGTTCTTTGCTGCTCTCTGCCCCTGTTTGCTGCGGGACTTTGTGTGGACTTGCGTGTTTCTCCTGTTATTGTTGCAGTTGACTTACCCGAACGAAATGAGAAGACTAGGTGGCGTGGACCGCGCTGAGATCACTGTGTGATCACTGTGTGTTTGTTTCTCATTCCAGCTCTGTGAGTGGCTGAATCAGCGGACCGCCCCCCGGCTTCACGGACTCACGGCTCCATTACTATAAGACGGCATGGCCGCGCAAAGCGTGCGCACACATGCAAGTATCGTCTAAGTACCACTTCACCGCTTAGCCGCGCGGCAGCGGGGGGCGGCCGCATCATATGTTTGTTTGTTTTTTTTTTCCTCTTCTTGGGGAATCCATTTCACTCCATATTCCTTGCAGTTGAATTTTCAGTTGGTAGTAGGTGATTGTTACTTTATTAAGGTACGTTTTATGAGCTTCCTTCTTTTTTATGGTTACACCGTGCACCATGTCCAACTCTATCATGTCTTTAAAATCAGGCATGCCCAAAATTGGTGCAGACTTATATAACATCTCACCTCTGGAATCTCGAAAGATCTTTTTTGCAAAGAGAACCAAAACAAAAAAAACGATCAATCTCGCTAAATGTGGATATTCGTACCTTCTTGTAAAATAGACGTTGGAAAGAAACAAATACAGTCTCCACTGTTCCAAAACTAAAATCATTGTGCTCCTTGTCAGTTGTTACACCTCCTCAGGAAGAATCAGACAAGGGGAATGTACATGAGTTGAATGAGAATATTGTGGTAGGTCGACTAAAGAATTAGCTGATGTCTCTATCACCTTAGCATGTAAATCAGGTGAAATATGTGTCACACAAATTCCTAAGGTCGATGTTAAATCCCCAGTGGCCACAACTGGATTATCGCCTAAAAATCCTCCATTGTGTCCAGTGCAGGCACAGCTTTTGTTAAGAAATGAATATGAGAAACTGTCACTAGTTGGTGAAATTGATGCAGATGCGATTGACTTTGAACACATCAAGTAGTCATGAACCTGCTACTCCTGATGTGCAATATATCTGTTCTAATACAGGTGACCTGATACAGCTTAATGATGGATCTGCTAGACAGAGCTTTCCCATCAAGGAGAGTAATCTAGTCAAGTAAGATAAACCTGAAGATAAGGACAAACAAGAGTTATATAACTCACCTGTAATGTTTGACAAATCACCTTCTAGTGTTTCTAATCGATCACTTTCTTTTGTAGCGCCAACTCCTAGGCGTACCCAGTTTCATGAACCTATCGGCAATCGTCCATATTTCATCCGTGATCCACAGTCTAATAACAATGATAATAGGTTCTCTTTCCCTGAAGCGCCTGCTCTCAATAATGCTGTAACGGCCATGAATACGGCGTTACTCTCGCTGGCTAAGCTATATGAGATGCTAGATGAAAAAATAAAAAATCAGACAGATTTGATTCAGCAATCTCATGAAAACATTCTCTGTGAGATAGGAATAAAGATCCAACCGGTTATCAACTTGTCATCTAACCACATTAGTCAGGGTACTCAGACGGTCATAGCAGATAAGGTTATCTCTATCCATCCCGTCCCAAAAGAGCCTAAATTACATATCATTTATCCTGATATTGTCGTTATCGATGGTCTGCAAAAGGTTACCCAAACAGGTTCTAAGGAGGGCCCATCTCTAACTAGTGAGCTTCCCTTGAAAACATCGACAAACACCTTGGCACCGTTGTTCTTTAACACCAAAACTCCTTCCTCTATTACTGAAAATCAAAATGAACCATCTAATTCAAAGAAAGTCACTAGTGAACTGACTAGTAGAATTAAAATCACGAAGGCTTCAAGATTACTTACAGCAGCCAAAAAGAAAAGACATTTGCTCTTTAAACAGGACACTCAGTCACAAAGTAAAGAGTCACTAGTATATAAACCATTGGATGATCTACTGGCTGTCTCAGCCTCTTCATCCTTTTTGACAACTTCAGTCTCTAGTCTTAATCCAAAACCAACAGCCCCTACACTCTCAGCAGAATTTGCGAAACAGTCACAAGTAAAAGTGTTTACAGGAACTCAACCGGCAACTGCTACTACGGGTATCACCTTAATGCCAGAAGGTAACCTGCACCCTGACAAGCATCATCCACATGAAAGGTCAGCTACAAACATTAGTTGTACATTACAAGACCTACGAGATGAGATACAAGCCTCCTTTGCTAAATATAATAAGGAAAATGAAAAAATCAAACAGATTATGTTGTCATCGAAGCAAGGGTTGACCAATGATGCTAGCCAGTTGTTGCAATCTACTTACCCGAATGTTATTTCGCTATTGAAAGGTCCGGGGTTGTTGTGCCGGGATTATGAATCGCAGGAGAGCATGAACCTCAACACCGCACCTCCACGATCATCGGATGGTAAATCGAATTCACTGCCCAATGTTGAGCCCAGATCCATTCCTTCCACCTTTAAGGGCCACGCTCAATATAAAAAGCACCATCGCTTACTGATTAAATGTTGTGGCCACCCCTTCACTAAATATGACCTGAACCGTGCCAGTGTGCTTAACATTTGCGCGGAAATAATGGCCTTAGAAGATCTTACTTCAGCAGACATTGACCTGGTTGAATTTGTCGATCCCCCCGACCTTACTGAGGCACGACCCTACATTTATTCGGGTATGATACTTAGCACTTTATGGTTAGCCTAGACAGCCTTTTATAATCTAGGCTTTATCCTGAGTCAAGATGTGTATGTACAGGAACAAATGATGGATAAGTCAATGCCACCCCAAACTAGAGTTTATGGGGACAAAAGAGCAGCTCATATTAATCCTGAATCAAGTTTAAGTGACGCATGGGTAAATCGAGGCCATGGTGGAAGATCATAACAATCCCAGATAGTCGATTCTGTTAGCCTTGTCTCCTGGAACAATAGGGGATTTAAACACCTCATAAACAACAAAAACAAAGATCTTTTACAATATGACATTATAGTCCTCCAGGAGACTTGGCTTCTAACAGTTCCAGTCTGGGATTTTTATGATATATACTTAGTACCAGCCATTGCATCTTTATCAGGCAGGTTGATGGTAGGCCTCATGATGGCATTTAGTAAAGAGAAGAACTTTGCTCTCATATGGCATAGATCCCAGTCACCCTGTTTCCAAATCACAAAAATGCAATGAGGAGTAACTTACTGTGCCATAGTTAATATCTATTGGAGCAGGAAACATCTTACTTGGGATTAATTTTTCAATCAATTCAATGGAATTTTAGATCAAATCTCATTGGATAATTCCATCATGGATTGTTTGATTATGGGTGATCTGAATTTGCATTTATTGTCTGGGTCGATGTCATCTCGAACAACTGATGAACATCGCTGGTCAATATTAATGGCTAATAGAAATTTTGCGATGTTGAATGGCTCAATTCAGGGAGATGTTCCTCCTAGGGCCACATGGCATAATGAGGGTAATCACTCTATGCTGGATTACATCTATGTCAATCACCAGTCTTTTTCTAAAATTCTATCCTTCAATATAAAAGCTACAATATTGAGCGATCTCAGTCAACTATGCTTGACTTGTAATTGGCCCTTAGTAGAAACTAGAGTCATCAATCACAATGCATCGAGTTTAGTATTTAGTAATGCGGGTAACCGCATACAATGGTCCAGATCCAAATTACTTCAATAAAGGCATAATTTGAGTGGTGCCTACAGTGATTCCAATGTTTCTGACAGCTCTTGTTATATCCATGCTATGCAATTATTTTCATCCAAAGGTCAGTATGCACAAAGGGGCCATGCCAACCATATTCACAACTTTGATATAGAGGTAAAACACAAAAAGAGGGATCTAAGAAATCACATAAAGTTGTTGCTAAGGGCCCATAAGGAATCTATAGCTTCCAACCGCGAGCAGATAAAATATCTAAAAAATTTTACAAACAATGGCATCTGGGCCGTCGTGCCCTACAATACCAGCGTGATGTTAAAACAGATCATTGTGAAATCATCTGGGGGCTCTTGAACACTGCTTGTCATAAACATCAGATAACAGTCCAAATCAATCCCATCCCGGAAAATGATTGGAACATTTATTTGATAACATCTATCACACTCCATTTCCGGAGATCTGCTTAGAGTGGGATGGAATTGGTCTGGATCATACAGTAAAGTTTGACCTGGAGGATATTTTATACTATATATCCAAGTTGAGCATCTCTCGTGCTTCTGGCCCGGATGGGCTTCATAATTCATTGATTAAGCAGAATAAGGATATATGGGCAGACGTATTACATCTTATTTTCTTTGAAATTATGAAAACAGGAAATATATCCCCTTCTTCGAAATCATCTGTGGATTGTCCGGGTAAAATTTTTGCCCGTATGATTCTAAGTGAATTCAACAAATGGCTAAACAAACTGAGCCATAGAGACCTGTTTCAAACGGGTTTTATTCCTGGGTTGGGCACCGCCATTAACCTAACAACCCTAAATGCTATCATCTTGCAGGGAAAACGGAGTAAACAACCGATATATATGGCGTTTGTTGATTTCAGGTCAGCTTTCGACCTTGTGCCGAGAATTACTATTTAAAAAGTTACTTGATTTGGCATGTCCCTGATCCATTCTAAAATGGATCATTGAATTCCATTCCAACACCTCTATTCAAATTCGGTTGAGTAATGATGGATTACTGTCAGAGCCTATAGGAACTACTCAGGGCTTAAAACAAGGATGCTTGTTGGCTTCTGCCCTTTTTAATTTCTTTATTCTGGATATTGGGCTTGGCTTTTGTAACGTGATTACAGATCTAGTGAAGTTAAAGAGCTCAGCCATTAACTGGCTTCTTTACGCTGACGATATGGTACTCATATCGAAAACACCAGTTGGCTTGCGCAATATGTTGAATGCACTGGATGTTTATGCTAGCAAAAATTGCATCAGCATTAATCTCAAAAAGACACAAGTTATGCAATTGGGAACAAATAAAAGGCAAAAATGTTAACATCGAACTACAGATAGTGCATACATACATCTATCTTGGAATCTGTGTAAATGATTACATCTCTGACAAGCCGTATGAAGATTATCTTCATATAAAACAGAATACAGCGCTATCCCAAATGAGACTCATTTGCACTAAATATTGCAAATTTGCCATTGATCCTTTGATTGTATATTACAAGCAAAAGTACATTCCTACCATACGTATGGCTCGACAAAAAGTCATGTCAAACTTATACTTATTGGTTGAAATATGAAAGTATGTACTGGAAAAGGTCACTGTTGTTGCCAATGTCAGAATCCATGCCTGTTATTAGGCATGAACTGGGACTTATTTCAGTTTGCCAAATGTATAGGAAACTTATAATGAAAGAAAATAATAATGGTTTGCTCTTGATTTTGTCTAATGATCTACTAACATCGGAAGAATCATTTGCTATGAGTTGGCGTACTTTTGCTAGGAACATCTTGACAGGTGCAAGTATCTCACAGGCGCTATCAATAGAAAACCCAAACAAAGCTAAAATCAAGCTCTGGAGAGCCGATTGGATAAAGACAAGAGCTGCTTGTATGAAAATACAAAAATTCAATCGGAATCCGTTTGCACTTAAACCATATGGTCAAGTTGAAAAATACTTACAAAAATCTCCTATTCCTACCCACTGGTCTGATTTCATGCGATTCAGATTGAATATCTGGCTTACAAAAGAAATAATGTATAGATGGGGAAACATTTCTGAAGCCAACACTGAATGTAGATTTTGTAAACAAATGATTGAAACCATGAAACATCTAATGGTTGAGTGTAAAGCCTTGCTATTGCTACAGATTTCTTACTTTAAGCACCTATTTGATGTTGATCAATTGTTATTTCCTGATGAACTATGGCTGATAATGCTTACTGGGAATTCTAAGCGTATGAGATATGCAGTTGTGAATTATTTAAATCAGTTGAAGATCAAAGGCAATGTTAATACTGAGGAATCTGAGTTTGGTGAAAAGAAGGTTAATTTTGGTTGAGCATCCCCATGCATTCCGTCCACACTCCCCCACTCACTTCTCAGTCACTCCATAGATGCCCCTCCTGGGCCTCCTCTGTACATATAAAAAGATACACTGAAAGTAACAAACTACAATAACAAGCTAAAACAACAACCACTACTTCTTCCCGAGCCCTCGAATTATACAGGGCTCCTAGATGCTCTGCCCCAAGACTACAAGGGCAGCACATTAAGAATGTACACAGGGTCATCAATGACATCATCTCATACAGTAGAAATCCGTATGGCTGGTTGGTGATGACATAACAGGCCTGCTCCACAGGGGATACCAGGCAGTAATTGGCTGGTTCTTCCTAGTCGATCCGGCTTCACGTGGGCCAGCTGGGCGCATCTTCGCAGTGAAGGTCAGGACAAACATAAACTGCATTGTGTCTGGCTAAGCTAAACAACTGAAATGGATTATTTATTTATTATGCAGGCACCTAGGCCGCACAGGAAAGGGGTGTCATGGGGAGGGGAGGATAAAATAGATTCATGCTGACCCATACATTCAGGACTCCATTGATAATGTCGTCCCCGCACCCAGTGTCTTCCCTTGGAGGATTGATCTGTGATTTACCCCTACTGGTACCTCATGTCACTGGTGATGTATGTTGTTGCTGAGGAGAAATACATTCCTGTGGGCTTTAGATATGTAGCAGGTATTTTATGGGGGTTAGGACCTGGAGGTTGAGTTCTTATCAGGGATCAAGAGGGTGTGGGGGTTGGGTTAGTGGTGCGCAACCATCACTGGTCAGGCTAGGTGGGGGTTAGAGGTCCAATGGCAGGCAGGTGTAGATGAATGGGCACAGAGCAGGCCCTGGTACTGTCTCACGCTCCGTGTCAAGCAATTCCTTGAGACGATACTAATATTTGCAACACTGAAGGGAAGAGAGGGAGATGGACTTCTGTGGGAACAAGGCTCAAATGGAGCCAGCATGTTACGCTGTGCAGAGACGGGGCTCTGGACTTGGGAACTCGAGCAGGGTGTGCCTTCAGCCTGGTCTGTTTGGGCCTAATACAAAATGGAGTCACTGTGTATGGGAAGTTCTAGTGCTAGATGCCTACTTCTATGTGCTGCCATGTCTTTATATAATATCGAGTGATGAATGCCACTTCCCCCTTGTGGGTTACATGGCCCTTTTATGGGTTTTCCCTTATTTGTAAGCACCTAGTGGGGTGGGATAGACACATTGCCATCCCAACGAGTCCAAACTTGAGGGAATTATTTCAGACCCTATATTAATGGGTTACAGATTACCACAGGGTCATCATTATCACCTTTAGTTTTTAATCTGTATTTGCAACGCTGAAAGAGATTTGGAGGAGTCATGGAGTGAACTATCACTGATACGCAGATGACACCCAAACATTGATTAAAACTGGGACTATCGAGGAAACTTTCATCATGGTAAAACAGCATCTTGATGACGTCAGTAGGTGGATATAAGAAAATCAGCTCCAGCTCAATCCAATTAAAACTGAACTGGCACTGTTTGGATTGTGAGAAACCTGAGGATATTCTCACTCCTGCTCCCCTTGGATCCTCTGCACAGGTGGCCAGGGAAAGGCCATCACGTTTGGATCCAGACTCTGGGGATGGAAAAGTGAGGGAGGATCACCTGGGGATAGGGTCCTTGGGGATTAGGAGTGGGGTACCTTTAGTCAAGACATGGTATCCCCCTATTCTAGTGACAACCAGTTTAACCCTCACCAACCTTTATGGGCTACTGTAAATCAGTTCCCCTTTCTTCCACTCTTGGGGTACAGGACAGTACTGAGACGAGGAAAAAACAACTGAGAGTAATGAACACTCCACACTCTCCACATTCAGTTACTGAGATGAGGAAGAAGCCACTGAGAGTAGTAAACACCACTTACTCGCACCACTTTAGTACTGGGACGAAGAAGTTAACTAAAGAGCCACGCCAGTATATTGAATAGACATGTCCCACTAATATAGCCAGGCAAAGTCAGGCAATTGAAACTAAGTATGCCCACGTGCAACCTATCAAAGTCTCAGGAGAATATAAAAGGCGTAGTCACTGAAAGGAAGGTGAGCGAATTGGGAGTGCAGCTGAGACACCACAGTAACCCAGAACTAACCAGTGGAGAATGAGACCCAGACACGCAGATAGTCTGCAGAGTGAAGCAGTAAGAAGGAACGTTGCAAGGGAGATGTGTCTACAGGGAGCTGGAGAAGTCCAGAGAAGGGACCCGGAAGGCATGCTGATCCCTTGTGAAGTGGTTTGGGAAAAATGCTCATTGCTCTGGGCTGAGAAGGGAGCCCGGACATATCTGAGGGGCCAAATGCAAAGCGCTGACCCAGCAAGGAAAGGACGTTTCACTTGACTCCAGTGGGAAGCCAAGAACACAACCAGTGAGTTTCCGATAATAGGTAACCCGGTATATGAAAGGGGCGAGTGAATAAAATGTAGCTGAATAACCACATGTGACCAAATTCACGTCTTTAATCTCCGATCAACGTTAAATGAATGAACAATGATGAAAATAGAAGGCTAAAGGATAGTGAGTAACAGAGTGGTCGCGTATCAAAAGTTACTTTCTCAAAAGTCTCTGTATATTGAAAGAAAGCCTTTTACTAACCAGGGGAACCATGAGAAAGACGATGTGTGAGCAAAATCCCCAAGAAAGATTGTTAAGAATGAAAATAAGCAACTGTTAATATTGAATACCGAATTAAATGCAACAGCAAATTGCTAACACTGAACATTGAAATGAATGAAAAAGAAAGAAGCTGCATTTGACAAACCCGGTGTTTATTGAATATTGAGCTGAATGAAACAGTAATAAGCTTTATTTGAGGAATCACTTGTTTATTGAATATTGAACTGAATGAAACAATAAGAACCTGCATTTGAAAAACTACTTGTTTATTGAATATCGAACTACACAAAGAGAACTCTTATATGTTGAATAATGAATGGCTGGAAGAGAATTCAAGGTTCCTGGTTGTGCGAACTTTGATGGGTGGACTGTGCGGTCTAACAACTTCGCCAAGACCAGAGAACCCCTATATGCTAACAAATAAACCTGTTATTGTGCTGAAAGGAACATGACTATTGATACTTATGAGACTTGGAGAAGCGAACTCTGAGCTGCAAAGAATTGCTGAAGTCAGTTTCAAGGCAAAGCTTCAAGACACTTCTTTTGTGACATCTTTTTGATATTGAACTTGGGGAAGGGAACACTGGGACTTGCAGCCCTGGAATTATATTAATATTAGGGTTAGGCATTCTGGTAATTAATTCTGAGCTGGAAATAGCTCAGAACTTTACTTTTTGACCACTTTTCAGGTTTGATAGACATCCCTACACATTGTTTTGTCTTGGTTGTGAGGGCAAGCATAGGGTTTTGACACAGACAGACTTTTTAGTTGAACTCGTTGGCACACACACACCATCCTTAGTATTCATTAGGTAGGGAAAGTCCCACCTTAGTATAGGCTTTACACCATCCTGACATTTTCGTTAATAACGTATTTTGTTACATATTGAATGTGTTGTCTGTGTCTCCTTCCATGATGCCAATATTACAGGACCCAAACACCTCCTCCTGGCTGTAAAAGGTTCCTTTTCCCCAGGTCCCTTTGGCGCTGAGCTCAGTTTCACCTCTACGATTAAAAATCTGGTTTGTATCTGGCAGAACAACCTTGGAAGTGAGGACAAGATAAGCGCCAAGGTGCAGGCTATTTGCTATTCCCTTTGACTGTAATGTCAAGTCCGGCCTTTCATTCCAGGTGAAGACCATTCTATCATGGTGAGGGCATTGGTGAATGTTAATTTAAATTACTGTAATAGCCTTTTGGCAGGCATCTCAGCCAAACCGCTGCAAAAGCCCAAATTGCGGCTTTCAGATAGGGTCTGCTTGCTTGGCAGATTCGCTCATATATCAACCGCTCGCCGATCACTTCACTGACTGGCCGCAGAGGACAGAATTAAATTCAAGCTGGCATACCTCATATTTAAATGTTTAAATCAACTTGTTCTCGTTTAGCTGAGGGATAAACTTAGTTGTTACCAGCCTACCAGGTGCCTATGGTAAGAAGACTAGTTGGTGCTGACTGTCCCCCCGTCAGCATTTGTCTCAAGGGAAGATAGAAGGTTTGCCGTTTTTGGCCCAAGGCTGTGGAATAGTATCCCTGAAACATCAGACCCCTTGAGTATTTATGTCAGTTTTGTAGAGCTTTCAAGACCTTCCTTTTCAAATAAGGGGCAACGAGGGGAACATGTGTATAAGGGGGTATGCTGTTCTGTCAGGAGGGTTTCCCGTTTGTACGGTTATTTGGTGACTTGTTTATGTTTCATCTATGCCTTTATATGGTGCAGTCCGTTCTGAGCATGTTATAAATAATCAAAATCAAATCAAATTATATTACACAGCCCGCGGTAGTGGACGTGTAGTTATGGTTAAGTTGCTCATCCCATAGAAAGACCTATTTTTTGGCGGCTTATAACTTTGCTCCCCCGGACAAATTGTCACCAAACTTTACCAAAAAAGAATATGGGCGACTCTGAATTTTTTGGCAAGTTTGGGGACGTTTCTTCAGGGGGGGCTAAAGTTATAGGGGGGTCCCAATTATTTTTTCTTCCATAGACTGAATGGGGGAAAACTTTGTGCATGACTACAGCCCAAACGGCTGAACAGATTTTAGCCAAATTTGCAGAAGGGGCGAGAGCTTGGTCCAGAAAGCGTGCTTTTGTGTGTTTGGTGGAAGTCCGACCAGTACTTTTTTTTGCAAAGAACTGAAATGTACATCCCAAAAAATGTGTGATATCTAGCTCTGCTCCGCGAACCCATATCCCTGTTCGCTCCACGGAGAGAAGTGTCATTGGCTTGCAGTACGCTGTGATGTCAGCGAAGATTGGATGTGGCCGGTGGTTGGCTGGAGGAAAGTATGCTGTGCGCCAAAATATTTTGCCATATGCCGCCATGGTGTATCGGAGGAAAGTGTGGCGCCGGAAGGGTCTGGAAAACATTGTTATGCCATGTGTTGGTGGGAAGAAGGGATGGAAAGGTTGGGCGAGTGGGAAGTGGTTCATCTGATATATCTAATTAGGTAGAAGAAGACGGTGGTGTGCCTGCAGTGTTTGCACGTATTGCGCCAATTGGCGGGTATGACGACAGGCGACTACTGTGTGTGGTGAATGCAGGCAGCCTTTGCTACAGCACGATATCTCGTGCAGCAACCTCTTTGCACCAACCTCTTTGCATGTTGAGTGGTGGCAGGTGAATTGCTGAAGGGGAGTCCATTGCACATGACGTAAATATTGTAAATTAGCATGTGCAATGTTGTGTTTTGAATGGTAAGTCTGTAGCCCTTTCTATGCATGGCTGGAGGCTTTGCACCGGCTACTATGTGTCCTGGTTGGAAGTAGGTTTGACATGGTTGCCTTGTGTGTGTGGTTTGTCAGTATTGCACACATTGTTGGCTGCATGGGTGTGGTCATTGTGAGCACATCCTACAGTGTTTACTGCACACCTGCACCTGATGGAGTGAGCAATCGTGCAGTGTGGCAACTGGGTGCAATGTTGAAATAGTGTCTGCATAGAAGTGGACAGGGTTGCACTGCATATTTCATAGGCTTGGGTACTGCTGTATTATAGTATGAATTATTGGTTTTGTGCAGTTTCTAGAGTGCTGGGAGCTGGGGCCCATGGGGCGAAGATTTTGTGATTCGGTTGACAGGAGCACCATAGTATGTGAAGTGGTAGGGGTGGCTGAGACAGTGTTGTGTTTGTAGATTCTGGTAACTGTTGCATGTTTCGCTGTATAGCTGCATTACGATGCACAGGTTGGGCAGGCCTGCTGGTGGCTGTGGGATGTGTGTGGATTGTCGTAGTTGGTCACATGTTGGCATGCATGGTTGCATTACGTTGTGGTGGGTGTGTTGAAGGCCTAGACGATCGGGTGCATGGCTGAATGTGTGCTCAAGAGTGAAGGCCTTGAGCACACCCACTGCAGCAATGCAGTTTTGACTCTACATCAGTCAGAGGGTGGTGATCTATAAAGAATGGTTGTGGAGCACATTGTGGATGTGATAGAGCACCAGAAGTTACCTGAAATGTGTGTATTGTTGGTTCCATGGGTGTGGCCATTGTTAGAATATGCTAAATGTTTTGGTGTATGGCTGGAGATGGTGTTGGGAGAAGTCCTGCAGTGTGTCCACTGGTTGCAGTGTTTGCATACTGTCAGTGTGGAAGATGGCATGGTTGAAGTGGAGCTTGCATGTGCTTGGATACTGTGCTATGTGCATATTGGTTGCAGTAGGGCCAATGTTGTGAAGATTTTGTGGTTAGGTTGGCAGTGACACAAAAGTTTGTGAATGGAAGTGGGTAGAGGTGCCGGAGGCTGTGGTATGTTTGTGGATTGTAGTAAACTGTGACATGTTATCATGGATGGCTGTGTTTTGGTGCGGGGGTTGGGTGGAAGTGTTGCTGGTTATGTTATTTTTGTGGATTGTGGTATCTGGCCACATGTTCACATGCATAGATCCATTATATTGTGCTGGGTGTGGTCAAGGCCTGGACTCTTGTGTGTATGCCAAAAGTCGTGATGCGTGCTGGTCTGGATGTTTGTGGATGCTGAAATTGTTGATTCTTTTGCAGAGGTTTGTAGTGGTGGTGCTTTGGAGGCACACGCGACATGCACGTTAAATCTGGCGTCCCGGTTTAGGAAAGAAAATCCTTTTCGAAGATGGCCACCATAGAAAGGGAAGGTGGGTGTTCCATACAGGGCCCTTCTTTGCTTTCCATTGTAGCCTGCAAAAAGCAAAAGGAAACCCTGTGACTATATTACCATGAGCAAATTTTTCTTCCCTTTCAAATGTATCCTAATGCGGAACAACTTTACCACAAAGCCACTCCCATGTGGACATGTCCACTTTAATCCTATGTTTTGTCCCTTCTGGTAATGGACAGTAGCCTCATTGTCCGGATCATGACCTTATACCATTACACCGACATTCTGCCCACTGCCCATGGCTACAGCCTACCCCTCAGTGACTGAAGCTGTACCGCTATTTTTTTTTACTACATTATGACACCTGTCAAATACGAAAACACTGCCCCATCTCCAACACCATGCTTTTCAGTCATTGCCAATCAGCCTTAGGCACATTTACTGTAAATCCACCCACGGTTTTTTTTTCAAAACTGTCAAAAGAATACACAAATGATTTGTCATGTTAGGTGTGCACAAAATCCCAACAAACTTTGAAAACTCATACGCAATCATGTCAGAAGTATTCCAACCATCAGAATTAACCTTCACCTCCCCACACATTATTTCATAAGTTTCACAAGTGCAATGGTCAGAAAATATTATTATCCCGAGGGTTCAACCATGTAATTTTTTTACAAATGTTGATCTATCGCAAACATTTTCAGTGCACCTTACCTCATTTTTCCTCCTGTAGAAACATACGAAATCTGACAGCAGATCGCGTCCATCTTGTGCTTATCTTGTCCATTGCTGCATCTGGCTAAGATAAATTGCCCTGACGTCACTAAATCATATGGCCCGCCACTGACCCTCACATAACCAACCCTAGTGATATTCAACACCTTTTTCGATGACGTTCCTCTCCGGTGTAGCCAAATGCGCCCATAAGCACCTAAGCACCTACATGCCGTGACGCAGAACCTGAAAATGAACACACATTGACTTACAACATAGCACATCACAATTTGAAATGATAAACCGGTTTTTAAAAGAAAACAGTAACACTTTACAATTTGTAAAGTACTTTATTTCACAATAAAGTGTCTGAGAACATCGGACTATTCCCATATGCAAGCAAATTGCAAAATTGTTTGTGTGCTCATGCTGGAAAATGTGAATCGTGAGGCACACGTTGTTCTTTTCCCATACACAAAGTGTTTGTTTTCGATAAAGGAACCGCTTCGGTCGCACAGTGAATTCCAGGGCGTCGGCATGAACTTGGGCCTAAACCACCATAAAAGATGTTATGTTACTCCTAAGCGCCAGTGCAGCGTAGGGACACATGGGCCCTGAGTGATCGTCCCACAAAATAGTCACGGTGATCCAGCCATTTAAGAGTACGTGCACCTACCGTACAAAAAATCCATCACTTGGCATCTGGAATCCATGGCAATCGCAGTAAGGCAGCATGTAACTATTTGGAAAAAATAACAGAAAATACGTATCAATACCCACTTTATTACAATACATCTATTGATTTCTTAATTCGGCATACAGTTTAAGCTAACGATTACTACACACAGCAAACAATTTCAAAAAAGACAAAAAGAACGTGGAAACTGATACACAAACCGATGTGGTCATACATTTTCTTTTTTTTAAAAAAATATTTTTATTTTGAAAACAAATAAACAATACAAACCAAACTTGCAGCATTATTTACAACAGACTCGTGAACATCAATTAACGCACATTACTGCTCCCCAAATCCCCCCCCCTCAAGAGCTTATTTGCGTTTCTCGTTCTGTATCCGCTGCATGTGGCTGGGTATCGCTTCCTTCCGAAGCTGCAGAATCCACTAGTGTGCCAAACAGTCCTGTTATTAACATTCTCCAAGCCATCAGGTTACCCACTTCTTCTTCCCCGCACTTGCTACATGCCTCCTGCCACACCACCGTTTCAGCCTCTGCCCATTTTTGCAAGTCCTGCCACCATACCTCAACCCGTGGCTTGTGGCACTGCTTCCAGCCCATGGCAATCCTTTTTTTAGCAAGCACATATGCCAGGTCCCTCAGTTTCCCAAGATGTTTAGTATTCCGAGGTCTGGGAAAACCTCCCAACAGGCAGGCCCAGGCCGTATCTATGTTGAGCGTGACCCCTTTATCCGCTAGTTTCAGTGCCACTTCCCCCCAAAAAGCTTCAATCACTGGGCAAGACCAGAACATGTGTGTCATATCAGCATCTTCTTCATCGCATTTTGGGCATGCTTGTCTTCCTGCGTTTGCAAACTTAGATATTCTCTTTGGGGTCATATAGGCTCTATGCGTTATGTATAACTGTATCTGCTGCAATCTGGCGTTTCTGGACACCTTCTTGTGGTATCCATAGCACGTTCCCACATTCCATCGGTCATCTGTGCCCCCACCTTCGCTTCCCAGTCCAGCCTCAAATGAGTCAAATCCTTCCCCACCCGGGTCATCACCATCTCATACAGTCTAGAGATCTCGTGCCCTCCTTCTGATATGTCATATATTGTTCCCATTAGGACGTCTGGCTCCTCCGCCAGTACAGTCTCTGGCCAGGTTTTGCGAATAGTCTGCACTAGCCTAAGATACAACACATATTGGCCTCCATGCAAACCTGTCTCTTCTCCCAGTTCTTCGAAATCTTTAATAATCCCTTCTTGCCATACATCTCCCAATGTGACCAGCCCAACCGATTCCCAATAGGTCCTGATTATCATCCTGAGTTGGTTGTCTCCCTCAGCTAAGGTGACTAGTGGCACCTGTGGGGAACACGGGCACGGGTTCTCCATCAGTTGGCATACTCTGTGCCACATCTTCCACCCAAGCAACAGCATACCCGGGCGTTCTTTCATTTCGAGTCTAGGCACCCAGATAATCTCCTTTAGGTAAAACGGGGTGCAGTCCTGCCCAAACAGCCTAGATTCAGGAGTTTCTTCATCAGAGAGCAATTTGGTTACATATTGCAACTAACTAGCTACATAATATGCCTCAAAATTCGGCAGCTTAATGTCCCCTCTATCATGGAAGTTCTGTAGCTTCCATAGCGCCACTCTATTGCGAGTGCCGTGCCATAGGAAATCCCTGCACATGCTGTTCAGTTTGACAAAAAACTTTTTGGGTATCAAGTATGGTATATTACTGAAGAAATGTAACAGTCTGGGCAGGACCACCATTTTGAGCATCGCCCCCTGTCCCATCATCGCCAGCGGCAGCTTCTCCCAAAACATATTTGTTTGGATTGGATTTTTTTCACAGCCACCTCGGTATTATGCAAGTGTTCCCCCTCCACCGTATGATACACATCTATTCCGAGGTAGCGGAAGGAATCAGCCGCCCAAGGTACAGACAACACTGGCAACCGCTCCTGAGGGGTTCCTATGTAGCTCCCCAATGGGAACATGCTCGATTTCTGGGGGTTTACCGCTATGCCGGACAGTTCTGCATACTTTTCCATGACCTCTAGAATATACTGAAGATTTTCTTCCGGATATTTCAAATACAGTAGTAAATCGTCAGCATACAAGGATATTAGGTGTTTCTCTCCCCCTGCCTCAATACCGACCATGTCATATTGTTGTCTGAGGTACACTGCCAGGGGCTCCAGGGCTAGAATGTATAACATCGGGGACCAGGGGCACCCTTGTCTGGTGCCTCTACTGAGTTTCCACCTCTCAGATATCACCGATCCTGTGCGTACTCTGGCCAGTGGTTCACTGTATAGTAATTTTGCCCACCTAACATAACCCAGCCCCATCCCGTATTCTTCCAGGACCGCCAGCAACCATGGCCACCTCACTGAATCAAAAGCTTTGACTGCATCCAGGGACACCACCGCCATTTCTCCATCGCTCCTGTTTCCCTCTTCAATCACCCGGTGGAGTCGCCTGTGGTTGTGGGTTATATTTCTGTTGGGGACATAACCTGTCTTATCCGGGTGTATCAGTTTGCTAATAACCCTTCGCAGCCTATTGGCCAGGACCGCCGTCAAGATCTTGCTATCCTGGTTCAACATTGACAACGGCCAATAGGAGCCGCAGCTATGCTCTGGCTTGTTGGGCTTAGGGAGCGGCACAATTAGTGCTTCTCTGAGCGATTTTGGTAGCCGACCCTTCTCAAAAGACTCATTGAGCATCTCTAGTATAGGGGGGAGTACTTCCACTTTATATGTTTTGTAAAACTCGCCAGGGAATCCGTCCGCGCCCGGGGTCTTGCAGGTGGGCAGCTGCTTCCCCGCCTCCTCTAATTCCTCTAAGGTAATCGGTGCGTCCAGCTCCTCCCTTTCTTCATCACTAATCTTAGGTAATTCCATGTCTTTTAGTGTTTCTCTAATCTCCTCCCGATTGTCCCCTCCTCTGTCCTCATATAATGTTCTATAATAGTCCAAGAATGCCTCGTTGACTCCCTCCTGGGTGTCAACCACTTCCCCGTCTTCTCTAGTTATTGTCCAAATCGGGGGACTGGGGGTTTCGCTCTTATATAACCACGCCAACAAGCGGCCAGTTTTATCCCCACCTGCATGTTGCCTCTCGACATACTTCTTGTAGTTAAGGTTGCAGAGCCTTTCCAAAAGCTCTGCGCACCTCTGCTGCAACTCGATTACAAGTTCTGCGTCCCCTCCCGCCCTGTTGCTTTCACGCTCCAGTTTCTCTTCCGCTTCCTCTAGTTCCGTTAGGACCCCACCCTGTAGGCCCTTTGACTTAGCAATAGCAGCACCCCGCAATACCACCTTAAAGGCTTCCCAGAGCGTGCACGCTGAATCTACGCTGCCTGTGTTTACCTCAAAGTACTGTGTGGTCGCATCCCTGATATCTTCCCTGAAGACTGGGTCTAGGAGCGCCTCCGCCCAGAGGCGCCATGTCGGTATCCGCGCCCTGGGGCAGCAGTACTGCCAGCTCAGCACCAGAGGCGAGTGGTCCGACAGGACCCTCGCTCTATATTCTACTTGGGTTGTCTCTATCACCACATCTGGCGTGGCAACAAAGTAATCCAGCCTCGTGTGCAGGTGCTGCGGAGCTGAGTAGTGCGAGTACTGTGTTTCATTAGGGTGTTTCAGTCTCCAAACATCCGCCAGCCCAAAGTCATCTAGTAATGTCTGCAATACCTTGGCCGCTGGGGTGGGCCTATCAATCTTCCCATCAGATCTGTCTGCCTTTGGGTTGAGCACGCAGTTGAAAACCCCTCCCCAGATAACCACTCCTCCCACACACGCGCCCAGATGAGTACACAGGGTTCTAAAATATGTCGCAGTGTTTTGGTTGGGGGCATACGTATTTATAATGCACACCTCTCTATTCTCTACCAAAGCCTTTAATATGACCAACCTCCCCTCCCGGTCCACCACCTCTTGTGTAAATTGGAGCGGAACGTGCGGTGCCACCCAGACCAGCACCCCCCTAGCGTAGGCAGAGTACGGAGAGCCTACTACAGTACCTCTCCACTTCTTCCCCACCAGTTCCAATTTTTGCTGGGTCAAATGTGTTTCCTGCAACAGCGCAATATCAATCTTCTGTCTTTTTAAGTACATAATGACTTTGTTTCTCTTTAAGTAACTGTTAAGTCCCCTGACATTCCATGTTACGATCTTAAGGTCTCCCATGGCTCATGAGTGTCTTCTTGCCTTCCGTGTAGCGACTCTCCTTTGCTCACGTGATACAGATACAGCCCTCAATCTTTGCTTGTAGCTTCTCGTACCAGCTCAAAATCCCCATAACTATGTACACAGCAAATCCCCAACTTCCCTCCCCTCCCCCCACCCGTCCCTTCCCCAACATCACACACCCCAACTGCTGCCCAGCTCCATTCACGGAACTCAGGCACCCCCACATCTAGCCCTGCAAGCACCAAACAATGCACAGAGCTCAGTAGGGTGAAGTCGCCCTAGTGGCCACTTAACTAAAATTGTTGTGGGGTAAAGAGAACTGCTCTGTAAGGCTTCCGTTAATTCAATATTAACTACAGTGCTTATAACATTTAGTGCAATAGTCTGACCTTCTCTACTGAAGGCTGCGCAAGCGACTATATTCAAGTCCCACGTGCCGCACCATCTTGTGCCACCTTCTTCGTGCATTACTTATCTCTTCCGTGCTCTTCCTCCGTCCGAACTTCTGACTCCTGGGGACATCCTTGCGCATCGAGCCATCCCATGGCATCCTCCGGGGTCTTAAAAAACAAAGAATGACTTTCAATTTTGCCGGATACAGTAACATATATTTGTGGCCCGCCTCTCTCAATCTCCGCTTTACCATCCCAAAGTTCATGCGGCTACGCTGCACAGACAGGGTATAGTCTGGGTAGGCCGTGATGTTTGCCGCTCCTCGTGTGATCGTTCCTCCCTTACGAAAGTGTTCCAATATCCTCTCCCGATCTCGGTAGTTAAGAATTTTGGCTATCACCGGCCTAGGCGGCTTTCCACTGCAAATCCTTGGGATAGGGCTCTTCCTGGTATCTTTTGCAGTAGCATGGATTCAATGAATTCCGTGGGATCGTGGCCTTCCAATCCCTCCGGCAGGCCCACTATATGGATGTTGTTCGTCGGGCTCGTCCTTCCGCCTCCTCCGCTCTGCTCTCCAAGTTGCCCACTCTTTGTATCAGGGCATGCAATTCAGCCTTATGGGAGGCGCAATCCGCAGTATTCGGGCTAACTTCCTTCTTAAGGGACTCTGTGCGCTCCGCCAAGGCCCTGACATCCTGGAGTAGATTAACGTCCTCCTGCACCTCTCCGAACTTGAGGTCCAGTGCCGTTTTTAGTTCATTGACGGCTAGTTCGAGTTTAGATTCCCAGGCCGCCTTAAGGTCCGAAATCGCAGCTAGGACTTCTTGGTTAGCGCCCGAAGTCGTCATGCCGCTTGCAGGCGGCTTGTCCCGGCTCTTGGTATTGTCTTGACCCGGGGACGTCTTAGCGAAGTCGTCTAAGGTGGGCTGTTTCGCCTTCGGCCTGACCGTTCTATTCAACATGACCCAGAGGACCTGTATTTTGCACAAATGACAAATGTGCACTCAGTACGCCCTTTTCACTAGGTCACCGTGCGGCCTGCTTCTTCCTTTGTTCCGGACATTGGTCGGCCATTTTGTGTCATCTTTCGTCTCCGGCACTCCTTATCTTTTCCGCACCGATCACTGCCGCCGTTCCTCCTGCACCATCCAGAAGTTCACCACGCGTGGCCCAATCAATCACACACCGACATGTGTATTTTCAGCGGTCGTCGGCCCATCATTACGCACTTTTTCGCCCGGATCATTACAGGATCTCGGGAGCTCCTCCAGATCACGTCCTCCTACATGTCCCTCGTAGCCACGCCCCGATGTGGTCATACATGACATTTTAAAGACATAGTAGCGTTGAACATGGGTGAATCTAGTGATAATCTACAAACGCTGAGAATCTGCACTCTCCATAACTACAAAAAATGACAACTACACAGAAAGATGGTATTTCAGTTACATTGCCAAAATTAATGTTCAGGTAATAATAAATTAAATCTCGTCCTGATGTAGAGTCGTCCAAAGTAAACTTACACGATATTGACCATCTCCATTCTCATCGTGAAACTCAGACAGCAATGTGCTTGCACCAAAGAATCTTCATGAACTGATATTACATGTGCCTTACAAATGTTTGGAATGCATAACCTTATCAAATGTTCCTTTTTGCAAAATTCCACTCCCTGCATTCTTACTGAATTTTGCCTTTCGCTCAAGGTCAAAAACAATTGTCCCTTATGGGTTCAGTCTGATGCGTCGGCCTCCTGAGCTCGCAAACAAAAAAGCAAAGCTAGTAACCTTCACTCAGAATCCAAACACATTCTCACTTTGCAACAACATGTCTCAACGCATTCATGAGAACTGGTACTCCCATACACTAGCAGACCCACTGTTTCCACCAAACACTGCAGGTGGCTGCCTCAGATTTCAAACTCTAGGGTGCCAGTCTGACTGCAATATTATTTTCAATACATTGTAACACAGACACAGTAATTCTTCGCCTGTACTTTACGGACATTATATTTTCGTGACAAACAAACATCACTTTTTTACTTCCTGCTGCCACATCCCATCCCAGCCTCATCAACCCTCACCTTCCGAGACAGTATTTGATAAGTTTAACAAGTGCAATGTTGTGTTGTTTTATATGTTTTTAGCGGCGATGTCCGCGTACACCGAAACACGAATGACAGATGGCGGGCACATCAAAACAATCTGACGCACTTCACGCTCTTCAACATCCAATCAGCGAACGGGTCACATGTCCGCGGAACGAACAGGGAAGTGTGACCGCGGAGTGGACATAGATATCACTAATTTTTTGAGACATACTTTTTGGTTGTTTTAAAGAAAACTACTGGACGGATTGTCACCAAATTTACAAAAGCACGCTTTCGGGACCAAGCTCCTACTCCTGCCGCAAATTTGGTGAAAATCTGTCCGGTGGTTTGGGCTGTAGGTGTGCGCAAAGTTTTTTCCTATTCAGTCTATGGGAAAAAAAGACGTTTTGGGCCTCCCTTATAACTTCCCCCCACTGGACCAAACATCACCAAACTTTGCAAAAGAATTCAGAGTGGCCCATATACTTTTCTTTGCAAAGATTGGTGAGGATTCGTCCAGGGGGAGCAGAGTTATAAGCCGCCCAAAAAGTGCTCTTCCTATGGGATTAGCAATTTAACCATAACTACACATCCACTACCGTGGCTGGGTAATAGGGTGTAGCGGGTGGGATGTTTACGTGTACAGCTACCTGTAGGGTGTGGGTGGGCGGCTATAATTAAATTTCATCACAAGTTTCTTCACCTGTGCTGGACAGGGGCAGTGTCACCAGGAGCCAGAGGAAGACATACGCATGCGCATACTTGTGCACGGGGAAACATTTGCTCCCAAAACTACTTGTAGGTGGTTCACAAGATGTGGACATGCTGGTCGTACTGACATCCTATGTATGCATTCATTGTGCTTGCGGATAGGCCATGCAGGGGCGGTGTCCATAGGACACCTACATTTTGCTTACATGTGGTCATTCCCACCAGTACTCTGCGGCTCTGAGTCATAACAGCATTTCGCAAACAACAGAGAAGCCACATGTACACCCAACAATAATTTGAATAGCAATGTATACTTGCACACATTCATACATACTGTTAGGAAAGGGAAGACGTAGCACAAGTGGATGCTTATTGTGGGGATTTGGGGATTTATACAAGTTGGTATTGAGGGGAGGAAGGGATTAAGGTATTATTGTAACGTCTCTGCTCACATGGCTGTGAAATGGGGAAGGGGTAAACGTGCAGGTAGTGCATTTTATTTTATCCATAATATGTCCTTGTACATAATCTTTTATGGCAGCAACATTTATCACCCATTCTTCCATTTTGAAGTCCAGGCTGTCCACTTTGCTACTTACAGGGTTGGTCCGTGCAGTGCACAGTGGTAGCGCGAGTTGTGTTTGGTTAGCTTACCATAACTGGCGAATTTCTGGGGGTTTTCGGTTTTACATGTAACCATAACGTCCCTATAGCAACGTATTTCCATTGAAATCACCAGCTCCAGGAACTAGGGATTATAACTGATACCCGGAATTGATTTGTTGGGCACTTTCCAACTGGAAAGTCATATGAAAGCCTTGTGCAAACAACAAACCTTTAAACACAGGAAGATAAATGGTCAGTCAAAAGGTTATGATAAAAAAGGAAACTATTTGGATGTTCAACGAGACAAAACAAGAGAAATCCAAGAGGAATTCATTCATATGGAACATCGTCTTGAAGAAATAAAAATAACAACCGTAAATCAATCCCAAACTCAAGCAGAAAGCCAGCATTCTACTCTGGGATGGAGTTTAGATGCTCCAGATCAAGTTTTTTAAATACAGCACAGAAAGAAGACCTGATTGTGGGAATGTCTCACAAATATTTAGAAGACATGGAACGTTTTGCCACATCTAAATCACATTGGCAAGGAACGGAAGATCTTCGAGGTTTTGAGAAAATTCCAGAAAATATTCTAAATACAATATAGAACTATGGTTAGGAAACCCTGATCAATTGGTGGTGCTACCCTCATTTGAAGTATCATTTTAAATCATGCCCATGACAATGCAATAACTGGTCATCATGGATTTCCATATACGTTGGAGATCCTACATGATGTCCAACCAAACCTGCCACCCCATCCTCCTCACTGGGATCCTTTACAAAAGAGAGGAATGACATACCAAGGTCTGATATTCAGATCCACTTTATTGGACCAGTGATTCATTCTGCTTGTGGCAACACATATATGATGTGCTACTTTATGGGGTTGAATGTCTCCCCAAATTGCAAGACAGAGACAGCAGCTATGTCATTGATAAACCACGTCTGTTCTCATTTCGGCCTTCCTCAAATGCTTGAGTCTGACTGGAGTAGTAATTTCACCAGTGAGGTAATGCTAACATGTGGGACATTTGAGGCGTTAAGATAAAGTTACATACCACCTACTACCAAGCTTCTAGTGCGGGTGGGGGTATAACAATATAACAAGACAATCATGGGAATTCAAACGTGTGTGATGGATTCCAGACCCACTAGGGTATTATGTTTGCCACTAGTCCTGATGGCTCTGAGGTCTACCCCTACTTATGTTACCAAGATGTCCGCTTTTTAACTCAACAGGTCGAAAAATGGTATTGACTCCAAATAGGTTGTAATGAACACAGGAAACAATGTTGATCAATGCCTCTACCAATAATGAATATGCAAAGAAACTTCAAAAGCATCTCCAACACACTTTTGTCAAGAAACAGAGGAATCTGGAGAAGACTGCGTTAAGTACAAAGACCCACTATGACATCTGGACATCCAAAGAGGTGTACAAGGTAGATGATCAAGATTACCTCTGTAATTTCCAAAGAAACCAATCTAAAGAGCACACATTACTTCCCAGCTGGTGCAGAGCTTTTAAGATCACAAATTAGATTTCCCCCATTGCCTACCTCATAACAGTCCCCAAAGGGGAATAGATAGACTAACGCTGGGTCCATGTGAACCAGCTGAAAACTGGTTATCCCAGAAGGTCCTTCATCGGAATTTGGAATCAGTTCTTCCTCTCAATGAAACGATCTCTGAATGAAATGGAATTTGCATAAAATGGTAATTGTGGATATTTGTATGAAAGGATAAAAGTGGGTTGAGTGTTAGAAATTAAATTGACAAATGTAGCAATATTTATGGAATTCAATATGAAGATTAGATTAGGAGAAAGGAAGCATAAGGAATATAAGCAAAAAATGTTATGTCTTACTAAGCCAATCTTTCTATCCCTCTTTAGAGGAATTAATCATAATTCCCTCCAGCTTCTTGGAAGAAAACATGGAAAGTGAGCAGGGAGCAGGAGGAAAGGTTATCCACCGGGCACCCCAACACAGGAAGGGAGGTGGGGATCCAAGTACTCTTACCCAAAAATGAAGGACAAATTGCAACATTAGCACTGACGAACCAAGACCCATCGAGATTCTAGACAGAAGATATGTTGTAAAATGTATCCTATTTGTTGGGCTGATGTGGAGGCCATTCTGTAATAAAAATTGCCTAGTTATTTAATGAATGGTCGTAGATTGCTCCAATCTTAGATTTAGGTTTACATTAAGCATTCATCTCACCCATTTTGCAGTTGAATTAACACTCTTGAACTGTAATCACCTGTCTTACGTTGATACCATGCCTTCCTTACAAGACCTTCACATACATACTTTGTAGAAATTTAATTTGCTTTAACTTGACCTCAACACTGAAAGTCCCTCTTCAAGAGAAAGCGCATTTTCCTGTAGTGCATAGTGCTCATGTTGTCATTGTAGTGCTGATTACTATGATAGCCCATCTATGTATTCCAGGAGTCATAGTGCTGATACTTTCCTTACAATGTAGCCCATGATCCTGCCATTAGCTCTGTCACACATGCTCATTACACAGACCATGCTTTGATGACATACTCCACTCATTCAACATTTGCAAAATGTTGAATTTCTTAGCATGCTGTGTAGGAAAATAGGAATTTTAATAAAGACAATGGATTTTACATATAATCTCTTTACTGTCTTGCCAGCACCAAAGAATGTATAAGAATGAATAACAAGAAAAAACACAAGTAAAGCACCCTGTCACGTGGCCAATGTGGACCCGGTGCATCTGCTACATATGAACAGTCTAAACATAAGAACACTTGCAGGACAAGTCCTCTTCTTTGCCAGAATGCATAATCTTTAACAACCATAAGGCGTGGAAACTCCAGTCTCATGTAGTCTTCATCTCGACGCAGTCCCATCTGTTCAAAAGGTGTTTCCTATAGTGAGAAAACGGGTAGGGTATTGGGGGGGAAATCTAGACCTCCTCTGTCGTCATTAAAATTACAATTTTCCTACACAGCTTGCTAAGGAAATCGACATTTCAGGCCAAGACACCGATGATGCAATTTTGCACGTTCAAAGACACGCAGGACTGGCTTAAAATAAAACTCCTTGATAGTGGAATCACTCGACCAATCAGTCGACATTCAAATCTCCTGAAGGGATCCCCCTGCCAGGCAAGTCTTAGATGCCATGGCCCCTCTGGAGGAATGGGCCCGAGATATAGAAACATCAATGACAGCGAAAGACATGACCCACCTGTCCAGGGTAGGTGAAGACATATTGCAAACAGTTTCTTAAAATAAATTAATAGCTGTGATTTGTTTGCGACACTGAGATCAGTTGTTGCTCATTCACCAGCACCACCCCCAACCCACTCAGCAATGCCCTTGCGGGACCCCTGCCTGGCGGCTGCGCATCCCACCCATGGGGTTCCTCCACCCTAGCACTTAGCCAGTGTCCTCCTCCCTTGGCTCCCATTGGCACTTCCCTCCCCCCCCTGCTCCCTCCCCCTTTCCTATCTCCCACACTTTTCTGCACTGCAGTTGCCCGTCCGAATGTCACAAGACCTAGTAGGACCACAAATGTATATTTACTGTTGTTTTTCTTCCAATGTTATTTACTCCACTGTTCCCTTCACACTTTGTCTTGTGGTGCCTCGAAGCACTATTGTGTTGTATAGGCACCTAAGAAATGCTCAATAAACAAATAAAAATAACTAAATAAATAAATGCTGATTTAAACATTATGCCACACAAACTTTATCATAATTAGGAGAAGAAGGGTAAGTAATAGTAGAAGAAACAGACTTGGTGTGTCTAGTAACATGAAAACACACTCCAAATGTGAGAAAGGCTTGTTATTAATACCTAAACCTTTAACATTAGAAACCTTTCTAAAAAGAGACAAGGCAAAGCAACATTGTTAGATTGTCAGAAAACTGTTTAGTGGCAAGAATTGCCAGACACAAGAATTGTGGCAAGACACAAAGAATTTAAAAATAACATTACCTCCCACAAAGCTGTACACTTGGGCTCCAAAGGCTTCAGTAATTTGACAACTTTTAGAAAATGACATATAAGAGGATGAATACCTACCGGGAACCTGTCAATTGATGTATGTCCTGCTGAGATGGCTAACCTGTATACATTGATGGTTCAGAAAGCTTTACCCTGATCAAACCAACCGGAAAAAATTGTTGACTATTTCTACGGAAGGTGCCATAAAGGGATCCAAATTCCTCCCCATATACCTGCAAACCCAAGTACCCCAAGCCATTAGACAACCCTCGGAAGTTCCGGGAGCCAGGACTCTCTGATGATGGAAGCAGCCAAACCCAAAAGTCCCTGGACTTCCAGGAACCCCTGAAATCTTCTACTTAACAAACTGAAGAGATCCAAGACATATCAACTCTTGGCTCTCCCCCCTACGGGTTCAGAAGCAACTCTGGAAACATTGATAAAAGATGGGGAAAGATAACAAATAGTTCTCGAAGGCTGGGGTACGAAGTTTGTGATGACCATAAAGTAGTTACTAAAATAAGAGAGGCCTTTTCTGTCCTTGCCTGCTGAATCAGTCTCAGAATCATTATAAATGGGGGAAAAGCATACTCCCGATCCCTGACTGATCCTGTTGAAATGCATCCAAATGATGTGGCTTCCGAGTATGGTCCCCAACTGAAAAATCTTGGTAACTGGCAATTTAGTCGAGATGCAAAAAGATCTGTTTCTAATGGGTCCCATAATTGTTGAATTCTTTGAAAAACAGACGGATGAAGTCCCCAGCCACTGGAATCTTTCATATGTCTGGAATTTCAGTCCGCTCCTGTGTTGTGTAAAACCCAGAAGATAGTCCGCCTGAATGAAAATCTGTCCAGGCAGAAGTGGCAGTAATCTTTTGCTATTTCCGCTAACATGTGTGACTTCAGACCTCCCATTTTGTTGACATATTGGACCACAGACACATTGTCCATTCTCAGCAGAATACAACAATTGATTCTGTCCTTTGCAAGACTTTTCAATGCAGAGGAAGCGGCCAGTGGCTCTAGGCAGTTGATATAAAGTCCCTTCTCCTGGGGATTTCATTCCACCCAGTGGACGAGGGGCTGCAGTGAGCCCCCAGGCCCAGGAGATTAGCGTTGGTTTCGATGATCAAATCTGGAGTCATCGCAAAGATGACTTTGCTGTTCCAGGCATGCATATGATTCAACCACCAGAGTAACACTGTCCTTGCCTCTTGAGTTAGCACAAACTGGTCTGCATACCCTAGCCCTTTCCCAAGATGGAGAGTCTTCAATCTCTGAAGTGCACAATAATCGAGAGGACCTAGAAATATTGCCTGGATGGACACTGACAAAAGGCCTACAATCCGCACTAGCATCCTCAGGGTGATCAACTGACTAAACCGCCGATTTTATCTCGTACTTCATTGCCCTGATCTTGGATAGTGACAAACGGGGCAAATCCTGTAAGGTGTTGATATGGAAGCTTGGAAGCTGAAACAGTTGAGTGTAAAGGAGTGATGCCACGATTTGTAAATGACTGTTCGCTGTCTCGCTGGACTCGGACCTCAAGAGGATGTGGTCTAGATAAATGCTGAGTCTGATCATGCACGCCTGAAGAGCGATCACCACTGGCTTCATCACCTTGGTGAAACACCAAGGTGCTGACGACAGCCCGAACGGAATGGACCAAACTCCCATTTCTTGTTAGTCCAAAGAAATTGAAGGAATCTCTGATGTGGGCCGTGAATAGGTTTAGTCAAATCAGCATCCTTGAAGTCTAACTTCATCATCCAGTCTTGGAATTCGAGTGTCCCTCAGAATATGAATGCCTTTCATCTTGAAATAGTTGCCATTGGAGAAAATCTTTGAACTCACTGAGCTTGATGATAGGTCTTACCTCCTCCAACATCTTCACCAAAAGAATATTGCTGATAAACCCTGTAGCATGAAGGGGACCTGCTGAATTGCACCCTTCTTGAGTAACTCCTGCACCTCCAGATTCAATAGCCGTGCACTGTCTGTGGAGAAAACAATTGGATGCAGAAGAACGGACTGTACTGAGGCTACATAGAACTGAATGCAAAAGCCTTGTATGGTCTGCAAAACCCAAGGATCGTAAGTGATGGTGCACCAAGAATGGAAACCCCAGTCAATCTGTCCTCTATTTTTCCCTGGAAAGAACAGTGGCAGAGGCACAGAAACAGGCTTACGTCATTGTGATCTTTGCCCGTGGAAACCTCTGTGGGATGACTGCCTGGTCCTCCAACCTCTGGCTTGAAGGTATCTTGTGTTTGATGAGCCAGGTGTAACTGTCTAGTGGGTCCATGAAGACAGCCGCCAGGCAAGTGACCCCATCCTTTTCTGGCCTGCCTAAAAACATGAACCCCATAAACTCTGAGAGATGCCTGAAAATTATCCAAGGATGTATACAGTCAAACATATTTGGATATATCTTTGAAGAATCTATCCCCAAACAAATGTGTGCCTGTCTCAATACCAAGTTCCCTGGAGGCCAGGTATGCTGGTTTAGAATCCAATGCTAACAGGACTCCTTCCATCTGTTAGCACCAATAACTGCATGAGCATTGCCCAGAAAACAGATAGCCCTTTGGGCCACACTGGCGTAAGGGCACCGGATCCACACATTTTCTGGCAATCTCAGTGTAATGCTACTTTAAGTATTGGTTCGGCCACAAAAGTACATGCACCAATCTCACTAACCTGGATCAGAGGCGGCAGTAAGAAGTAATGAGTATCCTCCTGGTTACCCTACTCTCTCTTAGTGAGAATGTGCCAGGGGAGTGCTGGACTTCCAGGGAAACCCTCTGGGGAAGAAAACCCTTGGATGTTTCTTGAGACTTTTTCTGCCAGTGGACAGATGAGAAGGAGATGAGTAGAGCACTGGAAGCGGGAGAGTTGTTCTGCAGGATACACAAAGAATGGGTGAGTAGACTACCAGAAGTGAATTGTAAACAGGAGCAGTTAAAGGCACAGTGTTACCTTTACAAAGTAGTATGGCAGTTTGGACTGGAGAACGGTGTATAAGCGTTGGAGACGTCACTGTCAGAGACCTGATGGTTTGCAGTTTCAGGAGAGCCTGAATGTAAGTAAGCTATAAGAGACTGACTGGATCTATAACACTAGAAAGGACATGGGGCGACACCACCCACAGTGTCTGTAAGTAGCGCGGTATGCGTTCCAGGAGAGCTTGCTGTGTCTGTAGTGAGCGCGGTATGTGGGATGGCAGTGGGTGTGTACAATACGAACCAACAGCAGCCCTCAGTTTCTGGGAAGCTGGGCGGAAGAACGTAGGTTCAGAAAGGACTGCGGTTTGTGAGTGTGACTGAATGAGGTGTGCATGCTGAGAGAAAAAAAGGGAGACTGATTAGCAAGGATATACCGAGGTAGAGGGAATCGGATAGAGGAAAACAGTGCTCATACCAGAGTGGGCGTAAGCAGGGAACTCTGGGAACTTGAGAACAGCAGGAAAACGGGCAGGGAGCAAGATCCAGGGCTATGAAAGGAATAGAAGGAAGGTAAGATAGAGAAAAAGCAAGGGAATGGTCTGTAAGACACAATTGTTCTAAGCCTACTCACAAAGCACTGACTGTAAGGAGTAGCAATGCAACGCTGCTCTGTTTGCCGGTCCCGATATCCTTCGTCTGCTCTAGGGGGCGGAGTTATCCACAGGAGAGAGCAGACAATGAGTGGAGAGCTGCAGCTGTTGCGGGGTGCCATCTTGGGGGAATGTACTATGCAGCAGTAATCCGCTTCCATCGGTGCCATAGAGACCAGCGTAACCTATTACCCATGACAGTATGCCCCCTCCACTATGATAGGCATGAAACCGCAGGACCAAACATGGGGCGTGCACAGCAGAAGTGGGCTCCCATTTACGCTCTGCAGGGGAGTATCCCTTCCAATTGACCAAATATTGTAATGAACCCCTATGATAACGGAAGTCACAGACACTAGATACTTCAAACACAGGACATGTGCAGGTAGAAGGGAAGGGGTTTGGCACGGTCCCCTTACTAGAACCGATCATGTACATCCTGTTAGGGTAAATCCCAGGCAGGCAGGCCTGTGCTCGGAGTCCTCGGATGCCGAACTCATGGAAGGCCTATCTCCTTCCCCTTAGCCCAAAAGAACTCAGAGTACATGAAAGTAGCAAAGCTTTACAGAGGTTTATTCCAAGCCAAGAAACCAACAGGGTCATATAGCGGAGGGAGGTCCAGGCACATCTCTACGAACTCTGGCTTGCAGGCTAGTTTTGATGATTTGTGATGCCACTATTTGCGTCACTCTCCAGGCCCCTCTCCAAAAACCTATCTCTATTCCGAATAGGCTGAGGAGTGGTAGCTCACCTACACAGTCCCATATAGATGCTACGTGATTGGGCTGGATAATGTCAGGTGCCAGGCTTAGACTGTCCCCTAAAATTGTTACTCTGAATTCGTTGCAGTGAGCAGACCCTATGATTGGCCAATGACCCCGGGTGTGATTGGTCGAGGTGCGGGCCCCCAAACCTGGGACAAACTCTGTTCCTAGCCTGCAAGACACCTGTGAATGATACATGTGCAATTATGTGTCTGCTGGATGTAATTTTGTATCAGTGACATAACAGAGTGTAGACCATGAGCAGACTCCATTCCCAGCACGGAACTGTAGCTTGGATGTAACAATATTGTTGCAACCAACGTCTGAGCCGTGAGACGGTGTGGTCTTGCCAGCTAGCAATCTTGGCACCTCATCTGCTCAGCCAGATCATTTGTTTGGAAGACCACGTTTCGAGCTCTAGAGCTCTGAATTATCCTGTATTTTGCTGAACGCAGTCCTCTCCTACAGCCCGTGTTACTTGGGTTCAGAGCGTGGAATGTCACTTGCAACACTGCAACCTTTGTAGCGGCTCCATCCCTTGATGCAGTGATTCTGCTTACGTGGCAGTCTGTGGAGCTTGAGGATTTCTGAGACCATTGGGCCTACTACATTTCTCAAGCCATAGTCTGGCTCCTGTTGTATGTGTCTTCTATAGTGTCCATATATTAGTGTCATGGCTGACAGGTCCATCGAGTGCTCCTGTCATACCCTGGGGTTATTTGCATGTAAGCATCTGCTAGCATTTACACAAGTTCTTGCGTTTCTGCGTTGCTTTAGCGAGCCTAATGACAAAATAATAAAAATGCAGACAGCATGTATATGTCACTGTCCTCTAACTAATAGAACTGTACAGAAGTATTCTTTGTGCAGTTGGGTGTGTGACTGTCCCGAAATATGCAGATGGCATGTGTGCTTCCTGTCTAACGGAGCTATGTCATCGTGATGTCTATCATAACTGGTTCATGGCATCTCAGCACGTTAGTCGATGCGGTCCATGCAGCTTTGTCTTGCTCCGTCTTTGTTATCTTCATCCACCCCGGGAAGAGTTCGTACTACTGCAGGGATGTAGGGTCTGCTGAGGGGGTATCGTTCATGGTAGATGTTCATTGTGGGAGCAGTGGGAATCGAAGTTAGTTTGAATACTTGGTGGCCATATTGCTTTGGATGCTTCTTCCTGTGTATAGTCATCTGGGACGGAAGGCTGATTCTGACCTTCCCTCTTCTGTCCCCCCTCTGGTCGACTTGTCAACCACACCACCATTGGTTCTTCCATCGTCTATCAGGTGCCATACCTTTGTTATTCTTGCCAGGTGTCTATAATAGTTGACTTGAACTTCGAAGGACCAGTACATGTAGGCACACCCACCTTCAGGCTTGCAATATACCCATTTCCTTACACGCTTCTTTGAGTTTCATGAGTCCTCTACCTTTGTTCCAAGTGGGAACATGCCTGATTCTGCTATCTTCTATCTTAGTCTTTCTATTTCTTTCGAAATCTCATCCATTGCTCTGTCCTTTTCCAGGTGCATGAGCAGCTGCATTCCAATCACCTCTTCCATTGTCTTCTTGCATTTCCAACACATATCTTTATTCAACACAAGGATGCTGTCCCTATGATCAGTCCTCCCACTATCACCGTTAGGCCATCGGTCAGTCATGTGGGCATCCATGACCACGGATAGGCGAGCCAGCACTGGTCCTTTGCTGTTCCCTTTGATTCTTCTTCCATCTTTGCGTGCAGCTGGGCCAATTGTGCTACCGCATCTGAGAGTGTCCCATTGTCCTTGTCATTGGCAGGTATGAACATGCAGCAGGCACTCCCTTTTTTTGTACAAACTTCTCTGTCCATTGCTGTGAGGCGGTCCAGAACATATCTATTATGTAGTGCCACCAACGTTACTGCTTTGAGCTCTTCCTTTATTGTGTTGAACCCATTTATCCTTGAATTTATTGTTACCATCAACTCCCAACCGTTGAGCTGGAGCCATTTAGCATTTGCATATGCTTGCAATCCTGGGGATATTAGTGCTGAAAAGAACATGTGTCCTGCTAAACAATCTGTGAGATAGGGGCACTTCATCCAGTGATTCTTCAGATAGTCCCCACAAGTAGTTTCCTTCTCTCCTTACTCTCCTCAGTTCCTTGTGTTGTTCGGGAGTTGTTGGTTGGATTGCTGCTGCAGTGTCTAACGACCGCTTGTTCGTCCTGTTATTTTGCATCTTGGAGAATTCGTCGAGCTTGGCATCCTTTTTAGGTACTACTTAGGAGGGCATGTTCACGTGTGTTAGGGAGCTTACCCTTCCCCAGTTAGGTGGTAGCTTATCATAGGTCTTTGCTTCACAGGCCTAGTAACGGTCCATTAATACTGCCATCCCTGCTCCCATTTCTGGTATTACTTCTATTCTTTTGCATCCAATGTTTTCTCCTACCTCTTCTGCACTGTTGTGCTGATAACATAGTGACGGGTTAGTAAGGGGAATTATTGGCATTGGTCCAGCTTTGTTGTCTACCCATGCTACTAACTTGGCGCTCCTGTCCCATTTTTTGAGGCACTTGTCGCTTTCCTCTTGTACCTTTTTCACTGCTGCCTTTGCTAGTGTTAGTGCCTTACTTCCCACTACTCCGTCTTGCCAGCCGTCGTCTTTGTAAACTTGACCATATATTAGTATCTGTTGCCTCTCCCAGAATCCTGGCTCTCCTCCTAATTCTCTTGCTCCCCACTGGCATGGCATGTACTTCAGTGTGATTGTTTTTGTTTCCCCTTTCTGTGGACCTTCCATTACGTACTTCAGTCCCTCGCTTAGTTGCCAGTAGTTATTAATCATAGGTAAAGTCTTGATGTAGTTGCGCTCGTATAGAAAGGTCGCCTTGAACATCCAATGTAGTGTTGCTGTATTTCCCTGAAGTCTTCCTCCTGTTTGGAACGTTGCCAGATACATAAGGCTTTGTGCTGTTGCTGCTGGTATTTCTGTTGCTACAAAGGTTCTGGTGGCGCTCATGGTATAAGGGATCAATGAACATGCATAACAACTCTCCCCGGTTGTATATACCACATATTGTTTGCTAGGCGTGCTTTGTCAGTGAGATATGTGTCAACCTCATTTATGTATATGCCAACACTTTGCTTACCTCTCCTTACCATATCAGCAGTGTCTTCTATGCCACCTGACATCATAGTCCATGCTGCTGGGGTTCAGGAAGTGTTAGTATGGGATACAGCAGAGACATGCAAAGCGAATTATAACTGCCAGAAGGCAGCACCTACGAGTACAGTAGTAAACAAAAACCAAACAACAAGCGTAATCATTTTTATTAATTTAACCATGGTCACTTACGATGCTATTCAGCAGCTGATGAGATGATAAAGTTGCCCACCTGAAAATCAAGTAAAATACTGTTATTGTGTTAGTTGTAAGGAAGCTCAAACTCTGCGTACTAGATAGTCATTTAGTGCCCATGCAAATATCTCTACCCATATTTTCTGTACAGAGGGATCTCGTAACGTGGGCAAAACCGGATATGCACTCTGTTCGAGTTGTGTGTTTGTTTGTTTTAAGCACTCTACAAATACCAAGATGTAAATTTGTTGGGGTCTTCTGATAGCATGGAGGAATTGTTTTGAGAATGTTTCAGGGTTGTCAATAGGAAGCAACATCGAGGAATCACCCTAAGCTTATCCTAACAATTCACATTAACAGTGGCAGAACCCTGCATGTGTGAGAAAAGAGAGATGTGTAGACAGTGATGTGTAGTCAGTAGTACAAACTGTGCGTGCGGAATGGCAAATTAAGTCACAGTATTACAACACCTTTGTAAACATTGTTCCAGTTCATGGGAGGGAGTTTTGGGCAGGGTGATATTTATATTGCTAAAAGTCTTGGAGATGGGCAATGTTACTTAGTGGTCAAGTTGCACCAGTATTGCTGTGGGTACTTCAGGGGCTAAAGAACTTCTGAACATGGGGTGGTCAGTGGTCTGTGATGCAGTGAGGTTTGGGGCGGTAGTGTTTTCTTGTTGACTATCTGTCGGTGTAGCATTGGCCCTGTTGATTTCTGTAGTGGCGGAGTGGGGTGCGGCCGATGCTGTGTAGGACTTGATGTCCTGGATATGATTCCAGACGCTCTTCCCTTGCAGTTTCACGCCCCTCTCTGTCACCGCCTCTACTATGTGGGTACCCGTAAAACGGGGGACAATCTAGTGCTTAACGAAGTTCTTCACTGGAACACATTCCCCGGCCTGTGTCTGCTGTATTTGGCGAGAAATAAAAGAGGGGCTAGAAACAAGTGAAGAGGCATAATCGTACATTTCCTGTCCCAATATTTCGGCCGCACTGTCATAATCCCTCAGGGCTATTGTGGGTGGAGGTAATGGGGAAGCATTAGTCGTCCTGTTACCACTTCATGGGCATGAAATGGTGGTCAGACCCGGTTTTATTGCATAATTCGAACAGGGCTACAGGCAAGCAGCAGAGCTAGTTTTTCTTAGTACCATGTTGGGTTTTGGCAATGCACTCCTTCAAAAGGCCATTGAGGCATTCACACACCCCATTTACTTGCAGGTGGTATGCACGGGCAAATTTGAGTTTTATCCCTAGCAGGGCTGTGATGTGCTGGAACATTTCATTGGCGAAATGAGGGCCATTGTCAGACCGCAGGACTTGAAACATGCCCCATCTTGGGAACACTTCCCTAACCAGAATTTTGCAGCTCGGAGTGCATCAGCATGGGAACATGGGCCTGTTTCGATCCACCTTGAGAAGGGACATAACACTACAATCATATAGTGGTAGCCTTGGCATACCTGAATCATGTCCACATAGTTGATATAAAGGTGCAAGTACGGGACTTGAGGTCTAGGTATTTTTCCCATGACCACTCTCAGTGTGTGGCCAGCGGTTAATTGCTGGCACGTCAAACAATTACTAATAAAGTATGCTACGTGGGTATTTAGGTCGGGACAAACCAAGATTCTCTGATGCGTGCTGCAATTACCTCTTTCCCTGTGTATGTGGGGTAATGCAATTGCTTTAATGCTGTTTTTAGTAATGCTAGTGACATGACCACCTTACCTGTAATATTTTGCCACCATAGAGCATCGGTAGGGAACATAGAACACCCTCTCTTCACCCAAAGCTCTTTCTCCCCTTTTGTTGCAGCTGCCTGCAGTTGCATTATCTGTGTTTCTGGTAAGTGATTGTATCTATCCTTTAACAACATCTGTCTCATCCCTCCCCTCTCTTTTAGTTTTTCTTATAGATCCCACATTTCTCCAAAATACGATGCACATGTTGCCTGATAGTGTGCAGCCTCATTACCCTTTGAAATTGGGTCTTCCCCATTGGTGTGTGCCTTGGCACTTCACCAATGCTAAGTTCTCTGGGAATGGCATTACTTTTATTAGTTCTCCTAATAGTAGAGTACGCTGCACAGGAGTGCCATCTGATTTTCTGAATCCCCTTCTGAGCCATCTTGCCAATCCTGAATGTACTGAAGAGATGACATATGCAATGTCAGAATAAACTGTCACCCTCTTGCCCACACTCTTTTGTAGTGCCAGTATTAATGCCACTAATTCTGATGCTTGTGCTGAGTAATGAGAAGGTAGTCTGACACTCTCAACTATTTCACTTGTCCAATCTTCCATCAATCTCAGTACAGCAGCTTCAGTTCTTCTTATCCCATCACTTTGATCAATAGTTGAACACCCGTCAATGTGTAGCACCTCTCCCCCCTCAAGCACATCTTCTTTTACTTTTCGCGTTTCTGCGAATAACTCAATGTTTTTGCTGCAGTCGTGGGCCCACTTATCTGGTTCTTTGATATCCGCTATGAATAGCGCTGGGTTTACATTCTTACACCTCACTATCTCCAATTCTGGCCTTAAGAGTATTATCTCATATACTGATGCTCTCTGTGTTGTCTGTGTGCTCTTTGGCTTATGCAGTATTGCAAAGAGGGCATGTTCAATGTAGAGGGTTGTAGTACAACTCATAGTTATTGATGATGCCCTTTCTACTGCGAAGGCTGCAGCAGCCAAATGTTGTTCGCACGGAAAGTGCCCTTTCATTACTGGGTTGAGTCAGCCACTGTAATATACAACTGGGTTTTGGCCCATGCTTGTCTTTTGGGTCAATACTGCTTTCATAACCACACCATCAGAGTGTGAAAATAGGAAAAATTTCTTTTTTATAGTCTATGGTCCCTAATACTGTGGCTGTGGTTATTGCTTCCTTAAATTTGTTGAATGCCTCAGTCATTACTCTAGTCTAACCCAGTTGCTTTGTCCCTTTCTGTGCTTCCTTGAGGGCATTTAAAAACGGACATGTGTAAGTGCTGTAGTTGAAAACCCATGCCCTGCAGTAATTACCCAATCTAAGGAACTGCTGTAATTCTCTCACCATTTTGGGCTGGGGTGTGTTTTGTATTGCTTGTGCTCTTTTTGGGTCGATGTGCCTGCCATCTTTGGATATTATCTGCCGAAAATAAAGTACTTCTTTCTGGCAGTACTGGATTTTGGCCTTGTACATTGTACCCCTTTTCTGCTAGTATTGTGAGCATGCGTACTGAATCATTTCGTCTGTGTCACTGTAGATGAGTATGCCATCCACATATTGTAGAACTGTGCTGTCTATACGGACATTCCCTAAATCCATCTATATTAGTCTGTTAAAGGTAGACAGGGTACTACACAGTACCCTTGGGGCAGCCTAGTATGCTTCCATTTCTGGCTGTGGTACATGAAGCTTGTCAAGTCT
The DNA here is from genome assembly GCF_040938575.1 of Ambystoma mexicanum. Classification (NCBI taxonomy): domain Eukaryota; kingdom Metazoa; phylum Chordata; class Amphibia; order Caudata; family Ambystomatidae; genus Ambystoma; species Ambystoma mexicanum. The sequence continues at coordinate 157,693,114 of NC_090925.1, forward strand.
TGGGAATCAGGGTTTAATGGTACTGACAAAAGGCATTCTTGAGGTCAATAACAGTAAATCAGGTTGCCTCTGCCGGGATGCCACACTGGATTGTTGCAGTATTTGCTGCCACTGGATACTCTGCTTCTACAATATGGTTAAGTGGCCGTAAATCTTGCTTAAAACGCCAGGGTACGCCTTGCGTACGGGGTACACTGCAGTGTTGCATGGAGATTCTGGGGGTACCAGTATTCCACTTTCTATGAGGGCATTCATTGTTTCATAAATGCCTTCCTCTGCTTCCTTCGTCAAGGGGTATTGTTTCACCCGTGGTAGAATTGCACCTGGCTTCAGTTTTATCTTCACTCCCCCTATGCCTTTTATGCACCCCACATCATAGAGACTTGTGGTCCATAAGCTGTCGGGCACATTGGGCAGATCCGCTGTCCAAAACGGTGGTGGTTCCTATAGTCCCATCGCCATTTTCTGTTCCACCTCTATGTATTTAATGTGCAACCAAAAGCGCACGCTAATTTATAGCATCATTTCTGCCTCACCTCTGTCCTCTGTGAATAGCTCCTCATCAGTGATGTTTGTTAACCTGTATCCTTCTGCAACTGCTATTATTGCTCTCCATGGCATTCCCTGATCATCAATAGCATGTACTGCAACCCAATATTCTCTTGCCACAATCCCTCTGTCAAGTATTACAGTTGTTCCTTCTTTCTCATCTGATGGTGTTTTTGGCCTAAATAGATACTCACATGGTCGCTTCCATACCTTTCCTGCTATCCCTGGTAACCATATTGGAACAACTTAGGTCGGTTGGCTCCCCCTCTGTACCCACTTCCCACAATATGCTTGAACAATCTGTCTCACTGTGAGCATGTGTATTCCTGGTTTGGAGCATATTATCTCTTTGTCTTTAAAGGAAATCATCATGTTTAGTATGCTCATTATATGTTTACAGGTACTTGTCTGGAGTATAGTAGAGGTAGGGATAAGTCGTAATCTCCTACAGATAAGGAGATGTTATCAGTAAAATGAACCACTTCTCGTGCCCCAGAGAATCCTTGAGTGTTCATGGCATCGTCTGACAACGCAAATATCCTTCCCTGATACATGACCTAGTCACCCTAGTGTCAACAAGAAAGGAAAAAGCTTTGTCACCTATCACCACCCTTATATGCGAGGTTCCACCACAGGGTTATGTGTGATCGATAGGATGGGACACAACAAGTTTGCCTGTGGGCTGTCCTATTGTGGGTACAATGATATTCCATTCCCTGTGCAGGGGTTGTTTCCCACTATGGTGACCCCTCACATCCGTCGTATTGGCACTGGGGCCATCGTGTCCATGGGATCTGGGGAGCTGACTTGTATGTGTGTCAGTTGTTGTACTGCCTTTGAGTACTGGGGTGGTGGTGCTGGTATTTGGGGTGCAGTTGATTGGGGTGGCGCTATCGCTGGTGGTGTCTGATGGGGCTATTTTTGTGGGATAGTAATGTTTGTTGCTGTGTGTTCTGCCCCTGCCCCTGTTGTGACATGTCCAGAGGGTAGTAATCGTTTTGCCCTCCATGGAATCCTTGCTCCCTCCATCCTTGTTGTGCCCACCTGTTTCAACATGCATGAGACATGTGTCCTAGCTGGCCACATGTCCAGCACTGGGGTGGCTCTCTAGCTTGCCATGGGAATCCTCCTCCCCCCTCACCTGCTCCTTGTAATATTTGCTGCTGGTAACCCTGGAAGCCCCCTGTGGGTAGGTATGACTGAGGTCCAAACCCCCACCCCTCTGAAATCCTCCCCTTCCATGAAAATGTTGCTGATAACTGCCTCTACACATGTACCCTCCTCCCATGGGTGGTGCATACTCTTGTATGGAGTGGTATTGCTGCTGTTATTGGTGCTGGGGCTGTGTTTGGGAAGTGACTGTCTGTGTATGTGGGCCCGGACTTGTTATCAGCGCTCCTTCTAATTCATACTTTGATCATTTCTTCTGGACCAGCTTTGCTTCGTCTGCCTTCCTCTGTTCCGCTTTTTGGTTAACCTTTTCTTGCCATAACCTGCAATGTTGTACCATGCTTAGCTGTATTTCTGGCCATGCCTTTACTTCCATCCCTACCAGTTTTTTCAAGTTTTTCTGTGCTGGGTCTGGCACTCCCTGTATCAAGATGTGATAAAAGATTGCTATCATTTTGTCCCAAGGCTCTTGAGTTTCGAGGTGCCAAAGCTCTTGAATCTCCTGAATATAGCTGACAGGATCCTTTTTGTCAAACATTTTGCGTGACGTTATTGCCCGTATATCTGACATGTCGGAGTATTGTGTTCGCAGGGCCTGCCATATAGCTGCTCTGCAATTAGTGAATGGAGATCCATTGTGTGCTGTATTTTGAGTAGTTTCCCCGGGGAACCCTGCCCTTTTCCAGATGCCGTCAGCTGTGTCACCCAGTATGGATATCAGCAACCCTTTTACATCACCCACTGCCAGATTGTGTCCCGCAGTAAATTTTTCCATTTCGGAAATCCATTTCCTGCTCCCCCACTCAGTGAAGGTAGTCTACATTTAATGCTCTCCTTGTCTCTGTGTTTCCAGGTAATGTACTGTGGTCTAGTCCCTCCTCTTTCCAATAATGGCATTTGTGAATATGCAGCCCTTTCTTCAGTTGTGCATTTGTACTGTCATATCTGGATGGGTCCTTTCATGTCCTCCCCCTCTGTGCATATGTCCCCTTGCTCCAGGGCGTGCATGGTTGTAAGTTCTGCATGTGTCGGTTGTGGTGTAGTGTCTTGTACCCCTGATGGCTGCCCCCTGGAGCAGGAGTGTCCTTGTGACATTGTGATCATTGTCCCATCCCTTCTGCGCCCTGGGAGGCCCATCAATCTTTAGTTAGGTGGTGTCTGTGACACTACCCCTACTGCTTCATCTCATGTTAGTTGGTCAGTGCTTTGCCCTCCACCCCTCTGTTCCTGTAACCTGCACTCCCATGATGTTCCTTCACCTATCTGTGTTAGACAGAGTTTGCTTGGCCCCTCCCTTCCCTCATCGCCGCTGTCTGTGTCATGATCGGATTCTTCGTCCATGTCACTACAAAACCCATTTGAAAAGTTTAGCCTACCTGTTAGTAGTTTGGGATTGTTCGATGCAGTGAGTAGTTTGGGATTGTTCGATGCAGTGAAGTCGATGTCCGGCAGTTTGCAGGTGTTCTCCTCTTCCCACACCCCTAGGTGTGCTGCACCTTGTCCCACTGACCTTCCCTTTTATACACCTGCACTTTCCTTTTCTCATTGTCTCTCCTCATCTCGTCTCTTCCTTTCCAATTCCATCTTAACTTGGTCACTTACCCGTTCCAATACCCTTGCTTCTTCATTTTCCCAATATTGCACCCTCTGCAGCCTTTCCAATCTTAATTGTTTCAGCCGTTTTTCCTCATACCTACGTGACTCCTGCAATTATATTTACTCCATCATCCCATTTCCACTTCCTTCTCCTCCTCTAAAATCTTCTCTATCTCTTCTTGCTTTTTTGCCATTTCTTCCCTGTGTCTTTCCTCCCTTGTGCTCTACACAATGTCAGGTGGCAAGCTTGGACTGTCCCCTAAAATTGTTACTCTGAATTAGTTACAGTGAGCAGACCCTGTGATTGGCCAGTGACCCTGGGGTGTGATTGGTCCAGGTTCTGTCCTCCAGGCCTGGGACAAACTCTGTTCCCAGCCCGCAAGACAGCTGTGAATGGTGCATGTGCAATTATGTGTCTGCTGGGTGTAATTTTGTATCAGTGACATAACAGTGTGTAGACCATTGTCCGTGAGCGGACTCCATTCCCAGTGCAGAACTGTAGCTTGGATGTAACAATATTGTTGCAACCAACGTCTGAGCCGTGAGACGGTGTGCTCTTTCCAGCTACCAATCTTGGCACCTCATCAGCTCGGCCAGATCACGTGTTTGGAAAGACCATGTTTGTGAGCTATGGAGCTCTGAATTATCCTGTATTTTGCTGAAAGCGGGCCTCTCCTGCAGCCTGTGTTACTTGGGTTCAGAGTGTGGAATGTCACTTGCAATACTGCGACCTTGGCAGCGGCTTCCTCTCTTGCTGCAGTGATTCTGCTTACGCGGCAGTCTGTGGGGATTGAGGCTTTCTGAGACCATTGGGCCTACTACATTTCTCAAGCCATAGTCTGGCTCCTGTTGTATGTGTCTTCTATGGTGTCCATAGGTTTATGGTATTTGCATTGAATTCCTTGCATCTAAATGCATTTGCATCACATTTTTTCCATCTAAACAATTTGTATCTAATGCATTTTTTTTTCTTTTTTTTCGAGGGAGGACAACCCCCTGTTTTTTACCCTTTAAAATCCTCCTGAACAAAAATTAACCCCTTACCCCCCAAAAACATGCATTCAATGCACATTTTTTAGATGGAAACAATTTGATGGAATGGCATTAGATTGAATGGCATTAAATGCAATGACCAGATACCGTGTCCATATGTTAGTGTCATGGCTGTCAAGTCCCACGAGTGTTCCTGTCATACCATAGAGTTATTTACAAGTAACCATCTGCAAGCATTTACACAAGCTCTTCTTGCTTCCTGCGCTTCTTTGTCGCTGTAGTGAGCCTAATGACAAACTAATAAATGTGCAGACAGCATGTATATGTCACTGTCCTCTGACTAATAGAACTGTATACAAGTATTCTTTGCATAGTTGGGTGTGTGACTGTCCCAAAATGTGCAGACAGCATGTGTGCTTCCTGTCTAACGCAGCTATGTCGTTGCAATGTCTCTGATGACTGGTGACATGGCGTCTCAGTACATTAGTCAATGCTGTCCATGCAGCTCTCTCCAGCTCCGTCTTTGTTGTCTTCAACCACCCTGGGTAGAGGTCGTACTGCTGCAGGGTTGTAGGGTCTGCTGAGAGGGTATCGTTTGGGGTAGATGTTCATCATGGGAGCAGTGGGAAACAAAGCTTGTTTGTATGCCCAGTGGCCATATTGCTTTTGTAGCTTCTTTCTGTTTGAGGGTCTTCCGGGACGGAAGGCTTATTCTGACCTTCCCTCTCCAATCCAATTTCTGTTGAGAGACATGGAACACGGTGTATTCTGGCCAAGAAGAGGATAGTTGCAGATAGTAGGCAGCTTCACCCCTAGTCCCTAACACCAAAGAGGGGCCGAAATATCAAGGTAACTGTTTTGAAGGGACTAAATGGCAGGGCAGAAGACGGGAGGCCAGCCACACCATATCCCCTATGCTGATCTTGGGTGCTGGGTTCCTGTGTTTGATCCGATTCTGGGATGCCTGCAAGACAATTCGCACCTTCTGGTGATCTTGTTGAATTGTGTGTATTAGACCATTGACGTCATGGAACTGTGAAACGGTAGGAACAATGGTAGGGAAGCAGGTAGAATGGAAGCCGTAGGTGCTATTTAACGGACCAGGTTTGAGTGATGTATGTGAAGAGTTATTGTATGCAAATCCTGCTAGAGGAAGGAGATCTGACCTGTTGTCCTGTGCTGCAGAGATGTAACATCGGAGGTAGCTTTGCAGGGTCTGGTTGAGTCTCTCTGACCATTAGATTGCAGATGAAACCCTGAGCTAAGGGCTTGTTTGATGTTGAGGATGGTACAGACCTGCTTCCAGTAGCAGGAAGTGTACTGGGACCCTCTGTCGGATATAATAGTTTCTGGAAGTCCATGTTGTGAAAAAATGTGTGCAATGAAAACACGCACCATCTGTGCTGCGAAGGAATTCCGGGTGATTGGATGAAGCGAGCCCGCTTTGAAAAGGAATCGATAGTCATTGTTACTGTGGTATAGCCTTGTGAAGGAGGCAGGTCTACAATGAAGTATGTGAAATTATTTGACACGGCTTGATGGGTAAAGGCATCTGTTAGGGTGAATGCTTGGATGGCTGCTTGGATGACTTTGCTCACTGTGTATCATTATAAAGTTATCAATTACCAAGTTGTTTATTATTACTATGCTGTTCATTGTTTCCAGATTTGTTATTATGGTTACTGTTATCAGGTGTTTAAATCATAAGGTTCAGATGTGGAATGTATAATTACAACTGCAGGGATTCCACGAGAGGTAGTTGGTGGCTGCTTCCCTGGCTGGGAGTTGTATGCTTTCCTCTCTCGTAATAAACTGGATTTGTACAGTTCTCCTGTGTCCTGGCTGGTTTGTACCCACATAAGATTGGCGCCGAGGATCCGGGCCAGCCAGAGAGACAACCCCCGGTGACCCATGCAAAGGGTTGATTGTGGATTGGACCTGGAAGGAGGGAAGGAGGCCGAAAGCCCAGCAGCTTGTATCGGAGTGAGGACCATTACTGCTTGTTTTGGAGTGATGAACTGGAGCTTAACCACAGATCAAGATTCCTTAGGATTGAAAGTATATCCCAGAGTGTTTCCAGTAATGCACAGACCCGCTCTTTCAGGGGGTCCCCTATCATGTGCCTGTGAAAAGTGACTTGCAGGTACAGTTGACAGTGCCGGTGTGTGAGAAAGCTTAGTCATGGATGCAGATCGATGGGAATTCAGCCTAATCTCCCACTCATAAAATTGGACTTGGTTTGAGCGCTGTGCAAGTTTTCTTACTTTTAAATTTGGTGGCGGTGGGTTGCCAAGGTGACTAGTTCATCTGCGAATGGAGGAGGCTTTGATGTCAGTATTCGCGAGGTGCTGCATTGCCTGCGTTGCCCGTCTGGTGACATGAGAATAATTTTGATGCCTGCTCACAACAAGCATCTGTGTTGCCCTGGATACCCGACGTGCATTAGAGAAGCGCACTTTACGATGTGGAAATACGTGCATGGAGGTGGCCATTTTGAAAAATCCATTGTGACGTATGCACACAGCAAGCGTCAGAGTTGTCCAGGATACCCGACATACATTAGAGAAAGGCACTTGACGACGTGGGCATACGTGTATGGAGGCGGCCATCTTGGTTTTCATTATTTTGTCAATTCACTGTTCAATCGCGTCTGTCGGGCTGGATTGTGCTTGTTGACAGACCGATCATGAAGCATTTAAGGCAAGCCTACAGTAGAGCATGGGTGCACTTGGGTTTTACTCCCAGCACGTTGGTACTTTTCACATATAGGTACACACATACTTTCAGTTTTTCTGTGCTTTCTGAATAACTGTGTGGTGACAGTCACAGGCATGGCAAACATGCCAGCTCCTGTATTTTTCCTTCCCAATCCTGGGAACCTATAGTGTGGTGGAATGACTGGAGGGAGGGATTCAACAAGTATGCTTTGGCAATGTTTGGGGTAAATTACTCAAACGAACGCAAAGAAGCTCTTTTGTTTCATTGTTTGGGTCCTGCCGGACAAGAGGTCTTGCAAAGGTTGCTAGAAATGGAAAACTTAGCTGATGCAGGACCTTGTGAATGAACCATAGCCAAATTAGACAATCACTATCGAGTTGAGGAAAACATTATCTTGGAAAGGTACATGTTTGCCATTAGAGAACAGAAGAGTGGAGAAAGTATAGAGGAGTTCATCACAGCGCTCAGGGGTCTGGCGGTGAAGTGCAGATTTGATCATTGCCAGGATGAACACTTGATGGACCAGTTGATGATCAAGTGTTCTAATGATAATATTAGAAAGGAGTTGTGGAAAGAAAAGGAAGATGCCATTGAGGCTATAAAAAATATGACAGATCCTAGCTGCACGGGTGATGTGCTTTCATTTTTGGGCCTAGTGGAATTCTATCGAAAGTTCATTAAGAGACTTTCAGACAAAAGCAGGAACTTGAGAACGCTCACCCACAATTCTTTCAATTTGTGAGGATTACCATTGAATCTCCCTCCCGGGAGTGGGCGCAGAAGTAATTCTGAGCTCTGAGGTGAGCGAACCATCTGCTGTCTGATTCTCATTTAAAGGTTTGAACCTCAGCCGTCAAGGATTGAAATTCGGCAACTAACTTATGCATCTGATCCATGCCGGCAGAAGAAAAGGTGTTGCTAACTGTGATGCTTCTTTAAGTATTGGTATGGGACACAAAAGTACATGCACCAATCTCACTAACCTGGATCAGAGGAGGCAGTAAGAAGTAATGAGAATCCTCCTGGTTACCCTACTCTCTCTTAGTGAGAATGTACCAGCAGAGTGTTGGGCTTCCATGGAAACCCTCTGGGGAAGAAAACCCTTGGATGTTTCTTGAGACTTGATCTGCCAGCGGACTGATGAGAAGGAGATGACTAGAGCACAGGAAGCCAGAGAGTTGTTCTGCAGGATACACAAAGAATGGGTGAGTAGACTACCAGAAGTGAATTGTGATCAGGAGCAGTTAAAGGCACAGTGTTACCTTTACAAAGTAGTGTGGCAGTTTGGACTGGAGAACGGTGTATAAGCGTGGGAGACGTCACTGTCAGAGACCTGATGGTTTGCAGTTTCAGGAGAGCCTGAATGTAAGTAAGCTATAAGAGACTGACTGGATCTATAACACTAGAAAGGACATGGGGTGACACCTACTCGCTGTGTCAATAGGGAATGCGGTATGCGTTCCAGGAGAGCTCGCTGTAACTGTAGTGAGCGCGGTATGCGCAATGGTTGTGGACGTGCACTGTAGGAACCAACGGCAGCCCTCAGTTTCTGGGAAGCCGGGCGGAAGAACGTAGGTTTGGAAAGGACTGCGGTTTGTGAGTGTGACTGAATGAGGTGTGCACGCTTAGAAGAAAAAAGAGGAGACTGATTAGCAAGGACCTAACAAGGTAAGGGGAATTGGATAGAGGGAAACCATGCTCATACCAGAGTGGGCGTAACCAGGGAACTCTGAGAACTTGAGAACAGCAGGGGCGCGGGCATGGAGCAAGATCCAGGGATCTGAAAGGAATACAAGGAAGGTAAGATACAGAGACTAAGCAGTTCTAAGCGTAATCACAAAGCACTGACTGTAAGGAGTAGCAACGCGACGCTGCTCTGTTCGCCGGTCCTGATATCCTTTGTCTGCTCTAGGGGGTGGAGTAATTTGCAGGAGAGCGCAGATAACGAGTAGAACGCTGCAGCTGCTGCGGGGCACCATCTTGGGGGAATGTACGAATGCAGACCTCTACTTGTTCTTTTCCTCTTTCTAGTGGCTTCCTAAGTGTCGCTTCTAGGTATTTACCTACATGAGGGAGAGGAACCCATCCATGTGACTTGTGTTCCATCTAGGAAGGGTCAAATAAGGAAAGACTGTGAGTGTCCAACATACTATGTGAGGTCTTTGATGCTTCATTTACAGGGGGAGCATGTCCCTTACCCTTGAAAGTCCGAAGTCAAAACCAGGTCAGAGGAATCAGATTCACCATCCACTTCACTTCCAGAGAAAGAAGAAAAAGTCACCTCATGTTTCCTTGTGGGGTCGCAGGCACCTCCTTCTTCTTAGGCATAACAACCCTGATTTTCTTGTGAGCCACCTTTTTTCTAGTGTGGCAAACACACAACATTTTCCTCTTAGCACCACCAGATGACTTAGCCTCCCCCCACTCTTTCATTCAAAAGTGCTGCCACATTTATTTCTCAAGTCCGGAATACTCTGCAGACCAAAACTGCTCCTCAGTATCAGGAGCCACCACAGGGTGTGGTATAACCCTCTTCCTCTTTTCTGTGTGAAGTAGAAGTCTTGGATAAGGTGGATCAGTGGACTGGACAGCCCCTAGCTGTTACTTATTTAAATCCTCCATTTGGGATTGGGCCAATATTGAAGATAATGGCCCTCTGGAGAACTGGAATCCTATCTTGTGTCTTCCATTATAAATGGAACAGAGTATCTCAGAAGCACAAAATGTACTCTGCCACACATCTGACGGGCTTGCACAAATGCAGCAAGCTCTGCGGACCATGATCGTAGCCGTAGAAATGGGATTGCCCTATACGCGCACATGCCCAATAGCAGGAAGGGAATGGACAGGAGAGGCCGCTCCGGAGCCAACAGTCTCAGCGTGCCTTGCCATATGGCCAACCCGGTTGGCAGGAGGAACCCAGAGGCGGATTGAACACTCGCCTGGCAGACAAATGGCGAGTGGACCCCTGTGCCCTGCCCCACCCCTTCCCAGTCTCCTAGAGATATGGGAGACCCAGCTCCAGCTCCTACTCCACCTTTCCATTTCTTTAATTTGTGAGCCAGTGGAGACAGGGTCAGACTGGGCCATAAAATGATCTCGGGCATCAGGGGTGTTGCTAGGTTTGTAAAAGATCTGGGGCTATGCTAATGTCGACCCTGACAGGACTCTGGGCTAGTTAGCCTTTTGGCTTTAGCCCCTGAGCTTCTATCCAGGGCTACAACCAACAGGTCAGGGCTTTAGTCCACACAGATCCCCTAGCAATGCCTCTGTCGGGCACCAATGGAAAAGTGGCCCCAATAGCAAATGGATAATCATTCCTTTTGTGATACTGTTTGAATAGTACCCAAGGGGGAGTTTCTGATAAAATGTGATGCAAATTGTGCATTTTAACGAATATTTATTCAGCAGCATTAGTCAAAACTGCTAGCCGCCTAGTGAAGTAATTCATCAAACTGATCCACATTGGGCAAAAAGTAGTCCACTTTCACCCAAGAAACTGCCCCACATCAGCATTTTGTGTTTTTGGTTCAGCCATGGGCCTATTGTTCTATAGGCCAGTCGGCGCCCGAGTGGAGAGCAGGTGCGACGGATGTCCCTCCCATAAGGAAGAAGCAGCCGCCATGGCCACTGGACCTATATTTAGCAGAATGCTGGTGGTCATGGTCTGCACTCTGTACATTTTCCTGAAGGTGCGTGCATGCTGAAGGCCCGGGAGACACTGCAAAGAAGAGAGAAGTTTGTTTATGCAGCATCAGATCTCACAGCAGCCTGGAAAACCAAGTTTAACCCCTGTCTCTCCCTTCCTGCCTGCCTGCATTGCACGCTACACCAATCCATGCTGCTGTGACCTGGGCCTTTGGGGTTTAACGGTCCAGCCACAAGCCCATCCCTTGGGGCCTGTCCTGATTTAATGTCATTTCTTCTCCTTTCAAGCCCTCACTGCACCATTCCCCCTCCCCTTCTGGTTCACTGGGGCTGGGTCGATTATCTCATTCCCCTGGGGCCCTTTCCCCTTTTCTAGGCCTTTGTGTACCACTCGGTGGCCCTGCCAACCCCCTGTTCCCGACCTTGATATTTACTTTGGTTGGGCCCACAACTTCAGTCCCCTGGGGCCATGCTCAGATTTTTATGTTCAAATTGCACCCCTCCACTATCCGTTCCCGGGACATGGGGGCTTTCATTCCCAGAATTTGGGCCCCACGCTGTAAACCATCCAGCCCTGCCCCTCCACCACATAGGTGGAGTCACTTGACAAAATAATGTTTGCAGCCCACTTTAGGCCCGATGGCAATGGCACATCAGAAGCAGTTTGTGGGGCACACAATGAGCATCATACAAACATACCTTTTATGGTATCATTTGTGGCAAAAGGCATTGCGCTTATACACAGCACAGTGAAATAACAAATTAGGACTTTTAGAAATACGAGGCACTGACTGTTAGATTTTTCTTTGTGACCTGCCTTGGTTTTTGAAGGCCCTGTACAACAAAAGACATGCAGAAACCCTAATTCCTATGGTATGGCTTGACATGAGAAACATCACAGAAAATAACATTACAAAAAGTGAAAAGTGACATTGATCTTCAGTACTCTATGGCATCATTGGAATTAAAATGAAGAGGTTTTAATATGTAAGCCAAGGGGAGTTTGTTATGCACTATATGAACCAATAATATATTTTTTAATATGTAACAAGGTATCTCAGTGGGTTGAGCGCTCGCTTCTGTGATGTGTGTGTGATCTGCAGGTCAAATTCTCTAATACTGGTAAGTCAAACACAGCCTTTCATCCTTCCGAGGTCAATAAATCAGTGCCAACTTCGGTTGGGTGATAATTGTATGTGAATCTGTTTTATGTAGTGGTTTGGGGAAAGTGCTATTTAAATAACAAATAATTATCATTACGTAGAGTTTAGTGACTCTTGAGAGAAGATTTTATTTCATAGGAAAAGTTGCAAACTGAATTGCTTTTATGGGCTCCCAATGTTGGTAGATCAGGCACGATGAGTTTGCATGATTTGCCCAGGATTACACACTTTGTTTAATTAGCGAAACCAGATTGTGTCCCACCCTGCGATGTAAGAGCTTGACCACATATCTTCCCAGGTATACATCGTATCAGTATTTGCTAAGGTTTAATAATCAAAAGTTAAATAATTATTTGTCTAGCAATGTCTTGAAAAGTACGTAAATCACAGAATAAATTTGCCTGACAATGTATGTACATTATGGAAATGGGTCAAGCAAAAAGAATCTGATATGTTTATTTTGCCCGTCCTGTATGCAAGGTTTTCGCGTGTTGTGCATTATGTGAATGGACAGTATGTTATTAATATGTAACAAGGTAGCTAAGTGGGTTAAGCACTCACTTCTGCACTGTGTGTGTGATCTGCAGGTCGAAGAATCTAATACTGGCAAGCCAATTCTGTCTTTTATCCTTCCAAGGTTGATAAATCAGTACCAACTTTTGCTGGGTGATAATGGTATGTGAATATGTTCTTTGTGTAGTAGTTTGGCAAAAGCAGTATTTAAATAACCAATAATTATAATTACTAGAGTTTAGTGACTCTTGAGAGTAGATTTTATTTCATAGCAAAAATTGCAAACTGATTGGGTTTTATGGGCTTCTGTAACGCTCACCTGACTCCCACGGAGGCGCTGGCCTGGTTTGGATTGCTGTGGCCTCTTCTAGGGTGATGCACAGGACTCGGAAGATGGAATGGACCGGACCCCCAAATCTGGCTTGTCTGGCTCGTAGAAATATCCTTCTGTGTGTGAAAAGGGAGTATTAACAATCTGCGGAATAATGCGTAGGCCTTCCACTCCCCTTCTCACCCTCCACGAAACCCTTCTGCGATTCCCCGTGAAGTCTCACCTTAGGGTCTGAAAGGACGAGCTCTCCATCCTGCTTTTGATGCAGGGGCGTGTTGTTATCCAGTTACTTCACTGGATCTCGGATTGGTGAGAGTTCAAGTTCGCTTGACTTTTCCGGTAAGGTATCGTAAGAATTCTGTTGCAAGTTCAAGCTTTAAATAACCATTGTCTGTTTTCTCTATTTCAGGTGCTGAATGAAGATTCCGAGTTAGGGAATGGAACCGACGAAGGAAACTTCTGGTGAGTTTTTGGTGAGTGGTTCCTCTAGTGTTCTTGCATTAATGCACTAATGCTTGTGTCTTTTCCCCTTAGGGGCCGGGGTTCGGAAATGCCGAAGATACGGCGCCGACCCGAAGTGAAGAGGGATTGACCCAACAGGTAAGTCTTATGGTGGAAATTAAGCCTTTCTTATTCTCTTCCCTAGCTCACCTTTGTTCTTGTCTTTTTCTCCTTTAGGTGCTGAAATGCGGCGGAAGATCCAGATGGTCGCTGATGGGCAAGAAGGCGTCTAGTAAAGGTGAGTGGAATGCCTGCCTGCAGCGAGCTATGCGATGTGCTTTTAAAAATGACTGTCTTCCCTTTAGGATCGTCGGCGAGATGACTCTGGAATGCGGATTAAGCAGGTAATGTCTCCTCTTTCTCCTGTTCTCCTCTCTTCTCCATTTACAGGTGTTCCAGGATGCTGTCAGGCGTGGCTGGAGTCCGGATGCAGGAGCAGACACAGTGAGCGTCCAGCTGCTAGGTGCAGAACAACGCGAAGCGTGAGTTGCTGCTTGGGCGTGGCTTAAATAGCCCTCAAAGTAGTTCCAGGTATGTATTCTTCCTCTAAGGTATGTATTCTTCCTCCGGCCACACCCGTGTGGTAAAGTAGTCCCATAGGTAAAATAGTTCCATTCAGGCCTCTAGGTGGCCTGGATGTTGCAGCACGGTCTGCATCAGGTAAGTTCACACCAAGCAGTTCTTAAAACAAAGTCATCCTTTATGAGCCTGGCGCCTATGGTGCCTGGACTGTTGTCCAACATGAGCCTGGCGCCGAAGGCGCCAGGACTGAGTCCAAAGGGCCCCTACCTGGGGCCGCTGGGACTGCCCTCGGGAACATGATGTCTGCCTCTGGGGTTGCTGGGCCCGGTCTGGCTCCTTGGGGGTAGGCATCATGACAGCTTCCAATGTTGGTAACTCTTTCATCATTTGGCAGGGATTACACACTTTAAGTAGAGAAACCAGTATGTTGTCTCAGGCGGAGATGTAAGAACTTCACCATATATCTTCCCAGGTATAATTCATATCAGTATTTGCCAAGGCTTGGGAGTCAAAAGGGTAAACAATTATTTTCTAGCAATGCCTTGAAAAGTACATAAATCACATAATACAGTATTCTGACTGTACACATTTTTATAGGAACAGGTCAAGCAAAAGAATGTGATATGCATTTTTTTTCCCATCATGGATGCCAGGGTTTCCTATGTAAACCAAAAGAATGTTGTGGTGTGCAATATATGAATGGGCACTTTATTATCAATATGTAACAACTCTATAGTTTGGGTGCACTCCTTTAATTACACCTGTGATGTTGAATGATATTTGACGTGTGTGAGGTAAGGACACTTGGGCCATGCATAAAATGGATCTGCATGCTGTAGGAATTATCCTATGATGTCACTTCCTGTGACGTCTTCTCATTGCTCATGTTCATAAGGCACCCATTTTTCTTTGTTTTTCTTTTTAAGACTTGCCCTGCCACGCATCCATGTATGTCAGCCATCAAACATTGGATCCAACTAACCTTCTTAGAGCCATTGTTCTAGTAAAGTGTATGGTCTTGATAAGCTGCTAGTGCCCTTAGCCTTCTAAAAAAGTTAATTTCCAACATAGTTTCAGGCTTGATCATCCAATGTTACTATTGATGGCAAAGCCTGCTGAGAAGGCCCAGCTGTTTCCTGGGCCTTCCACACCCTGAAACAGAGGTAAATATAATAAAAACAACTTTAAACTTTTGTCCCGAAGGTTCATCATTGTGCACTTGTGACCTCAATTAACTCCACACACCCTAAGCTCCACCTCCATGACCTGCCCACCTAGGGCCCTTTACCAGGTGCTGCCCACTGGGTTCTTTGCCTTAAATCTGACACTGGAGGACCCCCCATCTCCCACCAGACCATGATGCGGCACAGCCTCCGTGAAGGAGAAAAGGGCTGCATCACCTGCCGTGGTCCTCACTACTGGCACAAAGCGGCTGGGGCCCAAACGAGCGCCACCACATGAGGGAAACAGGGCGTGGCCACACCACCACACCGGAGCAGCGTACAACAGGAGGCGAGTCGGCAGCTGTAGCCCCTTGAACTGTTGGCACAGCGGCACAGAGAGCCCATCGGCTCTGAAATAGGTACGCCGTAGTGAATTACAAGCAACAGTATATTAAACATCCCAATATGAGATTATCACTAGTAGCACATCAACTTAAGTGGCTGGCAGCAGCAAAGAAGAGGACGTTCCTTATAGACTGCTAATGTGGAGCAGATGCACCTGGGCCACGTTACAGGGTGATTTACTTGTGTTTTTTCTTGTTATTCATTCATTTATATTATTTGCTGCTGGCAAGACAGTAAAGAAGTTAAATGCAAAATCGCAGCATCTGTGTCTTTACCTAAAATTCAAAGTGTCCTCCGTGTTGTTCAAGCCACGGAAGTGTTGGGAGCTCCTGCACTCATAAGGAAGATCAAATGGGGAGAGATGAATAACTCAGCCCCCATTTAACAGTGTCTCCCGCCGCCCTCTAAACATGAGCTAACTCTTCCATGAACTGCTGTGTTTATTTGACGCAGCCCGCACATTTCTCTTAATCTGGCATGATTCAATAATAAATCATACTTGCCAACATTCTGTGACCAAAAAGATGTAGGATTTTTCACGTTTCAAAAATAATTATTCCCATAACAATGACATCACAGAAAAATACAAAACATACATTGTTGGCACCATTGAAGCATTCTAAAATTCACAACGCATCAAACAGCACAACATGGAAAGATGTTCAAATGTTAAAAATGTACAATTCTGAATGGTAGCAGCAGCTATAGTTATGGCAAGTTGAACACTGAATGACTGATACCCCCCCCTCAGTCTGATAGGCAGAGGCTGTGTGATGGTGTTATACTCTGCCACTTGCCTTCACTGGTGGTTCACCGAAGGGTGGTCCAGGCAAAAGTGCAGGACAGAGTCAAGTAGCTGTCAGGTCAGTGGATTGGTCTGAGTGCAGTCAAAGTAATCACCTACCAGTCCACTGTACAGACGGACTATGTATTGCGTGCTTTGTCCTGGAGCCTGCCTTAGGGTCACATAAATGACTGGCCACTGTAAAAAGCAGTAGGATCTGTCACTGAAATCTGTAGGTGGCAGGACTGCTTAAAAAGCAGTAGCCTACTGCCTAAATCTGTAGGGTTGGCAAGTATGATAAATCATTAAATAAGGCTGTCACAGGCAGCCACCACTAATGGCCACCATTTTAACTGTGCTTAGTGGCATTCTCTCGATTTAAGAGCCCTCCTCTTAGTGCACTCCTGGCACACCTTCATCAGATACATGAGGCAACCATTGACACTGGCACATCCGGTGCTTCCTGCGCACTTCCTCTACATTCAAAACATGCAGTACTTCCAGCATTTCTTGTACTTTAGGTATTCAATGAGGGTATTGCTTTAGAAACACTGCCTCACAGTGGATAAATACGGCGCTGCTGACGCCCTGAGAGATGACTTTCCTTCTGCGTAAATTGAGCAATCAGGCTCTCTTGCACAGGATTTGGTCCCACCTCCTTTCCTTCCATTACACTCACTATCTTTACCAAATACACCACCCTACATAGCGAAAATACAATACATTCTAGCTCCATGTGAAATTAACCATTGAAATACATTCAAATGATGTACATTTGATATGCCACGACCTCAAAACATGCACCCACAATCCCAAACGTTACCAAATGATTTTCCAAAGACAGACCTACAATGATAACTTTTATTAAATGACCTCAAAAAATAGACATACAAACACATGTGGTATTAAAGTTTCTCAACACATGCACCCATAGTAACATAACAGGGACACAACAACATATACCATATAGTAACGTCTTTGTAAGATACTTCACACCAAACAACAATTAACATGCTAACAACAAACACACTTACAAAGTGTACTTATCCTATAAACATATTCACACATTAATTACAATCCAAACCAAGAGTGTGGGATATGATTTCATCAATGTTGGTTTTATTTGTTACGTTAATGGTCTAATTATATGCGTAACCTTGCATTGGTATTCCCAATGTTCACAGACTTCAAAATGTTATAGATAGCAATAGTACATTTAAGACAAATTCTTTCCACACCACTGTGTATACATATTACAGGATGACAATAGTGACCCTACAATTCTGGTAAAGTTTCACTGCCAAGAGGAATAGAACTTTTTCAATGGCTTTTCATTTTTGCACCGTTCGATGAATCTTCAAGGAAGCACTGAAAATGTCACATTTATATGTTAAATAAACTGCCCTAACGAGTGCCTCGCTCATTATAACGGTTTATAGAAAAGCCACTCTCGACATGGGGAGTTCCTTCCCTCCCCACTCATGTAGTTACGCAACAAACTGTTTAACAGATTCTTTTTTTTTCACCCTTTCTCAAACACATATCATGCCCCTTGGATCCCTCTCCCCTGAGCTAACAAGGAGCCAAGAATATGGCCTGTGTACAGGAAATATATTGGTACTAATTTAAATTAAAAATAATAAAAATTAGCACGAAAATTTCAAAAACCACTATATCCATGGAACAACACAATCAACTTCTCTCAGCATAAATACATCACAAAAGTGAGTTCAAAAGAACACAATCACCATTCTTCACTTTCTGCAAATGTCACTTCACGATAACAAAGGCACTTATGTAATGTTGTGCGATTTTGATTTTCCTGCAGTCTTAAAAGGGAAGTAGTAGGATTACAAAATAGGTAAAAATAAATATTGCAATTATAATTTCGCCCACACTTTTGGTTTAAAATAAACACAGGGTGATTTATCGCTTTGTTTTTTAGTCCCCCCCCCCTGCTTTGGTCTATGTTGGGAAGTCAGACAGAAAATCTGGAAAGGTTTAGAATTTTAACAAAATTCACCCTGTAGTTTTCTGACAAATTAATTAAATCAATTAAATTAATATTTTTGGTTAAATCGGGTAAGGAACTACAGAGTGTTGGCCCAGCCACCCACCCTCCCACTATAAAGGGAAAGGATTCAGGGCCAGCAGACGCCCCCAACTTTTGGTTTCCAAGGGCTCAGTTCTACTGCTTTTCAGGACACTCTGGAAAGATAGGGTACGGCTCTGGTCACTCCACTCTGAAAGATGGCCTCCCGTTCTCCAACTACACGACCCAGTCAGATTTGAGGCCTTCCTAGAGATAGACAGCTCCACCCAGATGCACTCTCAGCAATCTCCTCTGATGTCTACTTACAGCTGTCAGATTGTAAATTTCAGCAGCCGTCTTGATGGTCTCTCTCTTCTCTCTCTGTTGCAGTCTTCCTCATTTTTCTGCCTTTTCCTCTCTATGTGTCCCCTGTCCTAGTGCAGTAACCCTTATGTAGGAGCGATGACACCACTAATTTTTGAATCTTGGGGAAGTACCCTGCAATAATCCCTGCCACTAGGATTGGACAGTTATCATCCTCTTTCCTCCCAAACCCAGCCTCCAAGTGAAGATTTCTTTTGGGTCTGGCGAAACATATAGCAATTCCCATTTGTATTCCCCATTTGTTCTCCTTTCAACTTTTTGGCAAACACTAGTTATGTATCACAACTTCATAATTTTACAATCAACTGCCATACTGAACATATTTTCTGTTTCATCTAATCATGGGGAATTAGATAAACCAACCACTAAATCTGCATCATGTAGCACGGCCATGTGGCATGTTTCTGGTGTTTCCATAAAAAGCACAACAGTTATGAATATGTAAGTTATTAAGCATATGCATAATTTCATTTTTTCCACCCGCTCACCAACTCTCACATTTGGAACATGTTCAGATCAGCCAGAAACTCATCTTAGATAGCCATTACAGTTCCATGAATTGAAGAGTAGGGCAGAGTGTGGTTTCCTTAGGCATAACTTCCTTCATCAGGGAGTGGGTACTGCAGTCTCCCCTTCAATGGTACCCCCTTTTCTTACTTCTTTTGAGAGTGGGAACTCCAGCTTTTATTCTTCAGATGGTTCCTCTGCTCGACCTTCATTTGGCTCAGTCATAAAGTGTGTCAGGAATGACAGCTTTACAAATGGTTGATGTGGACCCATTTTTCTTCTGTTAGTTCTCCTTTTGGGATGTGGATCTTGTAAGCAACAGGTGATATTTTATCTACAGGCACCACACCAAGATGGGAGGAATTTATGCTCCTTGGCTTGATTTCTTTGAAAATTGTTCAGGTAAACCTTGTCATCTATATCATACTATTTCTTTGTGGTCTTTAGATCAAAGTAGGTCTTCTTTCCTTCAGCTGACTTTTCTAAATTGTGCTGAGCATAAGCTAAAGCATGCTGGAGGTGCTTCCTTAAATTGTCCATGTACTCATGAGTAGTGGACACATTTATCCGTGTCTGCTCCTCAGCCCAACCGAGAAGATGCTGTGGTAATACCATTTTTCATCTGGTCATGAGCTCAAATGGACACATCCTTATTGCAGAAGATAGTTTAGACCTAATAGCCATCAGGATAAGCGGCAATTGAATGTCCCAATTGGGTGCAGAGTCTGCCACAAACTTCTTTAAGATACTCACAATTGAGTATCTCTCCACCCCTCCCCCCCTAGTGGGCAAGCGGTCGGCAATGTTTTCTTTTTACCCCTAGAATCTCCCACATCTTTGCCATCACCACACTAGTAAAATGGCTTCCTCGGTCTGACTCAATCCTTTGCGGGAGGCCGAAATGAGAGAAGGTGTGGTTGATCATTAGTGCAGCATCTGTCTCTGCCTTAAAATTTGGGCTGGAAAACATTCTACCCACTTCGTGTACAATCATGTCACTGTCAACATCTATTTGTTTCCTCTAAAGGAGAGAATCAGTGGCCTGATGAAATTGACTTGCAAATCTGACCAAGGCAGTCTCATTCCCCTTTTTTGTAGGAGACCTCTGTGTGTGAGTGAACTGGGTTGGATTGGAGCACACTCAAAACACCCCTTTAGGAAAGTGTTGCGGTCCTGGCCTTAACGTGTCAGCAGTAGGCAACCTTTCGTAAGATTTCCAATGTTGTATGAAACCCACTATGACTGGCAGTGGCTGCGTCGTGGGCAGGGTTCAACATCAGACTTCAGAGTGAGGTAGGTACCACCCACTGGTCACTGCCAGATAGGGCTTTCCTTACCAACAAACCGTCTTGGATCCAGAACATCTTGGAAAACGTAATCAACCTGGAGATCCTCTTTACTGGCATAATCCAACTATGTTTAAGGAAAGCCTCCGGGTTCATCAATTGGTCGATACAATTTCCCAATGATCAGGTCTTCTTTCTGTGCAGTGATCAAAACTGTATGTGGTATATCTTTACTCCGCTGGTCTTTTGAGAGTGCACTGTTAGCCCGAGTTTGTGAACTGGTGACAGCTGCCATTTGGATTTCACCCAGCAGGGATTCAATTTCTATGAAATCCCCCTGTAGAGCTCTGGTTTTAGCCAGCTGGTCAGCCAGGCCATTCCCAGTCTCATCTGGCCCCTCTATCTTGGAATAACCTCTTATGTTCTTCCAATAGATTGTCATCTCATTGGAGGTCAACAGATCGTCGATTGACTGGATCAGTTTTGCATGCTTTAGGGGTTTGTTGTTGGCACAAAGCATGCCTCAATTCTTCCAGTTAATCAGGTGCTCCACAAACCCATTCCTGACATAATCGGAGTCAGTGATTATGACCGGTTCATTGAGTTGGTGGTGCACTGCAGTGAGGATGGCTTGATAAACAGCCATCAACTCTGCAACCTGACTACTTCGGGGTCTGATTTTATAACCAGCAGAGGTTTCTGGTGTATCATTCACCCAGGCATTCCCAATGCCAGCCACCAGTTTGTTTCTCCGTTGTTATCAACATGGTAGGAGCACTCATACACATAAACTGTGGGTATCCCCTGACACATGTCTTCTTCATAGACCTTGTGTGGGGAAGTTAAGTATGCCTCCGTGTTGTTGTTGGTCATTAGACTTTCATCCTCGAGAAAGTTTTCTTGAGCACAATCATGCAAGTCCGCCAACCCTTGCGCTAGAGGACTCTTCTCATTTTGGCCATATCTGACCTCCACAGGAAAACCTTGCATGGGCAGAATCCAGGAAGTAATTCTGGAATTACTAATGTTCCCTGCCCGGATTCTGTCACTTTGGTGATATTGCAAGGGTTGGTGAGGAGTCTCGTCAATTATGTGCTCCCCCTGTATGAATGGGTGGTAATTTTTCAGCACCCACACAGTTGCAAGGAGTGCCTTCTCGCAGTCATTGAATTTTTCTTCCACAGAGGATAAAGTCTTGCCCCCGTATGAGTTCACTTTGTTGACTTTGTCATGCTTTTGGTACAATACAGCTTTTAGGCAAGTATCTGGGAACCCTGTCTCCAAGAAGAACTCCTTGTTCTTTATTGGGTAAGCCAAACAAGGAGTCTGGGAAAGGCTTTTTTTAGTTTTTTAACTGCCTCAGATTGTTGTGTACCCCACTCCCACTTGACTCCGGCCTCTAATAAATGGACGAAAGGTCGAATGACCTTTGCGTAGTTTTCAATGAACTTTTGACTATAATTAGTAAGTCCAAGAAGGCTTCTTGATTCTCGCAGAATGGCAGGGTCTTTTAATTTCAATAAGGCTTCCACCTTCTTTGCCTGGGGATTTGGACCCTCAGGTGTGATCTCGTGCCCTAAGAAGTTCACTTGGGTCTTACACCACTGTGCCTTCTGAAAGGGCAGTTTTTCTGCGTCCTTCTGCAACTGGGTAAGAACATAGCAGATTTCTGAGAGTTTATTTATCCAAAGGGGGTCCGGTCCGGTCCACCTGTACTGCTGCCCCCTGAATGTAAAGGCAAGCTTGTACTGGTCTTACCTACTCACAGGTACTGTCCAGTAACCGTTGGTCAGGTCAATGGTGCTGTACACATTTGACCCTTGGATCTGGGCCGGTCCCTGAGCGATGTAGGAAAAAGGGCCATCTTGACATTTGGACCTGTTTGTTCAGCTCCCCCAGGTCTGCACATAGTCTCCATTGGCTGGTTGGTTTGAGGATCCCCAGTACCAGGTTGCTGAAGGTACTTTGGATTGAAAGAATTATCCCACGGGATTCTAAATTCTTAAAAATCCCTGTGAGTGACTCTATGGATGCTAGAGATAACCGGCATTGTTTCACAAATACGGGAGCCATCTCGGAGTCCCTGGGAATGATATGATATGATATGGAATTTATAAAGTACCTATACACAAGTGTTTCAAGGCGCGATGAGACAAGTGAGGGGGATCAGAGGGAAGACAGAGACAGCGATCTTACTTGGCCAGGTGTCAAGCAGATCGCGCAAGTGCAGGGGAAGGAGGAAGGGGACAGTGCAGTACATGGGATCAGTAGAATAAATAAAAGCAATAAGTAAAGAGTGCTGCCAGCTGGTGGCAAGTGCAAGGGTAAGTGTAGACATCAGGTGCCAAGTGCTGGTAGGGGGCTGTACGGATACAGAAAAACAGTCCCCAAATGTGGGGGTTGCCCGGGAGGCAGTGCAGGTGTGTAACTGGTGGGGAGGGGCCTGGGCCCTTGATCAGAGGGCGGCCAGGTAACCAGCGCACTTTCAGATTCAGCCAGGAGTTCAGTAGAGGAGAAGAGAAAGCAGATGCAAACAGGAAGGTTTTGAGGTGCGTCCTGGAGTGGAGAAGGTTCTCCTTAAGTTTCATGGAGGTGGGGAGGCTGTTCCAGAGCAAGGCCCCAGCTGAAGAAAGAGATCTACCACCAACCTGTTGCTTGGAGAAGCAACTGACCCTGAGGGAGTCAGAGGCGGATGAATGAAGAGGTTGAGAGGGAAAATATTTAGGAAGCGAGAGTTGAAGGTATTGAGGACCCATGCACCAGAAGGTGTTGAGGACAATGCAGAGATTTTTTTAAACGTAATCCTCACAACCAATGGGAGCCAGTGCAGAGATTTCAGTGTGGAGAGATACAATCCCTGGGTTTGAAACCAAGGACAAGTCTCATAGTCCTGTTCTGGATGAGTTGCAGAGGGCAGAAAGTGGAAGCAGCCAGATTAAGAAAGAGGCTGTTGCAATAGTCCAGCCTAAAGAGAATCAGAGCTCTGGAGACAGTGAGCTTCTGAGGGAAGGAGAGGAAAGGAAGAATACCTCCTGAAGAGGAGCAGCTGTTAGCGTGACTACTTAGAGACGTCAGAGATATGAGGAATGAAGGAGAGTGTGGAGTCGAAGATGAACCCACGGTTTTTAGCCTCGCAGGTGGGAGCAGGAAGAGGGCGAACAGAGGCCGGCCACAGAGTGACAGGAAAGGAGGGAGGGGGTGTGCCGATGAGGGGAATCTCAATCTTACTTGCATTCTGGCATAGATCATTGGTGGCACACCACTCCTGGATAGCAGAGAGAAAGTCAGAGATGAGAGAAAGAGAAGAGGAGGCTTGGGGTAGCCTAAAAATGTGCTGAGTGTCATCCACTTAGCACTGAAAGTTGGGGCAGAGAGTGTCATGGGTATCAGGCAGGTAGTTGGGGCAAGCTGGGTGGAGGCTTGGCAGGCCTGGCATAGGCAGACAAAGAACCCATAACAAATCCCTCCTTTCATTCCTTCCTAGTGTTTGTAGTAACTTCCTGGTTACCACTTCCTGTTGCCAAACAGGAAGTGCATGATAACTCATGTGCTCTCTAGTGTTTGGGTGTGGCTGGCTATATAAGCCACACCCAAGATTCTTCCAGTGCTTCGTGTTGCTTACTGTGAGCTGTATCAGCAACACACTTGCAATGCTCTGGATCAGCCAGCATCTGCTTACCTGCTCCGGATCATCCTGCTTCTGATTACCTGCTCCGGATCATCCTGTTTCTGCTTACCTGCTCCGGATTATCCTACTTCTGCTTACCTGCTCCGGATCATCCTACTTCTGCTTACCTGCTCCAGATTATTCAGCTTCAGCTTACCTGTTTCTTACTCCACGCCGCAGCTATCTCCAGTCAAGAGGGGACTTCTACACAGGCACCTGTAAGAACAAAGAAGAACAGCGTTAACACGCGCACATCAGTAACGCTGCGCATACTCAACGAATCTTGTAATCCAGGTTAGTTGCACGAGCGCACAAACCCCTGTAAGAAAGATGAGACATTATTCATTGCGCTCGCTCCAATAACGCGGACCCTTATTTCACTGCGCTCTCTCTCTCTACGCGGTGCATACTTACCAAAAGCCTCAGTGCAAACTTACCTAACCACCAAGTCTCCAGTAGCACTGAACCCGGACTCGAGGCTCTAATACCACATAATTTCTCTTTCAAGGGAAAGGGAGAGACATTTCCAGGCGCGCTCGAATTGAAGGCGCTGCGCAAACCGACCAGCAGCTAGCTTCTACATGCAGCGCTACTCACCCACAAAAATACCGGCAAACAAAGACAATACGGACAATTTTGGACACTAAACATTCTCTGCACAACGTTCACTTGTGGGAAGGACTTTCTAGCCAGTGAAGAAACTGGCGCCTTGAACTCTCGGCCTAGCTGTGAAGGCATAAAACAGCTGTCAAGGGTTTTGACCCATGTTGAATCCTTAGACTGGGTAGATGTGGGGATGAGCTGTCGCCGCCCATTATTCTATCCCAGAACAAACTAAATCAATAGACTGGGTGGATGTGGGGATGAGCTGTCGCCGCTCACATTCACGCCAGAATCCAGGAGAACTGCGCAGTTGGCACAAGACCACTCCAAAGATACAACCTTCCTGTGGGGGGGTTCCACATCACCACTCTACTGTAAGGATGCCATCAAAACAATGTTAAGCAAGGGTCCTATACTATCAAGCAAAAGACCACTCTATTGAAATGAAGTAATTCAAGACAGATCCCAAAAATGGATGCAATACCGGTACTCACCACTATCAGAAAGCCGGCGTTTTAAAACCACCAGACTTTTGTGTAAAACTGAACAGAGGAACCCAAACCAGGCCAAGGAAAGACTTGCAAAAGGTGGACACAATGTAAAACTATATTCTGAAATGACTTGAAGGATGCTTAGAATCTAAGCTTTCCAACAAGCCCAGAACCGACTTCCTTATACTTTTACCGCAATCGCGATACGCACTTGCGAAATTTACCGTGATTTGCGATTTGGCTCAATTTCTCCACTTGTCAAAATAGCAGCTCCATTCTTTCCTTTGTTAAAATCCGTTTGCAACCTGGTAATAACTCATAGAGCATTGCTAAAGTGAGCCTGAACTAATAACAACAAGCATCTCTCACTCACCCTGAATCTCTAGAGGGAATTAAAATCAGTTAGCACATTTTCCCATCCATTGCCATCACATTTAAAAGCATTTTGGGCCTATGTTTCAAACTTCTACCTGTTTCCTCTAAGCTTGCTGGGGGGGGAACTGAATTCCGTATTGTATTTGATTGTATTCCTGAAGACTGTGTGTGTGTTACTTCCATCTCCTTGCATTGCATATAGGGGGGGGTGAATTGCCACCAGGGGAAAAGTGAACATATTATCTCTTGTGAAACCATATCAGTTTATTTTCTGTACTGCATTTATTCCACCTTGCATTTCCTTGAAACCATAAAGCATTTCAGCTACCTCATCCTCTATACTACTTCTAAGTAACCAAATCAGTTTACCAGTAGAACATTACCCATTGTGATCACGGTCATATTTTAAGTGTGATATCCAATATTAATTTATTATAAAAGTGTGATAGATATATATTGTTATTTTTCTCAAATAAACCTTTTAAATTTGCAAAACAGCCTACTTCTTGGCTCAGTGGGGTCAGGGGGATTCTAAGAGAGGGGTGTTATATAAGGGTTGTAATCCAGAGTACATGAACTGGACCTAAAAATATATCAATAAGGGTTTCCCTCAGCATCCCAGACTAGGCATTGACTTAGCTGTAGTGTTGAAGTGAAGCCGCTTAATACAGCGTTTGGCATCTGAAATCAGCCTACAGACATTGGCACCAATCACATGAGTGAATCGCGCCCCTGCAAATGCAGGATGGAGTGCACACCCTACTAAAGATCAAGGTAAGGCCATAGGGAGACATCACAGCACACAGTAAAGAGAAGGGAATGTCCCAGGGGAATCGTCTCGGGGTCAAGGGAGTCTCGTCCATCGCTCCTGCAGAGACACAGGTGAGTGTGACAGAGAGCAACGATGAGGTGGGCAAGAAGCGCCAGGTATTTGTTGAGAGGTTGGACCACTGGGGAACACCGCAGGTGGAGATAAAGATAGAGGAGAGGAAGGACCCAAGTTGGACTGGGAGGGTCAATCAGAGAGAAAAAAAGTCAGCTACACCAGGGCCTGGCCAGTGATACCCAGGTTATCATGGAGACAGTTGAGGAGGATGACATGGTTGACCATGTCAAATGCAGAAGAAAGATCAAGAAAGATGAGGACACAAGGGGTGTTGGAATCAAGGTTGGTGAGCAGGTCTTCACGGATGTTCAGAAGAGCTGTTTGCTGGGGGTTCTGGCAGCTATGAAGCCAGACTGATGGTCCTGAAGATAACCAACAGATTCAGTGTGAAGATTAAGCTTAGCGATGGCCAGCTTTTCCAGGAGATTGCCCAAGAAAGGAGTGATGGAGATTGGGCAATAGTAAGCCAGGCAGGAGGGGTCGGCAGAGGAGATTTTAAGAGGAGGGTGCACAAGGGAGTGCTTCAGGGGAGATGGGAAGACTTCAGTGGTGAAGGAGTGGTTGCAAAGGTCGACCAGAGCAGGCGTCAGGGAGTCAATGTGGTCCTTGATGGTTTTGGAGGAACAGGGATCAACCTGTTTTTACAACACTTTTATAGATCGGACTTGTCTAGAAACCTGGTCTGGGGAGAACAGGGGAACGGCAGAGAAAGAGGGAGGAGAGATGGCCAAAGAAGGACCAGAGGAAGTACAGTAAGTAGAGGGATGAGGGGGAGAAGAAGCGTGAGGGAGGAAAGTTTGTCCTGAGTTTTAGAGATGAAACGAGAAGCCAGAGCTGTGCAGACCTCCCGGGAGGGGACAGGGGAGGTAGAGACTGCAGCAGGATTGGCCAGTTCCTAGCAGATTTTAAAGAATTCGGCCGAGTTGTTGGATGCCGCAGAGACGCAGGCTTGGATATGATCTCTCTTCTTGATGCGGACAGATAGTGGGTGTTGCCTTTGGATCAGGCGGCAGGCCAGATTGTCAGAGGTGCTACCAGAAGCATGCCATTTCCTGTCAGCGACCATGCACTTGCATTTGAGGGTGATGAGGTCTGAGTCGTACCAGGAGATGCAATTGGCTTTGGGCTTCAAGCGGATCCTCATGACAGGGGCAAGAATATCGAGAGTATCAGAAATAGCAGAGTGGAGCATGGAAAGGGCTGTGTCAGGGTATGAGTCAGCCAAAGCGGGAGTGGGGGTAAGAGAAAGGGGTGGTGAAAGAATCAACTGACACGTGCTCCATGGGTCAGATAACCGAGAAGGAGGGTGGCAGTGCTAGAGTTGGCTTGGCCTGAGGGGTAGCGAGGGTGAGCTGAGAGGAAAGGAGAAAGGGGTGGTGAGAGGGATAGAAAGGGGAAGGTCTGAAGAGATCAGAACATCCAGCGTGTGCCCTGCAGAGTGAGTCAGGCCACAGGGGAGAATAGAGAGTGGGAGAGAGTCGCAGAATGTGTGAAAGAGTCCTGAGGAAGGACAGGAAGCATCCAGGTGGATGTTAAAGGAGGGAAGAGGGGAGCTCTGCCCATTCAGAGAGGAAGGAGGAGATCTGACCAGGTGCCTGATAGATGGTAGCCACAGTAAAGGAATGGCTAGGAGAGAAAGAGAGAGCCTGCAGATGAGGCATTCGAAAGAGGAGTAGGCCTGCGTAGGAATGACAGAAGCAGGAATCCACTCAGGGAAGATCATGACTACACCCCCTCTGGAACGGTTGGAAATGGGTGCGGAGAAGATTTTATAGCCATCAGGGAGGAGAGTGTCAAAGCTTGTGGCAGAGCTGACCATGAACCATGTCTCGGTGAGACCAAGGACAAGTTCCTCTAGGAGGCGGCAGATGTCAGAGGAATGTTTGACAGCTGAGCCAGAGTTAAGAGTTGCAATATGGAGAAGGTTGCCATCCTTGAAAGACTTCCGGGGAGTGGTACAAATCAGAGGTATGCCCTGCGGAGGTGTAGAAGAGTCCCCAGGGGGCGCTGAAGAGTAAGGAGGAGAAGCCAAGGAAGCCAATGAGGAGACATCAGGGGGGGCAAGGAAGCCGAGGAGGGAAGAGAGGGGACAGCAGGAGAGGGAAGGAAATTGATGAGGCGTTGTCATGATTCCTGCCCCTCATGTCCCCAGCCCTCCAAGATGTCAGGCTGGAGCAAGGCCACGATCACCATGGACCTCAAGGGCCTCTCCATCCCTCCAAAGACCCACTTGGAGTCAGACTTGGCGCTTGTGGCACCAGACTCACTCACTCCCATAGGATAACATTGGGGATTGGACTTGTAGTGCATTGATGGGGACAAGATGGATGCCCCCACATATTTCGGTTCCCAGAACTGCATGTGCAGTCTAGTCTTTTGGGTGTGGTTCAGCCCAGAGACACCTGGGATACCCAGAGACTATTTAAGCCACGCCCAGGCTGAGAAACATGCTTTGTGTTTTCTGCACCTGCAGCGTGACACTCACTGTGTTCGGATCGGTCTCCAGTAGGCCTGCATCTTTCTTCTGCGCTCAGCTCCTGCAAGAACAAGAACACCGTTAGGAACAGCCTTACCTTGCGGCACTTCTGCCCATCATTCATCGCTCCTTCTGTTCTGCGGGCATCTTCGGCGGTGTCATTCCCATCCCGGCATACCGCTTCCTAAGGAAAAGGGAAAAGAACAGAAAAAAAGGCATTAGTAAGCATTCAGCAAATCTTCGCTTATTTTTAAAGACTGTACGAGCTTCAAACGCTTACCTGAATCCCAGCCGCTCTGGGGGAACTCTGTCTCCCGAACTTCTCATCCATCCGCAAGAGGGAAAAGATACTTCAGGTTAGCGTGGAAACATCTAGAGGCGCTGCAAACCGCACTTGCTCACCGCACTTCTTCTTCATAACCGGCATCCACGCTGAAAACGTTGCGGCACATAAAAGACACAGAATAAGAACTCAGTTCAATACAAATACGAAAGGGTTGCATCGCGCATCGCGCTCTCACTCACCTTCAGTGCTACTCATCTCAGCAGCACGTCGCCATCCCCGACGCCTGCCATCATCTGAGGAAGGAAAGGAACGACGTTAGAGAACTGTTCAAAAGACTCATTATACTTACCTGTCGGACTCTTGCCAGTGAAGTAACTAGGCAGCAACAAGACTGCATCAATCAACATGCCCATGCGCTGAAAGCAGGACGGAGAGCACACTTTCCAAGAAAACAAGATGAGCTGTGGATCAAAGGGAAGGGTTGGACCCCGGGGAAGAAGGGGTTCAAGCACACAGAGACAATAGAGAGTTAAACTCTACCAATCCTGTGTTTCAGGCCCAGTCTCCAGTCGAGTAGACTCCAGGGAAGGGTTCGAGGTCGTGAGAGGTCAGAACAGGCTGAGTGACGTCCCTGTGGATACCAGGTGAGCGTTACAGGTGTGGGAAGCGTGTATCAAAGAGGAGAAGATTGGCCTGAGGGCCTTGGACCAAGATGGTACCATTCAAGTAGACATTAATGATGACCTTAGAGGAGTGGAAGGAGGACAGGAGGGCCTCCCACCGTGTGCCACCATTAATGGGAGAAGAAGAGAAAGGAGAAAGCACAGACACCGTATGAGGAGTCCATAGGTCTGACGAGGGAATGACAAAGAGTATGTTTGTGAGGATTTTCCTAGAGGAGGCACTGGCATAGGTGTCAGTGATAGGGAGGCCTGGGTTGCAGATTGGGATGTCCTTTTTAAACTTCTTCCTACCAGACTTGGTGAGGAGAATAGGATAGTTGATAGAGAAGCAGTTGGAAAAGATAGAAGAGAGAGAGAGCGCCATAGAGTAGGTGGGGAGAAGAGAGAAGAGGAAAGAGAGGGTAGGAATGGGGGGATACTAGGGAAAGACACAGGGAGCGGTGCAAGCAGACGAGACAGGGAGAGTTGAGACAATAGTAGGAAATTGGACAAGGTAACAGGAGATCAGACAATGGTAGAGAGTTTGCTAGATGAATGCTTTGCTAAGAGGTAAAACCAAAGAAAGGCACTACTGTCACAATGTCATTTAGAAACTAGAGAAAAAACACCCCAGAGTCTGAGAGTCCTGTATAAGGCAAAAAAAGGCCTAGGTTTCGAAATGCAATTGTGGTTGAATGAATGGATGTGCGTCCCCAGTCATATGAGTCCACTGAAAAGATATCTTGGAATTCCAGGAAGACCTGTTTTAGCTTTTTGTCTTTGCTTCTCTGTCTCACAGGCATCAGCAAGATTGATTCTTTCCTCGACCATCTGCTTGAAACCAGGAAATACCTCAAGTGTGGCAATTTCAACAGTATCCTCCATTTGCATGGAGAGACCTTCTTCAATGGTGTTGACCTGGATGGGTAATTTGAGGTAGTGGTCCTTGAATCTGAACACTACCTTCTCTGTCCTAATGTCACAGGTCATTTCTTCCACCCCTAGGGGCAGGAAGTGTACACTAGGAAATTGTCCCCATGCCTAGTGAAAATCCTTTCTGGAGGAATACCGTAGTTGATGTCGAAACAGTCATTTGGGATTGGTCCCATGATTTCATTACCTAAATTAATAGAATAATGTTGGGCTTCAACAGCCATTCCAATGAAGGTGTCTGCACCCAAAGTGATGCTTTGAGGATCACTGTCATCCACCAATATTCAAATGGTGTTGTGTTCTAGGACTACTAGAGGTGTCGAATTTAAATATAACCTTGTTGTTGGAGATGGGAATTTAAATGTATATATGCATCCTGATGTTTGAGGTTCTGCCCTCACTTAATTTTGAGGGGTAGAAAACTAATGAGGCTGCAATTGAGATGACCGGAATTCTTTTTCAAACTTGTCAAAGCCCATGGGAATACTTCCCATTCAGGACCAGGCTTAATTATTAATTAGGTCCAAATTGATTGCGAATCGGTTGAGAATTTCACTTCCCAGATTAAAGAAAGAAGGGACACCCCTCACAACCCAAGAATTATGGTCTATGCTTTTGTGGCCAATGGAATATTTTGGCATACACCTGCCAGGCAGGAAATTTTTGGAATTTGGGGTTTCCAGACTTACTTCCCATTTGCAAATCAATTTAAATGTGGGAATGGTCTGATCTTTTGGGAGTTTCCTGATTAATTCTTTGCTGATGAAGCTCCTTCAATTATTCAGGCATACTTTGGTGAGCACTGGTTCATCCCCATCATTTAACTTAATGGGCAAAAAACAACTGCTCGCCCTTTCTCTGAATATCCATTAGACTTTGAGTGGGCTCTACCTTGTCTGATTTCACGGGACTGAAGGCTTCTTCTGATTTAGGACTGATGTCAAATTTTTTGGGTGTTTCCTTCAAGTGTGGATTGCCACTTAAAACTGGGAGGAAGGTTGATTTTAATGAATGGAGAAGGGATCCCATCACCAGTTTGTTCTCCTACATAGTTAACTGTGATGTCGGTGACTTGTTTATTTTTTAAATGGAACACTACATTCTCAGAGCATTGATCAATTACATGACAAGTACCATTCAGACTTACATAATTGGTGCTCATTTTTAGTTTAATAGGGAGGTTAGTCTGAGTCCAGAGGACCCTGTTTACACAGTCAATCAGACGCAATAACCTCCTCAGGAGATCGTTCCCCAGTAAACAAGGTGTACCCTCTGGAGTCACAATGATCACCAGATGTTTCAGCCAGTGCCGTCCAATTTGTATGTCCAGATCCCTTCAATGGAAATATAATTCCTGTCAAAATTTTTAGTTATCCGGGAAGTGGTCTGAGTGGAATTTGCTTCCCCCCGTCCTGAGTTTAGTTGGTGAAAGTCCATTTTTGACAAGAGGGTGGCTTGTGGCCCAGTATCCACCAGAGCTATTAATTCACACCGACCTTGCACCTTAACCAGTGCATAAAATCATAAAATCAGCCTTCTTTCTCCTCCAAGGTGCAAAGAAGTGTACGTTATTTGACAGCCTGGTGGTCATTTTTTTAATATTGAACTCCAACATTGTGTGATCTTGGGTAGTTTTCTGTGTCATAGTTCAAGAATCTGTAAAAAAAAAAAAAAAAAAACGATGAAACTCGCAATGGGAGTTGTTGGGGAAACCTACTTTTCCCTGGCTCCTTTGCTGTGCTTTGTTACCTGGCAACAGTTCTCAGAAACTGTTTGAAGAAAGGACAAACCCTCTGTTTCACTTCTGTTTTGCTCACATGTTTTTGGTTGAATAGTTTCTGGTTCTGGGTCAGTCTCCATACTTACCCTATCCCAATCAGGGTCTTTTGGGATCCATTTTTCTTTGGGAGAGATCCCTCCATTTTTGAAAGAGAAGGTCTGTTTACCTGAATCCTCCAGGGATTCTTCTCTTTCGAAGGTGATAATGCAGAGTTCCTCCACAAAGTGGGTTCTTCTTTGGTCTCTCCTACTTACCCTTTGCTCTTTGGGTTCTAACATTTTGGGGATAGAAGAGACCCTTTGAGGCTGAGAGGTTTTTAGGGGTTCTGTTGGGTGAGACAGGCAGCTTGCTTAATTGCTTGGCATCTCCCCTCCACCCAGGCCCCCTCCTCTGGAACCTGTGGTTTGTCTGAGGTTTCATCCCGTCATATCCCACCTCGGGCATCAGACCTGGGTTTTGGGGAATTCTGGGAAGCAGGGTTAGGTTGAGAGTTGGACTGAGCCCTCAGCTTGCGCCCCAGATCATTGGTCAGTTGCTGGACCTGTCGCTTCAGTTGTGAGACCTTGTCTCAGTATAAGGGAGGTCTCAAGTCATACATCTGCTGCTCCTGAGAATAACTGTCTTTTCTCCTGGAGTAGCTCGGGCACTGGAAATTCCCCCCATAATTTTCCATCCTGAATCTCCCTTCTCCCGGTTTCATGAATCTACCGCCCTGGAACCAGGGAGAGAGAGAGGAGGATTGTTTTGGAAGATCTGGTTTGGGGGATATCTGGGGGAAAAAGTTCAGATTGGGAGGTGGAGTGATACTTCTCTCCTAAAGGAAGTTTGGAGGGAGGTTTCCCGGGGCAGTACTTACCTGATTAGTTCCCCCCACCCCTTGGGCCGGGGGAGTGAATACATAACCCAGGATTGGTTTAGTACCCTTGTACCTAGGACATATACAGGTGGCAGAGTCAGAGGGATCATTGTTCTGGGCCCCTGCCTGACTACCATTCGATTGGGCCGGGTTGGGGTCCCTTCTGCTTTCCATTTTGCTTGTTGGCAGGAGGGTTACTTTTAGGCCCCACCATCTCCAGATCCATTGTAGGGGTAGTTTTTACTTCCGCCACCTTTGCAGCAGCAGGGGTGTTAAATGGTTTGGTGGCATTTTTACTCTGAGCAGGCTTTTGGATCTCAAAATACCAGCACCCGGCAATGAGGAATTACCGGGGTATTCCGAGTTTGCAGGATCCTGTAATTCCTCCATTGCCTGTTGCCGGTAAATGTCAGTCCCCATTCCCATTGAGCCCTTTACAATGGTGCCGGTGCATCCGACCTGCTGTGCTCATGGGTGCTGCTCTGCCCGCCAGGTCAGACCTGGCGCACTGACAGGCACCCACAAGCACAACTTGTAGTATGGCCGTACGGTAGCAACGGTGCCGGTAGCTTACCGGCACCGTTGTTACCGTACCACCATACTTGTAATAAGGCCCATTATGTATTTGGGGAGAGCATGGAAATATGTAGTTATGAACTCCCTACTATTGGCGTTCAGCCACCGGGAAGACTGAACAAATGACCGCTTTAACTCCTGCACATACTCTCAAGGTGCTTGATCTTCTCCACACTGCAAGTTATATGCAGCCTTACGGGCCTCTTGTGGGTTTGTATGGGTGTAAAAATGTTTCAGTATGGCTGCCTTATAAGTGGACCATTTATGATGATCCTGGTCCTCCAGTCCTGCAAATAAACTGGACTACTCAGGTGAGAAGGTCCATTTAGAAAACGTTAAACAATTCACATCATTCCTGATCTGGAATGATGCCATTATCTGCTCATAAAGTTCCAAGTGCTCCCATACAGAATACTTGGGATTCCTGTGGTATGGGGTCAGAAAGCTATTTATGTGCTTTTATTTTATTTCATGTTTTGCATTTATTTATAGCGCTATGAACCCTCAGGCATCTGAGCACTGCTTATTACCCACGGTGTGTGGTACTCATTCATCGACCTCAGAAGGATGAAAGGGTGAGTTTGGCCCTGCGGGGATTCGAATTTGCATCAGCAGGATCTGCACCGATGTCAAAGCAAGCGCTCTACTCGCTGTGCTGTCAGACCGGCATAAGGCTTGATTTGTCTTATTGGGTCTTTCACAAAACCCTTGCTCTGCTTCGCTGTGTTTTTCTTCCTCTGCACCAGAGTCCATTCACCTTCTGACTCAGAGCTGCTAGTGGCACTCCCTTCCCTGTCTTCTAGGCGCTCCCTATCTTTATGAGACTGAGAATATCTCCCAGAACCACGGGGTCTGGACTCCTCTCGCCTGGATCAAAGTGAACTCTCAGCGTCACTCTCCCTGGTGTACCTTTTCAGGCCCAGGATAGAACCCAGTTTCCTTATCCTTCCTACCAGGGAGTCTGGGTAATTCCCCCTTTCACTGAATATACAGAGGTTTTTAGAATGCCCTACTAGGCTGAGGGTCTGGCTTTGCTCCTTCAGCGAAGCGGGCAAGGTGGTCTCTTTGTAGTTGCACCTTCAGGCAACCTAACTCCCAGACTCTCTCTTCATAAGAGTTTTCATGGTCTGAAGTACTTAACATATTATTCCATACTTCCCAGGACACACTGGTCCAGCCACTTTCCCTTCTGTGAGGTAGAGATGAATAGTCATCAATATCAGACAGGGACTTACCTTCTTGATTAGCTGAGCTAGGCCTGGGTATGTCTAACTGCCTCATGTCACCTTGTTCTTGATAGGTGGCATGCATGAGGTTGGTTCCCATTTGTGCACGAGAAGTTGTAAATGACTGGCATGAGGCCCCTGTTGAGAAGGGCACCTCACCTTGATGAGTGAGCCTTGTCCTATATCCTGATTGGTCAGGGTGCCTCAGGTCCTGTTTATAATTTTCGATTTCCTTGGTGATGCTCTCACCTCTATGTCTTTCTTTATTTATTTGCTGTTGGTAGTCAGAGAGCTTTTTTTTTTAATTCTGACACTGAGGCCTGAGTAATCTCAAGCATCCTGCTTTGAGCTACCAACCGATCCTTTGTTTGCTGCACCTCGTACTGAAGTGATTAATTTTCCCTCCGTGAGCCTTGTCTGCTGCGCACATATTCAAGACACTTTTCCTTCAGGAGACTAATGTCTTTCTCTTGTTCACCCCTACATTTTGCTGCCTCTAATAGTTCAGCTTCTATTTGCCTCACTC
Organism: Ambystoma mexicanum; assembly: GCF_040938575.1. Classification (NCBI taxonomy): domain Eukaryota; kingdom Metazoa; phylum Chordata; class Amphibia; order Caudata; family Ambystomatidae; genus Ambystoma; species Ambystoma mexicanum. Next base: position 157,728,722 of record NC_090925.1, read on the forward strand.
ACTCCACAAGCGTATTACTTTCTTCTCCAATTCTCGTCAGTTCCTGAGAACCTGACTGTTCCTTTTCTACCTCCATTTCCAACTGATTTATCCCCTGTAATAGGACGCTGTTATCCTGATTCAAGAGGTCTTTTTCCGGAGCCAGTTGTGTCCTCTGTTGTTTCAGAGTACTTACCTGTTGATGTATGTGATCAAAGTCATTTTGGGAATCAACCCCTTTAATAATTAATTGACTATTTTCAGTTTTCAATTGTTTTATTTCTGATTGGAATCTCGATAATGTCCTCCAAAAAGAATCTATTATGAGCAGACTGGTAATTTAGCTTGTGTTGCAGTGCGCTCAGATTTTTCACCAAAAACATCTGCGTTTCACGCTCTGCACTCTCTTGCTGCAGTGTTTTTAACTCAGCTTTGAGTTGTTGAACAAGATCATTGCCTGTTACAGGTCTCCAGCTTGATTCATCCTACTAGCCTCACTATTTTCCCACACTCTTCTACTAACAGCAAATGAAAATATAACTGAGCTCTTAGCTGAGCCATTTGTATCTGTTCATCACGAGCAAAATGCTTCAAGTGCTTTGTGCAATATTCCGGCTTCTAGCCACTTCCCGCACAATTGTGGTTTGCCAGTTTCCTGCATCATCCTCGACCCATTCTTCTTTGAGAATTAATTTAGTTAGGAGATGCTTCTTGGCGTCCCCATTTTGTCCAGTAGTCATTTTCAAAATTGCCATTTTGCACTTTAATGAAGCTTTCTTTATCCAGGGGCAAAATCACCCTGTTCCTTCTTGACTTCCTCACTCAAATACATTCTTCCACACCTTTAATGTTTCCTGTACACCTCTCTGAAACTCAGGGGTAATTTCCTAGCGGCACTTAAACAAAACAAAGATGACTTTCCCTCCACCTTAATGCAATGGCATAAAAATGAATAGACTGTCACAATGTACTTGTCTTGGTAGCTGCGCTGTAGGACATTACTAGTGCATCGACCATCCTCCTTAAAAATGATATGTCACGCCACCAGTTCTTTAGGATCACACTGACTGGTACAATTTATCACTAATTGAGCATCAGCTAGCATCCTTCTCAAAATGCTGCGGGCCAGCACCAGTGTTTCATGAGCATGCCACACTGGTTCAAGTAACCTCTAAGCAACCAATAGTTGCAAGGTAAACTTGATTTCTTCCTCTCCAAATAATTTCTTGCTGCTGTTGTGCTCATTAAGGATTCTCCTCTGCACCACCTTGGGAGTCTTTAGAGTGACCAGGGCCATTCCTTGCTTTGCTATTCTTCATGGAGATCAACCGCAAGATCTGCAGCTACCAGCAGTGGTTAAAGAGCACTTGTGAATCCCTATCCTAGTCCACATGCCACATGGTGCCAAAAGGTCATACCGATGGCATAGAGTGAATTACATAAATCTCTTATCAGCACAAGTAACTTGCACTACTCCCAGGCAAATTGCTTGGCTATGCATTACCTTCTTCAGCCAACCTGTGGCCTTGGTTTCCTTGACAGAAAGTTGTGTAGTTTAATTTTAGAAGGATCTCAGTGTGTCCCATAAAAGGAAAGAAGTAACCAAAAATTACTCCTTCCGCTATATTGTCCTTGAGCTTTATGCCACAGTCGCCTTCAAGCTGATGAACTCTGCTACCCTCAGGCCATCTGTTCTATTTTAATTGATGACCAAATAGACTTCCTCTGGAGGATCCACAGTCTTAGAATTACCATCAGCCTAAAGACCACATACCATTCATACCACACAGAGAAGCTCATGGGAGCACAAATACCTGAAGATGCTTTTAGTTTAAGCATCTTCAGGTATGTGTGCCCACAGGACAGAGGTCTGGACATGGATATAGGATTGATGACCCATTACAGTCATCTTTGAGCCCAGGGTTATCAAGTAAATTACATCAACAAAGCAAGATGAGATCCCTTAGGTACCACCTCTCGCCTATAGCTACTCGACGCCATCGTGCAAATCTCTAACGGGTGAGGACACAGGACTTTGACAAAACATTCTTGGGTGTCTAGGCTCAAATGGTTGGCACATATTATCGAGCATAAAACACACTGATATAACAATGGACATTGCACTATTAAAAAATGGGTAATGTATTTTTTGTTTGCCACTTTGTTTGCAAGCCAGGAAGTCATTATGAAACTTGAGGCATAGGGAGGTAACATTGGAGACTGCACCAGTTACATCCGGTGAACATTTCTTATAGTGTCACATGATACACCAGCCTCTAATCCTTAGCAGCTGTTTTGAAATCTCTGTGTAGTCCTGATCTTACACGGAGTTTAGGAAACACAATTTTAGATTCTGCTTGAGGACAAAGCAATATACCCTCATTTCAAATTATGTGGTGTTAAACCTTTCAATTCAATATATATTTTTTTGAAATAACAAGAGTAATTTTACGAAATTACTTGGCCACTTTACGATTGCCAGTACCTAACTTTCAGAACATATTGAATTCAACAACTACGCGTGAAATAAAATCTGTTTTTTCTTAAAATTCAACTCGCAGCTACAAATGTGAATTGTGTTTCAATGAAAACTGTTAGGTGTTTGGTGCTTCCAGGCAGACGTTTTCTGCTGCTTTTCATTAGATTGGGAACACCAGACCTGAATGACATGCATACTTTTCTTTCAACCAATACACTTCAAATTGAGAATGCTCCTTTTCCCCTCTCTTCATTGTGAGAATGAGTTGTAATGTAGGTGTGTCTTTGCAACTCATTTCGTTCTGCACCATCAGATGAAGTATATAGGACTTGAACGCTAGTTCATTGTTGCATCTCAACAACATACTTCCAGTTAGTGCAATAAAAGGCACACAGACTTGAATGTTGTGTAATTCAATCAGCCTAAAGAGATGCCATTTCACCAAATTCTCTGGAGATCCTGCGTCTCTATGCAAGGACACAGATGATTTGTAGAGCCGATGCATCACATTGAGGTTTTTCACTGGGGCTGCTTACTACTCCTATGGCACAATTGCCACCTAAGACTCTAAAAGACAGCAGTGCTTAGCAAACCTTCCAATACTCATGCAATCTGCCACCAGGTACTTGGGTCCTGCAGGCAGAAACCTCTGGTGAAATCCTCGGAGCTAAGGGACAATCATCCCCTCGAGTTGAGATCCTGTCCATCCTTACTTTCGTCAAGAGAACGTATAGAAGTCCTGCCGCTGTCCCCTGGTCCATATATCAGTCTAGCTTCTAGGCAGCCCACAGGGCAAGGCAATGAGGCACCAGAGAAACTCTGAGCCACGATTGTTTTGTGTCGTGCTTGATACAAGCCGATGAGCACAGCTGATGCAGGATCGAATCCCGGCAACTCAGCCTTTCATCCTTCCAAGGTCAATAAATGAGCACCACACACCGTGGGTAATAATAAGCAGTGTTCAGATACCTGATGGTTTGTAATGCTAAATTGTTATTATTATAAATATAATTATAATTATCCATGAAAGGCTGCAGATCACAACTTCCTGGTGGCCCCTTCCAGTCTTCTAAATGAAGACAGAAGAGGCCTAGTCTTGCTCACTCTGGAATAGGCCCACAGAGACGGGACAAGCCCTCACCCTGCAACCGGTTCCTCTGTTTCATACTACAAGGCTGTGGTGATGGGCCAACCGGTCTACTTGGCTGCCAATCTCCAACCATCTATTGGCCATTGACATAGTACGAGTACTGACATCCTGAGATTAACCGCCGGAGGGCTGCCACTCCAGATTATCAACGCAGGCCTTGTCTGCGGCTGCCCCCAGGCCTGAAATTACCAACCCATTTCCATTGGTTTCTCAAAGCCCTGAAGATATCCTGGTTTACTTCACGAATTTCATAATAGGATTCTTTTCTCTCTGATTTTCGGTTTTCTTTGCTCTGCTGTTCATCTGTCGACCTAATTGTCCTTACTTTGTATGGATCAGAATTGCTGTACACACCTAGTTACTTTCAGGTTAAGGTGTGCTTTTGAAATGTTTAAACTAATCATAATTTAAAAACTCTCTGCTTACTTCCCTTCTTTTTCAGTCCAAAATCAGAAGAGGTTACAGGACTCATGTAAAGTGGATCCAGGGAGCCCCGCTTGCTCTCATAGACCCAATACCCCCAGCCCTCATCCTTTATTTCGAAATGCCTTGGACAACTCCCAATGAAAACAGGCTGTAATCTGGTGTAAATGAAAGAGTAGCCTTGGCCTCTTGAGTGACTGCTCTGCAATCCTTCTGGCATTTGGGCAACTGATATTGGCAGGTCAGTCCTTAACCACCCACTGGACATGCATTAGTGGAAATGCGAGGACAGAACATGGGAAGCCCTGAAACGCTTCATCCTTACCATTGGGCATGCCAAGCTACTGTGCAGGAGACCCTAGGGTTTCAGAACTGCTGGGCATTCACCAGGACAGACACATCAACTACAGGCAAACCCATTGTAAGAATATCTGGCAATGCATTAAAGATAAATTGGAAAAATTCAAGTTTCAAAAAACAAATGTGACAAGGCTAAATTTTAACAGATAGTGAGTACACATTTTAAGAATGTACCAACAGGTAAAAACAGTGAAGATGAAGAGGTCAGAAGGGGTGTCTCCTCCCTGAATTTCTGTAAGAAACGAGTTACATATAAACAAAGGGCAGAACGACACACGTTTTTTGGCAAAGGAGTAGGAATGTCAACAAGGTAAGTGTGATGGATATAGTGGATGTGAAGTGCAAACCTAACCACAAAGTAACGCAGCACTGGGAAAAGAATGCACCATTCACCATTGATAACTGTGGTGCGGTGGCCCCATGGGTGGGGATTGGATTGGAGGGGTTGTGGAGAGCAGCTGTTTTGCGGTCGACGACGCAGTCTAGGCATGTCCTGAACTTTGAGATTGGAGCTCCACTGGTTTAAGTGCTGGCTAAGGATGTGTCTGAACAGGAGTGTCATCAGTAGCACTGGAGCAGTGTGGATGATCGGTGAGATAGAGTGTCCTAAAGTCAGTGAGTGGTAGGAAGTGTTTTTTTTTGTTGCCTAATCACAATAATGAGTACCAAGCTGTGTTTGTCTTTGGAATGGGCTTCTTGAATGATGGGGTGCAGAGATTTGGCACTTCCTGCTAGAGCCAGTTTGAACCCTTCAAGATCCATTCTGGATAGCCGTGATTGGTTGCCGCGTTTGTTTAGCAGGTTTGCCAAGTAACGGAAACATATTTTTGGTGGGAATGTATTTTAGATAGGTGCGCGTCATCCACTCTTGGATATGTCTCAAACAGCGTTTTACCATAAAATGCCTTAGGCCTGGCTGATCTTTAGGTGCAGCAGTGTTTCATACCCGCATCGGTGCACAGAGATGTCAGCGTCTATGGTGAGAGCTCCTATAAGATGAGCCCTGTGGAACTTTGCACCCGACTGGATGGTGCAATAACATGAAACACTCGATCTAAACCAGCTGGTGTCTCTCTGATAGGAGGCAAACAAATCAAGAACAGAGTCCCCAAATCCCATCCGCATATTCGGAAGGATACCCTTTGCTTAGTGGACTGTGTCAAATTCTGTGCAAAGGTCCAGTAGGACCAGGCAACATGCATCAGTTTTGCCCATGATATACATATGACACGGCCCACGGTAGTGGCCGTGTAGTTATGGTTAAGTTGCTAAACCCATAGGAAGAGCACCTTTTGAGCTGCTCATAATAACGAATCCACACCACACTTTGCAAAAAAAAGTATATGGCCCACTCTGAATTTTTTTTGCAAAGTTTGGTGAGGTTTGGTCCAGGGGGGCAAAGTTATAGGGGGGTCCCAAAATGTATTTTTTTCCCATAGACTGAATGGGGAAAAAGCTTTGCTCACGCCTTCAGTCCAAACCGCTGGACGAATTTTCACCAAATTAGCGGCAGGAGCAGTGGCTTGGTCCCGAGCACGTTCTTTTGTAAATTTGGTGAAAATCCGTCCAGTGTTTTTTTTTTTTAAATGACCAAAAAGTAGGTTACAAATAATTAGTGATATCTATGTCCGCTACGCGGACACACTTCCCTGTTCGTTCAGTGGACATGACACTGATTGGTTAATCGGCTTGCGTCATGTCCGCGGACATGCAATGTGTTCGCTGATTGGATGGTGAAGAGCGTGAAGTGCGTCCGATTTTTGGAAATGCCCGCCATCTTGGATTCACGGACAGCGGCCACTCTCCGTGGACATCACGGTAAAAACATTAAAAAACATAACATTGCACTTGTCAAACATATGAAATAATCCTTGGGGAGCTGAGGCGGGATGAGGATGGGTTGGCATATGGCTGCAGGAAGCAAAAAAAGCAGGTGTTATTTGCCGCGAAAGTCTGCGAACAGTTTAGATGTACGCGAACAGTCCTGAAAAGTTCGCGAACACACCAGCATTACTGGGTTGGTGAAATGCAGTTCTTGGATGGCTTATAACTTAATGGAATTTTGCACATATGACCTGATTCTGAGTGAGTATGCAAAGTTTGGTGGGATTCTGTCATGAGGGGGCAAAATTAGAGGGGGTCCCAAAATATTCTAAAGGCTTATAAATGAGGTGCCATTTGATGAATCTACACTTAATTTGGGAAACTGATGATACATTTAGATATGAATGTTTTTGCAAAGTTTGGTGGGAGTTTGTGAAGAGGGGGCAAAATTAGAGGGGGGTCCCAAAATAATGTAAAGGCTTATAAATGAGGTGCCATTGGACAAATCTACACTTCATTTGGCAAACTGATAATAGATCAAGATATACATGTTTTTGCGAAGTTTGGTGGGATTCTGTCAAGAGGGAGCAAAATTAGAGGGGTGTCCCAAAATATTGTAAAGGCTTATAAATGTGGTGCCATTTGACAAATCTACACAAAGGTTTGCAAAAAGATTATAGATCTAGATATAGATGTTTTTGTATAGTCTGAATGGATTTTGTCAAGTGGGGGCTAGGTTATATGACGATTGTATGTGCTTACATTTGACACTTTCGAAAAAATAAAACAAGGACCTACAAGACCTACAAGCATGGTTTTGCAATTGTGCAATTGTCATAATGTAGCTACAAAAAATAGCGGAATACCTTTAGTGACTGAGAGGTAGCCTGTGGCCATGGGCAGTGGCAGATTGTCCGAGTCATGGAATAAGGTCATGATCCGGACAATCTGGCTACTGGCCATGACCACAAGGGACAAAACATAGGCTTAAAGTTGCCATGTCCATGTGGGACTGGCTTTGTGGTAAAGTTATTCTAAATTAGGATAGATCTGAAAGGGAAGAAAAATGTGCTTGTGGTAATATGGTTATATAGTTCTCTTTTTTCCTTCTGCAGGCTGCCATGGAAAGCAAAGCGGGGCCCTGTATGGAACCCTCACCTTCCCTTTCCACGGTGGTCATCTTGGAAAAATCCTCTTTTTTTTTTTTTAGCACCCAAGGTTCCCACTTTGGGAAATCTAGGGTGCTAATGGCCTTCATCCCCATTTCAAGGTCTGGAATGGGGGGATAATGGTCCAGAAAGTTTATCTTCGTGTATACAAATGAATTGTGTGTTTGAGGCCTGCCCATTTCCCCATGTATGTGCACCATGAGCTGAGACCAAACCCTAAGGAAAGTACTTAAAGAACATATAACAAGGTTAACGTCTAGATATATAGCAACTTTTTCAATTTTATTATTCTGACTGCCAGTGAACAAAACCACCTGGCCTATATATGTCAATAAACAAAAACAAGTGGCCCAGATATGTGATGTCATCAGTGATGTCATCAATGACATTTGTGATGTCATCTTTGATGTCCTGGGTGTTAGTCTTAGCAGTGCACGGTGGTGGTGCGAGTTATGGTTGTTTAGCTTGTATATACTTGGATGGAAAGATATGGACCCTCGATAGGTAAACCCAAACCGAAACCCAGGTCTGGCAACAACAGTGAAACATCTAGCTCCCAAACTGAGAGTAATCCTGCGCAACCGGAAGAAGAAGAGGAATTAACAACAGGGACCACAAGCCCCACACAAAGACCCACCACATCCACGAGTGGAGCCTCAGCTTCTTCTTCTTTTTTAGAGAAAGGCCCAAAAGAACAAAGAGAACCAGGAGGGGGACGAGGAAAACCAAGAGAAGGGCCAGAGACACGACAGAAACAGAGAAAAGTTTAGTACTGAATTTTTTGTCCAGGATACTAACTGAACAAGAAATTAAGACATAGCACAAAGGACTCAATTTTGTGCCTATCCATAATAGCTCATTGTTCGACACTAGAGTGGAACTGTTCAAACTGGTGAGAAACATGAAGCTAAAAGTGTTTTTTAATGAATTAGAGATACCAGATGGAAAAGAAAGGGATGCGGAAGAACTGAAAGACTTTAGAACAAAAAGTGGATTTATTCCACCGATCAATGTACCTTCCATAAACATTTTTCAGAAACAAACCATTAGAGATCTGGAGAAAATCAGCTTTAAATCCAAAGGACGAATGAACATGAAACCTCATGAATGGGAGCTAATTAAAAAGCTGTACAGCGATGAAGAACTCACCATGCTCAGTGCCAATAAGGGAGGAGCACTGGTACTTCTTAACACGAAAGATTACGATGTCGAATGTATGAGGCAATTAAATGACTGTATGCTAAACCCGACAAAGATCCCACGATCATGATCAAGCAGAACTTAGAAGAATTACTTACCAAAGCAGAAGAATTAAGCTGGGTCAACCATCATACAAAAAGATTTTTGACGAACAATTACCCGAAGATACCACATTTATACACATTACCCACAGTGCACAAAGGTTTGGTCAACCCGCCTGGCAGACCCATTGTGGCAGGCACCAAAAGTATTCTACAACCCTTAGGAGTGTACATTGACTACTTCCTACAACCACTGATACAAAAAACTAGTACATATGTCAAAGACACAACACATTTCTTGAAATATCTGAAAGAAGCAACTTTTACAGAAACATATATACTATTCACAATAGATGTGAAAGGTCTGTATACCTCGATTCCACACGACCAAGGAAGAGCGGCTGTGGAATGGCTACTGTTACAAGAAGGGCACATCCCAGCTCAGAAAGAATTTGTCATGCCTTTGTTGGAGTTCATTAGTGAAAATTCATATTTCCAATATAAAGGAATGTTCTTCCTACAAACAGCTGGAACCTCCATGGGTGCCACAATGGCACCTTCATATGCCAACGCTTTTATGCACAAATTCGAGGTAGATAATGTACTAGAAAATGAGAGATAGAGAACCAAGATCGGTTTATGGGTGAGATACATAGACAACATTTTTGGGATATGGCACGATACAGAGGAAGAATTGAAAAGATTTTTGGAGTATCTCAACAATATAGATAAACGGATCCAGTTTACATCTGAAAGCTCAATCGAAACAATACACTTCCTGGATGTCAAGGTAACCAAGGAACAGACGCGTTACAGAACTAACATATATCAGAAACCGGCAGATAGGAATAACATTCTACAAAAATTGAGTTTCCACCAGTCAAGTTTGATTAAGAATTTACAATACAGTCAGATGTTGAGAGTTAAAAGGATATTAAGTGATCCAGAGGACTATAAAGAAGCAATCAACATGAAGGGAAATACATTTTTGACACGAGGATACGATAGATCAGAAATCGAGGAAGCTGAAGAAAGACTTAAAGACAAAAGCAGAGAAGAATTACTAAAACCCAAATTGAAACATGACGAAGCACCCTCAATAGTATTTGTATCCAAGTACTCTTAACAGAGCAAACGGATCAAGAACATAATCAAAAAGAACTGGAGCATACTAACTCTAGATGAAAGAGTGGAGCCTTTATTCAAAGAATTTCCAACATTTGCATACAAAAGAAGTCATAATTTGAAGGACAAGCTGGTGAGAACAAGAAGCTTGAAGAAGAAAAAAGAACCAAAACCGGAACTTAAACATGCTTGAGTTGTTCTAATTGTGAATATATATTGAAAGGCAATAGAGTAAACCATCCACACACTGGAGAAAAGATCAAATTGAAACATTTTGAAACATGCAATTCTGTCAATACAATTTACTCAATTGAATGCCCGTGTGGGTTATACTATGTAGGGCAGTCAACAAGAGCAGCGAAGACAAGATGGAACGAACATCGCTCATGTATCCGTACTCACAATAAAACTTCGGTGGTGGCATGACACTGGGATCACAAAAAACATAATTTATCCCAGATAAGGTTTCAAATCTTAGAGGTGGTCCAGAAAGAAGAACCTCATATGAATATGCAACAAAGACTTGAAGAAAGAGAATCATTTTGGATAGACCACCTGGGAACAATGAAGAGATTAACTTGCTTTCTTTAAAGAAATGTATACACAGAATGTGGAGTAACAAGTTTGGTTTAGATTATATGCAAATTGGTTTTTTACCCCTCTTATAGTTTTTTGTTTTCAATAGGATGTAATTGCCCTGTGGGTATGATGTGTGTTAGATACAGCGGTTGAAGGAGAAGTGTATAAGTACTAACAGATCCACCTTGGATCGAGATATTTATTCTGTAATATTGTTAAAAGTACCGACGCGTTGATTGAAAAAAGATATTTGCCTTGAAGCAATCTAGGAAACATTACGATAACCATTCATATGATATGAGAATAGGATTAGAGTGATAGACAGTGATAGACGCTGGGATATGTGTGAGTTTGCGGCTCCTCTGCTCTCCGCACATGCTCGAACGGCGGCGATCCCGGCTTCTCTGAATGTGGGCGGGGTGCGAGCACCAGGGAGATGCACATCATTTCTAAAAACTCTGACATTTACGAAGCACGGAGAGAACTTAGACCTCATGTGAAGGTACCCCAAAGGGTTACCAAGGAGTTAGTCCCACCCCCACGCTCACGTGAGGAGGTGGGACGGGAGGCATGCCTGTCCTGTCCTATCCCGGAAGACGGACGGTGCCGTCAGCTCCTTGGTGTGATGCTGGAAATGCATCGGAGGGACAGGGCCTCCGTATCCTCGTCCTTGACTGCTTTCTATCGTGTGTTCTGTCGTGTTTTCCACGCAGGAGTCCATGTGAGACTCCTGGTGGTGCAGCTCTCTCTCTTTTGGTTTGGTGAACGGACCCGTGGGATACCCTTATGGCACCCATGGGTGGGGGTACAACCCTGTACTCCTAGTGTATGTTTTTGGGCACCTGTGTTTGGCCCACAGAGCAGGGTATGGGCTGGTGGCAGCTCCATGCTGAATTTGACAGGTGCTCTGAGTATCCTCCATTTTGGGATACCCAGGCCCTGCCCTTGGAATCAGTTGATGCCTGAACGGAAACAAGATGGCCCCTGTGGCCTCTTGCTTTCTATTGCCTGTTACCTTGTTTTCCCAAAGTCCTGGGAAACCCAGACTCTGTCCCTTCCCCCTGACCGGCTGTTGGGTGGAAGTTCCATATATGGTAGTGTGGGGAAGTGCTGACCAGACTGGCTGGAGCCTTCCCAACGACCGTACGTTGTGGGTACGCCTGTGGTTGGGACCTTGGTGAATGGAGTGTGTGACAAATACGCATTCTATGTTGTGGGTGTCTAGTATCTGGTGTTTGACATAATGACTGAGACAGCCCTGGCCGAAACCGGTATGAATGCAGTGTGGAGTGTTGAATGGCCTGGTACTTGTCCCAATACACATAACTGGTTGTGAGTGTCTGGAGAGAGTGATGGCCTGAATGCACTGTGTGCCTGATTGGCTGCCTGCCTGCATGAATGCCCTTAGTCGTGATTGGATGCTTGAGTTTGACCCAGCGGAATGAATGGGAGACCAACAGTAAATCTGGGGACCTCTCACTGCTAGGAATCGTGTTCAGAAGCTGAAGTCCACTACGACGAGTAACTGGAGTAACTGAAGCTTGACCTTGAAGCCCTGCTGGATGAGAAGAATTGCTGTTGCTCTCCTTCACAATCTGAAAGCTGCTGTGCCTCCAAGGACTGACCCAGACAGGACCTGGTAAGGCGCCCTCTTCCTGAGCTACGAGGGACCATCGTGCACAGCTGATCTTTGCCAAAGCTCCCTGGTAGACAGACCTTCGACAGGCTGCCGACCCGAGACGGGGACTGCCGCGGAATCTCAAAGAGAAGCACTCGGACTGTTGTCCATCGCTGTCAACGACCGCCGTCGCCGACCGGAGCCGCCGTGCTCCCGTTTGCCTAAGAACTTCATTTGATCATCGGACGCTCTCGTCTGCATCGTCGCCCGCTTTATCCCGCTGGAGAAGGCCCGACCGCCGACGCGCTGAGGAGCATCCGCTGGTGGGTTTCCCGCCACCTAAGGACCACAGAGACGCCGATGAGTCGACGCCCTTGCTGGGCCACAGTTCTTCATCATCTCTTTGCGGCCCAGAACTATCATCATAGAGGTGCCCTGCACGCCTCTTCCATGCAGAACGCCAACACTCTGTCGTCGACGAGCACCACTAGGAATGAAGCTGCCACTTCACTGCCGTAGTTCAACCTGTTCGCCGTCGGACGTTCGACGTCCCGTGACTCCTGCCTTAAAGGGAGGGCACTCAAGAAGGGCCGTCGATTCCCCGACACCGAACGCCGAGTTCCTCAACGCCTCTCGACGATCCGTGGCTCCTGCTTTGAAGGGAGTCACTCAAGAAGGATCGGTCGACGCATCTACGGAGACTCTACTCCACCAGGTACATTGGGGGGTAAAACCTTAATAGGAGGAAATAAGACTACCGTTTCAACCATCTTACGTTCCTGCCTATCTCTATTGCTGGTTTCCTCGTTATTGATCTGTGTGACATTTTAACTGTACAGTTGATGCACTTTAATGAGATTCGATAACTTTAGATTTGTATATATTTATCATTGTTGACTTCCGAATACAAAGTGCGTTATTGTGATCGTGTACATACCTTTGAATATTAATTATATAAAGACTGTGTTTTCAGTAATACATTGTGTGGACATTCCTTTGTGGGGGTTCGGGGACTACACTGTACTTAAGAACCAGCCCGCATCACCTCCTGAGAAGCTAGGCCTTGATTGCTCGTCCATTGCTACCAAATAGTGCATCTTGGCTGGGGTCCTCTGTGTCTCTCCTCTACCATATAGAGAGCGGAAGTACAGACACCCCCTACCAGTCTTTACACTTGGTTACGTTACGTTGTTACTAGGCCACGCACGGGCACGCGCAGCTGCAGCCCGTTCTACGAGCTGTTCACTCACGAGCAGTGTCAAGGTAAGAGGTTCTGCCGAGTCACGACATTCCATGTAAACAATTAAGGTCACTGAATAAGCTAGAGAGCTCATAGTCTTTCTCCCTCTCTTAACAGAGACACTACATTGATGTATCAACTTTTATGAGGCGTTTACACATTTACGAAACAGCTAAGGTAATGGAATTCACACATGGCTGAATTCACACGTTTACTAAAGATAAATGGTAATGAAGTCTGCATGTAGAATGACACTAACGTTCACATTGCACTTTTTCTCTTTTGTATTTCTTCTATGTGATGAAACCAATCTCCTTGCTGGTATGTACATTTAACATTTATGATCTATAATTTATACACATATGTTACGTGATGACATTTATGCTGCAATTTAGCCCTGAAGATGGCGCTAGTCACTGAAATGCATTGGCAAGAGCTGTGATTTTTGGTAGAGGAATTGCCTAATGTATTGTGTGATTTGAACACAAGTACCCGAGTAAAAACTTTGATAAATGAAGTGGCTGAAATCTCTTTTTTCTGAAAGAATCAAGTCTAATGATTATGCTGAAGTTCAAGAATTATCTAACTAAACTAACAATTGAATACAACTTCCAGTACCGAATTTAGCCTCCAGGCAGGAGGCAAGCAGTGAGCACAGGGTGCTATGGGGTGGTCTCCACTCCGTTTTTTATACCATTATAGTTGTTAAGGTCCGGATGTCATTGGACCTTTTTTGACCCAGTAAACTCAATTGAAAAACAAATACCCATTGGAACAATATAAGAATTGAAATTTATTTGAAAAAATAAATATTCATAAGTGGTGCCCACCTGATCTCCATTGCATGGTTGTTTAGCTTACCATAACTGGCGAATTTCTGGGGTTTTTCGATTTTACTTACCATAAACCATAACGTCCCTTTAACAAAGTTTTTTCTTTGAATTTCATAGGTTTTTATTAGTCCAACATAACCATAACGTCCCTTTAACAAAGGTTTTTCAGTGAATATAAATATATATATATATATATATATCTTGTTGTAACTAACGTTTCCGCAAGTAGGTGGAGGAGCACTCCCAAATTCACAGTGCAATCGTTGATAAAAGCACACCGACCAGAGAGTAAGTTTCTTCAATCTTTATTTCCAACTGGTTAAAAGAATCCTGGCATACCCATGTGGAAAGAATGCAGAGTTCAACATCAGCCACGCACGTTGTGGCTCTCCCAAGAATGAATGGCATAAAAAGTCTACGCGTTTCGCAGTCCACTGACCGCTTGTTCACAACTAGTGTTCCACCTACAGTGAAGAGTTGAAATACCCCATGTGACATAAACATGAACATAGAAGAAGGACTGATCTAATGATCTATTGGAAAACGTGTCGGCCATCTTAGCACTAGTGTTTTTCATCGGATTTGGTATCAACCTAAAGTTGGCTCCATTTGCAAACTGTAATAGATAATCAACACAGTATATCTATAAAGTGCGTAGTGCTCTGAACGTTAGTATGTTCTCAATCAATATATTGTACAATCAACAATTTAAGATATATTCCACAATAAACGAATACAACTAAAATGCATAGTGCTGGTCGCTTGGGTGCGAGGTAATCAATTAAAATGCATATATCTCATATCTGTGTCGATGTATTTGATCCAAGTCTCAGATTGCCCCCAACATACATGCTCCTATGGTGTAAAGTTCGCTGGTTTAAAGTGCAATGTGCTAGCAGCAACATGTAAAGTGCTATATGCCAAATGCTATATGACCAAAATTAGCTGGTTAAAGTGCAATATGCTAGCAACAGCATGTAAGGTGCTATGTGACCGAGCCGTCTAAAGTAAAGTGCAAATGTTAATCCAAGATATATAAAGTCCTTCAGGGGTATATATTACAAACCCGTTGGTCGCTAAATTCAAATCTACATACATTCATGTCACATTAAATAAAAACCCCTACAAAAATTGATTGTGACTAGGAATCACCAAACCTATCAAAACCAAAGTGATTAAAAGATTGTACACAGTATTCATGATCGTATCAGTATCATGGAGGGGGGAGAGGGGACAAGGGAAGGAAGATAGAGACAAGGAAGTAGCAGCAGACTAAAGGGGTCACCAATGACTAAATCAGGAATTTGACAAGCCATTATTTAGCCAGCAAACCTTTCGTATTAACACCATCTAAGTTGTCTTAGTGCTGACGGTGGTTGTTCTTATGTTATGGTGTACCACCGTGCTTCCACACCAGAACAGAAATATATATCAACCCAGGAATGTATATAGCTCCTCGTCTGTATTGTGTCCTTTTGGTATTTTGCTTTCGTAATCTATAATGCAGCATGTTTCCTTTTGTCGTAGGTTTTTCTCTCTGTTGCCTCCTCTGGGATTAATTTTGATGTGATGTATCCCGAAGAAATGGAAACTGTCCAACTTAGCCTCATGACAGTCACTAAAATGTTTAGCCATGGGATAATTTGGATCTTGATGTTGGATTGCCCGCACATGTTGCTGAATCCGAACTTTCAATTTGCATCTTGTACTTCCAATGTACCATTTTTTGCATGCGCATGCTAGCACATACACCACAAACTCTGATTCGCATGTAATTTTCTCCTGTATTTTGATTGTATTTCCTAATACCGGGTGTTTATAAGATACGCAGTTTCTAGCATACTTGCAACTGCTGCATCTAGTGCATTTGCGGAAGCCTGGTTGCGTTGTTTGAAGCCATGTTTCTTTCTTTGGCAGCCCATCAACTTCCATAAAGCTTTGTACCAGGTTATCCTTCAGAGAGCGGTTACGTCTATAGCTAATTTCTGGATTTCTTTTCAAATTAGCTGCCAGATCTTTGTCTGCCAGCAAAATCCTCCAGTGTCTACGGAATATCCGTTTTATTTCCATTGTATCATTATTGAAAGTTAGGATCATTCTTGTTGTTTCTTTCTCATTTGTTTGTTTCACTGGCGCGAAAGATCTTGTAAGTAATTCAGATCTATTGAGTTCTCTTGCTTTCAAGTAAGCCTTCTCAATTGTTTTTTTAGGATAACATTGTTCTTGGAAGCCGTTTGCTGCATTTTTGCTGTCCGCATCGTATGCCTCTAAGGTGGAGCTGTTCCTTCTTATTCTTATAAACTCCCCATACGGGATGCTCCAAACCAGATTTTTGGAATGTCCACTTGTTGCATGTAGTGGTGTATTGCTACCTGTGGGTTTACGGTGCAGCTCAGTTGTTATAATATTGTCCACGATTTTCACATTTATATCCAGGAAGGTAAGTGAGGTGCAGCTGTGTGTTTCTGTGAACTTCAGATTGTGATCGTTCTTGTTGAGGGTTTTTACAAAATCTACCCAGGCTGCCTCTGACCCCTTCCAGATTATGAATAGGTCATCAATATACCTTAACCATAATACTACATCTTCTGTGAGTTTTTGATTTTCATTCGACCATACATCAGATGCTTCCCAGGCCCCCATTGTTAGGTTCGCATACGAGGGGGCGAATGTTGTACCCATTGCGGTGCCTTGTGTCTGTCTGAAATATTCATTATTGAATAAAAAAACATTGTTTGTAAGACACAGATTTATCATCTCGAGGATCATTAGTGTGTGCTCTAGATAATTCATAGATCTGGTGTTCAGGAAACTAGCACATGCCTTAGTGCCATAATCATGGCCTATGCATGTGTAAAGAGAAACAACATCCATGGTGGCTAGCATATAGTTAGTATCCCATGGTATGTTTTCAATGCGTAGAAGAAAGTCCGTAGTATCTCTGAGGTATGATGGAAGGGATAACACAAATGGGAAGAGAGTCTCATCTATATACTTCGACATGTTTTCGAGAGTAGAGCCCACAGAGGAGACTATGGGTCTGCCTGGAGGTTTTCTCATATCCTTATGTACTTTCGGAAGAAAGTATATTGTAGGAATTATTGCATTAGGAGTTGCGAGGAACTTATAATCATCATCAGTGAGGATGCCCTTTTCTGTCCATTTTTTGAGGAAATCATCAACCGTCTTGTTCAATATTTGACTTGGATTACTGGGCAGTTTCTCATAACAGTTTTTGTCATTTAGCTGCTTGTATGCTTCCCTGATATAGTCTTTCTTATCCATCAGAACAATGTTTTGTCCCTTGTCCGATGGTTTTATAATGCATGTTTCGAGGGCCTGTAGTTCGCTAATTGCCACCCTGTCTGCAGCCGAGAGGTTATCTTTATATCTCGATCTTTTTTTCTTCCTGAAATGTTTGAGGTCTTCAATTACTAGGGTCTGAAATGCCTCAATGTGATTACCTAAATTGTTGGTGGGATTGAACTTGGACTTCTGTTTTAGCCCGCTCTTTTTTGTCCAGTCTGTTCTTATATTCAGTTCTTCCAAGTTTATTGTTATCACTTCTGGATTAGTGTCAGGCTCTGCTTCTTTGTCTTTTCCAAGATCGACTAAGTTTGCCAGTGCCTCAATGTCGTTGATGGTCAGTTCAGTTTTGCCGCTTTCTTTCGGTGACCTCCTTGTTGCGTTCTGGTTGAGTGCGAAGAATTTTTTGAGCCGCAATTTTCGTACGAAGTGGTCGAAGTCAATGCGAGTTTCGACATAGTTGAAATGAGCAGTGGGGCAAAAGTTCAGGCCTAGACGCAGGACTTTTTCTTGTTGTACAGTCAAAATATGTTTGGATAAATTGATAACCTTTAGACCATCTTTCTTCATGCTAGTTCTGTCCCAGAGCGCAGCAATCTGCTCGATATATTGTTTGCTGCTTTTGTTGCCCCTTTGCCCCCTCCTCGTTTTGTTTGGCCTCCTCTTCCTCTTCCTCGTTTCTGATAACCTCCTCTTATTTGTTTTTGTTTTTTCCCATCTTGACATAACAATCTCATCTCGTCTAAAAAATTCAGACGAGTTGGGAGTTCTTCACTTTCACTTCCTGTCACATCGGATTCTGATGTGGAAAACTCACCATCAGTCTCAGTGGCGTTGTTAATACACGGTCCTTTTACTATGGGAGTTACTCTTAGTTGGTCGAATCTTTTTGCAAACGTGTAGACGCTCCCTCTCTCGTAATCTTCCTTATCGCGTAGAAATTTACGCTGTTTACGTTGTTTGATCTCTTCTTCATATTCTTTCAAATTCCTCTCCATGTTAATCTTAAGTTTTTTCCCAAATTCGCTTTCTGCGATTGTAGATAACTTCTCCTCCACTTTCTCAATGTTTTCCAGTGTTTTCAAGCGGTCTATACTGGCATATTTAACTAAGAGCTGGAGAAAAGTTTTTGAGCAAGTGTTTGTTGCCCCGCTCCATTCGTTGAGCATATTGGGATCCTGTTCTTCAAATGAGGGAATAATTAAAATTCTGAGTCCTCTTGGAATCCTCCCTACATCCAAGTAGTTTTTTAGGGAGTGCTCCTCCCACCATTTGCTCACCTCTCTCTTCTGTAGTTTCTCCAGTTCTTTTAGCAAGCCTGTTTCAGTATTATCAACCGTTGCTTGTGCTTTGCCAGGAATTGTATTGCTTGACTTTAGTGTTTCATTGAACAATGATACAGCCTGTGCCAATCTAGTTGCCTCTTTATTTGCCTGGGAGTTCGCCATCAGCGTGCTTTGGAACAGAATACTCTCTGGTATTAGGTGTCTTTATTTAAAAAGATTTTAAAATTTTTTTTTTTTTTTTTTTTTAATTGAGGTACTTCACCGTCAATTATGCTGGAATTACGACACTTAAGCGCTTGTATAAATACCAAGCGCGTGTGGAGAAAATGTAGGATTGTGTCACATTGATTTATGTTCACTGTGGCCAACACTGGGTACGAAAGTACAGAGACGCGGTATGCAACACTTACCTGGCTTCACTTCCTCACTTGCGGTCGGCAAATGTGTCCGCTTCGCCGTTTCAGTGTGCCGCCGCGCCTTTGTCTCTCGATCGGGTTGAATCACAGAATCGAGCCACAATCCGAGCTGCTGCAGGACCTTCGTCTTTCTCGAGCCGTGAGACAACTGCGCGCTCGTTCATGTAATCAGTCGCCGGTGCTTCTTCTACGTTGTCACGGAACAGCGTTATGATATCTTGTTGTAACTAACGTTTCCGCAAGTAGGTGGAGGAGCACTCCCAAATTCACAGTGCAATCGTTGATAAAAGCACACCGACCAGAGAGTAAGTTTCTTCAATCTTTATTTCCAACTGGTTAAAAGAATCCTGGCATACCCATGTGGAAAGAATGCAGAGTTCAACATCAGCCACGCACGTTGTGGCTCTCCCAAGAATGAATAGCATAAAAAGTCTACGCGTTTCGCAGTCCACTGACCGCTTGTTCACAACTAGTGTTCCACCTACAGTGAAGAGTTGAAATACCCCATGTGACATAAACATGAACATAGAAGAAGGACTGATCTAATGATCTATTGGAAAACGTGTCGGCCATCTTAGCACTAGTGTTTTTCATCGGATTTGGTATCAACCTAAAGTTGGCTCCATTTGCAAACTGTAATAGATAATCAACACAGTATATCTATAAAGTGCGTAGTGCTCTGAACGTTAGTATGTTCTCAATCAATATATTGTACAATCAACAATTTAAGATATATTCCACAATAAACGAATACAACTAAAATGCATAGTGCTGGTCGCTTGGGTGCGAGGTAATCAATTAAAATGCATATATCTCATATCTGTGTCGATGTATTTGATCCAAGTCTCAGATTGCCCCCAACATACATGCTCCTATGGTGTAAAGTTCGCTGGTTTAAAGTGAAATGTGCTAGCAGCAACATGTAAAGTGCTATATGCCAAATGCTATATGACCAAAATTAGCTGGTTAAAGTGCAATATGCTAGCAACAGCATGTAAGGTGCTATGTGACCGAGCCGTCTAAAGTAAAGTGCAAATGTTAATCCAAGATATATAAAGTCCTTCAGGGGTATATATTACAAACCCGTTGGTCGCTAAATTCAAATCTACATACATTCATGTCACATTAAATAAAAACCCCTACAAAAATTGATTGTGACTAGGAATCACCAAACCTATCAAAACCAAAGTGATTAAAAGATTGTACACAGTATTCATGATCGTATCAGTATCATGGAGGGGGGAGAGGGGACAAGGGAAGGAAGATAGAGACAAGGAAGTAGCAGCAGACTAAAGGGGTCACCAATGACTAAATCAGGAATTTGACAAGCCATTATTTAGCCAGCAAACCTTTCGTATTAACACCATCTAAGTTGTCTTAGTGCTGACGGTGGTTGTTCTTATGTTATGGTGTACCACCGTGCTTCCACACCAGAACAGAAATATATATCAACCCAGGAATGTATATAGCTCCTCGTCTGTATTGTGTCCTTTTGGTATTTTGCTTTCGTAATCTATAATGCAGCATGTTTCCTTTTGTCGTAGGTTTTTCTCTCTGTTGCCTCCTCTGGGATTAATTTTGATGTGATGTATCCCGAAGAAATGGAAACTGTCCAACTTAGCCTCATGACAGTCACTAAAATGTTTAGCCATGGGATAATTTGGATCTTGATGTTGGATTGCCCGCACATGTTGCTGAATCCGAACTTTCAATTTGCATCTTGTACTTCCAATGTACCATTTTTTGCATGCGCATGCTAGCACATACACCACAAACTCTGATTCGCATGTAATTTTCTCCTGTATTTTGATTGTATTTCCTAATACCGGGTGTTTATAAGATACGCAGTTTCTAGCATACTTGCAACTGCTGCATCTAGTGCATTTGCGGAAGCCTGGTTGCGTTGTTTGAAGCCATGTTTCTTTCTTTGGCAGCCCATCAACTTCCATAAAGCTTTGTACCAGGTTATCCTTCAGAGAGCGGTTACGTCTATAGCTAATTTCTGGATTTCTTTTCAAATTAGCTGCCAGATCTTTGTCTGCCAGCAAAATCCTCCAGTGTCTACGGAATATCCGTTTTATTTCCATTGTATCATTATTGAAAGTTAGGATCATTCTTGTTGTTTCTTTCTCATTTGTTTGTTTCACTGGCGCGAAAGATCTTGTAAGTAATTCAGATCTATTGAGTTCTCTTGCTTTCAAGTAAGCCTTCTCAATTGTTTTTTTAGGATAACATTGTTCTTGGAAGCCGTTTGCTGCATTTTTGCTGTCCGCATCGTATGCCTCTAAGGTGGAGCTGTTCCTTCTTATTCTTATAAACTCCCCATACGGGGTGCTCCAAACCAGATTTTTGGAATGTCCACTTTTTTCATGTAGTGGTGTATTGCTACCTGTGGGTTTACGGTGCAGCTCAGTTGTTATAATATTGTCCACGATTTTCACATTTATATCCAGGAAGGTAAGTGAGGTGCAGCTGTGTGTTTCTGTGAACTTCAGATTGTGATCGTTCTTGTTGAGGGTTTTTACAAAATCTACCCAGGCTGCCTCTGACCCCTTCCAGATTATGAATAGGTCATCAATATACCTTAACCATAATACTACATCTTCTGTGAGTTTTTGATTTTCATTCGACCATACATCAGATGCTTCCCAGGCCCCCATTGTTAGGTTTGCATACGAGGGGGCGAATGTTGTACCCATTGCGGTGCCTTGTGTCTGTCTGAAATATTCATTATTGAATAAAAAAACATTGTTTGTAAGACACAGATTTATCATCTCGAGGATCATTAGTGTGTGCTCTAGATAATTCATAGATCTGGTGTTCAGGAAACTAGCACATGCCTTAGTGCCATAATCATGGCCTATGCATGTGTAAAGAGAAACAACATCCATGGTGGCTAGCATATAGTTAGTATCCCATGGTATGTTTTCAATGCGTAGAAGAAAGTCTGTAGTATCTCTGAGGTATGATGGAAGGGATAACACAAATATATATGCATCGTCCAACACATATACTGCACCTGGGTCAGAACATAGATGGATAGTCCTGTAGCAGCTTGGGTTAAACTATTTGTAGGAACACAATATTTTCAATGATCTTCTTTAAGACATGGATGTTTGTGATTGGGCAGTAATTTGAAAGGTCATTTAGGTCCAGATCTGCATCCTGGAGAAGCAGGCACATGAACTTTGGAGGGATTTGTGGAAGTTCTCTTCTGAGGGAAATGCTTTTAGATTAGGAGGACAGGCCAGGGCGCTTCACCCATGATAGATTAGATGGCAGAAGCTGGGAGGAGATCAGTATTTTATGTGGTTGGTTTGAGGGACATGAGAACGTTAATGATTTCAGTGGATGAGGGATCCCAATTTTGACAATTTGAGAACCTTTCTGTAATGGGATTTGTGGCATTGCGGCTGCTTTGATTGTGATGTTGCAGTCTAGGCTTGCCCTGAATGCGGAGATTTTGTCAGTATAGTTGTTGTTTATGGGGTCCCATTTTTCCACTGGTCGTGCAATTAGGGGATCTGAGAGGCGGTGGTGGTAGTGTTTTATGGTCAGAAAGAGAATATTGCTTTCATTTGCAATTTCCCATTTATGTATTTGATACATTTATGAGGGTGAAGCAGATACTCTTCAGTTGTTTGATAGTGCCTGTAGGTCCGGTGGAGAAAGACCAACACCTAGTTCACTTTAGTCATGTCATTGGTCTGATTAGGATGCATGTTGCCCTCGACGTGGGATTGACCGGTGACTTGCTGCATTTATAAAGTGTGTTGATGGGAGATTTGGTAGCTGCAGTACGGGGAGTGTAAGGAACTCATGATGGCAACAGTAAAGACAGACACAATTGATAACAGATCAAGCGTGTTTATTAAACTGCAAATGTAGGGTTGAAAAAAACTAATCTAAACCTAAATCTAAGATGGGAGCAAACGTTGACCATCAAATGAAAAATAAGGCACTCCTTGAGGTGTTGTGCCAAAATAATAGGGCCTATGCTCAGACAAAAACTATCGCCAATTCCTTACAACTAATTACAAAAAAAGTGTGCGGTAGGGTTTCAATAAAGAAAGAAGTGTTCACAAATAATAAGTCAGAATGTGATTGCCAGGTGTCTGCCTTCCTCACATTTTGAGCATGGGACAAGGTAGGACCTTGGAGTACAGCACACGCTTAAGCTTTCCCAGCACAAGCCGACAGTTCCGTTCCAGTTATCAGGTTCTTCGACGGTTAAGTCTCTTTTCAATAAGAAGTCTCTTGCCTTCGAGGGCCTGATGTGTTCAACAACAAACAAACAAACAAAAAAGTTCTGTTCCATGTATGGCTTTGAGTGACGCTTCACCCCTTGGTCCTCCTCTTCCGGGCACAGAACCCTCACAACTCGTACTCAACAAATCAATTGAACAGCTCCTTCCTCACTGAACTTTGGGTGATGATTTTCTAGCCCTGGATCTCCCTCCTTTGGTTTCGGACCCTTTTTCCAAATCTAGCCTCCCTCCTTCAGGAACACAATGGCTTTTCTTGCATTCACGAGTCTTAATGTCTTTTCAAACAGTTTTTCAGGCTTTGCCCCTGATTGTCGGCTTCCCTCCGCCGGGTTCACTCTCGCCAACTTCTACAGACAGTTCATTATGGGACTTTAGACTTTTCCTCGTCTCATTAGCATCCCTCCTTCGGGTTCACTCTTGCCAACGTTTACCAAACAGTTCGCTATGGGACTTTAGACATCTCATTAGCATCTATCCTTTGAGTACGCTCTTGCCAACTTTTGCCAAACTGTTCACTAAGAAGGATTCATTTCCCTAACGTTCACAATCATCTTTCGGTCAAAGACTTTCAACACTACAGAGGATTTTACAAGACCCGTGTATGACCACTTTGTCTTCTCTTAGCCTCTCCCCAAGGCCTTCTGGTTATGGTAGTCTCTTATCATTGGGTAATTGCCCAGAGTTTCCTGCGTGAGCACCCACGTGGTGCCAGCCACCTCTGTTGTGGGTTTTCCCCCCTCTTTCTCAATAGGTCCTTTAATCCTTTCAAAGTTCAAATGTATCTCCTAGCTACTTTTTGTTCAACACAGTTCGGTCACTATCGACTTTCCCCTTGACTCACCATCTGAGTCAAGGTTGGTTCACCGAGACAAGCGTCTCTCCCCATCTTGGTAATCAGCGGAGGAGGATCTTGTGTACCATTGACATCTGCTGCAACACACGCTGGCCTTTGTTCGCTGCTTTATGTTTCCGTCTGCAGAGGTTTCACAGGGCTGGATCGGAAAGGGCATGGTCACTTCTCTGCTTGTCACCCTCTTGGTATTCACCGTCTTTTGCCTCCTCTTGAACTGCTGCGCTTAATTAGTTCTCATGTCGTGCTTCTGCCTTGCTCGTCCTGTGCTCTCGTGCTCCACCTTTTATCCCTGTGGGGAAGGGAAAGGGCAGCCAGCTGTGTGTGATTCTGGTTAGTTGCCTGACTTTGCTGACCCTTGTTTTGGGAAATGTCTGGTAAACGGCTCTGGTGTTAGTCTGTTGTTTTTTCTGTTGTGCGAAAATGTTCATGTCGGAAAAGGGGGGTCAGTGTTTTGGAATATCCTACGTGGTAGGATGGGGAAACGGTGTTGAAAGAATGTGCATACTATGGGGATCATTACCAGGTTCGCGGTAAGGGATACCGGGCACCGGTAAAGAGACCGGTGCCTGTACTCCCTTACCGCCCTATTCCAAGGTCCCTTGGTGGGGACTGTAAGGAATGTGTGGTCTGACCACACGTCCCTTACGGGTCCCGCTATGGGACCAGGGCACTAATAACGGGTTTGCAAGTCGCGAGCCTGTTATAAGCACCCTCCCCATGCCCATTGATCCCTATGGGGGCTGAAATGGGAATGGGGAATGGTCAGTTCAATGGGGACTTACTGGTCCCGCCAGGGTCGGACTACATCGGTAAGTCCCCATTGAACGAGACCGGACACGGGCACGGTATGGGAGGCAGCCATGGAGCCAACAGCTCCATGGCTACCACCCATCTCGTAATGAGGCCCTATATCTCACTCAAAGGTGTTCCACTACCACTCCCCAACGACCCCCCATCCAGGTGATCATCCCTCACTGGTCCACCCCCAGAAACTGAATACAATAGCGATGGCTGTGTCCTGGTTACATGGATGACAGACCACCAGGGACATCCCAGGGAGACACCTTCAGGAGGGGTGAAGTCCCACCATTAGAATGTTAGAGTGGCCGACTGGAACATGCAATGGTTAGGAGGGGAGAAGAAGCAAAAGCTTTTCTGACCAAATATTAACAAATGAAATGCATCAAGAAAAAATATATATTTTCAAGCTAACATTTTCAAAATTAAGTGTGCAGCAATGCAAAGTATGCAAAACATTGTATTTTCACAATTACATTTTTGAGAGTTGCTTTTTAAACTTTGGTGTTTCAAACTTTGTTTTCAAGTAATAATTTTAACATTATATTTAGGCTCTTATAGCTTTTTCGCAAGGGCCTCAGCTCGGGCTGCTGGCTGTTAAAGCTCAAGTCCACCCCCCCCCTGCTGGGGCGTGAAAGCTATTTGCTTGGGGTGTATATCATTTTTGTTTCTTTGGGGTTTCTTTGGGGTTCCATCGGGATATCAGCTCAGCACAAGCCCATGTCCTGATGGAGAAAAAAAAAGAAAAATGGCTGCTGCCGTTAAAATTACAATAGAAAAGGGACAAAGGACTAGGCCCCTTTTCGTTTGACAGCGGCCATAGAAAACATGTTCCAAATTAGCCACCATCTTCCGAAAAGGGACCTGGTCCTTTTTCTATTTTAATGGCAGGAGGTGCAGCTGGAAAGTCAGATTGTGATTGATCAATTTGCCTTTACGGGGTGCGAGTAGACCTTCTTCCTCATTCTCCAACCTTCTCCCACCAGTGATGGGCTTGAGAATCTGCTCACACCTGTCTCTTGTAGTGGATGACATCTGTATCATATAAAAAGTGCTACAGTTGTGTATGACGCTACCAACATACTTGCCTGATCACCTGTTTTTATCCAATGAGTCCTTAAACTAAATCCATGCACAGGTGACTCAACTCATTGCAGGAATATATTTATGCACTGTAAAGAATAACACCAAGGTTGATTTGTTGTTGGATTCGGATAAGCTCAACTTCCTGTTTCCTGGTTGAATGATGATGCAAGCACCACCATTACATTATGGACATGCTCTCGTCCTCAGCAATGAAAATACAGTGCTCACTCATAAACGCCTCGATAGAAGGGGCAGCAGAGTGGCCATTGTTTTCAAAAGCTCTCCCACATGAAAAATGTTTCCACACCCTGGGGCTGCAAGTTCTCCATTCAATATTCTGGATTCACTTATTAAACTTCTCCCTCTCTGTATAGTGGATTGTGTATATGTTACTCTCCGAGGTGATTTTAACATTTGCATTAATAATCCAATGAACACCTTTCAGCTGTGTCCTCTAGACTGGAACCTGGTAGCATTTTACTTTAGGTCCTCGGCCAGGAAAAAAACCACAGACATAATTGTGGCAGTGACCTAGCAGCCTCATCCATGGAAGGGGAGGTGGCGTGAAACAAAAGATTAATATTCACTGAGCACAAAAGTGTCCATAAGGCAGTGCGAGCATGACCGAGGTGCAGGTATGCCCACCGACACGCCCTATGCCATGTCATGAAGGTAGGTTAGCTGCCTGAGAACGGGAAAGCCAGTCAGATGACTGCTGAGTCTGCAGTTAGAAACTGCTACATGCAATTTGAATAATCCCCTAGAGGAGGTGGCTTGTGTCACTGGGTGGGCTGAGCGGAATTACACCAGAATTGGATGGTACTGAAGATCTATGCCCCAAGCTTGGACTATTAGGAAGCCCATGGTGTAGCCATGTATAAAAGCCCAGAAGTCCCTGTGCTTGGAGCTTCATTTTTTGGGGCAGGGATACAATATTGGTTCCCTTGACCATTTCTGCACAGCTGTATGGAAATAAGCCTTTGATGCCAGTCGTATTGTATTATTTGCTGATGTGCTGCCGGTGTTGACACTGGTCATTCTTCAGATTATGAATGTTGAGGCACCATTCTCAAGTTCCAATGATAGATGCTCACACCCTGGACGTGGTCTTTACCAACAACCACAAATCACTCCCTGGATATTTTAGTCCACTCATACGGTCATATCACCTATCCGTCTATTTTCTTATCTCATTTTAACATTCCCCTCAAATTTCAAATAAGGAAGCGGGGAACTGTTGATCCACTATAGATAGTCATGGAACTTACCATGAAGCCAGAAGGCTGGTGCAGGTTACCATAGATTGACATACTGATAACACTTGAGAACTACAGTTGCACACTTTTCTCCTGAAGCAAATCCCGCTCGAAGCAAAGCTTCAATGTGACACAAAGATCAACCGTAGATGGTTCACCCCTGCCTCATGACAACTAAAATCTATGATTAGATGTTCCTGGAGAACTTGACATCAGTCAAACCCCACTTCATCTAACCAGGATGTCACTTTAGCCAGGATATATTATATAAATGCAGTAAAATCAGCAAATAAATAGTTATATGCCACCTGAAATCAACCTCACAAGCTCTTTGAACTCTTTCATGATTTCAGGAATCCCTCTTTTCTATTTCACCCATTTCCTTTGACACCAGATTATTGCATCATTGTATCTCACGTCAGAGAGGTACAACTGGTAGGCGGACCCGAAAGTTTGCACCTGTGATACCTCCCTGAATTGTTTGTCTGGACCTGTAAGAGTTTCTACTTTTGCTGCATTGCCCAACAAAACTTTCAGTGATCATGTCTCTCTTAGTAGTAGCAAGGTGTCAGTTATATGAGGCAACAATCAGCATGAAAATCCGACCTACCACCCCTTGAAAAATGAGCAAAATGGCACTCGGAATTACGGAATAGTTATTTTACATCTGCGGTTGAATGAATAAGACATGAGTTGGTGTGGCTGTACCATAGAGGCAAGAAAACTTAAGAGTTACAAGGCAGCGTACTAAACAATGTGCCTACAGTTTAGAAAATCGGCTTTGGAAGAAAAACAGTGCAGCAAGAATCATACGTGGTAAGATTGCAATTGCTTTGTTGTCAGAGGTTTAAAACAGGCAAACAACTTCAGAAATGAGCTAAACAGACAGAATCGAAAATCAGTTTTGCTGATGATGGACAAAGGCACATAACAGGTATAATAACAAAGTGAATGGTTGACTCCTGATGGATGACAGTGTGGGATTCTTAAACGGAAGGGAAAACTCAGATTTTATCATGAAAGCAGTTACATGGGCAAAATGGGTTTTAAGAGGAAAATGACAGGTTCCACTGAGACTATTTTTTTAATGGCTAGATTATTAAAGAAGGACACTGCCTGTGAGAAGGTTAATTTGCAATGTTACCCCATTCACGCCATGTGCCTCTTTATATGGGAATTAATTAATTTATTCCAAATAGTACTAAGGACTTATACAACGGACTGAAAAGATTTGGAAAGAATTGCGCTAACACATGGAGATTAACACAGATTTTCCTAAGGACAGGATACACAGTGGATTCTGACAATTTAAGAATTTACTAGGGTATTTATAGGATTTCTTTGGGATTGGACAAGGTAACAAAGCAATGGATGCAGCTTTTTGGTTACTGGGGAAGGGTGATACTTACAAAAAACACTTCAATGGGGTAGCTTGGACAGCCAGCCGGGTCTCTAGATATCAGGACTGGGGTCTGGTCACTACACAGAGCCGTCTCTCCTCTAGGGACACAGTCAGGCAACCAGGGTTTGGTCAGTGCACAGCGGGGTGCATCAGCTAGACAAAGCAGGTCTGGTCACTGGATAATCCCAAAAAGGGTCTGCAGCCTGTCCCCCTTTCTCCCTGAGTCATTGGGATTTTTGTAGGATTTATTTCTGGATAGGTGGTTCTGCCTGGATAGGAGGTTCTGTCTGGATAAGAGGTTCTGTCTGGCTCTGGAGAGTCTGCTTGGCTCTGGAGTCTGGAATCTTGCAGGGTGAGTGTTGAATATCTAGATCGCTGGATTTTGCAGGTTGGATTTTTGAATGTTGGATTTTTGTCCTAAATTTTGAATGTCTCCTCCTTATATTAGCTGGATGACATCCAAGGATTTTTGCTATGTGGGAGGAAATAGCCAGGACATACCTCTAAAATGGCATAGGTCAGGCTGTAAATGTCACCACCTCCCTCCAAGCTGATTGGACTGAAGGAAGTGACTCAGTTTTAGGGTGTGTGTTTTATGGTGTCCATTGTTATACCACAGTTACTTTTGCCAAAATCAGTTATGAAAGAAAAACCCTTATATTTGTAAACGTCACCCTTATGAAAATTAGATAGGCAACTACCATATTTCATTTAGAGTATACTATTCCAAACCCCAAGTTTGCACGATGCTGTTTAGTCCTTCTAGTACTATTTTGCAATTTCTATGGAAAATAATTCCCCTAAAAATCTAGAAATGGATACAGAGAAACCTGTCAATGTCAGACATATTTGCATTTAAGTTTTATAACTGTACCATGTATGCTTTCACGAGAAATGTCACTTTAATGGCGTTTGCGTCCCTCACATGCTAGGAAGATCAACATTGTCTTATTTTCATGGCACAAAAATTACATTCAAGCTGTCAACATTTCACATTACTGCTTCTTTAGATTACTGAAATAAATGTCTTTATATGAAAAGTCTTTTCAATCACATGGGCTGGCTTTGTTCCCAAATGTGGGCAGTCTTTTCAGTCCCCCAGCCAAATGTCTTGCTCTGGTCAGCTTTGCCCAGAGGTTGCAATGACTCCCCTTTGATCCTAGGCAGTTGAAGCTAAGGAGAGGTCTCAAAGGAATTCACAATTCAGTGACAAGGATGTCCATTGTCCCATGATGCAGCAATGCTGATCAGTCTGACGAAGTCGCCACTTCCCACACCTCTTGGTAT
Source organism: Ambystoma mexicanum (assembly GCF_040938575.1). NCBI lineage: Eukaryota > Metazoa > Chordata > Amphibia > Caudata > Ambystomatidae > Ambystoma > Ambystoma mexicanum. Next base: position 157,758,700 of record NC_090925.1, read on the forward strand.
TTCATGTTGTAAATGAACTTCCTTTCCCATGAGGCTGGTACATTAGAAGTGCCTGCCTTGCAAAAATTTGTTTGACAGCAATTTCTGGGCTCTTTTTGTGGGGAAAAATAAACTATGCAGAGTACAATTTACCTATATTTTGGCAGCTTTCCTTCCCAACATATATATTTTATTTTTTTTGTCTGGGCATGCTACAGTATTATTTCCAATTAGCGTGTATAATATGAATTCACTGCGTTGCAGAGAGTGCAAAATAGGTTTATTTGACTTTCCCCGGTCATTTACCAATGCGATTTTCCTTGCATCTTCAGTCTGAACATTTCCGTAGCTCTGGTCAATTTCTTATACACAGGAATCTGTTCAAGAAAAGGGTTCTTTGAAACTGATATAAGCAAAGGACGAGAGAAAGCTTCTTGTGAAGAGTTTTGCCTGTGTTCATTTGTTGCAACAGTAAATGCTTGTCGTACGGCCTGAAATTAATTTCTCTGCTCTTTCACAGATTTTACTTGACACACAAAGCCTTTCAGGGAGGAATGGCCCACTTTTGATGGTGTTCATCCTGAAGATAGATGGGCATGACTGTGTTTTACGGGAACCAAACTATGTAATGTGGAAAAATTGAAATAGCACCAGTGCAAAGTAATTTTAAACACAGAACATTTTCTATTTCAATTGGAAGTTTTGATCTGGCAGCATAGCAGCACTGAGCCAGGCTACCTTTGAATGCTTTTTTTAGTGCACATGAAGAAAATAAATGCAGCCAATTTCGGGGTGTCCATGTTCCATCTCATCCCATATGTGCTCAGCAGAGCCAGCGCAGCCATTACTTTTGCAACTGCTAAAACACAGTTTTGGTGATGCACGGGAATATGCAATCAGCAGACCCAGTGCAGCCATTATTCTTGTAACTGCTGAAAATGCAGTTTGGTGGTGCAGGGGAGTTCTGCTGGGCTGGTAAATGTACCCCACAGAATCCTCCCTCTGCTTTCCCGTGACTTCTTGTTGAAGGAGAGTAGGGAAAAGTGGGGTTCATCGGGTGCAGTTCTTCTTTCTTCAAGGAGCTGTACGCCAAGATGCTCCCTTTGTCTTTGGTTGGAGAGTGTGGAGTGACTCCCCCTTTCCTTCCTTTCCTTTGCAGGTCCCCGGGGAGGTCCTCATCAGTTTAAGAGGGAATGGAATTAGTACTGTAATAGGAGATAGATAAAAACAGGTTTTAGAATCTTTCACTGACTGTCTTCCCGGAAGGTCGACATCAGTGGAACAAGGCATACATGTATAATTATCAGGGTTCTTTAAACAATATCAGAAAACAAATTACTTAACAATGCAAATACATGATTGAACTTTTACACCATAGTTTCATTACATTTTTTTGCAATAACATTGAAGAAAAGTACTCCCTGTTAGATAGATATACCTTTAGACCTACCTATTCCTTTATGCTTTTTCTTCCTCTTTTTTCTCATTCAACAGATATCTCCTCTATTTGACTTTCCCTTGGCTCTTCAATCAGCTGCAAAGTGTGTTTGGGTTGACAACTTTTTTAACTGATTAATGTGGATCTGTTTTTCTTCTGACAGCTCTCCTTTGGGGAATCACATTCTGTAGGCGACAGGTGAAATCCTGTCTACCATTTCAAAGAGAACATGCCAGAAGGGGAGAAATGGTCTCTCCTTAGTCTGGTTCCTCTGAAAATTGTAAAATTAGACGCCGTCTCCTACTTGTTATTCCTTTTTGGTTTTTAAATCATATTGAGTTTTCATCCCCTCTGACAATTTCTCAAGATTCCGCTGAGCATACTTAAAATCATGCCCAAGGTGTTTCCTTAGATTCTCAATGTATTCATGTGTTGTGGAGGCATTTATCAGTGTATGTTATTGTGTTCCATAGAGCAGATGCTGAGGCAGCACCATCCTTCATCCCGTCATTAGCTCAAATGGAGACATTTTGGTCGCAGAAGATGGTGTAGATCTGATGCCAATCAGGACAAACGGTAATCGGGTGTCCATACTTAGCCCAGAATCTGCCATAAACTTTTTTAGAATGCTCACAAAGGTTTTATTGTACCTCTCAACTCGCCCACTAGAGGATGGGAGGTATTCAATATGAAGTTTCCTTTTTGCCCTAAGTATCTCCCACATCTTTGTCATCGCTTCGCTGGTGAAGTCACTTCCTCGGTTTGACTCAATCCTTTGGGGAAGGCCAAAACACGAGAAAATGTGGTTGATCATCAGGGAAGCTGCTGTTTCTGCCTTGCAATTTGGGGATGGGGGAAATTCAACCTATTTGGTGAACACGCATGTTACTGTTAACATGTCCTTGTTCCCCCGAGAGGAGTGAATCACAGGCCCGAGGAAATCTACTTGTAAATCTGACCAAGGCATCTTCTGGAGGGGAGCTCGGTGTGTGAGTGAGCTTGGCTGAAATTGTGCACACACAAGACTTCCCTTCAAATATTGGTCGAGGTCCTGTCCCATGTGTGGCCAGTATGCAACCTCCCGCAAGATTTCTAGAGTAGTTTGAAACCACCGATGACCAGCTGTGGCCACTTCCTGGGCGTGACTTAGCATCAGGCTTTGGAATTAGGTAGGCACTACCCACCAATCACATCCAGAGATGGATCTCTTTACCAACAAACCGTCTTGGATTCAGAACATTTTGGGACACTTCATCAACACTCTGAGGTGCTCTTTCCCAATGTAATTGGTTTCTGTCAAAGGAAAGTTCTCAGGGTGCTCAATGTGTTGGTAAAATGGCCCAATATTTGGATCCCATTTTGTGCCATGATTAAATCAGCATCTGGGGTCTCTTTACTCCACTGGTCAGTTGAGAGTTAATTGTGAACATTTGTCTGGGACTTGCTGACAGCAGTGACCTGGATTTCCCTCAACAGGGACTTGATCTCAAGGAGATGCCCCTGGATGGCTCTGGTTTTGGCCAACTGATCAGCCAGGTCATTTGCAGTTTTGTCTGGCCCCTCTATTCTGGAATGACCCTTAATCTTCTTCCAATAGATGGTCATCCCATTAGAGGTGACCAGATCATCAATATTTTGTATGAGCTTACCATGTTCAAGTGGTTTGTTATTTGCACACAGCATGCCTCTGTTTCTCCAATTGATCAGTTGCTCCACAAACCCATTCCGGACATAATCTGAATCAGTGATTATTACCAGTTTGTGGAGTTGGTGTTGCACGGCAGTGAGAAAGGCCTGATGAACTGCCATCAACTTTGCCACCTGACTACTGCAGGGACTGATTTTGTACCCAGCAGAGGGTTCCGGGGCATCATCCACCCAGGCATTCCCCACACCAGCCACCAGTTCCTTTTCCCTGTTGCTGTCAACATGGTAGGAGCACCCGTCCACATAAACTGTGGGCATTCTCTCGCACTTGCCTTCTTCATAGACTCTGTGTGTGGAATTCGGGGATGCCTCCATGTTGTCCTGATTTTTAGACTTTCGTCCTGAAGACAGTTTTCTTTGGCATAATCATGCAAGTCAGCCAGATCTTGCATGAGGGGACTCTTCTTGTTTTGGCCATATCTGACCTCCACAGGAAAGCCTTGCATGGACAGAATCCAGGAAGTAATTCTGGAATTACTCACATTTCCTACCCGGGTCCTATCACTTTGGAGGTATTGCAAAGGCTGGTGTGGAGTCTCCACTATGATGTGCTCCCCCTGGATGAACGGGTGGTCATTTTTCAATGCCCACACCATTGCCCGGTGTGCCTTCTCACAATCATTGAATTTTTCCTTCACAGAGCATAAAGTCTTGCTTGCATAGAAGATGAATTTATTGACTTTGTCATGCTTTTGGTATAATACTGCTGTCAAGCATGTACTCGAGAAACCATCTCCAAGAAGAACTCCTTGTTTTTGACAGGGTAAACTAGGCAATGTGCTTGTGAGAGACTTCTTTTGAGTTGATTTATTGCCTCTGCTTGTTCTGGACCCCACTCCCATTTGACCCCCCTTCAACAGATGGACCAGGGGTATTGTGACCTCTGTGTAATCCTCAATGAACCTCCTACTGTAATTAGCCAGTCCAAGAAGGCTTCTTAGCTCAGCTTGTGGAGTCTTTCAGTTTTAATAGGGCTTCCACTTTCTTCACCTGGGGACAGAGACCATCAGGGGTTATTTCATGTCCCAAGAAGTTGACACGGGTCCTTCACCACTGTGCCTTCTGGAAGGACAGTTTTGCTCCGGCAACCCTCAACTGGGTCAGAACATAGCAGATTTCCGCTATGTGTTCCTCCACAGTTGAGCTTTCAATGAAGATATCATCCACATTGGCTAGGTTACCCCTTTCACCGAAGTCGGGCGTGGCCTTGTGTAAGAAGATGTTGAATTAATTGCCAGAGGTTATGTATCTTAAGGGAGCCTGGGTCCATGTGTACTGCTGCCCACCGAAGCACCAGATTATTAAGGGTGCTGTGGACTGGACAAATTATTCCAGGTGACTGTAGGTTTTTGATAATTTCTGTCAGGGACTCCATAGATGCGAGAGGCAAGCGATATTGCTTCATGAACACAGGAGTTATCCCAGGGTCTGTGGGAATGGAGGTAGAATATATCTCGGTGCGACCGCAGTTTGTACGAGTCCACAGCAAAGATATCTTGAAAATCTAAGAACACCTGTTTCAACTTTTGCTTTTGTTCCTCGGTCTCACAGGCATTTGCAAGGTTGACCCACTCTTCAACCATCTGCCTGAAGCCTGGAAACACTTCGGGTTTTGCAATCTTAGCGGCCTCCTCCAGCTGTGTGGAGAGGTCTCTGGTTAGGCTGTTGACCTCGACAGAGGGTTTCAGGTAGGAGAGGCTGTCATTCTGGACCTGGAAGATCACCTCATTCTATCTTATGTCACAGGCCACCCCCCCCATAGGGGCAGGAAGAGTACACCAGGAAATTCCCCCCTTGCCAGGTGAAGATCCTTTCTGATGGTATGTCATTGTCATTGTCATAGCAGTCATTGGGGATTGGTCCCTTCAGTTCATTTCCTAGATCCATGGAAAAATGCTGGTCATCAACTGCCATTCCAATAATGGTTTCTACACCCAGACTGATACTCCTGAGGTTGCTGTTATCCACCACTATTGGAATGGTGTTGTGTTGTACATTAACTAATGGGCCTTCATTCCGAGGTTGTGCTAGTCATGGCGCTATTAGCGCCATGACTAGCTCCAATACCGGTACCGCCACTGACGTGGTGGCATGGGGACTTACCGGTCCATTCCACCCTTTGCGGGACCGGTAAGTCCCCATTTGAAATGCCATTCCCCATTCCCATTTGAGCCCCCATAGGGCCCAATGGGAAGGGGGAAGGCAGCAATAACGGTACCGCAAATTGCGGTACCGTTATTGACCCCGGTATCCCTTTGCCGGTCCCGTCCTTAACGCCTGCTAAAACCAGGAGTTAAGGAAGGACCCGCAAAGAGACCTGGGAATAGGGCACAAATGGATTACCGGCACCGGTGTCATTACCGGTGCCCGGTATCCCTTTGCGCCTGGGTCGTAATGACCCCCACAGTGTTGGTTTAAACCCAACCCCTGCTCTTGGAGATGGGCATTGAGGTGTACATATGCATCTGGATTTTGTAGTTTCTGTCCTCTCTTAATTTTCAAGTCAAGTGGGAATTGTCGTGTCCGTCCTGAGATGGTGACCTCCTCTCCAATTTCAACTTCAACTGCATAGGGCAGCAATTGAGCTGACCGAAATGCCTTTTCAGAATCATCAAAGCCCATGTGATTGCCCCCTAGTCGGGACCAGGCCTTGTAATTTATAAGATCCAAATTCATTGCAAACCGATTGAAAATGTCACTGCCTAAATAGAACGCAGCAGGGACATCCCGCACGACCCAACAATTATGCTCTATGCTTTTATTACCTTTAGGAATTCTGAGCATACACCTACTAGGCAGGAGATGTTTGGAATTGGGAGTTTCCAAGCCCATTTCCCACTCATCAATCAATTTAAAGGTGGAAATGGTTAGATCTTTTGGGAGTTTCCTGAACATGGCTTTGCTGATGAAGCTCTTCCCGCTGTTCAGGCACACTCTGAGAACAGACTCCTTCCGCTCATTTAACTGAATAGGGAGGAACAACTGTTCCCTTATTTCCTGAATGCAAGTTAGGCTTTGAGCTGGTTTTTCATCACTTTTGGCTATATGATTTGGATTTTCAGATTGGCAATTGGTATGAAATTTCAATGTATTTCCTTCCAGTGTCGAATGCCACTTGAAACTGGAAGAAAGGTTGATTTTCAAGAATGTAGAGGAGTTCCCATCACCAGTTTGTTGTCCTACAGCAATTACTGTAATGTCAGGTATTTGATCAGATTTGTGTTCAACCATGTGTAATGTGCCATTTAAACTAACATGGTTAACACTTTGTTTTAATTTCATTGGCTGGTTATTCTCAGGCCAGAGGTCCTTATTTACACAGTCTATCAGGGGAGACAACCTGCACAGGATGTCATTCCCTAATAGACATGGGGTCCCCTCTGGAGTCAAGACTATTACCGGGTGTTTCCTTATGCCGCCCAAGTTTAATTTCCAGATATGCAGTCCCCTCAAGGGGAATTTCATTCCCGTCAAAGTTCTGGAGTTGTCAAGGAAGAGGGGTGAGAGGGATCTGGTGTCCCTCCCCCATTCCTGAATTTAGCTGCTCAAAAGCCCTTTTAGACAGAAGAGTGGCTTGGGATCCAGTGTCCACCAGTGCCAAAACTGCACATTGCCCTTTCACTCAGACGGGGGCATACAATCTACCTTCTTTCTCCTCCAATGGGCAAAGGTAATGGACATTTTGTGCAAGCTGGGCGGTCAATTTCTTTATTTTGGACTCCGACACGGCTGGATTTTGGACAGTTTTCTGTGCTGGAGTCTGGGAATCTGTAACAAAAATTTGGCATGCTGAAATAGGTGGGATTTCGAAATCCCTTTTTCATTTAGCATGCTGCCCCTCTTGATCTGGTGGCAGTCACTACAACCAATTTGTGGGGAGGATCCCTCCATCAATATTTTGTTTTCTGGATGACAATTTTGGGGTTCAGGGATGGGCGATTCTGCATCAGTCCCCACACCTACCCAGTCTAAATTCTGGTCTCTTGGAACCCATTTTCCTTTGGGTGGAATTCCCCCGTCCCTGAAGGAGAAGATTTTCTTCCCAGAATCTTCCAAGGATTCTTCCCCTTCAAACTGGAGGACACTGACTTCCTCCACAAAATGGGTTTTTTGATTTCTTTGTTTCTTCTACCCACCCCCTGTTCCCTGGGTTGCAGATTTTAGGCAACAAGAGATTTTAGATCAGGTTCTGGGGTGTCCAGTGTCTTTTCACGGGTGAGGAAGGAAGCTTTCTCTAGGGCTTTGCACCCCCCTTCATCCCGTGCATCCTCCTTTGGAACTGGTGGGTTATTGGGGTTCTATCCCCATCAATGTTCCGGGGGGCCAGACCCTTGGTTTGCGGGGTTCTGAGCCACCATGTTCATCTGAGGGTTCTGCTGAGCCCTCAACATGCGACTCAGATCCTGAGTAAGGTTCTAGACCTGGCGCTCTAGTTGGGACACCCATTCTGGCTGGTACAGGGGTATCTGATCAAACCTAGGTTGGTCTCAGGAAAGGTAACTATCCCTTCTCCTGGAGGATCCTGGGTAATGGGGATTCCCCTGGTAACCCTCCACCCTTGGCCTCCCCTCTCCTGGATTGGGTGGTCTGGACTCCTGAAAGCGGGGAGAGAAAGGAAGGTTGTTCTGCAGGTTGAGGTTTGGAAGGTACCGGGGGAAGAAACTTAACCCAGGATTTGGAGGATTACTGCCCTCCTGAAGGAAGATAGTAGAGAAATTTGGAGGGAAGTTTCCTGGGGCAGTACTCACCTGGTTGGACCCCCCCTTGGGCTGGAGGAGTCCACACATACCCCAATATCTATCTGTTGCCCTTATACCTGGGGCTGATATAATTAGCAAAGTTAGAGGTCACATTGGTTGGGTTACCTACCTGACTACCCCCTGCTGCTGATTGATCAGAAGGCCTCCTTCTTTACCTCTGATTTGGCTGGCTTTGGGAAGGTGTGTTTTTAGGCCCCCCCATTTCTAGGTCCAAAATGGGGGCAACTTTCACCTCCGCCACATTATCAGCAGCGGACGTGTTGATTGGTTTGAGGGTTTTTTTTTGGTTTTTACTTTCTGCATGATTTTGGACATCATAGGGTAGCCTGCTCTATTACTCAGACCAGGGTCCTGTTGTCATGAAAATCCCTTACTGGCTGTGTCATTATATATTTTGGGAGTCCATGAAAATAGGTGGTTATAAATTATCTACTATTCGTGCGCACCCACCTGGCAGTTTCAGTAAAGGCGCGTTTTAGCTCCTGCACAAATTCTCTTGGGGCCTGATCCTCTCTGCACTGCAGATTGTAGGCCACTTTGCGGGCCTCCTGGGGGTGTCTGTGGACCACCTTGAATGGTTCTGGTCTTACAGCCCTGAAAAGAAGCTGGAGTATTCCGGAGAGAACGTCCATTTGGCACAGTCTATAACATTCAGGCTATTTCTGATGTTAAAAGAACCCATCATCTGTTCATATAGCTCCAGATGCTACCAGACAGAATATTTTGTGTTTTTGTAAAATAGGGTCATGAATTTCTTAATAGCCTGCCTAATCGGGTATTTCAACAGAGCTCTCTTTTGTTTATTGGCCTTCTTTTTCCGCTTCACCTGAGACCCTTCGCCCTCAGACTCAGAGTCTTTTAGGTCCCCTTGTTATCTTCTAGGTACTCCCTAACCCTTTGAGCTTGTAAGTAGCTCTCAGAATGGTGGGGCCTAATTTCTTCTCCCCTATTGTGCCTTGGGCTCTCTGGGTCACTCCCCTCTTTCACACAGGAGAGTGGTCTTCTGACTCCTCTCTGCTTCCAGGGTTGGTGGAGTACCCACCCCCCCCCCACTGCCCTGATTGGGTGGAGGCTTTAAGAATGCTGTTTTGGGGCCTCAATTCACACTCTTTTTGTTTTGCAAAGTGAACCAAATAGTCCCTTGTTAGATGATGCTTCTGCAGGACTAGCTCCCTGAGTTCCTCCTCGCAGGAGTCTTCCTGATCAGATATATCGGCAATAACATTTTGGAATCTATACAGGGATGCCTGTCCATCAATCTCTGATGGGCGGCAGCCTGCCTGTTCAATCATGCTGGACCTACTAGAGTCGGGCTGCCTCATGATTCCCAATTCTTGTGAACCAGCGGACATGAAGTCAGCAGTGCCTTGCACATACAACTTGGTAGATGGGTTTAAGGCTATTGGCACAGAGGGCATCACACTGTGATCAGGTGCGGCCCTGTTCCTCAAGTTTGGATTCAGCCTAGCATACTCTTTTTCTAACAGCTCAAGTTTTTAGCTCTCAGCTCCTATTTCCTGGTGGTTTGCTAAGACCTGAGCCTTTTGCTCTGCTATCAGGGCTTGACTTACTTCTCCGACCTTTTCTTGTGCTGCCACCTGGCTCTGAAATCCACTGTTATCATCACAGAGGGCCTTGTTCTCTTTTTGTGCTGTCTGTATTGCATGGGAACACTGAGACAATTTCTGTTGCCGGAGATTCATCTCCTGATTTTGCAGATCTTTAGCTTGGGTTTTCTCTTCTAGAGCACCTTCTTCTCGTCTAGTGTGACACAATACATTTTCATATTCTGCTTTTAGTTTATTCAGTTTCTGGAGGTCTAACGCTCTTTTCTGTAGGTCAGTTTTTAGGTTGCACACTTCCTGACATAGGGCATCTTTTTCTTGATACAGGGAGCCCCTCTCTTCATCCAGGTCTTCCTGTTTTTGTTTGATAGGATTTAATGTCTGGTATTCTTGGTTAAATACTGATTGGAAGTGCAGTTCTTTAATGATTATTTATTATTCTCCTCTTCCACCCTCTTGATCTGATTTAGTAACAAGACTATTTGTTCTGAGCAGGCCCTCTTATATTTTAGTTGTTGATTCAGTTTCTGAGAGTCATCCTTTCCAAACACTCCACTTTTAATGCATCTAATTGGGCCTGTTGCACTGAATTCTTATGTTGTTGCAGAGCCAATTCCTCTTTTAACTGTTTGATGTCGTTTTCCAATTCTACCTCAGAATCTTAGCTCTTTTGCAATTTCTCTTCTGCTAGTTTAAGTTCAGTCTGGATTTGGATTAAGAGCTCAGACTGGTTTTGCACAAGGGTTCTATTTTCTTCCTATTTTTCCTTCATATTCCCCGTGTGGAGATATATTGAGGCTGTGAATTGGACCTTTTTAATCTGCTCTTCTTTAATACTCAGAGTCATGTAGAACTTGCTTAAGGCTTGATGTAATAGGCCACCGTCTTGCCACACATACATGTTCATGGAGGTGACCTTTGTAGAATTTCTACTAGGCAGACCTCCTCATCTTACTCTGCCCATTCCCCTCTGATGAATAGATAGTTTATGCAGAAGGTGCTGCCTAGCCATGTTTATCTCCACTGTGGTCATTATGAAGAGTGTTCTTCCTTTATTAAATTATGCATATGAAGGTAAACCTGTATTCTGTTGCTTTCTGTCTAGTTCAGGGTTGATTTTATTTTTACACACAGGCTTGATACTTAGGGTCTACGTTTTGGGAAGGCACTTTTACAGATTAACACAGTTTTCTAACCACAACAAATATGACTACTTTTTCTGTGTTAGCCTGCTGTGTTAAGCTGTCACGGGTAAACACACTCTCTCAATCCCAGCAAACAAGCCCCCAGTGTGTTAAGGATTTTAAAGATGCAGCACATTCCAGACCAGGACGCTTTCTACTGGCCAGGGATGCACCGCACAATTAAAACACTTTTAAGTTTATTACATTCAGATTCAATTTTTGAGAAGGCAGCCAACCCGTCTCACACCCCCTTAACGTACACCCCGTGTTGCAATGGACCATGAACCAGGCCAGTGTGTAATAATGAAATATTTATTTATTTTTAATTTTGAATAAAAATCAAACACATTCAATATAGGGCAGCAATCACCAGTGTGCTGATAATTACGCAGTAAAATTATAGGATACACTTAGTTTGACCTTCTAACATCAAATACACACTGCACAAATGAATGAAAGCAAGATTACTTTTCAGGTAGTAGTTTCAAATAGCACCACAGTTAGGCATTCCCCCCTGACACACTCCCTCAAACCCCTGTTAACAAAGATTTGTGTGGGTGGAGAGGAGTAGCAAGGAGTCAGGTATACTAGGCAACAATCAGCATGAAAATCTGACCTAGCACCTCTGAAAGGGAGGCCAAAAATCGGATTGAGCTCCCTTGAAAAATAAGCAAAATGGCACTTGGAATTACGGAATAGTTATTTTACATGTGCGGTTGAATGAATAAGACAAGAATTGGTGTGGCTGTACTATAGAGGCAAGAAAACCTATGAGCTACGAGGCAGTGTACTAAACAATGGGCATACAGTTTAGAAAATAGACTTTGGAAAGAACAACAGTGCAACAAGAATCACATGTGGCAAAACTGCAATTGCTTTGTTGTCACGGGTGTAAAATAGGCAAACAACTTCAGAAATGAGCAAAGCAGACAGAATTGATGTGATGAAGAACAAAAGCACATAACACGTATGATGATAAAGTGAAAGGGTGACTCTTGACGGATGACAGTATGGGATTCTTAAACGGAAGGGGAAATTCAGATTTTGTCACGCTTACCTGAGTCTCTGCAGGAGCAATGGAGTCCTCCAGTTCCTTCTCTGGTTCTACACCACCCTTCAGTTAGTGGCCTGCCAAAAGAGTGAATGGTTAGGATTGAATTAAAGGGATATCTACCCTCCTTCTTCCTCCCAACCCACCTGGATACCTAATTCGCTACTGTGCGTGTTTCATCTGTGTGTTTAATTTGGTGTGCACTCCAACCTGCTAATAAAGGGGCGCTATTTCTTCGGAGCTGCTCCGGAGTTGTTGTCCTTGAGAACTGCCTCCAGCAGTTCATTGCTTTAGTTCCACGAGCTCGTGTTACCCAGTTACTGCACTGGGACTTTCAGTTCAGGTAAGTTCCTCGGTAAGTTCAGGTAAGTAAAGTCATCCAGTCCGTGACTGCCCAGTAACCTCACTGGGGTTGTTCAAATATGATGTTCAGGTCTGCCGTGGCGCTTGCTGATTTGCGTGCCAGTTCACAGCACTGGACTGCAGCAATGGCGGTGAGCGGAGATGGCAGAAGCGTTCTAATGGGTTTTCTCTTTCCTTGCAGGGTACCTGAGTCGGGTGACAGGTGCGCGAGAAAAGATGGGTAGCGGATTCCTGCTGAAAGCAGTGTGCGAGGTAAGCTTTACAGTTCTGCGTTAAAGCATTCTGCGCGGAGGGTTGCAGGCGCGTGAAACTCACTGTCCACTAACTGCTTTCCCTCTCTTCTTCTTCTCGTTGCAGGACCGAGGATGCGAGCGCTGACTCCGGCCGTCAGAAGAAGCCGGATCGGGAAAACACTGGAGACTGAAGACCAGGCAGCGGTAAGCATGTGCTCTCGAGCTTAAAGGAAGCACACGAAGCACAGACTGATTTCCGAGCATGGAAAGGCATTTCCGAGCATTTAAAGGCAGCCACACCCAAACACTAGAATGCATTGTAGCTTCCAGGATGCCAGGATGTTCCACAATGTCCATAATAGAGTGGCAGGAAGTGACGTAAAAAACAGGAAACAAGTGTACAACTTTCTAAGGGATGGGAGTGTTAGTTCTGAGTGACTGATGTGAGTGTTTTGAATGCCAGGCTTTTATCCACTTGGCCCCTCCCTGATTTCCCCACCTGCCTCCACTTGCCTGAGCTGAAGAGGGTGACGGTGTATATGGGAGCCCAAGTTTAGTAATCATGACAGTTCTCCCCCTCAATGATGTAGTCCTTGGTCTCGGTTTAGTGGGATCATCTTGGTGGAACTTACATACCAACCGAGAAGCATGGATATTTGTACTAGGTTCCCATGATCTATCTTGGGGCCCATATCCTTTCCAGTCTACTAGATAGTATAGGATCTTTCTTACCACTTTGGAATCTAGGATGATTTTCACCTCAAATTGTGGTTTGTAACTTTCTATTACAATTGTATCTGGGTGTTTTGGTAACCGAGTCCCTGGATGTACCAACTTTAATAATGACACATGGAATAATGGGTCAATGCGCATGTGTGGTGGTAAAGTCAATTTCATGGCCACTTGAGAGAACACCGCCTCTATGGTGAATGTACCCAGGTATTTGGGGTGAAACTTCCTAGGGCCCTTTAACGAGATGTATTTTGATGCCAACCATACTGAATATCCTGCTTGGTAACTCAGGGCCTGTTTTCAATGGCAATGGGCATACTTCTTCTATGTGTCTTTGGCTGCTTGTAAATATACTGCTGCATCCTTAACTGCTTGCATAATGTGTTTGTGCAAGATTTTAACCAAAGGCAATTCAATTGTTTCTGGTGGGTCATAGACAGATGTCCGGAGGTTTTGTCCAAATTATGTGTAGAAGGGAGTTTGTTTTGTGGAAGAGTGCATTGCATTATTATATGCATATTCCGCCATCCATAAGATCTCCACAGTTGTGGTCCATTTGGTGTAGGAGACAACAAAGGTATTGTTCCATGGTTTGGTTTGTGCGCTCAGTTTGTCCATCTGTTTGTCGATGGTGACTAGTGGACAGAGAAACTTATACTCCAGCCAGAGAGCAACATTTTTTCCAGAACTGCAATACAAATTGACTGCCTCTGTCTGAGATAATCACATATGGACATCCATGTAGTTTCACGATGCGATCCTGGAAGATCTGGGCTAATTTTTAAACTGAGGGAAGTCCTTTTAAAGTGATTAAATGAGCCATTTTAGAGAAAAGGTCAACCACCACTAAAATGGTAGTATAGCCGGAACTGGATGGTAAGTCTGTGACAAAGTCCATTGATATGGTGTGCCACGGAGTGGGTGGTATTTCCAAGGGTTGAAATAAACCAGCTGGTTTCTGCCACAATGCTTTATTTTGCGCACAAGTACCACATGCATTAACAAACTCTGCAGTGTCTTCTTTTCGCCAAGTTGGCCACCAGTAGAATCTTCTGATTTTCTTGAGTGTCTTAACTACTGGCCTTCTACAGGCGAATTGTGATAACTAATGAGCACTCTTTCTTGTAAAGCATGTGTCGGAAGGTATAGGCATTCTCGATAGAATGGATGGCCATCTTGAATGGAATAATGCAATCCTTTCATGTCCTATGTTCTTAATTCTTCTGCGGGTAAATCTCCTCTGACTTCTTCTTTAAGTGGGTTCAGCGGTGAAGGGCTATTCCCGCAGAGTCCTAAGATTTTGTCTCCTGGGATGATGTCTACTGGATCGGGCTGCTGAATAGCTGCTTCACCCTTGCCTATTCGGGAAAGAGCATTGGCTTTACCGTTTTTTACTCCAGGTCGATAGGTCACTATAAAGTCATATTCCATCAGGAACAGAGCCCAGAAGAGGTACTGTAATTTTCGATGGTCTGTTATGATCGTAATGGTATGCTTGGCTCCCAGAAAGTAATGCCTCCACTCTTGGAGGGTATTTTTGATTGCTAGCAGCTCTTTCTCCATTATTGCGTAGCTTAGTTCTTCTGGAGAAAATGTCCTCGACTAAAATGCCACTGGATGTAAATGACCTGTGTTTGGATTTTTCTGGGACAAGACCGCTCCCATGACCACACTTGAGGCATCTGTTTCAACTATGTAAGGGAGAGCTGGTTGTGGATGTTGGAGCATTGGAGCTGAGGTGAACCTATCGTTCAGGGCCCGGAATGCTTCTTCTGCTGCGGGTGTCGATTCGAATTTTCAGTTTTTGCGTAATAAACATGTAATCGGGTGTACGAGGTGCGAAAAGCCAGGGATAAAGCGCTGATAAAGGTTTGCAAAACCGGGAAAGCTTTGTACCCCCTTGAGTGCTGAGGGATATGGACAGTTGAGAATAGCTTCTACTTTTCGATTGTCCATTCTTATGCCTTGCGATGACAATATGTACCCTAAAAATCCCACTTCGGTAACATGTAAAAAGCATTTTTCTAGCTTAGCATATAGATGGTTCTCACGCAGCTTGTGGAGTACTGCCTACACGTGTGACACATGTTCTTGGATATTTGCAGAGTAAATAAGAATATTGTAACTGTAAACGATCGCACATGCGTCAAGTAATTCCTGTAGTACGTCATTCATGAAGTGTTAAAAAGCCGCCGGAGCATTGCAAAGCCCGAACGGCATTACCTCATATTCGTACAGGCCTTATCTGGTGCGGAAGGCCGCCGTCCATTCGTCACCCTCTTTGACATGCACTGGGTGATAGGCCCATCGGAGGTCTAACTTCATGAAGACTTGTGCTTGTCGCACCTGATCCAGCAATACCGGGATTAATGGTAGTGGGTATTTGTTTTTCAAAGTAATCTGGTTTAAGGCTATGTAATTGATACATGTTCTGAGATGCCCCTCCTTCTTGGGCACGAAGAACAAGGGAGAGGCGGCAGGCGATTTTGAGGGACGGATGTGAGGGACGGATGAAACCGTTTGCAAGATATTGTTCCAGGTATTTCTTTAGATGAGCGTTTTCCCCTTCCGTTAAAGCGTATATACGACTACACGATACTTGCGCTCCAGGTATTAGATCAATTTGGCAGTCGTATGAGTGATGCGGGGGAAGTTTGTTAACTTTTTCTTTAGCAAATACATCATGAAACTCTTGATATTCAGCGGGCAAAACTCCTATTTCATTTGACATTGGTACTGACTTCAGGGATACGAGTAGCGAGAGTACTGAAACTCGGTCTTTGGCATAACAACAATTTCATTCGCTCGAGAAGGTCAAGGTTCTAGTGCACCAGTTTATCAGTGGGTTATGTGTCTCCAACAAAGGCATGCTGAGTATCAATTGGAACTGCGGGGCGGTGATGAGATCAAATGTGATTTTCTCCCTATGACCATCTTGGCATATTAACGTAACTTCTGCTGTGCGTAGAGTAACTGGACCGGAGAGTAGGTGCATGCCATCCACTGTGGTTACGTTATCCACAGTGGTCTTGGAGCACACTGGGAACCCCATCCTTCCCGCAATTCCCAAGTCCATGTAATTACCTAAAGCCCCACTATCAATGAAGGCTTCAACTGCATGCATCCTGGAAGGATCTTGAGGACCGCTGATGACTACTGGGATAGCAAAATGTGAGGTCAAATGAGGTTTTTTCACGCTTGACAGGCCGACCTCTAGATCTGCCGGGCGTTGGAGTTTTCCGACTCTGTTGCCTCTTTACCCACATCCATTGCTCCAAATGTCTTTCACAAGGGTTTGGCAGGGCAGCTACGAAGGAAGTGACCAGATTGCCCACAGTATTGACAGAGCTGTTCTTGACGCCTTCTGTCTCGCTCCGCCTTGGTCAGTGGACCTCGAACTACGCCCAATTGCATGGGCTTGACATGTGTTTCGGTGGATTGGCGTGCCGGCGTTTCCTTAGGTCGCACATACAATGCTCTATTTTCGGAATGGGCGCGATCAGATTTTCGGTTTTGTAGTCGATGATCAAGCTGAATGGCTAAATATATGTAATCTGCACAATTGTCTGGAGGATTTACTACATGTGTTAGCATATCCTTAAGCTCCCCTCACAGGCCTCTATAAAACAACATGGTTCGTTTTTCTTCTGGCCAATTCGCCTCTGCCACTAGGCGATTGAACATAGCTACATAAGCCAGGAGAACTTGACTGCCTTGTCTGAGAGATAAGAGCTCATCATCTGAAGCCTGTCCCTGTGTGCGACGAGCGAAAAGTTTTTCTAATTCACGTTGGAAGCCTGCAAAATTATGCAGTAATGGGTCGTCCCTATTCACCAAAGAAACTGACCAGTCTGCAGCATGTCCCTCTAGGTACGATAATACAAAGGCCACTTTTGACTGATCTGTAGGGAATAAACCAGGTTTGCACAAAAAGTGCAAACAACAGTGATTCATAAAGGTCCCAAACCTTTTAGGGTCTTCTAATAATCTCTCTGGTGATGCTAGTGGAATATTCCCTGAGAACACCACCTGTACAGGAGTAACGGGTGGAGAATGTGGTGTTGGTGCTGAAGTAGCTCCACTAGGTAAGGAGGCTAGGCCTGCTTGTGTTTGCAACAGCTGTCAGGCTATTTCATCAGTTTTGTCCTTGTTAACTATCAGCTCACGCCGCAACGCACTAGTCTCAGCGCGGGCCACATGGACCTCTGCTCTCAAATCCCCCAGTAATTGGGATAACTGATCCAACTCCAAAGTCTCCATTGCTCAGGCAGAGTAGTTAAGGATGGCTTTGTGTCCTGTCAGGCTTACCTGAGGCTCTGCAGGATCAATGGAGTCCTCCAGTCCCTTCTCTGATTCTTGAAGGCGAGCGTCCCCAGATAGCACAACCCTCCCCTCAATGAGAGGCAATAATGGACTCTCCCACGAATGGGAATAAGGCTAGGACCAAGTGTGGGTGAGGTCAAGGGAAGCTTTATCTAAGTCAAATAGGGCATGCAAAGAACTCTGCAAACTCCGAGAGCGCTCTGTCTGACAATCGCAAAGACAGGCGTTTATATTTACAAAAAGTGTCATAGGCACCTAACCACTATAAGGGGCACATGTACATGGGGATTGGGTGGCGTCGACTAACTATATGTGCAGCTGTGATGCATCGCTCCATGGTTGGTGGACACCGCCGGGTGCTAACGTGGGGTGGGCAGATGGACGTCTTTCTTGGCATTCTGCCCTAAGGGCCAGGCACACCCCATTCATTCAATGCTGCAATGTCAGTTGCCCTGTAAATCCTACAATAGGTTATTCTACAGGTTAATACAACACAGGAGGAATGTGCATTAGGTGAGGTACTTTGGCGATACATCAATACAGGGTTGCTGTTTTCCTGTTGACTAGGTATCATAGGCCACGGGGTCGGGTCTCGGGGCACGGGGTAAGCTGTCCGAGCTTTGGGTCGCGTTAGAAGTAATGACGGATGCTTTTACACAATGTTGGTGCAATATTAGGTGTCTTCTTTTACAAGCTTCATTAATCTGGGGTGAACTGGTGGGTCGTGGGACCTATGAGGTGGCACCTCTGGCCTCTGGTTATGGCCGGATTTTGCTGCTGGGCTGTAATAATTCAGGTGGCTGTTTGTGGCCATGTGAGTTGCGGGGGAATCATGAATGCTTGAAGCGGCTCCAGCCAAATTGGGGGAGGTGAGGCGGTGTAGCTCAGCCTTTGCTTTCTCTGGCAGGCTTCAATGGGAAGGGAGGGGAGATGGCCTTGGATATGCCCGCGATGATAGCCTTCTCGCAAGCTGCAAATTCGATTGAATTGCATTGAGGGCGAAGGGATTCGTATAATGTAATAATGTATAATGTATAATGTAAAAATGGCTAAGGGGTTACACATCTATAATATTTACATTAGCACATATTCATTTCAGAATTTGTTAACTATATCAACAGCTCTATTAGTCACTACAGGGTAAGTATTTGCAAGATTAGCAGCTTTAGCATCACATTGTAAACACGATACGTGAGGTAGCATTAGGTTTGGTGGAGCACGCAGGAGCAACAGACCAATACGGTTGACAGCAGTAAAATACACGTTAAACTCGTACATTTACATTTTGATGGCATTCTATGTATCTTGTTAAAACAATTTATTTGAGCTCACAATACTCTCGCGCTTGTGTTCCTTTGCACTCTAGCAGCATCAGGGTAGTCATGGCATAAGGACTTGATATCACTCTCTTTATATTACCTCTACAGAAGAACATAGTAGGGGGCCAGGGACACTTTGTGGGTGCACATAACTGAGGGGGTTTGAGTGTCATGACCGGGTTGTCCTACAATAACACATTCTTCTATTCATACAGTGTTTGTATATTTTTGGCACGGGGGTCGTGCAGAAGGGATATTGTTGTAAATGCAATATATATGTATATATATATGTATATATGTATGAACAGTTTCTTGGTGTGGGATTGAGGCTTTTGTTTCATCGAGGTCGGTTTACAGTTATTTTCCAAGCTGGCCCCGCTACCCGGGTCACGCTGAGGATAATGATACACTGCGGAAGGTGAAAGATACAGCGTTTGCTCTAACACTAGCTCATGTCCGATGGTTCGTGGGAATGGGCTTTCAGCGGATCTGTCAGGGAGTGGAAGCAACAGGGGCAGGCGAGGACTCTCTGGAGTTGGGGGCCATGCTGCAGTGCACGAGGAATCATGTCTTAAGATGGCGTTCTGGTTGTCAAAAATGGTTCCTTGGGCCTAACCTAATACAGTATGTTTGGTCCATGTGTCGGCCAATGGTCCACCCACCACCTTGGCCCTGGTGGCAGGGGGTCTCCTGACGAGCCATAGACATCACAAGGAGGGAACTGCAGGGGAGGGGGGTCTCTTTGACCTGTCCTCACATACATTCTACACCACCCCTCAGTTAGTGGGAAGTGTGGCCTGCCAAAAGAGTGAATGGTTAGGATTGAATTAAAGGGATAGTCTACTCTCCTTCTCACTCCCAACCCACTGGGTACCTAATTCGCTACTGTGCGTGTCTCACCTGTGTGTTTAATTTGGTGTGCACTTCATCCTGCTAATAAAGGGGCGCTATTTCTTGGCAGCTGCTCCGGAGTTGTTGTCCTTGAGAACTGCCTCCAGCAGTTCATTTCTTTAGTTCCACAGGTTTGTGTTACCCAATTACTACACTGGGACTTTCAGTTCAGGTAAGTTCTCAGGTAAGTTCAAGTAAGTAAAGTCACCAAGTCCGTGACTGCCCAGTTACCTCACTGGGGTTGTTCAAATATGATGTTCAGATCTGCCATGGCGCTTGCTGATTTATGTGCCAGTTCACAGCACTGGACTGCAGCAATAGTGGTGAGCGGAGATGGTGGAAGAGTTCTAATGGCTTTTCTCTTTCCTTGCAGGGTACCCGAGTCGGGTGACAGGTGCGCAAGAAAAGATGGGCAGCGGGTTCCTGCTTCAAGCAGTGTGCAAGGTAAGCTTTACAGTTCTGCATTAAAGCATGCTGCGCGGAGGGTTGCAGGTGCGTGAATCTCACTGTCCACTAACTGCTTTCTCTCTCTTCTTCTTCTCGTTGCAGGGCCGAGGATGCGAGCGCTGACTCCGGCCATCGGAAGAAGCCAGATCGGGAAAACACTGGAGACTGAAGACTAGGCGGCGGTAAGCGAATGCTCTCGAGTTTACAGAAAGCACACAAAGCACAGACTGATCTCCAGGCGTGGCTTTTAAAGGCAGCCACACCCAAACACTAGAATACATTGCAGCTTCCAGGATGCCAGGATGTTCCACAATTTCCATATTGGAGTGGCAGGAAGTGACATAAAAACTAGGAAACAAGTGTGCAACTTCCTAAGGGATGGGAGTGTTAGTTCTGAGTGACTAATGTGAGTGTTTTGAATGGCAGGCTTTTACCCACTTGGCCCCTACCTGATTTCCCCACCTGCCTCCACTTGCCTGAGCTGAAGGAGGTAAAGGTCTATATGGGAGCCCGAATTTAGTAATCATGACAGATTTTATAATAAAAGCAGTTACACGGGCAAAATTGGTTTTAAGAGGAAACTGACAGGTTCTACTGAGACAATTTTTTTAGTGGCTAGATTATTAAAGAAGGACACGGCCCGCGAGAAGGTTAATTTGCAATGTTAACCCATTCACGCCATGTACCTCTTTATATGGGAATTCATTTATTCCAAAGAGTACTAAGGACATATGGAACGGACTGAAATTATTTGGAAAGAATTGCACTAGCACATGGAGATTAACATGGATTTTCCTAAGGACAGGATACACAAGGGATTCTGACAATCTAAGAATTTACTAGGGTATTTATATGATTTCTATGGGATTGGACATAATACGAGGTAATAAAGCAATGGTTGCAGCTTTGTGATTACTGGAGAAGGGTGATACTTACAAAAAGCACTTGAATGTGGTAGCTTGGACGGCCAGCCGGGTCTCTGGACAGCGGGACAGGGGTCTGGTCACTGCGCAGCAGCGGCTCTTCTCTAGGGACACAGAGAGGCAACTGGGGTTTGGTCTAAGTGGACAGCGGGGTGCATCAGCTGGGCAAAGCAGGTCTGGTCACTGAATAATCCCAAAACGGGGTCAGCAGCCTGTCCCCCTTCCTCCCTGAATTATTGGGATTTTGTAGGATCTAATTCTGGATAGGAGGTTCTGTCTGGATAAGAGGTTCTGCCTGTCTCTGGAGGTTCTGCCTGGCTCTGGAGTCTGGAATCTTGCACGGTGAGTGTTGAATGTCTGGATCTCTGGATTCGGGGGGTTGGATTTTTGGATGTCAGATTTTTGAATGTCCTGAATTTTGAATGTCTCCTCTTTCTATAGGCGGGTGGCTTCAGAGGATTTTTACTATGTGGGAGAAATAAGTCGGGACAAACTTCTAAGATGGGATAGGTCAGGCTGTAAATGGTGCCACCTCTCTCCAAGCTGATTGGACCGAAGGAAGTTATTCAGTTTTAGGGTGTGTGTTTTATTTTATTTTTTAAATGTAACTTTATTAGGTTTTGTTGTTTGTCAGTTACACATTTTGAAAACAATACAATCTTAAGGTTACGGAACAATGTCAGAACGTTTCAATAGTATTTCGTCATACATTTTGTACATTCTTCTTTGAGCTGCAATGTTTCAACATGACTTTCCCCATACCCTCCCACCACCCCCCATGCGTTGAGCAGACAGCTTGAGGAAACTCTATTTATGTGTCTTTACGTGGTCACCATGGGTGTGTGTTTTATGATGTCCATTGTTATACCACAGTTACTTTTGCCAAAATCAGTTTAGAAACAAAAACCCTTATATTTGTAAACAAATAAAAGCATGAAACTCGTTACCGCCCAGTCTGAGAGGTGAAAATCCCTCTTTACTTTCAGAAAAACCCTGAAAACAAAGTTGTTCAACTAATCTGACTGCACTGCGTTCCACTACTGTTCCTCTGTAACCACAGAACAATTGCTCAAAAATGTTTTATACCTGCCTGTGACCATTGTTGCTAATTTGTACCAAGCGGACTATTCTGTAACAGTGCCATGATGCCTCTGGGCTGCTGGGTGCTTGATAAATCCAAATAAATAAATAAATAAACATCACCCTTATAAAAAATGTGATAGGCAACTACCATATTTCATATGGAGTATAATATTCGAAACCCCGATTTTGAACTATGCTGTTTAGTCCTTCTAGCAATCTTTTGCAATTTCTATGGAAACTATTTCCCCTAAAAATCTACAATTGGATACACAGAAGCTTTTCAATATCAGACATATTTGCATTTAAGTTTCATAACTGTACCATGTACGCTTTCCCCAGAAATGTTACTTTAATGCCGTTCGCATCCCCCACATGCTGGGAAGATCCACATCATCTTATTTTCATGGCGCAGAAATTACATTCAAGCTGCCAAAATGTTACATTACTGCTTCTTTAGATTACTGAAATAAATGTCTTTATATGAAAAGTCTTTTCAATCACATGGACTAGCTTTGTTCCCAAACGTGGGCAGTCTTTTCAACCCTCCAGCCAAATGTCTGGCTCTGGTCAGCTATGCCCAGAGGTTGTTATGACTCCCCTTTGATCCTAGGCTGTTGAAGCTGAAGAGAGGTGTCAAAGGAATTCACACTTCAGTGACAGGGCTATCCATTGTCCCATGATGCAGCAATGCCGATCAGTCTGGCAAAGTCGCCACTTCCCACACCCCTGGGCCTTTCGTGTTGTAAAGGAACTTCCTTTCCCATGGGGCTAGTACATTAGAAGTGCCTGCCTTGCAAAAACTGGTTTCACAGCAATTTCTGAGCCTAGCCAGGATGTTGAAGTTATTTTTGTGGGGAAATATAAACTACGCAGAGTACAATTTACCTATATTTCAGCAGCTTTTCTTCCCAACATATATAGTTTTGTTTCTGGGCATGTTACAGTATTATTTCCATTTAGCTTGTACAATATCAACTCACTGCTTTGCAGAGCAGTGCAACACGGGTTCATTTTACTTTCCGTGGTCATTTACCAATGCGATTTCATTGCATCTTCATTCTGAACATTTCCATAGCTCTGGTCAATTTCTTATACACATGAATCTGTTCAAGAAAAGGGTTCTTTGAAACTGACATAAGAAAAGGGAGAGAGAGAGCTTCTTGTGAAGAGTTTTGCCTGTGTTAATTTGTTGCAAAAGTAAACGCTTGCCATACGGCCTGAAACAAATTTCTCTGCTCTTTCACAGATTTTACTTGACACACAATGCCTTTCAGCGAGCAATGGCTCTCTTTTGATGGTGTTCACCTTGAAGATAGATGGGCTTTGCTGTGTTTTACTGGAACCAAACTCTGTAATGTTGAAAGATGGAAATAGCACTGGTGCAAACTCATTTTAAACACAGAACATTTTCTCTTTTGAGTTGGAAGTTTTGAGCTGGCAGGATAGGAGTGCTGAGCCAGGCTACCTTTGAATTCTTTTTTTTTTAGTGCCCATGAAGAAAATAAATGCAGCCATTCTCAGGGTGTTCTATGTTCCATCTCTCCCCATATGTTCTCAGCAGAGACAGCGCAGCCTTTACTTTTGCAGCTACTAAAATGCAATTTTTGTGACGCCAGGGAATATCTGTTCAGCAGATCCAGCGCAGACATTATTCTTGTAACCGCTGAAAATGCAGTTTGGTGGTGCAATGGAGTTCTGCTGGGCTGGTAAATGTACCCCACAGGTGTTAAACCTGGACATCCTTCTTGACAAACTCTTTTCACCCCTAGATAATTCAGATGGTCTAAACTTGTTGGTACCATTTTAGAAACCTTATGCTGCTTGTCTGCTTCCTTAGTAGAGGCCCTCCTACGACTGCGATCATGTCCTACAGATTGCCCTATGCCAACTCCACCCTCTGGGCCTTATCCTGCAGGTTAGACTTCAGGGTGTGTAATCTACCTGCATTACTAGTAGCCAGTAAGGAAGAGCATTCTCTTCAAATCTTCCTGCACAATCCACAAGTCCCTATGCGGTCTGAAGCTCTCTTTCATTGCATTTAAATTCCACCCATGCTCTCCTGCATGGTCCCTACAGGCGTGAGGGTCCTCTTTCAGATGTATAATCGTCCAGATGTTCCCATTGTAATACAGGTTCGCTTTCCTATCTTGGAGGCTATGACATGGATCACCAGGCCCCTGCACTCACAATGATATCCTCATTGTGTTAGGTTGATGGTGGTGCATGCTTTTGATGTGGCTGTGGTGAAAAATAACCATATTAGAATGAAGGAACTATTGGCTTTGTCAGTGCTTGTTTTGGTAAATCGCTCAAATTTGTGAATTTCCTAGTGGAGCAGACATGAGTTCCAGCTGTGCTTCTGGGCCACTGGCATTTAATGTATTCTGCCCCACTTCTCTCCCTGTCCCCCTATAATGTAGAGCTCAACAGGAGATGCCCCATGCCTGCCCTTCCTCAAAACCCGGGAATGTCCTCTCAAGATGCTTTGCCATCACTGTGCTGATCATCTGTAGACATACTGATGAGTAGACATCCTGCTAACAGACATCAGTTAAGTGACTGTGTTGATCAGGTGTAGACACACTGATGAGTAGGCATCATGCTAACAGAGATCAGTTAAGTCGCTGTGCTGATTAGCTGTAGATATACTGATGAGCAGACATCCCGCTAACAGACATCAGTTAAGTGACTGGGCTGATCAGCTGTAGACATACTGATGAGTAGACATCCACTAACAGGCATCAGTTAAGTAACTGTGCTGATCAGCTGTAGACACACTGATGAGTTGACATCACGCTAACAGACATCAGTTCAGTGGCTGTGCTTATCAGTTGTGTAGACATCACGCTAACAGACATCAGTTAAGTGACTGTCCTGATCAGCTGTAGACACACTGATGAGTAAAGTGTATTCCACAAAGTGGCTCCGCGCGACACCTGATTAACAAGGAGAGTTAAGCTTGAGTAGTCTACAGTGCCACCCGCATATCTGAAGTGGAATATACCCCATAGATCAAAGCTAACACACTATAATTTTATGCTGTGTATGACCCCACCAGCGTCCCTTTTCCACCCCTTCCCTGCCCGCATAGACCAGCCTGCAAAGATTGTAGAGGGGGCAAGAAGGGACAATATACAACGTAGACAATAACATGTTCCCTTCTCTTCCTCCACCAACCCAAAACGTATTATAAATACATATTCATCAGAGAATCTTCAATGTCTCCCTGCTGTAATGTTACTGCAAGTGATATGAATTCCATAACCCCCTGCCATGACGTCACTGCATGTGGATAGAGCATTCAGAAAGGGAAATAGCTGCTAATGGCTTTCAAGCCACACCGAGCAATTCAGTGCTGGGCAGCATGGTACAAAAATTGAGGAACTTCTCCTGACATTGCCGCTTACATGCAACAACCATTGCCAGAGACAGAATGGCTTGGGAACCGATAACTGCACACCCACAGGTTGCATCATCGGCTACTCACATATTGCACAAGATGGGACATTGTCCAAAATCCGGATCCCTTCAGTGCCAAGGTATTTGCCAACTCCAGGGACAGAGGTTTTGCAATGATGTACCTCATACTTGTTTGCATAGATTGCCTTATAGTGCACCCAGACACAGTATTGCTTGATTGTATATTTTTGCTTAGTCATTAGCTCTGGGCAGCCTTTTATTCCATTCGTGTTTTAGCCACTGTGCCATTACAGCGGGTTCAGTAGAGACCAGATTACTTAGTCTTACCCCTTCTGCATTGGAGCACAAGCAACTCAGACATGTTTTAGCCTTGTTGGCCATCGTTGGGTAGCAAA
Organism: Ambystoma mexicanum; assembly: GCF_040938575.1. Lineage (NCBI taxonomy): Eukaryota > Metazoa > Chordata > Amphibia > Caudata > Ambystomatidae > Ambystoma > Ambystoma mexicanum. The sequence continues at coordinate 157,784,513 of NC_090925.1, forward strand.
TGCCAGTGATTATGATTAAATCTGAACTTTCCCTGTATCACTAGTTAGTGTTTTTAAGTTTCCCTAAGTGGCATACGTGCGCCCAGGCAGGGATTTAAAGATCACTGTCCCGGTGTCCCATAGCTATACATTACGGCTGACTCTAAATGAGACCGAAACACGTCTAGGGTTGCTCATGATCACATAGAAAAGCGAGTGACCTTCCAGATTAGGGTAGGGGCCCCTTTTGAGATGTGACGCTGGTTGATTTGAACCTGGATGCTCTCCTCTATTATGGCACAATGGACTGATAAAAATCTGGAATGGAGGCCGCCCAGAGAAATTGTCAGAAGTCAGGGTTAATCCAAACCTTTTTATCCATCTTTTTTAGATTTGGATAGTGTATTAAATATAGCAATTGTCTGTGCTTGATTGTGGTCCAGTGCAGAAGTGATGTGGTTTACTGTTATGCGTGTGTTAGGCGGAAACCTGTGCAGTTCCCACTGGGACCACTACAAAAGATTTAGGACTACAGGTTTTTGGCAGTAAACCCACTTGGTAGCAGTCTGTACCACACAGATTCACTTGGTAGCTGTGGCTGAGCAGTCAGACTTCCCTCAAGAAGAGTTAGGCAGTATGTGGAGTATACAAAATAGGGCAATTTACACAATAGAACAAGCAAACACGGAACAGAGCTTCGGTGTAAAGATATATAGTTATTTATTTATAAAAGCACATCTATGGAAAACACTCTGGCACTAATACGGCAAACAACTTCAATCACAATTACTATAAATAAATCAATCCCCCTAACAATAGTTCGACAAGTCTAGGTTCAACGGCACCACTTATTTGCAGACAGAGGTGAATGCTTTAACCTAGATGGCACTCTAGTATTCGTTAGGACAGGAGAGAAAAGGCAGGGTATGAAATCAACTCGGTATCAACACTTTTACGAACAAATGCAAGGCAAGTAAGACAGGGTCTACTGTAGATCGCAAAGTTCAGAGGCCAGGCCCACTCGGAGATAGGCAAGGCGATATGTCCCAAAAAGTATCACAGTGGAAATGCACCTCGAGTCTTTGTCGCAAATTGTTATGGAAAGATTGGACCAGTTCAGAACAGAAAGTTAAGAAAGCTTGGAGGCGACCCAATGGAGAGGCGAGGATTAAGATACCTCACGCTAACCGGGAAAAAGGGAAGCCAGGCGGACACGGTACCTTGCATGTGGAGAGACAGCTCCGGCGGGGGCAGTTGTTCCTGGTGGTGGATGCAAGTCGGGGCTTTGCCAAGAGAAGAGATGCTCTTTGTTCCTCGCCGCCTGCACAGTAAGTCTTGTGTCTGTCTCCTGTTCCTCCCACCCCGCTCATGCCCCGTGTGTCCTTCGTGTCCCCCCCACCCCCACTCATGTTCCGTGTCTCCCCTGTTCCTCCAGCCCCCTGCTCCTGCCATCAGCACACGGTGGCCAGTGGATGACCGAGGAGCGGGATCTGCCATCTGCACACGAACGCCGTGTGTCTCTCTCCCTCCCCCCCACCCCCAGCTCATGCCCCGTGTGTCTCTCTCCCTCCCCCCACCCCCGGTCATGCCCCGTGTGTCTCTCTGCCCTACCCCCCACCCCCCACTCATGCCCCCTGTATCTCTCTCCCTCCCCCCACCCCCGCTCATTCCCTGTGTGTCTCTCCCCCTCCCACCCACCCCCTGCTCATGCGCGTGTGCCTCTCCCCCTCCCCTCCACCCCTGCTCATGCCCCGTGTCTCTCTCCCCTTCCCCCACCCCCCCGCTCATGCCCCATGTGTCTCTCTCCATCCCCCCCACTCCCGCTCATGCCCCGTGTGTCGCTCAAGCTCCCCCACACCCCCGCTCATGCCCCGTGTGTCTCTCCCCCTCCTGCCCACCCCCCGCTCATGCCCCGTGTGTCTCTCTCCCTCCCGCCCACCCCAGCTCATGCCCTGTGAGTCTCTCTCCCCCCCTGCTCATGCCCCGTGTGTCTCTCCCACGCCCGCCCACCCCCCGCTCATGCCCCGTGTGTCTCTCCCCCACCCGCCCACCCCTCGCTCATGCCCCATGTGTCTCTCCCCCTCTTCCCCACCCCCCGCTCATGCCCCATGTGTCTCTCCCCCTCCCGCCCACCCCCCGCTCATGCCCCGTGTCTCTCTCCCCTTCCCCCCACCTTCCGCTCATGCCCCGTGTGTCTCTCTCCCTCCTGCCCTGCTCATGCCCCGTGTGTCTCTCCCCCTCCCGCCCACCCCCCGCTCATGCCCCGTGTGTCTCTCCAACACCCGCCCACCCCTCGCTCATGCCCCGTGTGTCTCTCCCCCTCTCGCCCACCCCCCGCTCATGCCCCGGTGTCTCTCCCCCTCCCGCCCACCCCCCGCTCATGCCCCGTGTCTCTCTCCCCTTCCCCCCACCCACCGCTCATGCCCCGTGTGTCTCTCTCCCTCCCCCCCACCCCCGCTCATGCCCCTTGTGTCTCTGTCCCTCCCGCCCACCCCCGCTCATTCCCTGTGTGACTCTCACCCTCCCCCCACCTCCACTCATGCCCCGTGTGTCTCTCGCCCTCCCGCCCACCCCCCGCTCATGCCCGTGTGTCTCTCCCCCTCCTGCCCACACCCCGCTCATGCCCCGTGTGTCTCTTCCCCTCCCCTCCACCCCCGCTCATGCCCCGTGTCTCTCTCCCCTTCCCCCCACCCCCTGCTCATGCCCCGTGTGTGTCTCTCCCTCCCCTGCACCCCTGCTCATGCCCTGTGTATCTCTCTCCCTCCCCCCACCCCCGCTCATCGCTCATGCCCCGTGTCTCTCCCCCTTCCACCCACCCCCCGCTCATGCCCCGTGTCTCTCTCCCCTTCCCCCTACCTGCCGCTCATGCCCCATGTGTCTCTCTATAAGTTCCCCCACCCCCGCTCATGCCCCGTGTGTCTCTCTCCCTCCCTCCCACCCCCGCTCATGCCCCGTGTGTCTTTCCCCCTCCCACCCCCGCTCATGCCCCGTGTGTCTCTCCCCCTCCCGCCCACCCCCCGCTCATGCCCCGTGTGTCTCCCCATCCCGCCCACCCCCGCTCATGCCCCGTGTGTCTCTCCCCCTCCTGCCCACCCCCTGCTCATGCCCCGTGTGTGTCTCCCCCCCCGCCCACCCCCCGCTCATGCCCGGTGTGTCTCTCTCCCTCCCGCCCACCCCCGCTCATGCCCCGTGTGTCTCTCCCCTCCCGCCCACCCCCCGCTCATGCCTCGTGTGTCTCTCCCCCTGCCGCCCACCCCCTGCTCATGCCCTGTGTGTCGCTCTCCCTCCTGCCCACCCCCGCTCATGCCCCGTGTGTCTCTCTCCCTCCTGCCCACCCCCCGCTCATGCCCCGTGTGTCTCTCTCCCTAAAGCCCACCCCCCGCTCATGCCCCGTGTGTCTCTCACCCTCTCCCCCACCCCCGCTCATGCCCCGTGTGTCTCTCCCCCTCCTGCCCACCCCCCGCTCATGACTGTGTGTCTCTCCCCCTCCTGCCCACCCCCCGCTCACGCCCTGTGTGTCTCTCCCCCTCCCCTCCACTCCCGCTCATGCCCCGTGTCTCTCTCCCCTTCCTCCCACCCCCGCTCATGCCACGTGTGTCTCTCTCCCCTCCACCCCCGCTCATGCCCCGTGTGTCTCTCTCCCTCCCCCCCTGCTCATGCCCCGTGTGTCTCTCCCCCTCCCGCCCACCCCCCGCTCATGCCCCGTGTGTCTCTCCCCCACCCGCCCACCCCTCGCTCATGACCCGTGTGTCTCTCCCCCTCTCGCCCACCCCCCGCTCATGCCCCGTGTGTCTCTCTCCCCTTCTCCCCACCCCCGCTCATGCCCCGTGTGTCTCTCTAAGTCCCCCCACCCCCACACATGCCCCGTGTGTCTGTCTAACTCACCCCACCCCTGCTCATGCCCCGTGTCTCTCCCCCTCATGCCCAAACCCCGCTCATGCCCCATGTGTCTCTCCCCCTACTGCTCACCCCCTGCTCATGCCCCGTGTGTCTCTCCCCCTCCCGCCCACCCCCCGCTCATGCCCCGTGTGTCTCTCCCCCACCCGCCCACCCCTCGCTCATGACCCGTGTGTCTCTCCCCCTCTCGCCCACCCCCCCGCTCATGCCCCGTGTGTCTCTCTCCCCTTCTCCCCACCCCCGCTCATGCCCCGTGTGTCTCTCTAAGTCCCCCCACCCCCACACATGCCCGTGTGTCTGTCTAACTCACCCCACCCCTGCTCATGCCCCGCGTCTCTCCCCCTCCCTCCCAAACCCCGCTCATGCCCCATGTGTCTCTCCCCCTACTGCCCACCCCTGCTCATGCCCCGTGTGTCTCTCTCCCTCCCCCCACCCCCTGCTCATGCCTCCTGTATCTCTTTCCCTCCCCCCCACCCCCGCTCATGCCCCGTGTGTCTCTCCCCCCTCCCGCCCACCCCTCACTCATGCCCCGTGTGTCTCTCTCACTCCCACCCACCCCCACTCATGCCCCGTCTGTCTCTCTCCATCCCCTCCACCCCCGCTCATGCCCCGTGTCTCTCTCCCCTTCCCCCCACCCCCCGCTCATGCCTCGTGTGTCTCTCTGCCTCCCCCAACCCCTCTCATGCCCCGTGTGTCTTACCCCCTCCCACCCCCACTCATGCCCCGTGTGTCTTTCCACCTCCCGCCCACCCTCTGCTCATGCCCCGTGTGTCTCTCTCCCTCCTGCCCACCCCCCGCTCATGCCCCGTGTGTCTCTTTCCCTCCCCCCACCCCCCGCTCATGCCCCGTGTGTCTCTCTCCCTCCCCCCACCCCCCGCTCATGCCCTGTGTGTCTCTCTCCCTCACCCCCCGCTCATGCCCCGTGTGTCTCTCTCCCTCCCCCAAACCGCCCCCCTCATGCCCCGTGTGTCTCTCGACCTACCGCCCACCCCCTGCCCATGCCCTGTGTGTCTCTCTCCCTCCCGCCCACCACCCGCTCATGCCCTGTGTGTCTCTCGCCCTCCCGCCCACCCCCCGCTCATGCCCCGTGTGTCTCTCTCCCTCCCCCCACCCCCGCTCATTCCCCGTGTGTCTCTCTCCCCTCCCGCCCACCCCCCGCTCATGCCCCGTGTGTCTCTCCCCCTGCCTCCCACCCCCTGCTCATGCCCTGTGTGTCTCTCTCCCTCCCCCCCACCCCCGCTCATGCCCCTTGTGTCTCTGTCCCTCCCGCCCACCCCCGCTCATTCCCTGTGTGACTCTCACCCTCCCCCCACCTCCACTCATGCCCCGTGTGTCTCTCGCCCTCCCGCCCACCCCCCGCTCATGCCCGTGTGTCTCTCCCCCTCCTGCCCACACCCCGCTCATGCCCCGTGTGTCTCTTCCCCTCCCCTCCACCCCCGCTCATGCCCCGTGTCTCTCTCCCCTTCCCCCCACCCCCTGCTCACGCCCCGTGTGTGTCTCTCCCTCCCCTGCACCCCTGCTCATGCCCTGTGTATCTCTCTCCCTCCCCCCACCCCCGCTCATCGCTCATGCCCCGTGTCTCTCCCCCTTCCACCCACCCCCCGCTCATGCCCCGTGTCTCTCTCCCCTTCCCCCTACCTGCCGCTCATGCCCCATGTGTCTCTCTATAAGTTCCCCCACCCCCGCTCATGCCCCGTGTGTCTCTCTCCCTCCCTCCCACCCCCGCTCATGCCCCGTGTGTCTTTCCCCCTCCCACCCCCGCTCATGCCCCGTGTGTCTCTCCCCCTCCCGCCCACCCCCCGCTCATGCCCCGTGTGTCTCCCCATCCCGCCCACCCCCGCTCATGCCCCGTGTGTCTCTCCCCCTCCTGCCCACCCCCTGCTCATGCCCCGTGTGTGTCTCCCCCCCCGCCCACCCCCCGCTCATGCCCGGTGTGTCTCTCTCCCTCCCGCCCACCCCCGCTCATGCCCCGTGTGTCTCTCCCCTCCCGCCCACCCCCCGCTCATGCCTCGTGTGTCTCTCCCCCTGCCGCCCACCCCCTGCTCATGCCCTGTGTGTCGCTCTCCCTCCTGCCCACCCCCGCTCATGCCCCGTGTGTCTCTCTCCCTCCTGCCCACCCCCCGCTCATGCCCCGTGTGTCTCTCTCCCTAAAGCCCACCCCCCGCTCATGCCCCGTGTGTCTCTCACCCTCTCCCCCACCCCCGCTCATGCCCCGTGTGTCTCTCCCCCTCCTGCCCACCCCCCGCTCATGACTGTGTGTCTCTCCCCCTCCTGCCCACCCCCCGCTCACGCCCTGTGTGTCTCTCCCCCTCCCCTCCACTCCCGCTCATGCCCCGTGTCTCTCTCCCCTTCCTCCCACCCCCGCTCATGCCACGTGTGTCTCTCTCCCCTCCACCCCCGCTCATGCCCCGTGTGTCTCTCTCCCTCCCCCCCTGCTCATGCCCCGTGTGTCTCTCCCCCTCCCGCCCACCCCCCGCTCATGCCCCGTGTGTCTCTCCCCCACCCGCCCACCCCTCGCTCATGACCCGTGTGTCTCTCCCCCTCTCGCCCACCCCCCGCTCATGCCCCGTGTGTCTCTCTCCCCTTCTCCCCACCCCCGCTCATGCCCCGTGTGTCTCTCTAAGTCCCCCCACCCCCACACATGCCCCGTGTGTCTGTCTAACTCACCCCACCCCTGCTCATGCCCCGTGTCTCTCCCCCTCACGCCCAAACCCCGCTCATGCCCCATGTGTCTCTCCCCCTACTGCTCACCCCCTGCTCATGCCCCGTGTGTCTCTCCCCCTCCCGCCCACCCCCCGCTCCTGCCCCGTGTGTCTCTCCCCCACCCGCCCACCCCTCGCTCATGACCCGTGTGTCTCTCCCCCTCTCGCCCACCCCCCCGCTCATGCCCCGTGTGTCTCTCTCCCCTTCTCCCCACCCCCGCTCATGCCCCGTGTGTCTCTCTAAGTCCCCCCACCCCCACACATGCCCGTGTGTCTGTCTAACTCACCCCACCCCTGCTCATGCCCCGCGTCTCTCCCCCTCCCTCCCAAACCCCGCTCATGCCCCATGTGTCTCTCCCCCTACTGCCCACCCCTGCTCATGCCCCGTGTGTCTCTCTCCCTCCCCCCACCCCCTGCTCATGCCTCCTGTATCTCTTTCCCTCCCCCCCACCCCCGCTCATGCCCCGTGTGTCTCTCCCCCCTCCCGCCCACCCCTCACTCATGCCCCGTGTGTCTCTCTCACTCCCACCCACCCCCACTCATGCCCCGTCTGTCTCTCTCCATCCCCTCCACCCCCGCTCATGCCCCGTGTCTCTCTCCCCTTCCCCCCACCCCCCGCTCATGCCTCGTGTGTCTCTCTGCCTCCCCCAACCCCTCTCATGCCCCGTGTGTCTTACCCCCTCCCACCCCCACTCATGCCCCGTGTGTCTTTCCACCTCCCGCCCACCCTCTGCTCATGCCCCGTGTGTCTCTCTCCCTCCTGCCCACCCCCCGCTCATGCCCCGTGTGTCTCTTTCCCTCCCCCCACCCCCCGCTCATGCCCCGTGTGTCTCTCTCCCTCCCCCCACCCCCCGCTCATGCCCTGTGTGTCTCTCTCCCTCACCCCCCGCTCATGCCCCGTGTGTCTCTCTCCCTCCCCCAAACCGCCCCCCTCATGCCCCGTGTGTCTCTCGACCTACCGCCCACCCCCTGCCCATGCCCTGTGTGTCTCTCTCCCTCCCGCCCACCACCCGCTCATGCCCTGTGTGTCTCTCGCCCTCCCGCCCACCCCCCGCTCATGCCCCGTGTGTCTCTCTCCCTCCCCCCACCCCCGCTCATTCCCCGTGTGTCTCTCTCCCCTCCCGCCCACCCCCCGCTCATGCCCCGTGTGTCTCTCCCCCTGCCTCCCACCCCCTGCTCATGCCCTGTGTGTCTCTCTCCCTCCTGCCCACTCCCGCCCACGCCCCGTGTGTCTCTCTCCCTCCCGCCCACACCCCGCCCATGCTCCGTGTGTCTCTCTCCCTAAAGCCCACCCCCCGCTCATGCCCAGTGTGTCTCTCGCCCTCTCCCCCACCCCCGCTCATGCCCCGTGTGTCTCTCCCCCTCCTGCCCACCCCCCGCTCATGTCCTTGTGTCTCTCCCCCTCCTGCCCACCTCCCGCTCATGCCCTGTGTGTCTCTCCGCCTCCCCTCCACCCCCGCTCATGCCCCGTGTCTCTCTCCCCTTCCCCCCACCCCCCGCTCATGCCTCGTGTGTCTCTCTGCCTCCCCCCAACCCCTCTCATGCCCCGTGTGTCTCTCCCCCTCCCGCCCACCCTTGCTCTTGCCCCGTGTGTCTTACCCCCTCCCACCCCCACTCATGCCCTGTGTGTCTTTCCACCTCCCACCCCCGCTCATGCCCCGTGTGTCTCACCCCTCCTGCCCACCCCCGCTCATGCCCCATTTCTCTCGCCCCCTCCCGCCCACCCCCGCTCATGCCCCGTGTGTCTCTCCCCCTCCCGCCCACCCTCTGCTCATGCCCCGTGTGTCTCTCTCCCTCCTGCCCACCCCCCGCTCATGCCACGTGTGTCTCTTTCCCTCCCCCCACCCCCCGCTCATGCCCCGTGTGTCTCTCTCCCTCCCCCCACCCCCCGCTCATGCCCTGTGTGTCTCTCTCCCTCACCCCCCGCTCATGCCCCGTGTGTCTCTCTCCCTCCCCCACACCCCCCGCTCATGCCCCGTGTGTCTCTCGACCTACCGCCCACCCCCTGCCCATGCCCCGTGTGTCTCTCTCCCTCCCGCCCACCCCCCGCTCATGCCCTGTCTGTCTCTCTCCCTCCCGCCCACCCCCCGCTCATGCCCCGTGTGTCGCTCTCCCTCCCCCCACCCCCGCTCATGCCCTGTGTGTCTCTCTCCCCTCCCGCCCACCCCCCGCTCATGCCCCGTGTGTCTCTCCCCCTGCCTCCCACCCCCTGCTCATGCCCTGTGTGTCTCTCTCCCTCCTGCCCACTCCCGCCCACGCCCCGTGTCTCTCTCCCTCCCGCCCACACCCCGCCCATGCCCCGTGTGTCTCTCTCCCTAAAGCCCACCCCCCGCTCATGCCCAGTGTGTCTCTCGCCCTCTCCCCCACCCCCGCTCATGCCCCGTGTGTCTCTCCCCCTCCTGCCCACCCCCCGCTCATGTCCTTGTGTCTCTCCCCCTCCCGCCCACCCTCTGTTCATGCCCCGTGTGTCTCTCTCCCTCCTGCCCACCCCCCGCTCATGCCACGTGTGTCTCTTTCCCTCCCCCCACCCCCCGCTCATGCCCCGTGTGTCTCTCTCCCTCCCCCCACCCCCCGCTCATGCCCTGTGTGTCTCTCTCCCTCACCCCCCGCTCATGCCCCGTGTGTCTCTCTCCCTCCCCCACACCCCCCGCTCATGCCCCGTGTGTCTCTCGACCTACCGCCCACCCCCTGCCCATGCCCCGTGTGTCTCTCTCCCTCCCGCCCACCCCCCGCTCATGCCCTGTCTGTCTCTCTCCCTCCCGCCCACCCCCCGCTCATGCCCCGTGTGTCGCTCTCCCTCCCCCCACCCCCGCTCATGCCCTGTGTGTCTCTCTCCCCTCCCGCCCACCCCCCGCTCATGCCCCGTGTGTCTCTCCCCCTGCCTCCCACCCCCTGCTCATGCCCTGTGTGTCTCTCTCCCTCCTGCCCACTCCCGCCCACGCCCCGTGTCTCTCTCCCTCCCGCCCACACCCCGCCCATGCCCCGTGTGTCTCTCTCCCTAAAGCCCACCCCCCGCTCATGCCCAGTGTGTCTCTCGCCCTCTCCCCCACCCCCGCTCATGCCCCGTGTGTCTCTCCCCCTCCTGCCCACCCCCCGCTCATGTCCTTGTGTCTCTCCCCCTCCTGCCCACCTCCCGCTCATGCCCTGTGTGTCTCTCCGCCTCCCCTCCACCCCCGCTCATGCCCCGTGTCTCTCTCCCCTTCTCCCCACCCCCCGCTCATGCCCCGTGTGTCTCTCTCTCCCCTCCACCCCCGCTCATGCCCCGTGTGTCTCTCCCCCTCCCACCCACCCCCCGCTCATGCCCCGTGTGTCTCTTTCCCTCCCCCCACCCCCCGCTCATGCCCCGTGTGTCTCTCTCCCTCCCCCCACCCCCCGCTCATGCCCTGTGTGTCTCTCTCCCTCACCCCCCGCTCATGCCCCGTGTGTCTCTCTCCCTCCCCCACACCCCCTGCTCATGCCCCGTGTGTCTCTCGACCTACCGCCCACCCCCTGCCCATGCCCCGTGTGTCTCTCTCCCTCCCGCCCACCCCCCGCTCATGCCCTGTCTGTCTCTCTCCCTCCCGCCCACCCCCCGCTCATGCCCCGTGTGTCGCTCTCCCTCCCCCCACCCCCGCTCATGCCCTGTGTGTCTCTCTCCCCTCCCGCCCACCCCCCGCTCATGCCCCGTGTGTCTCTCCCCCTGCCTCCCACCCCCTGCTCATGCCCTGTGTGTCTCTCTCCCTCCTGCCCACTCCCGCCCACGCCCCGTGTCTCTCTCCCTCCCGCCCACACCCCGCCCATGCCCCGTGTGTCTCTCTCCCTAAAGCCCACCCCCCGCTCATGCCCAGTGTGTCTCTCGCCCTCTCCCCCACCCCCGCTCATGCCCCGTGTGTCTCTCCCCCTCCTGCCCACCCCCCGCTCATGTCCTTGTGTCTCTCCCCCTCCTGCCCACCTCCCGCTCATGCCCTGTGTGTCTCTCCGCCTCCCCTCCACCCCCGCTCATGCCCCGTGTCTCTCTCCCCTTCTCCCCACCCCCCGCTCATGCCCCGTGTGTCTCTCTCTCCCCTCCACCCCCGCTCATGCCCCGTGTGTCTCTCCCCCTCCCACCCACCCCCCGCTCATGCCCCGTGTGTCTCTCTATCACCCACCCACCCCTCGCTCATGCCCCCTGTGTCTCTCCCCCTCCCGCCCACCCCCCGCTCATGCCCCATGTGTCTCTCTCCCCTTCCCCACAACCCCGCTCATGCCCCGTGTGTCTCTCTAAGTCCCCCCACCCCCGCACATGCCCCGTGTGTCTGTCTAACTCACCTCACCCCCGCTCATGCCCCGTGTCTCTCCCCCTCCCGCCCAAACCCCGCTCATGCCCCGTGTGTCTCTCCCCCTCCTGCCCACCCCCTGCTCATGCCCCGTGTGTCTCTCTCCCTCCCCCCACCCCCTCTCATGCCCCATGTGTCTCTCTCCCTCCCCTCCACCCCCGCTCATTCCCCTTGTCTCGCTCCCATTCGCCCCACTCCCCGCTCATGCCTCGTGTATCTCTCTCCCTCCCCCCCACCCCCGCTCACGCCCCGTGTGTCTCTCCCCCCTCCCACCAACCCCCCACTCATGCCCCGTGTGTCTCTCTCCCTCCCCCCACCCCCATTCATGCCCCGTGTGTCTCTCTCCATCCCCTCCACCCCCGCTCATGCCCCGTGTCTCTCTCCCCTTCCCCCCACCCCCTGCTCATGCCTCGTGTGTCTCTCCCCCTCCCGCCCACCCTCTGTTCATGCCCCGTGTGTCTCTCTCCCTCCTGCCCACCCCCCGCTCATGCCACGTGTGTCTCTTTCCCTCCCCCCACCCCCCGCTCATGCCCCGTGTGTCTCTCTCCCTCCCCCCACCCCCCGCTCATGCCCTGTGTGTCTCTCTCCCTCACCCCCCGCTCATGCCCCGTGTGTCTCTCTCCCTCCCCCACACCCCCCGCTCATGCCCCGTGTGTCTCTCGACCTACCGCCCACCCCCTGCCCATGCCCCGTGTGTCTCTCTCCCTCCCGCCCACCCCCCGCTCATGCCCTGTCTGTCTCTCTCCCTCCCGCCCACCCCCCGCTCATGCCCCGTGTGTCGCTCTTCCTCCCCCCACCCCCGCTCATGCCCTGTGTGTCTCTCTCCCCTCCCGCCCACCCCCCGCTCATGCCCCGTGTGTCTCTCCCCCTGCCTCCCACCCCCTGCTCATGCCCTGTGTGTCTCTCTCCCTCCTGCCCACTCCCGCCCACGCCCCGTGTCTCTCTCCCTCCCGCCCACACCCCGCCCATGCCCCGTGTGTCTCTCTCCCTAAAGCCCACCCCCCGCTCATGCCCAGTGTGTCTCTCGCCCTCTCCCCCACCCCCGCTCATGCCCCGTGTGTCTCTCCCCCTCCTGCCCACCCCCCGCTCATGTCCTTGTGTCTCTCCCCCTCCTGCCCACCTCCCGCTCATGCCCTGTGTGTCTCTCCGCCTCCCCTCCACCCCCGCTCATGCCCCGTGTCTCTCTCCCCTTCTCCCCACCCCCCGCTCATGCCCCGTGTGTCTCTCTCTCCCCTCCACCCCCGCTCATGCCCCGTGTGTCTCTCCCCCTCCCACCCACCCCCCGCTCATGCCCCGTGTGTCTCTTTCCCTCCCCCCACCCCCCGCTCATGCCCCGTGTGTCTCTCTCCCTCCCCCCACCCCCCGCTCATGCCCTGTGTGTCTCTCTCCCTCACCCCCCGCTCATGCCCCGTGTGTCTCTCTCCCTCCCCCACCCCCCCCGCTCATGCCCCGTGTGTCTCTCGACCTACCGCCCACCCCCTGCCCATGCCCCGTGTGTCTCTCTCCCTCCCGCCCACCCCCCGCTCATGCCCTGTCTGTCTCTCTCCCTCCCGCCCACCCCCCGCTCATGCCCCGTGTGTCGCTCTCCCTCCCCCCACCCCCGCTCATGCCCTGTTTGTCTCTCTCCCCTCCCGCCCACCCCCCGCTCATGCCCCGTGTGTCTCTCCCCCTGCCTCCCACCCCCTGCTCATGCCCTGTGTGTCTCTCTCCCTCCTGCCCACTCCCGCCCACGCCCCGTGTCTCTCTCCCTCCCGCCCACACCCCGCCCATGCCCCGTGTGTCTCTCTCCCTAAAGCCCACCCCCCGCTCATGCCCAGTGTGTCTCTCGCCCTCTCCCCCACCCCCGCTCATGCCCCGTGTGTCTCTCCCCCTCCTGCCCACCCCCCGCTCATGTCCTTGTGTCTCTCCCCCTCCTGCCCACCTCCCGCTCATGCCCTGTGTGTCTCTCCGCCTCCCCTCCACCCCCGCTCATGCCCCGTGTCTCTCTCCCCTTCTCCCCACCCCCCGCTCATGCCCCGTGTGTCTCTCTCTCCCCTCCACCCCCGCTCATGCCCCGTGTGTCTCTCCCCCTCCCACCCACCCCCCGCTCATGCCCCGTGTGTCTCTCTATCACCCACCCACCCCTCGCTCATGCCCCCTGTGTCTCTCCCCCTCCCGCCCACCCCCCGCTCATGCCCCATGTGTCTCTCTCCCCTTCCCCACAACCCCGCTCATGCCCCGTGTGTCTCTCTAAGTCCCCCCACCCCCGCACATGCCCCGTGTGTCTGTCTAACTCACCTCACCCCCGCTCATGCCCCGTGTCTCTCCCCCTCCCGCCCAAACCCCGCTCATGCCCCGTGTGTCTCTCCCCCTCCTGCCCACCCCCTGCTCATGCCCCGTGTGTCTCTCTCCCTCCCCCCACCCCCTCTCATGCCCCATGTGTCTCTCTCCCTCCCCTCCACCCCCGCTCATTCCCCTTGTCTCGCTCCCATTCGCCCCACTCCCCGCTCATGCCTCGTGTATCTCTCTCCCTCCCCCCCACCCCCGCTCACGCCCCGTGTGTCTCTCCCCCCTCCCACCAACCCCCCACTCATGCCCCGTGTGTCTCTCTCCCTCCCCCCACCCCCATTCATGCCCCGTGTGTCTCTCTCCATCCCCTCCACCCCCGCTCATGCCCCGTGTCTCTCTCCCCTTCCCCCCACCCCCTGCTCATGCCTCGTGTGTCTCTCTGCCTCCCCCCACCCCCGCTCATGACCCGTGTGTCTCTCCCCCTCCCGCCCACCCCTGCTCTTGCCCCGTGTGTCTTACCCCCTACCACCCCCGCTCATGCCCCGTGTGTCTTTCCACCTCCCACCCCGCTCATGCCCCGTGCGTCTCACCCCTCCTGCCCACTCCCGCTCATGCCCTGTGTGTCTTTCCCCCTCCCACACCCGCTAATGTCCCGTGTGTCTCTCACCCTCCCGCCCACCCCCCGCTCCTGCTCCGTGTGTCTCTCCCCCTCCCACCCACCACCTGCTTATGCCCCGTGTGTCTCTCTCCCTCCCGCCCACCCCCCGCTCATGCCCCGTGTGTCTCTCTCCCTCCCCCCACTCATGCCCCGTGTGTCTCTCTCCCTCCCCCCACCCCCCGCTCCTGCCCTGTGTGTCTCTCTCCCTCCCCCCACCCCCGCTCATGCCCCGTGTGTCTCTCTCCCTCCCCCCAACCCCCGCTCATGCCCTGTGTGTCTCTCGACCTACCGCCCACCCCCTGCCCATGCCCCGTGTGTCTCTCTCCCTCCCGCCCACCCCCCGCTCATGCCCCGTGTGTCTCTCTCCCTCCCCCCAACCCCCGCTCATGCCCTGTGTGTCTCTCGACCTACCGCCCACCCCCTGCCCATGCCCCGTGTGTCTCTCCCCCGACCGCCCACCCCCCGCTCATGCCCCGTGTGTCTCTCTAAGTCCCTCCCACCCCCGCACATGCCCCGTGTGTCTCTCTGCCTCCCCCCACCCCCGCTCATGCCCCGTGTCTCTCCCCCTCCCACCCACCACCTGCTTATGCCCCGTGTGTCTCTCTCCCTCCCGCCCACCCCCCGCTCATGGCCCGTGTGTCTCTCTCCCTCCCCCCAACCCCCACTCATGCCCCGTGTGTCTCTCTCCCTCCCCCCACCCCCCGCTCCTGCCCTGTGTGTCTCTCTCCCTCCCCCCCACCCCCGCTCATGCCCCGTGTGTCTCTCTCCCTCCCCCCAACCCCCGCTCATGCCCTGTGTCTCTCCCCCTCCCACCCACCCCCCGCTCATGCCCCGTGTGTCTCTCCCCCTCCTGCCCACCCCCCACTCATGCCCCATGTGTCTCTCTCCCCTTCCCCACAACCCCGCTCATGCCCCGTGTGTCTCTCTAAGCCCCCCACCCCCGCACATGCCCCGTGTGTCTGTCTAACTCACCTCACCCCCGCTCATGCCCCGTGTCTCTCCCCCTCCCGCCCAAACCCCGCTCATGCCCCGTGTGTCTCTCCCCCTCCTGCCCACCCCCTGCTCATGCCCCGTGTGTCTCTCTCCCTCCCCCCACCCCCTCTCATGCCCCATGTGTCTCTCTCCCTCCCCTCCACCCCGCTCATTCCCCTTGTCTCGCTCCCATTCGCCCCACTCCCCGCTCATGCCTCGTGTATCTCTCTCCCTCCCCCCCACCCCCGCTCACGCCCCGTGTGTCTCTCCCCCCTCCCACCAACCCCCCACTCATGCCCCGTGTGTCTCTCTCCCTCCCCCCACCCCCATTCATGCCCCGTGTGTCTCTCTCCATCCCCTCCACCCCCGCTCATGCCCCGTGTCTCTCTCCCCTTCCCCCCACCCCCTGCTCATGCCTCGTGTGTCTCTCTGCCTCCCCCCACCCCCGCTCATGCCCCGTGTGTCTCTCCCCCTCCCGCCCACCCCTGCTCTTGCCCCGTGTGTCTTACCCCCTCCCACCCCCGCTCATGCCCGGTGTGTCTTTCCACCTCCCACCCCGCTCATGCCCCGTGTGTCTCACCCCTCCTGCCCACCCCCGCTCATGCCCCGTGTGTCTTTCCCCCTCCCACCCCCGCTCATGTCCCCTGTATCTCTCACCCTCCCGCCCACCCCCCGCTCCTGCTCCGTGTGTCTCTCCCCCTCCCACCCACCACCTGCTTATGCCCCGTGTGTCTCTCTCCCTCCCGGCCACCCCCCGCTCATGCCCCGTGTGTCTCTCTCCCTCCCCCCACCCCCCACTCATGCCCCGTGTGTCTCTCTCCCTCCCCCCAACCCCCGCTCCTGCCCTGTGTGTCTCTCTCCCTCCCCCCACCCCCGCTCATGCCCCGTGTGTCTCTCTCCCTCCCCCCAACCCCCGCTCATGCCCTGTGTGTCTCTCGACCTACCGCCCACCCCCTGCCCATGCCCCGTGTGTCTCTCTCCCTCCCGCCCACCCCCCGCTCATGCCCCATGTGTCTCTCCCCCGACCACCCACCCCCCGCTCATGCCCCGTGTGTCTCTCCCCGACCGCTCACCCCCCGCTCATGCCCCGTGTGTCTCTCTAAGTCCCTCCCACCCCCGCACATGCCCCGTGTGTCTCTCTCCCTCCCCCCACCCCCGCTCATGCCCCGTGTCTCTCCCCCTCCCACCCACCACCTGCTTATGCCCCGTGGGTCTCTCTCCCTCCCGCCCACTCCCCGCTCATGCCCCGTGTGTCTCTCTCCCTCCCCCCACCCCCCACACATGCCCCGTGTGTCTCTGTCCCTCCCCCCACCCCCCGCTCCTGCCCTGTGTGTCTCTCTCCCTCCCCTCCACCCCCGCTCATGCCCCGTGTGTCTCTCTCCCTCCCCCCAACCCCCGCTCATGCCCTGTGTCTCTCGACCTACCGCCCACCCCCTGCCCATGCCCCGTGTGTCTCTCTCCCTCCCGCCCAACCCCCGCTCATGCCCCATGTGTCTCTCCCCCTCCCACCCACCCCCCGCTCATGCCCCGTGTGTCTCTCCCCCGACCGCCCACCCCCCGCTCATGCCCCGTGTGTCTCTCTAAGTCCCTCCCACCCCCGCACATGCCCTGTGTGTCTCTCTCCCTCCCCCGACCCCCGCTCATGCCCCGTGTCTCTCCCCCTCCCACCCACCCCCCGCTCATGTCCCGTGTGTCTCTCCCCGTCCCGCCTAACCCCGCTCATGCCCCGTGTGTCTCTCTCCCTCCCCTCCACCCCCACTCATGCCCCGTGTGTCTCTCTCCCTCCCCCCACCCCCCACACATGCCCCGTGTGTCTCTGTCCCTCCCCCCACCCCCCGCTCCTGCCCTGTGTGTCTCTCTCCCTCCCCCCCACCCCCGCTCATGCCCCGTGTGTCTCTCTCCCTCCCCCCAACCCCCGCTCATGCCCTGTGTCTCTCGACCTACCGCCCACCCCCTGCCCATGCCCCGTGTGTCTCTCTCCCTCCCGCCCACCCCCCGCTCATGCCCCATGTGTCTCTCCCCCTCCCACCCACCCCCCGCTCATGCCCCGTGTGTCTCTCCCCCGACCGCCCACCCCCCGCTCATGCCCCGTGTGTCTCTCTAAGTCCCTCCCACCCCCGCACATGCCCTGTGTGTCTCTCTCCCTCCCCCGACCCCCGCTCATGCCCCGTGTCTCTCCCCCTCCCACCCACCCCCCGCTCATGTCCCGTGTGTCTCTCCCCGTCCCGCCTAACCCCGCTCATGCCCCGTGTGTCTCTCTCCCTCCCCTCCACCCCCACTCATGCCCCATGTCTCTCTCCCATTCCCCCCACCCCCTGCTCATGCCTCGTGTG
The DNA here is from genome assembly GCF_040938575.1 of Ambystoma mexicanum. Taxonomy (NCBI): domain Eukaryota; kingdom Metazoa; phylum Chordata; class Amphibia; order Caudata; family Ambystomatidae; genus Ambystoma; species Ambystoma mexicanum. The sequence continues at coordinate 157,801,617 of NC_090925.1, forward strand.
TCTCTCTCCCTACCCCCCACCCCCGCTCATGCCCCTTGTGTCTCTCCCCCTCCCAGCCACCCCGCTCATGCCCCGTGTGTCTCTCTCCCTCCCGCCCACCCCCGCTCATGCCCCGTGTGTCTTACCCCCTCCCACCCCTGCTCATGCCCCGTTTGTCTTTCCACCTCCCACCCCCGCTCATGCCCCGTGTGTCTCACCCCTCCTGCCCACCCCCGCTCATGCCCCGTGTCTCCCTCGTGTTCCTCCCCAGCCCCCGCTCATACCCCGTGTCTCCCTCTTGTTCCTTCCCACCCGCTGCTCATGCCCTGTGTCTCTCGTGTTCCCCCACCACCGCTCATGCCCCGTGTTTCCTTCCTTTTCCCCCCCTGCTCATGCCCTGTTTGTATCCTGTTCCCTCTCACCCCCTGCTCATGCACATGTGTCTCCCCTGTTTCCCCCCACACCCCGCTCATGCACATACACCCCGCCTTCCCTTTCCATGGTGGCCATCTTGGTAAAAGATTTTTCTTCCTACACCGGGACACCCGGCGTTCCCACTTTGAGGACATAAGATGTTAGTGGACATCATCTATTGAAAAGGATGTTATGGTGACACTGCACTAATAAAAACCTTTAAAATTTAGTTTAAAAAATGTTACAGGGACGTTATGGTTAAGTTGCACAAATAAAAACCTATGAAATTCAATGAAAAAACTTTGTTAAAGGGACGTTATGGTTAAATTGCGCTACTAAAAACCTATGAAATTCAGTGAAAAAACTTTGTTAAAGGGACGTTATGGTTAAGTTGCGCTACTAAAAACCTATGAAATTCAGTGAAAAAACGTTGTCAAAGGGACGTTATGGTTCCAAGTAAAACCGAAAAACCCTTGAAATTCACCAGTTATGGTAAGCTAAGCAACCATAACTCGCGCCACCACCGTGCACTGCTAAGACTAACACCCAGGACATCAAAGATGACATCACAAATGTCATTGATGACATCACTGATGACATCACATGTCTGGCTCCCTCTTTTTTCTTTTGCTGACATATCTAGGCAACATGGTTTTCTTCAGTAACAGTCAGAAACTAAAAGATTTTATTTGTAGACGTATCCTTCAAGTAGGTTCTTACAGTAATTCCCTTAGAGTCCAGTCACATCATATGAAACATATACATACGGGAAGACAATTTGCATGAAAATAATCAGTTAAATTATGAATTGTCCAGCTACTACTTGTGCTTTTTTGCTAACTTCACTTTCCCTGTATATACCCATATTGGTATGTGTTCTTGTGCCTTTGTGTTTTGTCTATAGTAATGCAATTATGTAATACATGTGTTTTATTAGCTACTTATTACATATTTCACAGTACACAAAAATCTATTAAGAAAACAATTATCATTTCATTATTCAACATATTAACATTACGAATATTATACCTTCATCTTGTACACTGCACACAATGTTATGTTTCTGTATAAGTAGCTTAGTATACTAGGTAGACCCCCATAATAGAATGCACTAATTAGGGTGTGATATTTATTGCAATGATCCTTGACACTTGTTTCGCAACATTATAATAAGAATCCCTTGTACACATATTTCATGAAAAGTACATGCACATGTGATGTCATCAGTGATGTCATCAATGACATTTGTGATGTCATCTTTGATGTCCTGGGTGTTAGTCTTAGCAGTGCACGGTGGTGGCGCGAGTTATGGTTGCTTATCTTACCATAACTGGCGAATTTCAAGGGTTTTTCGGTTTTACTTGGAACCATAACGTCCCTTTGACAAAGTTTTTTCACTGAATATATATATATATATATATAGATTTATTTTCACAGACAAAAAACATTGTTGCAGGGACGTTATGGGTAATTTGCCCTACTAAAAAGCTATGAAATTCACTGACAAAAAAAGTTAAAGGGACGATATTTGTTTATTTATTCATTCACATTTATAAAGCGCACAGCAGCCCTTAGGCACTGTGGCACTGTTACGGAGAACACCTGCTAGTTACAAGGAAAGTGGTGTGCTTAATGGTTACCTATGCAGCAGAAAACAATTGGTTACATGCTTAGCTTAGTAGTTACAAGGACATAAAATGCATAGTGGTTACATGGGATACAGTAAAAGTTAATTACATGCTTAGCTTAGTGGTTACATGGGAAGCAGAAGGGACTTAGTTACATATTTTGCTTGGTGAGCAGGAGGAGTTAGTTGAACAGAGTGGTTTTGAGGCTTTTGCGAAAGTTGAGGAGGAGTGTTCTGCTCTGCGTTCGATGGGGAGTGCATTCCATAATTTGGGAGCTATGTGTGGGAAGGCTAGACCTCCGGCGTTAGCTCTTTTGATGCGTGGGACTTGTAGTTGGTTGGCATGGTGACTTCTCTTGGGGCGGATACAGATGACTCTGTTGATGGTTTCAGATAGATAGGATGGTGCTGTGTGACTCATGCATTTGTGCGTGACGGTTGGATTTTGAAGTTTACCCTTTCCTTGACGGGTAGCCAGTGAGCAGCTCGCCTGGCTTGAGTGATGTGTACTCTTCTGGGAATGCTGAGTGGTGCACGGAGCGTGTTGTTCTTCACTATTTGTAGCCTGTTGATATTTTTGGCTGAGTTGCCTGCAAGGATGGCATTGCATTAGTCCAGCTTAGCTCTGATAGTGGCGCGGGCGATGAATAGGTAGTTTTGTGGGGTTAAGAAAGGTTTAATGGCATTTATGAGTTTCCTGGTGTGGCCAAGGCTGAAGCAATGTCGCTAACCAGTCGCGTCATAGAGAGGGTTTAGTCAAGGTAGACTCCAAGGGTTTTTACGGCGGTGGAAACGGGGATGTTAGTGTTGTCGATGGTGAAGTTGTCATACTTGTTAAGTTTAGTCAGAATTTCTTTGGGACCAAGGGATATGATCTCAGTTTTGTTACCATTTAGGCAGAGACCATTGATTTCTGGAGGAGGGCTGCAGCGTCCTGGTCGTAGTCACCAGAGAGGGGGAGCAGTACTTGTGTGTCGTCAGCATAGTTTGTGTATGCTATGCCTAGCCAGTCCAGTAAGTCAAATAGTGGCTTAGTAAATAGGTTGTAGATGGTGGTTACAGTACATGATCCTTGGGGCACTCCTCAATGAATGATGTTGGGGGCTGCATTGGCCTGGTTGGAGTAGACCTTCATGGCTCTGCCTTTTAGGAAGGAGGTTATCCAAGAGATTACTTCTTTATGTTTCACTTGCCCTAAAAAAACTATCACATTCAGTGGAACAAGTACTTGCAAGGAACATTACACTTACTTTGCACTAATAACAACCTATCCATTGTATGTTCTAAGTAAAACCAAAAAAACCAAGAAATTCAGCAACCATAACCCACACCACCACTATGCACTGCTAAGACTAACACCAAGGACATCAAAGATGACATCACAATATCTTTGATGACATCATAGATTTTTACTAGTGCAACTTAAGCATAATGCTCCTTCACAAATGGAGAAGGAAGACTCCTTACCTCCCGGGGAGAAAGGTAACTCTCCCGTGTTGCCTCATAACGATGACAATGGAGAGGACTCTTCTGACATACAAATTATAGAAAAATCTCTATTCATTGTATTTTCTAGAGTCCCCCAAAATAATAGGAGGCAGGGGAAAAGAAAAAGAAAACACACATTTCAAATGTTTAATGATTCTAATTCAAACCAGAAAATAGCACAAAGGAAAAATAAAAAAAATCCAAAAATGTACCCTCCCCATCAAAAAATAAAAATTCTCAATCAAAAACTAAGTCGTTTGTTGCTAATATTTCTTCACCTCAACAATCTTCTAATGATGCTGATGATTTATTGAACCCTTGCTTGCCAAACAAGCATGTTGTGGCTCCCGAAAAAGTCAATCCTCTCGATCCGGTTGTCGGCATCCCCAAAGGTAAGAACTGCGACATTGTAAATCCTGCATGTAATGTCCCTTTGATTGTTTGTGGGGTTCCTAGCCAACGAAATCTGAATACGACGCATGACCAATTTATGAATTTATCAGTATACTCTGATAATAACAATTCTATTGTTGAGGATGTCCATCATGGATTACACGATTTCGCTCATGACAGAAGTTGCTTGCCACAGACTTTTAATCTTAATTTTGACATTGATCCAAGCTCCTTTAAAACGATTGATCAAAGGTGTAAGGAAATGGCTGTGAGCGTGACTATGCCATTAGAGAAAACATCTCTGTCAAATCCATTACCCCTTCCTTCTCTCGGCCTTCCCCTAAATTCTGCTCAAATTCACCTTGTACAGCCGGAGCCCATAAACAGTGCTACAAATTCATAAAAAACGACTCATCTTCTAGGACTCCTGTTCAGATGACCTTTGACCCAATCTATGAAGAATCTAGACCTGATATTTACTATCCAATCCTATGGTCCTTAAAGATGAGAGCATTTGCATTACCATGCTCGACAGATTATATTCAGATCCTTTTCCTAACCATACAACGATTCTCACAGTGTTCAATTCCATTAACTCACTGAAGCAGATAAACTCCACTGATATTGAATCTGTGAGATATCCATTTCCTGCGCAACAAGACATCACAGTGATCACCATTCGCTCACAAATTGTCCTGAATTTAGTGTGGAGTGAAAGACAACTGTTTTCCAAAGGGATGCGTCTTGAAACTTTTATCCCCCCTCAACTCAAGGCAACTTCTCTCTTGGGTTCCATGCAATTAAAAGCAAACTCAAATGTTCCAAGTGGTAATGGTAACAATGAAATAGCCTGTTGCAGATGTAAGAACGACACCCGACCAAGTATCAAACCCCCTCCTTCTAAATGGGATTGGGTTAGAAGAAACAAAAATGATGACCTGTATTCACTAGCACATTCGGATAATTTTCTAGACTTCACCCACGTTTGTTCCTTGGCATCATGGAATACCAGGGGTTTTTCTCATCTACTTTTTACTCAATCTTCAGAACTGAATTGATTTGACATAGTTGCACTACAAGAAACTTGGATGCTCACTTCTCCAATATGGGAAAAACATCAAATTAAAGTTGTGCTAGCCTTCAAAGCTGCTAGAGGGCGCCCGGGTGCAGGTTTATTAGTTGCAGTTCGTAATGACTCTCAGCTCTCTTTCGAGGCTTGGCATTCCCCTGATCTAGGAATTCAAGTTGTGAAACTGACCACCCCTAATACAAATAACCCCTGTTTACTAGTTCAGTTCTAATAATATTTATTGGAACCCTCTCTCTCCTACTGAGTCACATTTTATAATAAAATTGAAACAATACTGAATAAAATTTTACTTGAACCCGATATTGAAACGACAATAATAGCCAGTGATTTTAATCTTAACGGTCTTCTAGCTTCCAATACTCGTGCTGATTCTAGAGCCTTTAAATGGCTGAAATGAATGAATTCAAGAAAGCTTACTATGCTTAATGGCTTCAGTCTTGAAGACTCTCCCCCGAAGCCCACTTGGACCAGAAACAAGAGCACTTCCATTTTAGATTACATCTATATTTCTACCAATTTCAATAAATTAATAGCCTCATTTCAAGTTATACCAACCACAGCCAGTGATCATAATATTCATAAGGGCTGCTGGACTCCTCATTCTCAATCTAATTTATTTTATTTTTCTCACCAAGTTGCAATAAACAATGCCAGAAATCGCCTTAAATGGTTCCCATGTCAAATCTTGAAGTTGCATCAGAGGCTCATCCAGACTGAGTCTAAATTGCACTTATCTACACAAATTTTCAAAAATGATTGTATTATGATGATGATCAACAAGAGAGTCTTGGTTTATCTTTCCCAGAAATTGTTCATAAATACCCCAGAATAGCAGCTATTTCTGATCTTAAACAAGAACTGAAGCGTTAATTGTAAACATCTCCTGCCAAATCATCTTTAATTTTAAGAACTCAATTGAAGTCGAGATACAAAAATAGATCTAGACAAATGTTACTACTATACAAGCAAGAAAAGGCTGAACTCATGATAAGAGCACGGATTTCCAAATCTTCTGGGGAAATATGTAAAAATATTAATGACATGCCGTTTAATGCACATAGATCTATTCTCTTGAATACAATGTCTGAGTCAACGTGGACCACCCATTTTCAGTCACTTTTGCTAAAATCCTGCATGCAACAAAGTGTAGATTTCCCAACCTAAATCAATTAAGATGTGACACAGACATTCTTATCATAATCAAAAAACAGTTCTTCTCGAGCACCGGGACCTGATAATTTAACAAATGCAATTCTAAAATCTAACTCAAAGACATCGGCTACTCTCCTTGAAACTGTTTTTACAAGAGTTTTAAATACGACTCAAATTTTGCCATCCTGGCAACAGGCTATTATCATTCCTATTTTAAAAAAGGGAGCCAGGTCTAAACCTGATAACTATAGACCTATAGCTCTACTTGATGCTCCTGGTAAAAGTTTTGCAAGACTTGTACATGGTTTTGCAAAATGGCTAATAGAGAACCAACTCATGGATAAAGATCAGTCTGGCTTTGGACCAGGCATCGGTACAGCGTTAAACATTTTTATTCTGTCTACTATAAAACATCAAGCCATACAAGCTAAACAACCTGTTTTTATTGCATTTATAAATTTGGAGCAAGGTATTGATTCGGTTTCGAGACAGAATTTATGGTCTAAACGTTTAAATGCTAACTGTCCTTTGTAAGTTTTTTACACTTCAATTAGAGCCAATTTTTTATATTCATTACTTGCACTTTTCTTTTATCTCTGTACATTCATTTTTGCCTAAATTAGGAGATTGTGAAATATCATATTTATTATATGCAACAATCTGATGTTACAGCCCTGTTTGACTATGCCCAAAAGAATGACCTGCTAATTAATACGTCGAAATCTAATATCCTTATTTTTCATCACCAGCGTCTTAAGTCAAGTTACAAATTCAACTGGACGTTAGGCAAATGCTCGCTTTCACAAATACACAAATTCAAATACCTTGGCATTAACATAAATTCACATCCCTCAGATCAACCATATAAGGGGGAACTTGCTGCCAAAATGAGACTGCTAGCAATCCAAGGAAAAGCGTTTCAATCATCTTATGGAAAATTCTCCCTTACACCGGCTAGAATATTCTATACTCATAAAGTTAAACCTATAATTACATACGGAAGTCAAACCAAGACATTTCCAAAATCTGTGAGGTGGGACATCTTGGAAAGTATTTATTGGAAGCATATTTTACCTGTTCCTGTAAGTACCTCAATTTCCCTCATTAGATATGAGCTTGGTCTTGTCTCTCTCAACGCATCAGTTTCCTGGTTAATGTGAGCAACCTATAGAAAATGTCTCATGTCTTCTTCCTAATCAGCAAATCTGTTTCCTATTCTTAAAAAGCTCTTCCAAGCACCACATTCTAAGCCGTTGTATGAATGGAAACAAACATGTTGTACAATATTACAGGAAGCTGACATTTCTGAATCCTTGTTACACTGTGGAGACATGATTGGCGTACCACATTCGATAAAATGAATACATATAAAGCAGTTAAAAAGGGCGCATTTGAGTTGCGAGCTGTAAACATACTACCGCAATACACTAATACATCCAACCTAACTAGAGCACGTGGTTATTGCAAGCTTGTTGATTACATTGAAACCACAAGGCATCTCATGATAGATTGTTCATCATTAACTGATATGAGGATTCGATATCTGTACAAACATTTTCAACACTTCACTTCATTAACCAAAGAACAATTATGGTCAGCATTATTTAATGCCTCTAAAACCTTGCTCGTAATTGATATTGTGCAATCTTTAACAGAATTGAACTTATTTCGACTCTAATATTTTGTTTACCAAATGTGTCTTAGTACTGTTTAGTAATCACCTTATCTGTATTTGGTTGTTTTTTTTTATTGCTTTTAAACTTTTATGATGATTATTTTGTAGTACTGAACTCAAGCTGTTACATTTATTTTTAAACATTAAGTCTATCTGCTATGCTTATTGAACAAACTTGGATTGATACCATTTTTCAAACATTTAATAGAAGGTAAATCATTGCCTGTACTAGTTACTAATATCATTGAAGTTTGTTATTTTACTGTTAAATGAATTCAAAATGAGATAAAACAAAATGAATTGAAAAAGAAAATTGTAATATTTAATTGAAAAAGTTGATAATTCAACTAAACAAATTTTTCAATAAAAAAATAAAAATTATGTTCCTTCAGCAATGTTTTTTTCAGTGAATTGCATAGGTTTCTAGCAGGATACCCTTACGTTTTGAAGATGTATTGTACAACAGACTGAACCTGTGGGCACCATGTTAATGCACGCAGCAGTCTCAAAGTATGCATCTGGTCGCGGGCATAGGATGGCATCCAACCTGCTCAGAAAGGGTACCATTCAGCAAACACAAGGAACATATGCAAGCAGCAGCATGTACATAAATTGCAAGTTAAGATAGAATAGGTCTGCAAACTGTGTACTTATGAAGCAAACAGCACAAAGGCATAGGGACTACACCATAATGGAATGCACCAACAACAGAAAGGACGTTTACGTTCAACAATCTTACCTTACTGCTACTGTGCATGGGAACAAACAACGAATGGCCAGAGTAACGACATGAAAGTACTAATACCAGAAAATCAGTGCAACGTAGCAAGCACATTACATTGTGTCTGATAAGTGCGCAGGTGGTGCAGTATACAATAGTACAGAAGCATGACTTGTTTTGGTACGTAGCAATGGCAAGCACCTTACAGTGGCTGGAAGAAAATTTCACTCACGACGCAATAACTTACGATAGTAACCCCATTGGTACTAACCCCATTGGTGCTCACAGTAGTGTGAAACGTACATTATGTAATATCACCTAACACATTTTCTTTTTGGTAAGAGAACATATTGGACAGGAAAGCAAGGCAGCACAAGCAGCACTCCTTCCACAACAGCATACGGGCATATGAAAGGAAAGAAACTCTGTAAATAGCAAAATGGACAGCCTGGAAGCCAAAATGGACGAATTGGTGAACAATTGTGCCACCTTAAAAGATTGCGTGCAAGAATATATTATGGACAAAATAAAACTGCACTGCCACACCTGCACGTGTACCCCTTCCCCATTTCACAGCCTGCCACCCCGCTCAAAACCTGTGTGATGGGAGACGTTACAGTGGGCCTCATTAGGACCCTGGCGCTAAGGGGTCTGCGCCAGCGTTAGCTGCGCCGACCCCTTACCGCCAACTACGAGTTCCCAGAGCGCCATGGTCATTTTTCCGCCCGCTTTTTGCGGGCGGAAAAAACCATGGCGCTCTGGGACCTTGGTGTTAATTACGCCACCGTATTTTACGGTGGCGTAATTAACTCCTTCCCCACTCCCATTATACCCTATGGGGCCGAAATGGGAATGGGGAAGGGTAAATGGGTCAATGGGGACTTACCGCCCCGCCGATCTCGGAATGGGGCGGTAAGTCCGCCATCCGCCATGGCGTAAAGGGACTTTGCGCCATGGCCGGAAAGTCCGTCGATGGCGGAAAAAATCCGCCAGGGTCGTAATGAGGGCCAGTGATACGTAAAGCCCTTCCTCCCCTCATGACCAACTTGTGCAAATCCCCAATTCCCCACAATAAGTATTCACTTCTGATGCCCCTTCCCTTTGCTAATGGTGTGTATGAATGTGCGTAAGTAAACGTTCATATTTAAATTGTTGCTGAGTATATATGTAGCATTTATTTTTAAATTACGTCATGACTAAGCGGCGCACAGTCCTCGTAGGAATGACCACAATTAATTAAATGTAGGTGTCCTACGGACACTGCACCTGCTCGCCTATTCACAATGACAATGGAGGCATTTGTAGGATGGCAGCACAACCCGCCTGTCCACATGTTGTGTACCACTTACAATTATGTGTGGGAGCGGACGTTTGTTGGTTGTGCAAGTACACAAATGTGTATCTGTTCCTCTGCATCCTGGTAACAACGCCACAGTGCAGCATATGCAAACAAACTTTAATTAGGTCCAGCTGCCCACCCACGTCCTACAGGTAGCTATACAGATAAACATCCCACCTGCTACACCCTATAAACACTGAGCATGTCCCAAAATGGTCCGCGCACGTGCGTGACACTATTAATCCATAGAGAAGTGGCAACGATGTGCGCACAACGTATTCCCCCGAAGATGCATCCTGCGGACAGCCTCCCAAGGGAGAACAGTGGTGACGTCACCATGCGACCGCACTCACGCTGCGTGTGGGCCCTTATTTCGGGGACATGACCCAGACCCTTGGACAGCAGAGAGTGTTTTTCGGATAGTACACGCTTCGAAACACACCACAATGTGTCATTGCACATTTATGTACCTTTTTGTACAATGTAGGCCTGGTTTCTGGGTACAGGTTCTCTACAGCAGCCCTACAAAAGACCACACCCCAGAACTGCTCCGCAATCTGTTTGTACCTTTTCAAAACAGAGTAGCAGGCCACGTACATTTGTCCTGCAAGTGAAGCTGGACCGAATCTGCTGTGCTACATTTCCTTTGCAAGTAATGGCAACCATGTCAGGCTAACTCAGTACACTCATTAATGGAGAAAAGTATTAACAGCCCTTCCTGTGACCCACGCCCTCTGTTGCTGTAGCCCACACTGTCCCATTTCCATGGGTAACATGCTGAAAACGTTAGTATCTGGCATGTGCGTTTCCCCAATGGAGGGGGAGGGCTGTGCCCCAATAAAGCAAAAACATTTGTTCTTCCCTTTCCACTTTCTTCTTTCCAGCACGCCGTCATTGGGTACTGTTAAAATGTTGCACACACATCCACCAATCACATTGAAGAGCTCTCCATGTAACAGTACCAATTGTACTCCGCGTACATACCACATCCACAGTTCCATTTCCATGGACATCCTCAAAATCCCCAGATGTGCATTTTGTGCTGCGTGTGGGCGTGTAGGAATACATTGCAACCAGGTAGGGGAGTTTGTTTTTATTTGATTTTGTGTGTTCTTGTGCTCACATTGTTACAGTAAACTCTTCAACACATCCTGTAGATTGGCAAACAAAACACCATTGAGAATGGGTGACGACAAAATGTCCTTTGCATGGAAACACTCTGCATTTCCACAACTAATGAGGTAATTGTTGCAGAAGAACATTCCACAAGCGGACAAACAATAAGACAGGCTTCTCTTGATGAGACACCTCCCAGCACCTGGCTCGGAACAAAAGACATTAGCATTTTCCCATACTCTTCTTGGTGTTATGAATGAGAAAAGCACCTGGGCAGTGGGAAAAAGGCAACACACTGCATTCAGCAACTTCCTGAGTCGACGGAACAAACCTAAACAAGCAACGTAACCCATATGCATACCACCGTAGTGCACGGCGACAACATCAACAGTCGCAGAAGTGGCCAGGTCTCTAGAAAGTGCATGCCTATCAGCAAAACTGCGGTCATAGACATCGTTCTACAATGCGTCCACTCCTTCCAAACCAAAATTGCCATCAAAGTGTCTTTCCAAGGCATACTTGTGCAGATCTATATGTGAGCAAGTACCACACTCCAAACACGTACCACAGCCACCGCCACTACTACCCAACCTCTGCACCGTAGTACAGCTATGCATGGAAGCATGCAAGAGTTAGCAGAATCTACACACATAACACAGCCACCGGCACCCTTAACCACTTTCATTCACATAGAATGGTGTAACTAACAACCAAACCAAACACTTGTTTGCAACAGAGGCACTGCTCCCAGCACTCTATTCAGTACACAAAAGCAATACCTCATAGTGCAGTACAGTAGTCAGCACTCCGCGCAATGGACAGTACATAATCCTATGAAATATGCACTTCACCCCTATCCACTTCTATGCACACACTATTTAAGTATTGCAACCACTTCACACACTGCAGTATACATGCTCACAGAAGATGCACTTCCACCATACCCGCTTGAATACCGACAATATTCCAACATGCACTCAGTGCACACACTGCAGGACTGTTCACTCATTAGCTGCAGCCAGGGAGGGAACACTGTAGGAAGTGCTACCCACCACCACAACCATGGAATCAACAATGTATGCAATATTGACAAACCACACACAGAAGGCAACAATGTCAAATCTAATTGCAACCACGGCACATAGCTGTCGGTGCAAGGCCTCCACCTGTGCCTTGAATGGGATACAGCCATACTACATGAAAGACACCGGAATGCACGCTACGTTACAATGTGCATGTCATGTGCAATGCACCCCCTTCTACAATTTAGCTCCCGCCAGTCACCATGAAAAGAGGTTTCCGCACCAGCCATTGTGCTGTAACGAAGCCTGCCTGCATTCAGCACACATGCTAGTCGCCTGTGCAGACCCACGAATATGCGCTGTATGCATGGATACTGCAGGCACATCAACATCTTCGTCCACCTATTGACATATCTCAGTTGAACTACTTCTTACTCCCCCACCATTTCCATCCCTTCTTCCCACCACCACATTGCTTAATATATGTTTTGAAAAGCACCCCCCTTCTGCAGTTTAGCTGACACCAATCACCAATGGTAAGAGGGCGTGGCACGAGCTGTCGTGCCGTAACAAAGGCTGCCTGCATTCACCACACATGGTAGTTGGCAGTTTAGGATCTGGCGAATTGGCACAATACGCACCTAAAGTGGAGGCACACCACTGTCTTCGTCCACCTAATAATCACACATCTCAGATGAGCCACTTCTCTCTCCCCCACCCTTTTCTTCCCTTCTTCCCACCACCACATGCCGTACATTATATTTGCCAGTCCCTTTCGGCACCACACTGTCCTCCGATACACCATTGTGGTGTTTCCCAAATATGTTCATGGACAGCACTCCAGCCAACCAATGGCCGCATCCAAAGGTCGCCAACATCACGGCGTATTCCAAGCCAATGAGACTTCTGTCCGCGGAGCGAACAGGAAATGGGACCGCGGAGAGAAGACAGATATCACTATTTTTTTCAGATGTACATTTCAGTTCTTTAATACAAAAGTACTGGTCGGATTTCTACCAAACACACAAAAAAGCAAATTTTCGGAACCAAGCCCCCGCTCCTGTTGCAAATTTGGTGTAAATCCGTCCAGCCATTTGGGCTGTAACCATGCGAAAAGTTTTTGCCCATTCTGTCTATGGGAAAAATAAAATGTGGGACTCCCCTATAAATCCCCCCCCCCGGCACACAACCTCACCAAACTTGCCAAAGAAATTCAGAGCTGGTTTGGTGATGATTCGTCCAGGGGGAGCGAAGTTATAAGCCACCCAAAAAGAGGTCTTCTGATGGGTTTAGAAACTTAACCATAACTACACTTCTGAGGCTTGTGGAATCTCCTTAGATCACATGCTGTGCATAGGCCGACATCTAGTGGAAGCTGCGGAGTATTACAGTTTGTTTTTTCAAACTCGAAAATGGGCGTCGACACAGGGCGTGCCAGTAATACTATCCCTAGTGTGACGTCCACTGTACCCAAGATCCCTCACACGTCTAGGATTCTCAGATTGTTTTTTTCCGCCATAGTGGTCAGAAGCATTTTGCGGAGTCCCCTGGCCTTAGCCATACTTTTGCTAAAATATTTAAAAAATTAATCTATTGACATCCTTCCCCACCCCAACGTCGAACTTCGACACATGACGCCGGCTGGAGAAGAAATCGACCGTCAGCTGCTGCACGACGGATTTGGGCCTCGGAAGGCCTCTGGCCTCGGCCCTGCAAGTAGGGAGAATGGGGGGTTGTACATACTCTACACTCTTGGTATATAGGTACACCTTATACATTTCCTACAATTAACAGCCCGCTGCCTCAAGGTGCGTATGGAGGGTACCCCTTTTCAATTCTGCCCCAAGTGCAATCGCAAATACCCTTGGGTCGACAGGCACGCCACGTGCAATCTCTGCTTGCCGAGGAACCACCCCGAAGCGAACTGCAGAGCGTGTAGTAGGTTAAACCTAAGACACTTAAGGACCGTTCGACGAAGCGTTGGGCCCACCATGCCAGGCAGGCGGCCATGGCAGCAGAGGGCGCCTTCAGCGACGGCAGCGATGCCGTACTTTCGGACGGCGAGGGCATTACAGCATCGAAAGACAGCCGAGCGCAGGTCCCCGACCTCGGAAGGTCGTCCGGCAGGGCGGCTATGGGGAAGACCCCCGGTGACACAAGCGCTTCACACACTACACACACTAAACACACGAAGTCCAACCGAGACTCGACGACGTGGAGTTCTCAGAAAGAGGCACAAACAGAATGGTCCGATTCAGTGTCCTCTGGGCGCTCGCGATCAAGATCGCCGCATGACTCCACGCAATCATCCACTCTTGCCAAGAGTGCCTCGCTCCCTAGGCTAACAGAAGTTTGATCATTGGAAGACGAAGACGACTTCCACCCCCAGGCCGCGCTCCAGGAGTCGGAGCCCGCAGTCAAAATCAGCAAGGCCCCACGCTCGAAGGACAGGGACCCCACCCCCGATCCTTGACGACACGGTCGAAAACCTTCGGAGCCACTAAAGGACAGGAAAAACATTTTTCCACTCACAGGGAGGGGGGAAAACAGCAGAAGAAGCAGCCTTTGCACTCTTCCACACCTGTGAAACACACCACTCCCCCTAAACAGAAAGACAAAACCAGGTCTGCTGATATGTCTAAAACAAGCAAATCTACTCAAGATAAATCCCATAGACTTGCTGAGAGAGTCATTCCCAGTTCCAAAAAATGTTCGAGTGAAGACATAGATAGGGTCATGTCAAGGATGTCTTCTTTGGCTGATTTTTATGATAAAAATCCAGAACATTTCCTCTCGTATGATCCACAAGGGGCGACACCCTCAGGCTCCAATGATCCTATCCCCCCAAGTAAAAAGCCCTGGTTTGAAACACCGATGAGGTCAGACCCCTTCGAGGTACAACCATACTCAAGACCATACTCACTGTATCAAGGAGAGTCTTCCTTTGGTGAGGACCAAGAATTTGGCATGGTAGAAGAGAAAACCGGGACGGGCTACTATGGGGATGATGAGGACCAGGAAGAGGAAGAGGAAGACCCGGAAACATACAGAGTAGATTCCCCGATAGAGAACGAAGCCCCGGTTACCGACTCCCCGGTCGATAACCAACCACTCCTAAATGAGGTTCTCGCACGCGCAGCAGAACATTTCCATATTGACACCCACGGTGTCCAGGAGGAGAGGGACTTCGCAGAAGAGTTAGTGGGAGAAAGGAGGCCTGTTGCCCAGACCATCCCTATCCTCAAGTCCATTCAGCGAACAATAGACCCGTCCCTTGTGAACCCGAACCTCACCAGAGCAGTCAATCCCAGGGTTGAAAAACTTTTCAGGGCGGCCCAGTCTGACCCTCTCTATACAAGAGGACATCTGAAGCCAGACTCCCTAGTTGTCACCAACACTCGTAAGAGGGCTGGAACACCCTTGTCGTCGTCCGAAGCTCCTGCTGACCAGGAGAGCAAAAAACTATACGGTTTCAGCAGGAAAGTAGCCTCAACGTCCGCCTATCAAGCAAGGATTGCAAACTCCACCACCCTGTTGGCCAGCTACAACTGCCATCAGTGGGAAGAAGTTGCGGCACTCATAGCCTCTGTTCCTGAACCTTTAAAGGGCCAATTAGCTCAGATTCCCGCAGAGGGTAGAGCCGTGTCTGGTTGCATTTTGAAAGCAACCTTTGACGCCGCGGACAACGCAGGCAGATTGATAGCAGAAGGCACTGTTATCAAAAGACATGCGTGGTTACGGCAGTCTGGTTTTAAGGCAGAAAACCAGGCATCATTGTTGGACAACCGATGGAAACCGATCTGTTGTTTGGTAAGGCGGTTGAAGACGCACTGCAGAATGCCAAGGACGAATACGAAACACTCAAGTCCATTGGCCAGTTAACCAATAAACCCCCTAACCAGAGAGGGAATAGTAATTTCCGTCGCCCACGCGGTCAAAATTCCCAGAGAGGATCTAACTATTCCCAGGGGCAGGGTACACAGTGGAACAACAACCAACAGTCTACCCAGGGTTACGGCAGGGGTAATAGGAGAGGTCGGGGTAAAGGCAGAGGCAGCCCCAGCAAGCACGCCTCCACCAAAGCAGTGACGCTCAGTTCAGGGTCCCTTCTCACGCAACCCCAGTAGGGGGACGCATTTCCAACTTCACCCAGGCTTGGGAAGGGATCACATTAGACAGATGGGTGCTGTCAACAGTATCCACAGGATATTGTATAGAGCTACTGCAGCATCCCCGGAACCATCCTCCACGACAAAGAGTACACTCTTTAGAACATCAGAAGATTCTCCTCAAGGAGATCGCCATTCTGCTAGAAAAGGATGCAATAGAACTCGTCCCGGGACAACAGGTAAACAAGGGTATTTATTCAACTTACTTCCTTGTGCCAAAGAAAGATTTGACAATGTGCCCAGTATTGGACTTACGGCTTGCCAACAAGTATGTCAAGCCCCAAAAATTTCGTATGACCACACTAAAAAAGGGGGATTACATGGCAACCTTGGATATGAAAGATGCTTATTTTCATATTTCCATGTTCCCAGCGCACAGAAAGTATTTGCGCTTCAAGGTGGACAGTCGACACTACCAATTCAAGGTACTGCCCTTCGGGATAGCTTCAGCACCAAGGGTATTCACCAAGGTACTGGCGGTGGCGGCTGCAGACCTACGCAGGGAGGCAATCCCAGTGTACCCTCATCTGGACGACTGGCTCATAACGGGGGAAACCCCAGGAATTTGCAGGACAAACATTCAAAGGACTATCAACCTCCTCCACGAGTTAGGCTTCTCAATCAACGAGAAAAAGTCAAGCCTGGTGCCAAGCACCTCCAAACAATTCCTAGGAGCAATCCTAGATACCCAAGATGGGTTGACCTTTCCTTCAGAAGAAAGAATTCGGAATATACTACTGCAAATTCCGCATTATCAGTCCGGTCAACAAATAACGGTACGCAAAGCAATGCGTTTACTGGGCATGATGGCGTCATGTATCTACCTGGTCCCCCACGTGTGCCTGCACATGCGTCCCATGCAGGAATGGTTGGCGAAACAGTGGTCTCAGGCAAGTGGTCAGTGGGACGATCTAGTGGTCGTTTCGTCAACACTGGTACAAAGCCTTCACTGGTGGACAAGATAGAATCTCACACAGGGGAAACCCTTTTACGATCCTGAAGTACAGGCAGTAGTCACTACAGATGCATGTCTGACGGGGTGGGGAGCTCACCATCTCCACCACACAGCTCAGGGTCTCTGGTCTCACTCAGTGGCCAAGAACCACATCAACCTGCTTCTGGCAGTATTCAGAGTGCTTCAGGCGTTCGAGCCCCACCTACTAAACCTGTCAGTGCAAATACGGACGGACAGCACAACAACCATGTTCTACCTGAACAAGCAAGGAGGGACTCGCTCGCCAAATCTGTCCAAGCTTGCCCAGAAAATCTGGATATGGGCACTCAGACGGAACATCTTCCTGTCATCACAACATGTTCCAGGGGAACTCAATTCCCTAGCGGATGCTCTGAGCAGAGACTCCCTCCCAGAGGAACACAAATGGGTTCTACACAGAGAGGTCGTAGAAGATATCTTCTCTCAGTGGGGTTTCCCCACTATAGACTTATTCGCCACAAGCGAAAACAGACAATGCCCAGGATTTGCATCCAGGTTCCCCCAACCAGACTCCCAGGGGAACACCCTGTGGATGAACTGGTCAGGGATGTTTGCGTACGCTTTTCCACCAACTCCTCTCATCAGGAAAGTGGTGAACAAGATGAACAGAGAGTCGATGACGCTCGTCCTAGTTGCTCCCATGTGGGCAAGACAACCATGGTTCCCACACCTACGCAGGATGGCGGTGTGCGAGCCCATCAAACTTCCAGCCTGGTGCAACCTACTGTCCCAGCACCAAGGTCAAACAGTGCACCAGCAACCCAACTCAATGAACCTGGCAGCATGGCTCCTGAGGTCATAGAGTTTGGACATCTCAATTTGCCACAGAGGTGTATGGACATCCTAAAGGAATCTAGGAAACCAAACACAAGGCAATGTTACTTTGACAAGTGGAAGAGGTTTGTTATCTGGTGCCAGAGTAGACAAATCAACCCGGTTGATTGCACTCCTTCCACTATTGTTACATACATGCTCCACCTGCTAGATGCAGGATTGGTTTTTAACTCACTGAAAGTACACCTGGCAGCCCTGTCGGCTTACACCACTTCCCATAGCAAGGTTTCGTGGTGGAAAGTACCAGTAGTTAAAGCCTTCATGGAAGGAGTAAAGAGACTTCACCCTCCTATTTCAAACCCACCACCAGGGTGGGACCTTAATGTGGTGCTAGCCAAGCTCATGGGTCCCCCTTTCGAACCCATACATAAAAGCAGTCTCAAACACCTGACTTATAAAACGGCCTTCTTAGTATCTATTACTTCTATAAGAAGGGTCAGTGAAATTCAGGCTCTGTCAGTGCAGGATCCCTTCTTTACTGTCCATAAAGACAAACTGGTTTTACGCACACACCCTAGGTTCTCACCTAAATTTATATCAAAATTCCATGTAAACCAGTCCATCGAGCTTCCGGCTTTCTTCCAGGACCCGCAAAGCTTGGCTGAGGTGAAACTACACACCCTAGATGTGCGTAGGGCGGTCCTTTACTATGTAAATAAAACCAGGCTGCTAAGAAAAACAGATCAACTGTTTGTCTCCGTAGCTATAGGCAGAGAGGGGGATCGCGTCTCTAAAGGTGCCATCTCGAAGTGGATTATTAACTGTATCCAGCTGTGTTACTCACTCTCTGAAAGAACTCTGCCTTTCACGCCAAGAGCCCACTCTACTAGAGGCATTGGGGCCACTTTGGCTTTCATTGCAAACGTACCCCTTGAAACCATTTGCTAAGCAGCTACTTGGAGCTCTTTTCACACTTTTACTCAGCATTACTGCATTGACACCCATTCCAAGGCAGATACACAAGTGGGACAAGCGGTTCTAAGACACTTATTTGATCATGACCCTTCTCACATCCCACCTTCTTCAGGTACTGCTCGCTAATCTATGCAAGGCATGTGATCTAAGCACATTCCACAAGCCTCAGAAGGGATACATTACTCACCGTAATCGTATTTCTGATGCTTGTATCTGCTTAGATTCACATGCGACCCACCCTTCCTCCCCTCTGAGAGAAGGCGGATGATTGCTTGTAGTCTTACCTTTCTGTCTATCTGCTTGGATTATCTGTACTCACGCTACTCCTCATGCTATCTCATGTCAGAAAAAATACAATCTGAGGATCCTAGACGTGTGAGGGATCTTGGGTACAGTGGACGTCACACTAGGGATAGTATTACTGGCAGGCCCTGTGTCAACACCCATTTTCGAGTTTCGAAAAACAAACTGTAATACTCTGCAGATTCCACTAGATGTCGGCCTATGCACAACATGTGAATCTAAGCAGATACAAGCAACAGAAATACGATTACAGTGAGTAATGTAACCCATACGTTACCACGGCCGTGTAATATATTCAAGGAAAGACCTTTAGTTGCAAGGACGTTAAGGAGAGAACTTAATGTAACAAAACCCCTCAAATTCAGCTAATGTCACCTTAACACTACGTCCCCTGTTGCGCAGCCTATGACCACAATGATGGCATCACAGCCCACATCACTGATGACATCAATAATTACATGTTGTACGACAACACTGATGACATTACAAATCACATCACTGATGCCATCACTTCTGCTGCTCTATGGTGGGCTCTGAATTGTTTTGCCAAGTTGGGCGAGGTTCCGTGCTGGGGTGCAAAGGTATAGGAGGGTCCCACACATTTTTTTCCATAGACTGAATGGGGAAAAACTTTGCGCACAGCCACAGGCCAAATGGCTGAACAGATTTTCACCAAATTTGTGGCAGGACCGGGGGCTTTAGTCAGAAAGCTTGCTATTGTGTGTTTGGTGGAAATCCAACCAGTACTTTTGTTATATGCTGTGTGCAGATTTGTTGAAGTGGGGCCAATGCATGGCCAAAGGCTGTAGGCTATACACCATGCATTCAAGAGGCTAGCACTTGACGAAACCCACACCTCTAATGGAATTCTGACTGTGTATCGGGTAGAGGGTGGTGACCTGTAACAAATGATTGTGCAATACATTTCAGACACCATGGAGCAGCAGAAGAGAGCTGGCAGGTGTGTATGTTTGGTTCCGCAGGTAAGGGCGCTGGTAGAACGTGGTAAAATTTTGGATGTGTGATTGGAGATGGTGCAATGAAAAGTCATGCGGTGTGCACACTGGGTGCCGTGTGTGCATACTGGCAGTATGGCAGAGGGGACGGTTGAAGTGTAGCTTGTATGGGTTCTTTACTATGCTGTGTGCAGGTTTGTTGAAGTAGGGACAATGTTGTCAAAATGTTGTGGGTAGGTTGGTACTGACACAATACTTTGTGAATGAAATCGGGTAGGGGTGATGGAGGCTGTGGTATGTTTGTAGATGCTGCTAATTGCAACCTGTTTTCGTGAATGGGTGTTTTATGGTGTGAGGGAGTTGGGTTGAAGTGCCACTACATATGTAACGTTTGTGCAAAATGTTAGCTGCCCACATGGTCGCTAGCATGGATTCTTAGTGTTGTGCTGGGTTTGGGCAAGAGTGGACTGTTGTGTGCATGGTGAAAGGTGTGCTGGGTTCACTGCAGGATCATTGTGGATGGTGAAATAGGGCATCCTGTAGAAAACGTTTCTGGTGGAGGGGCTTTGGAAGGAAAGTGAACAAGCTCTCAGAGTGTTTAACAGGAAATATGGAGTTGTGCACAAAAATTATAGTGTGCAATGCTGAGGTTCAGTATGTGATTGGTGCAGGCGTTTTTGAAATGTTATATTTGCCAATAGGCTGCACTAAGTTAAATTTCGAGTGCAAAGGGAAGAAGTATTGTGTCTGCTTTACTGGGGCGTGGCCCTAGCTGTAGCTGGAACAGCGCACGTGCCACATCATGGCCTTCTGAGCATGGAGGCTTTGCAAATGGAACTGTGGGGAGCCTCCAATGAGGATTTGAGGGTGTGATTCACCGGAAGTAGCGGTGACATATTCACCTAAAGTTTGATGCAGTGAGGTTGGCAGAGATGGACAGATAGCAAGTTCTTATAGTCGGTGATACGTTTGTGCATGATCTGTACAGGTATGTCGTGGAAAGAGGCTTCGATACTGACTTTCAGTTGGAAGGAGTGCAGGCTTTTTGGGGCACAGTTTATGAGTGGGATTTTGGGTGCATGGATCTCCTTTGCAACTGTGTGCCCTCTGCTGGTACTGTAGATGTGGTGGTCGTTCATTTTGGAGGACTGCATTTGGCGCAGATGTCATGCTCTCGTTTGATCGCTTCCTTAAAGAAGTTGATGACACCTGTGATGCAGATGTTTCCTACTTCAAAGGTGATTTTCTCATCGATGACACCAAGAGGACAATGGGAGAATGCCAGTGTAAATTGTCCACAGCCAGAGGTCGGGAGATGTTGGATAAATAGAAGCATGTGCAACTTTATGTGCAATGCTGGAATGTTCTGCACCGACTATGAAAGCATTAGTAACCAGCCAGATTTCCAGTGGTTTCAAGGAAATGCTAGGTTTTTTTACCTCCATTGGCAATGCTGTTGTATTTGCCACTGTGCCTGAAGCGTTGCAGAGAATTTTGTAGAAATGTAAGATACGCGTTTATCTTCAGTCGAGAAAAATGTGAGCAGCAGAAGCAAGCAGACAGTGAGCAATAGAGAGAAAAACAAGGAATTAATTATTTTTCATCAGGTTATATAATGCAGTGTGGTGAAATGTCGGGCCTACAAACCTGATGACTGTGGTCTGATCCCCACGGTCGGCTTTAAAGCATAAATTCAAAGATGACATTCAGTGTTTCTAATTTTAGCTGGGGGGGACTGAGTCTACCTCTGAAAAAGTGGGTAGACTCTGTCCCCCCGCGTGTACCCAAATAAGTGGGTGGACACCGTCCCCGCGCGTGTACCCTCGACTTCAGCCCTGCTACTCAGTCTATGTGCTAGAGTGCCCTGTTCCACGGACACAAGCAGTAGTCCTCAGCCACAACTCATTACCTGCCACTTGCTGGCTTTACTACCACTGTTTGTTGTTGTTTATTTATTTATTATTATCTGTTTTCTCCTTCGCTCTGCACTTTCCACTTCTCCCCCCTCCCTTGCACTTTTCCCCTCTCCCTCTCCCATGAACTTGCACGTTCTAAATGTCACTGGGCCTAGTAAAATCGCTGTTTTGAACTCCCCTGTTTCCCTCCCTTGCCTTGTCGTGCTCTGAAACACTTGTGCACGAGTGCAATATAAATAAAATATCAATATCCATATCAACACCCATTCTGCGTATCTTTTAACAATTGAGGACATAGTAGAATGTGTGACTGCCCCATCCATTCCCCTTATCACCCCCCTGTTACCTATCTGATTTGCCCCTTAATTTGGCATTTGAATAGTTTAGTTCCCTAATGCACAATTGTAGCAAATTGCAGGGGTGACACAGTAAGAAAACCTATATGCTTGACGCAAGAGAACGGGACATTCATTGGCCTACATGATCATTGCAATTTCAGCTTTCAAAATGGAAGGTTAGTAGATGAAAGGTGTTTAATTAATATTAATCGCGGGAATGGCTCTGGGCAACACCCCCAGCCCAATGCATGCCATTACAGCAGGGAAAAGAGCAAATGCAATTCAGGCTTTGTCCTGTCCAAAAAGGGTCAGCCTAGCCAGCAGGGCTAGGTTTCTGCACCACTCAACAACCACCTCCAACATGGTTCAGTCTAATTAGGCATCAATAGGGAGGTGTAGCTTGGGTTTCTAGGCACAGCAGGTTGGGTCCCATGTTTCGGTAAACCTGCCTCAATCAGGGTGTATTTCTAGAACCAAATGTTGATGGCTAGAACGTTTTAAATTAAATATAAACACTGGCATTGGGATGGGAAAACCTTCAGATCATTCATTTGCTTTGTGTAACCATCCATACTGCTTTAGAAGAGCAAGGGTTGCAGGGTTAAAGCCAGACCTGGCCTGATGACTGACTGGTATCTGGATGCTTTCCGTGTGAATGTTCTCATGCAGTTTTCATGCAGTAACTCTGTGGTCACCAACACGTTCACTGCATGCAGCCCAGTGATTGGCAGCTGTATCGGTGACACCACTCTCAATATTTCTACATAACTGTAGAGCGTACACCACTATCAGGCAGCACTAAGAAATCCAAACCTATGCACAATTCCCAAAAAACAGAATCCAAACCAGGATCAATTGCGCCAGATTGGGAAACGCCAATACACCCTTCCCAATGTCTTCTATTCGGGACACATCATTTGCAGCTTACTTGAAAGCTCTCCAGACCTCTATCCTAAAATGCTTGGCTGGGACTCATGTGCCACTAGTGAGCCAGAAGAGCAAGGATACCAGGTCCCTGAGTGCCAGCTGCAGATGCCATCCCAGCCAGTGAACAAGACACTCATTGTCTGACGGCCACAATCACGCATATCACTTCAAGTGTACACACTTTAAGTGATATGCGTGATTGCGGGTGTCAGACTCTCATGTTGTTCCATTAATGCAGCACCCGCGGGCCGAGCCACGAGACACGGCCCGGTGATGCATTAATTGAACAAACAACATGCCTGAGAGTCAAACGGCCACAATCACGCATATCACTTCAAGTGCACACACTTTTCGCACACAGTCGGGTTTCAGTACATTCTTGATACCCATTAGTTGTGATTAAAGATCAACCAACTTGGATGGAACACATTTACGGAGACCTGGTACTTTCTTCAGGAAGGCATAAACTGTTGCGACTATTTTGTTACCCTTCAATTGACCCCCCAGTTCAGCACCATAAATATAAATTGAAACCTAGGCAGGTTGCATTTTTTAAATTTCAATAGTTTGTCGAAAAGCGCTCTTACCATAGCTTTTTGCAAAATTAAGTGCTGCTGAGCAACAGCAGGGACCGTAATTTCACCAAAATTACGTGAATAATTTGAAGAATTGCGGCCGTCAGACTCTCATGTTGTTCCATTAACGCGGCACCGGGCCGAGTCTCGTGGCTCGTTGCTGCCAGTGCTCACAATTGAAGCTGTGGCCTGGGGGGGAATCGTCGGATGGGATGTGCGGCGCCGCCTTTTGTGCTACATCTAAACAATGTTGCATTAGTCGCCCAAAGCCCCCAAACACAGAACAGTGTACTGTACACACACTTACTTGCCTGATAGTGTAGTGCATGCATCCACACTCACTCCTGTCCGGTTTTCGGAATGGTGGGCCCCAGAGCTGACAACAATGCCAGGCAGCCAGCCAGCCCCAAGCTATCAGTGCTCACGCACAGCACATAGACTGAGGGCACGCTGCACGTGCGCCCATGGGCCTGGCTTGCGCCAACGCCACCGGGGCCCAGGGGAGGGGGGAAGGGAGAGGGGGTAGTGAAGAAGCAACAAACAAATGTTGCTTGCTAATTGCACATTTATTAGTCAATTGTTTTATTGCTGCTGCCCTGAGGGCAAAGGATACAGGCAGCCTGAAGCAGTGCTCACTGCTCCTTCAGATAACACGGTCCATGGATGTCAAAATCAGGACTCAGAGCACCGCTGCACAGGGCCCCCTAGAGGCTGGCTGATGTCAGGCAGCCGCCTGAGCTGCCTGCCACAAAGACCGGCCCTGGGAACAACCAGAACGCATGCAGTGGAGCACAGATAAGATGACGATAAAATGGGAGGATAAACACACATCCTATGGGTGTGTCTGGTCATTTACCCAGCTAACGACTACCCATGGCTATGTCAATGCCTCACCACCAAAACCTAACCTTTCTAGATCTCTTTGAGCAAGCTCTATCCCAAAGTAACAGCAAACCTGTTCCTGTCTAGGGCCTGCCAGTGTTATATCAAATCATTCTTTTGAGTGTTTAATGACTTAATTGACTCTGTAAATAAGCTCCTGGTGTAATAGCATTCTCTTAATGTGTGTCTTCAGCCAGTTGACTTTATAAGCAATATAATTTGTCAATGACTCTGTGACTTGCACTGAAGTCCTGTCTTAAACAAGCAATCAAAATGCCATCAGTGTTGGCTTGCGTACAGGTATTAGCAGACATTTTCCAGGCAATGCCATCATATGCCCAGTTACTGGCCCCATTTTCCAGCTGTCCCTATCTTATGGCAAGGTGGTACCCTTATATGGTACCCTTATGGCAGTGCTTGCAAATGCCTGTCCATGACTAATGAAAAGCCGAAGCTGTTAGCTTTGCCAATGCATGTTGGCTTCCGTTTGTGTATATGCCCAGATGTGGGTGTCTTGCTTGCTACACCTAGGGAATCAAGCTGCACCTCACTGAGCTGTTCCAACAAGACCCTACCTGAAAATTATAAGGTTAGGTTGGCAAATATTGACCAGTTTCAGATCTTATCATGCATACTTACCACTGGGGCTCAAACCTAAATAGAATGTATCTTTGTTTGGGAGCCTAATCTACTCTGCCAGAATGTTTCATGATTCAAACTGGTAAGTACTGACTTGATAACCTCACTCTGAGTAGCTTTACAGAGTTAGAATGCAAACAGAATATGGCATGCGTGTTGTGGGATTTGTTTGGAAAGAATGATGTAAATCCTCGGTGTTGGGTGTTTAGGCAGTGCCAGAAATTAAACACGAACACCCGTAAAATAATAAAAAAGAAGAGTGTTTTCTATAATGCTGCGGGCAAAGTATAAAGGGTGTACATCTTTTATGACTAAAAAACAGTATTTAAATATTTTCTAAAGCGTGCAATCAGAGGTGTATTTAACATTTGGATAAGGGACAAATGCCCATGGTGGCCCCACTTCTCTGCCTCTCTGCTCTCAAATACAAACAGCAGGGCTCAACAGGCCCTGCCATTGAGATTGTATCTTTTTTAAAATGTCTAAGTGGCAGATTATTTCCAACAGGAAGTGCTATGCCAACTATGCTGATGATACTCAGTGGCTTTCCCTTTATCAGGTGACCACTCCAAAGACACTGAGGTCATTAATGCTGCATGCAACCAAATCCAGCTGTGGATGCTGGATAATGGCCTAGCCCTGAATAACAAAAAAACTGAGATTGTTATCCTGGGCACCGGCCCCAAGTTGTGCCAGCTTGATCAGTCCTATTCATTCTTTCAAATCGCAGACTGTCTGCTGCGCCCTTTGAAAAAAGTAAAACCCTTGGGAGTCACTATTGACCAAGAGCTCTCAATGAGGTCCCATGCCAGTTACCGTGTGTTGAACTCAACATACTACATTAGCCTTTTGGCACAAATCAGACCATTCCATGAGGCCTCCATGTGTGCCACCCTAGCCAGGGAAATCACTGGGAGCCGCCTGGACTACTGTTCCAGCAGTCTACTTGGGGTAGACAAAGGAGAACTCAATTGTTTGCAAGTTGTCCAGAACAACGCAGTGAGTGTTGTTATGGGTATTCGTAAAACAGATCATAGCTCAACAGCACGCAGAGCATTACATTGGCCCCATTACAGAGAGAATCAAGTTCCATACCCTTTGCATTGCACATGCTTGCATGTATGGAATAAACCCTTCTTATATGGCAGCAGAGTTGAAGTGGCTAACAGAAGTAATCTAAGATCCAATAACACAGGGTTGCTTTTCACCCCAAAGGCCAAACTGGTACAGGTGCAAAATGGATGCCTCCCAGCCGCAATTCCTCACTTGTGGAATACTCCTCTTCCTGATTTGAGGCTGTGTGCCAGTCTTCCCAGGTTCAAACATTCCCTGAAAACCTTTCTTTCCGAGTAAATAGATCCTTGGCCTCCACTAGTTTCTCTCAGGTTTCTCCTTAGGTCTCTGTGAGCTTTATGTTTTTTATTGAATGTCATATCAGCACTCTTATGCCTGCGGGCCACTGTCCAAGTGCTTTAGAAATAAATTAAATAAACAGGTACATACATTTTATGAGCTGCAGGATTTTGTATGATTTGACAGGCAAAGTTGGAGAGCAGATCAGATTTAAGAAGGACCCCCAGCCAAATCCGATTGGTATCCAACCAGCATGTATTTTTACTTTGGCTGAAAACCAATGGATTCCTATGGGATCTGCTTGACATTTACACCTGGTAAAAGCGGGCAGAGTCCAAAGGAATCCATTATGGATGGCTCCCATAATCGTTAATTGGAAGTGATCTACACTTTTCTTTTTTAAGTAGTGGTAAAGAGCAAAGGTGATTTTCACCTGCGTTTTACTCTTTACTTTTCCAGTACTTGGTGGAAACAATTAAAATTAATGAATGGCCCCTTTTGCAAAAAAGTGCAAATAGAGGAATTCTGCTCTATGCATTTCAGGATTCAATTCCAAATGCTACCCCCACCCTTAATCTTTGCATCAACATGTTTCTACAATGATGAATACATTGTCAGGTTGGTTTATCATGTGACTTGTGCATTTTTTTTAAAACTAACCTGTATACAATTGAGTATTATTTTAGGCATTCAAAGCCAAACTTGAACAGAGATTTGTACGAACTTGAGCTCAGAAGAGGTGTGGTCAAGTATCTACATTTCAGGCTTGGCTGACATTATGGATTTGCCGCTTAACCAATGTGTGTAATCCTGAGCATATTTTTTTATTTCACTGTGCCTTTCCTGTTAAAATTAGGTACGCATAGAAGTGATTCAGTTTGCATTATAAGCTATCGAAAAAAGCCTAACTCGTGGTTTAATAGATGGGCAGCACAGGCATTAGGACACACACACATATCTAACTTTGAAAATATCCGGGCCACATTTATTGAACAAAATTGTGTAATTCAATACCAAATCAAAGTAAACACATCAAACAAAGAGTCATCGTGGACAATTGCATATTATAACCAGTATGTAAACAGTATGTACCACACAATGATGTACTGTGGGATGTTTTTACCCATGCATCCAAGCCCTACCATAAAACTGTGAAGTGGATAAACCAGTTCTTCCACCATGTGATGTGGGAAGCCACACCCCTTTTTGACCAGGGCATACGTTAAAAAGATAGATAACTCATAGTGCGGACTGGTCAAATTTATATAAGTAATATCATTATTCTTGTGATTTTTCTGTGCACGTTTTTAGAGGCGTTAGGACCCTGTGGTGTTTTCTTGGGGGTTGCTAGCGGAAAATAGGGTCTCACTCCAAATGTCTGCATGTTAAAAATCTGACACTTCATCAATTAATGTCCATACTCCTTGCGCACATGTGTGTAATTTTTGGTAAATGTCCGACATTGGTAAACCAGTCAAAAAGCGCAAAATGTTGTCATTTTTGAATCAGGAAGATCAGAGGCGGACAAGCATGGACCATAAGGAATATATAATGTGTACATGTGATTTCAACAAATTGTGTATCTGGGAAATATGCATTGGAATCAAATATAGATTTGTGGGCAAATTGACCAGGGGAGGATCCTCTGACCCATAAACAGACCTCATCATGATGACAGTCCATTTCCTTCCCCCAATCATGGGAGAGGAGAGAATTGGGCCAATGACAAGTAGAGAGGGACAGGCTCAGTTATGCCACGCACACACCCACTTCCAAAACACATTAAAGAGACTGCTGGGACAGGTAGAGGGATTCAATTCCATTTTCTGCGGGACGCTCTGCCGGGAGACTCCAGACTTCACATCCATCAATCTCCAAAGACCAGAACTTTACTTCAGAACTTAAAGCAAGGGCCTAAACCCACAAACTGAGAACTCTTCTCAGCAGGCCTCAGCATCCTTAAAATCATCTGCAAACTATTCCACAGCCGGGCAAGCTGTTTGAATTCTGTGCCAAGAACTTTTGCCAGAACCGCAGACCAGACCCAGACCGCTGTGAGCAGAACCAGAGATCCGGATCGCTGTGAGCAGAACCGGGGCCTGATTGACCCACCGAGCAGAGAGAACCGCCGCTGGACGTGTTGACCAGATCCGTGACGAGGCCTATTTCAAATTTATATTTTGAGTACCTAGCAGAACTGTGCAGAACCAATCTCTTAGTTAAAATAATCTAATCCAAACTATTTTAACCCAAGAAGAACTGCCTCCTAGTAATCCTGTCATCTGTCATTCTAAAGCTGCGAGCTGTCATCTGTCATTCTAAAGCTGCAAACTGTCACCTGTCATTTTGAGTTTTACTTTAAATCCGAAAATCTACCTTTATTAAATCGTCTGTATCTCCGGAACCGTTTGTCCTAGGAATGTGGTTTAACTTTCATTTTAAAGCTGTGACCTAGAACCGACTTCCTACTCCCTATACACTCGCGAAATTTATCGCGATTTGTGATTTTGGCTCAATTTCTCCACTTGTCAAAATAGCAGCTCCATTCTTTCCTTTGTTAAAATCCGTTGCAACCTGGTAATAACTCATAGAGCATTGCTAAAGTGAGCCTGAATTAATACCAACAAGCATCTCTCACTTACCCTGAATCTCCAGAGGGACTTAAAATCAGTTAGCACATTTTCCCATCCGTTGCCATCACATTTAAAAGCATTTTGGGCCTGTGTTTCAAACTTCTACCTGTTTCCTCTAAGCTTGCTGGGGGGGGGGAACTGAATTTCGTGTTGTATTTGATTGCATTCCTGAGAACTGTGTGCTCCTCTTTCCATCTCCTTCAATTTCTTACATTGCATAGGGGGGGGTGAATTGCCAGAGAAAAAGTGATTACATTGTTGTTGGTTGAAATCATATCAAGTTTATTTGCTGTACTGCATTTAATTCCACCTTGCATTTCCTTGAACCCATAAAGCATTTTCAGCTACCTCATCCTCTATACTACTCCTAAGTAATCAAGTGTACCACTGTAACATTACCCATTGTGGATCCACATCATATGTCTCAGTGTACTATCAGATATTAATTTATTATAAAAGTGTGATATATATCTAATGTTTAATTTTTCAAATAAACCTTTTAATTTGCAAAACAAACCTACTTCTTGGCTCAGTGGGGTCAGGGGGATTCTAAGAGAGGGGTGTTATATAAGGGTTGTCATCCAGAGTACATGAACTGGACCTAAAAATATATCAATAAGGGTTTCCCTCAGCATCCCAGACTAGGCATTGACTTAGCTGCAGTGTTGAAGTGAAGCCGTTTAACAAAGTGGGGGCTCGTCCGGGATTCAGGGTTAGATCTATCACTTGTGCAGATTATTACAGTGTGCTAAGTGACATGAGACATACATCCGGTCGGATTACCATGCTGTGTTACGCTGTAAAGCACTCCTCAAAGGAACGCTCTAAGGAAACGTTCTGTTTTGCAAAAATAAAATACAAACTTCTCTAAGTCAGGAAGGAACTCAAATTCCAGAATGACGACACTGGTAGACATCAAAATAGCCAGACAGCACTTCTTACATAAGCGATTTGTGAGAGGTGAGTGGGACTCATCAGGACCAAACGGTCTGGTTGCAGGCAATCGCGCAACAGGTCACTGAAACAGGGTCAGATATATGGAGAGATCAGGGTCCCCTACATGTGGCCCTGAGTGAACTATATATGGCCCCTAAAGCCAAAGATGAACATAATAAGATTGCCAGGATAGCGGCATATTTGTACCTATATATGGGAGCCATGCAGGACAAATGTGCTGAAGGCCAAGATCAGGCAAATAGGCCACAGATGGCGTTAGAGAAGGCCCAATCTGATCTGGACTCTTCTGAGCAGAGGCTGCTCAGAAGCCAGGAGTCAGAAAAGGACAGCAGACAGTACATCACTAAAATAAAGGAGGATATGGATGTGCTGCAACAGGAAAAGGCGGACCAGGATACCAGATTTCTGGCCTTGCAGAAGGAGTACCAAGAAGGTTTGTACTCCCTACTGCAGAGCCAGAAAAAGCTGGAGCAACAGTTAGACTTCAATAGGGCATGTGCTGAGCAGGTAGTCACCCTGCAAAGCCACCTAGATAGGGAGAAGGCAGAGAGCAATAAACTGATTTTGAAAGACCTGGATACCCAGGCAGAGTTTGACCAGGAGGGCCAGAAAGCTGGTGCCTTCCAAAGGCAAAGGGACGACCTGGCGGCACAGATGCAGGCTCTTAGTCAGGAAAGGGATACCTTAGGCCAGAAAGTCTGCCACTTAAAAAGGAAAATGGAAGAAAATCACCTGGCCCTCCAGGGACTGGGTGACCTCCAAAAAGAACTCCAGAGAGAGAATGAGGCTCTCTGCCAGCACAATGATAGGCTCCAGCAACAGGTAGCGATGCAGGAGAGACTGATAGAGTCTAGTAAGGCCTTAACTGAGGAACTGAAAGCGCAGGCTCTTACATTGCAACAGGGAACAGGGGCGGATAGAGATAAGGTTCGCTGGGAAAGAGAAACTCCTGAGCATAACCTCAGGAGCCCTAGTACCAGAGGCCTTCATCTCTCCCAGTCCCTGGACTCTGCCAAACCCATGTCCCCTCGCGCACATGAGCCCAGGGCCACGGGGATGGCAGATTACTATCCAGCTAGAAGTATGGGGCTCATAGGCCAGTACCTCCCAGGAATGGATGGGCGGGCATCCGGGTATGGGCACCCAAGCACAGTGCAATTTAGTGGGGAACCCCAGGAGAGTAGGCCCATTAAGGGCATCTTGAAAACCTCTGCCCAGGTCAGTGGGGGGGTTACCCATCAAATCCTGGCAGCAAGGTGGGATCTGAAGACTCCTCTGAGCATTACAGGACACAGGAGACCAGGTCCCAACATTCTGTCAGCCATTCCCAGGCTCGCAGAATCCGGGAAAACCTGGAAGATCAGACGGGCACCTCTGGGAGCAGTGCTTCTGAGTCAGAGGATGAATGGACCAGGGTTAACCGAACCAAAAAGGCCAATAAGGCAAAAAGGGCCTTGCTTAAGGACCCATTGAAACAAATAAAGGCAATAAGGAGTGTCATCACGCCTTATCATAAGAACGCCAAGCATTCTGTTTGGGAACACTTGGAGCTCTATGAGCAAATGATGGAGACTTTCCATTTGAAGGACAGCAGTAACTGCATCCAGTACGTCAAATGGACATTCTCCCCAGAATACTCCAGTTTCTTTGCAGGGCTGGAGGATCAAAACCATTCAAGGTGGTCCACATACAGGGCGGCCATCTTGAAACATTTTTCTGTGCACAGAAATCCTCAAGAGGCTCGCAAGGCAGCCTACAATTTGCAATGTAGGGAGGATCAGGCCCCACAAGAGTTTGTGCAAGAATTAAAGCGTGCTTTTGCGCAGACCACCAGAAGGGTGCGCACGGATAGGAGAGAATTTATCAATACGTTTTTCCATGCCTTACCCAAATACATAATGACCCAGCTCGTGAGAGATTTTCATGAGAAAAGATCTTTAGACTGGGTCATTGAACAGGCTACCCGGATCTATGAGGTGCAGAAGCTCATCGAAAATAAAAATAATGTGCAGAAAAACCCCAAAACCAACAGCACCCCTGCTGCTGCCAAGGTGGCAGAGGTAAAGGTCACCCCCGTTTTGGATTTTGAGATGGGGGGGCCTAAAAACCTACCTGCACCTAATAATGCCAAGCCCAGAAGGCCCTCGGGCCAGTCACAGACAGGGAGTCGAGGAGGTAGTCCCACAAATGGGGTCCCTCGCTCCCCTGATTATGTAAGTCCCCGCTACAAGGGAAACCGACCCATCCTGGGTTGTGTGTGGACTCCTCCAGCCCAAGGGGGGGATCCAGCCAAGCACCTAACCCAGGGAACTTCCCTCCCAACGTCCCCCAGGAGGGCAGAAATTCACCAAATCCTGGGCAGAACTTTTTCCTCAGGTATCCGCCCAATTTCCAGCCCCAAAATCATCCATCCTTCTTTCCCCAATTCCCTGAGCCCAGACAACCTAATCCGGGAGAGGGGAGGCCAAGGGTGGAGGGGTACCCAAATCTTCCCAAACCGGGGTATTACCAGAGAAGGGATAGCTACCCTTCCCGGGATCAGCCCAGGGGAGAAAATAGAGCCCCGTATCAGCCTGAGTGGGTTTCAAAACTTCAGCGCCAGGTCCAAAATATGGCACGAGATCTGGGTCACATACTGAGGGCTCAACAGAACCCTCAGATGAGCATGCCACCGCAGAATGCCCCAAACGCTGGACCTGGTGCTCCAGAACAATGACGGGTGCAGCACCCCGATAACCCACCGGTTCCCTGGGAGGAGGCACAAGGGGAAGGGGGCTGTAAAGCCTTGGAGGAAGCTTCCTTCCCAACTTGTAAACAGCCCCTGGAAAACCAGGAACCAGAAACAAAATCTCCTGCCCCTGAAAGTCTGCCTCCAAAGGAGCAGAGGGGGGGTAGGAGAAACAAAGTACCCAAACAGGCCCAGTTTGTGGAGGAGGTACAGGTCTTCCAATTTGAGGGAGAGGGATCCTCAGAAGATCCTGGGAAAAGGATCTTCTCCCTCAGAGATGGGGGAACTCCTCCCAAGGAAAAATGGGTCCCAAGGGATGCCAATTCAGACTGGGGAGATGTGGAGACTGAGCTACCGCCGCCCATCATCTCATCCCAGAACCGACAATACCAAAATCCCATGGGTCAAACCCATCCTGATGACTGCCTCCAAAAAGGGGGGGGGGCCCAGAATCCGAAACCATTTCCAGTTGCCAACTTTTTCTTTCAGATTCCCCAGGCTCTCCACAGAATTCTGCCCAAATCTCTTCGCTAGCAATGTCCAAAACCAGAAAGTTAGCCCACCAGTTGTCCAAAAATGTGCATTATCTGTGCCCCCTTGAGGAGAAGGAGGGAAGATATTATGCCCCGGTACAAGTACAGGGGCAGGGTACAATTTCGGCACTGGTGAACACTGGATCCCAAGCTACCCTTCTGTCCAAAAGGGCCTTTGATGAACTAAATGCAGGAAGGGGGAAGAATTACTATATTCCTCTCACCTCTCTTCCTGGACAACTGCAGAACTTTGACAGGAAGGAAATTCCTGTCAAAGGAACTGCAGACTTGGACATTAAAATTGGGCGACACAAGGTGAAACACCCGGTCATAGTGGTGACTCCAGAGGGCACCCCTTGTTTACTAGGGAACGACCTCCTGAGAAAGTTGTCACCCCTAATAGATTGTGTAAACAAGGTCCTCTGGACCCAGACTAGCCAACCAATAAAATTAAAACAGAGTGTCAACCATGTTAGTTTAAATGGCACCTGCCACATGGTTGAACAAAAATCTGACCAAGTAGAATTTCACTTCCAGAACAACCAAATTCCAGACGTGACAGTAACAGCAGTAGGACAACAGACTGGTGATGGGGGGTCCTCTCTATTTCTGAAAATCAACCTTCCTTCCAGTTTAAGATGGTATTCCACACTGGAAGGAAATACTCTGAAATTCTTTACCAATCCACAATCAGACACTCCCACTCCTATAGTCCAGAAAGAGGTGAAATCAGCTCAGAGCCTGGCTGATATTCAGCAAATTGGAGAGCAGTTGTTCATCCCTGTTCAGTTAAATGATGGGAAGGACTCTGTTCTCGCCCGAGTGTGTGTGAACAACAGTAAGAGCTTCATCAGCGAAGCCATGTTTCGCCAAATCCCAAAAGATCCAGCCATTCCCACATTCAAACAAATGGGAAATGTACCTGGAAGCACCCAATTCAAAACATCTCCTGCCAAGCAGGTGTATGCTCAAAATCTCCATTGGCAACAAGAGCATAGTCCATAATTGTTGGGTCGTGCGAGACGTCACTGCCGCCTTTTACTTAGGCAGTGACATTCTCAATCGCTTTGCCATTAGTTTGGACCTAATAAACTTCAAAGCTTGGTCCCGATTAGCGGATAATCCCTTGGGCTTTGATGATCCAGAAAAAGCATTTAGGTCAGCTCAATTGCTACCTTATGCAGTTGAAATTCAGATTAAAGAGGAAGTCACCATCCCAGAAAGGACCCGACAATTCTCCCTGGAAGTGAAAGTTAAAAGAGGACAAAAATTGAAAAACCCTGATGCTTATATACATCTAAATGCTTCTCTCCAACAGCAAGGGTTGGGGTAAACCCAACACCATTAGTCAACATAGAACATGACACCATTCCAATAGAGGTGGATATCAGCGACTTAAAGAGTATTACTCTAGCCGCAGGCACCATTATTGGAATGGCGGTTGATGACCGACATTTTTCCATTGATCTAGGAAATGAACTGTTAGGACCAATCCCCAAGGACTGTTTCGACAGTGACAGTGATGACAACACAACACCAGACAGGATTTTCACATGGCATGGGGGGAACTTCCTGGTGTACACTTCTTGCCCTTATGGTAAGGAAGATGTGACTTGTGACTTCAGGAGGGATGAGGTGATTTTCCAGGTCCATGAGGGCTGCCTTGCCCACCTGAAGCCTCCAGTCCAAATCAGCACTCTGACCAGGGACTTCTCCACCCAGCTGGAGGAGGCTGCTGAGATAGCCAAACCAGAAGTCTTTCCAGGCAGATGGTGGAAGAGAGGGTCAACCTAGCTGATGCCTGCGTGACTCTGGAACAGGAGCAAAAGTTGAAACAAGTTTTCTTGGATTTCCAAGATCTCTTTGCGGTAGACTCATATGACTGTGGTCGCACCGACATCCACACCACAACAATTCCCACGGACCCTGGAATGACTCCAGTGTTTGTGAAGCAATATCGTTTGCCTCTCGCATCCATGGAGTCCCTTACTGAAATAATTAAGAACCTTGAGTCCCGGGGAATAATCCGTCCAGTCCACAGCACCTTCAATAATCCGGTGCTGGGAATATTGAAGCCAAACGGCCAGTGGAGACTTT
This sequence comes from Ambystoma mexicanum, assembly GCF_040938575.1. Lineage (NCBI taxonomy): Eukaryota > Metazoa > Chordata > Amphibia > Caudata > Ambystomatidae > Ambystoma > Ambystoma mexicanum. The sequence continues at coordinate 157,837,382 of NC_090925.1, forward strand.
GCGCCGACCTTAGGGAGCTCAACAAACGGATCCATACTTCCCGATGGCCTATGCCTTACATTAACCAAGGGCTGGCCCAGATCCAGGGGTCACAGGTATTCACTGCAATAGACCTGACCAATGGATACTGGACCGTGCCTGTCAGTAGGGAGGACCAATACAAACTGGCTTTTACCTTTGGTGGCCAGCAGTACACATGGACTCCCTTTGGATGCCTCAACTCCGGCAATGAATTCAACATTTTCTTACATAAGGCCATGCCCGACCTGGGTGCGAGGGGTAACCTGGCTTATGTAGATGATGTCCTCATCAAAAGTTCATCTGTGGAGGAACACATAGCAGAGATCCGTTATGTTCTGATGCAGTTGAGGGCCACCGGAGCAAAACTTTCCTTTCAGAAAGCACAGTGGTGTAGAACCTGTGTTAACTTCTTGGGGCATGAGATTACTCCTCAGGGTCTCTGTCCCCAAGAAAAGAAAGTGGAAGCACTTCAGAAACTGAAAGACCCCACAACTCTGCGGGAACTAAGGAGCCTCCTTGGACTGACTAATTACAGCAGAAAGTTCATTGAAGGCTACGCAGAGATCACTAGACCCCTGATTCATCTCTTGAAGGGGGGGTTCAAGTGGGAATGGGGTCCAGAACAATCCGAGGCAGTAAGACAACTCAAAAGAAGCCTCTCACAAGCACCTTGCCTAGCTTACCCTGTCGGAAACAAGGAGTTCTTCCTGGAGACAGGGTTCTCCGATACATGCTTGACGGCAGTATTATACCAAAAGCATGACAAGGTCAATAAAGTAATCTCCTATGCGAGCAAAACTTTATCATCTGTGGAGGAAAAATTCAACGATTGTGAGAAGGCACTCCTGGCAACAGTGTGGGCATTGAAGAATTACCGCCCGTTCATCCAGGGGGAACACATCATAGTGGAGACTCCACACCAGCCTCTGCAATACCTCCAAAGTGACAGAATCCGGGCCGGAAATGTGAGTAATTCCCGAATTACTTCCTGGATTCTGTCAATGCAAGGCTTTCCTGTGGAGGTCAAATATGGCCAAAACAAGAAGAGTCCCCTCACGCAAGGTCTGGCTGACTTGCATGATTGTGCCAGAGAAAACTGTCTCGAAGACGAAAGTCTAAAAATCAAGGACAACATGGAGGCATACCTTAATTCCCCTCACAAAGTCTTTGAAGAAGACAAGTGTGAGGGAATGCCCACTGTCTATGTGGATGGATGCTCTTACCATGTTGACAACAACGGGAAGAAAGAACTGGTGGCCGGCGTAGGGAATGCATGGGTGAATGAGTCCCCAGAACCCTCCGCTGGATACAAAATTGGTCCCCGAAGTAGTCAGGTGGCAGAGCTGATGGCTGTGCATCAAGCCATCCTCACTGCCGTCCAACATCAACTCCATGAACTGGTCATAATCACAGATTTGGATTATGTACAGAACGGGTTCGTGGAGCACCTGGTTAATTGGAAAACCAGAGGCATGTTATGTGCTAATAAGAAACCCTTGAAACATGGGAAGTTAATCCAAAACATTGATGATCTGGTCACCTGAATGGGATGACTATCTACTGGAAAAAGATCAAGGGTCATTCCAAAGTAGAGGGACCAGACAAAACTGGAAATGACTTAGCTGATCAGCTGGCCAAAACCGGGGGCCATCAAAGGGGATCTAATAGAAATAGGGTCCCTGTTGGGGGAAATCCAGGTCACTGCTATAACTAGGTCCCAGACAAATGCTCACTATGATCTTTCAACTGCACAATGGAGTAAGGAGACCCCTGATGCTGATTTAATCACAGCTCAGAAGGGGGATCCAATAATTGGTAAGTTTTACCAACACATTGAGGACCCTGAGAACTTTCCCTTGACGGATACCGATTTCATCGGGAAAGAGGACCTGAGTGTTGATGAAATGTCCAAAAATGTTCAGAATCCAAGACGGTTTGTTGGTAAGGAAATCCCAAGCCGGCCATGATCAGTGGGTGGTTCCTACCTCATTCCGAACCCTGATGTTAAGTCACGCCCATGATGCGGCCACCGCCGGTCATAGGGGGTTTCACACAACACTGGAAATCTTAAGAGAGGTTGCATACTGGCCACACATGGGGCAGGACCTTGACCAATACTTGAAGGGGTGTCTTGTGTGTGCACAGTTTCAGCCATCATCCCTCACACACCGGGCGCCTCTCCAAAAGAGGGGAATGACACTGCCATGGTCAGATTTACAAATCGACTTTGTAGGCCCCGTGATTCGCTCAGCTAGGGGGAATAAGTACATGTTGACGGTGACATGCTTGTTTACCAAGTGGGTGGAATGTCTCCCAGCCCCAAATTGCAAGGCAGAAACAGCAGCTGCCCTGATGATTAACCACATCTTTTCCCGTTTTGGTCTACCTCAAAGGATTGAGTCAGACAGGGGTAGCCACTTCACCAGTGAAGTAGTGACAAAGATGTGGGAGATACTGGGGGTGAAAAGGAAGCTACACATTGCTTACAGGCCAGCTTCTTCTGGTGCAGTAGAACGCTACAACCGGACAATTGTGAGCATATTAAAAAAGTTTGTGGCAGATTCTGGGCCAAGTTGGGATATCCGACTACCTCTGGTCCTAATGGCCATCAGATCTACCCCTTCATCTGCAACCAAAATGTCACCATTTGAGTTGATGACGGGGTGCAAGATGGTGCTTCCCCAGCATTTGCTCTACAGGACCCAAGAACAGACACTGATAAATGCCTCCACAACTCATGAGTATGTGGAGAATTTAAGGAAACACCTTCAACATGCTTTTGCCTATGCTCAGTGGAATCTAGAAAGATCAGCCGAGAGCATGAAGACCCACTATGATTTAAAAAGTACCCGAAAGGAATATAAGGTGGGTGATCGGGTCTATCTATACAATTTCCAAAGGAACCAGGCCAACAGCGAACATTTTTGCCTACATGGAAGGGACCCTTTGAAATTATAGACAAGATCTCCCCTGTTGCCTACAAAATCCGCATCCCCAAAGGTAATTTGGCGGAAGGGGAAGATAAGTGGGTCCATATTAATCAGCTGAAGTGTTGCCATCCCAGGCACACTCTGCAGCAACTGGAGGAGTCCTCTGCAATACCAGAGGGGGCCGCTCCATAGTAATTCAGTTCCAACCCTAAAATATCCCATATATAGTCTCTAAAATATTATGACGCTTGTAAGCCACTGTCTCTGAATTATATCTTGTTTTTAAAAATTGGAATGCTCTGTCTATTAAAGTATAAAATGTATATGTCGCCCCACTATATCAATAGTGGGGAAGAAATGTCTATGAATAGGTATTGCCGCTTTCCTTTGTCGTCCTAGGAGAAAGAAAACATGGAGACTGACCACGGAAGGCGACCTGGGGACCGGGAGCGAAGATCCGAGGGGCCTGGGGTACCGCCCAATCCTCCCATCAGGACCAGCAAGGAGAACGGATTGATCGACTGGAGGGAGGAAAAGATGCTGAACTGTGCCATCTATGGAATTGGAAGAAGAGGAGGAGAACATCCCAGATCTTGCGAGTTCCATCAGTGAAAGGACAGAATGGACATCGCAAGAGGGGGGGCTTGTGGGATGTTTTTACCCATGCATCCAAGCTCTACCATAAAACTGTGCAGTACTGGCATGGAAAACATCATGATGGCCAGAACTCCCCAGAGAGTGCACAGGGAAAACATGAAGAATAGGCTGCCACCCATTTTTGCCTATGTTGTGAGCACAGGAGGGCACTGCCTAAAACCACCATTGGGCTACACACACAGTAGCCTGAAACCATTGGGAATGGCAATGCTGATTGCCAAAAAGCAACTCAGAACTGTGGGGAATTCATTTTCTTAATCCCAAAAATGGTTGCAATACCGGTACTTACCACTATCAGAAAGCCGGCGTTTTAAAACCACCAGACTTTTGTGTAAAACTGAACAAATGAACCGAAACCAGGCCAAGGAAAGACTTGCTAAGAGGTGGATACAATGTAAAACTATATTCTGAAATGACTTGAAGGAAGTAATTATGTAATGTATATGTAAAAATTGTAAGTTTGATTTAAACTGGGAACTAAAGTGACATTTAGCTGAATTCTGCCTGACAACTACCCCCGACAGGAGAAACCTGCTCAGCCACTCTTCCCAGGCCTATCTGCATCCTGCTTCCCCACCAAAAGGAGGTGACACCTCTCTGATTGAATTACCTGGGGACTGCAGGAAACTGAACAATGGACTCAGGCAGATGTTATATTGGGGGGGGGGTGTAAAGTGGCTTCCTCTTGGGAGAAGAGAAGTAGGAGGAGAAGTGCCTGTGAGAGCCAGCTGAGCTTGGGGGAAGTGGATAAACCAGTTCTTCCACCATGTGATGTGGGAAGCCACACCCCTTTTTGACCAGGGCATAAGTTAAAAAGATAGATAACTCATAGTGCGGACTGGTCAAAATTATATAAGTAATATCATTATTCTTGTGATTTTTCTGTGCACATTTTAAGAGGCGCTAGGACCCTGTGGTGTATTCTGGGGGGTTGCTAGCAGAAAATAGGGTCTCACTCCAAATGTCTGCATGTTAAAAATCTGACACTTCATCAATTAATGTCCATACTCCTTGCGCACATGTGTGTAATTTTTGGTAAATGTCCGATATTGGTAAACCAGTCAAAAAGCGCAAAATGTTGTCATTTTTGAATGCAAGCCCCCAGGAAGATCACAGGCGGACAAGCATGGACCATAAGGAATATATAATGTGTACATGTAATTTCAACAAATTGTGTATCTGGGAAATATGTATTTGAATCAAATATAGATTTGTGGGCAAATTGACCAGGGGAGGATCCTCTGACCCATAAACAGACCTCATCATGATGACAATCCATTTCCTTCCCCCAATCATGGGAGAGGAGAGAATTGGGCCAATGACAAGTAGAGAGGGACAGGCTCAGTTATGCCACACACACACCCACTTCCAAAACACATTAAAAAAAACTGCTGGGACAGGTAGAGGGATTCAATTCCATTTTCTGCGGGACGCTCTGCCGGGAGACTCCAGACTTCACATCCATCAATCTCCAAAGACCAGAACTTTACTTCAGAACTTAAAGCAAGGGCCTAAACCCACAAACTGATAACTCTTCTCAGCAGGCCTCAGCATCCTTAAAATCATCTTCAAACAAGAACTTTTGCCGGAACCGCAGACCAGACCCAGACCGCTGTGAGCAGAACCAGAGATCCGGATCGCTGTGAGCAGAACCTTGGCCTGATTGACCCACCGAGCAGAGAGAACCGCCGCTGGACGTGTTGACCAGATCCGTGACAAGGCCTATTTCATATTTATATTGTGAGTACCTAGCAGAACTGTGCAGAACCAATCTCTTAGTTAAAATAATCTAATCCAAACTATTTTAACCTAAGTAGAACTGCCTCCTAGTAATCCTGTCATCTGTCATTCTAAAGCTGCAAGCTGTCATCTGTCATTCTAAAGCTGCAAACTGTCACCTGTCATTTTGAGTTTTACTTTAAATCCGAAAATCTACCTTTATTAAATCGTCTGTATCTCCGGAACCGTTTGTCCTAGGAATGTGGTTTAACTTTCATTTTAAAGCTGTGACCTAGAACCGACTTCCTACTCCCTATACACTCGCGAAATTTACCGTGATTTGCGATTTTGGCTCAATTTCTCCACTTGTCAAAATAGCAGCTCCATTCTTTCCTTTGTTATAATCCGTTGCAACCTGGTAATATCTCATAGAGCATTGCTAAAGTGAGCCTGAATTAATACCAACAAGCATCTCTCACTCACCCTGAATCTCTAGAGGGAATTAAAATCAGTTAGCACATTTTCCCATCCGTTGCCATCACATTTAAAAGCATTTTGGGTCTGTGTTTCAAACTTCTACCTGTTTCCTCTAAGCTTGCTGGGGGGGAACTGAATTTCGTATTGTATTTGATTGCATTCCTGAGAACTGTGTGCTCCTCTTTCCATCTCCTTCCATTTCTTACATTGCATAGGGGGGGGGGGTGAATTGCCAGAGAAAAAGTGATTACATTGTTGTTGGTTGAAATCATATCAAGTTTATTTGCTGTACTGCATTTTATTCCACCTTGCATTTCCTTGAACCCATAAAGCATTTTCAGCTACCTCATCCTCTATACTACTCCTAAGTAATCAAGTGTACCACTGTAACATTACCCATTGTGGATCCACATCATATGTCTCAGTGTACTATCAGATATTAATTTATTACAAACGTGTGATATATATCTATTGTTTAATTTTTCAAATAAACCTTTTAATTTGCAAAACAAACCTACTTCTTGGCTCATTGGGGTCAGGGGGATTCTAAGAGAGGGGTGTTATATAAGGGTTGTCATCCAGAGTACATGAACTGGACCTAAACATATATCAATAAGGGTTTCCCTTAGCATTCCAGACTAGGCATTGACTCAGCTGTAGTGTTGAAGTGAAGCCGCTTAACAGTACAGAGGCATGTCCCACCAGGAGCGGTCCCAGGAGGCTGCAAACCCCTCAACCAGCCCTGTCTGCCTCCTAATGCAGTCCTTACAGTCCTAGCACTCTCAACTCAATTAGAATGTACTGCAGAAATGCAACAACAAATAACAGTTTGTGTTTAAAATGTAATTTTGGACATGAACCATTGATGGGAGACATTCAGAATGGGACTACTGTAGGGGTTCAGTTGGAAAGGAGGGAGGTTGTGGAATGGGTGGGTGAAGGGAGGATTGTATACATGTGTATGTTATTGGAGGATATGTTGTTGTGATTTAAATATTGTTAAAATCAATAAGACTTCCTGTATTGTTTGGGCATGGTATGTACTGTTCTTGAAATAAAAGAAAAGTTTGAAAAAAATGTATTTTGTAGGAAACAAAATCTCCTATTCGTTGCTTCAGTATTCTGCAGGGGGGAGGTCTATCACAACAAGATGGAGGGAGCACAAGCATCTCCTCCGGGGCCTGCTGGGAGTAGCCATAGTGCTCAGGAAGGTATTGTTGGGCAGACACCATCTGAGATGATACAAAGACTTGGGGCCTCAATGGTCAGCCCTCAGAGGAAGAGGAATAGGGAACACCCTCAATTCTCCCAAGCCAGATCAGGAGAGGCATGCTGGGTGCTGGTGTGAATAGGTGGGAGGGTAGGTAAATGGGAACAATGGTTAGTGCAGCTGAAGGAAGGTGTCTAGATGGTGAAAGGTGAAGGAGGATCAGATATAACAGAAAGGGGAGCGCAGATGGGAAGGGAAGATAGGTAGATTGATGTTGCAACACTATTGGGTGCAGATTTATTTTTGTAGATCTGGGAAAGAAATGTGCTGGATCACGGATCTGGGAAATCTGGATCAACACCAGTACTTTGATTAGGGTACTCCTAGACCCACACCCAATGGAATGTAGGCCCCCCTGGTCACACCCCTGGCAAACCCAGATGAAAATTCCTGGAGCCGGGCCTGCGCAGGTGGAGCAAGTGGCAGGGGCAGTGACAGAGGAGAGAATCCAGGAGATTTAAAAAAGAATTGCCATGAGACGCAACCGTTGACACATGGCATGCGTTTCTGGGAATATGAGACCATTGCCTGGAAAATGCCTATCAAATACCTATAAGCAAGCCAAAAATGTTGGCTTTGCTAATGCTTGTTTTTAAAGGACTTCAGATGCAAAGATATGAATATTGTTTATAAACCAAGTGGCTGAAGACACACTTGGTTAAAATATTCATATTACATTTGTGGCTCATTTACAGATTAAATTAAGCCATTAACACTCGGAAGACTGATTTAATAGCTTTGGGAAGCCCCTCACTGAACAAAGTTTGATATTACGGTATGAAAGATCTAGCTCAAAGAGATCCAGGGAGGGGGACGAGTGATGGGAGTGGTTGCAAGTAGTTAAAGTGGGTGGCCATAGTGATTAGCATGGCCATGGCTAGTCAATCTGTGGGTAAATTACCAAACAACACACACAGGCTGTGTGTCCCTCCTCCCATCTCATCTCTCTCCTGTCTTCACTTCTCATGACAATAGTTTTGGCTGATAGGCATCCTTTTCACACAATAGCCAAAACTAAAAAGAACGAGCAGCCAATGCTGGATATTGACAGAGGGGGTAATGGGTTAGGGCCAGGGGACCTTTGGGAAGAAGGGGGACAAGGCCAGCATTGGGAATAAGGAATCGACCTGCAAGCCAGACAACATGGTGACTGACATAATGTATTGTTGGTTCCATTGTGGTTTAGGGCCAATTTATGTAGCTGAGGAGGAACAGGAAGGGACAGAAGCAAAGAGGGGAAAGTAGAGAAAGGCAAGCAGGAGTACGGGAATCTCTTGGAACCATATGGGTCAGATGGCGGCAATGTGTAAGAAACCAGTTTTGTTTGCATAACTCTTCTCTTAGGGTAAAGTAGCTGAAAAGCTTGAAGATCACAATCGGGAGGTATAATGGGACAGGAAGCCTTGCACCATCAAAGCAACAGACACAAAACATCCCAGAATGACAGCAGTCTCAGTCATATTATTATAAAGCCAGCATTAATGTTCATTACATTTAGAAAGTGCCCACTGGATATCCCTAGAAAAGTAAGGAATAAAACAGGCATTAAAAAAAAATGTAATTCTGATCCTGCTAGCCACATCTTTTGAGCTTTATAAAGTTAAGTTTGAGCTACTACCCAATGTGGTATCTGTTTTTACAATGGAAAAGAAGTTTCATTCATTAAGTTAAGAATGTATTCATGTGAGACGCAGAGGCCTACATGTGTAGACACAGAATATTTAAATCTGACTAAAAACAGAAATTACACATTTTGAAAGCAGGAGTAGGGAAAGACATCAGGCCAAAAGCTAACATTGATCATTTGGTATCATGCAACAACCATATTGCCCAAAATGGCCGTTGGTATTTATGTATTTATGTTTGATTCATGAAACGCCAGCTGTGAATGCAGTCACTTCAGGGTGCCACAAAGTGCGGAGTGCAGATTAATGGGAAGGTTTGGGATGAAAATATCCAAGCTTTCAGCTGCTTTGACAGAAGTAAGCTAGTTAGGTTAGGAAGCGTAGGCTGTTGCATAAGCTAGGAGAGTCGGCAGCCTAAGGTGTGAAACATAGAAGTAATTTGAGGCGGAATGTCTTCTAAGTGCGAGCATCCAGGATTTTGAATGGGTGGGCCCTCCTATCAAATGGGCAAGGGCGTTTGGGTAATTTGAGGCTGTGGTACCAGCAAGGGTCAATGTGCCTAGGGAGTGGTGTTAAGCTACGCAGCAGCCTTAAGGTTAAAGACAGAACAACACCTTGCAGAAACATACAGGGTAATTCATAGAATTTCGCACAAAAGTGGCGCACGCGGCTGGCGCACAGTGTCCCCGTGCGATACACTGCGCCAGCCGCGTGCGAAAAAATCCATTTCATCGCACAGCGTATTCATAGATTTTAGCCTCCAAAACCAGCCGTGGCGTAGAGTGGCGCAGCGACCCTGCAGCAGCACCAGTTACGCCCCCAAGAACGCCCTCGCGCAAGGAAAAGCCATCAAAATTCCCAATTCATCGCAAATGTCTGCGCTAATCCTGGACCAGTCCACAGGGCTGCCAAACAGCAAACGCCAAGCGGGGAACGTGTATTTCAGTGGTTCGCGGGAAGTTTCACACGCGAATGTCCTGGGTACGTGTACATCAGGGGTGCGCGTGAAGTAATACACACAAATCCATCAGGGCACGTGTATTCCAGGGGTGCGCGGTAAGTATCACACGCAAATTCAGCAGGGTACGTGAATTTCCGGGGTGCGCGGGAAGTATCACACGCAATTCCATCAGGGCACGTGTATTTCAGGGGTGCGCGGGGAGTACTACACGTGAAATGTCCGTGTGGGTCCTCCCAGGTGTTCCCTCTACACCGTCCATGGCCCTTGCAGGCAGCCCACACCACAGGGGTCTACCGTGCACCCCTGCTCATGTCCCGCAGGCAGCCCATCCACCATGGGCATGCCCCACAGCCAACCCACAAGTCACCTTGCACCACTGATGTCTCCCAGCACCCTCACCCCCCAGCACTGTGGGGAACCCTCCACCGGGCTCCCACACCTGTCTCCCTGCACCCCCACCCCCCTGCATGCAGGGACACCCTCCACCAGGCCCCCACTCCTGTCTCCCTGCACCCCCACCCCCCAGCATCCAGGGGCACCCTCCACCAGGCCCCCACTCCTGTCTCCCTGCACCCCCACCCCCCAGCATCCAGGGGCACCCTCCACCAGGCCCCCACTCCTGTCTATCACCCCTACCACCCCACGTGCAGGGCGATCCGCATGGGTACGTGTATTTCAGGGGTGCGTGTGTAGTCTGACACGCAAATTCATCAGGGTACGTGTATTATGGTTCCACATGAACTTCCACACGCGATATCAGCAGGGTACGTGTATTACGGGGTTCGCATGAAGTTTCACATGCGATTGCCCTGGGTACGTGTATTCCGGGGTGCGCAGGAAGTTCCACACGCGATTGCCCTGGTTACGTGTATTTTGGGGTGCGTGGGAAGTTCCACGCGCGATTGCCCTGGTTACGTGTATTTCGGGGTGCGCGGGAAGTTCCACACGTGATTGCCCTGTGGACATGTATTTTGGGGTGCGCGGAAAGTTCCACACGCGATTGCCCTGTGTACGTGTATTTCGGGGTGCGTGGGAAGTTCCACACGCGATTTCAGCAGGGTACGTGTATTCCAAGGTGCGCGGGAAATTCCACACGCGATTGTCCGTGTATTTCTGGTTGCGTGTGAAGTTTCACACGCGATTTCAGCAGGGTACGTGTATTCCAAGGTGCGCGGGAAATTCCACACGCAAATCCAGCAGCCTACGTGTATTCCGGGGGTGCCGTGGAGTCCTACACGTGAATCGGCCATGTGCGTCCTCCCAGCTGTTCACTCTACACCCTCCATGGCCCCTGCAGGCGGCCCACACCACAGGGGACTACCCTGCACATGTCCCGCAGGCAGCCCATCTACCATGGCCATGCCCCCCAGCCAACCCACATGTCACCTTGCACCACTGCCCACCAATGCAAGTCTCCCAGCACCCCCAACCCCCAGCACTGTGGGGCACCCTCCACCAGGCCCCCACTCCTGTCTCCCTGCACCCCCACCCCTCACCAGTCAGGGGCACCTGCCAGCAGGCCCCCACTCAGGTCCAACTCATGTCTCCCTGCACCCCCATCCCCCAGCAGTGCAGGGCACCCTCCACCAGGCCCCACTCATGTCCCCCTGGACCCCCACCCCCCAGCACTGTGGGGCACCCTCCACCAGGCCCCCACTCATGTCCAACTCATGTCCCCCTGCACCCCCACCCCCCCACCAGTCAGGGGCACCCTCCACCAGGCCCCCACTCCTGTCCCCCTGCACCCCCACCCCCCAGCAGTGCAGGGCACCCTCCACCAGGCACCCACTCCTGTCTCCCTGCACCCCCACCCCCCACCAGTCAGGGGCACCTGTCAGCAGGCCCCCACTCCTGTCTCCCTGTACCCCCACCCCCCAGCACTGTGGGGCACCCTCCACCCGGCCCCCACTCATGCCCAACTCATGTCTCCCTCCACCCCCCAGCACTGTGGGGCACCCTCCACCAGGCCCCCACTCCTGTCTCCCTGCACCCCCACCCCCAGCAGTGCAGGGCACCCTCCACCAGGCCCCCACTCCTGTCCCCCAGCACCCGCACCCCCTACCAGTCAGGGGCACCTGCCAGCAGGCCCCCACTCCTGTCTCCCTGCACCCCCACTCCCCAGCACTGTGGGGCACCCTCCACCAGGCCCCCACTCATGCCCAACTCATGTCTCCCTGCACCCCCACCCCCCAGCAGTGCAGGGCACCCTCCGCCAGGACCCCTCTCCTGTCTCCCTGCACCCCCATCCCCCACCAGTCAGGGGCACCTGCCAGCAGGCCCCCACTCAGGTCTAACTCATGTCTCCCAGCACCCCCACCCCCCACCAGTCAGGGGCACCTGCCAGCAGGCCCCCACTCCTGTCCCCCTGCACCCCCACTCCCCAGCACTGTGGGGCACCCTCCACCAGGCCCCCACTCATGTCCAACTCATGTCCCCCTGGACCCCCACCCCCCAGCACTGTGGGGCACCCTCCACCAAGCCCCCACTCCTGTCCCCCTGCACCCCCACCCCCCAGCACTGTGGGGCACCCTCCACCAGGCCCCCACTCCTGTCCCCCTGCACCCCCACCCCCCAGCCATCAGGGGCACCTGCCTGCAGGCCCCCACTCAGGTCCAACTCATGTCCCCCTGCACCCCCACCCCGCAGCAGTGCACGGCACCCTCCACCAGGCCCCCACTCCTGTCTCCCTGCACCCCCACCCCCCAACAGTCAGGGGCACCTGCCAGAAGGCCCCCACTCAGGTCCAACCCATGTCTCCCTGCACCCCCAACCCCCAGCAGTGCAGGGCACCCTCCACCAGGCCCCCACTCCTGTCTCCCAGCACCCCCACCCCCCAGCAGTCAGGGGCACCTGCCAGCAGGCCCCCACACATGTCCCCCAGCCAACACGTCATCACAATCTAGATCCCTGGCCTTTACGGGCAGCCTCCACATGCCAAACACCCACCCAAGTATTGCATCCACCCACTTAGAAATGCCAATTACATGATACAACCCCAATGGCAAGTATGTAAATGAAGACATCTCCCTCACATGCACACAATGGGTGTCAGGGAATGTCAAAACCCATTTCATGACATGCATGAAACCAATGAGACGATACTACACATTGAAGTATGATGTAAAAATATGTATTAAAAGCAACATAAATGGAATCAAAAAGAAACAAACGAAAATGTGAATTAAAAACAAAAAGCAGCATGTCCGTAAAATAATGTAAAACCACAAATCATAATCCAAAGGAAAGGTGTCCAAAGTCACAGTTCACAAAAGTAAATCCAATGGAAAATTAAAACCAAAAACCATTGCCCCATGGGTAAAATCAAAATGAAAAAAAAAATCCCAACAGTCAACTATATACAAATAAACAATCCAGGGTCCATGATCCCAACAGAAGAAATGAAACCTATCTAATAAGACTACCTAATAAAAAATAACTATATACAAAAATGTGGCCCATTGCCCAAAAGGTCCAAAAAATATAAAAAAGCAAAGGAAACCTAACACTAACTACAGAACTATTTACAAGGGCAGCGGGCTAGTCCGACGGCTCACTTCAGGATGTTCCGGGCCAGGGCATCATCAAACTCCTGCTCAATGTCCTGGAGGCGGTCCTCCTCCATGGCCCAGAGGGTCCGCAGGGCCGACAACATGTTCACCTCCAACTCTCTGCGGATTGCCTCGAGGCACTCGGCCCGCCTCAGGGCCCTCCGCATGGAGTTCTCCGCCCTGACCATCATGAGCCGTGCCTCTTCCGCCCGCTGCCGCTCCGCATCTATGGCGTGGCCCAACCGCTGCCACACGGAAGACACTTCCCGTCCTGGGTCCTCCTGCCCTCCGGCCGATGCCTGCCCCTCCGATGTCGAAGGCCCCGAGCCATCATGGCTCCCACCTCGTTGCTGCTGCTGCTGTGCCTCTGCCCGTGCCCTGGCTCCTGCTGCCTGCACATCCTCCACCGGCTGGGGTGCAGTCGTTGATGTGGCCACCCCTGCTGGACGTCCGACTCCCGACTGTGGCAGGGATGCCTCCTCCACCAGCCTGGCCGCACCGTCAGAGGCAGCTCCACAGGGCACCCAGGTGACAAATGGGTGGGAAGATGGCATGGAGGACGACTGGCGCATAGGGTGTTCAGTTGAGGAGGTTGTCGGAGCAAGCTGCAGCAAACGGAGGAATCCGGCCTGGGCGACTTGTCCCCGTAGGCCGACGCAGTCAATGAGCCATTCGAGATGACGTGCAGTCTCCTCATGAAAAGACTGCAGGTCACCTTGCATGGCCCGTTGATGCAACGCCACACCAGTCGGGACAGGCTCAACCCGTACCTGGATAGCCACGTCCGCAGGCAGAGGAAGGCCAGTTGTTGTGAGCTCATCCCCTGCCTGAAAACGGGTCTGGACGTAGGCATCCCTGCTGGTGCAAGATGATGCAGTGATGGGATCAGGGACAGGATTGCACACAGGTACCTCCGCGGCGGCCTGTGCTGCCTCCTGTCCCTGGTCCTGCACTGCACCACTAGCACCAGTGGAATCCCCACCTCCAGACACTGTCTCTGTCGCTTGCACAGCCTCCTCCTCCACCAAACACCCCACCAACCTGGATGACTCCGTGCCATCTTCCCCCGTTGGGCCCTGTGGGGTCCCAGCTGCCCATTCTGCTGCCGAGGAGTCCAACTCCGACCTCCGCCTCTTGGACCTCCCCCCAGCAGCTGCGGCCTGGGACACGGGACCGGACTCCTCACTCCCCGACGAGATCACAACCTGGGAGGGGAGCCGGGCCTTGCGTCTCCGGCTGGTGGTGCGATCCCCGCCGCTGTGCTCCACAGCACCTTCTCTGCCCTCTTCATCAGTTGACGCTGCAGACAGGGAGAAATAAAACACAGGCATCAGGGCACTGTACAATGGACACATACACACATGACAGTTGTACATGAGTGGCATTGGCAAACCTCAGACATGGCATCACAATCGCCAACACACATGTCATTTCAACTCGCACACATGAGCCATACCACAGCCATATCGCAACAGCCAGCACCATCCTTACACATACAACAGCATGAGCAGGCAAAGGTGAGCCAGACATCACATGCAACACAGGGAGTGCACTACACATGCACACACACCACCACACTTGCATGCATGTGTACACCTCTGCCAACTGTGGCGGTGTTCAGATTGGCATCCATGTCACATCTGCCAATCAGGCTTCCACATCCCTCTGTCACATGCATCCATGTTGCATCACTGTTGCACCCTTGTCAAACACACACATGCACATGTACACAGTGCTGATACATGCAGCTGAAAACAACATCCATGTGTGACATCACAAACATGCCTACTTTCATACACATTCATCCAAACATGTGTACCCACACAACTGCATTTGGCATGCAAGCCTACACACACAATCACCATCCATGTCTCACACATGACTGCCTTTGCATGTGTTAGCCTCACGGCTCTGTACACCCCCCCATACTTGGCCCCATAAGAATACATGTGCAACCTGCACACTACTGGCACATCACCACACGCACAGCACACAATCATGATGCATGTACACTTACCGCTCGACTCCAGATGGGTCTGCCTCTCAAGGACCTGGACGTGGAGCGCTGGGGATATGCATTCCAGGACCCTCATCTGATCGTCCGACAAGTGGCCCCGGCGCCCCTTAGCATCCGCTGCCTTCAAGAGGGGCCGGGCCTTGTTGAGGGTCCTGGACCTGAAGTCCTCCCAGTGCTTCTTGACATGATGGAATAGTCAGACTGCCACCCCCTCCGCGTTGATGGCAGTCACGATGTCCGTCCAGATCCGAGTCCGTCCTTCCTTGTCGGCACGCAAACTTCCGAAGAGGGCATCATACTGCCCCAGGACTTGCTCCACCAGGACACCAACTTCGGTGGCAGTGAAGCTGGTGCCCCTCTGCCTCTCTGGCCGGGGGTTGTCCGTGGTGCCAGATGTTGCAGTGCCCGACATGACAACCCCAGAGGCAGGAGTGGGTGGGCAACTGGGTCCTGGGGCTGGTCTGTGGGACGATGGAATCCCAGTCGGGAGTCTTCGGTTCCAGCAGGGGTGGTCACAGCAACAGCACCCCTGGCTGATGTGCAGGCAGCAAATGGCAGGGCACGTGGGCAGCAGGCAATCAGGCAGCAGCAGATGGCAGGTGGGAGCGTGCTCGGGGCACTGGGGGGCAGTAATTCGGCCTTCTAGGCAGGAGCGTGGTCTTCCGTGTGCTTACGCATGGCCAGCTTGATACGGAGTGATTTGGCACGTGAAAATCCAGCACGTCTGCGTGTAATTCGAGGAAAGGGCCTTAGCGCATAAGCGCGTCAGCACACGTACGTGAATTCATTGGCCCAAAGGCCACCAGCGCCTATGCGCGTCTGTGACGTGCGTGCGCGGGCGTTTCCCTGTACACGGGTGCATGTTACACGTCCAATGACTGCACGTCAGAGTGTCAGCTCGTGTAATTGGAGGATGGGGCCTTAGCGCGTACACGCGGAAGTGACGCTGGATGTGTGGGCATCTTTAAAAAGGTACGTGTAGAATGCCATTTCCTTGTACGTGCTTTTCGTGGAGAGCGAGTGGGTGAAATCTGTACTTCTTGTCGGTTCACACGTGATTTACTTCACGGCGTTCCAAGTTCGTACTCCCTGTTACCTCTGACAGCTTTTTCTCTTCTTGTCTTTTTCCTGGGCCTGTTTCCTCAAACTGCGTTCACTTCTCCTGTTGTCCTGTCTCCTCAGACAGCGTACAATTCTTCTTTTGGCGGGGGTGTTGCCAACGCGCACACGTGCGTATTTTTCACGCGATATTTCCTGGCAGACGGTGAGTCACGCACGTATTTGACATCTGTGCTTGCCCCGTGTGTTGCCTACCCCTTCAGAGGTTAGTCTAGGCTGCGTGTGACACGCATACTTTAATTTTTGTGTTTCTGGGTGCCACAGCGTAGTGCAGGTTTTTTTTTCACGCACGTGGTCTTGGAGGGGTTGCGTGCACATTATCTCCCTTTTTCGGGGTGCCTGTGCGTTGCGTGACCTGTCATCATCCCCCAGGGGTCACATACAGCCTTGCTAGAGCACTAGGGTACTAATTCCATCTAGTACCCTACCCCTTTGATCCCCAATTGCCCAGGACAATAGTTTACTGCAACTCCCATACGCACAACAACATCAGTGCCATGGTTGGGAGGCGAGCACTCGGTAAGGGTGGCAAAGGTGGGCGAGCCACAAGAGGTGGCCGTGGTGGATACGGTGGGGGACGTGGCCAGGACTTGCAGGGTGCCCCTAGCCCCCCATGTGTGGGTGACCAGTCAGGGACACCCATGCCCCCCCCCGGTTGAGGGTAACGTGGCTGACACCATCCCTGCTCAGCCCTTGTTGGACCAGCCCATTGTGGCACCAGACCTGGCACAGGGTGACTCCATGGATGACTTCCAGGTCAGCAGGTCTAGGCCACGTGTGGCGGTGCACGTTGGTGTCACCAGCCCACGTGGATCAGGGGCAGCTATGTCATCTGCTGCCCCCAGTAGGCAGGGAGGGGAGGCTGCAGGGGCAGCTGCGGCTCCATCCACCCCAGCTCTGAGTCTCCCAGCCAGGACAGTGTCGGTCCTAGTCCATCCTGCTGACGTTCCCCCTGACTACATCACACTTCAGCTAATGCCTGCACCAAGTCCCATGGTGAGTGTTCATTCCCACACTCCTAGTCCACAGTCCACCGGGGCTCCTGCCCCTAGTGTCCAGAGCGGCGTAGGACACTCAGTATCACCACCACCTTCCAAGCGGAAGAAGAAGAGTGCTCGTCCAGTACAGGCTGATGCCCCAGACACGGCTACACAGTCCAGCCCACCAAGGAAGCCCAGCTTCAATCAGGCCGAACTTGATGCACTTGTGGATTATGTGTCCGCACATGACAGCGAAATGGTGATTACTGCAGGATGCAAGACCACACCTGCACAACGTCAGGCACACTGGCAGACCATTGCGGAACTCATATGTGCCCTTGGATTCGTGAGGCGCACAGCTAATGATTGCTACAAGCGCTGGAATGACCTTAAGTGCAGGGCAAAGAAAAAGCTGGCCTCAAGTCATGCCGCAACTCTAGTGACTGGAGGTGGGTCTCCGGCAGAGGACATAGAACTCACTCCACATGAGTATGTTGCTGGGACCTACGTCACGGAGGAACAGATCCAAGGCGTGGGAGACCTGCCAGATTACGAGGCATTGTCCGGTGAGTGCACATGCATGTGTGTGTCATCCATGTGCATGGTGTGTGTGTGAGTGCTTCTGATTGAGTGCCAGGTGAGGGGGTGTGTGCCTGAGTGGTTTGGGTCACCCATGTGCTTCATCCAATACATTCTGCGCACCAGGATTTGGGTGTTGCAGTATCCCTTCTGGCAACAGTAGACATTCAGCCCAACCTCACGCCAGTTGCCCTTGAAGTGTCATCTTGCCACAACATAGTTGCATGTCATTCTGTGTTCATTCAGGCTGATTGTCTGCATTCCACCACTTTCACTAGGTATTTCTCAGTCCTAATGTCACATGTGTGACATGGCTAGGGTACATGCCATCTGTGTGATGGCATGTGTCATGTATGTGTATTGGACATGCCAATCACAGGCCAATGTGTGATGGCACTGCTAGGCAGCATGCAGCAAATTTGTTGGTCTTCCATCTTGGTGTCATCAATGTGTGCCATTTGCCACCCCTTCATACGCAGTGACAGTGCATCCATGGGAGGGTTATAGTCATGTGGGACATGTGTCAATGAAGTACTGTTTCTGTTGCTTCTCAGCCCTAATTGTGTTCCATGGTACTAATGCCTGTCCCCATTTCTTTTCTTTCATGTCTTTGCAGGGGATGACGCACTTGATACTCCTGGGGTTGTGGAGATGGTGCAGACCCAGGAGGGGTCTCAGGCCCGACCGGGCACCAGTGAGGGACGTGGTGTGGTGGTGGGTGAGAACCCACACTTGCTGCAGACCGTCATCTCAAGGGGTGTCTCTGGGTGCACCTCCCCCTGAGCTCTATTCAGGTGTCGATTTGGATGATGAGATCTATGTGCTGTCGCAGGTAAGTGTTTCTGGGAGGGATTCTGTGCTGTCCAACCCACCTGCACCAGGGGTAGAACCCTCAATGGGGATGTCAGTGTTGGTAGGTCCGCCTTTGGTGGTTACGGATGCAGGGTCACACTCCGCTACATCTTATCCTGTTCCTGGGCCAGCAGATCAGAGGGGGAATGCAGTCCTGCAGCCTCAGGCAGTGCCGGCACAGCAAGGCGCAGTTCGCCTTGCCCCAGACAGGTGTGGTGCCCGCCGACGCGGTGGCCGTACGCCACCTGGCAATACCGCATGGGAGCAATCCATATACGGTATGGCAAACCAACAGGCAGCATCAACTGAGATGATGGCTCAGGCCATGGATAGGGTGGCCACTTCCATTGTCCCCCAAGAAAGGCTAATTGAACAACTACAGCAGGCAACAGACTCCATTAGCCAGTCACACAGAGAGAACATGTTGGCGTCCAACAGAGACAGGCGGGCGGCACTGGAGACTCTGCGGGAAGCCATTTCTATTGAGTCCCAGGGCCACAGGGAAGCCCTGAGGGTGGAACTCCGTCTGCTCAGGGCAACTCTGGTTGAGCTTGAGGCTTCAGCTAACACGAGGACAGAACAGCAGCTGGAGCGGCTCACACGTACGCTCTCAAGTGAGATGCAGGCAACTAGGGAGGAGGTCTGGACATCCCGTGAGTTGTTGCATGGGGACCTCCGCACAATTATCCTCCAGAACCAGACCTTCCACTCCCGCATGCTTGCTGCCATGGAGGACCAGACTAGGGCTTTGCGTGGGCTGCCTCCCATAGTGCCACCACCTCCTGAAGCAGCTGCAGAGGGTGAGGAGAGCGACAGCAGCGATTCTCCCACAATAGGGTAGCCGTGCAGGCCATGAGCCCATGGAGGTGTTTTTTTTTTTTGCAAGATCCACACAGGTGGGTTTTGGTGTGCACGCTGTCCTCGGACCTCCTTGGTGGCCTCCCCCACCCCCTGGGCCCATTCATGGCCATTTTTGATTTTTTTTTTTTTTTTGATTTTTGATTCTTGATTTTTTGGACAGTGTGTTGCCTTGTGTGGCTCCCGTGGGCATACGCTGTATTGTGGCTGGGCACATGCAGGCTTGTCCTGAATTTGGGTCAGATACTTAGGTTTGTGTGACACACACCCCTCCTGCTTCCCGTTCCCATGGGCTTGCAAAGGGTGTGCCCAAGTGACATTGACTTACACTGTGACGTTGGACTCCCATTTGATGTGTGGGCAGTCTGTAGTCAATACTGTGTATACATTCCTAGTGCATATTGTTGTTGTATTGTACACTGCATGGTGTATTGATATGTGCCTCTGCATCCAGCTCATCCTCCTAATTTGCAGGTCCATTTCTCATGTCTTCACAAGGTGGTCTACTTTGGAACTGGAGTCCATGTTGTAAGCAGTGCACCTACACTTTTGCGTGGCGCTAACACTGTATAGTTGGAAGTGCTCGAAGTGCTGGCATTATCAGGTAGTGAGGCTACCCATTTTTTAAGCCCGTACTGTCATGTTTATGGTAGGTTGGAGGTTGTGTAGGTGATTGGTATTTTTGGTAAGTATTTGGTAATGTGTGTTGTTGGTCCTGCATTACTGTGAGCATTTCATGTGTGGCCAGTTTCCATTAGGGACACTGTAGTTGGTGACACTTGGGTCATGTTGTGGGGATTAATTTGTTTGCTCTCACATTGCAGGACATGCCATGGTGTGTTGTGTGGCCGTGCCGGGGAGGGGTTGGGTTGGGTGACATGGCACTGTTCTCATGTTGTATTTTGCAAGTGGGTATTCATTTTTGCTGCATGGAAGTATGTCTTTTGATGACACTGCATTGGTGGTGTTTGTGTAGGTAGGGATGCACACATTGTCACACTTCCAGATGAACAATCTCAGGCTGCTATGGTTCTGACAGTTGACTGTCCCTTAATTAATCAGAATTGTCAGACTGAGCCATCATTGATTGTCAGATGGTATGTGTGCTTTCTATGTGAAGTAATTAGCCACCAGCTGCGTACGGGCTGCCTCACCCCGTGCCCTTTCCCCTCCCATGCGCAGCGGGCGTGCATGTGGTTGGGGATGTGGGGGCACCACCTTGTCCACAGCCAGGCCCCGGCGTGTTGCAACATTGTGCAGGACACATGCTGCCACTATGATCCTGCACACTACTGGGGGAGCGTATAACAGCTGCCCACCAGAACGGTCAAGGGAGCGAAAGCGTGACTTGAGCACTCCGAATGTGCGCTCCACTATGCCCCGTGTTGCAATAGGGGCTGTGTTGTATCTTACCTCGGGAGGCGTGATGGGGTTCCGAATTGGCGTCATAATGTGTGTGCTCAGAGGGTAGGCACTTTCCCCTGGGGAGGTGGTAATGGGGATCATTAGTGGGGTATTGGCATTACTCTGTATCTGTCATGCATGCGTGTGCTGTGGCATTTCTACTCACCAAGCAGCCATGCATCGCCATGCCGCCCAGCTTCCATGTCCCGGTTTAGGGTTGCCATTCTGTAAATGAAGCTGTCGTGGGTGGACCCTGGATAGTTGGCATATACTGAGGTGATGATTCCCTTGGCATCACATACTACCTGGATGTTGATGGAATGCCAGTGCTTGCAGTTTCTATAGATGTGCTCAGATGCCCTGGGGGGACGTAGAGCCACATGGGTGCAATCACTGGCACCTAGCACTTTGGAGAATTGTGCCACCCTGCAGAAATCCTGGCTGACAGCCTGCCTTTCTGCAGGTGTTCTGGGCAGGTATATGTGCCTGCAGACTGATGGGTGTGCAGTGATGATGGCCAACACCTGGTGTAGGCATCGTGACTGCGTGGCCTGTGATACCCCCCCACTATGGTAGTTGTCCGCTGAAATGATCCGGTAGCCAAGAAGTGCAGTACATTGAGGACCTTCTCCAGGGGGCTGAGTGCTTGGGAGCACAGGGTGGGTGATGTGAGGTCATCCTCCCACTCTCTGACCAGGTCGAGTATTATGTGTGGTGGAAACCTGTACCTCCCATACACCTGGTCATCAGGCATACCAAATAGGCTGGTTCTGGGTGTGAAGATTCTGGCCCTGACTATCCTTCTCCTCCTCCTGCGGTATCCCACGGCCACTGCTGCTAGGAACGGTATATTCATCCTGGCGTCTGAGCTTGTTTGTTGTTTGCGCACTCTGTTATGCTGCGCGGGACGTGCACCTGCTTCATGCTGGCGTACGTGTTTCAGGATTGGACCTTTTATTTTTTGGCACGTTGTAGGCGACCGTGTAAATCTTCCCGCCCACCCCAGGAATACACGTAACATGCTCTCCCAGGCCCAGTCGCGAGTAAATATTCCCGCCCACCCCTGGAATACACGTACCCCACTCTCACAGGCCCAGTCTCGTGTGGAACTTCACGCGCACACCGAAATACACGTACTCTGCAAATTAGCGTGTGAAACTTCCCGCGCACCCCGAAATACACATACCCAGGGAATCGCGTGTGGAACTTCCCACGAACCCCGTAATACACGTACCCTGCTGGTATCGCGTGTGGAAGTTCACGCAGACCCATAATACATGTACCCTGATGGAATCGCGTGTGAGACTACCCGCGCACCCCTGGAATACACGTACCCAGGCAAATCGCACGGCTGGGGTTTGGGGGTGCTGGGAGACAGGAGTGGGGGCCTGGTGGAGGGTGCCCTACAGTGCTGGGGGGTTGGGGTGCTGGGAGACAGGAGTGGGGGCCTAGTGGAGGGTGCCCCTGGATGCAGGGGGGTGCGGGTGCAGGGGGACAGGAGTGGGGGCCTGGTGGAGGGTGCCCCTGGATGCAGGGGGGTGGGGGTGCAGGGGGACAGGAGTGGGGGCCTGGTGGAGGGTACCCTACAGTGCTGGGGTGGGGGTGCAGGGAGACAGGAGTGGGGGCCTGGTGGAGGGGGCCCTACAGTGCTGGGGGTGGGGGTGCTGGGAGACAGGAGTGGGGGCCTGGTGGAGGGTGCCCCTGGATGCAGGGGGGTGGGGGTGCAGGGGGACATGAGTGGGGGCCTGGTGGAGGGTGCCCTACAGTGCTGGCGGTGGGGGTGCTGGGAGACAGGAGTGGGGGCCTGGTGGAGGGTGCCCCTGGATGCAGGGGGGTGGGGTACAGGGAGACATGAGTGGGGGCCTGGTGGAGGGTGCCCCTGGATGCAGGGGGTAGGGGTGCAGGGGGACATGAGTGGGGGCCTGGTGGAGGGTGCCCTACAGTGCTGGGGGGTGGGGGTGCAGGGGGACATGAGTGGGGGCCTGGTGGAGGGTGCCCCTGGATGCAGGGGGGTGGGGGTGCAGGGGGACATGAGTGGGGGCCTGGTGGAGGGTGCCCCTGGATGCAGGGGGGTGGGGGTGCAGGGGGACATGAGTGGGGGCCTGGTGGAGGGTGCCCCTGGATGCAGGGGGGTGGGGGTGCAGGGGGACAGGAGTGGGGGCCTGGTGGAGGGTGCCCTACAGTGCTGGGGGGTGGGGGTGCAGGGAGACAGGAGTGGGGGCCTGGTGGAGGGTGCCCTACAGTGCTGGGGGGTGGGGGTGCAGGGAGACAGGAGTGGGGGCCTGGTGGAGGGTGCCCTACAGTGCTGGGGGGTGGGGGTGCTGGGAGACAGGAGTGGGGGCCTGGTGGAGGGTGCCCCTGGATGCAGGGGGGTGGGGGTGCAGGGGGACATGAGTGGGGGCCTGGTGGAGGGTGCCCTACAGTGCTGGGGGAGGGGGTGCAGGGAGACAGGAGTGGGGGCCTGGTGGAGGGTGCCCTACAGTGCTGGGGGGTGGGGGTGCCGGGAGACAGGAGTGGGGGCCTGGTGGAGGGTGCACCTGGATGCAGGGGGTTGGGGGTGCAGGGGGACATGAGTGGGGGCCTGGTGGAGGGTGCCCTACAGTGCTGGGGGGTGGGGGTGCAGGGAGACAGGAGTGGGGGCCTGGTGGAGGGTGCCCTACAGTGCTGGGGGGTGGGGGTGCAGGGAGACAGGAGTGGGGGCCTGGTGGAGGGTGCCCCTGGATGCAGGGGGGTGGGGTTGCAGGGGGACACGATTGGGGGCCTGCTGGAGGGTGCCCTACAGTGCTGGGGGGGTGGGGGTGCTGGGAGACAGGAGTGAGGCCTGGTGGAGGGTGCCCCTGGATGCAGGGGGGTGGGGGTGCATGGAGACATAAGTGGGAGCCTGGTGGAGGGTGCCCTACAGTGCTGGGGTGTGGGGGTGCAGGGAGACATGAGTGGGGGCCTGGTGGAGGGTGCCCTACAGTGCTGGGGGGGTGGGGGTGCAGGGAGACAGGAGTGGGGGCCTGGTGGAGGGTGCCCTACAGTGCTGGGGGGTGGGGGTGCAGGGAGACATGAATGGGGGCCTGGTGGAGGGTGCCCCTGGATGCTGGGGGGTGGGGGTGCTGGGAGACATGCGTTGGTGGGCAGTAGTGCAAGGTGACATGTGGGTTGGCTGGGGGGCATGGCCATGGTGGATGGGCTGCCTGCGGGACATCTGCAGGGGTGCAGGGTAGTCCCCTGTGGTGTGGGCCGCCTGCAGGGGCTGTGGAGGGTGTAGAGGGAACAGCTGGGAGGACCCACACGGCCAATTCATGTGTCAGACTCCCCGGCACCCCCGAAATACACATAGGCTGCTGGATTCGAGTGTGGAATTTGCCGCGCACCCGGAGTACACGTACCCTGCTGAAATTGCGTGTGGAACTTCATGCGCACACCGAAATACACGTGCCCAGGCCAATCGCGTGTGGAACTTCCCGCGAACCCCATAATACACACACACGCTATTTTTCACACAGCGGGTTATCCGTGTTTGTCGGTACCCCTTTGCACATCATTTGACCTAGTGGGCCACTGTATGGACCATTCATCATAGCTGTATATGGGTGCTTTTTGTTAGCGCACATTTTGTCGCACATTTATTTCAGGCACAGGGACGCTACCGCCTGCTTTCTTGTGGCGTACTTGTTTGGCCCTGTGCGCGTCTTTGACCGTGCGCTGGTTTGCCCTATTCGATTCCATGAATACCAGTTGTAGGTGAGCGTGTGGGATGTTCCGCGCACTTGCCTCCTGTACTTCCCCCGTGACACCCATATTTTCACGCGTTGTTCCCCATTCCGAGTGTTACGCCCCGTGTTCCGCCTACTTTTGTAATGTGTGCTGTACTATGTGCGATTTCGCAGCGGCCATGGCACACGCCGTTGGATGACCTATGCGCCGGCGTGCGCCGCGCACTTTTTCAGCGCACATCCAGTATTTTTCTCGCGCCCGGACTTCCATGAATCGATTTGCTCTGGTTTCCCTGCGATTTTCGCAGTTGCACTGCGATTTTCGCACTTTTACTGCGAAATGCACGTTTTGGCACCTCTGCGCCGGAATTTCCGGCGCACATTAATTCCATGAATCGGCCTGATAGTTCTGCAATGTTGGTGTTGAAATCCTTCCATGAGTACTCTGTTAGACCTGGATGCTGCTCTTTACACATTGCTGCTTGGACAAAATGTTAATTGGATGAAGAGCTCCAGCTCATGGCAATGCAGTGGCTTAACTAGGACCTTCACAACACTTTGATGGGTGGTGCAGAGCACATTGTTAGATCCGCCTCACATCCCGCATGTGCGGTGACATGAGGCGGACTACAAATAAAGAGTCTGCCCTGCGGGAAGGCAGCAAGTTCCTGGTACGAGAGAACACAGGCCTGTCGTATCCTTTGTCTGCTCCCACATTCCCCCAGCTGGGCCACTGATGCAGGCCCTGCTCATTCCTCTCTCCGCCGACTGCACTGGCAGGGGGGAACTTCACACTGGCGACGAGATGAGGGAGCTGAACAGGCGCATAGGCGCACAGCTGATTCCAGGCCATACATCAGCACACACATCCATGACATGGGCACATTTTTGGACAAGACAGTGGGGGTACCACCCCCCACCCAAAACATTGTGTTTTATTTTTTCTTCAAATACTAGCATCTACAAAACGAACCCAGCAACACAGCAATTCTTCTTGAATCATTATCAATCAGCACAGAGGGAGCCACTGCACCACCCAAGGAAACACATAGGAGCTGGCAAGTCCACGGTGCCACACCAAAATACCAGCAAACAAAGGTGAGGAGGAATCCATCGCTGCCCACATATACACCGTGGTGAACACAGTGTCAGGGCAACATGGTAACTGGCCTTTCTATGACCAAACCCGGCACATTGGCAAGGATAGCTGCATCACTGACGCCGTCCTCTAGAAGTGCCACGTCTGCTTTAGGGCCTTTCGACCCCTACACCGATCCCTCGTCAGTGGGGCCCCCCTGAATGCTGTGGATTCAAAGGTTGGAGATGGTAATGGACTGCATGGACACTAAAACACCCAGGAAGATGAGGTCACACCTTCAACATGGGTGATGACATCCTGCGCATTTTCAACACGCTGGTCATTGATGATCGTGCGGACATATATCAACTGGCCAAAGACGCCTTTACAGCACATTTCATGCCACAGTTGGATTTGAACTACGAAACTTTCAATTTCTGCAACACAGTACAGATGGATGATGAAACACTGGACACTTAACACACAAGGCTTAGGAAACTAGCACTCTCGTGTGAATTTGACAACGTCAAAAAGTAAATAAGTCACCAGATCATCAACGGCATGCAATCGGTCAAAGTGTGCAGAATGGTGTTTTGGGTGAAAAAGGCATCACCCTAGCCAGGATCCTCAAATATGGACGCCAAAGAGAGCTGCAGCACGTGAGGGCGGCACACATGGGTGCCACACTACAGAAGCTCCAACTGGCACCAACAACAATGGTGATAGCACAGATCTCCAACCACCAAGCACCAAGGGAAGACTACAATGAGGTGAAAAAATTCACTGCAGTGGTAACCGAGAATCCAGGGGCCTACCAAGTGTGGATGGTGCGGTGGAGCATGCCAGCGAAGGAGAAACTGCCCAGCGCAGGGAACCACTTGTGGGACATGTGGTCGGAAGGACCATTACGCACATGTCTGCAGATCCTCAGGGCAGCCTCAACGCCCACAACCTCAACCACAACAAGCTAAATCCTTCTCCAAGAAGAAGAAGCAAGCGGATACACGTTGCGTAGCGGCCGACAACAACTCGTCGACAGACGAGTCTGGAAATGACAATGGTTGCACAGTGGGGACTGGGAGAATGAGGAGGAGGAGCAAGGTCCATATGATCTCAGGCTTAATCACAGAAGCACAGAGCCAAGAAGGAAGCAGCAAAGACACAAATGCCTTGTGTCCATACAGGGCCAAGAGACACTCATGACGATAGTCACCAGAGCATCAGTAAATGTTATGCCATCGACAATGTTCTGGAATCTACGTCTTCGACCTGACCTCAAGTCAACTGAAACACTCCTTTTCACCTACGGAAGCAGGATGCCACTACCAGTTGAAGGACACTTCAGAATGGAACTAAGCAGAGGTGAGACAGCCATCAATTCAAAGATATATGTCGTCAGTGCTGGAATTGAATTCCTGCTTAGTGGGGATGCAGCAGAAGACCTAGGACTAATCCAGTTCATCTGCGACATCACAGACTCAACGTACGTCACTGACCTCCTAGAGAAGCACCCGGGTTTCCCCGAGGGCATCGGATGTTTGAAAGGCAAGCTCATAAAACTTCACATCGACCAGACGGTGCAGCCCCGGGTGGTAAGCCACAGGAGAACAAAATTTCATATAAGAGACCTGGTTGCAAAGGAGTTACACAAACTTGAAAAGGCTGGCATTATTGAACAAGTCACAGGACCAATGCCCTGGGTTTCCCCTACGGTGGTGACGTAGAAACGGAAGCAACCGGGAAAGTAAGGATTTGCATTGAAATGCGCCTACCGAATGCAGCAATCAAAAGTTAATGACGGGCCCCTTGTTTCCAACCTGGTCTGCTCGTGGAACGCTAAGGACGCCTGGTTTTACCAGACGTCCTTAGCGGGTCCCGCAAGGAGACCTCGTAATGAGATGGTAGAGGGTTAATGGGGCCAGCAGCTCTACCGGCCATGTTAACCCTCTTCCGCCGGGGTCATAATGACCCCCTATGGGCGGTGAAATGAAAAGGTGGAGAGCGTGTAACTGTGCAGACTAGATTTACACAGGAAAGTTAGTGATGTTGTTTGATGTGGTTATATGTTTGTTTTTAGTTGTGTTTTCGTTGGCAAAAAGGAGGAATGTAAGATCCGCCTCACGTCCCACATGCACAGTGATGTGAGGCGCACTACAAATAAAGGGCCGTCCTGCCAGAAGCCAGGCAGTTACGGGCACGAGAGAGCAAAGCCGTGTTGTGTCCTTTATCTGCTCCTGCATTCCCCCAGCTGGGCCACCGATGCAGGCACTGCTTGTTTCTCTCTCTGCAGGCTGCACCGGCAGGGGGAACTGCACACACATCAAGGCCAGCTCATGTTGCCATGTAGGCATCACTATATTCACAAGTGGCCATTTTTAGAGTTAAGCTGTTTTTTTTTTCCATTAAAAAATCCTTGGTGCAGGTAATCAGCCAAGAGAATTCGTCTTGGTTATCTCTAAATTTTGCCACCGAACGTGTGTTCCTCTTCCCGCTGAGGAGTCTCTAGCAGAGGCTAATACTTTCAATGTATTTAAAAATAAAATTGAATGAATTCAGGAACACATATGTGCCAATCAAGCACTGATAGCAGGTGGTAGGGAGGATATTCACTTTGCCCCTAGTATGGGGGTAGTGGATAGCATTGAACATGTCCCTCAGTTTGAATTTTCAATGGTTTCGGAGGAGACTATTCAGGTGATGCTGGAAGGGCCAAAACCAGAGAGCGATACACTTTTTATCTTACCAGCCCGAGTGCCTAAGCGCTTAATGGCAAAGATTACACCTTATATGACACAGTTTGTGAATAAGTCCTTATTTTCTAGGTCAGTACCGCCAGAGATAAAAGATCTATGGTCGCACCACTCCTAGAGAAACCTTATCTGGATCCAGAGATTTTTCAAAGCTACCAGCCAGTAGCAGGGCTCGCCTGGCCAGGTAAATTGCTTGAGAAGGTAGTTACAGTACAATTACAGGCACATGCAGAAATGGAGCAGCTCTTACATCCCTTACAATCAGGTTTCCGTCCAACATTAGACACAGACACTTCTCTTCTGTCAGTGTGGGATGGTCTTCTCAGACGTGTGGATCAGGGGGATCTTTCCCTGTTCGTTATGCTAGATCACTCTGCCGCATTTGATACAGTAGATCACTGTATCTGAATGAATCGCCTTCGTATGATCGGAAGAGTTTTGGAAGAGGCTATTGCCTGGTTTTAATCTTTTCTATAAAGACGACAGCACCAAGTCAAACTGGGGGGCTGGGTGTTCGTCCCCCTGGTCCAGATGTTTGGCGTGCCGCAGGGGTCTTCCTTGTCCCCCATGTTATTTCATCTATACCTGTGGCCTCTGTTGGACATCTTGAGAAAAAACAGCGTACATTTTCAGTCCTATGCTGACGATACCCAGGTATATGCTAACATAAGAAATGTAGACGATTCCTTCCTTAGAGTTAAGGACTGTTTGAATGAGGTCAGTAGCTGGATGCCGGCTAACTGGCTTCAGCTTCACGCAAAGAAAACTGAGGTGGCACTGTTTGGCAAAAAACATCTTTTGGAAGCTGTTAGGCAGAATCATATGCAGTACCCTTTGGGAACACCACACACAATTAAGACTACAAGTGCAAGTACAAAATCACCTTTGGTACAAGCCTGTACTACACAGTAAAGTGGTAGCGATGGCTGAGCAGCCGGACCTATCTCAAGAGTATAGTGAGCAGTATCAGAAGTTACACAAAGTACAACAATGACTATGGTTCAAGCAAACACTGACTCAAGGTTTCTGAGTAAAAGAATATACATTTATTTACACATCAGTTGTAAAACAATTCACTCAGTAACGCAGCAGAAAAATCACATTCTTAATATACTACACCACACCCAATCAATTCTGGACAAGTTAAGCTCAAAAGGAAGTGTGAGCAAAATGGCACTCCTGCAATTTAAAAAGGGAGGGAAAGACAAGGTTATTCAAAATCAAGCAGCACCAACAAGTAACTAGGCAGGGCAATCTAGAAAAGTCTTACTACAACTAGGATTCAAATCAATAGGCCTGGGCCAATGTTAATGGTACAGAGTCTTTGCAGAGGATCACACAGTTCAGAGTAGTTTGCGGTTAAGTCTTTGCCAAGAGTTTGAAACAAAGTTGGTCGGAGGAAAAGTTATTTAAAAGAGTAGAGAAGGACAAGCCCTTGGATTGGCAAAAGATTTCAAACACTTTCACCGTGGTTGGACGGAACAAACAACCGGGTTTGAACAGTACCTTAAATTAAGAAGAAGGCTGTAGCTGAGGCAGAAGTTCCTGGCAGGTCCTGCAGGCTCACGGTTCCTGAAGCAACTGTCGGACTGACACGAAGTAGGAAGACTGGAGGATCCTGCACTGCCCAGGGAAGAAACCAGCAGCAGAGCAAAGCAACCAATAAAAGGTGCGCCCCTTAAAACCCAAACAGGGTCCGGACCTCCTGGCTATCCGGCTCACTGTAGCGATGCACAGCAAATTCCACCAGGGGAGGGAGGCCTTGCTTTGTGTTTGGTGAACTGGTTAGTCCCACCAGCTCAAGGGAAGAAGATTATTTGCAGGTCTTCTCTGTCGTCGAAGTTTGGCGATTCGGACCCGCAGCAGGGCTTCACTGGGAGGTTCCGTCATGGTAGTGGTCCTCTTCTTTCAGCTTCTCTTCGGTTCTCTCGATCCAGTGGCGACTCTGCCTTCCTAGTCCCACAGACCTGCTTTTTATGCAGTTTTCCCCCATTCGCACAGCCTGGCTCTCAATCACACAGCAGGGTGGCTGACCTGGCAGGACAGTCACCTAGCCAATCAAACAGGAGTGTGACTTGGGTTTCCAAGGGAACAGTTGGCAAGGTCCTAAAACCCCTCCCTCACATCCTGCCCACCCAGACAATCAGGTGAAGAAGCCCACCAAAGGACGGCTAACAAAGGAACCAAACCTGGTTTGGCGCAGAGTAAAACACGAGAAAGACCTTTACAAAAATAAATGGCAAATAAACCCAGCCGGGACCAAATAAAAGTAAATGGGGTCCCGCGGGTTTAAGTTCGAGGCTACCAAGGTAGCCTAAAACAGTACCAAGGCTAAAAAAATAGACTGCAGTAGGAAAAATATGGTAGATACCACTGCCACCAGCTAAATCTTAAAGAAAGGGGAATGAAATAATGTTCCATGAGAGACAGACAAAAAGGGATAACTATTAACATTTCCAGTACTCTATGTAAGATAGTTTGTATTGGGTCTGTGAATTTAAAAGGACTAGTAAAGTCAATGGCAACTTTTCATGTTCTGGGAGACAGTAGTCAGTCCCAGAAAATGGAGTTTAATGTGGGAAGTCTGAAAAAGACAACCATGTGTCACTGCACTAAAGCTGCTGTGTGACACACAGTAAAAAGATGATGCCTATGGAGTAGCTGAGGCTTCACAGTCTATGAACACAAAAATGTTAAACACACAGCAAAATACATGTACGAGTGGGGAAAAAAAAGGCTCACATTCTTACCAGGTGAAAAAAAAAATATTAGAAATCCAGCAAAGCTGCTGAGGGACTTAGTAGGTAAGGTAAATTAGCCATTCTGGAAAATTCTCCCTAACAGAAGCGGGTAACTGCCCTCAGACCCCTCATTTTTTGGGAATGGATCTTCCATTTGCCACCAAGATTAAACATCTTGGCCGCATCTGGTCAGAGAATCTGAGTAGCGCGGCTCAGGTGAGTGCCAAGATGCAGCCTGTTTTGTACAATCTTTGGCTTCTGCACAGGCTTTACCTTATGTACCATCAGATAAGCAGGCTGCAGCGGTCAGAGTATTAGTAAACTCTCAACTCGACTACTGTGATAGCCTGCTTGCAGGGATCCCAGACAAACAGTGCCAACGGCTACCAAGAGCACAGAATGCTGCTGTGAGATTGGTGGTGGGGGTGTAATGAAATCTGCCCACATCTTGGGATTCCTTGCACTGGCTATCTGTGAGGGACAGAATTGACTTTGAAGTTCTCTGTCTAATATTTAAATGCCTAAACAATTTAGCTCCAGCCTATTTGGCAAATAGAATCCACAGATATTCCCCAACCCGCTTGCTGCGGTCGGAGGACTAATTGTTGCTAAGTATTCCATCATCCGCTTGTGTGTCCAAAGGCAACCAGAGCTTTTTGGTATATGGACCCAGAGCTTGGAACAGACTAACCCAAGAGATTCAGGCAGTTAAATCACTGAGTCTCTTTCGAAAAGTCTTAAATACCCACCTATTTAAGTGAATCTTGGTGGCTAGTTAGGGGTGTTGATCTCACTGGAGCTTATTTATTGCTCATTAGTTGAATTCTGGTTCTGTCTCTCTTGATCACTATTTTGATAAGTCCTCTGCACCCAAATACGATTAAGTTCATCAGGCTTCACACAATAGAAATACATCAAATCAAATCAAATTAAACAAGGAGCCACTAAACCACGATCCAGATTCAGGCCGAAGTCTACAGTAGGACATATGGGTATTAGGTCAAAAAACCTTTTTCTTTTCCCAAAAGGAAAGAACATTGATTTAGAAAGACCGCTCCGTGACTGCACAGAGCTGTCTTTCAAAATTGAACTGTCACACCCCTGCAGCACATGAGTGCACACAGGGGCTGACAGTGCCCAGTAAGTGTCTGTGGCCCTCATTACGACCCTGGCGGAAAGTAACTGACCTGACCGCCATAGCGTAAATAGCGTTTCCGCCATTGCACGACGGAGTAAAGTGCGGCTAATTCTGACCCATCGGGCACGAGCATTACGCCATGGCGGAAGTGCAAAGTCCGCGATGGCGGAAATGTCCCCAAAACGCCCCTCACCGCCGTCGTACGGCGCCCTAGGTGCAATTCCGCCACCCATCATAGCGGTCACCGTAATGAGCGGTAATCGCAAAATACGGTGACCGTAAATATACGGAAACGGAAGTAAAAACATGGGGCCGGAACGGGAAACAGCACGCCGTACACCTATAAAATCAGAATCCCAACACAACCATTAAAAATCCTACCCTGAGACACATCCCAACCCGTTAGCCACCCTAGTGAAAACAATCAAAATGGGAAAAGTTGCGAAAAAAGCGTGCGACCGCAAGCGGCAGGTCCACTTCTCCCATGAGGAACCCACCGTGCTCACAGAGACCCTCCAGGAGAATGCTGCCGTCGTCTTCTCGACGCGCCTTCAAACACTTGTGTCTATGCACGTTACTAATCCCATCTAATGGATTCTGTTTTAACAGACGCATGCACACAAACACTCGTTTGTAATAGTGTTTTCACCTCGATTTATATAGTTATGATTCGCAAGTGATTTTTGGGTGGAAATAATCCTTTTGAGTGGGCTAGCATGCATATGGCTGTAGATTTAGTGTGATCATTGAAATGAGTAATTCAAATGAAGTTCTGATGCCCATACTATTCTTTTTCATTTCATTTGGGTGACAGGTATCTCCTCCCCTTTTGCCGCTGCCATCTGTATGCCACTCCTGCAGATGGCTTTTACTCCCGACACCTGCTGCTTCGAGTTAATCAGTGGAGCACCATTACGATCTTATGGGACGATCGCCAATGGGCCACATGCCCTTACGCAGTACTAGTGGCTAGGAGCAACATATCGACCTTTCAGCTGGACTAGTGCCTACCTAATGGGACGGCCCTGCGGTTCTAGGCGCTTCCATGTTGCCTTTTTGAACGTGAATGTAGCCCCTGTGTACCATGAAGGAACAGGGCGTCACACAAGAAGAAGCTGGTCATTTATTGCGGATGCAGCCCACATTAATGAAAAATATTTTGGAGTTTATGACCTAATAGCTGTATGGGCTTGGTGATTTTGATGTGCATTAAAATTTTATTCTGATATTAACCGTGTAGCATTATTCTTTGCAAGTAATGTAGCATATTCCTATTTGTGGAGCGATGTATTGTGAGAAGATCTGCATTGGGTTCCGACTTCTGAGTATAGTTGCGTGGTACTGTACTGGCCGCGTTTGCCTATGAAGCCCAGTAAGGTCAGGGATAGGGGCTGCCATTATGACTGTTTTAATGATGTCATGCTCAGGGGCGGGGGATTAGCTTTTGTGTAACAGATGCCGGTCAGCCAGGTGGATTGGTGGAATGATGTGATTATCAGAATATGGCTGGTCACAGGTGCCTGTGTTTGCGTGCGTTTCTTGGAGGGGGACTGAGGTCATGTCCATTGGAATAGCTTCTGTATTCGTGCCATCTGTGCCCTGCAGCTCCCATTGGCCCCTCTTGAGATGAGCCTGGCTGCTCAGTCACTCTGCCAACTTGTGTGGTACATGCTTATGCTGATGGTTGGTTTGTTTACTGGCAAGAGTACAGGGCTGGTGCAGTCTCCCTCAGGATACTGCTTTGAATGTTGCCTTACACTGGTGTCAAGCGATGGGGGCCTGTTGTTGTTTTGTCTCATATTTCAGTTCATATTGCTGTACTTGAACCTTCACATGCCTGTGCTGCATCAGTACGGCAATGGTGACATGCCAAATATGGATGGCCACTCACAAGGCACTTGGAGCCCCTACATTCATTTGTTCGTTGGCATGCATGGGTGACTTGTACATTTCACTGGTTGCATTGTGTGACTTCATTGCACCTACGAGGAGTTGTGCAATGTGGGCAGGGAGTGGTGTACAGGCACTCAGTAGGGCCATTTACGGTTGGTTCACGATGCCGTAATTCTCACCATGGCGGAATGGTACTTTCCGCCATGCTTGATGGCGTTAAGTAAATGTCCGCTAGGGTCAGAATTCGCGTACCGTTGCGCCATGGTGGTAATTACGGTTTTGCATGGCGCGCGTGCGCGTACTTGGTGCAGTTAGCGTTGGCGTTCACTACGGTGTCGCTAATGGCATCGTACTTTACGGTGACGGGTCATAATCGCACCGAGCGCTATTCGATGGCGGTATTGCATTTCCGCCATCGTTTTTCGATTTCCGCCAGGGTCGTAATGAGGGCCAGTGTGTCTCTGTGCATGTGTGTAAGTGTGTTTAACTGTGCGCGAATACGCGTGTGTGTGTGTCGGACAGGCATGGTGGTGGGGCAGTGAGGAGTTACACAAAAAAAAACCTCTGTCATGTCCTTTTCCCACTTTCTGGGAGCCGCACAAAATCGACTGAAATAGATCTTTTTTTTTTATGTGCGACCTTCAGAAAGTGGAAAAATTACATCGAACCGACATGACTTCTTGTCCTGGCTCTATGAAAGGCAGACAGATGCCATTCGCAAAAATATGTATATACTTCTACCCGTACCCCTTTTCTGGACTTAAGAAATTAGGGATATTCTTCCCCATGCCACTGTGGCAATACAAATTGGCATTCATTGGAGAACATTATACTCACAGCGGAAAGTGTTTAATAGGAAGGACATCGATCAAAAAAGATCACACAAATGATCAGAAAGTTAGCACGTCCATCCGATCAGCCTTTGCTTAGATAATGAGGAGGCTGTGACTACAGGAGAGCGGCTGAATACACAACGCATACTGGAAGAGGTAGCTGAGGCAATAGTTTGCCTGAATGCCATCCTAGAACTGGATCAATAAGTGTCAGACATCTTGGATAACGCAAAGTCCTCTTTTTCGACTTACTGGAAGACAACCCAATGTGGGGCACACCAACCACGCATGACTAACTTTAAAACCTCAGTGCTGTGCCCCCACATCACCTCGCTGGTTCAGGTGCCAGAGGGGGCCTGAAGGAAACTCTTAAGCTGAGTAACACATGTCACTGACACCCACAGAGACTGAACTGGCAGTAGCACTCTGAAGCTCTACATTTGCCTGCATATCCCACTAGAACCTGCATAGCAGCACGACACCCACCGATTCTTAAAGAACTTATGGTTGGGGCGAACCTGAGTGGATGACAATGATTGATACCACCTCTATTGTTTGACTCCATAGTAAAGGTTCAAAGGTGACTAAACTGAGGGGGGATTCAAAGTGGGCTCAGTGTCCACAGTTCACCATTGCCCATGTCAGGTGTCATATATTTCAAATGACCAGTTTATGATATATAGAGACCTATAGAATTGACACCTGCCTCTCTGTTCCTGCATTGACAAAGACTTCGGATGGACCTTGGCCATCCTTCTATATGATCCTTAAACGCCCTCCAACAGTATGCAGAGCTCCCCCGGAAACCAGGCATGTCCACTTCACAAATGGATTCCAGGCGGGAGAAATGCATTTCATTAAAGAATGCAGTATGAACCCCATGTTTCAGAAAACTGCTGGTACTGCTGGTAATTTCCATGGGCAAATTGATTGTTTTGAAAGCTGGACATGTAGGTAATTATTCACAAATGCTGCTAGAAGCATCATGTAAAGAGTAGATTGCTGATCTCATACTGTTTCCAGCCAGATCAACACCCCAGTCCCCTTATATGTATATAAGAAACCTTCATAAGACTGATCTATTAGTGTAAGGGCTGCACATCTTGCGCTGTCATGCGCACAAAAATATCCATGATGGATGTGTCCAACATGTGTGTAGCCCGTGGGCGAAATAGGGGCCGGCTAGAAAGAGCTGCAAACTTCCCCAAGTGAAAGCCAGGAATAAAGACACAGACAGCTGTGTTTTTATAATTGTGTGTGTGTGTGTTT
This sequence comes from Ambystoma mexicanum, assembly GCF_040938575.1. Classification (NCBI taxonomy): domain Eukaryota; kingdom Metazoa; phylum Chordata; class Amphibia; order Caudata; family Ambystomatidae; genus Ambystoma; species Ambystoma mexicanum. The sequence goes on from NC_090925.1 coordinate 157,873,805, forward strand.
TTGTTGTGGATTAGCCCATCCATCCCCCATGGTGCTGGATAGAATGTTTAAGGGAAAAACAGAAAAATGTTGGAAGAGAGGAGTGAAGGAAAGGAGAAGTGAGAGAAGGAGCAAAAAAGAAAACAACACAGAAGAAAATAAACTAAGGAGACACAGTCTCCAGTGGTCCCTTAGGGCCCAAGGACAATTTTGTTGCTGGGTCGCAGGAGGGGTGCAATTTAGCATGTCAACCGTGGGGCTTGTGTACATGTCCGGAGAGGCCCGGGTACCCACGGGGCGATGGTGGCTGCCGGCCTGACCAGGCGCTAGACCAGACCGGCCCATCAACATTAAAGGACTGGGCAGCTTCAATGGAGCTGCCGGGCTGAAGAGGTCCCAGTCCGAACTGTGTGTGCTGCTGGCTTCATTTTGGTGAGGTGGGGCCTGTTTACAAGTCCTCCCAGATTGCCATGGCTGAAGAGCAGAGAAGTCTGCTCTTCCCCAGAGGGCAAAGCGGTCAAGAGAGGTCCCAGGCTGCCCATTGGGGGAGCCCGGATGGAGCAAACGGAGAGGCGAAGTCCTGATCTGCCCGGGTGAAAAGAATTCCCGTCTGCCATGGTGGAGCAGCCAGCAAGGAGATCCGGCACGCCGGCCTGAGCACCCAGAAGAACTGTGGCCCGCCCCTTCATGCTCACAATGAAGTGCAGAGGGGGCAGGTCCGCAAGGACAGAGGTGATCTCCCAGGGGGCTACTGCCCGAAGTCGAAGGACGCCGCCCAGGAGTGATCGACAACTACCAAGTGCAGGCCGAAAGGGCCGTCCAGAATGAGCGGGAAAGCGCCAGACAGAACCTGCCGGAGAAGGAGATTGCAGTGGGGGACACGGTGCTGGTCGGGAACCAAAGGCCGGAAGAGAAGCTGTCACTACCGTACGAAGCGCAGCAACCAGGAATGACCAATGTCAAGGGGTCCATGATCACAGCGACCAATGCCTGAGGCACGGTCACCAGGAATGTGTCGTTCTTCAAGCGGATCGAGGCAGCGCCTACCCCCGCAATGCACGACGTGCCCGGACCCGGGCCCGGGGCAGGATCTCCACCAAGGGACGACAGACTTCCGGATGCTCCAGGGACACAAGAGGCACTTCCAGAGGAGCCCAGAAGATACCCAAGCCGGGCGGGGCACAAGCCGCCGCAGAGGTTCCAAGACTTTATCATGGACACTGCCTCATAACAGGTGGAGGACTGTTCGTGAACTGTTGAACTGTTATTGTTGTGTGCACATGTTAGTACGGTTTCTTGTTTGGGGGAAAAAGGAGGGATGTTGCATAGTGAATACGCTGCACTGCGCATGCGTGGCCCATAACGAGGCTCGCGCATGCGCACCGTTAATAAAGACGGTCCCGGCCAGCAGTTGCGGCCGGGGACCTGAGCAGCCAGCACGCGTTCCATGTGGTCTGTCCATCATGCAAGTGTGATTGCGTGTGAGTGATGGCGCGGGCCTCAGGCGGCCCCCGCCCTTACAACAGCTTGCATGTTTGCCACGGAACAGCATAATGCAGCGATCGAGGGGGAAACCATTGTGTTCCGCTTGGGAAATGAAAGAGGAATTATGCTCAAAGAAAGGAGCCACAGATGTAGGCATTGTTAGACAGTTGTGGGTAGCGCGGCTGTGGACGGATGGCAGTTTGTTATGGGACCGGACGGAGCAGGCAGGTGAACTGTATTCTTCAGAGGGCAGCGCCATAATGATGACGTCAACTGTTACGGAGGAGGTGGCTAATGATCACAAGGACGTATGTTGTCCGATGGAACTGGTAACAGGAGTAAAGAGCATGCGCTCTCAGCCCTGGTTGTTCTGTTGGCCTTTGGGACTGATGGCAGAGCTGGGAGGAGTGCACGTCTAGAAATTAGTTTGCCGGAAGAGGTTTCGGCAGGGGGGTTGATAGCTCTGGAAAAGATTGAGGGCTAGGCTAATGTTGGGACTGTCAGGACTAGGGCTAGCTAATCTTTTGGTTGTTGCCCCTGAGCTTCTATCCGGGGCTACAAGCAAAAGACCCAGGGCTATAGCCCCCTCAAACCCCCCCTAGCAGTGCCTCTGGGTTTCGTAGAATTTTTCATGCGTATGGAGAATACCCATGGAGTGAATGGGCTGGCTCTAGATCATCAAGGTATTGTGTCAGCTGACATTACTGTTTCAAATGGTATATCGGTTATGACAAAGGAAAGTACTGCATCTGAGTGTGATCCGATGGGGGAATGTCAAGATACTGCAACTAAATGTGATCCTGTTGGGGCCCTGTTGTGGTGGCGCTAATTTGTAGAGGGACTGGGTGTCCCGGCGCTTTCGTGGTTGTGACACATGTTTAGGGGGACTGTGGGTCCCTACACTGTTGTGGTTGCACCAGTTTGTAGGGGAACTGGGGGTCCCGGCGCTTTTGTGGTTGCGCCACGCTTTTAGGGGGGTTGTGGGTTCCAGCTCATTTGAGCCAATCGTGGTGGGGTAGTGTGGTTCCAGCAGTAGTTTTTAGTGGAAGTGTCCAGGTTTATTGATTCCTGGGTTATGCATGTTAGGGAGTTGGCAACCTCAGAGTAGTGTCCTTGCACACTTTATGCTAGGTGAATGATGATGGTGGTAATTTAGTTTGTGTCTGGTTGTTTCGGGTGAGTGAGGCAGTGCTGAGGGCTGGTTCCCTTTTTGAATGTTTTTCGTGGTATGGGCCAGCCACAGATCAGTTGCATGTTTCGTTGGGGTGTTAGCTGTTTCAATCTATTGTTGGTTCAGTGGGTTGAGCATTATGGCTCAGAGTGCAGAGCTTGGTTTGCAAGGGTATTTGGTGGTGACATTGTTGTCATTTGCATTCCTCCTGTCTCATCCTACATTGTGTCTTCATTGTGTTCTTGTTGTAAGAGGGAAGATGTGTTGTGATTTGCCATTTGGTTGACGTGAGTATGTGATGTGCTTGTTGGAATGTTGGAATGTTAGACTGGAATGTGTGTCTGCAGTATGGGTCGTACGTTCCATGTAATTCAGTTGGGGCCTGGAGAGTATTGGATGAGGGTCCAGTGGATGTCTCCCTCCCTATGTATGTACCTACCTGATCCACCTCATGTACTTACCCGAGTAACTCCTATCTGAGACCTAGTAAAGTCATGAACCTACATTATGGCTCTGTGCACTTCTTTGAACCCTGAGAGCGCGTCTCATCAAGGTGCTCTAAGGGTGTGGCTGACTGCAGCCGTCACCCCTATTGTGACATAATGTACTATATGTTATGCGTATGGTTATGCTTATAGTTAAAAGTGTATTTATATAAACAATGGTGTTTAGTGTATGGTACAGTAAGTAGAGTAGTGACTATATTTATAATTATTTTGGAATGATAAGTTAGTTAGATGATATTGTATGTATAATGAAAAAGACAGTAGAGGGGGGAAACCCTGGTGTGAGGCAGATGATGGAAGTGTTGGCCTGCCTCGGGCCACCCAAGGAGATCATACTCTGGCATCGGGTATTAGGCAAGGGGTCTGTAGCGTATGAGACTCCCTGAGACCCCTCCAAGGAAGAGCGGGCTGGCTGGGCAGATGCCTTCTTATGGAAGGATCTCACACAAGGGGAATTATGAAAAGGGAATTGAAAATAAGAGGATAGGAATGACTAATAAAAGATTACATGTTTTTTTGTAAATGAAGAAGGGTCCCCATTGGGATCCCTATAAAATCCTAAGTGTCCCATTGAATAAGAAAAGAACGCATGATGTGGCACATCTCCTGTTAGCAGATGTTTTATTATACAGGTTCCATGCCCCACCCCATCCAGCTGTCCTCAGGGTTGGCGTGGTGGGTTTTATGGGGACCGCCTGGGTCTGCAGTGATGGAGGTGGACACCCTTGCTTGGACCAGGGCCAGAAAACCAGGTATTTAATGCAGTGTGATGTAAAGTGGTCTCATTTAGTGCCCTTGTGCCAGGTTTGTTGGCCTTGCTGCACGTAAAATGCTAATGTGTCACTGAAAGAAGACAGATTATGTCTGACCTGTGTAAGGAAGGAGGGGTCGTTTTGCCCCCCCTATACATTCAGCATGGAAGGGACCCTCTGCTCTTACAATAGTGGGGGGAACGCCCTCCTTGCCCTTTCCCGGCACCAGTGAGTATTTTTTGATCACATATGTGAGGTTTTCCAAAGAAGAAAAGGTGTACGTGAAATGTTTTAAGCTGTGATGGTGTACACTGGAGACCCCCGGCTGACCCATAGAGCCAAGGTTTGCTCCAAAGTACTTTTAAGACGAGATAGCTGCTCCTTTGAGATGGATGGGGTGCAGATTTATTACCCCAACACCAATCACTAAGGACAACTCAATGGTTTGGCAAAGGGTGTCCGTTTAACAAAAAACATGGATTCATGGCAATCAGCAGTGATGCGATAGTCTGTCTCACTTTGACTCCAACAAACTTCATACAAGCAGTGACATTTATACTCAAAACTCGTCATAATTAACACGTAATTCTATTGGTTAGGAAAAGGTAACTTTAATATAGGTACTACATCTGTATTTGGTAACGGAGTGAGGGGATTGGGTGAACACTGTCAGGTGGGCGTCTAAGCCCTTCCTTCAAAAATGACTACTGTAGACGTCACTAAAATTACGAAGCCCCATTGGTTCTACTAACTATAGAACCCTGGATTATTTGGTCCATTGTGATTGGGTTGGCATCAACCCCATGCATAAATTTCCACTTTGCTTAGCAGCACGCAGAACGGTCAGCCAGGTGCAGGGTGCCCCTCATCTACCCAGCCTTCCTCCAATTAATCTTACAATCAATCATCACTTCAGCAACTATGTGTCAATTATTTTACTGTGGTTGGCCTCGAAGATGCATCTTCTGTCTGGAAAAGTTCTGATATCTCTGCCTGGGTGGATGCCAAGCATAGGTGTAACCCAACTCCATCGCCTGGGTTCATTCCTTCTTCATCTTCTGGGTCTATACATGATGGTTTGAAGAAGTGTCTCTTCTGAGTCCATATCTTTTTTACTCCCTTCAGGCTTCCTGCTGTCCTTACATGTTCGTCTTTATTCCATGTCATCAGTTGACCTTTTCCATTTGGGCTACAGTAAACCCATCTTCCTACATAATTTCTATGTTTCCTGGGATAGAGAAACTTTGTACCTTCTGGCACGTGCCTGCTGGCCTTCACAAAGTCTCTTATTTCTTCATCAGTCAGGTCTTTGGTCTCCCATCCTGGCTGGATATCAATCATGATCTTCATCCCTATGGCTTTCTTCGCAGTTTTCTGGCATTGCGAGATTATTATCTTGATAACGCAAAATCGTAGTAATATCATCACTATCAGGGCTCCCAAGAACTTGAATGCATCTGCCATCCATTGTGGAACCCATGAAAACAGTGATCCAAATCAGCTGTCATCATCAACTTCGTCGGTTTCATTGATCATCTGGTTCTGCAGGTTTGTCAGCATACCTATAGCTTCTGTTAAAGCTCCATTTTCTTCGTCGAGAGAAGGTATAAATGTGCAACATGATTCTCCTAGTTTTGCACAAACTCCTCCATCCATAGCTGGGATCATGTCAAGGACATATCTCTTCTGGAGAGTCATCAGTTGGGTGGCTCTTAACTCTTCCTTAATCACATTGAATCATTTTATGGTCGTGTTGATGGTCTGTAGCAATTCCCATCTGATTATCTGTAAACATTTAGTATTTACTCCAAATTGGATTTTTGGCACAAAGAGCATCATGAACACTGATGAGGTGAGGCTGAACAGCCTGTGTTCATATGGGATTGCATGAACGGCTTCTTCTGATTTAGCAGAGAAGTAATTTTCTCTCTTCATTTGAGTTATCACTTCCACAGATCCCTTCTTTCTCAGGTGAGCATCTGCCTTCGGGAAACTGTCAATATTCAGGTCACATTTCGGGATCATCAATGCTGGAACGTGGACATTCACTATTGTGAAATGCCTCCCCAGTTCTTTGGCAGTCTGATGTATGCTTTGGATCCACACACCCAATAATGATCCATAAATACTGCAGATCCATGTACCATTCCTGGAGTATCAAAAATGTGTCCACAGTCCTGATTCTCTCCCATTATTCTTGTGCCATTATTCCTGAAGCACAATTTAGGGCCTTCCAGTGGCACTATCTGCAAGGGTCCTCCTCTGTCTTCGACTCATGTCAGCAGCTTTGCAAGTTTTGGCTGTAATGGCTTGCATATCCTTTGTAAATTTTCAATTGCCTCCTTGCATGCTCCAGCGACCATCCATGCTCTGCAGATCACTAGTCCTTTCTCTCATTTGTCTGGTGAAAGCACTGTTCCCCAAATTTACATTTGGCCTCTGTTTTTCCAAATTTGAGCCTCTTCTGGAGTTTTTCCTTTGACATTTAGTTGCTGGTTCACTTCTCATCATATTCCTGCTCCTTAACTCCTGGCTTCTCGTACCTGATCACATGTTTCCTAGTATGAGCTATATTCCGTGTCTTGATGTCTTGGACATAATCATCTTCATCGGGATAGGCTAATTCAGTTGCCCATATTAATGAGGGATCACTTCCCATGAACTGGCCTCTGGTCTTGCACATTGCTACGTGTGAGAGACAGTGTGCTGTCGGGACATCAATTTCTACAGCCACAAAGATCTTGGATTTTCTCATGCTATATGGTAGGAGTGCACAAACAAAGCATTCCCCTTCAGAATTTCGTCTTCCAACTTCCTTCATGTGCTGGTACCAAATGTTGTTTCCTAGGTGTACTGTGCTATCCAGGTAGTCGGTCAGTTCATTGTCATCATCATGCATGCTTCTCTTGATCCTTAAGGTTTTAATGTAGTTTGCTATTACTACATCTCTGAAAGCATCTGCTCTGTATGGCTCTTTCTTGCTGGGGGATTTCCAGGTATTCCTGTCCAGAGTGCAGGCCTTCTCATCTGCTCCATTTGAGGGGGTAAACATCTGGCAGTTCTTTCCCTCTCTTCGCACATTCTTCTCCTGCTGGTTACAAATGCCCATTGCAACCAGCCTGACGCTGGTCTGGTATATGGCTGTACTGTGGAACTGGTACTTGTCCTTTGTGTGGGAATATATATGCTTGGCAATACAGTCTCTGCGGTTTTGTTTTTCAGTTCCTCTTGCAGTTTCCTCGCTCTTGCTATGTGCAGAAATAATGAGTCTACTATCAGTTGTGTCCGTGCAGAGAGTTTCTCTGAATTGGCCCTTGTTTTCTTGAGGGTTTCTGCTATGACTGCTTCTGTTGGTTTTCCTCTTAACCCTTCTTGTTTTCTGTGAAGTTTCTTATGGCAGGCAGTCTCTTCTTTTCTACTGTTTTGGTTTGTGGTTCTGCAGTCATTGACACTAGGCCTGTTTCGTGTGCATTCAGTGTTTGCGTGCGCGTAAGTTGTCAGTGATTTTACTTCATTTATTCTGTGCCGACCCTGCCTTTGGCTTTTCTGTTTGTTTCTGACCACAAGTGTGTGTGTGTCATTGCTAATCACATCCATGTCAAGTTCATTCATTCCTCCATCAGATCGTCTAGGGACTGGAATTACTATATGAGGTCTGGGTGCTTTTGTGGGTTTCATGCGTGCATTATTAGGAGGGTGCACTGAAATTGGAACACTTTGTGCACCAATAAACAATGCAGTTCTGATTGTTAATGACAGTAAAACAACAATCAGACCCTCCAGCTTATAGCGATTTTGCGATCCTGCAAAATGCCACAAAAACGGCTGTTTTGCGCAAAATGCTGCAAAAAAACATCGTAAAAAAAAGTTTACATTTTTTTAAAGTAGTCTGTAAAAATTACTGTTTTGAAAAAAAATAATACTCAGGGTGCCAGGTTCTCAACTTTTTTTACACAAGAAATGAAATGCGCTAACACATCTCATCACTTGCGTCCCAAAAAAGTGCAGCCCAATCCACAAGGGACACATGAATGGGCACATTTTATATGAGCGCCCATTCAGATGACCTTTTTCACCTCCTTGATCAAATAAAGTGGCGTTTCTGTCAATTTAAAAGCGTATCCCTCATTTCCATGCAAGATGCACTTTTAAATGTGCAGAAATTGTAGGCAACCCTACGCGCACGGGATGTGGGGCTGCCACTGCATGACAGGGTCTTTCCTGACCCTGTCATGCATTTCTTTTAAGGTATGAACCGCTGCTGTGTTGCTTGCATTTCTGTTCCTCAAACAGGATAAAAATGCATTTTTTGGGTCGCATTTTACAGTGGCAGGCACCTGGAGGGCCTGTCCCTGTGAAAGGCACTGGGAGCTTGCAGAACACTGTCGGGAGAGCGATTCTATTCAAAGTACTGCCCATTTTGATGACAAAAATCAATCGAATGTTACAATTTGACCTATTTCGTCCAGTACTATTCTATTAATTTTTATAAATACTGAACATGTGTTACAGGGGTGTCACCCGCTCCCCTTGTTCAGTATTTTTGGTCTAGGGTGGTTGCAGAAGTGTTTTCCCCTTTTTCCTCAAAATTGGAGGCGGGGACAGGAAAAAAAGAAAATAATGAAAAAGGGACCCTGCGGAGTTGGATCCGACTCACGTTAGAGGGACGGATCTGGCACCGCAGGGATGTAGGGGAAGCGGCAGTGACCAAGCAGTTAAGTAGGGGAGGGGGTGGGGTGGTGGTGATAGGTACATTTTGGGTTGTTTGGCTGAAGTGCAAATCAATTTGCAGCGAAATTGACTATGGTAAATTCCGCCATAAATATTTACACTTCGGTCAAACAACCCAGAAAACCATTCAAGGCAGCTGACCAGCGCACAATTTGCGCTACAGCTCAAGCCTGTGGAAATGCGTCGGTCACCTTTGAGAATAAGGTGACCTGCTCATTTCCAAAAATGGTTTGTCTAAAAATAGCATATCATCCGTTCTTTTTTAAATGCCCCATTTTTCGAGGAACTGGGTCAAAATCTACATTAAAAAAATATTTAAAAAATGGTTACACTATGAAAGAGAGGGAGAGTGATGGGTGAGATGTGAAGTGATAGGCAAGAAAACAGAGGGAGGGCAGTGGGTCAGAGGAGGAAGCGCTGCACAAGAGAGCAGAGGAAGCAGTGATGCAGTGGCCAAGAAGTCTGAGAGCGAGCAGAGGTACAGAAAGTAGAGGGAGCATGTGGTCAGTGAGCCAGAAAGCAGAGAGGAAGTGGTTGGCCGGAAAGAGGCAGTGAGCTGTAGATTGGGAAAAAAGATGAGTGAAGAGTGCGATAGAATGGGAGAAAGGATGCAAGATGCAGAAGCAGCACAAAAGAATGAAGGACTGTATATTGCGGGAGGAATTGTAAAGTGTAAGGTGTGAGTTGGGAGTATGATTTGGAGTGTGGCAGGGGCTGGGCAGTGCACATTTTGACTTGACAGTGTGACATATATATGACAGAGGGAGAGAGGTTAAGGAATGCAAGTTGTGATGGTGAGTTGGTGAGATGTGTGTTGGTGAGAGAGTTGTGTGGATGTTTGGGGGATTGGAGAACATAGAAGGGGAATAGTTTCAGCATTACAACTGATAATGATCAATTTAGTTAATACTATTAAATAGGCATGAACATTAAACCAGAAATGTAGCCAAATCAAACACTGTTCTGCCAAGCCAGAGACATCTGGGACTCTTCCTATTAAATTAATACAAAAGATACATAATAATGATACCCTGGCTCTCTTGTAGCCTTGCACTCTGCCTATTAGCTGCAATGTGGCAATCTTACACCCTCCAGTTAATACAAAATGTCCTGCAAAAATGCCGCAATAAATAAAGGCTTGTGCTGCAAAATTTGCCATTTCATGCCGCAAACTTTGCCATTTCATGCCGCAAAATCCTGGAAGGTCTGAATAATGAATATGATGCCTAGATACATTATGCCCCTGTATGTCAGGCGGCAACATTTTCTTTCAGAGAAACGTGGTCGTCTCTCTTCCTGCGGGAGGACCCGATTGCTGCTCTGGACCCCCATCTCTATCATTCGCCAAATGTCAATATTTATTATTTCTGTGTTTAAGAGTGCCAGGTGCTCCACAAGTGTCCCTCCTCTTGCGAGTGACAAATTGTCTCTTATTTCAGGATACAGTTCCTTTGCTACTCTATGGGAAAAATAAAATAAAATAACATCTCAGTGAGTCCCTTTACTGCGCATGTTCAAAGTACGTAAGCTCCCAATCCACTCCTCGAATTTGCTTCAGTCCTGAGGATATATTGTACTTTGATTAGTATGAAGGAATAGGGGAAAAAATAACAAGTATAACAAGTGGAGTTTTTGATACTGCTTCCTCGATCTGTCCTTCGGCGGAAGGCCTTTAGAATCTTCTCAGGTAGCTCCGCTGATGGTTAGAGAGTTCCACTTGGAGCACAATTCCGTGCAAGAGCATTCCCATCTGTGCAATATTAGCAGGATCTTTAATGAATGTGAGGACGTCAACCTCGATTGGTCTCCCAACTAGCTCTGGAAAGTCAGTGACTAGGCGAAAGAGGACATTGTGTGCCAACCTGCTGTCTTCTGGTGACAGGGACATCTGTCCTGTCTTTGCTGGAATGTTGGATTATGTGTTCTTTTCCTTAATGTAAACAATATCTGCACTGTCCGGTCGCTTGGAGTGCGACAAGAATTACGATTTTATTTAGGAGATGGCTTAGGTGCTCTGTGTTTGCAGGATCTCGAAGAAACGTGAGTGTATCTGTTGTTCTTCAGTTAAGAGTTGGACAATCTTCGATTATACGAAAGAACAATGTGTTGATAAGCTCATCGATTTCCGCCTGTGTTTGGGACATTTGGTTTCTCCTCACTGTACTCAGCCTCCCTACCAATGCCGGGTAAGATCAAAATAGGTGACCACATCCTTGGTGATGTTGCTACTGCGGGACACCATAAGTTATTCCGATAGGGTCTCGATGTGGAATGAGTCGGAATACTGTATTTGCTTCCAATGTAAGTGTCCTCAGTCAAAATTTGGTATATTCTTTTCTCATCAAGGCTTAAGCACGCCTCAGTCCAAAGTTCAGCAGTCATTAGACTGTGTTGTGGCTTGTATGTGCAATTTCCTTCTTCACCCTGCAACTAGGATACACAGAGTGTCAGTTTCTTATGTCCTTATCTCCTTTTTTGCTTAGAGAATGTGTCCAATTTAAGCTACAACTTGCAAAAAGTTATTTGTATTTGTCTGGCTTGTCATGCGTCCTTCTTCCTCGTCATGGATCTCATCTGCACATGATGTGGTTCTTCTCCGTCGCTCGGCGATTCCTCTTGTTGGGGTACAGGCAGGGGGCCTTCTCTGATGTAGGGTTTAATATCGCAGAGAAAAATCCAAGCTCTCCTGCCTTGTAGTTTCACTGCGGATGGAGTGCAGTCCTCCACTGTAAAAGGACTGTTGAATCTTGGCTCATCCCACTTTTTCCTTGTATGATTCTTCACAAGGACAGCGTCTCCAGGGAAGACGGGTGGAACACGTAGACCTTAAACTTGGTCTGTTGTAGTATCTCCTTCTGTGTTCTGTGCTGCTCTGCACCCTTTTCGTCGTCACTGCAGCTGGTCTGAAATTACAGTAAGGCAAGATGTCATGCAGTTCAGACACTAAACTTTCTCCTGTTGACTGGGCATCACATCTATCTCTATCTCAAGGTGTCAGAGGAGTTCTCATTCGTCTTCCTGTGGCTATCTCGCGTGGCGTAAAATGATGGTCGAAACCGGGTTGGTTCCAAAGTGCATACAGTGCTATTGGAAGGCAGTGCAACCATCCCTTCTTTAGAGTAAGATTCAACTTGGCTATCCTTTCCTTTAACAAGCCGTTGAGCTTCTCACAGTTTCCATTACTTTGCAGATGATACGCCGACAAGAACTTGTGCTTTATACCAAGCAGCAAGCTAATCTGTTTGAACACTGCATTGACAAAGTGAGGGCCATTATCTGATCTCATGACCTCGGACATCCCCCACCTAGGGAACACTTCTCTCACTAAAAATTTGGCTGCACAGGTAGAGTCTGGGTGTGTACATGGACCTGCCTCAATCCATCTAGAGAATGGACACACCACAACAATTAAATATCTGTACCCATTATATACTTGAATCATGTCGACATAGTCGTCATGCAAGTGCTGAAAAGGCCCATTTGGCCTTGGGATGACTCCTCTCATTACCTTTAATGTGTGCCCAGCTGTGAATTGCTGGCAGATTATACTGTTTAACATAAAGAATGCAACGTGCTCTGCTAAATTCGGTATGAACCTGTCTTCTGCGAGCATTGCTGCAAGATTCTCTTTTGTCATGTGTGCCGGGTAATGTAACTTCTCCAGCGCTATTTTTAATAGGGCTACAGGCATTACTGGTTTACCAGTGCTGTCTAGTTGCCACAAGCTGTCAGAGGGGTTTAAAGAACACCCTCAACGTTTCCACAGGTTCTTCTCTTCCTGTGGTGCCTCCCCTTGGAGTTCCATTAGCTTTGTTTGTCCAAAATTACTGTAACTCTCAGGTGTAATTTGTGTAACCATCATTCGCTCATTGGCATGGATAACTTCCACTGCCATGATCGTCTCACTTTTGGATGCCATACGCTTGGCTTCCATGTCTGCTGCTTGATTTCCGCACAAGATAAAATCTGTCACCTTCATGTGGGTGGCGCATTTCACGACTGCTATGCCCACTGGGAGCCGTAGTGCCTTGATCAGCCTGTCCAATAAGGCTGCGTGCTGCACTGACATGCTGTCTGCTCAGAGGTAGCCCCTCCTTTTCCAGCATGCTAACCCTGCATGCACTGTCGACGTCACATAGGTGGAGTCACTGTACACTGTTACTTCCTTGTCTGCGTGATTCTCAATGGCGAGTGTCAACGCCAATAATTCTGCAGCCTGTGCTGAATCGCGAGGTGGTATTCGTGCACTAAGAAGCACTCAAAACTCTCCGTTCGCTGTGTGCTTCATCACAGCAACGTCTTTGTATCTTTGCCCATCGCTTTGGTCGATCCTCTAAGACCTGTCAATAAAGACGATCTCTCCTTCTGCCAAGGCATTTTCTTTTACCCTGGGAATTTCATCATAGAATTCTTCAAATTTGCTGAGTCATGAATCGGCTCTCCGTCTGTGAATGGCTGTGCTATAAACATAGATGTGTTTACTATCTTACATCGGACTACCTTAATCGATGGATTTGATATGATCACTTCATAAGCAGAAGCTCTCTGAGATGTCAATGTGCCCTTTGGTTTCTCTAGGATGGCAAATAGTGAGTGCTCGATGTACAACGTCATGGAGCATCCCATTGCAATGGTTGTAGTCTTCTCTATGGTGAATGCTGCGGCAGCTAAACTTTGTTCGCACTGGAAATTACCTCTCATTACTCTGTCCAAATTCCCACTGTAGTATGCAAGGGGCTTGTACCCCAACGTAGTTCTCTGCATGCTGTTATAACACTGCCATTTGTGTGCAAAAACAGTTACAATTCCTCTGCATAATTGGGAGTCCCGAGAACTGGAGCTGTACAAATAGCTCTTTTGAGTTCAGCAAACCCTTTCTTCATGGTTTCAGACCATTCAATCTTTTCTTTAGTCAGTTGGGCCTTCTTTAGGGCCTGAAATAAAGGCTTAGTGTAAGAGCTGTAGTCAAAGACCCATGCCCTGACATAGTTGCATAGGCCTAAAAAGCTCTGCACCTGCTTTATCGTGTGTGGCTTAGCCATGTTTAGTATGGCTTCAGCCCTTTCTGGGGTCACTTTCTTTCCCTCATGTGAGATCAGCTGGCCTATGTACAGCACTTTCTGTTGACAATATTGTAACTTTTTTTTGTCGACTTTATATCCTTTCTCAGCCAGTATAGTCAACAGCTGAACAGAATTGTGCCTGCTCTTCTGTTGTGCTGCAAATTAGGATATCATCCACATATTGCAGGACGACACTTTCTAGTGCGATATTGCTCAAGTCCATCTGCAGGACTCGGTTGAAAATAGAAGGAGACTCACAGTACCCCTGTGGCAGCCTCGTGCTTTTCAGACGCATTTGTCTGAATGTGAATGATGTCGGATCTTGTGAGTCACGGTGCAACGGGATTGAGAAAAATGCATTTTTCAAGTCAATCACAGTTAAATATTTTGCCTCAACTGGTATGTTACATAGAATTGTAGACGGGTTAGGAACTAGAGGGAACTCAGCCTCAACAATATTGTTTATTGGGCTTACATCCTGGATTAGCCTCCAAGACCCCCCTTTACTTTTTTTCACAGGGTAGATGCCTTGCTCTATCATAGCCGAAAATTGTCCTTCATCTGCCTCTCTGGACATGGGATATTGCCGTGCTCTTGGGAGGATTGCTCCTGAGTTCGGTTTAATCTTCACTTCTCCAACCAATAATCAATACGCCTACATCATAGAGGCCTGTAGTCCACACTGAGACAGGCACCTTGGCCATATCGTCATCAAAATATTCAGGATGATTTTGTGCCAACATCATTCTCTGAGGTACTTCTCTTTTAATCATTTTAACCCAAAAGGTGAGACTCACTTCCACCATTGTCTCTCCCATATCTGTTTGCTCTTCAAACAGATCATCATCGGTGATGTCAGTCAATCGATATCCTTCTTCAATGGCGATCACTGTGCACCATTGTTGGCCCTCGTCGTCATAGCCATCAATCAAGGCCACTCTCAGCTAATTCATCCATATAAAGCGTTTATTTTTTCGCAAGAGTGCTGTGATGGGATGTACACCTTTGTGAAAAATCTGGGATGAATCTGCGGTAGAAATTGGCAAAGCCGAGCATGCTTTGTACTCCTTTAACTGAACTTGGTAATGGCCACTTAAGGATTGCGTCCACCTTTCTTGAATCCATTCAGACTCCCTTTGGGGTCAGGATAAACCCAAGGAATTCAACTTCTGTGGCATGAAAACACATTTTTCTAGTTTTGCATATAGTCTGTGCTGGCACACTTTCTCAAGGACTGCTCGGACGGGCTTCACATGGTCAGATTCTGAATAGGAGTATACTAGAATATCATCAATATACATGACAACACATACGTCAATAAGTTCACGAAGGACATCGTTCATGAAGTATTGGAAGGCTGCTGGTGCATTGCACAACCCGAAAGGCATCACCTGGTATTCGAATAACCCATACTTAGTGGGGAAAGCAGTCTTCCATTCGTCGCCCTCTTTTACATGTACCAGATTAGATCTCCGGAGGGTATGCCCCCCGGAGATCTAATTTAGTGTATATACAAGCGTCCTTCACTTGGTCTAGTAGTTCAGGGATCAGAGGCAATGGATATCGGTTCTTAACAGTTATCTGGTTCAATGCGCGGTAGTCTATGCACATTCTGAGGTCACCGTCGTTTTTGGGCACGAAGAAAAAATCTGAAGATTCAGGGGACTTGGATGGGCGAATAAAGCCATTGGCAAGGTACTGGTCTAAGTATTGTCGTTGGTGAAGGTTCTCAGGTTCCGTAAGGGCATAGATCCTGCGACAAGGGGGTTGTGCACCGGGTATGAGATCGATTTGACAATCGTACGATCTGTGAGGATGTAAGGTGTTTGCCTGTTCCTTTTGGAAGACATCCTGGAATTCTTGGTATTCTGGAGGTAGTTGCATGACTGCTGTGGTTACTGTGGCCAGGCCTGCGTTCTGATTTTTCTTTGGGTAACAGATTTGTGCGCAATCCGGGAAGATTATTCTCTTCTCTCGCCAATCAATACAAGGATTATGTGTTTCTAACCAAGGTATCCCCAGTATTATTTGGAACTGTGGGACTTTGATTAGATCAAACACAATAGTCTCTCGATGCCCATCCTGACCTAATAGTGTCATCTCTGCGGTGGAATGAGTTACAAGCCCAGAGGCAATTTCAGTTCCATCGACTGTGCTGATGACATCTGAGGTGGTTTTTTGGCAGAGAGGTAGATTCATCCTGGAAGCCAATTCATAGTCCACATAGTTTCCTATGGCCCTGCTATCAATGTATGCCCTTACTGCGTGCATACGCGATGGCTGCCCTGGATCTACGAGGACCATTGGTATGATGAAATGCAACATCTGTGTATCCTTCTTCAAGCACGGCAAGCGGACCTCCACGCTTGTCGGGCGTGGTCGTTTCCCGAGTCTGACTCCATATGGCTTTTATCAGCAGCTCCTACCACCTTCTTCGGTGGTTTTACAGGGCAATCCCGTAGAAAATGTCGAGACGTTCCACAATATAGACACAATTGCATTTGCCGTCTCCTTTCTCTTTCCTTCTGGGTTAAGGGTCCTTTAACCCCTCCGATTTGCATGGGTTCTGAAGCATCTGCTCCTTTGGGGTTAGCGTGGGTTTTGACCAACACCCAATTCTCAAACTTAGCTCGATCAGCCTTTCTGTTCTGAAGTCTGTGTTCTAACTGGACCACTAAGTCTATATATTCAGCGCAGTCTTGAAGTGGGTTCACGACTTGAGCCAAGACATCCTTGAGTTCTTCTCGAAGTCCTCGATGAAATAATGTGATTCGTTTTACCTCAGGCCATCCAGTTTCCACTATCAACCTATTAAAGGTCGCGATGTAGGATAGAAGGTCCTGGTTACCCTGTCGTAGGGACAAAAGTTCGTTATCCAGGGCCTGTCCTTGGGAGCGCCGGGCAAATAGTCTTTCCATGCTAGTTTGAAAGCCCTGAAAATCCCTAAGAATTCGGTCATCCTGAGTAACTAGTGGAATTGACCAATCAGCTGCACTGCCGCTGAGATATGACAATACAAAGGCTACCTTGGCTTGATCGTTTGGGAATGCTCCATTTCTGCATAAAAAGTGCAAGCGGCATTGGTTCATAAACACGTTGAACTTTTTGGGATCTCCGGCAAAGCGTTTGGGTGGAGCTAATGGAATATTTCCTCGTAGGTTTATTTGCACAGGGTTACTCGATAACACAGGAGCTGGATTTTCCCCAGAACCAGGTAGGGGTGCTTGTCCAGCCTGGCTTTGCAATAGTTGCCTAGCAAGGTTATCAGTTTGCTCCTTTGACAAAATCAGTTCTCTCCTAAGAGCATTGGTTTCTTGACGGGCGGAATGCACTTCAGCCCTCAGTTCCCCTAGTAATTGGGCCAATTGGTCAGTCTCTGAGGTATCCATAACACCCGGGTGGGAATTTGTGGGTAGGCTTCGCATTCTGTTACGCTCACCTGGCTCCCACAGAGGCGTCGATCTGAACTGGACAGCTGCGGTCCCCACCAATGTGACGCGTAGGGCCGAGATGACGGACTGGACTGGCCCACCTAGCTTCTTTTGCTTGGCCCGTAGGAATATTCTTCTGCAAATGGAGAAAGAGAATTAACCTCCCGTGGAGCTGAGCGTAAATCCCCCCACCCCTGCTGTTCTCCCCACAGATCACCTTTGATGTCCCCTCTTATAGTCTCACCTGATGGTTTGAAAAGATGAGCTCTCCATCCTGCATTGAGCGCAGGGGCGCGTTGATAACCAGTTGCTTCACTGGCTCGAAGGAATTGGTGACTTCCAGAACAATATGACTCGGAAAAGTATGTAGTTTGTAAGAGTTCACATGTCTAACTTTCACTCTTGTCCGATTCCTTGCAGTTTGCAGCTTGACCCCTGCAAAGAGTTCCTCTTGGTAGCTGACGAAGTTCAGATAAGGATTTGGCTTATCCTAAACAGCTCGATATAATAAGGCCAGAATGTAACCTGTTGCTTGCTCCCTTATTCAGGCGTGGAGAGAAAATATGAAGTTCGGGGAATAATGCCTTTGGCGGTAAAATTAGGTAAATCTATTGCGGTGAGAAGAGTTCCCCTTGTTTGTCCCTTTGTCTCACCTTGTTGTCCTTTTGTTCCCCTTAGGGGCCGGGGTACGGCGAGGATGCAATGGAGACTGCGCCGACCTGTGAAGAGGAATAGTACCCCTGGCGGTAATCGGGTAAGTCTATGGGGGTAGTTACTATTGCCTCTGTTTATTCCCTTGGCTCACCTTTGCTGGTCTTGTGTTCCCCTTAGGTGCCAGAGTGCGGCAGGAACGCGCAGAAGAATGCGGTGGATCGTGAGGATGCTGCGAAGGCCGGTGAGTTCAGCGTGGCGCTGCAGCAGCAGGCGAGGCGGCGTGCGTAAAATGCTTCTTTCTTCCAGCTTGAAGGCACGGTGGATCCGGAATTCAGGTAAGGATCAAAGGTTTTGCTCTTATTCTAACCTTTTCTCCTTCTGTTCCTCCCTTTTTCTAGGAGCTGCAGACTCGAGGCGGGCGTGGCAGAAGACTGGATTCAGGCTTGCAGACACGGTGAGCGTTACGCTGCTGGATGCAGAATAACGCAAAGCATGTGCTGCTCTTCGGGCGTGGTTTAAATAGCCTCCAAAGTAGTCCCAGGTAAGTATTCCTCCCCAGCCCCATCCAAGTAAAAAATAGTCCCTAGGTAAAATAGTCCCTTCCAAGCATCATTTGGCTTGGAGCTCTGCAGCACGGTCTGCATCAGGTAAGCTTGCAGCATGGTCTGCTTCAGCTAAGTTCTACTCTATGAGCCTGGCGCCATAGGCGCCAGGACTGACTCTCTATATGAGCCTGGCGCTATAGGCACCAGGACCGCACCCAAACAGATCCTAGCAGGGGTTTTTGGGCTTGCTCAAAATAGCTTGATGCCTGCTTCTGGGGTTGCTGGACCTGGTCTGGTTCCCCGGGGGTAGGCATCATGACAATTTCATAGGTTTTTAGTAGCACAACTTAACTATAATGTCCCTTTAACAACGTTTTTTACTGAATTTCATAGGTTTTTAGTAATGCAACTTAACCATAACGTCCCTTTGTCAACGTTTTTTTTAAGTAGTATACATATACATAGTGTGAATTTGATAGATGTTTACTAGGATTCTGTCAAAAATATCAACTTCACTTCTTGATTCTGTCCCCTCACCCTCCGTCCTCACCTGATGATACGGCCTGGATTAGCTTCTTTTTTCTTTCTCTGATAGAAGATTTCTTTTTATGGAGATATGGCCTACCGCGGAACGATGCCACAATGGTTGTTGGTTAAACCCGGAAACCAGTGGCCCCGGATCTGCAGCAGCCGGAGGGGAAAAAGCCAAACAGGCAAAAAAAAACGAATACACCTTCGAGAGGCAAGGTGTGGTGGTTCTGAAGCCGACAGGGAGGTGGTGAATGAGCTCCACAGAATCTGAAGAGTCCGGAAGGGTAGAAGGTAAGTAAAGGAGGGCAAGTCCTTCCCCCTTGAAAGGGCCTGGAAACAGAGAAAAGAGGCAAGCACAACGCCAGGCGAAAGCACTGGAAGCAAGCAGCCTAGTGTCAGAAGATACAAGTAAGGAAAGAGCAATGAGAGGGAACGGCGTGGGAGTTGCAGAGGTAGAGGCAAAGAGGAAACAGAAAAAGTGGTACCTGGAGAGGGGGCCAGGGGGCCATGTCAGAAAAGCTTGGCTCACCGGAGCCAAGGGAAAAAACACTGCGAGACCCACAACAAAGTGTAAACAAGCACAGTTGCAACGTGGCCGCCGCCGGGCAGGGAAACACTAATGGACCCGGCGGCTGCCATGATGGAAAAGACTAGACCGCAGCCTAACGTTGCATTTTAGCATCATAGAACAATCCCATGGCGACCGCGTCTCCATCGGTCCAATAGGAGCAAATAGAAGGGACGCATGACAGATTCCCTTACTTTATATATATATAACATGCTGAACCCCCTGCTAGTGATTTTGATGTTCGCGGACTGTACGTATGTCTGCGGATGGACGCGGACAACATCAGCAGTACGCAAAAAACTCAGGGGGTATCTTAGATTGTTCTATCATGCCATATACACACTGAACAAGTTCAAAAAGCAGCACATAAACACATTATATATAACAATAAATAAGAAGTGCAAACTATATATGTAACACACCCTCTGTTTAAATACCCTGTGTACTAAAATGGAATATAACAAAACAAAAAAGATATGCTTCCAAAACTAGTAAGTAAACTTAATTTTTCTTATATATTTCTAAACTTTCTGTATTTGGTACACTAAAAGTAATATTTTTTTTTAACCAACGGAAATGTCTAGTACTTTGGAATGGCTTGAAGAAAATTTCCCATGTGAGGAAATGTCTGAAGACAGTGATACTAATGGTAGACACTACTCTATATATGAAAATTAATAATCATTACTTTATGTATACTTAACATATATATTTTTTTTAACAGACCATACAAACATTGAAAATAATACAGCAAAAGAGACAGTAGAAGGATATGCTTATGGAAAATTTCAATCTTTTGAAACATTTTATAGCAGAACACATAAAAGAAAAAAATAAATATCATTGTCCCACATGCATCTGTTCCCCCTTTCCATGTCCCAGTCAACTATCCCCAAACCCTCACCACCAAGAAAAACGTTATGATGAGACTTCCATCCCTTAATCTCCTCACATCGATCCTCTCCAAACCCCTAATTCCCCCGTATTTGTGTCAGTTTCTGCTTCCCCCTCTCTTTCATAAATGTTATATTTGTATATAATAATAAATGTTATATGTGTTGTTCCTTCATTCTTTTGTGTATTCTTTTTTTTAAAAGGCAGTTAGGGTGTCCGCGGCAGCGCCGGAATGTCCGCAATTAACCAAAATGGTGGTGTCCTGAGGACACTATACCTGTCCATACTGTCTGCAAGCAAGATGGAACTGTTCTTAGAACACATTCAGTGTCCGGAATGTCTGTAATTAACCAAAATGGAGGTGTTCTAATGTACCAAACCAAACCGCACTGTCCGCAAGCAAGATGAAACTGTTCTTAGAACATACTTGGTGTCCGGAATGTCTGTAATTAACCAAAATGGAGGTGTCCTAAGGACACTATACCTGTCTGTACTGTTTGCAAGCAAGATGGAACTGTTCTTAGAACATACTCACTGTCTGGAATGTCTGCAATTAATCAAAATGACGGTGTCCTAAGGAAACTATACCTGTCTGCACTGTTCGCAAGCAAGATGGAACTGTTCTTAGAACACACTCGGTGTCCGGAATATCCGCAATTAACCATAATAGAGGTGTCCTAAGGACACCATACATGTCCGTACTCTCCGTAGAACATCTACGCACATGCGCACCATACCCATAAGTCCTACAAACATCACGCCTGTCCGTAACTGTCCGTCTCACGTGTGTCGCACGTTTAATTAGTTTGAGGACCCGAACACTGTCCGTAGAGCACCCGCAAGAATGCGCAAGACCATTCCTATGCATTTGGTGTCCTGCACACACCTGTCCCATTCACGGACATGTTCGCGATGTCATCATTTGACTGCACCCATGCTGAGACTGTGTCCTGATTTGTGGACACTGTCCAGGTCCCTGAACAATTAAAAAGTACTTTTTCAGACAATCCAAAGTATTTTACAGTAAAAATGCACCATTGCACATGTCCCAGACAATGTCCTTGGCGATCTAAAAACTTTCTGGAACTTTTTGAGCCTTTTTTTGGTGTTCGATCTGTCCGCGGACAGTGCGACTGTCTGCGAAGCGTGCACCTGCACCCCTATTAGAAGCCACACCCCAGAGCTCATCTTCATTCTGCCTTTCCACTATTGAAGATTGACCTGCTTTTACTGCCTTTGCTGTTGCATCATCAAACCTGATGGCATCCATGGCTTCTGTTCTTCCAGCTTGTGCTGCTTCTGCCTCAGCACCACCCCCACCCCCTCCAACACCACCACCCCCCCATGGGCCTGCAGAGGGGAACAGGCATGAGGATGTAGAGGAGGAGGATGAAGAGGATGAGGTAGTGGAAGTCCCTACTACCAGCACTCGCCGTGAGTCTTGGGTGTGGTGGTTGTTGACCATTCATGGTGATGTACCAAAAGCACGTGCGAACAAGGTCACCTGCAACCAGTGCAAAATGGTGCTGAGTCGTGGGAGGCCTGGTTCATACAGCTTTGGTATGACATCCATGAAGCGGCAACTAAGGTCGTTCCATGGTGGGGCTGTTCGCACGGTTGTACCTTGTGATAAACGTAGTAGGTTGAGTTCCTCCACAACATCCTCTGTTTCCACTCCTGTCACTACAAGAGACACTCCTCCATCCATGATACTGTTGACCCTTACCTTTCGAGGGTCACAATAGTGTGTATGTACTACGACGCAGTACTCTGCAGGGGGGAGAGTCTTTGGCGTGTTTTCGAGGCGGTAGTCACAGAGCATGAGAAAGTCTGCCCACTACCTAAATAAGGCTCACCCTACATCTTCCTCTCTCCACCTGCCCTTTCTTATCCCTGTGGTTGGTGTCCCTTCCTTACCCTCCTTTCCTTCTGTGTCATGTATAAAAAAAAAAAAAATAATAAAACAACAAAACACGCCCCAAAAAAAGGCTCTTTTCAGAGCCACCTTTCACATTTTAAAAATAGAAGTGGCAAATAAATGGAGCAGGGCCCTGTGCATTTTTTAGAAGTCCGCGTACAGTTTGCGGACATATACAATTTTGGGGTGCTGCTGTATCAAAACCATTGCACTTTTCTCTGGGAGGAAGTGGTGGCTCTGAAAAGAGCCTTTTGGTGGTGTTTGTTTGTGATTAAAAACTTCAAATGGTCAATACCTTCTACAAAATGGATGGCTGTAATTCCAAAAAAGGTTGCAATGCATTTTTTTAATTTCTCAGAAAAATCTGATTGCCAGCATAAGATGGACTCCATCTCTGCGAAAAATGTATGTGCTACGAAACATAATATTTTCATTGTGAAAGGAGGACATGAGGACATGCCAACATCTCTTAAAAAGGCACAAACAGCCTTATTGACATTGCGCCTCGCTTTCTCCATTTGTGGACCAAATGAAGAAGAATGCAGCCACATTTGTCTCTGCGGATTTGGAAACATGTCCATGACCTTTCCAAGTCCTTCTTTCATTGCAAATTGCAAATAAATTCCAGACACATGTCCTAAACTGTTATCTCCGCAATTAATTATAATTATGTCTGGATGATGCTGTGGCTCAAAGTAGCACAGAGAGGTACCAAGTCCAGCCACTTCATTCCATGCACTCCGTGCCAATGCACTTCCACATAAGGGAATCCAAGATCTGCAGCTACTCCACAGCGTTCTGCATGCACCTCCAACCAATGTATCCATGAGTCTCCCAAAATCCAGATAATCTGTTTCTGAAACACACAGCCATAGCTATCTGTTATTCTCCGAGAAAACAGACTTTCTGACAAACTCTCTTCTTACACAACACACCCAGTAAACTTTATTGACCAAACCCTTGCTCTACTCTCTCATTTGCATGCCTCTCCACCCCAAAATCCCTGTATATAATACGTGATGTCCGAGGACTACCGCCATGTCCGGGGACATATCGAAAATCTGAGCTTGGTGAATGTAAATTGAAATAGTGTGCCCCATTTCCCCTTTGAGGTTGACTCTGAAAAGAGCTGATTTTTTTTTTTTTGCAGATGCTTGACAGACACCTGTTATTTTGTATTTTTCTCTTTTTTTTCTTAGTTTACTCCTAAAATCTTCACATAACCTTCTCCAAAGAAACCCTTACATTCCAGAACAGCATGGCATTTCCCATAAAGGATAAAGAAATGCCATCTTCTTTAAAATTAACAGCATTACTGGAATCAATATTCTCATTATTACAGAAGAACATACCAGCTCTAAGCATGAAAGCACACATGCCTTGGTTGATTGCACACCTAGCAATGTTTTGCTGAGGACAAAAAACAGAACTATTGTCCCATATTGCCCTAGGTACTAATCCAGAAAAAATAAATTTGGCATTTTGAAGGATGTTCATTACTGCTTGAACCAAGTGTTGCATATCTGCAAACAACGTAGGGGCATTGGCATAGCCCAAATGGAAAGCACCACAGTGCAAAACTACCACATGGGGACTGTTCATCCTGCCCATATCTTCATACACTTGTACAATTCCCTGTACATTGTAATCAGGCACAGTGCTCCACACAACCTCCACTCCTTTAACATAAAAATTGTTTGCCATATGCATGCATTGAGCATACTGCTGTAAACCATGCCCAAACAGATCTCCAAGCACCAACACCCTGACTTTCTCCACCTCTGCCATCTTCACTATACACCACCTCTTTCAACACAAATCTGCAACCTCAACACCTGATTGGCTAGTGCCTACAGTCCCCTTTCATGATCTATTTGCTGGAAAACCCTGAATGTGGCACGCCCTGTCCGCGGACAGCCGCGGTGTCTGATGACCGCGTAATTCTTGGACAGCCCTTCTACCCTTTCCACTTCACTCTCTGTGCCATTCCCTCATTGGATACAGCTAATCAGTCACACAACCATCCACCAATCACATCCAAGACCTCTACATCTAACTCCATCATCAGAGTTCAGCACTTCAAATGTACTGTTGATCACTCTGTGTACAAGTCTCATATCATTGGAAAGCACCTACTACAAATACTACTGTACAAGTCTCCAAGTTTCTTCTTGCAGCTGCATGCATATCTACATGCATGAATACAAACCACAGGTATGCATATTTTATGAAGAGTACATGTACAACTCTTATAAATGCATATTAACAAAGTAACTGACACTTAACCTGTATAACCTATAAAATGAACTTACTATTATTTTTCCCTTCTGCTATAATAAACTGTCACTTCCAAACCTGTCTGCTATCTAAATTCTTTTTTTACCCACACAACTATCTAAAAAAATAAAATTTTAAAAAGTTGGCAGAAATAACAGTATAATTGTAGAAAAACACTTAGTAGTGTATCATAAAATTACACACAGCCAGGATAGGTTCATGCATCTTTATACACTCACACAGATAGACACTATCATTGAAAAGCTCACAGCTGAAATAACACCACTGCCTGTACATCACATCCTTCTGCTTTATTACCCACACCTTCACAACCGCATACATTCTATGCTTTTCTATACAGTTTCTGCAATTTACCTTAAAAAATTGCAAAACAAGTACATCATTATTTCTTCTATCTCTTAACATGCAATAACACAGCTGTAAGAAACCAGGTGAGTTTCATATACTTAGTATCCTACTCGTTTGCAAAAGACGTTGAACTAACATATTGTAAGTAGAATATAAAGGCTGCATATAGTCAAAAGGAAACTGCATGCACACACTATGTTCAGTTATCAAACAAGAATACTACTACAAAAACATAAAAATCAATGTCTAAATTAACATCAGTGCTATAAACACACACAATTACTAACTTCTTTCTTTTACAATTGCAGTGAAGACCACTCTCCTGAAAAGCAGCAGCATCTTAAGTACAAACAACAACTCATAAGAAACCTGCTCATTGCAAACAAAAAAAGTAAGAACAACACTATGCAATTTGTGTGCCAAAAAACAGAGATTTGTGCACCGTTCTGCCCACAAGTCCCTGTTTGTTAAACAGGGATTTGCAGGCACAATGGCGCACAAATCCCTGTTTTTCAACACACAAATGACATAACTCCGCCCCTAGAACATTATTATTGCAGAACAAAGAACTGTTTTAATTCTATACCATTAGATTTACTATTAGTGCTTCTCCTCACCACTAGCTTACTTTCTTCTGTCATCTGAACCCCAGGATACTAACACATAAATACAAGAATAGCCTTCCCAACTAATTGTAGCTGTCCAATGCACAATGGCACACCACTGCATACATCCTTAACCTCATACTGAGACACTCATGCACACAGCACACATACATTGCAGAATGGCCCAACCCATACCTTCTTTTTTTTCAACGGACCCCAAATAATGCCTACCAAAAAGCAAGTCCGTAGAAAGCAACAAATAAGTAGAGCAAATGAAAATAAAAGTGTCCAAAATAAGCATCCATCTCTAGCAGAATTTGCACAAAACGTTCAAACAAAAGATCTAATAGAGTCATTAAGCGAAACAAAACAAGCTTCCAGTACAAGAACTTTCCCTCCTCTTTCAAAATGTAAAACGAAACAGAAAGTGAATAACAAGAATTCAGCTACCACTACTGCTAACACTGCTCCTATAAATCTTGATGTAGTGGCAAGTAACCATACCAAAAGAAGAAGTATTTTAGAAAAAATGTTCCGGCACAGAATCCTTCAGAATCTTATAAAAACAGGAGAGAAATCATGCACAACCCTTAAAACCTACCGTAGAAAATTAATCTTAGAAGCTCTCATAGACAGTGCAATCCTTCTCAAAAGGAAGTTATTTATTTTAGTGTTAAACAGAATGAAACCATTAACAAAACTAACAACTAAATTACAAAAAAGAATTCTCAATAAACGGAATATCAACAAAAAAAATTTCTTAAATATCTGTGAAGGTGAATGGAGTCACACCACAAGCACAGAACCATATTTCAATGAAGAAGCATACAAACAAAAGCAAACAAACACAATTGCCATACATAGTAGTGGACAAGGGTATGAAAAACATAATAATACCATAATGCGACAAGAAATACTGCTTACAAAAATATCCCCAGAAAACTCAGTATCACCTCTCCATTTGACTGAACCAGAACGTCCAGTATACAAGTGGCTTTGCACATCAATGTGTAACATTGCCAAACAATCGTTCAAATCTTTATGCCAGTTCCTCAATCAGTATGTGAAAGGCAAAGGCAAAATCAAAATGAAAGTACTACAAAATATAGATACCTGTCTGTATGCAAATACACAGGACTACAAGGACATTCATTAGCCTGCATTTCAGGACCTATTTGCAAAAGCACCTCCATCATATCTAAATGATATCAACATATCATTCAACTATACGAAATCTAGTCTATAAACTGGACTATGCTAAAAGTCCGGCTTTAGCACTAGCCAAATTAAATAAAAATCTTCTACATGGTACAGCCAAAGACCTACTCGAAGAAATAGAGCATATCCAGAAAAAATATTTTGGAAGTGAAAGCCACTTACAAATTGCAATAACATAACAGACTAGCAACAATTGTACAGATGGCAACCTTCTACTGCACACATACAAAAAAGAAATACTAAACTTTAAAAGTACATCTGCTGAAGTACCAAACCATGTTTGTGTGTGTTGCTGCAGAACTTTTTATAAAAGTAACACAAAAACTGTAGACATAACATACAAAATAGAAGACAATGACGATTCCGAATGAATTGAATTAGCTCTTTACCTTATAGCAGAAAACAAATATGAAATAACTGACCTCTTAATACTTTACACTTACTGCACTACAAAACTTGACAAAAACAAAGCTCCTTCACGTGCTATCAGAAATAACTTGGAATTATTCCCACTACCAAAACCCCTGCAACAACTCAATTTATATGAGAGTATCATAATTCAAAAAGTGCACCAATTTCAAGCAATAATACGCCTTCAACCAAAAACAGCAATATACCTCCCTCTGAATTAGTGAAAGGCATTTGTGACAAAGTAGTTATTTACCATTAGATCTAAAAGAAAATGTGCACACTCTGGGAGTGTAACATCCAATAGAGCAGTATTTAATTGTCTTAGTAAATGGTGTACCTACAAAAGACAGAAAAATTTGGCAACAACTTGTAGACTTACATAAAGTTAGAAAAGCCTTGCAATATCTGAAAGACAATAATGAATACTACAGAGAAATGAATATTGAAGAAAACTTGAGGGAAAGCACTGAAATAATTCAAGGGTCACCAGAAACTGGTCAATTTGAACTTCTAGATCCTGCTACAGTATCCAATATTTTAGACCATTATACAATTCATCCATTACACTCTAAAGACACCATATATGATGCACTAGAAACATGCCAAATGTGACAAACCAAAGGATCACCAATCAGCATATGGGAAACAAGTATAGAAGCACATGCTTTTCCTCTACTCTTTCCTACTGGGAAAGGAGGAAGGTACGATGTTAGACCCATTCAGATAACAGCATCAGAATACCACTCTTTACGAATGTATTCTGAAGATCCCAGATTTAGACAAAATGTGGAATAAATATTCCACCTACACTTTGAAAGTGACCTAGCAACTATATTCTACGGAGTTGCACACACATTGAAATCAGGTACCCACTTTCATAATATGTCAGCTACACAATTACTCCAAAAAGTGCAAGAAAAAGATGAAGTTTTACAATCAAACATTACAAATCTGTTAGCAAACATGCATGGTATTAAAGAGTACTGGTTACAACGTCACAGAGATGCACGTTGGATGATAAGAAACATTGGCCTGCCCACTTGGTTTGTTACATTAAGAAGTGCAGAATATGCATGAGAAGATTTACATGATTTCCTACACAAAACAAACATAGATATACTAACACCTGGAGAACTTTGCTTTCTAGATCCTGTTAATGTTTCAAGATATTTCCTCATCGCTTCATTGCTATGCTACACTTTATTTGTGATAAACTGTTCCTCCCCTTGGAGAAGTCCAACACTTCTTTTGGAGAAAAGAATACCAAGCCAGAGGAGCACCACATATCCACATGCTTTTATGGATTAAAGATGCTCCTAAATTCGGTCAAGAAAGTGATACCACTGTTTTACAGTTTTTTAAAAATATGTCACTTGTGAAATTCCATCAGAAACAACAAATAGTGATCTTCATGTACAAATTGTACAATTTCAAAGACAAACATGTTTGAAATATTGTTGTTGCAAATACAAAAACAAAGGGAACTACTACCCCAAATGCCGCTTTGGTTTCCCTAGACCAGTTACAGAAACAGGTGAAGTGAACAACTTCATGTCTTCAGTTAGACATAGTGTTAAAGGTAAATCACCTAAAAATACATATTACATAAAAAGAACAGAAGAAGCAAAATATATCAATGATTACAAAACAATCATTGCCCTCTTATGGAATGTAAACATAGATGTGCAGTACATTGCAGACAATTCCACTGCAGTTGCACAATATGTTACAGCCTACTTAACAAAAGCAGAAAAAACAGAGCTTCAAGACCTCTGGGATGTCCTATCATCGGACAAAACACTGTCTCAGAAATTGTACAGCTTAGGCATAACAATGCTCTCTCATAGAGAATGTGGCTGCTATGAAGCTGCAGATCGTTTAACCGGTACTGCTTTGTATGGAAAATCTGAAAATATAGAATGGCTAAGTCTTGGTCCTGCTAAATCTAGAAAAAGAGTTCTCAAATCATACGATGACATAGAAACAATAGTCAAAAATGATCCTAACAGCCAAAACATTTTGAAAAATAATTTACTAGACACATACTACGCAAACAGAAGTACCACTTTGGAAACCATGTGTCTATACTACATAGCCCAAAACTTCACATACAAAAATAATAAAAAACCCAATGAAAATAAAGGTATATACAGAGTGACAAATTGTGAAGGCAGCTTAGTGAAACTTACCAAATGAAGCTTAATTAATCATATCAAATTTTCATTAAAAACTCCTCAACGTAATGAACTATATACCATGTCCCGGCTACAACCTTTTAAACCATGGAGAAAAGATGATGAAGAGTTACTAGATATCTATGACTCCTATGAAGACGCTTTCAAAGCAAATGAAAGAACTATAACCGATATAAACTTTACACAGTACAAAACAATGTTGCACAATGAACAGCAACACGAAGAAGAACTCCAGGCCCAACTAGATAAGGACATTCCGACAGTAGTCAACCTTCTGTAACAGGAAGCCAAGAACCACTGGGACAACCACTAATAGCAAATGAGGCAGAATTAGTTATGACTGAAGTAGAAAACACCATGTGTCACTATGAAAAAGATACAGAAGATTTAACTGTACTGCAATCAAAACTGAACAAAGAGCAGCATAGCATTTTTCAAGATGTAACAAAAGAAATTGCACATGGGGTACAACATGAAAATAAAGAAAGTACCTGCCAAAATTGCAAACCTATACTATTATACGTCAGTGGTGAAGCTGGTTCAGGCAAAACAGTCTTAATCAAAATCATCAGCAAGTTCCTTCAACAATTGACAAACAACAAACTGTCAGCTGTTGTAACTGCCCCCACAGGTTTAGCTGCCTACAACATAGGCGGTGTCACTTTACACCGATTACTACTCCTTCCAGTAGAACTCCAAAACAAATTAGAATATTTCAAACTTTCTACAGAAGCTGCAATGGAACGATGCAGAGTGTTAAAACAAATGAAAATGCTACTAATAGATGAAGTGAGCATGGTCTCTAACCTAATGTTGGCTTTAATTCACCTCAGATTACAAGAAGTACTCAAAACTACGAAGAGCTCTTTGAAGAAAAACACATTGTTTTCTGAGATCTTCTTCAATTGACACCAATGAAAGAAGAACCTATTTTTAAAACCTTAGGACACAAACTCTGCCGTAAAACTGTTGGCAACATAGGAAATGTTAACCTTTGGCAACCTTTCCAATACAGAGAATTAACAGAAAACATGCGCCAGTCTGCAGACCTCACCTACGCCAACATTTTAAAAAGTATTATAGTTGGTGTACTATCTCAAGAAGCACGAGCAATATTAAAAACCCGGCACGTCCATGCACTTTATGGCCATAACTCATGTGCTAATGATGTCATGGAACAATTAGCGCACAAAAATGTCAATTGTATGTCCTTGATGCCAACTCTTGCAAGCTGTAACAAATTCAATGAAATAATGTTGAAAAAAGAATGCAACCAATAATTGAAATTTGCTCCACAGACAAACTGGACGTACATGGTATGACACTACCCATGTGTCAACAAGCCACAACATGACTAAATACCTTAGAAACCTCTATCTCCAACACAGCTGGTTTGGAGAAAATATAAAATGTATCCTTAAACTGTAGAGTAATGCTTAAACGTAACCTTGACATGGAGCAAGGACTAGTTAATGGAGCACTCCGTACAGTTGATGGCTTTCAAACATACCTACATGACAACAACATTCAGTTTGTCAATATTCTCTTTGACAAACTATTAGAAGTAAAAAGGATAGGAAGCTCAACAGCTCGATTCCTTCTTTTCAAAGAAATGTATGTACGCAGAGAACAATTTTCTCTAACTCTAGCATACGCAGTCACCATTCACAAATCAGAAGGTCTTATCCTAGATAAAGTATTGATAGATATTTGGAACACAGTCTTTAAAGAAGGCATGAGCTACTTAGCACTATCACGCTTACGTACACTTGACGGTCTATTTCTAATCAACTTTGATGCAAGTAAAGTAAACGCTGATATTCCTTGCATTTTAGAATACAATAGACTACGTTCACTATACACCCCATCTAAAAACCTATCCTGTTCCACAAAAAGCAAAACATTGTAAAAGGAAACTACTTCAAAGAGAAATGCAACAGTATCTCACTGCAAATCCTCCAAAGAGAATAAAATAAGCTAAAACTTCATTAATTACTACAACCAAAGAAGATTCTACTACTCAAAGTGACTCAGGTACTTCTTCAAAGAAGCAACACACACTCTGAAGAAATGACTTGGACACAGAACTATCTGGTCCATTCAAATTTTCAAATATAACTGATGTAAATTGCTACGCAAATGTAACAATAAATATTCTATTTCAATTGCCACCAATTGTTGACACCATTTACTTACACAGTACAGACCAATTGTGTTTGCAAATGTTAGTCCTTCATAGAAATGCAAGCAACAATCCTGACAACACATATAGGGCCTCATTACAACCTGCCAGTCCGGGACCGTGCAAAATCCGTGATGGTGGTAAAAACGTTTCCGTGTCCGCAAGGGTGCGGAAAAACCGCCCGATTACACGCTGTCGGTCGCGCGCACCACACGGACTCGGAAACGTTGTTACCGCCATCACGGAATACCCCACGGAAATGGAAATAACGAAGCCACAAGTGGCGCAAAACCCGTTTCCGCCTCCGCCGCCACGGACACGGAACCGGAAATACCATGATCGCCAAAACAGGAAACAGAGAGGCGGCCATCATATAAAAGCACAATCCATTGCCATCCAGAGCCAGCACAAGCACAATCCTGACTCTGAGAAGCCAAAAGGGACCACCAGCATGTCTGCCAGGATTCCTGCTCAGAGGCAGCGCAAACAGCGCTTCAGCGAGGCGGAGCTAACCGTCTTGGTGGAGCACATTGTGGACAATGCTGAGATGCTGTTCAGCGCCGACCAACGGCGTGCCACACAGCAGCGGAGGAAGGAGGTGTGGGCCGAAGCTGCACGCAAGTGCACCGCTGTGGGCGTGGCAGTGAGGAGCGTGAAGGACTGCCCAAGCGTTGGGACGACCTGAGGCTGAGGGTACGCAACCTCATTTCCACGCACCGCCAACGCAGCAGTGGGACAGGCGGAGGACCCCCTTCCCCACTGAGGCTGCAAGCATGGGAGGAGCGTTGCAGCAGCGTCCTCCACCTAGAGGGAATCCATGGGATTGGGCAGGCTGAGGCAGGAGTGAGCCCACCTGCAGATGCCGGTAAGTGCCCAAACATGAATGCCACATGTAAATATGCAGTTGTGATTACTGGGCCAAAGGACCCATTAACAACCCCCCCCCCCCCAGGCAGTGCATGTGTGGGCCAAAGGACCCATTAACAATCCCCCCCCCAGGCAGTGCATGTGTGGGCCAAAGGACCCAATAACAATCCCCCCCCCCAGGCAGTGCATGTGTGGGCCAAAGGACCCATTAACAATCCCCCCCCCAGGCAGTGCATGTGTGGGCCAAAGGACCCATTATGATCCGTATGGCAACCAATATCACTGAATGCAGACACCAGCAATCAGATGCATGTGACTAACACTATTCAATGTACAATCTTAATGACGCATGTGATGCACCCATCTGCCACCACAACAACACTAATTGCATGCCCTTTGTGTCCCCACAGCCGTTTCAAGTGACAGTGATACTGCACAACAGGCCAGCCAATCAGCATCGGCAAGTACACTAGCCACCGCCACCACACAGGAGGATGCTGCCGGCAGTTCTGCACCTCTGTCCACATTACCAGCCACTACAGATGTGCAGCACACCACCACCACCACCAACATCCCCACCATCTCCACACTGGCTGAGTCCAGACAGGTGCCACAGGAACCTATCATGGCCACCCAACACAACACCGAAGGCAGCAGCACTGCAGAGGGGGCGGCCTGCAGTGATAACAGTGCCCCGCAAGAGCACTCGGAAACGGGGCCACAGGGGGAGATGCCCACATTGGAAGACCTGGGCTCCTTCCATGAGCTGGGGTTCAGCCCCACTTCACTGGGGAGTCCCATGAGGTCGCCCACCCCATCCATGGCCGAACTGAATGCCCGCATGCAGCGGATGGAGGACCAGCAGGCTACCCTCACCCAGCTGGTGGAGAGGCAGCTAGAGGAATCCAGGCTGCAGAGGGAGAGCTACAGCGCCTCAGTGCGTCGCCTGTCGAGGTCCATTGGACGCTTTGCGAGCACCATAGTGACCCTTGCACGCCATGTGCGGGAGGGCAATGACCACACCTCCAGGCTTGTGGAGGCCATGTTGGTTGGCCAACAGGCAAATCTGGCACGGATGCCCTCAATCCCTGATTCTGGCCAATCAAACACTACCACCCCATCCAGCTCCACTACTGCCAGTCCAAGGAGGCGCTCGAGTAGGCTAACGGGTCCCTTGGGCAAGGTTGCACAGAAGCGCACACGGAAGTGATGGCATGTGTGTGGGGCAGTGCAGGACACATGTGGACTACAAGGGTGTGAGAGGGGTGGTCACGTTTGGGTGGTGGGGTAGGTAGTTTTGGAGGTTTGGACAATGGGCTCTGGGTGGGGGTGGGCACGTTTGGGTGGTGGGTGGCCTCGGGTGTACAGCTTCCCTAACCAATGCACCTTCTTCCCTGTTGTTATTACATCAATACTATCCATTTCAAATCAAGACATACATGTGTGGACATTGATCATTTATTTTGCAGTGCAACTATTCATTCATTGTCGTCACCATGTTTGTGCATTACTGTGAATGTGCTGTGACTCAAAAGTAAATGCGAATCAGGGCATCCCGTGCTCTCTGGCCATCATGTGCACCCCCAGGGGGAGGCGGTGCCATCCCATCCCCATCCCCATCTCCATCTCCATCCCCATCTCCATCCCCATCCCCATCCCCATCTCCATCCCCATCCCCATCCCCATCTTCCTCATCTGCGTCTGGTGGCATTGGGATGTTCCTGCGCAGGCATATATTGTGCAGCATGGCACATACCAGCGTGATTTTGCCCGTCTTCACTGGGCTGTACAGCAGTGATCCGCCAGATCTGCTCAGACAGTGGAAACGGGCCTTCAGCAGTCCAAATGTCCTCTCAATCATTCCACGTGTGCGGATATGTGCCCTATTGTATGCCTCTTCATGCCTGTTCCTTGGTCTCCGTACAGGTGTCATCATCCATGGCGTGAGTGCATATCCCGCATCACCTACATGGGATGTGGATGGGGGAACATGTCAGTGTTTGTGGCATCATGTCCTCATCTGCTGCTGTGCATTCTTGTATCATCATTCATTCATGCATATGAACCATGCAGTGTCTGGAGGTATGTTTTGGCCATCACGAGGAATGTCGCTGACTGCTTATGGGCCTACACATTAACTTGCATGTTTGCTGTGCCCTGCGGGTGACATTTGATTGTGTGCATGTCATGGTGCAGTGCTGTCCACACATGGCAGAGTGACTCCACTGTACGGAAGTAGTAAATACTCGTTGTATCATTTACACGCCTCTCGTGCTTTTTGGGGCAGTGTTTCAATTGAGGGTGGGTATCTGCAGTGGCACAGGGTTCATGGGGCAGTGACGGGATTGGCTGTGGCAGCGTGTGCACGGGCACATTGTGGTGCCCTGTCATGTCTTCCTTCATGATGTTTGGCATCCGCTGTGTATTTGGTAGATGGAAGGGGGGTGATGCATGTGCGGTCACAGC
Source organism: Ambystoma mexicanum (assembly GCF_040938575.1). NCBI lineage: Eukaryota > Metazoa > Chordata > Amphibia > Caudata > Ambystomatidae > Ambystoma > Ambystoma mexicanum. Next base: position 157,908,623 of record NC_090925.1, read on the forward strand.
GGCACACTCACAATGCTCATTGGCCTGGACACACACACACCACTCCGACAGGGTTGTAGCATCGTCAGCTGTACTCACCCAATAGCCATGTGCTTTGTCCGGCATAGCGTTCCATGTACCGTGGCAACGTGGAATTCCGCAGTACCATTGAGTCATGTGATGAGCCTGGGAAACGTGCGCAGCAGTGTGTAATCAGTTGCATGGCATCACAAACCATCTGGACATTCAAAGAGTGATACTGTTTCCTATTGCGGAACACCGCCTCAATTGCATGTGGTACTGTCAGCTCGACGTGGGTGCAGTCAACTGCGCCTATGCAATTTGGCATGCCTGCTATGGCATGGAAGGCCAACTTGGTGGCAATGACCTCGGGGAGGGTGCGGGGTAGGGCTATGTGTTCCGACACATGGCGCAACAGGGCATCCAGTACCTGTACCAGGACTTTTGAGAAACACGGTTGTGATATGCCGTGCAGCTCACCAACCGTGTGTTGATAGGTGCCAGTGCCAAGGAAATGCAGAACTGAGACAACCTTCAAGAGGGGGGGGATGGCGGTGGGGGTGTCAATTAGGCTGCTGATGTTGTCCTCAATCATGGCGGTGATGTGCATGATTGTTGCACGGTCCAGCCGGTATAGGGTGTGGATCTGTCCTGGGGTGAGGTTCCAGGATGAGGCCCTGATGCGTGGTATTGGTGGCTGGCGGCGGGGTCGGGCTGGCTGAGCAATGGGGTTTGCCATAGCTGCAGGGTTGGCTGGTTGCCGCCTGCGCCTCCTCTGCCTACGCCTCCTCCTCTGCGCCATTGCTGCCACCATGTGCAGTACTGCCTGTTGGTTGAGTAGGCCCAGTCCCAGTGCTACTAGCCCTGCTGCCTGCATGGTTCTGTGTTGTGTTGGGCTGGGTGTGGCCCTTTTGTAGGCTCCCAGTGGCCTGCTAGGTCCAGCTGGGCTGATTTGGTGCACCTGTGCCCTGATTCAGTTCAGCCGGCAGTGTATAACGCCATGTTTGCGGTGGCGGCGGTTCCGCCACCGTGATCACGGTATTTCCGCCATTTTTTTCCCGGTATTTCCGTGTCCGCGCTAGTTGTGATGCTCACGGTGTTTCGTGTTGCCGGTAACGGAGGGGTTTACGTGCAGGCGGAATTAAGGGGAACCCTATTTCCGCGGTGGCGGTTTAGGGTGGTGCTATTACCGGGGCCGCGGGTCATGATTGCGCGGACATGCAAACGGTGCCGGTATGGTTTTACCGGCAGTGTTAATTCCGGACCGGAGTACTTGTAATGAGGCCCATAGTGTTCATGGATTAAGACAAGAATTGGACTACAGTGCTTGAATGGTGAAATTCACTATAAATTCACAAGAAGATCCACAAGAATTTCTAATGTACTTACTCCAAGTACTGGAAAACAAAAACATACCTAAAAATGAAATCTTCCAGATTTCATACATGTGGAAACATACATGCACTCTGTGCAACAATATGGCAGAGGAACAAATCCCTAATGAACGTTGTGTGTATGTATCCATACCTAACTGTGAATCCGTTCCATTTCAGCAACTTGTACAAAATGCAAACCATGGCAGATTATGTATTACCTGCAATTCAGATAATTGCTCCACCTTACAAATACAAACACATAGTAAATACGTAATATTAATGCTTCTACGTTACAATACAGATGGTACCAAAAACACTGCAAGCTGACTGGATTCACACATGGTCAAGTATCACTTGAAAGAAAACCTTCACAACAATAGGTATAATCTACCACGCAGGAGCCACAACCAATACAGGTCACTACACTGCATATATAAAAAAGAATTGGGGATGGTTTGAATGTATTGACAGTACCATTACTCTAAAGCAGGGATTACCAGCAAATCTTATAAACGCTTATTTAATCTTCTTAAAACCAAAATTTAATAACTAATCTGTACATAAACATTAACAAAACTTCAATTAAAAATCTATAAACAGTTAGAATACACCAACAGGTATCTAACTGCCCCAAGATTTTGAAACAACCAAACAAATAAATCAATACCACGAAAATGTAATAAGAAATACACAGTTAGAAGACGCCAACATGTATCTAATTGCCCCAAGAATCTGCAACAACCCAACAGATAGATTAGCAACTTGAGAATATAAATAAAAATCTATAACCAGTTACAATTCGACAACAGGTATCTTACAATATGCACCAAGCCAACATATAGAACATTAGCCAGAAACAACAAGTAAACACTGAAAACAAAGAAAGAAATGTACTGTACCATAACACATATTTTTTTAATCCAACATGGATTTATTTTTCCCACAGACCCAATGATTTAAGCAACAAACACAGAAACTGAGCAAATTGCACAGTACACTGGTTTGTAAACTACTAAATATGTGGGTCAAAATAAAGCAGAAATGTCTATTATGCAATGTAATGAGTCTTTATAAACTACCTATACTAACATGATATTTTCTTTTATCACAGAAATTGAAAAAGAATATCTTCTCCAATTACCCAAGTAATGAAAAAAATATATCCAAACACAAAAAATTAAACAGTAAGTATATCATAATAAATACAACTCATAAATACTGCTCCATAACACAACCATTGAAGGAAACATCTAACCATACACCACAATACAAAATGTTTACTTCCATGGATATGTTATACTGCAGTGCTTGTTACCAAACTCTACAATCTTAATGACATGACGTAGCCAAAACTTCACATACAAACTATACAAATAAAACAGTACACAAACTGTAGATTGGCAAATATTTGATTGATGTTTGATTCTATGGGTGTGATCTATGGGTGTGATATGCTGCGGTGGTTGCGGCAAGGGCCTAGAGTCTTGGGTGCATGGCCTACGGCCTAAATTCAGAGTGGGCCATATACTTTTTTTGCAAAGTTTGGTGAGGATTCATCCAGGGAGAGCAAAGTTATAAACTGCCCAAAAAGAGCTCTTCCTATGGGATTAGCAACTTAATCATAACTACACAGCCACTAATGTGGCTGTGTAATACAGTCCTCTCTACTTCTAACTATATTTTGTTTTCCCACTTCCCTCCATTACCTTTTCCTTTTACTTGTTCTAAGGCATGCACTTTTGGCAAAACACTCAATCTTTTTCACTCACCGTTCGCATGGTTCCTCTCTGGACCGTCCAGATGACCACCTTTGTTACCACCTTCTTCGGTTTTTCGCCTGCTCAGCTGCCCGTAGAAATGGGAAGGGATGCTTGGGGAACATGGGTCCCTTCAGGCCCTGTCTGCAGTCTTTTTATACTACCACTGTCTACGGGGAGCTTCACGGTCTACTCAGCCGAATGGCAAAGGACTTACGATATTGCCGAAGACCTAGAGTTACTTTATGTCGATGGACAAGAGATGTCTCATTCTAATCAATAATCGATAATTGATAAACTATCCTCTTCTACGAAGTGTACTCCGGAGACCCCCGGCCAGCCCATAGAGCCGAGGTTTGCTCCGAAGTACTTTTAAGATGAGATAGCTGCACATATGAGATGGATGGGGGTACAGATTTATAACTCCAACACCAATCAATAAGGACAACTCAATGATTTGGCAAAGGGAGTCCGTTTAATGACAAGTACAAAAAAGAGGGAGTCATGGCATTCAGCAGTGATGCAATAGTCTGTCTCGCTTCAACTCCAATGAACTTCATACAAGCAGTGACATTTATACTGAAAACTTGTCATAATTGACGTGTAACACTTAAAAGTTAACATGCAATTCTATTGGTTAGGAAAAGGTAAGTTTAATATAGGTACTATATCTGTATAAGGTAACGGAGTGAGGGGATTGGGTGAACACTGTCAGGTGGGTGTCTAAGCCCTTCCTTCAAAAATGATTACTGTAGACGTCACTAAAAGTATGACGTCCCATTGGTTCTACTAACTAGGACCCTAGATTATTTGGTCCATTGTGATTTGGTTGGCATCAACCCCATGCATAAATTTCCACTTTGCTTAGCAGCACGCAGAATGGTCAGCCAGGTGCACGGTGCCCTTCATCTACCCGGCCTTCCTCCAATTAAGCTTACAATCAATCATCACTTCAGCAACTATGTGTCAATTATTTTACTGTGGTTGGCCTCGAAACTGCATCTTCTGTCTGGAAAAGTTCTGATATCTCTACCTGGGCGGATGGCAAGCATAGGTGTGAACCTGTGCTCCTCACTCGGCTGCTCACATGCTACCCACACTGTGAATTTGTCTAGTTTCTCTCAATTTGTGCATTTAATTCTTATTCAGCTTGCCACCTTATCTCGACCTTTCAAAGACAGGATATTCTGTTCCTAAGTTTCAATTATATGTAGCTACTGTTTGTTCCTTCTTTTGGTATGACGTTGGCTCTCCTGGCATGAGTTGCATCTGCTGAGTTTCGATTCAGCCGTCTCTTCTCGTTTTGCTTATAATATGAATCTTGTCTTGTTTGGCCTCTAGTAATGATTGTGCTTTTCGTGCAAAGTGGAATCGCACTTATAATACTGTACTTCGTTTTGAGGTAGATGATGTACGAAGGCGCTTGCCACGCTATTCTTCTACTTAGCATAGCAAGCCGTACTGTTTTCTTAGCTTTCTTGTGGTTTCAAGCATATGTACAGGCGTTAGCTGGTTGACTATTTTCATCCTGCTTACAGCTTAAGCTTCTTTGTATTTCAACATCGTTCTCTTCTTCTAGGTTCACGATATCCTTATTCAGGGCGTTTAGTCTTTTTTGTCATCCTTGGGTCATCATTTCTTCTATCTGCGAGTCCGTCCAAGTCCTTGTGACGTCACCCTTCATCTTCCATTAAGGCCTTTTTTTATTTCTTCAGGGACGGTAGTTAGGCAATCTTCATTTCGTCTCATTTGCTGGTAGGGTTTTCTCAATGGATACCTTACTGTCCATGGTTTTCTGGGTATTGTTACTTCAATAGGTGTTGCTCTTCTGATAGGTACTGGGCAGAGCCCTACTGCGGCTCTCTGCTGGTTTATTTGCTCATCATACCACACATATTTTGGTGTGAACGTTCCTGGTACTTCAAAATGGGCGACTGGAGTGCAGGCTTTATTTGGGACCTCCACTACAATGGTATACGGGTTTATGCTAAGAAACCTAAGGGTAGTAGAGATATTTGTGGTGATATAAATGCACACACCCACACACAAACAGCTGACAAAGTAGAATAATGGGAGCAGACACACCTTTAATGCATATTTGTCAACACCTCCCTCTGTACAGTGAAAAAATAAAAAAATGTCATGACCAGTGGCTTACTGAGATTAAGGGGGAGCGGACATCCCAGGTTTGGCTGGAAGGGGGAACATTCCATAAGAGAATATTAGATCTTGTAACAATGTATTTACTGGCCAAGTATAAGGGGAAACAGCTCCAAAATAGAAGGGAGGTTTTGGATTTCTGGAGGATGTTTGAGGAAACAACTCCTGCAAACAGCATGAAAAGGAAGCTCCACCTGAGGCGGTGCCTACCCCGGCAGTAGAAGGGAAAGAGACTGACAGTGGGGAACCCACAAAACTGTACTCACTACTGATTAGGCCTGCAGAGGGATATAGCAATCCATTGTATTTGCCCCAACCGACTGCGCCCTCCACACCCACTGTAACACCCCCACCCCCTTATGATCCCAGAGGTTGGTATGGTCCCACGTGTGCCCCACCAGTAAACATTGCACACCTAACTACAGATTTAGAAACAAAATTGGCCACAACACAAATGGAATTAACCAGGTTGAAAGCTTTGTGTGACAGGAGCCAAATGTTACCAGGGAGTGGAGAGGCACCATCGTTGCCAAGAGGTAGGGAAGCACCATTGGTGCCAGGGGGCAAGCAGACACCATCACCATCTCCGTCCAAGCACCCCTCCAGTTTAATAGAGGATGAGTGGAAGTCCGGAGAATTTTTCTTCCACCTAAATAACAACCCAATGTTGGAGCGACTTAGATGAATATGAGGAAGGAATGGCAGCAGCGGGCTTGCCGCTGCTGCACAGGGACCTGCCAAAAGAAGGGGAACAGCTGAGGGAAAGATGACAGGGGAGACTCAGAAGCAGGTTAGGAAACATGTCAGTGAGTAAGAAGAAAGGAGTAAAAGTAAGTAAGTCAGGAAGGAAAACAAAGTTACAGATACCCCTCATTCACAAGGGATCAGGGAGGCCACATTATGTGCCCTGGGCGTTGATGGATAAAAACAACCTGTTGAAGGTACTGCCTCCACTCTCGGGAGGGGCGGGGAAGTGGATATATGCTTTTGAGAACCACATTGCAGGGGTCCCACTGGCTATAGGGTACGCCAAGAGTTTGTTAGTATCTGCTGTGGATGATCAAGCAGACAAAGTGTGGGTGAATGCGGGGTTCCCAGGAGTGACACTTGCTTATGACCGCCATGATCGGTCATTTTCTAAGACGTGAGGGCCCATGAATGGGATGCGCTTCAGAGAACCTTCCATGACACCCTTGATTTACATTCTGTGATGCAATGCACAATGGGTGATGTGGAAGAGGCTGTGCAGTACATACTTCGGGAGCAGAACCTGTGAGATCAGAGACTGGCACGGCGTGGGACCAGACCACCTCCATGTTCTACTTTATTATCAAGAGAAGCCTCCCAAAGGAGGTGCAGAAGGCCTTAGATAAAATCACTGGGATCGAAGCCAAGAGTTGGCCTGAAATACAGAGTATAATAGTACATCATTGTAGAAGGATCAAAGAGAGAGAAAAAGAAATAGCCCAAAGAAGGTTGGCAGATGAGGTGAAGCTTGTGCAGAATAAATTGGTGAAGGTCGCAGCAGTAACAGCCACCCTGCCCACAGAGAGACAGGGAGACATGGAGGAGGGGTCAGGAGTTCCACTAGCAAGGGTGGCAGCAACATGGTCTGCAAATGGACAAGAGCAATGGGCTAGAGAGGAGCAGTGCGAAGGGCCCCAATTGCAAGGAAGACCTGGAAGAGGAAGAGGTGGGTACAGGGGACAGAGAGGGGGTATGGAGGACAATGGCCCTGGGGTACTATCAAAATACACGACAATTTGGCAAAGAGCAGCAGTTCGGCCACCCCCACCCAGGCAGCACATATGGACTGCCCATGGAAGAACATGGACCACGGGAGCAATGGGACAACAATTATCAACAAGGGCCCCAAATGCAACAGCAAGGACCCCCAAGCACCACAACAAGGCATGCATCTGCAGATAACATGCCAAAACATCATGGGAAACACCCACACAAATCTGTTCGCCACTACAGCGAATGGCGCACCAGCACCATTCCACGCGACAGCAATGGTTGGGGAAAGTGGTTTCTCATGTCCAGGTACACACACCCATCCAAATTAGGACAGCTCACAGAGAGTGCTTGTGTGTCCAGTTCTGTCAACTACGCTACATACAGATGAGGAAGCACTCGTGGGGGCAGAGATAGGAAACAATCAGTTCATCTTCATGGTGGACTCAGGGGTGGAAAAATCATGTCTAATGGAATACCGGTTTCCACTTTCGGGCAAGAATTTGAAAACGCAGGGATTCTCTGGGGCATTTTTAATGTTCCCTACACCAAAGATTTGGATGTCACAGTGGGACTGGGGGGAGACAGTGCAAACACCCCTACTATATCATGAAGACTTGTCAATAAATCTGCTATAGAGGCACCGCCTCAGTAAGCTCACCGAAAGCAGCGTGGTATGTTCAACTCCAGGGCTATGCCCACTTAGGGCCATGCTGATGATTAACACCATAACAAATGAAGTAGCAGTGAGGGGAGTGCCCACGAATGAAGAGATGTTTGTTTATGGTATACAGGTTCTTGCAAGAGTGGTGCCAGAGACAACCCAACAAGAATGGTGAGTATCCTTGGATTTTGTTTTCCGCCCAGTATTAGGCCCAGAGATTGTGCCGGGTGCTATCCTCTCTTTAGATCTACACGGGGTGCAAGTATCAGCTAAACGTATTGTGGCAATAGGAGTGGACACGCATACATGTGAATGGAGAACAGTGTTATGCATAGACCCCAATATAGCACTCGTGATTTACCTGACCAAGAGCTGTTCACTGACAATGACAATGGCGGGGAGATCATAATGGAAATGTGCATGCCATGTGACATAAAGATCCAAAACAGGTGAGTGACTAACCCCTTCATAGCCACTGTCAGTGCACCACCATCAATCCTTGAGGAGGACATGAAACAAGTACCACTAAACTTATGGACTACAGGACCCCACGATGTAGGGCTCTTGCAGGAGGTCACACCAGTAAAAATAATATTGAAGCCAGGTGCGGTGCTACCCAGGGTTAAACAATACCCCCTGTCCAGGGAAGTCGAAGAGGGGATAAATGAGACAATACATGCACTACTGCAGCAGGGTATCATCTGATTAAAAAATTGAAGGGCAGGGCGTGAAGGATGATAGAGGATTTACGCCCACTTAATGACACATACAAAAGACACAAAAGGAGCTTCCCCTTTTCCCAAACCGTGCATCCATTTTGTGTAGCATCCCAAAAACAGCCACATGTTTCACAGTAGTGAACTTGAAAAATGTTTTTTTCTCGGTACCACTTGACCCCAGTTCCCAATATTTGACAGCATTTACACTAGGGGGGAAAAGATACGAGCATTACAGGTTGCCCCAGTGATATTGTGAGAGCCCACGTATTTTCAATAGAATACTGCATGAAGATCTCAGCAAAATTGATGTCAAAAGCACAGTAATACAATTCGTAGATGACCTTATATGCAGCAAAACTGAAGAACAGTGTAGAGCTGACTCCATAGCATTGTTAAATTTATTGGCACAGAAAAGGGTACAACATGGATAAAGGAAAGTTGCAGTACTGCTTAACAGAAGTACTGTATCTGGGACAGATAATATCAAAAGATGGTAAGCAAATAATTCCAGATAGAGCAGCAGCCATACGTGCAACATTGATGCACAAAACTGTGAAGGATATGCAGAAGTTTCTCGGCATATGTAATTACTGCAAAGCGTGGATACTTGATTATGCAGCATACACATATCCCTACTTTAAGCACTTAAAACAGCACAAAGAGAAAGTACACCAATCACATGGACACAAGAGATGATCACAGCGTTCTACAAATTGAAAGAGACCATTTAGGAGCCCACGTTACCTTTTCTCCCACTGTAATTTTACACTTATGAAAGCCGTGCTAACACAGAAAACATTGTTAGGTCACAAGCCATTGGCCTACTACAGTGGCACTCTCGATTCTGTGATGCAAGGATATTTCGCCTGCAAACCGTCCCTCGCAGCAGCCACCTTTGTAATTGAGAAAAGTGCCACCATTGTTATGGGGTGCTCTGTGACACTATTTGTCGAACACTCATTGTTTACAATACTTGAACGACCAAAATTCACACTTACCACACAGAGGGCCATAGTGTACGAAATAATATCATCGAGCTCAAACATACAGATAGTACGTTGCAAAACTGTAAACCCTGCCACCTTTATCACTGAACCATGCACAGTGGAAGGCATGCAAACACATGATTGTGCCACCTACGAAGGGCAGGGTGCTGACATTCCCAAAGCAAGTGGGAGCACTCTAGGGGAAGGTGAGGTGTACTTCGTGGATGGGTCCGCATCCATTGACCCAGAGACAGGTGAAAAACATGTAGGAGTGGCAGTAGTGAGGTTGGAGAGGAAAGAATATGAAATTATAGTGCAAAAGCGCCTCCCCTCTCACTATTCAGCCCAAGCAGCAGAGTTAATTGCGCTAATTGAAGCACTACATACAGCAAAAGGATGTGCCGTAAAAATATATTCAGATTCGGCATACGTTACAACCACGGTACATGCTGGGTTGTCGCAATGACGTAAGAGGGGTTCCAGAAGGGCAAATGGATCCCCAGTGCAGTACGCACAGTTATTAAATGACCTAATAGAAGCATTAACTCCACCCTCAGTGATTGCTTTGGTAAAATGCCAGGCCCACACCAATAACAATGACGTCATCTCATTAGGAAACGCGGCCACAGATGCTGCTGCGAAAGTGAAAGCACACTTCAACAGGCCCCAATTAGTAGAGTGCATGCTGAAACACAACATGCAGGAAGATAAGGAGGAAGGGTACAACTCAACGCTCATTACCCAAATAATTGAGTTACAAAAACAAGCGCCAACAGAAGAGCAAGAAATATGGGTAAGAAGAGGGTGCAAGCAATCACCAACAGTCATCCTCAGGCATCAGGAAATGACAGGAAAGTAGTAATGCCTGTAGACTTGTTACAGATAGCATTCCAACGGCTCCACTCCCAGCACACATTTTGAAACAACACATAGCAGCAGACATTCAAGATCAGTGGTTCGTGCCAAATCTCCAAGAGCATTTGACCAAGATGACAATAGAATGCATCACTTGCCAAACATACAACTCTAGAATGACACTTAGAACACTGCAGGGAATGCTCCCTTGCCCTGTCAGGCCTTTCTGAGAGTTGCACATAGATTACACAGATATGGGAGAAAGGTGCAATGGGGCAAGGTACTTTATAGTTGTGGTGTGTCCCGTTTCACGCTGGGTGCACACTGAACAATGCGCTGCAAAGTTTTTGGTGAGAGAGGTATTCCCAAGGTGGGAAATTTGTAATGTCATACGATCCGATAATGGAACGCATTTCTTAAACGATCTGTTCAAAGAAGCAACATCTCTACTAGGGGTGAAACACAAACTGTGTTTGCTTGACCACCTGCCAGCGAACGGATTGGTCGAGAAGATAAACGGCCCCCTCAAGAGCAGACTTTCCAAACTGTGTCACACCCTAAAAAATAACTGGGTGTATTGCCTGCCCCTAGCAATGTTCCAGCTCAGAACTCAGCCTATCAAGGACCATCATTTGTTCCTGCACGAAATAGTGATAGGAAGACGCATTTAAACACCACTGTCTCCGGTAGACAAGCCTTGGATGCTCACAGAGCTGTCACAGCGCTGGGGGACGAATTTAGGGAATATCTGACACAACTCACAAAAACAGTAAGAAGAATAGCCAAACAGATAGCACTCCCATTTACACGAGAAGGGGAAACAGATACGAACACCCCAGCAACAGAGAGTCCCATGTCTCAGTTTATGCCGGCAGAATTTGTGTACGTGCGCAGCTGCATGCGGCGATGGAAATCTCCAAGACTTCACACCCCTTATGAAGTAGTATACTGCACACATTCTGCAGTAAAGGTTAAGGACCTGAAATATTGGATACACCTCTCTCGTGTAAGGAAATCACACAGCAGCACAGTGCGCCACGGAGAACAGCCAACAAAGCAAGAAATGGCTGTACCATGGAGAGAAAAAAAAAGAGTATAAACAGAAAGGCATAGATGTGAAATACCAGTAGCAAAAAGAAAATGTAAATATGACTACAATGCATAGCCTTTTAAGTTTATACAAAGGTTAAAAAGTGATTTAATGCATGAAAGCTCTCCCTCTTTATCTTTCTTCTTCTTCTCTCACTCCCAACTTCTCTTGAGTATACTGCCTGCTAAGAAAATATGGTGAACCTTTTTTAAATATAGGTGTACTTAACCCATTCATATCGCCCCCTTCAGGTTCAAATATGGCAGAAAGGAGGGTCCTCACTGACAATGCCACAGATGTAGATAGCAATAGGGGAAACATTAGTGCCACTAGAGCTTATAGTTATGATTGCGGCCTCTATTTTGTCATGATAGTGTTCTCTATAATGTTGTTGTTTTGGGGATGTACTGGAGCTTGTCTTTTATTTTGGAGGGGATAAAAGAAGGGGGTACGGGGTAAAACTGGTACAGGAGGGAACAAGTCTCATTTGGAATGGGTTCAAAGTAATATGGGCCCATATTGCCTCCACAAATCTTAAACTCACTTCTCTGCACAAAAATCGAACTGTCAAAGCCCCACTAATCACATATTGTGCAATTAATTTTGATGACAATGTCTTAAATGACTACGACATTGACAATTCTATTTTCGATGTATCAGTACTGCCATATGTATATAAGCATGCAATTTATGTCCCAAACTGTGACCCCAAAAATGTATTCTATCACACAGCCTTGGCACAGCAATAGTGAATATAATGATAGAACATGGTCCTGTATTTTTCCAATAAGGTATCAAAGGTTAATGAAATTGCACAATGGTCTAGGGGGGAATAGACAATGGAAAAGGGGGGCAGAACGTAAATGGTTTGAAGCGTACCATGATCTGGGATTAGATGCAGTAGAAGACCCCAGCTACTCTGTCCAATCTAATAAGTGGTACTCTGATATGAGTACCATGGCTAAACAAGCAACAGTTGAAAGTTGTTACGCCTGCTCCTCGATACCCCACGCATCTGGCACGCCCAAGGTCCTTATACCCCAGGAAACGCCTTTGGGGGAAGCTCAGTGTCACATTCATCTAGCCCTTTCTGTGATTCGGAGTACCTTCCAGGCATACACAGTAACAGTTCAGCTGCTGCAAAATGAGAAAACCTGCCAAAGCAAGCCTCAAGGAGTAATCTGCGTAAAGGAGACATTTTTTGTAATAGAAGGGACAATGTTTGCAGAAAATAGGTGGCAAGATGAAACAATAACGTGCAAAGCAGAAGCCCTGCGACGACTGTCAGGGGAAAAATTTCAATGGGTCGAAAAAACATGCACTCCAACATGGTCTCAACACATCGCCAAACTGACATGGGTAACAGCTCTTGAAAAACCCATCAAGATCCAATGAGAAATACATTATGAACTTTGCTTTCACGGAGAAGAGAAGGTGTTCATGGGGTCAAACAAACATTGCAATAAAACACTCATCCTCCCCAACATGAGGAAAGGCACAGCAGCCTTAATGAACTCTTACCGGAGAGCCATGTCCAGGGGGAGAGGATGCCCGATGAACTGTCTCCGGCACCCCAGTCAACAACCGAAGAACCCCCCGCTTATGACATCGTGTCGGAAGAGAAGCTGCAAGAAAGAGTGCCCCGCAAGAGGAGGGCATCAAAATACATCTCCTGCAAATCCTCTGAACTCTTGGCAGAAATACCTGACCAGTACAAGCTGTTCAACATAGCAGAGACATTTTTTGCATCACTTGTTCCAAGCATCCAGGCTTGAGCAAACGCCAAGTAGTTGCAGATTGTGAGATGGGTGCTGATCCAGTTGGCAAATGACACCGAAGAAGGTTTCAACATCATCAAAGCGGAACTTAGAGCCCTGCGGTTGATGACCATGCAGAACCGCTAAATTCTGGACCTCCTCACAGCAATGGACGGCAGTGTTTGCCAAAAATTCGGGAGTGCATGTTGCACTTTCGTACCTTCTGCTGAAGCTGACAATGGGATCCTATCTCACGTGATGACTGCAGTCCACAACCTTGGAGAAAGAATGAAGTAGGAGTGTGGAATAGAACCAAGAGATTGGTTCGACACCATTTTTGACTGGATCCCTTCCTGGTTTGCAATAGCCATGAAAATACTTGTCCCTGTCATAGTATTGTTATTACTGATTTTCTGTGTGCCAGGTAGGCGTCCGATGTTGTGCAAAATCAATGCCTAGTACTGCAATGATGATGGTGACAATGAGCGGCCCAACAAAGGGGCAAACGATGAAAGATGCACAAATATAAACTGGTGATAATACAGAGCACACATTTCGAATAACAGCAGTGTATCGCAACCAATGGGACAGGTTGGACAATTTGTATCACACAACTATCAAAGAACCCCGGGAGCTGTAGTGGTATAAGGCGGTGTGGGTGGGCCTAGATGAGGATGGGGGATATACATGACATGTACTCCTGATGAGTAAGCCAGATGGGGTCAAAGGTTACAAGGTGTGTGCAGAGCTTGGATGCCCATAAAAGGAACCCCCGCCTGGGAGGAAGCGGTAAAGGAGGCTGAATTTTACAGGAGCATTAATAATCATGAAAGTAATTCATTACTATAATGTAACGAAAGGGGGGGAAGTAAGGAAGCAGGGGTCGTTTTGCCCCCCCATACATTCAGCATGGAAGGGATTTCTGCTCTTACAATAGTGGGGGTGACGCTCTCCTTGCCCTCTCCTGGAACCAGTGGAAAATCCCTGGTAACAGTGGAAGAGGGGCTACGCTTAGATACATTTGGACTCCTTTTTATGCACACCGGACTTCATTTTTGGACTACACCGCATCCTGATTACTGAGAAGCATCCTCTCCCCTTTGCAGTGCTGTGCACAGCGAAAACTGACAGCCACCACCTCCTCCTTCTGTGTCTGTGCCGCACAAGCTCATTTCTCACAGATTCCTTGCCGTGAATTGCTACAAGTGAACAGTGTATTCATTTCTCCTTCCTCTGAGCTCACTGCCCTGTGTGTGACCGGGGTGAATCTCGACTTGTGGCCCATCTGTCTCCACAAACCTGCTCTGCTCCTCTCACCCCCACATTTGGAAAGTTATTGCTTGAACAACCCTGTGCCCCTCCACTATCTCTTTGATGTAACAGAAGTGTGACCCTTCCACGCTGACCACCCCAGAACCCCTTGTAACCGTTATCATGTCATCAAATATCCCGCCTAAAATTAACATCTATCAATCCATTCCGTTGAGCTCAGGGGCACCATGGTAAATACATTTTTGATTCAGTCCACTGATAGAGCACCTGAAGTGTAAGGCCCTCGGACCCTTTTCTTCTACAAAGGCCTGTGGCGGGAATGTGTAAATAAGTGTGTATAATTTATAGGCTTTTTCACATACCAGGTTATGGTTTATGGTTACTACTGCATGTCATGAGATATTGTGTAGCTTAGTTAGACAGAACAGTCTCCTCTCCTGGACCCAAACTGACCTTCACCTCACAAGGACCGACCCAGCTGACCCACGTGATGTCTACCGGACCTCCATGCTGCCACCCAATCCCGAGGAGCTGGGCCCTATAGTAATATACTGGGCCTCATTACGTATGTGGCAGAAAGGCAACAGCGGCACCGTTAGCTCTACCGGCGCCGTTGTTACCTCTCTGCCACATTACTAGTTCTGCTTGCCAGTTCAGGACTGCACGCGTGGTCTGACCAGGCATGCAGACCGGCACCTGTGAGCAGCACTCATGATTGCACCGGCACCGTTGTTAACGGTGCCGGTGCAACCATGCTCCAGACCCCCAGTCTGCCCTATTGGGCAGAATGGGGATCGAGAGGCCGGCCACACCGGAACCTACGAATGGGCAATTACCGGGCCCTTCATCTCGTAATGGGCCGGTAATGGCCCATATCGCGGGTGCCGGGGCCCGTAGCGAGTTTGCCGGTAGCCGTGCCCTTAATAAGGGCACAGCTTCCACCAAACTCGTAATGAGGCCCACAGTATCTAAGCTCTTCAACAATCCCAATGTAACTTGATGAACCTATAGAGGAATGTCACTAGTGACGTTCCTTAAGCTTATAATGTACTGCTTTTTGTATTGGTTGGCAGAGCACTCTCGAGGAAGCAGTTTTCTGTATGCTGAATTTCCAATAAACATTTAATTGCTCACAACCTTTCTCCTGGTCTCATTCCCTACTGGGATGTGTCCTTTATATAATATATAATTGCATTATTGGGGAATGAGCACATTCACCTGTGCCTAATACATAGCAGCCTTCCTCAGTAAGAACACATTTTCATCCTGGCTGTGCCCAATATGCCAGTATTGTCACTTTGAAACACCTTTCCATGTCAAGTAACCTCAATATATGCCATGTTTCCACTGTAAAATCATCTGTAAGCTGGTTGTGTCAATATAGGCAAGCATGTCACTGTGAACACATGTTTGCATGCCATCTATGCCCAATATGTGCCACTCTGTCATTGTAAAAACATATTTCCATGCTGGCGAAAGGGGAAGAGACGTAAATTCTTAAAATCCGAGTGATTTGCCCGCAGCTGAAAATACTGAGGGCAAATCATTTGCATGAGAAAGGTGCGAACAACCAAAAGTTTGCACCTTTCTCATGCGCGCACACATATATTCTCACACCCACACATACACCCACAACACACCCATTACATACCATAAAGTATAGTGAGCGAGTCCCCCTGGGCAGATATATGGGCGTCCCACTGGAGAGACAACCCATCCTACAGATACCCTGGCAGCCGGTGACATTCAGGTACCTGGGTGTAAACATTTACCACAGGATAGAGTCAAAAACAGCATGGTGTTCTTGTCCCGATTACCCCTAGCCATGATGGGAAGAGCAGCTCTGCTCAAAATGGTAGTTCTGCCCAGACTCCTGCATTTTTTTTGTGAATGTACCGTACCTTATCCCGAGACGCTTCTTTGTGAGACTTCATGGCATGTGTAGGGCCTTCATATGGGGCTGCTCCAGAAACAGGGTGGCCCTGTGGAAGCTACAGAGCACATGTGATAAGGGGGGGGCAGAAACCTTCCGAATTTTGAAGTGTATTACCTGGCGGGACAGTTGTTGAACGTGGCTAGGTGGCTGTCCGCAGAGGACTCAGCAGAGGCCAGGCTCCTGCAGGGTGGAACAGCCCCATACTTTCTCAGAGAGGTAGTGTGGCTGCGTAAAACTAAACTGGCGGGGTTGGGGAGACTATTGGAGCTGGGCTGGGATGTTTGGCACAGAGCATGGAGAACTGTGGGTGGCCCAAACCCGCTTTCACAGCAGGTCCCGCTGCTGGCGTTATGCGAGGATGACTCCCAACTGTCCAAGGGAATCTGCACATATTGGGCACCGGTGGGCGTGGCTACCCTCAGAGATATATGGCAGGAGGGGGAGGCATTGGAATTTCAGACTCTGCAAGAGGAGACTGGTCTGCATAGAGGCCAGTACATCACTTATACCAGGCTCATGAAACGAGTAAGAGAGAGGTGGCCCGAGACGGTGCTGGCAGACGAACCTGATGCTACCCTGGAAATGATGTATGATGTCTCTGAGGGTGGGCACGAAATATCCAGAATATATGAACTCCTGAGGGCAAACGCGGGGGGGGGAACTGCCCCAACTGAGGAACGATTGGGAGGAGGAGATGGGAGAACCCATGACAGAGGGATAATGGAATAGGGCTCTAAGGTACCATAAAAAGGTGTCTCGGAAAGCGAGACTCCAACAAATTCAGCTGTACACTACCCACAGAGCCTACTTGACCCCCGGAAGAATTGCCAGGTTTGGAGGCTCAGCTACACAGAAATGCCCCAGGTGCGGGGAAGAAGAGGCAGGAGTGCTGCATATGTTCTGGGCCTGCCCTGAGGTGCAGAGATTCTGGGAAGAAATAAAGACGAGGATGGCCAGCGGGTGAGTGGAGATTGATGTGTGGTCTGCTTGGGCATGTATGCTTGGGTGCTTCCCCAGGCCACGTAACTCTAAACATATCAGCAAGATGAGGGTCCTGGCCTACATTTTAGCCCAGCGCAGAATTGCAATGAGTTGGAAAGAGGCGCACAGGCCTAGGGTGGAGATATGGTGGGCGGAACTCCTGAGATGGGCTGAAGCAGAATCTGTGGTATGGTTCGAAGTGGTCACCAGGGGAGGAGGGGAAGAAGTGGGCCCCCTGATAGCTTGGAGGCAACTGGTGTTTGCAATGGCAAACCCCCATCAGGGCAACAATGAAACAGAAGACTCAGATGAGTCGATAGTCACTGAGATATCGGAAAGGACCCATGTAGATGGCACGGATGAGACGGCTCGAGGGGAGGGGTTGGAGGGGGAAGGGCAGCAAATAACACTGGATAATAAGATATTTTGGAACTGATTATGAATGCCCTTGTAAAGATTGTAATGTTTGGTGTGTTGCGTTGTTTGTTCAAAATAATAAAAATTGGTTTAAAAAAAAAAGTATAGTGAGCGGGGCGATGCGCGGGACACCCCCACAGCCCCTGTTTTTTTTTAACGGAAGGCTGCGGGGGTGTCCCCCGCAGCCCGCGCTCACTATACCATAAAGTATAGTGAGTGGGGCGAGGCGGGGGACTCCTTCACAGCCCCCGTTTTTTTCATTTTTTTTTTAACAGAAGGCTGCGGGGGTGTACCCTGCAGCCCCCGCTAGCTATACCATAAAGTAAAGTGAGCGGGGCGAGGCGGGAGACACCCCCGCAGCCGCTGTTTTTTTTTCAATGCTACCACAAAAGGTTTGAACCTTTTGGTTCTTGCAAACGTTTGGATGCGGGAAAAGCGTCCTAAACCAATTCTTAAGTATTATATTTACCTAACTAGCAGAAGAACTATATAATTTACTCATTATGAGAATTATTTTTCTTAGGTGCAATGGTGCAACTCTCATCTACAAGTAAAGCAGAGGAAACAGAGCATTCTGTGTTTGAGGTTCTTGAGCAACAGTGGTCCTCCCACAATGTTGTATGTTTCTAGCGACATACATCTAATATAGTATTGTGTATCGTTAGTATGCACATATTCCTTTAATAATACAGATAAAATACAAATACAAAATACAAATACTGTAGGATATTTTGTGTAAATTTGGGGTTTGGTGGTATTTTCTTACCGCTAAAAGATGAGCGGTAATTTGGTAATACTTATCCTTGCGTTTAGATTGGGTTTGGCCTCATATCATTCTATTGACCATACTTTGTTGCATTATATTGGAGATATACCATCTGTGGCTGGTATCACAGGCTTATCTACACAAGTGATCTATGCCCATAGACATTGCTGGCTCATGGACCTCCAGCTATATATATATATATAAATATATATATATATTAGAACCCCCAAACAACATGCAAGGGGAACACAGACACACACACTTAGTTTATAACAGCTTATTCTGGTTGTTATTCTATGTACATGGGCAAATTGACAAATGTACTACCTAAAAAGATTAATCTTCCCCATGTCACAAATGCTATTTCAAAGGCAATAAGAAAAAAAAACTCTCTACATGTTCTGCTTTTATATATTGTTTATATTGTAAACAAATGCAATTCATAATAAACATTTTACCATGTACATTGCATCGTTATCTGTAACAAAAAAGAAGAGAAAAAATACAGAGACAGAGCAAAATATACTTTGTAACATTATAACATGACAAATTAAATGGAGGGGATTTCTTTTGGCTACTCTGCTTAAATGATATTTTTAGATCGCTCATTCCTACAACAGCACACAGTGACCTCACTTAAACTGTCTGCTTACCTGAAATATTTGTAGCTCTCTCCCACACACATAACCTTCCTTCACTCGCCTCAGAAGAGCAGCCGCAGCAAACAAACCGCTCTTGTTAATCTTGGATGTTTGGAATGCGCAGCGAGAATAGAGGGTTCTCCAGCCAGCACTGAGTGGGACCAGGCACATCTGTCTCAGAGCCCTGTCATCCCAAACTAATTTCTCTCTGACAGTCTTCCCCTCAGCAGGGCGCTGAACCTACCCACTTTGCCTACGTGACCTATCTGCTGACACATTGCTCCAATGCAATCCATTTCAGGTTGAAATGCAGCATCATCCTTCAATTTTATAGAATAGGATCTTTGCTCAGGGAGCAACTGTTTCAATGTTCATTTCCTTTCGCGCATATTTTCTGCTTGCTGCAAACACAGAAAAGAGAAAGAAAAAAAATTCCAGTGCACGTTTGAAAAACGAATTTCAGAATATGTATTTTCACCTCATTTTGTACATGGGGCTACATTACTACATTATAATGTTAGTGAGTTAGCACTAGTGATTAGAAATTGTTAATTAAATTAGTCAGTTATATACATAATGTTCAATAATGTAGTCGCTATGCATGAGGTATTGCAGAGGAAAAAAAATGGTGCACTTTTACTCTTTGCAGATTCACATTGAGCTTTTTGCTGCATAATAAATCCTTTACCTTACATGCCACTCGCAACCTATTCACCTGTTATACTGGCAACATAAACATAGCTATATGTGTGTGTCACATTATTGCTGGCAACCAAAAATGTTGCCATCACATTCAGTGAAGCGCTACACACTACAAGGTGCTACAAATACTATAAAGCACTATATATTACTACATACCCCTCCTTTCCTGACAATTTGGTAGCATTCAAATCCACAATTGGAAGAAACCCAACTTGTGTTCCTCTTTCCTTTTAAAATATATGCGCATTGGGATATATTTCATTCCCTATTGTTGCTAATATCATAAGCAACATCTTCACCTTTACAGACAAAATGATTAACCATCCTCCCATCACTAATACTACAACAGCTAAACAAACCATAGTACGTTCCAACCAGGTCCCCAATTAAACATTTCCACTTCCATTATACCCAGGCTACTAACTGTAATATTGTCCTTTCTCAGAATCATTCTAATAGTATGTTTTTCTTTATGATTCAATAAGAACTCCACATCTGGGTCTATTGGGAATGTATCCTTTTGAAAAAACTCAATATTTTCCACTTGGCTTTCCCAAATATCATTTGTAATATGGAACAACGTTAAACCCCCAATCGAAACAACTGTGTCCTTTGGAACCAGTAAGTAAAATACATTATATTTCAATTGCTTGACATCAAATGTTCCATGATTTAAGTGCATCATCGTTAAATTTGTCATACAGGTGCTGACCAACCATTTATTTTTGACCATTTTAGCTTGTGCTAATTCCTCACCACCCAGATTGCTAACGACTACTTCACATCCTCCTGATATACATGGATCAGATTTTGAACCACAAATAGCATATGTAGCATCAGGAATAAATGGTTTACCTGGACACATGTAATTTTGTTCTTTAAATTTTATACATGTTTCCAGATTCAGGATCAAGTAACATTCATGCTCCCATGACTGAAATGTCACCACCTGAATGACTTCCTCTATCTGATTCTATTCTTTGTGGTAACCCAAATCTTGAAAATATATGATTTACCAGTAATGTGGCTGCTGTTTGCACGCTACAATCTGGCGCAGGAATACACTCTATCCATTTTGACATTAAACAAACCACTCTCAAAATGTAACGGTTCCCCCCGCTCGACCCGCTCAACCTTTTTACAGGCCTTTTTACAGGCCCTACATAGTCTATTTGCAAATCTGACCATGGAAGGGTTAAGCCCCTTTTCATCAGTGGGGCCTTTGCATTGGTAAAGCAGGTTTAAATTGGGCACATACTAGACATCCCCTAGTATATAATTCCACATCTTGGGACATATGTGGCCAGTAAGCATAATCTTTCAGTATCTCTAATGTTTTTTATGAACCTCTATGTCCTGCAGTTATTACATCATGTGCATGGTGTAGCATTAGCCCTCTGAATGAAAGGGGTACCACCCACTGTATTTGTCCTGTTATGGATTCCCTAATCAAGAGTCCATCCTGTAGTCTGATTCGTTTTTTATTCTTTAATAGCACTCTCAACTCTTCTTTTCCCGCACAATCATTTTCAGTTAAAGGATTTTGTTCAGGGTCTATCAAATGATTATAATAGATTCCGAAAATTGGATCGCCTTTTTGTGCTTTAATCAGGTCTTGATCTGGTGTATCATAACTCCATTGCACTACTGGTTGTCCTACCTCTTTTGGAGCCTTAGAGCGTGTAACTGCATCAATCTGTATTTCACCAAGTAAGTGTTCAATAGGTAGCAACTCTCCCATCACAGCCCCAAATGATCTGCCTTATCATTTCCCTCCTTCTCTTCTCCTGGAATTTTTAAATGTCCACACATTTTCCTCCAGTATATTGTTAAATAATTCTCTGACACTAATTTGTCTATGGTTTGTATCATTTTTCCATGATTGAGGAGTTTTTTGTAATCATGCCTCTTGCTTTCCAGCCAGGCAAATATTCCACAAAGCTATTTCGTGCATAATCAGAATCAGTCACCAGGACAATTTCACTAAATGAAATATCAACTGCAGTAGTAATTGCTTTATAAATGACAGGTGCAGGTACTGATTGTCGGAAGCGGACACTGCTCGAACAGCCACTTCTCGAACAGAGAACAGTACTGCTGAGCATTGGTGAGGCTTGACGATCATCTGGTGCTGACGTATTCCGCCCTTAGGTTAATAATAAAAAATAAATAACAGTGTTGGTGGTGGAACTGAAACACAGTGAGCAGCTGGCGTGGAGACAAATGGAGACGCTTAGCTGAGCTGGCTATGAGAAAGTGAGGGACGGCGTTTGCTCAGCTGAGGAGGTGAGGAGCGGCACTCTCTTGGTAGTGCCGGGCGGTGCTGAGCTTTACGCTCCATGCTCTAGGATTCCTCCGCCTCGGGTCACATTGGCACTCTGTGTTTTAACTGGTGCTGGGCTGTGCTGAGCATGATTATATAGGCACGCTTATAAACCCTGATTGTATAGGCACGCTTGCACATTCCTCGCGCAGATAAGTGCCGCCTATTACTCTCTTTACAATTCACTGATTGCTTATGGTCTCCTTGCTTGCTTAATCGGTATTGCCTGTGGATATCTGGTGACTGTTTATCTCTGATCTTTGAGCCACCTGTTCCCACTGAGGTTTGCCTATTATGAAATAGTGCAAATAACAGATTAATAGTTTGGAAATAGCTGGAGCTGTTGTTTTCCCTACCCACCGGTGACTGTGGATATTTTATCTTTGAGCCTGTGAGGGAATTGGGAATATATTAACACTGTGTCGCTCCTGCTAAGTTCACTTATTGTGAAATAATCTCTAAGGGGTCTACCTCTTTCATTACCAAGAAGCTAAGAAGCAAACTTAAAAATGAAAAAAAAAAAAATGACATGAAAGATGTGGACACAGTGGAAATAAGCACTCAGGCGGTGGCTGCCAAAGATAAGAAGATTAGCAATTTCTTTGGGGAGCAAGTGGTGGTTGCTAAGTTACACACGGCGCAGCTCGATGCTGACACACCATCCAGTGAGGAGGCCTGTACCTTGTTGGAATTCGACAATAATAACTCTCTTCTAAACTTGTGTTACAGTCTGGAAGGACAAATAACCAGCTGAAGGACCCGACACCTGATCTAGATATTTTGGAGAGTGCTGATCCAGATTTAGTGGGATCAATCTCTAGTATTCCTCCTATTGTTGCTATGGACGGACTCACTTGCTCCCCTCGTCTTACCGGACTGGCGGACAGTGTGGGTGACTGTGAAATACAAGAAAATGTTCTAGTGACTTCTCTTCATGAATGCTCTTAATGTGATTTAGAATCTAAATTGAAAGAATTGGATACTCATAATACTAAAACTAGTTTTGCATTGAAAATCCTTTTAAGGTTATGCTATACTATTGCCTCCCAAGTGATAAATAATGCTGATGCACTTAAGGAAGTGTCTCAAACACACACTATCACTGGCAAGGTGGGGTCTAACAAACTAGGTGCGAGTGTGCCCGCTAAAGAAGCCATTGTGATTGAAAAAGAGAACCTGGAATCAACACGGGTTGAAATCATGGCAGGCAGTGATAGTGAGAATGTTGATGATTGTCACCTATCTGAACGTGAGAGAAGGAGGAAACAACCCCACCACCCCCTAAGAAATCTGAACAGGATAGGGATGTGGAAGTGGTGGAAACTGTTGATAAAGTGACCAAAGAGGGGCCTAAATCCACACCCAAAAGAAGCAGAAAGAGCGCAGCTAGGAAGGCAAAAAAACATGCCCAGAAAAGGGGTAATATTACTACTTGGCTAATTGGATCAGAGAAGCCAAAAATTATAGCTACTGCTCCGCAGAGTATCTCTGTGATGGAGGGGGCAGATGTTGCTGATGTTCCTGGTGATAGTACCTGTAGACTAATGATACTTCTAGTGATAGCAGTGATGATAGTGATGTAGAATCTACTGAATATGTTGTTAATCAGGAGCCTATCAGGAAATCTAAGGTGAAGTTTTCTAAAATGGCCAAGGAGTTGCCTGTGAAATTACCTATGAATAATAAAGGATCCTCGGGGGTTACAGCCCCTATTGGCCCTATTAATGTGTCCCTGCCAAGAAAACAGTTTTCTATATCTAGCAGTACTAAGAAAACCAGAAAGTTTATAAAACGAGGCAAATTACTTGAAATTTTAAATGCCCAACTCCCTCTAAGAATACTAAAAAGTGGGGATTTTAAGTTTGTAGAACCCCATCATAATTTGTTTAGCCAAATACATTGCTACTACTGAAGCTGTAGTCTGCCTTGGGTTTGAAAAGGGGTGGCTATCTGCTTGATGTTAATGAGGAGGGTGATCAACGATATGGTAATAAGGCTAATCCTGATAATGTTAAAAATTGTGCCTGGAGTAAAAGCCCTATGATGGGTAATGATGGAATAAAATCTTATTGGGAATAGCTCTGTTCCTTTTTGCCACCTGTTCATAATAATCATTGAGATGATATTACTACCAGAGGCCATAGCCATCTTTTTGCAGATTCCGGCTCTTATGAGCTTCTCTGGAATGCGCAAATTGTGCTATTACAGGAAACCTGGTTCATGCAAAGGGTGATTTTTCATGGCTATACTGCCTTTAATAATTTGGCAAGAAAAGGTGATAAGGGTAGGCCATATGGTGGCCTAAAGATTTTGGTATCTAATGTCATCAATGCTTATGAATGTGTATTGCTCTCTCCAAATCCCAATGTGTTGGTGGCAGAGGTGCAGTTGGATAATGGTAGCTGTATTATGCTGATCAATATATATGACCCGCCAGGTATTGATCATACCTCTGACATACAACAAACTATCTACAAGTGTATATCTGATAAATGAATCTCTGAGGGGATGAAGAACATTATTATGGGAGGTGATCTTAATTCCTATATTTTGATCTCCAACATAGGGGTCATGATGAAGGCTGAGAAGTGGAATACCTTTATTAAGGATATGGAATTAGTTGTGGTGAATGGGTGCAAACATGATACGTCCACCACTTGTAGCACATTGGACAATATCTGTATGAGTGATAAGATGTTTGATAGCCTCTCTGGCTTTGAGCTGTTGGAAAATGAATTTAGTGACCACGCTCTGTTACAATGTGTGGCTACTTTGGACATCAGAATGGCCGATACAGACGCCATAGGAGGGATTGTCATATCTAGCCTTGGCTGTAGGATCGGCTGGTCTGATACCAATCTTGCTAAGGCTAAAAAGTGGTGTGGTGATATATCAATAGAACATCTGACATCTTGCTCTGCTGATAATATAGTGAGGCGGTTGTCTAAACATCTATCTGGTTTAATGCTGATTAGAGGGAAACTGAGACCCCATAGGAATGACCTTAGTAAACCAAGAATTTATGATAGGGTTATTAGGTATATGAACAGAGCGATGCATAGTAAACTGCGGCTATGTGATCTCAATGCCCAGAATCCTGAACTGTTGCATAGGACCAGGAGAAGGATTATGAAGATTTATTGTAATGAGATCAGCTGGTATCTGGCCTCTGAAAACAACATAAATTGGCAACACATGGTCCGACTTCTTATAGATGGGAATACCAGGAATTTCTGGGCCAGTTTTAGATCTTTTGGCAATATAGGTGGATCAGAACTCTCCATTCCTATCAATAGTCAACGTGGATGAGGTTTATTGCTAATAAATTTGAGGGTGACACCTCTATACTTGAAAAGAGACTGATAGCCAACTTAACCATCTCTCAGTAGGATATTATATGGGGCAATTAAGAATCTAAAGTCTTCCAGAGCACCTTGTCCCGATGGGGTCTGTAATATTTTAATAAAAGAAAACCCCGAAGTTTGGGCTGATATTCTGGGGATTCTGTTTAAAAAAATAATCGATACAGGTATGATGCCCTATTTCTGGAAGATATCTAACATCATTCCGGTTTTCAAAAGCGGACCACGTAACATACCTGAAAGCTATAGGCTCCTGGCACTCATGGATATATCTAGTAAAATCTTTTGCTCTTTAATTCTTCAGGATATAACTAAATGGATAGATTGTCACAAAATCCTGGACATAGCCTAAACTGGCTCTCGCAAAGGCTGCTCGACAAAAGATAATGGGCCTCATTCCGAGGTTGGCGGTAAGTATTGGTTTTTACCAGCATGGCGGAAAGAGCGAGTCCGATCTGGAACCACGCCACTATTTACAGGCTATTCCGACCTCACGGGCACAAGCTTTCCGCCATGCCGGTAAATCCCTTAGCAGCATACCGCTAAAGGGCCCGTTAAACCCCTTAGCGGCATGAAGCGAGACGTTCTTTACAACACCGCCATCGAAGCTTCGCCGTCCGTAATTAGCGGTGACCGTAATTTACGTATACCTGCAAGGAGGAAGAAAACACATGCAACACCACCTGCTCCAGCAACCCCCATGGAGGGTGCATAACCCCCACCCGCAACCCTACCCATGCCTGCAGTGCCGCCGGACACATGCCCCACGGTGCACTCTGAGGAGTCCAGTGTGGCAGGGGAGAATGCTGCCATGTGCCTCCTCGATGTGCCAGACAGCCCCACATCAATTTCCGTGGCCAACGTGGAGGACCCCAATGACATTGGACATAGCCCAGACACTCCATCATACAGCCAGGTGGCACACAGCGACTCCGGGGAGAGTGACACCCCAGGGCTCACAGGCCAAGGAGTACCACCTGCCTGTCCTGGATCCACTTCCCCTGCAGAAAGTCCCGAAAGGGCTGCAGGCTCAATACCAAGCCTGCCAAGCACATCGGCCACACCGGCCATGGATGCAGTGCGCTCCCAGCACCTCACGGGCCTGATTGAGGAGTTCATCCAGGACAACCGCGAATCAAGGTTGGAGTGGCACAATGACCTTCAGGCTCTGGGCGAGGTGATCACTGCAATCACAAACCGGCTCTGTGAGGTGCTGGGCCAGATCGCAGATGCCCTGGAGGCAGCACACCCCAGACCACAGCCCCAGTGGGAGTACCCACCCTCCCAAAGCTCCTCCATGCAGACCAGCCCTGTCCGTCGGTCACTGCGTACATTGCGCCGCCACAACATGGATCCCCCTGGCTCTGGGAGTGCACATTGACCATACTGCCACACACATGTGGCCTATGTTGCACTGATGGGACTATTGTGGGGTTGTTGTGGGGGGAGGTGAAGGGGGAGTTGGGGGAGGCGGAGGGGGAGGGTGTGTGTGGGAGTTGGGGGGAGGGGGTGGGGGGAGGGTGTGTTTGGGAGTTGGGGGGGAGGGGGAGGGGGATGAGGGTGTGTGTGGGAGTTGAGGGGGAGGGGGGTGAGGGTGGAGGTTTTGTTGATCACGTTTCTGCATTATTATTCAATACACTGGTTGATCATCCCTAAAAAACAGAGTGGACATTGATCATTGTGCATGTGTCTTTTAATGTCACACAGTGCATGGTGTACATGTATCCCCACACCCAGTGCCCAATGTCCTGTCATCCTCACACCCTCAGCTGACTTGTGAGTCAGAAATGTTGTCCGATCAATGATTGCCGCACGGAACGTCCCTCCTGTGCATCGGCACCGTGATGCTGTCCTGCCATTCCTTCCTCCTCCCCCTCATCATCATCTGGTGGTAGCAGTTCCACGTCAGGGGGCAGTGGCACATTCCGACGGATGCACATGTTGTGCTGCATTACACATGCCATGGTGATCTTGGACACCTTCTCGTGGCTGTAGATGAGTGCCCCACCCGACCGGCTGAGGCAACGAAATCGTGCCTTCAACAGGCGGAAGGTCTGCTCTATCACCACCCGTGTACGGAAATGGGATCTATTGTAGTCCTCCTCGTGCCTGTTCTGTGGGTTGCGGAACGGGGTCATGAGCCACGGCTTCAAAGGGTAGCCAGCATCACCTGCATGAGAGTGGAATGAAGGTAAGTGTTTGTGCATTCATGGTGGAGAATTGTACTAGTCTTACATGGCCGCAGGTGATTACTGGCCATACAACATATCCCAGGATACAGTCACCCCATTACTGGAATGATGGAGGGGGTAACTTCTCCCTGATGGGTCATGGTGTGCACTCACGTCTTGTTGCATGTGCATCGTGTATGCATGCAGCAGTGTTGGACTGCATTCATTGATGTCTTGCGCGAGACTTGGTGAAAGGGGGTGTTGGCTGTAGTTGGTAGCATACTCGTCATTCTGCACGGATCCCTACCATGGTGACTTGCAGCAATCCTATGGGGGTGCAGGACCAGTGACACGCTGTAGGATCCCTGTTAGACTCACTTCTATGCACTCCCAGGGATGACTGTCCTATGTGTTGAGATGCAGGAGTCAGCGACATGGTGCTATTGCACTGCATGGTGCAGGATGCCCGTATGGTGTGTAAGGGCCGCCAATGAGTGGTGCATGTGTTGCGGTATCTGGCCAGGTTTCCTGTTATTCATGTAGTGTTAGGTGTCGGCTCGAATTCATCACTGTGTGGTTATGTGGTCATGTGCCATGTCACTTGCCTTGGGGCACAGTGTGCTGTGAGGTGAACATCGTGCACTGGCGTGAACATTCCCACCCAGGTGGAGTATGCATCCCCCCCTTTCCCACCCAGGTGGAGTATGCAACTCCCCCCCTTCCCACCCAGGTGGAGTATGCAGACAACCTACTCACAGCCCCAATGCACTGCCATGGCCCATTCAGGTTACTCACCAAGCAGCCAGGCACATCGTCCAGCATGTCGCGCCATGTAGCGTGGTAGTGTTGAGTTCCGCAGAACCAAGGAGTCATGAGTTGATCCGGGGTATCGGGCATTGCAATGTGTGATGGCTTTACTGGCATTACACACCATCTGGACGTTGATGGAGTGGTATTGCTTGCGGTTGCGATACGGCACCTCCATGGCATGCGGGACCACCAATTCAACGTGGGTGCAGTCAATGGCACCAGTGCATGGAAGGCAACTTTGGTGTCATATATCTCCTGGGGCGTCCGGGGTAGGGATATGTAGTCCCTTGTGTGGTTGAGGAGGGCATCCAGCACTTGGTTGAGTATCCGGGAAAATATGGGCTGTGAAATGCCATGCATGTGCCCCACTGTATGCTGGTAGGTGCCTATGGCAAGGAAGTGGAGCACAGACACTACCTTCAGTAGAGGGGGGATGGCAGTGCTGATTTCTATGCGGCTCACTATATCGTCATGTATCAGGTCCACTATGGTGGTAATGGTGTCCCGGTCAAGCCGGTACAGGGTGTGGATCTGCTCTGGTGTGCGGTTGAAGGGGGTGGCTCTGATGCAGGGGATTGGGGGCTGCCGGCATGGTAATGGTGGCTGCACCGGTAGGGCATGCTGGGCCTGTCTCACCCTCCTTCTCCTCCTGTGTATCCTCTGTGGTGGGGGCTGTGGTTGTTGTTGTTGCTGTTGTTGTAGTTGCTGCCTTGCAAGCAGGGCCTCCAGCTCCAGGAATGCTGCTACTATTGGTATCGTCTTGATGTGGGAGGGGGTGGTGTGTGGGTG
This sequence comes from Ambystoma mexicanum, assembly GCF_040938575.1. Lineage (NCBI taxonomy): Eukaryota > Metazoa > Chordata > Amphibia > Caudata > Ambystomatidae > Ambystoma > Ambystoma mexicanum. The sequence continues at coordinate 157,937,894 of NC_090925.1, forward strand.
TGCTCCTTTTGTGCTGTGCCAGACTCCATTGCCTCCACCTGTGCTGATTGAGTGCACCTGTTCCTCTTGGAAACACTGCTCAGGGTTCTTTACACCTTCTCAGCGTTGCCGGTATTTACGCCATGGCGGTAAGGTACTTTGCGGTCTTGTGGAGGCCGTTTTTTCCATGTCCGCTTTACTTGGGATCAGCTCCGGTTTACGCCATGTCGCTAATTTCGGCACGGCGTGTCGGGCGTGCGCCACTAAACGACTATTTAAGGCCTCGTACTTCATGGCGCCGTAAATAACGGTCTGCTGGGTCAGAATGGGCCGTAACGGGAAATGATGCCGGTAGTCCTTTACCGGCATCGTTTTTCCCTTACCACCCAACTCGGAATGACCCCCAATATCTTTATAGTCAATACCCTAATTGAGCAGGCCAATGGTAAGGATAGGCTGCCATTGTACATGCTATTTGTTGATTTTTCCTCTGCCTTTGATTCAGTGGAGCGTAATAGGCTGTGGCATAAACTTGAGTCTCTAGGCATGCCCCCCCACATCTTTTGTATGCATGTATGATGATATGTGATGAAAGTAAGGCCAGGATCTGATTGGATCATAGGTACCCTGTCTGAACCTGTTTCTATAGCAAAAGGTGTAAGACAGGGCTGTGCCCTGGCACCCACCTTATATAATGTATTTATGGCTGATTTTGGTGGTATCTTTGAAGAAAAAAAAATGCCTTCCCTAGAATAGGGACACACAATATTGGGTGGATCTGCTGTGCAGATGTTATTATCATTTTTGATAATACCTATAGTGGTATCTTGTAATAGCGCTAGTGCCATTTGTGATTATGCTCCGAACGATCGCCTAGAAATCAATCTTAATAAAACTTAATTTATGGTGCTGGGTCGACATTGTTGTAAATGCTAAATATTATGTGCCCACTAGGCCTGATACAAAAAGTAAACTGCTATAAGTATATGGGCCATGATGTATGTGGGGAGAGAGGAAACATGAATCCATTGGTGCAACAGAGTAAAAGATCTAAAGTCATGGCCACCCTCACAGCAGTTATATCCTTCTCTAAAAAGACGGCAGGCTTTATCCTGTTGGGAATAACCAATATATATAAGCAGAAGTTGGCGTCTATGTTCCTATATGCTCTGGAGACATCTTTTTCTGACTGGGCAGATGTGAGGGAAGGAATAATATGGCACAGACTGCTTGGCCTTACTAATTATACTCCGGTCCAGGCGATACATCTTGAAATGGGGCTTATCTCTATGTCTACCAAAATTGATCATAATAGAGCTAAGCTATATGCGAAAATCAAATTTGCCCGCCCAGGTACTCTGATATACATACTTCATGAAGGTCTGGAGGGAGGGAAAATGGAGGCCCTGAATACATTTAAGGAGAAAAACCACCATCGTTTTGACAAAATTGGTTGGTCACCTAAATGGGATGATGGTGAAGGGGCGGTATTAAAATCACTGAAGGATGTCATAGAGAAGTGGGATTGGGTTGCCAGTCATGATAAGATCTCTACTATGAGCTCTCTAAGCACTTTCTCTAAGACGCCTTTTATATTTAAAGAGCCCCAAAGCTATTTGAAACTTATGCCCTCTCAGGCCAATCGTAGAATATTTATGGATATTCGACTGAATCGACTTAATGTATTGGGGGTGCGGGGGCCTGGTCTAATGTACCTATTGAGAGAAGGATCTGTAGAATATGTGCTGAAGATTCCAGACTGGAAACAGTCAGACATTTTCTCACCTGTTGCCAGGGGATGAGATTGATCTATGACAAGTATTTTGCTAGATTTGATTATGATCAGAAGTACATTGAAATTGAAATCTTCTGGCTGAGATGTCTATCAGGGAGGAGTAATAGGCTGATCATTGCTATAACCCAGATCTGGAAGGTGGCTAATGAACGTCCACGGAAATTCAAAGAGGATGTTAAAATGATGTTGGATCTGGAGAGTGGACCTGAACTTGGTTGTGACTCAAATGACTGTTGAATAAGTGATGTAATTAGTTCTGTATTTTTATGTGGCATAATTCTTATCTATTGGGATATATATATCTCTGTTGTGCCTTTTAGTGATCTTTTTGTATGCTTTGCAATACTTAAGTTTGTATTTTGTATTTTAGCATTCTTCCTTTTTCTCTTTTATGTTTTATTTGAATTTGATGTTATTGTGAGATAATGGGGGTCATTCCGAGTAGGGCGGTAAGGGGTAACGGTCACCGGTAACGAGACCGGTGCCGTTAAACCCTTACCGCCCTATTCCGAGTTCCCTTTGCGGGTTGGTACTTAACGCCTGCTTTTTGCAGGCGTTAAAAAACCAACCCGCTAAGGGACCTAGGAGCTAATTACGGCACCGTAATTAGCGCCTTCCCCATTCCCATTGAGCCCTATGGGCCAAAAATGGGAATGGGGAAGGGCCCATGGTGAATGGGGAATTACCGCCCCCGCCAACCTTGGAATGGGGCGGTAATTACGCCATTCACCATGGTGGAGTCGAAAAGATAACGGCGTCAACCAAGGCGCTGATAGCGCCTTGGTTAACGCCAGGGTCGGAATGAGGCCCAATGTATATATATAATTGTGTATGATGTTTTCTTCCATATTTCTGTATATAAATTTGTGAAAAGTTCTTTGGACTATAACACAATAAAAAAAAAGGCTGCCAATTCCGCTACCTGACTACTCCTAGCCCCAATTCTCATCGCTATACTAGGAATGTCTCCACATTTCAACCAGACATTTACTATTCCTGATACCAATTGTTTATTACTGTCATTTTCAATGTGAAAGGCACAACCGTCAACATATACAGTTGGCAAATCCTTGCATGGCTTTTCATCAAAAGCTTTGTGTGGTGATTGTCCAAACGCCTGTAAACTAGATTCCACTTCTACTTCATTTGATACATGTTCAGCTGCACAGTCATGTAGATCTGCCAATCCGTGAGCAACGGGGCTCTTTTTATTTTGGCCATACCTCACTTCTACAGGAAAGCCTTGCAATGCCAGTGTCCATGAAGTAATTCTGGACTGTGCTAGGTTGCCTGATCTAATCCTTTTACTCTCTAAAAACTGCAATAATTGTTGATTTGTTTCAATAATTAACTTTTTATCCTTGAACAATGGGGCAGAAATTCTGTAACGCCCACACAGTGGTCAAAAGGGCCTTTTCACATTCACTGAATTTAATTTCAACTTGGGAAAATGCCTTACTTGCATAAGCAATGCTTTTGTGATTCAAATCATGTTTTTGTGATAACACTGCTGACATACAATGTTCAGAGAAACCTATTTCTATAAAGATATCCCTGTTCTTTATGGGGTATGCTAAACATGGTGCCTTTAATAGACATTCCTTTAATTTAGCCACTTCCTCAGATTGTTCTTTTTCCCATTTCCAGGGTGTATTCAACTTCAGTAGTTTAGTCAATGGTTGAGTAATTTCAGCATAATTTTCAATAAACTTCCCGTTATATCCCGTCATTCCTAATAAACTTTTTAAACCTTTCACAATTCTAGGGTCTTTTAATTTCTGTATGGCCTCTACCTTTTTCTTTTGTGGGTTTAGTCCATGTTCAGTCACTTCATGGCCTAGATAATTTACCTTTTTCTTGCACCATTGTGCTTTATGTAAAGATACTTTGGCATCCGCCTTTTGCAATTGTCCAAGAATATGTCTAATTTCATCAAAATGGCTTTTTAAGCTTTCATTTTTTATCAGGACATCATCCACATAAACTATAGTTCCTCTTTCCGCTGCATCAGGCAAAGCCTTTTTCAGAATTATACCAAATTCACTCCCACTATTGACATACCCGAATGGTGTTCTAACCCATGCGTATTGGGTCTTATCAAATGAAAATGAAAACAAATTCTGAATATCCTCTGCCAATGGTACACACTAATATCCAAAGTGTGATCTAATGTAGTAAACACCTTTGAGCCATGCACCTGAGCAACACCTTGATCAATGAATGGCAGTGGCCATATGGACACTGGCACTCTTTTATTTAATTCTCTCAAATCTGAACACAGATGCCATTGACCATTTGGCTTTAACACACCCAAAATAGGAGTGTTAGATGTGCTATGAATGGGCCTGATAATTCCCTGAGACTCCAAGTTTTTAATTATCTCTGCCAATGACTCTAAACATGCCAGTGGTAACCGATACTGGCGCACAAATACTGGATTTTTACTACACCCTCTGGTAATGTGGCAACATGTAAATTAGTTAGACCGCAATCATATGCATCTTTAGCAAATACATCTTTAAATTCCATAAATATTTTTCTCAATTCATTTTTATCCTCATCGCTATAGCATGCATCTGCTAACAAAATCTGCTCCTCTACCATTTTTGAGAATTCTGGGAAATCCTCCAGTGGAGAAATCTCTGTGCTTTCTTCCAACTGTGTAGCTGTGTCTCTCTGTAAAGTTGCCACTTTTAAATATTTTGGCATATCAGCCTCCACTTCAATGTGCTGATTTTCTGTTTCATTTTCATTTAAGTCAAATACTATATAATCCTCTTGGTGACAGCACACTGTCTCATTTCAATTATAAGGGTACACAGATTGAATTTTAAAGATCCCTTTGGGCTGAGAGTCCAGATATTCTGGTAAAACGCCTTGCGCATCTACATATCTTTCAGGAATATTTCCAATTACCATTTTATTGAAATCTGCAGTATAATGGGATTGGTGTATGACCATGCCTAATGATGAATTATACTCTAAATGAATATCCTGATGTCCTTTATTATTCACAAAAATGTGCACAGATGGTTCTCCAATATCTATCTATGGGGTGTACTCATAATCCAGGCCTTGTTGCCTCATGGACTCATTTAAACACACAAATGCATCTGAATCTTTCATTTGCTGTCCATTCCTGCACTTTAGCACTATTGCAACCTGCTTGGTGAATGCAGGAATAGTAGTATCTTTCCTCACCTGTAATTCAATTGCATATGGGACCAGTTGTGCACAAAAATAAGCCTTTCTTTTGTCTTCAAATTCAGGTGCAGGCCCACCTAGCCGGGACCATATTTTTTGATTAAGGAAATCTACCACCATACACGTTCTGTGCATGATATCATTGCCCATGTAAAAGTAATTTTGTGTTGCACTCACTATCCACACATTATGGTAAATTGTTTTCTGCCCAATATTAATTTTCAGCATGCATCTGCCTGCAATTCGGTATTCACAGTCTGGACTGTCCAAACCAGAGACATATTGGTTCTTAATTCTAATCTTTGGGATCTCCTCCCTCTCCATTATTTTCTGTAGTCATTTTTCATTAATAAAGCTCCTTTCCTGTTTAAGCGCTAAGGTGGCTTTTATCGCTTTAGAATGGTCATTTATACCAATGTGAACCCATGGATGCTCATCTTCCATGTGTATTTCAGCAAGAGTGGTAATGTGCTTTTCTGTATCTGTTTTAGTAGTAGTATTCTGTTTGCATTTCTTCTCTTTTAAATAGAAGCGCAATGTGTGTTCATCTACTTCAGTTTGCCATCTTTTTCTAGGATCTAAATAAATCTTCACAGATTCTTTTTCATTTTGCATTTTATCTTGACAGTAACGTTAGGTATACAGCTATTCTGGAGGTATACCTCCACTGCATCATTCGTTTTGGCAACGGTGTAGCATTCATTTGTACTGCTGTTTTAAGATTTTATTTTCTTAGGTCTCAATGGTTTTTTGGTTAAGGACCATAATACTCCATTCACCCCATGTATGAGAGGAGACAATCTTTTCAGGCAGCCTGTCCCTATCAAAATGGAATTTCACACACAGATGTGATCAATACTTCTTGTTTTATTCTGTGTTTTCCTATCTTCATGTCAACTTCAGTAACACGTGTAATAGGCACCTTCTCACCGTTAAAATTATTCACTGGACCTTCACTTTGCCTCACTATGATCTGATTCTGTGGAGATCTCCCTTCATTGATACTTTTTACCAATTCTTTGGATATAATTGTGGCCTGTGCGCCGGTGTCAATCATCACAAAAGTATTGCATTTCTCTGCCACAGTGATGGGAGCATAATACCTGTCTTCAGCTTCCTCTAATACACATAAAAAGTGTGAATTCTTATTGATTTCAGGACTCACCTTTCTCAGGCCTTTTTCACTTTTGGCTAGGCACATTGGTAAATGGAAAGACATTTTTCCCTCCTTTCTGTCCATTTCTGTGTGAGAGACTTTATTCATTTCCCCACATTCAGATGTCTTTTGGAGTGGGGCCACTGTTCACCCTTTCATCTGGGGATCATCAGAGTTTACACTACAATCCTCCAACTGAACATGTATAAAAACATCACTTGGTAATTTGTCATTTTCTAACTCTGTAGTTATTTAGTATGGTACCAGTCTTTATAACCTCTTCAACAAACTGGGGCTCTAATAACTCTTCAGGTGATTGATCTGTACCCTCCTTTTGAGTATTTATTCTTTCTGTCTGTGTTTGGTTAGTGTTTTGAATGCCCAGGGAAGGGTTTCCAGAATTCCCACTTACTTCCTGTTCACTTGTATTACCCGTGTATGAGCTGTCTTTCTTGAACCTGTCCCTTTGTTCTTTTGGAGATTCATGTTTTTCTTTTTCATTTGTGCAAATTTCTACTGTTTGGTTTAGCTCCAGATTAAACCAAACTTCTTTTTTAGATATATTTGCACTTTCTGTCAGATATTCATTTGCTGGTACTTTTAAATCATTAGGCATCTCAGAGTCATTATGCAAAATCACATTAGGGCAATCTGTTTTCTTAACATTGTAAATATCATTAATACTTAGTCACTTATCAGAAGCCACCCGGTCATTGCTATGGCCTTCTGCCCCCTCCTTTGATGACTGTTTTTGTGCTGTACAGAGCTTTCCTATTCGTTCAGCCAACATTTTCACTTGGGCCTCGAGACACTGGAATCTTTCCACCTCCCTAGAATCTTCTCTCTGTGACCTAGATTGATATTGTTTTTTTTCCCCTGATTGAATCTATTCTGATATCTCTCAGGAGACTGATTTCTATTGGTATTGCTTCTGAACTCTTGATTCATATGTGGAGGGGCAAGGGATGCACCAATGCTTTGGTTGTAGTCCCCTGGTGGTGGTGATTTATTGTATTGACGTGGAGCATAATTCATATTCTGCCTCATGTCCTGTCTCTCATTTTGTGGGTACTGTCCCCTATGCTGATTCCCATTTTCAGTAAATCGATCCACATATCGAGGTCTATCCTGATTACCATATATCATGGTGTTAGGGTCAAATCTGTTCTGTGTCCCCAATGTCTGGTAGGGACCATTATTTCTTTGATGCTGACTTTGTCTCTGATTATTGTTCATACCTGACATATCAGACAGATATCCTGCCGGGGCCTTCTCCTTATTTTTACCTGGACTTTGAGCAGACTCAAGAGACATATTGGCTGATCTGATCTCCATCAATGTTGCTGAAGGTTCTTTAGATTTTGGTCTAGTGTCTTTCATTTTATCATTTTCTCTACCCTGACAATAGAGTACTTCATATAGTTTTGTGCTTTGGTGTACAATTCATTCAAGGGATTTGTCGTGGTCCCATTCACGGACCAACTGTGATATGATGTCTTTCTGTAGCCCATAGAAGTAGGTAGTTTTAAACTCATTGGAATTGGGGTCAAAAGATACATCAAAATGAGAAAAAGCTCTTTTCAAGTCTTGCAAAAATTGGCAAGGTGACGTATTAGGCCCAGCAGTAATTGTGTAAGCAACCTTTTTTGCCTCTTGTAATGATTGGAAAGGAGAAAAGTGACATCTAATCTCTTTTTCAAACTCTGCCCATGTTATATTCTGCTGTTCATTTAATCCTCTAATGATACTGGCTGTGGGAGCATCTAAAGTTAAGTGAAAATATTGCCTGTATTGTTCCTTAGGTATCTGGAGGGCTTTAAATATATCATGCACCGCTTCTAAGTGGTCCTCTATGCAGCACTCCCCTCCTTTGTTAAATGGTTTGATCAGGGCTTTAATGGATTTCATTATCTTTATGGGGCTACTTGTTGCAATGCATGGAATTGCACTACTTTGTGATTCAACTCTGGTTTCAGGTGTATGGGATTGGTGGCGGCCCCCAATGGGTGTATCAAATCCCCCAAGGGCACTGCAACCAAGTTCAGTCACCGGCCCAATCACTGGGGCACTAGCTCTCTGGGTAGAAATAGGATTCACCTCAACTCCATTGAATGTGGTGACATGCCGTCTATCCTGGGACCTGGAAATGCATATTTGCTGTTCCAAATCCTTACACTTTTTAAGGAGCCTGTCTGCCTCCTTACGCAAATAATTGTTTACATCACTCATCTTATTAATTACCTCCTGCATATCACCCATTTGCATTTGGCATTCATTGAATTATGTGTTTCTCTTGTCTCTTTCTTGAAACATTTTAACCATTTCCTGTTCAGCATTTTGGAGATCACTTTCTTTCTCAAAATGTTCTTTTTGCAAAACCTGCATTTCCAAAACAACTTCATCTTTGTCTTGTCTAATATGATCTACCAATGCTTTCAAGTGTTTCAATTCTTGTACACTATCCTCAAACTGCTTCTTGCTTGGAGACAATTGAGTGTCAAGATCTCTATATTTTGACTGCATGTCTTTTTGACATACCTCAAATTCGGCTCTTAACATTTCCTCTTTTTCACTTGCTCATCTAGATCAGCTTTTGACCTGCTAATCAGCTTGGTATCATTTTCTTGCATTCGCAGGTATCTATTTAGGATAAACCATGTCTTGGTACATAACCGAATCAGACAATCTTTCTCTGCATGTTGATCAGCTGCATTTAATAGTCTCAAAAGGCAGACCTGAATTATGTTGCCTTCTGCAAAAAGGCTGTCTAATGGTTCTTTCTGTACTTCACCATAAATGTGGTCATGCCATTCTGTGGCATTATTTGATGATCATGTCCCATGTGCATATAACTTTGCCTCCAGATATTGCACTAGCTCTGGGAATGTGGCTTCCATTTGAGACATTCTGAAATTCACTTTTAGTGTCACACTGCTATTGTGAAATGGGTTCCCTCTAATGCACATATGGTACTGTGAGACACACTTGCCACACCAGTAGGTGCTCTATAATCACTTTCCCGGCCAACACACCATATATGTAGGATATTTTGTGTAAATTTGGGATTTGGTGGTATTTTCTTACCGCTAAAAGATGAGCAGTAGTTTGGTAATACTTATCCTTGCATTTAGATTGGGTTTGGCCTCATATCATTCTAGTGACCATACTTTGTTGCATTATATTGGAGAATCTAGTTATATGTACTACTGGCGGTATTTTGTGGTAATAGGTTATTTAGTGGTGAGCATAGTTTTCCTTCTCTACTTTATGACCCCATCATACACAAAACCTTCCTTACTATTATAATACTCCTAGTGATCTATAGACAGCCTTGGACCTACTTCCAAGAAAACCCAACACTTTTATATAGAGTGTCAAACACCATCTGTGGCTGGTATCACAGGCTTATATACACCTGTGATCTATGCCCATAGGCATTGCTGTCTCATGGACCTCCAGCAATATACATATATATATATATATATATTAGAATCCCCCAAACTACATGCAAGGGGAACACACACACACACATATTTTATAACAGCTTATTCTGTTTGTTATTCTATCTACATGGGCAATTGACAAATGTATTACCTAAAAAAATGAATCTTCCCTGTGTCACAAATGCTATTCCAAATGCAATAAGAAAAAAAAAACTCTCTACACGATCTGCTTTTATATATTGTTTGTATTATAAACAAATGCAATTCACAATAAACATCTTACCATGTACATTGCATCGTTATCTGAGACAAAAAAAGAAGAGAAAAAATATGGAGACAGAGCAAAATTCACTTTGTAACATTATAACATGACGAATTAAATGCAAGGGATTTCTTTTTGCTACTCTGCTTAAATGATTTTTTAGGTCGCGCATTCATACAACAGCACACAGTGACCTCACTTAAACTGTCTGCTTACCAGGAATATTTGTTGCTCTCTCCCACACACGACCTTCCTTCACTCGCCTCAGAAGAGCAGCCCCAGTCAACGAACCGCTCCTGTTAACCTTGGATGTTTGGAATGCGCAGCGAGAACAGAGGGTTCTCCAGCCAGCGCTGAGTGGGATCAGGCACATCTGTCTCAGAGCCCAGTCATCCCAAACTAATTTCTCTCTGACAGTCTTCCCCTCATCAGGGCTCTGCACCTACCCACTTTGCCTATGTGACCTATCTGCAGACACTTTGCTCCAATCAGGTTGAAAGGCAGCATCACCCTTCACTTTTATATAATAGGATCTTTGCTCAGGGAGCAACTGTTTCAATTTTCATTTCCTTTCGTGCATATTTTCTGCTTGCTGCAAACACAGAAAGAGAAAGAAGAAAAAAAAATCCAGTGCACATTTAAAAAACTAATTTCAGAATATGTATTTTCACCTCATTTTGTACATAGGACTACATGATAATGTTAATGAGTTAGCAGTAGTGATTAGTAATTGTTAATTAAATCAGTCAGTTATATAAATAATGTTCAATAATGTAGTCTTTTATGCATGAGGTATTCCAGAGGAAAGAAAAATATTGGTGCACTTTTACTCTTTGCAGATTCACATTGAGCTTTTTGCTGCATCATAAATCCTGTACCTTACATGCCACCCACAACCTATTCACCTGTTATACTGGCAACATAAAGATGGCTATACGTGTGTCACATTATTGCTGGCAACCAAGAATGTTGACATCACATTCAGTGAAGCTCTACACACTCCAAGGTGCTACAAATACTATAAAGCGCTATACATTACTACAATACTCTCCCTCATGTATTTTACTAAAACATTGTTTAAAGAAATATTTGTTTGGGAAGTCATGACAAATAACAGTGCATTTTGTTCTGAAGGATGTGACTGGTTTCTGTGTTCGTCAGGACTTGGACCTGGTTTGCATTAGGTCTGCTTTACTATTCAGAATTGTGGGACACATCAGATAGTCAATGCTCGCCTTCAACTGCTGCGCCCTGCCTTCATCTGATTGTCTAGGTTTTGCTACAAGACAGAAAAAGACACGTTAAGTCAGTCTGTTTTTTGTCTCTTGTACTCCACATTTAATGTAACAGGTGTAATGTACGCTATATATCCGATGTCTTACTGTATTCCTTGGTTCCCAATATATGCCAGCATGCAACTGTACAAACACATTATCATGTGGCTGTATTGCCGCTTCGAACATTTTCATGTTTATTATGCCTGGTACATGCAGACATGCCCTAGATGCAGACACACCTTCATGCACACACACACACACACACACACACAAACAAACACACACACACTTTCATGTTTACACAAACATACACTCACACACTTTCATAAGTGGGCACACACATTAAACATCTTTCACACATCTATTGTAAGGAACTCATGGTGGTAGCAGTAGAGACAGACACAAGTGATTACAGATCAAGGGTGTTTATTAAACTGTATTCAGGTTGGAAAAACACCTAATCTAAACCTAAATCTAAGATGGGAGTAAGCTACGACCATCAAATGACAATAATGCAGTCCTAGTCGCGTCTTGTAAAATAAAAGGGCCTATACTAAAAATAAAACTATTGCCAATCCTTACAACTAAATACAAAAAGAGTGTGGGATAGGGTTCATAAAACCAAAGTGCTCAAAAACGATAAGTCAGGATGGTCTAGCCAGTGGGTCTCCCTTCCCCACGTTTTTAGCGTGGGACAAAGTGGAACTTCTGAGCACAGCACAATCTCAGGCTCTCCCAGCATGAGACTATAGTTCCATTCTTAGGTACCAGAATCTTGGTGGTCAAGTCTCTTTTCTACAAAAAAAAGTCTCTTGCTGCTGAGGACCTGATGTGTTCAAAATGACAAAACAAAAATTCCTTTTCAATATATATTTTGGGTGATGGCTTTCACCCTTGGGTCCCCCTCTGCTTGGCTCAGACACCTCTCAAATGGCAGCCTCCCTCCGTAGGGTTCACTACAGTTTTTATTCAAAAAATGTCACCTGTTGCATTCACAAGTCTCAATGACTTTTTAAACAATCCATTGTGAACATCCCTCCATCGGATTCACTCTTGTCAACACAATACTCATTGGGGCATCACGCTTCCTCCCGTGCTGCAGGCATCCCTCAGCTGGGTTCACATTTGACAGTCACACAGTTCTTTCTACTTTATCACGATGCAGAATTCACTTCCCTTAGCTTTCCAATCACTTGCCAGTCAAAGACTTTCAACTGTACACAGGGTTTTACTTGACCCCTGTATGACCACTTTGACCTTTTCCTAGTGGCTCTCGAAAGGCCTTCTAGTATCAGTAGTTTCAACAGTAAGGGGGATCAGCCAGAGTCTTTCAAGTGGGCACCAACATGGCGCTGGACCCATCTGCAGCTGATCTTTCCCCTGCAGTGTTAACAGTTCGTTAATTTCTGCCTAATTTGCCATTTTTAGCTTTCCGTTTCTTATCGGTTCTCCCTTTGAATGGCTGTGATGAACTGCTTGGCTTTTCTTGTCTCTGGATTCAAGGAAGATACCACGGTAGCAAGAGTCTCTCCCTGTCTTGGTTATCAGCAAAGGAGGGTTCCGGGTACCGTTAACATCTGCTACATCACACGTTGGCTATTGTTCATGGTCTTATGCTTTGTTTTTGGGAGGCTTCGCGGGTCTGGGTCGAAAAAGGGCAAGGCTGCTTCTCTCCTTGTTGCCTCTTCGGTTCTCAGTGCTTTTCTCCTCCTCTTGAACTGCCATGCTGGAATAGCTTACTAGTCGTGTGGTCAGAATTACTCGTAGTGTGCTCTTGTGCTCCACCTTTTATCCCTGTGGGGAAGGGAAAAGGCCGTCAGGTGTCGAAGGTATTATTAATTGCCTGACACTGCCTGTCCCTCGTGTTGGGACATGTCAAGCAAACGGCTCTGGTGTTAGTCCGTTGTCTTTTGTGGTGTAAGAAGGTGTTGGTGTCGGAAAAGGGGGGGTAAAGTATCTGAGAATCCTACGTGGTAGGATGGGGAAAAGGTGTTATAAGAAAGGGGATACCGCGTCTGACCCTTTGCCATCCCACTACCACTCCCCGAGGACCCCCCAACCAGGTGATCCTCCCACGCCAGTCCACCCTGAAGAACTGGATCCAATAGCGATGGCTGCGTCCTGGCCACCTGAATGACAGATCCCCGGGGACTAGCAAGTGAGACACCTTCAGGTTTCTCACACTATACACACAAAATGTAAATACATACATAAACACTTAAACACATATTCCATCTCTGTTGACCTACCAATACAACACTAATATCTAACAGTTTTCTGAGACTTTAACATTTAGTTTGAAAAGCAAACAGGCTCAGTACCCAAATACTTGAGCTCCTACATGGTCAGCTTTCACCTCAAACAAATGGTAAGGGAAGCAACACACACTGCTGGCCGCACTATAGATACAATGTTCTGTGAAGAATGGTTATTAACCACTTCCCACCCCCGATTCAGATACTGTGAGCGAGAGCAAGCATCTAATGATTCATTTTACTATCAACACACCCACTTGTCCACTCCTGACTTCCAAGGACAAACAACCACCACCAAGAGAAGCTGGAAAAATCTAAATCTGGAGGAACTCAGAACTTTATTGAAGAGACCAAACCCAACCCTAATGAACCAGAACTATCATTACCAGAAGTAATGTATACAACACTAGAAAAATGGATAACCAAAACAATGCACACCCTCACTCTACATAAGTGAATCACCCTCCCAGAAAGAAATGACTTTAGCAAGATGGTGTATACCCTACCTACAAGTAAAAAAGAAATTGAGTACTTAAAAAACATTCAGGAAACATTTCAAAACTCAAGAGTAGATTGCGTACCAATGACAGAGCTGCCATTACAAATCAGAAATCCTTAAGAAAAAAAAACATAATATTTCCCAACAACAATAATGCATCTCATCTAGAGAAAGAACTTGACCAAATCATTAATAAAATGACAAATCCTGTTTCCTGGAGCAAAGTACCTTCATTTAACCAAAAACTGTGATGATGTCACCAACCATTTCAGTACCAAACTATTCATTCAGCAAGCCATCAATACACATTGCAATAAGGAAGGGAACTGGAAGCAACACAGAAACCCCAGTGAATTATTGTAACCCTACAACTGACCTGATGAATAGCATTAACACATATCAGAACTAGACTTAATTAAATCAGTGAAACAGCAACAAAGCCAGCTCCACAATGGGCCCCTGTCCACCAATCATCTACAAAGAGATCCTTCACAAGAAAACACCAGCTTTCTACTTTTGTAAATTCATGAGTAGATCTTTTCAAACAGGAACTCTCCAAAAAGCTTTCAAGACTGACATCATACCACTTCTAATAAACATTGGTAGAGATCCAGAAGCTCCCTCCATCTTTTTTCCCATCTCAAACACATCATACCCATCCAACATTCGTGATAGCTATGTTAACAAGGAAATCCTGGTGCATGTTGTCTCTAATAACTCATCACACAATTCCCAGGTAGGTTTTAGACCTCTGAGAGGCACAGAATTGGCTTTAGTTTTGATTTGGGACAACCATAAAGTAACAGCAGACGACTTCCCCACAGCCCTAGTCCTCAACATCTCAGCAACTTTCAACACTGTTAATCACAGCACAACAGTACAGTGGATGAAATAATTCCTAACAGATAGAACAGAAATCACCTGACTCCCCCCTTTAAGGTCAAACCCATGACCCATTATCTTCGGAGCTCCCCAGGAATCAACTCTCTTGTAGCTATTTTTCAACATCTATATGACACCCTGGATGAGAATCATCAAATCGTATGGGATCACTGCCTCCAACTATGCGGATGACACTCAAATTGTATACACAAGTGAATAATGATGGAAAAACCGGCCCACCCTAGAAACTGTCTCATGCGGATGAATGAATGATTGACACACAATTACCTAAACCTCAATCCAGAAAAAATTGAATCAGTCTCACTGCACAATGGACCAGAAACAACTCTACCATGGCTGTTGGAATTGGTTAACTGCTGTAAACCATCTAAAATAATCAAGGGCCTAGCCGTTTTAATAGTCAAAGGTGCTTTTAACAACTCCGCTCTATCCAGCAGTTTGTGCCCTATCTTTCCATTGCACACTGCATGCTGCCGTCATCTCCGTTTCTGTCAAGAATCGATTTACGTAAAACGGCATCGACCTAGGTGTGTTGGACTAGCTCACAAAAAAACAGTCAGCTGATCAAAAACACAGTAGCTAGTCTGCTACTCAGACTCAACAGGAAATAGCAGATAAAGTGGGCTCTCAGAGTTCTCCACTGGCTGCCAGTCCAAATAAAGATGAGGATCAAGGCCCTATACATCGCCCGTAGAGCACTTGAAGGCCATGGAGCAGAATTCCTCTAAAACAAAGAAGACATTTGGGCCCTGCCTTTTGCGCTATAGTGATCAAACCCTGGTACATGCTACTAAGGGAAATCTCCACTGTACTGGACCACCTGAGTTTCAGGAAATATCTAAAACCCTGGCTCTTCAATGTGTAACAGACAGATTATTTAACCCACGTCCATCAGGTAGTAGAAATGACTCTCCTAAACATGTCAACTTTAACAGACAAACACAACCTAAGGGAATGACATACTGGCTCAAAACCATCTGCATAGTACCCACTTCACGACACACAGGAACCTACAGCAACTAGAAGACATCAAAGCAAAGCATGCCATAACCAAAACCAGAAGGCCCCCAGTATCCCAGATGACCTAAGCTCCAACACAGAATATCCTGTTGAATCAACGACTAAAGCCAAACTGCTAGCAGAATAACACAACCAACAGAGTGATAATTAGAAAGCCATACAGAAACCCCAATAACACTCCCCACTTCTAATAACCCTCAATCTCTCTCCACATCAATCACCACACACAAATGCAAATAAGCCACCCACACACAGCTTTTATTTAAAAAGTACCCTCTCTCCAAACTTTGCACATCACAAACTCAAACTACAACTGACATACTCAGCCCCTGGTTAACATATGTCCACTCTACAAGCATGAGGCCACCCCTCGGGTCACAGAGCCTCGATGTACATTACACATTTTGCCTAGAAAACCTTCAAGCATGCAGAGGTCATGGTAGTTCTGATCTGCAACCTCAACTTAAAACACTGCAGTCTTGCCTTCCCCTCTCTTTCCAACTAACCAAACCCACCCACTCTCATCCAGATGCACCTGAGCGGTTGGAAAGCATGCATATAGTAGTGGTGCATGGTACAAAGCCTAATAACATAACAAACATAGCCACTTAGGTACATACGCCATGACAGAGTTGAATCATTGCCTCCCTCCACCAGGTATCCACCACGCTCTGAGGCCATGAAATATCTATCTCCATTTATCTGGATCGATTGCGCTAGACTCCCAACCCATCCACTAAGAGCACTCATGTACCAATGCCATGACCGAGCTTGATCATTGCCCCCTCCAGATATGCACTGCGCTGTCAGACCAGGAGATGACTATCCTGCTTTTCTTACTCATCTGGAAAGCTTTGAGCAGAACTACATACTTAGGGCCGACTAGCACTTTATCTTTCATAATCCTACCTACCTGGGAATGGATTTAGCAGAGCTACTAAACGAGGGCCTCTCTAGCACCTATTTTCAAACTATATGATCTGGGCCTGATCGGGTTGTCGTCATTCAACAGACAACGCCAAGAAGCAATGGCAGACCCAATAATAAACACGAGGAGGAACTCAGGATAATAGCCCCAAACCCAAAGTGAGATACCATCCCCTTGACAGGCAATAGACGCGCCTCAGGTACCAGCGCCCCCTCGAATCCACACAGACACTCAAACACACCAATATACTAACTCTCTCCTCTGCACCAACAAACAATAGAATGCAGCTATACCCCTAGATTAATTGGGCGTAGCTGCACACATATTATACACCTCCATGATCACCCCAACATCTTTAGAATGCAGCTACCCCCCATGAAAATCGGCCTAGCTGCACACCTAATCCCAATCACATATTCCACTGCCACCAGAATGCAGCTGGCCAAGTCCAATTAGCCTTGCTGCACACATTCTACGGTACACGGTACAAATACCTTTAACATGAATGTGATGCTGGAAATGCATCGGACGGACAGGGCCTCCATATCCTTGTCCTTTACTGCTTTTTATTGTGTGTTCTTTTGTGTTTTATGCGCAGGAGTTCATGTGGGACTCCTGGGTGTGCGGCTCTCTCTTTTGGTTTGGTGTAGAAACCCACGGGATACCCTTATGGCACCCATGTGTGGGGGTACAACCCTGTGCCCCTAGTGTATGTTTTGGGCACCTGTGTGTGGCCCAAAGAGCAGTGTATGGGCTGGTGGCAGCTCCATGCTGAATTTGACAGGTGCTCTGAGTATCCTCCATTTTGGGATACCCAGGCCCTGCCATTGGAATCAGTTGATTACTGATAGGAAACAAGATGGCCTCCGTGGCCTCTTGCTTTCTATTGCCTGTTACCTTGTTTTCCCAAAATCCTGGCAAGCCCTGACTCTGTCCGTTCCCCCTGACCAGCTGTTGGGTGGAAGTTCCATATATGGTGTTGTTGTGAAGTCCAGGCCAGACTAGCTGGAGACTTCCCAGTGACTGTATGTTGTGGGTACACCCCTTCGGTGGGACCTGGGTGAATGGAGTGTGTAACGAATATACATTCTGTGTTGTGGGTGTCTAGTATCAGGTGTTTGACACAATGACTGAGAAAGCCCTGCCCTAAACTAGTATGAATGCAGTGTGGAGTGTTGAATGGCTGGGTACTTGTCCCAATACACATAACTTGTTGTGAGTGTCTGGAGAGGAGTAAATTGCCTGAATGCACTATGCAGCTGATTGGATGCCTGCCTGCATGAATGCCCTTCTGACCGATTGGTTGCCTGAGTGTGACCCAGCAGAATGACTGGGAGATGAACTAGTATATCTGGGTGCCTCTCACTGCTAGAATTCGTGTTCAGAAGCTGAAGAGTAACTGGAGTGAAACTGAAGCTTAACCTTGAAGCCCTGCTGGATGAGAAGAATTGCTGTTGCTCTCCTTTACAATCAGAAAGCTGCTGTGCCTCCAAGGACTGACCCAGAGAGGACCTGGTAAGGCGCCCTCTTCCCAAGCTACGAGGGACCATCGTGCACCAGCTGATCTTTGCTAAAGCTCCCTGGTAGACAGACCTACGACAGGCTGCCGACCGGAGATGGGGACTGCCACGGAATTCCAAAGAGAAGCGCCCGGACTGTTGTCCGCCACTGTCGAATTGAGGCGCCGTACTCCCGTTTGCCTAAGAACTTCATTTGATCCAAGGACGCTCTCGTCCTCATCGTCGCCGCTGTATCCTGCTGGAGAAGGCCTGACTGTCAGCGCGCCGAGGAGCCTTCGCCGGTGGGTTTCCCGCCACCCAAGGACCACAGAGACGCCGACGACTCTACGCCCTTGCTGGGCCACAGTTCTTCAAACTCTTTGCGGTCCAGAACTATCGTCACTGAGGTGACCCGCACGCCTCTTCCTTGCAGGACGCCAACGCTCCGTTGTCAACGAGCACCGCTAGGAACGAAGCTGCCACTTCACCGCCCTAGTTCACCCTGTTCTCCGTCGGACATTCGACGACCCGTGACTCCTGCCTTAAAGGGAGGGCACTCAAGAAGGGCCGTCGATTTCCTGTCGACGAACGCTACAATTCCAGGTACATTGGGGCTGTAGAACTATTGTAGAGGGAAATAAGACTCAAAGAACAATATATGGACTGGGCTTGTGATACATCTTTGCTTTACAGGTTGCCCAGGTGGGGGGGATCGCCACATAGAACTGTGCCTAGTTGGTAGGGGCCAGTATTCTGCCAATTGTTCAACCATTTTGCTTTCCTTCCTCTCTCTACTGCTGGTTTCCTCTTTACTGATCTGTGTCACATTTTGACAGTATAGTTGATGCACTTTAATGAGATCTGATAATATTTGTGGTACCACTGTAGAACTGTATATATTTACCATTATTAATTTTCTGAGCACAAAGTGAGTTATTGTGATAGTGTACATAGCCTTGAATATTAATTATATAAAGACTGTGTTTTAACGGATACAGTGTGCGGACATTCCTTTGTGGGTGCTTGGGGACTACACTGTACTTAAGAACCAGCCTGCATCACCTCCTGAGAAGCTAGGCCTTGATTGCTTGACCACGTACCAATAATAGAGAATCTTGGCTGGGGTCCTCTGTGCCTCTCCTCTACCATATAGAGAGCAGAAGTACAGACCCCCCTCCAGTCTTTACACTGAACATTAACATCTCACACAACAAATGCACCACACCTAGCTCTAGAATGCAGCTGCATACCACTCCATCCACCCTGGCTCCCCAAATACTCAGTGCACCCAAGCACTATTTACTACACCACTCTCTCCACTGACCTGGACTACGGTCCCCAAGCGAGTTCAACCCACAGCGATTTGGAATCATACCAATGGTAAAAGGTGCTATACAAATGCTCAATAACATAACATACATTCACAAGCACACACAAATATGTATGTTTGTTAGACTTCCCTTTCCTGCAGTGATGCTGTCCTATCTTCCTCTGGTGTGGGACTCCTTGGCAGAAGGCAAGTGATAGCAACACAAGGTACAGGTGCGAGGTCCGGTGGCACCACTCAGATTCCATGCTTCCAAATGCAGCCATTGATGGGGTCTTTATTCTGACCCCAGCCCAAAAGAGGCAAGGAGGCAGAAAGGTGAAAAACTTTATTGTGGCCAATGAGGTTGCAATTTGCAGCATGCATCGGGTACAAACAATGCTATGATTTCACTACCACTAGCTCTCTGGTCTACTTGGTGCCCTGCAGAGAGCTGAACATGTGCCATGGTTGGGGCTTATTTGTAAACTTCCTATCCAGGGCTCAGGAACAGTACTCAGGATAGTGACAGGAAAACAGGAAACAGTCTTCACATCTGTGTAGCAGGTAAGTATTTTTAGAATATTTGCAAATGCGAAGTTTTTAGGAACTCTGTTGATCAGCAGACATGTGACAACGCAGTTATGGTTCTACAGTTCCTTATTGCTACAATCACCACAATACCTAGACCTTTTTCATGGACAGAGACCAGGTGTGGCATGTTGATTGGCAAAGACTTTTATTAATTACATAAAATGGGGTTTGGAGAAAATCCCTGCACGCCCTAACAATAAGGGGGGTTTCCCTGCCTCAACAAAAGTAGCTAATGAAACTCTCTGCGTCAGAATGTCCAAAGTAAAAGGTTCCATGTGTTAATTCTGCCGCAGAAATATTGCAATGCAAAAATATCACCATATTTTTTGGTGGTGAAATTCACACATGGACCCTGCGGGGGACACCCTCGTAACCTCCGCATCATTTTTTAATGTACGGGGGACAACCCGCAAACCCCGCTTCCACATAATATCCTCCCCCCAAAAAATATCGCCTATGGTGAACCAAACTGCCATATCTACGCCGATATTTTTGGTGTGGATATTATGCAGTGATACCAAATAAAGTACACCGTCCTGCGCCCAAATCCTAACCTATCCCTCACATGCTAAACTTAACCTAAGGTGAAAAGGGAAAATGTTTCTTGGCTGGCCACCTGCAGCCCTGCTGTGCAGTTTCCAATCAGGATCAAGAAGAAAAAGGTGTTTGAAAATAAAGTTCCATGCATTTCAAAGGGTTTTACTTCCCTTCAATGTTCATTAAAAGGTCTCTCTTCTCTTGGTTGGAAACAAATGGGTCCCAGACCCCGTTCAGCCAAACTTGACGTCCTCGTATTTATTTCAACAAAAAGGTGCAACCTATATACCTTTCACAAGTTGTGTTACGGGTCCCAGACCTTTGTCAGCAGACTGGCTTCCGGTACTGTGACGAAGGACAACCTGGATGTCTTTTCCAAGCCATGTTGTGGGTCCCAAAGGGGTATTGCGGTTTTCCAGGATTGTCACTGTTTTTGATGGGGCCTCCACCCCAAGAGATCCTCCTGATGAGTACCACCCCCGGGGGGACTCTCGGGTAGCAGCCTCACCTCCCTGGCCTCATGGAACGGGGCTCCCCCAAAAAAAGCAGTGACAAACCTCAGGATTTGTCACAACATAATGCAAATGGAGTCTCTTGAAGGACCTACGGGGTCTCAGTAAGAGAGTGGCTGCTGCTGAGCAGCACTATATTTTGCAGTCTAAGGCCCTCATTACAACCCAGGTGTTAAGGGGTTAACAGTGCCGTAAAAGGTGGCGGCGCCGTTAAACCCTTAGCGCCTGATTACGAGGTCCCTTTGCGGGTGGCACTTTAATGCCTGCTTTTAGCAGGCGTTAAAAAACCAACCCGCAAAGGGACCTTGGTGCTAAGTACGGTGCCGCAATATGCGGCACCGTACTTAGCGCCTTCCCCATTCCCATTGAGCCCTATGGGGCAAAAATGGGAATGGGGAAGGGCCATGGCGGCATGGGCAATTACCGCCCCGCCAACCTCGGAATGGGGCAGTAATTCCCCATTCCGCCATGGCGGAGTCGGTAAGTTACCGGCATGGACCATGGTGCTATTGGCACCATGTTCCAAAGCCTGGGTCGTAATGAGGGCCTAAATCTTTACACAATCAGGAATCCCTTGCAAACAGATTTACATTTGCTTGGGAAGTCTCTGAAACTGATGCAGCTATGTTTATCATACAACCTTTTCAAATGAAGACGACTCTTACTGTTCTCTCTAAAGGTGTCTCTTAGATGTAGAACGTGGTCCTTGACATTTATTTTTCTGCTTTTTCTGGAGTAACTTTGAGAAGATTTGTAAGTGTGGGCAATGGGGCTTTAGGCACCACCAGTTCATAGTTAATGCCGCCAATGAATAGCTCTGAGCACAATTTGAAGACTCAACACCTCCACGTGTTTGAAAACACAGCCTTTTCCAAACAAAGCTAACTGCCTGTGTCATGATTCTACACTTCACCACAAAACACAGCACCCAATGGAGACACTTCAGAACTCAGTTTGGCTGGCTATTCCTCTGACATCCTTCACACAAGCGTCCAGGTACGGAAAGGGAAGGGTCTCTGGAGAAATTTGAGGTCACGAGAGCATCATTGAACGACAGCATGCAACCTTGATGGGACATTTCAAGATGGGAAGTTCACCATATAAAAATATCTGCGACCTCCAGATATGCATATTCAAGTGTTGTATGCAATATCCCTTTAAGAATGGAAATACAAATGTTGAAGTGGAAACATTCAGAAAAATTGTAAACAGCATTCATGGAACATTAAGGGACATCCTACGAAGAGTCCCAAGAGCTGTTAGATAAAAAAGAAGCGCCTACCCAACCATGTCAAGAAACTTCATTGTTTTAGAATGAAAATGGTGACAAGATTTGACTCCAATTTAACAGGCAGAAACACACCATTGTTGACATTCTGTTTTCTAAAACACAGTTATGATTGATTATTTATAACGCGCTTAATACCCAGAGTTTTCTAAGCGCAGACCCGGAGATCTGTAAATGATGGAAGTGACCATGTTAAACTGGACCAGCGGGTCATGATGTATATGGCACATATTCCAGACAACCTGCTCTGTTAGATGTAGTGAATATTCGCCAAAGAAGCAATTTATTAAATTAGAAGAATATTTAGGTGCACTTTACTTACCCCATCACAATCATCTTTGATCAAAGATTGAGCCTTGTAAAAATTCCATTTGAGGTCAAATATATTTTGTGTTTCTGTAGATATTTTTGCCTTTCAATAAAATATATTTTTTAAATATGAGCCTTTGGGTTGCACCTGAAAGGAAATAAAATGTTATGACTGCACAGAGAATGCGGCAATGCGAAGGATGTCAGAGGACTGGCCAGCCAGAGTGAGTTCTGAAGTGTCTCCATTGGGTGCTGTGTTTTGTGTTGACTTGAATCCCGGTATGGGGAGACACTGGTGCGGGCCCCGCCTTTGCAGGATGACTCTATACCTGCAAGGAACCCATAGGCTGGTGATAAAGGCATGCAATGCTTTTATTGCCTTTCATTCATGATAGTTCCATTTATTTATATACTCTGCCTATTTATTATCTATTCGGCCTCGCTCACACAAGGGGCAGCAGGGCAAACTGATTGCACCCCTGGAGAATTTAGGTGAGGCAATTGTATTTATTTGATATAGTGCAATATTTGAAAACCCACATATGTTAATTTGTGAAGTATATGGCTGGTCAGAGTATGATGGGGGAGAAGGAGGGATAGGGTGAGGAACAGGGTGGCTGCAGCAATTGAACCACTTTTCAGACCATTTCCTTTCTGATGCTTCATCAGGGTGCAGGCAAATATCTGGAAGGGGCCATTATACACAGAGCCTTTTGGTAGGTTCATTGCTGCAAGGGCAAGCAAGGAGATCAGCACATGATTTGATCATCATGTTACATGTCAGTTGCTAGGCTAATACATGTAAACATGTGTTTAATGATGTGTTATAACGTAAGAATAGAGGCAGAACAAATATATGGAAACTACATGAAATCTATAGAAAGGTTTTTCAATCGGAAAAGAAGATGCGTGCTGTGACATTCTTAAAATGTACAGAAACAGTTGTGAAAATATAGTATTTTTACATTCACTGTCAAATATAATTAAATCAAACATCCCTCAATGTATCGCTGATATTACATGACATACTGCACTTGTATATTCATTCCTCAGTAGTTAAATCAATATTATTTATTGACCTTCATAATTTAGGAACCATGGTCGCTCTTAACGTTTTGTTTGATGCATGAATGTCTCCATGGGGATAGTGGCCCTCCTGGAGCACACTCCAGTATACATAAGCCTTGTGTAGATACATTATCGTCCACATACTTAGAGAAACGGGACGTCCCTACAAGTCTGATCAGTTATATTTTTGCATCCCTCACACAGTCACTCTTTAGTGAGGAAGGTGGTCATGTACATTTACTCCCATGGATTTCTTTTTTTTATACGTTTTTTATTATATTTCAACCAACAAAACAATACAGACCAAATATTCAGTACAAGATACATTTACTCCCATGGATGGTCTACTTGTACAGCTAGTAAGGATCGGTTTTCATAGGGGACTAGGCAGATGCATCACACACGAATAACGTTATTCATGAGGGTAACCCTGTTGATTGTGACTTAATCAGGGAGTTGCGGGGTATCCCTGTGGGAGATCTTCAAAATGTTGTGCCTGTGTTAAGGCCACTTGTGTAGTATGATATGATATGATATGATATGGTATTTGTAACGCGCCTATACACAAGTGTTTCAAGGCGCGACGAGGCAGGGAGGGGGGTACAAGGGGAGACAGAAAACGATCCTACTAGGCCAGGTGTCATTCAGATCGCGCAAGTGCAGGGGTAGGGGAGGGGAAAAGAGCAAGGGGAAGGGGAGGGGGGAAGTGCAGTACAAGGTAAGAGGCGTACGTAATAAATAAATAAATAGGGCCAGCTGGTGGCAAGTGTGAGGTAAGTGCAGAACAAGTGCTGGGGGAGGGGGGGCTGTAGGGATACAGAGACAGACCCACAGTGCAAAGGGGTTCCAGGGCATCAGTGCAAGTGGAGAGTGGCAGGGCCCAGGACCGAGGCCGTTTAGAGTGGTCCAATTGCAGGATCAGTGCAGCTTCAGTGGAAATTAATTAGCCGCTCAGCAGGGGAGAGGGAGAGGGAAAGCAGAAGCAAAGAGGAAGGTTTTGAGGTGCTTCCGGAACCGGAGATGGTTCTCCTCAAGTTTCAGGGAGGCAGGAAGGCTGTTCCAGAGGGAGGCCCCTGCCGCGGAGAGAGATCTACCCCCAGCTCGTTGCTTCGAGAAGCGGCTGACCCTGAGGGAGTTGGAGGCGGATGAGCGAAGGGCTCGGGAAGGAAGATATTTGGGAAGAGAGAGTTGAAGGTATTTAGGACCAAGGCCCCAGAAGGCCTTGTGGACAATGCAGAGGGTTTTGAACTTTATCCTCCCAGCCACTGGGAGCCAGTGTAGAGATTTCAGTCCTGGAGAGATACGGTCCCTGGGCTTGAGGCCAAGGACAAGTCTCGCAGTTCTGTTCTGTATGAGTTGCAAAGGGCGGAGAGTGGAGGCAGGCAGATTAAGATAGAGGCTGTTACAGTAGTCCAGCTTCGAGAGAACCAGGGCTCGGGAGACAGTGAGCTTCTGGGGGAAGGAGAGGAAGGGAAGAATACCTCTGAGGAGGTGCAGCTGGTAGTGTGACCTCTTGGCGACGTCAGAAATATGAGGAGAGAAGGAGAGTGTGGAGTCGAAGATGACCCCAAGGTTTTTTGCCTTGCAGGTAGGAGCAGGGAGGGGGCCAAGGGAGGCAGGCCAGAGAGCTACAGGGAAGGAGGGAGTGGGAGTACCGATGAGTAGAATCTCAGTCTTACTGGCATTAAGGCAGAGGTCATTGGCGGCACACCATTCTGGAATAGCAGACAGACAGTCAGAGATGAGGGAAGGAGAGGGGGAGGCTGAGGGTAGCCTGAAAATGAGCTGGGTATCGTCCGCATAGCACTTGAAATAAGGGCAGAGAGCGGCGATGCGGTGGGCAAGGAGTGCCAGATACTGGTTGAACAGCCAGGGAGAGAGATTAGATCCCTGGGGGACACCACAGGTGGAGAAAAAGATGTCGGAGAGGAAGGACCCCAGTTGGACCTGGGAGGGTCGATTTGAAAGGAAAGAGGTCAACCACGCCAGAGCCTGACCAGTGATACCCAGGTTTTCCCGGAGACGGTTGAGCAGGATGGCATGGTTGACAGTGTCAAAGGCAGAGGAGAGATCGAGCAGAATGAGAACACACGGAGTGTTGGAATCAAGGTTCAAGAGCAGGTCTTCACGGATGTTCAGGAGAGCAGTTTCCGTGCTTCTGGCAGCTCTGAAGCCAGATTGATGGTCATGAAGACTACCAACAGATTCAGCATGGAGGTTAAGCTGGGAGATGGCCAGTTTCTCCAGGAGCTTGCCCAGGAAGGGAGTGATGGAGATAGGGCGATAATTAGCCGGGCAGGAGGGGTCGGAAGAGGGTTTCTTGAGAAGAGGGTGCACAAGGGAGTGCTTGAGGGGGGACGAGAAGACTCCAGAGGCGAAGGAGTGGTTGCAAAAGTCAGCCAGGGCAGGAGCCAGGGAGTCGATGTGGTCCTTGATAGTTTTGGAGGAACAGGGGTGAACCTGTTTAGACGAGACTTTCATAGATCGGACTTGTCTGGAAACCTCGTCAGCAGAGAAAGGTGGAAAGGCAGAGAAAGAGGGAGGAGGGGTGACCGCAGAAGGGCCAGAGGAAGGGCCGGGTAGGGAGGGAGGGAGGTGAAAGGAGGAGAGTGAGGACAGGATGTCCTGAGTTTTAGAGATGAAGTGAGAGGCCAGTGCAGTGCAGAGGGCCTGGGAGGGGACAGGAGAGGTAGAGACTGCAACAGGGTTGGCCAGCTCCTTGCAGATTTTAAAGAGTTCGGCGGAGTTGTTTGATGCCGCAGAGATGCGGGCTTGGATAAGGGCTCTCTTCTTGGTGAGAACGGAGAGCCGGTACTGCCTTTGGAGCAGGCGGCAGGCCAGTTTGTCAGAGGATGAACATGAAGCACGCCATTTCCTCTCTGCAACCCTGCACTTGCGTTTTAGGGTGGCGAGATCCGAGTCGTACCAGGAGTTACATTTGGCTTTGGGCTTCAGGCGGATTCTCATGACGGGGGCAAGGAAATCAAGAGTAACAGATATAGCAGAGTGGAGCATGGAGAGGGCTGTGTCAGGGTGGGAGTCAGCCGAAGGGGCAGGGGGGGGCGAGAAGGTAGCAGCGAAAGCCTCAACTGACACACGCTTCATGGGTCGGTTGACCGAGAAGGTGGGTGGCAGTGATGAGGGTGGCTTTACCTGTGGGGTAGGCAGGGTGAGGTGGGAGGATAGGAGAAAGTGATCACTCCAGGAGAGAGGAGTGGAGAGAGGGACGGAGAGGGGAAGGTCAGAAGAGATCAGAGCATCAAGAGTGTGCCCAGCAGAGTGAGTAGGCCCAGACGGGAGAATAGAGAGTGAGAGAGAGTCGCAGAGGTCACTGGTATTGGAAGGGTGTGGTCCCTTATATCCCTGGTCTCGGGAGGATAGCTGAGGTGCAACTTGCTGGCCTTGGAAGAAAGACGATACAGAGCAACACAGGTTTGGTCGCCTTGGAAGCAAGACGACACGGAGCAACACAGGTTTGATCCTCGGGTCCGCGCTTAGAAATCTCTGGGTATTAAGCGCATTATAAATAACCAATCATATCATATATTAGGGGTTTATAGCTGCCCAGGTTTCTAGCACTGTGCCTCAACATGAGGGAGTCTATTGCCTCAGCCTCAAATCTCTCAGTTGACTGCCAGAATTGCCTCTAAAGCATGGCACGCTATACTCTGAACCATCTTACACACAGGGCTCAATTCCCTATCTCACTGAATCAACAAATGCAGATTGAGAAAGAGCTTGCGATCAGCAGCGGAGCACAAGATCCAAACACCTCTTTCCAAAGGACGGTAAGCAGGCTGTTGCCAGTCGGTTATTGGCTTCAAAATGTGAAATGACTTACCCTAGGGATTGAGTGCAATCCTCTAAAAATTCAGCAAAGTGGGTATGACTGAGTTTTCAAGAAAGCTTCAAGGAAATAATTTGCTACACAGTGAGCATGAGTGGTGCATCTCCAGAATCCACGCACGTTTTCCTATTTTCGCGAGGATTGTTTTTTCTCCTCACTGGTAGACAGTTTGTCAAGTATGGTGTTTGAAAAAAAATGCCCTTACTAAAAACAACCAGGTCCTCACTTCTTGCAAATAGCAATTCGTTCCCTTTGTGACAGACTGTTTGAGTAGTACCCAAGGGGGGGTTGAGAAAATGTGATGCAAATTGGGCATTTAAAAGAATATTTATTCAGTAACACTGGTCAAAACGAGTAGCCTCATGGTGAAGTAACTTTTTTCAAACTGGCCCACATGAGCCAAAAAAGTGTCCCACCTCGATACAAAAAAGTGGCCCACGCTAGCATCATGCGTTTTCGCTTCGTGCGCTGCCCTATTGCCCTATAGGCCAGTCTGGTACCAACTACGCAAATATGGGAGCATTTCTCTCATTTTGGTTCCATTGGGGATAGGCTTTGCATTTAGAGAATTGCATTTCCGCCTTCTTTTATTGTCTTTTCAGGCTTTGTGGTCATCGAATGCTTGTCAAGGCCTACTACACACTACTATTTTTCCATGATTCGAATTAGATCTCATTTATGTGGCATTCAAGAGAACCTTAATTGGTTGCCAAGTTTGCGGTTGAATACGAGAAGAGCATGTATGAGTTAATGTCTAAAGAATTAGGCCACGGTTGCATTTCTCAAGACAACCTTTTCACAGAAACCCAATTATACAATTAAATAATAGTAGTGCAGAATGAGCTGATGGCTTGTGTCCTTGGCCTGAGCAGAATGAGCCGATGGCTTGTGTCCATGGCCTGAGCGGAATGAGCCGATGGCTTGTGTCCATGGCCTGAGCGGAATGAGCCGATGGCTTGTGTCCTTGGCCTGAGCAGAATGAGCCGATGGCTTGTGTCCTTGGCCTGAGCGGAATGAGCCGATGGCTTGTGTCCTTGGCCAGAGCAGAATGAGCCGATGGCTTGTGTCCTTGGCCAGAGCAGAGTGAGCGGATGGCTTGTGTCCTTGGCCAGAGCAGAATGAGCCGATGGCTTGTGTCCTTGGCCAGAGCAGAATGAGCCAATGGCTTGTGTCCTTGGCCAGAGCAGAATGAGCCGATGGCTTGTGTCCTTGGCCAGAGCAGAATGAGCCAATGGCTTGTGTCCTTGGCCTGAGCAGAATGAGCCGATGGCTTGTGTCCTTGGCCTGAGCAGAATGAGCCGATGGCTTGTGTCCTTGGCCAGAGCAGAATGAGCCGATGGCTTGTGTCCTTGGCCTGAGCAGAATGAACCGATGGCTTGTGTCCTTGGCCTGAGCAGAATGAGCTGATGGCATGTTTCCTTGGCCTGAGCAGAATGAGCCGATGGCATGTTTCCTTGGGCTGAGCAGAATGAGCCAATGGCTTGTGTCCTTGGCCTGAGCAGAATGAACCGATGGCTTGTGTCCTTGGCCTGAGCAGAATGAGCTGATTGCATGTTTCCTTGGGCTAAGCAGAATGAGACGATGGCTTGTGTCCTTGGCCTGAGCAGACAGAGATATGATAAGCAGCAAGGATGGACTCTTTTGGGATGGAGCGCAGCTGCAGAATTTGGGAGTGAAACTTAAATAGCAGAATGTCTGGTCACACAGGATGAAGCTTTCTACTGTATTATCTAGTGTACTGCCTTAGGGTGCGGGGGGAGGGGTGTTTCGCTTTCCCCCTGTTCGCTTAATTGGCACCTATGGTGAGTTGCACATCTGAGGTTACTTGTTAGAGTACTAACCAATTGCAGACCAATATGTGCTGACGTGAAATTTTAGTAGAGAGGAGCTTGGGGGCGCGATCGAAATGCACATAATGTAAAATCTAGAATGTATTCTAATTTTGGGGATTTTGTCTTTAGATACTGTAGCCAATGTGGGTGTGCTGAGAGTTTGTTTTTTGCGGTCTCACGAGACCCGCTGACCTCCCGGACGTTAATTGCATTGCATTAAACCTGTGTCTTGGCAATTGTAATTGTAAATCAGGCCCATTATGTGTGAGGACGACTAGGCCCTAGATTGCTTGAGGCCGTAAGAAGCGGATAACAGTAGCGTTGTGATTAATGTAGGATCTTGTGTTTACTGGATCTATAAAGGAGCAGCCTATCTCTTCTTGTGAATTTGCCTAGTCGCTGGTGCTATATCTGGTCTGGTTGTTGTGCAGCTGAAAAGGCGGTGCTCTGGTATGCTTTCCAGCAAGTGCTTTAATCAGGAGGCGGAACGCGGCGCGATGTGTGGTCCTTGAGGTTTCATGCTAATCCTCTCCCATCATTTCAGTTCATTCATATGCAGTCTAGTGCAGGATGTGCAATGCTCTTCGGGATGTTGCTGATGTGTCTATCAATTTGCTGCTGTAATGGTGTACATGCCGGTGAGTGCCGTGGTCTGGAAAGTTGAAAGCATCGCTTTATTCAGTGCTTTGTCCATGTTTAGAGTTTGTTCTAGCATAAAGGCGGTGCTGTGGTGGAGTACAAGTTGAACTTGGTCCGGCCTAATTACTTAAGGTGTGCTGAAAATTCAGGTCTTTACATTTCCCAGTTTGTAAGGAGATGTTGCATTGTATGAATTCTCTTTTGAAGTGAATTCCAGAGGTTGGCCTTGTTACTGGAGAATAACTCTTCTTTGGTTGGTATAGGATGGTCTTTCCTTGGAGGAATTCGGCTTCACGACCTGGAACAGCATGATGGGCGATGCAGAATGCTTAACTGGTTCACAGTGAAGCAATCTTAGAGCTGGTGTGATGTGTTCACTGCTGTTGAGTCTCCGTATTAACCTTCTCGTGGGCATAGTTTCTTGTATCTGTATTTTAGTTTCTCTATAATGCTGAGATATTTGCTGCTATTCCCAGGCTATGCTGCACCGGTTTCATCAGTTGGGAGGTGGGGTTGCTTGGTGGTTTCTTTTCTGTTTGTACGGAATGACCTCCTCCATTGAGCACAGTGTTGCCCAGTCCCCCTTCTGTTGGTCTCTTTGTTAGGTATGCGCGGTGTACTGTGTTGTACGCTGCCAAGACATCTCGGAGAATGAGGCAAGAGATGGTGTTGGCATTTGTAATTATCTTCAGGTTGTCCAGACTGGCAAGGAGTGCTGATCCTACTCTTCAGGTACCTTGATTGTTGCCCAGAATGTTGTTAGAAGCCACATGTTCCAGGATTTTAGTATAAACATAGGATTCAAAGGATGCTGGAAATCCATTGGTACTTTGTGGGGTCTACCTGATTTGCATTAGTATTTTTTGAGCAGTGGTTTACTGTAGACCACCTTCAAGTGTCGAGATACAATTCCAGTTGCCAGAGCTGAATTCATGAGCTCCTGCTAGAGAGTGGCTAGAGTGCCCATGCTGAATATCTTTGTAGATGCCAGGGTGGCAGGGGTCCATTGGAGAGCCTGCTTTTCAAGTTTCAGAGTTTTGCTCATTTTTTCTAATCAAAGCAGCAATGTGACAATTTATTTACACGAAATCCTATTACAAATGTGGCATTAATATTGTTGCCTATCCCCACTCTCCTTCCATGTATCCATTGCAATGACTTGTAGTGTTGTCTAGTAACCCTCCCATGTGTGTTTCCCCTTTAAGGGTTGTGTCCCTCCCATGTGCATTGCCCTTTTAAGATGGGCCATAAAGGGAGCACTGCAGCCTCGTGCAACAGAACGGCTGCAGACTCTGAAATGGAATTAGTCTGTCTCTCATTCAGGCCTGCAGGCCCACCCTGTGCAAGCAGGGCCTGCAGGCCAGGTTGCCATGGGGCCCCCAGCCAGCAAGGCAGCCAGGGTCTGCATGTGCCTGAAAGGCTAGCCCGGCCACCCCGAGAGGCACTGGGCCACCCAGGTGCTGGTGTCCCATAGCACCTCAGGGAGCTTGTGCGATGTCCATGACCAGCCCGCTTCCCCCCCGCCCCCCGCCATCCCCTCCGCTCCCCCCATAACATGTAGCAGGCAAGGCGCCTGATTTACAAGATATTATTCAATGTGATTTTGCCAGTGAAAAAAACTTTTGTAAATGAGGCCCAAAAAGTTACTATACTATAAATCTCAGAAACATGTCTATTGGACATCTTAGACTGATAGGTCTGATATGATATGATATGATATGGCATTTATAACGCGCCTATATAGAGTATGGCCAGTCCATGGTGAGTGGAAATGTACTTTGTTTTTTTTGTGACGTTATATATTCTCTCACACATTTCTCCTGCATGGAAAATCCTTTCTTTTAATGTTTTCATGACGCCAAGGTCCACACTTTAGCTTACATAATTCCAGTGAGTCAAAAATGCCTGAATTCCAACATTTCCATTGTCGGGTGACGAAATCCATCAAACCCCTACTAACAGTGGAAAGAGTTTGTTTGGATTTTCCCTATTATGGTGGCCCCATTAATCTGCCCATTATCTCTCTTTTCAAATAAAGCAAATGCAAGCTATGTGTTCTGAGTTCATTGCATCAGAGGATCTTCTTGCACTGTACATGTATTCTGCTGCGAATAGCTGCTATCTGACCTCTGAGCGGAGTGATTTCCAGGTATGCGTTGCGTTTCCATTTCTATTTCAATGGTGTCACCACCATTGAATAGAAGCTAATGCTTCTGTGTTGACATTCTCTTTACACTGCGATCCACGTGTTTTTGGAAACTCTACCTGAAGAATTCCGTGGCTACAAGATAAAGAAAAAAGTCTGTTTAAGCGTTAACTACCTGTTCCAAGGGCTGCAAAGGTTGGTAATGGCCTGAGCCAGAGTTAAAGGCCGGGTGGGTGCTAACAGGAAAGTATTTCCTTTCAACGAACGGGCAGCTCGCGGCATCCTGTTCATTAAAAGAAAATACTCACCCAACAGACCGCCATGGATCGGGAAGGCGGAGCTTCATATGGAGCTCCTCTTCCATTTCCATTGCGGCCACAACAGAGCCGGAGCTGAAGCAGCAGCGCAATCAGGTAAGTGTGGATGGGGTGGTGGAATTGAAAGAAAAGGGAAGGGAGGGTGGAGGGAAGATGGCGGGACAGAGAAGCGGCCATCAGGTGGCTTGGAACGCGGGCTTGGATCGGTAGATTCGGCCTGTGTACAACCAACCTGATTGGTTGCTCTCCCGCTCCAGGCTGCTAATTAAAATTATTCTACACCCTGCGCAATGTATGAAATCTCACAAACTCACTACAAAGTACATCTGAGCTCCTACATTAAAGAAACATGGGAAACCAGAGAACTTTTAATTAGTGCCAATCGTAGCTTCGTTGTTTTTTACATTCCGTATACTTTGCAGGATTATCTATCTTGGAGTCAAAAGGACTGTGGTAGGTGGATAATAATGAGAGCACGCTTTAATGGCCGACCGCTCAAAGCTTTCACTGCAAATTGGAAGGATCAAGTAAGTGATGCTAGTTGTCTACTATGTAATGAGCCACATGAAGATCTGTCACACCTCTTTATGCTCTGCCCAGTGTATTTGCACATAAGAAAAAGAACAATTTTGTTGATTTTAAGAGAGATGGTTCTCACCCGGGTCGTCCTGCCTTATGTTTTCTTCTTATGCCTAATTCACCCAGGGTAGCTTGGGTCCTTTTGTCATATTTAAAAGAATAATGCGCTTAAATGTTTTGTTGTCCCGAGCGTTCGGGCATGTGCTTTAAAGCAGTCAGTGATCAATCGTAAAAACATTTCCTATGCACCTTACCTTAGTTTTCTGCACTTTTACACATGCGAAATCAGGCAGCGGGGCATGGCCATCTTCTGCTAATCTTATCCATTTATCCACCACCCTAAGTTCAAATGAAACTGCGGCAATAAATCATATCCCCCGCCCCTGAAGCTGACATCGCTATTCCTAGTGATATTCTCTGCCTATCTCCATGACGTTAGTGTGCAGTGTAGCCAAACGCACCCAGTCATCACCAACATCTTCACGTCAGTTGACGCAGAACCCAGAACATCAAAACACATCCTCTTACAGCACAGCACATCCCAACTCTGAATACAAAACACTATTTTTAAAGGAAACCGCAATACTCTTCAATTTATAATTTGCTTTTATTTAATCATAAACGCTCAAGAACATCCGCTGATTTCCATATTCAACCACATTTTTAATGTCTTTGTTTGTTTTTGACCCACACATTTTTATCATGAGTCACACAGTGTTCCTTTGGGTATAAGAAGCACATTGAACGCACCTTGAATTGCAAGGCTTCGGCATAAGCTTCTTGCTAGACCACCATAAATGATGTCAGGTTGCTCCTTCTCGCTGGTACCGCAAAAGGGCATATCGGCCTGAGGTGATCGTCCCACAACAACGTGATAGAAAGCCAGGCATTGAGGTGTATCTGCAACTTCTGGCTGAAGAAGCCATTAATTTGTATCTGGAAACTATGAAATTCGCAGAATGGCAGGTTGTAGCTGTGTAGAAAACATAACAAAAATGTGTCTCAGTAGCAGTTCTTTATTCTAATTTATCCATTAACCCATTAATTCTGCACCGTGTGAAAACTAATGATGAACACAAACGTGAACAATGGAAACACAGAGAAAACATTGTGGATAGTTGGAGTCTACAATGTGCTTGAGAGGTTGGAACTATGAAGTAAATTTAGCTCGCAATGGGATGCTGATGTGGAGGCTGACGGAAGAATTCGAAGAACACATAGACGGCATTTTAACAGAATATTAGTGAAGAATTTGGCTTTGGTGGAATCTGGGGCAACCCAGACGTGGATTCCATGCATTTCGGTCCTGGAGTAGTGATGTGACCGGGATGAAGACAAGTACACACAGGTTGTTTTTGCGTGTCATTACAATATGTCACAAACAACAACCCATTACAATGTAAGCCAGCAATACCGATCAGAAAATCAAACCTTAACTCGTTCCTCTATAAACTTGTCTACAGTAAAACATAATATTCAGCATTTCCATTCTCTCAGCGTAACACGGAGTGTCCATTCAGATCAACAAATTTTCATAAAATGAAATGACATGTTTGTTTGTCCAGTTCTGGAGTGGTGAACCTTATCATATTTGCCGGTATTACACACCTCATTTCATTCATTTCATTCATTCCATTCCGAATCCTCCAATCGAACCTTCTTAGGAGCGCCTATGCTAACTTTGCTTTTGGTGAAGGAAAGCCACAAATGAAAAACATACTGTGCAGGATGCGTGGGTGTAAACAGCACACAAGCAAAAATCAAACGCATTGACCTTCACTCCCATGCGAGCGAATAGCCCTGCAGACAAATGTGGCATTTGAAATATTTTCAAAAAACAAACAAATTGTTTGCTGGCATACATCAATGCAGCACGATCGTGAGTACTTTGTTACTCTTTGAAATTTATAATGTTATACTTATTTTATGAAAACAGTTCCAGTTAGTGTCCTCCCCATTGTCACATCTGCATGTGCCCGGTTTTCGGGTAGGAATGTGTTCTGCGGATAACGTGAGAAGTCATAAATACAAGTGCCCTTCCATCTCCACTGAACTTCCCATGGACTAACACATTTTGGAGGAGAGGCAGTATATCCCGCCACCCTGCACCATTCTCGTACCGGTTAAATGACATCTAACCTAAGGTGGGAGAATCCTCCACCCCTCCTGTACCTATTTGCATCACTCATGTTTCATATAAGTGTATTAACGGTGTGCAAATGTGTATGTTTTGAAACTCATTTTGTTTACTTTCAAATGCCTTATTTGTTGAGGCCCTCTGCCCCTCTGGCGACCTGTTCACTCTCCCAGCACCGCGCACAGCCAGCCCCCACCACCTCTGTCCGCTCAGGCCATCTCCTGTTCTCACGGCAATGCAGCTATTCATTTTTGCAAGTAACATGTCTCGAGCCCTGACAAAATGTGCTCATACGGGAATGTCAGACCAAGCCCTGCTCCAACCTTGGTGCCCCATCTGTCTCTGCTGACTGACCTTTGCCATCTCCAACCCCTTCCTGCCAGGCCACAATCCCCTGAACCCATGACCCCTGTTCCCTTTGAACGCATCTGGTCCCCGGACCCAACGCCTGCATCACCTCAAATTCACCTCCCATATACCTAATCAGGAGTGGTCATATGTTTTGGTAAAACTAGCACCTATCCCCACTGTGTTTGAAATCGTAAGACCCCAAAGGCTGCAAATCAAAGATCAGCCCTTCTGATAAGGCATCTGATAGCAACGACCCCTAACACATGCCCCCATAAAAATATAGGTCAGAATGCACCTATTTCAAACCAACAGCCCCCTTTCATGCATTGTTTTGTTTACAGTCATCAGTTCTTGCATGGCAAGTTTGTTATCTAGCCTAGGTCTCATTCCTTAGTAGGACGTGTATTTGTTAAGCTATTTGGAGACACGCTTGCTTGGGCAACTGCAGACCCTGCAGTTGAAATCCATCTGACCCTCTCCTGCCCCGATCAGTGAAGGACCCACAAGAGCTGGCCGAATGTGGAAAGGGGGAAAGCACAGAGTTACACTGTATGGCATCCTCCAACAGGTACTTCTTGCAAAAGAAATTGACAAAGAGGATACATTTGAAAAGACAATTTAGACTCTTTCTACTTCTTAATACTTTTAATAGCTTTGAAATTCAAGTTAAATAGATTTCCATTGTTCATGTACAATGTACAAACATTGTGGGACATATACACCACTGCTAATCATTTGAACCGGGAAGTGAACTGTTCTACGTGGTCCGCTTTCGGTGGACAGGGCACGTTTGAAATGTTTTGTGGCAATGTATGTGCCTTAGGAACAAAATCATGATCGATTCCATGAGTATGCTTGTCCAACACAGTCAAAGTGAGATCTTTCACAAAATCGAATTCCATTTCCTGCTATATTGGCTTGACCACCCATGTTTTGCTCCTTTTACCAAAGGCCATTGTGTGACGAAGGATCCCAAAGTTTCCAGCAGTTCTTTACTGTTCTCTCCCTATGTTACCGTTATGCACTAATATCGCTAGTAATTTTCGATATTTCATCCCGTCTATGCTGAAATGCAATCTCTTGGGCCTGTACTTTAGGCACATATTGTGGAACACCTCCAAATCTCCTGTGTGACAGAATTCTGTGAGTCGCTTCAGATCTCTTGGAAGAGTTTTATCAAACACAATCTTCTCAAGAGCTTTGTGTGCAGGTGAAGATGCAATCAACCACTTCTTCTTGCATTCCTCCTCTTCCGATAAAGGCCAATGTGCACATTGGTGAAAATGTAGGTTTTCTGTCCATGAGTGAACCTTGGAACAGTGGTGCATAAATGAGCGCCATTTCGCAAGCAGAATTTCCACAGACCCATCACAAGTTTTGGAGCTCCACTAAAGATGGGTGCTGAAAGACTGTGACCACTGCAAAATATTTTCAGAACCCTTTTTTTTACCAGCAGCTGTGATTTTTTTATTGATTGATTTGGCAATGTGCCATATATCAAATTGATAGCAAATGTTTGGAAACTGCTCTCGCATGGCCTTGGCTATTGAAACATGTTTGTCGGTGGCTATGAGGTCTATTTGGATTCCCCTCAATTGGAGATCTTCCAGGCATTTGATAAAACCATGTTTCTCCATAGCCACTGAGGATTTACATTTGGACACCTGCATGGACACCAAACTCACAATTATTTTAGTTTCCATGTCCTGAAAGTGGTATGTGCAGCACTTTGCTGAAAATCCAGGGCAGTCACAATGTCCATCCCCATCTAGCCTGTACCGTTTGTCAGAGAATTTCCATTCAATTGACATTTGTTAAATTTTCCAGGCTTTACTAATAGCGGGGAATACAAATTCTCGTTGATATTTGTAGAACTGAGGTTAGCGAGGAACTGAAGTCCCACGATGTACAGAAACTGGACAACTTACTAAAAGTAGAGCCACTGAAAAGTAGAGCTGCTGAACACAGTAGATTTCCAGCTGGCACTTTGCCAAGCATCGGTTGAACGGACCATGAAAAAATCATGGAGATGGGCACAGGTGGCTTGGATTTTCAGGTTAGTGGCTTGTGATACACGATTCACAATCATCAATGGCTCCCTGCATATTTTCCCCCTCACGTAATGCAGACATTTCAGCATCATTATAATCTCTACAAGGCAGCTGTCGAATACAATGTATTTCTGCTCCTTTATTATTCAATCGTCCTGCACGGTTGTGGTTTGTGACTTAACTGTTGTGGATAAATCGGCCAAACTAGACACACTAAAGTCGAAATCTTTGGCAAGTTCCTCAGTCAATTGCGTAGAAGCTTTAGTCACTGTTAGTTCGGTTTGTGTTATTTGCACACGAATTGGAGAAACCATCAAGGTTGATTGTTTATTGAGTGGACTTTCGTTTGCGGGTGTGGATTGTGTCAAGTGGTTAGCGAGGAATTCAAAAGCGTCTTCATTATATTCAGTTTCATCTTCATCGTGTTGCGTTCTCACATTGTAGCAATGGTCCAACAACACCTTGCTGGCTTCACTGGTCACATTCAATTTGTTTACTGGCCATTGGACAAAAACATCTTGTGTCTGCTTATTGGCTACATCACGCTGCATCCTCAAATAGTAATTGCTCCAAGGTGAAATCTGTTTGGAAAGCAGCATCTTTGGTTTCATTTGTTGTCTGTGTCTTTATACTTCTTTTCCTTCTGGGCCTCGAGGAGATGAATTGTAAAAAATAAATCAATGTAAATCAAACATAAAGTACATAGCACTTTCAATAAAAAAAACTTGTTCTGAAGAAAACACCAGCCAAAACAATTCCAGAAAACTAAAAAGAAACTCTTTTACTTACTCTGGTTTTCTTGTTTTTCTGTGAAACCATGGTCTTCACTGTAACTACTGCACCAGAAATCTGGTCCACCACCTCTGATCCATGTGCCTCCTCTTCTAATTCCTGACCTTGTATACATTACTTGGATACAGTATTTGTTTTTTAAAAAGTCAAACTTTTTGGAAAACAAAATCATTCATTGCACACATCGCTTACATACATACTCTCGTAAACAGTGTACATCATTTAGTCAAAATATACATTTCTATTATCACCTGATTGATCTCAAGTGTACTCGATCAGAGATCACCGTGCAAAAAATACTGATTGTAATGTTGCCCTCAAATATTTTGCATTGTATTCTGCAACATGGAGAAATTGTAACGTTAGTACTGAAATAATAAAAGTTTGAAACACTGCATGTTTATAAGAATGTCAATGTCTAATAGTATGCTATGTAGGATTTACTTTCTTTCAATTTAGGCAACTATGAGTATGCATACCTCAGACTCTGGACCAGCTCCAAAGGGTGATGTCATTGTAGTCAAGGTACCAGCAGCCCCCTGTAACAAAGTCATTGTTTTAGTATTGATGAACACAGCTAAATGGAACAGAGACAATGGGATGCAGACATTGGCACATTTAAAAAGAAACCCTTAAATGATGCATAGTGTGAACAACCAAATGGATACATAAACAATTTCACATTATTTGACATTCCAAGCACAATACATTCTCATAATTGAAAAGTGAAATAAACTTACCAGATAGGCACTAGAAGCTGATGTTGACTCCCGCAAAGAAATGGATGCAGAATCTTTTGCCTTCAATCCCAGTGCATTGTCCAGAAGCGGTAAAAGGGAAAATTAAATGTGCATTAGATAAGTGGCATGATCCGACACTTAATAATATGACGTTCTGCTAGTCAATAGGGCTGACCATTGGTATACTGGATGTGTCAGTGTTGTCGTGACTTGTGATTCTGTTACGCTCACCTGACTCCCACGGAGGCGCTGGCCTGGTTCGCGCTGCTGTGACCTCTTCTAAGGTGATGCGCAGGGTTCGGAAGACGGACTGGACCGGGCCCACAAATCTGGCTTGTCTGGCTCGCAGAAGTATCCTTCTGTAGGCGAAAATAGGGGATTAACTGTCTGCGGGGTAATGCACTTGGCCTCCCACTTTCCCCTGTCACCCTCCTTGAAACCCTTCTGTGATTTCTCGTAGCGTATCACCTTAGGGTCTGGAAGGACGAGCTCTCCATCCTGCTTCTGATGCAGGGGCGCGTTGGTATCCAGTTACTTCACTGGATTTTCGGATTGGTGAGAACCAAACTTGCTTGGCTTCCAGGTAAGTTTTTTGATCAGAGGTTCCCCTTGTGTCCATGCATTAATGTACTAATGCTAGTGTCTTTTTCCCCATAGGGGCCGGGGTACGGAATGCCGGGGAACAGGCACCGAGCTGAGATTAGCGGTGAAATCCTTGTAGAAATCAGGTAAGTCTCTAATGAGCATTTTTTGGTAATGTCTTTTCATTCGCTCATTAACGCTGATGTCTCTTTTTCCCCTTAGGGGCCGGTGTCCGGAAATGCCAGGATGCGGCGCGGACCCGAAATGAAGAGGGAATGAATCAACAAGTACGTCTTAACATGGAGATTTAGCTTTCCTTATTCCCTTCTCTCTCTCACCTTTTGTTCTGGTGTTTTTCTCCCTAGGCGCTGGGGCGTGACTGCGAATCCGGATGATCGCTGCTGAACATGGAGGCGCCCTGTAAAGGTGAGTGGAATGCGGCGCTGCAGCGATCGACGCGATGAGCTTTTAAATTAAAGTCTTCCTTTTCAGGATTGTCGGCCAGATGTCTCCGGGATGCGGATTTAGCAGGTAAGGACTTTTCCTTCTTCTGTTCTCTTCTTCTCTTCCTTTGCAGGTGATCCAGGATGCTGGCAGGCGTGGCAGAAGTCAGGATGCAGGAGCAGACACGGTGAGCATCCAGCTGCTAGATGCAGAACAACGCGAAGCACGTGTGGCTGTTCGGGTGGGGTTTAAATAGCCTTGGAAGAAGTTCCAGGTATGTATCCTTCCTCCAATCAGGTATGTATCCTTCCCCGACCACGCCCGGATGGCAAATTAGTCCCACAGGTAAAGTAGTTCCTTTCAGGCCTCAAGGAGGCCAGGATCCTGCAGCATGGTCTGCATCAGGTAAGTGCACCCAAGCATTCCCATAATGAGCCTGGCACCTATGGCGCCAGGACTGATGTCTTTTATGAGCCTGGCGCCATAGGCGCCAGGACACTGTCCAAAGGGCCCCTATATGGGGTTGCTGGGTCCTTCCTTGGGGACTGGATGTCTGCTTTCGGGGACGCCGGGCTTGAACCGGCTCCCTGGGAGCGGGCATCATGACAAGGTCTTGTGCTCCAGTCGGTATGCTATCCTAAAAAAAGGACATGTCAAGCACGCAATTACAAAAAGATTATGCTTCTTTTGAAGTGCACCATGGCATTGTTTTTTATGGTCATAATTACTTTCCATGATGTTCCATTAACTAGGGACAGATGTGTAGCAAAATGTTGTATAGTTAAAAAGTAATACAACCTGGTAAATATGGAATTCATCATCCGGGACTCACCTGTGGCAGCATGTGCACGAATAGAGTTGGAATTGCATTTGGAAGCAATTTACAAGACTTTCTGAGTAAATGCTTTTTTGTGTACTGTGAGTGGTCGTACATATCCGGTGTAAAGTGCAGGCTGCAGATGTGGTATCGATTGGCCCTCAAGTCTCCCAAGACAGCCTTGACTCTACTTTCAAGCTCATCCACAGGAAATACACAAGGTCGAACCCATTCGCTTGTTAAATCTATATTTGCCGGGAATTTATGCATGATAGTGCCCCTAATTTTGACATGGCTCCTAGAACAGCAACCAAAAACGATACAAGCAGGCATTCTTGAAAAATCTGTATAAAAATGTACCCATAATTGCAAGAAAATTCTACTGAATGCATGAGAATGATGGGATTATATCAATCTTTTTCGAAGAAATGTTTCTTTTGGTCAAAGAAGCTAAACCTGTGTAACATAGTCGAATATACACAGGGATAACTTTCATACAGAATTGATTGATGTAATGTAAATTGCAATGTGTTACTCGTCCGTTAAATGTACTTTTGTGCATCAAAAAGAAACATGCTTATAGACATGGTTCGAGAAAGATGCAATCCTATCACAATTGACACTAATGAAATTTGCTATAGATCGAGATCAGAACACTTTAAACAGTAGACACTGGTAAAGTCATTGAGATCGATAAACATTACACTACTAGGTACATCCCTTCAGAATTAGATAGACATTTTCAGATCAGAAAGAGATGATTAGGTGACCTGCCCTTACCTTGACTGACAAACAATTGGCTTCAGCAAGCAGGGTAGTTAGTTGCAGGAGAACAGGTAGCACTATCACGAGTTGACTTCCAGTGCTCACAGATGTTTGCAGGATAACTATCAAGGGATTTATAAAGAATTAGAAAAGTGGTTGTGTATGTGATGCAGAAAAGGGCCAGAACACCGCTGAATGGAGACACACTTATGTGGATTGCAGTGGCGCGGCCTGCTTCAGGGGCGCCTGCCTGGAGACACTGGGCTTGGCTAGGCCATTTGAGCAATGGCCCCTGCACGGAAGATACCTTTGAAGTGTACATGGTGTTTGGCACCTTGGCCGTTCCCCCCTGCCAGCCTTGCCAGGACAAGGGAGCGTGTCCTTGATTCAATGAAAAATTGAAACAACCATTCATGAAAGATGATTTTTATTTTAATTTGTTGCTGATGATGATGGCACAAATGTACTACAAATTGTATACTTCGGGTTGCAGCACAGTTTGGGAGGAAAATCCCCTGTACTGCCCATTGTCACTGGGGAATTTGGCACGAATGGCACCAATGACACAGGCGGGTATTACTCATTGAACGCGGTATCCAAGCCTCCCATGAAGCCACCATGTAAACGCACGATAGGCCACCAGCCTGTACCACCTGTTAAAGAGAAACTTACAAACTATATTTAAATGAAAGTGATAAGTGTACAAATCTAAATTGAAAATGCAATCTTGTATTCTATAGTTGCCAGTACAAATGTTACTTTATGGATCAATCGACTTGGGCTTTACAGTGTAGACACATCACAAAAGTGAACACCCATGCAATCCATAATGTTTAGGGGACAGGGAAATATTGTTTCTTGGTTGTAGGTGAAAGACATGTAATATGACCACAATGATTTCAACAGAGCACGAGAGATGTATTGAATTGCCAGGCTACATTCGTTTGGCGGTGATAGAACAAAGTTAAGACAATATAGGGGACAAACATGAAATGTTAGTGTCCTAAGTTAAATTGCACGTAGAGCACACTTACTCGTTACTTGGATTGCAAGGGTGAAATGTTGCGCGAAGTTCATGCATAAGCACCATCATTATCCTCAACACGGACCTTGTGAGGCAGGCTGCCCTGAAGTCATGCAGCTCAGTAACGCACAGCGGCCGTGTATCGTCTTCCGATATGTAGGCCAAGCATCCAGAGTTTTCTCTGCAGCAGCAGTTCTGCTAGGTTGGCACGACCTTGCACTGATTGCAGGTACACCAGGTGGAGAGGTCTCCCATGCGACTAGGCTCAGGCTGATGATCCGGGCATTCATCCCATCAACTGTCGTCCGATGCCCCATCATTTCTGCATCTCTCTCTTTCAACTAATTCCACCTCAGAATACTCAGGCTCGTATTGGTAGGGCTGTATTGTTGCCATTATACGAAAAAATGAAAATCAATAGTAATGTTAGTACAAGTATCTGGACGCACAGCCTACAAGC
Source organism: Ambystoma mexicanum (assembly GCF_040938575.1). Taxonomy (NCBI): domain Eukaryota; kingdom Metazoa; phylum Chordata; class Amphibia; order Caudata; family Ambystomatidae; genus Ambystoma; species Ambystoma mexicanum. Next base: position 157,981,251 of record NC_090925.1, read on the forward strand.
AATGAAGATAGCTGAACAGGGCACAAACGAGTCACAGGATATACAAAAAAGACAGTGAAACGATTGAAAAAGCAACTCTGATGTCTGATGAGAAGCGGTCTGTTTATACTTATTGAGGAAAGAGACGTCCTGCCATTTCCCTGGAGGCGCGTCATTAGCGGGCGCACAGAGAATGTTGACACGAGACGTGCGTTTGCATTCTGAAATGGGCCGTAATCTCTACTGATGTCAGCTTCAGGGGCGGGGGATATGATTTAGTGCCACTGGGGCACTTGAATTTAGGGCGATGGATAAACGGATAAGATTAGCGCAAGATTGCCATCCCCTGCTGCCTGATTTTGCATGTGTAAAAGTGCAGAAAACTAAGGTAAGGTTCATTGGAAATGTTTTTACGATCGATCACCGATTGCTTTATACCACATGCCCAAACACTCGGGACAATACCATTTTTTTGTGACCTATTCCTTTAAGGCAGGCTTAAGGAAGACTCATGTGGGAACTGAACATATTGTTTAAGTTTTCTGTACTGTTTTTTTATTAAAAAAGATACATGTTGGTACCGTATATTTTCTTTATGCGTTTGTATGTTGTTGTAACTGGTTTGTGTTTTTTAATGTGTAATGTTTCATGAAAGAATTAATTTCCACAATAGATATATTGTACTGACTGAATCTTTCAAATGATATTAATACATTCCCAAATATCATCACTTGCGACTTGATTTCATAACTTAATTTCCATTAATTAATCATGTGTGCACAATTTCCCAAAATATCAGCATGCATTGATGCAAACATCAGCAGATAGCAAACTGCTACATTCTACTTTGCCAAAGGAGTATGTTTGACCAAATATCCACATAAAATGACTCATGTCCCGAAACCGGAATGCTTGAAATATCAGCTTCATATTTATAGCAACTCCAAAATGCCCCCCATGCATATTTTTTGTTAGACTCCACTATACAGGAATAATGTCACATTAGAACAGTTATATATTGTACATTTAGAAGTATGGCATGTAGTAAAAGTTTTGCATCACAAATGCTGTGCAATGAGATGTAATAAGCCTTGGATATATGATGAAAAGGAATATAATTAAGAAATACTGTGGCAGGTGAAAAATGAAATAAAATCGCTCTGTCAGACATATCATACCGCAGTCTCTTTCCTCCTTCTCTCTATCTTTCTCTCTCTCTCTCTCTCTCTCTCTCTCTGTCTCTTTCTTTCTCTCTTTCTCTTGCTTTCTCACTCTGTCTCTATTATATGGGTGAGAGTAGCATTGTCAGGTGTGTTTTTGCTTGAGCCACCCAGCCATTGAAGACAGCACGACCAGAGAAAAAATGCAAATTTCTCTCGTGGGGAGGATTTGGTTTTATTGGGTGCAAAAGACACTATCGCAAATATATATTTAAATGCACGACCATTGTAAACTTGCTCTTTTTAAAATGTGTATATTTTCATTTCTACTGATTTATTCCATTGGTCACTGCAGTCCTAGAAAGAACGTCACACTTGTCTTAGTAAATCACATTAGCAAAACCTAGATTAGCCATATACATTTCTTTCTGATAGTTATCATTCCAGGATGGACCGCATGGTACATTCCTATTGTAGGCTTTTGAAATGACCCTGTGAAGAAGCAGGCAAATGGCACTAATGAGGGTTCTTGGCTGCTTTGCATAAAATCAGAGAGCATTTTGTGAACAGAAGTATAACCCGCTATCTTTACATTTGACAAATATATCTGTGATGAAAGGGTAATATGTTTGAATGTCTAAGTGAATAATGTACACTGAGCTTGGTGCTCAATTCATTTTTCTCAGCAGTCACCATAACATGAAGTGTTTGTAAACATGAATGATGTACATGGATTCATAATGCCTTAATTGGTGTGGAAGGCTAACATGACTTACCATCTACTCTATTGAGGTCCAAGGGATTTCCTCATTTTTTTCTTTCTGGAATTAATACATCCTCTCTGCACAGAATTTTAAAAGAGGCGTTGAGATGGGAAGCAGCTCCTTTAGACATATCAACAACAAAGAGTGCAATTTTCTGTGGGCTTCTATGCGGCTAGCTTTTGCCTACTTTATCTAGTGCGTTTTATTTTGAAACACAATTTTAAGATAGTGTCTATATTTGAGAATACATGTATGCTTCTTGTGTGTTCATACACTTGTCATGTGACATTAACCATGGGAATAAAAATGCTGTTCTTTTAAATTGTGAGCTTTTTTCTTCGTGTTTGAACTCGGCCTGATGAAGACCTATTTTAGGATAGAACACGTGTTTCTTTTTATTTGTAAACTTTTATGGGCTTTCATGCTTTGGCCGTGTGTACTTTTGAGCGAGTCTATATGGCTGTCTGGTCAGTATGTGAATAAATCCACATTTAAGCACTTTTGCAGTTTGTGTGCGTGAGATTTGCTCTTTGAATCTGCAATGGCACCAGTGATTTATGGTGTCCCTGCAGAGCCCCTTTGTTGTCGCTACATTACACGGCCCGCGGTAGCGGCCCTGTAGTTATGGTTAAGTTGCTCAACTCACAGGAAGAACACTTTTTGGGCGGTGTGACCGTTTCCTTTGCTGAAAAAATTGATAAAACAGAGACAATGTAAATTCTCAACAAAACTAACTTTATTAACTTTAAAACTATTTTCTCTTTTCAGGAGTAAAGGATATTTGTAGCTGAAGAGACCCTCTGAAAGCTTGCAAGTGCTTCAGCAATTTAAGGTAAGTGGTCTGATACTTCTTATTTCTGCAATTTCCTTTCCGGAAATAGTAAGTTACTGTCTCTTTAAGGTTCTTTTTCCCATACAGACCTTCAAACTTTAGAAGAGTTCCTTATATAGAAGTTACTTTCACTGTTCTTTTAAAATTAGTCTTTGTCACACCGTTGCAAGGCAAGCCACACACATCAATATTGTATTTTCCTCTCACAGTCTATACATTCATTAAGTCTGCTTCTATCTTCTAGACTCGGCACATTGAAGTCCGTATTTCAAGTACGGCTGGCAAAGAAGAACTGTATGCTCATTTATTAATGTCTATTTGTTGTTCATAAGAGCGGCTTGTGGGAGTCTTCATCATTACCGCTCTCAGAACGTATGCCGTACTACTACGAAGCGTCTGTTATGCTTTGGGCCGTGACACACATCTGATCGGTTCAAAGGTAACCGCCCCTCTCTTCTTCCAGGGTGCCTTCCACTCCCCTTATAGGCGTTACAGTCATACAGTTCGTTCAGAGGTAACTGCCCCTCTCTTTTTTCAGGGTGACTTCCACTCCCCTTATGGGCGTTACACACATACGGTTCGCTCAGAGGTAACCGCCCCTCTCTTCTTTCATGGTGACTTCCACTCCCCTTATGGGCGTTACTCACTCTCTCTTCTTTTCCTTGCGTAAAACAGCTGACTCGTCCTCGGCGAGCCTCTTCCTTCTCGGACGCGTCACTGATCGAAATTCTGCTACCTCAACTCCATCTTCTACTGAAAATGCAGCTACGCCACTGTCGCATTATCTCGACTCTGCCTTCTGCAACGTTGCGGGGCAGACGTACTTCTTGGAAGCAACACTCCCTTCGGCTCGATTCCCAGTTGAGCGACGTACATCAACAATTAACGTGGTTTAACTCATAACGATACTTTAACATATAACAGTTTCAGTGCACAACCGCGCAACAGTCTCCCTCCGGAGTCCTCGCAAACTCTTGTCTTCAGTTAATAAGTCCATTCATAACAGACGTTATCGGAATCCCCCTCTACAGCTGTCACCTGGCAACGAACATACAGACGCCCATATTAAAGGAAAGAACCTCAGGAACTCTTTCCTGTTTACTAATCATAAACTTCTCCCCATAGGCTGATGCTAAGGCATTCGTTTTCCCAATAATTTTATGTTTATTTTGTGCTTTTCGGAATTACCACTCCATCACATACCCCCTCTAATGGGCCCTTACGCTCGGAAAGGGTGTCAGACTGTGACAAATAATCAGATTGAGCCAGCAAACAACCTGGTTGATGTACTGTTTTGAAAGAAAAGGACTGGAGAGAAAGGAACCACCTTAAAACCCTCTGATTTGTGTCCTTGTTTCTGGCGAGCCATATCTGGGGGGCATGATCTGTTATTAAAGTAAATTCTCTCCCAAGTAGGTAATATCTTAAAGTTTCCATGGCCCACTTAACTGCTAGGCATTCTTTTTCTATACTGGGATATTGTAACTTGTGTGGAAGTAGTTTTCTACTTATAAACAGAATTGGCCTTTCCTTTTCCTCCTGGTTTTGAAACAAATCTGCACTGATGCCAGTGCAAGAGGCATCTGTATGTAGGAAAAACAGAGCCTGATAATCTGGACAGTGTAGAATGGCTTTATCTGTCAGAGCTTCTTTCAAAGAATTGAATGCCTTATCTGTTACTTCTGTTTGCCAATTCCTCCTAGAAAGAGAAGATTTCTTTAGCAAGTCGGTCAATGGTGCTGCCAGCGTAGAGAAATGAGGAATACACCTCTGGTAGTAACCTACAAACCCCAGAAATGCTCGCATTTGTCTGGCGTTTTCTGGGAACTTCAGTTGCTTAATCGCTTTTAACCTCTCCTCCTGAGGTTTGATAATTCCCTGACCCACATAGTATCCCAAGTATTTGGTATGAAAGTTTACAATATGAGTTGTCTTGGGATTCACGTGTGGGCTGGCCCCTTTTAGAGTTTTAAGTATAGTTTCAAAATGAGAAAGGTGTTCCTGCCATGATTGACTGAACACTATGATGTCATCTAGGTACGCCACAACATACTGTTCGTGGCCCTGAATAATATAGCTCATCAGTCATTGGAAAGTAGCTGGGGCTCCATGAAGACCAAAAGGTAACACAGTGAACTGATAAAATCCTTTCGGGGTGGCAAAGGCTGTTTTTTCCTCATCGGCTGGATACAAGGGTATTTGCCAATGACCTTTGGTGAGGTCTATTGTTGTTAGGAACTTTGCTTTTCCCAGATTATTAAGAAGGTCTTCAATTCTTGGCATTGGGTAAGCGTCAGATTTTGATACCTCATTTAACTTCCGAAAATCCATACAAAACCTGACACTACCATCTGGCTTCGGAACCAATACGACCGGTGAACACCAATCGCTATGTGATGGTTCAATTATTCCCAAGTCTAACATCTCCTGAACCTCTTCATTAATGGCTTTGCCTCTGGAATTCTGTAGGGCCTAAGCCTTACTTTAGTCCCTTGTTTTGTAGTAATATGGTTATAAGTCAGGGTAGTTTTTCCAGGTAAGGAGGAAAATATTTCTGCGTATTTATTCAATAACAATGACAAGTTTGTTTTCTCTACCGATCATAACTTCTGGTTGATGTTTAGACTTTCAATTCCAGACTTTTTTCCTGCTTGGGGAAAATCTTCTTCCTGTAACTCATTATGACTTATCATTGCCACTGTCTTTAACGGAGGTATTAATTTTTGAAGAAGATTTCCATGGTAAATCTGAGTGGAATTCTGCTTTCAGGTTGTCTTATTTTATATGACAGAGGTCCCAATACTTCCTCGATTTTATAAGGCCCTCTCCAGGCTGGTAACATTTTGTTTTCTGATGTAGGTAACAACACCAAGACTTGGTTGCCCACTTTAAAACCTCTGAGACAAGTGTTTTAATTGTAGTATTCCTCTTGTTTCTCTTTGGCTTGGAGTAAGTTTTCCTTGGGTATGGCATGTAATCTCTCTATCCTTTCTTGTAACTGAGATGCATATTCCATAAGTGATACCTCTTGTGATGGTTGTTCCTCCTAATTTTCCTTCAGAATATCCAACAGAGTTCGTACCGGTCTTCCAAAAAGAAGTTCAAAAGGAAAAAACCCTGTCTAAGACTGTGGGGTGCGACGTAAAGTCAGAAGGATCCAAGAAAGTATTCTATCCCAATCTCTATTTTCTGGAACAGTCATTTTCCTTAACATTTGTTTAATGGTCTGATTATACCTTTCGACCAAACCATTGGTTTGAGTATGATATACAGCCGTCTTGAGATGATCCATTTTTAAGGTTTCACATACTTGTTTGAGGACATGGGAGAGGAAGTTTGATCCACAATCGGTTACAATTTCTTTCGGTATTCCGACTCAACCTATGAAAGGAATCAGAACATCACAGATCTGCTGGGTATTGGTCGTTTTCAATGGAACGGCTTCGGGGTACCGTGTTGCATAGTCGACTATTACAAGAATATATTTGTGTCCTCTTCTGGATGGTTCTAGAGGTCCGACTACATCCATGCCTATGTGACGAAAGGGCTATAGAACTAGAGGCATAGGCTGTAGAGGTGCTTTTCTTACATTAGCTCTGTTTTCTTTGACATTCTTCACACGCCTGACAAAACTTAACCGCCTAACTATATACTGCTGGCCAGTAGAACCTTGACAACACTTTCTGGGAAATTTTTTGGGATCCTAGATGCCCTTCTCCAACTTGCAGATGAGCGACTTCCAATACTGTTTTGCAGTACTTATTCAGAACTAATAACTGTTTTAATTCTTTATCGTCCTGAGTTCTAGTTACTCTGTAATAAAGACCAATCTGTTTAAGAAAGTGAGGTCCCTGTCCTGATGAGGGTTTCAAAGCGCGTTCCCTAGCATACTGTAGAAGAGGATCCAATTCCTGTGCTGAACAGAAGCTCTTCCCTTCCTCGTCTAACCTCCAATCTACAGCTAGTGGTAGAACATTCTTCGCTCTCCAATCTCTTTTCAGGATCCTCTTAAAACATTTACTCTTTGGAATTTTCTGAGGTGAGCTATCAATTTCCTGATCCTAAAAAGGGGCTGTTTCTAACCAGGTCTTCTCTATATCTTTGACTAATTTCAAAAAATTAGGTAGGTCAGTCCCAACTAGCAGAGGATTAGGCAAGTTGGGTATTACAACTGCTCTCATCCCTATCGCCTTCCCAACCATCTTTATCTGTATCTTTTTCGAAGGGTAAGACCTTACATCCCCATGTACACACCTAATGGGTATCTCTATATCAGAATTATGAACTCCCCCTACCAGATCGGAGGTTACATCTGTTTGTAGACTACCCGAGTCGACCAAGGCTTGAGTTGGCTTGCCATCTACCAGCGCATCACAAGTGTATAGATATTGAGACTTGTTCTCCGTAGATTGTTCTTGGTATTCGTTGTCCTTCAGGGATTCAAAGACTCCAACATCCATCGGTTCAGTCTTCACTTTCTTTAGACAGAGCCTGGCAAGGTGTCCCCATTCTCCACACTCAAAACACTGAGGGCCCCTTGTTATGGGTGGTACTTGTCTATAATTGGAAGGACCTTCACTACTAGGTTGTGATCGAATATTCTCTGCTGGCTCTGTTTCCTTAACATGGAGTTTTGGCCACTTGGCTTGAGTCAATGATTTACCTGAGTTGACATGGGGTCGAAGATTACTTGCATAACTTAACAGCCTGCCCTGTCTGGCTTTCTGGTAGGCTGAGGCAATGTCCACAGCCTCATGCAGCAAGGGTCGATGGTGTTGTCTGACCCATCGTTGCATTGGGCTGGGTAATGCTTCAACAAATTGTTCCAGGATTATTTTTTCTTCTATTTCTTGTGGAGAGGACGTAGCAGATTGTATCCCCTTTTCAGATAGTTCTTTCACTCTATAAAAGAGTTGTCTAGGAGTTTCTTCCACTGTTAACTTAACCTCACGGAACTTTATCCTATAAGTCTCTTCATCGTGGCGTAGCCTTTCTAAAACAACTCTCTTGATATCACCATAATTCTTGTCACCTGCTGGATTTGCTGCTTGATAAGCACTTTGCATTTCCCCGGTCATTAATGGGGCGATGTAGTGGCGCCATCTCTTTGCTGGCCACTGGGCGTTCTCGGCTACATGCTCAAAATTCACAATGAAATGTGCTAGATCTTCTCCTGCCGTATATTTCTGTAATTTCTGTAATATGGAGGTTGGAACTTGAGGGGTATTTCTTAGATTGGTAACTTCTAGTAGTTGGGCTTGTTGTACCTGTAGCGCTTGTTTAAAAGCCAACCTATCTGCTTGAGCTTGTTGGCTCCGGAGTTGTAAAGCTTGTTGGAGTAATTGTTGTCCTTCACTTTACCTAGGCACCAATCATTGCAACCTAAACAAGCTGCAAACTGTCCAAAACAATGCAATTAGAGCTGCCCTCAACATTCCCAGGCGCTAACACATATCGGACACTAGACACAACATTCACTGGCTCTCCATCCTACACCGAATCTCCCTGAAAACCCTGGCTCTTACGCACAAATGCCTTCATAACCAAGCTCCTCTTACCTGGCCAACCGATTTGCCCTCCATAACACCATGAGACCCTGAAGAATGGCTCATTCAAACTGCCTTGTCGTTCCAGGTTTCAATCTCCAAAGATCAGGTAGAGCCAGCTTCCCTATTATGGCAGCTAAATTATGGAACACACTTCCCAACTAGCTTAGAGCAGAACCCTCCTTCTTGAGATTCAAACACCTCACTAAAACTTGGTTTGCCGCCCATGACATCTAGCTCTGAGTTCTTTGCTCAATTTGTACATAGCCTTACCCTTGTATATACAATAGGATTGCCCTATCATTGTTATTTTTATACCTGTATATTTTGTATTATTTCCTGTAAACTCGTGTAATTACTGCTCTGTCTGTTTTTCTTATGCTGTAACCAAGTGATGCACCCGGTTGCCTCTGGGCCTGGTGTGCTATACAAATGAATAAAATACAAAATACAAATACAAATTCTTACAGTTTTGATAAGTTCTTTGATGGTATTCTTCAATCCCACCGCTGCCACCAAATTGTGACCGTTTCCTTTGCTGATAAAATTGATAAAACGGAGACAATGTAAATTCTCAACAAAACTAACTTTATTAGATTTAAAACTCTTTTCTCTTTTCAGGAGTAAAGGATAGGTGTAGCTGAAGAGACCCTCCCACAGCTTGCAAGTGCTTCAGCAATTTAAGGTAAGTGGTCTGATACTTCTTATTTTTGGAATTTCCTTTCCGGAAATAGTTAGTTACTGTCTCTTTAAGGTTCTTTTTCTCTTAAAGACCTTCAAACTTTAGAAGAGTTCCTTATCTAGAAGTTACTTTCACTGTTCTTTAAAAACTAGTCTTTGTCACATCATTTCAAGGCAAGCCACACCCATCAATATTGTATTTTCCTCTCACAGTCTTTACATTCATTAAGGCTGCTTCTATCTGCTAGACTCGGCATATTGAAGTCCGTGTTTCAAGTACGGCTGGCAAAGAAGAACTGTATGCTCATTTATTAACGTCTATTTGTTGTTCATATCAGCGGCTTGTGGGAGTCTTTATCGTTACCGCTCTCAGAACGTATGCCATACTACTACAAAGCGTCTGTTATGCTTTGGGCCATGACACACATCTGATTGGTTCAGAGGTAACCTCCCCTCTATTCTTCCAGGGTGCCTTCCACTCCCCTTATAGGCGTTACAGTCATACAGTTCGTTCAAAGGTAACTGCCCCTCTCTTCTTTCAGGGTGACTTCCACTCCCCTTATGGGCGTTACACACATACGGTTCGCTCAGAGGTATCCGCCCCTCTCTTATTTCACTGTGACTTCCACTCCCCTTATGGGCGTTACTCACTCTCTATTCTTTTCCTTGCGTAAAACAGCTGACTCATCCTCGGCGAGCCTCTTCCTTCTCGGACGTGTCGCTGAGCGAAACTCTGCTACCTCAACTCTGTCTTCTACTGTTAGTGCAGCTAAGCCACCATCGCATTATCTCGACTCTGCCTTCTGCAACGTTGTGGGACAGACGTACTTCTTGGAAGCAACACTCGCTTCGGCTCAATTCCCAGTTGAGCGACGTACATCAACAATTAACGTGGTTTAACTCATAAGGGTACTTTAACATATAACAGTTTCAGTGTGCAATGGTGCAACAGTCTCCCTCCGGAGTCCTCGCAAACTCTTGTCTTCTGCTAATAAGCCCATTCATAACAGACGTTATCTGACTTCCTGTCTTCAGCTGTCACCTGGTCACGAACATACAGAAGCCCATATTAAAGGAAAGAACCTCAGGAACTCCTTCTTGTTTACTAATCATAAACCCCATAGGCTAATGCTAAGGCATTCGGTTTCCCAATACTTTTATGTTTATTTTATGCTTTTCGGAATTACCACTCCATCACAGGCGGATAATAACTTTGCCCCCCTGGACTAATATCATGAAACTTTGCCAATAACGTGTATGGCCCCGTCAGATTAATTGTGCAGGGGCGGCAAAGTTATAGGGGGGTCCCAAAATGTGTGGTTTTTCCCATAGACGCAATTGAACAAAACAATTTGCTCACGCTTACAGCCCAAACCACTGGACAGATTTTCACCAAATTTGCATCAGGAACGGCAGCTTTGTGTAAATCCATCCAATAGTTTTTTTTGAAATGGCCAAAAATTAGGTACACCAAAATTAGTGATACCAGGGTTTGGTCCGTGGACTCATTTCCCTGTTCAGTCTGCGGACGGGCCTCCGATTGGTACAGATGCGGGTGTGAGGTCTGTGGACATCTGACGCGCCCGATGATTGAATGGGGAAAAGCGTGAGATGCAGCAGATTTTTGGAAACGCCTATAATGTTGGATTCGTGGACAGTGCCCATTGTCCACAAACACTGCAGTGAAAACATATTAAAAAATACAACATTGAATTTGTCAAACTAATGAAACAATGTCTGGAGAGGTGAGGGGTGATGAGGATGGGATATAGCCTTAAAAAGGCAAAAACACAGATGTTTTTTCAACTCCGATGTCTGCAAACAGTGTGGATGTCCGGGGCAGTCCTGTGATGTTCGCGAACATTGGAGATGTTCGGAGACATCTATGCCTATTTCTGCATTACAGGATTGTTGAAAAGCAGTTTTTGGATGGTTTATAACTTTGGCGCCACTCAATGAAACTGCATGAAATAGTGGGATTCTATTCTATACCACATTTTGAATGGCTTGCAAATTGTGGTACTGTTTTGTCAAGAGGGAACAAAATGAGAGGGCTGTCCTAAAATATTGTAAAGTCTTATAAATGTGGTTCCATTTGACACATATGCACAAAAGTTTGCAAAATGGTTTTAGATCTAGATATAAATGTTTTTGGAAAGTTTGGTGGGATTTTGTTTAGAAGGCTTATAAATGTGTTGCCGTTTGACGAATGTTGACAAAAGGTCTCGCAATCATTATAGACCGGGCCTTAAATCTTTGTGCAAAGTCTGAATCTGTTTTGTCAAGTGGGGGCTAAGTTATATGACTATTATATGTATGTACATTTTGACACTTTTTAAAAATAAAACAAGGGCGGATTTGCAGCAAACTCGTGCAAGGAGCATTGGCAAGGACCTGAAAGCGGTTCCATGTGTTTATATCCCCGCAAAAATATTGCCGTACAAAGATACCGCCATATTTGTGCAGTGATATTAAGCCATGGAACCTGCGGCAGACGCCCCTGCAACCCCATAACTTTTTGAATGGACCGGGGGACACTCGCGAAACCCCTAGTCCCAATAACCCCATAAATTATCTCCACTAATAATATCACCTATGCCTTTACCCCACCACCATATATATGGCGATATTATCGGTGTGGATAATGTTATCTGATATCCCGGAAAGCATGATTTTGCAAATGTGTCTGTGTTTTATTTTCTTAAAATGTGTCATAATGTAGGTATACAAATAGTGATATACCTTTGGTGACAGAGGTATAGCCTGTGGCCATGGGCAGTGGCCAAATTGTCCGGCTTATGTCATAAGGCCATTACCCAGACAATCTGGCTACTGGCCATGACCATGAGGGACTACCAATGGTGTTAAAGTGGGTATGGCAACCAGGGACCGGCTGCTTGGTAAAGTTTTTCAAACTTGAGAATGGTTTGAAAGGGAAGAAAAATGTGCTTGTGGGTATAGGTTGAAGTGCTGGATGGGATTGCAGCAAATATGCACGAGGAGGGTCAGCAAGAACAGGAAAGCATGGTTTTGCAAATATGTCCTGTGTGTTTTTGTTTTTTTTAAGTGTAAAATGTAAGTACACAAAACAGTGATATAACGTTGGTGTATGGGAAATGGGCCTGGCTGTCAGCAAGGAGAAATGTGTACTGCAATTTGCTTATTGAGGCATGCAGCATGTCCGAAGCGGTAGGTGTGAATGGGAAAAAATATTCTGCTTGCGGTTACAGTGTTAAGTGGTATACTAGATTACAACAAACCTACATCATGAGCATTAGCTGTCATGAGCCATTCTGGACTTCGTGGTCCCTGACCCATAGAGGACTGAATGCAATAATCCTCCCAACATGGCCGCCTGATACGGAACGCAGCTTGCCACTCTTTCCGCTCCACGCTCTAAGTACTACTAAACAGACACACCACCGCGACTCTGCGCATCTCAACGCTACCGCTCACTGTAGTTGGACGTGTGCTGCCGGAGTTCGCTCGGGCTTTTTCCTGAATCCTGCTTCCCGGTTCCTTGAATCTTCCTTCTTCCCTTCCCTTCCTCAGCCTTACCTCTGAACTTTTCTGGATCATCACCCGCGCTCGAGTCACGGCGTTCCGTGCCTCAGAGCTCGGACATTGTTCCTTCCTGGTTCTGTCCTGGACTTCTGAACGTATTCTGCAGTTAAAACATCATTCTCACGCTGGAATCCGAAGACCAGCACACAGGCTTATACAAATCTCGGACCGTGCGAAAGAAAACCCCAAAGAAGGTTGCAAGCAAACAGGAAAAACAGGTGAGAAGGGGAGAGACTTGTTACAGATTGAGACGCCAAAAGAACCATACAGATACAGAGATGGAAGCCGCGGTTCAAGACCTCATGCGAGGCATGCAGGAATATACCACAGAAGTTCAATACCTCAAGGCAGAGAGTGCTGCTTTAAGGCAGCTAGTCTTGTCTCGTGATTCTGCTACTAAGGAAAGTGTGTAATTGGGTGGAGTAGTGGACAAATATGATGGTTCTCCAAAGAACCTTTGTGCCTTCCTTAATTCATGTCTGGTACATTTCACCTTCAAGCCCTACAACTTTTCCACCTCTAGAGCAAAGGTGGGGTTTATGATATCACACCTCACTGGTAACGCCTTGACCTGGGCAACCCCCCTAGTCAATTCGGGTGACGCCCTCACAGATGATTATGATGGGTTCGTGGAAGCCCTAAAAGCCATGTTTACAGCTCTCAAGAATGTCTACTTGATTTTCAGCATGATCCCAGGATATGCTTACCTATGTGACCTGTTTCAAACAACCTGTGAAGGAAGCTGATTGGTCCCAAGAGGCCAGCTTCACCCTCTTTCGAAGAGGCCTCAATGAAGAAATAAAGGACGAGTTAGCCGGGGTAGCTCGCCCAAATTCCTTCCAGGCCCTCTTGGACCTTTCCCTGCAAATCGATTTTCGAATCCAGGAAAGAAAGGCGGAGAAGAAGAAGTCTAAATTATCATTCCAAAAGGCTGCCATAGACCATCCTTCCAGTCCAGAGCCCACAGCCTCTCCGACCTCGGATCCAGAACCCACGCAACTGGGGGCCTTCCGTGGACCCATTACCCCACAAGAAAGGATGTGCTGTATTCACACTGGTCTCTATATGTATTGCGCTTCTGATAAACATCTTGTGAGAGAGTGCCCTATCGCTCCTCCACGGCATTCAGGAAACGCCAGCTCCCGATCCTAGATGGGGCACAGTTTCGGGAGAGTGGTGTCTGCTCCACATCAATTCCCTCCTTGAACTCTCCTGGACAAAATAACCTTGTGATTCTACAGGCATTCCTATCGCCTTCCAAGAAAGAATCTTACCCCATCCTGGCATTAGTGGATTGCGGAGCCATGTGCATATTCATAGATCATGATTGGGTCACTACTCATCTCATTCCATGCGAAACACGAGAGACTATGCAACCTGTTGAAGCTATCGATGGGAGTCCCCTGTCTTCAGGACCCATAACCCTTCAAACCAAGGAGCTTCTTCTTTCTATAAACCACCACCAAGAGAGGATTACATTTGATATTATAAGATCTGCCCACTATCCAATGGTTCTAGGCATGCCCTGGTTAAAAAAGCACAACCCCTACATCAATTGGGCAGCAGGCTCTTTGTTTCTTGGTTCGGAACATTGTATGTCCCATTGTTTGTCCCATCGTTTGTCCCTAAACACCTTACCAAAGTCCTCTGAAGACTTCCAAGAAACTCAGCAAATACCAGTCACCGTCTCTAACGTCATCCAGATTCCCAGGGCCTACCAGGCTTACACAGATGTATTCTCAACAGCCATTGTTCAAGCTCTACCACCCCACAGACCTGAGGATTGTGCATTAATACTTAACCTTCAGCAGTAATTCCTTTCGGAAGAATGTTTCTTTTATCAGAACCTGAAAAAAGGGCCCTCTGGGAATACCTGGATACCAATTTGGAAAATGGAACTATTCGACCATCCAAGTCCCCGGCGGGTGTTTCTTTATTTGTTGTTCCCAAGAAGGATTCCAAGGAGCTTAGGCCATGTCTAGATTACCGTGGCCTTAACCAATGCACTCTCAAGGATCGTTATCCACTGCCTCTCATCTCAGACATCCTAGAAGCAGTCAGAGGTGCAGTCATCTTCACAAAACTAGATCTCAGGGGCGCTTACCATCTTATTCATATAAAGGAGGGTGACGAATGGAAAACAGCCTTTAGAACATCCTTCGGCCATTTTGAATGCCCGGTTATGCCCTTTGGACTTGCTAATGCCCCAGCAGTCTTCCAACATTTTATCGATCAGGTATTTTCTGATATGCTGTTCCTCTTCGTCATTGTATATCTAGACGACATACTGATCTACTCCAAGGATCATATGAAACATGAAGAGAACGAAAGGGCAGTCTTACAACGTCTACGTGAACATAAGCTCCTGGCCAAACCTGAGAAGTGTCTTTTCCATGTACCTACTGTCCACTATCTCGGATTCGTTCTTAGCCCATAGGGGATTGGAATGGACTCTTCGAAGGTTGATTCCATTCTATCTTGGCCTGTTCCCACTACTGTAAAGCAAATTCAGTCCTTCCTGGGGCTTGCTAACTTCTACAGGAAATTCATTCTAGCATTTTCTGAGATTGTGCATCCTATTGTTACATTATTAAAGAAAGACACCCCTTTTCAGTGGACTGCAGCTCAAGATTCGGCGTTTTAACGGTTGAAGTGGGAGTTCACACAAGCCCCCATCCTAGCTCAACCCGACACAGAACGACCCTTCATTGTTGAAACTGATGCCTCCAACTATGCCATCGGGGCAGTCCTGAAACAGGAACTTGGCGACAAGTTAGAACACCCCATCGCCTATCTCTCCCGAACCTTGACTCCCAGTGAAACTCATTATTCCGTCCTGGAGAAGGAATTGTTAGCCATCCGTCAGGCCTTCACTGATTGGCGTCATCTCCTTCTGGGAGCCAAACACTTGGTACAAGTCTGCATGGACCATCAGAATCTTCAAGTCCTACAATCCCTAGAATGTAGAAACAGTCACCAAGCCCATTGGGCCTTCTTTTTTTGGCCAATACCAATTTCAAATCCATCATTTCCCTGGAACACATAACATTATAGCCGATGCCTTATACAGACGTCCTGATTATGAACCCCTTGAAGATCGGACCCTTCCTAAAATGTTTCCCAAACTATATTCGTTGCTCAAGCAATTACTCTCCTCAAGGATATTTGAAACCAAACTCAGTCCTTGGAACCTTGGAAGGAGTTTAAGAGAAACAACGGATGGAAACTCAAAACAAAGGACGGATATCTATTCAAGGATAATCGGTTGGTTATCCCTACTCCTGGACTGAGACAAAAGATCACAAGCCTATGTCATGATATTTTCCATTCAGGACACCGTGGCATCACCAACACCCTTCATCTAATACAAAGACAGTTTTGGTGGCCAAGGATGAATGTGAATGGTAAATTGACTCGGATGAGCTTAGAGGCTCTCCAGAGTGCTTGTGAAGCCAGGGAGTTAAACTTTGTAGATAAGTCTAGGGCTGAGCTGATAGCTGCCCTGGTGGACTACCAGACTGATTGTGAAACTCTTGAAGGGGGGGGTGCAACTAATGAGGACTCTGCCCCTGTTTTTTTTGCTGAATCTGATTCTGGGAATGCCACCATTCCTGCTGCCTCGGTTCCAAACCCAGCACTTCCTTGGAGATTGAGTTATTAAGGATGCCTTTGAATATTGCAAGTCAGAAATAGATGCTGAGCTTAAGAAAGAGGTGTTGGCCCAGCAAGTGAAACTCAAGAATAGGGATCTTGAACTCAAAGACAAGGACACTGAATGACAGCGAACCCAGGTAGAGAAAGCTTGAGTGGAGACTTCAGCTAAACCCGTTGATAGTGTCAGGTCCCAGCAACCAAGTTTATGAAAGATTTGGTTGGTGTGTATGCAGAGGGTTCTGATATCCTCCAATGGATTGAAGTGTTTGAAATGGCTTGTGCAAATCACGATGTTGATAAAAGAGATTGGGCTAAGTGTTTGTTAAGCAGAGTGCCTCAAACTGGTTATGACTGTATTCAGAAAATGAGTGTGGAAGAAAGGGGTCAGTATGAGTGCGTGAAGTCTGCTTTGATTGCCAAGTTTGGCAAGACACCTACCCAGTACCTTAAAAGGTTCAGGGATTTTAAGAAAAGAGAGAATGTGTCTTGGGTTGACTGGGTGAGTGCTGCACACATGAACATGATGGGGTGGATTGCTGGTTACAAAGTGAAAACGTGTGTTGAATTGTCTCACCTTTTGTTTTTTGAGCATTTTTCTGAAGCCTGTTCACCAGAGCTACGTCAGTATGTTGCTGACCAGAACATTTTGGATCCCTTTAAGCTGGCTAGGTTGGATGACAAGTGGGTCTCCCACCGGGTGTTCCCTAAGGACTCCAGTGGGAAGAACAAGGACAAAGAAAAGGGGACCTCTCAGAAAGCTGAGGAGTCCCAAAAGCAGTCACATCGGGTAAACCAAAACCTTCCTCTCCTAAAACCCAAACATCGAGTGGGATAAGACATATGTGGGTGGGAATAAGAGTAGTGGTCCACCTGCTGTAAAGCGGGCTCCCAGTGGTTCCAGTACCGTACCCCGCACTCCAGGCACTTCTTGGGATTCTGGGGCTCTGGATCACAGAAGGGGTGACTCCAAGTGTAAAGGTAAGGCACTTGGAGTACAGGCTGTCAGCCTGAGCTACCCTTACCCCATGTCTGAGGTGGCGGCCACTGTCCTCTCCTCCTCTACAGGAATCACATTTGGTCCTCCTGTAGAGATTTCCTTAGTGTCCCTTGGTCCCTGGGACCAGCGCGCAGAAGTACTGGCGACTATCCCACAGAACACCTGTAGGTTTTTGAGAAGTGTCCTCTTGAATGGCCAGCCTTCTAATGACTTGAGAGACACTGGGGTGAGCATGACAGTGGTGGACAGGACCCTGCTCAAGCCAGAGGATTATGTAGGCGCCCCTCTGAGAACCACCAGGTTAGCTGGTGGGCCTCCCAAATTATCACCTGTAGCCTTAGTCACCCTCATGATTGGTGACAAGACAGTAAAGCTTCCTGTCCTGGTTCAGAACAATGTCCCTGCTAACATTCTGTTAGGTAATGATCTAGAAGAGTTGGGGTTGATCTCGGATGGTCTTCCCATGACTGCTGCTGCAGTCACTAGGTCACAGGTAACACAGGGTCTGGCTGTGAGTCAGGTACCCAAGCCAAAGGCGAGGCCTAAGGCAAGAAGAAGGAAGAACAAGAAGGCCATCTCTGTGCAGGGGGTTCCTTCTCTTCCTGCTGTTCCTACAGCACCCATTGGGATCCATGCTCTGGATGGGCTGAGTCCAGTGGAAAACCCAAACTCAACTCCTGTGGGAGAACAGCTAGAAGATTCTCCTGTGGGAGAGGTTCTCAACCCGGAGCATCATCCCAACCTTCAGCTTGTTAGCTGAAGGGGGACCCTCCCGGGGGGACTTCTGTAAGGGACAGAGAGAGTGCCACTCTCTCGAGGGTCTGAGGAAATAGGGCCTGTCCCAGGCACAAGGAGAAGTGCCTAGGACATTCCCAATCTATTGGGAGGGTGAGCTCCTTGTTAGTGAGCCCACTAAGCCTGAACCTGGTGCCCTTCAGAGGTTGGTGGTACCCCAGGTTCACAGGCCCTTCCTGCTGCAGTTGGCGCACGAGGTTCCCTTAGCTGGTCATCTTGGTACCAAGAAGACTAAGCAAAGGCTCTCTGCCCATTTCTACTGGCCCCGGATGGGAGTGGAAGTGGAGTCCCACTGCAGGACCTGCCCAACTTGTCAGTTGTCTGGCAAGACTGGAGGTAGTGTCATTGCCCCACTGCAACCATTGCCAGTGATTGGCACACCGTTTGAGAGGGTGGGCATCGACATTGTCGGTCCCCTTGACCCTCCCACTTCAGGTGGACATCGGTTCATCCTGGTCTTGATCGATCATGCCACCAGGTACCCTGAGGCCATACCCCTTCGGACTATTACTGCCAAGGTGGTTGCCAGCCCTCTCCTGGGCATTTTCACCCGTGCTGGATTCCCTAAGGAGGTTGTCTCTAACAGAAGATCCAACTTCATTTCTAGTTACATGAAAACCAAGTGGAAAGAGTGTGGGGTAACCTACAAGTTTCTTCACCTCTTACCACCCAGACCAATGGTCTGGTTGAGAGATTTAATAACTCTCAAAGGCATGCTAGGTGCTTTGGAAGAGCCCCTAAGGATGACATTGGATCTCCTCCTGCCATGCCTGCTGTTTGCTTACAGAGAGGTACCTCAAGAGGGTGTTGGTTTCAGCCCCTTTGAGTTACTCTTTGGACATCCTGTGAGGGGGCCCCTTGCCTTAATCAGAGACGGTTTGGAGGCCACCCCTCCAGGTCCCGCCAAGCAAGTGGGGGACTATGTGTTAGGCCTCAGACGGACGATGACACAGATGATGGGTCAGGCGACAGCAAATCTCAATGCCAGCCAGGAACTGAATAAGTACTGGCATGACCTTAAAGCCTCACAAGTGGATTGGACTCTGGGACAGGAAATCCTTGTGATGGAGCCTACCAAGCCTCGAGCTTTGGCAGACAAGTGGACTAGACCTTCAGGATTATCTCCAAGATGGGCGAGGTCAATTATCTGGTTGACATGGGAGTCCCTGGGGTAGCCCCTCAGGTATTCCATGTTAACCGGATCAAGCCTTTCCACAAGAGCATAAGTCTCATGTCTCTTGCTAACTTCAGAGCAAGAAGAGGATGAGAGTGAGCCCCTTCCTGATTTTCTGCATAGCAACCCTCAGGATGGCTCAGTGGAGGGAGTACATCTCTCTCCCGATCTGACGACAGAGCAGCAGAGGGCCTGCAGGGCTTTGCTCCAGCAGTATGCCTCTCTGTTTTCCCTGACACCAGGGCTTACACCGTGGTGTAGGCACGAAATTGACACTGGTGACAGTGTGCCTGTCAAAAGCAGGTGCTACAGTATGCCAGATACAGTTAAGAACCACATCCAGGCTGAGGTCGCCAAGATTTTGGACATGGGTATTATTGAACATTCAACCAGTCCCTGGTCCAGTCCACTGGTCTTTGTCCCCAAGGCAAGTTCCCAGGCGGGTACCAAGGATTGGACGTTCTGTGTGGACTACCGAGGAGTCAATGCCGTCACCAAAACTGACGCGCACCCATTGCCCAGGGCTGATGAGCTCGTGGACACCATAGGTGCTGCAAAATTTGTGAGAACCTTTGACCTTAACTCAGGCTATTGGAAAATGCTCTGACGGACCATGCCAGGGAAAAGACGTTATTTTCAACACCAGAGGGACTCTATCAGTTTAGGGTCATGCCTTTTGGGTTGAAGAATGCCCCTGCCACCTTCCAGAGATTGGTCAATCATGTGCTCAGTGGGCTGGAGGCCTTTTGTGTGGCCTACCTAGACGACATTGCCATCTACAGTTTCACCTGGGAAGAGCATTTCACACACCTGGATAAGGTGTTGCAGGCCTTGAAAAGGGCTAACCTCACTATCAAGGCCACCAAGTTCCAGATAGCTCAGGGGAAAGTCACGTATCTTGGTCATGAGGTAGGAGGGTGTCAAATCCAACCTCTCCACAGTAAGGTAAAGGATGTACGTGAATGGGAGACTCCCGCTACTCAAACCCAGGTGAGAGCCTTTTTGGGCCGCACTGGTACTATCGCAATATCATGGCGGACTATGGAACCATAGCTGCACCCCTGACAGCTCTGACTTCACCCAAACAACCTAGGAAGGTTAATTGGACTGAAGACTGTCTGAGGGCCTTTGATGGCTTGAAAGAAAGTCTGTGTAGGGCACCTGTGTTGTGTGCGCCTGACTACAGCTGACCCTTTATCGTCCAGACGGATGCCTGCGACACCGGAATTGGAGCTGTCTTGTCCCAGTTAGATGACAAGGGAAGCAAACATCCTATCATATTCATCAGTAGACAACTCAAGAGTAGAGAACTTAGGTGGGCTACTGTTGATAAATAATGTTTTAGTATAGTTTGGAGCCTTAGGCGTTTTAGGACCTACCTTACAGGGTCTACCTTCAAGGTCCAAACAGATCATTAGCCCCTTAAGTGGCTTATGCAGATGAAGGGTGAAAACCCAAAACTGCTCAGGTGGTCCATTAGTCTGCAAGGGCTATACTTCACCATAGAGCACAGACCAGGGAAGAGTCACGATAATGCAGATGGCCTTTCCGGAAGGTATGTTGACCGTCTGGATGAGGGTGTCTATCTTGTGGGAGATTAGGCACCCTAACCTCAGTCTGGGGGGGCGACTGTGATGCTGATGCATCGGAGGGACAGGGCCTCTGTATCCTTGTCCTTTACTGCTTTTTATCGTGTGTTCTGTCGTGTTTTCCACGCAGGCATTCATGTGGGACTCCTGGAGGTGCGGCTCTCTCTTTTGGTTTGGTGTACAGACCCATGGGATACCCTTTTGGGCACCCATGGGTGGGGGTGCAACTCTGTGTCCCTAGTGTATGTTTTTGGGCACCTATGTGTGTCCCACAGACAGGGTATGGGCTGGTGGCAGCTCCATGCTGAATTTGACAGGTGCTCTAAGTATCCTCCATTTTGGGATACCCAGGACCTGCCCTTGCAATCAGTTGATTCCTGATAGGAAACAAGATGGCCCCAGTGGCCTCTTGCTTTCTATTGCCTGTTACCTTGTTTTCCCAAAGTCCTGGGAAGCCCTGACTCTGTTCCTTCCCCCTGACCGGCTGTTGGGTAGAAGTTCCATATATGGTAGTGTGGGGAAGTGCTGACTAGACTAGCTGGAGCCTTCCCAACGACCGTACGTTGTGGGTACGCCTGTGGGTGGGACCTTGGTGAATGGAGTGTGTGACGAATACGCATTCGATGTTGTGGGTGTCTAGTATCTGGTGTTTGACACAATGACTGAGACAGCCCTGCCTGAAACTGGTATGAATGCAGTGTGGAGTGTTGAATGGCTGGGTACTTGTCCCAATACACATAACTTGTTGTGAGTGTCTGGAGAGAAGTGAATGGCCTGAATGCGCTATGCACCTGATTGGCTGGCTGCCTGCCTGCATGAATGCCCTTCTGACCGATTGGTTGCCTGAGTGTGACCCAGCAGAATGAATGGAACATCAACTAGTATATCTGTTCAGAAGTTGAAGAGAAACTGGAGTTGAAACTGCGGCTTAACCTTGAAGCCCTAAAGGAAGAGAAGTCTTGCTGCTGCTCTACTTCCCCAATCTGAAAGCTGGTGTGTCTCCAAGGACTGACCCAGAGGGGACCTGGTTAGGCGCCCTCTTCCCAAGCTATGAGGGTCCCTTGTGCACTGCTAATCTTTGCCAGCGCTCCCTGGTAGACAGACAAACGACACGCTGCCGACCGAAGTTGGGGACCGCCGTGGAATCACAAGGAGAAGCGCCCGCACACTGATGTCCATCACCGTCACCGACCGGAGCCGCCGTGCTCCCTTTGCCTAAGTAACATTTGATCCA
Organism: Ambystoma mexicanum; assembly: GCF_040938575.1. Taxonomy (NCBI): domain Eukaryota; kingdom Metazoa; phylum Chordata; class Amphibia; order Caudata; family Ambystomatidae; genus Ambystoma; species Ambystoma mexicanum. The sequence goes on from NC_090925.1 coordinate 158,003,220, forward strand.
AGGACGCTCTCGCATGCACTGTCGACCGCTTTATCCCACTGGAGAAAGTCGAGGCTGCCGACGCACCGAGGAACATCCGCCGGTGGGCATCCCGCCACCTAAAGACCAGAGACGCTGATGACTCGATGCCCTTGCTGAGCCACAGTTCTTCAAACTCTTTGCAGTCCTGAACTATCATCACCGAGCTGCCCCACACGCCTCTTCCTTGCAAGACACCAACGCTCCTTGCAAGACACCAACGCTCGACGAGCACCGCTAGGAACGAAGCTGCCACCTCACCATCGTCGTTCAATCCTTTTCCTCGTGGGATCTCAACGATCTGTAGCTCCTGTCTTAAAGGGAGCTGCTCAAGAAGGATCCGTCGACGACCTAGCGACTAACTCTGCTATTCCAGGTACATTGGGGTTGTAGAACTATCTTAGAAGGAAATAAGACTTCTAGAACAATATATGGACTGGGCTTGTGATATATCTTTACTTTATAAGTTGCCCAGGTAGGGGAACCTCCACACAGAACTGTGTCTAGTTGGTAGGGGCCAGTATTCTGCCAATTCTTCTAACCAACTGCTTTCCTCCTATGTCTATTGTTGGTTACCTGTATTAATTGATTTGTGTGACATTTAACCAGAATATAGTTGATGCACTTCAATGAGATCTGGTAATAATTGTGGTACCACTTTAGAACTGTATATGTTTGCCATTGTAGATTCACTGAGCACAAACTGAGTTATTGTGATAGTGTACATAACCTTGAACTTCATTATATAAAGACTGTGTTTTAACTAATACAGTGTGTGGACATTCCTTTGTGGGGTCTTGGGGACTACACTGTACTTAATAACCAGCCTGCATCACCTCCTGAGAAGCTAGGCCTTGATTGCTCGTCTATTGCTACCACAATAGAGAATCTTGGCTGGGATCCTCTGTGCCTCTCCTCTACCATATAGAGAGCAGAAGTACAGACCCCCCTCCAGTCTTTACAATCAAGCCGCCATCTCACATGTGCGCAACAGCGCCCCCCTGGCATTAAGAACACTCTTAAAAAGTTGGTAAAAGGCAAAGGTTGTTAGAACACAAGAAATTACAAATATTCATAAGCAGGGCAAATACTTTTAGAGTTCACTAGGAGAGTCATTCAATTCAGTAGGCTAACCCAAAGTCAATGGGCAAAAGTCTTAGATAGGATAAAGTACTTCTGGTAAGTAATGGAAAAGACTTTGCACAAGTTCCTAGGAGTCTTTGAAGAAAAGAAGAATCAAATGTAGGGCCACAAGCTGATTAGACTTGTGAGTTGTGGAAGTTACAAGCACTTCTAAAGTAAAAGATAAGCTCTCTCAGAGTTGTTTTACAGTACCTTGGTAAAGAAGAAAAGATGCAGCTGATGACTTCTGTTCCGTGCCGCTCTGCAGATCTCACTGTTACTGGGCCTCAGTTGTGGGGACACGAGGGAGGACATTGGGGGACTCCTGCACTACACCAGCACTGTCAAAACTGGCAACCGGCTAGCTTTACTTTCAGTGGCTGTTTCGCGTTTCAGCTCCTTGCGTTACAGCAAATGGCAATAAGCGTGGTTCCTGGCTGTCAAGGTCGACTTTCCTCACATTGGAGGTCCCACACTCAACTGAGGTGGGGTTAGGCTTCGTCAGTCCTGCTTCGTGGGAGTCCGGCGGATCTTCCAAAAGCTTTAGGCCAGCTTACAAGCAACACACACAATCTGGTGTCCCTCTGATCTGGCTCTACGGTTTCCTGCAGCAAATATGAGGAAATTCAACCAGCTCCGAGATGGGTGTCCAGGTGGCTTACTTGGGAGTTGATTGGTCCCACCAACTCAATGGTAGAAGTCGTCCTTGCAGGGCTTCTCTGTTGATGCGGACTTGGCAAGTATTTACTGCAGCAGGGCTTCACCAGGAAAACCAACTGTCCAGGAGTTGCAGCAGGCGTCCTCTTCAAGCTCCTCTTCGGTTCCTTCATCCAGTGGTCGACTCTGCCTTCCAAGCCAAAAGACTCGCCTTTTATTCAGTTCTCTGCCATTCATTCCAGCCTAGCTGTCACTCACCCAGCAGGGTGGCTATCCTTGCCGGACAGTCAGCTGGCCAATCACCACAGATTTCATTTGGGTCTCCTAGGAGACTAAGCACAGGGATTTTCAGGCACCTGCCTCACTTCTTGCCTACCCCAGACACTCTGGAGCCAGAGGTGGGTTTCACTCCTGAAGCCCGACAAAGGCGAATGAACAAAGAGACCAAACCTGGTTTGGTGCGCAGAGAAACGCTCTAGAAGGACCTTTCCACAAAAAGCTGGCAAAAAAAGAAGAGCGGGCACCACTTTAGCAAAGACGGCTGGACGCCATTTTGAAAAAGATGGCTCCCGCGGTTAACGTTACCGGGTCCGCGAACGGTTGCGGTAAATGCAAACCAAGATAGATCAAAATGAAACCACTGCCACCAGCCAGTCAATTGAGGAAAGGGTAACATAAAATGTTTCACATTAGCATTTAGACACAGGGAATACTAAGTAACCCCTCCAGCACTCTATTGTAAGATGGGGTGTGTTGGGTCTAGTAAGTACAATGCTAAGTAAAGTCACTTTCTCTTTACTGCTCTGGGAAACAGTAGTTTATCCCAGAGAAGGTATTTAAACCTTGGGAAATCTGGAAGAATTCCCTATGGCACTACACTGAAGGTGCTTTGTGACACAATTGTAAAAGATGATGCCTATGGAGTTGGTTAGACTCCACAACCAAAAAGAAACACAGTGTATAAAATCACATTAAAATACACGAGAGAGTGGGAAAAAAGAGTCACACTCTCTCCAGATAAAGAAACCAAGTCCTCAAAATCCAGCAAAGTTGCTGGGGGTCTCTAAGGTGGAGGGAATTAGCACATTTTTGAGAATTCTCCCTAACAGGAAAAGAACGCATCTTAGTATTGTGCAGCCATATTGAAATCGAGGTCTAGCACTGCGCTGAAGCCAGGACAGCAGGGCCAGGAGATGAACGTGGAAATAGGTTTATATGTAGTAGAATAGATCATAACATGGACAGCAGTGAAAAAGGCCAGAGCTGCAGAGATATATAAACCTTCCACGGTCTCTTGCAGCCAGCATCTCGTACTCGAAGAGGAATGCTCCCTGCAAGGCCATGAGGGGCTGAGAGCTCCCCACCAAGAGCTAGATAGAGTGCTCAAGTGTCCGAACTTTCTCAGTCTTAGTTTTCAGTTATAGTGCCCAGATGGTCCCATCCCCAGACTCCAGCAATCCAAAGTACCAGCCCACCCCAGACCACCGACCATAAACATGTTACACCTGCAATTGATTAAAAAAAATCAGAACACAGAGACAGGCAACCCCCACTACTTGGCCATGTGATTTGTGCTGAAATGTGCTGGGAGGGCAAAACGACACATCTAAAATGAGGGTGGGGAGACTTGGAAGGGTGCTGACACGTCTGGGATTGAGCTGGGGTTTGTAAATCACAGTGACCAGGAGTGTAGCATCCTAGCCCATGTCAGCAGTGCCAGGTGTACCCTAGGGTAGAGATACAAAATGCATCGTGTTCTTTATTCTTAATTGCTGGTACATCCTAATTTAGTGTGAAAATAAACCTTGTTCTCCTTGTTAGAGGTCTGCTGGACCTTTTTCCCTAGTGGGTTGTTTTCTGGTGTAAGTGTTGAAGGGCTTCTCTACATTTTTAGTGACCCACATGTGATCCCAGTGACCCCTGTAACCGTGCCCACCTTCAGTGACCAGTCTCGAGCACACAATTGTCAGTGGTATACATGAGCCATTTTTCAGAATTCCTGTCTGCTCTTTGGAACGGGCGCGGCTCTGAGGAAGCTTCAGGTTGTTATTGGGACCCCTTGACGGAGGAGCTCGGGTGAAGGTGCAGATGTGAGGACACCTCTTGCAGTGACAACTGGGGTTGGTATAAAGAGTTATGCGGGAGAAGGGGACAGTGGTGCGTGGGTGTCTGTGTGTGGAGAAAGGTGGAGTATGAGTAGATATTTGTATTTATTTTATGGATATGGTAAGGCAAATAGAGGAGTGTGGGATCCTTTTCGAACTAGGGAGGATGATGGCACCATTTATTTAATGTAAAAGGAGGATATCAAAAGTAGGGGCTCTGCATAATTAGAAGAGCTCAGATTCCTGTTCCCAATATATCGGATGGGGCAATGAGATAAAGTAGTCTTAGTTGTTTTAACTACTTATTTTAGTTTTTTTTTGTGGTTTTATTTATTTTGTGTTAAAGGTGGAGCCCGAGAGGGCTTGTGGGAAAGGTAGTGTGAGAAGGTGTACATGTGAGGAGGGGAGGGAAAGTGGTGCTAATAGGGGCTAACAGGGGCAGGACGAGAGTAACAGACTGGTAGGACTAATCACAATAAGGTGGTGTTAGTATAAGACCGATTGTTTCATAATTGTACCTTTCAAAATGGGGGTGATGACTCCATTGGATTATATTTATAGCGCATTGCCATTGTACAAAAACAAATTAGGAAAGTACCATAAACAGTGGGTGGCAGAGACACAAGGAGGGATGTTTCACCCATGGCCAGGCTGATTCTTATTCTGGTACCATTTAATAGGTGACCTCAGAGAGCAATTTTCACAGAAGATTCTTCATAATATATGGGGGCTTCTGTCCTTAGGCGTGGGGAGTATGGGACTGCTGTCCATTTAGGAGTCAGCAGTTTCGTTTCAAAGGAACTTGGGGACACATTTCAGAGAGGAACTGTTTTAGCTTTTATTGACCTTCATAGGAAGTGTGTGGTCCCCGAGTTATAGATCACTCAGTGATTATTCGAAGAAACAAACAGAGTGTTCGTAAGTAATTAAAAACAAGGAACTTCATCCATAGTACAATGTTGTATGGTATAGTTCACGGGGTATCCCTGTTTGGTTTCTAGGATATCGTTGGTTAAAAGGTGGTCGACCGGTTTTGATGATTATGCTGCATCTGTGTGCCTCGCCCCCCAGCCAAACATTGTTAAAGAGATGCAGACATTCCTTGGGATTTACAATTATTGCAGAACGTGAATTCTAGATTATGCAGCATACACTAGGCCCTTGTTGCCTCAAGGAAGCACAAAAGACAGACAAAAAGATAATATGGGCAGAAGAAATGCTCACAAATTTCAATAACCTTCAAGAAGTCATTTGCACGGCCCCAGTATTGGCAACCCTGACTATACACATGAGTTCTATCTGTTTTCACCTTCCAATGGCCAACTGATGACTGCAGTGCTCGAGCAGAATGGGCCACATTCCATTGGCCTACTACAGCGGTGTGCTGGACTCGGTAATGCAGGGCCAGTTCCCAATGCAAGCAGGTGCATGCTGCTGCTGTATTTGCAATTGAAAAGAGCTCCACAATTGTCATGGTATGCTCTGTCACACTATACGTGGAACATGCAGCATTTGCCATTCTTGAGTGATCAAAATCCACGCTGCCCACACAAAGGGCATCAGCATATGAGGTTATCCTGTCCAGCCCAAACATTCACATCATACGGTGTAAAACTGTAAATCCTGCAACATTTATTACTAAACTTTGCACTTATGAAGACCTCGCAAGGCATGACTGTGTAACATTTGAGGGTAAAGAAGATGACATCCCAAAAGCACGGGACAGCCTGCTCGAATGGGGGTGGAGGTCCTCTTTGTTGACGGGTCAGCAACTACTGACCAGGGGACAGGTTGGAGGCATACTCAGGTGGTAGTGGCCTGACTGGCAGATGGGATGTATGAGACACTAGTGCAGAAAAGATTGCACATGATCTATTCCGCCTAAGCAGCAGACCTTATAACACTCATGGAGGCACTTCTGGTGTCCCAGGGATGTTGTGTTAGTATCTATTCCGATTTACCCTATGTTAACACAACAGGGCATTCGGGCCTTGCGCAGTGGAAAAGGAGAGGGTTTAGGAGGGCTGAGGGGTACCTGGTACAACATGCAGCCTTACTTGACAAATTGATTGGTGCACTCTCCCAGACCTTCATGATGGCAGTGGTGAAATGCACCCTAATGTCAAGGACAAGGTCTCACCCGAAAATGCGACCGCGGACGCGGCAGCTAAACAGGCTGCATGTCTCCCTGTGCCTAGTATCTCTGAATACCCAGTGGTGGTGCAGGGCTGAGAACAACTGCCAGCATCATATAACGTACTACTGATAACACAAATACTTGAGCTGCAGGGGCGTGCCCCACAGGATGAAAAAGTCCTGTGGTTAAAGAGAGGGTGTAAGAAGCTCCCAACAGATTTGTTATGGTGTTCGGAAACATCAGGTAAAGGTGTTATGCGACACAAATTTCTGCTGGTTGCATTCAAACAGCTGCATCACTCATCATACGTGTCGAAACAGCATATCGCTGCAGATATACAGGAGGACTGGTTCATCCTCAATCTGCAGGAGACAATAACTAAAATGGTCATCAACTGCACCATGTGTCAGACCAACAATACTGGCCTCACCCTGAGAACTATCCAAGGTACCCTGCCCCCCCTACTGGGCCATTTCCACGAGTTACATATAGATTAAACAGACATGGGTGAAAGGTCTAATGGGTCTCGCTTTTTGATCGTGGTGGCGTGTCCTTTTTCATGGTGGGTGGAGGCTGGTCCTGGTACACATCCAGAGGCTAAATGTCCGATAACGGCACACACTTTTTCAATGAGATGTTCAAAGAAGTAACAGCATACTGGACATTAGGCAACGGATGTGCACAATTTACCACCCCCAGGTCAACGGGATTGAGGTGAGGATCAATGGACTATTGAAAAGTAAGTTGTCAAAGCTTTGCACCACTCTCAAGAGGAATTGGGTGCACTGCTTGCCCTTAGAGCTTTTCAGCATGCACACGCAACCCTGTAAGGATCACCATTTATCACCCCACGAGGTGGTAACTGGAAGGCAGATGCACACACCTGTATCTCCTATCAGAAGGACATGTGATGCTGAAATGTATTTCTCAACAAATAGCGTCGCAAGAACTGAAGACGCCATCAGCGCTGCACCAACTACATCACCACGGTTCCATGTGTTAATATCCCCACAATAATATCGCCATACAAAAATATCACCATATTTTTGCAGCGATATTAAGGCATGGAACCTGCGGGGTACACCCCTGCAATCCCCATATTATTTTAAAGGGAGCGGGGGACGCCCGCGCAACTCCGGTTCCCAATAACCCCATAAATTATCCCCACTAAAAATATCGCCTATGTCCGTTCCCGATGAACATATATACGCCAATATTTTTGGCAGGGATAATATTACCTGATACCATCACCACCAGTCTGTCTCTTCCCTCATGACTTCATATCCATAACGTTGTCTGCCAGTGGGGTGAGCCTAAATATAATGGCCCCTTTGAGGTTGTATATGCCACTCCCCTTGCAGTCAAAGTTCAAGTGTTGCGATATTGGATACCTGTCTCTGATGTGTGAAAGGCACCTCATGCCACACTCCCAGCCCAGGTGAATGAGAATTAAAAGTGTAACTGGAGCACCACACACTGAACTGTTTATCCCTAAGATAATTCCAAGAAGAAAATTGGTGAATAAGTAAATCCGCCACTGAATATTGGGCTCTGATCATATTTTTAAGTGTCACTTCAACAACAATCTACCGCTAATATACATAAAAGCTGCTACGCATAATTTGCACTTTCTCTCTCTCTTTCTTCTGTCCTTTTTTATTTTACAATGAATGTGCAAGGTTCTAACCACTCAATTGATAAAGTTACATGTTATAAACACCCTGCATATTCTCTGATAACTCTAGTTCCTTCTACATATGTGTGTGATTTGCATTTGTAGCTGGTTTATTCGTCCTGTCCATGTTTGTATTAGATAAATATATAGGATGTTGTTTTATATAGTTAATATACAAAAAGTGGGGTAAGCGGAAATGTAACTATTACCAATACTTCCTTCACACATGCCAATACTATAAATGTTTCCTTAGAAAATAAGATAATGGAACAAAACAATACTGCGGCCGTGAGTCTTACAACAAACACCAATATGACACGCTTACTGTCATGATGCCTACCTCCGGGGACCCAGACCAAGTCCAGAAACCCCGGAAGCAGGCATCAAGTTACCCAGGGCAAGCCCAACAACCCCCGCTAGTGGCTATTTGGGTGCAGTCCTGGCGCCTATGGCGCCAGGCTCATATGGAGAGTCAGTCCTGGCGCCTATGGCGCCAGGCTCATAGATTAAAACTTAACTGATGCAGACCATGCTGCAAACTTACCTGATGCAGACCATGCTGCAAAAGCTCCAAGCCAAACGAGGCTTGGAAGGAACTATTTTACCTAGGGACTATTTTTTTACTCGGGTGGGGCTGGGGAGGAATACTTACCTGGGACTACTTTGGAGGTTATTTAAACCACGCCTGAAGAGCAGCACATGCTTCGTGTTATTCTGCATCCAGCAGCGTAACGCTCACCGTGCCTGCAAGTCTGCATCCAGTCTTCTGCCACGCCCGCCTCGAGTTTGGAGCTCCTAGAAAAAGGGAGAAAGAAGGATAAAAGGTTAGAACAAGAGCAACACCTTTGATCCTTACCTGAATTCCCGACAATCGCGCCTTCGAGCTGGAAGAAAGAAGTTATTTTATTGCCTCGCCTCGCCTGCTGCAGCGCCGCGCTGAACTCACCGGCCTTCGCAGCATCTTCACATTTCACCGCATCCTCCTGCATGTTACCGCCGCACTCCGGCACCTAAGGAGAAGACAAGAACAGCAAGGTGAGCCAAGGGAATGCACAGAGGCTTACCTGAACAAAAGGACAGCAAGGTGAAACAAGGGACTAACAAGGGGAACCCTCCTCACCACAAAAGACTTACCTTATTTTACCGCCGGAGGCATTATTCCTCGAGACTTCATACTTTCTGTCAGCGCCTGAATAAGGGAGAAAGCAACAGGTTACATATGGACATTCTTTTATCGAACTGTGTTGGATAATACAAATCCTTACCAGAACATTACCGGTTGCCACAAGGAACTCTTCAGTAGGGTCAAGCTGCAACCTGCAAGGAATCGGACAAGAGTGAAAGTCTGGCATTTGAACTCTTACGAACTACATATTTACGGCATCCTACCGGGAATATCGGAGTCAATATTGTCCTGGAACTCACCTATTCCTTCGAGCCAGTGAAGCAACTGGTTATCTACGCGCCCCTGCGCTCAATGCAGGATGGAGAGCTCATCTTTTCAAATCATCAGGTGAGACTATAAGAGGGAACATCCAAGGTGATCAGTGGGGAGAACAGCAGGGTGGGGGGATTTACGCTGGTTAATTCCCTTTCTCCACTTGCAGAAGAATATTCCTACGGGCCAAGCAAACGAAGCTAGGTGGGCCAGTCCAGTCCGTCATCTCGGCCCTATGCATCACATTGGTGGAGACCGCAGCAGTCCAGTCCAGATCGACGCCTCTGTGGGAGCCAGGTGAGCGTAACACTTACAGCCCAGCAACAAAGGGAACGCTTGCTAATATACTTATGTTTTTATTTCCTAATGTGTTTTAAATTTTGATTCCTTTTTAAATGATGCATATGTTGACACACCAAAATGCTTTAAACAGCATTTGAAAAGAGTCAAGTACGATGAGTACTGAGGGCTCGGTTTAGACCTAATAGGAGATGCACACCACCCAGAATGAAGCAATAGTTGGTATGTATACATTAGTTCGGTGGGGAAAAGGAAGGTTAATGGGAGTTACTATGTGTGTCCCTTGATACCACACATGTCAGGGGCCCCCAAACTGTTAATGCCACAGGAAACTCCAATTTTGGAGACCTAATGCTTAGTACATCTGACATTGTGTAGGCTATAAAATACATTCTTGGCACAAAGCGTGAGGCTCAAAGTGATGGACCCAGATGAACTACAATGTGCCCAGAACCCTAAGAGGATGAAGTGTTTGCAACGACCCTACCTGAAGCTGCAAGGGGTAAAGTTTGTGGCAAATCAGTGGCAGAAGACTACAAAGAACTGCATGGCAAGAGGACTAGTAGGGTTCAGTGAATAAGTTATCTCAATGGTGAATGAGGTGTGCAACCAATGCTGAAATGAGCATGCGGCAAAACATACATGGAACGAGCGAGGAGAAACCAGTGAAGGTGCAAAAGGAAGAAGTTTATGAACTGTGTTTTTACAATGTAGGAACTGTCTTTGTGGGAACCAATAGCAAGCGCAACAAAATGCTTTGGATCCCAGATCTCAAGAAAGGCACAGCAACTGTAGTGGATAACTAGTGGGTCTGTGATCAGCAGGTGCTTCTGACCCTCCCACTATCATGGAGGGGCACCAACTCGCTGACCGTGCTGCACTCAGTTCTCCTTGTGATTCCCAAAGAACATCTAAGTGTGGGGCTATTACAGCGGTAACAGAGACCCTTGCAACCAATGCACCGCCACCACCCACCTTCCATATCCTGCCAGCAGATAAAAAGAAAGACATGCTGCACGGAAGGCAAAGATTCAATTATCTGTCTCAAGATTCATCAGAGCTGCTTAAAGAAATATCAGAACAATATAGACTGTACAGCAAGGAAGGGACTTGTAGTGCCCTGGGTACAAACAGCTGCAAACGCCAAATGGCTCCAGATTGTCCGCTGGGAAGTGATACAGTTGGTGAATGATACTGAGCAGTGTATAAACGCAATCAAAGCAGAAATACGGGCCATCAGACTGATGACACTCCAAAATCGCTATGTGCTGGACTTTACTCACCGCGATGGAGGGGGGGTGCTGCAGGGTGGGTGATTATTGCTGCACCTTTGCACCCCCAAACAATGCAGAGAGCGGGTCCCTAATAAATAATAGGGACGCTGCACTCCCTTGGCACCCACATGCAAACAGAAGCTGGTACACAAGAGAGTGACTGGTTCAACAATCTCTTTTCCTGGGCACCATCATGGATGGGAGTGATTGTGAAGATCCTGGTTCCTGTGATCGTGTCTATGTTGGTGATCTTCTTCACCCGCCAGTTGGGACTACAATGCTGTGCCAAAGAAATGACTAGCAGTGCAATTATTATGGTCGCAATTGGGGTAAAGAGTGCACCTCACAGTACAAAAGACAGCCAACAGATAATCCGAGTAAACCCTCCATGGTTGCGTTAGAGCAACGTCTTTACCCCCCGGCACTATCACAACTTCCCCACTGGATCCCGAGAATTATGAGGAACATTGGGTAGACTTAGAAGGGAACGGAGGGTGTATATATATGACATGCACTCCCAACCAGTATGCTCAAGCAGGGGAACGTTTTCAATCTGTGTATAAGGCATAGGTACCGAAGGAGGGAACATCACCATACTTAGAGGCCGGGAAAGGGAGAAAATCATGGAGGAAGAAAAGGAGAGGCACACCTGGCAGTTTGTTAATAAAGGGTTCAAGAAAGGGGGAATGTAAGGAAGCAAGGGTGATAATCCAATGCTCCTAAGAGATTTTGAGTAAGACCGGGGATGTGCAGCGTAGTGTAGTGAATGGGAGAGGTCTTAGGGGGAGCATCTATAGAAGTTGTGTGCAGAGTATATTAGTGCGTGCCCAAGTATAGAATGTGTTAGGAAAAGAACGCCATCATAGTATTGAGCTGCCATATTGAAATCGAGGCCGAGCACAGCGCTGCAACCAGGACAGCAGGCCCAGGTGATGAACTTGGAAATAGACTTGTACGTATTAAAATGGATTGTAACAAGGACAGCAGTGAGTAAGGCCAGAGCAGCAGAGATTCGTAAACCTTCCATTGTCTCCTGCAGCTAGTATCTCATACTCAAAGAGGAATGTGCCCTACAAGGTCATGAGGGGGCTGAGAGTTCCCCGCCATATGTTATCCCACAAGAAGGAGGGCACGAGCCTCAGTCCTTTCTCAGTCCCAGCTTTAAGTTATAGTGCTCAGATGCCCCCATCCCCAGACCTTAGTAGTCCAAGCTGCCAGCCCACCCCAGACCACTGACCACAAACCTGTTACACCTCCAATTGATCAAAAAAGATCAGAAAGCAGAGACGGGCAGCCCCCACTAGTTGGCCATGTGATTTGTCCCGCGAGGTGCTGGGAGGGCAAAACGACATATCTAAAATGAGGGTGGGAGACTTGGAAGGGTGCCGACACGTCTGTGATAGAGCTGGGGTTTGTAAATTGCGGTAACTTCGAGAGTATCCTCCTAGCCCATATCTGCAGTACCAGGTGTATCCTAAGGTAGAGATACAGAGTGCATTGTACTTTTTATTCCTAATTGCTAATTAAGTACAGCTCTGCGCCCAGTGATGCACAAGGAGGAGCCCACATGGAAGAAGACAAGCAGGAAGAGCTGGGCCCAATGGCCTGGCATCCCTTGGAGCAGGTAGCCGTTGTACAGGTTTGCACTAACCAGTGCCGCGAAATATACCCTATGTAACTTATGTCACTGATGATGCTGTGTGCCCTTTTAAAGTGCTGTTTGTGGCAGTTTTTGAAATCTGCATTGTTCTCCTTGCAAGAGATGTGCCGTACTCGTTCATATTTTTTCTGGTGTGAGCATTTAGGGGCTCAGAAGGCTCACACAAACCGCTGCTGTGTAAAGGAAGGTTTGAATGTGCCTGTTCATGCAAAGAAACGTCTGAGAAAAGGAAAATGGACGTAATAAAAGGGAATGTGACCGGTGGCAGCATTCTAAGTTTGAAGTCAGCGATCAAGATGGTTCTGGTGCGCATCATTTACTGGATAATGTCAGCATATACCTCCAGCCCCAAAGACATGATCGTTCACATGTACCCATCACTTTTTCAAGGTTTGGGCAAGCTAAAGGGAAAGCACATAAAACTACATATTGATAAACGCAAGAAGCCGACAGCCCAGCACTATAGGGCGATTCCCCTGAAAATCCAAGTGCAAGTTGAGCAGGAGCTGCACTCTACTTGACCAAAACATCATAGAGTATGTGAAAGGCCTGATGCCATGGGTCTCCCCCATTGTGCCAGTGGCTTAAAGAGAAAATAGCGACACAATCTGCTTATGTGTGGATATGAGAATGTCAAATCAAGCACCAGAGAGAGAAAGGCACCTTTCATCTCAAATGACTGATATGATGCACTTCCTGCATGGTGCCAAAGTGTTTTCTAAACTAGACCTTAACAAAGGCTATCATCAGCTGGAGTTGCATCCAGACAGCAGATACAGCACCACATTGCTTTGGTGTGCCATCAGCCTCCAAAATCTTTCAAAACGAGTTTCAACAGGTCATCAAGAACATTCCCCAGTGTTTGAACGACAGTAATGAGATTCTGGTATTTGGGGCCACACAAGAACACCATACTTAAGGTTTGCATGGCACTGCAACAAGCAAATGTAACCTTCAATTTCAATAAGTGCGAGATTAGCATGTGCACTTCAAAATTCTTTGGGCACACCGTCTCGTGTGATGGCCTGCAACCAGATCTGGCGAAAATCCAGGTGCTGGTTGATACACTCACTCCATCTTCCATCTCAGCTGTCTGGTCCTTTTTAGGTATGGCCAGCCATTGTATGAGGTACATTAAAGATGTTGCAACCAGCAGCACACCAATGTGCCTCCTCACGGCGAAAGGGTAGGAGTTCTTCTTGTCCCAAGAGTGTGAAACTACGTTCCAGGAGATAAAGGCCTGCATTTCTTTGTCTCCCTGCATGTCATATTATGATCTAGATCTGGAGACGGAGGTAATGGTGGACGCAAGCCCAGTGAGTCTGGGGGTCATATTAGCACAATACAGAAAGTGGTCCAACTCGCTGAAGTACATCATCTACGCCAGCAGGAGCCTCTCCACTGCCGGGAGTGCTTATGCGCAGCCAGAAAAAGAAAGTTTGACTGTGGTATGGGCTTGTGAGCACTACCACCTATGCCTACATGGAAAGAAATTCACTGTTGTAACGGTCCAACAGGCCCTCACCACAATCTATGGCAATCCCAATGCTAAGATGCCTCCCCAAATTGCTCGCTGGGGCCTCCGCCTTCAAGAATATTCCTTTGACATTGTTCACAAGCCAGGGAAAGAGAATAATCCAGCCGACTTCCTCTCCCGGTTCCCACTACTGGCTGGTGTGGCAGCACAGACTTCCAAGGCAGACCAGTACGTGAACTGCCTTGTGAAAACATCGCTCCCCACAGCGTTGACCATTCAAGAGACAGTATGAGAACTGGAAAGGGACCAACTGCTGTCCCTAGTTAAAGACAAGATTCTGGAGTGACGATGGAGCACCAAAGTGAGTGTGGCGGAAGTGTTTGATGAAGACCAGCAAAAGACAATGTAAACATTTGCACTCATGAAGGATGTGCTGTCCACATCATCCAAGGACTAGTACTAAAAGAAAACCGGACCGTCTTTCCATCTTCCATCTTCTTACAAGACGCTACAATAGAACTTGCACATGAGGGACATAGAGCAATCATATCCACGCAGCAGCAAATGAGAACCAAGGTATGGTTTCCCAAAATGGACTCCAAAATACAGGCAGCGCTGGAAGATTGCATGGTGTGCAAGGCTGTGGCGCCGCCACACATTTCCTCACCACAAAGGCGTCCCCTCTGTGGTGAAGACAGACAATGGTCCCCCCTTTAGCAGACAGGAATTTGCCATGTTCGCTGAACATTCAGAATTTCAGCACCAAAAGATTACAACGCTATGGCCCAGGTGAATGAAAACATGGAATGATTCATGGCTAACATCAAGTGTACGCTACAAGTATGCATCCTCACAAATAGGGCTTTCATGCAAGGCATCTGTTTACTACTAAGGGACTGTAGGCCCCTCAGAGCTCATGTTCAACGGCAAGATCTGTACATGCTTACCTCACCTGTCGGAAATGGGTCCTGAAGATGACAGGACACTGCCTGCCTGTGAACTAGACAAGGATCGCAAGTGGAAAATTAAAGAATTTGCAGATGCGAGACGAACAGCAAGGGAGCATGATATTAATGTATGATATGATAAGTTATTTATAACACGCCTGTACGCAAGTCTTTCTAGGCACAACAAGACAAGTGTGGGAGATGGAGGGCGGACAAGACAAATGATATTACTAGCCATTGCGTCATTCAGATTGTGCAAGCGCAGGGGAGAAGGAGAGGAGAAGAGCCACTGGGAAGGAACGTGGAAGTGCTGTCAGGGCAGTGTTGCTCTGAGAAGTGCAGCCAGGGGTGCTGGCTCTAGAAAAGTGTGGGGTGTAGGGGACTGTAGGGTTACAGATACAGCCCCTAAGTGTGCGGTAAGCCCAGAGGCAGTGCAGGTACTACTGGTTGTAGGGGAGCCTGGTATCCATTATGGTTCTGAGGATAGCCGGGCAACCAGTCAGGGCAGAGGAACAGGAGATCAGCAAGGGAGAGTTAGAGAGAAAGCAGATTTGAAAAGGAAGGTCTTCAGCTGCTTCCAGATCTTGAGGTGGTCCGGCTCAAGTTTGAGAGGGGCAGGGAGGACATTCTAGAGGGATGCCCCTGCAGAGGAGAGAGTTCTACCACTCAGTCTCAGCTTGCATAAGTGTCTGACCTTCAGATAGTTGGAGGTAACAGAGAAAGGGGCTTGAGAATGAAGATGTTTAGGAAGAGAAAGTTGGATGTAGTGTGGGCCCTTGCCCCAGAAAGTCTTGTGGGTAATGCAGAGGGTCTTGAACTTGATCCTTGCAGCCATTGGGAGCCAGTGGTGAGATTTCAGGGCTGGGGAGATACAAGGCCTCGGGTTGAGGCCAAGGACAAGTCTTGCAGTCCTGTTCTGGATTAGTTGCAGAGGACGGAGAGTATAAGAAGGCTGGTTGAGATAGAGGCCATTGCAGTAGTCCAACCTAGAGAGTACCAGGGCTCTGTAGAATTTGTGCTCCTGGGGAAAGGTGAGAAAAGGAAGACTACCTCTGAGAAGGTGCAGTTGGTAGTAGGACTTCTTGGAGACATCCCTGATGTGAGGAGTGAAGAAGAGAGTGGAATCGAATATGACCCCAAGGTTTTTTTGCCTCACAGGAAGGTGAAGGGAGAGGGCCCAAGGAGGGTGGCCAGAGTGAGAGAGGGAAAGTAGGAGCAGGAGTCCTAAGGAGGAGGATCTCAGTCTTACTGGCATTGAGACAGAGATTGTTGGAGGTGCACCATTACTGAATCACAGATAGTCAGGGATCCTGGAGAGAGGAGTAAAGGAATATGGGATTGAGCAGGGTGGCATGATTGACCATGTCAAAAGCGGAGGAGAGATCAAGGAGGATGAGGACAAAAGGAAGGCTAGAGTCGAGATTAGAGAGCAGATCTTCACAGGTGTTCAGGAGAGCAGTTTCCGTGCCTCTGGCTGCTCTGAAGCCAGATTGATGGTCATGGAGACAACCAACAGATTCAATGTGGAGAGTGAGCTGGGAGATGGCCAGCTTTTCCAGGAGTTTGCCCAAGAAAGGAGTGAAAGAGATTGGGCGGTAGTTAGCTGGACAAGAACGATCAGCAGAACCTTTTTCATGGGGGGGTTGCACAAGGGAGTGCTTCGGATGGGAGCGGAGAGCCTCAGTGGCATAAGAATGATTGCAGAAATGTGCCAAGACTGGGGCAAGGCTGTCAATGTGATCCTTGATGGTTCTGGAGGAGCAGGAGAGCACCTGCTTGGATGACACTTTCATAGATTAGACTTGTTTTGAAACATCATCAGGAGTGATTACAGTGAAGGAGGACAACAACAGCGGAACAGAGAGGCAGTCTGAAGGTGGCCAGGAGAGGTAGAGGGTGAGGAGGAAAGAGAAAGAGAGGAGAGAGAGGACAGGGTGTCCTGAGTTTTAGTGGTGAAGTGAGAAGCCAGAGCCGTGCAAAGTGCCTGGGAGAGAGCAGGAGAGGTAGAGGCTGCAGCAGGATTGGCCAGCTCCTTGCAGATTTTGAAAGGTTCTGCCGTGTTGTTCGAGGCCGAAGAGACACAGCTTGGATGTGAGCTAACTTCTTAGACGGGACAGAGTCGGTATTGCCTGTGGAGCAGGCGACAGGCCAGGTTGTCAGAGGATGTGCCCGATGCCCTCCACTTCCTCTCAGCCGCCCTACACTTGCGAGTGGTGAGGTCGGAGTCATACCAAGGGTTGCGCTTGGTGGTAGGCTTCAGGCAGATTCACATGACAGGGGCAAGGATATCAAGGGTGTTAGTGATAGAAGGATGCAGGTTATAGAGGGCTGTGTCAGAGTGAGAGTCAGCCGCAGGAGTAGGAGATGCAGTGCTGGTGCGGCAGTGACACACCCAGAAGGACACGCCAGCTTTTCATCCCAAGACACTGCGAGTGAAGGACATCAAAGGGTCTATGGACTAAGCAGAGAACAACGATCACTCTATCACTCAGAACTCATTGTTCTTTCGGAATGTCGGCCATCTGTTCGGGGAAGGGCCATCCTCAGAAGACGATCTCAGTAACATCAATCCCTCTGACAGTTGTCCCAACTACATGGATACTGATGTGGACATTGCTGAGGGCAGTGACAGTGAGTCAACGGTGCAGCCACCTGGTCGAAGTTCGTCTAAGCGGGTTGTGTGTCGACCCACGAGATGGATTGAAGAAATGGAATGAACAAAAATGTATGTTGTGGTTTATGTGGGAGGGGGTGTAATGTTCTAGTGGTAGCAGCGCCCCTTTTCATGTTCTTTAGTGTTTGGCAGGAAACATGTCACAGGTGTTTCCTGCAAGGTGCAGTTAATTTTGTTTAAATTTTTTTATTGAAAAAACGACCGTTTCTTTTATACAAGGGAAAAAAAACTTTTGTTTCAAAACTCCATAACTCCTAGACTCCAACTCAACCTTATGAAAGCATAATATTTCATTCCACTCAACCTTCTGGAATCACAAGTAGTACAAGATTGAGCAATCCTGCTCCAGGCAGCTCAGAGTAAATGAGTATGCATTGCCAGCTTTGTTAACCCTCTAAGATTCGATATTGAGAACAGCCATTAGAGGGGAAATTTCAGCAGCACATTCAGATAGTTCACAATTGCACAAACGTGTTTTACGTTGTTGCCAGAGGAGATCAAGCGCCACCACGCCTCCATGTCTCCATCTAAAGGTGCAAATTGGCCAAGATGTAAGGAGCGCAGATCACAGGTGGCCTGACAGTCCAGAATTAGATGTTTCAGGGACTCCACAGAAACGAAGCAAAAGCGACATTGATTGTCATTTGTCGCTGGATCTTTGCGTTGCCATAGGATTTCCTTAGATTTTAGTATGTTTAAGCGGAATCTGAGAAATTGCTCACGATAATAGCCGGTATAACATCGAGTCAAGTGGTATGACTGAGCATTTAGTTTTTTTTTGTCATATCCTAGCGAACTTGCTGAGACCAATTTTTCCCGCTTTTCTAGATTGACAAGACATGCCCAAGCCTCAAATTTTTTTTTTGCATGTTGGGGCCGAAAGGTTAACTCAAAATTGCAGATTTCCGCAGCAGCTACCCAAGCTTGCACTTTTGACCGCCATTGAGGCAATAGGCCGATGTTAGTTGCTTCCTGCCTATGATTGAAGATGTGGTAGGGTGAAGCTTTGCTCGCAAGGGACATCTTTCGCATGAGTGAGATGGATTTCCATATGACATGACTAAATAGAGAGTTCAATGATAGTTCATGGCGAATTGCAATGGTTGAAACACAGCATGGAAGGTTAAGTGCCGTTTCCAAAAGCAGCCTTCAAGTTGGTCCCAAGTTGACTCATTTATATTCCAACTTGCTTCTGCGCCAAACGTTAAAATGGGCACTACCTTTTGCAGGTAGAACGTTAACATGGTGTAAGAGAGAATTTCCCAAAGCTTTTATTCAGCTTTGCCGCTTGGAGGGCTAATCTTGAGGTTTTCAGTTTTAGTTCTTTGATCCACTGAGATTCGCATATGGAATTGTTAAACTCCACTCCTAAGTAGTGAAGGGAGTTAACTAAGGATAGGTTTTGGCCACCAACTGCCCAAATAAACGCTCTGTCTTTTCTGCTGTTAACAGAT
Source organism: Ambystoma mexicanum (assembly GCF_040938575.1). Lineage (NCBI taxonomy): Eukaryota > Metazoa > Chordata > Amphibia > Caudata > Ambystomatidae > Ambystoma > Ambystoma mexicanum. The sequence goes on from NC_090925.1 coordinate 158,022,158, forward strand.
CCGATTGATACAATTTTCGTTTTTTCTGTATTAATTGAAAGGTCGTTAATGGCAAGATAATCGTAGAGACAGAGAAGTAGACGTTGGAGACCGATGTGCGTTTTATCAATCAGAACCAGGTCATCAGCATAAGAAATGTAACTTACATGAATCTGATTTATTTTTGGCGGAAAGCAATAAGCCTGGGCAAGATAAAGAGGAAGGTCGGCCAAAAATAATTTGAAAAGGTCAGCAGCCAGGGGGCACCCTTGCTTGATACCCCGAGTTGTTGGAATGCTTGCTGATAAGTCGCCGTGTTTGTTGAGGCGCACTCGGATGGAAGTATTTGAGTTGAGTGCTATTATAGGATTGAGAATAGCAGCTGGAAAATCCCACTTTGATCATTTCGACCAAAGGCGGTTGCGATTTATTCCATCAAAAGCTTGTTTCATGTCAATGAAGGCTAAATGGAGTTTTGATCTTGATTTTTGCGCTTCCAACTTCATAAGCGTAAGTAAAGCCAGATTGACATCCACACCTACGCCTTTTGAAAAGCCAGTTTGGAGTTCATCCTGGATGCTGGCTTGTTTGACCCAAATCACAAGCTTCGATCTTAAATTTGCTCCAAAGATTTTCCCAATCGAATCTACAAGGGCAATAGGCCGATAATTGCTTGGATTGTCCCAGCAGCCCTTCTTATGAATTGGGACTACAATCGCAGATAGCCATGACTCAGGTAAAGTGTTAGATTTGGCAATTTTCTTGAAAAGGTGCTCGATAAAAAGAGCCCACGTCGATGTGTTTTTCTTGAGCATCACGTTGCTGATAAGATCAGGACCGGCAGCCCGAGAATTTTTTAGCTGCGTGATTGCTCGAGTAATTTCGACCTGTGACATTTCTACGTCCCAAGGTACGTTGTTTCGTTCATAGTGTGAATCTACCTCTTGCTTCTCGCTGTTAAATACCTTAAAGAAGTGCTTGTGCCAAATGTCCCCAGCGATGGTATTTTGGGTTGAGTTTAGGCTATTTACGTAGCCCATATTCAAAATATGCCAAATGTCACGTGTATTTTTTGTTATTATTAGCTTCATCATTAATTCAGCACAATCTTGTTCAATGATGACTCTATGGGAACTTGCCCAATTCCGATATAACGCTCTTCTTGCCTTTACTTCATCAGCTACTTCCTGACTTGATCCGGCTTTTCTTTTTATTTGTCTCAAGTCTCTACGTAGGACTTTCATTTTGTCTTGCAGTACCTTACTAAACAGATATTTCTGGCATTTCTGCTGTTGACCTTGATCATTACGCTCTGTTACATGTAATGATAATAGGGGAAAGTAATCCACACCGTACGGGGAGGTGAACAGTCTTTCTGTTAAACAGCAAATTTGGTTAACGCTTATCCGAAGACGATTGCCACTGGAATTTGCCTCTACTGGGAGATTGTACAAAGGGGTAGAGGACGAGGCGGCCAAGGAGCAGCCAAGCGTTAGCAACATATGGTCACTGTTAAGCATTTTTCCAGAGTGTAAAGTGGTTTCTTATGTCTCAAAATGTCTTGAGACCCAAAAGTAGTCAATAATGCTGTGAGATGACTCTCGGTGCCAAGTTGTTTGTGCTGGAATGTCGCCTCTGACAGCACCGTTTATCATCACACAGTCACGCATCTTCATTGCGTTTGACCATCTTCGTTCCTTTAGACCAAGTTTTTCTTCGGCAATACGTTTATAACTTTGATTTTTCCGATCGTAATCAAACCATGAGCAATTTAGGTCGCCACAGCAAATGATTGTCAAGTGATTAAATTTCAGAGATGCATCATCCATTGGGTGACAAACAGCATTTACAAAAACCCTATCGCTGATTTTTGCAGAGTTCCAGTAACAATTAATAAGGAGGAGTGACGATTTTGACTTTGAATTGTCACTCATTAGGCGCATGATTGAGCCTTGTATATAAGTATTTGGGTTTGTACAGACCGGGGTAGACCAGTTTTGGGACACGTGAACCATGGTTAAAAGTCCAGCGCTTGGGCGTCCTTGTAGGTTTTTGACAGCTGGGCTGACTGATATTACGTAGCCGTCTTTCATCAGTGCTTCAAGGATCCATGTCTCTTGCAGACAGACTGCAAACACGTTGTTGAGGGGTGCTTCGAATCCATTGAACAAGTGATGGAACCCACAAGTGTTCCAAGATAAGACTGAGCATGGTGCTTCCCGAACGCTCAATCATGACTATTTTTGAGTATGAATTTTCGAGTTGTGTACTTGTTTGGCATTTGAATGTCTTGAGACACCCTGCGAGGCCGCTGAACTCAAAAGATTTCGTACATGGGACACGTCGACTGTAACGCTCACCTGATTCCCACGGAGGCGCTGGTCTTGGCAGGAAGGTGTCTGCGACTCGAAAAGTGATGTGCAGGACTCGATTGGCTTCTGGGGTCGAACCTCTTCTCACTGTGTGTCGAACTCGAAGGGTGATGTTTCTGCAGGTGAAAGAATATGGGGGTTAAGGGTCTGGGTTGTTGAATGTCCCTCTCTCTCTCCCTCTCTTCCTAGCTTCTCCGTAGAGCCCCCAGGTCAACGTGCTCACCTTAGATAGGTGAATGCTGGACTCTCCATCTGCGTCTGGTGCAGGGTGCCGTTGCCAGTTCCTTCACTGGTGAAACATAGGCCTCTTGAACTCAGAGGATCGTTACCGTCGTTAACTGCACGAGCGGTGAGTTTCCGGACACCTTTTTAGTCTTTAAAGTCTTTAGGTGCGTGGCACGTTAATATTGAACAGGACTCTGTATAATGCTTTTCCCTTTTTGTCTTGCAGGACTCTGGAGATGGAAGATGGAGTGAAGCGCCTGGAAATGAGTAAGTAAATGCAAGCGCTCAAACTGTCTTTTTCCCTTGCTGCTTAGTTCGTGCTGAAGAGACGCCGGAGTATTTGCAGGCGTTCTATTGTGACGAGCGCAATGGGCGTAAGTAAATACCTGTCTAATGTCTCTTCTTTTGTTTTCACAGGCGGCGATGCAGCGTGAAGAAATACGGAATTCGCGGAGTGCCGGTAAGTAATAACAATGCTTTTGTCTTCACAGGCGGAGGTGCAGCGTGAAGAAATGGCCGCAGCCGATGGATCAGGTGAGTAAGCACTGCGTGTAAAGGTTGCCTTGCTAACCTGTTGTTTCTTGTCTTTGCAGGTGCTGTTGTTGACTGGATACAGGAATGGTAAGTATAATTCTTGCAGGTTCAGGATCGAAAGAAGAAAGGCTGGAACAGACTCGGTGAGCGTTCTGCTGCAGATGCAGAATAACGCGAAGCACGTTTCATCTATCGGGTGTGGTTTAAATAGCCTTGGAGTGATGAGGCGTCTTCCTCCACGGCCCCGCCTAGGTAAGAAAAGAGTTCCAGTTCCAGAAGAGTTCCAGTGCTGTATCCAGGGAGTGGAGCTTGCCCCACCCAGGTAAGAAAGTAGTTCCTGTTCACAGAGGACTTCTAAGTGGCTGGTAAGTAAGCAGCATGGTCTGCTGCAGGTAAGTCCACCCAAGCATCTTCATACATAATATGAGCCCGGCGCTTCCAGTGCCGGGACCGATGACTTTGATGAGCCTGGTGCCACCGGCACCAGGACAAGGTCCAAAAGGTCCCAGTGGGGACCGGCTGGTGCCTAAAATAACGGTTAGGGGCCTGCTTCCAAGGATGTTGGGCTGTTCCTGACTCCTTGGAAGCAGTGATCATGACAGCACCCCCCCTCAAGGCCCCTCCCAAGCGTGTCTTCTCCGGGGGTTTTGGCTTGTCGGGGTGATTCAAATGGAATTTCTTGACCAGACGAGGTGCGTGGACATGTTCTGAGGGTTCCCAAGACCTTTCCTGGGGGCCGTATCCTTTCCAATCAACCAGGTAATATAATTTAGATTTGGAGATTTTGGAGTCTAGGATGTTCTTTACTTCGAACTCAATTTCTCCATCTACTAAAACAGGTTCTGGGAGTTCGGTCAATCGGGTTCCTGGTTGTACTGGTTTTAGTAAGGAGACATGGAATACTGGATGTATTTTCATATGAAAAGGCAATTCCAATTTAACAGCCACTGGATTAATTATGGCAGAGATAAGATAGGGTCCAAGGTATCTCGGGATAAAAGTGCGGGGTCCTTTTAGAGGTAGGTGCTTAGTGGATAACCAGACCTGATCTCCCACTGCGTAGTGAGGGGCCTCTTTACGGTGCTGATCTGCTCCTTTCTTGAATTGAGCTTTCGCTCTTTGCAGATGGTCAGTGGCTTCCTTAAAAGCACGAGTGATCTCCGAGTGCAAGTGATCCACAGCAGGTGCCTCGAATTCTTGGGGAGGATCCAGGTTAGAGGTTCTAGGATGGTGTCCGTATAATAACAAGAAGGGAGTCTTTCCGGTTCCAGAATGAGTCGAATTGTTATAAGCGTATTCAGTAATCCAAAGAATGTCCTTCCAAGGGTTTTCAGTTTGTTGGAGCATGCAACGTAGATATTGCTCTAGAGTTTGATTTGTCCTCTCGGTTTGTCCGTCAGTCTGGGGATGGTGACTGGTAGAAAGTCTCACATCTATTTGGGCTAAACGACAGCAACTTCGCCAAAAGTGGGAGATGAATTGACTTCCCCTATCGGAAACCAAAACCGAGGGAAAACCGTGTAACCGAACGATGTTTTCTAAGAATTCTCGGGCCAATACTGAAGCTGAAGGTAGGCCCTTCAGGGGAATGAAGTGAGCCATCTTGGAGAATAGATCCACGACTACTAAAATGGTATTATACCCTGAGCATGGAGGTAAGTCCGTGATGAAATCCATGAACAGGGTATGCCATGGACAGGGAAGGATGTCTAGTGGGTGTAAGAGGCCGGCTGGTTTCTCCTTCAGACTTTTATTTTGGGCGCATACACCGCAAGAGATTACAAAGTCTCTAATATCCTTTTTCCATGATGGCCAACAGAAATGTCTTTTGACCTTTTCCATGGTTTTGGTTATGCCAGGGTGACCCTCCATTAGTGAATCGTGATAACAGGAGATTACCTGTCTTTGTATCTTCTCACTGGGCAAGTACAATCGTCCTCGGAAAAAAGGTAGGTCTTGATCCACTGAAAATTCTTTTCCCCTTAATTGCCAGTCCTGTAAATCGGCCGGAGTTAGAAGTGATTTGACGGTGGTCTTGATGTCTTCAAAGGATTGAGTGCTGACCAAACCCAAAATCCTTTGTTCAGGGATTATGGGTATTGATTCTGGATTGGTCAAATGTTCATCTATTCCCATCCGGGAAAGGGCATCTGCTTTTCCATTTTTACTGCCAGGTCGATAAGTAATTATAAAATCAAATTCCGCCAAAAACAGAGCCCAGCGAAGCTGCCTGGAAGACTGAGCTTTGGCCGTCTTCAGATACTGTAAGTTGCGGTGATCAGTCATTACGGTGACTGTGTGTCTGGCTCCCAAAAGATAATGCCGCCAGGCTTTAAAGGCCGATCTGATAGCTAAAAGTTCCTTGTCTGTAATTGAATAGTTGATCTCGGGAGTCGAGAATTTGCGGGACCAAAAGGCTACAGGATGTAGTTGATGTGTGACCGGATCTCTTTGTGATAAAACTGCCCCCATAGCAAGACTTGAAGCATCTGTTTCTACGATGTAAGGGAGTTCTGGACGAGGATGTTTTAGAACAGGTGCAGAAATGAATTTAGTTTTTAAGTCCTGAAAAGCTTGTTCCGCCTCAGTAGACCACTCAAAACGTTTGTTTTTCTTTAACAGAGCAGTGATGGGCTGGACTATTCGAGAGAATTCAGGAATGAATCTGCAGTAAAAATTTGCGAAGCCTAACATGCTTTGGACTCCCTTTATAGAGGTTGGTGAAGGCCACTTGATAATTGCATCGACTTTCTTTGAATCCATATGGACTCCGTTGGGTGACAATATGAATCCCAGGAACTCAACTTCAGTTACATTAAAAACGCATTTTCCGAGTTTAGCAAAAAGGTTATGTTGACGTAGTCTCTTGAGGACCTCTCTAACATGTTTCCGATGTTCTTCTTTAGTTGATGAATAGACAAGGATATCATCAATGTAGACAACAACACACACATCTATGAGTTCTCTAAGGACATCATTCATAAAATACTGGAAGGCGGCAGGAGCGTTGCAAAGTCCAAAGGGCATAACTTGATATTCAAACAGCCCATACTTGGTGCGGAAGGCCGTCTTCCATTCATCGCCCTCTTTTATTCGTACCAAGTGGTAGGCTCCTCTGAGATCCAACTTTGTATATATACATGCATCTTTGACTTGGTCCAGGAGTTCAGGGATCAAAGGTAACGGGTATCTGTTTTTAACGGTGATTTGATTCAGGGCGCGGTAATCTATACAAGTCCTAAGGTCTCTTTCCTTTTTCGGAACGAAGAACAAAGCCGAGGAAGCTGGAGATTTTGAAGGACGGATAAACCCGTTGGCTAGGTATTGGTCCAGATATTGTCTGAGGTGAAGATTCTCTGGCTCGGTGAGGGCATAAATCCTACTGCAAGGAGGAGTTGTTCCGGGTATCAGATCTATTTGACAGTCGTAAGACCTATGAGGAGGCAGGGTGTTAGCTTGATCCTTCCGAAAGACATCTTGGAATTCCTGGTATTCGGGAGGGAATTTGGGAACCTCAGAAGAGATTGCCGCCAGTGAAACATCAGGCCGAGGATAACAAGTGGCAAAACATTCTGGAAACTGAACCGTCTTTGCTCGCCAATCGATCTGAGGATTGTGCTTCTCTAACCAAGGGATTCCCAGAATGATCTGGAACTGAGGGGCCTTGATCACATCGAACACGATTTTCTCCCGGTGTCCATCTTGGCTCACTAGCGTCACTTCTTGGGTGGCGTGCGTTACTGGTCCGGAGGCTATCTCCGTGCCATCCACTGTAGTAATGACGTCTTTTACTGCCTTAGGGACAAGGGGTAGGTTCATCCTTGATACCATTTCACGGTCCACATAATTACCGATTGCTCCGCTGTCGATGTAAGCTTCAATTGCATGCAAACGATCCGGACGATCAGGACTAATGAGGACCATGGGCACCACGAAATGCGAGGTCACGGGACAGATCTTAACGCTCGGCAAGAGGACCTCTACACTTGTCGGGCTAGGTCGTTTCCCTGCTCAGTATTTGTGGTACAGGTATCTGCGGCTCCTACAGCCTTCTTAGCTGGTTTCACTGGACAGTCTCGAAGAAAGTGCCCTGAGTTTCCGCAATAGAGGCATAATTGCAGCTGTCTTCTTCTTTCCCGCTCCTTTTGGGTTAAAGGTCCTTTCATGCCCCCTATTTGCATGGGTTCCACAGTGTCAGCTCCCCTAGTAGAGGTCTGTGGTTTAGAAAACACTCGGGTATCAAATTTGGAACGATCAGCCTTCCTGTTCTGTAATCTGTGGTCCAATTGGACAACTAAGTCAATATAGTCTGGGCATTCTTGTGGAGGATTCACAACTTGAGCTAACACATCCTTGAGCTCTCCACGCAAGCCTCGGTAGAAAAGCGTTATTCTCTTATCCTCGGGCCATTGAGTTTCCACTATAAGTCTGTTGAATGAGGCTATATAAGTCAAGAGGTCTTGATTACCCTGTCGTAATGAAAGAAGTTCATTGTCCAAGGCCTGCCCTTGTGCATGTCTTGCAAACAGTTTCTCCATGCTGGACTGGAAGGCCTGGAAATCATGTAAAACCGGATCATCCTGGGTGACTAAAGGGATCGACCAATCTGCTGCGCTGCCACTGAGATAAGAAAGCACGAAAGCCACCTTGGTCTGATCTGTTGGGAATGCAGCTGGTCGACATAAGAAGTGTAGGCGGCACTGGTTGATGAATACTGCAAATTTCTTTGGGTCACCAGAAAAGCGCTCGGGCGGAGCCAATGGCACATTACCGGGTAGATTGATTTGCACTGGATTTAAAGATGATGCAGAAGGATAACTTCCTCCTGGAGCGGGCAAAGGTGTCTGTCCTGCCTGCGTTTGTAGCAATTGCCTAGCGAGGTCCTCTGTTCGCTCCTTGGAAATTATCAGCTCTCTTCTTAGAGAGTTTGTTTCCTGACGAGCTGCATGTACTTCTGCTCTTAATTCCCCGAGCAACTGGGCTAATTGATCAGTGTCTGAGGTTTCCATTGCGCCTGGGTAGGAGTTTTGCGGTGGGCTTCGCGTTCTGTAACGCTCACCTGATTCCCACAGAGGCGCTGGTCTTGGCAGGAAGGTGTCTGCGACTTGAAAAGTGATGTGCAGGACTCGATTGGCTTCTGGGGTCGAACCTCTTCTCACTGTGTGTCGAACTCGAAGGGTGAGGTTTCTGCAGGTGAAAGAATATGGGGGTTAAGGGTCTGGGTTGTTGAATGTCCCTCTCTCTCTCCCTCTCTTCCTAGCTTCTCCGTAGAGCCCCCAGGTCAACGTGCTCACCTTAGATAGGTGAATGCTGGACTCTCCATCTGCGTCTGGTGCAGGGTGCCGTTGCCAGTTCCTTCACTGGTGAAACATAGGCCTCTTGAACTCAGAGGATGGTTACCGTTGTTAACTGCACGAGCGGTGAGTTTCCGGACACCTTTTTAGTCTTTATAGTCTTTAGGTGCGTGGCACGTTAATATTGAACAGGACTCTGTATAATGCTTTTCCCTTTTTGTCTTGCAGGACTCTGGAGATGGAAGATGGAGTGAAGCACCTGGAAATGAGTAAGTAAATGCAAGCGCTCAAACTGTCTTTTTCCCTTGCTGCTTAGTTCGTGCTGAAGAGACGCCGGAGTATTTGCAGGCGTTCTATTGTGACGAGCGCGATGGGCGTAAGTAAATACCTGTCTAATGTCTCTTCTTTTGTTTTCACAGGCGGCGATGCAGCGTGAAGAAATCCGGAATTCGCGGAGTGCCGGTAAGTAATAACAATGCTTTTGTCTTCACAGGCGGAGGTGCAGCGTGAAGAAATGGCCGCAGCCGATGGATCAGGTGAGTAAGCACTGCGTGTAAAGGTTGCCTTGCTAACCTGTTGTTTCTTGTCTTTGCAGGTGCTGTTGTTGACTGGATACAGGAATGGTAAGTATAATTCTTGCAGGTTCAGGATCGAAAGAAGAAAGGCTGGAACAGACTCGGTGAGCGTTCTGCTGCAGATGCAGAATAACGCGAAGCACGTTTCATCTATCGGGTGTGGTTTAAATAGCCTTGGAGTGATGAGGCGTCTTACTCCACGGCCCCGCCTAGGTAAGAAAAGAGTTGCAGTTCCAGAAGAGTTCCAGTGCTGTATCCAGGGAGTGGAGCTTGCCCCACCCAGGTAAGAAAGTAGTTCCTGTTCACAGAGGACTTCTAAGTGGCTGGTAAGTAAGCAGCATGGTCTGCTGCAGGTAAGTCCACCCAAGCATCTTCATACATAATATGAGCCCGGCGCTTCCAGTGCCGGGACCGATGACTTTGATGAGCCTGGTGCCACCGGCGCCAGGACAAGGTCCAAAAGGTCCCAGTGGGGACCGGCTGGTGCCTAAGATAACGGTTAGGGGCCTGCTTCCAAGGATGTTGGGCTGTTCCTGACTCTTGGAAGCAGTGATCATGACAGCACCCCCCCTCAAGGCCCCTCCCAAGCGTGTCTTCTCCGGGGGTTTTGGCTTGTCGGGGTGATTCGAATGGAATTTCTTGACCAGACGAGGTGCGTGGACATGTTCTGAGGGTTCCCAAGACCTTTCCTGGGGGCCGTATCCTTTCCAATCAACCAGGTAATATAATTTAGATTTGGAGATTTTGGAGTCTAGGATGTTCTTTACTTCGAACTCAATTTCTCCATCTACTAAAACAGGTTCTGGGAGTTCGGTCAATCGGGTTCCTGTTTGTACTGGTTTTAGTAAGGAGACATGGAATACTGGATGTATTTTCATATGCGAAGGCAATTCCAATTTAACAGCCACTGGATTAATTATGGCAGAGATAAGATAGGGTCCAAGGTATCTCGGGATAAAAGTGCGGGGTCCTTTTAGAGGTAGGTGCTTAGTGGATAACCAGACCTGATCTCCCACTGCATAGTGAGGGGCCTCTTTACGGTGCTGATCTGCTCCTTTCTTGAATTGAGCTTTAGCTCTTTGCAGATGGTCAGTGGCTTCCTTAAAAGCACGAGTGATCTCCGAGTGCAAGTGATCCACAGCAGGTGCCTCGAATTCCTGGGGAGGATCCAGGTTAGAGGTTCTAGGATGGTGTCCGTATAATAACAAGAAGGGAGTCTTTCCGGTTCCAGAATGAGTCGAATTGTTATAAGCGTATTCAGCAATCCAAAGAATGTCCTTCCAAGGGTTTTCAGTTTGTTGGAGCATGCAACGTAGATATTGCTCTAGAGTTTGATTTGTCCTCTCGGTTTGTCCGTCAGTCTGGGGATGGTGACTGGTAGAAAGTCTCACATCTATTTGGGCTAAACGACAGCAACTTCGCCAAAAGTGGGAGATGAATTGACTTCCCCTATCGGAAACCAAAACCGAGGGAAAAACGTGTAACCGAACAATGTTTTCTAAGAATTCTCGGGCCAATACTGAAGCTGAAGGTAGGCCCTTCAGGGGAATGAAGTGAGCCATCTTGGAGAATAGATCCACGACTACTAAAATGGTATTATACCCTGAGCATGGAGGTAAGTCTGTGATGAAATCCATGGACAGGGTATGCCATGGACAGGGAGGGATGTCTAGTGGGTGTAAGAGGCCGGCTGGTTTCTCCTTCAGACTTTTATTTTGGGCGCATACACCGCAAGAGATTACAAAGTCTCTAATATCCTTTTTCCATGATGGCCACCAGAAATGTCTTTTGACCTTTTCCATGGTTTTGGTTATGCCAGGGTGACCCTCCATTAGTGAATCGTGATAACAGGAGATTACCTGTCTTTGTATCTTCTCACTGGGCAAGTACAATCGTCCTCGGAAAAAAGGTAGGTCTTGATCCACTGAAAATTCTTTTCCCCTTAATTGCCAGTCCTGTAAGTCGGCCGGAGTTAGAAGTGATTTGACGGTGGTCTTGATGTCTTCAAAGGATTGAGCGCTGACCAAACCCAAAATCCTTTGTTCAGGGATTATGGGTATTGATTCTGGATTGGTCAAATGTTCATCTATTCCCATCCGGGAAAGGGCATCTGCTTTTCCATTTTTACTGCCAGGTCGATAAGTAATTATAAAATCAAATTCCGCCAAAAACAGAGCCCAGCGAAGCTGCCTGGAAGACTGAGCTTTGGCCGTCTTCAGATACTGTAAATTGCGGTGATCAGTCATTATGGTGACTGTGTGTCTGGCTCCCAAAAGATAATGCCGCCAGGCTTTAAAGGCCGATCTGATAGCTAAAAGTTCCTTGTCTGTAATTGAATAGTTGATCTCGGGAGCCGAGAATTTGCGGGACCAAAAGGCTACAGGATGTAATTGATGTGTGACCGGATCTCTTTGTGATAAAACTGCCCCCATAGCAAGACTTGAAGCATCTGTTTCTACGATGTAGGGGAGTTCTGGACGAGGATGTTTTAGAACAGGTGCAGAAATGAATTTAGTTTTTAAGTCCTGAAAAGCTTGTTCCGCCTCAGTAGACCACTCAAAATGTTTGTTTTTCTTTAACAGAGCAGTGATGGGCTGGACTATTCGAGAGAATTCAGGAATGAATCTGCGGTAAAAATTTGCGAAGCCTAACATGCTTTGGACTCCCTTTATAGAGGTTGGTGAAGGCCACTTGATAATTGCATCGACTTTCTTTGAATCCATATGGACTCCGTTGGGTGACAATATGAATCCCAGGAACTCAACTTCAGGTACATTAAAAACGCATTTTTCGAGTTTAGCAAAAAGGTTATGTTGACGTAGTCTCTTGAGGACCTCTCTAACATGTTTCCGATGTTCTTCTTTAGATGATGAATAGACGAGGATATCATCAATGTAGACAACAACACACACATCTATGAGTTCTCTAAGGACATCATTCATAAAATACTGGAAGGCGGCAGGAGCGTTGCAAAGTCCAAAGGGCATAACTTGATATTCAAACAGCCCATACTTGGTGCGGAAGGCCGTCTTCCATTCATCGCCCTCTTTTATTCGTACCAAGTGGTAGGCTCCTCTGAGATCCAACTTTGTATATATACATGCATCTTTGACTTGGTGCAGGAGTTCAGGGATCAAAGGTAACGGGTATCTGTTTTTAACGGTGATTTGATTCAGGGCGCGGTAATCTATACAAGTCCTAAGGTCTCCTTCCTTTTTCGGAACGAAGAACAAAGCTGAGGAAGCTGGAGATTTTGAAGGACGGATAAACCCGTTGGCTAGGTATTGGTCCAGATATTGTCTGAGGTGAAGATTCTCTGGCTCGGTGAGGGCATAAATCCTACTGCAAGGAGGAGTTGTTCCGGGTATCAGATCTATTTGACAGTCGTAAGACCTATGAGGAGGCAGGGTGTTAGCTTGATCCTTCCGAAAGACATCTTGGAATTCCTGGTATTCGGGAGGGAATTTGGGAACCTCAGAAGAGATTTCCGCCAGTGAAACATCAGGCCGAGGATAACAAGTGGTAAAACATTCTGGAAACTGAACCGTCTTTGCTCACCAATCGATCTGAGGATTGTGCTTCTCTAACCAAGGGATTCCCAGAATGATCTGGAACTGAGGGGCCTTGATCACATCGAACACGATTTTCTCCCGGTGTCCATCTTGGCTCACTAGCGTCACTTCTTGGGTGGCGTGCGTTACTGGTCCGGAGGCTATCTCCGTGCCATCCACTGTAGTAATGACGTCTTTTACTGCCTTAGGGACAAGGGGTAGGTTCATCCTTGATACCATTTCACGGTCCACATAATTACCGATTGCTCCGCTGTCGATGTAAGCTTCAATTGCATGCAAACGATCCGGACGATCAGGACTAATGAGGACCATGGGCACCACGAAATGCGAGGTCACGGGACAGATCTTAACGCTCGGCAAGAGGACCTCTACACTTGTCGGGCTAGGTCGTTTCCCTGCTCAGTATTTGTGGTACAGGTATCTGCGGCTCCTACAGCCTTCTTAGCTGGTTTCACTGGACAGTCTCGAAGAAAGTGCCCTGAGTTTCCGCAATAGAGGCATAATTGCAGCTGTCTTCTTCTTTCCCGCTCCTTTTGGGTTAAAGGTCCTTTCATGCCCCCTATTTGCATGGGTTCCACAGTGTCAGCTCCCCTAGTAGAGGTCTGTGGTTTAGAAAAAACTTGGGTATCAAATTTGGAACGATCAGCCTTCCTGTTCTGTAATCTGTGGTCCAATTGGACAACTAAGTCAATATAGTCTGGGCATTCTTGTGGAGGATTCACAACTTGAGCTAACACATCCTTGAGCTCTCCACGCAAGCCTCGGTAGAAAAGCGTTATTCTCTTATCCTCGGGCCATTGAGTTTCCACTATAAGTCTGTTGAATGAGGCTATATAAGTCAAGAGGTCTTGATTACCCTGTCGTAATGAAAGAAGTTCATTGTCCAAGGCCTGCCCTTGTGCATGTCTTGCGAACAGTTTCTCCATGCTGGACTGGAAGGCCTGGAAATCATGTAAAACCGGATCATCCTGGGTGACTAAAGGGATCGACCAATCTGCTGCGCTGCCACTGAGATAAGAAAGCACGAAAGCCACCTTGGTCTGATCTGTTGGGAATGCAGCTGGTCGACATAAGAAGTGTAGGCGGCACTGGTTGATGAATACTGCAAATTTCTTTGGGTCACCAGAAAAGCGCTTGGGCGGAGCCAATGGCACATTACCGGGTAGATTGATTTGCACTGTATTTAAAGATGATGCAGAAGGATAACTTCCTCCTGGAGCGGGCAAAGGTGTCTGTCCTGCCTGCGTTTGTAGCAATTGCCTAGCGAGGTCCTCTGTTCGCTCCTTGGAAATTATCAGCTCTCTTCTTAGAGAGTTTGTTTCCTGACGAGCTGCATGTACTTCTGCTCTTAATTCCCCGAGCAACTGGGCTAATTGATCAGTGTCTGAGGTTTCCATTGCGCCTGGGTAGGAGTTTTGCGGTGGGCTTCGCGTTCTGTAACGCTCACCTGATTCCCACAGAGGCGCTGGTCTTGGCAGGAAGGTATCTGCGACTTGAAAAGTGATGTGCAGGACTCGATTGGCTTCTGGGGTCGAACCTCTTCTCACTGTGTGTCGAACTCGAAGGGTGAGGTTTCTGCAGGTGAAAGAATATGGGGGTTAAGGGTCTGGGTTGTTGAATGTCCCTCTCTCTCTCCCTCTCTTCCTAGCTTCTCCGTAGAGCCCCCAGGTCAACGTGCTCACCTTAGATAGGTGAATGCTGGACTCTCCATCTGCGTCTGGTGCAGGGTGCCGTTGCCAGTTCCTTCACTGGTGAAACATAGGCCTCTTGAACTCAGAGGATCGTTACCGTCGTTAACTGCACGAGCGGTGAGTTTCCGGACACCTTTTTAGTCTTTATAGTCTTTAGGTGCGTGGCACGTTAATATTGAACAGGACTCTGTATAATGCTTTTCCCTTTTTGTCTTGCAGGACTCTGGAGATGGAAGATGGAGTGAAGCGCCTGGAAATGAGTAAGTAAATGCAAGCGCTCAAACTGTCCTTTTCCCTTGCTGCTTAGTTTGTGCTGAAGAGACGCCGGAGTATTTGCAGGCGTTCTATTGTGACGAGCGCGATGGGCGTAAGTAAATACCTGTCTAATGTCTCTTCTTTTGTTTTCACAGGCGGCGATGCAGCGTGAAGAAATCCGGAATTCGCGGAGTGCCGGCAAGTAATAACAATGCTTTTGTCTTCACAGGCGGAGGTGCAGCGTGAAGAAATGGCCGCAGCCGATGGATCAGGTGAGTAAGCACTGCGTGTAAAGGTTGCCTTGCTAACCTGTTGTTTCTTGTCTTTGCAGGTGCTGTTGTTGACTGGATACAGGAATGGTAAGTATAATTCTTGCAGGTTCAGGATCGAAAGAAGAAAGGCTGGAACAGACTCGGTGAGCGTTCTGCTGCAGATGCAGAATAACGCGAAGCACGTTTCATCTATCGGGTGTGGTTTAAATAGCCTTGGAGTGATGAGGCGTCTTCCTCCACGGCCCCGCCTAGGTAAGAAAAGAGTTCCAGTTCCAGAAGAGTTCCAGTGCTGTATCCAGGGAGTGGAGCTTGCCCCACCCATGTAAGAAAGTAGTTCCTGTTCACAGAGGACTTCTAAGTGGCTGGTAAGTAAGCAGCATGGTCTGCTGCAGGTAAGTCCACCCAAGCATCTTCATACATAATATGAGCCCGGCGCTTCCAGTGCCGGGACCGATGACTTTGATGAGCCTGGTGCCACCGGCGCCAGGACAAGGTCCAAAAGGTCCCAGTGGGGACCGGCTGGTGCCTAAGATAACGGTTAGGGGCCTGCTTCCAAGGATGTTGGGCTGTTCCTGACTCCTTGGAAGCAGTGATCATGACATTGACAACCTTTTTCGCAGCAGGATTGTTTGAGGTACACTCCAAGTTGCTTGCCTGGTTAGTGTTTTCAGGTTCGATGGAAATGTCAAAGCCAAACAACAGTAGGTCCTCCGCTGCCTTGAGTATTGTGTTGCAAACACCAGCTGACTCAATGTGCAGCAAGACAGCGTCAGAGCACTGTTCTGAAACATATTCGACACATTTTTATGTCATCCGAATTAATTAAGCGCAATGGCGGAATATGTTTAAACAGCCTTAGGACATTTGCGCGATTAAGATTCAGCTCATTGTCGTCACTATGGATGTTTTGCAATCTTAATTTGCAGCTGTAGTTGACAGCGCGACGGGGGTTGTTTTCATGTACTCTTGATTTGAAGCGGCTCTGCTGCTTTCGTTGATTTTGGGTCAGTTTAGGATTTAAGTAAGCGCTAGCCATCGCCGGTTTTGCTAGAACCTCATCAGAAATCGCTGAATCCGGCGGCTGGGTTGCTTGATGATTTGGCAGCGAAGGGCATGTCCTCAGTTGAGCGCCACACAAAGGTGGACGTGAAAAGGGGCGAGTCACTTCACTTGGTGTCTGTTGATATTCATCGTCTCCAGAGGAGGAATACGTCGAAAGATCACATAGATCAGGTGAAATAGGAATCACTGAGGTGACTAATGAATCCTCATTGGAGCTTATTCGGCGCCGTTTAGAACCAAGTTTCGGGGGTGACTCTCTGCTGTTTTTTTGAGCTTTCGAGGGAGCTCTGTCGGGGCCAGAATTTCATTTGAACAGGCCCAAACGAGGAGGAGTAGTTAGATTTCTTATGAAGTTTTTAGTCGTTGTACGGGCTATTGGTTTCTGTTTCCTCCCTTTCTTAGCCACCTTTTCTTTTTGATCTGATGCTTGGGGCTTGTCAGCCTGTGCGGCTGCAGTCATTTTTTGCATCAAACCCACAGCACCTGTTTTGGCGGGGCCAGAGAAGATTCCAAATGAAGAAAAGGGATTTCTCGTTGGACTTTTTTGAGGCTTTGCTTGAGCAGGTTGACTAACATCGTTTGAAGGAACGTTTTTGTCCACTGCCAAGGGGTCAGTTGCATCCGGGACTTGTGAGTCTGCTGGAAGATGTGACATAGCGTCTACAGCTACTTGGGCACTTGGATTTGCACTCATGATGTCGACTATGCATCCATTTTGCACCTGCTTAGCGACATTTGTCGCTACAGCTGTGTTTAAGGTCAGTTGGCTCAGAGACACATTTGAAATGGTGGCTAAACTCGCTTTGACCACGGAGCACTTTTCTGGACTGCTCACACGAAAGGGTTTTGCAGCCATATCCTTTAACTCAACCAATAGACCTTTTAACATTTGTTTGTGGCTCCTCTGTTGACTTGCCACTAAGTCACTCAACCGCGAGTGCCACTGCAAACTTGAGTCCGCTTCCGCTTGCATGTGTTGTCGTGTAAATAAGGCAAAGTTCTCGATTTTTTTCTAGTTTTATGGATAGATTCGAGATCATTGACCCTTGGTCACGAATTGTTTCATTCATAGACTCGTAAAGGTTTACAAAAGGTATCATTGCCTTAGAAGACGCTGCAAGCACATTGTTGTGTATTTGGATGGCCGCAGCGATTGAAAGGCTCGATTTAGAATTAGGCGTCTTCGAGCACTCATTCGCTGGACTCAAGGTGCTTGTTAGTTCTTTGTTAAGGATCGGTCGCTTTAGTGGCGTTGTCAAGTTGGAGGGTGCATTAATTTTACTTGCGGCCAGTCGAGCTTCCGGATGAATAGGAACAGACGTCTTGTTCAATGCTTTGACTTGTTGGTCGCATTGCAGCGGGAGCTGCGTGGTCAGTGTTGAGGGAGTGGATGAAACAGCAGTCGGCAAGGCTGAACTCTGCTTGTTCGCGACAGTTAGTAGGCAATGTAAATTAGGGCGATCACTAGAGTGGTGCTGTAAATGGCTTGGGACTCTAGAGATGACAGTTTGAGGAGTCCGCTACAATGGAGTCTCTGGAGTGACAAGGTGTAGTCCACTTGTAGAATTTAGAGAAGGACGGGCAGAGCTCTGGGTGCCGAATAGGGCAGCAGGGGTACGAACGCAATCATGTTGCGAAGTGCCGAATTTCCTTGAATTAGAGCTTTAATTTTCAGCTGGCGTTAGAATTAAAGTAGAGTTCTGAGGTTGACACAGATTATTGCAAGCCGATTGTGATAGAAGAGGCAGACTAATTTTGGGAGTCATTGGCTGCCTGTTTGCTTGTATTGGGGTTGTAGGATTAAGCAGATCAAGAGCATTTCCTGGTTGTGATGCAGATTTTAGAGGAGAGAGCCGAGTGATGCCCTCCGAGACCGTGTCCGCTGCGCAAACCCCCGGCACCTGCATTAGCGCCCACGTCTATTTGCTCAATTGAGTCCTGCATGGCTTCAATGGATTTTTCGTGAGCAACCAACAATGCACTCATTATTTCCGCATCGGTCAAATCAGACGGCGAAAAATAAATGTCAGGCGAAGCAATATGCTTAGACAAGGGCGATCCCGCCACCGGTAATTCCTCAGCAGGTACCAAGGCTAAGTTTGCCAATGAGAGCAACAAAAGAGGTCTCGTCGGGGTGCCTGCCGCATGAGACAGTTCGTTGCACAGGCCGGTGCATTTTGAATTGGGCTAGGCGGATGAGAAAGACCAGGAGGGGCCGCTTGATGTACATGAGCTGTGATCTGGAGGGAGGTAGGCATTGGCAAAAAGGTTTGAGCTTCCTTGCATACTTCTTTGCTTACCTTTGCAGCAGCGTTGGTACCTGACATAGACTTTTGCCCCGCTGCACTCGTTGGAGCATCTTATGTCGGGTCTGAGGGCCACACGCCGCTGAGGAAGAGGAAGAAGCTTTTGGGGTAACCCCCATACTGCCCAGTACACCAGGCTCACCAGGCTCACTTAGGTGAAATGGGCAAACTGGGACTCAGTGCCGGACTGCGCTCCGCGTGGGAAAGGTGATTTTAAAGGCAAACCCAATAGAAGGAGAAAGAGGACTGGAATAGTCCAGCAAAGTAGCAGTCGCTGCAGCTCCTCAGGTAGAAAGCACAGGGACACTGGGCAAACTGGGACTCAGTGCAGGAATCCACGCCGCGCTCCGCTCGGGAAAGGTGATTTTAAAGGCAAACCCAGTAGAAGGAGAAAGAGGACTGGAATAGTCCAGCAATGTAGCAGTAGCTGCAGCTCCTCAGGTAGAAAGCACAGGGACACTGGGCAAACTGGGACTCTGTGCCGGACTCTGCGCCGTGCTCCGTGCGGGAAAGGTGATTTTAAAGGCAAACCCAGTAGAAGGAGAAAGAGGACTGGAATGCTCCAGCAATGTAGCAGTAGCTGCAGCTCCTCAGGTAGAAAGCACAGGGACACTGGGCAAACTGGGACTCTGTGCTGGACTCTGCGCCGTGCTCCGTGCGGGAAAGGTGATTTTAAAGGCAAACCCAGTAGAAGGAGAAAGAGGACTGGAATGGTCCAGCAATGTAGCAGTAGCTGCAGCTCCTCAGGTAGAAAGCATAGGGACACTGGGCAAACTGGGACTCAGTGCAGGAATCCGCGCCGCGCTCCGCTCGGGAAACGTGATTTTAAAGGCAAACCCAGTAGAAGGAGAAAGAGGACTGGAATGGTCCAGCAATGTAGCAGTAGCTGCAGCTCCTCAGGTAGAAAGCACAGGGACACTGGGCAAACTGGGACTCAGTGCCGGACTCCACGTCAGTTAATGTGAGACATAGAATAAACAAGGATGTATGCTGCCATACCGTTGTGTAGTGGTCTTCCTGATGCAATGCTCCTGACGACTGTAAGCCCACGTGGGGGTTGCAGGGAGTAGTACAAAACTCTTATTTAAAAGCACAAATGGTAAACCCCTGCGTCAAGTGAGCACCCACTTCCAGAAGGCACCTTCTAGACGTCCCCACCTCCGTAGGCTTATTATTTGTATGTAAAGTGTATTGGGGACTGTTACGGCACTCGTCTTACTGTACACGCTGCTGGCTTTGTTAACTAGTAGCTGATACCTGCTGTGTGTCCTACAACATCACAGGTGGTGCAGAGCTTGGGGATTCTGCATGTAAATACTGCTAGTTTGCAGTGCATTATATAGTTGCCATTCCTAATTCGAATTGTTACTCGAGTAACGACTGTAAATGGATATATTACTCATTTATCCACGCAGCACATAATTTGTGTGACAGCCTGCAGACTGGCCATGAGTGCAGGCCAGTTCATAGTTCTACTTTTATCTTGATGGGCTGAAGGTGCTATGGATGGGGTGAGCGGCTGAGCGCATGTGATTAGACGTTGTAGATGCGGGTGGGCATAAATGAAGGAGACGCACACAGTGGCTCGTGGTTTGCCCGGAACTGCCCTCCACCTGGCGGGGAGCGGGGCTTTTATTTAACATGCCATACGTCCCGCAACGCAGTGGCGTAAGGCGTACACAACAGCGGGGATATGGCGGAGAGCGTCGGGGGCCCGTAAACCGGCACCCGTAAGCCATCCTCCGTCTGCTTGTACAATGGGTGTTGCATATGGCACTAGTGTAGTCTAGGCAGTGTATGTGCTTTGCCCGATTCAGGTAGACCATGAGCCAGGTGCTGTCAATGGGCAGTCACGTTGGGTCCATAAAGGGCAAGTGGGTGCCGACCTGCCCTTAACCTCGCCTATCATGGAGGAGCCGAGCCAGCCCATGGTAAAACTGAGCACTCCCCCAGCAGCTTTCTGCAGCCGAGGTAGCGCTCATGGCTGGGAGCATTTTACTTCCCTGGCCTTGCATGTCATATTGGGGTTGCATGCTTTGGAGCCGCATGTTTGAATGTGCGTTCAGGCCCTCCTGTGGCTCCCCCTACGTTCAAATGATCTGGGGCAGAGAAAGGGCAGTGCTCATGCACCAGGAAGCACTGTTTGCTTCCTGGTTCCTGTGCTGTGAGAGCCCCACGGCTTCTGTATTGCTTCCGCAGCATCGAGAGGAGTGGAGTCCGGACCGGGGTGGAAGGGAAGACACATGTATTATGTATGTGTGATGGAATGTGTGAGTGTGTGATGCATGGGGTGGGTGCTGGGTGAGTTTATGAATGAGCAAGTCTATGGTGTTTGGGTGCATGAGTGACAGCTGTGTGAATGAGCAAGTGAATGTTGTTGTGTGTATATGTTGCTGTTTTTGTTTGTGGCCAGGCCGAGTTGCTGATTTGAGAGTGTAGGTGGGATGCCCAGTAACAAAATACGTTGTGCAGCATCTTTTTTTACTGACATCTTTAAAAAAGCAAGCGTGATAGGTGGTATAATGTGACTAGACTGGCTTTTGGTGCAGCCAGTCTAACCATTTCTCACTGTAGCAGGACATATTGTGCTTGGCATCTTTTATTTATTTATTTATTTATTTATTTATAATGCACCGGTAACCCGTAGGTCTCAGGGCGCAGATACAAGAACACAAGATACAAACATAAAAAGTGACGGGACAGTGATCTTTGATAAAGCAGGCATCATAAGTGTGACTACGTGGCTAGATGGGCATTTTGGTGCTGTCATTCTTTTTTACTGTGGCATGATATTCTTAACTGGGCATCGTTGACAAAGCAGGCATGATAAGTGTTACTATGTGGCTAGACTGGCATTTTGTTGCAGCCAGTACAGCTAGTTTTGTTTTTGTTTTGGCATGGTATTATTTTTTACTGGGAATTGCTAATAAAGTAAGCATGAAGTAAACAAGTGTTATTACATGGCTTGACTGGCATTTTGCTGCAGCCAGTCTAGCTATTTGTTTGCCATGGTATTATTTGCTTGACATCTTTAATAAATCAAGAATGATATGTGTTATTACATGGCTAATCCGGCAGTTTGGTGCAGCCAGTTTGGACATGTTTTCAGAGTGTGGCATGGCATTTTTATAAATGGCCAAGCCAATTGAAGTATGCTGTTACGTGGGGGTGCTGATATATTTTAGCACAACCAGTGTGCATTATATGCAAATCAAAAATGTTCTTGAATGGGAATACTGCATATATTGGTGCAGCCAGCATGGAAAAACATGGAAACAACCAGCGTGAAAATGTTTTTATACTGGCATAAATTGTGGATGAAGGCATAATGAAAATGCCTTGGGAAATATTCCTGTGCACTGTTGGTGACTTGTATCTATTGGATTTTTTCATGGGTTAGCCTGCAAAACCAATTGGAAATAGTCTGGATATTGAGAGGGTGTCAGGAGCTGCCTTGGAGAAATTCCTGCCTGCTCCCCGGGGGACTCCAAGAAGACCAGACGGTAGAGTGGAAGTTTGTGGGAGAGGCGGTGCCCGAGGGCTTCAACAAATCTGAAGGGTGTAAGCATAAACACAGCCATATAACAAATATTGGAGGGGAAGTTGTTGTTTGTCAGTTGATTTCTGTCGTTGTGAATGATACCTGTTTTTGAGGCACTAGCTTAGATTGCAGATGAAAAATATGAATATATAAAAAAGTATAGCTGTTTTATAGGCGGTCAAGCTTAGTTTATGGATGAAAATTGAAAATAGACACGAAAGGATGCACGTTCTAGGCAGATAGCTTAGGTATGGATGATTTATGTATGGATCTCTGTGTGAAGGCGCTAGTGTAGCTCGCTTAGGTTGCGGAAGGTGGTTTCTTAGTTTATCTCATGGAGATGTAATCCTATGCGATGGTATACCCGAAGGACCACACATTTGTTGGAAATCCCTGTGAATTTTAGACAGGACGACGACGATATGTTATGTTGTTTGTAGTGTTGGGTTTCAAGGAGCTGTGAAGTTATGGGGGTGCATTCGATGTATCAAGATTTTTGCCGTAGACATGTGACATCACATATAGGATTGTTGAATAGGACGTGATTCGTTGATGTGGAGGCAAAGGCCCCTAATGGGGCACAGAAGTGGTAATAAGAGAGTTGGGAAACAAAAAGTGGTGGTTTTTAACGTGGTGAGATGATGTTCTATGTTGCAAAGAGTATTGTGACATATGGATTGGTCTAGAGGCGCACGTGATAGAATTGCAGGTTGGCCTTTGGGGGCAGAGAATACAATGTGGGCAGTGTGAAGAGCACGCTCCGGTTGGCAGTGCTGAACCGGAGAGGCTGTTGGAAGGTTTCAAGACCTGTTATGGTTTTGGAGAATTTTGACTGAGAATTGATGACAAATGTGAATTATATGAATTGATAAAGTGTTCAAACGTGTACAAATCTTGACTTGAGGTCAAGTAAGTATCAGCAGTCAGAAAGTGATGTGCCACCATGGGGGGAACACCCCTTCAGCACTTGTGCAAGTCCCATCCACTTTATCAAGACAAAATGCGCAAGTATAGCGTAGAACAGACTTGCGATACAGAGGGCAAAATGGCAAAGTCACGACCACGGAAGGGTAGTCTTTCCAAATGTGTGCTGCAAAATATGACCACGTATTTACATGCCACCTATGAACAGAAACAAATCGAGTAACCGATTAGCTATATTGGAGCTGTGGAAAAATGTTTTAGAACAAGGAAGAGGACCCACCCAGGAAGGAATGGATGCTGACCCAGCATGATGTATTGGGCGAAGCACCCAGGGCTCCTCCTCCTCAAACTACAGACAACAGAAAGCTAGGGATTTTACCCCTTGAAGGAACTAAAAGCAGCAGTAGGGTATACCAATCCCGTTTATGCACAACCCACGTATAGCAGTGACGACACCCTTACTGGCGTGAAGCTAGTGAACAAGAGAATGGACACTATAGGCAATGATCGCAAGGAGTACAGTGACCTGCAAGCGACATTGACGAGGATAGACAAAGGGACATTGAGACATAGTGGGGATAATGAAGTGACAGTTCTGCCAAACGAGTGGATGAGAGGACAGATATTGCTAAATTTTAGACCAAAGGGATGCAGGCGAGCACAGAGACATGGAGGAGGTAGTGCAAAGATGCAAAGGGAAAGAAAGAGGACAGAGAATGGGCAGAGATAATGGACGAAGTAGAGAAAAGAGTGAGGGAAGAGAAAGAGGAACAAGAGCGGCTGAAAAGTGAGAAAGAAAAGGCAGAAGAAGAAGAAAGGGAGGAAAAAGAGAATGAAGAACAGAAGGAGGTAGAGGAAGAAGCAATGAGAAAGCCAAACAGGAAAAAGGAAGACAATTGCAGGTGAAGAGAGAAAAGAGGAGGTCAGAAATCAAAAAGCTTGTTAAAGAGCTGCGATGAAGAGGAAGAGAGGGACAGGAGACAGGAATTGGTGAGAAGTAGAGAGAGAGAGAGATACACCTCAGGGAGGTAGAAGATATTATGATGGGACCAACACGTTTGAATAATGATGAGGAGGATGGGATGTGGAGCAGAATAGGGATACTGTATAGGAGCAGGAGAGATGGTGCTCTGCCCAAAAACCAGGCAGAAGTATAGCAGGGTCTCCATTGAGGGGGGAGAGAAACTCACTGGACACAGTAACAGGGAGGCAACAGGGGAAATGCCTGTTAAGGAGACTTAGTTTCAAAGCTTGGACCCGAAGAACGCCTCAAGCATCCGAAAGGCAGATTGCATAGCTCAGATGAGTTTATCCCATATACGCAGAGGCTGAGATCCTTACCGGGATAGAAAAGACCACGTATGACCAGAGCATTCACACTCACTAAAGAGATAGAGAAGCATGAGAGAGGAGTGGAATTGACAACGTTTCTGTTGTTAGAGAAGAGTGGCGGGTGACCGTAATACATGCTGTGGCAACAAATGGATAAGGATAATGTGAGGTGCAAGTTACTGTCATTCACTGCTGGAGCAGAGAAATGGATATATGAGTTAGAAAGACTGACCGCAGGGACAACACTGGCAATGGGTGACATGAAGAATTTACTCTCAGCCATTCTTGGGGAGGTAGCTGACGATGTATGCAAACGGGCAGGGTACCCCGGGTTGACAGCACAGAATATGGTGCATGATGGCGGCTGTTTAACAACTGCAGAGCGACTGTATGGCAGGCTCTAAGAGTACAGTCCCCAGACACCTCTGACATAAGTACGGTTATAGCACGCAAAATGAACGAGGATGAAGACCCACTTCAATGCATTCAGGAGACTCGTGTCTTGAGATGAGGGAACCGTGGGATAAAACGGAGTCACATATTAAGCCAAGGGCTACTCAAACAAATACAGAAGCAACTAAAGAAGCTAGTGGGGATGCAAGCAAAACTGTGGTCAGAAATTCACTTGACAATAGTACATTACTGTTGATAGATGCAAGAAAACGCAAGAAAGAAACACAAGGAAAGAAAGCAAGAAGAGGCACAATTAGTGCAGAAGAAGTTATCAATGTAAACAATGGAAGTCGGAATGTTGACAAGTGGGGAGGGAGTAGTTACTCAAAACGCACAAAACGGACCGCAGATGGCAGGGGGAAAGTTTGTGGGTAGAGGAGACACTAACCTTTGGCCACAGGAACATGAGGAGTGCCCTGAGGCAGAGGGTTTGGATAGCCAATGCAGCAAGGTGGAGACGGTTTTAACGAGGACAGCCCATACCTACGGGAGGTCCACTACAATGCTTGGTGTGTGGTAGAGTAGGTCACATAGCGCTACAGTGCAAGAGTAGTGGTGGAGTGCAGAAGAATGGGGGGGCGACATATCAATCGACATACCAGACTGAGCAACCCTATTATTGTGTCCAAGATCACATGCAAATGCAGACATATGCGCTGCAAACAGCACAACAGACACCAGGGCAGTCACAACAGCCCAGGGGGTACACAATGCAGACACAGGAATACACACAATCACTACAGACAACACAGCAAGCACCATGTCATGGCCACAAGACATACAGAGTCTATCGTACAGAAACTAGGGGGAGCGACTGTGGTGGTGTCATGGCCACTAACCAAGGGCCCTTATTTACTGTCATGGCCACTAACCAAGGGCCCTTATTTCCTCCTTCCAAAGGGTCCAAATGGACCATGTCCTGGCGCCTTTGGTGCCAGGTTCATAAGAAAGTGTGCTCTGCACACTTGGGGTCCAAGGCACGTGTATCCAGTCTGGGCGTGGCCATTAGAAAGCATTGGAAGGCACATGCAATCATCCATGGGAGTGGTGAGGTGGGGCCACAAGGCAGAGCGAAAGGAAGTAGCTAGGACCAGACTATTTAAGCCGGCCCCACCCGCATGTTGAGGCTTCGCGTTAATCTGCTGTATGCAGCGTAACACTTACCGCCGTCTGAAGCTCTTACCTGTCTTCAGCTCTGCATCTTCTGATTCCAGCTTCACATCTTCGGCGCACACCTACCAGATTCCAGCTGTACATCTTCAATGCACACCTTACCTGGATCCAGCTATACCATCGCTCGGAGCGCATCCAATCTCGATTCGACATCCACAGCGCGTACCTTACCTGAAACCAGCCATACCACTGCTTGAAGCTCTGCGAGCTTCACACCAGTAACTTCAGCGCGCACCTTACCTGTCTCCTCGAATCCATCTTCTGCTGGGTGCCTCTTCCTCACCTGTCGGAGTCTACATTCACGCAGAAGTCTTCTTCTCGTCAGGCATCCTTGTGGTTGTTCCATCTCGCAGCCGCGAACAGCTTCCTGGATAGCCGCTCTCCATATTCCACCCCTGCAAGAAATGAAGACAGCACAAGGTTAAAAACCGCATAAACATTTAACGCTTGGCCGCGCAACATCTAAGCCTTGCGTTTCATTTAGAAACCCTACTTACCCTCCAGTGGGGGTCCGCTCCATCCCTTTCGGACACCGCGCGGGTCCACTGTCAGCAACGCGACTCTGCGGAGCCATCTTCAACAACTATTGGGGAAAAGAAAGACATTATTAAGAATATGGAGAATAATCATTGGGAAAGACTTTACAGAAGCATACGGACAATAATCATTGTTATCAACACTTACCTCCCAGAAGGATTGCTCGCAGCCTGTCTGGGGCATTTTACGGACCAGTGAAGCAACTGGGTCTGTCTATAGCGCCCCTGCTGAAGAGAAGCAGGACGGAGAGCTCATCTTTGCAAAATAACAGGTGAGAGCCTGTGAGAAAACACTTGCGCATCTCATTCTGGCACGAGGGGGCTTGCAGTTCAGTCGCAGCATTCTCACTGCCTCTTACCTTTCCCCAAGGGAATTGCCAGCAACCTGACCAGACCAAATCAGCTGGGATTAAAGCAAGATCCAGGGAAGCCAAATCCAGGGAGGGCTACAACCGTGCCCCAACGTCCCCGCAGAGACTAGGTGAGCTTAACAGGTGGGGCAACCCCTTCACAACAGGGATGACTCTATATCCACAAAAGGACAGCCACTGATGGACCTGAAGTGTTCAATCCTATCAGTTACACCCGACTCAGATGACAAACCACGTGTGGGGGTGATCATAGGTGACCAAACGTTCTCTTTACTGTGGTTATGGGAGCGACTATATACTGTTTTAGGGAGGGGAGATACCCAATGTCAGGTATTGCCATGAATGCACAGGGATTCTCTGTGGCTACAGATTTGGTACCTTTCACTGATGAACTTCCGATCTCTATAGGGGAACACAACCTTACCATGCCACTGTTACACTTTTGACAGACACTGGTCAACATAATGGGTAGGGGCATGAAGACCCGACTTAACATGACCATCGCATTCACAGAGAAGGTAATAGTATGTTTGACCCAGGGAATTCACTACTGGAATGCACGAGAATGTATCCAGGCATTTTGCAGACAGACTTTACAGAGGGGGGTGCCCTTTCAACCCCAAGCTATTTCAATATGGAATGGAAGTACTATTAGCATGGTTTCCAGGGTTACAGGGCAAATTGCTTCATTTACCCAATTAATTCCTATTCAGACCAGACGTCCCCTTAGACGAAAAGGAAGGACAAGTGTTTCCACAGTATTACATGGGACTGATGATACAAGACGGGCATGGAGAACAATAATCTCGGTAGGAGAAGGTTACAGACTGACTGACTTGATGGACGAGAAGTTGTTCAGAGATGAATATTCAGATTGGGAGACAGTCGGCCTCATTACGAGGTGGGCGCAAAGGGATTACCGGAACCGGTAAGGACACCGGTGCCGGTAATCCCTTTGTGCCCTATTACGAGTTCCCTTAGCGGGTCCCTCCCTTAACTCCTGGTTTTACCAGGCTTTATGGACGGGACCCGTTAAGGGAAACCGGGGTCAATAACGGTACCGCAATTTGCGGTGCCATTATTGCCACCTTCCCATTGAGCCCTATGGGGGCTCAAATGGGAATGGGGATTGGCTCTGGTGAATGGGGAATTACCGGTCCCACCGACCTCGGACTGGACTGGTAATTACTCCCTTCACCAGACCGGAGTCGGACCGATTTTGGAGGCAGCCATGGCGCTAATAGCTCCATGGCTACCTCCAAACTCAGAATGAGGCCCAGTGTTCATTATGAGCATTACCTACTGGGTCAAAATCCATTACTTGGAGGTACCACAGAGAATGGCCCTACTGAACAAGGCACCAGTACCATTTCTTGAGGAAGACCTAGCACAAGTGCCAAGTGTATTATGGACCAAAAGCCCATAAAATGTTGGCTTGTTGAAGGGAGTGGGAGCTGTTAAAATCAAGCTCAAGCCAGGGGCAATCTTACCAAGGGCACAACAATATCCTTTGTCCAGGGAGGCAGACAAAGGCATTTTTAAGACAATTTCTGCATTAGTGCAGCAAGGGATTTTGGTGTGATAAGAGTCATAGTCTAATACAGCGGTGTAACCAGTAAATAAAGTGACAGGTGGATATCATGGCATTTTATTCAGGATCTACGCCCTTTTAACAATCTTGTTGAAACAGAGTTTCCATTGGTTCCCAATACAGAGACAATACTATGCAGTGTTCCACCAGAAGTTACCCTTTTCACAGTGATATATGTGAAGAACTTTTTTCTATCCCATTTCATGAAGAGCCACAGGGCCTGCCATTGTTCCTATATAGAAACACCAAGTGAAAGCACACACAACTTCCTCAAGGGCACTGTGAATCACCATCAATATTTGACAGGGTCCTAAAGATGGATCTAGGGAACATACATTTGGACAACACAGTCATTCAGTACGTAGATGACATCTTGATTTGTAGAAAGTCAGAAAAGTTTTGGTAGGACTCTGTACAGTTGCTGACAGTACTGGCAGTGAAGGGTTACAAGGATGACAAGGCAAACTGCAATGTTGCCAAAGCAAAGTTTTTTTTTATATTGGACAGTTAATATCCTTGCAAGGCAGGAAGGTAGTCTAAGAACGCCACCACCATGGACTGTGTGGGAAATGCAACAATTCTTTGGCTTCTGCAATTATTGCAGAGCCTGGGTGTTTGATTACATCAGATACACAACAACCCTTTTAAAACAGGCTCTGAGAACATCAGAGGGGGGGACGGTAAACTGGCATGTACGCAGGAGATGACCGAAGCATTTGAAGAACTCAAAAGGGCAGTGTAAGCGATTCCAGACACATAGATGCACTACAACTCCCAGCAGCAATAGCAGTCATGAAGTGCCAAGCACACATGAGGGGGGAGGCCGTGATCTCCTGTGGCAACAAAGCCTCAGAGACAGAAGCAAAGCAAATGGCATATTTTACAGAAATAAATGTGTGACACCCCACCTTACACACGCACACGTGCGCTCTGTATGATATTGTGTGAAAGATAAAGCTCATTACTCGTTACTCAAACAGTAGAATTTCAGGGACGAGCGCCAACAGATGAAGAGGAATTATTGATGAGGAGATGGTGCTCAATATCCCCTATGGATGAACTGTGGTGACAGGAAAGCAGAAGGAAACTGGTGTTTCCTGCACCATTGCTGCAGATCGCACTCACACAGATGCATTATCCACCCCCACTTTAGTAAGGATGTTCTTGCTGCACGTATTGGGGAAGATTGGTTCCGTCCCAACCTAAGGGAATAGGTTGCCACTTTTATGGACACTTGCATAGTCAAAGGCACGCTTACAAGTCAGTGGTTCTCTTCCCCTGTCGAGGTAACATCATCGCACAGGAGTGCCTTAGTGACCAGAAGCCTCATGGAATTCAACCCTGCATCCATTGAGAGGGCCGTGCGACACAGGTAAGCCCTGCTGGGCTCGAATCATATGCATCTGCAAGCCATTTAAAAATGGCTGCCCCTGTTCCGACTTCTATATCCTTGCAAGCTTGCCCTGCTGTTTCCCACCTTCTCCTTGCCTCCCATTGGATTACTGACGATTATACGCAGCATATACTAGGGAGCGGGTAGGCAACACCGGTCCCCTTTAAAGGCCCCCTTACAAGGCTGTGGTTCTCTTCCCCTGTCTGGGCCTGGAAAATGGCTTGGCAGGCCTCCACAGACGAAGGTATAGTCCTACCCTTTATTCTAATGCTACTTTACATCATATGGCCCTTGATCTACGATACATACAAAATTCCCTTTGGTTATGTATGTACGTCCCTTGCGCTCACCCAGGGGCTGCCTCTGAACCCCTGCTTATCTCTGAATATCTGCAATCTTGCTGTAATGATACACACAGTCACACCCATAATAATATGACATTATCCCTCTGACTAGACTGCTCACACTGCCACTGCTGATGTAGCTCCACTCCACATGGGTGTAGCTTTCCCAGTATGTGCGTGGTGCAACCACCACTTTTCCAGTCCCCTTCTGGTGCGCATCTTGCACATCGCTAGACGGGTATGCCCTAAATGTCCTAGAGAGCCCATATCCCGTAAACGTACTCGATCCTATGCAACTTGCACTGTCTCAAACTACCTGAGCCGAAAGTGTTGTGTTTGTTTGCTACCTACCAGATTTGTCTTCGCCAGGCCTGTGCTGTAAATATATAAGTTGCTGTGCATATATAACTTGTACCCAACCAGATTTGACCCGTATCAGCCTTGTGCTGAACATGTAACTTATGTTTTCTGCTGTACACATGGGGGCGGGGGGTAATTACAAGTCTGTCGGTCCGGAAATAAGGTTGCCGGTAGCAATGTACCAGCACTCCTTCTGGACCGGACAGACTGTACAGAGGGGGGTGCGCTTTGAACGCTGAGCTATTTCAATATGGAATGGAATGTAGGGATATTAATGCAAATAATAACACACGTGCACAGATATCTGTGTTTCCAGGGGATGAATTCCTATTCAGACCAGAAGTCCCTTTATACGAAAAGGAGGTACAAGTGTTTCCAATAGAACTAGAGATGGTTATAGTAAGGGATGACAGAATAGTATTGCACGGGACCGATGATACACAACGGCATGGAGAATAGTAATCACGGTAGGAGAAGGCCACAGACTGACTGACTTGATGGACAAGAAGTTTTTCAAGATGACTATTCAGATTGTGAGACAGTATTCTTTATGAGCATTACCTGCTGGGTGAGAATCCATTACTTAGAAGTTCCACCGAGAATGGCCATACCGAAAAAGGCACCAGCACCCTTTATTGAGGACGACCTAGCACAAGTGCCAAGTGTATTATGGACCAACAGCCTGTATGATGTTGGCTTGTTGAAGGGAGTGGAGCAGTTAAAATCAAGCTCAAGCCAGGGACAATCTTACCAAGGGCAAAACAATTTCCTTTGTCCAGGGAGGCAGACAAAGGCATATTTGAGACAATTTCCACATTAGTGCAGCAGGGATTTTGGTTCGATCAGAGTCGTAGTGTAATACAGCGGTGTACTCCGTAAAGAAGGTGGCAGAGGGATCATGGTAATTTATTCAGGATCTACGCCCTTTTAACAATATTGTTGAAGCAGAGTTTCCATTAGTTCCCAATAGAGCGACGATGTTATGTAGTGTTCCACCGGAAGCTACCCATTTTACAGTGATGGATTTGAAGAACGCCTTCTTTTCTATCCCACTTCATGAGGAGTCACAGAACCTGACATTGTTCCTATATAGAAACGCCAAGTGAAAACACACAAGACTTCCTCCAGTGCACTGCGACTCACCATCCATATTTGACAGGGTGCTCCAGATGGACTGAGGAAAGATACATTTGGACAGCACAGTCATTCAGTACCTAGATGACATCTTGATGTGTAGCAAGTCAGAAGAACAGTGTCAGAAGCATTCCGTACAGTTGCTGACAGTACTAGCAGAGAAGAGTTAAAAGGTTGACAAGGCAAAACTGCAATATTGCCAAAGCACAGTTTTTTATATTGGACAGTTAATATCACAGGAAGGCAAGAAGGTGACCCCAGAAAGAGCGGAGGCAGTCTTCAGAATGCCACCACCGTGGACTGAGGGAAATGCAGCATTGGGCCACTGCAATTATTGCAGAGCCTGGGTGTTCGATTACAGCACATACCCAAGACCCCTTTTAAAACAGGCTCCGAGAGGCTCAGAGGGGGACCATAAACTGGCATTGATGCAGGAGATGACCAAAGCATTTAAAGACCTCAAACAGGCAGTATGCATGTTCCTAGTGTTAGAATTTGGCAATGTAGTCTGGAATCCATATCTGTTCTCGCACTCCAATGGAGTAGTGCTGACAGCAGTGCTCATGCAAAAGATGACCTTATGCCACAGACCAATATCTTATTTAGTAAGCCTTTAGACCCAGTAATGAGAGGACATTAACCTTGTGAGCACGCATTCGCCGCTGCTGCATTTGCAGTAGAGAAATTCGCAAATGTCACAATGGACTGTAGTACCACATTATACATGAAGTATGCCCTTTTCACCATTCTTAACAATCCTGAAAGCACATTCGCTTCATTGCAGATCTATTAATGCACTTTCAGTGCTGTGTTGTGTTCTAAAACCAGATTGTTTTGGGTGGAGAATTTGATTTTCATCCACGAACTTCTACAGTTGTTAAGTAGTCATATTATCCAATATGTTTAATATAAATGGTGTGTTGGTAATTGGATGTAAATTGGCACTGTCACTGGGACTTTTATCTATTTTTGACAAGAGGAGTCACTTTTTTAATGCTTTTGGGCACATTGTTGCACTGAAAAGAAGATTTGATAAATTGAATAAGAAAGGGAGCAAAACTATTCTTATGTGTTAAAACCAGCTTACATGGGATGCTGTCTCCTAAGCAAAAGGGCGGATTCATACAACACGTTGATTCCATCAATTCAGCTAAATTTATGTTTCTGAATGAGAAAGCTTGTTCTTCTTCCTCTAAATGTTTTGTTTGTTTATGTATCGGGACATTTAGGGAATCGTCGGAGGGTGAAACTCTGATCTTATCACAAGCATTTAAAACTTTGTCAGCAAACGCCTTTTGAACTCTAACTCAGTCCCCAGCAGAGCGAATGAAAGAGCATGGCTGTAGGTGTGGTTTTTCAATTTTCTTTAAAATGCTGAATAACTGCTTAACTCCATTTTTTGCATGTACTATTTGCTGTTCGAAGAACTTTTTCTTAGTTTCTAATATTGCGCATTTGTAAATTTTCTTGTTTTCTTTCCAAGCTAATTTATGTTAATTGCTATTGGTTTTTGGCCAGAGGCGTTCAGCTTGTCTTTGGTTCCTTTAGTTCCATAGTGAACCAATCTTTGTGTTGGGTCTTTTCTCTACCAACAGCGGTTCTAAGAGGAGCCACCTGGTCAAGCATTTGATAAAAAAAAAAATTCATACATTTTTACTCAAGTTTCAGGATTATACCCATCCGAGGTATTTTCCATTACTAGAGTGATCCATTTGTTCAGAGTTGGTCATGATCTCAGTGTTGGATGTTCTGGTGTGTCTACAGGACCATGGGGTCAGTGGCTTGATTTTGTTTGACCTCTCCGTGGCCTTTTATATCATTCACCACTGTATCCTGCTGAAGGGCATGATGAAGGCAGGAATCTCCGGGCACTCCCCTTGCTTGGTTTACCTCTTTTATAGCAGAGCGTACACAGACAGTGTCATTGTTCCCTTTTTTATCCTCAGCCAGGGTCCTGTCCTGTGGGGTTCCTCAGAGCTCGTCATTGTTCCTGCTACTTTTTAATTTGTACTTGCACCCCTTGGCTGACCTGATGCAGGTGTCTGGGGTAAAGTTTTATACCTATGCCGACAATACTCAGCTTCTTTTTTGGCTAGATTCCTCTAAAAGTAATCCACCAGCCCAAATGAGGAATTGCTTGATAGCTGTTGGGCATTGTATGGAAAAAAACGGGCTGAAATTGAATAGGGCAAGAGCAGAGGTAATAGTGACGGGAGACTTAGAATCTCAAGCATCCTGGACCGATTATTTCTGTCCAGTTTCACTGGGTCCTCATCCACTTCCTCTTAACTTGGTAACCAGCCTGGGCATTAAAGTCCAGGCCTCTGGCTCTCGAGAAGTACAAATTGCATCTGTCTGCAATTCTAGGTTTGTCAATTAAAACATTCTGAGGAAGACTTTGCCTTTCCTCCCCCCGGAGTCTCACGCTAAGTTTGTTGCGCTTCAATACTGGGATCCATTAATTATTGCAATGGCATCTATCTGGGACCACTAGCTTTTCGGTTCCTCAGTCTGCAGCTACTGCAGAATGCAGCTGCCCGCTTGACATTAGGAGCAGGTTCGGGTGTCTACTCTGCCGACCTTCTTCCTCAACTGCATTGCCTCCCAGTGCGTAGTCGAATCGAGTTTAAGACTCTGTGCATTACCCAATGGGCTGTTCACCATTGTGGAGCTGAGTACCTGCAGACTAAGCTCATCCCGTACATCTCCGCCAGGTGTTTGCGATTTGACTCCCAGAAGCTTTTGATAGTCCACCGTTTCCAAAGGACTCGCCTGGGTGGCTGTGCCTTTTCAAGCCTTTTCTTAAAGTTTCATTGGATTTTCTTAACCGGTGCCGGTTTTTTAACCAATGTTTGTTTTTGAAAAACTGGAAATTTTATTGTACTAGGATCTGACCAAATGCAAATATTTGTCTCGAGGATTTCTACTTGTAAGTTTCTATATGCAACCCAATCCAGGATCTTGCCTTTGGAATGAGTAGGGTCATTGTTGAGAATGGTACATTCTGTATTTCTGAGGTTACCGTCTAACAAAACTGCATTCTGATCAACTTTATCCAGGTACCGGCAATTAACATCTCTCAGGAGCTGTTCTACCTGGCTTATTTAAAAGGTGCACGATCTGCATTAGTTCTTCAGTAAAGTTTGGCATATCTTTGGGTGGTAGATATAGTAAGATGAGATTAATACTGTTAGTTGCACCAGATTTCAATGTGAGGTGCAAAATCTCACAACTTGTTCATGCTATTAGAACTTCAAAAAATTACAGTTTGTCTTTCATGATGAACACCACTTTCATGTTCAGACGATTATTCATTTTAAAAAGTACATTTAGCTGTCCCAGGTATCTCCCGTACAGGGCCGCATGGTTCTTGAAGCCAGGTCACTGTCAAGCAAATCAAATCCAGATCTTGATTCAGTATATAATCATGAATGTCCAGTGCATGTTTCGTTTATTCCTCCCCTATCTAACACCAAGGGAAGCCTTGTCCTAATGATTTGAAGAATATTCACGTATGTGCTTCCATACATGCCGGTCAATCCTAGTCCTCTGATCTTCCAACAGATGCATATTAACTCTTGTATTAACACTTCCCTGTTCTTCCGAAACCATCAAGGACCATACCGACACACTTGCTGCGGCCCGGGCTGATTTTCTGCAATCACTGTTTTACCACTGGAACCTTCCCCTCCCCCCTGAGGCACTCCCTTGTGCACGCCCTACTCAAGAATCCCTCAGCCGATCCTTCCCCTCTGGCTAAGTATCGCCCGATCTCTATCACTCCTTTCTTGGGCAAACTGTTGGAAAAGCTGGCTATCTCCCAGCGTAACCTTCACACTGAATCTTTTGGTTGTCTCCATGACCATTAGTCTGGCTTCAGAGCCGCCAGAAGCATGGAAACTGCTCTCTTGAAAATCTTTGAAGACCTGTTCTCCAACCTTGACTCTAACCTTCCTTCTTTCCTCATTCTCCTTGATCTTTCTTCTGCTTTCGACACAGTCAACCATGCCATCCTGCTCAAACGCCTCTGGGATAACCTGGGTATCACTGATCAGGCCCTGGCCTGGTGAACCACCTTTCTCACTGACCGAGCCAATCAGGTCCAACTGGGATCCTTACTCTCTTCTATCTCTCTGTCTACCTGTGGTGTTCCCCAGGGGTCTAACCTCTCTCCCTAGCTGTTCAACCAACTCCTGGTTCCTCTCGCCCACTGCATAGCCACTCTCTGCTGCAACTTAAAGTGTTATGCGATGACACTCAGCTCTCTTTCATGCTCCCCTTGGCCGCGTCTACACCTTCTATCATTCCTGACTGGCTGTGTGCAATTCAGGAGTGTTGTGCCACTAATGATCTCTGCCTCGATGCCAGTAAGACGGAGATCCCCCTCATCAGAACACCAGCTCCCTCCCATTAATTTTATAATCTGGCCAAAAGAGCACAACTTTTATCTCATCCATTCACTGGAATCACTGATGTTATCTAATATTTTGGTACCTTTGGATTTCCAATCTTGCCTGCTCTTTGCTGCCTTTTGGGCTTTGCCTTTTGATCACTGATTGGCTGGGTGAGCCTCAGTGCCGGCCTCCAATTCTTCAAAGGGAGGAGCTGTCACACTGTCTTTAGCCGAAAGAAGCAGCAGCAGACCAATCTGTGCTCTCTTATGATGATGGATGAAAGACCCTTTCTGTCACAGAGTCATCTTCCTATTGCTATGTTATGTTATTAGCCTTCTATACTGAGCACATCACTACCATACACCTTAGCGTAGAGGCAAAGTGTGACCTTGCCCAGGGTGGCAGTCAGTTTGTGGATTTGGGTAAGAAGGAAAAAGTGCACAAGGGAGCAGGAAAGGGACTGTGCTACTGTTAAGAGATGCCAACCCATATGCTGGCTACCCACACCCTGTACAGCTTGCCGCTGCTCTCGAGCTAGGTCCACTCTTTAAACAATAAAACATGTAGGAAACCAATCAGGGCATTCATTGTGAAGGCTGACACTGCATGCAATCCACCAGTGCTTGAAACAGCAACAGCATTCGGATGCTGTCAGACCGGATCAAAGTTTTGATTTCAGGAGTTCAAGTCCGAAAAAGACAGATTTGCAGAGATGGACAATCACATTAGCTTATAGTGCAGATGCACTCCTTGGCTTTGTGTTTGCTCCTAACTGCACACCTGACCTGGCAGACATAAAATCAGGACAGTTTTTAAAATCTCTTACAACAGACTCAGTCATGGGAGTCACTGCGCCCTTCACCCTGAACATAAGGTCCTTAATTAGTAACATATCATACACGGATGGGATGCAGAGTAACTCATACACCGAATAATAAGACCAACTCAGGAAGTTTGGCTAAAGTCTCCTCCGACTGTTTTAATATCAATTGTCTAACACAGTGAGTTACAATGGACATCAACAAACATTCGCTTAAGTTCTCTCAAAACATTTCATAAAAAACAACACTTGTATAGTAAAAACTTCATGGGTGATGTCATACTATGTGGTAAATAATAAAAACCTATGGGGAGCTGTGGTTGGAATAAGGGGAACATCTAAGTATACTTTCTATAAGGGATTGGGTTGTGAGTGGACATCTACTATCAGGTGGACAACTTAAGCCTGCCTCTAGTCATGCTCAACAGTTATTGAGTACACGGTATACTATTGGCTTTCAAAATATAAGGCCCGTTGATATATGGCCCTTTATAATTGGTTGGCACTCTTGTGCCCTTCTGGAACATTCTATTCACTAGCAGCATGTAAGCTCAGATCCCAGGTGCCTGGAGTTGGGCTTGACCGCGTCTCCCCTCCTAATTAGCCCTACATCCTTCACCATTCATGTTCTCTGCCACGAAGATGTCCTTTGACTCGGCCTTCAGTAGTTTCTCTTCTCTTGGGAATAAAAGGGAGTATGAGCACATTCTTATCAATGCTCTGGTCTGCATGCCAACTTCTATTTCATCCTCGACTCACGTCATAGGAGACCATGCTTCAGCCTGATTTTCATCATTTAATTGTTTGAATTAATAAATTTGGCACTCATGGTGTTCTTTCCTTGCCACTTAACAAGGAATGATTTCGCTTCTTACTGCCTTTCAGAATAGATAACTAGTTCTTGGCTACCCCAGCCCTTGGCACCGGGCCAGACAGCTCTTCTTGGTGCTTCCATGATTCTTAGCTGCTTTTCTTGCGGTGACACAGCTTCAGCTTTTGACCCTTCTTTTCTCCACAGACTTGAGCTTACTAGTATTGTGACATCGACGTCCATCTTCTATATAATAGCAGCATTGTCTGCAGTCTATTCACTACAAATAGCCAGCCTTGATGATTACTTAGTCTACTTGCAACATACAGGTAGTAGGGGGGCGGGACTTCCTGCAGAGACATTCGGCTGCTTCTCTACACTCCTCTCTCAGGTTGTCCATCAACCACACCTTCACTGGTCTTGACATCTTAGAATTTTCTGTTGAAGTTCTTCTTCGGGGTCCATATTTTCATCCTTTAAGGGATCCAACTGATTTTACATGATCATCAACACACTAGGTCATGTAAGTGCACTGTCCATGTGGGTTTCAGTAGATCCATCATCCCATGTACTTGTAACACTCACCACCGACTTGGCTGGATTGCTTCTGACTTGAGTTCGCCTCCCCCCGGGTGCTCGTTCTGCCAAGGATCTATTCTGGAAGACAGGAGTTCTGTTTTAGCCACAATCTCCTTCTCTTGGGGCCCACCTCCCAAGTGCCCCCCAGTCACCCCTTTAGAGTCTTCCTCACCTTGTGTTTCGATAAGGCGTGCTCTCCGTCCTGCTATTTTGTGCAGGGGCGCGTCATGGCTGGGCACCTTGCAGCTAAGTTACTTCACTGGCCTGGGCCCTGGAGTCCAGTCCAGCTGTGACTCCGCTCTTGAGGTAAGTCTATAGATCTTAGTTCTTAAAGAGTATGTGTTCATAATAGTAGTTGCCCTGTTAATCTCCTCCTTCTCTCGTAGGTGCAGAAGGGATGATGAAGGTGTCGAGCTGATGGAGAGGGCGATGCTCGAGATGGTAAGTGAATGCGCAGAGCGCGGCGCTATGAGTGTCTTTGTAATTGGGCTAACCTGTATTGTTCTTTCTATGCAGGTCGCGGGCAGTCCCTGGAAGAAGAGCGATCAGATGTAAGTGGGACGTGGAGTGGAAGATGTCCGGACTGCCATTGCCTACCACTTTCTTAACAACGAGGTGATCGGGTGCACTATTTGTGGGAATCCTGCAATGAATCGGCGGTAAACGTTTGCAAAACCTAGCATGCTCTGGACTCCTCTAACTGAACTTGGGGCTGGCCAATTGAGGACGGCGTCGACCATGTGCATATCCATTCGTATTCCTTTTGGAGTGAGGATAAACCCCAGGAACTCTACTTTTGTAACATGGAATAAACATTTCTCAAGTTTGGCGTAGAGATGATGTTGACGGAGCTTGGTAAGGACGGACCATACATGCTTAACATGGTCTTGCTCTGAGGCTGAATGTACTAGGATATCGTCTATATAGACTAAGGCGCAGACGTCGATCAGCTCTCTCAGAACATCGTTCATGAAACATTGAAATGCGGCTGGGGCATTGCACAGGCCAAATGGCACTACTTGGTATTCATATAAGCCATATTTGGTATGGAACTCTGTTTTCCTTTCGTCCCCCTTTTTAATGCGCACAAGATGGTAGGCCCCTCTAAGGTCCAGTTTCATATAGATTTGGGCATCTTTGACTTGGTCTAACAATTCCGGGATCAGGGGTAGTGGGTAGCGATTCTTGACAGTGACTTGGTTCAATGCGCAGTAGTCGATGCAGGCCCTCAATTCTCCTTCCTTCTTCGGCACGAAGAATAAGGGAGACGGCGCTGGTGACTTTGAGGGGTGGATGAACCCGTTGTCCAGATATTGTTTCAGATATGACTTCAAATGTTGGTTCTCGGGTTCAGTGAGTGTGTAAATACGGCCACAAGGAATTTGGGCACCAGGAATCAGATCAATCTGGCAATCATAGGGTCTGTGGGGCGGCAAAGTATTGGCTTGTTCTTTTTGAAACACATCTTGAAAGTCTTGATATTGGATTGGTATAGTAGCAACCACACCTAAGACACTTGTCGCCCCTTCCTGAATGGATGAGCCAGTATTCTTACTCTTCATTCCTTTGGGATAGCAGTTGTGTGTGCAGTCCTGGGAAAAAAACAATTCTCGGACATGCCAGTTGATCCGTGGATTAGGTGCGACCAGCCACGGCATCCCTAGAATTAATCGGAACTGCAGTGCTTTGATGAGGTCAAAGGTGATTAATTCTCAATGACCATCCTGACACAAGAGGGTGAGATCAGTGGTACATTCGGACACGGGGCCGGAGGCGATTTCGGTGCCATCTACAGTGGTTACAGTCTCTGTGGGAGGCTTGGAGCAGAGTGGAAGCCCCATCTTTGCTGCAAGATCCTGGTCCATGTAATACCCCACGGCTCCGCTATCAATGTAAGCTTCTAACAAATGCATCTTTGATGGCTGTTGATGGGTGATCAGGATCACAGGTAAAGCAAAATGGGAGGTCTGTAATTGGATTTCTTCGCTCGACATATGGCCCCCCACAATTGGCGGGCTTGGTAGATTTCCGACTCCTCACTTGGTTTCTCCTTGTGAGTGGCTCCTACGGTTCTTCTTGGAGGTTTTACCAGGCACTGTTTGAGGAAATGGCCTTCCTTTCTGCAGTATAGGCATAACAGCTGTTCCCTTCTCCTGTCCCTCTCTGCCTTGGTTAGAGGGGGTCTAACCACTCCTAGTTCCATTGGTTCTACGGAACTTTCTGTTCCCCGCTGGGCAGGATCTTTGGGGTGCATGAACATGGGGCGTGCATGGGACTTCGATCCGTTCTCCGATCTTGCAACCTATGGTCAAGTTGAACTACCAGATTTATGAACTCGGCACAGTCTTTGGGCGGATCCACTACTTGGGCAAGCACATCCTTTAACTCCCCTCGTAAGCTCTGGTGGAACAAGGTGGTTCTTTTGTCCTCTGGCCATTCTGCTTCGACCACAAGCCTATTAAAGGTAGCTATGTATGTCTACAGATCTTGGTTTCCTTGACGGAGGGACAAGAGTTTGTTGTCTAAGGCCTGTCCATGAGTACTACGGGCGAAGAGCTTTTCCAACTACTGCTGAAAGCCTCCAAAATCGTGTAACAGCGGATCATCCCGGCTAATGAACGGTAACGACCAGTCT
Source organism: Ambystoma mexicanum (assembly GCF_040938575.1). Lineage (NCBI taxonomy): Eukaryota > Metazoa > Chordata > Amphibia > Caudata > Ambystomatidae > Ambystoma > Ambystoma mexicanum. The sequence goes on from NC_090925.1 coordinate 158,062,686, forward strand.
GCAGCACTGCTACTCAAGTAGGACAACACAAAGGTCACTCGCGACTGGTCATTGGGAAATGCCCCAGGTCTGCACAAAAAGTGGAGGCGACACTGATTCATAAAGGTCGCGCATCTTCGAGGATCCCCAGAGAAACGCTCCGGTGGAGCTAGTGGAACTGCCACAAGAAGGGTAATCCGCACCGGATTGCTTGTGGGGGCTGGCATTGATGGGCTAATTCCAGGCAAAGGGGCTTGTCCGGCCTGTGATTGAAGGAGTTGTCTGCCGAGATCATTGGTTCGTTCTTTGGCCACAATTAGTTCTCTCCGCAAGACATTGGTTTCTTGTCACGCTGAAGGTACCTCTGTGTGTAATTACCCAACAACTGAGTCAACTGGTCGGTTTCCGAGGTTTCCATGCTGGGCGCCCGGGTGGATTATAATGTTTGGGCTTCGCGTTCTGTAACGCTCACCTTGTATCCACAGGGGCGCCTTTCGACTTGTCTGGATTGCTTCTGACTTGGGTTTTCCTCCCCCGGGTGCTCGTTCTGCCGAGGATCTATTCTGGAAGACAGGAGTTCTGTTTTACCCACAATCTCCTTCTCTTGGGGCCCACCTCCCAAGTGCCACCGAACCACCCCCTTAGAGTCTTCCTCACCTTGTGTTTCGATAAGGCGCGCTCTCCGTCCTGCTGTTCTGTGCAGGGGCGCGTCATGGTTGGGCACCTTGCTGCCAAGTTACTTCACTGGCGTGGGCCCTGGAGTACAGTCCTGCTGCGACTCCGCTCTTGAAGTAAGTCTATAGATCTTAGTTCTCAAAAAGTGTGTGTCCATAATAGTAGTTGCCCTGTTAATCTCCTCCTTCTCTCATAGGTGCAGAAGGGATGATGAAGGTGTTGAGCTGATGGAGAGGGCGCGGCTCGAGATGGTAAGTGAATGCTATAAGCATCTTTGTAACTGGGCTAACCTGTATTATTCTTTCCTTGCAGGTCGCCGGGCAGTCCCTGGAAGAAGAGCGATCAGATGGAAGTGGGACGTGGAGTGGAAGATGTCCGGACCGCCGTTGAATACCAGGAGAGCTTCGCTAGGTAAGCACGAGTCTGAAAGGCGTTGGAATCAGAAGACAAACGCTTACTAAAATTGTCCTCTTCTCTCTACTCCCTAGGATGTTGGTTGCAGGCGAGGATGGGCTCCAGAGAAGACACCAGAGCTAACGAGGAGCTGGATGGCTGAACAGGTAAGGAGGACTAATGGTGTTCTTCTTCTCTCCTTGTAGATGCAGGCCTGGAATGCTCCGAGCAGGTCACGGTGAACGTCGCACTTCGAGAGCAGAGAAACACGAAGTGCATGCTTCAGCTCGGGCTTGGCTTAAATAGCCTACAGGTATCCCAGGTGCCTCCAGGGCGGACCACGCCCTAGATGCTAGACTACAGGGTTCGGTTCTAAACTGAACCTTGTGGGGGCAGCCATGTTGGTCCATTTCCCAATAGGAACTCCATCTACCATTTGAGCCTGGCCCCAAAGGCGCCAGGACTGGCTCCAGGAAAGTCAAGAGGGGCATGATTAGGCCTTTGGGGCCTTGCAGGAACACTGTGTCGAGGCCCAGGGACCCCAAGTCCCAAGGCCAGGGGCTATGGCCGTGACAGTACTTCTTATGGTTCTTTGGATTTAGGAACTTGGTTCCTTCGGGTGCTATAATACGGCCTTTATGCATGCTCTGGGTTCTTCATCAGTCAACTGCTTGGGTCCAAATCCTGTCTTGACTGTCTTCTTGCAGTGTGCGATGATTATCCTGATCACACATAATCCAAACATTATCATTACCAGTACTGCTCCCAGAATCTTAAAGATGTTAGCCATCCACTGTGGAACCCATGAGAAGATAGATGCAAACCAACTGTCATCTGCAATATCTTCTGTCTCATGTTCCATTTTGTTGTGTGGGCTTGCCAGCAACATTATGGCCTCTGTCAAGGTCTCATTCTCATCATCATGAGAAGATATGAATGTGAAACATGATGGCCCAATGTTGGCGCAAACTCCTCAATCCATTGCTGTAATCATATTAAGGACATATCTGTTCTAGAGGGTCATCTGTCGTATGGCCCTTAATTCTTCCCTGGTAGCATTGAATCCATTTGTGGTGGTGTTGATCGCCTGTAGGAGCTCCCAGCGAGTGATTTTCAACCACCTTGCCTTGGCCATCATCTGGATCTGAGGCATAAAGATAGTCATGAAGATTGAATATGTTTTGCTGAATAGTCTATGCTCATACATAATAGTATCAAAGGCTTCTATTGATCTGGCTGAGAAATAGTTCTCCCTCTGTGTTCAAATAAGAAATTCAAGTGATCTTTTCTTTTTCAAATGGGCCTTCACTTTAGGAAATTCACCAATGCTCAGGTCACTCTGAGGAATCACTAACGCTGGAACATGGATGAATACCAAGGAACACATTCCTCCCCAAATTTTGGGCAGCTTCATGTAGGCTATGGACCTACAAGCCCAATAATAATGCATTAGAACGACTGTCCCTTCCTTCATGGCTGGAACATCATAAATTCAGCCACACTGGTGATTCTCTTCAACCTTCCCCGTACCATTATTTCTAAAATACAAGGATGCACGCATTAGAGGTAGTATCTGTAATGGTCCTCCTTTGTCGTCGACCCATGTCCACAATATTGTAATCTTCGAACATTGATTCTTGCATTCCTTTTCTGCAGTGTCTATAACTGCTTAGTACCGTACATTTAACGCTGCTGCTTTGAAAATAAACAGGCCATCAGCCCATCATTCTAGTGTCTGCACTGTTCCTTTGATTTGCAATTTACCTCTTTCTCAGCATCTCCGTATCTCTTCTTTATTCTTTCCTTGACAATTTAGCATTTCATTTTTTTCAACCTTGATTCCAGCTCCATTTGTTCCAGGCTGTTCATATCTGATTACCTGACGACTTGTTTCTGGCTTCTCTCTTGTCTTTAAATCTTGCACATAATTATCTTCTCTTTGAGATGTCTCTTTATTTACCCATATCAGTGATGCTATTCTGCCTTGGAATTGTCCTCTTGTCTGGCAAAGTGCAAGATGCATCAAGTAATGAGCTTTTTGCATTGGTACTTCTGTGCTATGAATATCTTGGAGTTTCCCACAGCATATGGTATCAGGGAACACGCATAGCAACTCTCCTTAGATGTTCTCTCTCCTACTCTTCTCATGTGCTGATACCACATGTTATTAATCATGTGTATTGAATTGTCTAGATATGTGTTTATAGCATCATTGTCTCCTTCTGCACTTCTCCTGTATCTCCCTCTAAAAATGTAAGCAGCCCATGGAAACAACTCTAAAGCAGCCTTTTGATGGGGTGATAACACAAAGGGTTTTGGCTCATTTTGGAATGGGCAAATCTACAAGAGTTCCTGGAGTGGGAAGGATCAAATGGACATCTGCTTTATTTAAATCAATAAAGTAGAAGAGGCGAATCAAAAGAAACAGAAAAACACAAAGCATAATTATGCGTATGTATATTATGAACCAACATATTGATCCCCACCACTTATGCCATTCTGGAATCTCTTGAACTTGCTCATTCGTTGAAATCATGTTAACTTCAACATTTCTCATTTTTATTTCAATTTAAGGAAGGAAAAACACTTTACTCTGGTAGCTTTAATGAATTTGGTAGCTGTAATAATTATTTTACTATTGCTACAAGCAGCCTTCTGATTACAGGGCCATTCTTAGGATCCTGTATAAAAGTGTGAATGTCCATGTCTCTTCTTACAAAGGATAAGCTTGAAGGATAAACACAAAAACACCAAGTACAAGCCAATGCACATCATGGTCTGACAAGACCATAGATTTAGTCAAACAAATATTCAGTGAAAAACAAATCTGTGTACTGCTCTTGCTTCCAATTATCAAACTCGAATTCCAAATCAGGCATATACATCAATGTTTTTCTAAGTTTAATTTTTCAGAATTCCTGTGACTCCTGGCAAAGATCTGCATGCCTGCTATAATATCTATAATTATTGTCCACGGGGAGTCACAGTCCAAATGCAAATCTGAATTTTTTTTATCAACTTATTGATTTATCGTCCTTCTTTGACATCGATCGAGTCTGCACACGCTGAAATTCATCTTCTTGTCTTGCTTCTGGATCAATAGCTGGAGGTGCTGCGGTCTCGCTGGCGTATAGCTTTATGTCGATCCACGCTCGTTTTACTTTAACTTTTACTGCTGAAGGAGTAACATTTTTAAGACAAAGCGCGATTAAAGCATGGCTCATGCCATATCCTAGTAAAGTTTCTGATTAGCATGGTACCACCAGCAAATAATCTAGTTGCTGATAGTAATTCAAGAGATCCGGTTGATGGATGGTTTTCATCTGTGTTCTGAGACAAACCCCCATGGTGCTTAAGTTGATCTGAAATGAGAGAGATGCTAGCAGTCATACATGTCAAATACACAAGTAACTAATTTCCTGACATTTCTGCTGTACTCTGGGCATCACGTCTACTCCTCGATGGAGGTTTAAGAGGCATTCTCATTTGCCTCCCAGTCACTAGTTCATGGGGTGTGAGGTGGTGGTCCGAACCCGGCTAATTCCTTAGGGCATATAAAGCTACAGGCAGGCAATATGGCCATCCCATTTGCAATGTAAGCTTGAACTTGGCAATCCTTTTTTTAAGGATGCCGTTGAGTCTCTCACATATGCTGTTATCTTGCGGGTGATGAGCAGAAGAGAACTTCTGTTTAATACTCAGTAGAAGCCCTATCTGTTTGAATACTTCATTGACAAAATATGGCCCGTTATCAGATCTCAGCACTTCACACTCACCCTATCTTGGAAAGACTTCACACACTAGAAACTTCACTGCGCAAGTGGCATCAGGGTGTGTTCATGTTCCTGCTTCAATCCACCTAGAGAACGGACACACACCAGTATCAGATACCTATATCCACTACACATCTGCAACATATCAACATAGTCAATTTGTAAAAGCTGAAAAGTATCATTAGGGCGTGAAATAACTCCTCTAATCATTCGCAGTGTATGCCCAGCCATAAAATGTTCACATACGATGGAGTTTACTACATAAGATGCAACGTGTTCTAACAGGTTTGGAACAAACCAGTCTTCTGCAATTGTTGGAGAAAGACTTTCCCTAGTTACATGCGCAGGGTAGTGCAGCTGTTCGAGCGCTACCTTTAACAATGCTACTGGCATCACTGACTTTCCAGTCCTATGTTGTCACCATAAGGCTTCAGTTGGGGATAAAGAACGCCCCTTTGCTTCCATAATTCCTGCACTTCCTGTGGTGCACTGCATTGAATCTCCATTAGTTGTGTTTTCGACAAATGATTAAACCCTTCTTTCACTATCAGAATAATGAATACATTTTCTTTGACATTTGGAGTATCAAAATTTGAAATCTCTGGAGAAGATCCAATCCTCTTAGCTTCTGCAGTTGCGGCTTCATTCCTGCAAGAAATAAAGTCACATTTAATGACAGCTATGGCTACTGGGAGTTGCAGTACCTTAATAAGCCTGTCCAATAAGGATGTGTGCTGCACTCGAGTGCCGTCCGCACGAGGTAGCCCCTCCTTTTCAAACGCACTAGCCCTGCATGTACGGTTGACGTAACATAGGCAGAGTCACTGTACACCGTCACTTCCTGCCCTTTGTGTTTCTCATGCATGACAATAGGCGCCACTAATTCTGCTGCTTGTGCTGAAAAGTGAGACGGTAGTCTAGCACTTGCTACAGTTTCAAACTTGCCATTTGCTTTATGCCTTATTACAGCTGCGCCAGAATGTCTTTCTCCACTTATTTCATACATTTTTGAAGAACTATTAATAAAGAGAATTTCCCCTCACACCAATGTGTTCTCTTTCACACGCGGTGTATCATCATAAAATTCAATCTTGCCGACGTGTGATATTTTTTACTATATTTTTGCCATACTGAATCAGACTTCTATTTGACCTGGGGATTTGGCCCGGTTATTTTCATTGTGAAAACAGTCTACTGGATTGATCCTTTCATTCGCGGCCCAGATTTGAAAAAGGCTCAGAGGAGCCGAAACACGTGTAATCATCCGCACATGGGCTTGATTTATTTATCTGGCTGTCCATTAAAACAAACGTGCACGTATTTGATGGTGCTGAGTCCTGGAGTCATTTCCTTGTGTAAAATTCAATCTAGTTTGCACAGTCATGCACCTGCTCACCCTCCGCACTGGCTCAGCTACAAATGTGGCCATATTCACTATTTTACATCTAACAATGTTGATCGCTGGGTTCGAAATCATTACTTCAAAAGCAGAAGCTCTCTGAGATGGGTTTCACTAAAAATGCAAACAAAGTATGCTCCACAACATCCCAGTACTGGTGGACTTGTCAATTACGAACGTGGTGGCTGCCAATTACTATTTGCAAGGAAAGTGTCCCTTCATAACTGGGTCTAACATCCCACTGTAATACGCTAGAGGTTTATACCCCAATGTGGTCCTCTGTGTAAACACTGCAGTCCTGACTGTCCCATTTGTGCGCAAGAATAAGAAAAACTCCTCAGCATAATTGGGGATTCCTAAAACAGGAGCTGTTGTGCTTTTTGTAACTCTTCAAATCCCTCCTCCATCTCTTCAGTCCATAGTATTGTAACTTTGTCCACTTATGCCTTTTTCTAAGCCTGCAAAAGGGGTTTTGTGTATGAACTATAATCGATCACCCAGACTCTAACATAATGAAATAGCCCCGAAAACTGTCCATCTTTTTTACTATATGCGGTTTTGCAATTTTCATAATTGTATCGGCCCTCTCAGGTGTCACCTTTTTTCCTTCATGTGAAATCAATTGCCCTATATATAACACTTATTCTTGACAATACTGTAACTTCTCTTTGTTTACCTTATATCCTTTGTCTGCTAGGATAGTCATCACCTGAATCGAGTCTTGCCTGCATTCATCTTTTGTCGTGCCTCATATTAAAATGTCATCTATGTACTGTAACACAGCACTTTTCTAAGCAATATTGCCTAAGTCCATTTTTAGGACTCTATTAAAGCTTGATGGAGACTCACAGTACCCTTGGGGCAGCCTAGTATGTTTCAGATGAGTCTGGCGGAACGTAAATTAAGTCAAATATTGTGGGTCCTTGTGCAACAGGATTGAGAAAAACGCTTTTTTCAAATCAATCATTGTGAAATATCGCGCTCATACGGGGATACTGCATAATATTGTTGCTGGATTCGGAACTAAAGGAAACTCTGCCTCTACAATCTGGTTAATCAGTCTCATGTCCTGTATGAATCTCGATGACCGTTCCTTTGATTTTTTTTACAGGATACACTGCTGTGTTACACAATGATTCTGACGGTAAAAGAATACCTTGTTCGATCAGTGTGGAAATGGTCTTAAATATACCCTCATCAGCCTCTCCAGACATGGTGTACTGTTTTCCTTGAGGTAAAATCGCTCCTGGTTCAGCTTTATTTAGACTTCCCCTACCTACTTTAACAGACCTATGTCATAAGAGCCTGGTCCATAAGACACTCAGCACTTTGTCCAAATCTTCTTCAAAAAATGCTGGGCGCTGCTGCATTATCACCATTCGTTGTGGAACTTCCCCTTTCTCTATTCTAATCCAGTAAGTGATGCTCATCTGAAACACTGCTTCATCATCTGTGGGATCATCCCAAAACATGTAATCGTCAGTAATGCCAGTTAATATGCACCGCTATTCAATAGCTATCACTCTTCTCCATGGTCTATCTTTGTCATCTGTTCCTTCAAGTAATGCCATTTTCCCACGTACTGTGGCTGTATCTAATTCTATAGGGATAGCCTGTCCCTGCTCTTCGTCCATAGATATCTGTGGTCTGAACAAGAATTTGTCGGGCATTCTCATAGTCTTTCCCACTATACCAGGTAAACATGTTAATAGAATGCTCGCCTCCCAAAAGGAAAACCTCTGGCTCAACTGGAACACCTCGTATTGTCCTGTGAATGCTAATATGAATTCACCCACGGTTAAATAGTGTATCCCAGGAGTGGAACAAACATTACCTTTGTCAGTAAATGAAATCGTCATGTTAAGTTTTGTCATCAAATCTTTTCCTAAAATGTTAACTGGTGTCTACCATGAATACAACAACGGAAGAGATTTGTCACACTCCCCTACAGAGACTGGTAATTTGTCAGTAAAAGGAACTCTACTTGTAGCTCCAGAGAACACTTGAGCATTCGTGACATTTCTCAACATTGGATATTTTCCCTCTCGTATACATGAGCGTGTAGCCCCAGTGTCTACTAAAAAAGAAAAATATTTGCCTCCTATTGTCACATCGACCCTTGGTTCCTCTTAGGGGTCTTGTGTCACAGATAGTACTGAACACATCAAGTCGCCATGTGAGCTGTCCTATTGTGGGTATATGCATACCCCTGTACCCGTGAAAGGATTCCCTCTCGCTACAGTGACACCCCCTATTCTAGGTGTCAACAATTGTTCTGTGTTTGCATACTGCTGTGTCTGCATGTGGTCATGCTGTGACTGCCCTTGTGGTGGATTCATTTGCACTTGCTGTGCCTGTTACGTTTGCGGTGCTTGTGTCTGATACGCTGTCTGATCTTGGGCAAACCCTTCCCTAGCTTGTGAGCTATATGATGGATTATAAGCTGTCCCCCCTCTTGAGAAATGGCTATTCTGTACATTCCCTTAACTCCCACACATGCATGCAATGTACACTTCATCCCACAAATCCAACATACACGGGGAGGGCGGCTAGTAATCCCCCTTGGTTAAACCCTCCTTGCGCATTTTGATTCTCATTTTGCGCATTTGTAAATCCACCTTGATTATTTTGAAATCCACCCCTTCCTCTGTAACCCATACCTCTGCCTCGTGGCATGGACACATAACCACCTTGGTGCATCAGGCACTGATTATTCACCTGCGATGCACCCACAGCTTGCTGTATCCACAGCCCTTCCTCGCTTGTCAATACTGCCCCTTCTATGGCGTACTTTGACAATTGTTTCAGAAGTAATTTGGCTTCTTCATGTTTCCTAGCCTCATATTTCTTCTTATTTTTCTCTTGTAATAGTCGGCAGTGATGCACTATCATCAGCTTTATCTCGGCCCATGGTTTGCTTCCATCCCCACTTGCTTTTTCATCTGCCCCTGCACTTGCTCTGGCAACCTTTGACATAAAATTTGGTAAAATATTGCCACTTCTTTTTCCCAAGGCTCTTTTGTTTCAAGAGTCCAACGCTCGTGAATATCCTGAATGTAAGCAATAGGATCTTCCTCTTCTTTCATCTTATGTGTCATGATCGCACCCATGTCTGATGTATCAGGATACTGTATCCTAAGAGCCCACCAAACATCTGCTCTGCAATTATTAAACAGTGCTCCATCGTGCTCTGTGTTCTGTGATGTCACACTTGAATAGCCTGCTCTCCTCCATATGTAATCAGCTCTTACTCCAATGAGGGCTGCCAAGAGACCCTTAATGTCCCCCCTATGGCCAATGTAGTTCCTCCTGTCATTTTTTCTAACTCGTAAATCAATTTCCACGCACTTGGTGTCAAACTCAGGAGTTTGCATCCTAAATGATCCTTATCCATCTGTGGCCATGGAATATACTGCGGTCTTACTCCCCCTTTTTCCAATAAGGGAAACTGCATAAAGCCTAACCCACAGTCAGCTCCCATTGTCGTTCCTGACTGTTTCCTTCCTGATAGCGATATTAACCTACTCTCATATGGCAGTGATTCCCCCCTTTCACTATGAGATCGTCCTTGGGGACACTCTGGATATGCTATGGGATCTGGCATAGCATATCCAGGCTGCTCTAGATCAGACCATCTTACTTCCTTGTCTTCTTGCAGGCTTCCCTCTGGAGCACATGCACCTCCTCCCTCTTCTCCACGGAAGGATTCTTTTTCCTCATCTGACATGTCTAATCCCCAGCTAGTATGACTCTCGTCCTCATCACCCTTATCTAAGGTCAGTCGGTTTAACGATAAGGCTGTGTTTTTAAGACTGAATGGATTTTCCTCTTAGTCTTGTAATTGAAATACAGGGGATTGCTCTCCCTTCCCTCGGCTTCCAGATTTGCTACTTTCCCTTAATTCCTGATAGGCGTTATCGATCCTATAACCAATGCTTCCTATATCAAAGTCCTCTTCTAGGGCCACCCTAGATGGTCCTGATGTCACTCCCTTTAACAGAAGGAACTCCTCTGTTCTGTCCCATCGTATTTGTTGGACTTGGTTCCATCAGCTCATTTTGAATACGTTTAATATCAAACTCCTTTTATGTTGTAATTCTCTTCTCTTTCTTGCTTCCCATCTAACTCTCTCCTCTTCTTGTCTTATCTCTCCTTATTTCTGCTATTCTTTCTACCTCTTCCATCTGTCTCTGTATTCTTTTGTCTCTTAATTTCTGTGCTTCTTCCTCTTTTCTTTTCTCTTCTTTCTCTATCTTCCATTGCTCTCAGTCTATTGTCGTACTTTCTTTGCTCCTCTGCCCTTTTGTCTGTCTTTTGCTGTATTTCCTGATACATCTGTTCTTGCCGTTGTCTACTCTTTTTTTATACTCCGCTTCCTTTAATCTTTTTTCTCATTCCCTGTCTTTTCTATCCCGTTCGTCCTTATCTTCCTTTTTCCTTACTTCCTCAATGATGTTCCCATCTAGCTTGAGTAATATCTGTACTCCCATCCATTCATTCTGTACAAGTGTTACCTTGTCAGCTTTATCCTTTTCTCCTTTCCATCGCTTGATCTCCCATTCTATCTCTGTCAAAATGTTCGATCGCTTACTCTTCTCTTCTTTGTCCAGTATACTCTGAAGTCTCCTCTTTTTTCTTACTCTCCTCTGGACTATCATCACTGCTATACGCAGGTGGTTAATATATCGGATTACTATACCCTACCACCGCTTTTAGTTCCCTTAATGGCTACAACCCTTTGTCTTCTATATCAACGTCTTTCACTTCGGGTGAGGTAAGGGGAGCAGAAGGTTGCAATCAATCGCCGCTCAAGCCTCTACCTTTTCACTGATCACTGTCTACTTCTGGATTTGTACCATCCACTTTACTAGATAGACAATATAATTTCTTAATATTATCACAACTTTTTCACAACTCATTGTCGCTCTTCGACACCTTAATTCAACACAAACACATGAACAGACAAACTATTCTTCTCTGGCCCTAATCAATACTCTGATCACAGAGTTTAGGTTGTCTCCTTATGTGGACCTGTCCTGCACATAGCTTAGTTTACGCCAATTGGAGTGTGAGACAGCCTCTTCTGAACTCCTTGAGTCAGGTTTCTCGGGTGCTATATCTCTCTCTCTCTTCATACAATATTTCCTGTTACTCCCGTTATTTTTGTTACTTATAAAAATTACCACAACCCTGTTCCCTTAATTTGCCATTCCCCTCAGTCTACTCACCATTGGATTGCTCTGGCTCGAGGCCTTCGTTATCGTCTCCTCCTCCAATCCGACCACTTTCTCCTTCCGTCCACAAAGCGCCTGTGGAAACCAGGTAGAGATTTTGTCAAAGAGGGACCCTGCCCAAAGTCTCAATTTTCTTGCAAGAATTCTATTTGCCTACTCAATAAAAGAAACCCTGCAATCTCCCGACTAAATGGAAGAGGATGCCCGATTTTCCAAATCTCTGGAGCTCTATCAGGTCGATGGGTCTTTTTCTAACCATCCGATAATGCTATCAGGTAAACATAAGGTCCTTAATTAGTAACATATCATACACGGATGGGATGCAGAATAACTCATACACCAAATAATAAGACTGACTCAGGAAGTTTGGCAAAAGTCTCTTCCAACTGTTTCAATATCAATTGTCTAAAACAGGGAGTTACAACGGACATCAACGGACATTTGCTTAAATTCTCTGAAAACATTTAATTAAAAACAACACTTCTATAGTAAAAACTCAGCATACGTGACATCATACTAAGTTGGAAATAAGAAACACCTACGGGGAGTTGTGGTCCGACTAATGGGAACATCTAAGTATATTTTCTATAAGAGCTCATGTTGTCATTGGACATTTACTATCAGGTGGACAACTTAAGCCTGCCTCCAGTGCAAGTCATCCTCAACAGTTATTAAGTACAGAGTATACTATTGGCTCTCAAAATATAAGGCCCTTCGTTATATGGCCCTTTATAATTGGTTGGCACTCTCTTACCTTTCTGGAACATTTGATTCACTAGCAGCACGTAAGCTCAGACCCCAGGTTCTAGGAGGTGGACTTGACTGTGTCTTCCCCTCCTAATTAGACCTACATCCTTTACCACTCGTGTTCTCTGCCACGAAGATTGCCTTTGAACTCGGCCTTCAGTAGTTTCTCTTCTCTTGGGAATAAAAGGGAGTGGGAGCACATGCTTATCAATGTTCTGGTCTGCATGCCCACTTCTTTTTCCATTCCCGACTCGCGTGACAGGAGACCATGCACCAGCCTGATTTTCAGCATTTAATTGTCTTGAATTTAATTGCATTGAATAACTTGGCACTCATGGTGTTCTCTCCTCGCAACTTAACAAGGAAGGATTTCGCTTCTCACGTTTTACTGCCTTTGAGAATAGATAAGTAGTTCTTGACTGCCCCAGCCCTCAACACTGGGCCTGACAGCCTTTCTTGGTCCTTCCATGATTCTTAGCTGCTTTTCTTGCTGTGACACAGCTCTAGCTCTTGATTCTTCTTTCTCCGTGGACTTGAGCTTACTAGTATTGTGACATATACGCCCATCTTCTATATAATGGTTGTCTCACCTGCAGTCTATTCACTACGCATAGCCAGCCTTTATGATTACTTAGTTTACTTGCATTGCTGCATCTGTACAATTATTAAACGGATTGCATTTTCTGCAGTGCTCTTCACACGTGCAATCTTCATTCCACATATGAAAGTTACTCGATTCTTTATTTTGTCATCAGATTCCATAAAGTCAATAATCCTCTTCTTTAGCCACTTCTTAGTGCATCACGCTTACTTCTTGTGATGTCACCAGCTTCTCTTTTCTCTAATTTTCATTTCCTTTCAGGGACTTCTTCCAAGATATTATACATCAGATAGCGTTTTCTTAGTGGATACCTTTTCTCAAAGGCTCTCTGCGGAATAGGTACAACCACTGGTGTCATGCATGGTACGATTTCTGGCTTCCAACGTATAGCTAGTAATGGGGCGGGACTTCCTGCAGGGGCATTCGGCTGCTCCTCTACAATTACATCATCTGTACAAGTATATTTGTTTTTCATCAACTAATTAGGGGCCATTTATTTATAATGGATGGCGACTTGCCACCCATCTACTCTTTATGAGGAAGGCAGTATCACAGAAAACAGGATCGCTGCCTCTCCCTGCTGGAATCACACAGGTCCTTCTGATGCAATAACAACCTCACAAAAATGGTTTAAAATTACAATGATGACATATTGTTTGCATTGGCATCAGTATTTGTTTTACAGTGGCAGTGCCGGCATATCCCATCTTTTGTTTTTGAACAGGATTGTGTTTGAGAATTGCTTGTAAATGGTATCATGTTTTGCCCGATTCTCAGCAAAAACAGTGCTCATAAATTGCACCATTTCTGCTTAGTATTGAAAGGCTGAAAAGCAAAAGCCATAATTTGAACATATTCATAAAGGTTCACCACAGATCTCTGTGGATATCCCGGTTTTAGTACATACCCAAATGGGATCAACCCTATTAATTTTTCTGCCATCCCAAGGCTCTCCTCACTCTTCTTTCCTGTATTCACCACCCCATTTTGTACAGTGCTGTGTTGCTTAATAACTAGTTTCAGGCTATATTAATCCTATACATATAAAAAATGTATACATAAAAAACGCTGCTCACTTTTTCCACCTGACTACTTCATTGGTACTCTTGTTTCGTAAAACATAGGCTGAAACAGAACTCTCAAATCATGTTGTTTAAGCCTTGACATTGACATCACTTGTCATTTTACATTCCTGTTTAATTTTATAAATGTAAGTGGGCAAACACCAGAATGCAGTGCAGCGAGTAGTTTTCCATATTTACTTGAATGTAAAATTGCTGTTGGGCTTGTATCCCTGTATTGGGACAGGCATAAAGGTGGGCTCTTCCGTATCACAGAAAATTTCATATTAACCTTTACTACACTTGGGAGACTACTGCTTAATACAGAGAACTCAGAACCTTCAAATAAACAAATTATTATTTACAGTTACACGTACCGCTAGATGTATCTTTTTTTTCTTACAAGCTGTGAGTCAAACAGTTTGTCTTTTTTCTACACACATGCAAAGCAAAACACGGTTACAGCTGTAGCTTTATCTTTATGTTCCCTATTCTGATTGAAAGCCTACAATTACCAGCATGCAAAGTAATGCTAACCGAAATGTATCTAAAGAAACACAGTGAGACTGAATCTTAGCACCAGCTTTGTTTCACAAGGCATGCATATGTATGCAGCCCTTCCCTTTATAACCAACCATCATTTGCACCTCTTGGCAACAATGGCCACAATTTACATTTCCCATTTATTTTTGTTATTGATGGTTAACCCACTGTTGGGACACTGGACGAGCCCTTTAAGCCCAGGTGCAGCCCCTCCTTTGGCTGTGCACACAGATTTTGACTGTTTGCTTTGCAGAAGAGGAGAGGGAGGGGTCAGGTGAAAAGGTCCAGGGACTTCAGACACTAAAACAAACACAGAGTGATCATTTTGGTGTCTGATGCAAGGAGCTACTGGGAAGCCTCGGGCGAGCTACTCGTGGCTTGCCATCTGATGGATGGAGAGCCTGGTTTCAAAATCTTTTAGAGATAAAATAATTACAAGAAACTATTGTGAGGTGAATTTCTGGGGGTCGGCAGAGCCGTACCTGGGGTCCGCGGACCTCCAGCTCTCGGAAGGTCCTAACTCCTTCCAATGTCCCAAAGAAGTAGAGGGTCTACACAAGGAGCAAGGAATACTGCCATTTATTGCAAACCAGCAGGGACAAAATACATGGAGTAAACAGGTCCAGGCACAATCTCAGGGAAGTTGGGCTTGCAGGACCTTTTTCTACCTGTGTGATGTAACAATTTGCATCACTCTGGAAAAACGCATCTGCGAAACTACTGCCACTCTGGGTTGGCTCCCTCAGTGGTAGGTTCAGTATAGGAACATATAGCATATGCTGTTATTGGTGGTTCCGGTGTCAGGTGGTGTGCTTGGTTCGTCCCCAAAAATTGCTACTCTAAATATGATACATGCATTTGGTTAGTGATTGGCTAGTGGACATTGCCGTCAGCGGTTAGCCCCCCGTGTCCTGATTGGTCCATTTGCGAGCCCCCAAGCCTGGGACCACCGTTGTTCCCAGCTCACAATGTACCTGATGGTGGCAACAAAGTGTAACTATGTCCCATGGTATAACAATGGGAAGGTTCTGCTAATGCCGTTAGAGCACCCCCTTCCCAGTGCAGACTGTGTACAATTTGTTACAAACTTGTTGCGAGTGTGGTCCCAGACGTGGGACACCTGCGCTCCTTCAGCCACCAGGCTTGGCATCATGTCAGTTTGGCCGCTTCACGTGTTAGGAGACCGTCGTTGAGGCCGAATTACTTAGATTTGATTTGTATTTTGTTTGGGATAGTCATGGCAACGGCCGGTGTCACCTTGGATCGGTGAGCCTGGAATGTGGATTGTAAAATCATGGCCTTGGTGGCGGTGGCTCCTGCCAGGGGTTATTCTGCGTGCTCAGCACCTTGCAGCTTCAGGTTTTCTGTGAGGCCCTCTCTAGCCTGCTGGATTCACTAAGGCCTAAATTGGCTCTGGCTGGGCAGTCGGTATAATGTCTATAGTTTCAGTGGGGGTGGTGGTCGGTCCTGTCCTCTGAGCTCTTCAGTCCGTCCATAGGGTTAGTAGCGTCTGCAAGCATATACACAAGCTCTTCTTGCATCTTGCGTTTCTGCGGTGCGGCAACTGGCCTAAGTGGAAAAGTAATAAACGTGCAACCAACGTGTGCGTGTGTCACGGTCCTCTAACTCATAGCACTGTACATGTTCTTCGTGTAGATTGGTGTGTGAGTGATCCAAGTTTGCAACAGCACATCTGCTTCCTGTCTAACACATCTATGTTGTCATGGCATCTCTAACAATGTGCAGCATGGCTTGGGGGTGCGTTAGTCGATCTGGTCCAAATAGTCGTCTCCAGCTCGATCTTGGCTCCCTTTGTGTGTCTTGGGCAGTGTGTCCCGTCGCAGGGAGGTCCGGTCTAGTGATTGAATGATGTTCATGGTGCGTGTTTATGATAGGAGCAGTGGGAAGGGGTGCAACCTCCTGCTGTCGGTGGTTCTTCAGTCAGGGAGGAGGTGATAGGAGGTGTGGCGGGAGGAAAGGGACGCTCCCATTTCTCCTCTTCAGTTGCCCCTCTGGTCGACTTATTGACCGCAAAATTATCGATCCTCTTGTCATCCCTCAGGCGCCACACCTTCGTTATCCCGGCGAGGTGTCCATAGAGGTTGACGTGATCTTCAAATGACCAATACATGTACACGCATCCTCCTGCCGGCTTGCAGTACACCCACTACCCAAATTACATTTTCAGATTCCTCTGGTTCTCTAATTTCATTGATGGAGGGTACATGTCTGCTTGTGTTATTTGTTGGTGCAGTCTTTCTTGTTCCTCAATTATCACATCTGCATGTTGGTCATCATCTGCAGGCATGAGTACGTTCATCCCGATCATTTCTTCTGCAGTCTGTTTTGATCTGGCCATGCAAGCCTTTATCCCTAATAGTGATGCCAATCCCAGTATCAATCCTCCTGCCAGCATCTTGAGGCCTTCTAATAACCATGATGGCATCCATGACCAGAAGTATGAGAACCAACTCCCGTCCTCCTTCGCTGCTTTTGACTCTTCTTCCATTTTGGAATGCATCTTTGCTAGTTGTGATACAGCCTCTGACAATGTGCCATTGTTTTCCTCGTTTGCTGGTATGAAGGTGCAGCAGGAACTCCCTATCTTTGCGCAAATTCCTCCTCCATCACAGTGAGGAGATCCAGGACATATCTATTTTGTAGGGTCACCATCCTTATTGCTCTCAATTCTTCCTTTATTGCGTTGAACCTGTTCACAGTTGAGTTTGTCATCATCAGCTCCCATCTAGTAATTTTCAGCCAATTGGCATTTGCATATGCTTGTATTGCTGAGTGTATTATTGATGAGAAGAACATAGCTGCTGATTCTGATCGGCCCCAAAGGTAGTTCCCCGTAAAGTAATCTCCTTGTCATTTAACTATTTTTTTAGTTTTCTATCCTTCGAGGCCACATCATCCGGAGTTCAAGAGGAAATCTTCACACTTACCATGTTCTTTCTACTCGAGCCCCTGTATGTGTTAATTGGGCTTGTGCATCCTCCTCTTCCCCTTCCTGGTCTGACCACTTTGATTTTCAACTACCATCACTTCGATCGTCTTCCCCTGTCTTCAGAGTCGATTTTCCTCTGAGCAATTGATCAGTACTTTCATTCATGTGTTCCTTGAAAGCATCCTCTTCCTCTCTTGGTGAAGAACCTGCTACACACCTGGTCAAGATGCAAAACCCACTATCTGGCTTGCTTTCGTTTAGGTTGCTAATTCTCCTTCGTATGGCTGCACGTTCATCTTCTTCTTGACAGGTGTGATTTCTAAATATCTTCTCCGATCACATAGTATGCCTTTCTAAAGTTTTGTCTCTTTCTCTCTGTTTCTCGGTTCACATTCCTTGGCCCTCATTTCTTCCAGTCTGCCATGTCTCATTATATTTCCCTGTCTCTCTTCTTAACGTCTTTTCTCGCTTTCCCTCACTTTTCTCGCTCTTTCTTTTTCTTCTCTATTCCGCTTATCTATCTCTGTCGTGCTCCCTAAATTTGCTCTTCTTTTTGCCTTTTTTCCTTTATTTCCATCTCTCGCTTCTTTTGCCTCACCTTCGCTTCTTCATACTTTCCATCCTATTCCCTTTCTTTTCTTTCTTTTTCCTCTTCGTATCTTCTATTCTCCCATTCCTGTTCCTTTCTTTACTTTCTCCTTCTTTCTTCTTCTTCCTCCTCTTTATCATCCTCTCTCCTTTCTCCTGTCTTTCTCTATCATCCCTTTCCTTCTCTTTGGGCTCACCCAAGCATTCCCCATCTAATTTAAACAACAATTGACCTCCTACCCATTTGTTCAGTGTGATCGCTGTCTCTTCCTCATTGTTCTGCTTGCCTTTCTGCCTCCGGATTTCTTCCTCATCTTTTGCTAGTTTCGCCTGTAGTTTGCTTCGCGCACTTAATCATCCCATATGGAAATTAGTCTAGCTTTAAATAGGTTAGCTCCAATCATGGCATCTTCACTACTACAAGCGGTGGCCGCATAATGTTAGTATACCCTGTTGCTGCTTTAAATTCTTTAAAAAGGTATAACCCCTGTACTTCATCAGGCAGTTCAGTATTCGGAAGAAGGAAGAGCCGAGTGTGCTATGCCCTCCCCTTGATGTTGATTAAGCATCCACTCCTTCTTTGGTTGGTCCTCTTTCTCGCTATCGTGCATTTGCTATAACTCAAGAATGGCTAACCTCTTTTGTAATTTCTTTCCTATATATGCTGCATGCAAAAATGTTGTCATGTGTTGCAGTACTGATTTCAGTACGTTCCTTCCTGGGGCTAAGGCATGAACAGTTTATCAATAATAGTTCTTCAATAACCTACACAATATCCCATGGCCATCTCCTTGTTCTTCTCAAAAAGGTAATCCCCTCTTTATTAACCACTCCTAGAGGCAGGAAACACACTCTTCCCAGCCCCTTTTCGGGAGTAATCTTTACCTTAGTTACCCCAGTCTCCAAGATTTTATTGCGTCACCTTCCACAACCTTGTCGCTAGTCAACTTCTTATAATCCATCCTGTATCATCACTTTATACCCATTTACATACACATTTCCCTCATGCCAATGACTTTTGCTACATTAATGCTCTACTTACATCCATGGATCAGCCGATAGCATTCAGTAACAACCCTCACTCAATCAGCCAGTTGCCCTTAATCTGCGTGACGCTCCAAAGTAAAGAGATGGTCAGGAACTTCACGTAAAAAATAACCTTTTTACTGTGTTATATTCCAAGTCAGGAGGAGCTATACAGTGAGAAAGACAAACAGAAGTCTGCTTTTATTCTACAAAGAGGTCATCAATGAAGAATAAACCAAGCTTACGTCTGGAAGCAGGAAATACGTATTTACTTAATTTAGCTGTTGCAGAAACAAACAAACCCGAACATAATCCCTCTCTCAGTATTGCAGTGGCCACACCTGTCATTACCCAAACATAAAGAGAAAGGCAATATCAAACCAAGTTCAAGAGGAAAGCAAGAGATCAGGAGCTGGACCTGATAGCTATCCCCATTAAAAGAAAAACATGCAATTCCTCTGTCTTGGAGACATATTTTCCACTCTGAATTCTGAGACCCATGACCTTAGCCTTATAAGAGGTGGAGCCTTAACACTGCGGAATCACTGAAAGCTTTAATAAAAACAAGAATAATCATCCCAGTCACCATATTATGTTAGATTTCTACATGTGGATTTAAAACCGGGATACTAGAACAGGGTCTTCAGTGGCTCAATCATTTTCACTGATTGTCAAGCACACCCATCCTGTTTGATTCCTTTTATCGGGAAACAAGCAACAGACAGCTGCAGAAAGAAGATAGGTATCTGTCTCTGAAAAGCAACTTCAAAACTTGACTTGCAATTTTACATCAATTTCTCAATGACACACAGGAAGGCCTACCTCAGCAACCACTGCTTGAATTGAAGAATGTCCTCCCAAATATACATGTGACCTGAATACGAAGAGAAGGGAAATATCCCTGTCACAACAGAAATAAAACTAGAATCAAAACTCTCAGGAGTGTCTAAATATACACTAAAGTTTACTAAAACATGTACAATTTGTGAAAGTTACATTGTATCTTGAGATCACCCAAATACTTGATAAAGACCCAGGACACGGAAATACCTAACTAAAAGGAACCAGATTTGGCTTGAAGAGCTCATCTCCTTCCAAAGGTAGCCAAAAAACTGCCAAAAATAAGCACAGTGCTGCAGACTAAATTGGGCAAATGTACTATCCAGACACCTGAAAATAACATAGGACATTTCTGTGATGACTTTTTGGTGAGACCAGTCACAATCTGCCCATCAGACATATTTAAAGCCAGTTAATCAAAGCCCTGATCTAGCACAGACCACTTCTATGAGGACCCAAAATAGCACAGTTGAAACCAGTGTATCAAAAATCCCAGAAACCGCTATAAATCCACTGGACAAACAACTACATTTTGTTACTAGTTTAATTCAAAATGATAGACACATACTTGAAACCACGCAACATATTCTGCTGAAAATTCAGAAATACTGTCACCCAGAAACAACTCCATAGAGTGGTTTAAAACCCCTAAGGAGCAGTGATTGGAACATATTGAAACTGAGAGCATAGTTAAGAAGAGGTTGGAAAGCCAAAGGGATACATCAAATGTAAGCAATAACTCCCATTTCCTTTTGACCATGTGTTTGGGGAACAGCACCGCTCCTCTATGCTCTTTCAAGGCCAGTGCAATATTGATGTCCTTGTTTAAACTGGGATGCAAGCTTCAGACAAATTTAATCAGTTAATCAAGAGAGTAAATTAAAATAGAAAGGAAAAACACAAACAGTTACTTTAACCTGTAGAGTGAGTTGTGGCCATGTATTTTATGAAGGTAAAGTCATTGCAGCTTTACAGTAGTGGGTCGGAGTATAAAGATTGAACCGGAGACCAGGAAAGTAACCAACCCAGGAGGGTACCCTCCCTGGAATATTCCAAAATCCGATTCCGAATCCAAAATTGAGGCTACAATCTACAACCACAGTGAGGCAGACACCACTGCAAATAGCAGCATATTGACCTATCACTAACCTCAACAAAGAAATCCATCCAAGAGGGCGAACACTCCTAGAATACACCACAACCCCAGATCCAAAACCAAGACACCCAGACCACAAACATGCCATGAGACAGGAAGTACAAAGAAACAAGAAAGCAAAACAGAAATAGGAAGGAAATCGCATCCCCATGGAACGGGAACCCCCTACCAGAATTCACAAAACCTATAAATCCCCACCAGCCACCACTGGACCACCTTAGAGAAGAACAAAAACAGAACACATCTCATGCTACCTCTCCACCTACAATCGTACCTCAATGGAAAGAAACAACCCACAAACCATCCACAAGCAAGGACCCAAACAGTCCTGGACACAAAGAGACTACCAAACAGCACACCACAACATACAGAACCCAGCAACTCTAAAGACATTTTCGTAAAAGGGCTCAAGACAACAAAAAACAGAGCTAAGCTACAATCCGTAGCCATCCACACCCCTTGCATAACCAAAGAATGGAAAAAAGACCTTACATACAAACAACCCACTATTACGTTGCAGAACAAAGAAAATCAAGCCTCAATTTAATTGAACTACTCAACGAAGTAACAGACACCAACAACATAAACAGCAAATAACTGCCTCATCCAAGAGAGAACCACAGGAGAAATTAAATGACAATCACCACCACGACCGATATGCAGGAAAGGATATGAAACAATAAACAAGGAAAAGCACACACTCTACACTGCAGCCTACTCAATATAAGATTCATGGCCAAACGCCAAACAGAAATGTATGAGCTTCTAAGCGAGGGCTGCACTTACGCACTCTTCTTGATAGAAACATGGCTATCAGACAATTAAAAAACAATCACCCATGAAGCCATACCAGACAACTTCAAATGAATACATTTCAATGGAAAAAAGAAGAGGAGGTGGAATTGCAATAGTGCACAAAGACCACATCTGCGCCACACCACTCCCCAGACTAACACAGAAGACTGCAAATCACTTGTAATCAACATCAAGCTCAATGACCAAGCCAACCTACTGTTGCTCCTGATCTACAGACCGCTGTTCTACAATCCCAACTTTGCAACAAAGCTCACTGATGCTATTTACAACCTCTCCACTCACCATAACATAATTGTTCAGGGAGTTTTCAACATCTGGTTTGAAAGAGAAAACTAATCCACAGCTAACTCCGGCAGTGCCCTCCTGGAAACACTCCACTTCAAACAAATAGTAAACGGATGCACCCCCTATGCTGGACACAGCCTAGATGCAATTTTCTGCAAAGATGGACTCTCGAGTACTGCCCTACCAGTACCGATCATATGGAGTGACCACTACTTGATCCGAATCACCGTCAAAATCACAAACTGCATAATGCCCAGAAACGCAATACCCCATGCTACTAATAAAAGAAACTGGAAGAGTGTTGCCCTGAGAACCCTAACAAAACTAAGGCAATCAACTAAACCAAATAACTCCAAGCTAAACATTGACTCCAGACTCAGCCGAAGAAAAACTTCTGGGTCACAGAGGCCCTAAACCAATTAGCACCTGTAAAACTCTTCAAAGCCACTGCAACAACAAACAAGGCAGCAAGATGGTTCACAGAAGAACTGAGGGAGAACAAAAAAACTGCAAACTGCAAAAACAATGGTGGAACCATTACAACGAATTGGGACAAAAATTCTGACGACAACTCTGAATGTACAGATGAACAGTCGTAAAAGCAAAAAAAAGCATACTACACCACAAGAATCCAATCATCAACAAAACCACAATATGAACTACTCAAAATCATCAAGGAAATCCAACATTGTGCAACAAATGTATTGTGCTATCACAATCCCTGTGTAACAACATCAAAAGCCACCTAAAAAGAAAAATAGAAGCAATTAAAAAGACTATCGACGCAAGCCCTGCAACAATACACAAATCCAGAACCGCCAGAAACCAGCGCACCACCACTACCAACCACCACAACACTAGACTGATTTGAATCTATAAATGAAGAAACCTTCAGCAAACTAATAAAATACACCAACCTCGCTGGATCCCTTAGTGACCCGTGCCCAACAGGCATCTTCAAAGAAATACTGAACAGAACACCAGCATCATACTTCCAGCTACTAACGAACCCATCCCTAAACACAGGAATAATACCTAAAACATTCAAACCAGCATACATGAAGCACCTACTAAAAAACGAAACAGGAAATGCAGAAGATCCCACCAACTACAGACCTATATAGAACCTACCATACTCAGCGTAACTACTTGAGAACCACATATACAAAATACTACTCAACCACGAAAAAAGCAACAGAACACTCAACCACTCCCAAGTCGGCTTCAGACCAACGAGAGGAATGGAATCCGCCCTTCTATCCATATGGGACAACCTACAAATAATCGCAGACAACAGCACCCAATTGGCCCTAATACTACTAAGCATATCGGCCACATTTGACACAATCAGACACATAACACTAACCCATAGACTGCAGGAATGCGGCATAAAAGACTCTGATCTACAATGGCTAAAATCTTTCCTCACCAACCGAACTGAAAGACCACACTTAAAGCTGTTTACATATAAACACCTCATCGTTATCACCACTGCTCCTCAATATCTACATGACACTGTTAATCAACCTTATCAAAAACACAGACTAACATGCTACAACTACGCAGATGATACATAAATCATCTTTAAATACAGCGACATACAAGAAGAGAACGCACCCCTAACAGAGTGTCTCAAGGAGCTCTGCCAATGGATGAACATCAACCAACTCAAGATTAACCCGGACAAAACCAAAATTATGATCACATCTAAAGACAAAGGAAAAAATTACCGGATCCCATGGCCCCTAGAACTGGGAAATGCACCGACAACATCTGCAGCAGTAAATGACCTTGGAATCATCATGGACAACAAATTAACACTGGATCTCCAAGTTAACACGATAATCCTGAAGTGCTTCTTCTATCTACAAACGGATAAACAAATCTACCATTCCTTTCATGCACACACAAAACACTGGCCATCATATCCCTCATCATGGCGTGGATAGATTATGTTAACAGCATATACCTTGGAATGCCAGATTCCCTAGGAAAGAAGCTGTAACGAATACAAAACATAGCAACCAGACTTCTCCTTAAACTCAACAGAAGATATCATATTGCACCGGCTCTTAGTATGTTACACTGGCTACCGGTCTAAAAAAGAATCACTTTCAAAGCAATGCGCATTACGCACAGAGCAATACACGGCCAGGGAGCGCAATTTATTCAAAAGAAACTCTCCATCTAAAAACCCACCAGAACCCTAAGATCCTGCAACAACATCTGCCTAGAACCCAAACAATACAGGAAGAAAAAACTGTGTGGATCAGCACTCTAATGCTTAGCTACAAAACAATGCAATTCCCTTCCCAAGGAAATCCGCAATATGGAGGACCATACAAAATTCAGAAAACCTCTTAAAACCAGGCTCTTCAGACCTGAACCCAATGAAACCGACTGAACAGCACCAGCACACCTCATAACAGACCTAGTACTGAAAAAGAGAAGTAGCCAAAATAACAGAGGAATGGGGGATAGGACTGGAAAAAATGACCTAAACAGAGCCGCCCCTCACAACTGGACATGGGGGGGTGCACCAGGATGGATGCCTAGGGTGGTATATGTGTAAAGATTGATTTAATGTGTGGGAGTTGTGGATCAATTGAATGGATTTCAAGGAGCTTCATCAATAATTGTTACTAACAATCACTCTTCTGCATACATCTTGCAAACCCTGAACTTGACACAACCAGACCTCTACAGCACCACACCCTACACCAACTTCACAACACCACAACAACAAAACAAACAGCATATAACCTCACACAACAGCACTAGGCTGCCAACTTCTGGAAATCACACCTATGCTCAGTGAACGGTGACACAACCAGACCCCTACA
Source organism: Ambystoma mexicanum (assembly GCF_040938575.1). NCBI lineage: Eukaryota > Metazoa > Chordata > Amphibia > Caudata > Ambystomatidae > Ambystoma > Ambystoma mexicanum. The sequence goes on from NC_090925.1 coordinate 158,087,595, forward strand.
GCACCACACCCTACACCTACTTCACAACACCACAACAACAAAACAAACCGCACATAACCTCGCACAACAGCACATGACTGCCAACTTCTGGAAATCGAACCTATGCTCAGTGAACGGTATCTCTGAACTGATGCTGCCAACAGCACATCGCAGCTCTCTTGCTCTTTTTCTGCTCAATCCTACTAAACATCCACCCACCCACCTTGCATTACAGATCTGCGTGAGTGCCTAGAGACCACGCAAGTGGCATCAGTGTTTGATATAAAAAAGCTTTAACATTAACATCATAACACCAAAATCATTAGCTGGAGCATACTACAAGGATCTAGCATCTCCCAACTCCTCTTCAACATCTACATGTCCCCCCTAATGGAACTCATTCAAATCAATGGGCTGACAGCCTACAAATAACCAGATAATACCCAACTCATCTTCAAAACCACCTCAAACCAAGACCCAAACAAAACCCTAAACAAATGTCTCACAGACATATACACCTGGATGACAATCAACAATCTCAAACTAAACCCTACCAAAACCAGAAATAATGATCCCCCCTCCCAGAGGATAATGCAACACACGCAATCCTGAGCTGGCCACCATTATTGGGAACCCAACCAGAGGCATCTAACGTGATATAAAACCTAGGGATACTCATGTACAACAGACTCTCACTAGAACCACAAATCAACACAAGACCTAGCAATACCCCTGCTCCTTGGTATTATCGAGAATAGACTACGCAAACAGCCTCTACCTCACAATGCCAAAACACCTCTCAAAGATATTCCAACACATCCAAAATACTGCAAAAAGACTATTCCTGAGAAACAGAAGTAACCACATCACACCAGCCCTGAGTAGCCTACACTGGAGTCCAGTAAACAAATGCATCAACTTCTGCATCACTCACAAATCACTACACCAACAAGGAGCCACATTTGTCCAAGCCAAAATCAATCACTTCCAACCGGATAAAACCTAAGCTTGAGCAACAACATCCAAATCGAAATGAAACACTATGAGAAAAGGAAATTCTGAGGTACTGCATTCTCCCATTTAATAGCCAAACTATGGAACTCTTTACCGAAGGAAATAAGAATGACAGAAGATCACCTAACCTTCAGAAAACAACTGAAGACCTGGGTATTCAATTCACTGAGACAAGCATAAAAATGGGCACCTCCCACAGCTCATACCCGGACCCAAGGCAATCATGGGACAGTACAGATCCTGGAACCGACAATAAAACAACCACACACTAATAACTATTAGCCACCCCTGCTCATCTCCTGAATACTTCTCACACACCACACATGCCCAAAGGGGTTGCCATACTACACACAAAACACACATCCGCCACAAGCAACAAACAACCCAGACAATGGAGATTACCCCTGCGGACACAACAAGCCCAGTGCACTCAAAGCACACTCAAAAAGTCTACACGCACAAACTCCAGTTTCTCCTGTTTCTGTAAGCATCAGCAGAAGAGCACAACCTCTTCCTATCCCTTTCCCCTCACTAGCCTAGCCCACCCACTTTCTTACAGAGCCACGTGAACGCTTGGAGACGTGCATGGTATAAATCAACATAACGTAACAAAATACCATAACAACTGGAAGTTCTGAATTGAAGCACCCAGGATGATTAGATACTAAAATTACATACCTTTTGAAAAGTCTACTTTTGAAATGCATCAAATGGATGAATAACTTGGAAACATGGCATGAATACTGATTAATTGTCATAATATTACACCACATGCATGAACTTGTCCCAAATCATGTCACTGTGAAAACTAAAAATGCTGATAACGGAACCAGGGAAGGAGCACAGAAGCATGGCACAAATGCAAATAATATATTTCATCCTTAATCAGCCTTGTCACACTAAAGTGAGTCAGAATACAGATCAGATTTTTGTTGCAAAGGGAGGAGAGGGGAAAATGATAGCAAGCCAGCTGAGAAAAGGAATGGCCATGTATCTGTCATATCCCAAATAGCGGAAAAAGCTGGCCTTTTAACCATTCATACTAAAGGTGCAGACAAGCCATAACCTGTAATTATCAGAAGACAGAACATATGAGTCAGAGGCTATTCAGACATATCCAGCAACAAGAGGCAACACCTGGATTTCCTCTGCCATATCAATGGGTTATTACATTAGAAGGTGTTACAGCAACATTCCCTCTATATTTGTGAACCCCACATCATTTTGTTTTTGTTACAGTATCCTAGCCTGGCTTTTGTCAGTGGAACACAGCCCACAGCTGTGCTCCCCTGTGCTTTCGCTCATTGTTACTGGGAAAAGGACATTTCAGGCTATCAGTACTGAGAAACTTTGTTTCTCTTAGTCTTTTGACTTTGTTGCCACTTTTGGTAACTTTTTATCAGTGTGGCAAGTACATTACAGTACCGTGCAGTGGGGTCCCTGCGTTTTCTGGCCCTAGTCATCCTCTAAGGATTGTGTGGTGATTGGAGAGTGTGCCTAGGAAGAGACTATTGGCAGGAGATGCTTTTCTTATATTTGTACAGCTTTTTACTGAGCCATACCACACTTACCGTGTTTGCTCATAACTGTAGCTAGTGTTTGTCATGGCCGTACCACAAGGTCTTTTGGCTGTTACTTTGGCCACTTTGTCCTTTGTCCTTTATTCTTGGATTTCCTGACCCAGGACTCCCTTATTTGGGAATGCAGTTGCCTCTTAAAGCAGCTTCGTTGGCAGGCTACTGCAGGTCATGTGTGTGGGTACCTAGGAAGTGGGTTGAGACTGTCTGGTCCCATTCCACACTACTGATGCCAGGATGTCTGGTGTGCACGAGAGCATGAAGACCCCAGTCATCCCCTCCATGGTCTTGCTCCTCCTTATCTCTCCTCCCTTCTCTCCTTCTACTCCCCCTCCCGCTCCCTTCATTCTACTGACCATTTCCTTCTCACTGTCCCTCCATCCCCCTGCGCTTCCTTCCATTTCCATTCCTTCCAACTCCTTGCTTCTCTGCACTGGAACTCTCACCCTCTCACAATCCGTTCTACCACAACCTTCTCCTCATTTCACACTTCCCTTAAATCCCTCCTCCTCCATTCCCCTCCCTGAAATCTCCCCCGCTGCCCTCTCCTCTTCCAGCTCCCCTCCCTCCCCGATTCCTCTTCCCCCTCTCCTGCTCACTCTCCCTTTCCTGTTTCCCTCCAAACCATCATCAACCCCCCCCCCCCACACCTAGGCCCACCTTCCCCCCATTCAGTTAATTGCTCTTTCCACTGTTTTACTGAATGATTCATGATGTAAATGTTTGATCCCACTGTTATTGGTTATCGTTATCTTGTATTTTGTTGTTCCATTGTACAGCGCCTTGGTGTAAAGTGCTCTATAAATCAATCAATCAATCAATCAATCAATCTCCTAAGAGGGGAACTAATCTCCTGGACCACCACCCATAAGAAAACACAGACGGAAATACTCCAAGAAGCCGAAAAGCACGTGCAAAGAGCAGAGGCATCTCACCTATCCCAAGGTCAACCAGAAACTCACCATGCATTACAACTAGCACAAAACAACTATATAATGTTGCCCTTGATAATGCCAAACAGGCGCACGCGGCGATGCGTGCCAGAGTGTATGAAGTCGGGGACAAAGCGGGGAAATTGCTGTCATGGCTGGAGAAGCGAGATGAGGGGCTCAGACATGTCAGAGCGATCAGGACTCATGAGGACACACTGATAACGGGGTATAGAGATATAGAGATATAGCGGAAGAGTTCGCATCCTACTATAGGGAGCTATATAAGGCACTGTAGGGAGCTATATAAGGCACCAAATACCCCCATTGACACTACAGTTCTAGAGGGGAATCACCCTCCCGGCGATAACACCAGACCAAAGAGCCCTGCTAGAGACTAACATCTCGGAGGAAGAGTTGTGCGCAGCCATGGCAGACCTCCAAGCCGGGAAAACTCTGGGACCTAATGGTTTCCCCATGGAGATGTGGAAAAAAATAGGAGCAAACGCAATCACACTGCACTTACTGAAAATGTATGAAACCTGCCGCAGCAAGGGATCCCTTCCACTAGACCTGAGACTAGCCACTACAGTGGTACTACCCAAAGCGGATAAGCCTCTGTAGTTCATATAGATCTATCTCCCTCATCAATACCGAAACCAAAATCCTAGCCAAAACACTAGCCAACCGGCTTCAGCAAATGATACCCTCTCTAATCCACCCGGATCAATGTGGATTTATGCCGCAAAGATCGACGCCTATGAACATACACCGGCTGCACACAGCAATAGAAAACGCGCCTACTATTCGGGGCCCACTAGCCCTACTGGCGGTGGACTTTGAAAAAGCGTTCGATTCAATGAAGTGGGAGGCGATCTGGGAAATAATGCAGGGAATGGGATTCGGGCCCCACTTCATGAGCTGGGTTAAATTACTCTATAAATCAACATTAGCGGTCACAAAAGTGAACGGTTATGTATCAAACCCCTTTGAAATAGGAAAAGGAACCAGACAAGGGTGCCCTTTGTCTGCTATGATATTTGTGATAGCTATTGAGCCGCTTGCAATAATACTAAGAAGCAATGAAACATGGAAGGGCTTCCGTTGGTCAGAAACCTGGGAAGACAAAGTGTCCCTGTACGCGGATGATCTGCTGATATACCTGCACGACCCAGTAAACTCCTGTCCTATAGTGACTACTTTATTGCAGAAATACAGTGCTTTCGGTGGTTAATTGGGCAAAATCCACCCTGTTCCCACTAAGCCAGGAAGAGGAAACTATACCACCCCACTGCCCCTACCAAGTGGTGAGGGAACAATTTAAATATCTAGGTATATTAATAACCAACAACCTGAATGATTATACCCCCAAGAACTTGCAACCGGTGTTGACAAAGCTCACAGAGGACACCCGACATTGGTCGTCCCTTCCTTTGACACTATTAGGTAGAGCAGCGCTCTTTAAAATGATGTCCCTGCCCCGACTCATATGTATTACAGAACGCCCCACTATATATCCCTCCAAACATATTTAAAAAGATAGATCAATCACTCCGGAAGTTGCTTTGGAACAACGGCCACCCACGCATAGCATTGGCCACGCTCCAAAGATCTGTTTGGGAAGGCGGAATAGGGCTCCCCCGAATGCAGACCTACTATTGGGCCAGCCAACTGTCAATAGTAAATGACCAATTCCACGGTACATAACCGCGCTGCATAACAAATCACTAGAAACTGGCACCCCCGAAAGGTCAGTCATGCAATACCTCTATGGGAAGAGAGCTCGACCAATCACTTCCAGTATGAGAGCACATATAACACAAATTTGGGCAGAGGCACATAGGTTTGTAGGGTGGGGAGATAAGTTATCGCAGGCTCAGCCAGTGTGGAATAATGGAAATCTTCCGGGTAAGTACACGCTTAATAAATGGCCGAACTGGGATCAACATAGAACACTCACACTGGGTGACGTTGTGAGAGAAGACAGCATAATCCCATTCACAGAGCTAGCATCCCTCCTTGCACTCCCCCAAACTGAACATTATCACTATATCCAACTACAGCACGCATTACAGGGCAGCCTCTCTGATGTGACCCCCCTGCCGGAATACACCCCGATAGAAAGGAACCTAATCCCTGAACCAATCACTCATAAAGTGACATCGACCCTGTACAGTACCATAACTTCCTTTGGCACGACAGAACTGATGGCGCTACGAACCAAATAGGAGGCTGACGTGGGTGCAATATTACCAGAGGAATGGATCACAGCACTGATGTTCCCAAGGGAAGTAGCCATATCATCAAGACTCAGACTGATCCAGCTAAAGGTATTACACAGAGTATATTATCCCAGAGTTGCCCTCTACAAATGGGGAAAGATAAATGATCCAGCCTGTTTACGATGCAAAACAGTAGAGGGTACCTCCTTCCATATACTGTGGGAATATGCATGCATTCAAAAATTTTGGGGGGCATGTTGTGACGAATTATCCAGAATTATGGGCAGGCCGATCCCAAGGGACCCTAAGCTACTACTACTGGCAATGGACGAGGCAGTCGAATTGTCAAGATATGAAAAACTGATGTTATCCACCACAACCGCCCTGATTAAAAGAAATATTGCTCAAAAATGGGGATCGGACTTGATGCCAAGCTATGAGCAATGGGTGACAGACGTAGACATTTGTGTTGCAAAGGAGGGCAGGGTATACTCGGCCAGAGGATGCCCGGCCAAGGCGCAGAAAGTATGGCAAAAATGGGAAGACGCACACTGAAAGTTGACATTGGACAATTGGACAGCATGATAAATTGAGATAAATCGGGAACCCCATGGCGCTCACAGGACAGGTATTACGGAGGTGACTCCGGTGCTGGGGCAAACAGACGCTGCTTCAAACCACTGTGTATAATAGAGGGGAGACACTCTGAGAACTTTATTGGCAGTGTGCATGTATTGTTTTGTTTTGTTTATGTGTTTTGAAAACCAATAAAATCTGTTATCAAAAAAATCAATCAATCAATCAATCTCTGATTGGATCACTGCTGGCGTGCATGAGTCGGGCAGATCTTCTCATTGGTCGGCCGGGTGCAAGCACTCTCTGGACTTGAGGATATGAGGAGATGTCCTGAATGCAGACTAGCAGATCAGCCTGTAGACGGAACCATGTATCCAGAAGAGCTGAGCAGATCCAAGGACTATACAGGACCACGCAGAGAAGGTTTGAAACTGTGAGCACGCTGCTGTCCCGGTAGAGCCATGCATTGTGCTCTTTCTCATAAGAGCTGCAAAGGTTCTTCATACCATTTGAAGTGGTAGGACTAATCTTGCTCAACACCTCCTGGTTTCCCTGCAAAAGAGCTTTTTTGTAAGTGTCTATGGGCCATCCAGTGGTCTGTCCAGCTCAAACCTTGGCCACTGAGCAGAAACTCTAAGGAATCCTAGATTGCACTGTGAAGCACCTTTTCACAGACTGTTGTCCCAGCTGCTCTGAGCCATGTGAGAGAAGGCTGCAACAAGAGTTGGGCGCCTCTGCCTCAGTTGATGAAGTCAGTTTTCCTTTGTTCCTTCTTGTGCTCTGCATTGGAGTTTCCTTTGTTCATCATCCGAATCGAGAGTCACAGCTACTCTTGCAAACTGGGCCTGCATCTGCCCCCGAAGCGCCTGTGCACTTTGAGGCCGAACTGAGGGCAACTAATGAAACCTCTGATGATCCCTTCCAGATCTGCCAAGTTTGGTCCAAACTAAGCTAATGGCGGCGAGTACTGAAACAAGTTACCGGTGGCCCCCTGTTCATCCATATCATTTCTATGTGCAGAGGAGTCCTTGTGGTTCTCTCTTTGGCTTGGGTAGTCTCTGCTTCCTAAGGTCCCCTGAAAGTTGGGAACAGCTTTGTTCATTGCAGCAGACCTACCCGAACTCTTGGAACCTGTGTTTCACCATTCAGAATTCTGTCCCTAACTTTGCCAGCTTCCTAGAAAGGTAGCTTGTGACTTTTACGCATGACCGAGCACTTTTATGCATGCATCAAACATAGAGCACAAGGCTCCATTCATTGCAGGGTTGGACTTATAATGTTAGGGTTTACCATTTCTGAAGATTATCTATGCTGTAAAGATTGCCTGCCCTTTTCCCTTACAGGTATTGGTGGAGTTTCTAACTTTCTTGCATCTATGCCAGGGACTGTATATATTTTACATTGTGTGGCTTGTGTGGTATTTTGCTATTGCTCTTCATTATTCATTGTGTTTATTCGAGGGCCTATTAAATTGTATATTTTCGTATACTTCTGTCTAGTGATAATTCTTGGTGTTTTACTATTGTTGGTCATTGAAGACCTCTAAGCGCCCTCGCTCCTCTTGAGATTTAGCATTGTCTGCTCTACAAGCTAACGTGAATTGATGTGCTATCATCCCAGAAGTGTACCCTGTTTCACTAACAAGGGTTGCCTCCTACACATCTGCTCATCAGGCCTGAGTTTAGAAATCCATTCAAACAGATGGAACTCAATCAGTGTTGCCTAGGACAGGAATATGCATGTTAAAAAGTGTTGTATGCCGCTAAAGCATACATCATAGCATCTGGTTTGTCAACACTGCACAACATCACCAGTATCTTGAAGACAATAGGATACATATATTAGCCATTACAAATTATATGGTCTTTAATCAATTGTGGTCACCACTTGGGTTGGGCCCTATTGCTTTCCAAGGCTGTGGATTAGCATTTAAAGCAGCAGAGTTGGTACCTTTGTACTCAGGAAATCCACATCAAGAAAGAGGTAACTATTGAGTTCTGCTTGGGGCACTTCACTCTGCATTTGCCGACCAGGATAGACCAAGCCTCGGTAGCGCTGATGCACCCATGCATATTTACAAAGTGTACACCCAAAAGGCCTGGTTGCCAACCCCACACCATTGTCCTGATGTCACCTGTGAAGTCTACAATGTGTTGGTTGTTTGTAAAATTAAATGAAAAATGGTGAACCCACTGCAACCCATCAGGCATTGGTCAGCCCAGGGGAAGAGCGAGATCCACAATAGATATGCTCTTTACGACAGGATCTGTGCGCTCAATTGCGGGAGACAGCAGAAATGTAAGTAATCCTGCTAGCCGACTGTACATGTGGATTACTGCTCTGTCTGTAAATGAAGATAAGGACGATGAATAAGTATCAGGAATAGGAAGTGCATAGGTTATTGGGTCCTGTTAAGGGACTCACACATGGGACCTAAGAGTAGGCACATAGCTGCCCTCATGGCAATTTACTAGGCTATCAAAAATGCTGCTGATCGCCAGATAAAATGGTTAGCCATTATTACAGATTCAGGGCCCGATTCATGGAAAGGTGCACAGAAATCCCACAAGGTCTGCATGCTGAGAAGGATACTGCACGAGCCTGCGTGCAGAAAGAAAAATGCGCGCCCCATGTATTAATGGAATTTACAGCGGAAAGTAACCATATTCGTACACCATGTGAAAACAGAATCAAAATATTGAGTCTGAGTACCCCTAAAGGAAATACACCGAACACGGGTAACAAAGGAACATACAAAGTACTTTATTTTATACTGAATTCAGTTACGAAGAACAGAGCAAAATCAGATAGCTATCGTCCCTCAGTACAACACAGCGAACTCCAGCGTAGTTCAGTGTGTTCAGTGAGAGACGCTGTACATTAGAATTCATGGCTCTTTTATACTATTTGCAAACATGATGTCCAACCCTTCTTCGGGTTAATATTCGTCTAATACATTACTGATCTAGGGTTCATGCCTATTTTGCATATCCACATGTAATACATATATCAACAAGCCTACACGGCAACTGTGTGTCCTGGGATTTCCCATGTAGATCTTCCCAAACATTAATACAATGTAGTTAAAAAAAGTGTTCTACGTTCAGTATTTCAATACATTGTTCTTAACATATGCTCGCGGATTAGTTTCTTTGCACGAGTAATCCTTTACACACAGGTCAACGAAGGAGAAGGTCTCAGTTCACGACCTCAACAAGTGGCCTGCAGGCAAGTTACATATTAGCTACATGCAGAGGTCAAGACGGCCATGTTGTATTTCGGAATGACACCGCCCACCATTTTAACTCACAGGGTGACTTTACAAAGCAAACCTAAAATGGCAGATTGACCTGAAATGGCGGCTTACATTGATCTTAAGGTCAGGAATTTGCAACACGGATTTCTTCGCAAGCGACTTGTTAACAGCTTGGCGTAGGCCAATATACATATATTCATTGTAATAGGAGGCACAATATACTTTCTCATTTGACAAACCCTCCTTTTCGCCTATGCCAAGTGCTAAACTACTTCTGATCTCCTTGCAAATAGCTCCATGCATCACCGTCCATGCACCCTGAATCACTGTCAGAAATATCTATTGCCATTAGGTCATTTGCTAGAATTTCTTTCAACACATATTCTTTGGAAGATTTATCTGGAGCATACACTTTATGTCATATCGTACCTATCGCTTGTGCGCAACATCCCCCTAGAATCGAACATATACTAGGTAGACACTGAATACAGCAGCAAAGAAACAACAGAATTCCCAAAATAATCAGCGAGACCGGAAGTACCTTCCAACCCCAAGATCGCAAGAAGTCCCAGAACCAAGCGCTAAGATCCCAGTTTCCCTCGGGAACATGCACTTCTGAACTAAGGACGTGCAGATTCTGTATTACCTTGTATATAGTTGGGGAGGAATCTGGTACGAAAACACAGCAAGCGGACCCCACTAATTTACACACTCCACCACGTTCAGCCAGAATGACATCTAATGCCATCCGGTTCTGAAGTGCTACTAGTCTTATCGCCTTCTGTTCTAATGTCATATTATAGAGTATGTCCGTGGTCCGGTTGATGGTTCTCTCCAGTACTCTCGCTGGTCTTCTGATATCTTCGGAATTCGCTATCTGCCCCCAAAATGGCACAACTGATTTTGCTATATCTCCCAATATTTGTGCTGGAGTGTCACCATTCTCGTCCCGCCGTGGACAAGCCTTTGAAACTTCTATTGTACTAGCTATAAACACCCCAGGTAACAGGATCCCTAAATAACAGGTTCCCTGCCAGTCCCTGGGCAACCATGGGAATGCTACATTACCGCAGACAAAGTAGACAGGTTTGCCTACATACAAAGGTCTGTTTTCCCCAGTCAAATTTGCAATGTTGGCACAACCTAGAAAATCTCCCATTGACTGAGTTCCATTCCTCTGTATGCAAAAAGAAACTGAATCAGGGCTATGGTTAACAGTGTAAGAAGGAGGCATGGCATCCTTATTACCTATCAGAGCCATCTTAAAAGAAATCAAAGATTGGAAAGGATGAGACAGCCTCTCAGGGGAGTCAAAACACGTTTCTCAAAACTATTCAAATTGGTGCCATCAAAGTTCCCTGAGATGCAATCATTCAAACGGCCAAAGAACAATGCTCTAAGAGAAGCATAACAAGCAGTTGTCAAAGGTAAAGGATGAATATACCAACCTAGCCCCTTATCCCTGTGTTGCGGCAAATGTAAGCAGACCCAACAGTTACACTTATTAAAAATGGCATGCGTAGCATTCATGATAAGCAGCAGAGTATTATTGTGGTACCTTTGTCTATGCTGAGAGTCCCTAGGAGACAGAGTATGCAAATGTACAAAGGGAGTAGGAACAGTAGGTTCATTTTCAGTGGGCAACAAGGATTCCAAAGGATGTGTTTCCTCAAGGTACAACAATCCTAAGACAGTGGCTATTAAAAAACCAAATATCATTATAAAAACACAGCAATACGTTTTCGAGGCCCAGGTACATTGTCCATTGTCCCGGTTGGTCACCCCATCATTTACAAGTCCATACGAACAGTAACGGTAGCAGGCATTGTAGTCTTCAAACAGAAACCCCAATGTTTGTTGCTGGCGACCTCCCGGCCTCGCAACTTCTTAGTCCTTCCACAACCCTAGCCAACAGAATTCCCTTTCTCAAATTTGGGCAAAAACAAGCCCTCGATGATCCTTTCTTTTTCTGAATGCACAGCCGAACCATGCCGTAAGTCTATTTTATTGGACGCAGATTGTACCTTGCTTTTCCCGGTACTGATTGATCCGGAAACAATGTGTCGTCACTTCCCGTTGGAAGCAACATATCAGAGACAAGTGAAGATGCCGAATTTGAAACAACAGTTTCTGGATGCAAAACTTTTGGAGAGTGTGGAGACAAGATGGCTGCTTCCCCAAGCCTCAGGGGCTCAGAAAGATTCTCCGACACACTCTCTGCGCTATTTACTGCTTTGGGATCGTTGGTTGCAGCGTCAGCGGGGGGTTCTGTTTCTTCTGTATCGTGTGGCACAGGGTGAGGAAGTTTCTTGACGTGGGACGTCTGGATCCAATTCTTTCTTCCAAAAACCCGCACCACTGTTTGGGTGACCAACAGGACTTGGAACGGGCCCCGCCAGTGAGGTGCAAGGCAAGAAGAGTGCTCAAATGCCTTAATGAGCACCCAGCTTCCAGGCCGTGTGCTGTGTCCCGGGCACTCGTATCGCACAGGTAAAGCCTCTCGTACCTGGTAATAAATCAAATACAGGTTTTTAGTCAACTGGCTGCAATAATCTGAAAGTAATACATTTTCAGCATTTCTTAACGAGCTACATTTAGGAAGGTTCCAGATATTGGAAGGTCTCCCCAAAACCACCTCAAATGGAGAGAGCCCAGTCTTAGTTTGAGGGGTTGTACGCATGGATAATAACACGATCGATAAGGCGTCCGGCCATTTTAATTTAGTGCCGGCACACGTCTTAGCGAGCTTGTTCTTGATGATACCATTGTGTCTTTCTATTAGTCCGGCGCTCTGAGCATGTCTGGCCGAATGGAACCATTTCTCGATCTGTAATGCCGCACATATCTGCAGGATTACAGCAGCGACAAAATGTGGACCGTTGTCCGACCAGATAACTCTTGGTAGCCCGAACCGTGCAAAATACTCCTTCAACATGGTTTTTGCAGTAGTCATGACTGTAGCATCTTTGACGGGGAAAGCCTCAACCCTTTTGCTAAAAGCACAGATGACCACCAGCACGTATTTCCTATTGTTGCACTGCTCCATTTCAATAAAATCAAAGTGGATAACTTCAAAGGGGACAGAGGGTGGCATAAAACTTCCCCTTGGAGTTGCTGTCCCCTTTCCCACATTGTGTTGTAGGCAAATCATGCAATCCTGGACGTAGCGCTGGGCAATTTTCGAAATGTTGTCATTTGCCCAAACTTTCTCTAACATTTTTGTCACATTTTGGGCACATACATGCCTAGGACCATGGGCCATGATGACTGTCATCATTATATACGCGTCAGGGAGTAGCCATTTCCCTTCAACTACGTCCACCCAACACCCATCATCATCAAGTTTCCCCAAGCCTTCAGCCCACCTCTTGGATTCGTGAACGTGGCATCAGCTTGGATATCCCGTACAGACCCAACACCCTCATCCATTGCATAAGCATTTACAGTCGCCCTTGAAACATACATCTCCGTAAGGGGATCAGTAGCAGTTTGTCTAGCTATCTGATCAGCAAAAGCATTCCCTTTTCCTATATCATCTGTAATCTTTCGATGCGCTGCACATTTCCTAACAGCTAACTGAGTAGGGAGCGCAAGCGCTGAGAGTAGTTGTACTATTAGGGAGCCATGTTGGATTTTAGTGCCATGTGAAGTTAAGAACCCTCTCTCTGACCAAAGTCTCCCAAATTTGTGAACCACCCCAAAGGCATACTGATTATCAGTATATATGTTTACTGCAAGCCCTTTGGAAAGTACACAAGCTCAGGTCAATGCTATAATCTCTGCGGCCTGCGCAGAGTTATGCGTGATTCTCTTGGTTTCCAGGACCGTGCTTAATGTGGTGATTGCATAAGCAGCTGTGGATGTACCATCCAGAAGTTTGAAGCAGGAGCCATCACAAAACAGCTCTTCTTGCGGATTATCCAAAGGAGTTTCTTTCAAATCAATTCGACCGTTTGTCTCTTGTTCGGTAGTATACAGACAGTCATGTGACTCTTCACCGCCGCAAGTAGTGCCTTGCGGGAAAGGTAGGAGTTCGGCCGGATTAAGAACACAACACCTCTTAATTTGAATGTGAGGAGCAAACAAGATCAATTCATATCTCATCAACCGTGCGGAAGTGAAGTGTTGCATTTGAGTTCGGTTCAGTAGAACATCTACAGAGTGAGGCACCATCAGGGTTAGATCATGGCCTAGGACCATTCCCTCACACTGTTTTACAGATGCAGCAGCAGCAGCAACAGCTCACAAACATCTTGGCAAAGCGCATGCTACAGGATCAAGGGCAGAAGAAAATTAACCGCACAGCCTATTCTTCCCTCCATGTTCCTGCGTTAATACAGACAAAGCACATCCATCACATTCATGCACAAACAAAACAAAGGCCTTTTCATAGTTTGGTGTGCCCAAAACTGGTGCAGAGCATAATGCAGTCTTGAATAAATCAAGCGATTACTGGTGTTCCGCGTTCCACGGCAATGTCGAAGAAATGCCCTTCTTTGTCAAAGCCAACATCGGTTTGATTACTAGTGAAAAATGTGGGATCCACAACCTACAGTAAGAAGCCATACCTATCAAGGCTCTACCTTCCTTCTGTGTATTTGGGACAGACATGACAGAAATGTGTTTTATTCTTTCAGGTGTCAATCTTCTTCCCTCCTTTGACAGGAGATAGCCTAAATAGGCAACCTCCTGGCAACAATATTGAAACTTTTTAAGTGGAGCTTTGTGACCATGCTTAGCTAGATGGATAAGCAATAACAAAGTGCCCTCCTTACAGGTGCTCTCAGAGTCAGCAACTAAAAGCAAGTCATCAACATACTGAAGCAATGTACAAGTAGAGGGCAATTCAAGGGTATCAAGCTGTTCTTTCAAAGCACTACCATAGATGCTAGGAATCTCTGTGCACCCTTGAGGTGCACGAGTAAATGTCAACGAGCGTCCCCCTAAGGTGAACGCGAACAAGTATCTACTATCCTTGTGTATAGGAATACTAAAGAAAGCATTCTTTAGATCCACAACACTAAAGTAAGTAGCTGTAGCTGGAATCATGGTTAATATTGTCGTCACATCAGGCACAATTGGAAATTGTGGAGTGACGACCTTATTAATGGCACGTAAATCAATTATGAAACTGAATGGAATTGCACTATTGCCTTTCTTGTACGCGGGTAAAATCGGACTATTGCACAAACTTCCTGAAATTTCTTCAATCACCCCGCGATGCACGAAATCGAAAACAATGCATTTCAAAACTCGCTCGCCCTCAACTGAAATCTTATACTGGGGAATGTGTGGCAGCTCAATTCCATGTTTCAAAACTATCTTAACAGGCTCAATATGTAAAACACTGACATCATTGTCGTCAACATCCCATAAGCTCTCTGGTGCATTAATGAATTCTGGCGGCAAAGGTCTAGTCAAGAATTGCGAGACAGAAAATTGCTGGGGTGAAATCGTCAAACGAACTCCATCAGAAGAACAATAAATTACTGCATTTAACTCTTTTAACAGATTCAACCCCAGCAAATTCTCTCCACAATTCGAAGTCAACAGAAATGGACAGTGGTCCATAAAGGAACCCAAAGAAATGGGTACCAGCGAAGAAAACGGACAAACAACTGGCGTGCCTGAAAACCCTACAGATACATCGGTTTGCCCTGACAGTGGAATGTTTGGAAACCCGTGAATGATCAATGGAACACTTTTGTGCTCCTGTATCGATCAAAAACTGATGTTTCCTATTTCCCACCACCATTTCAACGAAGGGACCTTTCTGATTGACGGGAATAGGTGTAGGTTCCAAATCCTGCTTCGGGCAATCCTAACGAAACAGGATGTCATCAAAAGGAAGCTCTTCAGATAAATATTCAGCAGAAGGATGATCAAATATGTTCCTAGTATCCACACTCAGAGTCTGATTATCCTGAGAAAAGGGTTGCAGAGGATCCTGTGTAAACTGACCTCTACCAGGGCCCCCTATACCCGGGCGACCTCTGGATCGTCTACCCATATTCCCAAATGTGTTGCTCGACCTCTGCCGAAGGACGGGGCATTGTGCACGCCAATGACCCGCTTGACGACAATGGGCGCACTGGTTAATGTTCACAGGACCCAAGGGCACATTCCCCTGTGGGACATACTGACCTCTAATCTGTGAATTACCCCCTCTGGGGCCTCTAACAATTTGCTGTAATAGCACTTTAGTCTTTAAATCACCCTTGCGTTTCTCAACTCTATCTTTTTCATTATTGACACGATTCTCGTAGTACTGAGCCATATGCAGTACTTCTGATTGGGACTTCATCTGCCAAGTGCACTCAGAAGACATACTTTGTGACTGGATGTCAGGCAACAATCCACGCACAAATTTGTCCACAAATAACCTTTTCCCAGATTCTGTGCCTAGGTCTTGTCTGCTCAAATCCGAGAATACATGTTCGAATCGATTAAAGAACTCGGTAGCAACCTCAGACTTCCCTTGGACACAGGCCATATGTTTGTCCCAAATAATTCTTTTCTCCGGGATTATGGTTTTCAATTTTGCAATGATTATATCAGGCAAAGTTAGTTTCACCTGAGGCGGTCTTTCACCAGCTGGCCTTTCTCCATCGAGTCTAGTTATATTCGCCCATGTATCTCCCAACCCTGGCACGTCGTCTATAGTTCTAACTTGTTTCCACAAATCTACAGGCAGGAGTACAGGGAATAACGAATCAATATCTCCTAAGGTGAACACTGAGGACTGCAAGACGGACTCTATTTCTTTATAGAATCCTGTCGGATTTTTCCTAATATCAGGAATAGATTGTCTAATAGTATTTACTTCCTGTCTTGAGAACGGGACGTGAACAAATTGTGATACATAATGTGCAGGAATGTCCACAGCGACTATACCCCGTGCAGCATCGGCCGCAATCTCAACCTTTGGGACAAATGTCAGAGGGACCTCTCTCATAGGTAACTGAGAAGTAGGTGACTCCGAACGCTTACTAAGCAACAGAGCTAAGTCGAGCGCTAAAGCAGTCGAAGGAGTGTCAAGTGAAAAAGCTCTCTTATAAATACTCAATAACTCTGTGGGACAACTAATTTTTCATTTTACACAATCATCCTGTAGGTACTCTATCATTACCTGTATCACTTTCCTCTGCATTTCCGGCTTATACTGTCTATATGTGTCATATACCTCAACTGGAGTTATCGACATATCGGAAATCCATCTAAGCGCGTCCTTTGTACAAATTCGTGCTTCCTCAGATATCGATTTTCGACAAGGAAGGAACTGTTTCTGTACATACATACTTTCCCCCTCGTCATCCTCATTCTGTAACCTTTCCAACTCCATATATACCCACATAACCTCTCGACATGCTCATTTACTTTCTCCACAGTGTCTCTAGAAAACGCTAAAGTATTTAGATCCCTTAACCCTTGCGGGAGATCTGTATTATTTAATGTTCCCCACATTACACATAAATGAATCCCTAAACCTTCAATAAAACCATTTTTCTCAGGAAAATTATCCATATTACAGAGTGTGGCAAAAACATTAGCTTGATCATCCCCCTCCATACAATGCTTAGCCCATACAATCAAATCACGTTTCTTCTCTGGTGGTACAGTATTGCAAGTGACAACCTTCGACCCTGCACCTCGATCGACTACAAGCGGCTCAGGACCACTTAGAAGAGAGGGAGCAGGCAAATTCAATGGAGGTACTGTTACTGGTGCGATAAGAAGAGGTGGAGGAGGGGGGCGTGGCTTGGCGGCCATGCAAGCGTGAGCTGATCCAGAGGAGCTCCCACTCGATCCGACAACTGATCCTGATATACGGCTGAAATAATCATCGGCAGGCCGAATAAATACTGGAAAGAGGCACCGGAGTACCCAGAGCACGTACTGGAGAAGACCCGAGAGAAATCGGAGGCCGGAAGGGCGAAAACGAAGAAAGCGAAGAACCCGAGACTCGCGGCGCCGTCCACAAAATGGCGGGCGCGCCTCACCATCGCCCTGTGATGCAAAGAAGCGCTAACGGCGGAAGATAGAGCTTGGGAGGACTGACGTCCAGCAACAAGCCCAGGCAGGGCTAGGAAACCACCCCGGAGACGGAGGGGAGGAGAGTCGGCTCCAGCGGAAGAGAAGAGAAGCCGAGACGGTATTCCGCCGAGCCAGGGCGCTGAGTCGAGGCGGGCAAAGGGCCCCCCTCCCGCCGGTGCGATCGTGAGCAGCTACACCGGAGCGGAGGCCGGCGATCAGGGCGTCGCGAGGACGTGGCGGAGCGGCGGGGGACCCCGAGACCGAAGGGCGTTGGGCTCCGGACCCGGAGGCGGGGCGGAGACCCACCGAGCTCGGGAGGCAAAAGACAAACTTACCAGTGCTGCACCCGGCCGACCGCTAAGTAAGGGAACCCACGGACTGCACCGCGGGGGGTAACATTGCCCCGCGGGGAGGCTAATCCCCCCCCTTGAAGACATCGGAACGGGAGGCATACACGGAGCCCGACCCCCGCCCAATCAACGGGGCAACAGCATTCACCGAAGTAGTAACTAGGACGGCGGTAAAAGGCCTCCCGCAGACGCCACGAACCTCGCGCCCAGCCTCCTACTACGACATCAAGGTAGGAGCAATAGCTAGTGGGAACATTACCCCACACCCACGAGCAGCTGCACCGGAGCGGAGGCCGGCGACCAGGGCGTCGCGAGGACATGGCGGAACAGCGGGGGACCCCGAGACCGAAGGGCGTTGGGCTCCGGACCCGGAGGCGGGGCGGAGACCCACCGAGCTCGGGAGGCAAAGGACAAACTTACCAGTGCTGCACCCGGCCGACCGCTAAGTCAGGGAACCCACGGACTGCACCGCGGGGGGTAACATTGCCCCGCGGGGAGGCTAATCCCCCCCCTTGAAGACATCGGAACGGGAGGCATACACGGAGCCCGACCCCTGCCCAATCAACGAGGCAACATCATTCACCGAAGTGGTAACCAGGACGGCGGTAAAAGGCCTCCCACAGACGCCACGAACCTCGCGCCCAGCCTCCTACTACGACATCAAGGTAGGAGCAATAGCTAGTGGGAACATTACCCCACACCCACGGGCGCGTACGACAGCAGTACCGTAGGACCACAAGGTTGAACAACACTGGGGGAGAACGCCCACGGCAGGCAACAGAGAGAGGGAGCACAACAAAACAAAATAAGGGAGAACCTGCGAACAAACCCACAGTCGCTCGAAGCAGACCCAGATCGAGCAAGATCCACTCGCGGGCACGGAACAGTCGGCGCCGACATGCCAGACAAGCAAAAAGGTGGCAGGGGAAGGCAGACAGTTATGGAGTCATTCGCTCGCAAAGGTGAAGATCAGCAGCCCGGAATAGACGAGAAAGATGCGCCAGAGCCATACGCCACGCAGGGAGAGATCAGACAGGTGGAAGGCAGTATACTAGAAGCCATAGAAGCACTGAAGACGTCGATTGAGGGAAAACTGGATGCAGTGATCGTGGACGTAGGGCTCCTCAGACAGGACACGAAAAACCTAGCGGAGAGGATAACAACAGTGGAACAACAAGTACAGAGCAATACAGTGGACATGTCCACCTCCCGATCGCAAATGTCAGAGGCGCTGGAAAGAATCAGCACACTAGAACGCAGAGCCGAGGACGCGGAGGGCAGGGCTCGGCGCAACAATGTACGCATAGTGGGGCTGCCGGAAGGAGAGGAAGGCAGAGACCCCACGAACTATGTAGAAAACCTCCTGATCCAAGAGGTCGGAGCAGGGACCCTGACTCAGGGCTTCACAGTAGAGAGAGCTCATCGAGCGCTAGCCAAGAAGCCCCGTCCAGGGGCGCCACCGAGACCAATGATCGCAAAGATTATGAACTTTAAAGACAGGGAAAAAATCCTGAAGTTCTCAAGAGAGGGTGGAAATATAACGGGAAATGGGGCCAGGGTAACAATATACCCAGACTACACGGCACTGGTACAAAGACAGAGAGCCCAGTTCTGGCAGACCAAAGAGCGCCTCCGGGCAGCAGGTGTGAAATTTATGCTGCTGTACCCAGCCAAACTTAAAGTCCTACAAGACGGGAAGACACAGATTTTCGAGACAACGACGGAGGCCCAAGAGTGGATGGACCAACGGGGGATCCCGCAGCTAGAGGAGGGGAATGAGCGGAACAGGAACATCCCCCGGCGTGGCAGAGATTGAGACTAAGCATGATACGCACGCCCGAAACCGCAGCAAAAGATAACAGAGACACCCAGCTGGAACGCGTCAGGGCTGGAAAATCAATAGCCGAGAAGTTCAAAGGCCTAAAATGGAGATTCGTAATGGGAGCACAGACTTTGGGAAGTGGAACCGCCAAGACCCACGAAAGAAACCCCAGTAGAAACAATGTTTGCAGTGTCAGTTTCGAGACACTACGCCGCGACAAGTACGCCGGAGGGGAGGAAGGAAGTACCTGGAGTGCGGCGGGGCCCGAGCGGGAGGTGGGAGGCTGGGCGTTTGTTGTTGTTGTTGTGGTTAACAGTTGAAGTTCGAAGGTTAAGGTTAAGCTTGCAGGAAGAAGGCACAGGAGGAAACGGACACAACAGTCGGCGAAAACAGGGAGATGGCACGATGGGAAATCATATGGGACAGTCCCCAAACGCAGGGGGCTGGCAGAGAGCACGGAAAAAGACAGTTGACAGCGAAATGAAACCAATGGCAGCAGGAGTAACTTGGGAAGGAAAGCAAACTAATCATCTAAATTCTGACAAACTGGGGACGGGACATAAATCCCCGACAGCGACATACCAGGAGAATACGACAGCAAGCGGGCCCATGGGAAAGAGCAGGCCGCCAGCGCTAAATCCCACAAAGATCGAGATGACTTAGGGATCATCACGTGGAACGTAAGAGGGCTGAACGCATACGTCAAGAGACTGAGGATTTATACCTGGCTGAACAAAGCGAGAGCCCACATTGCAATGTTACAAGAGACACACCTAACGGCAGAAAAACAAGCCAAGATAACAAAAAAATGGGGAGGTCAGATGTATAGCTCAACATATTCCAATTACGCAAGAGGGGTGATGACCTGGATTGCCCCCGGCGTCCCATTCCAGCTTATCAATCAAGAAAAGGACGCCGAAGGTCGGATCCTGATTGTCCATGGGATGTTGGAAAACCGGGAGGTGTGCCTGGTGAATACCTACGCCCCCAACCACGACGCGACGGCCTTCTTCAGGTCGCTCCCACCCCGGCTGGCCCCGTACAGGAACGCTACGATAATCTGGGGCGGAGACCACAACTGCACATTGGACCCTCGGCTGGACAGATCAGACGACAAGCATAAGAGAGCAGCGCCACCAGCAAGGGCGCTACGGCAGTTGTTGGACCAGCTCGAGCTTGAGGACATCTGGAGAAAGGTACATGGGGAAGAAAGGGGATATACGCATTACAGTGCCCCACACAAAACATTCACACGGATAGATTACCTTGCCACGGGCAAAGAAACACTGGGAGAGTTCACTAAGGCACATATACACGCACGGACCCTATCTGACCACGCCCCCTTGGGAGTCACATGGGCACATACACACAGGGGAGCCCCCATATCCACATGGAGGCTAAGGGCAGAAGCACTACTTGACGGGGACTTCCAGGAACACATCCAAAACACAATAGATGACTATTTCGAACACAACACGGGTAGTGTGGACAGCACGGGGACGGTCTGGGAGGCCTTCAAGGTGGTGATCAGGGGGGAGGCAATGGGGAAGATGGGAGGACTCAGGCGGGAAACCCTAGCACAACTGGACGAACTAGAAAGGAAAATCGAAAAAGCTGAGGGGCAGGCGGGGGTGAGAGGAGCGGAACAGGGCAACCTTACCGCTCTGCGACAACAATGCATAGCGACCTGGGATAGACTGGGGCGCTTTGACTACGGGAAATACATACAGAAGCTGCACGCCGAAGGGGATAAGCCTAGTAGACTCCTGGCCTGGCTTACCAAACAGGAGACAAAGCGGGAACCGATCAACGCGATTCGGAACAGGGAGGGAGAGGTGATAAGGACCCAGGAGGGTATAAATGAGGTGTTCTCGCAATTTTACGAGGACTTATACTCCAGAGTCCAGGAAGCGGAGGAGGGGGACCTGGAGGAGGCCCTTGCGGAAATTAGGCTCCCACAACTAACGGAGGAGCAGGCCCGAACGCTAGATGCTCCCCTCACTGCGGAGGAACTGGCGGGGGTGATCGCCCAGCTGCCGACAGGGAAGTCTCCAGGGCCCGACGGGTTGCCGGGGGAATTTTACAAACAGTACAGGGAAGTCCTAGCTCCGAGACTGCTGGAAACATTGGAAGAGGCATATGAGACGGGTAGGCTCCCGGACAGTATGTCGGAATCCATAATAGTCCCGATCCTTAAACCAGGTAAACCACCCCTCGAATGCGGGTCTTATAGACCGATCTCCCTGATAAATCAGGACTCCAAGATTTTGACAGCGGTGTTAGCTAACCGCCTTAAGAGGGTGATACCCACCCTGATCCATACGGACCAGACAGGGTATGTACCGGAACGAAACACGTCATGGAATCTTCGAAGACTCCACTATGTCATCGACAGGACGAATCAGGAGAAGGGGGAGTGCGCTGTAGTTTCGCTAGATGCAATTAAAGCGTTCGATTCGGTGGGCTGGGATTGGCTCCTGGGGGCACTTGCCCATTTTGGAATAGGACAGGGGTTCTTACGTTGGATAAAGATACTTTATAAAGACCCAAGAGCAAGGGTCAAGACGGGTAGACACCTATCCAGGGAATGGGGCATAGAGAGAGGCACAAAGCAGGGGTGCCCCCTGTCCCCAATGCTATATATTTTGGCTCTGGAGCCGTTCGGGGCATTCCTAAGAACGGACTACAAAGACACGGGCATAGAGATAGACGGGGAAACACACCAGATATCGATATACGCGGACGACATATTGCTCTACGTACAAGATCCACGCACCCACCTACAGGACCTGCTAGAAGCGCTGAGCGCATTCGGTAGGTTGTCAGGAATTGTGATCAACAGAGAAAAATCCATATTGTTCCCCCTGGCCGGCCTGCGCACAATACCAGCAGACCAACTGCCACGCCTGGGCATCAAATGGTCCCCGACCACTTTCAAATGCCTGGGAGTGGATATTTATCACGACACCACGGAAACACATATAGGCAACACGCAAGCAGCCCTAAACAAAATCGGGAACGCCATGAAATTCTGGCAGACCCTACCGCTGGGCATGATAGGCCGAGCAGCCTTATTAAAGATGACGGTCCTGCCTCGACTACTATATTACTTCACAAACATCCCTTACAACATTCCAGAGACCTTCTTCAAACACCTGCACACCATGGCGAGAGCTTTCTTGTGGGGAGGAGGGAGAAACAGGGTGGCACTACACACATTGCAAAGGGACTACGAGTGGGGGGGAATCAAGGTCCCGGACTTCGAGTACTACTACTTGGCAGCACAGCTTCAATTCGTAGTACGATGGCTGGGAGAAGAGGTCTCCATAGATGCAATACTCTTCCAGCCAACACTCCGGCAATATTACTTGAGAGAACTGTTATGGCTAAAAGGCGCCCAAGCCAAAGACCTCCCCAACATGGTCCAGTTGGGCCGAACACTGTGGAAAAGAGCCTGGAAGACGCAAGGCACGCAAGACCCCTGCTCAAGACAGATCCCCCTGGCGGGACTAGTAGATGCCCGAGTGGCGAGCCTGACCACGTACAGGACACAGTGGGAGGACAAAGGAATAGCCCAAATAGGGGACTTGCGGCATGAAGGACAATGGGTCGAATTTCAGACCCTGGTGGACGAACAGGATGTACACAAAGGCCAATTCATCCTAGACAATAGCCTAGTGCAAGCAATAAAGGAAAGGTGGGATATCACGCCAGAGATAGAGGACACCGAAGGAGCGTTGGACGCATGGTACGACGTTTCTGAAGGGGGACACACCGTGTCCAGACTCTACGAGCAACTACTGGGGACTACCAACAAAAAGACACTGAAAGCGCGAGCGAAGTGGGAGGAGGAACTCCGACAACCCTTCACAGATGGAGAATGGAACAGGATCCTCCTGTACACGAAAAAAGTCTCCAGAAACGCCAGGTTCAGGCAGCTGCAAATTTATATAGTACACAGAGCATACCTAACTCCCAAGAGAATGTCGAGGATGGGAGGTAGACAGACCCGGTGCTGCCCGCGTTGCAAAGAAGAACAAGCCGACATGCTACACATGTTCTGGTCGTGCCCGAAGATAATAGACTTCTGGAATGTGGTAGGGGAAAGGGCGATGGCGGCAGAAATCCACATGCTGACCGGGTCGCCGGCGTCTTATATTCTGGGCCTGTTCCCGAGGGGAGACCGGCAGATGTCGCACGTGGCAAAAATGAAAGACTTGATGACAATATTAGCGAAGCGCCGCATAGCGATGGCATGGAACAAGAGCGAAGGCCCCTCGAAGGAGGGCTGGTGGGCGGACCTGCAAAAATGGGCGATAGCAGAAACAGCAGTCTGGACGAGAGCCACGCAGAAGGGAGAAGGCAACAGCGGGGCCAGACTACTGGCGTGGAACACCCTGGTGCAAGATCTGTTCCGAAACAGAGAAGAAGACAGTCTGAGTGATCGAGACAACCCAGGAGAAGAAGGAGTTGACCCGCTAGCGCCTGGGGGGAATATGCGTATGGACCAGAGAAGGGCAGACAACCGGACAGGAGAAAAGGCCCGGTAGTGACGGACGCGGTCAATGGACAACGCAGATCTCACCTGAATGTGCCTTCTCATATACTCATGGACAGAGGAGAGGACACCCCCAGGGAAGAGAAGGGGGCGGCCGAGAGGGTGGTCCCTCCACCAAACACTTGACAACTGTTGTGCACCGGCGAGGAGACGACGGATCACGGACATACTGCTGCTGCCTTCGAGGGAGAGAGGGGGGTGGGGGGGGAGCGGGGTAATGGTTCTTTTTCTTTCTTGCCTTTCTTTTTTTCGGTTTTTCTTTTTCCCTGTTGTAAAACCAATAAAAAGAAGTTTAAAAAAAAGAAGAGTTGGAGGAGCTGGAGGAAGAGGAACATGAGGAGGAGCAGGAACAACGGGAACAACAGCAGGTAGAGCAGCAATAGCAGGAGGAAGGGGCAAAGCAGCAGGAAGAGGAACATACAGAGGTGGCACAGAGGCACCAGACCTTCGTTCATTTAACAATTTGTCTATGAATTTGTCGGAAACATGAAGGTCTTTAGAAGGATACATTTTCTGTATTACAAGCGAGAAAGCCCTATCCATATTCCTAGTCAACTCAGAATGTTTATCTTGGTCATACAATAATGCTTTTTCGGCGTTTGGCTTATGACGGCATGCATGTTTTTCTCTACTTTTAAGTTGCTGCAACGCTTCTTTTTTCCAATTCTGCAAAACATCAAATGCTGCAGGTCTAGCCTTTTTCTTTAATAGAATTGACTCTAAATACTCAATACGAGGGATTTCAAAACTACCATTGATTGGCCACTGAAGTTCGGAGGCATGTCTGGTTTGTCTGTGCCAAATGTCATTAAATACTATACTTCCAATGCCATGCTTACAGTACATAATACATGCCGGTGACCCCTCCTGTGGTGCCGGACGGCTACATTCCAAAGATTGTCTATCGCTGCGGAACGAAGCCCTGAAGTAGGTAAACAATTTCCCTTGGGAGTCCGTTTTTTTTTTTGTGAAGAGGAATGGTCGTCCCCGAAAAGAAGCCACCCTGGGACCCTAAGAAGACTGGGTAACAGGGGACCCCCTTCTGGGAAACGCTGTTTGAGAGGAAAAAAGCAAGGCCCGTAGGCGTCCCAGGACCCAGGTAAGTAGAAGGGAGTGAACGGAAAGCAAAAGGGAGCACACGAGTTAGCGAGAGAGAGAGAGAGAGAGAGAACGCTCATGCCATGAGAAAATACCTAAAAATACAGCGGGTGAGCGACGGATGAACACCAGCAGAAACCGTGAAGCCCTGGAAAGGGCTGAACGCAGGGGAAAAAACAGGTGAGAAATCTCACAGCGAAAACACACAGCACCAAAAACTGCAGAAGGGGAAGCAAGAGAGCGAAAGCAACCGGAGCCGAAAGCGAAGGGTTGCAACGCACCGGTCGGGACCGAGGGGCGTGGCTAAGTACCGGAAATAAAACAAAGGAGAGAAAGACTAGACCATATATTCAGGAAGTGAGGGTACCTAATGGAACATCTTAATGGTGGCAGAGCTTCCATCTACTCCATACCTTCCAAGGAGGAGTGCATAGACACCGCATGACAGTATACCCCCTCTTAAAGGAGAAGCCCCTGGTTTTCCTGGGTGAGCTCAGTGGTACAGCTTGAGGAGTCTAGGCGCATGTAAATGGGCAATTGGTTCCCAAGAATCCTTCGAATGGGGGTAACCCTTCCAATGTACCAAATTGTATCCAATGTACCAAATGATCTAGAGTCGATAATACTAACCACTTTGTATTCATCAGGGGCCTGGTCTTCAGTAATTGGCAAGGCAGGGGTCTTACGTTTGTAAGGATCTTCTTGATAATCTTTCAACTGCGAGGAATGAAACACAGGATGTATGCGTCTCATCTGCCTGGGCAGTCGTAGGCGGTAAGAAACTGGATTGATCCGATCCACAATTAAGAAAGGTCCCAGGTATCGTGGAGTGAGTTTAGACGGATGCAGCCATCGGGGAAGGTATTTGGTTGATAACCAAACCTTGGTACCAGCATTCCAGGATCGGGATGGTAAGCATTGAGGTTCCTTTTGTTGACAATACTGTTGCTGACTAGATAGTAAGCAGATGGTAGCAGTCCGATGTGCTTCAGTTATGTTGAACAGAACGGCATCAACGGATGGTATAGCTGAGGAGTGTAGACTCAACTCTGGAATGAACCGGGGATGAAAACCATAGGAGCAGTAGAAGGGGCTCAAATTGGTGGCACTATGGCGGGCATTGTTATATGCAAACTCAGATAAAGGTAGATATGACACCCAATCGTCTTGTTGGGCATTAACAAAACAGCGCAGATATTGCTCCAACAATGCATTGGTTTTTTTCTGTCTGGCCGTTGGTCTGTGGATGGAAACCAGAGGACATAGCTCTCTCGATCCCTAAAGTTTCACACAATGCTTTCCAAAAACGAGAGGCATATTGTGGTCCCCTATCAGAGATTATTTTCCTGGGCAGGCCATGAAGATGAAAAATGTCTCTTGTGAACACCGATGCCATCTCCGCCACCGTTGGAAGACCTGGTAAAGGAGAAAAATGTACCATCTTAGTAAAACAATCTACTGTAACCATGATGCATGAGCACCCTTTCGGAGGGTGGTAAATCTACTATGAAGTCCGTAGATATGGTACTCCAGGGTTGGTCGGGCGGAGGTTCCTGTTGCAGATAACCCACCGGCTTCTGAGTAGAGTACTTTGCCCGATTGCAGACAGGACAGGACTTGATGTACCTTGACGTATCCTTCAATAAACCAGGCCACCAGAATTGCCTCCTTAGGAGATTGGACGTGACTGTAGTTCCTATATGACCTGCCACCGGATCATTGTGGCACCATCGTAGAGCCCTTTGGCGAGATATCAGGTCAGGTAGACAGTCGTTGATTGACAAAATACAGGCGACCCTTCTGTTGAATTAAGGTTGAATTAAGGGGTTGCTTCTGAGTGCGGATGATAATTTTCTGGAGGCCTGACAAACTTCGTCAAGCAATGTAGAAACTACACCAACTGCCCTCCGTTGGGGCAGGACTAAGTTTGGAAGATCTACCTGAGAAACCCCGGCCATGGAATCTGTGAAAGGGCATCAGCCAGAATGTTCTTTGAACCCGGGATGTAAGTCAGTTTGAAATCAAACTGTGAAAAAAAATGCGCTTACCGAGCCTGTCGGGAATTCACGCGCTCCATTGGTTGAATGGCCTTCAGATTCTTACGATCGGTGCAGAGTTCAAATGTATAGGATGCCCCCTATAACAAATGACGCCACTCCTCGCATGCCACGTTCATTGCCAATAATTCCTTTTCAATAACTGAATAATAGATCTGGTTAGGGTTTAAGGTCTTAGACACGTATGCAATGGGGTACTCAACCCCCTGATATTCTTGTAATAAGGCTGCTCCTAAGGCTGCAGATGAGGCGTTGGATTCTACAATAAAGGTTCTCTCTTGGTCTGGTTGATGGAGCACCGGAGCTGAACAAAAAGCCTTCTTTAATCACAAGAAAGCCTCATCCGCCTTAGTGGACCATTTAAATGGTGTTGAGGACTTCTTTAACAAACTGGTAATGGGTACTACCATGTCAGAAAATCCTGAAATAAACTTTCGGTAAACGTTGACCAGACCGAGACATTTTTGGATATCTTTCACCGAACCTGGGACAGGCCATTCCAGAATAGCAGTATCCTTGCGGGGGTCCATCTTGATGCCCTCAGCAGACAGTATAAATCCCAGTTAGGGAATGCTGGTGACCTGAAACACGCACTTCTCTGGGTTGACGAGTAAGTGATTGTCTTTGAGCCTTTGTAACTACTCCTGAAGATGTTGTAAATGGAGTTGCTTACTAGCAGAGTACACCAATATATCATCCAGATAGATGATGGTACTGTGGAACAAGAGATCCGAGAATAGGCAATCCAAGAACCTATGGAAGATGGAAGGAGCGTTCACCAGACTGAAGGGCATCACCCTATACTCGAAGTGACCAAATGGAGTCCGAAATGCTGTCTTCCATTCGTCACCTGAGCGGATCCGCAACAGATGGTATGCTCTCCTCAAATCAAGTTTGGAAAAGATAACCGCCCCTTGAACTGCTTCCAAGATATCCTTGATGAGGGGCATTGGGTACCGGTCTCTTATGGTCACTTGATTTACCCCACGGTAGTCAATACACGGTCTCAATTCCTCTGTATCTTTTTTAGGTATAAAAAATAGTGAGGCCCCTGCTGGTGAATGTGAGGGCTGAATCAGTCCATTAAGATTAGCGTCCAAGTACTCTCTCAAAACCTTTCTTTCCTTCGAGGATAACGAAAACATCCTTCCAAAAGGAACAATGGCATTAGGAATGACATCTATAGAGCAGTCTTCAGGTCGGTGTGGGGGTAATTCTAGTGGTACCTTGTCAAGGAAAACCTCTTGGTACTGACATAATTCAGTAGGAATGTGATTGACCTCTATTGTTGTTGGAGACTGGATCTTCTCTTCCATAGCTTGAACAGTGGTATAATGGTATTCTGTTAAACATGTCTTGAGACAAAAAGGTGAGGAAAAAGACATCTGATTCTTCTCCCAGTCAATTGTGGGGTTATGCTTACGTAGCCAGGAGATTCCAAGAATAACCGGAAAGTGAGCAGCCCTAATGAGGTCGAACTGGATCTTCTCTGTATGTTGGAGCACCTTCATGGTAAAAAATGGAGTGGTGTGCATTATTAGACCAGAGCTAAGAGGCTTTCAATCCACACCTTCCACCCTTTGGTCCACCTCTTTCTCCAGCCATTCTATCCCGGCCTTTTAGACCCAAACTGTGTCCATGAAACATCCGGCTGCACCACAATCAATAAGGGCCAAAACATCAAATGGTGTTTGTTGCAATATCAGTTGAATGGCTACTACCATCAGACGACTGTTGTCTGCAGGGGTAACCGAGGTTACAGACAGGGACATGTAGGGACTCGCTGAATCCCCTTGGTAACCGGTCCCTATTGGTTCCGAGGATGGCCTTCTGGAGGCACATCTGGACAGTCACGTAACATATGTTGTTCTGAACCACAGTACATACATAGTTTGTTTTCTCTCCTTCTTTTCGTCTCTTCTGGGGTGAGTGGGCCTCGAGTAATTCCGATCTGCATTGGCTCTTCCCTTAAGCGTACAGATGAGGATGGAGAGGGGGTAGGTATCTCCGGTACATTTGGCAAGAGGTGTCCTTTTCGTCTTTCAGATCATCTCTAAAATAGTCGGAAGTCAAGCTGTAATACAGTGGACCACAAATCTGATAGAGTGTCAGGACGGGGTAAACAAGCAAGTTCATCCTTTAATTCTTCACGAAGTCCATGCTGAAATATTGTGTATTGGACAGCCTCTGGCCATCCAGTCTCGGCAGCAATAAGCTTGAAGGTAGAGATATACGACAGTACATCACTATTTCCTTGTCGGATATCCAACAGTTGCTCACTTGCCAATTGCACCGTTTCTTTTCTTTCAAAGGCTTCCTTGAATTGGGCGGTGAAACCGCTGTAATCCTGTAGTAGAGGACTTGCACTAGTTACCAGTGGAGTTGCCCAGGCTAGTGCATTTCCGGTAAGATTGGAAATAATGAAACCTATGCGCGCCTGATCTGAAGCAAATGTCTGGGGCCTGAAGGTAAAATGGATGATACAAGCTTCCATAAATTCCTTAAACTTACGGGGTGACCCATCATAATTACCAGAAGTGAGAGGCATCAAGGGTAGTTCGGTCTGCCGCCTCTCATGGTTATCTATTCTTTGTCTAAGAGTGGCATTTTCCGCCTTTACTGCTTGGAGTTCTTGAGATAGTCCTTGTACTGCAGTGAGTAATTCTTGGATTTGTTCTGCGGAAGCCATATTGGTAGTTCTGTGGCATTGCAATCTGTCAACTCCTGGATCCTCTCGCCCTTCTAAACCCCCTTCCTCCTCACCTGAGACTTCTGTGGAATATTTCTTTCTTTGCTCTTTTTTCTTGGGAGTCCGTTTTTTTGTGAAGAGGAATGGTTGTCCCCGAAAAGAAGCCACCCTGGGACCCTAAGAAGACTGTGTAACAGGGGACCCCCTTCCGGGAAACGCTGGTTGAGAGGAAAAAAGCAAGGCTAAAAAAAAACTCTCAGTGTTGAATGGCTGGTACCAAGGAATGACGACTGGCTCCTTCTGTAGATTTTGAAAAGTTCACCAGGTAAGTACACAGGCATTTGAAGATGCCCCAGGATCGGATGGAGGTACTTCGGAGAGGTGTAGCAGGAGGATTATCCACGGTCAGCCGCAGACTTCAGGGAGCGGAGTGGAAGCCCACCGTACATCACCCCTGGGAAAACAGAAGAGGGAGAACGAGAAAAGGGGGAAAACGAGGACTGTAGGCATCCCAGGACCCAGGTAAGTAGAAGGGAGTGAACGGAAAGTAAAAGGGAGCACACGGGTTAGTGAGAGAGAGAGAGAGAGAGAGAGAGAGAGAGACCGCTTACGCCAGGAGAAAATACCCAAAAATACAGCGGGTGAGCGACGGAAGAACACCAGCAGAAACCATGGAGCCCTGGAAAGGGCAGAACGGCAGGGGAAAAAACAGGTGAGAAATCTCACAGCGAAAACACACAGCACCAAAAACTGCAGAAGGTGAAGCAAGAAAGCGAAAGCACCCAGAGCCGAAAGCGAAGGGTTGCAATGCACCGGTTGGGACCGAGGGGCGTGGCTAAGTACCAGAAAGAACACAAAGGAGAGAAAGACTAGACCATATATTCAGGAAGTGAAAGTACCTAATGGAACATCTTAATGGCAGCGGAGCTTCCATCTACTCCATACCTGCCAGGGAGGAGTGCGTAGACTGCGCATGACAAAGAGTCGTTCCTCCAAGGTACAGCACTTTTCAGCATTGCACTTGAAATCCCAAAGTGATGGTTCGGACTATAAGCCGCTACTTTCCTTCACTGGTCCATGCCATCACTTTACGGCTATAAGCCGCCTCTGTCCTTCACTGGTCCAGGCCATCACTTTAGCACTATAAGCTGCCACTTTCCTTCACTGGTCCATGACATCACTTTATGCCATCACTTTACGGCTATAACCCACCACTTTCCTTTACTGGTCCGTGCCATCACTTTACGGCTATAAGCCGCCACTTTCCTTCACTGTTCCATGCCATCACTTTACGGCTATAAGCCGCCACTTTCCTTCACTGGCCCATGCCATCACTTTACGGCTATAAGCCGCCACTTTCCTTCACTGGTCCATGCCATCACTTTACGGCTATAGGCCGCCACTTTCCTTAACTGGTCCATTCCATCACTTTAGCACTATAAGCCGCCACTTTCCTTCACTGGTCCATGCCATCACTTTATGGCTATAACCCGCCTCTTTCCTTCACTGGTCCATGCCATCACTTTACGGCTATAAGCCGCCACTTTCTCACTGGCCAATGCCATCACTTTATGGCTATAAGCCGCCACTTTCCTTCACTGGTCCATGCCATCACTTTACGGCTATAAGCCGCCACTTTCCTTCACTGGTCCATGCCATCACTTTAGCACTATAAGCCGCCACTTTCCTTCACTGGTCCATGCCATCACTTTATGGCTATAAGCCGCCACTTTCCTTCACTGGTCCATGCCATCACTTTACGGCTACAAGCCACCACTTTCCTTCACTGTGCCATGCCATCACTTTAGCACTATAAGCCGCCACTTTCCTTCACTGGTCCATGCCATTACTTTATGCCATCACTTTACGGCTATAACCCACCACTTTGCTTTACTGGTCCATGCCATCACTTTACGGCTATAAGCCGCCACTTTCCTTCACTGTGCCATGCCATCACTTTACGGCTATAAGCCGCCACTTTCCTTCACTGGTCCATGCCATTACTTTATGCCATCACTTTACGGCTATAACCCACCACTTTGCTTTACTGGTCCATGCCATCACTTTACGGCTATAAGCCGCCACTTTCCTTCACTGTGCCATGCCATCACTTTACGGCTATAAGCCGCCACTTTCCTTCACTGGCCCATGCCATCTCTTTACGGCTACAAGCCGCCACTTTCCTTCACTGGTCCGTGCCATCACTTTACGGCTATAAGTTGCCACTTTCCTTCACTGGTCAATGCCATCACTTTACGGCTATAACCCGCCATTTCGTTCACTGGTCCATGCCATCACTTTACGGCTATAACCCACCACTTTCCTTTACTGGTCCATGCCATCACTTTACGGCTACAAGCCACCACTTTCCTTCACTGGTCCATGCCATCACTTTACGGCTACAAGCCACCACTTTCCTTCACTGGTCCATGCCATCACTTTACGGCTACAAGCCACCACTTTCCTTCACTGGTCCATGCCATCACTTTACGGCTACAAGCCACCACTTTCCTTCACTGGTCCATGCCATCACTTTACGGCTACAAGCCACCACTTTCCTTCACTGGTCCATGCCATCACTTTACGGCTGTGTAACGGTCCCAATGTCCGCATCCAGTGCAGAGCTTCCAGGGCGATCTCCAGCTGCTTGCCCTGCACCATAGTTGAACATAAAAACAATAGGTGCTAAACTGTTGAGTACGAAGTGCTTTTATCATGCGTGTTAATTGATATACTTGAGCAGCATGATTGTAATTTAGCGAAATCTGTGTTATTATGAAATAGTAATGTGTTTATGTGTAAAGGTTGTACAACCAAAATGGACAATAAAGGAGAAAGAAAATAGGTGCTAAACTACAGCACCCGACGAAGCATCATTAGGGAAGAAATGAAATTGCCTTCCTGATTGCACTGTTAACAAAAAAAAACTAAACGATTCATATTACGATGCCATCAAAAGGGATGTACATTGTAATACCAACACTTTTTCATTTTTTTGCACATTATTCGTATAAATACGTGGAAAGACCCCCGCTCCAACGCCCCCCTCTCAAAATCCCCTCAATAGCCCTCCACCTTATATGATACCCTCTCACAACCCTCCATCTATTATTTCAATTTTATTTTACAAAAATCCCCCAAAAATTCGATTTAAACTTTTCATTCTTTTCGTCCTCTCCACGAGATGGCACTAGAGTACTGGCTAAAAGAGAACATAATACGCCCAAGTAAGTCATGTGCTTGATAGAACCTCTGGTGGCATGACAAGCACTTAAAACCAAATGAGAGATGTAAGTGTGCTTTCACTGCCGGTTACATTGTGAATATAGTATTTCCCCTTAGACAGCACTAATTACGAAATGCAGGCCAAAAGGTTCTACTTCAAGAAGCGGACCATATCACGGAAAAAAAACTCACCGTCATCGCTAGACCAACTTTTGGAACATGATTGGCTGCTGTGAACCAAAAAGAAAAGGTAACATCCTGTTAACACGTTTCTTATGACAAGTGTCTCCTTCATGTTCTTGTGGCATTGCACGGGTTGGAGACTGCATTTGGGTACGCACAGACCTGCCTGCTGTGCTCTTCCCATTGCCCCCCTTCTCATTATGGAAGTTTCATTCATTCTCTGTTGGCATTTGAACGCGTTGATACTCTTATCAGTCTGCAGGCGTTTCAGAATGTTAGTCATAAGAAAAAAAAGGACAGTTTCCAAGCATGGAAACTGCGGTGCTCCCCTAAAATGCCTTGACATCCTTGTAACCAGCAATCCCTCCATGCAACCCTTTTGCCCAGGTAACTCTCTATTTGAGGGCGCATCTCCCGCCACGGTTCCAGAGAAGGAGAGCAATGGGACTCCCTTGCCCGAATCCTCATCGTGAGTCATTACCCATGAGGAACAGTATGTCCTTGTCGCATTCTGCTCAAACTCGAGTAGTGCAAATAATTCTACAGAAAGGTCAATGTGTGTGGGTTGGAGAGCAAGACCCCCGGATCTTCAACCTGAGTTGTATGACTTTTCCCGGATCCAAGCAAGATTCATGGAGCTGACACCCAAGAATTGAAATGCAAGATGACCTCATTCTTGAGGAGGCTTCCGGGCACGGGAGCGTTGCGCCCCCACTGACCTGTGTCTGCCTCACATTAGTCGGGCAATTGTGTCTCTCACTCATCCATACAAAGACTCGCCCATCATATGGGGCACTGCAAAGAATGTTCATTTATTCTTCTTTTTATTAATCAATTCAGTTTTTTAAAAATTATTTTCATTAGCATTTTTACAACATTTGCACCCATTAACTTCCGCCACCCCTCCCGCCGTTGCGCCCCAGCCCCCCTCCCTTGGTTCTGCAGCCTCTCAGCCAAGATTGTCTCGTGACTGTTATTTTTCCGCTCGGTTGTCTGGTTCTAGGCCGCTTGCCCAGGGAATCACCTTAGGTCAAGGATTCTCGAGTTTTCCGGGCACCATCGTTGCATGCAGTCACTTTTTAAGTATTCTAACAACTCTCCCCAGTTTGTTTTATGTGTATTCCTTTTGAACCAATATCTGCAAATAAAGGAGACAGAGTACTGCGGGTGGTGGGGGGAGCAGAGCAGACGTTGGGCCAATCAAACAAATGTACACATGAATGGTCATTGCTAAACATCACTAAACTTCTGCGAGTACATAACTGTTCTTGCCATACGAGCACCAAGGGAAGGAATACAACTCCCATGATCCCTCCCCATTGAGTCTGGTGGGTACAGAGGATTGGAGTTGTAGTTTAAATCCCTTGAGGAGCTAATGGCTCTCCAGATATGTTCGATTAAAACGAAGAATATATCCACATTGGCTATGATTTTTCTAGGCACTGAATGGACACACTTTCAGAATAAGAGTGCACTGGTCAGAATGAGCGAGAGCATAGGATACAATCAAGCATTGGCAAAGCCAAAAATTGTAGCTTTTGTGGAGGAATGGGATAAGCATGGGATAAGGAATGGACAAGTATCCAGGCCCTGTCAGGGGTGGGAGGGACCCACATTTCAACACTCCTGCGGGTGCCGACTGACAGTGGCAGACCCTCTATTGCCCCACCTTGCCCCGTTTAAGGCAGTGCCTCTGCAGCAGGGAGTGGCAGGACCAGCGCCAAGACAGGATGCTGGAGGGACCGAGATGCATGGGCCAGTATGGACCAACAGCTGTAGCAACGCTGGCGGGACCAACAAACAACCCCCCACCCCCGTGTACCATGCAGAGAAGAGGATGGAGCTGGCGCTTGGGAGAACCTACACCATAGGATGCGGTGACCGCAGCAGCTCCGGCTGCAAGTGAACAGGATGCCGCAGAGGCTCCTCAAGTCAGCGCAGCGTCAAGGAGCAGAGCACGGCCCCAGCAGAAAGCAACTGCTAGAGCCTGTGCAGAGAAAAATAGCCCATTACACCACCAGTGATTATCATGAATAAACCGTCTCCATGTAGGCAGGGACATCATTTCACCAAAATGCCAGGGGTAGCGGAAGTGACATCACATGACCCTTGACCTCTGATGATATCACAGGAAGGTCTGCCATTCGACCCAACCACGAAGTGTTATTGCGTTAGCGATGGAACACATCCTTTCACCCCTTGACAAAACATGAAGTGGAATCACATAGCATTGTTCCTAAGTATACTACGAAAAATATGGTTATAATATCACTATAATGTGATATACATTTCATACAAGAATGGATCGCCATATGTGTCATTAAGATCAGTGTGTATAGGCCCATATCACCAAATTACTGTGAATGCAAGCAGACGTCCATGGGCAAACGATAATTATGTGTTGTTAAGTGACTGCAATCAAGCACTCCCACTAAGTCAGTGCCTTGTCTGGGATTGCTCAAGGGAAGCCCTTATTTATATATTTTTATAGCAAGTTATACCCTGGATGATAAACCCATGTATAACACCCCTCTCTATGAATCCCCATGACCTCACTGAGCCAAGAAGTAGGTTTGTTTTGCAATGTAAAAGATTTATTGGAAAAATTAAACAATATATATATCACACTTTTATAATAAATTAATATTTGATATCACACTTAGGCATAAGAATATAATGTTGATCAACAATAGATAATCTGACACTAGCACACTTCTTTACAATCAATGAGGAGTTAGTATAGGAAGTATAAGGTAGCAGAAAATACTTTTATGGTTTCAAGGAAAGCAATGAGGGAAAAATGCAGCACAGAAATAAACTTGATATGATTTCAACAAAAGATAATATGATCACTTTTTCTTTGACAATTCCCTCCCCCCTATGCAAGATAAGGAGATGGAAGGACAGCACACAATTCTCAGGAATACAAAATGCAATACACATTTCCAGTTCCCACCAGCGAGCTTAGAGGAAAACAGGTATGATTTTAAAGCAGGCAAGATCCTTTTAAATGTGGTGGCAATGAAGTGAAAAATATGCTGAAAATGCTTTTAATTCCCTCTAGAGGTTTAGGGTGAGTGAGAGATACTTTAAATCAGTTCAGGTCAGCCCTACCAATGATTCAGTGATGGTTATCAGGTTGAAAACGGGATTCAGTCATGGGAGCAAAAGACAGATATTTTTACACGTGGTTGAAATGAAGCAAACTGTCAATTTGCGGCACTTTTATTCCGAGTGCGTCGATCGTGATTACGGAGGAACTATAAGGAGTAGCAAGTCGGTTTTAGGCTTGTTGGAAAGCTTAAAATCTTAGCTTTAAGATGAAAGTTAAACCTACGATTCCAAAGATACGATTTTATGAAGGTACTTTTTCAGAAATGAAATAATGATTCAAAATGGCAAAATGACACTTTTACAGGTTTAAAATCGGAGAAGGGACACACGATTCCTATGATGCAGTTCTAAATAGGTTACAATAGTTTGAATTAGATTATTTTAAACTAAGAGATTGGTTTTGCACAGTTATGGCTGAGTACTCACACTATGAATTTGAAATAGGCCGTCAGGGTCTGGTCAGCAGGTTTGGACTGGACTCCGGCGGGTGGTTCTGAAGTCACAGCTCTCTGGGTCAGCTCTGCTCTGCACTTCACAGCGGTCTGGTCTGGGTCTCTCTGGTTCTGGTCTCTCTGGATACAGCACAGCTTTCTGGGCCTGCTACCGGTTCTGGCAAAAGTTCTTGGCAAAGAATCCAACAGCTCGCCCGGCTGTAGAATAGTTTGGTTGGATTGCTGGATTCTGAAGGCCTGCTGAGAAGAGTTCTCAGCTTGTGGGTTAGGCCTTTGCTTTAAGTTCTGTAGTCTATCTGGAGTCTAAGTTCTGGATGTTCCTTCTAGATGTTGTGTGGTCCGGCAAAATGCTCCGCAAGAAAATGGAAAATGAATGTCTTGCCTGTCCAAGCAGTCTCTATTTATGTGTTTTGAAAGTGGGTGGGACGGCTCATTCTGCATGCCCAACCCTCTCATGATTTGATAGGTCAAGGATTCTCTGTGACCTGATTTGAGAAGGGATACTGTGTAAGATTGTGAGTCAGAGTCTTGCAGTCTATTGAAGAAACGTCCCTTTGCTTTTACTTAGAAAATGAATTTTTCATAACTAACAGGTTTCCCAGATACACACGTCGTTGAAATTACATACACATTTCACAGATTAATTTAAGATACACTCTCGCCCAACTCTGATCCCCCTCAGAGCCTGGGTTCAAAAATGGCAACATTTTGTGCTTTTTAGTGACTTTCGCCATATTGGTTTTTCCTCAAAATTTACACAGACCTGCACCCCTTCCCTGAGCATATTACTGGAAATTACTATGTCTCTATCCTAAACACAGTGTCTGCAATATTAATAAATAGCGGGGTTCGGTCCCAGAACACCGCACAAAATGGAATTTGGGCTCAAATCATGAGGGCATTTTTCATTTTCAGGATTCCCAAATTGTACATTTCTGTGAGCGTAATGCAAGATTTTAGAAGCATTTAACTTAAACATATATTTGCTGCAATATGAATCCACAGTCCTGTCTGGCCCGCCCCTAGGAACTGGGGGAGTCAGGGATCACATGTCTCTCCTTCCAGGCAGAGCTCTGTTTACAGTCCACACCCAAAATCAGCATACCGCATTCAATTGAAAGGGTCTATTGTGTTGGGTCCAGCAGGCTGCAGGGAATCCCAGTGATTTGACCGAAGTCAAAATTATCGAGGCTGAAATATCCGAAAACAAAGTGTTCGAATGACCAAAAGTTCGAACACTTTGTTTTTGGACATTTCAGCCCCGATAATTTGACAAAACACACATTCTCACACACAAACACACACACACACAACACACCCATAACACCCCCCCACCCACACCCTCAGCACACCCCCACCCACACCTCTTCACGCTGGTTCCTGCAGCGCCAGTTCCCTTTCACTTCTGTGATTGGAAACCGGCGCTGCAGGCCCCTTTTTTTTTTTTTTACACGGACGGCTGCGGGGGTGTCCCCTGCAGCCTCCGCTCACTATACTATAAAGTATAGTGAGCGGGGCAATGCGGGGGACACCCCCGCAGCCCACGTATGTTTTTTTTTTACACAGACGTCTGCGGGGGTGTCCCCCGCAGCCCCTGTTTTTTTTTAACATTTTATTTATTTATTTATTTATTTTTTACACGGACGGCTGCGGGGGTGTCCCCCGCAGCCCCCGCTCAATATATCATAAAGTATAGTGAGCGGGGCAATGCGAGGGACACCCCCGCAGCCCCCGTTTTTTTTCACTGCTACCACCAATGGATCGAACTTTTGGTTTCGATCCTTTGGTGGCAGTATTTTTAGAGATTTTGGTCGTTTCAACCTTTTATTTTTGGTTATTTTGACCTAAACCGGCTGCAGGGAAGTCCCCTTTCTCTCAATTAACAGGGCCATGTAATATCTTGCCTCCTGGTGTGGGTCTCTGGGGTGTTAAGAGTTCTCAGGAAAGGCAAGTCTTTTGAACTTTTAATTACATAAGACCCCCTTCTGTTCACTGCACAGTTCTGCAAAACAGCTCTCCTGTCAGGATGTATAGAGCGCCAGCGCCGGTCAGTGTCCACTGCCGGTACTGCACCTATTTGTGACAGCTGTCTTGAATTAATACCTTTCTGAAAGAAAGGCTTTTACTTGATAGTACATGATCCTTGCTTGACATGGCATTGATGTGGATCTGTAGTAAAGTAAAGTAAAACACTCAACCATAGTTGGATTTTTGTTTGGTGGTTTCGGCCCCATGATCTTAGCAATTTTCGACATTAATAAAAACGGATTTTGAACAGAACCATCTTTCTTTGCACTGGTGGGTGGCAGGTTAGGGGACCATTTTGGTGTGCGCAAAACTGTACGGTTCTCCTGGATTCTGGCGAAAATGTGGGCTTTTCCACCATCTTGGATTTCCTAAGTCCACAGCACCAAATTTTGCAGCATAATAGTCCAAACGTGGGTCAGGACACCCAACAAACCCCCCCGCCCGACTGCGCTTTGATTTCGAGTTGAGGGGGATTCGGGTGCAAAGGATGTTTTGATCCACGCGCTGGGATGTGCGCATCATCTTCTTCCGATTCTGCAGATGACAAAGTTCAGCATCTTTTCCTCCATCAGGGTGGATCGATCAGTTCTCCTCGCCGGTTCTGATGCGAGTTTTGGGCGGTACCCCGTGTCCCTCGGATCTTTGCTCCCGGTCCCCAGGTCGTCTTCCGTGGTCAGTCTCCAGGTTTGCTTTCTCCTAGGATGACAAAGCAAAGCGGCAATACCTATTCGTAGACATTTCTCCCCCACTATTGATATAGTGGGGCGGCATATACATTTTATAAATCAATAGACATTTACATTCTTATTTAAAAAAAAAAAAACAAGATATAATTAGAAGACATTTTCATTCAAGAATCATAATATTTTAGAGACTATATGTGGGATATTTTAGGGTTGGACCTGAATTACTCTGGAGCGGCCCCCTCTGCTATTGCAGAGGACTCCTCCAGTTGCTGCAGAGTGTGCCTGGGATGGCAACACTTTAACTGATTTATATGGACCCACTTGTCTTCCCCTTCTGCCAAACTACCTTTGGGGATGCGGATCTTGTAGGCAACTGGGGAGATCTTGTCTATAATTTCAAACGGTCACTTCCATTTAGGCAAACATTTTTGCTGTTTGGCCTGGTTTCTTTGGAAATTGTATAGATAGACCCGGTCTCCCACATTGTATACTTTCCGGGTGGTCTTCAAATCATAATGGGTCTTCGTGCTATTAGCTTATCTTTCTAGAATCCGCTGAGCATAGGCAAAAGCATGTTGAAGGTGTTTCCTTAAATTCTCCACATACTCATGAGTTGTGGAGGCATTTATCAATGTCTGCTCTTGGGTCCTGTAGAGCAAATGCTGGGGAAGAACCATCTTGCGTCCAGTCATCAGCTCAAATGGTGACATTTTGGTTGCAGATGAAGGGGTAGATCTGATGGCCATTAGGACCAGAGGTAATCGGGTATCCCAACTTGGCCCAGAATCTGCCACAAACTTTTTTAAGATGCTCACTATGGTTCTGTTGTATCTCTCTACTGCACCAGAAAAGGCTGGCTGGTAAGCAATATGTAGCTTCCTTTTAACCCCCAGTATCTCCCACATCTTAGTCATTACTTCGCTGGTAAAATGGCTACCTCTGTCTGACTCAATCCTTTGGGGTAGACTAAAACGCGAAAAGATGTGGTTGATCATCAGTGCAGCTGCTGTTTCTACTTTGCAGTTTGGGGCCGGGAGACATTCCACCCACTTGGTAAACAAGCATGTGACCATCAACATGTACTTACGTCCCCTAGAGGAGCGAATCACGGGGCCTATGAAGTCGATTTGCAAATCTGACCATGGCAGCGTCATCCCCCTCTTTTGGAGAGACGCCCAGTGGGTGAGGGATGTTGGCTGAAATTGTGCAGACACAATACACCCCTTCAAGAATTGGTCGAGGTCCTGCCCCATGTGTGACCAGTATGCAACCTCTCTTAAGATCTCAAGTGTTGTATGAAACCCCCTATGACCGGGAGTGGCAGCATCATGGGCGTGACTTAAAATCAGGCTTCGGAATGAGGTAGGGGCCACCCACTGATCATGGCCAGAGTGGGATTTCCTTACCAACAAACCGTCTTGGATTTGGAACATTTTTGAACATTTCATCAACACTCTAAGGTCCTCTTTCCCAATGTAGTCAGTATCTGTCAGGGGAAAGTTTTCAGGGTCCTCAATGTGTTGGTAAAACTTTCCAATTATTGGATCCCCCTTCTTAGCCATCATCAAATCAGCATATGGGGTCTCCTTACTCCACTGTGCAGTTGAAAGATCATTGTGAGCATTTGTCTGGGACCTAGTGATAGCAGGGACCTGGATTTCCCCCAACAGGGACTCAATCTCTATTAGATCCCCTTGGATGTCCCCGGTTTTGGCCAGCTGATCAGCTAAGTCATTTCCATTTTTGTCTGGTCCCTCTACTTTGGAATGACCCTTGATCTTCTTCCAGTAGATGTCATCCCATTCGAGGTGACCAGATCATCAATGTTTTGAATTAACTTCCCATGTTTCAAGGGTTTGTTATTAGCACATAACATGCCTCTGGTTTTCCAATTAACCAGGTGTTCCACGAACCCGTTCCGTACATAATCTGAATCTGTGATTATGACCAGTTCGTGGAGTTGACGTTGGACAGCAGTGAGGATGGCTTGATACACAGCCATCAATTCTGCCACTTGACTACTTTGGGGACCACTTTTGTACCCAGCGGAGGGTTCTGGGGACTCCTTCACCCATGCATTCCCTACGCCGGCCACCAGTTCTTTTTCCCCGTTGTTGTCAACATGGTAAGAGCATCCATCCACATAGACAGTGGGCATTCCCTCACACTTGTCCTCTTAAAAGACTTTGTGTGGAGAATTAAGATATGCCTCCATGTTGTCCTTGATTTTTAGACTTTCGTCCTCGAGACAGTTTTCTCTGGCACAATCATGCAAGTCAGCCAGACCGTGCGCGAGGGGACTCTTCTTGTTTTGGCCATATCTGACCTCCACAGGAAAGCCTTGCATTGACAGAATCCAGGAAGTAATTCGGGAATTACTCACATTTCCGGCTCGGATTCTGTCACTTTGGAGATATTGCAGAGGCAGGTGTGGAGTCTCCACTATGATGTGTTCCCCCTGGATGAACCATATCTCCAGGAAAAACTCCTTGTTTCTGACAGGGTAAGCTAGGCAGGGCGCTTGTGAGAGGCTTCTTTTGAGCTGGTTTACTGCCTCGGATTGTTCTGGACCCCATTCCCACTTTACCCCCCCCTTCAAGGGATGAATCAGGGGTCTGGTGATCTCTGCGTAGCCCTCAATGAACTTTCTGCTGTAATTTGTCAGTCCAAGGAGGCTCCTTAGTTCCCGCAGAGTTGTGGGGTCTTTCAGTTTCTGAAGTGCTTCCACTTTCTTTTCTTGGGGACAGACACCCTGAGGAGTAATCTCATGCCCCAAGAAATTAACACGGGTTCTACACCACTGTGCTTTCTGAAACGAAAGTTTTGCTCCGGCGGTCCTCAACTGTGTCAGAACATAACAGATCTCCGCTATATGTTCCTCCACAGATGAACCTTTGATGAGGACATCATCTACATAAGCCAGGTTACCCCTCGAACCCAGGTCGGGCATGGCCTTATGTAGGAAAATGTTGAATTCATTGCCAGAGTTGAGGTATCCGAAGGGAGTTCGGGTCCATGTGTACTGCTGGCCCCCAAAGGTAAAAGCCAGTTTGTATTGGTCCTCCCTACTGACAGGCATGGTCCAGTATCAATTGGTCAGGTCTATTGCAGTGAATACCTGTGACCCCTGAATCTGGGCCAGCCCTTGGTCAATGTAGGGCAGAGGCCATCGGGAAGTATGGACCCATTTGTTGAGCTCCCTAAGGTCGGCGCAGAGTCTCCACTGGCCGTTTGGCTTCAATATTCCCAGCACCGGATTATTGAAGGTGCTGTGGACTGGACGGATTATTCCCCGGGACTCAAGGTTCTTAATTATTTCAGTAAGGGACTCCATTGATGCGAGAGTCAAGCAATATTGCTTCACAAACACTGGAGTCATGCCAGGCTCCGTGGGAATTGTTGTTGTGTGGATGTCGGTGCGACCACAGTCATATGAGTCTACCGCAAAGAGATCTTGGAAATCCAAGAAAACTTGTTTCAACTTTTGCTTCTGTTCCAGAGTCACGCAGGAATCAGCTAGGTTGACTCTCTCTTCCACCATCTGTCTGAAGCCTCGAAAGACTTCTGGTTTTGCTATCTCAGCGGCCTCCTCCAGCTGGGTTAAGTCCCTGGTCATGGTGCTGATTTGGACTGGAGGCTTCAGGTGGGAAAGGCAGCCCTCATGGACCTGGAAAATCACCTCATCCCTTCTGAAGTCACAAATCATATCTTCCTTACCATAAGGGCAGGAAGTGTACACCAGGAAGTTCCCCTCATGCCGGGTAAAGATCCTGTCTGGTGTTGTATTGTCATCACTGTCACTGTCAAAACAGTACTTGGGGATTGGTCCTAACAGTTCATTTCCTAAATCAATGGAGAAATGTCGGTCATCAACCGCCATTCCAATAATGGTGCCTGCGGCTAGAGTAATACTCTCTAAGTCGCTGTTATCCACCTCTATGGGAATGGTGTCATGTTCTATGTTGACTAATGGTGTTGGGTTTACCCCCAACCCTTGCTGTTGGAGAGAAGCATTTAGATGAATATAAGCATCAAGGTTTTTCAATTTTTGTCCTCTTTTAACTTTCACTTCCAGGGAGAATTGGCGGGTCCTTTCTGGGATGGTGACTTCCCCTTTAACCTGAATTTCAACTGCATAAGGTAGCAATTGGACTGACCTAAATGCTTTTTCTGGATCATCAAAGCCCATGGGATTATCCGCTAATCGGGACCAAGCTTTGAAGTTTATTAGGTCCAAACTAATGGCAAAGCGATTGAGAATGTCACTGCCTAAGTAAAAGGCGGCAGTGACATCTGGCACGACCCAACAATTATGGACTATGCTCTTGTTGCCAATGGAGATTTTGAGCATACACCTGCTTGGCAGGAGATGTTTGGAATTCGGTGTTTCCAGATCCATTTCCCATTTGTCTATCAGTTTGAATGTGGGAATGGTTGGATCTTTTGGGAGTTGGTGGAACATGGCTTCACTGATGAATCTCTTACCATTGTTCACACACACTCGGGTGAGAACAGAGTCCTTCCCATCATTTAACTGAACAGGGATGAACAACTGCTCTCCAATTTGCTGAATATCAGCCAGGCTCTGAGCTGATTTCACATCTTTCTGGACTATCGGAGTGGGGATGTCTGATCTATTCAGAAATAGAGAGGACCGCCCATCACCAGTCTGTTGTCCTGCTGCTATTACTGTCACATCTGGAATTTGGTTGTTCTGGAAGTGAAATTCTACTTGGTCAGATTTTTGTTCAACCATGTGGCACGTGCAGTTTAAACTAACATGGTTGACACTCTGCTTTAATTTTATTGGTCAGCTAGTCTGGGTCCAGAGGACCTTGTTTACACAATCTATTAGGGGTGACACCCTTCTCAGGCGGTCATTCCCCAGTAAACAAGGGGTGCCCTCTAGAGTCACTACTATGACTGGGTGTTTCACCTTGTGTCGCCCAATTTTGATGTCCAAATCTGCAGTCCCCTCGACGGAAATTTCCTTCCCGTC
Source organism: Ambystoma mexicanum (assembly GCF_040938575.1). Classification (NCBI taxonomy): domain Eukaryota; kingdom Metazoa; phylum Chordata; class Amphibia; order Caudata; family Ambystomatidae; genus Ambystoma; species Ambystoma mexicanum. Next base: position 158,132,443 of record NC_090925.1, read on the forward strand.
AAAGTTCCAGAGTTGTCCAGGAAGAGAGGTGAGAGGAATACAGTAATTCTCCCCCCTTCCTGCATTTAGTTCATCAAAGGCCCTTTTAGACAGAAGAGTAGCTTGGGATCCAGTGTCCACCATTGCCAAGATTGTACCCTGCCCCTGTACTTGTACTGGGGCATAGTATCTTCCCTCCTTCTCCTCAAGCGGGTACAGATAATGCAAATTTTTTGGACAACTGGTGGACTAATTTTCTGGTTTTGGACATTGAGAGAGAAGAGATCTGGGCAGAATTCTGTGGAAAGTCTTGGAAATCTGAAAGAAAAAGTTGGCAACTGGATATCGTTTTGGGTTCCCCTAGTTCCGGATCTGGGCCGCCCCCCCTTTTTGGAGGCAGTTACCAGGATGGGTTGGACTAGGGGGTTTTGGTATTGTTGGTTCTGGGATAGGATGATGGGCGGCGACAGTTCGATCCCCACATCTACCCAGTCTATTGATTCGGTTTTAGGTTCCTCTGGTTCCAGTTCTGGGCCGCCCCCCTTTTTGTAGGCAGTCACCAGGATGGGTTGGAGCCAGGGGTTTTCAGTGTTTTTGGTTCTGGGATAGGATGATGGGCGGCGACAGCTCAATCCCCACATCTACCCAGTCTATTGATTCGGTTTTAGGTTCCCCTGGTTCCGGTTCTGGGCTGCCCCTCCTGCCCCCCCTTTTTGGAGGCAGTCACCATTATGGGTTTGAACCAGGGGTTTTCGGTATTGTTGGTCCTGGGATAGAATGATGGGCGGCGACAGCTCAATCCCCACATCTACCCAGTCTGGGTTGGAATCCATTGGGACCCATTTTTCCTTGGGAGGAGTTCCCTCATCTCCGAAGGAGGAGATCCTTTCCCCAGGATCCTCTTGGGATCCCTCTCCCTCAAATTGGAAGATCTGTACCTCCTCCTCAAAGTGGGTCTGTTTGGGTACTTTGTTTCTCCTACCTCCTCTCTGCTCCTTGGGTGGCAGACTTTCAGGGGTAGGAGATTTTGTTTCCGGTTCCTGGGTTTCCAGGGGCTGTTGACAAGTGGGGAAGGAAGCTTCCCCCAAGGCTTTACACCCCCTTCCCCTTGTGCCTCCTCCCTGGGAACCGGTGGGTTATCGGGGTGCTGCCCCCGTCATTGTTCTGGAGCACCAGGTCCAGAGTTCGGTGCATTCTGTGGCAGCATGCCCATCTGAGGGTTCTGCTGAGCCCTTAGCACGCGTCCCAGCTCCTGTGCCATATTTTGGACCTGGCGCTCAAGTTGGGAAACCCCTCAGGCTGATACAGGGTTCTGTTTTCTCCACTGGGCTGATCCCGGGAAGGGTAGTTATCCCTTCTCTGGTAGTACCCTGGGTTGGGAAGATTTGGGTACCCCTCCACCCTTGGCCTCCCCTCTCCCGGATTCGGTTGTCAGGGTTCAGGGAATTGGGGAAAGAAGGATGGATGATTTTGGGCCTAGAAGTTGGGTGGATACCTGGCGAACAAGTTCTGCCCATGATTTGGTGAATTTCTGCCCTCCTGGGGGAGGTGTGGAGGGAAGTTCCCTGGTTGGGCGCTTGGTTGGATACCCCCTCCTTGGGCCAGAGGAGTCCACACATAACCCAGGATTGGACTGTTTCCCTTATAGCGGGGACTTACATAGTCAGGGGAGCGAGGGACCCCATTTGTGGGACTACCTCCTTGACTCCCTGTCTGTGACTGCCCCAAGGGCCTTCTGGGCTTAGAATTATTCGGCGAATGCAGGTTTTTAGGTCCCCCCATCTCCAAATCTAAAACGGGTGCAACCTTTACCTCTGCCACCTTGGCAGCAGCAAGGGTGCTGTTGGTTTTGGGGTTTTTGGGCTGATTCTTATTTTCCACTGGTTTCTGCACCTCATAGATGCGGGTGGCTTGCTCAATGACCCAGTCTAAAGATCTTTTCTCGTGAAAGTCTCTCACGAGCCGGGTCATTATGTATTTGGGTAAGGCATGGAAAAACCTATTAACAAATTCTTTACTGTACGTGCATACCCTTTTTGTAGTCTGCGCAAAAGCAGGCTTTAACTCCTGCACAAATTCTTGTGGGGCCTAATCCTCCCCACACTGCAAATTGTAGGCTGCCTTGCGAGCCTCTTGGGGATTTCTGTGAACAGAAAAATGTTTCAAGATGGCCGCCCTGTAGGTGGACCATCTTGAATGATTCTGATCCTCCAGCCCCGCAAATAAACTGGAGTATTCAGGGGAGAATGTCCATTTGACATACTGAATGCAGCTACTGCTGTCCTTCAAATGGAAAGTCTCCATCATTTGCTCATAAAGCTCCAAGTGTTCCCAAACAGAATACTTGGCGTTCTTGTGGTAAGGGGTGATGACACTCCTTATTGCCTTGATCTGCTTTAAGGGCTCCTTAAGCAAGGCCCTTTTTGCCTTATTGGCCTTTTTGGTTCGGGTAACCCTGGTCCACTCATCCTCTGACTCAGAGCCACTGCTCCCAGAGGTGCCCATCTGATCTTCCAGGTTTTCCCGGATTCTGCGAGCCTGGGAATGGCTGGCAGAATGTGGGGACCTAGTCTCCTGTGTCCTGGGCCGTTCAGAGGAGTCTTCAGATCCCTCCTTGCTGCCAGGATTTGATGGGTACACCCCACACTGACCTAACTGGGCAGAGGTTTTTAGGATGCCCTTAGTGGGCCTACTTTGCTGGGGTTCCCCACTAAATTGCACTGTGCTCGGGTGCCCATACCCGGATGCCCACCCGTCCATTCCTGGGAGGTACTGGCCTATGAACCCCATACTTTTGGCTGGATAGTAATCTGTCCTCCCTGTGGCCCTGTGCTCATGTGCGCCAGGGGACATGGGGGTGGCAGAGTCCAAGGACTGGGAGAGATGAAGGCCTCAGGAGCTAGGGCTCCTGAGGTTATGCTCAGGTGTTTCCCTTTCCCAGCGGACTTCATCTCTGTCAGCCCCTGGTCCCTGTTGCAATGCAAGAGCCTGTGCTTTCAGTTCCTCAGTAAGGCCTTACTAGACTCTATCAGTCTCTCCTGCATGGCTACCTGTTGCTGGAACCTATCATTGTGCTGACAGAGAGCCTCATGTTCTCTCTGCGCTTCCTGGTTGGTCCTGGAATACTGGGCCAGTCTTTGCTGCAGGAGGGTTACCTCCTGGGTCCCATCCCTACTGGCCTGTTCCTTTCTTTCCAGAGCATCTTCCACCTTCCTGGTGTGCTTTAACAAGTTCTGATGCTCTTTTTGGAGGTCACCCAGTCCCTGGAGGGCCACGTGATTTTCTTCATTTTTTTCTTTTAATTGGCAGACTTCCTTGCCTAAGGTGTCCCTTTCCTGACTAAGAGCCTGCATCTGTGCCGCCAGGTCGTCCCTCTCCTTTTGAAAGGCACCAGCTTTCTGGCGTTCTTGATCAAACTCTGTCTGGGTATCCAGGTATTTCAAAATCAGTTTATTGCTCTCTGTCTTCTACCTATCTAGGTGGCTTTGCAGGGTGACTACCTGCTCTGCGCATGCCCTACTGAAGTGCAGTTGTTGATCCAGCTGTTTCTGGCTCTGCAGTAGGGCGTCCAAACCTTCTTGGTACTCCTTCTGCAAGGCCAGAAATCTGTTATCCTGGTCAGACTTTTCCTGTTGCAGGATATCCATATCCTTCTTTATTTTAATAATATACTGCCTACCATAATTTTCTGACTCCTGGCTCCTCTACAGCTTCTGCTCAGAAGAGAACAGGTCATATTGGGCCTTCTCTAATGCCATCAGTTGCCTATTTGCTAGATCTTTGCCTTCAGCCCATTTGTCCTGTATGGCTCCCATATATAAATATAAATATGCCGCTACCCTGGCAATCTTGTTGTGCTCATCCTTGGCCTTAGGGGACATATATAGTTTACTCAGGGCTACATGTAAGGACCCTGATCTCTCCATATATCTGACCCTGTTTCAGTGATCTGGGGTGCGATTGTCTGCAACCAGACCGCCTGGTCCTGATGAGCCCACTCACCTCTCACAAGTAGCTTATGTAAGAGGTGTTCTCTGGCTATTTTGATATCTACAAGGTTGTTATTCTTGAAATTGATTTCCTTCCTGACTTACAGAAGTTTGTATTTTATTTTGCAAAACAGACTGTTTCCGTAGAGCGTTCCTTTGAGGGTTGTTTTTACAGTGTAACACAGCATGGTGATCCAACAGAATTTATATACCCTGTCAGTTAGCACACTGTATTAATCTGCACAAGTGATAGATCTAATCCAGAATCCCCGGCATGAGCCGCCAATCTGTTAAGTGACTCCAATCAAGCACTCCCACTAAATCAGTGCCTTGTCTGGGATTGCTCAAAGGAAGCCCTTATTTATATATTTTTATAGCAAGTTATACCCTGGATGATAAACCCTTGTATAACACCCCTCTCTATGAATCCCCCTGACCTCACTGAGCCAAGAAGTAGGTTTGTTTTGCAATTTAAAAGATTTATTGGAAAAATTAAACAATATATATATATCAAACTTTTATAATAAATTAATATTTGATATCACACTTAGGCTTATGAATATAATGTTGATCAACAATAGATAATCTGACACTAGCACACTTCTTTACAATCAATGAGGAGTTAGTATAGGAAGGATAAGGTAGCAGAAAATACTTTTATGGTTTCAAGGAAAGCAATGAGGGAAAACTGCAGCACAGAAATAAACTTGATATGATTTCAACAAAAGATAATATGATCACTTTTTCTTTGACAATTCCCTCCCCCCCTATGCAAGATAAGGAGTTGGAAGGACAGCACACAATTCTCAGGAATACAAAATGCAATACAAATTTCCAGTTCCCCCCAGCGAGCTTAGAGGAAAACAGGTATGATTTTAAAGCAGGCAAGGCAAGATCCTTTTAAATGTGGTGGCAATGAAGTGAAAAATATGCTGAAAATGCTTTTAATTTCCTCTAGAGGTTCAGGATGAGTGAGAGATACTTTAAATCAGTTCAGGTCAGCCCTAACAATGATTCAGGGATGGTTATCAGGTTGAAAATGGGATTCAGTAATGGAAGCAAAAGACAGATATTTTTACACATGGTTGAAATGAAGCAAACTGTCAATTTGCGGCACTTTTTTCCGAGTGCCTCGATCGCGATTACGGAGCAACTATAAGGAGTAGCAAGTCCTTAAGCAAGTTTAGGCTTGTTGGAAAGCTTAGAATCTTAGCTTTAAGATGAAAGTTAAACCACATTCCTAGCACCTACGATTCCAAAGATATGGACGATTTTATGAAGGTAGTTTTTCAGAAATTAAATAATGATTCAAAATGGCAAAATGACACTTTTACAGGTTTAAAATCAGAGAAGAGGCACACGATTCCTATGATGCAGTTCTAAATAGGTTAAAATAGTTTGAATTAGATTATTTTAAACTAAGGGATTGGTTTTGCACAGTTCTGGCTGAGTACTCACATTATGAATAAATAAATAAAAAAGCATTTAACTCTTTTTTTTTGGTCCTTTTGGATTCGGAATAAAAATGGCATTTGATCCTTTTTTTTATCCTTTGGCTGGACACCCATTTCAGTCACTTTAAATAGGAGTACAAAGGTGCACGTTAATAAAATGTATCACAAATACTTTCTTAGACAGTGCAAATAGTTTTAGTTCATCAGAGGACTCGATTCAGTTCAATAGGCCTAGGCCAAAGTCATAGGTCTGGTCAGCAGGTTTGCGGCGGGTGGTTCTGAAGTCACAGCTCCCTGGGTCAGCTCTGCTCTGCACTTCACAGTGGTCTGGTCTGGGTCTCTCTGGTTCTGGTCTCTCTGGATACAGCACTGCTTTCTGGGTCTGCTACCGGTTCTGGCAAAAGTTCTTGGCAAAGAATCCAACAGCTCGCCCGGCTGTAGAATAGTTTGGTTGGATTGCTAGATTCTGAAGGGCTGCTGAGAAGAGTTCTCAGCTTGTGGGTTAGGCCTTTGCTTTAAGTTCTGTAGTCTATCTGGAGTCTAAGTTCTGGATGTTCCTTCTAGATGTTGTGTGGTCTGGCAAAATGCTCTGCAAGAAAATGGAAAATGAATGTCTTGCCTGTCCAAGCAGTCTCTTTTTTGTGTTTTGAAAGTGGGTGGGTCGGCTCATTCTGCATGCCCAACCCTCTCATGATTTGATAGGTCAAGGATTCTCTGTGACCTGATTTGAGAAGGGATAGTGTGTCAGAGTGAGTCAGAGTCTTACAGTCTATTGAAGAAACGCCCCTTCGCTATTACTTAGAAAATGAATTTTTCATAACTAACAGGGTTCCCAGATACACACGTCGTTGAAATTACATAAACATTTCACAGATTAATATAAGATACACTCTCGCCCAACTCTGATCCCTCTCAGAGCCTGGGTTCAAAAATGGCAACATTTTGTGCTTTTTAGTGACTTTCGCCATATTGGTTTTCCCTGAGCATATTACTGGAAATTACTATGGCCCTCATTACGACCCTGGCGGAAATCAACTGACATGACCGCCATAGCGTAAATAGCGTTTCCGCCACTGCACGATGGAGGAAAGTGCGGCTAATTCTGACCCATCGGGCACGAGCATTACGCCATGGCGGAAGTGCAAATTCCGCGATGGCGGAAATGACCCCAAAACGCCCCTTACCGCCGTCGTACGTCGCCCTAGGTGCAATTCCGCCACCCATCTTAACGGTCACCGTAATGAGCGGTCAGCGCAAAATACGGTCACCGTAAATATACGGAAACGGAAGTAAAAACATGGGGCCGGAACGGGAAACAGCACGCCGCACACCCATAAAATCAGAATCCCAACACAACCATTAAAAATCCGACCCTGAGACACATCCCAACCCGTTAGCCACCCCAGTCAAAAAAATAAATATGGGAAAAGTTGCTAAAAAAGCGTGCGACCGCAAGCGGCAGGTCCACTTCTCCCACGAGGAACTCACCGTGCTCACAGAGACCCTCCAGGAGAACGCTGCCGTCGTCTTCTCGACGCAAATGACCAGGACGGCACTTGCGAACAAGAAGGCCATATGGGCGCTGGTGGCACAGCGGGTAAGTGCGGTGGGGACCGCACCCCGCAACCCACAGCAATGCAGAAAGCGATGGGACGACCTGCGGACACGCGTCCGGAGCATACTCTCTGCCAACCGGAACATTGCCACAGCTACCGGGGTAGGATCGGAATCACCCATCAAGTTGACCCCCTGGGAAGAAATCTGTGCCTCCACCATTGGAATGGAGAGCATAGAGGCAGTCGGAGGGATGGAGAAAGGAGTGCAGACATCAGAAGAATCAGGTAGGTGGCACAAATGAAACTATGCCAAATCCACAATTACCAACCATGTGAAGTACCATGTGTCCCCATAGTGCACTAGAAACAAATGTCCAGGAGAACGACCACATACATTGCCATGACAGCGCCCCTTAAAAGTCAGATTAAATAAATAAATATTTAAAAATCCAAAAAACACACTCTACATGTGCAGCATGCACACCCTAACTGCAGACTGCAAAATAACTGCATCCCCAATGCACACAAAAATGAGACCACCTCCAAGGCCCTGACCCAAATCACCCCCAGGTACCACCCCAATGCATGTGATACAATTGCCATTACAATTACCACAGACCCATGAATAACGACCGCCCTCCTTTACTCCACCACAGGGTCTGATTTCAACAACGAGCTTCAGGACACCCCTACCAGCACACCTGCAAAGAGGGCCAAGACCAACGGCCAAAGACCCTCCACCTCAGCTGCACGGATCAAGACACGGCAGCAGCACAAATCGAGTGGCAGCACACTGGAGGGGACATCAACAGGCACCCCAGCAGCCAGCATGTCCACAACAGCAGCACCACAGGTCCCCCCAATGGATGCCACAGAAGGCACTGCTTCTGGTGGCAGCAGCACCACAGGTGACACTGCATACATGCCAGCATGCTCCGACACAGAAAACGGTGCTGCCGAAGTAGGACACATCCATGACCTGTCTCAATCCCCCTGTTTGTATCATCCCGTACACCATGAGGAAACCACGCAGGGGCACCCACAAGACGACGACTGGCCAACCCCCACAAGGCCTGTTGCAAGGCAACATGAGGCGTCCAGCCCCTCTGTGACACCACCGCAAATGGGCATGGCCCAGCAGAGGCAACAGTCCCTCGAGCAGATGATAGTGCAACAGCAGCAAATCTCCACGCTCCTCAAGGAGCATGCTGCTGAATGTGGGGGTTCTAAGGCAGCCATTGAAACATCTACTGAGACACTTAGGGCAGAAATGGAGCGTAGTACAGAGACACTAAGGGCACAAATGGAGAGAAGTACCGAGAGCCTGAGGGGACAAATGGAGAGAAGCACCGGGAGCCTGAGGGGGGAACTGCATGCGACGTCCAAAGACGTATGTGGTGAACTTGCCGCTGTGCGCCGTGTGCTCACTGAGCTCTCACAAACCCTTAGGGACATGCATGGACGTGAGCAGGCAGAGACATCATCCGTTGCAAGTTCCGTCCAGGGCAGCCCCCAACGTAGATCTGGGAGGAACCGGCGCTCCACAGGCAGGGGTGCCCCTGATACCCGGAGAGGGGGCTTGCAATAGCGTCTGCCCACTGACAATGAGCGTCATTGGACACTGGTGTTGGGGGGGGTAGGAGGGTGGAGGGGGTGTGTTGTGCTTCTTTGGGTGGGGGTTCGATTGGGTGTGTAATGTCATTTCACATCTGCAATACAATTCTTCATATTCATCCAATGAGATGTGTGGACATTGATCTCTGTGTACGAGGCCTATCTTGGCGTACAGTCCACATTGTGCATGTTCCAGACACACACAGTGCCACAAGTCCCATGTCCATGTAACAGCCACCAGGCGTGAGTGCTAGAAGCATGCATCTATGAGATTCTGACGTAATTCACGGGCCTCCTGTGCCTCGTGGACCCCTTGAGGTGCTTCCACATCCCCACCCTCATCATGACCATCTTCAGGTGCTAGCAGTTCTGCGTCGGGGGGCATGGCCACATTCCTACGTACGCACATGTTGTGTAGCATGACACATGCCATGACCATCTTTGCCACCTTCTCATGGCGGTACAGGAGTGCCCCGCCAGACCTGCTGAGGCAGCGGAAATGAGCCTTCAGTAGGCCGAATGCCTGTTCTATGACCACACGGGTACGTGAGTGGGCATGGTTGTAGTCCTCCTCATGCTGGTCCTGTGGGTTCCGGATTGGTGTAAGGAGCCATCTCTTCAGTGGATACCCGCAATCACCTGTATGTGGACAAGAAAGGATGTTTGTGGAATGTCATTGATACGTACGCACCCCCCTCCCCTTCCTGCCAGGTCATTCACGCATCACCTACCCCACATACTCATGCATTAAATGAGACTCACCGAGTAGCCAGGATCGGCGCCCTGCGTGTCGCTCCATGTAGCGTGGTATTCTAGAGTTCCGCAAGACCATGGAATCATGTGTTGATCCTGGAAATCGGGCAGAACAATGTGTAAAGATCCTGTTGGAGTCACACACCATTTGTACATTGATAGAATGATATTGTTTCCGGTTGCGGTACTGGGCCTCCATGGCATGTGGGACAACCAATTCCACATGGGTGCAGTCGATGGCACCAATGCAACCCGGTATGCCGCCAAGTGCATGGAATCCCACTTTTGTGTTTGTAAGCTCCTGCTCCGAGCGTGGTAAAGTGATGTAGTCGTCTGAGTGCTTCAGGAGGGCATCTAGCACTTGGAATAGTGTCCGTGAGAATAGGGGCTGTGAAATGCCATGCAACTGTCCGACTGTGTGCTAGTAGGTGCCTGTGGCCAGGAAGTGGAGTACAGACACCACCTTCAGTAGGGGTGGGATGGCGGTTGGGCTATCTATCATGCTGACAAGGTCAGCGTGTGTCATGTCGACAATGGCGGTTATGGTGTCCCGGTCCAAACGGTAGAGGGTGTGGATCTGCTCAGCTGTGAGGTTGAACGGATTAGCTCGGAGGCGTGGGATTGCGGGCTGCCTGCGTGGTGGTAGTGGCTGTGCTGGTGGGGCTTGCTGGCCATGCCTTGCCCTCCTCCTCCTCCTCCTGCGTCTCCTCTGTGCGGCCGGTTGTTGTAGTAGTTGGCGTTCGTCTTCTTCTTGAAGTTGGAGTACTTGCAGTGCTATCAGGTCCCCCAGGGCCAACATCGCTAGTCCTGCCGGTAGCATTCTGGAGTGGGTGTGGTTGTGGGAGGGGTTTGGGTATGCAATTTATGTGGTTTCAGGCTGTACAGCCTTCACCTGTGGTGATTCATTCCACCTGTGTCAGCTTCAATGCCTTTCGTGCGAGCACGTCCCTCACACGACGCTGCAATTCGACGCATGGCATCTTGCATTTGCATTCATGTTCTTAATCCCGAAGGCTGTGGAATATTGGTTTATATGTTAATTCTGCTATGGTCCCATTGTTGCACATACGATATTTGCATTCGCGAGCAGACTTGTGAAGGGTCAGTGGAATGTAGTGCTCGATCAACGGTGGACCCTCATGCAGCACTGTACCGACATTCACCGACGGGCGGGGAGTCCCATCAGTGACTGAGGCCAGTTACCATTTTCACACACAGCCGCACTGCATAGATGTATGTGTGAATACAAGCGTTCACAGATGCCTTTTCAACGTGATGTTGCAAATTAGGAATTCGAAGGACAGCGCTTTCGTTTTTCAACTAGCGGCGTGGAGACGCCCACAGGTCTGACTGGAAATGTAACGTTCTATTGTTGAATGTCCTTGGGACAGGGCCCATGACGGGAATGCAATGATTGATGTGATTTGAATGGGATGCGCTATAGCGTAGTGGACGATAAGGCAGGACGTTCCCAAATACATGTGACTTCACTACACAAGGAATCCGGGCAGGAGCACAGTGGATTTTGAAGTCTGCATTACGCACAGACTCAATGGAAATGTCGAATGTTATGTGAGTGAATATTCAGGCGTTTTCATTACGGGTTGAGGGAATGATGAATGGATGCATGGAAAGATGATTTAATTGGGAGTCTGCCATGTACATGGCTATTTGGAATCTATCCCCTTCCCCTGCGCTATGTGATGCAAGGCTGCCATAGTGGGACCATCGTCTGTCTGCCCTTGTTGAACCCTCCCTGTCTCGACGCGCCTTCAATCACTTGTGTCTATGCACGTTGATGATCCCATCTGATGGATCCTGTTCTGACAGGCGCATGCACACAGACCCTCGTTTGAAATAGTGTATTCACCTCGATTTGTGTCGTTATGATTCGCAAGTGATTTTTGGGTGCAATTGATCCTTATGAGTGGGCTAGCATGCATATGGTTGTAGGTTTGGTGTGTTGAATGTAGTGAGTAATACATATGAAGTTCGGATGCCCATACTATCTTTTTTTTCATTTGGGTGACAGGTATCTCCTCCCCTTCTGCCGCTGCCATCTGTACGCCACTCCTGCAGATGGCTTCTACAGTCGACACCTGCAGCTTCGAGTTAATCAGTGGAGCACCATTACGATCTTATGGGACGATCGCCAATGGCCCACATGCCCTTACGCAGTACTAGTGGCTAGGTGCAGCATACCTAGCTTCCAGCTGGACTAGTGCCTACTTCATGGGACGGGCCTGCGGTCCTAGGCGCTTCCATGTTGCCTTTTTGGACGTGGATGTAGCCCCTGTGTGCCATGAAGGTACAGGGCGTCACACATGGGGAAGCTGGTCATTTATTGCGGATGCAGCCCACAGTAATGCTGATCATTTGTGAGTTTATGCTCAAATGGCTGTATGGGCTTGGTGATTTTGATGTGCATTAAATTTATATTCAGATATTAACCGTGTAGCGTTATTCTTTGCTAGTAATGTGGCATATTCCGATTTGTGGCGCGATGTGTTGTGAGGTGTTCTGCATTGGGTTCCGGCTTCTGGGTACAGTTGTGTGGTACGTGCTTATGCTGATGGTTGGTTTGACTACTGGCATGTGTACAGGGCTGGTGCAGTCTCCCTCAGGTTACTGCTTTGACTGTTGGTTTACACTGGTGGCAAGCGATGGGGGACTGTTGTTGTTTTGTGTCATGGCATTTTCAGTTCATTTTGGTGTACTTGCACCTTCAGATGCCTGTGCTGCATCAGTACGGCAATGGTGTGTTGCCAATTGTGGATGGCCACTCACAGGGCACTTGGGGCCCCTGCATGCATTGGTTCGTTGGCATGCATGGGTGACTTGTACATTTCACTGGTTGCATGGTGTGACTGCATTGCGCCTACGAGGAGTTGTGCAATGTGGCCAGGGAGTGGAGTACAGGCACTCAGTAGGGCCAATACGGTTGGTTCGCGATGCCGTAGTTCTCGCCATGGCGGAATGGTACTTTCCGCCATGCTTGATGGCGTTAGGTGAATGACCGCTGGGGTCAGCATTCGCGTACCGTTGCGCCATGGCGGATATTGCGGTTTTGCACGGCGCGCGTGCGCGTACTTGGTGCAGTTAGCGTTGGCGTTCACTACGGTGTCGCTAATCGCATCGTACTTTACGGTGACGGGTCATGATCGCAACGGGCGGTATTCGATGGCGGTATCACATTTCCGCCATCGTTTTTCGTATTCCGCAAGGGTCGTAATGAGGGCCAGTGTATGCAATATTAATAAATACCGGGGTTCGGTCCCAGAACACCGCACAAAATGGAATTTGTGCTCAAATCGTGAGGGCATTTTTCATTTTCAGGATCCCCAAATTGTACATTTCTGTGAGCGTAATGCAAGATTTTAGAAGCATTTAACTTAAACATATATTTGCTGCAATATGAATCCACAGTCCTGTCTGGCCCGCCCGTAGGAACTGGGGGAGTCAGGGATCACATGTCTCTCCTTCCAGGCAGAGCTCTGTTGTGTTGGGTCCAGCAGGCTGCAAGGAAGTCCCCTCCCTCTCAATCAACAGGGCCATATGATATCCTGCCTCCTGGTGTGGGTCTCTGGGGTGTTAAGAGTTCTCAGGAAAGGCAAATCTTTTGAACTTTTAATTACATAAGACCCCCTTCTGTTCACTGCACAGTTCTGCAAGACAGCTCTCCTGTCAGGATTTATAGAGCGCCAGCGCCGGTCAGTGTCCAATGTCGGTACTGTATCTATTTTTGACAGCTGTCTTGAAATAATACATTTCAGAAAGAAAGGATTTTACTTGATAGTATATGATCCTTGCTTGATATGGCATTGATGTGGATCTGTAGTAGAGTAAAGTAAAACACTCAACCATAGTTGGATTTTTGTTTGGTGGTTTTGGGCCCACGATCTTAGCAATTTTTAACATTAATAAAAATGGATTTTTAACAGAGCCATCTTTCTTTGCACTGGTGGGTGGCAGGTTAGGGGACCATTTTGGTCTGTGCAAAACTGCACGGTTCTCCTGGATTCTGGCGCAAATGTGGGCTTTTCCGCCATCTTGGATTTCCTAAGCCCACAGCACCAAATGTTGCAGCATAATAGTACAAACGTAGGTCAGGACACCCAACAGTGTTATTATAAAGCACTTACGCTTAAGCGCTTTATATAGAAAAAATATACATACAGTATCACCCAACCTGTGCTGGTACTCATTTATCGACCTCAGAAGGATGAAAGGCTGAGTTGAGTTGTTTAAGAACAAACTAATTCAGTGACTCACCCCTTGAAGTGTGCCTGAAATAAACCTTTAATGAGTCTAGCAATTATTGTAAAGAATTTCATAAAGACACATTATTTGGTATTCCTATTCCTTCTTATTTAGGGTCACTGCTGAAAGTGTTAGACATGTGGCACACCTGTTTTCTTTTTAGTTTTTAAGAGGCCTGAACAAGAGAGCCCGCCATTCCAGAAGCAAAGAGCCACATGGCGCTGGCCATAGTCCAGGAGCAGGCATTAAAAATAAATAAAAAGAGACAAATATTTTCTTTTTACTTTTTCTTTTAGGGGTAGAAAGGGAGAGCACAGGGGTAGCAAGGGAGACCCCTAAATGACGTCCCTGCATGAAGGCCATAGTAACGGCCGCACTAGCCCACCAGGGATGAATAGAATAAAGGCAGGCCTGCAAAAAGCCCATACACAACAGATTTATATGGGCCACTTCAGGATCCATGTTAGAAATGCGGCAGGAATGCATGGAGAAAGGGGTGGGGCTTACAAGCCCTAGGAAGCTTCCCCAGCCCCTTCGTGCAACAGTCCTGGAGTCACAGGAAAGTGACGGTTAGGCAGAGTGGGCAATCCTGGAAAGGGGTTGGGATATTTAAAGGTACTTTTGGGAACTGGTTGGTGTGGGTTGTAGTTGAGCAAGTACAGGCGGTGGAGGAGGATGTCCGAGAGACCAGAGGAGGAGAATGTGAAAGGAGTGTGGAGGTTAGTGGAGAGAGGGGACTGTGGAGTTTTTGTGAGTGGGAGAGAATAGTGAGTTTACTAGGAGTATAGTAAGAATTGAGGCGGTAGTGGTAGTTGTGACTGGAGGAAGTAATAGTAGTAGATGGATTAGTGGGGTAGTGGGGGTAGTGAGAGGTGGTAGTAGTAGTCGTGGTTGTAAAGGGCCATAGCAAGAGTAGAGAGAGAGAGAGAGGAGAGGCAGTAGGAGAGAAGTGGCAGTAGCGGTAGAGGGTGAGTAGTATTGCGAGGAAGAGTGGTAGAAGAGAGGCAGTCATAGTGAGAAGCGATAGTTCAGTAGAGGTAGTAGTATCAGAGAGAGAGTAGGTGAAGTGGCGGAATAGTAGGAAGCAAGAAGGAGAAGACAGCTGAGGGAGTAATTTGGTGGTTGTTGGAGGTAGCAGTAATAGGGAGTGGAGGAGTAGGCAACAGTGAGGAATTGGGAGTAGGAGACATCAAAAGATAAGGGTAGGAAGGCAGAGTGTAACATTGGAAGGAAAGTAGAGTGGTCGTGTTGAGAACATCTCGGAAGACTAGACTAGACGAGTGCCAGGTGAGACCGTGCATTCACGTTGAGCAGTTGGAGAGCAGTTTGAGCTGGGTGGAAGGAGGCGCCATCCCTAACTCCCTTAAAACACTGAGCGGGGCTAGTAAAGGGAAACCTAAAAGGTTGCTGGGGAGGATAGCTCAGGGGCAACATGCTCGTCTTGGAAGCAAGATGAGGCGACGCAGAGCAACACAGTTTCGAGTCCCAGGTCCGCGCTTAGGAACCTCTTCAGTATGACGCGCTTTATAACCAGTTATAGTTAGTCAGCCCATGCTCAGGGAAAATACAGCAGCAGCAGCCGACAGAAACAGACAGATAGGTAACATCTGGTGGCAGCACTACCCCTGCTAAGTATGCCCGGTCTAGAGAGGAGCGACATGACGGGGGAGTCAAGTGAGTGAGGGAAGACCCTTGCACCAACTTCCCCAAGTCCCAGCAGATCCAAAAGTCCCAAGGATCCCAGAACAATTCAGTCTTTAAGAACTGCATTAAATACACTTGGACTTCTATTTGGTGTTGGCATTGTTCTTGGTAGTGACACTCAACCATACTAGGCACTTCCATAACGGTACTCCCTGGTCATAGACTGGTGACAGCTAGAAAATGCTGAGTACCTGGGCAGTTGATAGCGTAAACAAAATCGTATCACGCTTCATGCCGAATTCCCTCATCTAAGAAAGGGAGCATGTATTGATCCATTGATGCTGTCATAGTCAGGTTTCCAAGATGAGTGCATTGCCCCAGAACTAGTATGTGGCTAATGACTCTCTAATACCTATACAAAGGCCAAAATGTTTGGCTTTGCTAATGTTTATTTTAACAAAACATCAGTACAAGCACACCCGTACTGCATATACATTACATTAAGTGGCTGAAATTAAGCCATTACATCTCAGAAGACTACTTAGAAATAACACTGGCAGGCCAAAGTTTGATGTTATTGCTTGAGAAAGCTAGCTGAAAGACATCATATGAGAATGTCTTTTGGGTGGACAAGGTCTGTGTTTGTGTGGGAGGATGGCCATAGGGATTAGCATGGCCATTGGCAGTAGATGTGCTAGCAAATAAGCAAACAACACCCACAAGCTGTATGTTCCTCCTCTGATCCCATCATCTCCTAGCTGTACTTCAAAACAATAGTTTTGGCTTACATGTGGCACTTTAGTACTGTAAGACATAGCATGGTCAGGGGTGTGCTTTATCCTGCAATGGAAGGCATAGCATGGCCAGGGGTATGCCTTGTCCTGTACTGGAAGGCATAGCATGACCAGGGTTGTGCCTTATCCTGTACTGGAAGGCATATCATCCAGGGGTGTGCCTTATTCTGTAATGGAATGCATGGCATGGCCAGAGGTGTGTCTTATCCTGTACTGGAATGCATATCATCCAGGGGTTTGCCTTATTCTGTAATGGAAGGCATAGCATGACCAGGGGTGTGCTTTATCCTATACTGAAAGGCATAGCATGGCAAGGGGTGTGCCTTATCCTGCACTGGAAGGCATAGCATGGCCAGGGGTGTGCCTTATTTACATTTATTTATGTGTTATGCGCACAATGGACCCTCAGGCATGATGTACAGACATACAACAAAAAGTATAATAAAAACATAAAACACAAAAATAAATATGACAGGTAGCACAGGAGCACTATGGCCAGAGTTCTGAAGTTATATTTGGCCACCTAGCCATAGCATAGCAGTTAAGCAAAAAAAAACAAATTAGGGGCTTGCAAACCAGTCTCTTTTAGGATTGAACAGTGCCAAAGGGAGTGGTTCTAGTGTATTCATTTGCAATTCGTGCCCCCGCCCCAGGAATATAGTTACATAGCCTCAAATAGGTAGGGAGATTGGTAGATCCGCATCCGACTAAAACAGTCACTAGAATGCGAGGAGAACCAATTGCTCAAGTCAATCCTTCGTGCAAACTTCAAGTCCTGTGTTCTAGCCACTCCAGGCCCAGTTTGCTGACGTAGCCAAGCCAGAACCTTATTGCGTAAAGAGTCTCTGGTCTTTATACCTTCTGCTTTTCCTACATTGGTTATAACAAAGTTCCTATGGTCTAGGACTGTTAGGCAGAATTGCACGCAGTACCCTCTGGAACCACCACATACAATTACTACAGGTGTTAGCAAAACCAACCTTTGGTAAAAGTCTGTACTACACAGTTTTTGGTAGCGAGCTCAGCAGCCAGACTTATCTCAAGAGGGAATGTGAGCAGTAAATGGATGTTACACAGAGGTCTTACAATCACAGTGGTTAAAGAATACACTTACTGTCAAGGTTTCTTGGTAAACACTTATTAATTTATTACACAGTGATTTAGAAAACATTCACTAGAAGGAGGCAACTTAATATCATATACAAACACACTTCAATAACAAACCAATAGGCTTCTGAGTACATTAGGCTCCCCTTAAATAGGAGCAAAATGACATTTCAGTGGTTATAGATGATAGGATCTAAAACAAAAGGATCAAATGCCTTTTTTTCGACACCAAAAGGACCGAAAAAAGGGTTTATTTTATTTTTTTATGGGGGGGGAGTTCCCCCACCCCACGTTTTCTTTTTTTTTAAAAACATTTTTTTGCATACCAAACTAAAAAATATCTAAATAAATAAATACATAAAAAAGCATTCAACCCTTTTTTTTCGGTCCTTTTGGATTCGAAATAAAAAGGGCATTTGATCCTTTTTTTTATCCTTTGGCTCGACACCCATTTCAGTCACTTTAAATAGGAGTACAAAGGTGCACGTTAATAAAATGTATCACAAATACTTTCTTAGGCAGTGCAAATAGTTTTAGTTCATTAGAGGACTCGATTCAGTTCTATAGGTCTAGGCCAAAGTCATAGGTCTAGTGTCTTGGATAGGAAAGAGCAGTTTTTGTAGTAAACGGTAAAGTCTTTGCCAAAGTTCTCAGAAGTAGTTTGTACGAAAAAGAATCATATGTTGGATCAGAAGCTGATTAGGCCTACAAGTTGGGAAAGTTCCACAAACTTTCACTGCAAGAGGTAAGTTCTCTCAATCCGGTTGGCACAGTACCTTAATATGAAGAAAAAGATGCAGCTGAAGACGTTGGTTCCTGGCAATTCCTGCAGATCTCACTGTTCCTGAGCCTCAGTCAAGGGGACAAGAGGGAGGATGTCGGGGGACTCCTGCTCTGCATGGGGACGGGTCAAACAAGCTGGCAAAATGGAAGATCTTCGGTTCGAGTAGCTGTAGTCAAGCACACAAGCTGATGTCCTTCCCCCTGGTTAACCTAACCAGCTCAGAGAATGGTGTCCAGGTGGCTTACGAGTTGATTGGTCCCACCATCTTAAAGGAAGAAGTCGTCCTTGAAGGGGCTTCTCTGTCGAGATGAACTTAGCAATTCAGACCTGCAGCAGGGCTTCAGTTGTAAAACCACTGTCACCAGCCATTTCGATAGGAAAGGGTAGCATTTGACTGCTACATATGTTTCTAGACACAGGGGATACTAGGTAACCTCTCCAGCACTCTATTGGAAGATAGTGTGTGCTGGGTCTAGGTATTTAAAAAGATTAGTAAAGTCAATTTAACCTTACATTCTCTGGTAAACAGTTGTTTATCCCAGAGAAGGTATTTAAACCTTTTGGAAGTCTAAAAGACATCCTTGTGTTACTGCACAGAGGGTGCTGTGTAACACATATGAAAAGATGATGCCCATGGAGTTACCTAAAACCCCATAATCAAAGAACACAAGAGTGAAACACACATCAAAATACCTGAAAGAGTGAAAAAAAGACTCACACTCTTTCCAGGTAAGAACATCAAGTCCTCAAAATCCAGCAAAGTTTCTGGGGGTCTCTAAGGTGAAAGGAATTAGCATATTTCTGAGAATTCCCCCTAACAAGGACGAAAGATGTAATGTTATTATTCTCAATGTTAGGCATACTATGCTTCTTTGTGTGTAGGGATCGTTAAAAGCACTTGTTTAGAAGTCAGCACTACTGGCTGTTTGACAGAGGTTATCCCTTGGGTAGTGGAAGGCATGGGCATGACCGGGGGTGTGACTTATCCTGTACTGGAAGGCATAGCATGACCAGGGGTGTGCCTTTATCCTGTACTGAAAGGCATAGCATGGTCAGGGGTGTGCCTTATCCTGTACTGGAAGGCAAGGCATGGCCAGGGGTATGCCATATCTGTACTGGAAGGCAAGGCATGGCCAGAGGTGTGCATTATCCTGTACTGGAAGGCAAGGCATGGCCAGAGGTGTGCATTATCCTGTACTGGAAGGCATGGCATGGCCAGGGGTGTGCCTTACCCTGTACTGGAAGGCATGGCATGGCCAGGGGTGTGCCTTACCCTGTACTGGAAGGCATGGCATGGCCAGGGGTGTGCCTTACCCTGTACTGGAAGGCAAGGCATGGCCAGAGGTGTGCATTATCCTGTACTGGAAGGCATGGCATGGTCAGGGGTGTGCCTTACCCTGTACTGGAAGGCAAGGCATGGCCAGAGGTGTGCATTATCCTGTACTGGAAGGCATGGCATGGCCAGGGGTGTGCCTTACCCTGTACTGGAAGGCAAGGCATGGCCAGAGGTGTGCATTATCCTGTACTGGAAGGCATGGCATGGCCAGGGGTGTGCCTTATCCTGTACTGGAAGGCAAGGCATGGCCAGGGGTGTGCCCTATCTGTACTGGAAGGCAAGGCATGGCCAGAGGTGTGCATTATCCTGTACTGGAAGGCAAGGCATGGCCAGAGGTGTGCATTATCCTGTACTGGAAGGCATGGCATGGCCAGGGGTGTGCCTTACCCTGTACTGGAAGGCATGGCATGGCCAGGGGTGTGCCTTACCCTGTACTGGAAGGCATGGCATGGCCAGGGGTGTGCCTTACCCTGTACTGGAAGGCAAAGCATGGCCAGAGGTGTGCATTATCCTGTACTGGAAGGCATGGCATGGCCAGGGGTGTGCCTTACCCTGTACTGGAAGGCAAGGCATGGCCAGAGGTGTGCATTATCCTGTACTGGAAGGCAAGGCATGGCCAGAGGTGTGCATTATCCTGTACTGGAAGGCATGGCATGGCCAGGGGTGTGCCTTATCCTGTACTGGAAGGCAAGGCATGGCCAGGGGTGTGCCTTACCCTGTACTGCATGGCATATCATGATATGGTATGGTATTGTTTATTTATATAGCACATACACACAGGCAAGTTTTTCAGGGTGGGACAATGGGGAAAACAAACAGTCGCTCAGAGCCCTTGAATCTCTGAGACGATAATAGTCTGCACAGGCAGAGTGAGTGCGTAAAAAATACATTTAAACAGTTTGGGAGATAGCAAGTAGGCCTGATGGCGATTCTGCAGTTTAACAATGCAATATAGGGGTGAAGAATCTACAGGCACAGCGCATATGGATTGAGCAAGTGCACAGAGGGTCACAGGGAGGGGGAGGATCAAGTGCACCCGGTCAGTTGAGACTGGGGTAAGTGCATAGAGAGCCACTCTTTCATTATTTTGTCAAGTGGCCCTGAATCATGCTGTTCCCATCTTCATCTTGTATCCTGGCTTGCAACATTATGGCCTCATTACGAGGTTGGAGGTAAGGGATTACCTGCACCGGTAAGGATGCCGGTGCCGGTAAACCCTTACCTCCGTATTCCGAGGACCCTTAGCGGATCCCGCTATGGGCGCCTGGTTTTACCAGGTTCTAATAGTGGGAGCCGCTAAGGGACCAGGGAGCTAATAACGGGCCTGCTATTAGCCCCATTCCCATCGAGCCCTATGGGGACTTGAATGGGAATGGGGAATGGTTCTCAGAATGGGGACTTACCAGGTCCTCCAAGGTTGGAATGACCTGTAAGTCCCTATTTTGAGAACCCGGACCCGGAATGCGGTAAGGGGATAGCCATGGTGCTAATAGCCCCATGGCTACCTCCATCCTCATATGAGGCCCTATGTGTTAGTACTGACTTCTGCAGTTGTATTAGCTCTCCCCTCTTGCTTCTCCACTCTTTTTGACTGCTTACTCTCTGTTCTCTCCTCCTCTCCCTTTCACCCTTTTCCTATTTCCTCCCCTCCCAGAAATGTTGTCAGGCCTCATATGGTGGTCGCCTGGCTGTTTCCATTTCCTTCCTACTCTCCCCCTCCCTTATCTATGTCTTAGCTCTTGCACTATCTGAAATGTCGTCAGGCTGAGTACGATAGTTAATTTCACATCCTTACTGTTCATGGCCTGTAAGAATGTAATTGTATTTTCCCTTGTTCCCTCCCTTGTCTTGAAGCGCTTTGAAACACATTGTGTATAGGTGCTATATAAATAAACTATCATATCATTGAGTGTGGGTGGGGTGTAAGGCCCTGAGGCAAGTGCAAGAGAGGACTGGCGATAGTGCCAGGGCCCAGTGAGACTCTGAGGTACACCCGGCGGCCTGTCAGCATGCTGAAGGAAGAGGAGGGAGTGACGGAAAAAAGAGAACTGTGTTAGTAGGGTAGAGGGGGAGAGAAGGAAGAGGAGAAGAGGAAGGTCTTGAGGAGTTTCCAGTATTTAAGGCGATCCGGCTCAAGACAGACGGCGGCAGGGAGGTTATTACAGAGGAAGGCACCTGCTGAGGATAAGGATCTCCCTCCAAATCTCTGCTTGGAGAACCGGCTCACTCGCAGAAGGTTGGTGGTAGGTGAGCAGAGAGCTTGTGAGGGACAGTATTTAGGTAGGCAGCGTTGCAGGTAGGTTGGTCCAGGCCCCAGGAAGCCTTGTGAGCAATGCAGAGGGTCTTGAATTTGTTCCTTGCAGTGACATGGTGCCAGTAAAGGGATTTCAGTGTCGGAGAGATGCAGTCCCAGGGCTTGAGTCCAAGGATACTGGTTCTGTTCTGGATGAGTTGCAGAGGGCGCAGGACAGAAGAAGGAAGGAAGGCTATTGCAATAGTCCAACCTGAAGAGAACCACGGCTCTGGTGGCAGTGAGCCTCTGGGGGAAAGTGATAAAAGGTAGAGTACCTCTAAGGAGGTGAAGCTGATAGTTAGATTTTTTAAAGATGTCTGAAATGTGAGAGGAGAAGGCGAGAGTGGAGTCAAAAATGACCCAAAGGTTTCTTGCTTCAGAGGTGGGTGTGGGCATAGGGCCAAGGGAGGCCGGCCAGAGCGAAAGTGGGATCAGGGGCCCCAATGCAAGTGATTTCATTCTTACTGGCATTAAGGAAGAGGTATTTTGCAGCACACCATGACTGAATAGCGGACAGACAGTCAGATATGAGCAGGGAGGAGGAGGCAGCTGAGGGTAGCCTGAAAGATAGTTGTGTGTCATCAGCATAGCACTGGAAGTTAGAGGTGAAAGTGGCAATCACACTTGCCAGGGCGGCCATATAGACGTTGAAGAACCAGGGGGATAGGTTAGATCCCAGGGGAACACCACAGGTTGAGAAAGTGATAGTCGAGTGAAAGGTTCCGAGTTCCACCTAGGGATGGGTGGTCGGAGAGGAAGCAGGTTAACCACGCCAGGGCCTGATCAGTGATTCCCAGGGTGTCACAGAGACGTGTGATCAGGATGTCATGGTTAACCATGTCGAAGGCAGAGGAGAGGTCAATGAAAATGAGGATAGAGGGGGTTCTTAGTGTCAAGATTTGAGAGCAGGTCTTCACAGGTTTTCAGAAGAGCAGTTTCCATGCCTCTGGATGCTCTAAAGCCAGATTGATGGTCGTCGAAGGAACCAATAGATTCAGTGTGGAGGGTCAGCTGAGAGATAGCCAGTTTCTCCAGGAGTTTGCCCAAGAAAGGAGTGATGGAGATAGGGCGCTAGTTTGCTGGGATGACAGGATCGGCAGAGGGTTTTTGGAGCAGAGGTTGCACAAAGGAGTGCTTCAGGGCAGTTATGAAAGCTCCAGTGGAAAAGGAGAGATTGCAGAGATCAACCAATGCTGGGGTGAGGGAGTCGATTTTGTCTTTAATGTTTTTGGAGGTAGAGGGGTCCACCTGTTTGGATGAAGCCTCATAGATCAAACTTGTCTGGTGACCTCATCCGGTTTGAATGGCAAAAGAGAAGAGAAGGTAAGAGGTGGGGGGGGCGCAGGGGAGGCTCCGGTATTGGTGTATTTTGTGGTGTGGAAGAGAGGGTGGAAAGGATGTGTTGGGTTTTTGTGGTGAAGTGTGCAGCCAGGGTGGAACAAAGGTCCTGGGTGGGTGTAACAGAAGAAGAGGCTGCTGCAGGATTGGCCAGTTCCTTGCAGACTTTGAAAGGTTTGGCCGTGTTTTTAATGCCGCGGTTATGCAGGCTTGAATAAAGACTTCTTTCTTGGAGCTGATGCAGAGTCGATATTGCCTTTGAAGGAGGCAGCAGGCCAATTTGTCAGATGGTTCTGGCAGCCAGGTTGGAGTCGTACCAAGAGTTGCACTTTTTGGAAGGCTTCAGTTGGACCCTCATGACAGGGGCAAGAATGTCAAGAGTGTTGTAGATAGAGAGATTGAGATTAGCAAGGGCTGTGAGTCAGCCGAAGGAGTCAGTGGAGGAGAGTAGGAGGAGGCAAAAGCAGCCACTGCACTCTTTGCATGGGTCTGGTGACTTTGAAGCCAAGTGGCTGAGACAGATGTATTGCTGCAAGAGGAGAGGAGAGCTTCAGGTGTCTTGAGAGAGGAGAGTGGTCAGTCCAGGAGAGGGAGATAGTGAGAGGGATAGAGAGAGGGATGTCAGTAGAGATGAGGGCATCCAAGGTGTGGACTGCGATTTGTGTGAGGCCAGAGGGGAGGATAGAAAGGGCGAGAGAGTCACAAACATTGTAGAAAGGACCTGAGGAGTCAGGAGAGCCCAGATGGATGTTAATATATCCTGTCAGGAGGAGATGAGAGGAGGAGGGAAGTAGGGAGGAAGCCACTCAGAGAGGAAGAGCGTGGGCTGACCTGGTGGCCAATTGAATGTGGCTATAATGACAAGAATTTGGGGATAGTGTGAGCCTGCAAACTAGGCACTCGAAGACAAAGTAGGCCTGAGTAGGGATGATGGACACAGGTATCCATTCTATAGGAAAGATGAGCGCTCCTCCAACACCTGTCTTCTTAGGCCTGGGCGCAGAGAGGGTTTTGTAGTCTTCAGAGAGGAGTGTGTTAAAGCATGTGACAGAGCTATCCTTGAACCAGGTCTCAGTGATGGCGAGCATATAAAGATCCATAAATTCGAAGAGGTTGCAGATGTCAGACGAGTGTTTGACGGCAGAGCGGATGTTGAGAGTGGCAATGTGGAGCAGCTTGCCATCTTTGAGGGTCTTCCTCGGGGGTGGGGGGTACAGGGTTAAGTGGTCCCCCCAGAGGGGGGCAAGAGAGCCAAGGGCATAGTGGAGGGTGGCAAAGGAGCTGAGGCTGACAAGGGAACCGGGGCAGTAGGGCAGGGCAGGGGTGCCTGTGCAGAGGAGGAGGAAGACACAAAAGGCAATTGAGCCTTTGTCAGAGGGAGCAGTGAGGTTAGAGAGGCGAGGAAGGAGCCTGTCAAAGAGAAGGAGGTTGGGTTGAGGACTCTGAACCATGCTGGTGCCATTTAGATAGACATTAATGATGACTCTGGAAATGGTGAAGAGGTCAAGGAGAACCTCCCAAAGAGTGCCACCATTAATGGGAGAAGAGGCTAAGGGAGAGAGAAAGCTGTCCATGTAGCGAGTCCATAGGTCAGGTGCATTAACGAAGAAGAGGTTGTCAGTGATAGCCTCCATGGCAGAAGCCGTGACATAGGTGAATGCAATAGGAAGGCTGAGTTGGAGCCCAGTATGTCCTTCTTAAGTTTCTTCCGGCCAGATTTAGTGATAGGAGAAGGATAGGAGATAGTGAAGTAGTTGGAGAGGAGAGAAGAGATAGATAGTGGCATGGTTGGCTGCAGTGGAGGGGCGGGTACACTTACCAGACTGCACAATGATCCACTTGGAGGAAGGGGGACGGGTGCACTGGGGGGAACAAGAGGGGGGACAGATGGTAGCTTGCCAGTTAATGAAGACACAAGCAGACCGAGGCACAACTAAATTTGAATTTCAGCTGGTCAGGTGTAAACACATGCAGCAACTAGGCCAAGGTAAAATCGGTTTTCAGTAGGCCATTGAATACATGCAGTAACTGGGCAAAGGCTGAATACATGCAGCAACTGGGCAAAGGCAAAATGTGATTTTTCAGTAGGCAGGTGAAATACATGTAGTGTCTTGGCAAAGATAGTTTAGTCAGAGTCCAGAAGAGGAAAGTGAGTGGTTGAACAGTTCAGGTGTGGAGGAAAGGATCAGGTTAGATAAGGTAACTGACCTTCAGAAAGTGATTAGGTGGTCCATTGCTTACAGTGTGTCAAGAGCCAGGGAGTTTTCCTCAGCCTCCATGTGCAGGTGGGGGATGTAGAGAGAGGACCCACGGACACGGCCAGGCAATGGACAGGGGAACAGACAGGGCCTTAGAAAGTGGGCAATACAGTGGGTGGACGGATGTAGCCTGCCGGTTCACCATATGCTGAAAAGTAGCTCAAGGTAGCCAATCGGCATGCACGTTGCCTGATGCTGGTTACACACAGAGAGCCTTTAGGTATAGGAAAAAGGTGGCAGCCATCTTTTAAATGCCACGAGGTTGTAGAGCAAGGCCTCCTGATGTGGCTTCCACTTTGGGTGCTGGGCTGTAGTGTGCAGCAGGCGGGGTGAGTATGAAGGATAATGTGATGAAATAAAAGTGAGCAATCCAGAGAATATTTTCCTTTTCGAAATTTGCAAATGCTGCAAAAAATCAATTAACTTCTTTTGTTGTTTTTCAGTTTAAATCAATCTTTGGTTCTTCTTACCTCGCATCCTCGGGAGATGCATGGCAATCAGGTGTGTCATACGTTTGTTTTGTAGAGACTGAGGTGGCCAGGGATGTGCTTTATTCTGTGCTGGAAGGCATAGCATGGCCAGTGGTGTGCCTTATCCTGTAATGTAAGGCATAGGATGGCCAGTGGTGTGCCTTATCTTGTACTGTAAGGAATAGCATGGCCAGGGATGGGTCTTATCCTGCCTGTACTGTAAGGCATTACATGGCCAGGGGAGTGCCTTATCCTGCACTGTAGGGAATAGGATGGCCAGGGGTGGGCCGTATCCTGTACTATAGGGAATAGGATGGCCAGGGGATGTGCCTTATCCTGTACTGTAGGGAATAGGATGGCCAGGGGTGGGCCGTATCCTGTACTATAGGGAATAGAATGGCCAGGGGATGTGCCTTATCCTGTACTGTAGGGAATAGGATGGCCAGGGGTGTGCCGTATCCTGTACTATAGGGAATAGGATGGCCAGGGGATGTGCCTAATCCTGTACTGTAGGGAATAGCATGGTCAGGGGTGTGCCTTAGCCAGTACTGTAAGGAATAGCATGACCAGGGATGGGTCTTATCCTGCCTGTACTGTAAGGCATAGCATGGCCAGGGGAGTGCCTTATCCTGTACTGTAGGGAATAGGATGGCCAGGGGATTTGCCTTATCCTGTACAGTAGGGAATAGGATAGCCAGGGGATGTGCCTTATCCTGTACTATAGGGAATAGGATGGCCAGGGGAGTTCCTTATCCTGTTCTGTAGGGAATAGGATGGCCAGGGGTGTGCCTTGTCCTGTACTGTAAGGAATAGGATGGCCAGGGGTGGGCCGTATCCTGTACTGTAGGGAATAGGATGGCCAGGGGTGGGCCGTATCCTGTACTGTAGGGAATAGGATGGCCAGGGGTGGGCCTTATCCTGTGCTGTAGGGAATAGGATGGCCAGGGATGGTCCTTATCCTGTACTATAGGGAATAGGATGGCCAGGGGTGTGCCTTATCCTGTACTATAGGGAATATGATGGCCAGGGGTGTGCCTTATCCTTTATTGTAGGGAATGGGATAGCCAGGGGTGGGCCTTATCCTGTACTGTAGAGAGTAGGATGGCCAGGGGTGTGCCTTTACCATGAGTGTGCCTCATACTGTATTGTAAGGCATAGGATGGCCAGGGGATGTGCCTTATCCTGTACTATAGTGTGCCTTATCCTGTATTGTAGGGAATAGGATGGCCAGGGGTTGGCCTTATCCTGTACTGTAGGGAGTAGGATGGCCAGGGGTGTGCCTTATCCAGTACTGTAGTGAATAGGATGGCATGGGGTGGCCCGTATCCTGTACTACAGGGAATAGGATGGCCAGGGGATGTGCCTTATCCTTTACTGTAGTGAATAGGATGGCCAGGGGTGAGCCGTATCCTGTACTATAGGGAATAGGATGGCCAGGGGATGTGCCTTATCCTTTACTGAAGGGAATGGGATGGCCAGGGGTGTGCCTTATCCTTTATTGTAGGGAATGGAATGGCCAGGGGTGTGCCTTAGTCTTTATTGTAGGGAATTGGATGGCCAGGGGTGGGCCTTATCCTGTACTGTAGAGAGTAGGATGGCCAGGGGTGTGCCTTTACCGTGAGTGCGCCTCATACTGTACTGTAAGGCATAGAATGGCCAGGGGTGTGCCTTATCCTGTGCTGTCAGGCATAGGATGGCCAGGGGTGGGCCTTATCCTGTACTGTACGGAATAGGATGGCCAGGGGGCATATCATTGGTCATAGGAGAACTGCAAAAAGAAAGTAAATGATACCTTTCAGCTGTTTGCACCTTACTAAGCACCTGATTAGTGGGTCTTTACTTGCTCGCATACCAGCATGCACCTGGCCACAGAAGCTGGAACAGCCCATTTCACAGCAGAGGGTTGTGCTTGAGTGATATTAGTGAGCTTGATATGTAATCCTAGTATTTAACAAGGTGTTTTTTTTATAATGTGCACCCGGAGTGGCACAAAGCACAACAACACCGCTGTAACACGTCCTTGGGCCCCAAGGGATACCATCATGGATGCGTTATCACGCTGAATGGGGGCGAGGGGCCAAACAAGGAACTGATGTAATTAGCTGCCGTGCATAACCAGCCATTAGCTAATCAAAGCACTGTTACAATCATGCTGCGACTCCCCTTGGACACCTAGGAGAGGAAGGCCGGAGTGCACGAGCCGTAATGCGCTTACAACGTGGCAGAAGAGTGTGTCGCAGCCTCCTAGGTCGGCGGTGTTCGGTGAAGCCGAGGTTCCAGGTGAGGTCCAAGTGGCCTCCGGCAGGGTCACGATACCAAGGTAGGTGAGCTTCTGCCCTCCCCCTCCTTACCATACCCCTTTTAACGGCACCATTTGCCGCTGTTGCTGGAGCCCCTGTCGATCTCCCCACTGTCCTGGCTAAGGGCGTGTCACCACACCCACGGCCAGTTCCCAGCAGCTGCCTGCAACCGCCCCTCCCCTACTGCCCTATTGGCGCCTCCCGACCTGCCCACCTTGCTGTCATGATCTCTGCTTCCAAAAGATCAGGACTTGCCCGACTCCCTTGGAAGCAGACCCATAACCCCGGTTCCGAGTGCCAGCCAGTCCCAATTGGGACCTTTTGGACCCTGTCCTGGCGCCAGTGGCACCAGGCTCATAAAGATGCCCAGTCCCAGCGCTGGAAGCGCCGGGCTCATAATGCTTGGGTGGACTTACCTGCAGCAGACCATGCTGCTTACTTACCTGCCAGTTGAACCCCTGATCCTCTTCTGTTTGGGACTACTTTTCCTGTTGGGTGGGGCAGGAGCCACTCCCTAGGTTCAGAACACTGGAACTCTTCTGGAAAGCAGGAACTCTTTTCTTACCTAGGCGTGGCTGTGGAAGGAGAAACCTAAGCACTACAGTAGGCTATTTAAACCACACCCGATGGATGAATCTTGCTTTGCGTTATTCTGCATTCTCTGCAGCAGAACGCTCATCGTGTCTTCTGCTTCTGATCCTGGGCCTAAGGGAACAAAGGCTTACCATCCTGGAATCCAGTCTTCAGCAGCACCTGTAAAGACAAAGAAAGAACAGGTTAGCACTACGGTCTTCAGTGGCAGCACATCTCTTACCTGGTCCATCGGCTGTCACCAACGCCTCGCGCTGCATTCCGGCATCTGAAAGACAAAGGCTTACCTACTCTTCGCATGCTCCGGAGGTCTTCACACTGCATTCCGGCATCTGAAAGACAAAAGCTTACCAGCTCTTCGCACGCTCCGGAGGCCTTCGGCGCTGCATCCCGCATCTGAAAGACAAAAGAAGGTGCGTTTAAAGACATTGGGCAACTTTATTACTCACGTGCCATTACTCCTTTCCACGCCGAATCCAGTGGGTATTCCAGCACCCTTCAGCTTCTCTAAAGCTCCGAACTTGTACCCGCAAGATAAAAGGGACAGTTAGTGCGCATCGTGAAGCAGGCTACAAGCGCTTACTTACGTGCTTCCAGGCGCTTCTATTCTTCACGCGGGTTCGATCCTCAACTCTCATCAGCCCGCCATCCGCCATCGCCGGAACCCTGCAAAACAAGAGATAGCATTACAAAAGACTTTTAAGACATTTGAAGTGCCCAGAACTTACCCTTCGTGCAGTTAACGACGGACAGCAGTCCTCTGAGGTCAAGAGGCCTGCACCCTTATCCAGTGAAGAAACTGGTTACGGCACCCTGCCCCGAGGCAGATGGAGAGCTCGGCGTTCACTTACCTAAGGTGAGGGCGTTAACCTTTGGGGTTCTACAGGAGAAGAGAAAGGGAAGAGGAGAGAGGCACCCAATAATCCCAGTTCAAAAATCCCATATTTTCTATCTGCAGACATCTTACTCTTCGAGTCAGACATACAGTGCACAGAGGTCCAGCCCAAAGAGCCAACCGTGTGTTACACATCACCTTTGAAGATACGGCATTCACCCAGTCAAGACCGGCGCCTCTGCGGGAATCAGGTGAGCGTTACAGAACGCAAAGCCTACCGCAAAACTCCCACCCAGGCGCTATGGAAACCTCGGATACTGACCAGCTAGCCCAGTTACTTGGGGAACTAAGAGCAGAATTGCATGCAGCCCGTCAGGAAACGAATGCTCTAAGAAGGGAACTGATTATTTCCAAGGAGCGAACAGACGATCTCGCTAGACAATTGCTACAGTCACAAGCCGGACAAACTCCGTTACCCGCATCAGGGGCAAATCTTCCTTCAGCATCCTCTACGAACCCAGTGCAGATCAACCTACCTGGGAATGTACCTCTGGCTCCGCCCGAACGATTTTCTGGTGACCCAAAGAGGTTTGCAGTATTTATTAATCAGTGCCAGTTGCACTTCTTATGCCAGCCAGCAGCCTTTCCAACTGATAAAGCTAAGGTAGCTTTCGTGCTTTCGTACCTTAGTGGCAATGCGGCAGACTGGTCGATCCCTCTAGTTAATCAAGATGATCCGGTTCTCCATGATTTTCAAGCTTTTCAGCTCAGTATGGAAAAACTGTTTGCAAAACATTCACAGGGGCAGGCCTTGGACAATGAGCTCCTTTCATTGCGACAGGGTAATCAAGACCTTTTGGCTTATATTGCGTCTTTCAACAGACTGATAGTGGAAACTCGATGGCCTGAGGACAAAAGGATTACGCTGTTTTATAGAGGTCTACGTGGAGAGCTCAAAGATGTGTTAGCCCAAGTAGTGAATCCCCCGCAAGACTGTTCGGACTATATTGACTTAGTCGTTGAAATTGACCACAGACTGCAGAACAGGAAGGCCGATCGTTCCAAGTTTGATTCTCGAGTATTTTCCAAACCACCAACTCCTACCAAAGGAGTAGACTCCGGGGAACCCATGCAAATAGGGGGCCTGAAAGGACCACTAACACAAAAGGAGCGGGAAAGGAGAAAACAGCTGCAATTATGCCTCTATTGCGGAAACTCAGGGCACTTTCTTCGAGATTGTCCGGTGAAACCAGCCAAGAAGGCAGTAGGAGCTGCAGTTACCAGGGTCACAAACTCTGAGCAGGGAAACAACCTCGCCCGACAAGAATAGAGGTCCTCTTGCCGAGCGTTAAAACCAGTTCCGTGACCTCGCATTTTGTGATAACTATGGTCCTCATTAGCCCTGAACATCCAGATCGATTACATGCGATTGAAGCTTACGTCGACAGCGGTGCCATCGGCAATTATGTGGATCATGAAATGGTTTTGAGGATGAATCTGACTCTTTGTCCAAAGGCTGTAAAGGACGTCATTACTATGGTGGATGGTACGGAGATAGCCTCCGGACCAGTAACGCATACCACCCAAGAAGTGACGCTAGTAAGTCAAGATGGACACCATGAGAAGATCGTGTTCGATGTGATCAAGGCCCCTCAGTTCCAGATTATTCTAGGAATTCCTTGGTTAGAGAAGCACAATCCTCAGATCGATTGGCGAGCAAGAACGGTTCAGTTTCCAGAATGTGTCTCTACTTGTCACCCTCGACCTGGTGTTGCACTGGCAGCAATTTCCTCGGAGGCTCCCCAGTTACCTCCTGAATACCTAGAATTCCAAGATGTTTTCCGGAAGGATCAGGCTAACTCTCTACCTCCTCATAGGTCTTATGACTGCCAGATAGACCTGATACCTGGATCTACTCCTCCTTGTAGTAGAATTTATGCCCTCACCGAGCCTGAGAATCTTCACCTCCGACAATACCTGGATCAATACCTAGCGAATGGGTTTATTCGTCCTTCCAAGTCCCCTGCTTCCTCAGCTTTGTTCTTCGTTCCAAAAAAAGAAGGGGACCTTAGAACTTGTATAGATTATCGTGCCCTGACCCAGATCACCGTTAAGAATAGATATCCGTTACCTTTGATCCCTGAACTCCTGGACCAAGTCAGAAAAGCATGCATATATACAAAGCTGGATCTTAGAGGAGCCTACCACTTGGTACGAGTGAAAGAGGGCGATGAATGGAAGACGGCCTTCCGCACCAAGTATGGGCTATTTGAATATCAGGTCATGCCCTTCGGACTTTGCAATGCCCCGGCCGCCTTTCAATATTTTATGAACAATGTCCTCAGAGAGCTCATAGATGTGTGTGTTGTTGTTTACATTGACGACATCCTCGTTTATTCTTCATCGGAAATTGAACATCGGAAACACGTGAAAATGGTCCTCGAGAGATTGCTTCAACACAAACTTTTCGCTAAGTTGGAAAAATGTGATTTCAACGTGACTGAAGTTGAATTCTTGGGATTCATATTATCACCTAGCGGAGTGCGTATGGATTCAAAGAAGGTCGATGCAATTCTCAAATGGCCATCGCCATCCTCCGTAAAAGGTGTTCAAAGCATGTTAGGCTTCGCTAACATTTACCGCAGGTTTATCCCCGAATTCTCTCGAATAGTCCAGCCCATCACCGCCTTGTTAAAGAAAAACAAACGTTTTGAATGGTCTACCGAGGCGGAACAAGCTTTCCAGAATTTGAAGACTAGATTTATCTCTGCACCGATCTTAAAACATCCTCGCCCAGAACTCCCCTACATCGTTGAAACTGTTGCTTCAAGCCTTGCCATGGGGGCAGTTCTATCACAAAAGGACCCAGTAACCAATCAGTTGCATCCCGTGGCATTTTGGTCCCGCAAATTCTCGCCTCCTGAAATCAATTACACTATTACTGATAAGGAACTTCTAGCTATCAAGTCCGCCTTTAAGGCTTGGAGGCATTATCTTCTGGGGGCCCGACACACCGTTACTGTGATTACAGATCACCGAAACCTGCAATATTTGAAAACCGCAAAAGCTCAATCCTCTAGGCAACTCCGTTGGGCACTATTCTTTGCCGAGTTTGACTTCATAATTACCTATCGACCTGGTACAAAAAATGGTAAAGCTGATGCCCTTTCTCGGATGGGAGTGGAAGAACATTTGATCAATCCTAAACCTGTACCTATCATTCCCGAACAAAGAATTCTAGGTGTAATCGCCACACAATCCATAGAGGAAGTTAAGGATAAAGCCAGGCTACTGGTAACTCCAGCAGACATACAAAATTGGCATCTGCAGGGAAAGGACTTTACGGTGAAGGACAACCTATTATATTTCCAAGAACGGTTATACCTGCCCAGCACAGATATACAGAAAAAGGTAATCTCTTGTTATCACGATTCTTTAATGGAAGGACATCCCGGTATGACCAAGACCTCGGAAAAGATCAAGCGCTACTTCTGGTGGCCGTCTTGGAAAAAAGATATCAGAGACTTTATAATGTCCTGTGGAGTATGCGCCCAAAACAAGAGTCAAAAGGAAAAACCAGCCGGCCTCTTACGCCCTATTGACATCCCGCCTCGCCCTTGGCATACGCTTTCTATGGACTTCATCACTGATCTACCTCCATGCTCCGGATACAATACGATCCTAGTAATCGTGGACCTATTCTCCAAGATGGCGCATTTCATTCCACTCAAAGGCTTACCAACAGCAGCAACTCTGGCCCGAGAATTTCTCGAAAACATCGTCCGACTGCACGGTTTTCCTTCAGTTCTAATTTCGGATCGAGGTAGTCAATTTATTTCTCATTTTTGGCGAAGTTGCTGTTGGTCGGCTCAAATTGATGTGAGACTTTCGACCAGCCACCACCCTCAAACCGACGGACAAACCGAGAGGACCAATCAAACTCTGGAACAGTATTTGCGCTGCATGCTACAACAAACTGAAAAAACTTGGGAAGATATCCTTTGGATAGCCGAATATGCCTACAATAACTCTGTCCACTCGGGAACTGGGAAGACCCCGTTTTTTCTTTTATACGGTAGTCACCCTTGAACCTCGGAGTTGGATCCACTCCAAGATCTTGGAACACCAGCAGTAGACCACCTGCATTCTACAATCACCCAAGCCTTTAAGGAAGCCGTTTCTCAACTTCAAAGGGCTAAAGAACAATACAAGAAAGGAGCAGACCAACATCGGAAGGAAGCCCCCCAATATCAAGTAGGAGATCAAGTCTGGTTATCCACCAAATATCTACCTCTAAAAGGACCAAGCACATTCAACCCAAGATACCTTGGTCCCTATTCCATCACTACCATAGTAAATCCAGTAGCGGTCAAGTTGGACTTGCCCCCTCACATGAAGATACATCCGGTCTTCCACGTCTCTCTATTAAAACCCGTGCAACCTCAAACCCGACTAACTACATCTCCAAAACCTATTCTAGTTGATGGAGAACTCGAGTTTGAAGTCAAAAGCATCCTGGATTCCAAGATCTCCAAATCTAAACTATTTTACCTGATTGACTGGAAAGGCTATGGTCCCCAAGAAAGATCCTGGGAACCTGCAGAATATGTCCACGCGCCTCGTCTAATCAAAAGATTTCATCGAACATTTCCTAACAAGCCCAAACCCCCGGAGAAGCCCGGTTTGGGAGGGGCCTTGAGGGGGGGTGCTGTCATGATCTCTGCTTCCAAAAGATCAGGACTTGCCCGACTCCCTTGGAAGCAGACCCATAACCCCGGTTCTGAGTGCCAGCCAGTCCCAATTGGGACCTTTTGGACCCTGTCCTGGCGCCAGTGGCACCAGGCTCATAAAGATGCCCAGTCCCAGCGCTGGAAGCGCCGGGCTCATAATGCTTAGGTGGACTTACCTGCAGCAGACCATGCTGCTTACTTACCTGCCAGTTGAACCCCTGATCCTCTTCTGTTTGGGACTACTTTTCCTGTTGGGTGGGGCAGGAGCCACTCCCTAGGTTCAGAACACTGGAACTCTTCTGGAAAGCAGGAACTCTTTTCTTACCTAGGCGTGGCTGTGGAAGGAGACACCTAAGCACTACAGGAGGCTATTTAAACCACACCCGATGGATGAATCTTGCTTTGCGTTATTCTGCATTCTCTGCAGCAGAACGCTCATCGTGTCTTCTGCTTCTGATCCTGGGCCTAAGGGAACAAAGGCTTACCATCCTGGAATCCAGTCTTCAGCAGCACCTGTAAAGACAAAGAAAGAACAGGTTAGCACTACGGTCTTCAGTGGCAGCACATCTCTTACCTGGTCCATCGGCTGTCACCAACGCCTCGCGCTGCATTCCGGCATCTGAAAGACAAAGGCTTACCTACTCTTCGCATGCTCCGGAGGTCTTCACACTGCATTCCGGCATCTGAAAGACAAAAGCTTACCAGCTCTTCGCACGCTCCGGAGGCCTTCGGCGCTGCATCCCACATCTGAAAGACAAAAGAAGGTGCGTTTAAAGACATTGGGCAACTTTATTACTCACGTGCCATTGCTCCTTCCCACGCCGAATCCAGTGGGTATTCCAGCACCCTTCAGCTTCTCTAAAGCTCCGAACTTGTACCTGCAAGATAAAAGGGACAGTTAGTGCGCATCGTGAACCAGGCTACAAGCGCTTACTTACGTGCTTCCAGGCGCTTCTATTCTTCACGCGGGTTCGATCCTCAACTCTCATCAGCCCGCCATCCGCCATCGCCGGAACCCTGAAAAACAAGAGATAGCATTACAAAAGACTTTTAAGACATTTGAAGTGCCCAGAACTTACCGTTCGTGCAGTTAACGACGGACAGCAGTCCTCTGAGGTCAAGAGGCCTGCACCCTTATCCAGTGAAGAAACTGGTTACGGCACCCTGCCCCGAGGCAGATGGAGAGCTCGGCGTTCACTTACCTAAGGTGAGGGCATTAACCTTTGGGGTTCTACAGGAGAAGAGAAAGGGAAGAGGAGAGAGGCACCCAATAACCCCAGTTCATTAATCCCATATTTTCTATCTGCAGACATCTTACTCTTCGAGTCAGACATACAGTGCACAGAGGTCCAGCCCAAAGAGCCAACCGTGTGTTACACATCACCTTTGAAGATACGGCATTCACCCAGTCAAGACCGGCGCCTCTGCGGGAATCAGGTGAGCGTTACACTTGCTGGCCCTCCCCTGGGGGTCGGTACCCGCCTTTCATGGGCTCAGCAGGGAGGCATTGCCGCCCGGCCAGGAGACAAGACACAAACATCTTTGTTTGGGATGTATATATGACCATGTTTAATCCTTTAACATGAATTAAACATCATCACTGCTTTACAATCATAAACACGACCCTCATCCTTAACCGGCACTTATTTTCAACATAACTCATATTAACATTTAGTTTTCCTTTTGCCAGGCAGTTCCAGGTGGAACCTTCAACTC
The DNA here is from genome assembly GCF_040938575.1 of Ambystoma mexicanum. Lineage (NCBI taxonomy): Eukaryota > Metazoa > Chordata > Amphibia > Caudata > Ambystomatidae > Ambystoma > Ambystoma mexicanum. Next base: position 158,168,244 of record NC_090925.1, read on the forward strand.
TGTCCCCTCTTGGCGTTTGTACATCGGTGAGGTCCCCCCCTGTGCCGTAGCTAACCTCCCCCCCAAGACCCTATGTTTGGGGGGTGATCCCAGGAGGCACCTTTCCCTTGACTAACAGCTTCTACCTTCTGCCCCCGCCCCCTTTTTCTGGCCACCTTCCCACTGGATCCTCCTGCTGGGTGGAAGCCATCCCAGTGGGAGGCAGACCGTGCCCTTGCCACTGCACCTAACCGGCCTCATGGTCCCCCCAGGAGGGGCAAATCACTGACCACATGGTCCTCTCATGCCTGCCACACAATCTTCCACCAATCGGTCGGGGGTACTCCCCCTTATTCGTGTCATTCATCACGGCCAAAAAGTTCTTAAACAAGTCTGTTCCTTGGTCTGATAAATTCACTCCATCTTGAGGAAAATTCTGTTCCCCGTACCCAGCCATTGGCCACCACGCTCAGCCGACCTCCGGCTAAGCGTGCCAGCTCATTCTTCAATTTCCTTGCAGTGATGTTGAGTGGCCTTGCCGATCCTGTCACCCTCCACTCTGTACTTGGAATGATCTGTGACCAGGCGATCACCGCCTTCGGGCAGCAGTTGCCCAGCCAACTGAATAAAGAGACCAGTGCTAGCCTTAGCTCCTTCTGACCCATCTGGACAAGGTCATTGCCCCAAATGAGCAGGATCTCCAGATCCAGCTCAGGGAAGCTCTGTTTCGCCCTGTATTCCGTCACGATGTTGCGCACCTGCCCTATTGTCATGCCACCCTTGCATATCCAGTATATCGCTGCCTCGGTGTCCACACTCCTCTCAAGGGGTTTTCCTTTTTTTACTCTCCTCACCATTCGCCTTATGAACGAGTGCCCGATCACCCACACCACCTGCTTTGATGCCATCCTCTACGGCTAACAGAAGAGAAAGACATGTTATTCACAGCAAACTTCAGCTCCCAGCAACCTGGAGGGCCAATCCCCTCCAGGTAGCCTGTTCTCATTCCCCCGCCCCCAGTCCATCCCTGCCCCATCCCGTAACCTCTTGTTTCCTTCCACCGCTAGCAGGACAAGTTATGTCGTATGTAGCCCGTGTATGCCCAGGGCTTCCATCTCCCTAACCTCATGATATCCTCTTCCGACATTCCCTGGATAGCTGTGGTAGTGGCTGCAGCTATGTAGAAGGAGTGGGGGGCAAATCCCGGTCCCTCCAGTCCTGCTGTAGCAACAAAGCACCTCTGAAAAATTGCCCTGAACTGAAATTTTGAGGTATAAGAGCCGTCCTGATGCTTGAACAGAGGCCCCGTCCCCGTAGCCCCCGGGGTGAGATGAAGTCCCCCCGAGATGCCACCGGGCAAGTTGTTTTGTTCCCAGTCCTTGCCATCTCCATCAATGCCTCTTTTCCCTCCTGATCAATTTATTTACTTCTGAATATATATCAGCATCCCGCCATTCCCATTAAAGCTGATGTCAGAGATGGCCAGCCCCTCAGATGTGTCTGTCTTGGCCATTCCCACCATCTCACCCAACCTAAAATCCCCCAAAAAGGCTGTGACAAAGTCGCCCCAAATAGTGTGACCTTGTATTGATCCTGTCATACTCTCCCCAGTGCCATCACCATCTTCTCCAGTTTCAGTGGGTCCAGGGGATGCTTGGAGTCTGCACAGCTGTCCCCCAACCTCTTCCAGCCTGCTAAGGACGTCTTCACTGCAAAGTCATAAGTGGGGCTCATCACACCGTGCAACCTAGCCATGAACGTGATGGCCACCACCTTTCCATTTTCCGTCCCTGCCGGCACCCCAGTGTCATATAACTGGCCCATGAAGGCCATCACGCAGTCCATGTGGAACAGCTCTCCCCTCCCGCTATCATGACAGAGCTCCCAAAACTCCTGGAATGCTTTCTCATAGGCTGCCTTGGTCTTCCTGGTCAGCGATCCTGCAATCAGTGGTGCTAGCCCGGGGCACCAACATTCCAGAGTGTATCGGGAGAGGGAGTCATCTCTAGCTCTGCCTGTGGCAACCGCCCTCTGCATCTTAAAATGAGACAATCCATCAACAGCGTTATTGAGAACACCCGGGACATGCTATGACAGAAAATGCACCCCTTCTCAGGGAGACCAGTATCATGTTTCAACAACCTTATTACCATGGGGCAAGACTCCCTCTGATTGTTAATTGCCATTACCACTGACATGCTGTCTGACCAAAATATCACATGCTTTCCTCTCAGTGAAGCACCCAGATTATCAGTGCCACAATGATCAGGAACAGCTCCAAAAATGTAATGTTCCAAGTCAATCCCCTGTTGTCCTAATCCCTTGGCCAGCTCATTCCCACCACCCGTTCCCCCAGATTGCCTCAAAGTCCACACTACCTGCTGCGTCTGTGTATAGTCCAATCTCTTGGTTGGGCCATGCCTTTTCAGGCCAAATATGTATCCCATTGAAGTTTGACAGAAGGTTGTGTCTGTATGCCATAAAAATGATGTCTCATGACACGGGATGACTCACAATTCAGTTCCCCAGTGAGGCGACAGGGAATCCTCTAACCTATCAGGATCCTCAGAGGGTTGGGCATAGAATGTCAGCCTTCCCACCCACTTTCAAAAGACATAAAAAGAGCCACTGAGACCCAGGTAGACATTCACTTCCCACTTCAAACAGATTTCTTGAGAAGCACTTTGACGGACGACTTCAAATTCAGGCAATATCCAGAGACCAGAACTTAGAAAACCAGACTTCAAATCCAGACAGATCCTGAGATCCAGAACTTAGACTCCAGAACTTAAAGCAGAGGGGCCAATCCACAAGCTGAATCCTTTTAATCAGGCCTCAAAATCTTTTGCAACCTGATATTCAACAGCCGGGCGAGTTGTTTGATTCTGGCTAGAACCTTGTGCCAGAACCCAGAAAGCAGAGCTGTATCGAGAACCGCAGACCACACCCAGACCAGACCGAAGTGCAGTGCCGATCGAAGACTAGACTGCTGTGCAGTGCCAAGAAATTTTGCCAGAACCAGAGAACCAGACCCAGAGAGCAGAGCTGACCCAGAAATCTGTGACTTCAGAACCACCCGTTGGAAGTCCAGTCCAACCTGACCAGATCTTGACAGCCTAGTTCAAATTTATAGGAGTGAGTATCCAGCCAGAGCTGTGCAGAACCAACCTCTTAGTTTAAAATAATCTAATTCAAACCATTTCCACCTATTTTGAACTGCATAGAAATTGTGTGTCCATTCTGTGATTTTAAACCTGTGAAAGTGTCATTTGTCATTTGAATCTTACTTTATTTCTGAGAATCTACCTCCACTAAATTGTCCATATCTTTTGAACCGCGTGTCCTAGAAGCGAGATTTTAAAGCTAAGAATCTAGGCTTTCCAACAAGGCCCAAACCGACTTTCTACTCCTTATAGTAATCGCGATCGACGCACTTGGAAAAAGTGCCGCGAATTGCAATTTGACTCAACTTCTTCACCTGTCAAAAATAGCTGTCTTTTGCTTCCATTGCTGAAATTCGTTTCAACCTGATAATCCCTCATGAGTCATTGCTAGTGTTGACCGGAACTAATTCAAAGTAGCTGTCACCCACCTTGAATCTCCTCTAGGGAATTAAAATCATTTTTATCATGTTTTCACTTCATTGCAAATCACATTAAAAGTATTTCTGCATGTTTTAAAAGCATACCGGTTGCTCTAAGCTTGCTAGGGCGGAACTAGAAATTTTTATTGCATTTGATTATATTCCTGAAAATGTTGTGCTCTCCTTCCATCTCTTTATATTGCATAGGGGGGGAGTGAATTGCCACAAGGGGAAAAGTGATTATATTATCTCTTGTTGAAACCGTATCAGTTTATCCCTGTGCTGCATTCTGTTCCATCATTGCATTTCCTTGAAACCATAAAGTATTCTCAGCTACCTTATCCTTTCTATACTAACTCCTAAGTGATTAAAAAAAAGTGTGCTAGTGTAATATTATCCATTGTTGATCACTGTCATATTCATAAGTGTGCTATCAAATATTAATTTATTTATACAAGTTTGATATATATATCTTGTTTAATTTTTCAAATAAATCTTTTAATTTGCAAAACAAACCTACTTCTTGGCTTAAATCTTTTAATTTGCAAAACAAACCTACTTCTTGGCTAAGTGAGGTCAGGGGGATTCAAAGAGAGGGGCGTTATACAAGGGTTTATCATCCAGATCTATGAACTTTTCATAAAAATATATAAATAAGGGCTTCCCTTGGGCATCCCAGACTAGGCATTGACTTAGTTGGAGTGCTGAATTGAAGTCACTTAACACCACTCCCTGAACCTCTCATCATAATTCAACCATGCCCGAAACGTGCATTCCCTATACATGGTCAATATTGAGTGCAGGTAAGACATTACTTTCTGATTCAGTTCAGTATTTCTCTCCCATTATGGCTGCAAATATTGTAAGCCTGGTCGTCCAATTCACTATTGATTTTGCGACCTGTACCTTCTTCTCCTTTCCTTCCCTCTGGCTTCCCTAACTTCCTCAGGTAAATTATAGTTCAGTAGTGAAAATATATCCACAAATGTACAAATGTATCCTTCCAATCTTCCCCTTAGTTTCTATTGATACGTGCCACCTTTGCATACCTGGGGGTTATTTATGGGGGCAGCTGCCCTCACATCTGCCACTGCGACACCTCTGGACACTCCTGCTATCCCTTATGTAATTTCCAGGCTTTCGCTGCTGCCCTGACCACACTACATTGTGCCGCTTCCGTGCTGCTGCCTGCTGCTGCATTCGGGTTTTACATGACCCTCTATGCCCATGGCACATGCTTTAGATATTTAGCTCCAGCTGGCATTGCTTGCTGTATTTCTGCCCCGACTAATATCACATCTGTTATGTCTTCACTGTACCGGGCGGCAGGCCAATGGAAGTCAGAGGGTGTTGGTGGCTTCTGGTAACTTAACCACGCCCACCACCTGCTGTGAGATGGTAGAATCGCCCCTCACATGCCCCTTCCAGGCACCAGAGATGGCAAAGAAATGCCAATTTGCTTGACCGTGTATTCCTGGCCATGCAAAGGGAATTCATTTGCCATCTTGGCAGCCTAAGAGAAGGCTAAGGGTAGCACTCACCATTCCAATCCTGTGTAGGTTGTATGCCATCCAAAGAACCACCTGGCAGTGCAGGTAAGCCGTTCTGCCAGGGTGATGACCACTAGTGGGCCGCCATTAGTGCTAGATGTGAAAATGGGGAGGGTGGGGTGGCACAGCTTTTCAAATTGGCCACAGGAGGAGGGGTGCAAACGCAGGCTTCCAAAAAGGGCTTTACTACATCGTGCAGCAGGAAGTCAAATCAATGTTACGGGGGCTTTCTTTGTTATAATGGACCATCTCCCACAAACTGTGCTGAAAAATATTTACCCAGTACTACTGCAAAGCTATGAGTTTGGATTTGGGAATTTTGGCGCATGCACGCACTTCTTCACTCACTAAACAGTTACAGCACTGCCAGAAATAGTTATTCCCAACCACTCGCTGCCCAAAATACATCCATCGGAGGTGGAAAGAACCGGAAGCGGCTGAGTCAGAAACTCTAGTGCGGCTTGATTCTCGAGTGTTTGTACATGTACACGTGTCACGTGAGGCAAGGCAGGTCCTATTCTCTAACCGAGGATTCGTACAAGGAACGAGGAGCCAGGACGCTGCCAGACTGCCAGACTGCCAGCGCTGCTGTATTCGCTGGATTCTCCATACCCTCCATAAACGCCGTACTGGCTGTGACTGGAGGGACTGAAGCGGACAGAAGTGGAGGCGGAGGTGCGGAGGTAAAGTGGGCCGTGGGTGAAATGCAGAACTTGGGAATCCAGGTGCAACGTGTGGCTCCCTAGTTCCGTGTTCCCTATTCTGCAGCTGCAGCAGCCCTAAGGAGCCCTAAGGACAGAGAGTGGGACCCGCAGTACATTGTACAGGAATTCTGGACGGGGGGAAAAAGCCGCTAGGAGTCTAGGAGCCTACGGCCAGCCTATTGTAAAGAGCCACGGCACTGTAGGTGGTACTGTGGGTGTTAGGAAGGCCTTTGTTGAACATCCGGTCGTAGGTGAAACCTTGGGCCGGGACTCACCCAGGCTCCCACAACCCTCTCTGTTTGTCGAAATGGTCACCAGTTCATCCTTGTTAGTTTACAATAATATGAAGTCTCAGGACAAGGTAGGTTGTGACTTTTATCCCAATGTGGATAACATAAATAAAACTATGTTTTCCGACAACATACTGCAACATCCGGAGGAAATGGTTGAGGAAATGGTCGAGGGTCCGGCTGGGGGGTGGCAGATTTGTCACCAACTCCTGGGCCCCAAACTGGAACGCCCAACCATGAGTTTGGGCCTGGAGCAGTGTTTGTGGACGCACACGTTGCTGGTAAAGAAAAGTCTGTGGAGGAGTTTCAGGGGGACTTATTCTGTGCAGCTTCTTCAATGACGATTGACCCTAGTCCCCTACCCCTACCGAGTAACGAGTTAACCTTGTCAAATGGGGACCGGCCGGCCTAATCATGGCCTAATAACCAAGATACTGTAAGTCCATTTACTTTTGGTATTGAAAACCGGTCAAACACTTCCAATGCCCAATACCAAAGGTCTAAACATGGCTGGAAACCCTTTGGTATCACCACTGCGATGGGCTTAAATAACTCAGTTGTTCACAAGGTTAATCAGCCCCCCAAGGGTAACCATTGGCCCGAACCCTCGGATCTATGTTTCCCTCCCTCGTCCTTTGGTTCATTAAACACCTCGGGGGTAATCTTTGAGGTCAGTGGAAAAAACATGGAGTCACCGACGCACGAGGGGGGTCCTCACCTCCAAGCAGTCAGCAACTGCGGTGTGGGCCAGGCCCCTAGGCCCCTCAAAGGGGTTACTCCTCAGCAGGCTCCCTTCACCAGTAAACGCTCCAGAAGGCTACCTTCTCCCACGGACGAAGACCTTTTGATAGTTTTGGCAACCACCCAGGCGGAGGAAGAGCCCAAAAAGGACCCCAACATAGACTCCAAAATGATCACTGCCTTTGCGCTAGTTATGGCGCCCTTTATGAAACTAATTGAATCTCAAAACGACCAACTTCGTGATCACATGACTACAATCGCTATGCTACACTCCAAAATGATCTTTGTAGAAGGATTCGTCTCGGTGCTCCAAACCAACCTGGATAAAAATGCGGAGCAGATAGTACAAAACCTGAAGAGTATCATTGAGCCGATTATCAAGGATAAAGATAAGAGAATATCAGAAAGGTTGAGCTCTCAATCAACGGGAGTGGGTGGATTCCATTCGGGTGTGGTAAACTCGGTAGAAGTACCCTTATACATTGACACTACCATCACAAAGGGTCCCGAGACAAGGCTCCCTTTCACAAATTTAATGGACAAATCTCCAACCACGGACACGTCCACCCTGGTCGAAAGTGGTATGGAGAAGTTGGGCTGTTTGTCAAAAGATGTAAGCACATCAATGACTGACAGGGCCACTGCCTTGTCTTCAGCCCAAGACAAGTTACCGGGAGGGCGTGCCCCTAATAAAAAAAATGTTAAACTATTTGACTTGTTCACAAAACCACGGTCCGGCCTAGTCCCATTGGAAGTTGAAAAACTAGTAGTAAACAAAAATGGAGCAAAGAATTATGAAAAATCAAAAACCTTGCCCAAAAATTAAACAGGCTGTTTCAAAATGAACCTGCCGAAAGGCCCCACCCGCTCACTATCTACAAAAAGATTACCACTACCCAGAAACCTCGTGCCTCCAGAGAAACCATCAATCTTTGAGAGATCTTTAAAGAATTCAGGTGTGATGTCCAAAAAATCTACTAATGTGATGTTGGACGTAATCGACGATGACTCAGGCACTGATAAAGAGAGGGATAGTGTGGAAGTCTCTCTTATGGATCTATCGGTGTACACTGAATCAAATGATTCTTGGGTAGAGGAGGTGGGGTCTGGATTGTCCGACATTCAAAGCACAGTGGAGGATGAAAATCCGCCAGTACTTGTCAAGGCTAAAGGAATCGAGTAGAAGTGCGACAAAGTCAATCACAAGTTCAAAGACGTTAGGGCAGTCCCTCCGTAAACATCCCTTTTCCATCAGTCAACCCGAAATTGTCGGGTGGTAAATCCAGCAAGAAACTTTTGGGGAAACCTAAAGTTCACTCTCCGAGGGCAAACTGGGTATCCACCTGGGCACAAGACAAGGAGGACCTTGGAATGCAAGAGAATCCTACTGGCCCGTAAGTTCACCGAAAATGTAAAAACATCAGTTCTCTAAAAGATCTGCAAAATAGCCCCAGAAGATCAGTGTCCTGGGTTGAACAAACTTCGGGGGGCAACGCTCTGGGCGTTCAATCCAAATCGATGAAAAAGGGTCCGAAAGCAAGGCCATCAATGTAAAAAGCAGACTACTATTGGAGAGAATCTTGGGATATGAAGACAATCTAATTTTGAACCGTGCAAATGTCATGAGACTCCTCCACTCAGTTGACTCTCTTGCACAACTAAAATCTAAGGATATAGACCTGATTCAATTCCACAATGAGCTGAGACATGATAGCGTTGTACTGCATCTGGGTGAGCGCTACACTAAATGGCTACTCGTAAAAGAGGAGTTAAAACTTAATCTCCGAGGCTTCAAGATCAAAGAATTAGATGAGGATCAATTTTGTCTGTTGGACGGCCCCAAAGAAAGTGATCAATTACCAGCAAGAACCCATACGCTGAAACCAGGTCCTGATTCTAGTACCGAGGTGGCTGGAGCAAAAAAGGGAAAGGATGTAATTCATGTGGATACTCGAGGTGGAAGGATGTGTTCATTTTCAAACAAATTTGCGGGCAACACCGTGGAAGGCCCAGAGGACTGGAGCTGGCTGGCAGGCATTTTAGCAGTAAAATCATAATGCCAGTCGGAACCCTCAGGTGTCCATTCAATCACCTCGTCTAGAGGGATAAAGTTTATGAGCTGGAACACAAGGGGGTTCGCGCACTTGTTCGGAAATCGAGCCTTGGATCTGTCTAAATACAAACTATTTTGTCTTCAGGAGACATGGCTACGGGACCTTCCTCTATTAGATGGATACGAACTTCACATAAATCCAGCTTTGAAGGGACCCAAAGGTTGACCCAGCGCGGGCCTCTTATTTGGCATCAAACGGTCATGTGGCCTAACAGTGATCTCCTCAGTGAATTAGAATCCATGGATCCAACTAATGAAAGTGAAATCATCTACAAACAAACTGGGCAACTCATCGGAATGGATGCTCCTTATTTGTAACGTCTATTGGGGCCTTTCTGAAAGACTCAACAACAACTTTAAGGAAGTACTCCTAAAAACAATTGATGATGAAAGAATTATGTGTCCCAATTTAGAGGTCCTCCTTTGTGGGGACCTCAACACGGAATGTTTTGACAAAAAGGGCTGCAAAATGGACGTTTTACCCTTGCTTTGTACTATGAATATGTGTCATGGCACCCACACGACCCACACGTACAATCCAGATCACCCCACCTGAGACCTGCTCCAGACGTTCCACGCGGATTCGCATCCCTAAAATCCATCACGCACGGAGTTCCGCGCTGGGAAAACATCAATCAGGCTCCTGGCGATTGTGGCCCCGATGGCGATGGGGTGCATCACGAAACACCGGCACCACTTCCTGGTCACGTGCCATCCGATACCGGTCACGTGATACTAGGAGATTTCACCCAACGAATCCCGTTGCCGCTTCCTGCTCCTCTGCATCACGTGACACGCCATGCCACCCATGTGACCTGATGGGGATGCAGTCACATGATCTGGTCTCCGGCATAAAGGAACACTGATCACGGACTACTCCGCTTCTCAGCTGTTCAACAGTGTTTGAGTGGCGTTTCGTTTTGCTTGGATCCCGTTCTTCCGGCTATTAGACCTTGAGTTTTGGAATTGGACTGCTTTCGTTTTTTCCCTTGGATTTGTGGCTTGGAACTTTGTTTTCTTGGATTTTCGACCTCGTGCTTCGTATTACTGGACTGCCTTCACTTGTACCTCGGAATTGGTGTTTTGGAACTTTTGCTTCTCAGGATTTTGGAACTTTGGCTCACGGACTTAGGAATGCCTCTGGATACCTTTCTGCTTTTGTGGACTCTGTCCTTTGAACGCTGAGCACTACTTCAGGTGCTTCCATCAAGGGGAACCATGTTACCCGTCCTCCTCTGGGTGTTCTATTATTCCCCACCACCTGGGGTCTACCCGCTCCCTCCTCTCACTACAACATTGGTAGGTGCTGTTCTTACTTCCTTCCTACTATTGCCCTTTGTGATTATTGACCTTGTATTCACCATTTCCTAACCTGCTTCCCTTGCAGCTACGTGGTACCGGCACTCCTGCCTCTTGTGCACCTGTGGTCTCAATAACTGGTTAGGGAGCATTCTTTGATTTCTCCCTGACCGGTGCTTGGGGACGGAGGTGTCCATAGACATTGCAGTAATCTCGGCTTGACAGACTGAGAAGCCTTTCTGCCTTGACTATGGACGCCGCCGCCGGGGATCAGGTGGCTGCCTTGGTCCAAGCCATTACAGTTCTTAGAGCAGGCATGTCAGCCGCCACAGCCGCCATCCATCAGTGGCTGGACACGATACAGAGCGAACGTCATGCGCTTCCCCCTGACCCCGAGTTCGGGGATGCCCCCCCCAGGGGGCCCCACCTGTTCCTGCTGCAAACCCTACGCCTGTTTATGTCCCGACTCCTTTTCCCTTGGCCCCTCCCGAGAAGTTTCAGGGCGATCCCCGGAAGTTCTGAACCTTCATAAATCAGTGTAAGCTCCACTTCCTGTGTCGCCCACAGGCCTTCCCAGACTCCACTACGAAGGCAGCATTTATGCTTTCACACTTGGGGGGAATAGCTGCCGCCTGGGCCAACCCACTACTCGAGACCAATAGTCCTGTGCTATATGATTTTGACCTATTGATCACGGAAATTACCAGAGTTTTTGATACCAGGCATAAAGCACAGGCTCGGAACTTAGAACTGCTTGAATTGAGCCAAGGTAGGACAACACTGGTTGACTATATTACCCGTTTCAACCAGTTGTCGGTAGACACAGCATGGCCAGAAAACAAAAAGGCTGTGGTGTTTTATCGTGGTCTCAATGATGCTATGAAAGATGCATTAGCTGTAATACCATCCTTACCAGACCTATACCCCGAACTTGTGGATTTATCCCTACAAGTGGACGCCCGAAGGGCCGAGAGAAGACACGAGACCGGGAAGTCTGTGCCCTTCTCAGCCAGCCTGCCAACCAACAATACTCAGGGCGAACCCATGCAAATAGGTGGTATTCGCAGCCTTTTTACAGACTCAGAAAGAGAGCAACGTAGGTCCTCCAATGCATGTTTCTATTGCGGCCTGAATGGCCACTATGTCAGAGAATGCCCCCGACGCCCCAACCCTAAGTCATCGGTTTTTCAGAGAGCCCGCCCCTAAATGAGGGGAATCGGATGGGTTCACCTTCTCTCCCCTCCTCGGAAACAGTCTCAGGACTCGTCGGTCCATTGCATATCGAGGCCCTTCTGATTTCAGTAGACAGCACTCATCACCAAGTACGCTTAGTCATCGACTCTGGGGCTACGGGTAACTATGTAGACATAACATTGGCCGCTTCTCTCAATCCTCCTCTATTAAACAAGCAGCGACCGGAACCTGTGCAAGCTGTTGATGGGTCTTCACTCATATCTGGTCCAATAAAACAACAAACCACACCTTTGACTCTAATCATACAGGAAACACATAGAGAAACCCTTTCCTTTGACCTGATTACTACCCCACAATTTGGGCTTATACTGGGTCTCCCATGGCTACGAACTCATAATCCTGTCATTGACTGGGCACATGGTAAATTATTTTTTGAGTCTGACTATTGCCAAAATCACTGCCTGGTGACCATTAATCCGGTAACCTCTCCTTCGCAGGTATTAGGTGCATTGGCCCATCTCCAGCTCAATGACGAGCAAGCCATGGATTGCGAACCTCAAGGCCACGTTGTGGGGCCACTGTTTCCGGTATTCCTATAGAGTACCAGGATTATCTTGACGTCTTTAATAAAAAACAAGCTGAACATCTCCCACCACACCGGTCGTATGACTGCCCCATCGACCTCATTCCAGATGCTGTCATACCTTGTGGTCGAATATATTCCCTATCCGCTACGGACGACCAGGCCCTAAACGATACCTTCATACCGCCCTGAGGATCGGACACATTCGCCCATCCCAGTCTCCCGCTGCGAGTCCCATTTTTTTTGTGCCCAAAAGGGAAGGCGACTTACGCCCGTGTGTGGACTATCGTCGCCTTAACCAAATCACTATAAAGAATCGGTACCCAATTCCTCTTATTACTCCACTCCTGGACAACCTGACTCATGCAGTTATTTTTTCCAAGCTTGATCTCAGGGGTGCCTACAATCTAGTACAAAGAAAACAAGGGGATGAATGGAAGACGGCCTTTTGTACCAGACATGGACTGTTTGAATACACCGTCATGCCCTTTGGTCTCTGTAATGCCCCCGCAACGTTTCAGAGATTCATGAATGACATATTTCATGATATTATGGATGCATATGTTATAGTATATCTGGATGATATCCTAATCTTAGGGCTCCTTAGGGCTGCTGCAGCTGCAGAATAGGGAACAGGGAACTAGGGAGCCACACGTTGCACCTGGATTCCCAAGGTCTCTGTAATGCCCCCGCAACGTTTCAGAGATTCATGAATGACATATTTCATGATATTATGGATGCATATGTTATAGTATATCTGGATGATATCCTAATCTATTCTTCATCCCCCACAACTCATGTATCCCATGTCAAAGAAAGAAGTACTCCACAGGCTCAGAACCAATGCCCTGTTTGCCAAACCCGAGAAATGTTTGTTTCATGTCACAGAGGTGGAATTCTTAGGGTTCCACATTACTTCCAAGGGTCTCTCTATGACTTCAGCTAAAGTCGATGCTGTTCTGAAATGGCCAGTACCTACAACAGTCAAAGCCTTACAATCATTTCTTGGGTTTGCAAACTTTTATAGGAGATTCATTGCAGGATTTTCCTCCATCGCAGCCCCCCTGGCTAGCCTTACTAGCCCACGGGCACCCTACATTTGGACTCCATTACAAGACAAGACATTCGAGACACTGAAAGCTGCCTTTACGTCTGCCCCTATCTTGCAACACCCAAACCCTGACCTACCTTTTGTGGTGGAAGCAGACGCTTCCTCTTTCGCTTTGGGAGCAGTCCTGTCCCAGAATTGTCCTGCCACAGGATTGCTGCACCCTGTTGCTTATCACTCACGTAAATTCACTGCTACGGAACAACACTATACTATCACCGAAAAGGAACTTTTAGCAGTCAAGGATGCATTCCAGGTATGGAGACACCATTTATTAGGGGCCAAACACCAGATCACAGTGTATTCTGACCACCGTAATTTACAGGACCTAGCGACCCTTAAATGTGTGAACAGTCGGCAAGTCCGCTGGCATTTGTTCTTCTCTTCCTTCAATTTCATTATACGCACTGTTCCGGTACAGCTCACGGCAAGACGGATGCCTTGTCGTGTCTGCCGGGTGGTATATCCCTTCCTGTTTTTCCTGAGACTCTGCTTGACAAACATGTGATCTGTCTTTGTACCCCTCCTGTCGACCTCTTGAATCCATCTGCCAGTGGATACTCCTTCATGACCATGACACCAACGAATGGGACTTAACGTTTCATGAAGGATTACCTTTCATGCAGGACAGGTTGTTCCTTCCCACCCAGGACACCCGTATTCAGGCGCTTGAGTGGTCACACGATGCTCCAATTAACGAACATCCTGGGCAGAAAAGAACTCTTGCATTGTTGCACAGATGGAGTTGGTGGCCTACCATGCGCAGAGATGTAACCACCTATGCCTCGAACTGTTCCATCTGTGCACAATGTAAAAACAGGAAGGGACGCCCCTTAGGACTGCTACAACCTTTACCCACACTTCTGCACCCCTGGCATACGGTTACCATGGATTTCATCACCAATTTACCGAAAGTCCAAGGCCATGATACGATATGGGTGGTGGTAGACACATTCACCAAGATGGCGCGGTTCATTCCTTGTATCGGTATCCCTACTGCCCAGACACTAGCCAGGTTATTTTTTCGATCCATTTTTTGTCTTTTTGGGTTGCCCTCTGTTATAGTGTCCGATAGAGGTTCGCAATTCACCTGCCAATTCTGGCGCACCCTCACCAGTCTTTTGGGCATAGATGCCAGGTACTCATCCTCTTATCACCCCGAAACTAATGGCCAAACAGAGCGCGTTAATCAAACATTGGAGCAGTATCTCCGCTGTCTCTCTTTGCAGCATCAATACACTTGGTACCAAGTACTACACTTTGCAGAGTTTACATACAATAACGCACCTCATACTGCCACTGGGTTCTCCCCGTTTTATTCCATGTACGCCAACATACCCGGGTTTTACCCATACCTGATTTTTCCATGGCTCTTGCTCCGGCCGCGGCCTCTTGTCTCAGGGACTTGGAAGACGTGCATGCACAGACCCTCACTCACCTGAGAGAAGCACAGGCCACTATGTGCTCCGCTGCCAATAAGAAGCATGCAGATGCCCCTAAGTATTTGGTTGGTGACAAGGTATGGTTGTCCTCTAGACATTTACGGATACCGGGTTGTCGTAAACTCCTTCCTCGTTTTGTAGGCCCTTATCGTATCACCAGGGTCATCAATCAGGTGGCCTTCCGCTTGTCTTTGCCGCCTTCATGGCGCATCCACCCGGTATTCCACACCTCCCTGTTGAAGCCCTGCCTTCCTCATACCAGACCACTTCTGCCACCTTCTCCACTCGTGCAGGGTTCCTCTAGCGAATATGAAGTCAAGAATATCCTGGGTTCACGCCTCCGAAAAGGGGTGTTGTATTACCTGGTGGATTGGCTCGGTTTTGGTCCTGAGGAACGATCTTGGGAACCCACCTCTAATGTACATGCCCCCCTCCTAGTTGCTAGGTTTCATCGAGATCATCCATCTTGCCCACGCGGTCGTGGGCCCTTAGGGGGGGTTCTGTCATGACACCCACACAACCCACACGTACAATCCAGACCACCCCACCTGAGACCTGCTCCAGACGTTCCACGTGGATTCGCATCCCTATAGAATCCATCACGCGCGGCGTTCCGTGCTGGGAAAACATCAATCAGGCTCCTGGCGATTGTGGCCCCGATGGCGATGGGGTGCATCACGAAACACCGGCACCACTTCCTGGTCACGTGCCATCTGATACCGGTCACGTGATACTAGGAGATTTCACCCAACGTATCCCGTTGCCGCTTCCTGCTCCTCTGCATCACGTGACACGCCATGCCGCCCATGTGACCTGATGGGGATGCAGTCACATGATCTGGTCTTCGGCATAAAGAAACACTGATCACGGACTACTCCGCTTCTCAGCTGTTCAACAGTGTTTGAGTGGCGTTTCGTTTTGCTTGGATCCCGTTCTTCTGGCTATTAGACCTTGAGTTTTGGAATTGGACTGCTTTCGTTTTTTCCCTTGGATTTGTTGCTTGGAACCCTGTTTTCTTGGATTTTCGACCTCGTGCTTCGTATTACTGGACTGCCTTCACTTGTACCTCGGAATTGGTGTTTTGGAACTTTTGCTTCTCAGGATTTTGAAACTTTGGCTCACGGACTTAGGACTGCCTCTGGATACCGTTCTGCTTTTGTGGACTCTGTCCTTTGAACGCTGAGCACTACTTCAGGTGCTTCCATCAAGGGGAACCAGGTTACCTGTCCTCCTCTGGGTGTTCTATTATTCTCCACCACCTGGGGTCTACCCGCTCCCTCCTCTCACTACAACATTGGTAGGTGCTGTTCTTACTTCCTTCCTACTATTGCCCTTTGTGATTATTGACCTTGTATTCACGATTTCCTAACCTGCTTCCCTTGCAGCTACCTGGTACCCGCACTCCTGCCTCTTGTGCACCTGTGGTCTCAATAACTGGTTAGGGAGCATTCTTTGATTTCTCCTGACCGGTGCTTGGGGACGGAGGTGTCCATAGACATCGTAGTAATCTCGGCTTGACAATATGAGAAGGGGAATGGACCTTGAAAAATAACTTTTGGGAAGAAACATCTTCATGGTCAACGGCAGTCTGAGGGGTGACAAACCGGCCGCCAAGACTTGGAAGCGCGAGAACCAGGCTAGTACGCTGGACTATATTTTTGTCACAGAAGGCTTAATGGGGAAACTAAAATCTCTTGTAGTTGTTCCATCGATCCAGAGTGATCACAACATTCTCGAACTTGAAAGTGAAGTTTGGGATAGAAACGTTTACACGCCGGACCAACACCTTCCGCATCACTACCTTGAACTGGGTGCAGGAGGAAATAGATTGAGTATCAAGAGAAAAGACATGGGCCCTTTATTGGACTCCTTAATGAGACTAAATTCAGGAGTCTGTGAATCAAGTACTAATATCATCGAACATTCAAAAGTACTCATTGCCTTCCGCACAAGAGAGTCAGGAAATGGAAGACTTATCACTTACAGACACGCCCACGATGACCGAATAAAAGTACGAAAGAAGGTTGTTGCAAGAGCAAGGAGGCGCTTTAAAAAATCAAAATCACTAGGTGATTTATTGCTGTTCAAGAAAACCAGAAATAGTTATAAAAACTGGCTCACCCTGCACAAACACCTCATACTCCAACAAGACAGTGAGAAGATGTTAAATCTGGTTGCAACTAAAAATATTTCTGGCATTTGGAAACTAATGAACAACACCTGTACTCCTGCTGAATCAAAAAACGCAAATCCTGTGTCAATCACGGTCTGGGAGGAACACTTCCAGAAACTATATTCTGTGAGGACTGTGTAGTACAAAAAACCCTTGCTTCGACTGAACCCTGGGACTTAAAATTTAAGAAACAAGATATATTAGATCTTACTAATAAATCTATCTCTTCCCGGGCGGCAGGGCCAGACGGTATCACCAACGACATTCTTAAGAGAGAGCCGGAAAAATGGGCAGTATTCATGTTCAACCTTTTTAATGTCATAAAGAGAGAAAAGAGGATTCCCGAGTCTTGGACTAGGTCAATTATTGTGCCCATTTTTAAGAGGGGCGATAGGTCGGATCCAGGAAACTACAGACCTATCGCCCTCTTGGACGTGGTAGGAAATCTATTTGCTGCAATAGATCTGAGACACCTAAATGAATGGAGCTGGCTGACCCATCATCAAGACCCCTGGCAGTCGGGATTCCGCAAAGGAATTGGAACGACCTTGAATGTTTTAATCATCAACATACTAAAATGCATGGTCAAGGAAAAAAAATATAAATCTATTTACATCGCTTCTATTGACCTTGAACAGGCATTTGACTCGGTTGACCGCACGTTACTGTGGAATAAACTGAGAAAATGGGGTTGCCCAAATGACCTGAGAGAGTCCTTGGAGGCACTGCATAGGGGGACAACCCTTAGAATTAGACTGGATAGAAACGGAACCCTCTCGAACAACATTGATTCACAAAACGGTCTGAAAAAGAGGTGTCGCCTGGCTCCAGCAGTATTCTGCCTTTTCATTTCTGAAATGTACGAAGCTTTTAATGATACAAGAAGCTTTCCACCAAAGATTGCAGGGACCTCGGTGGGCAGGTTGCTGTTTGCAGATGATCTTTTATTGCTGGTCCAAACAGAGATAGGTCTCCAGCGACAGCTAACAGCACTAGAAACATACACAAAGGACAATGTTCTAAGAATCAACCCCAAAAAGTCCTGGTACTAGGGACCAACAACATCATCAAGAAATGTAGGTGGTCCTTGGCAGGGGAGGTTGTCCCTATAGTCTCATCTATGATTTATCTTGGGATTTCATTAAACAACAGTATCAACGATGGTCCGGGCGTGGAGAAGCTAAGAAGCAAAGTTAAGAATCTGGCATAGCAAGCACTCTTGATCAACCAACGTTACTGCTCATTTTCCTGTCGTCCATTGATTGATTTCTACAAATTAAAAGTATCACCTATTTTGACCTATGACGCGGAGGCTAACTTTTCTTTAGCTCCCGAAGTCTGGCGGTTGCTAGAAGGCCTGTTTTGGAAAAGAGTTTTGAGGCTTCCAACTTCTTTACCCATTGAATGTGTGAGGAAAGAACTGGGTCTAATCTCCCTCTACATTGGTATGGTTTGCAAATCTCTGACCCTATACAGCGAATGCCTTCTGATCCCGGAAAGAAGTGGCTTTCTGCCCATTAATGAAGCACTGTCTTAAATACTTGGCAGAAAACTTGCAAGGACGTCCTGGACAACATTGCCCAATCAGTAAACCTGTTAGAGGCGAACCCACCCAAGGTGAAGAAAAATCTTCTCGACTGGGACTGGATCTGAACCCAGGAAAAGCTCAATTCCTTTAAGTCCTTGTCCCTGGTACGGGAAGACCTTTATTGCAGAGGTACAGTGCTTCCCTATTTAGACCGATTCCCTTCTCCTAAAGAAAGGTACCAATTCCTGAGATTTCGTTTGAACCTCTACCCGTCAAGAGAAGTTATGGGAAGGACTAAAAACAGGGATGATCGGACCCTGTTATGTCGTTGTTGTGGTCAGGAGACTGAAACACTATACCATTTGATAATGAATTGCACCTCTTTAACACTTCTCAGAGACAAATGGTTGGCAAAACATTTTGAGAATTTTAAACTTACTCCGCCTCTAGAGAGGTGGTTTATTTTAAGATGGGGAGGAAAAGTTTCCTTGACTTTGGCAATTTTGAACTTTGTGAGAGAATTTTTTTTTACTTTGGACACTTAGTTCTTGATGATCTGTGAAAGTAATTTTGCATAAAGTGGTCCAGCGCCTTTGTTTTTCTGTATTGCTTTGTCTGAATATCGGGAATTGTTATTCTTTTTTCACTTTTTCTCCCCTCCCAGAGTTGGTTTATGTCTTTTTTTATCTTTTTTTTCCGTACTATTGACTTTTTTTCTTTTTACATGTTTGTATTTAAAGTTTTACTTTGGAAACTAATTGATGCAATAAAAAAAATAGTGTAACTTGATTAACATGTAGAAAACCCAGCACACGCAGGAAACGTCCCTTTCCCCTGACATACAGGAAAAGTACAACATGGGTAGCATCAAAGGAAGCGATCTGTAGACAAAGAACAGGTACAGCACACACAGGAGAACTGCAAGCTTCAATTACAAGGCAGACAGGCCTTCGTGGAGAGCAGCATTACACGCTTCAATCACACCCCGAGCAGGCACAGTGCGCGTAGCCAATGCATGCGTGCGTATACACACACGTGCACACACACACTCTGCATAGGCAGCAGCAGTACAAAGTTTCCAAATGCATGATCTTTCCTCTGAAACAGAGCGCATACGGCTGCTTCTCGGACAGGACCTGCACAGGTTTCCTTCACAAATAAAGAAAGGGTCCAGGCAGAACATCGGCAGGGCCAGTCCAGGATTTCCTCAAGCGTGTGAAGTATGGTTAGGGATAGTACAACCGGCCCTCAAAATCCATAAGGGACAGCATGTTTAGGGCTCTAAGAAGGAATAGGATGTGGCTATGCAATGGAACTCCCTGCCACTCACCCTCAGAGCAGAACCATCACCCCTTGCTGGCTGTCTGTCTGAACCTTGAACTCTGTGCTGTCTCAATATGCAATCTAGCCCCGTAGGATTCATGTAACTAAGACGCTATTGTCTTTAACAGTGCCTGAATGTCCCCAGGCTGCATGTGCGCTTTATAAATGTAAACCAGGTACATACAGCATGGACAGGGCTGGTGCAAGCTTCGGCTCAAACAGATACAGCATGTGCAGGGCCACTGAAAGCTTCCCCAACAACCAAGTAAACACACAGCATGGACAGGGCTGGCACAAACTTACCTAACAACAAAGTACACATACAGCATGGACAGGGCTTGTGTAATGTTCTCTAACAACGAACTGCATACAGCATGAACAGGACTGGTGCAAGCTTTGGCACAAACAGGTGCAGCATGCACAGAGCCACTGAAAGCTTCCGTAAAACAAAGTCCACACAGTGTGGACAGGGCGGGTGCAAGCTTCACTAGCAACCAAGTACATACAGCATGAACAAAGCTGGTGCAAGCTTCCCTAACACCCAAGTACACACAGCATGGACAGGACTAGTGTAAGCTTCCGCTCAAACAGGTACAGCATGTGCAGAGCCACTGAAAGCTTCCCCAACAACCAAGTAGATATGGCATTGACAGGGCTGGTGCAAGCCTACCTACCAACCAAGTACTCATACAGCATGGACAGGGCTGGTGCAGGCTTCCCCAACAACCAAGTACACACAGCAAAGACAGGGCTTGTGCACATTTCAGCAGAACCAGGTACAGCATGTGCAAAGGCACTGAAAACATCCCGTACAGCCAAGTACACACAGCATGGACAGGGCTGGTGCAAGCTTCCCTAACAACCAAGGACACATACAGGATGGACAGGGCTGATGCAAGCTTCCCTAACAATCAAGTACACACAGCATGGATAGGGCTGATGCAAGCTTCCCTTACAACCAAGTACACACAGCATGGATAGGGCTGGTGCAAGCTTCCCTAACAACGAAGTACACATACAGCATGGACAGAACTGACACAAGCTTCCCTAACAGCCAAGTACACACAGCACGGATAGGGCAGTGGGAAGCTTGGGCCCAAACAGGTACAGCATGTGCAGAGCCACTGAAAGCTTCCCTAACAAACGAAGTGCAAATACACCATGGACACGGCTGGTGCAAGCTTCCATATCAACCAAGTTCGCATACAGCATGGACAGAGCTGATGCAAGCTTCCCTAACAACCAAGTACACACACAGAATGGACAGGGATGGTGCAAGCCTCCCTAACAACCAAGTACACATACAGAATGGACAGGGATGGTGCAAGCTTCCCTAACAACCAAGCACACAAACAGCACAGGGCTGGTGCAAGCTTCCCTAAGAACCAAGTACACATATAGAATGGACAGGGTTGGTGCAAGCCTCTAACAACCAAGTACACATACAGAATGGACAGGGCTAGTGCAAGCTTCCCTAACAACCAAGTACATACAGCTTGGACAGGGCAGTGCAAGCTTCCCTAACAACCAAGGACACATACAGCATGGACATGGCTGGTGCAAGCTTCCCTAACAACCAAGTACACACAGCATGGACAGGACTGGTGCAAGCTTCCCTAACAAGAAGGTACACACAGCATGGATAGGGCTGGTGCAAGCTACCGTAACAACCAAGTACACAAAGCATGGACACGGCTGGTGCAAGCATCCTTAACAACCAAGTACATACAGCATTGACAGGGCTGGTGCAAGCTTCCCTAACAACCGAGGACACCTACAGCATGGACAGGGCTGATGCAAGCTTCCCTAACAACCAAGTGAACACAACATGGACAGAGCTAGTGCAAGCGTCCCTTACAAGCAAGAACACATACAGCATGGGCAGGGCTGCTGCAATCTTCTCTAACAACGAGGTCCACATACAACTTGGGCAGGACTGGTGCAAGCTTCCGTAACAATCAAGTACACACAGCACGGACAGGGCTAGAGCAAGCTTCCTAGAGCAAGCTTCCTTAACAACCAAGGACACATACAGCATGGACACGGCTGGTGCAAGCTTCCCTATAAACCAAGTTCACATACAGCATGGACAGAGCAGGTGCAAGCTTCCCTAGCAACCAAATAAACATACAGAATGGACAGTGATGGTGCAAGCGTCCCTAACAGCCAAGTACACACAGCATGGATAGGGCAGTGGCAAGCTTCGGCCCAAACAGGTACAGCATGTTGTAGGGTGTCCTGACCCACGTTTAAGCTACCCTGCTACAACATTTGGTGCTGTGGGCTTAGGAAATTCAAGATGGCGGAAAACCCACATGTGCGCCGAAATCCAGGAAAGCTGCGCAGTTGTGCGCACACCAAAATGGTTACCTAACTTGCCACCCACCAGGGTAAAGAAAGGTCTTTGTTAACAAAATCCACTTTTACTGATGTCAAAAAGTTGCTGAAATCGTGACTCATTGGACCACTTTAAAGATTCAACCCTTTTTGTGGGGTTCCACATAACCATCTTACTGTAAGGAGCCCCATCAAAACAATGTTAAGCAAGGATTTACTACCATGTAAGAACCATTCCTGTTTAGAATGCATTAATCCAAGAAAATCCCAAAAATGGGTGCAGTACCAGTACTCACCACTATCCAAAAGCCGGCGTTTTAAAACCACTCTGTGTGTTTTTCTGAAGGCAAGCAAAATGCCTATTTCAAACCTTGCAACATGTGCAAAATATTCACTGAACACCAGCAGACATTTGGCAGAATGGAGTTTTGTGTGCCTACAAAATCTGGGAAATGAAGAGCCCAAAAACAATGCTTATAACAAAAATGCTATGGAGTCAGCAGCTTAAGCCTAACTGGAACTGGATTTAAAACCACCAAAATCGAAAATGTTAAATTAAATGAGTGACCTATATTTGGTGTCACATGCCTTTGTAACTGTTGAAATGTCATAGTTTTGCACTTAGAATCAGCATTCTAGCTGCATGTGTAAAATTACAAGTTATTTTAAAAGCAACAAAAAGTTAGCTGAAGGTCTGGCTTAAGGAACTTGATTTTGCCTAGCAACTAAACCCCATCAGGAGTGTAACTTGAGTCACAACTGTGTTCCCAGGCCAACCTTCCTTTTGCTGCCCAAGCTGAGGATATGCCATCCATCTGATAATTGAATTTCCTGTGCTCTGCCAGAGAGTGAACAAAGCCCTCTCCACTCAGGCAAAGGTTTTTTATTACAGACGTCGTAAAAAGTGGCTTCCTCCTGGAGAAGCTGGGAGGAGCACTGCCTGTGAGAAGCAAGCTGGCTTGGCAGAACTGGAAAGAACCAGAAATTCAACCTTGTGCTGAGGGTAAACCACACCCCTTTGGAGCCAGAACATAACTTTAAAAAGATGAATAACTCATAGAGCGGACATGTGAAAATTTTATAAATGATACCATAATTCTAATGATTTTTCTGCCCACAGTTTAAGACGTGGTAGGAACCGGTGGTATGTTCAGGGGGGTTTTAGCGGAAAAGTGGATATTACTCTAAATGTGTGCATGTTAAAAATCTGAAACTTCATCAGTTAATGTCCCTACCCCCTGCACACATGTATGTAAAGTTGGGTCCATGTCGGAAATTGGAAAAGCAGTTAAAAAGTCAATTATGTACACTCTTTGAATGCAAGCTCCGAGAATGAGCAGATTTGGACATAGACATGGCTAAATTCAGCCACACCATGTATATGTAATTTTAAACAAATGTGTACCTGTGCAAATATGTTTTTAGGTCAGATATAGATTGTGTGTAAAGTTGACAGGGGTGGGTTCTCTGTATCATAAACAGACCTCATCATGATGACACTTCATTTCATTCCCCCAATCAAGGGGACGAATGAAAGCTGACCAATTAGAAGCTGAGAGAGAGGTAGGGTCAGTGATGCTAGAACACACCCACATTCTAAACACATAAAAGCAGACAGACAGGACAGATAGAGACCTTCAAAATCCATCTGCCGCTGGAAGCCCTGCCGGAAAAATCCATACTTACCTCCATCAAACTCCAGAAAGCCAAACTAGAGACTTCAATCTATCCAGAACTAGAGACCAGACCAGAGGGAGAAAGCAGTGCTGTACCCAGAGAGAAAGCAGTGCTGTGCCCAGAGAGAGACCCAGACCAGCAGAGAGAGTGACCCAGATCACTGTGAAGTGCAGAGGCCAGACCAGACCAGACCAGAGCCCAGTCCAAAACCCTGACCAGATCCATGGCGAGGCCCATTTCACCCAAGAATATAGTGTGAGTACCTAGAAAACTGTGCAGAACCAATCTCCTAGTTAAAATCATATAATTCAATCTATTTAACCTAAGTAGAACTGCCTCCTAACTGTCACCTGTCATTTTAGCTGTAAAAGCTGCACGTGTCTTTTTGAACTTTAAAATTTCAAATCTGAAAAACGACCTTCACAAAATCGTTCATATCTCCGCAACCGTTTGAGCTAGAGACTTGCAGTAACTTTCCTCTGATAGCTTAGAATCGTGGCTTTCCTAGGAACCTAGAACCGCATTCCTACCTCTTATAGTTTTACCGCAATCGCGGAACACGCATCCGCGAATTTTACCGCGATTTGCAATTTCTTCACATGTAAAAACTGATGCTGTTTGCCTTCCATTTGCCAGAAATTCGTTTAACCTGCTAACTATCCCTGCATCATTGCTAGTGTGAGCCTGGACTAATATTAACTAGATACCACTCATCCTGAACCTCTAAAAGGGAATTAAGAGCGTTTCCAGCATATTTCTCATTCATTGCTAGCACCTATCAAAGCATTTGCCTGTGATTTCAAAACTCCTATCTGTTTTCTGTTGTATAAAGCTTGCTGGATTGAACTGAATTACAGTTGATTGCATTTCTGAGAACTGTGTGCTTTCCTCCCATTTCCTTGCATTGCATAAAGAGGGGGGGAGTGAATAGCCAGAGAAAAGTGATTACATTGTTTGGTTGAAATCATATTGAGTATTTTCTGTACTGCATTCATTGAATATTGCATCCACCTGAGCTTACATAAAGCATCCTCTACCACATTATACTTTTGTTCCTAATTACCAGTGTGCTACCTTATCCATTTCATCTCAACTCCTTAGTAATTATAAAGAAGTGTGCTAGTGCCAGATTCTCTGTTGTTAATCTTTATCATATCAGATTAAGTGTGCTATTCAATTATTAATTTATTATAAAGCGTGATATAATATATATTGTAAATTATCAAATAAACCTTTTAAACTTGCAAAACAGAACTACTTCTTGGCTCAGTGGGGTCAGGGGGATTCCAAGAGAGGGGTGTTATATAGGGGTAGTCATCCAGAACGCATGAACTGGACCTAAAGATATATCAATAAGGGTTTTCATTCAGTATTATAGACTAGGCGTTGAATTAGCTGTAGTGTTGAATTGAATCCTCTTACAAAGTGGGGGCTCGTATCCGGGATTCTGGGTTAGAATACCACTTGTGCAGCTTAATACAGTGTGCTAACTGACGGGATACATACATCCAGTCGGATCACCACGCTGCATTACGCTGTGAAGCATTCCTCAAAAGGGACACTCCAAGAAAAGTTCTGTTCTGCAAAACTAAAATACTAACTTCTGTAAGTCAGGACAGAGACCAATCTCTAGAATGACGACCTTGGTAGATATGAAAATAGCCAGAGAGCACTTCTTACATAAGTTATTTGTGAGAGGTGAGTGGACTCACCAGGACCAAACAGTCTGGTTGCAGGCCATCATGCAACAGGTCACGGAAACAGGGTCAGATATATATAGAGATCAGGGTCCATTACACGTGGCCCTGAGTGAACTATATATGGCTCCTAAGGCCAAAGATGAGCACGACAAGATTGTTAGGATAGCGGCATATTTATATTTATACATGGGAGCCATACAGAATAAATGTGCTGAAGGCCATGATCTGGCAAAAAGGCAACAGATGGCGTTAGAGAAGGCCCAATCTGATCTGGACTCTTCTGAGCAAAGGCTGCACAGAAGCCAGGAGTCAGAAAATGAGACCAGACAGTACATCACTAAAATAAAGGAGGATATGGATGTGCTGCAAAAGGAAAAGTCAGAACAGGATACCAGATTTCTGGCCTTGCAGAAGGAACACCAAGAAGGTTTGGACTCCCTACTGCAAAGCCAGAAAAAGCTGGAGCAACAGCTAGACTTCAATAGGGCATGTGCTGAGCAGGTAGTCACCCTGCAAGGCCACCTAGATAGAGTGAAGGAGGAGAGCAATAAACTGATTCTGAAAGACCTGGATACCCAGGCAGAGTTTGATCAGGAGCGCCAGAAAGCTGGTGCCTTCCAAAGGCAAAGGGACGACCTGGCGGCACAAATGCAGGCTCTTAGTCAGGAAAGAGACGCCTTAGGCCAGGAAGTCTGCCATTTAAAAAGAAAAATGGAAGAAAATCACCTGGCCCACCAGGGGCTGGGTGATCTCCAAAAAGAAAACCAGAACTTGGTAGAGCACACCAGAAGGGTGGAAGATGCTCTAGCAAGAAAGGAGCAGGCCAATAGGGACATTGCCCAGGAGGTAAACCTCCTGCAGCAAAGACTGGCCCAGTTCTCCAGGACCAACCAGGAAGCACAGAGGGAGAATGAGGCCCTCTGTCAACACAATGATAGGCTCCAGCAACAGGTAGCGATGCAGGAGAAACTGATAGAGTCGAGTAAGGCCTTAACAGAGGAACTGAAAGCACAAATGCAGGCTCTTGCATTGCAACAGGGAGCAGGGGCGGATAGAGATGAGGTCCGCTGGGAAAGAGAGATTCCTGACCATAACCGCAGGAGCCCTAACACCAGGGGCCTTCATTTTCCCCAGTCCCTGGACTCTGCCACCCCCATGTCCCCTGGCGCACATGAGCACAGGGCCACAGGGATGGCAGATTACTATCCAGCCAGAAGCATGGGGCTCATAGGCCAGTACCATCCAGGAATGGAGGGGTGGGCATCCGGGTATGGGCACCCAAGTGCAATACAGTTCAGTGGGGAACCCCAGGAGAGTAGGCCCATTAAGGGCATCCTGAAAACCTCTGCCCAGTTAGGTCAGTGGAGGGGGTACCCATCAAATCCTGGCAGCAAGGAGGAATCTGAAGACTCCTCTGAACTGCGCAGGACACAGGAGACCAGGTCCCCACAGTCTGCCAGCCATTCCCAGGCTCGCAGAATCCGGGAAAACCTGGAAGAACAGACGGGAACCTCTGGGAGCAGTGCCTCTGAGTCCGAGGAAGAATGGACAAGGGTTACCCGAACCAAAAAGGCCAATAAGGCAAAAAGGGCCTTGCTTAAGGACCCCTTCAAGCAGATTAAGGCGATCAGGAGCGTCATCACGCCTTACCATAAGAACGCTAAGTATTCTGTTTGGGAGCACTTAGAGTTGTTTGAACAAATGATGGAGACTTTCCATTTGAAGGACAGCCAAAGCTGTATTCAATATGTAAAGTGGACATTCTCCCCGGAATACTCCAGTTTCTTTGCGGGGCTGGAGGACCAAAATCATTTAAGATGGTCCACATATAAGGCGGCCATCCTGAAACATTTTTCTGTTCACAGAAATCCTCAAGAGGCTCGCAAGGCGGCCTACAATTTGCAATGTGGGGAGGATCAGGCCCCACGAGAATTTGTGCAGGAGTTAAAGCGTGCGTTTGCGCAAACCACCAGAAGGGTGCGCACAGATAGTAGAGAGTTTGTCAATACATTTTTCCATGCCTTGCCCAAATATATAATGACCCAGCTCGTGAGAGATTTTCATGAGAAAAGATCTTTAGACTGGGTCATTCAACAGGCTACCCGGATCTATGAGGTGCAGAAGCCCATAGAAAATAAAAGCAATGCCCAGAAAAACCCCAAAGCCAACAGCACCCCTGCTGCTGTCAAGGTGGCAGAGGTAAAGGTCACCCCCGTTTTGGATCTGGAGATGGGGGGGCCTAAAAACCTACCTGCACCTAATAATGCTAGGCCCAGAAGGTCCTCGGGCCAGTCACAGACAGGGAGCCAGGGAGGCAGCCCCACAAATGGGGTCCCTCGCTCTCCTGACTATGTAAGTCCTCGCTACAAAGGTAACAGACCCATCCTGGGTTATGTGTGGACTCCTCCAGCCCAAGGGGGGGGATCCAGACAAGCACCTAACCCAGGGAACTTCCCTCCAAACTTCCCACAGGAGGGCAGAAATTTACCAAACCCTGGGCAGAACTTTTTCCCCAGATATCCACCCGACTTTCAGCCCCAAAACCATCCATCCTTCTTTCCCCAATTCCCTGAGCCCAGACCACTGAATCCGGGAGAGGGGAGGCCAAGGGTGGAGGGGTACCCAAATCTTCCCAACCCGGGGTATTACCAGAGGAGGGATAGCTACCCTTCCCGGGATCAGCCCAGGGGAGAAAACAGGGCCCCGTATCAGCCTGAGCGGGTTTCCCAGTTAGAGCGCCAGGTTCAAAACATGGCGCGGGATATGGGTGACATACTGAGGGCTCAGCAGAACCCTCAGATCAGCATGCCGGCGCAGAACGCACCCAACTCTGGACCTGGTGCTCCAGAACAATGACGGGGGCAGCACCCCGATAAATCACCGGTTCCCAGGGAGGAAGCTTCCTTCCTCACTTGTAAACAGCCCCTGGAAACCCAGGAACCGGAAACAAAATCTCTTGCCCCTGAAAGTCTGCCTCCTAAGGAGCAGAGGGGGGGTAGGAGAAACAAAAGACCCAAACAGACTCAGTTTGAGGAGGAGGTACAGATCTTCCAATTTGAGGGAGAGGGATCCTCAGAGGATCCTGGGAAAAGGATCTTCTCCTTCAGAGAGGGGGGAACTCCTCCCAAAGAAAAATGGGTCCCTAGGGATGCAAATCCAGACTGGGGAGATGTGGAGACTGAGCTACCGCCGCCCACCATCTCATCCCAGAACCAACAGCAAGAAAATCCCCTGGTTCAAACCCATCCTGGCGACTGCCTCCAAAAAAGGGGGGGCGGCCCAGAAACGGAGCCAGGGGAACCCACAATGGCTCTGATCTCCAGTTGCAAATTTTTTCTTTCAGATTCCCAAGACTCTCCACAGAATTCTGCCCAAATCTCCTCGCTAGCGATGTCCAAAACCAGAAAATTAGCCCACCAGTTGTCCAAAAATGTACATTATCTGTGCCCCCTTGAGGAGAAGGAGGGAAGATATTATGCCCCGGTACAAGTACAGGGGCAGGGTACAACCTCAGCACTGGTGGACACTGGATCTCAAGCTACCCTTCTGTCCAGAAGGGCCTTTGACGAACTGAATGCAGGAAGGGGAGAGGATTACCAAATTCCTCTCACCTCTCTTCCGGGACAACTACAGAACTTTGACGGGAAGGAAATTCCCGTTGAGGGGACTGCAGACTTGGACATTAAAATTGGGCGACACAAGTTGAAACACCCGGTCATAGTTGTGACCCCAGAGGGCACCCCTTGTTTACTAGGGAATGACCTCCTGAGAAGGTTGTCACCCCTAATAGATTGCGTAAACAAGGTCCTCTGGACCCAGACTAGCCGACCAATAAAATTAAAACAGAGTGTCAACCATGTTAGTTTAAACGGCACATGCCACATGGTTGAACAAAAATCTGACCAAGTAGAATTTCACTTCCAGAACAACCAAATTCCAGACGTGACAGTAATAGCAGTAGGACAACAGACTGGTGATGGGGGGTCCTCTCTATTTCTGAAAATCAACCTTCCTTCCAGTCTAAAGTGGTATTCCACGCTGGAAGGAAACACTCTGAAATTCTATACTAATCCACAATCAGAAACTCCCACTCCTATAGTCCAGAAAGATGTGAAATCAGCTCAAAGCCTGGCTGATATTCAGCAAATTGGAGAGCAGTTGTTCATCCCTGTTCAGTTAAATGATGGGAAGGACTCTGTTCTCGCTCGAGTGTGTGTGAACAACGGTAAGAGCTTCATCAGCGAAGCCATGTTCCGCCAACTCCCAAAAGATCCAGCCATTCCCACCTTCAAACTGATAGACAAATGGGAAATGGACCTGGAAGCACCTAATTCCAAACATCTCCTGCCAAGCAGGTGTATGCTCAAAATCTCCATTGGCAACAAGAGCATAGTCCACAATTGTTGGGTCGTGCGAGACGTCCCTGCCGCCTTTTACTTAGGCAGTGACATTCTCAATCGCTTTGCCATTAGTTTGGACCTAATAAACTTCAAAGCTTGGTCCCGATTAGCGGATAATCCCATGGGCTTTGATGATCCAGAAAAAGCATTTAGGTCAGCTCAATTGCTACCTTATGCAGTTGAAATTCAGGTTAAAGAGGAAGTCACCATCCCAGAAAGGACCCGACAATTCTCCCTGGAAGTGAAAGTTAAAAGGGGACAAGAGTTGAAAAACCCTGATGCTTACATACATCTAAATGCTTCTCTCCAACAGCAAGGGTTGGGGGTAAACCCGACTCCATTAGTCAACATAGAACATGACCCCATTCTAATAGAGGTGGATAACAGCGACTTAAAGAGTATTACTCTAGCCGCAGGCACCATTATTGGAATGGCGGTTGATGACCGACATTTCTCCATTGATCTTGTAAATGAACTGTTAGGACCCATCCCCAAGGACTGTTTTGACAGTGACAGTGATGACAACGCAACACCAGACAGGATTTTTACCCGGCATGGGGGGAACTTCCTGGTGTACACTTCCTGCCCCTATGGTAAGGAAGATGTGACCTGTGACTTCAGGAGGGATGAGGTGATTTTCCAGGTCCATGAGGGCTGCCTTTCCCACCTGAAGCCTCCGGTCCAAATCAGCACTCTGACCAGGGACTTCTCCACCCAGCTGGAGGAGGCCGCGGAGATAGCCAAACCAGAAGTCTTTCCAGGCTTCAGGCAGATGGTGGAAGAGAGAGTCAACCTAGCTGATGCCTGTGTGACTCTGGAACAAAAGCAAAAGTTGAAACAAGTTTTCTTGGATTTCCAAGATCTCTTTGCGGTAGACTCATATGACTGTGGTCGCACCGACATCCACACCACAACAATCCCCACGGACCCTGGCATGACTCCAGTGTTTGTGAAGCAATATCGCTTGCCTCTCGCATCAATGGAGTCCCTTACTGAAATAATTAAGAACCTTGAGTCCCGGGGAATAATCCGTCCAGTCCACAGCACCTTCAATAATCCGGTGCTGGGAATATTGAAGCCAAACGGCCAGTGGAGACTCTGCGCTGACCTCAGGGAGCTCAACAAACGGGTCCACACTTCCCGATGGCCTCTTCCCTACATTGACCAAGGGCTGGCCCAGATTCAGGGGTCACAGGTATTCACTGCAATAGACCTGACCAATGGATACTGGACCGTGCCTGTCAGCAGGGAGGACCAATACAAGCTGGCTTTTACCTTTGGGGGCCAGCAGTACACATGGACCCGGACTCCCTTCGGATACCTCAACTCCGGCAATGAGTTCAATATTTTCCTACATAAGGCCATGCCCGACCTGGGTGCAAGGGGTAACCTGGCTTATGTAGATGATGTCCTCATCAAAAGTTCATCTGTGGAGGAACACATAGCGGAGATCCGTTATGTTCTGACACAGTTGAGGGCCGCCGGAGCAAAACTTTCCTTTCAGAAAGCACAGTGGTGTAGAACCCGTGTTAATTTCTTGGGGCATGAGATTACTCCTCAGGGTCTCTGTCCCCAGGAAAAGAAAGTGGAAGCACTTCAGAAACTGAAAGACCCCACAACTCTGCGGGAACTAAGGAGCCTCCTTGGACTGACTAATTACAGCAGAAAGTTCATTGAGGGCTACGCAGAGATCACCAGACCCCTGATTCATCTCCTGAAGGGGGGGGTCAAGTGGGAATGGGGTCCAGAACAAGCCGAGGCAGTAAAACAACTCAAAAGAAGCCTCTCACAAGCGCCTTGCCTAGCTTACCCTGTCAGAAACAAGGAGTTCTTCCTGGAGACGGGGTTCTCTAATACGTGCTTGACGGCAGTATTATACCAAAAGCATGACAAGGTCAATAAAGTAATCTCCTATGCGAGCAAAACTTTATCCTCTGTGGAGGAAAAATTCAACGATTGTGAGAAGGCACTCCTGGCAACGGTGTGGGCATTGAAGAATTACCGCCCGTTTATCCAGGGGGAACACATCATAGTGGAGACTCCACACCAGCCTCTGCAATATCTCCAAAGTGACAGAATCCGGGCCGGAAATGTGAGTAATTCCCGAATTACTTCCTGGATTCTGTCAATGCAAGGCTTTCCTGTGGAGGTCAGATATGGCCAAAACAAGAAGAGTCCCCTCGCGCAAGGTCTGGCTGACTTGCATGATTGTGCCAGAGAAAACTGTCTCGAGGACGAAAGTCTAAAAATAAAGGACAACATGGAGGCATACCTTAATTCCCCCCACAAAGTCTTTGAAGAAGACAAGTGTGAGGGAATGCCCACTGTGTATGTGGATGGATGCTCTTACCATGTCGACAACAATGGGGAGAAAGAACTGGTGGCCGGCGTAGGGAATGCATGGGTGAATGAGTCCCCAGAACCCTCCGCTGGATACAAAATTGGTCCCCGAAGTAGTCAGGTGGCAGAATTGATGGCTGTGCATCAGGCCATCCTCACTGCTGTCCAGCATCAACTCCACGAACTGGTCATAATCACAGATTCGGATTATGTACGGAACGGGTTCGTGGAGCACCTGGTTAATTGGAAAACCAGATGCATGTTATGTGCTAACAACAAACCCTTGAAACATGGGAAGTTGATCCAAAACATTGATGATCTGGTCACATCGAATGGGATGACCATCTACTGGAAAAAGATCAAGGGTCATTCCAAAGTAGAGGGACCAGACAAAACTGGAAATGACTTAGCTGATCAGCTGGCCAAAACCGGGGCCATCCAAGGGGATCTAATTGAGATTGAGTCCCTGTTGGGGGAAATCCAGGTCACTGCTATCACTAGGTCCCAGACAAATGCTCACAATGACCTTTCAATTGTACAATGGAGTAAGGAGACCCCTGATGCTGATTTGATTACAGCTCAGAAGGGGGATCCAATTATTGGTAAATTTTACCAGCACCTGGAGGACCCTGAGAACTTTCCCCTGACGGATACCGATTACATTGGGAAAGAGGACCTAAGAGTGTTGATGAAATGTCCAAAAATGTTCCGGATCCAAGACGGTTTGCTGGTAAGGAAATCCAAAGCTGGCCACGATCAGTGGGTGGTTCCTACCTCATTCCGAAGCCTGATGTTAAGTCACGCCCATGATGCGGCCACCGCCGGTCATAGGGGGTTTCACACAACACTGGAAATCTTAAGAGAGGTTGCATACTGGCCACACATGGGCCAGTACCTCAACCAATATTTGAAGGGTTGTCTTGTGTGTGCACAATTTCAGCCGACATCCCTCACACACCGGGCACCTTTACAAAAGCGGGGGATGACACTGCCATGGTCAGATTTACAAATCGACTTTGTAGGCCCTGTGATTCGCTCGGCTAGGGGGAATAAGTACATGTTGACTGTGACATGCTTGTTTACCAAGTGGGTGGAATGTCTCCCAGCCCCAAATTGCAAGGCAGAAACTGCAGCTGCCTTGATGATTAACCACATCTTTTCCCGTTTTGGTCTACCTCAAAGGATTGAGTCAGACAGAGGTAGCCACTTCACCAGTGAAGTAATGACAAAGATGTGGGAGATACTGGGGGTCAAGAGAAAGCTGCATATTGCTTATAGACCAGCTTCTTCTGGGGCAGTAGAGAGATATAACCGGACAATTGTGAGCATATTAAAGAAGTTTGTGGCAGATTCTGGGCCAAGTTGGGATATCCGATTACCTCTGGTCCTAATGGCTATCAGATCTACCCCTTCATCTGCAACCAAAATGTCACCATTTGAGTTGATGACTGGGCGCAAGATGGTGCTTCCGCAGCATTTGCTCTACAGGACCCAAGAGCAGACACGGATAAATGCCTCCACTACTCATGAGTATGTAGAGAATTTAAGGAAACACCTCCAACATGCTTTTGCTTATGCTCAGCGGAATCTAGAAAGATCGACTGATAGCATGAAGACCCATTATGACCTGAAAACTTCCAGGAAGGAATATCAGGTGGGAGACCGGGTCTATCTATACAACTTCCAAAGGAACCAGGCCAAGCAGCGCAAATTTTTGCCTACATGGAAGGGACCCTTTGAGATCATCGACAAGATCTCCCCTGTGGCCTACAAGATCCGCATCCCCAAAGGTGGTTCGGCAGAGGGGGAAGAC
Source organism: Ambystoma mexicanum (assembly GCF_040938575.1). Taxonomy (NCBI): domain Eukaryota; kingdom Metazoa; phylum Chordata; class Amphibia; order Caudata; family Ambystomatidae; genus Ambystoma; species Ambystoma mexicanum. The sequence goes on from NC_090925.1 coordinate 158,202,121, forward strand.
AAGTGGGTCCACATAAACCAGTTGAAGTGTTGCCATCCCAGGCACACTCTGCAACAACTGGAGGAATCCTCTGGAATCCTAGCGGGTACTGTATCAGACTAATTCAGTTCCAATCATAAAACATACCACATCTAGTCTCTAAAATATTGTGATTTGCATGAAACTGTCTCTTAGTTATACTGTTTTCTTTATCAAAATAAGAATGTAATGTTTTGTCATGATGAAATGCATATGCTGTCCCACCATCTCAACAGTGGTGGAAAAACGTCTATGAGTAGGTATTGCCGCTCTTCCTTTGTCGTCCTAGGAGAAAGAAAACCTTGAGACGGGCCAAGGAGGACGATCCGGAGACCGGGAGCTGAGACGCAACGGGCTCGGGGTACCGCCCAATATTCCCATCAGGACCGGCGAGGAGAACCGATCGATCAGTACCGGATGGAGGAAAAGATGCTGAACTGTGCCATCTACAGAAGAGGAAGAAGATTATGCGGACAGACCGGTGCGTGGGTCATAACCCTTGGGCACGCGACTCCCCATCGACCCAAACTCAAAGTGCAGTCACGTGGGGGGGCTTGTAGGGTGTCCTGACCCATGTTTAAGCTACCCTGCTACAACATTTGGTGCTGTGGGCTTAGGAAATTCAAGATGGCGGAAAACCCACATGTGCGCCGAAATCCAGGAAAGCTGCGCAGTTGTGCGCACACCAAAATGGTTACCTAACTTGCCACCCACCAGGGTAAAGAAAGGTCTTTGTTAACAAAATCCACTTTTACTGATGTCAAAAAGTTGCTGAAATCGTGACTCATTGGACCACTTTAAAGATTCAACCCTTTTTGTGGGGTTCCACATAACCATCTTACTGTAAGGAGCCCCATCAAAACAATGTTAAGCAAGGATTTACTACCATGTAAGAACCATTCCTGTTTAGAATGCATTAATCCAAGAAAATCCCAAAAATGGGTGCAGTACCAGTACTCACCACTATCCAAAAGCCGGCGTTTTAAAACCACTCTGTGTGTTTTTCTGAAGGCAAGCAAAATGCCTATTTCAAACCTTGCAACATGTGCAAAATATTCACTGAACACCAGCAGACATTTGGCAGAATGGAGTTTTGTGTGCCTACAAAATCTGGGAAATGAAGAGCCCAAAAACAATGCTTATAACAAAAATGCTATGGAGTCAGCAGCTTAAGCCTAACTGGAACTGGATTTAAAACCACCAAAATCGAAAATGTTAAATTAAATGAGTGACCTATATTTGGTGTCACATGCCTTTGTAACTGTTGAAATGTCATAGTTTTGCACTTAGAATCAGCATTCTAGCTGCATGTGTAAAATTACAAGTTATTTTAAAAGCAACAAAAAGTTAGCTGAAGGTCTGGCTTAAGGAACTTGATTTTGCCTAGCAACTAAACCCCATCAGGAGTGTAACTTGAGTCACAACTGTGTTCCCAGGCCAACCTTCCTTTTGCTGCCCAAGCTGAGGATATGCCATCCATCTGATAATTGAATTTCCTGTGCTCTGCCAGAGAGTGAACAAAGCCCTCTCCACTCAGGCAAAGGTTTTTTATTACAGACGTCGTAAAAAGTGGCTTCCTCCTGGAGAAGCTGGGAGGAGCACTGCCTGTGAGAAGCAAGCTGGCTTGGCAGAACTGGAAAGAACCAGAAATTCAACCTTGTGCTGAGGGTAAACCACACCCCTTTGGAGCCAGAACATAACTTTAAAAAGATGAATAACTCATAGAGCGGACATGTGAAAATTTTATAAATGATACCATAATTCTAATGATTTTTCTGCCCACAGTTTAAGACGTGGTAGGAACCGGTGGTATGTTCAGGGGGGTTTTAGCGGAAAAGTGGATATTACTCTAAATGTGTGCATGTTAAAAATCTGAAACTTCATCAGTTAATGTCCCTACCCCCTGCACACATGTATGTAAAGTTGGGTCCATGTCGGAAATTGGAAAAGCAGTTAAAAAGTCAATTATGTACACTCTTTGAATGCAAGCTCCGAGAATGAGCAGATTTGGACATAGACATGGCTAAATTCAGCCACACCATGTATATGTAATTTTAAACAAATGTGTACCTGTGCAAATATGTTTTTAGGTCAGATATAGATTGTGTGTAAAGTTGACAGGGGTGGGTTCTCTGTATCATAAACAGACCTCATCATGATGACACTTCATTTCATTCCCCCAATCAAGGGGACGAATGAAAGCTGACCAATTAGAAGCTGAGAGAGAGGTAGGGTCAGTGATGCTAGAACACACCCACATTCTAAACACATAAAAGCAGACAGACAGGACAGATAGAGACCTTCAAAATCCATCTGCCGCTGGAAGCCCTGCCGGAAAAATCCATACTTACCTCCATCAAACTCCAGAAAGCCAAACTAGAGACTTCAATCTATCCAGAACTAGAGACCAGACCAGAGGGAGAAAGCAGTGCTGTACCCAGAGAGAAAGCAGTGCTTTGCCCAGAGAGAGACCCAGACCAGCAGAGAGAGTGACCCAGATCACTGTGAAGTGCAGAGGCCAGACCAGACCAGACCAGAGCCCAGTCCAAAACCCTGACCAGATCCATGGCGAGGCCCATTTCACCCAAGAATATAGTGTGAGTACCTAGAAAACTGTGCAGAACCAATCTCCTAGTTAAAATCATATAATTCAATCTATTTAACCTAAGTAGAACTGCCTCCTAACTGTCACCTGTCATTTTAGCTGTAAAAGCTGCACGTGTCTTTTTGAACTTTAAAATTTCAAATCTGAAAAACGACCTTCACAAAATCGTTCATATCTCCGCAACCGTTTGAGCTAGAGACTTGCAGTAACTTTCCTCTGATAGCTTAGAATCGTGGCTTTCCTACGAACCTAGAACCGCATTCCTACCTCTTATAGTTTTACCGCAATCGCGGAACACGCATCCGCGAATTTTACCGCGATTTGCAATTTCTTCACATGTAAAAACTGATGCTGTTTGCCTTCCATTTGCCAGAAATTCGTTTAACCTGCTAACTATCCCTGCATCATTGCTAGTGTGAGCCTGGACTAATATTAACTAGATACCACTCATCCTGAACCTCTAAAAGGGAATTAAGAGCGTTTCCAGCATATTTCTCATTCATTGCTAGCACCTATCAAAGCATTTGCCTGTGATTTCAAAACTCCTATCTGTTTTCTGTTGTATAAAGCTTGCTGGATTGAACTGAATTACAGTTGATTGCATTTCTGAGAACTGTGTGCTTTCCTCCCATTTCCTTGCATTGCATAAAGAGGGGGGGAGTGAATAGCCAGAGAAAAGTGATTACATTGTTTGGTTGAAATCATATTGAGTATTTTCTGTACTGCATTCATTGAATATTGCATCCACCTGAGCTTACATAAAGCATCCTCTACCACATTATACTTTTGTTCCTAATTACCAGTGTGCTACCTTATCCATTTCATCTCAACTCCTTAGTAATTATAAAGAAGTGTGCTAGTGCCAGATTCTCTGTTGTTAATCTTTATCATATCAGATTAAGTGTGCTATTCAATTATTAATTTATTATAAAGCGTGATATAATATATATTGTAAATTATCAAATAAACCTTTTAAACTTGCAAAACAGAACTACTTCTTGGCTCAGTGGGGTCAGGGGGATTCCAAGAGAGGGGTGTTATATAGGGGTAGTCATCCAGAACGCATGAACTGGACCTAAAGATATATCAATAAGGGTTTTCATTCAGTATTATAGACTAGGCGTTGAATTAGCTGTAGTGTTGAATTGAATCCTCTTACAATGTGCAGAGCCACTGAAAGCTTCCCTAACAACGAAGTGCACATACAGCAAGGACACGGCTGGTGCAAGTTTCCCTATCAACCACGTTCACATACAGCATGGACAGCGATGGTGCAAGCTTCCCTAACAACCAAGCACATAAACAGTACAGGGCATGTGCAAGCTTCCCTAATACCCAAATACACCTACAGAATGGACAGGGCAGGTGAAAGATTCCCTAACAACCACGTACATACCGCTTGGACAGGGCAGTGCAAGCTTCCCTAGCAACCAAGGACACATACAGCAGGGACAGGGCTGGTGCAAGCTTCCCTAACAACCAAGGACACATAAAGCATGGACAGTGCTGTTACAAGCTTCCATAGAAACCAAGTTCACAAAGCATGGACATGGCTGGTGCAAGCTTCCCTAACAACCAAGTACACACAGCATGGGCAGGGCTGGTGCAAGCTTCGGCTCAACCAGGTACAGCATGTACAGAGCCACTGAAAGCTTCCCTAATAACCAAACACATACAGCATTGACAGGACTGGTGCAAGGTTCCCTAACAACCACGTGCACACAGCGTGGATAGGGCTGGTGCAAGCTTTGGCTCAAACAGGTACAGCAGGAGCAGAGCTACTGAAAGCTTCCCTAACAACCAAGTACACATGCAGCATGGACAGGACTGGTGCAAGCTTCCCTAACAAGAAGGTACACACAGCTTGGATAGGGCTGGTGCAAGCTACCCTACCAACCAAATACACACAGCATGGACAAGGCTGATGCAAGCATCCCTGACAACCAAGTGCATGCAGCACGGACAGGGCTGGTGCAAGCTTCCCTAACAACCAAGTGCACACAGCGTGGATAGGGCTGGTGCAAGCTTTGGCTCAAACAGGTACAGCAGGCGCAGAGCCACTGAAAGCTTCCCTAAGAACCAAGTACACATACAGCATGGAAAGGGCTGGTACCAGCTTCCCTAACAAATAAGGACACATACAGCATGGACAGGACTGGTGCAAGCTTCCCTAACAGGAAGGTACACACAGCTTGGATAGGGCTGGTGCAAGCTACCCTAACAACCAAGTACACACAGCATGGACAGGGCTGGTGCAAGCTTCCCTAACAACCAATGACACATACAGCATTGACAGGGCTGGTGCAAGCTTCCCTAACAACCGAGGACACATACAGCATGGACAGGGCTGATGCAAGCTTCCCTAACAACCAAGTACATACAGCATGGACAGGGCTGGTGCAAGCTTCCCTAACAACCAAGTTCACACAGCAAGGCAGGTCGTCGGCTCAAACAGGTACAGCATGTGCAGTGCCACTGAAAACTTCTCTTACAACCAAGAACATACAGCATTGACAGGGCTGGTGCAAGATTCCCTAACAACCGAGGACACATACAGCATGGATAGGGCTGGTGTAAGCTTCCCTAACAACCAAACACACACACAGTATGGACAGGGCTGGTGCAAACTTCCCTAGCAACCAAGTACTCATACAGTATGGACATGGCTGCTGCAAACTTCCCTAACAACCAAGTGCACACAACATGGACAGGGCTGGTGCAAGCTTCCCTTACAACCAAGAACACATACAGCATGGGCAGGGCTGCTGCAAGCTTCTCTAACAAGCAGGTACACATACAACTTGGACAGGACTGGTGGAGCGAACAAATTACTCATGTTCTTTTGGAAGAATTATTCTTTAAGCTTCCGTAACAATCATTTACACACAGCATGGACAGGGCTGGTGCAAGTTTCCCTAACAACTAAGCACATACAGCATGGACAGGGCTAGTGCAAGCTTCCCTAACAACCAAGTACATACAGCACGGACAAGGGTGATGCAATCTTTTCTAACAACCAAGCACACAAACAGCACAGGGCTGGTGAAAGCTTCCCTAACAACCAAGTACACGTATTGAATGGACAGGGTTGATGCAAGCCTCTAACAACCGAGTACACATACAGAATGGATAGGGCTGGTGAAAGCTTCCCTAACAACCAAGCACACATAGCATGTGCAGAGCCACTGAAAGCTTCTCTAACAACCAAGTACATACAGCTTGGACAGGGCAGTGCAAGCTTCCCTAACAACCAAGGACACATACAGCAGGGTCAGGGCTGGTGCAAGCTTCCATAACAACCAAGGACATATAAAGCATGGACAGGGCGTTTGCAAGCGTCCATAACAACCGGGTACCAACAGCATGGACATAGCTGGTGCAAGCTTCCCTAACAACCAAGTACATACATCACGGACACGGCTGAGGCAAGCATCCCTAACAACCAAGTACATACAGCATGGACATGGCTGGTGCAAGCTTCCCTAACAACCAAGTACACACAGCGTGGATATGGCTGGTGTAAGCTTCGGCTCAAACAGGTACAGCATGTGCAGAGCCACTGAAAGCTTCCCTAACAACCAAGTACATGCAGCATGGACAGGGCTGGTGCAAGCTTCCCTTACAACCAAGGACATATACAGCATGGACAGGGCTGATGCAAGCTTCCCTAACAACCAAGTACATACAGCATGGACAGGGCTGGTGCAAGCTTCCCTACCAACCAAGTACACACAGCATAGCTCGGGCTGGTGCAAGCTTCCCTAATAACCAAGTACATACAGTATGGACAGGGCTGGTGCAAGCTTCCCTAACAACCAAGGACACATACACCATGGACAGGGCTGATGCATGCTTTCCTAACAACCAAGTACATACAGCATGGACAGTGCTGGTGCAAGCTTCCCTAACAACCAAGTACATACAGCATGGACAGGGCTGATGCATGCTTTCCTAACAACCAAGTACATACAGCATGGACACGGCTGGTGCAAGCTTCCCTAACAACCAAGTACATACAGCATGGACAGGGCTGGTGCAAGCTTCCCTACCAACCAAGTACACACAGCAAGGAAAGGGCATCGGCTGAAACAGGTGCAGCATGTGCAGAGCCACTGAAAGCTTCTCTTACAACCAAGTACATGCAGCATGGACAGGACTGGTGCAAGCTTCCCTAACAACCAAGTACATACAGCACGGACAAGGCTGATGCAAGCTTTCCTAACAACCAAGTACATACAGCATGGACAGGGCTGGTGCAAGCTTCCCTAACAACCAAGGACACATACAGCATGGACAGGGCTGATGCATGCTTTCCTAACAACCAAGTACATGCAGCATGGGCAGGGCTGGTGCAAGCTTCAGCTCAAACAGATACATCATGCGCAGAGCCACTGAAAGCTTCCCTAACAACCAAGTACATACAGCATGGACAGAGCCGGTGCAAGCTTCCCTAACAACCAAGTACACATACAGGATGGACAGGGATGGTGCAAGCTTCCCTAACAACCAAGCACACAAACAGAACATGGCTGGGTCAAGCTTCCCTAACAACCAAGTACACGTATAGAATGGACAGGGTTGTTGCAAGCCTCTAACAACCAAGTACACATACGGAATGGACAGGGCTGGTGAAAGCTTCCCTAACAACCAAGTACACATAGCATGTGCAGAGTCACTGAAAGCTTCTCTAACAATCAAGTACCTACAGCTTGGACAGGGCGGTGCAAGCTTCCCTAACACCCAAGGACACATACAGCAGGGACAGGGGTGGTGCAAACTTTACTAACAACCAAGGACACATAAAGCATGGACAGGACTGTTGCAAGCTTCCATAGCAACCAAGTTCGCACAGCATGGACATGGCTGGTGCAAGCTTCCCTAACAACCAGGTACAGCCAGCATGGACAGGGCTGGTGCAAGCTTCGGTTCAAACAGGTACAGCAGGTGCAGAGCCACTGAAAGCTTCCCTAATAACCAAACACATACAGCATGGACAGGGCTGGTACCAGCTTCCCTGACAAACAAGGACAAATACAGCATGGATAGGGCTGATGCAAGCTTCCCTAACAACCAAGTACACACAGCCTGGTCAGGGCTGGTGCAAGCTTCCCTAACAAGCAAGTACACACAACATGGACAGGGCTGGTGCACATTTCATCTCAAACAGGTACAGCATATGCAGAGCCACTGAATGCTTCTCTAACAACCAAGATCATACAGCATGGACAGGGCTGGTGCAAGCTTCCCTAACAGCCAAGGACACATACAGCATGGACAGGGCTGGTGCAAGCTTCCCTAACAACCAAGTACACACAGCATGGACAGGGCTTCAGCTCAAACAGGCGCAGCATATGCAGAGCCACTGAAAGCTTCCCTAACAACCAAGTACATACAGCATGGACAGGGCTGGTGCAAGCTTCCTTAACAACCAAGGACACATGCAGCATGGACAGGACTGATGCAAGCTTCCCTAACAACCAAGTACATACATCACGGACAAGGCTGATGCAAGCTTTCCTAAAAACCAAGTACATACAGCATGGACAGGGCTGGTGCAAGCTTCCCTAACAACCAAGTACACATACAGAATGGACAGGGATGCTGCAAGCTTCCCTAACAACCAAGTACACAAACAGCACAGGGCTGGTGCAAGCTTCCCTAACAACCAAGGACACGTATAGAATGGACAGGGTTGGTGCAAGCCTCTAACAACCGAGTGCACATACGGAATGGATAGGGCTGGTGAAAGCTTCCCTAACAACCAAGCACACATAGCATGTGCAGAGCCACTGAAAGCTTCTCTAACAACCAAGTACATACAGCATGGGCAGGGCTGGTGCAAGCTTCCCTAACAACCAAGGACACATACAGCAGGTACAGGGCTGGCGCAAGCTTCCCTAACAGCCGAGGACCCATAAAGCATGGACAGGGCTTTTGCAAGCTTCCATAACAACAAAGTAGGCACAGCATGGACATGCCTGGTGCAAGCTTCCCTAACAACCAAGTACACACAGCATGGGAAGGGCTTGTGCAATCTTCGGCTCAAACAGGAACAACATGTGCAGAGCAACTGAAAGCTTCCCTAATAACCAAACACATACAGCATGGACAGGGCTGGTGCAAGCTTCCCTAACAACCAAGGACATATACAGCATGGACAGGGCTGATGCAAGCTTCCCTAACAACCGAGTACATACAGCATGGACAGGGCTGGTGCAAACTTCCCTACCAACCAAGTACACACAGCAAGGAATGGGTGTCGGCTCAAACAGGTGCAGCATGTGCAGAGCCACTGAAAGCTTCCCTAACAACCAAGTACATGCAGCATGGACAGGGCTGGTGCAAGCTTCCCTAAAAACCAAGGACATATACAGCATGGAAAGGGCTGGTGCAAACTTCCCTACCAACCAAGTACATACATCATGGACAAGGCTGATGCAAGCATCCCTAACAAACAAATACATACAGCATGGACAGGGCTGGTGCAAGCTTCCCTAACAACCAAGTACACACAGCGTGGGTAGGGCTGGTGTAAGCTTCCCTACCAACCAAGTACACACAGCAAGGAAAGGGCGTCGGCTCAAACAGGTGCAGCATGTGCAGAGCCACTGAAAGCTTCCCTAACAACCAAGTACATGCAGCATGGACAGGGCTGGTGCGAGCTTCCCTAACAACCAAGGACATATACAGCATGGACAGGGCTGATGCAAGCTTCCCTAACAACCAAGGACACATACAGCAGGTACAGGGCTGGTGCAAGCTTCCCTAACAGCCGAGGACCCATAAAGCATGGACAGGGCTTTTGCAAGCTTCCATAACAACCAAGTAGGCACAGCATGGACATGCCTGGTGCAAGCTTCCCTAACAACCAAGTACACACAGCATGGGCAGGGCTGGTGCAATCTTCGGCTCAAACAGGAACAACATGTGCAGAGCAACTGAAAGCTTCCCTAATAACCAAACACATACAGCATGGACAGGGCTGGTGCAAGCTTCCCTAACAACCAAGGACATATACAGCATGGACAGGGCTGATGCAAGCTTCCCTAACAACCGAGTACATACAGCATGGACAGGGCTGGTGCAAACTTCCCTTCCAACCAAGTACATACATCATGGACAAGGCTGATGCAAGCATCCCTAACAACCAAGTATATACATCACGGACAAGGCTGATGCAAGCATCCCTAACAACCAAGCACATACAGCATTGACAGGGCTGGTGCAAGCTTCCCTAACAACCAAGTACACACAGCGTGGATAGGGCTGGTGCAAGCTTCCCTAGCAACCAAGTACACACAGCAAGGAATGGGTGTCGGCTCAAACAGGTGCAGCATGTGCAGAGCCACTGAAAGCTTCCCTAACAACCAAGTACATGCAGCATGGACAGGGCTGGTGCAAGCTTCCCTAAAAACCAAGGACATATACAGCATGGAAAGGGCTGATGCAAGCTTCCCTAACAACCAAGTACATACATCACGGACAAGGCTGATGCAAGCATCCCTAACAAACAAATACATACAGCATGGACAGGGCTGGTGCAAGCTTCCCTAACAACCAAGTACACACAGCGTGGGTAGGGCTGGTGTAAGCTTCCCTACCAACCAAGTACACACAGCAAGGAAAGGGCGTCGGCTCAAACAGGTGCAGCATGTGCAGAGCCACTGAAAGCTTCCCTAACAACCAAGTACATGCAGCATGGACAGGGCTGGTGCAAGCTTCCCTAACAACCAAGGACATATACAGCATGGACAGGGCTGATGCAAGCTTCCCTAACAACCAAGTACATACAGCATGGGCAGGGCTGGTGCAAGCTTCCCTACCAACCAAGTACACACAGCAAGGAAAGGGCGTCGGCTCAAACAGGTGCAGGATGTGCAGAGCCACTTAAAGCTTCTCTTACAACCAAGTACATGCAGCATGGACAGGGCTGGTGCAAGCGTCCCTAACAACCAAGGATACATACAGCATGGACAGGGCTGATGCAAGCTTCCCTAACAACCAAGTACACACAGCATGGACAGAGCTGGTGCAAGCTTCCCTACCAACCAAGTACACACAGCAAGGACAGAGTGTCGGCTCAAACAGGTGCAGCATGTGCAGAGCCACTGAAAGCTTCCCTAACAACCAAGTACATACGGCATCGACAGGGCTGATGCAAGCTTCCCTAACAACCAAGGACACATACAGCCTGGACAGGAATGATGCAAGATTTCCTAACAACCAAGTACACACAGCATGAGCAGGGCTGGTGCAAGCTTCCCTAACAACCAAGCACACACATAGCATAGACTGGCTGATGCAAGCTTCCCTAACAACCAAGTACATACAGCATGGACAGGGCTGGTGCAAGCTTCCCTAACAACCAAGCACACATACACCATGGACAGGGTTGGTGCAAGCTTCCCTGTCAATCAAGAACACACAGCATGGATAGGGCTTGTGCAAGCTTTCCTAAAAACCAAGTACATACAGCATGGACAGGACTGGCACAAGCTTCCCTAACAGCCAAGTACACACAGCATGGGTAGGGCTGGGTCAAGCTTCGGACCAAACAAGTACAGCATGTGCAGAGCCACTGACAGCTTCCCTAACAATGAAGTACACATGCAGCATGGATACGGCTGGTGCAAGCTTCCCTATCAACCAAGTTCACATACAGCAGGGACAGGGCTGGGGCAAGCTTCCCTAACAACCGAGGACACATAAAGCATGGACTGGGCTGTTGCAAGCTTCCCAAACAACCAGGTACACATTCAGAATGTACAGGGATGGTGCAAGCTTCCCTAATGACCAAGTACACACAGCATGGACACGGCTGGTGCAAGCTTCCCTATCAACCAAGTTCACATACAGTATGGACAGAGCTGGTGCAAGCTTCCCTAACAACCAAGTACACATACAGAATGGACAGGGATGATGCAAGCTTCCCTAACAACCAAGCACACAAACAGCATGGACAGGGCTGGTGCAAGCTTTCCTAACAACCAAGTACACACAGCATGGACAGGGCTGGTGCAAGCTTCCCTAAAAAACAAGCACACATACAGCATGGACAGGACTGGCACAAGCTTTCCTAACATCCAAGTAAACATATAGAATGGATAGGGTTGGTGCAAGCCTCTAACAACCGAGTACACATACAGAATGGACAGGGCTAGTGAAAGCTTCCCTAACAACCAAGTACACATAGCATGTGCAGAGCCACTGAAAGCTTCTCTAACAACCAAGTACATACATCTTGGACAGGGTGGTGCAAGCTTCCCTAACAACCAAGGACACGTAGAGCAGGGACAGGGCTGGTGCAAGCTTCCCTAACAACCGAGGACACATAAAGCATGGACAGGGCTGTCGCAAGCTTCCCAAACAACCAAGTACACATTCAGAATGTACAGGGATGGTGCAAGCTTCCCTAACGACCAAGTACACACAACATGGTGTCATAAATCTCCCCCGTCTCACCTGGGATCGCTTCTTGCTCTGTTCCGCCGGAGGATTCCTCTTGTGGACGGATCAGGTCTTGCATAGGCTCGCTCGAGTCTTGTCCGGCTGCAGAGCGCGTTCAGAATTCCGGGAAGGCCGCTGTTCCAGGATGTCCAGGAAAAAGGTAGCAGTCGCTAGGGATGAGGATTCCAGGAGCAGATTAGAGGGAAGGGGTGAAAGGAAGGAAGAAGGAACCAGGAACTAGGAATAGTGGATTTGCCGAACAGCACACACACGTCAAGTCACTACCTAATGATAGCGTTGAGACGTGCGGGGCCGCGGGGGCGTGGCCAATTTATAGAATGTGCCGTGTGCGACGTGAAGTCTGGTGCGAGGCAAGTTGCTTGGCACGGCCATGTTGGGAGTAACAAAGAATGCAAGCCCCGTCGCGATAAGGACTAGGAAGTCCAGAAGGGGCAAGTTCTATGGGTCATGACAGCATGCCTCCTCCGAAGACCTGTTCCACCAGGTTTGTCCGGGTGTATGAGATTGAATCTTCTAAGCAATCGAGGGGTATTTAAGTTAGAAACTGGTTCCCAGGTTCTCTCTCTAGGAGGATATCCCTTCCATTCAACCAGGTATTGAAGTCGACCCCATTTATACCTGGAATCGCATATTCTGGACACTTCATATTCCAGCTGATCGTCCACAACAACAGGACTGGGTCTGCAGGATTTTTGGGTGGATTGGATGTAAGGTTTTAATAGGGAAGTGTGAAAGACTGGGTGTATTTTCTTCCAGGAATCAGGTAGCTTGAGTCGGAATGAGACAGGATTGATGATTTCCTTTATGGAAAATGGTCCATAGTACCGAGGGGCAAATTTTTTTGGCCGTAGATGTCGCGGTAATAGTTTTGAGGACAACCAGACTTGATCACCAACAGAATAAGAAGGCGCTGGTCTTCTTTTGGAGTCCGCATAAAGCTTAGTGTGTGTTTGGGTCTCTTTCAATTGTTCCTTGGCTTCCTTGTGTATGTTGATGAGAGTCTGTATCCATGAGTCGAGAGTAGGTACTGGAGTGGGATGTCGAAGAACAGAAGGTAAAACGGACGGGTGAAAACCATGACTGCAATAGAAAGGGCTGACCTTGAGTGCTGAGTGATCGGAATTGTTGTAGGCAAACTCGGCCAGGGGTATGAGGAGAGACCAATCATCCTGAACCTTGGTGGCAAAATAACAAAGATATTGCTCCAGAGTTTGATTTACACGTTCCGTGGCTCCATTGGTTTATGGGTGATAACCTGATGAGAGAGCAAGTTGGATCCCTAGAATACGACACAGATGTTTCCAGAATTGTGAGACGTATTGAGGTCCTCGGTCCGATATGATCTTGGAAGGAAGTCCATGAAGACGGAAAATATGTTCCAGGAAGATTCCAGCAAGTTCTGAGGAGGATGGTAGTTTAAACAAAGGTGTAAAATGAGCCATATGAGTGAACATGTCTATGGTTACCATGATGGTCGTGTATCCTCGGGAAGGTGGTAATTCCACAATGAAGTCTGTAGCAATAAACTACCATGGTCTTGTTGGCAGCGATGATTGCAGTAGAAGACCTGCCGGTCTCTTGTTATCATGTTTGTTTTGACTGCAGATAGCACAAGCCTTGACGTACTGTTGTACGTCGGTCTTCATTCGAGGCCACCAAAACTGTCTTTGTATAAGACGGAGGGTGTTAGTTATACCACGATCACCGGAGTGAAGGGTATCATGGCAGAGGTTTATTATCCTTTGTTGTAATTTCTGCGTAGGAATGACCAGTGCATTGTTCTTGAATAGATATTCTTCCTTAACTCTTAGATTCCATGGATTCTTCCTTGAAATATCCTTCCAGAGGTCAGAGGACTGGGTTTGCACTCGGATTTCTTCCAGGAGGTTAATTGCTTGAGCTACAAAGATAGTGTGGGGAAACATCTTAGGATAGGCCTTTTCCTCAGTGGCTACGTAGTCAGGACGTCGAGATAATGCATCAGCAATCATGTTTTGTGATCCGGGAACATGAGTGATTTGTTATTGGTACTGGGCAAAGAAGTAGGCCCAACGTGCGTGACGACTGTTCCTGCACTCCAACGACTGTAGAATTTGGAGATTCCGATGGTCTGTGCGGACCTGAACTGGATATCTAGCACCCAGAAGTAGGTTATGCCATTCAGTGAAGGCTTGGCGGATGGCCAACAGTTCCTTCTCCAGGACGGGATAGTGTGTCTCGCTGGGAGTCAGGGTTCGTGAAAGGTAAGCAATGGGGTGTTCCAGTCCATCCTCAAGTTCCTGTTTCAACACCGCCCTTATGGCGTGGTTAGAGGCACCCATTTCCACTAGGAATGGGCGATTTATGTCGGGCTGGGTCAGGATGGGGGCTTGCGTGAACTCTGTCTTCAATCGTTGGAATGCTTTATCTTGCGGCGTAGACCAGATAAAGGGGGTGTCTTTCTTCAATAGAGTAACTATCGGCTGAACGATCTCGGTAAAGGCAGAAATAAACTTTCTGTAGAAGTTGGTGAGCCCCAGGAAGGATTGAACTTGTTTCACAGATGTGGGAGCGGGCCAAGCCAGTATGGCCTTTACCTTTGAAGGGTCCATACCAATTCCTTCTGGTCTAAGGATGAATCCTAGGTAGTGAACAGAAGTAACGTGAAACAAGCATTTTTCGGGTTTGGCTAACAGTTTGTGTTCACGAAGTCATTGTAGTACTGCCTTTACATGTTCTTCATGTTTTAGAGGATCCTTGGAAAAAACCAATATGTCATCCAGATAGACAATGACGAAGAGGAACAACATATCAGAGAACACCCTATCCATAAAACGCTGAAAGACTGCGGGAGCATTGGCTAGTCCAAATGGCATGACTAGGTATTCATAGTGACCAAAGGGTGTTCTAAAGGCTGTTTTTCATTCGTCTCCTTCCCGGAATCGGATTAAGTGGTAGGCACCCCGGAGATCCAACTTCGTGAATATTACGGCGCCTCTCACAGCTTCCAAGATATCCGAGATCAGGGGCAGTGGGTACCGATCTTTGAGGGTGCATTGATTTAAGCCTCGATAGTCGAGGCAAGGTCTGAGTTCCTTGGTATCCTTCTTGGGAACAAAGAACAACAAAACACCCGCTGGAGATTTCGAGGGTCTTATGGTGTCGTTTTCAAGATTGGTGTCTAGGTATTCCCGAAGGGCCTTTTTCTCAGGTTCGGAAAGAATGACCATTCTGCCAAAGGGAATTACAGCTGAGGGATCTCTATCTATGGCACAGTTTTCGGGCCTGTGAGGGGGTAAGGCTTGGACTATGGCAGTAGAAAATACATCAGCATATCCCTGATAGTCCTCTGGAACTTGTATGATATTGGAAACCATGAGTGGTGTTTCTTGGTCTCTTGGTGATTCTTTAGGAGTTATCGAGGAGGGCCCCAGGGATAGACAGTGCGACATACAGAACTCTGAGCCCAGGAATAATGATCCTGCTCTCCAATTGATATACGGATTGTGCTTTTGTAACCAGGGCATACCCAAAACCATGGGGTAATGGGCTGACTTAATGATGTCGAATGTAATCCGCTCTTGATGATGGTTTATGGAAAGTTGGATCTCTTTAGTCTGCAGGCTTATGGGTCCTGAAGAGAGGGTTCTTCTGTCAATTGCTTCCACCGGCTGCATGGTGTTTCGTGTCTCGTATGGAATATGATGACTAACAACCCAGTCTTGATCAATGAAAATTCCCATAGCTCCGCAGTCCACCAAGGCCAGAATGGGATAGGTCTTGTCTTTGGAGGGCGACAGGAAGGCCTGTAGTATCACCAAATTGTTTTGTCCAGGAGAGTTCAAGGATGGAATTGATGTGGAGCAAACATCTCTCTCCCGACACCTCGCTCCATCTAGGATCGGGAGCTGGCGTTTCCCGAACGCCGTGGAGGGGCTAGAGGGCATTCTCTAACAAGGTGTTTATACGAGGCACAATATATGCACACGCCTGTGTGGATCCTTCTCATCCTTTCTTCAGGGGAAATAGGCCCACGGAAGGCTCCTATTTGCATGGGTTCCGGATCTATGTCAGGGGTTGAGGCAGAATCGGTTTTAACAGAGGTCTCAAGGGAATTCTTTTGAAAGGGCGCCTTGGTCTTTCTTCTTTCAGCCTTTCTTTCCTGGATTCAGAAGTCTATTTGCATGGCTAGATCCATAAGAGCCCGGAATGAACTAGGACGAGCCAGCCTGGCTAATTCATCCTTAATGTCCTCATTTAGACCCCTGCGAAATAGAGTGAAACTTGCTCCTGAGGACCAATCCGCTTCTTGGCCAGTTGTTTAAATCTAGTAACGTACGTTAGCATATCCTGAGTACCCTGTCGGAAATCAAGTAACCGTTCCTGAGCACTAAAATCCTGTTCTGGGTGGTCGAACATAGTTTTGAGTGCCTGAATGAATCCATTATAATCATCCAGGAGGGCTTCCTCTGCATTGACTAAGGGAGTGGACCAGCTCAACGCGTTCCCTGTGAGGTGTGAGATTATGAAGCCCACCTTCGCCCTAGAAGTTGAAAAATAATAGGGCTTAAAGGTAAAATGCACCAAGCAGGAATCCAGGAATCCACGTAAGGATTTTGCCGAGCCATCATATTTGTCTACCACTCCACCCAGTAACACACTGTCCTTATTAGCGGGGTCGCGAGACAAAACAAGCTGCCGTAACACAGCATTCTCAGCTTTTAAGTTCTGTACTTCAGTTGTGAGCTCTTGCATGCCACGCATAAGGTCCTGGACTGCTTTCTCCATAGCAGTATCAGTGTCGGTCGTTTGGCGTCTCAAACTGTCATAAATCTCCCACCGTCTCACCTAGGATCGCTTCTTGCTCTGTTCCGCGGGAGGATTCCTCTTGTGGATGGATCGGGTCTTGTATAGGCTCGCTTGAGTCTCGTCCGGCTGCAGAGCGCATTCAGAGTTCCGGGAAGGCCACTGTTCCAGGATGTCCAGGAAAAAGGTAGTGGTCGCTAGGGATGAGGATTCCGGGAGCAGATTAGAGGGAAGCGGAGAAAGGAAGGAAGAAGGAATCAGGAACTAGTAATAGTGGATTCACCGAACAACACACACACGTCAAGTCACTACCTAATGATAGCGTTGAGACGCGCGGGGCCGCGGGGGCGTGGCCAATTTATAGAACGTGCCGTGTGTGACGTGAAGGATGGTGCGAGGCAAGTCACTTGGCATGGTCATGTTGGGAGTAACAAAGAATGCAAGCCCCATCACCTTAAGGACCAGGAAGTCCAGAAGGGGCAAGTTCTATGGGTCATGACACATGGACACGGCTGGTGCAAGCTTCCCTATCAACCAAGTTCACATATAGAATGGACAGGGATGGTGCAAGCTTCCCTAACAACCAAGCACACAAACAGCATGGACAGGGCTGGTGCCAGCTTCCCTAACAACCAAGTACACATATAGAATGGACAGGGTTGGTGCAAGCCTCTACTAACCAAGTACACATACAGAATGGAGAGGGCTGGTGAAAGCATCCCTAACAACCAAGTACACATAGCATGTGCAGAGCCACTGAAAGCTTCTCTAACAACCAAGTACATACAGCTTGGACAGGGCGGTGCAAGCTTCTTTAACAACCAAGTAAACCTATAGAATGGACAGGGTTGGTGCAATCTTCTCTAGCAATCGAGTACACATACAGAATGGACAGGGCTGGTGAAAGCTTCTCTATCAACCAAGTACACATATAGTATGTGCAGAGCCACTGAAAGCTTCTCTAATAACTAAGTACATACAGCTTGGACAGGATGGTGCAAGCTTCCTTAACAACCAAGGACACATACAGCAGGGACAGGGCTGGTGCAAGCTTCCCTAACAACCAAGTACACACAGCATGGACAGGGCTGGTGCAAGCTCAAACAGGTACAGCATGCGCAGAGCCACTGAAAGCTTTCCTAATTAGCAAGTACATACAGCATAGACAGGACTGGTAGTAGGTACCAGCTTCCCTAACAAACAATGACACGTACAGCATTGACAGGGTTGAAGCAAGCTTCCCTAACAACCAAGTACATACATCATGCACAGGGCTGCCACAAGCTTCGGCTCAAACAGGTATAGCATGTGCAGAGCCACTGAAAGCTTCCCTAACAACCAAGTACATACAGCATGGACAGGGTGGGTGTAAGCTTCACTAACGACCAAGGACACATACAGCATGAACAGGGCTGATGCAAGCTTCCCTAACAACCAAGTACACACAGCATGGACATGGCTGGTGCAAGCTTCCCTAACAACCAAGTACAGACAGCATGGCCAGGTCTGGTGTAAGCTTCGGCTCAAACAGGTACAGCATGTGCAGAGCAACTGAAAGCTTCCCTAACAACCAAATACATACAGCATGGACAGGGTGGGTGTACGCTTCACTAACGACCAAGGACACATACATCATGGACAGGGCTGATGCAAGCTTCCCTAACAACCAAGTACATATAATGGACAGGGCTGGCACAAGCTTCGGCTCAGACAGGTACAGCATGTGCAGAGCTACTGAAAGCTTCCCTAACAACTAAGTACACACAGCATGGGCAGGGCTGGTGCAAGCTTCCCTAACAACCAAGTACACACAGCATGGACAGGGCTGGTGCAAGAGTCCCTAGCAACCAAGTACCCACAGCATAGACAGGGCTGGTGCAAGAATCCCTAACAACCAAGTACACACAGCATGGACGGGGCTGGTGCAAGCTTCCCTAAACCAGGAACTCATACAGCATAGGCAGGGCTGGTGCAAGGGTCCCTAACAACCATGCATACACAGCATGAACAGGGCTGATGCAAGCTTCCCTAACAACCAAGTACACACAGCATGGACATGGCTGATGCAAGCTTCCCTAACAACCAAGTACACACAGCATGGCCAGGTCTGGTGTAAGCTTCGGCTCAAACAGGTACAGCATGTGCAGAGCAACTGAAAGCTTCCCTAACAACCAAGTACATACAGCATGGACAGGGTGGGTGCAAGCTTCACTAACGACCAAGGACACATACATCATGGACAGGGCTGATGCAAGCTTCCCTAACAACCAAGTACATATAATGGACAGGGCTGGCACAAACTTCGGCTCAGACAGGTACAGCATGTGCAGAGCTACTGAAAGCTTCCCTAATAACTAAGTACACACAGCATGGGCAGGGCTGGTGCAAGCTTCCCTAACAACCAAGTACACACAGCATGGACAGGGCTGGTGCAAGAGTCCCTAGCAACCAAGTATCCACAGCATAGACAGGGCTGGTGCAAGAATCCCTAACAACTAAGTACACGCAGCATGGTCAGGGCTGGTGCAAGTTTCCCTAACAACCAAGCACACACAGCATGGACAGGGCTGGTGCAAGCGTCCCTAACAACCAAGTACACACAGCATGGACGGGGCTGGTACAAGCTTCCCTAACAACCAAGTACTCATACAGCATAGGCAGGGCTGGTGCAAGCGTCCCTAACAACCATGCATACACAGCATGGACAGGGCTTGTGCAAGATTCCCTAACAACCACGTACACACAGCATGGACACGACTGGTGCAAGCGTTCCTATCAACCAAGTTCACATACAGCCTGGACAGAGCTGGTGCAAGCTTCTGAACAAACAAGTACAAATACAGCATGGACAGGGCTGGTGCAAGCTTCCCTAACAACTAAGTACATACATCATGCACAGGGCTGCCACAAGCTTCGGCTCAAACAGGTATAGCATGTGCAGAGCCACTGAAAGCTTCCCTAACAACCAAGTACATACAGCATGGACAGGGTGGGTGTAAGCTTCACTAACGACCAAGGACACATACAGCATGAACAGGGCTGATGCAAGCTTCCCTAACAACCAAGTACACACAGCATGGACATGGCTGGTGCAAGCTTCCCTAACAACCAAGTACACACAGCATGGCCAGGTCTGGTGTAAGCTTCGGCTCAAACAGGTACAGCATGTGCAGAGCAACTGAAAGCTTCCCTAACAACCAAATACATACAGCATGGACAGGGTGGGTGTAAGCTTCACTAACGACCAAGGACACATACATCATGGACAGGGCTGATGCAAGCTTCCCTAACAACCAAGTACATATAATGGACAGGGCTGGCACAAGCTTCGGCTCAGACAGGTACAGCATGTGCAGAGCTACTGAAAGCTTCCCTAACAACTAAGTACACACAGCATGGGCAGGGCTGGTGCAAGCTTCCCTAACAACCAAGTACACACAGCATGGACAGGGCTGGTGCAAGAGTCCCTAGCAACCAAGTACCCACAGCACAGACAGGGCTGGTGCAAGAATCCCTAACAACCAAGTACACACAGCATGGACGGGGCTGGTGCAAGCTTCCCTAAACCAGGAACTCATACAGCATAGGCAGGGCTGGTGCAAGGGTCCCTAACAACCATGCATACACAGCATGAACAGGGCTGATGCAAGCTTCCCTAACAACCAAGTACACACAGCATGGACATGGCTGATGCAAGCTTCCCTAACAACCAAGTACACACAGCAGGGCCAGGTCTGGTGTAAGCTTCGGCTCAAACAGGTACAGCATGTGCAGAGCAACTGAAAGCTTCCCTAACAACCAAGTACATACAGCATGGACAGGGTGGGTGCAAGCTTCACTAACGACCAAGGACACATACATCATGGACAGGGCTGATGCAAGCTTCCCTAACAACCAAGTACATATAATGGACAGGGCTGGCACAAGCTTCGGCTCAGACAGGTACAGCATGTGCAGAGCTACTGAAAGCTTCCCTAACAACTAAGTACACACAGCATGGGCAGGGCTGGTGCAAGCTTCCCTAACAACCAAGTACACACAGCATGGACAGGGCTGGTGCAAGAGTCCCTAGCAACCAAGTACCCACAGCATAGACAGGGCTGGTGCAAGAATCCCTAACAACTAAGTACACGCAGCATGGACAGGGCTGGTGCAAGTTTCCCTAACAACCAAGCACACACAGCATGGACAGGGCTGGTGCAAGCGTCCCTAACAACCAAGTACACACAGCATGGACGGGGCTGGTACAAGCTTCCCTAACAACCAAGTACTCATACAGCATAGGCAGGGCTGGTGCAAGCGTCCCTAACAACCATGCATACACAGCATGGACAGGGCTTGTGCAAGATTCCCTAACAACCACGTACACACAGCATGGACACGACTGGTGCAAGCGTTCCTATCAACCAAGTTCACATACAGCCTGGACAGAGCTGGTGCAAGCTTCTGAACAAAAAAGTACAAATACAGCATGGACAGGGCTGGTGCAAGCTTCCCTAACAACTAAGTACACACAGCATGGACAGGGCTGGGGCAAGGTTCCCTAGCAAGCAGGTAAACACAGCATGGATAGGGGTGGTGCAAGCTTCGGCTCAAACAGGTAAAGCATGTGCAGAGTCACTGAAAGCTTCCCTAACAGCCAAGTACACACAGTATGGATAGGGCTGGGTCAAGCTTCGGACCAAACAGGTACAGCATGTGCAGAGCCACTGAAAGCTTCCCTAACAACGAAGTGCACATACAGCAGGGACACGGCTGGTGCAAGCTTCCCTATCAGCCACGTTCACATACAGCAGGGACAGGGCGGTGCAAGCTTCCCTAACAACCAAGGACACATAGAGCAGGGACAGGGCTTGTGCAAGCTTCCCAAACAACCAAGTACACATTCAGAATGTACAGTGATGGTGTAGCTTCCCTAACGACCAAGTACACACAGCATGGACACGGCAGGTGCAAGCTTCCCTATCAACCAAGTTCACATAAAGCATGGACAGAGCTGGTGCAAGCTTCCCTAACAACCAAGTACACATACAGAATGGACAGGGATGGTGCAAGCTTCCCTAACAACCAAGCACACAAACAGCATGGACAGGGCTGGTGCCAGCTTCCCTAACAACCAAGGACACATACAGCCTGGACAGGGCTGATGCAAGCTTTCCTAACAACCAGGTACACACAGCATGGACAGGGCTGATGCAAGCTTCCCTAACAACCAAGTACATACAGCATGGATTGGGCTGGTGCAAGCTTCCTTAACAACCAAGCACACACACAGCATGGACAGGGCGGATGCAAGCTTCCCTATCAACCAAGTACATACAGCATGGACAGGGCTGGTGTAAGCTTCCCTAACAACTAAGCACATATACAGCATGGACAGGGTTGGTGCAAGCTCCCTATCAATCAAGTACACACAGCATGGATAATGCTAGTGTAGGCTATGGCTCAAACAGGTACAGCATGTGCAGAGCCACTGAAAGCTTCCATAACAACAAAGTACACATGCAGCATGGACAGGGCTGGTGCAAGCTTCCCTAACAACCAAGTACACATAGCATGGATAGGGCTAGTGTAGGCTATGGCTCAAACAGTTACAGCATGTGCAGAGCCACTGAAAGCTTCCCTAACAACAAAGTACACATGCAGCATGGACAGGGCTGGTGCAAGCTTCCCTAACAACCAAGTACACATAGCATGGATAGGGCTAGTGTAGGCTATGGCTCAAACAGTTACAGCATGTGCAGAGCCACTGAAAGCTTCCCTAACAACAAAGTACACATGCAGCATGGACACTGAAAGCTTCCCTAACAAAAAGGTACACATGCAGCATGGACAGGGCTGGTGCAAGCTTCCCTGATAACCAAGTAAACCTATAGAATGGACAGGGTTGGTGCAATCTTGTCTAACAATTGAGTACACATACAGAATGGACAGGGCTGGTGAAAGCTTCTCTATCAACCAAGTACACATATAGTATGTGCAGAGCCACTGAAAGCTTCTCTAACAACCAAGTACATCCAGCTTGGACAGGATGGTGCAAGCTTCCCTAACAACCATGGACACATACAGCAGGGACAGGGCTGGTATAAACTTCCCTAACAACCGAGGACACATACAACATGGACAGGGCTGGTGCAAGCTTCCCTAACAACCAAGTACGCACAGCATGGACAGGGCTTGTGCACATTTCAGCAGAACCAGGCACAGCATGTGCAGAGCCATTGAAAACATCCCTTAAAGCCAAGTACACACAGCATGGACAGGGCTAGTGCAAGCTTCCCTAACAACCAAGGACACATACAGCATGGACAGGGCTGATGCAAGCTTCGGCTCAAACAGGTACAGCATGTGCAGAGCCACTGAAAGCTTCCCTAACAACCAAGTGCATACAGAATGGATAGGGAGGGTGCAAGCTTCAATAACAACCAAGGACACATACAGCATGAACAGGGCTGATGCAAGCTTCCCAAACAAACAGGTACATACATCACGGACAGGGCTGATGCAAGCATCCCTAACAACCAAGTACATACAGCCTTGTCAGAGCTGGTGCAAGCTTCCTTAACAACCAAGTACACACGGCATGGCTTGGGCTGGTGCAAGCTTCGGCTCAAACAGGTACAGCATGTGCAGAGCCCCTGAAAGCTTCCCTAACAACCAACTACCCACAGCATGGACAGGGCTGGTGCAAGCTTCCCTAACATCCAAGTACACACAGCATGGACAGGGCTGGTGCAAGCTTCCCTAACAACCAAGGACACATACAGCATGGACAGGGCTGATGCAAGCTTTCCTAACAAGCAAGTACACACAGCATGGACAGGGCTGGTCAAGCTTCCCTAACAACCGAGTACATACAGCATGTGCAGAGCCACTGAAAGCTTCCCTAACAACCAAGTACATACAGCATGGACAGGGCTGGTGCAAGCTTCCCTATCAATCAAGTGCACACAGCGTGGATAGGACTGGTGCAAGCTTCGGCCCAAACAAGTACAGCATGTGCAGAGCCACTGAAAGCTTCCCTAACAACCAAGTACATACAGCATGGACAGGGCTGGTGCAAGCTTCCCTATCAATCAAGTACACACAGCGTGGATAGGGCTGGTGCAAGCTTCGGCCCAAACAGGTACAGCATGTGCAGAGCCACTGAAAGCTTCCCCAACAACGAAGTGCACATACAGCATGGACAGGAATGGCACAAGCTTCCCTAACAACAAAAGGACACATACAGCCTGGACAGGGCTGTTGCAAGCTTTCCTAACAACCAAGCACACACACAGCATGGACAGGGCTGATGCAAGCTTCCCTATCAACCAAGTTCACATACAGCATGGACAGGGCTGGTGCAAGCTTCCCTAACAACCAAGCACGCACACAGCATGGACAGGGCTGATGCAAGCTTCCCTTACAACCAACTACATACAGAATGGACAGGGTTGGTGCAGGCTTTCCTAACAACCAAGTAGATAGAGCATGGACAGGGTTGGTGCAAGCTTCCATAACAACCAAGTGCACATACAGCATGGACAGGGCTGATGCAAGTTTCGCTAAGAACAAAGTACACACAGCGTGGACAGGGCTGGTGCAAGCTTTGGCACAAAGAGGTACAGCATAGGAAGGGCGACAGCAAGCTTCTCTCATAAATGGTTCGGCATTGAAAAAGTGAACGTTATCTCACAAAAAAGTACAGCACGTGCATGGTAAGTGCCGCTTAATTCAGAAACCGGTACTGTTATCAAAGGGACAGGGATAGGGCCAGTGCCTGTTTTCCTCACGTGCGTGTATTGGTGCAGCTTGAGCAATGCTAATTCCTGTTTCCCTTAGAAATGGGTAAATGGACCACATGGTAGGACCAGTTACAGCTTTGCTCACATATGGGTAGATATACAGCACAGGCAGAGCCAGTGCACACGTTACTCAGAAACAGAGGTATCGCATGTGCGGGGTACTGAAACATTCCCACTTGAAAAGAGTTCAGGTACCACATTCCAGGGACCAGTGCACGTTTCCCATGCAAACATGCACAGTGCAGCACTGCCAGGGCGCTCGTGCTAATGAAAAGGTATAAGGGAAACTTGCGGCAAGCACAGCACACGTTGTCCTATTCTGAAATTGTGTGAGAAAGGCCATGCCGCTCCTTGTTGCTAAACTTGCTTGATCCCATCTGCCTCATGCACCAACCCGTAAGGTGTCTGCTTTGGCTGGCTCCTGCCCCCGCCTGTGATGTGCCGGCTTTGGCTGTCTCCTGCCCCCAACTGTGAGGTGCCTGCTTTGGCTGGCACCTGCCCCCACCCGTGAGGTGCCTGCTTTGGCTGGCTCCTGCCCCCGCCCGTGAGGTGCCTGCTTTGGCTGGCTTCTGCCCCCGCCCCCGCCCGTGAGATGCCTGCTTTGTCTGGATCCTGCCACCGCCCGTGAGGTGCCTGCTTTGGCTGGCTCCTGCCCCTGCCCGTGAGGTGCCTGCTTTGGCTGGCTCCTGCCCCCGCCCGTGAGGTGTCTGCTTTGGCTGGCTCATGCCCCCTCCTGTGAGGTGCCTGCCTTGGCTGGATCATGCCCCCACACATGAGGTGCCTGCTTTGGCTGTCGTATGCCCGTATCCGTGAGGTGCCTGCTTTGGCTGCCTACTGCCCCTACCTGTGAGGTGCCTGCTTTGGCTGGCTCATGCCCCCACCTGTGACGTGCCTGCTCTGGCTGGCTCCTGCCACTACCTGTGAGGTGCTTGCTTTGGCTTGCTCCTGCCCCCACCCGTGAGGTGCCTGCTTTGGCTGGCTCATGCCCCCACCCGTGAGGTACCCGCTTTGGCGAGGTGCCTGCTTTGGCTGGCTCCAGCCCCCACCCATGAGGTGCCTGCTTTGGATGGCTCATGCCCCTACCTGTGTGGTGTCTGCTTTGGCTGGCTCCTGCCCCTATCCGTGAGATGGCTGCTTTGTCTGGCTCCTGCCCCCACCCTGCTTTGGCTGGCTCCTGCCCCCTCCCATGAGGTGCCTGCTTTGGCTGGCTCCAGCCCCCACCCGTGAGGTGCCTGCTTTGGCTGGCTACAGCCCACCCGTGAGGTGCCTACTCTGGCTGGCTCATGCCCCTACCCGTGTGGTGCCTGCTTTGGCTGGCTCCCACCCCTACCGAGAGGTACCTGCTTTGTCTGGGTCCTGTCCCCAACCTGCTTTAGCTGGCTCCTGACCCCACCCATGAGGTGCCTGCTTTGGCTGGCTCATGCCACCACCCATGAGGTGCCTACTCTGGCTGGCTCATGCCCCCACCCGTGAGGTGCCTGCTTTGGCTGGCTCCTGCCCCTACCCGTGTGGTGCCTGCTTTGGCTGGCTCCTGCCCCTACCCATGAGCTGCCTGCTTTGGCTCTCTCCCGCCCCTAGCCGTGAGGTGACTGCTTTGGCTGGTTCCTTCCCCTACCCTTGTGGTGCCTGCTCTGGTTGGCACCTGCCTCTACCCTTGAGGTGCCTGATTTGGATGGTTCCTGCCACTATCCGTGTAGTGTCTGCTTTGGCTGGCTGCTGCCCGTACCCGTGAGGTGCCTGATTTGGCTGGCTCATGCCCCTACCCGTGAGTTGCCTGCTTTGGCTGGCTCCTGCCCCCGCCCATGAGATGCCTGCTTTGGCTGGCTCCAGCCCCTGCCCGTGAGGTGCCTGCTTTGGCTGGCTCATGCCCCTACCCGTGTGGTGGCTGTTTTGGCTGCCTCCTGCCCCTTCCCGTGAGGTGCTTGCTTTGGCTGGCTCCTGCCCCCACCCTTGAGGTGCTTGATTTGGCTGGCTCATGCCCCTACCCATGAGGTGCCTGCTTTGGCTGGCTACTGCCCCCAACCGTGAGGTGCTTACTTTAGCTGGCTCCTGCCCTACCTGTGAGGTGCTTGCTTTAGCTGGGTCCTGCCCCCTCCCTGTGAGGTGCCTGCTTTGGCTGGTTCCTGACCCCATCCGTGAGGTGCTTACTTTAGCTGGCTCCTGCCCCTACCTGTGAGGTGCTTTCTTTAGCTGGCTCCTGCCCCCTCCCATGGGGTGCCTGCTCTGGCTGGCTCCTGCCCCCTCCCATGAGGTGCCTGCTTTGGCTGGCTCCTGCCCCCACTCATGAGGTGCCTGCTTTGGCTGGCTCATGCCCCTACCAATGAGGTGCCTGCTTTGGCTGGTTCCTGCCCCCATCCGTGAGGTGCTTACTTTAGCTGGCTCCTGCCCCTACCTGTGAGGTGCTTTCTTTAGCTGGCTCCTGCCCCCTCCCATGAGGTGCCTGCTCTGGCTGGCTCCTGCCCCCTCCCATGAGGTGCCTGCTTTGGCTGGCTCCTGCCCCCACTCATGAGGTGCCTGCTTTGGCTGGCTCATGCCCCTACCCATGAGGTGCCTGCTTTGGCTGGCTCCTGCCCCTGCCCGTGAGGTGCCTGCTTTGGCTGGCTCATGCCCCTAACCGCGAGGTTCTTGCTTTGGCTGGCTCCTGTCCCTACCTATGAGGAACGTGCTTTGGCTGGCTCATGTCCCCAACTGTGACGTGCCTGCTCTGGCTGGCTCCTGCCCCTCCCATGAGGTGCCTGCTTTGGCTGGCTCCTGCCCCCACTCATGAGGTGCCTGCTTTGGCTGGCTCATGCCCCTACCGATGAGGTGCCTGCTTTGGCTGGCTCCTGCCCCTGTCCGTGAGGTGCCTGCTTTGGCTGGATCATTCCCCTACCTGTGAGGTGCCTGCTTTGGCTGGCTCCTGGCCCCATCCGTGAGGTGCTTACTTTAGCTGGCTCCTGCCCCTACCTGTGAGGTGCTTGCTTTAGCTGGCTCCTGCCCCCTCCCATGAGGTGCCTGCTTTGGCTGGCTCCCACCCCTAACCGCGAGATAACTGCTTTGTCTGGCTCCTGTCCCCACCCTGCTTTGGCTGGCTCCTGACCCCACCCATGAGGTGCCTGCTTTGGCTGGCTCATGCCCCCACCCATGAGGTGCCTACTCTGGCTGGCTCATGCGCCCACCCGTGAGGTGCCTTCTTTGGCTGGCTCCTGCCCCTACCCATGTGGTGCCTACTTTGGCTGGCTCCTGTCCCTACCCATGAGGTGCCTGCTTTGGCTCTCTCCCGCCCCTAGCCATGAGGTGACTGCTTTGGCTTGTTCCTTCCCCTACCCTTGTGGTGCCTGCTCTGGCTGACACCTGCCTCTACCCTTGAGGTGCCTGATTTGGATGGTTCCTGCCACTATCCGTGTGGTGTCTGCTTTGGCTGGCTCCTGCCCGTACCCGTGAGGTGCCTGCTTTGGCTGGCTCATGCCCCTACTCGTGAGGTGCCTGCTTTGGCTGGCTCCTGCCCCCGCCCTATAGGTGCCTGCTTTGGCTCGCTCCTGCCCCTGCCCGTGAAGTGCCTGCTTTGGCTGGCTCCTGCCCCTACCCGTGTGGTGGCTGTTTTGGCTGCCTCCTGCCCCTTCCCGTGAGGTGCCTGCTTTGGCTGGCTACTGCCCCCACCCGTGAGGTGCCTGCTTTGGCTGGCTCATGCCCCTACCCATGAGGTGTCTGCTTTGGCTGGCTACTGCCCCCAACCGTGAGATGCTTACTTTAGCTGGCTCCTGCCCCTACCTGTGAGGTGCTTGCTTTAGCTGGCTCCTGCCCCCTCCCATGAGGTGCCTGCTCTGGCTGGCTCCTGCCCCCTCCAATGAGGTGCCTGCTTTGGCTGGCTCCTGCCCCCACCCATGAGGTGCCTGATTTGGCTGGCTCATGCCAGTACCCATGCGGTGCCTGCTTTGGCTGGCTCCTGCCCCTGCCCATGAGGTGCCTGCTTTGGCTGGCTCCTGACCCTAACCGCGAGGTTCTTGCTCTGGCTGGCTCCTGCCCCTACCTGTGAGGTGCCTGCTTTGGCTTGCTCCTGCCCGTTCCCGTTAGGTGCCTGCTTTGGCTGGCTCATGCCCCCTCCCATGAGGTGCCTGCTTTGGCTGGCTCCTGGCCCCACCCATGAGGTGCCTGATTTGGCTGGCTCATGCCCCTACCCATGAGGTGCCTGCTTTGGCTGGCTCCTGTCCCTACCTATGAGAAACGTGTTTTGGCTGGCTCATATCCCCATCTGTGATGTGCCTGCTCTGGCTGGCTCCTGCCCCTACCTGTGAGGTGCCTGCTTTGGCTTGCTCCTGCCCGTACCCGTTAGGTGCCTGCTTTGGCTGGCTCATGCCCCTACCCATGAGGTGCCTGATTTGGCTGGCTACTGCCCCCAACCGTGAGGTGCTTACTTTAGCTGGCTCCTTCCCCTACCTTTGAGGTGCTTGCTTTAGCTGGCTCCTGCCCCCTCCCTGTGAGGTGCCTGCTTTGGCCGGTTCCTGCCCCCATCCGTGAGGTGCTTACTTTAGCTGGCTCCTGCCCCTACCTGTGAGGTGCCTGCTTTGGCTGGCTCCCGCCCCCACCCGTGAGGTGCCTGCTTTGGCTGTCTCATGCCCCTACCCATGAGTTGCCTGATTTGGCTGGCTCCTGCCCCTACCCGTGAGGTGCCTGCTTTGGCTGGCTCATGCCCCTAACCGCGAGGTTCTTGCTTTGGCTGGCTCCTGTCCCTACCTATGAGGTACTTGCTTTGGCTGGCTCATGTCCCCAACTGTGACATGCCTGCTCTGGCTGGCTCCTGCCCCTACCTGTGAGGTGCCTGCTTTGGCTTGCTCCTGCCCATACCTGTAGGTGCCGGCTTTGGCTGGCTCCTGCCCCTGTCCGTGAGGTGCCTGCTTTGGCTGTCTCATGCCCCTACCCGTGAGGTGCCTGCTTTGGCTGGCTCCTGCCCCCATCCGTGAGGTGCTTACTTTAGCTGGCTCCTGCCCCTACCTGTGAGGTGCTTGCTTTAGCTGGCTCCTGCCCCCTCCCATGAGGTGCCTGCTTTGGCTGGCTCCCACCCCTACCCGTGAGATACCTGTTTTATCTGGCTCCTGTCCCCACCCTGCTTTGGCTGGCTCCTGACCCCACCCATGAGGTGCCTGCTTTGGCTGGCTCATGCCCCAACCCATGAGGTGCCTACTTTGGCTGGCTCATGCCCCCACCCGTAAGGTGCCTGCTTAGGCTGGCTCCTGCCCCTACCCGTGTGGTGCCTGCTTTGGCTGGCTCCTGCCCCTACCCATGAGGTGCCTGCTTTGGCTCTGTCCCGCCCCTAGCCGTGAGGTGACTGCTTTGGCTGGTTCCTTCCCCTACCCGTGAGGTGCCTGCTTTGGCTGGCTCCTGCCCCCGCCTATGAGGTGCCTGCTTTGGCTGGCTCCTGCCCGTGAGGTGCCTGCTTTGGCTGTCTCATGCCCCTACCCGTGTGGTGGCTGTTTTGGCTGCCTCCTGCCCCTTCCCGTGAGGTGCCTGCTTTGGCTGCCTCCTGCCCCCACCCGTGAGGTGCCTGCTTTGGCTTGCTCCTGCCCGTACCCGTTAGGTGCCTGCTTTGACTGGCTCCTGCCCCTGTCCATGAGGTGCCTGCTTTGGCTGGCTCATGCCCCTACCCGTGAGGTGCCTGCTTTGGCTGGCTCCTGCCCCCATCCGTGAGGTGCTTACTTTAGCTGGCTCCTGCGCCTACCTGTGAGGTGCCTGATTTGGCTGGCTACTGCCCTCAACCGTGGGGTGCTTACTTTAGCTGGCTCCTGCCCCTACCTGTGAGGTGCTTGCTTTAGCTCGGTCCTGCCCCCTCCCTGTGAGGTGCCTGCTTTGGCTGGTTCCTGCCCCCATCCGTGAGGTGCTTACTTTAGCTGGCTCCTGCCCCTACCTGTGAGGTGCTTTCTTTAGCTGGCTCCTGCCCCCTCCCATGAGGTGCCTGCTCTGGCTGGCTCCTGCCCCCTCCCATGAGGTGCCTGCTGTGGCTGGCTCCTGCCCCCACCCATGAGGTGCCTGCTTTGGCTGGCTCATGCCCCTACCCATGAGGTGCCTGCTTTGGCTGGCTACTGCCCCAACCGTGAGGTGCTTGCTTTAGCTGGGTCCTGCCCCCTCCCTGTTAGGTGCCTGCTTTGGCTGGTTCCTGCCTCCATCTGTGAGGTGCTTACTTTAACTGGCTCCTGCCCCTACCTGTGAGGTGCTTTCTTTAGCTGGCTCCTGCCCCCTCCCATGAGGTGCCTGCTCTGGCTGGCTCCTGCCCCCTCCCATGAGGTGCCTGCTTTGGCTGGCTCCTGCCCCCACTCATGAGGTGCCTGCTTTGGCTGGCTCATGCCCCTACCCATGAGGTGCCTGCTTTGGCTGGCTCCTGCCCCTGCCCGTGAGGTGCCTGCTTTGGCTGGCTCATGCCCCTAACCGCGAGGTTCTTGCTTTGGCTGGCGAGGTTCTTGCTTTGGCTGGCTCTAACTGTGAGATACCAGCTTTGTCTGGCTCCTGTCCCCACCCTGCTTTGGCTGGCTGCTGACCCCACCCATGAGGTGCCTGCTTTGGCTGGCTCATGCCCCCACCCATGAGGTGCCTACTCTGGCTGGCTCATGCCCCTACCTGTGAGGTGCCTGCTTTGGCTTGCTCCTGCCCATACCTGTTAGGTGACGGCTTTGGCTGGCTCCTGCCCCTGTCCGTGAGGTGCCTGCTTTGGCTGGCTCATGCGCCTACCCGTGAGGTGCCTGCTTTGGCTGGCTCCTGCCCCCATCCATGAGGTGCTTACTTTAGCTGGCTTCTGCCCCCTCCCATGAGGTGCCTGCTTTGGCTGGCTCCCACCCCTAACTGCGAGATACCTGCTTTGTCTGGCTCCTGTCCCCGCCCTGCTTTGGCTGGCTACTGACCCCACCCATGAGGTGCCTGCTTTGGCTGGCTCATGCCCCCACCCATGAGGTGCCTACTCTGGCTGGCTCATGTGCCCACCCGTGAGGTGCCTGCTTTGGCTGGCTCCTGCCCCCACCCATGTGGTGCCTGCTTTGGCTGGCTCCTGTCCCTACCCATGAGGTGCCTGCTTTGGCTCTCTCCCGCCCCTAGCCATGAGGTGACTGCTTTGGCTGGTTCATTCCCCAACCCTTGTGGTGCCTGCTCTGGTTGACAGCTGCCTCTACCCTTGAGGTGCCTGATTTGGATGGTTCCTGCCACTATCCATGTGGTGTCTGCTTTGGCTGGCTCCTGCCCGTACCCGTGTGGTGGCTGTTTGGGCTGCCTCCTGCCCCTTCCCGTGAGGTGCCTGCTTTGGCTGGCTACTGCCCCCACCCGTGAGGTGCCTGCTTTGGCTGGCTCATGCCCCTATCCATGAGGTGTCTGCTTTGGCTGGCTACTGCCCCCAACCGTGAGATGCTTACTTTAGCTGGCTCCTGCCACTACCTGTGAGGTGCTTGCTTTGGCTGGCTCCTGACCCCATCCGTGAGGTGCTTACTTTAGCTGGCTCCTGCGCCTACCTGTGAGGTGCCTGATTTGGCTGGCTACTGCCCTCAACCGTGAGGTGCTTACTTTAGCTGGCTCCTGCCCCTACCTGTGAGGTGCTTGCTTTAGCTCGGTCCTGCCCCCTCCCTGTGAGGTGCCTGCTTTGGCTGGTTCCTGCCCCCATCCGTGAGGTGCTTACTTTAGCTGGCTCCTGCCCCTACCTGTGAGGTGCTTTCTTTAGCTGGCTCCTGCCCCCTCCCATGAGGTGCCTGCTCTGGCTGGCTCCTGCCCCCTCCCATGAGGTGCCTGCTGTGGCTGGCTCCTGCCCCCACCCATGAGGTGCCTGCTTTGGCTGGCTCATGCCCCTACCCATGAGGTGACTGCTTTGGCTGGCTACTGCCCCCAACCGTGAGGTGCTTGCTTTAGCTGGGTCCTGCCCCCTCCCTGTTAGGTGCCTGCTTTGGCTGGTTCCTGCCTCCATCTGTGAGGTGCTTACTTTAACTGGCTCCTGCCCCTACCTGTGAGGTGCTTTCTTTAGCTGGCTCCTGCCCCCTCCCATGAGGTGCCTGCTCTGGCTGGCTCCTGCCCCCTCCCATGAGGTGCCTGCTTTGGCTGGCTCCTGCCCCCACTCATGAGGTGCCTGCTTTGGCTGGCTCATGCCCCTACCCATGAGGTGCCTGCTTTGGCTGGCTCCTGACCCTGCCCGTGAGGTGCCTGCTTTGGCTGGCTCATGCCCCTAACCGCGAGGTTCTTGCTTTGGCTGGCTCTTGTCCCTACCTATGAGGTACGTGCTTTGGCTGGCTCCTGCCCCCTACCATGAGGTGCCTGCTTTGGCTGGCTCCCACCCCTAACTGCGAGATACCTGCTTTGTCTGGCTCCTGTCCCCGCCCTGCTTTGGCTGGCTACTGACCCCACCCATGAGGTGCCTGCTTTGGCTGGCTCATGCCCCCACCCATGAGGTGCCTACTCTGGCTGGCTCATGTGCCCACCCGTGAGGTGCCTGCTTTGGCTGGCTCCTGCCCCCACCCATGTGGTGCCTGCTTTGGCTGGCTCCTGTCCCTACCCATGAGGTGCCTGCTTTGGCTCTCTCCCACCCCTAGCCATGAGGTGACTGCTTTGGCTGGTTCCTTCCCCTACCCTTGTGGTGCCTGCTCTGGTTGACACCTGCCTCTACCCTTGAGGTGCCTGATTTGGATGGTTCCTGCCACTATCCATGTGGTGTCTGCTTTGGCTGGCTCCTGCCCGTACCCGTGAGGTGCCTGATTTGGCTGGCTCATGCCCCTACCCGTGAGGTGCCTGCTTTGGCTGGCTCCTGCCCCCGCCCAAGAGGTGCCTGCTTTGGCTGGTTCCTGCCCCTGCCGTGAGGTGCCTGCTTTGGCTGGCTCATGCGCCTACCCGTGAGGTGCCTGCTTTGGCTGGCTCCTGCCCCCATCCATGAGGTGCTTACTTTAGCTGGCTTCTGCCCCCTCCCATGAGGTGCCTGCTTTGGCTGGCTCCCACCCCTAACTGCGAGATACCTGCTTTGTCTGGCTCCTGTCCCCGCCCTGCTTTGGCTGGCTACTGACCCCACCCATGAGGTGCCTGCTTTGGCTGGCTCATGCCCCCACCCATGTAGTGCCTGCTTTGGCTGGCTCCTGTCCCTACCCATGAGGTGCCTGCTTTGGCTCTCTCCCGCCCCTAGCCATGAGGTGACTGCTTTGGCTGGTTCCTTCCCCTACCCTTGTGGTGCCTGCTCTGGTTGACACCTGCCTCTACCCTTGAGGTGCCTGATTTGGATGGTTCCTGCCACTATCCATGTGGTGTCTGCTTTGGCTGGCTCCTGCCCGTACCCGTGAGGTGCCTGATTTGGCTGGCTCATGCCCCTACCCGTGAGGTGCCTGCTTTGGCTGGCTCCTGCCCCCGCCCAAGAGGTGCCTGCTTTGGCTGGTTCCTGCCCCTGCCGTGAGGTGCCTGCTTTGGCTGGCTCCTGCCCCTACCCATGTGGTGGCTGTTTTGGCTGCCTCCTGCCCCTTCCCGTGAGGTGCCTGCTTTGTCAGGCTCCTGCCCCCACCCGTGAGGTGCCTGCTTTGGCTGGCTACTGCCCCCAACCGTGAGTTGCTTACTTTAGCTGGCTCCTGCCCCTACCTGTGAGGTGCTTGCTTTAGCTGGCTCCTGCCTCCTCCCATGAGGTGCCTGCTCTGGCTGGCTCCTGCCCCCTCCCATGAGGTGCCTGCTTTGGCTGGCTCCTGCTCCCACCCATGAGGTGCCTGATTTGGCTGGCTCATGCCCCTACCCATGAGGTGCCTGCTTTGGCTGGCTCATGCCCCAACCCATGAGGTGCCTACTTTGGCTGGCTCATGCCCCCACCCGTAAGGTGCCTGCTTAGGCTGGCTCTTGCCCCTACCCGTGTGGTGCCTGCTTTGGCCCTCTCCCGCCCCTAGCCGTGAGGTGACTGCTTTGGCTGGTTCCTTCCCCTACCCGTGAGGTGCCTGCTTTGGCTGGCTCCTGCCCCCGCCTATGAGGTGCCTGCTTTGGCTGGCTCCTGCCCGTGAGGTGCCTGCTTTGGCTGTCTCATGCCCCTACCCGTGTGGTGGCTGTTTTGGCTGCCTCCTGCCCCTTCCCGTGAGGTGCCTGCTTTGGCTGCCTCCTGCCCCCACCCGTGAGGTGCCTGCTTTGGCTTGCTCCTGCCTGTACCCGTTAGGTGCCTGCCTTGACTGGCTCCTGCCCCTGTCCATGAGGTGCCTGCTTTGGCTGGCTCATGCCCCTACCCGTGAGGTGCCTGCTTTGGCTGGCTCCTGCCCCCATCCGTGAGGTGCTTACTTTAGCTGGCTCCTGCGCCTACCTGTGAGGTGCCTGATTTGGCTGGCTACTGCCCCCAACCGTGAGGTGCTTACTTTAGCTGGCTCCTGCCCCTACCTGTGAGGTGCTTGCTTTAGCTCGGTCCTGCCCCCTCCCTGTGAGGTGCCTGCTTTGGCTCATTCCTGCCCCCATCCGTGAGGTGCTTACTTTAGCTGGCTCCTGACCCTACCTGTGAGGTGCTTTCTTTATCTGGCTCCTGCCCCCTCCCATGAGGTGCCTGATCTGGCTGGCTCCTGCCCCCTCCCATGAGGTACCTGCTGTGGCTGGCTCCTGCCCCCACCCATGAGGTGCCTGCTTTGGCTGGCTCATGCCCCTACCCATGAGGTGCCTGCTTTGGCTGGCTACTGCCCCCAACCGTGAGGTGCTTACTTTAGCTGGCTCCTGCCCCTACCTGTGAGGTGCTTGCTTTAGCTGGGTCCTGCCCCCTCCCTGTTAGGTGCCTGCTTTGGCTGGTTCCTGCCTCCATCCGTGAGGTGCTTACTTTAACTGGCTCCTGCCCCTACCTGTGAGGTGCTTTCTTTAGCTGGCTCCTGCCCCCTCCCATGAGGTGCCTGCTCTGGCTGGCTCCTGACCCTCCCATGAGGTGCCTGCTTTGGCTGGCTCCTGCCCCCACTCATGAGGTGCCTGCTTTGGCTGGCTCATGCCCCTACCCATGAGGTGCCTGCTTTGGCTGGCTCATGCCCCTAACCGCAAGGTTCTTGCTTTGGCTGGCTCTTGTCCCTACCTATGAGGTACGTGCTTTGGCTGGCTCCTGCCCCCTCCCATGAGGTGCCTGCTTTGGCTGGCTCCCACCCCTAACTGCGAGATACCAGCTTTGTCTGGCTCCTGTCCCCACCCTGCTTTGGCTGGCTACTGACCCCACCCATGAGGTGCCTGCTTTGGCTGGCTCATGCCCCCACCCATGAGGTGCCTACTCTGGCTGGCTCATGCCCCTACCTGTGAGGTGCCTGCTTTGGCTTGCTCCTGCCCGTACCTGTTAGGTGTCGGCTTTGGCTGGCTCCTGCCCCTGTCCGTGAGGTGCCTGCTTCGGCTGGCTCATGCCCCTACCCGTGAGGTGCCTGCTTTGGCTGGCTCCTGCCCCCATCCATGAGGTGCTTACTTTAGCTGGCTTCTGCCCCCTCCCATGAGTGCCTGCTTTGGCTGGCTCCCACCCCTAACTGCGAGATACCTGCTTTGTCTGGCTCCTGTCCCCGCCCTGCTTTGGCTGGCTACTGACCCCACCCATGAGGTGCCTGCTTTGACTGGCTCATGCCCCCACCCATGAGGTGCCTACTCTGGCTGGCTCATGTGCCCACCCGTGAGGTGCCTGCTTTGGCTGGCTCCTGCCCCCACCCATGTGGTGCCTGCTTTGGCTGGCTCCTGTCCCTACCCATGAGGTGCCTGCTTTGGCTCTCTCCCGCCCCTAGCCATGAGGTGACTGCTTTGGCTGGTTCATTCCCCTACTCTTGTGGTGCCTGCTCTGGTTGACAGCTGCCTCTACCCTTGATGTGCCTGATTTGGATGGTTCCTGCCAC
Organism: Ambystoma mexicanum; assembly: GCF_040938575.1. NCBI lineage: Eukaryota > Metazoa > Chordata > Amphibia > Caudata > Ambystomatidae > Ambystoma > Ambystoma mexicanum. The sequence goes on from NC_090925.1 coordinate 158,238,567, forward strand.
TATCCATGTGGTGTCTGCTTTGGCTGGCTCCTGCCCGTACCCGTGTGGTGGCTGTTTGGGCTGCCTCCTGCCCCTTCCCGTGAGGTGCCTGCTTTGGCTGGCTACTGCCCCCACCCGTGAGGTGCCTGCTTTGGCTGGCTCATGCCCCTACCCGTGAGGTGCCTTCTTTGGCTGGCTACTGCCCCCACCCGTGAGGTGCCTGCTTTGGCTGGCTCATGCCCCTACCCATGAGGTGTCTGCTTTGGCTGGCTACTGCCCCCAACCGTGAGATGCTTACTTTAGCTGGCTCCTGCCACTACCTGTGAGGTGCTTGCTTTGGCTGGCTCCTGCCCCCATCCGTGAGGTGCTTACTTTAGCTGGCTCCTGCGCCTACCTGTGAGGTGCCTGATTTGGCTGGCTACTGCCCTCAACCGTGAGGTGCTTACTTTAGCTGGCTCCTGCCCCTACCTGTGAGGTGCTTGCTTTAGCTCGGTCCTGCCCCCTCCCTGTGAGGTGCCTGCTTTGGCTGGTTCCTGCCCCCATCCGTGAGGTGCTTACTTTAGCTGGCTCCTGCCCCTACCTGTGAGGTGCTTTCTTTAGCTGGCTCCTGCCCCCTCCCATGAGGTGCCTGCTCTGGCTGGCTCCTGCCCCCTCCCATGAGGTGCCTGCTGTGGCTGGCTCCTGCCCCCACCCATGAGGTGCCTGCTTTGGCTGGCTACTGCCCCCAACCGTGAGGTGCTTGCTTTAGCTGGGTCCTGCCCCCTCCCTGTTAGGTGCCTGCTTTGGCTGGTTCCTGCCTCCATCTGTGAGGTGCTTACTTTAACTGGCTCCTGCCCCTACCTGAGAGGTGCTTTCTTTAGCTGGCTCCTGCCCCCTCCCATGAGGTGCCTGCTCTGGCTGGCTCCTGCCCCCTCCCATGAGGTGCCTGCTTTGGCTGGCTCCTGCCCCCACTCATGAGGTGCCTGCTTTGGCTGGCTCATGCCCCTACCCATGAGGTGCCTGCTTTGGCTGGCTCCTGACCCTGCCCGTGAGGTGCCTGCTTTGGCTGGCTCATGCCCCTAACCGCGAGGTTCTTGCTTTGGCTGGCTCTTGTCCCTACCTATGAGGTACGTGCTTTGGCTGGCTCCTGCCCCCTCCCATGAGGTGCCTGCTTTGGCTGGCTCCCACCCCTAACTGCGAGATACCTGCTTTGTCTGGCTCCTGTCCCCGCCCTGCTTTGGCTGGCTACTGACCCCACCCATGAGGTGCCTGCTTTGGCTGGCTCATGCCCCCACCCATGAGGTGCCTACTCTGGCTGGCTCATGTGCCCACCCGTGAGGTGCCTGCTTTGGCTGGCTCCTGCCCCCACCCATGTGGTGCCTGCTTTGGCTGGCTCCTGTCCCTACCCATGAGGTGCCTGCTTTGGCTCTCTCCCACCCCTAGCCATGAGGTGACTGCTTTGGCTGGTTCCTTCCCCTACCCTTGTGGTGCCTGCTCTGGTTGACACCTGCCTCTACCCTTGAGGTGCCTGATTTGGATGGTTCCTGCCACTATCCATGTGGTGTCTGCTTTGGCTGGCTCCTGCCCGTACCCGTGAGGTGCCTGATTTGGCTGGCTCATGCCCCTACCCGTGAGGTGCCTGCTTTGGCTGGCTCCTGCCCCCGCCCAAGAGGTGCCTACTTTGGCTGGTTCCTGCCCCTGCCGTGAGGTGCCTGCTTTGGCTGGCTCATGCGCCTACCCGTGAGGTGCCTGCTTTGGCTGGCTCCTGCCCCCATCCATGAGGTGCTTACATTAGCTGGCTACTGCCCCCTCCCATGAGGTGCCTGCTTTGGCTGGCTCCCACCCCTAACTGCGAGATACCTGCTTTGTCTGGCTCCTGTCCCCGCCCTGCTTTGGCTGGCTACTGACCCCACCCATGAGGTGCCTGCTTTGGCTGGCTCATGCCCCCACCCATGTAGTGCCTGCTTTGGCTGGCTCCTGTCCCTACCCATGAGCTGCCTGCTTTGGCTCTCTCCCGCCCCTAGCCATGAGGTGACTGCTTTGGCTGGTTCCTTCCCCTACCCTTGTGGTGCCTGCTCTGGTTGACACCTGCCTCTACCCTTGAGGTGCCTGATTTGGATGGTTCCTGCCACTATCCATGTGGTGTCTGCTTTGGCTGGCTCCTGCCCGTACCCGTGAGGTGCCTGATTTGGCTGGCTCATGCCCCTACCCGTGAGGTGCCTGCTTTGGCTGGTTCCTGCCCCTGCGGTGAGGTGCCTGCTTTGGCTGGCTCCTGCCCCTACCCATGTGGTGGCTGTTTTGGCTGCCTCCTGCCCCTTCCCGTGAGGTGCCTGCTTTGTCAGGCTCCTGCCCCCACCCGTGAGGTGCCTGCTTTGGCTGGCTACTGCCCCCAACCGTGAGTTGCTTACTTTAGCTGGCTCCTGCCCCTACCTGTGAGGTGCTTGCTTTAGCTGGCTCCTGCCTCCTCCCATGAGGTGCCTGCTCTGGCTGGCTCCTGCCCCCTCCCATGAGGTGCCTGCTTTGGCTGGCTCCTGCTCCCACCCATGAGGTGCCTGATTTGGCTGGCTCATGCCCCTACCCATGAGGTGCCTGCTTTGGCTGGCTCATGCCCCAACCCATGAGGTGCCTACTTTGGCTGGCTCATGCCCCCACCCGTAAGGTGCCTGCTTAGGCTGGCTCTTGCCCCTACCCGTGTGGTGCCTGCTTTGGCCCTCTCCCGCCCCTAGCCGTGAGGTGACTGCTTTGGCTGGTTCCTTCCCCTACCCGTGAGGTGCCTGCTTTGGCTGGCTCCTGCCCCCGCCTATGAGGTGCCTGCTTTGGCTGGCTCCTGCCCGTGAGGTGCCTGCTTTGGCTGTCTCATGCCTCTACCCGTGTGGTGGCTGTTTTGGCTGCCTCCTGCCCCTTCCCGTGAGGTGCCTGCTTTGGCTGCCTCCTGCCCCCACCCGTGAGGTGCCTGCTTTGGCTTGCTCCTGCCTGTACCCGTTAGGTGCCTGCCTTGACTGGCTCCTGCCCCTGTCCATGAGGTGCCTGCTTTGGCTGGCTCATTCCCCTACCCGTGAGGTGCCTGCTTTGGCTGGCTCCTGCCCCCATCCGTGAGGTGCTTACTTTAGCTGGCTCCTGCGCCTACCTGTGAGGTGCCTGATTTGGCTGGCTACTGCCCCCAACCGTGAGGTGCTTACTTTAGCTGGCTCCTGCCCCTACCTGTGAGGTGCTTGCTTTAGCTCGGTCCTGCCCCCTCCCTGTGAGGTGCCTGCTTTGGCTCATTCCTGCCCCCATCCGTGAGGTGCTTACTTTAGCTGGCTCCTGACCCTACCTGTGAGGTGCTTTCTTTAGCTGGCTCCTGCCCCCTCCCATGAGGTGCCTGATCTGGCTGGCTCCTGCCCCCTCCCATGAGGTACCTGCTGTGGCTGGCTCCTGCCCCCACCCATGAGGTGCCTGCTTTGGCTGGCTCATGCCCCTACCCATGAGGTGCCTGCTTTGGCTGGCTACTGCCCCCAACCGTGAGGTGCTTACTTTAGCTGGCTCCTGCCCCTACCTGTGAGGTGCTTGCTTTAGCTGGGTCCTGCCCCCTCCCTGTTAGGTGCCTGCTTTGGCTGGTTCCTGCCTCCATCCGTGAGGTGCTTACTTTAACTGGCTCCTGCCCCTACCTGTGAGGTGCTTTCTTTAGCTGGCTCCTGCCCCCTCCCATGAGGTGCCTGCTCTGGCTGGCTCCTGACCCTCCCATGAGGTGCCTGCTTTGGCTGGCTCCTGCCCCCACTCATGAGGTGCCTGCTTTGGCTGGCTCATGCGCCTACCCATGAGGTGCCTGCTTTGGCTGTCTCCTTCCCCCACCCATGTGGTGCCTGCTTTGGCTGGCTCCTGTCCCTACCCATGAGGTGCCTGCTTTGGCTCTCTCCCGCCCCTAGCCATGAGGTGACTGCTTTGGCTGGTTCCTTCCCCTACCCTTGTGGTGCCTGCTCTGGTTGACACCTGCCTCTACCCTTGAGGTGCCTGATTTGGATGGTTCCTGCCACTATCCATGTGGTGTCTGCTTTGGCTGGCTCCTGCCCGTACCCGTGAGGTGCCTGATTTGGCTGGCTCATGCCCCTACCCGTGAGGTGCCTGCTTTGGCTGGCTCATGCCCCTAACTGTGAGGTGCCTGCTTTGGCTGGCTACTGCCCCCAACCGTGAGTTGCTTACTTTAGCTGGCTCCTGCCCCTACCTGTGAGGTGCTTGCTTTAGCTTTACCTGTGAGGTGCTTGCTTTAGCTGGCTGGCTCATGTCCCCAACTGTGACATGCCTGCTCTGGCTGGCTCCTGCCCCTACCTGTGAGGTGCCTGCTTTGGCTTGCTCCTGCCCGTACCCGTTAGGTGCCGGGTTTTGGCTTGCTCCTGCCCCTGTCCGTGAGGTGCCTGCTTTGGCTGGCTCATGCCCCTACCCGTGAGGTGCCTGCTTTGGCTGGCTCCTGCCCCCATCCGTGAGGTGCTTACTTTAGCTGGCTCCTGCCCCTACCTGTGAGGTGCTTGCTTTAGCTGGCTCCTGCTCCCTCCCATGAGGTGCCTGCTTTGGCTGGCTCCCACCCCTACCCGTGAGATACCTGCTTTGTCTGGCTCCTGTCCCCACCCTGCTTTGGCTGGCTCCTGACCCCACCCATGAGGTGCCTGCTTTGGCTGGCTCATGCCCCAACCCATGAGGTGCCTACTTTGGCTGGCTCATGCCCCCACCCGTGAGGTGCCTGCTTTGGCTGGCTCCTGCCCCTACCGGTGTGGTGCCTGCTTTGGCTGGCTCCTGCCCCTACCCATGAGATGCCTGCTTTGGATCTCTCCCGCCCCTAGCCGTGAGGTGACTGCTTTGGCTGGTTCCTTCCCCTACCCTTGTGGTGCCTGCTCTGGCTGGCACCTGCCTCTACCCTTGAGGTGCCTGATTTGGATGGTTCCTGCCACTATCTGTGTGGTGTCTGCTTTGGATGGCTCCTGCCCGTACCCATGAGGTGCCTGATTTGGCTGGCTCATGCCCCTACCCATGAGGTGCCTGCTTTGGCTGGCTCCTGCCCCCGCCCATGAGGTGCCTGCTTTGGCTGGCTCCTGCCCCTGCCCGTGAGGTGCCTGCTTTGGCTGGCTCATGCCCCTACCCATGTGGTGGCTGTTTTGGCTGCCTCCTGCCCCTTCCCGTGAGGTGCCTGCTTTGGCTGGCTCCTGCCCCCACCCGTGAGGTGCCTGCTTTGGCTGGCTCATGCCACGACCCATGAGGTGCCTGCTTTGGCTGGCTACTGCCCCCAACCGTGAGGTGCCTGCTTTGGCTGGCTCCTGCCCCCATCCGTGAGGTGCTTACTTTAGATGGCTCCTGCCCCTACATGTGAGGTGCTTTCTTTAGCTGGCTCCTGCCCCCTCCCATGACGTGCCTGCTTTGGCTGGCTCCTGCCCCCACCCGTGAGGTGCCTGATTTGGCTGGCTCCTGCCCCTACATGTGAGGTGCCTGCTTTGGCTGACTCCTGCCACCACCCTGCTTTGGCTGGCTCATGTCCCTACCCATGAGGTGCCTGCTTTGGTTGGCTCATGCCCCTAACCGCGAGGTTCTTGCTTTGGCTGGCTCCTGTCCCTACCTATGAGATACGTGCTTTGGCTGGCTCATGTCCCCACCTGTGACGTGCCTGCTCTGGCTGGCTCCTGCCCCTACCTGTGAGGTGCCTGCTTTGGCTTGCTCCTGCCTGTACCCGTTAGGTGCCTGCTTTGGCTGACTCCTGCCCCTGTCCATGAGGTGCCTGCTTTGGCTGGCTCATGCCCCTACCCGTGAGGGGCCTGCTTTGGCTGGCTCCTGCCCACATCCGTGAGGTGCTTACTTTAGCTGGTCCTGCCCCCACCCGTGAGGTGCCTGCTTTGGCTGGCTCATGCCCCTACCCATGAGGTGCCTGCTTTGGCTGGCTACTGCCCCCAACCGTGAGGTGCCTGCTTTGGCTGGCACCTGCCCCCATCCGTGAGGTGCTTACTTTAGATGGCTCTTGCCCCTATCTGTGAGGTGCTTTCTTTAGCTGGCTCCTGCCCCCTCCCATGAGGTGCCTGATTTGGCTGGCTCCTGCCACCACCCGTGAGGTGCCTGATTTGGCTGGCTCCTGCCCGTACATGTGAGGTGCCTGCTTTGGCTGACTCCTGCCACCACCCTGCTTTGGCTGGCTCATGCCCCTACCCATGAGGTGCCTGCTTTGGCTGGCTCATGCCCCTAACCGCGAGGTTCATGCTTTGGCTGGCTCCTGTCCCTACCTATGAGATACGTGCTTTGGCTGGCTCATGTCCCCACCTGTGACGTGCCTGCTCTGGCTAGCTCCTGCCCCTACCTGTGAGGTGCCTGCTTTGGCTTGCTCCTGCCCCTACCCGTTAGGTGCCTGCTTTGGCTGACTCCTGCCCACATCCGTGAGGTGCTTACTTTAGCTGGCTCCTGCCCCCACCTGTGAGGTGCTTGCTTGAGCTGGCTCCTGCCCCCTCCCATAAGGTGCCTGCTTTGGCTGGCTCTTGGCCCCACCCGTGAGGTGCCTGATTTGGCTGGCTCATGTCCCTACCCATGAGGTGCCTGCTTTGGCTGGCTCCTGCCCCTGCCCGTGAGGTGCCTGCTTTGGCTGGCTCCTGCCCCTGCCCGTGAGTTGCCTGCTTTGGCTGGCTCATGCCCCTACCCGTGTGGTGGCTGTTTTGGCTGCCTCCTGCCCCTTCCCCTGAGGTGCCTGCTTTGGCTTGCTCCTGCCCCCTCCAGTGAGGTTCCTGCTTTGGCTGGCTCCTGCCCCTATCCGTGAGGTGCCTGCTTTGGCTGCCTCCTGCCCGACTTGTGAGGAGCATGCTTTGGCTGGCACAAGGCCCTACCCGTGAGGTGCCTGCTTTGGCTGGCACCTGCCCCTACTCGTGAGGTGCCTGCGGCTGGCTCATGCCCCTACCCTAGAGGTGCCTGCTTTGGCTGACTCCTGCTCCTATCCGTGAGAGGCCTGTTTTCACTGGCTCCTGGCTCAACCTGAGGTGCCTGTTTTGGCTGCCTCCTGCCCCCACCCGTGAGGTGCCTGCTTTGGCTGGCTCCTGCCATGCCCGTGAGGTGCCTGCTTTGGCTTGCTCCTGCCCCTACCCATGGGGTGCCTGCTTTGGCTCACTCTTGCCTCCACCCATGAGGTGCCTGCTTTGTCTGGCTCATGCCCCCACCCGTGAGGTGCCTACTCTGTCTGGCTCATGCCCCTACCCATGTGGTGCTGCTTTGGCCGGCTCCCGCCCCTACCCCTGAGATGCCTGCTTTGGCTGGTTCCTGCCCCCACCCATGAGGTGCCTGCTTTGGCTGGCTCATGCCCCTACCCCTGAGGTGCCTACTCTGGCTTGCTCATGCCCCCACCGTGAGGTGCCCGCTTTGACTGGCTCCTGCCCCTACCGGTGTGGTGCCTGCTTTGGCTGGCTCCTGCTCCTACCCATGAGGTGCCTGCTTTGGCTCTCTCCCGCCCCTAGCCGTGAGGTGACTGCTTTGGTTGGTTCCTTCCCCTACCCTTGTGGTGCCTGCTCTGGCTGGCACCTGCCTCTACCCTTGAGGTGCCTGATTTGGATGGTTCCTGCCACTATCCATGTGGTGTTTGCTTTGGCTGGCTCCTGCCCGTACCCGTGAGGTGCCTGATTTGGCTGGTTCATGCCCCTACCCGTGAGGTGCCTGCTTTGGCTGGCTCCTGCCCCCGCCCGTGAGGTGCCTGCTTTGGCTGCCTACTGCCCCTACCTGTGAGGTGCCTGCTTTGGCTGGCTCATGCCCCCACCTGTGACGTGCCTGCTCTGGATGGCTCCTGCCCCTACCTGTGAGGTGCTTGCTTTGGCTTGCTTCTGCCCCCACCCGTTAGGTGCCTGCTTTGGATGGCTTTGCCCGAGAGGTGCCTGCTTTGGCTGGCTCATGCATTTACCTGTGAGGTGCCTACTCTGGCTGGCTCATGCCCCCACCCGTGAGGTACCCGCTTTGGTGAGGTGCCTGCTTTGGCTGGCTCCTGCCCCTACCGTGAGGTGCCAGCTTTGTCTGGCTCCTGTCCCCACCCTGCTTTGGCTGGCTGCTGACCCCACCCATGAGGTGCCTGCTTTGGCTGGCTCATGCCCCCACCCATGAGGTGCCTACTCTGGCTGGCTCATGCCCCTACCTGTGAGGTGCCTGCTTTGGCTTGCTCCTGCCCGTACCTGTTAGGTGACGGCTTTTTGGCTGGCTCCTGCCCCTGTCCGTGAGGTGCCTGCTTTGGCTGGCTCATGCGCCTACCCGTGAGGTGCCTGCTTTGGCTGGCTCCTGCCCCCATCCATGAGGTGCTTACTTTAGCTGGCTTCTGCCCCCTCCCATGAGGTGCCTGCTTTGGCTGGCTCCCACCCCTAACTGCGAGATACCTGCTTTGTCTGGCTCCTGTCCCCGCCCTGCTTTGGCTGGCTACTGACCCCACCCATGAGGTGCCTGCTTTGGCTGGCTCATGCCCCCACCCATGTGGTGCCTGCTTTGGCTGGCTCCTGTCCCTACCCATGAGGTGCCTGCTTTGGCTCTCTCCCGCCCCTAGCCATGAGGTGACTGCTTTGGCTGGTTCCTTCCCCTACCCTTGTGGTGCCTGCTCTGGTTGACACCTGCCTCTACCCTTGAGGTGCCTGATTTGGATGGTTCCTGCCACTATCCATGTGGTGTCTGCTTTGGCTGGCTCCTGCCCGTACCCGTGAGGTGCCTGATTTGGCTGGCTCATGCCCCTACCCGTGAGGTGCCTGCTTTGGCTGGCTCCTGCCCCCGCCCAAGAGGTGCCTGCTTTGGCTGGTTCCTGCCCCTGCCGTGAGGTGCCGGCTTTGGCTGGCTCCTGCCCCTACCCATGTGGTGGCTGTTTTGGCTGCCTCCTGCCCCTTCCCGTGAGGTGCCTGCTTTGGCAGGCTCCTGCCCCCACCCGTGAGGTGCCTGCTTTGGCTGGCTACTGCCCCCAACCGTGAGTTGCTTACTTTAGCTGGCTCCTGCCCCTACCTGTGAGGTGCTTGCTTTAGCTGGCTCCTGCCTCCTCCCATGAGGTGCCTGCTCTGGCTGGCTCCTGCCCCCTCCCATGAGGTGCCTGCTTTGGCTGGCTCCTGCTCCCACCCATGAGGTGCCTGATTTGGCTGGCTCATGCCCCTACCCATGAGGTGCCTGCTTTGGCTGGCTCATGCCCCAACCCATGAGGTGCCTACTTTGGCTGGCTCATGCCCCCACCCGTAAGGTGCCTGCTTAGGCTGGCTCTTGCCCCTACCCGTGTGGTGCCTGCTTTGGCCCTCTCCCGCCCCTAGCCGTGAGGTGACTGCTTTGGCTGGTTCCTTCCCCTACCCGTGAGGTGCCTGCTTTGGCTGGCTCCTGCCCCCGCCTATGAGGTGCCTGCTTTGGCTGGCTCCTGCCCGTGAGGTGCCTGCTTTGGCTGTCTCATGCCCCTACCCGTGTGGTGGCTGTTTTGGCTGCCTCCTGCCCCTTCCCGTGAGGTGCCTGCTTTGGCTGCCTCCTGCCCCCACCCGTGAGGTGCCTGCTTTGGCTTGCTCCTGCCCGTACCCGTTAGGTGCCTGCCTTGACTGGCTCCTGCCCCTGTCCATGAGGTGCCTGCTTTGGCTGGCTCATTCCCCTACCCGTGAGGTGCCTGCTTTGGCTGGCTCCTGCCCCCATCCGTGAGGTGCTTACTTTAGCTGGCTCCTGCGCCTACCTGTGAGGTGCCTGATTTGGCTGGCTACTGCCCCCAACCGTGAGGTGCTTACTTTAGCTGGCTCCTGCCCCTACCTGTGAGGTGCTTGCTTTAGCTCGGTCCTGCCCCCTCCCTGTGAGGTGCCTGCTTTGGCTGGTTCCTGCCCCCATCCGTGAGGTGCTTACTTTAGCTGGCTCCTGTCCCTACCTGTGAGGTGCTTTCTTTAGCTGGCTCCTGCCCCCTCCCATGAGGTGCCTGCTCTGGCTGGCTCCTGCCCCCTCCCATGAGGTACCTGCTGTGGCTGGCTCCTGCCCCCACCCATGAGGTGCCTGCTTTGGCTGGCTCATGCCCCTACCCATGAGGTGCCTGCTTTGGCTGGCTACTGCCCCCAACCGTGAGGTGCTTACTTTAGCTGGCTCCTGCCCCTACCTGTGAGGTGCTTGCTTTAGCTGGGTCCTGCCCCCTCCCTGTTAGGTGCCTGCTTTGGCTGGTTCCTGCCTCCATCCGTGAGGTGCTTACTTTAACTGGCTCCTGCCCCTACCTGTGAGGTTCTTTCTTTAGCTGGCTCCTGCCCCCTCCCATGAGGTGCCTGCTCTGGCTGGCTCCTGCTCCCTCCCATGAGGTGCCTGCTTTGGCTGGCTCCTGCCCCCACTCATGAGGTGCCTGCTTTGGCTGGCTCATGCCCCTACCCATGAGGTGCCTGCTTTGGCTGGCTCCTGCCCCTGCCCGTGAGGTGCCTGCTTTGGCTGGCTCATGCCCCTAACCGCAAGGTTCTTGCTTTGGCTGGCTCTTGTCCCTACCTATGAGGTACGTGCTTTGGCTGGCTCCTGCCCCCTCCCATGAGGTGCCTGCTTTGGCTGGCTCCCACCCCTAACTGCGAGATACCAGCTTTGTATGGCTCCTGTCCCCACCCTGCTTTGGCTGGCTACTGACCCCACCCATGGGGTGCCTGCTTTGGCTGGCTCATGCCCCCACCCATGAGGTGCCTACTCTGGCCGGCTCATGCCCCTACCTGTGAGGTGCCTGCTTTGGCTTGCTCCTGCCCGTACCTGTTAGGTGTCGGTTTTGGCTGGCTCCTGCCCCTGTCCGTGAGGTGCCTGCTTCGGCTGGCTCATGCCCCTACCCGTGAGGTGCCTGCTTTGGCTGGCTCCTGCCCCCATCCATGAGGTGCTTACTTTAGCTGGCTCCTGCCCCCTCCCATGAGGTGCCTGCTTTGTCTGGCTCCCACCCCTAACTGCGAGATACCTGCTTTGTCTGGCTCCTGTCCCCACCCTGCTTTGGCTGGCTACTGACCCCACCCATGAGGTGCCTGCTTTGGCTGGCTCATGCCCCCACCCATGAGGTGCCTACTCTGGCTGGCTCATGTGCCCACCCGTGAGGTGCCTGCTTTGGCTGGCTCCTGCCCCCACCCATGTGGTGCCTGCTTTGGCTGGCTCCTGTCCCTACCCATGAGGTGCCTGCTTTGGCTCTCTCCCGCCCCTAGCCATGAGGTGACTGCTTTGGCTGGTTCCTTCCCCTACCCTTGTGGTGCCTGCTCTGGTTGACACCTGCCTCTACCCTTGAGGTGCCTGATTTGGATGGTTCCTGCCACTATCCATGTGGTGTCTGCTTTGGCTAGCTCCTGCCCGTACCCGTGAGGTGCCTGATTTGGCTGGCTCATGCCCCTACCCGTGAGGTGCCTGCTTTGGTTGGCTCCTGCCCCCGCCCAAGAGGTGCCTGCTTTGGCTGGTTCCTGCCCCTGCCGTGAGGTGCCTGCTTTGGCTGGCTCCTGCCCCTACCCATGTGGTGGCTGTTTTGGCTGCCTCCTGCCCCTTCCCGTGAGGTGCCTGCTTTGGCAGGCTCCTGCCCCCACCCGTGAGGTGCCTGCTTTGGCTGACTCATGCCCCAAACTGTGAGGTGCCTGCTTTGGCTGGCTACTGCCCCCAACCGTGAGTTGCTTACTTTAGCTGGCTCCTGCCCCTACCTGTGAGGTGCTTGCTTTAGCTGGCTCCTGCCTCCTCCCATGAGGTGCCTGCTCTGGCTGGCTCCTGCCCCCTCCCATGAGGTGCCTGCTTTGGCTGGCTCCTGCTCCCACCCATGAGGTGCCTGATTTGGCTGGCTCATGCCCCTACCCATGAGGTGCCTGCTTTGGCTGGCTCCTGCCCCTGCCCATGAGGTGCCTGCTTTGGCTGGCTCATGCCCCTAACGGCGAGGTTCTTGCTTTGGCTGGCTCCTGTCCCTACCTATGAGATACGTGTTTTGGTTATCCCCATCTCTGACGTGCCTGCTCTGGCTGGCTCCTGCCCCTACCTGTGAGGTGCCTGCTTTGGCTTGCTCCTGCCCGTACCCGTTAGTTGCCTGCTTTGGCTGGCTCCCACCCCTACCCGTGAGATACCTGCTTTGTCTGGCTCCTGTCCCCACCCTGCTTTGGCTGGCTCCTGACCCCACCCATGAGGTGCCTGCTTTGGCTGGCTCATGCCCCAACCCATGAGGTGCCTACTTTGGCTGGCTCATGCCCCCACCCGTGAGGTGCCTGCTTTGGCTGGCTCCTGCCCCTACCGGTGTGGTGCCTGCTTTGGCTGGCTCCTGCCCCTACCCATGAGATGCCTGCTTTGGATCTCTCCCGCCCCTAGCCGTGAGGTGACTGCTTTGGCTGGTTCCTTCCCCTACCCTTGTGGTGCCTGCTCTGGCTGGCACCTGCCTCTACCCTTGAGGTGCCTGATTTGGATGGTTCCTGCCACTATCTGTGTGGTGTCTGCTTTGGATGGCTCCTGCCCGTACCCATGAGGTGCCTGATTTGGCTGGCTCATGCCCCTACCCATGAGGTGCCTGCTTTGGCTGGCTCCTGCCCCCGCCCATGAGGTGCCTGCTTTGGCTGGCTCCTGCCCCTGCCCGTGAGGTGCCTGCTTTGGCTGGCTCATGCCCCTACCCGTGTGGTGGCTGTTTTGGCTGCCTCCTGCCCCTTCCCTTGAGGTGCCTGCTTTGGCTGGCTCCTGCCCCCACCCGTGAGGTGCCTGCTTTGGCTGGCTCATGCCACGACCCATGAGGTGCCTGCTTTGGCTGGCTACTGCCCCCAACCGTGAGGTGCCTGCTTTGGCTGGCTCCTGCCCCCATCCGTGAGGTGCTTACTTTAGATGGCTCCTGCCCCTACATGTGAGGTGCTTTCTTTAGCTGGCTCCTGCCCCCTCCCATGAAGTGCCTGCTTTGGCTGGCTCCTGCCCCCACCCGTGAGGTGCCTGATTTGGCTGGCTCCTGCCCCTACATGTGAGGTGCCTGCTTTGGCTGACTCCTGCCACCACCCTGCTTTGGCTGGCTCATGTCCCTACCCATGAGGTGCCTGCTTTGGTTGGCTCATGCCCCTTACCGCGAGGTTCTTGCTTTGGCTGGCTCCTGTCCCTACCTATGAGATACGTGCTTTGGCTGGCTCATGTCCCCACCTGTGACGTGCCTGCTCTGGCTGGCTCCTGCCCCTACCTGTGAGGTGCCTGCTTTGGCTTGCTCCTGCCTGTACCCGTTAGGTGCCTGCTTTGGCTGACTCCTGCCCCTGTACGTGAGGTGCCTGCTTTGGCTGGCTCATGCCCCTACCCGTGAGGGGCCTGCTTTGGCTGGCTCCTGCCCACATCCGTGAGGTGCTTACTTTAGCTGGTCCTGCCCCCACCCGTGAGGTGCCTGCTTTGGCTGGCTCATGCCCCTACCCATGAGGAGCCTGCTTTGGCTGGCTACTGCCCCCAACCGTGAGGTGCCTGCTTTGGCTGGCACCTGCCCCCATCCGTGAGGTGCTTACTTTAGATGGCTCTTGCCCCTATCTGTGAGGTGCTTTCTTTAGCTGGCTCCTGCCCCCTCCCATGAGGTGCCTCATTTGGCTGGCTCCTGCCACCACCCGTGAGGTGCCTGATTTGGCTGGCTCCTGCCCGTACATGTGAGGTGCCTGCTTTGGCTGACTCCTGCCACCACCCTGCTTTGGCTGGCTCATGCCCCTACCCATGAGGTGCCTGCTTTGGCTGGCTCATGCCCCTAACCGCGAGGTTCATGCTTTGGCTGGCTCCTGTCCCTACCTATGAGATACGTGCTTTGGCTGGCTCATGTCCCCACCTGTGACGTGCCTGCTCTGGCTGGCTCCTGCCCCTACCTGTGAGGTGCCTGCTTTGGCTTGCTCCTGCCCCTACCCGTTAGGTGCCTGCTCTGGCTGGGCCTGCCCCTACCTGTGAGGTGCCTGCTTTGGCTTGCTCCTGCCCCTACCCGTTAGGTGCCTGCTTTGGCTGACTCCTGCCCACATCCGTGAGGTGCTTACTTTAGCTGGCTCCTGCCCCCACCTGTGAGGTGCTTGCTTGAGCTGGCTCCTGCCCCCTCCCATAAGGTGCCTGCTTTGGCTGGCTCTTGGCCCCACCCGTGAGGTGCCTGATTTGGCTGGCTCATGTCCCTACCCATGAGGTGCCTGCTTTGGCTGGCTCCTGCCCCTGCCCGTGAGGTGCCTGCTTTGGCTGGCTCCTGCCCCTGCCCGTGAGTTGCCTGCTTTGGCTGGCTCATGCCCCTACCCGTGTGGTGGCTGTTTTGGCTGCCTCCTGCCCCTTCCCCTGAGGTGCCTGCTTTGGCTTGCTCCTGCCCCCTCCAGTGAGGTTCCTGCTTTGGCTGGCTCCTGCCCCTATCCGTGAGGTGCCTGCTTTGGCTGCCTCCTGCCCGACCTGTGAGGAGCATGCTTTGGCTGGCACAAGGCCCTACCCGTGAGGTGCCTGCTTTGGCTGGCACCTGCCCCTACTCGTGAGGTGCCTGCGGCTGGCTCATGCCCCTACCCGTGAGGTGCCTGCTTTGGCTGACTCCTGCTCCTATCCGTGAGAGGCCTGTTTTCACTGGCTCCTGGCTCAACCTGAGGTGCCTGTTTTGGCTGCCTCCTGCCCCCACCCGTGAGGTGCCTGCTTTGGCTGGCTCCTGCCATGCCCGTGAGGTGCCTGCTTTGGCTTGCTCCTGCCCCTACCCATGGGGTGCCTGCTTTGGCTCACTCTTGCCTCCACCCATGAGGTGCCTGCTTTGTCTGGCTCATGCCCCCACCCGTGAGGTGCCTACTCTGGCTGGCTCATGCCCCTACCCGTGTGGTGCTGCTTTGGCCGGCTCCCGCCCCTACCCCTGAGATGCCTGCTTTGGCTGGTTCCTGCCCCCACCCATGAGGTGCCTGCTTTGGCTGGCTCATGCCCCTACCCCTGAGGTGCCTACTCTGGCTTGCTCATGCCCCCACCGTGAGGTGCCCGCTTTGACTGGCTCCTGCCCCTACCGGTGTGGTGCCTGCTTTGGCTGGCTCCTGCTCCTACCCATGAGGTGCCTGCTTTGGCTCTCTCCCGCCCCTAGCCGTGAGGTGACTGCTTTGGTTGGTTCCTTCCCCTACCCTTGTGGTGCCTGCTCTGGCTGGCACCTGCCTCTACCCTTGAGGTGCCTGATTTGGATGGTTCCTGCCACTATCCATGTGGTGTTTGCTTTGGCTGGCTCCTGCCCGTACCCGTGAGGTGCCTGATTTGGCTAGTTCATGCCCCTACCCGTGAGGTGCCTGCTTTGGCTGGCTCCTGCCCCCGCCCGTGAGGTGCCTGCTTTGGCTGCCTACTGCCCCTACCTGTGAGGTGCCTGCTTTGGCTGGCTCATGCCCCCACCTGTGACGTGCCTGCTCTGGATGGCTCCTGCCCCTACCTGTGAGGTGCTTGCTTTGGCTTGCTTCTGCCCCCACCCGTTAGGTGCCTGCTTTGGATGGCTTTGCCCGAGAGGTGCCTGCTTTGGCTGGCTCATGCCCCCACCCGTGAGGTACCCGCTTTGGTGAGGTGCCTGCTTTGGCTGGCTCCTGCCCCTACCGTGAGGTGCCAGCTTTGTCTGGCTCCTGTCCCCACCCTGCTTTGGCTGGCTGCTGACCCCACCCATGAGGTGCCTGCTTTGGCTGGCTCATGCCCCCACCCATGAGGTGCCTACTCTGGCTGGCTCATGCCCCTACCTGTGAGGTGCCTGCTTTGGCTTGCTCCTGCCCGTACCTGTTAGGTGACGGCTTTTTGGCTGGCTCCTGCCCCTGTCCGTGAGGTGCCTGCTTTGGCTGGCTCATGCGCCTACCCATGAGGTGCCTGCTTTGGCTGGCTCCTGCCCCCATCCATGAGGTGCTTACTTTAGCTGGCTTCTGCCCCCTCCCATGAGGTGCCTGCTTTGGCTGGCTCCCACCCCTAACTGCGAGATACCTGCTTTGTCTGGCTCCTGTCCCGCCCTGCTTTGGCTGGCTACTGACCCCACCCATGAGGTGCCTGCTTTGGCTGGCTCATGCCCCCACCCATGTGGTGCCTGCTTTGGCTTGCTCCTGTCCCTACCCATGAGGTGCCTGCTTTGGCTCTCTCCCGCCCCTAGCCATGAGGTGACTGCTTTGGCTGGTTCCTTCCCCTACCCTTGTGGTGCCTGCTCTGGTTGACACCTGCCTCTACCCTTGAGGTGCCTGATTTGGATGGTTCCTGCCACTATCCATGTGGTGGCTGCTTTGGCTGGCTCCTGCCCGTACCCGTGAGGTGCCTGATTTGGCTGGCTCATGCCCCTACCCGTGAGGTGCCTGCTTTGGCTGGCTCCTGCCCCCGCCCAAGAGGTGCCTGCTTTGGCTGGTTCCTGCCCCTGCCGTGAGGTGCCTGCTTTGGCTGGCTCCTGCCCCTACCCATGTGGTGGCTGTTTTGGCTGCCTCCTGCCCCTTCCCGTGAGGTGCCTGCTTTGGCAGGCTCCTGCCCCCACCCGTGAGGTGCCTGCTTTGGCTGGCTACTGCCCCCAACCGTGAGTTGCTTACTTTAGCTGGCTCCTGCCCCTACCTGTGAGGTGCTTGCTTTAGCTGGCTCCTGCCTCCTCCCATGAGGTGCCTGCTCTGGCTGGCTCCTGCCCCCTCCCATGAGGTGCCTGCTTTGGCTGGCTCCTGCTCCCACCCATGAGGTGCCTGATTTGGCTGGCTCATGCCCCTACCCATGAGGTGCCTGCTTTGGCTGGCTCATGCCCCAACCCATGAGGTGCCTACTTTGGCTGGCTCATGCCCCCACCCGTAAGGTGCCTGCTTAGGCTGGCTCTTGCCCCTACCCGTGTGGTGCCTGCTTTGGCCCTCTCCCGCCCCTAGCCGTGAGGTGACTGCTTTGGCTGGTTCCTTCCCCTACCCGTGAGGTGCCTGCTTTGGCTGGCTCCTGCCCCCGCCTATGAGGTGCCTGCTTTGGCTGGCTCCTGCCCGTGAGGTGCCTGCTTTGGCTGTCTCATGCCCCTACCCGTGTGGTGGCTGTTTTGGCTGCCTCCTGCCCCTTCCCGTGAGGTGCCTGCTTTGGCTGCCTCCTGCCCCCACCCGTGAGGTGCCTGCTTTGGCTTGCTCCTGCCCGTACCCGTTAGGTGCCTGCCTTGACTGGCTCCTGCCCCTGTCCATGAGGTGCCTGCTTTGGCTGGCTCATTCCCCTACCCGTGAGGTGCCTGCTTTGGCTGGCTCCTGCCCCCATCCGTGAGGTGCTTACTTTAGCTGGCTCCTGCGCCTACCTGTGAGGTGCCTGATTTGGCTGGCTACTGCCCCCAACCGTGAGGTGCTTACTTTAGCTGGCTCCTGCCCCTACCTGTGAGGTGCTTGCTTTAGCTCGGTCCTGCCCCCTCCCTGTGAGGTGCCTGCTTTGGCTGGTTCCTGGCCCCATCCGTGAGGTGCTTACTTTAGCTGGCTCCTGTCCCTACCTGTGAGGTGCTTTCTTTAGCTGGCTCCTGCCCCCTCCCATGAGGTGCCTGCTCTGGCTGGCTCCTGCCCCCTCCCATGAGGTACCTGCTGTGGCTGGCTCCTGCCCCCACCCATGAGGTGCCTGCTTTGGCTGGCTCATGCCCCTACCCATGAGGTGCCTGCTTTGGCTGGCTACTGCCCCCAACTGTGAGGTGCTTACTTTAGCTGGCTCCTGCCCCTACCTGTGAGGTGCTTGCTTTAGCTGGGTCCTGCCCCCTCCCTGTTAGGTGCCTGCTTTGGCTGGTTCCTGCCTCCATCCGTGAGGTGCTTACTTTAACTGGCTCCTGCCCCTACCTGTGAGGTTCTTTCTTTAGCTGGCTCCTGCCCCCTCCCATGAGGTGCCTGCTCTGGCTGGCTCCTGCCCCCTCCCATGAGGTGCCTGCTTTGGCTGGCTCCTGCCCCCACTCATGAGGTGCCTGCTTTGGCTGGCTCATGCCCCTACCCATGAGGTGCCTGCTTTGGCTGGCTCCTGCCCCTGCCCGTGAGGTGCCTGCTTTGGCTGGCTCATGCCCCTAACCGCAAGGTTCTTGCTTTGGCTGGCTCTTGTCCCTACCTATGAGGTACGTGCTTTGGCTGGCTCCTGCCCCCTCCCATGAGGTGCCTGCTTTGGCTGGCTCCCACCCCTAACTGCGAGATACCAGCTTTGTCTGGCTCCTGTCCCCACCCTGCTTTGGCTGGCTACTGACCCCACCCATGGGGTGCCTGCTTTGGCTGGCTCATGCCCCCACCCATGAGGTGCCTACTCTGGCTGGCTCATGCCCCTACCTGTGAGGTGCCTGCTTTGGCTTGCTCCTGCCCGTACCTGTTAGGTGTCGGCTTTGGCTGGCTCCTGCCCCTGTCCGTGAGGTGCCTGCTTCGGCTGGCTCATGCCCCTACCCGTGAGGTGCCTGCTTTGGCTGGCTCCTGCCCCCATCCATGAGGTGCTTACTTTAGCTGGCTCCTGCCCCCTCCCATGAGGTGCCTGCTTTGTCTGGCTCCCACCCCTAACTGCGAGATACCTGCTTTGTCTGGCTCCTGTCCCCACCCTGCTTTGGCTGGCTACTGACCCCACCCATGAGGTGCCTGCTTTGGCTGGCTCATGCCCCCACCCATGAGGTGCCTACTCTGGCTGGCTCATGTGCCCACCCGTGAGGTGCCTGCTTTGGCTGGCTCCTGCCCCCACCCATGTGGTGCCTGCTTTGGCTGGCTCCTGTCCCTACCCATGAGGTGCCTGCTTTGGCTCTCTCCCGCCCCTAGCCATGAGGTGACTGCTTTGGCTGGTTCCTTCCCCTACCCTTGTGGTGCCTGCTCTGGTTGACACCTGCCTCTACCCTTGAGGTGCCTGATTTGGATGGTTCCTGCCACTATCCATGTGGTGTCTGCTTTGGCTGGCTCCTGCCCGTACCCGTGAGGTGCCTGATTTGGCTGGCTCATGCCCCTACCCGTGAGGTGCCTGCTTTGGCTGGCTCCTGCCCCCGCCCAAGAGGTGCCTGCTTTGGCTGGTTCCTGCCCCTGCCGTGAGGTGCCTGCTTTGGCTGGCTCCTGCCCCTACCCATGTGGTGGCTGTTTTGGCTGCCTCCTGCCCCTTCCCGTGAGGTGCCTGCTTTGGCAGGCTCCTGCCCCCACCCGTGAGGTGCCTGCTTTGGCTGACTCATGCCCCAAACTGTGAGGTGCCTGCTTTGGCTGGCTACTGCCCCCAACCGTGAGTTGCTTACTTTAGCTGGCTCCTGCCCCTACCTGTGAGGTGCTTGCTTTAGCTGGCTCCTGCCTCCTCCCATGAGGTGCCTGCTCTGGCTGGCTCCTGCCCCCTCCCATGAGGTGCCTGCTTTGGCTGGCTCCTGCTCCCACCCATGAGGTGCCTGATTTGGCTGGCTCATGCCCCTACCCATGAGGTGCCTGCTTTGGCTGGCTCCTGCCCCTGCCCATGAGGTGCCTGCTTTGGCTGGCTCATGCCCCTAACGGCGAGGTTCTTGCTTTGGCTGGCTCCTGTCCCTACCTATGAGATACGTGTTTTGGCTGGCTCATATCCCCATCTCTGACGTGCCTGCTCTGGCTGGCTCCTGCCCCTACCTGTGAGGTGCCTGCTTTGGCTTGCTCCTGCCCGTACCCGTTAGTTGCCTGCTTTGGCTGGCTCATGCCCCTACCCATGAGGTGCCTGATTTGGCTGGCTACTGCCCCCAACCTTGAGGTGCTTACTTGAGCTGGCTCCTGCCCCTACCTTTGAGGTGCTTGATTTAGCTGGCTCCTGCGCCCTCCCTGTGAGGTGCCTGCTTTGGCTGGTTCCTGCCCCCATCCGTGAGATGCTTACTTTAGCTGGCTCCTGCCCCTACCTGTGAGGTGCTTTCTTTAGCTGGCTCCTGCCCCCTTCCATGAGGTGCCTGCTTTGGCTGGCTCCTGCCCCCACCCGTGAGGTGCCTGCTTTGGCTGTCTCATGCCCCTACCCATGAGTTGCCTGATTTGGCTGGCTCCTGCCCCTGCCCGTGAGGTGCCTGCTTTGGCTGGCTCATGCCCCTAACCGCGAGGTTCTTGCTTTGGCTGGCTCCTATCTCCCTATCTATGAGGTACGTGCTTTGGCTGGCTCATGTCCCCAACTGTGACATGCCTGCTCCGGCTGGCTCCTGCCCCTACCTGTGAGGTGCCTGCTTTGGCTTGCTCCTGCCCGTACCCGTTAGGTGCTGGGTTTTGGCTTGCTCCTGCCCCTGTCCGTGAGGTGCCTGCTTTGGCTGGCTCATGCCCCTACCCGTGAGGTGCCTGCTTTGGCTGGCTCCTGCCCCCATCCGTGAGGTGCTTACTTTAGCTGGCTCCTGCCCCTACCTGTGAGGTGCTTGCTTTAGCTGGCTCCTGCTCCCTCCCATGAGGTGCCTGCTTTGGCTGGCTCCCACCCCTACCCGTGAGATACCTGCTTTGTCTGGCTCCTGTCCCCACCCTGCTTTCGCTGGCTCCTGACCCCACCCATGAGGTGCCTGCTTTGGCTGGCTCATGCCCCAACCCATGAGGTGCCTACTTTGGCTGGCTCATGCCCCCACCCGTGAGGTGCCTGCTTTGGCTGGCTCCTGCCCCTACTGGTGTGGTGCCTGCTTTGGCTGGCTCCTGCCCCTACCCATGAGATGCCTGCTTTGGATCTCTCCCGCCCCTAGCCGTGAGGTGACTGCTTTGGCTGGTTCCTTCCCCTACCCTTGTGGTGCCTGCTCTGGCTGGCACCTGCCTCTACCCTTGAGGTGCCTGATTTGGATGGTTCCTGCCACTATCTGTGTGGTGTCTGCTTTGGATGGCTCCTGCCCGTACCCATGAGGTGCCTGATTTGGCTGGCTCATGCCCCTACCCATGAGGTGCCTGCTTTGGCTGGCTCCTGCCCCCACCCATGAGGTGCCTGCTTTGGCTGGCTCACGCCCCTACCCGTGTGGTGGCTGTTTTGGCTGCCTCCTGCCCCTTCCCGTGAGGTGCCTGCTTTGGCTGGCTCCTGCCCCCACCCGTGAGGTGCCTGCTTTGGCTGGCTCATGCCACGACCCATGAGGTGCCTGCTTTGGCTGGCTACTGCCCCCAACCGTGAGGTGCCTGCTTTGGCTGGCTCCTGCCCCCATCCGTGAGGTGCTTACTTTAGATGGCTCCTGCCCCTACATGTGAGGTGCTTTCTTTAGCTGGCTCCTGCCCCCTCCCATGACGTGCCTGCTTTGGCTGGCTCCTGCCCCCACCCGTGAGGTGCCCGATTTGGCTGGCTCCTGCCCCTACATGTGAGGTGCCTGCTTTGGCTGACTCCTGCCACCACCCTGCTTTGGCTGGCTCATGTCCCTACCCATGAGGTGCCTGCTTTGGTTGGCTCATGCCCCTAACCGCGAGGTTCTTGCTTTGGCTGGCTCCTGTCCCTACCTATGAGATACGTGCTTTGGCTGGCTCATGTCCCCACCTGTGACGTGCCTGCTCTGGCTGGCTCCTGCCCCTACCTGTGAGGTGCCTGCTTTGGCTTGCTCCTGCCTGTACCCGTTAGGTGCCTGCTTTGGCTGACTCCTGCCCCTGTCCGTGAGGTGCCTGCTTTGGCTGGCTCATGCCCCTACCCGTGAGGGGCCTGCTTTGGCTGGCTCCTGCCCACATCCGTGAGGTGCTCACTTTAGCTGGTCCTGCCCCCACCCGTGAGGTGCCTGCTTTGGCTGGCTCATGCCCCTACCCATGAGGTGCCTGCTTTGGCTGGCACCTGCCCCCATCCGTGAGGTGCTTACTTTAGATGGCTCTTGCCCCTATCTGTGAGGTGCTTTCTTTAGCTGGCTCCTGCCCCCTCCCATGAGGTGCCTGATTTGGCTGGCTCCTGCCACCACCCGTGAGGTGCCTGATTTGGCTGGCTCCTGCCCCTTCATGTGAGGTGCCTGCTTTGGCTGACTCCTGCCACCACCCTGCTTTGGCTGGCTCATGCCCCTACCCATGAGGTGCCTGCTTTGGCTGGCTCATGCCCCTAACCGCGAGGTTCTTGCTTTGGCTGGCTCCTGTCCCTACCTATGAGATACGTGCTTTGGCTGGCTCATGTCCCCACCTGTGACGTGCCTGCTCTGGCTGGCTCCTGCCCCTACCTGTGAGGTGCCTGCTTTGGCTTGCTCCTGCCCCTACCCGTTAGGTGCCTGCTCTGGCTGGCTCCTGCCCCTACCTGTGAGGTGCCTGCTTTGGCTTGCTCCTGCCCCTACCCGTTAGGTGCCTGCTTTGGCTGACTCCTGCCCACATCCGTGAGGTGCTTACTTTAGCTGGCTCCTGCCCCCACCTGTGAGGTGCTTGCTTGAGCTGGCTCCTGCCCCCTCCCATGAGGTGCCTGCTTTGGCTGGCTCTTGGCCCCACCCGTGAGGTGCCTGATTTGGCTGGCTCATGTCCCTACCCATGAGGTGCTTGCTTTGGCTGGCTCCTGCCCCTGCCCGTGAGGTGCCTGCTTTGGCTGGCTCCTGCCCCTGCCCGTGAGTTGCCTGCTTTGGCTGGCTCATGCCCCTACCCGTGTGGTGGCTGTTTTGGCTGCCTCCTGCCCCTTCCCCTGAGGTGCCTGCTTTGGCTGGCTCCTGCCCCCTCCAGTGAGGTTCCTGCTTTGGCTGGCTCCTGCCCCTATCCGTGAGGTGCCTGCTTTGGCTGCCTCCTGCCCGACCTGTGAGGAGCATGCTTTGGCTGGCACAAGGCCCTACCCGTGAGGTGCCTGCTTTGGCTGGCACCTGCCCCTACTCGTGAGGTGCCTGCGGCTGGCTCATGCCCCTACCCGTGAGGTGCCTGCCTTGGCTGACTCCTGCTCCTATCCGTGAGAGGCCTGTTTTCACTGGCTCCTGGCTCAACCTGAGGTGCCTGTTTTGGCTGCCTCCTGCCCCCACCCGTGAGGTGCCTGCTTTGGCTGGCTCCTGCCATGCCCGTGAGGTGCCTGCTTTGGCTTGCTCCTGCCCCTACCCATGGGGTGCCT
Source organism: Ambystoma mexicanum (assembly GCF_040938575.1). Lineage (NCBI taxonomy): Eukaryota > Metazoa > Chordata > Amphibia > Caudata > Ambystomatidae > Ambystoma > Ambystoma mexicanum. Next base: position 158,261,262 of record NC_090925.1, read on the forward strand.
GCTTTGGCTCGCTCTTGCCTCCACCCATGAGGTGCCTGCTTTGTCTGGCTCATGCCCCCACCCGTGAGGTGCCTACTCTGGCTGGCTCATGCCCCTACCCGTGTGGTGCTGCTTTGGCCGGCTCCCGCCCCTACCCCTGAGATGCCTGCTTTGGCTGGTTCCTGCCCCCACCCATGAGGTGCCTGCTTTGGCTGGCTCATGCCCCTACCCCTGAGGTGCCTACTCTGGCTTGCTCATGCCCCCACCGTGAGGTGCCCGCTTTGACTGGCTCCTGCCCCTACCGGTGTGGTGCCTGCTTTGGCTGGCTCCTGCCCCTACCCATGAGGTGCCTGCTTTGGCTCTCTCCCGCCCCTAGCCGTGAGGTGACTGCTTTGGTTGGTTCCTTCCCCTACCCTTGTGGTGCCTGCTCTGGCTGGCACCTGCCTCTACCCTTGAGGTGCCTGATTTGGATGGTTCCTGCCACTATCCATGTGGTGTTTGCTTTGGCTGGCTCCTGCCCGTACCCGTGAGGTGCCTGATTTGGCTGGTTCATGCCCCTACCCGTGAGGTGCCTGCTTTGGCTGGCTCCTGCCCCCGCCCGTGAGGTGCCTGCTTTGGCTGGCTCCTGCCCCCGCCCGTGAGGTGCCTGCTTTGGCTGCCTACTGCCCCTACCTGTGAGGTGCCTGCTTTGGCTGGCTCATGCCCCCACCTGTGACGTGCCTGCTCTGGATGGCTCCTGCCCCTACCTGTGAGGTGCTTGCTTTGGCTTGCTTCTGCCCCCACCAGTTAGGTGCCTGCTTTGGATGGCTTTGCCCGTGAGGTGCCTGCTTTGGCTGGCTCATGCATTTACCTGTGAGGTGCCTACTCTGGCTGGCTCATGCCCCCACCCGTGAGGTACCCGCTTTGGTGAGGTGCCTGCTTTGGCTGGCTCCTGCCCCTACCGTGAGGTGCCTGCTTTAGCTGGCTCCTGCCCCTGCCCATGAGGTGCCTGCTTTGGCTGGCTCATGCCCCTAACTGCGAGGTTCTTGCTTTGGCTGGCTCCTGTCCCTATGTATGAGATACGTGTTTTGGCTGGCTCATATCCCCATCTGTGACGTGCCTGCTCTGGCTGGCTCCTGCCCCTACCTGTGAGGTGCCTGCTTTGGCTTGCTCCTGCCCGTACCCATTAGGTGCCTGCTTTGTCTGGCTCCTGCCCCCACCCTGCTTTGGCTGGCTCCTGCCTCCACCCATGAGGTGCCTGCTTTGGCTGGCTCATGCCCCACCCGTGAGGTGACTACTCTGGCTGGCTCATGCCCCTACCCCTACCGAGAGGTACCTGCTTTGTCTGGCTCCTGTCCCCACCCTGCTTTGGCTGGCTCCTGACCCCACCCATGAGGTGCCTGCTTTGGCTGGCTCATGCCCCCACCCATGAGGTGCCTACTCTGGCTGGCTCATGCCCCCACCCGTGAGGTGCCTGCTTTGGCTGGCTCCTGCCCCTACCCCTGAGGTGCCTACTTTGGCTCTCTCCCGCCCCTAGCCGTGAGGTGACTGCTTTGGCTGGTTCCTTCCCCTACCCTTGTGGTGCCTGCTCTGGCTGGCACCTGCCTCTACCCTTGAGGTGCCTGATTTGGATGGTTCCTGCCACTATCCGTGTGGTGTCTGCTTTGGCTGGCTCCTGCCCATATACGTGAGGTGCCTGATTTGGCTGGCTCATGCCCCTACCCGCGAGGTGCCTGCCATGGCTGGCTCGTGCCCCCGCCCATGAGGTGCCTGCTTTGGCTGGCTCCTGCCCCTGCCCCTGAGGTGCCTGCTTTTGCTGGGTCATGCCCCTACCCGTGTGGTGGCTGTTTTGGCTGCCTCCTGCCCCTTCCCGTGAGGTGCCTGCTTTGGCTGGCTCCTGCCCCCACCCGTGAGGTGCCTGCTTTGGCTGGCTCATGCCCCTACACATGAGGTGCCTGCTTTGGCTGGCTACTGCCCCCAACTGTGAGGTGCTTACTTTAGCTGGGTCCTGCCCCCTCCCTGTGAGGTGCCTGCTTTGGCTGGTTCCTGCACCCATCCTTGAGGTGCTTACTTTAGCTGGCTCCTGCCCCGACCTGTGAGGTGCTTTCTTTAGCTGGCTCCTGCCCCCTCCCATGAGGTGCCTGCTCTGGCTGGTTCCTGCCCCCTCCCATGAGGTGCCTGCTTTGGCTGGCTCCAGCCCCCACTCATGAGGTGCCTGCTTTGGCTGGCTCATGCCCCTAACCGCAAGGTTCTTGCTTTGGCTGGCTCCTGTCCCTACCTATGAGGTACGTGCTTTGGCTGGCTCATGTCCCCAACTGTGACGTGCCTGCTCTGGCTGGCTCCTGCCCCTACCTGTTAGGTGCCGGCTTTGGCTGGCTCCTGCGCCTGTCCGTGAGGTGCCTGCTTTGGCTGGCTCATGCCCCTACCCGTGAGGTGCCTGCTGGCTCCTGCCCCCATCCGTGAGGGGCTTACTTTAGCTGGCTCCTGCCCCTACCTGTGAGGTGCTTGCTTTAGCTGGCTCCTGCCCCCTCCCATGAGGTGCCTGCTTTGGCTGGCTCCCACCCCTAACCGCGAGATACCTGCTTTGTCTGGCTACTGTCCCCACCCTGCTTTGGCTGGCTCCTGACCCCACCCATGAGGTGCCTGCTTTGGCTGGCTCATGCCCCCACCCATGAGGTGCCTACTCTGGCTGGCTCCTGCCCCTACCCATGTGGTGCCTGCATTGGCTGGCTCCTGTCCCTACCCATGAGGTGCCTGCTTTTGCTCTCTCCCGCCCCTAGCCATGAGGTGACTGCTTTGGCTAGTTCCTTCCCCTACCCTTGTGGTGCCTGCTCTGGCTGACACCTGCCTCTACCCTTGAGGTGCCTGATTTGGATGGTTCCTGCCACTATCCGTGTGGTGTCTGCTTTGGCTGGCTCCTGCCCGTACCCGTGAGGTGCCTGATTTGGCTGGATCATGCCCCTACCCGTGAGGTGCCTGCTTTGGCTGGCTCCTGCCCCCGCCCATGAGGTGACTGCTTTGGCTGGCTCCTGCCACTGCCCGTGAGGTGCCTGCTTTGGCTGGCTCCTGCCAAAACCCGTGTGGTGGCTGTTTTGGCTGCCTCCTGCCCCTTCCCGTGAGGTGCCTGCTTTGGCTGGCTCCTGCCCCCACCCGTGAGGTGCCTGCTTTGGCTGGCTCATGCCACCATCCATGAGGTGCCTGCTTTGGCTGGCTACTGCCCCCAACCTTGAGGTGCTTACATTAGCTGGCTCCTGTCCCTACCTTTGAGGTGCTTGCTTTAGCTGGCTCCTGCCCCCTCCCATGAGGTGCCTGCTTTGGCTGGCTCCTGCCCCCATCCGTGAGGTGCTTCCTTTAGATGGCTCCTGCCCCTACCTGTGAGGTGCTTTCTTTAGCTGGCTCCTGCCCCCTCCCATGAGGTGCCTGCTTTGGCTGGCTCCTGCCCCCACCCATGAGGTGCCTGATTTGGCTGGCTCATGCCCCTACCCATGAGGTGCCGGCTTTGGCTGGCTCCTGCCCCTGCCCATGAGGTGCCTGCTTTGGCTGGCTCATGCCCCTAACCGCGAGGTTCTTGCTTTGGCTGGCTCCTGTCCCTACCTATGAGATACGTGTTTTGGCTGGCTCATATCCCCATCTGTGACGTGTCTGCTCTGGCTGGCTCCTGCCCCTACCTGTGAGGTGCCTGCTTTGGCTTGCTCCTGCCCGTACCCATTAGGTGCCTGCTTTGGCTGGCTCATGCCCCTACCCATGAGGTGCCTGATTTGGCGCGCTACTTCCCCCAACCGTGAGGTGCTTACTTTAGCTGGCTCCTGCCCCTACCTTTGAGGTGCTTGCTTTGGCTGGTTCCTGCCCCCATCTGTGAGGTGCTTACTTTAGCTGGCTCCTGCCCCTACCTGTGAGGTGCTTTCTTTAGCTGGCTCCTGCCCCCTCCCATGAGGTGCCTGCTTTGGCTGGCTCCTGCCCCCACCCGTGAGGTGCCTGATTTGGCTGTCTCATGCCCCTACCCATGAGGTGCCTGATTTGGCTGGCTTCTGCCCGTGAGGTGCCTGCTTTGGCTGGCTCATGCCCCTAACCGCGAGGTTCTTGCTTTGGCTGGCTCATGCCCCCACCCATGAGGTGCCTACTCTGGCTGGCTCATGCACCCACCCATGAGGTGCCTGCTTTGGCTGGCTCCTGCCCCTACCCATGTGGTGCCTGCATTGGCTGGCTCCTGTCCCTACCCATGAGGTGCCTGCTTTGGCTCTCTCCCGCCCCTAGCCATGAGGTGACTGCTTTGGCTAGTTCCTTCCCCTACCCTTGTGGTGCCTGCTCTGGCTGACACCTGCCTCTACCCTTGAGGTGCCTGATTTGGATGGTTCCTGCCACTATCCGTGTGGTGTCTGCTTTGGCTGGCTCCTGCCCGTACCCGTGAGGTGCCTGATTTGGCTGGCTCATGCACCTACCCGTGAGGTGCCTGCTTTGGCTGGCTCCTGCCCCCGCCCATGAGGTGACTGCTTTGGCTGGCTCCTGCCCCTGCCCGTGAGATGCCTGCTTTGGCTGGCTCCTGCCAATACCCGTGTGGTGGCTGTTTTGGCTGCCTCCTGCCCCTTCCCGTGAGGTGCCTGCTTTGGCTGGCTCCTGCCCCCACCCGTGAGGTGCCTGCTTTAGCTGGCTCATGCCCCCATCCATGAGGTGCCTGCTTTGGCTGGCTACTGCCCCCAACCTTGAGGTGCTTACTTTAGCTGGCTCCTGCCCCTACCTTTGAGGTGCTTGCTTTAGCTGGCTCCTGCCCCCTCCCATGAGGTGCCTGCTTTGGCTGGCTCCTGCCCCCATCCGTGAGGTGCTTCCTTTAGATGGCTCCTGCCCCTACCTGTGAGGTGCTTTCTTTAGCTGGCTCCTGCCCCCTCCCATGAGGTGCCTGCTTTGGCTGGCTCCTGCCCCCACCCATGAGGTGCCTGATTTGGCTGGCTCATGCCCCTACCCATGAGGTGCCGGCTTTGGCTGGCTCCTGCCCCTGCCCATGAGGTGCCTGCTTTGGCTGGCTCATGCCCCTAACCGCGAGGTTCTTGCTTTGGCTGGCTCCTGTCCCTACCTATGAGATACGTGTTTTGGCTGGCTCATATCCCCATCTGTGACGTGTCTGCTCTGGCTGGCTCCTGCCCCTACCTGTGAGGTGCCTGCTTTGGCTTGCTCCTGCCCGTACCCATTAGGTGCCTGCTTTGGCTGGCTCATGCCCCTACCCATGAGGTGCCTGATTTGGCTGGCTACTGCCCCCAACCGTGAGGTGCTTACTTGAGCTGGCTCCTGCCCCTACCTTTGAGGTGCTTGCTTTGGCTGGTTCCTGCCCCCATCCATGAGGTGCTTACTTTAGCTGGCTCCTGCCCCTACCTGTGAGGTGCTTTCTTTAGCTGGCTCCTGCCCCCTTGAATGAGGTGCCTGCTTTGGCTGGCTCCTGCCCCCACCCGTGAGGTGCCTGCTTTGGCTGTCTCATGCCCCTACCCATGAGGTGCCTGATTTGGCTGGCTCCTGCCCGTGAGGTGCCTGCTTTGGCTGGCTCATGCCCCTAACCGCGAGGTTCTTGCTTTGGCTGGCTCTTGTCCCTACCTATGAGGTACGTGCTTTGGCTGGCTCATGTCCCCAACTGTGACGTGCCTGCTCTGGCTGGCTCCTGCCCCTACCTGTGAGGTGCCTGCTTTGGCTTGCTCCTGCCCATACCCGTTAGGTGCTGGCTTTGGCTGGCTCCTGCCCCTGTCCGTGAGGTGCCTGCTTTGGCTGGCTCATGCCCCTACCCGTGAGGTGCCTGCTTTGGCTGGCTCCTGCCCCCACCCATGAGGTGCTTACTTTAGCGGGCTCCTGCCCCTACCTGTGAGGTGCTTGCTTTAGCTGGCTCCTGCCCCTACCCGTGTGGTGCCTGCTTTGGTGGCTCCTGCCCCTACCCATGAGGTGCCTGCTTTGGCTCTCTCCCGCCCCTAGCAGTGAGGTGATTGCTTTGGCTGGTTCCTTCCCCTACCCTTGTGGTGCCTGCTCTGGCTGGCACCTGCCTCTAGCCTTGAGGTGCTTGATTTGGATGGTTCCTTCCACTATCCGTGTGGTGTCTGCTTTGGCTGGCTCCTGCCCATACCCGTGAGGTGCCTGATTTGGCTGGCTCATGCCCCTACCCGTGAGGTGCCTGCTTTGGCTGGCTCCTACCCCACCCATTAGGTGCCTGCTTTGGCTGGCTCCTGCCCGTGAGGTGCCTGCTTTGGCTGGCTCATTCCCCTACCCGTGTGGTGGCTGTTTTGGCTGCCTCCTGCCCCCTCCCATGAGGTGCCTGCTTTGGCTGGCTCTTGGCCCCACCCGTGAGGTGCCTGATTTGGCTGGCTCATGCCCATACCCATGAGGTGTCTGATTTGGCTGGCTCCTGCCCCTGCCCGTGAGGTGCCTGTTTTGGCTGGCTCATGCCCCTACCCATGAGGTGCCTGCTTTGGCTCTCTCCCGCCCCTAGCCGTGAGGTGACTGCTTTGGCTGGTTCCTTCCCCTACCCTTGTGGTGCCTGCTCTGGCTGACACCTGCCTCTACCCTTGAGGTGCCTGATTTGGATGGTTCCTGCCACTATCCGGGTGGTGTCTGCTTTGGCTGGCTCCTGCCCGTACCCGTGAGGTGCCTGATTTGGCTGGCTCATGCCCCTACCCGTGAGGTGCTGCTTTGGCTGGCTCCTGCCCCCGCCCATGAGGTGCCTGCTTTGACTGGCTCCTACCCCTGCCCCTGAGGTGCCTGCTTTGGCTGGCTCATGCCCCTACCCATGTGGTGGCTGTTTTGGCTGCCTCCTGCCCCTTCCCGTGAGGTGTCTGCTTTGGCTGGCTCCTGCCCCCTCCCATGAGGTGCCTGCTTTGGCTGGCTCCTGCCCCCATCCCAGAGGTCCTTTCTTTAGATGGCTCCTGCCCCTACCTGTGAGGTGCTTTCTTTAGCTGGCTCCTGCCCCCTCCCATGAGGTGCCTGCTTTGGCTGGCTCCTGCCCCCACCCGTTAAGTGCCTGATTTGGCTGGCTCATGCCCATAACCGGGAGGTTCTTGCTTTGGCTGGCTCATGCCCCTCCCATGAGGTGCCTGCTTTGGCTGGCTCCTGCCCCCAGCCGTGAGGTGCCTGCTTTGGCTGGCTCCTGCCCTCTCCCATGAGGTGCCTGCTTTGGCTGGCTCCTGTCCCCATCCGTGAGGTGCTTACTTTAGATGGCTCCTGCCCCCTCCCATGAGGTGCCTGCTTTGGCTGGCTCCTGCCCCCACCCGTTAAGTGCCTGATTTGGCTGGCTCATGCCCCTAACCGTGAGGTTCTTGCTTTGGCTGGCTCCTGTCCCTACCTATGAGATACGTGCTTTGGCTGGCTCATGTCCCCACCTGTGACGTGCCTGCTCTGGCTGGCTTCTGCCCCTACCTGTGAGGTGCCTGCTTTGGCTTGCTCCTGCCCGTACCTGTTAGGAGCCTGCTTTGGCTGGCTCCTGCCCATGTCCGTGAGGTGCCTGCTTTGGCTGGATCATGCCCCTACCCTTGAGGTGCCTGCTTTGGCTGGATCCTGCCCACATCCGTGAGGTGCTTACTTTAGCTGGCTCCTGCCCCAACCTGTGAGGTGCTTGCTTGAGCTGGCTCCTGCCCCCTCCCATGAGGTGCCTGCTTTGGCGGCTCTTGGCCCCACACGTGATGTGCCTGATTTGGCTGGCTCATGCCCCTACCCATGAAGTGCCTGCTTTGGCTGACTCCTGCCCCTGCCCGTGAGGTGCCTGCTTTGGCTGGCTCCTGCCCCTGCCCGTGAGTTGCCTGCTTTGGCTGGCTCATGCCCCTACCCGTGTGGTGGCTGTTTTGGCTGCCTTCTGCCCCTTCCCCTGAGGTGCCTGCTTTGGCTGGCTCCTGCCCCCTCCAGTGAGGTTCCTGCTTTGGCTGGCTCCTGCCCCTATCCGTGAGGTGCCTGCTTTGGCTGCCTCCTGCCCCACCTGTGAGGAGCATGCTTTGGCTGGCACAAGGCCCTACCCGTGAGGTGCCTGCTTTGGCTGCCTACTGCCCCAACTCATGAGGTACCTGCTTTGTCTGGCACATGCGCCTATCTCTGAGGTGCCTGCAGCTGGCTCATGCCCCTACCCGTGAGGTGCCTGCTTTGGCTGACTCCTGCTCCTATCCGTGAGGTGCCTGTTTTGGCTGGCTCCTGGCTCACCCTGAGGTGCCTGTTTTGGCTGCCTCTTGCCCCCACCCGTGAAGTGCCTGCTTTGGCTGGCTCCTGCCACCGCCCGTGAGATGCCTGCTTTGGCTGGCTCCTGCCCCCACCCGTTAAGTGCCTGATTTGGCTGGCTCATGCCCCTAACCGTGAGGTTCTTGCTTTGGCTGGCTCCTGTCCCTACCTATGAGATACGTGCTTTGGCTGGCTCATGTCCCCACCTGTGACGTGCCTGCTCTGGCTGGCTTCTGCCCCTACCTGTGAGGTGCCTGCTTTGGCTTGCTCCTGCCCTTACCCGTTAGGAGCCTGCTTTGGCTGGCTCCTGCCCCTGTCCGTGAGGTGCCTGCTTTGGCTGGCTCATGCCCCTACCCTTGAGGTGCCTGCTTTGGCTGGCTCCTGCCCACATCCGTGAGGTGCTTACTTTAGCTGGCTCCTGCCCCAACCTGTGAGGTGCTTGCTTGAGTTGGCTCCTGCCCCCTCCCATGAGGTGCCTGCTTTGGCGGCTCTTGGCCCCACACGTGATGTGCCTGATTTGGCTGGCTCATGCCCCTACCCATGAGGTGCCTGCTTTGGCTGACTCCTGCCCCTGCCCGTGAGGTGCCTGCTTTGGCTGGCTCCTGCCCCTGCCCGTGAGTTGCCTGCTTTGGCTGGCTCATGCCCCTACCCGTGTGGTGGCTGTTTTGGCTGCCTCCTGCCCCTTCCCCTGAGGTGCCTGCTTTGGCAGGCTCCTGCCCCCTCCAGTGAGGTTCCTGCTTTGGCTGGCTCCTGCCCCTATCCGTGAGGTGCCTGCTTTGGCTGCCTCCTGCCCCACCTGTGAGGAGCATGCTTTGGCTGGCACAAGGCCCTACCCATGAGGTGCCTGCTTTGGCTGGCACCTGCCCCAACTCATGAGGTACCTGCTTTGGCTGGCTCTTGCGCCTATCTCTGAGGTGCCTGCAGCTGGCTAATGCCCCTACCCGTGAGGTGCCTGCTTTGGCTGACTCCTGCTCCTATCCGTGAGGTGCCTGTTTTGGCTGGCTCCTGGCTCACCCTGAGGTGCCTGTTTTGGCTGCCTCCTGCCCCCACCCGTGAAGTGTCTGCTTTGGCTGGCTCCTGCCACCACCCGTGAGATGCCTGCTTTGGCTGGCTCCTGCCCCTAAACGTGGGGTGCCTGCTTTGGCTCGCTCTTGCCTCCACCTGTTAGGTGCCTGCTTTGTCTGGCTCATGCCCCCACCCGTGCGGTGCCTACTCTGGCTGGCTCATGCCCCTACCCGTGTGGTGCCTGCTTTGGCCGGCTCCCGCACCTACCCCTGAGATGCCTGCTTTGTCTGGATCCTGTCCACACCCTGCTTTGGCTGGCTCCTGCCCCCACCCATGGGGGGCCTGCTTTGGCTGGCTCATGCCCCTACCTCTGAGGTGCCTACTCTGGCTTGCTCATGCCCCCACCCGTGAGGTGCCCGCTTTGACTGGCTCCTACCCCTACCGGTGTGGTGCCTGCTTTGGCTGGCTCCTGCCCCTACCCATGAGGTGCCTGCTTTGGCTCTCTCCCGCCCCAACCCGTGAGGTGACTGCTTTGGCTGGTTCCTTCCCCTACCCTTGTGGTGCCTGCTCTGGCTGGCACCTGCCTCTACCCTTGAGGTGCCTGATTTGGATGGTTCCTGCCAATATCCGTGTGGTGTTTGCTTTGGCTGGCTCCTGCCCCCACCCGTGAGGTGCCTGCTTTGGCTGGCTCCTGCCCCCGCCCATGAGGTGCCTGCTTTGGCTGTCTGCTGCCCCCGCCCATGAGGTGCCTGCTTTGGCTGGCTGCTGCCCCTGCCCGTGTGGTGCCTGCTTTGGCTGGCTCATGCCCCTACCCGTGTGGTGGCTGTTTTGGCTGCCTCCTGCCCCCTCCCGTGAGGTGCCTGCTTTGGCTGGCTCCCGCCCCCACCAGTGAGGTGTCTGCTTTGGCTGTCTCATGCCCATACCCATGAGGTGCCTGCTTTGGCTGGCTACTGCCCCCAACCGTGAGGTGCTTACTTTAGCTGGCTCCTGCCCCTACCTGTGAGGTGCTTTCTTTAGCTGGCTCCTGCACCCTCCCATGAGGTGTCTGCTCTGGCTGGCTCCTGCCCCCTCCCATGAGGTGCCTGCTTTGGCTGGCTCCTACCCCCACCAGTGAGGTGCCTGATTTGGCTGGCTCATGCCCCTAACCGCGAGGTTCTTTCTTTGGCTGTCTCCTGTCCCTACCTATGAGATACATGCTTGGCTGGCTCATGTCCCCACCTCTGACGTGCCTGCTCTGGCTGGCTCCTGCCCCTACCTGTGAGGTGCCTGCTTTGGCTTGCTCCTGCCCGTACCCGTTAGGTGCCTGCTTTGACTGGCTCCTGCCCCCGTCCGTGAGGTGCCTGCTTTGGCTGGCTCATGCCCCTACCCGTGAGGTGCCTGCTTTGGCTGGCTCCTGCCCCCATCCATGAGGTGCTTACTTTAGCTGGCTCCTGCCCCTACCTGTGAGGTGCTTGCTTTAGCTGTCTCCTGCCGCCTCCCATGAGGTGCCTGCTTTGGCTGGCTCTTGGCCCCACCCGTGAGGTGCCTGATTTGGCTGGCTCCTGCCCCTATCCGTGAGGTGCCTGCTTTGGCTGCCTCCTGCCCCACCTGTGAGGAGCGTGCTTTGGCTGGCACAAGGCCCTACCCGTGAGGTGCCTGCTTTGGCTGGCACCTGTCCCTACTCGTGAGGTATCTGCTTTGGCTGGCTCTTGCGCCTATCTCTGAGGTGCCTGCAGCTGGCTCATGCCCCTACCCGTGAGGTGCCTGCTTTGGCTGACTCCTGCTCCTATCCGTGAGGTGCCTGTTTTGGCTCGCTCTTGCTTCCACCCATGAGGTGCCTGCTTTGTCTGGCTCATGCCCCCACCCGTGCGGTGTCTACTCTGGCTGGCTCATGCCCCTACCCGTTTGGTGCCTGTTTTGGCCGGCTCCCGCCCCTACCCCTGAGAACGCCTGCTTTGTCTGGCTCCTGTCCACACCGTGCTTTTGCTGGCTCCTGCCCCCACCCATGAGGTGCCTGCTTTGGCTGGCTCATGCCCCTACCCCTGAGGTGCCTACTCTGGCTTGCTCATGCCCCCACCTGTGAGGTGCCCGCTTTGACTGGCTCCTGCCCCTACCGGTGTGGTGCCTGCTTTGGCTCTCTCCCGCCCCTAGCCGTGAGGTGACTGCCTTGGCTGGTTCCTTCTCCTACCCTTGTGGTGCCTGCTCTGGCTGGCACCTGCCTCTACCCTTGAGGTGCCTGATTTGGATGGTTCCTGCCACTATCTGTGTGGTGTTTGCTTTGGCTGGCTCCTGCCCTTACCCGTGAGGTGCCTGCTTTGGCTGACTCATGCCCCTACCCGTGTGGTGGCTGTTTTGGCTGCCTCCTGCCCCTTCCCGTGAGGTGCCTGATTTGGCTGGCTCCTGCCCCCACCCGTGAGGTGCCTGCTTTGGCTGGCTCATTCCCCTACCCATGAGGTGCCTGCTTTGGCTGGCTACTGCCCCCAACCATGAGGTGCTTACTTTAGCTGGCTACTGCCCCTACTTGTGAGGTGCTTTCTTTAGCTGGCTCCTGCCCCCTCCCATGAGGTGCCTGCTCTGGCTGGCTCCTGCCCCCTCCCATGAGGTGCCTGCTTTGGCTGGCTGCTGCCCCCACCCGTGAGGTGCCTGATTTGGCTGGCTCATGCCCCTACCCATGAGGTGCCTGCTTTGGCTGGCTCCTGCCCCTGCCCGTGAGGTGCCTGCTTTGGCTGGCTCATGCCCCTAACCGCGAGGTTCTTGCTTTGGCTGGCTCCTGTCCCTACCTATGAGATACATGCTTTGGCTGGCTCATGTCCCCACCTGTGACGTGCCTGCTCTGGCTGGCTCCTGCCCCTACCTGTGAGGTGCCTGCTTTGGCTTGCTCCTGCCCGTACCCCTTAGGTGCCTGCTTTGGCTGGCTCCTGCCCCTGTCCATGAGGTGCCTGCTTTGGCTGGCTCATGCCCCTACCCGTGAGGTGCCTGCTTTGGCTGGCTCCTGCCCCTATCCGTGAGGTGCTTACTTTAGCTGGCTCCTGCCCCTACCTGTGAGGTGCTTGCTTTAGCTGGCTCCTGCCCCCTCCCATGAGGTGCCTGCTTTGGCTGGCTCTTGGCCCCATCCGTGAGGTGCCTGATTTGGCTGGCTCATGCCCCTACCCATGAGGTGCCTGCTTTGGCTGGCTCCTGCCCCTGCCCGTGAGGTGCCTGCTTTGGCTGGCTCCTGCCCCTGCCCATGAGTTTCCTGCTTTGGCTGGCTCATGCCCCTACCCATGTGGTGGCTGTTTTGGCTGTCTCCTGCCCCTTCCCCTGAGGTGCCTGCTTTGGCTGGCTCCTGCCCCCTCCAGTGAGGTTCCTGCTTTTGCTGGCTCCTGCCCCTATCTGTGAGGTGCCTGCTTTGGCTGCCTCCTGCCTCTATTCATGAGGTGCCTGCTTTGGCTGCCTCCTGCCCCACCTGTGAGGAGCATGCTTTGGCTGGCACAAGGCCCTACCCGTGAGGTGCCTGCTTTGCTGACTCCTGCTCCTATCCGTGAGGTGCCTGCTTTGGCTGGCTCCTGGCTCACCCTGAGGTGCCTGTTTTGGCTGCCTCCTGCCCCCACCCGTGAGGTGCCTGCTTTAGCTGGCTCCTGCCACTGCCCGTGAGGTGCCTGCTTTGGCTGGCTCCTGCCCCTACCCGTGGGGTGCCTGCTTTGGCTCGCTCTTGCCTCCACCCATGAGGTGCCTGCTTTGTCTGGCTCATGCCCCCACCCCTGAGGTGCCTACTCTGGCTGGCTCATGCCCCTACCTGTGTGGTGCCTGCTTTGGCCGGCTCCCGCCCCTATCCCTGAGATGCCTGCTTTGTCTGGCTCCTGTCCACACCCTGCTTTGGCTGGCTCCTGCCCCCACCCATGAGGTGCCTGCTTTGGCTGGCTCATGCCCCCACCCCTGAGGTGCCTACTCTGGCTTGCTCATGCCCCCACCCGTGAGGTGCCCGCTTTGACTGGCTCCTGCCCCTACGGGTGTGGTGCCTGCTTTGGCTGCCTCCTGCCCCTACCCGTGAGGTGACTGCTTTGGCTGGCTCCTGCCCCTGCCCATGAGTTTCCTGCTTTGGCTGGCTCATGCCCCTACCCGTGTGGTGGCTGTTTTGGCTGCCTCCTGCCCCTTCCCCTGAGGTGCCTGCTTTGGCTGGCTCCTGCCCCCTCCAGTGAGGTTCCTGCTTTTGCTGGCTCCTGCCCCTATCTGTGAGGTGCCTGCTTTGGCTGCCTCCTGCCCCACCTGTGAGGTGCATGCTTTGACTGGCACAAGGCCCTACCCGTGAGGTGCCTGCTTTGGCTGGCACCTGCCCCTACTCGTGAGGTACCTGCTTTGGCTGGCTCGTGCGCCTATATCTGGGGTGCCTGCGGCTTGCTCATGCCCCTACCCGTGAGGTGCCTGCTTTGGCTGACTCCTGCTCCTATCCGTGAGGTGCCTGCTTTGGCTGGCTCCTGGCTCACCCTGAGGTGCCTGTTTTCGCTGCCTCCTGCCCCCACCCGTGACGTGCCTGCTTTGGCTGACTCCTGCCATTGCCCGTGAGGTGCCTGCTTTGGCTGGCTCCTGCCCCTACCCGTGGGGTGCCTGCTTTGGCTCGCTCTTGCCTCCACCCATGAGGTGCCTGCTTTGTCTGGCTCATGTCCCCACCCGTGAGGTGCCTACTCTGGCTGGCTCCCACCCCTACCCTGAGATGCCTGCTTTGTCTGGCTCCTGTCCACACCCTGCTTTGGCTGGCTCCTGCCCCCACCCATGAGGTGCCTGCTTTGGCTGGCTCATGCCCCCACCCCTGAGGTGCCTACTCTGGCTTGCTCATGCCCCCACCCATGAGGTGCCCGCTTTGACTGGCTCCTGCCCCTACCGGTGTGGTGCCTGCTTTGGCTGCCTCCTGCCCCTACCCATGAGTTGCCTGCTTTGGCTCTCTCCTGCCCCTAGCTGTGAGGTGACTGCTTTGGCTGGTTCCTGCCCCTACCCTTGTGGTGCCTGCTCTGGCTGGCTCCTGTCTCTACCCTTGAGGTGCCTGCTCTGGCTGGCTCCTGTCTCTACCCTTGAGGTGTCTGCTTTGGATGGTTCCTGCCACTATCCGTGTGGTGTCTGCTTTGGCTGGCTCCTGCCCTTACCCGTGTGGTGGCTGTTTTGGATGCCTCCTGCCCCTTCCCGTGAGGTGCCTGCTTTGGCTGGCTCCTGCCCCCACCAGTGAGGTTCCTGCTTTGGCTGGGTCCTGCCCCTACCCGTGAGGTGCCTGCTTTGGCTGGCTCCTGACACTGCCCATGAGGTGCCTGCTTTGGCTGGCTCCGGCCCTTACCCGTGAGGTGCCTGCTTTGGCTGGCTCTTGCCTCCACCCATGAGGTTCCTGCTTTGGCTGGCTCCTGCCCCCACCCGTGAGGTGCCTGCATTGGCTACCCATGAGGTGCCTGCTTTGCCTGGCTCACGCCTCAACCCATGAGGTGCCTGCTTCAGCTGGCTCTCGCCCCCACCCTTGAGGTGCCTGCTTTGGCTTGCTCATTCCGCTACCTGTGAGGTGCTGCTTTGGCTGGCTCCTGCCCCTAACCGTGATGTGCCTGCTTTGGTTGGCTCCTGCCTCGACACATGAGGTGCCTGCTTTGGCTGGCTCATGGCCCTAACCGTGAGGTTCCTGCTTTGGCTGGCTCATGTCCCCACCTGTGACGTGCTTGCTCTGGCTGGCTCCTGCCCCTACCTGTGAGGTGCCTGCTTTGGCTTGCTCCTGCCCCTACCCATTAGGTGCCTGCTTTGGCTGGCTCCTGCCCAGTCCGTGAGGTGCCTGCTCTGGCTGGCTCCTGCCCCTGTCCGTGAGGTGCCTGCTTTGGCTGGCTCCTGCTACCGCCTGTGAGGTGCCTGCTTTGGCTGGCTCCTGCCCCTACCTGTGAGGTGCCTGCTTTGGGAGGCTCTTGCCCCTACCTGTGAGGTGCCTGCTTTGGCTGACTCCTGAAACCACCCTGCTTTGGCTGGCTCCTGCCCCCACCCATGAGGCGCCTGCTTTTGCTGGCTCCTGCCCCCCATGAGGTGCTTGCTTTTGCTGGCTCCTGCCCCTGTCAGTGAGGTGCCTGCTTTGGCTGGCTCCTGCCCCTACCCATGGGGTGCCTGCTTTCGCTCGCTCTTGCCTCCACCCATGAGGTGCCTACTTTGTCTTGCTAATGCCCCCACCCGTGAGGTGCCTACTTTGGCTCGCTCATGCCCCTACCTGTGTGGTGCCTGCTTAGGCCGGCTCCCGCCCCTACCCCTGAGATGCCTGCTTTGTCTGGCTCCTGTCCACACCCTGCTTTGGCTGGCTCCTGCCCCCACCCATGAGGTGCCTGCTTTGGCTGGCTCATGCCCCCACCCCTGAGGTGCCTACTCTGGCTTGCTCATGCCCCCACCCGTGAGGTGCCCGCTTTGACTGGCTCCTGCCCCTACCGGTGTGGTGCCTGCTTTGGCTGCCTCCTGCCCCTACCCTTGAGGTGCCTGCTTTGGCTCTCTCCCGCCCCTAGCCGTGAGGTGACTGCTTTGGCTGGTTCCTGCCCCTACCCTTGTGGTGCCTGCTCTGGCTGGCTCCTGCCTCTACCCTTGAGGTGTCTGCTTTGGATGGTTCCTGCCACTATCCGTGTGGTGTCTGCTTTGGCTGGCTCCTGCCCTTACCCGTGTGGTGGCTGTTTTGGCTGCCTCCTGCCCCTTCCCGTGAGGTGCCTGCTTTGGCTGGCTCCTGCCCCCACCAATGAGGTTCCTGCTTTGGCTGGGTCCTGCCCCTACCCGTGAGGTTCCTGCTTTGGCTGGCTCCTGACACTGCCCGTCAGGTGCCTGCTTTGGCTGGCTCCTGCCCTTACCCGTGAGGTGCCTGCTTTGGCTGGCTCTTGCCTACACACATGAGGTGCGTTCTTTGGCTGGCTCCTGCCCCCACCCGTGAGGTTCCTGCTTTGGCTGGCTCCTGCCCCCACCCGTGAGGTGCCTGCGTTGGCTACCCATGAGGTGCCTGCTTTGCCTGGCTCACGCCTCAACCCATGAGGTGCCTGCTTCAGCTGGCTCCGGCCCCCACCCGTGAGGTGCCTGCTTTGGCTTGCTCATTCCGCTATTTGTGAGGTGCCTGCTTTGGCTGGCTCCTGCCCCTAACCGTGAGGTGCCTGCTTTGGCTGGCTCCTGCCTCGACACATGAGGTGCCTGCTTTGGCTGGCTCATGGCCCTAACCGCGAGGTTCCTGCTTTGGCTGGCTCATGTCCCCACCTGTGACGTGCTTGCTTTGGCTGGCTCCTGCCCCTGTCCGTGAGGTGCCTGCTTTGGCTGGCTCCTGCCCCTACCTGTGAGGTGCCTGCTTTGGCTTGCTCCTGCCCCTACCCATTAGGTGCCTGCTTTGGCTGGCTCCTGCCCCTGTCCGTGAGGTGCCTACTTTGGCTGGCTCCTGCCCCTGTCCATGAGGTGCCTGCTTTGGCTGGCTCCTGCTACCGCCTTTGAGGTGCCTGCTTTGGCTGGCTCCTGCCCCTACCTGTGAGGTGCCTGCTTTGGGAGGCTCCTGCCGCTACCTGTGAGGTGCCTGCTTTGGCTGACTCCTGCCACCACCCTGCTTTGGCTGGCTCCTGCCCCCACCCATGAGGTGCCTGCTTTCGCTGGCTCTTGCCCCCCACGAGGTGCTTGCTTTGGCTGGCTCATGCCCTTGTCCGTGAGGTGCCTGCTTTGGCTGGCTCCTGCCCCTGTTCCTGAGGTGCCTGCTTTGGCTGGCTCCTGCTACCGCCTGTGAGGTGCCTGCTTTGGCTGGCTCCTGCCCCCACCCGTGAGGTGCCTGCTTTGGCTGCCTCCTGCCCCTACCTGTGAGGGGCCTGCTTTGGGAGGCTCCTGCCCCTACCTGTTAGGTGCCTGCTTTGGCTGATTCCTGCCCCCACCCTGCTTCGGCTGGCTCCTGCCCCCCCATGAGGTGTCTGCTTTGGCTGCCTCCTGCCCCCCCATGAGGTGCCTGCTTTGGCTGGCTCATGCCGCTACCCGTGAGGTGCCTGCTTTGGCTGGCTCCTGTCACTAATCATGAGGTACATGCTTTGGCTGGCTCATGCCCCCTCCCGTGAGGTGCCTACTCTGGCTTGCTCCTGCCTCTACCCGTGTGGTGCCTGCTTTGGCTTGCTCCTGCCCCTAGCCGTGAGGTGCATGCTTTGGCTCTCTCCTGCAGCTAGCCGTTAGGTACCTGCTTTGCCTGGTTCCTGCCCTACTCTTGTTGTGCCTGCTCTGGCTCTTCCCTGCCCCTAGCCGCGTGAGGTGCCTGCTTTGGCTGGCTCCTGGCCCTACCCATGAGGTGCCTGCTTTGGCTGGCTCCTGTCCCTACCCGTGAGGGGCCTGCTTTGGATGGCTTATGCCCCTACCCGTGAGCTGCCTTCTTTGGCTGGCTCCTGCCCCTACCCGTGAGGTGCCTTCTTTGGCTGGCTCCTGCCCCCACCTGTGAGGTGCCTGATTTGGCTGGCTCATGCCCCTACCCATGAGGTGCCTGCTTTGGCTGGCTCATGCCCCTAACCGCAAGGTTCTTGCTTTGGCTGGCTCCTGTCCCTACCTATGAGGTACGTGCTTTGGCTGGCTCATGTCCCCACCTGTGACGTGCCTGCTCTGGCTGGCTCCTGCCCCTACCTGTGAGGTGCCTGCTTTGGCTGGCTCCTGCCCCTGTCCTTGATGTGCCTGCTTTGGCTGGCTCATGCCCCTACCCGTGAGGTGCCTGCTTTGGCTGGCTCCTGCCCCTGTCCCTGAGGTGTCTGCTTTGGCTGGCTCCTGCCCCCACCCGTGAGGTGCCTGCTTTGGCTGCCTCCTGCCCCTACCTGTGAGGTGCCTGCTTTGGGAGGCTCCTGCCCCTAGCTGTGAGGTGCCTGCTTTGGCTGACTTCTGCACCCACCCTGCTTTGGCTGGCTCCTGCGCCCACCCATGAGGTGCCTGCTTTGGCTGGCTCCCGCCCCCCCATGAGGTGCCTGCTTTGGCTGGCTCCTGCCCCCCCCATGAGGTGCCTGCTTTGGCTGGCTCATGCCGCTACCCGTGAGGTGCCTGATTTGGCTGACTCCTGCCCCTGCCCATGAGGTGCCTGCTTTGGCTGGCTCATGCCCCTACCCATGAGGTGCCTGCTTTGGCTCTCTCCCGCCCCTAGCCGTGAGGTGACTACTTTGGCTGGTTCCTTCCCCTACCCTTGTGGTGCCTGCTCTGGCTGGCATCTGCCCCTGCCCGTGAGTTGCCTGCTTTGCCTGACTGCAGCCCCTGCCCATGAGTTGCCTGCTTTGGCGGCTCATGCCCCTACCTGTGTGGTGGCTGTTTTGGCTGCCTCCTGCCCCTTCCCCTGAGGTGCTGCTTTGGCTGGGTCCTGCCCCCTCCAGTGAGGTTCCTGCTTTGGCTGACTGTTGCCCCTATCTGTGAGGTGCCTGCTTTGGCTACCTCCTGCCCCACCTGTGAAGAGCATGCTTTGGCTGGCACAAGGCCCTACCCGTGAGGTGCCTGCTTTGGCTGGCACCTGCCCCTACTCGTGAGGTACCTGCTTTGGCTGGCTCTTGCGCCTTTCTCTGAGGTGCCTGCAGCTGGCTCATTCCCCTACCCGTGAGGTGCCTGCTTTGGCTGACTCCTGCTCCTATCCGTGAGGTGCCTGTTTTGGCTGACTCCTGGCTCACCCTGAGGTGCCTGTTTTGGCTGCCTCCTGCCCCCACCCGTGAGGTGCCTGCTTTGGCTGGCTCCTGCCACCGCCTGTGAGATGCCTGCTTTGGCTGGCTCCTGCCCCTACCTATGAGATACATGCTTTGGCTGGCTCATGTCCCCACCTGTCACGTGCCTGCTCTGGCTGGCTCCTGCCCCTACCTGTGAGGTGCCTGCTTTGGCTTGCTCTTGCCCGTACCCGTTAGGTGCCTGCTTTGGCTGGCTCCTGCCCCTGTCCGTGAGGTGCCTGCTTTGGCTGGCACATGCCCCTACCCGTGAGGTGCCTGCTTTGGCTGGCTCCTGCCCCCATCCGTGAGGTGCTTACTTTAGCTGGCTCCTGCCCTACCTGTGAGGTGCTTGCTTTAGCTGGCTCCTGCCCCCTCCCATGAGGTGCCTGCTTTGGCTGGCTTTTGGCCCCACCCGTGAGGTGCCTGATTTGGCTGGCTCATGCCCCTACCCATGAGGTGCCTGCTTTGGCTGGCTCCTGCCCCTGCCCATGAGTTTCCTGCTTTGGCTGGCTCATGCCCCTACCCTGGTGGCTGTTTTGGCTGCCTCCTGCCCCTTCCCCTGAGGTGCCTGTTTTGGCTGGCTCCTGCCCCCTCCAGTGAGGTTCCTGCTTTTGCTGGCTCCTGCCCCTATCTGTGAGGTGCCTGCTTTGGCTGCCTCCTGCCTCTACTCGTGAGGTGCCTGCTTTGGCTGCCTCCTGCCCCACCTGTGAGGAGCATGCTTTGGCTGGCACAAGGCCCTACCCATGAGGTGCCTGCTTTGGCTGGCACATGCCCCTACTCGTGAGGTACCTGCTTTGGCTGGCTCGTGCGCCTATATCTGAGGTGCCTGCGGCTTGCTCATGCCCCTACCTGTGAGGTGCCTGCTTTGGCTGACTCCTGCTTCTATCTGTGAGGTGCCTGCTTTGGCTGGCTCCTGGCTCACCCTGAGGTGCCTGTTTTGGCTGCCTCCTGCCCCCACCCGTGAGGTGCCTGCTTTGGCTGGCTCCTGCCCCTGCCCGTGAGGTGCCTGCTTTGGCTCGCTCTTGCCTCCACCCATGAGGTGCCTGCTTTGTCTGGCTCATGCCCCCACCCGTGAGGTGCCTACTCTGGCTGGCTCATGCCCCTACCTGTGTGGTGCCTGCTTTGGCCGGCTCCCGCCCCTACCCCTGAGATGCCTGCTTTGTCTGGCTCCTGTCCACACCCTGCTTTGGCTGGTTCCTGCCCCCACCCATGAGGTGCCTGCTTTGGCTCGCTCATGCCCCCACCCCTGAGATGCCTACTCTGGCTTGCTCTGCCCCCACCCGTGAGGTGCCCGCTTTGACTGGCTCCAGCCCCTACCGGTGTGCTGCCTGCTTTGGCTGGCTCCTGCCCCTACCCATGAGGTGCCTTCTTTGGCTCTCTCCCACCCCTAGCCGTGAGGTGACTGCTTTGGCTGGTTCCTGCCCCTACCCTTGAGGTGCCTGCTCTGGCTGGCTCCTGCCTCTACCCTTGAGGTGTCTGCTTTGGATGGTTCCTGCCAATATCCATGTGGTGTCTGCTTTGGCTGGCTCCTGCCCTTACCCGTGTGGTGGCTGTTTTGGCTGCCTCCTGCCCCTACCCATGCGGTGCCTGCTTTGGCTGGCTCCTGCCACCGCCCGTGAGGTGCCTGCTTTGGCTGGCTCCTGACACTTGCCGTGAGGTGCCTGCTTTGGCTGGCTCCTGCCCCTACCCGTGGGGTGCCTGCTTTGCCTGGCTCACGCCTCCACCCATGAGGTGCCTGCTTCAGCTGGCTCCCGCCCCCATCCGTGAGGTGCCTGCTTTGGCTTGCTCATTCCGCTACCTGTGAGGTGCCTGCTTTGGCTGGCTCCTGCCCCTAACCGTGAGGTGCCTGCTTTGGCTGGCCCCTGCCTCCACACTTGAGGTGGCTGCTTTGGCTGGCTCATGGCCCTAACCGCGAGGTTCCTGCTTTGGCTGGCTCCTGTCCCTACCTATGAGGTATGTGCTTTGGCTGGCTCATGTCCCCACATGTGACGTGCTTGCTCTGGCTGGCTCCTGCCCCTACCTGTGAG
Organism: Ambystoma mexicanum; assembly: GCF_040938575.1. Lineage (NCBI taxonomy): Eukaryota > Metazoa > Chordata > Amphibia > Caudata > Ambystomatidae > Ambystoma > Ambystoma mexicanum. Next base: position 158,282,038 of record NC_090925.1, read on the forward strand.
GTGCCTGCTTTGGCTTGCTCCTGCCCGTACCCGTTAGGTGCCTGCTTTGGCTGACTTCTGCCCCTGTCCGTGAGGTGCCTGCTTTGGCTGTCTCCTGCCCCTATCCGTGAGGTGCCTGCTTTGGCTGGCTCCTGCTACCCCCTGTGAGGTGCCTGCTTTGGCTGGCTCCTGCCCCTACCTGTGAGGTGCCTGCTTTGGGAGGCTCCTGCCCCTACCTGTGAGGTGCCTGCTTTGGGAGGCCCCTGCCCCTACCTGTGAGGTGCCTGCTTTGGCTGACTCCTGCCACCACCCTGCTTTGGCTGGCTCCTGCCCCCACCCATGAGGTGCCTGCTTTCACTGGCTTCTGCCCCCCCATGAGGTGCCTGCTTTGGCTGGCTCCTGCCCCTGTCCGTGAGGTGCCTGCTTTGGCTGGCTCCTGCCACTGTCCCTGAGGTGCCTGCTTTGACTGGCTCCTGCTACCACCTGTGAGGTGCCTGCTTTGGCTGGCTCCTGCCCCCACCCGTGAGGTGCCTGCTTTGGCTGACTCCTGCCCCCACCCTGCTTTGGCTGGCTCCTGCGCCCACCCATGAAGTGCCTGCTTTGGCTGGCTCCTGCCCCTGCCCGTGTGGTGCCTGCTTTGGCTGGCTCCTGCCCCCGCCCGTGAGGTTTCTGCTTTGGCTGGCTCCTGCCTCCTTTGGTTGGCTCATGCCCCCTCCTGTTAGGTGCCTGCTTTGGCTGGATCCTGCCCCCCCACATGAGGTGCCTGCTTTGGCTGTCGTATGCCCGTATCCGTGAGGTGCCTACTTTGGCTGCCTACTGCCCCTACCTGTGAGGTGCCTGCTTTGGCTGGCTCATGCCCCCACCTGTGACGTGCCTGCTCTGGCTGGCTCCTGCCACTACCTGTGAGGTGCTTGCTTTGGCTTGCTCCTGCCCCCACCCGTGAGGTGCCTGCTTTGGCTGGCTCATGCCCCCACCCGTGAGGTACCCGCTTTGGCGAGGTGCCTGCTTTGGCTGGCTCCAGCCCCCACCCATGAGGTGCCTGCTTTGGATGGCTCATGCCCCTACCTGTGTGGTGCCTGCTTTGGCTGGCTCCTGCCCCTATCCGTGAGATGCCTGCTTTGTCTGGCTCCTGCCCCCACCCTGCTTTGGCTGGCTCCTGCCCCCTCCCATGAGGTGCCTGCTTTGGCTGGCTCCAGCCCCCACCTGTGAGGTGCCTGCTTTGGCTGGCTACAGCCCACCCGTGAGGTGCCTACTCTGGCTGGCTCATGCCCCTACCCGTGTGGTGCCTGCTTTGGCTGGCTCCCACCCCTACCGAGAGGTACCTGCTTTGTCTGGCTCCTGTCCCCACCCTGCTTTAGCTGGCTCCTGACCCCACCCATGTGGTGCCTGCTTTGGCTGGGTCATGACACCACCCATGAGGTGCCTACTCTGGCTGGCTCATGCCCCCACCCGTGAGGTGCCTGCTTTGGCTGGCTCCTGCCCCTACCCGTGTGGTGCCTGCTTTGGCTGGCTCCTGCCCCTACCCATGAGGTGCCTGCTTTGGCTCTCTCCCGCCCCTAGCCGTGAGGTGACTGCTTTGGCTGGTTCCTTCCCCTACCCTTGTGGTGCCTGCTCTGGCTGGCACCTGCCTCTACCCTTGAGGTGCCTGATTTGGATGGTTCCTGCCACTATCCGTGTAGTGTCTGCTTTGGCTGGCTCCTGCCCGTACCCGTGAGGTGCCTGATTTGGCTGGCTCATGCCCCTACCCGTGAGTTGCCTGCTTTGGCTGGCTCCTGCCCCCGCCCATGAGATGCCTGCTTTGGCTGGCTCCAGCCCCTGCCCGTGAGGTGCCTGCTTTGGCTGGCTCATGCCCCTACCCGTGTGGCGGCTGTTTTGGCTGCCTCCTGCCCCTTCCCGTGAGGTGCCTGCTTTGGCTGGCTCCTGCCCCCATCCTTGAGGTGCCTGCTTTGGCAGGCTCATGCCCCTACCCATGAGGTGTCTGCTTTGGCTGGCTACTGCCCCCAACCGTGAGGTGCTTACTTTAGCTGGCTCCTGCCCCTACCTGTGAGGTGCTTGCTTTAGCTGGGTCCTGCCCCCTCCCTGTGAGGTGCCTGCTTTGGCTGGTTCCTGCCCCCATCCGTGAGGTGCTTACTTTAGCCTGCTCCTGCCCCTACCTGTGAGGTGCTTTCTTTAGCTGGCTCCTGCCCCCTCCCATGAGGTGCCTGCTCTGGCTGGCTCCTGCCCCCTCCCATGAGGTGCCTGCTTTGGCTGGCTCCTGCCCCCACTCATGAGGTGCCTGCTTTGGCTGGCTCATGCCCCTACCCATGAGGTGCCTGCTTTGGCTGCTTCCTGCCCCCATCCGTGAGGTGCTTACTTTAGCTGGCTCCTGCCCCTACCTGTGAGGTGCTTTCTTTAGCTGGCTCCTGCCCCCTCCCATGAGGTGCCTGCTCTGGCTGGCTCCTGCCCCCTCCCATGAGGTGCCTGCTTTGGCTGGCTCCTGCCCCCACTCATGAGGTGCCTGCTTTGGCTGGCTCCTGCCCATACCCATGAGGTGCCTGCTTTGGCTGGCTCCTGACCCTGCCCGTGAGGTGCCTGCTTTGGCTGGCTCATGCCCCTAACCGCGAGGTTCTTGCTTTGGCTGGCTCCTGTCCCTGCCTATGAGGTACGTGCTTTGGCTGGCTCATGTCCCCAACTGTGACGTGCCTGCTCTGGCTGGCTCCTGCCTGTACCTGTGAGGTGCCTGCTTTGGCTTGCTCTTGCCTGTACCTGTTAGGTGCCGGCTTTGGCTGGCTCCTGCCATTGTCCGTGAGGTGCCTGCTTTGGCTGGCTCATGCCCCTACCCCTGAGGTGCCTGCTTTGGCTGGCTCCTGGCCCCATCCGTGAGGTGCTTACTTTAGCTGGCTCCTGCCCCTACCTGTGAGGTGCTTGCTTTAGCTGGCTCCTGCCCCCTCCCATGAGGTGCCTGCTTTGGCTGGCTCCCACCCCAAACCACGAGATAACTGCTTTGTCTGGCTCCTGTACCCACCCTGCTTTGGCTGGCTCCTGACCCCACCCATGAGGTGCCTGCTTTGGCTGGCTCCTGCTCCCTCCCATGAGGTGCCTGCTTTGGCTGGCTCCCACCCCTACCCGTGAGATACCTGCTTTGTCTGGCTCCTGTCCCCACCCTGCTTTGGCTGGCTCCTGACCCCACCCATGAGGTGCCTGCTTTGGCTGGCTCATGCCCCAACCCATGAGGTGCCTACTTTGGCTGGCTCATGCCCCCACCCGTGAGGTGCCTGCTTTGGCTGGCTCCTGCCCCTACCCATGTGGTGCCTGCTTTGGCTGGCTCCTGTCCCTACCCATGAGGTGCCTGCTTTGGCTCTCTCCCGCCCCTAGCCATGAGGTGACTGCTTTGGCTGGTTCCTTCCCCTACCCTTGTGGTGCCTGCTCTGGCTGACACCTGCTTCTACCCTTGAGGTGCCTGATTTGTATGGTTCCTGCCACTATCCGTGTGGTGTCTGCTTTGGCTGGCTCCTGCCAGTACCCGTGAGGTGCCTGATTTGGCTGGGTCATGCCCCTAACCGTGAGGTGCCTGCTTTGGCTGGCTCCTGCCCCCGCCCATGAGGTGCCTGCTTTGGCTGGCTCCTGCCCCTGCCCGTGAGGTGCCTGCTTTGGCTGGCTCCTGCCCCTACCCGTGTGGTGGCTGTTTTGGCTGCCTCCTGCCCCTTCCCGTGAGGTGCCTGCTTTGGCTGGCTACTGCCCCCACCCGTGAGGTGCCTGCTTTGGCTGGCTCATGCCCCTACCCATGAGGTGCCTGCTTTGGCTGGCTACTGCCCCCAACCGTGAGATGCTTACTTTAGCTGGCTCCTGCCTCTACCTGTGAGGTGCTTGCTTTAGCTGGCTCCTGCCCCCTCCCATGAGGTGCCTGCTCTGGCTGGCTCCTGCCCCCTCCCATGAGGTTCCTGCTTTGGCTGGCTCCTGCCCCCACCCATGTGGTGCCTGATTTGGCTGGCTCATGCCACTACCCATGCGGTGCCTGCTTTGGCTGGCTCCTGCCCCTGCCCATGAGGTGCCTGCTTTGGCTGGTCCTGACCCTAACCGCGAGGTTCTTGCTCTGGCTGGCTCCTGCCCCTACCTGTGAGGTGCCTGCTTTGGCTTGCTCCTGCCCATTCCCGTTAGGTGCCTGCTTTGGCTGGCTCATGCCCCCTCCCATGAGGTGCCTGCTTTGGCTGGCTCCTGGCCCCACCCATGAGGTGCCTGATTTGGCTGGCTCATGCCCCTACCCATGAGGTGCCTGCTTTGGCTGGCTCCTGTCCCTACCTATGAGATACGTGTTTTGGCTGGCTCATATCCCCATCTGTGATGTGCCTGCTCTGGCTGGCTCCTGCCCCTACCTGTGAGGTGCCTGCTTTGGCTTGCTCCTGCCCGTACCCGTTAGGTGCCTGCTTTGGCTGGCTCATGCCCATACCCATGAGGTGCCTGATTTGGCTGGCTACTGCCCCCAACCGTGAGGTGCTTACTTTAGCTGGCTCCTGCCCCTACCTTTGAGGTGCTTGCTTTAGCTGGTTCCTGCCCCCTCCCTGTGAGGTGCCTGCTTTGGCCAGTTCCTGCCCCCATCCGTGAGGTGCTTACTTTAGCTGGCTCCTGCCCCTACCTGTGAGGTGCCTGCTTTGGCTGGCTCCCACCCCCACCCGTGAGGTGCCTGCTTTGGCTGTCTCATGCCCCTACCCATGAGTTGCCTGATTTGGTGGCTCCTGCCCCTACCCGTGAGGTGCCTGCTTTGGCTGGCTCATGCCCCTAACCGCGAGGTTTTTCCTTTGGCTGGCTCCTGTCCCTACCTATGAGGTACTTGCTTTGGCTGGCTCATGTCCCCAACTGTGACATGGCTGCTCTGGCTGGCTCCTGCCCCTACCTGTTAGGTGCCTGCTTTGGCTGGCTCCTGCCCCTGTCCGTGAGGTGACTGCTTTGGCTGGCTCATGCCCCTACCCGTGAGGTGCCTGCTTTGGCTGGCTCCTGCCCCCATCCGTGAGGTGCTTACTTTAGCTGGCTCCTGCCCCTACCTGTGAGGTGCTTGCTTTAGCTGGCTCCTGCCCCCTCCCATGAGGTGCCTGCTTTGGCTGGCTCCCACCCCTACCCGTGAGATACCTGCTTTATCTGGCTCCTGTCCCCACCCTGCTTTGGCTGGCTCCTGACCCCACCCATGAGGTGCCTGCTTTGGCTGGCTCATGCCCCAACCCATGAGGTGCCTACTTTGGCTGGCTCATGCCCCCACCCGTAAGGTGCCTGCTTAGGCTGGCTCCTGCCCCTACCCGTGTGGTGCCTGCTTTGGCTGGCTCCTGCCCCTACCCATGGGGTGCCTGCTTTGGCTCTCTCCCGCCCCTAGCCGTGAGGTGACTGCTTTGGCTGGTTCCTTCCCCTACCCGTGAGGTGCCTGCTTTGGCTGGCTCCTGCCCGTGAGGTGCCTGTTTTGGCTGCCTCCTGCCCCTTCCCGTGAGGCGCCTGCTTTGGCTGCCTCCTGCCCCCACCCGTGAGGTGCCTGCTTTGGCTTGCTCCTGCCCGTACCTGTTAGGTGCCTGCTTTGGCTGGCTCCTGCCCCCTCCCATGAGGTGCCTGCTCTGGCTGGCTCCTGCCCCCTCCCATGAGGTGCCTGCTTTGGCTGGCTCCTGCCCCCACCCATGAGGTGCCTGCTTTGGCTGGCTCATGCCCCTACCCATGAGGTTCCTGCTTTGGCTGGCTACTGCCCCCAACCGTGAGGTGCTTACTTTAGCTGGCTCCTGCCCCTACCTGTGAGGTGCTTGCTTTAGCTGGGTCCTGCCCCCTCCCTGTGAGGTGCCTGCTTTGGCTGGTTCCTGCCCCCATCCGTGAGGTGCTTACTTTAACTGGCTCCTGCCCCTACCTGTGAGGTGCTTTCTTTAGCTGGCTCCTGCCCCCTCAATTGAGGTGCCTGCTCTGGCTGGCTCCTGCCCTCTCCCATGAGGTGCCTGCTTTGGCTGGCTCCTGCCCCCACTCATGAGGTGCCTGCTTTGGCTGGCTCATGCCCCTACCCATGAGGTGCCTGCTTTGGCTGGCTCCTGCCCCTGCCCGTGAGGTGCCTGCTTTGGCTGGCTCATGCCCCTAACCGCGAGGTTCTTGCTTTGGCTGGCTCTTGTCCCTGCCTATGAGGTACGTGCTTTGGCTGGCTCATGTCCCCAACTGTGACGTGCCTGCTCTGGCTGGCTCCTGCCCCTACCTGTGAGGTGCCTGCTTTGGCCTGCTCCTGCCGGTACCTGTTAGGTGTCAGCTTTGGCTGGCTCCTGCCCCTGTCCGTGAGGTGCCTGCTTTGGCTGGCTCATGACCCTACCCGTGATGTTCTGCTTTGGCTGGCTCCTGCCCCCATCCATGAGGTGCTTACTTTAGCTGGCTCCTTCCCCCTCCCATGAGGTGCCTGCTTTGGCTGGCTCCCACCCCTAACTGCGAGATACCTGCTTTGTCTGGCTCCTGTCCCCACCCTGCTTTGGCTGGCTACTGACCCCACCCATGAGGTGCCTGCTTTGGCTGGCTCATGCCCCCACCCATGAGGTGCCTACTCTGGCTGGCTCTTGTGCCCACCCGTGAGGTGCCTGCTTTGGCTGGCTCCTGCCCCTACCCATGTGGTGCCTGCTTTGGCTGGCTCCTGTCCCTACCCATGAGGTGCCTGCTTTGGCTCTCTCCCACCCCTAGTCATGAGGTGACTGCTTTGGCTGGTTCCTTCCCCTACCCTTGTGGTGCCTGCTCTGGTTGACACCTGCCTCTACCCTTGAGGTGCCTGATTTGGATGGTTCCTGCCACTATCCATGTGGTGTCTGCTTTGGCTGGCTCCTGCCCGTACCCGTGAGGTGCCTGATTTGGCTGGCTCATGCCCGTACCCGTGAGGTGCCTGCTTTGGCTGGCTCCTGCCCCCACCCATGAGGTGCCTGCTTTGGCTGGTTCCTGCCCCTGCCGTGAGGTGCCTGCTTTGGCTGGCTCCTGCCCCTACCCATGTGGTGGCTGTTTTGGCTGCCTCCTGCCCCTTCCCGTGAGGTGCCTGCTTTGGCAGGCTCCTGCCCCCACCCGTGAGGTGCCTGCTTTGGCTGACTCATGCCCCTACCTGTGAGGTGCCTGCTTTGGCTGGCTACTGCCCCCAACCGTGAGTTGCTTACTTTAGCTGGCTCCTGCCCCTACCTGTGAGGTGCTTGCTTTAGCTGGCTCCTGCCTCCTCCCATGAGGTGCCTGCTCTGGCTGGCTCCTGCCCCCTCCCATGAGGTGCCTGCTTTGGCTGGCTCCTGCCCCCACCCATGAGGTGCCTGATTTGGCTGGCTCATGCCCCTACCCATGAGTTGCCTGCTTTGGCTGGCTCCTGCCCCTGCCCATGAGGTGCTTGCTTTGGCTGGCTCATGCCCCTAACCGCGAGGTTCTTGCTTTGGCTGGCTCCTGTCCCTACCTATGAGATACGTGTTTTGGCTGGCTCATATCCCCATCTGTGACGTGCCTGCTCTGGTTGGCTCCTGCCCCTACTTGTGAGGTGCCTGCTTTGGCTTGCTCCTGCCCATACCCGTTAGGTGCCTGCTTTGGCTGGCTCATGCCCCTACCCATGAGGTGCCTGATTTGGCTGGCTACTGCCCCCAACCGTGAGGTGCTTAAATTAGCTGGCTCCTGCCTCTACCTTTGAGGTGCTTGATTTAGCTGGCTCCTGCGCCCTCCCTGTGAGGTGCCTGCTTTGGCTGGTTCCTGCCCCCATCCGTGAGGTGCTTACTTTAGCTGGCTCCTGCCCCTACCTATGAGGTGCTTTCTTTAGCTGGCTCCTGCCCCCTTCCATGAGGTGCCTGCTTTGGCTGGCTCCTGCCCCCACCCGTGAGGTGCCTGCTTTGGCTGTCTGATGCCTCTACCCATGAGTTGCCTGATTTGGCTGGCTCCTGGCCCTGCCCGTGAGGTGCCTGCTTTGGCTGGCTCATGCCCCTAACCGCGAGGTTCTTGCTTTGGCTGGGTCCTATCTCCCTACTTATGAGGTACGTGCTTTGGCTGGCTCATGTCCCCAACTGTGACATGCCTGCTCTGGCTGGCTCCTGCCCCTACCTGTGAGGTGCCTGATTTGGCTTGCTCCTGCCCGTACCCGTTAGGTGCCGGGTTTTGGCTTTCTCCTGCCCCTGTCCGTAAGGTGCCTGCTTTGGCTGGCTCATGCCCCTACCCGTGAGGTGCCTGCTTTGGCTGGCTCCTGCCCCCATCCGTGAGGTGCTTACTTTAGCTGGCTCCTGCCCCTACCTGTGAGGTGCTTGCTTTAGCTGGCTCCTGCTCCCTCCCATGAGGTGCCTGCTTTGGCTGGCTCCCAACCCTACCCGTGAGATACCTGCTTTGTCTGGCTCCTGTCCCCACCCTGCTTTGGCTGGCTCCTGACCCCACCCATGATGTGCCTGCTTTGGCTGGCTCATGCCCCAACCCATGAGGTGCCTACTTTGGCTGGCTCATGCCACCACCCATGAGGTGCCTGCTTTGACTGGCTCCTGCCCCTACCGGTGTGGTGCCTGCTTTGGCTGGCTCCTGCCCCTACCCATGAGGTGCCTGCTTTGGATCTCTCCCGCCCCTAGCCATGAGGTGACTGCTTTGGCTGGTTCCTTCCCCTACCCTTGTGGTGCCTGCTCTGGCTGGCACCTGCCTCTACCCTTGAGGTGCCTGATTTGGATGGTTCCTGCCACTATCTGTGTGGTGTCTGCTTTGGCTGGCTCCTGCCCGTACCCATGAGGTGCCTGATTTGGCTGGCTCATGCCCCTACCCATGAGGTGCCTGCTTTGGCTGGCTCCTGCCCCTGCCCGTGAGGTGCCTGCTTTGGCTGGCTCATGCCCCTACCCGTGTGGTGGCTGTTTTGGCTGCCTCCTGCCCCTTCCTGTGAGGTGCCTGCTTTGGCTGGCTCCTGCCCCCACCCGTGAGGTGCCTGCTTTGGCTGGCTCATGCCCCTACCCTTTGGCTGGCTACTGCCCCCAACCGTGAGGTGCCTGCTTTGGCTGGCTCCTGCCCCCATCCGTGAGGTGCTTACTTTAGATGGCTCCTGCCCCTACCTGTGAGGTGCTTTCTTTAGTTGGCTCCTGCCCCCTCCCATGACGTGCCTGCTTTGGCTGGCTCCTGCCCCCACCCGTGAGGTGCCTGATTTGGCTGGCTCCTACCCCTACATGTGAGGTGCCTGCTTTGGCTGACTCCTGCCACCACCCTGCTTTGGCTGGCTCATGCCCCTACCCATGAGGTGCCTGCTTTGGTTGGCTCATGCCCCTAACCGCGAGGTTCTTGCTCTGGCTGGCTCCTGCCCCTACCTGTGAGGTGCCTGCTTTGGCTTGCTCCTGCCCGTACCCGTTAGGTGCCTGCTTTGGCTGACTCCTGCCCCTGTCCGTGAGGTGCCTGCTTTGGCTGGCTCATGCCCCTACCCGTGAGGGGCCTGCTTTGGCTGGCTCCCGCCCACATCCGTGAGGTGCTTACTTTAGCTGGTCCTGCCCCCACCCGTGATGTGCCTGCTTTGGCTGGCTCATGCCCCTACCCATGAGGTGCCTGCTTTGGCTGGCTACTGCCCCCAACCGTGAGGTGCCTGCTTTGGCTGGCACCTGCCCCCATCCGTGAGGTGCTTACTTTAGATGGCTCTTGCCCCTACCTGTGAGGTGCTTTCTTTAGCTGGCTCCTGCCCCCTCCCATGAGGTGTCTGTTTGGCTGGCTCCTAGGAACCGCCCGTGAGGTGCCTGATTTGGCTGGCTCCTGCCCCTACACGTGAGGTGCCTGCTTTGGCTGACTCCTGCCACCACCCTGCTTTAGCTGGCTCCTGCCCCCTCCCATGAGGTGCCTGATTTGGCTGGCTCCTGCCACCGCCCGTGAGGTGCCTGATTTGGCTGGCTCCTGCCCCTACATGTGAGGTGCTTACTTTAGCTGGCTCCTGCCCCCACCTGTGAGGTGCCTGCTTTGGCTGACTCATGCCCCTACCTGTGAGGTGCCTGCTTTGACTGGCTCCTGCCCCCATCCGTGAGGTGTTTACTTTAGCTGGCTCCTGCCCCTACCTGTGAGGTGCTTGCTTTAGCTGGCTCCTGCCCCTACCCGTGTGGTGCCTGCTTTGGTGGCTCCTGCCCCTACCCATGAGGTGCCTGCTTTGGCTCTCTCCCGCCCCTAGCAGTGAGGTGATTGCTTTGGCTGGTTCCTTCCCCTTCCCTTGTGGTGCCTGCTCTGGCTGGCACCTGCCTCTAGCCTTGAGGTGCCTGATTTGGATGGTTCCTGCCACTATCCGTGTGGTGTCTGCTTTGGCTGGCTCCTGCCCATACCCGTGAGGTGCCTGATTTGGCTGGCTCATGCCCCTACCCGTGAGGTGCCTGCTTTGGCTGGCTCCATCCCCGCCCATTAGGTGCCTGCTTTGGCTGGCTCCTGCCCGTGAGGTGCCTGCTTTGGCTGGCTCATGCCCCTACCCATGTGGTGGCTGTTTTGGCTGCCTCCTGCCCCCTCCCATGAGGTGCCTGCTTTGGCTGGCTCTTGGCCCCACCCGTGAGGTGCCTGATTTGGCTGGCTCATGCCCCTACCCATGAGGTGTCTGATTTTGCTGGCTCCTGCCCATGCCCGTGAGGTGCCTGTTTTGGCTGGCTCATGCCCCTACCCATGAGGTGCCTGCTTTGTCTCTCTCCCGCCCCTAGCCGTGAGGTGACTGCTTTGGCTGGTTCCTTCCCCTACCATTGTGGTGCCTGCTCTGGCTGGCACCTGCCTCTACCCTTGAGGTGCCTGATTTGGATGGTTCCTGCCACTATCCGGGTGGTGTCCGCTTTGGCTGGCTCCTGCCCGTACCCGTGAGGTGCCTGATTTGGCTGGCTCATGCCCCTACCCGTGAGGTGCTGCTTTGGCTGGCTCCTGCCCCCGCCCATGAGGTGCCTGCTTTGACTGGCTCCTACCCCTGCCCCTGAGGTGCCTGCTTTGGCTGGCTCATGCCCCTACCCATGTGGTGGCTGTTTTGGCTGCCTCCTGCTCCTTCCCGTGAGGTGCCTGCTTTGGCTGGCTCCTGCCCCCTCCCATGGGGTGCCTGCTTTGGCTGGCTCCTGCCCCCATCCCAGAGGTCCTTTCTTTAGATGGCTCCTGCCCCTACCTGTGAGGTACTTTCTTTAGCTGGCTCCTGCCCCCTCCCATGAGGTGCCTGCTTTGGCTGGCTCCTGCCCCCACTCGTTAAGTGCCTGATTTGGCTGGCTCATGCCCCTAACCGCGAGGTTCTTGCTTTGGCTGGCTCATGCCCCTCCCATGAGGTGCCTGCTTTGGCTGGCTCCTGCCCCCAGCCGTGAGGTGCCTGCTTTGGCTGGCTCCTGCCCCCTCCCATGAGGTGCCTGCTTTGGCTGGCTCCTGCCCCCATCCGTGAGGTGCTTACTTTAGATGGCTCCTGCCCCCTCCCATGAGGTGCCTGCTTTGGCTGGCTCCTGCCCCCACCCGTTAAGTGCCTGATTTGGCTGGCTCATGCCCCTAACCGTGAGGTTCTTGCTTTGGCTGGCTCCTGTCCCTACCTATGAGATACGTGCTTTGGCTGGCTCATGTCCCCACCTGTGACGTGCCTGCTCTGGCTGGCTTCTGCCCCTACCTGTGAGGTGCCTGCTTTGGCTTGCTCCTGCCCGTACCCGTTAGGAGCCTGCTTTGGCTGGCTCCTGCCCCTGTCCGTGAGGTGCCTGCTTTGGCTGGCTCATGCCCCTACCCTTGAGGTGCCTGCTTTGGCTGGCTCCTGCCCACATCCGTGAGGTGCTTACTTTAGCTGGCTCCTGCCCCAACCTGTGAGGTGCTTGCTTGAGCTGGCTCCTGCTCCACCTGTGAGGAGCATGCTTTGGCTGGCACAAGGCCCTACCCGTGAGGTGCCTGCTTTGGCTGGCTCCTGCCCCAACTCATGAGGTACCTGCTTTGGCTGGCACTTGCGCCTATCTCTGAGGTGCCTGCAGCTGGCTCATGCCCCTACCCGTGAGGTGCCTGCTTTGGCTGACTCCTGCTCCTATCCGTGAGGTGCCTGTTTTGGCTGGCTCCTGGCTCACCCTGAGGTGCCTGTTTTGGCTGCCTCCTGCCCCCACCCGTAAAGTGCCTGCTTTGGCTGGCTCCTGCCACCGCCCGTGAGATGCCTGCTTTGGCTGGCTCCTGCCCCCACCCGTTAAGTGCCTGATTTGGCTGGCTCATACCCCTAACCGTGAGGTTCTTGCTTTGGCTGGCTCATGTCCCCACCTGTGATGTGCCTGCTCTGGCTGGCTTCTGCCCCTACCTGTGAGGTGCCTGCTTTGGCTTGCTCCTGCCCATACCCGTTAGGAGCCTGCTTTGGCTGGCTCCTGCCCCTGTCCGTGAGGTGCCTGCTTTGGCTGGCTCATGCCCCTACCCTTGAGGTGCCTGCTTTGGCTGGCTCCTGCCCACATCCGTGAGGTGCTTACTTTAGCTGGCTCCTGCCCCAACCTGTGAGGTGCTTGCTTGAGTTGGCTCCTGCCCCCTCCCATGAGGTGCCTGCTTTGGGGGCTCTTGGCCCCACACGTGATGTGCCTGATTTGGCTGGCTCATGCCCCTACCCATGAGGTGCCTGCTTTGGCTGACTCCTGCCCCTGCCCGTGAGGTGCCTGCTTTGGCTGGCGCCTGCCCCTGTCCGTGAGTTGCCTGCTTTGGCTGGCTCATGCCCCTACCCGTGTGGTGGCTGTTTTGGCTGCCTCCTGCCCCTTCCCCTGAGGTGCCTGCTTTGGCTGGCTCCTGCCCCCTCCAGTGAGGTTCCTGCTTTGGCTGGCTCCTGCCCCTATCCGTGAGGTGCCTGCTTTGGCTGCCTCCTGCCCCACCTGTGAGGAGCATGCTTTGGCTGGCACAAGGCCTTACCCGTGAGGTGCCAGCTTTGGCTGGCACCTGCCCCAACTCATGAGGTACCTGCTTTGGCTGGCTCTTGCGCCTATCTCTGAGGTGCCTGCAGCTGGCTAATGCCCCTACCCGTGAGGTGCCTGCTTTGGCTGACTCCTGCTCCTATCCGTGAGGTGCCTGATTTGGCTGGCTCCTGGCTCACCCTGAGGTGCCTGTTTTGGCTGCCTCCTGCCCCCACCCGTGAAGTGTCTGCTTTGGCTGCCTCCTGCCACCGCCCGTGAGATGCCTGCTTTGGCTGGCTCCTGCCCCTACCCTTGGGGTGCCTGCTTTGTCTGGCTCATGCCCCCACCCGTGCGGTGCCTACTCTGGCTGGCTCATGCCCCTACCCGTGTGGTGCCTGCTTTGGCCGGCTCCCGCACCTACCCCTGAGATGCCTGCTTTGTCTGCCTCCTGTCCACACCCTGCTTTGGCTGGCTCCTGCCCCCACCCATGGGGGGCCTGCTTTGGCTGGCTCATGCCCCTACCTCTGAGGTGCCTACTCTGGCTTGCTCATGCACCCACCCGTGAGGTGCCCGCTTTGACTGGCTCCTACCCCTACCGGTGTGGTGCCTGCTTTGGCTGGCTCCTGCCCCTACCCATGAGGTGCCTGCTTTGGCTCTCTCCCGCCCCTAGCCATGAGGTGACTGCTTTGGCTGGTTCCTTCCCCTACCCTTGTGGTGCCTGCTCTGGCTGGCACCTGCCTCTACCCTTGAGGTGCCTGATTTGGATGGTTTCTGCCAATATCCGTGTGGTGTTTGCTTTGGCTGGCTCCTGCCCCTACCCGTGAGGTGCCTGCTTTGGCTGGCTCCTGCCTGTGAGGTGCCTGCTTTGGATGGCTCCTGTCCCTACCCGTGAGGTGCCTGCTTTGGCTGGCTCCTGTCCCTACCCGTGAGGGGCCTGCTTTGGATGGCTTATGCCCCTACCCGTGAGGTGCCTTCTTTGGCTTGCTCCTGCCCCCACCTGTGAGGTGCCTGATTTGGCTTGCTCATGCCCCTACCCATGAGGTGCCTGCTTTGGCTGGCTCCTGCCCCTGCCCGCGAGGTGCCTGCTTTGGCTGGCTCATGCCCCTAACCGCGAGGTTCTTGCTTTGGCTGGCTCCTGTCCCTACCTATGAGGTATGTGCTTTGCTTGGCTCATGTCCCCACCTGTGACGTGCCTGCTCTGGCTGGCTCCTGCCCCTACCTGTGAGGTGCCTGCTTTGGCTTGCTCCTGCCCGTACCCGTTAGGTGCCTGCTTTGGCTGGCTCCTGCCCCTGTCCTTGAGGTGCCTGCTTTGGCTGGCTCATGCCCCTACCCGTGAGGTGCTACCTTGGCTGGCTCCTGCCCCCACCCTTGAGGTGCTTACTTTAGCTGGCTCCTGCCCCTACCTGTGAGGTGCCTGATTTGGCTGCCTCCTGCCCCACCTTTGAGGAGCATGCTTTGGCTGGCACAAGGCCCTACCCATGAGGTGCCTGCTTTGGCTGGCAACTGCCCCTACTCGTGAGGTACCTGCTTTGGCTGGCTCTTGCGCCTATCTCTGAGGTGCCTGTGGCTGGCTCATGCCCCTACCCGTGAGGTGCCTGCCATGGCTGACTCCTGCTCCTATCCGTGATTTGCCTGCTTTGGCTGGCTCCTGGCTCACCCTGAGGTGCCTGTTTTGACTGCCTCCTGCCCCCACCCGTGAGGTGCGTGCTTTGGCTGGCTCCTGCCACCGCCCGTGAGGTGCCTGCTTTGGCTGGCTCCTGCCCCTACCCGTGGGGTGCCTGCTTTGTCTCGCTCTTGCCTCCACCCATGAGGTGCCTGCTTTGTCTGGCTCATGCCCCCACCCGTGAGGTGCCTACTCTGGCTGGCTCTTGCCCCTGCCCGTGTGGTGTCAGCTTTGGCCGGCTTCCGCCCCTACCCCTGAGATGCCTGCTTTGTCTGGCTCCTGTCCACACCCTGCTTTGGCTGGCTCCTGACACTGCCCGTGAGGTGCCTGCTTTTGCTGGCTCCTGCCCTTACCCGTGAGGTGCCTGCTTTGGCTGGCTCTTGCCTCCACCCATGAGGTGCGTTCTTTGGCTGGCTCCTGCCCCCACCCATGAGGTGCCTGCTTTGGCTGGCTCCTGACCCCACCCGTGAGGTGCCTGCGTTGGCTACCCGTGAGGTGCCTGCTTTCGCTGGCTCCCGCACCCACCCGTGTGGTGCCTGCTTTGGCTGGCTCATTCTGCTACCTGTGAGGTGCCTGTTTTGGCTGGCTCTTTCCGCTACCTGTGAGATGCCTGCTTTGGCTGTCTCCTGCCCCTAACCGTGAGGTGAATGCTTTGGCTGGCTCCTACCCCAACACGTGAGGTGCCTGCTTTGGCTGGTCATGGCCCTACCTATGAGGTACGTGCTTTGGCTGGCTCATGTCCCCACCTGTGACGTGCTTGCTCTGGCTGGCTCCTGCCCCTACCTGTGAGGTGCCTGCTTTGGCTTGCTCCTGCTCCTACCCGTTAGGTGCCTGCTTTGGCTGGCTCCTGCCCCTGTCTGTGAGGTGCCTGCTTTGGCTGGCTCCTGCCCCTGTCCATGAGGTGCCTGCTTTGGCTGGCTCCCGCTACCGCCTGTGAGGTGCCTGCTTTCGCTGGCTCCTGCCCCTACATGAGAGGTGCCTGCTTTGGGAGGCTCCTGCCCCTACCTGTGAGGTGCCTGCTTTGGGAGGTCCCTGCCCCTACCTGTGAGGTGCCTGATTTGGCTGACTCCTGCCACCACCCTGCTTTGCCTGGCTCCTGCCTCCACCCATGAGGTGGCTGCTTTCGCTGGCTCCTGCCCCTACCCATGAGGTGCCTTATTTGGCTCTCTCCCACCCCTAGCCGTGAGGTGACTGCTTTGGCTGGTTCCTGCCCCTACCCTTGTGGTGCCTGCTCTGGCTGGCTCCTGCCTCTACCCTTGAGGTGTCTGCTTTGGATGGTTCCTGCCACTATCCATGTGGTGTCTGCTTTGGCTCGCTCCTGCCCTTACCCGTGTGGTGGCTGTTTTGGCTGCCTCCTGCCCCTACCCATGAGGTGCCTGCTTTGGCTGGCTCCTGCCACCGCCCGTGAGGTGCCTGCTTTGGCTGGCTCCTGACACTTGCCGTGAGGTGCCTGCTTTGCCTGGCTCACGCCTCCACCCATGAGGAGCCTGCTTCAGCTGGCTCCCGCCCCCACCCGTGAGGTGCCTGCTTTGGCTTGCTCATTCCGCTACCTGTGAGGTGCCTGCTTTGGCTGGCTCCTGCCCCTAACCGTGAGGTGCCTGCTTTGGCTGGCTCCTGCCTCCACACGTGAGGTGCCTGCTTTGGCGGGCTCATGGCCCTTACCGCGAGGTTCCTGCTTTGGCTGGCTCCTGTCCCTACCTATGAGGTACGTGCTTCGGCTGGCTCATGTCCCCACCTGTGACGTGCTTGCTCTGGCTGGCTCCTGACCCTACCTGTGAGGTGCCTGCTTTGGCTTGCTCCTGCCCCTACCCGTTAGGTGCCTGCTTTGGCTGGCTCCTGCCCCTGTCCATGAGGTGCCTGCTTTGGCTGGCTCCTGCCCCTGTCCGTGAGGTGCCTGCTTTGGCTGGCTCCTGCTACCCCCTGTGAGGTGCCTGCTTTGGCTGGCTCCTGCCCCTACCTGTAAGGTGCCTGCTTTGGGAGGCTCCTGCCCCTACCTGTGAGGTGCCTGCTTTGGGAGGCCCCTGCCCCTACCTGTGAGGTGCCTGCTTTAGCTGACTCCTGCCCCGGTCCGTGAGGTGCCTGCTTTGGCTGGCTCCTGCCACTGTCCCTGAGGTGCCTGCTTTGGCTGGCTCCTGCTACCGCCTGTGAGGTGACTGCTTTGGCTGGCTCCTGCCCCCACCCGTGAGGTGCCTGCTTTGGCTGACTCCTGCCCCCACCCTGCTTTGGCTGGCTCCTGCGCCCACCCATGAAGTGCCTGCTTTGGCTGGCTTCTGCCCCTCCATGGGGTGCCTGCTTTGGCTGGCTCCTGCCCCGGTCCGTGAGGTGCCTGCTTTGGCTGGCTCCTGCCACTGGCCCTGAGGTGCCTGCTTTGGCTGGCTCCTGCTACCGTCTGTGAGGTGCCTGCTTTGGCTGGCTCCTGCCCCCACCCGTGAGGTGCCTGCTTAGGCTGACTCCTGCCCCCACCCTGCTTTGGCTGGCTCCTGCGCCCACCCATGAAGTGCCTGCTTTGGCTGGCTCCTGCCCCCCCCCCCATGAGGTGCCTGCTTTGGCTGGCTCATGCCCCCTCCCGTGAGGAGCCTACTCTGGCTAGCTTATGCCCCCACCTGTGCGGTGCCTGCTTTGGCTGGCTCCTGCCCCCACCCATGAGGTGCATTCTTTGGCTTGCTCCTGCCCTTAGCCGTGAGTTGCATGCTTTGGCTCTCTCCTGCACCTAGCCATGAGGTACCTGCTTTGCCTGGTTCCTGCCCTACTCGTGTTGTGCCTGCTTTGGCTCTTACCTGCCCCTAGCCGCGTGAGGTGCCTGCTTTGGCTGGCTCCTGCCTGTGAGGTGCCTGCTTTGGATGGCTCCTGTCCCTACCCGTGAGGTGCCTGCTTTGGCTGGCTCCTGTCCCTACCCGTGAGGGGCCTGCTTTGGATGGCTTATGCCCCTACCCGTGAGGTGCCTTCTTCGGCTGGCTCCTGCCACCACCCGTGAGGTACCTGATTTGGCTTGCTCATGCCCCTACCCATGAGGTGCCTGCTTTGGCTGGCTCCTGCCCCTGCCCGTGAGGTGCCTGCTTTGGCTGGCTCATGCCCCTAACCGCGAGGTTCTTGCTTTGGCTGGCTCCTGTCCCTACCTATGAGGTACGTGCTTTGCTTGGCTCATGTCCCCACCTGTGACGTGCCTGCTCTGGCTGGCTCCTGCCCCTACCTGTGAGGTGCCTGCTTTGGCTTGCTCCTGCCCGTACCCGTTAGGTGCCTGCTTTGGCTGGCTCCTGCCCCTGTCCTTGAGGTGCCTGCTTTGGCTGGCTCATGCCCCTACCCGTGAGGTGCCTGCCTTGGCTGGCTCCTGCCCCCATCCTTGAGGTGCTTACTTTAGCTGGCTCCTGCCCCTACCTGTGAGGTGCCTGATTTGGCTGCCTCCTGCCCCACCTTTGAGGAGCATGCTTTGGCTGGCACAAGGCCCTACCCATGAGGTGCCTGCTTTGGCTGGCTCCTGCCCCTAACCGTGAGGTGCCAAAGAGTGACAGTTTAGAATGTTCATTGTTGTTCTGCAGTGTTTTCTAACCAATCAGAGCTGTCACTGTGAAACTCCATTTTGCCTTGGGTCAGAACCAGGAGTCTGAATCAGGAAGTTAAGGCCAAACCAACTACAATAGAAAACTTTCCACCCACACAAGGCTAATCTAAAAAAGGATAATAAAAGAGAAATAAAGGGAAAGAAACTTGAATAAGGGAAAATAGCCTGAATAGGGGAAGGAAACCTGACAAAAATCCTTTATGTATCTTGTGCAATAACTTGCTAGGCCTAGAAATGATCGCAAATCGGTGATGGAGGTCGGTGGTGTGGTGCTTGTGAGTGCACTGACCTTCTCAGGATCCGGTGTGATTCCACTTTGAGAGAAAATGCGAACGAAAAATCATAGTGTTGTTTTCCTAAATTCGCATTTGTCCTTGTTCAGAGAGAGGTGCGCTTCCTCCAGTGCCATGCACACGCGCATGAGTGTGTCATCGTGCTGCTCTTGCGTTTGCCCAAAAACCAAGATATCGTCGCTATAGTTCAGACAATTGGACACGTGTTTGATTATGTTATGAATTTCTGACTGAAAAATTTCTGCTGCTGAAGAAACTCCGAAACTGAGTCTCTTGTATCTATAGAGACCCAGGTGAGTAGCAAATGTGGTGATGTATCTGGATCTTTTGTGGAGTTCTAATTGATGGTACCCCTTATTGAGTTCCAGTTTTGAAAAAACTGTGGCTCCATTGAGTAGGTGTACCATATCCGTGATCCTAGGAGATTGATGACGTTCTCTTAAAATCGCTTCATTAGGTCTTCGCATGTCCACACAAATGCGAATGTCATGGGAGTCCTTTTTTGGTACGGGTATTATGGGGGACACCCAAGGAGTTGGTCCTTCAGCAGGTTCAATTATGTCCGCTTCTAGAAGTTTTATCAGTTCATTTTCCACCTGTTTTTGTATGTTAATAGGAATTCCGTGGTAATACTGTGCTACTGGAGTGACGCTGTTGTCTATGGGCCTCATTACGACCCTGGCGCTAAGCGAAAAACGATGGCGGTAAATGCTTACCGCCATCGTTTTCCGCCAGGTACGATCATGACCCGTGACCGTTAACTACGATGCCAATAGCGGCATCGTAGTTAACGCTGCCGCAAACAGCGCTAAGGGTGCGCGCACGCGACCGCCCACACCGTACTTAGCGCCATGGCGGAAAGGCACGCAAATGCCGACCCAAGCGGACATGCACCTAACGCCATCAATGAGGCCGCTAAGTACCTTACCGCCATGGTGCAAATAACGCCATCGCGAACCAACCGTAAAGGGCCAATTCAAGTGAATGCAGCTGCCACAGGTGCACAGAAACAGCACAGGTGAAGGCAATACAGACTCAGGGGAGTATAAAAAGAGCACACCCCACCCCTACCCACACCCAGTCACACTCCACAATGATGCCAATACGACTAGCAATGTTGGGGCTGGAGGACCTGATAGCAATGCATGTGCTACTACAACAGCAACAGCAACAACAACAGGCAGCACAGAGGAGACGCAGGAGGAGAAGGAGGGCAAGGCAGGCCCAGTAAGCCCCACCAGCACAGCCAGTGCCACCACGCAGGCAGCCCCCAATCCCACGCATCAGAGCCAATCCAAACAACCTCACTGCTGAGCAGATCCACACCCTGTACCGTTTGGACAGGGACACCATCACCGCCATCGTAGACATGACACACAACGACATCGTCAGCATGATAGAAAGTCCAACCGCCATCCCCCCCCTACTGAAGGTAGTGACTGTACTCCACTTCCTGGCCACAGGCACCTACCAGCACACAGTGGGGCACCTGCATGGCATTTCACAACCATTATTCTCACGAACACTCATCCAAGTGCTCGATGCCCTCCTCAAGCACACAGACGACCACATCTCATTACCACGGACTGCCCAGGAGATTGCAAACACCAAAGTGGGTTTCCATGCACTAGCCAGCATACCCGGTTGCATTGGTGCCATCGACTGCACCCATGTGGAATTGGTGGTTCCACGTGCCATGGAGGTACCGTACCGCAACCGGAAACAGTTCCACTCTGTCAACGTGCAAATGGTCTGTGACTCCAACAAGATCATCACACATTGTTGTGCCCGATTCCCCGGATCAACCCATGATTCCATGGTCCTGAGGAACTCCACAATACCACGCTACATGGAGCGACATGCAGGCCCAAGATCCTGGCTACTCGGTGAGTGCGATGTCATGGAAGTGGGCATGGGAATGACGTACCAGTGCATACTCCACCTGGCTGAAAGGGGGGGGGGGGATGATGCATACTCCACCTGGCTGAAAGGGGGGGGGGGGATGATGCATACTCCACCTGGCTGTGAGTAACACAGAGAACGGATACAGAGGAAGGCCACTCACAATGCACAAAACCCCTCTGCATACATAGGGTGATGGCATGCAAAACAGGCCATGGCAGCAATGAGCATATACTGGTTGCATAGTGTGAATCAATTAGTGCATGTAGAAGTGAGCCAAGGTAACAGTTCCATGCCAGCCATGGTGGGACATCATGTTCCTGATCAGACAACATGACTGACACATACATTCTCGCCTACATACAGGTGATGCAGCCTACCCCCTGAAGAGGTGGCTCCTCACGCCAGTCCGGAACCCGCAGAACCAGCACGAGGAGGACTACAACCGTGCACATACACGTACTCGTGTGGTCATAGAGCAGACATTCGGCCTCCTGAAGGCACGATTCCGAAGCCTCAGCAGGTCTGGTGGGGCACTCCTGTATGGCCATGAGAAGGTGGCAAAGATCGTCATGGCATGTGTCATGCTGCACAATATGTGCGTCAGACGGAATGTGCCCCTGCCCCCTGACGCAGAACTGCAACCACCTGACGATGAGGATGAGGATGAGGAGGGTGCAGAAGGGGCACCACCACATGGAGGAGGCGATGCACAGGAGGGGCGTGCCATGCGCCAAAGTATCATCAACCACTGCTTCTAGCACACACGGCTGGTGTTCATCGCATGGAGACTGCACTTGGGGCACTGTGTGACTCTGGGGCATGCACACTGAGGACTGGACACCAATAAAGCACACATACGCAATGAAAATGTCCACACATTTCCTTTTTTGAAACGAAAAAGTGTATTTGAACTATGAATTGTCGTGTCACACCCCCTCCCACCTCCCACCTCCCCCCTGCACACCCCAACACACCCCCTCCCACCTCCCACCTCCCCCCTGCACACACACCCCCCCAAACTCCCCCCTTAACTCCCCAACACACCACCCCGCCACCCCCCTGCACACCCCAACACACCCACTCCCCCCTCCACCCTCCCCCCCCCCCCCTGGAATCCCAACAAAGGTGTGAGTTGGTCTGTGCAGCAGTGTCAGTAGTAGGATTCCTACACTGTCCGGCCACTATTGGCAGCCCCCTCCACTGGCCCCCGGGGCACCCCTGCCTGTGCTGCGGAGGTTCCTCCCCGATCGGCGGATGGGGCTGCTCGGTGTCGAGCTGGCAACCGAGGAGGATCCTGCCTGCTCATTTGGACGCATGGCCCGTATTGTCTGCACAAGGTCAGTGATGGCGTGCCGCACAGCAGCTAGTTCCGCGCAGATGTCCTTTGTGGACGACTCTATAGCTGCCTTCACAGTCTCAGCACATTTCTCCATTGCTGCACTTGACCCCCCACATTCTGCAACATGTTCTTCGAGCAGCGAGGAAAGTTGCTGCTGCCGGGTGGCAATCGCCTCCAGAGAATGGTTGGAATTCTGGCCCATGGCTAATGGCAGTGGTATTCCCATTGGGCTGATCTGCCCCTGCAGCGGGGATGGAGTGGCTGGCCAATCGTCATCCTCTGGCTGACCCTGTGTGGCATCCGCATGCGGGCTGCTTAGGGACAGGTAGGGGGAATGAGGGTGGCCTGTGGGGCTTCTGACATCACTCTCCTCAAAGATCCCTGCTTCGCTATCGGAGGAGGCAGCAATGGCAGCAGTCTCCCCAATTGTGCTGCTTGCAGCAGAGGCTGTGGCTTCTGTGGGCATGATTGGTGTGATGTCTGCTGCTGCTGCTGCTGCTGTACTGCCTGCTGGGGTGGCTGTCTGTGCCCTGTCCTGTTTCCCTTGCAGGGATTTTGCCTGCTGTGGTGTTTTCCTCGGGACGACAGAGGTGGAGGGTTGTGGCGTTGGCACAGTTGGCCTGGCCCTCTTGGTGGGTGTGGAGGCTGTGGTGTCCTCTTCCTCAAGGTCGGAATTTGAGCCTGTGGTGGGACAGAGGAGGGAGAGTGTTATTGATGGGTCTGCGGACATTGGCCGGGCATTGTGGCGACTGGCATCTCATCAGTTAGTACATGTGGCACATTTCATGCAGGGGAAAAAAGTTGTCTCCCTTTTGTGTGGAAGTAGCATGGAGGTATGTGGGTGCCTGCAGTTAGGGTGTGCGTGCTGCATGTGTACAGGGTGCAGATCGGATGTATCTGTGGGCAGTCTCCTGCTGATGTGTTGCATTCACACTATGGGCCAACATTGTACTTCACATGAATGGACTTAGGTGAGATTTGCATGCCTTGATTTGAGCCACCTACCTGCATCGCCCGATGTCGGGGCTCCTCTCTCCATTCCTCCTACTCCTTCAATGCTCTGCATTCCGATTGTGGAGGCACAGATTTCCTCCCATGGCTGCAATTTTATAGGGGACTCCGATCCTCCCCCAGTTGCCATTGCCAGGTTCATGTTGGCTGATAGTATGCTCCTGACTCTGAGCCGGAGATCGTCCCACCGCTTGCGGCACTGTTTGACATTGCGGGGTGTTGTTCCCACGGCACTGACCCGCTGAGCTACCAGTGCCCATATGGCCTTCTTCTTGGATATGGCCGGTCTTGTCAGTTGGTTGGAGAATACCACTGCAGCGTTCTCCTGGAGGGTCTCCGCTAGAATGGTAAGCTCCTCTCTGGAGAAGCGGTCTTGCCGCTGGCGGTCACAGGCTTTTTTCAAAACTTTAGGCATCTTCCTGCAGGTAGAAGGTTGAAGACGGTATTGGCGGGGTCTCAGGCTCGGATGTCCAGTGGTTTCGGAGGATGGCAATGGATTGTGTTTTTAAAGATGGCCGCCGTGCTCTTTCCCGTTCCGCCGCGGTGACGCTACTTCCGGTTCCGCTTATCTACGGTCACCGCTAATTGCGGTGACCGCTAACTACGGTCACCGCTATGTACGGCGGTGGCGGTGGTGCACCTTGCGCCGCATACGATGCCGGTAGGTGCCGTTTTGGGGGCATTACCGCCATGGCGCTGTTTACATTACCGCCATGGCGTAATGCTCGTGCGCGATGGGTCCTAATGTGGCGCACTTTACGCCATCGTCCCACGGCGTTAACGTTCATTACGCCATGGCGGTAATGACGGCGGATTACCGCAAGGGTCGTAATGAGGCCCTATGTGTAGTTCAATTTGTCTGTCCTTCAATTTTCCTAGTCCTTTGAATAATGCAAGGAAAATTTTTAGCAATGTTTGCAGTGGTATCCAAATGCTTGTGCATCATGAGTCTATACAGAACATGAATTAGCCCCATGTCGATGGCAGATTTGTAACTCAGAATGCATCCACTGTCTGTGGCGGCTTCTAGAACGTGCATGGGTATTTCTTTTACATGATCTTTGTATCTACATGAGGCCGTGAAGAAGCCTTTACAAGCTAGCTGTGTCTTGGAGCCATATGGAACAATGAGTGCTCTGGCTGGCTGCAGGCGTGGTACATTTGGCATGTTGTTGTATACCTCCTCACTGACCACATTGACTGTGGCTCCTGTGTCCACCAGAAATTCAGCAGCCACTTGGTTGACTTGTATTATAAGAGTGGGACTGTTCTCTTTCGGGGTCGGGTTCCCTAGTGCATATAAGTAGCCTTTCACTCGTGGTTCTCCTTTTCGTGGTTTCAATTCATTCCTGGGATTGTCCTCTGAAGAGGTGCTAGAGATGCTGTCTGAATGTGATTGTTCTACCAAGCACCTGACATATCTCCGAGGGCGCCTCTTTCGCCCTGAAGATGCAGCCTTGTAGTCTCTCCATTCCTGTGATGACCTTGGTTGTTTCCGATCCGATAGTTCTTCACATTGCCTGCGGCGTGTTGAGTCATTCTGGTAGTGTGAGTCACGACGGGGACTTGGACGTCTCGGCTCTCTTTCTGGTGTGGAGCATGTTTCTTCCACTTCCTCGCATTTTGCTATGGTATATGAAACATACAGCCTTGTAATGATTTTCCCCCCCACATGCAGAGCAAATTTGACCCATGGCGGGGCACGTGCCTTCACGTGGGTATTCATGTCCGCAATGATAACAAAATGGATCTGTGTTCTCAAGTTTATGGAGACTCTCATGCTTCCCATGGGTGATGGTGATGCTATCAAGACCTTCTACCTGTGCCATCAGCGCTGCATCGGATCGAGCCAGGCGTAGAATCTCTTCAAGGTTTCGAGGTTTTTGTAAAAGTCGCTTCCTGAAATCACCACTTTCACACCCTACTATGATTTGTGAGCGAAGTGCCTCCTCATTTGAATAAATGTTAAAGTCACAGTGTTTCATTTTGACTCTTAGTCTCATTACGAACGCGTCCATTGTCTCACCTTTTAGTTGTTTCGTGGTGTGGAAAATGTGTCGTTCATAGTCCACATTTGTGTGCGGCGTGAAACAGTCGGTGAGGGTTGTCTTTAATTTGGTGTAAGTGTCTGTATTATCTTCAGGAATTTCATCTAGAATGTCTCTCACATTGGATCCTATGGCATGAGTGAGTAAACTGTGTTTCCTTTCATCCTCCAAAGGGCCTACTGCCTTGAGACACACTTCAAAGTCCCTCAACCATTTCTTCCATCTTGGTCCCAATGTGCTAGTGTCACTCAGGTCAAAATTGGGAGGCAGCTGTGTTATGAGACTGTCCGCCATGCTTGTGCGTGTTACTCTGGCAGGCGTTAATTGCACAGTTGATGATTCTTCAGATGCAATCGTGCACTTACTGTTTGTAGTGGTAGGTGACAACAGCTATGCCTTTTCTTGAACTTGGACTCTTGTTGTTCCTAGCCGTGATGCTTTGGCGTTCTCTCCCTTGATGATGCTTCTTTGGGTGTTTTGATTGACTTGAAGATGGTGGGCGTCCTGTGCTCACTCCTTGTCTTCAATAAGCAGGAGAGCGGGGCGCCGCCTGTATAGGAAGTTATAGTACGTGGGGAGCCGATGCGCTCCACCCACGTGGGTTTCCTCTATGTTTTGAAAATTAAGGGAGAAAGAAAGAGAAAAAAAGATATATATATATATATATATTTTTTAAAACTGTGGGGAGTCGATGCGCTCCACCCACGTGTGCTCACCGCTTGTGGTGAGAGTGTTTCTTTAGTCGTGGGGAGCCGATGCGCTCCACCCACTGGTGCCGCTGCCTCTTGGCGGGAAGCTGTGAGGAGCTGATGCGCTCCACTCACACGCTTCCGTGTGAGGAGCCGATGCGCTCCACTCACGCGCTTCCGTCGGGAAATGCCGGCCTACCTTACGTGTGGGGAGCCGATGCGCTCCACCCACAGGTATCTGCTTCGCAAAGACGTGAGGAGTTGCTTCGCTCCACACACGAGGCCAAATGTTGCTGACGGGATGCAGGGAGTCGACGCGCTCCGCCTGCACATCTTCTCGTTGCCGTTGGCAGGTACTCACGGTACCTCGCCCGTAATCCTGAGGAGGATTGCAGCTGGCGGGGAGTCTATCTACTCCCACCCATCTTATCTTGCCGTCGCGCCTTGGCAGGACCGCGGCCTGCCCCTCAATTGACACTGGATGTGTCACGAGTACAAAGTGCCGGAAGACCAGCCGTAATAGCGTTGATTCGTCCGCTTCGTCGCCAATGTCGTGATGTGGAGAGATCTCTACTACGTTACAGCCCCGATTCAAACTATTGTAATCCAAATGAGGGACGGACGCAGGAGTCTTCATCAACACATCTTTATTGCATAACATTACTCAAGAACTGCCTGAGGCTACCCACATCCCGTCCCTCCCCTTCCTGCTGCCCCGTGTCCCTCTCCACGTGACAAGGGAGCTAGTGACGACTAGTGACGACATCACACCCTCTCTCAATGGCTTCCTCCCTTGCTCTATTCTCCGCCCTTCTCATTTTCTTACACACCTGTGCTCCTTATCACATCCTCCTTTGAAACGTTGCACTCTCCTCCTTGCAAACTGGTGCCTACAAATGCAAAGAACAGCAGCAAACGCCAGAACTATCAGCATTGCCAATGCTTGTTTTTCCATTTCCACCACTGAAGACGTAAACATACAAGCACTGCTTGTGCCAATCTATCAGTGAACGTATTTTCCTCCTGTCTTTCCTCCCTGGGACTGACCTTTCAGTGTCATCCGCGCAGCACCTGGAACATTCCAATACACACGTAGGGAGATCCTAAATTACCTGTTTGTTCTTAAAAGAAAAGACAGTGTCCCACCCACAGTCCGCTCCAACATCGAGCCATCGCGAACTGTGAACTGTATCAGAAAGAAACGGCCGCTTTTACACCAGCAAACCCTACTCCTTACCTCAGAAATAAAATGGATGGTTCAGGCCAACGATTCTTCCCACTGAAACGGCAGACTGCGCGTGCGGAGCCGTTGGTGGACATAAATGAGCGGTAAGGGCGGGTGGGGGAGCCTGGCTTGGGGGTGTAGAGGAGGCGGTTTCCACTCGGGTATGATAGCAGCGCTGGGCGCGTTTCAGAGAACTTTATCCATTAGAGGCACAGGTTACTTGGCAAGCGAGTACTATGAGAAAGCTCCCCCAGAGTCATGTGTTTCTGTATACATGTGAATGAAAGTCCTTATTTAAAGCTCGTTCATAAAAGTGTGCTTCGAAACGTTCTTGAGTAACATGGAACGCGGTTTCTGTTAAGCTTCGCATTTGGTTATATTTTCTAAAGGACAAGAGGACAGATTTTGTGGGGGTTTGGGAAGAGGGCTCGTCCCAACGTAGAGACGAAGAAAGCACGGTTTAAGTTTTAATGTTGAGAAAATATGGTATTTAAATAAAAATAAAAATCGTGAGTATGAATTTAAGGAAAGTCTTATTAGACTAAGTTACAAGTGTGAATTTACTGGCAGTTTTACATAAACAAATCTATTAAAATGTAGCAAGACACATATAGCCAATATCCATTTCAATACACAAGACTCGAAATCTATCAAGCTGCACATCATGCGGGGCCTGTACAGTGAAAGGAAACCTTTTAATAGGGTTACCTATTGCGCCTTGAAACACTTGTGCGTAGGCGCGTTACAAATGCCATGTCATACTATACCATTCGTCGTTCATCACCGGGGAAGTCCCATGTTTACCCTATTTTTCCCAGGGTAGATTGTGTCGAGGGCCGGTCCTAGGATTTGTGGGGGTCTGGGCGGCAAAAGATGTGTGCCCCCTCAACTTATTTACATGAATAGTGCCATCAGTGATACTACAGAAAATAATGTAATAGAATGAGTCTTAAATATGCAAGTATCATGGGAAGTTAAATAAAAAAAATACGTTGACATAAGTAAGGCAGGAGACAAATAAACTGATATATCCAGCATAGTAATTATCACTGTTTGGTGATTTTGGTATTTCGCCATTCAATGCCTTTTAACGTTTTCTATTTCCTATGTGGAAATATCAGGCGTGAGACTTATTTGAAGTAGTGGACAGTGTGAGCTGAATACCTTATATACACTTAATTTTGGGAGATAAGGGATAGTGAGATAAAAGGATTTGCCTGGGAACAGACACTTGTTTAAGTGGAGAAACTGGGATTTGAGACCAATGTGAGTTCAGGAACTTGAACACATCTCTTCCCAGATGTAATTGGTAGACATATTTCTTGTAAAGGTATTGATGAAATTTGTGCTTGAAAACATCTCCTGACTGTGGAAGGCATTGCAGAAATATAGGGATTTTGTTTTGCTAACTGAAGTTAACTGCTGTTTTTGCAGTTCCAATTGCTTTTATTTTTATTGTGTATATATTTGGCCACATTGTCCAAACTAGAAATACGCTTTTATTTCAGAAGTTATAGCTAAGGATTATTTTGGCTGTCAAAAGAAATAAAACTCCAAGCAGGTTCCAATGATGTCAGGGCAGGGCAGGGATTGGGCCTGGGTCAGACAGGGAAGGTTGTGTCTACTACAGGATTTCCCTTCTAGTGCGAGGAAGCCTATTTACCTGTAAGGTCTTGAGGCAATGAAGTAAGCAATTTTGCAGGTCTTCAAATGTTATCAAAATTAACAGGGCTCAAGACCTAAAAAAAAGCAGGGGGTAAATAATACATGCATCGGCACTAAGTACGTGGGGAAGGAGGCACAGTTGAAGCCAGTCTCCTTGCTATGCTCATCTAAATCACTGGTTGTGGCAGCGTTTCGGTCTCCTCTCCTGCTGGGTTCAGGCTTGGTGACGTGTAAGTATGCACCTTGCTAAATTAGCAAGTGCTGATCACTTCAAAATGTGAAGGGAGTCTCATCAATGGACCACCTTTGATTGGAGGGGTGGACAGGTCAAATCTGTGTTGTGGGAGTTGCCGGGGGAGGCAGGGGATGCTATGTCGCAATAGCAGGCCTTTCATAGAGATGTATGTGCACTTAATATAAGATGAAGATCATATCACTTCGGTTTGTAGTTTTTTATTTCTTAAAATTAGTAGAGTTAGGACAATTCTGTTTTGAGATGATATTGGTATTCTCTCAGTTTCCTTCTTGGTATGTGTTTGATATGGGCAGGAATGCATTGATAAATGTCTGTACCAAGGTAGAGTTTTGCAATAGTTTGTTCTGTGAATATACTTACTTTTTAGAGTCAAGGGAACTAAGCCTGTTATTCACAGTGGGAGTTATATTATCACTGCATTAGCAGTGACTAGGAAAAGGAAAAGAAAAGAATAAGGTGAGTAACCAAGTGGGACAGGAACCCCACACATGGGTACACACTACGTTTTCAGACACCCATTTGTTCTGGCATATATTAAACCATATCATGGTAAGGCACTTTAATAATTAAAAAGACACAATTAAGTCAATATAGGCACAGGTGTACACGTATTCAAAACAGAAACATTAACATTGCATGACCATGTGAAATAGGTAATGAGACAATAATGAGATTGTACCTGGCACTAGCGTCCAGTAGAGGAATGGGGAATGGTCTTGCATGAGGTGGCACATTGTTCACAATGGGGGAACACTAGTTGATAAGATCAGCTCAAGCATGGAATGTAATTTGATATGTGAAAGGCTATTATGGGATTTCTTCCTTTGTTTTCTCCTCTTAGTCCCAATCGTTCCTCCCCTTCCCAACCCCATGCCATCCGTGCATAACTGATTTGTTTTGATTTCATATATTTTTTTTATCATGCTATGCATATTTCAATGGATATCATGATCTTGCTGATTTGCTTTGTGTTTTATTATTTGTTAACGCATGATGTGACAAATATTTGTATTTCTATTTATTTGTAGAGCGCATTTACAGCCCACAGGCATCAAGGTGCTTGCACGTAAATGAAAGGAAGCTTAATTGTTAATACAGTGATACAGTCTTAGTTACAGGCATGTTATAGAGAACAGATGATAACATAAGGCTTAGGATTGACAAATCAAACAAATAGCCTGGTGTTGATGGCTTTGCGGAATGCCAGATGGGAGTCAATTATCCTAAGGTGGGTGGGAAGGGAGTTCCAGAATGAGGCGGCCATGAATGGGAAGCTGGTGCCACCTGTGCGCACTCTCCTGCTTTTGGGAGTGGAGATCAGGTTGGTGAAAGCCACTCTGGTAGGCCTTTGCGAGGAGAGTTTCTGAATTCTGGTGGCCAGGTAGGGAGGTGCTAGATCATGGAGGCATGTATGCGCGAGTGAGAGAGTTTTGAAGATTATCCTTTCTTTAATTGGCAGCCAGTGCACCTGCCTTCTTTTGATGTGGAGATATGATCCCTCCTAGAAATCCCAGTGGCAGCCCTGAGAGCATTGCTCTGGACCACCTGTAGTTTGGCAATGTTTTTGCAGGAGGTCCCTGCCAGGAGTGCTTTGCAATAGTCAAGTCGTTAGCCGATGATTGCCCTAGCTATGGTAAGGCAATAGGGCAAGGAAAAAAAAGGTCTTGCTGCATTAAGTAGTTTGGAGAAGTAGGTCAGGTCTGAGTCAAGTTAGACGCTAAGTGTTTCGATCGTTTGGGAGACAGCAATGGGAATGTTGTCTACAGCGAAGGTGCAGTATTGATTGCCCAGTTTGCTGAAGATGGAGGGGGATCCAATCAACAGAAGTTCTGTTTTTTCGCTGTTGAGGCATAACATATGTTCCAATATGTATCAATAACAATTCACATTCTGTGATGCTGTAATATACTGTTGATATCTTTTCGGATTAATGGTTATAGCCTAGTTTGGAAAATGGCCCAAGGAAGGCCGAAACAAGTGTCAACTGATGGGCACCTAGACAAAGGACACACAAGAACAATAAAATGTCCAGATGTTTTCAAGATTCTGAATTGCGATGTATTCATTTGTAACATAGGAGTGCCTGGCGCCCGATTGGGAATCCTCAAACCCAAAGATACTATGTGAATGACAAATACAATACAATACAAAGTACAACCAAATGGCATAAAGTGGTAAATGGAAAGGCACGAGTTAGTTTCTGGTGGGTTGCTTATGACACTTAGGTAAGGCTTCATACATTTGAGTGCATTTGGAGTAATGTTAAGCAGTGATACTCAGGAGTAGGAGGAGTCACAAAATCCTGAGGGCATCTTGTGAGGGAGCCACGCTCGTTTTAATTGCTGGGAAGGAGCATCAGAGATTCAGACAGGCGGTTGACAAACATTTAGAACAGCATTTCAGCACCCAAATGAGTGAGAGGCAAGAGGAGATGTGCAGTTTCTGGTCTTTTTAGTTTGCTCCAGCAGCCGCACTTGCTGTGTGCACTGGGGAGGTCCGAATTGAACGTGATGAATTCAAGGTATCATCCGACTCACATTCCATACTCCCTTCTGGAGTTACTCTGGGGTACATGCGCCAGCACAAGAAAATGCATCTGTATTTCACCATGACAATGAACCTCCACCAAGAGACAGAGGCGGGACAACTTTCAGTTCAATAAACTATCAGAAGGGGGGAGGTTTGCAGATTTTATCTAACGAAGATCAAGGAAGAACAACAGACTGAGTACTTGACATGAAGGAGGAGACTGAAAATCCCCAAGTCTGTATCTCCCCAACCACCATTCACTGGGTCAGATATTAATCATGATGACATGGATGATGATCAAGACAAAGCTTTTACTCCATACACAAATATAGACAGGAACAAGCATTTCTTTTTGGGAAAATCGTGATGCTGAAGAATAGGAGAATACCACCACACATGCTGAGGCTGTAGTATTAATAGAATCTTACCGCCTCATACCCAGCCTTCCTGACGTAGAACATATAAGAACATTGCATCATTACGTGGCATCCAGAGCACCAACAGCACGCCCACCGGCTGCACTATCACACCCACATATACCCAGCCTGTGTGCTAACCCACCACAAAAGTTCAAAATGTGGTAGAACTTCACACAGAAAAAGCAGCAACTCAATCTGACCACTTGTACACCCTGCTGGAAAACGGTGTGCCAATGGAAAACAGGGATCCACACCTGTGTAGTTCCATATAAAGTGGCACCATGCACTAACATGGGAAGAATCAGCATACCTCCTTCAGTCTACGCAATTACCCCCGATAATACTGCAGCAGTGTCAGTGCATTGAAGTGGAACATCACGATTTCTATCTATATATTTTTTGTATAGCGCCACAAACCCAGAGGCCTCAGGGCGCTGACAAGTGTAAGGAAGGCATGGTATCATAAGTAAGACAGACACAACAGCATATGTTTCAACAGTGTTTATTGAACAGTATATGGGTGAGAAAAATGCCTAATCTAGACCTAAATCTAAGATGGGAGCAAACTATAACCATCAAATAAAGAACACGCGGTCCTAGTGGTGTTGTGTCAAAACAAAATGGCCTATTCTAATAACCCTATTGCCAAATCATTACCTATAACAAAATGGTGTGGGACAATGAAATATATATAACAAAAGAGTGTTTGGGGTAAACTGAAATGTCCAAAAGGGTTTCGGTAGTTCCTGACTGCTGAACTAGTGTACTCCCTTCCCCACGTTACATCACGGGACAAGGCGGAACAGTGACATAACTGTGAGCACCCCTTGAGTCTATAGGCATCAGGAAGCGTTTTCTTCCGAAAAGGCATGCTCCCTCGAATCAATGTCTTTTGCTTGGCCTCGCAAATCCTTTCCCAAGCTCTCACCATGCAGGATTCCCCTCTTTGCCGGCTTCCTCAAGAGACCCCTTTGTTGGGTTCACTCTCGTCTTGACAACAATGTTCAGTCACTTTATAAAAATGCAGGATTCACTTCCCCTCAGGGGGTTTGTCTTTTATGTGCAGAAGGATTACCATCGGGCCAGGGGGCTTTGGTGTTAGGTAGACTCTTTATGGCTTGAAGGATCTCCTCTGGTGTAATGGGATCGTTTAAGGGTTCACAGAGTTCCCTTTCTACCCAGTATAGTTTAGTGTCGTTAAGGTAGTTGCTTAGGGCTTCAGTGTGCGTGTTATGTTTTGAGCTGTAGAAAGTACGGAACACTTCTATTATTTCTTCTTCTGTACGGACCAGTGTGCCTTCTGGGGAGCGCACATTTTCTACTAGGGTTGGTTACCTGTCAGCAGCGATTAAGCTGGCGAGGAGGGCTCCGGGTTTTTGTCCTTCTCCGTATTGGCGTATCTGGTGTCCTCGTCCTAGTAATTTTAGTTCTTGTTCTGCCGTGGCTTTGAATTTCAGCAGTTCTTCCTTAAGTTCCGCTTGAATGCGCGTTTCGTTTGTGGTGGAGTACTGGAGTTCTAGAGCCTTCAGGCGATCTTTGCTGGTGGCCAATTCTCGTCTGATTAGTTTCAGTATTCCATTTTCTTTTGCATTGCATACCCCCTTTACAAAGCACTTTAGCGTTTCCCAGAACGTGCCTAATGAGGAGACTGTATCTTGATTCATTTCTAGAAAGGATGTGATTTCGTCTCGTAGCTCAGTTGCAAATACTTGGTCGGCTATTGCTCCAGGTTTAAATCGCCAGTGGGGTGTTTTTGGTTTGGCGTTGGGGGTATTGCATTCAAGTGTCACTGTGGCGTGTTCGGAAAAGGTTTTAGGTAGGATTTGGCACTGTCCCCATTGAAGCGAGCTGCGTGCGGATACTAGGAGGTAGTCTATACGTGAGTTAGTATTGTGGACGTTTGAGTGAAAGGTATATTCGCGGTTCTCCCAGTTCTTATGTCTCCAGATGTCTATCAAGTCGTACGCTCTGCATATCTCTTGTACCTGGAGGCTAGCTTCAGATGGTTGAGCTGTTGAGGTCTGTGATTTGTCTTTTTGTGGGTCTAGATGTGTGTTGAGATCTCCTCCCCAAATTATGGTTGCGGTACCGGACTGTGTGAGGTGTGACATCACCCAGTCGAAGTTGTTGGTGCCATCAACGTTGGGGCCGTAGGAGTTTACAAGTACGATTTCCTTCCTGGCGAGGACTCCTTGCACTAGGAGGGCTCTTCCCTCCGTGTCTCTCTCCGTTTTTATTAGACAGAAGCATGCTTTTGGATTTATTAGGGTAGCTACGCCTCTGTCGTATGATGAGTAGGAGGAGAAATAACGATGGCAGCCCCAGTTCCGGGCCCAAAGGTTTTCGTTCTGTGGCAGGAGATGCGTCTCCTGTATCATAGCTACATCTACCTTGTGTCGTTTGAGGAATTGCAGGATCTATCTCGTTTTAGATGGCAGGTTACTCCCTCTGATATTCCACGTTTCTATCTTGAATTGGATGGGTGATTTTCTGTTTGGGATCTGTTGGGATTGGGATGTCTTCTGAAACTCATTGACGGTCTGGAGCATACTGTGGGAGCGTAGTTGGATTTCTCTTCATCATGGCGGAAGGGTGGCGAGAACTCTAGTGGTGGTGGAGTGGGGTGGCGTGCAGGGGTGGGTCGGGTGGCGCATACCCATAATAGTTCTGAAAAACTCTCTGTTACATGGACAACCCCCAACTCGTCCATTCAGAGACCCCCCCATCTGAAGTCTGGTTGAAAGGAATCCTCTCTTGCACGGGCAACCCCCAACTGGCCCGAGGGAATTCGCTCTCCAAAACCTAGAAACAATAACAGGGCTGCGCTAGTGGCCTTCCAAGGAAATAGGCTCCTCCTGTCCTGTAGAGTTACGTTCTTTTGGTGGTAGTGTTAATATTGTAGGTGGGTAGTTCCATGTTCTGTCAAGGTTTCATGGCAGGTTTCTTCTCGCTTGGTCTCTTTGTGGTGGTCGTGAATTATTGTTGGGGGGTCTGCAGCCAATTCTGTTGAGGAAGGTGTTAGCTTCTTCGGGTGAGTTAAAAAATTGGGTTTTTACATCGTGTTGGACCTGTAGTTTTGCCTGGAAGATCATTGAGTATGACAGTTGGTTATCTTGGAGCTGGCATTTTACCCCAGCGAAGGATCTCCTTTGTGCTTGGACAGCCGGGGAGAAGTCTGGATAGATTTGTATGCTGTCGCCGTCAAACTGAATGTTTCCCTTATCCCTGGTGAGTCGCAGGATTGTGTCCAGGTCTTTATAATTAAGCAGTTTGGCGATGATTGGCCGTGGGGGCGCTCCCGGGATAGGTTTGGTGGTGGGAATTCTATGAGCTCTTTCTACAACAAATAGTTGAGATAACGCCTCAATTCCGTAGAGTTCAGTGCAGATTTTTTCGACGTGATCTTCCATCTTTGCCCGCAGTTGCTGCTCCCTGATCCCGACCATCCTGATGTTGTCTGCGGGAGCGCCCTTCTAGGCCCTCGTTCTTTGCGCTTACTGCCTTCATCTGGCCTTCCAGCGCTGCTACTCTTGTGGTTAGTGTGGTCGAGCTGTCGTCCAGGTCGGAGACTCTTTGTTCGACTGCGTCCAGTCTGTCTTCGTGTTTGTCGAGACGATGTTGCAGCTGGTCCTACCTTGGAGGACAGCGTGTCCATTTTGCAATCAAGGTTGCCAATTCCGGTTTTCAGCTCGAGCAGGATCTCCCTGATGTCAAAGGGTTGGGGGGGTTCTACTTCTTGTGGTGCATCCTATATAGGTGATTCCGGTCTGCTATTCGACTTAGGTGTTTTGGAGGACGTCCCGTGTTCAAAGTTGAGTTTGCGCTGCAATTTGTCCGCTTTCCACATGTTGAAAAGAGAAACTCAAGAGATAGGCAACAGACAGATCCTCTGCTGCGGCTGTGTGAGGTGTGCCGGGGTCGGCTAAGTCGCTGTTGTCTATAGCGCTCCGGATGGGGAAGGATAAGAGCCGCTGCAGATAGGCGTCTTCGAATGTGCCTGCCACAGGTCTGTTGCGCAGTTATGTTGGTTTGATTATTTACTGTTGAAGTGCAGTACTTAGTGGCGCTCCAGTGGCCTGCTGCCTTGTGCCCTGTGGAGCGAAAGTTGGCTTTGCTGCTTTTTAGGTGTTGGGGGCGTGTTGTGGGAGCCAGTGCTCTTTCTCAACTCTGGACGCTTGTGGTGATTTGGTCTAGGTAGTGGTAATGATGTTGGCGCAAGGCGGCTGTTAGTAGTACCCGGGAGATTGGAGCCGTGCCAATTTTGGACTGCCCAGGGGGGCGGGGGTCTTCCTTCTTCGCTGTGATGTGGGTGCTGTTCTCTGCAGGTGATTTTCACCTTTTGGGCTGCTATTGGACCGGGCTCTCGTTTCTAGTCGCACCGCTTATGCGGCCTCTTTCTGGTTCCTTTGCCTGCGTGGGTCGTGTGTGGTCCGGTACTCAGATTGCAGATGTGAGCACGTCCGGGGTCTGTATTTGTGTCGGCAGTTCCCTGCAGCCTCCCCAAGGGTGAAAGCAGTGTTCGCTGTGCAGCAGCTGCGGTGGTCAGACTCCGCCGTCTCACGCCTGGTGTTTATTGGGGCGCCTGGAGCATGTCACGGGGCGTGTCTGTTCGGTTTACCATGGCTTTGTTTATACAGTTCCACTTTGGGAGGGGGAGAGCAGGGCAATCTTCCGTGGCGCAGTGTTCCTACGCGGCTGTTCTTACCGTGTATCTGGAAGGGCTTCGGTTATACAGTTCCACGCTGGGAGGGGGAGAGCAGGGCAAACTTCTGTGGCGCAGCGCTCCCACGCGGCTGCTCTTACCGTGTCTCTGGAAGGGCGGGCGAGTCTCCGCGGGAGGTCCGGGCCCGACTCCATCTGCGCTGGCGTGCACGTCTGCAGCCCCCTTGGTCTGTTTTTCTCTCGTCGCAGGTGTTGGGCGGCTGCCGGCATCTGTCACTGACCAGCGAAGGAGTGTGGTGCTCGGCCTTGTGCCGCCTGGCTGGCTCCTGATGCGTGGGTGTCGCAGCGCGGGCCTGTCAGGGGCAGCAGCGCGGCCCAGGGGTCACCCCTCACGGCCGTTGGTCGTTGTTGCTGTCTGTGTCGGGGGGTCTTTTCGGGAGCAATACAGGATGCGCAGTGATGTTTGCCTGTTGAATGGGCCAATTATCCACCATTAAAGCTGCGATTTTCCAGGATTCATTTGGAGCTTCACGGAGCTCAGTAGGGAGCCGCCATCTCGGTCGGCCCTCTAGCGCCCTCTATATCAGGAAAGGTCCTTCTTGTGTTTAACTCTGCGCGCCAAACCAGGTTTGGTCCCTTTGTTCAATGCCCTTTGGCGGGCTTCAGTGCTGAAGCCCTCCTCTGGCGCCTGAGTGTCTGGGGTGGACAGGATGTGAGGAAAGTGCCCGAAACTCCCTTTGCTTAGTCTCCTAGGAGACCTGAATGCACTCTGGTGTGATTGGCTGGCTGACTGTCCGGCAGGGACAGCCACCCTGCTGGGTGGGTGATAGCTATGCTGGAATGAATGGGAGAAAACTGTTTAAAAAGCGAGTTTCCAGGAATGGAAGGCAGAGTCGACCACTGGAATGAAAGAACCGAAGATGAGCTGAAGGAAGACGGCTGCTGCAACTCCTGGACCGTTGGTTTGCCCGGTGAAGCCCTGCTGCAGGTCCGAATTGCCTGAAACTCCATCGACACAGAAGCCCCTTCAAGGACGACTTCTTCCCTTGAGATGGTGGGAACAACCAACTCGTAAGACACCTGGACACCGTTCCCATACTGGTCGAATTTTCATCAGAGTGCTGTTGAAAACCGGATAGCCAGTGAGAAGGATACTAGTTTGTGGACTTTAAAGCACTCACACCTTAAAAACCGACGCTTAGCCAAGCTTGTGGCCTCTTCCCTGGGCAGTGCAGGAACCTCCTGACGTCCTCCTTCTTTTCCCCATGACTGATGCTCGGGAACAGCAAGATCTGCAGGAACTGCCAGGAACAACTGCCTCAGCTACAGCTTTTCTTCATACCTAAGGTACTGTGCAAACGCGGTGTGGAAATCTTTTGTGCCGCAGTGAAAGTTTGTGAAACTGTCCCAACTTTGGAGTCTTGTTCGCTCCTAATCCGACATATTACTCTTTTTCTGGAAAACTACTTCTTTGAACATTGACAAAGACTTAACCGTTTACTACCAGCACTGTGCTATCCTATCCAAGACACTGAACCATTGACTTTGGCCCAGGCCTATTGAATTGAATTGCCTGTTGTAGTGAACTGCAACTATTTGCCCTGCCTATGAAAGTAATTGTGCTTTAATTCTTTTTAACCTTTGTCTTTGTACCCCTTTTGAAAGTTACTGAAGTGCCATTTTGCTCCCACTTCAGGGGAGCCTAACCTGTTCAGAAACGTATTGGTTGTGTACTGTAGTGTATTATAGTGTGATATTGAGCTGCTTCCTACTAGTGGAATGTTTTCCAACTGACTGTGTAAATAAATGTGTATTCTTTTACCAAGAAACCTTGAATAGTGTTTGTTTGAACTACTGTGATTGCAAGTCCTTTGTGTAACATCTTGTATGGTCACATCTCTCTTGAGATAAGTCTGACTTCTCAGCCACTGCTACCACATAACTGTGTAGTACGGGCTTGTACCAAAGGTGAGATTGTGCTTACACCTGTATTCTTAATTGTGTGCAGTGTTCCCAAAGGGTACTGCATGTAATTCTGCCCAACAGTCAGCACACTTTTTCTCGGGACATTTGACTTTTCCCCCTTCTCGTTAGCACCCATCTTCTGGGTTCAATCTTGTCAACTTCACATTCACTTCCACTTCTAATGTTCATGGGATTCATTTTCCCCTTTTACATTCACCATGCAGGATTCACTTCCCTGTTAACTTATAATGTTCATGGGATTCACTTTCCCCTTTAACTCAAATGGGGATCGACCAGTGTCTCGGAGTGACACCCACGTGGTGCTGGTTCCCTCTGCCGCTGGTCCCCCCTTAGCACTTTTACAGTTCTTTCATAGTTCATTGCAGTTCAAACTTGCCACTTTGCGTTCCTCATTCAACACAGCCCGGCTCTTATTGGTTCTCCCCTCGACTCACCTGCTGTGATGAACCACTTGGCTTTCTGCTTTACTGGAGTCAAGCTTGGTACCACAATAGCAGGGGTTTCCCTCACTCCCGCTTATCAGCGTTGCTACGCTCTGTGTACCATTGACATCTGCTGCAAGACACTTGTGCTATTGTTCGCGGTCTTAGGCTCTCCTCCACAAAGGTTCTGTGAGTCTGGGTCCAAGAGGGCAAGGGGACTTCTCTCCTCGCCACACTCTCGCTTCCTGCGCCGCCTTTCTCCTTCTCTTGACTGCTGCACCTTGTTAGCTGTCTAGTTGTGCTGTCTGCCGTGCTCGTTGTGTGCTCTCTTGCTCCACCTTTTATCCCTGTGGGGAAAGGAAGGGGCCATCAGGTGTGCGTGGTTATCGTCAGTAATTACCTGACTACGGGCCTCATTACGAGGTGGGTGGTAAGGGATTACCGGCACCGGTAAGGGCACCGGTGTCGGTAATCCCTTACTGCCCTACTACGAGTTCCCTTTGCAGGTCCTCCCTTAATGCCTGGTTTTTCCAGGCGTTGAGGACGGGACCCGCAAAGGGACTCTAGAGCTAATAACGGTACCGCAATTTGCGGTACCGTTTTTTATCGCCTTCCCCATTCCCATTGAGCCCTATGGGGACTCAAATGGTAATGGGGAATGGCCCTGGTGAATGGGGAATTACCAGTCCCTCCGACCTCGGAATGGACCGGTAATTGCTCCATTCACCAGGGAGGAGTCGGAAGGGTTTTGGAGGCAGCCATGGAGCTAAGAGCTCCATGGCTGCCTCCAACCTCGTAATGAGGCCCTATGCCTGATCCTTGGGTTGGGATATGTCAGGTAAACAATTTCATCATTAGTCTGTTTTCTATCACAGTAACAAAAAGTACTTGTATTGGAAAAAGAGGGTGTTAGAGGTTTCAAGTGTCCTACGGGCTAGGATGGGCAAAAGGAAGGTTTGTGAAATAAGCAGGGGTGTTTGTGAGAATTCAGTAATTGGTAGGGCTTTCGGGGTAACCAGCAGTAGCTGGGATTGTAATATGGACAAAGGAAATTGTGGGAAACGTAGTGTTATATCTGATCAGGTTGGGAGTGCGATTAATAATAATGAGGGGTAGCAGAAGAAGAAGGAGGGTGAGTATTCAAATGGAGACTGGTGAAACAAGGATTCTGTGAGTTATGCTTTTTGGATGCATCTGGGTTTGGGACCTTAGAGGATTGATTACGTACGGCGGGAATGTTGGATCGGGCAGGAGAGATCTAATGGGAGTATTCGGATAGGGAACAGAAAAACAGGGTTTTTGGAAAAGATGGTTTCTGAAGAAGTGGGGTGTGTAATGGATTAATCAGAGGCGTAGGGGATGAAGGATTCTTGAAAAGGAAGTTTATCAGATGGAAGGGAGGTCGAGTTGATACAGACCATAAAAGCTTTGGTTACCTCGTCTTCCTCATCCCTTTCTTCAGCGTAATACTGTGTCTCCCCTGGGGCAATCTCCTGAGCATAACTCCGGGTTCCCCAATCCAGGTGATTCCCTTTCGCTCTTTCGCTCCCAGGGCTGGGATCTGAGCATGTCAAGCTTCCTTTGGCCACCTGAATAAGGGCTCCTCGAGGTTCGTTTGGGAGAATACCCTCAGGTTTCCCACAGTCGGTAAGTGAGAAAGGAGGTCAACCAGGCCAGGGCCTGATCAGTGATACTCAGGTTGTCACAGAGGCGTTTGAGCAGGATGGGATGGTTGACCATGTCAAAAGCAGAGGATAGATCGAGGAGAATGAGGACAGAAGGTAAATTAGAGTCCGGATTGGAGAGCAGGGCTTCACTGGTGTTCAGGAGAGCAGTTTCGGTGCTTCTGGCAGCTCTGAAGACATACTGGTGGTCGTGGAGGCAACCAACAGATTCCGTATGTAGATTAAGATGGGAGATGGACAGCTTTTCCAAGAGTTTGTCCAGGAAAGGGGGGATGGAGATAGGGCGGTAGTTCGCCAGAGAGGAAGGATCGGCTTCTTTAGAAGGGGGTGCACAACAGAGTGCTTAAGGGGGAGGGGAACATTCCAGTGGCAAAGGAGTGATTGCAGAAATCGGCCAAGGCTGGAGCAAGGGTGTCGATGTGGTCCTTGATGGCTCTGGATGAGCAGGGGAGAACCCGCATTGACGAGACTTTCATAGATCGGACTTGTCTAGAAACATCGTCAGAGATGAACAGGCGAAAGGAGGAGAAGGGAGGAGGAGAGACAGCCTCAGATGGGCCAGGAGTGATAGAGGAGGAGGATGTCCTGAGTTTTAGTGTTGAAATGAGACACCAAGGCTGTGCAGAGGACCTGGGAGGGAACAAGAGAGGTAGAGACTGCAGCAGGATTGGCCAGATTTTGAAAAGTTCGGCCGAATTGTTATATGCCGCGGAGATGCAGGCTTGGATGTCGGCTCTCTTCTTAGAGATTATTATTATTATTATTACCTGAACTTGTAGAGCGCACGGTCGCCCGGGGGCATCATGGCGCTGGTGAGGAAGCTATCAAACAAGAGGAACAGTAATAGTCAGAGAGTTAGAATAGAGTAGTTTTGAGGGCTTTCCTAAAAGCCAAATGGTTGGAGATAGACTTGAGTGGCAGTGGGAGGGTGTTCCACAGCCTTGCCGCAGCAATGGAAAAGGCTCTGCCACCGAGTCTTTCCCGGTTATACTTAGGGACCACCAAAAGATTGGTGTTCAGGGAACGAAGGTTGCGTTCTGGGATATACCGAACAAATTTGGTTTGAAGAAACTCAGCACCTAGGCCCTGGATAGCTCGATGGACAATACACAGTGACTTGAACTTAACTCGCTGGGCCACTGGGAGCCAGTGGAGTTGGCGAAGCACTGGCGAGATATGAGCTCCATAGGGGGAACCTGTGGCCAGTCTAGCTGCCAGGTTCTGTATACGTTGGAGGCGTTGGAGAAGGCCCGTCGGCTGAGCGAGCTATAAGGAATTGCAATAGTCCAACCGTGAGAGGACTAATGCAGCTACCACAGGAGGACGCATAGCCTCTGGGATCATAGGGAGGACCTTCTTAAGTACCCTAATCTGGTGATGGGCGGATTGACAGACCTTAGAGACCTGATTAGTCATGGACAGGGAGGTAGAAAGAATGACTCCTAAATTCTTTACTTTGCCCACTGGACAAGGCAGAGGGCCCAGTGAAGTAGGCCAAAAAGCAGGGGTCCATAGTGACGGGCAGGGAGGACAACCCACCAACATCACCTCAGTTTTATCGCCATTAAGCTTGAGCCAGTTTTGGTCCATCCAGACACCAACTGATGTCAAACAGTCATGAAGAGAAGCTGAGACCTTGATATGATCCTGATCCAAACGGATCAGGATTTGAGTATCATCCGCGTAGGAATAACAGTTAAGTCCATACGAGCGGATAAGGCAGACCAGCGCCCATATGTAAATATTGAATAGAATAGGGGAAAGAGAGGATCCCTGGGGAACACCGAGAGGACAGAGAGTCTGTACTGCCTTTGGAGGAGGCAGCAGGCCAGTTTTTCAGGAGTTGCGCCTAATGCCCTCCACTGCCACTCTGCCGCCCTACACTTGCGTTTAATGGCAGCAAGGCCGGAATCGTACCAAGAGTTGCACTTGGATTTCGGCTTTAAGAGGATCCTCATGACAGGGGCAAGGACATCCCGAGTATCATAGATGGAGAGATGAAAGTTAGAGAGGGCTGTGTCAGGGTGTGAGTCAGTCAAAGGTGCATGAGGAGGAGAGAAAGTAGCAGTGAAAGCCTCAACTGACACACACTTTATGGGTCGACGAGAAGGTAGGTGGCAGTGCAGGAGTCGGCTTGCACTGAGGGGCAGAGAGAGAGAGGTGGGAGGAAAGGAGAAAGTGATCACTCGAAGAGAGAGGAGTGGTGAGAGGGTTAGAGAGGGGGAGGTCTGAGGAGATCAGAATATCCAAGGTATGCCGTGCAGAGTGAGTCGGGCCAGAGTGAAGAATAGTCAGAGAGAGGCGACCATTACTGCTTACCCCGACTACACCCTGCAAGTGCAGCGTAGTCGCATGAACTTTGGGGCGGTCAAGAGGCGATTGCGGGCAGCGGGGTACAAGTATATGTTGCTTTACCCGGCCAGATTGAAGATATTCTTTAAGACTAAGACACTGTTTTTTGACACTCCGGAGGAGGCCATGGAATGGCTCGATGCACAAAATTGTCCTCAAGAGCCAGATGAGCGGATGGCGGATGGAACGGGAAGAGATAAGTGACGCTGCGGGCCCGGTTGGGCTATGAATATTGGGACTGGAATATAGTCGGTGGGACTTTGTTATGGTAGTGTATGCGTTAGGACTTCGAAACATGGTCCATGTGTGCGGATACGGAAGTGTGGGAGGGGAGCCTCCGGGGACTGTTCTTTGTACCCCAGTTTGAGTTTAGGTTAGTCACGGTGTGTGGGGTGACACCCTGTCGGGTTCTCTACTTGGGTTCCAGAGAGAACCGAACACAGGGATGCCTGAGATCCAGGGATGGAGCTGGGCAGTTGGTTGGGTTAGGGGGTGGGGTGAGTCAGTTTTTATATGAGCCTGGGAAAGAAACTGGGGATGGGGGCCCTTGCGGTAGGGGGGAGGCGAGTGGACCTGGGAGAGGGATGGGAGCTACTGATACATCATGGGGGACCTTAGGATACTAACGTGGAACGTTAGAGGGCTTAACAGCTACCTTAAGCGTAACAAGGTCATGTTGTACCTAAAAAGACAAAAGATAGATATCGCCTTGTTACAGGAGACACATCTGACACGGGATAAACTGGAACTGGTGGGGAGAAAGTGGAGAGGGACTGTAGTTGGATCTACATATTCTGCCTATGCTAGAGGTGTGCTGATTTGGGTTGCACCACATGTCCCGTTTAAGCTACTTGGGGAGGTTGTGGAGTCTGATGGGAGGCTGGTCATGGTAAGGGGGCTTGTGGAAAATAAAGTAGTGTGCATTATAAATACCTATGCTCCCAACCGTGACACGGCGACATACTTTAGGACACTGACCACTAGACTGGGTGAAGGGATGGGGGGTCCTGTGATTTGGGGAGGGGACTTTAATTGTGTACTAAACCCCAAGGAGGACAGGTCAGATGATAGGGTGGACAGGCCCAGCCCGGCGGCTAGGGTACTGCAGGCGCTGCTGGTAGACCTTGGCCTGGCAGACGTGTGGAGGACGAGACACCCTGGCGTGAGGCAATATTCACATTACTCGGCCCCGCACCAGTTACACACAAGGCTAGATTACTTTTTCGCCACGCCGGACGTCGTCGCGGAGTGTGACCAGATAGACTACAGGGCGAGAGTCCTTTCGGACCACTCGCCCCTGGTCATGCGTTGGCAGCTTTGTCCCCCACGAGCGCGAATTCCAACATGGCGCCTTAGGGCGGAAGCGCTCAGGGACCCAGTCTTCAGAGAGGAAGTGAGGGAGGAGATAGTTGCTTACTTTGAAGCGAACACAGGCAGCGTCAAGTCGGCTGGTAGTCTTGCCATTGCTAAATCCAAAGGATTAATGGGAGGAGTCCTGGCAGATCTGCGTAGAGCCGAGATTGAGTTGGAGAGAGAGCTGGGGGAGGGGGGGACGGACACGGAGGAGGTCATTAATCTGCAACAGAGGTGCGCAGAACATTGGGACAGGCTTTGTAATCTGAATTACAGGAAGTACATTGAGAGGTTGCATGCCGGGGGAGACAAGACGGGCAGGCTTCTTGCTTGGCTGTATAAGAGCGAGACCCCAAGACCCCCGATCCGATCAGTTATCACTGAAAAGGGAGTGGAGGAGGACACCCAGGAAGGGGTGAATGGAGCATTCGTGGAATATTATCAAGCATTATATGAGGATCGAGAGGGGGAAAGCCGGGAGGAGATAGAGGTAGTACTTGAAGACATAGGCCTGCCCAAGATAAGTGACGAAGAGCGAGAGGAGATGGATGCTCCGATCACTCTGGAGGAGCTGGAGGAGATTGTGCGGCAGCCACCCACTTGTAAGGCCCCAGGAGCGGATGGGTTCCCCAGTGAATTTTATAAAGCGTATGGGGAGGAGGTGCTCCCGCCCATGCTGGAGATGTTTAATGAAGCGTTCGAGGTGGGGCGGCTGCCGGAATCACTCAGGGAGGCGATTATAGTACCGCTCCCCAAACCCAATAAACCGGGGCATGATTGTGGCTCCTACCGGCCCCTGTCGATGCTGAACCAGGACAGCAAGATCCTGACAGCGGTCCTGGCGGCCAGAATGCGGAGGGTAATAGGCAAGCTGATCCATCCTGACCAGACGGGCTATGTCCCGAACAGGAATATTACTCACAATCACAGACGCCTTCACAGGGTGGTGGAATGGGGGGGCAGTGAGGACAGCGAAATGGCGATAGTGGCGCTGGACGCGGTTAAAGCGTTCGACTCCGTCCGATGGCCATGGCTGCTCCCGGCTTTGGGGCAGTTCGGACTGGGACCATGCAACATGAGGTGGGCCGAGCTATTATATAGTGCGCCTCTGGCTAGGGTCCGTACGGGTGCAGTGGTGTCAGATAGATGGCAGTTAGGCAGAGGTACCAGGCAAGGG
The DNA here is from genome assembly GCF_040938575.1 of Ambystoma mexicanum. Lineage (NCBI taxonomy): Eukaryota > Metazoa > Chordata > Amphibia > Caudata > Ambystomatidae > Ambystoma > Ambystoma mexicanum. The sequence continues at coordinate 158,327,013 of NC_090925.1, forward strand.
TGTCCTTGGTCCCCAATGTTGTACATACTGGCCCTCGAACCCTTAGCAGTTTACCTCTGGCAGCAGTATGATCCGGTGGGCATAGAGGTGGGAGGAGAGTGCCATCTTATATCCCTGTATGCAGACGATATGCTGTTATACCTGAAACATCCGGAAGAGAATTTGCAGTATATCTTGGAGGTATTGGAGAGGTACGCCTGGTTGTCCGGCATAGCGGTTAACCCTCAGAAATCTGTATTATTCCCGCTAGGCAGTTATGTGGGGATACCGGCGGAGAGGTTGCCGGTGCTGCGGATTCCGTGGGCAACGAGCTCCTTCCGGTACTTGGGCATTGACGTGTATCACACGACCGAGGAAGAACACAGGTATAATACTGAACTAGCTGTGGGAAAGATTGAGAGGTGCATGAGGTTCTGGGAAAGATTGCCTTTAGCTATGATGGGTCGCGGAGCTATGCTTAAAATGGTGGTGCTGCCCAGGCTCCTGCATTACTTTAATAACATCCCGTATATGATACCTAGGAAGTTTTTCTCTAGGTTACATAGCGTGTGTAGGAATTTCCTGTGGCACGGCACGCGCAACAGGGTCGCATTATGGAAATTGCAGAACTCTTACGAGAAAGGTGGCGTGAAGCTGCCGAACTTTGAGGCCTATTATATTGCGGCGCAACTGCAATATGTGGCCAGGTGGCTTTCAGATGAAGAGACCCCCGAACATAGGCTGCTAGGGAAAGACTGTTCCCCCTTCTATCTGCGGGAGGTGATTTGGGTGACTGGCTCATGGATGAGAGAGCGTCCTAAGATGCTAGCCCTTGGCAGGAATATATGGCGGCGTGCCTGTCGGATGATGGGTGACCCCTTGCCGTGTATGCCGCAGTTGCCTCTGATCGCCCTGGCAAAGGAGGACGGGCAGCTGAGAACTATTATCCGGACGTATTGGGAGTCAGTGGGATTGATTACTATGGGCGACATCTGGCAGGATGGGACCCTGATGGAGTTCGATGAACTAGAGGCAGGGTCGGGGCTACACAGGGGTCAATATGTAACATATCATAGGGTGGTCCGGGAGGTCCGGAGCACGTGGCCCGAAACTACTTTGGCCGATGAACCGGATGCCACGCTGGAGACGATGTATGACGCATCAGAGGGTGGACACGAGGTCTCTAGGTTGTACGAGATGTTGATGACAAAGGTTGGGAAGGATTTGGGGCACCTGAGACTGGAGTGGGAAGCGGAGATGGGGGCCCCAATGTCGGATGGGATGTGGGAGCGCGCCCTGGGGTACCACAAAAAGGTATCGAGGAACGCCAGGTTCAAGCAGATACAGCTCTATATTACGCACAGGGCCTATATGACCCCCCTTAGAATTTCCAAATTTCTAGGTAGTGGGCGCCAGGCGTGCCCCAAGTGTAACGAAGAGAATGCGGACATGATACATATGTTCTGGGCGTGCCCAGTGATTGCAACTTACTGGGGTGAAGTGGCGCGGAGGCTGGCAGGGAGGGGTATCACACTTAAGGTGGATTCGGCTTGGGCTTGTCTGCTGGGAGGGTATCCCAGGGCGCGTAAGCTTCGACATGTTGAGAAACTTAAAGATCTGGCCTATGTGCTTGCCAAACGTAAGATAGCCATGGAGTGGAAGAAATGTCACAAGCCGCGAGTGGAGGTCTGGTGGCGGGATCTCCAAAAATGGGCGGATGCCGAAACGACAGTGTGGCAAGATGGCAGTATGGCAGGGGATGGGGAAGAAATAGGCTCTCTCACGGCATGGAAGTTATTGTTAGCTGAGCTGTTTGGTGCGGGATCGGCCTCGGCTGGACTTGAGAGCGATGAGGCCCCACCGCACGGAACGGACACTGATGGCGGACACTCTACAGGCTCATAGGGGGGAGGGATGGGGATTGCAGTGCCTTACTTTTTGTTTGTTTGGTTTTGTTGTTTGAAGTGTTTTATTTATGTTTCGTTGTAATGTTGTTTGGTTGAGATAAAATAAAAATATATTTTAAAAAAAAGAATAGTCAGAGAGAGAGAGTCGCAGACTTTGCGAAAGAGTCCTGAAGAAGGGCTGGTAGCATCCAGGTGAATGTTCAGGTCTCTGAGGAGGAGAAGTTGAGAGGAAGAAGCAAGGTGGGAGGGATCAGCCCACTCAGAAAGGATGAGGGCGACCTAGCCAGGCGGACTGTCGATAGTGGCCACAGTGAGAGAGAGGCCAGGAGAGATAGAGAGCCTGCAGACCAGGCATTCAAAGGAGGAGTAATCCTGCATTGGAATGATAGAAGCAGGGATCTACTCTGGGAAAATAAGGGCTACGCCCCCGCTGGGACAGTTGGTCCTGGGTTCGGAGAGGATCTTGTAGCCCTCGTGACAGAGCTGGCGGTGAACCAAGGTTTGGTGAGACCAAGTACATCCAGAGCAAGCTCTTCCAAGAGCCGGCAGATGTCAGAGGAGTGTTTGACTGCTGAGCGAGAGTTGAGAGTAGCGATGTGGAGCAGGTTGCCACATTTGAAGGACTTCCAGGGAGGGGTACAGGCCAAAGGTTGCCCTGCAGAGGTGTTGAAGGTGCCCAAAGATGGGCAGAGGAGGAAGGAAGAGAAGGGTAGTCTGAGAGGAAGAAGGTGCCAGAGGGGTGGCAGAGGAGGGAGGCAACAGGGTGGCCAGAGAAGCAGCAGGCGGTTCCGGAGAGGTGGCGGATGAAGGAGGCAACAGAGGCGCCTGAGAAGGGTAAGAAAGGATAGTAGGAGATGATAGGAAGTTGATAAGGCGCGGGAAGCGTCTATCAAAAAGGAGGAGATTGGCCTGAGGGCCCTGGACGAAGACGGTGCCATTTAGGTAGACATTAATGATTGTCTTAGAGGAATGGAAGGGGGCTGGAGGGCCTCCCATCGGGTGCCACTTCCTCTTCTCATAGGAGAAGAGGAAGAAGGAGAGAGAACAGAAACCATATGGGGGGTCGATAGGTCTGGAGAGGGAACAACAAAGTGTATGTCAGTAAGGATCTGTCTGGAGAAAGCAATGGTGTAGGTTTCAGCGATAGGGAGGCCTGGGTTGGAGACCAGGATGTCCCTTTTGAGCTTCTTCCTGCCAGACTTAGCGATAGGGATCGGATAGTTGATAGAAAAGCAGTTAGAGAAGATAGGTGAGACATAGAGCACCATAGAGGGTGCAGGGAGGGATGAGAGGGGGGGTAGTTGGGAGCCCAAGCAGGGAGGGCAGTAGACAGGGGGTAGGCACAAGGAGAGAGGAAATAAGAGGGAGGGGAGCACAACCAAGAGTGAGAAAAACTGACCTAATTCAGCTGGAATACAGAACCAACAACAGAGCACTGAGCGTGGCAGGGGACCTAGAAGAAGAGAATATAATGAAACCAAGCACAGAGCACAACAGCAAATCTAGAATACAGGACCAACACAAGCCACAGGACACAGCAGGGAACCTAGAGAAAGCAGATGTAAATACAGAACAACAGCAAGCATAGAGCTCAACAGGAACCTGGAGGTGAAGAATGCAGTCAATGCAATGTATTGCCACAGTCCGTGGGGAACAATACAAGATCAAAAACCATAGGGATCTACACAAGTCCATACCATCAACAAGGCACGAAGCACACCTGGAGCATAGGAAAGGAATTAGGAGGAGCAACACAATGACGAAAAAAAAGTACACACTAGATCAAGAAGGGATGGGCCCCCCGGGGGGGCAGCGGAACAGGATGCGGGGACCTACGTTGTGAGGGAGCGCATGCACGCGCGCAGGATGCAGAGACCCACAATGCGAGGGAGCACACATGGCCTCAGGATGCGAGGGAGTGCACGCAGCCTAAGTTGCGAGGGAGTGCATGCAGCCTAGTTTGCGAGGGAGTGCATGCAGCCTAAGTTGCGAGGGAGTGTACATAGCCTAAATTACGAGGGAGCGCACGCAGCCTAGGTTACGAGGGGACGCACGCAGCTTGAGTTGCGAGGGAGCACATGCAGTCTAAGTTGTGAGGGAGTGCATGCAGCCTAAGTTGTAGGGGAACGCACGCAGCCTAAGTTGGGAGGGAGCACACACAGCCTAAGTTGCGGGGAGCACACGCAGCCTAAGTAGCGAGGGAACGCACGCAGCCAAGTTGCGAGGGAGTGCATGCAGCCTAAGTTGCAAGGGAGCGCATTGCATCCTAAGTTGCGGGTGAACATACGCAGCTTAAGTTGCAAGGGAGCGCACACAGCCTAAGATGCGGGGAGCGCCCGCAGCCTAAGTATTGAGGGAACGCACACAGCCTAAGCTGAGAGGGAACAAACGTAGGGTGGGGGGACATGAGCGCATGATGGGGGTCCAAGGGGAGGTTTCAAGGGGAGAGCGTGTATGCTAGGTTGTGAAGCGGCACAATGTTGGGGGCGTTGCGTGGAAGTAGCAAGCTAACTCTCTGGACACCTTCTTAACTTGCAGTCACAGACAGGACAGTGAGGTTGTCCACGCTCACAATTTGCGCCGCTACCCCATTGCTGCCAAACACCTGCGCTGCTCAACACAGCGACTTTGTCCTGCGAGGGCTTTGACGCCACAGGTCAGTCATATAGGAGCTGATTTGTTTTTGTTTTTTGCTACTCTTTTTTGCCTTGGTCCGATAAAGGATCTGAACCATTTAGCTGCAGAGTCAGAGCATTTTCCTATTGTGATCAGTCGGTTGACCAGCACCTCATGATCTACGAGGTCGAATGCGGCTGAAAGGTCAAGCAGGAGGAGAAGTACAGTTTTGCCCTTGTCCACAATTTTGATGGTGTTAGATTTAAAATCCAGCAGTGCAGTCTCTGTCCCGTGTTTGGAACGAAAGTCTGACTGTCTCAGACCCAGTATTTTATGTTGTTCTGTACATTCAGAGTATTGAGAGTAGGCAACTGTGTTGGTTATGGGTCAGAAATTGGAAGCTACCACTGGATCTAAATTGTCCTTTTTTACAAGAGGGGTGATCCAGGCTTCTTGGACTCTCCAGATTTACCCTCCAGTATCTCCAGTACCCCAACGAAGCATAGCAGCAGTTCCCCATTGCATCAGTGCAATGTTATGGAAGTGTTTTAGTGTGGCAAAAAATACCAAAATTATGTCATGTACTATTGCACTTGTATAGCACCTACTGCCATTGGAATGGCCTTGAAGCGCTGTGGGGATGATCGCTCTTTTCGGAAGACCGTAGTCGGGAATGTCAGAGGTGAAGAAGGAGTTCTAAAATGTGTGTGTGCATTTTTAGCTAGCATGAAGGTGGGTAGGGAGTGGAAAAGTCCCTAGCAGCATAGTTATCAGGTGAGAGAATGGGTGCAGTGACAAATTGACAGTGCAGTGGGTTAGTCAGAAGGATATAATATGTGAACGCCTAGTCTGAATTTTGCGTGGGACTTAGCTGTATTCTATTGGATGAGGTGATGCTTCTTTTGGGTGTGTGTAATCGAGTAGTGTTTGAGAGGCAAGGCATGCAGGTGAGTGTGCTATGCCCTTACGGTTGTCTTTCCTTGTGATGGCGTACTTGGCGAACCATTGAGGAGAGACTGACAACAGGTCGGAGAAGGTCTTGCTGATCTAGTCATGAAGGCTTGACTGGGATGCATTCATTGAGGGTGGAAATTTGTCTCCCCTTGTCGACTTCTCAGATCCACCAGCATTCCCACCGGGGTGAGTAATAATTCATCCAGAAGATAGGCTGAGATTGTCAGGCTGTATGAGGGAAGAACCAGGTTTTGAGCACCTTCTGGAAGGCGAGGTGCTCTTCTATGCAAAGGTTGGTTAAAGGGATTGAGTTCCAGATGGTGGGTACTTGGACCGAGAAAGCGGAGCCCCCTATTCTTCTTGATTGTGTCACTGGAATGACAAGGAGAAGTGCTGCACCTGATCTGAGGTTTCTGTTAGGCCTGTATCATGTAATTTTATGCTGCAGGTATTCCCGGTCCTTTGTTGTAGAGTGCTCGGAGGGTGATGCACATTGCCTTGAAGGTGGATCGACGCCCGATCGGAAGCCAGTGAAGGACATGGAGTGCTGGAGAAATGTGTTCTCTGGGGCATAGGGCTAGCAGGAGCCTTGCAGCTGTGTTTTGTACCCATTGAGGTTTTCTTTGTTGTGTTGCGGTGGCTCCCAAGTACAGTGCGTTTGCATAGTCTAAGCATGAAAGGATGATAGCTATGACTGCAGAGATTCTGTGTGGGATGGTCATGTAGGGAAATATGTTGATTGATTGATTTGGTATTTATAATGGGCCTATACTCAAGTGTTTCTAGGCGCAACAAGACAAGGAGGGCACGGAGGACAAGGCAAACAATGCTACTAGACCTTGTGACATTTGGATCGTGCAAGTGCGTTAACGAGAAGTGCAGGGAAGAGGGTGCGGGGGGGGAGTGCATTCAGGGCAGCAGGGCTCTGAGTTAAGTGGGAGGAAGGCAAAGGACTACACATGTGCAGTCCCTGCCCAGCAGTGTGAGGAAGGCACGATAGTAGTGCAAGAGGACTGGGCAGGGTAGTCACTGGTGCCCTGTATGGACTGTTAGGGCACCAAGCCGCCAGTCGGACAGAGCAGGCAGGTAGACTAGCAGGGGAGAGGGAGCGAGAAAGAAGAGGACAAAAGGAAGGTCTTGAGAAGCTTCAGGAATTGAAGGATGTCTGACTCAAGTCTGATAGGGTCAGGGAGGCCGTTTCAGAGGGAGGCACCTGTGGAGGAGAGAGATCTACCCCCACTCTATGCTTGGAGAAGCGTTTGACCCCCAAAGAGTTAGAAGTAGATGAGCGAAGGGCTCTAGAAGGAAGGTATTTAGCCAGAGAGAGTTGGATGTAGTGAGGCCGAAGGCCCCAGAAAGCCTTGTGGATGATGCAGCGAGTCTTGAACTTGATCCTCGCAGCCACCGGAAGTCAGTGGAGAGATTTCAGGGCTGGAGAGATGCAGTCCCTGGGCTTGAGGCCAGGGATAAGTCTTGCAGTTCTGTTCTGGATTAGCTGAAGGGGGCGAAGAGCAGAATTAGGACGTTTAAGGAAGAGGCTGTTGCAGTGCTGGGCACTGCAACACACTTGAAGAAGCTTAAAGCAAAATATCTGTCTTTTAAAATTGCAGATTGTCATATTAATACCCAGAATAAGGTCAAGACACTTGGTGTGTTCTTGGATCAGGAATTGGCTATGAAAAAGCAGGTTAACTATCTTTTCTCCAGCATGTGTTATCATCTGAAGCTCTTAGCTTAGCTGCAGCCCTTTCTGTCTCCAGAAAATCGTGCCACAGTGGCTCGTGCCATTATCGGAGCCAAGATTGATTATTGCTCCACTCTATTGCTCAGTATTTCCAAGCAGGATTTTACCCAGTAACAGGTGATCCAGAATAACGCTCTGCGTATCTTGGCAGGATTGCAAAGGAGAGACCAGGTTACAACGGCTAGAAGAGCATTACATTGGCTCCCCATTTGTAGCCGTATCACCTACCGTGTGATGTGTATTACGTATAACTGCATCTCAGGGTAAGCCCCCAAGTATCTGGCCAGTCGCATTTTGTGCCTACCAGTGCCTAGAGTGCTGAGGTTTAACAATACTGGTTTATTAGAGACGCTGAGAGCGCATCTGTCCTATTTCGAGCATAGATCCTTTCAAGATGCTGCTCCATGGTTGTGGAACTCGCTTCTGCCAGAAATGAGGTCATGTGCCAACCTGCAGCGTTTCAAGAGCAGATTGAAAACCCATCTATTTGAATCAACTGTGTCTAATAATCTGACTCTGTGCGTCTGCATGACCATTTCTTCTCCGTCTTTTACTTCCCGCGGATATCTTCTGTTGTATATTTGTTTTGTCTTGTGGGAAAGGGAGACTACTTCTTGAGGAGGTGCAGCTGGACGTGGGCCTTCTTGGCAAGGTCTATGATGTAAGGAGAGAAGGTGAGAGTGGAGTCGAGGATGACACCAACGTTTTTTGCCTCACAAGAGGGTGAGGGGAGAGGGCACGAGGAGGGCTACCAGACAGAGAGAGGGAAAGCGGGAGTAGGGGTTCCAATGAGAGGAATCTCTGTCTTACTGGCATTAAGGCAGATATTGTTGGAGGCGCACCATGCCTGAATAGCGTATAGACTTATCAGGAATGCGACCGGAAGGGGAGGAGGCCGAGGGTAGCATGAAAGAGAACTGGATGTCATCCGCATAACACAAAGTTAGAGGAGAAGGTGGAGATTAGGTGGGCCAAACAGGCCAGATAGACATTGAAGAGCCAGGGTGAGAGGATAGAGCTCTGGGGGACACCACATGTGGAGAGAGAGGTGGTGGAGAGAAAGGAGTTTAGCTGGACCTGGGAGATTAGGTTCAGGAGGAAGGAGGTTAGCCAGGCCGGAGCCGGATCCGTGATGCCAAGGATCTTGCAGAGTTGGTTAAGGTGGCATGGACGACCGTGCCGAAAGCAGAGGAGAGGTCAAAGAGGGTGATGACAGAGGGAGAGCTGGAGTCGAGGTTTGAGAGCATGGCGGAGGATGCGCATGTGTAGGTGGCAGCTTTTTTGTCATGGAGTTGATGTGCTGAGTGGGGTGGGCCCCTAATTACCTTAACCTAAATGGGCCCACCACTTAAGGAACGAGTGCACGTTTTGCACGTAATGGTAATGCAAGTTTATTGTACAATTGTCCGGGGAGCAGCTAGATGGTGCCGTGGGGCCAAACTAACCCAAGTCTCATCGAATCACATAATTTGAAGATAAGAGTCAAAGCACTACCATATATTTTATTACAACCCACACCCCAGACATGATTGTAGAATACACATACAAAGAAATCCCATCTTTCTCCAATTCTTCCATTCTTATTGGCCATCGACTATCTTTATTACCATCTTCAGTTCATATTCATAGCACACCACTTCTTGGGATTAGTCTGTGGTAGGCTGTGACATCATTGCATAATAACAGCAAAAAACAAAGATTAGGTAACAACCTAATCATACAGCCGCTCTCTGGAATCCCATGTTGGGTTCTGTATTAGTTGTAATTTCGCTATGTATAGTTCCTTTGATCCAATTTTTGGAAAAAGTACAAAAGTCAAATATATAGTGATTTTTCAATGTTGGTTTATCTATCAAGTAGAAGATCATTATATAGAAAAAAGTGACAAGTAGCCACCAATAATGTTCTTCGTGAGGAAGAGATTGCCATAAATCACTCTATCCGCAGACTTATATAGTGCCAATGCATTTCGGAATACAACAAATTCCTTCATCAGGGCAAGTCTAAAACAATAAACACATAACATTCAAATATAATAGTTCCAACCATCCCAAGGTAAATATCCATATACAATAATTCCCATATTTAGAACAACGTAAGTATACAAATATCAATATGAACAGTCATCATCCAAATAGTTGAAAAAATATGAAGGTAAACACATACCCAACAATGTAATGAGCCGGATCAGAAGGCAGGTCAAAAAGATATAGAACAAGAAACAAATCAGTACAAAGGTAAGTAAAGATCTCCTAAAACAAAATGGAGGGAATTGGTTCCATTACCTGATGTAGGTGAGTAATGGCGAAATCTATGTTTCAGAAACCAGGCTGCTCCACCGTGTACGGCGAGCAGGTGCTGTGAATGGTAAAGCAAATATATATGAAGGACCTATCCAAAGTGTAGCTAATCGCTAATAGAAATAAATAAGCGTGGATTGTAACTCACCGTATGTAGAGAACGAAGCGGAGAAGTTCTCTCTACGTCTGCTCAAAGCAGACTGTCTTCGTTGCATCGGCGCGTTGCTGAGCACCCTAGTTTTATAAGACACGTGATTGAAAGCAGAATGTCTTCTTTGCATCAGTGCGTAGCCGAGCAACTCAGTTGTGTAAGACACGTGATCACAGCTCCATGAACACGAGCCGCGACCCGTGTCCAAGAACTGGTCAATAAACTTAAATATGACAAAATTACCTAAATTGTGGACCTCCTGGGGCAGCAATAATAAAAGTTAACGCCTAAGAATCAAAAAAAGGAAATAAATAGTCTGTCATCCATAGACATAGAAAAAATACTAGGATTGACTGACTGAACCCATTTGGATAAAAGTAATGGCTGTTATGTGAACACCTCAAATGAGGCTATACTATTCTGAACGTACCTAAGTAGGATGAAAGAAGCCTAGGGAGCAACCCTAGCAATGACAGACTATTTATTTCCTTTTTTTGATTCTTAGGCGTTAACTTTTATTATTACTGCCCCAGGAGGTCCACAATTTAGGTAATTTTGTCATATTTAAGTTTATTGACCAGTTCTTGGACACGGGTCGCGGCTCGTGTTCATGGAGCCGTGATCACGTGTCTTACACAACTGAGTTGCTCGGCTACGCACCGATGCAAAGAAGACATTCTGCTTTCAATCACGTGTCTTATAAAACTAGGTTGCTCAGCAACGCGCCGATGCAACGAAGACAGTCTGCTTTGAGCAGACGTAGAGAGAACTTCTCCGTTTCGTTCTCTACATACGGTGAGTTACAATCCACGCTTATTTATTTCTATTAGCGATTAGCTACACTTTGGATAGGTCCTTCATATATATTTGCTTTACCATTCACAGCACCTGCTCGCCGTACACGGTGGAGCAGCCTGGTTTCTGAAACATAGATTTCACCATTACTCACCTACATCAGGTAATGGACCCAATTCCCTCCATTTTGTTTTAGGAGATCTTTACTTACCTTTGTACGGATTTGTTTCTTGTTCTATATCTTTTTGACCTGCCTTCTGATCCGGCTCATTACATTGTTGGGTATGTGTTTACCTTCATATTTTTTCAACTATTTGGATGATGACTGTTCATATTGATATTTGTATACTTACGTTGTTCTAAATATGGGAATTATTGTATATGGATATTTACCTTGGGATGGTTGGAACTATTATATTTGAATGTTATGTGTTTATTGTTTTAGACTTGCCCTGATGAAGGAATTTGTTGTATTCCGAAATGCATTGGCACTATATAAGTCTACGGATAGAGTGATTTATGGCAATCTCTTCCTCACGAAGAACATTATTGGTGGCTACTTGTCACTTTTTTCTATATAATGATCTTCTACTTGATAGATAAACCAACATTGAAAAATCACTATATATTTGACTTGTGTACTTTTTCCAAAAATTGGATCAAAGGAACTATACATAGCGAAATTACAACTAATACAGAACCCAACATGGGATTCCAGCGAGCGGCTGTATGATTAGGTTGTTACCTAATCTTTGTTTTTTGCTGTAATTTTGGGTTTGGGTGTCTCCAGGCCTTTTTCAGCCAGCTCCTACACAGAGGATTTAACTAACAAAGACTCATCATACTAGAGACTTCTGATAACGCCAGCTAGACTCGATACCCCTGTGGTGCCCACTCAAATTTGCATCATTGCATAATAAAACATACACATACAAACATAATTTGTTACTAGTAACAACTGGCCTGAGCCTTTTAACCTTAAACATAATTGCACATGGTCTGCATGGATACTTTAACAATATGAGAAAAAGCTGAGTAAACAGGTCTCTTTGAACTGGTGATAGCTATCTCATCCACCCCGGCTTACTGGCTCTATTAAAACATTCTTATTTAAATGGCTACTATTTTAACATGCATAGCCTCAAGTTCCACCCTGAGAAAACAATTGAGTATCGGACACTGTGGCCTTGGGAGCCATTTCATCCCACATTTATTACTGGTCAAAGTAAGTGCTGTATCCCTCTACAAGACTTCAATGTACTATAAGAGATTACCTCTGATCCCTGCGGAACTACTATGCCATAAACACTGTCCTGTTCAGCGGCTGACCATCTGTTTGGTTAGCCTTGTATCATGAAACTCTTTGGATTGTCAAAGTCGACTTTGACTTGTCTAAGATCGTGAAAACTGCATGTTCCACATACAGTGTAAATGGGCAGCCCATAGTAATGGTTGAGGACTTCTGAATTGCAAAAGCTGCTGCCGCTAAAGCTTGATCACAAGGGAACTGTCCCTGAATCGCTGGGTCTAAGAGTCCGCTAGAGTGCGCTAAAGGTTTGTGGCCTAATCATGCTTGCTGGGTCAGGCTCCTGTCATCACCTGCCCATTAGAGTGAGAAAACAAATCAAATTCGGGGTCGCCAAGACCAGAGCATTACTGATCGCCGCCTTTAGTTCCCGAAAGAAAGTTACCATTTCCTCACACTATTCTATTGGACCGTTCACCTTCTGCTCTTCCTTGAGCCCCTGCAGTAAGGGCCTCATGTAGCTAGAGGAGTCAAAGATCCATGATCTACAATAGTTACAGAGCCCAAAAAACTGCTGTATTTGTTTCACTGTGACCGGCTGAGGTGTATTCTGATCTGCAGTGTGTCTCTCTGGCATTACCTTCCATCCTGCGGGCGATATCACTTGCAGTACTGCAATTTTTCTTTGTCCACTTTGTACCCCTTCTCTGTGAGCAGGGTGAGGAGCGTTATTGAATCTTCTCGACACTGCTCCTTTGAAGTGATGAAGACTAGTAAGTCGTCCACGTACTAAATTACGGTACTGGACACATGTAAATTGCCCAAATCCATTTGAACCACTCTTTTAAAGACACTCTGATATTCACAGTACCCCTGGGGCAACTTTGTGTGCTCAAATCTCTGACCACGATACGTAAACACTGTGAGGTACTGAGAATCTGGGTGTAAGGGGACTGAGAAAAATATTCATTTTTTAAATCAATCACCACAAAGTGAGTCGACCCAATAGGGATGTTACAGAGAATGGTGGTAGGATTCGGTAGCACCAGAAATTCCACCGTAGCAATATATTTTAGGAGGCGCAAATCCTTGACCATCCTCCAGCTGGACCCCTTTGCTTTCTTCACAGGGGATGGCCGTGTTACATGGGGACACAGAAGGTTGTATTATGCCTTGCTTCAGCAACGTCATAATTGTCTCATAAATTCCTTTTTCTGCCTCTCTAGACATGGGGTACTGCTTAACCTGTGATAATATCTCACCAGGTTTCAGTTTTATTCGCACTGCGCCAACACGCTTAAGCAGCCCCACATCAAGAGGATTGCTGCTCCATAAATGGTCTGGCACCTTTTCCAAATCCTCTTTCCAATATGGCGATGTACGTCTAACAACGAGCAAGGTCTGCGGTACTTCCCCTTGCTCTATCACTATCTGGCAAGGCACCCCAGTCTCAATGACCATTTCCCCTGTGTCTTTGGTGTCTTCGAACAATTGCTCATCAGACACGTCCCTTAGCGATAAGGTTGGATCGATGCACAGAACTGTGCGCCACTCTCCGCCTTCCTCATATGTGGCTGAGAGAACCACCCTGTTCTTTTTTTATCACTACTGCCTGTAAGAGAATGGAAACAATGGTGCCTGGGGTTACTTCCTGCGGCACAATAGGCCAAAACAAAAACTCAATCGTTATCCGCCATGTCTGATTTCTGATCCCCGGGACACAACTCAACAAAACCATTTCCCCACAAAGAAACACATTTCAATGTACAGGTACTCCCCTGATTGCTCTGTCAGTACAATATACATGCAAACGTGCTGCTTCCCTTACCGGATACAAACCTGGAGTTGAGCATCCCATACCTTCCTCTGTGAAAGCAATCGACATCCGCAACTTGCTCAAGAGGTCTCTACCCAGAAGTATTTTTCTCCCAACTCTGTACTGATGCTTATGCTGGCATGGTCGGTTGGATCCCATAGATCTGTGCAGACCAAGTCGCTGGGTTCTGTTCAACCCGTGCCTGCTGCAATTGCACAGAGCCTTGGCCATATGGCAGGGTCAGGGATTGCATCTGTTCAGCTCCCATGTTAAAATACTGTGACCTGTCTCAACAATCTTGTGACACATGCATCAACCTTCCACCTGGCCAACACTGAATCCCATACAACACTCCATAATTATTTCCCATTTGCCCATTAAACTGGGGACCCATTCCTCCGTAACCCGCTAAATGACCGACTTCCTCGTGGAAATACTCCCCTACCCCTCAGAAACCCTCTCATTTGCTTTGGACTGGGAGCATACTCATCCATCCACCCCTCTGTCATACCAGATTCACCATGTCCCTGTTGTCCCAATTGCCCCTGCTGTCCCTCCATAGAGTTAGTATTTACTGCCCTTTCTAAACAGACCTTTGCCAATTTTTCTGAACAAGCTTAGCCTCTGCTTTTTTGTGCCTGTTCCATACTTTCAGCAAAATGTGTGCTTGAATTTCCGCCGAACTTTTGGCCTCCATCCTTACCACCTTATCTAAATCGTGCTGAACTTCCTTGGGAGCTCCTTGGGAGTCCCTTCTTAAGCATGTGGTAAAAATTGCCACACACTTGTACCACGCTTCTCCCGTCTCTATCCTCCACCTCTCCAGAATTAACTGGATGTGTGCGGCAGGATGACAGTCCAATTCATTGTTTTTGTTAAAATTGAATGCATATCCGGCGTGCCGGGATATATAATCCGCAGGGCCACCCATACCTATGCCATGTAATTATTAAAAGCTGCTCCATCATGGGTATTTGTATCTAACTGAACTTACGCATACCCTGCTCTATTCCAAAGCTTGTCTGACCGCTCCCCCATCAGAGCCGTGAATAGGCTTTTCATATCCCCTATGGCCAACATGACACCAGCGGTATGTTTCTCTCGTGCATAAATCCACTTCCTCGCCCCTGCATTGAGCAAAGGGAGTATCTTCATAAACCTATTCTGGACATAATACACCCTTCCCTGACCCTTCTGGAGTAACGAAAACAGAGTTACACCCGCTCTTACTGGGGCTTCAACGATCTCTCCCTTGCTACCTACTATGGTCATGCGAGTACCCTGGCGCCTCCTAAGACTCCATGGTGTATTTGCTGTCGCTGCTCCTGGAGCAGGAGGTAAGGCGTCTACACCCTGCTCTCCCTGCTTGACATCCGATTCCCATTCATCCTCGTCCCCTACTCCTGTTATCACATCCCATGACATTTCTACAGGCATGGAAGCATACTCAGCACTACGGTAGGGTGCCGTCTCCCGTCCTCCCTGCTCAAACCCTGTACCTGTAGCAGTATCCCTGTTCTCCATGTCCACATTGACCCCTTTGATAATCAATTTATCCAACCTAACAAGAACTTGCCCATGCCTCTACCTTTGTTTCTCTACATCCCTTACCTGTCTACTCCCTTCTTCCAGCTCTTCATCTCTTTGCTGCCGTAGCAGCATTACCTATTCTTCCGCTAACTTCAGCGCTTCTTAAATGTTTTCCCGCTACTGTGTCTCTACCACTCCTCGCAGCCAATTGTCTATCCTTGAAGTGAAAGACCTAACTTCCTCTTTCTCCCTTATTCTCAATCATTCATCCATTGTTCTAGCTCCTGGCCTCACTCTCTCCCATTCTTCCACTCTTAGCCTCTCTGCTAACCTAGCCGTCAGGCATGTTATTCCCTTACGGCTTTCCATTCTCAACCTTTCAGCAGCCCAAACCATTGAGGGAGATATCCTTCCACTACCCTTGCTGTCCCAATTTCTAGAAATCGCAGCTGACAGAGGCGTCATCTGTGTCAGTCTCGCAACCACTGGAGTAGCCGCTGGGGAAAATGGTGGTTTGAACTCAGGGTCTGTATGCCCCTCTGCAACCAGACAAGCAAACTAAAGTGTATCAGGACAAACCTCACAATGAATGTGCTGGGTAGGATACCACCGCACACCTCTAAAAGAAGAAAATTATGTAAAAAATATATACAAGGGACCTACAACATAAGACAGTTCACGCCACTCTGTCAAAACATTCACTCTTTCAATCCCTGTAACATCGACTAACTCCACGCATGCACTCCGATTCTACCCTTACCAAACTCCTTACATCAAAGAAACAACCCTTTTATCCCTATTTCCACTCTTGATTTAATCCCCAAAAGTGCACTCACATGAACCCCGAAGCGCTCTGATGTGGTGCTCTGTCAATTCGTTCTGCTAGGCCATGGTTCCACACCTCCGGAGAACAGACAGGCCTTTAACCAATATGGCGCCCGCAAACCTCTTTTTTTCACCAGACACGAAAGACTGGTCTCCGCAGAGAGGTGCCGTAGCCGAGTTGTGCATACAGGAGACCCCCAATGTCTCGTAAAGCCTGGGGTCCCTTTGTGACCACCAAATTTGTGGGGGCGAGCCCCTAATTGCCTTAACCCAAATGGGCCCACCACTTACGGAACAAGTGCACGTTTTGTACTATAAGGAAGGCATGGTATCAGAAACACGACAGACACAAGAAATGTTATTCAAGGGTTTTTATTGAACTTTGCATGGGTTGGAAAACACCTATTTTAAACCTAATGACTAACGATGGGAGGAAGCTACGACCATCGATTAAAGAAAATGCTGTCCTAGTCCTGTCGTGTCAAGGGGGTGTCTGGAAGCAACTCAAAATAGAGCTGGAAGCGCTTGAAAGTCAGGTGCGAGAGTTGGAAGTTCAGCTGCCATTGAAACAGGCGGTTGAACGCCCCCTCCGAGAAGCACGGCTCGACTTCCAGTCCACCTGGGTGCAGCTGTCAAGGTTTGATTATGCCACTAAGTCAGCGTGAATGCATGCAGAGGGAGACAGGTCAGGGAAGCTCCTAGCGTGGTTATGCCAGAAGGAGCACCCCAAAACACCAATTACACTCTTGATGAATGGGGGGAACCCTGGAGGGCACAATCCTCTATTAAGGATATATTTGCTACCTACTATACCACACTATACAGTCACAGTTCACATATTTCAGCGGAGGAATTGACGGATGCCTTCACTGAAGTCACGCTTCCCTCGCTCACTAGTGACCAGCGCAACCTCTTAGATCAACCTCTTACCCTACAGGACTTGGAGGAAGTGATAGTCACATCCGCTGCCGGAAAAGCGCCGGGAAGCAATGGTCTCCCGGCCGAGTTTTACAAGACATACAAGGGAGAGCTGGCGCCAACACTCCTGAAGGTCTTCGAGGAGGCCTTCGAGACAGGGAGTCTCCCGGACTCGATGCGGGAGACGTGGGTCGTACCTATTATCAAACCCGGGAAACCGGTGGACACATGTGACTCGTATAGACAGTTGGCCATGCTGAACACTGATGTTAAGTTATTGACAACTATGCTTGCGTCCCGTCTCTGGATATGTATAGTGACGCTGATACATACGGCCCAAACAGGTTATGTGCCTGGCCGTAGCACCACCCTGTACTTGCGCAGGCTCCAACACATAATCGAACAGACGAACAGATGTCGAGAACAGTATGTGATAGTCTCGCTCGATGCCGTAAAGGCTTTCGATTCAGTTTATTGGGAATGGATAGAAGCAGCTCTTAGGGTTTTTGATTTTGGGGAGCATTTCAGGAGGTGGGTTAAGATACTTTACACCTCTCCCACTGCTAGAGTCAGAACGGGGCGACACAAATCCAAATGATGGGACATACAAAGGGGGACGAGACAGGGGTGCCCCCTCTCTCTGATGCTGTACTTACTGGCTCTTGAATCCATTGCAGCGTACCTCAGGCAAGAATATCTAGAAGCTGGGATACGTATAGGAAACACTACTTATTTGCTTTCATTGTATGCAGATGACGTTCTGCTCTACCTCTGCCAGCCACAACACAATCTACCCCTACTACTGGAAATATTGGACAATTTTGCTAGACTGTCAGGGATCACGTTTAACAGACACAATTCATGTCTTATTCCCCTAGCGGGGTTGAACGACACAAGCTAACCTCTAAGCTAGACTGGGGATTGAAATGGGAACACGATTGCTTTAGGTACCTGGGCATACGGGTGGCACATACTCTGGACCGGACGCACGCATTAAACACATTGAGAACAGTGGAAGGAGTAAAAAGATCAATGGCATTTTGGTCTCGCCTTCCCCTCTCCCTCATGGGCAGAGTGGCCATTACAAAGATGATCATACTACCAAGGCTCTTATATGGCTTTACTAATGTTGCCTACTATATCAGGGTCCCCTTCTTTCGGGAATTAGAAGCGACACTCTGTACCTTTTTGTGGGGTCCTAAGATACACAAACTATCTATAAATATACTGACACTCCCATTCGAACAGGGTGGGGTCCAATCGCCAAGACTAGAATTCTATTATTTAGCTGCACAACTTAGTTTCCTCACTAGATGGTTGGCTGAGGAGCACAACATGGGACACACCCTGCTTGAGACCCAGATTCGCCCAGCGTGATTGCAAGAAATACTCTGGCACCCGCCCCGCACCCGAGGCACCCAGCCGTTGTTATTGTCTGTAGGCAGACAAATTTGGCTGAGAACAATGAAAATCATGAAGGCCTTACACCCCTACTCTCCGCACAGACCCATACTAACCAGCAGCAAATGGGACCCAGAGGAAATTAAGATTGTGCGAACGTGGGAGGAGGTGGGCATTGCAACATGGGGGGACCTGTATGAGAATGGTACCAATAGGGAATTTTCTGATCTTACCCAAAAGGTGGGTCTCCCTAAGGGGCAATTCCTGAGATACATGCAGATTACCAGATTCGCTAAAAATGTTGTCCTGCTTGGCCAGCTGAACGCCAACCAAATGCACTCCTGTCGCTTATGTATGAACTGGAAACTGGCTTGAGGCCAGTGTCCCGATTGTATAAAGCCCTCATTGATGGCACGCTTATGGAACACACACAGCTACTCATGTTGTGTCAAAAACAAAGATGGCCTATACTAAAAAACACTATTGCCAAATCCTTACTCTATATAACAAAAGGGTGTGGGATGATGACGTGTGTAACAAAAACAGTGTATAGCAAAATGAAAAGGTCCACGGGGTTTGGTAGTTCAGTACTGCTGAGCTGTAGCTTCCCTTCCCCACCTTTCTGCAGCGAACAAGGCGGAACAGGAGTCGGGTTTGGAGTAAATTCGAAGCGTGTGGCACATGGAAGCAGTCCTCTTCGCAAGGCAGGGTCTTCCTAAGCAAAGTCTCTCTTTCATTGTCTATCAAGAGTCTCTCCACTGGGAAATAGCCTGCTGTATAGTTTGAATGTCTCATCAATGTCTCGCAAATAACACTTCAGGTTCCCCTCCGCATGGCTCAGACCTTTCTCCTCCTCAATAATGTCTCACAAGTAGCACTTCATGTCCCCCTCTTTCAGGCTCAGATGTTTCTTTAGCGTGGACTCCCCTCAGCCAGGTTCAAGTCCATATACTTTCTCACAAGTAGAGGCTCCCCTCGATCGAGCGATTGAGCGCAAGTCTCTTCAGCTTAATGAACAACAACCACTTTGAAGCCTTTCGATTGTGCAAAGGGGTTTACTGTGACCTTTGCATGACCTCTTCGAAATAAGTTCACTCAGTTTTGCAATGTTTACTTTCACTCAAAGACGCCCTGCCAGAGACCTTCGAATGGGCACCCCAGGTGCCGGAAGCACTCTGCAGTAGCTTATCCTTGAGTCTTTCTCTGTACCTCAGCAACACCCTCTTGCCGCTTAGCCTTCACTCGCAACGCTCAATATGGGCCTTTCAAAAAGCCATTCACGTTGCAACAATCTTTCCACTCTCAGCCTTCCCTTCAAAGCACACCGGTATCTCACAGTTGCCTCCAACTCACTGGTTATGCGGAGCTGCTTTATCGGCGGCTTCATCCTTCGAGCCAAGGACAATACTCTGACAGACTGCAGGAGCGCCCCTGATATCGGGCACAAAGTTTGTAGCCTTGTTCAGTATTCCTGCTAGGTTTCGCTCTTGCTGTTCGCCAACCACTCAGAGATAGTTGATCACCATACAACACGGTACAGGGCCTCTCCCCTCTCACTGCCCCGTTCGAGTCTGTCACTACTCCTTTGTGATACTGCTGCCACCATGGAAGTTCAGCTCCTCTGTGCCTTTTGCCCCGCTCTGTGTGTACACCCGTGCTCCGCCTTTTATCCCAGTGGGGAAGGGTAATGGGATTCAGGTGTGAGTCATTGTGTGCAAGTGCCTGACTCTGCCTGACTCTGATGTTGGGATATGTTAAACAGACTAGCTGGGTGTGAGTCTGTCTTCCCCCAGAGCACTCCATCTGTGTAGTAGGGTGTGTGTAGGAAGGGAGAGGGGTGGTAAAGTTCCTAGGTAATATGAGGGGAAGTCAGGAAAATAAGAGCGGGGATACTGTGTCTCACCTCCAGGTACCTCACTACCACTCCCCAGGGACCCCTCATCCAGGTGATTCTCCCCCACTGGTCCACCCCCGGGGTCTGGATCCAATAGCAATGGCTGTGCCCTGGCCACCTGGATGACAGATCCCAAGGGACTAGCAGGTGAAACACCCTTCGGTTTTATGGTTTTAGCATTTTATCTTTCAACGCGCATGCAAACCTAATATGTATCAACTTTAAACAAAAGTAACACTAAAGCAACATATCACATTCACAATCAACTACACTGGATACATATGAAATTGCATCATTGGCCCAGTTCGTCGCACCCTCATCACAAATATGGCGCGTGCAACATGAACTACTCTTCATCGTGGGGACCCATCCTGACCACCCCAACATCTGTCATAGGGTCAGGTCCGCATCTAAAATGCATCTGAGGTTTTGTACTGTGTGGGAGGTGGTGGGTCTAGTGAGAGTGGCCAGGGGGTTGATTGGGGAAAGAGGGAGGTCGTCCCGAAGCGCATTAGCTCAGTTTTTCCTGGGTTGAGTATGAGGTGGTTGACAGTCATCCAGTGCTCGATTTCCGTGAGGCATGGTGTGAGACTGGTGAAAGTGGTGGAAGGGTCCTTTGGGATTTTGAAGATGATGTGGGTGTCATCTGCGTAATTATAACAGGTTAGGCCATGGGTTTGAATGAGTGTGGGAAGGCGGCTCAGGTAGAGGTTAAAGAGCAAAAGGGAGAGAGGCACCTTGCGCCACTCCTTGGGCGACTGGGCTGGGGGTTCGAGGAAAAGGAGGCTATCCGCATTAGCGCTGTGTCCCTAATGCCAAGAGAGTGAAGTCTGTCCGTGAGGGTTGGGTGGTGAATGGCGTTGAAGGCTGCAAGAGGTTCAGTAAGATGAAGGCGGTGCAGCCTTCCATGTCTGTGTGTCTTTTAAGATCATCTCAGATTGAAACTAGACATGATTCAGTTCCACGTAGGGGTCTAAGCCTGATTGGGTGAGGTCAAGGATGTATTTGGATTCTGTGAACTGGCATAGTTGTGAGCATGCCGCTTGGTCGGTTAGTTTAGCTATAAATCGGTTGTTCAAGATGGCTCTGTAATTGGCAAGAGTGTCAAGTGTGGGATTTTTTTAGCAGGGGCTTGCTGTAGGAGGTTTTACATTCGAAGGGATTGTGTCCTCTGACGTATTCCTTATCTTAGATAATTTGTCTCCAGCTTGCTGGCCTCAGAAATGTTTTCTCTGTAGAGGGCGCTGCGCATCGACGTCCGCCGAGTCGATGTCCCTCGACAGCCACTGTATCGGCGCTGACGTCACCATGTGCATAAATAGCCGCGCGCAGCGTCCGTTGCTCAGTTCCGTTTTTCCGCGCTTCGTGGGGCCTCGGAATATCGTTGCTCAGTTCAGTCAGATTTATATCCTAATATTTCTCGAGAAAACCAACTCGTACTCGATGACTTCCTCATCCGAACCGACGACTCCACGGTCCGGCTTCAAAAAATGTCGAGACTGCGGAAAGAAAATGTCATTAACGGATCCTCACAGGATCTGTTTGTGGTGTCTGGGAGTCGAACACCATTGTTCGGAGTGTGGGGACTGCATGTCCTTGACGGCGAAAGCCTTGAAGGAGCGTAAGGGGAAGCTCGAGAGAGGTAAGTCCATTAAAACCTCATCGAAAGTTTCTTCGGTCGAGTCGAGGCATTCGTCTCCCCACCGTTGATGGTCCCTGGCTGTCCTGCTCAGCCTGCTCAGGCTCCATACTCGTCAAAATGGGACTGAAGTGCCCTTCCATCTGCTCCTGACCAGACTGCTCCGGGGTGGTGTCGTGGTCACTTTCGAGGGACGATATTTGGGGAGATGCCGGTGGACTGGGCATACGGACCACTTCCTATGCATCATCCTCAATGGGCACCCATATGCCATCCTGTGGGTCCTCCACAGCCAGGGCTGCTGTGGCTGCCACCTCCCCAGCCAAACTGGACTCCTCTGAATGTGGTGCCTCGCCTGATTCCTCAGGATGGCCAATGGGTGGTGGTGCTTCGCCCTCTACGGGCCTTGGCGGCACCGTTTTAATGGCAACCTGGGGTGTCTTGCCTGTTGGTGCACGGCGGCCCCTCGGTTGTCCCCTCGAGGTCGAAGGGCGGTCCGCGTCATCCTGGGACCTCTTCCGGGGTGTTGTCTTTGCGGGGGTTGCGTCCTGCCCATCCCTCTCATGGTCAGAGCCTGTGGGGGTCGAAGAGAGGGACGGCATGAGTGATGTTTTGATAGGCATCATACATACATTTGGACAATTGATCATCCACACAATTGGGGGTAATAGGCATTTGTGTTTGGATGAGCACGTTGTTTGATACATGGGTGCGTTATGCAGGCATACGTCGGCGTCACTCATGTTGGCCAAGAGCTATGCTATCTGACATGCATATTATTTGGGGCCTGCACGCTGTGTGACTCATGGCATTTACATCTTTTGTGTGGTATGTGTCAGGTATGGCATTGCCTTGCAGCAGGCATCTGCATGTGTCTGTGATGCATCTGCCTACTTTGCTGGGAGTGTGTGTTGGACCATGGCTTGACTCATTGGACTGATATATTGGTTGACTTTCATCAGACTCGGCATTGCAATTTTTTCTTAGGACACTCACCTCCATCGCCCGATGTTGTGGCGCCACACTCCATCTCGCCAACACCTTCTATCCCCTCCATTCCCATCATGCTGGCGCATACGTCCTCCCATGGGGTCAGCTTGATTGGTGAGCTGGGACCTCCTCCTGTTCCCATTGCCTGTTCACTGAGAATATATTCCTAACTCTGAGTCGCAGGTCATCCCAGCGCTTACAGCAGTCTTTGATGGTGCGTGTGGTGTTGCCAACAGCACTGACCTTCTGAGCAACAAGTGCCCAGACCTCCTTTTTTTTCAGCATTGCCTCCCTCTTCATGTTGTTTGAAAAAACTATCCCAGCATGCTCCTGCAGGGTCCCAACCAGCATCTCCAGCTCATCCTCATTAAATCTCTCCTTCCGCTGGCGGGCAGCTCCCTTCTTAAGGGCCTAGGCCATAGTGGTGTGATAGGAGAATGTTTTCAGAACAACAGCAGAGTCCAACGGGTCCTGTGTGGTGAGGATGGCAATGGATTTTGTTTTTAATAAAGATGGCCGCCGTGCTCCTTCCTGTTCCTGTGCAATGACGCTACTTCTGGTTCCGCTTATTAGCGGTGACCGTTATTAGCGGTCACTGCTAATAACGGTCGCCGCTAATGCCGCATTGGGCCATGCCGGTAGTGCTATCTGCGCTATGCATGATGCCGCTAAGGGCATTTTTCGTGCCTTTAATGGCATGGCGGTCAAGACCTTACCGGCATGGCGCAAAGCTTGTGCCCGCGAAGTCGTTATAGTCCTCTATTAAAAGACTAATGACTGCCCAGACACGCTATTTACGCCATGCCGGTAAGGACCGTTACTTACCTCCAAACTCGGAATGACCCCCATTGTCTTTAATGTGGATACATTATTAATTTAGAATAAACTTTTTTTTAACAGTACTGTAATTTGTCAGTTTGATCACGAACAGCTGAGATAAATATACCATAGCCCTCTCTGGTTACTTGCACTACCTGTGCGTTTAAGGGAAGGGTAGCCTTGACTCATCTTTTTCTTTGTTAAACTGTTACAACCCTTAAGAGTCAGACCCCACTTGAACAAAAAAGAGGGTATTCACCCATTTTTCTTTCTTTTAAAAACCTTTATTTTTGGTATTTCCAACAGATCATACAACAACAGCACAACAGGAAACTACATAACTTGCGCCCTTTGCGTCCGCACCCCTGACACCCCCTCACCCCCTCCGCTGACGATCCGGATCTGCTGTGTTTTTGATCAGTGTTTGATGTCATCGCAGCCCCGATCCATGGGCTAGGCAGTCTCGTGGGTAATGGGTCCTTGGGAAGAGTCTCGCCGTTCGAAGTTGTCGTTCGAAGTGGACATTAAATAGGAGATGTATGGGCCCCATATATCGGGGGGTCGGGCATGCAACGGCAAAAGCCTGCTGAAGTTCGATTCCGTATCCTGACAGTATGTTATGTCGTTCAACCACTGACGTATTGTTGGGGCGGTTCCTTTTCCCCATGACATTCCGATCCTCCTTCGAGCTAGTATCAGCAGCAGCCCGCACAGCTTGCGCACTGAGGATGGCAGATATTTGGTCAATCCAAGAAGCGTAATATTGGGGTCGGGTTCAAGGGGTGTGCCTATGATTGCTGCCGTCTTCTCCAGTACTGCCTCCCAGAATTGGTGTATGGCCATGCACGACCATGCGAGATGTATGAAGTCAGCCTGTGGGGCGTTGCAGCGGCTGCACGATGGCGGGATAGTGGGGTGGTGGGAGTGTAGTCTGACGGGGGTGTGGTATGCCTGGTGTACGTATTTAAGTTGTATTTGTTTATATTGAGTGTTTAGTGATACTTTCTGTGTTTGGCTTAAGATGTAGTCCCAGTCCTCATCTGGTATTGTTGTGCGAAGGGATTTCTCCCATCTTGCCCTAGGTGCTGTGAGTTGTAGGGTCGTGTCAGATAATAGGGTTTTGTAGATCGATGACACAAGTCTGGCTTCCCCTTGTGATTGGATTACCCCGTGCAGGAGCTGCCATGTTGGTGGTTGTTGTGGAAAATGGGGTAGAAGGCCTGGAGTGACTGCCTAAGGTGGAAATAGATGAATGTGTCTAGGGCGGTGGTAGCCCCGCGGGCTTTGGCTTGTGTAAGTGTAATGAAATTCTCGTTGCAGAATCAATCGCCCATGGTGTGTAGCTGTAGCTTATTGGCCCAGTTAAGATAGGCCTTCTCCGAGGTCAGTGGGATACCGGGTAGGAATTTTGTTGGAAGGAGGGGGGAGAATCTGACCCGGATGTCGCATCTCTGCACCATTTTCTTCCAGATTGAAATGGTGGATAATACCGGGTTTAGAGTCGTGTGCGGGATGTGTGCCTGGCCGATGATAACCGCTCTCAGTAGATTAGGTATTGCGAGAGCTCTTTCTAGCTGGACGTGATGTCGGATAAAATAAGTGGCGTACCAGTGGCTCAAAACTGGGTCTGTGCGGCCCAGTAGTATCGTTCTAGATCAGGAAGTGCCATCCCCCCTTTTGTCACTGGTTGGATCAGAGCCTTGTATGCTATTCTGGCTGGTTTGCCCGCCCAGAGTAGTTCCAGGACCATGCTGAGAATGTGTTGGAGAAACTTTTGGGGTACTAGTATTGGGATGTTCCCAAATAAATACAGAAGTTTGGGGAGGATTACCATTTTAACCAGCGATACCCTGCCCCAAAGGGTGAGTGGTAGCGTTTTCCATCTGTTAATTTTTACTTGGAGCGCCTCTGTTACTTTGGCGTAGTTATCTTGGAAGAGGTTTTGGTGGGTTCTGGAAAGTTGAATGCCCAGGTACCTAATGTTATTGTGTTCCCATTTGAAGCCGTAATCGTCTGGGAATTCTCGGGTCAATGAGGTTAGGGGGAATATTATTGACTTGCTGTGATTTATTCTCAGGCCCGAGAAGGTGCCGAATTTAATAATGTCTTGCAGTACTGGGTTTAGATTCTCAGTGGGATCGCATATGTAGAGGGCGATGTCATCCGCGTATAGGGAGATTATTAATTTATATGGGCCAAAGGAAAGGCCTCTGTGTATGTGTCGGGCCCGAAGGTCTGAGGCGAGGGGCTCCATCACTAGCGCAAATAAGATGGCCGACAGGGGGCATCCCTGTCTGGTCCCTCGTTGCAGGTCTATGGGCGCTGATCTGGACTTGCCCAGGATTATGTGTGAACAGGGTTGGTTGTACAGGAGGGCGACCAGCCTGATGTAGTGGTTACCGAGATCCATGCGCCTCAGGACCTCGAAGAGGAAGGGCCACTCGATGGAGTTGAAGGCCTTTTTCTGGCATCGAGGAGGGTTGCTACCGATTGGTGGGTTGGGTCTAGTGCTTCTATGACTCCAAACATGCGCCTTATACCATATGATGTGTTCCGGCCAGGGATAAATCCTGCCTGGTGGCGAGTACCAGTGTGGGCATCAGGGGGAGTAGTCTAGTGGCCAGGATTTTGGCTAGGATCTTGTTATCAAGATTGATCAATGAGATTGGTCTATATGAGCTGCATTCTTCTGGTGGTTTCCCAGTTTTGTGCAGGAGTATATTAGCTTCTCGGAGAGTCGGGGGTAGGGAACCTGTCTCGAGTGCCTCCTCGAAGACTTGCAGTAGTGTGGGGGCAAGGAGGGGGGCGAATGCTTTATAGAACTCACCGATCAGACCGTCTGGGCCGGGGGCCTTGGTGTTCAGGAGCTCTTTTATTGCTTCAAGGATTTCCTCTAACTTGATGGGTTGGTTCAGTGGTTCTCTTAGTGTGTCGTTTACCCAGTAGAGTTCAATATCATTCAAGTATCTGGTAAATTCTTCCGGACTGGCAGTGTATTTAGACTGGTACAGTTTTTGGTAGAAGATACGGAAAGTTTCCGCGATTTCTTTGTCCGTGTGGACAAGAGTGCCAATGGGGTCTCGTATGTTTTCTATTGCTGGGGGCTTTCTGTCGGCTGCTATCAGTCTTGCGAGAAGGGCGCCCGGTTTCTGCCCCTCCCCATACTGCCGGATACGGTGGCCGTGTGACAGGAATTTTATTTCGCGGTCTGCTGCCAGCCTGAATTTGTCCAGTTCTTTTTTCAGCTCTGCCGTTGTATGTGGGTCGGTTGATGCAGAGTGTTGCCGCTCAAGTACTTTTAGGAGGGTTTCACTTTGAGTAAGTTCTTGTCTGATGAGTTTCAGCATTGCTTGGTCTTTGGTTAGGCATACCCCTCTGAGGTAACATTTCAGAGCTTCCCAGAGCGTTCCAGAAGACGACACCGATACCTGGTTAAGTTCGAGAAAGGAAATGAGCTCTGTACGGAGCTCGTCTGCAAACACTTGGTCCTGTAGCGCTCCCGGTTTGAATCGCCAGTGACGTCTCCCCTCCGATGGGTCTGGTGGGGTGTATTCAAGAGTGACTGCCGAGTGATCCGATATAGTTCTTGGGAGGATATTGCATTAGTTCCATTGTAGATGGCTACTAGTAGACACCAGGAACTAATCAAGGCGTGAACTTGTTTTATGGACCCAGGAGTGAAACGTGTAGTCTCGAGTGTCTCCATGTTGTCGTCTCCAGGCGTCTTCCAGGCCGTATGCCCTGCAGATTTCTTGAATTTGTAGTGCTGCCTTGGGGATCGGTGTTACTGTTGCCTGGGATTTATCTTTGGTGGGATCCAGTGTGGTGTTTAGGTCACCGCTCCAGATAATTGTTGCTGAATCTGATCCTGCTAGATGCAACATCACCCAGTCATAGTTGTTTGCCCCATCTGTGTTTGGGCCGTAGTAGTTTACAATGATGACTTCTATACCCTCCAGGATCCCATGTATGAGAACTGCTCTGCCTTCTGTGTCCTTACTGGACGCAAGTACTTTGAATTTCAGTGTTTTGTTTATCATGATGGCTACCCCTGTGGCGTATGAGGAGTATGACAAAAAAGTATCTATGGCATCCCCACTCTCGTTTCATCGCCCAGCGATTCTCCATCTCAGGGAGGAGGTTGGTTTCTTGGATCAGTGCGATATCCACTTTGTGTCTCCGGAGATATTGGGTTACCTTTCTTGTTTTAGCCGCGTTATTGCCCCCCCCTAATGTTCCAAGTGGCTAGCTTGAATGCGCTGGGCTAACGGCTTGTTTGTCTAGTGTTTGTACGATGTTAATATTGGCCGTATTGTACCGTTGTTTAGTGAATTGGGGTATGGTAGCCGGTTCCTTCCAGCCACAAGCTTCTGTGGTGCGTTAGTCGGGAGATAGCAGAGGCGTGCAGCGTGGTGCGGACCTGTTGCTGGTGCGTTTCCTGAACTTCAAATAGCTTCCCTCCCCGGCACAGGCAACCCCCAACATGCCTGTCTGCTTTCCCCACCCTGTTCCCCGAAACAAAAATGAAGCTGCGCTTGGGGCGCTAGTGTCCTTCCCAGGTCCAGAGCACCCGATGCCCTGTTCCCACTTTTGTGAATTTCCAGGAGGGCAATTTCGTGGTCTTAGGCAGTCGTTGGGGCACTGGAAAAGGGGTCACAGCAGGTCCCTTCCCGTCCTATATCGTCTGGGGGGTCTTCGATTGTTGACAGCTTGTCAGCAGCCCAGGCTGTCGAGTAAGGAGTTAGCCTCTTCAGGCGTGCTAAAGAATTGGGGCTTTCTCCAGCATTGGATCTTTCATGGATTCACATGCTTAGAATATTCCCCGTCGTCAGACTGGGACCCCTCGGTACACAGATATAGCCATTTCCTATAGGAAAACTTCTGACTCTTTTGTGTCCTATCTATGTCCTTTTGGGGACCGCATACGCATGCCCCGTAGGACGTCGCAGTATAAAAGGCCCGCCCCCGCGGCTCCCTTCAGATTTCAACCGTCTCCAAAGTAGTGGGATCTCCTTGTGTCGTCTTACTATTTTGTACAAGGTTGTGTACTTGAAGTTGGAGTTAGGTGAATTTTTCCTTCATGTCGGGAAAGGCGCTGTTACGTCCGTGCGCGACGTGCGGCTGGAAAAAAGTTTACGAGGGGGATGGACATATGGATTGTATATACTGTCTCCACCCTCATCATTCGGCTGATAACTGTGACATATGCAAATGGTTTTGTCAAAAGACCCTCAA
Organism: Ambystoma mexicanum; assembly: GCF_040938575.1. Classification (NCBI taxonomy): domain Eukaryota; kingdom Metazoa; phylum Chordata; class Amphibia; order Caudata; family Ambystomatidae; genus Ambystoma; species Ambystoma mexicanum. Next base: position 158,355,772 of record NC_090925.1, read on the forward strand.
AGACCGAAATCAACGGCTGGTGGCATGGTTGAATGATGGAGCGGGGGCATATCCCCCTTCGGAGGTAGGCTCAACACAATCGGCAAAAACATCACACCGCGCTGCATCGTCGGAACCACTGACTAAGAAATCTCGACCAGCGAAGAAAGAGTCATCTCGGAGTCATTCAGCTAAAGAATCTTTGACGAGAAAATCGTCATCTTCGTCAAAAAAGCATGACAAGGAAAGGCCGAAATCCTCCTCAGGCGATCACCATAGATCGACCACGAGTCGAGAGTCGGGTAAAAGCAGGCCAAGTGCAGAAAAGGCTGGACCGCCAAAACCACCTGCTAAGCCACCGTCGTCGACGGCGGTCCAGTCATCGGCCTCCTCCCTACCACTGACGCATGTAGTATCTACAGCCCCACCGACTACGACTGCGACGGTGGCCTCGTCGACGGAGGTTCTACAGGAAGCCTGGAGGCATGAAGTTTTCGATCCGATCCCTCCAGATACTTTACTGCAGGAACAGGCAGCGTTGCTGTCCTCGGGAGAGGACGAGAGCGGGGGAATAGCTGGCCCGGCAGACCTCGGGCTACGAGTGGTTGACAAGTCGTCGACGAGGGGATCCGGAATTCCGGTGTATGCCCCTCTTCTCAATCCTCAATCTGTTTTGTCGTTGGAGATTCTGTCCACGCTTTAGTCTTTAGTACAGTCGTTGGACCAGAGACTACCTCAGGTAAACCTGCCACAGTCACCCGTCGACGAGCCAGGCCCGTCCCGTCCACCGACTCACTTACGCACGCCAGTCTCAGCACCACAGACACCCCAAGAGGAAGGTGAGCTGCCAGATTCGGAGTCTGACAGAGGAGCCATGTTGGATATCTCCTCATCCCCCTCCAGGGATCCAGCCTGGGAGTCAGAGGTGGAGTTAGAAACCCCAAGGAGCCCGGCTCAGCCGTCCCCCCCGGATGATATTGCATCATTCCATTCTATGATGGAGAAGGCGTGTAAGGAATTCGGTTTGTCCCAGGGAAACAGAAAAAGGACTGTTTTCTTTTCGACCACATGGGTAAGAGAAGGAAGTCAGTATTTTCAATACCCATACTAGATCATGTGTGGAAGGAGGGTTTGCAGACAATGCGTCACCCCTTTTCGGAACAGGCGGTAAAAGGTCGCCTTGAGAAAAAATGTAAGGCTCCAGAGTCTACCCCCAAGTGCTTATCCTCCCAACCAACGCCTGAATCGGTGGTGTCGGCGGCAGCGGCTAGAAAAGCAAAGGCCCAGCACAAGTGCACGACTCCGCCTGAAAACGAGGCAAGACGTCAGGATGCCTTCGGCAAAAAAGTGCTATCTGTGGGAGCAACTACAGTGAAGGCTGCAAACTCTCTGGCTATTGTAGCCAGATACGACAGAGAAATGTGGCACAGGCTGGCTCCGTTGCTGGATCATCTTCCGGAAGAGCATAGGAAGGCGGCGATGTTACTAGTACGAGAGGGTGAGGAAGCCTCCAATCATGCAATAAACATCGCAGTGGACCTCGCTGAATCGGGCTTCAAGCAAGTCAATAATGGGGTCGTGTTACGACGACAGTCATGGCTTAAGTGTACCTACTTCAGGCCGGAGGTACAATACAAATTATTAGATATGCCATTTGAGGGAGACCTTCTATTCAGAGAGAAGGTAGATGAGGCCCTGAAGGGAATGAAAGAGGACTCTGACACGGCACGTTCATTAGGTGCCCTCCAGGGTGGCCGAAGCTACAAGTCTTTTCGTCCCTTTAGAGGGGCTTCAGGCAATTCCAGATTCTCTGCGTCAGGAGACAGATCCTTCGGTAGGTCGGCGTACCCCTCCCAGGGATACAGGCGTGCTTCTCAAACATCAAACGGACGCCGGAACTTCCAGACCTCCAGGAAGAGACCATCCTATCAGTCGTTGTCGAGAGAGAAGCAAAACAAAGATCAGCAATGACGAGCAACACACCGTTCTGGGGGGAAGAGTATAAGCCTATGTGGATGAATGGGAACGAATAACGACAGATCAATGGGTGCTGGACACAATAAGGAACGGACATTCTCTATAATTCAAGCGCAGCCCTCCGCACATTCCACCTGCGTTCGACGCTCATTCCCATCTGAGGGTACTGCAACAGGAGGTAACGCTCATGTTAGCAAAAGGTGTGATAGAATTATTCTATCCAGCATCACAGAAGGGTCCAGGGGTTTACTCAAGATACTTTGTTGTGAAAAAGCCAAACGGGAAATGGCGTCCCATTCTAGACTTACGCGATCTCAACAAGTCCTTAAAGAGCCTAAAATTCAAAATGCTCACGCTCCAGAAAGTGATCCGAGCCGTTCAAGAAGGGGATTTTCTGGCGTCCCTGGATTTGCAGGATGCGTACTTCCATATTCCAATGCGTCGGAAACACAGGAAGTTCCTGAGGTTTGTAATAGGGCGGTCTCACTACCAATTCACGGTGCTTCCCTTTGGGCCCAAAACCTCCCCCAGAACGTTCACGAAATGCCTGGCCCCAGTAGCGGCCTGGCTAAGAAGGCAAGCCCACCATGTATACCCATATCTCGACGACTGGCTGGTAAGGGGATCCTCCCCAGCGTCGACCAACACAAGTTTGCAAGCCACCATGCAGCTTCTACAACAGCTGGGATTTGCCATAAACTTCAAAAAATCCTCGTTGATGCCATCGAGAACGTTGGTGTTCCTGGGGGCACAGTTCGAAACCCAGTCGGGGCTAGTGAAGCCTTCCCTCGACAGAATCTCAAAACTCAATCGACTGGCGGGTCGACTACAACGAAACACCAAGCGTTCAGTGAGAAAATATGTTTCTGTCCTAGGGGCAATGGCATCCTGCATCCATCTGGTGGCCAACTGTCGCCTATTCATGAGGCCAGTTCAGGAGTTCCTGGCGGACCGGTGGACACAGGCCCAAGGATCGTGGTCAGACAAGATAATCATCGACGACGACGACAAACTGCTTCTGACTCTTCAGTGGTGGCAGAGATTCCACAACCTGAACAACGGTGTACCCCTACAGGAGCCGGAGTTCCAGCTAACCATAGTCACGGATGCGTCTCTAACCGGCTGGGGAGCTCACATGGGCTCTCTTCAAACGCAAGGTTGTTGGTCTCAAACGGAGTCACTCCTACACATCAACGTGTTAGAGCTCAGAGCAGTGCGATGGGCCTTGAAGGCCCGGGACAAAGGTACGGTGTGGCATCACGACCCGGACAGTCTCAACCTCACAGCCTGGCTTCTGACTTTTCGGAATTTGGTACCTTAGACGTTTCGGAGGATTGCCAGAAAATTCTGCAAGCGGCTCGGGTCCCTTCTACCAACAAATCTTACACCTATGAGTGGCGAAGGTTCTGTGAATGGTGTCGAGGACAACAAGGACTACACCCGTTAAACGTGACTCCGGAGCAAGTTCTGCCTTATCTGCTTCACTTGGCAGAGGGGGGTTTATCTTTCACATCGATAAAAGTGCACCTGGCGGCCATCTCTAGGTTCACGAGGAAGAGACAGTCGTCTCCTTTATTCAGCGACAGGTTAGTGAAACACTTCATGAGGGGTTTATTTCGAACTTTTCCCCCAGTAAAACGTTTTCCACCAACATGGAGTCTCAACATAGTGCTGGCAGGCTTAATGAAACCACCCTTTGAGCCTATGGCCACTTCGGCCATGAAATTCATATCACGTCAGCTAGGAGAATCTCGGAATTGCAAGCGTTGGTCGTAGACCCTCCATACCTAAGATTCTTTAAAGACAAAGTGGTTCTGGCAACTAATCCTACTTTCGTTCCGAAAGTTCCTACAGTGTATCTTAAACACTCTTCCATTGTCCTCCCTACTTTCTTCGCGACCCCATCATCGGCAGCGGAAAAAGCTCTTCATACCTTGGACGTTAAGAGGGCCCTAAAATTTTACCTACATCGTACACAAGAACTCAGGTCTACTCGACAACTGTTCATCGCGTATGGTCCGTCGACGAGAGGAAATGCAATTTCCAAGCAAGGACTGGCTCGGTGAGTCTCGTCGACGATTGCGTTTTGCCACTCCAAGGCCGGAAGGCCGCTGCAAGGGCATCCTAGAGCCCATTCTACAAGATCAACGTCCTCTTCAGCAGCATTATGGGCAGGAATTCCGCTAACGGACATATGCCAGGCTGCGGCATGGTCGGTGCCCCACACGTTTACCCGACACTACTACCTTGCGAGGCAGCATGCGGATGAGGTGCAGATGGGAAGAGCAGTCCTGCGCCATCTGTTTCAATAAGGTAAGCTCTACACTGTGGAGAATTTTTCTACCTATTGGTGACCGTATGCTTTATTGAGATACAGATATATGGGTAAACTTATGTCTTGTGTACCTATGCATTGTGTATTTTTTGGTGGGTGTATGTTGCATTGCATTCTCACCGCCGTCTTCCAGTTTACTGCTATACAATCTATTCTAAGCATGTGAATCCATGAAAGATCCAATGCTGGAGAAGGGAATAGTTTCTTACCTGTAACTCCATTTCTCCAGCATTGGTATCTTTCATGGATTCACATGCGCCCGCCAGCCTCCCCAGGATGCAATGTATATGCTTGATAGGTTTAACCCTTCCTACTTTGGAGGGGCCGAAATCTGAAGGGAGCTGCGGGGGCGGGGCTTTTATACCGCAACGTCCTACGGGGCATGCGTATGCGGCCCCCAAAAGGACGTAGATAGGACACAAAAGTGTCAGAAGTTTTCCTATAGGAAAAGGCTATATATGTGTACCGAGGGGTCCCAGTCTGACGACGGGGAATATTCTAAGCATGTGAATCCATGAAAGATACCAATGCTGGAGAAATGGAGTTACAGGTAAGAAACTATTCCCTTCCATCATGTTGGATCCGGAGTTTGGCTGGGTATAACATGGAGTATAGCATTTGATTTTCCTGTAGCCACCGTTTTACTCCGGTGAAAGTTTTGCGTTGCCCCTGGACCGTTGGGGAGAAGTCAGGGAAGAACTGTATTTTGTCTCCTTTGTAGTTCAGAGCTCCTTTCTTCCTTGCCAGACAGAGAATCGTGTTACGGTCTTTGAAATTAAGGAGTTTGGCTATGATCGGGCGGGGGGGCGCACCAGGGATGATACGGCTGGTGGGTACCCTGTGGGCCCTCTCCACCACGAACATATTTGACAGCGCAGTCACTAAACATCTTTTTGCAGGCGGTTTCCACAAAGTATTCCATTTTGAGGGTGGAGTTGTGTTCTCTTACCCCGATGATCCTAATGTTATTGCGGTGGGAGCGTCCTTCGAGATCCTCATTTTTGGCTATAACTGCCTTCATTTGGGATTCTAGTGTTGACGCCCTTGTTGCCAGTGAGTGTGCGTTGTCATCCAGGTCGGAGATCCTCTGTTCGCCAGTGTCCAGCCTGTCTCCATGCTTATCTAAGCGATGTTGTATCTGATCCACTTTTGTAGATAGGGTATCGAGTTTGCTGTCCATGTTTCCGATGCTAGTTTTTAGTTCAAGGAGGATTCCCGTGATGTCTATGGCTTGATCGGCTCCGGTGTCGTGGTCCATTATCGCCTCGGGGATGTCCGACTGGGCGTTTGGTTTTGGGGTCTTGACCACGGCTCCCACTTCAAATGTTAATTTCCTCTGAGATTTGTCGGATTTTCCCATCCTGGGGGGCTTGCCGTCTAATGTCTGCTTATTCACCTTTGTTTGTCCTTCCCTGTGTGCTGATGGTGGTCAAGCGGGGCCAACCCGGTGTATGTCACTTGCTACAGAAGTCATAGGTGGGCCTTGGTCCCCGGCGATCCCCGCCAGACTCCGACTGTGGGAGCTTTGCTTTGAGGTCGTTGTAGATGTACTGGTTATCGGCCGGGGGGCTGCCCGCGTGATGCTTGCTGCGATGTGGGTGTCTCTGGCGAGTGTCTGCAGGCCAGAGGTCTCTGGGCGCTATATTGAGTATGCAGTGACACGCCGCGGTTTGAGTCCGCTGCGGTTTGTGGCCGAGTAGCGGCGTCTATTCTGTCCCCGTGTGGGGTTGACTGAGGAGGGGTTGTTTGATTGAAGGGTCTATGGGTCTAGGCTGGATTTGCTGGTGCAGCCCGCTGGGTTGCGTGGGCTCGTGCTCTGTTAGGTTCTTTTAGATGGGGGGGTCTCAGCGTGACACTCTCGCTCCTGCTCTCCTCCCAGACACCCACCGGGTGCTGCCGCAGTCGTCGTGTGTCGGGGGGGAGACGGGCGCCCTAATAGGCTCACCTTAGGATTTGTAGTCAGCTGGTAGCCTCCCTGTTGGCGTCCGCTGTGTGGAGCTGGCATTATGGGCTGGTGGTGTGGGGTGTAGTCTAGTTGCTTGGGAGTCGCCTGTCCCCCGGCCCGCCACTGTTGTGGATGCCTCCACCGCTTGGTGCTGACGTAGGATGCGGCCTGGTTTGCCTCTGCCGGCCCGAGACCGGAGTGCAACTCCAGCTGGAGACGCTGACGGCACCGGGCTCCTCCCACAGTCTCACAGGATGGGTGCTGCGGCTGCCGTCTCCTTCAACTTTACGTGGCCCGCTGGGCTGTCTTCCAGGGGTGGATGTGCACCAGGTCCCAGCCGGGCCTGTGAAGTAGTGGATTTCCCTCATAGCTTTGAGGGGCACGGGGCGCTGCAGCAGAGCACTCTGTCTACCTTGGAGTGCTGCGGTCGCCTCCGCCCGTCCACAAAACCACCAGCCTGCCTCGGGTGGGTCTCACTCCTGTTACCGCATCGGCTGTTGTCGGGCGCTGAATGTTGTTGGGGGTAGCCCGCCCCCGCGTCGTCACGGTCTGCGCTGGGAGAATCGGCGGCGTCCGGCCCCCCACTCGATCCTCCAGTCCTTCCCGCCTGGGCTGTTAGACCGCACTCCGAGTGGTAAGTGCAAGCGGCGCTGGTCACCAGCGTGTTCTTGCGGCCTGCTTCACCGCGCACCGGTCCTCGGCCGGATCAGTGGGGCACCGGTTCCTTCCGCCTCAGGTGGTCGCCGCGCTCGTGATGGGCCTCTCTCTGTCTGGGCTGTCCGAGTCGGTCTCCGTCGTCGGAGACGGCTGGATCACTTTGCCTGGTGCCTCAGACGTGTTTTTGGTGCAGATGGTCTGCAAGCAGCCCCTGGAAACAGTTTTTTCGGGATTAATCGCGGGTGCTCTGTCGGAGTTCGCTAAGTTGCGGCCATCTTGGTTGGCACTCTAGCGCCCTCTCCATTCACCCATTTTTCTTGATACGCATAAAGTTCAGCCGACCCCATGAGGATGGATGTCCGTTTCCTGGGAAAATGGATTCCTGGAAGATTAAAAGAGATTCAATTTTGAGTGCAGGAAGGTCAGTCATGTTAAGCCTTTGGGTAATATCTAAACAGCAGCAGCTGTGGGTTCTCCAGCGTGCTGATGGCTATTCAGATGTGGCTATATTAAGGAAGGCTTCCAACCATAGGAGACAAAGCATGTGCACTGAGGATCAATCAGGGTTGTGCACAGCTCTGGTTGGTTGTGGGAGGTGCAAGAGGTTTGCTGATAATACAGAGTTTGGAGAGTCCCCTGAAAGAAATCTTTTCTTTGTGGGCTGCTGGATATGTGATGAGCCATTATCTGTTTATTAGCATAGAGAACACATTGCAAAGCATAGTGCACAGAGGAGAGCATTATCTTGGATGTCTTACATGTTATCCTCTGAAAAGTAGTTGCAGAGGCCCCTGTTATGGTAATTGGCTTCAACCACTTATAAATAAAGGGCATCTGAATTCTCAGTGAAAGGTCAATAAAATACAGGTTTGCATTAGAAGCTTATACGACTACAATTGTCTCACTGTCCCTCAAAGACTATCCCTATGATGACAGGAAAGCTAAAGATCTGAAGGGTAGCAAGATTAAGTACATTCTTGTGAGTTAAGACACACCAAAGAAGGGTTCTAAGAAGTGCCCCTAGAGTGACCAAAGACGACAATATGGTAGAAACAAATAATCCCTCCCAAAACGTGGTGACGCTCCAAGCCAAGCCATGCAAAAGCTCCAGCCAAACCTATGAACTAATAAATAATCCAGTATTCAATTTCTGATGGAGATTTGTAGTGGCTAGACTTTCCGAGAACGCTGTGGTGACTCTGGGTTACTTGATAACAACATAGGAGATTATCAATGTTAAGGGCCTGGGACCCCTCTACATCCAACTCTCTCTCCCTAAATACTTCCCTGCTAGAGCTCTTTGGTCGTCTAGCTCTAAATCTCTGCAGATAAGACGCTTTTCCAAGCAGAGAATGAGGGGGTTGATCCCTCTCCTCCCTCTGGAATCAGACCTAAACCGGATCTCCTTAAGTTTCGGAAGCTTCTCAAGACCTTCTTTTTCTCGTCTTCCTTCCCTCTCCTCCCCCCCTTCTAATGTCCCTGTAGCTTCTTGACTGGCTGCCTGGTTCCTTCAGAGTTCTCCAGGTCACCAGGTCACCAGGCCCCCCATTCCAGTCCACCCCTGCACTTGGTCTCCCCTGACCCCCCTCTCATCTTGCGCTTGTCCTTCGGGCCCCATCCCCCCCACTCTTGCCTGGCTGGGCCTGCACCCCTGTAGCCCTTCCGGCCCCTTACCTCACACTTAGCTTGTGGAACTTCCCCTCCTGCACACTCTGCTTTCCCCCGGCTCTGTCCACCTGGCCTACCCTGGCACTTGTTTTCCTCATGGGTCATTCCCCCAGACTGGCATTTCCCCCCTCCCCTCGCCCATGCACTTCTCTTACTGCACTTGCATGTTCCAAATGTCCCAAGGCCTAGTAGGATCGTTTTTGTTTTGTCCTCCTCCCGGTTCCCCAACCCTCTTGTCTTGTTGCTCCTGGAAACAGATTGTGTATAGGCGTATTATAAATACCCAATTAATAAAATTAAAATAAATCTCCTCTCTGAAAGCGCAGAAGGCTCCGGGACCAGATGGGCTTCCTCCTCATTTTTACAAAACCATCCAAAGTTCCCTTGTAGGGGCCTTCACATTTCTATTTAACTTAATGAAAAAAGAGGAAAGGGTATCTGATTCTATGTGGCAGGCATTCATATCAATTCTACTCAAAACCGGGAAGGACGTGCTGCTTTGTTTGTCATACAGAAGTATAGCCGTACTGGATTTGGACGCTAAACTGTATGAGAAAATATTGTCGAACAGATTGAAGTCTGTAATGCCAAAGCTGATTGGGGAAGAGCAATGTGGGTTCATTCAGAATAGGCAGGAATTGGGCAACACATGCAAGGTTATTAATTTCATAGATATAGCGCTCAACATAAAAAAAAATCCCACCCATCCTAATTTCTCTAGATACCGAAAAGGAATTTGACTGGATGGATCAGGACTTCTTAGAAGAATGGGGTTGGGAAATGCATTTGTAGAGGCAGTTATGGCACTTTATGCTACTACTAGTGCTAATACGCCAATGAACAGATTTGTTTCCAGTCCTTTGTCACTCATGAGAGGCACCAGTCAGTGGTGTCTTTTGTCAACCCTGCTTTTTGCCCTTTTAGTTAAACCCCTGGCAGAGAGTACTGGGACTAACCCCAACATCCATTGTATTAAATATGTCGGTCACAAGTTGAAAGCTTCCCTGTTTGCTGATGATATACTATTGATGTTGGCAAGGTCAGATATATTAATTATGGGAGTGCAGTTAATATTGTCCTTCCCAGTGGAAAACATCCAACTATAAGGTTAATCTTGATAAATCAGGGATGCTTAACATATCGATGCCTGAAACCCAGTAGGGCATTCTGATAACTATTACATTCTTGGGATTGTGATGAATCCTGCAGAGTCATCACTGATCCCCAGCCTAAGGTGTCCTCCCATGTGGCAGGGGAAGACAGCTGCTCCCTGATCCTAGCCCTGGGGGTGACATCAGAAGGGAGCAGCCCTGCAGATAAGGTGCATATCAGGTCTAATATGCACAGAAATCTTGTCAATACAGCCCTTTTAATTCTTCCTTGCGTACCACTTACACAGGCTATTTATGGCTATTTATGGCAGCACCCCCTTAAATCATAGAGCTCGCTGATGACAGCCTGCCAAGCAGCAGCTTGCAAATCCACTCTTTACCTTAGTAATCAACACAGTTCCTTGAAAGAAGCAACTGGGATGAGTCCTGGTCTGTTCAATTTTTTTTAACACTCTCCTCTGTTAATGGTCAAGATAATACCTTCGGAGTTCGGCATCAAGTTCCCAGTCTGCCCGAGTCCCATTGTGATTTCTCCAGAGGAGCTGCACGACGTGTGTTCTACGAGAGTCCTGCGTTTGTGTTTAGTATTTAAATTGGCTGTGGGCGCGGAGCGCGGCGCGGAGTTCGGCAACTAGTTCCCAGTCTGCCCTAGTCCGCTCCATGCCGGACGCCATGAACGCCAGGAGCATGAAGTCAGGGCCTCAGACTCGACATAAAACCCTCCAGCAACGCCGCATGTTAAATCCTTGTACAGTTCTGAGCAAGGATACGTCGCATGGCGGTAAGGTAAGCAATCAAACTGTTACTCTGCAGTCATCCGTTTCTACAGGGGAAATGGGAATCTTGACGATATCGAACAGCTAGTCTGCCGCCAGCGATGAGATCTTTGAAATTCCAATTCCAAACATCACTCTCTCTGCTGGTTTAAAGGGGGACACACACGGGGACACACACGGGGACATAATTACAACTGTTACGTCCCCCTTTACTGCTCAAAATGACCCAATAGCCTCCGCTGAACAAGCGGGCGCCTCACAAAACAGCAATGACATCCTGCCCCGTCCAGACTGTGGCGAAGTGCTTATCTCGTCGGAGGCGGAGGCGGGACAGCCAGAGATGCAACCCGTGACTGTATCTGTACCTGTGACCTCACCTGTGATAACACCCCCAAAAATTGTCCTGCTCACATTAAATAACTTAAAACCTATATCACAGTCGATATGTGAGCCACACGAGAAAAATTGCACTCTCTCTTCGCCAGAGATATTCTATTCACCATTTGAGCTCGCAGATGCCGACTTGATGGCAGCCGCACATGTTTCCTTTCCTTCAAACACCTGTGCAAAAGAATTTTCGGAGAATAAGTCACTACACGTCTGTCAGGAAGGCTTACATTGTGACCAGCATATTGTGCTTGAGCCTTTGGACCTTGAGTATTCAGAGCCAGTCCAATCTCTAGATGGCGATCAAAACGAGTGTCAAATTGTCGACTTAGACATTGAAAATCAGCCAGACGACCAGCCTGCCACTAATAACAATTCAGACGTGAGAGAGGTGATAAGCGGCCAAATTGGAAGTGTACAAGATCTACCTCGAGCCTTGGAAAACGCCACAACGAGCACTTTGCATCGGTCACAATTTCATGCAACCCATGGGGGGTCGGGACAATTTAGAGGCAAAGTGATACGCTTCCATCCTATGCCCAATGGAAAGCGAGCTGACAAAGCCTCAAATCAAACCTTCATCTCTCCACTTTTGCTCTTAAAAGAAAAAAGTGATTTAAGCATGCACTACAAGCAGGGCAACATACTACAAGAAAAAAATCTACAAGGCTCCATGCCGCCCGCCACAAGTATTTTGCCCTTGTCGTTTGAAAATTGCGTACGGAGCGTGGATGGCAACTCGAAAACATTTGATGTGCCACAAAATTTGCCGACATCCTCTGTGCAAGATCCCTCTCGAATTCCTACGTCGAGAAATACAGTCTCGACATCACCGAAAGCCCCTATGTTTCCAAGTTGAGGCAACGATATTGCCTTGATTACACAAAAGACAATAAGGACTACCTCGAAAGGAGCCCTGTCGGACTTAACGTTTGATACAGCTAAACAAATTACAAGTACTCCTTTGGCCCCCCACAAGGAAACGTAAAATCAACAAAGATCATGACTTGGTTCGAAAAGCTGACGTAACAAATGAAATGAATGCGCAAGCCAAGGACGCTTCGTGTCTTTCAGCAAGCGGCGCAGAGACCACTGGACAAACTCCAGCAAAAGCCAGCATTTCGTCTGCCGCAGCAATGCAAATACATAACAATGTTTTGGCGGCATCCTAGCTAGCAATGATACCTTTTGTCAAACTCTATGAAACCCTAAGTGAACGGCTGCAGGACCAAGGTGCCCTGTTATCAAACTTAATCCAGAAAATGGACGAAACTGAAAAGTTCAACACGTATTTAAAAGATAAAATTCAGGCAGAAGTTGAACGAACAACAACATGGCAACAAAGGCAATACGACTTGGCTATTCGTAATAGCTGCCAACATGAAAAACTAGTCGATAGTATGATTGAAGTCTTAAATGTAAAATACAAATGTAATTGTTATGTGACGCGAGAGGATAATATCTCAAACACCAGGTCGAAGTGTACGAATACTTCCACCACAATACACGAGGAAAACTCTGGAAAAAATAGTACAGCTACAACGGAGGCAGAGTGTGTGATACAATTGGACGGAAAGGGATGTCGACAAAATATCATCAATCCAACGACATCAGAAGAAATGAAGTCCCATAATACCTGTCTGGATGCGGCAACCATAACTGGAAAAGCAAATTGCAACAGTGCTCATAGAAGCGAATCCAAGGATAACAGTACAACAGATGTCATCATTGTACCGCAGATGGACGACACACAAGTAAAAGTAGCTTTACCGGGATGTTACTTCACCTCATTCGGTATTTTTTCTGGTCCTGCAAAAACAACCTCAACCATCTCAACAGCAGATGTAATTAAATCACTTGACAAAAAAGCAAGTGGGAAAATAACAAACACTGCAAAAAATCCCAAAGGAACTGGCTCTTCCAAGACAAAAGCGTTTACAAGAAACCTATCAACTCCGCCACGATTGAGTCTCTTTAAACGCAAAAACAGCCAAACCAAGAAGAAACCAGATTCTGCGTCAAACTCAGCTACTCGTGTGCCCTCGACTCAAGATATTCATAAACCATCCTTGAAACGTAGAAGAATCCTTTCTGACTCTGAGACTAGTTCCACTACAACTGCATCCATCTCAACTGACCTATGTGATCTGTCCACATATTCGATCGGCGAGGATCAGATTGCTGAAGGCAGTCTACCTGAAAATGCAGCGTCTCCCCTTCAGTCACTTGCACCGGCTGCAATTAACCGACTTGCCAAAGAAGTGAAATCAGTGGCGCAGGTCAAGCAATCATGCACTTCGGGCTCTGCCAAACCCACTCAGGTTCATACGGCGGAACAACAGCTAAATCTGAAATTCACATATAAACAACGAAACCAACGTGTTCACTTCAAAAGTAAAGTACACGAGAAATCATTTACTGAAATCCCACGCGGACGTCGTAAATTACGCCTACAAAACATACAAAGTGATGATGCTGAGGTTAACCTTAATAGGGCAAATATTATGAAACTATTCAAATGTGTGCCGTCGCTACGTACAATCGTCTCTGATGACATACGCATTGTTGAGTATGCGACCGAAAAAACCTCTGATCAAGTTTATTACACATTAACTCAGCAAGCGTGCGCAGCACACTTCTAAAGGCTGGAGATGAACTACTGTTCTTTGGTTTCGAAATCCTTCCTGAACCGGACCAAGATGAGGCTATTCAATCAGAAAGATCAGATGTTGGAAAAAATCCACACTCTAAACCAGTTGATGCGGATGCATTAAGACAATCAATGAGCATCACCATGTCCTTAAATCCGGTTCAGACTTTACAAAAAAAGGTTGCATCGAAAAAATATAATTCCAACCAATCGAGAAAACAGCATTAGCCATGACTAACTAAAAGTGAACAGCCGACGGAACTTATATCCTGGAACACACGTGGCTACAAACATCTATTCAATGATTTTGAGACACCACTTGAAAATGTCTTCATCATATGTTTGCAAGAAAATTGGCTATGCACACCGCCTATCTGTGATGGATTCACAGTTCTATTAAATACAGCAGTCAAAAACGCTAAAGGTCGCCCAAGTTCGGGTGTCATAACATTGGTAAGGATAACGCAATCTTGGTCATCTCCGATACAAATAAATTGTAATCCATATGTGCAAGGAACCATTATACACACAAAGGACCAAAATCTGACAGAGAAATTTTACTTACTGATTATAAATATATACTGGAACCCATTGAAGATCAGTATAGATGGGCTTATTTCTGCAACCTCACACCTAATTGATGATGCGATGTTAGCCTACAACAATTTAGCAGTTATATGTTGTGGAGACATGAATTGCATGTGGTTCCAATATAATCAATCCTTTAAAAATTACCAACAACTTAAAAATGAAGTGCTCGAGGAAAGAGTGAAATGTTGGCAAATTGCCATGGCTGTGCGCCACCTTGTAATGCTAAATGGAAATGTAAAAGGAGATGTTCCTGCCAAACCAACTTGGAATCGAGATGCAACACATAGCATTCTCGACTACATATGGATCTCGAGAAACCTAATGCATAAGCTAGTAGACCTGCAAATTAAGAAAATGAATTACAGTGATCACAGCCTCCTTCATTTACGCCTTATGATGGACAGGAACATGCCAACGAATCCACTCAAGGTATCCCTAGAAACAAATTGTCGCGGAAATCGTCTACGACTATGTGGCAACCAAATCCAGCGACTTGGGGCGATGCTAATGAATAAGCCAGCCAATCAAGGGTCTGATTATATACCACTGTTGACAGATTTCACCATCCCTAGTAAAACCTCCCAAAATCTCGGAAGGACTCATCGTCATATATACTGCAAGGTGTTACATGATGCTAAAAAGGCCTTGCGGAAAGATCTGAGAGATATAAGGAAACATGTTTCTACGAAAGACGTCCAAAAAGCGATAAAGGTAAGGCGCACGAGATATCGAAATTGGGCAAAGTCACATGCAGTCATAATTGAACAAGATCGTGCTGAGTACTTGCTGCACTTGATCATGACTAAGAACACATGCGACATCTGGAACATCCTGAATATGGATCTTTCAAACTGCACCCCAAACTTAATAAACACCATAACAGGTGACGTTTGGAGCAGGCATTTCTCTGTGGTCTTTGAAAAACCGGAATCCGAGGCCCCGTCACTAGTCAGTTTTGCTGACACCCATTGGGATGTGCAGATGGAACATGATGAAATTGTTTGCGCAATCAATGCTCTCAAGCCTTCACGTGCTGCCGGACCCGACTTGATCTCAAACATCGATCTAAAAAAACACCCAAGCGAGTGGGTAGACTTTATTGGTAATCTATTCCTAAACATAAGCCGGTCTAAAGAACTGCCGGAATCTTGGAGGACCGCGATCGTGGTGCCAATCCATAAGCGGGGCAGTTGGGACGATCCGAACAACTATCGCCAAATTGCCCTGCTTGACACGATTGGAAAAATCTTTGGGTCAAACTTGCGCCTTAAACTTGCAAATTGGGCTGAAAAGTCACAGATCAATGATATACGGCAAACCGGATTCACGAAAGGGACTGGAGTGGACGCAAATTTGCTCATCTTGACGATTCTAAAGTTGGAAACCCTAAAAAAGAACGGAAAGATTCACTTTGCTTTCATCGACATGAGACAAGCGTTCGATGGTGTGAACCGAAGCTTACTATGGGCAAAATTGTCAAAATGGCATTGTCCAACATCTATTTAGAGCCTATCATTGCTCTTCATGAACATACATCAATCAAAGTTCGGCTTAATAACAGTGGTTTGGTATCCAAAGCTATATCGACCCACAAGGGTGTGAAACAAGGATGCCCTTTGGATTCAGAATTATTCAAACTACTCTTGGCAGATCTTCCAATTTATCTGAATAAAGTCCCATGTTTCTCACCTAAAATAAATCAAAAGCCAATTAATTTTATAGTCGATGCAGACGATTTGGTTCTGATAGACAAAACCCAAATTGGATTACAGCGTCTCCTATCGAGTCTGAAATCATACATGGACCTAAACCAATTGGCAATAAGCACCCAAAAAACAAAGATTATGTCAATTGGGAATATCAGAAAAAACAAAGACAAAGGCTTCAGGTGGAAAATTGCTGAAATCACCTTACCTTCTGTTGACTCGATAAAATACCTGGGCATACAATTCAACAACTCCATTTGTGAACAACAATGGGTAGCAGAATTAACATCCAAAATGATGAAGCTAGCACTGCAAGCTGGAAAAATTAACAAAAACTTTGGAAAATTTTCGTTGGAACCCGTACTAAAATTCTATTTACAAAAAGTGATCACAATAATAATCTTTGGGGCGGAGGCGGGTTGGAACATAAGCGAGCAAACTTGGCATACCTTGGAAGGCCGCTTTTGGCGGAAAGTTCTGCGGCTGCCACAGGGAACGCCGATTATCATCTTGCGACAAGAACTAGCGATTAACTCTCTGCATATGAGAATGGTTTGGAACTCTATCGCAACAATGTGAAAAATGGCCATAGCATCACCGGCTCCGGCATACAAAATCTTTGCCAAAAATTATATTCCAAACAATAGTGATCTTGTTAGCCTATGGTTTCGCAAATTGTCGGCATTCCTTACGGCAGCAAAAATAAGCAATCAAGAACTGCTAAATCGCCCACAGCTTGCTAAATAGAAATTTGACAACTGGGCATGGATTGTTAATAATGAAGCAAGGTCAAAATTAAAATAAACCAAAGAAATGGGAGGTGTTCACAGGACACTAAGGGGGTAATTCATAGAATTCAGCGCACAAGTGGCGCACGCAGCTGGCGCACAGTGTGCGCGTGCGAATCCCTGCGCCAGCCGCGTGCGCTGAAATCCATTTCCCCGTACAGCGTATTCATGGATTCCAGCCACCAAAACCAGCCGTGGTGCACAGTGGCGCAGCGACCCTGCAGCAGCGCCAGTTACGCCCCCAAGAACGCCTCCCGCGCAGGGAAAAGCCATCAACATACCCAATCCAGCGCAAAGGGCTGCGCTAACCCTGTACCAGCACAGCAAGCGGGCTACGTGTATCACTGGGGTGCGCGGGAAGTACCTCACGCGATTGGCCCCGTGCGAGCAGGGTACGCGTATTTCAGGGGTGCGCGGGAAGTTCCACACGCGATTCCATCAGGGTACGTGTATTTCGGGGTGCGCGTGAATTTCCACACGCCATATCAGCAGGATACGTGTATTTCAGGGTGCAGGGGAAGTTACACACGCGATATCAGCAGGGTACGTGTATTTCAGGGTGCATGGGAAGTTACACACGCGATTCCAGCACGGTACGTGTATTTCGGGGTGCGCGTGAAGTTCCACACGTGAATGGCCTGGGCGCGTGTATTTCAGGGGTGTGTGGGAAGTTCCACACGTGAATGGCCTGGGCGCGTGTATTTCAGGGGTGCGTGGGAAGTTCCACACGCGATTGGCCTGGGCGCGTGTATTTCAGGGGTGCGCGGGAAGTTCCACACGCAATTGGCCTGGGCGCGTGTATTTCAGGGGAGCGCGGGAAGTTCCACACGCGAATAGCATGGGCGCGTGTATTTCAGGGGTGTGCGGGAAGTTCCACACGCGAATGGCCTGGGCGCGTGTATTTCAGGGGTGCGCGGAAAGTTTTACACGCAATTTCAGCAGGGTACGTGTATTTCAGGGGTGCGCGGGAAGTTCCACGCGCGAATGGCCTGGGCGCGTGTATTTCAGGGGCAGGGGTGCGCGGAAAGTTTTACACGCGATTTCAGCAGGGTACGTGAATTTCAGGGCTGCACGGGAAGTTCCACACGCGAATGGCCTGGGCGCGTGTATTTCAGGGGTGCGCGGGAAGTTCCACACGCGAATGGCCTGGGCGCGTGTATTTCAGGGGGGCGCGGAAAGTTTTACACGCAATTTCAGCAGGGTACGTGTATTTCAGGGGTGCGCGGGAAGTTCCACACGCGAATGGCCTGGGCGCGTGTATTTCAGGGGTGCGCGGAAAGTTTTACACGCGATTTCAGCAGGGTACGTGTATTTCAGGGGTGCGCGGGAAGTTCCACACGCGAATGGCCTGGGCGCGTGTATTTCAGGGGTGCGCGGAAAGTTTTACACGCGATTTCAGCAGGGTACGTGTATTTCAGGGGTGCGCGGGAAGTTCCACACGCGAATGGCCTGGGCGCGTGTATTTCAGGGGTGCGCGGGAAGTTCCACACGCGAATGGCCTGGGCGCGTGTATTTCAGGGGTGCGCGGGAAGTTCCACACGCGAATGGCCTGGGCGCGTGTATTTCAGGGGTGCGCGGGAAGTTCCACCCGCGATTGGCCTGGGCGCGTGTATTTCAGGGGTGCGCGGGAAGTTCCACACGCGAATAGCCTGGGTGCGTGTACTTCAGGGGTGCGCGGGAAGTTCCACACGCAAATGGCCTGGGTGCGTGTATTTCAGGGGTGCGCGGAAAGTTTTACACGCGATTTCAGCAGGGTACGTGTATTTCAGGGGTGCGCGGAAAGTTTTACACGCGATTTCAGCAGGGTATGTGTATTTCAGGGGTGCCGGGGAGTCCTACATGTGATTTGACAGTGTGGGTCCTCCCAGGTGTTCCCTGTACACCCTCCACGGCCCCTGCAGGCAGCCCACACCACAGGGGACTACCCTGCATCCCTGGTCATGTCCCGCAGGCAGCCCACCCAACATGGCCATGCCCCCCAGCAAAGGCACATGTCTCCTTGAACTAATGAACACCAACTCATGTCCCCTTGCACCCCCACCCCCCAGCACTGTGGGGCACCTGCCAACAGGCCCCCACCCATGTCCAACTCATGTCCCCCAGCACCCCCACCCCCCAGCACTGTGGGGCACCTGCCAGCAGGCCCCCACCCATGTCCAACTCATGTCCCCCACCACCCCCACCCCCCAGCACTGTGGGGCACCTGCCAGCAGGCCCCCACCCATGTCCAACTCATGTCCCCCACCACCCCCACCCCCCAGCTCTGTGGGGCACCTGCCAGCAGGCCCCCACCCATGTCCAACTCATGTCCCCTGGCACCCCCACCCCCCAGCACTGTGGGGCACCTGCCAGCAGGCCCCCACCCATGTCCAACTCATGTCCCCCACCACCCCCACCCCCCAGCACTGTGGGGCACCTGCCAGCAGGCCCCCACCCATGTCCAACTCATGTCCCCCACCACCCCCACCCCTCAGCATTGCGGGGCACCCTCCACCAGGCCCTCGCCCATGTCCCATCCATGCCCCCCTGCACCTGGGTCCCAACAATCCCCAGTCATGTCCGTAATGGCCATCCTCCCCTGCCAAAAGGCCCAACCAACTATCACATCCACCCACATATCAAAGGCAATTACATGTTACACACCCAATGTAAATAATGCAAATGAACACATGTCTGTCACACACAATGGCTGCAAGTGAATGTTAAAACACCCAACATGACATGCATGAAAGTAATGAGATGATACGACACATTGAAGGATGAAAATAAAAATGTATTGAAAATCAACTAGAATGGAAATGAAATGAGAAAAACCACAAAGCAAAACAACAAAAAGAAGATGAATGTCCATGAAAAAAATCCAAAAAAATCAAAAAATCCATAGAAGAACTATTTACAAGACAATCCCGGGTCCATGAGCCCAACCAAATGAAACCTAACTATGTCAACTAACTAAAAACTGAACTATATACAAAAAAGTGGCGCATTGTCCAATCGCAACCAAATAAAAAAAAAAATAATTTAAAGGAAACCTACCACTAACTATATAACTATATACAAAGGCAGCGGGCTAGTCCGACGGCTGACTGGTTGTTGTCATGGGCCAGGGCATCATCGAACTCCCGTTCAATGGCTTGGAGGCGGGCATGTTCCCTGGCCCCGAGGTCCCGCAGGGATAATGCAGTGTCCAGCTCCAACTCCCTGCGAACACCCTCGAGGCACTCAGCCCGCCTCAGCGCCCTCCGCATGGAGTCCTCCGCCCTGACCATTGTGAGCCGTTCCTCCTCTGCCCGCTGCCGCTCCACACCTATCTGCTGGCACAAACGCTCCCACACGGAAGCCACTCCTATTCCAGGGTTCTCCTGCCCTCCGGCCGATGCCTGCACCCCTGATGTTGATGGCCCCGAGCCATGATGCCTCCCACGTTGAGCCTGCTGCTGCCTCTGACGCAACTGCCTGTGCCAGCACGACGGCATCCAGGCTGATGGAAACCACCGACGCCGTCGTGCACGTGCCCTGCCCGATGATGCCGTCACATCCTCCATCTGCTGGGGTCCAGTTGCTGGTGTGTCCACCCCTGCTGGACCTCTGACTCCCGACTGTGGCAGGGATGGGATCCCCACCGAGCAGGCTGCATTGGTCAGGGCAGGTCCACAGGGGGCCCTGGTGGCATCTGGGCCGGAAGACGGCAAGGAGAACGACTGGCGTATAGTCTCCACAGAGGAGGAGAGGGCCGCCAGATTGGCCGACACATGCAGGAAACCCCCCAACATGGACGATCCCAATTGGGCCACGTCGGCACGGTGCTCTTCGTGATGACGTGCGTGCTCCTCCTGGGCATCACGAATCACAGCCGTGCGCATCGCGACCCCAATCAGGACCTTCTCCATACGGCCAGGGGTCCCCTCGTCCGCAGGTGGAGGGGAGTCAGATGACATGGACATCCCCTCTACCTGCGGACGGGCCTGGGACGGGGCATCCCTGCTGGTGCATGGTGGTGCACCCACAGGGTCAGGGACAGCGACATGCACAGGCCCCTCCACGGTGACCTGTGCTGCCTCCTCCCCCTGCCCCTGGACTGCACCACTTGCACCAGCAGGGATGCCCCCACCAGGCCCCATGTGCGCCTCAATGGCGGCCTCCTCCTCCTCTGTGGAAACCACCAACCTGGATGGCTCCTCACCGTCTTCCGCCGTAGCAGGCCCCTGTGGGGGCTCACCCACCCCTTCCGCTGCAGCCGTGGGGGCATCCCCGCCGCCTTGCTCCACAGCGCCGTCTCCGCCCTCTTCTTCACTAGCCGCTGCGTAGAGGGAGACATGGAACACAAGCATCAGGGTACTGTACAATGGTCCCCTAGACAGGAAGTAATAGCAGATGAGTGCCACTGTCAAAGTACACTCCCATCATGTCCCTCCACAACACATGTGTCAGTCCAGGCAAAACACACACAGTGACAGTCATGGTGCATGCCATGGACATTTCCATACATGTCCAATGGACTCTCGAAACATACAATGTAATGGTACTCACATGCATCATGGGTCATGCCTATCACATGCACACACTTCACCTCAGTCACATCCATCTGGCCCCGTACACCCCAATCACAGTGGATACAAGGATGACTAGGCTGCAGCAGTGAATCTGTACATTCTCACAGACATGTGTCATGCATCCATGGCATTCACAAGTCACAGACACGCAGGTCAGGCACACAGACATGGATACCATATATGTACCTGGCATCAGCACCCATCCCTCACCCCCTGTCCAGGAACAGAGACTGCCATGCTCTCATGTGTACAATCTGCATAGGGCTCCCCATGTCGCATTTAAACACATGCAACGACCGTGCGGTTCACACATTGCTGATCGCACATGCATTACCATGATGTCCCTGCACACATACATGCGTACATGGCCTATGTCACACATACAGGCAAGTATCAGACAACCAGCACACTGCAACATGCCCTGTCTCACACAGCAATGCTTGGCCACTTACCGCTCAACTCCAGACGGGTCTCCCTCTCAAGGACCTGGGCGTGGAGCGCTGCGTGTACGTGTTCCAGGACCCTCATCTGGATGGAACTCATGCGGCCCGGCCCCCCTCCACGAGGCGCCGGGCCTTTATGAGGGTCCTGGACCTCAAGTCTTCCCAGCGCTTCTTGACCTTCTGGATGGTGCGGGTTGCCACCCCCTCCGCGTTGATGGCAACCACACAGTCGGCCCAGATCCTCTCCCGTCTTTCCTTGTTGGCGCGGGACGATCCGAAGAGGGCATCCTACTGCCCCAGGACTTGCTCCACCAGGACACCAACTTCGGTGCCAGTGAAGCTGGTGCCCCTCTGCCCCTCTGGCCGGGGGTTGCCACTGGTGCCAGATGTTGATGTGCCCGACATGGCAACCCCAGGGGCAGGAGTGGGTGGGCAACTGGGTCCTGGGGCTGGGCTGTGGAGCGATGTTATCCGAGTCGGGAGTCTTCTGCTCCAGCAGGGGTGGACACAGCAACTGGACACCTGCAGATGGCTGATGTGCAGGCACCAAATGGTAGGGCACGGTGGCAGCAGGCAGGCAGGCAGGCAGCAGCAGGTGGCACGTGGGAGGCTGCTCGGGGCACTGGGGGGCAGTAATTCGGCCTTCTGGGCAGGAGCGTGGTCTTCCGTGTGTTTTCGCGTGGCCAGCTTGATACGGAGTGATTTGGCACGTGAAAATCCTGCACGTCAGCGTGAAAATCGAGGAAAGGCCCTTAGCGCGTAAGCGCGTCAGCACGCGTACGCGATTTCATTGGACCAAAGGCCCTTACAGCGTAAGCGCGTCTGTGACGTTTTGCGCACGGGCGTTGCCCTGGCAGGGCTTGGAGATCCCGCGTGCCTTTATGTTCTGTACGTGCTTTTCGTGCGGTGCGTGTGTTTTCCATCCGTTGGGGTTCACACGCTATTACTTCACAGCGGGTGTTGGCTACGCGTTCTTCTACACGCAAGGCAGACGGTGAGTGGTACCCCGCTCCCCCAGGCCCGATCGCGTGAGAAACTTCACGCGAACCCCTGAAATACACATATCCCGCTCCCCCAGGCCCGATCGCGTGAAAAAGTTCATGCGAACCCCTGAAATACATAGCCCGCTCCCCCAGGCCCGATCGCGTGAGAAACTTCATGCGAACCCCTGAAATACACGTAGCCCGCTCCCCCAGACCCGATCGCGTGAAAAAGTTCACGCGAACCCCTGAAATACACGTAGCCCGCTCCCCCAGGCCCGATCGCGTGAAAAAAGTTCACGCGAACCCCTGAAATACACGTAGCCCGCTCCCCCAGGCCCGATCGCGTGAAAAAGTTCACGCGAACCCCTGAAATACACGTAGCCCGCTCCCCCAGGCCCGATCACGTGAAAAACTTCACGCGAACCCCCGATATACACGTGCCCCGCTCGCACAGGCCCAATTGCTGTATGTTGCCACTTTTGTAATGCGCAGGGACGCTACCGCCTGCCTTCGTGTGGCGGACGTGTTTCGGCCTGTGCGTGTCTTTCGCTGTGCGTGGCTTTGCCCTATTCGATTCCATGAATACGTGTGGTTCGGGTGCGTGTGGGCGTTCCGTCTGCTTCCCTGCAGTACATCCCCAGTTACGCCCTTGTTTTCGCGAGTTGTTCCCCATTCCGCGCGTTACGCCCCGTGTTCCGCCCACTTTCTAGTGTATGCGCGAGGTTGTGCGCTTTCACTGTGCGCGTCGCGCACGTCTTTCGGGATGTTGCAGTGACGTGTGCGCCATGCACGGGTTTGGCGCACATCCCGAGTTAAACACGCGCAGGGACTTCCATGAATCGCACGCGTGCTCGTGCGCCTGTTTTTTTCCGCTTGCGCCTGCTTGCCCCTGCTTGCGCGAAGATTTTCGGCGCACGTTTGTTCCATGAATCGGCCCCTAAATCAACCAGCGCAATATTTATTGCACTGCCCATCTCGTCACCATCGAGATCAATTTCTAAGGTTTAGAGCTAACCCTTTAAAAACCAAAGAACTTCTTTGGCAAAGAAAGGACAAATCCATTGATGACAATCTTTGCCGCTTTTGTAGACAATCGATTGAAACAGCCAAACACCTGCTAATTGAATGTACTCAAACTGTTACTCAACGCTCATTACATCTTGGACAATTTGCACCTCTTGATGATGATATGGAGAGGTGGTGGGGTCGGATTATCTCAGGATACAACATAAGTCTTGTATGTGCAACCGTGAATTATTTTGACTCGATCCTGAAAGTGGACTTTCAAAAATAGAGATATCAGTGGGAGGTTCCCTTAGAAGATTGGTGGAGTCTGTTTTTGTCTGTCAATCTGCAATTTTTCTGCTCTTTCTTTTGTTTGGCTGCTTTCTTGTATTGTGAATTGCTTTGTTTTCTTTTTTCGTTTGAAACAAAAGTTTGTATTTCGAATTCAAACTAGTTTTTTCAATAAAAAAAAATACTTTCTGAGTAATGTAGAAAGGAATATGTGTTTTGTTCACTTTGTTAAACTGCTTGCATTTTGTAGTTTACAGTGCACCTTGAATCATGAACATGCTTTTCACTTTGCTTCAGGACACAGTTAGTATTGTGTAAAATGAACATTGTCTTAAACAAGGGCTGCATTTCTGCTTAATTGGCTTTAATAGATGCAGCACAGTTACAGCAGCATGGGCATTTCATACTTTATTTTTTTTTTCATCACAGAAGCACACCAATTGCATAGCTAACAAAGAGGGGTCTGGGAATCTCTCTACCAGCACGAACACAGCCCAATGACCTGTTCTTGGGTGAATAACCCCTGGGAGAGACTCTACCAAGTCTTTAGCTCACTGTCCTTTTCACAGAGAAGAAATTTCCCCGCATATCAGCCTTTGTCCTGCCCAGGGGCAGTCCAGCGCCGAAATGCTAGGCAATTCTTCTCTGAACAAGAGTACCATCAGTAACCCCATACACGTGTTTCAGCCTTGTTGGGCATCATCAGTGAGGTGAAACTGTTGCCTCTCTAAGAACAGTGAGCAAGGGGTCCACGTCTGGATTGCCCTGTTAACTTAGGGTGAAACCCAAAAATAATGTATGCAAACAAAAGGGGGGTCTGGGAATCTCTCTACCAGCACGAACACAGCCCAATGACCTGTTCTTGGGTGAATAACCCCTGGGAGAGACTCTACCAAGTCTTTAGCTCACTGTCCTTTTCACAGAGAAGAAATTTCCCCGCATATCAGCCTTTGTCCTGCCCAGGGGCAATCCAGCGCCGAAATGCTAGGCAATTCTTCTCTGAATAAGAGTACCATCAGTAACCCCATACATGTGTTTCAGCCTTGTTGGGCATCATCAGTGAAGTGATACTGTTGCCTCTCTAAGAACAGTGAGCAAGGGGTCCACGTCTGGATTGCCCTGTTAACTTAGGGTGAAACCCAAAGTTAATGTATGCAAACAAAGGGGGGTCTGGGAATCTCTCTACCAGCACGAACACAGCCCAATGACCTGTTCTTGGGTGAATAACCCCTGGGAGAGACTCTACCAAGTCTTTAGCTCACTGTCCTTTTCACAGAGAAGAAATTTCCCCGCATATCAGCCTTTGTCCTGCCCAGGGGCAGTCCAGCGCCGAAATGCTAGGCAATTCTTCTCTGAACAAGAGTACCATCAGTAACCCCAAACACGTGTTTCAGCCTTGTTGGGCATCATCAGTGAGGTGAAACTGTTGCTTCTCTAAGAACAGTGAGCAAGGGGTCCACGTCTGGATTGCCCTGTTAACTTAGGGTGAAACCCAAAGTTAATGTATGCAAACAAAGGAGGGTCTGGGAATCTCTCTACCAGCACGAACACAGCCCAATGACCTGTTCTTGGGTGAATAACCCCTGGGAGAGACTCTACCAAGTCTTTAGCTCACTGTCCTTTTCACAGAGAAGAAATTTCCCCGCATATCAGCCTTTGTCCTGCCCAGGGGCAGTCCAGCGCCGAAATGCTAGGCAATTCTTCTCTGAACAAGAGTACCATCAGTAACCCCATACACGTGTTTCAGCCTTGTTGGGCATCATCAGTGAGGTGAAACTGTTGCCTCTCTAAGAACAGTGAGCAAGGGGTCTATGTCTGGATTGCCCTGTTAACTTAGGGTGAAACCCAAAGTTAATGTATGCAAACAAAGGTGGGGTCTGGGAATCTCTCTACCAGCACGAACACAGCCCAATGACCTGTTCTTGGGTGAATAACCCCTGGGAGAGACTCTACCAAGTCTTTAGCTCACTGTCCTTTTCACAGAGAAGAAATTTCCCCGCATACCAGCCTTTGTCCTGCCCAGGGGCAGTCCAGCGCCGAAATGCTAGGCAATTCTTCTCTGAACAAGAGTACCATCAGTAACCCCATACACGTGTTTCAGCCTTGTTGGGCATCATCAGTGAGGTGAAACTGTTGCCTCTCTAAGAACAGTGAGCAAGGGGTCCACGTCTGGATTGCCCTGTTAACTTAGGGTGAAACCCAAAGTTAATGTATGCAAACAAAGGGGGGTCTGGGAATCTCTCTACCAGCACGAACACAGCCCAATGACCTGTTCTTGGGTGAATAACCCCTGGGAGAGACTCTACCAAGTCTTTAGCTCACTGTCCTTTTCACAGAGAAGAAATTTCCCTGCATATCAGCCTTTGTCCTGCCCAGGGGCAGTCCAGCGCCGAAATGCTAGGCAATTCTTCTCTGAACAAGAGCACCATCAGTAACCCCATGCACGTGTTTCAGCCTTGTTGGGCATCATCAGTGAGGTGAAACTGTTGCCTCTCTAAGAACAGTGAGCAAGGGGTCCACGTCTGGATCGTAATGTATGCAAACAAAGGGGGGTCTGGGAATCTCTCTACCAGCACGAACACAGCCCAATGACCTGTTCTTGGGTGAATAACCCCTGGGAGAGACTCTACCAAGTCTTTAGCTCACTGTCCTTTTCACAGAGAAGAACTTTCCCCGCATATCAGCCTTTGTCCTGCCCAGGGGCAGTCCAGCACCGAAATGCTAGGCAATTCTTCTCTGAACAAGAGTACCATCAGTAACCCCATACACGTGTTTCAGCCTTGTTGGGCATCATCAGTGAGGTGAAACTGTTGCCTCTCTAAGAACAGTGAGCAAGGGGTCCACATCTGGATTGCCCTGTTAACTTAGGGTGAAACCCAAAGTTAATGTATGCAAACAAAGGGGGGTCTGGGAATCTCTCTACCAGCACGAACACAGCCCAATGACCTGTTCTTGGGTGAATAACCCCTGGGAGAGACTCTACCAAGTCTTTAGCTCACTGTCCTTTTCACAGAGAAGAAATTTCCCCGCATATCAGCCTTTGTCCTGCCCAGGGGCAGTCCAGCGCCGAAATGCTAGGCAATTCTTCTCTGAACAAGAGTACCATCAGTAACCCCATACACATGTTTCAGCCTTGTTGGGCATCATCAGTGAGGTGAAACTGTTGCCTCTCTAAGAACAGTGAGCAATGGGTCCACGTCTGGATTGCCCTGTTAACTTAGGGTGAAACCCAAAGTTAATGTATGCAAACAAAGGGGGGTCTGGGAATCTCTCTACCAGCACGAACACAGCCCAATGACCTGTTCTTGGGTGAATAACCCCTGGGAGAGACTCTACCAAGTCTTTAGCTCACTGTCCTTTTCACAGAGAAGAAATTTCCCCGCATATCAGCCTTTGTCCTGCCCAGGGGCAGTCTAGCGCCGAAATGCTAGGCAATTCTTCTCTGAACAAGAGTACCATCAGTAACCCCATACACGTGTTTCAGCCTTGTTGGGCATCATCAGTGAGGTGAAACTGTTGCCTCTCTAAGAACAGTGAGCAAGGGGTCCACGTCTGGATTGCCCTGTTAACTTAGGGTGAAACCCAAAGTTAATGTATGCAAACAAAGGGGGGGTCTGGGAATCTCTCTACCAGCACGAACAAAGCCCAATGACCTGTTCTTGGGTGAATAACCCCTGGGAGAGACTCTACCAAGTCTTTAGCTCACTGTCCTTTTCACAGAGAAGAAATTTCCCCGCATATCAGCCTTTGTCCTGCCCAGGGGCAGTCCAGCGCCGAAATGCTAGGCACTGTTCTTAGAGAGGCAACAGTATCACCTCACTGATGATGCCCAACAAGGCTGAAATACGTGTATGGGGTTACTGATGGTACTCTTGTTCAGAGGAGAATTGCCTAGCAATTCAAGGCATCTCAGTAGGCCAATAACCCTGTTGCAGAGATTATTGTGTAACCCATTAGTTTGAATCCTGTTAATAGGTGAGTTAATGAGTCTGCATAAGAGATATGCATTTAAAATGCAGGTAACATTCAATTGTAACACATTTGACTTAACTTTCGACTTATCAAAAGGACTATTAAATATTCAGTGATTCAGAACACACACATTTCATACAGGATGCTCTACTTGTAATGGCCCATAAAACACAACTCATCAGGGCTGCTATACTTGTGAATGCTCAGAACACAACTCTTCAGGACTGCAATGCTTGTAATGGCTCAGAACACACACCTCATCAAGGCTGCTATACATGTGATGGCTCAGAACACACTGCTCTTCAGGGCTGCTGTATTTGTAATGGCTCAGAACACACAAATCATCAGGGCTGCTATACCTCTGATGGCTCAGATGTAGAACACGCACATCCCATGAAGACCACTATTCTTGTAATGGCTCAGAACAGACACATCTCATTTGGGCTGCTATACTTGTAATGGCTCAGAAGAAACACATCCCACGAGGACTGCTATACTTGTAGCTGTCACACCCCTGGAGTATCACACAACTCCTTCCTAGCCACGGAAGCCAAATTTAGTAGACCCCTCCCACCTTGGTTGGCACGGGCTCCTGATTTTAGCATATACATGTAACCTCTAGGCAGCCAATGGGGGGAAGAGGGTTAGAGAGAGGTTGTGAATAGGTAGAAGGTGTTAGGATCACCGGAAAGAGGTTTAGGGTTCCCAAATTGGATTGTTATGGGGAAAATAGGCAGAAAAACCCTGTTAATCACACATGAACTTGATCAGTGCAAAACCTCCTATTCCTACCCCTGACGCTAGGCAAACACCCTTCTTCATTAGGATATCGCCCTCGAGACCCCTGTCCCTCACACCTGTTCACACCGAAGCCAGCAACTAACATAAACACACAAATGGGTTATCAGGAGTCTCCTGATAACTGCACTAGCATACAAAATGGAAATGACAACAGCACAGAAATAACAGGCATGTATCGTGCAACAGCATGGTACCCCATTGGTCAATCAAAACCTCCTGCCGTATCACCTGGCGAAGGCTACTTTCCTAGGAATGCTTTTAAAGTGAGCGACTTGCAGCAACACATGGATTGGGACAAGTGCAAGCAGTCGCAAACATAAGCGTCCCTCGCTTTTATTCTAAACAATGCAAGACAATGTTCCAAAGTTCAGAACGCTAAGATTCCGCTTCCTGCAGTTTGCCCAGCGTGAGTTCCTGAGACGGGTTGCTGTGGAACACACATGAGACACTCAATCACATGTGTGGTTACTCTTTGCAGCGTGTTGGTAGTAGCGCAGATGAAACAAACACACACCTGCGATCCCAAACAGATAATGGCTATTAACACCCTCCAAAAACTTCCACACTCCCTGCTTGCAATTAACTGAGGCCTGAGGGGGCTTGCCGGCACCTCCCCAGGCAATGGGCCTCATTACACGGTAGGCGGTAAGGGTTTACCGGTACTGGTATTTTATCGGTACCAGTAAATCCTTACCGCCTTACTACGAGGTCCCTTTGCGGGTTGGGGAATTTAACGCCTGCTTTTTGCAGGCGTTAAAAATCCAACCCGCAAAGGGACCAGGGAGCTAATTACGGTACCGCAATTTGTGGTACCGTAATTAGCGCCTTCCCCATTCCCATTATGCCCTGTGGGGCAAAAATGGGAATCGGGAAGGGCAATGGAGGAAGGAGGAATAATCGCCTTCCCAACCTTGGAATAGGGCGGTAATTCCCCTTTCCTCCAAGGCGGTACCGGTAAATTACCGGCATGAACCATGGCGCTAATAGCGCCATGGTTTACCGCCTACCGTGTAATGAGGCCCAATGACTTCTCCCGCGTTGGACGGTCACACCGCCGTGATCTGCTCCGTTCCCTCAGTGAGGGACAGAGTCTTTCCGGAGCGTTCCACCTCACCGGGCCCGGGTCCATGAGAGATTGAGACACGCTTGGGTCCCTTCAACAACGAACACCTGCTCTCTTCCGGCCCATTCCTGGCACACCAAAAATCACCAACAGGCAGCACGGGCCGAGGAGAAACTTAATAGCGTGCACGAGCCCACGCATGTGCCGGCCCTCCTGAATCCCATAGAATCATGGGAAATGCAGTCCTCTGGCCATTTTAGCTCGTAAATGGGCAATTTTGCAGCCCTTTTTCCTTACATTACCCCCTTCTTTAGGGCCCTTCCCAGAACCTGGCTTATCCGGACATGACCGGTGAAATAGTCTTACCAGGCGGTCTGCATGCACTGCCTTCGCAGGGTCCCAGGAATGGTCCTCAGGACCACAACCCATCCATAAAATTACATTCCAAAGTTTCTTGCCACACCTCTTGGAGTCCAAGATGCGCTGCACCTCAAATTCTTCTTGACCCTCCTTCATATCGGCCAGAGCCTTCCTTGTCACCACACCAGGAGCTGCGGGTTTAACCAAAGAAACTTGAAACACTGCATGAATCCTCATATGCGAAGGCAGACGCAACTGCAACGCTGTATCTGACACACATTTTACAATGGTATAGGGCCTGATAAAGCGAGGCAAAAATGTATGAGACCCAAACAACTTAATGTGCTGAGTGGACAACCACACACGATCTCCCACCACATACTTAGGACTGGATTGTCTTTTACGGTCTGCTTGCCTCTTATAGACCACCTTGGCCTTGTCCAGATTTTGGTGTGCTTTCTCCCGTATCTCAAGAAGCTCCTGCATGCGTTCGGTAACTGCAGGGACCTTATTAAACCTCGGATCCTCCTGTGGTAACATTTGACAATCTTGGCCATACAAGCAGAAATGAGGGGACATCCCCAATGAATCATGTTTGACGTTGTTATAACAGAATTCTGACAGCCATAAAGACTGGACCCAAGAGGATTTGCCCTCAGCCAAGAAACACCTCAGATATTGCTCCATAGTCTCATTTACTCTTTCTGTTTGACTATCTGTCTGGGGGTGATAACTAGTGGATAGGGCGCAGGAGATTCAAAGTAACTTACAGAAAGCACGCCAAAACCGAGAGGTAAATTGAGACCCCCGGGGATACTATAGTTCAAGTCCGCCAGAGTACCTGCACTCGGAATACCATCACACGGTATGAAATGAGCTTCTTTTGTCAGATAATCCACTACCACCAGGATTGTATCACAATCTCCATCCAGGGCCTGCAGCTCGGTAACAAAGCCCATAGACACACACGATATTGGTTCCGTAGGAGAGGCCAATGGCTGCAACAACCCAGCCTTCTTCAAATGATATGCCTTAGACAGCACACAGGTCTCACAGCCTGCCACATATTCCTGTACATGGGAGGCCCACCCCCTGCCACATATTCCTGTACATGGGAGGCCCACCCCTCCCACCAGACCCTCCCACCAGAAATATTGTTGCACCATGTCCTGAGTTTTTCTGACACCAGCATGACCTGCCATGGGGGAATTATGGCACCAAAACAAGGCCTTTTTCCTGAACGACTCTGGAGAGAAACAACTTCCCTTCTTGGTAAGGTAGTCCTCCCCTGATAACTCTGGCACTGTTCACCCACTCTGTCCGCCCTTTCTTTGGAAAGTTTTGCCGTACTTACCCAAACACCTCTGTCAGTCTGAAAAATCCAAACCCCTAACCGTCGTGTTGCCCCCCCTTGGGAAACCACAACCACCGATCAAAGACAAACTTTGACAATCTCCTATTGGGGGTTATGGATCACTATACCCCCCCTTGACTGCATTCGTATCAGGCCCTATGTGCAATGTGTACTCCTAGATTACGCCTACTAACATACACCTATCTTACTACCGTGGGCAATAACAAATAACATTAAGACAAAAATAAAACACAAAGAATCGATTCAATTTATAACACTGGGATACATTTATTTATATACACACAGCTAAGCATATTGCATTACAATGCAGGCAGTGTCTAATTTGCACCTTTTATACTTCTGGTGCAAAGCTATCATGCAATGACTAAAAGCCTTTCAGGTTTCTAAAGCAAGCCTGTGCTGCAAGTGTGTGGTTTTAATGCAATCTAACGCAAGCACTAGCATCCATCACCTTCATGGATAAATCCACACCCTCACTCTAGACAATCCCTGTCTAGTTTCCCCTTCACCCAAACGTGTGTGTGTGTGTGTGTGTGTGTGTAACCTAGGCCAAACATTACTTCCCATTCTGCATGTGCCAGGTCAGTCAGTGTCTGCCTCTCAGGATCTGGTCACTCGAACTCTCAAGCTCTCTCTCTGCCTCGTCGATCTCATCAAGGCCCATCAGTCTGCTACACCATCTCTAGCCAACCCTCAATCTCTGTGGCTCTCTCCTCATGCAGTCCCCTCCAGTGCAAACTCCTCCAGTGCTCTCACTCTCCCGTGCAGTTCAACTCCCCAGCCCATTCTAGCCTACTTGGTTATAGCCTCTTCTATGATGACGCACATTTCATAAACTATAATTACTTGCATTCTAAGAATGTCTCTTTCGGCGTATAGCAAAATGCCTGCCTGTCTCCTGTTTGCGTGTGCCTTGCACGGCATGTCCTGTCGTGTGCTATCAGCATGACATTTGGACTGGTATCTTTCTTTCATGGCCATTCTGTGTGCGGTGCGAAAATACCATCTATTCACTGTTCATACCCATTCTCTCCACTGTAGGCACTCTTTATGCATTACAAAAGTGCTCTTAGGCCCCGTTCTTAAAGCACCTCTTCTGTGTGAAAAGGCTTCCCTCTCTCCTCTCTACCCACTCCATTGGCAGCCCATACCCTCGTGTTCTCTCCGCTAAGCACACCAGCCAAGCTGATAAGGCTCCCTTTAGCGCTATCTGTGTGTTCCATAACAAATTCCTGGTACAGTGTTTAACCATAACATTTCTTCGCACTGAGCAACTTCTGTCTTTCTCCATCAGCAAATGTATTCAAATGCCAGCCTAATGCTTTTTAACGTATAACATTTCTCTCGCAATGCAAGCACTAACTAAATGCAAAACTCATTCTAGGTGTATACTCAATCATACATACATACATACATAACAGTCTCTAAATGTGTCTCTACAAAGCATACATGTGTGTTATTCTAAATGGCTTTCCATGGCACTTCAAATATGCCTGTGTGTGTCGTGCAAGTAATGCATTTTCTCTCTCAGCTTAAGCGCTATATCTAATGCAAACATAGATGCATAGCAAATCATGGTGAATATATATTGTGTCTCTAAAACACTACATGGCACTTCAGATATATGGCAGTGCAATTGTCATTCTATTTGCAAATGGCAAAAGTGCAAAGTGGCAGCATAGATGGCAAGCACTATATGCATAACATGTATCTTGCAAATGCATACAAAGGTGACAGTCTAATATGTGATTGGTGTCTCTACAGATAGTCTTATGATTTCTAATAATGATAACAATTCAGGCTTCTCATTTCACCCAACTCCACAATCCTCCCTTTTATTGTTAAATAAATCATAAGATAACAATACATAGCATAGCAATCGTGGTATGCTAATACCAAGCAAAGTTACAGAAAAAAGGAAAAAAACATATATCATTCATGATGCAGAAAAAAACTTTTTTCAAGATGCAAGCATTTCACTCTATTAGTGGCAAGCTAAAATATTCAAATGCAATGCTGCAAATATGTCAGAAATCAGAATAGCATAGCCAAAGGTCAAAGGTCAAAGGTCAAAAGTCGAGCCAAAAGTCAGAAGTCAAGAAGTGTCTACAAGCCAAAGGTGTGAAAGTGTCTCTACAAGCAGAAAACGAAAATGCAATGCATAGAATCAATGCACAAGTACTGTTCTTACAGGTGTTTCCATCGCAATGTGTCAAGGACAAAATATGACAATCACTTTCACAGGTGTCAAAGGTCAGTACAGATGTTAGTAGCCAAACAGGCCAAGCATTCCATTGATCAATGCATACATATCAGTGTATACATGCAGTGTATTGGTCATATAGGCCATTCAATTATATACCAGTCCAAGGTATTTCCAAGTCACATGAGGTATGTGTGTCCTCACAAACGTGCACAGTACAAATTCAGTTCAAAAAGTTCTCAGCCAAGGAATGTCAACAAAGCTATAGTGTCAACAAAGTGAGTGTTCACAAACGAATCATGTGTTCACAACGAGCATATCAGTGTTCAGCAAAAGGTCAAAGTTCAGGCAGCAAAGTGTTCTCCACAACAGCAAAGTGTGAAACAAACGTGAAGCAGCAAAGTGTTCAAGCCAATCAATGTTCAGCCCAATAAATGTTCAGGCAGCAGAAATGTGTACAAGCCAATTCAGGTTGGCCAGCTTGATATATGCCAGCAAGATTTTGCACAGAGCTCCAACGACAGGAGCAAGCAAGTGTCAGGTACCATATGAGCCCCACTCGTCCCCATGGAGTGATCAACATATGCCCTTCACTTCAAAGGTAGCACAGGGAAAACCGCGTGTCAGAACTTTCAATTGATGTCAAATCGATGCTTACTCTCCTTTCTCCCTTCATTTCATGAACAAAGGCGACAGGTGCACTCATTCAGAGTGTTTGCAAGACATTGCCAATGCAGGGGGTTACTCTCCTCTGGACACAGTGTGGCCCTTCTCCGTGGGCCTATCTCTAGCAGGTTCAAATTCTCTCCTCTTGCCAGGTCATGCTGTTGTCATGCTGTGCCATGCCATTGCCATGCCAGCCAGTCCCATGCTCTTCAAATGAGGGACAGCCAGCGTTAAATGCAAGTGCAAAATGCTTTCGAAGCACCATATGCTCTGTCTCCTTCTCTCAAGAGAACAAGAGCTGCTTTCAAACGTGGATCAGGCAAGAAATGCTTTCAGAGCATGTCTTCCTGCTCATTGCTGCATTTATCTCTTTCTCTGCAGATTACAAAAGCTGCTCACAAAGCAATTCGAATTTCTTCTTCTGCTCTCTTGCTGAACAATTTCTCACACTGCTCTTTCACTTCTCATCACTTCTTGGCACAGATACTGCAAGTTTCTCTCTGCACAGTCGGTCACGATCTCTCTTATGGCAATAGGTGTCATGCCACAAAGTCTCTGTAGTCTGGGTAGCAAGCAGATTTTCTGGGTACATTCTCACAGCACAGCCATTTGACAAGGCGCGCACTAAGGCCTCAGGTCGGTCGGTCGGCATTCCCCAAAAGTGCTGCTGCAAAGCGTCAAGGTCAGATGCCAATGTCTCATCATTGCTGCAAACAAACAGCCATGATGCAAAGTCACATCAAGGTGACAAAAGCCAGTCTCTTTCTGGTGCTGCAAAGTCACAAGGTGTCAGCCATCATGGATCTCAGACGGTCAACAAGGTCTGGACATTTCATCTGGTCATCATGCCGATCATCTGGACATGCTGCTCTCATGGTGTCATACTGGTGTCTCATGGTCTGGTCATTTGGTCTGGTCATTTCATTCGGCGATGCCATCTCATCTAGTCAAGGTGTCAATGCGACCTCGGTCTGGTCAAGGTGTCTATCCAGATTTCATGCAAAGAAACAAAAGTGCAAGAATCAGTCTTACTCAGTTTGAGGTGTTTCAAAATAAAACAGCATTTCTCATTGTGCGTTGAAGTGCACATCTGCTATCTCTACACTTTCCCACGTCTCTCAATGGCATCCATGCTAGTTCCCCTGTGTCTCATCAATGTGTCAGTGCATATAACTACTGTCTCACTAGGCCTGTCTCTCCCTGCATCATAATGCATGCATGCTTAATGCATGACTCCTGCATCCATCCCTATCCTTTTCAAAACAAAACGGCCAGTTTCACATACTTCAAACATGTCACAATCAAATGCACATTCAAAAATGTCACAACTGCATTCCCTTCTGTGTCACTTCCTTGTCCTCTAGAAGTCACAACACTCTCCCTATTTTACATCATTAAGAATTCACAAAGCTGAATTATTACATGCTGAAAAATCAAATCAGTTTCATTCAAAAAACCTCTTTTATATACAATGCAATTCATATTCAACCTACATTCCTGTATTGCACTGCCTCGTGCTTCAAATACACAGTCTGCCAGTCCCGTGCAATCTGGATTGTCAACAAACATTCTCTCCATGCACACATTCAAACTACAAAAATTCCAGGCATGCAAGCTTTTAAAACATCCAAATTTAGCGCAATTCCATTTATCTATGTTGTCTTGTACAGTTCTCAAAATATCTAGGTCATTGGACAATATTTGTTTCTCACTCAAAAACGTAGGCAAAGTGCTGATGTAAAAACGGTCATTCTCTCTGTTCAAATCAAAGATCTGCACTTAACTCTCTTCATGCACGCGTCCCTCTAATGACACAGTTTCACAATGCCTCAGATCTTCATAGGATGCTGGGACATTTTCCCAGTTACTAATCATATCTCTGAGACGACATATTACTGAGTGCAAGTCAACAATATGTGGCCTCCCGTCTTTCAAAGCTATATCACTTTTCACTTTCAATACAGTTGATCCCTGGGATGCCTCCCAGAAAGCAAGTGTATTTTTAAGCCTATTTCTTATTTCCTGCAGGTCACTAAGAAATGAGCTCATCCTGCAGTTTCAATTATCCCGAGCGTCTACAATAAAAAAAACAGTTTCTCACTCGCAGAATTAATGTACATTTGTTCATAAAACATTGCCAGTCATGAAATACTGTTCTTGGGTCAATGTTACAACCAATTCCGGCAACCAAAGTCAAACAATTATGTTCTCCTTCCTACGACGAACAAAATTGCAGACAGCATGCTCAAAACAATAAACCAAGACAGACAAAACATGAAACAAAAAAAAATCTCTATTCCCACGAACTAACAGAAAAAAAAACCTAAACACAGTTGCACACACAAGATGTTCAAACTTCGACCGCTGCGAAACTGATAAGTGTGCCAGCAGATCAGCTGCAAAACATCTTAATCAGTCCACATTAGTGAAAATCCGGGTGTCCCCTCCATTTTGTCAGTCTGAAAAATCCAAACTCCTAACCGTCGTGTTGCCCCCCCTTGGGCAACCACAACCACCGATCTTCAGACAAACTTTGACAATCTCCTATTGGGAGTTATGGATCACTATACCCCCCCTTGACTGCATTCGTATCAGGCCCTATGTGCAATGTGTACTCCTAGATTACGCCTACTAACATACACCTATCTTACTACAGTGGGCAATAACAAATAACATTAAGACACAAAGAAAACACAAAGAATTGATTCAATTTATAACACTGGGATACATTTATTTATATACACACTGCTAAGCATATTGCATAACAATGCAGGCAGTTCTAATGCTAAGTCTAATTTGCACCTTTTATACTTCTGGTGCAAAGCTATCATGCAATGACTATAAGCCTTTCAGGTTTCTAAAGCAAGCCTGTGCTGCAAGTGTGTGGTTCTAATGCAATCTAATGCAAGCGCTAGCATCCATCACCTTCATGGATAAATCCACACCATCAATCCACACCCTCACTCTAGAAAATCCCTGTCTAGTTTCCCCTTCACCCAAATCTGTGTGTGTGTGTGTGTATGTGTGTGTTCCATCAGTTTAACCTAGGCCAAACATTACTTCCCATTCTGCATGTGCCAGGTCAGTCAGTGTCTGCCTCTCAAGATCTGGTCATTCGAACTCCCAAGCTCTCTCTCTGCCTCGAGTGCCAACTCCTCCAGTGCTCTCACTCTCCCGTGCAGTTCAACTCCCCAGCCCATTCTAGCCTCCTTGGGTATAGTCTCTTCTATGATGACGCACATTTCATAAGCTATAATTACTTGCATTCTAAGAATGTCTCTTTCTGCGTATAGCAAAATGCCTGCCTGTCTCCTGTTCGTGTGTGCCTTGCACGGGATGTCCTGTCGTGTGCTATCAGCATGACATTTGGACTGGTATCTTTCTTTCATGGCCATTCTGTGTGCGGTGCGAAAATACCATCTATTCACTGTTCATACCCATTCTCTCCACTGTAGGCACTCTCTATGCATTACAAAAGTGCTCTTAGGCCCCGTTCTTAAAGCACTTCTTCTGTGTGAAAAGGCTTCCCTCTCTCCTCTCTACCCACCCCATTGGCAGCCCAAACCCTTGTGTTCTCTCCGTGAAGCACACCAGCCAAGCTGATAAGGCTCCCTTTCGCTCTATCTGTGTGATCCATAACAAATTCCTGGTACAGTGTTTAACCATAACATTTCTTCGCACTGAGCAACTTCTGTCTTTCTCCATCAGCAAATGTATTCAAATGCCAGCCTAATGCTTTCTAGCGTATAACATTTCTCTCGCAATGCAAGCACTAACTAAATGCAAAACTCATTCTAGGTGTATACTCAATCATACATACATACATACATAACAGTCTCTAAATGTGTCTCTACAAAGCATACATGTGTGTTATTCTAAATGGCTTTCCATGGCACTTCAAATATGCCTGTGTGTGTCGTGCAAGTAATGCATTTTCTCTCTCAGCCTAAGCGCTATATCTAATGCAAACATAGATGCATAGCAAATCATGGTGAATATATATTGTGTCTCTAAAACACTACATGGCACTTTAGATATATGGCAGTGAAAGTGTCATTCTATTTGCAAATGGCAAAAGTGCAAAGTGGCAGCATAGATGGCAAGCACTATATGCATAAAATGTATCATTCTAAATGCATCTTGCAAATGCATACAAAGGTGACAGTCTAATATGTGATTGGTGTCTCTACAGATAGTCTTATGATTTCTAATAATGATAACAATTCAGGCTTCTCATTTCACCCAACTGTCATGCGCCCCATCTATGTGCACCTATGGGAACGGTGGAGAAGGGGACGCCATAGAAGAGTTCCATCACGTTCGGCGTAACGTGTTCTGCGGTCTAGTCTTTCATTCCAAGATGGCTGCCGCCTGCTTTTTCGGCTCTGTGCAGCCGACAGGGATCACGTTGCAACTGCGCTTACCTCCGCTTTGTTGCCGACGCTCCTTGTCATTTCTCTTGGCTCTGCTGAGCCCCGCTTTCCTTTGCCCCTCTCTGGTTCTCTTTCCCTGGTTCCTTCTTCTGTTTCTCGCTGGACTCTCCTTCCCTCTCGCTGGCTCCTTGGGTCCTTCCCCAACTCTTCTGGACCCCCACCGGTACTCTTCCCGATCTCCCACCTGATCCGGCTCCCCCTGAGAAGTCGCCTCTGCATCCTTCCAGTGGATCCCTCGCCTTCCTGTGCACCAGACTCGAGGAAAGAGGGGTACCTTTCCGGTCTCCTCGAGTAGTTTTTTTTTGCCTCTGTGGCTTTTTCCCCTTAGGCGGCTGCGGACCGGCGTCCCTGGTAACCGGGGTTACTTTTGGAAACCAAGGTGGCGTCGTTCCGCGATCAGCCGTATTTACATAAAAAAGGATCTGCCATTCGCAAAGGAAGGAAACCGAGATCACATCCGCCCGAACTTTCAGGTGAGGAGGTGGAGTTGGGGTCGGATTTCGAAGTTGACACTGAAGGCCCCATCAGTGCTGACAGATTGCAACTCCAATCGAATCCTACCATGGCTACGGTGGAACAAGTTCAAGAACTTGTGGCAGCAGTACAGTCACTCAACCTTGAAGTAAGAAATTTGAATCAGGAGATGCAGCAGATCAAGGCAGAAAACACAGTTCTCAGACAGATTGTGGCGGATCGGGAACTTCGCAGTACTGACCTCCCTCCCATGCCACTTTCTTCCTGGATGGTTTGATGGATCTGCTACACATCTGAAAGAGTTCTTAGAGGCCTGTAATGTACAATTTACCTTTAGACCTTCCACCTTTTCTACGGATCTAAGTAAGGTGGGGTTGGTTATTTCCAATTTAACCGGGAATGCCCTGGCGTGGGCAAATCCCTTGGTTTCTTCAGATGACCCTGTTCTACGGGACTGGAACATGTTCCTAGAAAGATTTAAACAAGCCTTTGAAAGACCTGAGATTAGATATCTAGCCGGGGAAGAACTTCTTGAAGTTCCTCAGGGGCAGATGGATCTTTACTCCTATATCACCAAATTCAAACGATTAGCTGCAGAGGCTAACTGGCAAGAACCAGCCCAATTTACAATCTTCTGCAGAGGATTGAAAGACGAAATCAAGGACGAACTCGCTTGCATTCCTAGGCCTGCCTCCTTCACAGAATTGATGTCTGTTTCTCTACAGATAGAGCATCGCCTTATTGAACGCAAGATGGAGAGAAAAAGAGGAAAAGGGAACCCATCTTCTTCTCATTCTACTCCCAGCTTGGTATTGCCTTCGGGAGACTCCAAAGAGGAACCCATGCAGATAGGTACCATGCGAAATCCGTTAACTCCGGAACAAAGGAAGAGACGCCGGGACTCAGGTTTGTGTATGTATTGTGGCTCTGCAGCCCACCTACTCCGCAACTGTCCCGAAGTTCCACCCAGGCATTCGGGAAACGCCAGGCCTCGAACCTAGGAAGGACCACGGTTCGAGGGGTTACAAGAGGTCCTTACGTAACTCAGACCTTGTATTTGCTATCGAGGGCTCAACAAGGTTACCATCCGGGATAGATATCCCATGCCCCCCATTTCTGATATTCTTGAAGCTGTTAAGGGGGCGGTCATCTTTACCAAGCTTGACCTCCGCAATGCTTACCATCTATTGCGCATTCGCGCCGGGGATGAATGGAAGACAGCGTTTAGAACACCATACGGTCTCTTTGAATACAGGGTGATGCCCTTTGGATTGGTAAATGCCCCTGCAGTTTTTCAGAGATTTATGGACCGGATTTTCTCTGACCTGCTATTTCACTCAGTAATCATATATCTGGATGATATATTAGTATTTTCAAAGACCCTCCAGGAGCACTCGACTCATTTGCATGAGGTCTTTAGCCGTCTACGAGACAATCATTTGTTGGTCAAACCCAGTAAATGCGTGTTCCAGACTACCTCAGTACCCTACCTGGGATTTATCCTTTCTCAGGAGGGCATCAAGATGGATCCCAGAAAGGTTTCTGCAATCTTAGACTGGCATTCACCTACTTCGGTCAAAGAGGTACAAAGATTTTTGGGATTTGCGAACTTTTACCGGAAGTTTATCCGAAATTTCTCAGATATTGTGGTTCCAATCACTTCTCTTCTGAAGAAGGAAAATCTGCTGTTCAAATGGTCTACCGAAGCAGAGCAAGCCTTTGGTTTCCTCAAAGAAAGATTCAGCTCTGCACCCATTTTAAAACAACCAGATCAATATAAGGGATTCATTGTGGAAGCCGATGCTTCTGCAAGTGCCATTGGAGCAGTCCTCCTTCAAGAACACAAGGGCCTGGAATACCTGGTAGTTTATCTCTCTAAGACCCTATCGCCCAATCAAAGGAATTATTCTGTAATGGAGAAGGAACTCCTAGCTATCAAGGAATCTTGTGAAGAATGGAGACATCTTCTCCAGGGCGGAACCTTCCCCTTCATCCGTACAGATCACCGCAATCTCAGTTCCCTGCGGAAGATGGAATGCACTAATTCCCGACAAGCCAGATGGGCCCACTTCTTCTCCCAGTACGACTTTGAAATTACCTACCTTCCTGGTAGCCAGAATGTGCTGGCAGATGCCCTTTCCCGCCGAGATACGGTTGAGGATGTTAACTCCCTCTACAAGGAAAGGATTTTTCCTGAGAAGGCATTTATCGCTACTACCGCAACCTTCCTCTCCCAAGTCAAGGATACCACTTCCCTCTCACCTCTCCCCGAACCTACCTGGTCTGGGGAACGAGTTTACTTTAAAGAGGGCCTCACTTTTGTAAACAAGAAACTATATATACCTTCCACAGAACTACGTCATAAGGTTCTATCTTGGTGTCATGATCATATTACAGCGGGTCATCGAGGTGCCAAGAACACTGAAGACCTTATCAGGAGATCTTTTTACTGGTCGCGGTTATCATTGGATGTAAAGAAGTATGTTAAAGAGTGTGTACAATGTTCCCGCAATAAACACCGTTACCAAAGATCTTTAGGACTCCTGGAACAGATTCCGTTACCAAAGGTCCCATGGGAGCAGATATCTACAGACTTTATTGTCGATCTTCCACCTTCGAGAAGCCATACCTGCATCATGGTAACCATTGATTCTCTCACTAAGTTGGCTCATTTTTCCCCGTTCCCAGGGTTATCTTCAGCGTCGGAAATGGCAGAGACTTTCATCCGGGACATCTTCCGCATCCATGGTCTACCCACGAAGATCATTTCAGACAGAGGGAGTCAATTTACGTCCAAATTTTGGAAAGCTCTATGTCTCCGATTGGGCATAGAAAGAGCACTATCTTCTGGATTCCACTCGCAGACAAACGGACAAACAGAGAGACTAAATGGAACTTTGGAGCAATACCTTTGGTGCTATGTAAATCAGTCCCAAGATGATTGGTTTGATCTCTTACCTACGGCAGAGTTTGCTTATAATAATTCTAGGCATTCTGCCACCGGACTTAGTCCCTTTTATTGTACCTTTGGCCAATATCCCAGGAATATCATCCCCACCTCCTCTACTCTCTCGGTCTGTCCTTCTATCGAGGATCATTTACAGAAGATATTGCAAGCACAAAGAACGGCCAGATTAGCCCTAGACGAGGCCTGAGCGGGTTATAAGAAGTGGGCCGATCGAAAGTGCTCCCAAATCAAGGAGATAGGTCCAGGCTCAAGAGTCTGGTTGTCTACCAAGTACTTGCCAAGGTGGATCCATCCTTCTAAATTGTCTCCTCGATATATTGGTCCGTACACAGTGTTGTCTCAGATCAACCCGGTGACTTTTCGACTCCGGCTACCCAAGAGTTTGAAGAGGATTCATCCTGAGTTCCACTCTTCTTTGTTGTACCCAGCCTTGGAGAAGGTACCCTCCGGCCCAGTCAGGCCAGTTTTAAAGAACAGGACGTGTGAGGAAGATGAAGAATATGAGGTGGCAGCAATAAGGGATTCTCGCTATCGCAAAGGGAGATTGGAATTCTTAGTGTCCTGGAAAGGTTACCCTTCTTCAGAGGATTCCTGGGAACCCAGTTCTAATGTTTTTGCTCCCCGATTGATAAGGAGGTTCTACCGGACTCACCGTGGTAAACCCGGGTTTTCTTTCTCCGGAGGGGGGCATACTGTCATGCGCCCCTTCTATGTGCGCCTATGGGATCGGTGGAGAAGGGGACGCCATAGAAGAGTTCCATCACGTTCGGCGTAACGTGTTCTGCGGTCTAGTCTTTCATTCCAAGATGGCCGCCGCCGGCTTTTTCGGCTCTGTGCAGCCGACAGGGATCGCGTTGCAACTGTGCTTACCTCCGCTTTGTTGCCGACGCTCCTTGTCATATCTCTTGGCTCTGCTGAGCCCCGCTTTCCTT
Source organism: Ambystoma mexicanum (assembly GCF_040938575.1). Lineage (NCBI taxonomy): Eukaryota > Metazoa > Chordata > Amphibia > Caudata > Ambystomatidae > Ambystoma > Ambystoma mexicanum. The sequence goes on from NC_090925.1 coordinate 158,398,865, forward strand.
TGCCCCTCTCTGGTTCTCTTTCCCTGGTTCCTTCTTCTGTTTCTCGCTGGACTCACCTTCCCTCTCGCTGGCTCCTTGGGTCCTTCCCCAACTCTTCTGGACCCCCACCGGTACTCTTCCCGATCTCCCACCTGATCCGGCTCCCCCTGAGAAGTCGCCTCTGCATCTTTCCAGTGGATCCCTCGCCTTCCTGTGCACCAGACTCGAAAGAGGGGTACTTTCTGGTCTCCTCGAGTAGGGTTTTTTTGCCTCTGTGGCTTTTTCCCCTTAGGCGGCTGCGGACCGGTGTCCCTGGTAACCGGGGTTACTTTCAGAAACCAAGGTGGCGTTGTTCCGCGGTCGGCCGTATTTACATAAAAAAGGATCTGCCGTTCGCAACGGAAGGAAACCGAGATCGCATCCGCCCGAACTTTCAGGTGAGGAGGTGGAGTTGGGGTCGGATTTCGAAGTTGACACTGAAGGCCCCATCAGTGCTGACACCAACTCCACACCTCCTGAGTCATGGCAGCACCCACAATCTTCTCCACTGGAATGATACTTCATTCCACTTGACACTGCCCTCCCAGATTTTCCTGCCTGGACAGTGCATCTGCCTTTCCGTTGCTCCTACCCAGCCAACATGTGACCACAAAGTCAAATTCCTCAAACAATTGGGCCCATCTTAATTACTGGGAACTCAAAGTCCTTTCCAATCTTAAGTACTGCAAATGTTTGCGATCTGTGATAACTAGTACTGGATGCCGAGCTCCCATTAAGTAGTGACGCCATTCAAGAAAGGTTTCCCTAATTGCCAGGAGCTCTTTATCCATGATGGCATAGTTCTATTCACAACTTGTAAATTTGCGGGAGAAATAGGCCACTGGATGTAAACTTCCCTCCCCATCCGCCTGTGACAAGATTGCCCTTACGGCCAGATTGGAGTCATCAGTTTCTACCTGAAACTGTTTCTCGAGATTAGAATCGGGTCTCAGTGAATGCTGCCTTTAACCTCCCAAATGCTTCCTCAGCATCCTGATCCCAATGGAACTTGATATCCTTCTTTAACAATCGGGTAATGGGTGTAATAATAACAGAGAAATTGTTTATAAATCTTCGGTAGAAATTGGCAAATCCCAGAAATGATTGAATGTCCTTCACATACTGGGCAGATGGCCATTTGGTAACTGCCTGTACCGTCTTGTCATCCATAACTACTCCTGATGGTATTAAAATGAAACCCAAAAATTCTACTCTGGTAGCATGAAATTCACATTTCTCTAACTTCCCAAACAAATGATACTCTTGTAATCTGGATAGAACTGCCTTAACATGTTGTACATGCTCTTCAATAGACTCAGAGAAAATGAAAATATCATCAATATACACAATCACAAATAAATCCAAATATTCTCGCAACACCTCCTACATGAAATTCTGAAAGGCTGCATACGCATTGCACAAACCAAAAGGCATCACCAAATACTCAAACCAAACTTTGTACGGGAGGCCGTCTTCCCCTCGTCACCCTCCTTCACCCTGATGATATGATACGCCCCCCTTCAATCCAACTTAGTGTAAATCTTGGCCATCTTTACCTGATCTAACAATACCAGAAATAATGGCAATGGGAACCGGTTCTTGTTGGTCACCTTATTTAGAGACCTATAGTCAATTCAAGTCCTTAAGGTGCCCTCCTTCTTTGGCATGAAAAACAATGGAGATGAAACAGGGGATTTGGAGTGTTGAATAAACCCACATGCCAACATCTCATCTAAATATTTCCGCAAGTGTTGTCTCTTTTTCCGATAAGGCATATACCCGAACTTAGCATTAGGTTCTGACTCGATCGTACAGTCAAATGGCCTATGGGGCGGTAACTGGGAAGCACCTCCCTTGTCAAAAACACCAGCAAACTATTGGTATTCCACCGGCAGGGTGGCGACCACTGCTCCAATCTTGGCCTGCTGATTCACTCCTTCTACCAAAAAGGTTGTGGGACCTCCAATGCCAGGTAAATGAGATCCACACTGCTAATTTCCAAAAGTCAATGTCCTTCCTCTCCAGTCTATATTTGGTTTATGTGCCACCAACCATGGCATTCCCAAAATCACCCCAAATTGGGGAGCTGCAATCAAATTGAACGTAATAACCTCCTCATGACCCTCACCTCCTGGGTCTGAGTGGTAATAGGACCCGATGTCAAACATGACCCATCTACGGCCTGCACCAACTCGCTCTCCTCCTTGATTCTCGTGGGAAGTCCTAACTTGGGTGTCAATGCAATATCCATGAAATGTCCACTAGCCCCAGAATCCACCATTGCCGATACCATTTCTTTACTATTGGCAAAAATCAAAGTTACCAATAAATAGATATGGGGAGCCTTAACATGCATTGTATTAGACACTGCTGACAGGAACTCTGCTCCCGCAGGCTCGGTATAGTCGTTCCCCCACTTACCGAGCCCCCTCTTTTCCCGCTGCCACCTTTTTCTTTTCCCCAGCTCGTGCGGGTGTATTGGGACAATTCTGAATGTAATGGCCCGATTTCCCACAATAGAGACACAGGTTATTAGCTTTCCTTTTTTCCTTCCCTTCCACTGACAAAGGTCCCCGTACACTTCCAATCTGCATGGGCTCCCCCTGCTACCCTCCAGCACGTCCCCCTGCCTCCCTACTTCTGTTGAGATGTACAAATGGCACCCCATCAGTCCCCCTTCTCTCTCCCCTGCGCTCACCCAATCTGTGATCCAACCACAGAGCCAAATCAATTAATGCACTACATGACTCTGGTTGCGGTTCCACATGAGCTATTGCATACTTTAACTCCTCTCTAAATTCTTGGTAAAATAAAACTGCTTGCTTGGGTTCTGGCCACGCCGTCTCTACCACTAAGCTATTAAATTGCATCACATAAGTCACCAAATCCTTAGTACCCTGCCTAAGTGCTAATAATTCCTTATCCTGGGCCAAAGATACATCACGATGATCAAACAATCGTGCAAATTCAACGGAAAACCCTGCCCATATAAGATAGGATCATCCTTTCGTACTAAAGTAATTGCCCAGGCTGCAGCGTCCCCTCTCAAATAAGAAATAACAAATGCTGTCCGGGCCTGAGCGGACTTAAATGCTGTAGGTTTGCATAGAAAGCTTCATTTTCATTGCGTCAAAAAGGTGGAAAACTTCCTAGGATCCCCAGCAAATCTCTCTGGGGCTGCCAACGGCATCCCTAAGTTTGTTGCACCACTACTGTATTTGCTCGACTAGATGGTCCTGCAGTTGAAGCCGCCACCGCTTCTCCCTGAAGCACCGTTCCCTGAGCTATCAACCCACTAACCTGCTTCTTCAATGTAGTAGTCTCCTGCTGTGACTGAATCAACTCTGCCTGAATATCCTGTAGTGCCTTGAGGACCTCTGTTAAGGGTGCAGGGGACTCCATATGGCTCGGGTGGCATAATTATCCCAAATTGGGGGTTGGTGATTATATCACACCCCTGGAGTATCACACAACTCTGTTCTAGCCACAGAAGCCAAATGTAGTGGACCCCTCCCATCTTGGTTGGCACCAGCTCCTGATTTCAGCATATACAGGTAACCTTGAGGCAGCCAATGGGGGGGAAGAGAGCTAGGGAGAGGTTGTGGATAGGTAGGGGGTGTTAGGATCACCGGAAAGAGGTTTAGGGTTCCTAAATTGGATAGATATGGAGAGCATAGGGGAAAAACCCCCTGCTAATCACACATGAACTTGAACAGTGCAAAACCTCCTATTCCTACCCCTGACACTAGGCAAACACTCTTCTTGATTAGGATATCACCCTCGAGACCCTTGTCTCTCACACTTGTTCACACCTAAGCCAGCAACTAACATAAGCACATAAATGGGTTATCAGGAGCCTCCTGATAACTGCAGTAGCATACAGCATGGAAATGCCAACAGCACAAAAACAACAGGCATGTATCGTGCAACAGCATGGTACCCCATTGGTCAATCAAAGCCTCCTGCCGTATAACCTGGCGGAGACTACTTTCATAGGAATGCTTTTAAAGCGAGCAACTTGCAGCAACACATGGATTGGGACAAGAACAAGCAGCCACACATATAAGCGTCCCTCGCTTTTATCCTAAACAATGCAAGAAAACATTCCAATATTCAGAACGCTAAGATTCTGCTTCACGCGGTTTGACCAGCATGAGTTTCTGAGAAGGGTTGCAGTGGAACACACGTGAGACACTCAATCACATGTGTGGTTACTCTTTGCAGCGTGTTGGTAGTAGCACAGATTAAAGAAACACACACTTGCAAGCCGCAGCAGATAATGGCTATTAACACCCTCCAAACACTCCCACACTCCCCGCTTGCACTTCACTGAGGCCTGGAGGGGCTCGTCGGCACCTCCTTAGGCAATGACTTCTCTCGCGTTGGACGGTCACACCGCTGTGATCTACTCCGTTCCCTCAATGAGGGACAGAGTCTTTCTGGAACGCGCCACCTCACCGCATGGGCCCGGGTCCATGAGAGACTGAGACACACTTCTCCTCACCGCCTGCCTGGGTCCCTTCAACAACGAGCACCTGCTCTCCTCCGGCCTGTGCCTGCCACACCAACAATCACCAACAGGCAGCACAAGCCGAGGAGAAACTTAAATAGCGTGCGCGAGCCTGCGCATGCGCCGGCCCCCCTGAATCCCACAGAATCATGGAAAATGTAGTCCTCAGGCCGTTTTAGCCCGTAAATACAGTCCGTGGGCCATTTTGCAACCCTTTTCCCTTACAGTAACGGCTCCGAACACACACCTCATCAGGGCTGCTATACCTGTGATGGCTCAGAACACACAACTCTTCGGGGCTGCTATACTTGTAATGGCTCAGAATACACACCTCATCAAGGCTGCTATACCTTTAATAGCTCAGAACACACATCTCATATGGGCTTGTGTACTTGTAATGGCATACAGTGTTGTTAAAGCATCTGCATTCAAGCAAGTGCTGCATCTGGTCAGAGACACCTCTAACTCTATAATTCCCAGCCTAATGGCCAAAAGAAGGTTTGCACGCATCTAAAAAGGAGAACCCAATGGTAAACCTGCACTAGATTTTTAAATAGAAAAGGCATTTTCAGCTTTTTGGATATTTATTGGTGCTATGTTAAAAGACAAACAGAAAAATAGGAGAGAAAGATCAACTCTGAATCTAAGCAATACAGAAGAACAAATGTGTGGCTGGGAGGGGGGCGAAGAGACAGAGAACATACTAGACAATCTGCAACAGGAATTTGAGCAACAGGAAGAGAGAGTAATGAGATACATGATAGGGAAGCAAAGAAAGTGAGAAAGGAAACAGAGTTATTAATAAGACAAACACACAATAGGAGTGACGGATAGAAGCAGAGCAAAAGAGACATTTGAAGACAGTAAAATAAAACACAGATCAACAGCAGGTGGGGAGAGATGGAAATAGAAAACCAAGACTAGAGAAGGGCATGTCAATAACATAAGAGACAGTGCAAGAAAGATAATCAAAAGGAGTAGCAATCACAACCGAGAAAACAGATATAGTCAGAGTAATGACATGAGAGAGGAAGAGGAGTTATATCAACTGATACAGCGAGATATAGGAGGGAAAAAGCAACAATAGAATGTTGAGATGGGAGAGGCAGAGTGACAGAGAAACAGACTGCAAAATGTAGCATCACAACACTTAAGGGTGAGAGGAGGAGCGTCAGAAAGTGAGAGACAGGGGAAACAAAGTAGCAAAGGGAAGGAGAGATGGAGCAATAACATGGAGTGGCGATCCAGCAGGTAGTGCCATGCAGCAACAGTAGGCCCGAGAAGCAGGGAAGTGATAGTGGTAGAGTGAGGGACTTGGTTTGAGAATCACCTGTTGTAACTAGCTGGTATCTGTAGTAACTCTTAACAGAGTTTGTGCTCAAGTATCATGAAGCGGAAGCTGGGTAGTATGCATCTACAAGGTTCTTGTATTGGGAAAATGTTTTCCACCGGTGCAATACATTATTTAGAACGACTTTGAAATACAGCTGTTTTGTCACTTAGGTTTTCGAACAAAGTTTTAATTTTACACACGAATTGGATAGTTGTCAGACACATTTTACTCTCTTGTGAAGGAGGAAAATCATTTTTACTCTCTTGAAAGTGGATTTACTCTCTAATTCTAAAAATTGGGAGTAAAATACTCTCACTCCAAAATACTATCTGGACCACTGGGAGTGAGCATGACATGGGAGGAGATGGCAGTCAAGGGGATGCAGTGACTCCTTTGGAAGGGACGCAGTATTCATCCTTTACTGAGGATGAGAATCATATAATCCCCAAATACTTGATGGCACACTGTCTTTGCACAAATCCCTCTCATGAAACTACCCAAAAGAAATGCCATAAAAGGTCATATAATCAGAAGATTATATTAACTGTAACATCCTCTAATTGTAATGATACTGTTTTAAGAAGAGTTCTAATTCCAAAGTTAGAACACAAACCTTCCTTTCAACCTTTCATAACTCTGACAACTCTCAATTTACAAGATCATCCAAACTAGCTAAACATCAAAGGACCACAACCACTATGGACTTCAAGATCCATAATGCCTATGGTACTGGGACGAGGCAGAGGGGCTCAGAGTTAGTTAGGATCCAAAGTGCTATTGATCAGAATGAGCGGCCTAGTTGTTGTTTAGGAAATAAACCTGAGCAGGAAATTTAAATTGAGAAATGAGCCTCAGCTGAGGGGAGGTGTGAACAGTGTAGCCAAAGCAGACCAGCCTGCTGAGGTTGCTGTGGAAGCAGCAGGAAGCCCAGCTGATGCTGATGCGAGAAGGGAAGCTGTACGACCGTACAGAGTGTATGCAGTGGGAAGCGGCATCCAAGAGCAAATACCAGCTGGGGGGAGACGTGCTCCCATTCAGGTGAGCAACGCTGAGGTGTGCGAGGAGAAGCAGAGAGCCACCAGAGCGGTTGGAGCTTCAAAGAGGGACGAAGCAACTCGCTGAAGCTGTGCGCAGGTAGTCAGCAGAGCGGACAGGACATGGGAGGTCCTCCTTCTTAGCTATCTAAGAAGCAGAGACACCAAACCAGACCAGTGAGTTGGCCTAAACGTAAAGATGACCCTTGGGCGGTCCGAGAGGGCTATTTGATAGCAAATAATATTTTTGAATATCAAACCAAGAAGTAACAACGGGGACCATAGCGTAATTCCGCCTTCATGGGATACCAATTGGGGGAAACCTACAATCCGCATTGCCAACAGCCAAGAGGCTGTACAGAAGGAGCACAAAAGCAACAAGGGTGCAATTTTTCTTTTGTGGGACACCAATTAGGGGAGCCTGCAAACCATATTGCCATGAGTCAAGAGACCACAGAAAAAGGCAGCCATTGTTCAAGCCTTCTTGCATGGGATACTGGTGGGGAGAGTCTTGGAACACACATTGCCACTAGTAACAATTGTAGTTGTAGGAGCTTTATCCTGGCAGGCGAGTAAACCAAGAAAAGGATTGATAGTAGTTATCCTGGCAGGCTAGTGGAACAGGAAAGAAGATGTTTGATTTGTGGCAAAAAGTGTGGTAGAAAGAAAGTGTTGCCACTATTATCATTTGGATGAACTGCTGCTTTATAAGAAGAAATTGCTTGCTATCCTGACAAAAATATTCTGTTGGAGGAAATAGTGTGATGTTCGAATAATTGCTTTATGTCCTCAAAAGAACATTTTTCCTTGGTTTATGAACTTTTGTTTGGTGAGAAAGACATTGGCCTTACTAAAAAGGATTTTGTGGAAGTCAACAAGTGCTTCGGCTTTTGTTTGGAATAAGTGTTTAAAGACATTTGCTTTACCCAGAAGGATATTGTGGAAGACAAGTGCTTTGGTTTTTGGAAGAAGTGTTGATCAGAGAGACATTTACTTTATCCAAGGGAACATCGTATTGGAAGTTATGTGTTGAAATGAATAGGACTTTGTTAAATCAGAACTTTTCCACGAGTGTTCCTGTATTGAACCAGGGGACGGGAACACAACCCTGGTCAGAAAGAGTACTATTTAAAGCTTATACGTTTTTTCACTGTGGTGTTGAAGTGAAGACTGCCACATGTTTCCTGTGTTATTTTGTTGTATGTATTAGTGTGATGGTCAGAGACCTTTCGACACTAGGTCATATGTCTTTAGATTTAGTTTGTTAGGTAGGGACATCCTCGTTAGGGTAGGGAAAGATAGGCATTTATCTCACCCCTTTTGATTTAATAAAATGGAAAACTTTGAGAAATCTATACGTTTGTGTCAGTCTCGCATTTCTGACCGCTCATATATGGTGTCATAGTGGGATCGGATTCAATTGATACACATTGGGAGTCTCACGTGAGTATGGTAGATACTAGCCCCACGTACGTTAATTCAGAAGAAGATGGGTATGGGCACACTCCCTCCCTAGATAGGTCATATGCTCAATCATCAAACCTTGGCTCAATTACAGCTACAAATTGGAAAGAAATAACCTCAGACCCTTTGGCCATCAGGGGAATGGGAACTTTGAGTGAAGACTGTGAAAATTGTTAGCCTTCCTACTCTAATGTAGGTGAGGTTTTTCAAAAACTGTCTAGCCACGCCATTGCTGCTGTTAGGAAGTCTGTAGATGGCAATTTATATAATCTTGTCTGTCCTCAGGATTATGTAATCCCAGGAAATGACAAAACATTAATCTTGATTGAGTTAAAAACAGAGCACCATGTTAATGTATCTGTTTACATTACGCCATCCCAAGGGAGGAGGTTGAAAATATTTTTTCTCATTTCCTGTGGAATGGAATCGAAGCTTATGGTCCTGAACACTTCTCAAGAGTCTTGGGAAATCTGTAGGGGTGATAGGGTAGGAACATTGATATATGATATTGGGCCTCATTACATGGTAGGCGGTAAGGGTTTACCGGTACCGGTATTTTACTGGTACCGATAAACCCTTACCGCCTTACTACGAGGTCCCTTTGCGGGTTGGTGAATTTAACGCCTGCTTTTTGCAGGCTTTAAAAACCAACCCGCAAAGGGACCAGGGAGTTAATTACGGTACCGCAATTTGCGGCACCGTAATTAGCGCCTTCCCCATTCCCATAGAGCCCTATGGGGCAAAAATGGGAATGGGAAAGGGCAATGGGGGGAAAGGGGAATTACCGCCCCGGCAACCTTGGAATAGGGCGTAATTCCCCTTTCCACCAAGGCGGTGCCGGTATTTTACCGGCATGGACCAAGGTGCTAATAGCACCTTGGTCCACCGCCATCCGTGTAATGAGGCCCATTGTGTGAGAGAAATGGAGCAATGACACATTTAGGAACTATATGAAGAACAACCTAGCAGAAACATTTTTTGCTCATCATCTGAAAGTGAAAGCTAATTCTCAAATCCCTAGTGAAAAGGAGGATGAGTCTACTAATATGTTGACCTGTGTTGAAGAACCCTCATGAGTGTCCAACGATACTTTACCTGACCGCCTGACTGCGGGATTGCCGGTGGGGCACCTGGGTTACCAGCTAAATGCTGGAGGGAAGCCAATCGCCCTACCGGCAAAAAAACCTCATGATGGCAAATCCCCTCATGGGGACCTATGGGACTAAATGAATGGGGATCAACACTGTCCCTCCGGCACTTGTAATCCGACTTATTCACTCGTAATCATTTTACGGGGCGTAAACCTTGGTTTGGCCAGAGGACACTCATTAGGCTTCGAGATCTGGGTGGCAGTGGTGTTATCAGCTTTTCAGCTTTGGGTCCTTGTAGACTGGCCTAATCCGTGATCGCCAAAACTGCGGAAACTCGTTGAGGATCAAGTGATTAGAAGAAGTCTGAGACATGTGTTAGGGCTTATCCCAAGAGAGAGACCCATGGCGGTATACAAGCTCCTCTCAATCAGAACCACTCTGCAGATTTGGGACGGTCTGGCCCCCCCGTTTACTCCAAAACAAGGGAATCCACAGCTTACCACTGGCCTATGGATTGAACTATTTTTCTAACTGGCTTATGGGAGGCTGCAAGATTGCAATGCATCTCTTTCAGCGGGAGTGATTCGCTCATTTTATGAGTGTAAAATTTTAATCTGAATAGGTGAGGAGAGGCTTCGGTATATGGAAATCAGACAGTAGTTATGAATGCACAATTTAAACTACAAGTGCTCAGACCCAGCACTAGTTTTGAGAAATTAATTGGCTCTGCTGCATTGTCAAAAGGTTTGATATCCAGTATATATGAAATCATAGCATCTATGCATGACATAAAGATCTGCAACAGAACTTATCAGATGATTGGAATCATATTTAGTGAAGGGTATATATTCTGTCAAGCTGTATGCAGAACGGTACACCACTATAACATACTCTATTGAAGGTACCAAACTCCAGAAACTTTTAAACCGTTTTACTGTGGGGCTATTAGGTTATGCTGAAGAGGGCGTGGAGGTGTAGGTCTGTTCCTTAACTTCTAGTCGAAATGTCCAAAAACTCACTGAATTCTACGGGAAATTGACACAATTTCGTATAAAATACTTCCCAGTGATCCATCAGTTTACAGTCAATACCATTAGTTAATGACTGCACTATGAATATTCTGATTGATTGAGGGTGGTCAATAACAATCTCTATGTGCTAATACAAGTTTGTTTATGATTTTAGGAGCAGGGGATCGACGAGTTCCACTGGATTTAAATGGCCTGACAAAGATTGCTGACACTTTAGAATTTGACTGCTGCTGCGCAGTGCATCAGCGTTCAGATGGTGAGTCTGCAACGAGATAGTCTGTGTACATGATATGAAAAAAAGGAAACTTGACTGTTTGTGAACTATGTTACCACTAAAGCATTTTTGACTGCCATCAATTATTTTTGCAATCTGGCTGATTTGGATTGTGAATGATACATGCTACTATTTAGTAATAATGCTGTGCTAAATTCTCTCTAAGGCTTATAGGGGGCGAATAAATTTAGGGGGCGAATAAATGCCTGAATATAGAGATGCGGTAGAGTCGAGGCTGAAGCAGATAGGCCTGGAAATAGACTGATCGAAGCCAATAACTATTATAAAGAATTAATGTAAAAAAAGGCTTTCAGCTATGACTTGCATTTGAATATGTTGCACTTTGGAAACCTCACTCGAGCTAAAGAATATATGGAGGCCCCTCCATTATAAAGGGTTATTCAAAAATATATTATATCCCAAAACCACCCTGTGCTGCATTCGGTTCTGATCCTTTTCCCTACTAACGACCAAACTTTGGAATGCCCCTCGCCTCTCTGTCTGCACCTCTCCTTCTTACCACATTTTCAGAACTCGACTTAAATCTCACTTCCTCTATACCATTACTAATCTCTAACATCTGTGTTCTTCTAATTTACCACTGCCACATTTAAATTGTAGTTTTATTTTGTATTACTATTGTACAACGCCTTGGCGAAAGCGCGATGTAAATATCATTAGCACCCCAGGCGGGGGAGCCAGCCAATTAGGTGGAAAGGAACGCAGGCTTGAACCGCAGGTACACGCTGGCTTTCCAAGCCTCCTGAAATCCATCTTCCCCCACCCTCCGTCCCCGTTTTATTTTTCTTTATCAACTCCCCGCCTCCCCACTTACCTTATTTCGGCTGCGACGGCCCTTGCAGCCGCAGCTTCCTCTCAGCTTGCAACGGCCGCCATGGAAAGGGAAGAGGGCCTCCGTACGCAGCTCTGACTTTCCTTTCCATGGTGGCCATGTTGGTAAAGGATTTTCCTTCCAACAAAGTCCCGTTGTAGAAAGGAAAATCCTTTTTTTTTACCATCACTTCGCCACTTTGGTAACCCGGGGTGCTAATGGCCTTATGTACCCGTTCCACGGACAACACCAGGGGCCCACGTTAATGGCCCTTGCTTCGCTGGTGTCGTTAACTGGGGCCGCGGGCCATTACCTCCCGGTGTTGCCCATGGAACGGGAACATAACGCCACAATAAATATAAAGTAAAGTACAATTCCTAACTAGAGAACTGCAAAGAATTTGTATGCTGCTATGATTGAAAAGATTTTAAGCACTTTGAAATTCTGGGAATAAAATAAATGTATATCTCTAACAAATCAGTTGAAATGTGCTGCTTGGGATTTCTTAAAGTAAGGGGAAATTGTTGCTTTGGTTTTTTGGTAGATTGTATTGATAACAGTAAATATGCATTGATTTTATGAATTGTAAATATGAATTGTTAAAATCAAATTTTTGTATTATATTGTCTGTTTTAGATATTTTATTTTTGGATGCATGAAAAGTCTCATGTAAACTAAAAATATATAATAAACATACAAAATGTAGTGATGGAGTATGAATTAAGAGACTAGATAGCCTATTATTTTTCTGCCAATACAAATGATACAAATGTATTGCTGCAGGGAACAAAAAAGCAAAACTCTCCTGAGTCCATTTTACATCTACAAAACCAAGTAGCCAGCAACAGCAGACGGATACATATTGCACTCCATGCTTATGGAAGACAGCAGAAGACAAGGCCTCCCACCCACACACATCTGCAAACATACTCCATTCCCAACAACATATTGCACAACACCTCTGCCATTAGAATGCAGCTTTTCCCCACAACGTAAATTCAGTCTAGCTGGACACATAATGAATCTACTACTCTCGCACTCTCTCTTGTCAACTTCAAAGCACTGATCCACTTCCCAGCTCGATATGGGTAGCCAGTAGGGATTTGGCCATTCCTACCCAACTTCGCTTTGGCTAAAATGCACACACGTATTCTAAACTCTTCTGATTAATTTGCCATACCTGGACTTCGGTCCCTCAAGGGTGTTCAACCTACAGCGCTTTGGGATCATACCAATGGTGAAAGACGCTGTATCAAATGATAAATGATGATGATGACGATGATGATTGCCATTATACCACTTTAGCTGTTCCTCGCTAGACCTCAGGTAATATGTTTATAAATCTGTTTGATCATATGTTGTTTCTTCCCATTGGCCTTTAGTAAATGGCTGGTGTGAATGTGACTTCTGCTTGTTCGAGTGTCTGTTAAATATGTTCTAGGACAACTCCGGTCCTTGAGAGCCAAATCCACTCACAAGTTTTCAGAATAGCCACGCAAAATACATTTGAATACATTGCATCGAAATGGGAGTTGTTTTAATAATTTCTGGTAATCCATCAATTCAATGTTTATTTTGGATAACTACCCAAGCAACCACACAGTTGTTTTATGTGTCTACACATAGCTAAACATACTCCAAAAATAAATCTCTGTACAGCAGCACATTAAAATACATTAAACACATCTTAGCTATGAAGGCTTTTTAATTTTGTTGAAATATTTATTAAACGCATCTACCAATTCAGCATCTCATACGGTTATAAGAGGGGTAAAGCACAGTGATTCCTATATTTAACCATTATAATCTGAAATTAATAATCTAAATGGCCATTTATAATAGTGTCTTGAGTTTTTTTCCATGCCCGAAAAAAAGAAAATTTAACAACTCAAATTGATCAAATATAGAAGTGGTACGAGGGTATGTTTTGAATACCCCAACTAATGTTCTCACATTAATACTCTATGCACAGTAACAGCCATGATTAACGTAAATCTTGGTAATTTGGGAATAGAAAGAGATAGTGCAGAAGCTTTTTGTCGAGTTATCTATCTTGTTTACCTCTGGGCGAAGTGATTGCAAAGTGACTGCAGGCATTGAGGATTGCTTGTGCGGGACCTGTGAAACCGAGAGCATACAGTACGAAGTAAAGCTCCACACACCTTCTACAAGTACAGCAGGACCCACGAAGCAGACTGCAAAATGATTGCAAAGTGAGTGCAGTCAGCAGACGTTAAGGATTGTTGGTGCCCGACCTGTGAAATGGAGAGCGGACAGTAGGAAGGAAAGCTCCACCCACCTTCTACAAGTACCCCAGGAAACGAGAAGTGGACCACAAAGTGACTGCAACGTGAGTGCAGTGAGCAGTCTGCGGTCAGCGTCAGCAAGGAAGTGCTGACTGGCGGGGCGGCCCTCGCCAAAGCAATAAGGTGGGTCATTGGTGGGAGGATTTAGCCCACTAAACAATCCACTCGGATCTGACTTTTATCTTTCCTGGGCCTCTGGTGTTCCAAGTTTTGATGGTGGGGGCAGCAAGTCACTTGGGTTCACCCTGCTTAAAAGCTGTAACACGTCCGAAGGATAGTTACTGTTGGGACACAGTGTGCATATGCCATCAAGTGTAAAAATAGTCAATGTCAACTGAGGAGTAAAGGTAGAGCAGTCGCGGTGGAAGTGGAGGGAGCGTCCTCCCCGCATCCGAGAAAAATGTCTACTAATAACGACCAAAGGAAAATAACTGATTTTTACAATCAACAACCTGTCAAATTGTACAGCCAAATCTTGCAAGATGGTAATAAGGTACCGGATCTCTCAATGGTGAAGGTGGTGGAGGCCTCAGACAATGTTTGTGAGATCTCGGGACTGGTTCTAATGGAAATTGAACATAGGTAAAGCATGTCTATCATAGACGAGTGCGTTAGCCTCAAAAAGGAAATAGCCGCCATGGAAAAGGAAATGAGGGACTGAATATGTCTCCAGACATATTCAAGACGCAGGTAGAAAATGACCTCTCGCCTAATACCAATCAGGAGGATGATTTAGACCCAGATTTGCCTATGGGAGGGAATCAGCCCTCCCTGACGTTTCAAGGAGAAATGTTCACTAGCAAAGTTCCAATTGAATCAAACTTGAGCTTGTTAGCAGCAGTGAACATAGTACTGCAATCTTTCATAAGACGTTATGACACAGTAGTACATGAAGTAAAAAACATCCACACTGTATTATTTATGTGATTGCAGCTTCCTGGAGGGGTTACAAAGCCTGTGACATCGACCATAGAGCGAGATAAACAGGGGCAAAAGGAAGTGGAGGCCTCTGTTGTGAATAGCGTTGATCAATAATCTACTATGGTGCATCAGAAGTCTGCAAGGACGACAAAGTGTCCCGATACCAAGTAGTTAGGCCACTGGTACGCTGACTGCAGAGAAAAAGTCTAAAAATATGAAAAGATCGACACATTATAACAACAAAGGCTCAAGGAAATTACTCTGGAAAATATGATCAGCCTAAAAAGAAATATGTTCTGAGCACAACGTATCTGAGAGGTGTGGCCATCCAACAGATCGAGGGGTCAACAGGCAAGACAATCAAGCAAGAGACAAGCCAACCTCAATCAGTGTGGACTCGTGTCTGACCAACTCTTTTCAGAACATAAGGTAAAGGGACCGCAGGCAGCATGACAACGGGGTCCGACATCGGAGGGGGAAAGCAAAACGTGAATCTGCAGTGACATTATCCAACACTCCTGGGAATGGCAAGGGTGAAGTAATGGCAGGTACTCAGACGATCATGATTAATGAGGGGACGAAACATGACGCAATCAGGGATGCTCCGTTCAATGTAAAGAGTTTTGCTTCTATGAGTGAGCGTAAGAGTCAGCTGCTTACCACTCAAACCAAAAGCAGGGTGGGGACTGTTGATACTGTCAGTATACAGTTAATTAGAGAGGGCAACAAATATGAGGAGGAGCGTCAGGAAGTAATGATGTCTACGGATTCGTAGTCAGTGGTCCTTCTAATCTTTGCGTCTGTATTTGAAGAAGAGACGACAAATCCTGCAAAGGAAAATGTGCGGTCCTTTTTGCATCCAAACTAATCCAAAAACACATATATGAGCACCAGGAAGAGATATTGTTGAAGGGTTATGAAAGTTACTACGCTCATAATGCAGCGAAACCGAGAAACCACCCATGGAAGAATATGACAGTGACTTGTTACTTTGAAAATGATCGACGGTGGCAGTATAAAGGCAAACATTCTCCAGCAGGATGGGATTGGCTCACCACAGCCTTACCATCACATGCTGCCTGTAGATCAGGGTTTTAAAGCCAGCCTGAGTTCGTTAATGAGTTGGACTTCAAGAGGGCACAATTCCTTAATTCGGGGCACAGGTCTTAAGGATCTGCTAACTTGTGACTTTATTCTACTACAAGCGACTTGGCTTCTTGATAATATTGTGCTAGATGGTTTTAACATGAACAATACATTGGCAAAAAGGGGTCAGCGAGGACGGCCAATGGGAGGGTTGTTAACGGCAGTGAAGATCACCCAAAATTGCTCGACTCGAAATCGGATGTGTACACAGAGATAGTTGAGAGCAAGGGCAAGCAGAACAGGAACATCTTATTATTTTACATCTACTTCAATTCTGTGCGAGAGGACCTAGGACATATATTAGAGGAAATGGAAAATATTATGTTAGATTGGTTACTGGTGCACAGTAAAAGTCTGGTTATAGTGGCGGGTGATTTCAACTGTGAATGTAACATTACAAAATGGGAGACAAATATGTTTGGCAAATCACAGTCCTTGTCGGCATTAGACGCCTATGGTCGGGGGAAGACAAGCACACATCGGAAACTTTGGTTAGCCTTTTTCAGATGGGGTTTCTACAAACTAACTTATTATTTGATGGCAAGTGGGAGAACGTGCCAACGTGGCACAACATCATATATATTCACAAAGAACCTAAACATTGTGGATGTTTGTTCATTTGAGATAAAAGACTCAACTCTCAGTGATCATGAATGTTATACCTCACTTTTTCTGTGGTTGATAAAATGTGTGTCGTCTGGGGGCTCTCAGCATCTGGGGCGTCTGGACAAGGGAATAGACTTAGCCAAGTTGGTAATAGTGTTAAAGCAAACATAAAACCAGATTCTCTGGGCAGTTATCTAAATTGGGACCTCTTGTCGTTAAAAACAATAAGCCTTTAGATATACCATTTATTGATAGCCACAGAAAGCCGTATGATAAAGTTATTTTAAAAAAAGATGGAAGTACGGAAATCGATCAAAATGTTGACCAAAGGGTGGGATTCCTTAAATAACAAGGAAATGAATAAGAGGAAAAGGGAGGTGATGATGGTATAAAAAAGATGATTACAATCGTATCAAATCTCAAAATACATTGAGAAGAATCAATTACTATTTAAGGAGTTAATATCTAAAGATATGCGTGCTACATGGTGTATTTTAAATGACTCCATGGTAGCTCAAAGGAGTGTGCAATCCGGCTGTGTAGCAGAAGTAGCCTGGGTTACGCACATTATGGAAAAATGTAGAGTGAATGGGATTCAGGAGGCTAAGGTGGGGAATAGAGCATGGTCAGGTGTCAATTGAATGCACTCATTTGATAAATGGGATATTCAGATGGCGATGAAGAAACTGGATACTTTGAGAGCCACTGGACCATTGTCCCCCCACCTGGTAACAAGCTATATGGGTGCCGATATTTAAAAGAGGTAATCGAGCGGATCCGGCAAGCTACCGCCCAATGGCACTCTTAGACTCATGGTCAAAAATATGGTTCCATGTGGTAATATCGCTGCGAAAATATCGCCAAACAAATATTTTGCCATATTTTCGCAGCGATATTACCCCATGGAACCTGCGGGGGACACCCCTGCAACCCCCATATATTTTTAAAGGGAGTGGGGGACACCCCCGCAACCCCCCCACTCATTTACCCCATAAATTATCACCACCAAAAATATCGCCTATGGCCGTTCCCGACGGCGATATTTTTGGTGGCGATAATAATACCTGATAACAAAAATATTTGCTAAATTATTCTAAATGAACTATCTTGCTGGGCTAATACATCTAAATGACTAAGACCGCTTCGGGCTTGGTTTAGGAAGGGAGTGGGGACCTCAATGAGCGTGGTTGGACTACAGACCTGCATATCAGATATAGGTGGCAAATTTGGTACATCGTTATATAAAGCTGCAATTGATTTATTGGCGGCCTTTGACAATATCAATGGGCCTCATTACAAGTACTCCGGTCCGGAATTAACACTGCCGGTAAAACCATACCGGCACCGTTTCCATGTCCGCCCAATCATGACCCGCGGCCCCGGTAATAGCACCACCCTAAACCGCCACCGCGGAAATAGGGTTCCCGTTAAGTCCGTCTGCACGGAAACCCCTCCGTTACCGTCAACACGAAACACCGTGAGCATCACAACTAGCGCGGACACGGAAATACTGGCAAAAAAATGGCGTAAATACCGTGATCACGGTGGCGGAACCGCCGCCACCGCGAACATGGCGTTATACACTGCCTGCTGAACTGAATCAGGGCACAGGTGCACCAAATCAGCCCAGCTGGACCTAGCAGGCCACTGGGAGCCTACAAAAGGGCCACACCCAGCCCAACACAACACAGAACCATGCAGGCAGCAGGTCTAGTAGCACTGGGACTGGGCCTACTCAACCAACAGGCAGCACTGCACATGGTGGCAGTAATGGCGCAGAGAAGGAGGCGTAGGCAGAGGAGGCGCAGGCGGCAACCAGCCAACCCTGCAGCTATGGCAAACCCCATTGCCCAGCCAGCCCGACCCCGCCGCCAGCCAGCAATACCACGCATCAGGGCCTCACCCTGGAACCTCACCCCAGGACAGATCCACACACTATACCGGCTGGACCGTGCAACAATCCTGCACATCACCGCCATGATTGAGGACAACATCAGCAGCCTAATTGACACCCCCACCGCCACCCCCCCCTCTTGAAGGTTGTCTCAGTACTGCATTTCCTTGGCACTGGCACCTATCAACACACAATTGGTGAGCTGCACGGCATATCACAACCCTGTTTCTCCAAAATCCTGGTACAGGTACTGGATGCCCTGTTGCGCCATGTGTCAGAACACATAGCCCTACCCCGCACCCTCCCCGAGGTCATTGCCACCAAGTTGGCCTTCCATGCCATAGCAGGCATGCCAAATTGCATAGGCGCAGTTGACTGCACCCATGTCGAGCTGACAGTACCACATGCAATTGAGGCGGTGTTCCGCAATAGGAAACAGTATCACTCTTTGAATGTCCAGATGGTTTGTGATGCCATGCAACTGATTACACACTGCTGCGCACGTTTCCCAGGCTCATCACATGACTCAATGGTACTGCGGAATTCCACGTTGCCACGGTACATGGAACGCTATGCCGGACAAAGCACATGGCTATTGGGTGAGTACAGCTGACGATGCTACAACCCTGTCGGAGTGGTGTGTGTGTGTCCAGGCCAATGAGCATTGTGAGTGTGCCGCTGTGACCGCACATGCATCACCCCCCTTCCATCTACCAAATACACAGCGGATGCCAAACATCATGAAGGAAGACATGACAGGGCACCACAATGTGCCCGTGCACACGCTGGCACAGCCAATCCCGTCACTGTCCCATGAACCCTGTGCCACTGCAGACACCCGCCCTCAATTGAAACACTGCCTCAAAAAGCACGAGAGGCGTGTAAATGAGACAACGTGTATTTACTACTTCCGTACAGTGGAGTCACTCTGCCATGTGTGGACAGCACTGCACCATGACATGCACACAATCAAATGTCACCCGCAGGGCACAGTAAACATGCAAGTTAATGTGTAGGCCCATATGCAGTCAGCGACATACATCGTGATGCCCAAAACATACCTCCATACACTGCATGGTACATATGCATGAATGAATGATGATACAAGAATGCACAGCAGCAGATGAGGACATGATGCCACAAACACTGACATGTTCCCCCATCTACATCCCATGTAGGTGATGCGGGATATGCACTCATGCCATGGAAGATGACACCTGTACGGAGACCAAGGAACAGGCATGAAGAGGCATACAATAGGGCACATATCCGCACACGTGGAATGATTGAGAGGACATTTGGACTGCTGAAGGCCCGTTTCCGCTGTCTGAGCAGATCTGGCGGATCACTGCTGCCCAGTGAAGACGGGTAAAATCACGCTCGTATGTGCCATGCTGCACAATATATGCCTGCGCAGGAACATCCCAATGCCACCAGACGCAGATGAGGAAGATGGGGATGGGGATGGGGATGGAGATGGGGATGGGGATGGGGATGGGGATGGGGATGGAGATGGGGATGGGGATGGGGATGGAGATGGGGATGGGATGGCACCGCCTCCCTCTGGGGGTCCACATGATGGCCAGAGAGCACGGGATGCCCTGATTCGCATTTACTTTTGAGTCACAGCACATTCACAGAAATGCACAAACATGGTGACGACAATGAATTAATAGTTGCACTGCAAAATAAATGATCAATGTCCACACATGTATGTCTTGATTTGAAATGGTGATGTATTGATGTAATAACAACAGGGAAGAAGGTGCATTGGTTAGGGAAGCTGTACACCCGGGGCCACCCACCACCCAAACGTGCCAACCCCCACCCAGAGCCCATTGTTCAATCCCCAAAACTACCTACCCCACCACCCAAACATGCCCACCCCCACCCAGATCTCATTGTTCAATCCCCAAAACTACCTACCCCACCACCCAAACGTGCCCACCCCCACCCAGAGCCCATTGTTCAATCCCCAAAACTACCTACCCCACCACCCAAACGTGCCCACCCCTCTCACACCCTTGTAGTCCACATGTGTCCTGCACTGCCCCACACACATGCCATCACTTCCGTGTGCGCTTCTGTGCCTGTGCAACCTTGCCCGAGGGACCCGTTAGCCTACTCGAGCACCTCCTTGGACTGGCAGTAGTGGAGCTGGATGGGGTGGTTGTGTTTGATTGGCCAGAATCTGGGATTGAGGGCATCCGTGCCAGATTGCCTGTTGGCCAACCAATATGGCCTCTACAAGGCTGGAGGTGTGGTCGTTGCCCTCCCGCACATGGCGTGCAAGGGTTACTATGGTGCTCGCAAAGCGTCTGATGGACCTCGACAGGCGACGCACTGAGGCGCTGTAGCTCTCCCTCTGCAGCCTGGATTCCTCTAGCTGCCTCTCCACCAGCTGGGTGAGGGTAGCCTGCTAGTCCTCCATCCGCTGCATGCGGGCATTCAGTTCGGCCATGGATGGGGATGGCGACCTCATGGGACTCCCCAGTGAAGTGGGGCTGAACCCCAGCTCATGGAAGGAGCCCAGGTCTTCCAATGTGGGCATCTCCCCCTGTGGCCCCGTTTCCGAGTGCTCTTGCGGGGCACTGTTATCACTGCAGGCCCCCCCCTCTGCAGTGCTGCTATCTTCGGTGTTGTGTTGGGTGGCCATGATAGGTTCCCGTGGCACCAGTCTAGACTCAGCCAGTGTGGAGACGGTGGGGATGTCGGTGTGGTGGTGTGCCGCACATCTGTAGTGGCTGGTAATGTGGCCAGAGGTGCAGAACTGCCGGCAGCATCCTCCTGTGTGGTGGCGGTGGCTAGTGTACTTGCCGGTGCAGATTGGCTGGCCTGTTGTGCAGTATCACTGTCACTTGAAACGGCTGTGGGGACACAAAGGGCATGCAATTAGTGTTGTTGTGGTGGCAGATGGGTGCATCACATGCGTCATTGAGATTGTACATTGAATAGTGTTAGTCACATGCATCTGATTGCTGGTGTATGCATTCTGTGATATTGGTTGCCATACGGATCATGATGGGTCCTTTGGCCCACACATGCACTGCCTGGGGGGGGTTGTTAATGGGTCCTTTGGCCCACACATGCACTGCCTGGGGGGGGGTTGTTAATACGTCCTTTGGCCCACACATGCACTGCCTGTTTTGGGGGGGTGGTTTAAGGGTCCTTTGGCCCACACATGCACTGCCTGGGGGCGGGGGGGTTGTTAATTGGTCCTTTGGCCCACACATGCACTGCCTGGGGAGGGGTTGTTAATGGGTCCTTTTGCCCACACATGCACTGCCTGGGGGGGGGTTGTTAATGGGTCCTTTGGCCCACACATGCACTGCCTGGGGGGGGTTGTTAATGGGTCCTTTGGCCCAGTACTCACAACTGCATATTTACATGTGGCATTCATGTTTGGGCACTTACCGGCATCTGCAGGTGGGCTCACTCCTGCCTCAGCCTGCCCGATCCCATGGATTCCCTCTAGGTGGAGGACGCTGCTGCAACGCTCCTCCCATGCTTGCAGCCTCAGTGGGGAAGGGGGTCCTCCTCCTGTCCCACTGCTGCGTTGGCGGTGCGTGGAAATGAGGTTGCGTACCCTCAGCCTCAGGTCGTCCCACCGCTTGTGGCAGTCCTTCATGCTCCTCACTGCCACGCCCACAGCGGTGCACTTGCGTGCAGCTTCGGCCCACACCTCCTTCCTCCGCTGCTGTGTGGCACGCCGTTGGTCGGCGCTGAACAGCATCTCAGCATTGTCCACAATGTGCTCCACCAAGACGGTTAGCTCCGCCTCGCTGAAGCGCTGTTTGTGCTGCCTCTGAGCAGGAATCCTGGCAGACATGCTGGTGGTCCCTTTTGGCTTCTCAGAGTTAGGATTGTGCTTGTGCTGGCTCTGGATGGCAATGGATTGTCCTTTTATATGATGGCCGCCTCTCTGTTTCCTGTTTTGGCGATCATGGTATTTCCGGTTCCGTGTCCGTGGCGGCGGAGGCGGAAACGGGTTTTGCGCCACTTGTGGCTGCGTTATTTCCATTTCCGTGGGGTTTTCCGTGACGGCGGTAACAACGTTTCCGAGTCCGTGTGGTGCGCGCGACCGACAGCGTGTAATCGGACGGTTTTTCCGCAACCTTGCGGACACGGAAACGTTTTTACCGCCGTCACGGATTTTGCACGGTCCCGGACTGGCAGGTTGTAATGAGGCCCAATGTCTTGCATCTTTGGCAGAAGTTAACAAAGTGGGGTTGCTGAGGATGATCCAGCTATTATATATTGGAAACTCGGTGCAAGTGAGGTAAAACACCCTGGGGGACCTATCAAGAGATATTCCACTAGAAAAGGGAGAGCGCCAAGGATGTTTCCTGGCCCCTACCCTTTTCAATGTATATCTGTCTGATTTAATAGAGTCAAGTAGACAATGGTTTGGTTATGCCCCGAAATGGCCA
Organism: Ambystoma mexicanum; assembly: GCF_040938575.1. Taxonomy (NCBI): domain Eukaryota; kingdom Metazoa; phylum Chordata; class Amphibia; order Caudata; family Ambystomatidae; genus Ambystoma; species Ambystoma mexicanum. The sequence goes on from NC_090925.1 coordinate 158,421,755, forward strand.
GCATTGCTGGTGAACATAATAGCATACGCGGACGATCTTGTATTGATAGATTATACCCTGGGGGGATTTCAACGTATAATGGAAGGGGTTGAGGGATACATGAAGGTTAGTGACTTAATGATTAATTCCGCAAAATTCTATATTATGCATTGCACCACGAGGCTAAAGATAAAATCATACACATGGAGATTGAATAAGATTCCTATCAGTAAAGTGAATTCAATAAATTACTTGGGTTACACCATATCAATAAAGCCAGAAATAGAAATATATAAAGAAAGAATGAAAGGAAAGGCAGCATTGTGCAGTTTAATGATGAAGGTGCTCAGACAGCAATTGTGCAGCTACTCTTTGGTTCCACTAATAGAGTACTATGAGGTGAAGGTGACAGCTATGATACTGCATGGGTGTGAATTAGTTACATTCAAGAACAGAACATGTCTTGACCTAATGGAAGGGAAAATATGGAAATCGTACTGTCTCTCCCTAAATCACTTTCATAAGCCTGATAAGATTGGAATTAGGCCTGTCAACCTCAGATACTCGGCACAATACACAAAAAGATGTTTAGCCTACCTAAATAAATTAAAGAAGGTGGACAAACCATCATTGAGAGCCTAATTGTATGAAAACTTAACGAAATCCACAGCTTCATGCCCTTTCTTAGTGCAATGTCACAAGAGATGTTTAGATTTCCAGTGGCTAATCGTGTGTGTGATGGGACAGAGTCTGACTATACGAGGAAGAAAAAGTTAAGATAGTGGGACATAAGGTCAGACTTTGGAGATCTGCATAGGTTGAAACGGTATGAAGAAGGAAAACAGTTCTATTTGCCTTCACATACCTTAAGACGTTACTGGTTAGATTTCCATCTCAAAAACACAGAGATTCGTACTGAAAACTTTGTTTAAACTGTCTCCCTACCTTAGAGGTCATTGGCCGAAAGTAAACCTGCCTAGGGAACTGAGAGGCTGTCGTATGTGTGAGCAGGCCCCACTCTAAACTCTTTTCCATTTAGTAATTGAATGCCCTGTATTTACGAAAGGGAGGATAAAGTAGAGGGGTCCATTTATACATTCTATATCCAAGGTTCTGACGAACTGTTTATTGGGCAGACTGATACTATAGTCAAATCAGGCATTCATTTTAGCGTTAACCAAAATATTGATGAAGATTTTTGCTGATTTGGAAGGAGAATTGGATTGCCAGGAGATTTAGGAAAATTAGAATGGTGGATGATGAAGGGGTATTAGTGAAGTATGTCATCTAATATGGGAATGCAGGACTGTTTCTTTTTTTCTTGGCATCATTCGTTTTTGTGTGTTTTCTTTGATTTCCTTTTTATGTTTTCTTCTTTTAATGAGAAATGTGTTTTCTTCTCTTCCTTTTCTCTTCTCATTTTTGGCATTTTAAGAATAGTGTAAAAAGTTTCAATGTAAACTGCAAACACTTTTTGTAGTTTAAAAAAAAAACATATAGCAAGGAAAAGGGCAACAACTCCGTGTAGTAAAGCAGGGTTGAATTAAACACATATAAAACATTTGAGAAGAGCTGTAAATCCAGGAGCAGGCCCAGAGGACTAGAACTCTCCCGTAGATGACAGCCACTCTGCTCATCTGCACATGCATCTCTTGCCTCAACCTATGACCTCACAACCTAAGACCTCACGTCACATGGGCATTGCGCGAGGCCAGGCTGTAGTCCTTGATACCATACATTTCTACATGACCTTTACTTCACAATCTACTGGTTTATCTACATTATTTTGCAATGTCTTAGTCAAAGGGTCATGAGTGAAATACCCAGCCTCAACCTCAGATACTGGGTTCTTTGTTCAAATGTTGTTTGCTACCTGGAAATGCTTCAACACAGGCTATATCTTTGCAATTTAAACAAGACATCAAAAGTAGGGGACTAAGCAACATTTCTAAGGTTGTCAACTATAACCCAAGCCCATGAATGAGATTTTAGGATTGTCAGATCACATGGAGTATATTTTATTCGTCATTACAAATTGCTTTTAAACCAATTGTCGACAACCACTTAGATATGCCACTGACTAGAAGACGATTGGTACATGGATAGAATTGCCGTGCTTATCCTGAAAAACAGATCTGATTTCTGCCCTAGAGCTGGAAATACCTGACTAGAGGACAGAATCAGCCCGATCTTCTCTGCTGCTAGCTTTGAACAGCTTTGTTCAGCAGTAACACCATCTTTCCTAATAGGAGGGGGTTACAAACTTCAGATAGAGAAAGGCTCTCATTATGTTTATTTTTTCTGTTCATACTAAGTTTTTTTGTCGATTGGCTGCACTGGCACAAAGCACACGCAAAAACCGTGTATAAATGTATCACTCATGGTGTATCTGCTAGATGTGCACATAAAAGATATGTGGACCATATGCATGTTATCTTAGGACGGTGCTATCGCAAGTAGCAACCTTGCCATATTACAACCTGTAAACAGGTTTCCATTCCAGATGGATTTTACCTGGGAAATGGCCGCATGACAAAATAATGATTGTCACTCACTTTCTACCATCTAAAATTACTCACGAAAATAATACCTTGTCTGAGCCCATGCCGACAGTGGTGTTAGGTTACACAGCAGGCCAATACAACCACAACAAGACTACTCACCATGACATCCCACGCCTGCATCAAATAACGAAGTAGGAAGGTTGGGGGAGCAGAAAAGGAACAGTAAAAGGGAGTAAAAGTGAGCCAAACAATCCTGCCATATTCCAGTCGGTTCTACGTTATTTCGCCGCAGGATTTTTCATCGCGGGACTTTTCATCGCCGTTTTTTTATCGAATAAAATTAACCTTTTTTTTTTGTTTGGGGGGGGTTACCCGCCAAAACCCCCCTTTATTTTTTTTTATTATTCCCTTACACCCACAGCTATTTATTTAATTTTTAACCCCCTCCAAAAAAAAGATGATTTTTTTTTGCGATAAAAAAAAAGTGATGAAAAGTCCCGCGATGAACAATCTCGCGGCAAACAACTTTATACCATTCCAGTCACCACCAGAGGGATTACTGTAACGCTGGCAAAACCTTGTATTCTCCCGAGATTCCAGCCAGCCAATTTAAGTTGTCTAGTATTTAAAACCCCATCTGGTAGAAATCAATCACTTTGGTAATGCAGAATGTGAATTTTTTGCTGAACATGTCCGGCTGGCATTTCCAGAGTTCTTTTTTCTCTACTTCCATCTATCAGGTTGCCAAAATGTGAGCTGATTTAAAGATTAGTCTTGGCACTTCATGAACAGTATAGAATAAGGCAAGACGAATATCTGATGATGTTTTAGGAGGCTTACTGGGCATTTATAAAATTCTTGGCATAAAGTCAGGACATGTAAAACTGAACAGACTAAAGAAGGTGGAACTAAACAGACAAAAAAATGGAGTTGTGTATAATGTAGTGAGTTGACAGAAGTCCCCATGCTTTTATGTGAGGGGGCGAGCCACAAGGCAGTGGTTTGGTCTGTCCGCTATCTGATCCACCTCCCAGAGGATAGATGAAGTGTGATTCTGCAGGTTTTCCCCTCTCTAAGGCATAGACATTTCCTCACAGGGACATTCAAGGTCCACACTCAACTGGGAGTAATTGTGACATGAAACCCCTTCAAGCTAGTTAGAAACGAGTTGTGAAATTAAAAAGCTGACAGTAGTAAACTAGCTCCAAAAGGGCTGCGCGCGCCAAAGCGTAACATGGCAGAGGGGTCGAGCCCCCACTCCCTCCAAGTCCCGCCTTCTGCTGCAGTGTGAATGCACAGGAAGTAGCAGGTCGCCAAGATTGTGACCCCCAGTAAGGGGAATAGGGCCATAAACGGGGGTCTCTATATGTAGTGCGGGCGCAGGGGGAGTGGTCTCTTTACACGCTTGCTCCCCCTGCAGCAGGACAAACTTTGCCCCACCCCACCCACCCTAACATGCATTTTATTTGCAGGTTTTCTAATGATTGTATTTTATTATCGCAGGCGGTAGGTAACTCAGGCGATCGAGCTGTGCCAAAACTAACCTCCTGATGGAGGGTAAAGAGGTCCAAGAGTAAATTGCCCTCTGCTAGCCTAGCACAGCCAGGGGCGGGAAGTTCGAAAAGGAAGTGAACCCCCCATCAGCTTCCAGCCTGGGCTAGTGGAAAGGAATGTATAACGGCGCTGCGCGCAGCCCATCAGCGGTGGCTGCCAATGTGTTTTGCCCAGAGTGCGAGCCTCAGGAGGTTCGGGGACTGAGACCGAAGTGTGCTGGAAAAAGAATGAATTAGCAGAAAAAGAGAGCCGACTGTAAATAAATAAAGAGATAAAAGAAAAAGGGGGGTGCTGATGAGAAAGAAGAATAAACAGAAAGGTGCCACCGATCGTCTGGGGTTATTAAAGTTATTAAAGATATTAATGTTTTGGTTTGAATTTATGGTGTGAAATGTGTAAGAATAAACTGTGGCCTTGTTATGCCACAATAAGAAGAGCTGGTCTGGCCTCAGTTATTTAGCCAAAGTGGGCTACAGTGGGATTGAATATACCTTGCAAAGTGGGGGTTGAACAGTACCCGACTGCCTGTGTTAACGTGTCCCAAACTTCACAGCAGCGGCAAAGACACAATCGGAACAATCGCAAAGCACACAGTCAGGCAGCAAAACAGCTGCAAGTCACTTTCTGAATCTGAGAGCACACAGAACGCTGCAGCGAGAGGAGCGGCTATGAGTCTGATTCCAGGATAGATCAGATTTCACATCACAGTTGTCTATCCACCAGGTGCAATTGGACCCACAGTTAATGTAGAGAAGGTACTAGTTTCACCTTTTAGATAGCTAAGGTGAAACAAAGGAAAGGTAAAATCACAATACATATCCCAAAACCCTTGCGATCCCCAGCCAATCATGAAGAGCGATACACATACACAAACCTATAAGTCACTATGAAGGGGATGAGCAAGCTCAGCACAAGGGGGAAGCAGACTGGGAACCTAATGGCGTGTTCTGCACCACTCCCTGCTTAAACAGGGAAACTGCCACTTTATACAAAGCTTTTGCTTTGCTGGAGAAGCAACTTACTACCAGGGCTCTCTTACAATGGTATGACGTGCCCATGGGTCTAGAAAGAAACATGAATACTGAGAACCCATATGTCTAGGAAGAGACCAACATGCTGAGAAAAGCCATAGGTTTAAGAAGAGACCTGAATGCTGAGAAAAGCACTAGGCCTAGTATGAGACCTGACTGCACAGAAAACCATAAGTCTAGGAAGATAACTAATTGACAATTAAATCTGAGGTCTTTGAGAGACCTAACAAAATGAATACTGTGTCAGGACACAGTCTAGGGGTGACCTACCAAGCGAGACTACCACTTGGTACAAGGTGGCTACTTTTCTGGAAAAGCAGCTTCCTACGAGCACTCCGATACAAAGGTACGATGTGCACAATAGATCTCAGAAGAGACCTTAATTCTGAGAAAAGCAATAGGCCCATGACAGGGGTCTGCATGCTGAAAAACCAATAGGTTTCTCAGAGGTTTATAAGAGACTTGAAGAAATTAATGCTGGGTGAGACACAGAACTGGGAGACGCCTACCCAATAAACGACTGGGAAACTAACAAACCAGGGGTTCAGGGCGGACCTAATCAGTGAAACCTGAACTCAAATAGAACATCCACAGTGAAAAGCTAAGAAACCCAAGTTCAGTGAGAAACATGAACAAGGAATACTGAATGCCTCAGCTCTGGGAGTGGCCTGTTTCAAGTTATAAAGCCAAAGGTCTGGAAGAGAACACCCAGTACAAGTTCGAAGCCAAAGAGGCTGAACTGGAGCCTAAACGAGAAGTCTGAGAATCCAGAGGCCTGGGAGAAGTCCAAAAAAACAGAGTGAAAGCTAAAAGGCAAGAAGAGGTTGGACTGTGAGTAACACTGGAAGGAATTCCCAGGAGAAGTTGTTGTGAGTATATTAGGAATGGGTGTTAAGTTTAGGATTTGTGAACTCTTATGCTGGCCTAACTTTGGAATCTTTGTTATATCTTAGATTAGCTAGGAGGCTAAGGACTTATTAAGAGTAGGTTTTGGAAATGTGTGTTGGACACTCCTTTGGACATTGTATTGTAGATTAGGGTCTCCTAGGAAGGAACAAGGACTCTTTAGGAGAGGTTATAAACTTTGTGTTTGGGGAGAAACCTATCAGAGAAGTTGGATACACCAGGATATATCCGACATTATGTTGTCCCATCCCTGACACTGTTTTCACTTAGAAAATCCTTGTTATATTTTAGATTTGTCCCTGTTAGAATGGATTTCTAAACTATGCTCTGGTGAACAGATGTTTAGGAGGCCTCCAGTGTTAGTGTAACAGGTAACATGTCTGCAAAGTTAGACAGGACATTTCAAGGTAGCACGGAGAGCAGTCAAGGCTAAATGTCTCAGGAGTAGTGGGAGGAATCTGAGGTCTTGGATGAGCACCCAAACTAGGGCGACAAGAATTACCCTTAGACAGTGGTATATCAAAAAAACACAATTTATTAAGCCCAGAACAAACACATGTGAATAATGGCAAACACAGCAATATCACTACTTAAACGCACACTATTTAAAATATATGTACAGTCACTTTTCGGACAATGTGGTAAAGTGCAGATTCTCACCAAAACCTGTTCAGAGGCAAAGCAGACAAACCTTAACACATTGGCCAACTCCAGAGATGAATATCCCTAACTTAAAATGTCCAGCCCTACGAAGATTGGAGCATTGTGCTCAATGTCAAGTGTGTGCGTAAAAGTGCTCAGTGAAGCGTAAAGCTACAAAGTACAATATTCAGTGGGAAGGAAAAGTTAGCAAGAGTATACTGGAGTGTGGAATTTCAGTTATGAGAGTCAGGGGCATCTGCTGCGGAGAACAAAGCTGGATCTCTTGTCACAAATGCAGGACAAAGGAAGCTCCGATGTAGCCGGTCCCAGGACACTTGAAGAAAGGCGGGAAAGTCACCAGCAGCGACCGCCACTGTCTCACAGAGATGTGGTCTGATGCAGGCTCCTCTATTGCGGCCCAAAGCAGTTTGGTAAGGAGATGCTTTGCAGAGCGAACTAGGATTTCCCCAAAGCTTGAGACAAAACTCGATAAAGCAACGCTCCAACGCAGGTGCCATCGTACTAGCTAGTCAGTCCACTGGAGGGTCCAGGGACACTTCAGAGAAGGCTCGTTTGCAGGACAAGGAGTTGTCGAGAGTGATTGGTCCCAAAACTCCAAGGGGTTTAAGCCCCTTTGCAGGTCTTCACAGATCGAGTGCAAAGCAGTGCTCTACTGGGACAACAGCAGGTTCAGGGGGCAAACCTTCTCTCTGCAGTTCCGGATAGTCCCTCAGTTTGCTTTGCTTCTCTGGATACTTGGCTCTGTGTATAGGTCTTTTTGGACTTATTGGTGATCTGTGGGTCTGTACTCAGGCACCCTCCTCATATCCCAAAGTCCAGTGAGTGCTCGCCCTCAGCTGGCCAATGAGGAGATCTGCCCCCTCATTCACACCAGCAGTGGTCCAATGAGGGACCACTGTGGCTCTCATGCCCTCGTGCACACCAGACATCCTGGCACCAGTAGTGTGGATTGGGACCAGACAGTCCAAGCCCACTTCCTGGGTACCTACACATATGACATGCATTAGCCTGGCAGCGCCGGCTTTCACAGGTGAATGCATGCCCAAATAAGGACTCCCTGGGTCACAAAGAGCAAGAGGAAGGCCAAGGACAAAATGGCCAAAGGAGTAGACAAAAGACCTTGTGGCACTGCCATGACGGACACTGGCCACAGTCATGAGCCACATGTGGTAAGTGTGGTATGGCTCAGAAATGAAATGTAAAATACATGAAAAAGCTTCTGCTGCCACCAGTCTACTCCCATGCACAGTGTCCAGTTACCACAAAATCCTTAGTGGATGACTAGGGACCGAAAACTCAAGGACCCCAGTGTGCGGTACAGTAATGTGCTTTGTGCACTGAAATACTGTTGCCAAAAGTGGAAGCAAAGTCAGAAGATTAAGGGAAACACATAACGATGAGCGAATGCCCACTGAAGTGCAGCTGAAGGCTGTGCTTCACTGGCAAAAGTCAGGGCAGGAGGCTGCAATACAAGCAAAATGTTTGGGTGGTCCACAAATAGAGACACTTGGCCCAACTCCTTCTCTAACATAACACAGAATAAAAAGTTGTTGTACCCCATTTCACAATTGTACATTAGGAACCTGAACATTTCAAGATGTGTGTTGCTTCCCATCAGTCAAAATAGTCACAAGAAATAAGGCCAATAGCTGAGAGATAGCAGAACAAACCCTAGGATCCAGGATGTCCCTGAGGCAAACGGATCAGCCACTAACTAGATATTTTATGTTAGTGGGGTGAAAAAAAGGGAATGAGGTGGTATAAGAGTAAGCGATCATGATGAGCAGTAGTAACAATAACCAGTATATTATTTTTTCTCCAGCTTCTGATGAGTGTAAAGAAGAGCTATACATGCAACAGAACTGTCAAACAAGACTATAAGTGAACCATCCACAATCCCCCCACCCCATGTCCTGCTTCATTTGATCAGGAAACCTGTTTGGAGGCATGATTAAACATATATTGGGGGTCCTGCATCATTGCTGCAAAAAACTGGAAGTTCTTGACATTCATTTAGCAAATCATTTGTCTCAAGAAACTCGAGCTCAACAATCCATGGTTACAGTTTCAACAACATCCAAGTTAAACTGTCACGGGTGGATGTAAAGTCAGAACCTCTCTGTTGGCATTCCTTCATATCTTCCGGTTCCAGCCTTGTTGGTTCCTACAGAATACTGCCTGACAGGGTGCCATGCCAACCTGGGTAATTTTGCAGTACACAACCTGTGGAGATCTCATGGGGCAACAAACATTTGACAAGTGTGTAAATCACAAGATCTCCAAACTGTCAACAAAGTTCTTACATGTAACACATTAAAGATCAACATTCATCGGACCATCTGCCATCTTTTTCTTTCTAGGGCAAGGCTTTACCAGGGATAAGGGACGCCAAACCTAATATTGATTATTGGATTGTGGCATTCAATTTTAAAATCTACAAATCCAGTGAAGATTGCCCCACTGAGGGGTATTCATGCTCAATTGGCCAGGAAAAAAGGCAGTTTCTCTGGCTTTCAAGAGTCATATCCCCTTGGAAGATATTTACACGGCTGTGAATAGGGCAATGATTCACCCTTTCTGCAAACACTATTCTATGGATTCTAGTTTTAGATCTCGTAAACTCCTTTTTATGGTATATGTACATATATGGGCAAATGAAAAAAAACAATATTAAATAACTAAACCCAGTAGAACTAATACATGTATTACATTTAAGTAATGTTGATGCTTGTTTACTGGAGGATAGGGTTTGTGGGAAGGAAGATCTCCCCATATGTTGATTCCCCAAAAATCAAAGACCAGTGCGATATTGGTTGAAACAGTGACTGTTATTCGATTTAAAATATATTTTAGGGATTGCTGCTTATGATCTATACACTCTGTCTACTGTGGCGGGTCAGAAGAGGGAGACTGACACTCGGAAAACATGATTCAAATTATTTAATGAAACTTATAAGTAGAAGGCCTAACTTTCCCTATTACTAGAGGGAATACTCTACCTATCTAAAGAAACTAAAGGTGCTTGTCAGTTGTCAGGAAGTCTATAGCAAACATGTCCTCTGTCTAAACTAACCCTATCTGACCCTTCCACTATATTTAACTAAAATAGACCAAGGAAATGTCTTGTCTTCGCCTGGTCTCTTCAGTTCCTTTGATAGTCTCTGGCCCTCATTACAAGTCCGGCGGTGGACCATGGTGCTATTAGCACCATGGTTCATGCTGGATTCCGCCATGGTGGATGGCGGAATTACCGCCCCATTCCAAGGTGAGTGGGGCGGTAATTCCCCATTCACCATTTGCCCTTCCCCATTCCCATTTTTGCCCCATAGGGCATAATGGGGATGGGGAAGGCGCTAATTACGGCACCGTAAATTACGGTGCCGTAATTAGCACCCAGGTCGCTTAGCGCCTTGGACTTTAACACCTGCAAAAAGCAGGCGTTAAAGTGTGAATCAGGCGTTAAGGGTTAACGGCGCCGACGGCGCCGTTAAACCCTTAATGCCTGACTTGTAATGAGGGCCTCTGTATTTATAGATATTCTCTGTGATACAGATATTTCTTGATATTATCTCCTTAGATAGTGATCATTCCTCGTAGCTCTTCCAAAAATACTCATGCTTTGTAGTTTCTGTGGTCCTATGTTTAGAATATTTTCCTCTTAGACATTTCCTCACACTCTGATTATCACTTATATATTCTTCCCGGTCTTTCATTCCACCATTTCCTGAGGTGGACCTCTCATGATCCCATCTTTAAACGTCCATTGTAATGTCTTGATTTCTCTGTCTTGCTGTGTCTCTTTGGTTAACTTGTTCATTCAGGCATTTTATATCCTGTGTTAGGCTCCCTCCAGTATTGAATTTGTAAGGAAGGTGTTTTTTTCCTTTCCTCGCAGTCTCTCTTACTTCCCCGCCTGAGTTGCTTAACCCCCTCTTTTCTAGACTTTTCCCTTCATATCTTACTTGGTTTCCTGCTTGATATCTCGTCCTGTGGACGGGGACGAGTTTCTCCCTTTATATAATAACCCTCCTCCATGGCAAGGTAATTCGTTATTCTTTTAGGACTCCAATTACACAATTTTGGTTCTATTTTCTTGTCCTTAGGACTGTGACGAGTTTCTTCAAACCTAGAGTGGTATTCCAGCGACTCCCGCTTCTCCAGGTTCCCCTGGTATTTCTCTCTGCGCTGGGGACAGCAGCAGGGCACAGCTTTCACTCAGGATTGCGTATTTGCTCTTATTTGCTCTGCTCGCTTCTCAGGTTTCTGTTCTTGGCTCCTCGTTAGGTTCCTGCTCTGCACGGTTGCTGGTGGATGGAAGCGGCACACGCTTCCCGTACCAGTGATCTGAGCGTTCTTCTTCGGGCATCCTGCTCACCAAGTTACTCTTTTGGTAACACCAACACTGGGTATTTTGTTCCTCTTACTCTCCTTACAATGCTCTCCTCGCATCTGCATACACTGGGCCTCCGGCGTCTCATAATGGCGTTCTGTGCCTCGTTGAAAGTTGTGGCCTCTGCGGCTTGCTTTCGCTCCACCTCCACAAGGCATAATGATGCCAGGGGGCGTCCCCTGCACACCAAGCTCTCCTCTTCCTCTATTACTCGTCACAGTTAAATATGCGTCTCTTGTTAAAGAGACATCTTCCTTTTCTTGCAGCGTTGGGTCCCATGTATATAGCCATGGTAGTTGGCTTAAGGAGTTCCTCATAGGAACGGGAGTCCTTGTCCCCAAAGGGGGAGCCTCTCCGGGTGAGGTCCCACTTGCCTCAACCCCTAGGGAGGGTTTTGCAGAGTGGGCTCATCTCCCTAGCTTGACAGGAGGGGCTCCCCTTTGGGGAGGAGGGATGAATCCCTGCGATTCGTCAAACTGCTCAGACTCTCAATTGTTAAAACTGAATTTATAGCTCTATACTTTCAAATGAAACTTCAATGAATTTTGTGATTTGTTTAAAATAAATGATTTTTTATTAAACAATCATAAACATTCTGATGATCAAGTTTCCACAAATTGGGTCTTTTAAGTTTCCCTGCTGACTATTAAAATGTTTCCTTAGTTTATCAAGGATTGAATGAAACATTTTCTTTTGCTGTACTTTAATATTTACTACCTCAAAGTGATAATCCACCCTATAGTTAATGGCTTTGTTTTAAATTCTCATTTTCTTAATTCCTTAAAACATTCATTATTCAAAATGTAATCTATTTTCATAGCCTGACGCATGTTTAATTGCCGACTGAAGCTCCTTCAAAAGGGGTTTCCTGTACAGTGTATAGATTATGAAAGTAAACAGTAGAAAGGACTGAAGTGAGCATTTTGGAAAATCGATATTATCCAAAGCTTCATATTTCTTACTTGGTATAATGATAATGGGAAATAAATGAAAATTGATTACAAGTGAGGGACCCTTAAAATAACTTTGTTTTATTAATATACTGATTTATTGGATACATGTTCCCCTAGAATATAACAGAGTCTTGTAGATCATTTTTTTTTTTAAAGAACACTACAGCTGTAATTCATATTTTGAAAAGGCAGATTTACCTCTGCTTGGTGTTGACTTGAGTAGATTCAGTTTTGTAAATGGATTTTTCTAAAGAAATTTAAAAGCAGGTTATTTTGAAAGGAAGAAATTGTAAATATAGAATTTGTTATTGAGCAAATTAAAGTGCTAAAGTAAAAATACACATTTTGAATGTGCAACTGTTGTTTTTAAATATTTTGAATTTACTATATTATTTTGTATTAAAAAGTCCAATAGTATGCCAGAAACTGTTTTGTTACATAATACAACTGTAAGAGAATGATGTGTGTAATATAGTATTCCCTAGTCGTCGCCAGCTAAACATCTTTGAGGACTTTTGCCAGGAGAATGGTCTTTCTATTAACATTCAGAAGTCCAAGGCCATGGTCCTTTGAGGGAGCAGGGTGAAAAAGGAAGCATCCCAAAATTAGACCCGCCTTAGGGGATGGCTTGATTGAACAAGTACATGCTTACAATTACCTGGGGGTTCGAATCAAAGAGGACTGCACGTGGTCTGACCAATTGGGCAAAGCTGAGTTGGCACTTGCTAGGTACAGTGGTGCCATAGCTTAGTTCACCAGAGAGCATGGTGAGGTTGTGGGGTTGCCCTAGAGGCCTATAAAGCCCAGGCCCAGGTAGGCGGCGATCTACAGTGCAGAGCTGCATGGCTGGACGAACACCTTGTCGCAGGCAGTAATTGAAGAATCTGCTGGGCTTACCGATTTGTGCACGCAATTTGCCCGTCAGCCTTGAACTAGATCTTCGGCCGATTGATAAAGCATGCAGGGCCAAACCATTATTCTATTGGGCTACTTTGGACTAGTGAGTACTTACCTAAGTACAGGCAGGCAATAAAATATGTGCTTTCCCAGGAAGGAGGCATGTCACTTCCCTGGTTTATGTTTCTGAAGATGGAGCTTCAGGCCTTTGGTTTGATCAATTACTGGACCCGCCCTGATACTTTTGGTAGAGATTTTAAAGCATCCATTACCTATGCCCTTAAGATTAGCAAGGGAGGTGGAAATCAGAGCGGCTTGGTCACCTCGGATCACTTTTCAAGATACTGGTCCTTAAAGCAATATATGGAGTATGAGGACTAGTTGGACCAAATGCAATCTAAACAAATGCGAACCCTGTTCGTTAAGGCCTGTATGGGCATTTTGCCCCTGGCTGCCTTAGGGAACAAGTGGAATCACAATGTCATCCCGACATGCCCATTCTGTTCGGATGAAATTGAAGACATGGTCCATTTTGTTCTGCTTTGGCAATATTATGGCGACCTCTGGAAGAGGATCCCTAAAGCCTCTCCTGATCTACCGTAGGATTAATCCTATGGTACAGTGTCGGACTGGGGCATTAAATTGTCTCGGGCATCAATCAAGAGTGGACCACCATTGCAAATGGCAATTCATTCCTTTTGTGATGGACTGTTTGAGTAGTACCCAAGGGGGAGGTCTTTGATAAAATGTGATGCAAATTGGGCATTTAAATACATATTTATTCAGTATCACTGGTCAAAACCACTAGCCGCATTGTGAAGTAACTTATCAAACTGGCCCAGAAACGTGAGCCAGAAAAAGTGGTCCACCGTGATCAAAAAAACTGGCCCACACTAGCATTTTGTGTTTTTGGTTTGGGCATTGCCCTATTGCCCTATAGGCCAGTCGGAGCCTACTAAGGTGGAGGCCTGGCAGCTAAAGACAAAGCTGCAACTTTTGCAATTGGCTGGTATCTGCTGAGGGCCTGTAGGAGAAGATCTAAATACGCCTACACAGCTTCATTTGCCTACGTGGCATTTGCATAATAGTGTTAGATTCACGGTACCATTTTCCAGGGACTAGGGACAATGCTGCACTACATGCCAAGACAGAGTAAGCGCCCTATGTAAGGTAAGGAGTCTCTCTCTCCAGGCTGCCGCTTTGTTGAGCCGCCGATAGGTCTACGAATCCTAAATAAGGGTCTAATGCAGATTGTCCTGACATTTTTTCAGTGCCACGCCACCAGCAGCGGCATTGTCAGACGCAGCCTAGACCTCAGCCTGCAGGACACACATCAAAGCATCCAGAGGAAACAACAAAAAGGAAGGTACTTGCCGCCTCCCCGATTAGTCCAGGCACAACCATGCCACAATACGCCTGATTACATAATGATTTTAATGCACAGGGAGTGATGCCTCGTAGGAGAAAGGCAGCATACACAAAGAATACACTTCATATGTTTTAGCTCTAGGATCCCTACAAGACTGTCCAGTAGAAGGGCTCAGGCGGATCTACTACCAAGTCAAGCGTGATTCCACATTAGCGTGTCCTCGCATGGGACACAGACAAGGTCAGTGGTGCCCTGTTTTTACACAAAAGAGACTTTCTCTCCCAATTTTAAAACTAAACTTACCGTCCTCCCAGAGATACTTTAGATGCAGTTCAACCTAAACATTTCACTAACACAATGAACCTATATATTCCCCCTCTAGAGACACAATCAATGGTCCGGAAGAAGGCACATCCATCGCATAGCCGAAACATCAAAGGACACAGCACACCAGTGCCTAACAGTCCACTAAACACCTAGAGACATATTCCCTGATGTCGACCCAAGAATTGGTCACTTGCTTGCCCGGCAGTTGACACTTACAAGGTCAAGATAAAGGACATATATTGAGTACACTTTGCCAGTAACTCTGGAATTGGGTTAGGAGTTCACTTCCAAAAGTGTAATATTGGTCTATATGTTTAGAAAAATGTTCTCTTAATGAAAATGACGGGCTTGTACAGTACACTATATCTTGCACACATGTTTATTTGTAAGAAATGCTTTGTTTATATCAACCACATTGCACATGTATGTATATTTTGAAAAAAATCGCCTTTTTGTTTGTCTGAATCTAAAAATTTGACAAAAATAATGAACAATTAACATATCACCAAATTAATAAATGCTGAACTGCCAATGTTTTTTGTATGATTAGATCGGCAAGTGCATTATCATCTCTGTTGTAGATGAGAAAGGGTAGATTGATACTTGCTCTACAACCAAAAATGTAAGAAACTATCAGAAAGCCTATATGAATAAGAGTTAGGCAGAAAAATATTAGTGGCAGGACGCCTCATGTTTCATACCTAATACGTCTACTAGGTCAAGGAGGCCATTTATGCCCCCCTACTTGCTTGAACTCCGGTGTGGCATACTGCATCTCCTGGTGTTCATTTGATACTCTGTAAATGAGGCTCCAGCGTCCGACGAATTTGACTGGACATTTTGGCCGGATTGCAATTTCTTGATCTTCCAGGAGTGGCAGAAATCTGTGCATAGTTGCAATTTGTAAGAACCCTTGTCAATGACTCAAACTGCTCATTTTAAATGTACACCTGTTTTATTGCGTTTTTTTTAACATTAAAGGTTTATTGAGTCATTTACAACAACAGTTTTGTCACCATAACTTACGTTTTTTTAACAATTTTATTGACCACCGGATTTTATTCATGTTTTAATGCTTTTATTGTGTTTTATTGATGTGTAAAATTTGTGTTGACTTTTATGGTATTTATATCGTAATGAAGCACAAACGAAACAAAGCATCTCTATGTAATTTGGCTTCCATTTGATAAGGACACTGACATCATTACATAGGTATGCGACATACTGACATTTTATTTAATTAGCTTTTTATTCAGGCTAATTCTGGTTAATAACTCTTTATAAATGTATGCCATTTATGTCATGAATGTCCTGGCCCATTATATATGTCATGAATCTCCTGACCACATATTATGCATATATATATATATATATATATATATATATATATATATATATATATATATATATATATATATATATATATATATATCCTTAACGAGAACAGAATGTGAGGTTTTGGAAAAAGGGCTATCATTTTGTCCAACCACTGAATTTGACTAGTCTCAATCAAGGATTGATCTCAATTGCTTCATTAGAAAATTAAGATTGGCCAAATGTTATGCTACCAGTGGCTATGTAGATAAATCTGATCTGGCCCCAACTCTGCCTGGGCTCAGCATTCGAGATATACCAGCACTCAATGACTTGAAGGCATTAAATAAGGAGAAACCAGTGTTCAATATAGACCTCGAAGACCAAGACAAATGGACAACAGTGTTATCTGGTGGCCATAACAAACATGCCAGCACATAGCAATTTGAGAAATAAATCAAAATTGAATTCATCTAACATTAACAGTCCAGCAATAGTTATATTTTAAGATCTCATCATTGATGAGTTAAAAGTAATCAAATCCATGATCATCAAACCCAAGTCCAATTTAACAAAGCTGCAGCAGTCAGCAATGGACAGTTCACGTATGGATAGGCCTATTATGGTAAAATCTTCTGACAAAGGTAGCAACATGGTGGTCCTAAATACGATACACTATCAGAAGGAAGCAATGAGACAACTAAGAGACACCCACAGTTATGCCAAATTACCATATGACCCATACCCTCAGTATAAAGAAGAGTATGATGATAAACTAACACTTTGGTTTGACCAAGGCATCATAAATATTAAAGAAAAGAAATACCTGACTAAAGATCACCCTATCACTCCGATAATTCATTTCATCCCAAAAATACACAAATCCATGTCTGAACCACCATGACAGACAATAGTTGCGTCAATTGATTCACTATTGGAAAACACAATCGAAATTTGTGGATTTGTTCCTTTCCCCATTTGTGGAAACCTTAACGTCCTACACGAAAGTCTACGGCTTTCCTCAATCAGATTGCCTATATTCCCTGGCATCACGACTTTCTCTTAGTGACATTAGACGTACTTTCTCTCTACACGTCCATTTCACACTCCCAAGGCCTTGCAGTGGTGAAAAGATATCTGTCAACGAGGTCCCTGAATTATCGTGACCACTCGCAGATGCTATTAGAAATGCTACTCTTTATCTTGACCCATAATACATTCATGTTTAACCAGTATTTTTACAATCAAATCTGTGAAACCGCCATGGGCACTGTAGTAGCTCCAACTTTTGCCAATCTGTACATGGGGGCCTGGGAAGAAAGTCTATTCTCCAATGAAGAAAAAAAGATTCATACCGACAAGGTCATTCTTTGGCAAAGGTACATTGATGACCTCTTCATCATATGGAATGGCACAGAGGTGGAATGGATGGACTTTTTCCATATTTTAAACCAGGAGGACCCGAACTTAAAGTTCACGGAATATCATGACAAATCTGAAGTGGTCTATCTAGATATTAAAGTGAAAATTGTGAATGATATTGTCACTACGGAACTATACCAGAAAGACACAAGCACCAATGCTGTGTTACATGCTATGAGTGCACAGGAATAGTAATGAAAAGGTGGTCTGGGAAAGCAATGACAAGAAGGCTGCCGCAAGATTCCTGGCAAGAGGATATTGCAAATATACTATTAACAAAGCCTATGACCGCAGTTGCAGCAAAACCAGGGAAGACATACTTGCCAAAGAACAGCCCCAACTCAGAAATGGCGAAGACAAAGGTGATAATATCATCAGATTTATCACTGCATACTATTATGGTGCCAAAGGAACAAGGAAAAGTCTGGGCAAATTTGGCATCTGTTAAAACGTGATAAAACATTAGCCATTTTCTTCCTGCGAAAGCATCACTTACATATAGGAAACCTGCTTCGAGGGGATTGGGTCCTCCGACGTATTCCATATCTATGACAGGTAATCACCACAGCTGTGGTGCTTTGGAAAATTTTCGGCGTCTGCGTCCTGCGTCGATGACGTCGCTACGCTGTCCTCGAGGGCCTCCGTCGAGCCGACGTCACCGGATGTTATAAGTAGGACGCACGAAGCCCGTAGCCTCAGTTCCGTTTTTTCCACGAACGTGTTTGCTTCGGAGATCTCGGCGCGCCTCGGTTCTTCTGAGTTACCGTTCTTTCGGTTCTTCGAACCTGTTCGTTTGTGAAGAATTCATGATGTCTTCGTTTTCTTCCACTCCGCGGCCGGGGTTTAAGGATTGTCGGGTCTACGGGTCCAAGATGTCGTTGACGGACTCGCACAACTCCTGCCTCTGGTGCCTCGGTGAGGACCATGACACGGATGATTGTGTAGACTGCCAGTCGCTTACGTCGAAGGCCTTGCGGGAGCGTAAGAAGAAGCTTTTTGTTGGTAAGGTGACCAAGCCTCGTAAGCCGAGGTCCTCCGGGCTTTCGACAGATGATTCGAGGGGCGACTCTCCGCATCGTCGTCGTCGGTCCGGGAGGTCTCGGTCCCGGAGTAGGTCCCGCCATTCCTCTGCCTCTTTGAGGCACTCACGGAAGCACCGTCATCGGTCGCCTTCCCGGTCCTCGTCGGCAGGTTGCTTGTCCCACCAAGAATTCAACTCCTGAGGAATGGGCTTCCTCCCGTAAGGAGATGTTGGTGATTTTTGAATCGCAGGGCTCCGGTATGTCCGCCCCTCCGAGAGGAGCCGGCCGTGACCGTACTAGAGACACCGCTCGTACGCCTTCGGGCTCAGGTGGTCGGCACAATTCGCGGGAAAGGTCCAGCTCAGACAAGGGGAATCATTCTAGTCATGCCCGTTCCAGGTCCCGGTCCTCGACGCCCTCGAGACCGTCAGAGCCTGGGAAGTCTTCGAAGAAGAAGACATCGACGGCTTTGGCGCCAAGGTCGTCAAGGGACTCTCCCGAGGCTCCGCCTCCGAGGAAGTAGTCAACACCATCGGTGCCCAGGCTGTCGAAGGACACGCTCGGGGCTCTGCCCTCGCGGACTGCGTCGAAGCTGTCGGCGCCAGGCTCGACGTCGACGCTGATTCCATCGACGCCCTCGAAGCCTTTCGAGGCTGTCTTGTCGGATGTACCCCGTGGCACGGTGGAACCCCTTGGAAAGGCTCTGGCCAAGGCTAAAAATGTCTTTATCCCTTGTTCTGTGCCCACATTCCAGCCACGCAATTATATTTCTGAGGTGGATGAGGGATCTGAGGAAGGGTTGGTTCCTGATACGGTACCAGACGAGATTTTCTCTGGTCATAGCCAGATGGAAGACCTGCGTCAGTCGTTGCACGACGCCAGTGGTCTGGACACCTCTCCGGAGGGGGAGTTCTGTAGGCCTGAGCCTGGCACCCATGCCGAGTCCTCGTACCGGCGCCTTATGTCGAGGGTCACGGAGTACTTGGGGTGGTCTGCGCCACCAGTGGATTTTCTGCAGGATGACCTGACGGATATCCTCGACCATGGTCCGCCAACTGACCCGGTACTGCCATTCCATATGGCCTTGTACAGAAGGGTGACAGCGGCTTGGACTGCCCTGGAGAGTCTCCCAGCTGTGAGCAAGTCTTTGCCGCGAAAATACCGTCCAGCCAGTAGCGACCCCTGCTACTTGACCACGCACCCCACTCCGGAGAGTTTGGTGGTGCAGGCGGCTATGGCCCCATCGAAGCAGGCGTCGTATCCTACCATCCCTCCTGATAGGGACGACAAGCATTTTGATGGCTGTGTGAAGAAAGTGTTTTCTTCAGGGGGTATGGCTTTACAGGCAGCCAACTCCGTGTGTGCTTTGTCACGTTTCACGCACACTCTGTGGAACTGTATTTCGTTAGCGGCTGATCATATTCCCGAAGGGGAGGAACGGGATGGTTTCCTTGCTATGGTGCAGGATGGCAAGGATGCCATGTGTGAGTCCGTTCAGTCGGGTCTGGACATGGCGGATTGTGTCAGCCGGTCCATGGCGGCGGGCACCGTAATACGCAGGTTTGCGTGGTTGCGGAAGTTGGGGTTTGCTGCTGATGTGCAAGCCCGGCTCCTCAACATGCCCTTTGATGGGGAACATCTTTTTGGCAGCAAGGCTGACGAGAGCCCTGAGAGGTTGCAGACCTCAAAAGCTGCAGCGAAGTCGTTGAGCGCTGCAGTTTGCCAACCTCTGCCTTTTCATCCTAGGGGACAGCAATGGAGGGGAGGTTCCTTTCGTTATTACTCCTCCTTTAGTAGAACGAGAGGAGCTGCGAGTCAAAGGGGCCACCGTAGGAGTGCCAGAGGTGGAAAACAAGGTACTTGAGGTGCCAAGGCCACTCGGGCAGTTGCCTCTTTACCCTCAGGCAATGCTGCAGCCATTTCAGCTCAGTCATGAGGCCATGTCCCATGGTTCGCCGGTTGGGGGAAGGCTGGCGCAGCATCTTGTAGAATGGCGTGCCATTACTTCAGATGTGTAGGTTCTGGAGATCATAGCCCACGGCTACTGTCTTCCTTTCCGGCAGAGGCCTCACGACAATCCACCAGGGAATTTCTCTTTGAAGAGTCCGGATCCGCTTCTTGCGCAGGAAATACAAGCCCTGCTGGAGAAAGGCGCCATAGAACTGGTGCCTGTATCGGAGAGGAACAAGGGATGGTATTCCCCTTATTTTTTGATTTCGAAGAAAGACGGAGGATTGAGACCCATATGAACTTGCGCGGTTTGAACAAGCTCCTCAGGAAGGACAAGTTCAAGATGGTTACTCTTTCTCAAGTCCTCCAGGCCCTTCAACTTCAGGACTGGTTGGTGTCTCCCGACCTCAAGGACGCTTATTTTCATGTGCCGATTCATCCCAAGCACAAGAAGTACCTGAGGTTCGCGGTTGGCGACTCACACTTTCAGTTTTGGGTCCTGCCGTTCGGATGGTGGTGGTGGTAGCGTATCTCAGGAAAGGGGGGTTTCACGTCTACCCCTAACTGGACGATTGGTTGATCAGGGTGCGCTCTCCGGAGCAAGTCCTGGATCATCTGTCCGTCACCTGCCACTCCCTTCACAGGCTGGGCTTCTCCCTCAATTTAAAGAAGTCCCACTTGACGCCAACACAGCGGCTCCAGTACATCGGAGCAGTGCTCGACACGTCCATGGGGCAGTGTTTCCCTCCCCAGGTGAGGGCTCATCACATTCTGCAGATGGTGCACAAGTTTCAACACACCCAGAGTCTCCCGGCGTTCGAGTTATTGAGGTTGCTCGGCCTCATGGCATCCTGCATTCTTCTGGTGCCAGAGGCTCGACTGCGGATGAGATCTTTGCAGTGGGCTCTCAAGATGCAATGGTCACAGTCCTCCGGCAGGATGTCGGACCCTGTTCAGGTGCCGCCCTCGGTCGCCCGGGACCCACTGTGGTGGGCCGTCGAAGGCAATCTGATGAAGGGGGCTCCATTTTGGCTTCCCTGGCTGGAGGTGACGATCGTGACAGACGCATCCCTCACGGGATGGGGAGCTCATGCCAATGAGCTGACAGTCAGCGGTCGCTGGTCTCCGTCGGAGTCCAGACTCCATATCAATTTGTTGGAGCTGAGGGCCGTCGGGCAACCCTGAAGGCT
Source organism: Ambystoma mexicanum (assembly GCF_040938575.1). NCBI lineage: Eukaryota > Metazoa > Chordata > Amphibia > Caudata > Ambystomatidae > Ambystoma > Ambystoma mexicanum. The sequence continues at coordinate 158,443,226 of NC_090925.1, forward strand.
TTTCTGCTGACTGTGCGAGGAAAGAATGTCCTGATTGTGACGGACAACACAGGGGCCATGCACTACCTCAACAAAAAGAGGGGGGCAGGGTCACTTCCTCTGTGCAGACAGAGAGTCGATGCAGCTCTGGTTCTGGGCCATCCAGCAGGAAATTTTGATCTCGGCAGTTCATCTGGCCGAAGACGAAAATAAGACGGCGGAAGCTCTGCGCTCTGAGCAGGCAGAGCACGATCTCTCACGAGTGGGAGCTGGCTCAGGAGGTTCTCCTGGAGATCTTCGACCTTTGGGGGACCCCACAAGTGGATCTCTCCGCCACCAGTGTCAACCGGAAGTGCGAAAGGTTCTGCTCGCTGGAATTTCCTCCAAGAGGAGCCTTAGGGGACGCGTTCGTAGTGGAGTGGTCCTTCCCACTGCTGTACGTGTTTCCTCCAGTCCCCGTCATTCCGCAAGTGTTGCGGAGGCTACGGAGGTTCGGTTCCCAGATGATCCTCATTGCTCCGGCTTGGGCCCAGAGGACGTGGTACCCGGACCTTCTCGACTTGTCCACTTGTCCAAAATCCCCACGGAGCGGCCCTCCACGCCGTCTTCCCTACTGAGACGGTCTGCTCTCACGGGAAGTGGGTCAGGTTCTCCATCCAGAGGTCAAATCCCTCAACCTTCACGCTTGGCTTCTGAACGGTTGAGGTATAAGGATTGGGACCTTCCTGAAGACGTGATGGAGGTGTTGCTTTCGGCCAGACGGCCTGCAACAAAGTCCCTGTACCGTTGCCGCTGGAGAAAGTTCGGCGACTGGTGCAGGGTAAAGAATGTGGATCCTTTTTCATGTGACATTCCTGTGGTTCTGTCTTTTTTGCTTTCCTTGGCCCACAAGGGCCTGCAAGTGGGTACCATTAAAGGTTACCTGGCGGCGCTGTCTATATTTAAGCGCTCGTCTGAAGAGTGTTCTTATTTTAAAATTCCTTTAATTTCTCAGTTTCTGAAAGGGCTCACTAATGTGTTCCCACCGTCACCGTTCCAGGTGCCCGGTTGGGATTCGAACTTGGTTCTTAAATTCCTCATGGGTGCTCCATTTGAGCCTTTGCACTCTAGTCCTTTGAGACTGTTAACTCTTAAAACTGTATTTTTAGTTGCGGTCACTTCCGCTTGCAGAGTGAGTGAGTTGCAGGCACTTTCTGTTAAGCCACCCTTCACAGTGTTTCACAAGGACAGAGTTGTCCTTAGAGACCGTCCTTCTTTTCTTCCGAAGGTGGTATCGGAATTTAATTTAAGCCAGAAGGTCATTCCTCCGGCATTCTATCCTCCTCTGCATCCTCATAAGGAAGAGGAGAAGCTCCATAGGTTAGACCCTAGGAGAGCTTTAAGTTTCTACATTTCACGCATGTCCCGGGTCAGAGTGGACGATCAACTCTTTATTGGTTACGCTGGAAGGCGTTTGGGACAAGCTGTTACTAAGCAGACTTTGTCTAGATGGATTATCTTGTCAATTTCTGAATGTTACCGCTTGGCGGGTAAGGTCCCTCCGGTAGGCTTACGGGCCCATTCTACTAGGGGTATGGCTGCCTCTACTGCCCTGCAGAGGGGTGTTCCTATTCGTAACATCTGTGAAGCAGCCACTTGTGCTTCGGTCCATACTTTTGTACGTCACTATTCCCTAGATTCTATCCATGGGCAGGATCTGGCCTTTGGCAAGGAGGTCCTTTACTCTGCAATTTAATTGGGCACTCTTAAATTCTATTTTTCAAAATTCTTTTCCCTCCTCCATACGTTGGTACTGCTTTCGGAGTCTGTCATAGATATGGAATACGTCGGAGGACTCAATCCCCTCGAAGAACAAGTTACTCTCTTATCTGGTAACGTTCTTACGATGGGATGGTCCGACGACGTATTCCATATCGCTCCCTCCCTGCCTGCCCCGCTACAGAATTTCTTATGCTATTGCAGCTTACATTTCCGTATGGCTTTCTGTGGTCATACTGGCAGAAGATTAGTGCCACACGTTCTGGGAAAAAACTACAACTGAGGCTACGGGCGTCATGCGTCCTACTTATAACATCCAGTGACTCGACGGAGGCCCTTGAGGACAGCGTATCGACGTCATTGACGCAGGACGCAGACAATTTTCTGAAGCAGCACAGCTGTGGTGATTACCTGTCATAGAGATGGAATACGTCGTCGGACCATCCCATCGAAAGAACATTACCAGGTAAGAGAGTAACTTGTTCTTCTATTTAAACAAAACTTTCAGTATTTTTCAACCTATAGATGCCCAAACAACGGGCAATTGGCTTCCCAACCGAATGCCGGGTTTCTTCACTTGTGCCAAATGTAAAGCGTGCCGCTTTGGGTTCAATACAAGAAAATGCACCCATTCACGAACAAAGAACGAGGTTGCAATCAAGAAAGAAATCAAATGCTTCACACAATTTGTAATTTACATCATCACTTGTGAATGCAATCTTTGGTACATAGGCAGTACCAAATTGGAAGTTAGGTTGCACATTCTAGAACATCTGCAAGCAGTCAACAACTGGGACATGGCCTATCCCCATGCCAAACATTTTGAGGACAAACATCAGGTCAACATCTCCTCTTTTAAATATTTTGCAATGACACGGTTGCCGCAAACCTCATAGGCAGTGATAAGTTAAGGAGGCTCAGACAATTGGAATCTCGCTATATAGTGGATTACAACACCAAATCTCCAGCAGGTCATAATCGAGATGAAGAATTATATACTTTTATAGGTGACTAAATAGTCTAACGAGATTATAACACCAAGGGGATTCTGACAAACAATAAGTGGACTCCTTTTGAGAACTTCAAGATTATCTATTTTTTGGATCAATATTGGTATTTTGTGGTTTGAAAAGTGGTTTGACTTTCACTGATGTTTTTAACTTTCTTTCACTTTGTGTATTTTCAAATTGTCATTTGCACTTTCTTATTAATGTATGAGGATTTGGTGCAATATTTGCAGGTTTTTGATACAAAGAGCATGCAATTTACAGATACTGTGGCAATTGCAGATCAATTAGGTGCTATAGTATATAGTATAATAGCAAAACCCTATTCCTCCCAAGTCCAATACAATATTTGTGTAGTATTGGACTGTCATTCTCAGCCTGGACAGCACTTTGCACTTTGTATATTTGCCATTTGCACAAATGATTTTTGCACAAACCTATGTTAGCAACTCAAAAGTTCAGAATCTCTACAGTGGAGCATAGCTACCCCAGTTCCACTGAACTCATAGCCCAAGTCAGTATGTGTGACGCCTATGTTGGATTCAGGTTAAACAACCCGCATAGGCAGCAACAGTGTCATTAGTATACATAACACATTGCACTTTATATACTTAGGCGGCGAGTGAACCCACTAGGTAGAACTTGCCAATAGCTATTTGCACAATGTTTCTGCAGCCTGGATAGTACTTTGCACTTTACTTATTTGCTATTTTGCACAATGCCATGTTAGCCATTTAAAGGTTTAGAACAGGAATTCCAAAATGTTGGCCGAGCTGAGCAGACGTGCGTGAGCGGAGCTCTGTCTGCCAGCTCGAGACCGCAACAAATAAAGTGCGACAAAAAAAAGCACTGCCGTGGTCCCAGGGGATCTCGGTACCTGGCGAATAGTAACCGGAGGTTTCAACGCCCGATGTGAGCGACTCCCCGGAAAGAAGAGGTAGAGATTCGCGGCACCCGGCCTCGCAGCGACCGGGAAGCGGCTCCCGCCGCGCGTCTTCCGAGCTCGGCGGCCAGACTGCGATACAGAAAGTGGACAGCCCCCACCCAACAAGGAGAGCTACACGCAACAAGATCCAGAACCCCACCAGCGCTGCTTGCCGAGGCGGAGAGGGGGCGGAGCGGGGGGGAAGCCCTTCAGAGCCGCTGAGGACCCCAAGAGGCACGCCAGCAGTGCCACCCAGGCTGCGTATCATACACGGCAGCACTCGACCTCCGGGGGGAGAATCGGCTCCCAGCGACAGCAGAGACGCCCGGAGAGGGGTGAATCGGTAAGAGGATGCCGGGGCTGGCCCCTCTCCCTGGCAACCAGCAACAGCACGCGGAGCAGCCTGTTACAAGCAGCACTGCATCCGAGGGCCCTGTAGATTGTACAATGCAGGGGGAGCCCGCCAGGCACCTCCACAAGAAGCCCAAGAGAAGCAACACCAAAAGGCTGGAGAGGTGAGGAGAAGGCACGGGAGGGGCCTTAAGGGGGACCAAACGAGCTTTCAGCACCCCAGATATCCCCACGGAGGGGCCCTAACAAGGAAAAAAAAATAAAGAAAAAAGGAAGATCTCCCCCCCCAGCTTAAAACAAACCTGCAGGACCCCAGGAGTGGAAAACAGTAGAGAACAAGAGAGGCCTCCAAGGGGTTAAAGCGGATACCACTAATCACACCCAGAAGCCCTCCCCGGAGGCAAAGGAGCGAGGACAAACAACAGATAGCCCTATAGACCACGACAACAGGGAATCAAGAAGGGACTCAGTGAGAAAACGGCCATACCGAAAAAGGACCCAGACCCGCTCCCCTATCACCAACCAGCACAGAACCATTCAGTTAGGAGAAGGAGGATTCGCCCCCCCCCCCCGCACCCCTCCAGCACTGTATAGAGCCTATAGAGGTTGCGGTGCAGTACTGAGTGTCAACTAAACAAAGCCTTTGCTAGGGAAAAGACATTACTTCCAGCTTACATACTAAAACCTGTGTAGGGGCCAAACAAGAGGGGGCAAGCGCCAGAGGCCCCCATACCTCAAGATTCTTCAAGCCGGCTACAGCAAGCGCCACGCAGAGTCAAAGACCCCAGGGAGGGTGCAACCAGAACCATTCCCTGGGAAGGCTTCAAGAGGCGGGGGGCGACATACCAGTCATAAACCAAAACGTGGCCCATAGTAGCACTCCGAGAAACTGCCTAGTCCACAGATCACGAACCCACAGGGATAGCACACATGTCCAAATCCAGGGGCAGGCAAGCAGAGGCCATGACCACCAAGCAGAAACAAGACCAGAATTTGGAGCGTCTCTGGGGCACAAACACATCAACAAACCAGAAGATCTCCGTGCAAAACGAGAAAGGGGAAAAAGACCACGGGGAGGAAGAGAACACAGACATGACCACCAAATAAGACATGAAAGAATGGTTCAAAGAGCTCCAAGAACAATTCATGGCCTCCAGGCACACCCAATTCGAGGCGATGAAGGGAGAAATGAAGCAGGCGGTGCAGGAGCTGAAAACAGATATGGGGAATCTGGAGGAACGCACGGGCATATTACAGAAAACGGTACCGAATTTAGACAAAGAAACACAACAGCATGCGGAAGTTCAGGAGAGGCTGGCAAGACTTTCCCGCAAACTGGAAATCCAATGCGAGGACCTAGAAAACCGCTCCCGCAGGTCCAACATTCGAATCAAAAATATGGCAGAGAACATTGAAGACAAGGACCTCAAACAAACAGTGCAGCAGGTCTTCCGAGACATTTTAGAGGACATTGTAGAGGAGGAGGAAGAAGCAGTAATCCAGATTGATAGGATACATAGAGTGGGCCCACGCCGCATGGGAGAACAAGGGGCCCGCCCCAGAGACGTCCTGATCGCAATGGCATTGTACCCTCAAAAAGAACAGATCCTGCGGAAAGTTCGGACGCTGGATCATATAAGAATGAACGGTTCAGAAATACAACTGTACCAAGATCTGGCTCAGTCCACCCTCCAAAAACGTCGGGAGAGGTCACTAATAACAAAAGAACTGACGGCAAGACAAATACGATATAAATGGACATTCCCCTTCGGCCTACTATTCACATGGGAGGGGAAACAACAGAGGATCACCACGAGCGAGGAAGGAGAACGGATCATGAATCTACAGGAGAAGGAGGGATCCCAATCCAACGGCAGGGAACCTGTTCAAGGGAAAAGAACCCCAAGAGGCTGGACCAAAGCAAACGCAAAACCTAGATGCCCCACCGAGTCATCAAGATACAACCTCAGCACAAAATAAGTACATCGAACACCAGTACTCCAACAGAAATGACGGGACAAAGAGGCGACCACTGGCAGACTCAAAACTGCGGTGAGCTGGAACCAAACAGGAAATCTGAGAGACTGAGGTTTAGGACTCCTCACTCCATTGTTACTCCTGAGTCTGAGAGGGCAAGGCGCGAAGGGCAATACGCCCAAGCGATCATAGGGCCCAGAGCCCACCTCAGGGACGTTATAAGGGGAAGGGGGGGGTGAAAGTTGAGGAACACAACGGGCGAGGGAAAGTTCAGAGGAAGTGGACAAGACGCAAGCACAAACACGGAAAAGGGAACCCACCGGGGCACAGCAAAGAATCCACAGTAAACTAACCAAAAGGAGTCATTGAAACATAAAAAGACACACACCAGGATGGGGCTGAAAATCCTAACACATAACATCAGAGGTCTAAACTCCCCAGTCAAAAGAAATAAAGTAGAATATCAGCTGCGACATGGGAAATACGATATAATAATGCTACAAGAGACACGTATACAGAAAAAGGATAGAGGGAAAATCCGCCTGAAAGGATACAATCGGATAATCCACGCAAACGACAGGGACAAGAAAAAAGGGGTTCTGATAGCATTTGCCGACTCTCTCAATGTACAAATCCGAGAAACCCTAGAAGACGAGCAAGGAAGATACTTATCATCGAAAATTCAAATCGAGAACATACGGCTGCCTCTCGCAACAGTCTACGCTTCAAACACGGGCCAGGGACACCTTGAACAAACTAGAAAACTTTGCACAAGAAGAGATGATCCTGGCTGGGGACTTCAACATGGCTTGGAATCCCAGAGAGGACCGATCGAATACCCCAATCTCTCGCACCAGGGAGCCCCGTCACAATCGTTACAGAACACCATGCAAAAACTAGCACTAGAAGACGTCTGGCGGAAAATCAGAGGCCCGACTTCGGGGTTCACATATCACTCTCACGTGCACGGCACAAGCTCCAGAATCGATTATATTTGGGTATCGGTGAGCCTTCTAGGGGAGATACAGGAAGTAGAGAAGGGCCCCATTTCAATTTCAGATCACGCCCCAATCTGGATGTCGCTCCCGGGCATCCGCAAACAACCTGGCCTATGGCGATGGACCCTTCCAAGGGGAAGTCATACAAGACCCCATCATGCGAGAGACAATCACAGGTCACATAGCGGAACAAAACAACACCCCTGAAGTGGCGAAACCGACAATATGGGAAGCCTTCAAATTGGTAATGAGGGGACACATGATGGCGCTAAAAGCACAAAAGGACAGGCAATCCCGAAAATGGGAGGAAGAACTAGAAAACAACTTAGCGAAGATAAGAGAGGAAATGACAAATGATGACACTCAGAAAGTAAAGAGAGCCTAGAGACATATACAGGGTCAGTTGGAAGCCATCCGAACCAAAAGAGCAGAGAATCATTTGCTCCACTTGAAACACTGGTATGCAATGAAAGCTAATAAAGCAGACAAACTCCTGACGAGACAACTGAAAGGCAAGCAACAAAGGCAAATAAAGAAAGCCCTGAGAGATAACAATGACCAACCGAGAACACAATCGAAGGCCATAACAGAAATATTCAGAGACTACTACCAAAAACTATACACATCGGACAAACCAAAAGCGATAGACCAGATAAATTATTTAAAAGATATGAACCTCCCAACCATCACACCAGACTAGAAATCATCACTCAATGCACCAATCACCAGAGAGGAAGTAACAAAAGCGATAAGGGACCTACCAAAAAACAAAGCCCCGGGGCCGGGCGGCTATACAGCCACCTTCTATAAAACCTATGCGGGATCCCTAAATCCAACACTCACAGAGCTCTTCAACACCTTTAAGGACTCGGCCAACATTACAAGCTCAATGAATGAGGCAAAAATCCTGGTCTTCCACAAGAAAGGGAAGAACCCGGAGTCACCAGGCTCATACCGTCCCATAGCTCTAAGAAACCTAGATGCCAAATTATATGCTCAAATTTTAGCCAACAGACTCACACCCATGCTTCCCAAATTGATACACCAGCATCAGTCAGGGTTCATCCCCAACAGAACAACGCACGACAACATAAGAAGAATCATCCATCTGATTGAGAAAGTGGGGTTCACAAACGTTCCAGACACCTTGCTTGCAATAGACGTGGAAAAAGCGTTTGACCGAATAGAGTGGTCCATACTCTTCCATATTCTGGAGAAACTCGACATCGGCCAAACATTCATCAACATGATACGAGCTAACTACAACTCACCTACAGCCAGAATCGCGGTGAATGGGGAACTCTCAGACTTAATAAGAATAGAAAGAGGCACAAAACAGGGATGTCCCCTATCCCCACTCCTATACGCAATATTCCTGGAGCCGCTGTTGACGAAAATAAGGAACTCACCCAAAAGCAAAGGCATCACAATGGGAGATATTACCCACAAAACTGCAGCATATGCGGACGACATGTTAATCCCCTTAGCGGAACCGGTAGCTACACTTCCCCCCTCATACAAACGATAGATGATTATGAACTGTCTCGGGTCTAAAGATAAATAGGCAAAAGTCAGAGCTAATGGTGTTGGCAGGTGACAAACAAGAAATACAAAAGAGAGCAGGAGAGTTGCAACTCCGAATGGCGGATGAAGGGATCAGATACCTGGGAGTCACGCTCACCAACACAATCAAAGGCCTATATGCAGGGAACTTCCCGAACCTGATTGCCAAAGTGAGAAAAGACTTACCGTTGGAATCCACTCTCAATCACATGGTGGGGCAGAATTACAGTGATAAAAATGACAATCCTGCCCAGACTATTATACTATTTCCAGGCTCTCTCCATAAGAATCCCACCCACGTTCTTCAAAGCACTGGCCAAAATGATAAACAAATACATATGGCAGAACAAAACGCCGAGACTCGCCAACATAACACTAACAGCCCCAAAGGGAGGCATGGCACTCCCACATTTCCGAAAATATTATGAGGCAGCACAAATGTGGGTCTTGAAAGAATGGATACCCAATAATTCAGAGAAGATTTGGGAAGCACAAGACAGGGCGGTGGCAAGGAAAAGCCTTCAACATCTACTGTGGACCAGCCCGGAACACAGGCACCCAAATGTCAACATAAGTGAGATCATGAGCGCAGTGCTGGAAATATGGAACAAGGCGACAAAAAAAGAAACACTAACTATAAATCCGGCTCCCTTTATGTTGATGTTTGAGAACCCGGAATTCCAACCGGGCACAGCAAAAGGGTTGTTCCAAAAATTGATAGATGCTGAATAAAGTGGGGGACATGTACGAAGACCAACAGATTAGAACATTCCACGAATTCTGCACACTCCTCGGGCTCACGGAAAGAGATAGATTCAAATATGAACAACTGCATAACTGGCTCTCCACCCCAAGGATAAAGCAGGCGGCAACAAGAGACCTCACCCCATTCGAGACCTTAATCATGTTACACCAAGGAGACAAAAAATGTGTCTCTACTTTGTACAAATTCATAAACTCCTAGGCGGAAGACACAAAATGGCAATACATGAAGAGATGGGAAACAACACTGGGGAGAGAAATTTCGAGGGACCAGTGGGAATATGTCTGGCAAATTATCCCCAAATGGACATGGGTGATCCAGATGAGAGAAGCATGGAAAAAGATAATGATCCAATGGCACTACACCCCGGAAAGACTACATTGAATGTACAACACCAAACAAAACAAATGCTGGCTGGACTGTGAAGCGGAGGGAACATGGAGACACATCTGGTGGCATTGCCCGAAACTATAAGACTTCTGGTTGGAGATAAAAACCCAAATGCAAGTAATGTTCAAAGGAGCAGAACTCCTTCAAGAAGAGGTTTGGATGTGCGGCATGTGGGACCCCCGAGACAGGACGATGACAAAGACACAGAAGAGAAACTTTATGGGTCTCCTTACCGCCGCCTGGCTAACGAAAGCCCAAAGATGGAAACAGAAATCACTGCCATCCACGATAGAATGGCTGCAGAGAGTTTGGCTGTTCATAGCAATGGAGCGCATAACATATAACATCCAAGGGGCCCGACAAAACTTTCTATCGGACTGGTGGCCAGCACTAGATTACTTACAAAGTGATTACATGCTACAATGGTGCCCACACAAAATCAGAATATTGGACATGTTTGCATGAGAGGACAATTTCAAAAACATACCGTTAATGTGATAATCATTCATCAGCCGGTAGGGGGGAAGAGTGGAGGGAAGGGGGAGGGACAATGTTGAAAGTCCCACTGTTCTTCTACTACTGTTGGTTTTAAAAATGCAATAAAAAAACAACTTTAAAAAAAAAGTTTGAACATCTAGAGTGAAAGATGTGTACCTTAATTTTTATATAGAATGTATGGCTTAATAGAATAAGTCTGAAGCCAATGGCAATTTTACACTAAATAACTGACACATGCAACAGTAGTACCATCAATATGTATAGCATACGCACTTTATATGCTCAGGTGGCCTGAGAACCCATTAGGGAGAACCTGCCAGTTGCCATTCGCCATCTTTATAATGCTCTGAAAATGCACCGTAACAGGATGCAACATAAAATATAGTACTTTAGAAATCAACACATCACCCGAGGTTCAATCACTGAACATTATATATATGGGGCTAGGTATTTAGTGGATTCCCCAATTGCATATAGTACAGTGCACTTTAAAATTGAATGCATTGGCAATAATAGGCACCAATATACGTAGAAATGACCAATTTCCATTTTGCACACAGCACATTGCACTTTATAGATAAAAACACGAGTTGAATTATATGACGCTTGCCCATGATTTTTAATCAGTCTCCTATCTGAGACAAAATATTTATACAATACAGCAGGTATTCGATACACCCATTAGGGTTGATACAATGAATTAATTGATTGAATTCCCTGCCTCATGTACTTTTAAATCTTTTTGTCTGTGTTAACTTTGTTGCGAGCTATATATCATATGTTATATACAGTAATGATCACGATGTGCACGTTTTTGGGCGTATTGTATTTACACACAGTCCTAGCTGCAGATAATTAATTACATGATTAGATAAAACAGTAAACTGATACAATATTAGGATATAGATACTGATAATGTGTTGCAGCCCATTGTTTTAAAATATAGTGCATTGTGGCAAATAAGAATTCATATGAGCAAGATGTGCACCTTTGAGTAAGTCATATCAATGCAATCTGCCTGAACTCAGGGCATCTCAAGATGGCGGAATGTATGGACACCACATTCCTCTTAGCCACAGCATGATAGGTTTCCTGCTAACAACCATAATGAAGGACCAAAACCTGTTATAACACCAGTCCTCTTTTTCTTGCACTAAAACCTGTCGAAGCCAGTTTAGTGCGAAACGCGTTGTTTTCTGTTTGATGCTGCTCTCCTGTCCTTATACATGCTTCAATAAAGGACTTTTTGCACATCAGCCACGCCTGGGATTGAATGCTTTTAATGATCGCCTGAGTCCCGCTGCACCAAGGACTGGTTGCCATGGCAAATGAGCGTAAGCATATATTTGCCAAATTGGAAACAAAAAATGCCCAGGCACTCAACACCAGATGGATTATAAAATGCAGTATGTATTTAACCTTTTAAGTGCCAAGGGCGAGATAGCTCGTCCTTGGGATTACCTCCGCAGTGCAAAGCGCGAGATAGCTCGTCCTTGACACTTAAGGGGTTAATGTAGGAGAAAATGTTAGAAGGCTTTGAATGGTGAAATCCCGAAATCACCAAAAAAGGCACTGGTGGGGGGGGGAACCCTTAGAACAACTTCACAATGTTAAAAAAGACATTATTTCTGGGATAAACCCATTGCAGGCAGACCAAGACAGAAAGCACTTACCCCTGCTGGTAAAAAAAACACCACACGTTCTGCTCATTCTAGAGCTTCCTCTGGCGAGAAAAATTCATGTAATGTTCGTGTCCCGTTTTTTTAAAAAACAACTCTTTGCTATATTTATATATATATATTGTATAGATATAATATATACACCAACAAAAAACGTTGTTAAAGGGACTTTATGGTTAAGTTGCACTTCTAAAAAACCTATGAAATTCATTGAAAAAACGTTGTTAACGGGACGTTATGGTTCAGTTGCCGTAAGAAACACCTAGCAAATTCTGTTCAAAACCTTTCGTAAAGGGTCATTATAGTTACTTTGCACTAATAACAAGTTATCCATATTATGGTTACAAGTAAAACCAAAAACCCCCAGAAATTTGCCAGTTATGGTAAGCTAAGGAACTATAACTCGTGCCACCACTATGCCCTGCTTAGACTAACACCCATTAGATCAAAAATGACATCACAAATGTCATTGATGACATCACTGATGACCTTACATATCTCGCTCCCTCTTTTTTGTTCACGTAGGCCAAGTGGTTCTCTTCACTAGCAGTCAGGAACTAAAAAATCAAAAGGTACTATATTTGTACACCGTACCCTTCTCATATGTTCTTACAACACTTTCCTTAGGGTTCAGTCACATCATATGATACATATACGTAGGGGAAGAAGGTAGCCTAAAACACAGCAATCATTTCTGTGCATGAAGACAAGCAGTTATGTTATGAACACTTTATGGTAATAGTGTTGCTTTTTTCCTTACTTAACTTTCTCTGTATATGCTTGTATTTGTATGCGTTGTGTTCTCTTTATGTTGTGTGTGCAGTACGATAATTATGTAACAAGTGAGGCATTTATGGCTACTTATTACATGTTTCACAGTACGCAAAACTGTGAAACGAAAGCATTCATTATTTTACTACCCAACATGACAAGATATTGGATATTGCACCTCTATGGTGCATGCTGTACACAATGCCTATGTTTCTACATAAGTATGTTCCTGTACTGGAAAGAAATCTGTAATACAATAGTGTTAAGCAGTGCATTGCTTAATGAACTATGCATCTCATGATATTTCTCCCAATGACCTCTGATATTTTTCCGGCAACATTATAATGTCAATCCCTTGTGGAAGCTTTTCATTGAAAGTAAATGCACACATTTTGTCATCAGTGATGTCATCAATGACATTTGTGATGTCATCTTTGATCCCATGGGTGTTAGTCTTAGCAGGGCATAGTGGTGGCACGAGTTTTGGTTGCTTAGCTTACCATCACTGGCAAATTTCTGGGGTTTTTCGGTTTTACTTGTAACCATAATATGGATAGCTTGTTATTAGTGAAAAGTTACTATAATATCCCTTTACAAAAGGTTTTGCACAGAATTTGATAGGTGTTTCTTAGGGAAACTGAACCATAACGTCTTGTTAACAACGTTTTTTCGCTGAATTTCACAGGTTTTTTAGTAGAGCAACTTAACCACAACGTCCCTTTAACAGCATTTTTGTTGGTGTATTTGATAGGTTTTAAGTAGGGCAGTGGATTCAGAAAGTTCCTTCCGTACACATTTTTCAGTGAAGGTAATAGGTTTTTAGTAACACAACTTATCCGTAACGTCCCTTAAACAATGTTTTTTGCGGGTTAATTTCATAGGTGTTTAGTAGGGCAGTGTATCCAGAATGTTCCTGAAGCATATTTATTTCAGTACAGGTGGTATATTGTTAGTAGTGCAACATAACCATAAGGTCCCGTTAGCAGTGTTTTGTGTTAGTGCATCTCATAGGTTTTTAGTAGGGCACTGTAACCAGAACCTTGCTTTAGCATAGTGTTATCTGTGAACGTGAAAGGTTTCAGGTAGCGCAAGTGACCCAAAACGTGCCGTTATCAACATGTCTTCATATAATCCTTTGCTGCCCTCATCACAAACTTGTTGAAAGTGCAAATGCCCCTGTGTATGTATCCATTTGTGATACCCTTTCCCTTGTGTTAATAGTGTCTCTGATTCTTAGAAATGAAAGGTGCTCATGTTAAATGTTGGGGAGTGTGTGAGTGCTTTTTCTTTTTCTGTTAACAATACATGGTGGGTGTAGACGTCTGTCTGTTGTACAGCTATTCACATGTGTAGGGCATCCTATGTGTGCTTGTAACACCGCCCCTGTCGCCAGGCCTATGGATTCATACAATAGGCTACCGCATTTCAAGCAGTCATGGCGACTGGGTGGGTTATAGTCCAAACCTAGCATTGGATGTCTGGCGCAGGCCTGGCTGTATGAGGCGCACAGGAAAACAAGGAACAGCAACCTCCAATGTACGGTGCACATTTTAAATGTCACATTCATTTGATTGATATACTGCTTGCCTTTCCATGACCTATGAAACAGACACACCGTTTCTGCAGTGAGCACTGTGACAGAAAGTGTGAAGGGTTCGCCGGCGGGTCATACAGTTACTGTAAACATTTAATTGCAGGTGCAAGAGTCTGCAGTTAGTCTACACAATGGCAAAGTTGGTGCACCTTCCTCACTCACATACAAGTACATGTAAAGAAAAGTACAAAATCAGCAGCTTGTTTGCAGTGCAAAGAATATCAGTCTTGGTTACAAAAGTAGTGTAGCCGTATGGGTCTTGCTGAATGCTTGTCTTCCTGCTGCACGTAAGGAAGGCGCCTTTCAACTTGCTGTAAGCATTCTTTCATGTCGTAATGTATGCATGTCTGTGAATGTTGCTCATACGGCTAATGGCGTACCATGAAGTGTCCGTACTGCATTTGGCGAGAACTGAAATGGAAGCAAAAGGCACCGGTGTGCACAGTATTGCCCTACCAGCAGTGCAGTACCAAATTTTATGTACAGCATTCTGCACAGCACCTGCGGCCACCAACAGGAACAGTTGTGTATGCCAGGGGATCCTTGAAACATCCTTGCACACTATATGCTGTGCTGCAGACAATTACCTGGCAAACAGCATTGTATTGTGCATGTACTGAAACGTGCGACTGTAAAAAGGGAAAGTACTTCGAAGTGTCTGGGAAGGGTTGGTCCGGGAGCATGACAATAACTGACAACTGTTTAAGTGAGGGCCACCCAACATTTCCGTCTCTGTGTGCATGTCTCCAAAGTTATGCCTGTAGGTGGTGCCCCTTCCATACCTGACCATGGCTTCCTTTCGTTCTGTGTGCAATGTTGCAAGAGCAAAATAAATGGAATGCAATTGAAGAGGAAAGAAAGTCAATGAAAAAAGCTGCTTTTAGAGTTTGCAAGCCACAAATACACCTCTTCACAATGTACTGCGCTTTCTGCATTCCCAAACAAAATACAAAATAACACTAGCACATCTGTGCCTGCGTAAAGAATTATGCTTCCAACCACAAACATGCGCATAACCTCGCCAAGTGCCTCCTTCATTGCAAACGGTACAGAAACACTGGTAACATATTGTGCAGTTTTCCCTCCACAATGTACAGCAATAATGGCGGCATCATTGTGCGTCAACAAAGTCTCACAAACAGAAACTAAATGCTGTCACTGCATTTCAGATACTCCATACCAGTACAAATCCACATAGTGGAATCCAAAATGAGCAGCCAATGCACAGTGTGTTCCATTCATTTTCAATCAATGTATTCCTAACTCCCGCAAAAACTGTACACTTTGCTTCGTGAAGCACACAGCCTTAACCGCTACTTCAGCATTTGTATGGACAAGTGCCCCGTGTATTAGACTTTAGGCGTAAAAACCACACCCAGAAGTGTTAATCAGCAATGCCGTTGCGTGCACAGGGCCATTGCTATGGCCGCCATCTCCTAAAGGGCCGAATGTGGTACAAGCAACCTTTCATCTATCGCGATGTCCGCAGACTTGTTCTGCTGTGCGCACGTGAGTGTGATAAAAAATGACAACCAGGTTACTGGATTCCGCTTGTGTTGGTGGCTCTGAAAAGAGCCGTTTTGTATGTTTGTGTTATAGGTGGTTCCATAGAAACATTTTTTTTTCTCCAGTTTCTACAAGTGTTTTTCTTTCTTGCACTTAGTCTCAAATTCTTACAATAGCGTCTTCAGTACAGCCTGTAGATTGGAAAACAAAATGTCATTGCCAGTGGGCGACAATGGAAGGCCATTCCCATTGAGAAGGTGCACATATCGATGACCAATGTTGTCATTCTCACAGGAGTGCGTCCCAGCAGCATGCAAGTACTTACACATGCTTCTGTTGATAAAACGCCTTCTGACCTCTGGCTGATGACAACAATCATTGGAATAGTTATATACTGCATTTGGTGGTATACATGAGAAAAGGACCTTCACAGTGGGAAAAAAGCGCTTCACTGCTTTCATCATCTTTTTTAGTTGACGGTACACACTTGAACAAGCTATCGAAACCAAACGCAAGACTCCATAGTGTACGACCACTACGTGTACAACAGCGAAAGTGGCCACTCGTCGACATTCTGCAAGCAAATGTGCCAAAGTACACACATTCACACTGCACCACAAAGCCTCCACGTCTTCCAAATTCCAATTACCATTGTAGCCTCTTTCAACGGCATACTGGAGCAGATCTTGGACAACGGGATCACCCACTATAAAAACTGTGCGACTCGCCATCTCTACCAGCCTCAATACTCAGAGTACTTTAAGTAAATATGGCCGCCCTTTCCTGTGACACACACCCTGAGCACCTGATTGAACAATTTGCACAGTCCCATTGCCATTGGCCAGCATGGTGAGAAGTGCAGATTGTGGCATGTGTGCTCTCCATTTAACATTAGCAATTTGCTACATTTCCCTGCGTACAGACCACACCCACAAACGTTGTTGCGCAATCCGTCAGCCTCCGCAGTCCCATTTCCACAACCATCATCCTCAAAAATCCCGGATGAGCCTTTCGTGCTGCATACGTGTATCACCCAGGGTAAGGGCTTTCGTCTGTAGGAGTGGCTCTGAAAAGAGCCGTTTTCTGTTTTCTTTTATCTTTCACGTTTTTTATTCATTATGTCCTTCCACACAAATAGCTAGTTTTCGGTTTCATACAGTTGTGTGTTTCCTTTTGGTCCTCAGATTCTTACAGAAACCCTTTAAGAGCATCTTGGAGATGACCAAAGAAAACAGCATTACCAATGGACGACAACGACATGCCAGTTCACTGGAAGACCTTCGCATTTGTAGAACTAATTATGTGATTGTTACAGAAAAACAAGCCAATAGCGCACATAAAATCAGACTTGCGTCTGTTAATCACACAACTCCTAGCCTCTGCTGGGTACAACAGCCTATATGAGTGCTCCATGCTGTTCTTGCTGGTTTGGTGGAGAACACCACCTTGGCAGTGGGAAAAAGCCTCATCACTGCATTCATGAGCCTCTTCAGTCGACGGAGCTCATGTAAAGAAAACCCATTACCCAAATGCAACCCACCATAGTGCATGTCGCCACCATGCACAGTTGCGTAACTGGGCAGTTCTCAGCAAAGTCCATGCTTGTCGGCTAAACTGAGATGATCGACAGCGCACCACAATGCGTCCACTGCGTCCAAACCCAAATTGGTATGAAAGTTTCTTTCTTCGCCATACTTGTGTAGATCTATCACAAAGGCATCACCCGAACTCAACCCAATGCGTTTCTCCATGTCAGCCAGCCTCACTACGCATAGTACTGAATACCAGTATTACCACCCCTTCCCGTGACCCACACCCTCAGTACCTGATTGGGTCATTCCCACTGTGCCAATTCCATTGGCCAGCATGCTGAGAAGGCCAGTCTGTGGCATGTGCGCTTCCCAAACTGCCCTGAGGGCCGTGCCCCAGTACAGCAGGACCAGTCCTTCTTCCCTTTGCACTATCCTCTTCCCACCACACCATGATTGGGTGTTCTGAAGCAGTCACACGGGCATCCATTGCTGCCATCGAAAACGTCAGCATCTAATACTGTCAGTTTTCCACAAGACCTCATATGTACCGTTATAAATTCAGCCTGCAAGTGTGCTCTTATTCCAAAGTGCGTCCAGTTGAAATTTCAGTGAAACATAGCACCATTTCTGCTTACACATTCATCGACATGAGCGGTCATCAGCACAAAATGAAGGTATGAAGATTTTTTGTGGCAGTAAGTGTACAACTCTGTTATAAGTGCCTCTGCGCACGATATCTGCCACTGAATGCAAGCGTCCATTACGTTTTGCAAAAGCATACTGGTTTTCCTCCCATCTGCTACCCTGAAGTGCCAATTTCATGGTATGTCCTTGCAACGTTTTCATTTACCCATATCATACAGTGCATTAGCGATACAGGAACTCTCTTCTTCACTTGTGACAATGCTATAAATTGTGTTCCCCACTAACTCATCTCCAACACACATCGTAAAAAAATTGCATCAAAGGCACCACTGAATGTGTCTTACCAACCTAAAGGCAGTTCTGAAAAGGTCAGTGTGCGCATGTGTCTGGTTCTTTCTACGGTGCACTATTGCCACAGCCTCTTTGTAACTGTGCCAGCTTTCACTGTGCACCCTCAGTAACTCATCCATAGGAGGACTGCGTGACTTGTCCTTCGCCTGAAGGCCAGGGATCGTATCTGAACTGAAGTGAAATATCTGCAATTGCTCACAGTGGCCGCAAGGAATAAAATTAATAAAATGAAAGCCCTCAGCATTATGCAGAATGCCTTCTGGTCCGTAGAACCTGAATACCTTGCACTGTCTTTTCCAACATGTATTCTTCCTCGCGCTCCTCCCTCATCAGCCTCCTACATGGTTACTTCCTTCTGCACGCAACCAGTTGCTGTTAGAGTCTTTCTTCTGCTGGGGCCTCCCACTGGAACAGGCTCCCTGCCTCCCTGATACTTGAGCAGAACCATTTTAGGGTCTGGAAGCACCTCAAAACTTTTCCATGTGCTTGTTCTTTGTCCACTCCTTTCCCCTGCTCTATTCCTGTCTAACAATCACTGTGCACTGGTTTCCTACCCATCCTGTATTCTCTGCCCCAGGCCACTTCCCTCCCAACAGTTCCACCCCTGCACTGCCTTTATGCCAACCTCTGCTCTGCTTTCTGTAACCCTAACAGTCCAGCCACCACTTCATGGCTACACTTCTCCTACCACTTGCAAGCACCAGTCGTAGTTGCACTTATTGGTATTTCTTCTTGTTCCCATTTACTCCACTTTCACCTCCTCCTTCCCATTCACTTGCGCACTCTCAGTGTCACCTGGCCTAGTGGGATCAATGTCTTTGTATGGCCTCTGTTCCAGCTCCCTTTCCTCGTCGCACTTGTGTGTAGGCGCAGTACAAATACCACAAAATACCATATCATATCACATGATACACACACTGCATTCATATCAACAGGATGCCGGCCACGTAACTTCTACACTTCACAGAATTCTCCTTCCACTGTAATACATGTACTACAAATGTCAGGAAAGTAATCGGACAAAAGCAGCACTGAATGTACGTTTGCAACGTTAAGCACATCCGTGCAGTGCATGCATACAAACAGGATGCCATGCCCCTTATATTGCACACTTTCATCATAGCCTCCTACATATCTCATGACAAATACACCTTCTGCCACAGCGTTTATGTACACACCACAACCACCAACCACATTGCGCAATAGCTTAGCCTCGGCAATGGCAATTCTGCAGCTGGCACCCTGAAAAGACCCGGAAGTGACACGTGCAATCCTCAAAGTACTGCGGTATCAGTAGATTTACCGTGCTAGGAACAGGAGTTGGGGGTGGGCCAAAGGTAAAAGAGGGTAGGGGATTGTGTCTTTAGAATTGTCTCTGAAAACACATATTTTTTTTTAAATGTTTTTGGGTTGTGTGTTTTTGGTATGTCCGTGCATGCGTGCATACATTTATTTTCTCTCTTTTGCTTACTGTCTGTTTGCTTGTCCTCTTGACATTTTTTGCGACTGAAGGTGAATGCTTCTCTTACATTTCTACAGGATTCTTTGCAATGCCTCGTGCAGAGTGGCAAACAGAACAGCATTTCCAATAGAGGTAAAAAAAATACCATTTCCCTGGAAACACTGGAAATCTTGCTGGTACTTCATGCTTTCGTAACATCCCAGCACTGCACATAAAGTCACACATGCTTCCGTTTATCAAATACACCTCCTGACCTCCCGTGGCTGTGGACACACTAAACCGGCATGGTCCCATGCTCCTCTTGGTGTTAGCGATGAATGTTCGCAGCAAACCCTCTTTCTACGGGCTACATGTGCACATCGTGCACAAAGGTATCATCGACAATTCACACTCTGCGTCTCGCCATGTCTGCCAACGTCGCTGCAGCGAGTTTTGGGTGAAAAAGTTACCACCTTTCCTGTGAACCACACCCTGCACAACTCATTGGACAATCCCCACATTTCCATTTGCAAAGATACCATGCTCAGAAGGGCAGGATGTGGCACGTGTTCTTTCGCAGCTACAGCAAGGGCCACGCCCCAGTAAAGGTCTCACAATACTTCTTCCCTTTGCACTGGCATTTCTGCAACACTCCCTCATTGGCTGCAGTCAAATTTTCAAACACGCATGCACCAATCACATACTAAACCTCTGCATTGCACACTATCATTTATGTTCACCACTCCATATTTACCGTTTCACACTCTCATTGCACGTTCCGTTTGCTTCCAAAGCCCCTCGACCAAACACTTCTCTTAACGGGTGCACTATTTCAACATCCACAAAGATCCTGAGGGCCACCCAGGACACCTTTGGCCATGCACACAACAGTCCAGCCCCTGCCCACACCCAGCACAACACTATGGGTCCATGCATGCGACCATGAGGCCAGCTAACATTATGCACAAACACATCATATGTGTCAACACTTCTGCCCAACTCCCCCACACCATAAAACGCCCACTCATGACAACAGGTCACAATCAGCAGAATCCACAAACATGACAGAACCCCACCACCCCTAACCACAACCTTTTCACATCATTTGGCCTACTTCGACAAATCTGCACACAGCACAGTAACCAAGCATATATAAGCGGCACTTCAACCGTACCCGACTTCCATACTGACTGTATGCAAACACTGCACCCAGTGACCACACTGCGTGCCTTTCTAGTGCACCATCTCCAACCACACATCAAAAACTGTACCATGTTCCAACAGGGACCTCACCTGCGAAACCAAACATACACGCATGGCTGCTCGCATGGCATACACTCATGGTCCCCATCCCCATGGAGTCCTTTAGGACTCCATGGGGATGGGGCTTTAAAGAATTCTGCCTCCAGAATTACCGGGTCACCAGGGTTGTAATGCCCCGGTGATTCCGGCAATCACGGAGGCAGAATGGTATTACCGGTACGGCGGCAGCCTGCCGGTTTTTCCGGCACAGCTACCGCCGGACTCGTAATGAGGCCCACAGTATTTTTTCTCTCAGACCTCCTCTTCCTCTGCTCAGTGTTTGAGCAGGAAAAGGGGGGGAGTTGGAAAATCAGAATATCTGATGGGGTAGAGGTGTTGAAAAGGGAGGGATACATGTCTCACCATTGGGTGTCCCAGACCCAGGTGATCCTCCCGCACAGGTCCACCCCCAGGGTGTGGATCCAAAGGCTGTGCCCTGGCCACCTGAGTAAGGGATCTCTGGGATCCAGGTCGTGAAACACCCCTTGGTTTTCCACAGATTGCAGGGATTGGCGGTTTTGTGGTATACAGTTTCTGGGATAAACTGGGTGAAATCATTATCATTTTGTAAGTGTATGGCTCAATTTCAATGTCCAGATATTATTATTGTTCATTGCGGAGGAAATAGTTTGGGCTATGCTAGTCCAGTATCTTTGCAGGTTGCATTAAAGGATATGTTCTGAAGCTTAATGGAATTATTTCCATACGCAAAGATTATTTTTTCCAAAATAAATCCAAGGGAAATATGGAATTGTCCAAATTCTTTTTGTGTACAAATAGAAAAAGCTAGGCACCATGTGAATAAATGTGTATGTGCTTTTTTCAATGGCTTAGGCATGGCATAGTTTCCAAATTAAAATATCATGTTAGATGGTGTAAATACTTTCTGGAGCAATGGAGTGGATTTAAATAATTTTGGGAATTACATTTTTCTTTTGAATGTTAAAAATGCTTAGAAAATTTTCATGTGCACAACTTAAATGGGAAAATGTGGCTTGCGTAGGAAGGTAGGTTTAGGATATAAAATGAGAAAAACAAAAAGAAATTTAAAAAAACAAAAAAAAACGTTTTTTAAGAGCCACCATTGTAGAATACATTTTTTAAATTGAGTGTAAACCTCCCTACCCCTTCAATTGGACATGCTATCCGCCGACACCGCGGTAGCCCTCGGGCACTGCGCGTGCTATCTGGGCCCTTTAAGCATGCCAGGCATGGAAAGGGGACTACGGAGACCGCGGACAGTCATTGATGTCTGTGTACGCAGGGATCAGGCAATCAGGTTCCCTGGGTGTAGTGTGTGGTGTGCATGGAGACTAGGTAGCAAGAGTGATCTTTGTTTTGTGAGGTGGAGATGGCTATGGCTGTGAGGAAACAGACTGTCTGGATTGTGGGAGACTCTTGGATCCATTGGCTGAAGGTGTATTGCACCGTGGATTGTCTGACAAGCTTGGATTTAATGAATTTCAAGTTTCATGGTATGGAGTTCGAGGACTGAAGTGGGCAGAATTCCTCACGTTTTTTGGAATTATGGTTAACTTAACTTAAAGCACCCAGACATCATTGTAGTTCACTTTAGAGTCAACAGTTTGGGCTATGTTACCAGAATTTCATTACAATTTGCAATGATACATTAGGAAAGTTGATTTTTCCACATTCAAAAACAATTTGTTCACGGATGGCTCAGAGACAAATGTGGATGCGTTCAAAATTATTTTGTCCACAAATTGAGAAAGCAAGGTGCAATGTGAATAAAGTTGTATGTGCTTTTTTGTAGGATTTTGGGATGACATCTTTCCATAATGAAAATATTAAATTTGATATTGTCAAAATGTTTCGAAGAGATTGGGCCTCATTCCGAGGTTGGTGGTAGTCATGGCACTATTTGCACCATGACTGCCACCAATAACGGGTCTGGCACCAGTCTAGTTCAATGGGCACTTACCGGTGTAGTCCGACCTTTGTGGGACCGGTAAGTCCCCATTGAAAATGGCATTCCCCATTCCCATTTGAGCCGCCATAGTGCTCAATGGGAATGGGGAGGGTGCAAATAACGGGCTCGCGTATGTCAAGCCCGTTATTTGTGCCCTGGTCCCTTAACGGGTCCCGTCCATAACGTCAGGTCAGACCAGGCGTTAAAGGAGGGACCCGCTAAGGGACCTTGTAGTAGGGCGGTAAGGGATTACCGGCACCGGTCTCCTTACCGGTGCCCGGTATCCGCCCCACTCGGAATGATGCCCATTGAGTGCATCTTACTGATGTGGGCAATCAGGTTTTTCTTGAAAACGTTCTAAATGCATTGACACAGTTTTTGTGAACATATATAATATGAATCAAAGTACTGTTTAGTGTTTGAAGTAAGATAAAATTGAAAAACAGAAAAAAAAATTAGAAGCACTTTTTTGAAAGTTAGAAAAAATAATTGAGTTCAGTAGAATATTTGTTAGTTGAGTACATAAAACCAAACAATTAAAAAAATATATAAAAGGCAAAGACAGAAAAAAGTTTCTTTTAAAAAACAATTTTTGAACGAAAAACAATTAAAATGATTTTCATTCTCCCACCCCGCGCCTGGATTGTTCTCTGTGTGCATGGACTTCCACACTGTCCATGGACTACAAAGGCTGGAAAGGATCTTGTGATTTTTTTTTTAAGTTCCATTTTTTTACTGTGAAAGGTGGCTCCTAAAGGAACCGTTGTTTTCTGTATTTTGTGATTTTTCTGTGCTTTTTTTTTGTTGCTTTTTTAGTTTTTTATAGGAGAGGCAAGGTACGGTGGGGGAGGGTAGGGGCACCAGCCCTAGAGATGAAGGGGCAGTTGGATGGGGGAATATGTCGAGTGGCCTTAAATTTAAGGTGGGGTGCAGCGTTTTTCGTGCTCTTTGTCTGCGACTGTGAAAACACTATAAAACTGCTCCCCATTGCAGATTGGTGCTTCGCAGTACAAACAAGGTAAGGGTCAACAGTGTTCTGTATGGCCTGCGAGGTGGCCGCTGGGATCCTCTGCCCCAAAGGAGTATTCTGTGTGGTGGCAGGAGCAGTCGAGGAAGATGGGGTAGAGGTTGTCTTCCTACTTCTCCCTGAGAAAGCCTTTCTCAGAGCACCCAGGCGGTTGGATCTGGTGTGGCAGCACATGGAGTTGGTCCCATAAGAGTACAGCCCAGGTTTTTCACACCTGAGTATGGCGTGGCACTCAGTGCATCTCACCTTGGCTGCCCGAGTCTTCGGTACACCCCCAACGGTGGTGAAAAACTGCCACACCCATGACTCTCTCCGGATGCGCTGGAGGTAGGCACTTCCACTACCTCATCTTCCTCTTGATCCTCATCTGTATTTCTGTGCCTGTTCCCCTGTCCAGGCCCCCAGATCGTGATGGTGGTGGAGGCTGGGGAGGAGGCCATGACAGATGCCATTGAAGTAGATTTTCAAAAGTCTGTAAAGCAGGTCTTCTCCAAGTGCTCTCTGCTGGATAGCCAGTTTGGGAATGACTGAAAGTAATGGATGTGTCCCTTCAGAGGAACTGACCGCAGAGTTGAAAATAGGCCTTGGAAAGTTGTAAAAAGTGGCAAGATCAACTAAGATTGGATCTAGGAGCTCTGGAAGGGTAGACCTTCAACTTGAAACACCCTAGATTGGCCGAAAATGCAGTTTGAAACTGTCCACAGTCACGGACACTGTTCGCGGTCACATGATGACGTCCGGGAACATCTGCGGCTCTGATGGCTGTCTGCAGATATCCATTAGGCGGGAGACGCTGGGCGCATGCGCATGGTTGTCTGCACACGGGTGCGATGTCCGCTGTCTAATTAAAAGTGCGTCGTGCGAGAACGGACATGTCCAGACACGGCGCGCTGTCCGCAGACACCCCCATTTTGCGCACATACCGGAATGGGAAACATAAATTGGAGGATTTGGAATTTCTATACAATGATCATCAGGGGAGGGAGGAAGTAAAGTTTCATGAAAACGTCTTTCATTTATATTTTGGGAATTTGATGGGTGTGATTGTTGGGGGTAATGGGACACGTACAAGAAGGTCAGTGATAATGAACATTTCTAATAACATGATTTTTAACATAGTAAGTTCATCCAATTTTGCAGACAAGATCATGATTTTCATTATGTACAGTTGGGAGCAAAGATAGTCTTTCTGGTTCTTGGTATTGTCCATAATTAAATTGTCACTAGCCATTCTTCATGAAGGTAAAGATGCATCCAATCATAACATCAATATTGTAGTGAATATAGCAGAAACCGGCTTCAAACAAATCGGAAATGGAGTTGTCCTCCACCAGCAAGGATGGTTGCGCTGTACAGATTTTAACACAGACGTCCAGAGCAAAGTATCGATATGCCCTTTGAGGAGGAACAGCAATCCGGCCCTACGATTGAAGAGGCACTAAAAGCTATCAAAAAAGATGCTGACACAGCAACATCTCTACAATCAAGGCATACATTTCTGGCTTTTCGGAGAGCAGCAGGTCACTCTGTGACCACCACAAGAGGTGGTAGATCCTATCAACGAGGATCCTATTATTCCCAAGGAATCAGGAAAAGGAATATAAAACCTCTCAAAGGCAGATGCCTGTGTCATCATCTCAAAGAGGGCGACAGCAGAAACATGCATGACTTCCAGTGCTCTGCAGCCACTACACAGGAGCAAGTGGGAGGCAACCTCCAGAACCTCTGGAGCATTGGATTGCAATCACAACAATCACCAAATGCTGTCACTGCATTTCAGATACTCCATACCAGTACAAATCCACATAGTGGAATCCAAAATGAGCAGCCAATGCACAGTGTGTTCCATTCATTTTCAATCAATGTATTCCTAACTCCCGCAAAAACTGTACACTTTGCCTCGTGAAGCACACAGCCTTAACCGCTACTTCAGCATTTGTATGGACAAGTGCCCCGTGTATTAGACTTTAGGCGTAAAAACCACACCCAGAAGTGTTAATCAGCAATGCCGTTGCGTGCACAGGGCCATTGCTATGGCCGCCATCTCCTAAAGGGCCGAATGTGGTACATGCAACCTTTCATCTATCGCGATGTCCGCGGACTTGTCCTGCTGTGCGCACGGGAGTGTGGTAAAAAATGACAACCAGGTTACTGGATTCCGCTTGTGTTGGTGCCTCTGAAAAGAGCCGTTTTGTATGTTTGTGTTATAGGTGGTTCCATAGAAATATTTTTTTTTCTCCAGTTTCTACAAGTGTTCCAGTTCTAGACATCAATCGACAGGGAAATGTCCTAGAGTACGTTAAGAAGCCACTAAGGGTACCACCAAAGACACAAATACAACCGAATCTAAACGACCTTCAAGCTAATGCAACACAAATGCTCATCAAACAAGCTATACAGAAATATGAACGTGGAGGCCCATCCTAGACCTGTGAACCCTGAATGAATCTAAAAAGCAAACAAAGATTCAAGATGCTCACGTGGCAAACGTCATCAAGGCAGTACAGCCAAATGACTTCCTAGCATCTTATTTTCACAGCCCGGTGCACAAGGCCCAAAGACAATTCCTGAGGTTTGTGGCTGGAAGCAGCCATTACCAGATCAAAGTACTGTCATTTGGGCTCCGTTCTGCTCCAAGAACGTTCACGAAGTGCCTCAATCTGGTAGCGACCTTCTTGAGAAGGAAGGGTTGTCACTTACACTCCTACCTAGATGATTGGCTGCTAAGGGGAACCACAAAGCAAGAGTCGTCTCAAGGGATAAAGCAGGTGGTACAAACATTGACACACCTGGGATTCTCAAGCAACTATGTGAAATCCTATATGGTACTGTGATGAATCAGAGGTCGTTATCCCAGAAACGCCGACCTGGGACCCTTCTCATGTGGTCAGGGAACGGCAGACGCTTCCTCATCCCGACCCTGGGGTTAGTGTTCTGGGGAGAATCACGTGAAGGGGGAATCGGGTCAGGAAAATTGGGAGAACACCTCTACTAACTTCCCTAGAGAGCCAGCACTCTTAATGACATACTGTTGACCAGATGAAGAAAAAAGTAATCAGAATATTGGGGACTTCAAGTCCCACAATGCCCTGAGACGAGGGACTCAGAGGCACTCAACTGGTCCTTACCTGAGCGGGATCTTTGTATATATATATAAGAACCCCTCAGGTGCGGGTCATTAGACCAAGTGGTTTTAGCTGGTATATCCCCATCAGTGTTACCATTAAGCATATGAATGCTTCTCAAGTCCATTTCTTCATTCCACTCTTGACCTCTGAGGCGTTTTAAGGCATCGGATCATATGCCGGGGGAGCGATTTCTTTTGCTATGGCAATCAGAATTTAAGTCCCCACATATTATCAGCTTAATGTTCTGGAACTCTCCATACAGTTGATCAATCCAATCGGTGACAACATTCACAAATGCATTCCCTTCATGAAACCTCTGGGTTCCAGTACAAATTGAAACGCAGTAATAGGTCTGGATTCTTATTTACAACATTTTCGAGGCTACAGATTAGAATCTGTATATATGCATTTGGGTTAATTGTTTGCTTCACTTTTATTTTTAGATCATTCTTTATCGCTACCAAGAATCCAGTTGACCAAAACCATGATTGCCAAAGTAAAGAGGGGGCAAAGCATAAATCCCATGTTGGCTAAACAACAAGAGAACATTGTTGCCAGAAGTTTGTAACTATTGTTGCCAGAATGAGGAAGAGGCAATAATTAAGCAAGTTACCAACATGCATTGCCTAAGTCAAAGAAAAGCCATAGTAAGAAAGAAATATTGTCAGCAGTTAATTAAAGTAACTTTGCAAAGTGGCAGGAGAGAAGCCCTCCTGATATAGAGTGTTCAGGAGGAGAGAAGTTTAACCTGTATTGCATCCCAAAGGAAGTTGTGAATGCCGATGTTGATAAAAGCTAAAGACGTTTATAAAGATTTGAAGTAGATCTTACCACAAGGTACTAGTAGTAGTGGTAGGAGATTATTGTCCTGGCAGGCGAGTATACCAGGATAGGGACTTTATAATGGTAGTCCTGGCAGGTGAGTGCACCAGGAAGCAATTATTGAAGTACTACATTGTGGTTGAAGGTTGTCAAGAAGAATAAGTGGGATACCCACTAAAATGTAGCTTGAATTGTTGTGAAGAAGATGCGATGTTGAGCTTTTTTCTAGATGTGGAGAGTTAAAGACACTTGGTCAAGTTGAACTGTTGCTTAAATACCAGTTGAAAGACTTTTGGAGTAAGAAGAACTTTATAGTCAAAAGCTGACTACAAGAAAAAACTTTTTTATTATGAACTTTCAAAACCTGACTAAAAGAAGGAACTTGTTTATTTGAACATTGATTGAAATTCCTGTTTTGACTCTGGGCAAGGGGATCCAACCCAGGTCACAAGGATACACAGTTCTCCAGCATATGATCTTTCATGGATTCACATGCTGTGAATGTTCACAGTCGCCAGGCGGTCAATCCCTGGTTACTTTGACTTAGTACGTTTTCTATGGAAAAACTTGACACTTTGAGTGTCCCATCGACGTCGTTGTGGGTGATTTTGGTCCCCACCAATAGGATGTTGAGTGTATAGCTCCTCCCCAGCAGCTTCCCCTCAGATTTCAACATCTTTCGAGTTGGGGGGATTCCTTGCGTTCTTCTCTACTGAGAGAAATTCCCGTTCCTTAAAAAAATTAAAAATTAATATTTCTTCAACCTTTTACTCCACCCGGAGCAACCGCTACGACTTATATGGTCCTGTCTGCAACCATGGACACATCTGGACCTAAGAAGTCCTTATTTAGGCCGTGTGACACCTGCAGCATAAAGAATGTGTATGAAGGAGACAGACATGCATATTGTCTTTATTACCTCTACCCTAACCATTCCGCGGAGGAATGTAACCTCTTGGCAAATGAGATTAGAACCTTTCTTTTATAAAGACAAGATAAATCTTGTCAGTATCACAAAAATATATTTATTTATATACAACTTTGCAATATTTGTTCATACACCATATCTTTTTGAATGCAAGGAATTTTTTCAACATCTACATACAAACACCACCATTAATTTCTTTATTCATTCATACTCTCACTAATGTACATATCTACATGACAAGGGTTATACATACACCCTACAATACTCACAATATTGAATACATGTATAACACCTATCTTAATTCTCAATGAGTGTTTATACAAAATCAAATAGCAATCTGCTTATTCGATAAACTTGATATATGTTTCGGTCGTCAAAGGGAAGCTACCGATACAGCCACAGGGTTACTGCAACCTTCTTCAGGATACGGGTGGTTAATGATGAAACCAACCCGAGGTGTCAAAAGGTGGGAGATGTCATCTGGCATCAGTCTATAGACAAACAAACATGCATATGTTCTAAGACACTTGGCAGAGGTCTGCAAAAAAGAGAGGATAAGGCACAGAATGAGCCTCCCTTCACATAACTCACTAGAGGTTTTTTACTTCAATACTGGTCAATAAATGCCCTAATGATTTTAGAACAGGGCTGCAGGATATATTCCTTTGCTGACATGAGGCTCCATTATTGTATTTTGGTGGTGAGTGCCAGTCAGTATACACATTCAGGACAGTAGACACATACGTGTTTCTGTGTTTTTTTAACAAGAGATCTGAACCTTAATTATATGCATGTTTGTTTCAGATCCTCTGTATCTCCGATTCAAGGTGATACTTTCCACCAATCCTCACTTCATCTCAAAAGTGCCATCGGAATTTCACAAGAATGCAACCATAAGCCTAGATTCTTTTAAAACGCAACCTCACCAGCGGAGAAAGCCCTACACTCCCGGAGCTTGAAAAGGGCGCTAAAATATTATCTAGACCAGACAAAATCATTTAGATGAACTAAACAGCTTTTTGTCACCTTTGGCCCATCCAACAGGGAAAATCCATTTCAGAACAGGGCATTGCAAGGTGGATTTCATCAACTATCTCCTTCTGCCACTCGAAGGCCACGGAGTGCCCATCAAAGACATTTGCCAGGCAGCAACATGGGCAGTGCCTCACACTTTTGCCAGGCACTACTGCTTACAACAACAGCACGCTGAAGATGCGTGCATGGGACGAGCAGTCCTTCAACGGCTGTTCCAGTAAGGTAAGCCCTGCAGCTTCCGGGATATTTTTTCTTGTACTTATGTATATATAGTTCTCGCATTAGCGCAGAAAATTTGCAAGTCTATCATTTGTGTTTGCCTGTTTTATCTCCTCCTAACATGTATACTGCTATAAAATCTATTCACAGCATGTGAATCCATGAAAGATCCAATGCTGGAGAAGGGAGTTGTTTCTTAAATGTAACTCCATTTCTCCAGCGTTGGTATCTGTTGTGATGTTCTTTACATGGGGACATTGCTAGTGAAGGAAAGCTATGCCATGGAATACTTACTGCCTCAAGTTCCAGTGAGGTCATAGAATCTGTATGTGTTTATGTTGCTCTCAGCATTCTATGTTTTGTCAGTTGAGTTTGCCTGTTATGAGAAGGGGTCCTCTGTTGTTGTAGGGGGTCTTTTATCTCCTGTTATCTTAATAAATACTTACCATGAAGACTTACCTGATGGCCTGAGCGTCTTCATAACAATGGCGACGAGGATGGGATGTTAACAGGAGACTCCCAGCAACGACCCAGCTCGCATGCCGCTCCGCTTCCCACAAGCGTAGTAGTGGCCGCCGAGGGAGAGACCCCGTTGTGTGCTCTGGGCCGCTCCGTTTTCCCAAGCGTTGCAGCGGCCACCAAAACAAATCACAGACCCCATCGTGTGCTGCTTTGTGCTCTGGGCCGCTCCGCTTCCCCAAGCGTTGCAGCGGCCACCGAGTCAAATCCGGCTGACGAAGATACCAAGTAAGTGCCTGCGCCGCAAATGAGCTCCCTGCCCACTGCGAAGTTCGCTTCGCTTGGTTGATTCCGCCGTTCCGAGGCGACATTGCCCACGTCCTAGCAAAGCTCCGTGCAGTCGTGCGGCAGACCCTCTGTTCCAGCCACAGGGAGACGTGAGACACCACTTGCCTCCCTTTTGATTCATTCCCGCTAAGAAAAAATAAAAAGAGGGACGCGCGTTCCTGGAAAGGGGAGGAGTGAGCCAGGGGAGAGAGAAGATTACCCTATGTACGGTAGAGCGTGCGCAGCACAAATGTAAACAGAGGGTGCGCAGTACAAAGTTAAACTCTGCTTCATTCAGTTTCGTGTTGGGATCAACTGGCGATATCGTTGTGCGGATTAACACAGTTTCTGTGAATCGTTAGCAGCATCCTTAGCAGGAAAATTCCTTTGATGTTTATGAAGCAATAAGCCGGGAAAAGTGAGCACAAAGAACCATAGGTTCCATATTTGCAAGTTTGTTTACCAGAGCAATCGTGAAAAGACAATTTGGCAAGCTGTTGAAGTTAAAGAGCGTTACGTCCCGGCGCTCATTCTGTATCTAGTACACACCAAATACTCTTAATAATTTCTCCATAGCAAAGCGGATTGGATAAAAAGTTTTATCCGTGTGACTGAGGAAGGTTAGAAGATCAGATACAATCACTGACAATGGCGGGTTTACCTGGCATAGCTGGTCCACCAATTTTTATGCCAGTTCCAGGCCCAGCTAAAATCATGTGGGCTCAATGGCGCAAAGGGTTCTTACATTATATGAAGGCAGCCGGCGGAACATCATACTCCAGTGAGAGGAAATTGGCATTATTATTACATTTCCTAGGGTATGAAGGCCAAAGAATATATGAAACACTTCCCCAACCCGTGGGAGATGGCAGTGGTGATGCTGTGAACGAATTTGATTTGGCTCTGATGAAGCTGGATAAACATTTTAATCCGAAAACTAGCACAATATTGGAACGCTATAATTTTCACATGCGTGTACAAGCTTCTGGAGAATCTGCGGAAGAATATGTGACGGCGCTGTGACACATGGCTTTATCCTGCAAATTTCAAGAAGTATTTGATGAACATGTACGCGACCAGTTCATGACACACTGTAGGTCCAATAAAATTTGCGAAGAACTGTGGTTAAGGGATGAGCCAAATTTGGATGAAGTATTAGACATTGCAAGACGTGTGGAACACTCATTAGCCTGTGCGCCAAATTATCAAAAAACGAGTCTGGAGAGTCAAAGGAGAGCAAGAGAGAAGTGTTAAACGTGGTGGATGGGAAAAGCAAGAGAAAAAGCAGGAACAGACAATCAAATCGAGTAGCTGTGAAAGACAAAATAAATCAAGATCCACCGCAGAGGACAGAAAAAAGGGATGAGAGACTCTGTTTTCGATGTGCGAGTAATACGCATTTAGCATCTTCGGTTGTGTGCCCAGGTCGCAGAGCTACATGTGCGAAGTGCAAAAGAAAGGGACATTTCGCGAACTGCTGTAAGAACTTTCAATTTGGACAATTTGGTCAAAAGAAGGTCCTCTATGTGAATGAAGAAGAAGATGGAAGATCGTCTGAGGAGGAAATAACACTTCCGATGCAGAATGTAATTGTCGATACTGTTAATGTCGTTATGGAGGGTGAGAGTGTGGATGATTGTGAGCGTCCGTATGCAGTGGTGAAGGTGAATGGTCATGAGGTTTCCATGATGGCGGATTCTGGTTCTAAGATTACTTTAGTATCCTGAAGTGTATTTGAGAAGGACATGAAGGGTAGGGTCTTTGACTTGTCAAAACCCAACATAAACCCTGGAGGGTACAATCAAGATATGATTGAGTTGCTGGGGTATGCTTGGAGCAAATTTGAATTTAAGGGTCGGAAGTGTGACGGTAAAGTGTACATAACCAAGAATCTTGCCATCAGATTAGATCCCAACCAAGATGAGCAAGTGTACCAGGTGAAATTGCCACGTGCAAGTTCATGCAAGTATGTGGCAGAACACAGTAGAGTATTTGATAAGAGTCTGGGGAAAGTGAAGGGTTTTCAACATCAGATCATACTGAAAAGAGATAGTATACCTGTTGTTGCGAAACTTAGGCCAGTACCTTTCTCTTTAAGGGAGGGTGTCAAGAAAGAGTTGAAGGAACTGTTACAGTTGGGTGTGATTGAAAGGGCAGGAGGAGTTGAGTCGGTATCCCCGGTTGTAGTTGTCAAAAAGAGTTCTGGGGATTTAAGATTGTGCATTGACATGCGCAAGCTCAACAAGTGCGTGATGGTCGATAGGCATCCACTGCCAAATATGTGTGAGATGTTAACCATGGTTGGGCGGGGCAAGATATTTTCGAAACTTGATATGGCGTCTGCTTATCACCAGGTTGAACTGGAGGAAGAGTGCAGAAAGGTTACAGCATTCATCACTCATGAGGGTGTTTTCCAATTCAGAAGGATGCCTTTTGGGTTGGCTCCAGCCTCATCAGTGTTTCAAAAGATCATGGATCGATTGCTCAGGTGTGTGAAGGGCGTGTTTTGCTTCCAAGACGATGTCTTGATTTGTGGTGAAACGCTAGAAGAACATGACAGAAGTTTGTGTAGAGTGTTAACATTTTTTTAAGAGAGAGGCAAGAGAGAGGCATCACCTTAAGGCAAGAAAAGTGTACATTTGCTGTGTCCAAAGTGGACTATCTTGGTCACGAGGTGTCATCTGAAGGGGCAAAACCCAAAGAGAGTATTGTGAATTCCATAAAGGAAATTGAAAGGCCAACTACTAAAAGTGAATTACGTTCATTTTTAGGTATGACCGAATTTAATCAGAAATTTGTAGTGAATTATGCCACCAAAGTGTTGGAAATGAGGAAAATGTTATGGAAGGGCGCCGAGTTCATATGGAATCGTGAGTGTGATTTAGAATTTACAAGGATCAAGCAGGAGATAGATATGGCTCAGCCATTAGAATATTTTGACACAAGAAAACTATGGGGGTATGCCCCTCTGCGTTCATGGGGGTATGCCCCTCCCGAGCGGCCTCTGCCCACACCAGCGCCTAGACCTTAGTCTGAGGATGCGTTCTTTGTGAAATATTTAAGGGTCTTTTTAGGGAAATGTATCCTGAACCTCCTGTACTGCCTTTTGCCCCGGCTGATCCTACGCATGTCCCGGTGGTACCGCTTCCTCCACCTCTATCTGCTGGACCTCCAGCTGGTGAGTCTCTCCTGGTGCTTGTAAAACATTATTTTTACTGTTCTTTGTGCCCCCTTGGCCCATGTGTTACCTCTCCCTCTGTGTTTCCCTTCTGCTTGGTTCCCCTCCCTTCCTCCCGCCTGTCATTGATTGGCTAGTGTTGAGTTCCTTCGGTCCAGAGGCCCGCCGCACACAGCCCTCGCCACTTTCACCTGGCTGAGCTGGTGTGCACACGAATCCTGCTGATGAGTCTCTCCTGGGGCATTATTTTTACTGTTTTTTGTGTCCCCTTGGCCTGTGTGTTACCTCTCCCTCCGTGTTTCCCTTCCGCTTGGTTCCCCTCCTTTACTCCCGCCTCCTAACCCGCCCATTCCCCTGATTGGCTTCTGTTGAGTTCCTTGGGTCCAGAGGCCCGCCGCACACATCGCCCGCCACTATCACCTGGCTGAGCTGGGGCGCACACAAATCCTGCTGGTGAGTCTCTCCTGGGGCTTGTAAAACATCATTGTTACCGTTCTTTGTGCCCCCTTGGCTCGTGTGTTACCTCTCCCTCCGTGTTTCCCTTCCGCTTGGCTCCCCTCCCTTCCTCCCGCCTCCCAACCCACCCACCCCCCCTGATTGGCCATTCCATTGATCTTACTGAACCTCCCAGGGCAGCCCTCTGCCCGGCAGCCCTTGCTGCTAAGAGCCCCAAGGCAAAGGGCGGCTCCCACAGCTGCCAGCCGTCAACCAGGTTAGACCCTCTTGCTCCCCTGCATACCCCTGACCACATAGTTTAAAAAAAAAAGATTTTTATTAATTTTATTCAAACCAAACAACAATACAAACCAAACATGCAGGACAATTTACAACCTTTATGTTAAGCACCATTTAGTCTTGGTCACTGCTCCCCCTGTCCCACTCCCATTTGTGAGCCTATTTGTTCTTCGCATTCCGTATCTGCTACATGTGGCAGGGTCTCACTTCCCTCGGATTCTGTTGGATCCGATATTG
This sequence comes from Ambystoma mexicanum, assembly GCF_040938575.1. Classification (NCBI taxonomy): domain Eukaryota; kingdom Metazoa; phylum Chordata; class Amphibia; order Caudata; family Ambystomatidae; genus Ambystoma; species Ambystoma mexicanum. The sequence continues at coordinate 158,478,281 of NC_090925.1, forward strand.
CTCCAAACAGTTCTGCTATTAATCATTTCCATGCCATCAGGGTACCCATTTCTTCCTCCATCCTCATGTTGCTCACCTCTTGCCATACCATCGTTTCAGCCTCCGCCCATTTCTGCAACTCCTTCCACCATACCTCCACCCTTGACTTGTGACACATCTTCCATCCCATGGCAATCCTTTGTTTTGCAAGCACATATGCCAAATCTTTTAGTTTCCCAACATGTTTAAGTTTCTGTGATCTGGGGAACCCCCCCAGCAAGCAGGCCCAGGCCGTGTCTATGATGAGTGTGACCCCCTTCTCTACTAGTTTTTGTGCTACTTCACCCCAGAAATGCTCAATTACTGGGCATGACCAAAACATGTGTGTCATGTCAGCGTTGTCCTTGTCAAATTTGGGACATGCCTGTCGCCCAGCATTTCTGAACTTGGATATCCTCAGAGGAGTCATGTATGCTCTTTGCGTTATATACAGCTGTATTTGTTTTAGTCTAGCATTTCTTGACACCTTCTTGTGGTATCCCAGAGCACGTTCCAACATCCCATCCTCTATCATGGCTCCTACCTCCGCTTCCCAATCTAGTCTCAATTGTGTCAATTCCTTCCCGACCTTAGTCATCACCATCTCATACAACCTAGAAATCTCATGTCCCCCTTCCGATATATCATATATTGCCCCCATAATAGCAGCTGGTTCCTCTGCTAAGACTGTTTCAGGGCTCGTTTTCGGAATTTTCTGCACCATCCTTTGATACGCAATGTATTGGCCGTATGTAATCCCGCCTCTTCCCCAAGTCCTTCAAAATCCTTAATGGTCCCCTCTTGCCAAATGTCTCCTAATGTTACTAGCCCCACCGATTCCCAGTAGATCCTGATAATCACCCTCAGCTGCTTATCTCCCCCAGCCAAAGCAACCAGCGGTACCTGTGGGGAGCATGGGAATGGGTCCTCCATCATCCGGCATGCTCGACACCACATTTTCCACCCAAGCATCATCATTCCAGAGTGCTCCTTCATTTCTGCCTCAGGCAACCAGATCATTTCCCTTAGGTAAAACGGGGTACAATCCTGCCCAAACAACCTCAGTTCAGGGGTCGCTTCATCGAAGAGCCACTTGGCCACATATTGTAGTTTACTCTCTACGTAATAAACCTCAAAATTAGGTAGTTTGATGCCCCCCTTTTCATAGAAGTTCTGCAACTTCCATAGCGCCACTCTGTTTCGGGTACCATGCCACAGGATGTCCTTACACATACTGTTCAGTTTAGCAAAAAACTTCTTGGGTATCATATGTGGAATATTACTAAAATAATGCAGAAGCCTAGGTAGGACCACCATCTTAAGCATTGCTCCTCGTCCCATCATTGCTAGGGGCAACTTCTCCCAAAACTTCATGCATTTCCCGATTTTCTCAATGGCTATCTGGGTGTTGTGCCTATGTTCCTCTTCTGCGGTGTGGTACACGTCTATTCCAAGGTAACGGAAAGAACTAACCGCCCATGGTTTTTGTAGCACCGGTAACCTTTCCACAGGGGTTCTCTTATAGCTACCTAACGGGAATATGCTAGATTTTTGAGGATTCACCGCTATGCCGGACAGTTCCGCATACCTCTCCATCACTTCCAGGATATATTGGAGATTTTCTTCCGGGTATTTCAATTTATATGTCGTTCCCCCCCTACCTCAATACCTATGTATCATATTGCTGCCTGAGGTATATTGCCAGGGGCTCCAGGGCTAGAATGTAAAGCATCGGGGACCAAGGGCACCCCTGCCTGTTGCCATCTCTCAGATATCACTGATCCTGTTCGTACTCTGGCTAGCGGCTCACTGTATAGCATCTTCGCCCACCTAATGTAACCGGGTCCCACTCTATACCCCCGCCAGGGCCGTCAACAGCAATGGCCACTTAACCGAGTCGAAATCTTTTACTGCATCTAAAGACACAATCACCATTTTGCCTTCAGTCCTACCACCCCACTCGACCACCCGTTGGTCTGGATTTATTAATTTGCTAATTACTCTTTGCAATCTGTTTGCCAGGACAGCCGTCAATATCTTGCTGTCCTGGTTCAGCATTGACAAAGGTCTATAGGAGCCACAGCTATGCTCTGTTTTGTTGGGTTTGGGGAGCGGTACTATGATTGCTTCTCTGAGCGACTCCGGCAACCGTCCCACCTCAAACACTTCATTAAGCATTTCTAGCATTGGGGGGAGCACTTCCTCTCTATGTACTTTTTAAAATTTACTAGGGAACCCATCTGCTCCTGGGGTCTTACTGGTAGGTAACTGCCTCACCACTTCTTCTAACTCCTCCAAGGTAATTGGTGCATCAAGCTCCTCTCTTTCTTCTTCACTTATCTTTGGCAGTCCTTTATCTTCTAGTGTTTTTTCGGTTATCTCCTCTTGGCTGCCTCCCTCCTTGTCCTCGTATAGCGCCCTGTAATAATCTGCAAACTCCCTATTAACTCCTTCTTGGGTGTCCGCTACCTCACCATCTTCTCTAGTTATTGTTCTAATCGAGGGCCTAGGGGTTTCGCTCTTGTATAGCCACGCTAAGAGCCGGCCTGTTTTATCCCCTCCCGCATGCTGTCTCTCTATATACTTTTTATAGTTAAGGTTGCAGAGCCTTCCCCAGTGTTCCGCATACTGTTGCTGTAGTTTAAGGACTAACGCCGTGTCCACACCTCCACTTTTAAATGCTCTTTCTAGTTAATCTTCTGCTCTTTGTAGGTCAGCCAGGACCCCGCCCTGCAGGCCCTTTGATTTAGCTATAGCAACCCCCCGCATCACTACCTTAAAGTCTTCCCACAGTGTAACCGCCGAGTCAACGCTACCAGTATTCACCTCGAAATAGTTAGTAATCTCATCTCTTATATCCTCTCTAAAGACTGGATCTTTGAGCGCCTCTGCTCGGAGGCGCCATGTTGGAATCCGCGCCCTCAGGGGGCAATATTGCCACCCGAGGACCAGGGGCGAGTGATCCGAGAGGACCCTCGCCTTATATTCTATTTGGATAATCTCTGTCATTACATCTGACGTGGCAAAAACATAATCAAGTCTTGTGTGCAGCTGTTGCGGGGCTGAGTAGTGCGAATATTGGTTCCCTTTAGGATCTTTTGTTCTCCACACATCAGCCAAGCCAAAATCATCTAGCAGCGTCTGCAATAGTTTAGCCGCTGGGGTGGGCCTATCAATCCTGCCATCAGATCTGTCTACCTTGGGGTTTATCACACAGTTGAAATCCCCACCCCAAATCACTGCGCTACCCACACACATACTAAGGTTGGTGCACAGAGTTCTGAAGTATGCCGCCGTGTTTTGATTGGGGGCATACGTATTTACAATGCATACCTCTCTATTCTCCACCAGCCCCCTCAATATGACCATCCTCCCATCCGTTTCCACCACTTCCTGTATTAGCTGGAACGGGACGTGCAGAGCCACCCAGACAAGCACTCCTCTAGCGTAGGCAGAGTATGATGAACCTACCACAATCCCTTTCCATTTTTTCCCAACCAGCTCCATCTTCTACCGCGTCAGATGCATCTCCTGCAACAGTGCAATATCTATCTTTTGCCTTCTCAGATACAGCATAACCTTATTCCTCTTCAAATAGCTGTTACGTCCACTGACATTCCACGTTATTATCTTAAGATCTCCCATAGCTCATTAATACTCTCCTCCCTCACCTCCAGCCGATCACTCCCGCCCACGCAATACAGATACAACCCTCTGGCTCTTTCATGTAGGCTCATGTTTGAACTTAAATGTAGGCTCATGCCCCAACTTAAACTCCCTCTAACTATAAAAACAACAAACCTCTCCACCTCCCTTCCACCCTCTTCCCTCCCTTCCCCAAACAACACCATCACCAACTGTTGCCCGGCTCCATCCCTGGATCTCAGGCATCCCCACATCTAGCCCGGTCTGGCAAAGCCTGTGCCCGCGGCTCAGCAGGGTAAAGGCACCCCAATGGTCGCCTTACTACTAACCTTTGGGGGAAAGAAGTCTTTATTCCGTTGCTCCTGTTTGTCTTAAATTTGCTACGCTTAGCGCTACCCAGCTCATTTATCAATTAGTGCACCATATTCCAGTCCATGTGGGTAATAGGGTCCGGAAGCCACATAATAACGAAAAAGTATTCCAAAAGCTTCATATCAGGACTCTTCCCCTCCACCCCCCTGTTTATCCTGGCAATGTTAATGGTACATTCTCATCACTTATTGTGCTTCTGGCGATCTTGTTCTTCGTCCAGCTCTGGGCAGCCCTGCAAGTCCAGCCATGACGTCACTTCCTCCGGGGTGTCGAAAAAGAGCGCCCTGCCTTTATGCAAGACTTTCAGTCTCGCGGGGTACAAAAGCATGTACTTGATACCAACTGTGTGCAGTCTTCTTTTAATCGCCACGTAGCTGTATCGCTGTCTTTGCACCAGCATAGTATAGTCAGGATCTGCAGTGATGTTGGTGGATGCCCTTTCTATCGTTCCGCCTTTCCGAAAATATTCCAAGATCTTCTCCCTGTCTTTATAGTTTAGAATGTTCGCAATTATCGGCCGCGGTGGGGCCCCAGGCCGTGGTTTCCTCATCAGGGCTTGATGCGCACGTTCAACTGCAAACCCCTGTGAGAGCTTGTCCGCCCCTATCTCTTGCAGGATCATGTTCTCCACATATTCTGTGGGGTCCTAGGCCTCTTCTCCCTCCGGCAGGCCAACCACTCGGATGTTGTTCCGTCTCGCCCTTCCTTCCGCCTCTTTGACTCGGTTTTCAAGGTTAGCCACCTGCTGTTTAAGTACGTGGACCTCTTTTGCGTTATTTGAGCTGACATCTGTGTTAGTTTTCACTGCGCTCTCTAGGCCACTTGTTCTTTCCGCTAGCGCTCTAACGTCTTGTCGCAGCCGGGTGACTTCGATTCCTACTCCGTCAATTTTGTTCTCAAGGGCCGTGCGTAGATCTGCCATTGCTGTGCCCCATTTAGTGCTCAGTTCTGTTATGGCCGCTAGGACATGGTGATTTTCTCCTTTAGGGGCGCTATCCGCGGAGGCCGCCATTGCATTCTGTGTCAGGGTCGAAGGAGCTCGCTGCGCCCCTGCAAAGGACTCCAATGTTGATTACTTACTTTTGGTCCTCAGCCCCTTCACTGACATCGTGCAATCCCGTTTGCATGCCCAGCCTCAACTATACAATGCTATTTGAAGTCTCCAATTCGATCAGGTATTGGGGTATCTTCCTCACCTGATTGCGCTGGCTTGAAGAACTGCGGTTCGAGTGGGCTGTGTCCTCCCACGTTTCTCCTTTGACCACTTTAGCGTGTTCTCTGAGAGCCAGTTAGTATTTGGCCTGGTCACACTCTCACATTTCCGGATTATGGGCACATATCAGTTTCTTCCTTCACGTTGCACAAATCAGCTTGCTGTGTGATTCTTCTGGCGGGCGCTTCGTCACTTGTCCACTACTCTCTTACCCGCCACAACTGGTGTGCACCTGACCAGGTATAATGTGGTGTCCTCACGGGCTTCTGGGCCTGATCCAACTCCGCAGCTCATTAGCAGCTCCTTGCGCACCGCTTTCACCCTGTGTGCAGTCCCAGCCCTATTTTCGGATGTGCATACACTACTTATTGTTATCTTTGTGTTGCCCAGATATTCCTTGCTGGGTGTACTTTAGCAGAATTTCTTTTTTGTCCCCCAAATGACTTAGAGAGGGTATTGCTGAGCTGCTATGCATTTATAAGTGGGGCAGCTCTTGCTCATCTGTAGAAGCTCAGCTCCTCAAATAGTGTAGCCCTCACTCATGTGTCCTGTGCGCGGGGGCTCATGTGCACACAGGGCCTCTTTCTATTTGAGCCAGCAATATTCCCCAACTATTCTATTGCACTGCGTTGGGCCCGCAAGCGGGGGCGCTAGTCCATTGTTTCACATCCGAATCAACGGCACCTCATCAGTGCCCTTTTTTGTGAAGCATTAGCGTTGCCTGCGCTGCTATTTGCTCTAATCATGCGCACGTCTTTCCATGCCAGTTCCGGGGCTCCTTCTGCCAGTCCACTGCGCGTGTTGTGCACCACCAGTTGCCTGTTTTATTCCCCTCACCCATAAGAGTTCCTCGCTTGCGTTCCTCCTTTGGCCGAGTTAGCTATTTCTGAACATACAGTACTTGGCGGCCGTTCATTCATACAGTGTCTCGCCGGGGGAGTATCTTTAAATTGGAACAATGTTGCAATGTGTTGCCGTGACGCGGCCCAGTCTTTCGGGAACCACAGTAATCCGTTTCCACGTACCTGTCTGAATCTCAAACCAACTGCATGTTTCCAATAATACAGCCAGCGCTTCTCGCGGCAGGGCGGGTCACATTGTAGGCTGCAGAGTGTTAGGAGCACCGGTCTTACTTTCCAGGGCGGACTGCACTGCAAGCCGCGTCCTCGTCTGTTGCTTCCTTTACGGCCGCAGCTTACATATTGTGTGCTCTTTTTTCCAGTGCGAGTCCGGGTCTTGCCATAGCCTCTTGTAACCCTTTACCACATAGTTAACTCCAAACGTAGGTGTGTTTATCTCCTGCTCTTAAAAAAAATTGCATTGTGAAAGTATTTAAAATTGCAGTGTGAAACCTAGGCCTTTTTCCCATTATTCAGGACTCTCAAACTTAGGTATGTTTTTCTCCTGCTCTTAAAAATTGTATTGTGAAAGTATTAAAAATCTAAGTGTCAGTCCTCTTGTCCAATTGTCAACTTGTCTTGACTCCCTCTATCTCTCTGCTTGCACCCTGCCCTGTGCCCTTCTTTAGTATTCTCCCCTCCCCTCTCCCTTCTTCTTCCCTCCTCTCCCTACCTATTCTGTGGTGCTCTCTGTCTCTCCTAGCTTCTCTAACTGCTTCTCTATCGACTTTCGCGCTCTCCTCACTAAATATGGTAGGAAGAAGTTTAAAAAGGGCATTCTGGTCACCAACCCAGGTCTCCCCATCGCTGACACCTATACCATTGCCTCCTCCAGGCAAACTTTCACCGACATCCTCTTTGTCGTTCCCTCACCAGACCTATGGACTCTACATATGGTCTCTGTGCTCTATCTCTACTCTTCCTCTCCCATTAATGGTGGCACCTGGTGGGAGGCCCTCCTGGCTTCCTTCCACTCCTCTAAGGTCATTAATGTTTATGTGAATGGTACCGTCTTGGTCCAAGGCCCTCAGGCCAATCTTCTCCTCTTCAATAGACGCTTCCCGTGCCTCATCAATTTCCTCTCTTCTCCTGCAGTCCCCTCTCCCCCCTCCACGGCCTCCTTGCCTCCCCCTGCTGCCTCCTCCTTGGCTACCTTGCCCTCTCCTCCTTCCTCTTCTGCCCCCCCTCAGTATTCCTCTTCACCTCCGCCGGGCGTACCTCTGATTTGTACTGCTCCCCGGAAGTCTTTCAAGGATGGCAACATTCTCCATATTGCCACTCTAAACTCTCGCTCAGCTGTCAAACACGCCTCCGACATCTGCCGTCTTCTGGAGGAACTTGACCTTGATGTCCTCAGTCTCACTGAGACATGGTTCACGGCCAGCTCTGTCACAAGCTTTGACACTCTCCTCCCTGGCAGCTACAAGATCCTATCCGCGCCCAGGTCCAACCGTTCTGGAGGGGGTATAGCCCTGATCCTCCCTGAGTGGATTCCTGCCTCTGTCATTTCTACGCAGGCCTTCTCCTCTTTCGAATGCCTCATCTGCAGGCTCTCTCTCTCTCCTAGCCATTCCCTTACTGTGGCTACTATTTATCAGCCACCTGGTCAGATCTCCTCCTTCCTCTCTGAGTGGACGGACCTCTCCTCTTCCCTCCTAGTCTCAGCCACTCAACTCCTCCTTCTTGAAGATTTCAACATCCATCTGGGTACTTCTTGTCCCTCCTCTGGACTCTTTCGCGACCTCTGCGACTCTATCTCACTCTCTATCCGCCCCTCTGGCCCGACTCACTCGACAGGGCACACTCTGGATGTTCCAATCTCCTCAGACCTTCCCCTTTCCATCCCTCTCACCACTCCTCTCTCCTGGAGTGATCACTTTCTCCTTTCCTCCCAGCACACCCTCTTTACCCCTCAGGCCAAGCCAACTCCAGCACTGCCACCCAACCTCTCGGTCATCCGACCTATGAAGCGTGTGTCAGTTGAGGCTTTTGCTGCCACTTTCTCACCCCCACGTCCCCCTTTAGCTGACTCACACCCTGACAAAGCCCTTCCATGCTCCACTCTGCTATATCTGATCATGAGGGTTCGCCTGAAGCCCAAAGTCAAGTGCAACTCCTGGTATGACTCTGCCCTTGTCACCCTAAAACGTGGTTGAGAGGAAATAGCGTGCTTCTGGTACATCCTCTTACAGCCTGCCGCCTGCTCCAAAGGCATTACCGGCTCTCTCTCCTCTCCAAGAAGAGAGCTCACATCCAAGCCTGCGTCTCTGTGGCATCTATCAACTCGGCTGAACTCTTTAAAATCTGCAAGGATCTGGCCAATCCTGCTGCAGTTTCTACCTCTCCTGTCCCTTCCCAGGCCCTCTGCACAGCACTGGCTTCTCATTTTATCTCCAAAACTCAGGACATCCTGTCCTCTCTCTCCTCCTCTACCCTTCCTCCCTCTACTCCCTGTTCGTCCTCTGGCCCTTCTTCGGCCACCTCTCCTCCCTCCTTCTCTGCCTTTCCCCTTTTCTCCCCAGATGAGGTTTCTAGACAAGTCCGATCTATGACGGTCTCGTCAAAACAGGTTCATCCCTGTTCCTCCAAAACCATCAAGGACCACATTGACTCCCTGGCTCCTGCTCTGGCTGACTTCTGCAACCACTCCTTCGCTACTGGTGTCTTCCCATCCCCCCTGAAGCACTCCCTTGTGCACCCTCTTCTTAAGAAACCCTCGGCCGACCATTCCTGCCCGGCTAACTAATGCCCAATCTCCATCACTCCTTTCCTGGGCAAACTCCTGGATGAACTGGCCATCTCCCAGCTCAATCTTCACACTGAATCTGTTAGTTGTCTCCATGATCATCAGGCTGGCTTCAGAGCTGCCAGAAGCACGGAAACTGCTCTCCTGAACATCCGTGAGGACCTACTCTCCAACCTTGATTCAAACACCCCCTGTGTCCTCATCTTACTTGATCTCTCTTCTGCCTCTGACACGGTCAACCATGCCATCCTGCTCGACCGTCTCCATGATAACCTTGGTATCACCGGTCAGGCCCTGGCGTGGCTGACCTCTTTCCTCTCTGATCGACCCTCCCAAGTTCAACTTGGGTCCCTCCTCTCCTCTATCTCTATCTCTACCTGTGGTGTTCCCCAGGGGTCTAACCTCTCTCCCTGGCTGTTCAACATTGCCGTGCTCTGCTCCAACTTCCAGTGTTATGTGGACGAAACTCAGCTCATTTTCAGGCTACCTTCAACCACCTCTTCTCCCTCTCTCATCTCTGTCTGTCTGCCATCCAGGAGTGGTGTGATGCCAATGATCTCTGCCTTAATGCCAGTAAGACTGAGATTCTCCTTATCGGCACACCCGCTCCCTCCTTTCCTGTCACTCTCTGGCTGGCTTCTCTTGGCCCTCTTCCTGCTCCCACCTGTGAGGCTAAAAACCTCAGGGTCATCTTCGACTCCACACTCTCCTTCTCTCCTCACATCTCTAATGTCTCTAAGAAGTCACACTACCAGCTGCAGCTCCTCAGAAGTATTCTTCCGTTCCTCTCCTTCCCCCTAGAGCTCTGGTTCCCCCTAGGCTGGACTATTGTAACAGCCTCTTTCTAAATCTGCCTGCTTGTACTCTCGGCCCTCTGCAACTCATCCTGAACAGGACTGCGAGACTTGTCCTTGGCCTCAAGCACAGGGATCGTATCTCTCCAGGACTGAAATCCCTGCACTCTGCGAGGATTAAGTTCAAAACCCTCTGCATTGTCCACAATACATTCAACTCTCTCTTCCTAAATATCTTCTTACTCGAGCTCTCCGCTCATCTGCCTCCAACTCCCTCAGGGTCAGTTGCTTCTCCAAGCAACAAGTCGGTGGTAGAGCTCTTGCTTCGGCTGGGGCCTCCCTCTGTAAAAACCTCGGTGAAAGTTGAGGAGAATCATGTCCGGTTCCGGAAGCACCTCAAAACCTTTCTCTTTGCCATTGCTTTCTCTCCTCCTCTCCCCTGCTGATTTTCATTCTGAAACTGAAATTGCACTGGTTACCTAGTCACCCTCTGATCTTGGGCCCAGGGCCCCTCCCCCGCCAGTCACACACCTGCACTGCCTTCCTGGCAACCCCTACACTTGCTTGAGGGCTGTTTTCTGTATCCTTGTGTACCTTGGTGCGAACGCTGGCACATAGAGCACTTAGCCTAAACATGTTCAGCCACTTTTAATGGGTTGTGGAGGGACCCAACAACAACCAGTGAACAGAAGTGTAAATACACAGCAAGTACGCCACCACCCCAACCAAATTCACCAAACCGCCCAGCTGCTCTCCTGGCCAGGGCGGGATGAAATGGCAAGGCAGGAAGAGTGGGGAGGGGGGCAATCAACATCCCACCCTTCGAGACCGCTTCATGCAGCTGCCTCCTCTCGGCAGACTGCCTGCTCAGTCCCCCAGCACCAGACTCCAGCTCTCAGATCTCGACTCCCAGCACCTGGTTCCCAGCATTCAGAGCTCAGCATCTGCAACACCTGCTTGAAGAAAGGACCCTGTCTAAGGGTCCTGGGATATCAAGCTACACCTCCCCTGAGGCCACTTCCAACGTAATACTAATTACAATAACCATTGTATAATTTATAATTTGGTATTTCAAAAAAAATGACTGTATGCTTATTTTATTTCAGCAAATTTCAAAATGTCAGCCCCTTCTTTGGATGCTTCTACAGAGGCATGTTAGTAAACTAGTCATTATCAAATCTATATTTACCAGTGAATGCGACGAATATACATATATATACATATATATTTATATATATATATATATATATATATGAACATTATTAAACAATTCATACGATTTATAGCTTCAACTGGTGTGTACTCAAGATCCATCTATTAGGTGCACTTCATATTTAACAAGTGTCCTGGTAATTATGACATACGCATGTTTACGCCTACTGTACGTATAACAATATTAACATACAATTCGCAAAAAGTTACTGGTGTACTAATGATAACAGTACTTTGTTAAATATTAACTGCAAATACGAATGTATGTAGTAGCGTACTAATTCGTTTCTACGCTTCATACGCTTTATAGTTTCAACAGGTGTGTGCGCTGTGAGGATTCATGGGTTCACGTCACTTCTCCCCAAGGGCGAGCTCTTCCCTGTGAGGCTAGAGAGGTGAGGCTGCTACCTGATAATCCCTCATGGGGTGGTAAAAAGCAGGAGAACCTGACAGGGAGAGGCTCCCCGTACAGGGAAAAGGACTCCCGTTCAATGATGCAACTCCCTAGCCCTCTTGTGCTAAAAACTATGAAACCCTTTAAGATCTGTTCAGGTTCAGGATTACAGTACTACCGTGTGCTATTGTTATACTCCTGCCCTTCTTCCTGAAAGATTAGATACCATCAATATAAACCTTCCATCTGAACAGGATTATGAAGATACTTAGAATAAGAAGAACATTCACTGAGTCTTGCAAAACACTCATGGTAATATATACTGGCATGAGATGGCCCTATAGGAGGCAAGAGGAGTACAAAACTGAGCCAGACGATGAACTATGACACTCCACTTGGGCGGTCCCAGCTCAAGATAAAAAAGCAATGAAGGACTTGGTAAAGCGGGTAAAAGGTGTGGAGCCTGATCAGCCCGTGAGATTCACACCGGGAGAGAAGACGGGACATTGAAGGACCAACCCAGATGCTGGGAAGACGCTGGCTGCAGACCAACAGAATCCTTCGAATGTCCTCCCACGTATTCCTCATCTTTTAATATCTCCTTTGAGCTTCAGCTGCTTCGGAAAACAAATTTTGGCCGAGACCGCTGTGCATCAATGCAATCGACTCAATGTCCCTTGAGGGCTTCCATCTCGGAGTCAACTTCATCGTCGGTATATATAGCACGCGCAGCGGCCATTGGCTTCAGTACGATAGCCTCGTCTTCGATGCCATCAACCCTGAAGACCAGGTTAAAAAAATCACACGACTGCAGTGCCAAGATATCCTTCATGGATCCTCATAGTGTGTGTCTGTGGTGCCTTGGCGTGGAGCATAGGACAGTGGACTGTAAGTCCTGTCAGTCCATGACGGGTAAGTCTCTGAAAGAGCGTAAAAGGAACTTAGCGGTGGGGTAGGACCCCTACTAAATCCCCATCGACAACGCCTTCGAAGAAACGATCATCCGACGAGTCGAGCTGTAACTCTCTTTGAAGTAAAAGGTCGTAAAAGCGTTCTCGCTCCAGGTGTGGATCGCACCATTCCTCATCCTCGTCGAAAAAGGCGAAGAAAAGGTACTAGAGATCGCCTTCTTCGTCTTCATCTGATTCCTCTCCAGAGAGAATGATAACCTGCCCAACCAAATCCTACACTCCAGATAAGTGGGAAGAATTCAGGCAGGAAATGCTTAAGGTTTTCGAGAAGGAGGCCCGGCCCCCTCGAAAGAGAAAGAAAGTAGCCATGATCCTGTCAGGCTGCCTAAAGTTGAAAAGGAAAGGGCTAAACCCAGGACGTAGGCTGGAGACCCCCCGAGAAACCCTGAGGTTGCGATACGACAAAAAAACACAGAAGCCTCCATCAAGTCGACGGTCAAGCCCTTCGATGGCTCTGTCGAAGAAATTGACGAAAACGTCAACGCCATTAGCATCGAGACCGTCGGCGCCATTAGCATCAAAACCGTCGACGCCATGAGGGTCGAAACCATTGACGCCATCGGGATTGAAACTATTGACGTCTTTGCCTAAATCTTTGACATTTTCGCAAGTTGAAAAATCCTACAAGCCTTTACCTAAGAAGGATTTTTTCAAGTCCTTATCCTCCCTTTATGAGGAGTACGAGCTATCGGACCAGGACACTCCACCATTTGGGTTGGAGTTTGGCACACATAACACCCCAGAAAGCCGAATTTTAGAGGACTCCAGGTTAAAAGATCTATATAAGAATCTACAATCTGCTAGTGGTGTTGACACATCAACTGAACTAGAGTTTGGCAAGCCGCACCTGGCAGACAGTGCAGATGACTCTTATAGGTGCCTTATGACCAGAGTTATAGGGCTTCTGGAATGGGGCAGACCTGCTCCACCGTTCGAGCAGGGCAACCTGACCGACATTCTTGTTAAAGGTCCACAGAAGCATCCCATTCTCCCATTTCATGTCGCACTTCAAAAAAGGGCAAATTGGGAGGTTCCTGAATGAAGCCCTGCAGTGAATACAAATCTCACCAAAATGTACAAGCCATCAAGAAGCAACCATAGCTACTTGTCAAAGCACCCGACACCAGAAAGTCTGGTAGTTCAGGTAGCAGCATCTACTTCCAAACAGGCTGCATACCCAACCATCCCCCCAGACCGGGATGATAAGCATTTCAACGCTTGGGCTAGGAAAGTATTTTCTGCCCGTAGCATGGCTCTCAAGTCTGCAAATGCCAATTGTGCCCTAGCAAAGTTCACATTCAGCCTGTGGGACGGCAGCTTCCTAAATATTGTAAGAGACGGTAAGGAGGCTATGTGTGAGTCTCTACAATCAGGACTGGATTTGCCTGATGGCATCAGCAGAGCAATGGCAGCAAGCACCATAATATGCATGTTTGCGTGGTTGAGGAAGTCAGGACTCCTCAACATGCCCTTTGATGGCACACAGCTGTTTAGCAGTAAGGCTGACGAGAGCCTAGAGAAGCTGCAGACCTCAAAGGCAGCAGCCAAATCCATTGGTGCCACCATCAGACAGCCACAACCATCTCACCCCAGTGGATCATCTTGGTGGGGTAAGTCCTTTAGCTTCTACTCCTCAGTTGGAAGAGTGAGAGGACTGTCAAATCGGCCAAAGAAGATTCCCTCGTGGTGGGCGAGGGAGAGGTGCTAAGTCTGCCCAAGAAATGGTTACTTTACCCTCAGTCACTGCATCAGCTACCTCAGAACCTCTCTGAGGCCTTGACCCACAAGACCCCAGTGGCAGGCAGACTCACACTGCATTTGCAAGAATGGTGGGTTATTGCTTCAGATGCTTGGGCGTTGGAAATAGTAGCCCAGGGTTACTGTCTCCCCTTTCTAAAAAAGCTCCAGGACCATCCACCGGGGAGCCACTCTCCCTTTTTCCTAATACCCAAGAAGGACGGAGGATTGAGACCCATCTTGGACTTGAAATGCTTCATCAAGTTCGTTGGGAAGGACAAGTTCAAGAGGGTCAGACTTTCTCAGATCCTTCAGGCCCTCCAGCTCCAGGATTGCATAGTGTCATTGGACCTTCAGGATGCTTACATTCATGTGCCTATCCAACACAAGCCCAGAAAGTGTTCACCGTTGGTGGTTCTCATTATCAGTTTCGAGTACTGCTATTCGGGCTGACCTCTGCCCCAAAGGTTTTCACCAAGTTGATGGCGGTGGTGGCAGCAGGTTTCAGGAGAGGGAGGATTCACGTCTACCCCTACATGGACAATTGGCTGATCAGGGCTTGTTCTCCTGAACAGGCTCTGGAACATCTCAGCATAACCTGGCATTCTGTCCGCAAGCTGGACTTCTCCCTCCATTACAAGAAGTGCCACCTGATACCATCTCAAAGGCTCTAGTTCATCTGAGAAGTCTTGGATGCATCTTTGGGAAAAACCTTGCCACCCGAGGTGAGGGCTCAACACATTCAGCAGATGGTCACCAAATTCCAGAGTGCCCAGCATCTTCTGGCCTTTGGCTTTTTGAGGTTGCTCAGCCTCATGGTATCCTGCATTTTCCTGGTGCCAGAGACTCGCCAGAGAATGAGATCCCTCCAATGGGCTCTCCGGACACAGTGATCTCAATTCTCGTCTAAGATGTCAGACCTACTTCAGGTTCCAAACAGGGTTGCACAGGATCTGCTGTGGTGGGCCTGCAAGGACAATATTCTGAAGGGAGAACCTTTTTGGCAACCATGGGCGGAGATAACAGCAGTTACGGATGCCTCACTCATGGGGTGGGGAGCACACGCCAATGATCTGACAGTCAGTGGAGTACAAACTACACATCGATCTTTTGGAGCTGAGGGCAATCAGACTAGCATTGAAGGCCTTTCTGCCCTCTGTACGGGTAAAGAATGTCCTGATAAGGACCGACAACACAGGGGCCATGTAGTACCTCAACAAGATAGAAGGTGTAGGGTGACTACCACTGTGCAGAAAGGCAATGCAACTCTGGTCCTGGGAAATTCAAGAAGGAATCTCCCTATCGGTAGTTCACCTAGACGGAGAGGAGAACGCAACGGCGGATGATCTGAGCAGGCAAAGCACAGTCTCCCACGAGTGGGAACTAGCTCAGGAAGTCCTTCAAGAGATCTTCACCCTTTGGGGAACCCCTCAAGTAGATCTGTTCGTAACCAGTGTCAACCGAACGTGCAAACTGTTCTGCTCCAGGGACGTTCCCCAAAGAGGAGCTCTAGGGGACGCGTTTGTAGTGGACTGGGAGTTTCCACTCCTGTACGCGTTTCCTCCAGTCCCCGTAATTCGTCACGTGATTAGGAGGTTGCAAAGTTTGGGAAATCCATGATCCTAATTGCCCCGGATTGTGCCAGGACGACGTGGTACCCAGACATTTTAGACATGTCCATCTGCCCTCTAATTCGTCTTCCACAAAGAGAGGACCTTCTCTCACAAGGGGAGGGTCAGGTACTCCATCCAGAGGTGAAGACACTAAACCTTCACGCATTGGTTTCTGAGAGGTTGAGATATAAAGATTGGAACCTCCAGAATGACGTAATGGATATTTTGCTTTCGGCCAGAAGGCCAGCAACAGAATCCTTGTACCGCTGCCGTTAGAATAACATCTGCAGCTGGTGTAGGGAAAAGGATGTGGACCCTTTTCAATTCAATACGTCAATGGTTTTATCTTTTTTTTTACATTTAGCAAATCTGGGGCTCCAGATTGGAACAATAAAAGGTTATTTGGCAGCGCTTTCAATCTTCAAGTGCACATAGGAAGAGGTATCTTATTTCAAGATGCCATTAAACATTCAATTTCTTAAAGGGCTCACTAACGTGTTCCCTCCTACACCTTTTCAAGTACCGATTTGGGACCTTAATCTTGTACTGACATTTCTGATGTGTGCTCCTTTTGAGCCACTCCATTCATGCCCACTAGGACTGCTACCTTTCAAAACAATTCTGTTAGATGCGTTGACATCAGCCCGCAGGGTGAATGAGTTGCAAGCCTTATCTAGTAAGCCTCCATTTACTATTTTTTACAAGGACAAGGTTGTCCTTAGGGTTAAACCTTCGTTTTTGCCAAAAATGGTATCAGATTTTCATTTATCCCAGAAAATCGTGCTTCCTACATTCTATCCGCCCCCTCATCCTGGCAAGGAACAGGAAAGGCTACATAGGCTTGATGGGAAAAAGGGCTTTGAGCTTTTACGTTTCACGAATAGTGAAAATACATCAACATGACTAGCTTTTTATTGGGTACACTGGACACAAACTGGGTCTACCTGGTCCAAAACAAACTCTGTCCAGATGAATAATACTTGCCATTACAGAATGCTGGCCGGGAAGGAACCCCCAGAAGGTTTGAGCGCTCATTTAAAAAAATGACATGACAACATCATCTCCTCTGCAATGAGGGGTGCCTATAAAAGACATTTGTGCGGCAGCCACTTGGTATACATTCACACATTAACTAAACATTACTGTCTGGATTCATCTCTAGCCAGGAAGGAGGATTTGGGAAAGCGGTTCTACATTCAATCCATGACAAATCTTAAATCTGAAATTCTTACTCCCTCCTCCCTCCTCCAAAACATAACACTGCTTTGGGAGTCTATCAAAAGGTGAGGAATATGTTGGAGGACACACTCCATTGAAGAACAGGTTATTTACCCCTGGTAACGTTCCTTCGACTGGATGTTCCTCCCACGTATTGCTCATCGCTACTCCTAACCTACCTGCTGTAGAATTTCCAGGCATTACACTTTACGCTCTTTCAGAGTCTGGTACTGTCTGGGACCTACTGATGCTGGTATTCCTGCATGAGGAAGGTGTAAAAACAGAACTGAAGCTAATGGGCACTGTGTGTGATATAAATACAGACGATGGCGTCGACTCTGAGATCGAAGCCTTCGAGGGAAAATGAGTTGATCGCATCGACTCACAGTGCCCTCTGCCGAATTGTGAACGTTTTTCCAAAGCAGCTGAAACTGGACGGAGATATCAAAAGATGAGGAATATGTGGAAGGAACATCCAGTCGAAAGAACGTTACAAGGGGTAAGGAACTTGTTCTTCTATGGCCCAGCAAGAGCAAACCGAACTTGAAGCTGGAATCCAGGAGACAGTGGCATGGCTTCGAGGAGGTGGACCGAGTGGTTGCCTGCCCATAATACTTGCAGAGACACAGTGGAACCGTGGAGAGAGAAGAGTGAAGCCGAACGAGCATTCACTGGGAACGTAGAAGCCCGATACCCCAGAAAGTACTGCTGACGTATTCCAACTGGAGTAAAGGTAACAAGAGTTGCGGGAGGCCTGTTAGGAGACTGGGGACATGTAAAGCAAGCCTCTGGAGTATCTCCCTTGTCCCAGTAATTGCATTGAGAATAAGAACTGTTAAGCAAGTATCGGGAGTGATCTCCTTCATCCTAGTAATTGCACTGAGAATAAGAACTATGAAGCAAGCCTCAGGAGTGATCTCCCTTGTATCAGTAATTGCCTTCAGAATGAGCATTGTGAAGCTAGTCTTGAGAGTGATCTCCCTCGTCTCAGTAAACATATTTGAGAATAACAGTGGAGAAGAAAACGTCAGGAGTGATCTCCCTCGTCCCAGTATTTGCACTAAAAATAAGAACAGTTGGGAAGAACACCTTGGAAGGTATCTCCTTCATTTCAATAACGGTTCCAACAGTAATCAAAGTAAACAGATTCTCGAGAACACCATCCCTCGTCTCAAAGAGGGGGGACATGACTGTTAACATCAGAAATAAAGAGTGTGATAGATTCAAAAGAGTCCTCAGAGACACCTGGAGGGAACTAGAAGGGATCATAAGAACTATTGTGAAAAACAGATAGAAGAGCATTTTGAGTCACGGAACAGGGAGAAGGGAGTTATTCTCCTGGGTTGTAATTGTTGAATCAGAAGCTAAAGTTAAATGTTGGAAAAGACTGTCAAGAGAAGATTGGACTTCTGGAGCCAAGAGAAGGGAATCTCTCCTGGCAGTCTATCTTCAAAAAGAAGAACTGAACTGAAATAAAGACTCTTTGTGTTTCAGGCAGGTGAGTGTGTGCAGGGCGTGCCTGGCAATTGTCATCCTTTCATCATGGACACCGTTTCATGTGCGGTCACTGATCTACCCAAGGCCTGTCTCCTCCTAGAAGGCTTTGTGCCCATCTGGTAAGGACTAAAGTGTTTTAATTCGCATTCAGCAACTTGTCCCCTGTATTATCATCGCCAAAGCAGCAACCTGGGCTACTTCCTCTGCCTTTTGCAGGCACTATTGTCTGGCTGGAGGTTCCAGTGTGGGTTCTCTGCAGGACAGTTGGTCCTCAAAACACGTGTTTAACTAAGTTAGCAATGGGGCCATCCTCAAATCATGATATTGGTGCTGCAGAATCTGCCACAAATATGGAAGAAAGGGAACTGGACTTAGGAGTAAGAAAGTGTTACTCCATATACTGACTACTATACTCCTGTACACCTTCCCCTTGTAAATCATTTAGCCATCAGTGAGGTGTCAACCTCGGTTGAGGGAGACGGACTGAGAGGAGAAGGCTAGGGCATAGCCGGGTGGTGGAGTTGTGGCTGCGCATGCTCCCGGCATTGCGTAAAATCTAAAGAAGCACAATGTTTTTTTTGGTGCTGAAATAAACTATGTATTAGGAGTACAGTAGTCACTAGGGTGAGTAACTTTTTCTTACGGGCACATTTTCTCCAATGGTCATCGTTTACACTCTCTTTCCAGCCCTTCAAGCACCCGCTCCATAGCTCATGGATATCACATCCTGCATAGGGGCAGCACTTTGAGTCTGATATAATGCACTCCCCCTGCAGAGGCAAAGTGGCTGTGCATTCATATTCTAATGCAGCATTTAGTGATGATAAGGTAGGGAATGCTTCTGCATGGCCAGGACAAGGCTTTGTCCAATAAAGTGGTTGGGGTCCAATATATGAACTGGATTCAACTGCCCCAGTGTAGAGAGAGTTACACGTAGCACATCATAGAGAGTATGGTCAGCATAGGTACCAATTTACAACAGCTGGAAATGCAGAACTCACATAAAGTTGGTCAATCTTCAAACTCCCAAATAATAATCTGACTTTATCACAGCAATATTCAAAGCCACCACTCTTTGCACATAATTGCTTGTTTCAGCAGACAACCCTCTCAGCGGTCCTCACCCCTGCATGTCTTGAGAGCAATGACCAACAGAACCTTGAGAGAAATTGTTCTCGCTCAGGCCACTCCCATCTCTTTATAATGACCACACTGAACACAATGGCTGTGCTGGTGTTTCGTGTGACTTCTAGCTCAGCTTCTGGGCGCCAACCACTGCCTGGCGCTCAATACATCATGGACTGTCCTCTGTGAGATCCACCATTTTCTACTAGTTCCTCAGCAGGTATGATCAGCTTTTTCTTGTATTGCAGTTCACACTGGTCACCAGACCTTTGCCCCAACTGTGGACCAAGACCATTTCTATAGCTTATTTGACATCTACAGATCCTTTAACTTGATAGTTGAGTAATCAGGCATTCACCATTTTTTGTTTTTAATGGCAGACAATAACAACAAAATGTGTACATCAATCAGTGCCCCACACATTTCTGCAGTCGCTATCTCGAGAGAATCTGGCACTTAGGGACCCTGCCATCACGCTTCTCAATAGATTTGATATATGTAAGAGATTCGTTAGAGGAACGCTTACACACTAAGCACAGTAAAGAAATCAAGAACATGGAAACACATTTTTTCAAACTGATTCTTAGCTAACCCTACACTAACAGTGATTTATTATCATTTTTTTTTATACATATATGCCCACTTTTCTACCCTGTAGCAGGAAGGCTTCCTTCGGCGCACGCTTAAATATTATTATTTATTACCAAATCCATGTATTTTACATGTGTACTAGGAATATGTGATGATGTTATGAGTAATGGAAATCCCTGAAATAGTCACTGGGCCAAACACCTCCACGGGTCTGCCACAACCAAGCTTTCAATGCACTGTGTACTATTTTTTTTAAATATGTATGAAGGAGAATGGATAACTATAGTTTTGAACAAAATGTATGATTGTGTTTAAATGTGGAAAATGTAAAAGATTGGATGGTAGTGATGGTATTGCAATGGTACATTGCTCAATGCTGTCCAGGGAAAGGCTCAAGCCAAGACTCCTACCGCCAACATTGTTGCCAATGGAACATACTAAACTGACTGACGGGAGGCGTTTATGGAGGAGAATAGAGTTGCGTGTTGGCAGGACAAGGACTGACATGAGGAGTTTATTTCTCAGAGTGCCCCTACTACAAGGGTCACAGCAATCCCGCTCGAGGTGGAACCCCAGGCTGCCTTCTTTGCTTGGCAGTATGAGCATTTCACAACTTCGTCCCTGTATGCCACTAGGGGCCTGGCCGATGAGTCACCAGAGAAACTGTGAGAGGAAAAGGCATCAAACCAAGACATCATTTGAGCCGATACTGTAGCAGCAGAGTCACGCTGCTTCACGCTCTGGAGCACCCTGTATTTCAGTGGCAGTCAAATAAGTGTCCATCTGTTTTCTGAGGAGAGTTAAGCTCCTCTGGTATCTGCCTGAGGTGCTCAAAGAGCAGTGGTCACTTTTGGGTGCATGGCTGGAGAGAACTTGAAGGCGGGAGTTCACAGGTCCAAGAGTTTATGAGCATTTTTTTAAAAACTTTATTTCGAAGGGATTGTGTCCTCCAACATATTCCTTATCTTAGATATCTAAAGCTGGCCTCGGAAATTTTTTCTCTCTAGAGGGCGCTGCGCTTCGACATCCGCCGAGTCGATGTCCCTCGACAGCCGCCGTATCGACGTCATCCTGCCTATAAAGGCTGTGCGCAGCGTCCGTTGCTCAGTTCAGTTTTTCCGCGCTTACTCAGTGCCTCGGAATATCGTTGCTCAGTTTCGTAGAGAATTATTCCAATTTCCTCGAGATATTCTATCCATACTCGATGGCTTCCTCTTCTGAACCGACGACCCCTCGGTCCGGCTTTAAAAAATGCTGAGACTGTGGAAAAAAGATGTCGCTGACTGACCCTCACAGGGTCTGTCTGTGGTGTTTGGGAGCTGAACACCATTGTTCGGAGTGCGAGGACTGTATGTCCATGACAGCTAAGGCCCTGAAGGAGCGTAGGGGGAAGCTGGAAAAAGGTAAGACTTCTAAAGCTTCTTCTTCCTCGACAAAGTCGAGACATTCGTCTCCTCGTCACCATTCGCGCTCCAGGTCTCGAAGCGGGTCCCATCACTCCTCGAGATCGAAGCACTCGAAAAGGAGACGCCGAAGATCCCCTTCTTCGTCCTCGTCTTCCTCTGTTTCACCTAAGAGAATCCCTTGCCCCACGAAACATAGTTCCCGGGCTGAATGGGAGGAATTCAGAAAAAATATGATGAGCGTCTTCGAGAAAGCGGCCTCAACCCACTCGAAGACTGCCGAGAGCGATGCTCTGGTCGAAAGACCCGAAGGTCCAAAACGCCGCGAGTCGCAGTACCCGGTGAAGGAAGCTTCTCGAGCGCGTCACGAACCCTCGAGTAAAGCAAAGACCTCGAATCCTTCTTCGAAGGTTCCGTCGACGCCGAGGTTGGTGTCTTCGACGTTGTTGTCGAAGGGACCTTCGACACAAGGGTCTGTCGACTCGACGCCATCCTCAACACCGGCGTCAACGCCAAGGAAAGTCACGGTTGCGGCGCACCCAGTGGCTATTCCCAGGTCTTCGATGACGATGTCGTCGAGATGGTCGACATCCTCAAGCAGAATTCCAATTCTATCGAGGACCTTGAGGCCTCCACCTTTGTTTTCGACACCACGTTCGAAGCCTTCGACGTCGGCGTCGATGACATCGATGTTTTCGAGGCCGATTACAACAAGTTTGGCACCCTCTGCCTTGGAGATGGGTTTCACACCCTTTGTGAGTTCAGACCAATAGAGAACAATGTCCTCAATTATGGAAGAGGGAGAACTATCTGACCAAGAAGAGACATTTGAGTTGCAGGGATCTGCAACCCCAGTTCAAGAGGAGTTATCCTCAGAGGAACGCAGATTAAATGAACTCCATGATTCCTTACATGAGGCAAGTGGTTTAGACACTTCCCCAGAGGTGGAGTTCGCTAGGCCAGACCCGGGGGAGCATGCTGAAACCCCTTATAGAGCCTTAATGGCCAGGATCACAGAATGTATGGGTGGTCAACACCTTCACAGGCTTTCCAACAGGATGACCTCACGGATATTCTTGATAAAGGTCCACAGGAGGATCCTGTAGTGCCTTTTCATAAAGCTCTTCAAAGAAAATCATGACGAACTGGGAAACCCCAGATGTCGTCCCGGCAGTAAATAAAAAACTGTCTACTAAATACAGGGTATCTTCTGCAGACTCAGAGTTTTTGTCCAAACACCCATCCCCAGAAAGTCTGGTGGTACAGGCAGCATCTTCTACTGACATCAAGACTGCTTACCCTACCGTCCCACAGGACAGGGACGATAAGAAATATGATGCTATGGCAAAGAAAGTTTTTTCGGCATGTAGCATGGCGTTAAAATCTGTTAATGCTACTTGCACCCTTGCTAGATTCAGCCATACACTTTGGGAGTGTGCTTATACAGCGGCTGACTGCATCCCGGAGGGAGAGGAAAGGGAGGCGTTCCTAAATATCATACAGGACGGTAAAGACGCTATGTGCCAATCCCTCCAGACGGGCATTGATTCAGCTGACAGCATCAGCAGAGCAATGGCGGCAAGTATAACAACCAGGAGATTCGCTTGGTTGAGAAAGTCTGGTTTTGCCCCAGATGTGCAAGCCAGGCTCTTGAACATGCCATTCGATGGCTCTTCTTTGTTTGGGAAAAAGGCGGATGACAGTTTAGAAAAACTGCAAACATCAAAGGCAGCAGCAAAATCCCTAGGCGCTGCAATCCGTCAGACACCTTTTCGTCCCACAGGAACCTCTGCGAGAGGCAAGTCCTTTCGCTTCTACTCCGCATTCGGAAGAGGTAGAGGACGACCGGCTCAAAGGGAACAAAGAAGATCTACCCGAGGTGGACGGGGTAGATATTCAAAAGCTGCAGCAACAGCAGGTGCCTCTTTACCATCGGCATCTGCATCAGCCGCCCCAAAACCACTCTGAGGACTTCCCTCACAAGACACCTGTAGGAGGCAGGTTAACTCAACATCTGGCGGAATGGCAGGCTATCACGTCAGATGCTTGGGCATTGGAGACAGTTGCACAAGGTTACTGCCTGCCTCTCCTACGCATACCTCAGAGTCATCCACCGGGGACCAGCTCTCAAAAAGCCCCAGATCCGCTCCTCTTGCAGGAAATTTTAGACCTGCTAGAGAAAGGTGCCATAGAACCGGTACCTGTAGCGGAGAGGAACAAGGGCTGGTACTCCCCTTACTTTCTCATTCCAAAGAAAGACGGAGGACTGAGACCCATGTTGGACTTGCGAGAATTGAACAAATTCCTCAGGAAAGACAAATTCAAGATGGTAACTCTTTCTCAGATCCTTCAGGCCCTTCAGTTCCAGGACTGGTTGGTATCTCTGGACCTTCAGGACGCTTATTTCCATGTGCCAATCCATCTCAAACACAGGAAATACCTGAGGTTCGCAATTGGCAACTCTCATTATCAATTTTGAGTGCTGCCATTTGGGCTGACCTCCGCCCCAAGGGTCTTCACCAAGTTAATGTCGGTAGTGGCTGCAAGTCTAAGGAGGGAAGGGATTCACGTCTACCCCTACCTGGACGATTGGTTGATCAGAGCTGTATCTTCAGAACAAGCTCAGATTCAGCTAGATCATGTTTGCCACCCCCTTCACAGACTGGGCTTCTCCCTCAATTTAAAGAAGTCACAAATGATACCATCGTGGAGACTCCAGTTCATCGGAGCGATCCTGGACACTTCCCTGGGAAAAGCCTCGCCACCAGAGGTGAGGGCTCAAGATATTCTACAGATGGTCACCAAGTTTCAAAATGCCCAACGTCTCCCAGCCTTCGACTTTTTGAGGTTGCTAGGCCTCCTGGCATCCTGCATTTTCCTAGTGCTAGAGGCTCACCTGAGAATGAGATCCCTCTAGTGGGCACTGAGAACTCAGTGGTCACAATTCTCAGGGAGAATGACAGATCTTCTTCAGGTTCCCGACAGGGTGGCTCGAGACCTTCAGTGGTGGGCCTGTCAGGAGAACATTCTGAAAGGAGAGCAGTTTTGGCAACCCTGGCCGTAGATAACAGTAGTCACGGATGCCTCACTCATGGGGTGGGGAGCCCACGCCAACGACTTGACCATCAGCGGTCGTTGGTCTCCATCGGAGTCCAGACTACATATCAACCTGTTAGAGCTGAGGGCTATCAGACTTGCGCTGAAGCCTTTTCTGCCATCTGTACAAGGAAAGAATGTCCTGATAATGACGGACAACACAGTGGCCATGCATTACCTCAACAAAAGAGGAGGCGTAGGATCACTACCTCTGTGCAGAGAGGCGATGCAGCTCTGGTTTTGGGCAATCCAAGAAGGAATCTCTCTATCGGCAGTTCACCTAGCCGGAGAGAAGAACTTGACAGCGGACGCTCTGAGCAGGCAAAGCACAGTCTCCCACGAGTGGGAACTAGCTCAGGAAGTCCTTCAAGAGATCTTCGCCCTTTGGGGAACCCCTCTGGTGGATCTGTTTGCCACCAGTGTCAACAGGAAATGCGATCTGTTCTGTTCAAGGGAATTTCCCCCGAGAGGAGCTCTGGGGGACGCGTTCATAGTGGACTGGGAGTTTCCGCTCCTGTACGCGTTTCCACCGGTCCCTGTCATTCCTCAAATGATCAGGAGGTTGAGAAGATTCCGGAAAACCATGATCCTAATTGCCCCGGATTGGGCCAGGAGAACGTGGTACCCGGACCTTCTAGACTTGTCCATCTGCCCTCCAATTTGACTTCCACTCAGAGAGAATCTGCTCTCACAGAAGGGAGGTCAGGTTCTCCATCCAGACATCAAAACCCTCAACCTTCACGCTTGGCTTCTGAAAGGCTGAGGTACAAGGATTGGGACCTCCCTGATGAGGTTATGGAGGTGTTGCTTTCGGC
This sequence comes from Ambystoma mexicanum, assembly GCF_040938575.1. Taxonomy (NCBI): domain Eukaryota; kingdom Metazoa; phylum Chordata; class Amphibia; order Caudata; family Ambystomatidae; genus Ambystoma; species Ambystoma mexicanum. The sequence goes on from NC_090925.1 coordinate 158,503,640, forward strand.
AAGAAGGCCAGCAACAAAATCTTTATACCGCTGACGTTGGAACAGATTTTGCAGCTGGTGTAGGGAAAAGAATATCGATCCCTTTTCATGTGGTACACCAATGGTTTTGTCCTTCCTACTTTATTTAGCGAATTCAGGCCTTCAAGTTGGCACCATCAAGGGCTATCTCGCAGCGCTATCCATCTTTAAGCACACTGCGGAAGAACCATCCTATTTCAAGTTACCCTTGGTAATACAGTTTCTAAAGGGGTTAACTAACCTTTATCCCCCAAGACCATTCTAGGTTCCCCTATGGGATTTAAATGTAGTCCTAACTTTCCTGATGGGCACACCTTTCGAACCACTCCACTCTTGTTCGTTAAGATTTCTTACCCTTAAGACTGTTTTATTAGTAGCACTTACATCTGCTAGAAGGGTGAGTGAGTTACAAGCTCTTTCTTGTAAACCCCCTCATACAATCTTTCACAAAGACAAAGTTGTTCTGCAAGTGAAGCCTAATTTCCTCCCAAAGGTGGTTTCTGAATTTCATATCACACAGAAGATTACCCTTCCATCTTTCTATCCTCCTCCCCATCCGGGGAAAGAGGAAGAGAGGTTACACAGGCTGGACCCAAGAAGGGCTTTAAGTTTTTACATTAGTAGACTGGCTAGGATAAGACAAGCAGACCAGCTGTTTGTAGGCTACGCAGGTCACAAGCTGGGGTTACCGATAACTAAGCAGACCATTTCCAGATGGATCATTTTAGCCATTTTGGAATGTTATAAACTGGCAGGAAAAGAGCCCCCTCAAAATCTTAGGGCTCATTCGACCAGAGGTATCGCAGCTTCATCGGCCCTCAAAAGAGGAGTGTCGGTTAGAGACATATGTGCGGATGCCACATGGTCGTCCGTCCATACCTTTACACGGTTTTACAACTTGGATTCCTCCTCCAGTCAGGAAACTAGGTTTGGAAGGGCAGTATTGCACTCTATTCATCAATAAGAGAAAGCATGAAGTCAGTACTCCCACCTCCAATAACAGAATACTGCTATGGGAGCCTATATAACATAAGGAATACGTCGGAGGACACAATCCCTTCGAAGAACAAGTTACTTCTTACCTTGTAACGTTCTTTCGATGGGATGTTCCTCCGACGTATTCCTTATCGACCCTCCCATCCATCCCTGCAGTACTACTTCCCTTGTTGTTGCAGCTTACGCTCCTTCAGGGTGATTAGTCTAGTCCAGAAAGAATTATTGTGGGCTACAAAACTGAGCAACAGACGCTGCGCGCTTCCTTTATAGGCAGGATGACGTCGACGTCGATACGGCGGCTGTCGAGGGACATTGACTCGGCGGACGTCGACGCGCAGCGCCCTCTAGAGAGAAAACATTTCCGAGGCCAGCAAAGCTGGAAAGAGATATCTAAGATAAGGAATACGTCGGAGGAACATCCCATCGAAAGAACGTTACGAGGTAAGAAGTAACTTGTTCTTTTAACTTACACAGTCATAACAACATTACACGACATTCTGTTTCTTTGTCATTATCATTTGCTTCACAAAGCTCGGGTACACTTCGTTACATATTACGTTGTCTCAGAATCCTGCTCCCCTGTTCATTTATCGGACAGGTATTGTCTATATCTGCCCCATATGTCTCTGGGGCGGCTGTGCACAGGCAGCAAGCCAGCATACACTTCCTCACAGTCACTGGCCCACATCATATCTATCTCCCAGTCATTAATTGTGGGTGGGTCCAAATATTTCCATCGCATCAATATTGTTCGTTTTGCCAGTATGAGACCGAGATTAAGTAGCTTACGCCAGGTAGGATTCATTTTACTTACTGTGCCTAACATGCAAATACTTGGGTCCCACACAATAGGGTGATCCGACATTTCATCAAGTGCGTTACATACATCTCTCCAGTATTTGGAGAGGCACGTGCAAGACCATAACATGTGGAGAATGCCAGCCTCCTCGCCCCCGCATCTAGGACACTTCCCATCAGCCGTGGGGTATAGAGTTTTAATCCTGGCCGGAGTGTAGTAGGCCCTGTGTAACAACTTGTAGTGTATTAGTTGGTAGCGTGAATTATAGGAGACAGTCTTTGTTAGCACACACAGTCTTGCCCATTGCTGGTCAGTGATAGTGTGACCCAGATCAATTTCCCATTTACATTTGTCCTCCAGTGGTAGTGCCTCTATAAAGGATTGCACAATTTTATATAGTGTGGAGATAGATGTCTTGGTTACATTGGCAAGGAACATGTACCCTAAACCGGTCAATGGGCGAAGTGAATGTGTTTCAATCGCAGCGTGCGGTGACCGGGGATTCCCTTCTATCCAATATGTGGTATAGTACGCCTGTGCCGCGATGTAGTTTAACTCAAAATCTGGAGCAGAGATGCCACCCCAGGTTATGTCTGGGTAAGCCTCCGCCAGCTCACTCTGGGTTGCCCATTCCAGACGAATGCCACGCATGCCCTTTGAATTCTAGTGAAGAATGACCTGCCCGGCCATACAGGGACAGTGCTGAACAAATAGAATAGTTTGGGCAGGATGATCATTTTGACCAGGGCGAGCCTGCTGAGTGCATGGAGGGGGCATTTTGGTCCACCCTCCTTATTCCTACACTTCCTGGGTAGGCCCAACCACGACTGCTTTGGGTCCAGGGCCCGGCCCCGGATCACTTGTGCGGGAATACCTTTAGGAACTGTGAACCCGTTTGTGCGGGAATATCTGTAGGAGCTGCAACCCCCTTGCATACACCCCTTATAACCGTGTAAAACCTGAGGTGGATAAGACTACATCTTGCAAACCACTGACTCCAGTTTGCATTGTTAAAACAGCCGCAGAGTTGTCACTCAACCCTGCAGCTCTCCTTGTCAGGCGTGCACAGTGAGCGAGTTCCTCCCCCCACCTCCTCCCCTGTGCTGTCTTCACAACTGCTCGGTTCCCAAGAGAAGGCTGGCTGCGAGAATGCAACAAAATCCACACTGTATCTTCTGCCTTCCGTCTCCCTTCACTGACCCAAGTGCAGCCCAGAACAGGGGCCAGAGCAAAAGCTATTTGTCCCTATAAACCTGTCCCACATCCTGCAGACCCCGGCCAGAAACATATAATTTCAGGGCCCTCGAGGGCAGAGCCATCAGTTAAAAGGACCCTTGAGCCGTGTGCCTATTTTTCGCTTTAACATAGATGAAGTAAGCGTGCCTTATTTCCTATGCAAAATAGTACAAACCAACTGGTAGGCTAAGAGGGCCTATGAGTAAATAATACAAGTGCACACACGCCTGTAGGTAGAAGTTCCTATGCTAACCCGCTATGATAAAAGTACAAATGCACGTTAACTTGTTGTTCTGCAATGTTCATAGCAATAGTCTGTAACAATTCAATGTTTGACCAAATATAAACTTGTACACACCAGCACTGCGCTACCTCACTTTTTACAAGGTTGAATGTACAGTGCCACTCCTAGCTAGCTGTACTCCCAGCTAAGAGCACACCCATAGACCCTGAGCTGTAACCCACACGTTTATGAATAAGTGAATCTCGAGTCAAAGATATGTTTTATTTCTTGATTACTCTGTGATGAACTCTTTTTGTTTCCCTTTTTGTGTAATGATGAGAGTGCCTAGTCAAATGAAAGATAAAACATGTGCTAAACCAGTGTGATTTAAATACAAAACGGCCAGCCATGTGCTAAAAACCGCATGTACAATTGTGGTCTGCGAGACCCCGAGCTATTGTATGACATGGAACCAGACTACAAAAGGTGTCTTGATTCCCTCCAAATCCATCTGGGTGTCAACAGAGAGTTAGTGATGTCTAGACATTCGATCACTGAACCCCAACAAGGAAATGCATGCCTATCGTGATAATTATCTTTTGTGACCCAGTCATCTCAGCTATCTATTCTAAACTTGCCCTTGCTGTTATTAAATGTACACCTCCGACCATACATTGGCCCTCATTACGACCCTTGCGGAAAGTGACTGACCGGACCGCCACAGCGTAAATAGCGTTTCCGCCATTGCACGAAGGAGCAAAGTGCGGCCCATTCCGACCCATCGGGCACGAGCACCACGGCATGGCGGAAGTGCAAAGTCCGCGATGGCGGAAATGACCCCAAAACGGCCCACACCGCCGCCGTACGGCGCCCTAGGTGCAATACCGCCACCCATCACAGCGGACACCGCAGTGTGCGCCTACCGGAAAGTACGGTGACCGGAAATATACGGAAACGGAAGTTAAAACATGGGCCCGGAACGGGAAACATCCCGCCGTACACCTATAAAACCACTAAAACCACACAACCACTAAAAACACTACCCTGAGACACACCCCAACCCGACATCCACCCTAGCGAAACCAAGAAAAATGGGAAAAGTAGCGAAGAAAGCGTGCGACCGCAAGCGGCAGGTCCACTTCTCCCGTGAGGAACTCACCGTGCTTACAGAGACCCTCCAGGAGAATGCTGCCGTCGTCTTCTGCACGCAAATGACCAGGACGGCACTTGCAAACAAGAAGGCCATATGGGCTCTGGTGGCACAGCGGGTAAGTGCGGTGGGGACCGCACCCCGCAACCCACAGCAATGCCGAAAGCGATGGGACGACCTGCGGATACGCGTCCGCAGCATACTCTCTGCCAACCGCAACATTGCCACAGCCACCGGGGGAGGTCCTGAATCACCCATCAAGTTGACCCCCTGGGAAGAAATCTGTGCCTCCACCATCGGAATGGAGAGCATAGAGGGAGTCGGAGGGATGGAGAAAGGAGTGCAGACATCCGAAGAGTCAGGTAGGTGGGCCAAATAAAACAATGCCAAATCCACAAAGTCCATCCATGTGAAGTACCATGTGTCCACATAGTGCAACAGAAACACATGTCCAGGAGAACGTCCACACACATCGGCCTGATAGCGCACGTTAAAACCCACAATAAATACATAAATAATTAAAAACCCCTAAAACACGCACTACACGTGCAGCAGGCACACCCTAACTGCAGGCTGCCAAACAACTGCACCCTCACCCCACACACAAATGAAAGCACCTCCAAGGCCCCGACCCAAAACACCCTCAGGTACCACCCCAATGCATGTGATACAATGCCATTCCAATACCCACAGACCCATTAATAACCCTCGCCCTCCTTTACTCCACCACAGGGTCCGATCCAAACGACGAGCATCAGGACACCCCTACCAGCACACCTGCAAAGAGGGCCAAGACCAACGGCCAAAGACCCTCCACCTCAGCTGCACGCATCAAGACACGGCAGCAGCACAAATCAGGTGGCAGCACAGAGGAGGGAACATCAACAGGCACCCCAGCAGCCAGCATGCCCACAACACCACCACCACAGGTCCCCCCAACGGATGCCACAGAAGGCACTGCCTCTGGTGGCAGCAGCACCATAGGTGACACCCCATTGATGGCAGCATGCTCCGACACAGAAGACGGGGATGTCGAAGTTAGATCCATCCATGACCTGTCCCAATCCCCCTGTCTGTCCCATCCCGTACAACATGAGGATACCACGCAGGGGCACCCACAAGACGACGACTGGCCATCCCCCACAAGCCCTGTGGCAAGGCAACATGAGGACAACAGCCCCTCTGTGACACCCCCGCAAATGGCCATGGCCCAGCAGAGGCAACAGTCCCTCGACCAGTTAATCGTGCAACAGCAGCAACTGGCCACGCTCCTCAAGGACCATGCCGATGAATGTGGGGGCACTAAGGCAGACATAGAAACATCAACTGAGACACTTAGGGCAGAAATGGAGAGAGGTACAGAGACACTAAGGGCACAAATGGAGAGTAGCACCGAGAGCCTGAGGGGGGAACTGCATGCGACGTCCAAGGACGTATGTGCCGAACTTGCCGCAGTGCGCCGTGTGCTCACTGAGCTCTCGCAAACCCTTAGGGACATGCATGGACGTGAGCAGGCAGAGACATCATCCGTTGCAAGTTCCGTCCAGGGCAGCCCCCAACGTAGATCTGGGAGGAACCTGCGCTCCACAGGCAGGGGTGCCCCTGATACCCGCAGAGGGGGCTTGCAATAGCGACAGCCCACTGACAATGAGCATCTTTGGACACTGGTGTTCGGGGGGGAGGTAGGAGGGTGGAGGGGGTGTGTTGGGCTCACTTGGGTGGCGGGTCGATAGGGTGTACTACATGATATCACATATGCCATAAACAGTGCACGATCAACCAATGAGATATGTGGACATTGATCTTTGTGTACTAGGCCATCATAGGCGTACAGTCCATATTGTGCATGTCCCAGACACACACAGTGCCACGAGTCCCGTGTCCATGTATCAGCCACCAGGCGTGAGTGCTAGAAGCATACATCAATGAGATGCTGACGAATGTCACGGCCCTCCGGTGCCTCGCAGACTCCTTGAGGTGCTGCCACATCCCCACCCTCATCATGACCATCATCAGGTGCTTGCAGTTCTGCGTCAGGGGGCATGGGCACATTTCTACGTACGCACATGTTGTGGAGCATGACACATGCCATCACCATCTTTGCAACCTTCTCATGGCGGTACAGGAGTGCCCCGCCAGACCTGCTGAGGCAGCGGAAACGACCCTTCAGTAGGCCGAATGCCTGTTCAATGACTACACGGGTACGTGAGTGGGCATGGTTGTAGTCCTCCTCATGCTGGTCCCGTGGGTTCCGGACTGGTGTGAGGAGCCATCTCTTCAGTGGATATCCAGCATCACCTGTATGTGGACGACAAACGTATGATGTGGAATGCCATTGCTACGTACGCACACCCCCCCCCCCTTCCTGCCAGGTCATTGCCGAATCACATACCCCACATTATCATGCATGTAATGAGACTCACCGAGTAGCCAGGATCTGTTCCCTGCGTGTCGCTCCATGTAGCGTGGTATTGTAGAGTTCCTCAAGACCATAGAATCATGGGTTGATCCAGGGAATCGGGCACAACAATGTGTAATGATCCTGTTGGAGTCACACACCATTTGTACATTCAGAGAATGAAATTGTTTTCGGTTGCGGTACTGGGCCTCCATGGCATGTGGGACGACCAATTCCACATGGGTGCAGTCGATGGCACCAATGCAACCCGGTATGCCGCCAAGTGCATGGAATCCCACTTTTGTGTTGGTAATTTCCTGCTCCGAGCGTGGTAGGGAGATGTAGTCGTCTGCGTGCTGCAGGAGGGCATCGAGCACTTGCAATAGTGTCCGTGAGAACAGTGGCTGAGAAATGCCATGCAACTGTCCGACTGTGTGCTGGTAGGTGCCTGTGGCCAGGAAGTGTAGTACAGACACCACCTTCAGTAGGGGTGGGATGGCGGTTGGGCTATCTATCATGCTGACAAGGTCAGCCTGTGTCATGTCCACAATGGCGGCTATGGTGTCCCGGTCCAGACGGTAGAGGGTGTGGATCTGCTCATCAGTGAGGTTGAACGGATGTGCTCGGAGGCGTGGGATTGCGGGCTGCCTGCGTGGTGGTAGTGGCTGTGCTGGCGGCCCTTGCTGGCCCTGCCTTGCCCTCCTCCTCCTCCTGCGTCTCCTCCGTGCGGCCGGTTGTAGTTGGTGTTCGTCTTCTTCTTGGAGTTGGAGTACTTGCAGTGCTATCATGTCCCCCAGGGCCAACATCGCGAGTCCTGCCGGTAGCATTTCGGTGTGGTTGTGGGAGGAGACTGGCTGTGCAATTTATGTGTTATCAGGCTGTATGGCCTCCACCTGTGGTGATTCATTCCACCTGTGCAAACTGCTCTCCCCTTTGGCCGAGCACGTCCCGCGCACAACGCTGCAATTCGGGGAATGGCATCTTGCTATTGCAATCATGTATTTGTACCCGATGGCCGTGTAACATTGGTTGATATGTTTATTCTGCTGTGGTCCCATTGTTTCACATACTATCTGTGCAGTCGCGAACAGACTTGTGAAGGGTCAGTGGAACGTAGTACTCGAGTAACGGTGGGCCCTCATGCATCACTGTACCGAGTTGCAACGACGGGCGGGGCGTCCCATTTGTGGGTGAAGGCAGTTGCCATTTTCACACACAGCCGCACTCGATGGATTAATTAGTGATTTCAAACGGCCACAGATGCCTCTTCGACGTGATGTTGCAAATGAGGAATTCGAAGGGCGGCGCTTTCGGTTTTCAGCTGGCGGCGAGGAAATGCCCACAGGTCTGACTGCAAATATAACGTACTATTGTTCAATGTCCTTGGGACAGGGGCCATGGCGAGGATGCAATGATTGATATGAATAGTATGGGATGCGCAATAGCGACGTGGGCGATGAGGCCGGACGTTCCCAAATACATGTTACTTCACTACACTGGAATTACGGGCTGGGGCACTGTGGATTTTGCAGGCTGCATAACGCACAGACTCAATGGATATTTCTAATGTTATGTGAGTAAATATTCAGGCGTTTTGATCCCGGGATGAGGGAATGATGAATGGATGCATGGGCAGGTGATTTGATACAGAGTTTGCCATGTACAGGGCTTCTTGGGATCTATCCGCCTCCCCTACGCTATGTGATGCAGGGCTGCCATAGTGGGACCATCGTCTATCTGGCCTTGTTGAGCCCTCCCTGTCTCGACGCGCCCTCAGACACTTGTGTCCATGCACGTTACCAATCCCATCTGATGGATTCTGTTTTGACAGACGCATGCACAGGTACACTCGTTTGTGATGGTGTTTACACCTCGATATAGATAGTTATGAGTCGCAAGTGGTTTTTGGGTGGTGATGGACCTTTGGAGTGGGCTAGCATGCATATGGCTGTGGATTTAGTGTGATCATTGAAGTGAGTTGTTGGAATGTAGTTCTGATGGCCATTCTGTTCTTTTTCTTTTCTTTTGGTTGACAGGTATCTCCTCCCCTTTTGCCACTGCCATCTGTATGCCACTCCTGCAGATGGGTTTTACTCCCGACACCTGCTGCTTCGTGTTAATCAGTGGAGCAGCATTACGATCTTATGGGACGATCGCCAATGGGCCACATGCCCTTACGCAGTACTGGTGGCTCGGACCAACATTTCGGCCTTTCAGCTGGACTAGTGCCTCCCCATTGGGACGGCCCTGCGGTTCTGTGCGCTTCCATGTTGCCTTTTCGTACGTGAATGTGGCTCTGTGTACCATGATGGAACAGGGCGTCACACAAGTAGTGGCTGGTCATTTCTTGCGGATGCAGCCCACAATGGTGAAATGTGTTTTGGAGTTCATGGCCTGATGGCTGTATGGGCTTGGTGATTTTGTTGTGCATTAAATTTCTATTCTGATTTGGCCCGTGTAGCGTTCTTCTTTGCAAGTGATGTGGCATATGCCTATTTGGGGAGCGATGTATTGTGAGGAGATCTGCATTGGGTTCCAGCTTCGGAGTTTAGTTGCGTGGTACTGTACTGGGCGCGTTTGCCTACAAAGCCCGTGAGGTCAGGGATGGGGGCTGCCAATATGACTGTTTGAATGTTGTCATGCTCAGGGGCGGGGGATTGGGTTTTGTGTGACAGATGCCGGTCAGCCAGGTGGACTGGTGGAATGATGTGATTTTCGGAATATTGCTGGTCACAGGTGCCTGTGTTTGCGTGCGTTTCTTGGTGGGGGACTGTGGTCATGTGCATTGGGATGACTTCTGTATTCGTGCCATCTGTGCCCTGCAGCTCCCATTGGCCCCTGTTGTGTTTTTTTGTTCGTTGGCATGCATGGGTGACTTGTACATTTCACTGGTTGCATTGTGGCTTCATTGCACCTACGGGGAGTTGTACTTTGTGGGCAGGGAGCGGTGTACAGGCACTCAGTGGGGCCGTTTACAGTTGATTCGCGATGCCGTACTTCTCACCATGGCGGAATGGTACATTCCGCCATGCTTGATGGCGTTAGGTACATGTCCGCTAGGGTCGGAATTGGCGTACCCTTGCGCCATGGTGGTGTTTACGGTTTGGCATGGCGCGCGCGCGCGTGCTTGGTGCAGTTGGCGTTGGCGTTCACTACGGTGTCGCTAGTGGCTTCGTACTTTGCGGTGACGGGTCATAGTCGCACCGAGCGCTATTCGATGGCGGTATTGCATTTCCGCCATCGTTTTCCGAATTCCGCCAGGGTCGTAATGAGGGCCATTGACTCCATGAGCTCTACTCCCTAGCCAGTATATTCAGAAGTGTTTGAACATGGGGAGATGTTTACTTCATGATCAGCAATAAATAACCTGCCTTAGAACCCTGTTTTCACAAGTGTTAAGATGCAGGCCTTGTCACCGGACAAGCAGGTCAGATTTCTGAATGGATGAGCATTTGTGGCCACAAGGGCAAATGTAACAAGGCTAGGATGTCAAAGAATACACAAAGAATCAACATGAAATACCAGGCCGATGAGCCCAGCTGACCGACTGACCCCGAACACCACGTCATCTCATCACGTGCCCTCGGACCAATCAGCCGCCTCCGACCCTGTATCGCCTATAGGTGCCTACCCTTCGTATCCAATCCCAATCTCTTTTGTGTCCCCTAGGCACTCCCACAGTGATGACGTGTCTTGTAAATATAATCAAAGTGTAACATGTTTTCTGCAGAGCGCTCTCGGCGTGAGCAGAGAAGATATTGCTTGCCCTAATTTCAGATAAAAGCCTTTCATATCACTATCACTTGGTCTTGGTCTCATTCCCTCCTGGGATGTACTTTTATTGACTGATGGGTGACCTACCTGCATTATAGGGGGTCTGTTCACTTTCACTGCCCATTAATGAGATAGGTAAGGACCGCCACCTTTCAAGTTTGGCACATAGCGCTTCTATAAATAATGCATAATTTGAAGCGCAAACGATCTGCGTATTACGGCCTATTTCAACGCCCAGCCATTTCACCCGTTTGGGGGCCCATAAGAGTCAATGTAGCTCTGTAGGTTTTCGAGTGGCATCATTAAGGGGAAAGATCTCAGACGTAGACGAATTTTACTTCAGCACAGAATATTCCCTGAATTACTTTACCGATCGTAGAACCCTGCCAACGGTAGTTTTAGGGTCTTTTAAATACACCATTATGTCGTCCGCATTTAGCTTAATAATCTCTATCCTGCCCGCCAGGGAAATTCCCATCTTGCTATGCAGTGCTCTCAGCAGATCTGCGAGTAGTTCTATAACCAGTGCAAATAATAATGGGGATAGTGGGCATCCCTGTCTTGTGCCACCGGCCAACTCCAGGATCACTGATAGGATTCAATTAACACAGATTCGGGCATACGGTTTCGTGTAAAGTATCCGTACCCATCTCACAAAGTTAGGCCCCGACCCATAGTTGTTGAGGACCCTGAATAGGAAGGGCAAGTAGACCATGTTGAAGGCCTTTTGCATGTCCAATGCCAGCGCCACCCCTTGTGTGACTTTAGGTATCGATGCAATAATATTATAACATTGCCGGATATTAGTCGCTGTGGACCTACCCAGAACAAAGCCAGCCTGGTCCCTGTAGACCATATGTGGCATTAAAAGTTCAATCGTGTGGCCAATATTTTAGCTAATATCTTCTCATCTGTGTTTATTAATGAGAGCGGTCTGTATGAACCACACTCTTCAGGTCGCTTCCCGGGTTTTAGCTGTAAAGTGATGATTGCTTCTTGTGTTGTTTCGGGTAATTCACCAGAATCCAGAGCCTCGGTCCAGACCTCAAGGAGTCGTGGCACCAATATTGTGGCAAACTCTTTATAGAACTCAGCACCCAGACCCCAATGCCTTCCCGTTTGGGAGGGATTTGATGGCTTTGGCTATTTCCAAATGGGTTAGGGGGCTTTCAAGGGCATTTCTTGTCTCGGGCGATAAGAGAGTGGTGGGAATCCTGGCTAGATATCTGTCTATTTCATCATCTGTGGCCACACTGGGGAGAGTACAGGGCAGCGTAAAAGTCATAGAAGACCTTCCCTATTTCTTCCTGATCAGTGACCACCACTCCGTCTGGTCACGTTATACAAGGGATGTTGGAATTGCCACGCTCCCCCCTCACCATCCTAACTAGGAGTTTACCTTGGCGCTCTTGCTCGCCGTACCGCTGAGCGGCCGAAGGCCGATCAAAATAGCGAATTTCCCGTTCTGCGGTTTCTTTGTACTCTTCTAGCTGAGTTTTAATCTATAGTTTAATCTGGGCTGTTGGATTGCTGGAGTATTGTTCCTGCAATTGCGCTATGTTTCCCTCATGCCTCCCAAGATCCCAGCGAATATTTTTAAAGACTCCCAGCTCTGTCGACATGGTGACCCCCCTTATATATACTTGAAGGCTTGCCACAGAGTCGTTTGACTCTCGACCTTGCTGTCATTATTCTTGAAATATTCTGCAATGTGTTGGGTCAGGGTTGTCTTGTACACCTGGTCTGTTAATGCTGTTGCCTTAAATCGCCAAGGGGGTCTCCGTGGGGAGACTCTGGGTATGTGTAGGGATAGCAGGACCGGGGAATGGTCCGATAGCATCCTGGGTAATATTGTTGCTTCAGATACCCAACCTAGGACTCCCTGCGATGTCAGCCACATGTCGATCCTAGAGTGCATGTCATGCACCGATGAGTAAAAGATGTATGCCCGACTCTCCCCATGCAGGGATCGCCATACGTCACGCAGATGCAGGTCGGCTATATGCATGTGTATTGTGCGCGCAGCTTGGTGTTCTGGGGCTGCTGGACATACGGTCCAATCGAGTGTACAGTATTGTGTTAAAATCTCCACCCATGATGATGTGAGCGGTCGGGTATTTGGCGCACTTCTGAAAGACCTTGATATAGAAGTTGGGCTCGTCTGTGTTAGGGCCATAGAGATGAATGAAAAGTACCTCTGTTTCAGCAAGTCTCCCGTGGACTATTACATACCGTCCTTCCGGGTCGCTCTCAGCGGCTAAGTGTGTGTACGATAGCGCTTTGTGTATTAAAATAAGTACCCCCCGTGCCCTGCTGGAGTAAGACGTATGGAAGCGGTGACTGCCGTATCCTGGTGCTGTCTTATCCGCTGGGCGCCCATCCTGTTAATGTATGACATTATTTTCTGTGTTTTCAGTGGCATCCCCAGCCCCCTCATGCTGCAGCTTATTAGTGTAAATCCTTTTTTGCCCTTTTCAGCCATCCATCCAATGTCGAGCAGGATTCATAATGATCAAGTGTCCCTCGCTGTCTCTATATGACCATCTTGTGTATGTCTGAATTTTTAACTTCAACTCCCCACATTCCTGCAACCCCCCCTCATAGTTCCCCAAACTTCAACTTTATCCCACTCTTCTCAACAAAATCATGCATCTGCATTGGGGGTGCTTTCGCGGCTGCCGAGGCCGGGAACATAATGTGGCTGCCCATTTGGTTTCCAACATGAATGTTTCCAGTACACATTATGATCAGTGGCATTCAGTAGTGTGGTGATGTGTTACAGTAAGGATTCATAAAGAGTGAGTATGCAGACCTTGGGCACCTGATACCATAGCCTTATGTTCATTGTTTTAATTCTGGTATTTAGTCAATTGTTTAAGTCTTCCCGCCCTGGTAGTGACTAGCTGTCGTCGCTTACACCGGTGGCTCCAAGCGGCTGCTTAGCTGGCATTGGAATGCTGGATTCAGCAAAGGAGACAGCTTCCTCAAGAAAAGTAAAACAGCATGGTTTGTTTTTATGCTGTAGGCGGAGCCCGGCAGGATACAGCATTGCATAGGACACTCCCCTGTCACGTAGCATTTTCTTAACGCCTACAAATGAGCGTCGCTCCTATTGAACAGCCAACGTGTAATCTGGGAAGATCCTGATGACACTGGAGCCCAGCTTCAGTTCCTGTTTGTCCCTCGCTGTCCAGAGGACCAGATCTCTATCCCTATAGTTCATCAATCTGGTTATAATGGGCCTCAGGTAAGCCCCCAGTTTGGAGTGGGTGCTAGGGATCTGTGGGCTCTTTCAACCACAAATATTGTCCCTCATTCTGACTCAGGCGTTAAGGGGTTTACGGCGCCGTAAACGGCGCCGACCCTTAACGCCTGATTACAAGGTTCCCTTTGCGGGATGGCTTTTAACGGCTGCTTTTTTGCAGCCGTTAAAATCCATGCCGCAAAGGGACCTTGGCGATAATTACGGCACCATAGGGCATAATGGGAATGGGGAAGGGTAAAATGGGAAATGGGGATTTACCGCCCCACTCACCTTGGAATGGGCCGGTAAATCCGCCAACCACCATGGCGTAAATGTAGTTTACGCCATGGTGGTAAGGGTCCGACCCAGGCGGTAACTTACCGCCTGGGTTGTAATGAGGGCCATTGAGGACCAGCCAGGGTCGCCCAGCAAGTCCCTGATTAATTCCTCCACTGCTACTTCCATCAGGCCTTTCGGCGCATCTTCCGGTACCCCCACTATGCGCATATTATTGCGTCGGGACCTGGCTTCCAAATCCTTGCATTTGAGTTTCGCTGTTCCCAGTTCTTTGGCCATTTATGTCACTGTATTCCCTAATGACTCAAGCGCATCCTCCAAGGTGCTGATCCGATTCTCGGCCTCTCTGATGCAGTTGGTGGGTTTCTCAAGTTGGTTTCTGACCGTGGTTACATTTGCGTTGATTCCATCTAATCTGTCGTTCAAGGCTGCAAAGCCTTGCTGGATTGAGTGAAGACTGCCTGGGGGTCCATGGTGGCCGGCGTGGGTGCGGGAGCGGTCTGCATGATTGATTCAGGGAAGGTGCTGCTCTTATCGCTTGCTTTTGGGGTCTGTGTCGTGTATTTCTCAATGGCGCCTTTCCCTTTTTTGGGCCCTACCCCTTTGGACATTGTTTATCTTCTTCCACTCTAACTGGGGAAGGGGTATGCTTGGTGTGATTGTGGGACTGTGCGCCAATGTTTTTGGTGTCACTTTGGTCTTACTGTGGCTCAGCAAGGGGGCCCGTTGCGACGGAGTGCTGGGTCGCAGTTTGTATTCTGGGCTGCAAGTCAAAGCACTGTTGTGGCCTGTTATATGCACCACTCCGCCTCAGCCATGCTAGGTGTCCGTGATCTGCCCTAAGAATGTAACTACCACCTCCTTTTTGTGGTAGTGTCCATACTTTGCAGCCTGCTTCCGTGATAGGGGTGCTGTGTTCTCTTAAGGGTAAGAAATCTTAACGAACAAGAGTGGAGTGGTTCGAAAAGGTGTGCCCATCAGGAAAGTTAGGACTAAGTTTAAATCCCATAGGGGAACCTGGAATGGTCTTGGGGGATAAACGTTAGTTAATCCCTTTAGAAAATGTATTACCAAGGGTAACTTGAAATAGGATGGCTCTTCCTCAGTGCGCTTAAAGATGGATAGCGCTGCGAGATAGCCCTTAATGGTGCCAACTTGAAGGCCTGAATTTGCCAAATAGAGTAGGGAGGACAAAACCATTGGTGTACCACATGAAAAGGGGTCGATATTCTTTTCTCTACACCAGCTGCAAAATCTGTTGCAACGGCAGCGGTATAAAGACTTTGTTGCTGGCCTCCTTGCCGAAAGCAACACCTCCATAACATCATCAGGGAGGTCCCAATCCTTGTACCTCAGCCTTTCAGAAGCCAAGCGTGAAGGTTGAGGGTTTTGATGTCTGGATGGAGAACCTGACCTCCCTTCTGTGAGAGTAGATTCTCTCTGAGTGGAAGTCGAATTGGAGGGCAGATGGACAAGTCTAGAAGTTCCGAGTACCACGTTCTCCTGGCCCAATCCGGGGCAATTAGGATCATGGTTTTCCAGAATCTTCTCAACCTCCTGATCATTTGAGGAATGACAGGGGCCGGTGGGAACGCGTACAGAAGCGGAAACTCCCAGTCCACTATGAACGCGTCTCCCAGAGCTCCTCTCGGGGGAAATTCCCTTGAACAGAACAGATCGCACTTCCTGTTGACACTGGTGGTGAACAGATCCACCTGAAAGGTTCCCCAAAGGGCGAAGATCTCTTGAAGGACTTCCTGAGCTAGTTCCCACTCGTGGGAGACTGTGCTCTGCCTGCTCAGAGCATCCGCTGTCAAGTTCTTCTCTCCGACTAGGTGAACTGCCGATAGAGAGATTCCTTCTTGGATTGCCCAAAACCAGAGCTGCATCGCCTCTCTGCACAGAGGTAGTGATCCTATGCCTCCTCTTTTGTTGAGGTAATGTATGGCCACTGTGTTGTCCGTCATTATCAGGACATTCTTCCCTTGTACAGCTGGCAGGAACGCCTTCAGCTCAAGTCTGATGGCCCTCAGCTCTAACAGGTTGATATGTAGTCTGGACTCCGATGGAGACCAACGACCGCTGATGGTCAAGTCGTTGGCGTGGGCTCCCCACCCCGTGAGTGAGGCATCCGTGACTACTGTTATCTCCGGCCAGGGTTGCCAAAACTGTTCTCATTTCAGAATGTTCTCCTGACAGGCCCACCACTGAAGGTCTCGAGCCACCCTGTCGGGAACCTGAAGAAGATCTGTCATTCTTCCTGAGAATTGTGACCACTGAGTCCTCAGTGCCCACTGGAGGGATCTCATTCTCAGGCGAGCCTCTGGCACTAGGAAAATGCAGGATGCCATGAGGCCTAGCAACCTCAAAAAGTCGAAGGCTGGGAGACGTTGGGCATTTTGGAACTTGGTAACCATCTGTAGAATATCTTGAGCCCTCACCTCTGGGTGCGAGGCTTTTCCCAGGGAAGTGTCCAGGATCGCTCCGATGAACTGGAGTCTCTGCGATGGTATCATTTGTGACTTCTTTAAATTGAGGGAAAAGCCCAGTATGTGAAGGGAGCGGCAAACGTGATTTAGCTGGATCTGAGCTTGTTCCGAAGATACAGCCCTGATCAACCAATCGTCCAGGTAGGGGTAGACGTGAATCCCTTCCCTCCTTAGACTTGCAGCCACTACCGACATTAACTTGGTGAAGACCCTCGGTGCGGAGGTCAGCCCAAATGGCAGCACTCGAAATTGATAATGAGAGTTGCCAATTGCGAACCTCATGTATTTCCTGTGTTTGAGATGGATAGGCACATGGAAATAAGCGTCCTGAAGGTCCAGAGATACCAACCAGTCCTGGAACTGAAGGGCCTGAAGGATCTGAGAAAGAGTTACCATCTTGAATTTGTCTTTCCTGAGGAATTTGTTCAATTCTCGCAAGTCCAACATGGGTCTCAGTTCTCCGTCTTTCTTTGGAATGAGAAAGTAAGGGGAGTACCAGCCCTTGTTCCTCTCCGTACAGGTACTGGTTCTATGGCACCTTTCTCTAGCAGGTCTAAAATTTCCTGCAAGAGGAGCGGATCTGGAGCTTTTTGAGAGCTGATCCCCGGTGGATGACTCTGAGTTATGCGTAGGGGGGGGGGGCAGGCAGTAACCTTGGACAACTGTTTCCAATGCCCAAGCATCTGACGTGATAGCCTGCCATTCTGCCAGATGTTGAGTTAACCTGCCTCCTACAGGTGTCTTGTGAGGGAAGTTCTCAGAGTGGTTTTGGGGCGGCTGATGCAGATGCCGATGGTAAAGGGGCACCTGCTGTTGCTGCGGCTTTTGAATATCTACCCCGTCCACCTCGGGTAGTTCTTCTTTGTCCCCTTTGAGCCCGTCGTCCTCTACCTCTTCCGAATGCGGAGTAGAAGCGAAAGGACTTGCCCCTCGCAGAGGTTCCTGTGGGACGAAAAGGTGTCTGATGGATTGCAGCGCCTAGAGATTTTGCTGCTGCCTTTGATGTTTGCAGTTTTTCTAAACTGTCATCCGCCTTTTTCCCAAACAAAGAAGAGCCATCGAATGGCATGTTCAAGAGCCTGGCTTGCACATCTGGGGCAAAACCAGACTTTCTCAACCAAGCGAATCTCCTGGTTGTTGTACTTGCCGCCATTGCTCTGCTGATACTGTCAGCTGAATCAATGCCCGTCTGGAGGGATTGGCACATAGCGTCTTTACCGTCCTGTATGATATTTAGGAACGCCTCCCTTTCTTCTCCCTCCGGGATGCAGTCAGCCGCTGTAGAAGCACACTCCCAAAGTGTATGGCTGAATCTAGCAAGGGTGCAAGTAGCATTAACAGATTTTAACGCCATGCTGCATGCCGAAAAAACTTTCTTTGCCATAGCATCATATTTCTTATCGTCCCTGTCCTGTGGGACGGTAGGGTAAGCAGTCTTGACGTCAGTAGAAGATGCTGCCTGTACCACCACACTTTTTAGGGATCGGTGTTTCGACAAAAACTCTGGGTGCAGAAGATACCCTGTATTTAGTAGACAGTTTTTTATTTACTGCCGGGACGACATCTGGGGTTTCCCAGTTCGTCATGATTTTCCTCTGAAGAGCTTTATGAAAGGGACTACAGGATCCTCCTGTGGACCTTTATCAAGAATATCCGTAAGGTCATCTTGTTGGAAAGCCTGTGAAGGTGTTGACCACCCCATAAATTCTGTGATCCTGGCCATTAAGGCTCTATAGGCGGTTTCAGCATGCTCCCCCGGGTCTGGTCTAGCGAACTCCACCTCAGGGGAAGTGTCTAACCCACTTGCCTCATGTAAGGAATCATGGAGATCTTTTAACACGCGTTCTTCTGAGGACAACTCCTCTTGAACTGGGGTTGCAGGTCCCTGCAACTCAAATGTCTCTTCTTGGTCAGATAGTTCTCCCTCTTCCATAATTGAGCACATAGTTCTCAATTGTTCTGAATTCACAAAGGGTGTGAAACCCATCTCCAAGGCAGAGGGTGCCAAACTTCTTGTAATCGGCCTCGAAAACGTTGATGTCGTCGACGCCGACGTCGAAGGCTTCGGGCGTGGCATCGAAAACAAAGGCGGAGGCCTCGAGGTCCTCGATAAAATTGGGATTCTGCTCGAGGAAGTCGACAATCTCGACACCATCGTCATCGAGGACCTGGGGATAGCCACTGGGTGCGCCGCAACCGTGACTTTCCTTGGCGTCGACGCCGGTGTCGAAGATGGCGTCGAGTCGACAGACCCTTGTGTCGAAGGTCCCTTTGACAACGGCGTCGAAGACACCGACCTCGGCGTCGACGGAACCTTCGTCGACGGTGTCGACGGAACCTTCGAAGAAGGTTTCGAGGGCATAGCTTTACTCGAGGGTTCGTGACGCGCTCGAGAAGCTTCCTTCGCCGGGTACTGCGACTCGTGGCGTTTTGGACCTTCGGGTCTTTCGACCAGAGCATCGCTCTCGGCAGTCTTCGAGGGGGTCGAGGCCGCTTTCTCGAAGACGCTCATCATATTTTTCCGGAATTCCTCCCATTCAGCCCGAGAACTATGTTTCATGGGGTAAGGGATTCTCTTAGGAGAAACAGAGGAAGAGGAGGACGGAGAAGGGGATCTTCGACGTCTCCTCTTCGAGTGCTTCGATCTTGAGGAGTGATGGGACCCACTCCGAGACCTGGAGCGCGAATGGTGACGAGGAGACGAATGTCTCGACTTCGTCGAGGAAGAAGAAGCTTTTGAAGTCTTACCTTTCTCCAGCTTCCCCTTACGCTCCTTCAGGGCCTTAGCTGTCATGGACATACAGTCCTCGCACTCCGAACAATGGTGTTCAGCTCCCAAACACCACAGACAAACTCTGTGAGGGTCAGTCAGCGACATCTTTTTCCCACAGTCTCGGCATTTTTTGAAGCCGGACCGAGGGGTCATCGGTTCCGACGAGGAAGCCATCGAGTATGGATCGAATATCTCGAGGTAAATAGGATAAATTCTCTACGAAACTGAGCAATGATATTCCGAGGCACTGAGTAGGTGCGGAAAAACGGAACTGAGCAACGGACGCTGCGCACGCCCTTTATAGGCAGGATGATGTCGACATCGATACGGCGGCTGTCGAGGGACATCGACTCGGCGGACGTCGACGCGCAGCGCCCTCTAGAGAAAAATTTTCCGAGGCCAGCAAAGCTGGAAGGAGATATCTAAGATAAGGAATACGTCGGAGGACACAATCCCTTCGAAAGATATTTATTTACAAAGTTAGCCAGAGATTGTATTTACAGAGTGCCACTGGGAATCACGGGAGCACAAGCTTCCATTCACAGACTGATGGAAAGGACAGTGGGATATATACATTTACTTGAAGGGCTAAAATATCTTAATGATACGATAGGTTATTTATAACGCGCTTAATACCCAGAGGTTTCTAAGCGTGGACCCGGGGATCGAACCTGTGTTGCTCCGTGCCGTCTTGCTTCCAAGGCGCACGTTGCCCCTGAGCTATACTCCCAAGACATCCTTGTTTTTGGCAGAACCATAGAAGTACATATTGAGAGACTCATGAAAGTTCTGGATTGACCGAAAGCTCAAGTGCCTCTAGAAAAATGGTTTTAATGATCCAGATCAGAAATTGAACAGAGATAACAATTCTAATACTGGAATCTCCTTTTGGAATACATTTCAGTCCCTTCAAAAACTCAAAAAATGTTCTATGTGGTAGGAATCAAATACCTTGAAGTAGGAAGAATTCCAAGAGGTCTGCATAAATGCATATTTCCCTCATACGAAGAAGAGGACATTGATGCACTCAACAAGTGTTAAAACACTTTAATTAGGACATCCATTGATATGTTAAAGATGCTAATAAACGGAGGGCGCTGTTGTACACACTGCCGGATGGAGCTGTGTCTGTGAGCTCTGCAGGCAAGCTGGGGCCTGTGGCTCATAACTTTTACAATATCGCCCGATTTTGGACCAAACTAGCTGATGTGGTATAAGAAGATGTCGCCAGCGTGTCGACCAAAGATGGGGTGAATCGGTGCAGCGGTTTGTGAGAAACATCGAGAGACCTGCGTGGCTCTGAGAGGCCTCCTCGTTAGCCTGGGAGACCCCAGCGTTAGAGAGCAGTGACGCCACTCACGGCCGCAGCGCGAAAATCAACAGGCTGTTCCACCCGATGCTTAGCAGAGACTGGAGACACAAAACCTTTCAAGCTCTTTCTTGTAAACCCCCTCATACAATCTTTCACAAACACAAAGTTGTCCTGCAAGTGAAGCCTAATTTCCTCCCAAAGGTGGTTTCTGAATTCCATATCACTCAGAAGATTACCCTGCCATCTTTCTATCCTCCTCCTCATCTGGGGAAAGAGGAAGAGAGGTTACACAGGCTGGACCCAAGAAGGGCTTTAAGTTTTTACATCAGTAGACTGGCTAGGATAAGACAAGCAGACCAGCTGTTTGTAGGCTACGCAGGTCACAAGCTGGGGTTACCGATAACTAAACAGACCATTTCCAGATGGATCATTCTAGCCATTTTGGAATGTCATAAACTGGCAGGAAAAGAGCCCCCTCAAACTCTTAGTGCTCATTCGACCAGAGGTATTGCAGCTTCATCGGCCCTCAAAAGAGGAGTGCCGGTTAAAGACATATGTGCGGATGCCACATGGTCGTCCGTCCATACCTTTACACGATTTTAGAACTTGGATTCCTCCTCCAGTCAAGAGACTAGATTTGGAAGGGCAGTATTGCACTCTATTCATCAATAAAAGGAAGCATGAAGTCAGTACTCCCACCTCCAACTACAGAATACTGCTTTGGGAGCCTATCTAAGATAAGGAATACGTCGGAGGACACAATCCCTTCGAAGAACAAGTTACTTCTTACCTTGTAACGTTCTTTCGATAGGATGTTCCTCCGACGTATTCCTTATCGACCCTCCCATCCATCCCCGCAGTACTACTTCCCTTGTTGTTGCAGCTTACACTCCTTCAGGGTGATTAGTCTAGTCCAGAAAGAAAAATTGTGGGCTACAAAACAGAACTGAGCAACGGACGCTGCACGCAGCCTTTATAGGCAGGATGACGTCAACGTCGATACGGTGGCTGTCGAGGGACATCGACTCGGCGGACGTTGACGCGCAGCGCCCTCTAGGGAAACATTTTCCGAGGCCAGCAAAGCTGGAAGGAGATATCTAAGATAAGGAATATGTCGGAGGAACATCCCATCGAAAGAACGTTACAAGGTAAGAAGTAACTTGTTCTTCTGTAAATAAAACACTCTCACTCACTATTTAAACAATACAATTGGTGAGT
Organism: Ambystoma mexicanum; assembly: GCF_040938575.1. NCBI lineage: Eukaryota > Metazoa > Chordata > Amphibia > Caudata > Ambystomatidae > Ambystoma > Ambystoma mexicanum. The sequence goes on from NC_090925.1 coordinate 158,525,567, forward strand.
TTCTCACCCACATTCTGTAAATAAATCACTTCTGGGAAAGTGGAAGGTGTAAAATTACACCAGCCTGATTTGCATAACATCAAAGAGCATTTGGGATCCTGAGAATGACCACATATTTTTTTTATATTTATTTTTTTTATATTTATTTATAGGACATTTGGACATTTGTATGGCGCCTATACACAGGTGTTTCCAGGCGCCACAAGACAAAATGGGGGGTTGGGGGAAATGGGAATCAAAAAGTAGAACAACAGAAACGGTTATATTGGCCTTGTGACAATCCTGTCGTGCAAGTGCATGACAAGGTGGTAAGTGCCAGGGGGAGGGGTAGAGGGAGAACTGCACGAGTGGGGTACCCCCATGAGTTGGGGCCGGCAAGAGCTGGGCGGGTCAAGGCGGCAAGTGCACAGGGGAAGTGGGGGGAAGGGTCTATGAGTGCGGTTGACAGGGAGGACCAAGATGGGCTAGTCCTGGGAAAGGAGCCCAAGGGCAAGTGCTGGCAGAGTATGCTGGGGGGACTGGGAGGGGGTGGTCTGGACCCTGTATGACTCAGAAGGGATCAGGCCCCAGTCACAGTGGCAGATGGAGAATTAGCACGGGAGGGGGAGAGGGAAGAAGGAGGAGAAAAGGAAAGTCTTGAGAGGTTTCTGTAATTTAAGAAGATCCGGCTCAAGTCTGGGGGGGAGGGAGGCCGTTCCTTAGGGAGGTGCCAGCCGAACAAAGGGATCGACCTCTCACTCTCTGCTTGGAAAAACATTTGACCTGCAGAGAGTTGGAGCCAGAAGACCAAAGGACTCTGGTGGGAGGTATTTACGGAGGGCAAGTTGGATGTAAAGAGGTCCCAGGCCCCAGACACAGCCTTGTGGATAATGCAAAGGGTCTTGAATTTGATCCTAGCGGTCACCGGGAGCCAGTGGAGAAGAGATTTTAGAGCTGGAGAAATGCAGTCCCTGGGCTTGTGCCCAAGGATAAGTCTCACAGTCCTATTCTGGATTAGTTGAAGGGGGCGAAGGGAGGAAAGAGGCAGGTTGAGGAAGAGGCTGTTGCAGTAGTCTAGCCTAGGGAGAATCAGGTCTCTGGAGACGTTGACTTTCTGGGGGAAGGTGAGGAAAAGTAGAATGCGCCTGAGGAGATGCAACTGTAAATTGGACTTCTTGTCAAGGTCCATGATGTGTGGGGAGAAAGAGAGAGTGGAGTCAAAGATGGTTTTTTGCCTCACATGTAGGTGAGGGGAGAGGACCCAGGGAGTCTGGCCAGAGTGGGTGGAAACAAGGAGCAGAGGTCACAATGAGAAACTTGAAATCCTTCATTCAGGTAATGTGCAATGGCCTTAGGGCTCATTTAATTTGTCACAACTCTCACCCTGATAGTAAAATGTCGGTAAACCCTAAGCCATATACACTCAGCTACTCAGCTCTCGATTGTGAGGCTTATATATACCTGCTCACGTAGAGGGACATCTGTTTTGTAAATGACTTGCTGGGTAGAGCCCTGACAGTGCCAATAATTGTTGTCCTTATCCGGCAGACACAAATGCCTATGACCGCCGCAGTGGGTGTGAGGTGCCTATACTATGCTAATGCTCAAGGCTTCCGTTCAAACCCTCCTGGACCTTCTCTTCTTGCTTTGTCTGTCCATTATCACAAAGTAGTCTTCCTTGATGCCTTCTCAGAAGCTGGCACACATTGGCTTTATTTTGGAAGCTTGAAAAAGGCTTTACCCATCCCAGATACAGTCCCTGATATTCAAATGACTACATTAATTTTTCTTTCAAGAACAGCCATCATGGGATAGTGGGTGTCAGTACCTGTTAGGCTCTTATCATTTCTGTTGTCCTGGCATTCTCCTTTGCTATGCTCAAGATGCACAGGACACAGATATATCTACAGTCAGTGTGGGATCAAATGCCTCAGACTTAAACAAAGTCATTATCATTTTTCTGATAAAACACCCATAACCGTTGCGTCCGTGCAGTATTTACTCTTATACATGCAGTGTTCTTTGCTTCTTGTTCTCTGCACAGCTTTTCCTTTACCACCAAGCCTGCAGTAACATTAATTATGTGGAGGGATAGAATCAGGATGCTGCATGCAATATTACCCTAAATACATCATTGCATGCAGAAACTCTTGTTACCGGATCAGGGTACACGGCACTAGCACTGCAAAACATGGGGCATGGCCACCAGTACTGGACTCTGTCTCACCTGAATCAAAGCATCAGAGAGCCATCCATTTTAAATTAGTACAGGACAGAAACCTGTGAATCTCTATCCTTGTAGTACTTTTATTCAGTATGTTGCCAGGGAAGGGGTTGGTCTAAAAGCCTATAGGAACTAAAGAAGTAGTTAGACATAATAAGGGTGTTCCTGCAGGTATTCCACAGCTCTGAGGTAGATGATAATATTGAAGCATTAACCCAGTTTAATGGTCCTTGTCCCTCCAAGGACATCGTAGTCAACAAAATATTGTTCAAGCAGTGGTCAACAAAAATGTTCTCAAGCCCTATTCAGCCACAAATGTTCAAAGCCTTAGCTAACAAAAGTGTTCAACAAAACCTACCCTCAAATTTCCAACCCAAGTCTAACACAACGGATCAGAAAGGGTTCCTCTGGGAATGCTTTCCCAGGAATTACTCACAGTCTGGATTCTACTTCAGACTCTCTGCTTTCACCACATCTCTCTAGACCTCTCCCAGCTTTCAAGCTTCACAGTTGTTTTCACTTTTCAGGCTTCTCATCAGCTTCGCAGCATTCACTTGAATGCCTCTCCCAGACCTTGTGTTTTTCAAACCTCACAGCAGGTCTCACCCTAGCCTTTCTCAAAATTCCCTTCATGTCCCTCCTAAGCCTTAGGTTGTTCAGTATTCACATCATGTGTCTCCCAAACCCTGGATATTTCAGCATTCAAATTGGGTCTCTCCCAAACCTTGGGTTATTCAGCATTCACATCAAGTCTCTCCGATATCCTGGGGTTTCTCAGCATTGTCATCCAGTCTCTCCCAGACCTTTACTTCAGGTTGAATGAGTATTTATCCACCCCCTACTCCCCATTCAGGGTTCTTTTCAGGTGGACACTCTTGTCTTACCCTCTTGCCAGAGATCTCCTTCTGTGGATCTTCATGGATTGACCCAATCATCAGGCCTTCCTTTAGAACTGCATTCTCCTTTTGGGAACCTCTATTTGCCCACAGCAACACTTTTCCCAGTTCAAAGATTATTGCTATTCTGTAACCAAAAATTATATTTTGAAGCCTCCAGAATCTTATCTTCCTCTGCCCAGCTAGTGGTTCCCAGCCCCAACCACCTGGTGCCTTCCTGGTTGCCGCTCTTTTTCCCCACATAGCAAGCCCCGTCCACCTGGTGCCTTCCTGGTTGCCGCTCTTTTTCCCTACTTAAGGAGCCCTCTAGCCTCTTTTCCTTTGCAGATGGGGAGCAGGTGCAAGTGGATCTAGGTCACCTGACCTAAGCCCCGCCCACCTGGTGCCTTCCTGGTTGCCGCTCTTTTTCCCTACTTAAGGAGCCCTCCAGCCTCTTTTCTTTTGCCGATGGGAAGCAGGTGCAAGTGGATCTGGCCTAAGCAGTGCCCACATTCTTAGCCCTTCCTCTTCCTTGATGCTGTTAAGTCTTAGATCAAGGGCGTCTCTCGCCGGGGCATCTGAAGCGAAGGGCACACAAAGAAAAGGGCAATTCCTGTTTGGACCTGTTCGTATCAGGAGGATCCAGGGCCCGATCCCCTGCCCAGACAGCAGGTAAGCATGCACCAACATGTGTTTACTCCCTCTGTCCCCACAGGCCATCCCCTCGCCTCTGGTCCCCCCATGATGTTCCCTTGGGCCCCCCTCTTCTCGCACACAGGTGTTGCCTGTTTTGCTTGATTCTTCTACCCTGCTCCCTCTGCCCCCCTGCAGCTTACTTCTGCAGGAGTCTGTCCTGATACATTCCTATTTCACCATCACCGTCATGTGGCCAATGCTGGATTTGACTTTTCTGGACTCCATTGATTCACTGTGCGTCACGCTTTCTCATGGTGGGCCTGGATCATGCTGTTCCCATCTTCATCTTGTATCCAGGCTTGCAACATTATGTGTTACTAATGACTTCTGCAATTATATTCACTTTCCCCTCTTGCTTCTCCACTCTTTTTGACTGCTTACTCTCTGTTCTCTCCTCCTCTCTCTTTCTCCCTTTTCCTATCTCCTCCCCTTACTTTCTTCTCCTCCTCCCCTTACTTTCTTCTATGCACTTACTCTATCAGAAGTATGATAGCAACCTCATCTGTCTCTCCCCTTAATCTCCCCCCCTTCTGGCCTCCCTCCAGCACTATCTGAAATGTCATCAGGCCTAGTACGATAGTCGCTTGTTTTGTTCCTCCCCTCCCTTTCTGCATCCCTCTCCCTCACCTTTTGTTTTCTCCGGCTCTACCAGAAATGTCATCAGGCATAATACGATAGTCACCTCTCTGCTTCCATTTCCTTCCCACTCTCCCCCTCCCTTCCTTATCTATGTCTTAGCTCTTTCACTATCTGAAATGTCATCAGGCTGAGTAAGATAGTTATGTTCATATCCTTACTGTTCATGGCCTGTAAGAATGTTATTGTATTTTCCCTTGTTCCCTCCCTTGCCTTGAAGTGCTTTGAAACCCATTTTGTATCGGCGCTATATAAATAAACTATCATATCATATCATGTATCTAGGGATCATTCAGAAGCATCTGGCTTCTTCCCAGTCTTTGCCCCTCTTTGAGGTTTTCCCACCTCCTTTATACTTCAAGTCTGTGGAGGGGTTTCATAAACTGGCCCATGATTGGTTCTTAAGGTTTGTGTTCTCTGATTGGTTTAAGGTTTCTGGTGTTAGTTTTGAACTACCATAGCGTCTCTTTCAGATTGGTTAGTTTGTAATTGTTGAGCTGCTGACCTAACAGTTTCATAAGCTGGCCCATGATTGGTTCTTAAGGTTTGTGTTCTCTGATTGGTTTAAGGTTTCTGGTGCTAGTTTTTAACTACCGTAGCCTCTCTTTCAGATTGGTTAGTTTGTAATTGTTGAGCTGCTGACCTTACAGTTGTTTACAAACCTTTAAGACCATTCCCATATTGTGGTGCCATCTTGGAATTCCACTTCAGCTCAGGCATGGCTCAGATACATGACTCTGTAGGCGAGGAATCACTGGCACGCCTGACAGTTTTTGACCACAAGCGGTCTGCTCTGCTCTCCCTGTGATAGTAAAGGACCCTCTACTAACTGCTTTTGGGTTATGCCATGCCAATGTTTGATGAACTGTGTGAGCTTCCGTGGATGAAGATTTCTCTGACTGTCAAACAGAAACCTCTGTATTTGTCTTGCAAGACAAAAGACCATAGATGTCTTCATTGCATTGGGCCTGACCTCTACAATCATAGCCGCGCTCCAGGCCTCCTCATTTATAGGTCATTTGTCAGGTTGCCGATGTAAAACCTAACAAGAATCTTTCAGAATCCTCAATCTAGGCCTACACAGTGGGAAGAAGTCCAATTGCCCCATATCAGTTCATCATCGATGCAGCTGACCATTGACAGGTTCCATGGTAGGAGTTTGCCAACTCCGTCTCTCATGAACATCCTCATATTCCCTTAAATAGTCCTTTGGTACATTCTGGTTCGCACTAGTTCTTTCAGTAACATGTTTATCCACAGCAGGTATTCCTATTTTGAGTGTTATTTCCTGGTGGCATAGTCTAAGGATGGAAGTGTTTACGCTTGCTTACTCCAGTGTATTGAGAGTAGGTTTTACTGATGCCTGCTGGGACTTGTAGATAAAGTTCATCCTTTCGGTATTAATATGTTTGACTGGGTCAAAGAATTACCATATCTCTGTGAGGGTGAGAAGGCAGTGGGATTCCGTTCCATCCACCCTGTGGGAAGAACATAAGATAGCGTCCACACCATCTCAGTCCCCTGTGGCTCACTCCCGTCATAAGGAAATGGTGGGATTTCCTTCGACCCGCCCCACACTGCAAGTGCGAATAACGGAGATGGGTTCTGGGAAAGTCCGAGTTCTGTGAGAAGAACTTTACTGTGCAGGCAGAGGAAATCACTACAAAGCCACCTAGGCTGCTGTGCTAGCTGATGGCCAAAACAGTCTCCAGCATGTGTGCTCAGCTCTGGGATACCATGTTGGACAAGGTGATAGCTGTGTCCAACGACACCCAGACCAAAAAAGGGCTGAAAACAGAGATGGCACAGTCTAAAGCAGTAGGATCCAAAATGTCCTGTCGGAACACAGGCAGGAATGCATGACCACAGGAAGAACGCTTAAGATGGTTGAAGGCCAAACGTGTGGTGGATATTACAAGTGTAATACAAAAAAGGGGATTACTGGAAGGTTTAGAATTGATCGTGAGATCTGGCATCGCTCTGGACCACCCTCCATACCATCATTCTTGGCCGGCTAAACCATTAAAGAAAGGGGAAAGACCTTATGCAAATTAGGCTTGGTCGTTACCCTTACTTTAATGGCTTGGCAGGCGAAGTACAATGGTCTGGAGGGTTGCTCAGAGAGATTTCAGAGGCTTAGATTAATGGTAAACCTTCCAGCCATCACCTCTTTTGTTTTGGATATTATAAGTGTGATAGGTGCTCGTGATGATGAGGTTGGAGCCGCATCACAGATTGCTGGTGAGGAGTACTTAATGAATCTGTTGTCCCTAACAACAATGTAATGGTTACATTTTTGAAGTCTAATGATTCTCATGGGTGCATGCACCTAAAGCAGTCCAGATATTGGCACGTTTACGTAAGCAAAACAACATTGTTGCAATGACAGAGACCCACGAAAGGCAAAATTATCAACTAAATGGGAGTAACACAAAACGTATGTACTGCTAATTTATCTATTGGATGTCTTTACAGAGATTACCAAGACAACCAGTGTCACAGCCTGATTCATCTAAGGCATGAAAGTAGCCACAGAATGAACTATTTGACATCCATGCACCAATTATCTACTACATCATCCACTTTCAAGCACAGTCATTAAGGATGTGCTGTTTGTCACATGTTACGAAGCCAAGTATGATTAACACTAGTAGGTCCCCGAGAAGTCAAAGTTTAACAAAGATTTATTAGTTGCAATTCAAAACAAGGAAAATACCAACATAGAACTTACTTGGCAATAGCAGGATGTCTTCTCTGTGCTTGTAACAGTTTGATGAGGATTTTAGGTTGCAAATCTCCTTTGTTCACTCCCTACTGTAGAAAATGTGGAGGGTTTAGACTGTGTCATTTACAGTCCTGAAGGTTTAAGTGACTCTCAAACTTCTTCCCTGTCTCTTTGGTTTACCATCTCTGGTCCTCTGCTTCTTGTACTCAGTTCTGGGAATCCTAGAAGATGGGCCCCATGTGTGCCTGCACTGTAGGCCTGGGCAAGGGCAGAAGTTGGGGCACTGCAGCAGTGAACAAAACCATAGAAACTCATCTGAGAGGCAGGGTGGATCTCACATTCTCGCACCAAGACGCTGTCTCACGGGCCTGACACTATTCTCCAATGACTTGTCCTTACTTTGCTCCTTGACAGTTTGCTGATTTCTTGTTCCTATTGGGATCGCTAAGGAACATCGTATCTGCTCCTTTCCAGTTGACACTCATCCTCCAGCTCCTAATTGCACTGCTAGGTGCTTATAGCTTTACCCTGCTCTGGTTCACCCTTTTCCAAGGAGTGGGTAGGCCTGCTCCTCACCATCTACCAACTCTCTTTCAGAGTATCTCCTAACCTCTTCCTGACATCTCCTTCCACACTTCTTTCTCTCTCCAGTATTTTCTGCAACTATCTCTTTCCACCCTCCTTCCTCTCTCCAATATCTGCCTCTCCCTTCCTGGTTTCCTTTGTACCACATATCTCCTGCAGCCGCTGTTCCCTTTCTCCACCCTGCTCCTTCATGCTAGCCATCAAATTTCCTTCATACCCTTTTTGTTGGCTGCACTTTCTTTCTCTATTACCTTCTTCTTCCTCTGCCTACCTTCTTATCCCTTCACCAGCAGATCTTTCTCTCTTCAGTCTCCAGTCCTCCCTTCTCTCTCCCCGCTCTCACACTCACTTTCTCTCCTCGTTCTTACCTGCTTCCACCTTAGCCCCCTCTTTCTCCTCAGTGCTATTTTCCCAGCCTTCTCCTTCCTTCTCCTTCATGCTTCCATCTCAGCCTTCCCTATCATGCCTCTTTCTCATACTTCTATTTCCATGTCCTCTGTGCCTCTGCTACAGCCGTGGGGAGAGGAGGGTGGTCTTCAGGCTGCCCTATCCTTCTCCTTTGAAAACCGCATCACAGCATGGGGCAGCACCCAGGCCCATTGCCACCTCATCCAACCATCACCCCCAGGCCCAGGTAGGTAATTTTGTTACAGATGATAGCACATGCTAGGGACAGGAAGGTGTCATGCCCACTAGACTAACTTTCACAAACATGCAAAAATGGATATCCAAACAGCTGACTATTGTAAGCCATGAAGAACATTGTACTATAGGAACATGTTCAGCTATTTGGTGTGAACTGACTGACCACTTGTCACTTTTTTTCTCAACAGAGACCTTTAGTAATCTGCATGAACTGGCGAACACCCAAACACCTGCAACCAATGGGCCGTCTTCAGGCCGAAGTGCCCAGTCAACTGTAAGGGCGTCACCAGACAGTAGTGCCCAGATCATTACTACACCTACCATTGCACCCTCTGCTTTAACAAGTAAGTTCATAGCAGTGTGCATTTTTGGGAACAGGAATAAGTAGAAGAGCAAAACCCCTGCTCAGCCCCATACGGACATCAAATCCATAGACACCTGCATGGCACCAGTGAAAAGTGCTGAGGCGCATCCCATCAGAAGAACTTTTTATTTTTTTGTATATCTAAGGCGCATAGACAAGAGCCCAAATGCATTAGTGCGCATCCGGCCTCAAGGGATGGGCATGGAACAGTAAGATGCAAAGGGATTATTTAAACAGAACAGTTTTTAATCCTTATTTGAAGGCTGGGAAAGAAGTACAAGCTCTTAGGTCTGGCGGCAGTGCATTCCATATTTTTGGGGCTCCAAAAGGAAAGAACCCCTGTGAAACATTTGTCAATCTTGCTTGTGGCATGTCGAGGAGACATGTGTTATTGGATCTCAGCACCCTTCTGGGATGGGAGCCAGTGGATACAGTTAACACATATTTGGGGCTAGTTCCATATAGACATTTATGTGTAATGCACTAGACTCTAAACATGATCCAGTTGCTAATAGGGAGCCAGTGCAGAGCTACCCGAGCTGCAGACACATGATCCGCTCTCCGGAGACCTTCAACTATGCGAACAGCGTTCTATGCCACCTGCAACCGCATTACTTCGCCTTTGGCAATGCCCATCAGAAGGCTGGAGCAATAATCAAGTTTGGCTCCAATTATGGCTCTCGCAATGGTGGCACAGTTGGTGGTGTTCAAAAAAGGTCTTAGCTGGGCAAGCAGTTTAAGATGATAGGAGGAGTTAGCGACAAGACTCCCTACTTGCATCTTCATGTTCAGTTCTTTGTCTAGGGTCACCTCTAGTGTCTTAACTTTAGATTGATTGGGAATAGTGCAACCTGCTATGTTAAAGCTTTGATATTCTGGGCCTAGCTGCCGTAGCTGCGCGGTGGTGCCCATGACCATCAATTCAGTCTTGGAGTCGTTGAGAGCCAGACCATTTGTGCGCATCCAAAGTTGAAGGCGGCCATAGATGGCATTAATGGCCAGAGAGTCAATGACAAAGTTCCCAGTAAGGTTGATTGGTCATTGTGCATCATCTGCATAGTTTGCGTACACAATGCCCCCTCGGTCTAGTTGTTCAAACAAAGGTAACATAAATAAGTTGAACGGTTTGGGTGATGTACACGAGCCCTGTGGTACCCTGCAAGTTACTGGGAATTCTGCGGCGATTGCGTTTTTATAGCTGTGCGACCCCTACAAAAATGATTTTATCCAGGCGGTTGCTGTAGCAGATCAAAAGGCGGCCTGCTGTTGTGTGGCATGGTCCACCAGGTCGAATGCTGCAGATAAATCAAGTGATACCAGCAGAACCGTCTCGCCTGCCTCAAAGGCTTTAAAGATGTTATTTTTCAGGTCCTTTAGGGCGGATTCAGTGCTGTGTGCACCCCTAAAACCTGTCTGTTTTTCTCCTAAGATCTTATAATTCAATAAGAATTCCTCAACCTGGATATGGGCCACCTTATCAAGAATCTTCAATAGGAAAGGCACCTTAGTGATAGGCCGATAGTTACCAGGCACATCAGGGTCCAGTGAGGGCTTTTTTATAAGTGGGGAAATCTATGCCTTTTTTATACAAGATGGGACACAATTTTCTTATACATTTAGTGATAAGCGGGGCCAGCTGAGGGGCACATGCTTTCACTATAGCTGCCAGACAGAGATCACCTCTGCAATTTGTGGGTTTCATCCTGCCAATGATATCAATCATTTGACCTACATTTACCGGCTGAAATTCAAATTTCACTGAAGGATTTTTGATCTCTGTGGTCGTTTAGGAGATTTGCCCGTCAGTTGCTTGGTAGCAATACCCTTCTGTATGAGAGTCAGTTTATTAATAAAGGCATTATGAATTTCTGTACACCAATTGGTGTCTTTGGTCACGTGAGCAGGGCAGGGGCAGGGATCTTCCAACTCTTCTAGGATTATTGTGTTACTGAACATTTCAGAGGAAAGGGCTGATGAGGACACAGGCATCCAGGTGCTGTCTGGCCCAGCGGCCACCCATAACGACTCTGCAGAAAATCCACTGCATTATAGTCCTCAATATCCCATTGACACACATACCAATGATGGCTATCATCCAGTAGGCATATCATAATGGGGAACAGACCACTAAGGTCCCTGGTTTGGGGCGAGGTGGTGCAGGTCATGGGGATGGATGTTGTACGGGAGGCATGATATGATATGATATGATATGGCATTTGTAGCGCGCCTATACACAAGTGTTTCAAGGCGCGACGAGGCAGGGAGGGGGGAACAAAGGGAAGACAGACAACGATCCTACTAGGCCAGGTGTCATTCAGATCGCGCAAGTGCAGGGGTAAGGGGAAGGGAGAAGGTGCAAGGGGAAGGGGGGGAAGTGCAGTACAAGGTAAGTAGAATAAAAATAAATAAATAAGAGGTAAGTAGAATAAAATAAATAAATAAATAAATAAATAATAAAGCGGGCCAGCTGGTGGCAAGTGCAAGGTAAGTGCAGACAAGTGCTGGGAAGTGGGGGCTGTCGGGATACAGAGACAGTCCCGCAGTGCAGCGATTGCCAGGGAGGGGTTGCCAGGTAGGCAGTGCAAGTCGAGAGTGGCAGGGCCCAGGATCGGGTTCGGTAAGAGTGGCCCAGTTGCAGATACAGTGCAGTTTCAGCAAGAATTAGCAGGGGAGAGGGAGAGAGGAAGCAGAGGCAAAGAGGAAGGTTTTGAGGTGCTTCCGGAACCGGAGATGGTCCTCCTCAAGTTTCAGGGAGACAGGAAGGCTGTTCCAGAGGGAGGCCCCAGCCGCGGAGAGAGATGTACCCCCAGCTCGTTGCTTCGGGAAGCGGCTGACCCTGAGGGAGTTGGAGACGGATGAGCGAAGGGCTCGGGAAGGAAGATATTTAGGAAGAGAGAGTTGAAGGTATTTAGGCCCCAGGCCCCAGAAGGCCTTGTGGACAATGCAGAGGGTTTTGAACTTTATCCTTGCAGCCACTGGGAGCCAATGTAGAGATATCAGTCCTGGAGAGATTCGGTCTCTGGGCTTGAGGCCAAGGACAAGTCTCGCAGTTCTGTTCTGGATAAGTTGCAGAGGGTGGAGAGTGGAGGCAGGCAGATTAAGATAGAGGCTGTTACAGTAGTCCAGCTTTGAGAGAACCAGTGCTCGGGAGACAGTGAGCTTCTGGGGGAAGGAGAGGAAGGGAAGAATACCTCTGAGGAGGTGCAGCTGGTAGTGTGACTTCTTTGAGAAGTCAGATATATGAGGAGAGAAGGAGAGTGTGGAGTCGAAGATAACCCCGAGGTTTTTTGTATTGCAAGTAGGAGCAGGAAGGGGGCCAAGAGAGGCCGGCCAGAGAGCTGCAGGGAAGGAGGGAGTGGGTGTGCCAATGAGGAGAATCTCAGTCTTACTGGCATTAAGGCAGAGGTCATTAGCGGCGCACCATTCCTGGATAGCAGAGAGACAGTCAGAGATGAGGGAAGGAGAGGAGGAGGAGGCCGAGAGTAGCCTGAAAATGAGCTGGGTATTATCCGCATAACATTGAAAGTTGGGGCAGAGAGCAGCGATGCGGTGGGCAAGGAGTGCCAGATACTGGTTGAACAGCCAGGGGGAAAGATTAGATCCCTGGGGGACACCACAGGTGGGGAAAAAGATGTCAGAGAGGAAGAACCCCAGTTGGACCTGGGAGGGTCAATTGGAAAGGAAAGAGGTCAGCCACGCCAGAGCCTGACCAGTGATACCCAGGTTATCACAAAGACGGTTGAGCAGGATGGCATGGTTGACAGTGTCAAAGGCAGAGGAGAGATCGAGCAGGATGAGAAAACAAGGAGTGTTGGAGTCGAGATTCAAGAGCAGGTCCTCACGGATGTTCAGGAGAGCAGTTTCCGTGCTTCTGGCAGCTCTGAAGCCAGATTGATGGTCATGGAGACTTCCAACAGATTCAGCATGGAGGTTAAGCGGGGAGATGGCCAGTTTCTCCAGGAGCTTGCCAAGGAAAGGGGTGATGGAGATTGGGCGATAGTTAGCCGGGCAGGAGGGGTCAGAAGAGGGTTTCTTAAGAAGAGGGTGCACAAGGGAGTGCTTAAGGGGGATGGGAAGACTCCAGAGGCGAAGGAGTGGTTGACATGACATGAGGCAATCCTCACACACCTCACACACCTCGGAAAAAAAGAAGGACGGTCAAGACCTCCAAGAGTGTCTTGCCACAAGAGAGTGTACAGTCATGGAGAACATCAATAAGGCTATCAAAGACTGGGGGAACAAAGATTGTCAAATGTAGTGCCTGTATGTGTGCCTTAAACATCATGCTGCCCCAAGCTCTCATGTTCGAAAGCCAGAGGATTATGGAGGCCAAAGAGACAACTTTGCACAGTTGTATGGCACATTGAAAGAGGTGGAGACGTCCCTCGACCAAAGCAGGTATCTAGTCTCCAGTTGTCCAGTGCCAATTCAGTCCACATCAAACTTGCCAATAGAGGAATTTTGACTCAGCAGTCCTCCTCAGCGGCCATTTCAACAGTTGGACCCCCAGTCCACCTAGTAGAGTGAAAGGGCATGTTGACCGTGATCTGCATCACTGTTGTGATGGTGGTAGGTGAAGGGGTGCACTACATTTCATTCAGTGGGCAGTGGAGGGTTGTGTTGAGCTTCATTTAGTGTATGGAGAGGGCATGGGCTGTTGGGGTTAATTCAGTGAATGAGTGTGGGAGGGTGTGTTGGGGTTCATGCAGTCAGTGTGGAGGGGCATGTTATGTTACTTCTAGAGGGCAAAAGAAAAGGTCAGACCCATGTACACACACAGCCATAACCACTCTACCACCCTACATATCTGTTCCAGTGGGAAGTTCTAGCACTTATTTAGCATGCTACATTGCATGATGCAGGCTCGCCTTTTATGTGTGCTTACCCAGGCATTTCACACCCTCCATCTACATGCGCCTGAACACATAGAAAGCTCTATCACCCTTAATCCCACAAGTGTCAGCAAAGGGTGTTTCTTTGAAATGTCCAAATCCCTGACATCATAATTGCCTCAGTCAGCAGCCCCAAGCGACAGAGCAGGTGGACATGGCACAGACAACAAAACACCCTTAATGTTCAGATGGCCTGGCTGCCCCTCATGACATCACCAATGTACAGTTCCCACCAGAACAAAACTGTCCGCCAACTGCTGCCTGCTGATCTGCCCCTCAGGCTCATCCCTTTGGGCCATCCTGCAAGTGCACATTCTTCCTCATTCTTGTCACTATCTGGGTAGGCATGGGTACCTGTCCCCTGATGCTTCTGGACTTCTGAAGCCCAGATCTGGCTATCTACATCAAAGTGGCAGAGTGCAGATGTATGCACCACAATGGTTGGGAATATTGTAACCGAATGTTGCATGTTCCACAATATATAATGCTGGCATGTATTGTGTATGCAGCATTATGAACATATTCACGGATGTAACCCTTGCATATATTGTGGGCACATGCATCACATTTCTCTAATAAATTGTGCAGTAAAGTGTACCATTTCAACCTATAATTAAAACAATTTCTCAGAAGGAAGAACTCCCTCTATCCCCCAGAACTACTTTACATTATTTGGGGCTCCCCTGCTATGCACTGTCAATCGTGCTACGTCAGGGAAAATATGTATGCCCCTTCACTAAATATTTCACCAGGCACTTCGCAGTGCCAGTGGACATTCAGGGGTCATCTCCAGCTCCCCTGCCCCCCACTCCCTTGACCCTGGTGTCTTGGAATAAAAAGATGCTGCAGCCCCCAGTGAGAATGCTTGCATTCAAACCTATATGAATCTAATTCACTTGTGGTCCAAAAGGAGTGCATCCCTTCACTTAAGGGACAGTTTTTTTTTATCAATGGGAAAAAAATACTTTTACCCCCACCCCCTTCTTAGGTGGAGGTAAATGATGGTGTGTGTGTAAATGGGTGTCAACAAAACCCATAACCATGCAGTATTTACTGCATATGGTATTTTGTTTATAAAAGCCACCTGCAATGCATATTGTTGCATTTGAAATGCAGCCTGTTTTATGTAATAAATTAAAATCCATGCAACCACCTTTGTCTTCTATTTTCTGCATTTTCCCCAAATGTGTCAATTTTCGTAGATTGTATGCTCATATAGATTTGTATGAAGCAATATAAGAGTGCATGCAAAATTAAAATTGTTGTATTTTATGGCAGGAGAGCTGCGGTTTCCTTCGTTAGAAACATCTAGGGATTCTTCACTCCCGGACAGTGCCCATCAACCAGAGGTGAAGTTAAGTAAGTGGTCCCTGATTTCTTACTTATGTATTTCTTTGTTACTTAAGATGGATCCATCATCTGCTGCATTTGCTACAGAAAACTATTTCAAGCTGCATACTATTTTTAAATCTCTCTAGCTGAGATGTTTCTAAGAGTTGCTCCAGTATTTCGTGCTACTGTTCTATATATATGCTGATGTTGAACAGGGATCTGGGTGCGTCTTTCTGACAAAATCATATTCTGATCAAAAGAAATACAGGGGCAGGAGAGGTCAAAGGTTTCTATGCGCTTTAACAAAGTCCCCTCTCTGGTGAGCATGGCAAGAGACAGTCACTTGGCACCTGGTCCTTTAAATGCTCCACTGGCCGTAGGGTCTCCTTTTTTAGGGTCTCCCCTCATTGACCATGAGGCTAATTGCAATACTTCCCTGTGCCAGAGTAGAACCAACGGAACCAGTAGATGGAGCCCTTTCAGGGAGTCAAGAATACGTGGCCCTGTAGAGCTGGTAGCAAATGCAAGCTTGGCTCCACTTGCACAGGTGCAGAAATCACTCTTGGCTGAGGAATCCAGGGGGCAGTGAACCAGATCCAAGCCCCACCTCAAAACTGGATGCCACCTTAAAGAGAGAGACCTACTAGCCAACGTCTATACCAGCAACCTAGACAGGGAGACGGAGTTAGGAACTGTAAGATGGCAGATATAGTTCCTGAGACTGCCCTCCAGTAGACACTGGAGATCCACCCAATCCCAAAGAACTACATTTCTCAAGCACCTTTTACCAAGTCTGCACACCTGAGTCCCTTTCCTCAAAGAGAGGCTGGAAGATGGGGCCATGGCCCTATATCAATCCAAGGTCTCTGTCAGTCAATGTGGGAGTTAGAAGGGAGGGAGATGTCAGCTGGAGCAGGAGCAGGAAGAGTATGTTGTGAAATAGCTGGTGGAAGGGGTTCAGAGGGAGCTGGAAATAGTTTGGAGAAGGAAGCAGGAGAGGAGAAGCTGGAATACCATGGGCAAATACAGCACTGTTGGAGATTGGGTAGATAAAGGGGTGGGGTTCAAGTTGCATCAGGGGAGGTGGGGAAATAGCAAGGAGGGGAGTCAACGCAATCCAAGAAGGAGATGGGGGGGATGCCAGGAAGTTAGTGGTAAAGATATAGAGAAGGGGATTCAAGGTTTGTTAGTGTGGGAGAGGGTAGCAAGTGTGTTTGAAAGAAGGTGGTTAGAAAATATATAGATGAGAGTATGGAGAATGAAGGAGGGGCTTAGGAAGAGAGATTGTCGTGGTAGAGGAGGAGAGTCACAAGGAGGTTTTAGGAGGAGAAACCGAGGAAGAGAGTATTAATGCAGTTTTTGGAGAAGACATTGAGGAGGTTGTAAAGGTGAGGAATCAGTTGAAGAATGAAATCACTAAAGAGATTCAGTATAGGCAGAAAGAGAATCATGGGTGCAAAGGGGGGATACAGCGAGGGGTGGTGGTAGGAACAGACGAACTGTGTCTGAGGAAAATACATTGTTAATGTACTGATAAGAGAAATAAAAGGAGGAGACATTAAGGAAGTGGTTAGGTGAGATACCCTTGAGGTTGAAGAGGGCTGTGGTACAGAGGTGGGTTGAGCTGTATTTTCAGAGGAGGACGTTGATGAAGAGCTGGTTGAGGAAATATCAGGAGGGGTTTTGGATGGTGTCAGGTCCAGTCTTGAATCTTCCTGCAGGAGTGATGCTGGCCCACCAGACCCCCTAAGTCTGCCTGCCCAACAGTCCTTCAACAGATAAAACTACCAAGCTGGCAAACCCAAGGCGAAAGGTGAATGGAGGAGAAAATAACAAAAGACAGATCTTCACTGGCTGGCACTGATGTTCTCTGGAGCTGGATTATACGCCTCAGTGTCTGTGAAATCTAGGAGACAAATATATATATATAAATATTAATAATCATTCCACTGTTGCTAATTTTACTAAATTACTACCACTCTCCTAATTGTACCTGTAGCCTATGCTCTGATGCTGATAGGCTTATTTAGTTTGTAGTTGAAGTATTGAATTTCTGTAATCATTGTTTTCTTTCTTCTTCTTTTACTGTGGTAATATAATCTTTAGGAAATGTCTTGTTTTTTTTTTATTTTTGCAGACTAAATATGAATTCTTGAAAATCTAAATCAGTTTAGTCTCTTGGGTCTTTCAAGAATTTCACCTTCTTATTCACAAAAATATATATTACATATAAATTTGCTTCTTACAAATACTCTTCCTGGTATTAATTGTTTTAGAAGAAAGTCTGTTGCTTTAAATCGAGTTTGCACAACTCGTGCTATCATCCGATGCTTTTATATGTTAAACTCCTCAAAAAAATCAACTCAGATGCAACGAGTTCCGCGCGATACGTTTTCTTCCTGTAAATACATCAGACGTAACAACGCTTCACGTACGCCATTGTCCTGCAAACGATCACTTCCTGAAAAGACGTTCCGACGCTTGACGTACGTAATTGTCCTGCAAACGATCGCTTCCTGAAAAGACGTCACAACGCTTGCACACGCGCACAACGTTCTTAGGGTTCCTTTTTCTAACTTCCTAGACGCGCGTAGTGTACAACTCGAAACGAAAAGAACCGCTCGCGCTTGCTACTGCAAGCTAGCGTATTTATTTTTAAAACAAACAAACACGTGAGTCTCTATCGAAGGTTAACGCGCGCCTTGTTAGTATTATTACACGCGCAATAATTAACCCTGATTCAAAAATTACTTGCGACAAGAGAAGTTCAAAAATTAACACAGAAACTTTTTTCTTCAACCAAAAAATATTAACATTAGATTTCACTCAATTTTTTCTTAGGTTTAATTCAAACTGATATCCTTGACTTTTAAACTTTGAAGATTTAAATAAACTTAGCTTGCTTCATCTGTACTTATCTTCACAGCTTTCTGGATAACTTCACTTCAACTTCAAACCCATGGAAATATGGAAATTTTAAAATCTTCTTGGATTACTAGAATTAATTATACTTTAAAATAATTCACTAGAGCTAAAGTAACTGCAACCTGCCTCTAAGGCAACTAAAATGAAAGGCAGTTTAGAACTCTGATGAACATTCCAAACTACCTCATTATCTATTCCCTCCAATCACTGCTGCAGAAAGGACACTCCATCTTGCTTTGGGGAAACAAATGATTCCTGTAAGTGTCATTAAGGAATATTTCATTTAAAATTCTCAACTCTCACCAAACATAACCCAAACATCACTCTGTAAATATTAATCTATAAATACTGTGTTTACTAGTAAATGGGAGTTCTGGAAAGTAATTACAATATACATTCTAAATTTAGTGTTCACTAAAAGTGTATGCTGAGGAAGCCTTAGAAACCCGCCTTGGAATCCTAGCACTTTTCCTTTTAAAATTATGTACCCTTGAAACTCTTGACATGTACCATGGAATCCTGACAGATGGTGGAAGAGGAGGAGAAGATCAGGAGGTGGAAGAAGCTTCAGAGAGAGGATGGTGAGATTATGTGACGCCCCACACATGGGAGCTCTGCGCTGGGAGCAAGCGCAGATGACAGGCCTTACCTGGTGCCTGGAGGCCCTACATCCAGTGGTACCTTCAACGGCCTGGTACACAGCATCTTCCCATCGAAGCTGGGACAGTATGGGACTGTGCTGCAGTTCCCTGGCTGGTGCCATCTTTGATCCATCATGCATGTGCCAGAGAACACTGACACCACACAGGACATGCGCAATGTGGTGCGTGTCAACGTTCCCATGTCAATGAGTCCCCAGCCTCAATGTCACGCTTCTTCCCCATATAAGATGGTATCAACTGCGCCTTGGCGCATCTCAACAACCTTCCCATCCTGTGGAACTCCTTGACCCTGGTTCTATGTATTTTCTCACTCTTTACCTGCTCTAACTCTCTTAGCACTCAGCCTCTTGCTTTTGGTCTGACCCTGCTTACTATCTTCTGTCTTGCTTGTCTTCCTTCGTGCCTGTTTTGTCCTTACTCTCATGCATTTTTTATTTACAACTGTTTAAATTAAGCAAGGCCAATGAAAGGGTATCCAGAGCAATTGAAATTATGATAACTTAAATAATCAATAAAAATAATCAATAAAAGTAGAAAGGAACCCCCACAGTATCCCAACAATTCCAATATCCATTGAACATTTATTTTTTACATCTAGTGCAGAAATGCAAACTGTGTAAGAATGAAAAGCACGCACACACTTACGCAAAACATGACAGCCAAAAAGGGATTAGGAACAAAACCAAATTCCAAGTTCTTCCATATAAAGAAGTAAATGATTCCCACATGTTTTCCTCCAGTTTTCCATACTTGAATAACCTGTTATCTCTTTCTTCTGATCAATAGCACCCTACATAACTACGATACCCTGATGAACACATTTGTACACGTTCCAGATCACTAGAATATAAGCTCCATTGTCACTTCCACGTTCTGACCCATCTTTTTTTAACACTACAGATGATAGTGACAGGCTGGAGATGGAGAGCTAGACTGATCCTCAGTCGAGCAGCCTGCACGTGCAGATATCGGGAAGGGTCTGTTCTTTTTGTGGTGATTGTGCTCTGAGAGCCAGCTGGGTTGGAGGATGCGTGGTTCTCCCCAGATGCTGCACTCGACACATGCATAGTAAGAAGACATGGCTGTCACATCTACAGGTGGAACAGTCTCAGCTGGGAAGGGAGACAACCGGATTCAGAAATGTTCAGAATGCTGTAAGAAATGCTCAGAATATTGACGGGAAGTGGACTGTGTAAGGGAAGCATGTTATCACACGAAGCCACTGACACAAGAGCTGCACGTTTAAAAACCTTTATTTTGTTGGTTTAAGGGGGTTGCAAAACTCCTATCTTGCCCTATATCTAAAATAGGAGTATTGTCGTCCATCAAAATAAAAGAAAATGCAGTGCTAGTCATTCTTTCAGTTAAATGAAAATGGCCTATACTAAAAGACCTAACGCCTGCCCTCACTCTTGTACACCAAATATGTAAAGGGGAATATATATGCAAAAAGGTAAATCGGTGTTCAAATGAAATATCAAGGTGGCTGAGCAAATTCCATTCCCCACGTTTTGTAGCACGGGGTAAGGTTGCACACTTGGACACACTCTGCCTTTGGACACAGGATGCAGTTCAAACCGTGGACCAGGGCCTACTTGGCCTTCCACGATAAAGTCATTTGCTTCACAGTTCCACAAGGTTTGCTTCCTTCTGGTCTCAGAGTTCAACAAAGTTCCTTTACTTTTCAATATTACAGTTCAACTCAAAGTTACAGTTCAATGTAGGTCTCCCTCCGTCAGACTCGGACCTCTCAATCACAATTGGAAGGGGTTCCCTTCCCCAAGCTTTTATCACAACCTCTAGGCTCGGCTCCCCTCCATCGGGCTCAAGCCTCTTTTCACTGTTCCTTCACTGTCGAAGACTTTCAAATGTGTAAGGATTTCACAGACACCTCAGCATGACCACTTCGACTTCTACTTAATTGTCACTTTTTCACTCCTACACCAAAGCCTCTTGGTACACATAGTTTCACGCACAAACAAGTCCAAAGAAATCCTTTCCATCTAGGTTTACCTCTGCCGGGATCAAACCTATCAGTTCAATGTGCTAGAATGCTTTCGCATCCAGGTTTCTCTCTGCTAGGATCAAACCTAATAGTTGAGCATTACAAAGTTAATTCCTTGTATGTCAGTTTCGTTCATTCACTTTGCCACTTCTACGACATCAAAACATTTTGCTGAGAATTTCGATTGTGCAATCTCCCTTCTTCCGGGACCCTCCCCTACTCTGTATCATTCGCTTTACAGTTGAACAATGCTTTACTTTCTCTCGCGTCTCAGCTGCACACGTGCAACCTCCATTCGCTGGACACACTGTTGCCGCTATGATCCCTCTTCAACACAGACTGGTCTTTCATCAATTTCATCAACTCACCGGGTGTGTTAATTCCTTTTCATTACTCGCAGCTTTTGATCTTGAAGTCAATGCTGATACCACAATTGCCTCTTCGCCTCCCCAACTCTGTCATTCACCTGGAAGGGTGGCTGGTATCCCTGAAACACAAAGCATGTTTTATCTTTTCCTTCAAATGGGTATTCTTGCACAACATTTAAGGTTCTTTGGAGGTAACAATCTCTCGCCAGGCTTCTCTACTCATTGAGGCAGCCCCTCCGCCTGTCGTTCTGCTCCACCTGGTTTACTGTTGCCCTGGAAGAACTGCTCCTTCTTGTGCCTCACCTTGCTCAGAGTGTGTCTCATTGTTCCACCTTTTAACCATGTGGGGAGAGCTAATAGGTGTATGTAATTAAGGTGAAGTGCCTCACCGTATTAGTGGGGCATACCCTACGTAATGTATGATGTTGGTCCTTTCAGTCTCAGACTTCCTCTTCTTCGGCTCAGTGTTTGTGTAGAAAAGGGGGGGCTAGGAAGTTGGAATATCCTATATATAGGATGGGATAACCGTATTGGGAAAGAGGGGATACCATGTCTCGTCATTGAATATCTCACCCCCACTCCCCGAAGGCCCCTCACACAGGTGATCCTCCCGCATTTGTCCACCCCCAGGGTTTGGATCCAAAGGCGATGGCCGTGCCCTGGCCACATGAGCCACAGATCCCCTGGGTCTATATAGTGATACACTCTTTGGTGTCACACAACCGCGATAGTCCTTCTCTTCGCTCCTCTGAGATTGCTGTTCCTTCTGGTACGCCAGTTCAGCACCACAGAAATCTGGGGTACTTTTCTTGTGGCGCAGAGAGGCCGGTCCAGTTGCTCCTTCCGTGTGGGGTCCTATTATGTTGGGAGTACTGGATCGCCTATCTGCCTACATTAGTTTTGGGACCCATTGGCTAACGGCATCATGGCTCATTCTCATCCTTGCTTAACAAGGATATCAGGTATGCGGCAGCAGCACAGTGCTTGATAGATTAGAAGATTGAAAAAGCTAGAAGCAGAGCTGTACGGTATGAGAAAACTTTAGGGAAAGCCAGGTGCCCAGACAGTGTTAAGATGTACTGAAATGTCTAACTGACACTATGCAAGCATTAGAGGTGGGAGGAGGACTGTACCAGTGGCAAAGTGGTGAAGAGGGCTCTTATCCTAGAGAGGCATCTTAGACAGATATGATATGATATGATAAGGCATTTGTAACGCGCCTATACACAAGTGTTTCAAGGCGCGACGAGGCAGGGAGGGGGGAACAAGGGGAAGACAGACAACGATCCTACTAGGCCAGGTGTCATTCAGACCGCGCAAGTGCAGGGGTAGGGGGAAGGGAAAAGTGCACGGGGAAGGGGGAGTGAGGGGGGGAGTGCAGTACAAATAAGTAGAATAGAAATAAAATAATAAATAAACAGGGCCCGCTGGTGGCAAGTGCAAGGTAAGTGCAGACAAGTGCTGGGGGGGGGGGGGCTGTAGTGATACAGAGACAGTCCCGCAGTGCAGGGGTTGCCAGGGAGGCAGTGCAAGTGAAGAGTGACTGGGCCCAGGACCGAGGTCAGTGAGAGTGGCACAGTTGCAGAATCAGTGCAGTATTGGTGAAGAATTTAGCAGGGGAGAGGGAGAGAGAAAGCAGAAGTGAAGAGGAAGGTTTTGAGGTGCTTCCGGAACCGGAGATGGTTCTCCTCAAGTTTCAGGGAGGCAGGAAGGCTGTTCCAGAGGGAGGCCCCTGCCGCGGAGAGAGATCTACCCCCAGCTCATTGCTTCGAGAAGCGGCTGACCCTGAGGGAGTTGGAGACGGATGAGCGTAGGGCTCGGGAAGGAAGATATTTAGGAAGAGAGAGTTGAAGGTATTTAGGCCCAAGGCCCCAGAAGGCCTTGTGGACAATGCAGAGGGTTTTGAACTTAATCCTTGCAGCCACTGGGAGCCAGTGTAGAGATTTCAGTCCTGGAGAGATACAGTCCCTGGGCTTGAGGCCAAGGACAAGTCTCGCAGTTCTGTTCTGGATGAGTTGCAGAGGGCGGAGACTGGAGGCAGGCAGGTTAAGATAGAGGCTCGGGAGACAGTGAGCTTCTGGGGGAAGTAGAGGAAGGGAAGAATACCTCTGAGGAGGTGCAGCTGGTAATGTGACTTCTAAGAGATGTCAGATATATGAGGAGAGAAGGAGAGTGTGGAGTCGAAGATGACCCCGAGGTTTTTTGCCTTGCAGGTAGGAGCAGGAAGAGGGCCAAGAGAGGCCGGCCAGAGAGCTGCAGGGAAGGAGGGAGTGGGAGTGCCGATGAGTAGGATCTCAGTCTTACTAGCATTAAGGCAGAGGTCATTGGCAGCACACCATTCCTGGATAGCAGACAGACAGTCAGAGATGAGGGAGGAAGAGGAGGAAGCCGAGGGTAGCCTGAAAATGAGCTGGGTATCGTCCGCATAGCACTGAAAGTTGGGGCAGAGGGCAGCGATGCGGTGGGCAAGGAGTGCCAGATACTGGTTGAACAGCCAGGGAGAGAGATTAGATCCCTGGGGAACGCCACAGGTGGAGAAAAAGATGTCAGAGAGGAAGGACCCAAGTTGGACCTGGGAGGGTCGATTGGAAAGGAAAGAGGTCAGCCACGCCAGAGCCTGACCAGTGATACCCAGGTTATCACGGAGACGGTTGAGCAGGATGGCATGGTTGACAGTGTCAAAGGCAGAAGAGAGATCGAGCAGAATGAGAACACACGGAGTGTTGGAGTCGAGTTTCAAGAGCAGGTCCTCACGGATGTTCAGGAGAGCAGTTTCCGTGCTTCTGGCCGCTCTGAAGCCAGATTGATGGTCATGGAGACTATCAACAGCTTCAGCATGGAGGTTAAGCTGGGAGATGGCCAGTTTCTCCAGGAGCTTGCCCTGGAAGGGAGTGATGGAGATTGGGCGATAGTTAGCCGGACAGGAGGGGTCGGCAGAGGGTTTCTTAAGGAGAGGGTGCACAAGGGAGTGCTTGAGGGGGGATGGGAAGACTCCAGAGGCGAAGGAGTGGTTGCAAAAGTCAGCCAGGGCAGGAGCCAGGGAGTCGATGTGGTCCTTGATAGTTTTGGAGGAACAGGGGTGAATCTGTTTAGACGAGACTTTCATAGATCAGACTTGTCTGGAAACCTCGTCAGCAGAAAAAAGGGGAAAGGCAGAGAAGGAGGGAGGAGGGGTGGCTGCAGAAGGGCCAGAGGAAGAGCAGGGAAGAGAGGGGGGAGGTGATAGGAGGAGTGTGAGGACAGGATGTCCTGAGTTTTAGAGATGAAGTGGGAGGCCAGTGCAGTGCAGAGGGCCTGGGAGGGGACAGGAGAGGTAGAGACTGCAGCAGGGTTGGCAAGCTCCTTGCAGATTTTAAAGAGGTTTGCCCGAACCAGGGAAAGCTGAGGAAACTCAGAAAAGAGGATAAGAACCACAGGAATCCATCAACCCAGAGTGAGCTACTCCCTGCCCGTGAGAAACTGATATGCTCCCTTCCAGAAGCCTACAAACTACTGTTTGGACTTCAGACAGCATTAGGGAACCCAATAAAAGTCACTCTAGGAAGACCAAAGAAGATACCAGCATAGCTGAAATCCCAATGACGAAGAGAAAGAGATTGAATTGGGTCCTTGAGAGACTTCTCAGTTGCCTCCTTCCACACCATTTATTGTGTTTGTGTTTTAGGCCCCAAATTATACCCAATCCCCAATGAACCCTTGCTACACTTTATATTATGGACTGTGGGAGAACCTTTTCAGCTCTCTACCTCCATGATCTTCAGAGCATTCATTAGCAGAGCGCAGAGTACAAAACACCTCTATTCACAGGCTCTCTGATGAGGGGACATGTTGGAAAAATTAACACAAACCTGACTTAGGCTGGGGTTGGTTCTTCTATCCTCTTCTGAAAGTTTCTCCTGGGTGCCCCACAGGACTAATTCTTGCTTATTGGGTAGGGTTATCACTAGACCTAAAACTGACTACACTCAAAAGTGCCATTTTGCTTTCAATGAAGAATTAAATAAGGCATCTACTGCTGAATTGAGCATGTTTATTTTGGTAGTGACCCAGGACCTGATGGAAGTGAAAACATGAGGGGGTGGCTGGAGAGATACAGAGGACTCTGTTTGTTCCAAAGAGGAGGATGTCATTCATTTGCATAATTAGCTTACATATGCTAAGAAGAACATAGACCTTCTGGTTGCGACAATTGAAAATTTAGAAAATAGGTACCTACAGGAGATTCGGCAACTAGCAGAAGGAGTGGAGGGCAGGGACCTATGACCTATTCAAATGGATGCTGCCACTATTTGAGATCTTCTTCCCAGAGGTAGCCAAAGGAGGAATCATGTTAGAAACCATAGAGTGGTGTTGGGCCGCAGGTGGCCTGGAGCACCACCCTGCAATATTATCACCAATCGCCCAGCATTGGATCTTTCATAGATTCACATGCTGTTAGAATATTCCCCATCATCAGGCTTGGTATCCTCAGTAACATTAAGCAGTTTCATAGAAAACCAAAAAGCTGCATTCACTTTAGAGTTCTATTAGTGTGGTCTTGGGACATTTAGCGTCAGCCAAAAGCTCCACCCCTGGAGGCCATCTTTAGATTCTTTACCACACGTTCAACATTTTCTACTAGAATTTTCAGCCTATAGATTCAACTTCTACATCTTCTGATGTAATCTACAAGAATGGCTTTTCAACAACAGGCTCGCCCACGAGAGAGCCTTTTATATGAGAAAAGCTCATCAACGACACGCTCAACTACGAGAGAGCCTCGTCTACGATGAGCCTCTCCTACAAGAAAGACTTGTCAACTAGGGAGCATCATCTTCGAGAGAACCTTTCTTAAGATAAAGGCTTGACAATGACAGGCTCATCTACAAAAGAGCTTCATCTACAAGAGCCTCGTCTACAAGAAAGGCGTGTCAATGACAGGCATGTCTGCGAGAGAAACAAAAGGTGTTGGCTGGAAGGTTTTGAATTAATCATAACTTCTGGCCCAGCTGTGGGCAACCCTCCAAACAATCGCTCTTTAGCCTGCCAAGCCATTACCGAAGGGAATAAACCATATGCAAATCAGGCTTGGTCCCACCACAAAAGGAGTAGTCCAGCCTGAACTGCTAGGTCACATCCCTGCTGCACGAGACTACAAGCATCCCCAGACATGTTTCAACCTTGATGGGCCTAATCAGTGAGGAGTAACTTGGGTCTCTGCGCCAGAGGTTATGAATAATTCAAAACCTTCCAGCGATCACCTTTTGTTTTGCTTTAGTCACCCTTTAGGGGTGGGACCAAGCCTGATTTGCATATGGTCTTTCCCCTTTTGTAATGGCTTGGCAGGCGACTGATGGTCTGGAAGGTTGCCCAAAGCAATGCCAGAGGTTAAGATTGATTCTAAACCTTCCAGCCATCACCTCTTTCGTTTTGTTGTCTACGAGAGAGCCTCATCTATGAGAATGTCTTATCAAAGACAGGCCCAATGAGAAAGTCTCATCTATGATAGAGCTTTGTCTACAAGAGAGCCTTGTCTACGAGAAAGGCTTGCCAAGAACAGGCTCATCTACGAGAGAGCCTTGTCTATAAGAGAGCCTTATCTATGAGGAATTTTAGTCAGTGACAGACTCATCTCTGAGGGATTCTTGTCTATGGAAGTGCTATGTAATAAAACATCAGTTTCATGAGCAACAACATTCTCATCAACAACAGGCTTGTCTGTGAGGGAGCCTTGTCTAAGGAAAGGGCTCACTGACTACAGGCTCATTCATGGGGATCCTCATCTATGAGAGACCCTAGTCTATGAGACAGCCTTGTCTATGACAGACTCCTCTATGAGAGAGCCTCATCTACGGGAAGAGCTTATCTATGACGGCTTTTCCATTGGAGATACTCCTCTATGAAAAAGCCTCTTCTACAAGTGAACCACATCGACGACATGCTTCTCTAAGAAGTAGTATCTTCTACAAGGGGGCCTAGTCTATGAGAGGGCCTAGGCTCTGACAGGATTGTCTACAGCAGAGCTGTGTCGACGAGGAGGCCTCATCAGGCAACCTTGTCCATGAGTGGACTTGTTCCACAAATGGACCTCGTCAATAATATGCCCACTGTATTGCAGAGCATTATCTATTAGAGGCTTTTTCGAACACAGGCTTATCTATTAATGGCCTGATCTACTACAAACTTGCCTTGGGCAACTTTGACTGAGAGATCTCGTCTGCAACAGCTTACTCTGTGAGAGGCTTTTGTCTAACAAGAGGCCTAATCTGCAACAGCTTCAACAACAATCCAGCTCTACAAAAGACCTATTGTGTGGAAGGCCCATTCTATGACAGAAACTTGTCTTTATCAAATGTGTCTGTGAGAGGTTTCATCCATGACAACTTCACCCTCAAAATGCTTCTTCTATGGGGGACCTAGTCTTTGAGAGGTCTTTTAATGACAGAGGGCCTGGGACATTACAAGTCTGGCGGCCTGGAAATTCAGGTGCCGGGAAAATGTTAGTCCCCATTCCCATAGAGTCCCATAGGACACTATGGGAGTGGGCACTTGGAAGAGTCGTCACTGTTGCTAACGGTGCTGGCGCTTCCGTGAACAATCTGCCTACCGTGGGTGCTGCGCTGCGCCTGGCAGGGTCAGACCTGTCGGGCGCAGCAGCCCCGGCAGGCAAACTCGTAGTTTTCTGGTCCGGAAACAAGGGTGCCGGTGAGCTTACCGGCACCCTTGTTTCCAGACCAGCAAACATGTAGAGCCTTCTATTACAGGGATTCAACAACAAGGCATCTTGTTCTCAGTGACTTAATGGGTGAGAGCCCTCATCGATAAAAGGTCTCTTCTACAAGATGCCTCATCATCGAAAGACCTTGTGTTTGAGAGGCCTCGTTACCTACAGCCTCCGCTGTGAAATACCTTATTTGCAAGGGGTCTCCATTCATGACAAATGTGTGTGTGGGGGGCCTAGTCTACAAGACGGCCTGGTCCCTCAGCTCTCTACAATAATGGTGGCCCTTTTCAATCCTTTCGCTCTAAACACCGCTTCTCAAGATGCTGCTGGAGCTACCACTCCCAGTCCTTCAGGAGGGCGTCATACACCGCAGGCAAACAGTATGAAGCTCGATCTCAAACCTATAGAAGTGCCCATAGACGATGTGGCTCTTATCAATCTAAGGACCAATCAAACAAGCAAGCTTCACTGCTGCCTAGCATCACGCTACCGTTTCAGCTCCCCAGTGGGGGATGCCTGTCTTCATTCCAACATCAATAGAAGTGAATAACGTCAGAGAATAATGTGCTTTTGATAGTGGCCCATGCCCAAATACTTGAATTTGTACAAAGGCTGCCAACAACCCTCCATGCCAGCAAGCCAAATACTATCTTCATGTACTTCAACTAGAGGTGCTATCACTCTTGTCCAAGGGAGCTACTGAGCAAGTCCCTCATGCGATTTCCTGGTCCAAAAAAAAATGTCATGTGGGTGGAGACCCATCCTTGACCTATGATAACTCATCCAATTCCTCTGCTCTCAGTCATTTCAGATGGTTATGCTACAAAAATGTCTTGGGTAGCTTGCCAAGAGAGATTTTCTATTATCCCGGGACATGGAAGGCACCTGCTTCCATGTTCCCATTCACCACCATCATGGTAAGATCTTGCGTTTCATGACGGCAGGCCACCACTTTCAATTAAATTCAAGGTTTTCCCCTTTAGCTCGCACCAAGGGTGTTTACGAGATGCCTTGCCCCAGCCAAGGCACATCTCAGGAAGTCAGGGATCTGCATCTACCCTTATTCGAATGACTGGCTGATACAATCACTATCCCTCACACAGGACCTACAGCACACAAGGGCCATGGAAGTCTGTCCTACATCGTTAGACTCACTCAACTACAAGAAGTAATCTGTGATTCCATCTCAAGAAATGGGGTTTCTAGGGGCACACCTAGGCAATACAACCTCAAGTGAACACAATAATTTCCAAGATGCAAGCATCGTCTCTCAAATGGGTTTCCTCATTATGACTTATCAAGTCCCCTTTGGGCATGATGTCCTCATGCATTGCACTCATCAGAAATTGTAGGCTCCACATGTACCCCTTGGAAAAATTCCTATATGCCTGTTAGAGAATCAGGTCTCCCAAACTTTGGGACGACAAGCTGTTTCTAACCAGTACCTTTTACAACACCCTACGTTAGTGGAAGGACATTGCTAACCTTATTTGTTTATTTATTTTAATTTTTGGTAACACACCAACTAGTCCGAAGGCCTCAGGGTGCACAATGTGCAGACGATGATTGCTAACCTTACCAGCGTGGCTCCTGGCACAGTCACATGCCATTGAGTGACTGTAACGACAGACTCCTTCATGAAGGGCTGGCAAGCTCACACTTCCAAAGGGCTCTCATTAACAGGTGAAAAATCAATACATATTTATGTTTGGAGCTCACAGCTGTGTACTGGGCCTCAGGTCTTTCCTGTCCCACCTCTATAGGAGCTTTGTACGTGTGTTCACAGACGATACAACCGCGATGATCTGCATCTGAAAGCAAGGCAGCACCAGGTCTCGGGTCCTGTCCTACGAAGTGCAGTCTTTGTGGAAATGGGATATAACCCAGTCAATGTTTCTGTACCCCTTTCTTCACCTCAAGCTGATGGGAAATAGTCTGGCTGAAAGGGGAATTGATTTCTCTCTCCCCTCTTGCTTCTCCGCCACTTACTCCATCAGAACTGTCCCTGGACCTAGTATGCTAGCAATCTCGTCTGTCTCCTTCCCCCTCCCTTAAAGTGCCCCCCCCCCTCCAGCACTATCTGAAATGTCGTCAGGCCTAATACGATAGTCGCTTGTTTTGTTCCTCCCCTCCCTTTCTGCACCCCTCTCCCTCACCTTTTGTTTTCTCCGGCTCTTTCAGAAATGTCGTCAGGCCTAGTATGGTAGCCGCCTGTCTGTTTCCATTTCCTTCCCACTCTCCCCCTCGCTTCCTTATCTATGTCTTAGCTCTTGCACTATCTGAAATGTCGTTAGGCCGAGTACGATAGTTAATTTCACATCCTTACTGTTCATGGCCTGTAAAAATGTAATTGTATTTTACCTTGTTCCCTCCCTTGCCTTGAAGCGCTTTGAAAAACATTGTGTATAGGCGCTATATAAATAAACTATCATATCATATCATATCATAAAGAAACTGCCCACTTGACAAAGGGCAGAGTATACTAGATGATCACAGCACTTACACTAATAATTTATGAAACAACATTATGACTAAAATACCTGACTAAAAAATGTCAAGAAACGGCTGAGAAATCATAAAAGAGGTGGATTTGGAAACTGAATTGGATGAGCTACAACAAAATGTAAAAACAATCAAACCGCAGTGATCCCAGCTAGCCCAGAAAAGAGATACTGGGCCTCATGCTGAGTTTGCCGGTCTGGAAATAAGGGTGCCGGTCACCGGCACCCTTGTTTCTGGACCAGCAAACTACGGTTTTGCCTCCCGGAGCCACTGTGCCCGACAGGTCTGACCCTGCCGGGCACAATGGTCATGGTAGGCAAAGGCATCAGGGAAACACCGGGACAGTTAACAACAGTGCCGGTGCTTCCGTTTCCCCACTCCCTTGGGTTCTATGGGACTCTTTCAGGATTTGCAAATTACCGTCGCCTGACTTCCCAGCCACCAGATTTGTAATAGCCCATTGGCACCGGGAAGTCAGGCAACAGTAATTTTGTACAGGTCCGGCAGCAACCCGCCAGTAAATGTTTGCCAACGTGAAATTGATTCCTTGCAAAAGGAATTATAAAATACACAAGAATCACTGACCTTAGGAACTAAAGCATTTGGGTCTAGTGAGGCCTTACTGGATGTAGCAAACAACTAGTACTGTGTAAACAGAGGTTTATTGAAGTGGATTAAAATGCCAGTCTAAGACAAAAAAATGAAAGTAACCATGTTGCGTTCTGAGCCAGTAGTTACAATTCAGAGAAAAACACGTATTGTGGAAGGAGGAACAATTTCCCCTCTCCCTGAAATGCCCTCATGTTACCCAGACCTTCCCTGAATAATACTAGTCGATCTGTTACACTTGGTCCCAGTAAAGACCCTGAGGGTGCAAGGTGTACTATTTCCCCATCCCAAACATAGCCAGAGAGTCAAGAAGTGCTGAGCTCCCTGTGAGACTAATACCTTGGCCATCAGGTGAAAGTTAGGGGACAGCCCACTACGTAGATCAGGAGTGAACAGAAGAGGAAATGAGAGTACTCCAAATAATTGAATCAGTGAAGAAATGTATCAGACTCACAACGCCTGATCCAACAGAAAGACCATTAAATCCATCTGGCTAACCTTGAGAAACAAGGAACACAACCCAAACAAGGCATACTAAAATCCCTTTCCTGTGTCAGGGACAATGAAGGAAAACTCACAATCCTTACATAGACATGGAGACATTGATTTTTTAACAAACCCACTAAGAAACACAATATCGTCCAACCGCTTGCAACGAATTCTAGACCCACAATCCAGAAGAGCCTTTGACAAAAGAGAAAAGAGGTGCTCCATTGTAGTGGAAGGAAGCTTTCCTACAGTCACTGTGACAGGGCGTGTAGGTATGTAATTAGGGAATCAGCTTCAACTAGTGGCTGTGACGCTGATGAGGAAAACTGAGACAGATAGAAGACATTTTGTGAACAAGTCAATAAAACAGGTCAATGCCATCAAAAGGTTTATGACTCCTTATCATGAAAAATGAGAAATGTTCTGTTTGTGAACATTTAGAATTGTACAGCTAGTAGCATCATTTGGATTGCAAAAATACCAACATAATATTCAGTACATAAAATGGACTTCCCCCCACAGTTTTTCAATTTATTTGATGGACTGGAAGACCAAAATCACTACAAATCACAGCCACTATGAATTATTTTTCAACACATAGAAATCCCTAAGAAGCCAGAAAAATGTCAGCCTGTAACCTAATGTGTGCTGGGGATCAATCTTGTATGTAGTTTATGTTATGAAGTTGTCTCACTGTATGTAAATAGTTATGGCCATGCTTGCCATTCATAGAGAGCAGGGTGTTCATTGTGTATGATGTAGTATAGTTCTATGTGGAATGTCACAGTGTAATATAGTTCTGGCCAGGGTGTCACAGCCTGCCTGTGGCCAGAGAATGTTTACTTTTAAAGTTGCTTCTATTACTGTTTGCACTAGACAGCCAGGTGTAAGGTTGAGCTGGGGGTCTTTACTTCATGACCTGTAATAAAGGTTATTTTTATCTCACTGGAAACTGCGTGGGACTATTCTTCATTGGCGACGAGGATCTTCTGACAGACCCGCGGCACTGCAGACTAATGGATTAGCAACCTATTTGCTCTGCAGTTACAATTTGAAGCGGCTCCACCATCTGGCGTTTGCAGCGGCCGACGTGGGTGCTACATGGAGTGACTTGCCTTCACATATTCACCTCCAGACCGAGAAAAGCGACAAGCTGCTCCCCCTTATGTTCCCTAATTAAGGCGTTCATTGCAGCCAACTTTGGGCAAGTACAGCAACAGTGACAGTGTGCGCATGAGCCAATTTGAAAGGCTCAAGTACCTTTGTATTTACCGTGCACAACGATATTGGGCTACACAATTGAAATATTAAGTATACAGTAAAAGCATTGGCAAGCAAAACAAATACTGCAGAAAAGAACTGAATAATCACTTCATTGACCTATAAAAAATAAATTAAACAGGTGCAAAGTAGACAGCATTTACCTTTAAGGAGAAATGCACAAAAAGTAGGAAATATCAGCAAGCAAAAGGTATTACAAAACCCATAAAGTGGGTTGAGTGTGAAGGAAAGGCCATTTTGGGAAGTTAGGGATGAATTGAGTATTGAAGACGGCATTGTGTTTCGGTGGGGCAAAGCTGTGGTGCCCGAGGAGATCCGCAACAGGATAATTGATATAGCCCATAAAGGTCACACAGGGATCAGCAAAACAAAAGCAGTTTTGAGGGCGGATCTTTGGTGGCTGGGATTTGACAAGGAGGTGGAAAAGAGATTGAAAGATTGTATGGAATGTGCTGAAAGCGGTAAAGGTTTGGTAGCGAAGAAACAGCCCATAATCTTTAAGGATATCCTGGGAAAACTGTGGGAGGAGGTGACGTTTGATGTTTTGGGTCCCGTGGAAATGGCTATGGGAAAGGAAGGTTTTTCTTTTTTTTTTTTTTTACATTTATTAAATATTTAACCAACATTAGAAGCCAAACTTGCAGTGTATACAAAAGCTTACAGTTGTACATTTTCGAATCGCGTTCACTGCATCCCTTATCCCACCCCCCGTTACGAGCCTGCTTCTACTACTGTTCTGTTTCTGCATCTTGTGATGGGGTATTTCTACCCGTGGAATCCGACGGGTCATGCATTGACCCAAATAGTTCTGCTATCAGGAGCTTCCAAGCCATCAGGGTCTCAGTCTCTTCCCCCCCCCCCCAGCGCTGCTAGTCTTTTGCCATACCACAGTTTCCGCCTCCGCCCATTTCTGCAAGTCCATCCACCATACTTCCAGTCGTGGTTTGTGGCATGTCTTC
Organism: Ambystoma mexicanum; assembly: GCF_040938575.1. NCBI lineage: Eukaryota > Metazoa > Chordata > Amphibia > Caudata > Ambystomatidae > Ambystoma > Ambystoma mexicanum. The sequence continues at coordinate 158,559,023 of NC_090925.1, forward strand.
CACCCCATAGCAATTCTCCTCTGCGCAAGCGCATATGCCAGGTCCTTCAGTTTGCTGACATGCCTAAGTTTCCGTGGCCTAGGGAACCCCCCTAACTGCAGGCCCACACGCTATCCACCACGATCTTAATGCCTTTTTCTGCCAATTTGTGCGCAACCTCACCCCAGAAGTGCCCTATGACCAGGCACGACCAAAACATATGTATCATGCCTGCATTTTCTCGTCACACTTATGGCATACATGCCTTCCCACATTTTTTAACTTGGACATTCTCTGAGGTGTCAGATATGCCCTATGCGTAATATACAATTGCAGCTTATTAAGTCTTGCGTTCCTTGACACTTTCTTATGGTACCCTTGGACACGCTCCCACATCTCGTCCTCCATCGGGGTTCCTACCTCCTCTTGCCATTCCAGTCTTCATTGCACTCCTTCCCTACTATGACCATCATCATCTCATATATTCTGGATATCTCGTGTCCCCCTTCTGCGATGTCATATATTGTGTCTATAATAGCATCTGGTTCTCCATCAAGCACCGGTTCAGGCCACCTTCTCTTAATCTTCCGCACCATGGTATGTGATGTACTGGTAAAGGTTCTGTAGCTTCCAGAGGGCCACCCTATTCCGCGTGCCATGCCACAGGAAGTCCCTACACATGCTGGCCAGTCTGCTAAAGAACTTCTTTGGTATCATATACGGGATATTCCCAAAATAGTGCAGGAGCCTAGGCAGGACCACCATCTTCAATATTGCACTACGTCCCATCATTGCTAAAGGCAGCTTTACCCAGAACTGCATGCAATTCTCAATTTTTCTGATGGCTACTTCCGTATTGCGCCTATGCTCTTCCTCCACTGCGTGGTATATATCTATTCCTAGGTAGCGGAATGTACTAACCGCCCATGGTACCTGCAACATCGGTAGCTGATTCGGAGGGGTCCCTTTATACCCACCCAATGGAAACATGCTAGACTTCTGAGGATTCACCGCTATGTGGAAGACGGATGAATGTGGAGAGCTCATGAATGTACAGAGTGGTTGAGTGTAGAGAGCGGAGGAGTGTGGAGAGCGGATGAGCGTGGAGAGCGGATGAGCGTGGAGACCCGATAAGCGTGGAGAGCGGCTGACTGTGGAGAGCGGATGAGTGTGGAGGACGTGAGCAGATGAGTGGGGAGAGCGAATGAGTAAGGATGAGTGTGGATATGTATAGATGAGTTGTAGATGAGTGTAGGAGGATGAATACTATTGGCGGATGAGTGTGGAGAGCGGATGAATTTGAAGAGCAAATTAATGTGGAGGATGGAAGAGTGTGGAGAGCCATCGAGTGTAGTGAGCAGTCGAGTGTGGAGAGCGGCTATGTGCAGAGAGCGGAGGCACGTGGAGAACGGAAGAGCGTGCAGGGGGGAGGAACGTGCAGAGTGAAGGAGCGTAGATAGCGGAGGCACGTGGAGAGCAGAGAAGCATGAGAGCGACTGAATGGGGGAACGACTGAGCGGGGGGAGCGACTGAGTGGGGAAAACGACTGAGTGGGGAGAGCGACTGAGTGGGGAGAGCGGATGAGTGTGCAGAGCAGTGGGGGGAGCGACTAAGTGGGGGAGCGACTGAGTGGGGGGAACGGATGAGTGTGGAGAGCGGATGAGTGTAGAAAGCGGATGAGTGCAGAAAGCAGAAGAATGTTGAGAGCAGATGCGTATGGAGAGCGGATGAGTATGGAGAGCGGATGAATGTCGAGTGCGGATGAGTGTTGAGAGCGGTTGAGTGTCGATACTGATGAGTGTCGAGAGCGGATGAGTGTCAAGAGCGGATGAGTGTCGAGAGCAGATGAGTGTCGAGAGCGGGTGAATGTCGAGAGCGGATGAATGTCGAGAACAGATGAATGAGGAGGGCGGGTGAGTGCGGAGGATGAGAGAGCTGAATAGGAGACCGAATGAATATAGATGAGTGTATATGAGCGTGGAGGAGGAGCGCTGCCGGCGGACGAGTGTGGAGCGCGGATGAGTGTGGAGGTTAGCTGAGAGTAAAGAGCGGACGAATATGAAGAGCAAATGAATGTGGAAGACAGATGAATGTGGAGAGCACATGAGTGTAGAGAGAGGTTCAGTGTAGAGAGAGGTTGAGTGCAGAGAGGAGAGGAGCGTGGAGAGCTGAAGAGTGTCCAGAACAGAGGACCGTGCAGAGCGGAGGAGCGTGGAGAGCGAATGAGCGTGGAGAGCGAAGGAGCGTGGAGAGCGAAAGAGCGTGGAGAGCAAATGAGCGTGGGAGCGGCAGAGTGTGGAGAGCGGCCGAGTGTGGAAAGCGGCTGAGTGTGGAAAGCGGCTGAGAGTGGAGAGCGGCTGAGAGTGGAGAGCGGCTGAGTGTGCGGAGAGCGGCTGAATGTGCGGAGAGCGGATTAGTGCGGTGAGCGGCCGGGTGTGCGGAGAGCGGCCGAGTGTACGGAGAGTGGCTGAGCGTGCGGAGAGCGAACGAGGATGTGGAGAGCGAACGAGGGTGTGGAAAGCAAACGAGGGTGTGGAGAGCGAACGAGGGTGTGGAGAGCGAACAAGGGTGTGGAGAGCGAACGAGTGTACGGAGAGCGATCGATGGTGCAGAGAACGAACGAGGCTACGGAGAGCGGACGAGTGTGTGGAGAGCGAACAAGTGTGTGGTGAGCGAACGTGTGGAGAGCGAACGAACGTGTAGAGAGCGAACGAACGTGTGGAGAGCGAACGAACGTGTGGAGAGTGAACGAATGTGTGGAGAGCGAACGAATGTATGGAACGAACAAACGTTGTGGAGCGGACGAACGCATGGAACAAATGAGTGTATGGGTGAATAGTGCATAGAGCGGATGTGAACCAAAACACATAGAACGGACCTGACCGCTCAGAATTGCGCGACGTGCTTATTTTGTTTTGGAATGCAAGGAATCTTTGAAAGAGCATACTGCATATCACACCCCACGCTTACTCTCTCCTTACACCACCATTCAACTAGAACACAGAGATACTATGACACCATTCGGTATAACTGTTCTCATATCAACATCTGCCGCTCACCCCCATCACTCTAAGTAAACATGGCTGGTCTCACACCCCCAGCCAGGCGTATCTCCTCAGGCCTAACGCCGCCACACTCGGTCTGGATAATTCCAGCCAGACCGAACACATATCCCTGATCTCTCAACCACCACACCTACCGCTAAGAAGCAGCTACCACATGAATTCCGCACCAGCTGCACACATACCGGTGTGCACACGCACCTTTGGACTCTCTCTAATCTTTCCACTGACCCGAACTTCGGTTCCCAAGGGCGTTCAACCTACCAGCGCCTTCAGACCATACCAATGGTATATAAGGCGCTATACAAATGCAAAATAACAATAACAATAACAATATACCAGACATTTCCGCATATTTCCCCATAACCTCCAAAACATATTGGAGGTTTTCCTCCGGGTATCGCAAGTACAATAATATGTCATCTGCGTATTATGATATCAAATGTTGTTCGCCACTCACAGAGATGCCTATCATGTCATATTGCTGCCTTAGATAAATCGCTAAGGGTTCCAGGGCTAATACGTATAGCATAGGGGACCATGGGCAACCCTGCCTGATTCCCCTATCCAGCCTCCACCTCTCCGATATTACTGTTCCAGTTTTCACTCTGGCCAGCGGTTCACTATATAACATCTTAGCCCACTGTAAATATCCTGGACCCATCCCTGAGCCAGCCAGGGATGCCAACAACCATAGCCATTTGACTGAGTCGAAGGCCTTAATTGCATCCAGTGACACAACCGCCAGTTCGTCCTCGCTTTCATTCCCATATTCAATTACCCTATGGAGCCTCCTGAGATTATGGGATATGTTCCTATCAGGCACATAGCCCGTCTGGTCCGCGTGTATCAATTTACCTATAACTTTCCTCAACCTATTTGCCAGAACAGCCGTCAGAATTTTACTATCTTGATTCAACATTGACAGGGGTCTATAAGAACTACAACTATGCCCTGGCTTGTTGGGTTTAGGAAGTGGTATTATGGTCGCTTCTCTAAGTGACTCTGGCAATCTGCCTAGCTCATACGCCTCATTCAGCATGTCTAGCAACTGTGGGAGCACCTCATCTTTAAGTAGCTTATAAAACTCACTTGGGAGTCCATACGTTCCCGGGGTCTTACTAGTTGGCAGCTGTCTCACCACCTCCCCCAGCTCCTCTAAAGTAATCGGTGCATCCAGCTCTTCTCTTTCATCAGGACTAATCTGTGGCAATTCTATGTCCTCTAGAGTTTCCTCTACCATTGCGCGCTTCTCCTCCCCATCGTCCCCATATAGCTGCCGGTAATAGTTTGCGAACTCCAGGTTGACACCCTCTTGAGTGTCAACCACAGTTCCATCTTCTCTTATTATTGATCTAATCTGGGGTCTAGGGTTTTTACTCTTATATAGCCAAGCAAGAATCCTTCCCGGTTTATCTCCACCCGCATGCTGTCTCTCTATGTACTTTCTATAGTTAAGGTTACATAATCTTTCCCAGTGACCTGCGCACTTTTGCTGCAGTCTTAGTATCGGATCAGTGTCTAGGTTGGTACTGTTTTCTCTCTTGAGTACCCTTTCCAGTTCTTCCTCAGTTTCTTGCAGATCCACCAGGATCCCCTCCTGTAGTCATTTCGATTTTGCAATAGCCACTCCCCTAATCACAACTTTGAAGGCCTCCCACAACGTGCCCGCCGAGTCCACCCTGCCCGTGTTCATCTCAAAGTAACTAACAATCTCTTCCCTCATGTCTTCCCTGAAGAGGGGGTCTCTGAGCGCCTCCGCTCTGAGGCGCCATGTCGGGATTCTTGCTCTCGGGGGGAGAGCATTGCCAACCGAGGATCAGGGGTGAGTGTCTGAAAGGACTCTCGCTTTATATTCAACCTGCGTAATTTCTGTCAGTATCTCCGGAGTAGCAAAGACGTAGTCCAGCCTTGTGTGTAGTTGCTGCTGGGCAGAATAATGCGAGTACTGCCTCTTATGAAGGTGGCACGCTCTCCACACATCTTCGAACCCAAAGTCATTCAGCAGCGTCTGTAACGCTTTAGCCGACAGGGTAGGCTTATCAATTTTTCCATCTGACCTATCCACCCTAGGATCTAATACACAATTAAAGTCCCCCCCCCCAGATCACTGCGCTCCCCACACACATACTAAGGTTGTTACACAGCGTTTTAAAATATGCAGCAGTATTTTGGTTTGGGGCATACGTGTTTACAATACTTATTTCCCTATTTTCCACTAATCCCCTCACAACGACCATCCTTCCATCCGTCTCCACCAGCGTGTGTAACAGCTGAAACAGGACGTGTGGTGCCACCCAGACAATCACTCTCCTGGCATAGGCAGAGTACGAAGAACCCACCACCGTCCCCTTCCATTTCCTCCCAATAATCTCCAACTTGTCTCGCGTCAGGTGCGTATCTTGCAACAAGGCAATATTTATCTTCTTCCTCCGCAGGTATAGCATAACCTTATTTCTCTTCAGGTAATTGTTAAGCCTCCTGACGTTCCAAGTAACTATTTTAAGCTCCCCCATAGCGTGTTAGATTCCTACCCCCTCCCTCACTCTTGCAGTCCCATTCCAGTTGCTTAACTCGTTGATGTAGGCTCATACCCCAACTTAAACTCCCTCTAACTATAAACATAACAAACCCCTCCACCTCCCTCCCACCCTCTTCCCTCCTCTCCACAAGCAACACCCTCCCCAACTGTTGCCCAGCTCCGTCCCTGGATCTCAGGCATCCCCGCATCTAGCCCCGTCCGGCAAAGCATGTGCCCGCGGCTGAGCAGGCTAAAGGCGCCCTAACGGTCGCCTTACTACTAACCTTTGGGGGTAAGAAGTCTCTATTCCGTTGCTCCTGTTTGTCTTAAATTTACTGCGCTTAGCGCTACCCAGCTCATTTATGCAATTAGTGCACTATATTCCAGTCCAACAGGGTAATAGGGTCCGAAAGCCACATAATAACAAACAAGTGTTCCAAAGCTGCATACTGGGACGCCCCCCCTGCTTATCCCGGCAATGTCCATGGTACATTCTCATCACTTATTGTTCTTCTGGCGATCTTGTTCTTCGTCCTGCTCCGGGCTGCCCTGCAAGTCCAGCTATGACGTCACTTCCTCCGGGGTGTCGAAAAAGAGCACTCTGCCTTTATGCAGGGCTCTGCCTTTATGCAAGACTTTCAGTCTCACGGAGTACAAAAGCATGTACTTGATACCAACTGTGCGCAGTCTCCTCTTAATCGCCACGTAGCTGTACCGCTGTCTTTGCACCAGCATAGTGTAGTCAGGATATGCAGTGATGTTGGTGGATGCCCTTTCTATTGTTCCGCCTTTCCGAAAATATTCCAAGATCTTCTCCCTGTCTTTATAGTTTAGAATTTTCTCAATTATCGGCCGCGGTGGGGCCCCAGGCCATGGTTTCCTCAACAGGGCCCGATGCGCATGTTCAACTCCAAACCCTTGCGAGAGCTTGTCTGCCCCTAACTCTTGCAGGATCATGTTCTCCACATAGTCTGTAGGGTCCTGGCCCTCTTCTCCCTTCGGCAGGCCAACCACTCGGATGTTGTTCCGTCTCGCCCTTCCTTCCGCCTCTTCGACTCGGTTTTCAAGGTTAGCCACCTGATGTTTAAGTACGTGGACCTCTTTTGCGTTATTTGAGCTAACATCTGTGTTAGTTTTCAATGCACTCTCTAGGCCACTTGTTCTTTCTGCTAGCGCTCTAACATCTTGTCGCAGCAGGCTGACTTCGATTCCTACTGCGTCAATTTTATTCTCAAGGGCCGTGCGTAGCTCTGCCATTGCTGTGCCCCATTTAGTGCTCAATTCTGTTATGGCCGCTAGGACCTGGTGATTTTCTCCTTCAGGGGCACTATCCGCGGAAGCCACCATTGCACTCTCGAAGGAGCTCGCTGCGCCTTTGCAAAGGTCTCCAATCTCGATTGCTTGCTTTTGGTCCTCCTCCCCTTCACTGACATCGTGCAATCCTCCTTGCATGCCGGCCTCAACTATACAATGTTATTTGAAGTCTCCATTTCGATCAGGTATTGGGGTATCTACCTCAACTGGTTGCGCTATGTGGTGGCTTGAAGAACTGCAGTTCGAGTGGGCTGTGCCCTCCCACGTTTCTCCTTTGACCACTATAGCGTGTTCTCTGAGAGCCAGTTAGTATATGGCCTGGTCACACTCTGACATTTCCGAATTATGGGCACATACCAGTTTCTCCATTCACGTTGCACAAATCAGCTCGCTGTGTTATTCTTCTGGCGGGCGCTTCGTTACTTGTCCACTGCTTTCTTACCCGCCATAGCTGGTGTGCACCTGACCGGGTATAACGTCTCGCGGTGTCCTCACGGGCTTCCGGGCCTGCTCCAACTCTGCAGCTCATTAGCAGCTCCTTGTGGCACCGCTTTCACCCTGTGTGCAGTCCCAGCCCCATTTTCCGGATGTGCATACACTACTTATTGTTATCTTTGTGTTGCCCAGATATTTCTTGCCGGGTGTACTTTAGCAGATTTTCTTTTTTTTTTCGACCCCCAAACGACTTGTAGAGGATATTGTTGAGCCGCTACGTATTTATCAGTGGGGCAGCTCTTGCTCATCTGTAGCAGCTCAGCTCCTCAAATAGTTTAGCCCTTACTCATGTGTCCTGTGCGTGGGGGCTCATGTACACACAGGGCCTCTTTCTCTTTGAGCCAGCAATATTCACCAACTGTTCTATTGCACTGCGTTGGGCCTGCAAGGGGAGGCGCTAGTCCGTTGTTTCACATCCAAGTCAACGGCACCTCATCAATGCCCTTTTTCGTAAAGCATTAGCGTTGCCTGTGCTGCTGCTTGTTGTAATCATGCGCACGTCTTTCCATGCCAGCTCTGGGGCTCCTTCTGCCAGTCCACTGCGCGTGTTATGCAACCATATCAGTCACCACCAGTTGCCTGTTTTTATTCACCGCATCCATAAAGAGTTCCTCGCTTGCCTTCCTCCTTTGGCCCCGTTAGCTATTTCTGGACGTACAGTAATTTGGTGGCCATTCATTCATACAGTGACTCTCCGGGGCTGAGTCTGAGGGAGTATCCTTAAATTGGAACAATGTTGCAATGTGTTGCCATGGCGCGGCCCAGTCTTTCGGGTCTGCAGTATTCCGTTCCCAAGCACCTATCTGAATCTCAAACAAACTGCATATTCCCAATAATACAGCCGCGATTTTCGCGACAGGACGGATCACACTAGAGGCTGCAGTGTGTTAGGAGCACTGGTCTCGCTTTCCAGGGCGGACTGCACTGAAAGCCGCGTCCTCGTCTGTCTCTTCCTTTACGGCCGCGGCTTACTTATGGTGTGTCCTTTCTTCCAACGCGAATCCGGGTCTTATTTTCTCTGTCCTGCCATAGTCTCTAAGACTGTGCCGACTCCTTCTTGGCCTCACGGCTGCTCTGTGCCCCGGCCACCGTCGGGTTGTGTCTTCGCAGTCCGGTCCACTGACAGCCCGCCACGCACACCCAAAGCCCACCTCCGAGGCACCCCGCGGCCCGACTCCTCTCACTCCAATCACGCTTCATGCAGGGCGCCCGCCGGTGCAATCAGCCCTGTTCGCTCAGTCCCCACACGACGTACGCAACCAGTTAGGGCAGACCACGGGTGGCCACCATGCCCGGCACCGCAGGCGCAGCGTGTCCTCCAACCCGCGTTCTGGTCCCTTGTGTTATAGCAGGCAGCCACTCCAGATTCCTTCCCTCCTGCAACCGGTACGTTCCTCAAGTCGACTGGTTCATCCATTCCTTTGTTATTGGCAAGCCGCCATCTTGCCTGCACGCACTTTTTCGGGCCAGCTCCTTCACCCAGCTCGATTTCCGGAGCGGTACCCTTTCCAAGCTTGGAATTAGTGCCATGTTATGCTCTGCATCTTCATTCTTCCGTTGCTGTGTCTGTCAGCATCTGCACTCAATGCAGCTATTACAGTTCCCAGGATCAATGTAGGATAGGCAGGAGCACCTCGGGATGCGACTTTCTACATGGCCGTCAAGCCACGCCCCCGGGAAAGGAAGGTTCATATTGGTCATGGTTGATGCATTCTCCGGCTGGTGCGAGTATAATATAGATAGAGACATAGATGGAGGTAGTATTGTTAAGTTTTTACGTGAGGTATTTGGGAGAGAAGGATTTCCCAAGTATATTCTGACGGATAATGCCCTTCAGTTTACGGGAGGATGCTTTAAAGAATATGTGAAGAATTGATGCATAATACATAAGAAGGCTGCATTGTACCATCCCGAAGTGAATGGGTTGGTGGAAAGAATGAACAGATGTGTTGTGGAGGGTGTTTGATTGGGGAAAGCGTGTGGCGTGAGTTGGAGTTTGGCAGTAGAAGAAAGAATGGTTGCATTAAGAATGGCACCACATTCTGTTACAGTAGTTTCACCATTTGAATTGATGAGAGGGAGCAAAGGATATTCTTTGGTGTGTCCCCCTTGGATGGCAAGGGGAGCAGAATCAGATTGTGAGATTGAAAAGTTCAGAAAAGATCTCAGAAATAAGAAAGAGCAGTTTGTTATGAGGGAGAACCAGAGAAGAGGGAATAAGGAACTCAAGAGTGGAATGTGGAGATTATGTGAGGATCAGGAAGGCAGTGATCAAGAAGAAGGGAGATCCATTGTATTTGGATCCCATACGTGTGATAGCAGTGTTGAGGGGTGCTGTGAGGGTGAGTGGTGGGCAAGTTTGGAATAAAAATAGAATCGCTGTGGTGAGAAGATCGTGTGGGTAATAAGAGAGGGAGATATGTTATGAAGTAGTTTATGATTACAATGACTCTAGATCATTGGGTGAATTATCACTCAAGTTACAGGAGTCTATGAAGTTCTCAACCCAACAAATCTGAGAAACATAGAAAAGAACCCCAAACAGACCCTTGCTCCACCCACAATTAAGGTAGCTGAGGTAGAGTACACCTCTGTCATGGGGACAAAGGTCCTACTCCTCTGCTGTTAAATATATTAGTCCAAACAAAATGAGCAATGTCTGGAGGCAGTCCAGCCTAAACAGGCTGCTTGGTCAAATCACTTCTGCATTAGAGACCACACGCCATCCCGAACATGTTTCGACCTCATTGGTGAGGTCAAGCTTGGGTCTCTAGGACCAGCAGATTATAGACCCAAGTGACCTCTGTGACCTCACTGATGAAGATGCCATACAAGGTTGAAACATTTCTGGGGTTGCTTGTGTTTCTGTGTAGAGGTTGTGTTTCGAGCTTATCGGCTCACTTTGATGGCAGTTCCAATATTGGTTTGCATGTGGCTGGTTCACTTCTGCAATGGTTCAGATGGGCTAAAAAAGGGTTGTATGGATGAATGGCAAGAACTATGCCAGTGGTTAAGATTAATTCAAACCTTTCCACCCATCACACTTTTTGGTTAAAGTTAAAAGTACTAGCTGTCAGATTGCCCTTTTGGTGGCGGCAGGTCCTTCATTGGTCACAGTACTGATATGTGCCAAGGCGGATCGGTGTGGAAGGACATGTTGCGGTGTTGCTGCACCTCAGCACTCTGGGGTGCAGCTATGCCCTGCCATGCATCACGCTAGTCAGGTGATGCAGAAATGCAGTGATGCGCCAAGGTAGTCAGGGAATTAGATAACAGGGAACAAAACAGAGTTTACAGCGCTCTCCATCAAGAGCAAATTGAGTGATGTTGCCTTGTTATTTTGGTCTATGTATCCTTGGAACTTGCCTTCAAACGGATTGTATTCTCCCACGTATTCCTTCTTTTAGATATTTCCAATATCCAGCTTTGCTGCTTCGGCAAAATTGTTTCAGCAGGGGGCGCATGTGTGTCGATGCCTGTCAACTCGATGTCCTTCGGAGCCATCTTGGATGGGGGACCCCAAGAGGACTGCTCAAGGGAATTTCCCCCAAGAGGAGCTCTAAGAGACGTGTTTGTGGTGGACTGGGAATTCTCACTCCTGTACCCGTTCCCTCCAGTCCCCGTCATTCCTCATGCAATCAGAAAGTAATGAGAAAGTTCAGGAAATCCATTATCCTAGTTGTCCCGGATTGGGCCAGGAGGACAGGGTACACGGACCTTCTGGACATGTCCATCTGTTCTCCGATACGTCTTTCACAAAGAGAGGACCTTCTCTCGGGAGAGGAGGGTCAGGTTCTCCATCCAGATATCAGGACTCTCAGCCTTCACACATGGTTTGTGAGAGGCTGAGATACAAGGATTGGGACCTCCCGGACGACGTAATAGAGATTTTGCTTTTGGCCAGAAGACCAGCAACTAAATCTTTGTACCGCTGCCATTGGAATAAATTCTGCAGCTGGTTTAGAGTTAAGAATGTTGACCCATTTACATGCAATAAACCGATGGTGTTATCCTTTTTGTTACATCTGGCTAATCTGGGGCTCCAGATTGGTACCATCAAGGGATACTTGGGCGGCGCTTTATATTTTTAAGCGCACTTCAGAAGAAGTTTCTTACTTTAAAATACCTCGAATAGTACAATATCTAAAGGGACTGACAAATGTTTCCCCCCCAATCCCTTTTCAAGTCCCAGTTTGGGATCTCAATTTAGTGTTGAAGTTTATGATGGGGGCTCCTTTCAAGCCATTACACTCCTGTCCTTTGAGGCTACTTACCCTAATAACCATCTTTTTAGTAGCGATTACATCTGCCCGAAGGGTGAGTGAGCTACAGGCTTTATCCTGCATGCCTCCTTAAACTGGCCCTCATTACGACCCTGGCGGAATTCGGAAAACGATGGCGGAAATGCAATACCGCCATCGAATAGCGCTTGGTGCGACTATGACCCGTCACCGCAAAGTACGATGCCATTAGCGACACCGTAGTGAACGCCAACGCTAACTGCACCAAGCACGCGCGCGTGCGCCATGCCAAACCGTAAACACCACCATGGCGCAACGGTACGCCAATTCCGACCCCAGCGGACATGTACCTAACGCCATCAAGCATGGCGGAATGCACCATTCCGCCATGGTGAGAAGTACGGCATCACGAATCAACCGTAAACGGCCCCACTGACAGCCCGTACACCGCTCCCTGCCCACAAAGTACAACTCCCCGTAGGTGCAACAAAGCCACAATGCAACCAGTGAAATGCACAAGTCACCCATGCATGCCAACGAACAAATGAACCTCAAGAGGGGCCAATGGGAGCTGCAGGGCACAGATGGCACGAATACAGAAGCCATCCCAATGGACATGACCACAGTCCCCCACCAAGAAACGCACGCAAACACAGGCACCTGTGACCAGCAATATTCAGAAAATCACAACATTCCACCAGTCCACCTGGCTGACCGGCATCTGTCACACAAAACCCAATCCCCCGCCCCTGAGCATGACAACATTCAAACTATCATATTGGCAGCCCCCATCCCTGACCTCACGGGCTTCGTAGGCAAACGCGCCCAGTACAGGACCACGCAACAAAACTCCGAAGCTGGAACCCAATGCAGATCCCCTCACAATACATCGCTCCCCAAATAGGAATATGCCACATCACTTGCAAAGAAGAACGCTACACGGCCCATATCAGAATAGAATTTTAATGCACATCAATATCACCAAGCCCATACAGCCATCAGGCCATGAACTCCAAAACACATTTCACCATTGTGGGCTGCATCCGCTAGAAATGACCAGCCACTACTCGTGTGACGCCCTGTTCCCTCATGGTACACAGAGCCACATACACGTACGAAAAGGCAACATGGAAGCGCACAGAACCGCAGGGCCGTCCCAATGGGGAGGCACTAGTCCAGCTGAAAGGCCGAAATGTTGCTCCGAGCCACCAGTACTGCGTAAGGGCATGTGGCCCATTGGCGATCGTCCCATAAGATCGTAATGCTGCTCCACTGATTAACACGAAGCAGCAGGTGTCGGGAGTAAAATCCATCTGCAGGAGTGGCATACAGATGGCAGTGGCAAAAGGGGAGGAGATACCTGTCAACCAAAAGAAAAGAAACAGAATAGAATGGCCATCAGAACTACATTCGAACAACTCACTTCAATGATCACACTAGATCCACAGCCATATGCATGCAAGCCCACTCCAAAGGATCATCACCACCCCAAAACCACTTGCGAATCATAACTATCTATATCGAGGTGAAAACACCATCACAAACGAGTGTACCTGTGCATGCGCCTGTGAAAACAGAATCCTTCAGATGGGATTGGTAACGTGCATGGACACAAGTGTCTGAAGGCGCGTCGAGACAGGGAGGGCTCAACAAGGCCAGATAGACGATGGTCCCACTATGGCAGCCCTGCATCACATAGCGCAGGGGGGGCGGACAGATCCCAAGAAGCCCTGTACATGGCAAACACTGTATCAAATCACCTGCCCATGCATCCATTCATCATTCCCTCATCCCGTAATGAAAACGCCTGAATATTTACTCACATAACATTAGAAATATCCATTGAGTCTGTGCGTTATGCAGCCTGCAAAATCCACAGTGCCCCAGCACGTAATTCGAGTCTAGTGAAGTAACATGTATTTGGGAACGTCCTGCCTTATCGTCCACTACGCAATTGCGCATCCCATACTATTCATATCAATCATAGCATTCTCGCCATGGCCCCTGTCCCAAGGACATTGAACAATAGAACGTTATATTTGCAGTCAGACCTGTGGGCATCTCCTCGCCGCTAGCTGAATACCGAAAGCGCCGCCCTTCGAATTCCTCATTTGCAACATCACGTCGAAGAGGCATCTGTGGCCGTTTGAAAACACTAATTAATCCATCGAGTGCGGCTGTGTGTGAAAATGGCAACTGCCTTCACCCACGAATGGGACGCCCCGCCCGTCGTTGCAACTCGGTACAGTGATGAATGAGGGCCCACCGTTACTCGAGTACTACGTTCCACTGACCCTTCACAACTCTGTTCGCGACTGCACAGATAGTATGTGAAACAATGGGACCACAACAGAATGAACATATCAACCAATGTTACACGGCCATCGGGTACAAATACAAGATTGCAATAGCAAGATGCCATTCCACGAATTGCAGCGTTGTGCGCGGGACGTGCTCGGCCAAAGGGGAGAGCAGTTTGCACAGGTGGAATGAATCACCACAGGTGGAGGCCATTCAGCCTGGAAACACATAAATTGCACAGCCAGTCTCCTCCCACAACCACACCGAAATGCTACCGGCAGGACTCGCGATGTTGGCCCTGGGGGACCTGATAGCACTGCAAGTACTCCAACTCCAAGAAGAAGACGAACACCAACTACAACCGGCCGCATGGAGGAGACGCAGGAGGAGGAGGAGGCCAAGGCAGGGCCAGCAAGGGCCGCCAGCACAGCCACTACCACCACGCAGGCAGCCCGCAATCCCACGCCTCCGAGCACATCCGTGCAACCTCACTGATGAGCAGATCCACACCCTCTACCGTCTGGACCGGGACACCATAACCGCCATTGTGGACATGACACAGGCTGACCTTGTCAGCATGATAGATAGCCCAACCGCCATCCCACCCCTACTGAAGGTGGTGTCTGTACTCCACTTCCTGGCCACAGGCACCTACCAGCACACAGTCGGACAGTTGCATGGCATTTCTCAGCCACTGTTCTCACGGACACTATTGCAAGTGCTCGATGCCCTCCTGAAGCACGCAGACGACTACATCTCCCTACCACGCTCGGAGCTGGAAATTACCAACACGAAAGTGGGATTCCATGCACTTGCCGGCATACCGGGTTGCATTGGTGCCATCGACTGCACCCATGTGGAATTGGTCGTCCCACATGCCATGGAGGCCCAGTACCGCAACCGAAAACAATTTCATTCTCTGAATGTACAAATGGTGTGTGACTCCAACAGGATCATTACACATTGTTGTACCCGATTCCCTGGATCAACCCATGATTCTATGGTCTTGAGGAACTCTACAATACCACGCTACATGGAGCGACACGCAGGGAACAGATCCTGGCTACTCGGTGAGTCTCATTTCATGCATGATGATGTGGGGTATGTGATTCGGCAATGACCTGGCAGGAAGGGGGCTGGGGGGGGGGTGTGCGTACGTAGCAATGGCATTCCACATCATACGTTTATCGTCCACATACAGGTGATGCTGGATATCCACTGAAGAGATGGCTCCTCACACCAGTCCGGAACCCACGGGACCAGCATGAGGAGGACTACAACCATGCCCACTCACGTACCCGTGTAGTCATTGAACAGGCATTCGGCCTACTGAAGGGTCGTTTCCGCTGCCTCAGCAGGTCTGGCGGGGCACTCCTGTACCGCCATGAGAAGGTTGCAAAGATGGTGATGGCATGTGTCATGCTCCACAACATGTGCGTACGTAGAAATGTGCCCATGCCCCCTGACGCAGAACTGCAAGCACCTGAAGATGGTCATGATGAGGGTGGGTATGTGGCAGCACCTCAAGGAGTCTGCGAGGCACCGGAGGCCCGTGACATTCGTCAGCATCTCATTGATGTATGCTTCTAGCACTCACGCCTGGTGGCTGATACATGGACACGGGACTCGTGGCACTGTGTGTGTCTGGGACATGCACAATATGGACTGTACGCCTATGATGGCCTAGTACACAAAGATCAATGTCCACACATCTCATTGGTTGATCGTGCACTTTTTATGGCATATGTGATATCATGTTGTACACCCTATCGACCCGCCACCCAAGTGAGCCCAACACACCCCCTCCACCCTCCCACCTCCCCCCCGAACACCAGTGTCCAAAGATGCTCATCGTCCGTGGGCAGTCGCTATTGCAAGCCCCCTCTGCGGGTATCAGGGGCACCCCTGCCTGTGGAGCGCAGGTTCCTCCCCGATCTACGTTGGGGGCTGCCCTGGACGGAACTTGCAACGGATGATGTCTCTGCCTGCTCACGTCCATGCATGTCCCTAAGGGTTTGCGAGAGCTCAGTGAGCACACGGCGCACTGCGGCAAGTTCACCACATACGTCTTTGGACGTCGCATGCAGTTCCCCCCTCAGGCTCTCGGTGCTTCTCTCCATTTGGACTCTCAGGCTCTCGGTGCTACTCTCCATTTGTGCCCTTAGTGTCTCTGTGCCTCTCTCCATTTCTGCCCTAAGTGTCTCAGTTGATGTTTCTATGTCTGCCTTAGTGCCCCCACATTCATCGGCATGGTCCTTGAGGAGCGTGGCCAGTTGCTGCTGTTGCACGATTAACTGGTCGAGGGACTGTTGCCTCTGCTGGGCCATGGCCATTTGCGGGGGTGTCACAGAGGGGCTGTTGTCCTCATGTTGCCCTGCCACAGGGCTTGTGGGGGATGGCCAGTCGTCGTCTTGTGGGTGCCCCTGCGTGGTATCCTCATGTAGTACGGGATGGAACAGACAGGGGGATTGGGACAGGTCATGGATGGATCTGACTTCGACATCCCCGTCTTCTGTGTCGGAGCATGCTGCCATCAATGGGGTGTCACCTATGGTGCTGCTGCCACCGGAGGCAGTGCCTTCTGTGGCATCTGTTGGGGGGACCTGTGGTGGTGGTGTTGTGGGCATGCTGGCTGCTGGGGTGCCTGTTGATGTTCCCTCCTGTGTGCTGCCACCTGATTTGTGCTGCTGCCGTGTCTTGATGCGTGCAGCTGAGGTGGAGGGTCTTTGGCCGTTGGTCTTGGCCCTCTTTGCAGGTGTGCTGGTAGGGGTGTCCTGCAGCTTGTCGTTTGGATCGGACCCTGTGGTGGAGTAAAGGAGGGCGAGGGTTATTGGTGGGTCTGTGGGAATTGGAATGGCATTGTATCACATGCATTGGGGTGGTACCTGAGGGTGATTTGGGTCGGGGCCTTGGAGGTGCTTCCATTTGTGTGTGGAGTGAGGGTGCAGTTGTTTGGCAGCCTGCAGTTAGGGTGTGCCTGCTGCACGTGTAGTGCGTGTTTTAGGGTTTTTTAATTATTTATGTATTTATTGTGGGTTTTAACGTGCGCTATCAGGCCAATGTGTGTGGACGTTCTCCTGGACATGTGTTTCTGTTGCACTATGGGGACACATGGTGCTTCACATGGATGGACTTTGTGGTTTTGGCATTGTTTCATTAGGCCCACCTACCTGATTCTTCGGATGTCTGCACTCCTTTCTCCATCCCTCCGACTCCCTCTATGCTCTCCATTCCGATGGTGGAGGCACAGATTTCTTCCCAGGGGGTCAGCTTGATTGGTGATTCCGACCCTCCCCCGGTGGCTGTGGCAATGTTGCGGTTGGCAGAGAGTATGCTGCGGACGCGTATCCGCAGGTCGTCCCATCGCTTACGGCATTGCTGTGGGGTGCGGGGTGCGGTCCCCACCGCACTTACCCGCTGTGCCACCAGAGCCCATATGGCCTTCTTGTTTGCGAGTGCCGTCCTGGTCATTTGCGTGGAGAAGACGACGGCAGCATTCTCCTGGAGGGTCTCTGTTAGCACGGTGAGTTCCTCACGGGAGAAGTGGACCTGCCGCTTGCGGTCGCACGCTTTCTTCGCTACTTTTCCCATTTTTCTTGGTTTCGCTAGGGTGGATGACGGGTTGGGTTGTGTCTCAGGGTGGTGATTTTAGTGGTTGTGTGGTTTTAGTGGTTTTATAGGTGTACGGCGGGTTGTTTCCCGTTCCGGGCCCGTGTTTTAACTTCCGTTTCCGTATATTTCCGGTCACCGTACTTTACGGTAGGCGCACACTGCGGTGTCCGCTGTGATGGGTGGCGGTATTGCACCTAGGGCGCCGTACGGCGGCGGTGTGGGCCGTTTTGGGGTCATTTCCGCCATCGCGGACTTTGCACTTCCGCCATGCCGTGGTGCTCGTGCCCGATGGGTCGGAATGGGCCGCACTTTGCTCCTTCTTGCAATGGCGGAAACGCTATTTACGCTGTGGCGGTCCGGTCAGTCACTTTCCGCCAGGGTCGTAATGAGGGCCACTGTCTTTTACAAAGATTAAGTGGTGTTGAAGTTGAAACCCACTTTTTAACCCAAGATTGTCTCGGAGTATATCCAGCATTGGATCTTTCATGGATTCACTTGCAGTGAATATTCCCTGTCGTCAGGCTGGGAAAACCCTGGTAACTTTAATATAGTAGTTTTCCTATGGAAAAAGCATTGACACTTTGAGTGCCCCATAAACGTCGATATGGGTGCTTCGAGCAGCACCAATGGGACGTTGAGTGTATAGCCCCGCCTTTGCAGCATCCCATCAGATTTCAACCATCTTCCAAACCGTTGGGATTACCTTGCATTCTCTCCTGAGAGAATTCTACTTTTTGTGAGAAAACTTTTCTTCATTTCAGCTTTCACTGTTTCCAGTTTTTCGATGAAGGAAAAGCGTGTTTCCAGTCCCGTTATGGAATCCTCGGGTCCGAAGAAATCTTTGTTCAGGCCGTGTGAGACCTGCAGCCTCAAAAATGTATATGAGGAAGACAGGCACTCAGAGTGCCTTTATTGTTTGTACCCTAATCATTCGGCCAAAGATTGTGATATCTGTCAAAGGTTCTCACAGAAAATCCTCAAGGACAGGAATAGACGCCTAATTTGTACGCTAAATGAGGGAGCCTATCCGGCATCCGAGGTCGGCTCTTCACGCTGTGGCAGGGCTACCACTCCCTCAGACAAGAGGTCACCATTGCGCCAAAGAGCAAGAATGGAAGAACCGCTGTCAAGGAAACAGAGGGCAGGTGAGCCTAGGTCATCTTCCAGTGAGGATAAGGCCAAGATTTCTTTGCCCCTGAAAAGGCCTCTGTTGAGGGGTCACAGGTTCTCCCTTCTCAAGACATCACGCTCGGAAGGACCAAGGGCTCACACCCACAAAAATCTGCAGAGTTGGCCCGAAAATCTTTGTCATCGACAGAAACATTTTAATCAAGGCCAACATCCTCATCGGCGAAGAAGTCTTCTTCCACTGGCAAACATCACTCATCATCGGTGTCTCATAGGCCCTCGTCTAGCCACGAATCTACAAAACATCACATCAAATCCAAGTCGTCATCCAAACCGTCTCTTTCTCTATCAGCGACATTATCATGACGAAGACATCGACTGCAGTATTGCCTTCTTCAAAGTCTTGTCTCCCCCGTCGAGGACTGCATCGACAACGACTGTTTCATCGATGACCATCCCATCGATGACCACCCTGTCGACCACTGTCCAGTCAACGACCACATTATCAACGCCCACTCCGTCAATGACTGCCTCCATGACAACGGAGAAAAAAATCCCCAGCGACATGTACATCCTCTACTGGGCTGGTCCAGCCTGAATTGGACACAGAATTTCTGTCTCCCAAGGACAGATCAAAGCAGAAAACTGTGCCTATGGAACAACCTCTTTTACTACCGGAGGAGATCCTACAACATGAAATTACATCTGATTTTGAGGCACCTCTTTACGACGATCAGGCGGTTTTCGAGTCAGATCGCGAAGAAGGAGGTTCAGAACCGCCTTTTCCTTGTCTTGGGCCTGCAGCGGATAACTCAAACACCCTCCTTACTGTCCACATCAATGGACATGGGGTTGTCCCTTCACAATATCATCTTATAAATCCCCAATCATTGCTGTCTATGCAAGTACTCTCCACTCTGCAATCTTTCCTAGAACAACTAGATGCTAGACTTCCAATACCTCAGGCTCCATCAGTCCCACCATTGGAAACCCTCAGATTACTCCTCGCCAGAGGGATACTTCTGATTCCTTACGAGACCAACAAGGAGAGCGGACAGGCAGTCGCCCCAGAAGGCAATCCCCGGCTAGACCTCCTCCCCCATCCCCTAGAGCATTTAGTCCTTGACGCAGGGAGCAGGAAGAAGGAGAACTGGTTGATTCAGACCAGGACACCCTTTCCGCCGTCTCCTCTTCTCCAAGGAGAGCGGACACTTGGGATACAGACCCAGACAAGGATGCGTCGGGTAGTCCGGCTCAACCATCCCCTGTGGATGACATAGGCGCATTCCATTCTATGATGGCTAAGGCCTGCCAGGAATTCGGCCATACTTCAGAGGAAGAAAAGAAGGAATGCTTCTTGTTCGATCACATGGGGAAACGGAGAAAGGCTGCCTTTTCAATTCCAATACTAGATCGTGTATGGCAGGAAGGCCTCCATATAATGAAACAGCCATGTACGCAGCCAGCAGTCAAAGGTCGCTTGGAAAAAAAATGTAAAGCTCCCGAATTCATTCCGAAGTGTTTAACATCACAACCAACACTGGAGTCTGTTGTGTCCGCGGCTGCTAGCCGAAAAGCACGCACCCAACACAAGTGTGCTACTCCAACAGACAATGATAACCGCAAGTTGGACGCCTTTGGGAAGAAAGCCCTTACCATAGGAGTGACTACCGTGAAAGCTGCAAACTCTTTGGCCATCAATGCAAGTTATGATCGCGAGATGTGGCACCGTCTAGCCCCACTATTGGACCACCTTGCAGAGCAGCAGAGGAAAGAAGCTATGCTTTTGGTGAGAGAGGAGGAGGAGGCATCGAACCATAGCATAAACATTGCTATAGACCTAGCCGAGACTGGCTTCAATCAAATTAACAATGGGGTGGTTCTCAGGTGGCAAGCTTGGCTTCGCTACACGGATTTCCGCTAGGAAGTTCAGCACAAGGTTGTGGACATGCCTTGTGAGGGTGAGAATCTTTTCGGTGAAAAGATAGACAAAGCTTTGAAGCCCATGAAAGTGGATTTGGATACAGCAAGGTCCCTTGCAGCTCTGCAAGGCAGAAGATACTTTTGCCCCTTTTGTTCATTTCGAGGAGTATCAGGAAACACAAGTTTTTCAGGTTCTCCTCAAAACAAGGGAAACAACAGATCCACTTACTGTTCCCAAGGCTACAGGTGTACCTTTCAAACCGCCCAACGCAACAAGGACTACCAGGGTCAATGAAAACAAGGATCTTCCTCTTCTCAAAGAGGCAGTCAAAGCAAAGAACAACAATGACTGCCACACAGAGTCAGATAGGAGGGAAGGTGGCGTTCCACCTCAGCGAGTGGCGTTCAATATCTGCAGACAGATGGGTACTAGATGCTATCCAGTACGGCCACTTGTTGGAGTTCAAACGTCCACAATTTCCCATTCCTCTCGTAAAAACATCTCAATCTCACCTACAGATCTTACATCGAGAGGTTTGTCTCATGTTTAAAAAAAAGGGCCATCAAGAGGGTTCCCCCCTCAGCGAAAAGAAAAGGGCACCTATTCAAGGTTTTGCATGGTCAAGAAACCAAATGGAAAGCAGCCCCCAATTCTAGACCTGCGGGTGTTGAACAAAAACATAAGAAAACAATAATTCAGGATGCTAGCGTTGCAAGACGTTATAAGAGCAGTGCAGCCCGAGGAGTTCTTAGAGTCTCTATATCTCGAGGATGCTTATTTTCACATACCAGTTCACCCAAAGCACCGGAAATTCCTCAGGTTCACAGAGGGCAACAGTCATTTCCAGTTTCGGGTTCTCCCTTTTAGCTTTGAACTTTGACCAAGTGAGTCTGGCTCCCGTAGCAGCTTTCCTGCGGAGAAAGGGCCCTCACGTTTACCCGTACTTGGACGACTGGTTGGTCCAGGGAACAATTTACCGACAGACATTCAAGTCTCTCAACAGCACAAAGCTCCTGCTACAACATCTAGGCTTCGCCATCAACTACAGCAAATACTGCTTGACTCCCTCAAAGAGTTTGGTCTTCCTGGGAGCACAATTCCAGACAACCCACAATCAAGTGAAACCCTCGGAAGAGAGAATAGAGAAGCTCTTGGCCCTAGCCGGCTCTTTTACACCGCACAAATCTATTGAATATGGCCAAATGGGTAGCTCCAACATTACTCGCATTGTACGGTAGTTCCCTGGTTGTCAGAGGCGCCGGTAGCTCTAGGCTTCCGTGCGGCTTGACTCCAGTGGACTGCTAGGTCCTTTCCTGTAATCATTTCCCCACGTCGGCTGTGTGCGGCGTGTTGCAGCTGCGTGTTGCAGCCGCGGCTGCTCACCATTCCGCGGGGCAGCTTGAGGTCACTGTGCTGTCGCTGAGCGGTTCCCCATGCTTAAATCCTTTTTTTTTGGCTGTTTTTGCCGTGGGCCGCCTTGCAACAAAGCAAGTCGTGATTTCCTGGAGCAGTCCCCCCACCTTTTCCCTCTACATCCCAGGCACTGCGGGAAGCCGTGTTCATCGGCAGCTCAGAGGCTCACATGGATGCAGAAGAACGTCGTTCTGGACCGGCTGGGGGCCGCTTTGACGTGGGGTGTCCTTGATTTTGGGTAAGAGCCCTCATAATCGATATCTACTGAGTGACAGCCCCTCCTTGAGTGGGTAGCTTGGGTCTCCTGGGTTGCTCATCGTCTAACTCCATTATTCTATGTCTGTTATGGCGTTAAAAAGCGAATACTAAGATGGCAGCTCATAAGAAGACTGCGGTAAACCCCACCTCCAAACTGGCCTTGGGGGTACTAGCAGACCTCATGGCCTCATCTCCAGCTATGAACAGCTACCGTGTATCGGAGGTTGCAGCTCTTCGTGAGCGCAGGAGATTAAGAGTGCTTGGCAAGCAGAGCAATCACCACGTCTCAAAAATGCAATTACCTGAAGAATCTGATTCTCTGTCTAGAGTATCAAGTTCAGTACAGGAGAGAAATAATGCCCTTGTTGGGTGTGGCCACATAGCACTAGCACCTTTGATCAGCTTACAAAATACTGGCCCCTTGCATCACACGATACCACTATTGAAAGTAGGGGTCCCACTCTTGGTAGGGTCTGAGATTCCCACTATTACACAATCTCCTACCCGGCAAGGGAGGGTTACGCCTATCTTAGCTCAAGGATAGCCCCAGGGTCCCCCCATTGATCCTTCCCAGTGGTCTGAGTCTATGGCTAACATTGCGAAAGAATTACTCGCATGTAAAGATCCTTTTGACATTGGCCTATTGGCGGAGGACTTGAATAATTGGGCATCAAGCTTTGGACCGACTAAGGTGAATATTGCCTTCCAGACGCACGGATCTATCTGGTCAAGCACCTTACCACAGATTTCCAGAGTGAATGTTGCATGTCAAGCACATGTACAAAGGGAAATAACAGACCATGGGACTCAAACTGATTGTGGGAGTAATGTCTCACTGGCACCTATTGGGCTGTCTTGGTTTCTAATGAAAAGAAAAAGGATAAGAATATTTTCCACAACACAGTCGGCCCACATGAAATCTCACCTTTGGTAGTGCGAGATGATTTGAATCCCGTACATAAAGAGGGCAATCAGCCTACAACTCTGAACACTGAACTGAAGAGAGGACTCTCTCGGAACTTACAACAAAACAAGTCACAAATGCCAAAAATAAAGAATTTGAACACATAGGACTTTGCAATGGATCAAATATATTTTATTATAACCAATATCCGAAAAAGTTAAGGAAAAGAGTCCAAAGAAGCCCTACGCAACAAGGTTCTAGCCTGGCTGGGTCAGAGAACAGATACAGGGGTGGTCAGATGCTCTGACCTAATCATCATTTGCAGGATAGATCTGAGCGACTGGTGTTCGCAACTATATTTTAGTGGGCTTTGGGGCTAGCACCCTACCCTCCTTTCTTAGATGCTGTAAATACTTGCCCAAAGGGGCTTTGAATTGCAATCTGATTCTCTAAATGTTATAGTACTTCGTTAGATATTTGATTTGTGCACTTCTCAATATAACTATGGTGTTAATGATGAATGTCAGGTAGGGTGTGTGATGGAGAGACGGCTGTCACTGTCACATCATTCTATCTGCTCTCCCTCTGGTATTTCTTCTACCCATAATATGTACCGTTTATGTATATATGTTTGTTTGTTTGTGTCCGCGCCATCACGCCTATGGGTACATTGTGCGCATTACAAATGTAATAAAGTAAAGTAAAAGTATCACGGTCTGCTCTTATATGTCTCTCCTCGGCACCATGTCGTCTTGCATCCCTCTCATTCCAAACTGCCGCCTTTACATGCGCCCAGTACAAATATACCTCTCATCCAGATCGTCCCAGCTCCAGGGCTCCTGGTCGGACAGAGTAGTCATCTCCCGGCCCCTGGCAGACGCCCTACAGTGGTGGACTCACCCCTTCAACATCAAATGGGGCATGTCCCTGGTAGAACCGGACTTCCTTTGCACTATCGTGACTGACGCCTCACCAAAAGGATGGTGTGCTCATCTGGACCAGTTCCAAGTCAAAGGCCTCTCTTCTTTCCCCACGGAGACCTCTCTACATATCAATGTCCTAGAGTTGAGGGCAGTACACTGGGTTCTCAAATCCTTTCTCCCCCTTATCAAAGGCTCAGTGGTGCAGGCTCTCACTGACAACACAACCACAATGTTCTACTTATGCAAGCAGGGAGGAACACGCTCAGAAATCCTATCCCAGGAAGCTCAAACCATCTGGCACAGGGCCATTCAGCACAAAATTCAGATCCTGGCTTTCCACCTACCAAGGATTCGGAACAAACAGGCAGATACCCTCAGCAGGGCCTCCTCCCAGACACACAAGTTGCAACTGAATAGCTCCCAGGTGGCAAAAATCTTTGCGAAATGGGGCCTTCCCCCTCTAAACCTTTTCGCCAGCCCCGAAAACAAACAATGACAGCAGTTTGCCAGCAGGATCCCTCATCCAAACTCCCAGGGGGACGCATTCTCTTTTCCTTGGACCGGGATGTTTGCCTACGTGTTTCCCACGTTTCCTCTCATAAGGAAAACGGTACAAATGATTCGCAAAGTTCCTTGCAAAATCGTCCTAGTGGCCCCGTTCTGGCCCAGGCAGACCTGGTTCTCCAACCTGCTTCACTTGGAAGTGGACGATCCGTTTATCTAGGATACCAGCCGGACCTCCTATCTCAGATCAAGGGAATGGTATGGCATCACAACCCAGGCCCCCTCAAATTCGCCTCATGGTTCCTGACCAATCCGAGTTCGGTAACCTGAATATACCTCAGGACTGTCGCTGCATTTTGGCGGCGGCATGAGCTCCATCTACCAACACATCATATAGCCGTAAGTGGAAGAGGTTTTGCGCTTGGTGTGCGCAGCAACCTAACCTACAGCCATTAAGTGTGACACCTCAGCAACTCCTTCCTTACCTTTTGTTGCAGCGAAAGAGAGTCTGGCAGTATCTTCTATCAAGGTTCACTTATCAGCGATATCAAGATTTGCACGAAAAAGAACATCTACCCCGTTTTACAGCGACAGATTAATAAAACATTTCCTAAAGGGCCTTTTCAGAACCTTTCCCCAAGAAAAAGGTTTTTGTCTGTTTGGAGTTTAAACCTAGTTTTAACAGCCCTCATGAAACTGCCTTCAGAGCCTATGTCAACAGCTGACATCAAATTTCTCATTTGGAAAGTAATCTTTCTTGTGGCCATTAAGTCCTCCAGACCAATATCAGAACTGCATGCTTTGGCCATTGATCCACCGTATCTGCGCTTCATGAGGGACAAGTTGGTTCTCTCTACAAATCCACATTTCATTCCAAAGATTCCATCGGATTTTCATAAAAACAATACAATCACTCTTCCAACCTTTTTTCCTAATGCTTCTTCTCCGGATGAAAAGGCTTTACATTCCCTGGACATTAAGAGAGCTTTAAAGTACTGATTGGACCGCACAAGATCGGTCAGATCCTCCAATCAGCTCTTTGTGGCTTTTGGCCCTTCCAATAAAGGTCGGCCAATTTCAAAGCAGGGTATCTCACGATGGGTGGCGGCTACTATATCCTTCTGCCACGCAAAAGCCAACAGACCGCTACAATCAGCTCCCAGAGCTCATTCCACAAGGTCCTCAGCAGCTCTATGGGCGGGCGTAACAATCAGAGACATTTGCCAGACAGCAACATGGGCAGTGTCCCACACGTTCACCAGGCACTACTGTCTGCATAAACAACATGCAGAAGATGTACAAATGGGAAGGGCAGTCCTACAACACCTGTTCCAGTGAGGTAAGCCCAGCAGCTTCTGGGGTTTTTCTGCTCCTGTTTTCTACCTTAAAGTTATATGCTTTCTCTTATTGTCATATTACTGAAGGCTTGCATCCTGTTTTCCTGATATGCACCTCCAAGCATTTCTACTGCTACAAAGTCTATTTACAGCATGTGAATCCATGAAAGATCCAATGCTGGAGAAGGGAGTGGTTACTTACCTGTAACTCCATTTCTCTAGGGTTGGTATCTTTCATGGATTCACATGCGCCCTCCAGCCTTCCCTCTCAGGCAAACATCCTTCTTAGAACTTCCTCCTTTTGGAAAGGTTTAAATCTGAGGGGACGCTGTGGAGGCGGGGCTATACACTCAATGTCCCATTGGTGCTGCCCAAAGCACCCATAACAATGTTGATGGGACACTGAAAGTGTCAACATTTAATCCTTAGGAAAACTACTATTAAAGTTACTAGGGTTTTCCCAGCCTGACGACAGGGAATATTTACAGCATGTGAATCCATGAGAGATACCAACCCTGGAGAAATGGAGTTACAGGTAAGAAACTACTCCCTTCATCTCACAAAATATAACATTACCCTCCTACACATCACAGACTGGACCCAAAACATGCACTGAGCTTTTATATATCTAGAATGACAAAGTTAAGACAGGATGACCAACTATTTGTGAGCTATTCAGGTCATACATTGGGTATGGCGATTACCAAACAAACATTATCCAGATGGCAATATCAGAATGCTACAGATTGGTGGGTAAGGATCCTCCAGAAGGCCTAAGGGATCATTCGACCATGGGCATGGCAGCTTCCTCTGCTTTACATAGGGGAGTACCAATATAGGAAATATGTGCGGCTCCCACATGGTTGTCTGTACACACCTTCACTAAACATTATAGCTTAGACTCTTCCTCAGGTAAGGAAACTGCATTTGGCAAAGCACCTTCAAAAAATGGTAGGCTCAATGAATGCCAAAAAACGGTAGGCTCAATGAATGCCAATCAGCCATGTAATCAGCCATGCAAAAAGAATCACTGAATCATAAGAGAGATATGACCACGATCATGTCAGCAATAACAATTGCAATGGCCCCCTTCTGCAAACTCTATGAAATTCTAGGTGATACGTCTAGAGACAACACAGCAACCCTAGCAAGCCTTAAATCGAAGTTGACCTATTTGGAAGGTTTTATAACGGCCATTGATTTGAAATATGACATTTCACAAAAAAAAGGACACAATTGAACCCGATTCTGAAAATGCAACAGCGGCCACAAGTCAAAAAGATGCTCGATCTGGGCTGTCGAGCAGAAATCAACAGAGACACCTCAGATGAAAGGAAATGATGAAATTGCAGGAATATTTCTTAACAAACCCAAAGTGCTAACAACTCTGAGCAAAAAACATCTGAAGCCTAATTCAGTGCTTACTCAGAATGCTGGACTGCTACAAAGGCCGGGCCAGGGAAAAAAGCTCTAACATTGGCAGAGAAGGAGCATACAGAGTTATCGACCCGTCCTCGAAAAGATGTAGAAGCCGATGTGTCCACGTTGGAAACCCTGCCGACCATACGCACTTCCAATCTAGACTCAGGTAAAACGAGTGCTGCTTCCTCAATTGATTTAACTCAGTCGCCTAAATCAACCAGTGAATTTTTGGACTCTAGTTTCATAAACAATCTCTCTCAGCATATTGAGCGAGAGCTCTCCGACAGCACTAGGCTTAGGCAAGAAGGCGACAGCGGCCACAAGGTAATTCCAACGAGCCTCAAGCCCACAAAGCAGACATCACCCTTGCTGTCGGCTCAAGGCCATCCAATGGCTGGCCCCCTGACACAACAACCAAGCCCTCACGAAAGTGCTGTAATAGCCACAAGATCAGCATCACACTCATTATCGGCAGACAATGTAAACTAACTTTCACACGAAAACCTGACAATGCAGCATCAGACCCCGCACAGACCAACAGGAAAAACAGAGGAGGTTGCAAATACTGAGAAATCTACCCGCCTTTTTAAAATAGAGCAGACCTCAAGTATGGATAAATACATGGTCTTGAACCGCAGAACAGTACTGAAAATCACAGCATCGATAACTGACTTAAAGAAGTTGAAAACTGGAGACTTTAAGTTAATCGAGCCTTACCACAGAGAAAGCAAGTCCAAAGCATGCCTGCACATTTATTCAACTGCTATTCAAGATCTGAGATGGGACATGAACTAAAACTAGCCGGCTTCCTTCTATCCGAAATAAAAACCCTGGTTACAGCATATAAAAAAGGAAAACAAGAAGTTCCGTCCAATCACAAGAGAACTCACGCCCCCAGCTCAGTAGACCATCTCTCCACTCGAAGAGAAGAACTGAAGGCCCACTTTGGGGCTACATCAGAGAGGGACAAGGAACCCCACGCAAAAGAGTCCAATACATCTCGTAGAGTAGACCTGAGGGATGTCGCTTGGCGGCCCGCAGAGAAACACTATCGTAAATACTCTGCCGCCTCATCAGAGGTTTTCAATAACCGAGACCCAGAAGATAGACCTGGGTACAGCCCGGATCAACGTACATCTGTTAGACATCGTGGATACCACAGAAGAGAAAAGCTGAGAGATTGCTCACCACATCGAAGAAGATTTGACAGTATCAGAACCCGCAGGCAGGAGTCGCCAAGCAATAGACCCTGTGATATATCGGCAAAAGAAAAGAAAGTCTCGACTTCAGGTGGACCGTGGAATTGGCTAAAAGGAGCCCTTACTCCTAACCGAAGCAGATAGCAATCAGCTAATGAAGCGAACAAATCGTGCCAGCCAGAGGTGTTGACGTTAGCTTCATGGAACACTAGAGGCCATGCTCACTTAACTGATCGTAACAGTGAAGACCTGGGGCTCTTCGATATTCTCTGTCTCCAAGAGACATGGCTGATGGAGAAACCGGCTATGGATGGATTCGCAATTGAGATCTCCCCGGCTGTTAGAGGATTGCTAGGTCGGCCCTCTGCAGGTTTACTCATCGCTGTGAGGACAGGTCAGAACCTGAAAATTGTCAAAGTGATTGCTAGATCCTATGGGATTCTGGCAATACTCATTGAATGGACCCATCTCTCGAAAAACACAAGGCTCTGAACAGCAACCTCGCTCGCAGTAATCACTACATACTGGAACCCCCCAAAGAACGTCGACTACGGCTTTCTGCCAAACCATGGCTGAAACGATAGACACTATTGTGATTGACTGGAACACGACGCACGTTTTTAAATGTGGGGATCTGAACTCAAAGTGTCTTCATCCGAAAGATGCATCTGTACAATCTGCACCTCTAACGCAAACGGAAGCCAGAGGGCTAGCTTGGATGAACCTGATGTCTGCAAGAAATCTACATAATGCTGCCTGGATCAAGGAGTGGCCTGCTCAAATTCCCACCTGGGAAAGAGGATCCTCTTGGGCCACCCTGGACTATATTTTCACCTCACTTGCCATGTGCTCAGAAATTGACCGCTTCCTGGTGATGAAAACACACCCGAGTGATCACAACATACTCTCCCTTGGATGGTCTGCCATCTCCCAGGAAACCCAAAGTTATCCAACTGTGGTCGAGCCTAATCCCCAACAATCTCGGCTGCGCTTGACAGCTGCCAGCGTCAGAGCGATGATTCAAGAATACGCTATAGTAGGGGAGGCTACAACGATTTCTGACACGCTACTGAGACCTAACTACATCCCGATCTTGATCAAGCACAATACCAAGCAGAAAGGGGAAAGGGTCATCACAATTAACCATAACCACACGTATGACAAATTAATAGCAGAAAAAAAGGGCAGTCAGAAAATTGAAACGGAACGCAAAAGTTGTAAACACCAACTTGACGTGGGAACTATGGTCAAAAGAACACAAAAGCTATAAATCTTGGATCAGATTACGAAGAGCAGCACTTTACCAAAGCGATGCCGAAAGCATGATGAGAGCATTGTCAACCAAAAAATCGGCTGACTTTTGGGCCCTCATTAACAACTCGCAAGGAAATACAGCGAGAAACATGATAAACTCAGTCACTGAAACTGCCTGGGTCCATTTCTTTTACAGATCTTTTTGCCACCCCGACAACAAATGTGACCCCTGGTTTTGAGATCACACCGGCTGCCTGGGTTGAGACATAAGTGAGGCCATCCAAAAGTTAAAAACATCTAGAGCTCCAGGCCCCGATGGCCTCACCAACACCAACCTAAAAAAATACATCAATGAATGGACAGATTTCATCGGTCTCCTGTTTACCCATTGCAGAGCCAGCAGGCAGATTCCAGCGTCATGGACTAAAGCTACTGTTATTCCAATCTTTAAAAAAGGAAGCAGGGAAGCTCCGGCAAACTATCGACCAATAGCCCTTCTGGATATTATGGGCAAATTGTTTGCCACTCTTCTCCTACAACACTTTCGCCGCTGGGCATAATCGGCTCCCTGCAAAGATCCTTTCCAGCTGGGCTTCAAGAATGGCAGCACCGCAGTGAACATTTTCATACTCAACATCCTAAGGGCAAAAATAAAACAGGGAGCACCGACTGTCTACGCTGCTTTTATAGACCTCTCGCAGACGTTTGACCGCGTCGATAGAATGCTCTTATGGAAAAAACTAAAAAGCTGGAGCTGTCCAGAAGAAATTCTAAACCCTATTATAGCCCTACATTCGAACACTACCTTATGTGTCTGGCTGAACAAGCAAGGTACTCTCACCAAAGAAATTCACGCAGAAAGAGGAGTGAAACAGGGCTGCCCGCTGGCTCCGTCCCTCTTTGTAGCCTTCTTGGAAGACTTTAAAGATTCGGAAGCAACTGTTCGATGCTTTCCCCCGAAGATTGGTCACGCTGTGGTGTCTCGAATTCTTTATGCAGACGATATGATACTTTTAGATCAGACCCCAATAGGCCCCCAACGCCAGCTGGACAATCTGGCAGAATATATGGCCACTAACAATCTCTGCATAAATAACACCAAGACACAAATCATGATCCTAGCTAAGAACTGACAACCTCTAAGTTGTGCCCCACTTTAAATATCTGGGAGTAATCATCGATGGGACACCAAAGGAGACAAAAATGCAACTGCACCTCTGGGATAAAGCCAAAAACCTGACCGCGCAACTCAGGATGATTGATCGTAAGTTCGGCAAATTTTCATTGATTCCTGCTATCAACTTTTATAAAGGCAAAATAGTAACCGCACTTACATATGGCATGGATGCAACGATCAATATGCCTAGCTCGCTCTGGCTGAAACTGGAGGGATACATTTGGAAATCGACCCTGGGCTTAGCTAACTCTATCCCGATTGCGGCTATCAGAAGAGAATTGGGCTGACTGTCGCTGGGTGCTACTGTCAGTGTGTCTTCACTGGCCCTGTACAGAAAGACTCTTATGCAAGATGGCCTTCCAATTTTCAACATCCTCGGCAATGAGCTTGCGGCTACAAAATGCAAGGCGATCCAGAAGTGGATCAATCAGCAAAAAAATAAACTGGAAGAGATAGCATGCACAACAGAGGATCTGATTTCTAACCCACAAAGAGTGATCCAAAAACTAAAGAACCAAGATTGGATGATTATAGGCGAGCAAACAGTCGCAAATCAAGTTCCTGAAACATCTGCCGCCAAAATATAATAAGCTAAAATCACCTCTGGCCTATTGTATAAAATTTCCTGACAAAAAACTCTGGAACATCTTCTTAAGAGCACGACTGAATCTGCTCCACACCATGCAGACTGTGCCAAACCCTGGACTCGAAAGAAACAGTTCGACATCTCATGCTAAACTGTCCATCTGTAAACCCAGAATGGGCCCCCTTGTGGGTAAATTCTGTGCTGGTAGAAGAAGACACTTGGTGGTGTCGCCTGATCTCGGGGTTAAAACGCACGTTGGGCAGTAGCTTCATGCAAATTATTGGAAGTAGCCTTTACAAAAATAAATGCCCAAGTCATCAACTAAATTAAAGCAGCGGCAAGCTCTACCGCTTGGCTAACTTCAGGCCGAAACCTGACTCCTACCCTTGGAGGGGACTAAAGTACTTTGGTGCAGAATCCCAACCTGCTGGTCACGACCGGCGCTCTCTGATTTTTGAGGACTTTGAGGGTACAGGACTGTACAAATCATGTAAACAATGTGCAACTTTTGAAATTGCGTGAAAGAGCGTATTTATGTATTCGGAAATTTCATTTTGTCTCGCCTTGTAAAAATCATTTTTTTTAATTAGATACAAGTAAAAAAAAAAAAAAATATTGAGATGGTACGCAACTCGTTTCACACCCCCTTTATGAAATACCCCAGTTCACAATGGACCATGAACCAGGCTGGTTGGTGAAAATGCAATATTTTATTTACTTTAAGATTCAAAGGAAATCATACAATTTTAATAGGGGGCAGCAATCACTAATGGGGTGATAATTACAATAAAAATTGGAAGCAATGCACTTGGTTAACCTTCTACTAGAACATATACAGAGTACAAGTGAATAGGAGCACTTTTTGAATTAGGATAGATAGCACCTGAGGTAAGGTTTCCCCCTGCAACGTTCCTTCAACCCCAATTGATCTGATTCTGAGTGGATAGAAAGAAGCAGCAGGTAGTCAGGAATAAGGGGCAGAAAACAGCATCAAAATCCCTTTGCAAAGGCATGAAATGACACTCGGAAATGGACAAATAAATCATTAATGTGCGGTTAAGTGTGTGAGGCAAATATGATTTCTCCCAACAACAGGAATGCAGAAACTCTAGCAATCACAATTTTTATTTTTATTTTATTTTAATTTGTAAAGCGCACTGCTGCCCGCGAGCATCGAGGTGCTATGACACAAATTTAAGAAGGCTTGATTCAAGGTTACACGATGCGGCCTCAGCATAAAAATCTTGATACAGAAAGCGAGGTTACAGTTGCATGATTAACAGAGCAGTGTTATAATTACAGGATTGCATAGATAGCACAAGGCACACACGCATTGTCAGACAAATAGTCTCGTTTTCCTAGCTTTCCTTACTCAGTCATCCTAATAGAAGGGGGGAGGGAGTTCCAGTTAGTGGCTGCCATGTTGGGGAAGCTGGAACCGCCCGCCCGCACTCTGCGAGTGAGAGGGACTGTGACTCTGTTGGTATAAGCAGCTCTGGTGGGTCTGGAGGAGGAGTGGAGGGAGATTCTTTGAGCTAGATAAGGTGGGGCAAGGCCCTGAAGACATTTGTGCGTCAGTGCTAGTGTCTTGAAGGTAATTCTTTCCTTCACAGGAAGCCAGTGAACTTTCCTCCGGACCTCAGAGATGTGATCTCGTTGGGAGACGCCGGTTGTAGCCCTCAAGGCATTATTCTGTACAAGTTGTAAATTGGCCAGGTTCTTTTGGGAGGTGCCAGCGAGGAGTGCATTACAGTAGTCAAGCCTTGACCCTATAATTGCCCTGGCAATGGTGAGGCAATTGGGTAGGGAAAGGAATGGTCTAGCTGCAGTGAGAAGTTTAGAGTGGTAGGCAGAAGTGGAGGCTACTGCGTTGACCTGTTTATTCATGGATAGATCAAGTTTGATGTAGACGCCCAGCATTTTTATGGTTTTGGCTACAGCGATAGGGATGTTGTCCACTGTGAAGGAGCGATATTGATCACCCAGTTTATCAAGTGTGGCCGAGGAGCCAATTAGCAGGAGTTCGGTCTTCTCACTGTTAAGGCAAAGCCAATTTTTTCCATCCACGCTTGGGTTGTGGAGCCGATGTAGTTGAGGGTGTTAAGGTCAGCAAGGTAGTCCCCTGAGAGGGGGATGAGCACCTGAGTGTCATCAGCATAGTTGGTTTATGCGATGCCAAGTGCGTCAAGGATCTTGAATAGAGGCTGTGTGAAGAGGTTGTAGAGTGTGGGAGCTATTCAAGAACCCTGTGGGACACCAGACTTGATGAGACTGGGGTTGGCACAGAAGGTTTCCGAGAAAACCTTCATCACTCGATCCTGCAGGCAGGAAGTTATCCAGGCACAGGCCCTCAGGGAGAAATTGGCTGCGGTAACAAGGTGATGGCATAGGGTTTTATGATCCACCAAATGAAAGGCCGCTGACAGGTCAAGGAGCAGGAGGAGCGCGGTTTTGCCTGCGTCTCTTAGGTTGTCCATTTGGTTTTTTAAATCAAGCAAGGCTGATTCCGTTCCATGCCTGGGCCGGAAACCGGATTGCCGGAGAGCAAGGATGTGGTTATCCTTGATGCATTTCTGGACTTGCAGGTAGGCTGCTTTGTCCAAAACTTTTTGCAAGAACGCACAGTGATGATTGGCCTGTAATTACCTTGGATAGATGGGTCGAGTGTGTTTTTTTTTTTAGGAGTGGTCTCACCCAGGCTTCTTTTAATACAGATGGAACATGTCCAGTCTGAAAAGATGAGTTGATGAAGGCAGTGATGAGTGCGGTCAAGGAGGGGGCACAGTCCTTGATGACCTGAGCTGGGTAGGCGTCCGCTTTGCAATTAGAGGGTTGATGGAGTTGAGGAGGGTGGCGACTTCGAGTTCAGTCATCTCCTTGAAGTCGAACACAGGGGCTTGGTTGGGAAGGGTGGCAGGTGTGTGGGTGTGTGGAGAGTTATCTAGGAGATAGGATAGAGCTTTTTGGTGAGCTGGTATTTTGGAATGCAAGGTTTTAAGTTGGTCAAGCATGGCTGTTTGAATTTTGTTACACCATGAATCATCTTTCATGATGGTCGATGGAGGGGGCGCCGGGGCCTCCAGCTCTCTGAATATAGCAAAAATGTCTCTGGTCCCTGATTTAGCATTTTCAATCCTAGTGTTAACGGAGGATACCTTGGCCTGAGTGATAGCTTTTTTATAGTCTCTGGAGAGATCCTTGTAAGCTGCTTTTGTGACGTCATCTGGCCTTTTTTCCAGGTCGCCAAAGCTACCCTCTTTTTAGAGCCCAATGCTGAGCGCTCTTTTGTGAATCAGGAATTTGAATGCTTTACTTTCTTTGCTTTTTTAAGGGTAAGTGGTGCAACTGTGTTGACAGCCGAGGTGATGGTCTGATTGAAGGCAAGGGCCAGAGTATCTGGGTCATTCGGGAATGGGGGCTGGAGCTCAGGGACATGAAAAAGGGGGGCAGTGTGTCAGCAGTGTGTTTCGTGATGTTCGTGGGAGAGGACCTCATTCCCTGCCTTCTGTGTTGCCATAGGATTTAATTAACCTTGGACCATTTCCACACGCAGTCCTCTTTCTGTTTCCACCAATCCGGACCGGCACTCCATAAACACACCACGCAGGCGTGGAGTGCGGCGCGGTGTGTCAGCAGTGTGTTTCGTCTTGTTCGTGGGAGAGGACCTCGTTCCGTGCCTTCTGTGTTGCCATAGGATTGAATTAACCTTGGACATTTCCACACGCAGTCCTCTTTCTGTTTCCACCAATCCGGACCGGCACTCCATAAACACACCGCGCAGGCGCGGAGCACGGCGCGGTGAGTCCGCAGTGTGTTTCGTTTTTGGTGGAGGAGTGGTGCTGTGGAGTCCCTCCGGGTACACTGGTAAGACTCTAAAATCCCAAGAACTTGGAAAACTGACTTTGGTACTGACTTTGGTACTCTGGCAGCTCTACACTGGTTCATCATTCTTGGACATCGTATCTGTCTACCCCCTGTGTTCTCGTGACCAGTGGCACTTCAAAGACTTCTTGTAATTGGACATTTCTCGTGCTTTGTGTTCTCACAGTTCTGAACACGTTTTGAGGGAGGCCTGCTTAAGGTCTTTATTTATATACATGCAACGGAAACGTGTGGCTAGAACTGTAATCTCCAGTGTGCACTCGTATTCTTAGCCAGAGGGTGACTGCGGGCCTTGTGCCTATGAACCCTCGGCACTTAGGATAAGTGCTAGAACTGTAATCTCCAGTGTGCACTTTTGTTCTTAGCCAGAGTGTGACTGCGGGCCTTGTGCCTTTGAACCCTCGGCACTTAGGATAAGGTGCAGCTGGTAGCGTGTGAATTCATCCTTGCTAGACCACTTGGAGCTTTCAGTATTCCCTGTTGTCAGGTGACTGCGGGCTTTAGGCCTTTGAACCTGCCAGGGGTGGGCTTTTCTTGTGAATATGTTTCACGTTAGATCACTGGTTGTCCTTCATTGTTCTCCGCTGCCAGGTGACTGTGGGCTTTAGGCCTTTGAACCTGCTAGAGACAAGCTCTTTATGCAAATCTGTGGGGGTTGAATTGTGGATTATTTGACTTGCACACAGCATTGGAGGTCGTTGTGACCCTTCCCGCCCTGTTGACTTCGGAGCTAATATACACAGAAGTTTATGCATTGACATTTACCTTGGATTGAGAATGATATCTATGTGTGTGTGATAAAATGTCCTTAAGTGCTGGATTATTTACTCTGATTAAGGTGTGAAAATCGGAGTTTATTCACCTCTTTGTTTCACGCTGTCTTTTGAGTTTGCTGATCCTAAAGTACACTGTGTTGAACTAACATTAGACAGTACTTTAGTACTGCGAGTGAAACTACCAGGGCGGTGGTGGTGGAACTTTTGCAAAAGAGTCTGTGACAGTTTAAGTGGGAAGATGATGTTTAGTGCATAATCTGTCTCAACCTACACAGTTGTGCCTATTTTGGCGGGGGGGACCATATTATTAGTGAGTGAAAATTCCATCCTACACCAGCTGGAGATCAGGAATAGACCATGAGTCGCGCTCTGAGAAGCAGCAATAAGTTAGCAAACCTCCTCAAGGTCCCCGGTAAGAACTCGGGGAATAAATTAGCCAATAGTACCCTACCCTTGCTGCCTTCTAACAAAAAATCGCTATTATCAATGTCAATTTCAGCAGCTGTGTTATCGGTACCTTTAGATCAGGAAGGTGTACCTGATTCCAATTTAACTGTGGGATTGGTAGTTGGCCCAGAAGCTCGGATAGAGGGAGGGACTTTGGGCCAGCCCCTTCCCACTTTTACAGTCCAAGATGCCAATGAGAATGATGGACAGGTGGATTGTCAACTGTCCCATGTACATGATAACAACTGTATCTTATTACATGCACAGGAGGGTTTTTTCCATGTTTCCGACACATCTATGCTTGCTCCAACAAATATGAGTGAACTGGGTAAACACGTGAGGCTTTCTCTTGGCCCTTCTTCACTTGCCTCTAGGCCCTTCCCTTTCCGTGAACAAGTTCACTTCCACCTTCCTAATGAATCTAGCTTTAAAGATCATAGTGAACCTGGAGGGAATGTTCCAGGGTCTTCCTTGATGGGAATGGGAGGGGGTGTTCCTTTGGGTCAAGTAAATCCCCATGAAGGATGTGTACACACAAATGGGGCCTACTTGCCCCAGGATTTGGGGACCTTTTCATTGGTGAATGATGATGTCCGCCTAGGTGCATCTAAGGGGAATGTAAGGGCTTCTTCGACGCCTGAGGATTCTCCATCTGATAACTTTTCGAATGAGCCTTTTAACTTCCCAGTGATTTCGTGTATACTTAACCTTCTTGATAAAGGCCACGAATGAACTCATTGTTCCATATGGGAAATGCAGGGCTCCTTGGCCTTTATGAAAAAAAACATTTCCAAATTGGAAGGTTTCATACTTGCGGAGGAGCAATCAAAAGCATTCTGTTTTTCCCAATTTGAAAAAATTATGATGAAGTTTGCTGGTGATCGTCCATCACTTCCTTCTGTCTATGCTGCACGATCTCAAGGCACCCAAACGGAAAATGGGCCTTTACAGATACTGCTACCACAAAGACTGTACTCGCATGTGTTACAAGGAGTGAATAGAGAGGTTACTGAACATGGCATTACTGAGGAAATAGACCTCCTTGGAAGTAACCAAACTCCATCATGATCGGCTGCCTCAGGTGGAACACCTACTTTTTAACATGGTCACTAAATCCCAGCCCTCAGTAACCACAGGGCCCTGTGGAGGAACAGAGTTTGCTAGTAGTGACGGCCAAACACCGGATAGTCCCTCTGTATTGACGGACATTATTGATGCTCAATCAATCATAGAGCCTCCGGTGCATTTGTCGACAAGTGACCTGGTCGTGGGCACTACAGAGCAAGAGGGAAGGCACTTTACCTCTAGAAAGGCGAAGAAGTCCTTCCTAAGAGCCCAAAAATGTCTAAATTTAGCCAAAATTAGTCAGAAAAAAGTGGCAAAAAAAGGTACGTTGGAAAATGGCTCACAGTCTCTTAAGGATCCCACGCCCACTGTAAGTGGAAAATTTGGCATGAGTTTGGATGATCTAGCACTAGATCTCCTAGACTTAAATGAGGAAAGCAAAAAACATCTTCAGATCAAGGCATTGAAAAGTGGCAATGTACAGGTGTCATCTGTTAAGTCACCTAGGACTCCCATTACTAAATCACAATCCCAGCTTCATAGCTTTTTTCCAACAATTGAAAGCAAAACATGGCTGCTCGGCCGCAGGAAGAAGTGGATTGTGTAAGTGCTCTAAAAAAGGGCACAGCCCCTCTGTCTACTGGGGTCAACCGTGAGGGTTGCCACAATGATTTGCTGACACAAGAAGTTGGCTCTGTGGATGAGGCTGCTCATGAGGGGAAAGAAGCATCAGCTTTGGAACTGCCTGCTCCCTTGGCCCAGGTGGCTCACGTTACACCTGAGGAGGAAATAACTGGGAGGACACCTTTTGTAGACAGCCCCCAAGACATGTTGTCCTTTTCTGAGACCCCAAAGGAAATGAACAGATACTTGGATGGGTAAGTAATCCAGAGATAAACGGTCTAACCAGAATTAACAGGTCCTTTTTGATGAATTCATTTTTACAGATTCCCTCTTTAAGAAATCTGGCGTCCAAGGACCTGGACTGGGTAAAACTAGCATCACACAATAACCATAGAGTGCTACGTAGAGTCCAATCACAGATTATAACCAAACTGATTTTGAACTTCTCGGATGAGTTATTGGGGCTCTCCCCTTGTTTATTTCCAGATATGGAGAGCGCATGTGCATTTCTAAATTTTATCCTCCCGACACCTAAAGAACTGGCCGTAGGTCTGCCATCGGCCGGATACGAGTTTCACGCCAATGAACGAACACATCAATTGGCTTCGCTAATGCAGGTGTTAAGCCGTCTATCATGGTTGGAGGCTCTGATCAAAGTGGCAGCTGCCATGAAACCTGAATCCTCGAACTTATAACTGTCAGGAATCGCCATTACATCTTGGAATTGGTGCGGCGTGAGAAATCTTAAGGCTTGGCATGAACGGGTTGTGGTTCATCTTAGACCTGATATCCTACTGTTGCAGGAAACGATGGCGATCCATGACATTGTGTTGGATGGTTACATCGCATTCAAAGTTCATGCACAACGACATTTGTCTGGGCGCCCATGCGGTGGCATCACCATTCTTATTAAAAATAGTTTGAAGGTGTCCTCAAGACTAGTGGACAAGACGGACACATGTATACTGGTGGAAATGTATACCATCGGTAGTAAGTTACATGCCTTGATTTTGTTGTCCATTTACTGGAATCCCAGTGCCGTTCAAATGGATTTAGTTCTATTGGAACTAACTCAAATGCTGGAGAAGGTTTCATTGAATTTCCCCAAGCATGAACTTTTAATTGGTGGAGACTTGAATTCCTGCTTGGGAATAGAGGGAACTAATCCCCTGGTCTATCACTTCCATCTATATGCCCAACAGGCTTCTAGTAGAGGCAAAGTGTGGGTTGAGTTTTTTTAATCGTGGGGTATCTACCCGATTTCATTTGCGCATCACAGCATTAAGGCCTCTTGGCAGCGTGGAAAATTCTCGTCCTTAATCGATTACATGCTCGCATCAGAGACATTCTCAGGACTGCTTGAACCAATCGTGATTTTGGATGTGAGCCTGAGCGACCATCGTATGCTCCACACAAATCTTCATATTGGGGTTGACCCGTATGAATTTTCGGTGTCTGTGACATTGTTGGAAAGTGATAGGCATACTTTGTCTGTCAGATGGCATCCTAGCATCTGTCGTAAAATGGTGTTCCTGGTAAATGGGGACCTGTTGGTGTTAAACGATGACTGTCCATCTGTTGTTAATGCGGAGAAAAATCAACGAATTGAATTTGATGATGATTCACAAGCATCTTGTGAGCTTATCTAAGGATTGCCTTGGAACCAATTCACCAAAAGCTGCACATAAATATCTGGCAGAGGTTGTGATATTAAAAACTCGCAAAAATAGAGAGCTTCGGTTGGCACAACGCCGTATTATAAACCCATCGGCCTATAAAATACAAAAAACTCCATTGTGGCATGCTTTAAGTCCAAATGAAAATGTTGCATCACGCAGCTCATACCATTGCAAACCAACAGATGTTGGAACATCTTTGCAAGAGAAACACCAGAGAACTGTGGTTTACTTTAAGAAATCCCTCACGCAAGGTGGACGAGCGGATGACTGCGACCATATCTGGTCCTGTATGGCAGCATTTTTTCACAGAAAAATATGAGCTGCCAGAAACACATAGAAGGTTGGAGTTGGAGAATCTACACTTGAAGATCCCGATTGAGTGTCCATGGGAACTTAGGGACATAATTGGGGCGAACTAAAGTTCTCTAAAGTGGCAGGTCCTGACGGACTGCCGCCTTGTGTTTACAAGGATGACCCCCATTTTTCCAGATATCTATTGCCTCGCTATCAGCTAATATATCGTACGAGTAACATACCTGCCTCCTGGCTTTTGGCAATAGTGATTCCCATTCACAAAAAGGGTGCTCTTAATAACCCTGTAAACTTCAGGCCAATTGCCCCGATAGATACCGCGGCCAAAATATTTGCATGTCTAGTTTTGTGGGAATTGGAGAAGTATGTCACTACTGTAGGAATTCTTTCCAAAGGTCAGGTAGGCTTTCGGAAAGATATGGGCACGCAGCTTAATGCATCGATTCTTGGCCATCTACTGTCAGCATCTCGTAATCAGGCTAATGGAACAGTCTATATGGCATCTTTAGACTTATCAGCTGCATTTGATAGCGTCCTGCGTACCCGCCTTTGGCGGAAGATGCTGTCCTATGGTATTCCATCCAAGCTCGTAGCAATAATTGCCGCACTTCACCAAAATACATCATATAGGGTGCGTATCAACTCGGAGGGCCTATTATCTGATAGTATTCCAACGGAAATTGTAGTGAAGCAGGGCTGTAATTTGGCCGTGGTACTCTTCAATCTTTCCCTGGCGGACATTGAGAAAATTTGGGAGGGAGAAAATGTTTTCCCGGTTAATCTGGGCAAATTGCGCTTGAATTGGTTGGCATTTGCCGATGATGTCATCCTGTTTCATAAGGTACCCTTTTGGCTACAGAACAAATTAAATATCTTTCAAGATTACTGTATGCTCAATAATTTGACCATAAATTTGGCTAAATCCCATATTATAGCCTTTACAAAGAAGAAACCACCTATAAGGTTCAAGTATGTTATAAATCTCAAACCTATAGTCATCATGGAAGAGATTACCTATTTGGGTTAACACATATCAAACGGTATGTCTCTCGCAAAGTGGCAAAGTATATTGACCGTTAAGCTGAATTATTTGTCTGCCCAGATGAGAATCATTTTCGCCAGGTACTCTAGGTACTCTCTTATGCCTCTGTTATACTTTTACACTATGAAAGTAGAGTCTATCCTACTGTATAGTCTCAATGTCTGTCTGTTGAAAATGGGTCCTATTTTGAATACATTGCAGGGGAAAATTTGGAAAAAAGTTTGGGTCTTCTTGGGTACTTGCCTAATGCCATCTTGTTACTTGAATTGGGTTTATATCCACTGGCGGATAAACATGAATGGCGTATGGTTAACACATACTGCAAAATGCTTTTGCTACCGCCAAATTCTCTTTATGAGGATTTTAGGGTAATGCTTCAAGCAGACCAGCCAGAATCAATCTTAAAATTAAAATTAAAATATGCATGTCTGAAATCCTGAGTACTTTGAACATGTCCCAGCAGGAGTTGATTGTCTCTACAGGGAAAGCTAAAACTAGATTCTATAGGAACGCCTGGGCCCGTAACTCAGACTTAATTGCAGGCTACACATCATTTGGCACATATGCTAAATTTAGACAAGCCCTTTCCCCACGCCTGCCCTATATTCTGTGTTTTCCGGACAAGAACGCCAGAAGGACTTACATGAGATTCTGGTTGGCTCTTATCCATACGGGATCACGTATCAAGAATTGGTCGGGGGTCAAAGAGTTGGGATGTTGTGACCATTGCAGGTTTTGTTCCAATTGTGAGGAGTCCGAAACTCTCGAACACCTGTTCATGTATTGCGTTCATTTTGAGCAACAAAGGCTCCTCTCTTTAGGCTCCTATTTGGTGACCAAGTCTCATTTTGAGCGTAATATGATTTGGCTGCGTTGTATGTGGGGCCAGTGCACCCCAATAATGTTGGCAACAGTGAGACTTGTAAACATGATTGAGGATGATCTTTCAATCTTAAACGATATCCTGCATGCTGCAAAAGGACCCATATGTGAAGTCGTTGTTTATTAACAACAGTAATTGCCTCTATTTTGGTTGGTACCAGGCTGAATGTAATTATGAAGTTGAAGTAATCTCGGTTTATCATGGCTGAGCCTTGGTGTGATCTTTAAGGTACCGATATCCTGATTCGCTTAAGGAACATACGAATGTGAGACCCTCGTGAAGTGGGGTTGGGAATTGAAATGACATTGGTATTGTAATGAAATTGAACCCGCAACTTTGTTTGAATTTTTGTTTTAAATTGTATAGTAATGAATTGCGTGATGAATTGTTGAAGATTGCAATGTAATGTAATGCTTGATTAGGTTATCCTGTGTTCTTTTAATTTGTAGTGAATGCATACACTTGTTTGTTTGTACTTTACTTTATGTTTTATGTAAATACTACAAGTATTATTTTAATACTGGTTATGGAAAGTGTTTAGAGATGTTATTTCATAAAATCTTTTGTAAAGGTGTAAATTAATTTTTACTACCAAAACCAAAATAAAATAAAAATAAAATAAAAAAATGTAAAAAAAAGGGGGGCAATGTTCTCCTTGGTGAGTTTGCGAGAGCTTCTTGCATAGGAAGCAGGAAGAGGGG
Source organism: Ambystoma mexicanum (assembly GCF_040938575.1). Lineage (NCBI taxonomy): Eukaryota > Metazoa > Chordata > Amphibia > Caudata > Ambystomatidae > Ambystoma > Ambystoma mexicanum. The sequence continues at coordinate 158,601,988 of NC_090925.1, forward strand.
TAGTGTAGTTGAGGGGCCTTTGGAAGAGAGAAGGTCAAATTTGATGCAAAAATGGTCTGACACGGGATGGGTGAGATGTCGGACACTAGGAGAGAGCAATTATGGTGGGCAACCCAGTCGAGCGTACGACCTTTGTCATGTGTAGGCTGTGATATTGCATGTGCAAACCCTAGGGTGGTTAGGGCTTTTTGCAGGGCTCGGGCGCTGACATCTTTGGGGTCATGAGGACCTAAGTTGAGGTTGCCTGGAAGCAGGACTTTGGAAGAGTGTTTGAGGTTGTCTGAGAGCACATGCATAAGGGAGTCGTGGAAGTCAGAGGTTGGGCTTGGTGGGTGGTAGACCAGGTGGAAGTTGATGGTGCAGTTGGGCGTTAGCCTAAGTTTAAGTAGGAGGTAGTCAGCATTGTGGCCCAATTCCCCCTCAATCTGTCTGAGGTCAAGTGTGTCCTTGGAGATGAGTGACTCCGCCACCCCTTAGATTCAACCGGTCTTGCCTAAATACGGTGTATCCGGGGGGATGGCAAGGGATAGGGAAGGACCTGAGTAGTCCTTGAGCCAGGTCTCGCAGAGGAAGAGAAGGTCTACATTTTCCTGGGTAATGAGGTCATGCACATCCAATGCATGTGCTAGAATGGAGCACAAGTTCACCAACAATGCAGAGGATCAACAAGAAGCATACAATTCGAAAATGAGTGAAAAGTAAGAACATGCTGCAGCCGAATGACATGTTGGAAAGTTGCAATTTTCTCAATTCCCGTTTAAAATGACCCAAAGATCGGATGGCCGCCAGGGGGCGCACGGATGTGGATTCTCTCCTTGTGAGCTCCGTCTCGCGGTCCCCCAAAAGTGCCTTGAGCCCCCACTTTTGGCCCCCCAATCTTCACGACAACGACGGTGAACCTGCATAACCTCGGCCCCCACCCAATGCGCGCAATTCCGGAGGAAATCGGAGAGATCTTCACATCGAAAAGTCCTGCGGCCTGGACTCTCCCGCGGGACCTTCCACGCAGCGCCTTTCCAGAGACCCACAGTCGCCGGAGACACGCGACGTTGCTGGACTGTGCGGCGGCTCCTCGTCCAGGCTCCCCCCTCGGCGCTTTGCCTGCTGGCTCCCGTGGAGTGGGAGAGCCCTGGGCAGGCGGCAGGCGCCCCCGCCGCCCACGTTGAAGTAGAGCCGGAGTCCCGAACGCGGCTTGGTCCAGGGCGGAGAACAATGCGGGTGAGTGCTGCCTCCTAGCAACACGCAGGACTTCCCCACGACCCCTGCCGCGCGCTCCTGTGGGTACGCTACGGCCCGTCTTTTGACCACGGGCATCGTGCCTCAGGACCCTGTTTCTCCCCCCCGCCCCACCTAACTGTTGAACGCGGGCAGCGTGGGCCTGCTTCCCAGCCGCCTCTTCCAAATCCTGCCTGCAATCCGCGGTCGTCGGCCCAAACGGACAACCTCTTACCTCCTCACTTTACCTGAAGGCCCCCGTGGACCCCCGCAATCGCGGTCCTGCGGCCCAAGGAATCTCCCTCATATCAAGTGACTGCCGACACGGCACACCGCAGCACCTCTGCATTTTGGCACCCTTGGTCTGCATCCAGGCACTACTGAGCCTCACGGCCCAAGAGACTGTATGGTTGAAAACTGGAGGGTAGGGCCCCTGACCCCAGGGCGTGTGCCTCCTCCCACCACAGCACTTTGGACCCCTGGAGCACCAGAGATATTGCCCTCTGACTCACATCAAGTGCGGCTTAAAACACCAGTGCTAAGGTACGTCGCCCCTTGCGGGGTACAAAACCTCGCCCCACTCAAACCACCATATGCAGCCGTGACCTCCTTGAATACCTGGAGGACTGGTCCCCTCGTCTGATAGCTGCACAAGACCACGAAGGTACTGAACGTACTGGCCCCACATAAAACCACGGGGTAAAAACCGAAATCCACTGGAAAGCAATTAGCTACCCTGTGTTTGCCGCTTCCATTGGAGAGAGACCCTGGCCGGATTAAAGGCACGGAAACATTGGCCCCGCAGAGGGAAGGGCCCCCTGACATACTCTACTCCGGGCGAGGCGTAGAGGAAGAGGGCAAGGAGGATAGGGGCGTGTGCCTCCTCTGTGGTAGCGAACATTCCTGCAGCTGTATGAACCTAAACGCATGAACGCCCGACAGAAGCTTGCCGCCTACGCATACAAATCGTTACCTCGATCTGGCGTTGGGTCCGAGATGACCACATCATCAACCATGGACAAGGAAACTGCTGCCACAAAAGGGGACATAGCGGACTTAATAGCCGAAATAAGGAACATGGGAGCCAACATTGGAGGGAAGATCGACAAACTCACACAGCGCCTTGACAGCATAGAGGACAGGGTCGAAGGGGTTGAGAACAACCAGGCCTCCATCGACGTCCTCGAAACACAATTAGATCACAGAATAACCGAACTGGAGCGAAGGGAACAGGAATTTAAACTTAAGATGGATGACTTGGAAAACCGCGAAAGGAGAAACAACCTGCGCTTCTTCGGGATTCCAGAGAAAGAAGGCGAAACGGAAGAAGACTTGAAATCGACTCTCCACGATATCATTAAGCTTCTCGTCGCAGATGATAACATCGACGAACCCAAGACAGAACGCATTCACAGAGCTGGAGGCCCGCCTGGAGGCCCGCGATCGGTTCTCGCAAGATTCCATCGTTACCAAGATAGGATGAGAGTGCTGGAAAGGGCGAGGAGTGGGGGTACTATCACCCTTAGTGGAGCGCAAATAACTATTTTTCAAGATCTTTCGTCCCTGACCTTAGCCCTACGGAAAATGTGCAGGCCACTTACTACCTGGCTTAAGAGTCGTGACACACGCTACAGGTGGGGATACCCCTTTTCTCTCTCCTTTGAACATGAGGGCACGCGAGTCAGACTAAACTCTGAGCAAGACATTAAAGCATGCATTTCTGACCTACTGGGCCCGCAGGAGCAAGACGGACCTCGTGACCAACCACCCAGGAGCCAGGGGGAATGGCATGTGCAGGGCCCGAAGAGGAGGAAAGTGAAGGGTTCAAGGAAGTACCGCAGAGGAAAGGGCTCCCCAGAGGGAGGCAACTGATAACGGACGAGTATGGTAGATTTTAGCCGAATTGACCTTTAACGTGAAGAAGTAAAGGTTATGCGTTGTAAGAATGTTTCTGAAACTCCCGTCTATATGTCGCCTAACTGATTATCCTCGAGAGAGGCTTGTAGGGGGCTCATTGGACATTTTTTGATGTTTATTATGTAGGGGGACCGTGAGGTAACGGTCTCCTCTGGTGGTTCGATTCTGGACCAGTGTTTTTAAACTGGGCTTAATCGGACGCCATCGATCTCAGGGAGGGAAGGAGGGAGGCGGGTGGGGTACGGGGAAGAGAATAAATGTCAAGGTTAGGGAGCAATTCAGAGTCTTAGAAATCAAGGTGCCTATGTGGTTGTCCAAATATCAAGGGGAGAGGTTGCAATGGTCACATAGCTCACACGAGCATCAAAAAAATTGTTATGCTGACCGCTGAATCATGCACTAAGGGCATCATGAGGGTGGGAACGCTCAATGTTAAGGGTCTCAATTCACCTACTAAGAGATCACTTGTTTTTAGAGAATTCCGAAGGTCAAAAATGGATATGCTTTTTTTACAGGAAACCAAGTATATGAGAGGAGAGGAAAGGTCAATTCTGGGTAAGAAAACTGGGCTGCAATTTTGGGGCTCTGGACCATTGAAAAAAGGGGGAGTGGGAATACTTATCAGAAAGGGGTTAAACTTTAGACCCACGAAAGTTTGGTCCGATGCAGAGGGTCGGACCCTCCTTGTGGTCGGGACCATTGGAAAGTTGTCCATCACAATCGCCACGATTTACTCCCCCAATGTGGGACAGCTCCGATTTCTCTCCAAAACAATCCCCAAAATAATGTTAGAGGCGACAGGTCACGTCATCCTCGGCGGTGACTTTAACACCTGGGCAGACCCTGACCTGGACTGGCACCCTGGTAACCCAGATACACGGGATACACTTGGTGGGGATCTCACCCGGTTCAAAACAATGATGGAATTTTATGGTTTAGTTGATGTATGGCGTCGTATGCACCCCATGGAGAGAGAGTACACCTTTTTTTCGGCCCCGCACAATACACTCACCCGTATTGATTACCTTTACTCCTCAAGCGATCTATTTCGCACAGCCACACACTCCCAAATCACGACCATTTCATGGTCCGACCACAACATGGTGTTTGCAGATTTAGTCTGGGAGTCCTTACCCATCAGATGCGGACAATGGAGGTGTAATGAGACACTGTGGAAAGATCCCGTTTTCAAGCTAGAGATGGAAACCGAAATTGAAGAATATTTTCGATTGAACGATAATGGGGAGGTCTCGAAACAGGCGGTCTGGGAGGCTGGTAAGGCAACGTGGAGGGGAATCCTTATGCGGGAGGGAGCCAAAAAGAAAAGAGAGAAGGCCCTAATTGAAAACCGAATCTTTAAAGAAATCACCCAATTGGAGAGGAATGCGAAGAAAGGGGACACTGTTGACTCTGTCAAAGTTTTAGAAGAGTTACGCCTCTTAGAACATGAACAAATAACCCGCAAGCTCCTCCTCTTGAAACAGAAATTTTATGAGAAAGGGGATAAGGCCGACGCGTTATTGGCGGCCAGACTCTGTGCCCAACAGGCAGAACGCAGGGTTCAGGAGATACTGAATGGAGGGTCTGGTTTGGGAACGCCCTGCCCCAGTATCCCAGAATCATTTGCGGCTTTCTATGAGACTCTGTATACTCCAGAAGATGACCCAGACACCCCTAGCATTAGATCCTATTTAGACGACGTCGCTATGCCCAAATTGACACGAGCTGAATCAGAAACGCTTGATACCCCTATTGCGGGAGAGGAGATTCAAGAGGCCATTAAGAGACTCACGTTAGGCAAATCCCCGGGAGAGGATGGGTACACAGCCGGTTTTTACAAAACGTTCGCTCCGCAACTCACACCTTTCCTTGTTGGTTTATTCAATCGAATTCTAGAAACAGGAAATCCCCCAGACTCATTCGTCAAGGCACGCATAGCAGTTATCCCGAAAGAGGGGAGGGATACCAAAAAGTGTGGATCGTATCGTCCCATCTCCTTACTCAACATAGACGCCAAAATATACTCCAGGGTCCTGGCGGCTAGGATTGAATCCTTCATGCCCCGCCTTATCCACCCCGACCAGGTGGGTTTCATACTTGGCCGTCAGGGTGCGGACACTATGCGCAAGACACTGCATTTGGTACACGCTTCCCACAACCTAAACACCAATCCCGCGCTGCTTTCCATCGACGCTGAAAAAGCATTTGACAGGGTGGATTGGGATTTCTTAATGGAGGTCCTTAAGAAAATCGGACTAGGCCCAAATCTCATAAGGGGAATTCGAGCAATATACTCATCGCCCACTGCTTCGGTATTTGTGAATGGAGAGTATTCCAGGTGGTTTCAACTGAAGCGGGGCACTAGACAGGGATGTCCCCTTTCCCCCATTTTGTTCGCCCTGTCCCTCGATCCGCTCGCTCATAAGATTAGGGGGGACGGCGTTATAGAGGGGATCCATCTGGCACAAATGGAATGCAAGTTGGCCTTGTATGCCGACGACATCCTCTTACATGTGGTAAATCCTGAGAGGTCAGTCGCCCGAGCCATTCTACTCCTGGAGGAATATGGCCGCCTTTAAGGCTTCAAGATTAATCGTGTCAAATCTACGCTCTTTCCCCTTCAAGGAGATGCTGACGCAAACATAGCGAAATACTCCTCCCTGGGGCTGTCGATCGAACACGACAAGATGCAATACTTAGGGGTTCAAATAACGAAACAATTAGGTTCCCTATTCAATGCAAATTTTCCACAGCTTCTTGCCAAGCTCCGTATGGACTTGACCAGGTGGGATAAACTGACGATTTCGTGGCTTGGCCGGGTTAACGTCGTCAAAATGACCTCTCTCCCGAGGTTTCTCTATCCCTTTCAGATGCTCCCAATCAAAATACCAGACCAATACTTTACAGAGATCAAGAGAGAAATTTTGAAATTCCTGTGGAAGGGGAAAAGGGCCAGGATAGCCTACTCTATATTGACACTGCCCAAAGATAAAGGCGGGGTAGGCCTCCCCGATCTCTGGAAATACTATACCGCTGCTCAATTACGTGTGTTTGTCCCCCATTTGCGCAATCATAAAGAGCCGCAGTGGATAGCGATGGACAACCATTACCTGGCCCAGGCAACACTCAGGAAATGGTTATGGGCTCCACGAAACCGGGTATTGAGGAGGACGAGAGACCACCCGCTCTTTGCTGCCATATGGGATATATGGCGAGAGGGTTCGGCGATGATGGGAATCACGACATGGCCGTCCCCATTGAGTCACCTATGGTCCCCGGGCATCAACAACCATATCCCCAATGTCGAAAGGTTCCAGGCGTGGTATGACGCAGGTCTAGAAAGGGTAGGCCAACTCCTCCGAAGTGACTCATTCATTACTCTCCCAGAGCTAACAGAGGCCCTAAATATTGGAGTCCTTTCCGCCTTTCATTTTTTACAAATCAAAGGAGTTTTGACCAAACCTGAGTGGAAAGAAAAACCAGGTAGAGATCTCACCCCCTTCGAAAAAATGCTCGACTCCAAGACAGATAGGAAGGGATTGATTTCCCTCATATACAAATTACTTCTGGAATGGGGTAGTGGATCCATACTTAAACTCAGACGACGGTGGGAAACTGATATGGAAACGGAAATAGATGATGATGAGTGGGACAAAATGTGTATCATGGCCTCACGTACCTCAATATCATGCCAATACAAACTCCACTCCATAAAACTTCTACATCGCTGGCAATACGACCCGTATAGACTATTCAAGATGTACCAATCCTCCTCCCCCTCCTGCTGGCGTGAGTGTGGACAAGTTGCAGACTATTGGCATATGTGGTGGGGATGTCCGAAGATAAAGATTTTTTGGGATGAGGTTCTGGGATGGATCAGGCACACTGACGGTATCCATAGAACGGCTGATCCACACCTAGTCTTGTTTAGTCTTGAAAAAAATGAGGATGAATGGCTAAAGGTGCGTGGCCTAGCCCCCCACTTGTTGCTTGCGGCGCGAGCTTTACTTGCTGCAAAATGGAAATCGCCCACGACCCCGTCTAAACAAGAGTGGATCAATGTGGTGTTGAACATTTGTACCATGGAGAAAATCACTGCATCCCTTCACGGCAGAGCGACACAATCTGAGCTGCTATGGTCAGATTTTTTAAGAGCTCATACATCTACTGAATACCCAACATCAGATACTGACGACCCCCCCATCATGAACGTTACGAACCTTGTTTCTTGATGAGAATGTACTGGTTTCCACCTCCCTGACACACGCCCGCCCCCCTGTCATCATCATTACATAAACACCACCCAAAAACCTGGGGCATTCCCCCCACATGTTGAACCCTTAAACACAAAGCGCCTGGTAAAGACCTAACCCTTGCTGATAACCATAACGCCTCACTCCCTACACGACACGTCTCTCTTTCCCGGGGCAGGGGAGGGGGGATGGAGAAAGTTGTTAACATTTGTAAGGAACGTCCAAGGTCCTGCCCTTATTTCTGCTCTATTGTTTGCTTGCCATGTTTGTACATTCCTAGTTCTACAATTGTATACTAATCGCACCGCACTGCGTGAAATAAACGATGACGATATTTTTTTCCTATATTCATGTATGTAACTGTTTCTTCGTTTTGCCTTAATGAAGATAAATGTTAACTTTGAAAATCCAATAAAATTGAATTTAAAAAAAAAAAAAATGACCCAAACTGTTTTTTTTATAAAAACGGGTGAAATACTGAAAATCGCAATGCGGTTTTTGGTCTGGGCGACAGATGTATATCACAGGGACAATATCAAAGTGAAAGAATGGTGGTAGCTGAAGATTTGGATGAGATTTTCGGGGTGAAATGGGGTTCAGTTTTAGGAAAAATAGAGCAGTTAAAATGAAAACTTTGGTTTTGAAAGTAAGGTAAATGTTACTTTAACTAAATTATCTAGACTATATTGTTAAAGAGGAACACAGTAAGCTCCAAGGTTGATTTGCGAGGTCAACCTTATCACCCCAGTGCTCAACTTTAACTGGGAATTAGTTTGATTACTCAAAATATAATTAAGGGCTTATGATTTACACCAGACAGAAATGAAAAGAGAGATGGCACTAGCACTTAGAAATCAAGGACAGGGTGCACAGAGAATTCTAACAGTTTTAACAAGTTACCAGGATATAAATATGATTGCTTGGAGAGTGTAATACAGACAAAAGGGTCAAGATGGGGCGACTAGCGACTATGTGTTTCTCTGTGATGGGGAGATACTCACATTCCGCGCTTAGGTTTGGAATTTTGGAACAGCCAACTGGGTCTGGTCACCACACGGCGGGCGCGCTTTACAGCAAAACAGCTGGGCAATTCTGGTCACCGGATGGCAAGTACAGCTGGGCAATTCGGGTCACTGGGTGGCACAGGCACCGCTGGATGCAGTTAGCGGGCAAGCAGTTAGTGGGCAGCAAGCCGGCTGGATTCAGGAGGCTTCCCTAAAAAAATACCACTGCTTCTCCCTTTGGGTATTGGGAATCTTAGTGGGGTTTTAGGATTGAGGCCTTGCTGAAATGGTTCAGCTATACTTTGGCCTAGCTGGAGCAGGGTCAGGTCTGCTTTTGGCCTTTCAGTGGGATATGGAGTCTGGCAGGATGAATGTGGAATATCAGGAACGCTGGCGCAGGAAATTCAGGAGAGAGTCCCTAGAGTCCTGTCAGGGACCCTTATTTATAATGCATAGTGACATCATAGAAGTATATGGTAGGGCAGGCTTAGCTAAGCACGCCTAGAAACCACTGGATTGGTCAGGGGTGATAGTCCCGTCCTCGCTCTCAGCTGGTTGGATTTCAAAGGCAGAATGTCAGATTTATGATGTGAGTTTTACAATGTTCAAAACCTCCCACAGTTACTTTAGCTAAAATCCAGTTTTGCCATATATGATACATTTATACAGTTGAAGCATCTTAACAAATTACAGAAAGCAGGTTACATATTTTGTGTAGAGCATAGCCGCCCAATCCTCCAGTTGGTGAGACACTGTTTTGCCCTTTTAACACTTTTTAGTCATTTTGAGTATGAAAGATTCAGCCTAGAATTCTATAACTTTATACATGGGTGTGGATTATCATAAAGGATGTAAGTATTACAATTCGTAATGCCATCAACGATACTTCCCTTATAATTCCCAATTCTCTGCCATTTCTATTCCCAAGGTGCCAGTGAAGTCGATGACTTAAATGAAAGCCCATGAAATCACATTTAAACTGTAGACTTTTTCAGTTTCAGCAAAGTTTTCCAACCTAGCAATTATCACTTTTGTGTCCTGGAAGTTTATGGTGGCTCCATTTTGGGGGAATCCTTAGCTCTGACCAACTGGAATAACCTGTTTTGGGAACTTGCAAAATTCAGCCCATGCCGTGTAACAGTTTTATTTTATTTTGTCCTGAATCAAAACAAGCCGGTTGAATAAAACAGCCTGTATGTTTCCCCAGCAACACACCCTTTACATTGCTAGGCACGGACAAGCTTTCATTCAACATTGCACTTTTTAAAACCGACATTTATTTCTCTGGTTTGTAAAAGCCCATTCTGACACATGTGGTGAAAGCTGCCATATTCCTTTCAAATTCAGTTTTGTTCTTCCATCTGGATTCCCACATAGTTTGGAGCTGTAGTCAGCTTGTTTTAACACAACAGCCTGTACAAGGCAAAAGTCTTCATGAAATTGACATGTGCACAGAAAGCTAGGATTTTCTTTTCAAGCAGTGATTTATTTTTAAATTTTGTATAAAAAAGTAAGCGTTTCCCATGTAGCTGAAGAAAGCTTTTGTTGATTTTCTCAGATTTGGCTGGCACAGCCTGTCATTCAGGAATAAGTCTCTTTTCTGATGGAGCACAATGTTAGTATGGCTGGGCATGACAGGGTCTTTTTGATAAAAGCAGTTTGATGAAAGCAGGGAAAAATAGCATCAGAGCGGCATAATTCTAAAGGTGAAATATTCCCTTTTTCAATGGGAATTTTGGGCTTGCAGCAAAGCATCGCTGCTTTTTCACTCCATTTCTTTAAGACAACAAGAACACACCCTAATAGCCTTTCTCAGGGGGCTTCCTGCCATCTTGCCCAATGGCGCTTGGCAAAACAGTGCCGCCCTCCTTTCATCGCTGCAAAACGTAGTTTGGATGCAATGGTGCTCACGAGCCAGCTCAGCCATTTTGCTGGTTCTGCTGAAGTGCAGCTTGGTGATGTGGGAAAGTACTGCTGAGTGGGTAAATATATCCCACAAAGTCATGGCCATAAATATAGTTGACAATTGTACATCATTGTCGAATATTACAAGAGAAGAATAGGAAGAAAGCTGAGAATAGAAAGCAAGAAGTGAAGTTAGTTGAGAAACAATTATCAAAATTTACCATAGAAGAGGTGGTATTGACTAGTAGTGAGGGAGTAGCCACACATGAAGCACATTTGGGACAGCAAAGTAATGCAGTGCATCCCATGAATCAAACAGGGTCTAATATTTGGCTGAGAGGCAGGGGGAATGTGCATAGAGGATTTCAAAACCCTCAAGGGGAGGAGGATTTAATGGAGGTCAACCACCACAATGCTGGAATTGCGGGAAAGTGGGACATATAGCCAGACCATGTAGAGGTAGAGGAAGAAATATGCAACAAAGCGGTCAAGGTTGGAGACGGGGGATGAATTATTCTCCACAGTACAATACAAAACTACAGGAATATTATGCCCAAGATCACACACAGCATCAGGCGAATGTGCCACAAAAACAGCAAACACAGCAGACTCCACAGCAGGTACAGTAACCAAGATATTTGCGTTCCTTGTGGATACGGGAGGAACTTGTTCCTGTGTTCGCGAGGGAAACTACCCAATGTCTGGCATTGCCATGAATGCGCAGGGATTCTCTAGGGCCACAAGTTTGGTTCCCTTTACTGACAAATTACCACTTTCTGTAGGTGAATATGATGTATCAATGCCCTTGCTATATTCTCGACAGGCACCAGTTAATATATTGGGACGTGATCTGATGACAAAGCTTAATATGGGCCGCATTACAAGTCAGCCGGTCCGGAAACAACAGTGGTGGGAAATCCGCCGCCACCGTTGTTTCCGGACCGGCTGATTCGGAGTCCTGCAGGCGGGAGGTGTCACTCCCGCCAGGTCTGACCTGGCAGACGTAACACCACCCGCCTGCAGGCGGACATGGAAACACCGGCTCTGTCATAGACAGAGCCGGTGTTTCCATGGTCCCCATCCCCATGGAGTCCTACCGGACTCTATGGGAATGGCGCTTTACAGAATTCCACCTCCAGAATTACCGGGTCACCAGGGTTGTAATGCCCCAGTGATTCCGGCAATCACGGAGGCAGAATGGAATTACCGGTCCGGCGGCAGCCTGCCGTGTTTTTCCGGCACGGCTACCACCAGACTCGTAATGAGGCCCCATATCTTTTACCGACAAAGGGATAGTGTGTTGAACTGCAGGGATACATTACATAACCGCAAGAGAATTTACACTAGCCTTTACAGGACAGAAAGCATTAAGAGGGGTTCCACTATACCCAGACATATTTTAATACGGGGTAGCTATTTTGACGACCTGGCTTCCCAAATTAGAATGGGAAATATTGAGAAAACCTGATGAATTTTTGTTTAGATCAATGATACCTCTGGATGAAGAGGAAGGGCACGTCATTCCCATAGGACTAGGGGCAGCAGCGATAAATCGAGAAATGGTGGTTGTTCATGGTACAGATGATGAGGGAAGAGCATGGAGGACAGTGACAGACCTTTAGGAAGGATATAGACCGACACATTTAACAGATGAAGACTTCTTCAGAGATGAATATTCAGACGATGAAGTAGTATTCTTCATAGGTCTAACTTATTGGATACAAATTGAGAATAGGGAAATACCACAAAGGATGGCATTGATCAAAAAGAAACCGACATTTCTTCAGGAAGATTTGGGAAAAGCGCAAAGTATCCTATGGACCAATAGTCCATATGATGTGGGCCCATTGAAGGGAGTAGGAACAGTAAAGATAAAGCTTAGATGCGGAACAATTTTGCTGCGTGCAAAACAGTATCCTATGTCAAGAGAAGTAGATGAAGGCATATTCAAGACCATTTCTGCTTTAATGAAGCAGGGGATATTGGTGCCATCAGAGTCCCCATGCAACACTGCTGTGTACCCTATGAAGAAATCTATAGGGGGTCATGGAGATTTATATAGGATCTCTGACCTTTAAACAATTATATGATATATGATATGATATGGCATTTATAACGCACCTGTACAGAAGTGTTTCTAGGTGTGACAATACAAGGAGGGGAAAAAAGAGAGGACAAAACAATGATCTTACTAAGCCTTGTGTTAGTCAGATTGCACAAGTGCAGGGAAGAAAGGAGGGGAGAAGTGCCAGGGGGGAGGGGAGCGGGCTAAGTGCAGATACCTCCGTAGGCGCAACCAGCGTGTGGCTCATAAGTGCAGAGAGAAGGGGCTGTAGGGTTGCAGATACAAGCCCGTACGTGCTGGGGAGCCCAGAGGCAGTGTGAGGGCAACTCAACATGTAGGAGCCTGGGCCCGATTACAGAGGGTATCCAGGTGGCCAGTGCGCAGAGCAATCAGAAACATCATGCAGGGGAAAGGAAGAGAGAAAGCGAAAAGGAAGGTCTTGAGTTGCTTTCTGAATCAGAGGTGGTTCTTCTCAAGTTTTAGAGAGGCAGGGAGGCTGTTCCAGAGGGAGTCCCCAGCCGAGGAGAGACATTTGCCCCGAACTCTCTGGTTGGAGAAGCGACTGACCCTCAGAGAGTTGGAGGTGGATGAGCGGAGAGCTCAAGAAGGAAGATGTTTTGGAAGAGAAATTTGGATGTAGAGTTGTCCCTGGCCCAGAAAGCCTTGTGGACGATGCAGAGGGTCTTGAACTTGATCCTTGCAGCACTGGAGCCAGTGAAGAGGTTTCAGTGCTGGCGAGATACGATACCTGGGCTTGATGCCAATGACAAGTCTCGCAGTCGTGTTCTGGATAAGTTGTAGAGGTCGAAGGGTCGAGGCAGGCAGAATTAGAAAGAGGCTGTTGCAGTAGTCAAGCCTAGAGAGGACCAGAGCTCTGGAGACAGTGAGCTTCTGGGGGAAAGTGAGAAAAGGAAGAATACCTCTGAGGAGGTGCAGCCGATAGTTTGACTTCTTAGAGACATCAGAAATGTGAGGAGAGAAGGAGAGGGTGGAGTCAAAGATGACACCAAGGTTTTTAACTTCACAGGAAGGAACAGGAAGAGGTCCCAGGGTGGGCGGCCAGAGAGAGAGAGAGGCAGAGAGAGAGAGAGAGAGAGATAGAGAGAAAGAGGAAAGGAGGGAGTAGGTGTCCCAATGAGAAGGATCTCAGTCTTACTGGCGTTGAGGCAGAGATTGTTGGTGGCACACCATTCCTGAGTTGCGGCCAGACAGCCAGGTAGGAGAGAAGGAGACGAGGTGGCTGATGGGAGCCTGAAGGAGAGCATGGTGTCATCTGTATAACACTGAAAATTGGAGCAGAAAGTAGCGATGCATTGGGCAAGAGGTTCCAGGTCTTGGTTGAACAACTCGGGAGAGAGGTTAGACCCCTGGGGAACACCACAAGTAGAGAGCCAGGTAGAAGAAAAGAAAGACCCCAGTTGGACCTGAAAGGGTCGGTCAGTGAGAAAGGAGGTCAACCAGGCCAGGGCTTGATCAGTGATACCCAGGTTGACACAGAGCGCTTGAGCAGGATGGCATAGTTGACTGCGTCAAAAGCAGAGGATAGATTGAGGAGAATGAGAACAGAAGGGAGATTAGAATGGAGATTGGAAAGCAAGGCTTCACAGGTGTTTAGGAGAGCAGTTTCTGTGCTTCTGGCAGCTCTGAAGCCAGACTGGTGGTCGTGGAGGCAACCAACAGATTCAGTATGTAGATTAAGCTGTGAGATGGCCAGCTTCTCCAAGAGTTTGCCCAGGAAAGGAGTGATGTAGATAGGGCGGTAGTTAGCCGGAGAGGAATGTTCAGGTGAGGGCTTCTTTAGAACGGGGTGTACAAGGGAGTGCTTAAGGGGAGAGGAAAGTTCCAGTGGCAAAGGAGTGATTGCAGAAATCGGCCAAGGCTGGAGCAAAGGTGTCTATGTGGTCCTTGATGGTTTTGGATGAGATGGGGAGAACCTGCTTTGACAAGACTTTCATAGATCAGACTTGTCTAGAAACATCGTCAGCAGTGAACAGGGTAATGGTTGAGTAGGAGATACAGCCTCAGACGGGCCAGGAGTTGTAGAGGAGGAGGAGGAGGAAGAAGAAGTAGAGGAAGAGAGGGTGGACATGATGTCCTGAGTTTTAGTGGTGAAATGAGAAGCCAAGGCTGTGCAGAGGGCCTGGGAGGGAACCAGAGAGGTAGAGACTGCAGCAGAATTAGCCAGCTCTGTGCAGATTTTGAAAAGTTTGGCTGAATTGTTAGATGCCACGGAGACGCAAGCTTGAATGTGGGCTCTCTTTTTAGAGAGGACAAATAGTCTGTGCTGCCTTTGGAGCAGACAGCAGGCCAGTTTATCAGGGGTGCACCTGATGCGCTCCACTTCCTCTCTGCCTCCCTACACTTGCGTTTGAGGCGGCGAGGTTGGAATCGTGCCAAGAGCTGCACTTGGATTTGGGCTTCAAGCGGATTCTCATGACGGGCAAGTACATCCAGAGTGTCAGAGATGGAGAGATGAAAGTTAGACAGGGCTTTGTCAGGGTCTGAGTCAGCCAAAGGTGCAGGAGGAGAAGAGAAAGTAGCGGCGAAAGCCTCAACTGACACAAGCTTCATGGGTCAAATGACAGAGAAGCTAGGTGGCAGTGCAGGAGTTGGCTTGGCCTGATGGGTAGAGTGAGAGAGAGGTGGGAGGAAAGGAGAAAGTGCTCACTCCAAGAGAGAGGAGTAGTGAGAGGGTTAGAGAGGGGGAGGTGTGAGGAGATCAGAACATCCAAGGTGTGCCCTGCAGAGGGAGTCGGGCCAGAGGTAAGAATGGTGAGAGAGAGTCGCAAAGGTTGCAGAAGAGTCCTGAAGATGGGCTGGTAGCATCCAGGTGGATATTCAGGTCTACGAGGAGAAGTTGAGAGGAAGAGGCAAGGAGGGAGGAAGAGAGGTCAGCCCATTCATAGAGTAAGAGGGCGACCTGCACAGGCGGCATGTAGATAGTGGCTACAGTGAGAAAGAGGCCAGGATAGATAGTCTGCAGACGAGGCATTCAAGGAGGAGTACATCCAGATCAAGCTCCTCCAAGAGTCGGCAGATGTCAGAGGAATGTTTGACAGCTGAGCGAGAGTTGAGAGTAGCGATGTGGAGCAGGTTGCCACATTTGAAGGACTTCCAGGGAGGGGTACAGGCCAGAGGTATGCCCTGTGGAGGTTTTTGTGGTGCCTGAAGATTGGCAGAGGAGGAAGGAAGAGCAGGCCCGGTAGTCAGAGAGGAAGAAGAAGGAGCCAGAGGGGTGGCTGAGGATGGAGGCAACAGGATGGCCAGGGAAGCATCCTGAGGTGCCGGAGAGGTGGCAGAGGAAAGAGGCGGCAGAGGAGCCTGAGTGGGGTAAGAAGGGATAGCAGGAGTGGAAAGGAAGTTGATAAGGAGTGGGAAGTGTCTATAAAAAAGGAGGAGATTGGCCTGATGGCCCGGGACCAAGACAGTGGCCCTCATTACGACCCTGGCGGAAAGCAACCGACCGGACCGCCATAGCGTAAATAGCGTTTCCGCCATTGCACGACGGAGCAAAGTGCGGCTCATTCCGACCCATCGGGCACGAGCACCACGCCATGGCGGAAGTGCAAAGTCCGCGATGGCGGAAATGACCCCAAAACGGCCCACACCGCCGCCGTACGGCGCCCTAGGTGCAATTCCGCCACCCATCTTAGCGGTCACCGCAATGAGCGGCAATCGCAAAGTACGGTGACCGTAAATATACGGAAACGGAAGTAAAAACATGGTCCCGGAACGGGAAACATCACGCCGTACACCTATAAAAACACTATTTCCACACCACCATTAAAAATACTACCCTGAGACACATCCCAACCCGACATCCACCCTAGTGAAACCAAGAAAAATGGGAAAAGTAGCGAAGAAAGCGTGCGACCGCAAGCGGCAGGTCCACTTCTCCCGTGAGGAACTCACCGTGCTCACAGAGACTCTCCAGGAGAATGCTGCCGTCGTCTTCTCCACGCAAATGACCAGGACGGCACTTGCGAACAAGAAGGCCATATGGGCCCTGGTGGCACAGCGGGTAAGTGCGGTGGGGACCGCACCCCGCAACCCACAGCAATGCAGAAAGCGATGGGACGACCTGCGGATCCGCGTCCGTAGCATACTTTCTGCCAACCGCAACATTGCCACAGCTACCGGGGGAGGATCGGAATCACCCATCAAGTTGACCCCCTGGGAAGAAATCTGTGCCTCCACCATTGGAATGGAGAGTATAGAGGGAGTCGGAGGGATGGAGAAAGGAGTGCAGACATCCGAAGAATCAGGTAGGTGGGCCAAATAAAACAATGCTAAAACCACAATGTCCAATCATGTGAAGTACCACGTGTCCACATAGTGCAACAGTAACACATGTCCAGGAGAAATTCCACATACATAGGCCCGATAGCACACTTTAAAACTTACATTAAATACATAAATAATTAAAAATCCTAAAAACACCCTCTACACGTGCAGCAGGCACACCCTAACTGCAGGCTGCAAAACAACTGCACCCTCACTCCACACAAAAAAGAAACCACCTCCAAGGCCCCAACCCAAATCACCTCAGGTACCACCCCAATGCATGTGATACATTGCCATTCCAATTTCCACAGACCCATTTATAACGCTCGCCCTCCTTTACTCCACCACAGGGTCCGATTCAAACGACGAGCTCCAGGACACCCCTACCAGCACACCTGCAAAGAGGGCCAAGACCAACGGCCAAAGACCCTCCACCTCAGCTGCACGCATCAAGACACGGCAGCAGCACAAATCAAGTGGCAGCACACAGGAGGGAACTTCAACAGGCACCCCAGCAGCCAGCATGCCCACAACAGCACCACCACAGTGGATGCCACAGTAGGTACTGCTTCTGGTGGCAGCAGCACCATAGGTGACACTGCATTAATGGCAGCATGCTCCGACACAGAAAACGGGGATGTCGAAGTTAGATCCATCCATGACCTGTCTCAATCCCCCTGTCTGTTCCATCCCGTACACCATGAGGATACCACGCAGGGGCAACCACAAGACGACGACTGGCCATCCCCCACAAGCCCTGTGGCAAGGCAACATGAGGTGACCAGCCCCTCTGCGACACCACCGCAAATGGACATGGCCCAGCAGAGGCAACAGTCCCTCCACCAGGTAATCATGCAACAGCAGCAACTGGCCACGCTCCTCAAGGACCAAGCCGATGAATGTGGGGGCACTAAGGCAGACATAGAAACATCAACTGAGACACTTAGGGTAGAAATGGAGAGAAGTACAGAGACACTAAGGGCACAAATGGAGAGTAGCACCGAGAGCCTGAGAGTAGAAATGGAGAGAAGCACCGAGAGCCTGAGAGTACAAATGGAGAGAAGCACTGAGAGCCTGAGGGGGGAACTGCATGTGACGTCCAAAGACGTATGTGCCGAACTTGCCGCTGTGCGCCGTGTGCTCACTGAGCTCTCACAAACCCTCAGGGACATGCATGGACGTGAGCAGGCAGAGACATCATCCGTTGCAAGTTCCGTCCAGGGCAGCCCCCAACGTAGATCTGGGAGGAACCTGCGCTCCACAGGCAGGGGTGCCCCTGACACCCGGAGAGGGGGCTTGCAATAGCGACTGCCCACTGACAATGAGCATCTTTGGACACTGGTGTTCGGGGGGAGGTAGGAGGGTGGAGGGGGTGTGTTGGGCTCACTTGGGTGGCGGGTCGATAGGGTGTGTAACATGATATCACATATGCCATAAACAATGCACGATCATCCAATGAGATGTGTGGACATTGATCTTTGTGTACGAGGCCATTATAGGCGTACAGTCCATATTGTGCATGTTCCAGACACACACAGTGCCACAAGTCCCGTGTCCATGTATCAGCCACCAGGCGTGAGTGCTAGAAGCATGCATTTATGATATGCTGACGAATGTCACGGCCCTCCTGTGCCTCGCAGACTCCTTGAGGTGCTGCCACATCCCCACCCTCATCATGACCATCTTCAGGTGCTTGCAGTTCTGCGTCAGGGGGCATGGGCACATTTCTACGTACGCACATGTTGTGTAGCATGACACATGCCATGACCATCTTTGCAACCTTCTCATGGCGGTACAGGAGTGCCCCGCCAGACCTGCTGAGACAGCGGAAACGAGTCTTCAGTAGGCCGAATGCCTGTTCTATGACTACACGGGTACGTGAGTGGGCATGGTTGTAGTCCTCCTCATGCTGGTCCCGTGGGTTCCGGAGTGGTGTAAGAAGCCATCTCTTCAGTGGATACCCGGCATCACCTGTATGTGGACAATAAAGGATGTTTGAGGAATGCCATTGCTACGTACGCACCCCCCCCTTCCTGCCAGGTCATTGCCGCATCACATACCCCACATTATCATGCTTGAAATGAGACTCACCGAGTAGCCAGGATCTGTTCCCTGCGTGTCGCTCCATGTAGCGTGGTATTGTAGAGTTCCTCAAGACCATAGAATCATGGGTTGATCCAGGGAATCGGGCACAACAATGTGTAATGATCCTGTTGGAGTCACACACCATTTGTACATTCAGAGAATGAAATTGTTTTCGGTTGCGGTACTGGGCCTCCATGGCATGTGGGACGACCAATTCCACATGGGTGCAGTCGATGGCACCAATGCAACCCGGTATGCCGCCAAGTGCATGGAATCCCACTTTTGCGTTCGTAATCTCCTGCTCTGAGCGTGGTAGAGAGATGTAGTCGTCTGCGTGCCTCAGGAGGGCATCGAGCACTTGCAATAGTGTCCGTGAGAACAGTGGCTGTGAAATGCCATGCAACTGTCCGACTGTGTGCTGGTAGGTGCCTGTGGCCAGGAAGTGGAGTACAGACACCACCTTCAGTAGGGGTGGGATGGCGGTTGGGCTATCTATCATGCTGGCAAGGTCAGCCTGTGTCATGTCCACAATGGCGGTTATGGTGTCCCGGTCCAAACGGTAGAGGGTGTGGATCTGCTCATCAGTGAGGTCGAACGGATGTGCTCGGAGGCGTGGGATTGCGGGCTGCCTGCGTGGTGGTAGTGGCTGTGCTGGCGGCCCTTGCTGGCCCTGCCTTGCCCTCCTCCTCCTCCTGCGTCTCCTCCGTGCGGCCGGTTGTTGTAGTAGTTGGTGTTCGTCTTCTTCTTGGAGTTGGAGTACTTGCAGTGCTATCAGGTCCCCCAGGGCCAACATCGCTAGTCCTGCCGGTAGCATTTCGGAGTGGGTGTGGTTGTGGGAGGGGGTTGGGTGTGCAATTTATGTGTTTTCAGGCTGTATAGCCTCCAGCTGTGGTGATTCATTCCACCTGTGCAAGCTGCAATCCCCTTTGGGCGAGCACGTCCCGCACACAACGCTGCAATTCGACGAATGGCATCTTGCTATTACAATCATGTATTTGTTCCCGATGGCAGTGTAATATTGGTTGATATGTTCATTCTGCTATGGTCCCATTGGTTCACATGCTATCTTTGCAGTCGCGAACAGACTTGTGAAGGGTCAGTGGAACGTAGTACTCGAGTTACGGTGGACCCTCATGCAACACTGTACCGAGGTTCACCGACGGGCGGGGCGTCCCATTTGTGAGTGAAGGCAGTTGCCATTTTCACACACAGGCGCACTAGATGGATTAATTTGTGATTGCAAGCGGCCACAGATGCCTTTTCGACGTGATGTTGCAAATGAGGAATTCGAAGGACGGCGCTTTCGGTTTTCAGCTAGCGGCGAGGAGATGCCCACAGGTCTGACTGCAAATATAACGTTCTATTGTTCAATGTCCTTGGGACAGGGGCCATGGCGAGAATGCAATGATTGATATGAATAGTATGGGATGCGCAATAGCGATGTGGGCGATAAGGCCGGACGTTCCCAAATACATGTTACTTCACAACACTGGAATTACGGGCTGGAGCACAGTGGATTTTGCAGGCTGCATAATGCACAGACTCAATGGAAATTTCACATGTTATGTGAGTATGAAAACAGGCGTTTTCATTACGGGATGAGGGAATGATGTATGGATGCATGGACAGATGATTTAATACAGAGTTTGCCATGTACGGGGCTTCTTGGAATATATCCACCTCCCCTGCGCTATGTGATGCAGGGCTGCCATAGTGGGACCATCGTCTATCTGCCCTTGTTGGACCCTCCCTGTCTCGACGCGCCTTCAGACACTTGTGTCTATGCACGTTACTAATCCCATCTGATGGATTCTGTTTTAACAGACGCATGCACAGAAACACTCGTTTGTAATAGTGTTTTCACCTCGATATAGATAGTTATGATTCGCAAGTGGTTTTTGGGTGGTGATGATCCCTTGGAGTGGGCTAGCATGCATATGGCTGTGGATTTGGTGTGATCATTGAAGTGAGTTATTCAAATGCAGTTCTGATGCCCATACTATTCTTTTTCATTTCATTTGGGTGACAGGTATCTCCTCCCCTTTTGCCACTGCCATCTGTATGCCACTCCTGCAGATGGATTTTACTCCCGACACCTGCTGCTTCGTGTTAATCAGTGGAGCACCATTACGATTTTATGGGACGATCGCCAATGGGCCACATGCCCTTACGCAGTACTAGTGGCTAGGAGCAACATTTCGGCCTTTCAGCTGGACTAGTGCCTCCCTAATGGGACGGCCCTGCGGTTCGAGGCGCTTCCATGTTGCCTTTTCGTACGAGAATGTAGCCCCTGTGTACCATGAGGGAACAGGGCGTCACACAAGAAGTAGCTGGGCATTTATTGCGGATGCAGCCCACAATGGTGAATTATATTTTGGAGTTCATGGCCTAATGGCTGTATGGGCTTGGTGAATTTGTTGTGCATTAAATTTCTATTCTGATATGAACCGTGTAGCGTTCTTCTTTGCAAGTGATGTGGCATGTTCCTATTTGGGGAGCGATGTATTGTGAGGAGATCTGCATTGGGTTCCAGCTTCGGAGTATAGTTGCGTGGTACTGTGCTGGGCGCGTTTGCCTACGGAGCCCAGTGAGGTCAGGGATTAGGGCTGCCAATATGACTGTTTTAATGATTTCATGCTCAGGGGCGGGGGATTGGCTTTTGTGTAACAGATGCCGGTCAGCCAGGTGGATTGGTGGAATGATGTGATTGTCAGAATATGGCTGGTCACAGGTGCCTGTGTTTGCGTGCGTTTCTTGGAGGGAGACTGAGGTCATGTCCATTTGTGTAGCTTCTGTATTCGTGCCATCTGTGCCCTGCAGCTCCCATTGGCCCCTCTTGAGGTTCATTTGTTCGTTGGCAGGCATGGGTGACTTGTACATTTCACTGGTTGCATTGTGTGACTTCATTGCACCTACGAGGAGTTGTGCAATGTGGCCAGGGAGTGGTGTACAGGCACTCAGTAGGGCCGTTTACGGTTGGTTCGCGATGCCGTACTTCTCACCATGGCGGAATGGTACTTTCCGCCGTGCTTGGTGGCGTTAGGTGCATGTCCGCTAGGGTCAGAATTCGCGTACCGTTGCGCCATGGTGGTAATTGCGGTTTGGCATGGCGCGCGTGCGCGTACTTGGTGCAGTTAGCGTTGGCGTTCACTACGGTGTCGCTGATGGCATTGTACTTTGCGGTGACGGGTCATGATCGCACCGAGCGCTATTCGATGGCGGTATTGCATTTCCGCCATCGTTTTTCGATTTCCGCCAGGGTCGTAATGAGGGCCAGTGCCATTTAGGGAGACATTAAAGATGGTCTTAGAGGAGTGGAAGGGGGCCAGGAGGGCCTCCCAAATGGGTGCTGCCATTAATGGGAGAAGAGGAAGAAGGAGAGAGAACATAGAGAACAATATTGTTGAGGCAGAATTTCCTTTAGTTCTCCAGCATGGGGTCTGGCATGGATTCACATGCTCATGAATATTCCCCATCGTCAGGCTGGGAATCCTCCGTAAAGAAAAAAATCAGTTTCAGTTTAGTTTCTGAACTGTCTTTCTCCTAATAACCAATCACTGGTCTCTTGGGTCATACTGCCCCAGCCAATGACTGCCATCTACCTAAGCCCCTTCTCAGGCAGTCTTCTTCAGATTTTTACTGCACTTTCAAGTGTTGGGGGTCCTCGTGCTTAGCTCTCGAGCTTTTACTGCGTATTGCATTTTTTCAAAGAGTTTACTCTTATTTTTTCAGTCAAAAGATCTTTGAGGCCTACCCCGCGTGGACATGGTCAAAGACAAAAGAGACTCGACGCTTCTGTTTAGGATCTGCCCAGGATGTGGACTACAGAAAGTCTTCAAGGAGGATGGGCACTCCCGGTGCCTCTATTGCCTGCACCCAGACAAATCGCACGTGGAGGAGGCCTGTGCGTTCTGCAAGGACATGTCCACCCGTACCATGAAGGACCTTCACAAGCGACTAGCTGACTGGCTGGAGGCGAAGAGCCCGGCGGTTGGTAAGCCCCGGCAACGTACTTCTCCCAAGAGAAAGTCTGAGCGGTCTTCTAAGACCTTTGAGGGCGCTCCGGCGACTGGGGCCCAACATAAGGCAAAGCACCTCAAGTCTGCGGGCACCGAGAGCTGATGCCGTCAACCACGAGCCAACGCTACGGCTCGACGAAAAGGAAATCGGATGACCCGGGTAAGCTTCGGGAGAAGCCCCGGTCGGCTCCGACAGAGAAAGCCAAGGGGAGCGAGGCGGTGACCCTCCCCCCACAGTGAAGTCCTCAGAAGCGCTAAAGGTCTTGAAGGCCCAGATTCACCAGGCTAAGGCTTTGATTGAGGTAGTGGCAGCTTCCCTGGCTAAGACCGCAGATGCGGCCCCATTGGAGACGACCTCCAAGCCAAGAGTTTCCCTGCCCACCCGGAAGGAATTGTCTTTCCTGCCCATCGAAAAGACCCCTGTGAAGCCCCTGTCAGAGAAAAAGGGGGGCGCGATACTTCTACCAGACTCAGATATCTCTGTCATGATCTCTGCTTCCAAAAGGTCAGGGTTTTCCCAACTCCCTTGGAAGCAGATCCATAACCCAGGTTCCGAGTGCCAACCAGTCCCAATTGGGACCTTTTGGACCCAGTCCTGGCGCCAGTGGCACCAGGCTCATAAATATGCCCAGTCCCAGCGCTGGAAGCGCCGGGCTCATAATGCTTGGGTGGACTTACCTGCAGCAGACCATGCTGCTTACTTGCCTGCCAGTTGAGCCTCTGATCCTCTTCTGTTTGGAACTACTTTTCCTGTTGGGTGGGGCAAGAGCCACTCCCTAGATTCAGAACACTAGAACTCTTCTGGAAAGCAGGAACTCTTTTCTTACCTAGGCGTGGCTGTGGAAGGAGACACCTAAGCACTACAGGAGGCTATTTAAACCACACCCGATGGATGAATCTTGCTTTGCGTTATTCTGCATCCTCTGCAGCAGAACGCTCATCGTGTCTTCTGCATCTGATCCTGGGCCTAAGGAAAAAGGCTTACCATCCTGAATCCAGTCTTCAGCAACACCTATAAAGACAAGAAAGAACAGGTTAGCATTACGGTCTTCAGTGACAGCTCTTCACTTACCTGGTCCATCGGCTGCCACCAACGCCTCGCGCTGCATTCCGGCATCTGAAAGACAAAGTCTTACCTACTCTTCGTGCGCTCCGGAGGTCTTCACACTGCATTCCGGCATCTGAAAGACAAAACAAGGTGCGTTTAAAGACATTGGGGAACTTTAATACTCACGTGCCATTACTCCTTTCCACATCTAACCCAGTGGGTATTCCGGCACCCTGCAGCCGCTCCGAACTTGTACCTGCAAAATAAAAAGACAGTTAGAGCGCATCGTGAAGCAGGCAACAAGCCCTTACTTACGTGCTTCCAGGCGCTTCTATTCATCACACAGGCTCCATCTTCAACTCACTTCAGCCCGTCATCCGCCATCGCCGGAACCCTGCAAAACAAGAAACATCATTACTAAAGACTTTAAAGACATTAGAATTACTCGAAACTTACCGTTCGTGCAGTAAACGACGGACAGCAGTCCTCTGAAGTCAAGAGGCCTGCTCCCCTTATCCAGTGAAGAAACTGGTTACAGCACCCTGCCCCGAGGCAGATGGAGAGCACGGCGTTCACTTACCTAAGGTGAGAGCGTTAACCTTTGGGGTTCTACAGGAGAAGAGAAAGGGAAGAAGAGAGAGACATTCAATAACCCAGTTCCTTAATCTCATATTTTCTATCTGGAGACATCTTACCCTTCGAGTCAGACATAAAGTGCACAGAGGTCCAGCCCAAAGAGCCAGCCGTGTGTTACACATCACCTTTGAAGATACGGTATACGCCCAGTCAAGACCGGCGCCTCTACGGGAATCAGGTGAGCGTTACAGAACGCAAAGCCTACCACAAAACTCCCGTCCAGGCGCTATGGAAACCTCGGATACCGACCAGCTAGCCCAGTTACTTGGGGAACTAAGGGCAGAAGTGCATGCAGCCAGTCAGGAAACGAACGCTCTAAGAAGGGAACTGATTATTTCCAAGGAGCGAACAGATGATCTCGCTAGACAATTGCTACAGTCACAAGCCGCACAGACCCCGTTACCCGCATCTGGGGGAAATCTTCCTTCTACATCCTCTATGAATCCAGTGCAGATCAACCTACCTGGGAATGTACCTCTGGCTCCGCCCGAACGATTTTCTGGTGACCCAAAGAGGTTTGCAGTATTTATCAATTAGTGCCGGTTGCATTTCTTATGCCGGCCAGCAGCCTTTCCAACTGATCAAGCTAAAGTAGCTTTCGTGCTTTCGTACCTTAGTGGCAATCTGGTCGATCCCTCTAGTAAATCAAGATGATCCGGTCCCCCATGATTTTCAAGCTTTTAAGCTCAGTATGGAAAAACTGTTCGCAAGACATTCACAGGGGCAGGCCTTGGACAATGAGCTTCTTTCGTTGCGACAATGTAATCAAGACCTTTTGGCTTATATTGCGTCTTTCAACAGACTGATAGTGGAAACTCAATGGCCTGAGGACAAAAGGATTACGCTGTTTTATAGAGGTCTACGTGGAGAGCTCAAAGATGTGTTAGCCCAAGTAGTGAATCCCCCACAAGATTGTTCGGACTATATAGACTTAGTCGTTCAAATAGACAACAGACTGCAGAACAGGAAGGCCGATCGTTCCAAGTTTGATGCTCGAGTATTTTCCAAACCGCCAACTCCTTCCAAAGGAGTAGACTCCGGGGAACCCATGCAAATAGGGGGTCTGAAAGGTCCTCTAACACAAAAGGAGCGGGAAAGGAGAAAACAGTTGCAATTATGCCTCTATTGCAGAAACTCAGGGCACTTTCTTCGAGACTGTCCGGTGAAACCTGCCAAGAAGGCAGTAGGAGCTGCAGTTACCAAAGTTACAAACTCTGAGCAGGGAAACGACCTCGCCCGACAAGAATAGAGGTCCTCTTGCCGAGCGTGAAAACCAGTTCCGTGACCTCGCATTTCGTGATACCTATGGTCCTCATTAGCCCTGATAATCCGGATCGATTACATGCAATTGAAGCTTACGTCGACAGCGGTGCCATCGGCAATTATGTGGATCATGAAATGGTTTTGAGGATGAATCTAACTCTTTGTCCAAAGGCTGTAAAGGACGTCATTACTACGGTGGATGGTACGGAGATAGCCTCCGGGCCAGTAACGCATACCACTCAAGAGGTGACGCTAGTAAGTCAAGATGGACACCATGAGAATATCGTGTTCGATGTGATCAAGGCCCCTCAGTTTCAGATTATTGTAGTAGAATTTATGCCCTCACCGAGCCTGAGAACCTTCACCTTCAACAATACCTGGATCAATACCTGGCAAATGGATTTATTCGTCCTTCCAAGTCCCCTGCTTCTTCAGCTTTGTTCTTCGTTCCAAAAAAGTAAGGAGACCTTAGAACTTGTATAGATTATCGCTCCCTGAACCAGATCACCGTTAAGAATAGATATCCGTTACCTTTGATCCCTGAACTCCTGGACCAAGTCCGAAAAGCATGCATATATACAAAGCTGGATCTTAGAGGAGCTTACCACTTGGTACAAGTAAAAGAGGGCGATGAATGGAAGACGGCCTTCCGCACCAAGTATGGGCTATTTGAATATCAGGTCATGCCCTTCGGACTTTGCAATGCCCCGGCCGCCTTTCAATATTTTATGAACGATGTCCTCAGAGAGCTCATAGATGTGTGTGTTGTTGTTTACATTGACGACATCCTCGTTTATTCTTCATCGGAATCTGAACATCGGAAACACGTGAAAATGGTCCTCGAAAGATTGCGTCAACACAAACTTTTCGCTAAGTTGGAAAAATGTGTTTTCAACGTGACTGAAGTTGAATTCTTGGGATTCATATTATCACCTGGCGGAGTGCGTATGGATTCAAAGAAGGTCGATGCAGTTCTCAAATGGCCATCACCATCCTCCGTAAAAGGTGTGCAAAGCATGTTAGGCTTCGCTAACTTTTACCGCAGGTTTATCCCCGAATTCTCTCGAATAGTCCAGCCCATCACTGCCTTGTTAAAGAAAAACAAACGTTTTGAATGGTCTACCGAGGCGGAACAAGCTTTCCAGGATTTGAAGACTAAATTTATCTCTGCACCAATCTTAAAACACCCTCGCCCCGAACTCCTCTACATCGTGGAAACTGATGCTTCAAGCCTTGCCATGGGGGCAGTTCTATCACAAAAGGACCCGGTAACCAATCAGTTGCATCCAGTGGCATTTTGGTCCCGCAAATTCTCGCCTCCTGAAATCAATTACACGATTACTAACAAGGAACTTCTGGCTATCAAGTGTGCCTTTAAGGCTTGGCGGCATTATCTGCTGGGGGCCCGACACACCGTTACTGTGATTACGGATCACCGAAACCTGCAATATTTGAAAACCGCAAAAGCCCAATCCTCTAGACAACTCCGTTGGGCATTATTCTTTGCCGAGTTTGACTTCATAATTACCTATCGACCTGGTACAAAGAACGGTAAAGCTGATGCCCTTTCTCGGATGGGAGTGGAAGAACACTTGATCAACCCTAAACCTGTACCAATCATTCCCGAACAAAGAATTCTGGGTGTAATCGCCACAGAATCCATAGAGGAAGTTAAGGATAAAGCCAGGCAACTTGTAGCTCCAGCAGACATACAGAATTGGCATCTGCAGGGAAAGGACTTTGCAGTAAAGGACAACTTATTGTATTTCCAAGAACGATTATAACTACCCAGCACAGATTTACAGAAAAAAGTAATCTCTTGTTATCACGATTCTTTAATGGAAGGACATCCCGGTATGGCCAAGACCTCAGAAAAGATCAAGCGCTACTTCTGGTGGCCGTCTTGGAAAAAAGATATCAGAGACTTTATAATGTCCTGTGGAGTATGCGCCCAAAACAAGAGTCAAAAGGAAAGACCAGCAGGCCTCTTACGCCCTATTGACATCCCACCTCGCCCTTGGCATACGCTTTCTATGGACTTCATCACCGATCTACCTCCATGCTCCGGATACAATACGATTCTAGTAATCGTGGACTTATTCTCCAAGATGGCGCATTTCATTCCGCTCAAAGGCTTGCCAACAGCAGCAACTCTGGCCCGAGAATTTCTCGAAAACATCGTCCGAATGCACGGTTTTCCTTCGGTTCTAATTTCGGATCGAGGTAGTCAATTTATTTCTCATTTTTGGCGAAGTTGCTGTCGGTCGGCTCAAATTGATGTGAGACTATCGACCAGTCACCACCCTCAGACCGACGGACAAACCGAGAAGACCAATCAAACTCTGGAACAGTATTTACGCTGCATGCTGCAACAAACTGAAAAAACTTGGAAAGACATCCTTTGGATAGCCGAATATGCCTACAATAACTCTGTCCATTCGGGAACTGGGAAAACCCCGTTTTTTCTTTTGTACGGCAGTCACCCTCGAACCTCGGAGTTGGATCCCCTCCAAGATCTTGAAACACCAGCAGTAGACTACCTGCATTCTACAATCACCCAAGCCTTTAAGGAAGCTGTTTCTCACCTTCAAAGGGCTAAAGAACAATACAAGAAAGGAGGAGATCAACATCAGAAGGAAGCCCCTCAATATCAAGTAGGGGATCAAGTCTGGTTATCCACCAAATATCTACCTCTAAAAGGGCCACGCACATTCAACCCAAGATACATTGGTCCCTATTCCATCACTACCATAGTAAACCCAGTAGCGGTCAAGTTGGACTTGCCCCCGCACATGAAGATACATCCGGTCTTCCACGTCTCTCTATTAAAACCCGTGCAACCTCAAACCTGACTAACTAAATCTCCAAAACCTATCCTAGTTGATGGAGAACTCGAGTTTGAAGTCAAAAGCATTCTGGACTCCAAGATCTCCAAATCTAAACTATTTTACCTAATTGACTGGAAAGGCTACGGCCCCCAAGAGAGATCCTGGGAACCTGCTGAATATGTCCACGCTCCTCGCCTAATCAAAAGATTTCACCGAACATTTCCTGACAAGCCAAAACCCCCGGAGAAGCCCGGTTTGGGAGGGGCCTTGAGGGGGGGTACTGTCATGATCTCTGCTTCCAAAAGGTCAGGGTTTTCCCAACTCCCTTGGAAGCAGATCCATAACCCAGGTTCCGAGTGCCAACCAGTCCCAATTGGGACCTTTTGGACCCAGTCCTGGCGCCAGTGGCACCAGGCTCATAAATATGCCCAGTCCCAGCGCTGGAAGCGCCGGGCTCATAATGCTTGGGTGGACTTACCTGCAGCAGACCATGCTGCTTACTTGCCTGCCAGTTGAGCCTCTGATCCTCTTCTGTTTGGAACTACTTTTCCTGTTGGGTGGGGCAGGAGCCACTCCCTAGATTCAGAACACTGGAACTCTTCTGGAAAGCAGGAACTCTTTTCTTACCTAGGCGTGGCTGTGGAAGGAGACACCTAAGCACTACAGGAGGCTATTTAAACCACACCCGATGGATGAATCTTGCTTTGCGTTATTCTGTATCCTCTGCAGCAGAACGCTCATCGTGTCTTCTGCATCTGATCCTGGGCCTAAGGAAAAAGGCTTACCATCCTGAATCCAGTCTTCAGCAACACCTATAAAGACAAAAAAGAACAGGTTAGCATTACGGTCTTCAGTGACAGCTCTTTACTTACCTGGTCCATCGGCTGTCACCAACGCCTCGCGCTGCATTCCGGCATCTGAAAGACAAAGGCTTACCTACTCTTCGTGCGCTCCGGAGGTCTTCACACTGCATTCCGGCATCTGAAAGACAAAACAAGGTGCGTTTAAAGACATTGGGGAACTTTAATACTCACGTGCCATTACTCCTTTCCACATCTAACCCAGTGGGTATTCCGGCACCCTGCAGCCGCTCCGAACTTGTACCTGCAAAATAAAAAGACAGTTAGAGCGCATCGTGAAGCAGGCAACAAGCGCTTACTTGCGTGCTTCCAGGCGCTTCTATTCATCACACGGGCTCCATCTTCAACTCACTTCAGCCCATCATCCGCCATCGCCGGAACCCTGCAAAACAAGAAACATCATTACTAAAGACTTTAAAGACATTAGAATTACTCGAAACTTACCGTTCGTGCAGTAAACGACGGACAGCAGTCCTCTGAAGTCAAGAGGCCTGCTCCCCTTATCCAGTGAAGAAACTGGTTACAGCACCCTGCCCCGAGGCAGATGGAGAGCACGGCGTTCACTTACCTAAGATGAGAGCGTTAACCTTTGGGGTTCTACAGGAGAAGAGAAAGGGAAGAAGAGAGAGACATTCAATAACCCAGTTCCTTAATCCCATATTTTCTATCTGCAGACATCTTACCCTTCGAGTCAGACATACAGTGCACAGAGGTCCAGCCCAAAGAGCCAGCCGTGTGTTACACATCACCTTTTAAGATACGGTATACGCCCAGTCAAGACCGGCGCCTCTACGGGAATCAGGTGAGCGTTACAACAAGCTTTCGGGTCTCAAGTCAGTTCTGGACAAGAAGTTCTTCGAAGTCAGGTCCTACGGGAAGGACCCCGACGAGGCGGACGTGGAGAGCGATGAGGGAGCCGATGAGGAACGGCAAGTCGACGAGGAACCGGACCCCATGCCGATGCCGATGCTCCCGTCGCAACCGGTGCTACCCCCGACGGACAGGTCGGAGGACATCTTACTTGCCCTGCACACCCTGTGCTCAGAAACAAGGACAAGGATGGCTTTGCCTCCGGCAGACGATCCAGCTGCGCCTGGACCGTCGGGAAGCCCTCCATCCAAGCGGAGGCGGGTCCATCCACCCCGCCCTGCCATCCTTCACCTCCATCCCCTCCACCGATGGACGAGACAGACAGACACGGCGACGACGGGGACGGACGACGGTGGTGACGACAGAACTGATCTCCCGTCGCCCCCACCCGGTCTTCTCCTCCCGACGAAATTGGCTCGTTTCACGCCATGATCGTTAAGGCGTCAGAGCTTTTTCATCTATGCCCCGAAGAGCAGAAGGAGGGATTCCTTTATCAGCGACGAGAGGCCAAGAGGAAGACCGTGCTCTCGGTACCGCTTTTGGACGACATCTGGGACGAAGGGCTGGCCCTCCTGAAGAACCCATCCTTGGCCCCGGCATAGAGAGACCGGTACGAGAAGAAGTACCGTGTTCCAGACTCTGCACCAATGTGCCTCAGAGCACAGCCTTCCCCGGACTGGGTGGTCTCCGCGGCGGCCAAGAAGAAATCTGCTGGGACGATGGCATCGACTTCCACTTCCCCGCCGGACGGCGAGGGGAAGAAGCTGGACACCATGGGACGTCGGGTCATCTCGTTGGCGGCGACGACCATTAAGGCGGCGAACGCTCTTGCTATTGTGGCACGCTACGATAGGGAGCTGTGGTTTAAAATCGCCCCCCTCCTGGACTTGCTCCCAGACGACAAGAGGGCGGAGGCCCTTGAAATCTTGCAAGAAGGTGAGGTGACTTCGGACCACGCCATCACGGTGGCCACGGACCTCGCTGACACTGGCTTCCGCCAGATGGGCAACAGCGTTTGCCTTCGCCGGCGTGGTTGGCTTAGGGCCACCGACTTCCGTCAGGACGTACCGACGAGGGTACTGGACATTCCCTTCGATGGGAACAACTTGTTCGGCAAGACAGTGGATGAGTCACTACAGGCCATCAAGGCAGACACCGAGACGGCCCGTGCCTTAGGCACGCTCCATCAATGACGACCGTCCTTTCGGCCCTCCGGAGGCAAGTCACAAGGTGCCTCCAAAGGATTCGGCGGCAGTTCTTCTTCATACCGTTAGGTGGCCCGTTCTT
Source organism: Ambystoma mexicanum (assembly GCF_040938575.1). NCBI lineage: Eukaryota > Metazoa > Chordata > Amphibia > Caudata > Ambystomatidae > Ambystoma > Ambystoma mexicanum. The sequence goes on from NC_090925.1 coordinate 158,633,527, forward strand.
CGTCCCAGGAAGCCAACAGAGGCCGCAGCAAGGCCGGAGGACATCGTCGTCGTCACCAAGGTGCCCAAGGTGGTAAGGCCTCAGCGAAGCAGGGCTGAACCGCCGGGCCCCCACCCGAGCACTTTGTCGGCGTGTGGAAGTCCATCTCTACCGACCGATGGGTGTGGATGCCCTGGCCCACGGACACACTCTGGAGTTCCAAGGGAAGTGTCCCCGTTTCCCACCTAGGCCAGGAAAGTAAACCACATCCCGCAGCTTCTGCTGGAGGTGCGAGCAATGCTAAAAAAGGGCATAATATAACTCGTCCAAAAGATGCTCCGGGGCTCCGGAGTATACTTGCAGTACTTACTCGTCTGAAACAAGAGCAGTGGTTGGTGGCCCATTCTAGATCTTCGCCGCCTCAACAAATACACAAAATCCAGAAGTTCTGGATGGTCATCCTCCAGCACGTGCTGGGACAGCTGGAGGAAGGCGACTTCCTGTCGTCGCTAGACTTGGAGGATGCCTATTTCCACATCTCCATTCACAAAGGACATCGAAAGCTTCTACGCTTCGTGGTCCAAGGGCGGCACTACCAATTCAAGGCCTTGCGGGGGATCCACGTCTAACCCTATCTGGACGGTTGGCTCTTCTTAGCAAAGTCAAAGGAACTCGCCGTCGGACACACAACGAGGACCGTCCGCCTGCTCACAGAACTAGGGTTCTAAATAAACTATGCAAAGTCCTGCTTGGAGCCATCTCAGGACGCTCAGTTCCTGGGAGCCAGACTCAACACGGTGGCGCACCTGGCTGCACCGTCGGAGGGCAGGATAAAGGCCATCCTGGGCAAGGTACAACGGCTGTTGACCATGAAGGTTGCCAGGGTGAGGTCCATCAAGTCCCTGTTCGGCATGATGTCGTCATGCATCTACCTCGTTAGGCTGTGCAGGTTGCGGATTCAGCCGCTGCAGGAGTTCCTCGATGCACGTTGAATGCAAGCGACCCCAGCGCATCAGGAGACAGTGACTACCGATGCCTCCCTGGATGGATGGGGCGCACACACCGGAAATCTCCACGAAAGAGGCTTTTGGCTCCCGGAGGAGAAGTCATTGCACATCAACGTCCTGGAGCTCCGGGCCGTGTTTTGAGCCCTCAAGTCATTCCTTCCGTCCCTCAAGGGCAAGGTGGTGCGGGTCTTCACCGACAACACCATCACAATGTTCTACATTCAGAAGCAGGGGGGCACCAGATCCCCAGCTCTCTCCAAGGAAGCGCAGGACTTATGGCACTGGGCCGTTACCCAAAGGATGTTCCTGGTACCCTTCCATCTGGCAGGAGTGAAGAGCACCGTCGCTGACTCACTCAGCAGCGAGCTGCGCTCTTGCCACGAGTGGGAGCTTCGGCAGGATCAGGTGGACCTGCTGTTTCAACAATGGGGCAATCCCCAGATCGATTTGTTTGCGACGGTGATGAAAACCAAGTACCAGAGGTTCGCCAGCAGGTTTCCACAGCCGGGGAGCATGGGGGATGCATTCTCATTTCCCTGGGACGGCCTGTTTCTCTACGCGTTCCCACCGCTGCAGTTGTCAGGAACGGCGAGAGGAAGATCTGGAATCGTTGGAGGCATTGATTTGCTCAGTGCGCATTCTAGTCCTCACTCAACATGGCAGGAGTTCCTTTAAATCCCAACTCCGCCCACAAGCCAGCGCATTGTATCTGTTTTTCGCCAGCTTCAGCGCTCCGTATCCTGTGTTTCGTCCGATCCTGTTTCCCTCCTTAGATTCACTCACTGTACCATTCTTTCCTTTCTTTTCGTTCCACCCTCTTTGGTCTGCCTTTCCTCTCTCTTACTTTCCCGTGTTTTCGCTTCTCTGGCGACCACTTTGCTCGTTCTATTTACATATTCATTTTGCCAGCGTCTGCCAATATTTCCTCTGCGGCTAGCAATACCTTTGTCGCCTAGCCATGTTCCGTTCTTTACCTTATCCTCCTTTTACTTCTGCTTCTTCGTAACTACGCGAGCCCCTTTCAGCTGTTCTGTTTCTTTTTTCCCTGTCGGAATTACGAGCGGCTATTGCGCTCCTCCTACTATTTTCTGTTTCCTCCTCTGCAGCGCCTGCTGCTCGTACGCTTGCCCGAGCTTTCACTCGGTCTGTGAGCATAGTTCCAATCCTCCCTAGACTTGCTCTAAACTTACTTGTTACTGGTTCCACCTTATTTTTCCCGTTCTTTATCTCTATAGACTGTCCAATACTTCCTCTACTCGTTCTTTCTCTATCCCTTCCTGACCCCATCCTCTCTGTTTTCCTGCCTTTCAGTGTCTTTGTTTCTTTCTATCTGGAGTTTAAAGCTTTGCAGGACTGTGTATTTAACAACCTTTTGAACATTGTGGTTGGGAAGCCTACATATTCCATCTCTCCTTGGACATTGTGTTTGGAAAACCTGAACCTTCCACCTCTTGAAAGATTGTGCTTGGAGACCTTCACCAGATCATTAAACCCATCTTGCAACCAGGGTTTTTTCTGCCTTGTGCTTTTTCCCTGGAATTAGGGCCGGCCCCCTGGGGATCCCCGAGGACAGGGTTCCTTCTCTGTCAAGGTGGCCTCTGGAGGGACCAGACCTTATTTACACGAATGGAAGGTTCGAACCTTCAAGGACAATACTCCAAAGAAAAAGAAAGACTGTAGGAAGACGGAAGCTGCTCCTAGGGAGTTCACCTCCGAGGAATCAGGTGAGGAGGAGGGGGAGGAAGTCCTGAAGCCTGACAGCATACAACGCCCAATCTCTACTATGGCTTCCTTGGAGCAGTATCAATAACTAGTAGCAGATATACAGAACCTTACTGTTGAGGTCCAGGCCTTGAGAATGGAGAATATTGCCCTCCGACAACAGGTGGTGATGCACCGAGACGATTGCGGTGATCTGCCAACGATGGTGCTCTCCTTTGGCAAATATGATGGTCACCCGGGAGGGCTGAAGGAATTTCTCGATGCCTGCAAGGTGTATTTTGCCTTTCGGCCCAATGCTTACGAGACAGCTAGATCCAAGGTCGGGTTCATCATCGCTAATCTCACTGGTAACGCTCTTTCTTGGGCTTCCCAGTTAGTCACCAGGAATGACCAAGCCTTGACTGACTATGACCGTTTTGTAGAGGTGTTTAAAGAAAGATTCGACAGACCCGAAGTGTTCTATTCCTCTCTTGAAGCAATCCAGGATGTTAGACAGGGGAACACGGATGTCCAAACGTATATTTCCCGTTTCCAGAGACTAGCAGCCAAGGCAAACTGGCCGGATTCGGCCCAGCAGACCATATATAGACGAGGTCTCCATGATGAGATCAAAGATGAACTCGCACGAGTGGCTCGACCAGCTTCTTTTCAGGATTTGGTGACGTTGTCCCTCCAGATAGAGTTTTGTTTGATGGAACGTCGACAAGAAAGAAGAAGACTGCGAGGCACCCTCAGGCTATCAGTCTACCCTCTCCTTCACCACCCACTAGATTACAACCACTACTGATGAACCTATGCAGATCGGGGCTACTCGAGGTCCCCTTATTCCAGAAGAACGAAGAAGGAGACGAGATGCCGGATTGTGTATGTACTGTAGCTATTATCTGATATCTGAATAGCGATTAGCTCAGTTAGAGATATAAGAAATAACGCACTAACCTGTACATCCAGCCGTAACCGGGAAGGGCAAAGGTACTGACGACTGCAAAGGCTTCCCTATAAGCCCAATCACTCCCTACCCGGATAGAACAACCAGGAGAAGAGAGGACTGCGCCCCCAGGGAAACCCTCTATGGGAAAAAAACCCTGTGCGGCACTGAAGACACTGGTTCTGGGCTGGATTCAATGGGCCTCATTCCGAGTACGGCGCTAACCAATGGCGCTATTAACGCCTTGGTTGACGCCATACCCGGACCGGCAGCGCCTTGGTGGATGGCGGAATCACCGCCCCATTCCAAGGTTGGCGGGGCGGTAATTCCCCATTCACCAAGGCTCTTCCCCATTCCCAAATGAGCCCCCAAAGGGCTCAATGGGAATGGGGAAGATGCAAATAACGGTGACCGTTCATTACGGTCACCGTTATTGGCTTGGAGGCCCCTTTGCGCCCTCGACTTTAACACCTGCTCAAAGCAGGCGTTAAGGGCGAGGGCGCAGAGGGAACTCGGAGTATGGCGGTAAGGGATTACCGCCACCGGTCTCGTTACCGGTGGCCGCTATCCCTTACCGCCATACTCGGAATGAGGACCAATGTCCTGGAATCTTGCGGGAACTGTGATGCTGAAGTATGAGTTTAGTTGGGAAGAGTTCTCTAAAATGAGAAAGGTCTGATGAGAGAGATGAAGGTCGGAAGAGGAGAGGCCCACAGAAACCCTGCGCCTACCTACGTCTGCCTCGGATGTTCTAATGCAGGCAAATTACGCTCCATGTATCAAGGAACTCGGAAGGCTGAAGGGATGGAAGGAACATTCCTGGAAGGTACGGAAGAGGAGGATGGTTAATAGGATAGTAGCAAGTAGCAGAATGGCGGGTCTAGGAAGAGAAAAGAGGACATGACCGGAAAGTAAGTACCATAGAATGAAAACAACTGCCGGGCACAAGTATTGGATTCGGATAGAAGTCCGGAGATACGATGCAGGGGGTCTCGGCGGGTGGAGTCAAAGAATCCCGGAAAGCTGGAAGATTCAATGCTAAAGCACACAAGAGAGAAAAGGGTTAGCAATCGAACACAAGTCAGAGAGAAAAGATCCCTAGGAGGCGATCACTTACGAAGCGTCTGGACTAGGGGAGTAGCGACGCTGGAGGAAAAGCAAGCGGTTCCTTATATCTGGTCACATGACCCGCTGGCAGCGTCTGAGAAGTATGTGAAACAACTATGCCGGCCCTCAAGGAATAGCAAGAAAGATACGCCACCATGTTGGGGGGATTCACAAATTCGGAACGGCACATCCTGCCGCGATGCCACAAGGACCAACGTTTATAGCAGGATGTAACAGTAGCTCCTCGAAACACTTATTAAGAGATTGTCCAGAAGTACCTCCTCGGCAGAAGGGAAACTTCAGCCCCCGATCTACTGCAAGGGAAGTTTCGGGGGAAATGCCAAGTACCCTTGCAACTACTCAAGAACAGTAAGTAATGCAGAGGAAAACAGTTTGATGGTGTTCCGAGTCGATCTGTGGTTAAACGAGTCTGGTCCTACGGAGTTATACGCCATGCTAGACTGTGGAGCGGCAGGCAATTTCATGGACTCTAACTGGGCAACAGAACATCTTGTGTCCACAAGACCCAGAGCTACTCCGATCTCTGTAGAAGGGGTGGATCGTAGGCCTTTGTCCTCAGGACTCATAACTAGAGAAACTGTTCCCTTGAAGATGAAGTTGGGTCATCATGAGGAGTATCTGGTATTCGATCAGATTAGAGCAGCCCATTTCCCTTTGGTTATTGGAATACATTGGTTAAGAAGGCATATCCCCCACATCAACTGGGCTGCTAACAGAGTGAACTTCAATTCGCTGTTCTGTAAATCTCACTGCATGAACCTGCCTTCTGCCTCCATCATCCAGGAATCACCTAAGGACAGAGCACTCAACCCATTAATAGTGGCCTCCGTTCCACTCCAATATCACTAATTCTCGGAAGTGTTCCTGGACACTATTCCCCGACAACTATCTCCACACAGGGCAGAAGATTATGGTATTGACTTGATTCCTTATGCAGTGGTTCCCTTTGGGTGCATGTACCCCTTGTCACTCCCTGAAAGGAAGGCCTTGCGAGACTACCATGACGCCAATCTGCAAGACAGGCTCATCCAATAGTCTAGATCTGCTTGTGGGGCCTCCTTATTCTTCATTCTGAAAAAAGATTCTGCAGAACTATGCCCTTGTATTGACTACAGCGGGCTCAACAAGGTAACCATCCGGGACAGGTATCCCATGCCCCTGATACGAGACATTTTGGAGGTGGTGCAAGGGGCGGTCTACTTTACCAAGCTTGACTTAAGGGGTGCTTATCACCTCTTAAGAATAAGGCAAGGGGACGAATGGAAGACGGCATTCCGCACCCCCTTTGGACTATTTGAATGCCGGGTGATGCCGTTTGGTCTTGTAAATGCACCAGCCATATTCCAGAGATACATGGACAAGGTATTTGCTGATATGTTATTTTTGTCAGTAGTGGTGTATATCGATGATATTTTGATATTCTCCAAGACGTTGTCTGAGCATAGGTTACTTGTCAGACGGGTCCTACAGCGCCTAAAGTTCCATCAATTGCTGGTCAAACCAGAAAAGTGCCTGTTCGAATCCACTTCCGTGTCCTACTACTGTCCAGGAAAGGTATTGAGATGGATCCTATAAAGTTTAAGGTAATCAGAGAATGGAGGAATCCCGTCAACATTAAGGAGCTACAAAGATTCCTAGGATTGGCCAACTTTTATCGGAGGTTCATTCCCAATTTTTCCAACAAGGTACTCCCTCTAACTTCTCTTTTGAAGAAGGGAGTTCAGTTTGTGTTTGGAGGGGAGCCTCAGAAGGCATTTCACACACTCAAGGAATGTTTTTCTATGGCACCCATCTTGGTCCAGCCGGATCAAACCAGACCTTACATATTGGAGACCGATGCTTCCATAGATGCGGTGGGGGCAGTCTTACTTCAGAAATCAGAAGATGATTATGAACATCCAGTGGCATATTACTCTAAGACCCTTACCACTAGCGAATGCAATTATTCGGTTCTTGAAAAAGAACTGTTGGCAATCAAGTTGGCCTGCCTAGAGTGGCGTCATATTTTACAAGGAGCTGCTCACCACTTTATTATCAGAACAGATCACTGTAACCTTCGGGTTTTACAGCAAATGAAATGTACGAATGCACCACATGCTAGGTGGGCCTATTTTTTCCTACAGTTTGATTTTGTTATAATTCACATACCCGGTACAGAAAATAAGAAGGCCGATGCCTTGTCCAGTAGCCTAGGGGATGTGCAAGTTCCTACAGAGGCCACGATTTAGTCTTCCCAGATCTCAAGATTTTGGCATCCACTGTTTCTTTCCTTCGAGATTTGATTCCTCAGTATCAGACTTGCACTGAGCTCCCATCTACGATCAACCAAGATGAAGATGGGTTGTATTACCATGAGGGGGCTCTCTTCATTCCCACCAAAAAGCTCCAGAAAAAGATACTTTCCTGGTGTCAAGATACTCCCTTAACAGGACATCCTGGTATCAGAAAGACATATGAACTACTTCGGAGGGGTTTTTGGTGGCACAAGCTAAGAAGAGATGTATGCCAGTATGTTTCCACTTGTTCAGTTTGTGCTTCTAACAAACACCCGATGGGTAAACCTTTAGGATTACTGTAGCAACATTCCTTACCTGACCGCCCCTGGGATCATATCTCTACAGATTTTATAGTGGATCTTCCCCCGTCATATGGTATGACGGTGATCATGGTGACAATTGACTCTTTCAGTAAACTAGCCCACTTTTCAGCCTTCAAGCAGATTCCTTCAGCCTCAGAGACTGCTGCGACTTTTCTCCAGGACATATTCCGCCTACATGGATTGCACCAGACAATAGTCTCCGACAGTGGTCCCCAATTTACATCCCCATTCTGGGCTTCTCTCTGCCATTCACAAGGCTCTTTCTTCGGGTTATCACCCACAGAGTAATGGACAGACTGAAAGATTAAATGCTAGCCTGGAGCAATATTTGAGACGCTTCTGCAGTCCACAGCAAGAAGAATGGTATCGATTCCTTCCGCAAGCTGAGTTTGCCTGTAACAATGCCCTACATACTTGTATCCGGATGAGTCCTTTCTTTTGTACTTATGGGTTTCATCCCCAACATTTGCCCTGGCTCAGTTCTCCTTCTACCAAAATCCCTGCCTTAGACAGAGTTTTGCAAGATCTACATGAAGTACACAAACTAGCCAAGGAAGCACACCAGGTTAGTCAACAAGCACAAAAGAGATGGGCAGATAAGAACAGAAGTACCCATTCAAGGTGGGAAACAGGGCAATTAGTCTGGTTATCAACCAGATTTCTACCAAGATGGGTTCATAAGGGGAAGTTCTCCTCACGTTTCCTTGGGCCATTTCCCATTCTGCAACGGATCAACCCTGTGACCTATAAGCTCAGACTCCCTGAGTATCTGAAAATAGTGCATCCTGTCTTTCATGTCTCCCTTCTAAAAGAGCATAAGGAGGACCCCTTCAAGAGGCCTGTTTATAGAGGGTGTACTCAAGTGTCTCAGGCTCCTGAAGAGTGCGATGTTAACTACCTGGTTGCTTCCAAATATCGCAAGGGTCGGTTACACTACCTGGTCCATTCGAATGGTTATCCAACGGAGGAAAGATCCTGGGAACCAGTAAGCCACATCCTTGCACCTCGACTAGTAAAGAGGTTTCACCGGCTCCACCCGGGTAAACCCGGGGGTTCCCCGAGGAGAAGGGGTTATACTGTCCAGAACGGCGAGTGGAAGATCTGGAATCGTTGGAGGCATTGATTTGCTCACTATGCATTCTAGTCCTCACTCAACATGGCAGGAGTTCCTTTAAATCCCAAATACGCCCACAAGCCGGTGCGTTGTATCTGTTTTTCGCCAGCTTCAGTGCTCCGTATCCTGTGTTTCGTCCGATCCTGTTTCCCTCCTGAGGGTGTTCTTCACTCCTGCCAGATGGAAGGGTACCCGGACTCTGCAGTGCCTGCCGCTCGTACGCTTGCCCGAGCTTTCACTCGGTTGGTGAGCATAGTTCCAATCCTCCCTAGACTTGCTCTAAACTTACTTGTTACTGGTTCCACCTTATTTTTCCCATTCTTTATATCTATAGACTGTCCAATACTTCCTCTACTTGTTCTTTCTCTCTCCCTTCCTGACCCCATCCTCTCTGTTTTCCGGCCTTTCAGTTTCTTTGTTTCTTTCTTTCTATCTGGAGTTTAAAGCTTTGCAGGACTCTGTATTTAACAACCTTTTGAACATTGTGGTTGGGAAGCCGACATATTCCATCTCTCCTTGGATATTGCGTTTGGAAAACCTGAACCTTCCACCTCTTGAAAGATTGTGCTTGGAGACCTGCACCAGATCATTGAACCCATCTAGCAACCAGGGTTTTTTCTGCCTTGTGCTTTTTCCCTGGAATTAGGGCTGGCCCCCTGGGGATCCCCGAGGACAGGGTTCCTTCTCTGTCAAGGTGACCTCCGGAGGGGCCAAACGTTATTTACACGAACGGAAGGTTCGAACCACCAAGGACAAGACTCCAAAGAAGAAGAAAGACCGTAGGAAGACGGAAGCTGCTCCTAGGGAGTTCACCTCCGAGGAATCAGGTGAGGAGGAGGGGGAGGAAGTCCTGATGCCTGACAGCAGTTGCTTCTGCGACTCATCAGTCAACTCAGACGGTCCCGGTGCAGGATGATCCTCGTCGCACCAGCGTGGCCGAGGCAGATTTGGTACCCAGACCTCCTGGACATGTCAGCATCCCCTCCAGTCAAACTTCTGACGGACGCAGATCTTCTCGCCAGGGAAGGAGGTGAGATTCTGCACCACGACCCGAGGTAGCTGAACCTGCAGGCCAGGCTCCTGTACCGCTAGAGTTCGGAGGATACGAGATCCCGGCGGACTGCATGGAGGTACTTGCCAAGGCCAGGGTTCTTCAACTCTTAAGTGCTACTGACATAAATGGAAGAGGTTCACCGTCTGGTACCGTGCACAGAAGATAAACCCTCTACGGATTATGGCATCTCAAGTGCTGCCGTACTTGCTGTCGCTGACCAAGCGGGGCTTGCACACGTTTCTATCAAGATCCATCTGGCGGCTATCTCCCACTACACCAGAACTCCGGGGCGATCGTCGCTGTGGTCACACCGCCTGGTTAAGGACTTTTCCACTCGTTCCCACCGGTGAAGGCTCTGGCCCGGCGCGGGAGCTGAATGTGGTGCTGATTAGGCTCATGGGTCCTCCGTTGGAGCCTCTGCATTTGGCACCTCTGAAATTCCTATCGTGGAAGACGGTGTTCCTGGTGGCCATCACCTCGGCACGACGAGTGGGTGAGATCCAGGCCCTCTCCTGTAAGCCTCCGTACTTGACTTTCCACGCAGCGAGGGTCGTGCTGAGGACGCACCCCTCCTTCATGCCCAAGTTGCCGTCGGACCTCCATCTCAACGAGCCCTTGGTGTTACCTGCTTTCTTCCCGTCGCCTTCGTCGCCGGCTGAGAGGACTTTGCACTCGCTGGATGTGGCTAGAGCGCTGAAGTTCTACGTGGACCGCACAAAGAGTTTTCGGAACACATCACAGCTGTTTGTGAACTTTGGCCCTGTGAACCAAGGGAAGGCCCTCTCCAAGGCTTCCATTTCCAGGTGGCTCTCCGGCTGCATCACGCACTGTCACCGGTTGACAAACTGACCGTTGCCTGGCCGTCCGAGAGCCCATTCGACCAGAGCGATCGCTGCAACTACAGCGTATCTGTCTGGTGTGCCCCTGCTGGACATCTGCAGGGCTGCTACGTGGAGGTCGACACACACCTTCACGAAATTCTACTGCGTCGACCGGGATTCCAGGGAGGTGTCCAGAGTCGGCCAAGCAGTGCTGCGCAACCTGTTTGCTTGAAGGTGAGCCTGGTGAGGAGGTAAGAGATGCTCAATGTTGAGTTGTTGAAATGCTTAATATTGAGCCTTGCCACCTCCCGTGGTTGTGCATGTGTGTACTGTTATGTATTCTTTTATTCATGAGCATTTGAATCCATGCCAGGTTACTTACCTCTAACTGTTGTTCTCCAGCTTGGGTCTGGCATGGATTCACATGCAAACCCTCCCGCCTACCCCTCTGCGGCTCTTCTCTTGGTCCTACTGCCACTTTACGTGCTACCATATCTGAACAAGGCAGCCTGAGGAGGGGCTTAGGTAGAAGGCAGTCATTGGCTGGGGGCAGTATGACCCAGAGACCAGTGATTGGTTATTAGGAGAAAGACAGTTCAGAAACAAAACTGAAACTGGTTTATTTCTTTACCGACGATTCCAAGTCTGACAATGGGGAATATTCATGAGCATGTGAATCCATGCCAGACCCATGCTGGCGAACAACAGGTACAGGTAAGTAACTTGTTCCTTCCAAACCCTTCTACAATATTATGTAATATCCCAGCTAAAGCAAAGTCGATTTGAAGAAAGAATGTGTTTTTCTCAACTCCTCTTCATGAAGATTCACAAGATTTGATTTCCTTCCTATATAGAAATAAAAAGCTAAAACACACTTGTTTGCCCCAAGGGTACCGTGAGTCCCCTTCAATATTTAACAGAGTCCTTCAGATGGACTTAGGCAACGCACAACTCGAGAGCACGACAATTCAGTACGTAGATTATATTTTGGTGTCTATTGAGACAGAGGAAAGGTGCAGGGAAGACTCAATTCATCTAATGACAATAATAGCAAAGAAAGGATACAAGGTGGACAAATAGAAACTACTGTATTGTCAAGAAGAAGTCCTATACATAGGACAGCTCATCTCTCAACATGGGAGGAAAGTGACACCCGAGAGAGCAGAGGCAATAATGAAGACTCAAAAACCCGAAACAATGAGAGATGCAGCCATTTCTGGGCCCATGGAATTACTGTAGAGCCTGAGCTTTTGATTACAGTGCTTATTTTTGCCCACTTTTAAAAGGGCTCAAGGAAGCACAACAAAGCAAAGGTAAAATAATATGTGCAGGTGACTTGATTGAAAGATTTGAAGTACTAAATGGGGCAATTTGTACAGCCCCTGTGTTAGGAATACCAGATTACAATGAAGAGTTTTACTTATTCTCACATTCAAATGGAGAGGTATGACAGCAGTGCTTACACAGAAGACATCATTAGGACATGGACACAACCAATGGCATTTTACAGCGGGGTTTTAGACCCAGTAATGAAAGGCCATTATCCTTGCAAACAATCTCAAGCCAATCGAAAAAGTTACTGGTATTGCAATGGGATGTGCAATAACAATATTTGTCAAGCATTCCCTTTTTGCTATTTTGGAAAAACCTAAGAGTACATTGACTCCACAGAGAGCATCCGGATACAAAGTGATTATTTGGAATCCAGCAGTGAAAACTGTTAGATGTAGAATAGTGAATCCGGCAACATTTATAGCAGATCCAGTAGAAAAAGATGATTATGTACATGATTGCAAAACAAATACTGATTTTCATGACAATATTCCCCATGTTAGAGAAAATGCTATCGGACGGGTGGGAGAGTTCTCTTTATTGACAGTTTTTCAAAAATGGACCAAGCTAGGGGTGAAAGGCATACTGGGACAGCGGTAAGGAAGCATTAGTGGCGCTCATTGCCATGCTGCAGAGATATGAAGATCAGGAAGTGAAGGTATATACCGACTCCGCTTACGTGATGGCACATGCAGGGTTGTCACGTAGGAAGAGGAGGGGTTTCCTTTGCGCAGACGGCACTCCAGTGCAACATGCGTCTATATTGGGCAAGCTCATTGAAGCATTAAAACTCCCATTTGGCTCTCGCTGTGGTGAAATGCGCAGAGCATACTAAAGGAACAGATTTAATTTTTTGTGGAAACAAAACCACAGATGTAGAGGCCAAAAGGGCTGCGTACTTCCCAACTGTTGCTGATTTTGAATTAGAAAATGTTAACCAAAAAACCAAAGCGGTGTATGCTAATGCAGTAAGGATTTAATATGTTAACTATTACCCAATTGATTGAGCTACAAAGACAGGCTCCACAGGAAGAGTTGTGGAAGAATCAGGGTGTTCTTTATCCCCCACTGAGCCCTTTGGAGACAGGATAGCACTGGAAGCCAGTTATGCCTCTAGCATTATTGGGGGTGGCATTGGAACAGCTTTACTATACTTTGCATATTACCCGAGATTCTTGCTGCAACAATTTCGGAAGACTGGTTCATACCAAATGTATTCGAGCAAGTGGCACATTTGATTGTAAATTGCATAGTGTGCCAAAAATGCACAGCAGGTCACACCTTGCCAGTAGTAAGAGGAGTAAACACTAGGCCAAATGGCCCATTTCAACACCTACATATAGATTATGTTAGACATGCTATAAGTATGTAATGGCTACCGTATATATGCTGGTAATGGTATGTCCCTTTTCCAGACGATCGAAGCAGGTCCATGCACGCACCCCGATGCCACCTGCGCTGCTAAATTTCTTGTGCGCGAGTTGTTCCCTAGATGGCTGGTGTGTGAAATCTTGTCATCAGACAATGATCCGCACTTTGTAAATGAGTTTTTTTTTTTTTTGATAAAACATTTTTATTATCAATTAGTTATAACATAAACAAAACAACCAAAACGAAAAGGAAGAAACAAAAGAAGAGGCATCTACATCAAATGAGGCCGACACGGCCCATCTTGCAGTAGTAGTATATCTTGCATCACCATTCTCATGGATTTCGACTATAGTTCACAGTGTAAGTGTTCAGATTAACATCCCCCGAGTCCATATACATCAGGGCGCTCCCACCTCCCATGTCCCCATATTTTAGAGGCTTTGTTGTGACAGCCTCTTGCGTTATAGATCCGTCTTTTGATCATAGTACATGTGTCCATGTCCAGAGTCCATTGCTCCAGTGTCGGAGACTCCGGGACTCCCCATTTTTGTGCAATATTGCGCTTCATTAGGGCGGCCGCCGTATGAAGTAGCAGTTCTTCCCATTTATTCAGTTCGTACTCCCCCGGTATTCCCAGGATTAGGACCTTCGGGTCCAGTTCTATTGTTTTGGAGAGTACCCGGGCCAATTCCCGACAACAGGCCTCCCAGAAAATTCAGATGCGCGGACATGACCACAGGATGTGAAAGAAGGTCCCCTCCTCTTCCCCACATCTGAGACAGTTCGGGTTTGTTGCTTTTTTCCACCCAAACAGTGCAGTTGTAGGATAATACACTCTATGCAGTATTTTGAGTTGCACCAGTCTGAGTCTAGAGGAGATGGCAGCTTCTCGTGGGTGCATTAGTACCCGGATCCAGTCCTCAGGATGGATATCCCCTACATCTATTTCCCACTTAGACTTTAAACTGGTCAATTCAGGAGTCGCGAAGGATGTGATGGCATTATAGAGAATGGATGTGCATTTGGAGCGGCTATATTCAGGCAAAATGTTGCGTTCTATAGGTGTGTACAACGGGATGTTGTCCTCTGTCGATATGTGGACTCTTAGGGCGTGGGACATTTGCATGTGATGGTATCTCTCGGTGTCTGGGAGCTGAAATTTGTGCTTTAAGTCCGCAAACGGGGCAAGATTCCCATCTTTCAAGACATCCCCCACTTTCTGAATCCCGGCTCTCACCCAGCATGGCCAAGGTTCAAATTTCGCAATTTCCCTCAGGTTGGCATTTCGCCATAGGGGTTGCGCGGCTGATATTTTGTTCCCCCACCCCACAAACTTGTGTACGTTCCTCCAAGTGGTGGTAATATGTGCCTTCGTTGTTAGTGGGGAGGGTCTGAGGGGGCTTGGTACAATAGATGTAATGGATCGATGTCATGTATGGCTCCCACATCGGCTTTGATATGGGGTAGTTCCCAGGCCCGGTGCAGTAGGTCATTGACCACCACCAGTTGTGAGGCCCAATAGTAGGTCTGAAGGCGGGGCACTCCGATCCCACCCTCCCAGACCGACCTCTGAAGTGTGGCCAGGGCTATGCGCGCTTGTCCACCGCCCCATAGGAGCTCCCTAAGGAGGGTTTCCACCCCGCCAAATTCGGCCCCCAGGATCTGCAACGGGGCGTTTTGAAGGACGTAGAGGAATCGCGGGAGAGCCAACATTTCAAAAAGAGCGGCTCTACCCATGAGGGTCAGGGGGAGAAGCTTCCAATGTTGTACGTCATTAGAGAATTGGTCCATGATTGGTTTGAAATTGTGCGTGCTATAACTGGTAAGATCTGTTGTTATCCAGATCCCAAGGTATCGGAAGCCAAGCTGTTCTATGTGGTATGGGCATTCACCTGGGTCGGTCTGTCCTCCTCCCTTCACCAGGAAGAAAACAGATTTCTTCCAATTGATCCTCAGACCGCTAAATTCCCCGTACTGGACAAGCATCTGGGTCACTATGGGGCAAGTTCGGGCGGGCTCTGCCAGGTATATCAGGAGGTCATCCGCGTATAGGGATATCCGATCTTCGTGTCCCTCTGGCCACCTGAACCCCATCCAGGATGTGCTCTGGCAGAGCCATATGGCCAATGGCTCTATCGCGAGAGTGAAGAGAAGAGGGGAGAGGGGGCAGCCTGCCGTGTGACCCTGCCCAATCGGAAGGAGCGAGAGGTCCACCATTTCACATTGACCTCCGCCCGGATGTACAGCAGCTTCACCCATCCCAGGAACCCCTCCCTGAAGCCCATACGTTCCATGATCTCCCAGAGGCCATCCCATCGGACTGAATCGAAAGCCTTCTCAAAGTCGATTGCCAGAAGGGCAAGCGGGCTGTCAATGGTGGGAGCCCTATCTAACGCCAAGTGAAGTAGACGCAGATTCATTCGGGTCAATTTGTGTGGTATGAAGCCACATTGGTCCGGGTGTATCAGGGCATCAGCTGCCGGTTGTAGCCTGTTGGCTAGGAGCTTGGCGAGGACCTTAGCCTCGCCATTGATTAACAAGATAGGCCTATAGGAGACACACTGCTCCTGGTGCTTGTCAGGTTTAGGGATGACCACGATGCTAGCCTTACACAGGTCCTGCGGGAGAGTGCCTTGTTCCCGGGCAGTCAATAACATTTTATGGAGGGAAGACGTTATGTTGTCCCCACCCAGCTTCTGCAGGTTTCAACTGGGAACCCGTTCGGGCCCAGCGTTTTCCCGGTCTGCAGTTGGGCTAGTGCTTTGGCCACCTCAATCTCAGAGAGATCAGAGTCCAGACTCGCCCTTTGCTGTACTGAGAGAGTTGGGAATAGTATGTCATTTAGGAGGGTCGGGTCCAGCCGCGAGGTCGGGGCCCGGTAGAGTGCTTCATAGAATTGGGCAAAGGCCTCGGCTATCTCTGCGTCCGATTGGCACCTCTCACCTTCTCCAACCAAGCTAGCATTCTGCCGGCTTTGTCCCCATGTTCATAGTTTCTGGCTCTGGAGTCCCAATGGGCTTGTTTAGCATTGTCTAATAAGAGGCTTCGGAGGCTCTCGGTGGCCCGTTTAAGGGAGAGCTGGTTCTGTGGGGATGGGCCAAGGATGTGTTTGTTCTCACATTGGGTCAGTTCGCCCTCCGCTTTCGCTATATCTTGGAGTCTCTCCCTCCTTCTATTTGTAACCCAGGAGATTAAAGCGCCCCGCAAGACGGTCTTATAGGCCTCCCAGACCACCACTGGGTTCTGTTCTCCGTTGTCATTAAGTTCGAAGTACTCGGTGGAGACTTCAGTAAGGTGATCAATGAGTTCGGGGAAACCCAGATAATAATTGTTTAGTCTCCATGTTCTAGGGGGGGAAGCGCCCTGTATGCAAATCTCCACAAGTAGGGGTGAGTGGTCTGAGATGCCCCTGGGAAGAAAGTCAGCCGCCAGTGCCCTGTAGAGATCTGTGTGTGGGACAAAGAGATAGTCAATCCTTGAGAGGGAGCCATGGGCTCCGGAGTGAAAGGAGTACCCCCTAGTGTCCGGGTGTAACTCTCCCCATACATCACCCAAACCCAAGGCGGACGAAAAGTTAAACAGCTTTGTGGGGGTGTCCGGGTTTGATTGTCTGAGATGTGTATGGTCAGTGGTGTTGCACATTACATCATTAAAGTCTCCCCCCAGAAACAACTTATCAGGTTGGTGTTTACCTATGAGGGCAGTCAATTCCTCCAGTAGCTCCTGCCCTAGTCCGGGCGGGGAGTATATTGAGAGAAAAGTGACCCTCTCGTTCCAAAGCGTTCCCAGGATTAGCACATATCGGCCCTGAGGGTCCTGTTCCAAGCATTGGAGGGCAAAAGGGATGCGTTTGTGTTTGAGAATGAGAGTACCCCTAGATCCCATTGTGTATCCCGCATGGAAGGCAGCCCTGTAGTTTGTGCGTTGGAAATGAGAACAATTTGATCCCGCTAGGTGTGTTTCGGATAGCAGGGCCACGTCGGGGGAGTGTCTACTGAGGACTTGCTTAATCAGGCGCCTTTTGATCGTGGAGCCCATCCCATTTACATTCCAGGTGAGCACCTTGAGAGATTTGGGACGTTCAGTCGGAATCAACTGGGGTTGTATGGATGCCATCCAAAAATCAGGGTAAGGGGTTGGGCGGGTGTTTTACGAGGAAGGTATCCCTGTTGGTGATGTATTGCGGTGCATGCCCGAAGTAGTGAATATTATGCTGTCTGGACCATCTGTAGCCTCGTCTTGCCATGAACCTTAACAGTCCCTGGAGCTCGCAATGGCACGTTGCTCCCGGGGTAACAAAGAACTCTATAACTTTCCCTTCTCTCCCCCTCCCCATACTCCACCCCAACACAAAGTACCTGTAGCCCCAACATCGCTGACCCTCAAAAGATGTAGGGTGTCAAATTTACGAACCCTTGATCAAGTTAAAACTAAAGAAATTAGAGGGGGGCCCCCGTAGCCTTTTCCCAGGTGCGATGGAGGTATGCCATCGCTAGCCACATTATTAATGACGTAAACGACTTACAACAGCTTTGTGGCACAACCCAGCACAATCTGTGGTATCAGTTCGGTCCCGCACCCTCCTGGGGGATCAGGCCTTCCCGCGGGAAACCAGCTGAAGTCAGTCCCCAGCTTCCGCCGGTTGGTTCGGTGAGGGTGGCTGATCCGGCTCCAGAGGATGGTCTGCTGGTGGTGTGGGATTTCTGTCCCTGTTGGATCGAGGTGTCGACCAGTACCCTTCAATGTGCTGCTCTGCCCATCGCCAGGCTTCCTTTGGGTCGTTGAAGTGGACCGTTGTACCCTTACGATAGATTTTCAACTGAGCCGGGAAGAGCAGGCCGTATTTGACTCCCATCGCTTTCAGCTGTCTTTGAAGTTTTTCAAAGGATTGCCTTGCCTTCTGGACCTCCCGCTTGTAGTCTGGGAAGAAGGCTATCTTGGACCCGTTAAAGGTGATCGTGCCTTTGGTTCGTCCAAGGTGCAGCAACTCATCTCGGTCCCGATAGTTCAATAGCTTTGCTATCACCGTTCGCGGAGGAGCACCAGGCACTAGTCTGCCAGTGGGCATTCGGTGTGCCCTCTCTATAGAGAAGAATTTAGAAAAGGATTGCTGGTCGAAGACGTCCATCAGCCACTGCTCCAAGAAGAGCTCCATGCAGGGGCCTTCAGCTTTCTCGGGAATACCAAGAATTCGAATGTTGTTGTGCCTGGACCTGCCCTCTCCCTCTTCGACTCTGGCTTCCAGGGTCTTAAGTTTGGCAGAGATTCCTTGGCGTTGTTGTTTCACAGCATGCAGCCCGTCCTCCGTGTTGGAGATGCGCTGTTCCGCCTCACCCGTTCGTGCTGACAGCTTCTGCAAGTCGTGTCGGAGGAGGGACACATCCAGGCTAATTCCGTCCATCTTCTGCTCCATCGATGAGTGAGAATCCGCTATAGCTGCCATGACATCTCTTAAGGAGAGTCCAGATGCAGAGTCTGCATCTACCGACGGCAACGTTTGAGAATCAGGGGATTGTGATGGAGGAATCGTGTACTGGTCGATTCTGTTTTACATGGTGGGCCTTCTAGTTTTGTCCTTTCCCATGTCTGCTGCCGGGCCCCTCGGGCATCTTCTTGTGTCCTGAGTACGGCCCGCCACACAAGGGCCCAGCCCCACAAGGGTATTGCACAGGTCGATGAACACAGCCCGCACCCTGTCTGGGTATAAGTTGCCCCCCCCAACCGGGATGGGTGGGGGGAAGAAGGGTGTGAACAGAACAGTGGTTCCCTTGTCGCAGATCGTTAGGTGGTTGTAGAGCCGGGTGGTGCGCCCGTGTTAGCGGCTGTGCTGGCCTAGCCAAAAGGTGCTGGAGATTTTGCTGTTGTGCCCCAGGGGTGCTTTGGGCTCAGTCAGGTTCAGTGTGCTGATGTGCCACCACGTCCACTTTTGGAAACCCAGTGTCCGTACCACTGAGGACAGGGAAGAAATGGAAGATCTCGCCCCCTTCAGACGACTCCCGACAGCAGCAGATCTCCCCAGCCGCCCTACTTGTTGTGACAGACTCGAACCAGCCTTCTGCCCCCTTGTCCATCGGTATGGGCGGTAGTTGGAGTGGAAAAAGGGTGCCAGCGCCTCCTCAGGTTGTGTACAGCGGCGCGCACCCAGGTCGCCTCCCTCTTTACCTTTCTCTCCCAGTGCTGTCAAAGTATCTTAAGTGGAGGGGGGACCCCAGGGATTTGAGCACCGCTGTAAAATCCAGCACGCTGCTGTGCCCCTCGGTTCCTCAGTGGTCGGGAGCCCCAGACGACTCAGCGGGAGGATGCAGCAACTGTGAACGGCTCGCTACGCCCGGGCGGGAGCTTCCGCTCGTTGAACGTATCAAGCTGCTCCTAAGGTGTTTGCTGTGTGTGAATTCACTTGCGCCGCTCCCGCGGGTGAGTTATGTTTGCCGCTCGCGCTTTCCCTTCAGCCGGGACCGAGATGAGGCAGGGTCTCAGGGTTTCCCGCTCCGGGTATGATGCTTCCTGAACGGGAAGAGGCAGACAAGATGTACCCAGCGCGGGGGCTCTCTGCTGCGGGCACTCACCAGCGGGACCACCTGCGCTGTGTATGGGTCTCCACGGCAGAGACCAGATGGCTGCGCCCATCTCCCCACGTCCGGGCGGGGCAGCTCCAAGCCCGGTTCACTGATTCCTCCGGTCAGGGGCCCACGGATCCTCGCCTCTGCTCCCGGCCCTCCCCGATTCTCCGGAGCTCCGTCTCCGTTGCGAGCCGGCAACCACCGCAGGGTGTGTGGGTGCTCCGATCCACACTCAGAGCGCGCCCAGCGCTCAGCGGCCGTCTTGGTTCGTCTTTGAGCCGCACTGGCGTCTCCTTCCCTCGCTCTGACCCTTGCGGCCCCGGTGCGTTTCAGGCTGGAATTCGGCCCAGATGTGCCCTGGGGTATCACGCAGCGGAGAGCGTATTTAGGGGTCACCAGATATAGTTAAGCAGTCGTTTAGGACAGGATGTCAGGCCGCGGCAGTGGGAGTTCCAAAGGCACACGTCTACCGCATTGCGCAGTTGGCCACGCCCCCGTGAAAGAGGTTTTTGAACAGATAGTTTTACTGTTAGGCATAAAGCACACATTTTCTTCAGCCTATCACCCACCGACGAACAGTGTCTGTGAGAGGTTAAACGGGCTGCTAAAAGAAAGAATTGTCAAGATCTGGATGACTTTAAAAAAAGGATGGCTACATCACCTACCCCTTACATTATTTTCCCTTCCAAATCAGCCCGGATCAGATCACCACCTAACTCCTCATGAGTTGGTGACTGGACGCCGCATGAGAGTGCCTCTTGCTGTGCCTACTGGAGTAAGGACTGATGCCCACAGTTTAGCAAACACACTAGGTAATGAGATGCATTATTACCTAAAAGCAATGACCGCTAATGTTTCCTTTATTTCACAGCAAATTTCACAGCCGAAGGGAGGGGTCAAAAGAAATTGAGTCAAAAAATCACCCAATTGATCTTGACAGCCTTTTGAAGCCACCTAGTTTATATCCTGGGGACCAGGTGCTGGTACGACAATTTGTGTGCAGTGGGTTAAGCCCTGTTTTGAACGTCCTTTAATAGGGAGGAAGTTACCCCTACTGCTGTCAAGTTGCATTCAAGGCGTGCCTGGCTACACCTACACAACATCAAGCTATTTAAAGGAGAAACTTTGGCCCCTCCGACATCTTGTTGCGGCACCGCCTTCCATGCAGCACTTTGCTTACCTTGCTTGAAGGGCCCCCTGATGCCTGGGGATCGCTGTTTCTGGGGACTGCTGCAGCATGGTCCTCATCACCGGCCCCTTCACATGGGGCAGCCATATTGCCTGACACGCGCATGCGCAGGGACCGGCAGCCAGTTTCCGCACATGCGTGATTCATGGTTGCTACAGGAAACCCGCATAACCTTGGAGCGTCATTCCCATGCAGGAATAACACTTAAGGGGATCTGACATCACTACCTTTGCATCACAACTATTCCTGTTGTTTGGGTATGATGCTTCTGCCGTTGGTACCTGTGTCTGAGTCAGTTTCTCTTGTTGGTACCTGCACCTCACACTGCCTTCCTGGCCAGCTCTTGCCTTTTGTTCTTTCTTCCTCTCCTGTCTTCTCAGTTCTTTCGGACCATTACCAGCTTCTGGGTCCTGTTTGCTTCTTGCATCTCCTGGCTTCTCTTACCTTCCTCTCCTTGGACACCCACATCAGTGTTCGCACTGTCTGGACACCACGTTAATCCCATGGGTGGTCCCTTCCTTGGTGCTAGGAGAGGGTTCCTAGTCTCTGACTGAGTTTCGTATCCTCGGCTTGGGGCTGGGGACGATCTTCCTTCACATGCTGTCCCGGGACTGGAGTGGACACCAGCACCAGGAGGATCCTGGATCGAAACAAATCGAAGACCACAATTAAATGGGAAACATGGGGGGCACATTTTGACAGATTGCAATGCCTTACCGACCAATTGGAGCCATTGGAGTCATTGGAGCCAGACTTGGAAGTCTTGCAAAAACTCAGGAATGAACTACAGGCCGTACGTGTCGAAGTTGCCTCTCTACGTGCTGAGAATGTCCAGCTGAAAGATGCCCTCGCTACCACCACCTCATCAGCCCTAACTGAGTCAGTGGTGGGACAGGCCAGTGCGTTAAAGTACGATGGGGACCCCAGAAAACTAACGGAATTCTGCAACGATTACACTATCCAGTTTATGCTCCTCTCAACCCATGTTGCAACAGATAAAGCTAAGATTGGATATATCAACAGTCATTTAGCTGGTAACGTCCTGGCATGGGTGGTACCATTTGTGTCCTCCCACAGTCCCCTTGTGGACGACTTTGCTGGTTTTGAAAAAACCTTTTTTGATGTCTTCAAGACACCCAATCAAGCAGCACAGAATCAGTTATTGGAATTGCAGCAAGGATCTCTGGACTTGGTTGCCTAGATAGGCCGTTTTAAGCAGCTGGCCACAGAATCACTATGGCCTGAGGTGACTCAGCTCACTCTATTCCACAAAGGGTTGCAGGAAAAATATAATGACGAGCTAGTACCTATGCCCGGAGAAACACTACTACAAGGCTTGCTTGACCAAGTCTTTTGTATTGACCATCGTCGGACACAAAGAAAAGCGGAATGCCGGGGGGCAGTCCAGAACAGCCCCCAAGCAACACTATCATCTCCGGGGCCATCAACCATATCAGGTGAGCACACTGCTGAGCCCATGCAGATCGGTACCTTGCGAGGGCTGTTATCCAAGGCTGAGCGGCTGTTATCCAAGGCTGAGCGACGTTGGCATAGAATCAACCGGCTGTGCTTATATTGTGGGGCCTCTGGCCATTTCCTGGATGCCTGTCCTGTACGCCCAGTCAAGACAAAAGAAAACTGATGGGCCTACCCTTAGAAGGGAAGCAGATGGGGGGCCTTTCTTGCTTAAGAAACATCTTCCTGAAGACCCTGAAGGTTTAATGTCTCCAGCTCCGTTGTTTGTCCTGGAGGTCGGTCTGGCATGGGGTCCTGGACAAAATGAAACAACCCTCGTTTTACAGGTTTTACTGGATTGTGAGGAACCAGGCAACTACATCGATGAAACCTTCGTACAACTGAACGACATTCCCAGGAAATCCAAAACTCACATAGCGGACATCCGGTTATCGACAGCACCCCTTTTTTTTCTGGGCCTATAAAGGACCACACCAGCCCTTTGCGAGTCTCCATGAGCCTACATTCTGAACGGCTTTCATTCAATGTCATTGTCTCTCTTATGTATCCTGTGGTAGTTGGCATACCATGGCTCATGACACATAACTGCACAATTAACTGGACTACGTGAGAACTGATCTTCTCTTCCGATCACTGCACTGTGAATTGCTGCCCTATGTTTTGTCAAACCACAGATCGATTCCCGGGCATGAATGGAAAGGCTGCAATGGTCCAACAAATGTTCTGTTTAACATTACCTGCAGAATACTACCAGTACCAGGAAATCTTTCACCAACCTGCAAAGACATGCCTACCACCTAACCGGAACATGGACTGGAAATCAATGTGGTTCCCCCTTTTGAATGACATCACTGTCAAAGACCGTTACCCACTGCCTCTGATAAAGGACATACTGGAATCATTATAAGAAGCCACGATTTTCATAAAGCTCGATTCACGTGGGGCATATCATCTAGTCCGCATTAGACCATGCCATGAGTGGAAAACCGCCTTTAAAACGCTGTTCGGGCACTACGAATATAGGGTCATGCCTTTCAGACTGAGCAACGCCCCGGCGGTATTCCAGCGATTCATAGATTCCGTTTTCAGTGATCTTATATGGATTTCCATTTGGCTATACCTGGACGATATACTGATTATTTCTGCCAGCCAAGAAGACCATATAGCTCACGTTCGGGAGGTGCTACATAGATTACGACAGAACCATCTGTTTTCCAAGTTGGAGAAGTGCTAATTTCATATGACTCAGATGGAGTTCCTGGGTTATGTTGTCAGTCCGGGGGGGTTCACATGGATCCCACGAAGGTACAAGCAATCTTGCAGTGGAATCCCCTCACAATCTGAAGTCCCTGCAGCGCTTCCTAGGATTTGCAAACTATTACCAGTGTTTCATCTCAAACTTTGCCCATGTAACGAAGGACCTTTTTTGTTTGCTGAGAACCAAACAGACCCTTCCAATGGACTGAGCAAGCGACTGATGCTTTTCGTACCCTACAGAAGGCTTTTACTACTGCTCCTGTGTTTTATGCCACCCTGATAACACCCTTCCATTTGTAGTCGAAGCTGACACTTCGGACCACCTTTTGGGCGCCGTCCTTCTTCAGGCCAATCTCCAGTCTCGTTCTGAGTTACCAGTGGCCTATTATTTGCAGAAATTGTGGGCCAGCGAACAGAACTACTCCAAAATTGAAAAGGAGCTGCTCGCCATCAGAGCTGCCTTTGAGGAATGGCGCCAACACCTGCTAGGGGGCCCATTTAAGGTGGAAGTCCAAACTGACCACTGCAATCTGCAGTATCTACGCACCCAGCAATGCAGGAACTTCAGGCAAGCAAGGTGGGTGTTTTTCTTCCTGCAATATGATTCCTTCATCACCTACATCGCAGGCACACAGAACAAAAGGGCCGATGCCTTGCACCTTTCCTTGCAGGCCGTTGAGAGTAGGGTCTGCTGCGGCCTTGCACTGTCTCCTGTGAAACACTTCCTTGCGGCCATACAGATTCTGTTGGACCAAATCAGGCAAGCTACAGCGCATGATCATTGGATCACGGATCTGCTTCATGATAAGGACGCCAGCATGAAGGAGGGATTACTATTCCACAGAGAACCCACATATGTCCTGACACCCGTCTTGCAACAGATGGTACTATCCCAGATGCATGAGTCCAAACTGGCAGGACACAGAAGAGAACAAGCCATGACGGAATTAGTCCAGTGCCAGTTCTGGTGGCCGGGGTTGAGGAGTCAAGTTAAGGTGTATGTGTTCACCTGTCCCATATGTGCACAAACCAAGGCAACCCATATTCGACCAGTTGGACTCTTGAAGCCTTTGGAAGTACCACCTTGGCCATGGCACACTGTTTCTGCAAATGTCGTTGTTGACCTTGCATTGTGCAACAGGTTTACATGTATCTTTGTTACTGTGGACTGTTTCTTCAAGATGGGCCACTTAGTGCCTTCACCAGGGCTTCCTACCGCCACACACATGGCTGAGGTTTTTTCCTTCCATGTATTTTGTCTACATGGCGCGCCCACCAAAATCATTTCAGACCGGGGATCCCAGTTTACATACCGCTGTTGAACCCCATTATGCAAACTCATCGTTGTCACCACCACATTCAGTTCAGGTTACCACCCGCAGACCAATCGCCAAACGGAACGCACCAATCAGTCTCTGGAGCACTATCTGCGATGTTTCACAAGCACTATGCAAACCAACTGGAGTTCTTATCTACTCATGGCAGAGGTGGCTTGCAACAACTCCCTTCACACTAGTACCGGGGTTAGTCCCTACTAATGTTGCATGGTTTCCATCCGGAGGTTCTGCTCATGTGTGCTGTGATTCCCGGTCCTGTGGTATCTAGCAATGGTCTGGGCCTACGCTTAGAGGAGATACACTGCACAGTGTCCAGCCATCTCTCGGATGCCAAGGCCCTCCTTAAGACGGCTGCTGACAAACATCGCACACCCGAACCACAGTATAATCCAGGGGACAAGGTGTGGCTCTCCACCAAGAACTTACCTTTGGGAACATCCCTCGGAAGTTGCTTTTCCTTGTGTTGGTCCTTTTTGAATATCACGCTGGATTTCACCTGTGGCCTTTCGTCTTGCTTTGCCTCCAGCTTGGAAAGTACATCCCGTCTTTCATGTCTCCCTGTTGAAGCTATATCGGCCGGATCAGTTGCATTGACCACAGCCTTGTTCTGGTCCGGTTTTGCTGTCTGGCTGCTCTGAGTGGCGGATATTTGTGACTCCCTTGTCCGCCATGGTCGGCTCTACTTTCTGGTATCCTGGAAGGGCTATGCTGCATGCAGCAATTCTTGGGAACTTGCTTCTGGTTTGCATGCCCCCCGTTTGGTTCACCGTTTCTTCCTGCGGTTCCCTTGGTAGCCTGTTGCTCTGTCCGGTCCTTGGGGCGGGGGCAGCATGTCGAGGCACTGCCTTTCAGGCAGTGCCATGCTTACCTTGCGTGGAGGGCCCCCTGGCGCCTGGGGGATTGCTGTCTCCGGGGACGCTGCGGGGTGGTCCTCCTCGCTGACCCCTTCACATGTGGGCTGCCATCTTGACTGTCAAGCGCATGACCAGAGGATCGTCAGCCAGTTTCCGCGCATGCACATTTCATGGTTGCTATGGGCAACCCGCCGTAGCCTTGGAGCCTTGTTTGCATGCAGGAATAACGCTTAAGGGGATCTGACACTACTACCTGCACGTCGCAACTATTCTTGTTGTTTGGCTATGACGCTTCTCCCATTGGTACATGTGCCTTACTTAGTGACTCTTATTGGTACTTGCGCCTTGCACTATTTTCATGGCCAGCTCTTGCCTTTTGTTCTTCCTTCCTCTCCTGTGTACTCAGTTCCTTTAGAAGCATCTTTTCAGGGGACCGTCCCTTCAGAGTTAGGGCCAGTTAGGCATTCCATCAACCCCAGACCTTAGTAAATAAAGGTTTTTATGTTTTTTAAACGAATACTTTTGATTCTGTGTCTCTCTCTTGATGCCATGCCTGCCTTACAATGTCCATTATGAACCCACACCACGTTTGCCTTTGGTGTCTCGGAGGACTGCTGTTCCTGTCAGTCGATGACTGGAAAGGCGCTTAAAGAGGTGCCTGCTTTGGCTGGCTCATGGCCCTTACCGCGAGGTTCCTGCTTTGGCTGGCTCCTGTCCCTACCTATGAGGTACGTGCTTCGGCTGGCTCATGTCCCCACCTGTGACGTGCTTGCTCTGGCTGGCTCCTGCCCCTACCTGTGAGGTGCCTGCTTTGGCTTGCTCCTGCCCCTACCTGTTAGGTGCCTGCTTTGGCTGGCTCCTGCCCCTGTCCATGAGGTGCCTGCTTTGGCTGGCTCCTGCCCCTGTCCGTGAGGTGCCTGCTTTGGCTGGCTCCTGCTACCCCCTGTGAGGTGCCTGCTTTGGCTGGCTCCTGCCCCTACCTGTAAGGTGCCTGCTTTGGGAGGCTCCTGCCCTTACCTGTGAGGTGCCTGCTTTGGGAGGCCCCTGCCCCTACCTGTGAGGTGCCTGCTTTAGCTGACTCCTGCCCCGGTCTGTGAGGTGCCTGCTTTGGCTGGCTCCTGCCACTGTCCCTGAGGTGCCTGCTTTGACTGGCTCCTGCTACCGCCTGTGAGGTGCCTGCTTTGGCTGGCTCCTGCCCCCACCCGTGAGGTGCCCGCTTTGGCTGACTCCTGCCCCCACCCTGCTTTGCCTGGCTCCTGCGCCCACCCATGAAGTGCCTGCTTTGGCTGGCTTCTGCCCCCCATGAGGTGCCTGCTTTGGCTGGCTCCTGCCCTGGTCCGTGAGGTGCCTGCTTTGGCTGGCTCCTGCCCCCCCCCCATGAGGTGCCTACTCTGGCTAGCTCATGCCCCCACCCGTGCGGTGCCTGCTTTGGCTGGCTCCTGCCCCCACCCATGAGGTGCCTTCTTTGGCTTGCTCCTGCCCCTACCGGAGTGGTGCCTGCTTTGGCTGGCTCCTTCCCGTAGCCGTGAGGTGCATGCTTTGGCTCTCTCCTGCACCTAGCCATGAGGTACCTGCTTTGCCTGGTTCCTGCCCTACTCGTGTTGTGCCTGCTTTGGCTCTTCCCTGCCCCTAGCCGTGTGAGGTGCCTGCTTTGGCTGGCTCCTGCCTGTGAGGTGCCTGCTTTGGATGCCTCCTGCCCCTACCCGTGAGGTGCCTGCTTTGGCTGGCTTCTGTCCCTACCCGTGAGGGGCCTGCTTTGGATGGCTTATTCCCCTACCCGTCAGGTGCCTTCTTTGGCTGGCTCCTGCCCCCACCCGTGAGGTGCCTGCTTTGGCTGGCTCATGCCCCTACCCGTGAGGTGCCTGCCTTGGCTGGCTCCTGCCCCCATCCGTGAGGTGCTTACTTTAGCTGGCTCCTGCCCCTACCTGTGAGGTGCCTGATTTGGCTGCCTCCTGCCCCACCTTTGAGGAGCATGCTTTGGCTGGCACAAGGCCCTACCCATGAGGTGCCTGCTTTGGCTGGCAACTGCCCCTACTCGTGAGGTACCTGCTTTGGCTGGCTCTTGCGCCTATCTCTGAGGTGCCTGTGGCTGGCTCATGCCCCTACCCGTGAGGTGCCTGCTTTGGCTGACTCCTGCTCCTATCCGTGAGGTGCCTGCTTTGGCTGGCTCCTGGCTCACCCTGAGGTGCCTGTTTTGACTGCCTCCTGCCCCCACCCGTGAGGTGCGTGCTTTGGCTGGCTCCTGCCACCGCCCGTGAGGTGCCTGCTTTGGCTGGCTCCTGCCCCTACCCGTGGGGTGCTTGCTCTGGCTGGCTCATGCCCCTACCCGTGTGGTGCCAGCTTTGGCCGGCTCCCGCCCCTACCCCTGAGATGCCTGCTTTGTCTGGCTCCTGTCCACACCCTGCTTTGGCTGGCTCCTGACACTGCCCGTGAGGTGCCTGCTTTTGCTGGCTCCTGCCCTTACCCGTGAGGTGCCTGCTTTGGCTGACTCCTGCTCCTATCCGTGAGGTGCCTGTTTTGGCTGGCTCCTGGCTCACCCTGAGGTGCCTGTTTTGGCTGCCTCCTGCCCCCACCCGTGAAGTGTCTGCTTTGGCTGCCTCCTGCCACCGCCCGTGAGATGCCTGCTTTGGCTGGCTCCTGCCCCTACCCTTGGGGTGCCTGCTTTGGCTCGCTCTTGCCTCCACCTGTTAGGTGCCTGCTTTGTCTGGCTCATGCCCCCACCCGTGCGGTGCCTACTCTGGCTGGCTCATGCCCCTACCCGTGTGGTGCCTGCTTTGGCCGGCTCCCGCACCTACCCCTGAGATGCCTGCTTTGTCTGGCTCCTGTCCACACCCTGCTTTGGCTGGCTCCTGCCCCCACCCATGGGGGGCCTGCTTTGGCTGGCTCATGCCCCTACCTCTGAGGTGCCTACTCTGGCTTGCTCATGCCCCCACCCGTGAGGTGCCCGCTTTGACTGGCTCCTACCCCTACCGGTGTGGTGCCTGCTTTGGCTGGCTCCTGCCCCTACCCATGAGGTGCCTGCTTTGGCTCTCTCCCGCCCCTAGCCGTGAGGTGACTGCTTTGGCTGGTTCCTTCCCCTACCCTTGTGGTGCCTGCTCTGGCTGGCACCTGCCTCTACCCTTGAGGTGCCTGATTTGGATGGTTCCTGCCAATATCCGTGTGGTGTTTGCTTTGGCTGGCTCCTGCCCCTACCCGTGAGGTGCCTGCTTTGGCTGGCTCCTGCCTGTGAGGTGCCTGCTTTGGGTGGCTCCTGTCCCTACCCGTGAGGTGCCTGCTTTGGCTGGCTCCTGTCCCTACCCGTGAGGGGCCTGCTTTGGATGGCTTATGCCCCTACCCGTGAGGTGCCTTCTTTGGCTGGCTCCTGCCCCCACCTGTGAGGTGCCTGATTTGGCTTGCTCATGCCCCTACCCATGAGGTGCCTGCTTTGGCTGGTTCCTGCCCCTGCCCGTGAGGTGCCTGCTTTGGCTGGCTCATGCCCCTAACCGCGAGGTTCTTGCTTTGGCTGGCTCCTGTCCCTACCTATGAGGTACGTGCTTTGCTTGGCTCATGTCCCCACCTGTGACGTGCCTGCTCTGGCTGGCTCCTGCCCCTACCTGTGAGGTGCCTGCTTTGGCTGGCTCCTGCCCCTACCCGTGAGGTGCCTGCTTTGGATGGCTCCTGCCCCTACCCGTGAGGTGCCTGCTTTGGATGGTTTATGCCCCTACCCGTGAGGTGCCTGCTTTGGCTGGCTCCTGCTTCTACCCGTGAGGTGCCTGCTTTGGCTGGATCTTGCCCCTACCCGGGAGGGGCCTGCTTTGGATGGCTTATGCCCCTACCCGTGAGGTGCCAGCTTTGGCTGGCTCCTGCCCCAACCCGTGAGGTGCCTGCTTTGTCTGGCTCCTGTCCCTACCCGTGATGTGCCTGCTTTGGCTGCCTCCTGCCCTTACCCGTGAAGTGCCTGCTTTGGCTGGCTCCTGCCTCCACCCATCAGGTGCCTGCTTTGGCTGGCTCCTGCCCCTACCCGTGAGGTGCCTGCTTTGGTTGGCTCATGCCCCTACCTGAGGTATCTGCTTGCAAGGAAGGAATGCCTCTTTTCATCACTAAGAACACCTCCAGGATGCCCTTAATTAACGCATCTTTAGGCGGGTGCATAACAGATGCTGTAAGCTTCAGAGCACAGCCCTTGCCAGCACATTACACGTGAGGCAGTTGGCAAGGCTGTTGCTATGCCGTAAATCACGGCCTTGCAGGAGTGGTGGACGTGATATATTGCCTCCACTCTCGGATTACATCAGAATCGAATCCATTTCTTCATGGCAAAGTGTCTTTCAACTGAGACCCGGCACTTTTCCATTTTAACATGTACCTCTGAATCATGCCTTCAGTTTGGGGACCATCCAGGTGTTTGTATTCCACCTCTGGGCAATCTTCCTCGGTTATAATGCATGTTTCCTTATCAGACATGTTCCCTGCTAAGGCAAGTACAGATTATTGTATGGTGATACAAATTACAAAGAAAATGCATAGAAGGGATGGACTATACACACTTGCACATCACATATTCAGACGTGTTTGTGCATCATTGTGATGTGTGCCTTTTGCCCCACTGCATTCCCAACTTTATGCACAGCAGAAAAGGATGACACATTGTGTTGGTTCCAAATGATCCGAGGGAGCTTCGTCTGGACATACACACTAGAAGATCCGCACGACATTGAAACTGTGGTCACAAGTCTCAGATCGAAGCATTGTGTGCAACATCCTGAAAGACAAGTACAGGGGCAGTTCACTAATGCCTGTGTCCGCGGACTGCAGCGTGTTGCTGCCTGATGAGTCCGTTAGTGCACCACTGACAGGGAAAGTCTAATTACACTCTTATTTTATAAGGTTTTCTTTATTTTATTTATTTTTTAATGTGATTGAAAAACATAGTTGTCTTGCTGAGTTTTCCTCCTTTTTCCTCCTTTACCTGAGAGAAGAAGCACACCTCAAGGGAGCAGGGATTTCAGTTTCTCTCTGTCATTGCAAAGCTCTGTGCTTTGTTTCGGTAGGGCAATTTGCCATGGGGTCCTCAGACAGGCTGGCATGGAGCAGCTCTCTTGGTATAGGTGCCTACTGAGATGCCTGGCTGGATGCATTGGGTTCACATGTTGCTCCACACAGGTGCTAGGGGGCACTCTCTTGTATGTTGATGAGCTTTTTTGTCTGACCACACACATCCCATGAGCTTATAGGGTATCCAAAGGGCCTAAAAAGATTTCTGCAGAAATTATCATATGTTATTTTTTTGTACATAACACAATGACACAAAATGACCACGAGACAGATAAACAACAGGGCGTTATAGCCTCAAGAAAAATCCAGAACGGATGGCTGTCTGTATACAACCTGTCCTTCAGAATGCGACAAATGCATAATCATTACTGGAAAAAAAGTTTAAGGGATGTTTCTATTAAGAGCCCTAATCCCTTAAAATAAGTGTTGCTCCTGAAACCTGCCGAGTCTGCAGGAACAAGATGGACAGGTTATGCAAGAAGCGCCGGAAGCCCAGAGGCCTCAGAGCGCTCTCCTTCCATGGCCTGCCTGCCCACACGCACCTGTGCTACAAGGAGACGGTCTGCAGTGAATACTGTCTGCAGGGGAGCTCTCAGCAGCGTGGCAGCTGCTACTGAAACACCTTATTAAAGCCATGACAAGCTCTCCAGGTTCCTTGCTTTGGAATTCCTTTTTGTCCTAAGTCACATTCATTAGTTGATAAACCTGGAGCCATTGATGGTAGTATATTTAATTAGTGCACTGCCAGGCTTTGCAACAGCAGAGTAGAACTCTATGGTATGTTATTGGGCATTTGTATAGCGCCTTTCCCCATTGGTATGATCTCAAAGCGCTGTGGGATGAACGCCCTTGGGGACCATAGACAAGGTTAGTGGAGAAAGTAGGGTAGTAAGTAGTGTTTGGGTGCACTCAGTGTGTGTGCAACTCACCTGACATGTATGTGTTTCATACAACCTATTCCCAACCTCAAAACCGGATTTGAAATGGATTATTTTTATTTAAATGCATAGAGCGTTTTCTTTGTAACACAACAGAGGTTGTATATTAGTGTGTTTTTCCAGCTCATAAGATTCTACTTGCCTTCAACATATCAAGAATTTGAATATGTCCTACCTGAGCTCGATGAAGAGACCTCAATAAGAATTTGGTTGGATTACGCCAACTAGACCTCAGAGAGACCCATACGACTGGATTTGTGACTGCGTAATACCCATGCGGTAATTACCTCAAAGTAATATCACGTGTGGTGATAGTTGTGCGTGGAAGGCTGCGGAAACATGCAGTTTTTAACAGGTTTAAAATGTTAAACTCTTAAATTTCGGCAGGCGGTAATCCCCTTACCACCACTTTTTGACTTCACTGACAAACTGTTAAGGTATTAAAGGAGATGATGATGCTACCATGTAGTATAAAGGGGGTACAGTACCCCATGCTGTATATTATAAGGTTATTGGAGTATGGTCACCTTATAAAGGAACTCAGCCTCCAGCCTGTGACCCACAATATCCCTATAATGCTCAATAGGGGCTGGTTTATCCTGTATATGAAAGCACAGGAGTATGTCATACTCTCAGATTGCTGAAGAAAATAGGTTGAAATGAAATGGAGAAAGTGAACTATAACAGACGACAGAATCATAACAGGAATTCTGAAGTAACACATACATTTTATTTAGTGAGCATGCCAAAGAAGGTTCTGCATCACTGCTTTCAAGATATGTTCCAATACCTTCATCAGGGGGGCTTAGACACCTTACAAGTATGCAGTCATTATGCTTCAAAATATTCCAGCAAGAGTTCATGATATTGTGGGGTGCATTTGGGTACCAGGGAGCAGCTGGATGCATGCGAGTCGCAACAGGGTCATGGGGTCAATGCTGTCTTGCGGGAACGAGTCTCTGTATCACTTATGGGGACACTTGCTCAGTATACATGAGGTATGGGGAAGGTGAGCCATGCTATGTCAATAATAGCTTGAGGGCACGAGTCTCCTTATCACTAATGGGGACACTTGCTCAGTATCCATGAGGTATGGGGAAGGAGAGCCATCCTAGATCAATGATTGCTTGAGGGCACGAGTCTCCTTAATACCAGTGAGGACACTTGCTCAGTTTCCATGAGGTATGGGGAAGGAGAGCCATGCTAGGGTCAGTTGCTGGTTTGAGGGCACACGCCTCCTGCCACTAATGGTTAAACTTGCTCAGTATCCACAAGGTATGGGGAAGGAGAGCCAGGCTAGTGTGAGTGCTGGGTTAAGAGCATGAGCCCCCATTATCACTAATGGTGACACTTGCTCAGTATCCATAAGGTATGGGGTAGGAGAGCCAGGCTAGGATGAGTGCTGGTTTGAGTGCACAAGTCTCCTTAATACTAATGGGGACACTTACTCAGTATCCATGAGGTGTGGGGAAGGAGAGCTGGCTAGGGTCAGTGTTGGTTTGAGGGCACAAGTCCCCTTATCACTAATGGTGACACTTGCTCAGTTTCCATGAGGTATGGGGAAGGAGAGCCAGGCTACGACAATGATAGCTTGAAGGCACGAGTCTCCTTATCACTAATGGTGACACTTGTTCAGTAACCATTAGGGATGGGGAAGGAGAGCCATGCTAGGGTGAGTGCTGGTTTGAGGGCACACGTCTCCTTATCACTTATGGTGACACTTGCTAAGTATCCATGAGGTATGGGGAAGGAGAGCCATGCTAGGGTGAGTGCTGGTTTGAGGGAACAAGTCTCCTTATCACTAATGGTTACAGTTGCTCAGTATCCATGAGGTATGGGGAAGGAGAGCCAGGCTAGGGTTAGTGCTGGAGTGAGGGCACAAGTCTCCTTATCACTAACCTTGACACTTGCTCAGTATCCATGAGGTATGGGGAAGGATAGCCATCCTAGATCAATGATAGCTTGCGGGCACGAGTCTCCTTATCACTAACGGTGATACTTGCTCAGTATCCATGAGGTATGGGTAAGGAGAGACAGGCTAGGGTGAGTGCTGGTTTGAGGGCACAAGTCTACTTAATACTAATGTTGACATTTTCTCAGTATCCGTGAGGTATGGGGATGGAGAGCCAGGCTCTGGTGAGTTCCTGACAAGTCTCCTTATCACTAATGGGGACACTTGCTCAGTATCCATGAGGAAGGAGCTCCAGGCTAGGATGTGTGCTGGTTGCAGGGCACGAGTCTCCTAATCACTAATGGGGATATTTGCTCAGTATACGTGAGGTATGGGGAAGGAGAGCCAGGCTAGGTGCTGGTTTGAGGGCATGAGTCTCCTTATCACTAATGGTGATACGTGCTCAGTATCCATGATGTATGGGGAAGGAGAGCCAAGCTAGGATCAGTGCTGGTTTGAGGGCACAAGCCTCCTGTCACTAATGGTGACACTTTCTCACTATCCATGAGGTATGGTGAAGGAGAGCCAGGCTATTGTGAGTGCTGGTTTGAGGGCATGAGCCTCCTTTTCACTAATGGTGCCACTTGCTCAGTATCCATGAGGTATGGGGAAGGAGAGCAAGGGCTAGGTTAATGATAGATTCAGGGCACAAGTCTCCTTGTCACTTATGGTGACACTTGCTCAGTATCCGTGAGTATGGGGAAGGAGATCCAGGCTAGGGTGAGTGCTGCTTTGAGGGCACAAGTCTCCTTGTCACTAATGGCGACACTTGCTCAGTATCCATGAGGTATGGGGAAGGAGAGCCATGCTATGGTGAGTGCTGGTTTGAGGGCACGAGTCTCCATATCACTAATGGTGACACTTGCTCAGTATCCATGAGGTATGGAGAAGTATAGCCAGGCGAGGTTCAGTGATAGCTTGAGGGCACAAGTCTCCTTATCACTAATGGTGGCACTTGTTCAGTATCCATGAGGTATGAGGAAGGAAAGCCATGCTAGGATCAGTGGTGGTTTGAGGGCACGAGTCCCCTTATCACTAATGGTGACACTTGCTCAGTTTCCATGAGGTATGGGGGAAGGAGAGCCAGGCTACGACAATGATAGCTTGAGGGCACGAGTCTCCTTATCATTAATGGTGACACTTGCTCAGTAACCATGAGAGATGGGGAAGGCAAGCCAAGCTAGGGTGAGTGCTGCTTTGAGGGCACAAGTCTCCTTATCACTTCTGGTGACACTTGCTAAGTATCCATGAGGTATGAGGAAGGAAAGCCATGCTAGGATCAGTGGTGGTTTGAGGGCACGAGTCCCCTTATCACTAATGGAGACAGTTGCTCAGTATCCATGAGGTATGGGGAAGGAGAGCCAGGCTGCGACAATGATAGCTTGAGGGCACGAGTCTCCTTATCACCAATGGTGACACTTGCTCAGTAACCATTAGGGATGTGGAAGGAGAGCCATGCTAGGGTGAGTGCTGGTTTGAGGGCACAAGTCTCCTTATCACTTATGGTGACACTTGCTAAGTATCCATGAGGTTTGGGGAAGGAGAGCCATGCTAGGGTGAGTGCTGGTTTGAGGGAACAAGTCTCCTTATCACTAATGGTGACAGTTGCTTAGTATCCATGAGGTATGGGGAAGGACAGCCAGGCTAGGGTTAGTGCTGGAGTGAGGGCACAAGTCTCCTTATCACTAACGTTGACACTTGCTCAGTATCCATGAGGTATGGGGAAGGAGAGCCATCCTAGATCAATGATAGCTTGCGGGCACGAGTCTCCTTATCACTAATGGTGACACTTGCTCAGTATCCATGAGGTATGGGTAAGGAGAGCCAGGCTAGGGTGAGTGCTGGTTTGAGGGCACAAGTCTCCTTAATACTAATGTTGACATTTTCTTAGTATCCGTGAGGTATGGGGATGGAGAGCCAGGCTCTGGTGAGTGCTGGCTTGAGGGCACAAGTCTCCTTAGCACTAATGGGGACACTTGCTCAGTATCCAAGAGGAAGGAGCTCCAGGCTAGGATGTGTGCTGGTTGCAGGGCACGAGTCTCCTAATCACTAATGGGGATACTAGCTCAGTATACGTGAGGTATGGGGAAGAAGAGCCAGGCTAGGTGCTGGTTTGAGGGCATGAATCTCCTTATCACTAATGGTGATATGTGCTCAGCCCATGCTAGGGTGAGTGCTGGTTTGAGGTCAACCGTCTCCTTATCATTAATGGTGACACTTGCTCCATATCTGTGAGGTATAGGAAAGGAGAGCCAGGCAACGGTGAGTGCTGCTTTGAGGACACAAGTCTCCTTATCACTAATGGTGACACTTGCTCAGTATCCATGAGGTATGGGGAAGGATAGCCATGCTAGGGCGAGTGCTGGTTTGAGGGCACAAGTCTCCTTATCACTAATGGTGATGCTTGCTAAGTTTCCATGAGGTATGGGGAAGTAGAGCCAGGCTAGGTTCAGGGATAGCTTGAGGGCACAAGTCTCCTTATCACTAATGGTGGCACTTGTTCAGTATCCATGAGGTATGAGGAAGGAAAGCCATGCAAGGATCAGTGGTGGTTTGAGGGCATGAGTCCCCTTATCACTAATGGTGACACTTGCTCAGTTTCCATGAGGTATGGGAAAGGAGAGCCAGGCTACGGTGAGTGCTGCTTTGAGGACACAAGTCTCCTTATCACTAATGGTGACACTTGCTCAGTATCCATGTGGTATGGGGAAGGATAGCCATGCTAGGGTGAGTGCTTGTTTGAGGGCACAAGTCTCCTTATCACTAATGGTGACACTTGCTCAGTAACCATTAGGGATGTGGAAGGAGAGCCATGCTAGGGTGAGTGCTGGTTTGAGGGCACAAGTCTCCTTATCACTTATGGTGACACTTGCTAAGTATCCATGAGGTTTGGGGAAGGAGAGCCATGCTAGGGTGAGTGCTGGTTTGAGGGAACAAGTCTCATTATCACTAATGGTGACAGTTGCTTAGTATCCATGAGGTATGGGGAATGACAGCCAGGCTAGGGTTAGTGCTGGAGTGAGGGCACAAGTCTCCTTATCACTAACGTTGACACTTGCTCAGTATCCATGAGGTATGGGGAAGGAGAGCCATCCTAGATCAATGATAGCTTGTGGGCACGAGTCTCCTTATCACTAATGGTGACACTTGCTCAGTATCCATGAGGTATGGGTAAGGAGAGCCAGGCTAGGGTGAGTGCTGGTTTGAGGGCACAAGTCTCCTTAATACTAATGTTGACATTTTCTCAGTATCCGTGAGGTATGGGGATGGAGAGCCAGGCTCTGGTGAGTGCTGGCTTGAGGGCACAAGTCTCCTTAGCACTAATGGGGACACTTGCTCAGTATCCATGAGGAAGGAGCTCCAGGCCAGGATGTGTGCTGGTTGCAGGGCACGAGTCTCCTAATCACTAATGGGGATACTTGCTCAGTATACGTGAGGTATGGGGAAGGAGAGCCAGGCTAGGTGCTGGTTTGAGGGCATGAATCTCCTTATCACTAATGGTGATATGTGCTCAGCCCATGCTAGGGTGAGTGCTGGTTTGAGGTCAACCGTCTCCTTATCATTAATGGTGACACTTGCTCCATATCTTTGAGGTATAGGAAAGGAGAGCCAGGCAACGGTGAGTGCTGCTTTGAGGACACAAGTCTCCTTATCACTAATGGTGACACTTGCTCAGTATCCATGAGGTATGGGGAAGGATAGCCATGCTAGGGTGAGTGCTGGTTTGAGGGCACAAGTCTCCTTATCACTAATGGTGATGCTTGCTAAGTTTCCATGAGGTATGGGGAAGTAGAGCCAGGCTAGGTTCAGGGATAGCTTGAGGGCACAAGTCTCCTTATCACTAATGGTGGCACTTGTTCAGTATCCATGAGGTATGAGGAAGGAAAGCCATGCAAGGATCAGTGGTGGTTTGAGGGCACGAGTCCCCTTATCACTAATGGTGACACTTGCTCAGTTTCCATGAGGTATGGGAAAGGAGAGCCAGGCTACAGTGAGTGCTGCTTTGAGGACACAAGTCTCCTTATCACTAATGGTGACACTTGCTCAGTATCCATGTGGTATGGGGAAGGATAGCCATGCTAGGGTGAGTGCTTGTTTGAGGGCACAAGTCTCCTTATCACTAATGGTGACACTTGCTCAGTAACCATTAGGGATGTGGAAGGAGAGCCATGCTAGGGTGAGTGCTGGTTTGAGGGCACAAGTCTCCTTATCACTTATGGTGACACTTGCTAAGTATCCATGAGGTTTGGGGAAGGAGAGCCATGCTAGGGTGAGTGCTGGTTTGAGGGAACAAGTCTCATTATCACTAATGGTGACAGTTGCTTAGTATCCATGAGGTATGGGGAATGACAGCCAGGCTAGGGTTAGTGCTGGAGTGAGGGCACAAGTCTCCTTATCACTAACGTTGACACTTGCTCAGTATCCATGAGGTATGGGGAAGGAGAGCCATCCTAGATCAATGATAGCTTGCGGGCACGAGTCTCCTTATCACTAATGGTGACACTTGCTCAGTATCCATGAGGTATGGGTAAGGAGAGCCAGGCTAGGGTGAGTGCTGGTTTGAGGGCACAAGTCTCCTTAATACTAATGTTGACATTTTCTCAGTATCCGTGAGGTATGGGGATGGAGAGCCAGGCTCTGGTGAGTGCTGGCTTGAGGGCACAAGTCTCCTTAGCACTAATGGGGACACTTGCTCAGTATCCATGAGGAAGGAGCTCCAGGCCAGGATGTGTGCTGGTTGCAGGGCACGAGTCTCCTAATCACTAATGGGGATACTTGCTCAGTATACGTGAGGTATGGGGAAGGAGAGCCAGGCTAGGTGCTGGTTTGAGGGCATGAATCTCCTTATCACTAATGGTGATATGTGCTCAGCCCATGCTAGGGTGAGTGCTGGTTTGAGGTCAACCGTCTCCTTATCATTAATGGTGACACTTGCTCCATATCTGTGAGGTATAGGAAAGGAGAGCCAGGCAACGGTGAGTTCTGCTTTGAGGACACAAGTCTCCTTATCACTAATGGTGACACTTGCTCAGTATCCATGAGGTATGGGGAAGGATAGCCATGCTAGGGTGAGTGCTGGTTTGAGGGCACAAGTCTCCTTATCACTAATGGTGATGCTTGCTAAGTTTCCATGAGGTATGGGGAAGTAGAGCCAGGCTAGGTTCAGGGATAGCTTGAGGGCACAAGTCTCCTTATCACTAATGGTGGCACTTGTTCAGTATCCATGAGGTATGCGGAAGGAAAGCCATGCAAGGATCAGTGGTGGTTTGAGGGCACGAGTCCCCTTATCACTAATGGTGACACTTACTCAGTTTCCATGGGGTATGGGAAAGGAGAGCCAGGCTACGGTGAGTGCTGCTTTGAGGACACAAGTCTCCTTATCACTAATGGTGACACTTGCTCAGTATCCATGTGGTATGGGGAAGGATAGCCATGCTAGGGTGAGTGCTTGTTTGAGGGCACAAGTCTCCTTATCACTAATGGTGACACTTGCTCAGTAACCATGAGGGATGGGGAAGGTGAGCCATGCTAGGGTGAGTGCTGGTTTGAGGGCACAAGTCTCCTTATCACTTATGGTGACACGTGCTAAGTATCCATGAGGTATGGGGAAGGCGAGCCATGCTAGCGTGAGTGCTGGTTTGAGGCAACAAGTCTCCTTATCACTAATGGAGACAGTTGCTCAGTATCCATGAGGTATGGGGAAGGAGAGCCAGGCTACGGTGAGTGCTGCTTTGAGGACACAAGTCTCCTTATCATTAATGGTGACACTTGCTCAGTATCCATGAGGTATGGGGAAGGAGAGCCATGCTAGGGTGAGTACTGGTCTGAGGGAACAAGTCTCCTTATCACTAATGGAGACAGTTGCTCAGTATCCATGAGGTATGGGGAAGGAGAGCCAGGCTAGGGTTGGTGCTGGAGTGAGGGCACAAATCTCCTTATCACTAACGTTGACACTTGCTCAGTATCCATGAGGTATGGGGAAGGGGAGCCATCCTACATCAATGATAGCTTGAGGGCACTAGTCTCCTTATCACTAATGGTGACAATTGCTCAGTATCCATGAGGTATGGGTAAGGAGAGCCAGGCTAGGGTGACTGCTAGTTTGAGGGCACAAGTCTCTTTAATACTAATGTTGACATTTTCTCAGTATCCGTGAGGTATGGGAATGGAGAGCCAAGCTATGGTGAGTGCTGGCGGCTTTGAGGGCACAAGTCTCCTAATCACTAATGGGGACACTTGCTCAGTATCCATGAGGAAGAAGCTCCAGGCTAATATTTGTGCTGTTTGCAGGGCACGAGTCTCCTAATCACTAATGGGGATACTTGCTCAGTATCTGTGAGGTAGGGGGAAGGAGAGCCAGGCTAGGGTCAGTGCTGGCTTGAGGGCATGAGTCTCCTTATCACTAATGGGGACACTTGCTCAGTATCCATGAGGTATGGGGAATGAGAGCCATGCTAGGGTGAGTGCTGGTTTGAGGGAACAAGTCTCCTTATCACTAATGGAGACAGTTGCTCAGTATCCATGAGGTATGGGGAAGGAGAGCCAGGCTAGGGTTGGTGCTGGAGTGAGGGCACAAATCTCCTTATCACTAACGTTGACACTTGCTCAGTATCCATGAGGTATGGGGAAGGGGAGCCATCCTACATCAATGATAGCTTGAGGGCACTAGTCTCCTTATCACTAATGGTGACAATTGCTCAGTATCCATGAGGTATGGGTAAGGAGAGCCAGGCTAGGGTGACTGCTAGTTTGAGGGCACAAGTCTCTTTAATACTAATGTTGACATTTTCTCAGTATCCGTGAGGTATGGGAATGGAGAGCCAAGCTATGGTGAGTGCTGGCTTTGAGGGCACAAGTCTCCTAATCACTAATGGGGACACTTGCTCAGTATCCATGAGGAAGAAGCTCCAGGCTAATATTTGTGCTGTTTGCAGGGCACGAGTCTCCTAATCACTAATGGGGATACTTGCTCAGTATCTGTGAGGTAGGGGGAAGGAGAGCCAGGCTAGGGTCAGTGCTGGCTTGAGGGCATGAGTCTCCTTATCACTAATGGGGACACTTGCTCAGTATCCATGAGGTATGGGGAAGGAGAGCTAGGCTAGGTGCTGGTTTGAGGGTATGAGTCTCCTTATCACTAATGATGATATGTGCTCAGTATCCATGAGATATGGGGAAAGAGAGCCATGCTAGGGTCAGCGCTTGTTTGAGGGCACAAGCCTCCTGTCACTAATGGTGACACTTTCTCAGTATCCATGAGGTATGGTGAAGGAGAGCCAGGCTAGGGTGAGTGCTGGTTTGAGGGAATGAGCCTCCTTTTCACTAATGGTGCTACTTGCTCAGTATCCATGAGGTATGGCGAAGGAGAGCCAGGCTAGGTTAATGATAGATTCAGGGCACAAGTCTCCTTGTCACTAATGGTGACACTTGCTCAGCATCCGTGAGGTATGGGGAAGGAGATCCAGGCTAGGGTGAGTGTTGCTTTGAGGGCACAAGTCTCTTTGTCACTAATGGCGACACTTGCTCAGTATCCATGAGGTATGGGGAAGGAGAGCCATGCTAGGGTGAGTGCTGGTTTGAGGGCATGAGTCTCCATATGACTAATGCTGACACTTGCTCAGTGTCCATGAGGTATGGAGAAGTAGAGCCAGGCTAGGTTCAGTGATAGCTTGAGGGAACGAGTCTCCTTATCACTAATGGTGGCACTTGTTAAGTATCCATGTTGTATGAGGAAGGAAAGCCATGCTAGGATCAGTGGTGCCTTGAGGGCATGAGTCTCCTTATCACTAATGGGGACACTTGCTCAGTATCCATGAGGTATGGGGAAGGAGAGCCAGGCTAGGACATGACATGTGCTGGTTTTAGGGCACGAGTCTCCTTATCACTAATGGTGACACATGCTCAGTATCCATGAATTGTGTGGAAGGAGAGCCATGCTAGGGTCAGTGCTGGTTTGAGAACAAGCCTTCTATCACTAATGGTGACACTTGCTCAGTATCCATGAGGTATGGTGAAGGAGAGCCAGGCTAGGATGAGCGCTGGTTTGAGGGCACAAGCCTCCTTATTAGTAATGGTGACACTTGCTCAGTATAAGTGAGGTATGGGGAAAGAGATCCAGTCAAGTGTGAGGGCTTGTTTGAGGGCCCAAGTTTCCTTATCACTAATGGTGACACTTGCTCAGTATCCGTGAAGTATGGGGATGGAGAGCTAGGCTACGGTGAGTGCTGGCTTGAGGGCACAAGCCTCCTTATCAGTAATGGTGACACTTGCTCAATATACGTGAGGTATGGGGAAGGAGATCCAGTCAAGTGTGAGGGCTTGTTTGAGCGCCCAAGTTTCCTTATCACTAATGGTGACACTTGCTCAGTATCAATGAGGTATGGGGAAGGAGAGCCAGGCTAAGGTGAGGGCTTCTTTGAGGGCATGAGTCTCCTTATCACTAATGGTGACACTTGCTCAGTATCCATGAGTTATCGGGATGGAGAGCCAGGCTACGGTGAGTGCTGGCTTGAGGGCACAAGTCTTCTTATCACTAATGGGCACACTTGCTCAGTATCCATGAAGTATGAGGAAGGAGCTCAAGGCTAGGGTGGGTGCTGGTTTGAGGGCACAAGTGTCCTTATCACTAATGGGGATACTTGCTCAGCATCCGTGAGGTATGGGGAAGGAGAGCCATGATAGGGTCAGTGCTGGCTTGAGGGCATGAGTCTCCTTATCACTAATGGGGACACTTCCTCAGTATCCATAAGGTATGGGGAAGGAGAGTTAGGCTGGGATCACTAATGGTGAAACTTGCTCAGTATTCGTAAGGTATGGGGAAGGAGAGCTAGACTGGGATCACTAATGTTAATGTTAATGTTAATGTTAAAGGTCATTTGTACCGCGCACTAACACCACCGGAGTGGTCCCCTGGCGCTCTGGTGGCTCTGAAAGAGGGGGGAAGGTGGGTGAGTGGGTGGAGGCTGGAAAAGTGCAAGATTGCAGTGATGTGCTGTTGGCAGCCTCAGCCCGGTGGTTCCGTCGGCTGGGCCTGGGGTGTATGCGGCCGGTAGTCATTGTGTGCTGATGTGCGAGTCTATGTGTGTTTTTGTTTTGTTGTTGCAGTGTAGTGAAGTTCGTGCGGTTTGCTGTGCTAGAGGTTTGTGGTTGTGTTTGGTTTGGAGTTTGAGAGGTATATGCAGAGAAGGAAATTGTTAATGGTATTCGTTAGTCATCTCTATCCTGGACTGAACCGGTTGGGCTCGTGTAATCTTACACAACGGGATGCTTGTACACCCTGAGCCTCAGGAGGTACGTGCCCGTTTTTGCATTCAAGGCCGTTTGAGGATTTAGCTGTCCCCTCCGCCCGCTCCCTTAAAAACCTTGCATGCTCCTCACCCCCTCCACATGACTAGCGCAGCTGCTAGTGTCCATACACCCGATTGTGTGGTGATTGGTGGTATCTTGTCCGTTCCACAGCCCCGTGGTACCTAGTTGTGGCTGTACGGGCGGTGTCACTAATGGTGACACTTACTCAGTATCCATGAAGTATGGGGAAGGAGAGCTTGGCTAGGTGCTGGTGTGAGGGCATGAGTCTCCTTATCACTAATGGTGATATGTGCTCAGTATCCATGAGGTATGGGGAAGGAGAGCCATGCTAGGGTCAGTGCTGGTTTGAGTGCACGAGCCTCCTGTCACTAATGGTGACACTTTCTCAGTATCCATGAGGTATAGTGAAAGAGAGCCAGGCTAGGGTGAGTGCTGGTTTGAGGGCACAAGCATCCTTTTCACTAATGGTGACACTTGCTCAGTATCTGTGAGGTATGGGGAAGGAGATACAGCAAGGGTGAGTGCTGGTTTGAGGTCAACCGTCTCCTTATCTTTAATGGTGACACTTGCTCCATATCTGTGAGGTATGGGAAAGGAGAGCCAGGCTAGGGTGAGTGCTGCTTTGAGGACACAAGTCTCCTTATCACTAATGGTGACACTTGCTCAGTATCCATGAGGTATGGGGAAGGATAGCCATGCTAGGGTGAGTGCTGGTTTGAGGGCACAAGTCTCCTTATCACTAATGGTGACGCTTGCTCACTTTCCATGAGGTATGGGGAAGGAGAGCCATGCTAGGGTCAGTGATAGCTTGATGGCACAAGTGTCCTTATCACTAATAGTGGCACTTGCTCAGTATCCATGAGGTATGAGGAAGGAAAGCCATGCTAGGATCAGTGCTGGCTTGAGGGCATGAGTCTCCTTATCATTAATGGGGAAACTTGCTCCGTATCCATGAGGTATGGGGAAGGAGAGCCATGCTAGGGTCAGTGCTGGTTTGAGTACACAAGCCTCCTGTCACTAATGGTGACACTTGCTCAGTATCCACAAGGTATGTGGAAGGACAGCCAGGCTAGGGTGAGTGCTGGGTTGAGGGCCTGAGCCCCCAATATCACTAATGGTGACACTTGCTCAGTATCTATGATTTATGGGGATTGAGAGCCAGGCTAGGATGAGTGCTTGTTTGAGGGCACAAGTCTCCTTATCACTAATGGTGACACATGCTCAGTATCCATGAGGTATGGGGAAGGAGAGCCAGGCTAGGGTCAGTGCTGGTTTGAGGGCACAAGTCTCCTTATCCCTAATGGTGACACTTGTTCATTATCCGTGAGGTATGGGGATGGAGAGCCAGGCTAGGGTCAGTGCTGGCTTGAGGGCACAAGCCTTCTTATCACTAATGGTGACACTTGCTCAGTATCCATGAGGTATGAGGAAGGAAAGCCATGCTAGGGTCAGTGCTGGCTTGAGGGCATGAGTCTTCTTGTCACTAATGGGGACACTTGCACAGTATCCATGATAAAGGAGCTACAGGCTAGTGTGTGTGCTGGTTTGAGGGCACGAGTCACCTTAT
Organism: Ambystoma mexicanum; assembly: GCF_040938575.1. NCBI lineage: Eukaryota > Metazoa > Chordata > Amphibia > Caudata > Ambystomatidae > Ambystoma > Ambystoma mexicanum. The sequence continues at coordinate 158,678,051 of NC_090925.1, forward strand.
CATTAATGGGGGTACTTGCTCAGTATCCATGAGGTATGGGGAAGGAGCGCCATCCTAGGGTGAGTGCTGGTTTGAGGGCACACGCCTTCTTATCACTAATGGTGACACATGCTCAGTATCCATGAGGTATGAGGAAGGAGAGCTAGGCTAGGGTCAGTGCTGGTTTGAGGGCACAACACTCCTTATCACTAATTGTGACACTTGCTCAGTATCCGTGAGGTATGGGGATGGAGAGCCTGGCTATGGTGAGTGCTGGCTTGAGGGCATAAGTCTCCTCATCACTATAAATGACACAGGCTCAATATCCATGAGGTATGGGGAAGGAGAGCCATGCTAGCGTCAGTGCTGGTTTGAGGGTCCGAGTCTCCTGTCACTAATGGTGACACTTGCTCAGTATCAATGAGGTATGGGGAAGGAGAGCCAGGCCAAGGTGAGTGCTTCTTTGAGGTCACGAGTCCCCTTATCACTAATGGTGACACTTGCTCAGTATCTGTGAGGTATGGGTATGTGGAGCCAGGCTACGGTGAGTGCTGGCTTGAGGGCACGAGTCTTCTTATCACTAATTGGGACACTTGCTCAGTATCCATGAGGTATGAGGAAGGAGCTCCAGGCTAGGATGTGTGCTGGTTTGAGGGCACGAGTCTCCTAATCACTAATGGGGATACTTGCTCAGTATCTGTGAGGTATGGGGAAGGAGAGCCAGGCTAGGGTGAGTGCTGGTTTGAGGGCACAAGCCTTCCTATCATTAATGGTGACACTTGCACAGTATCCATGAGGTCTGGGAAGGAGAGCCATGCTAGGGTGAGTGCTGGTTTGAGGGAACAAGTCTCATTATCACTAATGGAGACAGTTGCTCAGTATCCATGAGGTATGGGGAAGGAGAGCCAGGCTGCGACAATGATAGCTTGAGGGCACGAGTCTCCTTATCACCAATGGTGACACTTGCTCAGTAACCATTAGGGATGTGGAAGGAGAGCCATGCTAGGGTGAGTGCTGGTTTGAGGGCACAAGTCTCCTTATCACTTATGGTGACACTTGCTAAGTATCCATGAGGTTTGGGGAAGGAGAGCCATGCTAGGGTGAGTGCTGGTTTGAGGGAACAAGTCTCCTTATCACTAATGGTGACAGTTGCTTAGTATCCATGAGGTATGGGGAAGGACAGCCAGGCTAGGGTTAGTGCTGGAGTGAGGGCACAAGTCTCCTTATCACTAACGTTGACACTTGCTCAGTATCCATGAGGTATGGGGAAGGAGAGCCATCCTAGATCAATGATAGCTTGCGGGCACGAGTCTCCTTATCACTAATGGTGACACTTGCTCAGTATCCATGAGGTATGGGTAAGGAGAGCCAGGCTAGGGTGAGTGCTGGTTTGAGGGCACAAGTCTCCTTAATACTAATGTTGACATTTTCTTAGTATCCGTGAGGTATGGGGATGGAGAGCCAGGCTCTGGTGAGTGCTGGCTTGAGGGCACAAGTCTCCTTAGCACTAATGGGGACACTTGCTCAGTATCCAAGAGGAAGGAGCTCCAGGCTAGGATGTGTGCTGGTTGCAGGGCACGAGTCTCCTAATCACTAATGGGGATACTAGCTCAGTATACGTGAGGTATGGGGAAGAAGAGCCAGGCTAGGTGCTGGTTTGAGGGCATGAATCTCCTTATCACTAATGGTGATATGTGCTCAGCCCATGCTAGGGTGAGTGCTGGTTTGAGGTCAACCGTCTCCTTATCATTAATGGTGACACTTGCTCCATATCTGTGAGGTATAGGAAAGGAGAGCCAGGCAACGGTGAGTGCTGCTTTGAGGACACAAGTCTCCTTATCACTAATGGTGACACTTGCTCAGTATCCATGAGGTATGGGGAAGGATAGCCATGCTAGGGTGAGTGCTGGTTTGAGGGCACAAGTCTCCTTATCACTAATGGTGATGCTTGCTAAGTTTCCATGAGGTATGGGGAAGTAGAGCCAGGCTAGGTTCAGGGATAGCTTGAGGGCACAAGTCTCCTTATCACTAATGGTGGCACTTGTTCAGTATCCATGAGGTATGAGGAAGGAAAGCCATGCAAGGATCAGTGGTGGTTTGAGGGCATGAGTCCCCTTATCACTAATGGTGACACTTGCTCAGTTTCCATGAGGTATGGGAAAGGAGAGCCAGGCTACGGTGAGTGCTGCTTTGAGGACACAAGTCTCCTTATCACTAATGGTGACACTTGCTCAGTATCCATGTGGTATGGGGAAGGATAGCCATGCTAGGGTGAGTGCTTGTTTGAGGGCACAAGTCTCCTTATCACTAATGGTGACACTTGCTCAGTAACCATTAGGGATGTGGAAGGAGAGCCATGCTAGGGTGAGTGCTGGTTTGAGGGCACAAGTCTCCTTATCACTTATGGTGACACTTGCTAAGTATCCATGAGGTTTGGGGAAGGAGAGCCATGCTAGGGTGAGTGCTGGTTTGAGGGAACAAGTCTCATTATCACTAATGGTGACAGTTGCTTAGTATCCATGAGGTATGGGGAATGACAGCCAGGCTAGGGTTAGTGCTGGAGTGAGGGCACAAGTCTCCTTATCACTAACGTTGACACTTGCTCAGTATCCATGAGGTATGGGGAAGGAGAGCCATCCTAGATCAATGATAGCTTGTGGGCACGAGTCTCCTTATCACTAATGGTGACACTTGCTCAGTATCCATGAGGTATGGGTAAGGAGAGCCAGGCTAGGGTGAGTGCTGGTTTGAGGGCACAAGTCTCCTTAATACTAATGTTGACATTTTCTCAGTATCCGTGAGGTATGGGGATGGAGAGCCAGGCTCTGGTGAGTGCTGGCTTGAGGGCACAAGTCTCCTTAGCACTAATGGGGACACTTGCTCAGTATCCATGAGGAAGGAGCTCCAGGCCAGGATGTGTGCTGGTTGCAGGGCACGAGTCTCCTAATCACTAATGGGGATACTTGCTCAGTATACGTGAGGTATGGGGAAGGAGAGCCAGGCTAGGTGCTGGTTTGAGGGCATGAATCTCCTTATCACTAATGGTGATATGTGCTCAGCCCATGCTAGGGTGAGTGCTGGTTTGAGGTCAACCGTCTCCTTATCATTAATGGTGACACTTGCTCCATATCTTTGAGGTATAGGAAAGGAGAGCCAGGCAACGGTGAGTGCTGCTTTGAGGACACAAGTCTCCTTATCACTAATGGTGACACTTGCTCAGTATCCATGAGGTATGGGGAAGGATAGCCATGCTAGGGTGAGTGCTGGTTTGAGGGCACAAGTCTCCTTATCACTAATGGTGATGCTTGCTAAGTTTCCATGAGGTATGGGGAAGTAGAGCCAGGCTAGGTTCAGGGATAGCTTGAGGGCACAAGTCTCCTTATCACTAATGGTGGCACTTGTTCAGTATCCATGAGGTATGAGGAAGGAAAGCCATGCAAGGATCAGTGGTGGTTTGAGGGCACGAGTCCCCTTATCACTAATGGTGACACTTGCTCAGTTTCCATGAGGTATGGGAAAGGAGAGCCAGGCTACAGTGAGTGCTGCTTTGAGGACACAAGTCTCCTTATCACTAATGGTGACACTTGCTCAGTATCCATGTGGTATGGGGAAGGATAGCCATGCTAGGGTGAGTGCTTGTTTGAGGGCACAAGTCTCCTTATCACTAATGGTGACACTTGCTCAGTAACCATTAGGGATGTGGAAGGAGAGCCATGCTAGGGTGAGTGCTGGTTTGAGGGCACAAGTCTCCTTATCACTTATGGTGACACTTGCTAAGTATCCATGAGGTTTGGGGAAGGAGAGCCATGCTAGGGTGAGTGCTGGTTTGAGGGAACAAGTCTCATTATCACTAATGGTGACAGTTGCTTAGTATCCATGAGGTATGGGGAATGACAGCCAGGCTAGGGTTAGTGCTGGAGTGAGGGCACAAGTCTCCTTATCACTAACGTTGACACTTGCTCAGTATCCATGAGGTATGGGGAAGGAGAGCCATCCTAGATCAATGATAGCTTGCGGGCACGAGTCTCCTTATCACTAATGGTGACACTTGCTCAGTATCCATGAGGTATGGGTAAGGAGAGCCAGGCTAGGGTGAGTGCTGGTTTGAGGGCACAAGTCTCCTTAATACTAATGTTGACATTTTCTCAGTATCCGTGAGGTATGGGGATGGAGAGCCAGGCTCTGGTGAGTGCTGGCTTGAGGGCACAAGTCTCCTTAGCACTAATGGGGACACTTGCTCAGTATCCATGAGGAAGGAGCTCCAGGCCAGGATGTGTGCTGGTTGCAGGGCACGAGTCTCCTAATCACTAATGGGGATACTTGCTCAGTATACGTGAGGTATGGGGAAGGAGAGCCAGGCTAGGTGCTGGTTTGAGGGCATGAATCTCCTTATCACTAATGGTGATATGTGCTCAGCCCATGCTAGGGTGAGTGCTGGTTTGAGGTCAACCGTCTCCTTATCATTAATGGTGACACTTGCTCCATATCTGTGAGGTATAGGAAAGGAGAGCCAGGCAATGGTGAGTGCTGCTTTGAGGACACAAGTCTCCTTATCACTAATGGTGACACTTGCTCAGTATCCATGAGGTATGGGGAAGGATAGCCATGCTAGGGTGAGTGCTGGTTTGAGGGCACAAGTCTCCTTATCACTAATGGTGATGCTTGCTAAGTTTCCATGAGGTATGGGGAAGTAGAGCCAGGCTAGGTTCAGGGATAGCTTGAGGGCACAAGTCTCCTTATCACTAATGGTGGCACTTGTTCAGTATCCATGAGGTATGCGGAAGGAAAGCCATGCAAGGATCAGTGGTGGTTTGAGGGCACGAGTCCCCTTATCACTAATGGTGACACTTACTCAGTTTCCATGGGGTATGGGAAAGGAGAGCCAGGCTACGGTGAGTGCTGCTTTGAGGACACAAGTCTCCTTATCACTAATGGTGACACTTGCTCAGTATCCATGTGGTATGGGGAAGGATAGCCATGCTAGGGTGAGTGCTTGTTTGAGGGCACAAGTCTCCTTATCACTAATGGTGACACTTGCTCAGTAACCATGAGGGATGGGGAAGGTGAGCCATGCTAGGGTGAGTGCTGGTTTGAGGGCACAAGTCTCCTTATCACTTATGGTGACACGTGCTAAGTATCCATGAGGTATGGGGAAGGCGAGCCATGCTAGCGTGAGTGCTGGTTTGAGGCAACAAGTCTCCTTATCACTAATGGAGACAGTTGCTCAGTATCCATGAGGTATGGGGAAGGAGAGCCAGGCTACGGTGAGTGCTGCTTTGAGGACACAAGTCTCCTTATCATTAATGGTGACACTTGCTCAGTATCCATGAGGTATGGGGAAGGAGAGCCATGCTAGGGTGAGTACTGGTCTGAGGGAACAAGTCTCCTTATCACTAATGGAGACAGTTGCTCAGTATCCATGAGGTATGGGGAAGGAGAGCCAGGCTAGGGTTGGTGCTGGAGTGAGGGCACAAATCTCCTTATCACTAACGTTGACACTTGCTCAGTATCCATGAGGTATGGGGAAGGGGAGCCATCCTACATCAATGATAGCTTGAGGGCACTAGTCTCCTTATCACTAATGGTGACAATTGCTCAGTATCCATGAGGTATGGGTAAGGAGAGCCAGGCTAGGGTGACTGCTAGTTTGAGGGCACAAGTCTCTTTAATACTAATGTTGACATTTTCTCAGTATCCGTGAGGTATGGGAATGGAGAGCCAAGCTATGGTGAGTGCTGGCGGCTTTGAGGGCACAAGTCTCCTAATCACTAATGGGGACACTTGCTCAGTATCCATGAGGAAGAAGCTCCAGGCTAATATTTGTGCTGTTTGCAGGGCACGAGTCTCCTAATCACTAATGGGGATACTTGCTCAGTATCTGTGAGGTAGGGGGAAGGAGAGCCAGGCTAGGGTCAGTGCTGGCTTGAGGGCATGAGTCTCCTTATCACTAATGGGGACACTTGCTCAGTATCCATGAGGTATGGGGAATGAGAGCCATGCTAGGGTGAGTGCTGGTTTGAGGGAACAAGTCTCCTTATCACTAATGGAGACAGTTGCTCAGTATCCATGAGGTATGGGGAAGGAGAGCCAGGCTAGGGTTGGTGCTGGAGTGAGGGCACAAATCTCCTTATCACTAACGTTGACACTTGCTCAGTATCCATGAGGTATGGGGAAGGGGAGCCATCCTACATCAATGATAGCTTGAGGGCACTAGTCTCCTTATCACTAATGGTGACAATTGCTCAGTATCCATGAGGTATGGGTAAGGAGAGCCAGGCTAGGGTGACTGCTAGTTTGAGGGCACAAGTCTCTTTAATACTAATGTTGACATTTTCTCAGTATCCGTGAGGTATGGGAATGGAGAGCCAAGCTATGGTGAGTGCTGGCTTTGAGGGCACAAGTCTCCTAATCACTAATGGGGACACTTGCTCAGTATCCATGAGGAAGAAGCTCCAGGCTAATATTTGTGCTGTTTGCAGGGCACGAGTCTCCTAATCACTAATGGGGATACTTGCTCAGTATCTGTGAGGTAGGGGGAAGGAGAGCCAGGCTAGGGTCAGTGCTGGCTTGAGGGCATGAGTCTCCTTATCACTAATGGGGACACTTGCTCAGTATCCATGAGGTATGGGGAAGGAGAGCTAGGCTAGGTGCTGGTTTGAGGGTATGAGTCTCCTTATCACTAATGATGATATGTGCTCAGTATCCATGAGATATGGGGAAAGAGAGCCATGCTAGGGTCAGTGCTTTTTGAGGGCACAAGCCTCCTGTCACTAATGGTGACACTTTCTCAGTATCCATGAGGTATGGTGAAGGAGAGCCAGGCTAGGGTGAGTGCTGGTTTGAGGGAATGAGCCTCCTTTTCACTAATGGTGCTACTTGCTCAGTATCCATGAGGTATGGGGAAGGAGAGCCAGGCTAGGTTAATGATAGATTCAGGGCACAAGTCTCCTTGTCACTAATGGTGACACTTGCTCAGCATCCGTGAGGTATGGGGAAGGAGATCCAGGCTAGGGTGAGTGCTGCTTTGAGGGCACAAGTCTCCTTGTCACTAATGGCGACACTTGCTCAGTATCCATGAGGTATGGGGAAGGAGAGCCATGCTAGGGTGAGTGCTGGTTTGAGGGCATGAGTCTCCATATGACTAATGCTGACACTTGCTCAGTGTCCATGAGGTATGGAGAAGTAGAGCCAGGCTAGGTTCAGTGATAGCTTGAGGGAACGAGTCTCCTTATCACTAATGGTGGCACTTGTTAAGTATCCATGTTGTATGAGGAAGGAAAGCCATGCTAGGATCAGTGGTGCCTTGAGGGCATGAGTCTCCTTATCACTAATGGGGACACTTGCTCAGTATCCATGAGGTATGGGGAAGGAGAGCCAGGCTAGGACATGACATGTGCTGGTTTTAGGGCACGAGTCTCCTTATCACTAATGGTGACACATGCTCAGTATCCATGAATTGTGTGGAAGGAGAGCCATGCTAGGGTCAGTGCTGGTTTGAGAACAAGCCTTCTATCACTAATGGTGACACTTGCTCAGTATCCATGAGGTATGGTGAAGGAGAGCCAGGCTAGGATGAGCGCTGGTTTGAGGGCACAAGCCTCCTTATTAGTAATGGTGACACTTGCTCAGTATAAGTGAGGTATGGGGAAAGAGATCCAGTCAAGTGTGAGGGCTTGTTTGAGGGCCCAAGTTTCCTTATCACTAATGGTGACACTTGCTCAGTATCCGTGAAGTATGGGGATGGAGAGCTAGGCTACGGTGAGTGCTGGCTTGAGGGCACAAGCCTCCTTATCAGTAATGGTGACACTTGCTCAATATACGTGAGGTATGGGGAAGGAGATCCAGTCAAGTGTGAGGGCTTGTTTGAGCGCCCAAGTTTCCTTATCACTAATGGTGACACTTGCTCAGTATCAATGAGGTATGGGGAAGGAGAGCCAGGCTAAGGTGAGGGCTTCTTTGAGGGCACGAGTCTCCTTATCACTAATGGTGACACTTGCTCAGTATCCATGAGTTATCGGGATGGAGAGCCAGGCTACGGTGAGTGCTGGCTTGAGGGCACAAGTCTTCTTATCACTAATGGGCACACTTGCTCAGTATCCATGAAGTATGAGGAAGGAGCTCAAGGCTAGGGTGGGTGCTGGTTTGAGGGCACAAGTGTCCTAATCACTAATGGGGATACTTGCTCAGCATCCGTGAGGTATGGGGAAGGAGAGCCATGATAGGGTCAGTGCTGGCTTGAGGGCATGAGTCTCCTTATCACTAATGGGGACACTTCCTCAGTATCCATAAGGTATGGGGAAGGAGAGTTAGGCTGGGATCACTAATGGTGAAACTTGCTCAGTATTCGTAAGGTATGGGGAAGGAGAGCTAGACTGGGATCACTAATGTTAATGTTAATGTTAATGTTAAAGGTCATTTGTACCGCGCACTAACACCACCGGAGTGGTCCCCTGGCGCTCTGGTGGCTCTGAAAGAGGGGGGAAGGTGGGTGAGTGGGTGGAGGCTGGAAAAGTGCAAGATTGCAGTGATGTGCTGTTGGCAGCCTCAGCCCGGTGGTTCCGTCGGCTGGGCCTGGGGTGTATGCGGCCGGTAGTCATTGTGTGCTGATGTGCGAGTCTATGTGTGTTTTTGTTTTGTTGTTGCAGTGTAGTGAAGTTCGTGCGGTTTGCTGTGCTAGAGGTTTGTGGTTGTGTTTGGTTTGGAGTTTGAGAGGTATATGCAGAGAAGGAAATTGTTAATGGTATTCGTTAGTCATCTCTATCCTGGACTGAACCGGTTGGGCTCGTGTAATCTTACACAACGGGATGCTTGTACACCCTGAGCCTCAGGAGGTACGTGCCCGTTTTTGCATTCAAGGCCGTTTGAGGATTTAGCTGTCCCCTCCGCCCGCTCCCTTAAAAACCTTGCATGCTCCTCACCCCCTCCACATGACTAGCGCAGCTGCTAGTGTCCATACACCCGATTGTGTGGTGATTGGTGGTATCTTGTCCGTTCCACAGCCCCGTGGTACCTAGTTGTGGCTGTACGGGCGGTGTCACTAATGGTGACACTTACTCAGTATCCATGAAGTATGGGGAAGGAGAGCTTGGCTAGGTGCTGGTGTGAGGGCATGAGTCTCCTTATCACTAATGGTGATATGTGCTCAGTATCCATGAGGTATGGGGAAGGAGAGCCATGCTAGGGTCAGTGCTGGTTTGAGTGCACGAGCCTCCTGTCACTAATGGTGACACTTTCTCAGTATCCATGAGGTATAGTGAAAGAGAGCCAGGCTAGGGTGAGTGCTGGTTTGAGGGCACAAGCATCCTTTTCACTAATGGTGACACTTGCTCAGTATCTGTGAGGTATGGGGAAGGAGATACAGCAAGGGTGAGTGCTGGTTTGAGGTCAACCGTCTCCTTATCTTTAATGGTGACACTTGCTCCATATCTGTGAGGTATGGGAAAGGAGAGCCAGGCTAGGGTGAGTGCTGCTTTGAGGACACAAGTCTCCTTATCACTAATGGTGACACTTGCTCAGTATCCATGAGGTATGGGGAAGGATAGCCATGCTAGGGTGAGTGCTGGTTTGAGGGCACAAGTCTCCTTATCACTAATGGTGACGCTTGCTCACTTTCCATGAGGTATGGGGAAGGAGAGCCATGCTAGGGTCAGTGATAGCTTGATGGCACAAGTGTCCTTATCACTAATAGTGGCACTTGCTCAGTATCCATGAGGTATGAGGAAGGAAAGCCATGCTAGGATCAGTGCTGGCTTGAGGGCATGAGTCTCCTTATCATTAATGGGGAAACTTGCTCCGTATCCATGAGGTATGGGGAAGGAGAGCCATGCTAGGGTCAGTGCTGGTTTGAGTACACAAGCCTCCTGTCACTAATGGTGACACTTGCTCAGTATCCACAAGGTATGTGGAAGGACAGCCAGGCTAGGGTGAGTGCTGGGTTGAGGGCCTGAGCCCCCAATATCACTAATGGTGACACTTGCTCAGTATCTATGATTTATGGGGATTGAGAGCCAGGCTAGGATGAGTGCTTGTTTGAGGGCACAAGTCTCCTTATCACTAATGGTGACACATGCTCAGTATCCATGAGGTATGGGGAAGGAGAGCCAGGCTAGGGTCAGTGCTGGTTTGAGGGCACAAGTCTCCTTATCCCTAATGGTGACACTTGTTCATTATCCGTGAGGTATGGGGATGGAGAGCCAGGCTAGGGTCAGTGCTGGCTTGAGGGCACAAGCCTTCTTATCACTAATGGTGACACTTGCTCAGTATCCATGAGGTATGAGGAAGGAAAGCCATGCTAGGGTCAGTGCTGGCTTGAGGGCATGAGTCTTCTTGTCACTAATGGGGACACTTGCACAGTATCCATGATAAAGGAGCTACAGGCTAGTGTGTGTGCTGGTTTGAGGGCACGAGTCACCTTATCATTAATGGGGGTACTTGCTCAGTATCCATGAGGTATGGGGAAGGAGCGCCATCCTAGGGTGAGTGCTGGTTTGAGGGCACACGCCTTCTTATCACTAATGGTGACACATGCTCAGTATCCATGAGGTATGAGGAAGGAGAGCTAGGCTAGGGTCAGTGCTGGTTTGAGGGCACAACACTCCTTATCACTAATTGTGACACTTGCTCAGTATCCGTGAGGTATGGGGATGGAGAGCCTGGCTATGGTGAGTGCTGGCTTGAGGGCATAAGTCTCCTCATCACTATAAATGACACAGGCTCAATATCCATGAGGTATGGGGAAGGAGAGCCATGCTAGCGTCAGTGCTGGTTTGAGGGTCCGAGTCTCCTGTCACTAATGGTGACACTTGCTCAGTATCAATGAGGTATGGGGAAGGAGAGCCAGGCCAAGGTGAGTGCTTCTTTGAGGTCACGAGTCCCCTTATCACTAATGGTGACACTTGCTCAGTATCTGTGAGGTATGGGTATGTGGAGCCAGGCTACGGTGAGTGCTGGCTTGAGGGCACGAGTCTTCATATCACTAATTGGGACACTTGCTCAGTATCCATGAGGTATGAGGAAGGAGCTCCAGGCTAGGATGTGTGCTGGTTTGAGGGCACGAGTCTCCTAATCACTAATGGGGATACTTGCTCAGTATCTGTGAGGTATGGGGAAGGAGAGCCAGGCTAGGGTGAGTGCTGGTTTGAGGGCACAAGCCTTCCTATCATTAATGGTGACACTTGCACAGTATCCATGAGGTATGAGGAAGGAAAGCCATGCTAGGGTCAGTGGTGGCTTGAGGGCATGAGTCTCCTTATCACTAATGGGTTCACTTGCTCAGTATCCATAAGGTATGGGGAAGGAGAGCTAGGCTGGGATCACTAAACGTGACACTTGCTCAGTATCCACGAGGTATCGGGAAGGAGAGCTAGGCTAGGTACTGGTTTGAGGGCATGAGTCTCCTTATCACTAATGGTAATATGTGCTCAGTTTCCATGAGGTGTGGGGAAGGAGAGCCATGCTAGGGTCAGTGCTGGTTTGAGTGCACGAGCCTCCTGTCACTAATGGTGACACTTGGTCAGTATCCATGAGGTATGGGGAAGGAGAGCCAGGCTAGGGTGAGTGCTGGTTTGAGGGCACACGCCTTCTTATCATTAATGGTGACACTTGCTCAGTATCCATGAGGTATGAGGAAGGAAAGCCATGCTAGGGTCGGTGCAGGCTTGAGGGCATGAGTCTCCTTAGCACTAATTTGGACACTTGCTCAGTATCCATAAGGTATGGGGAAGGAGAGCTAGGCTGGGATCACTAATGGCGACACTTGCTCAGTATCCATAAGGTATGGGGAAGGAGAGCTAGGCTGGGATCATTAATGGGGACTCTTCCTCAGTATCCATAAGGCATGGGGAAGGAGAGCTAGGCTGGGATCACTAATGGTGACACTTGCTCAGTATCTATGAAGTATGGGGAAGGAGAGCTAGGCTAGGTGCTGGTGTGAGGGCATGAGTCTCCTTATCACTAATGGTGATATGTGCTCAGTATCCATGAGGTATGGGGAAGGAGAGCCACGCTATTATTAGTGCTGGTTTGAGGGCATGAGTCTTCTTGTCACTAATTGGGACACTTGCTCAGTATCCATGAGGTATGGGCAAGGAGAGCTGGGCTACGTACTGGTTTGAGGGCATGAGTCTCCTTATCACTAAAGGGGATACTTGCTCAGTATCTGTGAGGTATGGGGAAGGAGTGCCAGGCTATGGTGAGTGCTGGCTTGAGGGCATGAGTCTTCTTGTCACTAATGGGGACACTTGCTCAGTATCCATGAGCAAGGAGGCAAGGAGAGCTGGCCCACGTGCTGGTTTGAGGGCATGAGTCTCCTTATCACTGATGGGGACACTTGCTCAGTATCCATAAGGTTTGGGGAAGGAGAGCTAGGCTGGAATCACTAATGGTGACACTTGCTCAGTATCCATGAGGTACGGGGAAGGAGAGCTAGGCTAGGTGCTGGTTTGAAGGCATGAGTCTCCTTATCACTAATGGTAATATGTGCTCAGTATCCATGAGGTATGGGGAAGGAGAGCCATACTAGGGTCAGTGCTGGTTTGAGAAAATGAGCCTCCTGTCACTAATGGTGACACCTGCTCAGTATCCACAAGGTATGGGGAAGGAGAGCCAGGCTAGGGTGAGTGCTGGGTTGAGGGCCTGAGCCCCCATTTTCACTAATGGTGATTCTTGCTCAGTATCCATGAGGTATGGGGATGGAGAGCCAGGCTAGGATGAGTGCTGGTTTGAGGGCACGAGTCTCCTTATCACTAATGGTGACACATGCTCAGTATCCATGAGGTATGGGGAAAGAGAGCCAGGCTAGGGTCAGTGCTGGTTTGTGGGCATGAGTCTCCTTATCACTAATGGTGACACTTGCTCAGTATCCCTGAGGTATGGGGATGGAGAGCCAGGCTGCGATGAGTGCTGGCTTGAGGGCACAAGCCTTCTTATCACTAATGGGGACACTTGCTCAGTATCCATGAGGTATGAGGAAGGAAAGCCAGTTTAGGGTCAGTGCTGGCTTGAGGGCATGAGTCTTCTTGTCACTAATGGGTAAACTTGCTCAGTATCCATGAGGTATGGGCAAGGAGAGCTAGGCTAGTTGCTGGTTTGTGGGCACAAGTCTTCTTATCACAAATGGTGATACATGATCAGTATCCATGAGGTATGGTGAAGGAGAGCCAGGCTAGGGTGAGTGCTGGGTTGAGGGCACAAGCCCCCATTATCACTAATGGTGACACTTGCTCAGTATCCATGAGGTATGTGGAAGGAGAGCCAGGCTAGGATGAGTGCTGGTTTGAGTGCACGAGCTTCCTGTCACTAATGGTGACACTTGTTCAGTATCCATGAGGTATGGGGAATTAGAGCCAGGCTAGGGTGAGTGCTGGTTTGAGGGCACACGCCTTCTTATCATTAATGGTGACACTTGCTCAGTATCTATGAGGTATGAGGAAGGAAAGCCATGCTAGGGTCAGTGCAGGCTTGAGGGCATGAGTCTCCTTAGCACTAATTTGGACACTTGGTCAGCATCCATAAGGTATGGGGAAGGAGAGCTAGGCTGGGATAAGTAATGGTGACACTTGCTCAGTATCCATAAGGTATGGGGAAGGAGAGCTAGGCTGGGATCATTAATGGGGACACTCCCTCAGTATCCATAAGGCATGTCGAAGGAGACCTAGGCTGGGATCACTAATGGTGACACGTGCTCAGTATCCATGAAGTATGGGGAAGGAGAGCTAGGCTAGGTGCTGGTGTGAGGGCATGAGCCTCCTTATCACTAATGGTGATATTTGCTCAGTATCCATGAGGTATGGGGAAGGAGAGCCACAAGAGGGTGAGTGCTGGTTTGAGGGCATGTGTACTCTTGTCACTAAATGGAACACTTGCTCTGTATCCATGAGGTATGGGCAAGGAGAGCTAGGCTAGGTGCTGGTTTGAGGGCACAAGTCTTCTTATCACAAATGGTGATACATGCTCAGTATCCATGAGGTATGGTGAAGGAGAGCCAGGCTAGGGTGAGTGCTGGGTTGAGGGCACAAGCCCCCATTATCACTAATGGTGACACTTGCTCAATATCCATGAGGTATGGGGAAGGAGAGGCAGGCTAGGATGAGTGCTGGTTTGAGTGCACGAGCCTCCTGTCACTAATGGTGACACTTGGTCAGTATCCATGAGGTATGGGGAAGGAGAGCCAGGCTAGGATGAGTGCTGATTTGAGGGCACACGCCTTCTTATCATTAATGGTGACACTTGCTCAGTATCTATGAGGTATGAGGAAGGAAAGCCATGCTAGGGTCAGTGCAGGCTTGAGGGCATGAGTCTCCTTAGCACTAATTTGGACACTTGCTCAGTATCCATATGGTATGGAGAAGGAGAGCTAGGCTGGGATAAGTAATGGTGACACTTGCTCAGTATCCATAAGGTATGGGGAAGGAGAGCTACGCTGGGATCATTATTGGGGACACTTCCTCAGTATCCATAAGGCATGTCGAAGGAGACCTAGGCTGGGATCACTAATGGTGACACTTGCTCAGTATCCATGAAGTATGGGGAAGGAGAGCTAGGCTAGGTGCTGGTGTGAGGGCATGAGCCTCCTTATCACTAATGGTGATATTTGCTCAGTATCCATGATGTATGGGGAAGGAGAGCCACGCTAGGGTCAGTGCTGGTTTGAGGGCATGTGTATTCTTGTCACTAAATGGAACACTTGCTCAGTATCCATGAGGTATGGGCAAGGAGAGCTAGGGTAGGTGCTGGTTTGAGGGCATGAGTCTCCTTATCACTAACGGGGATACTTGCTCAGTATCTGTGAGGTATGGGGAAGGAGAGCCAGGCTAGGCTAGGGTGAGTGCTGGTTTGAGGGCACAAACCTTCTTATCACTAATGGTGACACTTGCTCAGTATCTATGAGGTATGTGGAAGGAAAGCCATGTTAGGGCCAGTGCTGGCTTGAGGGCATGAGTCTTCTTGTCACTAATGGGGTCACTTGCTCAGTATCCATGAGCAAAGAGGCAAGGAGAGCTAAGCCAGGTGCAGGCTTGAGGGCATGAGTCTCCTTATCACTAATGGGGACACTTGCTCAGTATCCATAAGGTATGGGGAAGGAGAGCTAGGTTAGGTGCTGGTTTGGAGGCATGAGTCTCCTTATCACTAATGGTAATATGTGCTCATTATTCATGAGGTATGGGGAAGGAGAGCCATGCTAGGGTCAGTGCTGGTTTGAGGAAACGAGCCTCCTGTCACTAATGGTGACACTTGCTCAGTATCCACAAGCCATGGGGAAGGAGAGCCAGGCTAGGTTGAGTGCTGGGTTGAGGGCCTGAGCCCCCATTATCACAAATGGTGACACTTGCTCAGTATCCATGAGGTATGGGGATTGAGAGCCAGGCTAGGATGAGTGCTGGTTTGAGGGCATGAGTCTCCTTATCACTAATGGTGACACTTGCTCAGTATCCATGAGGTATGGGGATGGAGAGCCAGGCTAGGATGAGTGCTGGTTTGAGGGCACGAGTCTCCTTATCACTAATGGTGACACATGCTCAGTATCCATGAAGTATGGGGAAGGAAAGCAAGGCTAGGGACAGTGCTGGTTTGTGGGCACGAGTCTCCTTATCACAAATGGGGACACTTGCTCAGTATCCATGATAAAGGAACTCCAGGCTAGGGTTTGTGCTGGTTTGAGGGCACAAGTCTCCTTATCACTAATGGGGATACTTGCTCAGTATCTGTGAGGTATGGGGAAGGAGAGCCAGGCTAGGATCAGTACTGGTTTGAGGGCACAAGCCTTCTTATCACTAATGGTGACACTTGCTCAGTATCCATGAGGTATGAGGAAGGAAAGCCAGTTTAGGGTCAGTGCTGGCTTGATGGCAAGAGTCTTCTTGTCACTAATGGGTAAACTTGCTCAGTATCCATGAGGTATGGGCACGGAGAGCTAGGCTAGGTGCTGGTTTGAGGGCACAAGTCTTCTTATCACAAATGGTGATACATGCTCAGTATCCATGAGGTATGGGGAAGGAGAGCCATGCTAGGGTTAGTGCTGGTTTGAGGGCACCAGCCTTCTTATCAGTAATGGTGACACTTGCTCAGTATCCATGAGGTATGGTGAAGGAGAGCCAGGCTAGGGTGAGTGCTGGGTTGAGGGCACAAGCCCCCATTATCACTAATGGTGACACTTGCTCAGTATCCATTAGGTATGGGGAAGGAGAGCCAGGCTAGGATGAGTGCTGGTTTGAGGGCACCAGCCTTCTTATCAGATACTCGCTCAGTATCCATGAGGTATGGTGAAGGAGAGACAGGCTAGGGGTGAGTGCTGGTTCGAGGGCACCAGCCATTTTATCAGTAATGGTGACACTTGCTCAGTATCCATGAGGCATGGTGAAGAAGAGCCAGGCTAGGGTGAGTGCTGGGTTGAGGGCACAAGCCCCCATTATCACTAATGGTGATACTTGCTCAGTATCCATGAGGTATGGGGAAGGAGAGCCAGGCTAGGATGAGTGCTGGTTTGAGGGCACAAGTCTCCTTATCACTAATGGTGACTCATGCTAAGTATCCATGAGGTATGGGGAAGGAGAGCCAGGCTAGGGTCAGTGCTGGTTTGAGGGCACAAGTCTCCGTATCACTAATGGTGACACTTGCTCAGTATCTGTGAGGTGTGGGGGTGGAGAGCCAGAATACGGTGAGTGCTGGCTTGAGGTCAAACATCTCCTTAACACTAATGGGGACACTTGCTCAGTTTTCATGAGGAAGGAGCTCCAGGCTAGGGTGTGTGCTGGTTTGAGGGCACGAGTCTCCTTATCACTAATGGGGATACTTGCTCAGTATCTGTGAGGTATGGGGAAGGAGAGCCAGGCTAGGGTGAGTGCTGGTTTGAGGGCACAAGCCTTCTTATCACTAATGGTGACACTTGCTCAGTATCCATGAGGTATGAGGAAGGAAAGCCAATGCTATGGCCAGTGCTGGCTTGATGGCATGAGTCTCCTTATCACTAATGGGGACACTTGCTCAGTATCCATAAGGTATGGGGAAGGAGAGCTAGGCTGGGATCACTAATGGCGACACTTGCTCAGTATCCATAAGGTATGGGGAAGGAGAGCTAGGCTGGGATCACTAATGGTGACACTTGCTCAGTATCCAAGAGGTATGGGGAAGGAGAGCTAGGCTAGTTGCTGGTTTGAGGGCATGAGTCTCCTTATCACTAATGGTAATATGTGCTCAGTATCCATGAGGTATGGGGAAGGAGAGCCATGCTAGGGTCAGTGCTGGTTTGAGTGCACGAGCCTCCTATCACTAATGGCGACACTTGGTCAGTATCCATGAGGTATGGGGAAGGAGAGCCAGGCTAGAGTGAGTGCTGGTTTGAGGGCACAAGCCTACTTAACATTAATGGTGACACTTGCTCAATAAGCATGAGGTATGAGGTAGGAAAGCCATGCTAGGGTCAGTGCTGGCTTGAGGGCATGAGTCTCCTTAGCACTAATTGGGACACTTGCTCTGTATCCATAAGGTATGGGGAAGGAGAGCTAGGCTGGGATCACTAATGGTGATACTTGATCAGTATCCATAAGGTATGGGGAAGGAGAGCTAGGCTGGGATCACTAATAGTGACACTTGCTCTGTATCCATAAGGCATGGGGAAGGAGAGCTAGGCTAAGATCACTATTGGTGACACTTGCTCAGTATCCATGAAGTATGGGGAAGGAGAGCTAGGCTAGGTGCTGGTGTGAGGGCTTGAGTCTCCTTATCACTAATGGTGATATGTGCTCAGTATCCATGAGGTATGGGGAAGGAGAGCCATACTAGGGTCAGTGCTGGTTTGAGTGCACAAGCCTCCTGTCACTAATGGTGACACGTTCTCAGTATCCATGAGGTATGGTTAAGGAGAGCCAGGCTAGGGTGAGTGCTGGTTTGAGGGCACAAGCCATCTTATCACTAATGGTGACACTTGCTCAGTATCTATGAGGTATGAGGAAGGAAAGCCATGCTAGGTTCAGTGCTGGCTTGAGGGCATGAGTCTCCTTAACACTAATGAGGACACTTGCTCAGTATCCATAAGGTATGGGGAAAGAGAGCTAGGCTGGGATCACTAATGTTGACACTTGCTCAGTATCCATGAGGTATGGTGAAGGAGAGCTAGGCTAGGTGCTGGTTTGAGTGCATGAGTCTCCTTATCACTAATGGTAATATGTGCTCATTATCCATGAGGTATGGGGAAGGAAAGCCATGCTAGGGTCAGTGCTGGTTTGAGTGCTCAAGCCTCCTGTCACTAATGGTGACACTTGGTCAATATCCATGAGGTATGGGGAAGGGGAGCCAGGCTAGGCTGAGTGCTGGTTTGAGGGCACAATCCTTCTTATAATTAATGTTGACACTTGCTTAGTATCCATGAGGTATGAGGAAGGAAAGCCATGCTAGGGTGAGTGAGGGTTGAGGGCATGAACCTCCTTATCACTAATGGTGACACTTGCTTAATTTCCATGAGGTATGGGGAAGGAGAGCCAGGCTAGGATGAGTGCTGGTTTGAGGGCACAAGTCTCCTTATCACTAATGGTAACACATGCTCAGTATCCAGGAGATATGTGGAAGGAGAGCCAGGCTAGGGCCAGTGTTGGTTCGAGGGCACGAGTCTCCTTATCACTAATGGTGATACTTGCTTTGTATCCGTGAGGTATGGGGAAGGAGAGCCAGGCTAGCGTGAGTGCTGCTTTGAGGGCACAAGTCTCCTTATCACATATGGCAACACTTGCTCAGTATCCATGAGGTATGGGGAAGGAGAGCCATGCTAGGGTGAGTTCTGGTTTGAGGGCAGAGTCTCCTTATCAGTAATGGTGACATTTGCTCAATTTCCATGACATATGGAGAATTAGAGCCAGGCTACGTTTAGTGATAGCTTGAGGGCACGTGCTTCCTTATCAATAATGGTGGCACTTTCTCAGTATCCATGAGGTATGAGGAAGGAAAGCCATGCTAGGGTCAGTGCTGGCTTGTTTGAGGGCATGAGTTTCCTTATCAGAAATGGGGACACTTGCTCAGCATCCATGAGGTATGGGGAAGGAGAGCCAGGCTTGGGTGAGTGCTGGTTTGTGGGCACAAACCTTCTTATCACTAATGGTGACACTTTCTCAGTATCCATGAGGTATGAGGAAGGAAAGCCATGCTAGGGTCAGTGTTGGCTTGAAGGCATGAGTTTCCTTATCAGTAATGGGGACACTTGCTCAGTATCCATGAGATATGCAGAAGGAGAGGCATGCTAGGTTAATGATAGATTCAGGGCACAAGTCTCCTTATCACTAATGGTGATACTTGCTCAGTATCCATGTGGTATGTGGAAGGAGAGCCAGGCTAGGGCCAATGCTGGCTTGAGGGCTTGATAAGTCCCCTTATCACCAATGGTGACACTTGCTCAGTATTCCTCAGGACAATGATAGCTTGAGGGCACAAGTCTCTGTATCACTAATGGTGACACTTGCTCAGTACCCATGAGGTATGGTATGGGGAAGGAGTGCCAGGCTAGGACAATGATAGCTTGAGGGCATGAGTCTTCTTATCACTTATGGTGAGACTTGCTCAGTATCCATGAGGTATGGGGAGGGAGAGCCAGGCTAGGGTGAGTGCTGGGTTGAGGGCACAAGTCCTCTTATCACTAATGGTGACACTTGCTCAGTATCCATGCGGTATGGGGAAGGAGTGCCAGGCTAGGACAATGATAGCTTGAGGGCATGAGTCTTCTTATCACTTATGGTGACACTTGCTCAGTTTCCATGAGGTATGGGAAGGAGAGCCAGGCTACGGTGAGTGCTGGGTTGAGGGATCCGGTCCTCTCATCACTAATGGTGACACTTGCTCAGTATCCATGCGGTATGGGGAAGGAGAGCCAGGCTAGGACAATGATAGCTTGAGGGCATGAGTCTTCTTATCACTAATCCTGACACCTGCTCAGTATCAATGCGGTATGGGGAAGGAGAGCTAGGCTAGGACAATGATAGCTTGAGGGAATGAGTCTTCTTATCACTAAAGGTGACAGTTGCTCAGTATCCATCAGGTATGGGGAAGGAGAGCCAGGCTAGGACAATGATAGCTTGGGGCACGAGTCTCCTTATCACTAATGGTTACAGTTGCTCAGTATCCATGAGGTATGGGGATGGAGAACCAGGCTAGGGTGAGTGCTGGTTTGAGGGTACTAGTCTCCTTAATACTAATGGTGACACTTGCTCAGTATCTGTGAGGTATGGGGGTGGAGAGCCAGGATACGGTGAGTGCTGGCTTGAGGTCAAACATCTCCGTAACATTAATCGGGACACTTGGTCAGTTTCCATGAGGAAGGAGCTCCAGGCTAGGGTGTGTGCTGGTTTGAGGGCACGAGTCCCCTTATCACTAATGGGGATACTTTCTCAGTATCTGTGAGGTATGAGGAAGGAGAGCCAGGCTAGGGTGAGGGTTTGGTTTGAGGGCACAAGCCTTCTTATCACTAATGGTGACACTTGCTCAGTATCCATGAGGTATGAGGAAGGAAAGCCAATGCTAGGATCAGTGCTGGCTTGAGGGCATGAGTCTTCTTGTCACTAATGGGGACATTTGCTCAGTATCCATGCGGTACGGGCAAGGAGAGCTAGGCTAGGTGCTGGTTTGAGGGCATGAGTCTCCTTATCACTAATGGGGATACTTGCTCAGTATCTGTGAGGTATGGGGAAGGAGAGCTATGGTTTGAGGGCACAAGCCTTCATATCACTAATGGTGAAACTTTCTCTGTATCCATGAGGTATGAGGAAGGAAAGCCATGCTATGGCCAGTGCTGGCTTGAGGGCATGAGTCTCCTTATCACTAATGGGGACACTTGCTCAGTATCCATAAGGTATGGGGAAGGAGAGCTAGTCTGGGATCAATAATGGTGACACTTGCTCAGTATCCATGAGGTATGGGGAAGGAGAGCTAGGCTAGGTACTGGTTTGAGGGCATGAGTCTCCTTAACACTAATGGTAATATGTGCTCAGTATCCATGAGGTGTGGGGAAGGAGAGCCATGCTAGGGTCAGTGCTGGTTTGAGTGCACGAGCCTCCTTTCATTAATGGTGACACTTGGTCAGTATCCATGAGGTATGAGGAAGATAAGCCATGCTAGGTTCAGTGCTGGCTTGAGGGCATGATTCTCCTTAGCACTAACTGGGACACTTGCTCAGTATCCATAAGGTATGGGGAAGTAGAGCTAGGCTGGGATCACTAATTGTGATACTTGATCAGTATCCATAAGGTATGGGGAAGGAGAGCTAGGCTGGGATCACTAATAGTGACACTTGCTCTGTATCCATAAGGCATGGGGAAGGAGAGCTAGGCTAAGATCACTATTGGTGACACTTGCTCAGTATCCATGAAGTATGGGGAAGCAGAGCTAGGCTAGGTGCTGGTGTGAGGGCATGAGTCTCCTTATCACTAATGGTGATATGTGCTCAGTATCCATGAGGTATGGGGAAGGAGAGCCATACTAAGGTCAGTGCTGGTTTGAGTGCACAAGCCTCCTGTCACTAATGGTGACACATTCTCAGTATCCATGAGGTATGGTTAAGGAGAGCCAGGCTAGGGTGAGTGCTGGTTTGAGGGCACAAGCCTTCTTATCACTAATGGTGACACTTGCTCAGTATCCATGAGGTATGAGGAAGGAAAGCCATGCTAGGTTCAGTGCTGGCTTGAGGGCATGAATCTCCTTAACACTAATGAGGACACTTGCTCAGTATCCATAAGGTATGGGGAAGGAGAGATAGGCTGGGATCACTAATGGTGACACTTGCTCAGTATCCATGAGGTATGGGGAAGGAGAGCCATACTAAGGTCAATGCTGGTTTGAGTGCACAAGCCTCCTGTCACTAATGGTGACACATTCTCAGTATCCATGAGGTATGGTTAAGGAGAGCCAGGCTAGGGTGAGTGCTGGTTTGAGGGCACAAGCCTTCTTATCATTAATGTTGACACTTGCTTAGTATCCATGAGGTATGAGGAAGGAAAGCCATGCTAGGGTGAGTGCTGGGTTGAGGGCATGAACCTCCTTATCACTAATGGTGACACTTGCTTAATTTCCATGAGGTATGGGGAAGGAGAGCCAGGCTAGGATGAGTGCTGGTTTGAGGGCACAAGTCTCCTTATCACTAATGGTAACACATGCTCAGTATCCAGGAGATATGTGGAAGGAGAGCCAGGCTAGGGCCAGTGTTGGTTCGAGGGCACGAGTCTCCTTATCACTGATGGTGATACTTGCTTTGTATCCGTGAGGTATGGGGAAGGAGAGCCAGGCTAGCGTGAGTGCTGCTTTGAGGGCACAAGTCTCCTTATCACATATGGCAACACTTGCTCAGTATCCATGAGGTATGGGGAAGGAGAGCTAGTCTGGGATCAATAATGGTGACACTTGCTCAGTATCCATGAGGTATGGGGAAGGAGAGCTAGGCTAGGGTCAGTGCTGGTTTGAGTGCACGAGCCTCCTTTCATTAATGGTGACACTTGGTCAGTATCCATGAGGTATGGGGAAGGAGAGCCAGGCTAGGGTCAGTGCTGGCTTGAGGGCATGATTCTCCTTAGCACTAACTGGGACACTTGCTCAGTATCCATAAGGTATGGGGAAGGAGAGCTAGGCTGGGATCACTAATGGTGATACTTGATCAGTATCCATAAGGTATGGGGAAGGAGAGCTAGGCTGGGATCACTAATAGTGACACTTGCTCTGTATCCATAAGGCATGGGGAAGGAGAGCTAGGCTAAGATCACTATTGGTGACACTTGCTCAGTATCCATGAACTATGGGGAAGCAGAGCTAGGCTAGGTGCTGGTGTGAGGGCATTAGTCTCCTTATCACTAATGGTGATATGTGCTCAGCATCCATGAGGTATGGGGAAGGAGAGCCATACTAGGGTCAGTGCTGGTTTGAGTGCACAAGCCTCCTGTCACTAATGGTGACACGTTCTCAGTATCCATGAGGTATGGTTAAGGAGAGCCAGGCTAGGGGGGGTGCTGGTTTGAGGGCACAAGCCTTCTTATCACTAATGGTGACACCTGCTCAGTATCCATGAGGTATGAGGAAGGAAAGCCATGCTAGGTTCAGTGCTGGCTTGAGGGCATGAATCTCCTTAACACTAATGAGGACACTTGCTCAGTATCCATAAGGTATGGGGAAGGAGAGCAAGGCTGGGATCACTAATGGCGACACTTGCTCAGTATCCATGAGGTATGGGGAAGGAGAGCTTTGCTAGGTGCTGGTTTGAGGGCATGAGTCTCCTTATCACTAATGGTCATATGTGCTCAGTATCCATGAGGTATGGGGAAGGAGAGCCATGCTAGGGTCAGTGCTGGTCTGAGTGCTCAAGCCTCCTGTCACTAATGGTGACGCTTGGTCAATATACATGAGGTTTGGGGAAGGGGACCCAGGCTAGGGTGAGTGCTGGTTTGAGGGCACAAGCCTTCTTATCATTAATGTTGACACTTGCTTAGTATCCATGAGGTATGAGTAAGGAAAGCCATGCTAGGGTGAGTGCTGGGTTGAGGGCATGAACCTCCTTATCACTAATGGTGACACTTGCTTAATTTCCATGAGGTATGGGGAAGGAGAGCCAGGCTAGGATGAGTGCTGGTTTGAGGGCACAAGTCTCCTTATCACTAATGGTAACACATGCTCAGTATCCATGAAGTATGGGGAAGGAGAGCCAGGCTAGGGCCAGTGTTGGTTCGAGGGCACGAGTCTCCTTATCACCAATGGTGATACTTGCTTTGTATCCGTGAGGTTTTGGGAAGGAGAGCCAGGCTAGCGTGAGTGCTGCTTTGAGGGCACAAGTCTCCTTATCACATATGGCAACACTTGCTCAGTATCCATGAGGTATGGGGAAGGAGAGCCATGCTAGGGTGAGTTCTGGTTTGAGGGCAGAGTCTCCTTATCAGTAATGGCGACACTTGCTCAATATCCATGAAATATGGAGAAGTAGAGCCAGGCTACGTTTAGTGATAGCTTGAGGGCACGTGCTTCCTTATCAATAATGGTGGCACTTTCCCAGTATCCATGAGGTATGAGGAAGGAAAGCCATGCTAGGGTCAGTGCAGGCTTGCATGAGGGCATGAGTTTCCTTATCAGTAATGGGGACACTTGCTCAGTATCCATGAGATATGTGGAAGGAGAGCCAGGCTAGGTTAATGATAGATTCAGGGCACAAGTCTCCTTATCACTAATGGTGATACTTGCTCAGTATCCATGTGGTATGTGGAAGGAGAGCCAGGCTAGGGCCAATGCTGGCTTGAGGGCTTGATAAGTCCCCTCATCACTAATGGTGACACTTGCTCAGTATTCATGACTTATGGGGAAGTAGAGCCAGGCTAGGACAATGATAGCTTGAGGGCACAAGTCTCTGTATCACTAATGGTGACACTTGCTCACTACCCATGAGGTATGGGGAAGGAGTGCCAGGCTAGGACAATGATAGCTTGAGGGCATGAGTCTTCTTATCACTTATGGTGACACTTGCTCAGTATCCATGCGGTATGGGAAAGGAGAGCAAGGCTAGGACAATGATAGCTTGAGGGCATGAGTCTTCTTATCACTTATGGTGACACTTGCTCAGTTTCCATGAGGTATGGGAAGGAGAGCCAGGCTACGGTGAGTGCTGGGTTGAGGGCACGAGTCCTCTTATCACTAATGGTGACACTTGCTCAGTATCCATGTGGTATGGGGAAGGAGTGCCAGGCTAGGACAATGATAGCTTGAGGGCATGAGTCTTCTTATCACTTATGGTGACACTTGCTCAGTTTCCATGAGGTATGGGAAGGAGAGCCAGGCTACGGTGAGTGCTGGGTTGAGGGATCCGGTCCTCTCATCACTAATGGTGACACTTGCTCAGTATCCATGCGGTATGGGGAAGGAGAGCCAGGCTAGGACAATGATAGCTTGAGGGCATGAGTCTTCTTATCACTAATCCTGACACCTGCTCAGTATCCATGCGGTATGGGGAAGGAGAGCCAGGCTAGGACAATGATAGCTTGAGGGCATGAGTCTTCTTATCACTAAAGGTGACAGTTGCTCAGTATCCATCAGGTATGGGGAAGGAGAGCCAGGCTAGGACAATGATAAGCTTGGGGCACGAGTCTCCTTATCACTAATGGTTACAGTTGCTCAGTATCCATGAGGTATGGGGATGGAGAACCAGGCTAGGGTGAGTGCTGGTTTGAGGGTACCAGTCTCCTTAATACTAATGGTGACACTTGCTCAGTATCCATGTGGTATGGGGAAGGAAAGGCAGGCTAGGGTCAGTGCTGGTTTGAGGGCATGAGTCTCCTTATCACTAATGGTGACACTTGCTCAGTATCCATGAGGTATAGGGAAGGAGAGCCAGGCTAGAACAATGATAGCTTGAGGGAATGAGTCCCCTTATCACTAATGGTGACACTTGCTCAGTATCCATGAGGTATGGGGAAGGAGAGCCAGCCTAGGGTGAGTGCTGGTTTGAGGGCACAAGTCTCCGTAATACTAATGGTGACACTTGCTCCGTGTCCATGAGGTATGGGAGGCTATGGTCAGTGCTAGTTTGAGGGCACACGTCTCCTTATCACTAATCAGGACACTTTCTCAGTATCCATGAGGAATGAGGAAGGAGCTCCAGGCTAGGGTGTGTGCTGGTTTGAGGGCACGAGTCTCCTTATCACTAATTATGACACTGGCTCAGTATCCATGAGGTATGGGGAAGAAAAGCCATGGTAGGGTCAGTGCTGGCTTGAGGGCCTGAGTATCCTTATCACTAATGGGGCACTTGCTCAGTATCCATGAGGTATGGGGAAGGAGAGCCAGGCTGGCGTCACTAATGGTGACACTTGCTCTTTATCCATGAGGTATGGGGAAGGAGAGCTAGGCTAGGGTGAGTGCTGGATTGAGGGCACTTGTCTCCTTATCACTAATGGTGATACGTGCTCAGTATCCATGAAGTATGGGGAAAGAGAGCCAGGCTAGGTTAATGATAGCGTGAGGGCACACATCTTCTTGTCACTAATGGTGACACTTGCTCATTATCTGTGAGGTATGGGGAAGGAGATCCAGGCAAGGGTGAGTGCTGCTTTGAGGGCACAAGTCTCCTTGTTAATGGTGACACTTGCTCAGTATCCATGAGGTATGTGGGAAGGAGAGCCAGGCTAGGTTAATGATAGCTTGAGGGCACATGTCTTCTTGTCACTAATGGTGACACTTGCTCAGTATCTGTGAGGTATGGGGAAGGAGATCGAGGCTGGGGCGATGCTGCTTTGAGGGCACAAGTCTCCTTATCTCTAATGGGGACACATTTTCAGTATCCATGAGGTATGGGGAAGGAGAGCCATGGTAGGTCAATAATAGCTTGAGGGAACAAATCTCCTTATCACTAATGGTGACACTTTCTCAGTATCCATGAGGTATGGGGAAGGAGAGCCAGGCTAGGATCAGTGACAGCTTGAAGGCAAAAGTCTCCTTATCACTAATGGTGCATTTGTTCATTATCCGTGAGGTATGAGGAAGGAAAGTCATGCTAGGTTCAGTGCTGGCTTGAGGGCATGTGTCTCCTTATCACTAATGGGGACACTTGATCGGTGTCCATGAGGTATGGGGAAAGAGAGCCAGGCTAGGACTTGTGCTTGTTTGAGGGCACGTGTCTCCTTATCACTAATGGTGACAAGTGCTCAGTATCCATGAGCCATGCTAGGGTCAGTGCTGGTTTGAGGGCACACGCCTCTTGTCACTAATGGTGACACTTGCTCAGTATCCATGTGGTATGGGGAGGGAGAGCCTGGCTAGGGTGAGTGTTGGCTCATAGGAAATAGTGCATATTACATCCTTGGACATTGAGTTAGCACCTTTTGGCATCATTTTGCTCCAGGTGCTTCCGCAGAACCCAACTCTCTTGCATGTTTCTGCATTCATTCAGACTTGTCCTATTCTCTGACTGAGTCTTTGCATGGCCAAAAAAAGATGCGTGTACACACAGGGCACATTTGGCTTGTTCCTATCCTCGGGAACTGGGACAGGCTGCCATACAAACGTCAGTGCCCGCAAAGGGCATCATAATAGCCACGCTGAAGAGGGGATCATATCTTCAAAGCAAGGCAATGAGAACAGATGTCAGGCAAAGGAAATCTCTGGCTAAGTTGGTGCTTCAAATGAGAGATATTTAACCTGCTCTTCAAAGAGTATAACTAACCTTGACAACAATACCCCCCCCCCACAAACAATAGGGGTACTGAGATGGCTCAAGGGCGGGAATTGAATGTTGGCTGTTTTGGCAGGTGTAAAGTGAAATTGGTGGAGGTGCAAATTGGTCCTGGTACTACTGCTATAGCAGAGGGGTGGGGCGGTTCCCCGGCAGTGTGACTGAAGGTGGAGCTGAAAGCTTGTAGCACCCCGCACCTTTCCAAATCCTGAGTTACAGAACCCAGGTTTATGGATGCAGCTCTTTGCTACCCCTCCCACAAAGCCCTCGTGGTGCCTCTACAGTATGTCCGTTGTTTTCTGTGATATGCAGAATGTGCCAATAGTCCAGAGAATTACAGTAGAGTCTACCTGCTGGCTATGTTTGGTAAAGTGCAATAGGTTGCTAGATGAAAGCCCTAAATATGGATAGGGCCCGAAGCAGGAACCTGTGTTGCCTGTGGATGACCACGACACAAAGGGGACTAAGACTGAATGACTGAATTGCCCACTTTCCTAAAAGTCCTGAATCCTAGGGCAGGCTAAAAAGCAGTGGACTGGAAGGTTGGCCAGAGTGATGGCATTGGTTTTTGATTCATTCAACACCTTCCACTCATCACGCTTCTGTATTCTTTTAGTCACCTTGACTGGAAGAGGTATGCCCAGATGCGGGTCCCAAGCCTTCTCTGCTTACAGACCCATTGACACCTCAATGCTGAAGCCCAATGAGGCTGAGGAATGCTTGTGGTTGCTGGTTTCATGGAGAAGGCATGTGACCTAGCAGTGCAACTTCAATTGCCCATTTTGGGGTAGGAAAAAGCCGGATTAGTATAGTGCCTTTCCCTTTCTGAAATGGCATGGCAGGCTGGAAATCAGTGGTCTCAAAGTTTTCCCAGAGCAATGTCTGTGTTTTTTGGTCCATTCATTAAAAACCGTCCAGCTGTCACTCTACAGTGTTGCTGTAACCATCCTGAGTGGGACAAGTATTCCCAGATGTGGGAGACGGAATCAGCTCATCAGTGATTACATCCACTGAGGCTGTAACTCATCTGGGGTGCTGGACTTGTGCAGAAGCAATGGTACTAAGCAGTCTGGGTTGGAAATACTCTTTTGGGATAGGACCTAGTCATCAGTGATGACTATGCAGCAGCATTAATGACAGCGATTTCCATCATAGCTGAAAATGAGTTTAGGGTTGGGGAAGAAACCCAGAATGACTGGGATGAAATAATACAATTGAGGACAAGGCTCATTAGAACAGAGCTACATGGGGCGATCATGTTAGAGTATTTTAAGACTACAGCACTGCCACAAGGGCTACAGGTTAAGAATGAACCAAGACTGTTTTTAGACCAGGCGATCGCAGAAGGCTTTGCTAAATACTACGCAGGGCTCTATGGGTCACCGGAAGCCCCCACTGATCTCTCTGTGCTGAACGGGATCACCCTACCCAGCCTAACGGACACACAACGAGAGCTGCTTGAGGCAGCCATTACCGAGGAAGAGCTTGGGGCGGCCATGTCTCAACTAAATCCTGGGAAAACTCCGGGACCAAACGGCTTCCCGGTAGAGACGTGGAAGGGGGTGGAACCGAGTGCGTTAATCCCGCATCTCTTGCAGATGTACACTCACTCGAGGGAGCAAGGGCAGCTTCCCCTGGACCTAAGAAGGGCCACTATAGTGGTGATCCCCAAATCAGATAAACCACCAGAGAGGTGTAGCTCATACAGGCCCATCTCATTACTTAATACCGAGACCAAAATCCTGGCGAAAGCGTTGGCAATCCGCCTGCAGAAAGTTATCTCATCACTCATACACCCTGACCAATGTGGCTTTATGCCCCAGCGGTCAACGCGTATGAATATCCACCGACTGCACACTGCGATTGAAAAATCCCCCCTATTGCCGGACCCCCTAGCCCTGCTAGCAATAGATTTTGAAAAGGCTTTCGATTCGGTACACTGGCCAGCATTGTGGGAAATAATGCGCCGAATGGGCTTCGGTGACCAGTTCCTGGGATGGGTACAACTACTATACGAATCCCCTGAAGCTGTGACCAGAGTAAATGGTTGGTCTTCGCAACCGTTCAGACTGGGCAAGGGAACACGACAGGGGTGCCCCCTGTCTGCAATGCTCTTTGCGCTGGCCATAGAGCCACTAGCAATTCTATTACGTGAATCTCGACTATGGAAGGGCTTCCGGTGGACAGAAAATTGGGAGGATAGGGTCTCGCTGTATGCGGATGATCTGCTTTTGTATCTAGCGGACCCCATAGTCTCGTGCCCAGTGGTGATTGGTATATTGAAGGATTATGAATCCTTTAGTGGGTTGAAGGTGAACTGGTCGAAGTCCACACTATTCCCACTGAGAGAGTTGGACAGCGCTGAATTACAGGACTGCCCATTTCGCATAGAAGTTGACCAATTCCGCTATCTAGGGGTACAGATAACGACGAATCTGGCCGAGTATGTAGAGAAGAATCTCCACCCGGTCACTAATCGCTTTGCGGACGACGTCAAACACTGGAACGCCCTTCCACTGACCCTATTAGGGAGAGCAGCGTTATTCAAGATGTTGGCGTTACCTAGATTCCTGTACATACTCCAAAACGCCCCGCTACACATCCCCAGACAAGAGTTTCACAGAATTGACAGGATCCTTCGGAAACTCCTGTGGAATAACGGGCACCCAAGACTGGCGCTCCACATCCTGCAGCGCTCCATCTGGGAGGGAGGCATAGGATTGCCGCGTATACAGACATACTATTGGGCGAGTCAAATGGCGGTGATAAACGACCTCCTACACGGCGATCCCTCGCTACCCCACATAAAATTCGATACTCTCGATGGGACCAGCACAACCCCATTAGAATCCCTATACCGGAAAACTAACAGCAATAGTAACAAAACAATGGCTAATCACCGAACGCTAGTCTGGGAAGAGGCACACAAGCACATACACTGGGAGGGGAGAACCACACCAGTACAGCCACTGTGGGCGAACAAAAATATCCCGGAGCTGGGCAAACTTCCAAAATGGCGGAACTGGGTGGCTGCGGGAATTTCCAAAGTAGGAGATGTGTTCCGGGAGGGGAGTCCGGTGACATTTGAGAGGTTAGTGGAGGATTTTAATCTGCCTGCCACGGACCGATATCGGCATGTGCAACTGTGTCATGCTTTACAACAGCATTTACCTGCACTACGAGATATGGCGGACTGCACCCCCATAGAAAGAAACCTGGTTCTGGAGAGCATAGATGTTAAAATTACCTCAGTAATGTACAATGTCCTCACCTCGTTTGCCACGCCGGAGCTTTCAAGCCTAAAATCTAAGTGGGAGAGGGATGTGGGAGCGATACTGCCCGAAGATTGGATAACGATCCTAATGCACCCAAGAGAAACGGCCATCTCGGCCAGGCTACGCCTGGTACAACTCAAAATCTTGCATAGAATATATTACCCGCGGGTAGCGTTGTACAGATGGGGCAAGACCACAGACCCAAACTGCTTGCGATGCCTACAAAACGAGGGCACCTTCTTTCACATCATATGGGATTGCCCACACATCACGACATACTGGCAGCACTGCTGTGACACACTCAGTAAGGTTTTGGGTCGAACTGTGCTCAGAGATCCAAAGCTGATGTTGTTGGGAGTGGAGGAAGAGGGCGAAATGTCTCGCTCCGATAAGCTATTATTTGCAACCTCCACGGCACTGATTAAGCGCAACATTGCCAGGCTGTGGGGCTCGAGCGTCACCCCTGTGCACGCACAGTGGCTAAATGATGTGGAAGCATGCATTGCGATGGAGCGAAGGGTATATGCGGCCAGGGGATGTCCTAGGAAAGCGGGGAAAATCTGGGAAAAGTGGGAGAATGCAGTATGAAATTCTATTGTAGGAACTAGGCCGATGGCCAGCATGTGATGGCATAGCAAGAATGTGCATAACGCTGACAATGTGTCCTCAAGATGTTGTAAAACGGACCATATACTCTTTACTGTTTATGTTATTATTGATGGTTGGACCCTTCAGGGTCACTGTTTTTTCTTGTATGATGTAATAAAATCAATAAAAGTGTTTGATCAAAAAAAAAAGACTGTTTTTAGAAAACGAGAAATTTAAATTATAATGGAGCTACATCACTAAGCACAAAAAACAGAACTGTATCTTAAGAAAATAGAAGAAGATATCAAAAAGATTACATCACTAGACGGGTATGAAAAGCAAATAGAATATAAATGGGGCAAAAGATGAAAGAATTTAAACTCAATAATACTGCTGGAAGGATTAGTGCCTTAAAAACGATTTAGCCAATTACAACCATGAGAAAGCTTTCCTGTAAACCAGGGCAGAATATCATGATGAGTCTGTAGCGAATAATAACAACATCTTAGAGTCAGATTTTGTGACACCTCATACAGCACAGGTGGGGATAGTAGCAACACAGAGGACCTAGGTGGGGAACCATGAATGGATGAAACCCCATTTAGGGGTACAGGCCAACAAAATAGACAAAGGGGGCAAGACAATGGAAGGCAAGGGCACCAGGCTTTTTTCAACAGGGCCAGACAAGAGGCCACTGGGAGGACCAGAGGGTGACCTGAAGCGGGGCACTCTTGTAATTAATATATCAGACTAGCAGTTTAGTGAGGAGGAGGAAAAACCTTTGAACAAAGGTCTGGGATTTCTTCTAACGAAAGAACATGATCCCTTTGAATTCCAGGGCGCGTTTATGAAATTCATGAGACAGATACATCTAAAGGAATTCTTTGCTAAGAATGAGCGTACACTCACTGAGAATGCAAAATGATTAAAAAGGCCTTCCACGTTCATGCCCCCCACCCACACTCCTACCCAAGAATGAAAGGTCTTTGAAAAGAAGGTGCTTGCAGACATAGATAAATTTGGAAGCTAGGCGAAACAAGTATTTACCAACCTAAGCACCCAAGAAAGAATTGCAGCATGGACATTGGGTAAAAATGAATCTATCATGACTAACAAAGGGGATAGAGGTGGAGGATTGTTATACAAAATAGAGCAGGCTATGTGAAAGAATGCCTTAGACAACTAGCTGATACCAACTGCTATAAGGTATTGACCACAGATCCCACTGCTTCTCTAAAAGAAAATATAGAGACAAAGGTGATCAAAGCACTGGATAGACAGTGGATTGGAAGCAAGAGGCAGCCTTTCTCATTAAAGAAGAACCTACCGTGCCACAATTTTCTTGTCTACCCAAAATACATAAAGCACTAATTAATCCCGATGGGACGACCAGTAGTATTGGGGATCAATTCCATTCTGGACCATTATCTGAAAAACCTACTATGAGATCATACTTGACAGACAACACAAGTGCTATTCTTAAATTTGAAAACTTTGATTTTGTCCCAAATAAGCATCTCCTGATTGGACCGGATGTGGCCTCATTGTCCACTATTAACCCACAAAGGGCCACATTAGACATCATTGAAGAGGTATTAAGGGGGGACGACAGACCAAGATCCTGTGCTGAATTAATTTTTGATGTGGTGCGCAGAACTCACACTCACACAAAACTATTTTGAGTTTGTGGGGAAAATGTATGAACAAATCGAAGGTACAGCTATGGGAACCACTACGGCGCCAAGCCTAGCCACTTTATATGTAGAAAGCTTTGAAAGCAGGTTATCTATGCAGACACCAATCCGAATAGAGATCAGATTAAGGAATGGACCAGGTACATCAATGATGTGCTGTTGGTGTGGGAAGGCTAAATAGATTTAGCTGAAGCCTTCTTCAGCTGGCTGAATACTAAAAACAACCTTTTAAAATTCAGAATGATTTATAGCGAAAAGGAAATAAACTTCCTAGATATCATTATCTACCATAACAAATGACGGCTATTTGTAAAACCATATCACAAGCCTACAGACAAAAATTCCCCTTTGGAATATTTGAGTCATCACATCAAGCATCTACCCGATAACCTGACCTTTGGACAGTTTCTACGTCTAAAGAGCAATAGCAGCACAAACACAGCCTTTGAGGTAGAGGCAAAGACTCTATCTAAGAAACTGAGATAAAGGAGATATCCAAAAAAGGTGATAAAAGAACCTCAAAGAGGGCCATTAACAATAATTGTGAGGATCTCTTGGAGAGGTCTGAAAAGGCTTCCCATAGGAACACATTGTTTTTTGTGTCCACTTACACAAACCTGAACTTCAAAATATGCAATGTGATGAGCAAACGCTGGCGGATATTAAAAAACAGCAGGCTAGAGTTGGAATAACCGCTGTTTGCATACCAAAAGAGTATGTCCATTGGGAATATGGTGAGCAATGAAGGATAACCCACAATGTAGAAATAACTAACACAGTACAGAATGCTTGGGGGCTAAGTCCTATTCAAGGCCACTACCCATGAGGGAATTGGGGAATTTGTAAACTCATGCAAAAAAATCGAAAATAGTAGAGCTAGGGTGGAAGAAACCTGGGGTCCAGAATACACTGACCAATTGTAACACTGAACATGTAATATAAATGATTACATGCCCTTTTGGTCTTAACTATATAGGAAAAATGAATAGAAAACTCATAACACGAATCATGGAACATCAAAATTGCTTGAAGAATCAAATCGAGCAGGGCCTTTTAGTAAAACTCTATGGTTGGGAATATTTCAGTTGGACCATATTACAGAATAGCTAGGGTCCTAATATGAAAGATATAGATAGAATACTAGTGAGAAGGGAGCAAGAATTAACTTTCCTTACAAAAAGTGATACAAGGGGCCTGAATGAAGAGGTGGAATGGCATAAAATCTAAGCCAGCATTTAATTTTGGTCCATGGTCACTGGTATGTATATTAGAGACACTTCTAGAGTGTAGCAAGCAAGTTGCGCTCGTGCCCTAATTTCAAATACAAGGATACAAAGTGAAAATACAATCCAAAAGTGAAATATGTTATCCATATGTTTAATTTTGAAGAATGTCAGCAGACATGTGTTTCGACAAATAGTCGTTATCAAGGCAGTCTTCTATTCCACTCGTGATTGGCACCAATATGTTGCGCTCAAAATTATAATTTCCATTCCTGAAAGCAGTATTTGAAATGTGTGCCGTATGGCTGTTCAACAATAAATGTTGTCTTAACCTGAAAGATAGGTCTGCGCCAATATATTGTGCTAGCAAATGTGAATGTCAATCCTAAGAACGACACTTCAAAGAAATTGTTTCTCATCGATCACAGACCATTGATTCCTACTTTATAGTTCCTGCCCAAGGTGCACAAACCTTTTTCAGACTTACCAACAGTACGTCCAATTATGAGCGGACAAGGAGGGGCCACAGAAGGACTTGCAGAATACGTTGATTCAGGAATCAAACATCTGGTACCAGAGATACCAGCTTATCTCAAGGATACCACACACACCTTACCAATCTTGAATGACATTTCCTGGGAACCACATTACTTTCCGTCACTTTAGATGTAACAGCTTTATATACATTTATTCAACACAATTTAGCCCTTGAGACAATTGACTATATTTTCAGGACTTTCTCGTCTTCGCATTCCATGCATGTACAAATACTTAAAGGTTTCCTGGAATTCACTTTACAACACAACCAGTTTATCTTCAATCGAAACTATTACTCACAAACAAAAGGCATTGCTATGGGGGCTAAATATTCCCCTTCCGTAGCTAAACTTTTCATGGCCTATTTTGAAGACCAATATATCTTTCAAAACAACCCTTTTCATCACTATATCACAACATAGAAAAGATATATAGATGATGTTTTTGTTATTTGGTCTGGAAATCATGACACTTTGGCCCTCATTACAACCCTGGCATTAAGGTATTACCGGTACCGGTAAGGGTACCGGTACTGGTAATCCCTTAACGCCTGATTATGAGGTCCTTTTGCGGGTCCTGACCTTAACGGCTGGTCTGTACCATTTTTACCATAATTACCGCCTTCCCCATTCCCATTGAGCCCTATGGGGCAAAAATGGGAATGGGGAAGGGCCAATGGTAAATGAGGAATTACCGCCCCGCCAACCTTGGAATGGGGCGGTAATTCCCTATGTCACCATGGCAGATCTGGTAAATTACCGGCGTTAACCATGGCGCTAACAGCGCCATTGGTTAACGCCGGGGTTGTAATGATTGACTCCTTTATGCAATATCTGAATCAGAATAATTTTGCAATTAGTTTTACAGGTCATATAGATGCGATGGAAATTATGTTCTTAGATTTGCAAATCAATATTGTTTCCAATTCTATCCAGACTTGCATCTACCGGAAAGAAACTGTGGTAAATACAATCTTACATGCGGCCAGCAGTCACAGACAAAGGGGGTCATTACGAGGATGGAGGTAATGGAAAAACGATGCCGGTAAAGAATTACTGGCATCATATACTGCTCCGGGCTATTCCGACCTAAGACCCCGCTATTAGAGGCACCATTAATAATGGTGCCTCTAATAGCGGCATGGGCGCGGGCACGCGGCCCATCATACCGGCAATACCGGCTTGCCGATAATGGGAGGAAATCACAAGTCAGGCAGACAAGCAAATAGCTGCATCATGAAGGCGCTAATAGAGGATACCGGCATGCCGGTAATACCGGCATCGTGAACCAACCGTAAAATGCTATGTGCAGTTCCCAACTGCCACAGGTGCACACAATCAGCACAGGTGGATGCAATGAAGTCTGGGCCAGAACAAAAGGAGCACAACCACACACCACACCCCTTCCCACACCAAGATGATTCCAATAGTAGTAGCAATAATGGGGATGGAGGACATGCTTGCATTGCTACACCAGCAACAACAGCAACAGCAGGCACCACAGTGGAGACGCAGGAGGAGGAGGGTGAGACAGGCCCAGCATGCCCCACCAGTGCAGCCAGCTGTACCATGCAGGCAGCCCCCAATCCCTCGCATCAGTGCCAGTCCATTCAACCTACCCCTGAGCAAATCCACACCCTGTACCGTCTGGACCGGGACACCATCACCACCATGATACACCATGATACACAACGACATTTTCAGCCTCATTGAAATACGCACAGCCACACTTGCTGCAGTCTCTACCCCTCCTGTTGCCTTCCAGGCTCTTTGCAATGCCATTGCCTCTCACTTCATTTAAACAACCCAGGACATCCCGTCCACCCTCTCCACCCACACCCCTCCTCTTCCCTCTCCATCTGTGCTTGCTGACCCTCCTTTAGCCACCGTCCCACCATCCTTCTCGTCTCTTCCTCCTTTCAACCCTGACGAGGTTGCTAAACAAACCCGTTCTATGAAAGCCTCTTCAGAACAGGTTCATCCCTGTTCCTCTAAAACCATCAAGGACTACATTGACACCCTTGTTCCGGCCCTTGCTGATTTTTGCAACCACTCCTTTGCCTCTGGATCCTTCCCCTCCACTCTGAAGCACTCCTTTGTGCATCCTCTTCTCAAGAAACCCACAGCTGATCCTTCTTGTCCAGCTAACTAGCGCCCAATTTCCATTACTCCCTTTCTTGGCAAACTCCTGGAAAAGTTGGCCATCTCTCATCTTAACATTCCTTCCAATTCTGTTGGCTGTCTCCATGACCACCAGTCTGGCTTCAGAGCTGCCAGAAGCACGGAAGCTGCTCTCCTGAACATCCACGAAGATCTGCTCTCCAACCTTGACTCTAACATTCCCTCTGTTCTCATCCTCCTCGATCTCCCTTCTGCCTACGACACAGTCAACCATACCATCCTGCTCAACCATCTCCGTGAAAACCTGGGTATCACTGATCAGGCTCTGGCCTGGCTGACCTCTTTCCTCTCATAGCGACCCTCCCAGGTCCAATTTGGGTCCTTCCTTTCATCTATCTTCCTCTCTACCTGTGGTGTTCCCCAGGGGTCTAACCTCTCGCCCTGGCTTTTCGACCAATACCTGGCAACTCTCGCCCACTACATTGCCATTTTCTGCTCAAATTTACAGTGCTACGCTGACGACACTCAACTCATTTTCAGGCTGCCTTCTGCCACCTCCTCTCCCTCTCTCATCTCTGATTGTCTAACTGCCATTCAAGATTGGTGTGCCGCCAATGATCTTTGTCTGAATGCCAGCAAGACGGAGATCCTCCTCATCGGCACACCTTCACCATCCTTTCCCCTCACTCTCTGGCTGGCCTCCCTTGGCCCTCCTCCTGCCCCCCCCTGAGAGGCTAAGAACCTCAGGGTCATCTTTGACTCCACCCTTTCCTTCTCCGCCCACATCTCTGAGATCTCTAAAAAGTCAAATTTCCGACTGCTCCTCCTCAGAGGTACTCTGCCTTTCCTCTCCTTCCCCCAGAAGCTCATGGTATCCCAAGCTCTGGTTCTCTCTAGCTTGGACTATTGTAACAGCCTCTTTCTAAATCTACCTTCCTCTACTCTCCGCCCTCTGCAACTAATCTAGAACAGGACTGCAAGACTTGTGCTTGGCCTCAAGCCCTGGGATCGTATCTCTCCAGCTCTGAAATCTCTCCACTGGCTCCCAGTGGATGCAAGGATTAAATTCAAAACCCTCTGCATTGTCCACAAGGCTTTCAGCTATCCCTCTGCAAATACCTCCCCTTTCGAGCTCTTCGCTCCTCTACCTCCAACTCCCTCAGGGTCAGTCTTTTTTCTAAGAAACGTGCTAGGGGTAGATCTCTGTCTTCGGCTGGGGCCTCACTCTGGAACAGCCTCCCTGCCACTCTAAAACTTGAGGAGAACCATCTCCGGTTCCGGAAGCACCTCAAGACCTTCCTCTTTTCTTCTGCCTTCGCTCCCCCTCTCCCCTGCTGATCTGTTCTCTCTAAGCACCGTGCACCTGGCCACCCCCTGTCCTTCGGGCCCAGGTACCTGCTCATCCTTCCACCCTCCCGCACTGCCTCTGGGCCATCCCTTGCACTGGGGTCTGTATCTGTACCCATACAGCCCCCACTTTTTCTTCCTGTTCTTTATCAGACCTACCCTATCTGCTGCCTTAAACCTAGCACTTGCAAATTGCTGGCTGCATTACCACTGTTTGTTGCCTTTATTATTTATGTATTGTAATTTATCTGTTTCTCCTCTGCTTCGCACTTTCCACTTCTCGCCCCTTCCATGCACTTTTCCCCTCCCCCCTCTCCCATGCACTTGCGCGTTCCCAAAGCTGTTTTGTTCTCCCCTGTGCCCCTCCCTTGCTTTGTCGTGCTCTGAAACACTTGTGTACGAGCGCGATAGGAATAAAATATCAATCAAATCAATCCCCCCTCTACTGAAGATAGGGTAGGTGCTCCACTTCCTTGCCACAGGCACCTACTAGCACACAGTGGGGCACATGCATGGCATATCACAACCCTTATTTTCTCGCATTCTGAAACAAGTGCTGGATGCCCTCCTAAAGCACACAAGGGACTACATATCTCTACCACGGACTCCCCAGGAGATTTTTGATACAAAGGTTGGCTTCCATGCACTGGCAGGCATGCCAAATATCATAGGTGCCCTTGACTGCCCCCACGTGGAGTTGGTGGTCCCTCATGCCATGGAGGTGGTGTACCGCAACCGCAAGCAATACCACTCCATCAATGTGCAGATGGCATGTGACGCCAGCAAGATCATCACACATTGTTGTGCCCGATATCCCGGATCAACTCATAACTCTATGGTGCTGTGGAACTCCACGCTACCACACTACATGGAGCGACATGCTGGACAACGTGCCTGGCTGCTTGGTAACTTGCATGACAGGCACATGGCACTGAAATGGGGGGAGAGATGCACACACCACCATGGTGTCAATGTTGATGTGACAACACAATGTGCACATCACTAAACACTGTGCCCCAAAGCATCCCAAACAGAACTTGACACCCAAATCCCATAGGAATGAAGCAAGGTCAACACCTATCACAACATGACAAACAGTAAATCACCCCACATCCCACAACACGTGCACCACTCGTTAGCGGACCTCATCCTCCGTAACACCATCCAGCAACATGCAGTGAATATGCACTATGTTGCAGTCTCCAGCAAATCACCACACAGGACAAGCATTCATGGGAGTGCAGTAAACAAAACCACCAAGGGAATCCACTGTCTGTCACAGGGCCACCACAAGCACATGAATGCTGCATGTCACCATGGGAAAAATCAGCGCTGAATGCCTAACATTGCAGGGCCTACTGCCAACGCTCCCAGTCAGTAAATCATACAGAACACAACACATCACAAATTAGACACAAACACAGCTGTATGCGTACACGATGCATGAGCAACAAGACAGTAGTGCACACCATGTATCATTTTGAAGATGCAAACCCAGACCATTATTCCATGGCATAGGACACATTGAGGGCCTAAAAATGGCGTGCATACAACCAGGGACATGTGCATGTGACCAACGATAATCTGCAGGCATGTGTGACTAGTACAGCTGTCCATCATGAAACGACTGACATATACCTTTTTTTGCCTCTCATGCAGGTGATGGTGGCTATCCCTTGAATCCGTGGCTCCTCACCCCTGTCTGAAAGCCACAGAACAGGCACGAGGAGGACTACAATTGTTCCCACACCCGTACCCGTGTGGTCATTGAACATACCTTTGGCCAGTTGAAGGCACGGTTTCGCTGCCTTAGCCGGTCGGGTGGGGCACTCCTTTACAGGCATGAGAAGGTGGCTAAGATCATCATGGCATGTGTCATGCTGCACAACATGTGTATACGACGGAACGTGCCCCTGCCCCCTGACATTGAACTGTTACCACCTGGTGATTATGAAGGGGATGAAGAAAATGTGGCTGTACATCATCACGGTGGTGATGAACAGGAGGGACGTGCTGTGCGTCAGTCAGTGATTGCACAATAATTCTGACACACATGGCTGCAGAGGGTGACATGATATTTGGAGAGAGGGCACTGGGTGTGAGAGTACATGTACACTATGCACTGTATATGAATAAATGACACATGCGCAATGAAGAATGTCCACTCGAGTTATTTTTTCACACAACGGGTGCATTGAAATGTCCAATGAAGATGAAAGTGCACTAACCCTCCACCACCCTCCCCCAGTCCCCCCACAACTCCCCCACACACCCTCCCACCCTCCCCATCCCCCCACACCTCCCCCACACATGTCCAAATAAGTGTCTATTGCCTTCATCCGGCTGGCCAGTCTACTTCCTGCCACTCCCTGCACCTGGTGGCGGCATGTCCGGGCGGCACAGGCTGTGCACCGACCTGCGTAGTGGGCTAGTCTGTGTGGAGCTCGAGGATGATGGGGTGGCCGCCTGCTCCATTTGGGGGGCCAGACGCTCAGCCTCCATTGCATCAGCAATGAGGCTGAGGACCTGCCGCCTGGCTGATACCTCCTTGCACATTCTACTGTGCGATTGGCAATGATCTTGCCCAGAGAGGCGGTGTTTTTGCACCACTCCTGCCTTGCTTGGGCATTGTCAGTTACGAATTGTCGCACCAGGGCAGTTAGCTCCCCCTGCCGCTGCACCCCCGCCGGTACACCTGTGGAGGTGGAGGGTGCTTAGGTGCCATGCATAATATCTATTGGGTCCCCTATGGGACTCATGGGCCCTTGGTTGTACTCCACCCCCAGACTGCTCCGAAGTGGTGCCGTGGTCAGAGTCTACCAATGTGAGCTTGGGGGATGGTGCCGGACTTGGTGTGCAAGGCAGGTCAGAGGAATCGTCCTCCACAGGCACCCACCCCTGTTCCTGCGCCTCATCCTCAGCCAGGGGTGCTGTAGCTGCCGCCTCCCTGACAGAATTGTTCTATGCTGAGAGTGCAGCTTCAGCTGTGTCCTGTGCCAGTGTGACTGGAGTTGTTGGTTCTGTGTCAATGGCCCTTGGCGGTGCCGTGGCATCCGGAGGTGGTTTCCTCTGCGGTGCATGGCGACACTTGTGTTGGCCTTTGGAGGTGGAAGGCCTGTTGCCCTCATCCCGGGCCCTCTTCCGGGCTGTGGTCAACTGTGGGGTTGAGTCCCGGGCCTCGCTGTCATGATCTGAGCCTGTGGGGGTCAAAGAGAGGCACGGCATGAGTGATGGTTTGAGAAGCATCATGCATACATTTGTATAATTGCTCATCTACACAATAGAGGGTAATAGGCAGTGGAGTTTGGATGATCATGTTGCTTGCTATATGGGTGGGTAATGCAGGCATCCGTCGGGTCACTTATGTTGGGGCAGACATATGCTATGTGACATGCATATTTCTTGTGGCCTGCATGCAGTGTGACGTATGCCATTAACATCTTAGTGTGGTTTGTGTAAGGTATGGCATTGCCTTTCTGCAGGCATCTGCATGTGTCTGTGCTTTGTACGACAACTAGGCTGGGAATATGTGTGTATTGGGCCATGGCTTGCTTCTTAGGCAGACATATTGGTGGACTATCATCAGACTCTGCATTACAGTGTTTTCTTAGGACACTTACCTCCTTCCGCCGATGAGGTGGCACCACACTCCATGTCTCCCGCGCCTTCAATGGCCTCCATGCCGATCAGGCTGGCACATATGTCCTCCCACCGGGACAGCTTTATTGGAGAGCTTGCTCCTCCGCCAGTTGCCATGGCCTGGCTCCAGTTTGCCGAGAGGATGTTGCAGACTCGCAGGTGTAAGTCATTCCACCTCTTCCTGCAGTCCTTAGTTGTGCAGGGGGGTGTTGCAAACCGCGCTGACTTTTTGTGCCACTAGTGCCCAGATCTCCTTCTTTCTGATGACAGCCTCCCTCTTGAGGCTCTGGGCGAGCACAACATTGGCATTCTCAGCGAGGGTCTCCGCCAGCATGGTGAGCTAGTCTTCATTTAAGCACTCCTTGCGCTGTCGGGAGGCGCCCTTTTTCACTGCCATGGGCATTGCATTGTTGTTGTGGATTGAATTTGAAACACAGCAATATACTACAGGTCTTGGCTGCAGAGGTTGGCAATGGATTGTGTTTTTAAAGATGGCCGCCGTGCTGTTTCCCGTTCCTGTGCGATGACGTTACTTCCAGTTCTGCTTATTTACAGTGACCGTTATTAGCGGTCACTGCTGTTAGCAGTCACCGCTAATAGCGGTCACTGCTAATGCCTCTGGATTCATGCCGGTAGTGCAATCTGCGCTTTACATGATGCCGCTAAGGGCCATTTTTGGGACTTTAGCGGCATGCCGGTAATGTCTTTACCGGCATGCCGCAAAGCTCGTGCCTGCGAAGTCGTAATAGCTCGCTATTAGCGGGCTCTTACCTACACGGACACAGTATTTCCTCCATGCCGGTAAGGACAGTTACTTACGTCCAACCTCGTAATGACCCCAAAAGTGTTATTAACAATATGCCTAGACGGGATTTTTTGAGATCTAGAAGAAACTGAAGTCAAGATGACATATTCATGCAAGAATGTGAGTCGATTGGAGCCAGATTTAAAGAAAGAGGGTACCCAAGGTATGTTACAAATAAGGCTGCCAAAGCCATGGAACTAGTTGACCGTTCAAATCTGTTAACTCAGATGGTAAAATACAGAGATTACAAAGATTTTCCGGCACATGTAAATTTAATCACCAAATATTCCCAAGATTGCAAGTTTCTGTACCATATTTTGCAAAAGCACTGGCATATTTTACTTTTGGATTCGGACCTTGCACAATATATTCTTGAGAAACCTAATATCTTTTTTACTTAAACTCCCAACGCTGAGAAATCTACCCAGTCCATCTTTCTTGAGATCTGACCCCATTAGACAGCCAAATTGGTTATCAGTAACTATCAAACCAGTTGGTTTCCACAAATGTGGCACATGTAATTTCTGTCAATTCGCACTATCACCCATGAAGGTTTTCACCTGTCATGGCGGTTTACAAGTCAAGATCATGGACTTCATAAATTGCCTGATCCAAATTCATAATCTATGATATCCAATGTGTATGCAAGAAGATATATATTGGCAGTACCATCTGCAAATTGTGAGTCAGGATCCTTGAACAGTTTGCCAATCTCAACAGCCAGGATCCCAAACATTCATTTGCCATGCATTGGCAAACTCACCATCAATCAGATCATCGCAAGGACATCAGATTCCTTGTCTTACAACAGATCAAACCACATGCGAGAGGAGGTGACAGACCACTTACATTGCAACGAAAAGAGGCACGCATTATATGTAAACTACGTTGTCTACAACTCAGCCTCATTCAGGAACACAAGCTTAATGTATTTTTATGAACCTATCTACATGCCATTTAAATGTCACATT
The DNA here is from genome assembly GCF_040938575.1 of Ambystoma mexicanum. Classification (NCBI taxonomy): domain Eukaryota; kingdom Metazoa; phylum Chordata; class Amphibia; order Caudata; family Ambystomatidae; genus Ambystoma; species Ambystoma mexicanum. The sequence continues at coordinate 158,721,398 of NC_090925.1, forward strand.
TTCCATAAATGCTATTTTTTAATTCCAAATGCTTTTGAACATTAGTACAGGCATGGGTTAATTGCAAACCCGAGCCCCATCATATCCGGTGGTTGTTCACAAGAAACTCTTCTTTTACTTTACTTTACTTTATTATATTTATAATGCGCAACCGTAGACCCATAGGTATGAGGGAGCAGACAGACACAAAAAGAGAATAAGAGGAAGAGTTCATAGAAGAGAGATCGCAGGCTAAAAATGACTATTTGAAGAGGGATGTATTAAGGCCCTTCTTAAAAGTGCTCAACGCTGCTGAGTTTCTCAATTGATCTGGCAGCGTGTTCCAAAAAAGCCGGCGCCACAAACGCAAAAGCACCGCATTGTGCTTTTTTGCTTTTCACTCTGGGCTGATGGAGCAGATTCTGGTTGTTGGATCGAAGATTTCTGGCCGAGGATTTTATTCCTATATACCTTTGGAGATAGAAGGGCATCTTGCCCCTGAGGCATTTAAATGTGATGACCATAAGCCTGAAGGAGATTCTTGAGTCCACCGGCAGCCAGTGCAACACTCGCCGTGCCTTCGAGACGTGAGCCCTGTAATTAAAGCCGGATACCGCTCTAACTGCTCCGTTTTGTACCACCTGGAGGCGGTTGATGTTTTTTTTGCTGGAGCCTGCTAGTAGACTGCAACAGTAATACAGTTTAGAGCCTATAATGGCTTGGGCAATGGTCTTTGCATTGGATTGGGAGATAAGAGGTTGCAGATGAGACAAGAGTTTAATATAATAGGTGGCAGAAGCTACTGTACTGGCCAAATAGGCTTTCATATGAAGGGATTGATCCAAGATCACCCCTAGGATCTTGACCTTGGGAAGAGTGGGGATTAACGCATCTCCCAGCTGGAATTTTTTATACGCTGGGTCTAGTTTAGCTACAGAACTGTCCGATCCCAGAACCATGAGTTCTGTCTTGCTACGATTAAGTGCAAGATTGTTCAGCATCATCCATTGTTCTATCATGGCAAAGATACAATTAAGTTCTTTTTCGTCCTCCTCGTGCTGGCCTGTTAGCGGGATGACACATTGGGTGTTGTCGGCATAGTTGGAAAAGAGTATGCTCTCCTGAGCAAGAGGGGCAAAAAAGGGAGTCATAAAGATGTTATAAATGCAGAGCGACAAACTGGCGCCTTGCGGCACTCAAACAGTATCTGGATTGCTGGCGCTTTGGCATTATTGGCACATACCCTGCTAGATTTGTTGGATAAGAAAGATAGTAGCCAGTTGGTGGCTGCCTGCGAGCATTTGGCTATGGACATAAGCCTATCTGCAAGAGTGGCATGATCCACTAAGTCGAACGCTGCCGATTGGTCCAAAGAAATAAGAAGTGAGACTTTTTGGGAATCCATTCTTTGGAGTAATTGAGACTTGAGGTCCAGAAGCGAGGTCTCAGTGCCAAAGCCTTGTCTGAAACCTGACTGGAAGGGATTGAGAATGGGATGGGAGTTGAGGTGTTGCGCTATTTGAGTATAGGCTACCCGATCCAGAATCTTTAAAAGGAAAGGGGTGTTGGTTATAGGCCTATAATTGGTGGGAACGTAATTTACATACTTCTAAATATTCTTTGGCAATTTACATACTTCTAAATGTTCTTTTCACATTTAGAGACCTTTTAGCTCCGTACTTTCACCCAGACACAGCTTGAATACAACATTATCCTCTTGTTTACATTCCGGTTGGGATGGAAAAAAACCCTGCCCCCTCCAATCTCAAATTTGTTTTGGACGTTAAGATGACCATTACATCATGTTTTCATTTCTCCTTTCACATGCGTGCACATTGCACACACCTGAGAACCAAGCTGACAGAAATTCTTACCGTTTTTCACCATTCAAGCACTTGTTCCTTCAAACGCGTAAGAGTCACCTACGAAACTGGCGTTTGAAGTACGTGAGAGTTGTCATGCAACCCGTCACGTGACCAGAAGTTACTTTTTTGCTTAAATAGCAACGGGATAGCAGGAGATAACGCCCCCTGCTCTCGCTATGGCACTTTTCGTTCTGCAATCAAGCAGAGATTCAGATTCTCGCAAAGATGCAATAGATTTGGTGAGTGCAGTTAACAACCTAATCCTTCTTTTTTATTCAAACAGCAGAAAGGACATGATCTGGATGCAGATTTATATTCCTTTGACTGTATGAGAATTACAGACTATTCGCATTATTTTATATCTTCACATACGGCTTAGGACCGGCCAACCAATCAAACATCTTTTTGACTAAGATAATTGCAAAACTGCATTCAAATCTTATCAGCGATTTCACTGTAACCATGGTTGGTGCCGGTGTTGTAACGGGTCCGCCATGGTTCAATGGGGAATTACCACCCCATTCCAAGGTTGGCAGGGCGGTAATTCCCCATTGAACCATGGCCCTTCCCCATTCCCATTTTCGCCCCATAGGGCTTTATGGGAATGGGGAAGGCGCTAAGTACGGTACCGCAAATTGCGGTACCGTACTTAGCACCAAGGTCCCTTTGCGGGCCCCTACTTTAATGGCTGGTCTAGACCAGCCATTCAGGTCGGGTCCCGCAAAGGGACCTCATAGTAAGGTGCTAAGTGTTTAACGGCGCCTCAGCCTTTTACCGCGCCGTTAAACACTTAGCACCAGGGTCGTAATGAGGCCCTTGGTGTTTCATTCAATGAACCTATTGCGCCTAATTTATGTTAATGATAAATACTGAAAATTGGTGTCCCAGCTGGAAGTTTTAGAACAGCAATTAAATTGACTAAATATCTTCAATTTATTATTCACATTCCCAGGTGTGTACGTTTCCAACAAACAAAGGAAGCTCACCCTGTCCTCAGGAAAAGCGTAACAAAGTTGGTAACAACCTAAATCTCTCTTCCCATTCTTTGAACAGTGCAGGTACCTACCATAAACCTTCAAGGAATGTAGACTAATGCGCACTGTGGTTTGGGTGAAAGCCCGTATCTGCCGTTTTCAAGTGTTTCTTTTTTTGCACCATGGAGTTTGACACACACAGGACTAATATTCATGCCTTAGGGCCTCATTACACGGTAGGCGGTGAGCCATGGCGCTATTAGCGCCATGGCTCATGCCGGTAAAATACCGGCACCGCCTTGGCGGAAAGGGGATTTACCGCCCCATCCCAAGGTTGGCGGGCGGTAAATCCCAGTTCCGCCATTGCCCTTCCCCATTCCCATTTCTGCCCCATAGGGCTCTATGGGAATGGGGAAGGCGCTAATTAGCTCCGAGGTCCCTTAGCGGGTTGGTATTTAACGCCTGCAAAAAGCAGGCGTTAAAACTCCAACCCGCTAAGGGACCTCGTAGTAAGGCGGCAGGGATTTACCGGTACCGGTATTTTACCGGTGCCGGTAAATCCCTACCGCCTACCGTGTAATGAGGCCCTTAGTGTTTGAAATGCAGGGAAAGACTATAGATGCTCAAATATCTAACTGCTAGCATTTGAATCATTAGACCAATTAAGACAACCCTATCACCGAATGAATGAAATGTTTCAATACCACTATTTACTCCTCGTGGTCTCACATAACACAAATTATTCCAAGTCTCCTTTCTCTTTTGCTTCCCTCTCCCTTTTCCCTCCGGCGTTTTCACAAAATTTCAAACTGCCTTTTTGTACCATGGCCAAACCAATGTATGTATGATTATACCACGATGTGCCGGTAGTATCACAATACTACAAATACGCCCTGGAGGCGAGTTTCAATCATATTTCAAATCATGTTTCATTATGACCAACTCCGAACTTATGGAAATTGCCCATTATGCACTCAAATAGAGCACCACTGCAGCTAACGTTTTGGTTGGTTTAAAATGTTATGCCAAATCACGATTTGTTAGAACTACATGAGAGTCTTTAGAAACTGCTCATGTTACACAAATTCGAGCGCTTTTACTAGGAAACCATTATTTGTGATTATTTCTGATTTCACATCATATGCATAAATAACTATTTGATGGGCACAAACGTTGTTCATTTGTTTCTGCCATATCCAAATTGGTTATACACTTACAGGTGCAAAACCCAATAACAGGCAGAGTGGTTTGAATCTTTAATAAACTCAGCCCTTTGGCGCACTTATCACACAATTGGTATATTGTTTTTGGAAGTGAGCGCGGCGTGTGAGGACACCCTTCCAGATTTGGACTTTGATGGAGGTGACAGTGAGAAGCCACCTACCCTACCTCACCACTGCAGCACACTTCATTGTACTGATTGTTCATATACACTTCAGAAAGGTTTGCGCACACCCAGCATAAGGTGTTTTCTCACACACTGTTTTACAAGCGTTTTAATTGTTTTTAAGAGGTGGTAAGGCAGGCGATCTGTTACCAGTCATTAGCTTCTCCTCCAAACGCACATTTTCATGACTCCATCAATCTTCAGGGAGGCTGAGTTTCTATGCTTTTTCAGGCGTGTCTTAAATGTTTTTGCCTGATCTGTCAGTTCTTAGTAAACTCAGCAAACACATCGCACCGCTCGTGCTCAGGGATTGGAACAGTCTGAACAGTTGGAATGGATTTTGGTGACTTCAGGTTTCTTTTTCTGTACCCTCTGAACCAATAATCCGGCAAAATTATAAACTCTTCTTGTTCTACTCAATGATCTTACTGTCAATGCTATTTTTCTTTATTGTTTGAATGGACTTTGACGACTGCAGCCGTATCCCCGTTTAGCCAATAACCTGTCTGTATCTGTATCTGTATCTGTATCTGCTGCTTTACCCGCTCAATTGATTATTGCATTTGGGATTCTGCTATGACTTCACGAGCAGGCTTGAGGAGCCAATCCAGCATTATCTCTGACAAACATGCAGCATTCACTGCTAATACTCAAAGTGCAGAGATTAGGTGCGCAATATTACTGAACAAAGGCTTAGTCCATCAGGAAGCCAACATTGTAGCTGCTCTGTTACACAATTTGGGTGACAAACGGCCAACCCTAGCACATACTTCTGAACAAAAGGAAAAACCTGGCCGGTTAAGTGGCCTACCTACTAAAGAGAAGCAGAGAGCCCTCTGTAAAAAATAAATGTTTTCCAAACCAAAACACAGGCTCAGGCAATCTTGTCTCCAATGGCTGGTCCCCAAATCACTGACTTTTTTCCCAGGATTTACTGGTACTAGCACAGAAATCAGATTGGTGGCGCCAATTCGGGGGTCGGCCACATTTGACCACTCCCAAATGAACATGCTGATGGACCTGAGCATTTTAGAATACGCACATTCTGCACTTGTGAATAGTAATCCATGTGTGGCAGAGAGTGTGGTTCAACAAACGTGCAACGCTTCGCAAGCTTGCTCTCAAACTGATTTGATTAATCTATTCAGGTAATTTATCACCAGTGATCCCCCTGTAGGATGAGGACCATCAGGAAGAAGGAGTAATTCAACATACTTTAAGGGAGGCCGATGATCGAATCAGGCTATGCCCCCTACTGTCTCGGCCCTTAATATGGTCCTCATTTCTTTTGTCAACCTATATGATAACATTTGGAATGAAGTAAAAGCCCACACCATTATGCTACTTTATCCAAATGACCACCCTTCAGTCTCGAATCAACCCAAAGAGTCTGTATTTAGCATTCTTAATACTACACCAAATATTATTGTGGACGACTTAAGAGAAAATGCATCCAATCTAACTTCCTCCAAAGGGTCTAATAATGATGCGATGTCGAAGGCAGCAATTGGTGATGACATGATTGTAGAAGCAGAATCCGGTTCTGTTGAAACGGGTCACATTTTATTGGGTACAGGGTGGAGGAAGCAGGGATCGGATGATCCTCCCTTAAATTTTGTCCCCAGACAGAAAAATCTTAAAAATCAAAAACCGCCCAAAAGAAAAACGTGTCCTCTCGAAAATATCTGAGAAACATTACGACAACTGAATCCATGAAGAGGGCTCAGATTAAGAGTAAACAGGTGACCCGAATTAATACTGCAGTTTTGGAGGAAAGTACTTGTGATTTAAACACAAGCTTTGAGGTACAATGTGAATTTAGCCCTAATCCCGGAACTACTCCTAGAGCGGTGTCGGGTTCTAGGGTTACCCAGTTAACCCATCACTCAACTTGTGATAAAGGGATCGAAGCCGAAGTGAAGTGAGTGTCTGTATGGCGAGCCGTGATTTAGAAATACAAACCCTCCGTATTGAAATGTAATACCATCATTAAAAATGGGCACACATAGTGATATGGGGGTACAAACACCTACGGGCTGTGAGCCCCTCCTCATATGCCATTCCCCCACCGTCTGTACTCTAATGAAAAGTTTCAGCTTTTATTTATTTATTTGTATGTATTGGTCATTTATAAAGTGCCTATACACTTCAATGCGATCCACCGCATGGAGGGTGAGCAGATAACCAAACAGAAGTGACATTCTTAATAGGCATGGAACATTCAGAATGCACAAGTGCTATGTGTTTGAAGTGATTCTGATAGTGATAAGTGCATGAGACATGTAGTAGGAGAGGAGGGGGGCAGGGAAGTCACACTAAAGACAAGGAACAAAGTGGCAGCATATGAAAAAGCACACCCTCAGAATGAATTTAAACAGAGCATAACGCAATGCAACATGGATGCAGTGGTGTAAATCACAAACTACCTAGATTTGAATTTTTACATAGAACAAGTGCAGTGGGCGAAGTAGAGTAGGAGAGGAAAGGTGGAGAGCCAAAGTGAAATGGACAACAGTAAAGGTTCTGGTGATAGAGGAGGAGGCAGTAGAAAGATCAGTCATCACTCACGTAAACCAAACGGTTGTGAAGAAATATCCATGAGACAAGTTCATTCGGATCAGGGTGTACCAGGTGGCCATTGCATAGTCTGATGGGGCACGAGGTTTGAGGGCCCCCGGCCCGCTTAGGCTCAGACATTGTCCTTTGGTGAGGGCCTTGCTGATTGGGCAGATATTCTGGAGGAGGGCCAGTCAGCAATGCCGCAGTGCGAGTAACACAAAGGCACTCCGGTGCCTGGAGAACAAAGGTGTCGGCGGCCATGATGGAGTGGGGGAGCCCGACTGTCAGAAACCCCCTGGGGCCTACGAGTGCTGCAGGATGGATGGATGCCTCCACTGGCACAAACATCTTCATGTGTGAGTCAAACAATGTAATAGGCTCTGAAGTCGCAACGAACATGATGAGGCATCAGAGGTTTGCAGAATTTCCCAGAGAAGCTCCAGTGGGCTTACCTTGATGTTGGGGGAAGGACCACACTGTCTGGTCATCTCGTGGGAGTAGAGGGAGAGGAGAGCCAGTAGTCTCTCCCATAGTGAAGAGGGGCGTGGAAGTGGCTTATAGACCAAATTAATGAAATTACACAAACGTTACATTTCAAGCACACCCTCGATACTTTTGTCATTCAGTGGCATCAAATGCACAGTCCTAGAATTTGGTGTCTGTTGAAATCTGAAGAATGTCATTATGCATCAAAGAGCGAATTAAATTCTAAGGTGAATTGCAGTCAATTTCAACAATCTCTTAAGCGACCACCCATTACATATATTTTTCTATAAGTGTCACCCTATTGACTTTACTGCCACAACACAAAGAGAAGAAGAGGCAATACAGTCCGGCAATACATCTTTTGCAACCTTTCAGAGGAAATAGCTTTCATTTTTACAGGATGTGCGATCGTGTCAGGCAACGTCAGGTCACAGGCCCTGCACGGCTGAGTCGAGTCGTAAGTTACACCATTGACTGAAATAAGTCATGTCAATATCAGCAGAGGCGGATCTAGCGGTTGCCAGGCAGACAAATGGCGACCGGGCCCCTGTGCCAGGCCCCGCCCCTTCCAATCCCGTATGAACGACCATTAGATCCGCCTCTGGCGGCATCCCTGTGCAGTGGCACCTGCACTGACGCACGCCCTGGAGGTGGGGGCTGCGCCACAGGAAGACCCAGGACAGGCGCTGTCCCTGGCCCAGTGAGTCAGAGGTTCGGGGCCCAGCTCAGAGCAGGGGGAAATCATGAACTGCAGCAGTGCGTATGCCAGCTGCCTGGCTCCCTGGCAGCACACAGGCTGCCATCAGGGGCCCACCTCGTTACCTCTGTATCTCTCTATCTGAAATTTCTTGAACGCACACGGACCTCTTGGCGTTGGGATGTTTTGGTGCGCCGTCGTGAACCTGCACCTGGAACATGAATGAGTTACAGGTGCAGGTTCATACAAGGCGGATGGACCCATACTCAAAGGCCCTCATTACAACTCAGGCGTTAAGGGTTTAACGGCGCCGTCGGCGCTGTTAAACCTTAACGCCTGATTACAAATGTGCCTTTGCGGGTTGGTGTTTAATGCCTGCTTTTAGCAGGCGTTAAAAATCCAACCCGCAAAGGGACTTTGGAGCTAATTACGGCACCGTAATTTACGGTGCCGTAATTAGCGCCTTCCCCATTCCCATTATGCCCTATGGGGAATGGGGAAGGGCAAATGGTGAATGGGGAATTACCGCCCCACTCACCTTGGAATGGGGCGGTAATTCCGCCATCCACCATGGCGGAATCGTAACCTTAGCGGCATGGACCATGGTGCTAATAGCACCATGGCCCTCCGCCAAGGTTGTAATGAGGGCCAAAGAGTATTGCATTACATTGTCCATATTATAAGTCGTGCTTCAATAGCCATGGCATTGTACGTAAGGGATTTTTATAGCATGACCCTCAAGAGAGCAAGAAGCACTGTACCACAAAAAGTGAGAATAGAGGGCGTGGCTGGTGGGGAGATAACATCCCTTGGGAGGAAAGGGCTGGAGGTTATCTGCAAAGCAGGACAGCATTTTATGGGCAGCACCACAAATGGTTGTCCTGTGTTTCTGGAGAAATTGTAACATCAAAGCAGGAACATGTAGTGTTGTTAGGTATATTAGTTTTGCACACATCGCAGTTCGTGGACTTTGGCACAAAGAGCAAGCAGCGTGTTGATTTTGCAAAAGTTGGGGTACTCGGCTCATCTAACTGACTGAGGGGACACTAAAACCAATAACTGCTGACTATTTTGGAATAGGATTCTGTAAAGATAGGTAGCTCATTGGGTGAATGAACCTGTGTGCGGACTTCATGTCACAGGTTTCAGTCTGGATAAGGTGACTCAGCCTTTTACCCTCCTGAGATTCAAAAGATGAACGCTGTCTGTTCGGCAATATCAATACTCTTATGATGAGGCAGAGACCACATATATTAAGAGGTATCTATTTTAAGTATACGGGTGAACAACAGGCACTGCACCTGGCTCAACATCCCAACAGTAAAGTAATTCCAGAACTCGACATAGTTCTGGAATCCAGTAAATGAAAATACAACGTCATAAAGATCTAACAGAGATCTTAACTCAACACATCTCTCTCCTTATACATATGAAACAGTTATGCCTAACGTTACTCACAGCAGAAATCCTTGAAACGAATAGGCATTTTTTTACACTAGTTTTAGTGTCCATGACAGTGGCATGCTCGTCCACCTCATTTCTCTCGTGATGCATCTCACTTACCTCTCCTTCTACGTTCACATTATCACTCTCCACCACCACTCCATCATTCTCTACTGAAGAACATTTGACCAACCACCCTTTTGACCAACATCCACCTCCATCCACAATTACCACACTGGTGCAATCATCTTTGGCCCAATAAATTTGCTCTCCAGACACTTGGACCCACATTTGGGATTCTTTATCAGCACAAGATCTCCCACAGACCATTTCATAGTCTTGCCATTTGCAGCGGAGTCAAACCTATGTTTATATTCACTTTGTGCCTCTGTTATCAATTTCATAATTTCTTGTTGGTCAGCATTCACACACCCTGACAACTCCAACCAACCAGGGCACAGCTTGGTGGCTGGCTGATGGCCCTTCAACTATACAAATGGAGAATCTTTAGTGATGGAATGAGGTGTGATGCAGTAACTCCACACCATCTCTTTAAATAAGCCTGTCCACAACAACCCTGAACTAAAATCCAACTGTATCCCTCCTTTCAGAAATCTATTTGCCCTTTCAACTAATCCATTCATTCTGGGGTGATACAATGCCTTGTGCACCTGATCTCTCTGAACAAAACTGGACCCCATTGTCTGTGATAATTTCAGCTGGGAAGCCCTCTCTGAAGAAAATATCCTCAAGAAACGCTATCATTTCACTTGTAGTGGCTTCCCTCAAAGCTCTCCACTCTAACAATTTAGAATGGTAATCGACCATCGCCACCACAACTGGAATCCATCTCCTAACCCCTGTATGGGACCCATGATATCCACTGCAACCTTCCTCCAAGGTTCACACGGAACCTGTACAGGAGAAAGCGGAATTTCTCTCACAACTTTTCTTTTTTCTCACTCCTCTCACACTCCCTACATGAACGTACCTTCCTTTCCACCCCACTGTCCATACCAGGCCACCAATATGATTGCCTCAATAATCTTTTTGTGCCCCCCATGCATGCGTGACCTTGATGAGCTAAATTAACTAACGTACTTCTGGCTCCCGAAGGGGGAACAATTTTGGATCCTCTCCTTACCTTGCTACCATCTCGATCTTCTGAGAGACTTAATTCCTCTTTCACCTCATAAAAACGATCAAAACTCCTATCCAAAACCTCTCTGCCAGGCCACCCTCCTACAGTCCATTCCTTCACCTTAGATACTGTTGCATCTTCTCCATATGCTTCAAACCACTCTGTTTTACTCCCAGCACTACTCACAACATTGGCAATTATCATGACCTCCTCTCGGATCATTCCTACAGAATCCCCCACCATCTCGACGGGAAGCCGAGATAGACAATCAGCTACCACATTCTCTCTACCTGGTACATAGCACATCCTGAAGTTGTACCCAATCATCTTAAAATGTAAGATCGCCCCAAACATAGCCAGGGCTTCTCTTTCTATCACAGAATAATTATTTTCAGCACCTCTTAAAGGTATAGAGTCAAAAGCGATGACATGCTCCTCCTTTCCTGAATCAACCTGTATTAAAGAGTTACCCAAACACAACAAACTTACATCCACTGATAGAACAGTCTTTCTACCACACACAAAACCACCCAAGGACGGTGCATTCCCAATGCCATCCTTGATTTTCATGAAAGCCACTTGGCACTCCTCCGACCAATTGAAGTTAACTCCTTTTTTAAGCATATTCCTCACAGGACTAGATATGGTGGCAAATTTGTTGACAATTTTTTTGGTAGAACTCAGCCATACCCATGAAAGATCTTAATTGTTCTTTGTCCGTCCGCTGGAGCAGGAGCTTTGCGTATGCTCTCTACTAGACTGAATTTGGGAGAAACTCCTTGTCCTGAAATTTTGGCCCCTAAATACTCCACTGCTTTCACACCAATCCTGCATTTTGTTCCTCTGTACCGTGAGACCAGCATTCCTCAACCTTTCTAGCACACCCCTCAAAACTACATCATGTTCCCTTTCACTGTCAGCATACACTAGTATATCATCTTGGAACACAGCAACTTTTCTCAATACTTTCAACACTTTCTCCATCACCCTTTGGAACACCGAGACAGCTGAGGTCAATCCAAACGGCACATATATTAAGAGGTATTTATTTTAAGTATACGGGTGAATGACAGGCACTGCACTTGGCTCAACGCCCAACAGTAAAGTGATTCCAAAACTCAACATAGTTCTGGAATCCAGCAAATGAAAACACAACGTCATAAAGATCTAACAGAGATCTTAACATAACAAATACCTCTAACCAGGCAGCAGAACCTGCTTTGGTGGGTGAGGACTGCATGAAGCACTTATTTATTTATTTACTATACCGTTCTTCATCTGTTTCTCTACCATCCTCTCACCTGCGTTCTTCTCCCACACCATCGCCCTTCCCCTTTACCCACGACTTCCTCTTCCATCCTATGTTCCATCTTTCTTTCTCTTTACTCACTTTATATAATCTTTCTCACTCCCGCTCCCAGCCTCCCTGTCTTTGTTTATATTTCTTTCTCCTTCATTCTCATAACTTCATCTCACTTCTCCCTTCCCCCTCTGTGTCTCCCTTGCCCCTCTTGTTCCTCTTTCGCATCGCCCTTCTCTGGCACCCATTATTACTTCTCTTGCCTTTCATCGTATTACCCTCGTCCCCTCTCCCATACGCCTCAAAAGCACTCTTTCTCTCTCCCTTTGCTTTTCCTTTCCTTGCCATCTAGCTCGCTCTCTCTTCCACTCCTCACTCCCCAGCTCACCGCCTCCTTCCCTTTCTTTCCTTCGATGCATGCTGAACCCTGAAGACGTGGTGTCTTGAGGCCTGCACTCTAGTCTTTATCCAGTGCATGCACAGTAATTCCTTGTATAACCTGCAATTCTTGAGTAGTGCTCTGACACTATTTGCCACTTTCTAACCTGTTGCTCACTAGTAGCCCACTGATCACTTAGTTGATGGTGCATCCATACCTGCCTTTACCATACTCGCTAGCCTCGCCCTACGGAGCTTCCATCGCCCATATTTCCTCAAGGTTTTGTATTTTTGTGAAAAATGTCCAGAGTTGTAATTACAAACATTGGATCCAAGTAGACTTCTTAAAGCCCTTTTCCTAGGAAATTGTGTGCTCTACAAAGTAATTCTCTTTCCCCATTAGGCTTGAAACATGTTAATTTCCAACATTAGCTTCAGGCTTCATCCTCCAATATTACCATTGATAGCAAAGCCTGATGAGGAGGCAAGGCTGTTTCCAGTTAGTCAGACCCCTAGGTAACTGTAATAAAGACAACTTAATAAAAAATAGCATTTGTCCCTAACATTGCCATTGTGCACTTGTGACAGCAATTACCTCTGCCCACCCAAAGCTCTGCCTCCATGACTCAACCACCTAGGGCCCTGTGTCACATGCTGCAACACGGGGCCCTTTGCCTTAAATCTGCCACTGAATATCAGCACTCTTTCCATTCTCACAATTGAAATCATCTAAATTTAAGTGGGCTAGAGACCACTCTGGTTCACTTAAAAAAAATACAATAGAGTTCCGTCTATAGCAAGAGAGGAGTAACTCTTTCAAACGCGACCGAACATGCGTCCTGTCTTTAGCGGCCCATTGCTCTGCCGCAGCACGGTCGCTAGGCATTGTGGGTCGCTCCCAGCTTGGACCACAGGACTTCTGGGAATCACCTACCTAGGTCCCCCTGACAACCAGCGACTCCCATATTCCGCTCATCCTATGCAGTCAAGAAAAGAAGAAACATAAATCGCCCCCTCTCCTTCTACGCCAGAAAGAAACACAGCGATATATTAGAATGCTGAAATCGTGCACTAGCACAGTAGCTAAATAACACTTTGTTTTCAAACATTCATAACAACATTTCAAAAACGAGTCATAACTTTAATGTTATAATGTATGATCATGGTCCCCTTTCAATTAGTACTGCTTCGGATAAATATCTTTGGTGTATTGTGCAACATGCATGTCTGCTTTCTACGACTTTCGTTACCACTCATTTGGGATGTTTGATAGCTATGGACAAGGATGCTAGGTTCTCGGTGTGCAAGGGTGCACACGTGGCTAGCACCGTTTAAAAAAAAAAAAACTGCAGGCACTTTGAGTGCAAAATCAAATGGTAAGGCTCGATTAAAGCGAGCTCAAAGAGTTCCCATGATGAGGAGTTTTGGGCGGGCAGAGACAGGAGTGGGTGGCAATGGCCATAAGGATTTGCATGGCTATGGGCAGGCAATGGGTGGGCTCATAACCAAACAGCACCTATACACTGGGCCTCATTACGAGTTGAGTGCAAAGGGATACCGGGCACCGGTAAGGACACTGGTGCCGGTAATCCCTTTGCGCCCGATTCCGAGTTCCCTTAGCGGGTCCCTTCCTTAACACCCGGTTTTACCAGGCGTTATGGACTGGACCCATTAAGGGACTTTAGAGCTAATAACGGTACCGCAATTTGTGGTACCGTTATTAGCGCCTTCCCATTGAGCCCTATGGGGGCTCAAATGGGAATGGGGAATGGCTTTTTCAATGGGGACTTACCGGTCCCGCAAAGGTCGGAATAGACCGGTAAGTCCCCATTGAACCAGGGCAAATAGTGCCATGATTACCTCCATACTCGGAATGAGGCCCACTGTGTGCCCCCTTTCAAATGCCATTGCTCTGTGTGCCTTGTCATATGCCATTCCACCCTATCTGTACTCAAATATGTACTTAAATGCAATAGTTTGGGCTTTATAGGTGTTGCAAGGAACACCTTATAGCCCAAACTAAAAATGGATAATGAAAATTGCAACTGCCATTGCAAATCATGGACTTTGTAATCTCTAGCAAGTTGCAAGGTAGTTTAGGTGGAAAGTGAATTTCAAACCCTCCTTCCAGCTCACACAGTAATGCATACATTGTTTCTGTCTGCTGCTACAGCACGTAAGTCGAGGGTGCATGTAAAGGGATGTACTCCACCTCCCTACTATTTTAAAAAGGACTCCTTCCCCCATAGTAATGTCTGACATGTGACTGAATTTGACCTACTGCACTTACCCCACCACCTTCCTACCATGCAAGATGACACAAAGCTTTATTATTTTTTCGAAATCTCCCACTCTTCAGCCCTCAACACCAGTAGATGCAATCAGAGAGAAAGATTATCTTGTCTCTCACACCTTTCATGCTAGGACAGACTGGCGTATAATGTTACTCAAGAGATTTCCAAAAAAGGAAGTTATTCTAAGAGAACAAAAGAGTTTGGGAAACCTCTGTCCATCTTGCGCTACCTTACATGTAACAGACTCAAACCGAGTCCTATTGACCTTTAAGTGTTAGCCCACTTTTTTTGAAAGTATTCTGATTTCCATTCCTGCCAATTTCACCAACAGAGCATATTTCTTTAAATAAGTCCCATACAGAGGCCTCACACCTCCCTCTATACTCCTTCTGGCAGACTGGCCCACAAAGAAACTGAAGAGATTTCCCAACAGGAAATTCCTCAGGGGCCTCTGAGGTGGGGGTGTGGCACTCTGCCTTCCATATAACTCACTACCCAAGTCGTACTCGTCACCACCCTCTGTTATGAATTCAAGCTTCTCCAAAGGCATTGCCCTTAGGAACCAACCACGCTCACCTCCGACTCATCCGTACCACTCCCGTCCAATATAAAAACCTATACAACTTAGTCTTATATTTCATCAGGACAATTTGAGGTAACATTTAATTCCATTCCCCTTTGCAATCTGCACTCTGTAGTTACCTCTCAGAGTTGTTACTATACATTAAAATGAGAATGCAAAGTATTCAGCTTGGAGACGAGTAGCAAATGCATTTTTGGCTGGTGCCGGAATTTGGTCGAATACTTATTCCAAGCCAAAAGTTTGGTGCACCCTTTGTGACAATACTATTTAAAATGTGCTGGAAATTAACAAAGGGTACTTAAATAAATAAGACCCATATGCCTAGTAGATACATTTCAAAACTTTAAAACATGAAAGTTAGCCTATCCACACTATGAATAATAGACATAGTGAAAAGACATTAATCGAGATCTATCTATTGTGAAATTGTTTTCAAATCCTAACATGCTCACATTTTTACACTTTCAAAAGTAATACACTTCAGAGAAATGTCCCTGATAGGAACTGTGTTACCAATGTCCCATTTTGTTTGACCTAGGAAGGATGAGTGGGAGCTGTTTCTGCTCAGATTCAAAGCTGCTACTTTGTTTCACAGAAACAATCTCTTAAATCACAGAGTTATCCTGAGAGCATTGCTGCAAGCAACCACATCTGATTTAGAATGTATGACTGTTCCAATACATGCATTCACATTTGAATGTTCTTGTGGTCATAGTCTGTGTTATTAATATGAACAATTGCACATATTTACGTTTTGCACACCTATGAACAATATACACATTACCTCTATGTCCCTCATCCTTTTCTCCGTACTTAACTTTGAGGCACCATCTCCTTCACAGGAACCTTTATTTCCATTTCTTTTTTACGTGTACTACCTCCTACTTACCAATAATCCTTGGTTAAAAAATGTCAGGTCTTCCGGATAGGACCCAACATATTTCCAGATCAGGGCTTCAGTGAGCAATGTGGCAGGCTTCCTTGGTCCTTTTTCCAGTGGGACGGTGGAATGGGACAATGCAGGAAAGCTCTTGGGCCCCAAGTGGGGCAAGATGGTCCAGTTGAGTAGTTGGTTGTGGTGCGGGTCAAGCCTCCCTCAAGTTCCTGGGAGGGCGAGGAGACCTGAGCAAAGACTCGATGAGGGTCCTTCTTTTGAGCCCCACGATGTAGTTGGAATACTTACCTGGGGCAGGAAGGTAAAAGGCTGTATGCCAGAGGGCTGGGGGACTTGCCGAGCGGCCCTGTGGTGTGCAGCCTGTGATGAATTGGATTCTGCTGCACAGGATTACAAAGATGAGTAGGGGTAATATGTCCCGCTCAGGTCTCACGCTTCTACAAACCAAATAGGTGTGATGTTGGCCTAACAAGTCTCTAATTCCCAAGTGGACTGAAGGGGTAGTTTGTGGTCAACAGTACCTGGATTAGATCCTTAGTGTGTTGATGAGTTTGGACCCGGTGTTGCACGTAGATGTGGTGGATCACGCTCAGTTCAGGCACATTGGATTATATGTGCCCAAGCAGCAAGCGGGTGTTGAGAAGGGGCAAATTCAGTCACACTATGTGATTGAAGCAGAAGCTCTCAATGATGCAGGTGGGGCGGACCCAGGATATCATGATGTTTTGGGGCGGCTGTGACAATCTTTAGCCACTGGGAGGGGTTGATGCATGACATGCCAGTGATTCAGGTTGGCGGTTGAAGGTCGTTGAAGTGGTGGTCTTAGGGGTTTCGACTTGTATGTCGGTGTGTCAGGTGTCTTGACCCACGTTTGAACTGTTATGCTACAACATTTGGTGCTGTGGGCTTAGAAAATCCAAGATGGACGAAAAGCCTACATTTGCGCCAGAATCCAGGAAAACCGCGCAGTTTTGCGCACACCAAAATGGTCACCTGACCTGACCCCCACCAGTGCGAGCGTGAGGGGCCAGAAGCGCCATCAGTGAAACGTGGTGCCGTAAGAAAAACAGAAGTGCCTGTTAGCTCAAAAAGCGCTGTGAAATCACATTTGTTTCTCTGAAATGCAAGCTCAAAATGCCTATTTCAAATATTGCAAGATATTCAAAAATCTCACTGAACACCAGCAGACATCTGGCAAAATGAAGTCTTGTGTGCATACAAAATCTGGAAAGATGAAGAGCCTAAAATAATGTTCATAACAAAACTGGCTGAGCTGTGGATGTCAGCAGCTTAAGTGAAATTGGACTTAAAGCCACTAAAATCGAAATGTTTATAATAAATTAGTGATTTACTTTGGAGTGTCACATAGGTTGCAACTGTTTAAATGTCAGTTTTGAACTTAGAATCAGCGTTCTAGCTGCATGTGTCGAAATTGTAAGTTTGATTTGAATGAAGAAAAACTGGAACAAAAGTGACAATTGGCTGAAGCCTGGCTTAAAGAGATTGAATTCTGCCCGGCAACTACCCCCGACATGAGTTGAAACTTGCCCAGCAACTGCATTCACAGACCTGGCTGCCTTCTGCTGTTCCCACCAAAAGGAGATCACACCTCTTTGATTGAATTAGGGGAGGATTACCTGGGACTGCAGGAAACAGAGCAATGAACTTTCCTTGGCTCAGGCAAATGCTAAATCAGGGGGTCGTAAATGGCTTCCTCTTGGAAGGAAATGGGAGGGGCGCTGCCTCTGGGAGCCACCTGAGCTGGAGGGGGGGACAGACAGAAATTCCTCCATGTGCTTTGGAACCTAAACCACATCCATCTGGGCCAGAGCATAATTTTAAAAAGATGGATAATTCATAGTACGGAAATGTCAAAATTATGTAAATAATATCATTATTCCTGTGATTTTTCTGTGCACATTTTAAGAGGTGTTAGGACTCTGTGGTATGTTCTGGGGAGTAGTAGCGGAAAATAGGGTGTTACTCCAAGTGTCTGTATGTTAAAAATCTGACACTTCATCCTCTGATGCCCATATTCCTTGCGCACATTTGTGTAAATTCTGGAAAAGTTTAGAGGTTGTGTTCTGGATGAAAAGGGCAGAATTCTGTCAGAAGTGGATACAACATCTTACAAAGACAGGGATCGAATGTTTTGGTGCTACAGAAAATATGTTAACTGGACATATAATATTGGAAAAACTGTACATAGATAAATACGCATTTGGATCAAAAGTAGATTTGTGTGCAAAGTGACAAGGGGAGTGTTCTTTCTGTGTGCCATAAAAATGACACCGGATGACTCACAACTCAGTTCTCCAGTGAGAGCACAGAAAATCTGCTAACCTATCAGGATCTTCAGAGGGTTGGGCATAGAAAGTCAGCCTTACCACCCACTTTCAAAAGACATAAAAAGGACCACTGAAAACCAGGTAGGGACCTTCACTTCTCACTTCAAACTGATCTCTTGCAAAGCGCTTTGCCGGGAGACTCCAGATTTCAAATCCAGACAGATCCAGAGACCAGAACTTAGAATTCAGACTCCAGAACTTGATGCAGAGGGGCCAATCCACAAGCTGAATCCTTTTCAGCAGGCCTCAAAATCTTTTGCAAACTATTCAACAGCCGGGCGAGCTGTTTGATTCTGGCTAGAACCCTGTGCCAGAACCATCTCCGGACCCAGAAGGCAGAGCTGTACCCAGAACCGCAGTTCCAGAAGACCCAGACCAGACCGCCGTGCAGTGCCGAGTGCCAGACCCAGACCAGATAGCTGTGACTTCAGAACCACCCGCCAGGAGTCCAGTCCAAACATGACCAGATCTTGACGACCTATTTCAAATTTATAGTGTGAGTACCCACAGAACTGTGCATAGTCATCTCTTAGTTTAAAATGATCTAATTCAAACCATTTCCACCTATTTAGAACTGCATCATAGAAATCGTGTGTCCATTCTGTGATTTCAAACCTGTGAAAGTGTCAATTGCCATTCTGAATCATTATTTCATTTCTGAAATCTACCTCTACAAAATTGTCCGTATCTTTTGAACCGCGTGTGCTAGGAACGAGATTTAACTTTCATTTTAAAACTATGATCCTCAGCTTTCCAACAAGCCGACACTCTACTCCTTATAGTTTTTCCGTAATTGCGCTCGACGCACTCGGAAAAGGTGCCGCGAATTGCAATTTGAATCAAATTTCTCCACCTGTCAAAATCGCTGTCTTTTTCTGGCAACTGCTGAAATCCGTTTTCAACCTGATAATCCCTCATGAATCACTGATAGTGTTGACCTGAACCAATATTAAGTAGCTATCACCTACCCTGAATCTCCTAAAGGGAATTAAAATCATTTTTTAGCATATTTTCACTTCTTTGCAAATCACATTTAAAGTATTTTTGCCTGTGTTTTAAAATCATCCCTGTTGTTCTAAGCTTGCTAGGGGGGAACTGAATTGGTATTGCAATTGATTGTATTCCTGAAATTTGTGTGCTCCTCTTCCATCTCTTTATATTGCATAAGGGGGGAGTGAATTGTCAAAAGAAAAAGTGATCATATTGTCTCTTGTGGAAACCATCTCAGTTATTTCTGTGCTGCATTCTTTTCCATCATTGCATTTCCTTGAACCCATAAAAGCATTCTCAGCTACTTTACTCTCTATACCAACTCTTAAGTAATTAAAAAAAGCGTGCTAGTGTAATATTATCCATTGTTGATCAACATTATCTTCATAAGTGTGCTATCAAATATTAATTTATTTATAAAGTGTTATATATATTGTTTAAATTGTAAAATAAATCTTTTAATTTGCGAAACAAACCTACTTCTTGGCTCAGTGAGGTCAGGGGGATTCAAAGAGAGGGGCGTTATACAAGGGTTTATCATCCAGATTCATTAACTTGTCATAAAAATATATAATTAAGGGCTTCCCTTGGGCATCCCAGACTAGGCACTGACTTAGTTGGAGTACTGAATTGAAGTCACTTAACAGGTGAGACAGCTGGTCAAGGGTTAGCCGAGTCGAGCCATGGTTGTAACCCCATGTCAATATCGGCGTGTGACTCATCAGTGATTCGAATTGGGTCACGGAATTGAGAAGTTGATTTGTGCCTAGCAGGTGACATGCTCATCTAGGGCACGAGCATCAAGCTTGTTTGAAGTACAAGCAATAGTTCTGATTGGTGGGGGAGCAGAAAATCCAGTGTCGGCATCTTCTCTCATTCAAGATGTAGGGAACACAGAGCTACCAGTTTGGTGGGGTAGAACAGGGAGCTCTGGCTAGTCTGGTCCTCAGGCTGCTGTGAGACCCACTCGGAGGGACTTAAGCACAGGATGGTTCCATTCAGGGTCTACGCTCCCAGCTTCAGGAGATTCTGGTGCAGAGTGGCAGGTCCTGGTCCAGAGCAAAGATCACTCCAAATGTGCCCTGGGAGTGGAAAGGGAGCATGTCACTGTTCTGTTATTTTATGGCTCCTTCTTCACCTCAGCCTGAAGGCTTTGGAAAGTACAACTTTCCCAAAGGAAGTCTGGTGTGTTCATCTCAGATGGTTCAGAATGCACATTTGTGTCTTGAGAAGATCCAACAGGATCTCAAATGATCTGAAGAAGGTGTGAGAGATTCCTTCTTTTAAAGGCAAAATCCCGCAGGTGATTGGAGTAAAGCCAGAATACCTAAGTGGTCCAATCTCTGCTCTTGAACAGGATGGACTTTGCCCTTCTGGTGTGACACCTAAAGTTCTTTGCTCCAGAGGAATGGAGGGGACATGAAAGGTAAAGAGAGACAGAGAGCAAAAAGATGCTGGAATGCTCCTTCCAATGACCAGAACACCCCTGCCTACTCTAATCCCACCCCTTCCCTTCTCTCTAAGTACAAAGGCCTTTAAAGCTGTAGCACCCTGGTGTGAGGCTACTCCTTTTGAATGGGTGTGCTTCTGTGATGCCTAGGCCCAGGACAGCTGCCTGCTGTGTGGCTGTCTCAGGCAGAGAGTGTTACCTGCCCTTCCAAAGAGATCAAAGAAGAGCTCCGGTCCTCCAGGTTACTGTCCTGCCATTTGATAGTCTTCAACCAATTTACCAGATTACACATCACCTTCCACAGCAGAGCTGACTCACAGGAGCTGAGACATTTGCAATATCAATTGGGATGTGGTGGTTATGATCATAATTAGTACCATGAACCATGCCTAAACTCAGGTGTAGCTTTATTTAGAGCGGACACTGACACCAGCGAGAGTTACCTATGATCATTGTTGTTTTGGTATAGGGGGGGCATGACTTAAATGCTGCCCTTGCACTATAGAGAGTAGGTTGCCACTGCTGCTGTTGAGTTGGCATCTTTGAACCAGTTCTGTGCCACGAGTAGAGAAGGTGCTGCGGATCAGGTTACTGATGCATCAGGGCACAAGTACACATTATGCTTTTGGCATGGAGTTGATGAAAAGGGGAATCTGGTACACAGATTATACTTTTGGAGATGGAAATAGCATACTCATTTTTTATTAATACAAATCAAAGAAGCCATGGCTTTGCACCCTTGTCAGGTGGCAATTCCTCATAGGGCCACCATACTGCATGGTCCCAAGGCATTGGTTTGTGCCATTGGGCAACATTGGTTGGTGCCATGTGGAGCCTCCAACTGATAGCGAGAGGCATTGCCCCAATGCTTTTCATGTTTACCAGGTTTCTGGGTCTCCAGCAGGAAGGTCTATCATGACAGTGTGGCATACTAAAGTGGTTTGAGCTTCCACAGGGGCTTTTGAATGTGATATTCCCCTGCAGCTTCTTTCCAACTTCTGGGGCAGCTATGGGGAAACAAAAGGAAAAAAGAAAACCTTGGAACAGACTGAGGAATCTCCTAGTTAAGATATAAGAGCATATAACAGAAGCAGATCTGAAAAAAGGAAGAAACTAGAGCTAAAATTCTCTCTAGCTCACAGGGAGATAAAGAACATTATGAAGCAGGCCATTCGAGAACATGAAGGAAGCAGGTCCCCATCCAGTCCGTAATCATCATCATCATCCTGTTCCATGGCTTCACCCTCTTCCTTTGCCTCCTCTGGTCCCTCAGACTCAGATGAGGAGGCGGAGGGAAAATACCTGGATAGGGAATAGGTGGAGGCCATCTTGGATGAGGTCTGGGGAAGTATGGGGTTGAATGAGCCCGCAAAGCAGGGAGGATATACAGACCCAAAAATCAGGCAATCTAAACATACCCACCAAGGCAGGTTGCCCCCTTATTGGAACCAGAACACATTTCAGTGCTTTGTTTCATGGCTTATTTACACCCCTTAAAGGTCACTGAAGCCTTTCTCCTAGAAGCAGTCGAAATTGATGCTATCCTGGCTAGTCTAATTGGAAGGCCCTCTATGGTGGCAGAGGGAGCGGCTGTAATGGATCCTGTGGATAGCAAATCAAATATGTCACAAAAGAAAGTCCATATGGGGGCCCATCTAGCTCTCAGGGAAAATGTCTATAGTTCCTATGTGGCAGAAATAGTTTTGGGTAATTTCAAGAGCTTACGTAAGGCCATGGAACAGACTGTGCTTCTATCCTTGCTTACATATAGAAACACATGGAGTGCCTATCTGATTTAGTCTATTTCAGTGTCTGGGGTACAGCCATGGTTATTGGGCAGGCCTTTCTGCCAGGTGACATATTCACTTGAGATACTGGAAAACAGAACGTTATAAAAAAAATCTACTGCTTTGAAAAGCCACTTTGAAGGAAGCAAACTGTTTGAGGATTCCTTTGAAGACAAGGTCCACAAGTGTTTGTAGCAGACACACTAAGAAGGAAAATTGGTTCTTCCACGTTCAGACATAAGTCATCAGGAGCCAAGAATCCTGTGCATGATTCAGGAGGCAGAGTTAATCCCTTTTGCAAGTCCTGACAACCACAGAAGCCAGTCTGCAAACATCTGGTCTATTCAGACTGTTCGATTAGGGTACCAAATGAAATGTTTAGCCCCTCATCAGAGAGTGCAATTAAACACGACCCTAAAAACATACAAAATGAAGCAGACTCAAGAAGAAAGCCATGTCCATAGTCATCTGGGAACTGCTAGAAAAGGGGGCAATTTTGATGTTCCCTTGGAAGCACCTGGGCCATGGGTTCTTTTCTTGGGCTTTTCTTGCTCTAAATCCTTCAGGGAAATTTATATTGAATTGGATCTAAAAACTCTAAATATAACAAGCATATAACATAGCAAGTACCTTCATTGAAGTACCGATTAGCCCGCTTGCGGAGTTCTGCACCTGTCTTCCTGCCACGTGTGGAGTGCTAAGGACAATTGCCGTCGTGCTCAAGCAAGGACCGCTTTTACAAGTCCCTGGAAAACATGCCCTGGAGGGGCTGGTCTTGTGTGGTTTTTTTCTGCTAAATACGTGCTCACACGCACAATCGCGTGCGCGCACCTGCATAGCGAGTACCTTCATTGAAGTACCGCTTAGTCCGCTTTGAGTTCTGCTCCTGTCTTCCTGCCACGTGTGGAGTTCTAAGGACTAATTCCATCGTGCTTAAGGTATTATTTGCACCCCCTATCAAGTGTTCAAGACTGGGATAGTGACTATTTCTGGAACTCTTACACTTGTTTGTTTTGCAAGGACCGCTGCTACAAGTCCCTGGAAAACACATCCTGGAGGGGCTGGACTTGTGTGTTTTTTCCCTGCTAAATACGCGCTCGCATGCGCACCTGCGCGTGTGCACTTGCATAGCAAGTACCTTTATTGAAGTACCTCTTAGCCTGCTTTGCCCAGCGTGTTTGTGTGTTGGGATAGGTGCGGGTCTGTTTTTTCTTTTGTTTTTCTCTCTTGAGTGGGAGGCTTTAACTCAGCAGAAACAGTGTGTTGGGGCTGAGTGGGTTAGTTGAATCACATGTTTAGAACGCTCTATAATTTAACAACGTGCATGCCAACAAACACGGTGTACCATTCTGACACAGCGATAATGGCTGAACTAACAAAGCCATGTATTTCTCGAACATCTATCATGCTAATCCCTTCTGCCCTCTCCAAGCCATTGAAGTAGAGCGTTTCTAATAATGCATGAAAAACATTTCAATGGGGGGGCAGAGGTCTGAATAAGGTTGTTAAAACTGTGCCTTTTTTTGCCTCGCGTCTGACTGGAATGGGAGCAATTCAGTGTTCAGCTGCAACAAGTTTTCGCTCTGCAGCAGTCTCGCCGATGCCTGATTTATTATCGGTTGCAACAATACTACACCTGGATGTAAATCGGTGCCCAACTTTGTCAGATAGTGTTGTGGTTTCTCAATATCATAACCTAAATAGCTGAGTAAGTGAACAACATTAAGCGGGCAGTATATCTCTATATGCCAGTTGGTGTGAGCCTCCCATTACGATTTGCAGCAATCGCTCATTTGAGGCAGATATGCTTTCAAATGAGCGCTCTATGGCCGTCGATTCATCACTATATGTTCATCCTACGCCAAGGCAGTGCCCTAAAGTCCCAGTGCTTGATAATGGCACACCGCAGTCAGTCATGTCGCAGTCAGTTATGCTAGAAGTAACCCTGTCACCAATAAATACGACCATAATGAGCCTATTTAAGCTGTTAGAAAAATTGGATCAGAAGCTTATGTTCCAGGCTGGTCAAGGTGATTCCATTTATAAGTGGATGCAGCAAACGCAAGATCAACTGCCACCTCGTCCTTCTGGCTTAAGTGACTGTGATACTAATGCAGGGACACGCCCCACGATTCCTGATATCATTCGACCGGTTGAGATATCTGACAACTCCTCGAGAATAACTCCAGCGGAGGCATTGTGGGTGAGTGTCAACAATGATGTCGAGAAGGAAGATGAAATATTGGATTTGCAAACTCTGCTTAATGTAGAGAAGAGAAAATCCAAACAGCTGAAGCAAAGGCATCAAAAGACTTTGATAAAAAAAAAATATATATGCCTTTTGTTAAATCCTCCAAGAATAAGATGATGTCATTCTTTAAAACATTGGCAGGAGCCTCCAAAGTAGATAAGAAACAGGCTAGAAGTGAATCTAATCCTGTAGCTGGGTCGGCGATGGAGCCAACTCGGGGCAAATAACTTACTACAAGTGCTCAGGTGCCTAGTATAGTTGGCAAACCTATTTCATTCCCAAATAAGGCTCCTGTCCATTATTCGCCTTTAACCAAATTAGTGCTTGCTATTAGAAATAGTTACTCAGACTCTCGGCAAGTGGGTTAGGACATGAGCAGGCAGGCACCACCCCTTTCAATCCAAGTGTTTTATTACCAGCTGACTCGATTGAGGTGATGAAAAAAATTGTTGACTCATACTAAAGCACTAGTGGTATCTAAGGAGAGTGAAGTGGGAGCCTCAATGTCTGGGCCCCAGGCCCCAATGTTGCGCAATGCAAAGCATTGTTCATATGGTACACATGTTGCCCCAGATAAGAAGGCAATGTCTACAAGGGTCTCTGCAGAGGCAAGGGCTCAAATAATTCAAAGCAGCTGATGGTGGCATAGTAAATGATATGCCACAATATGAGCTCTGCCACCCCATACAAGCGCTGCATGCTAACGTGAATTTGCAGCGAGCAGATCAACCGTCTTATATGGACAACCCTTTACTGCCTAACCAACATGCATTAAACCCCTACAAACAAGCTTTATTAATGCCTGCTGCACCGTAAAGATTGGCGAATAATCAAACCAACATATCTCAGCTTCCTGCTAGACAGACTAATCAACTTAATCTCAGTCAAAATTGCCACTCAATAATAATGAAATGTCATGGAGGGCAATTTACCTTGTATGATCTGAATCGAAAAAGTGTATTAAACATCTTTAGTGATGTTACCGAGTTAGAGTGTATTACCTCTAGAGATATTGAGTTAATTGAGTTTATTGCCGGTAAAAATCTCACAGTAGTAAGACTCTGGATTCCAACAGGTTTGGTTTTAAATGCATTATGGAGAGCGAAGATGCAGCTTTTTGAGATGGGTTATCTTATAGCTCAGCACCTTGTTAGATCGCATAATCAAAATTCCAATGCGATATACTCTTCAATAAAGAGCATAAACAAACCAGAGCATAGAGTGAGGTTGCAATCTAATACTCCATCTTTTTCTAGAGCATAACTAACTAAAGAGGAGGATGTAAACACAATTTTGGCAGTCTTGACAGGACTTTGTTCTTTGGTCGAATCCTAATTTTATAGCTTATTTTCGAAAGGGTTGGTTGTCAGCTGTGGTGTTGTATCTTTATCTTGATTGCCAAAGATAGAGTTTAAAGTATTTTACTGTAATAATACATATACATTTGCGACAGTTGTAAGTGGTTTCAACCCAGCACTCCACCTAAGTCAATGCCTAGTATGGGATGGCCAATGGAAACCCTTATTTATATATTTTCATCAAAAGTTCTTTTATATCTGGATGATGTACACTTATATAACGCCCCTCTCTTTGAATCCCCCCGGTCTCACTGAACCAAAAAGGAGGTTTGTTTTGCAAATTAAAAGATTTATTTGAAGAATTGAAGAATATATACATATAGATCACGCTTTTATATATATGAATAATATCTGAATATCACACTTATGAATATTTATGCAATGATCAGCAATGGGTAATATTACAATATCAACAATCTCTTTAATCAATTAGGAGTAGGAATAGGAAAAATAATGTAGCAGAGAATAACTTTGTATGGGTTCAAGGAAATGCAATGATAGGAAAGAATGCAACACTGAAATAAAACTTGATATGACTTCAATCAAAGACATGGTGATCACTCTTTCCCCTTGTTATTACTCACTCCACATAATATGCAATATGAAGAGATGGAATGAGGGCACACAGATTTCAGGAATAACAATCAACAATTGCAGTTTCAATCCCGATTCCCCCCCAGCAAGCTTAGAGAGAACAGTAATGATTTTAAACAGGTCAAATGCTTTTGAATGTAATATGGAATGATGGGAAAAATGCTAAAATGACTTTAATTCGCTAAATGGGATTCAGAACTAGTGAGAGTTGCTTTAGATTGATTCAGGTAGACACTAGCAATGATTGTTGAATGATTGGCAGATTGAAAACGAAATTCAGAAGTTAAAGCAAGAAATAGCTGTTTTTACATGCGGTGAAATTGAGCCAAATGTGAAATCATGGCAAACTTTTTAGCGCACGAAAAATGTAATTACAGCAAAATTATCAGGAGTTGATGATGTGAGCTTCAAAATGACATTTAATTTTTGTTCCTAGCATATACGGTTCAGAAGTTACAGAGGTTTAAGTAAAGGTCGATTTGTCTCAAAAAGAGGTCAAGATTTTACAAATGGGATTGCGCTGTTGAAGATTTACAAATAAGAATGGACTTATACTAAGGGGCTATGAAGATGCAAGATACCCAACAGTCAGCCACCAGAACAGGGCGCCTTCCGCTCTAACCAGGACACTTGACTTTCTTCAGAAAAATATTAACACACAGATGATTATCACTACAATTATCACAGAATTATATGAATGAGAGAAGGATTCAGGATAGACACAAGAGATTCTACAATACAGTTTTGGTTATGTTGGAATGGGTTGGATTGGATTACTTAATACTAAGAGATTTGCTATGGACAGTTCTATGCTAAATACTCACTACTATGGCTTTGGAATGGAATGAACCAGTCAAAGATCTGGTCAAAGGTTTGGACTGGACGTTGCTCGCCATCGGACAGGATTCAGGGCACCTGGACTCTGCTCTCAGCAAGGCACTCTGGTCTGCACGGCCTCTTGGACTGGATCTGACAGGTTCTAGGTTACAGCTCTGCTGGACTGATCTGGATCTTGGGTTCTAGCAAGGGTTCTTGGCCAGAAGCAGCAAACAGCTCAGCCAGGCTGTTGAATGGTTTATGCTCCGTGGAGGTTTAGGGGTTAAAATCAGGTTGCTAAATTTTAAAGGCCTGCTGAAAAGGGTTCAGCTTTTTGGGTTAGGCCTCTGCTTCAGGGTTCTGAAATCTGGTTCTGGAGTCTGGATCTTCCTTCAGAGTGGTTCGCCAGTCAATCAGTGATGAGAGAATCTGTGTGTCTTTCTGGATCCTCATCAGTCCCTATTTATCCATTTTCCAAAGGGGTGGGGAGGCTGATTATACTATGCCCAACCTTATAAGGATCTGATAGGTCAAATAATTCCCCCTCTCCTGATTTGAGAAGGGAACAGTGTGTCATGATGTGTCATCATGTGTCAGAGTGACACGATGTTTATGGTCTAGAAAAAATCCTCCCCTTTTCTTCTGCTTCCCAAAATCTAAAAAAGATATTTACAATATCCCAAACTTGTTAATATTACATATACACATCACAGATTAATTAAGGCACGTCTCGGTTCAAGTCCCATCTTCATACGAGTTTTGGTTCACAAATGATAATTTTTCACGCTTTTGGGCGGTTACTCAGTGTGAGTTCTGTACCAATTTTTAAACATGCATACACATACCATCTGGGCATATTCCTGTAATTTTTCATGTTCCTAGCTTAATCACAATAGCTAGAATATTAATTTTTTGGTGGTTCAGTCTCTTAATGTCACACAGATTCCAGATTAGTTTTAAAATGTGGGCACATTTTTCATAGTAATAACCTATAAATCCCATATTTTTACCAGTTCAGTACAATTTGCTATAAGTCTTTTCCACAAACATACAGTTACTTCAGTTTCAAATCCACTTTTTCAGTCTGGCCCGCCTCCAAGGTTTGGCTGAGCCAGAGAGTCACATGGGCTTGTCTTCCTGGGCAGTTGGTGTCAGTCACACCCAAATTAGTATTTTCTTTCAGTTCAAGGAACCCATTGTCTCTTTCCCAGAGCAACAGAGGAAGTCTCCTCCCCTTCTCATTAGCAAACCCCATGAGATATTCTCTCCTTTTGGTGGGAATGAACAGAGTGGTGTGTTCTCAGTGGTGGGAAACCTCTTTGAACCTCTTTGAAGTTTTAGGTTACCTTATAGTCAATTGTTACATTGTTCCTTGTGAAAAAGTACAGTTACACATTTAAAACAAGCAAACATATCTTCAATTCCAGTCTTTTTCAACATGAAAATCAATGTGTGGCACCCTATATTGCATTTGATGGAAGTCCCTTCTTTGGCATATTTAGCTTTTGAGACACAAGTTTCACCTGCAGATTTAGAGATCGCCAGCGTCTGACAGAGGCGAGTGACGGTATTGCACCCATTTTTGACATACTTCTTTCCAGCAAGTATCTTTAAAAGTGGATTTTGTTCTGATAAAATATACTTCTTCTGACATTATATTTATGTGGATTCTTGAAGTAGAATGATGTTCAACACCCCACAGGGAGGTTGGATCTTTTGGGTGGTTTGTGAGCCATGATTTTTGCAAATTTGACAACCAAGATTTCCACACAGCTCTGTGTTTCTTTTGCAATCATTTTGTTCTGTGGGCAGCCAAATGATGGGTTTTGGCAGTGGTCTCCTGTGTTACCACTGACACAGGCAAAAGTGGAAGGCGGCCTATTTTCCAGATTTTTCCTGCTCGCTTCTGGGAGATTTTACCGTGCATAATGCTTTCCAGCGGCCATTCTGATGTTCCTAATGCAAGCAGAGCACAAGAATGTTGCAGGGCCTGGACTAGTGGGGTAAAATATCCCACAAGACCCCCTCTTGCGATTCAGCGTTGACCGTCCATCAATGGGAATTTGCAAGACTGGGATGTCAGTTTCATCTCTTCCGATTCCACAAATTTCATCCTCTTTTCTTCGATGAGGGGTGGATCGATCAGTCTCCTCGCCAGTCCTGATGTGAGTATTGAGCGATACTCCGGGCCCTTTGGATGTTTGCTCCCGGTCCCCGGGTAGTCCTCCTAGGTTAGTCTCCATAGTTTTCAATCAAAACTATGGGTGACAAAAACGAAAACATATTTGTAGACATTTCCCCACCACTATTAATGTAGTGGGGCGGACACATACATTTTGATAAATCAGTACACATTTTTATATGTTAATCATGGACTATATCTGGAGTATTTTAGAGTTGGAATTTTATAGATCTGGAGTGACCCCCTCTGGGGTTATAGAAGACTCCTCCAGTATCTGCAGAGTGTGCCTAGGATGGCAACACTTTAGTTGATTAATAGGGACCCACTTATCTTTCCCTTCTTCCAAACTGCCTTTGGGGATGCAGATTTTGTAGACGACAGGTGAGATTTTGTCTACAATTTCAAAAGGACCCCTCCAGGTAGGCAGAAATGTGTGCTTTTTGGCCTGGTTCCTTTGGAAATTATATAAGTAGACCCGGTCTCCTACATTGTATTATTTTCTGGTAGTCTTCAAGTCATAGTGGGTCTTCATGCTGTCGGCTGATCTTTCTACATTTCGCTGAGCATAATCAAAAGCACGTTGAAGGTGTTTCCTTGGATTTTCAACATACTCATGAGTTGTGGAGGCATTGATCAATGTCTGCTCTTGGGTCCTGTAGAGCAGATGCTGGGGAAGCACCATCCTGCGTCCAGTCATCAGCTCAAACGGTGACATTTTAGTTGCAGATGAAGGGGTAGATCTGATGCCCATTAGGAGAAGAGGTAATCGAATATCCCAACTTGTCCCAGAATCAACCACAAACTTTTTTAATATTCTCACAATTGTTTTGTTGTATCTCTCCACTACACCACTAAAGGCTCGCCGGTAAGCAATGTGTAACTTCCTTTTGAACCCGAGTATCTCCCACATCTTTGTCATTACTTCGCTGGTGAAATGGCTACCTGTGTCTGACTCGATCCTTTGGGGTAGTCCAAAATGCGAAAAGATGGGATTGATCATCAGGGCAGCTGCTGTTTCTGCCTTGCAGTTTGGGGCCGGGAGACATTCCACCCATTTGGCAAACAAACATGTCACGGTCAACATGTACTTGTTTCCCCTAGAGGAGTGAATCACAGGCTCAATGAAATCGACTTGCAAATCTGACCATGGCAGTGTCACCCCCCTCTTTTGGAGAGGAGCACGGTGTGTGAGGGATGTTGGCTGAAATTGTGCACACACAAGACGCCCCTTCAAGTATTGGTTGAGGTCCTGCCCCATGTGTGGCCAGTATGCAACCTCTCTTAAGATTTCAAGTGTTGTATGAAACCCCCTATGACCGGCTGTGGACGCATCATGGGCGTGACTTAACATCAGGCTTTGGAATGAGGTAGGAACCACCCACTGATCATGGCCAGCTAGGGATTTCCTCACCAACAAATCGTCTTGGATCCAGAACCTTTTTGGACATTTCATCAATACTCTGAGGTCCTATCTCCCAATGTAATCGGTATCCGTCAGGGGAAAGTTCTCAGGGTCCTCAATGTGTTGATAAAACGTACCAACTATTGGATCCCCCTTCTGAGACGTAATTAAATCAGCATCTGGGGTCTCCTTACTCCATTGTGCAGTTGAGAGTTCATTGTGAGCATTTGTCTGGGACCTAGTGATAGCAGTGACCTGGATTTCCCCCAACAGGGAATCGATCTCAATTAGATCTCATTGGATGGCCACGGTTTTGGCCAGCTGATCAGCTAGGTCATTTCCAATTTTGTCTGGTCCCTCTACTTTGGAATGACCCTCGATCTTTTTCCAGTAGATGGTCATCCTATTCGAGGTGACCAGTTCATCAATGTTTTGAATGAATTTCCCATGTTTCAAGGGTTTGTTATTGGCACATAGCATGCCTCTGGTTTTCCAATTAACCAGGTGCTCCACAAACCCGTTCTGTACATTATCCGAATCTGTGATTATGACCAGTTTGTGGAGTTGATGTTGGACAGCAGTGAGTATGGCTTGATGCAAAGCCATCAACTCTGCCACTTGACTACTTCGGGGACCAATCTTGTGCCCAGCGGAGGGTTCTGGGGTCTCATTCACCCATGCATTCCCTACACCGACCACAAGTTCTTTTCCCCTGTTGTTGTCAACATGGTAAGAGCATGCATCCACATAGACAGTGGGCATTCCCTCACACTTGTCTTCTTCAAAGACTTTGTGTGGGGAATTGAGGTATGCTTCCATGTTGTCCTTGATTTTTAGACACTTGTCCTTGAGACAGTTTTCTCTGGCACAATCATGCAAGTCAGCCAGACCTTGCGTGAGGGCACTCTTCTTGTTTTGGCCATATCTGACCTCCACAGGAAAGCCTTGCATTGACAGAATCCAGGAAGTAATTCAGGAATTACTCACATTTCCGGGCCAGATTCTGTCACTTTGGAGATATTGCAGAGGCTGGTGTGGAGTCTCCACTATGATGTGTTCCCCCTGGATAGACGGGCGGTAATTCGTCAATGCCCACACCGTTGCGGGGAGTGCCTTCTCACAGTCGTTGAATTTTTCCTCCACAGAGGATAAAGTTTTACTCGCATAGGAGATTACCTTATTGACCTTGTCATGCTTTTGGTATAATACTGCAGTCAAGCATGTATTAGAGAACCCTGTCTCCAAGAAGAACTCCTTGTTTATGACAGGGTAAGCTAGGCAATGCGCTTGTGAGAGGCTTTTTTTAAGTTGTCTTACTGCCTCGGCGTGTTCTGGACCCCACTCCAACTTGACCCCCCTTCAAAAGATGAATTAGGGGTCTTATGATCCCTGCATAGCCCTCAATCAACTTTCTACTATAATTAATCAGTCCAAGGAGGCTCCTTAGTTCCCGCAGAGTTGTGGGTTCCTTTAATTTCTGGAGGGCTTCCACTTTCTTTTCCTGGGGACAGAGACCATGAGGAGTAATCTCATGCCCCAAGAAATTGACACGGGTTCTACACCACTGTGCCTTTTGAAAGGAAAGTTTTGCTTTGGCGGCCCTCAACTGTGTCAGGACATAACGGATCTCCGCTATGTGTTCCTCGACAGTTGAACTTTCAATGAGTACATCATCTACGTAGGCCAGGTTACCCCTTTCACCCAGGTCGGGCATGGCCTTATGTAGAAAAATGTTGAATTAATTGCCGGAGTTGATGTATCCGAAGGGAGTCCGGGTCCATGTGTACTGCTGCCCCCCAAAGGTAAAGGCCAGCTTGTATTGGTCCTCCCTACTGACAGGTACAGTCCAGTATCCATTGGTCAGGTCTATTGCAGTGAATACCTGTGACCCCTGGATCTGGGCCAGCCCTTGGTGAATGTAGGGAAGAGGCCATCAGGAAGTATGGACCCATTTGTTGCGCTCCCTAAGGTTGGCGCAGAGTCTCCACTGGCCGTTTGGCTTCAATATCCCCAGCATCGGATTATTGAAGGTGCTGTGGACTGGACGGGTTATCCCTCGGGACACAAGGTTCTTAATTATTTCAGTAAGGGACTCCATTGATGCGAGAGGAAAGCGATATTGCTTCACAAACACTGGAGTCATGCCAGGGTCCGTGGCAATTGTTGTTGTGTGGATGTCGGTGCGACCACAGTCATATGAGTCCACCGCAAAGAGATCTTGAAAATCCAAGAAAACTTGTTTCAACTTTTGCTTCTGCTCCAGAGTCTCACAGGCATCAGCTAGGTTGACTCTCTCTTCAACCATCTGCCTGAAGCCTGGAAAGACTTCTGGTTTCGCTATCTCAGCAGCCTCCTCCAGCTGGGTGGAGAAGTCCCTGGTCAGAGTGCTGATTTGGACTGGTGGCTTCAGGTGGGGAAGGCAGTCCTCATGGACCTGGAAAATCACCTCATCCCTCCTGAAGTCACAGGTCACCTCTTCCTTGCCAAAAGGGCAGGAAGTGTACACCAGGAAGTTCCCCCCATGCCGGGTAAAGATCCTGTCTGGTGTGGTGTTGTCATTGCTGTCATTGTCAAAACAGTCCTTGGGGATTGGTCCTAACAGTTAATTTCCTAAATAAATGGAAAAATGTCGGTCATCAACCGCCATTCCAATAATGGTGCCTGCGGCTAGAGTGGTACTCTTTAAGTCGCTGTTATCCACCTCTATTGGAATGGTGTCATGTTATATGTTGACTAGTAGTGTTGGGTTTACCCCCAACCCTTGCTGTTGGAGAGAAGCTTTTAGATGAATATAGGCATCAGGGTTTTTCAATTTCTGTCCTCTTTTAACTTTCACTTCCAGGGAGAATTGTCGGGTCCTTTCTGGGATGGTGACTTCCTCTCCAATCTGAATTTAAACTGCATAAGGCAGCAATTGAGCTGACCTAAATGCTTTCTCTGGGTCATCAAAGCCCATGGGAATATCCGCTAATCAGGACCAAGCTTTGAAGTTTATTAGGTCCAAACTAATGGAAAAGTGATTGAGAATGTCACTGCCTAAGTAAAAAGCGGCAGTGACGTCTCGTACAACCCAACAATTATGGACTATGCTCTTGTTGCCTATGGAGATTTTGAGCATACACCTGCTTGGCATGAGATGTTTGGAATTGGGTGTTTCCAGATCCATTTCCCATTTGTCTATGAGTCTAAATGTGGGAATGGCTGGATCTTTTGGGAGTTGGCGGAACATGGCTTCGCTGATGAAGCTCTTACAGTTGTTCATACACACTAGGGCGAGAACAGAGTCCTTCACTTCATTTAACTGAACAGGGATGAACAACTGCTCTCCAATTTGCTGAATATCAGCCAGGCTCTGAGCTGATTTCTCATCTTTCTGGACTATAGAAGTGGGAATGTCTGATTGTGGATTGGTAAAGAATTTTCAGAGTGTTTCCTTCCAGTGTGGAATGCCACCTTAAACTGGAAGGATGGTTGATTTTCAGAAATAGAGAGGACCCCCCATCACCAGTCTGTTGTCCTACTGCTATTACTGTCACGTCTGGAATTTGGTTGTGAAATTCTACTTGGTCAGATTTTTGTTCAACCATGTGCCGTTTAAACTAACATGGTTGACACTCTGTATAACTTTATTGGTCGGCTAGTCTGGGTCCAGGGGACCTTGTTTACACAATCTATTAGGGGAGACAACCTTCTCAGGAGGTCATTCCCTAGTAAACAAGGGGTTCCCTCTGGAGTCACAACTATGACCGGCTGCTTCACCTTGTGTCACCCAATTTTAATGTCCAAATCCGCAGTCCCCGCGACGGGAATTTCCTTCCCGTCAAAGTTCTGAAGTTGTCCAGGAAGAGAGGTGAGAGGAATTTGGTAGTTCTCTCCCCTTCCTGAATTCAGTTCATCAAAGGCCTTTTTGGACAGAAGGGTAGCTTGGGATCCAGTATCCACCAGTGCCAAAATTGTACCCTGCACTTTTACTTGAACCGGGGCATATTATCTTCCCTCCTTCTCTGCAAGGGGGCACAGATAATGCACATTTTTGGACAACTGGTGGGTTAGTTTTTTAGTTTTGGACATTGCGAGAGAAGAGATTTAGGCAGAATTCTGTAGGGAGTCTGGGGAATCTGAAAAGAAAAGGTGGCAACTAGATATGGGAGAGGTTTTGAGTTCCCCTGGTTCCGGTTCTGGGCCGTCCCCCCCTTTTTGGAGGCACTCACCAGGATGGGTTTGAACCAGGGGATTTTGATGCTGTTGGTTCTGGTATTGGATGATGGGCGGCGCTAGCTCAGTCCCCACATCTACCCAGTCTGGATTTGAATCCTTTGGGACCCATTTTTCCTTGGGAGGAGTTCCCCCATCTCCAAAGGAGAAGATCCTTTTCCCAAGATCCTCTGAGGATCCCACTCCTTCAAATTGGAAGACCTGTAGCAGCTCATCAAAATGGGTCTGTTTGGGTTCTTTGTTTCTCCTACCCCCCCTCTGCTCCTTGGGTGGCAGACTTTCAGGGACAGGAGATTTTGGTTCCGGTTACTGGGTTTCCAGGGGTTTTCTACAAATGGGGAAGGAAGCGTCCTCCAAGGCTTTACACCCCCCTTCCCCTTGTGCCTCCTCCCTGGGAACCAGTGGTTTGTCGTCGGGGTGCTGCCCCCGTCCTTGTTCTGGAGCACCATGTCCAGAGTTGGAGGCATTCTGTGTCGGCATGCCCTTCTGAGGGTTCTGTTGAGCCCTTGGCATGCTACCCAGATCCTGTGCCATATTTTGGACCTGCGCTCTAGCTGTGAAACCAGCTCAGGCTGATATGGGGTTCTCATTTCTCCCCTGGGCTGATCCCAGGAAGGGTAGCTATCCCTTCTCTGGTAATACCCTGGGTTAGGAAGATTTGGGTACCCCTACACCCTTGGCCTCCCCTCTCCCGGATTAGGTTGTCTGTGCTCAGGAAAGTGGGGAAAGAAGGATGGATTGTTCTTGGGTGGGAAGTTTTGTGGGTACCTGGGGAAAAAGTTCTGCCCAGGACTTGGGGAATTTCTACCCTCCTGGGGGAAGTGAGGAGGGAAGTTCCCTGGGTTAAGTGCTGTTTGGTTGGATCCCCCCCTTGGGCTGGAGGAGTCCACACATAACCCAGGATGGGTCGGTTCCACTTGTAGCAGGGACTAATTTAGTCAGGGGAGTGAGGGATCCCATTTGTGGGACTACCTCCTTGGCTACCTGTCTGTGACTGGCCCGAGGGCCATCTGGGCTTGGGATTGTTCGGCTGTGCAGGCGGATTTTTAGACCCCCCCCATCTCCAAATCCAAAATGGGGGCAACCTTTACCTCTGCCACCTTAGCAGCAGCAGGGGTGTTGGTTGGTTTGGGGCTTTTTTGAGCATTCTTGTTTTCTATGGGCTTTTGCACCTCATAGATTAGGGTGGCCTGTACAATGACCCACTCTAGTGATCTTTTCTCATGAAAATCTCTCACTAGCTGGGTCATGATGTACTTTAGTAGAGCATGGAAAAAAAGTATTAACAAATTCTTTGCTGTCTGTCTGCACTCTTCTGGTAGTCTGCACAAAGGCACGGTTTAAATCATGCACAAATTCTTGTGGGGCCTGATCCTCCCCACATTGTAGATTGTAGGCTGCCTTGCAAGCCTCTTGGGGATTTCTGTAAACAGAAAAATGCTTCAAGATGGCCGCCCTATATGTGTACCATCTTGAATGATTTTGGTCCTCCAGCCCCGCAAAGAAACTTGAGTATTCTGGTGAGAATGTCCATTTCACATACTGAATCCAGCTACTGCTGTCTTTCAAATGGAAAGTTTCCATCATCTGCTCAAAGAGCTTTAAGTGCTCCCAAACAGAATACTTAGCGTTCTTATGATAAGGTGTGATGACGCTCCTTATTGCCTTGATTTGTTTTAAGGGGTCCTTAAGCAAGGCCCTTTTTGCCTTATTGGCCTTCTTGGTTCAGGTCACCCTGGTCCAATCAACTTCTGACTCAGAGGCACTGCTCCCAGAGGTGCCCGTCTGGTACTCTAGGTTTTCCCGGATTCTGCGAGCCTGGGAATGGCTGGCAGAATGTGGGGACCTAGTCTCCTGTGTCCTGGGATGCTCAGAGGAGTCTTCTGATTCCTCCTTGCTCCCAGGATTTGATGGATACCCCCTCCCCAACGTCCTAGCTGGGCAGAGGTTTTTAGGATGCCCTTAGTGGGCCTACTCTCCTGGAGTTCCCCACTAAACTTCACAGTACTTGGGTACCCATACCCAGATGCCCGCCCATCCATTCCTGGGAGGTACTGGTCTTTGAGCCCAATATTTCTGACTGGATAGTAATCTGCCATCCCCGTGGCCCTGGGCTCATGTGCGCCAGTGGACATGGGGGTGGCAGAGTCCAGGGACTGGGAGAGATGAAGGCCTCTGGTACCAGAGTTCCTGAGGTTATGCGCAGGTGTTTCCCTTTCCCAGCGAACCTCATCTCTATCAGCCCCTGCTCCCTGTTGCCATGCAAGAACCTGAGCTTTCTGTTCCTCAATCAAGGCCTTACTAGTCTCTATCAGTCCCTCTTGCATGGCTACCTGCCTGTGGAGCCTATAATTGTTCTGACAGAGAGCCTCATTTTCTCTCTGTGCTTCCTGGTTTGTCTTTGAGTACTGGGCCAGTCTTTGCTGCAGGAGGGTTACCTCCTGAGTCCTGTCCCTACTGGCCTTCTCCTTCCTTGCCAGAGCATCTTCCACCCTCCCGGTGTGCTCTAACAATCTAGCATGCTCTTTTTGGAGGTCACCCAGTCCCTGGAGGGCCAGGTGATTTTCTTCCAGTTTCCCTTTTAAGTGACAGACTTCCTGGCCTATGGTGTCCCTTACCTGAGCAAGAGCCTGCTTCTGTGCCGCCAGGTCATCCCTCTGTCTTTGAAGCGTACCAGCTTTCTGGCGCTCTTCCTCAAATTCTGTCTGGGTGTCCAGGTCTTTCAGAATTAATGTATTGCTCTCTGCCTTTTCTCTATCGAGGTGGCTTTGCAGGGTGGCTACCTGCTCTGTGCATGCCCTGTTGAAATCAAGTTGTTGCTCCAGCTTTTTCTGGCTCTGCAGTAGAGAGTCCACACTTTCTTGGTACTCCTTCTGCAAGGCCAGACTTCTGGTTTCCTGTTCTGCCTTTTCCTGCTGAAGGATATCCATGTCCTCTTTTATTTTAACTATATACTGCCTGCTTTCATTTTCTGACTCGTGGCCCCTCTGCAGCCTCTGCTCAGAAGAGTCCAGATCAGATTGGGCCTTTTCTAATGCCATCAGTTGCCTACTTGCCAGATCTTGGCCTTCAGCATATTTATCATGTATGGCTCCCATAGATAAATATAGATATGACACTATCTTGGCAATCTTATTTTGCTCATCCTTGGCCTTAGGGGCCATATATAGTTCACTCAGGGCCACATGTAAGGGGCCCTGGTCTTTCCAGGAATCTAACCCTGTTGCAGTGATCTGTTGTGTGATTGCCTGCAACCACGCATTCTGGTCCTGCTCAGTCCATTCAAATCTCACAAATAACTTATGTAAGAGGTGTTCTCTAGCCATCTTGATGTCTACCAATGTCGCTTTCTGGAAATATTAATTTGCTTCCTGACTTACAGAAGTTTTTTATTTTATGTTTGCGAAACAGACCGTTTCCTTAGAGCGTTCCCTTTTCAGGGGTGCTTTTACAGTGTAACACAGCGTGGTAGCCAACAGGATTTATGTATCCTGTCAGTTAGCACATTGTATTAAGGTGCAGAAGTGGTAGATCTAATCCAGAAATCCCGGACACGAGCCCCCAATCTGTAAGTGGTTTCAACCCAGCATTCCACCTAAGTCAATGCCAAGTATGGGATGCCCAATGGAAAGCCTTATTTATATATATTTTTTTCAAAAGTTATTTTATTTCTGGATGATGTACCCTTATATAACGCCCCTCTCTTTGAATCCCCCGGTCTCACTAAACCAAGAAGGAGGTTTGTTTTGCAAATTAAAAGATTTATTTGAAGAATTGAACAATATATATATATATACATAGATCACGCTTTTATATATATGAATAATATCTGAATATCACACTTATGAATATTTATGCAATGATCAGCAATGGGTAATATTACAATATCAACAATCTCTTTAATCAATTAGGAGTAGGAATAGGAAAATAATGTAGCAGAGAATAACTTTGTTGGGTTCAAGGAAATGCAATGATAGGAAAGAATGCAACACAGAAATAAAACTTGATATGACTTCAATCAAAGACAAGGTGATCACTCTTTCCCCCTGTTATTACTCACTCCCCCCATATGCAATATGAAGAGAAGGAATGAGGGCACACAGGTTTCAGGAATAACAATCAACAATTGCAGTTTCAATCCCGATTCCCCCCCAGCAAACTTAGGGAGAACAGTAATGATCTTAAACAGGTCAAATGCTTTTGAATGTAATATGGAGTGATGGGAAAAATGCTAAAATGACTTTCATTCGCTAAATGGGATTCAGAACTAGTGAGAGTTGCTTTGGATTGGTTCAGGTAGACACTAGCAATCATTGTTGAATGATTGGCAAATTGAAAACGAATAAATAGCTGTTATTACATGTGGTGAAATTGAGCCAAATGCGAAATCGCAGCAAACTTTTCAGTGCACGAAAAATGATTACAGCAACACTATCAGGAGTTGGAATGTGGTTCTTAGTTCTTTTGACAGCTAAGGATGTTAGCTTCAACAGGACATTTAAATCTCATTCCGAGCATATACGGTTCAAAAGTTACAGAGGTTTTAGTAAAGGTCAATTTGTCTCATAAAGAGGTCAAGATTTTACAAATGGGATTGCGCTGTTGAAGATTTACAAACAAGAATAGACTTACACTAAGGGGCTATGAAGATGCAAGATACCCAACAGTCAGCCACCAGAACAGGGGCGCCTTCCGCTCTGACTTTTGTCCGCCAGGACTCTTGACTTTCTTCAGAAAATATCAGCGCACAGATGATTATCACTACAATTATCACACAATTATATGAATGAGAGAAGGATTCAGGATAGACACAAGAGATTCTACAATGCAGTTTTGGTTATGTTGGAATGGGTTGGATAGGATTACTTAATACTAAGAGATTTGCTATGGACAGTTCTATGCTAAATACTCACTACTATGGCTTTGGAATGGAATGGACCCGTCAAAGATCTGGTCAAAGGTTTGGACTGGACTTCGCTCGCCACCGGACAGGATTCAGGGCACCTGGACTCTGCTCTCAGCAAGGCACTCTGGTCTGCACAGCCTCTTGGACTGGATCTGACAGGTTCTGGGTTACAGCTCTGCTGGACTGATCTGGATCTTGGGTTCTAGCAAGGGTTCTTGGCCAGAAGCAGCAAACAGCTCAGCCAGGATGTTGAATGGTTTAGGCTCTGTGGAAGTTTAGTAGTTAAAATCAGGTTGCTAGATTTTAAAGGCCTGCTGAATAGGGTTCAGCTTTTTGGGTTAGGCTTCAGCTTCAGGGTTCTGAAATCTGGTTCTGGAGTCTGGATCTTCCTTCAGAGTGCTTCACCAGTCGATCAGTGATGAGAGAATCTGTGTGTCTTTCTGGATCCTCAACAGTCCCTATTTATCCATTTTCCAAAGGGGTCGGGAGGCTGATTATACTATGCTCAACCCTCTAAGGATCTGATAGGTCAAAGAATTCCCCCTCTCCTGATTTGAGAAGGGAACAGTGTGTCATGATGTGTCATGATGTGTCAGAGTGACACAGTGTTTAGGGTCTAGAAAAAATCCTCCCCTTTTCTTCTGTTTCCGAAAATCTATTGTTCCTAAAAAACATATTTACAATATCCCCAACTTGTTAATTTTACATATACACATCACAGATTAATTAAGGCACAACTTGGTTCAAGTCCCGTCTTCATACGAGTTTTGGTTTGCAAATGACAATTTTTCACAATTTTTAAACATGCATACATTTACCATCTGGGCATATTCCTGTAATTTGTCATGTTCCTAACTTAATCACAATAGCTAGAATATGAATTTTTTGGTGGTTCAGTCTCTTAATGTCGCACAGATTCCAGATTAGTTTTAAACGGTGAGCAAATTTTTCATTTGAATAACCTATAAATCCCATATTTTTACCAGTTCAGTACAATTTGCTATAAGTCTTTTCCAAAAACATAAAGTTACTTCAGTTTCAAATCCACATTTTCAGTCTGGCCCGCCTCCAAGGCTTGGCTGAGCCAGAGAGTCACATGGGCTTGTCTTTCTCAGTTGGTGTCAGTCACACCCAAATTAGCATTTTCTATCAGTTCAAGGAACCCATTGTTTCTTTCCCAGAGCAGCAGAGGAAGTCTCCTCCCCTTCTCATTAGCAACCCCATGAGATATTCTCTCCTTTTGGTGGGAATGAACAGGGTGGTGTGTTCTCAGTGGTGGGAAACCTCTTTGAAGTTTTAGCTGAATCAGGTTACCTTATAGTCAATTGTTACATTGTTCCTTGTGAAAAAGTACAGTTACAAATTTAAAACAAGCAAACATATCTTCAATTCCAGTCTTTTTCAACATGAATATCAATGTGTGGCACCCTATATTGCATTTGATGGAAGTCCCTTCTTTGGCATATTTAGCTCTGGAGACACAATTTTCACCTGACAGATTTAGAGATCCCCAGCATCTGACAGAGGCGAGTAACGTTATTGCACCCATTTTTGACACATTTCTTTCCAGCAAGTATCTTTAAAAGTGGATTTTGTTCTGATAAAATATATTTCTGCTGACATTATATTTACGTGGATTCTTGAAGTAGAATGATGTTTAACACCCTACAGGGAGGTTGGATCTTTTGGGTGGTTTGTGAGCCATGATTTTTGCACAGTTCTGTGTTTCTTTTGCAATCATTTAGCTCTGTGGGCGGCCAAATGATGGGTTTTGGCAGTGGTCTCCTGTGTTACCACTGACACGGGCAAAAGTGGAAGACGGCCTATTTTCCAGGTTTGTCCTGCTCACTTCTGGGAGATTTTAGCGTGCATAATGCTTTCCAGTGGCCATTCCGATGTTCCTGATGCAAGCAGTGCACAGGAATGTTGCAGGGCCTGGGCTAGTGGGGGAAAATATCCCACACAGCCCAAGGCAATCTTCAATATGCAAATGTGAGAGCCAAATTCATAATTTCAACACTTTTCAAGGTTTACTTAAACTTGGTCTTTTTATTGTAAATTTTACTCAGGGTATGTGACCCCTCAATGATACGGTCTCTCTGCACGTGTTTCACCCTTTTCGTACCATCAAAAGGGATCATCAGGAGAGTTTTTCTAAAGAAAACAAAAGAATATTTTATACATTTTGGAAAAAAACCTTATAGCCTTCCTAGTGGCTAAACTTATATA
This sequence comes from Ambystoma mexicanum, assembly GCF_040938575.1. Taxonomy (NCBI): domain Eukaryota; kingdom Metazoa; phylum Chordata; class Amphibia; order Caudata; family Ambystomatidae; genus Ambystoma; species Ambystoma mexicanum. The sequence continues at coordinate 158,763,907 of NC_090925.1, forward strand.
CATATGTATGTAGGTTTTTCACCTTTTTCCACCTTTCTTTCTTTTCATTCATAGTAGAAGAGAAATGTGACTTTTGTGTTTTAATGAACAAATGTATATTATTAGCCATTAGGAAGGCTATAATGATTTTGAGTTGAAATGAACATATGTATAGTTCAGCAGCAGAGTGCCTGCTGAGTGCCTCTTTGCCTACCCGGCTGTCCGTGTGTGCTTTCTTGGATTTGCTTCTACTTTGCGCTTCAGTGGACTTTTTCTGCATGCCTTGAAATCAAGCTGTATAACCATCCTGCTGCTAAGCCACGCCCCTTTTTTAAAAAGGACATAAATACTGGCACCCGCACGCACCAGCGCGCACGCACCAAGCGGAGTGCCTGCTGAGTGCCTCTTTGCCTACCCAGCTGTCCGTGTGTGCTTTCTTGGATTTGCTTCTACTTTGTGCTTCAGTGGACTTTTACTGCACGGTAGGTATTCCTTACATTCTGCCTGTGGTTGGTAACATATGGACTCAATATAAATATATGTTACAACTTTCTTTTCTCTTTTATAGCCTTGAAATCAAGCTGTGTAAGCGTGCTGCTGCTAAGCCATGCCCCTTTTTCAAAAAGGACGTAAATACTGACACCAACGCGCACCAGCACGCGCACGAAGCGGAGGGCCTGCTGAGTGTCTCTTTGCCTCTTTGCCGAACGCGAGAGCACGATTTTTCACTTCAGCGGGCCCCCTGCCGGTGCGTGAGTTTTAGCTGGCTGACAATAATATCCTTTGTCTTTTGACTGTGTTGTGTACTTTCCGGTGCCCCCAAGTGGGCCTTTACAGCAATGCAGCATTTGCCTCCCACTCTCAAAACCGGTATGCCTTCAACCATAAAAGCGAATAGCAACCTTTTTAACTTATGCTCTCCAAATCGTAATGGACAAAAACGCATTTTAAATGTAATAAGTTCAACGCCCATATGCCGCCCGCCTCCCAAAACGAAAAAGCCCATTTCGAGAATAGAGGCTCATGCGGATATTTGTAAATACTGCAAGGACTTTCAACCAGAGACAAACTCCCCCCATGAGCAACGGACAGCTGATCATGACCCGGCCACACCTTTGTTGCAGAAAGATGCTCCGAAAACGGACTTGCCGGCCAAAACTCCCGAAATAGACAGCATGATTCTGAACAATGTCTCTGAGCTGCCTGTTGACATAGCGCCAGCACCTGAGGTGCAACAGTTTGAGGGCCTACATGTTATTATTGATATAGATGCACCTACTTCATGCTATGGTGATGATACTACTCAACACACTTTAAGTGTCCTATTCTTTTCTTAGATTCTAGTCATTCTTCCATCAGTTCGATAGCCTCGTATACTGCCCCCACTCCACGGAAAGTAAAGGATGTGAGGGAGGTGTATAAGCCTTATCAATCAGAATCAATTTCCAAAGTATTGGAGGTCACATTTACCACCATGAACCTGGCCTTAAAAACTATGACCAAATTGTTTGAATCATTAGAGGGCAAAATGAGCACACAGCACTCGCAAATAGAACAAATTCTTCGGTGGCAATCGGAGACGTCTGCTTTGTTACAAATAAAATGTGAATCTTCTCCCAAAAAGGTAGAACGTGGTCCGAGTTTTTTGTCCCAGTGCTCTCAAACAACTCCTGAATTATCCTTAAATGTGCAAAGCCAATTCGTGGTACCCCTGATCCTTGGCCCTATTCATGAAGTGTGCCCCAAAACAAAGTGTATTGAAGTACAAACAGATCTGGCAGACCCCCACGTAGTGGGACTCCATAATTCCCAATCAGAGTCAATCTCTGTGGTACCAGACACTCAACAAGTATTGATAAAACCAGCTAACAATAAAAAATCTGCATAAACCATCTTTAATAAAACCAAAGCTGCAACAATGGATACACCTAACTTCACTAAGCTTCCAAAGCATCAGAAGTCTCTCCCAAAAAACAGCAGATCAAAAACTAAACAATTCTTCAAAGCACTTCCAACGCCGAATGCAGTGAAGAATACAATTTTACCCTCTACAGCCATCTCTAAAAAGTATCAAAAACTTGATAAGGTTAAAAAGGCAGGCCACTCTCATAGTTCTATGGTGGATAAAGTGGTAGTTCCCTATGCCCCATTAGATTGTCTAGTGGAAGCTGCCAAGAAACAACAAAACTTGGCACCACAAGAAAGCATTAAGTCTCAGTGTCTCGACTCTCAAGCCCAACAACGAAGAGAAATTCGGGAAGCAGTAGACGCTTATTTCTGACTGCGTGCCTGTTAATAACTCTTCCTGTTGCTTGCCTTATGAGGTTTCAAAGACACTAAAAATTCAAACTTGTCGCAATTCTGCTGGTTCTAATGACCAACAGCAGCACAGCGACGGGCTTCCTCCAGCAAACTCCACCACACAAATGAAAGACCTGCCGCTGAAATTGGCCTCGTGCACATTTCCCAAGCAGCAGGTTCATTCTGGTTCTTGTGAGAGAGACCCTCCTTGTCAGCAAGAGTCGAAAGATATTCAATCTCGCTTGTTGAGTTCGACTCAAGCGATTCATATGTTACAAATTGCTCTTGCAGGACTTTGAATCCACAAGACTTAAAGGCAACGATGAATTTTGACAACAAAAGGCCAAGTGAACCTCAAGGCAAACTATTCCCTACAGTCTTGAAGCATCTGGCCTCCTACTCTTTGATATTATCTTGTCGTCCCGCTCCATTGCCGCAATATGTTTTAAACAGACCCACTGTCCTAGCAATCTTCTCTGATGTTCCCCAACTAGAGGACATACTGTCAACTGACATTGCCCTCGTTGAGTTTCCCAAAAACAACCTCGCTACAGCTGTAAAACTCTGGATAAATTCCAGAGTGTTGCAGAATACAATATGGTTAGCGAAAGAATTACTTTACAACATTGGCTTTGTCATCTCCACAGAAGATGCTCAAGATCCGCAACCAAGACCAAAACAAATTTCCTCTAGTACGAAAGCTAATAAAGCCTTTGTTACTGATAAAACAATCTCGCAGTTGAAACCAGCTGACTGCCTATGTACAAATTCTTACCCACAGAAGTAACTAGGACACAAATATCACTATCCAACACCCTTGCTATAATTAGTTGGAATAGGAGAGGCTTCAAGCACTTGATTCACAGCTTTGGAGAACTTGTGAAGTATGATCTGACAATGCTCCAAGAAACGTGGCTTCAAGTTCCCCCAATTTTAGATGGTTATGATATTTTTATGAATGCAGCCTCCAAATCTGAAAATGGACGTCCAACTTCAGGTCTTCTCACTGCAATTAAAATTACCCTGGGCATTTTTTCGCGGAACAGTGGCCCAATGCAAATGGGTCCATACAGATGGTCAAAGTTACTACTCCTTTGTATGCATATGCACTCATTAATTTGTATTGGAACCCTGCAAGCATTTCAGATTCATGATTCATTGAGGATCTTAATGACCTAATGTTAATGATCTCCCAAGACAAATCAATTATACACATTGTTATAGAAGGCGATCTGAATTTGAATTGTATGGGTGAAATAACATCAAAGAGCACCCTGAGATTGAGAGCTTGGAATCAATTTGTTAAACTTCATAATTTGCTGATGCTCAATGGCTCCTGTTCCTCTGACATGCCCGCTGAACCGACGTGGCGGCGGGGTAACTCCACAGCTTTGATTGACTACATTTATGTGAGTACTTCTCTCTTTCCTTCTGTTGTTGACTTTTGTATTGTGCAATCCCGTTTCAGTGACCACGAACCACTGACTGCCAAATGGATGTCCAATATAGCTACCAGGTAGGTAGGCAGGGGAGACCATCTAACGAACCTAACCATGAATGCCAGAAGCACTAGGCTATGATGCTCAGATTAACATTTGCACAATTACCATGATTATTTACTGAATTGCTTATGGCAGGGGGTGCCCTCAGATGCCTCTTACTATGCAATGATGCCATATTTCTTAGCCGGTAACATGAGGAGCCCTTCACCCCTGAAACATTCACTGCACTTTTACAATAGCGAAGTGAAAATCAGAAAAAACATTTTTAGGACAGAGAAAAGAGATGCCTTGAAATTACCCTCTGAAATAAGAGGCCCCACCCTTATTAGGATTAAGAACCGATACAAAAACTGGTTAAGGGCCAGACACTCAAGTTAATATCAGGAAGATGGCCAGAATATGCTTAAGATTAATACAATCCAAAAATACAGTGAGAAGCCTAGGGTATCATTAAAGGTACTGTCCAAGGGCAGCAAACATTGTAACGGAAACTGAATGGATTTCTTACTTTTCCAACCTCTACGCTCATCCGGCAAATAATATGAGTCTTGACACCCTCAACCTACCTACAAAATTTAATTTGGAATTTAATCTTCTTGACATACGATTATGTATCAAATCTATTAGTCGGTCAAGAGCGTGTGGTCTGGATGCTTTGTCTAACCGGATGTTTAAACAGAATCCTATTGTATGGGCCCAGATTCTCTTTAATATTTTCTCTTTAGTGAATGAATCACAAAATATTCCCCAGTCTTGGAGACAATCCATAACAGTCCCGATATATAAAAAGGGGGACCGACAAGTTCCTAATAGCTATCGTCCTATATCGCTATTAGATGCGCCGGGGAAAATCTTTTCGCGCCTCCTTTTAAAAAAGCTTAACCGTTGGGCGTCGAATATGAGTCTGTTGGACCCCTTTCAAGCGGGCTTTGTAACTGGAGTGGGCGCAATCCCAAATATTATGATTCTTAATATGATCAAATCGAAATATGCTAATCTTGGTCAATCTCTTTACTTTGCTTTTGTATACTTTAGAGTCGTGTTTGACTCTGTCGATCGCTTACTGCTCCATCAGAAGTTAAAGAACTATAACTGTCCTCCTTCACTCTTAGCATTGATTGGGCAGTTACATACCAAACTTTCATGCAAGTAAGATTAACATTGGATGGAATACTATCCTCTTACATTTGAACACAAAGACCCTTAAAACAGGGGTGCATCTTGGCGTCCACTTTGTTTAACTTGTTTATTCTAGACATTAGTCATGCATTCCTACAAACAATCTGTGACGCCCCTAAATTAGGTATTCATCCAATCAAGTATCTTCTGTACAGCGACAATTTAATTCTTCTTTCTCAAACGCCTAGTGGTTTACAGAACATGTTGAACACGCTAAATGCTTACGCTCTAATACGCTCTAAAGAATAATTTGGTCAGCAATACATCTAAAACACAAGTCTTGGTTTGCAAGTCTAAATCAAATTCAAATTCTCAATCCTTTCAATGGCATTTGGGAACTGAAAAGCTTGAAAAAGTTAAAATGTATAAGTATCTGGGTGTATCAATTACAAACTCATTAAGAAATAATGATAATGAGATTGAAATTCAACAGCAACTCCACCCATTAATTGCTCAGACGAAGTTGTTAATGCATAAATTTGCAAAATTGTCCTACTCACATATTCTTCTATTTTATAAGCAGAAAGTGATCCAAATACTCACGTATGGTGTGGAAACTTCTTTACCCAAACAACGCAAATTTTGGGATGCACTTGAATCAAAATATTTTGGAAAATAATTCTGTGTCATCCCATGTGCACGTTGAGAGCCATGCTTCAGTTTGAATTAGGCTTAACATCCTTGTACTCACAAGATCAATGGAAAAGAAAAGATGTGCGTTACTTATGTTTGTTCAATCTTTCCTCAATAAATGTAGTAGGAATGTTAGCTCGTCATTTAGCTACAACAAATGACATATTTTCTATCAGATGGATTCAAAATACATTAAATATTTTTGCAGATTCTAATATTCCGCTAGATATGTTATTACATAACCCTTCCAGAGCGAAAACCAAGTTACTTTAAATGGACTGGATCACCACAATTGATGAATGCTCACTAATGAAAGATGTTGACATCAATCTGTTTGGCCACAACAAATTAGGAATCATGGCAGACTATTTGCAGAAATGCCCCTCTTCGCACATGCGGAGTCATTATCTACGCTTCAGATTTAATCTATGGCATTCTAGGGACATATTGGCAAGAAGGAAATTTATACCAGAGGACTAGAGTTTTTGTAGATGGTGTAGTATACACTTGCAGAAAGAGACATTGCAACATTGTCTAATAGAATGTCCAAAATTAGTTGCTATGCGGGAAAAATACTTTGGTAGAGTCGCAGCTTCACTACGCCCCATGAAACAGACTCAAGCATGGCAATGGCCATTCACCTATTCACCAACACCAGCCTATCTGTACGAAATGCTACTATTCAATTTCTCAATGTGCTATTTGAAACTGAAAAGAAATAAGTAAGTAACCCAACTAAGAAACACGTAAAAGTTACTTTTAAAAGTGTGCGAAATAGTTTTGCACATATGTTGTAATTGTATATATTCGATTGTTTTTGTCATGATAATGATAGATTACTTTTAATTTTGTAAAAATCTATGTGATTCGATGTATGATTTAACAATGTATATCTGAAAGGTTCAAGACTTTGAACTAACCAAATAAAAAAAATATATATATTACATCGGTATTGCAAATTCACTTTACTCCCGGCTCTAATATATTGGAAAGCAAAAGTAATACCAACCATTTTATATGGTTTGGAAACAGATAGCCCCATAATGGCTAATGTGTGTGATAGATGGGAAAAGAAAGTCTGGCAAAAAATATTGCAATTGCCTCAATGCATTCCAATATCTTGGATTCGATATGAATTGGGACTTGTTTCTGTATATGCAATCTATAGTTGGAAATTCCGTGGGTTGTTATGCAAATGTTTAATTTCGTCATATTGTCTGAATATATATTCTCAAGCTCACATCTGTTTGCCCAAAGATGGCTAGGAGCGATTTAACGCATTCTGATGCATGCAGATATTTCCATTGAATTGTTAATAACCAATCCGGATAAGGCGAAAATGAAAATCTTCAGAATGGACTGGATTGACAATCACAATGCATGTTTACATTATCATTCTATCTCTCCGGAAATATTTTGCCCGAAACATATGAGTATGCCACAAAAATATCTATGACAGTCTCCTTCTGTGTTTTACAGACATGCAATTCTTCGTTTTCGTTTTAATTTATGGCCTACTGCAGAGGTACTCTTTAAACGAAAACTCATTTCAAAACAGGAAAACATTTGCAAATTTTGTCAGACTTGTGGTATAGCGGAAACTCTGGAACATCTGATTGTGAATTGTCAAACTTTAACTTCTCAAAGGGTGACTCATTTAAAAATAAATTCCACAGGTATTTAGGGACTTTGGATGAGCAAACTTGTTGGTCTTACATCTCAGGGTCTTCTCACAAAATGTTACAAATTGCAACAGTGAATTTTTCGAATTCTTTAAAACTTGAAACAAATTGAGTATTGCATGTTAATAGTGTGCATAATGTCTGCTTGCATATGGGGAAAAGACAAAAGCATGTTGGAATCCCAGCAAGGCCAACTCAGCCTTCCATTTTTCCAAGGTCGATGAGTAAAAACTTTGTATGGGGTGATCATTGCATGTAAATGTGTTCTATGTACAGCGATTTGGTGAAAGCGCTATATAAATAACAAATCATTATCAAATAAAAGGGAAGAGATTGAAGGTGGAGACACTAGATAAGACCATTGCTCTAGAAATGAACGAGGACTTGTTGGTGTCACTAGATCTGCAGGATGTCTACTGACATGTAGTTATCAGGACGCCCCAACAAATATTTCTCAGATTTGCAGTAGGAGGAAAGCATTATCAGTTTCAGGCCCTTTCCTTTTGGTTAAAGACAGCACCAATGGTTTTCATGAACCTAGTTGCTCAACTTGTGAACGACCTCCGTCTGCAGGGGATCCAGATATTGGGCATCATAACAAGTTTCTTGATCGAGAAACAACGGTGCTGGTAAGCTTACCGGCACCGTTGTTTTTGGACTGGAAAAATACGAGTCTGCGGGCGGGTTGCCTTTCCGCTCACCAGGTCTGCCCTGCCGGGCAGAACGGCACCCGCACACAGACTTTCATGGAAGCACCAGCACTGTTATTAACGGTGCCAGTGCTTCCATCATCCTCATGCCCACAGGATTCAAATGAGAATGGGGATTTACAAATGCCCCCGCCTGACTCACCGGACTGCCGAGGATGCAATGCCCCAGTGATTCCGGCAAGTCAGGCGGCGGTAATTCATTGCAGGTCTGGCAGCTATCTGATGGTTGTTCCGGCACGGTTACCTCCAGACCTGTAATGAGGGCCATTGTCTTACCTGGATGATTGGTTGCTCAAGGCACACCAAACAGGGACATCACATTCTCACGTCCTCCAGGTGTGCAAGGCCCTGCCCTTGGTCTCCCATCTTCTTGATCATTTACCCCCTGCTTTCCAGATGTATGAATCCCTAAGGAACTTTAAAAAGTGCTGGTTTGGTGGTTGGGCATGGCAAATATAAGAAAAGGTATTGGCATGGAACCACCCTTAAAGACCATACTTAACAGAGATTCCAGCAGCCTCGGCTATAGGCCCACCCTCAAGTTCATGTTGATTTAGGAAAAATTGAACCAGGAGAACCTATACAGGTCTTGAAATTGAGAGAATGATCTGATATTGGTAGCGCTCTGAGAATTCTCTTGGCAAATAAGGGGGCAGAATGTACTGGTCAGGAAGGACAACTCCATGGCCATGTCATATATCAACTGCCAGGAAGGGATGAGGGTCAACGTCGCTGAAATCTTGGCCTTGGGAGATAGGGCCTTGGGTAGGGAATCTCTTGAAGTCCCTGAAGCGGTTCACCTATGTGGATAGAGAACTTCGAGGCACAATGAATTAGCAGAGTAGTCCCCAGTTCTCGGGAGTTATCCATATCAGACAAAACTTTCAGAGATCTGTCAGAGATTAGGAACTCCCATTATAGACCTGGTGTCGACTGGGGGGAGCTTCCAGGGCCTGGAGGCATAGACAGATAATGCCTGTCTTCTGGTGGATTGTAGGAGATGGTTAGGTTCTCAACAAGGTAGCTTGAGTACTTGAGGATGACAGCCCAGGTCAAACACAGATGATTGGATACATGTGCACCAGATGGCAAACGCCAAGATAGGATGCATACAATAAGATTGAATGCATGCACAAGGAAAGACAAAGTGCATTGCGCCTCTTTGTGAATTTGGTGGAAATTCTTTGGTAATTCTGCAGGATTACCACCAAACACAATCACTGTTACCACCACTTGGTCTTGTTGGTTTACCACAAGATTACAAGTGGCGATAATTCCCCATTTTTCGAGCCCGGAAGATTTACCTCCATTTTTAGATTGGAAGATTTACCTCCAGGAGTTGCCAGAGGTAAATTCTCCAATTTACCGCCAAACTTATAATTGGCAGTGCATGAAAAACGGGGGCAATTCCGTTACCCCCTCCCAAAAAAAGTTACAGAAACGGAATTACCACAACTTTTTTCCCACACCTCTGAACTTGTAAGGAGACCCAATATTGTACCCTACTAATCCACCAGTGAACACAGCACTGAATATGTTGGTCACAGTTGGCTTCCGCATCATTCAGCCGAAACTAATAGTGAAAGGCTAAAAATAGTGAAAGGAATGAATGGGTCGATGTAAAACTAAAGCAAAAGTGAAGCGTTCAAGAGAGACGTAAGTCTACGGCAAAGCTCCTGCACACTACAGCAAGGTACCGCTAAGAGCACAGCGACTAATGAGTACAGTGATGAAAGTAGGTGCATTTCTTCTGAAATATTTGATTACAACGTTCTCTGTTTCTGCAAGCAGTCAAATTGCATTGTCACTGCTTAAATAAAATATTGAAATAAAAAAAGCCAATAACAAGAAAAAAATAGCCTGCCTCTGTTGCATTTCAGGTTCGCGGCCTACGCGCGGGGGCTGGCATCGCGCGTGTAGGCCGCGCGGCCCGTGGCGCAGCTCCAGCGGGAGCTCTGAATAACTCACACCCACGCTGGATCGTCGTTTGCCCGGAACTGCTCCCCGAACGCGGGGGCGGGGCTTTTATTAAGGACGCCCTGCGTCACCGCGTAGCGGGACGCAGGGCGGAACACAACATTCCTCCTTTATTATAAAACAAAACAAAACACACACAACTCAAACAGCCGACCAACGGCCAAATCCAGCATAAACGCTCAGTCTTCAATACTCCGCCACCTTGCCATCGGGGTTCATGGCACTATTGCACCAGCTACCACACATAGTCACTTAGCTTGGCTGGCGGTCTCGTCGTGGTTCTCAGTCGGTATCGTCCTTCGCGGGGGTCCTTCCCCCTTGCTCCAGACTCGGTTCCATCGTCGCTGTTCGGGTCCTCGAGGCCAGGTTCATCCGCCGGTTCCCAGCTTCCATCCCGCGCTCCATCCTCCTCAGGGATGGCCTCCGGCTCTTCTTCGCAGGGTGGATTGTCCATGCCTTCCCGAGGGCATTCCTTTTCAGTCCATAGTGTACGGGGTATGGCTTTGAACCATGACGCATTTCTCGTCACTTGGCGGTTTCCTCGTGTCACAGTGACCATGGTTCCATGCCGGTTGCTGACGGTCCATGGCAGTTCCTCGTACCTTGTGGCAAGTTTTGACTTGGAAGGGTTACGTAGCATGATAACCTGGTCACCCACTTGATGATGGGACGGCCTCGCTCTCCGCTTGCCACTCATGTGTTCGTTGGCATCCCTCCTCCTTCTCTCGGTGCGTTCTTCGTTCACCGTGTCCGGGGTTCTGCTTGGGTGATGCGGGATCGAGGATCTGATTACGGTGCCGAACATGAGGTCCGCCGGCGGTATGCCGGTGGTACTGTGAGGCGTGACCCGGTAATTTCGGAGGAATCGGAAGAGATCAACCTTCCAGGGGCTGGCGTTGGCCTTAGACACTCGGAGTACTTTATTGATAGTTCGCATGAATCGTTCTACGTCCCCATTTGCCTGGGGGTGTCTTGGAGTGATGTGGTGATATTTCACATTGAGGTCCTGTAGGTACCTTTTGAAGTCCTCTCCCGTAAACGGCGGGCCATTGTCGCTTTTGATCGAGATGGGTAGTCCATGGGTTGCGAACATTTTCTCTAGGGCCGGAATGACCACTTCAGCTGCTGTGGACTCTACTATCTCAACCTCCGGGTAGCGGGAGTGGTCATCGACGGCCACCAGCAAGTGGAGGCCTTCCCGGAGCTTGCAAAAGTCAATGCTGATGGCCTCCCAGCGAGAGCGGCCCCGTTCTGCCGATATGATGGGTTCCGGGTCTGGCGGCCCCCCTGTTATCTGACAGGCTAGGCACGTTGTGATGAGTGTCTCGACCCGCTCCTCGATCTGGGGAAACCATACTCGGTGCCGAATGCGGGCTTTCGTCCTTACCAGTCCTTGGTGCCCCTCATGTGCTAGGGCCACTATCCTGTCCTGTAGTTTGAGAGGGATTACGATGCGGTTTCCTCGAAGTAACATTCCACCTTCCGTGACTGACAAGTCTTGCCGGACTGTGAATATGCCTGACAAAAACCCTTTTGCTTCCGCTGTTCTGTTGTGTGTATGTCTCATGAAAGTCTTCCAGTCACCGGACAGGATGGCATCTTTCACCAAGTCGCAACACGGGTCTTGGTGTGTTTCCGCCTCGATTTCCTCGATGCTCACCGCTTTGGGCTTCATTGCTCGCACCACTTGGCATATGTGTTCCTCTGTTTCTGTCGCTACTTGGATCTCTTGTTGAGTGGCCTCTCGCGGATGCCTGGATAGAAAATCCGCTGGGTTCCCGCTGCCTGGTTGGTAAACGAGGTCGAAGTCATATTGCTGGAGGTGCAATAACCACTTGGTTATTCGTGCCGGAGGGTGTGCTGAGGTTCCCATGAATATTGGTAGGAGGGGCTTGTGGTCCGTGATCGTCGTGAAGTGACGTCCATATAGGTAGAGGTGAAAATGCCGGCACCCCCACAGCACGGCGATGGCCTCCTTTTCGATGTGCGAGTACCGTTGTTCGGTCTCGGTGAGGGCTCTCGATGCATACGCGATCGTTCTTTTCTCCCCTTCCCTCGTGACTTGCATTAGGATGGCACCGAGCCCCACGGGGCTGGCATCTACGAATAGTTCTGTAGGCAGTTCAGTGTTGTAGTAGGCCATCTTGGTGTCAGCTGAGAGGGAGTCCTTGATGTTTTCGAACGAGTCCTGGCATGTTGGCCCCCATTCCCACTTGACGTTGGCTTTCGTAAGTTCCCGCAGTGGCTCAGATAGTGTGGCCAGGTTTCGGATGAACCTCCCGCAGTAGGTGGCCATGCCTAGAAAGCTGCGCACTTCCGTGGGTGTCATCGGAGGGCTAGCCGCCTGGATGTCTGCGACCTTCTGCGGGTCCGGGGAGATGCCTGTGCTGCCAAACTTGTATCCGAAAAACGTGATCTCCGTTTTGAGGAACTCGCACTTTTCCCGATGTATTGTGAGCCCAACCTCTTGTAGTCGGCCCAGGAGGGCGTGAAGCCTCTTGATGTGTGTCTCTTTGTCGGGGGCGTGAATCAGAATGTCATCGCTCACGTTGAGGACACCAGGGATGCCTCGGATGACCTCCTGGATGGTCTGCTGGAACACCTCCGCAGCTGATGATATTCCAAAGCTTAGGCGTTTATACCTCCGCAGCCCCAGATGTGTAGAGAACGTTGTTATGTATCGAGAGTCTCTGTGGAGCTTGAGTTGATGGTATCCCGCCTTTAGGTCAATCTTTGAAAATATCTTCGACCCTGTGAGGTCAGCCACAATCTCGTCAATTGTTGGGGTTATGTGGCGTTCCCTTTTTATGGCAGTGTTAGGGAGACGCATGTCTATGCAGATCCGCACCTTTCCAGGTTGCTTGGGCTTCCGTGTGACTACCATTGGGGAGACCCACGGTGTGGGCCCTGTGACCTCCTCAATGATGCCCGCTTCCTCCAGTGCCTTGAGTTCCTGCTCCACTTGTTCCCTCATGTGGAACGGCGTTCTCCGGTGCCGGACGGCTTTCGGCTGCACAGTCTCATCAATATGCAGTTTGATGGTTTTGCCTCTTAGGCAGCCTATGCCTTCTTGCAAGTCCGGGTATTGGTTAAGCATCTGCTCGATCTCCATTTCTTCGTTGATATGGCAGACGAATTGAACCACTCCCAAGTCCTCCGCAGCGTCCCCACTCAGGAGGCTCTCAACACCTGCCTTCACAACATAGACTTTGGACCATAGTCTGTTCTCCCCATGTTCCAGTGTGGTGCGGAACCTGCCAATCACCGGCAGGGGCTTTCGACAGCCGTATGCATAGAGCAGAGTGTCGGTGCTTTTCAGCTCTGGTGGAGGGCTTAGAGTCAGGAAGATGCTCTCAGGCATTACGTTCACCGAAGCGCCCGTGTCGATGGTCATCTGAACGCACTGATTTTGGATGGTGACCATGCATTTGCGCCTTCGGGTGGCTTTTCCTCGAGGTCCACGGTCCTGGCATAGTGCAGACACTAGGTATACCTTCCTTCCTTTCCTGTCTGTGTCCTTGGAGGGGGCCTGCAGCATTGCCGAGACATCGTCCCCTTCATCCTCCGTAGAAGAGCTGGCCACTGCGACCCTTCTGGCACTGGCTTGCTTCTTTTTCTTGGTCGCGATCTTCTCCGGCTGGTTTTGCTGAGGCTGTATGGGGGTGTCCGTTGATCGGCATACTTTCGCGTAATGGTCCTTCCGGCCACATGCCCCACACGTGGTGCCTTGCGCAGGACAGTTGCGACGGCCATGTCGTGGGCCACCGCACCAACCACACTCAGTGGGTCCTGGAATACGCGGTTGCCACCTGTTTTGTCCGTATCCGCCACTGTTGTCGTCTCTCGAGGGTTGTTTGGTGGCGATGCGGGCCACCATAGCCGTGTTGAGAGCAGGTTGCAGCCTGTGTAGCGTGGCCTCCATGTTGGCCGCTCTAGTGTGTGCCAGTTCCCTCTGGCGTCCTAGTTCAAGGATACGCTGTAGGGGGATACCCTTCTCGCTGAGTATCAGGCGCCTCAGTTTTTCCGAATAAATCCCGTTGATGATCTGCCTCCTGATTTCCTTCTCCACATTTGTAAATTCACAGGACATGGCTAACTTCCTCAGGCGGGTGTGGTACGCATCAAGGGTTTCCTCCGCTGTCTGTAATGTGGTGCAGAAGAGAAACGTCTCATAGTCCGGGTTCAATTGAGGGAGAAAGTGATCGGTGAGGGCGTCTTTTGCGCTTCGGTATCCATCTAGGCCATCATCAACGTTCAGCGAATTGAAAATGCGCAGTACCTCATCACCCACACTGAGTAGCAGGTGTGCCTTCAGTTTCCTGGGCGCAGTGATCTCTTTGCACTCAATCACCATCTCGAACTTCTGGATCCATAGCTGCCATCTGGGTCCGCATGACGACGGATCCGTGAATGGGTCAAACGGTTGGACCAGTGTCGACGAAGTGCCTTGGGTTCGAGGTGGAGGCGGCGTCATGGACAGGTTTGCCGCCATTCTGGACGGCGTGGAGGGCCCAGGCGTGGATGTGCCGGCCGCCATGCTGGCGTGTACCTGATCCGTGTTGTCGTGGGTGCCTCCTACAGCCACCGATTCTGTGCTGCGACGTCTACCTGCCTTGGAGGTGCCGCTGTGCCCAGGCACTCCCCACACTCTGTGGTGCTGCTCTCCTGTGGTGGATGGGAAGATCTGTGGTCTTGGAGGCAGAGCTCATTGGTATTTGAGAGAAAACGAAAAAAAAAAAATTTTTTTTTTTTTTTTTTTGGGGTGGGGGGTCACGTGTGTGATGGCACCCCCACCGGGTGTCCAAAAATTAAGCCGCGATGGCTGTGCGTCGTTGTGGTGCCTTCAGGGCACCGAGCTTATTGTGGAGCTCGTCTCTCCTCGTCGCCATTGTTGCATTTCAGGTTCGCGGCCTACGCGCGGGGGCTGGCATCGCGCGTGTAGGCCGCGCGGCCCGTGGCGCAGCTCCAGCGGGAGCTCTGAATAACTCACACCCACGCTGGATCGTCGTTTGCCCGGAACTGCTCCCCGAACGCGGGGGCGGGGCTTTTATTAAGGACGCCCTGCGTCACCGCGTAGCGGGACGCAGGGCGGAACACAACAGCCTCTTGAAAGGGCTGCGCCAGTCTTGCGGAATAGCACGAAGCTCAAACCTGAATGCGCCATTGTTTAATGGGGCAGGCGCGCTTCTGTGGGCGTTTGTCCTACTTTAACGTTGCACCAATATTTAATGTAACTTGGAAGTAAGTCAATTGATGGCTCTACATTATTTTTAGCGTTTTCTGCAGTACGGAACACACCTGCCTTAGTGACTGGTCACTGGGCCTTATTATAACTTTTCTGATATCCTGCCGGTAATTCTGATACTGGCAACAGGTAACACTGTTACCGACACTCAATATTACTGCTGGATTATGAGTGCCAGCAAGGGCTGTAAATCCCCGTTTCATGGCGTTCTATAGGACTCTAGTGCTGGTAATACAGGCTATTTTTGCCTGTAGGGTATTGGAATTACCGCCAGCTTTTGGCAAACTTGTACTTTGGAAACGTGCCATATACGGTAGTACCGGCATATTAATTTGGCACAAGCAATATTATAATGAGGCCCAGTGTCTATAGCAGCCACTTGAGGCGCAACCTATCAGCTGACCAACATTACTCTAGCAATTTACTACTAGATACCAGAGTGCAGGAGAAGTGACTTTTGATTTTCCGGGGGGGGGGGGGGGGGGAGGTTGACGCGGACAGTCCCATTGAAAGTATAGGGAATTTTAGCACAGATGGCTTTTCCCGGGGGCGCCCAATCCCCGGATCACCGCTTACTCAGTGCCTCTGCCGGAAAGTGCCATAGACCATAGGGGCAGTGCTAGACTTCAGTTTATGTACAGGGCCTCAAAAGGCATATACTTGCACCAATGCATATTAAAAGGAGATTCCACTGTTATTTCAAATAGTAATTTTCATTTTAAGTTATTGATTCTTTTTATTTGCGCTCAAAGGGCTTCATTGAGAGTTTCGTGGTATTACTATAGGTAAACAAACGGAGTTGCTGTTATTATGAAATTATTAGTATTATGGAATGTATTGAGCAGGAACTAGCTACAGGGTGCAGCTGAGTGCTTTTTAAGTCATACAGGGAAGCTCAGTGAGGGAACCAGGTTGCAAATGGTCAATACAAGCGAGGGGGAGATACCAAGTGTGGGCAGCAATTAGGCAGTAAGAGATCTACAAGCAACCAGGGGAAGATACAGGGAATTAAGTGACCCAGATTAGGTGAGGAGTGGGAAGAGTGTGGACCTAGGCGTGGCTGAGCTTTTCCCTGAAGACGGGCGCTGTGCTCCTTTCTGAAATTTGGAATCAATATGGCGAGTCTGGTGTTGACAGAGAGGAGGTTCCAGAGTCTTGGGGACATAGGAAAGAAGGCCTGTCTTCTGTTTTTTTCCGTCTGCACCGGCAGAGTTCAAGACTGCACATGTCCTGGCTTCTGGTGGATCATAGGCCCCCAGAGATGCAGAGTTTCTCGGTGAGGTGCCTTGGAGACCTCAGGGTGACAGCCTTGTAGAAAGTGCAGTGATTTGAAGGGGATCCAGTAAGCATGCAGTAACAGGAAGTGTCCCCATGATTGAGAGTCATGCGGACCTGTCACTTATTCCACATTTTGGTGTCCAATAGGATTGCATATTACCACATACCCTAATTCCTCCACACAAATGCAGGCCGATTTTACAGTTTCGAAATGTGGCGGTGTGGTAAATGCCACCTTTTCACAACACCACCAAATTATTAATCTGGCCTAATCTATTGATCTCGTAGAAAAAAAGACGACATTGACCCTGCTGACTTACCTAATGGGTGCTATTGCTTCTATGGCACTTTGCATGACAGCTGTGAGAAGATCCCTGTTGGAGTGCAAAGCTAAAGACATAACGAGCACTTAAAATAAATAAAAATAAAAATAAAATAATAATACAAAAATGATAAAATAAATTGTTTCAATGATGTATGGATTGATGGATGTGATATAGCGTAGACGTACTTACAGAGTACATAGAAGGCATGAAATGCATTTTTGATTGCCACAAATGACACATTGATCTGTGAGTGGTAATAGCTTCAAGTGAACATATGTTCAAATAATTCCACAGGGAACACATTTTTGTATCGCATAACGAGCACTTTGGAAGAAAATGTGACAGCACATTGTTAGATTTAAATCCCCCCCCCTTTGATGTGACAGCACATTCTTAATCCTTAGTCCCCCCCTTGAAATACGAAGACAGCTATGACTGCATTAAAATCTGCTGTTGCAGTAGCACCTGAGCTGAGACGGTGCAAGCTCCGCAGATTTGCCCCCCGCACCCCTCAAATGCACTGCAAGGGCTTGATCAGAACTAGTTCAAAAGCAAATGCAATTGAATTTTCATGGGATTACTTCCAGTTTATAGTTGAAACAGGGATTTGGTTTTGGCTAACTAACATCTGAGTGTATGGTTTGATGAATGGTACCTACGTCAGGAGCCAGACGTAGATCAAACAGCTTGCAAACATATTCAAAATAATATACAAAACTTAACTTAGCTCCCTTGCGCTGGTGGCTGCGCCATGACTGCTGTGGATGATGCAAGCAGATAGGCTAAAGAAGCCATCATCTCGCGATCAGGAGCACGAAAGGGGTGGGCAGGAAGGAAAGGGGAGCAGAATGTGAAGAAATCACATGGGTTGAACAGGATGGGGAATTCAGAGGTGCTCCCTCAACAAAATGGCCCTTGGAGGCGATATACAAGGGTTTCCCAGGGACCTTCGACTTCCATGTAGCCATTTTGTTTCCCGTGCAAGAAAGGGACACAAGACCCACGTGTGACCAACCCATTCATGTTGTTAGTACAGGCTATGACAAACCAAGCAGACCACACGTTCGCTCATTATGTGGACTGAGTTTCATTTCATTCAAGTATCATTTTGACCAAACCCGCTTGGCTGTACTTTGCAGCTTCAACAGCAACAGTGATGGGATCCCCACCCAGCACTCGCACTGACTAGGGCAAAGGCTAGCCTTTCCACTTACAATGCCAGCTGACAGATTTGTGAGAGGCGACAATGGATGGACCATGTGACTTACTATTTCCCCAGAGTGTCAACGGTGGCCCTTCACCCCGCAAAGAGAAGCCACCCAGCCATGAGTCAGCTTGTGGGGGCTATGGCAGAGAGAGATTTGAAGCAATTGGCAGGGAGGAAGCCCAAGGGTAGTAGAGGGTAAGGAAGGAGCAATGCAATGGACTAATCATGAGCGTTGCAAAAACAGCTCTGACAGACTGCCAGTAGAGGCATAGACTGGGCTTCTAAACTGTAAACAAGAGAAAGAGTGAATGATCCAGAAAAGAAAAGCCAGAGATTAAGAAAGAAAGAAAGTTAGAACCCTACTGAAAGCTAGATTTTGAAAACTGCCTCAGGCCATATTCAGAGCAGCAGAAAAAGATGAATGTCTGATGAGGGCTGTACTGTATCTCAGGCACTAGCTAAGACTGCACTCAATAGGGAAGGGAGACAAAGCTGAAAGGTATG
This sequence comes from Ambystoma mexicanum, assembly GCF_040938575.1. NCBI lineage: Eukaryota > Metazoa > Chordata > Amphibia > Caudata > Ambystomatidae > Ambystoma > Ambystoma mexicanum. Next base: position 158,782,430 of record NC_090925.1, read on the forward strand.
TTGATTTGAGAGAAGCAAGGATATTTACAATGGGCCCAGGTGCCGTTACCAGCCAATCACGCCCAATGGTCAGGTTGTTATTGGTATGAGCACCCCTAGTTTTTTAATCTGAAAACCGGGGGTACTAATAGGATTTTATTTGTTTGCATGAATGGGATGCTCGCTCTCTGTGTCCTGCTCCTTCCAACAAATACTCACCTAAGATGGCCCCCATGGAACTAGAAGGCCAGGCTCCACCTGGAGCCCCTCTTTCATTTCCATGGCAGCCCAGAAAGTGGAAATGGCAGCAGCGGTGGTGCAGCCACCTGAGTAACCAGGGAATCTGGGGGCGGGGCTTGTGGGCGAAGGAGCAGAGACCGGAGGGAGGGATGGGAGGAAAATGGCAGAGCCATGCTTGCAGCTCTGAGCTTGCTCGACACTCAGGCTTGGATCATGGGATTCACCCCACGATCTCCAAGTAAGCTAATAGTAAAAACAAAGAAAGCTGAAAGTCTGCACAGCACAGATCTGTCACGGGTTCAGTAGAACCACCCCAGCTAGATTAAAAGCGCTGATCCTAAACAGGGAGGACGAAGCCCCCACACTCCCGCCTCCAGCTTGGCCTGCAGTATGGGCCTAGCACACGTCATGGGACAGGGTAGCAATTGGCCGTTGGCTTAGATCCTACCTGATTCCCAAAGCCAAGGTTTGCTCTGCTACAATATATAGATTTATGGCGTTTGTTTGTTTTACGTCGTGGTAGCCCAACGCATGAATTCCTCAACCCACAAGCAGTCACATCCCCTGCACATCATTAGCTAAGGTGTTACCTCATGTACTCACTGACATAGTGACACGCTCACGATATCACATCTATTAAAAAGTGATAGAGGAGAACAAGACATGACATAATTGAATCAGAAGCATCGTGCATTAACACCATAGGGTGTGCAAGTACCTGAGTTAACGTCCAATGTTATATACAAAATAGCACTTATTATTTCACAAAGAGGTAAGCCCTCTCTCTGATCTCACTAGAATGTTTCAACAAAAACGACCCTCTTATAAAGTATCAGTCATATTTCTACCAAACATCATTCATAAGCATTGACTGCAAATCATCTCTTCAAACCCCAAAGAGCCCCACACGGAGCACAACTCACAGTTCTCTTTAAGAATGGTCTCCATGCTCTAATATCAACTAAGCTCAAAACTTACCAATGCAAACTTTCAAACCTAAACTAAACCAAAAGCAGATGTTAACATACACCACTGAAAATTGAAAGTCATTAATGAAAACATGTATTTAATGCATGAATCACCTGTCTAGAAAAAGAAAGAAAGACCAGCCTTTTGCACACATTTGTAGACGACTTAATCCAGTAAATGAGGTGCAAACCTTTAGATGAAATATAGCACCCCTTCCCATCTGTCTGTCTTGAAAGATCTGTCTGGCAGCAGCCCCTCAGCTTAGCTTGTCCCCTCTGCTCAGCCACCTATATGGGCTTCAGACGGGGTTTTGTATAAGGCACAAGTGGAAACCTCCCAATTATTAACGTACATGTCACTTGCTGTGCAGTCTCCTGGGGTCTAATGACGACTTATCTTACGGGGACGGTGAAACCCTGCCATGATTGTGATGTGTACAAACAATCTGAAGTGGGACAACCCCTTAATGGCTACATATCTGCCACATGCAAGATGCTTGGATTGTCTGCCTTGTTATCAATCTTCAGCAAAATGCTCATATTGTCTGGGGCCAGGTTATCTGTGCCCAGTATGATGCATCAGGGACAAGGTATACTGAAGCAATGATCACATTGCTATATCACTTCTTAGCTCTTTGCTTTTGGTGACTAGTGCCGTCATTATGTTATCACAGCACAGCCAATGCACTGGGTGGAAGGTCAAGGTCTTGTACACGGTCCCCGGTTTGATCAGCAGCACTGATGTTCTATCATGTGTTCATGCGAGGAATAAAAACAAATTTGCTTGTATGATTTGCGGGTTCAACGTATAAGTATAAAGCACATTAGTAAAAATGAATGGTTATATGTCCCAATTGATTAAACAAACTCACTAAAAGGCTACTTTTAATAACGAAGCTGATCTAGGCCAATAAAGGCCCCCAGCGCTTTTAGTGATGTTTAAATTGCTCTCCATGTGTACAGCGTTTCACTAGTCTTCTGAGCACTACATTCTACTAACAGTATCCTCTACTAACAGACCTTCTAGGACCCTTTGCAGGTTACTTAAATGAGGGGAAGTCTGATATGTCATGTTATCTCATATGCTGCCTTTCTACCCAGTAGGGGGCAGAATGGCTGCCTATATATGACATCTCCCCTAGATAGCATGGAATATCGGAATTAACCAAATCACTCTTCTATCTTTCTGTGTCAGGTGTTCTCGGGACATCACTGTTTACCACTTCTCTTTTCTTCTCCCCTTGTATTGATGTTGTAGGCATCTTCTAGATCTGCATGAATGTCATTTAGGAAACTGAGTGGTGCTTAGCGAGCAAGACGTACAATTAGTCACTACCTAATGTCTAATATGTGCTTTCACAGCTCAACATTCTAATATGCAATTTGACATTCTACAAATCTCAAATGTGTAGCAACTAGTATTACTTGTGCTGGTCTAATATTACCTAATGTTTACTCTTCAAGAGCTCGTGACGCCTGCCCTGACATGTTATTCATAACAAGACCAAGAATACCGTCAGCATCCCATTGTATGTTAGATTTTCTGAAAGGCTCTCTCCTCTTAACCCCCTGGAGCTGGCACCTAAATTATCTAAATTATCAACTATTGCGATCAATGAGTCAATGTTGACGGTGTTGGATGCATCAGTGACAGTATCACTTTCACTTTCATTCTCTTCAGCAAACTCTGTGAGCTTGAATCCCCAGCCTCACCTATTACCAAATACACCGCCTGGTGCACAAACATACAACTTGCCTTAATGGGTAAGATTTCTATGCTTCAAGGTAAAATCCAGCAAAATAAATATACACTGCCTGCTCCCAAAAACCCTCCTGACCTGAAACCTAAAGTCACCAAATCCAACATCCCTCTATTTCCTTTCAAACCAGTCTCAGAAAGTGATGTCAAAACAATAATAAAGGGTCTCAACCATCCATATTTCAAGGAGAGATCTACCGTCCCCAGTCATCAAAGACTGCGGAGTAGCGCTAGCGCCATTCATGTCCTCCCTCATCAATGTCTCCTTCTCCACAGGCATTGTGCCAGCTAATTTAAAAGATGCCTGGGTGCTACCGCTCTTGAAAATACCCACACTAGACCCCGGCATCCATACCAACTACCGTCCCATTACCACAGGACCATTCCTACAGAAAATATTGGAGAAGCAGCATATCTACAAATCCAGCAACACCTGGAATCCAACAACCTTCTAGGCTTGTGACAATCTGGCTTCAGACCAGACTATGGCACGGAAACAGCCCTACTGGACCTAAAAAATCCACTTGACAAATCTAAAGATGGCGGTGGCACACTTGCCCTCCCCCTATTGCTTGTTCTCTCAGCTGCCTTTGATGTGGTGTATCACAAAATACTATGCCAGCACCTTCTCACCTCAGCCCAATTCTCTACCAAAGTCACCTCGTGGATCTCCTCCTTTTAATCAAACAGTACAATCAGAGTCTTCTCTGCCACTGCCGCAGCCCCCCCCCCATCCCTGTCACCTGTCGTTTCTCACAAGGCTCCTGCATGTCACTGACAATGCACAAAAGCCACTTTTCGACCTACTCGTTGCCCAGGGAATCTCATATACCAAATATGCCGAAGAAACACAGTTACTCCTACCCATGACCGGTGACTACGCAACCGACTCATTGAAACAATTGTAGCAAACTATCCAAGTCTGGATGGCATCACACATGCTCTACCTCAATGATGATAAAACAGAGCTGCTCATAGTCGGCTCTCCAACTCTACTAAAGAGTCTGGACCTTTGATATCGCTATCTGAGTGGCCAGTGTGTGTCAAAACCCTCAGAGTTTACCTAGACTCTACCCTATCACTATCCAGGCAAGTCAGATAGCACAGCGAGTAGAATGCTCGCTTTGACATCCGTGCAGAGCCTACCAACGCAGGTTTGAATCCCAGCAGGGCCAAACTCAGACTTTCATCCTTCTGAGGTTGAGAAATGAGCACCACACACCTTGAGTAAGCAGCGCTCAGATACCCGAGGGTATCACTATATAATTGCAAAAATAAATAAATAAATACATGCCATCTCCTCGTCAGGGGCATACATCACAAAACAGATCTGCGCTTGTCGTCTGTTCCTTTCCTCAGAAAGTTGCCTCACCATTGCAAGGGCTTGATAGGATCCAGGTTGTATTACTGCAACGCCCTCTTTGCAGGCACCTCATCACGGAACATAAACAAGCTACAAGTCATAGAAAATAACGCCTTACGATCTGCCTTGAACATTGCTAAAAAAGAGCACATCTCGCCAGTCAGATGAAATGTACATTGGCTTCCAATCAAAGAGCGCATCTGATTCAAAACTCTAGCTATAACCCATAAATGCATTTCAAACTCTGCTCCAAGATACCTCACTTCCAAATTTTCCAAAGCCTCAAATTCCTGATTTACTCGCTCAATTTACAGGAATTGACTCAACACCCCCCATATTAAGCCTCTAAAGAGTTGGAGGAGCGAGCTTTCCAGTCATCGCCACCAAGAGCTGGAACGATCTTTGAGACTTGAACACTGCAACTGGTCTTTCATGAGCAGCTCAAAACTATGCTTTTCTCCCAAGATACATAGCCACGCGTTTCCTCATCTTGTACTACTCAAGAGTGTCAATGATTTCTTTTCACATGTGAAACTGACTTATTGATTGTATCAAAGTGCCTTGATGCCCCTGGGTTTAGCACGCTCTATAAATGCCCAAATAAATACATAAATAAATATGTGTCTGGAAACAATACATCCTCCAAACATGTTTCAGGAAATTCATTTCCTGTATCAATTAACTGATTCTGATGAATAAGTCAATTATCATCTCCACCCTGATCAATCAGTTTATAAGCAGGCTGGCGGTTCTCTGGAACACCGACCGATTCGGCTGGCCTCTCTTGTTGAGGTTCCCGGGGTTCTTTGTGCATTTGTTCGATGTGCAGTTCTTCTCCATGACTGAATTGCACATATAAGTCCAAATAATCCTTTTTTGTATTCAATTATTTCTTGAAGCAAAAGAGTAGGTCGGAAGACTAGTCAACAATGTTAATCTGTAGGGGCACCTCTGCAGACCAATACACCATCAAAGGTACCTCCCACTCTTCCAGGTTCCAAAGGCATAATGTAGTAAGCTTTGGTACCTCTGATTAATTATCCACCTAAAGTGATGTGGAAGTATTTCCAGCCGGTCGATCTTCAGGCTGCCATTGTAGGATTCTGTGTGACAGCTCTCTGCATTCTCAAGCCCTGATTTGTGTATTTTGGCAAAATAATTAAATGAGGATGGGAATGAGGCCTTGTTATCTGCTACTCAATCCACAGAGTAGACCTCCAATCACACCTCAAAGTTTATGAGTTTGTGACTGTTCGTGACAGTTCAGATGTCTCAAGGGTAGGCCTCAGAGCAAAGATCAGGTCTTCTCTGCTGTATTGAAAAGACCAAACCGGTGATGTGACTTGCCAGTGGTGGATGCCAGGCTGGATGTCCAGGAACTTGAGCATACCTTTCTTTTCTTCAGGAAACATATGCACATTTGCTCGCAGTTTGTAGCTACCCACGTAGGCCGCACACCAACGTCTTTCTGAACTCAGAAGTCCAAAAGGGCAACTCGTGGAGACCTTAGTCCAGGAGTGTGACCCAGAGCTAGTGCATAAAAGTATTTTGACCTGCAGAAAAGCTAACATGGGAGAAAGAATACTTCCTCTTAGAATTGTTTTACAAGCTATTGACATCGTTCCAGGTGGGCGAACCGTGGTAGAGGGCAATAATATCTTAGTCAAACTGGAACCCTGATGTAAGCAGAGACAAACATCTGCTGGCCTTTGAAGTCAAGACGTGAGCTAGGTGCTATATCCCTGGGACTGCGAAGTAACAAAGGAAGATGGGCACTAAATTTGCGAGACTGTACATTTGAGACCAGAAGCGAGATGGGTGCTATAGCCCAGGGACTGTACATCTCAGGCAAGGCAAACACAGGGTCTGCAATACCCGAGACTGTGCGTTCGATTGGGAAATCCTAAAAGAAACAGTGGTCCCTTAAATAGGCCATTTCACGATTTGAATGAAATCTCTCCTGTCCCCATTATTATACTTATTCTTTTTGGGTTTAGTTGGAACTTTACGCCGTAGGGACGTTTATCGACTCCCATCCTGTTACTTAAATAAAGGTGTTAAACTATATTTGTGGCTCCTGTATGCTCTGTTAGTCCTTCGTCACAGTGGAGAAAGGATCCACTCAAATACTCATCATACTAAGTTCCCTGACTTTGGCCAGCTAAAGGATGAAATTCTGTCCCACCAGGTCATTCGTAGGAGAGATGATTGCACTAAAGATATTCCCGCTCTAACGGCCACATTATCTGTACGGCGGTGGGATGAAAAGAGTCAGTAAGCCACATTACTGCACCACCCTAATAGAGGTTTTGGCAGTAATTGTAATTGTAATTGGTTATTTATGACGCGCTTAATATCTAGAGGTTTCTAAGCACGGACCCGAGGATTGAACCTGTGTTGCTCACAGTAAAGTAGGGGATGTACCACTAGTTTAAAGCTTTTTGTAAATCATCTACCCTATTGCCAACAATTATCAGAATTACCATGACAGAATTACCACTGATAATAATTCTGAAAAAATCCCCATGGAGTACTATGCAGAAAAGAAATGGGGAATTACAATGCAGTCATTAGCAAATCCCACAGGAATCACCCGAGTTACTGGCAACATCTTGTGACCTATGACACTACAAAGTAAAATCTGCTAAGTAGCTAGGTGTTCACATGATCAATGATATCCCTGTACAGATCTTCAACCGACTTCAAAATGAAATCTCAATTCATATTAAATGTAAAATCATGGCTAAAACCTTACCTGCTGCCAAATATCTCAGAATTAACCCTCTGATGTGGAGTCATCTATTTAACTCCGTCCTGTAGAAAATGTCTTAATTTTGCACAATGTCTACTAATAAACAAAATATTCACGGATAGTGCATCACTCAAGTATACAACTCGGAAAGTTCACCTAAATCAAAAACATCACGTAAGTCAAAAAATCCAAAGTTATGTTTATATTATGATTTTAAAAAGTCCACACCCCCTTGGAGAATGCAAGTACCACAGGCAATATGTACCAATGAGGTCTCTAGGTTTCCCATATCATTTTAACACACCAAAAGAGCATGAAAAACCAAACAGTATTTGGTTGTGATCTCTACTTTTAATCTAGTACACTGGAAAAGCTGTGAGGACACAGGACCTGTTGCATGAGTGACATTGTGGAATCGTGACATCATGGTGTCTCTGTTGCCTAAATGAATCATGAGTGATTTGACGTGTTCAACCTATGGTCCCTTGGATGTGAGTGCTGCGCAGGTAGACTTCCAGGAGCCTATTTTGTAACCAATCAGCAAGGTTTGTTTTAGGACTTGCAAAAGAGAAGTTTTGGCCAGAGATGGGTCCCAGCACAGCAGGTGTCGAGTTCTGAAGCTTGGGCAGCTTCCCCTTCTGTCCCCTTTGAAGCATGAAACAGACATCAGATGAGGAGTGCTAGACCCCAAAGGTTTTCTTAGAGAGTAGCAGCACTGTCTACTGTGAAAGAATGCGTCCCAAACGAAAACATGCATTGGTAAAGGCAACAGTTTGTGCATGTGTGTGCCATGGAACAGACAGTTGCCAGGCACAGCTACAAGAGTACTACCTGGCCATGAGATGGCGACTGGTGTAAAAGGCATTGATTACCTTGTTGTCTGATGATAGCAGTGCCTCGCAAATGCCTAATACCTACACATGTGGGTCAGAAGGGAGATCATACCCTTAACGCATGGGTTCCTCAATACAGAAACCTGGGCTCTAATTGTATATATTTATTTCCATGAAGATATTAGAGGTGGTTTTGCAGAGGTGCCACAGATGTTATGTTATGTTATGTGGATTTATATTGTGCACGGTTGACATTTTCATGGTCTCTAGATGCTCTGGATAATATTGTAGGTAGACAAGGAGCAGGATATATGTTCCTATTTTTTCTTTATTTCCATTCCTTTATTGAGTCACCATGGTCTTGCAGAACGAAAAGGAAGGTCTTGAGTTGCTTCAAGAACCTGAGGTGGTCATGCTCAAGTTTGAGAGAGGCAGGGAGTCTGTTCTTCCTGGTCACAGGGCTGGGAGGTCATTGGATCCCCTTGATTCCTTTCAAGGTGGTCTCGGAGGAGTTTAACAGAAGACAATCTGTGTGTTTGGTTCAGGTGCATTGAAGCAGTCTTGAGGAATGCTCTCCAGGAAGGCTTTGCCTGTCTTCTCCAGAATAACTTCACAGAACAGGGGGCCATCAACACTCCAGAAAGTCTTCAAGGCACTCCCCATTCTGCTTTGCGGCAGCAGATGGTGAAGTCAGCAACTACAATGCTGAATGTACAGGCCAGGCAGATGCTGGTCCTGAACTCATTCCCCCTTTTCAGTTTTGGCAATTAAGTGGCTACCCAATGTACAATAACCCCTTCTTCCACGAACTTCTCTTAACCCCATATTTCCTGTACTGCACTCCCTTCTTTCCCGAGCTTAATTTGTAAAGAAATGAAGTGCCAGGGCCCAAAAAGTCTTGATCCCTTAATGCCGGGGCTGGTGGCGGCAGGCGCCGCCGCCAGGCCGGTTCAGTGCTAGACCTAGATCGGCCCACCACCACCCCATCACACTGCTGCTGCCATTTTCAGTCAAGAGCCTTGAATCTTTAATAGTTCTATGACTAGTTCTATAACAATGAGCAATGATAAAATGAAACCATTCCAAAAACGGGCTCCTATCCAGCTTCAAAACCCCTCCACCCGTACTAACCCAGGTTCAGATTTAACACCCAAAAAATAATGATACATCCACTGCTTACACCCCCCCAAACAAAATACTGACGTATACACAGCTTCAACACCGACACATATTAAACTGGCTCGTGTTTCAAAACTCCAATTTATTGACAAGCAATTTCAAACCCCCCCCCACCTCTCCAAAAATGACCTCTTCTCAGCTGCGTCCCCGAAATACTAATCCATGTACAGCTCCAATGCCCTCGAAAATACAGAGAAATACAAATTGCAGCACAGCCACTAGGTTCTAGCACATATACACCTTGAAAACCCCAATACAAACCCAAAAACAGCAAGCAGCGCGTCCTCTATAATCCATGCTCACCTTCAACATGCTCCGCATACTGACCATTTTAACACCACACTCCCCAAATGCTGACACATGTTCGTAGTTACCTTCTCCACATATCTGGTGCATATCCAGCTGCAACACCCCTAAAATGTACAGTAACCTCCACCACAACTGTGGACTATCGGTTGTCACCTATTCATTGTTCTAGTTCATCCACGCAAACAAAAATAAACTCCCCAATTTACAGCTGAAAAAATCAAAAGCTCCTCTAGGGAATAAAGCATGCACACTCGTGCAGTGTTAATATTTTGAATTGGCCCGTTTTGTCTTTCTATGCCTACAGGCATTGAAGGTTAAGCTCTGCCATGGTAGAGGCAGTAGACCTTTATGGCCCTGTCTCCCGGTAGAATGTCTTGTTAAAGCCTTGACTGAGAGCTTGTGCCAGGCGAAGGATAATCAGAGTGCAGGCAGAAGGCACTTTCAGGGTAATTCGTGGAATAAATGTGCGCCGAAAAGGGGAGCGAATGCGTGAAAATCGCAGGGCATGCGTGCAAAAGCCGCGCACACAGCGTTCATCGAATCATGGAATGCGCTGCCCGTGTAAACCCTGGGATGGGCACCTAATCCTTGGGTGGCGCATGCGGCCGCACATGTCACCAAACGGCGTGCGCGACGCGCACAGGGAAAGCGCACAACGTGTACCGCACACAAGAAAAGTGGGCGTAATACACGGAATGGGGAACAACGTGTGAAAAAGTGGGTGTTACAGGGGAAGTACGGGAGGTAAATGCTCGCAACGCCCACACGCGCGCTAACAACACATATTCATGGAATCGAACAGGGGAAACCTGTGCGCCAAAAAAGACACGCTAATCTGGAAACACGTACGCCAACAGGAAGCAGGCGTAAGCGGCCCCGCGCAGCATAAAAGTGTGCGCAAACAACAAACAAGCTCATACACTACGATGAATATACTGTTCCTCGCAGCCGTGGTGGTGGGACACCGCAGGAGGAGGAGGAGACAGGCCCTGCATTTTTTACCCAGGACCAGCCTTTTTGGGATGCCTAATGACCAGGTGTATGGGAGGTACAGGTTTCCACCACTAATAATCCTAGAACTGGTCAGGGAGTGGGAGGATGACCTCACATCACCCACCCTGTGCTCCCAAGCACGGAGCCCCTGCACTCAGCCCCTTGGAAAAGGTGCTGAATGTACTGCACTTCTTGCTAACTGGGTCATTTCAGCGGACAAGTGCCATAGTTGGCGGTGTCTCACACGCCACGCAGTCACGCTGCCTACACCAGGTGTTGGCAATCATGGCTGCACGCCCCTCAGTCCGCAGGCACATATACATGCCCAGAACACCTGCAGAAAGGCAGGCCGTCGTCCAGGACTTTTACGGGGTGGCACACTTCCCCAAAGTGCTAGGTGCCATTGATTGCACCCATGTGGCTCTCCGTCCGCCTAGGGCACTGAGCACATCTATCGAAACCGCAAGCACTGGCATTCCATCAACGTGCAGGTTGTATGTGATGCCAAGGGAAACATCACCTCAGTATATGCCAACTATCCGGGGTCCAGCCATGATAGTTTCATATTCCGAATGTCACCCCTAAACCGGGACCTGGAAGCTGGGCGGCATGGCGACACATGGCTAATTGGTGGGTATAAATGCCTCTCCACATGCGTGCATGTCAGTCACTGAGAAATGGGAAAACCCCACTAATGAAAACCATTATCACCTCCCCAGGGGACAGTGCCTACCCTCTGAGCACCTACATGATGACGCCAATACAGAACCCCACCACACCACCCGAGGTAAGATACAACACAGCCCATATTGAAACCCGGGGCGTAGTGGAGCACACATTCGGAGTGCTGAAGTCACGCTTTCGCTCCCTTGATCGCTCTGGTGGGCAGCTGCTATATGCGCCCCCAGTAGTGTGCAGGATCATAGTGGCAGCATGTGTCCTGCACAACGTTGAAACCCAGCGGGCGTGCCGGTGGACATGGTGGTGCCCACACACCCCCAACCACATGCACGGCCGCTGCACATGGGAGGTAAAAGGGCACATGGTTAGCCAGCCCGTACCCAGCTTGTGGCAAATCTCTTCACCTAAAATCCCACCCCTGCGGTGTCCACACAGGCCTGGCACATACCAGCTGACAATTTATGATGATGACAAAAGGGACAGTCAACTGTCACAACCATACCACCCTGAGATTGTTTACCTGGAAGTGCTACATTGTGTGCATCCTTAACTACTTAAACACACCCAATGCTGTGTCAGTAAAAGGCACACAATCATGCAGCATGAAGGACTACCCCCTTGGAAAACACTACAACCAAATAGTGGCATGTCACCCAACCCCTCCCTAACCCCATCTCAGCTACCCAACACACCATGGCATGGCATGCGATGTGAAAGCAACCAAATGAATGCACATCACATGACACAAGTGTCCCAAAGTGCACCGTCCCAAATGGAAACAGGCCACAGACAATTGCCTCTCACCAATGAAAAAAAAAACAGCATACATTAACAAATACTTACCATCAAGACAATCAAGACAAAACATCAGTACAGGATCCAACAGTGGCAACATATGACAGTAAAAATTAAAGTAGTGCAAGTGTCACAACCTGACTAAGGCAGCACTTCGACCCCTTCCAACTGCAGAGTGTTGCTGGTAGGCAAATGTGGCAGTGTACTGCATACAACATGAACTGCATCTGCAAAGGAGACGGGCTTGTTAAGACATGAAGAAGCTACATGTATATATGTAAACAGTCCTGTATGTAAAACCATATACAAATCCACCATGCAGTGGAGAAATGAACAACAATCCCCACTAGGGATGTATACACAGTTTGGACTACAGACTGCCAACACAATTTATGGGATCCCAATGCCTCTGTGTAAGTTACTGTCACTTGGTCACACCCTTAGCGAGCCCATGGAAAGGGGAAGCAGAAGGGGCGTGTGTGTCAGGAACCCAAGTTTCTAACCCAAAGACAGGACAAGCCTGCATGTGCCCAGCTGGAATACACAGTGAATGCCTACGGGAGCCACACAAAGCAACACACTGTAACATTAATTCACAATATCAAAGAAAATGGTTATGAACAAAAAAGTAAATGCAAATTAAATAAAGAAAAAGAAAAAGTAAATGTAACATAAACCAAATAAATTAAATAATAAAATAAAAATCAGAAGCAAAATCAAATACAAATGTATGAAAAACAAAATAAATTAAAAATTAAAATAAAATTAAAATAATAAATAGAAAAAAAGATGATGAAATAAAGATAACAAATGAATTAAATGCTAATTTCATTTAGCAAATCGGAATGAAAAGTGAAAAAACAAAATGGCCATGTGTCGACCATGGGGGGGGGGGGCGGTCAGCACCCAGGAGGGACGAGGTACAGGGTGCACCCCAACACCCACACGCGTGGATGTTGAGAAAAAAAAAAACCTCCATGGGCTCATGGCCTGCACGGCTACTGCAGTGGGAGAACTGCCGTCGCTGTCATCACCCTCTGGTGGTACATCAGAAGGTGGGCGTGATATGGGAGGCAGACCACGCAAAGCACTGGCATGCTCCTCCAAGCATGCAGCTCTGAAAGGTTTGGTTCTTCAGGATGATGGTACGGAGATCCCCATGCAGCACCTCACGGGTAGCACGCATTTCTGCCCGGATCTCCTCGCGGGTTGCCTGGAGCTCAGCTGAGAGTGTGCGTGTTAGCTGCTCCAGCTGCTGTTCTGACCTTGTACTCCGGGACACCTCAAGTGCACCCAGAGTATCTCTGAGGGACCTGTGTTCTAACCTCAGGGCATCCCTGTGGGCCTGTGACTCTGAAGATATGGCTGTCTCCAGTCCAGCCCGTCGGTCCCTGTTGGACGCCAACATGTCCTCCCTGTGTGAGCGGCATATGGACTCTGTTGCCTGCTGCTGGAGCTCCACCTGCCTTTCAGGGGGGAGAATGGAAGTGGCCACCCTATCCACGGCCTGAGCCATCATCTCACACAATTCCCCCTGTTGTGCTGCAATAGTGTACATGGAGTTCTCCCACACAGTATTACCTGGTGGCGCATGGCCACCGTGTTGGCGGGCACCGCACCTGTTTGGGGCAAGGTGATGTGCACCTTGCTGTGCTGGCACTGCCTGGGGCTGCAGGGCTGCATTCCTCCTTTGATATGCTGGCCCCGGAACAGGAGCAAATATTGTGGAGTGTGACCCTGCATCCATAACCGCCACAGGCTGACTTTCCAACACTGAATGCCTCATAGAGGGGTGTACCCCAGTGCAGGTGGGTTGGACAGAACAGCATCCCTGCCAGAAACACTCACCTGCGACGGGACATTTGTCTCAATGTCAGATTCAGCACCTGATTCATAGAGGTCTCCGGAGGTGTACCCAGAGACACCCATGGGCAGTATGGTCTGTAGGAGTAATGGGTTTTCACCCACCACCACCCCACTAATCCACTGGTGCCTGGTTGTGGCTGTGAGTACTCCTGCCTCTGTGCCATCTCCTCCTCCTCAACAGCATCTAGTGCATCATCACCTGCAAAAACATAAATGAAAAGTAATGAAAACAGGCATGAGCAGCATAGCCCACACACATAGGCATGACGAGGTAAACATTGAATACATAAATGACACATGTCACACATGACAATAACTCTGGCATGCATGCACTGGCAATGAAGTGGAAGGGGAGCCAAAAAGCAGACACTGAGGACTCCAAGATGGAAAAGCAACACATGTGCTTCATGCTGCAACAAACCCAGTGTTCACTAATGCAGTGATGGAAGGCACATGGATACATCAATGGTTGGTCACTTGGACATGACAGAAGGCAATTGTGATGTTGAACATTCAAACAGGGCCCCAAAGTGATTGTGTGCAGGGTATGTGTAGGTGCACAATACTCAATAAAGCCTGATTGATGAAATCTTTTCCATACTAATTAAAGAAATGTGGGGCATTGTGGGGTGTAATCTATGTCTGAAGTATGCTAAATTTGTAGCGTAGCTGCACAAAAATGTGTGTTAAACATTCAAAGGATTCCATCAATCAGGCAGAATGAACAAGAAAACAGTATGAACAATGTTGTGGCATGATGGCAGTTGAAGGGCAGGTGCAGTAATCAGGTGCAAATGGTGCACTGCGGTCAGAAGGGATACTGTAAAACCCAAACCCAAGGCCAGGGGATGTTTTGGAGGTACCGCATGGGTGACCCATAGTAGTCATGACTACACAGCCTCACCTGGCACTCAATCAGAAACATCACCCAAGCAAAATACACATGGTTTGCACACACATGCATGGCCACTCACCGGACATTTCCTCAAGATGTGGTAGGTCTCCCACGCCTTGGATCTGATCCTCTGTGATGAAGCCTCCAGCAATAGACTTCTGTTCTCTGAGCACTTCCTCTTCTGGTAGAGGCCCACTGCCAGTCACCAGAGTAGAGGTATGATTGGAAGCCATCTTGTTCTTTGCTCTGCGTTTGAGGTCATTCCACCACTTAGAGCAATCATCAGCTGTGCCCCTCACAAATCCAAGGGAACTAATCTGGTCCGTGATGCACTGCCAGTGGGCCCTACATTGAGCAGTCGTAGTCTTGCACCCCGCAGTCACCAGCAATTTGCGGCCATGGCCCGATACATAGTCCATAAGTGCGTCTAGTTCCACATCATTGAAACTATGCTTCCTTGACGTGTCGGAGGGGGGAGCCATGTCTGGGGTCCCAGCCCGTATCACAAGAGCACCCTTCTTCCTCTTGAGAGGTGGTGCGGACCCTGAGTGGCTTATGCCGCTCTGGTTGGTAGGGGCTGAAGCGCAGGTGGACTGTGCACTGGAAGTAGCCAAAGGCACGATGATCAAAGGTCTCACTGCAGGCATTGACTGCTGGGTGATGTTGGCAGGACCAATCTCGGTGTGATGGACTTGGACCAACACTGTCCCGGATGGGTGACTCAGAGCTGGGGTGGATAGAGCTGCAGCTGCCCCTGCAGCCTCCTCACCCTGGCTACTTGGGGCAGCAGATGACATTGCTGCCCCAGATCCACGTGGCCTGGTGACAGCAACTTTCACCGCCACACGTGGCTTTGACTTGGTGACACGGAAGTCGGCCTGGGAGTCATCCTGTGCCGGTTCGGTCGACAATATGGGCCGGTTTAAGAAGGCCTGAGCTGGGCTGGTGTCAGCTGCATCTCCCCAACCCACTGGGGGGAGCATTGGTGTCCCTGATTTGTCCTCCACACACTGGCCTCCTGGGCCACCCTGCACATCCTGGCCACGTCTCCTACCGCGGACACCTCTTGTAGGTCGGCCACCTTTGCCTCCCTTACCACTTGGTTGCCTCCCAAACATGGCACTGATGTTCTCGAGCGAATGGGAGGTGCAATTGTCCTGGGCAATTGGGGTGAAAGGGGCAGGGTACTAGATGGAATATGTACCCTAGTGCTCTAGCAAGGCTGTCTGTGACCCCTGGGGGAAGATGACGGGTCATGCAATGCTCAGGCACCCCAAAAACAAAGTTTTACATGCACACGACACCTGGTAGCCCACGTGCGTGGAATAAAGAACCCGCACTACGCACCCAGAAACACAAAAATGAGCGTATGCCTGGTACACGCAGGCTACAATGACCTCTGAATGGGAACGCAACACCGGGGCAACCACAGTTGAAAAATACGTGCGCGACTCACCGTCTGTATGGAAAAAGAACGTGAAAAAGACACGCGTGTTTGCGTTGGCAACGTCCCTGCCAAAAGAGGAATTGAACGCTGTCTGAGTATACAAGGAGTACAAACTGGAACCGTTGTGAAGTAATCACGTGTGAACCGGCAAGAAGTACAAGAATCACCTGCTCGCTCTCCACAAAAAGCACGTACAAGAAAATGGCGTCCTACACATACCTTTTAACCCAGCCCACATGTGCGACATCACTTACGCGCGTACGCGCTAATGGGCTTTTCTCCAAATACATGCAGTGACACCCTGAAGTGCAGTTTTTGCACATGTACAATCAACATGCACCCGTGTGGAGGGAAATGCCCGCGCGCGTTACGTCACAGACGCGTTTACATGCTAAGGGCCTTTCCTCGAATTACACGCTGATGTGCAGTTTATCACGTGCCAAATCACTCCGTATCAAGCTGGCCACGCGACAACACATGGAAGACCACGCTCCTGCCCAGAAGGCCATTTACCTGCCCCCGAGAACCGCAAGCACGCTCCCACCTGCCATCTGCTGCTGCCTGCCTGCCTGCTGGCCACATGCCCTGCTATTTGGTGCCTGCATGTCAGCCATCTGCAGGGGTCCAGTTGTTGTGACCACCCCTGCTGGAACAGAAGACACCCGACTGGTATTCCATCGCTCCACTGCCCAGCCCCAGGACCCAGTTGCCCACCCACACCTGCCTCAGGGGTTGCCATGTCCGACACAACACCATCTGGCACAAGTGGCAACCCCCCAGCAGAGAGGCAGAGGACTGCCAGCTTCACTGCCAATGAAGTTGGCATCCTGGTGGAACAAGTCATGGGGCATTATGATGCCCTCTTTGGAAGTTCACGCGCCGACAATGAAGGACGGAAGAGGATCTGGAAGGACATTGTGGCTGCCATCAACGTGGAGTGGGTGTCAGCCCGCGATATGCAACACGTCCGGAAGCGCTGGGAGGACTTCAGGTCCAAGACCCTCAGCAAGGCCTGGCACCTCTTGAACGCAAAGCATGCAGAGGGGTGCCGGGTCTGCCTTACCAACATCCAGATGAGGGTCCTGGAACGCATACACCCAGCGCTCCACCTCCAGATCCTTCAGAGGCAGACCCGTCCGGAGTTGAGCAGTAAGTGACCATGCATACTGATTGGACGCTGTGCGTGTTGAGGTGTAGCAGAAGTGGTGGGGTTGGACATATGTCTTGGAAGGCCCATGTATGGATGTGTATGTACAGGGACATGAGCCAGCCGCATGTGAGTCCAGTCATGTGTAGGGCACATCAATGGTGTATGTGTTCAAATTCTGCCCAAATTCTTGTGTGGGTGCACACATGTTTAGATTTCTGTGTATGTACTGTGGCATGGTTGTGGTGTGACACATTGATGCTGGTTCCACCTTCATGTATGTGCACAATGTACATGTGCATGTGTGTGTATTTGACATGTGTGTCACTGTGATACAGGATGGATGCATGTGACACCGACATGTAGGAGGATGATTGTCAGATGTCACATGGATGCCAATGATTTCACTGCGACAGGTGGTGGATGTCAGGTTCTCAATCTTGCGCAGGGGTAGCACGTACACCTACCTCCCCGTTGGGTCTTGGCACCTGGCTAGGTAGACAACACAGGCCACCGCGACCCGCCGGGGAAAGAGGGTTAGGATCCGTTGAATTGGATAGGTAGGGGGTAGTTAGGGCAACCGGGTAAAGGGGAGGAAGGGTAGGAAAGGGTTATGGATAAGAAGGGATTTAGGAAAGGTCCACCTTGATGTGTTCCGCCTGGGGCTCCTGAGATCGACGGTACTCCGCCCATGCACGCTTCCACACTCCTAACTAACTTGCCCCAAAACACTGTGACATAAAAGCAAGGTTCACCAACAGCATTTAGGACTTAACACCATAGGAAAAACGTTATGGACACGCTACAGCTTCTGACATCGATTTGGTAGTTCATCACTACCAAACCACAAGGTTAGCATTATCATTAGCACCCAACACCTTTAGAAATAACCAAAGGAGCACTTAGCTTTGTTTGATGATACCGGGTTGCGTGCCAGGCGACTGCCAGAGTTCTTGGCGTTAGACTACGGCGGCGCAGCGGGTTCAGGCTGCTGATACAGCGGGATGCTGCTACAAGGGAATCAGAAACAAGAATTAGCTCGGGTCGCGGACTGGGCCCATCACATTGCACACACACGCTGATGAGTTCCCCCAAGAATCAACAAGGGCCGTGTTGCTTCACACGGCAACGAAATGGTTTAAACTGGGGTACGATTCGCCCCAAGAATCTACAAAGACCGTGTTGCTTCACACAGCGACGAAATGGTTAAGCCGGAACTTTCCTCAGTCCGGCACTCGCATTGGCTTAGAAAGTTGTGGGGGCTTTTCCCACAACGTTGCATGCACTACTGTCTTGTTCTGTGAACAAACGGTTTGCAAATAGCAAGGGAAATGCACTTATCTTGCCGGAGGCGCGGGGCCTGCAGAGATCACAGGCGGGGAATGGCCCCGCGGGTCGCAGCCTGCAGGAGCCCTCAGCCTACATGTCCTCTCCAGTCCGTGTCTGTTAGCGCAAGCGAGGATCCGTGCGCTCGTTGCGCGCATGCGCGGACCGTCGGGCGTTGTCCCGTGTAGTTCTTCTGCTCGCGAGCACGCAAGCTTGCTGTGACTTGTAGTTCCGGCTACCGGATGGCGTTTTCTGCCATCCGCAGCCAGTGTTCTGCAACGTGGACACAACAGTGTTTTAAAATATGGTAGTTTATGGCTCCTACAAGACCCAATCCCCACACTGGACACAGCTGAGGCTGTGGTGATTCTGACAGTGGAGATGTACAGATGCATGTATGTCTGGTGGTGTTTGTGCATGTGTTTGCCACTCCCTGTGTTGCATATGACGTCAGGCTAACCTTCGAATGCTCATGCTGTTGTATGTGTATGGATGGTGCTACCTGCTCCAACATTCCTGTGAATTTGCGCATGTGTGTGGGTTCAAATGATATGTATGTTGGGGAGTGTGATGCCATGTGTGAAGTTTGACACTGCCACTCATGTGCAATTGTCATGTGTTTATCAGACCATTGTACAGTGCCCTTATGCCTGTGTTCTGTCTCTTCCTGTCTGCAGCGTCATCTGATGAAGAGGAGGCAGACAGTGCTGTGGAGCACAGCTGCAGGAATCCCACCGCCAGCCAGAGACGCAAGGCCCAGCTCCCCTCCCAGGTTGTCATCTCGTTGGGGAGCAAGGAGTCTGGTGCCGCGTCCGAGGCCGCAGCTGCTGAGGGTAGGTCCAAGAGGCGGAGGTCAGAGGTGGACTCTTCGGCAGCAGAAGGGGCAGCTGAGACCCCACAGGGTCTTATGAAGGAAGATGGCACGGAGTCATCCAGGTCGGTGGGGGTTTGGTTGAGGAGGAGGCCGTGGAAGGGCCACACACGGGGTCTGGAAGTGGGATTCCACAGGTGCTAGTGGTGCAGTCCAGGGGCAGGGACAGGAGGCAGCATAGGAGGCCGCGGAGGTGACTGTGTAATCCTGTCCCGGATCCTGTGACTGCATCATCCCACACCAGCAGGGATGCCTTCGTCCAGACCCGTTTTCAGGGCGGGGATCCGCCAACAACAACTGGCCTACCTCTCCCTGCGGACGTGGCAATCCGGGACCATGTTGAGCCTGTCCTGGCTGGGGTGGCTTTGCGTCAACGTGGCATCCGGAATGACATGCAGGATTCTCGTGAGGACTCTGCATGTTATTTCGGATGCCTCATTGACCGTGTCGACCTACCAGGACGGGTTACCAGTGCTGGGCTCCTTCGTGTGCTGGACCTTCTACCGACCCCCTCCTCAACTGAATCCTCTATGCGCCAGTCGTCCTCCGTGCCATCTTTCTGGCCATGTATCACCTGGCCACCCTGTGGAGCTGCCCCTGACCCAGCGGCCAGGCTGGTGGAGGACTCATCCCTGCCACAGTCGGGGGTCGGAGGTCCAGCAGGGGTGGCCACCCCAACAACTGGACCCCAGCAGGGGGAGGACGTGCAGGCATCAACAGCTCAAGGTGGGAGCGATGATGGCTCGGGTCATCAACATCAGAGGGGCAGGCATCGGCCGGAGGGCAGGAGGACCCTGGATTGGGAGTGTCTTCCATGTGGCAGCAGTTGGGCAGGCAAATAGATATGGAGCGGCCGGCGGGCGGAAGAGGTATGGCTCACTATGGTCAGGGCGGAGAACTCCATGTGCAGGGCATTGAGGCGGGCTGAGTGCCTCGAGGAAATTCACAGGGAGTTGGAGGTGGACATGGCTTTATCCCTGCAAGACCTCGGGCCAGGGAACAGGTCCGCCTCCAGGACATTGAACAGGAGTTCGATGATGCCCTGGCCCGGAAAATCAACAACTGAGCCGTAGGACTTGCCCGCCGCCATTGTATATAGTTCATTAGTGTTAGGTTTCCTTTCTATTTTTCTTTCATTTGGGGCACATCGACTATGCCCTACCTTTTTGTACATAGTTATTTATTAGGTATGGTTTTTGTCGGTTTCCTTTGGATTGCTGGGCTCATGGATCCTTGGATGTTCTTTTGTAAATAGTTTTCAATGTGGATTTCATTTTCTTGGACCCATGGTGGAATACTTTGCTTTTTTTGAACTGTGATTTTTTTTTACGGACATACCCATAGGAGCCATTTTACTTTGGATTTTATTGGTTGCAGCATTTATTTTTTTGGATCAATTTTGGAGTTCCGGACTTGGATTATTTCTTTTCATTATTGTGTGATTTGGTTTTATTCATTTCGTTGATTCTTCAATACACTTTTTTTCTTTACTTTACTTATGAGGTCTTCTATCATTTGTTTTGTGCATGTCACAATGTTGTTTTTCACAGTCATGTGTCACCATTGTGTGGGTCTGAGGGACATGTATTCATAGGCATGTTGGTTATGTATTTTCTATCATGACTTTGGGAATTCAATGTGGGGTGTTTGGACTGGGGTGGGATTTGGGTGGCCATAAGGCCCATGGGTCTGGAGTGTGATGACGTGTCGGGTGGGGGGACATGAGTCGAGGCCTGCTGACAGGTGCCCGTTACTGCTGGGAGGGTGGGGGTGCACTGATACATGAGTCGGGCCTGCTGGCAGGTGCCCGTCAATGGTGGGTGGGTGAGTGGGTGGGTGGACATAAGTCGGGGCCCGCTGGCAGGTGTGCGTCAATGGTGGGGGGTGAGTGGGTGGGGGGACATGAGTCGGGGCCTGCTGGCAGGTGCCTGTCACTGGGGGTGGGTGGATGGGTGGGGGACATGAGTTGGGGCTCACAGGTGTGCTCACAAGTGCATGATGCCATGTGGGCTGCCTGCAGGGCATGGTGAGGGTTGTAGGGTGGTCCCCTGTAGTGTGAGCTGCATGCAGGGCATGTGGAGGGGGGAAACCGCACACCCGGGTGGGCCCACGATGCCAAATAGTGTGTGAAAGTCCCCACGTACACCCCAAATACACGTACTCCGCTCCGCTCTCGCCTGGAGTATCACATGTGAAACTCCCTGCGTACCCCCCAAAAAATGTACGCCGCTCGCCCAAGGCCTATCGTGTGTGAAACTCCCCATGCACCCACGAAATACACATACCCCGCTCTCGCCTGGAGTATCGCATGTGAAACTTCCCGCGTATCCCTGAAATACACATACCCCGCTCTCGCCTGGAGTATTGCGTGTGAAACTTCCCCGCTCACTCCCGAAATACACATACCCCGCTCGCACAAGGCCTATCGCGTGTGAAACTCCCCGCGTACCCCCCAAATACATGTACCCCGCTCTCACCTGGAGTATTGCGTGTGAAACTTCCCGCGCACACACAAAATACACGTACCCCGTTTGCACAAGGCCTATCGCGTGTGAAACTCCCCGCTCACCCCCCAAATACACGTGCCCTGCTCTCGCCTGGAGTATCGGGTGTGAAACTTCCCGCGTAACACCCAAATACACATACCCCACTTGACTAAGGCCTATCGCGTGTGAAACTCCCCGCGCACCCCCGAAATACACGTACCGTGCTCTCGCCTGGAGTATCACATGTGAAACTTCCCGTGTACCCCTGAAATACACATACCCCGCTCTCGCCTGGAGTATTGTGTGTGAAACTTCCCCACGCATGCCTGAAATACACGTACCCCGCTCGCACAAGGCCTATCGCATGTGAAACTCCCCGCGTACCCCCAAATACATGTACGCCACTCTCGCCCGGAGTATTGCGTGTGAAACTTCCCGCGCACACCCAAAATACATGTACCCCATTTGCACAAGTCCTATCGCATGTGAAACTCCCTGCGCACCCCCCAAATACACGTACCCTGCTCTCGTCTGGAGTATCGGGTGTGAAACTTCCCGCATAACCCCCAAATACACATACCCCGCTCGACCAAGGCCTATTGCGTGTAAAACTCCCCACGCACCCACGAAATACACATACCCCGCTCTCGCCTGGAGTATTGCATGTGAAACTTCCCCGTGCACCCCCGGAATACACATACCCCGCTCTCACCTGGAGTATTGCGGGTGAAACTTCCCGCGCACACCCAAAATACACGTACCCCGTTCGCACAAAGCCTATTGCGTGTGAAACTCCCCGCGCACCCCCCAAATATACATACCCCACTCTCGCCTGGAGTATCACGTGTGAAACTTCCCGCGTACCCCCCCAAATACACGTACCCCGCTTGCCCAAGGCCTATCGCATGTAAAACTCCCTGCGCACCCTCGAAATACATGCAGGCACCCCATCCATCCTGGGCATGCCCCACAGGCAGCCCACCCACCCTCCCCTTGCCCCGCAGGCATTCCATCCACCAAGGGCATGCCCCACAGGCAGCCCACGCCACAGGGGGGTGCTTTTTCTACGCAATTTACCTGGCGCGAGCGGGGTACGCGTATTCCGAGGGGTGCGCCAGTACATTTTCACGCTTTTGGCTGCCGTGAGCGGGGTGCATGTAGAATTGTCACGCAATTACAGTGTACCGGCCCTGTAAGCTGGTGCAGGGTTAGCGCGGCCCTTTGAGCTGCATTGGGGATTTCAATGCCTTTTCCTTGTGATGGGGCATTCTTGGGGACGTAACTGGCGCTGCGGGATGTTCTCTGCACCATCGCTCAAAATGGCTTGGTAATTCCATGAATACGCAGTGCGCCAGAATGCTGTTTAGCGCACACGGCTGGCGCACGCTCCCTCTCTGCGCTGCTCGCGTGCGCTGCCTCTGCGCTGAAATCTATGAATTACCCCCTTTGTCTTCACTGCCCTTATCTCAGGCCAGAATTCACAAGTGCGTCATAATCTTTTGCCACCTCAAGACCCGTATCAAAAAGTGGCGGCTTAACCCCCAGATAGATGAAAACATTCAGAAATTCACAAGGAACACCTTGCGATCTGACATTCATAAACTATTGTGTCTCACACATTGAAACAGACTCCTGCTCTCTTACACATGTACTCTTGTGCATGCTGTCTTGCACTCTTACATTCTCTCATCCACACATGCCCTTTTGCACTCGCACTTCCACTCACATACAGCTACTGTTACACTCATGCAAGGCCTCACACATGAACACACATGTGGACCTTCACGCTCATCATGCAAGCTTTCTCACACGTGCACACTTCTGGTTTTTACACTCACACATACCCATTGCTGGCCCACTGACATACCTACTCTCACACGAACACTATTCAAAACATGCCCACACTTTTCATACTCAAATATTCTTTCACACTCACACACTCCTTAATACTACAACACTCCTCACAAATACATTCACAAGCACAACCCGTTCAAATATACAGTTTATCTCACGCTACCTTGCACTGACTGTTACCTACAAACCACTTATTTGCTAACTCTAGAGCAAGGCATGGAATAAGAAAATGAATGTCCTTGGCCAGAGATCAAGACTCCACAAAGGCTGGCAGGTTATTAATGTTCATAGCATAAAGCTTAACACAATACGGAATAATAAAGCATATTCGAAAACCCTCACATTCTAAGGCCAGGTCCCCTGTGTGATTCAGAAGCAAGCAACATTTTCATCCCACTTCAGAACATGGCTTCGAGGACTTCTAGCTGGAGTCCGGTCACGAGGCACTTTCAGTCCATCTTGGCAAAGTGGAATGCTGGGAATTTGTAGGGTGTATAGTCCCCGAAACTGAAATCCAAGCCCCAACTTCCAGGCCAAGAGGGTGCGACATTTATTTTCTATTGTATTGTTAATTTATAACGCGCTTAATACCAGCGAGTGGTTTCTAACCACGGGATCGGGATTCGAACCTGTGTTGCGCCGTGTTGTCTCGCTTCCAAAAGTCATGCCATATGCAGATGAGTTTTAAAGCAGTCTAGCGTTTACAAAGGGCCCTCTCTTCCACCCAGTGGTGGGAGCTCCAATGGAAAGTGGCAGCAAGGAATGGCTTTTGCAAGAAAAGGCATCGCACTTAGTTGGACACTTGTAAAATGCAAGCCTACTCTCAATTGAGAGTTTCGTCAGAGTTTCCCACTTTTACAAAAGGGCCTTTGGGCTCCGCCCAGGGGACCTCTCAGCTGCCAGTGGCAGTGGTCCAAGCACAGACCCTGCATACATGCTCACTCTGGTTTCTCAGACTAACTGAACCTTGCCTTTTCTGGCGTTGCAGCATGCAATGCTGCCTCAAAGTGCATGTGAGCTGCTGAGAGGCAGTGCTACATAAAACACCCAATAAACAATACATAGCTTCCAAATACATGGCATCTGTGTTCTTTGTACAATAATGTTTTATTAGTAAATCTATTAGCAGAGCAAACTGTACAAACTGCAGTAGCTTGCTGGTGTTAAGAGGTACTTTATTTGCACAATACCGAGCTACCCTGGAAAAGAAAATATCCATCAAGCTCATTTGGCCAGCTGACATTTCACACCAAAACTAGAGCTTTTCTGAGCCTTAAATCTGGAGGGATTTTTTTAGAGGCATTTTCAACAGCAATCAATGAAAAGTTCAACCTGGTTGTGCCTGTGTGATAACTGGGGCCTTTGGGCTAGCTAGTCTGCAGCAAGTCGGCTCCAAACACTCTCTGGGATGCACCCATCTACAAATAATGCCTAGTATGAACACCCCACAGCTGTCTTTTTGTATCCAGACCCCACATACATGTCACCAACAGAAACGTGAAGTCAGAGGCCGCCATCGTCCCAAGTGCCAGCCTGTATAATGCATCTGTGCTGTTCTTCATAGTAAAATGTAATGTGTAAGTACAGCAAAATGCCCTTTTTATAGGTTTAAATCACTGAGCTTCCCAGAGCCTTCTAACAAAGCGGACAGACACAGTAACTTAGGTTATAATTACACACCTCAATAGAGGCAGCTAGATGAGAACAAAGACTGGTCCATGTAAGCCCCACTGACCCAAAACGCCCATTCAGGGGCCACAAGCTGCAAATGTGGGGGTCCACTGACCAGAAAAGTGCGTACTGCTTTCACTTTGTTTCCAGCCACCTGTGACCGCACCATTAGAGACACCAGATGACTGTGAGGCACAGGGTCTCACATAGGGGTCCTTCTCCCCCTTGGCCCCCGCATAGAGGTGCCGGTGGCTCAGCTTAGTCTCACACCTTCACATACAAAGCCGGAGAGTTGGGTGGGGGGGAGAAAGAGCACTCACCGGAATGGCGGTGTTACTCACTGCCAGTTTTATACACGTCACATCTCCAAAATTCCAATCCACACACTCACATTTTAGCAATCGGGATCGGGACGCTGGAATCTTAACAAAAGATAAGGTTTTGTAACTTTTGTTAAGATTCCAGCTTCCCTACCCTGATTGCCAAAATGCGAGTGTTTGGAAGGATCGAGAAGCTGAATTCTTAACAAAAGTTAAGGCAGCAGGACAGGACACCACGGGAGCCGCTCCGGACTCCTGAATCACTTACCTGCTTTGGATTCGGACCTGACACCCTGATTCATGGATTATTTGCACCGAAAAAAATGGGATTTGTGCGCCATCCTGCCCGCAAATCCCTGTTTAATAAATGGGGATTTGCTGGCAGAATGGCGCACAAATCCTGTTTTTTTCGGCCCAAATAATCCATGAATCAGGGCCTGAGTCTCCTGTCAGGAGAGAGGTCGGTGCGCCTGGGCAGCCACCGAAACCAAAAATAAGCAGGCCCGGCTGAGGGAAGCAAATAGGCCGCACCACACGTGGCTGGGCTGGCTTAGGAACGCAGGCTCTCTCCAGTCCTCTCACACGACACCACGCCTTAAAATGTAACTTTTGAAGAGTGAAGGTGGTTGTTCCCAACAACAAGACAAACATGACCCACCCCAACATGTCACTGTATGTAATATCACAGGCTAAGAAGAACAGCCAATGAAAACTGTACATTCTGTGTTACTATACAGTATCTATCAAATACTGCATAGTAGCAACAGAATGTTTGTTTGTGTTGGCTGTTTGTTTCACTGCTGTAATATCAGGCCCAGCCAGCAATGGCTTTGCCTGCAACTACAAGCAGAGCATGAGATAGATTTGGAATGGAACTCAAAGTCCCAAAGAAACAATTACACATGGACCTGCCCACCGCATCAATTAGTTCCGGTGCCCAAAAAAGAGTCCTGGTGTTGCTCACCGGCAAACACCGGCACAAATTAAGCACTTTTTCTTGCAAGGACTCTGCTAAAGAAAAACATATGCATAAGCTACAATTATTGCATTGGAGTGTAGATAGGCGGCAGGTGGAAGCTGAACAGGGGCACTCAGTCTCTGGGTGTTGGTTGGTTATTTACCTACCCATTGACTGCCCATTGACTGCCTAATGTCATGCCAATCCCTATGCCATTTCCTACCTACAACATGCCAAAAGACACCCCGCAGGGATCTTTTGGAGCCAGCTCTATCATGCAGTAACACCCAACCTTGAACTGTATTGGACAATCCCAGCAGTCTTTATAGCGCATCCATTGAAAATGATTAGCTAGAGTAATAGAAATGACGTCACAAAGTGTCCCGTAAGCCACTTCATTTATAAGCAATACGCATCCCCTGTCGCTTGCACAGAAGTCCTGTTTAAAGCAGGCATTTGTGTATAGATGGCAGATGGGCTTTTGCCAGGCACTGCTCTCATAGGCCCAGGTCATTACACCATTCTCCAGGTGTTGCCATCTTATGGTCAGGTAGTGCCATAATGGCAGAGCCCGCCAAATAGGTATCCCATGGCTACACAGACACCTCCTGATGCCTCTCTCTCTCCCGGCATGGAGACAGTATTCTTGCCACAGGAAGTCAGCCTGCTGCATGTATTCGCGTAGAAATGTAACAGGGCATTTGTCCCTTCTCCCATCCCAAAAGGCCTGAAGAAAGAGCAGCACGTGACCGAGTATGAGAGAAGCATCCGTTTCTATGTAGGAAAAAAACACATTCTTGCTTTTTCCTTGTGGGCAATCGATAATGAGAGCAATAAGATAGTACGCAATCGGGCTCCAGCCAATGCTCCGTACACCTAAACACCCTCACTGCCCAAGCGCCAGTCCTGGTGACTTTCCCCTCCGCCTGATTCTGGACGTCTGCAGCCATCCAAGCACTCACTGCTGAGTGCTCCTCATTGAAAGTGTTTTTAGACCTTTTTCATCATTGTCCTAGCGGGTAATGAACTAATTTTCATTTTTCATTCGATTTACCCTGTGGAGGAAACAAAAGCTTAGATTTCTGGGTAGACACCTCAATTGTCTACTAGTCAGGAATGTGCACAAAGAAACCAAGACCTTTCTAAATAAGAGGTGGACCGCTTGAGAAGTTACACATTTTAGATTGACCTTGGATTTTTTTTCTCCCTTCTTTTCTCCCCCCCTTGGGGTGTAGGTCGTTTGACATGGATTTTTCAATATTGGTATTGCAATGTCTGCAATGGGTAATCATTTGCTGAACGTCTTCTATTCACTCCAATCAGAAGGCTTAGTGTGTGATCCTACACTACCACACATGAAGAGCCTGGGGGTCCTCTGAACAGAGTTTCTGTAAAGCAGAACTGGCAAATGGATTCTAATGTCGATGTCACGGCTCGGTGTACCTTGGGATATCATGACCTTCCCAGCCCCAATGTCCTTGAGAGAGCGGGAAACTTTTCACATCAACACGTTGTTCCCACACCACAACCTCGCTCATGCCTTTGGCAGCCAAAGCTACACAATGTGTGCTTGTATCCAGGTTTTAGAGGGTGCTGGCTCTCTGACCTTAGCTGTTCCTGAGTGTGCAGCCGAGCGCCTTGCAAGACTCTGGCACTGTTCTCACCTGGCTGACATTTTCAGCACTGTGCTGAAGTAGGAAGGGATTATCATGGAACTGTTGAATGGAGAAAGCCCAAATAGATACTTAAAGCTCTCTTGTGTGTTTGACTTTTCCGCCCTGTACACGTGCCAGCTTCCTTGTTCCCCAGCGCGTCCGGTGACTGTTGTGTTTGGATCCTTGCTTCAAGCAGGATTTCTATTATTACTTTCATGCAAACAAGGCTACTGTTCCTCATTTATTAAACTGTCCACATACCAATCTTTAGATATTTTGAAGGGCAAGAAGAACCAAACACATGCAGAATTAGGAGCTTTGAGGTGAAAGAATGCCATCCACACACCAAGGTGGAGCAAGCATTTGTTGCACAACTACAGCTTTAAATGTAAGGCACACATAAGGTAGATCCCCTGTTTGAATTCTCATAACTGCTGAACCCATATGCATGCATTAGTAATGGCCGAACCCCCGAACCCTCACCCATAATGATAGGCTCACAACTTGCTTCAAGTGTTGGCAATAAAAAGGCTGTGGGATTTTATTGTACAGATATGGGTTATGACAATAACAATATCACATATCATTATGGTATCATGCGTTTGGGCACCGGGTCCTGAGGATACCCCCTTGGACCCATGCCGCCTTCTTGTGTCCCACGACGTGTTGTGGGCACTGTACAGTGCCTTGTACTTCTTTTTGTTCTTCTCCCCTTTTGTAGGGTGGGTGGGTTCTGTGGTAAAGAAGCAAGAAGATTTGGAAGACACTGAGTAAACAGTGAACTTCCTGTTTGCTTGGGTCCCCGTTCAGGGTCCACAAACAGATTGTGTTTACTCTGAGCATGCTGCTCTCATTTATAGGACCCGGGGAGGCCCTGGGTCTTTGTTGTATGTGGTGGGGGCCGCTGTGGTCGCAGCTCCCGGACGGATAGCCGACTGTCTGACCCCCTCGTGGGGGCAGATCTTTGAACCTGGGCCCTGCCTGATGGTTGTTTCCTTGTGGCGCTTTAGCACCTTGCTGTTTGGAGGAAGG
The DNA here is from genome assembly GCF_040938575.1 of Ambystoma mexicanum. NCBI lineage: Eukaryota > Metazoa > Chordata > Amphibia > Caudata > Ambystomatidae > Ambystoma > Ambystoma mexicanum. The sequence goes on from NC_090925.1 coordinate 158,811,809, forward strand.
GTGCGATGACTGTTCGCACCTGACCCTTTTGTGGCTTTTGTGCTGCCGAGACTGCGTGTCTCCGTAGCTGGGGGGAAGGAGAAGAGCAGGCGCGGGGGTTGGGGCTGCCCATTTCCCAGCTGCCGATGGTAACAGCAGTTACCCTGCCTCGCTTGTGGGATGCCCATGCAGCATTGCCCATAACTGCTGAACCTATATGCATGCATTAGTAATGGCCGAATCCCCGAACCCTCACCCATGATGATAGGCTCACAACTTGCTTCAAGTGTTGGCAATAAAAAGGCTGTAGGATTTTATTGTACAGATATGGGTTATGACAATAACAATATCACATATCATGATGGTATCATACTTTTGGGCACTGGGTCCTGAGGTTACCCCCTTGTACCCGTGCCGCTACACACGGGCAGGTTCCCGGCTGACCGTGTTTCCCCAAATGTATGCCCCAGAGACAGCCCCTGTGAGTAAGAGTTGTATTGATTTCCCAAAAGAAATGCTCCATGCCCTGGCTAGACAGGTGGGTGCCGTCATGGAGAAAAAGGTCTGGGTTGCCTAGTGTAATGGCTGGGTGTTTTATGAAACCCAGTCCTCTTGTAATACAGAATCTCTCTATCGTCCTGTTCAATTTTCTTCTAGATATGTCTATAGATTTGTAGCAGTTGGCCCCTAGCCATTTCTTTCTTGGTAAGATGGCTGAGAAGTATATTTCCGTCCCCCTCCAGTTGTGTGAAATGCCTGCTAGGGAGGAGCAGATTTCTTCGCATAGGATGCGTCTAGCTGTGTTAACTAGATCGTTGCCCCCTAGATGGATGATCAGGAATTCTGGGGGGTCCCTGTATACCACCAGTTCTGCTAGTGTTTCGTGGATGTCAGCCCATCGTAGGCCTCTGTATCCCCACCATGAAGTAATGGTGTTTCTGAACTGTGGCCCTTCTTTGGTCTCTTCAGCCCATCTGCCTGTCCTGAGAACGAAAGAGTGGCCAACTATCCATGCTGATCGTAGTGTGGTCCTCGATTCACCTGTTGCTTCTGTGGTGGTGGGAGGAGGGGGAAAGAAATAGCATTTTAGGGCGGAAGGCTATATCAATTTTGGTCTGATATATCTTTTATAACAGTCTGACTTCCATCCCGCTATGTTTTTTAGTAGTTGCGGTGCTAAACCTCCTTTCCATGCTGCAGTGGCGGCACCTATCCTGAAGGAGTGAGTGCCGAATTGTTTGGGATCCCACCCTGCTCTGCTGATTGCTTTTATCAGTACTCCTTTAAATTGATAGCGGCTTAGGGCCGACGTATCCTTGTGGATTAAAAAGCTCCCCCCTACTTTGGGTCGTTGGTGATACAAACTGGGCAGTTTGTTGCCTCGTCAAAGCAACAAATATTGATGGTTCTTTCCGCACCTGTTTGCGACTGTTGCATTTCTATGTTAACACTCTCTTGCCTCACCCTGATTTCCATGACACCCAGGCCGTTTGTGGCCTTGGTGCTGGAAGCGATGAGTTCCCCCACCCGGAAAGCCCCGAAGTAGGCTAGGAAAAAGGCTGTTTTAAATAATGTTATCTCATATGGGTGCCAACATATGGCTTCCAAATGGCTTGCTATCTGCATCAGTTTGCTGAAATCAAGGGGTCGGCGGGTGTCCACTTGTGGACCCTCTATTCTGCCCCATCCCTTCATTGCGTAAGTGATGAGGGAGTTCTGGGTGGGGTCTAAATCGCCCGAATTTTTGTAAAGTGTGAAATTGCCACCAGGTGTCTTTTTGCCCAATCCCTTTTGAAACCTTGTTCCCGGGCCCATTTTAAAAATACTTCTATATCTTTAATCGTTATAAGTTCTACGTGGTTTACACCTGTGGCCTTAAATACTGTTTGCAAACACTTACTGTACTGCGTTGCAGTGGTGCTTGCCACCGCCCTCTCTGCCTTCTCTGTTAGGAAGCCTGTGAGGTTGTTGGCACCCGTTGTTGATGTGCCTGATTCTTGTTGGGCATCCCGGCCTGGGCTGTCTGGCGCAGGCATTGATGCTAATGTGTTGTTGGCACCCGTTTTAGAGGTGCCTGCTTCATATTGGTCATCCCGGCCTGCACTCTCTGGTGCTGGCGTTGATGCCAATGTGTTGTTGGCACCCGTTTTAGAGGTGCCTGGTTTTCGTTGGGCATCCCGGCCTGTGCTCTCTGGCGTTGGCGTTGATGCCGTTATTCTTGTCTTCCCATTATTGTCCAGCATTCTGCTGGTATTGGCGTCATCTGTTCTTGGGCGTGCGGCGCTAGCTCTCGGAATCTTGTCCACTGGAAACGAGATAAGGCATCAGCAATGTTATTATCTGCCCCTGAAATTTGCTTCGCTTTGAGCACAATGTTTACTTGTAGTGTGACTGTTGTAATGTCTCGCAGTACTTTTAGTACTAGAGGGCATTTTGTAGACCTTCTGTTTATGGAGCCACTACAGCCATGTTATCGCACCAGATCAGAAGTTCCGTATTCGCTAGTCGCCTGCCCCAGATGTGTAATGTTAGCGAGATGGGGAATATTTCTAGTAAGGTGATGTTTCTTGTCTACCCTGCTGTTTGCCATGAATTGGGCCAGTGTCCTGCCACCCATTCGGAGTCTAGTATGGCTCCAAACCCCTTGCTCCCAGCTGCGTCGGTTTATAGGACCCTGTTTGACTCGGTATTTAGAGGCGTTCGCCAAAGTAAAATCCCGCTGAAATCTCTGAGGAATTTTCCCCATGTTTCCAGGTCTTGTTTCACCTCTCTGCCTAGCCGGATATGCAAGTGTGGTTTGGTGAGCGATTTGATTTTGAGCTCCAGGCTTCTGGCAAATATCCTTCCTTGAGGTATTATTTTGGATGTGAAATTGAGGCTGCCTTCCAAGGATTGTATTTCCTTTACGGTCCCTTTTTCTCTCCTTATCAGGTTTTGTATTTTTGCCAGGAGTTCTGATATTTTTATTTTGGGGATTCTGCAGAGTCCCTTTGCTGAATCTATTTCGATGACCAGAAAAATTATGTTTGTGTCTGGTTTGGTGGTTTTTTCCCTCGCTATGGGAACTCCCCACTGTGAGGCCATGTGCTCGAGTTTTGCTAAAGCCCGGCCGCATTCCTCGGAGTTTGGTGGCCCTATGACCATGAAATCGTCAAGGTAGTGCACTATTTTTGTCCCTGGACTCTGTTTTAGAAAAGCCCATTAAAAAAAGGAACTGAATTGTTCAAATAGTACACAGGATACTGCGCACCCCATGGGGAGGCATCTATCTACGTAGAAGTTGTTAAAGGTGAAACCTAACCACTGCTGTGACTCTGGATGGACTGGCAAGAGTCTGAAAGCAGATTCGATGTCCAGTTTGGCCATCAGCACGTTTCTGCCGCAGTCTTGGATGAGCCTTACCGCCTCTTGAAAATGCATGTAAGATACCGTGGATTCTGTGTGTGGGATGCCGTCGTTTAAAGACTGGCCTTTAGGGTAGGAGAGGTGATCTATTAGTCTCATTTTTCCGGGTTCTTTTTTGGGAACCAGTCCTAGTGGAGATATTAAATAGTCTTTTAAATGCATGAAATCCCAGGGACCTGCTATCCTTCCAAGTTGCAGTTCTTTCTTGATTTTGGTTTGTACTATCTGGGGGTTGTCCCTGGCTGACTTTAGGTTCATCGGGATGCGTTGTGACCCAGTGCCCTTAAATGGGATGAAAAACCCTTTGGTGAAACCTTGCAATATTATCCTGCTGGTTTCCTTGTCAGGGTAGCTGTTTAAGGCGTCCCTAAAATTGCCCGGGTTGATGGGCGTTAGTCCTGGTTTTAAAACTGGGATATCATTCTTTCTTGGCTGGTAGTCTGGTGCAGTTGCTTGCTGCGTGGTCGCCGTTGCAGTTTGTGCAGGCGTGTTGTACCAGCATTCTTTGCCCCATGTACACTGGTTTTTCCCAAAATTTCTGCATGGGATGTTGGATTTGACAGCCTGTTGTTTGTTCTGTCTGTGGGCATTATTTTTAGCCGCCCAAGGCTGGTTCCTCCAAAAGGGCTGCTCCCCTTTTTTGGATTTATCATTGTCGTGGGATTTGCTTACTTGGGATTTTTTGCTATTTTTGGAAGAAGGCTGCATGGTATCTTCTTCCTGGGGAGGTTCGGCGTTGAGGGTATATAAATCATTCTGGACTTCATCCCACTCAATGGCCAGCCTTTCTGACATGCTTCTCCTAAATCTAATGTCGTTTGCAAGCCATGTCTTCCCCCTCTGTGTTACTTTTACTTCCCTTATTTTATCAACGTATGCCCAGATCTTCCTGCCATCCAAGGGGAATTTTTCTTCGTATATTGTTGCTAAGATGGCAAAAGCCTGTAACCAGTTGTCCCAGTTTTGTTCGACCTGGGCGTTTCTGGCAATAGCTTTTTCTTCTTTTTTTTTGGGGGTCTCTGAAAGCGTCTTTCCCTTTGCGCTGGGCACAATTAGGTAAAAGATTTCTATAAATTCTTTGGCCCAGATGGCTTCTTTGATTGTGGTATCAATGTTCCATGCCAGGCCTCTTTTGTATCTTTTCAATATCTCTGTTTGGAAGGATTTCATTTTCTGATCTAATTGTGCATTACAAATTGTTACAATGTCAGTTGTATTGCTGCCGGGTGCCCCTGTTGCGCCCGTGTTGTCTGTGCCTGGGGTTGTCCAAGCTTTTAGGGCACCTGTTGGATCAGTTGCTGGAGTTGTGGAGGCTGTTGCATTTATAGCTGTAGAGGCTATTTGCAAATGCTGTGCTTGTTGTGGCGGGATTGCTATAGGTGGTGTTACGGGTGGGTTGACAACCGTTATTGTAGGTTCTATTGCGATGGTGGGATTTGAGGCCTCAGGTTCCCTTGTGGGCGGTGTCTGCTTCCCCCTTATTTCTACCATTAGATGCTGTAATTCCGCTACATTCTCGCATAGTTCTGACAATTTTTTGGTACCTTTTTTGGCGCCTTTGGATATTTTTCTCCTTTTTAATGGTGCAGAAACCTCCTCCTGGCTGGGTGGGCTGGTAATTCCTTCCCTGGGTAGGCCGTACATGTTTTCTCTAACCCATGCCATCCGTAGTGCTCTGCCGCTTCAATGGCTGCTAGCAATTGTGGAGATTTGGGCTTCTGCGCCGGTGTTGGGGGTGCCCGTGTTTTCCGTTTGGGCCCCATGTTTTTCTATGCCTGCTATAGGAAAAAGAAAAACGGGGTTTTATCAAGGAGTTAAAATGTTGTTATTGGCGAGTTCTTTGAGGCTGTTCTATTTGTTGCCCGTGCTGGGTAACTGTTGACTGGTGCCTTCTTGCCCGGGTTCAGAAAATTGGGCAGCCCCCAGGTTTGATTTACTGGATTTAAATTGGTTCTGCTGTGAGGACGCCCTGCAATATTACCGAAAATATTTTAAATCTGCAGTCTTTGGGCCCGCCGCGCTTGGAACTGTGTTTGCTAGCTCTGCGTGGTTGTAAAGCAAAGACGAGCTCCCAAGCTGGTTTGTGACTCTGCCCGAGTTTAAAAAACTGCCTTGTGTTATCTTGCCCCGTCTGCCTTATAACGCGGGGGTTCCGGTCCACTGTAATAAAACTTCCGGACATAAATGTCTATTTATCCTCCCTCGTAGCCCCAGTGCGGTGGCTCACCTTAAATGTGTTGAAATCGGAAGCCGTCCGCGCCGTGCTTGTTCGTGTGCAGCTTCTCCCTCGTCCGCACTGGTTTTGGGGATGATTCCGCAGCACGCGTCTTTGTTTGTTTTGTTTTAGACACGCTTGCCGCTCGCTTTTTGTTCTATGACGAAAAATGTTGCAGTTGACAGTGTCCGCGCTGGCCGTTCGGTTGCCGCTTCTTCCTTCGTTAAAGCTGTATTGCTAGATGCTTTGAACAGTACAATGTTCGGGAAGGAAAAAGACACCGCAATGTACAGTGAACTTCAAGAATTGCTAAAGAAGCAAGAAGATTTGGAAGACACTGAGTAAACAGTAAACCTCCTGTTTGCTTGGGTCCCCGTTCAGGGTCCACAAACAGATTGTGTTTACTCTGAGCATGCTGCTCTCATTTATAGGACCCAGGGAGGGCCTGGGTCTTTGTTGTATGTGGCGGAGGCCGCTGTTGTCGCAGTCCCCGGCCATATAGCCGACTGTCTGACCCCCTGTTGGGGGCAGATCTTTGAACCTGGGCCCTGCCTGATGGTTGTTTCCTTGTGGTGCTTTAGCACCTTGCTGTTTGGAGGAAGGGTGCGATGACTGTTCGCACCTTACCCTTCCGTGGCTTTTGTGCTGGCGAGACTGCGTGTCTTCGTAGCTGGGGGGAAGGAGAGGAGCAGGCGCGGGGTTGGGGCTGCCCCTCTCCCAGCTGCCGATGGTAACAGCAGTACCCTGCCTGACTTGTGGGATGCCCATGCAGCATTGCCCAAGACCTTACTCTTCACGCAAAACCCAGATGGGTTCCTGAATCACATACCAAACCCATGGCGGGAGCATCCAGTGCCACATATTGTAAACCCCCCCCCATAATTAAGACATTATCTTCAAAGACATGCACAACACTCCCTTCTTCATAGCTTGGCTTGCACTATATCATGATTTCTAGAACCCCACACATGGGAAATGAAAGAGAAGGTCCTGGGGTAAGCGATGGGAGGGATGCAGGGTGTGTACACAATCACCGAAAGGCTGCCGTCACTTCCCTGAAACTCTTAGTCCAGAAGCTGCCTTGCTGCCAGTGATGATGACCTTTGTTGGGATACGAGCCTTGGCTCTTCTGGAACACTAGAAGTCCTCAGCCTTTCAGTGGCCTTTCATTTGGTTGACCACAATCATTTAATCGATCGATCTTTCAATCTGCAGCATGAAAGACTCCACATTTCTTTGGTTTCAAACCTGTCTTGTCAGTTGATCACTGGCCATCAATTTCCCTCATTCCAAAATTGCTACTACTACCAACTATTTATGTACTGTGTCCCACAGGGCTTTGTCTCGGAACCCATCCAATAAATACTTATCTTTTTCTAATTTGCATCTTATTAAATTCTTTGTTTTTCACTTTTACAATAATGGCAATGAAAGGCAAATCCTATTCAATGTTTATTATCTTCCAGACAACTCAGGGCAATTGAGCAAAGGGCTACTGACTATTGGGTCATAGACGAGCGCATTGATGCTCACGCCGACCGGTGGACTATATCTCTCTGGCCCACATCACTCAGTCAAAGTCCTATTCTGTCCAATGTTGTATAACTACTACTCAATTCCATGCTCCCCTTGATTCCTCCAAAGGCAGCCATGACCAAAGCTAACTCCTTCCACCTCCACATGATAGAAGCTGTGTTTCCCCCCTTGGCAAACACATAACTTCCAGAAAATCGCAATGTGTTTATTTATTTATTTTTGCATTTGTTGCAGCGCACTGCACAGGCGCTAGTTTGTGAGACAAAAAGGAAATGTAGAGTAGAGCGAATGCTAAGAAACAAATTAGGGGTGTCCTGCTGTCTTAGAAGTCTTGGGTGAAGGAGGGGAGACAGGTATCTTAATGGCTTAGTTAGTTATTAGCTCAGGGGATCTTTTAGGTGAAAAGCCACGTTTTTAGTTTTCTAATCCCCCTGTACAGCTTTTATTCTTTTCACTTGTTCTTCAGTTTGCTTGAGTGAGTCTGAAATGGGCATGTTATGGGGCTGAATGATGTTAAGTTGCTTAACTCTGGCCCGGCCTTGGGACATCTGACATATATTGTTACTTTACCCCATCCATTGAGACAGCATTACTGGCCACCTGAGCACTTGATTTGTCCAGGTGTTGTTCTTTTGCTTATGGATTGTGCTTGTGACGTGATGCTGTATTGTCCTGGCATCATTGTTGGGTCCTTCTTTTGCCCTATTGGGGCGGCTTTGCAAAATAACGTACATTTTGATGTTTGCAATGAAGCTCCTTTTGGATTGTACCTGTGTCGTGTTACGCATTTGCATGACAGCAATACCGAATCACTCTTTCGAATGGATTGTGTCCTCCCACGTATTCCTCATCTTTAGATCATATCTAAAGATCTTAAGATGAGGAAAAGGTGGGAGGAACATCCAATCGAAAGAACGTTAGAGTTCGTAAGTAACTTGTTCTTCAGGAATAACAAACACTTTCGTGCTCTCCCATTTAATGCTTGCAGTTTAGTTTTCAATCATGGGTGTGCACCTAGTGGAACTGTAAGAAGGCTTTGTGGGTCATTACGAGGTTGGAGGTAGCAATGGCGCTGTTAGCGCCATGGCTGCCTCCAAAATCATTCCGACTCCGGTCTGTTGGATGGAGCAATTACCGGTCCATTCCGAGGTCAGTGGGACCAGTAATTCCCCATTCACCAGAGCCATTCCCCATTCCCATTTGAGCCCCCATAGGGCTCAATGGGAAGGGGGAAGGCGTCAATAACGGTACCGCAAATTGCGGTATCGTTATTGACCCTGGTATCCCTTTGCGGGTCCATTCCTTAACGCCTGGTAAAACCAGGTGTTAAGGAAGGATCCGCAAAGGGAACTCGTAGTAGGGCGGTAAGGGATTACCGGCACGGGTGCCCTTACCGGTGCCGGTAATCCCTTAACGCCCACCTCGTTTGTGTTTAAATCCACTGTTATGTGTGACATCTTTTAAAAGCTCATGATCTTATTTCACTTGTAGGCTTGTTACCTAAATCTGCTGAGTCAAGGTAAGCGATCTGCTCAATTTCTATTGCATGTGGTTGTATATAATTCACTGTGCACCTACTTTGCATTTAACAATGCATCCCATGACATAGCTGAGTCCCACGAAAAATTCGATCCAGCTGTCACATAGTCTGTACCACATGCATGTACACTGCATGTGAAGTATAGCACATCCCTCAATTATAGACAGTTGCCCCAAGGATTAATACACTACTCATTCCAGCTACACTCCTCTTATAGTGTGCAGCTCATAGCCTACAGCTGTGTCCCATGAAACACTTTCTTCTAGCTGTCACATAGTTTCTATCATGTTTAATGCACTCCTTGCCCCTTCACACAGGTCTTCTCTGCTCTCCATAGTGTGCCTAAACTACAATATCTGCTGCATGCATTGCACTGCTCCTCCTCTTTTCAGGCTCTGGTGTGCTGCTGAAACGCCATGCAGCCGACAGAGCTTTCATACCACTTCATATGGCAGGAGGTGCTACACAAACATAAGATAACATCCTGGCCTGTGAGCCAGGGCCAAGTGTGGCAGGGACACACACAAACACGTGCACACACGCACGCGCGCACACAAACGCGTGCGTTTTCGAGGTGAGGTTTGCAGGTGTGAGATGGGGGTAGTGTGGGGATACGAACATCCTGTCTGAGATATGTGAGGTGGCTGGTGAGGGGGTGTGGGAGGGTGTTATTCATCACCGGAAAGCACATGCCAGGAAACACTCCTAGTAAGGACTTCCGTCTTAGGTAACTTTTGCTAAAACTTCGAAACATCTGACAAGCCAGCACCCTGCTTAGAGCCACCCACAGTCCTTCATCAGGCTTCCAACTGTGAAATTGCTGGTTACTAATGTGGCTTTAACGTTACTATAGGTCAACCGCAAATGCGTTTTACATTTCAGAAGCAAAGTGAAACATATGGAGGTAGTTGCAACTTGCAACTCACAGGGTTCGACACCAGATCTTAGGGGAGTGAGTCAGATTAAAGCATTCCTCGGAAGTTATCAATTTTAGTCCTGAAGAAACCAAATATAATTCTTTGTAAGTTTTGGCACATATGTTGATGCATTAGGGACAATTATGGCCAAAACATGACTACAGAGGTGTGAAAGGAGTTTGAGAATCAGAACATGTGGTTGGCATGGCAATTGACAATGCTGTTAACATGCATCAGCTATGTCACAGAATATTGTGTGTGTCCCTCTTGCTCACCATTGTTTGTTCTAGTCCTTTGTCACAGACATTCCTATTCATCATAGTCCTGCACCTGTGTCATTGTCCATCTTCATACTTCGCCTTAACCACCTTCATCATAACCCTTTGCCTTCATCACAACCCTTCACATGTGTTATAGTCCATCACCTTCATCTTTCTCCTTCGATATATACCTTCTAATTCTTCATCATATAACTTCTCCTTCGATATAGTCCCTCTTCTTTGTTCTGATTTTTCTACTTGTTCATAGATCCCTGGTTCACACTTTATATCTTTTGGGGTAAGTGCTTGCATGCCCTAATATAAGGTCCATGATAGTCCTTCTCAGGTTTCTATATGGGTTTCATAACATACACTATTACATCAACACCCCCTTTTTTCGCTTGCTCGAAACATTGTTTTGGGAGTTCTTATGGGGGAAGGGCAGACACAAGATGGCGCTATCCACACTAACCCTCCCATACAGACAAGGTGGAATCCAACTTCCAGACCTAGAGAAATATTACTTGGCAGCCCAGCTTGGCTTCGTGGCTAAGTGGTTGGCGGACGAAGAACACGTCCGAAATTCCTTTACTTCAACATCTAATTACCCCGACAAGACTAAAGGAACTCATCAGGGCACCGCAATACCCTCTGGGTGGAGCTCCTCTATTAGCTACCCTGGGAAGAAGAATATGGCAGAGATCCAAGACACTTTTACACCTAGAACACTCATACTCCCCCGAAATCCCAACGGTATCAAAACCAGCAACGGTGTGCAAAACCAGCGCTGACCTAGCGAACATTACACTATGGGAAACAAAGGGAGCCTACACGTGGGGAGTTATACACAGATTGCAGATTACAAGATTTTGCCTCGCTGCAATCTGAAGACGACATACCCAGCGGCCACTTTATATGGTACCAAAAGATCCACAAGGTGGCACAGACTAAATGGGAAGTCTGGCCTGAAGAGCCTGAAGCAGACCCCTTTGTAACACTACTATATAACCTTGGGGAGGGTGGGAAACCAGTGTCCCAAATATACAGCCACCTAATTGACAATCCCAACCCTCGCTGCATCGAATTAAAATCCAGGTGGGAGGACGATCTTGGCCAAGAATTGACCGACAAGGAATGGGACAGGGCTCTCGCGTTCCCTAAAGAAGTGTCCAGGAACTCCAGGTTCCGACTAATTCAGCTGAACGTCCTGTATCACTCATACCTTACTCCACACAGAATGGCAAAGTTCAACAAACAAATCACTCCTAATTGCACCTGGTGTAATGCCGACAAGGCATATATGCTACATATGTTTTGGGAATGCACCAAGGTGCAGCACCTTTGGGCTGAGGTAGAACAGACCTGCAAGAAGGCGGTCATGTCCCGATACGAATTGTCCCCCAGTGAATGCACTCTAGGAACCTACCCTAGACTAGCTAAAATTAAGCACACAGTGAAACTCATGGACATTGCGTGTGTGCTAACCAAAAGAACTATAGCAATGGCTTGGAAACGGCCCAATGCAATACAAAACATGGTACGGCGAGTTGGAGCGCTGGGTGGGCGCCAAATCTAAAGCCTGGGAGGACAGCGTTGCCAGATCTCCTGATGATTCAAGCATGCCGCTAGACGCCTGGAAAGCGCTAACGTGGAGTATGTTTCAACCCTCTGATGATAAACCCCTTTGAACATAGCCGCTCCACTGTTACTGGAACTCACCACCTGCGGAGGCACCTGTGGCCCGGGTCTCCCTGTGTCCTGGCTGGCCCCCCTTCTAACCTCCCCACTTGCCCTTGCCCCTCTGGCCTTCCCCCATAATTGGACTGTTCACACTATACCACTTTGTCATGCACATGGAGACAGTTGATGCTGTTCTTTTCTTTTAGGTTGTTGTTTCATTTTTCATTACCTGAAAACTTGTGTGTTGTAGCATGACAACCGTAGCATGCTACTGTTGTAACCATCTGAAATGCTAATAAAGAAATTTGAAAATAAATAAGGTCCATCAGAGAGAATTTCAGCCTCAAGATTCTGGTGCGCAAGTCTTCATTATCAACCAATGCATATCTTAAGGGCACTATAGAATATATATGTGTGCTGCCTTCGTCTACTTCTCACTTCATCTCTCTGTGATAAGGAGTTACATATTTCCATGCCGGATGCATGTTTGACACGTACTAAGCAATTCAGCCAGTTGGCTTGCACTTGGGTGATCAGCGAGTAACCTCACCGAACAATTAGGCTTTTCATTAGTCTGCTACAAAAGGATTATATTGGACTAATTTTCACCACTCCTTCACAATCTTACCAGGACCCCAGGACAGAATGTATGACACTCTAAGGGAGGGGATACACTTCTAAGTGCTTCCCCAACCTCAAAGTCAAGAGTCACAATCCGCCTTTGTTCTGGTTCCTCTTCTTCATCATAGTTATTTCTTTCCCATCATAGACCTTATCCTTCGTCATAGTCCTTCTTGCTCTTCAAAGTCCTTCAACTTCTACTTTATTGTAGACATTTGTCCTAGTCTTTCTCCTTGCCCCTAGTCCTTCATCCTAATCCTTCTGCTTCATCATATGTAGTCATTACAGTCCTTCATCTTCATCATAGTCGTTCTTCATTATCATAGTGCTTCATCTTAGCCCTTCATTTTACCACTTCAACTTAGCCCTTCTCCTTCATCATAGTCCTCTGTTGTAGTTCTTTGTTGTAGTCCTTAACCTTCATAATAGTTTTTCACGATAGTCCTCCTTTTTCTGGTTTTTACCCTTTCTCAAAGTACCTTATCTTTGTCCTTCTCCTTCATTATAGTTTTTCAACCTAGTCCTTCTCTTTCTTCATTGTCCTTCTCCGTCATAGTCCTTTGCCACAGTCCTTTTCTTTCATCATGGTCTTTTTATCATTGTTCTGCATCAAAGTATTTCACCGTAGTCCTAGGGTTGCTAAGGAGCAATGCGTTTACCTTGAAAGCAAGACAACACAGACAGGTTTGAGTCCCGTTCCAGCTCTTAGAGACTGGTCTCTGGTATAAAGTTCTTTATAAAAGATGAATTTATTAATCCTTCATCATAGCCACTCATCATGGTCCTTTCCCTTCGACATAATGTAGTTCTTCTGCTTCATCCTAATCCTTCATCAAAGCCCTTCATCATTGTTTCTCTCATAGTCCTTCCTTTTCATCACAAACCATCTCCTTCATCATAGTCCTTTTGCTCTGTCACCATCGTCCATCCCAGTTCTTCATTACAGTCTGTCTTCATTATAGGCCTATACCCTAGCCCTTCAACATTACCACAAACGTTATCCTAGTCCTTCTCATCATAGACCTTTGTCCTTATCATTCTCCATCCTAGTCCTTCACCTTAATCATTCTCTTTCAGCATAGTCCTTCATTATAGTTCTTCGGCCTATACATTTCCCTTTGTCAAAATCATTGTCTTTGGTCATAGTCCTTTGTCATTGTTCTTCTCTGGCATATTCCTTTGTCCTAACCCATCATATCCTTTATCATATTCCTTAATCATAGCATTTCATTAAAGTCCCTTTCTTTGTCAAAGTACCTCAACCTAGTCCTTCTATTTCATTATAACCCTTTGTCAAAGTTCTTCATTACAGTCAGTCTCCTTTGTGAATGTCCTTCTACATTGTCATAATCTTTTCTCCATCATAGCAATGTGTCCTACTCCTTCTCCCTCATCAAAGTACTTTTTCCTAGTCCTTAATCATAATCCCTCATCACAGGACTTCATCATTGTCATTCTCCATCAAAGCCTTGGTACTAGTCATTTTCCTTCACCAAAGTCTTCATCATAGTCCTTCTCCATCATCATAGTACTTCTTCCAAAATCTTTGTCATATGTCTTCATCCTAGTCCTTCTTCGACATCATAGTCCTTCACCTGCTCTCTCTCCTTTATCATAGTCCTTCACCTGCTCACCCTCCTTTATCATAGTCCTTTCCTTCATCACAGTCCTTAGCTATTGGGCCTCATTCCGAGTCGGGCGGTAAGGGTTAACGGTCACCGGTAACGAGACCGGTGCCGTTAAACCCTTACCGCCCTATTCCGAGTTCCCTTTGCGGGTTGGAACTTAACACCTGCTTTTTGCAGGCGTTAAAAAACCAACCCGCAAAGGGACCTTGGAGCTAATTACGCCACCGTAATTTACGGTGCCGTAATTAGCACCTTCCCCATTCCCATTCAGCCCTATGGGGCAAAAATGGGAATGGGGAAGGGCCCATGGTGAATGGGGAATTACCGACCCCGCCAACCTTGGAATGGGGCGGTAATTCCGCCATTCACCATGGCGGAGTCGGAATGATAACGGCGTCAACCAAGGCGCTAATAGCGCCTTGGTTAATGCCAGGGTCGGAATGAGGCCCATTGTCTTTCTCCCTCATCATAGTCCTGTGGCATAGTCTTTCTCATTAGTCATTGACCTTCTCCATCAGATTCCTTTGTCTCAATCCTTCTTGAGAGTTCTTCTTCTCAGTCCTTTTCCTTCATTATAGCCCTTCATCATGGGCCTTCTCATTTATGATAGACCTTCATCCTTCTCCTTCGCCGTCACCCTAGTCCTTTTTCTTAGTTCTTCTTTGTAGTGCTCTATTATACGAGTCCTCAATCATCAAAGTCTTCAATCATCCTAAAGCAGCCCAACAGTATTGAGTAATTTCTCCTTAAAAACATACAGATAATCCAAGCAATAACAAAATATAGTGTAAAAATATTTCAAACAACAAATAGAAAACTTCAAAATCATAGGAGCCTGCGTCCTTCTTCCACAATACTTTATGATAAGTAAAGAGAGCAGAGCTGTGTCAGCCTCAATGTTATTATTGCCTGATCAGAAGGTGAACTTGAACATAAAAGTGCTTCTTTTAATTTGTATTCATTACTAGGCGCAAGGTGATTGGTTTACAAAAAGGTATATGTCTTGGGAGGATAGCTCAGGGGCAACGTGCTCGCCTTGGAAGAAAGATGACGCCGAGCAACACAGGTTCGATCCCCGGGGCCGCGCTTAGAAACCTCTGAGTATTAAGCACGTTATAAATAACCTATCATAACCATATATAGGCAGCACAAAAAGAAACCCATTGAGAATGAGAATTGTTTTTGTCTTCCTTGGAACATTTGTCCTAGGCCTCCATCATCCTAGTTCTCCTTTATCCCAGTTCTCTTTTGTCTTAGCCAGACTGTCTCTCATGTCCCACATAGGGAACAGTTACAGATCCCAGTTCTCTCACGCTCTCTCCTCTATCACTTCATTTATCTTTTCTTTGTTTCCCCCACCACAGGGCACTCTTTCTCTCTCCCTCTTTCCTTCTCTCTGTCTATCTTCCTCTCTCTCTTTCACTCTTTTTTTCCTCTTGCTTTAAATTTCTTTCACTGGGAAGTGTGGTGTCGGATAGGGTAAAAATGACACGAGATGGAGAAGAGTTAAAGGCTGCATAGACAGTAGGTAAGGGGGATGCACACTGAAAGCATGACAGGTGATGTAATCTATGAGAATGTCCCTCTATCATGCTGAAACAACCACCCTCCAAGTCTGAATATGGATCTGTGGGTGGTGGTTCTACGTTCAGCAACTGGGAACTTCATTTGATTGGTTCAAGTACTTCATATCTGTTATTAACTGTGAAACCTGCAGGCATGGAGTAGAGCAGCTGGTTCAGTCATCCTGCAGGTAAATGATGAATGCTGCTTAATTGTCTCTCAGCGCAAAATTATAATACAACCATCATCATATATGACCTTACATTAGCTATAGTTAGTATGCTTTGCTTACCTGGACATTGACAATCTTTTTGAATGGGAATGGCTGCAACAATAGTTATCAGGCAATACATTCCCTGCTAAGCATTGCCTCATATATCATACTAGAAGTTGTTCCCGTGCTTCGCATGGTAATTCCTACCAAAAATAAAATAAGTAGACAAAGGTATATTGATATTTAATACTGCTTACATTGTCTATGCCATGGAACCTACCCACATGCCACATTTCAGCTTTGTAGCATGTTGGGAAGTATGCCGAACATTTCAAACAGACACACACACAAATCCAAGCATTGCAGATTGCTCAAAAAAGAGTTAAAAAAAAAAGAAATTAGACAAATGTATATTTTATACTGTTTCCATTGTCTTCATCATGCAACCCACCCACATGCCAAATTTCAAGTTTGTAGCATGTTGGGAAGTATGCTGAACATTTCAAACAGACACACACACATATCCACAGATTTCCCCCAAAAAATAAATTAGACAAAGCTATAATTATATCTCACACTTTTTACATTGTCTACACTATGGAACCTACCAACATGCCAAATTCCAGGTTTGTAGAATGTTGGGGCGTATGCTGAACATTTCAAACTTACACACACACACACATATCCACGCCTTTCAGACAGCTTAAAAAATAAATGCTTACATTTCTTTTTAGAAAAATATCTATTTTATACTTTGTACATTATCTACACCATGGAACCTACCCACATGCCGTATTTCAGGTTTGCAGCATGTTTCAGAGTATGCTGAACATTTCAAACAAACACATACACATATCCACAAATGTCTCTTTTATTTATAGAGAGATATGTCTACTTATAATTTCGGGGTTGTACATTCCTAATTTTTTAGCCCTGTATCAAACACATTGTTGGGTGTTACATCCTTCAATTGGTCTTGTTTATGTCCCATGGTAGACTTAAAAGGGAGCATTCAACATCCAGTTTCCCAAATCTCGTGCGGAATACCGACACACTGGTTTCCACAACTGCATTAAGTGTGACTGTGAATAGAGTAGCAAGCGGAGTGAGGATAGGAATGAATGCAAATTACTTCATTTCCTCCCTCATCAACTTAAATCATAAGAGAGAGGCACACTTGTGAGTCTGTTAAGGTGAGTATCACGAGAATGTTGCGTACCTGTTAGTTTGGCTGAAGATCTCGAAATGGCAGCCAGGCTATCTGCTTAATCCAGATGTATGTGTGGCACGAGGAACTGGCTCAAACTCGACCCAGGATGGGAACTGGGCAGATGTCGGACCAGCTCCTAGCGCCACGACATGCTTTCCCCTGATTTCCGTGATGCCAGGACAGTGCAAGCACTGGCAGGGGAAGCGTAGTGTAGTGCAGTCCTTCAATTGACTTGGATGAACCAGGTGATGATCCAATGAAGGTGAAGAATGGATGAACAATGTCCAGGAAGCAATGGAATTGGAAGACTGAAGATCCGATGTAGACAGGAAGCAACTGTTTGAAGAGGAGGCGGAACAGGCAGAGGCACACCAACGAGAAGTCCCAAGAGTGTCCAGGAAGAAACAGGAGGTAGATGGTCAGGCTGGTGGAGAAGGCAGTTGATCCAGGGAGCTGAATAACCACAGGCAAGCAGAAATGGCAGGAAGGACTCTGGAATCAGGACAACCCAGACAGGCAGATAATGGGAACCAGAGCAAAGGAACCGGGTGGCCACAAGCAGGCTGAAGGGGAGCTGGCCAAAAAGGCAGGGAGGACCCAGGACATCAAGGAGAAACGGACCCACAGAACAAGAAGGCCTAAGGAATACTGGGAAGGGAACAGGACAAGGAGCAGGAGGAGCGTGTGCGGGCAAAAGGAGAGCAGGAATAGGAATAAGGCGCTTGGAATTACCAAACGGAGCGAAAACACGATCGAAGCAAACCGCGTTGAGACGCGATTAGCCCCCGATCCCTGCCCCCTTTACAGGGCCATCAGCACCTGGGAGACTTGAGACGCAAGCCGCCTCATTTCCAGGTGCTGGTGAGCCCAAAACGAGGCTTGGA
Source organism: Ambystoma mexicanum (assembly GCF_040938575.1). Taxonomy (NCBI): domain Eukaryota; kingdom Metazoa; phylum Chordata; class Amphibia; order Caudata; family Ambystomatidae; genus Ambystoma; species Ambystoma mexicanum. Next base: position 158,829,461 of record NC_090925.1, read on the forward strand.
GAGCAAGCCTTTAAGGCAGTGAGAGACCGGCCGACTGCGCATGTGTGGAAGCGTGAATGCGGTCGCCCACGCATGCACGACGGCATGCCAACACGGGACCTGGGAGCCCTTCGAAACGCGGAATCCCAAAAGCGAATGCGCATGTAGATCCGCCAAGAGGGTGAGAAATGAGAAGGTGCGGAAAACCCCGGTCTCTAGGTGATTCAGTGACAAGCGATGAAGAACTTCACGGACATGTTTTATGTGTTCCTCCAATGAACACGAGAAGATCAAAATATCATCCAAATAGATCCAAATCAAAATACCCATCAGATCGCTGAAGATGTTATCCATGAGACGCTGGAAGATGTCTGGGGCATAACACAGGCCAAAGGGCATAACCCTATACTCATAATGCCCATAGGGTGTCTTGAAAGCCGTCTTCCATTTGTCCCCCTCCTTTATACGAACCAGGTGATAGGCTCTACGAAGGTCAAGTTTGGTGAAAATCCGGGCCGAATGTAATGTCTCCAAAATGCCATAGATCAAAGGCAACGGGTGCCGGTCCTTTACTGTAATGTCATTCAATTGTCGATAGTCTACACAGGGACGTAACGTCCCTTCCTTCTTCTTGACAAAAAACAAAGGAAATCCAGCTGGCGACTTGGAAGGTACAATGTATCCTTTTTTCAAGCAATCAGTTAAATAATTCTGTAGAACTTGCCTCTCAACTTGGGTTAAAGCATACAATTTTCCATGAGGGATCTCGGTCCCAGGAATCAGATCAATACCACAGTCAAAAGAACGATGGGGTGGGAAAGGGATATCCCCAGGCTCAGAAAAAACATGTCCAAAGTCTGTATATACTTGCGGAATTTGAATTCAGAGTATAGACCAGACATCATGCCTCTGGAGTTCAAAGGGATTGACGTAACTGGAGATCGTGCAGACAGATTGCAATGCTGAGAACAATAAACAGAGGAAAACGACACTGTATGGGACTCCCAATTGATCTCCGGATTGTGACGTTGAAGCCAAGGTAATCCCAAAACCACCTTATAGGAAGGGGACTTGATCACATCCAAAGCAATGTGTTCCTTGTGTTCAGCAACCTGGAGTAATAGTCCCACAGTATGGAAACGGACGGGCCCAGAGGACAAAAAATGTTCCATCAATGACCTCTACCGGTAAAGCCGTGGATCTGGAAAAAAGCAGTATCTTATAAGTGGTAGCAAATGCTTCATCAATATAATTTCCTGAAGTGCCACAATCCAACAACCCGTAGACCTCCAGCGATCTGTCAAGCCATTGTAAATGGATCATCAAGGTCATTAAGATGGCTGGTTGCATGGGATAATGTACTGAACAAGAGTGGGAGAGGTCTGAAAGCGGAGTAGAACCTGTCGTTGCCCCTCCATTACACAACAGGTCCTCTAGTTGCCCGCCTTCTTTTGAGGACGTAATGGACACGTACCCAGGAAGTGTCCAGCAGCCCCACAGTAAAGGCATAAGCGTAAACTTCTCCTTTGTCTCTTCTCTTCTTCAGACAGAGGGCCCCTTATTGCACCGAGCTGCATTGGTTCAGTTCCAGACTCCGTTGAACCAAACGTACCGGCAGGTGCACTGGGCATTCTGGAACTTGATCTCTCGAATCGACGTCTCTCAGCCCTTCGTTCCGCTAATCTTTGATCAATCCGAAGCACCTGTTCAATGAGACGTTGGAGGGTCTCTGGCTCAGGAATATGGAGCAATTCGTCTTTATACTCCTCTCTCAGACCCCGACGGAATAATGTTTTCTGGGTGATTTCTGGCCATTGCGAGTCGGTTGCCAATTGGCGGAAACGACTTATGTATGAGATTATGTCAGCGTTTCCCTGTTTAATGTCCATCAATTGGTCCTGTGCTGTCGATGCCAAGTTGGGCGTCTGAAACACCTCCAAAAATGCCTTTTCAAAGGCTGCAAAATCATTCAGGGCAGGACTATTTGTGGCTACCAATGGTGTTGCCCAAGCAAGGGCATTGCCAGTTAGATTGCCCAGAATATACCCAATCTTGGCCTTGTCGTTATTGAATCTAAAGAGGAAATGTATCCGACAATGATTGCAAAACTCAGCCACACGCCGCGGATCCCCATCAAACTTGATTGGTGTCGTATGGCCCAGTGTACTTTCAGCTTGAGAAGCTCCCATTGTCCCTTGCGTTACCATTTGACGTAACGCCTGGTTTTCCTGGTGCAGCGCAGTCATTTCTGCTCTGAGAGCTCGTAACTCGTTTCGTAAATCCTGGTCTTCCTCCATCTCGAAAGCAGAAGGCAGGCGTCTCAATATGTTAAGGTGAGTATCACAAGAGTGTTGCGTACCTGTTGGTTTGGCTGAAGATCTCTAAGTGGCAGCCGGGCTGTCTGCCTAATCCGGATGTATGTGTGGCACGTGGAACTGGCTCAAACTCGACCCAGGATGGGAACTGGGCAGAAGCCGGACCAGCTCCCAGCGCCACAACACGCTTTCCCCTGATTTCCGTGACACCAGGACAGTGCAAGCACTGGCAGGGGAAGCATAGTGTAGTGCAGTCCTTCAATTGACTTGGATGAACCAGGTGATGATCCAATGAAGGTGAAGAATGGATGAACAATGTCCAGGAAGCAATGGAATTGGAAGACTGAAGATCCGATGTAGATAGGAAGCAACTGGTTGAAGAGGAGGCTGAACAGGCAGAGGCACACCAACAAGAAGTCCCAAGAGTGTCCAGGAAGAAACAGGAGGTAGATGGTCAGGCTGGTGGAGAAGGCAGTTGATCCAGGGAGCTGAATAACCACAGGCAAGCAGAAATGGCGGGAAGGACTCTGGAATCAGGACAACCCAGGCAGGTCGATAATGGGAACCAGAGCAAAGGAACCGGATGGCCACAGGCAGGCTGAAGGGGAGCTGGCCAAAAAGGCAGGGAGGACCCAGAAAAGCAAGGTGAACTGACCCACGGAACAAGAAGGCCCAAGGGAGACTGCGAAGGCAACAGGACCAGGGGCAGGAGGAGCATGTGCAGGCAAAAGGGGAGCAGGAACAGGAATAAGGTGCTTGGAATTACCAAACGGAGCTAAAACACGATCGAAGCAAACCGCGTTGAGAAGCGATTAGCACCCGATATCTGCCCCCTTTATAGGGCCACCAGCACCTGGGAGACTTGAGACGCAAGCCGCCTCGTTGCCAGGTGCTGGTGAGCCCAAAACGAGGCTTGGAGAGCAAGCCTTTAAGGCAGTGAGAGACCGGCCGACTGCGCATGCGTGGAAGCGTGAATGCGGTCGCCCACTCATGCGCAACGGCATGCCAACACGGACCTGGGAGCCCTCTGAAACGCGGATGCCCAAAAGCGAAAGCTCGGGTAGATCCGCCAAGAGGGTGAGAAATGAGAAGGTGTGGAAAACCCTGGTCTCCAGGTAAATGGCGTGACAGAGTCTCTCTCTGCACCCCGGAAACGTTTTTCTCTCTTTCTTTCTTTTAGAAATGTTTTTTCTGAACTCATGTAAAAATGATTAATGTTTGTGAGAACCCATTCGTATGCATCATTGAATAGGAGGGGTTTGTTTCATGTGTTATGTTTATGACATAAGTGATCAAATGTTTTTATGTGTTTTTTATAAAACATTTGGTTTAATAAAATTGCAAATATTGTGAAGGTGTAAAAAAACATTTTTGGAGAGATTTTGTCCATCTACAAAACTATGAAGTAGATAAACGTGTCTCTGTCCTGTTGCATACTTGAGGAAATAAGAGAGGGGTAGTCGATCTTGAGGTTGTTTTTTGCCATGGTAATTGCGCCTTAAGGGTGTGTTTTAACATTATTGATGACGCCATGCTGGATTCTACAGAGATTGAACGCATTTTATGTGCTTCCATAACCTGATTTGCAGGATGATGGCTTTGTGGCTATGCCACTAATTTGACATTTTAAAAGTATTTAATCAGCCATCAGAGGTTACCAGCTCATATAATAATAGTCTAATCATCAGCCCTCCATCCTGCCTGTTCGTTGATCTGAATCTTGTTTTGGGGGGTTAACAAAAATGACTGCTTATACACGTACAATTCAAAATTTAAAAGCTTTATAAACACAGTACAATTTGTTTCATGGCAACTACAAGTAGCAATATGTTTTTGTAGCGCTTAAGCCTTCCTCGGGCAGCTACTGAGAAAATTTGGGGATGGAGCAGCAAGAGGGAGTAGGAGGGTAGGAAGAGGGCAGGGAGATAGGGTCTGCAGCAACATCCACTCCATTATGTTATGTATAGTGCTTAATACCACATTATGGCTCTTTCAAAGCAATCCTTAGGAAGAGGGAACAAAGTAGCGGAAATGTCAGCATGGAATGTGGAAAGGGGAGTGGTGGGTGTTGCAATGGAATATATTTGGTGGCAGGCTCTGTTAGAATTTAGTCAGACAGTAGAGTTAGAATGGGACTAGGAAGAGTGATCATAGGTAAGCAGGCCCCTCCCATGCCTTCCGTAGCTCACCCTTTAATGCATGCATGGAGCGGGCGAGTCAACACTACAATGCAATCCAGGAATAGTGAGCTTGGAGCCATGACAAATATTTCCCCCTAGGTAGACTGGGCTTCTGGGAGGTTCAAATATGGTCACCCTAAATGGTATTTATGGAAAAACATTGACACTCTCTCTGCAGAATCCAGAGGACAAGGGCCTGACCCTAGGATGCTTGGGTGCTGCACCACAAAGGCTCCATTGGTACGGTTCAAGTCCGCGACACTACAAAGATGTTATGAGCCATTAAAAACTCCTTCCTCATCTTCAAGGACAAAATCAATGTGAGAGTGGTCAACCTAGAAATACATGGAGTTGCCCTATGCATCTCTAATCTCATCAGTGTGCCAAATTCCATGAGGGATTTCTCTCTCAAGCTCACATTTTCCTAAATCGCACCTTTTTTAAAAACAAAGAAAATATCTTGCATCTTCTGTACCTTCCCAATGCACGGAAATGGTGGTAACTGGCCAGCTCTCTTCACACACAATCTTTAGAGTGACTTTGAATATGGTATTTTCCTCAATGCAGAATAAAAACCACCCTATTGCACATCAGGGTAGAGCAACTTCACACCCATGATTAAATACAAGCGTGCATGATCCTTTAGCATGTAATCTCTCGGTAGATTTCTTCTGCACCATCACCAAGATCAGCTGAGAAATCCCATAAGGATGGCCACCTCGCCAATATCTCTTCATATCTCTTTTGCACCATTAGTCTGCTTCTTGGAAACCCACAACACTAGACACCACATGATGGTGGAAGGAAGCAGCACTGGATGCAGCGTAACGACAATAGATCCCTGCTTACCGGCTGAGTCGAACCATTGCCACTCCCATTCACCCTTGCTGACAGTGGGGCGGCCCTCATACCAGTACTTATCACATGTAATCTTTTAAACCATTCAATAGCAACCTCTCCTTCTTTGGCAAAGTGAATGCAGCTCCTAGGAATGTGGAATGCCACCCACCTCGGATTTCTGGAGCCCTGCCAGTGATGCAACTCCGCCACAAGATCACCCTAGTGCTCATGGTTTTCATGTCCCCGCTGTAATGCCGTACGAGTGAGTCAGTTCTGAATGTATCGCCTTTTTAGGCCGACAAATTGGCCCCATTGGCTGTAGATTTGTGCACTAGTTTTGGCCCCAATCCGTCTTCAATATTGATCATATACAACCTTTCGAAACACTGTTTATCATTTGCCAGGAGGTAGTACCTTACCATTCATCAGGGTGAAAGCCCCAGCTCCTTCCAGCACTGCCCTTTGAGTGGGAGGAGATGTAGGCTTCATTTCAAGTACATACGGTCATTGATCTCTGTAACTGTAGTACTTTTGACATGATATGATATTTTATTTGTATAACACTCATACACGTGTGTTTCAGAGCGCCACGAGGCAAGGGAGGGGAACAAGGGAGGACAAAACAACGATCTAACTAGGCCCAGTGACATTGAGAACGCGCAAGTGCAGGGGAGAGGGGAAGAGTGGAAAGTGCTGAGCAAGGGATACAACAACAACAACTGGTAGTGCAGCCAGCAGGGTGGCAAGTGCAGGATAAAGCGCAGGCAAGGAGTGTCTGATAAGTACAGGTAAGGGGACTGTAGGGTTACAGATACAGACTCAAGTGCAAGGGTTGCCAGGAGGTAGTGCAGGTGTGTGGCTGGGTGGGTAGGGACCTGGGCCTAAAGAACAGAGAGTAACCAGGTGCCCGGTGCTGAAGCAGACAGGTCAGCAGGGGAGAGGAAGAGCAAAGGCAGAAGAAAAGAGGAAGGTCTTGAGTTGCTTCCAGAACCGAAGATGGTTCTCCCCAAGTTTCAGAGAGGCAGGGAGGCTGTTCCAGAGGGAGCCCCCAGCAGAGGAAAGAGATCTGCACCCAGCTCGTTGCTTGGAGAAGCAAATGAACCTGAGGGAGTTGGAGCTGTAGGAGTGAAGAGCTCGAGTAGGAATATATTTACGGAGGGCGAGTTGAAGATATTATGGACCCAGGCCCCAGAAAGCCGTGTGGACAATGCAGAGGGTCTTAAATGTAATCCTTGCATCCACTGGGAACCAATGAAGAGATTTCAGGGCTGGAGAGATACGATCCCATGGCTTGAGGCCAAGGAGAAGTCTAACAGTCCTGTTTGGATGAGTTGCACAGGGCAGAGAGAAGAAGCAGGCAGATTTAGAAAGAGGCTATTGCAGTAGTCCAGCCTGGAGAGAACCAGAGCCCTAGAGACATTGAGCTTCTGGGCGAAGGAGAGGAAAGGAAGACTATATTTGAGGAGGTGCAGCTAGTAATATGACTTCTTAGAGATGTCAGAGATGTGAGAAGAAAAGGAAAGTGTGAAGAAGCAGATGACCCCAAGGTTCTTGGCCTCACAGGTGGGAGCAGAAAGAGAGCCGAGGGAGGCTGCCAGAGAGTGACAGGAAAGGAGGGTGCAGTTTGGCTTCTTTGGCTTTGAGAAATGGCCTGGTACATCTGTCACAGACTGGGATCCTGGGTTGGAACCTGGTGTGATCCTCATGAACTGGGCGATTGCCTCATCAATTGGGTGAACCCTAATCATGACACAGTCCTGCGGTGCTGCCGTTGTCTTCTTGTGCAGAGGTAGCACAAACCACGGTCTCCCTTTAAAGGTTTTGGCGTCTGGGCTTGAGAATGTACGCAGAGCTCCATAACGCCATGGGGAAAGAGGGTTAGGGAGTTGTTGGTTGGATGGGTAGGGTATGAGGGTAACCGGGTAGAGGGTTAGGGTACAAGTGATGAATGGGTAAGCGCGGGTTATGGGAAAGGTGCTTCCCGGCCCTGTTAGTTCCTTTGAGTCACCTTTTGGTTTGCATAACATACACTGATGCCTCTATTCTCATACAACTTACAACCTTCTTATTAGTGTGCAATAACACAGTAGGACCAATCGTCAGACCACCTGCATTAGCCTCATGCAGGACAACATGCGTGTTTAATTTCAGACACCATAGTGGTGCATTATGTTCATGCAATAGATACGTTAGCCTGAGTACATTGGGCCTCATTATGAGTTTGGCAATGTGGCCAAAAAAGGTAGTAACGCAATTGTAATGAAGTTACCACTGTATTACTGATGCATTACCACATCGCTGAACTATGGGTTTTGGGGTAAGATGGAGAAAAAACCTCCAGCAAAATGCTGGAGGTAATTCTGCTATTTTGCTTTCAAAAAGCATACTGAAATTACTGCTGGTGAATTACCGCCAGAGGTAATTCTGCCAAAATCCCCTTGGAGTCCTATGGACTTCATAAATGGGGACTAACACCACCAGACTGCCAATTGTAATCCAGTGGTAATTCATCCGGGCCAAATGGCAGTAGCAGTAAATCCGTTTGGTGTTATCTAAGCGGATTTACCACTGATAAGTACTTAGACACATCAGTTAGCAGAGGTATTGCACTTAGCTCTTGTCCTTGAAAACTGCAGAGATTAAGAACTTTCGGTTTTGTCACATCTGAAAGGAACACCTCACATCAGTAAACCTTATTACCACATAGCATTGCATGCAAACTTTGCTCAGGTCTGCCCTTAGGTGATGTGAAATTGGTGGGGTCCGACACTGGAATGCTTTTTTCTGTTTGCACCCTTCGCCGAATATAGAACATTGGGGTCTGAACCCTGAAAGTATCCTTCCTCCTTGATGAGGCACAAACCCACCCAAGCTTTTCCTGTATTGATCTTGCAGGAGAGCTGGGCCCTGGGGTGGTTGTCGGTAGAGTGTGGCCATACTGGCAAGCCCAGAAAGCACCACAGAGCTTCAGTTATCTGCGATCGATCATTGCAACGGTAGGAGCGCAAGCAATGAGTCTGTGCGTCGAGTGGATGCCTGCATGCCCATGCGTCAACATGGCTCCCGTTTTGTAGTCCATCTCATGGTGCATGCCTGGGATGAATAGGGGCTGTGCTTGCCTCTCAGTGCTCCGGTTTTGGTGTTTGTTGGGGTCTAAGTAGAGTCCTATTAATGTCCTTCTTTCTGACCTTGCTGTCCATGGTCAGTGTTGTTACGAGGTGACGGGCGCATGCGTGGGTCAGAACGAGGCCGTGCATGCTCTGTTCAATATAGGGAGCCCGTGCCTGCAGTTGCGGTCGGGACTCCGTTGCCAGCAGACCTGTCTCTGCATCTTCTTCAGAGGTAAAGGGGCGGGGCCTCCATACGGAGTGAGAGCCAGGGCTGATCCACTATTCAACGTTAGCAACGAAGTTGCGCCTGAGTGGGGAGAGATTGCCGGATTGAGCATTCGATTCTGGAATGTTATCTCGGTGCTCAATAGCTGTGTTTCCCGCGCGTCACACGTGCGGCCGCCATTTTGTGGAATCATACTGTTGCGGCCACTCAAGGGGTGCTTGTGCACCGTAATGATAATTTTTGGCAACTTCACAGCTATTAAGGACAATGGCCCTCATTACGACCCTTGCGGAAAGGGGAAAACGATGGCGGAAAAGCAATACCGCCATCGAAAAGCGCTCGGTGCGACTATGACCCGTCACCGCAAAGTACGAAGCCATTAGCGACACCGTAGTGAACGCCAACGCTAACTGCACTAAGCACGCGCGCGCGCACCATGCCAAACCGCAAACACCACCATGGTGCAACGGTACGCCAATTCCGACCCTAGCGGACATGTACCTAACGCCATCAGGCATGGCGGAATGGACCATCCCGCCATGGCGAGAAATACGGCATCGTGAACCAACCGTAAATGGCCCACTGAGTGCCTGTACTCCACTCCCTGGCCACATTGCACAACTCCTGGCAGGCGCAATGTACTCACACCATGCAACCAGTGAAATCTACAATTCACCCATGCATGCCAACGTAGAAATGCATGCAGGTGTTCAAAGCGCCCCGTGAGTGGGCATCCATGTACGGCATGTCACCATAGCCGTACTGATGCAGCACAGGCATGTGAAGGTACAAGACATCAAAATGGAAATCAAGAACACATGACACAAAACAACAGTAGTCCCCCATCGCTTGCCACCAGCTCAAGGCAACATCCAAAACAGCATCCTGAGGGGGATTGCACCAGCCCTGTACTCTTGCCAGTAAACAAACCAACCATCAGCAGAAGCATGTACCACACAAGTTGGCAGAGTGACTGAGCAGCCAGGCACATCCCAAGAGGGGCCGATGGGAGCTGCAGGGCACAGATGGCATCAATACAGAAGCTATTCCAATGGACATGACCCCAGTCCCCCTCCAACAAACGCACGCAAACACAGGCACCTGTGACCAGCCACATTCTGAACATCCCATCATACCATCAATCGACCTGGCTGACAGGCACCAGTCGGCCAAAAGCCAATCCCCCGCCCCTGAACAGCACATCATGTAAACAGTCACAATGGCAGCCCCTATCCGTGACCACACTGTGCTACGTAGGCAAAAGCGGCCAGTACTGTACCACACAACTCAACTCAGAAGGCGGAACACAATGCAGATCATCTCGCAATACATACCGCCACAAATCGTAAATCGTCACATCACCTGCAAAGAATAACGCAACACGCCAAATATCGGAATACAATTTAAATGCACATCCAAATGACAAAGGCCTCACAGCAATTTGTAAAATAACACCAAAACATCCATCATCACCGAGGGCTGCATCTGCAATAATTGACCAGCTTCCACTTGTGTGACGCCCTGTACCATCATGGCACACAGGGCCAACATCAACGTTCCAAAAGGCAACATGGAAGCGGCAAGAACCGCAGGTCCGTCCCATGAGGCAGGCACTAGTCCAGCTGAAAGGCCGAAATGTTGCACCTAGCCACCAGAACAGCGTAAGGGCATGTGGCCCATTGGCGATCGTCCCATAAGATCGTAATGGTGCTCCACTGATTCACCCGAAGCTGCAGGTGTCGAGAGTAAAATCCATCTGGAGGAGTGGCGTACAGATGGCATCTGCAATAGGGCAGGAGATACCTGTCACCAAAATGAAACACAAATTAACCGATTGCACTACAGGACACATGATGCATCACTATCTTCATTCAACACACCAAATCCACACCCATATGCATGCTAGCCCACTCCAAAGGAATATACACACCCCTAAATCAGTATCGATACATAACGAAACCAATCGAGGTTAATACACCATTGGCAACGTCGGTTACTGTGCATGCGTCCGTCAAGATAGAACCCATGACATGGGATTAGTAACGTGCCTAGACACAAGTGTATGAAGGCGCGTCGAGACAGGGAGGATCCGACAAGGGCAGATAGACGTAAGTCCCACTATGGCAGCCTTGCATCACATAGCGCAGGGGAAGGGGATTGAATCAAAAAACACATGTACATGGCAGACCCTAAATGGAATCATCTGTCCATGCATCCATTCATCATTCCCTCATCCCGCAATGAAAACGCATGAACATTCACTCACATAATATGTGAAACTTCCATCGCGTCTGTGCGTAATGCAGTCTGCAAAAACCACTGTGCTCCTGGCCGGATCTGTAGTGTCGTGAAGCTAGATGGACTTGGGAACGTCCTGCCTTATCGTCCACTACGCTATTGCGCATCCCATTCAATTCATGTCATTCATTGCTTGCTCGTTATGGGCCCTGTCCCAAGGACATTCAACAATAGAACGTTACATTTCCAGGCAGACCTGTGGGCGTCTCCTCACCGCTACTTCGCAACCAAAAATCCTGGCCTTCGAATTCCTCACTTGCAACATTACGTCGAAAAGGCTTCTGTGAACGCTTGCATTCACAATTACATCAATGTAGTGCGGCTGTGTGTCATAATGCTAACTGGCTGCAATCACAAATGGGACGCCACGCCCGTCGGTGAAGTACGATACTGTGCTGCATGAGGGTCGGCCATCGATCGAGCCCTACATACCACTGACTCTTCACAGGTATGTAAGCGGCTGCAATCATAGCATGTGTAACAATGGGAGCATAGCATGAAAATCAGTCAAAGTACATCACACTGCCATCGGGATTTGATACATGATTCCAATCCCAAGATGCCATGCGGCCAAATGCAGCCTTACGTGCGGGACGTGCTCGGCCAGAAGGGATTGCATCCGCCACAGATTCATTCAATCAGCACAGGTGGAGGCCATACAGGCCGACAGCACATATATAGCAGACCCAAACCCCTCCCACAACCACTCCCACTCCAAAATGCTACCGGCAGGACTAGCGATGTTGGGCCTGGGGCACCAGATAGCACTGCAAGTGCTACAACTACAAGAAGACGACGAACAACAACAGGTACAACAACCGGGCGCACAGGGGAGACGGAGGAGAAGGAGGAGGAGGAGGGCAAGGCAGGGTCAGCAAGGCCCACAAGCACTGCCACTACCAACACGCAGGCGGCCCGCAATCCCACGCCTCCGAGCTGATCCGTTCAACCTCACTGCTGAGCAGATCCACACCCTCTACCGTTTGGACCGGGACACCATAATCGCCATTGTGGACATGACACATGCTGACCTCGTGAGCATGATAGATAGCCCAACCGCCATCCCACCCCTACTGAAGGTGGTGTCTGTACTCCACTTCCTGGCCACAGGCACCTACCAGCACACAGTCGGACAGTTGCATGGCATTTCACAGCCACTGTTCTCACGGACACTCTCCCAAGTGCACGATGCCCTCCTGAAGCACGCCGACGACCACATCACACTACCACGCACGTACCAGGAGATTACCAACGCAAAGGTGGGATTCCATGCACTTGGCGGCATCCCGGGTTGCATTGGTGCCATCGACTGCACCCATGTTGAATTGGTTGTCCCACATGCCATGGAGGTCCAGTACCGCAACCGGAAACAATTTCATTCAATCAATGTGCAAATGGTGTGTGACTCCAACAAGATCTTTACGCATTGTTGTGCCAGATTTCCAGGATCTACCCATGATTCTATGGTCCTGAGGAACACAAGAATACCACGCTACATGGAGCGACACGCAGGGCACAGATCCTGGCTACTCGGTGAGTCTCATTCCATGCATGACATCGTGGCCCATTTGATGCGTCAATGACCTTGCAGGAGGGGGGGGGGGCTACTTAGCACTATCATTCCACTGACACCCTTTATTCGTCCCATACAGGTGATGCCGGGTATCCACTGAAGAGATGGCTCCTTACACCAATCCGGAACCCACAGAACCAGCATGAGGAGGACTACAACCATGCCCACTCACGTAGCCGTGTGGTCATTGAACAGGCATTCGGCCTACTGAAGGCTCGTTTCCGCAGCCTCAGCAGGTCTGGCGGGGCACTCATGTACAGCCATGAGAGGGTTTCTAAGATGGTCATGGCATGTGTCATGCTGCACAACATGTGCATACGTAGGAATGTGCCCATGCCCCCTGACGCTGTACTGCATGCACCTGAAGATGATGATGATGAGGGTGGGGATGTGGAGGCACCCCAAGGAGTCCATGAGGCACAGGATGCACGTGCAATCCGACAGAGCATCATAGATGCATGCTTCTAGCAACCACGCATGGTGCCTATTACACGGAAAGGGGACCTGTGGCACTGTGTGTGTGTAGTACAGGCACATAGTGGACTGTACGCCTATGAAGGCCTCGTACGCAAATATCAATGTCCACACATGTCATTGGATGATAATGAAGTGCTGTATTGTTAATGTGATTTGATTCATACACCCTATGGACCCGCCACCCAGTGAAGCCCAACACACCCCCTCCACCCTACTTCCTCCCCCCCCAACACCAGTGTCCAAATATGCATGCTGCCCGTGGGTAGACGCTATTGCAAGCCCCCTCTACGGGTATCAGGGGCACCCCTGCCCGTGGAGCGCAGGTTCCTGCCAGATCTGCGTTGGGGGCTGCCCTGGACGGAACTTGCCACGGATGACGTCTCTGCCTGCTCGCGTCCATGCATGTCTCTGAGGGTTTGTGAGAGCTCCGAGAGCACACGGCGCACAGCAGCAAGTTCAGCACAAACGTCTTTGGACGTCGCATTCAGTTCCCCCCTCAGGCTCTCGGTGCTTTTCTCCATTTGTGCTCTCAGGCTCTCGGTGCTTCTCTCCATTTCTCCCCTGAGGCTCTCACTACTTTTCTCTATTTGTGCCCTGAGTGTCTCGGTGGATGTTTCCATGGCTGCCCTGGAACCCCCGCATTCATTCGCATGGTCCTTGAGTAGCGTGGACACTTCCTGCTGTTGCTCGATCAGCAGGTCGAGGGACTGTTGCCTCTGCTGGGCCATGGACATTTGCGGTGGTGTGACAGGGGGGCTGCTCAACACATGTTGCCTTGGCACAGGACTTGTGGGGGTTGGCCAGTCGTCGTCTTCAGGGTGCCCCTGCGTGGTTTCGTCATGGTGTAGGGGATGGGACATGCAGGGGGATTGGGAAAGGTCATGGATGGTACCTACGTCGCCAGCACTGTTTTCCGTGTCGGAGCATGCTGGCATGACAGCTGTGTCACCTATGGTGCTGCTAGCACCAGAGGCAGTGCCATCAGATACGTTCTTTGGGGGGACCTGTGGTGCTGGGGTTGTGGACTTGCTGGCTGCTGGGGTGCCTGTTGCAGTCCCCTCCAGTGTGCTGGCACTTGATTCCTGCTGCTGCCGTGTCTTGATCCTTGCACCTGAGGTGGAGGCTCTTGGGACGTTGGTCCTGGCCCTCTTTGCAGGCGTGCTGGTAGGGGTGTCCTGCAGCTCGTCGTTGGTATCGGACCCTGTGGTGGAGTAAAGAGGGGCGAGCGTTAGTTATGGGTCTGTCGGATTTGGAATGGCAACGTATCAAATGCATTGGGGTGGTACATGAGGCTGATATGGGACTGGGCCTTGGAGGTGGTCTCATTTTCGTGTGGATTGAGGATGCATTCATTTGGCTGCCTGCAGTTAGGGGGTGCATGCTGCACATGTAGGGGTTGTTTATGGCATCTTGATTAGTTTGTTTATTCATTCTGACTTTTAGAGGGCGCTGTCAGGGCAAAGTATGTATTGCACTATGGGGTCACATGGTACTGCACATGTTCGTGGTTTGTGGATTTCGCATTGTTTCTCTTGGCCAACCTACCTGATTCTCCGGATGTCGGCACTCCTTTCTCCATCCCTCCGACTCCCTCTATGCTCTCCATTCCTATGGTGGAGGCGCAGATCTCCTCCCAGGGGGTCAACTTGATGGGCGACTCTGATCCCCCCCCGGTAGCTGTGGCGATGTTCCTGTTCGCAGAAAGTATGCTGCGTACGCGGATCCGCAGGTCGTCCCACCGCTTGCGACATTGCTGTGGCGTGCGGGGTGTTGTCCCCACCGCACTTACGCGCTGTGCCACAAGGGCCCATATGGCCTTCTTGTTGGCAAGGGCCGTCCTGGTCATTTGACTGGAGAAGACGACGGCGGCATTTTCCTGCAGGGTCTCGGTCAGCACGGTCAGTTCCTCTCGGGAGAAGTGGACCTGCCGCTTGCGATCACACGCTTTCTTGGCTACCTTTCCCATATTTATTTTTTTAACTGGGGTTGCTAACGGGTTGGGATGTGTGTCAGGGTCGGATTTTTAATGGTTGTGTTGGGATTCGGATTTTATAGTTGTGCGGCGTGCTGTTTCCCGTTCCGGCCACATGCTTTTACTTCCGTTTCCGTATATTTACGGTGCCCGTAATTTGCGGTGCCCGCTCATTACGGTGCCCGCTCATTACGGTGACCGCTAAGATGGGTGGCGGTATTGCACCTGGTGCAGCGTACGGCGGCGGTAAGGGCCGTTTTGGGGTCATTTCCGCCATCGCAGCCTTTCGGATTCCGCCATGGCGTAATGCTCGTGCCCGATGGGTCGTAATTAGCCGCACTTTGCTCCTTCGTGCAATGGCGGAAACGCTATTTACGCTGTTGCGGTCCGGTCAGTCAATTTCCGCCAGGGTCGTAATGAGGGCCAATGGCTGTGTTCTCCTTCATGTTCTGAACATTTATGGACAATTTTGAAGATTTGTTCACGCCTGCAGCTTTCTTCATCAACATCCGGCTGTGGGGTGGACATTTTGGATGTTAGTGACTTTTTGGAGCCCTTATAGCCCGAAGATCCTACTGGCTGTGTATTTTGCAGTGGTTTTTCGCCATTTTAGTCACTTTCAGCTGCCTACAAGGACATCCTGCTGTAGGAAGGAAAGTGTGGGGGTGTAGATTCTGGACTGGCTGGTGGGAGGCTACAGTGTTGTGGTCTTCCTGGTGTCTTCGTCTGGGCATGCACAGTGCTCCCATCTGTACCCTAACCTGCTGGAAGTCTGCGGGGGAGCTTGTGGTGGTTTGCTGACTCTCGTTGCGGTCGATTTCTTTCCTGCGCCTTCACCTTTGGGTATGCTGTTGAAGGCTACACACACCTGGTATCTGGATCTTGTGAGAGGTTCCTGTGCGGTCTGTGGCCATTAATGACAACAATGGTGGTCAAGGTGCTGCGGCACCCCCTGCTCTTCATCCTGTCAGACCTGCTTCTTGACACAACAAGGTACGCTGGCGCCTATGCCAGAGTTTGACATGTCTGGTCCTCCATCAAAGCTCGGCCCCAAGTGGATCTTGTGGGTCAAGATGTTGGAGATGTATTTCAGGGCTACAGGTGAAGCCGAGGATGACACAAAGGTAGCCACCCTTCTGTATGCTATGGCTTCTGAGGTGCATCGGCTATATGAATCTCTGAACCCGCATCTGCCATATAGCAGGCTGCCAAAAATGCCCTCAAAGAGTATTTTCTGCCCTTGGCCAACCAGACCTTTGCCTGCTTTGTGATGTGTGGGGAGAAGCAACATGAGGATGAGTCTCTGGACAGTTTCTGTGGGCGATTGCAGCACCTGGCTAGCACGTGTCATTGGGAAAATGAAGAGGAGATGGTGAGAAATCAGCTGATCCAAGGGTGCACTTCAGGCAAACTGCGTCGCCAAAGTGCTCTGAGAGCTGGGGCTCACCTTGACTCAGATCCTGGACATGGGGAGAGCATACGAGTTGGTGGACAGTCGTGCTTCGAAAATGGATGCTGCTTTGAAAATGGATGCTGCGGTTAAGCCCGAGAGAAATGAGGAGGCGTATGCCATTGGGCGCAATGCGAACCGGCACCGCAGCGGCCAAGGTGGGATCCAAAGAAATCTGAGCCACCGCAGAAAGGTGATGTGCCCAAGCAATATCAGAAGTGTGGGTATGATCTTCCACATTCTGGAGAGTGCCCTGCCAAGACAAGGGTGTGTGGATGATGCAGCACAGCGGGTCACTTTGACAGAATGTGCCAGGTGGCTAACCTAGTGGTGGTCTTGAGGAGCCAAAGCAGAGCGAACAGTGGTGGCACCCACAAGCAGAAGAGTGTGGCTGCAGTCGAACAAGATCACAAGGAGCTGGGCATTGCGGAGGAGGAGGATCTTCATCTCGAACATCGATGCAATCGCAAAGAAGCACCGAGAGCCCATATGTGAGGTTGACATATGCAAGACTTTTTCCCTGGTCCTCATAGGCACAGGTGCCTCGGATTGTGTGATGGCTTTGCGCCACTACGAAGCACTGCCAGGACCGCCGATGTTGGCCGAGTCCAAGGCCAAGATATAATAATTTGGAGGGGATCATCCACTTCCACTTCGAGGGGTGTTCACGACGTCCGTCAGACTTGCCAATCGATCCATCAAGGCTAAGTTCTTTGTCACAGATGTAAGCCCACATTCTCTCCTCAGCTGTGCGCCATCAGAAGCCCTGGATATAGTACACTTTGCACTTTCTGTGTACCAGTCGGACACCCAGAACCTCACTGAGAGGTTTGCAGGACTGTTTGAGGGCATGGGAAAGCTGAAGGGAGAGCCGATACGTCTACATATCGATAAGTTTGTGAGGCCTTCAGTGCTCAAACACCAACGCATTCCCTTCCATCTAAGGGAAAAGGTGGAACAGGAACTTCAGAGCCTCATTGATCTGGACATCATCGAGAGGGTGGATGGCCCTACCCCGTGGGTGTCTCCCATATTCGTAGCGACTAAGCCCAAACAGCCTGGGGCCGTGCGCATCTGCATGGACATGAGGTTGCCCATCCTGGCCATCAAAAGGGAGCGACACCTAACGCAATGCAGGATGACGTGGTGGGGGAGCTGCAGGGTGCCAAGGTATTTTCTGAGCTTGACCTGTGCTCAGGTTATTACCAGCTCGAACTGCATCCAGACTCTAGGTATATCACCACCTTTACCACTCACAATGGACCGTATTGTAAAAAGGGGCTGGAGGAAAAGTCTCTTGATGACAAGGGAGGAAAAAGAAAGTTAGTTTGGGTTGACTGGGCTCTGAAGACAGATCTGCCTGGTATCATTGAGCGCTGGCTGGAGAATTTCTCCCTGCGCATTCCAAGCACCCAAGATTACAGGAGCAGTTCGTTGACGGGGCCTGTTTTTCTGAGGCGAGCAAAGCAAGATCGTGTGGGGAGCTTCAAACAGATACTTCTGGTAAGCAGATAGTTAAGTGAGGTCACTGTGTGCGGTCGGAGGGATGACTGAATCATAATGTCAGGCAGGCAGGATAGCAAAGGAAATCTCTCGCATTTTACTTTGTCATAGCCAAAATGTTAAAACTCATGTTTTAAAAGATGCACTTGCTCTATTTCTTTCTCTTGTTACAGATGATGGTGAAATGTTCATGGTAAGAACTACTAATTGTGAATTGTGTTTACATGTAATATAATCAGAATATAAAAACGAATTGCATAGTGTCATTCTTGCATTTGGGACTTTATATGTGGATACAGGGGAGATTCATTCTTTTTGGTAATACATTTGTCAATTTGCCCATGCAGATAGAATAACAACCCAGAATAAGCAGTGATAAACAGGTGTGTGCCCTCCTTGCTTGTTGTTGGAGGGAATCTAATATAATATAGATTGCTGGAGGTCCATGAGCCAGCAATGCCTACGGGCGCATAGATCGCTGGTGTAGATAAGCCAGTGATACCGGCCACAAACAGTAGGCCGGGCCAACGGGGAAGTGGAATTGTTTATGCAATCCCTCAACAAGGTGTTTCGCATCACCCAAGGCCAAGGGGGGAAACTGACGAAAAATCTATACCGGTTCCTCCGGGTGTATCGAATCACCCCTCACCAATCTACAGGGGTGGCTCCAGCCAAAGCCTTGTTCAGCAGGTGCCCACGGGGCCTGGTGCCAGAGCTGGGAGATCAGGCCTCCTTGCGTCATAGATCACCAGGAGACCCTGGAGGCAAGAAGGGAGCGCAACGAATGTAAGAACATCCAGAGGAATCTCAGGCCAGTGAGCATCGAAGTAGGGGACACTGTCCTCATACGCAACTGGCATCCCGAAGGAAAACTCTCCCTTAACAACGATCCTGAGCCTATGGGTGTAACACACGTAAAAGGCTCCATGGTGACTGCTTCGGACCAGAGAGGGACAGTGACCAGGAACTCTAGCTTCTTTAAGAAGATTAACATCCGGTACAGCCCTGCCAGGATTCGAGGTGGTGGGGTGCCCGCTCAGCTATCCAGTGCGTCACCCGAGTCAGAAGATGACCCAGGAGATTCAGGGTCGGGGGAACCTCCCCCAGAAGCAACCCGAGAGGAGAGGCGATACCCCCAACGGGAAGGTCGGTGATGCCCTGCCCGTTTCAAGGATTATGTTCTGGACCCCAGTGCCTAGGGGGCCCAGATAGTGACGGTAACGGCCCAACCCGGGCCTTGTCTAGTTGTGTGTGACTTTCTCACTGTGTGTGTCCTGTTCACATTTCTCTATTTATTTCACTGTGTGCTGTTGTTTTGTTTTGATGAAAAATGAGGGATGTTACGATGTGACGGGCGCATGCGCGGGTGGAACGAGGCCATGCATGCACCATTCAATAAAGGAAGCCCATGCCTGCAGCTGCGGCTGGGACTCAGTTGCGAGCAGACCTGTCTCTGCATCTTCTTCAGAGGTACTAGGGGTGGGGGCCTCAATACGGAGGGATACCCGGGGCTGATCCTCTATTCAACAAGTGTAAGGATCCTTTGAACTCCTGACTCCTGACAGTACATTCCCTCCCACAGAAGGGCCTAGATCACGTCTTTGTTTGATAATTTGCATGGAAGTTCTGCAGCAACTGAGGAGCATGGACGTGATGGGGAGGTTCCCAGGATCTTTGATCTGGACCATGGAACCCACTCTACCAAATACATTAGTTTGCCATTATGCAGATGGGAATTCAGGATTGTCTTCACATCATGTTCTGGGTGTCATTGAATCATGATATGCGGGGGCCTCATGGTACGTACCGCTTGAAAGACCAGTTTCAAAAGTGCCACATGAAAGACAATAAGGATCTTCATTTGAGTTGGGAGTTGTAAACGCCTTATTTCTCTTCCTGCTTTATTCTTCCTTATTCCCTTATTATTCTTCCTGCTTTCTTCCGCACCAGAGCATTGTCCGAGTGCTCCTCCCTCATGAACTAGCTGTGAGGCCTGTCTGAGGACCTGCTGGGGAAATGGGCATTTGGAACACATCTCCGCTTCTCGGCTGAAAATCAGGTACAAGCTCCTGTGACATCAAGTGCTGAGCAACACTGTTGCTTATTGGATGCAGATGAATCTTTTTAGATACAAAAGAAGATTAATACTGAATCGAAGAAAAAATTTGTTTTTGTTTGCACCTTTATTGCAAAATGACGACCATTGAATAATGTGATCATCCCGCAGTGTGTTGTCAGCGCGTTGGATACGGCACCTTTATCTTCTGCTTCACCCCTTGTTCTGGGGATGCCTTTCCTGACTGTCCTTTTGCTACCTCGTGGGACCTCTAAAATGGCTGCATCATTATGGGCTGTTCTGTGAGGTCTGGCTGTGTGGGCCTACCTCCTTCCTGCTCACAGATTGGCCTGTGTGCCTGCTGAAAAGTGCCCTATCAGGGACCGGTAGGCTTTAGCCAGACCCCCTGTCAAAGGCCCACTTCAAAGGCCCCTGTCAGCTTCCTGTCCACTTACAGGCCGTCAGATGAGACTTCTACCGCAGCCCAACCCTCCCTGAGGCTGCTACCCCCGGACCATGGCACTACCATGGCTCTGTTACCATAATCTTCATGGTTAGTTCCCTCCTTCTCGATTTACCCTGTACTTCCTTTCTCGGCGGGAACTTTCACCTCTCCCTGTTATGCTCTCATTTGAAGCTGCGTTCTGTACTCATCTTTACCATCTGACTCCCACTTCAAACTCCAAAACTACTCGGCCCACATTTAACCTGAAATTCAGACTTGGCTGTATTTTGAATCTAACTTGAAAGTCAAACCTGGTCGTATTTTGCTTTTAACTTTTGGCCATTGATTGTAACCTGCTAGTCCAGTGATTGTTTCTATACCGCTGTTCCTGCTTACTCCTTCCTCTCCCCCTTTCTTCCCACTTATGGTGCTTTCTGTTTCTCCCATCTACTCTAACTGCTTCTATATCAAATATCCTTCCCTTCTCACTAAGTCTGGAAAGAAGCAGTTTAAAAAGGATATCTTGGCCTCCAAACTGGTCTCTCTATTGCTGATACCTTTTCCAGGGCCTCTTCCAGACAGACCCTCACTGATATCCTCTTTGTTGTTCCTTTGCCGGATCTATGGACCCCCATATAATTTCTGTGCTCTTTCCTGTCTCCTCCTCTCCCATAAATGGTGGCACTTGCTGAGATGTCCTCATGACTTCTTTCAACTCCTCCAGAGTCATCCTTAATGTCTACCTACATGGCACTGTCATGGTCCAAGGTCCCCAGGCCAATCTTCTCCTCTTCAATAAGAGGTTCCCTCGCCTCATCAACTTCCTTTCATCTCCCGCTGTACCCTCCTCTCATTCCTTGGCTACTTTGCTCACTGTTCCCTCCTCCACTGCCCTTCTTCAGGCTACCTCCACAAATCGGCAGGGCGTAACTCTGATTTGTACCCCTCCCCGGGAAGGTCTTTAAGGCCGGCAACCTTCTTCATCTTGCCACTCTCAACTCTCGCTCTGCTGTCAAACACTCCTCTGACATCTGCCACCTCCTTGAAGAACTGGACCTCGATGTCCTTGGTCTTACAGAGACATGGTTCCCGGACAGCTCTGTCACTAGCTTTACACTCTCCTCCCTGATGGCTTCAAGATCCTCTCCACACCCAGATCCACTCAGCCTGGAGCGGGCATAGCTCTGATCTTTCCTGAGTGGATTCCTGCCACTATCATTCCCACTCAGATTTACTCCTCTTTCGAATGCCTTGTCAATCTCTACTAGCCACTCTCTTACCATTGCTACTCTCTACCGGCCCCCTGGGAAAATCACCTCTTTTCTCTCTGATTGGGCTGACCTCTCCTCCTCCCTCCTGGCATCAACCACTCTGCTCCTCCTCCTTGGTGACCTCAACATCCACCTCGATACTCCCTATCCCTTCTCTCTGCTCTTTCATGTCCTCTGTGATTTCCTCTCCCTCTCTATCCTCCCCACTGGCCCGACGCACTCTGCAGGACACACACTTGATGTCTTTATCTCCTCTGGCCTCCCCCTCTCCTTCCTTCTGACCACTCCTCTCTCCTGGAGTGACCACTGCCTTCTGTCCTCTCATCTCTCACTCTCTTCCCCCCCAAGCCAAGCCCACCCCAACACTGCCACCTACCTTCTCGGACATCCAACCTATGAAGCGTGTGTCAGTTGAGGCTTTTGCTGCCACCTTCTCTCCCCACCTCCTCCTCTGTCTGACTTTCACCCGGACACAATCCTGTCCCTTCTCTACTCTTCTATCTCTGATGCTCTTGATGCTCTTGCCCCTGTCATGAGGATCCGCTTGAAGTCCAAAGCCAAATGCAATTCCTGGCATGACTCAGACATAGCTACACTTAAACCTAAGTGTAGGGTGGCTGAGAGGAAATGGAGGCTTCTTGTTCATCTTCTGACAAACTGGCCTGTCGCCTGCTCTAAAGGCAATACTGATTCTCTGTCCGCACCAAGAAGAGACTCCACATTCAAGCCTGTGTCTCTGCGGCATCTAACAACTTGGCCAAACTCTTTCAAATCTGCAAAGAGCTTGCCAACCCTGCTGCAGTCTCTACCCCTTCTCTTGCCTCTCAGGCTCTCTGCAATGCCCTTTCCTCTCACTTTATCTCAAAAACACAGGACATCCTGCCCACACTCTCCTCCCCTCCCCCTCCTATTCCTTCTCAGTCTGTACTTGCTGACTCCCCTCTAACCACCCCTCCACCCTCCTTACCTTCCTTTCCTCTCTTTTTCCCTGATGCGGTCGCTAGACAAGTCCGATCTATGAAAGCCTTGTCAAAACAGGTTCATCCCTGTTCCTCTAAAACCATCAAGGACCACATTGACACCCTCGCCCCGGCCCTTGCCGATTTTTGCAACCACTCCTTTGTCTCTGGTTCCTTCCCCTCCCTCTCCCCTCTGAAGCACTCCCTTGTGCATCCTCTTCTCAAGAAACCCACAGCTGATCCTTCCTGTCCAGCTAACTATTGCCCAATCTCTATTACTCCTTTCTGGGCAAACTCCTGGAAAAGCTGGCCGCCTCTCAGCTTAACCTTCATTCTGATTCTGTTGTCTGTCTCCATGAGCACCAGTCTGGCTTCAGAGCAGCCAGAAGCACGGAATCTGCTCTCCTGAACATCCGTGAAGATTTACTATCCAACCTTGACTCTAACATTCCCTCTGTCCTCATCCTACTCGGTCTCTCTTCTGCCTTCAACACGATCAACCATGCCATCCTGCTCAACTGTCTCTGTGATAACCTGGGTATCTGCGATCAGGCTCTGTCCTGGCTCACCTCTTTCCTCTCTGATCGACCCTCCCAGGTTCAACTTGGGTCCTTCTTATCATCTATCTTCCTCTCTACCTGCAGTGTTCCCCAGGGGTCTGACCTCTTGCCCTAGCCCTTCAACCAATACCTGGCAACTCTTGCCCACTGCATTGCCATTTTCTGCTAAAAAATCCAGTGCTACCCTGATGACACTCAACTCATTTTCAGGCTGCCCTCGGCCACCTCGTCTCCAATCTCTGATTGCCTAACTGCCATTCAAGATTGGTGTGCCGCAAATGATCTCTGTCTGAATGCCAGCAAGACGGAGATCCTCCTCATTGGCACACCTTCACCATCCTTTCCCCTCACTCTCTGGCCAGCCTCACTTGGCCCTCCTCCTATCCCCAGCTGCGAGGCCAAGAACCTCTGGGTCATCTTTGACTCCACGCTTTCCTTCTCCGCCCACAACTCTGAGGTCTCTAAAAAGTCAAACTTTCTACTGTACCTCCTCAGAGGTACTATGCCTTTCCTCTCCTTCCCCCAGAAGCTCACTGTCTCCCAAGATCTGGTTCTCTCTAGGCTGGACTATTGTAACAGCCTCTTTCTAAATTGACCTGCCTCTTATCTCCGCCATCTGCAACTAATCCAGAACAGGACTGGGAGACTTGTCTCTTGGCCTCAAGCCCTGGGATTGTATCTCTACAGTTCTGGAATCTCTCCATTAGCTCCCAGTGGATGCAAGGATTACATTCAAAACCCTCTACATTGTCCACAAGGCTTTCTGGGGCCTGGGTCCAAAATACCTTCAGCTATCTCTCTGCAAATACCTACCCTCTCGAGCTCTTCACTCCCCTACCCATAATTCCCTCAGGGTCAGTCGTTTTTCAAAGAAACGAGCTGGGGGTAGATCTCTGTCTTCGGTGGGGCCTGCCTCTGGAACAGCCTCCCTGCCATTCTAAAACATGAGGAGAACAATCTCCGGTTCCGGAAGCACCTCAAGACCTTCCTCAAGACCTTCCTCTTTACTTCTGCCTTTGCGCCCCCTTTCCCCTGACAATAGTTTCGGGTGGATAACCAAGCCCTGTCCCCCACTTAGTATTTTGACCCTACTCATGGGCATTTGTCTGCATATTTCTTGTAAGTCTGTTTTGCATAAGTGAGATTCTCTTGGACCTTTTTCATCACTTGTTTTATCTGGTTATGTCGTACTTGTATGGTAGGTAGTGGAGAGGAGAGAGATGGTTGGGGCAACATGCTCAGGTGGTGTTTGTGGATGCGTGCATAGCATTGTTATATGCCAGTTCAGCTAACCAGTCTCACTCCACCCATGATATGTCTGCACTTTGTGTGAAGCATTGTAAATACTGCACCACCTCCTGGTTCACCCTCTCCATCTGATCATCCAGAATAAGGTAATAGCTCATGTCCATTCCTAAGAGCTTGCAAAAAGCCAGAAATGTGATGCAAACCAGGTATCAGATATTAAACAACATGCCACTCAGTGGGGTATCCCTTGCAGACGCCAATGCAGACGGACTATGCGACAAATTGAGGGTATTCGGCCCCATCTCCCCAAGGGGGAGCCCCTTACTGTGAGGCTAGGGAGGTGAGCCCGCTCTGCAATAACCCCCCTAGGGATAGAGCCAAGTGGGACCCCACCGGGAGAGACTTCCCCTTTAGAGGACAAGGACTTCTGTTCCCATGAGGAACTCCCTCAGGCTGGACATACCATGGCCTACATGGGATGTGTTAAAACACAAGTAAATATGAATTGTCAAAACTGTGATGAAGAAACTCCAAAGGGATATCATTATCTTGATATTAAAGGTTGTTTCCCTTTAAATCAGGATGTCCACTTTACTGGAGCAAGGATGTTAAAGGAGTGCTTCCGTGGAGTGGGAGAGAAACATGAGATGAGAGAGAGGAATGTAAGCATAGGCTGCGGGAGGTCCCAAGCTACGCTACATCGGTTGAGAGTCGAGAGTGAGAAATGTCTTGTATGAGCTTGTTAGGGAGAATTCTCCAGAATGGCTAATTTCCCTTACCCACTGAGTCCCTCAGGAATTTTGCTGGATTTCTAGGATTTATTGTTTTCACCTGGTAAGAGTGTGAGCCTTTTTTCCCACTCTTACATGTGTTTTGCTGTGTGTGTGTTCAACATTTGTGTGTTCATAGACTGTGTAGCCTCACCTACTCCACAGGCATCATCTTTTTACTGTGTGTTACACAGCACCTTCAGTGCAGTGACACAGGGTTGTCTTTTAGACTTCCCAACTCAGACTCCATTTTCTGGGACTGACTACTGTCTCACAGAACATGTAATGTTGCCATTGACTTTATTAGTCTTTTTAAATCCACAGACCCAGTACAAACCATCTTACATGGAGTACTGGAAAGGGTTATTACCTATCTCTTTTTGTCTGTTTCTCTTGGTGCATTGTTTCGCTCCCTTTTCATCAAGACTTAGCTGTTGACAGTGGGAACTACCCTATTTTTCCTACCGCGGTTATCTTAAATAAACTTGGTATTGTTTTAGGCTAGCTTGGTAGATTCGAACTTAAACCCGCTAGACCATATATGTTTTATTTAGGTTCCGGCTGGGTTTATTTGCCATTTCTTTTTGAAAATGGCCCTCATTACACGATAGGCGCTAAGGGATTACCAGCACTGGTCAGGGATCAGGTGCCGGTAATCCCTTACCGCCCTACTACGAGGTCCCTTAGCGGGTCCCTCCCCTAATGCCTGGTTTTCCCAGGCATTAGGGAATGGACCCGCTAAGGGACTAGAGCTAATAACGGTACCGCAAATTGTGGTATCGTTATTAGCTCCTTCCCCATTCCCATTGAGCCCGATGGGGGCTCAAATGGGAATGGGGAATGGTTCCCAGAATGGGGACTTACCGGTCCCACCAAGGTCGGAATGACCTGGTAAGTCCCCATTCCGGGAACACGTACCTGGAATGCGGTAAGGGGGTAGACATGGCGCTAATAGCGCCATGGCTACCGCCTACCGTGTAATGAGGCCCAATGTCTTTCTCGTGTTTTACTCTGCGCGCCAAACCAGGTTTGGGTCCTTTGTTCACCGTCTTTTTGCAGGCTTCTACGCAGAAGCCCTCCTTAGGCGCCTGTATGTCTGGGGGGGGCAGGATGTGAGGGAGGGGTTTAGGACTCCCTGCACAGGGTCTCCTTGGAGACCCATGTCGCACTCTGAACTGTTTGGCTGTGGTGACTGTCCCGGTGGGACAGCCATCCTGCTGTGTGATTGGCAGCCAGGCTGTGTGAATGGGGAAAACTGCATAAAAAGCAGATCTCTGGGTCTGGAAAGGCAGAGTCGCCACTGGAACGAAAGAACCATCAAGGAGCTGACGGAAGAGGACCCCTACCATGACTGAACCGCCCGGTGAAGCCCTGCTGCAGGTCCGAATCTTCGAACTCCAACGACAGAGAAGATCCTCCAGGAATATTCTCCCCCTGAGCTGGTGGGACAAACCAGTTCGCCCAAACTGCAAGCCAGGACTCCCTCCTCTGGTCGAATTCGCTGTACAGAGCTACAGTGGGCCGGATAGCCACGAAGGTCGGACCCTGCTTGGGTTTTAAGGAGCGCTCCTTTTATTTGTTGCTTTGCTCTGTTGATAGTTTCTTCCCTAGGCAGTGCAGGACCCTCCAGTCTTCCTACTTCATGTCAGTCCGACAGTCGCTTCAGGAACCGTGAGCCTGCAGGAACTGCCAGGAACTGCCAGGAACGTCCGCCTCAGCTACAGCCTCTTCTCCATTTAAAGGTACTGTACAAGTCTGGTTGTTCGTTTCGTTCAGCCGCGGTGAAAGTGTGTGAAATCTTTCTCCAATCCGAGGGCTTGTCCTTCTCCACTCTTTAAACTAACTTTTCTGCCGACCAACTTCATCCAGAACTCTTGGCAAAGACTTAACCGCAAACTACCTTGAGCTGTGTGATCTTGAGCAAAAGACTTTTGTCCTATTGACTTTGGCCCTAAGCTTTTCACTGTAGTCCCTCTTTCTAGATTGACCTGCTTACTTACCTGTTGGTGCTGTTCAATTTCTGCCTAACTTTGTCTTTCCCTCCCTTTTTAATTTCTGGAGTGCCATTTTGCTCCCACTTCATTTGTGAGCTTAACTTTTCTGGAACCTATCGGGAGTGGTGTGGTGTATTAAGAGTGTGATTTTTAAACTGCTTTACTTTAGCAAAGTGTTATACAACTGATGTGTAAATAAATGTATATTCTTTTACTCAGAAACCTTGAGTCAGTGTTTGAATCATAGTAATTGCTGTCCTTTGTGTAACTATTGATACTGCTCACTTGCTCTTGAGATAAGTCTGGCTGCTCAGCCATCGTTACCACTTTTACTGTGTAGTACAGGCTTGTACCAAAGGTGAATTTGTACTGTCACTTGCAGTCTTAATTGTGTGTGGTGTTCCCAAAGGATATAATTCTGCCTAACAGAGCTGTTCGGGACTCCAGAGTCGCAGCAATCCTGATAAGCAAGAATCAACTGGGCAGAAGCCCAAACCAAAACGGAGGTGGTGGCGAGACCACAGGAGCAAATCTGTGGTCAACCCTTGGTCCGAGGAACATTTCTGAGGCTGCAGACAGCCGAGAAGAACAGTATGTCCGTGATTGCAGTCCAGGACGGTGGCACCACTGAAAAGGGAGCAAGAACGCAAACACCGGAGAGAAGACGACATCTGCAACACCCAGTAAGAAGGAGAGACCCTGAAAGCAAAACCCTCCAACGATGTTCCCCACCAAGAAAGAAGGTAACTGGTCGAACAGGAGGTACGGGAGACTCCAGTGAATCAATGTTATACATCCAACTCATCCCAGTATAAGACACAGAAGAGAGTTAGCTTTGAACCTGAATGGATCCAGAGAAAACATCAAGAGAGAATTATTGTAATGTGCAGCCACCTCATCACAGTAGAAGAGATTAAATAGATTTACCTGTGAGAACAAATGAACACCAACAGTGCAAATCAGGAGAACATCATTATCACCCAGAGTTAACTTGTCACAGTAGAAGATACGAAACAGAGTTAAACCTCACAAATAAGTAGACATGAATGTCACAAATTAAGAGAAAGCCTTGATAAGAAACTGGACAATAAGAGAGAGAACCAATGGGACAGAATACCCTAGGAAAAGGGGAAAACAAAGTGCTATCCTGAACCAGAACGAAGCACTATTAAAAAGAAAGCTCAGAGCCTACAGACATTTACCAGATACAAACCAGAGGAATCCAGGAAACTAAGTTCCCTTGAAGGGTACAAGCAGGTTTATGAGCAAAAGCATAAACCAACTAAGAGAGAGTGTAACGCTCACCTGGTATCCACGGGGACGTCACTCAGCCTGTTCTGACCTCTTACGACCTCGAACCCTTCCCTGGAGTCTACTCGACTGGAGACTGGGCCTTGTTTTCTTGGAAAGTGTGCTCTCCGTCCTGCTTTCAGCGCAGGGGCGCGTTGATTGATGCAGGCTCGTTGCTGCCTAGTTACTTCACTGGCAAGAATCCGACAGGTAAGTATAATGAGTCTTTTGAACAGTTCTCTAACTTCGTTCCTTTCCTTCCTTAGATGATGGCCGGTGTCCGGGGATGGCGACGTGCTGCTGAGATGAGTTGCGCTGAAGTTGAGTGAGAGCGCAATGCGCGATGCAACCCTTTCGTATTTGTATTGAACTGAGATCTTTTTCTGTGTCGTTTAGGTGCTGTGATGTTTTCAGCGTGGATGCCGGTTATGAAGAAGAAATGCAGTGAGTAAGCGCGGTATGCGGCGCCTCTAGATGTTTCCACGCTAACCTGGAGTGTCTTTTCCCTCTTGCAGATGGATGAGAAGTTCCGGAGACAGAGTTCCCCCAGAGCGGCTGGGATTCAGGTAAGCGTTTGAAGCTTGTACAGTCTTTAAAAAATAAGCGAAGATTTGCTGAATGCTTACTAATGTCTTTTTTCTGTTCTTTTCCCTTTTCCTTAGGAAGCGGCGTGCCGGGATGGGAATGACACCGCTGAAGATGCCCGCAGAACAGAGGAGCGATGAATGATGGGCAG
This sequence comes from Ambystoma mexicanum, assembly GCF_040938575.1. Taxonomy (NCBI): domain Eukaryota; kingdom Metazoa; phylum Chordata; class Amphibia; order Caudata; family Ambystomatidae; genus Ambystoma; species Ambystoma mexicanum. Next base: position 158,858,713 of record NC_090925.1, read on the forward strand.
AAGCACCACAAGGTAAGGCTGTTCCTAACGGTGTTCTTGTTCTTGCAGGAGCTGAGCACAGAAGAAAGATGCAGGCCTACTGGAGACCGATCCGAACATGGTGAGTGTCACGCTGCAGGTGCAGAAAACACAAAGCATGTTTGTCAGCCTGGGCGTGGCTTAAATGGTCTCTGGGTATCCCAGGTATCTCTGGGCTGAACCACACCCAAAAGACTAGACTGCACACGCAGTTCTGGGAACCGAAATATGTGGGGGCATCCATCTTGTCCCCATCAATGCACTACAAGTCCAATCCCCAATGTTATCCTATGGGAGTGAGTGAGTCTGGTGCCACAAGCGCCAAGTCTGACTCCAAGTGGGTCTTTGGAGGGATGGAGAGGCCCTTGAGGGCCATGTAGGTGATCGTGGCCTGGCTCCAGCCTGACATCTTGGAGGGCTGAGGACATGAGGGGCAGGAATCATGACAGCACTCCCCCCCCCCCAAGGCCCCTCTCAAGGTGGCTCTTCTGTCTGTTCCTGGTTTGTTTGGATGGTTTTGATGAAATCGTCTAATCAAGTGAGGTGCATGGATGTAATCACAAAGCTCCCATGTCCTGTCTTGTGGACCATACCCCTTCCAGTCTACTAAGTAGTATAATGTATATCTGACGTGCTTTGAATCCAGGATGTCCTTGACTTCGAATTCTGGCTCCCCGGCGACTACTACTGGCTGCGGTGGCGTTGCTACCCGGGTCCCAGGTTGAACAGCTTTAAGGAGAGACACGTGGAACACAGGATGAATCTGCATGTTTGACGGCAGAGCTAGTCTGACCGCCACAGGATTTATCACAGAGGTGACGGTGAATGGACCCAGGTATCTTGGACGGAAAGTTCGGGTTCCTTTAATGGACACGTGTTTAGACGCCAGCCAGACTTTGTCTCCCACTTGGTAGTTGGGGGCCTTTGCTCGGTGTTGATCAGCAAACTTCTTTTGGTGATTATTAGCTTGAAGTAGGTGTTCAGCTGCCCTTTTAAAGGTTTGAGAAATGGTCGTGAGCAAGGTTTTGACTGCTGGCATTTCCAGGATTGTAGGAACGTCCAACTCAGAAGTACATGGGTGCCTGCCATACATGGTATAAAAGGGTGTCTGCCCAGTGCTGGTGTGTAGGGAATTATTATAAGCATATTCAGCTATCCATAATAGGTCAAACCAGCTTCCTTCAGCTTGGTGTGACATGCAACGCAGATACTGCTCGAGCGTCTGATTTGTCCTCTCAGTTTGACCATCCATTTGGGGATGGTGACTGGTAGATTCCCAGATGTCGATCTGGGCCATAGAGCAGCATTTTCTCCAGAAGGTAGATACAAATTGAGTACCTCGGTCTGAGACCAAAACTGAAGGAAACCCATGGAGCCGTACGATGGCTTCAAGAAATACCTTTGCCAGAGTGGAAGCATTTGGGAGCCCCTTAAGAGGAATGAAATGTGCCATTTTTGAAAATAGGTCCACGACCAAAAGAATAGTGTTTAACCCTTGATTGGGTGGTAAGTCAGTAATAAAATCGAGGGACAACGTGTGCCAGGGTGCTGGTGGGATTTCCAATGGTTGTAATAGCCCAGCCGGTTTCTGCTTGGATGACTTGTTTTGAGCACACACTCCACAAGATAGGATGAATTGGATAATGTCTTTACCCCACGTGGGCCACCAATAATTTTGTTTTACCTTGGCTAGGGTTTTAGCGATTCCGGGGTGGCCCTCGATCAAGAAATCATGATAACCGGACATGACTTGTTCTCGTAGTTCTTGGTTTGGTAAGAATAAACGATTCCTGAAGTAGGGCAACTGATCTTTTATCATGTAATGTTCTCCTTGTGCACTCCACGCTTGTAATTACTCCGGACTCATCAGGTTTTGGATTTCTTCATGTAATTCTTTCTGAGTTATGGTTGCTGTGATTCCTAGGAGCTTGTCACTCGGGATGATTACTATTGGGTCAGGGGTCTGATACCCTTGCTCTTCCACCCCCATACGGGAATGGGCATCGGCCTTCCCGTTTTTCACCCCTGGTCGAAATGTAATCACGTAGTCATATTCAGCAAAAAAAGAGCCCAACGTAGTTGTTTTGTGAGGATTGGGCCTTTGCCGTTTTTAGGTACTGGAGGTTCCGGTGGTCAGTTATTATGGTGATTGTGTGTCTGGCGCCCAAGAGGTAGTGCTGCCATGCCTTAAAGGCTGACTTAATGGCCAGGAGTTCTTTGTCTGTGATAGCGTAATTGAGTTCAGGGGGTGTGAATTTACGTGACCAGAAGACAACAGGGTGTAACTGGCCTTTTGCGAGGGACGGCTCCCATAGCCATGCTTGAGGTGTCCGTTTCCACCAGGTATGGGAGATCAGGGCGAGGGTGGCGTAAGATTGGGGCTGATGTGAATCTTGATTTGAGTTCCTGGAAAGCTTCCTCAGCTTCTGTTGTCCACTGGAACCTTTTGTTGCTTTTCCTTAGCAATGACGTGATGGGATGCACGATTTGCGAAAATCCTGGGATGAACCGGCGGTAGAAGTTTGCAAAACCCAGCATACTTTGAACGCCCTTGAATGAATTTGGGGATTGCCAGTTCAGGATAGCATCTACCTTGTGTACATCCATTCGGATTCCATTCGGGCTGAGAATAAAGCCCAGGAATTCCACCTCAGAGACATGGAATGAGCACTTTTCGAGATTTGGGTAGAGCGGGTGTTGACAGAGTTTCTCCAATACGGATCGGACGTGTTTAACGTGGTCCTGCTTTGATGCAGAATATATTAGAATATCGTCGATGTACACTAGAGCACAGACATCAATCAATTCCCGTAGGACATCGTTCATGAAGTATTGAAATGCTGCAGGCGCGTTGCAAAGGCCAAAGGGCATTACTTGATATTCTTACAAGCCATATTTGGTGCGAAAAGCAGTTTTCCATTCGTCCCCCTGTTTTACGTGAACAAGGTGATATGCCCCCCTCAGCTCTAGTTCTGTGTAGATTTGGGCATCTTTGTCTTGATCAAGCAATTCAGGGATCAGTGGCAGGGGGTAGTGGTTTTTTACGGTAATCTGGTTCAGTGCGCGATAGTCGATGCACGTTCTCAAGTCCCCCTCCTTTTTCGGTACGAAGAATAGAGGACTGGCTGCTGGAGACTTTGAGGGACGGATGAACCCGTTGGCAAGGTATTGGTCAAAATAGGCCTTCAGGTGCTGGTTTTCTGGTTCCGTGAGTGCGTAAATTCGCCCACAAGGGATTTGTGCGCCGGGTATCAGGTCGATTTGGCAATCGTATGGTCTATGCGGTGGCAGGGTATTAGCCTGTTCTTTCTGAAAGACATCTTGAAAGTCCTGGTATTCACTTGGTAGGGTGCCGATTGCCACAGTCGCAAGCGTGGAGGTTCTGGTGGCTATTGGTTGTTTCTCTTGGCGATAACATGTATGGGGTCAAGTCTCGGGAAAGGCCAATTATTTTGCTCACCAATCGATTCAAGGATTGTGAGCTACCAACCATGGCATTCCCAAAATCAACCGGAACTGTGGTGCCTTAATGAGGTCGAAAACGATAGATTCTTGGTGTCCATCCTGGCACAGGAGTGTTAAAGCTGCAGTGCATTGGGATACTGGACCAGAAGCTATTTCTGTGCCGTCGACAGTGGTAACAGTGGTAACAGTGTCAGTGGTTGATTTAGGGCGTAACGGAAGCCCCATCTTTGCCGCAAGATCCTGGTCAATGTAATTCCCAACGGCTCCACTGTCAATGTACGCTCTTACTGCGTGCATCCGAGATGGTTGTTGGTGATTGATCAAGACCACAGATAGTGCAAAATGGGAAGTCTGTAGTTCACTTTCTTCGCTCGACAAGTGGACCCCTAGACTTGCCGGGCTGGGGAGTTTTCCGATTCCTTGATGGTATCTTCCTTGTCCGTGGCCCCTACCGGCCTCCTCGGTGGCTTCACAGGGCACTCTTTAAGGAAATGACCTGACCTTCCACAGTACAGACATAACTGCTGCTGTCTCCTTTTATCTCTTTCCGCTTTAGTCAAGGGGGATCTGACCCCCTCGATTTGCATTGGTTCTCCTGAACCTTCCGTTGTGCGTGCAATATTGTCCTTTGAACGCACATACATGGGGCGAGGGTCCGGTCTGGTTCAATTTGCTCTTCGGTCCTGCAACCTATGATCCAGTTGAACAACAAGGTCAATTAATTCTGAGCAGTCTTTCGGGGGGTTCACTACTTGTGCCAGAACATCCTTGAGCTCCCTCCACAAGCCCTGATGAAATAACGTGGTTCTCTTCTCCACTGGCCATTCTGCTTCAACTTCGAGTCTATTGAACGTGGCTATGTATGTTAATAGGTCTTGATTCCCTTGGCGTAGGGACAGAAGTTCGTTGTCTAATGCCTGTCCATGAGTACGACGGGCAAACAGCTTTTCCATCTCCTGCTGAAAGCCCCTGAAGTCATGCAGCAAAGGATCGTCTTGGGCCACAAAGGGTACAGACCAGTCCGCGGCGCTACCACTCAGGTAGGATAGCACAAAAGCGACCCGTGATTGGTCATTCGGAAAGGCCCCTGGTCTACAAAGGAAGTGCAGGCGGCACTGGTTCATGAACATTGCAAACCTCTTGGGATCCCCCATAAATTGTTTGGGCGGGGCCAAGGGAACTGCCCCAGGAAGGGTTATCTGAACGGGATTGGCTGATGGTGTGGTGCTGGCATAGAGGGCACGCTTCCCGGCAATGGTGCATGCCCTGCTTGTGACTGGAGAAGTTGCTGGCTTAAATCATCAGTGCGTTCTTTGGCTACTATCAGCTCTCTCCTCAGGGTGTTGGTCTCCTGCTTGGCTGCATGTACTTCGGAACATAGCTGCCCCAACATGTGGGCTAACTGGTCGGTTTCTGACGTTTCCATGACACCCAGGTGGATTTTGATGTGAGGCTTTGTATTCTGTAACGCTCACCTGGTATCCAGGGGGACGTCACTCAGCCTGTTCTGACCTCTTACGACCTCAAACCCTTCCCTGGAGTCTACTCGACTGGAGACTGGGCCTTGTTTTCTTGGAAAGTGTGCTCTCCGTCCTGCTTTCAGTGCAGGGGCGCGTTGATTGATGCGGGCTTGTTGCTGCCTAGCTACTTCACTGGCGAGTCTGACAGGTAAGTATAATGAGTCTTTTGAACAGTTCTCTAACTTCGTTCCTTTCCTTCCTTAGATGATGGCCGGCGTCCGGGGATGGCGACGTGCTGCTGAGATGAGTAGCGCTGAAGGTGAGTGAGAGCGCGAGATGCGATGCAACCCTTTCGTATTTGTATTGAACTGAGTTCTTTTTCTGTGTCTTTTAGGTGCTGCGACATTTTCAGCGTGGATGCCGGTCATGAAGAAGAAATGCGGTGAGTAAGTGCGGTATGCTGCGCCTCTAGATGTTTCCACGCTAACCTGGAGTGTATTTTCCCTCTTGCAGACGGATGAGAAGTTCCGGAGACAGAGTTCCCCCCAGAGCGGCTGGGATTCAGGTAAGCGTTTGAAGCTCGTACAGTCTTTAAAAAATAAGCGAAGATTTGCTGAATGCTTACTAATGCCTTTTTTCTATTCTTTTCCCTTTTCCTTAGGAAGCAGCGTGCCGGGATGGGAATGACACCGCCGAAGATGCCCGCAGAACAGAAGGAGCGATGAATGATGGGCAGAAGCGCCACAAGGTAAGGCTGTTCCTAACGGTGTTCTTGTTCTTGCAGGAGCTGAGCGCAGAAGAAAGATGCAGGCCTACTGGATACCGATCCAAACACGGCGAGTGTCACGCTGCAGGTGCAGAAAACACAAAGCATGTTTCTCAGCCTGGGCGTGGCTTAAATAGTCTCTGGGTATCCCAGGTGTCTCTGGGCTGAACCACACCCAAAAGACTAGACTGCACATGCAGTTCTGGGAACCGAAATATGTGGGGGCATCCATCTTGTCCCCATCTATGCACTACAAGTCCAATCCCCAATGTTATCTTATGGGAGTGAGTGAGTGTGGTGCCACAAGCGCCAAGTCTGACTCCAAGTGGGTCTTTGAAGGGATGGAGAGGCCCTTGAGGGCCATGTAGGTGATCGTGGCCTGGCTCCAGCCTGACATCTTGGAGCGCTGGGGACATGAGGGGCAGGAATCATGACAGAGAGCCAAAAATGAACCAAGATGAAGAAAGGAAGCGCAAAATCCTGTTAAGGGAATTAAAGAGACTGATACAAGAAGTCACTCAAGACTATTTGCAAATTGTATATTAAAGACTGCTTCTAGCAGAACCTGCAGAAGAAGGGAGTCATTCTCCTGACCTAAGTTAGTTTTTCTTAGTGGTGGGGTCAGTTAGGCTAGTTTTGGACAGCGGACTGGTTTCGTTTGGATATTCATGACTCACAGATGAGTGCCTGTGTTAATAAAATAGGCAGTGACCACCTATAGACCTAGAGAAAGGTAGGCATTCTATATTATTTTAATAAACCAAAATATATAATGTAATAAGAGATTATGTGTCCTTCTAATGTGCCACTGTTGTTAAAACAAATCTGTTAACATGCCCACTGACAGCCATCCCTTACAAGGTATGAAGTGCGCTAGCATTGTAGGTGAATCCACCATTACTAGCAATGATGTGTACCCTGAAACAGGGTTTAACTCTAAAATAAGGTCCACCAATACTGTATGCCGGTTTCTACTGGTTGGCCTTGCTTCGGGTGCAGGTCTTGCACTCAAGCACATAGCGGCATATATCCAGTATCATCTGCAGCCACCAGATATGTTGATTTACCAGATCCTGCATTTTGTTTACTCCCGGATGTCCAGCCAAAGGGGAATCATGAAACCATTGCAAGGCCTGTGCTGGGTAGGTAGATACAGGGCTTGGCCCTGAAATGATAGGCCAACATTGACCGTTATTCCCAGTGCCGGGTCCTTCCCACGCTATAGTTCTTGTATGGTCATTGCTTTTCCTATTTGCTGAAAAAGTTTGTCATCTGCAGCTGTTTCTCCAATTATCCTTAAGGATGGGACTCTAGGCTGGGATTCCTCTTTTGGGTTTTTGTCCTCTCAATAGTGTGCTTCAGGTATCTGGACAGGATATCCACCTTTCTGTTTTCAACCCCTAGTCGGTAGGTGACTACAGAATCGAAGTCCGCGAATTGCAATGCCCATCGTAGTTGCCACAGACTTAATGTTTGTGTCCACTTCAGAAACGGAGGATCTGGGGTCTGTTAATACTGTAACGGCATGGTGGTCCCCCAGGAGATAATGTCGCCATTCAGTGAAGGCAGTTTTTATCACCAACAACTCCCGGTCTGTGATAGTGTATTTCTGTTCATTGGGACATAACCTTTGCTGGAGTTATATGCAACCGCCTTCTGTGAAGGCGGGGAGGGGGTCCCTGTAACAACGTTTGTCCATTGAATTGCATAGGTTTTTGCTTGTGCAACTTAACCATAAGGTTCCTTAAACAATGTTTTTTGCCAGTGAATTTCATTGTTTTTTAGCAGGATACCCTTAGTGCGTAAAGAAGAACTCTCCAACATAGTGAAACTGCTGGCAGCATGGTAACGCAGATAGCAGTCGCGGACTATGCCTCTGGTTGCGCACATTGGGTGACATCCAGCCTGCTGAGGAAGGCAGATGATCTCTAATAGAGAAGTGCCAAACACAAAAAATATATGGTTACAGCAGCATGGAAAAGAATGGCAAGAGAAAATACAGCAGGTATACAAATTGTGTATGTACAAAGCAAACAGGAGAAAGTCATTGGGAGGACACATTAAGGGAATGCATCAACAACAGAATTAACATCTGCCTTCACCAATCGTAACGCACTGCTACTGTACAAAGGAAGAAAGAACTAACAGACAGAGTAACGACTGGCAAGACCTAAGAGCAAAACATCGGTACAATGTAGTAAGGAAGCTGAACTGTCTTTAATGATTGCACAGGTGTTGCAGTGTGCAATGGTAGATATGTAAAACATGTCTTTTTGTAACGCGGCAATGTCAAGCACCTTCGAGTGGCAGGAAAGAAATGTCCCTCATAACAGAATTACTTTCTACAGAAACCCCATTGGTACGCACTGTTGTGTGAAGCGTACATTATGTACTATATATTCCTGCATGTACAGCAAATGCATTCTGTTTTCCGTAAGAAAACATATTGGAAAGGAAAGCAAGGTAGTATAACGTGCAAGTCTTGCACAACATCATGGGCGCGTAGCAAAAGGAAAGAAACTGTGTAAATACCCAAATGGACAGGCTGGAAGGCAAAGTGAAAAAAATGGTGACCAATAATGATAATTTTGCTAAGTGTTTGGGTGGTATGCTTTTTTCCGTTGAGACTCAGCAGCACACAGTCCTCCTTGCAATGCTTGCAAATAAGCAAAAGATAGGTGTCCTATGGACTAACCACAATCACAATGGACGCATCCATACAATGACAGCAGGCTCTGCATGTCCGCATGTTTTCCACCACCTAGCAATGCGGGTGGAAACTGACGTTTGTGCGTACTGCAAGTACAGGCATGTGTATATGTGCCTCTGTGTCCTGGTAACATCAGCACTCTGCAGCATATGCAAAGGAATGTTGATTTGGTTGGGGCATCCACCCACGTCCTACAGATAGGTATGCAAATATGCATCCCACCTGCTGTACCCTATAAATAGCCAGCATCTTCCCACAATGGTCGGCGCACGTCTGGTGCACTATTAGTCCATAGAAAATTGGCAACAGTGTGCATAGTACACCCACGCACATGCGCACAATGCAGGTCGGCCAAAAAGCATCCAGCGGACTGTCGTCCAAAAGCGTACATGCCAACACTCTGTGGCCAAAAATGTGTAGGGATGTTAACGTTTCAAAAATCGTACCTACCATACTGATGACATAACGGGAAATGATTCCACATCAAGGCCACCCGATCAAATGACAGGACGTAACATCACAGGGAATTATTGCATGTGAACTTTGACCTTATGAAATTACAGGATATGGCCTCAGTTGACATATGGCCTTTAAGACCTTACAGTAGTGGAGTGTGTGGTGTGCTCCATCCCATATCCTGTGACCCATCATGATAAAGAAAAGTACCAAATGAGTGACATGGACATACTGTCACCCGTTTCTTCCTCAGCACAACACAATTTCCTCTTCAAACATATCAATAACAACAATGTAATTCACCATTCACTTTGGATTTTTAGAAGTGGAAGAAACCTAGTGAACAATATATGAAGGCACAACACATGTAGTACTTCTGTACAAATAAACCATTTGAATAGTTCTTGGTAAAACAAGCAACATGTCAGTGGGTAAAGACGAGCAAGTCAAGAACGTGATAATACTGTACTCAGTAGGTGAATGCAGTAACTTTTTAAATAGCAAAGTGTACATTCACATCAAACCGATTTTGTTTTGTAGAGGCCTAATAAAGCGTACATTTCTAACAAAAACAAGTCTACGTGCTGTTACAAACCGTAATGTTACATTTAAGTAAGTACGAATCAGATAATTGGGGCCAAAATATGACCAAACATACAATAGAGGGTTCCAAAATCAGGGGAGCTGGGACCCATGTAGATGCTACTTGTAGCAGAGAAGGGCCTGGATAGCTTGACACCCAACAGGTAGCAGGAGCTACATTTCACTCCCACACCAACTACTCCCAAGCATACCTATGGCAATGTGGGACAATCTATAATTAAACATTGTGACATATATAAATCACATTTAAAGCGTAAGGGGTCTTCAATAATGGACAGAATTAGCTGTTCCCTTCTTTTGTGAAAGCTACATTTGCAGAACCACATTCACTACCTGCTTGTTGGCCACTGTTACCTCCTGTTCACTCGTGAATGCTGGATACCCAGGAGCTGCTTTCAGATCCTGCTTCTCCAATCTTAATTGCGGGGTCTGTCACACTTATTGTGTATTACAGTACAGCCCATAGTGGACGTATTAATTGCACAATCTGGACATTTTCCAATCTATGAATCAGAGGAGGGGACAGGAACAGCAAGACAAAGTACAGGCATCAAACAGTGCCTATTCACCACAGGGTACACCATGTGAAAGGTGCATTAGAGGTCAACATAATATATCACTCAGTTTCCTACACAGGCCTTTTGATCTCACAAGGAACAGATACACTATTGGGGGTTTGTGAAAGGTGCATAGAGACTCAAAGAACACATCATTGACTTTTCTACACAGTCACTCAGACCTCACAAGATACAGATACACGGGTGGGGGTCTGTGCAAAGTGCATTAGCGACTTCAATAAGCTCTCACTCAGTTTCCTACACAATCTGTCAGACTGCACACAGTACACAAACACTGTGGGGGGACTGTGAATGTTCTTGAGCAGTGTGTCACAAAGGCATGTGACAGGCCTGGGTAGGCTGGGGTAAAAGAGTGTCTCTTGAAACAATTTCTAGAAGAAAATGGGTGTATTTCAGTTTTAGCAATGGTGAAATGGCCAAATGTACTCTGCTACAGTGTGTCTGCCACTACCAGCAACCATGTCACTCTGGCTGAGTATGCAGAGTAGTGGAGAACATTATGAATGGCCCTTCCTGTCACCCACACCCGCAGCAGTGATACTCCCCATTGTCCCAATGTCATAGGTAGCTTTCAGAAAAAGGGAGTATACGTATGTGCGTTTACCCAAAGACTGCAACGGCCTTGTCTGAATCAAGCTGAAACATTCCTTCTTCCCTTTCCAGTGTCTTCTTTGCAGCAGAGCGACATTGCGTACTCATAAAAAGTTGCACACGCTTCCACCAATAACATTGAAGAGCTCTCCATTTCACAGTATTAATTGTGTACAACAGGCCTCTGCTTGCACACCACGGCCACAAACGCTGTTGCACAATCCCTGTGGCTGTACAGTGCCATTTCCATGACCACCATCCTCAAAATCTTTAAATGTGGCTTTTGATCTGTGTGCAGCCGTGGGGGAAGAAATTGCAACCAGGGTACGGGAAGTTCGTTGTAGGAGGTGGCTCTCGAGACAGCATTTTCTTCTTTCTTTTTTACAAGCTTGTAGCCAAACACCTTTTCTTTCGGATACTATTTGCTTTTCTGTTTTCTTGTGCGGACATTCTTACAGTAAAGTCTTCACTGCTTCTTGTAGATGGGCAAACAACACAGCATTACCAGTGGGCGACAAAGAAATGCCATTTTCTTGAAAAAACTCTGGATTCCCAAAATGAGGTCATTGTTGCAGAAGAACATTCCAGCACGGGACACAAAAGTGTACATGTTTCTGTTAATGAGACACCTTCCTGCCTCGGGCTCCAAACAACATCCATGAGCTATGTCCCATACTGTTTGTGGTGTTATGGATGAGAAAAGCACCTTTGCAGTGGGAAAAAGCCACTTCACTAGATTTACCAACCTCCTCAGTCGACAGAACAAACCTGCACAACCTGCGTAACCCATATGCATGCCGCCGTAGTGGATGACGACAACATCTGCTCTACCAAAAGTGGCCAAGTATTTGCAAAGTGCATGCATGTCGGCAAAACTGCGCTTCGACATAGCATTCCACAATGCGTCCACTCCTTCCAAGCCAAAATTGCAGCAAGATTTCTTTCCAAGGGCATACTTGTGAAGATCTATCACAAAGGCATCACCCAAAGCCCAGACAATGCGTTTCGCCATGTCAGCCATCCTCACTATGCACTATACAAGGTACAACATTTTCACCACCCCTTCCTATAAACCACACCCACAGTACATTATTGGGTAATCCGGACAGTCCCATGGCCATTGGCCAGCATGGTGAAAAGGACAGATTGTTGCACTTGCGGTGCTCAAAAGACCGCGAGGGCCGCACCCCAGTAAAACAGTAGCAGTCCATCTTCCCTTTCCACTAGCTTTTCTCTGCCCTGGAAAACGTTAGCATCTAACTCTGTTTTTTTGTACACAACAATTCGTAGGTACCGTTACAAAATCAACCTGCTACTGTGCTGTTACTGCACAGCATGTGCAGTGCAAAGGTTATTGAAAAATTACAAGATTACTGCATCCACATTCACCCACATAAGCTCCCAGCACCACAAAATGGATGTACGCAAACTTTTTCTGCAGTATGTTTACTAGTGTACTACAAGTGCCTCTGCACACAGTAAATGCCACATATCCACCATTACGTTCTTTAACAGCATACTGCTTTCTTTCCCATCCCCTACCATGAAGTGGCACTTCAGTGACATGTGCGTGCAACCTTCTTATTTACCCATATCATACCTTGGAATACCGAAACAGGATCTGTCTGCTTTCTTGTTCAGAATGGCACGAAATATTTTCCCCACTAACCCATCACCTACAGATATCGTCCAAATATGCCACCTATAGCAGCATGGAATGTATGGTTCCAAGCAAAATCAACTGTTCAAAAGATAATTATCTACACAGCTGTACTTATTTGTAGGCTGCACTATTGCAACACTCTTTTCAAATCTGCCACCTTGTACTCTCCACCCTCTTCCACGCATGCAGAAGTGTAGCGTCCGACTTCCAATGGTATCTCTCCTACCTTGAAATATTGCAAGTAGCTCCCAGTGACTAGAAGACATGAAGTGAAAACACTCTACATTACACAGAAGGCCTTCTGTGCTCTGGCAGCTCAATACCTTCAACTCTAACTTGCTATACATGTTCCTGCGCAAGCTATTTCCGCATCCGCCTCCTACTCCCCCAGGGTCAGTCCCTTTTACAAGAACCCAGTTGGTGGTACATGTATTTTTTGCCTGAGGCCTTCCTCTGCAATAGCCTTCCTCCCTCCCTCAAACTTCAGGATAAGCATCGCTGGTTCCGAAAGCACCGCAAAGGCTTTCTCTTAGTGTCTGCTGTTGGTGCTCCTCTCCCCGGATGACTGCCTACCATACACTGATTGGGCACTGGTGACCTGCCCACTCTGACATGTTGGGCTGTTGGGCCCATATAACATCCCTCCGAGGCGAACCCCTGCACTGCCTTTGTAGCAAACCCACACTTGGCAAGTGTTTTCTGTATCCCTAACAGTTCCTCCACCACCTCACGTGTCCACTTATCCGTGCACTTGGGGCAAGCGGCCCGTATTTTCACTTACTATTACTTCTTGTTCATCCCATGTACTGTACCTCACCCTCCCTCGACCCATACACTTGGGCGATGTATGTCACACCTGCCCTAGTAGGGTCGTACTCTCGGTCTGCCCTCTGTTTTGCCTCTCCTGCCGCATTGTACTTTCCTTAACGTCATACCATACAATTAAACATTATACCATAGCATACACACAATTCATACACAACAGTATGATGGCTGCCACTTACTGTGTCTGTTTCTGCAGTATCCAATTAAGTGCACACTTTCCAAAAACATCGCTGAAAAGCAACACGGCTTCCATGTTATGCCCTTCAAACAAATGCATATCATTCATGCATGCCCCCAGGATGCCTGCCCCTTATCTTCCACACTTCCACTATAGCCTTCTGCACTTCTTTGTACAAACATGCTGCCACAGTATTTCCATACACACCAGACCCACTAACCTTCTACAGCACTGTCTGTTGCTCCAGACTTTCATTTCCATGGCTCCCATCCAGAAAATGACTGCATGTGGCACGTGGAATTGTGAAAGTACAGCGTAATCCACTCAGTGTTCATACTACCAAAGGGGAAGGAGAGGGCGGGAAAGAATGTGAAACAGTGTAAGGGTTTCGGTCTGCAGTACTGTCTCAGAAAGCTCTATTTTTCCTCTTGTCCTGTTTTTGTTATGTAGGCGATTGCATAACATTCTTTGTTCTTTTGTCCTTTTCCAATGAGTGTCCGTTTCCTTCTCCTCATGACATTTGTAAGTACTGAACATGAACACTTTTCTTACAGTTCTGCAGGATTGTCTGCAATGCTTCCTGCGGAGTACCACACAAAACAGCATTGTCAATGGAGGTAAAAAACATGCCATTTCCTTGAAACCACTACAAATCTTGCTCGTTCATTCTGTCATAGTCGGTGCAGAACATTGCAGCACTACACATAAACTCATACATCCTTCTGTTTATGAAACACCTCCCGACCTCTGGCTGTGGCCAAATTACACCGGCATGATCCCATGCACCTCTTGGTGGTATACAGGAGAAAATCCCCTTGACTGTGGGAAAAATGTGCATCACTGCTCTCATCAACTTCTTCAGGTGACAGAGCAAACATGAGCAGGGCATGTACCCCAAATGTAGTCCTCCATAATGCATGGCCACAACATACACAGTACTGACAGAGGCCACACATGTACAAAGGAAAACCATGGCACCGAAACCCCACTCGTAGACTGTGCCCCAAAAAGCCTCAACAACTTGTAACTAAAAGTTACTATCATAGCCTCTTTCCACAGCATACCTGTACAAATCTTGCACAAAGGTGTCTCCCACAATGAGCAGTCTGCTTCTGTCCATGTCTGTGTCTCGTCACTGCATTGACCTTTTTCGTGAAATATATCACCGGCCCTTCCTGTGAACCACCCCCTGCACACCTGATTGCTTGATCCCCACTGTTCCACGTGCAAAAGCTCCATGCATAAAAGGGCACATTGCAGCATGTGTGCCTTCCCAGCTATAGCGATGGCCACACCCCACTGAAGGACAGCCACTCCTTCTTCCGTTTCCACTACTGTATATGTTACACTCTCGTATTATGGCAGTATGCAAGGCTCACCCACGGATATACCATTCACATCGAAGCCCTCCCCACCGAACACTATAATTTCTGCATTGCACTGCACACATAACTTTACACACTCACAGTATAGGTCTTCTGTCATGAGAAAGCACCTCCATGTTACAGCTCCCCAAACCCATCCACCCTTTTAGCGTCCACATTCACCCAGAGCTGCTCCCACCACCACCAACTGCAGTTAGCTATATTTTTTCTCCTCACAACACTCCACCCACTCCAGATATACAATACTTTAAAGTGCAGTGTACTAGTTAGTGATCTGCGCAATGTACACTACTCAAGTACATACACTATACGGTTGAACCATGCAGTACTACACACACTCTTTATCACCACAACACTGAGTGCACACACTATATAACTGTGCACTCCATAAGCTTCTGTCATGAATTGCAAAATGTACCATGTGTGAACACTCATCATACCCATCGACCTAGCAATACATGTACAACTCACAACGCACAAATGAAACGCAACAATTTAAGCAGCATTTACACACAACCTGCAAACCTATTGTAAACCTATTGTTTTACTCCTCCTGTCATGTGTAATGCACTCCCCATCTACAATTAGACCTGGTCCCATCTGCAAATGCATGGCTGCATAGCTTTGCCCTGACTGTTTGAAACGGTGTATGAGTGCCTGGGTACATTGTCCATATTTCAGCTTTCTGCTGCTGATCACTTCCATATTGTAACTTTCTGATGCTCATGACTTCCTTTCAAGGGCCAATGCCTTCAAACACTTTGTCAAACAAGGCTGTTATAAGCCCCTACCCATAGCAAACACAGTTGCTGCCATGTGTCTCCCTATTGTACAATGGGGGCAATGATGAACCACATATGGTCATGTAAGCATACCAGCTCACTTCTGTTGTTCACCCAAGTGTACAATATGCTCCTCAACCATTCTGTGCACCTCAACTTCTTCAAATGCATGCCGAGTGACAACTACATGGCTGCATTATGTTGTACTGCCTGTGAGGAAGTCCTAGACTGCTGGGTACATGGCGATGCACCCAACACTCTAGGCCTTGGCCAGACCTACCACAACTTAACCGAGCCATTCAGGCCACCATGTACGCATGTGCCAGAAAAAAGAAAGGCAACATAGCCTCCAGCACTTCCACCCAACCGCTGCACCACAATGCAGGGGTACAAGTACACATGTTGCACTTACCGTAATTTCCAAACATATCGCTGTATTTTGCACTGCAAACCACTTGCTATCACAATGCGTTGTAAGTATGGCACACTAGGAGCACATTCCACACAACATTGGGCCTGCTCTCCAACCCTGTACTATGTGCATACAAGCAATGCTGCGTTGCAAACTGTAGCACTTACTAATCTGCGCAATGCACACTACGGAAGCACATATAAAAAGCAGTATCACCATACTGTCATCCATATGTACAATATTCCATTATTACACGCAGTGGACACGCTGCATGACTGGTCACTGGAACATCTCCACTCACACACCTACAACTATATCACCACACCCATACACCCACACACCCACTCACAAACCAACAATGTGCCACCTGCTTTAAACCTGTGGACATGACTTTTCAGCCAGTGAACATACCTCTCCTAGGGATGCAGTCATGCATCGAGGGGACTACAGACTTACCTCTCACAGCACGCCATAGTGCGCACTATGGTCAAATGGTATTGTCTTGTGCAATGCACTCCCCTTTTCCAAATGTGCCTGCCATCCCTCATCACATCAACCCATCGCCCCTGCAGCTGCCATGCTATACCTAAGACTCCCTGCAATCACTATATAAGTTTGTTGATTCTTCAGATAACCGCACATTGCCATACTGTGCGCCGATACCGCTGGCACACCACCCTCTTCTTCTCATAACATTTCCCACATGAAGCACTTCTCACTCGGGCCCCCTTTCCATACCTTCTTCCCACCACCTGCTGCCATGCACTGTGTTCTTGAAGCCCTTTTGCCGCCGCATTGTCCTCCCATACAACATGCCGCAGCCATAGCAAACTTTTATGACACATCCCATCACCGCCCACTGCAGTACACTCAAAATGTCGCCGATGCAGTGACCAGCAAAAATGGGATGCCGGAGCGTAGCCATATATTACTACTTTTAGTGGTCACAATGCTACGTACAAGAGTCCCAGCCACGCACTCTATCTCTTCCAACCTTGCCACACACACCACAACACTATCCTCTGATACACCATGGCGGCGTTTCCCTAAAACTTTGACGCACAGCACGCTTCCCTCCTGCCAACCACCAGCCGCGTCCACTCTTCGCTGACATCATGCCGTACCGCGCGCCAATTACTCTTCAGTCCATGGAGTAAACAGGGAAGTGGGACCGCGGAGCGGATCCAGATATCACTAATTCTTAGAGACATACATTTCAGTTCTTTGCAACAAAACTACTGCTCGGATTTCCACCAAACACACAAAAGCATGCTTTCGGATCCAAGCTCCTGCCGCAAATTTGGTGAAAATCCATCCAGCCATTCAGCTGTAGCTGGCGCAAATGTTTTCCCCATTCAGTCCATGGAAAAATAAATTGTTTTGCAACCACCCCCATAACTTGCCCCCCTGCACAAAACCTTGCGCAACTTGGCGAAAACATTCGGAGCTGCCCATATACTTCTTATGCAATGTTTGGCGAAGATTCGTCCGGGGGGGCAAGTTATAAACCTCCGAAAAAGTGCTCTTCCTATGAGTTTAGCAACTTAACCATAACTACATGGCCGCTACTGCGGGCCGTGTGATAAAAGTGCAAATGTGTTTGTTTGTGGCGAGATTTGTGGCAAAGCGTTGTTTATTATACAATTCCACATCCTTTCAACAATCTGCACCACATTTTGCATAGTTGCCTATTAGGACCCTTTGGACATTACTAGCTACATGACATTTCAACACCCCCTCCCTTTACCTGGATTTCAGCAAAAGTCATCATGTGTTTGTGGGTTTATGGCTTGGCGAAGCGTTGTCCCTTATACAATTCCACACCGTTTATACAATTCCACACCGTTTCACCAATCTGCGCCAACCTTTGCATAATTACCTGTTAGGACCCTCCAGACATTGCTGGCAACATGACATGTGCACACCCCACCCCTTTCCCTGATTTCCTATGTCCTTATTACAGTTTGAAGTATGTCATCTTCAGGGTTCGCAGTTTGGAGGTGAACAACCTAGCTGCTTATTTCTGACCGGGTGAATTTTTTCATGGGTGTTGGGATATCCTGGACTTTTGTAATCAAGTTGTGGCATGTCTTTGCTCATTCCTGTGGTAACCTGTGTTGTGGTACTATCGTGGGCACTAGGACCCCAGTCGGCCCATAGAGCTGGGGGTTTCCCAATAGCACTTTAAGATGAGGCAGCAGCAACCGTGAGATGGATGGGGATGCAGATTAATACTCTCGCATCAAATCAATAATGACAACTCAAAGGTTTGGCAAAGGGAGTCCGTTTAATGACAAGTACAAAATACGGGGAGTTCATGAATATCAGCAATCGCTCGATCTTCCTTTTCGCTTCAATTCCAATTAATTTTAGAAACAACACATCATTTATACTAAAAACTCATCATCACTGACGCGTAAGGCGTAAAATCTGGCATGCAATTCTATTGGTTCTAGGAAGGTAACTTTAATATAGGTGCTATATCTGTATATGGTAACAAAGTGAGAGGATTGGATAAACACTGTCAGGTGGGGCATCTACGCTCTTCCTTCAAAATGGCTACTGTAAACGTCACTAAAAGTACGACGTCTGTTGACGAGGATAGGAAATTACTGACGGGCCCATTGGTCAGTACTCACCCTCGAAAACGAGTTATCAAGATAGCTACACCGTGTGAGGACAGAGTACAGGATTCACATACTCCAGCAAGATTCAATAATCATGACTCAGTAAATTGGCAAAGGGAAGTCCGTTTACTGATACATACATCAGCAGATGGAGATCAGTAGCATCTCGAACACCTGCCTCACCCCGACTTCGCCGAACTTTAGTCAAACAGCCTCTTTTATGGGCAAAATCCATCATCATTGATGTCTAATTCTACAAAAAATCATCATGCAAAATAATTGGTTGGGAAAGGTAACTTAAGTATAATTGCTATATCTGTATATGGAAATAACGCAAGTGGATTGAATAACTCTTATCGGGTGGGCATCTACGCCCATCCACACGTGATTGACGTCACTACAAGTACGACGTCTCATTGGTTACAGTGTCTATTGGACCCTCGATTACATGGTCCCTTGTGATTGGGCAAGTTACACCCCTAAACATAAATCTCCATTTTAATTAGCAGCATGCAGAATAGACACCCAGGTGCCTAGTGTCCCAAGATTCACCCTTCCTCCCTTCCATCAATCAGTGTTTTAGGGCTATGTGTCAATTAGTTGGCTGGGTATGGCCTTGGATCTGCAGTCTCTTATCAGGAAACGTTATGGCACCCTCGGGTTCTGGATGACATCAGGCGGTGGTACATCTTCGCGCCTGTCTGGTCAAGTGCTGGTCCACCGTGAATCTGCTTCAGTTTCCAACCTTTTGTGCCTTTAATTCTGTGTGCGCTTGGCCACCTGCATGGGCCTCTCTTATCTTGACCTTCATGGGCGGGCTGGTATGCTCTGAAGTTGGAGCCTCGTGAGCTCATGCTCACCTCCCCTTCTCTGGTTGACCTCGATTTCCCCGACATGAGCCTCTCTTTGTTAAGTTTCGATCCCGCTTCTTTCCTCAGCTTGGGCCTGGATATGAAACTTGGCCAGTCAGGCCTTGGCCGCCTGAGTGTACTTCTGCTTTCACAAAATGGAGTCGCACTTGTACATTGTGCTGTGTTGAGGTAGACATATGGTTGGCTCTTGCCGCTCTATTCTTCGACTGAGCATTGCAGGCATTATCGATTTCGTAGCATTTTGCATTTCAAGCTTATTTACACACGTTCAACAGGGTGGTTGCTTCCATCTCATCTTGTGGCACCATTCTCTTGTATTTTAACAGTGTCTCTCCCCTGTATCTGTTATAATTATCCTTGTAGTTACTAGTACTGGCATACGTGCTATCAATAGCCAATTCTGTTTGTTCTCGGGGCTGCTCAGGCCCTTGGTTTATTTCCATTGGCCTTCCATTAAGGCTTTAGGGGTCTCCTCGTGGACTGTGTGCAGGTATTCCTCATTTCGCATCAGCGGCTGGTACGGCGGTCTGATAGGGTATCATGCTGCCCAGGGTTGTCGTGTTACGGCAGCTTCAACCGGTACCGATCTCCTTATGTACACGGGGCAGAGTCCCAGTGCGGCTCTCTATTGGTTCATTTGCTCCTCATTCATCACGTACCTCGGCGAGTACCTTACTGGCAACTCACAATGGGGGGCAGGGTTGCAGGCCATATCTGGGACCTCCTCTACACGTCTCATTGGTTCTACTCACTATAGGACCCTTGATTACTTGGTCCACTATGATTGGGTTGGCAACAACCCCACTCATACTTTTCCACTTGCTTAGCAGCGTGCAGAATAGCCAGCCAGGTGCAGGGAGTTTGTCTGCACCCCCAGCTTCCTTCCAATTATTGCAACAATCAAACATCACCTCAGTGGTCATGTGTGAATTATTTCTTTGTGGTTGGCCCCGAGACTGCTTCTTGGTCTGGAAAAGTTAAGATATCTGTACAAGTCCATGCATAGGTGTGAAAGTTTCATCACTTCTCGCTTGGCTGGTCACGTGATTCCGACACCGTAAAATCGTCTTATTCCTCATGCAATTTGTGTATTTGATTTAATTATGCCAGACATCTGCCTTCTGTGGCTTATGTTGACCTTTCTGAACAGGACACTCTGTTCTTCTTTCATAAATTGTATCCACTGTTGGGCTATTTCAGCCGATACGACCTTGGCTTCTTGATATGATTTGCTTTCGTCTGAGTTTCTCTCTGTCTTTAATTCTCGATTTGCTTGCTGTGGGGCTCTCCTCTTGAGACCTTTAGTAACCGTTGGTCGATTCTGCTCTTATGTATCATGGAAGTATACTTATATAAAGTGCTCCTTTTGAGGTAGATATGTATACGTGGTGCTTGCCACAATCTACTACTAAGTATAAGCAAGCCTCACGATTCTTTGCTTCTTGCGGTTCCTTGCATATGTACACATTTAAACTAACTGAATATCCTCATTGTGCTCATGGCATACGTTTCTGACATTTGACATCATTATTTCACTTTAGACTCAGGGTGTCACTTATCCATGGTGTTTCGTCTCTTTTCATCATTTACAGGTCGTCATATCTTCTAAATATGAGTCAGTCCGGGTTCGTGTGACGTCACCATTCGTCTTCCTTCAGTATCTTTTTAGCTTCTTCAGGGATGGCATTCTGACAATCGTCTTTCTGTTTCATTTGTCGATATGGCTTTCTCACTGGGTACCTTACTGTCCAGGGTTTCTTAGGTGTCGGTACTTCAACAGGTGCTGTTCTTCTGATAGGTACTGGACAGAGCCCCAATGCGGCTCTCTGCTGGTTTATTTGCTCATCATACGTCACATCTTTCGGCGTGAACGTTCCTGGTACTTCAGAATGGAAGATTGGAGTGTGAATCTTGCTTGGGACCGCCACCACACATGCTTGCCCTTGTGTCATCTATCGATATATATAAACGTGAAAATGTGTTTGTGGCAAGATTTTTGGCAAAGCGTTGTTCCTTATACAATTCCGCACCATTTCACCAAACTGCACAACATTTTGCATAGTTACCTGTTAGCACCCTCTGGACATTACTATCTACAGGACATTTGGACATCCTACCCAGTAGAGTAACTTTGTTGAAAATGTTGGGGGGACATGACATCCGAAGAAAAGGTGCCCCAGCCAAATTATTGGGGACAAAATGGTGTGCCATGAAAGGTGGGGGCGACAAACACTCCTGTCCCCCCTAAAATTACACCCATGATACTACCCCTTTCCCTAAATTTCAGCACCTTCACATATGAGACAGTTGCCTGAAATCGGCAAAACATCAATGTGGTTGCAAACGAAATCCCAATCCCAGCCCATTAGATATATAAGTTTTGAAAAGGCTGGAAAATGGTAAATTCTTTCATTGCATAATAAACAAGCATTTGCAGTGCCAATAGTTTTGGCATGTGTAGTTGTTTATTGCATGTTAAATTTAGTATGGTAGGAAGAAATGAGGAATGACAGTACAGGGAAGAAAAAATGACAGCATGGGGGGCTGAGGAAAGGCCTGTGGGGGAGGATTGACGAAACAAAGGCAACATGAGGAAGAATTAAAAAATCCAATTGCTAGGCAAGCAACAG
Organism: Ambystoma mexicanum; assembly: GCF_040938575.1. Classification (NCBI taxonomy): domain Eukaryota; kingdom Metazoa; phylum Chordata; class Amphibia; order Caudata; family Ambystomatidae; genus Ambystoma; species Ambystoma mexicanum. The sequence continues at coordinate 158,880,734 of NC_090925.1, forward strand.
TACACAGGAGGATTTTACAACATTTGAAGGAATGAATGACAGGGAAATGGGGGGGGCGCGCGAATAGGGGCAAGGTGTGACAGCACAAGGGGAAAGGAGCAACAGCACAAGGGAAAGGAGCAAAAGCACACAGGGTAAGGAATGACTGCACAAAAGGGACGAAGTGGCAGTGCAAAAGGGACAGAGCAACAGCAAATGAGGATGGACAACCCAAGTGAGGGGGGATGGGCACAAAGGGGGAGGAGGCACAGCACAAAGGCGGAAGACGAAAGGGAAAAGTGTGAGGAGGGACAGCACAAAGGGGGAGGAGGGAAGCACACGTGGAGGAGGCACAGCATGAGGGGGGAAAGGGGCAGCAGCACAAGTGGTGAGTAAGTCTTCTGGTTGTATGTACAAGTACAGCCTGGTCCTAGTTGCCGTATATTGTAGTTTTGCTCTCAATTGTGCTCATTTTCAGCCCAGTGCAGATGTCCTCAAAAGAAATCTGACATTTATGATACCCGTTTCCCCACGTTCTATGCAATTGCACGAAGCAGTAGGAAGAAAGGCATTTCTACTCATTTCAAAGTGCATCCCAAATTCAGAAACATGATGTGCTTTTAAATGCGCATAAATCATATTATGACCGGGAGCAGGGGAATGCACACTCCCATGTCCAGGCCATTAATGACCCTGTGTGCTATGTTAAATTTTGATCCCTCCAACAGAGATAGAAATGCTTGACCAATGTACACAACACACTCGGAGCACAAATGTTTTTCCAACACTGAACATGTAAGGCAAATATGGAAAACTTGGGATCTGAGCATTACACTGCATACAAGCCTTATTTTGTTGGACACGCACAGTACCACTGACAACATACTGAGGCCCTCTCAGATTTCTTATGAGGACCTTTGCATGTTGTCAGTAGCACTGCACCTCTCCAAAAAATAATGCTGTTATTGTAACAGTATCCTGGAAGGGAAACCTACCTGTAGCCCAAAGGGGCCAGGAAAGTAGCCCAAATATTGCCCAGAAAAGAAAGATCACTAGGATCCCCAGATTTGAAATTGACACATGCACGTGATATGTTACAGTACTCGTGATTGGGAGAAGAGTTAAGCTATTTTTGGATTGCATCAACATAATGAAACAAGAAATAACATTGAGTGCATTTTGTGCTATATCATTTACACGGTATCCGGTCATTGCATCAACAACCAAAGCATCGCCAGCCACACCATCTAAAAAAAAGCATCTAAAAAAAAGCATCTCATGACATACATCTAAAAAAAAGCATCAACAACCAAAGCATCGACAGCCATACATCTAAAAAAAGCATCTAAAAAAGCATTAAAAAAGCATCTAAAAAAACATCTAAAAAAGCATCTAATACATTTTTTTAGATAATGAAGGGTTTAGTTTAATAAAAATGGGTTTTAAAGGTTAAAAAAGGTGGGGTTGCAATGTTTTTTTTTAGATACTTTTTTTATTAGATGGTATGGCATTAGATGCTTTGGCTGTCGATGGAATGACTATAAACTATATACACATGAAAACCCTGGGAATTGAGCATTATATTGCATTACAAGCATACATTTTTGCTGTATCACTGACAACATACAGAGACAAGGTCCTCTGTATGCCATTTTCTTTTGGAGAGGTCCTCTGTATGGCATTTTTTTTGGGAAAGGTGCAGTACTGCTGACAACATACAGAGGTCCTCTGAGATTTCTTATGAGGACCTCTGTATGTTGTCATTGGTACTGCACCACTAAAAAATAATTCTGCATTGTAACAGTGCCCATAACGGGAAACCAACCTATACCCAATGAGGAGGGAAAAGTATCCCAAAGATAACCCAAAGCCCTCGGACTCCAGAAAGATCAGTACGCGGCCCCCAGCTTTGAAATTGAAACACACACACGTGACATGGTCCAGTGCTCCTGATTGAGAGAGAATAAATTAAACACGCCAGTATTGGGTTGCAATGCCAAGGCAACAAGAAATAACATTGAGAGCACTGGCAGATTCCAGTTGTCATGCTTTTTATTCTATCCCTCTTGTTTATAGAAATGGTGTTGGTGATATTCTGGTGGCTGTACCACCACAATGCACCAAAACAAAAAAGGTAAGAGCGCAAACGTAGAGAGCGCCAGGGACGGATGATCATAAAGCAGTGCAAATGAAAGCGGGCAGAGAATGTGCTCATTTCTTTTGTGCTGCATTCAGAAGTGCTCAGTTGTTCACCACATTCACAAAGGTGACCTGAGCATTTCTGCTGAAGCTGGACCGCAGCACAAAGATGAGCTGTCCAGCCCACTTGCAGACATTGGTGTCCGAGCGCGCTTCCTCCATTAATGTATGACAGCCTTTCAGCAAGCACGAGGTTGCTGGGAGCGCATTTCACAGAGACAGGCGGATAAAGGCCTTCCTCACTGAAACAACTCCGGAGAAAAAAGCATTCCCATCCCCGTCTGGCGAATGGAAATGCTAGTGTGACTGCCACGGCTGTCAAACTTAAAGAAAATAAATGGCACAGACAGATGTGACCCTGCCATGATTTGCACCTCTCCCTGCACCTGTTTGAAAAGGCCTAGTGCCATGACTGTCCTTTGTGGGCACTTTTTCAAAGTACATCATGTGTTTGAACTTGGGATGTGCTTTGAAATGCCCGGAAAGGCCCCCTTGTTTACACAAGTGTTGAAAGGGGATAAAAACTGTGCAAAGGGCATCCAAGATGCACTAATTCAGATGCCCTTTGTGAATTGGCTGATACTTTTTTTGGTTGAAGGGAGGAGATACCCAAGCCGCTTGAGCATCGCCTGACTAGCGAAAGGATTTGCAGAATCTGGCCTCGAGTGTTCAAATTCTGTCCCAGGAGGATAGCTCAGGGGCAACGTGCTCGACTTGGAAACAAAATGACACGGAGCAACACAGGTTCGATCTCTGGGTCCGCGCTTAGAAACCTCTGGGTATTAAACGCGTTATAAATAACCTATCATATCATATGTGCTTGTGGCCTAAAGCAAACATTGAGTGCAGTGGCAACTCTTCTTTTATAATAGATGTTCACATTACATCAACCACTAGGAAGCCCAGACACAAATATAAAAGGTAAACAGGAGACACACCCTAGTAAACCCTCTTATTAGAAGTAAAAACACCAAAAACACCAATAAATAATGACCACATGCAGAGTCAGGGACCCGAGCCTAGCTAGACATTGAGAGGGCTTGGAGTCGGCTAGCATGGAAAGCAGCCCAAGACCAGTTATGCCAACTCAATGACCTAAGGCTGGTGAAAATGAAGAGCACTCCCTCTGGCATTGTCATAACTATGGGAAGGGAAGGGACATATATGAGGAGAATCAATCCAGAATGACAAATGGCGCTGCAAAGATCAAAGATGAGCAGAAAATCAAAATCCAGTTGGGACAATCCCCAGAGACGGTAGACACAGAGCTGAATACCAGCAAGTCTCTGAAACCTTCAGACGCTTGAAATCCCATGTAGAATAAATCGTGCAGTACAATGTTTCATGTGCAAGCTTTGGCAATGCTCGTATCCAAGTGAATCATGATAACATTATGAACTAAACTGAACACATAGTGCAACCAGGCAGGTTCCATCTGGGTTTTCATCAGAATGTGCATTTCTGGTTGAAAGCAAAGCATGACAATCTACACATAGTCCATAGAGAAGTGATCCACTCAGGTCCATTAGGGGCAAGGCACTTGGACCATATCATGGGACTGTGCTTGCAGGGCCCAGCTCTGGGGCCCATGGTGTTGTGATATGATCGGGCTACCGGTCAATAGCACAGTGGATGGGGGACCGACAATGTGAGGGTTTTTAGTGCCAGCATGGCAACAGAGGTCCTGGGAGTATGCACATGTACAGACAGAGGTGCATGCAAGCATAGGAACACAAAGTATACACAGGTCCGAGCAAACAATTGCAGGAGATAATTAGAGGTGTGTTCCTAGAATAGTTGAGGTATTCGGCCACACCCAGCGCAATATTTTATCATCAACAGTCACCCTGAGGTTTAACAGTAAACATGCATGGCCTATTCTTCTTTCAATATATTTATTCAGAAATAATATATGGACGGGTGCAACATTACCACAATGTCCTGTGCCTAAATGGTGTATATCATGCCACCTCAGACCTAAGTACGGAGACTTTTGATAAGGTATGTTCAAAGTGAGTGGGCCGGCCCGCGGCCGCATGCATGTTGGCACGGATTGATAATTTGAGGACCTCACTTTCCACGGCCTAGGAAAATAGAAAGGTTTCCATGCCCCGCCAGCCCCATCTCCCCTGATAGCTGTGTGCTTCATTTCTGGCCCAAGGCTCCAAAAAAGTTGTGTCACTGGTAATGGGATTTAAACCCACAAGACCCCCATGCAGATCCTGTGTTTGTCAGATTGCGGGACTTCCAGTGGACAGATAGAAAGAGGTTCTTCCACAGTGAGGTGCAGGCAGTGAACTAACTGCTTTCTTTCTGCAGTTTTTTGGGTGCTTCCTGGTATTGGGATTTAAGGGCCAGGTGCCTGATGTTAAAGCTAAGTCTGGCCTCAACCTGCAGCCAGTGCAAGCCCCTCTTGGCTCCAAGATATGCAGACCAGTCATACTATCCTTACCCCTCTTGCCAGAAGACCTCCAGCCCACCATAATGGACATCACATGGAATGGCCCAAAAGATAGTGGTGTCCATTTGAAGGTCAGATTGGCTCCACAAAGACTGTTGCAAAGGGTTCGCCGTATTCACCATCCTCATCCCCTGTCTATGATGTCAGTCTCGTCTCCTGTCTGTCAAACCTGCAGCTTCTTCTTCTCCTACCCTCCTTTCTCTCCGGAAGAATGTGATCCCCTAAGACTGCATGATGGTCACGCATGACCCTTCAGGCTTTATGTGATCATAAGTCACCGCAGGAACTGTGTTTATTTGCTCGTGCTGTGATTTACACCCACCCCTCTCTGTGCACCTTGTCTCACAACATTAACGTGTTTCCACATGTCCTTATTCCTCTAGATATTTTACTCATTCACATGTCTTTCTCTTGGTGTTTTCACAAGCTGTGCGACCACCCCACCTCTCTCCCCTTCTCTCTTGTCCATGACCATCCTCCAAATATCTCTCAGAGGACACCCTGGCCATTACTCTCACTAAACCCCTACCCATCCCAGCCTCATCTCGCCCACTCGTCCTTCCCAAGGGAAACCCCTCTACTCTCTCCACCCTTCTGCACACTTACTGAACACACTCTGGGACTCGGGAATGCCAACCCTCTGAACCAACAAACTTCCTTTCCCACCCACAACTTCTCCTTCCATCATCTCAAACTCTCTGTGATGGCCTTTACTGAGATGTGTATTCCCCCTGCTTGACACTGCCCACTGGCTGCCCTTCACATGGACTCTGCTTCCTTCTCCCGTTCCCCTAGACTAACGAAGAAAGGAGAAATTGTTGGTCTGGTGATTAGCAAGGACACATCATTGCCCACTTTTTTTCCTCTTACTTTCCAAGCTCTCTCACCATTTGCTCACTCTGTTGAACTTGCCTTTGTAGAGTATAACACAGCTTTGGCTGCCCACTTTGAGCTTCTCTACTCCGCTTGCTCTTTCTCTCCCCTTTACCCACAACCATGGATTGCTCCAGCCACCCAACTGCTCAAAGCAAGCATGCATGTCCATATGCACTGCTGGTGCAGAGCCCACTCCTCTGCTCTCCTTGAGGCCTCCAAGGACTTTAGCCTCACCACTGCTGTAGTCTTAAATCTTCAATTTATGTTAAACAGATATCCTCTGATCATACCCTCAAACACTGTCAGTAATCCACCAGGCCATGCTCGCCCTACACCCGTCTATCCATATTCCACTCTCTATGGCCATGTCTTTTCTTCCTGCTGAACCTCTAAAATCACCAAAATATATTCCCTGCTCCACCAGCTAACCACGCCATCTCTTCCGTAATCCTCTTTTTTCCTATTCCATATCATTTTATCGCAGGATGTTTTTTCGAAGGGTTTTTTACTGTGATTTTTTTCATGAAAACACCCATCAAATTTTTTTACAATTATTTTTGGGGGGTTCCACGCCAACCTCTCTATTTTCTTTTATTTGTTTTTATTCCCAAACACCCACACCCAATAGATATAATTTACTAACCCCCCTAAAAAATTTGATGGGTTTTTTTGAAAAATAATTAGCGGCAAAAAACCCAGCGAAAAAAACATTCCGCCATGAATGGCCATCGTACCCTTTTTTCCTACCTGCCCTGCTGAGTTAACATTCACTTTCTGCTCAGCCGATTCGTTCCTGTACTCCGATTGACTTTTTGGCACCCAAAACCAGCCAGAAAGCGGGCACCAGTAACCTGCTCTCCCCTCTCTTCTGTTTTCAGCCAATCCTTTCAGCCCGCTGCAGGGTGCTGACGGCCGTGCCCATCTTGAAGAAGCCTGGATATGGAAATCCCTTTTCCTACAAACACATCTCCCTCCTGCTTCCAACCATCTCATGAGCAAGCTGGAGACCAACAACAATGTGTGTTCCCATACAGAGCTTCCTGCCTGATTCCTCCCACTTCTAAGAGATTGCATAAGAGGTGTTGCTATGACCCCATTTATTCGTGTGCAATGTATCAGGATGTGAGCCTCAACATTCGGGTTCCACAAGCTTTAATTAGACGACCTAATCACCTTTCCTGACTAACACGGAATGATCTTTATTGGGGTGCCTGCTGGTTGTTGCAGCCCTCGTTTCTGGGAATCAAGCTCTAGATCTGGATCACACGGATACTAGGTTACTTTGTATCGCTAGCGCTGTCTAAGGAGCTATGTTATTTTCTAACACATTAAGTGTTCCTACCACTAAAGTATATATCCCCCAGACGTAAGATAGGCTTAGACTGCCTTGCTGGAATTTGGGACTGTGATCTGGCAAATGAGCCCATAGCTCTGCAATGAGTGTTTCCCACACTACTGAGCCATCTTCTGAAACATCATAGCATTCAAGAGTATCAGTAGGCATTTCACCTTTCAGGATCCATGTGATCAATGCATTCCCCACGGAAATGATGAGAATGCTGCTGGAGTTGTGCTGTAGAGAAAGGACAGATAGGCAGGTGCTCACACTAGAGTGCACATGAATGGAGTGCAGAGGATGTGCTATTTTCATCTGTGCTCATTTCAGAGTAGTGCTGGTCACCTTATTCTCGAAGGTGACTTGCGCATTTCAGGGGTGGCTAAACAGTAGCGCAAGCCTGCTAAAATACATTGATGTAGGGGGCGTGCTCTCAAAACTAATGTACTAATGTACTATAGGGTCACAGCACCCACTTGGGTGCTTGGACCATATTTCAGAGTGGCATGCCCTTGGAGCACCTGTCACTGTGAAATGTGGTAACATTCAAAAAGCATTTCTATCCTTGTTTGAGGGATAGAAATGTAAGTGGGAGACGACCAGCGGAGAACACTGTTGCTCTCCCACTTCAGAGAAAATGCATGAAAAGATTTTAAAATGTACCTATTGTGCATTGGGTCATCGGATGCGCATAGTCCAAAGCAGCGCAATGGAAAATCTTTCATTTTTTGCACATCCCAATTTTGGATTCAGGGTGTGCACTGAACTGCGCACAAATTACTCCTTATTTGTGCAAATGAGCAAAAAGAGGGAGAAAGGGCAACTGAATGTGAGCGTCTAAGATTCACACATTCAGAAGCCCTTTGTGGAGTTGGGTGCAGCTTTCTTTTGGCCCACGTGATGAGATGCGTAGTTTTGGGATTCCGGCCTATGTTAGGTTCTACAGCTAACACAGGATTCATTGATCAGAACAGAACGTGGTCGTGAACAACCGTCAGGCACCAGCTTGGAGCTTTTGCAGCTCACCATAAAACATCCTGGCATGTTATGTAAATCATGGGCACTTGCTTTCAGTCATGCTGCCGCGTGGGGACCCGGGGCACTAGCCCCTTTTGCGCTCCCACAAAAACGTCTCTGCTTAACAAGCTCTCTCTATCAACGCTCCCCTGCACTGCCTTGCTCCTTCACCTCAGAAGCACCATGCCACCGGAATGCTCCGGTTTCCCCTGCTAGCCAGTGAAGCGTCGCCTTCCACCATCCCACTCTGACCTTGGCCCCGTATTTCTCCAACCCGCCCAAACCTGTTGCAAGCATGCAATTATGTAACTGCCGACTGAGCGTTCAGTATATTTCTATATATGATTGTGTTGTTGACTGTCCCTGCCACATCCTAAGCCAGTAACACCCAGCCTATTACTATTCGCCTATTCTCAGCAGCTCGCTTAAAAGTCCCTGAATTACGACTGCCTTCGTTGCCTCCTGCACTATGCACAGCGCATTGGGTTGAAGCACCAACTTCATCTACAATAAATCAATACAAATACGAGCGCTGCCCTAACTAGGGCCAGTCCGAGCTGGTACATCAATGTGTCCAGGATGCCACAGTTCAGGGTATTTCACTAGATACGCTGGGCATTGGTGAGGGCACCCACCACCCCATGACTCTCATTCTTAGGAATGAGAGACAATAAGGGGTCTGGACCACTATCCTCTGTGACACGGCCATAGCAAAACAAGAGGTGATGGCTGGAAGGTTTAGAATTACTCTTAACCTCGGGCATTGCTCTGGGCAATGCTCTAGACCTTCGTTATTTGCCTGCCGAGCCATTACAAAAGAGGAAAGACCATATGGCAATCAGGCCTGGTCCCATCTCAAAAGGGGCAGTCCTACCTGAACTGCTTGGTCACATCCACCCTAAATGCAGGCCATCCATCCCGCCAGAGTTAATCACGTGGGTTAGGTGGTCATTTCGATGAAGGAGACTTGAGGAAGAGTTTGCGGCACTGTGGGACTCTAAATTGACTCATTATATAGAGGGGCTTAAACTCCCCAGGATTCTCTGCCAATGAGCTGTTAGACAGGAAATAACGAAATAAATGGAGAACCAACTCGTCCGATCATTGAGACAGAGTCTGGACTAGTCTGTGAGCAAAATGACCAGTGAAAGGGACACTAGTAAGCCTGTTAGTTGCATGGATGATTCTCTTACAGTCAGGACATTATTATGGAAGAAGAGGGAGCCAGAGTGGGGTGGAGTCTGGGGGAGAAATCGGCGTGGGTTTTCATTGCGTCTGTGGTGTTGTGTCGGTAGACGCTAGTTTTGATTTCTATTTAGCCTTGTGGCATACTGCGCTAGCGGCTCTGCAGTTGATTTTAGTCTACCCAGAATGGTGTATTCTCCAGCCCTGTTCCACCTGCATACTCTACTTCGATCTTAAGCGGGGTGGTGGAAAATCAAGACCCTTGGAATTAAGCTTTGCAGGAGCCTCCGAGTGGACCTGATTAAAGGCAATGAGCCTCATTACGAGTCCGGCGTTAACCCTGCCAGTGCTACCGGTGGGTTGCCGCCGGACTCGTAACATTGTACCGGTGCCTAACTTCCTGTGTCACCGGGACATTACAAGCCCCAGCTGCACGGGAAGTCAGGCGCTGGATTTCATAACTCCCCACTCCCAGAGAGTCCTACAGGACTCTCTGGGAGTGGGGAGGCGGAAGCGCCGGCACCATTGCAAACGTTGCCGCCGCTTCCGTGAAGAGTCTGCCTATTGTGGTCACTGCGCCTGGGAGGGTCCGACCTGTCGGTCGCAGCAGCCCAGGCAAGCAAGCTTGTAATTTGCCAGTATGAAAAAAGGATGCCAGTGAGTTCTGTACTGACAATATCGTAATGAGTCCCAATCACTCCAGCAATAGCTTGTGATACATTGTACAGGGAAAACCTGGTACAGAGGAGCATGTCCTCCATAAATCACTCAGTATGAGAATGTGGTGACAGGGTGGCTGAGCAGTGTGTGGCTGGAAGCTTGAGGGTGGTGTGTTGGCACATGGCTGGCCAACAGTTTGGTTTCTTCACATTCATGTGTCCTTGATGGAAGATGGAAAAGAGTACCGTGGCCGACATCATGGAGAGGACTGTGGTAGACACAGTAGAGCTAACCACACATTTTGAGAAGCAGGATATCAGAGACAAGGAAATCTGGAGGCACGGGATGCAGGGAGATGAAACCGAGGCATTTGGATCAGAGCAAGAAACAAGGGACTATGGTGGGATAGAGTGTGGATTTAAAGAGCCCTTTTGGGGAAGGCATGTGGAAAGCATGTGTGAAAAATGTGGGGCATTAAAATGTATTTTTGGGAATAGAGTACTCTAAACTGTATATCATTTGGACACCGCAAGTCATCCCTTGGTTACTTGACTTGATAATACACCATGCCAACGGTCCATGCTTATATTTGCTCCTGGAACACCTCTGTCCTGATAGCACACAGGTATCCCACACTTAATGGACTTAACCTAGTGAAGCCCTTATCTCAGCTCAGTCCAGCCATGGCTTCAGCGAGACCTCATCAGTACCTAATGTTGCTATGTGCGTACAAAAAGTAATGTCTGCGTGGAGCAACTCTGATCGCCTTGGTGGGACTTTGCACTTGCAAGGTCATACAGAGCCACTCACACAATGTATAATTATGCCCTTTGTTTGTTCTCTCTTCTGGAAACCCATGGGATCTACGGAGTCCTCCACATGTTCTTTGGATGGACCGTCCATTTGGGATCGCCCAGACATCTTCTTGATACCTTGGCTCTAAAGCTCTAAATTATTGCCACCTGCCTGCTTCTCTGTCAAGACTGTAGGCTTCCTACCTACAATGTATGTTCTTCTTTATCTACTAGTCCAGCAGCAAAGAAAAAATACACTTGAAAAAACCTTATTAACAGAGAGGGCGCTAGAGAGCCGACTAAGATGGTGGCTCCCTTGGGAGCTCCCGTGAGACTCTATATGAATCCTGAGAAATAGCTGCTTCTCTGCTGAGGAAACCAACAATTCTCTCGTCAAAATTTGGCTCCATGCGAGGACACACACAATGGGCCTCATTACACGGAAGGCGGTGAGCCATGGCGCTACTAGCGCCATGGCTCATGCCGGTAAAATACCGGCACCGCCTTGGCGGAAAGGGGATTTACCGCCCCATTCCAAGGTTGGTGGGCCGGTAAATCCCCCTTCCGCCATTGCCCTTCCCCATTCCCATTTCTGCCCCATAGGGCTCTATGGGAATGGGGAAGGCGCTAATTACGGCACCGCAATTTTGCGGTGCCGTAATTAGCTCCGAGGTCCCTTAGCGGGTTGGTTTTTAACGCCTGCAAAAAGCAGGCGTTAAAGCACCAACCCGCTAAGGGACCTCGTAGTAAGGCGGTAATGGTTAACGGTCACTGTTACCATTAACGGTGGCCGTTAACCATTACCGCCTTCCGTGTAATGAGGCCCAATGTGCCTAAAGTCATTACGGACAACCCAACCTACGCCCAGCAACACTCGTGGGTTCTATGCGGGAGCGCAGCAGGGCCTTGAACGCATGCACACACCCAATGAGGCCAGCCACACGCGGCGAGCGAGGAAAAAAAACAACCATTTGCAATGTCCCCGAGAGAGGGACCGACAGGGTCGCCACAGCGCCGCTGCCCCCCCCACAAATTACCACACGGGCATCGGTGAAGATCCAAATGGTAGCCTGGCCCAGAAACCAGACCCCTGACAGCAACACCAGTCTGGCCACCCAAGGAGGAGCCCAGTGGAGGGGAGCCGGGGGTGAATCCAGCAGCAGCCACACCCTTCAGAGGTGAAGGGGCCCCACCCGACGACAGCGCCGCGGGCCCACCCAGGCCCCTTCCAGGCAGCCAATTTGATGGGAATCCACATAAAGGGAAGGAATTCCTAGACTCTTGTGCAGTGCAGTTTAAATTCAAAGCAAACTTTTTTCATACTGACCGAGCCCGGGTAGGATACATGGTATCACAGATGACAGGACCAGCATTAGCCTGGGCCACTCCTCTGATCACAAACAACAATCCTATTTTAGATTCTCACACGGCTTTTTGCAATAGTACCCGTACTATATTCGGTCGTCGGGAAATCCGAGCAGCCTCACAGGAGCACCTCCATGACCTCAAACAAGGTAATCTAGATATAATGGCATACATCACAAAATTTAAACAGATGGCAAGTGAGACCACATGGTCTGACGATGCACAAGTCACGATATTCAGGAGGGGATTATCAGAGGATCTCAAGGACGAGGTATCTCGAGTACCACATCCTTCAACACTCACTGAATTTATAGCATTAGTCATGCAGATCGACTATTGGATGAAGGAAAGGATGACAGAAAGGAGAAGAGGAAGGGCACCAAGAACATCCTTCATTCCTCATGCATCCCGATCTCAGGCCACCGACGAACCTATGCAATTGGGTTCAGCAGCCCGAGGACCTTTAACTCCTGAGGAAAGAAACCGCAGAAGAAACCTGGGCTTGTGTATGTATTGTGGTGCCAACACCCACACTGTTCAGGAATGCGCAATTGCACCAACTCGGCGTTCGGTCGTAAGGGGAACCATGGTCTGGGAATCCATGACAAAACAAAATTCCTCACAAACATTTATTTCATCTTATTGTACCAACCACTCTGTTACCAGCATCTTGGTACTCAAAGTTTCCTTTTCCATCGGAAACCGATTGCTGCAGGACGTCCCAGCATTAATTGATAGTGGGGCTGCTGGGAATTTTGTGGATGACCACTGGGCCGCTTCTCATAATCTCCCTCATTCCTCCAAATTGGAATCTATTCCAGTCAAAAGCGTGGATGGGAGTCCTTTGGTCTCTGGACCCATCAAGGATCAAACCAGTCCGATATTAATGTCCATCTCTTCCCATCAAGAAATTCTAACTTTGGACATAATCCGAGCAGCTCACCATCCTGTCATTTTAGGCTTACCTTGGCTCAAGAAGCACAACCCTTTTATTAGCTGGACGGCTGGGTCCTTCTTTCTTGGGTCAGAATTTTGTCTGACACATTGCATAGGAGACCAATAGAAGGTTGTGGTAGACTTGACCCCCTCTCTTACAGACCCTCAGGGGGTAAATTCTCTCAACCAGATCGCTGGTATTCCAGAGGTCTATTATAAATACCAGGATGTGTTCTTTACCTCTGAATACAATTGCCTCCCCATAGGAGGGATGACTGTGCAATTGAATTAATTCCGGACCAACCTCTACCCTTTGGGTGAATGTACATCCTATTAGACAATGAAAAGGATGTCCTTTGTGAATATCAGTCCCAGATTTTCTGACTCGCCTTAAATCTCAATCCAATTCTGCTATGAGAACACAACTCACACGTTCCGCTAAATTGGCACTGACTAAGAAGGATGGCTGTTATCTCTACGGTCATAGAGCATTCATCCCTAATTGATCCCTCCAGAAGGAAGTGTTGGATATGTGTCATAAGTCCAAAACGGCTGGACACTGTGGGTTAATCTCCACTCTGGACCTAATTTCACGCTTCTTTTGGTGGCCTACCTTACTAAATGTCTGCGTGAAGCAAATCTGGTCGCCTTGGTGGGACTTTGCACCCCCAAGGTCATACAGAGGCAATCACACAATGTATAATTATGCCCTTTGTTTGTTCTCTCTTCTGGAAACCCATGGGATCTACGGAGTCCTCCACATGTTCTTTGGATGGACCGTCCATTTGGGATCGCCCAGACATCTTCTTGATACCTTGGCTCTAAAGCTCTAAATTATTGCCACCTGCCTGCTTCTCTGTCAAGACTGTAGGCTTCCTACCTACAATGTATGTTCTTCTTTATCTACTAGTCCAGCAGCAAAGAAAAAATACACTTGAAAAAACCTTATTAACAGAGAGGGCGCTAGAGAGCCGACTAAGATGGTGGCTCCCTTGGGAGCTCCCGTGAGACTCTATATGAATCCTGAGAAATAGCTGCTTCTCTGCTGAGGAAACCAACAATTCTCTCGTCAAAATTTGGCTCCATGCGAGGACACACACAATGGGCCTCATTACACGGAAGGCGGTGAGCCATGGCGCTACTAGCGCCATGGCTCATGCCGGTAAAATACCGGCACCGCCTTGGCGGAAAGGGGATTTACCGCCCCATTCCAAGGTTGGTGGGCCGGTAAATCCCCCTTCCGCCATTGCCCTTCCCCATTCCCATTTCTGCCCCATAGGGCTCTATGGGAATGGGGAAGGCGCTAATTACGGCACCGCAATTTTGCGGTGCCGTAATTAGCTCCGAGGTCCCTTAGCGGGTTGGTTTTTAACGCCTGCAAAAAGCAGGCGTTAAAGCACCAACCCGCTAAGGGACCTCGTAGTAAGGCGGTAATGGTTAACGGTCACTGTTACCATTAACGGTGGCCGTTAACCATTACCGCCTTCCGTGTAATGAGGCCCAATGTGCCTAAAGTCATTACGGACAACCCAACCTACGCCCAGCAACACTCGTGGGTTCTATGCGGGAGCGCAGCAGGGCCTTGAACGCATGCACACACCCAATGAGGCCAGCCACACGCGGCGAGCGAGGAAAAAAAACAACCATTTGCAATGTCCCCGAGAGAGGGACCGACAGGGTCGCCACAGCGCCGCTGCCCCCCCCACAAATTACCACACGGGCATCGGTGAAGATCCAAATGGTAGCCTGGCCCAGAAACCAGACCCCTGACAGCAACACCAGTCTGGCCACCCAAGGAGGAGCCCAATGGAGGGGAGCCGGGGGTGAATCCAGCAGCAGCCACACCCTTCAGAGGTGAAGGGGCCCCACCCGACGACAGCGCCGCGGGCCCACCCAGGCCCCTTCCAGGCAGCCAATTTGATGGGAATCCACATAAAGGGAAGGAATTCCTAGACTCTTGTGCAGTGCAGTTTAAATTCAAAGCAAACTTTTTTCATACTGACCGAGCCCGGGTAGGATACATGGTATCACAGATGACAGGACCAGCATTAGCCTGGGCCACTCCTCTGATCACAAACAACAATCCTATTTTAGATTCTCACACGGCTTTTTGCAATAGTACCCGTACTATATTCGGTCGTCGGGAAATCCGAGCAGCCTCACAGGAGCACCTCCATGACCTCAAACAAGGTAATCTAGATATACTGGCATACATCACAAAATTTAAACAGATGGCAAGTGAGACCACATGGTCTGACGATGCACAAGTCACGATATTCAGGAGGGGATTATCAGAGGATCTCAAGGACGAGGTATCTCGAGTACCACATCCTTCAACACTCACTGAATTTATAGCATTAGTCATGCAGATCGACTATTGGATGAAGGAAAGGATGACAGAAAGGAGAAGAGGAAGGGCACCAAGAACATCCTTCATTCCTCATGCATCCCGATCTCAGGCCACCGACGAACCTATGCAATTGGGTTCAGCAGCCCGAGGACCTTTAACTCCTGAGGAAAGAAACCGCAGAAGAAACCTGGGCTTGTGTATGTATTGTGGTGCCAACACCCACACTGTTCAGGAATGCGCAATTGCACCAACTCGGCGTTCGGTCGTAAGGGGAACCATGGTCTGGGAATCCATGACAAAACAAAATTCCTCACAAACATTTATTTCATCTTATTGTACCAACCACTCTGTTACCAGCATCTTGGTACTCAAAGTTTCCTTTTCCATCGGAAACCGATTGCTGCAGGACGTCCCAGCATTAATTGATAGTGGGGCTGCTGGGAATTTTGTGGATGACCACTGGGCCGCTTCTCATAATCTCCCTCATTCCTCCAAATTGGAATCTATTCCAGTCAAAAGCGTGGATGGGAGTCCTTTGGTCTCTGGACCCATCAAGGATCAAACCAGTCCGATATTAATGTCCATCTCTTCCCATCAAGAAATTCTAACTTTGGACATAATCCGAGCAGCTCACCATCCTGTCATTTTAGGCTTACCTTGGCTCAAGAAGCACAACCCTTTTATTAGCTGGACGGCTGGGTCCTTCTTTCTTGGGTCAGAATTTTGTCTGACACATTGCATAGGAGACCAATAGAAGGTTGTGGTAGACTTGACCCCCTCTCTTACAGACCCTCAGGGGGTAAATTCTCTCAACCAGATCGCTGGTATTCCAGAGGTCTATTATAAATACCAGGATGTGTTCTTTACCTCTGAATACAATTGCCTCCCCATAGGAGGGATGACTGTGCAATTGAATTAATTCCGGACCAACCTCTACCCTTTGGGTGAATGTACATCCTATTAGACAATGAAAAGGATGTCCTTTGTGAATATCTTCGAACCAATTAATGAACGGTCTTATTACCGAGTCTACTTCACCAGCTGCCGCCTCTTTGTTTTTTTGTCTCAAAGAAAAACTCTGATGAACTCCGTCCCTGCATTGATTTTCGTGGCCTAAATAAAATCACTATCCCGGATGAATATCCCATGCCTTTAATCCCGGACATTTTGGAAACAGTAAAAGGGGCCAACATTTACAATAAATTAGATTTGAAAGGAGCATATCCCCTGATACGAATAAGGTCAGGCGATGAATGGAAAACGGCGTTCAGAACGCTGTTTGGTTACTACCAATACAGAGTCATGCCTTTTGGGTTGTCTAATGCTCCAGCTGTATTCCAACGCTTCATGGACCACCTCTTTGCCGATCTACTCCTTCACAACATGGTTGTCTATTTAGATGTCATTCTGATTTTTTCTTTCTCAATTCAGGAACATGTAAAACATGTAGAAGAGTTATGACGACGGCTCCAACACAACCATTTATTCTGTAAACCAGAGAAATGCTCTTTCCATGAGCCCAAAGTAAGTTATTTGTGGTACGAACTATCAGCCAAGGGATATCGATGGACCCTGAGAAAGTGTCCGTGGTACGAGACTGGCCCACTCCTACCTCGGGTAAGGACATTCAACGCTTCATAGGGTTTGCACATTTCTATCAGAGACTTATTCCCGAATTCTCAAGGCTTACTCAACCATTGACCAACCTCCTAAAGAAGGGAATCACCTTTGCATGGTCTCCAATCACTGATCAAGCTTTCAGACGACTTAAGTTGTTATTCACCTCCGCACCTATTCTATAAACCCCAGACAAAAACTGCAGATTTATCGTTGAGACCGATGCCTTGCAGTATGCACTGGGAGCGATTTTGCTTCAGCAGGATGATCTCGATCAAGAATGCCCGGTGGCATATCTATCCAAGACGCTCTTACCCTCTGAGATTAACTACGCTGTATTAGAAAAGGAGCTCTTAGCCATCAAACGTGCTTTCGAGGAGTGGCGTCATCTTCTCCTAGGGGCTAAGTTTCCAGTGGAAGCCCGGACAGACCACCACAATCTCAGGATACTCCAGTACGCCCAGACCTGTAACAGTCATCAAGCACGTTGGGCTCATTTCTTTTCACCATTCAAGATCAACTTCTCATTTATTCCTGGAAGGGATAACTTAAGAGCAGATGCTTTGTCACGCAAAGAACATCTTCCCAATGACCTCTTTAGGTCAGAACCTATCTTTCCTCAGATAGCTATGGGACTATTTTCAGTCCCAGATTTTCTGACTCGCCTTAAATCTCAATCCAATTCTGCTATGAGAACACAACTCACACGTTCCGCTAAATTGGCACTGACTAAGAAGGATGGCTGTTATCTCTACGGTCATAGAGCATTCATCCCTAATTGATCCCTCCAGAAGGAAGTGTTGGATATGTGTCATAAGTCCAAAACGGCTGGACACTGTGGGTTAATCTCCACTCTGGACCTAATTTCACGCTTCTTTTGGTGGCCTACCTTACTAAAGGACATAAAGGAATATGTTCGATCATGGCCCATTTGTCTTCAAACTAAGGTACCTAGGCAACCTCCCCTAGGAGAATTGGTTAAGATGCCTTTGCCCTCTCGTCCATGGCAGATAATTTCAACTGATTTCATTGTGGACCTTCCTCAGTCTGGGGGTTACTCAACTATCATGGTCACTATTGATACTTTAACAAAATTGGCTCACTTTGTTCCCTTTGTTGGAGTACCTTCGGCAGCACAGATGGCTCATATTTTCATCAAACATATATTCACTTGACATGGTTCACCTGAAACAATCATATCAGACAGAGGGCTGCAATATACTTCACAATACTGGAAATTGGTCTGTCGGTTCCTTGGGTTATCTCAAGCTCTCAGTTCTGGTTACCATCCCCAGTCAAATGGCCAGACTGAAAGACTGAACCAAACGTTGGAAGGATACCTCAGGAGTTACGTCCCCGCAGCCCAAGATGATTGGAAGGATATGTTACCTCCAGCTGAATTTGCGTACAAAAACTCTTATCATTCTGCCATTTACACATCTCCTTTTCAGTGCACTTTTGGATTCAGTCCCACATCCTTTCCCACTATGAGAAGGTCGGAAGAAGAAGTTACTTTCTTACCTGGTAATGTTTGTTCGATGGGATGGTCCGACGACGTATTCCACATCTATGACAGGTAATCATCTCAGCACAGCTGTGGTGATTACCTGTCATAGATGTGGAATACGTCGGAGGACCCAATCCCTTAGAAACAAAATTTCTAGATCTAGACCATTTAATGGATCAGATACGGCAAGGTCATCGCTCTGCGGTAATCACCTTGCAACATTCTCAGGACAGAAGGAAGCACTTTGCGGATCGTCATCGGACTCCAGTTCCCATAATCAAACCAGGGGATTGGGTATGGTTGTCCTCTCGATTTCTTCCACGGCATCTGGTACCCTCCAAGCTCTCCCCTTGGTTCTTTGGTCCGTTCTGAGTGATCGCCGCTGTTGGGACAGCTGCTTTCAAACTCTATTTACCCAACACATGAAAGCGGATACATCCAGTGTTTCATGTATCCCAATTAAAGCCTGATAACCGGAGCACATTCCACCCAATTAGTCTCAGCTCATCCTCCACCAGTTATGTCCAATTCAGGGTCAGAGTTTGAAGTTAAAGAGATTTGTGACTCTCGGTATCATCGGGGCCGTCTACAATATTTAGTAGACTGGAAGGGGTACTCCCCTGCTGATCGCACCTGGGAGCCAGAGGCTGCAATACATGCACCTCGTCTGGTGAAAAGGTTTCATCTGAAGCATCCAGACAAACCAGGAGGGAGAGGTCCTAGGAGGGGGCATACTGTAATGATTATCAATAGGATTCATACTGCACTGCCTGATTCCAACATGGCTGTGCATTCAATCGCCTGCAACAACAGCAGCAGTCTAGTGGTTGAATCCCATGATGCAATGCAATACACTCGGGTCACTTCCTCCTCAGGATATTACCAGGCTAATCCAGGAAGAAGACACGTTGCTACTCTCTTAGGAGCCCTCAAACACTACGTAAGTTTGTGTCAGGGACATTGCTCGCTCTTGACTTTGACTTGCCTATTTATCCGCTCACTTATTCGCTCCTTACATTTAACCTTTGCCTTCTTTGCCTTCTTCCTTTGATCCTTGTAGGACACGATCACGACCATAAGCATTTTACTGCAGAAGCCGCCCGAGCGCACAGTGTGTACACCCCGCCCATTTAGTACGCGGTTTGAATTCTTCCACTGGCTACTTATTGGTAGGCAGTTTTCATCAACTTAGCAGTAACTTAGATACCGTGCGGTTTCAGAAAGATTTAATTCCAGTTCGCTCTTCTGCCACAGCTGAAGAGCTTCGTAAGCAGCATTCAGAAGCGCAATGAAATCTTCTAGGACAGCCCTCAAAAGGATATGTCCTTTCCGCATTCGGGTAGGCTACAACTATTAGTCATTCGTTCCAATTACGTTTATCCCAATAGACCATTAGTTCCTTGAGCCTCATCTTTCTTCTTAATCTCTTCAGTGAACCTGTCTTTCCTAAGACTTCAGCCTTCCACAACCGCAACAGCCCTGTTCTACCCTAACCTGTGGTAAGATTTCAGTGATCAGTATACATATTTTATAACAATTAGCTCCATAGAGTTAATAGCACTGTTTTTCTTTTCTACATACCAGCTCTTCCGGCACCTCAGGTCGGAACGAGATCCTCTAGATCTACACCTAACATCCAAGATAGACCTACAATCTACACTGGGTCATCTCACAGAGACAACGCACCCAAGCAGCTCTCCCCAGGGTTTTTTCCCCGGATTTCCCTGAGATCCTCCCGGTGATCAAGTTATTGTGGCGGGCTGCCTGGGGGTTCTCAGGGAGATTTCTAAATACGACTGGAAACGGTACGGAGCTCCTGCACCAACCGGACCAGCTAGCTGCTAACATCAGTTTTCATCCATCCTTCAATCCTCAGGTAGGTGTCTTGTGAGTCTGTCCATATCTCACTTGGGACGCATATGTTCTTACTATAACAGAGATTTCTTCTTAGCGCATAACAGCTAGTTGGGATAAGAGAACAACAATTACAGACCCGGATGGAAGACCACATTGAGAAGATATGCATAGAACATTTTGGAGCTGAGGCGCTATCCCGTCTCTTTATTGTGGAGAGAGATCACAGGATCCTGACTTCCCGACCGTTTCCGGGGGCAACCCCACGCCCATCATAGCCACATTGCTGAACTATTAAGACTGAGGCGCCATCCTGAGCCTTGCCAGAGACAAGGGGAACATCAGTTTGACAGAGATTCCATTCAACTTTACCCAGATTTCTCACCAGCCGTCCAGGCACAAAGGAGGTCCTTTGCGGGTGTTAAACTCCACTTGCCAGATAACTAGAGAGCATATTCGATGCTATTCCCCACCAAACTATGAATCCAGTAGAATGGGAGGGTTCAATTCTTCGAGTCACCCGAAGAAGCAAATTCCTTCCTCGATAGAGTTGGCTGCAAGCCCCCCAACAACAACAACCTAAGGCCACCACAAAGAGACCGGGCAAGGCGGAATCCACCATGAGTCGACATATACAAACGCAACTGGACAACACAAAGGCCAATATAATCAGAGAATCACTCTCATGTATTGAAAATGGAACTTCTCACCGTGGGAGGCTACTAGCACCCCAGGTGCAGCAATGTTAATGGTTTCACAAATGGGGTGGGTTAATAACCTTGGGCAAGTTGGGGGTTGCGCATGCAAGGGTGAGAATTCAGGGACTGTTTGGGAACTGCACCTACGAGGACCTCGACCACCGTCACCCTACCCCCCAATCCTCTTGAATCTTGTCTTTTTGCCTCACTGTGGGAAAAGTACCATGGGTAATCGTCACTCCATCGGTGCACCATCACTGTCCTCCGCATCTGCCACCATCAAATGCTTTTCACAACCTAGAGCCCACAGGTCAAATTCAAGGTAATCACCTGGCACATTAGAGGGGGCAACATCCCAGCAAAGTCTCGAAAAATCATGCATTATCTTCGGAGACACAAGGTCGATGTGGCCATGCTACAAGAGGCGCATCTCCTCCCGGCCTACGAACACCGCTGGGCCTGTGAATGGGGTTGCCACAGGTATTTTTCATCCTACTCATCATACGCCAGAGGGGTAGCCATACTTATCGACAAGAGAACCAATTTCAGTCTAGTAAAATCAGAAAAAGACACTGAAGGCAGAACACTTTTGGTAAAAGGGATCCTTGCGGGAAGGGAGGTGATTTTTGTGAACACCTATGCCCCCAATGTAGACAGAGCAAACAATTTCAACTGGGTCCTGTCCCCAAATTGAGGACTCCGGCTCTGCAACCATCATCTGGGGCTGGGACATGAATACACCGTTGGACCCCCTGAAGGACAAATCACACAATACAGCCGCCCGTCCGACCAAAGCGAGCCTTCAGTTCCACGAAATATGTTGTGCATTCGATCTGGTGGACGTGTGGAGACACGCCAACTGGGAGGCCAGGGAATTCACCTTCCACTCTGCAATCCACAACACTGACTCTCAGATTGACTACCTCCTAGTATCATCTCAGAGTCCATTTCAGTGGGGAACCTGCCAAATCCTACCCAAGACCTTCTCCGAACATTCCATGGTGGTTCTTGAATGCGGGCTCCCCAACACAAAATTGGGAACACCCCACTGGAGGTTTAAACAAGCATCATTGTTGGACCAGGTGTTTGCCGCGGAACTACACGAGGAAATCCAGGCCATCCTAGAAGCCAACCAAAACTCTGTCTCGTCAGCAGGCACGCTCTGGGAGACCGTAAAATGCTACGTCAGAGGAGTGTGCATAACAAAGGAGAACGGAATACTGAAACTGATCAGGCGCAAATTGGCTGTAGGCAAGAATCGACTATAAAACCTGGAGCTCGCATGCTCCAGCACCGATAATCCAAACACCCAGGCAGAACTTAAAGAAGAACTTCTCCAGTTCAGAAACTTGGCGGAGCGCAAGCTAATATTCCTAGGCTGGAGACACCAAATACGTCAGTATGGCGAGGGCCAGAAACCCGGAGCATTGCTGGCACGGCTGATAGCCGCTGACAGGAAACCCACTCGGGTTGAAAGAGTCTACAATTCCCAAGGCACACTGGTGCACACAGAGGAAGAAATTGTTCATGCATTCCGCTCCTTCTACCAGGAACTGTACAGCTCCAAACATACCGCTGATCCTGAGACCCTACAAAGCTACCTAAACGAGACTGAACGCTACTGGGTGGAGAGAGAGCTTCATGAACCGCTAAACCAGCCTATCTCCCTGGAGGAAATTCTGTTAGCCATCGAAAGCCTGCCCAACACCAAAGCCCACGGCCCAGATGGCCTAACTGGCGAATTTTATAAGTCCTTTGCAACTACAGTGGCCCCGCTACTCCTGTGGGTATAGGAGGAGGCGCTCGAATGCGGGATCCTACCACCGATCCTTCGGGAAGTCAACATTATTCTGCTACAAAAGACAGGTAAACCCCCAGAGGACTGCACATCCTATAGGCCAATCTCGCTAATCATTTTAGATAATAATATACTAGCAAAAATACTAATAATCAGATTACTCCCTCTAATGCCAGGACTGGTACTGGGAGACCAGGCCGGCTTTGTCCCTGGGTGAAACATGACATTTGGTATCAGGAGACTGTTTGGGGTTATTGAAGTACTTGCACCCTCACAACAAGCAATCGCGGTACTACTAGATGCTGAGAAGGCCTTCGACTCCGTCGAATGGCCCTACCTGTTTGCGGTACTGAAACAGATGGGCCTGGGGAATTCATCAGGCTAATTTCCCTCTTACACAATAGCCCTTGATCTTCCATTATCGTAGGTAGCACAAAGTCCACAAATATAGACTTGCAATGGGGGACCAGACAGGGCTGTCCGCTCTCAGCGGTAATATTTGCTTTAATAATGGAACCTTTGGCATCAGGGCTTCGCTCCCGTCAACTCCAGAGAGCCCTAGTGCTTGGACCACATACACTAATAATATCTCTCTATGCAGATGATGTGGCCCTCTTCAGCCAAGACCCAACAGTAAACCTAAATCCCATTATGCGTGAAGTTATTAAATTTGGCAGCGTATCCGGCCTAAAAATTAACCACTCTAAGTCAGTAATATTCCCTCTGACACCGGGTACCCGAAAATTCACAGATGACCAAGGGTTCATGTGGGAAGATGCACACTACCGATACTTGGGGATTTCAATGTCTCTTACCGATCTTGACGTATTTAAATATAATTACGAGAAGACACTAGGGTCCCTCCAGTTACAAATACAAAGGTGGAAATCACTCCCACTGACATTATGTGGTAGAGCCTCTCCCGGTTTGCCAACATACCCCTATTGTTACCTCAATCCTATTTGGGGAGAGTCAGGCGTCTGGTCCTCAAGTTGCTGTGAGCGGGCAAACCAGTAAGGGTGGCTTACACAACGCTCATTTTACCAACGTCCAGTGGAGGATTAGTGCTCCTGGATCTCGAGAGATACTTCTGGGCAGCCCAGGCACAATTCCTCAGCCATTGCTACGCCACTTGTTTTTATCAGACTACATGTGCAAGTAGAGCGGGCCCTGGTGTCACCCAATCTGCTTAAAGCGGTAATCCGAGGTCATCTCCCAGTACCCCAGAACACGATGAACATGGTCCTCTCCACAAACACGATCTGGAAAAAGCTGGCGCAGAATACGCCGTCCTCACCAGATTCTCCCCCCTGTTGCCAATTAAGTTTGTACCCGGGGTTCCCCTGACAACAGGGAGTGTCTTCCACCAGTGGGCAGACAAACTACAGTTGCAGACCATGGGCGACCTGTTCACTGAAGGGTCATTTATATCACTTGAGGAAGCCAAAGAGAGAGGTAGCAACACATACCTCGACACATTTGTATATTTTCGGCTCTGGCACACCCGGCAAACACTTTTCCCAACCTTCTACATGGCAGCTTTTACACAACGCAATTCAAGCTCAGGGCGAAGGCAGACTGGTTTCAACAATTTACAGCTCCCTCTTAATGGAGACGACACCCCAAAAAACTTGCGCGAAGGCGAGGTGGGAGAAAGCCCTACAGGCCCCGATACCAGATGAAGACTCGGCCTACGTCCTCCGACAAACCCAAAAGGTGGCTCTGAACACATGTTTTAAACAGATCCACTTTAACTATCTCCATCAAACATACTACACCCCAGCCAAAAACATGTCCAATGCCCCGAATCAGAGGCCTCATGTGAGAGATGCGGCACACCAGTGTCATATTTGCTTCATCAAGCCTGGAACTGCCCTACTGTGTCCCACTTCTGGACTCAGGTCTTACAGACAACAGCCGCAATCATCGGGGAAGACCCAACACCTATCCCTACTGTAGCCCTTCTAGGGCTAACGAGACATCTATCACCTGCAACGAGGAAACTCACAGGTGTCCTGTTGATACTTGCACGCAGGAGAGTGGCCCTGTCGTGGGGAAGAGGACCTGCCCCCACTCTTGTGAACTGTTTAAAAGACGTCCTATACGCCAAGACGTAGAAATGGAATTCATCAGAACTCTACTTTACATGCACGCCACCCGATATTTGTGGACCATACATCCTTTATTTATCATCCTTGTCTAATGATGACACCTCGTCAACCCAATCCCAACAAACTCCCTGAAAAAACTCGTGAAGTGCTTCATCGCAGGAGGACCCGGCTTTGAGTGACTACCCGAAGAGACAATATCCTTTCCAAGCAATCATTGTGGGGAGGGGAGGTGATGAGGACGTGGGACTCTGAGGCGCATCTGTTGATACACACACTGGGTGCTGTTTTGATGTTACCCGTTGAAAATCCAAAAATAAAGTTAAACAAAATAAAAACGTCTTTAACCAAGGACCTGAAACAGAGCTCCAAAGGAGGCAGGGTCATGAGGAGAACCATCTCCGGTTCCGGAAGCACCTCAAAACCTTTCTCTTTGCTTCTGCTTTCTCTCCCGCTCTCCCCTGCTAAATTCCTGATTGAAACTGCATTGAATCTGCACTGGGTCACTCTCACTGTTTCCGGTCTCTGGCCCAGCCACTTGCCCCCTGCTCTGCCTCCTTGGCAACGCCTGCACTGCGGGACTATCTCTGTATCCCTACAGCCCCCCTCCCAGCACTTGTCTGCACTTACCTCCACCAGCAGGCCCTTATTATTTATCGTGTTATGCTACTACCCCTGCACTGCACTTTCCCCTCTCCCTTTCACCTTGCACTTTCCCTTCCCCTCTTCCCATGCACTTGCACGATCTGAATGACACCTGGTCTAGTAAGATCGCTGTCTGTCTTCCCTTTGTCCCCCCTCCCTGCCTCGTCGCGCCTTGAAACACTTGTGTATAGGCGCGTTATAAATTCCATATCATATCATGACCCTCAGAACAGCCAATCACGTGCTTGCAACAAGTTCCTCTTCTTCACTGATTGGCTCAGCGCATAAGTACTCCCCATTTACAGTAGTACTCTTTCCTGTGTGCTAAGCGTTTGTTCTCTGTCATTCAGTTAGTTATTTCTGGTTTTCCTTACAATTTAAATAGCTCATTACAGTGTGCTAGGGCAATGTGTCAATGGGGGTCATTCCGAGGTTTGAGGTAAGGAATTACCGGCACCGGTAAGGGTGCCGATGCCAGTAATCCCTTACCTCCATATTCCGAGGTCCCTTTGCGGGTCCTTCCTTACCTCCTGCTTTTAGCAGGAGTAAAGTACGGGACCCGCAAAGGTACTTCGGAGGTAATTACGGTACTGTAATTTACAGTGCCGTAATTACCTCCTTCCCCATTCCCATTGAGCCCTATGGGGCAGAAATGGGAATGGGGAAGGGCAAAAGGTGAATGGGGAATTACCGGTCCCTCCAACCCTGGAATGGACCGGTAATTACTCCATTCACCATGCTGGATTTGGGACGGTTTCGGAGGCAACCATGGAACTAATTACTCCATGGTTAGCTCCAAACCCGGAATGAGGCCCAAGGTGTTTTTGACTTATATATTGTATACGCCTGGCAGAGACTAAATAAATAGGGTGTTAAGTAGGGTGTTATATTTTAATGTGGAAGCTGGTTACAAGAGACAGCAGTGGCAAAGTGGTTAGGTGTCTGACTTTCAGTAATGGGTTTCTGCTGCATTTGGCTAGTGCAGTTTTGGCATCTCCGGCACCAGGGCGAGCTCAGAATCAGGCAGGAGCCCAGACTTCCGTCAGCAGGGGCCCGCTCAACAGCGTATTTCCTTTTCATTCTTCCCCAACAAAGCACACATTCTTTTCCCCATGCAAGCAGCCTTTTTCTGTGTCCGTGGATCAGTAAAAATTGCGGTAAAAAAGGAAGCACACTTTTGCCACCCTTCTTACTGATCCACTGAAATGTTGACAACTCATCACGTAGAGTTAGGGAGCAGGACGGCCTTAACATGTCTGCCTGTTTTACCCACCTGATAAATGCGGCAGCATTACCGGATGCATGCATTTAATGCGGGAAGTGATGCAATGGATTCCTATGGAATCCAAATGAAATGGTAACCTGGTAAAAGTCGGTGGATTCCATAGGGATGCATTGTAAATGCCTCCCGCAATCATTAATTATGGGATGCATTTACACTTCTGCACAAACATAGTGCAAAACTAAAGACTAGAGGCCATTTTGCCTGCATTTTACTCTTTCCTTTTCCACTATCTAGTGGAAAAGATAAAAATTGCACGGAGCAGACCCCGCATCGGTTCTGTGCAGGAGCCGACCAGCAGCCTGGGCCTCACCTGGGCATCCACCCTTGGAATAGGAGAAGCATGATATGATATATGATATGATAAGTCATTTATAATGCGCCTATACACAAGTGTTTCTAGGCGCGACGAGACAAGGAAGGGTAGACCAAGGGAGCACAAACCAAATAATCTTACTAGGCCTTGTGTCATTCAGAACGTGCATGTGCGAGGGTGAGGGAAGATGACAAGTGCCAAGGGATAGAGAGTAAGTGCTGCCAGACATGGTAAGTGCTGCCAGGGTGTTGGCTCAAGTAAGTGCAGAGAGGCAGAGGACTGAAGGGTTGCAGATACAGTCCCTAAGTGGTTGGGAGGCTGGAAAAGTGCAAGGGGCTACTGGTCGTGCAGGAGCATGGTGCCCGAGAGGTTCAGTAGGGTGGTCAGGTAACCAGTTAGCATAGCAGACAGAAGCATCAGCAGTGGAGAGAGAGAGAGAGAAAGCAGAAGCGAAAAGGAATGTCTTGAGTTTCTTCTAGATCCTTGGGTGGTCCTACTCATGTTTGAGTGTATGGCTTTCGTCCACCATAAAGTGAGAATTGCCTTAAATGGAGTTATGCTAGCTCTAAAATGTAACTTTCCCATCCGCTCCATGGGTGGATGGACTCCCATAAAGGGACAGGGCACTATTTGTTTGCACCATTCCTTTTAGATTTTGGACGGAATTGGTGGCACTAGTGCCACTTATGTGTCAAAGCATTAGTTAAACAAAAGGGAGAGAAGCAGGGATGATGAGAATCAGGATATCTGGCTGTCATGGTAACTGGTAATGGTTGGGTATGAATTAGCTGCATTACAAAATGTTCATTGTTGTCTCTTCCAGCCACTTAAACCAATGAGTGGATGCATTTTCATGATTGTGCCTATATGAGTCCCTTTGCAAAGCATGTGCTTTCATCCCATTTAGCAGCAGAATGATTCTTCCTTTGCGGGCTACTCTGCCCCACCAGTCTATGTGCTAGCTACTTCCCGTCATGCATGAACAACTCTTGTTGGAATTACAAGAGGCATGAGTGTATGGTGTTAGTCCACCATAAAGCGAGAATGTCCTTAAATGGAGTTAGACTACCCCTAATATGTAACTTTCACTCCCCAGATGGCTTCCTTGCCTCCCCTGCCCTCTGCCTTTCCCCTCACAGCACACGCTGTTTCTGTGACACAGTTTGCTATGAGATGTCGGCTATTCGAGGCCAGAGCTGCAGCTGCAGAAAGCTTTGTGTTGCAAACTCAGTCCCTGGAGCTCCTATAACTCCCTAATTTCACCTGGAGTCCTCCAGAAACCTCCCCACCTCTAGACTAAAGACATGGGCAATTATTTTAACCTGCAAATAGCTTTTTAACTACTTTTATTTTCCTGTTATCCTTGTAAACCCGCGGTTATCTCTTGCATCGAGAGAAAAACAAGATAACTACTGCACGTAATAACCCCAACCCATGCAAGGATTGCGAGTCAATGCTTCATGCCCAAGTTGTTTCGGACCTGGTCCAAATCTGTCCAGTGGTTTGGGCTGAGCGCTTTGACAAAAATTGGCCATGGGGAAATGAATGGGAAGTAGGTTGCACTTTTGGAGAAATAAAATGTTTTTGTCTTCTTAATAACTTTTTTTATTTTTTAACAAATCTTTACGAAACATTGCAGTCTGGGAGTGTGGGAATCGCGAGTGCTTAATCACTTTCGAAATTCCAGTCAAATCTTTTATTCGAATCAAATGTTTTTAACAATAGAATTTTGAGGGGTTCCTATGGGAGTCTGACTCACCTTAACTATTGGCGCCGACCGCTGCCCTATAATATTACTTGTTCCCCCCAGCACTATCTGAAATGTCGTCAGGCCTAGTGCGATAGTTATTTTCACATCCTTAATGTTCATGGCCTGTAAGAATGTCATTGTATTTTCCCTTGTTCCATCCCTTGCCTTGAAGCGCTTTGAAACACTTTGTGTATAGGCGCTATATAAATACACTATCATATCATATGATATGGGATGATAGGTTATTTATAGCACGCTTAATACCCAGAGGTTTCTAAGCGCGGACCCCAGGATCAAACCTGTGGTGCTCTGTGCCATCTTGCTTCCAAAGTGAGCACGTTGCCCCTAAGCTACCCTCCCAGTGTGTGTGTATATATATATATATATATATATATATATATATATATATATATATATATATATATATATATATATATATATATATGTATATATATATATACATATATATATGTATATATATACGTGTATATGTATATATATATGTATATATATATATATATATTCAGTGAAAAACCTTTGTTGAAGGGATGGTATGGTTCCAAGTAAAACCTGAAAAACCCTTGAAATTCGCCAGTTATGGTAAGCTAAGCAACCATAACTCGCGCCACCACCGTGCACTGCTAAGACTAACACCCAGGACATCAAAGATGACATCACATTTGTGCCAGGAGCGGCGGCCTGGTCCCGAACGTGTGCTTTTGCAAATCTGGTGTAAATCCTTCCAGTAGTTTTTTTTAAAAATGACCAAAATGTAAGGCAAAAAAATTAGTGATATCTGTGTTCGCTTCGTGGACGGACTTCCCTGTTCGCTCCGCGGACAGCACCCCGATTGGCCCAGCGGCTTGCGTCATGTCCGCGGACATGCGACGTGTTCGCTGATTGGGCGGCGTGGTGCGTGATGCGCATCAGATTTTCTGTCGCGCACGCCATCTTGCATTTGCGGACGTCCGCAGACAGCGCTGTGAAAGTTTGTTCAAAATGTGTATTTAGTAGAGTGTGTTGGTGTGTAGAAGTCTTTGGGGAGGATGGGGGAGGATGGGGGAGTATGAGATAGGTTCAAAGTTGTATTTTATTTATGTGCTAGACGCTTTTGTTGTGTTCGATTTGTTTGCGGACAACACGGCTGTTCTGGAATGTTTGTAAATAAACAGAATGGATTCGGTGTCAACTTGAAAGTGTTCTAAGAACACTCGTGGGGTCTTGGAATGTTTGCAGGGGGTGTCCTGGAGACGTTGTCTGTATTGTTCGTTGGCAAGGTGAAAATGTTTTAAGAACAATCGCAGTGTCCTGAAATGTTCGTACATAAAGAAAATGGGGGTGTCCTGAGGACGCTGTTTGTATTGTCCTCTGGCAAGTTGAATGTGTCCTAGGACCTTCCCCCTGTCCGCGGACATAAAAATGGTTGCAATGCTTGCATCTATGGGTGTGATATGCTGCGGTGGTTGTGGCCAGGGTATAGAATGTTGGGTGCATGGCCATTTGGCCATGCACCCAAGAGTGTATGCCCTGGTCACAACCACCGCAGCATATCACACCCATAGTGGCTTTTAACTTTGGGTCAAAAACTAATTTATATGGAACAATGTTATAAGCTTGTATGGGTGTGATATGGTGCGATGGTTGTATTTATCTTGTTATACGTACTATTTGGTTTAGTAACGGGAGTCCATGTTTTTCTTGTTCATTTCTGTAATAAAAGAAAATAGCATGTTAGTATTAGTATTTTATAATGACTTATTACATTGTACAATCAACATTTTCTTCTTTTTATTGACCCTCATATTTAGTAGATTACAAACCAGAGTACTGTGCAATTTGCAAAGTTTCTGTGTTTGTTGCTAAAATCATTGGGTCTGTGGGAGAAAGAAAATCCATGTTGGATTAAAAAAAAACCTTTTTCTGTTATGCTACAGTTTATTTATTTGTTTGTTTTCCGCGTTTACTTGTTCTTTCTGCCTAATGCTTTATGCATTGGATTGTTTCCGTTTTTGGGAGCAGTAAGATATTAGGTATTTGTTTGGATATTGTAAAATTTTGGCCCAGTTAGATACCAGTAGGTGTATTCTAACTGTTTATGTTTTGATATAATTTCGTGGTATTGATTTATCTGTTTGCATATTTGTAAATTTTGGGACAGTTAGGTACCAATTGGCGTATTCTAACTGTCTATTTTTTGCTCTATTTGAGTGGTATTAATTTATCTGATTAGTTGTTGTAGAATCTTTGGGCAGTTAGATAGGTTTTGAAATATTGTGACAGTTTATATTTTTTTACTACAAGTGTACTTAAGGTTTAAGTACAGTTCAGTTATCAAATTTTGGTTTTAAGAACATTAAATACGCGTTTGTAAGATTAGCTGGTAATCTCTGCTTTAGAGTAACGGTACTATCATTACATTCAAACCATCCACATTTTTTTTTATATATGCAGTGTAGTGCCCTGAGTTGGTTGTGACTCCAGCATGGTAGATTATACCTATTGTTGTGAAGGTTTTCCTACCAAGCGATATTTGACCATGTGTGAATCCAGTCAGCTTGCAGTTGTTTTTCGTACCATCTGCATTGTAACGTAGAAGCATTAGTATTACGTATTTACTATGTGTTTGTATTAGTAATGTGGAGCGATTATCCGAATTGCAGGTAGAACACAATCTACCGTGGTTTACATTTTGTACAAGTTGCTGAAATGGAACGGATTCACAATTAGGTATTGATATATAGACAAAGCGCTCATTGGGGATTTGTTCTTGTGTCACATTGTTGCAGAGAGTGCATGTATGTTTCCACATGTATGAAATATGGAAGATTTCATTTATAGGTATGTTTTTGTTTTCCAGTACTAATAGTAAGTACATTAGAAATTCTTGTGGATCTTCCTGGGAGTTTATAGTCAATGTCACCATTCCAGCACAGTAGTCCAATTCTTGTCTTATTCCATGAACAGCATACGGGGCGTCAGGATTGTTTTTTGCGTTTCTATGAAGTACTAACATTTGCATACACAATGGGTCTCTAAAGTGTAAGTAAATGTTGTCAACAATGGCTGGTATTTGAAATAGAATATTGATTGCTACATTTGCGTAGCAACTTACACCTATTTCAATTATAAGTTTAAATGGATCAGGTAGTTCTGTATCTGAGTGATTTTTGTTTTAGTTTGTCTTCCTTCTTTGACGAAGTACTTGGTTTACTTTCCCTAATTAGTTCTTTTTTTGCTTGTGGTACT
The DNA here is from genome assembly GCF_040938575.1 of Ambystoma mexicanum. Taxonomy (NCBI): domain Eukaryota; kingdom Metazoa; phylum Chordata; class Amphibia; order Caudata; family Ambystomatidae; genus Ambystoma; species Ambystoma mexicanum. The sequence goes on from NC_090925.1 coordinate 158,912,713, forward strand.
TGATGAAGTTTTAGTTTCTTTTAGTCTCTTTGGAGGATTTGCAGTGACATCCTGTTGCATTTCTGTTTGATTTAGTTTTCTTTTAGAACATTTTCCTTTTTGTGGAACAGGATATGTTTGTAGATGGGAGGTGTATAGTGAACGAAGTCTATTGTATTCTAAAATGCAAGGAATATCAGCATTTACTTTACTTGCATCAAAGTTTATTAGAAATAGACCCTCAATTATACGTAAGCGTGACAGTGCTACGTAGCTCATGCCTTCTTTAAAGACTGTGTTACCAATGTCTATCATTGCTTTGTCTAGAGTAAGACCTTGTGATTTATGAATGGTGACTGCGTATGCAAGAGTTAGAGAAAATTGTTCTCTGCGTACATACATGTCTTTGAAGAGAAGGAATCGAGCTGTTGAGCGTCCTATTCTTTTTACTTCTGAAAGTTTGTCAAAGAGAATATTGACAGACTAAATGTTGTTGTCATGTGGGTATGTTTGAAAGCCAACAATTGTACCCAGTGCTCCATTAACTAGTCCTTGGTCCACGTCAAGGTTACGTTTAAGCATTACTCTGCAATTTAAGGATAATTTTAATATCTTTTCCAAGCCTGCTGTGTTTGAGATTGATTTTTCTAAACTATTTAGTCTTGCTGTGGCTTGGTCACACATGGGTAGTGTCATTCCATGTACATCTAGTTTGTCTGTGGCGCTAATTTCCATAATTGGTTGCATTTCTTTGCTTAACATTATTTCATTGAATTTGAAACAGCTTGCAAGAGTTGGCATTAAGGCCATACAATTGACATTTTTGTGGGCTAATTGTTCAATAACATCTGTAGCACATGCATTATCACCATAAAGTGCATGAATGTGCCGGGTTTTCAATATTGCTTCTGCTTCTCTAGAAAGTATACCAACTCTGATACTTTTTAAGATGTTGGCATAAGTGAGATCTGCAGATTGGCGCATGTTTTCTGTTAATTCTCTGTATTGGAAATGTTGCCAAAGGTTGACATTTCCAACGCTGCCAACAGTTTTACGGCAGAGTTTGTGTCCTAATGTTTTAAAAATAGGCTCACCTTTTACAGGTGTCAATTGAAGAAGATCTCCGAAAACAATGATGTGTTTTCCTGCAAAGAGCTCTTCATAGTTTGTTTTGAGTACTTCTTGTAATCTGAGGAGAATCAAAGCCAAAATTAGGTTGGACACCATGCTCACTTCATCTATTAGTAGCATTTTCATTTGTTTCAATACTCTGCATACTTCCATTGCAGCTTCTGCAGAAAGTTTGTAACAATCTAACTTGTTTTGGTGTTCTACTGGCGGGAGTAGTAATCGGTGTAAAGTGACACCACCTATGTTGTAGGCAGCTAAACCTGTGGGGGGAGTGACAACAGCTGACAGTTTGTTGTTTGTCAATTGTTGAAGGAACTTACTAATGATTTTGATTAGGAATATTTTGCCAGAACCAGCTTCACCACTGACATACAATAGTATAGGTTTGTAATTTTGGCAGGTGCATTCTTTGTTTTCATGTTGCGCACCATGTGCAATTTCTTTTGTTATTTCTTGAAAAATGCTATGTTGCTCTTTGTTTAGTTTTGATTGTAGTGTAGTTAAGTCTTCTTTATCTTCATAGTGACACATGGTGTTTTCAACTTCTATCATAGCTAATTCTGCCTCATTTGTTATTAGTGGTTCTCCCAGTGGTTCTTGGCTTCCTGTGACAGAAGGTTGACTACTACAGGAGTGTCCTTATCTAGTTGGGCCTGGAGTTCCTCTTCGTGTTGCTGTTCATTGTGCAACATTGTTTTGTACTGTGCAAAGTTTACATTAGTTAGACTGCTTTCATTGGCTTTGAAAGCGTCTTCATATGAGTCATAGGTATCTAGTATTTCTTCTTCTTTTCTCCATGGTTTGAAGAGTTGTAGCAGGGACATGTAATATATTTCTTTATGTTGAGGAGTCTTTAATGACAGTTTGATATGATTAATTAAATTTGGTTTGGTGAGTTTTAATAAGCTGCCATCGCAGTTTGTCACTTTGTATTTACGGTTTTGCTCATCAGGTTTTATATTATTTTTGTATGTGTAGTTTTGGACTATGTGGTATAGACACATGGTTTCAAAAGTGGTACTCCTGTTTGGGTAGTATGTGTCCAATAAATTGTTTTTTTAAAATGTCTTGGCTGTTGGGATCATGTTTGGCTATTGTTTCTATATCTTCGTATGATTTTAGAACTCTTTTTCTAGATTTAGCTGGACCAAGACTTAGCCATACTATATTTGCAGATTTACCATACAATGCAGTACCAGTTAATCGATCACCTGGTTCATAGGATCCACATTCTCTATGGGACAGCATTTTTATGCCCAAGCTCTATAATTTCTGAGACATTGTTTTATCTGATGACAGGTCATTTCAGAGTTCCTGGAGCTCTGTCTTTTCTGATTTGGTTAAGTATGCTGTGACATATCGTGCAACTGCAGTAGAATTGTCTGCAATGTACTGCACATCTATGTTTGCATTCCACAAGCGGGCAATGATTGCATTGTAATCATTGATATATTTTTCTTCTTCTTTTCTTTTTATGCAATATGTATTTTTAGGTGACTTACCTTTAACAGTATGTCTAACTGAAGACATGAGGTTGTTCACTTGACCTGTATTTGTAACTGGTCTAGGGAAACCAAATCGGCATTTGGTGTAGTATTTCCCTTTGTTTTTGTATTTGCGACAACAATATTTGCCACATTTGGAATTGTAAGATTTTTGCATGAAGATCACAATTTGTGGATTCTGACGGAATTTCACAAGTGACATATTTTTCAATAAACTGTAAAACAGTGGCATCACTGTCTTGACCAAATTTAGGAGCACCTTTAATCCATAAAAGCATGTGGACATGTGGCGCTCCTCTGGCTTGGTATTCTTTTCTCCAAAAGAAGTGTTGCACTTCTCCAAGGGGAGTAACAGTTTTATTACAAATAAAATGTAGCATAGCAATGAAGCGATGGTGAAAATATCTAGAAGCATTAACAGGATCCTGAGAACAAAGTTCTCCAGGTGTTAGTATATCTATGTTTGTTTTGTTTTCGTTTGATATGCGTAGGAAAGCATGTAAATCTTCCCATGCATATTCTGCGCAACTTAATGTAACAAACCAAGTGGGTGGGCCAAGGTTTCTGATCATACAACGTACATCTCCATGGCGTCGAAACCAGTACTCTTTAGTACCTCGCATATTTGCTAATAGATTTGTAAGATTTGCCTGTAAAACCTCATCTTTTTGTTGAACTTTTTGTAATAATTGTGTGGCTGTCATATTTTGAAAGTGTGATCCTGATTTTAATATGTGTGCAACTCTGTAACATAAAGTTGCTAGTTCACTTTCAAAGAGTAGGTGGAATATGTATTCCACATTTTGTCGAAATCTGGGATCTTCAGAATACATTCGTAATGAGCGATATTCTGATGCTGATATTTGAACAGGTCTATCATCGTATCTTCCTCCTTTGCCAGGAGGAAAGAGTAGAGGAAAAGCACGTGCTTCTATACTTTTTTCCCATATGCTGATTGGTGATCCTTTTGTTAGACGCATTTGGTACGTTTCCAGTGCAACTTCTATGGTGTCATTAGAGTGCAATGGGTGAATTGTATACTGGTCTAAAGTGTTTGCTATTGTAGCAGGATCTAGGAGCTCAAATTGACCAGTTTCTTGTGTCTCTTGAATTATTTCAGTTGTATCTTTCAAGTTTTCTTCGATATTAATTTCTTTGTAATAATCATTATTCTCTTTGAGATATTGCAGGGCTTCTCTAACTTTATGTAAATTTACCAGTTGTTTCCAAATGTTTTTGTTTTTGTCTTTTGTAGGCACTCCATTTACCAAGATAATTAAAGATTGTTGCATTGGACGTTGCACTCCTAGAGTGTGCACATTTTCTTTTAGATCTAATGGTAAATACACTACTTTTCCACGAATACCTTTCACTAATTTAGATGGCGGTAATTTTGCAGTTTTTGGTTGAAGGCGTATTATTGCTTGAAATGGATGAACTGTTTGAATTATGATGCTCTCATATAAATTAAGTTGTTGAAGGAGTTTTGGTAGTGGATGTAATTCCAAGTTATTTGAGATAGCAAGTGAAGGAGTTTGGTAGTTGTCAAGTTTGGAAGTGCAGTAACTGCAAAGTATTATGGGGTCAGTTATTTCGTATTTGTTTTCTGCTATAAGTTAGAGAGCTAATTCAAGCCATTTAGAATATTCATTGTCTTCTATTTTGTATGAAAGGTCTATACTTTTTGTGTTACTTTTATAACACGTTCTGCGGCAACATACAAACACGTGGTTTGGTACTTCAGCTGAAGTGCTTTGAAATTTTAGTATTTCTTTTTTGTTTGTGTGTAGTGAAAGGTTGCCATGTGCAGATTTGTTACCAAGTTGGTTGACAGCTAATTCATCTTGTAAGTGGGTTTCATTTCCAAAATATTTTTTCTGTATATACTCGATTTCTTCTAGTAGGTCTTTTGGTGTACCATGTAGAAGAATGTTATTTAAATTGGCTATTGCTAAAGCAGGACTATTTGCATAATACAGTTTATAAACTAGATTTCTTATACTTGCATGATGTGTTGATATCCTTTTGATATCATGGAAGGTTGTTTTGCAAGTAGCTCCTGATATGCAGGCCAACGAATGTCCTTGCAGTCCTGTGTGCTTGCGTACTGGACAAGCATCCATACTTTGCATTATTTTAATTTTGATTTTGTCTTTGCTTTTCACATATTGATTGAGGAATAGGCGTAAAGATTTGAACATTTTTTTGGGATTGTTACACATTGACGTGCATGGCCATGTGTAAATTAGATGTTCTGATTCAGTCGAATGGAGGGGTAAATCTAAGTTTTCAGGGCATATTTTTGTAAGGAGTACTTCTTGTTCCATTATGGTATTATTAACTTTTTCATAACCTCGACCACTGCTATGTATGGCAATTGTATTTGTTTGCTTTTGTTTGTACGCTTCTTCATTAAAGTATGGTTCTGTGCTTGTAGTGTGACTCCATTCACCTCCACATATATTTAAGAAATTATTTCTGTTCACATTTCGTTTATTGAGAAGTCTTTTTTGAAATTTAGTTATTAGTTTTGTTAGTGGTTTAATTCTGTTTAACACAACAATAAATAAGTTTCTTTTGAGAAGAATTGCACTGTCTATCAACGCTTCTAAGATTACTTTCCTACGATAGGTTTGAAGTGTTGAACCTGGTTTCTCTTGTGTTTTTATCAGATTTTGAAGGACTTTGTGACGGAACATTTTGGCTAATATACTTTTCTTGGTATGCTTACTTTGTACTATATCAAGATTTATAGAAGACGTTTTATTTGCAGTGATAGTTGATTTTCTGTTTTTTGGGTCGTTTTACTTTGTGATAGAGGAGGCAAAGTTTTTGCACTAGAAACTTCTTCTGTTTCACAACATGACTGTTTTAGCTATTGTGTTTCAACGTTTTTTACTTTTTTACAAATTATGCTATAGATGGGTGTTTATGTTGGAGACTTTTCTTTTCATTTGCTCTACTTCTGCGTCCCTTTCTACGGAGTTGCTTTTTGGTGGGCATTCTTTAGCGTCTGTTGAAAAAAATACAGAAGGTATGGGTTGGGGTTTTCTGCAATGCATGTGTGTTGTGTGCATGATTGTTTGAGTAAGATGATAAAGATGTATGTAATGGTGTGTGATTGTGAATTGGGAAGTTGAACTACTAGGGATGGGTATTCTCCAATTAATGTGTTACTAAACTGGGGTTCAGATGACAGAAAAAAGGAAGCCGGTGGTGTGGAGAAGAATAAATAATATAGGTAAAGCTATACAATTAAAACAGTTGTTTGTTCTACAACATCTACATTCTAGTGGCTGAGTTGGGTAATTTGTGTGCCAAAAAATAGGAATTTGAGGGCCATTCTGACAGGAGATCACTGTTTAAGACCGGGGGGATTTTTGGTCAGAATGGTGCAGAATCTCTATTTTTAGGCACAGAAATACCATGAATGCACCGTACAGTGTTGTAAATCAAATATTATGGTAACAATCTACTTACTTTTTTTTCAAAAATGAGTAGTTTGCTTCGTAGTTGTTCTTTGTAAATCAAAATCGGCTGCTTCTATTCAGGAGAATGGGCTTCACTGCAATTGTAAAAGAAAGAAATTAGTAATTTGGTTACTGTTTTCATTTTAGACATAGATTTTTTTAAATTGAAATGCTCAGCGCCTTCCTGAAAACCATTAAAACTATATTATGACTAAGAGTAGGAAAGAAAATATCTTTACTATGGTTTGTGGAATTCATAATCTACCAACGTATACCACTATTCTTGTAACTAAGCTTTTCCACGTAATAGTGAGTCATTGTCATCATAGCTCTCAACCATGTGTGTCGCAAAGGCGGGTGAAATCACCTGATTTTGTTTTTGGCGGGTGAGACGTCCATTGGAATGAATGGGCGTGCAGGAGGCTTGGCGGTTGAGTCAGTCCTTTACAAGGCGGGTGACACCCGCCAAAAGCGTGTGAGTTGAGAGCTATGTGTCATAGCCTGCTTTTGCACGTAACAGTGAGTGAATGTCATAGTCTGCTTGTCCTATATAAATGTATGTAAGTACTTATTAAAACGAACAAAATTAAAACCAATTATGTGTTTGTACAAATATTATTGTTTGAGATTTGATCATAGTGTGTGTATGTTATTTTGTGTGATTATATGTTGTGTATATATTTTATTTAAAAAATGTTAGTTTAATAGTATTTGCATGTGTGTGTGTGTATGAAGAAATTAAACGATATAAAGGTTTGTAAGTGACAGGTCATTTTAGGACAATGAAACAATGATCGTCCATTCATTTTTCAGATTATAGAAGGTAAAAGTCGGTTAGAAAATGTGTTCATGTACTGTGTAGAAAATATGCATACCTGTACTTTCTGTTCATGTATATGGATATGGACCAAGCTGCAAGTAGAAATATTGGAGATTTGTATAGTATTTCTCGTAGATCGTGGTTGTCAATGGTATGAGAATTGTACTCCGAGAGATACACCGTACATTTGTAGTGCTGCTCTATGATGATGCAGTTATATGTAGAGTTATTGGATTTGATTGGTGGATGGTCATGTGATTTCTTAGCTACATCCAATGAGGGAATGGCACAGAGAGTGAAATCGAAATGGTAGAAGGGCTGTACATGTTACGATACGTTCGCGGACATGGCGGTAGTTCTGGGACACTGCGTATTACATCCGGGGAATTTGGGGAGGGGAGGTATGGAAATGAGATTGGATGAAGCAAGGGATTGGTCAGTAAAGTTTAGTGAGTGTGTTGTGCTAGGAGAGGTTTTCTCAGATATTGTTTTTGCAGAGAGATGAACAGATAGCTATGGCTGAGTGTTTCAAAACACAGATTGTATGGATTTTGGGAGACTCGTGGATTCATTGGTTGAAGGTGCATGCAGAAAGCTGTGGAGTATCTATAGATCTTGGATTCCCACATGTGGAAGTGCACTGACATGGATTGCGTGGAATGAAGTGGTTGGACTTGCTACCTCTCTGTGCAACTTTGAAGATAGAGGAACATCCAGACATAATTGTAATTCATTGTGGAGGGAACAGTTTAGGACATGTGTCTGGAATTTCTTTGCAATTTGCAATGAAAGAAGGACTTCAGAAGATAATGGACATGTTTCCAAACTCTAAAATTATTTTTTCACGGATTGCGCACAGACAAGTGTGGCTTTGTTCTTTCTCATGTGGTCCACAAATTGTGAAAGCAAGGCGTAATGTTAATAACGCTGTTTGTGCCTTCCTAAGAGATTTTGGCATGTCCTCTTTTAACAATGAAAATATTTTGTTTCGTAGTACATACATTTTTCGCAAAGATGGAGTCCATCTTACTTATGCTGGCAATCAGATTTTTCTGAGAAATGTACAAAATGGATTGCAACCTTTTTTAGAAATACAGCATTAGTTTTGAAGTACGTCTTACGTAGTTAAAATGTTTTACATTCAAACACCTCCCAAAGGATCTCTTTAGAGCCACCAATTCCTGTTAGAGAAAAATGCATTGGTTTCAATAGGGTAGCAATGCAATTGTTTTTCTGTTCGCGGACTGTCCGCGGACTTTCACGAAATGGAAATGGCTATGCTTTATGTATCTTCACTTCTATTAAAGGGTAAAGGGAGGGGGACACCAACCAAAGGGATAAGAAAGGGTGAGCTGAGAGAGGAAGATGTAGAGTGGGTTTTATTTGGGTAGTGAGCAGGTCTTCTGGTGCTCTGAGACGATCGTCTCAAAAGCACTCCGAAGTCGCTCCCCCCTGCAGAGTACTGTGTTACAGTGCACACATACAACTGTGACCCTAGAAAGGTAAGGGTCATCAGAATTCTGTATGGCCTGTGAGGCAGCTTGAGGAAGACGCTGTCCCATAGAGGTGTTCCTTGTGGTGACAGGATCAGGAACGGAGGATGAAGTAGAGGCAATCAACCTACTACGCTTCTCGCAAGGTACAACCTTGCGAATGGCCCCAGTGTGGAATGAGCGCAGGTTTTCCCCTCTTCAGGCCCTTGGGGAAATGGTGGTGGTGGAGGGGGTGGGGGTGGTGCTGAGGCAGATGTAGCACCATGTGGTAATAGTCGAGCCATGGATGTCATAGGCTTGGAGATGGAAATCTCAAAATCTGCAAAGTATGCAGCAAAATGCAGTGTGCTCCGTGGAATAGTCAGAAACACAATGAGAATGCGCTCTAGGGTGTGGTCTTATATCGGGGTGCTTGTGCGCGGGTCGCGGACATGCGCGCCGTCCGCAAGAGAGATCGAACATCAAAAAAGGTTCAAAAAGTCACAAAAACTATGTGGAAAGTTAGGATTGGTATGTGGGATTTGTGGTATGGTGATCTTTTAATGAGAAATATTGTGGATTACTTGGAAATGTACTTTTAAACTGGTCGGGGACACGAACAGTGTCCGCATTTAGAGCACGAGATGAGCGTGGACGCGGTCACATGATTGTTTTGTGAGCTTGTTCGCTAAGGTAGCGGTCGTCCGCAGGACCCCCAATGTACGGACATTGTTTTGCGCATGCGTGTTGATGTTCTACGGACAGTGTTCGGTTCCTGAACTAATTAAAAGTGCGTCTCATGTAAAACGAACAGTTACGGACAGCCGTTTGTTCTTAGCACAGTTTAATTTATTTGCTAACAATACGGACAGACAAAGCGTTTCAAGCACACCTCCATTTTTGTTTATTTATGAACAATTCAGGACAGCACGAGTGTTCTTAGAACAGTTTCTGCTTGCTATCGAACACTACGAATAGGCACAGTGTTCTTAAGGACACCTCCATTTTCGTTTATTTACGAACATTTCAGGACACTACGAGTGTTCTTAGAACATTTTCAACTTGCATGAGAACATTACGGACAGATGTAGTGTCCTCAGGACAGTTACATTTTCGTTTCTTTACGAACATTTCCGAACAACCGCAGTGTCCGTGGACACCTAAATTGGTTTTATCACAAGGAACTGAAAGTAATTACAACACAATATAAGAAAAGTAACTTTATTTCATATATATATACAATTATGACTGGGAAGGTGGGGCAGAAACGGAAACAAAAACAGGACAATTAGGGATTTCTAGATAACTGGGATCAGGTGAAGAAGGGAAGGAAATCTCATTGAAACGCTTTGGTCCATAGACAGGGTTTGGGGTTAACTGCGTGGGATAGGGTGAGGGGGGACAAGTGCAGGTTGGACAATGGTGTGCTGTTGGGGGTTTCACATAATTTTCCACAAAGATTTTCAAATCCATACAATTTTGCATAAGGTCGTCCATTTTTTGATTAATCTGCTGTAGAGTGATATCCTCTGATTGTTGTTGTGAGATGCTTGGAATTTTTGTATGGTCTGTAATAAAAAAATGTATATGTTAAATGTATACAAAATAATATTTATTAATTGGTTTATATAGTAAAGTGTGTACCATTAGGTGGACTATTTTCTAACATTTCCTCTCGTGGGAAATGCTCCTCTAGCCAGTCGAGAGTACTACACATTTCTGTGAGAAAACAAAAAAGTAATATGTTTTTTTTCTAATATAGAAAGTTTATAAATATATGAGTAAAAAGAAGTGCACTTACTATATCTGGTGAGATATGTAATCAGTAGTGTATACGTTTGGTCTTGCTGTTGGTTGTGGAGCGTCTGTGAGGTAATTATGGTGGAAGCCACTTTATCTTCTTTTGGTATATTCCATTTTAAAACATATTGTATTTACATGAATGGTTAGTGTGTTACATATATGGGTAACATTTTTTAAGTATTACTACATATACTTTGTATGTGTGCTGCTTTGTGAATTTGTTAACAAAAAACCTATGAAATTCAGTGAAAAAACGCTGTTAAAGGGACGTTATGGGTCAAAGTAAAACCAAAAAACCTCTGAAATTCGGCAGTGATGGTAAGATTAGCAACCATAACTCGCGCCGCCACCGTGCACTGCTAACACTAACACCCAGGACGTCAAAGATGACATCACAAATGTCATTGATGACATAACTGATGACATCACATGTGCATTTACCTTTCATGAAAAGTCTGTACAAGGGATTCTTAGTGTAATGTTAATAAAAGAAGTGTCAAAGATTATTGGAATAAATATCAAGTGCTAATCAGTGCATTAAGCTATGCATTGATATAAATAGCATTCTATTATTAACTTCAATCCAGTATACTGGTACTCATGTAGAAACATAGGCATTGTGTGCAGCATACATGATGGAGGTGCAATATTCATAAGCTTGCCATGTTGAATATTGAAATGATAACTGTTTTCATATTAGAGTTTTGCGTACAGTGAAACTTGTGATAAGTAGGTAATAAAACCCACTTACTACATAATTGCATTATTATACACAAATCACAAAGAGACAACACCACATACAAATATGAATATATACAAGGGAATTGAAGTAGGAAAAAGAAACAGCAATAGTTGCAGAAAGTGTTCATAACCTAACTGATTACCTTTATGCAGAGAAATAATTGCTCTGTTTCCAAGCTGTTACTTACCCTCTCTATATATATCACATGATGTGTCTGGACCCTAAGGAAAATAGTGTGAGTACAACATATAAAAATATGAGCATATACAGGGAAAGTACAGTAATAGAAAAACAGCAAAAGTATCAGAAAGTGCTGATAAATCTACTGATAATTTTAATGCACAAAAAGGATTGCTGTCTTTCAAGGTTGTGACTTCTCCTATGTATATGTTTCATATGATATGACTGGACCATAAGGGAATTATTCTAAGAACATACTTGAAGGATAAGTCTACGAATATAGTAATTTACAATTTTTAGATCCTGACTGTTACTGAAGAAAATCATGTGGCCTAGATATGTCAGGAAAGGAAAAAAAGGGAGAGCCAGCCACGTGATGTCATCAGGGACGTTATGGTTAAGTTGCGCTACTAAAAACCTATGAAATTCAGTGAAAAAACTTTGTTAAAGGGACGTTATGCTTCCAAGTAAAACTGAAAAACCCTTGAAATTCGCCAGTTATGGTAAGCTAAGCAACCATAACTCGCGCCACCACCGTGCACTGCTAAGACTAACACCCAGGACATCAAAGATGACATCACAAATGTCATTGATGACATCACTGATGACATCACATGTCTGGCTCACTCTTTTTTATTTTGCTGACATATCTACGCCACATGGTTTTCTTCAGTAACAGTCAGAAATTAAAAATTTTATTTTATTTGTAGATGTATTCTTCAAGTAGGTTCTTACAGTAATTCCCTTAGAGTCCAGTCACATCATATGAAACATATACATACGGGAAGACACAAGCTTGAAAGACAGCAATACTGTTTGTGCATAAAGATAATTAATAGACTTATGAGCCCTTTCTGATAGTTCTGTTGTTTTTTTATGGCTGTACTTTCCTTGTATATGGTCATATTTGTATACATTGTACTCACAGTACTTTCCTTAGGGTCCAATCACATCAAGTGATACATATACCTACAGTAAATAGCAGCTTTGAAACAGAGCAATCATTTATTTGCATGAAAATAATCAGTTAAGTTATGAATTGTTTCTGCTACTACTTGTGCGTTTTTGCTAACTTCACTTTCCCTGTATATACCCATATTGGTATGTGTTCTTGTGTCTTTGTGTTTTGTCTATAGTAATGCAATCATGTAATACATGTGTTTTATTAGCTACTTATTACATATTTCACAGTACACAAAAATCTATTAAGAAAATAATTATCATTTCATTATTCAACATATTAACATTACGAATATTATACCTTCATCTTGTACACTGCACCCAATGTTATGTTTCTGTATGAGTAGCTTAGTATACTAGATAGAACCCCATAATAGAATGCTATTTATATCAATGCATCGTTCAATGCACTAATTAGGATATGATATTTATTGCAATGATCCATGACACTTGTTTCGCAACACTATAATAAGAATCCCTTGTACACATATTTCATGAAAAGTACATACACATGTGATGTCATCAGTGATGTCATCAATGACATTTGTGATGTCATCTTTGATGTCCTGGGTGTTAGTCTTAGCAGTGCACAGTGGTGACGCGAGTTATGGTTGCTTAGCTTACCATGACTGGCGAATTTCAAGGGTTTTTCGGTTTTACTTGGAACCATAACGTCCCTTTAACAAAGTTTGTTCACTGAATTTCATAGATTTTTAGTAGCGCAACTTAACCATAACGTCCCTTCAACAAAGTTTTTTTACTGAATTTCATAGGTTTTTAGTAGTGCAACTTAACCATAACGTCCCTTTAACAAAGTTTTTGCACTGAATTTCATTGGTTTTTAGCAGCGCAACTTAACCATAACGTCCCTTTAACAAAGTTTTTTCACTGAATTTCATTGGTTTTTAGCAGCGCAACTTAACCATAACGTCCCTTTAACAAAGTTTTTTCACTGAATTTCATAGATTTGTAGTAGTGCAACTTAACAATAATGACTTTCACTTTATATACATATCATATGGAACTGACTGAATCTCTACTACTGTACTTGATGTCCGCGAAATCATTTAATGTTCGCGGACATGTTTGAAGAACAGTACCACTACCTAAAAACTCTGGGGGGTATGTTTGATTGTTATATCATAACATAGCAACATTTAACAAATTCAAAAAGAAGCACACAAACACATTATATGTACTAATACATAAGAAATGTAACCCATATATACAACACACTAACCATTCATTTAAATGCACTATGTTCTAAAATGGAATATACCACAAGAAAATAAATTGGCTTCCAACATAATTACCTCACAAACACGACAGAACCGAGAACAATAGCAGACCCACTGAGTACATAGGACATATCTTACCTGAAATAGTAAGTGTACTTAATTTTATTCATATATTTATACACTTTCTATATTAGATAAAAAAATATATTATCTTTTTTTTTTCTGTCACAGAAATGTCTAGTACTCTGGAATGGCTAGAGGAACATTTCCCACATGAAGAAATGTCACAAGATAGTGAAACTAATGGTAAACACTTTACAATATAAACCATTTAATTATTATTATTTTGTATACATTTAACATATATATATATTTTTTGTACAGAGCATACCAAAATAGAAAATACTTCAGAAAAACCTGTTATGGATAACACTTTTCACAGTATAGAAGAAAAAATGGATTTATTGTTGACTAATTTTAATAATTTGAAAACTTTTGCGGAAGATCATTTTAAACCAAAATCCTCGTACCATTGCCCCACATGTACTTGTCCCTCCTCACCATATCCCAGTCTATTATCCCCAAACCCTCTCCATAACCCAAAACGTTTTGATGAGACTTCCATCCCTTCTTCACCTAATAACAATCATGATGAAACCCCTAATTCTCCTGTTTTTGTTTCTGTTTCTGCCTCACCTTCTCTGTCATAAATTATTAATATATGTTAAATAAAGTTTAATTTTTATATTGTGTTGTAAATAGTTTCTTTTTTTTTTAAAACAACGTAGGTGTCCGCGGACAGTGTAGGTGTTCTGAAATGGTCGTAAATAAACGAAAATGGAGGTGTCCTGAAGAACACTATACCTGTTCGTACTGTTCGCTAGCAAGATGAAACTATTCTAAGAACACACGCGGTGTCCTAAAATGTTTGTAACAAAAAGGAATTTAAGTGTCCTAAAGAACACTATATCTGTCCGTAGTGTTCGCTATCAAGTTTAAACTCTTCTAAGAACACAATTGGTGTCCTGAAATGTTCGTACGTAAACAAAAATGGAGGTGTCCTGAAGAACACTATACCTGTTCGTAGTGTTCGCTAGCAAGTTCAAACTGTTCTAAGAACACACGCGGTGTCCTGAATTGTTCGTAATTAAACGAAAATCGAGGTGTCTTAAAGAACACTATACCTGTCCGTACTGTTCGCTAGCAAGTTGAAAATGTTCTAAGAACATCTTCCTCTCTCAGCTCGCCCTTTCTTATCCCTGTGGTTGGTGTCCCCCCCTTTACCTTCCTTTCCCCTCCTCTCCTAGTGTGTCGTGTATAAAAAAACAAAAAAAATACAAAATATCAAAAATCAATATCAAAAATCAAAAAAAAAATAAGGCTCTTTTCAGAGCCGCCTTTCAGGAGCCGTCCTGAAATGTTCGTACATAAACTAAATTGAACGTGTCCTGAAGAACACTATATCTGTCCTTACTGTTCGCTAGCAAATTTAAACTGTTCTAAAAACACACGCAGTGTCCCGAAATGTTCGTTTCACGTGTGACTCAATTTTAATTAGTTCAGGACCCGAACAGTGTCCATAGAACATCAATGCGCATGCGCTAGCCAATCTCTGTGCATTTGGTGCCCTGGGAACATGTGCTTCCTTCGCGGACTTGTTCGTGAACGGATCATATGACCGCGTCCACGCTGATCGCGTGTTCTGAATGCGGACACTGTTCGGGTCCCCGGACAAATTAAAAGTACATTTTCAATTAATCCATAATATTTTTCAATAAAATCTCACCATGGCACAAGTCCCACATAGTAATCCTGAGTTTCTACATACCTTTTGAAACTTTTCAAACTTTTTTTGTGTTCGATCTGTCCGCGGACAGCACGCATATCCGCGGACCGTGCACAAGCACCCCTATAAAAGACCACGCCCTAGAGCTTATTCTTATTGTGTTTCTGGCTTTTCGACAGAGCACAGCAAATTTTGCTGCCAACTGCAGATTTCCATCGCATCTTTGATGGCATCCCTGGCTGCTGAACTGCCACCTGGTGCTGCACCTGCTTCAGCACCACCTCCACCCCCTCCACCACTACCACCTCCCCAAGGGCCTGAAGAGGGGAACAGGAGTGAGGATGAGGAGGAGGAAGAAGAGGATGATGAGAATGAGGTAGAGGAAAACCCTACTACCCGCACCAGGCTTGAGTCTTGGGTGTGGCGGTTATTTACCATTCATGAGAATGTTCCTAAGGCTTGTGCGAACCGTGTTACCTACAATGAGTGCAAAATGATACTCAGTCACGGGAAGCATGGTAAGTTCAGCTTTGGGACCACTACTATGAAGCGACACCTGAGGTCATTTCACTCTGGGGGTATTCGCAGGGTTGTACCTTGCGAAGAACGTAGCAGGTTGATTTCCTCTACTTCATCCTCTGTTTCTGATCCTGTCACCACACGGACCACCTCTGTGGGACAGCGTCTTCCTCAAGCTGCCTCACAGGCCGTACAGAATGCTGATGACCCTTACCTTTCGAGGGTCACAGTTGTATGTATGTACTGTGAAACAGTACTCTGCAGGGGGGAGCGACTTCGTAGTGCTTTTGAGACTATCGTCTCAGAGCATGGGAAGATCTGCTCACTACCCAAATAAAACCCACTCTACATCTTCCTCTCTCAGCTTGCCCTTTCTTATCCCTGTGGTTGTGTCCTCCCCTTTACCTTCCTTTCCCATCCTCTCCTAGTGTGTCGTGTATAAAAAACCAAAAGAAATACAAAATATCAAAAATCAATATCAAAAATCAAAAAAAAATAAGGCTCTTTTCAGAGCCGCCTTGCACAGTTAAAAAATAGAAGTGAAAATAAATGAAGCAGGGCCCTTTGTATTTTTTAGAAGTCCGTGGACAGTTTGCGAACATTTAAAAAATTGGGTTGCTACCCCATCACAAACATTGCAATTTTCTCTGGGAGGAAGTGTTGGCTCTGAAAAGGGCTTTTGGGAGGTGTTTGTAAGTCAAAAATTATAAATAAAATCTTTTAGAAAGGCACAAACAGCTTTATTAACATTGCGCCTTGCTTTTTCCATTTGTGGACCAAATGAAGAAGAACGAAGTCACATTTGTCTCTGCGCAATCCGTGAAAATATCACTTGAGAATTAGGAAACAGGTCCATAACCTTCCAAAGTCCTTCTTTCATAGCAAATTGCAAATAAAAACCAGTCACATGTCATAAACTGTTCCCTCCACAATGAATTACAATTATGTCTGGATGTTGCTCTGTCTCCAAAGTAGCACAGAGAGGTAGCAAGTCCAACCACTTCATTCCACGTACTCCATGCCAGTGTACTTCCACATGTGGGAGTCCAAGATCTACAGCTACTCCACAGCTTTCTGCATGCACCTTTAACCAATATATCCATGAATCTCCCAAAATCCATACAATCTTTTTCCTAAAATACACAGACATAGCTATCTGTTGTTCTCTCAGGAAAAATAGTATATGAGAAACTCTCTTCTGGCACAACACACCCACTAAACTTTCCTGACCAATCCCTTTTAGTACTCATTCTCATTTGCATGACTTCTGAACCCAAAAATCCCCGGATGTAACTCCCGATGTCCGCGAACTACCGCCATGTCTGCGGACATATCATAACATGAACAGCCCTTCTACCATTTCCACTTCACTCTCTCTGCCATTCCCTCTTTGGATGTAGCTAAGAAATCACATGACCATGCACCAATCACATTCAAGACCTCTACATCTAACTGCATCATCATAGATCAGCACTGCAAATGTACTGTGAATCTCTCTGAGTACAAGTGTCATATCATTGGCAAGCACCATCTACCAGAAATGCTGTACAAGTCTCCAAGATTTCTACTTGCAGCTCCATGCATATCCATATGCATGAACACAAACTTCAGGTATGCGTATTTTCTGTACAGTAGATGAACACATTTTCAAACAGACTTTTAGCTTGTGTAATCTGTAAAATGAATTTACTGTATTTTTTTCAATTTCCTAAAATCAACTATCACTTGTAAACCTTTATACTATTTACTTTCTTTATACACACACACACTCAAATCATGTTAAACTAACATTTTTTAAATGAAATATATAGACTACATATATTCAAACAAAATTGCATGCAAGCACAATCTATGTTTAAATCTTTAAAAAAATACTTATACAATTTCATATTTTTTTGTTTTTATTTATTTATTTACTTAATTACTTTAATTTAGACATGACATTGAGGCGCTATTACCTAGAACAGCTTAGTTACAGAAATAGTGGTATTCACTGGTATATTATAAATTTCACAAGACATAGTAAAGATATTCTTTTGCTACAGTTAGTCATTCAATACAATTTGTTCATTAAGAACATATCATATGTACTGAACTGATGCAATGTATCTTATGTAAATAAATTAGTTTAATGGTTTTAAAGAAGGCACTGAGGATTTCAATTAAAAAGAATCAATATCTAAATTAAAAACAGCGCTATGTACAAACAAAGTTACTAATTTGAAGCTTTTACAATTGCAGTGAAGACCAGTCTCCTGAAAAGAAGCAGCCAAATTCGAAGAACAAAGAAGAACTAAGAAGTTACCTGTTCATTTAAGAAAAAAAGTAAATAGAATATCACCATATTATTTGTATTATTAATCAAACATACTATAACGTTAATACAAGCTATTTCTGTGCCTAAAAATAGAGATTGTGTACCATTTTGTCCAAAAATCTCCATGTCTTAAACAGCGATTTACAGCCAGAATGGCCCACAAATTCCTATGTTTGGACACACAAATTACCCAACTGAGCCGCTACAATTTTCATATTATAGAACAAACAACTGTTTTAATTGTATACATTAGATTTACTATTTGTACTTTTCTACACCACTAGCTTACTTTTTTTGTCATCTGAACCCCAGTTTAGTAACACATAAATTCAAGAATACCTATCCCTACTAGTTGTAGTTCCCAATGCACAATCACGCACCATTACATACATCTTTATCATCTTACTCAAACACTCATGCACACAGCACACATACATTCCAGAACACCCCAACCCATATCTTCTTTATTTTTTTCAACAGACCCTAAAGAATGCCTACCAAAAGTCAAGTCCATAGAAAACAACGCAAAAGTAGAGCAAATGAAAATAAAAGTGTCCAACATAAGCATCCATCTCTAGCAGAATTTGTAAAAAAAAGTTGAAACAAAACAGCTAATACAGTCATTTAGTGAAACACAAGAAGTTTCAAGTACAAAAACTTTGCCTCCTCTATCAAAATGTAAAACAAACCAAAAAACAATTAACAGAAAATTAGCTATCACTACAGATAAAATTACTTCTTAAAACTTTAATATAGTACAAAGTAAGCATACCAAGAAAAGTGTTTTAGCCAAAATGTACCGTCACAAAGTCCTTCAAAATCTTATAAAAACAGGAGAGAAATCAGGTTCAATGCTTAAAACCTTTCGTAGGAAATTAATCTTAGAAGCGTTGATGGACAGTGCAATTCTTCTCAAAAGAAAGTTATTTATTTTACTGTTAAACAAAATGAAACCACTAACAAAACTAATAACTAAATTACTAAAAAGACTTCTCAATAAGCGAAATGTCAACAGAAAGAACTTCTTAAGTATCTGCGGAGGTGAATGGAATCACACTACGAGCACAGAACCATATTTTAATGAAGAAGCGTACAAACAAAAGCAAACAAATACAATTGCCATACATAGCAGTGGTCGAGGTTATGAAAAAGTGAATAATACCATAATGGAACAAGAAGTACTCCTTACAAAAATATGCCCTGAAAACTTTGAATTACCCCTGCATTCAACTGAATCAGAACGTCTAGTGTACAAAAGGCCATGCACGTCAATGTGTAACATTCCCAAACAATGTTTCAAATCTTTACGCCAATTCCTCAATAAATATGTAAAAAGGAAAGACAAAATCAAAATTAAATTACTGCAAAATATGGATACCTGTCCAGTGCGCAAGTACACAGGACTACAAGGACATTCATTGGCCTGCATTACAGGACCTACTTGTAAAACCACTTTCCATGATATCAAAAGGATATCAACACATCATTCAACTATAAGAAATCTAGTCTATAAACTGTACTATGCTAAAAGTCCTGCTTTAGCACTAGCAAAGTTAAATAACATCCTACTACATGGTACAGCAAAAGACCTACTTGAAGAAATTCACTATATCCAGAAAAAATATTTTGAAAGTGAAAGCCATTTACAGAATGAAATAGCTTTAAACCAATTAAGCAACAATTCTACACATGGCAAACTTTTGCTAAACACATATAAAAAAGGAATATTAAAATTTAAAAGTACATCAGCTGAAGTACCAAACCATGTATGTATATGTTGCCATAGAACTTTTTATAAAAGTAACACAAAAACTGTAGACCTATCATACAACATAGAAGACAATGAAGATTCTAAATGGTTTGAATTAGCTCTCTACCTTGTAGCAGAAAACAAATACGAAATAACTGAGCCCTTAATACTTTGCAGTTACTGCACTACAAAACTTGACAACAACCAAACTCCTTCACGTACTATCACAAATAATTTGGAATTATACAACAACTTAATTTATATGAGAGCATCATAATTCAAACGGTACACCCTTTTCAAGCAATAATACGCCTTCAACCAAAAACAGCAAAATTACCTCCCTCTGAATTGGTAAAAGGCATTCGTGGAACAGTAGTTTATTTACCATTAGATCTAAAAGAAAATGTGCATACTCTATGAGTGCAACGTCCAATGCAGCAATCTTTAATTATCTTAGTAAATGGAGTACCTACAAAAGACAAAAAAATATGGCAACAGCTGGTAGATTTATATAAAGTTAGACAAGCCTTCCAATACCTTAAAGAGAATAATTAATATTACAAAGAAATTAATATTGAAGAAAACTTGAAAGATACAACTGAAATAATTCAAGAAACACAAGAAGCTGGTCAATTTGAGCTACTAGATCATGCTACAATATCAAATACTTTAGACCATTATACAATTCATCCTTTGCACTGTAATGACACCGTAGAAGATGTACTGGAAGCTTACCAAATGCGTCAAACAAAAGGATCGCCAATCAGCATATGGGAAAAAAGTATAGAAGCATGTGCTTTTCCTCTACTCATTACGGATGTATTCTGAAGAATCCAGATTTAGACAAAATGTGGAATACATATTCCACCTACTCTTTGAAAGTGAACTAGCAACTTTATGTTACGGAGTTGCACACATATTAAAATCAGGGTCACACTTTCAAAATATGACAGCTACACAATTATTAGAAAAAGTGCAACAAAAGGATGAGGTTTTACAATCAAATATTACAAATCTATTTGCAAATATGCGTGGTACTAAAGAGTACTGGTTTCGACGTCATGGAGATGTACGTTGTATGATCAGAAACCTTGGCCCACCCACTTGGTTTGTTACATTAAGTTGTGCAGAATATGCATGGGAAGATTTACATGATTTCCTACGCATATCAAATAAAAACAAAACAAACATAGATATACTAACACCTGGAGAACTTTGTTCTTTGGATCCTGTTAATGTTTCAAGATATTTTCACCATCGCTTCATTGCTATGCTACACTTTATTTGTAATAAAACTGTTCCTCCCCCTGGAGAAGTGCAACACTTCTTTTGAGAAAAGAATACCAAGCCAGAGGAGCACCACATATCCACATGCTTTTATGGATTAAAGATGCTCCTAAATTTGGTGAAGACAGTGATGTCACTGTTTTACAGTTTATTGAAAAATATGTCACTTGTGAAATTCCATCAGAAGCCACAAATAGTGATCTTCATGCACAAATTTTACAATTTCAAAGACACAAATGTGGAAAATATTGTCGTCGCAAATACAAAAACAAAGGGAAATACTACACCAAATGCCGATTTGGTTTCCCTAGACCAGTTACAAATACAGGTCAAGTGAACAACCTCATGTCTTTAGTTAGACATAGTGTTAAAGGTAAGACACCTAAAAATACATATTACATAACAAGAAAAGAAGAAGAAAAATATATCAATGATTACAATGCAATCGTTGCCCACTTATGGAATGCAAACATAGATGTGCAGTACATTGCAGACAATTCTACTGCAGATGCACGATATGTCACAGCATACTTAACTAAAGCAGAAAAGACAGAGCTCCAAGACCTCTGGAATGACCTGTCATCAGATAAAACAGTATCCCAGAAATTATACAGCTTGGGCAAAAAAATGCTCACCCATAGAGAATGTGGATCATATGAAGCAGCTGATCATTTAACTGCTACTGCATTGTATGGTAAATCTGAAAATATAGTATGGCTAAGTCTTGGTCCAGCTAAATCTAGAAAAATCATATGAAGATATAGAAACAATAGCCAAACATGATCCCAACAGCCAAGACATTTTAAAAATAACAATTTATTGGACACATACTACCCAAACAGAAGTAATACTTTGGAAAACTTGTGTCTGTACCACATAGCCCGAAACTACACATACAAAAATAATATGAAACCTGATGAAAAAAAAGGTAAATATAGAGTGACAAACTGTGAAGGCAGCTTAGTTAAACTCACTAAACCAAATTTAATTAATCATATCAAATTGTCATTAAAGACTCCTCAACATAAAGAAGTATATTACATGTCCCTGCTACAACTCTTCAAACCATGGAGAAAAGAATAACAATTTCTAGATAACTATGACTCATATGAGGATGCTTTCAAAGCAAATGAAAGCACTATAACTGATGTAAACTTTACAGAGTACAAAACAATGTTGCACAATGAACAGCAACACGAAGAAGAACTCCAAGCCCAACTTAATAAGGACACTCCTGACAGTAGTCAAATTTCTGTAACAGGAAGCCAAGAACCACTGGGAGAACCACTAATAATAAATGAGGCAGAATTAGCTATGATAGAAGTAGAAAACACCATGTGTCAGTATGAAGATAAAGAAGACTTAACTATACTACCATCAAAACTAAACAATGAGCAAAGTAGCATTTTTCAAGAAGTAACAGTACAAATTGCACATGGTGTAAAACATGAAAATAAAGAATGTTCCTGCCATAATTATAAACCTATACTACTGTACGTCAGTGGTGAAGCTGGTTCTGGCAAATCATTCCTAATAAAAAAAAAAATAGTAAGTTCCTTCAATAATTGATAAACAACAAACTCTCAGCTGTTGTCACTGCCCCCACAGGTTTAGCTGCCTACAACATAGGTGGTGTTACATGACACTGATTACTACTATTACCAGTAGAACATCAGAACAAATTAGACTATTACAAACTTTCTGCAGAAGCTGCAATGGAATTACGCAGAGTATTGAAACAAATGAAAATTCTACTAATAGATGAAGTGAGCATGGTCTCCAACCTGATGTTAGCTTTGATTCACCTCAGACTACAAGAAGTACTCAAAACAGACTATGAAGAGCTCTTTGCAGGAAAACACATTATTGTTTTTGGAGATCTGCTTCAATTAACACCAGTAAAAGGTGACCCTATTTTTAAAACATTAGGACACAAACACTGCCGTAAAACTGTTGGCAGCATTGGAACTGTCAACCTTTGGCAACATTTCCAATACAGAGAATTAACAGAAAACATGCGGCAATCTGCAGATCTCACTCATGCCAACATTTTAAAAAGTATCAGAGTTGGTATACTTTCTTAAGAAGCAGAAGCAATATTGAAAACCCGGCACATTAATGCACTTCATGGCGATAATGCATGTGCTACAGATATTATGGAACAATTAGCCCACGAAAATGTCAATTGTATGGCCTTAATGCCAACTCTTGCAAGCTGTTTCAAATTCAATGAAATCATGCTAAGTAAAGAAATGCAACCAATCATGGAAATTAGTGCCACAGACAAACTATATGTACATGGTATGACACTACCCATGTGTGACCAAGCCACAACAAGACTAAATAGTTTAGAAAAATCAATCTCAAACACAGCAGGCTTAGAAAAGATATTAAAATTATCCTTAAATTGCAGAGTAATGCTTAAACGTAACCTTGACGTGGACCAAGGACTAGTTAATGGAGCACTGGGTACAGTTGTTAGCTTTCAAACATACCCACGCAACAACAAAATTCAGTTTGTCAATATACTCTTTGACAAACTTTCAGAAGTAAAAAGGATAGGACGCTCAACAGCTAGATTCCTTCTCTTCAAAGATATGTATGTACGCAGAGAACAATTTTCTCTAACTCTTGCATACGCAGTCACGATTCATAAATCACAAGGTCTTACCCTAGACAAAGCAATGATTGATATTGGTAACACAGTCTTTATAGAAGGCATGTGCTATATAGCACTATCACGCTTACGTACACTTGACGGTCTATTTCTAATCAACTTTGATGCAAGTAAAATAAACGCTGATATTCCTTGCATTTTAGAATACAATAGACTTCGCTCACTATACACCCCCCACCTAAACACATATTCTGTTCCACAAAAATTAAAACGTCATAAAAGAAAAATAAATCAAACAGAAATGCAACAGGATGTCACTGCAAATCCTCCAAAGAGAGTAAAAGAAACTAATACTTCATCAAGTACCACAAGCAAAAAAGAATCAATTAGGGAAAGTAAACCAGGTACTTCTTTAAAGAAGGAAGACAAACTCCAAAAAAAGCAGTTAGATACAGAACTACCTGGACCATTTAAATTCTCAAAAATAGTTGGTGTAAGTTGCTACGCAAATGTAGCAATGAATATTCTATTTCAATTACCACCAATTGTTGACAACATTTACTTACACAGTACAGACCCATTGTGTTTGCAAATGTTAGTACTTCACAGAAATGCAGCAAACAATCCTGACAACACGTATAGTGTTTATGGAATAAGACAACAATTGGACTACTGTGCTGGAATGGTGAAATTCACTATAAACTCACAGGAAGATCCACAAGAATTTTTAATCTACTTACTACAAGTACTGGAAAACAAAAACATACCTATAAATTAAATCTTTCAGATTTCATACATGTTGAAACATACATGCACTCTCTGCAACAATGTGACACAAGAAGAAATCCCCAATGAACGCTTCATATATATATCGATACCAAATTGTGAATCCATTCCATTTCAGCGACTTGTACAAAATGCAAACCATGGTAGATTATGCTCTACTTGCAATTCAGATAATTGCTCCACGTTAGTAATACAAACACAAAGTAAATACATAATACTAATGCTTCTACGTTACAATGCAGATGGTACCAAAAACAACTGCAAGCTGACTGGATTCACACATGGTCAAATATCACTTGGTAAGAAAACCTTCACAACAATAGGTATAATCTACCACGCAGGAGCCACAACCAATTCAGGGCACTACACTGCGTATATAAAAAAGAAATGTGGATGGTTTGAATTTAATGATAGTACCATTACTCTAAAGCAGAGATTACCAGGAAATCTTACAAACACTTATTTGATGTTATTAAAACCACAATTTGATAACTAAACTGTATTTAAACCCTAAGTAAACTTGTGTTAAAAAAATATAAACTGTTAGAATACTCCAAAAGCTATCTAACTGCTCAAAGATTCTACAACAACTAATCAGATAAATGAACACCACTAAATTAGACCAAAAAATACACAGTTAGAATACGCCAATTGGTATCTAACTGTCCCAAAATTGAACAATATCCAAATAGATAAATCAATACCACTAAAATATATAAAAAAAATAGACAGTTAGAATACGCCAATTGGTATCTAACTGCTCCAAAATTTTATAATATCAAAACAAATAAATAATATGTTACTGCTCCAAAAAAAATACAAGCCAAAGTATAAAGCATTAGCCAGAAACAACAAGTGAACACTGAAAACAAACAAACAAATAAACTGTATCATAACAGAAAAAGTTTTTTTTTTAATCCAACATGGATTTTATTTTCTCCCACAGACCCAATGATTTTAGCAACAAATACAGAAACTGAGCAAATTGCACAGTACTCTGATTTGTAATCTACTAAATATGAGGGTCCAAAAAAAACAAATACAAAATACTAAGACTAACATGTTATTTTCTTTTATCACTATCACAGAAATTAACAGGAAATACATGTACTCCGGTTACTAGACCAAACAGTAAGTTTACAATAATAAGGAGAACCATAGCAGCATATCACATCCATAGTATCTAATACCTTTGTTCCTTATACATTTGTTTTTCACCCAAAGGTATAAGCAAATATGGCCATGCACCCAAAACTCTATGCCCTGGCAACAACCACCGCAGCATATCACATCCATAGAGTCAAACATTTGAACTATGGTCTATGGAAACTTTTACAGGGTAATTCATAGAATTTCGCACAAAAGTGGTGCACGCGGCTGGCGCACAGAGTCCCAGTGCGATACACTGCGCCAGCCGCGTGCGAAAAAATCCATTTCATCGCACAGCGTATTCTTGGATTTTAGCCTCCAAAACCAGCTGTGGCGCAGCGACCCTGCAGCAGCGCCAGTTATGCCCCCAAGAACGCCCTTGCGCAAGGAAAAGCCATCAAAATTCCCAATTCATCGCAAATGTCTGCGCTAACCCTGGACCAGTCCACAAGGCTGCCAAACAGCAAACGCCAAGCGGGGAACGTGTATTTCAATGGTTTGCGGGAAGTTTCACACGCGAATGTCCTGGGTACGTGTACATGAGGGGTGCGCGTGAAGTAATACACGCAAATCCATCAGGGCACGTGTATTCCAGGGGTGCGCGGGAAGTATCACACGTGATTCCATCAGGGCACGTGTATTTCAGGGGTGCGCGGGGAGTACTACATGTGAATTGTCCGTGTGGGTCCTCCCAGGTGTTCCCTCTACACCCTCCACGGCCCTTGCAGGCAGCCCACACCACAGGGGACTACCCTGCACCCCTGCTCATGTCCCGCAGGCAGCCCATCCACCATGGGCATGCCCCCCAGCCAACCCACAAGTCACCCTGCACCACTGATCAACAACGCATGTCCCCCTGCGCCCCCACCCCCAGCACTGTGGTGCACCCTCCACCAGGCCCCCACTCAGGTCCAACTCATGTCCCCCTGCACCCCCACCCCCCAGCACTGTGGGGCACCCTCCACCAGGCCCCCACTCATGTCCAACTCATGTCCCCCTGCACCCCACCCCCCAGCACTGTGGTGCACCCTCCACCAGGCCCCCAGACCTGTCCCCCTGCACCCCCACCCCCCTGCATCCAGCGGCACCCTCCACCAGGCCCCACTCAAGTCCAACTCATGTCCCCCTGCACCCCCACCCCCAGCACTGTGGGGCACCCTCCACCAGGCCCCCACTCATGTCCAACTCATGTCCCCCTGCACCCCCACCCCCCAGCACTGTGGTGCACCCTCCACCAGACCCCCAGACCTGTCCCCCTGCACCCCCACCCCCCTGCATCCAGGGGCACCCTCCACCAGGCCCCACTCCTGTCTCCCTGCACCCCCACCCCCCCAGCAGTGCAGGGCACCCTCCACCAGGCCCCCACTCCTGTCTCCCTGCACCCCCACCCCCCACCAGTCAGGGGCACCTGCCAGCAGGCCCCCACTCCTGTCTCCCTGCACCCCCACCCCCCAGCACTGTGGGGCACCCCCCACCAGGCCCCACTCATGTCCAACTCATGTCTCCCAGCACCCCCACCCCCCAGCAGTCAGGGGCACCTGCCAGCAGGCCCCCACACATGTCCCCCAGACAACACGTCATCACAATCTAGATCCCTGGCCCTTATGGGCAGCCTCCACATGCCAAACACCCACCCAAGTATTGCATCCACCCACTTAGAAATGCCAATTACATGATACAACCCCAATGGCAAGTATGTAAATGAACACATCTCCCTCACATACACACAATGGGTGTCAGGGAATGTCAAAACCCATATCATGACATGCATGAAACCAATGAGACGATACTACACATTGAAGTATGATGAAAAAATATGTATTAAAAGAAACATAAATGGAATCAAAAAGAAACAAACGAAAATGTGAATTAAAAACATAAAGCAGCATGTCTGTAAAATAATGTAAAACCACAAATCATAATCCAAAGGAAAGGTGTCCAAAGTCACAGTTCACAAAAGTAAATCCAATGGAAAATGAAGACCAAAAACCATTGCTCCATGGGTAAAATCAAAATGAAAAAAAAAAACACCAACAGTCAACTATATACAGATAAACAATCCAGGGTCCATGATCCCAACAGAAGAAATATGAAACCTATCTAATAAGACTACCTAATAAAAAATAACTATATACAAAAAATGTGGCCCATTGTCCAAAAGGTCCAAAAAATATAAAAAAGCAAAGGAAACCTAACACTAACTACAGAACTATTTACAAGGGCAGCGGGCTAGTCCGATGGCTCACTTCGGGATGTTCCGGGCCAGGGCATCATTAAACTCCTGCTCAATGTCCAAGAGGCGGTCCTCCTCCATGGAGGGTCCGCAGGGCTGATGACATGTTCCCCTCCAACTCCCTGCGGATTGCCTCGAGGCACTCGGCCCGCCTCAGGGTTCTCCACCCTGACCATCGTGAGCCGTGCCTCTTCCGCCCGCTGCCACTCCGCATCTATGGCGTGGCCCAACGCTGCCACACGGAAGACACTTCCCGTCCTGGGTCCTCCTGCCCTCCGGCCGATGCCTGCCCCTCCGATGTCGAAGGTCCCGAGCCATCATGGCTCCCACCTCGTTGCTGCTGCTGCTGTGCCTCTGCCCGTGCCCTAGCTCCTGCTGCCTGCACATCCTCCACCGGCTTGGGTGCAGTCCTTGATGTGGCCACCCCTGCTGGACGTCCGACTCCCGACTGTGGCAGGGATGCCTCCTCCACCAGCCTGGCCGCACCGTCAGAGGCAGCTCCACAGGGCACCCAGGTGACAAATGGGTGGCAAGATGGCACGGAGGATGACTGGCGCATAGGGTGTTCAGTTGAAGAGGCGGTCGGATCAAGCTGCAGCAAACGGAGGAATCCGGCTTGGGTGACCTGTCCCAGTAGGCCGACGCGGTCAACGAGCCATTCGAGATGACGTGCAGTCTCCTCATGAAAAGACTGCAGGTCACCTCGCATGGCCCGTTGACGCAACGCCACACCAGTCAGCACAGGCTCAACCCGTACCTGGATAGCCACGTCCACAGGCAGAGGAAGGCCAGTTGTTGTTAGCTCATCCCCTGCCTGAAAATGGGTCTGGACGTAGGCATACCTGCTGGTGCAAGATGATGCAGTGACAGGATCAGGGACAGGATTGCACACAGGCACCTCTGCGGCGGGCTGTGCTGCCTCCTGTCCCTGGTCCTGCACTGCACCACTAGCACCAGTGCAATCCCCACCTCCAGACCCTGTCTCTATCGCTTGCACGGCCTCCTCCTCCACCAAACCCCCCACCACCCTGGATGACTCTGTGCCATCTTCCCCCGTTGGGCCCTGTGGGGTCCCAGCTGCCCCTTCTGCTGCCAAGGAGTCCAACTCCGACCTCCGCCTCTTGGACCTCCCCCTGGCAGCTGCGGCCTGGGACGTGGCACCGGACTCCTCACTCCCCGACTAGATCACAACCTGGGAGGGGAGCCGGGCCTTGCGTCTCCGGCTGGCGGTGCGATCCCCGCCGCTGTGCTCCACAGCATCTTCTCCGCCCTCTTCATCAGTTGACGCTGCAGACAGGGAGAAATAAAACACAGGCATCATGGCACTGTACAATGGACACATACACACATGACAGTTGTACATGAGTGGCATTGGCAAACCTCAGACATGGCATCACAATCGCCAACACACATATCATTTCAACTCGCACACATGAGCCATACCACAGCCATATCGCAACAGCCAGCACCATCCATACACGTACAACAGCATGAGCAGGCAAAGTTGAGCCAGACATCACATGCAACACAGGGAGTGCACTACACATGCACACACACCACCACACTTGCATGCATGTGTACACCTCTGCCCACTGTGGCAGTGTTCAGATTGGCATCCATGTCACATCTGCCAATCAGGCTTCCACATCCCGCTGTCACATACATCCATGTTGCATCACTGTTGCACCCTTGTCAAATACACACACATGCACATGTACACAGTGCTGATACATGCAGCTGAAAACAACATCCATGTGTGACCTCACGAACATGCCTACTTACATACACATTCATCCAAACATGTGTGCCCACACAACTGCATTTAGCATGCAAGCCTACACACACAAGCACCATCCATGTCTCACACATGACTGCCCTCGCATGTGTTAGCCTCACGGCCCTGTACACCCCCCCCATACTTGGCCCCATAAAAACACATGTGCAACCTGCACACTACTGGCACATCACCACACGCACAGCACACAATCATGATGCATGTACACTTACCGCTCGATTCCAGATGGGTCTGCCTCTCAAGGACCTTGACATGGAGCGCTGGGGATATGCGTTCCACCAGGACCCTCATCTGATCGTCCGACAAGTGGACCCTTGTTGAGGGTCCTGGACCTGAAGTCCTCCCAGTGCTTCTTGACATGATGGAATAGTCGGACTGCCACCCCCTCCGCGTTAATGGCAGTCACGATGTCCGTCCAGATCCGAGTCCGTCCTTCCTTGTCGGCGCAAACCTCCGAAGAGGGCATCATACTGCCCCAGGACTTGCTCCACCAGGACACCAACTTCGGTGGCAGTGAAGCTGGTGCCCCTCTGCCTCTCTGGCCGGGGGTTGTCAGTTGTGCCAGATGTTGCAGTGCCCGACATGACAACCCCAGAGGCAGGAGTGGGTGGGCAACTGGGTCCTGGGGCTGGTCTGTGGAGCGATGGAATCACAGTTGGGAGTCTTCGGTTCCAGCAGGGGTGGTCACAGCAACAGCACCCCTGGCTGATGTGCAGGCAGCAAATGGCAGAGCACGTGGGCAGCAGGCAATCAGGCAGCAGCAGATGGCAGGTGGGAGCATGCTCGGGGCACTGTGGGGCAGTAATTCGGCCTTCTGGGCAGGAGCGTGGTCTTCTGTGTGCTTACGGGTGGCCAGCTTGATACGGAGTGATTTGCCACGTGAAAATCCAGCACGTCTGCGTGTAATTCGAGGAAAGGGCCTTAGCGCGTAAGCGCGTCAGCCCACATACGCAAATTCATTGGCCCAAAGGCCGCCAGCGCGTATGCGCGTCTGTGACGTGCGTGCGCGGGTGTTTCCCTGTACATGGGTGCATGTTACACGTCCAATGACTGCACGTCAGAGTGTCAGCTCGTGTAATTGGAGGATGGGGCCTTAGCGCGTACACGCGGAAGTGACGAAGGACGTGTGGGCATCTTTAAAAGGTACATGTAGAACGCCATTTCCTTGTACGTGCTTTTCGTGGAGAGCGAGTGGGTGAAATCTGTACTTCTTGTCGGTTCACACGCGATTTACTTCACGGCGTTCCAAGTTCGTACTCCCTGTTACCTCTGACAGCTTTTTCTCTTCTTGTCTTTTTCTTGGGCCTGTTTCCTCAAACAGCGTTCACTTCTCCTGTTGTCCTGTCTCCTCAGACAGCGTACAATTCTTCTTTTGGTGGGGGTGTTGCCAACGCGCACACGTGCGTATTTTTCACGCGATATTTCCTGGCAGACGGTGAGTCACGCACGTATTTGACATCTGTGCTTGCCCCGTGTGTTGCCTACCCCTTCAGAGGTCAGTTTAGGCTGCGTGTGACACGCATACGTTCATTTTTGTGTTTCTGGGTGCCACAGCGTAGTGCAGGTTTTTTTTTCCACGCACGTGGTCTCGGAGGGGTTGCGTGCACATTATCTCCCTTTTTTCGGGGTGCCTGTGCGTTGCGTGACCCGTCATCTTCCCCCAGGGGTCACATACAGCCTTGCTAGAGCACTAGGGTACGAATTCCATCTAGTACCCTACCCCTTTGACCTCCAATTGCCCAGGACAATAGTTTACTGCAACTCCCATACGCACAACAACATCAGTGCCAATGTTGGGAGGCGAGCATGCGGTAAGGGTGGCAAAGGTGGGCGAGCCACATGAGGTGGCCGTGGTGGATACGGTAGGGGATGTGGCCAGGACTTGCAGGGTGCCCCTAGCCCCCCATATGTGGGTGACCAGTCAGGGACACCCATGCCCCCAACCCCCTGGTTGAGGGTAACGTGGCTGACACCATCCCTGCTCAGCCCTTGTTGGACCAGCCCATTGTGGCACCAGACCTGGCACAGGTTGACTCCATGGATGACTTCCAGGTCATCAGGTCTAGGCCACGTGTGGCGGTGCACGTTGGTGTCACCAGCCCATGTGGATCAGGGGCAGCTATGTCATCTGCTGCCCCGAGTAGGCAGGGTGGGGAGGCTGCAGGGTGGGGAGGCTGCAGGGGCAGCTGCGGCTCCATCGACCCCAGCTCTGAGTCTCCCAGCCAGGACAGTGTCGGTCCTAGTCCATCCTGCTGACATTCCCACTGACTACATCACACTTCAGCTAATGCCTGCACCAAGTCCCATGGTGAGTGTTCATTCCCACACTCCTAGTCCACAGTCCATCGGGGCTCTTGGCCCTAGTGTCCAGAGCGGCGTAGGACACTCAGTATCACCACCACCTTCCAAGCGGAAGAGGAAGAGTGCTCGTCCAGTACAGGCTGATGCCCCAGACACGGCTACACAGTCTGGCCCACCAAGGAAGCCCAGCTTCAATCAGGCCGAACTTGATGCACTTGTGGAGTATGTGTCCGCACATGACAGCGAAATGGTGATTACTGCAGGATGCAAGACCACACCTGCACAACGTCAGGCACACTGGCAGACCATTGCGGAACTCATATGTGCCCTTGGATTCGTGAGGCACACAGCTAATGATTGCTACAAGCGCTGGAATGACCTTAAGTGCAGGGCAAAGAAAAAGCTGGCCTCAAGTCATGCCGCAACTCTAGTGACTGGAGGTGGGTCTCCGGCAGAGGACATAGAACTCACTCCACATGAGTATGTTGCTGGGACCTACGTCACAGAGGAACAGATCCAAGGCGTGGGAGACCTGCCAGATTATGAGGCATTGTCCGGTGAGGGCACATGCATGTGTGTGTCATCCATGTGCATGGTGTGTGTGTGAGTGCTTCTGGTTGAGTGCCAGGTGAGGGGGTGTGTGCCTGAGTGGTTTGGGTCACCCATGTGCTTCATCCAATACATTCTGCGCACCAGGATTTGGGTGTTGCAGTATCCCTTCTGGCAACAGTAGACATTCAGCCCAACCTCACACGAGTTGCCCTTGAAGTGTCATCTTGCCACAACATAGTTGCATGTTATTCTGTGTTCATTCAGGCTGATTGTCTGCATTCCACCACTTTCACTAGGCATTTCTCAGTCCTATTGTCACATGTGTGACATGGCTAGGGTACATGCCATCTGTGTGATGGCATGTGTCATGTATGTGTATTGGACATGTCAATCACAGGCCAATGTGTGATGGCACTGCTAGGCAGCATGCAGCAAATTTGTTGGTCTTTCATCTTGGTGTCATCAATGTGTGCCATTTGCCTCCCCTTCATACGCAGTGACAGTGCATGCATGGGAGGGTTTTAGTCATGTGGGACATGTGTCAATGAAGTACTGTTTCTGTTTCTTCTCAGCCCTAATTGTGTTCCATGGTGGTAATGCCTGTTCCCATTTCTTTTCTTTCATGTCTTTGCAGGGGATGACGCACTTGATACTGCTGGGGTTGTGGAGATGGTGCAGACCCAGGAGGGGTCTCAGGCTCGACCGGGCACCAGTGAGGGACGTGGTGTGGTGGTGGGTGAGAACCCACACTTGCTGCAGACCGTCATCTCAAGGGGTGTCTCTGGGTGCACCTCCCCCGAGCTCTATTCAGGTGTCGATTCAGATGATGAGACCTATGTGCCGTTGCAGGTAAGTGTTTCTGGGAGGGATTCTGTACTGTCCAACCCACCTGCACCAGGGGTAGAACCCTCAATGGGGATGTCAGTGTTGGTAGGTCTGCCTTTGGTGGTTACGGATGCAGGGTCACACTCCGCTACATCTGATCCTGTTCCTGGGCCAGCAGATCAGAGGGGGAATGCAATCCTGCAGCCTCAGGCAGTGCCGGCACAGCAAGGTGCAGTTCGCCTTGCCCCAGATAGGTGTGGTGCCCGCTGATGCGGTGGCCGTACGCCACCTGGCAATACCGCATGGGAGCAATCCATATACGGTATGGAAAACCAACAGACAGCATCAACTGAGATGATGGCTCTGGCCATGGATAGGGTGGCCACTTCCATTGTCCCCCAAGAAAGGCTAATTGAACAACTACAGCAGGAAACAGACTCCATTGGCCAGTCACACAGGAAGGACATGTTGGCATCCAACAGGGACAGAGGGGCGGCACTGGAGACTCTCCGGGAAGCCATTTTTATTGAGTCCCAGGGCGACAGGGAAGCCCTAAGGGTGGAATTCCGTCAGCTCAGGGCAACTCTGGTTGATCTTGAGGCTTCAGCTAACACTAGGACAGAACAGCAGCTGGAGCGGCTCACACGTACGCTCTCAGCTGAGATGCAGGCAACTAGGGAGGAGGTCCGGGCATCCCGTGAGTTGTTGCATGGGGCCCTCCGCACAATTATCCGCCAGAACCAGACCTTCCACACCTGCATGCTTGCTGCCATGGTGGACCAGACTAGGTCTTTGCGTGGGCTGCCTCCCATAGTATCACCACCTCCTGATGCAGCTGCATAGGGTGAGGAGAGCGACAGCAGTGATTCTCCCACAATAGGGTAGCCATGCAGGCCATGAGCCCATGGAGGTGTTTTGTTTTTTTTGCAAGATCCACACAGGTGGGTTTTGGTGTGCACCCTGTCCTCTGACCTCCTGGGTGGCCTCCCCCACAACCCCGGGCCCATTCATGGCCATTTGATGTGTGGGCAGTCTGTAATCAATACTGTGTATACATTCCTAGTGCATATTGTTGTTGTATTGAACACTGCATGGTGTATTGATATGTGCCAATGCATCCATCTCATCCTCCTAATTTGCAGATCCATTTCTCATGTCTTCACAAGGCGGTCTACTTTGGAACTGGAGTCCATGTTGTAAGCAGTGCACCTACACTTTTGCGTGGCGCTAACACTGTATAGCTGGAAGTGTTCGAAGTGCTGTCATTATCAGGTAGTGAGGCTACCAATTTTTTAAGTCCGTACTGTCATGTTTATGGTAGGTTGGAGGTTGTGTAGGTGGTTGGTATTATTGGTATGTATTTGGTAATGTGTGTTGTTGGTCCTGCATTACTGTGAGAATTTCATGTGTGGCCAGTTTCCATTAGGGACACTGTAGTTGGTGACACTTGGGCCATGTTGTGGGGATTAATTTGTTTGCTCTCACATTGCATGACATGCCATGGTGTGTTGTGTGGCCGTGCCGGGGAGGGTTTGGGTGACATGGCACTGTTCTCATGTTGTATTTTGCAAGTGGGTATTCATTTTTGCTGCCTGGAAGTGTGTCTTTTGATGACACTGCATTGGTGGTGTTTGTGTAGGTAGGGATGCACACATTGTGACACTTCCAGATGAACAATCTCAGGCTGCTATGGTTCTGACAGTTGACTGACCCTTAATTCATCAGAATTGTCAGATTGAGTCATCATTGATTGTTAGATGGTATGTGCCAGGGCTGTGTGCACTCCACAGGGGTGTGCTTTCTATGTGAAGTAATTAGCCACCAGCTGCGTACGGGCTGCCTCACCCCGTGCCCTTTCTCCTCCCATG
The DNA here is from genome assembly GCF_040938575.1 of Ambystoma mexicanum. Taxonomy (NCBI): domain Eukaryota; kingdom Metazoa; phylum Chordata; class Amphibia; order Caudata; family Ambystomatidae; genus Ambystoma; species Ambystoma mexicanum. The sequence goes on from NC_090925.1 coordinate 158,947,798, forward strand.
CGCAACGGGCGTGCATGTGGTTGGGGATGTGGGGGCACCACCATGTCCACAGCCAGGCCCCGGTGTGTTGCAACATTGTGCAGGACACATGCTGCCACTATGATCCTGCACACTACTGGGGGAACGTATGACAGCGGCCCACCAGAACGGTCAAGGGAGCAAAAGCGTGACTTGAGCGCTCCGAATGTGCGCTCCACTATGCCCCGTGTTGCAATATGGGCTGTGTTGTATCTTACCTCGGGAGGCGTGATGGGGTTCCGAATTGGCGTCATCGTGTGTGCTCAGAGGGTATGCACTGTCCCCTGGGGAGGTGGTGATGGGGATCATTAGTGGGATATTGGCATTACTCTGTATCTGTCATGCATGCGTGTGCTGTGGCATTTCTACTCACCAAGCAGCCATGCATCGCCATGCCGCCCAGCTTCCATGTCCCGATTTGGGGTTGACATCCTGTAAATGAAGCTGTCGTGGGTGGACCCTGGATAGTTGGCATATACTGAGGTGATGATTCCCTTGGCATCAAATACTACCTGGACGTTGATGGAATGCCAGTGCTTGCGGTTTCTATAGATGTGCTCAGATGCCCTGGGGGGACGTAGAGCCACATGGGTGCAATCAATGGCACCTAACACTTTGGGGAATTGTGCCACCCTGTAGAAATCCTGGCTGACAGCCTGCCTTTCTGCAGGTGTTCTCGGCAGGTTTATGTGCCTGCGGACTGATGGGCGTGCAGTGATGATGGCCAACACCTGGTGTAGGCACCGTGACTGCGTGGCCTGTGACACCCCCCCACTATGGCACTTGTCCGCTGAAATGATCCGGTAGCCAAGAAGTGCAGTACATTGAGGACCTTCTCCAGGGGGCTGAGTGCTTGGGAGCACAGGGTGGGTGATGTGAGGTCATCCTCCCACTCACTGACCAGGTCGAGTATTATGTGTGGTGGAAACCTGTACCTCCCATACACCTGGTCATCAGGCATACCAAATAGGCTGGTTCTGGGTGTGAAGATTCTGGCCCTGACTATCCTTGTCCTCCTCCTGCAGTATCCCACGGCCACTGCTGCTAGGAACGGTATATTCATCCTGGCGTCTGAGCTTGTTTGTTGTTTGCGCACTCTTTTATGCTGCGCGGGACGTGCACCTGCTTCATGCTGGCGTACGTGTTTCAGGATTGGACCTTTTATTTTTTGGCGCGTTGTAGGCGACCGTGTAAATCTTCCCGCCCACCCCAGGAATACACGTAACACGCTCTACCAGGCCCAGTCGTGAGTGAATATTCCCGCCCACCCCTGGAATACACGTACCCCACTCTCACAGGCCCAGTCGCGTGTGGAACTTCACGCGCACACCGAAATACACGTACCCTGCAAATTCATGTGTGAAACTTCCCGCGAACCCCGTAATACACGTGCCCTGCTGGTATCGCGTGTGGAAGTTCACGCGGACCCATAATACATGTACCCTGATGGAATCGTGTGTGAGACTACCCACGCACCCCTGGAATACACGTACCCAGGCAAATCGCATGGCTGGGGGGTGGGGGTGCTGGGAGACAGGAGTGGGGGCCTGGTGGAGGGTGCCCTACAGTGCTGGGGGGTGGGGGTTCAAGGGGACATGAGTGGGGGCCTGGTGGAGGGTGCCCCTGGATGCAGGGGGGTGGGGGTGCAGGGGGACATGAGTGGGGGCCTGGTGGAGGGCGCCCTGCACTCTTGGGGGTGGGAGTGCAGGGGGACAGGAGTGGGGGCCTGGTGGAGGGTGCCCTGCAGTGCTGGTGGGTGGGGGTGCTGGGAGACAGGAGTAGGGGGCCTGGTGGAGGGTGCCCCTGGATGCAGGGGGGTGGGGGTGCTGGGAGACAGGAGTGGGGGCCTGGTGGAGGGTGCCCCAGGATGCAGGGGGGTGGGGATGCAGGGGGACATGAGTGGGAGCCTGGTGGAGGGTGCCCCTGGATGCAGGGGGGTGGGGGTGCAGGGGGACATGAGTGGGGGCCTGGTGGAGGGTGCCCCTGGATGCAGGGGGGTGGGGGTGCAGGGGGACATGAGTGGGGGCCTGGTGGAGGGTGCCCTGCACTGCTGGGGGGTGGGGGTGCAGGGGGACATGAGTGGTGTTAGGCGGAAACCTGTGCAGTTCCCTCTGGGACCACTGCAAAAGATTTAGGACTACAGGTGTTGTAGTGGTGGTGGATGCACGTCGGGTCTTTGCCAAGAGTAGAGATGATCTCGTCATCGAAGAAAAGTGAAGTACAGTGCACCACCAGGGAAGAGACCAGCCGCGGAGTGCTCCGTCCAAAGGCACCACCTTTTGGTCGCGGTACAGGGGTAGTGGCTATCCGGTTGCCGAGGTGCTCTGCACGGGCAATTTGACCACTGCGTCCTGAGGCGAATAAAAAGCAAAGGGGACTGGTTGTTCCCACCAGTCAGGGGAAGAGACTCTCCGGCAGGGAGATCTCCTCTGTCGTCGGGAAGTGGCGAGTCGGTTCCGCAGGGCTCCACCGGAGGTGTCGTCATGCAGGTCGGCTCAGCTTTACCCTCGTCGGATTCTTAGGTCCTGTGGTGACTTCTGAAGATCCAGTCCCAAAAGCCCTGCTTTTATGCAGAAAACCCCCATTCATTCAGCCTGGCTGTCAATCAACACATGCTAAGTGGTGAGCGGGGAGGCTCACCACTTGGGCCAATCACTCCAGAGTGCGACCGGAGTTGGCAAGGCAACTCAGTCCCGGGTGCCTAAACCCCCTCCCACACCCCTGTGGTAACCCAGACAGAATGGCACCACTTTGGAGGGTCCCTGTACAGAGCCCGCCAAAAGTGGAACAAAGGGCTCGACCTTTGGTTTAGGAGTCACAGAGACGAACACAGACGCCATTTTAAAAACCGAGTTCTGGCAGAAAATACCATTCTGTAAACTTAGTTAAGATAAGTAGACCGGTGGTACGTTAGAGATTAACGAGGAAAAGTATCAATCTCCAACAATGGGATGAATCCCATAGGGTTATGTCCGGGGTCGAACATAACAAGTAGTTTCCACTGCCACCAGCCAAAACTCGACGAGGGGGGACGGGACAGTGCCCCCTCGAGTAACAGATCCAGGAGTAATCGAATTACCCCTACTAGTACGTCCACAATAAGATGGTTTGTACTAGTTCTGTTAGTAAATTTAGGTCTAGTAAAGCCAATGGTGACTTTACATGCCCGGGGAGACGGTAGTCAGTCCCTGGGTATGGAGTCTATGGTGGGGGCCCGCTAGGACGCCCCCGTGTTACGGCACATAGGGTGCGGTGTAACACACATAGAAAAACATATGAGACCCTATGGAGTAAAAGACCCCATAGCCCATAGAACACATTGACATGTGAAGGAATTACACACATACATGTCCAAGAGTGGGAGAAAAAGAGTCTCACTCTTGGCAGGATGGAAAAAAACAAACTCCCGAAATCCAGCAAAGCTGCTGGGGGACTCACTAGGTTAGGAAATTCAGCCTAAACAGATAATTCTCCCTAACAAGTGGAGGCCTGGTGGAGGGTGCCCCTGGATGCAGGGGGGTGGGGGTGCAGGGGGACATGAGTGGGGGCCTGGTGGAAGGTGCCCTGCACTGCTGGGGGGTGGGGGTGCAGGGGGACAGGAGTGGGGGCCTGGTGGAGGGTGCCCTACAGTGCTGGGGGTTGGGGGTGCTGGGAGACAGGAGTGGGGGCCTGGTGGAGGGTGCTCCTGGATGCAGGGGGGTGGGGGTGCTGGGAGACAGGAGTGGGGGCCTGGTGGAGGGTGCCCCTGGATGCAGGGGGGTGGGGTGCAGGGGGACATGAGTGGGGGCCTGGTGGAGGGTGCCCCTGGATGCAGGGGGTGGGGGTGCAGGGGGACATGAGTGGGGGCCTGGTGGAGGGTGCCCCTGGATGCAGGGGGGTGGAGGTGCAGGGGGACATGAGTGGGGGCCTGGTGGAGGGTGCCCTGCACTGCTGGGGGGTGGGGCTGCAGGGGGACATGAATGGGGGCCTGGTGGAGGGTCCCCTGCACTGCTGGGGGTGCAGGGGGACAGGAGTGGGGGCCTGATGGAGGGTGCCCTACAGTGCTGGGGGTTGGGGGTGCTGGGAGACAGGAGTGGGGGCCTGGTGGAGGGTGCCCCTGGATGCAGGGGGGTGGTGTGCTGGGAGACAGGAGTGGGGGCCTGGTGGAGGGTGCCCCTGGATGCAGGGGGGTGGGGGTGCAGGGGGACATGAGTGGGGGCCTGGTGGAGGGTGCCCCTGGATGCAGGGGGGTGGGGCTGCAGGGGGACATGAGTGGGGGCCTGGTGGAGGGTGCCCCTGGATGCAGGGGGTGGAGGTGCAGGGGGACATGAGTGGGGGCCTGGTGGAGGGTACCCTGCACTGCTGGGGGGTGGGGGTGAAGGGGGACATGAGTGGGGGCCAGGTGGAGGGTGCCCCTGGATGCAGGGGGGTGGGGGTGCAGGGGGAGATGAGTGGGGGCCTGTTGGAGGGTGCCCCTGGATGCAGGGGGGTGGGGGTGCAGTGGGACATGAGTGGGGGCCTGGTGGAGGGTGCCCTGCACTGCTGGGGGGTGGGGGTGCTGAGAGACAGGAGTGGGGGCCTGGTGGACGGTGCCCTACAGTGCTGGGGGGTGGGGGTGCTGGGAGACAGGAGTGGGGGCCTGGTGGAGGGTGCCCCAGGGGGTTGGGGGTGCAGGGGGACATGAGTGGGGGCCTGGTGGAGGGTGCCCTACAGTGCTGGGGGGTGGGGGTGCAGGAAGACAGGAGTGGGGGCCTGGTGGAGGGTGCCCTACAGTGCTGGGGGGTGGGGTGCAGGGAGACAGGAGTGGGGGCCAGGTGGAGGGTGCCCCTGGATGCAGGGGGGTGGGGGTGCAGGGGGACATGAGTGGGGGCCAGGTGGAGGGTGCCCCTGGTTGCAGGGGGGTGGGGGTGCAGGGGGACATGAGTGGGGGCCTGGTGGATGGTGCCCTGCACTGCTGGCGGGTGGGGGTGCTGGGAGACAGGAGTGGGGGCCTCGTGGAGGGTGCCCCTGGATGCAGGGGGGTGGGGTGCAGGGGGACATAAGTGGGGGCCTGGTGCAGGGTGCCCCTGGATGCAGGGGGGTGGGGGTGCAGGGGGACATGAGTGGGGGCCTAGTGGAGGGTGCCCTGCACTGCTGGGGGGTGGGGTGCAGGGGGACAGGAGTGGGGGCCTGGTGGAGGGTGCCCCGCACTGCTTGGGGGTGGGGATGCTGGGAGACAGGAGTGGGGGCCTGGTGGAGGGTGCCCCTGGATGCAGGGGGGTGGAGGTGCAGGGGGACATGAGTGGGGGCCTGGTGGAGGGTTCCCTACAGCGCTGGGGGGTGGGGGTGCTGGGAGACAGGAGTGGGGGCCTGGTGGTGGGTGCCCCTGGATGCAGGGGGGTGGGGGTGCTGGGAGACAGGAGTGGGGGCCTGGTGGAGGGTGCTCCTGGATGCAAGGGGTTGGGGGTGCAGGGGGACATGAGTGGGGGCCTGGTGGAGGGTGCCCCTGGATGCAGGGGTGTGGGGGTGCAGAGGGACATGCGTTGGTGGGCAGTAGTGCAAGGTGACATGTGGGTTGGCTGGGGGGCATGGCCATGGTGGCTGGGCTGCCTGCGGGACATGTGCAGGGGTGCACGGTAGTCCCCTGTGGTGTGGGTCGCCTGCAGGGGCCGTGGAGTGTGTAGAGGGAACAGCTGGGAGGACCCACATGGCCAATTCACGTGTGGGACTCCCCAGCACCCCCGAAATACACATAGGCTGCTGGATTTGCGTGTGGAATTTGCTGCGCACCCGGAGTAACCGTACCCTGCTGAAATTACGTGTGGAACTTCACGCGCACACCGAAATACACTTACCCTGCTAATTCGCGTGGGAAACTTCACACGCACCCCGGAATACACGTGCCCAGGCCAATCGCGTGTGGAACTTCCCGCGAACCCCGTAATACACGCACACGCTATTTTTCACACAGCAGGTGTCCGTGTTTGTCGGTACCCCTTTGCACCTCATTTGTCCTAGAGGGCCACTGTATGGATCATTCATCATAGCTGTATATGGGTGCTTTTTGTTAGCGCACATTTTGGCGCACATTTATTTCAGGCGCAGGGACACTACCGCGTGCTTTCTTGTGGCCTACTTGTTTGGCCATGTGCGCTTCTTTGACCGTGCGCTGGTTTGCCCTATTCGATTCCATGAATACGAGTTGTAGGTGAGCGTGTGGGTGTTCCGTGCACTTGCCTCCTGTACTTCCCCCGTGACGCCCATATTTTCACGCGTTGTTCCCCAATCCGAGTGTTACGCCCCGTGTTCCGCCTACTTTTGTAATGTGTGCAATTTCACAGCGGCCGTGGCGCACACCGTTGGATGACCTGTGTGCCGGTGTGCGCCGCACACTTTTTCAGCGCACATCCAATATTTTTCTCGCGCACGGACTTCCATGAATCGATGTGCGCTGGTTTCCCTGCGATTTTCACAGTTGCACTGCGATTTTCGCACTTTTACTGCGATTCGCACGTTTTGGCACCCCTGTGCCGGAATTTTCCGCGCACATTAATTACATGAATCGGCCTATTAATGTCCGCGGACATTATGAGTGTTCTTAGAACACTTTCAACTTGCCAGCGAGCAATACGGACAGCGTTTTCAGGACACCCCCTACGAACATTTCAGAACAACGCGATAGTTCTTAGAACACTTTCAACTTGACAATGAACAATACGGACAGTTTCCTCAGGACACCCCCATTTTGTTTATTTGCGAACATTTCAGGACACTGCGAGTGTTCTTAGAACACATTCAACTTGCCAGCGAACAATACAGACTACGCCTTCAGGACACCCCCTACGAACATTCCAGGACACCGTGAGTGTTCTTAGGAACGTCTTCAGAACACCACCATCTTGTTTATTTGCGAACATTTCAGGACACCGCGAGTGTTCTTAGAACACATTCAACTTGCCAGCGAACAATACGGACTACGCCTTCAGGACACCCCCTACGAACATTCCAGGAAACCGCAAGTGCTCTTAGAAACGTCTTCAGAACACCCCCATTTTGTTTATTTGCGAACATTTCAGGACACCGCGAGTGTTCTTAGAACACATTCAACTTGACAGAGAACAATACGGACAGCGTCCTCAGGACACCCCCTTCGAACATTCCCCGGACACTGCGAGTGTTCTTAGAAGCGTCTTCAGAACACCACCATCTTGTTTATTTGTGAACATTTCAGGACACCGTGAGTGTTCTTAGAACACATTGAACTTGACAGAGAACAATACGGACAGCATCCTCAGGACACCCCCATTTTGTTTATTTGCGAACATTTCAGGACACCGCGAGTGTTCTTAGAACACATTCAACTTGTCAGCCACAACCCCCATTCATATTTGCGAACATTTCAGGACACAGCGAGTGTTCGACAACGTCTTCAGAACACCCCCATTTTGTGTATTTGCGAACATTTCAGGACACCGCGAGTGTTCTTAGAACATATTCAACTTGACAACGAACAATACGGACAGCGTCCTCAGGACACCCCCATTTTGTTTATTTGTGAACATTTCAGGACACTGCGAGTGTTCTTAGAACAGTTTCAGTTTGCTTGCGAACAAAACGGACACATATTGAGTCCTCAGAACACCCCCCATTCAGTTTATTTAGAACATTCCAGAACACCCGTGATGTCTGCAGACAAATCGAACACAAAAAGAACGTCTAACACATAGAAAAAACACAACTTTCATCCTATCTCATACACTCCCACCCTCCCCAAACACTCCTACACACCAACACACTCTACTAAATACAAATTTTGAACAAAGTTTCACCACGCTGTCCGTGGACGACCGCGAATCCAAGATGGCGGGTGCTACCGAAAATCTGACGCGCTTCACGCTTCACGCCGTCCAATCAGCGAACATGTTGCATGTCCACGAACATCACGCAAGCCGATTGGCCAATCAGGACACTGTCCGCGGAGCGAACAGGGAAGTGTGTCCGCGGACCGAACACAGATATCACTAATTTTTTTTACCTACTTTTTGGTCATTTTAAAAAAAAACTACTGGACGGATTTTCACCAAATTTGCAAAAGCACGCTTTTGGGACCAAGCTGCTGCTCCTGGTCCAGATTTGGTGAAAATCCATCCAGCGGTTTGGGCTGTAGACGCGAGCAAAAAATGTTCCCATTCATTCTATGGGAAAAAAAAAAAGTTTTGGGACCCCCCATATAACCTTGCCCCCCCTGGACAGATCCTCACCAAACTTTGCAACAAAATTCAGAGTGACCCAAATACTTTTTTTGCAAAGTTTGGTGAGGATTCGTCCAGGGAGAGCGAAGTTATAAGCCACCCAAAAAGTGTTCTTCCTATGGAAACACCAACTTAACCATAACTACATGGCCACTACCGTGGCCATGTAATATATATATATATATATATATATATATATATATATATATATATATATATATATATATATATATATATATATTTGTATATATATATATATATATATATATATACACACACGTACGTTATAGTGCGGCAGCCGCCGCACTATAGTTACGTTGAGAATCAAGTTACATAGGAAACCCGAAAATTGCATTGCTAATAACATTTGACTTGCATGAAGTATTTGGCTGACATTTTACAAAAAAAAGTTAGTCATGGGCCACGCCGGACTGGACTTTTTGGGAAAGATTCATCAAAAAATAAAAATGTTATTAGGAAAGTTAAAAAGCCTGTTTTTGACCTACTCCCATTCATTTCCCATAGATAATAAGTCAAAATGTCTGTGCAGCACACAGCAAAAAACACTGGACGGAATTAGACCAGGTATGCAACAACTTGGGCACTTAGCCCTGACTCGATTTACAGAAGGGGTTTGGGGTTATTCCGTCCAGTAGTTGAAATATTTGATGGAGAAGGTGGTGCACCCTTCTCCCAAAATTATATCTATATCTCCCATGGTGCTTTGCAGCAGTGAGGCTTTTCAGAAATGAAAAAGCAGGCATTTTTTGGTGCGAAGTAAGAGGTACCTGCTGTTATTTCCAAAATAACCGGGGTTAGCTGAAAAAAAAAAGTTGCTCAATTGCCATTTGGAGGAGAAAAAAGGCTGAAATGGCATCAGACTGGTGGTTGGGAGCGGGAAAGAGGAAAGACACCATGTGAAATTGGGGTGTTGGGAGGGGACTGGGTCAAAGATCAGAGCTTGAACGTTTTTGCATATCAGGGGTCATTTTTGCATATCCAGAGTTATTGTAGAGATCAGGAATAACCACAGTTATTTGTGGCTATTTATGGAAATCCAAGGTTATTTGTAGTACCTTGCTAAGATAACCAAGATTTTTGGTTTTAAAAAGACAGTTTAAGAAATTATATTAATACAAAATAAATTGAATTTTACAGATACAGTGAGGTGTGGAGTAGCCTATTGAGGGAACATGTCAAGCAGTGGAATATGGCCCTGGCCAATGAGCACAAAGAACGGGTCCAGCAACTGTGTCCAAAAAACACATATTGAGGCAACATGTACAGTGATCATGGGCGAAGGCCGTGGCTAGTGGCCATTAAAAGAATCTATGGTATAACGAAACCCTTGAAATTCACTGAAAAAACCTTAGTTACAGTGCAGTTAAGTTGTGCAGATTTAACAAAACAAAACCCTTGAAATTCAGCAGATGTGGGAGGTCATGAGCAGCTTAACTCGGTGTGCCTCTACCCAGGTTACCAATGCCTGACTTTGGAGTGCCACACTGTTGGTAATCTCCCCGTCTCCACTGAGGACAAACATTGAATAATGGGGAGAGTTGAATCCCAGCTGGCCTTTAACTACAGGAAACAGTTTCCTTGCTGCAACATCCTGGTACTTTCCAGTAGGATTTCACCTTGCACATCTGAATCAGATCGGACTACCGAAAGATTGCTGCATCATGAAAGTGTACGCTAGGAGGAGAACCACACTGGACTGTGAGCTGATTGCAGTTGTGCCATGACAACCCCTCTTTTGTATCTCTATGTATATGTATATATATATTTCCTTTAATTTAAAGGAGAATACTTCTTTGGTTACATATATTTGTACACAATATCTCAATATCTTATTATGGTCATGTTTTTGATCCTGCATTCCAATTACCTTCACGTTTCCCCTAAATATAATGAGGTTGTTGTTTTTTTCCTTTTGGTCTTCAATGTTTTGTTACTTTGGTTTTGTTGGAACACAGTTGAAGGGGCCTTTTGGCTGCATTATTTTGCTATCTGGGTGGTTCTCTGCTTTAAAATGTCAGCAGCTGTATATGATTAGGTTTTTACCCACAGCAATAGCATTACTGTTTAATGCTCCTCCCTTCTGCTTGGCTTCGCTGGATAGGAGGGGCAGGGCTACCTGGGTACATGGGCCTATTACTTGTCTTGCCTCATCCTCTTAGGATTCAGTATGGGCCCTGTGAAGAGTTCAAATTGGCATTATATATTTCCTGTGATATGTTTTAGCCCCATATCTAGGCCCAGAAGGGTAAGAAAGTAGACCGGTGAAGCCATTTTAAACGGATTGAATATAATATAGTAACGCACATCTTGCAGCATGCCCATGGGATGTTGCACGGATCACAGCAGTGCATGCCATACCACTATATAATATAGCTTATGATATTATGATATATCTTTAAACCTACAGAATAGGAAGTCTCCGGGCTCGACATAGAATGGCTAATTCCGCTCCTCTAGAGAGTGGGGGTTTAGATTCTACTGAAGATACAGAGTCGAGTATTATCCCTCCCTATCTCCCCATCCTCACCCCCCACATCTTGGATGGATTGCAATGTTTTCGTCACCTCCACAGTTGGGTTGCTGGTAGGAATGGTTACACAAGTTGGAGGGAAGCCATCAGTTGGCACAGATCACAGGTTGTCCCCTTCCAGGCTTACTGCTTTAGTAATACGGTTATCTTACTGTGGTGACAGTGTTAAGCATTTTGCACCAATAATAATGAGGAAGTTAATTTCATCTTCCCATAAAGTTAGGAACAGGTTGCACATATTACCAGTGTATCTTCTCTCCCCGGTGTACATTATATCTGGTGCTACGATGACTGCAAGGAGTACAGCGATGCATCAAAATGGTGATCTTCATTTACTATCAGTCTGCCCTGTTTCCTACTCGCAGAACATTGCCAGGGATTGTCTTACACATATCTCACTAAGTGAGAAGTTTAACAGAGTTGCAGATAATGTCTATTGGGAAAATTGAATGGTCCGGTTATGATATGATATGATATTTTATTTATTTTGCGCTCATACACAAGTGTTTCAGAGCACAACCAAGCAAATGGAGGGGAACAGGCGAGAACAAAAATACGATCTTACTATGCCCAGTAACATTAAGAATGCGCAAGTGCATGGAAAAGGGAGAAAAACAGGGGGGGGTGAAAACTGGGAGAGTGCGTGGAAGGGGAGTGGTGCAAAGTGAGGGACAGAGGAGAGAACATAATAAATATTAAGTGGAATAAATACATAGATTAAAAAAAACACAGTGAAAAGGGTAGTGCAGCCAGACAAGTGGTAAGTGCATGATTAGTCAGATAGGGAATATTTGATAAGTCCAGAAGAAGAGTGGGGGACTGTACGGGTACAGATACAGATCCCAGTGCCAGGGGTGACCCAGAGGCAGTGCAGGAGGGATGCAGGGTGAGCAGGTACCTGGGCCCGAAGGACAGAGGGTGGCCAGGTGCATGGTGCCGAGAGACGGAAACAGATCAGCAGGGGAATAGAGGGGAAAAGGCGGAAGCGAAGAGGTCTTGAGGTGTTTCCGGTGCTTCCGGAACCGGAGATGGTTCTCCTCACGTTTCAGGGTGGTCGGGAGGCTGTTCCAGAGGGAGGTCCCAGCCGAAGGCAGAGATCTGCCCCCGGCTTGTTTCTGTAAATGGAAAGTGTTAATTGACACTCATATAATATAGATAGGGTTGCCATGATGCACTCATCTAAGAGCTTGTAAAAAGGGTCTTTCTTTCTTTAAGGGAGAAGTTGGTTATTGGTAGGTTGCTACAGTCAGGATATGATAAATGGAAACATGTATAATTTTCATTATCCTAGCAGAAATTGTCCTCTGTCCAGGAATATGTTAGTAGTTGATTCAGTTTCATCCATCGCATCAAAAGGCCCGACATTGCTTGCCCACTTCTAACAGCATTAGCTTTGCCTGGCCACCTTAGTTCGACTGTAGGGTAATTTTCAACCCTCTGTGCAAGTTGGCATCAAGATTAAAGAGGTTCTGTTTGTTAGGGCCTACCCTTTGCAGTTTCCTTTTAGGTCCTTGGAACCTTTCATAGCTCACATGGAAATGGCTCTTCATCCCCTGTTTTCCTTTGGGGAACAGCCTAATATCCTTTAATAACAGATGCACCCTAGCGCTTAACGGTTTTAGGGGCGGAGGCATCATGTACCCGTTGGGTTATGCTTCCCCAGGATCCTCCCAGAGACTCAAATTCAAGGGACTATACACCATTCCCGCTTTGAGACAGTCTCGTAAGAAAATAAAACTCTTACTCTAGCAGCTGGAAGGATTATCGTCCCTTTATGAAGGAGGGGTCACTATTCCACCATCAGATTTTATAAAAGACCCCTCAGGGTTCATGGGCGCCATCTAATAAAAACGAACTGGAGTCATTTTCCCTCCACTAGACCTGAGTCGAATTCACTTCATTTTTTTCTACACAGCATGTTACAATCCTATTTTATTTTATGTTGTCTCATACACCACAGTTGTCTAAGACAACATGAAGTGAAATACCATTCTTTTATTCTGATACCATTGTGGTCTCATGGTATCCCGTCCCCGTGTACACAATGCGCTGATTTTGCCACTGCAGAAGTAAACAACCCGCGAGCCATCTTGGAAGGAAGATACCTTCATTAAAATGGCGCTATTGTGTTTTGCAAGATTCCATTGCAACACAAGGCCCTTCTTCGCGTATTGATTAGTAGGGCAGAAGCAATGATGAGAGACTTTATGGTGGAAGAGCTTTAATGAAAGTACAATAGGTGTTTGTTAAGGTAGGTCACATTGAACACAGAGTTTCCAGTTAATCTTGCCCAGAAAGATTATATAATCTCCTTAAACACATAACAATATCTGGAAAAGAAACAAGAAAATTGGGAAGACAGTAGCTTTGTTCCTCTGAATTAAATCGTGTGCAGGTTGGCTCAGGAGTAGCCCAAGCCAGCCAATAATAATGGATAAACCAGTCGCTGTCGTGAGTGGGGCTTTAGATTCTATTAAAGACACAGGGGCAAGTATTATGCATTCAATTCTTTATCTACTCATCTACTCATCCGGCATTATCCGGATAAGGTTTCTCCAAGTTTCCTTAGGGGTTATGATGGTTAAATGGTTTGTAGTGGCTTTCCACTCATATTTATTGTAATTAATCTTGTTGGATAACAATTCCTGTAAGTGTTTCCTGCTCCATTGAAGTGACACAAATATTGCTGGGGTTTCTTCTCTATAAAAACGTGACATATTGAAGAGGGACTCGTTACAAGGATCTTTACTTACTGGGACCTCTGGTGATTTGATGGTCAAGACCCTGGCTCATTTCGAGCCCTGTTTCAGGTTCTTAATTAAGCCTGTCAGTACTATATATTGAAAAAGTTCTTTAAAGTGTATTTTTTCTTTGCAGCTGGACGAGTATATAAAGACGTAAATGCATAATACTTGCCCCTTTTTCTTCAATAGAATCGTAAATCCCGCTCACGACAGTGACAGGTGTCACTATTATTATTGGCTGGCTTGGGATACTCCTGAGCCAATCTGCACAAGATTTAATTAATAGGAACTAAACTACTGTCTTCCCCCGATGTCTTGTTTCTTTTCCAGATATTGTTACTTGTTTAAAGAAACTATATAATCTTTCTGGCTAAGTTTAAATGGAAGCTCTGTATTCAATGTGACCGTACTTAACGGACATCAATTCTGCTAAACTGTAACGCCTCTCATCATTGCTTCTGCCTTGCTAATCAATATCCGAAGAAGGGCCCTGCTTTTCGTTTCTCCGGCGCAGGCAGGAATCTCATCTGACATTGCTGCTGCTTCCCAGTGTTTCCACTCCAGGCTGGAAGCAAAAAACAAGCTGCACCTCCTTCAAAAAAAAGCCCTAAACAAGCTGACTCTCATCAAAATAATCCAAAAAAGCAAGCACAGACCGTAAACGGTGTGGCTAGGTATCAAAAGTAAGAAACAGCACACTAGCATAAACATAGAGAAAACACATACACAATAAAACATTATTTATTTAAAATGTATTTTATTTGTCTGACTATTAGTATTTTCACATCAATGGCTTTTGGTCCTTCCTTAGTCCAACTGGTCTTGATTACTATGCTCTGGTAACGGTCAGTGGGGCCCCCAGCAACTGCCCCCATGTTGCTAGTCAGCAGTCTTATAACACATAAATATATTCCTTTCTATATTACTTTCATTCTAGGACTTTAAATGTGTCTTTTTCAGCGCTTGCCTTACAAGCTGTGTTTGCTGGAGGCCTTCTGTCCGTCACTTCCTTGCGCTATAAAAAAGTGTTCTTATTACCTCGTTGCCTAACACAGTTTTCTCCACATCAGCCAATTGCTGACAAAGAAGGATTTGTAGCTTTTCAGTGGATATTTAGTGTTTCAGCTCCTTCTGGCTGGCCATCTATTGTATTGTCATGCATTGTTTATTTATATAATGCCTATACACCAAAACTATTTCAAAGTGCTCAAGGAGGATGATAATAGACTGCACAGGCAGAGTAAGTGCGTAAAATCCATTTAACAGTTGAGACACTGCAAATAGGCTGTCACACATCGGTGTCTGAATGCCCCTCTTGCCTCCTCATTACGCCAGGACAGACAGACTACCTTTTGCCTTATCGTGTACCAGATCCGGTTTTCTGATTAACGGACTACCTTGAGATTCCTCAAATCTGCCCACCCGTGAACCGGACTTTTGCCTTCTTTACGGTTATGCCTTTTGGATTGTGATATTTACATTGTGTACATGCCGCCAGTGTACCGGACTCCATTGCCTGTCTAAAATCTGCTTGTATCCTGATTCTGTACTGCCTATAGCCCGCCTGTGTACCAGACCTTGCTGCCTGTCCCTGGATTGCCTTTCTTTGTTCTTCCAGAACGGGGCTTTCACTCGTTATGTGCCGAGCTACCGAACCGCCGCCTACACCTGGTCTGCCTCACCCTTCCAGCTGGCTCCAAGCTCTCAGCGTCTACTTTTTACAATTGTGGCTGAGTTCTTCCTGCTGCTATCTTCTGGACATTTGAGGCTACCAAGACATGACCACAGTTATTTGTGTAGCCTGCTGCAATACCTCCATCTTATACATCGATTGTTAACTGTACCCTTCCTCATTTCAAAGTGCATTTGTTGTGGATCCTGACCCCATTCATTTGTTTTGGAACTGTTAAATCCTCAAGTGTACGCAGGGACGCTTTTCTAAAAGTACAGGCAGGGACGCAATGCTGAAAGTGCACACAGGGACGCTTTGCTAAAAGTACACCTACTTGTATCTAGTGCGCTCCTTGTGACGCCCGGGTATAGCATCTCTACTAACTTCCCTGTTTATTGTTTTGTACCTTCATTGTGTCATAGTTCGGATTAATTAGTCTCTCTCCAATCCTACTCTGGTAAGACATACTTAACCCTTTATTAATGTACCTTAACTGAACCCATCGGAATAGAGTCTAATATCCTTTCTGCACCTACAGGGGGATTCCCATACTTATTCCTTTCAATTACAAGGGGAGAGGGTGACCCAGGTACTTCCTGTTTTTGTGAGGGTTTTTTTGTGGTGGTCCTTATTGTCACCAAGTACTTACCATTTGTCTTTTCTTTCAGCTGGGTCCGTGGCGGTGTGTTCTCCCCGCTCTTTTGGGTAATCGTTCTCTTTGTCTGATATTAAGTACAGCAGAGAGTCATATTATCAAAAAGAGTTTATTACCCTCACAGAGAGGAGGCTCAGGTGGAGGCCCCACCTCAAGCTCTTCAAGCAACCACCCAGTATAACCATCCTGGTCGCTTGCCTTGGTTACTCGTCGGCCGGTGAGTAACATAGGCCTGGAAGCGATTCTGCAGTTTTACCAGTGCAATTAAGGGCAGACGACAAGGGAAAACAGACGGAGGATCTTCAGGCACATTGCAGTTGGATTGTGCAAGTGCCTGGGGAAAATCAGCAGCTATTAACCCATGGCTGTATTTCTTTCTCTCCATTATAATGTATGCACACCACAGGGGCCTCAGACTGTTTTCCACTCTAAGCAAAGGGTCCCACAACCACCATGTTCAATTGGGCCCCCATACCTCTAAAGCCAGGCCTGACAATAAGACTAGCCTACATTGTGCATCCAGTTTGGACATGTATTCTCAATGTGATATGGCATTTTTAAAGGTAAGCCAAAAGGAGTGTTTTATTAGGTGGGGATACTGGAGCTGGGAGATCCAGGCAGAGCTCGGGCCAGCACGAGTCTCACCTAGGACTCTGGCCTTATCCCCCCATCGTGACCCAGTGCTTGCCAGAAGCAGGGACCGGCCATGAGCCCCACCGGGGGCTCGCCCACGCCTTCAATTCAAAAGAAAGAAAAGACACTCTCTTGTCTTCCTGTACCTACAGAGGATAAGGCGCACATTCCAGCAGCCTGACTGCCAGCATCTTGAGGGTCTAGTGAAGGCGTGATGTAGAGCAGAGTCCCGGGACTGGGAAGTGAGACACAACATTAGAAAAAGAGGCACTTCATGCTTCGTGTGCAAACATGTCTGTTCAGCATTCTTCCAAATGCTAAAGTCAATGGCTTTCGCTGTAGCATTTGTAAAGAAAGGTCCGTCTTTGATCTTCTCATGTTCTCGATATTCTGTTATGTATTTGCTACCTTGCTCCAGCTGTCCTACAAGTTTATGCTCTGCACGTGTGCCTAGCAAGCCTATTCAGGCAAGATATTTTTTACAAGACAAGCCCATGCAGTGGTGCAACACCATTGAGCTGACCGAGCTTCAGCCCCCCCACATCCCTCCCACTAGATTTTGGGCTATGTTGACTCAACATGGCTGACCAACACAGACGTTGCCGGACAGAACTGGATACAAATGTTAAATGATGCCTTCCAGTTCCCCTCCATATCTTCCATTCAAACCGGTGACCCCTTTTGGCCATTTGTCGGGGGCAGGGGGTTGCTTTATGTAGAGTAAGATCACAAACAGCCCTGCAGCATTGTGGCGGGCGCTGTTACAGAAGGCTTACATGGTTACAAAAGTGCTTAGTGTAAACTAAAGTTAGGTACAGTCAATCAGGTAGGAGAAACACAATACAAGCCACGCCTCATGTTACGGGTGGCTTAACGCAATAGATGCAGGTATAACCGGTAGGAGCAGCACATTAGTCAATCAGGTAGGAGAAACACATTACAAGCCACGCCCCATGTTACGGGTTGGCTTAACGCAATAGATGCAAGTTCAAAACGGGGGGAACATACAATACAGAGCCATGCCTCGAGTTACACAGGGCTAGTTAAGAAATTCAGAAAAAACTGGTAGGAGCAACACATACATTACAAGCCACGTGCCACGTCTCACGTTACAGGTGGCTTAAGCAAAAAAAATGGAGTTTAAGTCCGGATAGGCGCGAGGATGAAAGAGCTCAAGTGCAGAGCTAAGGTGAGTACTGCCTCCGTTCCGCAAGATGCTGGTGGTGTGCAGGTCAGAAGCAAAATATAGGGGACGTATGTGAGGGACAGAGTGACGCGAGGAAGAAAGTTAAGTGTTTCTCACAGAGGCGGGAGAGGGGTATGCAACTGCCGTCACTCTTACCTTAGGGCAAACCAGTGTAGACAGGGAAAGACAGGACCCTTGCACACAGCCCTTTCAAATAGGCCTGGCTTTACCACCCTGCTCCATCATGACTGCGGATTTGATGAATATTGTAGCCAGTGAGCAGGCTGCATGGTGTGGAGACATCCAAGAGGCCAGGCAAGGGTATGAAGCTGGCGCCCATCTTTGACACGTATATGAGGCCATTCTGAACCATTTAGATGTTGGCTGGCTTAGGCTCTGTGCCCTGTATGGAAGGGGGGCACTGTCTTCTGCTCCAGGTAGAGGCAGAGAAAAGGACAGATATACAGCTGGGGGTGGTATACAGAGGGGCACAGAGGAGGGGTACAGCTGTACCGGGTGGCAGGCAGGAGACAGGCGGCCACCGTCCAGCGAGTCAGATGGCGCGATGGGAGGTGGGATGGACGAGGTGTGAGCCATTTCTTCTACGTATTGCTGCAAATTGGTATACCCTGAACAACAGGGCCCTTGCACACAGCCCTTTCAAATAGGCCTGGCTTTGCCACCCTGCTCCATCGGGACTGCGGATTTGATGAATATTAGAGCAAATGAGCAGGCTGCATGGCGTGAAGACCTCCAAGAGGCCAGGCAAGGGTATGAAGCTGGCGCCCATCTTTGACACGTCTATGAGGCCATTCTGAACCATATAGATGTTGGCTGGCTCGGGCTCTGTGCCCTGTATGGAAGGGGGGCACTGTCTTCTGCTCCAGGTAGAGGCAGGGAAAAGAACAGATATACAGCTGGGGGTGGTATACAGAGGGGCACAGAGGAGGGGTACAGCTGTACCGGGTTGCAGGCAGGAGACAGGCGGCCACCGTCCAGCGAGTCAGGTGGCGCGATGGGAGATGGGATGGCCGAGGTGTTAGCCATTTCTTCTACGTATTGCTGCAAATTGGTATACCCTGAACGCAAGCGACTAGGTATTATTTACTGGAGAAATTAGTTAAGCGCAGTTGGATTTGTAATTTGCAGCAATAAAATGCTAAATAAGTAAAAGGAAGGTGCATGCTATGTTAAGGCCTGTGGTTTCCATTTTCACCCAACATAGTCTCAAGCTTTACCCTTGCCACATTAGGGATTTTGAGGGTGCTGGGTGCCTGCTTTTGACTGTGATGGCAAAGGATTCTCTCCCTGTGGGTACATGCTATGTTAAGGCCTGTGGCTTCCATTTTTGCCGACCATAGTCTCAAGCTTTACCCTTGCCACAATGAGGATTTTGAGGGTGATAGGTGCCAGCTTTTGACTGTGATGGCAAAGGATTCTCACACAGAGGGTGCCTGCTATGTTTAGGCCTGTGGCTTCCATTTTTGCCCAACATGGTCTCCAGCTTTACTCCTGCCATGTTGGGGCTTTTGAGGGTGCTGGGTGCTTTCTTTTGACTGTGATGGCAAAGGATTCTCACCCAGGGGGTGCATGCTATGTTAAGGCAATGGCTTCAATTCTTTGCTGAACATAGTCTCAAGCTTTACCCTTGCCACATTGGGGATTTTGAGGGTGCTGGGTGCCAGCTTTTGACTGGGATGGCAAAGGATTCTCACACAGGGGGTGCATGCTATGTTTAGGCCTGTGGCTTCCATTTTCGCCATCATAGTCAAAAAGATGTGCTTAGCAAAGCATTCGAAAATCATTCAGAACAAGTGCAACTAAACAAAAGCTGAATGACAATCAGTATTAGTCTGCAAATCAACCTACAAGCTCTGTGATGCTCTGAAGTAATCAGTAAGCCATCCCCAAATCATCAAGAACAAACATGTTTCATGGCGATGCTCTTGAAGTAATCAGTAGGTCATCCCAGAATCATCCCCATATCATCATCAACAAACATGTTTTTGCTCTTCAAGTAATCAGCAGGTCATCCCAGAATCATCTGGGGCAACCTGTTGATGCTCCTGAAGTAATCGGCAGGTCATCCCAGAATCATCCCCAAATCATCATGGTGATGCTCTTGAAGTAATCGGCAAGTCATCCTAAAGTCATCAGGGACAAAGAGTTTCCTAAAATAGGAATGATGCTGGCATCATCAGCAGGTCATCCTAAGCTCATCCCCAAATCATCACCCACCATGCTGAGACATTTGCTGATGACTGTAACAGCTTGATGACTTCTGATGATGTGGGAATGACTTCTAATGTAGTTCGATGATCATCAGATGACTCCAGGATGATCTCTAAAGTCATCCTTTTAGACTAGGGGTGTTGCAATGGAATCTTACAAAACAAAATGGCGCCATTTTAATTCACTCATTTTCCTTCCGGGATCGCTTGCGGCTTGTTTAATTCTGAAGTGGCAAGAATCTGTGCATTGTGTAAACGGGGACCTGTGGTCCTTGAAGACAGACGAAAATGAAGGATTGAAGCACCGACTTTCCAAGTGTCTTGGCCCAGCTACCCCATCTGAAAAAATGGTGTGTGCTTCAGCACATTGCTTCCTGTGACGTACTTCCCTTATCAGCCCGAGACTGCAGGCTTTGGAAAGAGACAAAACGACAGAAATATGCAACACAATACTTTATCCTTCACGGGGAGAAGGAAATCACCTTAAAAAGAGAAAAAAGAAATGAACGTCCATGTAAGTAAACATGATCTAAGGCACAGTTCAAGAACTATAAGAGGCTTATTTCGTTATAAGTGGTAATTGAGTGCATGGGACGCCACCGTTAGGCCTAACCTGAAGTTCGATCCCATGCATGCAATCTTTAACTTTGACAAAACATGGCAAAAAAGGAGGGTAAACAAGTGCAATATCCTTTACTCTGCTTTTACTCGAAATTCGTTTTTAAAAATGCAAGCGCTGCCTGCAAACTACGCTTTGCAGGTGACCTTTACAATGGATTCCTATAGAATCGGCCTGCTTTTATCGGGTACTAAAAACTGCCGATGTGTTTTACGCATAAAATTGTGTGCCCTATGAAGTTGGAGCAGGGAAGCACGGAGTGAATTACCCAGTCTCGCTTTTAAGTGGAAAAGGACACTTTAATGTGATAGGCCACAGCTCCCAAAAACACGCTAACCTGGCTCCCTGGCCTAACAGACTAACATATCCATTTTAACAATTGCCAAAACAAATAAATAAATAAACAATTTAAATTCCTCCGTTCCTGTCCCTTGCCCCCTCCACTCCACTTAAATTCCTCTCAACCGTCATTCCTGCTTTCTCGCATCTTCTCCCCGAGGCCATGCCCCTCCTTTTTTAATACCTCTTCCCCCTATTTATATCCCCGGGGTTGTCTGTTCAAGCAAACAGCACCACCCTCCTCCTTTACCACGCTACTACCCACATTGTGCTTCCCCCAACCCTCATCCAAAGGGCCATGCCCCCGACGCTTTCATAACCCCCTTTCCTCCACCAAGTTGCCCTCAACACCAATCTCCTCAAACCTATTCTATGACCTGCAGCCAGGCTGGCATTCCACATCAGCAACAATGAATACCTTACATAATATTGCCCATTCTACTGCCTCAGCCTGTCACACAAAACCCCCACACCCTTTAAAAACAACTCCTCATCTTTCTCAAACCTGCAAAATAAAATAGGAGGAACAAAACAAAAAGCAGGCAGCCCAAAATTACAAAAGAGTGTGGGGACAAACACTACGTCTCCAACCGACGTTTGCGCCTGAACCTTCCCTGCCCCCATATATACCCCTTGGGATGGAGCTCTATGTGCAGGCCAGCTCGCTGGCCTGTGCAGCGTCCAGAAACACCCCGTGGGAGAAACACTTGCACATTCCCCCGTAACCCCCTTTGCACTTACCGCACAAAATTACCCAGATTCGCTTTGAAGTGGAAAAGGTTGCTTTAATGTGGCAGGCCACAGCTCACAAAAACATGCTAACCTGACTCCCTGGCCTTACAGACTAAAATATCAATTTTAACAATTGCCAAAACAAATAAATAATTAAACCATTTAAATTCCTCCCTTCCTGTCCCTTGCTTCCTGCCTTCCCCTTAAATTCCTCTCAACCTTCATTCCTGCTTTCTCCCATCTTCTTCCCGAGGCCATGCCCCTACATCTGCAATACCTCTCCCTCCTCTTTGTACCCCCGGGGTAGCCTGTGTGTGCAAACAGCACCACCCTCCTCCTTTACCAGGCTATTACCCCATTGCACTTCCCCGAAACCTCCTCCAAAGGGCCATGTCTCCGGCACCAGAAAAACCCTCCCCTGAGGCATTTGTTCTGCCCCACCCCTTCCCTACCCAACTTCTCCTCTACCTCCAACTCTTTACAATATCCTCCACAGCCATCCTAACATCACCCAAGTAGTACATGTTCCCGAATAATGACAAATGCACCCCATTCTCCCGAAATAATGAAAAATCTTTGTAAATGATCTCCTGGTGCGCCAGTGTTTGCACCCCCCAGGATCTGCAAAACCTCACCATCTCCCTGTTGATCTTTTTCCTCGTCCTTTCCACCACACCTTCATTCACAGCCCCCCTCCATATTCTTCTTGGCAACATCTTGGTCCAAACCAACTCCACCCTGGGCCATATCTGCTTCAACCAAGATCCCTCTTCATCTTTTTGGCAGTGATACCCCGTATCCCTAACTAATTTGTTCTCCCCTGCAGGCAGAATGATTGCTACCAGAACCCCATGACGCTCCCTCAAACCCGCTAGCATAAGCAGCAGTTGGTCCCACCCAAGTCCCTCTACCCCCGATCATCTCAAAAAAAGCATTTTCATAGCTAAATGTCAACTGGGTCCCAAAATGTGTTTTGCTATATCCTTCCCTGCTAATTTTGCCATAGAGTGTCCACATATCCAGATCTGTGGCAACTCACCACATCTCTGTGCCACATCAGAAAAAGAAAAGATTTCATGATTTCATGGGTCTTCTCTCCACCAACTGGAATACCCCTCCCGCCAATCTCTTTCCTTTACTAACCGGCCCCATTATCCAGCTCCATGATGTATCCCTTCTATTTTGTTGATTTCCATAACCCCAAATTCAAATCTTAACCTTCCCCTCAGATAGACCCACCCTCCTATCTTCCGATGTCACCCCCATCCTAAAAGAATGTGTACCAAAATCTTCAGCTCTCTCCCCCAAAGCCAACAGAGCTCTCCTCATGACCCCCAAAACTTGAGCTGCCGTCACCTCATACCCATTTTCATGCTGGAAAACAAACCCTCTCTTACTTTACATTTTTCCTGCCACAATGCTCCCACCCTCACTGGACACACTCTATACTACCTCTATCCTGAAACACCCAAAAGCCCTTTCCTTTCTTCCTTTCTGATCCGTCTTTGATCTACAAATCTTTATATCTATGCTAATTTCTGATGAGTGTACATCTTTCCACAGTAGACCTCCTTCATCTCTTTCCCCGCTACCAGTTCTGACACCCTAAATGCCCCAAGAAAACAACCAATAAAACAGGTCAAATACATGTCCCTCTCCGACGATGACGGACATGTCCCTCTTCGACGACACCCCCTCCGAGACCTTGGACAACCTCAAAAACAAGGCAGCTGAAACTGGTCTCCTGCTATCCTTACTGTTCCTTTTTCCCTTGCCATCCTTCCAACATCCTACATGCCATTTCACTGCCACTGGGCTAAAAGGCCCAGAACCAATTTGCGTAAAAGGCAATGCCCGCCAATTTCCTTGCTATCGTTGCCCTAGATCAACCCTTATCCATACACGTCAGTATAAAATCAACCACATTGTCCCTTCTTCTCTCCTCCGCATTCTCCATACCCTTACAACTGCGAGCCCCCCCTTTTATAAAGTCCAACCATGCCCTCTTGCACGCAGTCCTAGATGCAGGGGCTAGAGAACCCTCCACTAAGCACAGTGTTCTCAGTTTGCTAGCCATCACAGCTCCCCTGTGATCCGATGCCCGCTCACATCCGCTTTTGGTGCCATTCCACAAAATATCTGCCACTGAAAATGAGATAATGCATCAGCAATGCCATTATCCTTCCCTGGCATGTGCGTTGCTCTAAACAGCCCATTCAACTTCATACATCGCAGTACAAATTCTCTCATTAGCCTGGCTACCCTCTGGTCCTTAGCTGACTGCTTGTTCACAATATTGACCACTGCCTCATTGTCGGTGTTAAAATTTACTTTCTAATTCTGCAACTCTCCGCCCCACAACCCCAGTGCCACTAAAAATGGGGAAAACTCCAAAAAGACTATGCTCCTCCCTCCTCTCTGCCAATACTCAGGCCACGTTTTCGGCTCACCACTTACCCCTCCAGAACACTCCAAAACCTCCTGAACCCGCTGTGTCTGAAAAAACTTGAACTTCCCATAAAACTGGGTCACCCTGTAGCCACGTTGACACTCCATCGAATTCTTCCCAAAATCGTAGCCAAATCTTGCAATCCTCCCTGACCGCTCCAGACCGATGCTCCTCTGACGTCTTCTCGGTGGGGTTGCACCACTCCCTTCATGCTCTTCTCTTCTTGAGCGAGGGAATCTCTCCTTCACCCTGTGCTCCGCTGTGCTAGGGGCTGTACTGCGCCTTCTAGGCTGTCCTCTCCCACCTGCCAGAGGGGCCTCTCTCAAACCCACTCTTTCCATCTCCTCTGTGAACACGGGGGCCATTCCATTCCCTCCGCGTACCACCCTATATTACATGGAGGTCACTCCATACCTTCCCCTTCCTTTGCTATCTAACGGGGATAGAGTCCTCCTCCTCTTCTCACCTGCAATCTTCTGCAGGCATTTCCCCCCCTCAGCCCTTCTGCACTGCCACGCCTCGTGGGTCCAAACCGAGCCTAACCTCATCAGTAACCCATCCTCTGCCCACCTCTGCCCTAGTCCTCCTCCGCTAGCAGCCCATCAATTCCCGGCCCGCTACCTATCTCCCGACATCTGCTCCCCCACTCCTACTTGCCCTCCTGGGTATATACCTCCTACTCTTTCTGGCCCTTTTGTCCCATACCTCCCCCTCCTGCTGATGGGCTGCAAGCCACCACCACTGCGAGGGCCCGGACTGAAGCCACTCTGCACTGTGGCCTCCCCTCCCCGGGCCCCGACTTCCACGAAACATCCCGTACTGCCCCATCCAGCTGGGCTTTTTATGCCCTGCTAATAATGCTCAGTGCCTCACACAAAGCCTCAGCATCCACCAAGCCCTTTGACCCAGCACCCGGCACTGCCATCCTGCTCCACTAAGGAAAATGTATCAGTTAATGACACCGACCCCAGCAGCACCCCCAAAATATACCTCCTCCGGAGCCTAGTTGAATAGATCTCCCTGCTACTGTTTTATATATTTATTGTAAGAAAGTACCTAAAAACCTTAATAGGTATACCTTTCTATAGTTTATTATTAATTATGTTACATATTCTTAATGGCAGTCAGGGGCCACCCCCCTTGCAAGACCGAAGGCTCCTAACAATCTCCCACCTGACTAAGAAAACCTATTTCCTGCAATATATAATCAATATTGCATACCTAAATTCCTTACAAAATGCACTTAATTAATACAATTCTTCCCTACCCTGCCGGGAGCTGACAAGCAGCTCTCAATCAGTCATGTGGGAGGCTAACAAGCAGCTCACCTTTAATCCTGAGCGTGTCACTCACTAGGACCGCGCACCACACTGCTCCCAAGTCGGCACAAATGGCACCGCACTTGCAGATAACTGTGTTCGAGCAGAGGAGGCTCCCTCCTGTCTAAGGCTGCCCGACATCATTCCCACGAACTACAGACTGGTTGGTGGCCAATAACTGACAGGCTGTCTCCCACCCTGCAAAAGGGGGATTCTGGGCGACCCTAGCCTACCTACCCAGATTGTAATAAACTGGCTACTAAACCGGCATGGCACCACATGACACAGAAAGGAGAAGATGGGGGATCAGGCCGCCGGTGAACGTGGTTGAAATAACCCCTTTAGGTGAGAGCGCATGCTTTTCAGCACCGCTTTAATTAATTTCCTTTTTTTTTAAATCATATTCTGGCCCCACAGCCACCAGTGCCCTCCTCACAAATAAGTCAGAAGAAATCTTTTTGGAACAACACTATCTTTCCCCAACACAGACTCACAGCAGGGAAGGCTTGGGAGCAGCGACCAGACAAACGCCACGTCTCCAACCGTTGCTTGCTCCCGAACCTTCTCTTCCCCCATTTATACCCCTAAAACGGTGCACTATATGCAGGCAAGCTCGCTGGCCTGTGCAGCACCCAAAAACACGCTGGGGGGAAATGCTTGCACGTTCCCCCCTGGACCTCCTTCTCCATCTCCAAATGGCAGCAAAATGCCCTGCAGTGTAAAAGTAAGACCTAGATGGCGATAGGCTGTTGCATTCCGGGGCTTCGAAAATAAGTCCCCAGGAGGCTTTGGCCACCACTGTCAGGGACCAGCTCATTCTTGGAATCCACAGGCGTGGGTTATGTCTCAGCATAAGCATGTGGGCACAATGAGAAATACCTTCTTCGGCCACTATATAAGTACCTCTAAAGCCGCATCAATGATATTTGGGGTTTGGGGTGAGCATTGATGCACCGCTGCCATCCTGGTTCATCAAGATTCCTCAGTTCAGTCATCAGGCAGGTATTTAGCATCAGCCGTGGGGTACAGGCTAAGATTAAGATGGTGCACATTGGTGGGGTGAGATGTTCCGTCATGTAACATGCATTACTGCGACTGCGCCCGTGCATGTTGACAGTGCCCTTTATCCTAGTGGTCCACAGGCAGACAGGTCAGACACATGCATGCGTTCTCTTCTGTCTGAGGATTTAGGGTCAGAATGTGAAGGCCACGGGTGCCCTGCAAGCTGGCATTTTGTGGGGTGGTGAGTCATCCATTCAGAGACAACAGGTGGCTGGGTGGTCATCTTTGATGGCACAGTTGATATAGACAAGTTTCAGGAAGGGGTAGCTCTTTTGGCAGGGATCAGTGAGGTCACTTGCTGCACATTGCACCTTTTCACCTTTGCATTCATGTGCTGTATTCTGCCCTCTGTGCATTACTCAGAGCTGCTCATGCAGAGTGTTTAGAATAGGCCGTTTTACTTTCTGGTTGCAGGTTGTAGTCGTTTTCAGCAACTAACCATTTGAGGGGAATGGTGAATGTCTATTAAACATGTGTCATGTGAGAATGACACCTGAGTTAAGTCGGTGTGAACTAGGTACAAAGCAACAAACCACTTGGCCCTAGGCCCATGTAGTAACATCTTAAGAAAAAACAATAACAGACTCTGCTTTCCGAATGTACATAGAGCTACTACTCTCTAGCCCACAGAAACATGTAATAACAACATTGTTAACATTATTTGGATGACAGAGTGCATAGTTTCAACAAATGCTTAGTGAACTCACAAGGCATCTTGAATGGGAGTTGGCGAGGTGTCCAGATTGATGGCCACTCTCAGCTCTGTTAATGATTGTGAAATGCAGAGAATCAGTACTCGGCTTAACCAGGGGTGTTGCTAGGTCTGGAAAAGATCTGGGGCTAGCTACCTTTTGGTGTTAGCCCCTGAGCTTCTATCCGGAGCTACAACTAAAAGACCCTGCACTATAGCTCCCCTAGTCCTCTGTCAGCAATGCCTCTGAGTGTAACCAAAGTAGAAGACAACTACACAGTACAGCATTCCTGAGACATTGATTGGACTGATTCTGGCTGGAATCCACGTTTCTCCAGCTTAGTGATGTGGGGCAATGCAGTTGAGTGGGTCAATATATCTCACAATTTCAAGCGTTCCCTGCTAAATGTTGATGTTCGCACTTTCTTACACAATCCTAAAAATGGGCCAGTGATATGGAGGCTCCTTATTGCCATCATCAACCAGATTTTGCAGTTACAAGCATAAATAATTTGATGATTGTATTAAAAATGATCAAAGAGGAAAGTGTCACGGTTCAAGACAAAGAACAAGTGTAACGAGTAGTAGGATGGCACGAGAAATGGATGCCTATGTTCTTGTGCATAATATATGCTGGTATAATTGTTCTCTTTGTCTTTCTCTTTCTCATCTTTCACATTCTCTATCATGTTAGTACTTCTGCTGAGGGAGAGGCCTTTATGGTTCTCGCTACTGTGAGCACTACCTTTGATTTGCTTCATGATTATTACACAACCTTTGGGAGACACAGGAGAAATGTAGAGGAAGATAGTGAGGGGATACATACCTATCGAGATAATGCAGCACACTTGGGGAATAACATGTGGTATCAGCACATGAGGACGGTGGCAGAAAGAAAATCTAAGGGGAGTTGCTACGTCTGCTTTCTCATACCCTATGCCATGAATACAGTGCAAACTTTCATTGCCAGAGAAGTTCCAGAACACAATGCTAGGTGCCTCACACATCTTGCACCATGCATGACCAGAGGGCAATTTCAAGGAAGTTGGGCCACTTTGCGATGGAGATCGAAATGGTTGTTTCCATACCAGGAGGACTACATCAAGACTACACAGATGGAAAAAGGAACCTGGATGGAAGAGCAAGATGTGTGTGTATCCTGCAGAGGGACAGGATGAGGTGGTCATTGAAGAGATGAAGAAAATTAAGTGCCCTGATGTGACAGAAATGGCTGGATCACCTGGATGTTGGGAGCGAACTCACGTCTTAGTCTATGGACGAGTGAAATCCAAGAAGGGATGGGAAGAAGGGCTGATGTCCTGTGCAGCTCATCTACTGAAGATAGAATATGTACACGAGGTACAGAAAGTAAATGATGGGTGTTTGAAGTCATGGGCTAAGCATGCCAAACTGCTGACATGGGTAGAAAATGAATCAGGCCCCATGGCTGTAATCCCATTGACTAATGTCTTTGTACTTCCAAAGACATGAAAAGAATCATGTGGGAGACAACAAGGACTGCAGAACTACAGTTGACGTTTCCAGAATGCGAGAAGGAACAGCTGTCCTGATGGATCAATATTGAGCTTGTGGGTCTAGGGCCAACATGAAGTTGCTCAAGGATGGCGTATGCTCCTTGGTGCTCATTCATGTTCCAGCATTAGTGATTCCTGAGAATGAACTGAACATTGGAGAATTTCCAAAAGCAGAAGCCCATTTGATAAAAAGAAGATTGCTCGAGTTTCTCAATCGGACCAAAATAGAGAATTACTTCTCAGCCAAGTCGGTAGAAGCCTATGATGCCATTCCGTATGAACACAGGTTGTTCAGCAAGACTGCTTCAATCTTTATGACTATCTTTATGCCTGGGATCCAAACGATGGCTAACACTAAGTGATTGCAGATCACAAGATGGGAGCTCCTGCAAACGATCAATACCACCATGAAGGGATTCAATGCTATTAAGGAACAGCTGAGGACAATGCGACTAATGACCCTGCAAAACAGACCGAGAGGCTATAACCTTGTTAACAAATCTGCATAACAAGATGGAAGACGAGACAGAGGACATTACGGATGACATGGATTCTGCAGTGGTTGGCAAACATTTAAGTTCCCGGGAGAAATATTGATCATGGTGATGTTTGGATTCTGTGTAATCATGATAATAATTGCCCAATGCAAGAAGACAGCAAAGAAGGAAGTAGGAATAAAGATCATGATCAATGTCGAATCAGGGTTTGGGACCAAGGAATTGACGGATAAAGATGAAAGAAAATACATAGAGGCCAGCATTGTAGCACCTGAGGGAACAAAGTTCCTGTATCCCAAGAATCATAGGAAGTATGTGGGATGATGGGTCTATTGTAATCCAAATGGACAGTGCAACTACATGACTTGGAGTGTAGATGAGCATGTTAAATCAGCTGGCACCCTGAGGGGGGTGATGAAGGTTCAGACTCTGAAGAAGCACTGCTTCAAGAGAAAATACCAAGATGTGGAAACCATTGAAGAAGTGGTCGAGGACGCGACCAGAAGGGGAATGTAGAGGAGCAGCTGCATGCCTCTGCATGAAATCCTGCCCCCTACCTCCTATATGTTGGACGTCGGAGAATGTGCCATGTTTGACACCAGCAGTTGTGCCAATACTGCAGCGAGTATTTGAGAAAAGGTATGCACTGAGAAAACCTTATCGAATGCAGCCCCGAAGCGACGATTATCTGAGGGAGGAACTCCCTTAAGGAATATGAAAAGAGTGAAAGAGAGAAGCTAGTGATGTCACAAGAGACGACCGTGATGCACTGAGAATACTGGCTGAAGAGAATGCATGGATCTTATGGAAACTGATGAAGAAGTTAAGAATTGAGTACACTTTTATATGCAGAACAGAAGATTGCATGTATGCGAAGTGCTACAGAAATGCAACCATTCAATAATTGTACAGACTCAGAAACGCAAGTAGACTAAGTGATATAGAAGCTGGCTACACGTAGTGAATAGACTGCAGGTGAAGCCGCCATTGTATAGGAACTGGACATCAGTGTCATGAATTTAGTAAGCTCTGACCCATGGAGAGGAAAGGCTGAGAATTGTGTCGCAGCAAGAATAAGCAGACATCATGGAAGTGTCTGCCGAGGAGGTCTGACCTGGCATCAAAAAAGAAGCAGCCAAGGTTGGTTATCTAGTCTTGAAAACAGAGAACATGCAAAGGATGAATCATCCCTTCTTAACGGGCAAAGATTGAACACCAAGTGTGCCAAGTTGTATTCATTTTAGACATTTAAATGCTGCAGAATGGACCAGAATCATTGTCTCCGGTCACGTGACCCAAGGATGGAAATGTAGTTGGGCTTGGAGTCCTAGAACAACGGTAGTGAGAGCCTGTACTCCCATATATTCCCACAGACAAGGATACTTTGCAAGGCCAAGTTCTAAGACAATCTGCATGGAAGAAGGCATGAGTGATGAGAGATGTTGGTCTAATTGAGTGGGGAGGTAAAGTCAAGTCCACCTCCTGGCACCTGGGTATGAGCTTACGTACTGCTAAATTAACTGAATGTTCCAGACATGGCACAAGTGTGCCAACCAATTGTAGAGAGCTGTATAATTAAGGGCCTTATAATTTGAGAGCCAATGATAAACCGTATACTTAATAGTGTTGAAGATTACTTGTTTTAGAGGTAGTCATACGTTGTCCACCTGACAGTAGACAGTTGTTGGGTGTCCTGACCCACGTTTAAGCTATCATGCTACAACATTTGGTGCTGTGGGCTTAGAAAATTCAAGATGGCGGAAAACCCACATGTGCGCCGAAATCCAGGAAAGCTGCGCAGTTTGTGCGCACACCAAAATGGTGCCTCACTTGCCACCCACCAGTGCGAGAATGAAAGGCCGGGTTGCCATGAGGGAAATGGGTTGCCAAAGGAAAAACAGTAGCGCCGGTTAGCTTCAAAGCGCTTTAAAACCACCATTGGACTACCCGCACAGTAGTCTGAAACAATTGGGAATGGCAATGCTGATTGCCAAATGCAACCTAGAATTGTGGGGAATTCATTTCTTAAATCCCAAAAATGGGTGCAGTACCAGTACTCACCACTATCCAAAAGCCGGCGTTTTAAAACCACCAGACTTTTTTGTGTAAAACTGAATGAACCCAAAATAGGCCAAAGAAAGACTTACTGAGAGGAAGATCCAATGTAAAGTGATATTCTGAAGTGACTTGAAGGTTTATAACAAAAAGTGGCTAAGCTGTGCATGTCAGCAGCTTAAGCCTAACTGAAACTGGATTTAAAACCACCAACATTGAAAATGTTTAAATTAACTGAGTGACCTATGTTTGAGTGTCACATAGGTTGCAATTGTTTAAATGTCATAGTTTTAAACTTAGAATCAGCATTCGAGCTGCATATGTAAAAATGTTTAGTTTATTTGAATGCAGAAACTGGGGAACAGAAGTGACATTTTATCTAAAAAAAAAAAACTGGCTTAAGGAACTGAATTTTGCCTGGCAACTACCCCAATCAGGAGTGAAACTTGAGTCACAGCTGTGTTCCCAGGCCTATCTGCCTTTTGCTGGCCACACTAAGGATATGCCATCTCTCTGATAATTGAATTAAGGGGAGCCCCACAGAATACAGGAGCTCTGAACAAAGCCTGTCCTGACTCAGGCTAATGTTTTATTACAGAGGTCGTAAAAAGTGGCTTCCTCCTGAAGCACAGGGGAGGGGCACTGCCTGTGAGAGCAAGCTGGCTTGGCAGAACTGGAAAAACCAGTATTTCCACCATGTGACCTGGGAAGACACACCTCTGTAGCCAGAATATGGTTTTAGAAAAAGATGAATAACTCACAATGTGGACTTGTCAAAATAATTTAATTGATACCATAATTCGTGTGATTTTTCTGTCTATGTTTTAAGAGGTTTTGGGATCTGGTGTGATGTCCTGGGGCAAAACCCCGCTATTGTTTGCACCACAGACTCTGTGTGAAAACTACGGATATGGGAATTTACTGAGATATGTATGGACAGGCCGTGTACATGTGTACAAATCTGGAGAAAAATCTGATGTTGCAAAATCAGTTAAAAAGTGCTAAAAGTTGCCATTTTTGAATGCAAGCTCCTAGAAAGAGCAGATTTGGACAGAGACATGGCTAAATTCAGCCACACCATGTATATGTAATTTCAAACAACTGTGTAACTGTGAAATATGTATTCTGATCATATATAGATTTGGGTGCACAGATGACAGGGGAGTTTTTTCAAGAGATCATAAATGGCTGACATCACTCTGACACAACTTAGCTCCCCCAATCAGGGGAGAAATGAAAGCTGGACCAATGACAAGTGAGAGGGGCAAGTTTAGTTATGACCAACACACACACCCACTTGCAGAACATATAAATGGACCACTGAAACTTAGGTAGAGACCTTCATTTCCATCTGCCGCTGGAAGCTCTGCCGGAAAAATCCATACTTACCTCCATCAGACTTCAAAGAGCCAACACTTGGATTCCAAGATAAACAGAGACTTCAGAACCTTAACCAAAAAGGCCACTGCCAGCAAGAGTATTTGTCAGCAGGCCTCAAAATCTTTTTGCAACTGAACTCTTCAGACAGCCGGGCGAGCCGTCTGAATTTTGCCAAGAACTTTTGCAAGAACCCGGTGACAGAAATATCCAGGAAGCAGTGCAGAGAACCAGAGATATCCAGAGACCAGGCCATTGTATCCAGAGTGCTGACCCCGATGCTGTGAGCAGTTCCAGAGGCCAGGCGCTGTGAGCGGAACCCGGGAAGACCTGACCAGACTGAAGTCTGTGACCAAGTCGCTTTCCGGTTCAAAATCTCTTGTGAGTACTCAGCAAAACTCAGAACACATCTCTTAGTTAAAATCATATAATTCAATCCATTTTTAATCTAAGTAGAACTGCAGCTTAGCAATTGTGTTATTCTGCCATCATTTTTAAAGCTGAAAAAGTGTTGCGTTTAAAATTTGCAAAACCAAAAACGACCTTCACAAAATCGCTCATATCTCCGCGACCGTTTGTCTTAGAGACTTGCAGTAACTTTCCTCTGGAAGCTGAGATCCTAGGCTTTCCTAGGACCCCAAAACGATATTGATAGCCCTTGTAGCTCTTCTGTAATAGCGCCCGGCGCATTCGCGAATTTTGCCGCGATTTGCAAATTTGTGTAAAAATCTGCTGCTGCTTGCCTTCCATTTGCCAGAAATTCGTTTAACCTGCTAACCATCCCTGTATCATTGCAAGAGTGAGCCTGGACTAATATTAACTAGATACCACTCACCCTGAACGTCTAGAGGGAATTAAAAGCATTTTAGCATATTTTTCACTCCATTGCCAGCACATATAGAAGCATTTTGGGCTGTGTTTTAAACTTCTGTTGTCTAAACGTGCTGGGGTGAACTGAATCACATTTGATTGCATTTCTGAGAACTGTGTGTTTTCCTTCCATTTCCTTGCCTTGCATCAAGGGGGGGAGGGGATTGCCAGAGAAAAGTGATTACATTGTTTTGTTGAAATCATATTGAGTATTTTCTATACTGTATTTCATTCATTCAACCTTGCATTTCCTGGAACCCTATAAAGCATTCTCTACCACATTATACTTCTGTACCTATTTACCAGTGTGCTACCTTATCCATTTCATGTCAACTCCTTAGTGATTATAAAGACGTGTGCTAGTGCCAGACTCTCCGTTGTTAATCTTTATCATATCAGATTAAGTGTGATATTCAATTATTAATTTATTATAAAGTGTGATATATATATCTATTGTTTAAATTATCAAATAAACTTTTTAACTTGCAAAACAGAACTACTTCTCGGCTCAGTGGGGTCAGGAGGATTCCAGGAGAGGGGTGTTATATAGGGGTAGTCATCCAGAACGCATGAACTGGACATAAAGATATATCAATAAGGGTTTTCATTCAGTATTCTAGTCTAGGCGTTGACTTAGCTGTAGTGTTGAATTGAATCCTCTTACAAATTGGGGGCTCGGGCCGGACGTTTGGGTTAGATTTACCATTTGTGCAGATTAATACAGCGTGCCAGCTGACCAGATACACATATCCGGTCGGATCACCAAGCTGTGTTACGCTGTAAAGCACTCCTCAAAGGAACGCTCTAGGAAACGGTCTGTTTTGCAAGAATAAAATACAAACTTCTGTAAGTCAGGACAGAGACCAATCTCTAGAATGACGACCTTAGTAGACATGAAAATAGCCAGAGAGCACTTCTTACATAAGTTATTTGTGAGAGGTGAGTGGACTCACCAGGACCAAACAGTCTGGTTGCAGGCAATCACACAACAGGTCACTGAAACAGGGTCAGATATATATAGAGATCAGGGTCCCCTACATGTGGCCCTGAGTGAACTATACATGGCCCCGAAGGCCAAGGATGAGCACCACAAGATTGCCAACGTAGCAGCATATTTATATTTACATATGGGAGCTATGCAGGACAAATGTGCTGAAGGCCAAGATCTGGCGAGTAGGCAACTGCTGGCATTACAGAAGGCACAATCTGATCTGGCCTCTTCTGAGCAGAGGCTGCAGAGGAGCCAGGAGTCAGAAAATGATAGTAGGCAATATATCATTAAAATAAAAGAGGATATGGGCATCCTACAACAGGAAAAGACAGACCAGGATACCAGATTTCTGGCCCTGCAGAAGGAGCACCAAGACAGTTTGGACTCCTTACTGCAGAACCAGAAAAAGTTGGAGCAACAGATCAATTTCAACAGGGCATGCGCGGAGCAGGTAGTCACCCTGCAAAGCCAGCTAGATAGAGAGAAAGAGGAGAGCAATAAACTGATTCTGAAATACCTGGCTACCCAGGCAGAGTTTGATGAGGAGCGCCAAAAAGCTGGTGCCTTTCAACGGCAGAGGGACGACCTGGCAGCACAGATGCAGGCTCTCAGTCAGGAAAGAGACACTTTAGGCCAGGAAGTCTGCCACTTAAAAAAGGAAATTGAAGAAAATCACCTGGCCCTCCAGGGGCTGGGTGACCTCCAAAAAGAAAACCAGAACTTGGTAGAGCACACCAGAAGGGTGGAAGATGCTCTGGCAAGAAAGGAGCAGGCCAGTAGGGATGGGACTCAGGAGGTAAACCTCCTGCAGCAAAGACTGGCCCAGTTCTCCAGGACCAACCAGGAAGCACAGAGGGAAAATGAGGCCCTCTGTCAACACAATGAGAGGCTCCAGCAACAGGTAGCGATGCAGGAGAGACTGATAGAGTCTAGTAAGGCCTTAACTGAGGAACTGAAGGCACAAATGCAGGCTCTTGCATTGCAACAGGGAGCAGGGGCGGATAGAGATGAGGTTCGCTGGGAAATGGAAACTCCGGAGCATAACCTCAGGAGCCCTAGTACCAGAGGCCCTCATACCTCTCAGTCCCTGGACTCTGCCACCCCCATGTCCCCTGGCGCACGTGAGCACAGGGCCACAGGGATGGCAGATTACTATCCAGCCAGAAGCATGGGGCTCATAGGCCAGTACCACCCAGGAATGGAGGGGCGGGCATCCGGGTATGGGCACCCAAGCACAGTGCAATTTAATGGGGAACCCCAGGAGAGTAGGCCCATTAAGGGCATCCTGAAAACCTCTGCCCAGTTAGGTCACTGGAGGGGGTACCCATCAAATCCTGGCAGCAAGGAGGAATCTGAAGACTCCTCTGAACTGCGCAGGACACAGGAGACCAGGACCCCACATTCTGCCAGCCATTCCCAGGCTCGCAGAATCCGGGAAAACCTGGAAGAGCAGACAGGAACCTCTGGGAGCAGTGCCTCTGAGTCAGAGGATGAATGGACAAGGGTTACCCGGACCAAAAGGGCCAATAAGACAAAAAGGGCCTTGCTTAAGGACCCCTTAAAGCAGATTAAGGCGATCAGGAGCGTCATCACGCCTTACCATAAGAACGCTAAGTATTCTGTTTGGGAGCACTTAGAGTTGTTTGAGCAAATGATGGAGACTTTCCATTTGAAGGACAGCCAAAGCTGTATTCAATATGTAAAGTGGACCTTCTCCCCGGAATACTCCAGTTTCTTTTCGGGGCTGGAGGACCAAAATCATTTAAGATGGTCCACCTATAAGGCGGCCATCTTGAAACATTTTTCTGTTCACAGAAATCCTCAAGAGGCTCGCAAGGCAGCCTACAATTTGCAATGTGGGGAGGATCAGGCCCCACAAGAATTTGTGCAAGAACTGAAACGTGCTTTTGCGCAGACCACCAGAAGGGTGCGCACAGACAGTAGAGAATTCATTAATACATTTTTTCATGCCTTGCCTAAATACATAATGACCCAGCTCGTGAGGGATTTTCACGAGAAAAGATCTTTAGACTGGGTCATTGAACAGGCTACCCGGATCTATGAGGTGCAGAAACCGGTAGATAGCAAAAGTAATGCCCAGAAAAACCCCAAAGCCAACAGCACCCCTGCTGCTGCCAAGGTGGCAGAGGTAAAGGTCACCCCCGTTTTGGATTTGGAGATGGGGGGGCCTAAAAACCTACCTGCACCTAATAATGCTAGGCCCAGAAGGTCCTCGGGCCAGTCACAGACAGGGAGTCAGGGAGGCAGCCCCACAAATGGGGTCCCTCACTCTCCTGATTATGTAAGCCCCTGTTACAAGGGAAACAGACCCATCCTGGGTTATGTGTGGACTCCTCCAGCCCAAGGGGGGGATCCAGCCAAGCACCGAACCCAGGGAACTTCCCTCCAAACTTCCCACAGGAGGGCAGAAATTTACCAAACCCTGGGCAGAACTTTTTCCCCAGATATCCACCCGACTTTCAGCCCCAAAACCATCCATCCTTCTTTCCCCAATTCCCTGAGCCCAGACCACTGAATCCGGGAGAGGGGAGGCCAAGGGTGGAGGGGTACCCAAATCTTCCCAACCAGGGGTACTACCAAAGAAGGGATAGTTACCCTTCCCGGGATCAGCCCAGGGGAGAAAACAGGGCCCCGTATCAGCCTGAGCGGGTTTCCCAGTTAGAGCGCCAGGTTCAAAACATGGCGCGGGATCTGGGTCACATACTGAGGGCTCAGCAGAACCCGCAGATGGGCGTGCCGGCGCAGAACGCACCCAACTCTGGACCTGGTGCTCCAGAACAATGACGGGGGCAACACCCCGATAACTCAACGGTTCCCAGGGAGGAGGCACAAGGAGAAGGGGGGTGTAAAGCCTTGGAGGAAGCTTCCTTCCTCACTT
Source organism: Ambystoma mexicanum (assembly GCF_040938575.1). Taxonomy (NCBI): domain Eukaryota; kingdom Metazoa; phylum Chordata; class Amphibia; order Caudata; family Ambystomatidae; genus Ambystoma; species Ambystoma mexicanum. The sequence continues at coordinate 158,985,133 of NC_090925.1, forward strand.
GTAAACAGCCCCTGGAAACCCAGGAACCGGAAACAAAATCTCTTGCCCCTGAAAGTCTGCCTCCTAAGGAGCAGAGGGGGGGTAGGAGAAACAAAAGACCCAAACAGACTCAGTTTGAGGAGGAGGTACAGATCTTCCAATTTGAGGGAGAGGGATCCTCAGAGGATCCTGGGAAAAGGATCTTCTCCTTCAGAGAGGGGGGAACTCCTCCCAAAGAAAAATGGGTCCCTAGGGATGCAAATCCAGACTGGGGAGATGTGGAGACTGAGCTACCGCCGCCCACCATCTCATCCCAGAACCAACAGCAAGAAAATCCCCTGGTTCAAACCCATCCTGGTGACTGCCTCCAAGAAGGGGGGGGGGCGGCACAGAACCGGAACCAGGGGAACCCACAATGGCTCTGATCTCCAGTTGCCAACTTTTTCTTTCAGATTCCCAAGACTCTCCACAGAATTCTGCCCAAATCTCTTCTCTCGTGATGTCCAAAACCAGAAAGTTAGCCCACCAGTTGTCCAAAAATGTGCATTATCTGTGCCCCCTTAAGGAGAAGGAGGGAAGATACTATGCCCCGGTACAAGTACAGGGGCAGGGTACAATTTTGGCACTGGTGGACACTGGATCTCAAGCTACCCTTCTCTCCAGAAGGGCCTTTGACGAACTGAATGCAGGAAGGGGAGAGAATTACCAAATTCCTCTCACCTCTCTTCCTGGACAACTGCAGAACTTTGACGGGAAGGAAATTCCCGTCGAGGGGACGGCAGATTTGGACATTAAAATTGGGCGACATAAGTTGAAACACCCGGTCATAGTTGTGACCCCAGAGGGCACCCCTTGTTTACTAGGGAATGACCTCCTGAGAAGGTTGTCACCCCTAATAGATTGCGTAAACAAGGTCCTCTGGACCCAGACTAGCCGACCAATAAAATTAAAACAGAGTGTCAACCATGTTAGTTTAAACGGCACCTGCCACATGGTTGAACAAAAATCTGACCAAGTAGAATTTCACTTCCAGAACAACCAAATTCCAGACTTGACAGTAATAGCAGTAGGACAACAGACTGGTGATGGGGGGTCCTCTCTATTTCTGAAAATCAACCTTCCTTCCAGTTTAAGGTGGTATTCCACGCTGGAAGGAAACACTCTGAAATTCTATACTAATCCACAATCAGAAACTCCCACTCCTATAGTCCAGAAAGATGTGAAATCAGCTCAAAGCCTGGCTGATATTCAGCAAATTGGAGAGCAGTTGTTCATCCCTCTTCAGTTAAATGATGGGAAGGACTCTGTTCTCGCTCGAGTGTGTGTGAACAACGGTAAGGGCTTCATCAGCGAAGCCATGTTCCGCCAACTCCCAAAAGATCCAGCCATTCCCACCTTCAAACTGATAGACAAATGGGAAATGGACCTGGAAGCACCTAATTCCAAACATCTCCTGCCAAGCAGGTGTATGCTCAAAATCTCCATTGGCAACAAGAGCATAGTCCATTATTGTTGGGTCGTGCGAGACGTCACTGCCGCCTTTTACTTAGGCAGTGACATTCTCAATCGTTTTGCCATTAGTTTGGACCTAATAAACTTCAAAGCTTGGTCCCGATTAGCGGATAATCCCATGGGCTTTGATGATCCAGAAAAAGCATTTAGGTCAGCTCAATTGCTACCTTATGCAGTTGAAATTCAGGTTAAAGAGGAAGTCACCATCCCAGAAAGGACCCGACAATTCTCCCTGGAAGTGAAAGCTAAAAGGGGACAAGAGTTGAAAAACCCTGATGCTTACATACATCTAAATGCTTCTCTCGAACAGCAAGGGTTAGGGGTAAACCCAACTCCATTAGTCAACAGAGAACATGACACCATTCTAATAGAGGTGGATAACAGCGACTTAAAGAGTATTACTCTAGCCGCAGGCACCATTATTGGAATGGCGGTTGATGACCGACATTTTTCCATTGATTTAGGTAACGAACTGTTAGGACCAATCCCCAAGGACTGTTTTGACAGTGACAACGATGACAATACAACACCAGACAGGATTTTTACCCGGCATGGGGGGAACTTCCTGGTGTACACTTCCTGCCCCTATGGTAAGGAAGATGTGACTTGCGACTTTAGGAGGGATGAGGTGATTTTCCAGGTCCATGAGGGCTGCCTTTCGCACCTGAAGCCTCCGGTCCAAATCAGCACTCTGACCAGGGACTTCTCCACCCAGCTGGAGGAGGCCACGGAGATAGCCAAACCAGAGGTCTTTCCAGGCTTCAGGCAGATGGTGGAAGAGAGAGTCAACCTAGCTGATGCCTGTGTGACTCTGGAACAAAAGCAAAGGTTGAAACAAGTTTTCTTGGATTTCCAAGATCTCTTTGCGGTAGACTCATATGACTGTGGTCGCACCGACATCCACACCACAACAATCCCCACGGACCCTGGCATGACTCCTGTGTTTGTGAAGCAATATCGCTTGCCTCTCACATCAATGGAGTCCCTTACTGAAATAATTAAGAACCTTGAGTCCCGGGGAATAATCCGTCCAGTCCACAGCACCTTCAATAATCCGGTGCTGGGAATATTGAAGCCAAACGGCCAGTGGAGACTCTGCGCCGACCTCAGGGAGCTCAACAAATGGGTCCATACTTCCCGATGGCCTCTGCCCTACATTGACCAAGGGCTGGCCCAGATCCAGGTGTCAGAACCCTGGCAAGTGTTGGGGTAGTGGCAGGGAAAAGAGCCCCTAGGTTGGGTTATGGAGGGAGGAGGGGGCCTTTGCAGCGCCCAACGGGCTTCTCAGGAGGTGTTCTCCACTCCTTTAGCAGGTCGTGTGGCCAGGGGTGGAGAACAGCCAAGAGACTACGTTTCCCAGCGGCCCCGGCGGCAGGACACATGAGAACCGCGCCCACGCGAGGGCGCATGCGCGAGCTGTGCCCCACGAGCACTGCTCGCAATACTGACCGGCAACCTGAGTTGACGTGCATCCGACGAGCTCCGGTCGGCAAGCATCTGCGGGGCACCAGCCCGCCTGAAAGCATACCCCAGGCCCCGCGTCACACCTAAGATAAGTAGCGCAAGGTTCTACGCGCTGCGGCTAATTGCATGGAAGAGATTTTCTTAAATAACTAACAAGAAAACCACGAAACCAAATCGCGTGCAAAACGAAACTAACTCTTGGGGCACAAACATTAACCCTGCATGGGTAGTGCTTGCATAACTACCGCATGCACCGTGGGAGGCATTGCATGGTCCAGACTACTAAGACCCGTAAGGGGAAAACGAACAGACACGGGCCGCTCGATCTCTGAACAATTAACCCATTAAGGGTAGAACAAGCGCGCACCTCCGTTCTGACTGTCCTTGTTTGCTTTTAGAGAAAGACGATTCCGCAGAACGGTGCTGAGACAGGGAAGACGGCAGTCGCCGCAGATCATCAGGAAACGAAGCTAAGTCCAAGTTTAAGTTCCTTGTAGTTTTTATAACGGAGTGGGCTTAGCACAGAATTGCCCCTCACATGAAGTAATGTGGGGAATGCTTATTTCTACATGATGTAATGTGGGGATTGTGCATGCAGTAACCTGGGATATGTTTAGTAGGTGTTGGTGAATAACATAGGCAATCACACAGGCTCTGCAGGAGCAGGTGGCCAAACTGGTTGGAGCTCCAGCACAAAGGCTCCCGAGTTTACCAGATGAGGTAAAAGAGCATGGAGTGACAAGTCACAGCTCCACTGAAAGGAAGCAGGAGCCAAGGAGCATGTTACCCTAATTCCCCCTTCCCTATCCACAACTCCTTCCTCTACCTCTTTCCGGTGATCCTAAAACCCTCAGCCTGTCCAATCCACGGACCCTAACCCTCTTTCCCCGAAGGGTCGCGGAAGCCTGCGATGGTGTAGTCTCCAGGCCCCAAGACCTAACGGGAAGGGAGGTGTTTGTGCTGCCTCTGCGCCAGAAGAAGAAGAAGACCGAAGGCTCTGACACCAGGGGTCACAGGTATTCACTGCAATAGACCTGACCAATGGATACTGGACTGTGCCTGTCAGTAGGGAGGACCAATACAAGCTGGCTTTTACCTTTGGGGGCCAGCAGTACACCTGGACCCGGACTCCCTTCGGATACCTCAACTCCGGCAATGAATTCAACATTTTTCTACACAAGGCCATGCCCGACTTGGGTGCAAGGGGTAACCTGGCTTATGTAGATGATGTCCTCATCAAAAGTTCATCTGTGGAGGAACACATAGCAGAGATCCGTTATGTTCTGACACAGTTGAGGGCCGCCGGAGCAAAACTTTCCTTTCAGAAAGCACAGTGGTGTAGAACCCGTGTTAATTTCTTGGGGCATGAGATTACTCCTCAGGGTCTCTGTCCCCAGGAAAAGAAAGTGGAAGCACTTCAGAAACTGAAAGACCCCACAACTCTGCGGGAACTAAGGAGCCTCCTTGGACTGACTAATTACAGCAGAAAGTTCATTGAGGGCTACGCAGAGATCACCAGACCCCTGATTCATCTCCTGAAGGGGGGGGTCAAGTGGGAATGGGGTCCAGAACAAGCCGAGGCAGTAAAACAACTCAAAAGAAGCCTCTCACAAGCGCCCTGGCTAGCTTACCCTGTCAGAAACAAGGAGTTCTTCCTGGAGACAGGGTTCTCTAATACGTGCTTGACGGCAGTATTATACCAAAAGCATGACAAGGTCAATAAAGTAATCTCCTATGCGAGCAAAACTTTATCCTCTGTGGAGGAAAAATTCAACGATTGTGAGAAGGCACTCCTGGCAACGGTGTGGGCATTGAAAAATTACCGCCCGTTTATCCAGGGGGAACACATCATAGTGGAGACTCCACACCAGCCTCTGCAATATCTCCAAAGTGACAGAATTCGGGCCGGAAATGCGAGTAATTCCCGAATTACTTCCTGGATTCTGTCAATGCAAGGCTTTCCTGTAGAGGTCAGATATGGCCAAAACAAGAAGAGTCCCCTCACGCAAGGTCTGGCTGACTTGCATGATTGTGCCAGAGAAAACTGTCTCGAGGACGAAAGTCTAAAAATCAAGGACAACATGGAGGCATACCTTAATTCCCCACACAAAGTCTTTGAAGAGGACAAGTGTGAGGGAATGCCCACTGTCTATGTGGATGGATGCTCTTACCATGTTGACAACAACGGGGAGAAAGAACTGGTGGCCGGCGTAGGGAATGCATGGGTGAATAAGTCCCCAGAACCCTCCGCTGGATACAAAATTGGTCCCCGAAGTAGTCAGGTGGCAGAATTGATGGCTGTGCATCAGGCCATCCTCACTGTTGTCCAGCATCAACTCCACAAACTGGTCATAATCACAGATTCGGATTATGTACGGAACGGGTTCGTGGAGCACCTGGTTAATTGGAAAACCAGAGGCATGTTGTGTGCTAACAACAAACCCTTGAAACATGGGAAGTTGATCCAAAACATTGATGATCTGGTCACATCGAATGGGATGACCATCTACTGGAAAAAGATCAAGGGTCATTCCAAAGTAGAGGGACCAGACAAAACTGGAAATGACTTAGCTGATCAGTTGGCCAAGACCGGGGCCATCCAAGGGGATCTAATTGAGATTGAGTCCCTGTTGGGGGGAATCCAGGTCACTGCTATCACTAGGTCCCAGACGAATGCTCACAACGACCTTTCAATTGTACAATGGAGTAAGGAGACCCCTGATGCTGATTTGATTACTGCTCAGAAGGGGGATCCAATAATTGGTAAATTTTACCAGCACCTTGAGGACCCTGAGAACTTTCCCCTGACGGATACCGATTATATTGGGAAAGAGGACCTAAGAGTGTTGATGAAATGTCCAAAAATGTTCCGAATCCAAGACGGTTTGTTGGTAAGGAAATCCAAAGCTGGCCACGATCAGTGGGTGGTTCCTACCTCATTCCGAAGCCTGATGTTAAGTCACGCCCATGATGCGGCCACTGCCGGTCACAGGGGGTTTCACACAACATTGGAAATCTTAAGAGAGGTTGCATACTGGCCACACATGGGGCAGGACCTCGACCAATACTTGAAGGGGTGTCTTGTGTGTGCACAATTTCAGCCATCATCCCTCACGCACCGTGCGCCTCTCCAAAAGCGGGGGATGACCCTGCCATGGTCAGATTTACAAATCGACTTTGTAGGCCCTGTGATTCGCTCTGCTAGGGGGAATAAGTACATGTTGACCGTGACATGCTTGTTTACCAAGTGGGTGGAATGTCTCCCAGCCCCAAACTGCAAGGCAGAAACGGCAGCTGCCTTGATGATTAACCACATCTTTTCCCGTTTTGGTCTACCTCAAAGGATTGAGTCAGACAGAGGTAGCCACTTCACCAGTGAAGTAATGACAAAGATGTGGGAGATACTGGGGGTCAAGAGAAAGCTGCATATTGCTTATAGACCAGCTTCTTCTCGGGCAGTAGAGAGATATAACCGGACAATTGTGAGCATATTAAAGAAGTTTGTGGCAGATTCTGGGCCAAGTTGGGATATCCGATTACCTCTGGTCCTAATGGCCATCAGATCTACCCCTTCATCTGCAACCAAAATGTCTCCATTTGAGTTGATGACTGGACGCAAGATGGTGCTTCCCCAGCATTTGCTCTACAGGACCCAAGAGCAGACACTGATAAATGCCTCCACAACTCATGAGTATGTGGAGAATTTAAGGAAACACCTTCAACATGCTTTTGCTTATGCTCAGCGGAATCTAGAAAGATCAGCTGATAGGATGAAGACCCATTATGACCTGAAAACTTCCCGGAAGGAATATCAGGTGGGAGACCGGGTCTATCTATACAACTTCCAAAGGAACCAGGCCAAGCAGCGCAAATTTTTGCCTACATGGAAGGGACCCTTTGAGATCATCGACAAGATCTCCCCTGTGGCCTACAAAATCCACATCCCCAAAGGTCCTTTGGCAGCGGGGGAAGACAAGTGGGTCCACATAAACCAGTTAAAGTGTTGCCATCCCAGGCACACTCTACAACAACTGGAGGACTCCTCTGAAATCCTAGCGGGTACTGTCTCAGACTAATTCAGTTCCAACCATAAAACATACCACATCTAGTCTCTAAAATACTGTGATTTGCATGAAACTGTCTCTTAGTTATACTGTTTTTTTTTTTTTTCAAAATAAGAATGTAATGTTTCGTTATGATGAAATGCATATGCTGCCCCACTATCTCAACAGTGGTGGAAAAACGTCTATGAGTAGGTATTGCCGCTCTTCCTTTGTCATCCTAGGAGAAAGAAAACCTGGAGACGGGCCAAGGAGGACGATCCGGAGACCGGGAACGAAGATCCAATGGGCCCAGTGGACCGCCCAATACTCCCATCAGGACCGGCGAGGAGAACCGATCGATCCGACCGGATGGAGGAAAAGATGCTGAACTGTGCCATTTATTGGAAGAAGATGAGGAAACATCCCAGGTCTTGCGAGTCCCATCAGTGAAACAGAATGGCCATCGCAAGAGGGGGGCTTGTGGGATGTTTTTACCCATGCATCCGTGCCCTACCTCAAAAAACTGTGCAGTATTGAAAACATCATGATGGCCAGAGCTTCCCAGGAAATGCCCAGGGAAGTGCATGAAGAATAGGCTGCCACCCATTTTTGCCGATGTTATGGGCACAGAAGGGCACTGCCTAAAACCACCATTGGACTACCCGCACAGTAGTCTGAAACCATTGGGAATGGCAATGCTGATTGCCAAATGCAACCTAGAATTGTGGGGAATTCATTTCTTAAATCCCAAAAATGGGTGCAGTACCAGTACTCACCACTATCCAAAAGCCGGCGTTTTAAAACCACCAGACTTTTTTGTGTAAAACTGAATGAACCCAAAACAGGCCAAAGAAAGACTTACTGAGAGGAAGATCCAATGTAAAGTGATATTCTGAAGTGACTTGAAGGTTTATAACAAAAAGTGGCTAAACTGTGCATGTCAGCAGCTTAAGCCTAACTGAAACTGGATTTAAAACCACCAAAATTGAAAATGTTTAAACTAACTGAGTGACCTATGTTTGAGTGTCACATAGGTTGCAATTGTTTAAATGTCATAGTTTTAAACTTAGAATCAGCATTCTAGCTGCATATGTAAAAATGTTTAGTTTATTTGAATGCAGAAACTGGGGAACAGAAGTGACATTTTATCTAAAAAAAAAAACTGGCTTAAGGAACTGAATTTTGCCTGGCAACTACCCCCATCAGGAGTGAAACTTGAGTCACAGCTGTGTTCCCAGGCCTATCTGCCTTTTGCTGGCCACACTAAGGATATGCCATCTCTCTGATAATTGAATTAAGGGGAGCCCCACAGAATACAGGAGCTCTGAACAAAGCCTGTCCTGACTCAGGCAAATGTTTTATTACAGAGGTCGTAAAAAGTGGCTTCCTCCTGAAGCACAGGGGAGGGGCACTGCCTGTGAGAGCAAGCTGGATTGGCAGAACTGGAAAAACCAGTATTTCCACCATGTGACCTGGGAAGACACACCTCTGTAGCCAGAATATGGTTTTAGAAAAAGATGAATAACTCACAATGTGGACTTGTCAAAATAATTTAATTGATACCATAATTCGTGTGATTTTTCTGTCTATGTTTTAAGAGGTTTTGGGATCCGGTGTGATGTCCTGGGGCAAAACCCCGCTATTGTTTGCACCACAGACTCTGTGTGAAAGCTACGGATATGGGAATTTACTGAGATATGTATGGACAGGCCGTGTACATGTGTACAAATCTGGAGAAAAATCTGATGTTGCAAAATCAGTTAAAAAGTGCTAAAAGTTGCCATTTTTGAATGCAAGCTCCTAGAAAGAGCAGATTTGGACAGAGACATGGCTAAATTCAGCCACACCATGTATATGTAATTTCAAACAACTGTGTAACTGTGAAATATGTATTTTGATCATATATAGATTTGGGTGCATAGATGACAGGGGAGTTTTTTCAAGAGATCATAAATGGCTGACATCACTCTGACACAACTTAGCTCCCCCAATCAGGGGAGAAATGAAAGCTGGACCAATGACAAGTGAGAGGGGCAAGTTTAGTTATGACCAACACACACACCCACTTGCAGAACATATAAATGGACCACTGAAACTTAGGTAGAGACCTTCATTTCCATCTGCCGCTGGAAGCTCTGCCGGAAAAATCCATACTTACCTCCATCAGACTTCAAAGAGCCAACACTTGGACTCCAAGATAAACAGAGACTTCAGAACCTTAACCAAAAAGGCCACTGCCAGCAAGAGTATTTGTCAGCAGGCCTCAAAATCTTTTTGCAACTGAACTCTTCAGACAGCCGGGCGAGCCGTCTGAATTTTGCCAAGAACTTTTGCAAGAACCCGGTGACAGAAATATCCAGGAAGCAGTGCAGAGAACCAGAGATATCCAGAGACCAGGCCATTGTATCCAGAGTGCTGACCCCGATGTTGTGAGCAGTTCCAGAGGCCAGGCGCTGTGAACGGAACCCGGGAAGACCTGACCAGACTGAAGTCCGTGACCAAGTCGCTTTCCGGTTCAAAATCTCTTGTGAGTACTCAGCAAAACTCAGAACACATCTCTTAGTTAAAATCATATAATTCAATCCATTTTTAATCTAAGTAGAACTGCAGCTTAGCAATTGTGTTATTCTGCCATCATTTTTAAAGCTGAAAAAGTGTTGCGTTTAAAATTTGCAAAACCAAAAACGACCTTCACAAAATCGCTCATATCTCCGCGACCGTTAGTCTTAGAGACTTGCAGTAACTTTCCTCTGGAAGCTGAGATCCTAGGCTTTCCCAGGACCCCAAAACGATATTGATAGCCCTTGTAGTTCTTCTGTAATAGCGCCCGGCGCATTCGCGAATTTTGCCGCGATTTGCAAATTTCTTCACGTGTAAAAATCTGCTGCTGCTTGCCTTCCATTTGCCAGAAATTCGTTTAACCTGCTAACCATCCCTGTATCATTGCAAGAGTGAGCCTGGACTAATATTAACTAGATACCACTCACCCTGAACGTCTAGAGGGAATTAAAAGCATTTTAGCATATTTTTCACTCCATTGCCAGCACATATAGAAGCATTTTGGGCTGTGTTTTAAACTTCTGTTGTCTAAGCGTGCTGGGGTGAACTGAATCACATTTGATTGCATTTCTGAGAACTGTGTGTTTTCCTTCCATTTCCTTGCCTTGCATCAAGGGGGGGAGGGGATTGCCAGAAAAAAGTGATTACATTGTTTTGTTGAAATCATATTGAGTATTTTCTATACTGCATTTCATTCATTTAACCTTGCATTTCCTGGAACCCTATAAAGCATTCTCTACCACATTATACTTCTGTACCTATTTACCAGTGTGCTACCTTATCCATTTCATGTCAACTCCTTAGTGATTATAAAGAAGTGTGCTAGTGCCAGACTCTCCGTTGTTAATCTTTATCATATCAGATTAAGTGTGATATTCAATTATTAATTTATTATAAAGTGTGATATATATATCTATTGTTTAAATTATCAAATAAACTTTTTAACTTGCAAAACAGAACTACTTCTCGGCTCAGTGGGGTCAGGAGGATTCCAAGAGAGGGGTGTTATATAGGGGTAGTCATCCAGAACGCATGAACTGGACATAAAGATATATCAATAAGGGTTTTCATTCAGTATTCTAGTCTAGGCGTTGACTTAGCTGTAGTGTTGAATTGAATCCTCTTACAGACAGTAAATTCAAGGTAAGTACATTAGGATTTGACAGACCAGTGTTGCGATACTAACGCGTACCCGCGGATAGAAATGCTCACGAAGTTAAAACACACTTTGTAATTAAGAATTTGGAACAAGGGAAAAGTGAATAAAAATCAAAGGCAATACTTTTTCAAGGCAAGGAGACTCGAGGACCAGTTCAAAGATACAGATTAAAGTCAATAGGCCTGCGCCAGTGTCAATGGAGCAGAGGCTCAGTTGTCGAGGATCACACATTGAACAGTTCGAGATTCGAGATGCCAATAGTTTGTAAAGATTGTCAGATGGAAGGAAATGTTATAAGAAGGAGGGAAGAAAGAACAAATCTTCGTGGAGGAAAAGGGTTCACCCCGATTCCAGCTGGTCAGTCGGAGAGAAAGACCAAGTATGCACAGTACCTTATTCCGTTGGAGAACAGCTGGTCCCACGGCAGTTGTTCCTGGTAGTTCCTGCCCACTCACAGTTCCTGCGGCTTCAGTTGTGGGGACAAGAAGGAGGACATCTGGAGTGATCTGCACTACCCTGGGAGGAGGCCAGCGGCAGCGAAAAAGACAATGATGAATAAAAGGTGCGTTCCTTTAAATCAGGAGAGGGCTCTTCTGATGGCTATCCGACCACTACAGCACAGCAGTGATTTCGACCCAGGAGAGGATTCTCAGACTGAAGAAAAGACGAGCTGGTTGATCCCACCAGGCTCAAGGGAAGAAGACTCCAGACTGGATCTTCTCTTAGTCGTTGAAGGGGTAGATAGCTCAGGACTGCAGCAGGGCTTCACCGGGACTTGGGGTTGCAGCAGCCGTCTTCTTCTCCGCTTCTCTTCAGTTCCTTGTACTTCCAGAGGCGACTCTGCCTTCTAGCTCAAGAGTCCTGACTTTAATGCCAAAATCCCCCATTCATACAGCCTGGCTGTCAATCACTCAGCAGGGGGGTTGTCCAGCCCAGACAACCACCTCAGCCAATCAATACAAAGCGCGACTTGGGTCTCCAAGGAGACCCTGTTCAGAGGGTGACTACACCCCTCCCTCACATTCAGCCCACCTAGACACCCAGACGCCAAAGGAGGGCTTCTGGTCAGAAGCCCGCCAAAGGTCGGCAAACAAAGGAGGCAAACCTGGTTTGCCGTGCAAAGAAAGACCCAAGAAGGATGTTAACAAAAAGAAATGGCGATTAAACCCAACCAGAGCCGAAATAAAAAGTATTTGGGCTAGCGGGTTTAAAGTTCGAGGCTACTAAAATAGCTAAAAACAATACCACATTATGTAATATAATCGCGGTAGGAAAAGATGGGGTGTACTGGATCTGTGGTTTAATGACTATGTAAAGTTAATGGCAACTTTACCCTTTTCTGGGGGACAGTAGTCAGCCCCAGAAATGGAGTGGTGGGAAGTCAAAACGACAACGCTGTGTCACTGCACTGAAGGTGCTGTGTAACACCCAAAAGAGTGGGGCTACTGAAGTGATGTACTCCAGAGTCCACAATCACAAAAACAGATGAAATACACATGGCAAAACACAGGTACGAGTGGGGGAAAAAGCTCATACTCTTACCAAGTGGAAAAAATAAACTCCAGAAATCCAGCAAAGCTGCTGAGGGACTCACTAGGTAAGGGAAATTAGCCATAGAATAAGAATTCTCCCTAACACCCCCCCCCCCCCAGTCTAAGGGACAGGAGGATTTAATCCACTCCTGGATGGATCTCATACCTCTAGTCAATTATAAACATCCTAGAGAGACCATCAGCATTTTGGTTGTGACTTTCTGCTCTGTGCTCAATGGAAAAATCAAACCCTTGCAGGCAGATTGACCATCTGAGTAACTTTGGGTTTTCCCCTTTCATTTGCATCAGCCATCTCAAGGGTTGGTGGTCAATCTGAATAGTGAAGGTAGAACCATACAGGTATGGCCTAAACCTCTTCAGTGACCACACAATAGCAAAACATTCACGTTCTATTGTTGCCCACCTTGTCTCAGGATCCTTTGACTTCCTGCTGATGAAAAAAATGGGGTGTTCCCTACTTTACTCATCCAGTTGACTAACGACTGCACCTATACCTACATTAGAAGCATCAGTTTGTATAATGAAGGGTTGGTGATAGTCAGGATTTCTTTGGACTGGCGCTTGACAAAGGGCTTTCTTAAGTCCTTCAAAGGCTTGATAGCACTCCTCATTCCACCTGACCTTTTTAGGAAATTTGGGAGAGATGACATTCAAGGGAGAAGCTATGGTCCCATAGTTCTCAATGAAGTTCCTGTAATACCCAGTGAGACCTAGTAAGGCTCTCACTTAGGTTTGAGTAGTAGGGGTGGCCCAATTATGTACAGCTTGTACTTTGCTAGGCAATGGCCTTATTTCACCTCCTCCTACCTCATGTCCAAGGTAGACCACTGTACTCTGACCAATTTGACATTTACTTGCCTTTATGGTCCAGAGCCTGCAATACATTTCCTAGGTGTTCAATATGTTCTTTCCATGAAGGGCTGAACACTGCAATGTCATCCCAAGTATGCCATGCAGAAGTCCTCCATCCCATTCAGAACTTGATTGACCATCCTCTGAAATGTAGCAGGTGCATTCTTTAATCCAAAAGGTGTTACCTTGAATTGGTAGAGGCCAGCTGGGGTGGAAAATGCAGTTTTCTCCTTGGCATGGTCTGTCAGGGCTATTTGCCAATAGCCTGACGTTAGGTCAAATGTGCTGAGGTACTTGGCTGCACCAAGTTTGTCTACCAGCTCATCTGTCCTAGGCAAAGGATGGGCATCAGTCTTAGTGACTGCATTCAGAGCTCTATAGTCCACGCAGAATCTCAACTCTTTGCATCCTGCCTTTGGTACAAGCACAACGGGGCTAGACCATGGGCTAGTAGAGGGCTCTATAACCCCGAGATCAAGCACCAAGATCTTGTTGACCTCATTCCTTATATGGGTTTTTTCATTGTCTGATATTCTGTACCCCCTGCTTTTGACAGGCAAACAGTCACCAGTGAGTATATCATGCTGGCCCCAAGGGGTCAAGCCTGGTGAGAGTGAGAACAGGGAGGCAAACTGATTTAACAGTAACTTGCACTCATCCTGTTGGTTAGATGTGAGACTGGAAGAGAGATTAACTCCTTCCACTTGCTCATCTAAAGGTAAGCCTCTGAGGAGGTCAGGCAGAGGTTTACTCTCCTCCTCCTCCAGAGCTGAAGCTAAGAGCAATGCTCCTATGTCAAGTCTAGAGACATAAGCCTTTAAACGGTTGGTTTGAAAGACTCTAGGAGACTCCTGAGGATTGCCTAAGTGCACCAGATAGTTTACCTCTCCAAGTTTACCCACAACTTTGAAGGGTCCTATCCATTTGTCCTGCAAGGCCATCTGCATTGTGGGGACCATAACAAGAACAAGCTGGTCTTGAGTAAACTCAACCATGTTAGCCTTCTGGTCATGCCAATGTTTGACCAGAGCTTGACCAGCCTTCAAGTTATCACTTGCCCCTGCCATCATGTGTGAAATTCTCCTCCGGAGACCTATCACATAGTCAGTCACGCTGACTGGCTTGGGGGAAGGAGCTCTCTCAACCCCTCCTTAATCAGGGCCAATGGACCTCTGACTGGATGGTCATAGAGAAGTTCGAAGGTACTGTAACCTACTCCCTCCTGAGGGACTTCTCTATATGCAAAGAGAAGGCATGGCAGTAGAAGGTCCCACTTTCTTTTAAGGGGTTCTTCTAAAGCACCTATCATGCTCTTCATAGTTCTGTAAAACCTCTCTACCAGTCCATTGGTTTGGGGGTGGTAGGCAGTAGAGGACGTGTAGGTGACTCCACAGGTTTTCCACATGGCTTGCATGTAGTGGGAGATAAAATGTGATTCCCCTATCAGATATCACCTCTTAGGAAGACCTACTCTGGTACAAATACCAAGTAGGGCCTTAGCCATGGCCCGAGCTTTGACAGTCCTCATAGGTATTACTTCAGGATACCTGGTAGCATGGTCTACCACAATCAATATAAATCGGTTGCCTGAAGATGTTGGCGGGTCTAAGGGACAAACAATGTCGATTCCTACACTCTCAAAAGGGATTCCCAACATTGGGAGAGGCACCAAAGGTGCCACATTCTTGGCTCCACTCTTGCCAGATGTCTGACAAGTGTGACAGCTTCTACAGAATTTATCTACATCAGACCTCATCTTAGGCCAGTAGAAATAAAGAGAAATCCTTTCCTTGGTCTTCTTAAAACGTAGGTGACCAGCCAAAGGAATCTCGTGGGCTAACTGTAGAAACTGAGGTCTCACCTCCTGGGGCACTACATGTCTTCTGTAGTCTCCTGGGGTAGATTCAATAGGTTCACTGTAGAGGAGGCCATCCTCCCAGTCCAATGTGCTTCCCTGGCTCTTGCCCTTACAGCTGGGAAGCTGCCTGTTGGTGAAGTCCTTCAAGAGTAGGACACTCTCTTTGACCTCTGCTGAAGTCTGCCCTACCGGGGCCACCTTCTGCCAGTAAAGACTTCAGCTCAGGATGGTGTTTATGAGCCAGATCTCCAACAGGGGAAAGGTCTTCTTCCAACTCTGTGTCATCAGAAGCTGACTCAACCTCTTCTGGTTGGATCTCACACTCAGCCTCAGCTGGTGGAGTAGTCACAGGTGTGACTTTGGACTGTCCTCTCAGGGATGTCCTGGTTTGATGCACAGGAGTGCTATCTTTCTTGTTTCCCGAGACCTTGGGTTTCCCCTTTGTCTCTTTCTTCCTGGGAATAGAAGTTGGCTTTTCCTGTGGAACTGGGTGTTATAGGTTCTTCTGTAACAACCCACTGAGAGTCATTTAAAGTGAGCTCTCTGGCCTTCCTAGTCTGCTCCTGCTTCCTTTTACTGGGAGGCCTGCGGGTGCTTGATACAACTCCAAGAGTTTTTAAGTCATTCCCCAACAGGACGCTTTCAGGCACCTCACTTTGTACACTCATTGGTATTCTTACAGTCATATTGTTGTACTGGATGTGTTCTGGTAGTATTGGAACCATCGGGAGAGGGCCTCCAGCAAGCTTAGTGGGACCCTTGGGTGCCTTAGCAACATCCTCAGGTTTGAAAAAGGGTTCATCCTCCACTGTGTTGCTGGCCCCAGTGTCTCTAATGGCAGGGGTCTCCTGACCATTTACAAGTACACTGTCCTTGTAGTATTCTTTTGTGTTATCTAGTATAGAGTTTTACACATCTACATTCTGCTGTTCCCACAGACCCAGGGACACTAAAGAAATACTAGCAGAGGCTCCAATGGGGTCTTCAGCCAATAGTTGAAAGTTTCCACTTGCCATATGTACTTATCCCTCAGGGATGAAGGGTAAGGAGGCAGTGTGGACCCCTGAAGGTTTACCCTTGCATCTGGGATCCCCTTTCACATGGTCAGTTGACCCACAAGCATAACATTTTCCAAATGTTTTGACAAATGGGGGCTTCTGCTGACCTCCCTCTGGTTTGGCACCAGAGGTTTCACTAGACTGACCTGGTTTCCCATGTGGCTTACCGTTCTTATGTTTGTGGCCCTCTTTTGGATGGGAGGCTTTCTATTTGTAATCTTTCTTGTGCTGCTTCCCCTCATCCTTTTTATGAGTGGCCCCAGAATCCTTGTTAGTATCCCTGCTGGCAACCCACAAGTCATCCGTTTTTGCTAGCTTTTTGGGATCAATCTGTTTAGAGTCAGCTAAGTGCTGTCTCAGCTTAGGAGAGCAGGCATCAAAAATAAATTCCAACAAAAACAGATTGCTCATTCCTTCAAAAGAGTTCACTCTATAACCCTTAACCCATTCATCTAAGTTTTTCAAACATTCACACACCCATATAGCCCAAGGGGTACCATGAGTCTTTTTTAGGGTCCTAAACCTCTTAAGGTACTGGGAAGGAGTTTTCCCAAATTTAGCTATCAAAGCTAGCTTCACATTTTCACACACCAATCTTTCAAGTTCCCCCACCTCCATTACAGCATCAGTTGAAACT
Organism: Ambystoma mexicanum; assembly: GCF_040938575.1. Lineage (NCBI taxonomy): Eukaryota > Metazoa > Chordata > Amphibia > Caudata > Ambystomatidae > Ambystoma > Ambystoma mexicanum. The sequence continues at coordinate 159,001,807 of NC_090925.1, forward strand.
TGGGGGAGCCTAGACAAAAGCCAAGGCATCAACTGATTCCCTTTGAAACCCTGAATCCCATAGTTATATTCAAAAGCACCCAACCATCCAAAATAACAAGTTTCACATCATACATACTCACTGCTTCTTGAGGCATGCAAGGTCTCTTTGGACTGGAAGACCTAGAAGACTCTGGGATAGAAACATTTCCAAGAGACAATTTCTTCATTTCAAGAGCATGTTGCATTTCCATTTCCCTTAGATTGATGTCCTGATATTTGTTTTCAGCTTGGAGTTGCAATCTTTTGAACTCTAACTCAAGTCTAATTTTTTCAAGAGAGACACATTCTGGACTCAGCACTGGACCTGGTAGGGTCCCTGTGGCTAAAGGGTGAGGCAAAAGGGCCTGTTGAGGTAAAGAGGAGCTCTCTTCCTGAGACTCCTCTGACTCTTCTGACTCTTCAACAATATTAGAGTTAGACTCTGAATTATCATCCTCGTTATCATTTTCCACATTTCCTGGGATAATAGGTGTGACAGTCCTACTACCCAGACTTTGATTATTCAACAATCTTGAAATTAGTTCATTTGTCTTTCCTTTAACAGGGAGATTCCTGACTTTACACATTTCTTTCAGTTGCTTTACTGTTAAAATGATCAGGGCTTCCTGTCTGAAGTTATCCATATCTGGCATGTTACAATTGCTTTTCTAGTGGATGTTAGCCTTGTGAAGTTTTTTAGTTGAACAAAAGTAAAGCAAACTCTCAATGTAACAACTCTACAATATATCCTCAACGCCTGCCACCAGTGTTAGGCAAAGTTTGTTTGTTTGTTTGTTTATTTATTTATAGCGCGCGCCAGACCCGGAGGTATCCGGGCGCGTGTTCAAGAATACTTTAAGCTTACAGGTTGCAGTTACACACAGTTACACATTCCAAGTAATTACAAGATACATTGATAGCAAGAGGATGACAGTATTCATGGTTATATACAGTTACACACAGTTGCACATTCCAAGTTACATGATGCATTGACAGTAAAAGGATGGCAATATGCATGGTTATATGCACAGGTGTTTGTACACAGAGGTGTATACACAGTATACGTTGAGAGTTAAAAGAGCGTGTCCGTGTACGTTTAGTTGCAGGTTAACAGGTGGGTCAGGTGTGAGTAGTCCTAGTGTCGGTCAGTTATAGGTCATTTTCTTTGAACCATTTAATACAGTTGAGTCTGAAGTGTGGGTAGGGTTGGTCAGATCTTAAGGAGGATGGGAGGGAGTTCCACAACTTTGTATGCAGTACCCTCTGGGGCCACTACACACAACTCTGACTACAGGTATAGGAACCCAACCTTTGGTATACACTTGTACTACACAGTTTTGGTAGCGTGTTGAGCAGTCAGGCTTATCTCAAGAGGGGTCAATGTGAGCTGTAGTGGAGTTACACAGAGATTCACAGTTACAAGTATTCAAATAAACTCTTACACTCAAGGTTTCTTGCACAAACAATTATTAATTTATTTATCAGTCAGTTAGAATAAGCCTTCTTCAGAAGGGGGCAATATAATAGTAACACAAAAATACACTTCAATACACTCTAAGTTTCTAAATCAGTAGAGACCCTTTTGGGATGGCCCACAGACACAACCTACACCCACAAGTGACGTCCATAACTAGGGTGCTGGGGATATTAATATCTTACTGTTGACATTTAGAATACTCTTAGAAGTTTGTAAAAGGCAAAGGGTATTAGAATAACAGGAGACCACAAATATTCTTAAGTAGGCAAAAACTTTTGGATTCCTCAAGAAGAGTCATACAATTCACTAGGCTATGCCAAAGTCAATGGGCAAAAAGTATGAAGCACTTCTGGTAATTAAATGGAAAAGTCTTTGCACAAATTCCTAGGAGTCTTTGATGAAAAGAAGAATCAAATGTAGGCCACAAGCTGATTAGACTTGTGCGTTGTAGAAGTTGCAAGCACTCTACAATAAGAGGTAAGTTCTCTCAGACTTTTTACAGGACCTTAGAAATGAAGAAATGATGCAGCTGATGACTTCTGTTCCTGTGTAGCTCTGCAGATCACGGGGTTCCTGGGCCTCAGTCGTGGGGACAAGAGGGAGGACGTCGGGGGACTCTTGCAATGCATTGGAACGGTCAAAACTTGCAACCAGCAAACTTCACTTTCAGTAACTGTTCAGTGTTTCAGCTCCTCACGTCTACCGCGAATAGCAACACTGCGGTTCCTGGCTGTCGCGATGGACTTCCCATGCTTCTGGGGTCCCGCACTTTGTTGAGGGTACTCAGTCCTGCGAGTCCAGAGGATCTTCCAGAAGCTCTAGGCCAGCTTAAAAGCAACACACACAATCTGGTGTTCCTCTCCCTGGCTACACAGTTTCCAGCAGCAACTCTGTGGAAATTCAACCAGCTCCGAGATGGATGTCCAGGTGGCTTACTTTGGAGTTGATTGGTCCCACCAACTCAAGGGGAGAAGTCATCCATGCAGGGGCTTCTCTGTCAATGCAAACTTGGCATTTCGGCACCGCAGCAGGGCTTCACCGGGCAAACCAACGGTCCAGGAGTTGCAGCAGGTGTCCTCTTCAAGTTCTTCTTCAGTTCCTTTGTCCAGGGGTCGACTCTGCCTTCCATGCCAAAAGACTCACTTTTTATTCAGTTCTCTCCCATTCATTCCAGCATAGCTGTCAGTCACCCAGCAGGGTGGCTGTCCTTGCTGGACAGTCAACCGGCCAATCACTACAGAGTGCATTTGGGTCTCCTAAGAGACTAAGCACAAGGAGTTGCGGGCACCTCCCTCACTTCCTGCCTACCCCAGACACCCTGGAGCCAGAGGCGGGCTTCACTGGTGAATCCGGGCAAAGGCAAAATGAACAAAGAGAGCAAACTTGGTTTGGCTCGCAGAGTAAATCTCAAGAAGGACCTTTCCAGAGAGAAATGGCGAAAAAAGAAGACCAGGGCCATTTTGGCAAAAATGTCACCCATGGGTGCTTTACTGTAGCTACGAACGCAGCCCGGCGTAAATGCACACCATGTTAGTTAAAAAGAAACCACTGCCACCAGCCATTCAGTGAGAAAAGGGTAACATAAACATGTTACACTAGAAGCTAGACAAAGGGGATACTATGTAACCCCTCCAGCACTCTATTGTAAGATAGGGTGTGCTGGGTCTAGAAAGTTACAATGGTAAGGATAGCTCAACGGTAACGTGTAAGCCTTGGAAGGAAGACGACACGAAGTTCGATCCCCGGGTCCACGCTTAGAAACTTCTGGGTATTTAAGCACGTTATAAATATGCAAGACAAAAAAATAAACTATTACGCAACTAAAAAACAAACAAATCCTGTGACAGCGCTTCAATGCCTGCGGGCTGTGTGAGTGCTTTAAAAATGCAAATAAATAAATAAAGTAAGTAAAGTCAATTTCACTTTAATGCTCTTGGAAACAGTAGTTTATCTAAGAGAAGGTATTTTAAACCTTTGGGAAATCTGAAAGACTTTGTGTCACTGCACTGAAGGTGCTGTGTGACACAATGTAAAAGATGATGCCTATGGAGTTTGTCAGACTCCAAAACCAAAAGAAAAACAGTGTTCAAAATCACAATAAAATACATGAGACAGTGGGAAAAAGGGCCACACTCGCTCCAGGTTAAAAAAATCAAGTCCTCAAAATCCAGCAAGGTTGCTGGGGGTCTCTAAGGTTGCGGGAATTAGCACATTTCTGAGAATTCTCCCTAACAATCTGCAAGATGGCACTGGCTCTGAGGCTCTGATCCGGGCCAGATGAGACCATTGAAATATTTCATGTATGCTTCTGAATAAAGGGTCAGCTAAATTATGACAAAATAAGCCAGCTATGATGGTTTGTTTTCTTCTCCCAAATGTCGTGAATTTGTTTCGGATGCTCTGAAAGCCTTGCACAGGCTACCATCAGAGGTAGAGGTCTAATGGATGAAGTCGTTCAACTGTGAACCCCAGATGGGTGCACAGAGCAAAACATGTATTAGGCTGTCATGGGTGGAAGACGGCCATGTGGGTGCTGCCGGCAAAACTAGGGGGTCCACTTGAGTTATTTTTCAGTTTGCTCTCTTCAGTCCGAAGAGGTTTAATTTTAGATTTAACTGCTATGAGAGCATTCGATTTTCGTGCAAATGCTACAAAAAGTGCATGAGAGCTCACCATTTCTATTTTTCTTTTTTTGTCAAAACGATTGCATTTCTTAATTCCTATCTCAAGCGTAAATAAAAGTAAAGTACCATGCTGTTATTGGATCTGCGCCTTCCTGCATACAGGCTCTGATAGGTTCCGATGGAGACACCGATAAAGGCCCACCAAAGTCATCCAGGAGTAGTTGTGATTTTGTGAACAATAAATGCTTACCGCCACACACTCAGAAACATATTGACCTTAAAAACCATAGTAGGGACTGGCATGGGCGGAATGTGAGTGGGTTCAGTTAGAGAGGGTTGTACCCTTGCAGTTGGGCCCATTTGGAGATGGGGGGCCACAGTACATGGTTTGGCACGAGGCCTGGGAAAAGCTTGAAGCAAGGTTAGAGGTACGTCCATGATCAATCCACTGATGGGACATGAGACGGGTAGGTTCAGTCTTGGAGAGGGAGGGGTATAGTTTGGTATGGAGGGGTGGGACGTCATGTTTTGGGGATTTGGGTAGAGGCAGATGTGGGTTTCTTGTGTTGTGTTGACTTGATAAACTGGCGATGTGCATTATTCACAATACGATATGTCCTGGATACGATCTTACAGCTAGGTGTATGATAAATAAAACAAAACTATAGCATACATAGATCAAAGAAAGAGCTATTTGCTTTGAATTGTATTATAGTAGTAATTTATATAGCACCTTTTCCCATTTGTATGCCCTCAAAGGGTTTGTGGTGGGAACACCCTCATGATCGAAGTCCAGGTATGGGAACATTCTTAGAGGAGACTTGGGTGCGTGTGCGTGTGTTTCAATGTTCCTCGCCAGCTACCATCCGCCGATCTCCATTACTCCTTTCCTGGGCAAACTCCTGGAAAAGCTGGCCCTCTCCCAGCTTAATCTACATACTGAAACTGTTGTTAGCCTCCATGACCACTTCAGAGCTGCCAGAAGCACGGAAACCGCTCTCCTGAACACCCGTGAAGACCTTGCTCTGCAATCTTGACTAATCTCCATTCTGTTCTCATTCTCCTCGATCTATCCTCTGCTTTTGACACGGTCAACCATGCCATCCCGCTCAATCGCCTCTGCAACAACCTTGGTATTATTGATCAGGCCCTGGCCTGGTTAACCTCCTTTCTCACCGACCGACCCTCTCGGGTCCAACTGGGGCCTTTCCTCTCTTCCATCTCCTTCTCTACTTGTGGTGTTCCCCAGGGGTCTAACCTCTCTCCCTGTCTCTTCAACCGCTACCTGGCCCCTCTCACCCATTGCATCACTACTTTCTGCTCCAATTTTCAATGTTGTGCGGATAACACTCAGCTCTCTTTCAGGCTCCCCTCATCCACGTCTGCTTCTTCTCTCATACCAGACTGTCTGGCTGCAATTCAGGAATGGTATGCCGCCAAATATCTCTGCCTTATTGCCAGTAAGACTGAGATCCTCCAGATGGGGACACCCGCTCCCTCCTTTCCTCTCTCTCTCTTGCCACCTACTCTGGGCCCTCTTCCTGCTCCTTCCTTTGAGGCTAAGAACCTTAGTGTCACCTTTGACTCCACACTCTCCTTCTCTCCTCACATCTCTGATGTCTCTGAGAAGTCAAACTATCAGCTCCACCTCCTTTTCTTACTTTTCCCCATAAGCTCACTCACCAGAGCTCTGGGCCTCTCTAGGTGGGACTATTGCAACAGCCTCTTTCTAAATCGTCCTGCCTCTACTCTTCAACCTTTACAACTTATCCAGAACATGACTGAGAGACTTGTCCTTGGCCTCAAGACCAGAGATCCTATCTCTCCAACTCTGAAATATCTGCACTGGCTCCCCGTGGCTGCAAGGATCAAGTTCAAAACCCTCTGCATGGTTCACAAGGCTTTCTGGGGCCTGGGACTGCTCTACTTCCAACTTTCTGTTCCAAAACATCTTCCTTCTCAAGCTCTCCACTCATCCACCTCTCACTCTCTGAGGGTCAGACGCTTCTCCAAGCAGAAAGTTGGGGGCAGATCTATCTCCTCATCTGGAGCCTCCCTGCCTCTCCCAATCTTGAGCAGAACCACATATGGTTCCAGTAGCAATTTAAGACCTTCCTTTTCGCTTCGTCTTTCTCTCTTCCTCTCCCCTGCTGATGCACCTAATTGCTCAGCGCAGTGGTCACCTGGTCACCCTCTGAACTCGGGTCCAGGCCCCTGCATGTCCAGTTGCCATCACACTGCCTCTGGGCTCCCCAGCTCTTCAGGCTCTGTATCAGCAACCCTACAGTCCATTCTCTCTGCACTTATGAGCCACCTGCTGGCTACACTCGGGAGTTAACATCGCTTCCCCTTCCCCTCCCTCTCCCCTGCATGTGCACGATCTGAATGACACATGGCCCAGTAAGATCCCTTTTTTGCCCCCCTCCATTGTTTCCCCCCTTCTTGTCTTGTCACACTAGAAACACTTGTGTACAGGCGCGTTATAAATACCACATCATATCATATCAGGTTTGTTGGGGACTAAAATGTTGTGCTGCAGCAATCTAATCACGGCAGCCAGCACCTTTGATATGATGTAGTTGAAGCAGTGCTGGGTGATGCCATGCTCCAGGGCCACAGTGGACTGGAATGTATTCTGTGGCACAGAAATGCTGCACTGTCAAGGGTATCAACAAAATGAGTCCCCAAGAACTGTAAGGTTGGCCTTGTTCTGCATGAAGACATCATCAACAACCTTTTCTGATAGAGGTGAGTCCATCACCAAAAAAGTGAACAATGTCCACCCTCCTCAATAGAGAATGAACAGCAGAAATGACCACACAAAATGTCAACAACAGTGATTTCAACAAACGTCGATGGGTATGAGTGTCTGTGATGCCCCATTCAGTGCAAACGAGAGACTCAAAGATGCTAATTGTTCAGGATGTGTACAGGGTCGGACTGGGCCATAACATGGTGTCTGGCACCAATAAAAAAGTGGCCATCAGTTGCAAATAACAATTCATTCCTTTTGTGACACTGCTTGAATAGTACCCAAGGAGGATTTTGTTGATACAATGTGATGCAAATTGTGCATTTTAAAGAATATTTATTCAGCAACCCTGATCAAAACTACTATCCGCATAGTGAATTAACTCATCAAACTGGCCTACAATGACACAAAGAGTTGCCCACTTTGACCAAAAAAACTGCTGCACACCAGCATTTTGTGTTTTTGGTTCGGCAATGGGTGGATTGCCCTAAGGGCCAGTCCGAGCCATGTGTAGAAAGGAATGACTGACCTGAATTAATCCAAATGCCAAAAAGTCCAGGATGCATCAAAACAAATTTAGGATTGGGGCAAATGGGAAGAACAATCATATAAAAGCTGTACTTAGTCAGAATATCCATTGCCGTGTCTCAGGATGGGAAGTCCTTAGGTTGAGAGGTGTCTTACCTCCCCATCTTGGCAACTTGGGCACCTGGCCCTGCTTGGTTGTTGTGTGTGGCAAGGCAGGCTGACGAGGGCGGGAGCTGTGATGGGTGGAAGTGCCAGCTGGAGACTGCTGCACAAACGTTGGGATAGAGTAGGGCACGGTGGATGTAGTGCTGTGCTTACAGCCCCACTGCGCATAATCATGCATCAGGAAAAGGTAGGCTTAGCAGTCCATTCAATGCCATATGAGACTGGCCACGCTATAAGCTAGCCTCCACCATCTGCCGGCAGCGGGAAGCACTGCTGCTGGCCAAGTGGCTCACAACAGAAGTGGAGATACATGCATCTCTACATGTTGCAATGCTGTGCTGGGCGGCCTGTTTACTAGGGATGTAATGGTATACCGGTATACCAGTATAGATACCGTGAGCAACTTAATTGAACAATAATAACCGTCACGTTGTTTATATCGGTATACCGTTAAGTGTGCTTTTCAATCTGATTTGTAAAGGCTGAAGTAAGCAAGTGCTGCGCAGTCTTGCTCTTGCACTGTGGGATGTGGCGTCTGCCAAGGGGGCCTTGTTTTGCAGACAAGAGCATAGCGAACGTGAGGCCACATTAGTAAACACAGCTTTGCTGCTGTGACCGCTCTTTCTCTGTGATAAGTAGAGTCGGGTCAAAAATCAGCCGACTTTGTGCAAATTGTGTTGAAAGCAGCCCAGTGCCTGAACCTTTGAGTTCCCCATGCAAAGCTGGTAACGATGAGCTGACTGACTGGCTCTGTAAGCATAAAAGAGAATTGAGTTCATAGACTCCGCCAGACCTCGATTTCAAACTAGAATAAAGTTATTTTGTTTCAGGCATCATTTATTTGAACGGCAGCATACAGATTTTAAACATTTTCACACAGTCATGCTGCTCCGCGCTACAGGTCAGATCTTCTATGGTGATTGTCCTGATTTTTCAATTTGCAGTTAGCAGGACCACAGGGACATCACAAGGGTGTGCTGAGGGCCTGAACTAAAAGTGAGCATTTTATTTTTCCTTTTGTTTGTATGAAGTAAACAAATGTAATAACACTTTCAGTGACTTGCAAAACAGTGGAGCCAGGAGCACGATGCTTAGCAACCACTCAGCCGGCATCATGTGCCATTAGTTCAGGAAGTTAAGGTCCTACTGCACTGAGCAAACGCACATTGGAACAGTTCTTGCTCTGGCTGTGCAAATTGTAAAAAAAGGACGGCCAGTGAAGTCATGCATATCGAATTACTCTCCACAAGGTTTAGATTCAAGGAACTTAAGTTTTGCATGGTCATGGATAGGATAGCCATCCAGTTCTGTTTTGGCTTAGCATTCAGGGATTTGTAGTTTTCCCACCAATTTGAAAGATGGGGAACTACACATCCAATATTTCAAAGAGGGGAATGAACTGGATGCCCTACTGGTGCATGTCCACAAACAACTTTGGGCCCGATTCATGGAATAAATCTGCACCGAAAACGGGGTGCTTGCGTGCAAAACGCGCGCAAGCACCCATTTTCCGATTCATGCAACACATTGCGCGTGGCTTACCTGAGACCTGCGTTGAATCTGCGCGGGTCCAACATCACGGTGACACTACGAACGCCTTGCACGAGACGCCCAGTGCAGACGCACACCGTCCAGCGCACACACCTAAAAAGGGGGCGGAACACATGGAATGGGGAACAACAAGCGTAAATGTGGGCATTACGTGGGAAGTGCCACAGTAAAATACTCGCAACGCCCACACACGCGCTAACAACACATATTCATGGAATTGAACTGGGCACTCCTGCACACGGGAAAAGACGCGCTAATCCGGAAACACGTCTGCCAAGCGAAAGCAGGCATAAGCGTCACCGTGCACATAAAACAATGCATAAAAAGCACGCGTAAACACAAACGCGCATATACAGCTACGATGAATGTGCCATTCCTCGCAGCAGTGATCGTGGGACACCACAGGAGGAGGAGGATAGCCAGACCCGCATTTATTTACCCAGGACCAGCCTTTTTGGGATGCCTGATGACCAGGTCTATGGCAGGTATAGGTTTCGACCTCATATCATCCTAGACCTGGTCACTGAGTGGGAGGATGACCTCATATCACCCACCCTGTGCCCCTTGGAAAAGGTGCTCAACGTACTGCATTTTTTGGCCACTGGGTCATTTCAGTGGACAACTGTCATAGTTGGGGGTGTTTCACTGGCCACGCAGTCACGCTGCCTACACCTGGTGTAGGTGTTGGCAATCATGACTACATGCCCCTCAGTCCGCAGGCACATATACATGCCCAGAACACCCGCAGAAAGGCAGGCCATGGTCCAGGGCTTCTATGGGGTGGCACACTTCCCCAAAGTGCTTGGTTCCATTGATTGCACCCATGTGGCCCTACGTCCACCTAGGACCACAGAGCACATCTATTGCAATCACATGCACTGGCATTCAATCAACATGCAGGTTGTATGTGATGCCAAGGGAATCATCACCTCTGTATATGCTAACTATCCAGGGTCCACCCACAATAGTTTCATCTACAGAATGTCACCCCTACACCATGCCCTGGAAGCTGGGAGGCATGGCAACACATGGCTCATTGGTGAGTACAAATGGCCCGCCAATTGCATGCATGTCTCACACAGACTAAACCACATCACTGACAACCGATCTCACCTTCACAGGGGACAATGCCTACCCTCTGAGCACCTACATGATGATGCCAATACGGAACCCAAGCACACCAACCCAGGTAAGATACAACGAAGCCCATATTGCAACTAGGCCCATAGTGGATAGCACATTTGGAGTGCTAAAGACACGCTTCTGCTCCCTTGACCACTCTGGTGAACAGCTACTATATGCACCACCAGTAGTGTGCAGGATCATTGTGGCAGCATGTGTCCTGCACAATGTTTCAACACAGCGGGGCATATCGGCGGACATGGTGGTGCCCCTACATCCCCAACCACATGCACAGCGGCTGCTCATGGGAGGGGAAAGGGCCCGTACCCAGCTTGTGGCACAATGTTTCACCTAAAATCCAACCCCTGCGGAGTGCACACCGCCCTGGCACATGCCAGTTCACAATCGATGATGACAAAGGGACAAACATCTATCCAAGCCTTACCACCATGAGAATGTGCCCTTGGAAGTGCCACATTGTGTGTATTCCCTAGCACTAAAAGCAACACAATCTGGCGTGTACAAAAGGGACTCATGGAAGAAGGAGCTTCCAACCACCACCATGCCAAAGCAACCATCTAAATGCTGGTATGTCACCCAAACCCCCACCCAATTCATGTCACCTGTCTCACACAACGTTCCATGGCATGCAACTCCCAAGCAGAGAAAGAAATGGTCAACACATACCACCACTGCCACAAAGTGATGAACAATCAATGGACCAAGTCCATGAATCAACCCACCATGTCAACTAAACCCGACAATGTACACAGGAACAACAATTGGCCAGTACAACATATCAGACACACAGCACCCAACAGTGAAGCCCTCCTCCAGTGACCAGACACAACTGCACTCGTGCTACAATGTGCGGTGACTTGCGCATGTCACCCTTGGACATGCATGTGTTCCAGATAACCAAAGGGATCATGAAATTGTATACAGCCGTAAGGCCAACACAAAGGAAGACAGACAAGCAAATACATTAAGTTAACACACCAACAAAGTATGGGACTAAATGCACAAACCAAAAGGGACAAACAATCATGATTCCCACTCGGGGTGTATACACATGTTGGGCTTGAGACTGCCCACAGATATCATGGAAGCCCATTGCCAATGTGTAAGTTACTTTCACACAATGCACTCCTTGCAATCCCATGGAAAGGGGAAGCAGGAGGCGCACATGTGTCTGGACCCAAAGGCACAAACAAGGAGGGTACCAACATGAGACAAGAGACAAGCCTGCATGGTCCAGCTGGAAACCAGAGTGGATGCCTTCGGATGTCACACAAAGCAACACACTGTCATGTAAATGCAAAATTGAAAAGAAAAGAGAAAAATCCAAATTCCCATGTGTGACTTATGGGGGGGGTTGGCACCCAGGAGGGAGGAGGTGCAGGGTGCACACCAACACCCACATGTGTGGATGATGTGCGAAAAAAAAACTCCATGGGTTAATGGGCCGCATGGCTATCAGGGATCAGGAGACTTGTCACTGCTGTCGTCATACTCGGGTGGTGCATTTGAATGTGGAAGTGGCATGGGAGGTACACCACATATGGTCCTGGTCTGGTCATCGATGGCAGTGGCCACGCAGGACTGAGATGCATGCAGCAGCAACCTGATGGCTCGGAGGTCTCCATGCAACACCTCACGGGATGCATGCAGTTCCTCTGTGATGGCACGCATCATCAGTTGCAACTGCTGTTCAGACCGCCGACTGCTGGATGCCTTGAGTGCAGCCAGTATTGTCCTGAGGGACCTATACTCCAACCTCAGGGCTTCCCTTTGGCCCGACCCTCTGCAGCCAAGTATGCGTGTAGATCCCTCAGGTTCGCCCGTCGGCTCCTGTTGCTGGCCAGCATGTTCAGCCTGTGTGAACGGCATGTGGACTGCAATGCCTGCTACTGGTGCCCCACCTATCTAGCCGGGGATCATGAAATTGCCCACTCTATCAATGCCCTGAGCCAACATTTCCTGTGAAGCAGCCTGTTGTCGTGCAACAGCATACATGGACTGCTCCCACACAGTAAAGCCAGTTGATGCACGGCCACTGCATTGGCGGACACCAGGCCCGCCCTGACCAAGGGAACCTGGCCTGCAGGACTGCTGTGGAGCGTGGCCCTGCAGCCGTAACCACCACAGACAAACACACCAACACAGACTGACCTTGTGAGGGGTTTTCACTCCCTTCAGATGCTTGGGATGCAACAGGATCCACACTCCATGCACTCACCTGCGACATCACAGAGGCATCCATGTCTGTTTCACCACCGGAGCCATAGGCATCTTCAGAGACTGACTCAGACTGAGTCACGTCCAGGATGGCTTGCAAAACCAGTGGATTGTCATGGGCTACCACCACATGTCCTCCACTGGTGGTTGGTCCTGGCTCACTATCCTGTACCTCCTCCTCTGCCTCCAGTGTCTCATCACCTGCACATAGACAGAAAAACACATGATTAGTCATGGAAACAGTGTAGACCATTTCTCCAGAATGGGGTCTGGCATGGATTCACATGCTCATGAATATTCCCAGTCGTCAGGCTGGGAATCCTCGGTAAAGACACAATCAGTTTCAGTTTCGTTTCTGAACTGTCTTTCTACTAGTAACCAATCACTGGTCTCTGGGTCGTACAGCCCCCAGCCAATGACTGCTCTCTACCTAAGCCCCTCCTCTGGTAGCCATCTTCAGATGTTGATCACACGTTCAAGTGTTGAGAGTCCTCCTGCTAAAGCTCTCAAGCTTTTACTGCGTTTTGCTTTTTTTCGAAGAGTTTACTCTTAAATTCGAGCCTCAAGCTCCACCGATTCTTTTTCCGATCACCGGGGACCCGTTTCGTAATTTTTCTACGCCCCTCAAGGGCGAATTTTCATCGAGTTTCTCTTTTTGGAGGATTCCAGAAGATTTTTGAGGCCTACCCTGAGTGGACATGGCCCAGGACAAGGGAGACACGATGCCCGTTGGATCCAAGCTGTTTAGGATCTGCCCAGGATGTGGATTACATAATGTCTTCAAGGATGATGAGCACTCCCGGTGCCTCCACTGCCTTCACGACGACAAGTCGCACGTGGAAGAGGACTGTGTGTTCTGTAAGAACATGTCCGTCTGGACATTGAAGGACTGCCAGACTCGACTCACTAACTGGCTGGAGGGGAAGAGCCCAGCAGCAGGTGAGAAGTCCGAGCGGTCTTCTAAGACCTTTGAGGGCGCACCGGCGACGGGGGTCCAAAAATAGGCAAAGCACTGCGAGTCCACGGGCACCAGGAGCACCGTTGGTTCTGGCTCCTCAGCTGCCAGACAGGGCGCAATGTCACCGACGCCATCATCCACAAGCCAACGCTCTGGCTCAGGGAAAAGGAAGTCGGGGAACCCGGGTAAGCTTCGGAAAACGCCCCGGTTGATCCCAATGGAGAAAGCCTTGGGGGGGCGAGGCAGTGACCCTCCCCCAATCGTGAAGGCCCTAAATAACCCAGCAAAGGCCTCGATTGAAGGAGTCGTAGCGGCCCTGGCAAAGCCTGTGGAGGCTACCCCAGTGGAGATGACTTCCGGGCCTAGAGTTTCCCTGCCACCCCAGAGGGAATCATTTTTCAGCCTATCGAGAAGACCCCCGTGAAACCCCGGGACGAGAAAGAGGAAGGGCATGGTAGCCATAATGGACACAGATACCACCTCCGAAGATGAGCTGGCTGGCGTCAAAAATATCCTGGACAAGAAGTTCCTTGCGGGGAGGGATCCCTACAAGCCGGACGAAGAGAGCAACAGTGGAGCCGACAAAGAGCAGCAGGCCACAGAGGAAACAGAGGTTCCCACGCCCCAGCCATCGCTTCCGTCGCAACCGTTGCCTATGCCACAGGACAACTCAGGAGCAATCTTGATGGCTATCCAGACACTGTGTACGGAGATAAGGACAAGGTTGCCCTTACCCTCAGCGGATGATCCAACGGCTCCTGGACCGTCGGGGAGCCCACTGAACAAGCGGAGGCAAATCCATCCTCCCCCTCTTTTCCAGCCTTCACCTCCATTCCCTCCACCGAGGGATGAGACGGGAACAGAGACAGCGACGAAGGGAACGGACGAAAAGGGTGGTGACGACGGGATGGATCTCCCATCACCCCCTGCCTGGGCCTCCCCTCACGACGAAATTGGCTCCTTTCACACCATGATTGCCAGGGCATCGGAGCTTTTCCAGCTATGACCAGAAGATCAGAAGAAGGAAGGTTTCCTCTACCAATGACGGAAACAGATCTCTCAGTCCTGCTACTGGACGACATCTGGGACGAAGGACTGGCACTGCTGAAGAACCCGTCCACAGCTCCTGCGAAGAGGGACCGGTACGAGAAGAAGTACTGGGTCCCAGACTCCGCCCCTATGTGCCTCAGAGCACAGCTGTCCCCGGATTCGGTGGTCTCTGCGGCAGCCAAGAAGAAATTGGCAGGGGCGACAGCATCAACTTCCACTTCCCTACCGGACGAGGAGGGGAAGAAGCTGGACACCATGGGACGACGGGTCAAAGCCCTCACGATCGTGGCACGCTACGACAGGGAGCTGTGGTTCAAGATTGCTCCTGAGTTGTCCTGTGGCATAGTGCTGCCGTACTTGCTGTCGCTGGCCAAGGCGGGGCTGGCACATGCCCCCATCAAGATGCACCTGGCGGCTATCTCCCGCTAAACCAGAACTCCGGGCCGGTCGTCGCTCTGGTCTCACCACCTGGTGAAGGAGTTCATAAAAGGACTGTTCCGCTCATTCCCACTGGTAAAGGCTCCGGCCCCGGCGTGGGAGCTCAACATGGTGCTGACCAGGCTCATAGGTGTCCCATTCGAGCCCTTGCACTCGGCACCGCTGAAGTTCCTATTGTGGAAGACAGCGTTTCTTGTGGCCATCACCTCCGCACGACGAGTGGGAGAGATCCAGGCCCTCTCCTGTACACCTCCATACCTGACATTCCACGAGACGAGCGTAGTGCTGAGGATGCACCCCTCCTTCATGCTGGAGAACAACAGTTACAGGTAAGTAACTTGTTCCACACATAGCATACACAATGTCAACATGCAAGACATCAACCTGCCCTGTCACAATCTCACACACGTACGCAGTGTCAATGAAAGTGATGGACAACATGAAAGAAGACATGGACATGTGTGGGAAGGGCAAAAACACATTTGGTGCATGGTGACCTGAATGGCATAGTCCATACACTAAAATCCATGATGTAAACACACATATGGCACGTACTGTAGCCTTGCCTTGATCTGCTAAATGCAACAGATGTAACATGCATACCACTGTCACAGAGCCATGAATGAGGTTTATGACATGTAACACAAGAAATCCATACACACAAGTCCCACAAGGTGGCAAGATGCAAGGCTGCAGTGAAATGTTGAATGTGGACACACACGTCCCATCAGTCCATGTCACATCGACACCAGTCAAGTAAAAAATGCACGTTGGAGGTGATCCCAGTGGATGTAAGTGGGAGTGGCCCGTGTACCACAGGTGAACGTCACACAAATCAAACACAACACACTGACAACCCATGGGAATGTAGCGGCCAGGTGGAAGTGGAAGTGAAAACAACATGTGTCAATAGCGTGAAGAGTGTTGTAGGTGTACATTCAACCTCCCCCGAGTGTGGTGTATGGCGTAGATGCATTGCACCTGTAAAACAGTCGGCTCAGTGGCCTCTGCCTGAGGACAGAGTTTGGGCAGGTGACTAGTGCATTCCATCATTTATCGTAAACGTCAGCAGGGGGAGGAGTAGTGACAGCACACCACATGTCCAAACACCATAAGAGGGACCTGACCTGGATGAGGATCACCTCTAGTACAAATCAGGCACGGAGCCCATACCAGAGGGAGGCCACTGCCAAAGAGAGAACCTCACCACCAACTGATTGCAATGTGAGAAGTGATTGACCCTGAGTGAACAGTGAAGGCATGATCACAGTCCATGATAGGTAAGCCAATGCAGAAGATGGATTCGAAGTAACTGTGCCCACAGCTCCCAAATGTCCCCGTGGACATTGCACTGTGAAGGAAATCAATAGCCATACCCTCTGTGACCCAATGCCAATATCACAGTCCTATGGAAATGCAATACCTGCCCCCAAGACAAAAGAACAACCCACAAAGTCAAGCTCAGGATGAGTTGCCGAGCACAGTGAGTAGGAGCACATATATATATTGCTAGAGGACTTTGCAGTACCACACCACATGTATGACCAGTCCCCCGGAGACTGCGGGCTGCCGTGGGGAGGTGGGGAAAGGGAGGCCATCCCAGCGGAGGTTCGGCTGGCAGGGTGAACAATCAGAGATGAGCAGAGAGAGGGACAATGTTGAGTGGCATATGGTCACAGCCCATAAGACATCACAGGTTTGATCAGGAAAAGGGTTCAGAGGTCCCGGACAGAGGGTGTAACTGGAGAATTGAGCATGTGTGCAGATGTCCATTGTCAGGGAGTGCAGCACATTGTGCATGTGTAGGCTGCAGGACAACAAGTATGTGTCAGACCACTGTGCACTAGGACCCCAACCGGCCCATAAAGCTGGGGGTTGCCCAATAGCACTTTAATATGAGTAGCAGCATCCGTGAGATGGATGGGGATGCAGATTAATACTCTAGTATCAAATCAATAATGACAACTCAATGGTTTGGCAAAGGGAGTCAGTTTAATGACAAGTACAAAAAAACGGGGAATTCATGAATATCAGCAATCGCTCAATCTTCCTTCTCGCTTTAACAACTCCAATGAACTTCATAAAAAACACATCTTTTATACTAAAAACTCGTCATTACTGGCGTGTAAAGCTCAAAATGTTGCATGCAATTCTATCGGTTATGGGAAGGTAACTTTAATATAGGTACTATATCTGTATATGGTAACGGAGTGAGGGGATTGGATAAACAGTGTCAGGTGGGGCATCTAAGCCCTTCCTTCAAAATGGCTACTGTAGACGTCACTAAAAGTACGACGCCTCATTGGTTCTACTACTATAAGACCCTAGACTACTTGGTCCACTTTGATCGGGTTGGCAAACAACCCCACTAATACTTTTCCACTAGCTTAGCAGCGTGCAGAATAGCCGGCCAGGTGCAGGGGGCTCATCTGAACCCCCAGCCTTCCTCCAATTATTGCTACAATCAATCATCACCTCAGTGGTCATGTGTCAATTATTTCTTTGTAGTTGGCCTCGAGACTGCTTCTCGGTCTGGAAAAGTTAAGAAATCTGTGCATGGCACGCGGCCACGCGTAGGTGTGAAAGTTTCATACCATCTTGCTTGGCTGGTCACATGATTCAGACACTGTGAAATCATATTATTTTTCATGCAATTCATGTGTTTGATTTAATTTTGCCAGCCATCTGCCTTCTGTGGCTTATCGTGACCTTTCTGAACAGGATACTCTGTTCTTCTCTTCATTAATTGTATCCACTGTTGGGCTATTTCAGCTGATATGACCTTGGCTTCTTGGCATGACTTGCCTTCGTCTGAGTTTTCTCTCTCTGTCCTTAATTCTCGATTTTCTTGCTGAGAAGCTCTCTTCTTGAGACCTTAAGTAACCTTTGGTCGGTTCTGCTCTTGTGCATAGTGGAAGTATTGTCAAGGGTTTTGACCCATGTTGAATTATTAGACGGGTAGATGTGGGGATGAGCTGTCGCCGCCCATCATTCTATCCCAGAACAAAACTAAATCAATAGACTGGGTGGATGTGGGGATGAGCTGTCGCCGGCCATCATTCCATTCCAGAACCAGGAAAACCGTGCGGTTGTGGGCACACCAAAATGGTTGTCTAACCTGCCACCCACCAGTGCCAGCATGATGGACCGGAAGCGCCAGGGGTGAAAGGTGGTGTCAAAGGAAAAATAACAGTGTTGTTAGACCAAAAGAAACATTGCAGGATATTCAAAAATCTTACTGAACACATGCAGACATCTGGCAGAATTAAGTGTTGTGTGCATACAAAATCTGGGAAGATGAAGAGCCCAAAACAATGTTTATAACAAAACTGGCTGAGCTCTGGATGTCAGCAGCTTAAGTGAAATTGGACTACAACCAATAAAATCGAAATGTTTAAATTAAATGAGTGACCTACTTTTGAGTGTCACATAGTTTGCAACTGTTAAATGTCATGGTTTTGAACTTAGAATCAGCATTCTAGCTGCATGTGTAAACATTGTAAGTTTGATTTAAACTGGGAACAAACAAGACATTTAGCTGAAGCTTGACTTAAAGAAATTTAATTCTGCCTGACAACTACCCCTGACAGGAGTTGAACTGGCTCAACAACTCTTCCCAGGCCTGGCTGCATCCTGCTGCCCCCACCAAAAGGAGATCACACCTCTCTGATTAAATTAAGGGAGGGGTACCTGCAGACTGCAGGAGGTTGAACAAAGCCCTGTCCTGGACTCAGGCAAATGTTATATTGGGGGGGTCGTAAAATGGCTTCCTCTTGGGAGAAACTGGGAGGGGCAGTGCCTCTGGGAGGGAGGGGCAGTGCCTCTGGGAGCCACCTGAGCTGGAGGCGGGGACAGACAGAAGCTTCCCCCATGTGCTTTGGAACCTAAACCACACCCATCTGGGCCAGAGCATAATTTTAAAAAGATGGATAATTCATAGTACGGACTTATCAGAATTATATAAGTAATACCATTATTCTTGTGATTTTTCGGTGCATGTTTTAAGAGGTGTTAGGACCCTGTGGTGTATTCTTGGGGGTTGCTAGCGGAAAATAGGGTCTTACTCCAAATGTCTGCATGTCAAAAATCTGACACTTCATCAATTAATGTCCATACTCCTTGCGCACATTTGTGTAATTTTTGGTAAATGTCCGATATTGGTAGACTGACCAAAAAGCGCAAAATGTTGTCATTTCTGAATCCCAGCTCGCAGGAACATGGGGCTTCAACAGAGACCTGTCTTAATTCATCTGTAATATGTACATATAATGTCAACCACTTGTGTATCTGGGAAATATGTATTTGAATCAAATATAGATTTGTGGGCAAATTGACCAGGGGAGGATCCTCTGACCCATAAACAGACCTCATCATGATGACAATCCATTTCCTTCCCCCAATCATGGGAGAGGGGAGAATTGGGGAGAATTGGGCCAATGACAAGTAGAGAGGGGCAGGCTCAGTTATGCCACGCACACACCCACTTTCTAAACACATAAAAGCAGACAGTGCAGGACAGGTAGGGACATTCACTTTCCACTTTCTTGCGGGATGCTTTGCCGGGAGACTTCAGACTTCACATCCAGAGACCCAGACTTCAAATCCATCAATCTCCAGAACCTGTAGCAGAAATTAACTCCAGAATTTGTAGCACAGAGGCCTGAATCCACAAGCTAAATCCTCTTCAGCAGGCCTCAAAACCAACCAAACTATTCAACAGCCGGGCGAGCTGTTTGAATGTTTTGCCAAGAACTTTTGCGAGAACCTGTAGCAGTATCCAGAAAGCAGTGCTGTATCCGGAACCAGAGAGAACCACAAACCAGACCGTTGTGAGCAGAACCGGTGCTTGACAGACCCAGAGAGCAGAGCTGACCCAGATAGCCGGGAGTCCCGTCCAACCTGACCAGAACTTGACGGCTTATTTCAAAAATATAGTGTGAGGACTCACTGTGCCAAAACCAAATTCTTAGTTTAAAATAATCTAATCCAAACTATTTTAGCTATTAGAACTGCCTCCTAGAATCGTGTCATTCTGTCATCTTTAAAACTGAAAACTGTCATTTGTCATTCTGAGCTTTTAAATTTCAAATCCGAAAAAATACTTTCACAAAATCGTCCGTATCTCCGGAACCATTTGTGCTAGGAGCGAAGATTCTAGGCTTTCCAATGAACCTAGAAACTTATAGGGCCTCCATAATTACGCTCGACGCACGCGATTAAATTTGCCACGATTTGACATTTTGCACAATTTCAGCCATGTGTAAAAATCAGCAGCTCCTTGCTTTCCTTTGCTAAAATTCATTTTAACCTGCTAGTTACTCATAGAGCATTGCTAAAGTGAGCCTGAACTAATATAAACTAGATATCACTCACCCTGAACCTCTACAGGGAATTAAAATCAATTTTAGCATCATTTCACTTCATTGCCACCACATTCAAAGCATTTTGGGCCTGTGTTTTAAAATCATACCTGTTTTTCTCTAAACTTGCTAGGGGGGAACTGCATTTCGTATTGCATTTTTGTTGGGATTCTTGAAGACTGTGTGCTCTCCTTCCATTTCTTACATTGCATAGGGGGGGAGAGAATTGTTCAAGAAAAAGTGATCATATTATCTTTTGGTTGAAATCACCTCAAGGTTATTTCTGTGTTGTATTCTGTCTCACCTTGCCTTTCCTTGAACCATATAAAGCATTCTATGCCACCTTATTCTTCTTGCTACTGTAGGATTACCTATTGCTGATTACTGCTCATATTCACAAGTGTGCTATCCATTATCAATTTATTTATAGAAGTGTGATATATATATATATATATATATATATATATATATATATATATATATATATATATATATATTGTTTAATTTTTCAAATAAACCTTTTAAATTTGCAAAACAAATCTACTTCTTGGCTCAGTGGGATCAGGGGGATTCTAAGCGAGGGGTGTTATACAAGGGTTAATCATCCAGATTATAACTTGCCATAAAAATACATAAATAAGGGCTTCCCTTGGGCATCCCAGACAAGGCACTGACTTAGTGGGATTGCTTGATCGGAGTCACTTACAGTATACTTATATAAAGTGTTTTCTTGAGGTAGATATGTATAGGTGGCGCTTGCCGCAATCTATTTTACTACTAAGCTTTAGCAAGCCTCACGATTTTCTTAGCTTCTTGCTGTTCCATGCATATGTACACGTGTAAACTAACTGAATATCTTCATCGTGCTCATGGCATAAGATTCTGACATTTTGACATTGTTATTTCACTATTAGGGTCATGATGTCCCTTATCCATGGTGTTTCTCGTCTCTTTTTGACATTCGCAGGTCGTCATATCTTCTATGTGTGAGTCAGTCCGGGTTCTTGTGACGTCACCATTCGTCTTCCTTCAGTATCTTTTTAGCTTCTTCAGGGACTGTGCTTTGACACTCTTCATTTTGTTTCATCTGTCGATATGGCTTTCTCAATGGGTACCTTACTGTCCAGGTTTTCTTAGGCGTTGGTACTTCAGCAGGTGCTGTTCTTTTGATAGGTACTGCACAGAGCCCCACTGCGGCTCTCTGCTGGTTTATTTGCTCATCATAAGTCACATATTTTGGCGTGAATGTTCCTGGTACTTAAAAATGGACGGCTGGAGTGCGGGTCGTGCTTGGGACCTCCTCTACACTCCCCCATCTGGGCGATTCATCAACCACCTTCACTTCTTTTTTTGTATCCACCTTTTCTTTATCCTTTTGATACATTTTTTCTTCATCTCCTGGGTCCATTGTCCTTTCATCCTATGGGTCCACACATTGAGGTCTGAAGAAGTGTCTCTTTGGGGTCCATATTTTTATGACTCCCTTCAAGCTTCTTGCTGTTCTAATGTGTTCGTCTTTATTCCATTCATTAGTTGACATTTTCCACTTGGCTACAATAGATACATCTTCCCACATAGTTTCTGTGTTTCCTTGGATACCAACACTTTTTTCCTTCTGGTGCATGAATGCTAGCTTTCCCAAACTCTCTTACTTCTTCATCAGTCAGGTCCTTGGGTTTCCATCCTGGTTCGACATCAATGATGATCTTCATCCCTATGGCCTTTTTCACAGTTTTCTGGCACTGAGAGATTATTATCTTGATAACACAGAATCCAAGCAGTATGATCACTAGCAGGGCTCCAAGGAATTTGAATGCATCTGCCATTCATTGTGGAACCCATGGGAATAGCGATCCAAACCAACTGTCAACGTCCAGTTTGTCACTTTCATCAATCATTTTATTCTGTGACTTAGTCAGCATACCTATGGCTTCATTTTAAGGTTCCATTTTCTTCGTCGTGAGATAGTATAAATGTGCAACATGATTCTCCGATTTTTGCACAAACACCTCCATCCATAGCTGTGATCATTTCAAGGACATATCTATTCTGGAGAGTCATTAGTCGGATTGCCCTTAACTCTTCTCTGATTGCGTTGTATCCTTTTATGATCATGTTGATGGTTTGCAGTAACTCCCATCTGGTTATCTGGAACCATTTAGTATTTGCTCCAACTTGAACTCCTGGCATAAAAATTGTCGTGAACACTGATGAGGTTAGAGAAGAATGGATTTGCTCTCACACTGCGCACACAAACAAAATATCAAGCACAATTGCTTATGTTGTCGGTTTTAATCAAAACTGTTGCAGCCTGACACGTGTTTCGAGCTTCCCGCTCTTCCACCGAGGCTGCGTATTGTTAAGTATGGTTGATAAATATCCAAGCAAGAACAAAAATCATTTATTTCACATGGCAAAAATAATAACGTAAAAACCCAGACCCAAGAAAAACAGGGCAGTTGGGGTGGTAAGAACAAATCAAAGTAAAAAGTATCATACAGTTATTTGCAAATTGTTCAATTGGTACAGTACATCAAAATAATTCAAAAGGATATGCAAGGTAACACACGTCATTTTATGACAAAATGATATCAAAGGGGGAAAGAAACAGAAGGGATAATTATTTAGCAAAACATGAATCCATTATTCGTGCCAGTGATGATCAACCGTTCAATACATGTGCAAGGGTATTGGTAAGACATTGTACCTTAAACTTGGCTTCTTGTTAAGTTAGGTACTAAAAAAATTTTTGAAAATGACACTATCTAATTAGAACTAGTCATTACCAGGAAGAAAGTGAACTTCTAACTAGTTAGAAATCTATTGGATAAGATAAATATTAAGGAGCCGGTTAGGTACCAAGTGTAAAAAACAAAATACTCACTTACCCGTGAGTTAATGAATCTCAGTTAAAGAGAATAAAAATTGACCGTGGGCTCCACTGCAAAGAGATTGCAAAAACCGCAAAGTTTACCGTTTGTTGTAACTACCAATTGGTGTCAATTTTCATAAAATGAATACTAGCACAAACAATTATGGTGAAATATGAAAAATTAAATGAACAAACCAATTACTTGCAGTTGCAGGAACAGCTTGATATGTAAATTATTGATTGTACTGGAGAGCTAGTCGGAGGTAAGTTTCCAAAGCAAAAATTATGCAAAGGGGAGAAGAGAAACAAAAGGGGAACCAATTAGCATGCTCACTCCTGGGGTCGTCTAGACTCGCAGCTGATTCTAAGGAGACCCTTCAATTATGTCAGGGCTCAACAACAAAGTATGTGTTACTCACCAGCGTGTGCGCTGCCGAGTGAGGAAACAGGAGCCGGGCGTGCGATACTCTGTGCCGTGTATAATTACAACAGAAAAAGCATGGCCGCGTAAAGATGGGCCCGCAGGATGAGAAAGCCCGGCCGCCATGTTGAGCATACGAGTGGCCGCGGGATACACTGGAGGAAATCTGCAACCCAAATACAGGAGTAAATGAGCCACTCAAATCTTAGCGCTGTGGAAACTATTGAAAGAAACACCGAAAAGATGAGCTATACGTCACTAATGTGCACGATGAATAATGAGTGTGCAAAACGTCCGGAAAACTCCATTAGGAGAGCAAACCAAATAAGTCGCTCTCCAAAAGGCGACGAGCCAATGAATAATTAAGTGCTCGGACCGATTATTTAATGAGGGCATAGAAAGAGTTAAAATGAAGGAAGGGTACTAGCAAAATTTATTAACCAGCACCATTTTACACAAAGCATGTAAGTTGTGTAAAAATAATGTTCTAATTAGTAGAACAGTTAGAGGTGAGTCACTACCCAATTACGGGGTGCAGAGTCAGTAATTACTGACGTCAATTGTGAACAATATATTTAGGGTTCTAACGGAACACAGAGTAGTGCGACCAATGGGCAAGGAAAAGAGATTGTGCGCATGGGGGCATGAGCATGCTAGCGGGTCATACCCTTGCATCCTCTTACTCATTACAGGTTTAATAAGTCATGTGATAAAGACGAACACATGTATTACCACTGCTTATGTACAAACACATGGACTGGTTGGGTGGTCACCACTGCATCAGTTTAAGAAATGAATAAGTAATTAAACTTATAACAAGGTAGTAACAAGGAAATGGACCCTGGTCTCTGTATAATGATATATAATCGTAATAACACATACATCACAAGAAAACAGATAGTTCATGGTCTGTGTTGAGACCATTATCTACAGTTCAGTATTGGCATATAAGGCGTGCTTCTAGTTGCCTAAGTTTAAGGACCACATTCCCTCCACGCTGGGGTAAGGAAACCTTCATCATCCCTGCAAATTTAATTATTGATTTGTTGTCCATTTGGTGGGATTGTTGCCAGTGTGTGGCTAAGGGATATTTTGAATCAGGTTGTGCGATGGATGATAAGTGTTCCCTGATCCGAACTTTTAGCAGACAAATAGTACTCCCAATGTAATAAAGGCCACAAATGCATTTAATACAGTAGATGCAGAATTTGGAGTTGCAGTTAATAAAGGAATTAATCTTATGTGTACCCAAATGTCCAAAATCAATAACAGATGTTTCATATGCATAGGCACACATCGAGCAACCCCCGCATTTACGAAAACCTTGATGTTGAGGCTGATGCAGCCAAGTATGTTTGTGAAGCGGGATTGACATGAAAGAAGGTCAAAGTATATTCTTGAGGTTGCTTGCCTTAGTATAAATGAAACTGCGTGTGGTATCCACCCATGAGGTAATGTCACAATCAAGTTGTAGAATGTGCCAATGCCTTTTGATTATGTTGTAGAAAACAGAGCTATCTGCATTGAATCTAGTGATGAATTTCAATTCAATTTCTGAGAGTGTAGAGAATCATTGTGAACTTTTGGTGTGAGTAGATCACTTTTCTTCATGAGTCTCATGTCCTGTTCAGCCTTAACTACAGATTTAAGATCATAACCTCTTGCAAAGAATCTTTGGCATATCACAGAGCATTCCGCATTGAAATCATCTTGTAACAAACAATTGCATCTTGCACTGACAAATTCTCTTTTCGGTATGTTTGAGGTCACAGATTTCCTATGACAGCTTGTCGCATGCAAGACTGCATTTTCAGATGTCGACTTTCGAAATGTTTTGGTAACAAACTGATTTTCCGAGATGCTAATTGTGAGATCTAAGAAATTGAAAACTGAAGGTATGTGTAATTTGAATGCCCCAGTTATTCAAATTTAGATGACAAACAAAGTCATTCAAACATTCAATGGACCCCTGCCAGACCAAAATCACATCATCAATATATCTTTTCCACATATAGATGTGTGGTTGAAATAACTGGTTGGAAAAGACACACTGTTGCTCATAGTTATCAATGAAAATGTTTGTGTCACATCGCGACAGGGATGGCGGGTATGGAATCGCTGGTGCGGGATCGCTGGCGCGGGATCGCTGGCGTGACAGTCCGCCATTGATTTCCATGCTCGGCTGATCCCTGCGCCGTCCTAGATGTTGCACGCGTACGTGGCCGGAAGTATAAAGATCTTCGCTTCCGGGTTACGTACGCGTTGCAACGTTCCGGGTTCCTTCCTGTGTTGCTGCCGCTCCCGTTGTTGTTTTCCCACGCTCAGCCTGTTTTAGCAATCCTTCTCGGCACCCTTGCTCTGCAGGGTATTGCTTCTGCCACTCCCTTGTTCCCGTTAGATTTTTTCCTTCCTTCCCTCCTACTCCCGTATCGCTTCCTGCCTTTCCTTTCCCCTTTTCTCCTCCGTCTCCTGTCCCCTGCCTGTACTAGCTCCTTTTTCCTTTTCTTTCCCTCCTTGCCTGTTTCCTTCTACTCTTCGTTGTTTTCTTTCTTCCTTGGCCTGCTTCCGGACTGCCTTTGCTATTCCCCTGTACCTGGTTGGATCTGCTGTTTACCTGACCCGTGCCTACTCACCGGACTGCCTTTGCTTCTCCCTTGTACCTTGTTGTATCTGCTGTTTACCTGACCCGTGCCTGCTCACCTTTTTGCCGTTTCTTTTCCCTTGTACCTCGCTGGACTTTCTGGTTCCCAACCTGTGCCGGTTGGTTGGACTGCTCATCCATCACTTACCTTTCTTCAGCCCATCTGCCAACTTCGTCCGTCCTACCTGAAGGAAGTCTTTAGGGGTTTTTTGTGCCTTTGGCTTTTGCCCCTGGGTGGCGCTCCTAGTGGGAATGCCCCCGTTGCCCCTATCTTAGTGGCACGGTGGCATCCTATCGAGGGCGTCCTTATCTCCATAAAAAAAGGAGAAACCTTCAAGACGCAAGGAAGGAAAACCCAAGAAGAAAGTGGAAGGTGAGGAGTTGGGGGAAGGGGGAGCATGTGCTTTATCGTCTGAAGAGGAGGATATAACCGACGTTTGTGACAGTTTGCAACGCCAACAAGAAACCGAGATGGCAACTCCGCAGCAAGTACAGGAACTTGTAGCTGCCGTCCAAAACCTTAACCTGGAGGTTCAGAACCTCAAGGCCGCCAATGCAGCACTGCAACAAAGAATGACGGAAAGAGAACGACCTTCTTCAGACCTACTCTCGCTCCCTTTGGTGTCAGGCAAATTCGATGGTTCGCCTAAGCGAGTGAAGGAGTTCCTGGATGCATGCAATCTTCACTTTTCCTTCCGCCCACAGACATTCGCTTCAGATAATGCCAAAGTAGGATTCATGATTACCCACATGACGGGTAATGCCCTGGCTTGGGCCACTCCTTTGGTCAATCAACCCGATCCTGTGCTACAGAATTATGATGATTTCAAGACTCTACTACAGCAGACCTTTCTGCGCACGGAAAGTACGTTCCTGGCATCCGAAGATCTCTTGGACATTCGACAGGGCAACACAGACTTACTCTCCTATATTACCACCTTCAAGCAGATAGCCGCCGAAGCTAGCTGGCAGGAACAGGCTCAATACGCCATTTTTCGTCGAGGGCTGAGAGAGGATCTCAAGGACGAGTTGGCACGCATAGACCGTCCGACATCCTTTTTGGATCTCATAACTGCCACCCTTCGGATTGATTTTCGACTGTCGGAACGACGGTCTGAAAGAAGGAAGACCAAATTCTACAGTCTCCCTCCCCCTGAGACTCAGTCACCTTCCTCTGTACCGTCTTCTCGCCAAGGCAAAGAGGAACCGATGCAAATAGGAACAGCTCGAGCCCCACTCACCCCGGAGGAACGTAAGAGGCGACGGGATGGCAATATGTGTATGTACTGTGGAGCCTCTAACCATTTGCTACGTGACTGTCCAGATGTCCCACCTAGACGTTCGGGAAACGAGCTCCCTCGGTAAGTGTTAGGACTCACTCCCGAGGGGCCATCCCAAGTCCTTACACAACTCTTTCGGTGTCTTCTTCTGGTACTCCAGAGGATTCCAGGCTGATGGTTCTTACTGTTACCCTAATGTTGGGCAAGACAGAGATCCTAACCCAGGCTTTGCTCGATTGTGGCGCTGCCGGCAACTTCATCGACACCTTGTGGGCAGAACAAAAGGGTATCAACCGCCTGGCTAAACAAGAGGACCAGAAGGTAGAGGGAGTTGACGGAGAACCTTTGAGTTCCGGCATGATCACCCACACCACTGAAGAACTAAACCTACGCATCCAGCAGCATTCTGAAATGATCTCATTCGATATCATTCGAGCAGCTCATTTCCCCATCATACTGGGGATAGGGTGGCTCAGAAGACATAACCCTCACATAGACTGGACTAAGAACATACTGAGCTTTCAGTCCGCTTTCTGTTAGGCAGAATGCCTTCCAGAGCCAAAGTTCGAGACAGTCCAGACCACCAGTATCTACGATTCCAGACTCATCCACTGCCTTCCTCATCATCTCCAGGAATACGCTGAGGTAGTGACAGAGAAATCTCCTAGTGAACTACCTCCTCACAGACCGGAAGATTGCTGCTTAGACCTTATCCCAGGAGCATTAGTACCATTTTGTAGGATGTTTTCGCTATCGCTCAGGGAGAGACACTTCCTTCGGGAATACCTGGACAACAATTTGGCCAATGGGCTCATTAGACCATCGAAATCTCCGGCAGGCGCTTCCCTGTTTTTCATCCCTAAGAAGAACTCCCAGGAATTGAGACCCTGTATCGATTACAGGGGTCTGAACAAGGTGACCATTAAAGACAGATACCCTATGCCACTCATTTCCGAAATCATTCAAGCCGTTCATGGCGCCACGGTTTTTACCAAATTGGATCTCCGGAACGCCTATCACCTTCAAAAGGGGGATGAATGGAAGACAGCGTTCAGGACTCCTTATGGGCTATACGAATACCAGGTGATGCCATTTGGGCTAGTGAATGCCCCTTCGGTATTCCAGCGCTTTATGGACAGACTTCTTTCAGATCTACTGTGTCAGACCACCATAGTCTACCTCGACGATATCTTGGTGTACTCTAGGAATACGGAAGAAGATGAAGGCCATGTCAAATAAGTGTTCCAGAGATTAAGAGACAACCGTCTCTCGGTCAAGCTTGACAAATGTGTGTTTTCTGCAACTGTCACGATGCCCGCTCCCGGGGAGCCGGCTCAGGCCCTGCGTCCCCGAAAGCGGACATCAAGTCCCCGGGGAAGGTCCCAGCAACCCCTCATAGGGGCCCTTTGGACAGCGTCCTGGCGCCTATGGCACCAGGCTCATAGAAAACGTCAGTCCTGGCGCCATAGGCGCCAGGCTCATTATGAAAGTGTTTGGGTGCACTTACCTGATGCAGACCATGCTGCAGAACCCCGGCCTCCTTGAGGACTGAAAGGAACTACTTTACCTGTGGGACTCATTTACCACCCGGGCGTGGTCGGGGAAGGATACATACCTGATTGGAGGAAGGACACATTCTAGGAACTTCTTCCAAGGCTATTTAAACCACACCCGATCAGCCACACGTGCTTCGCGTTGTTCTGCATCTAGCAGCTGGACGCTCACCGTGTCTGCTCCTGCATCTTGACTTCTGCCACACCTGCCAGCATCCTGAATCACCTGCAAAGGAAGGGAACAAGAGAACAGAAGAAGGAAAAGGCCTCACCTGCTAAATCTGCATCCCAGAGACATTTCGCCGACAATCCTGAAAAGGAAGACATTTATTTTTAAAAGCACATCGCATCGATCGCTGCAGCGCCGCATTCTACTCACCTTTACAGGGCGCCTCCATGTTCAGCAGCGACCATCCGGATTCGCAGTCGCGCCCCCGCGCCTAGGGAGAAAAAGACAAGAACAAAGGTGAGAGAAAGAAGGGAAAAGGGAAGCTAAAACTCCATGTCAAGACTTACCTCTTGGGTCATTCCCTTTTCATTTCGGGTCCGCGCCACATCCAGGCATTTTCGGACCCCGGCCCCTAAGGGGAAAAAGACATCAGCGTTAATGAGTGAATGAAAAGACATTACCAAAAACACTCATTAAAGACTTACCTGATTTCCACAAGGATTTCACCGCTCACCTCGGGTCGGTGTCTGTTCCCCGGCATTCCGTACCCCGGCCCCTATGGGGAAAAAGACACTAGCATTAGAACATTAATGCATGGACACAAGGGGAACCACTTATAGAAAAACTTACCTGGAAGCCAAGCAAGTTTGGTTCTCACCCATCCGAAAATCCAGTGACGTAACTGGATACCAACGCGCCCCTGCATCAGAAGCAGGATGGAGAGCTCGTCCTTCCAGACCCTAAGGTGAGACGCTACGGGGAAGCACAGAAGGGTTTTGAGGAGGGTGAGAGGGGTAAGTGGGAGGCCGATTGCATTATCCCGCAGACAGTTAACCCCCTATTCTCACCTACAGAAGGATACTTCTGCGAGCCTGACAAGCCAGATCTGGGGCCCGGTCCAGTCCGTCTCCGAACCCTGCGCATTACCTTAGACGAGGTCACAGCAGCGCGAACCAGGCCAGCGCCCCCGTGGGAGTCAGGTGAGCGTTACAGCAACCTCTATTCCGTATCTGGGATTCATATTGTCTAGTCAGGGTATCGCCATGGATCCTTGCAAGGTATCCGCCATCCTAGAATGGCCTTCTCCTACATCTATCAAGGAAGTACAAAGGTTCCTTGGACTGGCAAACTTTTATCGAAAATTCATCTCCAACTTCTCCCACAGGATAATACCCATTACCACCTTGCTCAAGAAATCTTCTAATCCGTTTTCCTGGTCCAACGAAGCTGAAGACAGCTTTCGCAAACTCAAAGAAGCCTTTTGTACAGCTCCCATCCTTCAACAGCCAGATCAAAACCGACCCTTCATTGTCGAGACAGACGCCTCCTCATCTGCTATAGGGGCGGATCTATTGCAAAGACATCAAGGAGTGGAACACCCGATTGCCTATTTCTCTAAAACCCTCAATGCCAGCCAAAAGAACTATTCAGTAATTGAGCACAAACTGTTGGCCATGAAGTCGGCCTGTTTGGAGTGGTGACATCTATTACAGGGAGGTAAACATCCATTTTCCATCAGAACCAATCATAAGAACTTACAAGTACTGCGACAATTCGAGTGCTACAACACACATCAAGCTCGTTGGGCCCACTTCTTTGCCCAGTTTGATTTTGATATCACCTACATCCCAGGGCGTCAGAATCTAGTCGCTGACTCTCTGTCCCGCCGAGGAGACTACATGTCGGGATCAGATTGTGCTCATGATCTGATGTTTCCTCTGCCAAGACGGATAGGAGTACTAACCACGTTTCTGAGACAAGTGAAAGAAGCTTCTGGAGGCAAATTTGACTTAGAGAAACATCCCCTCAACATCCTATACGACATCAAGGAGGGTCTCTACCTTGTGGAAGGCAAGTTGTATTTGCCTACTTCCGACTTCCGGAAACTGGCTTTGAATTGGTGTCACGATTCCAAGATGGCTGGTCATAGAGGCACCAAAGGCACTTTGGACTATCTGCAGAGACATTTCTACTGGCCGGATATGAAAAGAGATGTTATCCGTTACGTACAATCATGTATGACATGCCTTCGTAGCAAGGGTACCAGCCTAAAACCAATGGGACTTTTGGAACCCAATGCCATTCCTGATGGACCTTGGAACGTCATTTCAACCGATTTCATCGTTGACTTACATCCAACCCAAGGGTGCACGTGCATCATGGTGGTGATCGATTATTTCACTAAGATGGCTCACTTCTCTCCACTACCAGGTATCCCGACAGCGGCTGGTATGGCCGAAACGTTTATCAAGGATGTTTTCCATCTCCATGGGGTACCTAAGAAAATCATCTCCGATCGGGGTAGCCAATATACTTCCCGATTTTGGAAGAAGCTATGCGACTGATTAGGCGTTGAGAGAGCCTTGACGTCCGGATTCCACCCTCAATCCAATGGGCAGACGGAACGCCTCAATGGTACCTTGGAGCAATACCTGAGATGATATGTGAACCTCCAACAGGATAATTGGGTCTCTCTACTACCTCTGGCCAAGTTATCTTACAATAACTATTTTCACTCTACTCTCGTTCTAACCCCTTTTTACTGTAACTACGGTTATCACCCACAGTCCGTACTGCCCGTCTCTAACATACCTACCAGCTTACCCACTGTAGATTCCACTCTCGCCATATTGCGGGACGTTCACCTGCAGGCCAAACAAAACCTTAGTGAAGCCCAAAAAAGATACAAGATGCAGGCCGACAAACATCGCAACCCGGTCCCTAGATGGGAGGTGGGTTCTCGTGTCATGTTATCCATGAGATACTTACCACGATGGGCACACCCTTCCAAGCTTTCCCCTAGATATCTGGGTCCGTACGAGATCACACAGGTTATCAACCCGGTGGCTTTTAGATTAAAACTACCCAAAGGCCTGCACAGAGTCCACCCAGTGTTTCATGCTTCCCAACTGAAACTTGGTCCGGTCAACCCAAAAGAACCCTCTTGCCCACTGATTCTACCCAGGAGGAATTTGAGGTGGCCCAAATCTGTGATTCCCGTTACCGCCGGGGTAGGTTGGAATACCTGGTACGATGGAAGGGTTATCACTGGTCAGAAAACTCATGGGAACCAGCCTCCCACGTCCATGCCCCACTTTTAGTCTGCCAGTTCTATCACTTTCATCCTGGCAAACCTGGGGGAGGCCTCCCTAGGAGGGGGCATATTGTCACATCGCGGCAGGGATGGCGGGTATGGAATCGCTGGCACGGGATCGTTGCCGTGACAGTCCGCCATTGATTTCCATGCTCGGCTGATCCCTGGGCCGTCCTAGACGTTGCGGGCGTACGTGGCCGGAAGTATAAAGATCTTCGCTTCCGGGTTACGTACGTGTTGCAACGTTCTGGGTTCCTTCCTGTGTTGCTGCCGCTCCCGTTGTTGTTTTACCGCGCTCAGCCTGTTTTCGCAATCCTTCTCGCCACCCTTGCTCTGCAGGGTATTGCGAGAGCAGGGGCGTAGCTTGCCTCCATCGCAATACCAATAAGCTGTCGGTAATAAGTATTATTGAAGAAAAACACATTATTCGAAAGGGCAATTGTTAGTAAGTCTTTGATCATTTCAATGTGTTCAAAAAAAGAGGCTGAATGTTCATGAAATACTGGTACTATACTGTCAATACTGTCAATACTGGTTATTGCTTGCTGATGATTAATAGACGTATAGAGAGATTTGACATCAAGTGTAACTAAAAGCAGGTTTGGTAGTACTGGAAGTTGGTCAAGTATCTGGAGAATATGCATAGTATCACGAATAAATGTTGGTATGGTATTTACCAGCGGTGCAAGACATTCATGAATGTGCAATGAGATGGGCTCTAGGATGCCACCGCCACCACTGAGGATTGGTCTCCCTTCTGGTATTTTATCGAAAGGTTTGTATATCTTTGGCAGGAAATAGGCATTGTTGGGCCAAACCTGGTGTTAGTTACACTTAATGTGAAAGCTCTCTATACGTCTATTAATCATCAGCAGGCAATAACCAGTATTGACTATATTTTTCGTGAACATTCAGCCTCTTTTTTTGAACACATTGAAATGATCAAAGATCTAGTAACAATTGCCCTTTCGAATAATGTGTTTTTCTTCAATACTACTTATTACAGACATCTTATTGGTATTGCGATGGGGGCAAGCTATGCCCCTGCTCTCGCAAACATTTTCATGCATAACTATGAGCAACAGTGTGTCTTTTCCAACCAGTTATTTCAACCACACATCTATATGTGGAAAAGATATATTGATGATGTGATTTTGGTCTGGCAGGGGTCCATTGAATGTTTGAATGACTTTGTTTGTCATCTAAATTTGAATAACTGGGGCATTCAATTTACACATACTTTCAGTTTCACGAGTATCAATTTCTTAGATCTCACAATTAGCATCTCGGAAAATCAGTTTGTTACCAAAACATTTCGAAAGTCAACATCTGTAAATGCAGTCTTGCATGCGACAAGCTGTCATAGGAAATCTGTGACCTCAAACATACCGAAAGGAGAATGTGTCCGTGCAAGACGCAATTGTTTGTTACAAGATGATTTCAATACGGAATGCTCTGTAATATGCCAAAGATTCTTAGCAAGAAGTTATGATCTTAAATCAGTAGTTAAGGCTGAACAGGACGTGAGACTCATGAAGAAAAGTGATCTACTCACACTAAAAGTTCGCAATGATTCTGTACACTCTCAGAAATTGAAATTCATCACTAGATTCAATGCTGATAGC
Source organism: Ambystoma mexicanum (assembly GCF_040938575.1). Taxonomy (NCBI): domain Eukaryota; kingdom Metazoa; phylum Chordata; class Amphibia; order Caudata; family Ambystomatidae; genus Ambystoma; species Ambystoma mexicanum. The sequence continues at coordinate 159,035,745 of NC_090925.1, forward strand.
TCTGTTTTCTACAACATAATCAAAAGGCATTGGCACATTCTACAACTTGATCGTGACATTACTTAATGGGTAGATACCACACGCAGTTTCATTTATACTAAGGCAAGCAACCTCAAGAATATACTTTGACCTTCTTTCATGTCAATCCCGCTTCACAAACATACTTGGCTGCATCAGCCTCAACATCAAGGTTTTCGTAAATGCGGGGGTTGCTCGATGTGTGCCTATGCATATGAAACATCTGTTATTGATTTTGGACATTTGGGTACACATAAGATTAATTCCTTTATTAACTGCAACTCCAAATTCTGCATCTACTGTATTAAATGCATTTGTGGCCTTTATTACATTGGGAGTACTATTTGTCTGCTAAAAATTCGGATCAGGGAACACTTATCATCCATCGCACAACCTGATTCAAAATATCCCTTAGCCACACACTTGCAACAAGCCCACCAAATGGACAACAAATCAATGATTAAATTTGCAGGGATGATGAAGGTTTCCTTACCCCAGCGTGGAGGGAATTTGGACCTTAAACTTAGGCAACTAGAAGCTTGCCTTATGTGCCAAAACCGAACTGTAGATAATGGTCTCAACACAGACCATGAACTATCTGTTTTCTTGTGATGTATGTGTTATTACGATTATATATCATTATACAGAGACCAGGGTCCATTTCCTTGTTACTACCTTGTTATAAGTTTAATTACTTATTCATTTCTTAAACTGATCCAGTGGTGACCACCCAACCAGTCCATGTGTTTGTACATAAGCAGTAGTAATACATGTGTTCGTCTTTATCACATGACTTATTAAACCTGTAATGAGTAAGAGGATCTAAGGGTATGACCCGCTAGCATGCTCATGCCCCCGTGCGCACAATCTCTTTTCCTGGCCCATTGGTTGCACTACTCTGTGTTCCGTTAGAACACTAAATATATTGTTCACAATTGACGTCCGTAATTACTGACTCTGCACCGCGTAGTTGGGTAGTGACTCACCTCCAACTGTTCTACTAATTAGAACATTATTTTTACACAACTTACATGCTTTGTGTAAAATGGTGCTAGTTAATTAATTTTGCTAGTACCCTTCCTTCATTTTAACTCTTTCTATGCCCTCATTAAATAATCAGTCTGAGCACTTAATTATTAATTTGCTCGTCGCCTTTTCGAGAGCGACTTATTTGGTTTGCTCTTCTAATGGAGTTTTCCTGACGTTTTGCACACTCATTATTCATCGTGCACATTAGTGACATATAGCTCATCTTTTCGGTGTTTCTTTCAATAGTTTCCACAGCGCTAAGATTTGAGCGGCTCATTTACTCCTGTATTTGGGTTGCAAATTGCCTCCAGTCTATCCCGCGGCCACTCGTACGCTCAACATGGCGGCCGGGCTTTCACATCCTGCGGGCCCATCTTTACGCGGCCGTGCTTTTTCTGTTGTAGTGATACATGGCACAGAGTATCACACGCCCGGCTCCTGTTTCCTCACTCGGCAGCGCACACGCTGGTGAGTAACACATACTTTGTTGTTGAGCCCTGACATAATTGAAGGGTCTCCTTAGATTCAGCTGCGAGTCTAGACGACACCAGGAGTGAGCATGCTAATTGGTTCCCCTTTTGTTTCTCTTCTCCCCTTTGCATAATTTTTGCTTTGGATACTTACTTCCGATGTCGCTCTCCAGTACAATCAATAATTTACATATCAAGCTGTTCCTGCAACTGCAAGTAATTGGTATGTTGATTTAATTTTTCATATTTCACCATAATTGTTTGTGGTAGTATTCATTTTATGAAAATTGACACCAATTCGTAGTTACAACAAACGGTAAACTTTGCAGTTTTTGCAATCTCTTTGCAGTGGAGCCCACTGTCAATTTTTATTCTCTTTAACTGAGATTCATTAACACACGGGTAAGTGAGTATTTTGTTTTTTACACTTGGTACCTAACCGGCTCCTTTATATTTATCCTATCCAATAGATTTCTAAATAGTTACAAGTTCACTTTCTTCGTGGTAATGACTAGTTCTAATTAGATTGTGTCATTTTCAAATGTTTTTAGTACCTAGCTTAACAAGACGCCAAGTTTAAGGTACAATTTCTTACCAATACCCTTACACATGTATTGAATGGTTGGTCATCACTGGCACCAATAATGGATTCATGTTTTGCTAAATAATTATCCCTTCTGTTTTTTTCCCCCTTTGATATCCTTTAGTCATAAAATGACGTGTGTCACCTTACATATCCTTTTGAATTATTTTGATGTACTGTACCAATTGAACAATTTGCAAATAACTGTATGATGCTTTTTTACTTTGGTTTGTTCTTACCACCCCAATTGCCCTGTTTTTCTTGGGTCTGGGTTTTTACGTTATTATTTTTGCCATGTGAAATATATGTTTTTTGTTCTTGCTTGGATATCTATCAACCATACTTACCAATACGCAGCCTCAGTGGAAGAGTGGGAAGCTCGAAACACGTGTCAGGCTGCAACAGTGTTGATTAAAACCGACAACATAAGCAATTGTGCTTGATATTTTGTTTGTGTGTGCAGTGTGAGAGCAAATACATTCTTCTCTTAGTTCACTTCCTTTGTGGGTAATCAGGCAGGTTCCCACTACCGCTCTCACCCGCAGCCCACCCAAACCTACAAAATCAGTGTCCTTGCGCTGTACCTCGCGCGGCCTTCTCTGCCACTTTCTCTCTAGTCACTGATGAGGTTAGGCTGAACAGTCTATGTTCATACGGGATTGCATGAAAAGCTTCTTCTGATTTAGCGGAAAAGTAATTCTCTCTCTTCATTTGATTCATCAGTTTTACAGATCTCCTCTTCCTCAGGTGGGCATCTGCTTTTTGGAAGCTGTCAATATTCAAATCACTTTTTGGAATCACCAATGCTGGAACATGGACATTCACTATTGTGCATATACCTCCACAGTTTCTCGGCAGCCTGATATATGCTTTGGATCCACATGCCCAATAATGATCCATGATCACTGCAGTACCATGTACCATTCCTGGAGCGTCAAAAACTCATCCACAGTTTTGATTCTCCCCCATTTTCCTTGTGCCATTATTCCTGATGCATAATTTTGGGCTCTCCAATGGCACTATCTGCAAGGGTCCTCCTCTGTCTTCGACCCATGTCAGTAGTTTTGCAAGTTTTGGCCATAATGGCTTGCATACATTTTGCACTATGTTAATGGTGGGCTTGTAGTGACCGAAGACCATCCATGCTCTGCAGATCACCACTCCTTTCTCCCATCCGTGTGGTGAAAGCACTGTTCCCCAAATTTGCATTTGGCCTCTTATCTTCCACTTCCGAGCTTCTTCTGGAGTTTTTCCTTAGACGTTTATTTTTTGATTTGCCTCTCTTCTGATCTCTGCTCCTTTAACTCCAGGCTCCCCATATCTGATCACAATGTGCTTTGTTGTTCCATTGTTTCTTGTCTTTATGTCTTGGACTTAACCGTCTTCATTTGGATCAGTTGCTTCAGTTGCCTATTTCAGTGAGGCATCACTTCCCATGAACTGGCCTCTCGTCTTGCACATTGCTACGTGTGATAGACAGTGTGCCGATTTCAACAGCTACAAAGATCTTTGATTTCCCCATGCTGTAAGGTAGGAGTGCACACACAAAGCATTCCTCCTCTGAATTTTGTCTTCCAACTTCTTTCATATGTAGTTACCAAATGTTATTTCCCAAGTATGCTGTGCTGTCCAGGTAGTCGTTTAGTTCATTATCATCTCCTTGTATGCTTTATTTGATTCTCAAGGTTTTCATGTAGTTTGCTATAACCACGTCCTTGAATGCATCCGCATGGCTTCTTCTTGCTGGAGGATTCTCAGGCATCTCAATCCATGGTTCAGGTCTCTTGATATGCACAAATTGGATAGAAGACAGTCTGGCAATTAGTCCTTGTCCTCTTGTCTTTTCCTAGCTCTGGCTATGAACAGCCACAATCATTCTGCTATCATTTGTGCATGTGAGATTTTTGCTGGGCTTGCACTTGCCTCTTTCAGTGCTCGGTCAGGGGTGTTTATCAATGCTGTCTTTGTTGGTTTCTTCTCCAACTCCTTTTGTTTTTTCCATTTGGCTTTTCACTTCACTTGTAGTAGAGCTTCTCATCGTTGGTTGTCCAACCTTCTCCCAATCTTTGGATTGTGTCTCTACAGTTATTGACACTAGACCTGTTGTATGTGCACTCATCGTTTATATGCGTGTGGTTGTCAGTAACTTTTTTTAATTCTTACTCTGCCAACCCTGACTCCGGCTTTTCAACTTGCTTGTCAATACATGTTTGTCATTGCTAATCACATACATTTCAAGTTCACTCACTCCTTTGTTAGACCTTCTAAGACCAGGAATCACTATAAAGGGTCTGGGTGCCTTTTTTACTGTATGTGTTCAAAATACACAAGTTCCCAATCGATTCCTCTTATTTGTTTCATTCTGGAAGACATGCCATATCCTTGTCAGTATAAACAAGAGTGAAGTCTCTGGCAACACTTTCTCGATGTGTCCCTCGGCGGAAAGTCTTACATTCTCCTCCGGAAATTCTGATGATGATTAGAAAGTTCAACTTGCATCACAATACCATGCAGGAGCATGCTCATCTGTGTAGAATTAGCTGGCTCTCTGATGAAAGTGAGGACGTCAACACCGGCGGGCCTCCCCACAAGTTCTGGAAAGTCCTCAATTAGGCAGAAGAAGACATTGCTCGCCAATCTGCTGTCTTCTGGCGACAGGGACATTTGTCTAGTCCATGCTGAATTCTGGAACTGCTCGGTACTCACTGTGAGCAGCTTCTGTGATTTCGATGAGCGCGAAGAGCAACCTGAATTATGATTCTGTTCAGGATTACACTCAAATGTTCTGTGTTCAATGGATCTCAAAGAAATGTCAAGACGTCAGTGTGTCTCCCAATGAGATCAGGGTAGACTTCAATTAAACGAAAGAATAGCACATTGACAAGCCTATTTGCTTCTTCTTCTACTTGGGACATTTGTTTTTTCCTCTCTGTATTCCGGAAGCAGGAGGAACTGCTCGGCGAAAACAGTGAGCAGCCTCCTTATTCGTCTTTTTGTTTTCAGGGTCTTGAAGAAATTCACTGATGCTAGTGAGCCTTCCCACTAGTGACAGGTACAATCTCAAGACTAAGTTAAAGTAGTTCAGAACATCTTTACGGATGTCACTGCTGTGGGACACCGTATGTGAGTCCAAACAATGCTCCTGTTTGGAACGAGTCTGGATACTGTATTTTCTTCCAATTTGTGTGTCCTCGATCAAAATTTGGCATATCCTTTTCTTATCAGGGCTTCAGTGTGCCTCAGTCCAAAGTTCAAAGTTTAAAACCTGCGTTGCGGCTTATGCATGCAATTCTCTTCTTCACTCTGCAACTAGGATGCACAGAGTGTCTGTTTTTTATGTCCTTATCTCCTTTCTTGCATAGAGGAAATGTCCAAAATTAAGCGACAACCTTGCACAAAAGTTATTTGCCTTTTCTTTGCTGGTCATGCGTCCTTCTTCCTCGTCATGGATCTCGTCTGCACGTGCTGCAGTTCTTCCCCGTCGTCTGTATTCTCTACGCATTTGGGTGCGGGCAGGGGGCCTTCTCCAATGTATGGCTTGATATCACCCAGGAAGATCCAAGCTCTTCTTCCTTGCAGCTTGACTGCAGAGGGAGTGACGTCTTCGGCTGTGAAGGGTCCGTTGAACCTTGGCTCGTCCCACTTCTTTCTCGTGTGATTCTTCACCAGGACCGTGTCTCCAGGGAAGATTGGTGGTAAACAAAAACTCTGAATCGGGTTTGCTATAGTATCTCCTTCTGTGTTCTGTGATGCCCTGCACCCTTTTTGTCGTCGCTGCAGCTGTCCTGAAATTACAGTAAAACAAGCTGTCATGCAATTCAAGTAATTTTGCATTTCTGATCCTAAAATTTCCCCTGTTGGCGGAGCATCACAGCTAGCTCTAACTCGCAGTGTCAATGTAGTGTGCATCGATCTGCCTGTTGCTATCTCGTGCGGCGTAAGATGATGGTCAGAACCAGGCTGGTTTCTGAGTGCGTTCAGTTCCAATGGAAGGCAGTGCAGCCATCCCTTCTTTAGAGTAAGCTTCAACTTGGCTATCCTTTCCTTTAACAAGCCGTTGAGCTTCTCACGTATCCCATTACCTTGAGGATGATACGGCGAAGAGATCTTGTGCTTTATACCAAGCAGCAAGCTGATCTGTTTGAATACTGCATTAACAAAATGAGGACCATTATCTGACCTCATGAGCTCACATACTCCCCACCTGGGAAATACCTCCCTCACCAGAAATTTGGCCGCACAGGTAGAGTCTGGGTGTGTACAAGGACCTGCTTCTATCCATCTAGAGAATGGACACACCACAACAATTAAATACCTGTACCCATTACATACTTGAATCATATCGACATAATCGACATGCAAGTGCTGAACAGGCCCATTGGGCCTTGGGATGACTCTTATAATTACTCTTAGTTTATGCCCTGCCGTGAACTGTTGGCAGATTATACAGTTCACCATAAAAAATGCAACGTGTTCTGCTAAGTTTGGTATAAACCAGTCTTCAGCGATCGTTGCTGCTAGATTCTCTTGACATGTGCGCTGGATAATGCAATTGTTCTAATGCTAATTTTAACAGGGCTAGAGGCATCACTGGTTTACCAGTGCTGTCTTGTCACCACAAGCTTTTGGAGGGGTTTAAAGAACACCCTTGCCACTTCCAGAGGTTCTTTTCCTCCTGTGGTGCGTCCCCTTGGAGTTCCATTTACTGGGTTTGCCCCATGTTACTAAAACCCTCAGGTTAACTTCGTGCAACAATCATTTTTTCATGTACATCAGTTATTTCTACATTCATTATGGTTTCACACTTGGTCGCCACACGCTTGGCTTCCGTGTCTGCTGCTTGATTTCCTCGTGAGATAAAATCTGTCCCCTTTGAGTGGGCGGTGTATTTGATGACTACTATGCCCACTGTGAGCTGTAGTGCCTTAATAAGCCTATACAATAAGGCTGCGTGCTGCACTGGCGTGCCGTCCGCTCGGAGGTAGCCCCTCCTTTTCCAGCGCGCTAGGCCTGCGTGCACTGTCAGCGTCACATAGGCAGTTACTTTCTGGTCTGCGTGATTTTCAATAGTGAGGATCAATACCAATAATTCTGCAGCTTGCACTGAATAATGAGATGGTAATCGTGCACTAATGAGTACTCGAAATTCTCCATTTGCTGTGTGCTTCACCACAGCAGTACCTGTATATCTTTACCCATCATTTTGATCGATTCTCGAGGAACCATCAACAAAGACAATTTCCCCTTCTGCCAATGCATTCTCTTTCACTCTGGGAATTTCATCATCGAATTCTTCATAGTTTGCGCAGTCATGGAAGGGCTCTCAGTCAGTGACTGGCTCTGCTATAAACATAGCTGGGTTCACTATCTTACATCGAATTATCTTAATCAATGGATTAGATATGATCACTTCATAAGCAGAAGCTCTCTGAGATGTCAGTGTGCCTTTCGGTTTTTCTACAATGGCAAATAATGCGTGCTCGACGTACAACGTCATTGAGCATCCCATCACAATGGTTGTAGCCTTCTCTATGGCGAACGCTGCGGCAGCTAAACTTTTTTCGCAAGGGAAGTGACCTCTCATCACTTATCTCATCACTTATCCAAATTCCCACTGTAGTATGCCAGGGGCATGTACCTGAATGTGGTTCTCTGTTTGAGTATTGCCGTCATAACAGTGCCATTATTGTGTGAAAACAGGTAGAATTCCTCTGCATAATTGGGAATCCCTAAAACTGGTGCCATGCAAATGGCTTTCTTGAGTTCAATAAACCCTTCTTCCATGGTCACCTGTGCCTTCTTTAGGGCTTGTAACAAGGGCTTGGTGTATGAGCTGTAGTCAAAGACCCATGCCCTGACATAATTGCAAAGACCTAGAAAACTCTGCATCTGTTTTATCGTGTGTGGCTTGGCTGTGTTCTAAATGGCCTCAGTCCTTTCAGGGGTAACCCTTTTCCCCTCATGCGAGATCAGCTGCCCTACGTACAGCACTTCTTGCTGACAATATTGTAACTTCTCTTTGTCAACTTTATATCCTTTCTCAGCCAATATAGTCAATAGCTGAATAGAATCGGGTCTGCACCTTTCCTCTGTCGTGCTGCAAATTAAGATGTCATCCACATATTGCAACACAACACTCTCTAATGCAACATTGCTTCAGTCCATCTGCAGGACTGTGTAGAAAATTGAAGGAGACTCACAGTACCCCTGGGGTAACCTCATGCTTTTCAGGCGCATCTGTCTGAACGTGAATGACATCAAATCTTGTGAGTCTTTGTGCAATAAGATTGAGAAAAATGCATGTTTTAAGTCAATCACCGTGAAATGTTTTGCATCAACGGTATATTACATAGGATTGTGGACGGGTTAGAGACTAGAGGGAACTCGGCTTCTACAATATCAATTATTGGACGTAAATCTTGAATTAGTCTCCACGAGCCTCCCTTTGATTTTTTTAATCGGATAAACTGCGGTGTTGCATGACAACTCTGACGTCACTAAGATGCCCTGTTCCATTATAGCAGAAATTGTCTTGAAAATCCCCTCATCTGCTTCCCTAGACATGGGATATTGTTGTGCCTTTGGCAAAATTGCTCCTGGTTTCAATTTAATCCTCACTTCTCCCCTATCAGTAAGCCTACATTATAGGGGCCTGTAGTCCACACTGAGACAGGCACCTGGGCCATATCATCATCAAAATATTCAAGACGGTTTTGTGCCAGCATCATTCTCTGGGGAACGTCTCTCTTATGATCATTCTCACCCAAAAAATGAGATTAACCTCAACTGTTGTTTCCTCAACATCTGTTTGTTCGTCAAACAGATCGTCATCAGTTACGTTAGTCAATCTGTACCCTTCCTCAATGGCGATTACTTTGCACCATTGTCTGCTTTTATCATCACAACCATCGATCACAGCCATCTTTCCTCACACTATGGCTGTGTTTATTGCCAAGGGAAATGCTTGTGCCTTTTCCTTGTGCATAGGTATTCCTGGCCTAAATAGAAACTCATCTGGGGTTCTCATGGTTTTGTCTGCAAGGCCTGGTAAACCTGCCATTAACACACACACTCCATACGATTGTCATGTTTATCTTTGTCATTAGGTCTCGTCCCAATATATTTACTGGGGTTTGCCTCGAATATAGCAGAGGCACATTCATATCACATTCTCCTATAGAGACTGGAAGTTCATTTGTAAAAGGAACATGACTTGTTGCTCCTGTGAAGCCCTGAGTATTTATGGAATCGCCGGACAAGGAAAACTTGCCTTCATTTGAACACAAGCGTGTTGCACCTGTGTCAACTAAGAAGGAATATTCGTTATCCCCTATAACGACATCTACCCTTAGTTCCTCTTGAGGGTTAGGTGTCACTGATAGGATAGAACACATCAGGTTTCCCAGTGAGCTGTCCTAATCCATATATAGCTTTGTCCCTTGCTGAGGGAATGGACTTCCTCCATCACCAGTGTTATTTCTCATTCCAGAATTCAGTATCTGTCCAGGATTTGTTGTCTGTGACATTTGAATAGGTGACTGTTGAGACTTTCCTTGTGGAACATTTGTCATATTCTGAGGTTGCAAGCTTTGTTGTGCTCCCGGCACTTGCTGTTGCACCATGTGATTTTGTGCAATTCGATTTCCACCCTGCTGTAAAAACACAGGTGGATTCACCATACCTATTCTTGTTCCTTGGTCATTTTGCATCATGCCTTGACTCTTGCATGTGCTTGCTAGATGCCCTGTCATCCCACACGTCCAACATATTGGCGGTGGTCTGGTTATTTGCCCATTGGACATATCCTGATTGCCATTTTGCATATTTTGAAAACCTCCCTTATTACCTTGGAAACCTCCCTGATTACTCTGCCATCCTCTTCCTCAAAAGCCTTTCCCTCTTGGGTAGAACCCATTACTACCCTGATTAACCTGCTGTTGATTATTGGCCTGCTGAATGTTCGATCCGTCTGTGCTAGTGATCATTGCCCCTTCAATGGCATATTTTGACAATTTCTTCTGCACTAATTTTGCCTCTTCAGCTTTTCGTGCAGCCTCTTTTTTGCAATTCTTCTCTTGCAGCAATCTGCAATAGTGCGGTATGGTCAACTGTATTTCAGACCACGGTTTGTCCTTGATTCATAGCAATTTCTTCAGTTGCTTCTGCATCTGATCTGACAGTCCTTGGCATAATAAATGGTAAAACACGGGTATATATTTCCCCCAAGATTCACAAGTTTCAAGCACCCGAGCGTCTTGGAAATTCTGAATGTAAAGCAAAGGATCCTCGGACTCCTTCATTTTTCGTGTCATTATAGCTCCCATGTCAGATGTATCCGGGTATAGCAATAGTAATGCTTTCCATACCGCGGCTCTGCAATTGTTAAATGGAGCTCCATTGTGTGCAGTGTTAACTGTAGTCATGCCAGGATAACCTGTACGCTTCCACACATTGTGAGCTCTATCACCAAGTATGGCGATTGAAAGACCCTTAATATCCCCAATAGCCAACGTGTTCTTTTTCGAGGAACTGGAATTGTAATACATGGCACTTCTTTTCCTCTCTCATCATTTTTCTATCCGGGTGATAGTCCCACATCGCTGTCTATCTGGCAATGTCCTTAGTCGGCTCACATATGGTGGTGGAGACACCCCACTCTGACCGTAAGATACTCCTTCGTGTCAGTCTTACTGTGTGGCTGACTCTGATGCCTTAGGTGCAGACTCGCTAGAATCTGACCATCTTATCCCTTTTCCTCCAGAGAAGCTTTTTTCATGTCTTCTCTCTTCTTCCTTTTATTCATATATCTCTCTTTCTGCGTCTGATATCGTGCAACTTTTGTCATCCTCCTCATTCCTGTTTAGCATCAGCCTATCTAGGGACAGCTCTCTGTTTCTGCTACTTCGGAAGGCGTCCTCAGTATCGTACAGCTGAGTACTCTCAAGCCTCTCGGCCTCTCCTCTCCCTTGGGGTACTTGTTCTAGCCCCATTTCATTATATATTCTATCAATCATTTCTCCGATGCTTCTGGTGTCGAAGTCATCTTCGATATTTGCCCTACACGTGTCTGGTACTGAATCTTATTCAGGAAAGAATTCTTCTATGTCTTCCCAATCTACTACTGGATCAGGTTTTTTAACCTCTCTCTCCAGATATTCAAGATCGCGTGCTCTCTATCTTCCCTTACGTTCATTGCCATCATCGAATTCTCTGCGCTTCCTTGCTTCCTCTCTGACTCTATCTTCTTCCTGTTTCTTTGCATCTCTACGTTCATTTTCCCTTCGTATTTCCTCATCCCTTTGTCTTTTTATTCTCTTCTCCCTTGTCTTCTGTTCTTCTTCTTCTATTCTCTGCTGTTCTTGCCTGCTCTGATCGTTAGCTGTTCTCTGCTGATATTCGTGTTTCTTTTCTTACTCTTCACAATACAACTGCTCTCGTCTCTGTCTATCTTTTTTCCTGATTCTTTTGTCTCTCTATCCTTTTTCCTTTTCCTTCCCTTTTCTTTGTAAATCGTCTGGCTCTCCCCTTTGTCTCACGTCCTCAATACATTTACCATTGAGTTTCAATAGAATCTGACCTCCCATCCATTTGTTCTGTGTGAATGCTATCTCATCAGTTCTATCCTCATCTCCTTTCCATCTCTTGCCCTCTATCTCTGTGTTTAGAGATGTACTTGCTTGTGCCTGGTCTCCTTTCTCTTTCTCGTGCCTCTCCTTGTCTCTCGGGACTTTGGAGGTGATATCTCTGTCTCTATCTTTGTCTGGGTTTTCGTCACTACTTTGCGTAGGTGACTCATATGCTGGGTTGCTATATCACGTGGCTGCTTTAAGTTCCCTCAGCGGGTATAATCCTTCTTCTTTACTGGCTTTGATCTTTGTTTCAGATGGGGCAGGTTGCGCAGAAGGCGTCTCACCCCCTCTGTACATACGTTAAGTTTCCAATCTAAAGGCGGCTCCTCCTCCTTATTCTCTTGGTACATTTTCCAAAGTTCTAAACTCGCTAGGAGTTTGTCCAACTTTTTGCCCGTGTATGTGGCGGGCAAATATGTCGTCATGTGTTGTAGGATCGTTTTAGATAGCGATCCTCCTTGGTGCTATGGCATAAACATTTTGTGGGCGGTTCCTTTAACCCACCCATTCTGCACTGTACTTTTTCAGCTTAGGTGCATGTTTTGGCAACTGCTTGCACAAGTGTATTAACGGTGTAACGTCTTCCATGCTTACATTTGTTCACCTTCTCCTTATATAACACCTTGTTATGCTTTTACGCTTTTTAAGCAAGCCCAACAATATGAGCGGCCACCAATCGTTGCAAGCTCCAATCCTGTTTTTTCACAAAAATGTATTTTTTCTTTTCCAAACAACAACCATCAATTCATATTATACAATATCTTAGCTAAACAATCTCATAATTTTTGTGCTAATTCCTCCAAAATTGTTTTCTTATTCTATGACATCAGAGAGAGAAAAAAAAGGAAAAAAAGAAGAAAGAAAAAAAAAACACCACAAGACAGACATGCAGACTAGACAGACTGCGGCAGGCTACACAAATCTCCTGGCCCTATTAGTATTCCGACATGGAATGTAAGCCCATTCCTTTCAGATCGCTTCTTTCATTGATTCTGGTATTCTACTGCATCCTATTTTTTCAGGACTTTGAATGCAGGCTTCTTCTAACCGCTATGTTAAAGCGTAGGTATTTGGGTGTATCCTTTCTCTGCTCAGGTATCCTCCTGGTATCCTCTCTCTAGCTCGGGTAAACTCCCGGTATCCTCTATGCTCGGTCACCCTCGAGTCACTATATCCTTCCCCTTATATATATATACATTCTACTCTTACCGTATTGTTATTTTTGTCCCGCCTCCCTCCGTTGCCTTCCTTTACTTGTTCTAAGGCATGCAACGTTTTGCCAAAGTGTTTAGTCTTTTTCACTCACTGTTCGCATGTTTTCCTCTCTGGATCCTCGGGATCACTGCCTTTCGTTTCCCCGTCTCCTGCTTTTCGCTCGATCGGCTGCTCGTAGAAGTGGGAAGGGGTTTGTGGCCGAAAACACAGGTTCCTTCAGACCTCAACCTGCAGGTTTTACAATTTAGTCTAGCCACTATATACGGGGAGCTTCTCGGTCCACTTAGCCGGATGGCAAAGGACTTGTGATAGTGTCGAGGACCTAGAGTTACTTTATGTTGACGGTCAATGGGTGTCTTATCTAATCGATAATCGATAAACCATCCTCTCCCTGATACCAAGTGTGCACTAGGACCCCAACCGGCCCATAAAGCAAATCAATAATTACAACTCAATGGTTTGGCAAAGGGAGTCCGTTTAATGACAAGTACAAAAAAACAGGGAGTTCATGAATATCAGCAATCGCTCGATCTTCCTTCTCGCTTTAACAACACCAATGAACTTCATAAAAACACATCTTTTATAGTAAAAACTTGTCTTTACTGATGTGTAACTCTCAAAATGTTGCATGTAATTCTATTGGTTATGGGAAGGTAACTTTAATATAGGTACTATATCTGTATATGGTAACGGAGTGAGGGGATTGGATAAACAGTGTCAGGTGGGGCACCTAAGCCCTTCTTTCAAAATGGCTGCTGTAGACGTCACTAAAAGTATGTCTCATTGGTTCTACTACTATAGGAACCTAGATTACTTGGTCCACGATGATTGGTTTGGCAACAACCCCATTCATACTTTTCCACTTGCTTAGCAGCGTGCAGAATAGCCAGCCAGGTGCAGGGAGCTCGTCTGCAACCCCAGCCTTCCTCCAATTATTGCTACAATCAATCATCACCTCAGTGGTCGTGTGTCAATGATTTCTTTCTGGTTGGCCTCGAGACTGCTTCTCGGTCTGGAAAAGTTAAGAAATCTGTGCATGGCACACGGCCACGCGTAGGTGTGAAAGTTTCATCCCGTCTCGCTTGGCTGGTCACATGATTCAGACACCGTGAAATTGTCTTATTCTTCATGCAATTCGTATATTTGATTTAATTTTGCCATCCATCTGCCTTCTGTGGCTTATCTTGACCTTTCTGAACAGGATACTCTGTTCTTCTCTTCATTAATTGTTGTTAAAAGTCGAATTTTTTTTTCAATAGGTTTTTTATTCGAAATGGGGGGGTTCCCCCTCCAACCCTCCTTTTTTTTATTTTTTTTTTTATTTTACCCCTTTTTTTTACTTACCAAACCCAAAAAATACATATAAATAGAAAAAGAATACATTTGACATTATTTTTTTTACATTTTTTTTTCGACATTTTTGTCATTCGACATAATTCTTTCGATATTTTGACTGACCTTGGCTTCTTGGCATGACTTGCCTTCGTCTGAGTTTTCTCTCTGTCCTTAATTCTCGATTTTCTTGCTGCAAAGCTCTCCTCTTGAGACCTTAAGTAACCTTTGGTCAGTTCTGCTCTTGTGCATAGTGGAAGTATACTTATATGAAGTTTTTTCTTTAGGTAGATATGTATAGGTGGCACTTGACGAAATCTATTTTACTACTAAGCTTTAGCAAGCCTCACGATTTTCTTAGCTTCTTGTGGTTCCATGAATATGTACACGAAAAACTAACTGAATATCTTCATCGTGCCTATGACATAAGATTCTGACATTTTGAGATCGCGATTTCACTTTTAGGGTCATGATGTCCCTTATCCATGGTGTTTTGTCTCTTTTCGTCATTCGCAGGTCGTCATATCTTCTATGTGTGAGTCAGTCCGGGTTCTTGTGATGTCGCTATTCGTCTTCCTTCAGTATCTTTTTAGCTTCTTCAGGGACTGTGCTTTGACACTCTTCATTTTGTTTCATCTGTAGATATGGCTTTCTCAATGGGTACCTTACTGTCCAGGTTTTCTTAGCTGTTGATACTTCAACCGGTGCTGTTCTTTTGATAGGTACTGGACAGAGCCCCACTGCAGCTCTCTGCTGGTTTATTTGCTCATCATACGTCACATATTTCGGCGTGAATGTTCCTGGTACTTCAAAATGGATGTTTGGAGTGTGGGTCATGCTTGGGACCTCCTGTACACCACCATGACATTGTACACCACATAGTCATGTGAATGCATGCAGAACTGCCAAACAATCAACACACAGCCATGACGCAAACGGTGAGGTGTAAGTGTCCCAGCTATAGAGAGGGGGTGGTGAAGTGACAGTCCACCCATTGCAGCAAGTGTGTGGTAAGGCGTAAGTGGACCAATACAGGAGTGTTGTAAGGAGTGGGAATCCTCACTAGAGTGAAAGTGTTGTTCTTATCTCAGCACAGTTAGTGTGGGGATATTCATGTTCCCAGTGCAGAGGGTCTTGTGAGATATAAGTGTCCCGAATACACATGGAGTGCAGTGTGGTATAGGTATAAGTAGAAGAAGTAGTACAGTGTGAGTGCATCCCCCTGCAGACATGGTGTAGTGTGCTGTGAGTATACCAACATGGAGAGAGAGTGGTGAGATGTAAGTATCCTCAGTGCAGAGAGTGTGATTATGTGTAAGCATTCCTAGTACAAAGATAGTATGTGTGACAGAATGCCATCTGGCGAGGGTGAATTAGTCCAAGATTTGTTTTATTTTTATTACATAAAATGGTGCAGGAATTTCTGTTTCTGAAAGGGGGCCTGCTTATCAGACCTCCCCCCTTCCATTTCATAAATGCTTGGTGCCACAATTATAGTGCAACCATGTGTATTTGTTGAGATATCCTAGAGGCGCCTTCAGCGTCAGCGCTGCAGTGCTACGGGGAAAGTTCAAAGGCCACATGTACATTCCTGACAGCTGCTGTAACACAAGGTTCCTCCACACAGAGATGGCGCTTTAATCTTATGCACCTCTGATCTAAATTATAATAGGGGTGTGCCTTAATAAGTCTGGTAGCATGTAAATCTGTAAACAGAAGCCATGACTGGTGGCATCTAAGAGCACACAATCATACAGCCACAACAATTTGATATCACACTACAGTCAGCTCTGTGAGCAGGGCCCAGCTATTACAGGACTGATGTATATTGGTGGATGGTCTAACTGTGGAACAATGGCCAGGATGCTGCCTCTTGGGAGGACAGCATCTTCATCCCAAGGTACAGAAATCTCCTCCAGGATCTCCTGGGTCTCCAGGGAACAGGTGCTTCAAAGGCAGTACTGACATTACAGAGCTAGTCTCACATTAGGGCGCTGACCATTGGAATCCAATTGAAGTCAGCAGGCATGGGAAGGGGGCAGCATTAGAGTAGCCAGGAGGGAGAGGTGGGATAAGAGAAGACTTCCACCATCTTGTTTGCAGTTAGGGCTTTCTACGTTCTATCCTCCCATTTCCTGCAGGCAGTGCACACTGGGTGCCTTCTTTAGAGTCCTCTGTCATAGGAGTGAACACGGAAGGTATCCAAGGCAGCGAAGAGAAGATCCATCCCCAGAGGGAGCAGTCAGGGTGAACTTCTCTAGAGCTAACCCTCTCTGATGATGTGGCAAGAGACATATATAACCAATCTTTGGATGTGAAAGGGCCCCTGTAGGTGCCAGCCAAATTCTTGGAGTGCAAGTGCAGAACTGAAGGACTTACCTTGCCCTCGATGCCCTTGACTGGGTCACAAAACCCTGCCTATGCCTGCATTTACTAACCACGTTGATGCCAGTTTGGGTGCCTTCTACTCCTGCTAAGCTACTACATGTAAACCACCTGAGCCTTTTTCGACCCCGATGCCCAATGGACATCTGCATCTCAGAGTATTCCTCAAGATCAACAGCTAAGCAACAGCATCTCTGCATCTGAGGACCACAGAAGCTTCCAGAGACCCATTGCCTGCAATTCTCAGTGTCTTCAACCTGAAAGCTGACACTGCTTCTAATCAGCCCTGCATCATTAGACCCAGCACCAACACTCACAGACTCAACACTGGCCCAGGGCTGAAAGCGACCAGACTACCAGTGTGACGCTGAAAAGCATGGCTAAACAATTTCAGGCCCCAAACATAAGAACATAAGTTATCTGAAGAGGCCCCGTACCCCTGGTTCACATTTTGGGACCACAGAGACTTTGTATGTCCCCCTTTTCCTTTTCCTTCAAAGATATATCCTTGAACAGTGACATTGTTGCCAATTTATCGTCTTAACACCCCTGCTCATGAGCTACCTATAGTGCCCATCCACACAAAAGTCTACATTTTCTGAGTTTCCTGTACAGGGGTTGGTTTTTTTGTATTTTCTATTCAGCTTATTGCATTTTGTTTGATTGAAAGTCTATATTCTTATAGAATATTTTTAGATTGGGGATTTCTTATTTATTTTGGGGGATTTCTTATTTATTTTGGAACCAAGTTATTTGTGTTATTATTGTCATCACCCCACACCCTCCTGAAAACATAGCCTGCCGTCGGCCGTAGTTACCAAAGGAGGTGAAGGAGGTGTACGTGTTGGGCTGTGTTAGGGAGATTTTTCCCATTTTAGTGTTTCAATTCTCCCACCTTAGAGACCCCCAGCTCTTTTGCTGAACTTTGGGACTTTGTACTTTTAATCCTATGTGTTTTCTGTGTTTGTTTTTGGAGTCTGACACACTCCATGGGCATCATCTTTTTACATTGTGACACACAGCACATTCAGTGCAGTGTAACAGAGAAATCCTTTGGATTTCTGCTAAGGTTGAAATACCTTCTCTTGGATAACTACTGTTTCCAAGAGTAGTAAAGTGAAAATGACTTTACTTACATTTCCTCTTTATAGACCCAGCACAAACTATCTTAAAATAGAGTGCTGGGCGGGTTACTTAGTATCCCCTTTGTCTATCTTCTGATGTAAACATTTTTATGTTACCCTTTCTACAATTAATTGCTGGTGGCAGTCATTTACTTTTTCCTACCATTGTGTATTTTTACCGCAGGCTGAATCCTCCACTGCAGTATTGCACCAATGGGTGCCCATTTGGTCAAAATTACCCTGGTCTTCTTTTTTCACCATTTCTTACTGTAAAGGTCCTTCCTGAGATTTACTCTGTGCGCCAAATTAGGTTTGGTCCCTTCATTCATTTTGTCTTTGGCGGGATTAACTAGTGAAGCCGGTCTCTCGCTCCAGCGGGTCTGATAGGGCAGGAAGCTCCCTGTGTTTAGTCTACTTGTTTGCAGGAATGCACCCAAAGGTGATTTGCTGGCTGGCTGTCCATGCAGGACAGCCACCCTGCTGTGTGAGTGACAGCTAGGCTGCAAATGAATGGTAGAGACTTACATAAAAAGCAAGATCTTTTGCAAGGAAGGCAGAGTCTACCGCTGGACGAAGGAATCCAAAGAAGAACTTGGAAGAGAAGCTTGCTGCAACTCCTGGACCATTGGTTTGCCCGGTGAAGCCCTGCTGCAGTGCTGAAACTCCGAATGCGCCTCGACTAGAGAAGCCCTGCAAAGGATGACTTCTCCCCTTGTGTTGGTGGGACCAATCGACCCCAAGACGAACTTGACTGGAAATCCTCTCTCTGCTCGCTGTACTTCCATTGCTGCTGCAGGAACCGAGTGCCAGGGGACAGGAACACCAGAATCAAGTGCATCATTTTTAAGCCGGACCCGAGCTCCAGGAAGATCCTCTGGACTCCCTCGAAGCAGGGCTGACCAAGCCTGAGCCACCTCAACAGAGTGCCGGAGCCCAGAAGCAAGGAAAGCCCAAAAGGTGTCCAAGAAGCACAGTGGTGCTATTCGCAAGAAGCTGAAACTGCAAAGTGCCGCTGATTTGCCCATTGCTGCTGCCCCCCTTCGAATCGTAGTGCAGGAGTCCCTAGACGTCCTCCCTCTTGTCCCCACGACTCAGGCCCAGGAACAAAAGAATCTGCCACACTACAACAGGAACAGAATCCAGCTGGAACCATTTCTTCAGACCTAAGGTACTGTGAACTAAGTCTTACTTACCTCTTGTTGTGTAGCTTGCTAGCTCTCAGTTGAGACTTGCAGTTGCTGCCTTCTGCAGAGTTTCTTGCAGCTTTGCCCTTCACAAGCTTCCCAGCTTGTGGCCCAACAGTGATTTCTTTTTCAACAAACTCTCTATAACATTTTGCAAGACTTTTACTTACCTTCAAGAAGTGCCTCAGCTCCCGTAGACTTTGCTCAAGTGACATTGGCTGTCCTGGCTCCCTGAAGACTCATCTAACCTCTGACTTTGTGTTTTAACTATCCCTCCAAAACAACATACATACCTTACTTGTATAGCTGCGAAAGGGTTAATCTAAATTGCATTGGAGGGTTCAAAAGTGCTTACCCATTTGAGAAACGTGTTAACCATTGTTTACTTCCCTAACCTTTTCCTTTTTGCCATAACTTCAGTATTACCATTTAAGTGTGAAAAGTGATATATTAATGTCCACAGTGTCCTAGCAATTGAAGTCACCTCAGGGTGTAGGAATCTCTGTGTACCATGCCAAAAGGGTATTTACTTACTTTATTGAACTGAAGGAGTGTACTTTAAAGTGGAATTGTTGCCAATTGCTCCCTTCTAAAGAAGGCTTATTTTAAAACTGACTGTTAAATTAATACATAATTATTTAATCAAGAAACCTTGAGTGTAAGTGTTATTTGGATACTTGTTGCTGTGAAACCCTATGTTGCAACCCTACAGCTCACAATGATCCCTCTTGAGATACGCCTGGCTGCTCAGTCTCTCTACCACGTTGTGTAGTACAGACTTATACCAAAGGTTGGGTTGCCTATTGCCAAGAGGACTCTCCGCCCCCTGCAACTTATCCATAACAGGACCGCGAGACTTGTCCTTGGCCTCAAGCCCAGGGATCGTATCTTTCCAGGACTGAAATCTCTGCACTGGCTCCCAGCGGCTGCTAGGATTATGTTCAAAACCCTCTGCATCGTCCACAAGGCCTTCTGGGGCCTGGGACCTCAATACCTTCAACTCTCTCTCCCCAAATACCTTCCTTCGCGAGCTCTTCGCTCATCTACCTCAAACTTCCTCAGGGTCAGTCGCTTCTCCAAGCAACGAGTTGGTGGTAGATCTTTCTCTAGAACAGCCTCCCTGAAACTTGAGGGGAATCATCTCTGGTTCCGGAAGCACCTCAAAACCCTTCTCTTTGCTTGTGCTTTTTCTCCTCCTCTCCCTTGCTAACTTCCTGGCTGACACTGAATTTGCACTGGTTACCTGGTCACCCCCTGATCTCAGGCCCAGGTCCCATTCCCCCAGTCACACTCTTGCACTGCCTTCCTGTCTACCCCAGCACTTGGGGACTGTTTCTGTAGCCTACAGTTCCACTACCAGCACTTGACTCCTGGTGTCGGCACTTATCCTTGCACTTACCACCAGCTGGCCATACTTTTACTTACTGTTTAATTTTGTTTTTTTTCTTACCCCATGTATTGCACTGTCCTCTCCCCCTCCCCCCCGCACTTCTCCTCCTTCCCCTTCCCATGCACTTGCGTGATCTGAATGACACCTGGCCTAGTAGGATCGTTGTCTGTCCTCCCTCTGTTCCCCCTCCCTTGCCTCGTCGCTTTGAAACACTTGTGTATAGGCGTGTTATAAATGCCATATCATATCATCATATCATATCACAAGACTGGTGTAGTCTCCCACAGGGTTACTACATACAATGTTGCCTAACAGGCTGCGTCTGTTTCACCATCATGATTGATATCACTGCTGCTTTTGCAGTAGTTTGGGTCAAAGTAGGTAGTTTAGCCACTGCTCATCCTTGTACTCCTGCAGAGCAGTAGTCCTTCTTCACACTGTGGTGCAGTTTAAGAGTCACTGGTATGGAGGAAGTGTTAGAAAGCGTGCATGTGTGTGGCTCCCTAGTACAGAAATAGAGGGTGGTGAGGTGTAAGAATTCCGAGCACAGTGAGAATTTGGTGCAGTCATATGACCAGATACAGAGGCAGTGTAGTGTCCTTCTGAGAGAAGTAGTCTGGTGAGGCATGGATTATCCTGGTACAGAGGGAGAGTGGTGAGATTTAAGAAGAGAGAAGGTAATCACGTAAAAATGTTTCCATGTTTCCAGTACAGAGTGGGTGTGAGAATCGAGGAATCCTCACTAAAGAGAGAGTGTGTGTGCTGCATTTACTGCAGCGCATCAATAGTGGTGAGATTCAAGTATCCCAGTACAAAGTGTCTGGTGAGGTGAAAGGGCGCCCGGTACAAAGGGAGTGTGGTGCAGTGTAAATGCTCCCGGTATAGAGGGGAAGAGCTGTGAAGTATGTGTGTCGCAGTACAGGGGAAAGTGTTTTGAGGTGTGAGTGCCCCCAGTACAGAGAGTATAAATGGAAACCGGGGGCCAGATTAGCACAAAGTCTTTGTTTGGGCCAGAAGATGGTGCCTCTGCTTCATCTGCAGAACTGTGTCTCAGCTAGTGGACGGTTAGCCCATTTGGGCATCTGGGCAGTCAACCACCTCCTTTCAACCA
Source organism: Ambystoma mexicanum (assembly GCF_040938575.1). Taxonomy (NCBI): domain Eukaryota; kingdom Metazoa; phylum Chordata; class Amphibia; order Caudata; family Ambystomatidae; genus Ambystoma; species Ambystoma mexicanum. The sequence continues at coordinate 159,057,215 of NC_090925.1, forward strand.
GAGGCGTTGCTAGGGGGGGGCTAAGGGGGCTGTAGCCCCGGGTCTTTTGGTTGTAGCCCCGGATAGAATCTCAGGAGCTACAGCCAAAAGGCTAGCCAGCCCCCGGTCCCAACACTTCCGACATTAGTGTAGCCCAGGGTCTTTTCCAGACCTATCAACACCCCTGCTTTCAACCATCACTGCAGAGACATTGTCTCCACAAACTGTCTCAGGAAGATAGCTCAGTGGCAAGCGGCAACGTGCTTGCCTTGGAAGCAAGACGACACGGAGCAGCAAAGGTTCAATCCCCGGGTCCGCGCTTAGAAACCTCTGGGTATTAAGCACGTTATAAATAACCTATCATATCACATCATATCATAAATGGGAGCCTGGAGACATTGTGAGTTCTTGACTCCTCCCCCATTCTGTCTCTCAGATAAGTTGGGGTGTGGTCAGAATGCTGGCCCCCCACTCCTATTTTATGCCAAAGCAGAGAGAGACGGGTCAAGGGGGAGGCACTCTGTGGGCCACTCCCTTCCTGAGCAGGGCAGTAAAACAACATCACTCTCCATGCTGGACACATTATAGACCAGATGAACCAGAGCAGAGAGACTGCCAGATTGGTGCATGTAGGTACATACTTGTGTGTGTGTTTGTATGGCTACGTGGGTGTGTGTGTACACCCATGCTTGTGTGCCGGGGGTAGAACTGGGCAGAGCGAGCCACAAGGAGTAGAACTAGGTCCTAAAGGCGACATGGGGGTATAACTTGGCCCAGATTCTGACATGGTATCAAATCTGGGCCTTGAACCGCAATAGAGGCAGAATTGCTCCTGAGAGTGAAATGGGGGCAATAATGAGCCCTGGGAATGGCATGGCTCAGAGGTAAGACTGCAGAGCGATATGGGGGCAGATCTCGGAACCAAGCTCTGCCCATAAAAATGTTGCACATTTTAAAGTCAGGACTTACTGATTTTCTTTGGGCACAGTGTAAAGACTGGAGGGGGTTATCTGTACTCCTGTCCTCTGTATGGCAGAGTAGAAGCACAGAGGACCCCAGCCAAGATTCTCTATTCGGTAGCTATGGGCGAGCAATCAAGGCTTAAGCTCTCAGGCGGTGATGCTGGCTGGTTCTTAAGTATAGTCCCCAAGCCCCCACAAAGGAATGTCCACACCCTATGTTAGTGATAGCACAGTTCTTTATATAAATAAGGTTCAAGTTATATACACACACAATAACACACTTTGTGCTCAGGCAATACTATAATGATGAATGTACAATTTCTATGTGGTACCACAATTACTCTTTGACTCCATTAAAATGCACCAACTGCTGACAGTTTCAAATGGCATACAAATCAATAGCAAAAGTTATCAACCATAGACTTGGGAGGAAAACAAGTTGGTTAAACAATTGGCAGAATATGTGTCTTGTTACCTAGACACAGTTCTGTGTGAGGATTCCCCCACCTGGGTAACCTGTAAATAAACATATACTGACAAGCCCTGTGCATATATTGCTTAGCAGAGTCTTATTTCCCTCTACAAATGTTCCAGTACCCCAATGTACCTGGTTTAGCAGAGTTCGACGACGGGTCGTCCACAGATCCTTCTTGAGTGAACTCCCTTTCGGCAGGAGTCACAGATCGTCGAGATTCCTCGAAGAAAATGTAAGCAATGTTTTCGAGGCGGCAGCTTCGGCCTTCGCTGTGCTCATCGGCGATCAATCGTGGATGTCCTGTGATGACGAGGCATGCGGTGGACCTCGATGATGATAGCTTGTTGCCGCAAAGAGTCAATGAAGAACGTAGGCCCAGCAAGGGCGTCGGGTCATCAGCGTTTGGTGTCGGCAATCGGGACTCGACCACGGCTGGCTTTCGGATCCTCGTCGGCGTCTTTGAGGACTTCGGGTGGTGGGAACCCACCGGCGGATTCTCCTCAGTTTGTCGGCGACCTTGACTTTCTCCGGCGGGACAAAGCGGTCGACGGTATGGGCAAGGGAGTCCTTGATTCAAATATCTTAGGCAAGGGAGTGTTGCGGCTCCAGTCAGCGATGATGCTCGTCGATGGCGATGTATTTCATGTCTGGGAGCTTTGCTTCAGATTCCTCAGCGGTCCCGGTCTCCGGTCGGCAGCCTTTCGAGGACTGACTTCCAGGGAGCCTTGGTGAAGGTTAGCTGGTGCACGATGTTCCCTCGTAGCTCGGGATGTTCTTTGGGCACATAACGTGTGAAAATATGTTTTAAAGTAGAAATGCTGGCATATGTTGTTGAGAAAGGCCTAATGATTTTATTTGGAAAACAGCTAGCATGAAAATGTGTTTTACAGTGGCACTATTAGTACATTCTATGGCTTTTTTCCTAATGTTTCCAAAATGTGTTATGTAAAATGCACCATTTTTACCCATTATTTTAAAAATGTTCTTGCGGGAGAAGCCCGCCAAGAAGCCACCTGAATTAATTTTAGCATGCTTACTGTGCTTGGAAAATATGCAGGAAACAAAGTCAACCACTTTCAATCATTAGTAGCCAATGGCATTCAAGCGCTTATCAAAGTTCATCCATTTCCAAGGACCACAGTACAGATTCCTGCTATCTACACTCCTCTGCAGTCCCATGTTTTCCACTGCCGTCGATCTCCCACCTGCTGGGCCACACCCAATTCTTAAACACTGTTTTACACGCCGAGTACCCTGTAATGCGCCCCAAATCATACAGTAAACTCCACTATTCCAAGTAATTGTAATTGGTTATTCATAACGCACTTAATATCCATAGGTTTCAAAGCGCGGACGAGGGGATCGAACCTGTGTCGCTCTGCGTCGTCTTGCTTCCAAGGTGAGCGTGTTGCCCCTGAGCTATCCTGCCCAAAATCCTGCAGTAAACCTGGTCAGCACACTCCCATGCACCCACAATTAATGGGGGGTATCCCAGCACACTCCACTGCACCCAGATGCCCCCCTCACCGTTCCCCCTCAGCACCCACCCAGCACACCAACACTCCTATCAGTAATGTACCATGCACCCCGCACTCTCAACCTGATACCCTCAAAAATCCCTGCTGTACACACTTCTGCCCATCCCCCTCAGGCGTGCACACTTCTGATGTCCACTGCATGAGCAGAAATTGCCCTGGAATGAGCAAACGACTAAGCAAAGCCGGGGGAGGCCGACACCTCCCCGGTCAACCACTATATTTTACAGCACATTTTTCAGAAGGAATTGGGGTGCGGGGGGGGGGGGGGTTAGGATTGACTTTACATGTAGGTTTGAAAGTATATCTTAGCAACCATCACCCAACCTGCTGTGCTACCTTCGTAAGATTCCTCTTTAAGGTTTGTCCGATGCGGATCCATGATATGGCTGCAAGCCATTGCATTGCCAAGACTGCAGTGCGTGTACATGAGTTGCCATCACCCCTAGCAACGTTGCCCCTGCACGCAGGCTCTTCTGGGGTGCATCCCCTTCACCCCCTGCACCCTGCCCTGCACTACTCGGAAATGCCCCTGTGCACCCTGATTAGCAGCCCAGCAACCTCATCATCACTCGGCTCCTGCAACACCCCAAACCCGTCCCTGCACCTGAGTAACACACTTCCCTGGGTACTTTTTTAAAAGTAGAGGAATGCCGTACCCGATCGTTCCCTCCCACTTTGACCCCTGCCTGCCCTTTCTCGCAACACACGCCCCTGCAGCTATTGGTAGCACTCAGACCCCTGCGCCCCTCATCACCCCCTCCTATAAACTCTATCGTATAGGCAACAGTCTCATAATAGTCCTCCCTAGCACTCGAAAGCACTCTTGTCCGCTTCAGAAACCCTCACCCGCATCCTACAGTATTGTTCTCTATAACCCCCCAAACACCCTACATGGTCACGCGCACCACCACATAACCTTTCACTGCACGGCCTGATCACGTCCTCTTACGACCCTAAATCTGGTTTGTGGACCCAGGGCCGGCGGCACCTTTGTATACTCTACATCAAATAAGAAGGGGGCGCGGACGGGGTGCTCACTGTCACTGATGTGCGTTCCTTGCAGAGCACAAATGGACCTTCTCAGGCCCAGCGGAGGCACACAGCTTCTGGGCAAGTGCATGTATACCACGTAAGACAGCTCAGTCAGTTAAGCGCCAGCTGCAGAACTTTATGTAGATACGATGATGAGGGGAACGTATCTATCCAGTACCCCCACTCCCTCCCTTACACTCCTCAGCCCCTACCCCATTGTGAATCCTCGCCTTCCCCGCAGCTCACGTGTACCCGCCCTGCAGGACTTCCTGTACCTTCCGCCAAAATCTCCCTACATTTTTCCACACGTTCCATCCCTCGCCCCCGGGCGATGTGACCTGTTTATTGATTGGCTGAGCCCGTGAAAGGTAGGGCACGCCTTGCCCGCCGTGAAGATAAATCCCGGTCCCCGGGATGCGAGGGAAGCTCGGGCTGAAAGTTAGAAGGCACCGGTCTCTGTCAGCTGCATGCCCTCCGGCGGCACCATGTGGGCTGCCCTCCTGTCCTGTGTGCTTCTCCTCGTGCCCATTGCCACGGCGGGCGATACGTGAGTACATGACGCCCTGCAAACCTGCGCGCCTATACTCCTGCCTCCCAGTGCATCTGTACGCACACCTATATCCAGCCGTGTGCGTTTCTTCCTCTGCCCCCGTGCACATGCATTCCTACACGGTGCACTTTCTACCCTCAGACATGCGTACATTATCCATTGTTTTTTTGTTTGTTGCTTTGCATTCTGGGACTTGCAGTCATGGGTGTTCACCATTATCAAATCACGACTACAAGTCTCGGAATCCTTAGCCAGCAGTTATTGGTGAGGGATCATGGGAGTGTGGTAGCTTGCAGGTTTGAGCCACCTGTATCTGGTGGGGGAGCCACTGCAAGAAGTTTGTGGGCGCTGTAGCTTTTGTAGTGTAGGAGTTTGAAGTGTATGCACTTGACGTGCAGGTAGTTTTGCCTTTTAAGTGTAGGCCATAAGGAGTATTTTGAGATCAGGGAGTGTTGACACGCTTTTGGTGAAGGTGTGCTGTGTCGTTAGGAGAAGATGTGGGCCTTGGAGCGTTGAAGTGCTGGTTGTGCAGGAGATTTGTGCCTCCAGGAGTTGCTTAGTGTCAGTGATCAGGAAGACATGTATACACTTGGTGTGCACGAGGGGGAGTTGTCATTAAGAAGTGAAAACTTGTGTGCACGAGATCTTTCTCCTAATTTGTGACATTAAGCCAGAGGTCTTCAAACTGTGGGGTGCGCCCTCCACTCCCAGGGGGGCGCAGCTGGCCTGCAGGGGGAGAGTTGGGTGCCGATCCCCACCCTGAAATGTACATAAAAAAAGAAGTGAGGAAAGAAAAAGGGACACGTACCCAAGGTTGGACTGGGGCATTTGTGGAAGTCTGCAGTGATGTCCCACACTACCCTTAGCCAGTGTAATAGGGGTCGAGAGTTGTGGGAGTGTTCCCCACTTCCATTAGATGGTAGCAGCGGACAATAAAGAAAAAAAAGTTAAAAGAAAAAAACGACCCTGCGGCCCCAGTTCTGACCCACGTTGGTGGGAGAGAACTGACGCTGCAGGGATAGAGGAGAGACAGTGGCACACATAGAAGCATGCCGCCAAAAAGGTAGGTGGGTAGGGGGATGCGGGGCACAGTGACCTATGTGATGACTGCGCCGCACCGTAATGCAGTGATCACATAGATCCATGAAAAAGCGGGGTAGGTGGGAGCGCTAGGCATATGTGGCTCGTCCATAACGGGGGAGGGGGCATTAACCCAGTGGCCCCCTCAGCCATTATGGAGGAGCTGAAATGCCAGCCAGTGAGCGCTCCCTCAGCTGCTTTTTTTCCAGCTGAGGGAGTGCTGCTGGGCAGGCTGAACTGTTGAAGGGAAACACTGTTTCCCTTTGACAGTTCAGATCCCCGGCCGCACATGGCTCAATCTGCCATGCAAGGCTGGGGGTGCTTTGCTTCACCAGCCTTACATAGCTCATTGGAAATGCTGGCTGGGGAACTGCATGTCTGTATGTGCGAGGGGGAGCCCATATGCCTCCTCGTACATACAGACAGAGCAGGCTGGAGCAGGGCGTTTCAGCACCCACACTCAGGCCACTGCGTGCAAGAACCAGGAAGTTCTTGCATTTCGATTCCTGCTCATGGTGCAGGAGCTGGAGTGCTGGGGAGGAAACCTCAGGACCAGGGCAGAAGGTAAGTTTATTTTCCTTTATTTTGTATTTATTTATGTGTATGGATGCATGCTTGCTAGTGTTATGATTGAGTGTATGATGATGAGTGCTTGTGTGAATGTGTGTGTGCTTGTGTTGGTCCGTGGATCTAATTTTGGCAAGTGGGAGGGGAGGGTTGTTCAACAAAGACATTTTAAAAATGCCTGTGTTGCACAATTCCCCCTACCCACCTGCCAAAATCAGCTCTCCTTCTGAGGCGCTGTGGAGCCCAGGGGACAGGGATGGTATTTGTTTACTGGACATCTATCATAGATATCCAGTAAAGAATGCCATGCCTGCCCCCAGCACCTCACATACACACATAATCATGTTGATTGTGTGAGCATTTTAGGCGCTGTGAGGCCCTGGGGACAGGGATGGCATCTTTTTACTGGACATCTATAAAAGATGTCCAGTACAAAATACCACCCCTGCCTCCTGGACCCCAAGTGCAAACTGTTTGGCTTTTTACCAAATGTTTTTTTTTTAAATTATGCTCTAAAAGGCAACATTTGAACCCATTATTTTAAAACATTTCCTGGGGGGAGAACCACCATGATTGGGTCAGGCTCCCTCGCTACACTTGGTTGCTATGGCATATCTGGGAGAAATATTTATGCCCAGCCACTCGAAAAATTCATCATCCTCCACTGTGCCTACGACTATGCTGGGAGTGGGATGGGCTGAGCCCAGGGACTGTGTGTACGAGCAGGATGGTGGGGAGCCATGGCATAGTGGTGGGGGCCGGGTAGGGAGAGCGCAGGGACATTGGTGGCAGCACGGTGGGGAGAGCCCAGGGTCTGTGGTGGGTGGGGAGAGCCCAGGGACTGGGCTAGGAGTGGGATGAGGTAGCCCAGAGACTGTGATGGGAGCAGATTGGGGAGCCCAGGCACTATGCTTGGAGTAGGGTGCAGTGACAGCGCACGATAGTTCACTGCCATTTGGACTTACTGTCCATTTGGCATTTTTGCCTGCCCACATTATGCTCATGGGGGGCCCAGGCCAAAAAAGTTTGAAGACCACTGCATTAAGCACATTCAAGTTTCCGCCTCCTGCCCTCCGCCCTCAGTGAGGTTTGGGAAGGGGCGGCTTAGTGTAATGGTTTGCTCCTGCCAAATAGCGAAAATAAGTGGGTAATGTAACGTCTGTGGCTTAGCTTTGTACCGCCTTTGCTGCTGATTGGCCACTGTACCACGCCTGAGCCCCCGCCCCCATGTTTCCCCTGTTTATGCGTCTGGAGGTTATCATGGCTGCAGAGCAATGCCGCCATCTTCAGGGCCTGTTCTGATTTCAGACTCTGCAGGAAGAAAGAATGAATGCTGTACTTTTCTTTTCTGCTCTTTCTCCCTCAGTGCTGGACCAGTTTATATGATGCATACCATGGGGATATTTAAGGGAAACTGCCCTGCAACGGTCTGCATGCATCTAGGCAATGTCAGAGAGTCGATCAATGTGACGGTTGTTCTGAAGCACCCCGAGTTTCAACTCGACTACCTTCGTGATTATTTCCCTCCGAATGGGGACTCGTTCGTATGCCAACAACTCATGGTAAGTGCCCTTGGAAAGTTGGGAAGGCCAGTAGACATGCACACGCAGCTAACAGATCGCTGTTCTACCTGCACTAATTGCCTGGCACCTATGACTCAACCACACAGCGCTGGCGCTGTAAGGGTTAACACTCCTGAAGGAACGTATGATGCGCAGGGGAGGAATTGGGACAGAACAAGATGGAGCTGCCCACCCCCACTTCCAAGACCCAAACCCCCAAGTTGAAGAAGCGCTCTCCGCCTGACTGCCGTCTTCCACAGGTTCATGTTTTCTTAACCAAAGCTGTATATATATTCCTCATTCTTTGCACACATCTCACTGTCAGGGTCACTATTCTGACAGAGGAAATGAGCACTATACAAAATGTGCAGTGCTTGCTCAGAAGGAATGAAAGTTTGAATTACTAACACAGACGTGTTTAATAAATTGGTGATCATTCTTATGTTCCTAAAATGCCCTTTGTTTTCATGCAAAGCAGCCAGCATCCTATATTCAGGGCATGCAGAAAATTCGTCACTTGGCTCCACCCCCCCAGTCCCGCCCACAACACTGACAACCCCTCCCCACCCCGCGCACGCGGGGTAAGGGGGATAGTTCCCCCAGTAACCTTTGTCCGTTTACAGCACTGATGATGCACATCAGTGGCTTGGCTTGTCATGGTGTAGGAGGCGGGCTCCCCTCAAGTGTTAGGCATTGGGTGTTTATAACCTGTGGGCAGTGCTGGTTATTGGGCCGGCTCTCGCCGGATCCGAGATCCGGCACCAGATGTATAGCCGGATCTTGGGATCCGGCCAAGTCAGCCACCCCAAACCCATGCTCTGCGCTGGGCTACATGGAAAAAAAAGAAAAATGCCTGCGGCGGCAATGAGCTGCTGAGCTGCTCCGCCCCCCTACAGGACTTTGATTCAGGTCACAGCTGGAGGACAAGCAAACTGTAACTTCCTCTGGTGACCCCGAACGAGGGGTCAGCAGTGGAAGTTACAGTCCTCGGCCACAACCTGGTTTATTTATTTATGTAATGTTTGTCGAATCCATGGACTCAGATGATTTATTTATTCATGCAAGGTTTGTCGGATGCTTGTATCCGACAAACCTTGCATAAATAAATATATAGCCCTGTTAACATTGGAACAATAACACCCGATGCAGCCCCAGCCGCTCTCAGAGGGGAGCTGCAGGAGCTGTGCGGATGCGGTTCAAGTAAAATGAAACGTTGCTTCTGGCGAACAGAAATCACCCCGTTTGAATAGTACCCAATGGGGAGTTTATTTTTTTTTATAAAATGGGATGCAAATTGTGTATTTTAAATAATATTTACTCAGCAACACTGGTCAAAACTATTTTGGATATTTCCTTTGGTCGGAGGTCAACTGCCAGCTCTGCCCCCAACCCCGCCTACTCAGGGTCCGCCCCCCGCCCATACTCCGCCCCCACCCGGACCTTGAGGGATCCCCCACCACATTTTTTCCATTTCCACCACTGCCTGTGGGTTGTGGCTGTCTGGCTCGACTGACGACAACAGTAAAGCGTTGAAGTAATGCTGGATGATTCGCTAAGTCATGCAGTACTGGGGTTCAGCAGAGTGTCAGACGGGGGCACAGCTAGACAGAAACTTGGATCGTGGGGCTGGCACTTCAAGTGGTGAAGGAGGGGCTATTTTCAGAGACTTTTTGCCGGCTGGACCAACTTATTTGTCTGGGGCCCCCTTACATACCTGCCTAACCACCAGAATTTTTCCGGAGACTCCGGAATTTTAGGCCTTTCTCCGGGTCTCCGGAAAAGACCCGGCAATCTCAGGAATTTTGTTGGTCTTTCCAGGTCCTGTCATATTCTCCACCTGATTGGCTGTAGCCGGTAGACAATCGGGTGGAGAAGTTGGCGGGACCCGGAAACGGCGTGAAATGTTTGTGCCCACTTTGCTTCAATGCGACGTCGTAATAATGCGGCTTACAATCCATGTCATTGCATTGAAAGCAGCATTATTTTGGCTGAGGCGCAGGCGCCTTCATTTTGCTTACCATAGCATTGAATGAATGAATGATTTTCAGTGCTATAGTAAGCAAAATGAAGGTGGAGAAAATGTTTGTAATGACAGCTACAACAGCCGAGTTTACCTTCTTGACAGGTGGCCGGTTTACCTTCTTGATAGGTGGCCGGGGCGTGTGGGCGGAGCCATGTGCAAATGGGCGGAGTCTCGTGTGGCTCTGGGCGGGGCATACATCTCAGGAATTTTGATTTTCAAATGTAGGCAGGTATGCCCCCTTATCGTTGCCCTCAACTAAAGTTTGTGGGAACTCGTGTGAAATCTGAAAGCGGCCATTTCCTTTTCTTTCTCTCCTCACCCTCTAACCCCTTGCCTTCCGTCAGTGGTATGCAACCTTTGGCTCTCCAGATGTTTTGGACTCCAATTCCCATGATATAAGGATATTGACTATTCTAGTTAGGGATGATGGGAGTTGTAGTCCGAAATATCTGGAGAGCCACAGGTTGCAGACCCCTGCTCCATGTTCATCTGACGAAACGTAAGCTCTTAATCCTCATCCTCATTCCTTTCATCCCACTCCTCCAACCTTCCATCGCTTGCACAATTCTCTGCTCCCTCTTTTGTCAAGCCTCGTTCCCTCTTCCTAACTCTCCTCTCCTCTTTATACTTACTGCCCTCTAAACCCCGTCCGTGCCTATCGTAATGGCTGCCTCCCGAACTTCCCTGCCTCTGTTCATCATCACGTCAGGCTGAATGCCACTGGAGGAAACCTCAGGAACCCATCTGATCTCTCCCTTCTATCTGTACTCCACTCTGCCTACGATTCAGCGCTTCTTTGTGCTAAACAAACTTTATTTATTTTTTGTTATAATACAGCCAAACGACTGGCCCTTTTCTATAAGACATATCAAAATCATAACTAATCATAGGAATACATTTAAACTGATCAATTCCCAAGACAAAATAACATATTACGATTCTTCATGGGGAGATTGGCGACCCGCCCTTCCCAATGGGCCAAGTGTACGTAAAGAAGTAGTGAAACGGTGTTCCCTGCTAGCCCTCCCCCGTGCCCCACAACCCCCTCCCACACGCAATACAAACTCCCTACCTGGGTCCCGCCTTTCCTTCATTTCACCCCACCACTCCGTAAAGGCTGAATGAAACCCTGTGAAAGAAAATGCTAAATGCATTTTAAACGACCCCCATTACCTTTATGCATTGTCCCCACAGCTTACAGATGTACGCACCCTCCCCTTTCTAATCACCCATCATTCCCACCTCTTAAGGGGCATGACAAAGATTAAAGGATAGTTCCGGGACTTTTTTTTTTATTGTCCCTACGGGTCGGCCATGTGTTTTTAAGCATGAATCGGTAGATCGTAGAAAACTTTCCTATGGACCTTACCCGACTTTTCGCCCATTATCGCACTCGAAATCAGCCTCCATTTTGTGATAATACTATCATTTCCCCACATCTACCTGGCTCACCTGCCTTTGCGGCACTAAATCAAATCCCCCGCCCCTGAAACAGACTTCATCAAAACATTCATATTCCCCGCCTCTATCCGTGACGTGACTGTGCTGCGTAGGCAAACGCGCCCAGGCGTCTTCTACGCGACTCCACACAGAACCCGGAAATCAACACAGATCAGCTCACAACACAGCGCGCCACAATTCGGAATATGAAACTGTACTTTTAAATCAAACCGCAAGATTGTAAATGTGGTAAAGTACATTTATTTGACATCAAATGTTTAGAGAATATTCAGCGATTTGCATTTTTATTTGCTCACGTTCCAAAAAGTTCGTTTTGATGAACGCGATGGTCCTTTGCTGTACACAGGGTCTTAGATCATCTCACAATACAGCGCCACAATTTGGAATGTGAAACTGTGGTTTAAAAGCAAACGGCAAGATTGTACATTTGGCAAAGTACATTTATTGGACATCAAATGTTTAGAGAATATTCAGCGATTTGCATTTTTCTTTGCTCTCGATCCAAAATAGTTCGTCTTGAGGGAAGCGATGTTCGTGTGCAGTACACAGGGTGTTGGTTTACGATAAAAATAAGCTCTTCGGTCGCACTGATAATCGCATGGCTGTTCCAACAAGGAGGCACTAGGCCACCACGACGGTAGGTATGTTGCATCTAGCCGTTAGTACCGCGTAAGGGCATACTTGTACTTGGCGATCGTCCCATAAAATGGTCAGGGTGGTAACGTTGTTCACGCGGAGAAGCAACTGGCGGTTAAAAAAGCCATCCGCCGGTGTCTGGTACTCGTGACACAGACAGTAGTGAATGATGTACCTAAAAACATAAAAAATGAAATTAGTCTCACCATCAGATCTTTATTAAAATTATTCATTTCATAGCTCGGACAGCGCTACTGGGTGTACACAAGTGTTTAAAGGCGTGGCGAGGCAGGGAGGGGGGGGAAGTGGAGTACAAGGTAAGTAGCATAAAATAATGCTGTAGGATACTGAGACAGTCCCCCAGTGCAGGGGTTGACAGTGAGGCAGTGCAGGTTTTGAGGTGCTTCCGTAAAAGATAGATAGTGCGCGGTACAAAACAATATGCCACATAGAACGAACAAGTACAACTGAACCCGTCTTTAAAGCCACTGTATAGTAATTAAATTGCGGTATAAACTCATCAAAAGTTACTTACATTATATTTGCATTTTCCATTGTGTCTCTGTGTAGGGCAGACCCGAAATACCACTCCTTCTGTGCCGACGTTACTTCTTCTAATGAACATGGCTATCGTTTCGTTTCTGAAATTTTATTCATTATCTTTTCTTACGTTATTGCACCACACCGCCAAAAAGTAGTCTTTCGGGATGGTCCCGGCCTGTCAAGGTCAAATCACAATAGAACCTTATACTGGGTCGTGGGCCGTTCCGCCACCCGAGCAAAACATCAAAGCAGCTGACCTTCACTTTGAGCGAGCACACATTTCTAGTTAGCTGCAGTCAGTGTAAGGGCATCTTGTCTGTGTGCTTTGCAGCCACCATTAATACGGAAACATTCTATATTTTTTGTAAAAATGATTTATATTACTGTTTGGTTTAATTTAATGCGCAAATGAACAAGGTTCGAGAGACACATTGCATTTACACTGAGCAATCACTTTCAATTACAAATTAAATAGATACACATATTCAATGGGCCTGCGAGACGAGGAGACTCGAGAGAACAGACAATCAAATTACAATCATTTAAACCGTGATATGTATTTCTCAATGAGCTCTGCTTTAGGTGGACATGGAACAGAGGCAATGTTGGGTGGCAATGCAGTTGGCCCCTGCATAGGTTCGTTCACCACTCCATGTATGTGCCTATCGAGGACATCTACGATAAGTCTCTCAATAAACTCATATTGCATATCCTCAAACACTGGTTTGATCACCCATTGTTTACTTCTTTTAGTGAAGGCCTTATTGTAGCGAAGCGTCCCTAAAGTTCCGGTCGTCCTACTTTGTTGACAGCCAACATTATGGTTATGTGCCAAGACCGCTAGACGAGTCCGATTTATCATGCCTTCCATGCCAAAATGCAATCGTTTTGGCCTGTACTTTAGGCACATATTGTGGAACACCTCCAAATCTCCTGTGTGGCAGAATTCCGTGAGTCCCCTCAAATCTCTTGTTATAGTTTTATCAAATACAATCTTTTCAATGGCCTTGTGAGTGGGTGATGAAGGAATCAACCACTTCTTCTTCCGTGCCTCCTCTGTGGACAAATGGCCATGTTCACAATTGTGGAAATGTTGGTTTGTCGACCATCGATGTACGTTGCTACAGTGCAACATTACTGACCGCCATTTTTCCAGTAGAATTTCCAACGACCCTTCACATGTTTTTGAGCTCCACCAAAGATGGTTGCTGATTGACTTGGACCACTGTGAAATACCTTGCATATCTTTTTTTTTCCTGCAGCCGACAATTTTTTATTGATTGTTTTTGCAAGATGCCACACGTCAAATTGGTGATTTATATTTTTGTACTCTTCTCTCATTGTCTTGGCAATTGAAACGTGTCTGTCCGTGGCTATCAGGTCGATCACCATTCCCCGCGATTGTAGTTCTTTCAATGATGCTACAAAGCCAACTTTCTCCATGGCCACTGAGGATGTACTTTGTGACACCTGCACGACCACCGAACTCACAATTTTCTTACTTTCCATGTCCTGAAAGTGGTAGGTGCAGTACTTGGCTGAAAATCCTGGGCTGTCGCACTGTCCATCACCGGCTAGCCTGAACTGTTTGCCCGCGAATGTACTTTCAATAGACATTTTTTCCATTCTCCAAGCTTCGCTAATGGCTGGAAATAGATAATCGGTTTGGTATTTGTAGAACTGAGTTTTCGCAATGAAATGGATTCCCACAAACTGAAAGAAATACTGTAACTTTTTAAAACTTGAACCACTAAAAAGTGCGGCCGCTGCACAACGTAGATTGCCTGCCGGCAGTTGCCCCAGCATGGGTTGTGCAGACCATGAGAACGGATGATATTGTGTACAGGTGGCATGTATTTTAAGGTTAGTGCCTCGAATTGCACGAGTCACATTAATCAATGGCACCCCACATACTTCCCCACCAACCCAATGCCCACATTTCATCATCATAATAATATCCATCAAACAGCTATCGAATACAATGAATTTGGCCTCTTTCCTTATACTGTCACTCTGCATCCCAGCTGGTTCGGCCTGTAACGTTGAGGACATGTCACTCACATGAAAGGTACAATCTCTGATATCGTCTTCCGATATGTTGAGTGATATTGATGGTGTTTCATTGTCGTCCATTTCATTCTCTTCCACTGCAACATCTGTTCCTTGTCCGGAGATGGGAGAAAAAAACAATGTCTTCAACTTTCTCGCGCTCTTATTTTTTGCGGGTGTGGATTCTGTGAATTGATCTCCGACTGCATCCAAACTACCAGGAGGACATTCACTATCAATGGCTGGTGGTGGTATAGCTCCGTTGTCAATCACTTCATATTCTTCCCATTGGCACGATGCATCTCCAGTCTCAAGTCCCTGCCAAAAGGTTTGACAAGCAACATCTCCAGTGTGCAGGTTCGAATGCCCAGTAAGGCAAAAGCAAGAAAGAAACACGCCTGCTGTTTCAGGAACATTTCTGAGCTCCCAAAAAAATGAAAGCGAACGTCGTACCTCTGGCAGCGGGTCCGGGCCCAAAGCAGTGCACTGCAGTTTCACCTTCTTCCTACTCCTTTATTTTAAAATGAAACCATTCCGGAAGTGTTTCTTTTTCCGCTCCCAACACCCCCACCCACTTTGAACACTGACCCTTCCTTTTCAGTAAACATTTAATTGGTCAGATGATAGATGGGGGGAATCTGGTTGCCTTTTAATAGACCCCTCTGCTCTGGATGTTAACAGAGAGAACAAACATCTAACAATTGTTAATAAGTCGATAAATGTATTCAATGAATGAAATGCATTGATATACTGAAAATGGACTTCTGTTACACAAATCACTTATTGATTTTTGACGTTTTCCTATGTTACTGGTTTTTAGACTCATTGTTTGTGTTAGTAAGCCTTAGTGTTAACTTATATGTATCTATTCTTTTTTTTAACCATTGTTTCAGTATTATGAAAAAATATTTCTATTGATTTTGTATATGAGTGTATCACAATTGTTCACTTTGATCATTGCTCCCTGTTACTCTGTACTCTATCTCCTTTATCTAATATGGCCTTTTAATAACTCCATAAGGTAGCCACACCCGAGACTAAAAATGCCCCTGAGCTGTCCTTCCAAATATATAGATATTATTTGCTTGAGGAAGCAATGCGCCTTATGTTTTACTTCCGTTAGTGCCCCGCAGGAGCAAAGTAAATGTTAAGCTGCCTCGACTCCTCCCTTTTCACACAGCCTACAAGTTCGCTCTTCCCTAATCATGGAGGATCTCTCCCCAGTGAATGTTACTCTTCTGATTTCCATACGGATATGAGTTAGGAAATTCATTTTAGTACAATGCAGGTGGAATGGGGCGAAACAATAGCCAATATCATCTCTGCTGCTCGCACTGGTGGCTCAGTTTTGTTCTCTGTCATTGTCAGTTATTGCTTCCTTCAATGCCCTTTTAAATTTGGACCTAGAAATGCTTGACTGGTTGACTTTCAAACTCAGACCCCATTTGCACCCATATTCCAAGATCTCAGCACAGATGGCTTTCTTAAACTGCACCGCCATCTTGGCTGCCTCTGTGTATAGGGATGTTAAAGTGTATGTTGGGTCTGCATTTACCAACTTCCACTGATCCATCAGTTGCAGAAGTAGTTTACTTTACTGTAATTGATTTACACCACGCACATGAGAAATGGCCCAGAGGCATAAGGACATAGAAGATGACAACCTGTAAGGAAGGAACAAAACATAGTGTAAGAGACTTCACGGAGCAAATAGTCATTTCACACCAGAAGAAATTCCACATGAAGCCTAGAGGGGAACTTCATAACAGACCTAAAGCAATAGACCCCCAGTTTCCATGTCTCTTTCCTCCACAGACTTCGACCACATACATTAGTTTAGGCACTGTTTTAATCTATCAGAGTAGTCACGGAAAAGCCAGCCTGTTATATCGGAAAACGTTTTCTTGCTCCTACCTGTTGGCGTATCTCCACCTCAATTATTTAATAGTGTGCCTCCCTTGAGGTGTAGGTCAATGATCACACCTAGATAGCTACATTGGAATAGGCACTCAACGGTCAATCTGTTCAAGGTCCACGTGTATTTAGGACTTGGCCCCCTTGTCCTTGGCGCAAACATCATTACCTTCGAGTTTGCTTTGTTACTAATAAGAATGTGTGCTTTAGAGTACCTCAATAACTGAGTTCACTGTGTTTGCAAACCCCTCGGATAACAACAAAAAATGGTTTCTCTATGCTTACCCCCCTCTCTTCCCAACACCCCGGTCGCCTTTTACAAGTGCTCTCTCCTTCCGCTATCCTTCTACTTCCTCTAAACTTTCCTTTTCTAAATTTGCTGATTTCTTGACCTACAAGATCTCTTCCTCCTGCTCATCCTTTTACATTCACCATGCCCCCCCACTCCTGCTCCATCTCATGCACCTTCTTCTGCTCCTACTTTCCTGGCATTCTCTGATCCTGATACTGCCTTCTTCCTTGCTCAACCTGAAGTGGGAGAATGGGAAAACAAGCTCCCACCAATCTCATCAAGACCATGGCCTAGACTAGAGGATCACGGCCCAGGCACCCCCCACGGGAACAGTTCATCTATCTACCAGATGACATGTTCCTGAACCAGGGTATTTTAAGAGTATGCCCACCAGCCTGTCCGACTCAAGCCGACACCTGCGGCATGGATGAACTCGACTAAGACAACAGCCACAAGTATCCACATCGTTAGAGATGCCATAACGACCTAGCCAACTGCCAAGAACACACGTGCCACCATGCACACTGGTCACTCACACACCAACCTACATGAAGAACATATTCAGTGCTATGACGTAGGTGACTGACACACCCATTGACGTGCATCGTTGTTATTTTTCACATAGGCCTTTTATAGTAATGCAGAAACGCAAGACGCCTGAAGAGCTCGTGTATATGCTTGCTGACGCTTCTCCCACCACTCGCCCTGTGACGACACCATCATGTATACCTAACACTGCTTGTGACGCCATGTCAACCTGCAATCTCCATACAATGGATTATGTATCACCACCCATGAACTAGGCCCGAGTAGGACGCAAGCAAGAGCCTCACCATGAAAATCCTCTCAGAGCAAGAATAAAAGTGCTGATCATGCAGAAGGAGCCCCAGTGTGTTGCGAAGATTTGATTAATAAGTGTTGATAGACGAGTAAGCGGTAACGGGACAGGCACGAGGGCCGTCCTCTACCACGTCACAGAAGCAGGGTGGGTGGAGCCAGAAGGCACCACGTGCGGTTGTTCGTAGACACGGATTGGTCCAGATCGTGGGCACCTGCAGGTAGATGAGGGTCCCTATTGATCAAGGAGTTGAAACTCGATAGATAGATGATGTTTTCCTGTAGGAGGTAGCTAGATTGTTGCCAAGTACGGAAGATAATTGGCTGGTTACACACCCCAGCGTGCGCAGTCCGATTATAAGAGTGTATTGTTGGTTACCTTGTTCCGGGCGTAACAAGAGGACAGCTGTGGGGTTAACTGGGACAAGAAGTTAAAACTTATTACGCGTTCTCTTGATGTCGAAAGATCCTACCGGTGATATTTGAAAGAGGTTGGTGACGTCACCCGTAGGGCCTTCATAGGACACCTTAACCACACCGCGTTGTTTGAGGGGTGGTAGGAGAGTAAGCAGAGGATAGGGGCGGCACAACAGAGGTGGGGAGGCCGCGTACGGAGAACGTCGGCCACCCCCAAATACGGGAAGGGTGAAAAGGGGGAAGTGACCGTGCACAGAGAACGCCGGCCACGCTGGGTAAGGTGGAAGAAAGAGGGGAGTGGAAAAGGTGGGGCGGCTGTACAAGCACGTCACACAGGGCACGCAGCTGCAGGGGGCTTTGTGTGCCGTGGACGCAGGGGGCCGTACCAACGGTATCAAAGGAAGAAAACAAACAGAGGAAAAGGACTGTATACTTGTAATTGTTCTACTTGATTGGGGACTTTCGACTGTCCGCTAAAAGTAAAACAATCTACGGGGCCAGGAAACGACGGTGGTGCTGAGGGGAATTAAAACCACAGTATAACCATGTCATATGGGTCGGGATCTGGGGGGTGGGGGTAAACTTTGACTACCCCCCCTCCAACATATTTGCAAAACGCTGTCAACCCACAGGGAAAAACGTATCAAATATAGCATAGAATGGACACAAGGAACAGACAACAAAATGACGACACCATGGCCGCCTAACGGCAGTTTTGAACCGTATGTCCAACACTCACTGCTGACGCACATACCCCAACACGTACAAAGGGAAGAAGTTGGCACATAACGTGGAGGTGTTTAAGTTGTGGAGGATGTTCCAGGGATCCCGGCCAGGACCAACCAGAATGTTCACCGTGGAAGGGACAGCAGAAGATAAGGGGAGCGAAGAAACAAAGGAGGGGAAGGAGATTAAGGAGGAAGAAGGGAACGGGGAAACGGCGACCAGTAATGCACAGTGCGCAGAAAGGGACAGGAAGGAAAATGAAACGTCTGGTAATGGACATGAAGTAGAAGTAAAGGGGGAAGGGTTAGAAGGCATGCCCCTAGCAAAGGTAGTGAAGGAGGAAGGTGGGTTATATCCTGCGACGGAGTTACGAGAAGCAGCAAGGCAACAACTGACGGCAGCTGAGGGGTACTCAAACCCCGTATACAGCCCTCCACCATATACCGCTACAGGTAGATACTAGAGGGGGGAGGAGGTGAAGAGCACGGTGGGTTCGAGTTCCACTCGCCCTGTGATGACACCATGTATACCTAACACTGCTTGTGACGCCATGTCAACCCGCAATCTCCATACAATGGATTATGTATCGCCACCCATGAACTAGGCCCGAGTAGGCCGCAAGCAAGAACCTCACCATGAAAATCCTCTCAGAGCAAGAGTACAAGTGCTGATCATGCAGAACGAGCCCCAGCGAGAGCTCACAGCCAAGGCCACGATGTTGCAACTCGCATGCTACCAGCCCGGTGCCAAGGTTACACCTGTAAAAAAGCCAAGACCACAGAAACGAAATACAAATCTAATGTGCAGGATTCTGCTCCAGCTATGTCTCTCCACACATGACCAAGCCGATCTGACAAGGTGCCAGACCCATGAGAACACAGGGGGGCTCATCACTGACGTCCGTAATATTAGCCAATCACCAGGGGTCCCCTTGTAGCAATTTTCAAGTATCTAATAGTAGGGACAGCCCAAGTATACCACCTGACTCATCCTTAACCACTAACATCCTTCTCCATGTGTACCCTACACTCACCCTACCACTCGGTTAACCAATCCAGAGTGGCAATAGGTTTTTTGTTAACTTTCCCAGGTGACGCAGATAGCGCATCATATTGCCGTAAAGAGGGCCTGCAAGCCCCACTAAGAGTGAGAGTCTGGACAGATGCGTATGATCCGAGACCCATCCCTGCCGTTGTTATAATAAACAGCAGAACCACCTTGCTCCTTGTGTGTGTCTCATACTCCTTTTGGGAAACACGGGAGGAGTTGGGGCTTCCCAGCCCGGAGGTCCGCGGATGGCTCTGCCGGCCCCGGGATAATCACCCCGACAAACCTCATCCCACACCCTCTCCCCTGACCCTATTCCCCCCATCCTGTTAATCTATCCTTCCTTAATGATCAGTCTTTCCTAACATACCACTATCATCCTTATTCTTAAAAAAACCTTCTTTGCCCCTGCATTGCTTTATAATTTCCGTCCGATCTCTCGTCATCCTTTTCTCGCTAAACTCCTTTCAAGAGCCGTCCACTTCCAAATCCCATCACACCTGAGCCTGCACTCCTCGCTCCCCTTAATCCGTGCTGGTTTTCACCCCACACACTGTACTGATAACTACTCAGCAATTCTCTCCTTGCTGCCCAGCACAATGAATCTTCATTTATTTGTATTCTATTGGATCTCTCTGTGGCCTTTGACAGTGTCGATCACCGCCCCCTCCTTTCAGCCTTTGCTGCTTTGGGATTCCCTCAGCAATTCTCTCCTCGCTGCTCAGCACAGTGAATCTTCATTTATTCGTATTCTACTGGATCTCTCTGTGGCCTTTGACAGTGTCGATCACCGCCCCCTCCTTTCAGCCTTTGCTGCTTTGGGATTCCCTCAGCAATTCTCTCCTCGCTGCTCAGCACAGTGAATCTTCATTTATTCGTATTCTACGGGATCTCTCTGTGGCCTTTGACAGTGTTGATCACCGCCCCTCCTCTCAGCCTTTGCTGCTTTGGGATTCCCTGGCTCTGTCACCCACTGGTTCCACTCTTATCTCTCTGACCGCACTTATTTGATTTCTCGGGACTGTCGCACTTCTTCCCGTCATTCTCTCCTTTACAATGTCCCCCAAGGTTCTGACCTAGGTCCCCTGCTTTTTTCTGTCTATACTATTCGTCTCTTGTTCTTCTCATCCCAGATGTTGTTCTCCTTCAGTGCCTTCTCTCCGATTCCTTCCTTCTCTGCTTGTCTTTCTGCTGTCCAATACTGGATGTCATCCCGCTTTCTACATCGCAACCCCTCCAAAACAGAGATCCTCTTCTTTCCATGCCTTCCCCCTCCCGGGCTCTTTTTAGTTGTTTTTTTTTTTTTTTTTTGTTTTACCCCTTCATTGGTACCTTTTTCTTCCCTGGCACATAATCTTGGTGCCACCTCCAGTTCAGACTGGAAGAGCTCTTTTCCGGTGCTTTTCTCGCTTTGGATTTCAACTATAAATAAAGAGGGCAGTATCGGATATGTGTTCTGACATGTCTCTCTTTTTTTTTTTATCAGTAAAGCATTTAAATTAGAAGACAATTGTTGTTAGATGGCTGTACACGCATCAGTGAGTGGCCAGTTGGCAGTGGATGTTAGTGCAAGTTTTGGGTAATTAGAAATGGGAGGTGTGCATCAAAAGCTCCATGGTGTGTGACACAATGAGAACACGCAGGTCCACAAAATGTGCATTATCTTTTACTGTGTGTCTTTAAGTCTAAATAGTGCTGTTTGTTAGGAAAGATTTCGTAATTGTAGGTAATTTTCCTTCCATATGGCAACCCCTAAACTTTTTGCTGTTGTTTTTCACCTTGTTCTTGACTTTGCCAGAGAAGTGCAGCCTTCTGCCGCGCTCCTCTGGGCTTTCGCTCCTTTCTTACGGGGAAACTGACATGCCCTTAAGACAGTCAGTACCGGGGAACGCTGTTTCCTGTAGTTTCTTTTATCATGTTGCGGCTTTCGTGCAACATGACACAAGAGGGCACTGTAAGCTAAGTTACTGCTCTCTTGGGTCTCTAGCCTTCTACGGGCCCTAGATACTCGTTTAGGATGGTATTTGATCGGTGCAAGTAATTCAGGGACGGGACTGGTGGCAGCGATCGTTTCTTTGTATTTTGAGCTCCTTTTGGCGTTCTAAGCACGTTTTCTTTGCTTAACCCAAAATGGTGGCCTGGCTCACAAAATGGCCAGACCACGAGGCTCCTTTGTCCTGTCCGCTGACCGTCTTGCTCCCTTCACCTTCCATGGGTCGAGCCGACCTGGGGACTTCCTTATTTGGGCATGTACTTTCCCGCGAAACACAGATGCTTTCGCGGGCTTCTACATGTCTTGTGTGTACCTCCAGGGTGTGGGCTGGGATGTCTGGTCCCAATACACATCCTGGGTGCCAGAGAGTCTAGGGTGGTGTGAATGCCTGGGACCACCGTGGTCCGTGATTGGTCCACGAATGGTGTGTGTGTTGATGAGCGGATCTCCCATTGGGTCCCCTCCGTTTTGGCGCGAAGGGAACCATGGATAAGAGGGGGCTGGAAACACCACACCATGTCGATCTCCTGAGTTCTCACGAACGAAGGAATACAGGAGCCAAGTATCCTGCAACCAAGAGGCTGGACCGAGGAATCGCTGGTGACCCGCTGAAGGACTCCTCCTTTGCACTGCTGTCGTCCTGTGAAACCCTTTCCTCCTTTGATCGAACCAGAAGGCCTGTACTGGTGCTTCGACCTTTGGAATAGCAGGAACAGCTATTCTCGGCAACTTCATCATCTCCTGCCAGTAAGCCTTTGGAAGCGTCTCTGGGCCATCCAGTTGACTGACCAGCTTACACGGGAGTCCTGCTCTGTAAATGGCGCCAGGTTGTGTAGTATCTCGAGTCCTTGTCACTCTCCCACGCTTCGTACACTTGGCGTTCCCAGGTCTGAAGGGAGGAGTGTACATTTGGCTCGGATACACACGGCCGCTCCGTTGTCCTGCTGCGGCAACAAACTGTGCAGGTTTCTTCGATTGGGACGTCTTTTTGCTCTACACGACGACGAGGCATTCCTGGCTATTCTGAACCTGCCAGCTGCTGAAACTGACGTGGAGAAGCCTGGGTCTGCTTGCATCGGGGACCGGTGAGTAGCATAGCTAGGATCTGGTCGCCCTCCTGCAGTATCCCATTGCTTTTCCCCGCTGTGTAAAACAGCACCCTTTTGTCCGTACTCGCGCTCTGCTTCTGCTCCCTGTGGAGGCTGTGCTTGAGTCGCGGAACCTGTTCTTCTTCTGTTGTGCACTAACCCAAACGGCCTGACTTCCTCCGAAGAGCTTCTCCTTTTGCCCGTTGGCACCAGCACGTGCAGGTACTTTGAGCACAAGGCTCCACTCTTCGCAGGGCTCGGACTTCCATCTAGTTAGGTGCCTCTGAAGGCGAACTGAGTCTAAAGCATTATCGCACTGCCTGT
Organism: Ambystoma mexicanum; assembly: GCF_040938575.1. Lineage (NCBI taxonomy): Eukaryota > Metazoa > Chordata > Amphibia > Caudata > Ambystomatidae > Ambystoma > Ambystoma mexicanum. Next base: position 159,080,310 of record NC_090925.1, read on the forward strand.
TTTCCTTCCCTTTCAGGTGGACTACACATTCCGTGCATATAACGCTTGCGACTGTCGTATTTGTATATATATTGTGATGATATGGTATGTGTTGGTTTAATATTGTGATACTGTGATTTTCTCGCTACGGTCGTTGTTTTAAAGGCCTTAAAATAAATGTGTATACATTTTTGATATACCACCTGTTTGGAGTAGTTTGTAAGTGATCTTGCTTTGTGTGCTCATTGCGGGCTTTCAGTCACCCTCACCCCTCTTGAGACCTAGTCTTGACCGCCGCGATCGCTACCTTGATTGGTCTGGCTCGTCCAGAGGTTACCCTGTTCCAAGTAATTAGGTTGGCCTTCTGAACTTCTGCGCCACCAGGAGTTCAGAAATCCGTCTTAACACTGTTACACTGATTTTGAAGTGGAGACAGCGCACTCTTGAGTGGTTACACCCATACATAGTTTCATAGAGTGGAAAGCAGGCGTCAAAGCCTTGCCAAGGAAGGAAGGAAGGAAGGAAGGAAGGAAAGCTCTGTGGCAACGCGAGGGTCTTGGAAGCAAGACCACTCTGAGCAAACACAGGTTTAAATCCCACACCTGCGATTGGAAAAAAAACAAAAACAAGCGTATTATAAATAACCTACCCTTCCACAATGAAACTAGCACCTAGATACCTACGGGTTATGTGCACTGTAAATAAATGCATAAATAAAATGAGCGCAAACAGGTCCGAAGATGCCTCAAAGAGCCGGTGAGTCAACCCAAGCAAATAGGGGACCCTGGGACATTTCAGCAACCGCACCAAACACAAACTGTAAACATTAAAGAAGCAGAAACAGAGACCTTAAAGAGACTGATTGCAAATCAAGTTGGCATATTGAAAATACGGACCCCAGCTATATATGAGTGCTTGGAATGCAAATATGGGGGGAACCCAGAGCGAATGTTGAATCAACCAGATGTACAATACTCAAGAAGATATATGCAATTATGGAATTAAAAGAGGAACTGTTACCTGTGACTATTTGAAGTCCTGGCAGGCAAGTACACCTGGCAGGTACAAGTGCATGAGAAGACCTGACAATGCAGTATTCCAGGCAGTTGCAAATCTACAGGAAGTCCAAAGAAAGGATATACAACTGTGTTGCTGAGCAAGGAGGAACTTTCGAAAGAAGTAGAACCACAAGGCTAAGTAGACTTGTAACTAACAGGATTGTTGTGGGCCAAGAAAGACACAAAGAGCTGTTAGACTAAGAATCGTTGGCATTGAGGAAGATCCAGGGGAAGGAGATCGCCCACTGAAACCAAGGTTCTTTTACCTTGGAGAACTTTTATGTTGGAGCTGTTCTATTTTCCTTTATGAACTCTTTTTGCAATCACCAGGTTAAAGATGTTTCCCTTTTCACCTTATAGTTTGAGTTGTAGTGTGCGGGTCAGGATGGAACGTTTGGACATGAGGACAGTTTTGATTATGACATCCTGACACAGACAGATCCTTAGTTTTCGTTTTTTATGTAGGGAAATTCCTCTTAGAGCAGGGTCACAGAGGCCTTTTCCCAACTTAATTTTTGTGTTAATAAAAGTCTTTAAACAAAAACATGACAACTTTGTGTCCGACTTTCATTTCTGACTCCTCGCAACTGCCTTGGGGGGGGGGGGCGAAGTTCAAGGTATGTGAAAAGTGTCTTAAAGGTTAGAGAGCATGTGTGCATTTGGCCAAGAGGAAGTTGGGTGGGATGGGCAGGCCCCAATTGCTACCATTGTCAATTCGGGATGTGGATGAGTGCTGTTAGGTTGTCAGAGTGTGCAAGTGCAGGAGATTCGTTATGTGTCCAGTAAGACCAGATTTTTGTGGTGGGACTTGGCTGCATTCTGATGGCAGAGATGTTGTGTTTTTGACTGGTGTATGGAGACGAACGTGTGCAGGTAAGCAGCCGTGCCTGCGGCCATCGTCCTACAAAGTGGTGTGTACTACATGCCCTTCAGCCCCAATTGGGTCTTTGCATTCAATGTGGCCAGGGAGTCTATTCATCAGATCCGCACGAATGTATACTCTACAATGCTCTGGAGATATCCTGGGGAGGCAAACGGTGTAATTGGCCTATGTGTTGAGGGTATGCATGAAGTGACAGGTTTGTCAGGTTGCAGATGGGAAGAGCCAGGTTTTGAGGGCCTTCTGGAAGGGGAAGTGGTCCTCTATGCGGCGGATGCAGAGTGGGAGTGTGGGAGCTTGGACAGAGAAAGTCTTTGCAGCGCAGGGGCTGCATTTAAGATGTGTACCCCTGAACCAAAACTATGATGATCATAAGTAGCCCATGATGGTGGCAGATAAACAGTAAAATAAAGCTATGCCTGTCTTTAGGCATGGTGCGTGGCACTACCTGCGATCATGGCAGCCACATCCAATTTGATATCACATGCATCAGCTCTGCTGTGGAATGTGATGTGTATTCTGGCCAGACGGGCTGAGACTGCCAAAGGATATGACAGGAACCTGAATGGTCATGCCTCTTCTTTTATCTCTTTGTGAGGTTAGGTTAAGATTCCACCAGAGACAGCCACTCACCAGGCAGCTGTCCTAGGCCTAAGCATCAAAGGAACACTCCCATTCAAAGGGAGTAGGGCTGGGCGAAATTGTTCAATTCTGTTTTGCCTGCCGCAGAAGTGAAATCTGAAAGATTTCGATCTATTTCGCTGAAATCCATCATCACTGTATTTTGAAAAGCAGAGCGCGAAGTTTCTCGTGCCATCTCGCAACCTGAAACGACACACACAAAGTTTCTTGTGCTGCTGCATGAAACTAGCATGAATTGAAAAGGGCAGCACAAAGTTTCTCGTACCACAACAGAGTGAATCGAAAAGAGTGACATGAAGTTTCTCGTGCTGCAACCTTCAACTAGTATGAATCTAAAATAAGCCAGTGCAAAATTTCTCATGCCACTGCACAAAACTACTATGGGTCAAAAAAGACCTTCACGCAGTTTTTCGTGTCGCTTCACGAAACTAACATGGAAACGAAACACCCCGCTCTGCGACACCCACCACTTCTTTGATACACTCTGTAACAACAACTGAGATGTATTTACTGGACCTCTCTTGGCACAGTTGTATTTTCTAAAGCCCTCAACCGCTGAGCTAAAGAAGGATCAGTCAAAGGCAGAGAAGAGCTCTGCTCTTTGTCCACTCCCAGTGCACATTGGGGGTGAGATTTTCTGTGGACCATGACCTGCCATGCTGCACCAGAATCTCCCAGTGATGGGAGAGCAGACCCTGGAAGGACTCATGCTTTCCTTGTGCTCCTCAATTCGGTCTCGAAGCACCTGGAGGACCAGATCTGCTAAGGTTCCTTGTTCCGCCACTTCAAACCGGTCGGTCGACCATCAAAGTGAATTCAACACCATTGACAGAGGGATTCTGCTGGTGCTACTTTCAGGCACTCTTCGAAACCTTCAAACAATTGCTTGCACATAGAGCTGACTGGACGCTGCACCGTGCCCTCGCTAAGAACAGCATCTGCTAGGCTCAAATCAACCACTCGGCACCAGGACCCAACTTGAACTGCTGGAGAGTCACTTGCTGACTCAAAACCGGCATTACACCCCGACTCGGCCCGACTCACCCCTCAAACTTCTGCTTTGTCAAACTGCACATCGGAACAATTTCTGACAAACAGTGCCCGTCAACTCCAACCGCTGGTCCGTCAATCATTGACCCTTTCCGGCGGTTACAACCTGACTCGGCCAGACCTCGAAGAGATCCTGGAGAGTGCCCCGACCTGCATTGCCAAAAGCTGCCCTCAAGCTACACTGAGCTACTGCATTAGGGCCTGCTCAATGCCTGCTTGCATCCCAGGAGATCCACCATGCTTGAACTGAACTTGATCGACTTGGATCGCTGCTCGAAGCCGGGTTCAATGCCCTCGACCTACCAAAGAACCGAAGCGAGGTACTGTTGACCAGCAATTGCCCCCTGGTCCATTTCAGACCTGGAGACTGGCTGGGTCACTTTTGGACCTTGTTTTACACAAAGACATATCCTTTTAGTGGTTAATAATTTGCCGATCACCCCTGTATTCATACTCTGAGTGCACATATATTCTCTGTGCTTTCTGCAGGGGTGGGTTTTGTGCAGTTTGTTCTAGGCTGTTCTTTTGCAGATGGTGTGTTTTAAAAGCATTTCTATTTTTATGTAACCTTATTAGACATTCCCTTTATTTAGGAGTGTTATGCTTCGCTATTTTGGTTGCTAATGAATTACGATAAAACCCCTCTTAAGAGCATAGCCTTCCTTCTGCCCATGTTACTACAAAAGGTGAAGGAGGTATATCTCCTTACTGTGCTGTTTTTACCTTCATGATTGCATTCATGATTGTGTTGGCTCCAGGTTTGTAGCAGTGTGAGGGCTGAGGGGGCGTGTTAGCCTCTACTCATCTTTGTACTTCTGCAATGCAGAATCCAATTTGTCACAACCGCGGCAAAGGTTTTTCAGTATTAGGCTTCCATGAAGCAAATCTACGCATTCTGGGAGTTGTAGTCTTTTTTTCTGTTTGGTTTCATTTGCATAAACCTACCAGAAACTATGATTTTAATTGTTTTGCCTCTAAAACCGCAAATTCACAAGAAATTGAGGTTAATCCTCTTACACTTAGCGGGTACAACTGGGTGCAGATGCAGGGGACAGTGGTATTCTAGTGATTTACACAGAGAAGTGTGTTCATGATGTGCTTTCACTGCTGGAGCACAGTTCCCGAGGTTTCATCATCCAGTATTATCTGCCTTGCCCTAGTACACCAGGCCTATTTCCCAACCTCTAGTTTTTCTTTTAAAATTGTATCCTGCAGATGTTTTCCATTCTGCATTCATAATACATTACAGTTTCTCTTTGTGTGGATGGATGATTCCATGCTCAGACCAAAATGTTAGTCCAATCTCTATTTTGGCAATTTTTAGGTCTGGCTGCAGCGAGCTTCACTGGCTACCTGGGAGAGCTAATGTAGCTTCATAAAGAGAGGGGTCCTGATGTAGTAAGCTGCTAGGTCATGGTTGACCTGTGCACAGCAGAAGCCATTTACAAAGGCCATTGGAGCGGTCTATGTTTGGGGGACATTCGTGAATGAAGTCCTTTGAAAAGCATGTTTCGAATGGATTGTGTCCTCCCACGTATTCCTCATTTTATGATAACTCGTTATCTCCAGCTTCACTGCTTTGGAAAAAGAAATTCTCGGCAGAGGGCACTGTGCTCGAGGTTGTGGCGTCGATTGTCCCTCGACGGACTCTGTAGTCTGTCGACGTCACTGATGGTATAAATAGCTCGAGCCGCACCCATTGCTACAGTTCCGTTTGTCCGATCGCTTCGCTATCGAGAAAAGCGCGCTTCAGATTTTCTGTGAAGAAAATGTTGTCATCTTTGACTCCTTCGACACCCAAGACTGGGTTCAAGAAGTGCGTAGATTGGGGATCAAAAATGTCGATCATGGATCCTCACCGGCTTTGTCTTTGGTGTCTCGGTTCCAGTCACCGGACCGATGACTGTGGTTCCTGCCAATCCATGACTGAGAAAGCTCTTCGTGAGAGGAGAGGTAAACTGTCGGTGGGGAGGGAAGCCTCTAAGAAGGCCCTGTCCAAAAAACATAAGAAGGCGACTTATTCGAAGGAATAGGATCACCATAGGCACGCCAAGAGATCTCGAACTAGGAGTAGATCGAGACACTCTTCCTCATCGTCCAAAAAAATGAAGAGGAAACCTAGATCTCCCTCATCATCATCATCTTCAGAGTCGACCGAAGAAATTCGATATCCGACAAAATCGGATTCTCCCTGAAAATAGGAAGAATTTCGTAAAAAGATGATGGAGATATTCGAGAATGCGGCCCTGACCCCCTCGAAGGAACCTCGGAAAAGCCATACCCCTAAAGTCGCTCCATTGGACAACAAATGGAAGTCCAAGACTTTCATGGTAAAGACCAGTAGTGTCGAGGATACTCGAAAAACTCGATTCAACGCCAAGTCGTCGAGGACTCTTCGAGAGTCGAGCACCTCTCCGTTGCCATACAAAAAAAATAAGTCGTCAAAGGCTTTGCCGATTTCATCGTTGGCGTCGACCGTTTCGGAACCGAAACCAAAAACAACCTTGACGCCTGTGTCGCAGTCATCTTCGAAGTCATCGAAGATTCCTTCAACAACTTCGAAGGATTTATCTATTCCTTCGACGCGTATGGTAGAGGAAGAAAGGAGATTCACTTCATTGCCCAGGTCAGACTTTTTAAAGTCCATGTCCTCAATGTATGAGGAATCTGGCTCAGAGGAAGACAAAGTTACTCATTTTGGAGTTTCATATGGCACAAAGCAAGTTCCTGAGGAACACCTTGATCAAGAATCAAAAATGAGAGTCCTGAGTGACACTCTACATTCTGCCAGTGGAAGTGACACCTCCCCAGAATTAGAGTTTGCCACAACTGATCCTGCAGAGCATGCAGATGCTGGGTACAGGAGTCTGCATATATGGGTTGGGGGTAACACTTCACCCGTTTTTGAACAGGATGACATGACAGATATAATTGTCAGAGGTCCTCAAAAAGATCCAGTTCCCCCCTTTCACAGGGCTCTTCAGAGGACGGTGTAGAAAAACTGGGAAAAACCTGAGAGCATTGCTGATGCCGATAATACTTTTCCCAAGAAATACAGACCAGCAGGAAGGGATCCTGAATATTTAAATAAGCATCCGACTCCAGAAAGTCTAGTCATTCAGGCAGCATCCACATCAAGCCAGACTGCATATCCCACTATCCCTCCAGATAGAGAGGATAAAAAAGTTGATGCATGGGCATGTAAAGTTTTCACGTCAGGCAGTATGGCCCTTAAATCGTCAAATGTCACCTGTACCCTAGCCAGGTCTACCCAAACCCTGTGGGACTGTATTTCGGCGGCAGCTGATCATATTCCAGAAGGTGAGGAAAGGGAAGGGTTCCTGAATATAGTCAAAGACGGGACGGAGGCAATGGGGGAATGTCTCCAGTCTGGACTGGATACTGCTGATAGTATCAGCAGATCCATGGCTGCAAGCGTTGTGCTACGCAGATTTGCGTGGTTGAGGAAGTCGGGGTTTGCACCAGATGTGCAAGCAGACTCCTTAACCTGCCCTTTGATGGCTTGAGGCTGTTTGGCAGCAAGGCTGATGAAAGCCTATTAAAAACCTCAGACCTCGAAAGCGGCAGCTAAATCACTTAGCGCCTCTATGCACCAGCCTCTAAAACCCTATTCCGGCTCATCTTCCTGGAGGGGTCGTTTTTTCGTTACTACTCCTCATTTAGTAGAGGAAGAGGACAGGCTTCTCAAAGGGGCAAAAGAAACTTCCCTCGTGGAGCACGGGGAAGAGGTGCAAAATCAGCCTCAGGAGCGGCATCTGTACCCTCAGCCACTCCTGCAGCCGCCTCCAAATCCCTCTGAGACCTTGTTACACAAAACACCAGTGGGAGGCAGGATCTCTAAGCATCTGAAGGAATGGCAGGGCATTACCTCAGATGCTTGGGCATTGGAAACTGTAGCCCAAGGTTACTGCCTTCCCTTTCTAAAAAGGCCTCAGAATCACCCACCGGGAGCCAACTCCGTCAAAATTCCAGATCCGCTCCTATTGCAGGAAATTTTAACCCTGATGGAGAAAGGTGCCATAGAACAGGTACCTCTAGCGGAGAGGAACAGGGGTTGGTACTCCCCATATTTTCTCATTCCAAAAAAGGACAGAGGACTGAGACTTATCTTGGACTTCAGAAACTTGAACAAGTTCCTCAGGAAGGACAAGTTCAAGATGGTGACTCTTTCGCAGATCCTTCAGGCTCTCCAACTCCAGGATTGGTTGGTATCATTGGACCATCAGGAAGCTTACTTTCATGTGCCAATCCATCCAGAGCACAGAAAGTACCTGAGGTTAGTGTTTGGCAATTCTCATTATCAGTTTCGAGTTCTGCGATTCGGGTTGACTTCCGCCCCGAGGGTTTTCCCCAAACTGTTGGCGGTTGTGGCAGCGAGTCTCAGGAGAGGAGGTATTCACATATATCTGACCTGGATGACTGGTTGATCAGAGCAAGTTCTCCAAAACAAGCTCAGGAACATCTTTTGATCACCTGCCACTTCCTACACAGACTGGGCTTTTCCCTCAATTTCAAGAAGTCCCATATGATACCATCCCAAAAGCTCCAGTTTATCAGAGCAGTCTTGGATACTTCCTCGGGGAAAAGCCTCGCCTCCTGAAGTGAGAGCTCTCCACATCCAGCAGATGGTAACAAAGTTCCATAATGCCCAACGTCTACCGGCCTTCGTTTTTCTCAAGTTGCTCGGCCTCATGGCATCCTGCATTTTCCTAGTACCAGAGGCCAGGTTGAGAATGAGATCCCTTCAATGGGCACTCAGAACTCAGTGGTCACAGTTCTCTGGGAATATGTCAGATCTTCTGCAAGTCCCGAGCGCAGTTGCTCAGGATCTTCTATGGTGGGCTTGAAACGACAACATTCTCAAGGGAGAATCTTTTTGGCAACCATGGCCGGAGATAACAGTAGTGACGGATGCCTCACTCACGGGGTGGGGAGCACTCACCAACGATCTGACAATCAGCGGTCGTTGGTCTCCATCGGAGTCCAACTACACATCAACCTTTTGGAGCTGAGGGCAATCAGACTAGCGCTAAGGCCATTCTGACCTCTGTACAGGGAAAGAATGTCCTGATAATGACGGACAATACAGTGGCCATGTACTACCTCAACAACAGAGGAGGGTGTAGGGTCACTACCACTGTTCAGAGAGGCAATGCAGCTCTGGTTCTGGGCAATACAAGAAGGAATCTCTCCATCAGCAATTCACCTAGCTGGAGAGAGGAACACAGCGGCAGATGGTCTGAGCAGGCAGAGCAGTTTCCCACGAGTGGGAGTTGGCTCAGGAAGTCCTTCTGGAAATCTTTGCCCTTTGGGGAACCCCTCAAGTGGATCTGTTCACCACCACGATCAACCAGAAGTGCGATCAGTACTGCTCAAGGGAATTTCCTCAAAGAGGATCTCTGGGAGACGCATTCGTAGTGGAGTGGAAGTTTCCACAACTGTATGTGTTTCCCCCAGTCCCTGTGATTCCTCAAGTAATCAGGAGGTTGAGAAAGTTCAGGAAAACCATGATCCTAATTGCCCTGGATTGGGTCAGGAGGACGTGGTACCCGGACCTTCTGGACATGTCCATCTGCCCTCCAATACGTCTTCCACAAAGAGGATCTTCTCTCGCAAGAGGAAGGTCGAGTTCTCCATCCAGAGGTCAAGACACTCAACCTTCACGCATGGTTTCTGAGAGGTTGAGATCCAAGGCTTGGGATCTTCCGGATGACGTAATGGAAGTCTTGCTTTCGGCCAGAAGGCCAGCAACAAAATCTTTGTACCGCTGGAACAGGTTTAGTAACTGGTGATAAGGATGTGGACCCTTTTCGATGTGGCACCCCAATGGTGCTTTCCTTCCTATTACATCTAGCCAATCTGGGGCACCAGATAGGAAAAATCAAAGGATACCTTGCTGAGCTGTCCATTTTCAAGCGCACCTCGGAAGAGGTTCCATATTTCAAAATACCATTAATCATTCAATTCTTAAAAGGGCTTACTAACGTATACCCTCCAGTACCTTTTCATGTCCCAACTTGGGATTAAAATTTAGCTCTAAAATGTGTGACTTGCATACCTTTTGAGCCTCTGCACTCCTGTCCATTGAGGCTTTTAACACTAAAAACTGTTCTTCTTGTGGCCCTATCATCAGCCCGCAGGGTTAGTGAACTTCAGGCTCTCTCATGCAAACCACCATATACTATTTTTTTTTTTATAAGGATAAGGTAGTCCTTAAAGGTAAACCTTCATTTTTACCAAAGGTAGTTTCGGACTTCCATTTGTCACAAAAATAGTAATACCAACTTTTGATCCTCCTCCTCATTTGGGCAAGGAAGAGGAGAGACTGCATAGACTAGATCCCAAGAGGGTTTTTACATCTCAAGGATGTGTAAATTACGACAAGATGACCAACTGTTTGTGGGTTATACTGGTCATAAACTGGGCTTATCAGTAACAAAACAGAGCATATCATGCTGGATCATTTTAGCCACAATTGAATGCTACAGATTGGCGGGAAGAGACCCACCAGATGGGCTTCGAGCCCATTCTACAAGAGGAATGGCTACTTCTGCTGCTCTAAAGAGGGGAGTCCCAGCAGCAGATATTTGTGCAGCTACAACTTGTAAAACTATGCATACTTTAATCAATCATTACTGCTTGGATACTGCCTCCTCCAATGAGGGGTTATTTGCCAAGGCAGTTCTGCATTCTGTTCATGAAAACCGTAATTAGTACTTCCACCTCCAAAATTGCCACTGCTGTGGGAGTCTGTCATAAGATGAGGAATACGTGGGAGGACACAATCCATTCATTCGAAGAACAAGTTACTTACCAACTGTAACGTTCTTTTGACTGGACGTTCCTCCCACGTATTCCTCATCGACCCTCCCATCCTACCCCACAGTACAGTTTACGTTTTCTTACACTTTCCTCTCACAAAGAGTGCATCAGTTATGGGGCATGCCTGGGTGTTCCTCCTACATGTTTACTCGAAAAAAAACAGAACTGAAGCAACGGGCGCGGCTCGAGCTATTTATACCATCGGTGACGTTGACAGACTACGGAGTCCGTCGAGGGACAATCGACGCCAGGACCTCGAGCATAGCACCCTCTGGCGAGAATTTTTTTTTTTCAGAAGCAGCGAAGCTGGAGATAATGAGTTATCATAAGATGAGGAATATGTGGGAGGCACATCCAGTCGAAAGAACGTTACAGTTGGTAAGTAACTTGTTCTTTGTTTCCATGTTGCTTGGTACGTTGAAGCGTTTTTCACTTTTGGCATGCATTTCGTTGTGTTTCGTTTCCTTATTTAGATTTGGAATTGCTTATGGTTTGTACATTTTTGTGTATCCAAATACATTTGAATAAGTGGATACAAAAATTTAAGTTTAAAAGGCATTATTATGACAAAATAAATAATGTCAAATCAAAATAAATTGTACAAAGAGCACGCTCATTTGAGAGCAGTGTGATCCACTAATACCATACCGTCATGCAACGCAGTGTCTTCCATGCCAATGGAGTCTGATGGGGCCAGTCTTTGCTCTGTTTACTCTGTGTGCTTGGGTGCAAGCGCAGCCGCAGATTTCCTGCCACGCAGGTGGGCTGCAGAGCGCCCCTAAAGCCAGGTCCTCACACTGCATACACGTTTACACTGGGGTCTGCATGTGAAGTACACAGCGGCATGCAGAACGAAATGCAGCCATGCATTGCACAGGGCATAAGTCCTGCCAGGTGCTGGGTTTAGCATTTCTTTCTTCGTCTGAACACGCTTCTCAGTGGCGCTGACCTTTGCCCTGACAACCTCGCCCTTCAGCCCGCACCTCCACTGGTGAGTTCGTAATGCAGCCCGTGACCAACGCAGGGTGCTTCCATGAAACCAGAGGAAAGGTGCAACCTGTCTGCAGTTGTAGCTTTAGGCACTGCAGTCAATGACCTCAGCACGGCCAGACCCGCCCCACTTCCACGCCCCATTTCTGCTGACTTTAAAGCCAGCGAGAGGGTGATTGAGTGTGTTAGAGTGGCAATGGAGTGTGAGATTGAACGTGAAGGGAACATGTGAGTATGGAATTATGCCAGAGAGTGGGGAGGGGAATACATGTGAAGGGGGGTATAGAAAGGGAGAGACAATGGAAGACCGGTTGGGAGTGAGAAAGTGTGAGGACTAGTTAAAGGCAGAGCAGGGGGGAAATTGTTAAATTCCGTTCCCCCAGCCCAGCTGATTTTGATCAGTTTTGCCGCAATCCGCTGTTCCGCCGGCCCTGGGTATCAAAAAGAGCAGCGCAATGTTTCTCATGCCGTTGCACAAGCCTAGCATGGTTCGAAAAGAGCTGCACACAATTTCTCATGTCGCTGCGTGAACCTACCACAAATCGAACAAAAAAAGTGCAAAGTTGTTAATGTCGCTGCATGAACCTACCAAGAAACGAACAAAAAAACGTGCAAAGTTGTTAATGTCGCTGCGTGAACATACCACGAATCGAACAAAAAAAGTGCAAAGTTTCTCATGCCGCAACGCAAAACTAGTACGGATCTAAAATAAGCCTGCATGAAGATTCTTGTGTTGTGAACATATCACAGATCGAAAAAAGACCTGCACAAAGTTTCTCAAGTCGCTGCTATTGCGAATTGAAAAACCACACAAAGTTTCTTGTGGAACTACAAAACTATCATGGATCAGGAAAAAAAGACCTGTACAAAGTTTCTTGTTGCGCTACACGAAGCTAACCCCACACTCCACGCGAAAGCTCGCAACATTTCAGTGGCGGTGGAACCGTACTGGTGATTTCACGGAACAGACGGAAGCGGATTCCAGTGCGGATTCCACACTTTGCTTTGCAGGTGAAAGTTTTGCTCACTCCTAGAGAGAGGGGAAGAGTGTGGTAACAGATAACTGGAGACTGGGGACCGTAGGGAGTGAGAGTAGGCGGCACAACGGACAGACTAGGTGGCAGTAACTGATCAAACAGTATTTTAGGCCTTGCAGCTGCAGGGCAGACATTTGCACACAGTGATAGATGGCCGGGGTGTGCAGAGTAACACCTGCACAGGTGTCCAGCTGCAAAATAACACGTTGGCCTGAACAGTCAAAAAAGGTTCTGTTACTCAGAAGTTATGCATGTTAGATATGTTCTACCACAAAAGAGCTGTTATTTGCTCACAACAATTCTCATGGGTGCAGCAGCAGACCAGGGATTCCAGTAGTACCCCCGCCCCACCCCCTTATCCCGCACCAGGGTAGGTCTACAGGCCACATGGGCCTTCTACATTCATGATCATTATATCACACGTGCCTCAGTGTGCATGACCTTCTCCTGGACAATGCATTGGGTCTAATCGCCAATGTGTGTGCTGATCACAAAGCGACTCACATCACTCACTTCCGCACACAGCCGGGGAAAGTGTGCACACAAACATTAATTTGCTGCGCTCAGAAAACTATAATTAGAGGGACCATTGCTAGCCACGGTGACGATCACGGCTCGCTACTTGAGGTCAGAACTGTGTGCAGCATTGGCAGTGCATGGGCGAGGGTTAAAGGAGAGCGAAGCCTTCCACTGCCGGATATCATTCCATGAGACTGATCTTCAGCCATTCAACTGATTTGGGTAATCTTCCTATGCCTGTCTCAGAAATCGTATTATTATCCTCCACGTTATCACTTCCTCCCTCCCACCTCCCCACGCCACTGTCAGTTTTAGCGGATTGGGCCATTTCCCGCTTCGTTCTTCCTCCCCCCCCACACACAATTGGGCTACCAAATTCCAGTGTGCGCCTGGGAGAAATGGGTGTGTGCAAGTTGGGCGTTTTGGGTATACTATTGGCGTCATTTCAAAAGCAAGAGCACGCATGGGCACAGGAAATAGGTCTGGCTTTGCAAAGGTATAAGACAAGCCCGACTGACTGGCTTTGCCCACCCTACTTATGAATGAGGACTCGAGCCTTGCTTAAGTCAAATATCTGGCTCTGGCTCGGCCTTAGGGACCCTGCTAATCAAGAGCCAAACAAGAGCCGAGCCAGACATTAATTGCACTGTCCTTGACAGAGGTGAGAGCTGGGAGGAGGTAAAAACAAGGGGTGGACGGGGAGATGATTAAGAAAGAAAAGAAGAATTGGAGGGCGTAGGGAGGACCGAGCAAGATGAGGCAAGGAGGGAGAACAGATAAGAGGGAGACAAATAAAGTGAGCGAGCAGAGACTAAGGAGAAAATGAGGATAAAGCAGGACTTTTAATTTGTTGAAAAATTTGCTGAGATGGAGATGTACTTAAGTTGACTCTGTGTCATGTGAGTCAATTTCTCTTGAAATGACACTAGGGTCACTGGTGCCCCTAGCAGTGATCACCCACTTACATAAACACATGGAGTATCCCAATATCACATGCAGTGTTTGTGGAGCCCACTAACACCAATATTTCTGCAATGCATGGAAAAAAATGGGGGCGTCAGCCTCCTTTAGAAACGGCAGTCTACTAAATGTAGACCACACAAACGTCTCACAGTGAAAAAACCTTAAAGAATTATTTTTTACAGTGCAGCTATTTCTGATTTCCCTTTTCCCATTGCATGAACTAGGCAGACTAAGCTGTACATTGGGGAAATGGGCAAAGGACATTGTAGGCAGCCACGTGCAAGGCTGTGAAGTTAAAAAGTCGTAAAATATCTACTATCCACCACCCGTCAGTGAAACATAACCTGCTCTGTCGGTGAATGTATGCACTTGTAAGGAGGTCAGGATAGCTCGATGGGTTTAGCACTTAGTGCAAGCATCTGTAACCCATAGTCACACATTAAAATCCCAGCCCTTTGTCCTTGAGAGGCTGACAACATGAGTGTCGTTCAATTTGAAGTAATACAATAGAATATTCCAGCACTCAGAAGAGGGGTGAATCTAGCCCGAAGTGCTGAAAAAGTGATGTTTCTCTATCACCCAGACACCTTCCTGTCTCCCTTTGAGCTGACTTGCAGGATTATTAAAAAGCAGCCTTTTTATTACATAGTTTAATCATAACAGTAACTTTATATTTTATTGCGTCACTCTTGTTATTTACTAAATAGCAGGCTGCCTAATTTGCATGCCTTTTTTCCGAACATTCATCCGTCTTCAGTTTCTACATATATCTCACCCCGTGGAAGTTGAAATGAGGATCCCCTGACCGCAGCCTCAGTGACCCTCTTTTGGTGGCTCTGAGGGCTCTTGATTCACTTACAGTTCAATGACCCCTTCATTACTCTGGCCCTTCAGCATATTCCTTGAGGCCTGTGCCTGCATGAATGTATTGGCCTCACTGTGAGATTAGTCTGGGAGTGCCTGAGTGATTTCATAGACACGAATGGGTGACATTTGGGTCGAGTTAGATGAGGGGATAGTCACCCCTGCCCCCGCCCCCCCCAGATATGTAGCATATTAGAATGGGTGCAGCGTCCGCAAAGAGCCTTGAACAGGATTACAACGGTGCATCAAAGTCAGATATTCTGCAATTTGCAGGTGCATTTTTAGGAAGTGTAAGTAACCCTGAGAAAATGACATCTGTCCCTGCAATGGGCCCACAATACCTGGGGTTCAGTCCAATCCCAAGCCTGGCCCAGAGATCCGCTCTGAATGTAGGTCTAATCTGTGAAGCTTCTGCAGGATGGTCATATTGGACCAGAGCACAGTAAGTGCACACGTCAGTCCACGTAATGGCAGGAGGGAGCCAGAGTTTATGGAGACCGTATTTTGCTAGGCAGGGCTGCTTTTTCAGGTCATGTAATGCCAGGAGGGAGCCAGAGTTTATGGAGGCCGTATTTTGCTAGGCAGGGCTGCTGTTCCCGTGCAGCTAGTCAATAGTAATGATGGAAGTTAAAGTCTTGAGATCTTAACGTTCAGCTCTGCCTAAAGATAATGAAACGCTACCATGTTTATAGCACATTAAGGTGATGATAAATACAACCAGCTTATTATGTTACTTCTCTTATTTACAAAATATTAGGCTGTCTATTTTACACACATTTTTACCAATGGCTTGGCTCGTGTTTTGGCTCTTAGGGCCAATCCAGGTTTCCGGCTCGGCTCTGGCTTGGCTGTGAAGGCCAATACAGATTTCCCGCTCAGCTCTGGCTTGGCTGTGAAGGCTAATCCAGATTTCCGTCTTGGCTCTGGCTTGGCTGTGAAGGCCAATCCAGGTTTCCAGCTTGGTTCTGCCTTTGCTGTGAAGGCCAACACAGGTTTCTGGCTCGGCTCTGGCTTGGCATTGATGGCCAATCCAGGTTTCTGGCTCGGCACTGGCTTGGCTGTGAAGGCCAATCCAGGTTTCCGGCTCAGCTCATGCTTGGCTGTGAAGGCCAATTCAGGTTGCTGGCTCGGCTCTGACTTTGCTGTGACGGCCAATCCAGGTTTCCAGCTTGCCTCTGCCTTCGCTGTGAGGGCCAATCCAGCTTTTCGGCTCGGCTCTGGCTTGGCTGAGAAGGCAAATCCAGGTTTCTGGATCGGCTCTGGCTTTGCTTTGAAGGGAAATCCTGGTTTCCAGCTTGGCTCTGCCTTCGCAGTGAAGGCCAATACAGGTTTCCGGCTCGGTTCTGGCTTGGCTGTGAAGGCCAATCCAGGTTTCTGTCTCGGCTCTGGCTTGGCAGTGATGGCCAATCTTGGCTTCCGCCTCCGCTCTGGCTTGGCTCCCGCTATGAATGTGTTGGCTTGCTCTGCTCTATGCAATAGTCCACCTTCGCTCCTGCGAGGTTGCGTGCAATAGTAGCACAATGGTGTTCAGACAAGGATGGAGGTGGCGCAACGTTAATGCCATCAGATGGTACTATGTGCTACTGATAATGGCACTTAGTTTGGAATGCGCTGATGAGCTAGGGGCGACGATCGTGCCGCATGTTTGCCCCTTGTTCTCAGTGGTAGTGATGACATCAGCAATAGGAAACAAGCAGCATTGTAAAGCAGTTTTGATGCTAGGCAGCTCTGAGGTCATGGCTTGAATTAGGCTTAGCCAGCTGTTGTCCAGCCATAGTTGCTGATGAGTGCTCGCAATGTAGGAAGTCAGGTATACAGTCTTTTCATCTACAGATGTTTCATTGAAAGTTTTTTTCGATGAAACGACTCTCAATGACATTTTTTTTCTAAAATAGATGTATATATGTTTGGGTGGGGGAAAGGGTTACATTTTGAAAACAGGAGTTTGGGGGGGGGGGGGCAATACAAAATAAACACTACACAAGTTAGAGGGAGCTCTCCAGTGCTGAAGTACATTGTAACTGTATGGAATTGATTTCAGCACTGGACAGGTCCCTCTGACTTGTGTAGTATTCGAGAGTAATTTCAGAACTGGAGACTTTTATTTTATTGGGGGTTTGGTGAGCCCCCCCCCTTAAAAACTAAAATAAAAGTCTCAAGTGGACTCATTGACACTACACAAGTTAGAGGGAGTTGTGTCCAGTGCTGAATTAGATTGTTACTTTTTGCAATCAACTTCAGTTCTGGACAGCTCCATGTAACGTTATGCATGTTTCAGCGATTTTATAGTCAAAAGATGAAGTGTTTATACAACGAAACTCTATTTGATGAAAGGGCTTCGGTGTATTAACTCTTTTCACTTTATGTATGGAAATTCGGTGAAACATCTTTCACTAAAAGAAATTCGATGAAACATCACCTCGATGTACATTTTTCGAGGAAAAGATATGTAACCAGAAAGTCATGGTATCAGAGACCAGATATAAGTTGCAAAGTTCTTTTTAGTTTTATATTGTTTTGTCAACGACTAAGATTCAGAAACCGGAATCCTGCCACGTTACTCTTTGTCCCAGTTTTAATTCTGCTTATTTTAACAAGGTAGCTTGAGAAAGCGCCTAGTTAGCATGAAACATGCGTGAGATGGTTAGAAACGAGACGAAGCAACACAGACTTTTAAAGAACTTTCCAACTTCTAACTGGTCTCTCACTTCCAGAGTGGGGCACTCCTCAGCATTGCACCCTTCACCCAATACCTACATTTTAAACACAGCAAGAGTTTCAGTCTAATCCAGAGGCCCCGCAGTGTTGCAATTTGCTAGAATCCAAAGTGTCATTGCATCAATCTACCTTCTGTCTTTTCTCGCCAAGTGTCCACCTTTAAGGCTACAATTCTTTCTTTTCTTTTGGGTATTAGGTGGTGTTTAAGCACCTCCTACAAGCTACAACAATTGCCTTGGAGTACAGATAGGAGGGAGATGGGATGTGTGGAGGGACACACAGATGGTGGGTATTGTTTGGTTATTGACCCACCCATGGCATGCTAATCCCTATGGCCAATTCCACCCATTCACTGCCCCTCCCAACCCAAAACGCATCTTTCTGGGATCTCTTTGAGATAGCTCCATCATGCAGTAACATACAACTCTGTGCTGTATAGGGCCTGCCAGTGTTAATTCAAAGCAGTCTACAAAGAGTAATGGCCTAGCTGTTGCTGCAAATCTACTACTAGTAAAATAAAAGAATTCTCATTTCATTGTGCCTTCAGCCATCTAATTTTTAAATAGTCTGTCTGCCTTTAAATCTGTACATTACACTGAAGTACTTTTAAAAACAAGCACTGGCAAAGGCAACAGATCTGTCTGGGGTATAGATTTGATCTATCTTGTGAGCGGGCGCTCACACCAATTTCCATGTGCTGCGATATTCTAGTGAGGCAGTACCAATATGGCAGTGTTTGGCAAATACCCAACTGTTGGCTTCGCCAGTGCTTGATTTCACTTGCTGTTGTGCTTTTCCAAGGGAAACTGACGTGTGCTCCTACTTTGACACCTGAAATGTTCATGTTTTTTATTAACAGACTCCACGTGCCCCATGTCAGTCGGAAGTGAGTCATCAAGTCATGGTTTATCATTTCATTCTGGGGTGTTCAGCCCCCCGTTTACAATAGGCTCTCAGAACCACAAGTCCCAGAATGCAAAGAAAGGAGGCCCAGCTGGATGAACATGGGGCATGGGGCAAGACGCACCTTCTAAATGTGAATGTTATTGGTGCAGTCTCTTCAATTCTTGCTTTTCTGAGACGGGGGTCCGGTGGGGTGCTATTTCTTGTGGTGATGGAGGGGGAGACATTTGGGGGTAGGGAAGTGGAGGATTTTGCGTTGCTCTCTGTGCACTGCCTTGTGCAATGTTATTTATCGATATTAGTGTTGTGAGATTTTATGTCTCTGCACCCTTGTATTTTGCTATTTGATGGGTATCCTGTGTCCCCCACTGCTTTAATGTCTCGTTGACTTTTATGCTACTCTTCAGTGCAATAGAGTTTATACATAAATACACTGCCTCTGCTCTGTCGTTGCAGGTCCCAAGCGTGGCCGTCGCCCAAATGGCCTTCATCTCGCTCACGGTGGGAAACGAGACCCAGCGCAGGAGCGTGGTTGTGAACAAATTGCCAAACTTTTGTGTTATGAAGTTCGCAAAAACTGTATACAAGCCTGGGGACAATGGTAAGCTGCCCTGATTGCTGGGGGGGACGTTGTTGGGGGCGGTGGTGTCAGTGGAGAAGCTCCTGGGCACACTGCCAGGCTGTCTGGCTCAGTCGTCTTGGTGGTGCTTTGGTGTTGTAATTTATAATGCGCGGATCCATGAGGAACCAAGCAGAGGCTTAATCTAGGCGCAGATTTTAACAAACAGGCATGATAAAAAGTGAAATCATTCGGAAGGAAGTAGTTATTGAAAAAGATAGGTTTTCAACTTCTCCCTGAATGGAGACAAAGGATTTAATTTCCGAAGATCAGCAGGCAGTAAATTCCAAGCTTGAGGGCCGCCGTTAGAGAAGCTTCTATCTCTGCGGTACAGAAAGCGAGAGGAGGGAACAGTCAGAAGGTATAGGCCAGTGTACCGGAGTGAATGGGATGGGCAGTGGAGAGAACTTTTTGACGCAAGGTAACTGGGGGTGGTGCTATTAATTAATGTGAAGATCAAACAGAGGATCTTAAAGAGAATCTCTGTTGAACTGCAAGCCAATGAAGGGTCCTGCAAAACAGTGAAATCGGGGCAGTTCTAGAAAGACTATAGAGAAGTCTAACAGCTGTGCTCTGGGCAACCTGAGCTGATGTATCTGGCCAGTCGGAATGACCAATCACTGTGCGTTACAATAATCCAATCTGGAATTTGCCAGGGTTCCGACAATAGCTGGACGATCGCATTCTCCGAACAGAGACAAAACATGTCTCCAGAGTTTAATTTGATAATACATTAACAGAAAAAGTTGATCTTGCGTAAAGGGTGACAAAAGTATTCAGTTCTCAATTTTTGTGCATTTCTTTATTGTGATACAAGTCTCAGTTGTGAAAAAGAAACAACCTCAACACGTGTTTCACCACTTAACATGTGGATCTTCAGGAGGTGAGTAATTTTTAAATCGAGATTACTTTTTTCCTGAAATTAAGGATAAAATAAAAGTAGAACTTTGTGTAAAACAATTTGCTTGATATACTCAAAGCAGATGAGAGTTTATGAAGGGATCAACAAAATGGCATTAATAGTTGCCTCTCTTACCTTTCCAGTATTTTGGCTTGATTTGTTGGCGCTTAAGCTTTAATTCTTATGTTTTGGATTTCTGTTTAAGTTAATTACACTTCCAATTTCTTGAAAGCAATATATTTTAGTTCAGTTGTCACAAGATATTATCCAGCGCCAGCAAGTCAGGGACCTTCTGCTGCTGCAAGGATGGTGACGCACAATAAAATGCTTTTTATATTTACACAGAATTCTTTTGAGGAGTGTGTTCTCAATGAATAATTTATTAATTGATTATTTTAATATTCAATCAGAACAAAAATATGACTGCGCCACGAATGTTGTGGCAACACAATGCACAGGCTTCTAGAACATAACCAGGTTAAGAGAGACTTCAATGCCACACCAAATTTGTGTTGTGAAAAGCAATGCCAAATAATTTCCCTCAACTGATTGCAGGAAGGTTAAGCGCTCCCCCCCAGTGACAATGTAAAACTGGGTTTTTCAATGATTCAATACTACTACTATGGGACAGCACACAATGGAACTTCAGGCTGCTTACACTAGAGAACATATAGGGCTTCAAAACAGACTAGCAAGCACACACAGGAAATCCGATTTTTACACAGGCAGCACACGAGAAAGAAAAATCAAAAAAATAAAAGGGGATATAATTCGAATCCTTGATCCGGGTATGATAGAGAAGGAAAGATAGAGTAGGAAAAACGATTTTTCAAAGGTGAAAAGAAAGACTTAGAAAAACGAAATTGCAAATCTCACTAAATTTAGTTGGAGCCGGAGGCAAGCTCAAAACCATGACAAATGAAAGAAAGGCAATACCAAATCCGAGCTCAGAACTTGATAGAGGAAGGGGAATATTCTAGGAAAATCACTATTTAAATGATGAAAAGAAATATTTGGAAAAACAAAATTGCAAATCCTACTATTTTGGCTGGGGCTAAAAATGACACACATGCTTTCAACAATGAGAAAGGCACATAGGAACCACGGTTTTCAGTGAAAATGACTGGGGCAACTCACAGGTATGTTGTGGGCAAAGAGATTCTCACAGTGGGAACAGTAGTTTAGGTTTAATGGGACAGATGTAAATGGGGATTTGTTTTTAAACACACAATGTAACACATGAAAAAATTCGGTTTTAGCTAATAATGGGAACAATTCCTTTGGGGCAACACTTCAATGCCTATAACAATTAAATAAAAACACTGAGCCCAAGATTGTTGGTTTCGAATTGCAACTATCTTTATCCGTGAATTTCAATGGGGAATTAATTGATTTACTAAGCCAAATACCAGGGAATTAACTTACTTAACTATTTAAACAAACAAAGGACTTTTCAGGGGAAAGGGAACTATAATCAGCAGATACACAAGGCATGATTTTGTTCCATAGGAAAAATGACAAATGCACAGAGGAAAACAGTATTTGTCAAGGGGGGAGTTACCAAAATGCACAGACAAATAAAATACTTTTCAATAGAAAAATGACTACATTTCAAAAACAGATAGAATAGAGGATTTTCCCTTATGGGGACACTCTAGAGTAGTGCTTAAATAGATAGGACTTGTTTAATCTATGGCTGTGGAGATCTATACTTACAGAAGAAAAGGACTCTATAGTCATCAATGGCGCCGGGGCTCCACTGCAGGGACCATCAAAGGGGTCAACCAAGGCCTCACTCTGTCCTCCCAATCAGCTACTACAGCTCCCCGCTTCCCTTCAAGTCTAGGCCCACATTTCTGCATGGATAGCTCCATATTTTCCGTCAGCTGCACACCTCACATTTTGTAGAGAGAATACCCAGTTGACGCCACACGCACCTGCAAATCCAAATAAATAGCACTTGAAACTTAATTTCATTGCACACAGCCAGGGAGAGAAGGAATGATCCTGCATGTTCCTCCCCTATCTAACCAAGTAAGTACTAAGAATAGGGCATTACAAATTAACTTGTCTATTTGTACATAGAGACTGAACTTGTTATTATGTAGAAGAAAAGGCTACTTTTAGACCATGTTTATAAGTTGAATACACTGAATAAGTGCTTTCTCTTCCGGCAACTTTTTGGGCTATCACCAACAAAAGGTATTAATGAAATAGATGCAGTAATTCTAGCAGATTCTCAAGATGCAGTATGATAAAATAAGGATTGTGACAATAAGGTTCCTCATAAAGTACTGCAAATAAATCTTTTGAAACTGTAAAAGATTGTATTAACAGATAGTAAACCCAAAACATTTTTAATTTTCCTTTCCCGCCTGAACTGAAATATACAGCTTTCAAGAAATTGGAAGTCTAATTAACTTAAACAGAAATCCAAAAAATAAGAATTAAAGCTGAAGCACCAACAAATCAAGCCAAAATACTGGAAAGCAAATCAAGCCAAAATACTGGAAAGGGAAGAGATGCTGGTCCGATAGCACAGCGTGTAGAGCGCTAGCTTTGGCATCTGTGCAGGGTCTGCTGACGCATGTTCGAATCCTGGCAGGGCCAAAATCAGTCTTTCATCCTTCCGAGATTGATAAATGAGCACCACACAACATGGGTAATAATAATCAGCGCTCAGATGCCTGAAGGTTCGGAGCGCTATATAAATGATTAATGCCACTTTGTTGAGCCCTTCATAAACTCTCATCTGCTTTAAATATATCAGGCAAATTGTTTTACACAAAGTTCTACTTTTATTTTATATTTTCCTTAATTTCAGAAAAAAAGTAATCTTGATTTAAAAATTACTCACCTCCTGACGATCCATATGTTAAGTGGTGAAACACGTGATGAGGTTTTTTTCTTTTTCACAACTGAGACTTGTATCACAATGAAGAATTGCAGAAAAATGGAAAACTGAAGAGGTTATTTCTTTTTCACAACTGAGACAAAAATGGAAAAAATGAATACTTCTGTCATCCTTTACACATGAACAACAAAGATCGACTTTTTCTGTCTTTGAATTACTGTTGAGCAAACACAACAATGCATCTTTGTTACAAGCGAAAAGTAAACCCGAAATATTATCAAAACTCGCCTAGAAAGGGAGTGAATGTTTGCACTTTCACTTTAAATTGATGATACATTCGTTTTACAACTTCGTTGACATGAAGATTGCAGCTTGCCTGCCAGATACAGCCTAGATTTTTAATTTTAGCAGAAAAAATGATAGGCACTTCAAACAGAGCTGGAAAAGACACAGAAGAAGGAAAATCAGTCAGCCGATTTTATAATTTTTCTTTTCTTTTTTGGGCCAAAAACAATAACCTCGGTCTTGGAGGGGTTGAGTTGCAATCTGTTTTCAAGCATCCAGCTTTTTCTTTTTTTTAGCACAAGCTAACACTCAATTAATTACTTCCAGTGGGACTTCAGCCTGACAAATATTTCCGTGTCATTCACATTGGAGTAATAACTTACATTGAACTCAGAAAAAATATTTTAAAATGGGTGAATATAGATGTTGAACAATATGGGGGAAAGAGAGGACCCTTGTGGAACTCTGCAAATAACAGTTAACGAATCAGAATAATAGTATCCCAATTTAACTTGTTGGGTCCGATTTGATAAAAAAAGAGGAACACCATTTCAGGGATTCCTCAGATACCAGAGCCACCTTGGACAGGCTGGAGATAAGAATGTCAAAATCTTGTGACCAGGTTTGTAATTTTATGAAGCTTGTTTATTTCTGATTGTATTGCAAACTTTATTGGTGAAAATAAAAAATGATAATCTACAAAAAAAGAATGTCAAAATCGACTTTGTCAAACTCACCTGATAAATCAAGCATGCTCATGTCCCCCCTCGTCAGCAGACCCAAGGACATCTGCCCAGGCAGCCAAACATGCAGTTTCAGTGATGTGACCAAGCCTGAAACCAGATGTGTAGGTATCAAGGATTCCATGTTCTTTCAGAAAATTCTGACCTTGCACCGTCACTATTTTCTCAAGAATCATGGACGGCCAAACCAGACCTGTGTAGGGTCTTATACTCTGTCGCTCCCTTGCACCCTAGGACTCTGTGCCCAAAAACATGTGCATATTGTTGCGGGCACATACTCCCTCTCAGGTGCTCACAGAGGATTGTCCAACATGGACTAGAATCTCCACCCACAATTAAGTGGCTCTGGACAGGCTGGGCCCAGTCATTAAACCGAGCAGGCCGATGTCCACCTGACCTGCAGCATCCAAGCCTCCCGGGCTCCTGCCGCTGGAGTAGGCAGAGCCTACAATGATTCCTTATGGGAATTCAGGACCAGCATACTTGCCCTTAGCAACTGAACAACACTTTGCTAACCTAACCGAAGTGCCAATTGTGACCATTCAGTCATCCATGTCCACAGATGGCTGGTCACTTCTACACATCGCCTCCTAAACTGCATGAGTCAGGTAGCTCACTGAGTTATGACTGCTGAGACACGTGATCAAACTGCAAGTCACAAACGCAAGTCCCAGAAGAGCCAACTCAGCCTTTCATGCGTCTGGTATTGGTAAAAGGGGTGCCATTAACCTGGCTATCCATCTGATTAAAAATGCAATTGACTTTGGTCTCCTTACATATGTCGGAATGAGAACAAAAGAATCAGTGAATACTGAACATGACCCTATTAGTGAAATATTGCACATCAAATGTTATTTTCAAATTGCACCACAAACAGTTTGCTTCAGCGGTACCATTAATAATAGTGGCCCAAGCACTATAAAATAGAACCCATGATCAGTCTAGTGCCTGCTTAGCATGGCCTGTTTACATTGTCTGCTTCAGGGCAAAGTATTGGAGTACGTAAATCTGTTACATGGTGGCATAGGCCTTGTTATTAATGAGTGTAAAATCCTCCTTGTTCTGTCCGAGTTTACGTATGGCCCTTGTTTCCATACTTCCTTGCAGCCTCACAATGCCCCTTGTAGGAAAGTCCCCCTGGATGCTCACACCAGAAAAAAATACAACCTGCTAGAGAAAAACGCCCCATATACCTCTTGCAAAGACAACAAGTCTTATTTCCACACAACCATGGAAAGCACCAACAAAGAACTCTGCTGCCGTGGAACGTTCTGGCGAAATTGGCATGAGCAGTATATTAAAAGAGTACACAGCGTCATCAGTGATATCATTACATACAGTGGAAACCCGCACGGCTGGTTGGTGAGGCCCTAAACATGGGCCGCCTGCTCCATAGTGGATGCCAGGCTATTGGTCTCAGCTCTGTCCATCTGTCTTCTACCACATGGGTGCTGCTGCATTCGTCATCGAGCTGAGGTTAAGGTGCCCGCAGGGGGAGAAGCCTAGATCGTACTAACTCACACACTTCAGTCGCTCCTAGACAGACCGGCAACTCTCCAAGGTGTTCCACCCTAGTTCATCCCTCCCTGCACCTCGCAGCAGAAGTCACGTGACCGAAAAAGGAACGCAAGAGGGGTCTGGGTTCTGATCGTTCTTGATCGATTGGGGAACTAACAGTTTGGTCTGGGGCTGTCTGGTACCTTGGAATTCAGGGGTTGCATGGCTAAGACATTTGGGTACTATAACTTAGAGTTTAGACTTGTGGGGGTTGGAGGCCCGTGTCCTTCTTCTCATGGGATTGTGTTGTTCCCAGTTGCGTGACCCTCCTCCCATGGCCTTGCAGGGCACATTCCTCCCCAGGCGGAAACGTTGGCAACATTTTGGAACAATGAAGGGTTTTATGGATTTGTGCAACTCTGGCCTTTCTCATCAGTGTTTGAGACGCAACATATTCCTATGCTCATGTTCGCGGCCTACGCCTGGAGTGCTAATGACCTCGCTACATTTAAGCTTTGTGCCGCAATATGGCTACTAATATCTAAGATGGAGCTTATTCTCACATTGCATTTATTCTCACATGTGCCCTACATCTGCGAATCTTGCAATGTTATGATTGTGTTACAGCACCCCCCTTGCCCCCAAACCCCTCGGTCTCCCATAGTCTATGTGGAGGCCTTTGCCTTAGTCTCAAGTGCCTGGGGGTGCGGGAAGAGCTTGTCTCCTTCAATCACCCTGCTGCAGGTGGCATCCCTGTCGGACTCCGGCCACAGGGGCATGCCTATAATGTCTAAGCTTTATGATAGTCTCTGCTCTTTCCTCTGCCCATTTTGTTTCTTTCAGGGGGTCGGTGGGTTGGTGGTGATGAGAAAGCACCTGGTGAATTGCCATTTGGAGTGAAGAACAGCCTGTTAAGTTTCCTCGGCTGGGGTCTCCCTCGTAGTTCTTATGCCCACAAAGAAGAGATAGTGAGGTTGTCTCCGTACCAGGGTAACTTCTCCCCTTGTCTCTTCACAGTGACCTGTCGAGTATTCTGCTTAAATGGCACGTTACATCCACACGAAGAGACGGTGAGTGAAATACATCCATACTCTCCAACACAGTCTGAAGATCCAATAACGAGGGGACTCTTTACAGAGGCAAATGCTGTGATTACTTGCTGGTAATCTTAATTACTCTCAGTCCTCCTCTTCTTTCTCACAGTACTTAACATAAAAGGATGTGCCCTCTCCAAGAAATGATCATTTTATCCCCTCCCTCGTTCCTTATGCAAAGCACCTGACCAGACACACTTATTCATTTTAGACTACCCAAGTAGGACCCTGTGATCAAAGATGCACATTCTGTGCATGGCTTTATAGTAGTTAATCAAGGACTGTGACATGGTAGGATAGGAGTTAATGTCAAGATCACCAGTGAGTAGTCTGGGTATTACCACTTTCTCCTGCTTTCATCACCATGCTTAGCATATTGATATAAACCAAGCGGAGGTCGGTCTTTGCTCGATCACACTCGGTAGTTGAGACACAGTGGGAAACACCAGTTCCTATAGACTAAACGACAGAACAGCAACTAAATGAACCGCCATCACTCACTAAAGGGTGATGGAGCAACTGCTCCCATTAAACCATATGGTGCAATCAAAGGGACTGTGTAAATCCAGATCTGACTTCCCAGCCAGGCTCTATCCAAATGAAACTTGGAAGCAGTGAAAAGGCACAAAAGGACATGCAAGCCAAACAGGCTGCCCAGAAGAGCCTTTTATGTGAAGGGAGCAAGGTCCCAAGAAGCAAACCCAGATCCCAGGGACTGTCGTATAGAGCAATAAAAAATATCGTGGAACGTCCGCAGAGCACAGGGTTCATAGGGCATGGAAGCAGAGCACACAAGTATATACTGCAGGAAAGAGAAAGCCTACTAGAACATGAGAGGCACACAACTGCACACACCACCCACAGTCCCAGGATAGGCAAAGGGACATTGACGAGGGACAACAACCAACCCGATCATGGAAAAAACACAGCATACCAAATATGTCCATTAAAAATAGCTTGGCATACAAAAAAAGCCCGCACAAACACAAAAGTGGACATGCAGGCTCAGAGTACCACAACCACCAAGCGCAAGGTCAGCTCCATGCTGTCAGAAACTAAAGCCTACACTGGCGTAAGCAACTATGAAAGGAAGCGAGATGTGCCATGATCCAGGTATACCAGTGTACTCTAGTTCACAGGTCTGCAACCTTTGGCTCTCCAGATGTTTTCGACTACAGCTACCATCAGTCGTAGCCAGTATAGTCCATTTAAGGCATCAAGGGAGTTATCGTCCAAAACATCTGGAGATCCAAAGGTTGCAGACCCCTGCACTAAGGACAGAGTATGGCCATGAGGCCAAAGCAGCAACGCCATTATTCATGTGACCTTCCACCTGCCCCGTAAGGCCATGTTATGTGACAGCTGGTTACAGATCCCCTTAAAAACGAGTTATGAACCAACAAAAGAAAATATACAAACAGCGCATGTATATACGTGTGTGTCTCATCCAAAAGATCCTCTTGGGAGACAATCCATATCCAGGAACTTAGGAATGTGTCACCCCCGCTAGGGCAGCCCACAGAGGGGAATGCCCATCACCCCCACAGAGCACTGGCACCAGATATACAAATTATAACCAAAAAAGTGATGGGTGGAAGGTTTTGAATAACTCTGAGCCACTGTCAATGTTCTGGGCAACCTTCCACACCACCGTTTTTAGCCCATCTGCGCCATTGCAAAAGGGGTCAAGGGGTCTTTCCCCTCCTGTAATGGCTTGTCAGGCTGCAAAACGATGGTCTGGAGGGTCACCCAGAGCTGTGTCAGTGGTTATGATTAATTCAAAACTTTCCAGTCATCGCCTTTTGGTTTTGCTAAAGTCACCCTAAGTCGGACATGTATGCCCAGACGTGGGTCCCTACCCTGATGTGCCTAGACGCAAGCGAGGCCAAAACTTGTCTGGGGATGCCGGTGGTCTCGTGCAAAAGGTATGTGACCTAGCAGTTTGTGCTAGACTGCCCCTTTTGCGGAGGTGTCAAGATGGATTTCTTAACTCTGACCTGGTGGGCAAATGTTTAGGAGGCCATCCTTGGTTTAGTGAAACAGGGGAACCTTCTGGACAAGCCAGGCCAATCTAGGTAGCTTGGCACACAGTAACAAACCACAAAATACTCTTAGGAAAGTGTATATGAAAAAAATATATACATTTATTGTCGGTCGGACCAATTGACTCAAGTAAACTTCAGGTATATAAAAACAGTTACCACACAAATACTATACTACATAATATATTTACAATACGTTTCCTAATGCGACAAAGGAGTAAATCACAGCCACAACCAGTAAAGGGAGGGGTGAGTTAACACACTAGGAGCATTAGACAATTCTTCAGAGTCATTCCCTGGCTTTCGAGTCCAGCCCTAAGAAGTGGGGAGTCTTGTGTTCAACAGTACAGTTGTGGGTAAAAAGGCACGATTGCGCAGGCAGAACAAAAAGTGTTTTTGTTTTTTTTTGAGAGCTGTAGCAAGTCAGGAAGGGGCTTGAGGTAATGAAGAATTGGTTCCCACTATTCGAGTAGGGTCTGCCCTTGGCAGCAGAGCAGTTTTCAAAAGGTAAGAAAAGCTAGGGAGCGCAGGCTAACCCAGCCAAAAGCAAATTCCTTTTTAGGGATATTTGTGCGTAAAAGAGATTTATTGTGCCAGGGGGCTACTGGTAAGTGATGCAAGTACTCACCGACCCTCGGCACAGTCAGGCCAAACTTTACCAGTTTAGTCGAGATCGCTAATAGGTTCGAGCTCTGCAGTTTCACGGTGCACCAGTTCTCAGCGGCTGCGGGATAGAACGATCGTCCAAGATCAATCAGTTGCCTTTTCTCAGCTTCCGAAGGAGATACAAAGAAAATGCAGCAGGCTTCAGGGCACGGCAGAGCAGGTCTGCAAGACACCTACAGTGACCGTCACCAACAGTTAGTGATGCAGGAATCACAGATCTGTGCAGCATTACGCACTCTCCTATTCAGGACCAAGAGAAGCTGGGCCTACGAAATTTGACGGGAGAATGCACGTTACAACAAGCAAGCGATGCCCCAAGTCTCGAGACAGCGACGATTGGTAGAGCTGGACAGTTCACTGGATGGCCCAGGAACACTTCTGAAGTGGCTAGTTCGGCAGGAAAGCAGGGGACATCGAGAGTAGTTGTTCCCACTATTCCAAAGAGGCGAAGGGCCGTGGCAGGCCTTGTTGATCCATGAAGAAAACAGGGGTCCGATGGGACAGCAGAGTGCAAAGGATGCCAAAAACTGCTAGTGCGTCTCCAGCGGTTCCACAAGTCAATTTTATTTCTGCAGGATACTTGGCTCCTTCTGTAGTTGGGGGAGAACTCAGGTGATCAAACTGGAACGGATGCAGAGCCCCTTCTCTTATCCAAGATTAGCTTCATGCCAAAATTGAGTAAACTTCCAATCGAAGATTTGCTCTCATGCATCCATCCCAGTCGTGGACCAATCATAGCCCACAGTGGTCCCATCCCAGGTATTCACTCCCTCCAGACTTCCGGGCACCAGTAGTGTGGATTAGGATCAGACAGTCCCAACCCGCTTCCTGGGCGCACACATGTTATATGCAGAAGCCCACGAAAACGATCAGTATTTGCGGGAGGCTGCTTGCCCTAATAAGGAAAACCCAGGTTACTCGACCCGGGTGAAGGCAAGGGACAAAATGGCCATGGGACAGATTAAAAGACCTTGTGGCTCAGCCATTTTCGGACCTGGCCACACTCTTGAACCAAATGCAGTAAACTCGATGTGATCCTGTAAAAAGAAGTAAAACACTTATAAAAGGTAACTGCTGCCTGTTAGGCAGAAACCTGTGCAGTTCCCTTAGGGAACACTGCAAAAGATTTAGGACTACAGGTATTAGCAGTAAACCCACTTGGTAGCAGTCTGTACCACCCAGATTTACCTGGTAGCTGTGGCTGAGCAGCCAGACTTCTCTCAAGAAGTGTTAGGCAGTATGCAAAGTATACACAATAGGCACTCAGACACACCAATACAAGCAAACACTGACCAGAGCTTTGGTATCAAAGTATATAATTATTTATTTAAAAACACACTGTTTGAAACACTCCAGCACTCTTGTTGTAAAATATTCTAAATACAGTTACTATTGTAATGTATACACCCCTTTTTCCTTATCAGGTAAGTCACTGTAAAACACCACTTATTTTCATACAAAGGTGAGCGCTTAACTAGATGGCACTCCAATAAGTTTGTGAGAAAGGGAGGGAAAAAGACAGAATATGGAAAGGTACACCACTCTAAGATTCAGGAACACTGTTAGCAAGGCAGAAGAGCAAAGGTCACTGGTGCCAAAGTCCAAAGGCTGGGCCCCCTCTTAGAGAGAGCGGAGCACAAATGCGCCCAAGATCACACAGTTACACTAGGCTTAGAAAGTCTTGCAGCGAGTTCAAAAGAGTTTAGAGAGGCTTAGGAAAGTTTAGCCAGGGTGTCCCAGGCTAACCCAGGTTTGAAAGCCGGGGGCTAAATCTACCCCGTACAGTCGGTAGCAAGGGAAGCCAGGCGGGACACGGTACCTTAAGTGGGAAGGATCCTCCAGCGGTGGCAGTTGTTCCTGGCAGTGGGTGCAAGTCACGTCGTCATCCAGGGGAAGAGAAGATCTCGACTTGGAGGAAAGATGAAGGTTGTTGCACTACCAAGGAAGAAACCAGCCGCGGAGTCTTCCGGTTAAAGGTGGTACCTTTGTTCGCAGTCGTGGTAAAACATGGTATCCCGGTTGCCGGGGTGCTTGGCACAGGCAAGGCGGCCACGAGGTACGTCGGGAAGGTGAAAAGATGGTGAAACTGGTTATCCCCACCAGTCAAAGGAAGAAGACTCTCTGGCGGGAGATCTCCTCTGTCGTTGGGAAAAGTGGTGAGACGGTCCAGCAGGGCTCCACCAGTGGTGGTGTCATGGCAGGCCGGCTCAGCTTCTCCCTTGTCGGATTCTTAGGTCCTGTGGTGACTTCTGAAGTTCCAGTCCCCAAAGCCCTGCTTTTATGCAGAAAACCCCCATTCACTCAGCCTAGCTGTCACTCAAACATGCTAAGTGGTGAGCCGGCCGGCTTACCACTTGGGCCAATCAGGGCGGAGGGCGACTTGAGTTGCCTAGGCAAATCAGTCCAGGGTGCCTAAATCCCCCTCCACCCCCCCTAAGTGCCCCAAACAGAGTGGCACCACTTTGGAGGGCTTCTGTGGAGAAGCCTGCCAAAAAGTGGAACAAAGGGCTCGACTTGGGTTGGAGTCACAGACGGGAACACAAACGCCATTTTAGAATCAAGTTTTGGCAAAAAATACCAACCAGAGAATTAATATTAATTAAATAAACCGGCAGTATGTTCGAGGCTACCGTAAATAATTAAATAAAGATAATAGTAGCCTAAAACAATGGGAAATCCCATAGGAATATATTTGCGGTTGAATATAAAAAGTAGTATCCACTGCCACCAGCCAAACCTCGATCAGGGGGGACGGAGACGTGCCCCCTAGACTAACAGACCCCGGGGCAATTGAATTGCCCCAGCCAGTACGTCCACAATATGATGGTTTGTACTGGTTCTGTTCGGAATTTAAGACTAGTAAAGTCAATGGTGACTTTACATGCCCTGGGAGACAGTAGTCAGTCCCAGGGTATGGAGTCTATACTGGGGGGTCACTATGACACCCCTGTGTTACTGCACTGAGGGTGCTGTGTAACACACATCACAAAAACGCATGAAGCCCTATGGGGTAAAAGAACCCATAACCCATTAAACACATCTAGATTCAAAGAAACAAACTCAAATCATGTCCAGGAGTGAGGGTAAAAGAGTCTCACTCTTGGCAGGAGAAAAAAATAAACCCCAAAAATCCAGCAAAGCTGCTGGGGGACTCACTAGGTTAGGAAATTCAGCCTAAACAGAGAATTCTCCCTAACACTGCCACCGGTTCATCCCAGGCACACTAGTGCAATCACCAGAAAATCCTTTGAGGGTGTCTAGGGGCATTAAAAAAGGGATCCCAGTGCACAGTACTGGAAGGTACATTGTGCACTGTTAAAAAGTTACCAAGAAATGGCAACATAGTCGAAGACTAAGGGACACATAGTTTCCCAGTACTGACAGTCTGAAGGATGTGTCAGTTTCCCCATAACAAGTGAGCAAAAGCCCAGGGGAGCGCAGCTGAAGGATGTGTGCCACTGCCAAAAGTCAGGATAGGATAGCCAAACAAAAGCAAAAGGTTTGGGGGTTCCACAAATGGGGGGGAAAATTACACACAGATGAAATCTTTCCTAACAGGAGGGACCAAGCTTGATTTGCATATGGTCGTTCTCCTTCTGTAATGGATTGACAGGCTAAAAAAGGATGGTCTGGAGGGTTGCTCAGAGTTGTGCCAGTGGTTACGATTAATTGAAAACCGTCCAGCCATCACCTTTTGGTTTTGCACCAGATACACAAATGCCATTGAAGGAGTGCCCAAAGTGAGTGCTACTGGAGAAGAGTGCCAGCGGAAAGGATTAGTACTGTGGACAGTGAAGAGAGCAAGTAGGTTATCATGGTACTCTATCCACTCTGCACTGTAGGGACCTTCTCAATGAAAAGGAATGGCTTACTGCTTACATTCCCGTGCAGCAGAACCATGGCTCTGGTATGACAATCCTTACTCCACTGATAGAAACATTAACACTCCACATATCACAAAATAAGAAAAAAAAGAAGCCTCCCCTTGGAAAGATCAGGGCCTGAGGATGCATATGGCAACCAGGCATTATCAAGCTAGCTCAAGATGCTCTCTCGTAGCGGCTAGAAACAATGAAGCGCTCTCGTCCACAGAGTGCCCCCTCATTGCCCGTGAGGGCCATTCACAACTCCAGTCTGCTCAGGTGCTTTACACCCAGTTATTGCCTGCTTCCTGGCCATGACTCCCGCTCTTATACTGAGAACTGTGATGAGGAAGAGGGACACAGAGGTGATCCAGCAGTAAATCTGTGGAATTACCACCACACTCGGTTACCGTTACGGCCATTTGGTCCTGTGGCATTACCACGCGATCATGAATGGTGCTAAGGCGGTGTAAATCCCCATTTATGGAATCCTAGGAATCCATGGAATTTTTCTTGCTGATTTTTTTGTGAACGGTAAATCCGTGAGGGACATCTCTCAGGTTTTGGTGGTAAATCCGTGAGGGACATCTCCCAGGTTTTGGTGGTAAGGTGGAAGATTTACCTCCAGCTTTGTGCTGGTGGAAAACCTTCAATCTTACTACATAACTTGCAGCACAGTGTGGAGTAATGCAGTGGTAAAGGGGTGGTAACATAATTACCACCACTTTACTGTCATATGTACCACACTGCCAGACTTCTAATGAGGACCATAAGGAGAAAAAGAGTATTTTTCCTTTGAGGGGTAAAGGCATAAATTAGGCAGTAATGTTTATATTGAGGTTGAAATGGTAAGAGGGTAACAGGCAGGAGGTAGTAACCGTTCCATTGAGGATTGGGGGTTAAGGGGATATTCACCTTTCCTTTGAGGTTGGAGGGTTAAAGACATAACCCAGGCAGCAGGCAATACTCTTTCCAGTGAGGTGGCGAGTGGGGGGAAGGTATGGGCATACCTCAGGCAGGCAGTCATGACCTATCCATTGAGAATGGAGGGTAAGGTATCGGGCAGGGGATATTCACCTTTCCTTTGAGGTTGGAGGGGTAAAGGCATACATTAGGCAGTAATGTTTATATTGAGGTTGAAATGGTGAGAGGGTAACAGGCAGGAGGTAGTAACCGTTCCATTGAGAATTGGGGGTTAAGGGGATATTCACCTTTCCATTGTGGTTGGAGGGTTAAAGACATAACCCAGGCAGCAGGCAATACTATTTCCAGTGAGGTGGGGAGTGGGGGAGGAGGTAAGAGCATAACTCAGGCAGGCAGTCATAACATATCCATTGAGGATGGAGGGTAAGGTATCGGGCAGGGGATATTCACCTTTCCTTTGGGGTTGGAGGGGTAAAGACATAACCCAGGCAGCAGGCAATACTATTTCCAGTGAGGTGGGGAGTGGGGGAGGAGGTAAGAGCATAACTCAGGCAGGCAGTCATAACATATCCATTGAGGATGGAGGGTAAGGTATCGGGCAGGGGATATTCACCTTTCCTTTGAGGTTGGAGGGGTAAAGACATAACCCAGGCAGCAGGCAATACTATTTCCAGTGAGGTGGGGAGTGGGGGAGGAGGTAAGAGCATAACTCAGGCAGGCAGTCATAACATATCCATTGAGGATGGAGGGTAAGGTATCGGGCAGGGGATATTCACCTTTCCTTTGAGGTTGGAGGGGTAAAGACCTAACCCAGGCAGCAGGCAATACTATTTCCAGTGAGGTGGGGAGTGGGGGAGGAGGTAAGAGCATAACTCAGGCAGGCAGTCATAACATATCCATTGAGGATGGAGGGTAAGGTATCGGGCAGGGGATATTCACCTTTCCTTTGAGGTTGGAGGGGTAAAGGCATACATTAGGCAGTAATGTTTATATTGAGGTTGGAATGGTAAGAGGATAACATAGGCAGGAGGTAGTAACCGTTCCATTGAGGATGGGGGGGAAAGATATCGGGCAGGGGATATTCACCTTTCCATTGTGAGTTGCCAGTAAGGTACTCGCCGAGGTACGTGATGAATGAGGAGCAAATGAACCAA
This sequence comes from Ambystoma mexicanum, assembly GCF_040938575.1. Taxonomy (NCBI): domain Eukaryota; kingdom Metazoa; phylum Chordata; class Amphibia; order Caudata; family Ambystomatidae; genus Ambystoma; species Ambystoma mexicanum. The sequence continues at coordinate 159,115,398 of NC_090925.1, forward strand.
CAGAGAGCCACACTGGGACTCTGCCCCGTGTACATAAGGAGATCGGTACCGGTTGAAGCAGCCGTAACACAACAACCCTGGGCAGCAGGATACCCTATCAGACCACCATACCAGCCGCTGATGCGAAAGGGCATAACTCAGGCAGGCAGTCATAACCTATCCATTAAGGATGGGGCTGCGGGCATAACTTAGGCAGAGGGTAGGGCGTACATTTCATTCTAAGACTGCTGGGTAAAAATGCACCCCTAAAAGATGTGTTTGTGATCTCCCTCGTCTCAAAGCCCAATTGTCCGACCTAAGCACAAACCGCCAGTATAGGGGTGGAGTGAATATTGGGTGTTGTAGTTAAAGAGGGAGGGGATTTGAGGGAGGGGAGGTGATGTATAAGCAGAACTCTCACATGTCAGTCTCCCACCTCCTCCTAACTCAATAAGGCGGATGGTCGGAGCTATCTTTTGTCCTCTGTCCCTCCCCGTCCTAGAAAAGGTACCGGAAGTAGCTCCTAGCCACAGCTGAGGGGCCAGCAACAAAGTCTCCCAATGTTCTCACAGTCGCCTGTGACTACATTGTCACTAAGCAGTCTCGAGATCTGGGCGCGGCCCCTTTAGTCTGATGACGAACTATCTTCCCCTTTTCTGCTGCTTAATTTCTAAACACGACCCTTCTTGGTTCTCTTTCAGATCGAAGCCTTTGAAGTGCGGGTGAGTCTTAATATATGTCATGACGTTGTTGTACTGTGCCACATCCCCGCATGGAGGCCTCAGAGGGCCGAGGCGTGCCTGGAAGCTGGCATATCGTGCCCCTGTGCAGAGGTATCCAGGCCTTAGAGTGAAACAGTGGCAGTGTTTTCTGACGGTGTGTGGGCATGCGCGTCCACAGGTGAGGATTGGGAATGGGAGGGAGGAGCATTCCACCATGTTTACACCCAAGAGTGCCCAGGTGTGGCCGTTTCAAGGACAGTAAATCATCACAACTTATAGCCGAGGCTTTGCAGACAATCCATTCTGGGGGGCAGAGGGCAGCCTGGGGTGGGAGAGTTACACGGGGGTGTTCCTAGCATAAAGAGCATTATGTCAGTGTTTCAGGAAACATTACATCCCAAGGTAGCACCCTTGATTGCATTAGGAAGGCCTGCACGTGTGCATGTTCTCCGGCTTAGAGAAGGGCCATGTGGGGTTCCTTTTAGCTTCTTTCATTGTCACCATCTGATTCCTCCCTCGTTGGGGAACGTTACATCTGACGAGGTCGACCAGCAGAAGCCTCGCAGTGTGTTTTCTTCCGTCCTTCTGCATTTCTGTTTGCCACAAAACACGGTTGTAATTGGCACAGCGTGGCCCCTCAGCAGAGAGGCCAAGCAAAGGTTGAATGGGCATGGGGTGTGAGCTCCCCTCCTCACTCTGTGGATAAGCGGATAAGCGATCCCGCTATTCCTGGCCACCCTCTTGGATCCCAAACCCTTCCCCCAATCTAGGCTTTTATGTAGCACTTGTTGATCTGTGTACACGATTCATCCCCAAAGTGCTTTCTGTACCCCAAAACACACTCCCTAAAAACATAACAGCAGTAGGAAGTTCACACTCCAGTCCCCAGACCACTTCCCTCCCAACCGGTACCATCACCAACAGCTGTGGCATTCAAACTTTGTATCCTACCCCCCCTACCAACTGCACCCAAGTAGAAATATTGTTTTTGGGCACCGCCACCCTATAACTGCATATATGTTCTATTAACAGCATTGACCGGGATAGTAAATAGCCTTGCGCCACCCCCAGACATCCCCAGGTCACCCGAGGCAGGCCAACACCACAGTTTAAAGACCACTAACCCAGAGTCAAGAGGAGACTTCGCTCCTATTGCCCAATATACAAGAACACTCGGACAGTCTCCTGGCAGCTAAATGCACCAGCAGAGTGTGTTCATGCAATATTCGCCCCCATCAATGTGTGTGCTAATGTCATGGGTATAGCGCCCAGAGAAATCACTGGGCACTGCATGATTGATTGACCTGGAGGAGGACAGGGGGGGGGGGTAAGTTTCTAAGGACCGGCTGCGAAGCGTGGCACGTGTGCTGTGGATGCCCACACGCCCGATTCGAGCCTCTCAGGTGTCATTTAAAGGGCATAGCTCTCCAGCAAGGCCGCACTGGCGCTCGGCAGTGCAGCACTGAATTTCTCCAAACTGCACCATCCAGATTTACAGCCGCCCTCCAAACCAGAGCAAGGAAGGGATCCAAGAATTGCCCCAACTCCCTTCATCTGTGCTGGATTCAGAGAAAGAAATGAGTGGCATTTAACGATAGTAGTTTAAGAGCAGGGCCCTTGTGTTCTAACACAGGTCCACTACGAGGGGCGGACTGGGGGCCAAAAGAGGACCTGGAAATAAAATTCAAAGTGGCCCCATATTGCACATTTTCAGCAAGCCCAACCCTTTTCCCTGGAGAAAATGTGTCAATAAAATAGGCAACTGCACACAAGAGGTGCAGAGGCTTGCTGAGAAATCCCCAGAGTTCCCTATAGGCCGGCCCAGCCCTGCCCAATACACATTTAAGAATCGCTGCCAAGGAAAAGGTTTGCGGGTTGTTCTGTTGACACAGGACAGAGATCAGTAGAGTTATGAAAGGGTCAGCGCGCCCCAACATAGACCCCCCTACTACGATGAGCACCTGCCTTCACAGAATGGCCGGGTGCTCGAGAATGGACCGAGGCGAGAGACTGGAAGCAACGAGGAAGGCACACATGGCACAGCACTGATAGACCTTGAGGTCGCGGAATTGCCAGGCAGGGGCACGTGTCCCAACATGGAGTCAGATCAGAATAGTGCCATGGTTTTCAGGTGGATTGCTTTTAGTGAGCTACAAAAAACGAATGGCTTCATGGTGTGCAATATGTGAATAGAAAATAGTGTTACGTATAAAGCTACACTAAAACCCTATGAACCAAGAGTGATGTTGTTTTAAAGAACGTACCCCGAGAACTAAATAACACTTAGGGGCCGATTCATCGAAATGTGCGCAGAAGCCATGCAAAGGCCGCGCGACCAGCAGGACACTGAACGAGCCTGCGAACAGAATGAAAAATTGGCGGCTGCGTGTTCATGGAATTGTTTCCGCAAAGTAACCATATTCGCAAGTCGCGGCCGGAACGCCCCTGACACTCCCACATGCAAAGCATAAACTGCCAGATCAGCTATGTTTGCGCTCTACCCCGGGTGCAAATACACGCACCCTCAAACAGTTGGTGGGGTCCCCCGCAAGCAGACATGCATCTTGCAGACCGTGCGCAGGGTCCCCCGTAACTGTTCCCAGCACCCCGACAACCAGCGTATGAAAAATCGTAACTCAGTCTAAACTCTGTGTGTGAACCCAGGTAAACTGTTCCTGCACCCCGCTACACTGCTTACGCACACCCCAACGTTACTTCGGAACACTGGTTGAGTATACTCACCCCGAAATCCGACATGCAACCCCATCTCTGCGCTGCAAATCCTACCCACAAGTGTACTTACGCCTGCATTCGGGTGGCGGATCGTCTGGAGGACTTGCATGGCCATTTCCCAGCTGAGGGGTTGTGCGATCGAATCCATGAATACATCTCGTGCCACGCAACAGTGGGCGTGCAAGGGACTACCTGCAGGCCGTTGCTCGGAACGCCCACTTTTTCTCATATTCTTCCCCATTTTTGATGTTCCAGCCCTCTGCGCAAGCCACACCCACGCTCTGCGTGGAGTCTCACGCAAGGCCCTTGACGGCTCACACAGACAAAAAAGTGCAGGGAAAGTACTGCATGCAGATATGCACGCTAGTGCCCTATGTTCCACACAAATAATTCCATGAATCGAGCCCTTAGGGATTAAACATTTTGAAATATTGAGCAACTGACAATGTTCACAGGCTAGAAACTTTGAGGTTAATGGAGTTGCCCCAGATAACACAGTAGGTTTAAGTGGCAGTGCTGGGATTTGAGACCAGTTTTTAAATGTTGGTGCCTGTCCACACTTGTTCCCAGTTCTTGGTGAACCGCAAAGTGCACTTATTTTGAATGTTTCTATCCTGGTTTGTAGAGCTGATTTCGAAAGTACACCAAGCACATGATAAACGAACATGACTTTATCTAAAAGAAAAACCTTATACATATGTTCTGCAAAATGACTATTATTATAGCTTTATTTTGTCCATTATACATTGAAGTCTAACAATTCCAGAAGGGTAGTTGATCTGAGCTTTCTAATTTGGGTAGACTGCCGTGCTGTAAAGGTTTATTTATGCCCAGCAAAAAAAGCTATGCAATAAGGTCACACGCCTGTATGTGTTGTTTGGCACAGACCAGTCAATTGTTATTCATGATGTGATGAGCACTTTAAAATTCTGGAAAAAAGCAGCATTATTATTTGTAAAATATTCAAACCTGAAAATGAGCTTGGCAGAGCTCAGTGACGTTTGATCATCCCTTTTCTGCCTAGGACAGTGGTCTTCAAACTTTTTTGGCCAGGGCCCCCCTGAGCAAAATTTGGGCAGGTCGGGACCCCCCAGAAATGCCAAATGGACAGTATATATTGCGCGCCGTCACCTACTCCCATCAAAGTCGCTGGGCTCCCTCATCCCACTCCTACCCAGTCGCTGGTCTCTCCCCACCCCATCACACACCCAGGGCTCTCCCCACTCTGCTCCCATCACTATCCCATGGTTCCCGCCCATTGTGCTCCCACCATAGTCCCTCGGTTCCCCCATCCCGTTCCCAACACAGTCTGAGGGCCAGTGGCGGCTGGTGAATCTTTTTTAAGTGGAGGGGCATTAAGGGGAGGTTCGGGGGGGTTTCCCCCTGTGAATTTTTTTTTAAATAATAGGTTAAAATGTTGCATTGTAGAGCATACTTTTAACAAAAAATGGGTAAATAGCCAAACAGTTTGCAATTGTTGCTGGGAGTCCAGGGGGCAGGCATTGATATTTTATTTCTATCGCGCTCAAGAAGGGCAGGCAAGGGAGGGGAACAAAGGAGAATAAAACAGCGATCTTACTAGGCCCAGTGACATTGAGAACGCGCAAGTGTGAGGGGAAAAGTGCATGGAAGGGGGGAGAAGTGGAAAGTGCGAAGCAGAGGAGAAACAGATAAATAACAATAAATAAATAAATAATAAAGGCAACAAACAGTGGTAGTGCAGCCAGCAATTTGTAAGTGCTACGTTTAAGGCAGCAGACAGGGTAGGTCTGATAAGTGCAGGAAGAAAGATGGTTCTCCTCAAGTTTTAGAGTGGCAGGGCGCTGTTCCAGAGGGAGGCCCCAGCCGAAGACAGAGATCTACCCCCAGCTCGTTTCTTTGATAAACGACTGACCCTGAGGGAGTTGGAGGTAGAGGAGTGAAGAGCTCGAGAGGGGAGGTATTTGCGGAGGAATAGCTGAAGGTATTTTGGACCGAGGCCCCAGAAAGCCTTGTGGACAAGGCAGAGGGTTTTGAATGATAGATGTCCGGTAAAAAGATACCATCCCTGTCCCCTGGGCCCCACTGGTCCTAACACAATGAACATGATTATGTGTATATGCAAGGCGCTGCACATTCATACAGCAATCACTCTATCATTCACATGAGCATCCATCACCATACACTCACTCATAACGCATCCATACACATTGGCCTGTGTGTGGGTGCTGCTCCAGCTGCTCTGTCTGTATGTGCGAGGAGGCGCAGGAGCTCCCCCTCGGACATACAGACATGCAGTGCCCCAGCCAGCATTTCCAATGAGCTATGCAATGCTGGCGAAGCAAAACGCCCCAGCACTTGCATGGCTCAGTGAGCATGTGCGGCTGGGGAACTAAACTGAACTGTCAAAGGGAAACAGTGTTTCCCTTTGACAGTTCAGCCAGCCCAGGAGCACTCCATTAGCTGGATAAAGCAGCTGAGGGAGTGCTCACTGTTTCACTGGGCTGGCTCCTTAGCTCCTCCATAATGGGTGAGGGGCCACTATGCAGTTAGTAATGTTGACCATTGTTGCTGAATATATCACAATTTACTTACATTTTAACACAAAGCACCCCTTTGGGTACTATTGAAACAGTGGGCTTCATAACTACTCTGGCGGTAGCTGTGCCGGTAAAACCGGCACGGCTGCCACTGGAGTTGCATCCGGGTCTGGCACCCGCGAATGGGCAATTACTAGGTCATGCCGAGTTAGGCGGACATGATAATTGCCCTTTCGAAGGTGCCGGTAGATCCCCATTCCCATTTGAGCCCCATATGGCTCAAATGGGAAGGGGGAGCTCGGATGCACCGGCACCGTTAATAACGGTGATGGTGCATCCGACGAGCTGATGTCAGACCTGGCGGGGGCTGTCAAGCACCCACGAGCACAACTCTTACTATGGCGGAACGGTAGCAACGGTGCCGGTAGCTTACCAGCACCGTTGTTACTGGTCCGCCATAGTAGTAATGAGGCCCAGTCTGTGACTAAAGGAATGAATATCCATTTACAACTGTGGGCCACTTTTTCATTGTTGCCTGAGACAGTTTCATGCTTCAGCCCGCCCATGTGGGCCACCCCTGCCCATTTCTTCCAATCTAAAAAAAAAAAAAAAAAAAAAAATCTTTTTTCATGCTGAGCTCTCAGGGCCCCCCTGGGATGCACCCGCGGACCACTAGGGGGTCGCGACCCACAGTTTGAATACCACTGGCCTAGGACCCTGTCTACTAAAATGGCATCCATGAAACGAAAGAGCAATCAAAGCAGGCCCCCAGAGTCTGATGAGGCAAAACATTTCACCAAAGAGAGTGCTGTACTATACATTTTTATTTATTTATAACATTGTTGTAGCGCCCACACCCTGGGGTATCACAGTGTTTTGTACAGTAAGACAGTGGTACATTAGATGCAAACATTAATCGTATTTTTCAAAAGCCACGTTTTTACAAGCTTTTTGAATGTCGTGTATGCTTGTTTTATTCTGGTGACTACAGGGAGAGAGTTTCAGAGCGATAACACAAAAAGGAAAACCTCCTGCTTGTTTCTTCTTGTGACGACTGGATCTTAACGAACACACTGGACATTTCTGAGAGAGCCTATTGTTAAGGTAGAGGGGAGCCTCTTTGTAGATGCACCTGTGAGCAATGGACAGTTTTAAAGTCAATCCGAGCCTTGATTGGTAGCCAGTGAGCCTCACGTCTAGTTGCCCAGATGTGGTCAGATCGTTGTAGTCCAAGGGTGTCACGCAGGGCTTTATTTTGCAGAGGTTGAAGTTTGGCCAGATTAGATGCTGAGGTGCCCATGCGAAAAACTTTAGAATAATCCAGTTTGGAAAGAATAAGTGCTCGTGCGAGCGTGAGGCAGTTTCTTGGTGAAAGGCAGTGCCTGCTCAGGGATACGAAGCTGGAGGTGTAAGCAGTGGCCGACGCCAGCGTGTTCATATGCCTGGACATGCTTAGCTCTGCTTCCAGGTGGACACCCAGTGTTTATACCTGTTTCAGGGCTGGGATGAAGAGACCATTAATACGGAAGGTGGTGAAGGAAGTGTCCCAGATTTTAGCCAGAAGGGGGAGCCAACAGTGAGGAGCTTGGTTGAGAGGAGATGACCAGTCTAGCATCAGAATATCGTCCATGGGAAAGCTAGGACATGGAACACAACAATTTGATTCCACTGTCTTGAATTGGGCTACTTATTCACCTCTTCTGGCTCAGCTGCTGTTCATTTGAAGGGGTGGGGTGGGGTGGGGGGGTTGCACAGTTTGTACAGCCCCTGCTAGGATGAACGGAGCTCTAGGCATTCGCTATGCTTTTTATACTTAGGACGTTCCAATGCAGGTCGTTTGTGTTTGTTTTGTAGCACAGTACAGGTCACCATCACAGAAGCTTTCATACTCAAGTTTATCAAGTTCGTAGTTAGTAAAACTGCTTCCCTGGGATTTGGTATTGTGATGTGCCATATGAACTCTCTGCACCAAGTGCTTATGACACAGAGCTATCTTCTGAACCGTCATGGCTCTCACTTTTCAATTTGAATGTCACCTTTACGTATTGCACATGACCAACATGTTGCTTAAAGGTGAATGAAAATGATACACACGTTGTGCTATAGTGAGCACACAAACCATATAACAGTGAAGACAGACTACGTTACAGGATTACTGCATCTGATTGGAACGTAGTAGTTATCAGCAACGGCCAGGTAACATCAGCGGTGCACTGTACAATTCCTTGAGATGTGTTCTTTATGTTTTGTCAAACAAAAATAAAATGTGCACTAACATCTTTGCATCAGGGTGCCAGGTGGGGGGCCCTTTCGCCCACCCACGACATGCGGAGGCAATAAAAGGGATTGTGTCTGCCGTGCTTGAGATTGTGAGAGGGGTATGTCCACCCCTGATGTTTATGTCCCCTGGTGGGAAATCCCTGCTTTCTGACATGCCAGCCTGCACCCTGGCACGAATGATAAGCATCCTCCATGCTGCAGCCCACCCCATGCAATTTTCACCACATTGTGCGCACACTCATCCAACTACATTGGTTGCCCCCTACAAGCATACATCCCCATCCAGACCAGCTGCGTCATTCATTAAGCCGCCTACCTGCGTTCTCCTTCCTACCTGCTTACAAGGCCACGATCTCTGTGGCTAACGCTCCACGCTAAGGCAAGACCTGGCCAGGTTACAGCTGCAAACATGGCCGCAAGAAAGGAAAAAAAAAACAGGAAGCCGGTATTCTCAGTCTATGCTACCAGGCTCTGGAACCTCATGACTCACTTCAACCCTCATGTAATTCTAGAGCAGGTTTCTCTTCAAGGAGTACTTTCTTCATGCACCGCAGACACTCGCAGCCACTCGCCCCCCCCCCGCACCCTAACCTGGCTTTTAACTACTGCTTCTTTTGCTTAACTCTAATGTAACACTGGCCTCTTATAACTTGTACCCCCTTACCTGGACTCCTACTAACCCACGGATCTGCAATACTTCATAAAATAAATGTAAACATGTTCATAAACATCACAAACGCATGCACCATTTACAGATGCATCAAAATGCCACTGGTCCAAAAATGTGGAACTCCTAAAAGTTGCTGACAGATTTTAGATACAATGAAACATTGCCCATTCCAGTTGAGATGCTAGTCCAGTCCCTGTTTTATGCTTTCAGATCCTCCTACTTGTTGTCAAACTCGACATAATGAAGAAATATAAGTATTGGTTGATGTGTTCAGTCTTCAAAATAGGTCTCTGCAACTTCTTTGCAGAATGGTGTGTAAGGAAAGCTAAGAATGGCGCTATGTTACAAGCATCAAGAGATGGTAGAAACAGCACCATGCGTGCTGTTCCCAGCCGTTATCTCAAATGCATCACGGTAATGTGAAGAAGACATTTGACATGAGACCTGTTTTGCGTCAAAGCTACATGTATGTGATTTTATCTCAGCACTTTGTCAGAAGTTTTGATGCAAAAAAGGAACGTTTAGAAACATTTAATCTCTGCCCTTCAGGTCTCTGAAGGAAGGCACTTGTGTAAAGAAAGTGAAATCAATGGCATGCGCTTTCTAGCAAGGCGCAGGTGATGTGGTGTGTGGCGCATGGAATCTATCAGAAAAGGAGATATGGGGTCCGATTACATTATTTGCGTGGGAATAGGGGACTTGCGTGCCAAACTGCATGCGTAATCCCCTTCGTCGATTCATGGAATGGAACGCGCTGCACTTTTCCAGGACTTGCGTGGAGTTTGCACAGGCTCTGCATCCGCAAGCTGTTGAGCGCCACGCGCGAGAGAGCACGCCATGGTCATGCCTTGCGCAGAGGGCTGGGAAGGGGCGCGGCACAAAGAAAATGGGGAAGAACATGGGGGGAAAAAGTGGTCATTACGAGAGATGGCCCGCAGGTAGTTCCTCGCACGCCCATAATTGTGGCAAATGACACGTATTCACAGAACCACCCACGGAGCCTCTTGGCTGAGAAGTGACCAGGCAAATCCCTCAATCTCTATGCCACCCAAAGGCAGGTGTGCAGACACTTCTGCATAGGAACCAGCGTGCAGAGCTGGGATCGCAAATTGGATTCAGGGGTGCATGCACACAGACGGGGTTCTGATCCAACTTAGGGGTGCGTATACGCAATGTAGTGGGGTGCAGGATCAGTTTACGGGGGTTCACATACAGATCTTCTGAGTTTTACCCGAGTTAAGAAGCATTGTATGCATGTTTTTGTCAGGGATGCCAAGAGTGTGTGTAATCGCGCTCAGGTGAGCACGCAAATGTAGATGTTCTGGCTGTTTATGCTTTGCGTGGGGGCGTGTCTGGAGCCTTCCAGGCACGACTTGCCAATACGGTTGCTTTGCACAGTAGATTCCATGAATAAGCGGGACGCGCATGTTTTATTCTGTTTGAAGTCTCGCACAGTGTCGTTTTCGGCATGCAGCATTTGCAGGGGAAATGCACACTTTTCTATGAATCGGGCCCTAAGAGAAGTAGATGTGCACTGCCCACTCCCTCTCACGTGCACACCATCATGCACATACAACCAACAGACTCACTCACATCGATGCACACTCATTCAAACTCTCAAACACTTCACACATAAAGCACATGCACAAAGTAAACACTCCACAAGCACACACTCGCTTCAGTAGGCGCACTCATTCAAACTTGTGGTGAGTCGTACGCACACACATTTCATTCTGAACATACATGCACATAAACGCACCTTTATTGCAAACATACCTTTTTCATCTCATGACGGTTACCACGCTCCCATTTAATCTGGATGCTTCAAACAGCAGTGGGGGAGGGGGTTCAACCACTAATGGGCAGGGTAACTTATCTCCATTTTGGTCAGGATGCCTCCAGACCAAAGCGGACTGGGGGGGGGGCAAAAAGAGATGAAAAACCAACATTGTGTTTGGCAAGCAGAACCAGCAGCCCTGCTTGATGCAGACTAGACAAGGATGCTGAAGGGCGTGCCTGGTTGCGCCCCCTGCTGCTGGCGAGCACGAGGAGGGAAGGAGAGGGGGTACATGTAAATGGAGCCTGTTGGCCATGCCGAGCAAGTGAATTACAGCGCAGCACTTCCTCAGATCGAATCCAGAATGCATATCCATGCAGAATCCCTCATTTCTGATGGGCAGCCATCTTGTATGGTTTGCCCTCAGAGCTTGTCTCTGGTTTGTCAGTGTTTCTCCTGATGCTGGCCACAAGCAACGTTAGCTGCTTGTCATGTCAGGCCGATATTCTGCTCTCCAGCAGCGCTGATCTCTCCCTTTCCCACTCCCTCTCCATCGCCCTCCGCAGCATGGTTTTGCAACATTTGGTGGTGTTGGCATCATCAAAGTGCACCGTCCAAAACCAAAACACTGCAGGGCTCACAGCTCACATTTTCTTTTAGATAAATTAATCATTTGTTCAGTTACCACTTCCAGTCCAAGCCTTCCCCAAACACATTTTGGATTGGAAGTGTGGCTCGAAATAAGGTGACTTGCATGCCAACTCCCAGAATGACTACTGTTTTATCGTTTTTTTCCTCCTTGCAGGATTCTCGGAATAACCTTGTGATGCAGCAGCGCAACGTGACAATGCAGAACAAAATCGCCCGTATGCACTATCAGATTGGAAGTGATCCCCTTATTGGCTGGTACAGCGCCACCGCAAGGACAGCTTCTGGATTGCAGGCTTACGGGAGCTTCGAGTGCAAACGATACGGTGGGTGATGCCTCGTGTAATGCTGCCGCGTGCTTCATATCACGCGGGACACCTTCCGGGATGGACTGGGATCCACAAGTGGCCCTGGAAATGCTTTTTAAATTGGCCCCATAATACACTGTATGTACAAGATTAACCCCTCTAAGTGGTGTTTTAGCTGTTTCAACCCCCCCCCCCCAAAAAAAGTGGGAACAAATAGGTTCAAATGGTAAATCTTGAAGCGCATATCTTATGAAATAAATATTTGAAAAAAACATAACAGAAGCTGGCATGTGATATTTTTTGAGAGTAAGGAATAACATTCTGGAAGCTTTATAACAAATACCTGTATTCAAATAGGTGTGTGGGGGGAGGGCAGATGGAAGAATGGGGGTCTGAGAGAGAGAGAGAGAGATGGAGAGAGAGAGAGAGAGAGAGAAATATATATATATATATACCAGGTCTCCATACAGCGAATGATACAGATGCATCCGCCCAGTGGTGGCAAAATGAATGGGAAATATGAATGTGGACATGTAGACCCCTATTTGGCTATGAGTCAAGGTTGGGAAGAAGCACATGGACATTTGTTGAGTGGTGGTATGAACCCTGGGGACTGAGGGTGATTGTGGCTAGTGGAGGTGCAAGAGAAGGAGGAGTTGATTCCTAGATTTCCTACTGGTAATATTGACTACAGAGTCCTACTCTTCCTCCTCAGTCCTCACTAAAGTTGGGGTCCCTGGGACAGGCAACCAAGTAGTCAACTATATGATGGCTTATGATATGCTCCCCTCTCATCACTGAATAAGTAAGGGTCAGCCCCACCCTCGTACCCACCTGTAAATTCCAGGTAAATGTCCAGGACAAACCCTCCTGGGTGGTGGGATCAGGAAGTAGAACTGGAACAAGGAAGAGTAGGACTTGGTGTCATGAAGATTGCCAGTAAATAATCCAGGCGTTCCTACCTCCTCCCTCTTCCTCATCCCATTCCTCACTGGATAAGGATATACCAAGCTGGGGCCTGCCACTGTAAGAACAGTACGAACACACCACATATGTTGCTGTGCACGTATCTGACGTTATTCATAGGAGACCAGAAATGAGTGGCTTAAGACAAGTGGAACCAAAGCTGCAAGCCGTTGGGATGGTGTAGTCGGTAATAAGAAAGGAATGTGATCAGATTGCCCCATTGGGTGGCCTGCAAAATGTTGGTCAGAGAATTGTCCTGGAAGGAAGCCTGGATGCAGCTGTCCTTGGGTGGATCTCCCACGGTTGCTCTGCAGGACATTTCAACCCACATCGTAGTTTGCCATAACAATGGTTTTATCCAGACGCTGGTGTGGAACATGGAGGGTTTCCTCTCTGTGTGACCAGCCCCAAAGGAAACTAGAAGTAAATACATTGCCCTGATAGAGGTGCTGCGGTCCAGAAAGTCTCCCACTGGTCAGTAAATATCCACAGGGCTGATAGAACTGCCTATCCTTAGGACAGAAGGAGGGAGAGGGGTGCAGGATCTGGCCATCAGGGATGAAGCGCAGGTAGTGTGCATGGACCTTAGCTCCCCAATTCTCCTGACAGATGTAACGAGCAGGAGAAACTACACTTTAGAGGAACAAGACCTCCAGGATTGGAGGGTAGATGAGCTAAGCGCATTGAGCAGATCCCAGGTTGAGCATTGGGCACCTGATGAGTCTTGTGAGCGTAAATTCCTTGAGTAAGCGAGAGTCATAGGTTTCAGCCTCTCCAATCCTGTGCTGTTAGGTTCCATGGGGAATCAGAACTTCCTGGATATGATATCGAGAGCGAGGTGTCATTTCCCCCGAGGAGTGGGGCTTTTGGCTGAGCCCATCGGCTCAACTCTTCTATATGCCTGAAGCTAGGTGGCCTCCAGGGGAAGAGGTGAGGTTCTACCCAGGCAGTGTTAGCCAGTTTCCTTCTGGATTATCACCCTCCATATTGGCTCAGGTAGAACTTTGCCCCAGTCCTCACCAGGACAGCCTGACAATGGAGGAATGGCATGAATCGGAGGAGTGCTCAGTGGATGCCGGAGTGATGGAAGAATCAGGGCGGACCCCCTCAGGAGATGTTACTGGCCCAGTCACCAGTGGAGCTGTGATGTAATCCTGTGGCTCCTGTGGACCAAGGTTGAATAGTCCTGGGGTGCCAGGATATAGCGTGGCAGCAGGAACTTCACAAGGGGTTTGAGGTCTGCCCTGGCCCAGGGACAGAGTGTACACGTTGCCATGTTTCCCAGGCGCTTGTGCCAAAGGTCTCTATTGCAGAGCGTAGTCACAATTCTTCACTTATTGGTGATTAAAAAGGTGCTGACCCTGAGCTGTTTAGCAACTTGAAAGCCCTTGTAGGGGGAATGGTGACAAATCCCTCCTGTTTTGAATCTCCTTCAATGATGTCTAGACGGAGGCGCAGTGTGAGATTTTGTTAGGTTCGGGACTCGCATGAAATCTGAATAGGGTTTGACATGCAATCGGCTTCTTCTCTAGGGTCTCCTGCAGGGAAGAGCATGAGCCAACCAGCCGATGAGGTAGGGATGCAGCCAGATGCTTCTGCCAAGGGAGCCAGGATCCTGGTGGAGGCTCCAGGCGAAGACGAGGGGCTACATTAATGATCTTCAAGTGCAAATGCCCCCCACCCTCCTGAGTGGCAAATGTTAGGTATCCACGGTCTCTCACTCTGATGAGAACGTGGAGGTAGGCGTCTTCCAGATTCAGTGAACACAGGTAGTGCTCCGGGGCTACAATTGGGGTGATGGATGGCAGTATTTCCATCTTGAAGTGTGCAGATTGCAGACAGCTGCAAACCCCCTTACTGTCTTTGCATGATGTTACTATGGTACATCACTGGAACACAGTCCACTGTTGCATGGCTGCCACTGCAGTCCTCTCTCTGTGTTGGTTGGCTGCTGTGCAAGCCCCAGTGGCTGGTCACTGAGATCCGTTTGGGATGGCTGGTGGTTGAATATGCTTTATTTTGACTGGCTGTTGGCTATGGTTTGGCTGCTCAGGCATTTGAGTTTATGGTTTTGTACAGGGTGAGGAGGCTGATGGTTTTGTGCAGTAGAGGTGGGCTCACAGTCCAGTGTGGTATGGAAGAGCTGATCTTGTGTCGCCTGACGGCGTACCAAGATACTTGTGGTGTGCGTCTATGCTTGTGTTTGTGTGCGTGTGTTGGGCACGATGACGTGAGTGGGGGACTGCACTTTGTATGCGTGTACTTGTGGATGAGATCACTGAGGATGAAGCTTTAATAGGGAGTCTACTGTTGCTGGTATATGAGGATTGTGACATGTCTTTTTGCTCCCTCAGTTTTACCAACATTTGACACTGAGCTAAAGGCGGCTTATTCTGTGAACAGCATTGATTTGACCCTGGATATCAGCGTCTCTGGAAGGTATGTGCTTGGCTTGCTCCTTCGGGCTTGGGGAGGGGAAGAAGAAGCTCCATACCCACCCTCTTTCCTCTTAATCTAATTCTACCCTAAACCCATCATCTTTATCCGTATCCCTAATCCTGAGATATGCCTAGGGCTGGCGAAGCTCCATACCCACCCTCTTTCCTCTTAATCTAATTCTACCCTAAACCCATCATCTTTATCCGTATCCCTAATCCTGAGACATGCCTAGGGCTGGCGAAGCTCCATACCCACCCTCTTTCCTCTTAATCTAATTCTACCCTAAACCCATCATCTTTATCCATATCCCTAATCCTGAGACATGCCTAGGGCTGGCGAAGCTCCATACCCACCCTCTTTCCTCTTAATCTAATTCTACCCTAAACCCATCATCTTTATCCGTATCCCTAATCCTGAGACATGCCCAGGGCTGGTGAAGCTCCATACCCACCCTCTTTCCTCTTAATCTAATTCCACCCTAAACCCATCATCTTTATCCGTATCCCTAATCCTGAGACATGCCTAGGGCTGGCGAAGCTCCATACCCACCCTCTTTCCTCTTAATCTAATTCTACCCTAAACCCATCATCTTTATCCGTATCCCTAATCCTGAGACATGCCCAGGGCTGGTGAAACTTCCCATAAGAGGTTCCCTCAGTGATGATCAGACTGCCTCACCGTTCATGCCCCTACATATCCCACTGAGTTCCATTGCTATTGTCCAGTTTTTGGGTTGTCACCCTTCTTCAGAGTGTATCCTCAAGGAGGTGAGAAGACGCTTTGAGGAGTGCAGTTATGTGGAAGGGGGGCAGAGGCAGGCTTTCATGCAGAAAGGGATCACAGGGCTCTTTAGCAAGGGCACCGGTCATTGCTTACCTTTACACAAGAATGCACCATTGTGAATGCAGAACCCTGCTTTAGTATGGCAGGGTATGTCTTCTGTGCCGTGTACGGTTCTGGTTGTGCACACTTGTGTAAGTGAGGCTCGCTACTACAGATCCTTTCTTTCCAGCCTGGCTGCATCCTTTTCTCCACCTGCTTTCCTCTACCGCTGCACCTCATGCACCCATAGTTAACCCTGCATCCCTCTCTTACTAATCACCGTTCTTAGTGCAAATCTTTCTCTCTCATATGCTCCTCTCTTCCTACAACACTCTTTTCATGTAATGCTCTCTTTCACACTATTTATTTTGCCCCACAATCCTCTCTTGGCATTACTTATTCCCTGGGCACTCCTCGCTAGGCCTCTATCCCCCTGCGCTTCCTTTCCCTACATCTTTTTCCATGCACCCCACTTTCCCTTCACAGTTTTTCTCCATTTTACCCTCTCTCTCTCTCTCTCTCTCTCTCTCTCTCTCTCTCTCTCAAATATATTAACATGCTCTGCCTGCCATGCTCCGTCCATGGTGGACACTGCTGGTTGTTGATGCGCCCGATGCCTGCTTGGCCTAGAGACTCAAGCTACACCTCACAGACGATGCCCAACGAGGCCGAAACATGCCTGGGGTTGCTTGCGGTCTCGTGATGAAGGGATGTGACCTAGCAGTTCCTGTCTGATTTGTATATGGTCTTTCCCCTTTCTGTAATGGCTTGGCAGGCAAAGAACGATGGTCTGGAGGGCTGCCCAGAGCAATGCCTGAGGTTTAAGAGTCATTCTAAATCTTCCAGCCATCACCTTTTTGTTTTGTCGTGATGCTCCCCACCTATTTTTCTATTCACTACTTCTTCATCTGGAGACCCTCATCACAGTCCTCCATCTTGAGGCTCGCTGACCTGATCACCAGAAAATGTCAAGGTTTTATCTATGTCACGGTTTTATCCAAGCCACCATTGGCCCTCTCCTTTTAACCACTGCAGTGTCCTCACTTGTGAAAGGAGGGCCACATTTCCTCCTCATCCTAGTCTTATTTCTGTTCCAACCTGACAATAGGCAGGGTCACTGTTGGATGCCCGATCAGGCTTCATGTTGTGGCGCTCCCACATAGAAGCCGCAGGGCAGCATTCCTGAACATCATACAATGCGCCGACAGCGTACTACGTGATGGATATGTGTCCCCCCTCTTTGCCAAAGTCAGGCAAGGAGCTGGATGAGCTCATGAAACTGGCAATGTCGTCAGCGTTGGCTGAGGACAGGAAGCCTAGTCCTTAAAGGTAGCATGAGGGGATGACTAGGATGAAGGACCTTCTAAAGGTTGCTTCGATCCTAAGGTAAAAAGACCATGAATCCTTAAGCTTTGCAGTAGAAAACCTGCAATTTCCTCCCCCTGCAGAGAATGAGGATCAGGGCTGCCTAAGCAGGTATGATAGTCCAGAGGCAGAGCAGGTTCCGGTGTTCAAAATGATTAAGAAAGCCCTAGTCAGGAAATGGAAGGGTGTGGAGTGAGTTATACTTGTAACATTTCTCCTGCAAAGGTAACCAGTGAAGGTGGTGGACGATGGGCTGTCAAACAGATAAAATTGATCCCCTGAGACCCAGTCTGGTGGGCAAGCCCTTGATGGGTTCTCAGGATCTAAGCCCTAAAGACTCAATGGGCAAGAAACCATATTACATAATGAAGAGGGCTTTTTCGGGGGCAAACCTTTCCCTCTGATCCAGTATCTATGCGTTATCCCTGATTCAGTCTGGGCTAAATGACTTCCCGATTCTATTCTCTATGTTGAAGGGGGGAGGACTGCCCTGTCCATGAAGAGCATCAGATCCAGCCAGTCTTCGGTATTGTACTGGGTGCCACAACAGCTTTGCAGCAGACAGAGAGCACTGTTGTATCGTCAAAGTACCACATACACATTCATGAGTCGAAGTGGGATGTCTTTTAGAACATGGTATAATGTTACTGCTCCCCTTAATGGGCCAGCTGTTATTGCGGCCATCACTTGACTCCATGGTCAAGAAATGTGCTGATGTAGGAAAACACCCCTGGACCATATGAACCAGGTCCAAAATAAAAAAGCCCTTAAAGCACTCAAAAGTGTCATATATACTTCTGACCTCCCGGGATGCGTGCATTTATCAGACCAAGACCAATCCAGGCTCGCCCGGCCTCTAGTTTTATTGTGCAAGAATCGATATTTTGTGACGGAATAACGTAAACTAAATGTCCTAAAGAACTGGTGTCCCATGAAGTGTTAAACGGTAACTGAGAACGTAAGGAATGCGGTGAAATGAAATCTGGGGTAACCCGGAAGTGTTTTTTTTTATATATATATATATATATATATATATATATATATATATATAAAATCAGAAAATGGGTTAGTTTGTTCCTTCTACAATCCCACACCATTCCACCAATCTGCACCAACTTATATCTGTTTGCACCCTTCACTTCAGGCATTACTGGCTACATGATATTTGGACACCCCACCCCTTCCCGCGGATTTCAGCGTCTTCACACATGAGCTGTTTGCCAGAAATCATCGAAACATCAATGTGGTCGCAGACCGACTGGAAAAAGCTAATTTTAAAAATCTCTGCACGAGGAACAAAACTCGGGGACCTCGAAAACCACATTTCAAGGCCTTAGGATGAACCATTTCTGAGATATTTGAACCACAACAGATCCATTTAAATTTGGTGTCATTTCTATGCTTTTCTCTTTTTAGATGCTTCCCAAAAAGCGAAAATGTAGTGAACAAATGAATCCAAAATCAAAGACAGTGAAATTATTAAGTGCCTGTCTAAAGAACCTGTGCAGAGTACGGGTACTTTTTGCTAGTATATAGATATGAAATACGTCTTGAAAAAATTAGAATTAAGGAATTTAAAAAACATTAAGTGTTCACAGCAAGGTATGACTATCCCTGACACGTGGCATGAGAATAAAACAGAAAAGAAAGTAGTTTCCGACCAATGATCCGGATATCAGTCAGAAACTCAAGAAAAGCTCTATTTGTCTTGGGAGTGGTAATTGGTGATATCTCGTCATGTCATGGCGAGTATGGTACTTTTGTAGAGGATCCACTTCTGGTAATGGCCATAACAGGGCTTCCTTTGAGAGGTTTTGCCATCATATTGGCAGAGGATGAATGGTTGGTGAGATGGGGCGCTTCTCCTTGAGCCTGAATCTGTTTTCTTGTCTTCTTCCTCAGATACACGTTTGTAAAGCCCTTGGCTGCCACGGTCAACATCTCGGTGTGTAGACTACCCAACACCTGGGAACCAAAACAGACATGCAACCTGAATCCGAATGGGATCTGCTGGACCTACGATGGAAAAGTAAGTCATGGACCTCTCTAGATTCTGAGTGCGCTTTAATTCAGTTGTGGATTTGTATTTTGCACGCCCCTGGCTTATTCACATACGTCTCCAACAAGCTGAAGGTGCGTGCATTCTACCAGTTCCTCTCTATAGACTCAAGTACTCATAGAGGGTCAACAAAAGAAAGTGGGGCTCTGTCTCCCTTGGCAACTCCTACTCTCACCCTTCACACCCTGGCCCTTACTCCACTGAAACCAAGCCTACAATCTCTCCACTGATTTGATACACCGCCCCGCCCCCACTCTCCCATTTCTTTCCTGCTGCTCGAGAAAAGGTCCATCCAAACTGCATGGGGCGACCGATCTGCATGTGCACAGCCAATGACCTTGCTTCAAATCCTTCACTGTGAATTGCTGGATCTTTCCCTAGAGAAGAATCAGCTTTTGGAATCCTGTAACCGTCCATACTACAGACTTCACCGTATCTTCGTACTAGTGCTTCTTCTTCGGACAGAGCTATAGCACCTGCCTCACTGTCTTATCAGTGCTGGTCATTGGGTCGGCTCTCGGCGGATCCGAGATCCGTCACCAGATATGGAGCCGGATCTCGGGATCCGGCTAGAGTCAGCCGCCCAAGCCCATGAACTGCGCTGGAATAAAAAAAAAAAAAACGCCCCTGACGGCAGCATTGCCTACTAACGCGGCTTTGGCACTGGTGTTTTACATGTAGCGAGCATTGTACATTACACACCAGTGCCAAAGCCGGCGGTGAAAGGCAATGCTGCCGTCGCATGCGCTTTTTTTTTCTTGTGTTAAGTATTCCAGCATTGCTGGATGTCCACAACGAGCCCAGCCCCCTCTAGACAACGCCCCCTAGGGCACCACTCCTCCCCCACCCCGGCCCTTGTGTTGTGGGATCCCCCACCACATTTTTTCCATTTCCACCACTGCTGTCTAAGGGACTTCTATTGGACATGTCAGCTTTTCTTTATGCAGTGAGAGCAGCGCTGCTCCCAATCAAAGATGGCCGCTATGCT